>NC_044277.2:141076855-145906305 GCF_004027225.2 Strigops habroptila | reverse complement strand
AAGCCTTACACTAAAATTTCTTCAGGAGTTCAAGCATTCTGGTACAAGATTTGTCCAAAGTTTGGAGGTGACTGAAGTCTCTGAGTTCTCCTGATTTTCATTGAGAGTTAAGGATCTGCCTTGCTTTTAGCTTTTCTGATTGCACTTCCCCTTTGGTGTCATTTTCATTCCCTGTACAAGAAAACTCCTGCCTATCTGTGCAGATTGTTTTGTCTGAAGAAATGGGTCAGTCTGAGGCTTTGTTCATTTTTCCCCATATGCAGTACCAGAAGAAGAATTCCAGCCTCTTCCAAAAGAAAAATATTTTACATTTTTACATTATATATTTTTTAAAACAACTTCTTTCTAGCACTTATATTTTAAGTTCAATCTTAGGAGAGAGTAAAGGGAGGAGTTTGCTTTGGAATTTATTTCCAAAGCAAATACTGAATCAAGTACTAATCGAGCATTATCAGTGTGATTACAAACTTATCTTAAGGCTTCATTGCACTGAAGAAACAGCACATTTACATCTACCTTTAAGAATTTTACTCTTTTGAGAACAGGCACTGTGATTTCATGTCATGCTTTATATAAGAAGCATGCAGAGTAATTTCTTCCTGCTCATTGGAGGAACTGTAACAAATGGGCCTGAAACACTTCTTTATTTGAAGTATTCTGACAAATCAGGGGAAAAACAGTATTTCTAGCCATGGTCACTTAAAATTCAGATATTTAAACCTGGTAGTATTAGTTTACTCTGATTTTACATCTAGCCTCCAGCAATAAAAATTAGTCAGCATGGATCAGATGGTGGCTTAAAACTGAGTTTTGCATGAAGGAAGCTGTTTCTTCATACAGTAATTTCTGCATGGTGCTTTTCACTTACAAAGATCTTACAAAATTTGGCTTTGTATCTTATATCAAAATGTAATTTTTTATGGAAATCTGCTTCTTTTCTAAACTCTTTGTTTATGGAGGAGTTTTAGCACTTTGGGGTAAATGGCTGTCCTTGGTTATGGGACTGTAAATAGCAATTAATCTGCATTGCTTCACTGTTCAGCCAAACAGTTGTGAGAGACATCTCATTGACTTCAATTTGTTGTAACTTAATTATACTGTAAGATCTTCTGACAGCTCCATTACTTACTTCTTAACTTTATTCTTAACAAACTCATGTTCTTTAAAAAGAAGCCTTTTGACTGAGTTTAAACAGATGAGGCCCTCATGTGTGGCAGGTGGTACTGGAAACCAATAAGAGAGTTTTAGGCTCACAGCTGATATTGACCTTGCTGGAAATGCATAATGATCACATATAAGTCCTCTTCATCAGGGACTGCAGTGTTAGGACAAGGGGTAATGGGTTCAAACTAAAACACCTCCTTTCTTTGAAATGTTGAGTTGATGCTTTATTGACTCAGCTGTCAGAAGGAACCTGTTTTGGGCAAAAGATGCACATTGTGTGTCTGGGGCACTGAGCAGCAGATGCCACTAAAGAATAAGACCCTATTGCCAACGCTCAGGCAAGTGTATCAGGAAATCAAAATGAGGCAGGATGCTGCATGATTCTGGACAGCGAAAGATATAGTTGAAAAGAGCATCTGTCTCTGAGTAGAGCCCATCAGTCTCTCTGATATCATTAGGGACAGTGATGGCAAATGAGCCCAGAAAGTGATTTTCCTGCAAAGACCTTCCTGTCGTCAAAGAGAAATGGATGGCTACATGTTTTGTACATGTCTTTTGCTGCACACTTACTCAGCTGTATCCTTAAACATCTTGTCACTCCAGTAGTCCTTTCTTTAAACTGAGTCTCCACATAAGTCATGCCAGCCAGGAGCTGTCTAAGGAGTGCATCCTCAAACTAGCTTCTCATGGATCCAGAGCAAACTATGAAGTGCTTTTCTTTAGCTGAATCAATAAATGAAATAACAGTTGATAACTTAATACCCAAAAGATAGTGCTGATACGTAATTTCTAGTGTTTCCAGTCCTCTAAACATTTCCTGAAGGGACAGAGCAGCCTCACTAACACTTGTTTGGTAGTGGATTGAAATGTAGGATTCAGTTGTTATCTTTGACCTAGCCAAGTGTTGCCTGTTTCAGTGTAAGGCATTGCGTTATTTCAAGCCAATACTACTGTTGCAGCAGTCATCTCACAAGTGTGTAGGGTCACGTACCTGCTACCTTGTGAATCAAGAGGCTGAGGGTGAAATAGCAATTTGTGTTCAGGAAGAGAGTTCTAGCAAAGTAACGCATGTAACACATGTAAGATCTGGCATTTCTGTTTCAGAAGTATTGATTGTAACAGACCTCTTCCTACAATCCCTACTTTTTTATTCCTCATCAAGCCTGTTTTCATAGCTCAGAGAGCCCCTAACTCACTGTGAGGCAGTGGCTGTGTGGCACTGACCTGTGGCACTTGGAAGATGTTACAATTGTGGCTTTTCTAAAGTTTTAAATTTGAGTCCTTAGCAGAACTGGAGAGGGCAAAACTAACTGTCTGAAGCTGATGCATTGCAAGTATGTGTGTCTACCTGGTGGACCTCCCTGCTCTGCTGTGAGCATAGCTCAACGTCTGTCTCCATGCTGAACAACCATTGTATTTTCAGTACAGCCTCAGTGTAGTCTTCCCAGAAGATGTACATCAAAAATGAATTCTATAAACAGAAGCAATAGGCTTCAGTCCCAATTGAGGATGACGAAGGAGTCCACCCATGTTCTGTACAGATGTTGAAGATTTGAAAAAGGAATTAAGGAAAAAAGATATGTATGACTAGAGCCAAACTTGATCTAATCTTCTGGAAAAATAATCCTAAAGCTGTTGCTCAATTTTAAAGTCAAAGGGAGTTTTGCCTGTTACAACTTGGCCCAAGTAAACTAAACTATACTACTAATAAAAGTGTCTAGTTTTCAAAGAAACAGTAAAATATTAAAGAAAATAATGCCAGATGACATTAAGATCAATGGGAAAACAAACAGGGGAAGAAACATGTGCAATCTGAGATGAAATTATATGTCCCCAGTTCTTAAAGCTCAGAGCTAATAACATCTGCTGGCTGAGTGTGTATGTAAGAGCCCTCCAAACTGAGTCATTTTCTTGGTCGGTTGTATAAGGTTTTTTATGTCTTCCCCATTGACTGCTGCAGGAAGTCTGATCTAGATGCTGAGCGGTGATTGCATCCAGCTGCTAATGTCAAAACAGCTGTATAAGGGGAATGTACTGGGGAAATCTGAGACAAACCACTGGCTTTGTTTTGCAGCTAAGGTGAGGCACTGATTTGTGTGGGCTGGTTTGTTCCCACAGGAACGTGTCTTACAGTTAGAAAGTGGGCACCTTTGGCTCATTCTTTTCAACATTTATCAGAAAAGCCTCAATTCTGGATATTTGCATGTGATTTTCTCACATGAAAAGCAAACTGGGGCTGCCTGGATCTGGCCCTTTGCGAGGCCAGCACACATGTGATATTAGATCCAGAACAGTACGATTAAAGGGAGTCCCACCCTTCCTCACTTGTGCAACTTAGAGGGGCTACAGACACACCATGTAGAGGGGTGTGTGTCTGTGTTAGGATTTATGTGCTGATAGACAGACTAGTGCATTGGTTATGCTTTATCTTGGACGAAAATGCTGCAAATCACAAATGTGCTCGCAGAATAAAAGCTCACTGTATTGTTTCCTGGTCTCCTGGTTATCTTCTGCAGTGTTTTCCCCTAATGTTCTATGTGTGTCTGAAGAATTCCCTTTTCCCCCCTCTAAAGATTTACTGGGGAAGGGAACCAAAATTCCTTACTTTCATACAAAATATATTAGCTTTGGTTTGGCTAAGAGTATGTCCTGATGAATGGGAATAAAGCTTGAATTCAGAGACCAGGATTCCACATAAGGCAAGAACACTCCATTGCCACATAATTGCTTTCTTCCTGATAGATGCAGAGGCTGAAATATGGTTATTTATGCAGTTATAATTTTTCTTCTTTGCTATATAGGAGAAGGAAAGATGTTTTATACAGATTATGGCTATGAAAATAAAATCTGTATTTGATAATTCCAGATGAGGGACTGAATAGGCTTATGGCTTCGGACACTCATTTCTAGCATTTTTTTCTCACTTTAGTGCAGCGTTACAGCAATCCACTCCCAAATCTGTGTCTGCTGTAGCCACCTTACATGATGCAGAAAGGTGGTGAAAAACATTAATGAACACTGAATTTTAAATCAATTATTCTGAGTTCTGAATTTTAATGATGTATTAAGGACACTGGAATTCATGAATTCTGTGCAAAGCCATCACTTTTTCTGCAGCATATTATAGTAATAGCTATGCTACAAACTAGGAAAGCCTTATATCAGCTTTATATCTGATGAGTTTTGGTTTAGACACTGAAATATCTTGCTTTTTGCAAGGGAAACCTTGCTTTGAAGAGCTTCCTTGAAACCAGTAAATGGTGAATGCACAGGATAAGGAGAAATTGGCCGATCTTTTGGGAGGCTGCTGAATTAAATACACAAACTTCTAGGAGCTCAGATTTGTTGAACTAAACCCAACATTATTTACTATTTATTCCACAACACACGTAATCACAGCCTACAAAAGCCTCAACTCGGGGATACCAGTGCTGAGGCATGGGGAGAAGAGAAAACGATTGGAGTTAGTTCTTCATCAAGAATAATTGTTTCTTTATTGTTAAACCACTGGAGACCCTGTGTCTGCTGTTGAGAAAGAGATGACTATCATGCCAAAATAGTGTGTTTTTGCAGCCCATTCTCCATCTCTTTAAAGTTTCTAAGAGCCCAAACTTTCCTGTCCTTCAGTTTACAAAGAATTTTGCGAATCTTTGTGCAAGTTCTGTCACTGTGTGACCTTTTCATTACCAATAGCTGAAAACTCTTCCATTTTTCATATCAGATTTCAATTTTTCAAGTGCTTTTTTCCAACAAGTTTTGACATCTGTTACATTTGTCATGAGTCATTGTTTTTAAGAAGAGAGTGAAATCTGGCATTTGCCAAAAGGTCACCAATGTACGTATCGATAATTTCTTCTCAAGGTCCTGGGGAGTTTCCAACACTGGTGAAGTTAAGGTCACCAGAAGGCACCACTGACAGTATTTTAGCAAGGGTGCTGTGCATCAAATTGAAGTGTACTGCTGCAGATGCATCAGACTAATGGCTGCTAGCTTGTACTTACAAGGTGGGATCGGTATGTCAGCACTTGGTAAAGTAAGTGAAGTAACAAATAGTTCAAAATATGTGAATATAATGATTCTAATATACAAATCATTTACAAAAAACAATGTAAGCAATTTAGAGGGGATGTTAGAAAGCACTCTGCTGTTAAATCTCATGGATGTCAGCTGACAGGCCCTTTCAACACCTTTCATGCCCTCTGAATTTTACTGTAGAAAGATCAGTAATAGAAAACCATCATCTTCATGGAGCTTATTATAAAAGGTCGTATTTCAAAATAAGCAATACATAAGTTTTCTGTTTAAAGTTACTCAGTGGTAAAACAATACAGCATAACTGATAGACTGGTACCAATTATTCAATGCAAATATCATGGACAGTCTATTTTTAGAGGCGGTGAAAATGAAAAGAAGATAAATGTGTTATTGAAAATGAATGCTTAATACCAACTTTTGTGGTCTTCTGGTTTGCAAGACAGTTTGTACATTTTGTTTTCTAACTGCATCAACCAACCACAAACATATAAATAACCCAGATTAACCCAGCAGAGGCAAAGAAAATAAATTTTCTTGCTTCAAGCTACATGCAATATTAGTCATGTGGTTAACTGTTGACTGCACAATGAGGTACGAATAATACTACCCATTTGTTCTATATTCAGGGGTCTTTTTCAATTACAGAAATTTATTATTATAACGTATTTAAAATAAGTGTTTTACATGGTTAATTGACAAGGCTCTGGCATTTCTATTTATCTCTGCACAACAGTATATAATTCAATGTTGGAAAGTAGCTCCAAGACAAAAAAAGGCAGTGTTCTGCACTCTTACAGGGATTAGTCACCTGCTTCAGCCTGTTGTATAGTTTGCAAAAGGCAGACATATATCATAGAATTCATAGAATGGTTTGGGTTGGGAAGGGACCTTAAGCTCATCCAGTTCCAACCCCCTGCCGTGGGCAGGGATGCTCACACTAGACCATGTCGCCCAAGGCTCTGTCCAGCCTGGCCCTGAACACTGCCAGGGATGGAGCATTCACCACTTCTTGGGCAACCTGTATGTTGCTAGCTGCATTGACAAACTTGATGCAATGTATGAAATGACTATAGTACTTATGAAACATGATAGAGATAAAAGACAGCTTTGTAAAATTAAAGATTTTCTCTGTGATAAGACCTGAGTGTATAAGGGTGGAAAGAGCAAAGGTTGCCAAGGCACAGTGCAGAGGTGAACAACTAAGAGCACCACTCTTTTGAGCTTTCAAGAAAACTGATGTTTTACATTTTCTCTCGGGTATACAAATATCCTTCATACATTTCACTGACTGCTGAAATGTACCATTTCAGATTAATGTGAGTATCAGGATTGTAACACAGACATAGAAAAGTTCAAATGAGCGTTCTGGCATCTAGAACTGGGTTCTGTGTCTGCCTCCATTATGGAGCCTGTGGGACTGGGAGTTATCACTGAGACTCTGAGTCTGATTTTGATCTGCAGAAAGGCAGCTTCAGAGCCAGGATGATCTCAACAGAGGTCTATATTATGCATATTTTACCATGTTTCACTGTAATCTATCATGGATTTTTGCATCATATTATTGGGAGTATATATACCTAATACATACCCTGGGTCTGTAACTGGCACCTGCTTGACTCTCATTATTTGTGTTGTGCTTGGAACAGAAAACAACTGCCACCCTTCTCCCAAAGCAAATGTCTTTGTAACTACAGTGATTTTATTAGTGTGTATAAACCCATTTTTCCATAAATAATCAGAAAAAACCCTATATTCTTGGCATGCTCATATAAATTAAGTAAGGAGGGGTTGTGGGAATTATTGATGGAAAGTTCAGCTTAGAAGCATATGAATTGGTTTTTTTATGTATTTTTCACTCCATGGACATTGCTGCAGTGGGTGTTTCTCAAAGTGTAAACCTGCTTGACCCATGCTTTCTGTTTCACAGCTGGGTATCATCAGATATTTCTCTCCCTGTTTTCACTTTAAGAAATGATGCTGTGGTGTTATGAAAGGCTTCTGCTACTCTGGACTAAGTGGAATCTAATAACAGCTTCCACTCAGCAGATGACACTTTCATATCCTTTATTATCCTCTTAAAAACGGAATTGAAGCAGTTGTTTGGAGATGTAAGCTGGAATGAATGAGGAGAACTCCTCTGTTATTGCTTTCCCCTGTGAGTTTTGTCTGCTGGTCAGAAAAATGACTATGTTCACAGGTGCCTGTTTGGAATAGCCGTCGTGAGGCCCAGCTGTGTAGCACTGATCTGGATCAGAGCCACATTTTCTCTGCTTGCGTGTCAGCGTGGTTCATCTAGATGGAAAGAACAGCCTGGAGCTGCTGAGATGATACAGGGAGTGAGATGCGATTGACTAGCTCACAGCAGCACTGGGCTAGGGACTGGCTCTTCCCTGCTGGCTCTGGCTCTTCCCCATGTGTTGGAGGATTGGACTGAAGCTGGCTGAGCCTTTAATTTTGGAAGCAGTGGTGAGATAATGGTTTTAGCATGGAGGTGGAACACTTGGAGAAAAAGCGGTGACGAATATGCCGCTAGTCATAGCAAACTTTTCAAAGTGAACAAAGTGAACAAAGAGGACTGATGTGTTTGGGAGAAACCAGAATTGCCTCAACAAATGACTGATATTCTCTTGAATACCTGCATGCACCAAGAGCATTTGCACTTGGGCTGACTGGAGCTAAGATTGTGCTTTGATAGTAATGTTTCTGGGAAGGAGTTGAACTTAGGTAGATACAAGGGTAGCATATTTGTTGCATGTTTCTCCATCACTAACAGTGGCATATTTGAGTGTAATTCTTGCCTTTTGTGATGCTTTTTTCTTTGTTACACAGAACAGTTGTGGGATTCATCTGTCCAATGTACTAGTTGTCCTGGACCCCCTTCCTAGTCAGTGGAAACTTAAGCAAGGTGTCTTAAAAGATATCATATACATCATGCTCTATAGTTATTCCAGTGTCTCCACTGACTATAAAGGCAGGACTAGTTTCTAAGCATGGCAGAAGTTTGCTTTGAAATCTAACCTGACAAGAAATGGTGGGAATGCACCTTCAGATGGTGTTAATAGCTTCTCAGGGCTCTCATCTCTGTCATTCTTGGCCTTTGAAGGAGGATATGCACTACAAAATACTAATGGTATTTTAATGAGATTGAAGGGAGAGGTAAAGCAGATGGGAAAGAAAAAATAGCAGATCTTAGTCTGATTTTGCCTTTGCCTTGACCTGTTGTGAAATAATCTGAATTGGATAGAGAAATAGCTGAATGTGCTAGAGAAAAAGCAGACCGAGGCAGCAGAGATTGTGCATCTGTGGTTTTCAGCACTGAGAAGTATCTACTAGAAATCAAAAGATATTTGGACTTTTGGGTCTGAATTCTGGAGTACTTCCTGCTTCCCTTCACATGTTCTAGCACAAGGATTGAATTTTAGATATAAAATCTTAACTACTGATGAGTACAGCAACACAAAAACATGTGATGTGTTTGAATGCTCGCTCCAGAAACACGTTGTCTCCTCTCATGAGAAGCTCAAGAAGATGAAGGGCTTTCACTAGCTGACCAACTGGACCAGAAAGTTTGATAACCTGATCCATAAGTAAGAAGTCTTGAAGCTTACATTTAACTTAGAGAAACACAAGCCTGATTTGTTTGACTGTAAGGGATAGGTGTGTAATGATTTGTGCTACTTGTCAGCTGATGTCTCTTGAAAGATATGTGTATAGCCTGGTGATGGGTGAAATCTTTTTGCCTGTCTCAGAGCTTGGTCATGGATAGGACTGGATAGTTTTGGCCTCTTTATTATTTCCATCTCCTCTCCTGTCCTGCTACAGTATAGGCTACCTGTTCTGATTCTTCCTCTTCTCCCCTTCTCAGGAGGAACTTTTCTCCTCTTAATACCGAGTTGACCCTCTGCCCTTCCACTTCTTTCTACTAGACTATAGGAACAGCTATTACAGCTGAGGGTTAGGTGTCTGGTTTAGTCTCAGTACCAGTTGAGGGCACTGGACAGTGGCTCAATAGACATGGGCCAGGCCCCAACGCAGCTTTAGAAGTCGCTTTGTTACATAGAAGGCGCTGCCAAGCTTGCACCAGGACAACAGGAACAAGAGACACTAAGAAATAGTGGACAAGGTGTTTGATGAGCACTGGAAACACAGGGCTTAGTCTCGACAGGAGTTGTCTGGAAGTTCTGTCCAGACTGCAGAGGTTAGAGTTTAGGATTCAGGGCTAGACACACTGATGTAACCACTCAGCACTTCATGGGTCTTGGAAAGCAAACTAGAAAGGGGAGGATAAACAGCCATAATAAAACATCTCTTTGGAAACAAAACCTGTGTGGTTCTGTAAAGATTCTGATGTTTATATTATTTGCATGTCAGCACTGCAGGTGTGCATGTGAGGGTCTGAAATACAGCATTATCTTGAGGAGCTATTCAGCTTTAGAAGGAACCTGAAGTGGATGCATCTCCTCAGTGTTTGAATACTTAGGAGCTGCTGAAATAGTCAGTAGCTAGAGTGCCTTTCTAAAGCAACTGTTGATTTACTCTTTTTTCTGAAAAGAGAATTACATCCCTTGCTTTTTGCTTAACAGAGTGTTTTCCCCTGCTGCCATCTCTGTAGCCACACTCTGACTGAGGCTCACAGAGCCCTTTGGAAACAGACTGCGGAATGTTTCATGTAAGGTCAAGAGTGGTGGCAGCCTGGGCAGCAGTGATCATGCCCTGAGGGAATTCACTTTCTTGAGGATATGGGCCAGGTGGAGTGTAGAGTCAGGACCATGAATCTTCGGAGAGCAAACTTACAGTTGCTCAAGGAATTAGTGGATGGGACCTGTGGAAAACTGCACTCAGGGGTAAAGGAACAGAAGAGACCTGGCAGCTCTTTAAGGGTATATCCTATGTGTAAGAAATCAGGCAAGGAAGGCAGGGAGACCAGCGTGGCTGAGTAAGGGCCTCCTGGTCAAATGAAAGTATAAGCAGGAAATGCACAGCCAGTGGAATGAGGGAGGTGTATCCAGGGCAGAATACAGGGATGCTGCCCAGATGTGCAGTGATGTTATCAGGAAAGCTAAGGTACAGCTGGAGCTGAAATTGGCTAGAGATGCAAAGAGTAATAAGGGTTTCTACAGGTATGTTGGTGAGAAAAGGAAGATTAAAGAAAATGTACCCACCTGATAGATAAGGCAGGGAAGCTGGTGACAAGTGATACACACCTATTTTGTCTTTCAATTTTTAGGGGGTAATTAATCATCAGTTGAAGCAGCCTTTTATCCCCATACAAACTGTCACATAAATCATGGGAGCAAAAAAGCTGTTTTCTAGCAGCAGTCCCTTCAGCTTTCTGAAAGAGGTTTGGTTCACTGGCAGAAAAGCTTTCCTTTTAAGTCTTACCAAGCAGAAATGTGTTACTTGCTCCCCATGAAAAGCAGTCAGTGGTTGGAGACTGTTAAATGCGAAGTGAGAGAACAGGCTACTGCAGCAGTTCTGTGCCCTGTGACTTGTTCTGTGTATTGGCTGTTGTAATTCCCTTTCATTAGAGATGTGTCCAACAAAACTGCAGCATGTTGATAACTCGAATAAAATAACAATCCTGTGTGATGTCCCTTGCTGATAAACTGAAAATGCACTGCTTGCATGCACTGAAGATATTTTCTATTGATAAAATTTTCTCATTCTAAAAGACAACAAAATACAGTAGGACATTATTTTTTGAGAGTACTGTCCTTATGAAATACTTTTTCTCAAAACCCATGTTACGTTACTCAGGTTTGGAAGTACTTAGTACTTCTACAGAATTTATCATTCAGACCCATTCTGCTTCAAAGTAATAATCTAATATGAATTCGTGATGCTGATGTTGGGGAAGTGTGGTTTTTATTTGTTTTTCTTAACGAAGAATCACTGCTGAGCAGTATTGAATTGTTCAGTATCATGCCCTTGTATTAAGGTAAAGTGTCCTCACTTAGGATGTTTAATGCAATTAAACCCTCTGAACCACTGAGCCATCTTGTGCTTTTGTACAATTCCCCTTTCCAACACGCTGTTCGGCTGTACTTTGTGTTCTCTACTGACACACAGGCACCTGTTTGGCATTTCAGCTGGGAGGTAAAGAGCAATGCTGAGCAGGACATGAGTGACAAGTGCAAGAGGTTTTGGTGATTGGGGTGCTGGTGTTTGAGGATGCAGCATCACCAGCTGATTGGTAAACTTGGCACAGCTGAGGTGTTCTGCACACAGATAATGCTTTGTGCACTCAGAATACTCCAGCAAGGAAAGCATCTATTTTATAACAATAAGAACTCAAAATTAAGCCTTCATGGGCATTATTTAGGGTCCTTTAATTTTATTATCTCTGACTCTGCTTATTTGAAGGTAACAAGGAAATGTCCAGACCCCTTTCCCTTGGTTGTTGGATTCATTTACATTCAGCTTTGTTTTTCTTGAAGGAACCTGGAGGGACATAGAAATCTTGGAACAAAGCAGCTCAGTAATCTTGTACAAATGTTGCTATGGGATTCCTTGGACTTTCAGTGATGTTGCTTTGAATATAAATGGGGTAGACTTGATCAACAGGAACACTTAGCACTTGCTATTCTTCATTTCCAAATAGTGCTGAAAACACAACTCAATTTGCAGAGGCATGAAATATGTTTACTAATAAGATGTGACATTCACTGTTGGCTGCAGTTCTGCAAATGAGGTCCCTGTTCTTCAAATGAAAGCAAACAGGTTTTCCTCTCATTCATATGAATCACTGCTTTTGGAATTGAGCAGGGACCTGAGGTTTGTGTTTAAGAAGAAAAGGAGTCTTGTGGAGGATGTGTCCACATAAAAGCTCCAGCTGCACTGTAATGTCAGCTCAACTGCTTGCCTTTAAACCCAAGGTAGATTGGGAGTAATACCAGTCCACTCCACGGGAGAACGGAGCTGAGCAAAGCTGTCTGCACCACAAGAGAGACATGGGCTTGTTCTGAGGTGCATGTAGGTAAGGCTAAACTGTTTCTAATATTTGGGCTGGCTAATTAAAAGTTACCATGGAATAATTGTATTGCACTGCATTAGTTTAGTTGCTCAAGTATAAACTGATTTACACATCGAACATCTTTTTATTTGTGCTTCATTTACCATAGCAACAAAGTTTATGGACTAACATTGTATAATTATAGTTGCAGGGAAAGTTGCTGCGTTAGAGTTACCTCAGTTCTTTCCAGGGAATCATTAGTAGGAAACAATCATGTTGCTGCTTGCTCAGATTAATACAGTTCAGTCCCTTGCCACTTCATGTTATTGAAGGTAGGAGTTCTTTGACATGTTACGTGGGCTGTTTACAGGGAAGCTTTTTTACTGCTGTTCCCACTAGAACGCCACCTCCTTTATCTGGGCCTGGAAGTGATGATTAAATACTAATAAAACATGACTGTTGAGGAATTCCATTCTAGGTCTGTGGTTTAGCTGTGATTTTGCTTTTTCTGTTGCTGAGCTGGAGGGTTAGGATTTTTCCAGTGTGTTCAATGATTTGGCTGAAGGAGGAACTCTGTTCCTATGGGAACACTACATTTTGTTCAACGTAAGTTGAGGAGAACATTGCTGCAGCTTAGCAATAACCACTCCCACATTGGTTTGCCAGTGAAGCAGTTAATATCCATAGTAATTTAGATGTTAATCTACATTTTGAAATAGGTTAATAATAATAATAGGATTAATATGTTTGGTTTAATAGTATGATTAATTCTGAAAGGACAAGGGGCTAGTTCATTGCTGTAGAGTCTGATGGAAAAGTGAGCATCTCTTCTGCAAATTGGCAGGAGTTTTGCTAGGGACCAAAATGTTAGGGAAGGTGTCTTTATGGTTTCATATGTATTTGTTTTGCTCTATGTATTAGAGATTGTTTAAGCAGAGCCCCAGGCAAACTGCAGACTCGACTGCTCTTGCAGGTTTGTGTCTTTTAAGCTGCTCACATGCATCATTTTGCTTATTTTAAAGCTAGCAGCACAGCCTGTGTATCCAAAAGCAAAGCTTGTGTCTGCCTTGTGGGGAATATGCGCTTGGAGAGAGGAGAAAACAGTTGGAGTTAGTAACACCCACCACAGCAATGCTTCAGATAATCTCAGGGTGAACAAGCTTCCAAAACAGACCTTGTGAGGAGCCTGACAGATGTGTTGAAAATACAGAACCCAGCTACCCATGGGCATGCTTTTTGTCTGGAAAGGACCATTTTTGCAGTACTTGGAGAAATGAGGTGTGTTCCCAGATGAGTTGGTGGAGACAGTGTTCCATCTGTGGCAGCAGGCCTGGTGCACAAGCGTTGCCTCTCCCTGGGTGGAAACTCTTATCAGGTGTTCATGTGGTTTTCTGTATTTAACTCGAGAGTCAGTGCCCGGAGTTTATTCTGAAAGATCAGCTTCTGCAGGGCACAAATACTGTTGGTTTCTTAAGAACATTCCATGTTCCATGTAAGTAAGGAACACTGAGATTTCTTCCATGTGACTGAGCTGAGGTCAAATATCTGGTCTATTGTTAAATGGAATTACTTTTTTCCTCACTTCTTCTTTTCTGCTATGAAATGTCCATTTCCCTACACATCAAAGATCTTTGTTGAGGTCATTATTTTAATGAAAAACTGTGGAAGGGAGAAAGAACACGTTTGAAAAGCAAGTTCTAAATAGTCACAAAAATATTGAGGATTCTTAAATCTGTTTTACCTCCTCACCTTTACAGACTTATCTGCAGCATGTCTCAAAAGTACATTTTCAAGTTGTCAGGATATGCAAGTTTATGTAACATAAATTTCTTTCAGTGAGCTTTGCAGAAGTTACAAGCCAGTTGTTGAATGGAGACAGAGGCTTGATCTTTGGGTGAAAAATACAAACTCAATGCATTTGCAGGGGAATGAAGTGAGATGAAAGCAAGATGCAGTGAGTCCCACCTCTGTTGCGTGTCTGATTCCTGATGTTGTGTGGTTCACTTGCTGTACAATGTTCTAGAAGCTTTCTCTTCTGATAGCCTGTTGTCACGGCTCTGTTGAAGCATGTCAGGGGGCTCATCTGGCCTGTGTGCTGAGGTTTGCTTCCTGTGGAAAAGAAAGGAGAGGGAAGGTGGATGACAGTGCAGAATTGGTCTGTAACTGAGTTCCCCTCAACCTGAGAACTGTGTTGTTACTTATGTGACACTTCCTGTGTCAGTAACATCAATGAAACTGGAACTCTCATCAAAACTTGCATGAACTCTCTGGGAGCAGAGCCCTTGCATATGCTCAGCACTGAGGTACAGGGTGTCTTTTATACATTGAATTAAAGATGGTAGTTCATATATATTTGTAAGTGAGCAGCTCAGGTCTGTCACTCAGGGATCTCCTTTAGGCTGTTGCTATTTTGTGTATATTCCTAGATAACTGCTCAGCTGTAACTCTGTGCTCTGTTTTCTGTCCCTGTGTTCAGTGTGGACAGCATTGTTCGTTCCTGAGTGTATTTCAGTCAGGTGCAGAGGGAAAAGCAGAAAGAAGTTCAGGGCATCCTTCCATTCCCTCTGTCAGGTTCTGATGGACCTGGTGCTCCGTTATCCAAACAATCCCCAGAGACTGAGCTGCTTTGGAGTTCCACTTTTTCTGTAATACTTCCTGGCCTGGTTTCCTATGGAATTAAGTCATATGTAGTCATGTTTTGTGTGTGTTTATAGTTCAAACAGTGGAGAATTCACAAGGAGAGGGTTGTTTCAGCACCCCAGTTGCAGGTTAAGAATCAGAGTCCTCATATGCAGTGTGGATTGTACACAGAGCCTGGTCCTGAGCCCAGAAGACTCACGCTGTATTCCCAGTTCTGCCATGAACTACTCTGCTGTGGGCAAACTGTGATTCCTTATTATTTCTCATCTAGAAAACAATGTGGATGTTTGCTTCCTTTGCAAATGAATGAATGAAGATATTAGATGACACACAGGCATTATCAGCAGTATCTTTTTGCCTGTACCCATTAGTAAAAAATCCAAACCACTATGAAGTTTGTGCATAGAAGTCAGTGTCTGAAACAGCAGTCTGGCACACTTGTTTTCTGTTACCATCCCTCATTTAGAAATCAGTTGTTTTATTTTAGCTAGCATTTCATAACTGGTCTCTGACTTTGAAACCAAAACAAAGCCAGTTTTCCATGCTGGGTTTACTTGTTTATTCGTTTTTCAATGGTATCTGGTCTCCCGCTGTCACTGCAGGGATACTTACATGGTTCAGTTTTTGAGTACAGATGTTGTGAACTGATACAGAAAGTTCACCACATTTGTCTGTCCCTTTTATAGCAGAAACTGTAAAGGGAAGACTTTCTTTGCTTTGTTTAACCTGCTACCTAGAGTTTGAGCAGCAAACAGGATTGAGAATTAAAAGCAGAAACAGCTACCATGGGCTTCATTTTAATACTATTAAGGCAGTCAATCAAATCATAGAATCATAGACTTGGACGTGTTTGGGCTGGAAAGGACCTTAAAGCTCATCCAGTTCCAACCCCCTGCCACGGGCAGTGACACCTTCCACTAGAGCAGGTTGCTCCAAGCCCCTGTGTCCAACCTGGCCTTGAACACTGCCAGGGATGGGGCAGCCACAGCTTCTCTGGGCACCCTGTGCCAGCGCCTCAGCACCCTCACAGGGAAGAACTTCTGCCTAAGAGCACATCTGAGTCTCCCCTCTGTCAGTTTAAAACCATTCTCCCTTGTCCTATCACTACGTCCCTTGTCCAAAGCCCCTCTCCAGGTTTCTTGTAGCCCCTTCAGGCTGGAGCTGCTCTAAGGTCTCCCCTTCAGGAGCCTTCTCTTCTCCAGGCTGACCCAGCCCAGCTCTCTCAGCCTGGCTCCAGAGCAGAGCTGCTCCAGCCCTCGCAGCAGCTCCATAGGTGGCCTCCTCTGGACTCACTCCAACAGCTCCACGTCCCTCTTGTGTTGTGAGCTCCAGAGAATAATACAGGGATTGTTGTTACATACTTGGGAAGTTTTTGGCCATCTAAACCGTATGTATATGACACGTATGGTCCCTATTAAGGTAGTCATTAGAGACCTTATTGTCTTTTATTGCACAGTATTTTTGTGAGGTTGGACAATGCTACTTTAGCTTCATTTTACAGAGGGTCACATAATGAACAGAGATGTCTCACTGATGAGCACACGCAGATTGGGTTGGCAGCACCTCTTCTTCATGAGCATCTGCAGGGCAAACCGCCCCAGTTTTTGTGGTGCTCAGTGTTGCGCTGTACAGGAACCAGTCTGTGAAGAGTGCATATTGTGGTGCTGGAGGAGGAGGAACACAGCCCAGTGTAGAAACCTTGTCAGCTGTGCCAAGTTGAACCGCCCTTGTTTTTTGGTTATATCACCTGAGTTCCCAAACACTTTGGGGATGACTGTAGCTGAAATTCAGCTATAGAGACTTTACTTGTCACCAAAAGAAGAGGGAAGAAAAAGGATGTACATATACCTCCCAGGGAATTCATGTGTGTCCAGTGTTCTATATTCTACTGGCTGCAAAATAACACACATCATTTCAAGGACTTTTAGTGACTCTTCAGGGATTTGACTGGTTTTAAAAAGCTGTCTTTAAACAATTGCTGTAGATCTCATAAGGGCTTGTGTCCCTCCAGACCCACACTGCACAGTTAAGCTTGTAAAATTAAGCACAACATATTAAACAAGCAAATACAGCCCAAACAACCTTTCACACAAGACAGAAGAGGAAAAATGAGAAAATACATTGGAATTACTGTTCTCTTTATTAGCTGTAATATCATAGTTTTCTAAATGGAAGGTACAATATAGTAACAAGGTACATCTTTAATTAATCCTTTCTCTTCCACATACAGTCTCATACTCCTTCCAAATACCATTTTGTGCCTTCTCAATGTTTAGGAATCATTTAGGATTAGGAGGTGTCATTTTTAGCTCACAGCACTGAAGCCTGTTTTAAAAATTACTCTGCTTTCTTTCAGCTGTCAGTGAATAACACACGGCCCTTCTTTCCCCCTGGCCATTCTCTCTGTTTTCCATCAAATGACAGTGTTACTACAATAGCTGCTCGTGTTGGACCAGTGCAGAGAGCAGGCATCAGACTTCCTAAAAGAGTCCTGTTTGCACTGTTACACATTAAGCTCATTCTGAACTGAGATAGCAGGGTTGCTGCTGCAAACTTAGGGATGTCTGCTTACCAAGGCACTTGTTAACTGCCAGCATTGCGGTGCCTCAGGAGCTTAAGCAGAAATGAGCTGTGGTGCTAACTGTGGTCTCTATCAGGTGCTCTAGCATCAAAGTTGTAATTCAAGTCAACTTTAGAAACTGAGCAGTGGTGATTTTGAAGCAGTGAGTCACAGATGACCCTGCTCTTGCAATAAAGAAATGTACATTTTGAAGCCAGAAATGCAGAGTTTCTGATGGTGTGTTAATTAACACAGCAGCTTGGTATCTGTTGTGTCAAACTGGTGAGGGGATGTGCCTCAACTTGGCACCTTTGTGGAGAATTCATGTTCATCACTAAAACAGCACCTGTTTCTTCACTGCTGCTCTGAAAGCTAGCTCAAGAAGGATTTCTTCGGAGAAGTTCAGCCTTCATTTTATTCTTTGTCCATGATGACTTCATGATCAACTAATATGTGCTGCCATAATTCATTGTTCATGCAATAGCATAGTATACAAGGCTATATCTGAGACAGATCACTGCATAGAGCAGAGTGACACTGCAATGTTGTACTCATCTCTAAGGAGCAAAACTCTTATCTGGAACATACAGAACATGATTAACCTTCTGCAAGCTAAATATTTGCAGAGCATTTCAGTGTTTGGATTGCAGGATGCCAGTTCCATGTGCTGCTCTTGCATCCTGCATTTTCCTGTGCCCTCCACAGTCCACTCCCTTTTTTCCTCCGGGCTGGAGAGCTGGGAATTCATGAGGTGGCAGACAGCATCTGAGACCAGTGCAGACTCTTCACTGATGAAGATGAAGGACATCTTTTTCCACACATCATCATTGATGGTGATGCTACTTAGGAGATGCAGCGCATATAAGAAGTTGGATACATATGCATAAGTGTGTGTGGGATTAGGATTTGCCTTCACTTACTCTTTTGATTTTTGTCTAATTCAAGGGAGTTATGGGGCTGTATCCTGTAGACATGGTGTAGTGATGATGGCTTCAGAGAATACTTCCCCTCTGAACTGGTGTTTCCCCAAAATAGGCTGAATTTACGACTAAGTAATTATTAAAACACAGCTCAGGAGTGGTAGAAGGCAAAGCACACTTGCTAGTTGAAGCTTCTGGCTTGGTAAGATTCCAGTGCTACTAAATTTCTATCTTTATAACATAGTACCTGCTGTCAGGCTACATTTCCCGCCTTGTTCTATGTTTGCTTAATGTATAGTTTCTATTGCTCATTGGAGATGGATAATAGGTGTATAAACTACTGCTTACATCTACAGTTGCTCTTTATATTTACATTTTCATAGAATCATAAAATGGTTTGGGTTGGAAGTGACCTTAAAGCTCATCCAGTTCCAACCCCCTACCATGGGCAGGGACACCTTCCACTGACCAGGTTGCTCCAAGCCCCTGTGTCCAACCTGGCCTCTTTAGGAAATGAACAACAATTTAGTAACAGTTGTGCATTTGGGGGTTTTCAGTGAGGTTTATTCAACCATCTTTCATTTTCCAGACACTGTTGATGTGAAGCCAAGGGTGCAGATCTGTAATTATTTCAAAGGACACCAGAATATGTTTATTTTTCTCAACCCAAGTGAGTAAATCTATCACAATGCCCATTATTTAGTGGCATGAGAGTAAACTACACTTTACAATGTTGACATTAAACTAGCAAGGGATTTTTTTGTGCCCCCTTCCTTCTCCCCATTTCCTTCCTTATGTTTTGTAGAGCATTATTTTCTTCTAGCTGAATTTTATACCTGAGATCACAACAGCAGTGATCTGAACAGGGAGGTAGAAGGTCTGCCTGTGAGAATGCTCCTCTAAAAGCAATGGTGAGATACAGCCACGAACCTGTTTGGAGAGATGTTGAATGGAAAAAGCTGAGAAATATTACACCATATTTGTAGGCTCACAGCTGATTATAGAACTAAAGCTTTGCTTTTAACGGGACGATGAAACCTCAGGAGATAGCAATCTTAAGGTTTGGAGCCTTATTTGAAGTTCATCCAGATTGTTACACCCTTAAATTCTACAAAATCTGGCTGCATATCACACAAGAACAGGCTTTTTGTTTTGTTTTGTGAGGTTGTTTGGTACTTCCTGCCTCCATCTAGAACTGCTGCAAGAAGAACCTTTCTCATTAGAAGATATTTATAATTATTATTTCAGCATTTCTCATTCCAGACTGGGTGGAGGTTACAAGGAGGATGATTCACTTTGAACTCTAATTTAATATATGACTGTGTGTAAAGAAATTTCTTGGTTGAAGCATCTGGAGGGTGTATGAGGGAGAAGAGTTTTAAAACCTCTTTATTAAAATGCACCACATAACTTGCAGTATCCTGAACAGTGCCTCTAGATTACTTTCCAGGCTTGTTGAGTAGTAGGAGTGTCTCTGGAGTATCTGTTATCTGATTTATATCAACACTCATTTGTGCTAGAGAGAATTTCCCCTGTATTTTCTGAATACTTAGTAGACTCAAAATAACAAAAATGAGCTCATGATCTATGTACCCCACTGAACCCTTCCATAATTCTATCACTAATCCTGATCTATGTAAAACAGGAGAGTGATTGTCTTGGTTTTGAATTCCTCACCCATCTCACTAAGCAATGGCAAAACATCCCTGACTGCGTGTGTGCAGAGCGTCTCTATCCATGAGTGCCGGAGAGGTGGCAAATTCTCCTGTGGGAACTGCTGGAGGGCCTGCTGTCTGCAGCCAGCAAATGCCTTCAACAGTTTGTCCTCAGTAACATGATCTATGGCACTCTGCTTTTGGAGAATTGTTTGCAAGGTTTTGAAAACACATTTTTCTTTAGAAAGTGCTGGTTTGTTGAAGCTCATCATGAAACAATCCATTTGTTCCCGTGGTCTCATGTAAATTTGAAGGAGGGAGTTGTATTTTTTTCTTTGTAAACCAATCATCTGTGCAGTTTTTCTGTACAGATGTTGGAGAAGAAAGAGCAAGGATTTACCACGTTCCTTCCTGGGAATGTGGGAAACTATGGATGAGATTGAAGCCCCACTTAGACCAAGCAGTGCCCCAGTGGTGGGCAGCTGGGTACCCTAAGATGGGTGAGATGTAACACATCCAGCTGGCTAGCCAAGTAGTGTTGAGTGGGCACTCCAGGAAACACTGTCCCATTAAGGCAAATGTGTGCACTGATAATAACTGCCCATTGTCCAGGTCTTTGCTTATAGATTAATACATATAAATCTGTTTTCTCATGGGTAAAATAACTCACAAAATAAAATTCTCCGCAGTTTTTACAGAAAACCAGCCCCATGATTGTTATTTTCTGTTTTAGTGGAAACATAAAGTACAGGAGAAAAAGTGTTTGTGCTCTCTAAATGAAGTATTGTTCTAGAATATTTAATACTGTCTTTCATGACAAATGTGCCGCAGCTCAGAGATTGCTCTAAAGAGGAATTAAGGAGTTTTCATGTTCTCTGAAAGTATTTTCAATAATATGCCCTATGCCCAAGTAGTTGGTTCCTCAATAAAACTTACAATGATTCCCCTGAGCATGAGAGGGAAAGCACATCTTTAGATGAATTTTGGTGCTCAGACTATGCTTAGCTCTTGGGTTTTGGTACTGGCCTATTGAACCAAGTTGAAACTCATGAGAAATACATTAATTTTTCAGCCCACTGATCACAAAGCTTGTGACCTGGCTCCCAGTGAATGTGCCTTTGCTGAGTATTAACTAACTTGGAGCTAGCCTGAAAGACATGAAAATGTGACTCAGGACAGAGAATAACCTTCCCACACCTCCTTATGGTCCAGGAGGTGAAGAAGCTTGTGCTGCTGCACTGCTCTCTGGTTACTTGTTCTGGGCATAAGTGGGAAATGTCATTTCTTGTTCTTTCCTTTCCCAAAGTGTGTCATTTTTATGCATTTGTGTTGCAGTACCTCCAGTCAGAGGTCAGGGCATCTTTGTGGTAGTCATTTTATTACACAGAATGAATAGTTTTCCTACTCTAGCCTTTCCCATTGGAATAAAGAGAATTACATTAAGTGCAGGAGAATGGAATTGGAATTAAGTATCTATTAACCCCCTCCTCCCTCTTAAAAAAGCCCAACAGCTTGCAAACAAATTGATCAAGTGCCAGGTAATGAGGCTTCAGTTACTCCCTCCTGAGGCAGCTGTTAGTACCATGCAGAGGATTGGTTTTAACCTGAGCTTTCTGTTGCAGTGCATAAACTCTGCGTTACTAAATGACATAAATATTTAAGTGAATTGAGCTTTACTGGCAGACGTGTCATTCTCAAATAGTTGAGATTTTTCCTTATCTATATTCTCAGAAGTGTGTGAAAACCCCCAGTTACAGTGCAGGTAGCAAGAGGGTATTACGGAAAAATCGTGAGGAATTCAAACTATTAAGATAGCATTTTTATTCTGTTTTGGCTCTTAGGGATTTGGTCTGTAAATTACAATATAACTCCCTAATGATTTTTATCTGGCCTTTTGGCAACATTTAACCAGATTTTTTCTAGCTATGTTGTACTTGAAATGCAAAATCAGTGGGAAAAGCTCTTGTTTACACCATCTAACATTTCTAAAGAAAATTACAGGATTTTATACCCAGGGAGAAAAGAAAAGAAGCGGAAAAGTTTATAGAAATAAATCTTCCACTTTAAGGTGCTTTTCTGTGACATCTGCTCAGGTCGTCAGGATTTATTGTTGGTTTTGTTATTCTGCATGACCAGATGAGGTGGCTGTGGCAGCGGGGAGCACAGCACCTGCCTGGTGCCTGTGCTACACAGAGCACTGACCTGCCTGGGCAACGGGTCTCTGCACTGCAGTCTGTCGAGCCTTGCAGGCATGCCTGTGGATGTATGATTCCTCAGGTCCTCTGGGACTGTCTCTCCCGTATTCAGCTAGACATCTTCAGCTTCTAATTTGGTCCAAGGACATAAAGAATGGATGCTACTGGGTCACATGGAAGAATGACACTATTGAAATAACAGCTTATGTTTGTGGTTTATTTTTAGCTTATTTCCTGTTGTTTCCCTGCAGCTGCTGACATTGTCACAACAGCTTCCTTTCTACTTGTTTTGCTTACAATATACAAACATTGTGCATATAGGCATCTGCGTGTCAGAGCATCTGGGTGTGGACTTCTCAGACTGTCCAGTGTATTTGCTTATGACTAAAGCAGCATCAGCCCAAGCTCTGTGACTGTAGCACAGGCAGGCAGGCATTACCCTTGACAGGCAAGAGACAGTAGACCTCAGTCCTGACCCAAACACTGAACGCCTCTCCTGCACTACTTCACAACAAAGGGTTGAGTCAGCATTAGTCCCCTGTGGTACTTAATGTCAGAACGAGCCATTCATCAGGAGTTACCGTATTTATATGCACTGTAAGGGAGAGCAGGGCATTCACATCATAGTGCAGGATGCTATCCCATGAGGTGTCATGTGGTTTCTTGCCCTCTCCTTTCTATTTTTAATTTCCCTTTGAAGTGAGTTTATTGAGTCACGCAGAACTGAAATAAATGTTTAAAAACACAACAGACAATAATTCAGCTTCCTTATTTCATGTCCTATTCCTGTACTGACCAGACACTCTTCGTCTTCTTAACTTCCGAACTCCTCCTCCATACATAATTCGCTTCCTGAATTTCTTTGGCTTATGATAAACCAAAAAACCCATCCAGTTACTCATTTAGCCTTATTGTTTCCTTTTTTTTCCTGAGGGGTAGCCAATTCTCATAAATATAAGTTACCTTGGACAGGTAAACTTCAGCACATGGGGTGTTTAATCAGGTGTTAGGCATTACAAGTGGCTCTCAATAAAGGAGCGTGAGCAGCAGGTTGAGGGAGGGGATTCTCCCCCTCTGCTGCGCTCTGGGGAGCCCCCCCTGCAGTCCTGCTCCAGCTCTGGGGCAACAGCACAAGAGGGACGTGGAGCTGCTGGAGCGAGTCCAGAGGAGGCCACCTATGGAGCTGCTGCGAGGGCTGGAGCAGCTCTGCTCTGGAGCCAGGCTGAGAGAGCTGGGCTGGGTCAGCCTGGAGAAGAGAAGGCTCCTTGAGGGGAGACCTTAGAGCAGCTCCAGTGCCTAAAGGGGCTCCAAGAAATCTGGAGAGGGGCTTTGGACAAGGGCCTGTAGGGACAGGACAAGGGGAATGGCTTTGAACTGACAGAAGTAGAAACCTGCTCTAGTGGAAGGTGTCTCTGCCCATGGCAGGGGGTTGGAACTGGATGAGCTTTAAGGTCCCTTCCAACCCAAACCAGTCTGGGATTCTGTAATTGTGAACATGTGTAATTAGGAATTTTTTTTTCCCCCTGCCTGGCATTTGCTGGACTTGGGGAAAAAGATGAAGGTTGTCAAAAGCTGACTTCCTGTATGTTTATCTTCCCATTATCCTCTTACTGCCTGAGGGTATGACAGAACTGAAATTGTTACACAGTAATGCATGTTGTTGCTCAGTTCCAGTGCCATATCACTATTTTCACCACACTGTCATGTCCAATGACAGATGAGGCATGAATTATCCATATTCTGCTCGAAATGTTCTGTTTTAAGCACATTTGTGTGTATGTTTTTTAAAGATCCTGTAGATGCCTTTAGTGAGGGTTCTAACTCTACTTAAGTGGTATTAGGAGGTCCTGGCTGTGGTAATAGCACCCAAAAGGCAGGGTTTTGACCACTCTCCATCAGTCTATCTCCATGAATCTCGATGATCTCTATCTATCTCCATGGTAGACCCACTCTTACAGATTCTGTGTGGCACCTTATGTAGCTTTCTCTAAGTGTAATATGCATATGCATTCTAGTTAAACTTTTCCCTTCGTTTCCTTCTTCTCCCAGGTATTATGACAACTTTACCCAGTGCACAGAACGTGAAGCCAACAACGCAAGTTGCTTTTGGCCAAACCCTCTCGCAGAGGGCTTCATCACTGGAATTCATAAACAGTTCTTTTCAAACTGTACTTCAGAGAAGGTTCACTGGGAAGATCCACCGGATGAAATCCTTGTAACTCTCATCTTGATCCCAGTCATGTTGACATGTGCCATGATAACACTGGTGGTATGGTGCAGCAAGAGAAGTGATATCCTGGTGTAAGTTCTTCCTCTGGGCTTTATTTTTCTCCATTTCCCTCTTCCAAAACCACTAAGAAAGGAGCACAAAGAGACAAACTCAACAGAAGGATTTCAGATCTGCTGAAATGGAACCTGTGAGATACTGAGACTGAGACAATGCTCCTGTGAACTCGGAGCTGCCTGCTGCTGCTGCCGAAAGTCACTGCTTCTGAGCTTGGCTATCGGTGTTGCTGGTGCAAAGCTCTCTACTTCCAGCAGGCCTCGTCATCATGGAATTCTCAGGCAGCTCCCAGAACAGGAGAGTCCCCAGGCCAATGGACCCCTTAGCTGCAAAAGGGATAAAGTTACTTTACATGGGTAAAGCTGGCTGGTAAACGAAGTTTTGCAGAACTGTATGTAAGTGTATGTACACGTGGTGTAACACTGACCGTGGGGAAGATGGTATCTCTTGAGTTTTTGTGCAGGACACTGGAGGTTTTCATCTGTGAACCTTCTGACTCGGACAAAAGGTCACTGGCAAAGGAACTGAACATGCATGTAACAAAGTGGCAGATTTTCCTGGAAGCCAGTCAACACCATCATTATCAAGAACTGGCAGTATTGTTCTGGCGAAGGAACAATTTATGTGTCCAGTGACTATCACCATGGGGAAGTTATCATGCCACTTTCAAAATAGGTTATAAAATGCCTATAAGCATGCCTACTTGGAATTGTATGGCTTACAAACAAGCTCTGGGAAGATCTACAAGTCTTATTTTACAGAGCTGGAAAATGTGAGAGGAAATCGGTTGATTATAAATATACTAAGGAATAATGAAGAAACTTTCCTATGCCAGTCTCTGTTTTTCCTCTTTTATAATGATTATTCTTGACGACTTGTGTTCACTGTATATTCCCTGCTCTCACTTCACTTTGTGCAAGAGAGATCCTACAAATCAACAGAAAGGCATCAAGTTGATTGAGGTGCCTTTCAGAGTATAACTTTGTACATAAATCATTCTTCATCCCGTGACGAGTGGGGAGCTAAAGCATGAACATCAAACAGGAACAGACATAGGAGGAAAGAGAAATGAGAAAGAGAAATCTTATGCTATGAAGCTATTCCTGTGTAACAGTTTAAATAAAGATTATATGCCCCAAATAAAACAACTTCTATGTTTGTGTTGTAAACCTCTTTTCTGTCGTTTCACAAAATGCCTTTCAGGTGAATGCTCTTCTATTGCATGTTGAGCAATATCTGTTACAAGTGACTCTTCATGTTTCCATACACACAAGTGAAATACAGGTTGAATGGTGTTTCATCCCTGCCCATGGCAGGGGGGTTGAAACTGGATGATCGTAAGGTCCTTTCCATCCGAAACCATTCTGTGATTCTATATCTCTGCTAGTTAGATTTTTTTCCTTTAAGATTCCAGCCCCATGTTTGAGATTTAGGTCTGTGTTTGTGAGAAGCATTTCCAGGCTGGAATCAAAGCAGAAGTGCCCCCATTACTGGAATTGTTTATATGTAGATAGATAAAGAACTCCTGCAGCTGTACTGGTTTGTTTTCACATCCTTTCACAAGGGTTGAAGGCACTGGCTTGCTTCTTCATTACCCTCATGTTAGAATGACTCATTTTCTAAAGGTGTTTCCTGTGTGTTTGTCCAAAGATACTTTTTCATTCTCTAGATGCTAGGAGAAAATTTCCCTTTGTAAAAGAAGAATGACATATGTACTGAGGATTCTGCTTTAGTTTTCTACTGAGCTATTATTTCCTGCATTACAATGTTTCAGTCCACCAAAACTAGCGATGAAGTGTACAAACCCCGACCCATTCCTTTAATCCAGAAGGCTGTTCGGTTTTGCATTTTTTGTGGCCAAACCCCAAATAATTTTATTATTTTCTTCATGGAGTTTCATTTTAATCCTCATTTTACTTTAAATTTCAGTAAGTTTCAAAGCGACTTTCAAAACTTTAGTTTGGAAACCACAGAGCAAATATTTATAGACTTTTTCAAACCCATGTTCATTTAATCTGATTGCCATGTGTGGTCCAAAGTCTTGACCAGTTCTGGCTCATTTGCAACTGAGTTCAGCTGATCAACAGCTCATCTGAGAGTTACCAGCCTCCTTCATTCAATATAAACCAGATTGGAGAAGAAACTGTCACCTTGATGGCATCATGCTACTAGATGTGTATTGTAGTCTTTAAACAAATGCCATGTTTAAATGGATTCTATTTAATGTGAGAATAAAATCTAGGATGAACGAGTCTAGGAAATATAAGATTCAAAGAATGAAAGATAATGGGTTTTCCTTCATGGGCTGTGGGAAGGGGGAAGGATTCTGCTGCTGTGTATGTGCTATATATGTGAAAGTTTAATCTTCCCCATCCACAGTATGATTTTTCTCTGTGTTCTTGATATACTTCGTAGAAGAGCAGAGAAGTTGAAACAGTGCGTGGGGAGAACTTAATGCAACCTCAGTGGTTAAATCTGGAGATACATTTATAGTGTTTCAAGGAAAAAAGCAACTGCAGTGTCCAGTTCTTAACAGCTGTGACCATTAATAGAGAACCACAGTGGTAACTATTGGATCCTTTGACCTAACTTGTACTGTGTGTTAGTGAGAGTTATGGTTACTTTCTAATGCATGGAGCCTGCTACCTTTCCCCCAAAGCCTGTTTCCATTGCCAAGGAAATCACATCTCGGACCAAGAATCTGGCTCGTTTTCTAATTGTGAATTAATTCTATGTTACAACAGCGTCTGAGAGGAAAATAGGCAGAGATTCAACCAGAAAGAAAATAACTGGTTTAAAATCCTTCCTAGAATCAGAAGAGTGTTTGATCCCAAGAAAAGCTCAGGCAGAAGAGAAGTGACAGGCTTGCTATGCAGCTGTCTGACATGGATTAAATGCTGTGAGTTGTGGGATTTTCTGCATTCAGGAACAACTGGGGAAGTGTCTTTTCATGGGGTGCTACAGCTTCAGCAAACCCTTGCCAGAAGAAGACAACAACTAGCAGAAGCAAGACAAAGGCTGAGAGGGCTGCCATCGCTTTCAAGAAGGATAGCAAGGATGAAGGCCAAAGGAGGAAAAGAGCTATGGAAGTGCAAGGAAAAAGATAGTTAAAACCAGGAAACAGTCAACTACACAAAAGAATTCAAGACTTTTTTCCAAGATGACCTCTTGGTGCATTGGTAAGGAATAGTGAGGAAATCCTACATGCTCTCTATGTTTCTTCTCCAGGCTGAACAGCCCCAATGTTCTCAGCTTGCTTTCATATGGGAGGTGCTCCAGCCCCTGAGCATTCTCGTGGTCTCCTCTGGACTTGCTTCAACAGCTCCATGTCCGGTTTGCTAGATAGATAGTCTTTTGGACATTTCTAGATGAAGATCTTGGAGACACTTGTGGCAGAAGGAAGAGAAGCTGCGTGGAGATCTCAGAGCAGCTTCCAGTGTCTGAAGGGGGCTACAGGGATGCTGGAGAGGGACTCTTCGTCAGGGGCTGTAGCGATAGCACAAGGGGTGATGGGTTCAAACTGAAACAGGGGAAGTTCAGGTTAGATATAAGGAAGAAGTTCTTCCCTGTGAGGGTGCTGAGGCGCTGGCACAGGGTGCCCAGAGAAGTGGTGAATGCTCCATCCCTGGCAGTGTTCAAGGCCAGGCTGGACGGGGCTTGGGTGACATGGTCTAGTGTGAGGTGTCCCTGCCCATGGCAGGGGGTTGGAACTAGACGATCTTGAGGTCCTTTCCAACCCAAACCATTCTGTGATTCTATGAAATCTTACTAGCCCTAATGGGACACTCTAACAGGAGTGCTTTGGTCAGCCTGGGGCCACCTGGAGCCAGCCTGCAGGCTTGAAAGCCTCACTTGGGAAGACTTGAGTTTGCCAGGTTTTGACAAAGAGAATATTTTCTAAGGATAACTATTACTAATTGAGGTCACAGGTTATAGAAATTTTATTGGATCAGTTGATCTTTGATGAGATTTTGAATAGGTGGATTCCCATGAGCTTGAGTCTCTAAGGAGAGATATTTGCTTATAGTATAATATTTATGAGGTGGTTGCAATGAATCTTCCTGCCAGCAGTGAGTGAATCCCAGCTCTTCTGTCCCAGATTATTTTAAAGTGAAATCTCTGCCAGCAAATTTTACTCTTTTTAGGAATTAATCTGGGCATTAAAACCACATTTTAAAACCTTTGGAGAAACACCAGCATTTGTCAATCATGTTGGCAGAATATCTGCAGATTCCACATTTTTTTCCTGCCTTTCAACAATTTGATGTTGCTAGCAGGAATAGTGTATTTTAGTAGTACATCCTTCAGCAGAGTAGCAGAACTTGCAGTCCAGATTTCAAAGCACCTTTCTAATAACTAAAGCTGTAATACCTAATGCAAACTACTCTGATAAATCTACTACATAGACTTTCTTTGCCTGAAAGGAGTGTAAGAAAGTCAAACCAATAAGTGTAATTTTACTACTTCAACTGTGGTGACCGATCACTGGATCCTCTCTGTCTGCATGCTGTATAGAATCTGAAATAATGGTGAAATAGGGTTGAATAGTTTTGATGTAACTGCAAGAAGTTAACTGCACATTGCTCATCTTGTGGTTTGTTTCAATTGAAACAGACGTTGGTTAAGAATTGCAGTTGCTCTGTATTTGAAAATCAAGTTACCTTTAACTTGGGTATCTCACTTTAAGCTCTCAAATGCAAGTTTTGATTTCACTGGATTAGAGGTGGAATAGCTGTACAGGTTCAAACTGTGCTTTGCATTGTCTAAGTATATGGTATTTATAGACTGTTATGAAAACATTAATTTTCTTCCAGTGTTCTCCATGGTAAGAGATGAGAGTGGGACTCCTTTGCTCTCAGCAGTTACAGGGGTGACCAGCTCTCTGGCTGGAAACACAAGGTGCTTTCTAAAGTTCTGCTTCTCTGGATGCTAAATGTGCAGATTAATATCACTCCAATCATCATGTTGAGAATGTTCTGGGAGAAGCATGATAAGACACCAAGAAGTGTGTTCTTTGGCAGTCATTTTGCATTCTCTTTTTATGAACAGCCACAGAAGTACACAGAAGGATCTGATCCTTCCTGGTCTTCTAGTGCACTTTCTGTTCAGTTCAAATGCCTTTGAGTCCAACAATGGAGATACTCTGAAGCCTGGAGAATTCAAAGAACAAGAGTTTTCCTTGTTCTATCTTAACACGCTCCTTTAAAGAGGTCAACCTTCGTTTTAGCTCAACAGCTTTAAACATATGTCAGATAAACATTAGCTCCACCACTGCATTTCTCCACTCCCAATGCAGACTACAGAGTCTTTTGGCCTCCAGAAATATACCAAGCACCATTTAAGGTTCTTTTAAAATATTGCTGGTATTAATAGCATGTTAGCAGATGGAAAATACATCTATCCCCTTTTATGTTAACTTCTAGACAGGTTAGAAAGATGTGTATATGGATAAGGAAAAAGAAATGGTCACCTATTAAGAATAAATGTTGACAAATTGCTAGCTGATGTAACACTTGATGGAAGTTTTACAGCAGCTGTAACAAGCGGGGTTTCAAAAAGCATATGATCAATGTAAATATTCATTTAAATTTTGATTATATTGGTAAAATTATTTGGCAAATATTACGGCAATAACAGTTGTAGACTGATGTTTTCCCTTGGTTTCAAAATTTCGCCAGTGTATTAAATATTATACAGAGATTTTATAACACAAGTCGGATGAATGTGTCATATTCTATTATGCTGAAAGCTATTATTAAAATCAAAGTGTTCAGAGGAGAAGGGCCAATGCACTAACCCATTGGACCACCCAGCTCACAGGCAAAAATAGAAGCAGCATTCTCTTTGTTGACTATATGCTCTTCTGGCTCATGGGGATACTTCACTGGAGGGAAGACTGTGGTTGTTGATCTTCCAAACATTTCTTATAAATGGAATTCTTCCCTTCTTTTTCCCCTCTGTAATGTAGTATCCAAAAACCCCCAACCCTTGGAATATATTAAAAAAATACAATTCTTGGTGTCTCATATAAAGCATTTCTTCAGTGTTCAAGGAGACAGACAAGGGAACAGATGCCTGACAGGGCTGGGTGGAGTTTAGCAATGGCCAGCCATCAGTAGTGTGAGTATCCAACAAAAGCTGGCTCTATTTTGCACTTATGCAATGCACTTCACTGACATGGCAAATGAATCTGCCACTTACGGTAGATTGTTATATCACTTGTGAGTCATGTGCTAGGGTTTCCAAGTCATCTCTTTATGTATCACTTGTGTGAACTGCCACATTTCACTGTCAGCCCAGACAGTAAATACCCTTGGTCAAAACGGAGTGTGACATTAAAAAGTATGACATTAAAGAGTAAAAAAGTAGAAGGTCCTTCCAGATTTCTTTTGGTGCAGCCAGGAGGAAGACTGCTACCATCAGGTGTGAGCTGCTGCTTATTTACTGTGACATGGAGGAGACACATGGGCCTGTGGAAACCCTGCACTGTGGTTGCATTGCTGTTCCCTCAGTGAAGCTGTGTCATTTGACTCAGGGAAGCACTCGGTTTGGGAGGCAGCCTTCTAAAAGAGAGCCTTCTCTCTTTTGAAGGAGAGAAGATAGCGAAGTCAGCATACACACCCTGCAAAAGAAGTTTTGTAGCTACTGATGTAACCTGAAAGTGAATAGCTGAGGGTGAACGATGTGTTCCATGCATCCCAGGGCTCTGCTGCTGTGTCCTGCCTGCCTTCCAATATGTCCTCCAGAGCAAATGTCACTTGATGTTTGTAAGTTAATGACAATAAGAGCAGTAGAGCTAAATCACCTGGTTAACCTGGAATGTTTTAACTGATTGAAGCCAGAGAGCAAACTTGAATTAAAGTGCACATCTATCAAAATGCCATCTAGCAGTCAGCACCCCTAGGGTGGCGTGTAACTCCATGTGCCTATCTCCATGTAGCTGAGATAGGCACAAGTCTTCCAAAATGGAAGATCATTTTGAGTAGTAACCCATATATATATATATATGAGAACATCAGTAACTATGAAGCACGCTGCAAGCCACACGTTTCCTGAGACTGATGATCTAGGCCAGAAGTTACTGACTGTTGCTCATGTCACTAGCGCATACTGTTCATTAGGATCCCATCAGAGACTGTTCGTATCAGAGCAATCATTTCAGTAACTCCCAGGGTTATGATCAGCCTCCTCAGTCTTATTTCCACTCTCTGGGGTGAACAAAGTGCTTGAGAAAAGAAGAAAATGGAAATATTTATAGCATTGTGTTACGTATTTCTCTCTTAAACAGCAGCGTTTCTGGCTCTTGCAGTGGATCAGAAGCAGCAGTGACCACCCTGCTCTATTTATATTCCTCTTCTGAGGAATACTTGACAAGGAATAATCTTAGCAGTTGACAAGGACAATGCAATTCATAAGAAACCTACTTGATGGCGTATGGATACTGACTACAGCTGTCTCACAATGTAATTCATAGGTAAGTTAGGTAATTTTGATTTCAACTGGCTTGGATTTTGATGGGGATCTAAACAACTGCATCATCCCAGGAGGGTTCACTCAGACCAAACCCTAGCCTAGGCTTTTTTGGTACTATTTCTTCCAAATGTTCAAATCACTCTGCTGGGACTTAATGTGAATGTCCTTTGCTTCTGCCCTGGTTTGGGCTCTTTGCACTGTTGCTGAACACTCCCCTGGTTTCCTATGCACCAGTTTGTCCCTATGGAGCAGGATGGAGAGTTGGCCTGGTGCTGTTTGCCCCATTAATCACTGTGGTGCCTGAAAGCTGCTTTTCTTTAATATGTGTGATATAATGATTAAGCACAGGAGAGTGAGTTGATCCTCTCTCAAAAAGGTGCCATGTTTCAGCTCTCTGCCAATGCAGTCAATATAGAAGGCACTAAGGATGATACTGAGGTTACACCCATGGCAAATAACGTGAAGAGGAGAGCCTCTCACTTTCTATTGACTTTAAAGGTCTGGACAGTTGGAGTCACTCCTCAGTGCAGATGTTATTAGAGGCATATAAGTTCTCATAGATGTTCTATGAAAATATCTCGTTATATCCCTATTCCAGTATTACTTCTAATATAAAGGAAGAAAAAAAAGTGGCAACAGAACACTTATCATGCTTGTCTAGTTCACATCATTCATGTAAGCTGGTATGGCTACTGGGAAGCACATTCTACTATTATGTAGAATAGTAACTACAGTGAGAAATTAGAGTCCTGCTGTGCCATATATATGTGTATATATATACCTATACATGCAACAAACTGTTACAAAAACTGGGTGATGCATTAACTAAACACAACTGTGAGGGGGTGGAAATTTGCACAAATAAAGTAAATTAAGTAATTAATTGTGTGCCTCATTATTCTAAAATAAAAGTCTGCAGAAGCAAGGGGAGATTTTTGCCACTTACCAGGTACATAAGTTACAGCACCGGGTAACTGCACAGTACAGTGACACCAAAAATAAATCCATTTTACTAGGAAATGTTTATTAGTGATCAAAAGATGAGAATTCTGCAGTGAGAATTTTGGAGAGTTGGTCTTTATAAGTTCTGAGGATGTCACAGGTCAGTAAACTGAATGGAAACAGAATCATAGAACCACAGAGTGGTTTGGGTTGGAAAGGACCTTAAGATCATCAAGTTCCAACCCCCTGCCATGGGCAGGGACACCTCACACTAGGCCATGTCACCCAAGGCTCTGTCCAACCTGGCCTTGAACACTGCCAGGGATGGGGCATTCACCACTTCTTTGGGCAACCTGTGCCAGTGCCTCAGCACCCTGACAGTAAGAGCTGCTTCTTTTACCTAACCTGAACTTGCCCTATTTCAGTTTGAACCCATCACCCCTTGTCCTATCACTACAGTCCCTGATGAAGAGTCCCTCTCCAGCACCCTTGTAGCCCCCTTCAGACACTGGAAGCTGCTCTGAGGTCTCCACGCAGCTTCTCTTCTCCAGGCTGAACAGCCCCAGTGTTCTCAGCCTGTCTCCATACGGGAGGTGCAGTTCCTTTCAGTTAGAAGGAAGCATATTCACATTGTTGGTAGGAAAATCTCTGTATTTCTGCCCAGTTTTTTTAAACCACTGATGACATACCTGTGCCAAAGAATACATTACAGGTCATGTATGAAATACAGCAGGTGTTGTGAGAAGTCTTCAGCTTTCCAGTGAGATCTTTTTATTAATCGTATTTTCCCTGGTGTGTAACACAGGAGCTGGTAATATCAGGTAAATTTAATAGATACAAAATTCCAGTCTAATTAACCTCCTCATATGAAATATGTTTAATTGTGGAAGTTACTGCCCAGGAAGTTGTTGAGATCAAGATTTTGGTGACAGCAAAAACCCCAGGTTAGCTTAGTGCATGGAAATCAAGAATATTAGTATTATCAAATACAGGCGTACTTGTTAGTTTTGGAGGCTATATAGGTTTCTGCCTTGAAACCTAAAAAAAGAATACATAATGCAGAGAGTGGCTTTGGAGGAGCAGCAGATAATTGTGTGTCTGCTTCTCATTCTTGCTGTATAACTTTTGAGCTTCATTTGGTTTCTGGAATACACATACTGCCTGCTGGAGATTGAGAAGGCATTTCAGGAGGAGAAGTACCAGCTTTGCTGAGTATGACCTTGGAGTAGAAAAGAGTGAGCTGCCATTTAGCCCAGAGAGGACTGTACTTGAGACTGGAGTGAAATCTTTCCTGAAGGAGCTGGTTTGGCTCATTGGCTACAGCTGAGCCCCCAGGTGATTTCTATGAGGGGGAAATGAAAGAGTAGAGGAGGGGAGAAGAGTTCTTAGCAGGGTTTGCTTCCAACTTTCCTCTCCTTTTCCAAAGGTAAAGCTACTGACAGCAAAGGAAATCTGCCTCCTGGACACACGCAAACTTGAGAGCAGATACCTTCCCAGTGCAGAGCTGTTCACAGGCTGACAATATAAATCAGCTTTGCCAACTCAGCTTGAAGTTTACTCCTGCACAAGTCAGATAATGAGTTGCCAGCAATCCTAGAATGGGGATGGGTCAGCTCTGGTGACTGCTAACTACCCGTAAGTAGCTACTCCATTACACCTCTAATTACTTTTAAGTACTTTCTGCATTAAGGAATGTGCTTTGTTCTTTCCAAACTTGGGATGATTAGAAATGACATACTTAGTTGCGAAAGTGTAAGCAATATTGAACATGTAAGTAAGGGGTGGGCTCAGCATAGTTAAAAGTGAAGAACAGCAAACGGTAGGGTAGGTGAATTACTGCGTGTTGGACTGCAGGTAATTTACTGAGCAGCTCAGGCTTTTGTCATGGATATTTGGGAAGGGGAAGTGCAGCTGCTTGTTATTCAGCCCATTACTTTCCATGGGACTTGTAAACTAAATTCTAATACAAATTGCAGTATTCAAAAAACCAAGCATTTGTTTTAAGGTGACAACATATCTGGCACCCAGAATTATGGCCAAGTTGCCAAACCCTCTTTTAATAGGCTTGCAACTACTGGCGTGTGATTGTAACATCACTGGTCAAGCCCTGAATTTGGGCTATAAAAATTGGAAAGTGCTTATTCTAATAGTCACCTCCTTATATTCTATATTGTTTCAGGCAGGCCCATCCCGTAGGCCTTATCATAAGTCTTTTTAGATCTTTTGGAGCCCTCTGGGATCTCATATTACCTTTAATGTTCTCACAAAGAACTGGCTTTGATACTTAAGGAAAGCTTACAGTGTGAATGAGATTAGGCCCCGAATATGGAGGAGAAGGAATTTTCCACGCAAAGCAATGCTGCTTTATGTTTGATACTCCTCACCCTCTCCTAGGCTTTGACTTGCTATCAATTGTACCACTTGGGAGGAAAAATAATTGATGTTTCCTTACTTGTTTTGCTCAGAAGGGTTCGGTTGCCTCAGTGCTCAGGACTATGTTGATACAGCTGATTGTACAAGAAAGACACAGACCTGTGAGAGTGAGTCTAGAGGAGGGCCATGAAAATGACCAAAAGGCTGGAGCACTTCTGTAAGGAAAGGCTGAGACAGTGGGGTTTAGGCTGGAGAAGAGGGAAGCCTCACTGCAGCCCTTCAATATATGAAGAAGGCTTACAAGAAAGACAGGGGAAGGCTTTTTACCAGGGTGTTTAGTGACAGGACAAGGGGTTTAAACTGGAAGAGCGTAGGTTTAGATTGGATACAAGGAAGAGGCTTTTTATGATGAGGGTGGTGGGACCCTGGTGCAGGGTGCCCAGACAGGTTGTGGATGCCCCGTCCCTGGCAGTGTCCAAGGCCAGGCTGGACGGGGCTTGGAGCAACCTGCTCTAGTGCAAGATTCCCCTGCACAGAGCAGGGGGATTGGACTGTATCATTTGTGATGGCCCCTTCCTACCTAAACCGTTCTGTGATTCTATCGGATCATTGGACCAGATGATCTTTCTTGTACAACCATCTGTACCAACACAGACCTGAGCACTGAGGCGAGCAGCGATTCTGTTTCTATTTTTTTGATTAAAAAACACGATGTATTTTTGTTGATCAAAGGTTTTGATGATTTAATGTTTATGTTGCTGGACTGTTGGCTTAAACAGACCCCCAAATTCCCCGAGATATTCATGCTGAATTTTTGTTATGTGAAACACTGACCAGAAAGGTAACATACTTAGAGCTTTACAGAAGTGCAAACCCCATATGACTGCGGATCAGGTATTGACTTTCATTTTAAGCTTTTTCTTCAACATTTTCAGAATTTCTCAGTAAGGAAACTGGTATTTTTTTTGTCATGAGAATTGTTTCTGTATCGCCTGGTCACAGGTTAGGTCACTGAACCTAATCTACATGACCCTCAGTTACTATTAAATTTATACTTTCCTGTATTTCCTAGTGATTTTTCTTATAAACCTATTAATGCTGTAAATTATTGGGAAGCCAAGGACAACACATTGATTGCTACAGTGATTTTTCCAAGTGGCTGCCATTTCACAGGCCACAAGTAACCTGAAATTTCCAGACACTAGGACTTCAATTCATTATCAAGCTTCTCCAATTTTATCCTGCTGTAATTCTACTGACTCAGCTTAGCAACCCTGAAGTAAAGCTTAGTGGTGATGAATTATGCCTTTGGGTTTTTTTCCATTCTGAATGTGAAAGTTATACAGTAAATAATGGTTGCTCCTCATAGAGTGGCTATGAGGGGAAACATACTTTTTCTGAATACTAAAGATGCAAACTTGGCAGTAGTTGAAAGCATTAGAGTGTAGGGGGTTGGATTGGATAGCTCGGTGAATTACTTGCTTTGCAGTGCTCCTGCTGACATTCTTGCTTCTCTTAAGACCCCTTTGGAAATAAATGAATATACCTCTTGGGAAAGAGGCACATGAAGCAGGGTTAGAGAAGTGATTATAACTAAATTAATCCAGAACTGTAACTTGGGTATATTTTGTTCCCATAAGTGAAGAGGGACCTTCCAGAATCAAGACTGTGCTCTGAGTTTTCCTATAACCTTAAACTGGCCAGCTCTTCAGAGTTTGGATACTCAGTACTTCCTAAAACTAGGGTTCTTTAAGGTTAAGGGTGGAATCGAGCCTCCTGAGCCTAGCTCTGGTGCCCTGTTCTCAGGACCACCTTCCCTTGAGAGTTCACTCCATATTCCAACTAATCTTTCAACTTCGCAAATTTTCCCCCTCTTCTACTATTTCCAATGCTTTCATTCCATCTTGAATACAGACACACTCTTTATGTTATAATTCAGCTGCCCCTTGGTAATTAGTTTGTAATTTTGCAAACAAACTTCAGGCAATTCAGTCTTGCTGACTTTATGTTTCTAATAACTGCTGCACTCATTTGGCTTCTGCTCTGCTTACCCAAAGACCACACTGTCTACTGAGGTGGTCCACCAAGTGAGAACAGTTGTATTTTACTAGTTGGCTATGTAAGGAACAGATGGTTGTGTAAGGAACATAAAACCTCTCTTGGCCTGCTCACAAGTGCTCAGTGAAACAAACTGCAGAATTAAAAGGAAAAATAAGTAATATTAAAGTGGGACTGAATGACAGTTTTAATGAAACATTCTCTTTGCAATGTATGAGGAAGAACTCTGTGATAGGTCTTACTTTGCCAATGTAGTCTTCTGGCAATCAGTAAAGGCACGACAACTTCAGCCAAGCTAATAGTGCTAGATAAATAATGATGAGTGATACAGATAGCAGATAAAGACACAGATAACAGTTACAGTGACTGTGATGGGCACTTCAATGGATAGTTTTCACTGCTCGACATGGAACTGCTAATACCCACATTTATGTTACAAACTATTAGAGGGGAAAAAGTATTATTCACTTCTGCCAAAACTTAAAATGGGTATCTTATAGGGCATACATCCTATTTTTCCATTAGGCTTTAGGCTAAAATATGCATGCTGAATATTGTTATGGGTTTGTTCATGTGCCTCTTCTTGACACATATTAATTGCCTGCTGAGAAATCCATCTTCAGCATTTTATACCTGTGTGTGGTCCAGAATTTTGGTATCCACAGTTTGGGATCTGCTGCAGAGGAAGAGTTTCAGGATGCAGGGCTTTTCCTGGCAAGTGCAAAGACACTGCCAGCTTCTACACCATGCAGACATGTAATCCAGAATTTATTCAGACTTTGGAAAAATCTATTTTGCTTGACACAGACTATGACTTTTTCTTGCACCCCACACATCCTACATAAGGGATTGTGAGGCTAGTATGCTATTTACAGATGAATTATTCCATGTTCTAGTCTTCCATATGCTCTCTTCCTCCTGCATCAGAACAAGACAATGGTTTTTCTGTAATAAGGATGTGTTAGGTCTTACATAGCCTCTGAGATAAGTTCTTTTATCTGTATCTGCCTGATCTCATTTTCCTCCTTGGAAAGGTCATGAATATATCTTTAATTCATACCTATGATAGTGCTTGAATTATAACCTTGAATAATTACATGGAAACCCATGTGCTCACTCTACTCCCCCCAAAATGAATATGTATCCAGTATGCTCCTGCATGTATTTAGTCTGTAAGAAGTTGCTGCAACAGTCAAGAGAAGCTAAGTGATGAACAAAGACAGTAGTTTATCAACTTGTTGCAATGTTGATTTAGCAGAGACGTCCAAACACCAATCAGGAACTCGTCTGATGAAAAACTGTGAGTGACCTTGGATTAGCTATTTCAGTTTGCTAGCTCTGACTTGCTTCGTATCATAATAACTTCATGGCTTGAATGTGTTATCATTAATCAGAAAAAACAAAGATCAAAGAAGCAAATATTTATAGAAGGCAGGTTCATCACAGATTATTAAATGCTCTAGTCTGATGTGGAACTTCTGATTGTCACCAAGACAGCGACTGCTGGAATCTGGGAGGAGCTTGCCGAACTATGTTCTACACTTACCTCATTTCTTCTACTTTCCTTAGGGCTTTATGGGTCCTGTGAGAGATCAGTAGATGGACCTTCAGCCCGATCAATGGTATTTATCTTGTTTAATCCCCATGTACAGTTATTGATTTCAAGGGAAACAGTGTTATCCCATGCCCTAGTGGGATGTCTTCCTATGCATATGGTAGGGAGATCAATGCCATTGCTGGCCTTTGTAATGGGTTGATACTCAGCTCTTTTGCAACATATATGTGGTAGAAGAGTGGAGACAGTAGATGAAGGCATGGGGTTGGAGGCCTTGTTTGGAAAGTTTGGCAGTGTAATACAAGGGTTGGCTACTGAAGCTGAGCTTATGGTTTGAGAAATTAGAAAGCTGAGGAAAGAGAAGTTGTTGCTATTACTCTTACCACTGGTGATACCAAAACAATGTAAGTCAGGGTATTCATGAGCACGAGCACTTAAAAGACTCTGAATAAAGTACTTCTTTGCAGGGGTCTGAGGTCTTTCACTTACAATAATCCTGAGGTATTTTTGCTGCAACTGAATCTGTGAAGACAGAATTAGAGCAATCTTTGACAAGATCAGTTCCATATCTGGATTTTGGGTCGTGAAACAATTAAACATATTATTTGGTACGTCCAGAGGATATAATGCTAATTAAAAAATATGGAATTTCTTCTGTAAAATAGTAATTAAAACATGCCTGTAAATAAATGGTTGTTTGATGAATTAGAGTATGACTTGGAGTATGTGTGTGACAGAAACAGGAATGAAAAGCAATAAAATCTCCATTATTTGTTTTTAGTTGCTCTTTTCATAAAAACCTCTCACTGGACCACTTAGATCACATCTTGTTGAGACGTTTACTTCCCATCTGCAAACTATAATTTCCTATGGGATTTGTAATGGAAAAGCTGGATCCAAATGTAATTTGACTATATTTCACTGTGCCGAGGGAGTTTATAGTATCTTTGCTTTGGAACCCATTCTCTTTTGGAAAACACTACAAGCTAGCTGTCTTCTTTTTCAGTTCATAGTTGAGCAGAAGTAGCTGTAAAGCTAAGCTTTAAATCCTGTACTCGGGCTGCTGCATGGGGGTAGTAAAACTGCAGTATAGATCAACTGTAATCTATCACAGGGTCTGCAAAGAACAGCACATGTCTTTAAATGTTATGTTCTGGAGAGCTTTTCAGAGGCGGCTCAGTATATGGATCCAAGCATGATGTATGGCTTTGCATTCTGCTCCTTTTACGTGGAACTGAAGAGCCTGGGTATACTCAGAGTTCTTAGCAATCCCATATGGAGAGGAAATGTATGGATAACATTTATGGATAACATGCTGAGTTTCCAGAAACAGGAAAAAAAAAAAAAGCTTTACTTGTACACTGGCTTAATTTCATTTTTGAATTCCCTGTCAAAGGCTGAATGCAGGAATTGGTGTCAGTTTAGGGTAGCATCAGTCTTAAAAATCAGTTCTGTGAGGTGATGAGTTATCTCTCATTATTCAGCTTCTATTAAAACACACTGAGCGTTTTACAGGGTGAAGCTTTGAATAAGATCTAAAGCATTAGTAACTTCAAGCCATTGTAGGAGTAAAAAACATCTGATTGTATCTGCCATTAAAATTAGAGGGTTTTTTGTTGAGTGGTGTTCAGATTTTCCAGAATATTGTCTCTTAGCTCTACATTTCTCACCATATTACTATACCACTAATCTACAGACCAGTTTTCTGAAGTTCTTACCCCTGTGATTCCCTGAGAATGAGAGGGGCAGATACTAAATCAGAATGGATGAGGAAGCCACAGACCTATGTACCATTATAAATTGCTGTCACTCTGCTTTATAATGAAGTTTGCTAGTGAAAGGATTCAGCTACCTATAAGGGATAGATAACATTTGTAGCATTGCAAGTGTATGGGTATAAGTGATGACATAATAAGTATACATACAAAGAACATTGTCAGATTAGAAGAGTGATGGAAAGTGCCCAAGTTAAGAACACCAAGGCAAATCCAGATCAAAGCCACTAGATTACAGAGGTAGTAAGAAATGTAGTACGTGTTATGTCACTATGGAGCATGAGACTATACAGCAACAATGTAAAAGCAATGAAAAAAGGTATTAAAGAAGAAAGGGGAAATACTGCAATTTATAGAAGCTTACAATATAAATGAAGTAACAGCTTGGCTTGGTTTGCAGAAAGATTATACACAAGTCTCACAATGACTCTGTGATCCTGAATGGGACAAATTCTGCTTTAGATTCCCCTAACCTAACTGACTGAAGTATTTTTAAATGACTGCAGAACTTGCTTGTAACAAAATACTTAGTCTTTATTGCATGGTTAATATGTGGCTCTGGATGTGTAGATAAAAAGGGGTGATCTCTGATCCCTCTGAACTTGAGCCTACTTGAGTTGTTTATTTTTGTTTCAAAAAGGAAACATGCTCCTATATGTGTCCACTGTGAACCTTCCAGACCTTCTGAATGCACTTAACTCCAGCACATGCACAGACAGTATCCCACAGTTATTCAGTTGCTTTAGGGAATGTGGGGGTTGCACAACACATGGTTAGAGCTGACCTGTAAATCCCAGGAGGTTCAGAATAAAAGCACTGTACGATGGCACTGCCACAATAAGATTTCCAGTGGGTTTGATTAGAATGGAAAGGACAGCTCTGTGGCTGTAAGGGAACATGTCAAAAAGAAAAGATCAATACTTAGAGGCTAATAAGAAACATACTTGTTTTCTTTTAGTATAAAGTTGGAAAAGAAATAAGGCCCTTATCTCAGTATGAAAACATTCTGAAGAGATTAAACCTCCAGTAAAATGGATACATTTCAGCTTTCTTTTGGTGCGTTAACTATAGTGCTCCTACAGTTAAGGACAGCAACATCCCTTTTGACTGAATCCCTATTGGAAACATTTAATTCTTACATATGTCTGAAAGTGCGGTCTCCTCAAAAAGCCAGACTTGCAGTTGGCACTGTGCTACCCACAGGACCCTATGCTGGTTTACCACAGGGGGAAAGCTTATGTCCTAATGGGGTTAGCACGGAAGTAAGGAAACAAAAGAACCATTATTTCAGTATGTTATCTCCCTCATCAGACTCAAACAACTACTTTCTTTTTTTATTGCTCCCTGCAGTATAACCAAGTTTGATAGATAGTGCATTACCTCCAAGACCATTGTTCTCTTGAACAAATACTGCAAAGATAAGCATTTGCCATGCTGTTGTTATGTTTCAACAAACATGCAAACACAAAGTCTTCTGAACTAAAACCACATTTAAATCATCGGCTGGGCAAAATACTACTTAATCAGGCATCACCTGATATGGCATAATGAAATGACTATATTCCTGCTGTAATGTATGCTAGCGAATTATAATTCTTGTTTCTACTGCTGGAAGCAAAGCAATGCCATACAAAGATGTGTTCTGTGTCTTTTCTTTAAATACAGAATGAACCTCCTTGCAAAATAGGAGATGAAATTGTGTTGGGAGAATTAGTGAAAGAAAATACTAACTGCAGGCAGGAGGGCTTTCCCTTTGTGTTGAGTTTATTTTTGTAGGACATGATATACAAAGAACACAATGGAAAAGACCAAATTACATTCTGATTTGGCCCAGACCCTCAGAACAAACTGACTCATTCTGTGTTACGTGAGGAGCAGACTGTCTAAGAAAACATTCAATTTGCTTTCGTACAAGAGCATACACTTTCTGCTACATCTCTAGAGGTTTTTCCCTAGGTGGCAGGATTTCATGAGTTCACTTACAGTCCTTTTTCACTTTTTCCTTTTCCAGTACAACTGTGACACCATAAAGTAATTACTTTGCTGTAGGTGAGAACTGAATTTACAATAAATGTGGATGTTCTAGGATATAATTAGAGTGTGTAGTGGCTCTAACCTGATTTATCTTCTGTGCTGTGGTGGAAATCTGATTAGCCTCCTTTGAGCAGTATAGAAGTCAGCTGTCTGTATCGAGACATACGATACATTCGAAACAAGACTATTTTGAGGCTGCCTTATATAGCCTCTACCGAAATTGTTCAGTTAAGAGATTGGAAGATTGTCTGTATACCTGTCTATATATCCTCATCTTAGATTATCAGTATTATTGAAGATTACTCCTATGCCATTTCAATTTTTGAGTAATCCTCTTTTTTTGAGTAGCAGGAAAGTGGTGAAATCACTGTCCCTGCAAGTGTTCACACAGCATGCAGACGAGGCCCTCAGTGCCATGGGTTAGTGGTGGCCTTGGCAGTGCTGGGGAATGGTTGGACTTGATGATCATAAAGGTCTTTTCCAACCCAGTTGATTCTATCATTCTATTTGAATGCAAGTATATGTGCTGTCTATATTATTACATATCCTATTCAAGGATTTGGCCAGACATGTTGCATTTATTGTTTATTGCTCCAAATTTCCAGTCTTTCAAATTGGAAATGCTGTCTTCCTGCTCCTCTGTAGGGAGCACACATCTGTATTGAACAGCTGCTGTAATTAATGCTTGCAGTTTCAATAGTACATGGAGAGTGCTTATAGGCAGCTCTGGTCACAAGGAGAGAGCTCCTGCTGTTGCCATATTCCAAATATACATGGCATGAAACACAACACAATCTCTGGTTTTTGACACAGAAAATGTTTATGCATGTGAACCCATTAAAGAAGAAGAATACCTTATGGATTAATTTAACCTTTGGATTCTGTGGTGAGAATTGCTTGGTGGCTTAATTGTCAGCAAATTGGTGTGAGTATAGAAGCCTGACTACGGAAATAAGTACGAATTCCCTCCTGCTTGCAGCTTGAGACTTGCCTCATGGGCTTGGCAAAACAGAAGCACAGCCACATTAGAAGGTCATTTTAATATGGAAGCCTAATTTAAAAATGGAAGGAATCCTGACCAGTTACTTCGCGCTTTCTAATCAGTCGTTCTTGAACTGCTAATTAAATGTATTCTGTTTGAGAACCATAGTGACTATTAGAACTAAACCAAATCCCTACTTTAAGCATCCATGTTTTAAGCTCAGAATTTAACTTTTTAGCGAAGCTCATGCTGTTTAGCAGTAAATTCTGCTGCCAACCAAGACTTTCAAGTCTTTCTTAGATGCCAACTACATCTAAATTGGTATATTATCCAACAATGTGGTTGTGTATTTGGGCAAGCTGCTCTGATTGATCAAGTTTTGAGCAAGAAGGTTGGACAAGACAATATTCCTAGAATATTCCAAAGAAAGCAAATGATGTCATTTAAGAATTGCTGATATTCTAGCTATGCCAAATAAAACTATTTCAGGTGTAGTGTAGGGATATTATTCCTTAATCTACCTCTAAATTGCTATGTTCTATGTCTGAAAAGTTTTCTTAGTTGCTTGACTCCTTTCTATTTTTCTAGAAATTAACTCTTTGCTGTGGTAAGAGGACTTCTCCTTCAATACCTTCCTCCTGGGCCACATCTGTGTATGTTGCTCAACGCACAATTTATTAACTTTCAGATTTTCATCATTTCTTATGAGCAGAAATGCCTGGATTAGTACAGAAAGTGTTAGAACTGAGTGAAATGTGCTCTGCAATTGCACACAAACCCAGAATCAGTCTCATTAAAACAACACAGTCAAAGCATTAACATACTTTTAAAGCAAGTCTGAGAATCAGAACGCCATTTGCATCTGCACTGCATATTTCATATTTGTGGTCCAGATTTAACTTTTTTTATGGTCTTGATCCAGTGAAATGTTTTCCTTTCAGAAAATTTGGGTCCAAAGGTAACATTGTGGTTATTTCTCCTTGAGAGCATTTGACATGTGGCTTGGTTCAGATTCTTAAACTGTCCAAAGTTAAAACTTCAAAACATAAAAGGGAAGCACTATTTCCATTTTGAGGCTTTCAGGATATATTCAGTCAGTCAGATTCCTCTTGAAATCATGTTTGCTCATTAGTAACAAATCCTCCTCAGGCACAGGGAGACCTATCTCAAAGGCTGCAGCACCTGGCAGTTTATTGTCCCTGCATATGTATGCCAGCGTAAGAAGTCATTGCACCTACAGGTGTTGAGATATGACAGCAAAAGTGGAAGAAACCTGATGAGTTGAAAGGCTGGTCAGAATTTGTCTGCACTGCTAGCGAATCAAACTGTTCAGGGTGAAGGATGCTGGCTCTGGCGTAGCTGCCCATGTTACAGGAAGAGGAACAGCCAGAGCTAAAACAGAAACCTGGACAAACTTCCTGAAAAGCTAAATGTGGCGTAGAGGAGTAACCACTGTCCTTGGAAGAACAAGCACCAAAACCTGAAGCACCTGTCCTCTCAACACTCACACTCTTTCTGAGTTTTGGAAATGGCAAAGAACCACCATGCCGTGATCTTTCCTAGCATATATAGAACCTACCTGTCTCTCTAGCTGTAGTTAGAAGCAATTTAGCTGAAAATGAACCCTAAGGTAAATGCAGGTGATGCTCATCAGATGAAACCTCCGCTCTGGAATTTATGTTTCTGTAACCTGGATAGAGACCAGTAAGTATTTTACATCTGATGAAATATTATCTGTGTATATACTTTAAAGAGAAACTGCTTGGAGAATTAGTCTTGACATTACATAATCTGTGTAACATAATTATAGGCAGTGCTCAGGGCCACAGTGTGGCAATCAGTGAAGCTGCAGTCTTAAGTAATGGTTTTTGTCTTGATGTTACAGTCTTAAGGAGAGAGAGATAGTGAAAGACAAAGACAATTAAAGGACACAAAAAGCCACATGAGGAAAATAAAAGCTCAAAGTTAATAGTAATGATTACAATAGTAATAGCATTTTTTGGCAATATATTGCTGTCTTAAGTGTCTCAAATGACAGACATTAAGCAACTTAATATCAAGATGAAGAGGATCTTGTCTCAGAAACTACTCATGTTTTATTTCTAACTCTTCAGCTATCTCCCAATGAAAATTTCAACATGTATCTTGTTTGCAAATCCTCAGTTTTCTGCTCTCAAACTGGGCATCATTTATTGATAATAGCCCTGCGCATTGAAACTGATTGACAAATGAGAGCTCTGTTATACATGAACACATCCTGATCTGTATTTCTGGATGGAAGACAGTGGAAGTCATTAATATCATAGAATCACAGAATGGTTTGGGTTAGAAAGCACCTTCAGATCATCCAGTACCAACCCCCTGCCATGGGCAGGGACCCCTCACGCTAGACCATGTCACCCAAGGCTCTGTCCAGCCTGGCCTTGAACACTGCCAGGGATGGAGCATTTACCACTTCTCTGGGCACCCTGTGCCAGCGCCTCAGCACCCTCACAGTAAATCATTTCTTCCTTTTATCTAACCTGAACTTCCCCTGTTTAAGCTTAGAGCCATCACCCCTTGTCCTATCGCTACAGTCCCTGAAGAAAGGAAGATTATAATGTGAAGAACAGGGTACTTTGCTGCTTAGAGTTTGTGCTTTGAGGGAAAGGTTTTAAGCACAAATCTGCCAATGTTTCCAACCTGACTCTTAGTTGTTGTAAATCACTTCTTAATCATGATGCTGAGTTTTGAACTGCTCTTGTTTTGACTAGTGTTCTATCTGAGTGTGCTCAGCTGTCTACAGTAGGTTTTAGGACTGGTGTTTTTTTCTGCTTGTACTAAAGTCTTAAATTTACTTTGATAGCATGAAAAACAAGTATTTCAAAGAATCTTTTTATCCAAGAGGGATATAAAAAAATGGCAGTATTAACAGGAAAGGGACCAAACTGGAGATCATCCCTGTAATCTTCAGGTTACACTGGGATTGCATATTTACATATTTGGTTTTATGTAATTTGAAACACTTGCAATCCTGGCTTCCTAATGGTGATTCACAAACTATAATAAAAATGAAAGCTCAGAGACATGAAGCCTAGGAAATCCCAAAGCAAATATACCCAAAATGATGTTTTACCTCGTATCTACTGTACAAAGATTTCTTATTAAAGTTATTATAAAAAGAATAGCAGTTTGACAAAAGACCTTACATATTTATGAAGTGAATGATATTGTTGCCTGACTAAAGAATCTGAAACACAATCCAAATCAGCAACGTCACTGTAAGCAGATTCATGCATGTTAGATGTCTTGGGCTTAAGACAGGTGTCTGGTAAGTACATGACTGATACCTACATGAAGATTTCCAGTGTTTCTGAAGTGTTTATAAGTTCTTTCTTTTGAAAAGTAGAAGCCAGGAAACAAATCTTATATGAAATTTCACACTGGTGTGAATAGCTATTTTGGGCCTGATCCAAACCCCTTTGGTCTCAGTTTGCTGATCCCTGGGGACTTCAGTTGGCTTTGACACTCAATGGAGTTTTTTGCACCTGATTTTAAGCATAGAAATATGCTGTAGCTCTGCTCCACATCCTAAAGCATGCCCTCTTAGAACTTTCCTATGTGATTTCCAGAGATTTACTGAGTGCTCTCAGACCTTTGAGGTGGGAAAATTCCAGGAAAATGCTCTCACCAGCATTGATACATTTTATTCCAAATATATGTTTGCCTGTAATGGGCAACTTGTACAGTGAACATAATTCAGAGCTCCATGCACTGAGGTAATGGATATATAGATGAAAACACTAAGCAAATAAATTGCATCACATTACAACATCAGTGTTGTGCTGTTAACAAATGAATAACCTGGTGTGTGCATGCTGCCTATTGATTGCATACATGGGAACCCAGTTGGCTTCTGTTTTCTCACTAATGTAAGAAGGAAATACTTTAAAAAGTAATTTGCCAGGTCTTAAGTGTCTCAGCAGGTCTCTAGTGTCCTAGAAGACCATTCAGGTGTTGTTTCCTATTTCATCTGTTTCCATTCTGTAGGCTGTTTGGGATATGAAGGATTCAGTTTGTTCAGCTGACTTTGTTTACATCATATTGAATCAAAGTTACACATATAGAAAACTGGCTTTGAAATGGAAAAAGAGGGGAATTAGCTGTCTTTCTGTTCCTTTCCCACTAAACAGAATGAGAAAAGCTAGATCTTCAGGCCTAATCTTGCAAGGTGATGAGACTATCGGTATCTAGTGAAATCAAGTTGTGAGAGGCTTACAGAAAGGAATGAGTTCCACAGCTAGTGACTTAGCTAGTGTAGTTGTATGTGCCTCTGCATTGCCTGTGAAAAGTTCATCAGGGCTTTAATAATGAGTTACAATTTCTCATGATTCCTTTTGCCAGTCTGCAGTAGGTAATGCTTTTATCACTGAAGTGGCTGGATAAGGTGGGTGAATAGAGATAAAATATACCCTTTGCAATCTTCACGTAACTCTTCAGAACAGTTTGTACTCTGCGCTGCTCTCTAATTCACTGAGCTGCTAGATTACCTCTGACATTTTGTACTTTTAGGAAAGAAGGGATAGAACTGGCAAAAAATATGAAGCTGTGCAGGCTTCAGATTTTTCCAGGACACAATCTGTATGCCATCCTGCCAGTGCAAGCATGTGCTTCGCTCCCAAGCTTTTGAAATGAGTTTCATGTGACACTCACAGAAATGGTCCTCTAAAATGTGCCAAAACTCCTACAAGCAAAATAATTTGTGCCTCTGACAGTTTTGCAATAATATCCTTAAAGCATTTCTCTTCTGTTATTTAAAACCCGTAGAGTAACATGCAACAACCATATCTGCACCTTGTACCCTTTCTCTGCTGCAATCAAGCTTTTCTCATCTCTTTACACATACAACCATTTGTTGGTGATACACTGCTCTGGACAATTTGTGCTTTGTAACTTCAATATTCCATACAATTCTCCTCATTCTTTGCCTCTTTACTACTCTCTAGTATGCAGCTTTTCTATCTGTGTTACCCTTTTAGTGGATAGGGAGAATTGGCATTCAGCAAGAATAAGACCTGAAATTATTTACTACTTTGTTTCCTTTATGTAAATGGGTAAAGATTTATGCAGTTTGAGCTATCTGGTAACCATGGTTAGGTTGTATTTGTCAATGGAATTTCAGTGTGGGGTTAGCTTATTTTAAAATTCACTTGTCTACAAAATCTGATAGCTACTTTTTTCATTAACTACTAATGGTAAAATTATTACAGTATTAATGACTGAATTAAGCTGTCATAAATCCTGAAAAAATTAGAGCTGTGCCACATACACAAGTAGCCAGTGATTTCAGAAAAGCTGCATATGTTTTATTGCAGGGAAGAGTAGATGGTAACCCTGCTGCTGCTGTATTCCTCAATGCCAAGAAACAACAATTTATGTTTTCCTAAAGTCGAGCAGTTTTGCATCAGTTATTCTGCTCCACAACTTCTCTTTGGTACGAAATCTGCAATTTATGATAGTGTAGACCATTGCTTTCTTTACTTCCTATGCTTACATTCAATACATTGATTATGTGCAACCCCTCATATGAATTTGGCAAGCACATTAAAACTTCATGTGTATTCTTCTCCATCTTTTTCTCCTGTGAATGTCTTTTAAAGACATAGAGGATTAAAGCGGAAGCGTTGGCAATTCGATGTGGAACAGATGTTGTCTTAGCATGGCACGACAGCTCTGATATCTGGTATACGGAAAGTATTAAATCTAGCTCCATGTTAATCAGGTACATTCATTAACCGTGGTGATTTCTCTAATTAGTATACCAGATACTCGTTTTATTGCATTACTTGCTCTTAGATGGTAAATACTGGCTATCTGTTACTTTTTGATTTCACTCCAGGTTCCCACCTGAAAATTAGTCAGTGATAACCACAGTCCATATTAACCTTGATGTTACACCCTCAGACCTTGCTTAATTTAAAGTGTGAATGTTGGAAACTAACCTCCAACCTGCAATAAACAAACATGTGGCATTCAAAATCAGAACTCTGTCATCATGAAAAGACATAGTCGAAGCTGACATTGGAACAAACTGAGATCATAAGACCATCACTGCAGCAATTAACACCTAGGATTTTCAAAAGTAGGTAGTATCCCTGAGTATTGCATGTGTTTGGTGGATGCTGTTTAAGACCTGTTTAAAATACTTCATCTTCTGTAGCTCAGTGCCAAGCAATTTATGACAACCTTGCAACTGGAAATTCCAGCTCCACAAGTTACCCAAGTGGCAATATAATGATACTCGTATTATTTGCTCCACACAGTATCTTTATTCTTTTGTATCTATATTCTTTGTATATATTCCATTTTTGTCTCAGAATGACAGAAATAAAACAGTCTGCCAAATTTCCTTTTGTTTCTCTAGTAAAAGGTTCGTCAAAACTCTAAAGTATAAGGAAAAGGGAGGTTAAAAATCAGCTTGTACAAAGATTCAGACACTGTAAAATCCATCACATCTCCTGGATGAAAGCACGTCATGGATGTGAGGTATGACACAGGCTGTATGAGGAACTTTTGAAATATCAAAGACTGGTAATTGATTTCTTTGGGAAGCTTGGAACAAGCTGTGCTAAAAACAGGCAGAAACCTGTTTTCAACTATATATAAAAGACAGCTAGAAAAATACCAGAATTCTGTTTCTGATAGAGCAAAGGCAGAGACTGAGAACTAGGACAAAATCCAAATTGGATGCTGAATATGTTTCAGGTATAAACAATCCCTTTTGAGTAAGTAAAAACTGAGCATATCTCTTGAAATAACCACAGAAAACATCTGACACTGGGCAGTAAAGCAAGACTTCCTAAACACCATGAAGGGTTGTGATTGTACAGTTGATTACTAGACTTGAAAATGGATTGGGATGAGAAGTGAATACCTTCAAACAAATAGTGTTTGAAATAGTTTAAACAGTTTGGGTTTCAGGAACTTGAAAGTGTTTTCCTGTGTATAGAGGTCAGAAGTAAGTGATGTTTACATAGCCAGGCATCAGCTGGAGGGAAGTGCACAGTGTTAGGGAATAACCAGCATGGAGGAAACTAGCTTAGTTTATGGGTGGGGATTAAGGTTTACTGCTGTTTTAATACAGCTAAATGCAAATGCTGCCATCATCTACCTGACTAAGACCTACCTGAATGTTTAGCTCTTTTTATAGACCTCCCCTCCTCCCTCTAGATATCTTACATATATCTAGATACCGATACATCTAGATACATGGCGATATCTTGAGGCAATAAATTTCACATAATTAACATACAATGTGCAATACATTTTTCCTACGCATTTACTTTTAGCTCAGAGCCAAAGACACATACGGCAGACACATCATTCCAAAGAAGGAATTAGTCTCAGTGAATAATTTACCATCTCAATAACAGCTACATCTGCTGTGTCTGTTCTTATTTGTCTTATCCTAAAACTGTACAGTCTCTATGCATTTAGTCTTTCCTCACATGGATGATTCTAGCCCTCTAACCATTTTCCTTACGCATCTCTGACTTCTCCCTTTCTACTATAAAATGTAAAGCTGTTACAACCAGGTACCAACTTACACAATTCACTTACACATGAAATCTGGTGTTTATTTATAAGTTTAGCCATTATGTTTGGACAACTATGCTGTGCCAGATGTAAATTCTGGGTTTCATGGTTTAATGAGAACTAGAGAGCCCTGTAAAACAATAGGAACCTGGGACTATAATCTGACAATCCTTTGTCAAATGGCTAAGATTTAGGAGCAGTAGGAACATGCCCTTCCATGGGTATTGTTTTTCCTCCATGCTGGGTTTTGTGTGTCTCCCCCCCTCTCATATTTCTGTACATGGATGCATTAGAAGGTGAGAAAATCAGCTGTCTAGCAGCTCTGAGGATTTTGTCCTGAGATTAGCCTGTAAAATCAAGGTAGAATCTCTGCAAGTAGAGAGTCCTCACATGCTCTGATCATGTTGGATGTCGTCACACAAGTCTTCCCAGTTGGACTGTTTGTGTCAGTAAATCTTATTTATATGAGTATGATGTAAGTCAGAACAGTGCACTAAGAATTATGTGCTATTACCTCAGCTGATGTAGCTTGCTTTCTTTTCAGCAAACCTCTGCTGTTCATTTCTTTTTTCTCCAACTTTTGTTTTGAAGGTCTGTACCTGGAAAAGTATCCTTCAACTGCTAGGAGACAAAACCTAGCACCATCAGTATTAATGGCAGCTCTCCCAAAGATCACAGCTCCTAAACATCTCTTCAATGAGACGTTTAGGAGCTATTACCTTAAGTATGTAATGGCAGTACCATCATTTCTGCCTAGGAGTTGCAGCAACCGGTCCTGAGATTCTTTAGCTTGGCACTTCTTATTCTACATCTATGAGGTTAAGAAATACTGCCCAGCTGTAGTATTTCTCAAGTAAATTAATTCCCACATTAAGAGATGCACTGCATACAATTTTACTGCTGATCTAATCAAGGAAGAAGCCTGTATAAATTATGAATCAGAAAGTTATATTTGCTCTAGCACAAGGGAATTTCCAAAAGCAATAGGGAGAAGGAAGGCCAAATTAAAAAGTTTCAGCATTTATTCAAAATCAGGCCTCAGATTCATTTGACTGGGAGCAGGGATGTGTAAAGGTCAGACACTGCAGATGAGTCTTTATTGTCCAGCTGATACAAACTGGCAAAGTTGCTACAATACAAACCCTTTTCACACCTGTAGGGAAATGGTTCTTAATAAAAAAAAAAAAGAAATTCCTCAATCGATTTACAGTCAGTAGATGCCTTGTTTTCATGTGTCCCTGCTCACCTTAGAGCTAGAGAAACCTCACGTAGGCTGTATTAACTTGTTGCTGTCAGCATGGGTGCTTTTGTTTCAATATATGTAATAGTGCAGTCCTTCATATTTTTCTCTGTTCCTTGTTTTTACTTGATTTCCTTTCCCATACTTTAAGCAGTTGTTACTTCCCTTAACCTTGGGGTTAGGATATGCTGAGCCTGTCAGATCGTTAGAGTCGTTACTGAAATAAAACAGTCAAAACAGTAGTTTTCCCTATGTTTTTTAGGATATAATGAAATGATTTGATCACGTTTTGTAGTGTGCACCCTGAGTGGCTGAATTTGTAATGGAGGCTCTGCCATGCCTAAGGGTTTGTTGCAAAGCAGCCTGTGTTTTCAAAATATGATCTACTTTGCAGAAACTGCCTTTTTTTTGGGACCTGCCATGGATAGGGGCTACCCAACCTTTTGCATGGCAGTCAAGTAATGGTCCCTTTTTCAAATGGGAGGAAAGAAGCAGTTATGTGATGTTTACTCTGATAGAGAGAATTCCAAAACAGTGTCAGGAAAATCTTGTTTTGTCCTTACTGGTGTAGCTGGAGGTTTACCTCGGAGCAGAAGATCTCCATAACGTGTAGGTCACTGCGTGTGAGACGGGTTTTTGTTCTGGGTGAGTAAATTGTGCATCATTCCTATACACACTTGAATGATGCCTTGAGTGCAGTAAGTATATGGAATGATCTAAACATCAGTGAAGATCCTGATGAAGGAATTACATCGTACCTTATCTACAGAAGTCTTGAAGTGTTGGGGAATTTTCAGAAAACTAGAATTAGTGTTAGCTCAGCATCTACATAAAACTAACCAGACAAAGCTGTTGTGGTTTCCAAATGAAATAAATAGGTTTTGATTAAAAAGACTTAGAAGATAAGTGATGCATATCAATTCAATTTTCTGCTTAAGGAGAATGCGAGTTTTACCTGGATGGGGTAAAGCTGATGGAAAACATCTAGCATTCTCTAGGAAGCATAACTATAAACAGTTCTATTGGTACGGTGTCAGTCAGGTGGTGAAGTACTCAGTGGCCTCACATGTGATTACTACTGCACCTGCCTGAAGGTTAGGGGTGGGAGGTAAGGCATAAGAGAAATCCACATCAACTTTGATAAGGTAGCTAACGACTGAGGACTTTGACTTGCATTAGTTTTATGTTGCTACCACTCTGCTGGCTTGAACAGAGCTATTTCAGAACATATAAAGATCATTTCAGTGTATGGGCTTATTGGAAGAGTGAACTTGCTGTGTTTTTTAAATAGAATTTACATAATCATAATGTTAGTGATCCAGGTAAGAGAACAGTCATTCCCAGGCTGGAAAATGGTTTTCTAAACCAATAAATGATTAATTCAATCACCTGAAAATGAAACATTTGGAGTGAGCCTTAAGCAAGTGATTTTTTTTTTTTTCCCCCTCTCTTTTGAAATGCTGAGGAATTTGGGGAAAAGAACTAAATTGGAGTTAAATGGTCTATTGCTTTTATCAATTGATGAAATGATTTGATTGCTGTTTCTACAGATTTAGTATGATGACTTTTTCAGGATCTTAATAATGAAACTGCCTTCTTGAAACTCAATCTCATCTAAAAGTACAGTCAAGTCACTTACATTTTTGATCTGCAAGTGAGCAAATTCTAGCTTAAATTTCTGACAAGTGATCACTGCCTGTACCCCTTTAAATTGCATGCAGTTTCACTGCTAAAGGAATAGCAGCCCGGTCATCAACAAAACTTAAAGCAAAAACTACAAACAGACATTTTAAGCTAAGAAAGCTCTCCTTGGATTTGACAACAGAAGTTGAATGTTACCATCATGTGCAGACCAGTTCCAAATCCACTGCAACATTTGCTGTTTTGATGTCGGCCACATGAGGTACTTGCTTGGTTTCTGTGGATTAAGGGGTATGATCACCAAAGCTACAAGGTTGAGAACACTGATTTATCTTTTGAGGCGGTAAAGGACTGTGTGTGACCATATTATGTCCCTTGTTACAGGGGAGACTACTCAACACTGATAGAAAATGCTTCACTGTTATTACTACACCACCAAAAGGAAAGATACTAAAAAAAGTAGAAAAGATCCTTTCCAGTAGTTGCCATAATATGGGTAGGCTTGTGAAAGAAGTGAGGAAAAACCCCTGGAATTTCTGCTGCTATTCCAGGTTTCCCTGGAACAGGGGAATTCACTCCCTCGGGATTTACACTCCAGCAAGAATATTAACACACAACAATGGCAATGTCACGCTCTCATTGTGTTTTGGGAACTAGAAGCTATGGGGGTTCCCATGGAATCAAGGAAACAAAGCCTCTTTTTCCTCCAATAGTTTTCGCTTTTGGGGGGAGAGGGGTGTGTGTACGTGTGTCACAAAATCAGCTATATAAAATAAAACGCTGGAACATATTGACCTGAACAAAGAGATATAAAACTGGTGTAAGCAAGAGATAGACTGTTATAAAGAGATTTATGGTTCCTGCATCCTCTAGGGAACTTGGTTCCCTGACTAATAGTAAGGCATGTTTTGGTCAATACAGAGCCTCAGTAATGATGCAGTCTGAATGGAAAAAACAGTGGCCTCGCACAGGAGACTCATCTTGGACCTCGACCTCCCCGGTGAGGTGTGTGTGCACCACTACACCTGGGTGGCAATGGCTGGGCAGCACTACCTAGTGAGGCAGATGGGAAAATTGCCTGGCCTTTTTCCTTTGGGAAAAAGAGGGAGGAAAGTGAAAATAGCTGAGTGGAAAACTAATTGCTGAACTCTGTCCCCTGCTCCCCCCTCCCAGCCTGTTCTAGAGGTATTTTGTAAAAGCAAAAGCAGATGGAAGAACGCATTGGAATTCATCCAGTCAGGAATATCAATACCTGTTTCATCTAACAAGCATGCTAAGATCTAAGGTTTTCATTTGCCAAAGGGTATTATGCCCTTCAGAATTAACCATTATTATTTCTCATAGTGGGGGGTGGGGGGAGAATCACACTTTCTTCTCTGAACAAGTTGCTAAAGGGAATTTAGGTGGAGTAGACACAAGAACAGAACCAATACTAAGTAAGATAAAATACAAAGTTTGTTTGTGAAGTGGGATGGGTATCACAGGCATAGCGGTGATTTCTGTCCTATAACATTCTCACACAGTTGCAGAAATCAGGCCTCAACACGTCTGGTCCAGTTCTGCCTGGCACCATGGACCAGAGCAACAGGACACTTACTTCAGCCACTTGATGTGGCTAAGTCCTGGCTGGCAGATTGGCCCCTGTGTGCAGCAGTTCCACTGTGGACTCAGGCATTCACATGATGTCAGGTACCTGTGCATGCGAGTTCCCTTCTTCCTCCTGCCCTCTCCCCATGGGGCTACTCTCTCCAGTACTTAACACTTTCTCTATTGGACTGTTGACACAAACTGCAAATGGCCTCACTAACTACATAGTTCCAGGAAAATGGCTTTGATTTTCTCCATACACAAGGCAAATCAGCAGTGTCACCTGAGGTTTCTATCACCTTCTGGTCTCCCACTTCAAATGTATCAGGGAATTGTTATATAGCTGTTGCTGACTTTGCAAAGTTCATTTATTGCTTCTGTTTTCAAGCTGCTCCTGGATTCATCTAGTTAGAGCTGGACAGATGCAAAGTCTCACTTTAAAGAACTATCTCCCTCTCCTCAGCTCTGATACGTGTAGCTGACAGCTTGCCTGATCAGATACACTCTTCATGTGCAGCTCCAAGCAACTCACTAGTAGGGGTGTTGTCTTGGTGCCCTTGCTGCTGGTGGGGTACCCTTTTCAGAGCTGGCTGTAGGCATTAAGAAGTTACTGCCTCCTGGTAACATCCCTATTTCTCTTCCAGATGCTGTATCACGTTTTCACCAGCAAAGTTTGAATGTATTAAAATGCTCAATGCCATAGTAATAAAATACTTGGTGTGGCTGGCAGATGAGATGGTTTTAAAAAGTGATTTTGTTTTGTCACAACAGTGCAGGTTATAGACGGAAAATCTAGTGGGAGCTCATTAGTAATAACTGCTTTTCTGGCAGATCTCAGTATTGCTTCACTTGGATGTAGGCACTTGCAGGTAGTTGGACATACAGCAGCCTGTTTAAGGTTTCAGCTAAGACTTATTATGCCCTCTGGGTCTAGAGAAAAATCCATTGCAGGAATAATAATAGTGCTTGAGGCTAGAGTTTGAGGCCAGGAAAGATACCATAATGAAGGCAACTAAGTGTTACTTTATTTTTAATCTGAGAGAAAAGCCACACTAGGCAGCTGAGGAAGTAGGAAACCGGAAAACTTGGATCAGGGAAGTCCTCTTGTCTTTGTAATTGATTGTATCAAGAAATGTTTTAAATAACTTTGATACCTATATAGAGGGAATAGTGTCCTGAATATGGATGAGGTACATACAGATGAGATGATAAACGACACACAGACGAAGTGATCAAATACTTCATGTTTTTGGAAGAAAGTATGGGATCAAAGTAGGCATCACTTCTGAATCATTCCAAATCTCCGCCTCCTCTCCATTTTTTGGTTTCATTGCCAAATGACTCTCATGGGAAGACTCCAGTTATTCCACTATTAGCAAGCCATTTCTGGAGCCAGAGGTTAGCTGTCTGATTTTGGACTTTCAGCAAAGTGTGTGAACCTCTCAACCTCTCACACTTCTCTGGCTCAACTGAGTTCTGATTAAAGTATATATTTAGGCTGAGTTTTTTAAAGAACCCAAAGTCATAGATGGGATTTGAGCTAACAAATCCCTTGGGTTCACAAGCCGAGGCTATAGTCCTCTAAGCAATTAAATAAGTAACTAAATCAAATTGTTTCACTTATTTCCTTGAAAATCTGCATGTCTGTGTAAAATTAAGAACACATAGTACATATTTGAAAGATCAGGGGTGCAATTCACTAAGCATTTTTACAGTCCAGGTGTTTTTTAGTACAAACATTTGTACATTTGTTCTTTCTTTGAGTCACTTCTTTCCTATAGGTTTTCACCCTTAATTATGCCACCATGGTGTGGTCATCTTTCTTATATTCATAGAATCACAGAATGGTTTAGGTTAGAAAGCACCCTAAGATCATCCAGTTCCAACCCTCCACCATGGGCAGGGACACCTCACACCAGACCAGGTTGCTCCAAGCCCCTGTGTCCAACCTGGCCTTGAACACTGCCAGGGATGGGGCAGCCACAGCTTCTCTGGGCAGCCTGTGCCAGCGCCTCAGCACCCTCACAGGGAAGAACTTCTGCCTTAGATCTAACCTGAACTTCCCCTGGTTCAGTTTGAACCCATCATCCCTTGTCCTATCACTACAGTCCCTGATGAAGAGTCCCTCTCCAGCACCCCTGTAGGCCCCCTTCAGATATTAGAAGGCTGTTACGAGGGCTTCAATTATTTGTTTCCTGTTTATTTTTCTTTGAGAAGTACAAAGTTATCTCAGCCTGTGGAGTCAGTTTCTCTCAGGAGAAATGTATTGCTTTTCTGCTCAATACAAGTTTTGAATTGTTAGTGAAAGTAAGGGTGGTTCCATCCGGTGTTCCAAAGGAACCAGACAATCCAGTAATCCAGCTCACTGTTCCCACAGACTCCAACAAGGGGTGAGCTGGTTTGGTGGAGCTCTACAGTGATCAAATTATTTCTGATGAACTGCTTTTCTGCTCAGAGTTCTTCTGCTGAAGTTATTCCTCTGAAGTAAGTTCTCCATATCAGTGTGACAACATTATATTTAGGGGGAAAACCAGCTTTCAACCATATCAAAGAGTTTTTTGTCCTTTTTGTACTGAAATGACTTTCACTCCCCACTTTTATTACAGATTACAACAACATGTAAATAAGGAAAAATGTGAATGGAACAAAGCAAATATTTCAATCCATCCGAAAAGATTTCCTCTTGAAACTTTTCTTTGTTCCAGTTCAGAAGGAAAATGAATTCCTAAGCAGAATTTTCTGTTTGAAATTAGCTCATATGCGTGATGATCTAATGGATCGTTCTGTTATACTACAACTTCAGAAAGGTACACACATACTTAAGGGGCTTCAGGACAATATAGGCATTGAGTGCCCTGAATGATCATTCTGACACTATGTTCATGCTTTGGTTTTTTTTTTCAGTCTATTTAGTAAACTTGATTTAACAGCAAAACACATCCTTTATGAAACAATAAATAAGACATAGCTGATTCATATTTTCAGGTAGATCACTACAGACACTTACTAGCTGTACAAACATTTCTGCGTGTTACTGAACTAACCACTCTACTCTTCACATAGGCCTCACACTTCCTAGAATTTCTTTGATTTGATGGCCCTGTCTGAATTCCACAGAATATCTAGTGCTTTCTCCACATTTATTTTCTTCTGATATAGAGCCACTTTTTTTGCTTTAAGAAAAGCAAATAGGCAAAGCTTTGTTTGGTTGAAGTGGCCTGGATATCTGGTAAGCAAATCCAGCTCTGTGTTGCATGATTTCTCATGTTGTGTTTAGTTATGCTCTGCTAAGGTTGAATGTGTAATCTAATGTAGGAAGACACCTATTTAGTTCATGTATTATCCACAAAAATATACACTTCAGCAAAATCTACTTATCAATCTCTAGAAAGATCTTCTGTCAAAGACTCTAGTTCTGTGTTTACTACTGAAACCTATGTTATTAAATCCAAACTACCATGGGCCTGACTGAGCAACATTCATGTTGCCCTTTGAATTTCATACCAGCTTGTTTTGTTGTCAATACAAATTTATGTACAAGAAAACTTAAAGCTCTTTGGTATCAGAGGTCTCTTGTAAAACAACCTTCTCTGTGCATGCTCCAGGTATCTTTTTGCCATTCTCTCTGACTTCATTTCTGCTTCTTTCTGCGAACTCACGGAGCTAATGCTCGTATCAAAATCTCGCTGTCGTGATGGCTTGCAAGGGCTGAAGATCAGGATATTTAGTCAAGCTTTATCTCCTTACAGTTATCTGTATAATGTCACGATTTGATGGGCAGCAGCAAGGATTGGATTCAAATGTAAATGGTTATGAGGGAAAACAGGAGTCACCCAGAAACCTGGGGAAATTGTAGTAATATTTCTGAGGCCTCACAAGATAAGTTTTACCACTTTAACACATGAGCCAAATTGCTAACCAAAAAGCAATGTTTTTACAGAACCAATCTTATTCACTCAATTCTCATGCTTTGTGATGTTTAGAAGTATAATCCTGAGAACTGAACACTGGTGAATCTCAGCTCCTTTTCCTTCTTTGCATGTGGATCTCTTGCAAGGTATAAACTTTTCCACCAGTTTTTTCCCCTCCCAAAGTTGTACTCTTTCCACCTAGATGCTGACAACTCATTCCAGGAAGAGTGAATGGACTTAGGTTTTTGTAAAAACATAAACTCCCTCTGTAACATAGCTCCATCCATCACAATAATTTAATTATAACAGCGATACACACATAAATCAACTGTTTCAGGCCTGCCCCTTTGTCCTTTATATTTCTCTCTCCATTGATCTATGATATCTTGGGCTCTGAACTGCTGCTCGTTCTTTGGGATCAGATCAGAGTTTCACTACATGAAAAGAAAATCAATCCTTCAAAAAGAGATGTGCAATTCATCCCTGAAGAGCCAGAGCTGTACGCTTTCCCGCAGCCTGAGCGTAAAGACTGATCAGATCTTGTTCTGTATCTGGCTGGTTTCATTAGTGTGAGAAGGTTAGTTAAGGACACAAGAGTTCTCGCAAAAAGATTCATGAATTGGCTGAGATTTCAGCAGTATGTGGAAAGCCCTTTGCACACAGAAAGAATGCTCGCAGTCCTGAGGCTCAAGTGACCCACAAGAAACTCCTTCTGAAACTATGACCTTTCTTTTCTTCTATGGATAACAAAGGTCTATGTGCCCTGTGTGGAAGCAAAGTATTTGTGATGCTGGGAAGAAAAAACCCATCCCAAGGAGCGTAGGGCAGACGGGGATAAAAGGAAGAAAGAGGTGGAAAGGTATCAGGAATCAGCTTGGAAAAAACCACTTGAATTTAAAGAAGGCTCTAAGATTGCTTTGTTTCAGGAGAACTAGAGGGAAAAGGGACACTATAACACTGCAGTCTGCGAGGGGGGATGGGATTCTTCGTGCATTCAAGCTGGCTAAATATAGCTAACATAATGTTTTCCCTAGTATGATGAAAGTCACCTCTTGGTTTACTGGGTACTTCACATACAAGTAGGAAAGAGGAAAAACATGTACAGTAACAGGAAAGGGCAGAGTTCCCACTTATTATTTTTTTTTATCAGCTATCTACTGACCTTATGTGAACATATGAGAACGTAATAGTCCCTAGAAATAAAGACTCTGACCCTTTCTGCTGTTGGCTCCTAAGAAAAAGCTTCCCTGCTTGGTCAGACTCTAGCCTATGAGCTCAGAAGCAGGCAAATGAGAATGACAGATTGCAGAAATGATAGATTAATTTATTTTTAAATCACATCTTCTAAGGTTTTGCACGTGAAAGTTTCAAACTTGAGGTCAGCCACACTGCAAATGCTTTTATAAAGCACGGAATGGCTGTTGGCACATACGAATCTTGATTTAAAAAAGCCTCTGTTTAAAGCTGGTGAAATCCCTTTCGGTGAGATGCTTTGAAGGGAAAGTGATAAAGACTTTTAATACAGAAATAAAAACATTCATTGTATAGGGGTGGATCAACAGTCAGGCATTGACTTTGAATGCACTGCACGTGTTTTATGGAGGTGACAGAAAACTCAATGGAAAAGGAGGTAGAGTAACTGTTGGGAGACTTAAGGATATACTTTGCCTGTTGAGCCTTGTCTGTCTTATTTCTGTATTATGAAGACCTTAAAGAGGCCATGAATACCTAAGGTCCTGAAGCCAGTGGTTTCCTCCTTGTGGAGTCATATGGTGGGATCAGCCTCACTGAGGTTTATATGTCATAAGAGCAGACCAGCATCTGAGCTAAGGTGTGTGCCTGTATGTGTCCTGCAGGTACAATAAAGCAACACTGGCAGCACGAGTACGACCATGAGTTAAAGCTCTTAAGGTATTTTATGGTGTTAATATGACAAGAAAAATTATCTGAAGAAAGGAGCTAGAGAAATAGAAACCATGAGTTAAGAAATGCTTCCCAAGTGAACCTGTAGGAATGGCTTGGGAAAGTCAAGGCAGAAAAGCAGCCAGTTACTGCATAAGGTTCATGCAGGATTAGTCTTGCCTGTAGGCAGTCTGCAACAGAGGGTGTGAGGCCACCCCAAACCAGTCATGCAGTTCTACAAGGCCACTGGGAAATCTGCAGGGATGAGTCTTTGTGAAAAGTAGATGAAGTGGAGCAAGACAGGTGAGCAATGGAAAACAGGGCTAGAATGAAAAGGTACATGGGAAGCATTGGGGATCAAACTGGAAGAAGCAGGAAGAAAGGAATAGAAAAAGAAAAGCTACACTAAGCAAACCTGTATGGTTTGGAAAGGAGGGCAATATGGGAAAGGGAAATATGAGGGAGGGCAGGAGCATCGCTGTTGAGCTTGCTCTTCCCCTCTTTCCCAGGATGTCAGATCGCTTTCTCTATGTCCCTTCTTCAATAAATCCCGGTTCCTCCCTTTGTGTTTCCCTCACAGCTCCCCAGATAATCCTTCCTTTTGCCTCCAGTTGACAGGTTTCTTTGGTACCTACTTCCTAGCCTTTGTAGGAAGCTATGAGTTTTTCCAGTTTCTTCTGTGTTCCAGGAATATGTCTGTCACTATCTCAACTGAACACATTTCCATGCATGGGAACTGATATTCTTTCCGCACACATAGAGTTGTGTTATTTAGAAAGCCATGTTACCCATGGACAAGGCAAAGGACTAAGTCCCAACATGACTATCAGTCCTTGTTCTGAAAAGGAGGACGTATAGCACTGACTGTGTGAAGATGTCTCAGCTGACATTATCAACTCACTTTATACAGGAGAGTGGAAGTGCTTTGCAGTAGGCTCTTTGATTCTGGGCACCTTGGGCATATGTGAGGCACTCCTGAAACAAGTGTATGATGCTGTATAATTCTGTAGTATCTTTCCAAAAAAGGAGGCTGAAAACTACTTCCTTGGATAACTGATTAGAACAACATTAACTTGTTTAAGATTAGAAAATAGGCCAAAAATTGTTATTCATTCTGTATAAATAAAGTGTTACATACATGGCCAAAAAAAGAGCAATAGGCAAAACAAAGTGAACTGGAAAGCCCACTGTTTCTCCAAACAAAAGGCTCTGTTGTGCACTTCCCTTTCCACTTGCCTGGCTCCCTCCAAACTTCTGGGAATTAAAGCACCACATTCGTGGTTCCCTTCTTTAAATCAAAATGAGGAAAGACCAAAGACAGGGTGAACTTTGCTGGTTTCAGTTTGATAACACTTCCTGTACAGGCTGGCCTGTTTCCACTAGGATTGTGTGAACCTGGTTGTATTAAAGGAGTTGTCTTGAGCAGAGAAAAATTTTGTTTCCCAGAAGGGATCCTCAGATAGGGTGTGGTGTATTTTCCTTACTGTTTGCATATGTATCTACAGAGGCTGACTTATTAGGTGGGTTGGAAATGAAATAAGCATCTACATGAATCATCTATTCGTCAGCTCCACTGCAGACCACTGAGCGTGTAATCAGACCTGCTACATGTCCAAAAAGGATAGCTCTGCATAGCACCTCATCACTTCACAAAACCTACAGGCTTGAGGGTGGATCTGGTTTCATCAGGAGAGTATAGCATGGCCAGAGCAATCATAAAGCAGGAAAAATGAAGTAAGAAGAGGGAGTGTAAAGAAAAGGCACTTGAAAAAGTATATGCCTTTGGAGCATGGATACTACTATTCTCTATTACTCTTTCAGTTGTGGGCAACTAACTGGTCTTTGTATTGCAAGTGAGGAGCATTTTAGCTGTTACTAGGGTTTGGATGACACTTCCATCATTCAGAAAGGGCCAGCATGCTAGGACTGGATCACAGAAGACTCATTCCATGTACACCTCCACCCTGTCTTTTATGTAATTGTAAATTCTGCCACTTCCACCTTGTAATGCACCAAGCATTCCTCAGTTTTTCTGAAGATACTTGGACAAACCCAAGTTTCTTACTTAGCATGGTCTATTTCTCATTTGCAGGCTATTTCTGTAGCCAGCAAAATGATTCCAAATAGTTCTCTCTCATTACTACTTACACTTTAATCTTTGAACTCTCTTTGCTGATTGTTACAGCTCCTAGCTGTTCGTTGCTTTGTGTGGCTAACCTTTTAAAAGCCTGAAAGAAACAGGTTTAAGTACATGTTTGCCTATACAGTTCATATGTACTATTTTGGACTTTATCCTGTTTGCAACAATAAATCAGAGGAAGTTGTTAAAATATCATAGAATCACAGAATGGTTTGGGTTGGAAAGGACCTTAAGATCATCCAGTTCCAACCCCCTGCCATGCGCAGGGACACCTCACACTAGACCATGTCGCCCAAGGCTCTGTCCAACCTGGCCTTGAACACTGCCAGGGATGGAGCATTTACCACTTCTCTGGGCACCCTGTGCCAGCGCCTCAGCACCCTCACAGTAAAGAACTTCTTCCTTATATCTAACCTGAACTTCCCCTGTTTCAGTTTAAACCCATCACCCCTCGTCCTGTCACTATAGTCTCTGATGAAGAGTTCCTCTCCAGCATCCTTGTAGCCCCCTTCAGATACTGGAAGGAAATATGGATATAGGAATGTGTGATTTGTGGAGCCAGATTAAACCAGTATGTCCCATTTGTTAGTCCCATGCATCTGAGAGTTTCCCAAAGTAATGCTAGCTACTGATGAGCTCCTCCATGAATCACTTAAATCTGGACTCATCTGGGCAGTGACACAGCTTTAAAATTGAAGCAAGTGAAGCTAATGGGACAACTGACATTTGAAAATGTACTTTAAACATCTCGCTGAACAAGGGCTCAGGCCAGCTGTGCAGTGGCATGCAAGGAAGCACATTTCCTGATCAGCGCTGAAACAGATTGCCAAAACTGAAGGAAAAACCCAGGGAAAATGGGAATGTGTTGTGTCTAGCAGGAATAGTGGGGGCTGCTCTCTCATGAAAGAAGGGATGATTACGGGAAGCAAGCTTACCAGTAACATAGAAAGCTTCACTGGATGAAAATGGTGTGTGATAGTCTATCAGCACCATGAGGTGATATCAAAAATTTTCTTTATAGTATCTTTCACCATAAGGAATCAGTCTACAGGAAGGTGAAGAGGGAAAATGTCAAATTGATATCCTATGATGTCTTGCTGCGTTTCCGGAACTCCAGCAGCTGAGTTTTCTCCAGACGTTTAAACACATTTCAACAGCTCTATTTGCCTCCCGTGATTAGTTTCTACAGCCTTTGTATTTAGGGTGACAATGATTCTTGAGGTCTGTTTTTGTTACCTGTAATTAGAAGTTGTGCTGAAAGTCTTTGAGGAAAGTTGCATCCTTTATATTGTGAAAAATCCTATTTCAATTAATTCCAAGTGCATTTCACTTATCTGCCAAAATGATCAGCTCTGTACATCCCAGTACATTCAGCACCAGTGGGAGCCATGCTGACAAGTTTCCTGATGTTGTTTCATGTCTGCTTCTCCACACCAGCAGACCTTCAAGAAAGGAGATTTCATTTAGTGTAAATGTTGACCTGAGACAGGCCTGGGTCAAGTGTTTTTCATTTGGAACTGCTGAGCTGCTTCCTGTATCAAAAGGTTGGTTTCAACAACCACTTGTTTAATGTTCAAATACAGGAAAAGCCCATGCAGATGATTTTCATCTGAAGTTTTGGTTTAAACATTCAAATTTATTTTTACTGTTTGTTTTTGCAAAATAGAAACACATCACAACAATTAAGAGATACTTCATCATTAGTATTTCTGCTGAGATTTTGGTTTCCCATTCCCATTCCAAATTAGGATGGGAAGATTTTCACATTCCTGTGGGACAGAAAAACAGTTTTTCATCACCCATTCTAGTCTCATGCAATCACTGAGGATTGGAGAGAGTGTTCGATGAGGCATATTACAAGGAATGAGTTTATACTATTGACTTAGTACTGATTAAGTGGAGATAGAAGTCAGGCTGTTCAGCCCGGAGAAGAGAAGCTGCGTGGAGACCTCAGAGCAGCTTCCAGTGTCTGAAGGGGGCTACAAGGATGCTGGAGAGGGACTCTTCATCAGGGACTGTAGTGATAGGACAAGGGGTGACGGGTGCAAACTGAAACAGGGGAAGTTCAGGTTTGATATAAGGAAGAAGTTCTTTACTGTGAGGGTGCTGAGGTGCTGGCACAGGGTGCCCAGAGAAGCTGTGGCTGCTCCATCCCTGGCAGTGTTCAAGGCCAGGTTGGACAGAGCCTTGGGCAACATGGTCTAGTGTGAGGTGTCCCTGCGCATGGCAGGGGGTTGGAACTGGATGATCTTAAGGTCCTTTCCAACCCAAACCAGTCTCTGATACTACGCTTCTATATAAAAACTACTTGTAGGAAAGATAAAAACAGAAATAAATGACTGTGTGTACTTGGCGGACTTGTCATAATGCCATAGCAGTGGTATGGCATTAATAAACTAAAAAATGAATCTGATCATTATGCTGAGCTTCCCTATAGGGAGATTTACTAGCTTTTTTAACAGTTTTACATGAAGCCTGTCAGATTCTACACAGCCAAAGAGAATGATGTAGTAAAATTCTTACATTGCAGAATCCATTCGTTACATTTTCCTAGCTCTCTTTCAGCCGCTTTTGTCTTTGAGGGCACCCTTGAAATGCAGCTGCCCTTCCATGGCTGTTAGGATGTTCTTTTCAAATTTAACATGCTTCATTTCATACTTATGGATTGGTGTATTATGCATTCCCTTGCTGATGTTGCTACAGCCCAATGTACTTGGAAAGTCTTTTCAGAGGCTTTATAAATGAAGGGTCAAGAAATTCTAGTAATGAAATGAACAGAGATGATAGTTGGCACTTCCAGATAAAACTGCCTTTTTTTGGAAGATGTGCTTACTTGGCCTGAAACTGTTAGCAGAAATGTGCAGGCTGCTTCACTTGAAAAGCCCTCTCCAGCTGGAACGGCTGAGGAATCACAACTGCTAAGCAAGGACGTGGAAAACACAAGTCCTCTGAATCAGGTAGAAGGAGACTGAGCTGGAGTCTTTTACAGCTCCAGGGAATGCTCTGGTCCCCTGAATGGTGCTTACTCATTTCAGATTTATGAAAAAGAAGGGATATACATATAGACAGTTCTTTAAAATAAAAACAATGGATCACCAACTCTCTTCTCAAGCAAACAGGGAGCACAGACCTCAAACCTGTGTGCGGTGTCAGCTGAAGTCATCATTTTCAACAGCGTTGCCTGAGAGCACCGAGGCATCAGAAATGCTGGTAAATGCAGCAGAGAAAAGTAAAAATGAATGTGCAAAATCAGCTGCTGACCTCTGAGGGTTGAGGGAAAGATGTGATTATTCTAAGAGAGAAACCTGACAAAACAAGCAAGAAGGACAAAAGCAATAAAAGCAACGAATCCCAGGAGGAACACCTGAAATTATTAGTCAACCTGTTTTGGAATGTCTTTACAATATAAAACTTCTTAGCTGAGCTCAGCAGTTTACTCAGTTGAAAGGAAGTTTCAGTGTCTGATCTCACATTCAAGTGAGCCACTTCGAACTCATCTGAGCTCTGGATTAGGCATCTATTCATAACAATTTTAGCAGAATGAAAAGCCAGATTTTAGATAGCAGCTACATTTCTTAGGTTGTTAGGAGACAGAGAGAAAAATAGCACTGCCAACAGCATCTGACTTAGAGTAACTTCATGCCCTGTGTCATGTTAACAAATGACCTGTTCCAAGCTTCTTCAGCACGTCCTAGTAAAGGCCAAAAGCGAGAGCAATGTCATGACATGACAAGCACAGACACTTCCTCCACTGTCCAAGACTCAGGTTTAAACGGACAATACATAATAAATGGTAGAATTTGGATTCTTTGACAAAATCTGAACTGGAAGAGCAGAAAGGCCTGCCAGTATTCATGCTGGGGATTATTATGGAGTGGTCCACAAGACCTAACAGCCCTCCACACCCCCTCAAAAAAACCCTTCTGAAAAAGGCAACATTAAATGGCTTGCACATGGAGCTGCTTCCAAACCAGGCCATCTTATGAGGAAAAATAAGGTGGTGAGTGAGGCAAACAGCTGATGTACTGGCGATAAAAACTACCCCTCCTAGAGTTTGTTCTCAGGGGTGGTGATGCTTTGGTGGAAGCTTCTCTCTGACCCCTCAGAGAAATCATGCAAACAACCATTTCCAACAAGTGGATTTCCAAGGTTGTCTTCTTGTACTTTGTGCTGGACTGCCTGCTTCTTATTCAAAACCTTTGCATGAGCTCCAGAAGAGCCATATTCTAAATGCTCTTCTATCTATAGCTAGACACGATTGGAAATGATACATTTTGAAGTTCGGATTTTTCCACTATGCGGATTTTTTTGGCATTACTGAAATGCTCTAGATTTTCATCAGTTCACTCCTAAAATGCATTGCTGTGAATGGAAGAAGAATCAGATACAGAAGCGTTTTGTAGTGCTCAGGTCAGCCTTGCTATGGCTATTGTTAGCAGACAAATCACAATAAATGAGAATTTGTTCCTATTATATATTTTATAAAACATACCCAAAATAGAAATTTAAAATGGATAACGATGAAATAAACACTATTTTAGATTATTTTACTTATTAATGGTAAAAAAAATTTCTTCCCATGTCACAGTGACTTGTTCTGCACAAACCTTATGGTCTACACACACCTTATGGTCTGCACACCCCACTTCCATGATCACTGGTCTAATCCCCAAGTTGTGTGACTGTCCTTTGTTCCCTTTTCTGCTTCCCAGAGGAAATAAAAGACATTTCTCTCCTCTTGTTTCTTTAATTTACTAAGCTCTGAACTAATGATCCTTTTTCTGGTGCTGAAAGTCTGCACAGTTTCTTGATTATAGCAATAAATAATGATTCCTGAATAATGATATTAAAAGTGGAATGAAATTCTGCTGTTAAATTGAAATGTAAATACCATAAGCTATGAGAAAGCTATCAGGACCCTGAGGATTCTTACCATGTCCTAAGGCCCTGACCAGCCTCATCTGGGACCCACATCCTGTCCCCATGGGACGATGGGGAACAATTAGTACATTAGTACACAGCAATTTTCTCTCTGAGAAGTATTTCCTTCAATGAATGGCCAATGGAGTAATAACACAAAGTAGTGACTTAATTACTGACTAGAGCTAAGTACAATGCCATGAACAAAGTATGGGAATTGGATAAATACAAGTATAAATATGCACACAAACATTTTGGTACATGAAGCTTTGATCAAATTGCTTGTAAGATTAAATTAACCTTATCTTGCCATGACAGAACAGATGACACTGTACTTGGATTTGTTATTGAAGACATGAAGGATTACATCCCATTGTCTCTATTTCGTTTATCTTCATCTTTTCAATGTTGAGCCCAGCGGGATGTTTACATGACTTACTCAGCTTTATGCTATGTATTTTGAAATCTGTGATTACCAAGGAAATCAAGTACAAACAAGTCATTATTGTATCTGGAAAGGGATGAGACTCTGCATACATCGGAAAAGCACAACCAGGACAGCTGTGCTAACGCAAGTTCTGGCTCTGAATGACTGATGAACCCCTCCTTTCTTCCAAAACATCTTCCTAGAACATGCCAGTGGTGCTTTTACTGCACACATTTGAAAAATAGCCACTGGGGTTTATTGTTTTTCCGCCTAGCTAATCATTTATTGGGAATAGGGCGCCAATGTCAGTTTCCAGATGTTTTCTCCAAGTGAGTATTTCAAATCAGCTAAAGATTTGGATATTTGCATAAGGTTTTGAATGTTCCCAGCATCCCTTTGATCTCTGTCATAAACTGGGCCCTAAATCTGTAGTGGTTGCATGGCTTTGTCTATGTCTTCCTAGAGAGTGTTCAGATCCTCTGCAGAACAGCACTGATTGACTCCCCTGTCTCCTGGCGGTCTGACGGCCTGGGTGGGTCTGAATGTGCCCAGTGCTCAGTGCTGGCAAATCCTGCAGGGCACACTGCAGCCCTGCTGCCTTCTGTCTGAGCAGTGGTATTTTGTCTTAGTTTCTTGAGTTTCAGGCTTTGATTGATAGGGGCCTACAGGAAAAGCTTTTGCATTCTGTACCTTTCTGTACCTCAGATGCTGGGCTGGATGTGGACCTCAGAGCCTAGGCAGACCGCTGTCATGCTTGCTCTGAAGGTTCTTCTGCTCTCTATTGGTGTTGGCTTCTCTTGGTCCCTGTGGGTGGATTGACAGGAACCTTGTGAAATTTAGCAGGGACAGACAGCAAGTCCTATCCCTGGCATACACAAACCCCTTTCAATGCCACAGGCTGGCTGTTAGGGCAGCAACTCCTTGGAAAAGGCCCTGAAGGGACTCCAGGATAGAAGGGGCTGGAGGACTTTCCCTGTGAGGAGAGGCTGAGGGACCATGACTGATTCAGCCTGGAGAAGAAGACACGGATTCAAGGGATATGACAGCAGATCCCCATGGCCTATCGGGATGTCATGGAGTAGATGGGGCCAGGTTCTTCACAGTGGTGCAAGAGCCAGAGAATGCAAGACAACAGGCTTAAGTTGAAGGGAGAGAGCTTCAGAGTGGGTATAAGGCTCACGCCTTTCCCCAGGAGGACAAACAGGCGGTGGAACAAGTTGACCAGAGAGGCTGCATAGTCCTTGGAGGCTTTCCAGATATGACTGGACAGAGCCTGGAGCAACCCAATGTGATCTCAGAGATGAGCCTGCTGTGAGCAGGAGGATGGTCATTTGCAACCCAAAATGCTCTGTGATCATATAATCACCTATTGCCACCTTGTCTGGGGCAATGGACCCCTCTAATTAGTTAGTGAGAAAGAGAGAGGATCATCATGCCTCTAAATGTGAAAAGCTTAGGAATTGTGGCAACTTCAGAAAGGAGATGGGAAAGACTAAATACTGGGGTGTTGAAAGGGTTGGGGAATGAACAAACAAACAAACAACGAAGAAGGGTAGGGACACATGGGCAAGAAGAAAGTGGAGATGACAAGAGGATGGGGAAATGAGTGGAATGAGGTGGGAAGCAAATGAGTTCAGTGAGACACAAGTCTGTAGCTAATGGAAAAGGGAAAATGCTAGGCATTTGAAGCACTTCATATTTCAGAGATGAGAGCTTCATTATCAGTTTGTCTTAGAGCTTTTATTTTTCCAAACATGTGGGATAAAAATGCCCTATCAGTGTCGCTTGCAGGATCCAGAGTCTGTGTTAATTCCTGATGTTTTTCTATCCTTATGGAAAAAATAGTACTGCTTTCAGATTTTTATTTCAGGGCTATGGGACCCACCATCCCAACTGTTAGTAATGGGTGGCAACACCTCTGGCTCAGAAAGCCTGGTAGAGTTCCCAGCTTTGTTGTTATCACAGGGCTGTACTGTCTGGCAAAAGGACAAGCTGTGTACAATACATTATCTCTGGAAGCACAAAGTCTTGGAATGTGAAAAAACAGGCACTGGTTTTGTTTATTTCATCTTTAAACATTAGAAAAAGAAAAAAAAAGCTATGTATTTTAAATATCACTGTTTATATGAGTATATTTACATCAAAACAATGGGACTGGATATTGCTTTGTGAAAGCATGTGATGTTAATGTTAGCTTGGGGTTATTTTTGTGTGACTGACTAAGTGAGCCTGGCACAAAAGCCTTGTGGGAAGCGACCTGTTCAAGGACCATGTTTGGATTCTGTCACTCCTTCCTGATGGTGCCTATCCATTTAATCCGTGAGGTTTAGTGGTGGCGTGAAGCACCACTCCGTTTTGAATAACTGTGACTAAAACTGGCCTCTATGCAAATTGCACTGACTTCTACTTTAAATGGCAACTCAATTCAAATGTCTAGGATAAAATAAAGTCTAGTTGGATTTTAAACTCACCAGCTACTTCACTTCTGTTTCTCACAAATGCTCAGGTATCATACCACTATTTTCAATGGTCTTGACATCTGCCATTCATATTTCATCACAATATACCATTCTTGTTGAAGAACCACAAACTGAACAACAGATAAGGCCTTGTGTAAGATCTGTTGTTAATGGCCCCTGAAGCAGACAGAAGAAAACCCTTAAGGGTGAGCCAATATTTCTTTGAGCATTTTAAAGCCATACCCAGTTCTGTGATGGCTGATACTGAAGATATCTTTCAGTATCTTTTGTGATAAGTTGTTTAGTTTCTGTTCTATTGGAAGCGGAGTTCTCTAGTTTGTTCTTTGCATGACTTCTATTAAATTAAGAGAGTCTTTGAGTATTTATGAGTGGCCTACTTTAACCTTGTTTCAAGTACTGAAATCTCTAACTGTAGAAGAGAAAGGCATCTTCTGTCTTGAGAAAGGAATCAACTACATATGTTATTAAACACCTACAATCTTCTATTATCCTGCACAATCTTGAGGATTTGAAAACGAAGTTAAAACATCCTTTGTTTTTAGATTTTGCATAAGAAATAGCTCCTAATATTAAGAACAGTTCTAGAAACACAAGGCAAATAATGCTATAAGGTAAAGCAGCTTGTTGTATATAATTTTCCCTAATTAAAGATCAATCTCTACAAAAATATGCACTTGTGCCTCCTCTCACTCAGCTGAGCAGCTATTTCTGTGGGGAGGCACTGGAGCTCTACACCATCCTTCTCCTAACAGCTCAGTGCATGCTCTCCTTGTCATTTGTCATCCGTCACCACAAAAGAGCTGCTTTCCCCCTCACAACTTGCAGTTAAATGGTGTCACCAGCCTCTTCTGCTTGGCACAGAAACTATATTGAGATGTGTGCTATGCACACTGTGCCAAATGGTAGCTGTAAGATCAGGCCAACACGCTATGACAGCAGTGCCACAATTTGCATGATTTGCCTTTTGCCTCCCAGCATAGCCCAGCCCAACACTGCTTCGTTGTCCCACCTCACCCTGCTCCAAGGTTGGCATAAGGTCTCAATGACTTCTTTGCATCATCAGTAGGAATTTACTTTCTTTTCTGCCACCCATGCTCCTCTCTCATGGATGTTAAAAATTCTATTAAAGTCCTATCAGATTTTCTTGTCAATGTTTCTGTTATAATTCTGGCCAAGGTATAAAGGAAATTGAGGGATCTTTAAAATATCAGAGTTAACTTCCAGTCAGAATTCTATATACTCAGCTTTCTCCATAGCTTTGGAACTTACAAAGACAGCTTAAAAGTTTCTTATGGGAATCTATACTCAGGCAGCAAAATAAGAGACTCAAATGATCAGTTCTTCTGAAAATGAGGGTACCAATTCAGGAGCTAAGGGACCTACGGCATAGAATCACAGACTGGTTTGGGTTGGAAAGGACCTTAAGATCATCTAGTTCCAACCCCCTGCCATGGGCAGGGAAGCCTCACACTAGACCATGTTGCCCAAGGCTCCGTCCAACCTGACCTTGAACACTGCCACGGATAGAGCATTTACCACTTCTAAGTTGAGGAAAGCTTGGAAGAAGCCTTAATGTTAACTCTTCCGAACAGCATTATTATTATTATGAGATTTAATCCATTAGTAATACCTAATTCACTTTGACTGATGTGTAATTTTAAGTGTTGCTCATAATTTAGAGAAATGTCTTTGTTTTGGTAGTTTTTGAAAATATTGATGCATTACAGACAGTGGCATCTGTGGTAGAAGAAAACTTCACGTGCTGAATTTCATATTCAATTGAATATGAATCTATAGGTGCTGAATTTCTGACTTCCCAGAAAGCTTGAGAGAAATATATTCCCATTGCATATTCTTCTTTAGTTAACTAATGCCATATTTAACACAAAGTTGAAATACTCTTCTTCAGGCTAATCATAAGCCATTTTCTCCTTGCACATAATTGTTGTTTCTGGAAGTTCTGTTCCATGAACAACTAAATGTGGGCTATGTAAGAACATTTCAAATTGCAACACACTATTTTTGCCAGGATGTGGTGTAATCTCCACATTTCCTTTGCCATTTCTTTGAAGGTTCCTCTAGGTTATGAGGGTGCTCTGTGCCTTCATGATGGCACAGACTCATCTTGAATGCCAGAAAACGGATTGAAATCAGGTTACAGTCATTTGTAATTGCCCCCTTAAAACTTCAGCCTTTGTGTGAGTTATGGCCTTTAGGGCTTGTTCAAAACTGTTCAGAAATAGTGTTTGAGGCTACACTGAGGAGCCAGGACTTCTGTCCTGAGCATGAAAATCTCCAGGTCGTCCTTGGTTTATGTGAGGTCAGTCAGGAAAACAGCTGCTAACATTCTTTTTTATAGGCACTGCCTTGAACTGCTTGCAAATGGCCCCTCCTCTCCCACAGCCTTCCTTCCCATCCACCCAGCCCAGGCATTCCTGGACACAGGATTCACACAACCAGAGAATGCATATAAATATCATTCTCTCTTCATCCACTGTGTACTACTGTCCACTCCCTTATTTCCCCTCTGCAGGTATGAAAGTGCTTGCAAAAAGCATGATTTGCATCCAAGTGAATTGTCATTTTGCAGCAGCACTGAGAGATCCACAATTTATTCCACAGACTGGATATATGTAAATATTTGTATATAGCTTAAATGCTGGAGCCATTATCTTCTCTGTTGTATAAGCTGCGTGCATGGTCTCCAAGATTCCATTTGTGAAGCTTTTCCAGCACAATAGTTTTGTTTGTTAAGTCTCCAGATCCCATCAGGTGTGTTCTGTCAAGCCAAGTAAGGCCTGATGGTTTCTTTAAAAGTTGTAATAACAGGACTGCTTAATGCCAAACAGCTATATCTGAACACATCAAATGTTACTCCAGTGCATTGGAACTCATCTGGGACCAATAAATAGGACCAACAAGTAGATTCTAATTAAAATCATTTTTTTTTAGCACTGACTCTGTAAGAAACACTTAGTTCTTCAATAAATAACAGCATACTTTCCCAAGATCTAAACTTCCCATTTGGGTTAGAAATGATCCTTGGGAAATGTCATGAACTATTCATAGTACGCAACACAAAACCAACCTCCAGTGCAAACTATAATCCGATATATTTTTGAGTGTCCCATATTTGACACACTTCTCACAACTACTGTTCCTTGAAAAGAAGTATTCAGATAATCTGCATCACTGAACTGTGACTAGATAGTTGGTGATCACCCTGTTTAAGTTTGTTCTGCTGCCTCTTTCTTGGTTCTCTCCTCATGTCTCACCTATCACCTTCAGTAAGCTGGGCAGGTACTTGTGTGGCCATATAGGAAACACGAGTAAAACTGGAGAAGGAACTGACGAAGAGAATTTATTCTTCGATCAGACCAGCTGCCTGTACAATTGGCCTTGTGGACACCCTAACAGCTCAGCCACAATGATGAAGGGACTAGGGAAGAGCAAGCAGACTCTGACAGGGAATCATAGAATCATAGACTGGTTTGGGTTGGAAAGGACCTTAAGATCATCCAGTTCCAACCCCCTGCCATGGGCAGGGACGCCTCACACCAGACCATGTCACCCAAGGCTCTGTCCCACCTGGCCTTGAACACTGCCAGGGATGGAGCATTTACCACTTCTTTGGGCAACCTGTGCCAGTGTCCCACCACCCTCACAGGAAAGAACTTCTTCCTTATATCTAACCTGAACTTCCCCTGTTTCAGTTTAAACCCACCCCTTGTCCATTTGCTACAGTCCCTGATGAAGATGCATTTTATGCAGGAACTTCTGTAAAAGAAATGCTTACTTCTCAAAAACATGACCACCACCCCTCCCTATGCTCCCTTTCCCTTTAAAGACATGCATATGCAAGAACCTGTACATGGGTTCAGAAGTCCAGTGGAACAAACACACAGGTTTTCAGGGAGATGTGATGAGAAGAGTTGTCTGAATTACAATAGTGCTTTCTCTGTGAGCTGTGATCACCACCCCAGCTTTTGGCTTTGCTGGACTATGCCATTCATTCCTGTTAACACAACAATCAGTATTCACTTAACAGCAATAACCACTGAACAGAAACAAAATGATCTTTTATTTGCCCTTTGAATATGCAGTTGCAGCTGTGTAATAAACTGTGTCCTTCCATTTGTTTATCAACAGTTAGGGATTAGACCTAGGTTTTGTTTTGACTTTTGCCATGGCTTTGTGTATGAATGATAATCAGACAAACTGTGAGCTGAGTGATGGTGATGACTCCAGCAATTAGTAGGAAAGTTTTGGGGAATCAAAGCTGTGATAAAAAGTCACCAGAGGAATCCAGCCAGGTGTCTTATAATGATAAAATGAGGGGAAATCTGCACATTTAGAAATCTTTTGAAAAATCAAATAGACACATTTATATACATGTATGTGTATGTGCATGTGTGTGCACATGTGCTGCAAATGTGCAAAATATGATACCTGATGAAGTGTCTTCATTTCATAGGAAGTATGCAGCCTGCTTTTACAAGTCAAAGACAACGAGAGGCTTGTGAAGCAAAAATTACTCAACAAATGTAGGTAACAAGAATGTACATTTCCATAATAAATCCACCACCTAAAATTGATTGTAGAAACAATAAATCTACATTTTGATGAGCAAAAGCAAATCCTATACAGAGACTGCTTATCCTTGTCTGCATAACTGCAGGAGTCTGTTATGTTAATAGGTTTTTAATTTTCACCTTGCAGAAAGTACTTCAAGGCATCACTTGCTGTTTTCAAGGCATGAGAAACTGCCCTGTCACTTACCTGAATTCAGAAGAATTAGATGAAGAATTAAGTGAATAATAATTTGAAGAATTAGAGAGACTGGGGAAGGAGGGCAGAAAGAGAGGTAGAAGATGAGTATGTTTTTAGAGACTGACTGATTTGAAGGTGTAACTTTGTGACAGATGATAGAGGAGAACAGAAAGAGATGATGATGGACCACAAACAGATGATGGTTAAGAAGAAAAAATTAGAAGCAATAGGGAAACACGGCAAATCCTTACAGGTCATGGAATTGCTCGTAGACCACTACTTAACTCTCTGACTGCTAAAAAACCTAGATGTGTTATTATCCCACAACAGAGATTTGTCTCCCTTGTTTCCTCTGTTTTAAGCGTTAACAGTTTGGATTCCGAGAGGAGGCCACGAGGATGATCAGGGGCTGGAGCACCTCCCGTATGAAGACAGGCTGAGAAACCAATCCAAACCAGTCTGTGATTCTATGATTCTATGAGTGCAATGACTATGTTTGCATGCTTCTTTGGCAGTGGCTTATTAACATTTATACAGTTTTAATGCTTTTAAAGTATAAATGCCCTTTTGCTCAGAAAGTTTCCCCTTTTTACCTGAAGTTTTGCCAATTTGTAGGAGGGAACTGTGCTAACACTTTATAATAATTAAACTCAAGCAAACTCCAGCCAGAATGCAACATCTTATTAGCACATATTTGAAGTTCTAACCTCAGCAGTGACTGTGATAGCCAGAAAACCCTCCAGTGCTCTGTCCAGAACCTCTTTTGTCCATGCAGTGTAACAGGCTCTGTAGTGAGATCTAGTGATCAGAGAATACGGAGTGATGGGAACCTTTGTGCAGAAACTCTAGAAACAGCTTAGTTTCAGTTTGCTGCAGTTCTCTGTGCATGGTATGGGATGCTCTGCTATTGTGGTGGTGCTGACACACTCTGAGAAGGTGTAAGACTTAACAATGAGTCGACACATGAGTCCATGTACGAGATAAAGACTGGGAAACTTTTAGCATATAATGATGATATAAACATTACTTTCTAAAATGAGTATCTGGGTAATTGGAACTCCCCTACACTGAGGCTTAGAACAATCTAAGCAGCCATCTGTTTTCTTTAATCTCTTGTTTTCTGTATAAATGTATCCTTCCTTCCCTCCTTAGTGTCATCAGCCTGGGGACTCTCCCCGCCTGCAGTCATCCCTAGCTGATGAAGGAGTGCTAACCAAAAATGACTGAAGAAAGGAGCCAAGTTTGTAGGACAGGGTATAAGGATATCTATATTCTAAAAGGGCAATGCTTCTCCCTCAGCTTCACAGTACTCTGATTGCTGACTTTATCTTCAAACTTGTATCTACTATTCTCTGTGTATCCTAAACATTCATGGGACAGCACCAACATACTGCTTGCCTGGTCAGAGGGAACAGGGACACTGTGATGTCATCCTTCAGTCATTATTTGGTGTCTTTGACCTACATCCAGTTCTTCCTGAAGCTTACTCCTAGAGCTGCTACCTCTCTGTCAAATTGTCTGAAAAGGGCCTGTGGTTTCAAATGTTTTCAGTGAGGCTGACAGGTAGTCAAAATACTTGAAAGACAATTTTATTGCCCCACCAGGATGACAGACATACTTATACATTTCAGACATAAAGCAGTCCACTGCTGTATTGCACTGTAATCCATATTTTACAACTTATAGAGACATAAATGCCACATCTAATCGCTAGGAATAGCAATCCTTCAAATAGAATTGAGATGTCTCTTGAAAGAACCATCTGAATGCTGGAAAGGCACTATGGTTTTCAGTTAAAAAACATTCACTCAGAAGTCACTATTATCAAGAACAGAATTGAACAAAACCTCACCATTAACTCGAAGGAAAATACCAATATTGATGGAAAGTCTACCTTTTGTGCATGAACATCTGTCTTTCATATGGACCCAGTTATACCTTATGCCTCTTTTCTTTATCCTAAGTATGCTCACTAACTTACAGCATCCTGAGAAATAACTAAAAAACACCATGAGGAATTCCTAAGGGTTGGTACAGAAATCACAGTAAGAAAATCATTTGTAAAATGACTCCTGACAGTAGTTCTGTATGAATCACCTATATATGTATCTCACAAATGCAAAGGTATATTTTGGTAGCACAATAGATACGTGTGTGTATTTTGAACAACTGGATTTAGTGGCAACTTTTAAGCTTCGCCCTTGGAGTAGCACCTAAAGTGTAACTGGGAAATACTCCCAGATTCAACAGCAAGAAAAAAATCTGGGAAGAGAAATAAATGAAGAGTAACCTGCAAGTGCCAGCTGCCTGTTCAGTTATAATAAAGATGCTTTTCTAAAAAGCTGATATTTTTAAGCTGGTCTAGAAATGTCAAGAGGTAAGACTTGTGAGATTCCCAGGAGTAAATACCTTATATTGTGCTGAAACTGAGGAGATGAAAAGATGTGGCTGAAGATGAAGGAAAGAGCAGAACTTAAAGATTTGCTATTAAGTTTGAGTTTGTTTCTAAAAGCGGGGAAACTGAGGAGTGCAGGAGAGCCCCACACTACAACAAACCTATGATGTTTTACACCTTTTACACTCACTGCTGCTATGTGAACCATGACATGGCATTTGACATCAGGCCAAACTTCTGCTAACAAATCATGTGAAACTTGCCTGCTTTTAGGTTTTCTAACAAATTTAACCATGTTCATTAAAAGGGTGGTTAGGGTTCAGAAATGTCTGAATTACCTTGGGCCCACTTTGCTGAAAATCACATAAATCCATTATTTTTAAGTTCTGGTTGCAAAGCAAGAAAAGCTGGACTGTGAATCTTTAGGTGGCAACTGATATGTCTTCAAACCACAGATGTTGTTCAGGAGCATCTGTGGAATAAAAGAGATAGCTTTGGTACTAGTCTTTCTGCTTTTCTCTGTTGCTGACGCTGTACGTAACACACATGGATCTCTGCATGATGAGAGCAGGCCCACCTGTGAGGAACTGGGAAGGAAAGCTAGCTACCTGCCTGCTTTTAGGATTCAGGAATCAAGAGAGGTGTGGGTAATGTAAAGAGAAACTTAAGGCAAATGCTTCTTACTTGTTAATTAAGCCCAGCTGATTTATATACCGCAAAGGAAAAGGAAAGCAGTAAAAGTCTTTTCAAAGAAAATAAGGGGGCTGAGCAGTCTGCAACCTGAGCTTGACAAGATTTATCCAGAGCCATAACTCATTACGAGAGAAACAAACTTGGGTTTAGGATTGTTTGCTTTCCTGACTTACTCAAGAAATACTTCGTATGTTTTCCAGCTGATATCAGGCATTGCTAATGTATCAGGATGGTTGCCTTGAAGATAAGAAGACTGGATGCTAATGCTACATCTTCTTTCCATCTCCTATTCTTATTCGAAGTTCAGAAGCTCTCCCAAGTTCTTGCACAAAGCACTTAGCAGCCGTTGCCAACCTCAGTGCTCCATCTCCAGTTTCCTCAGGAGAAGGAAGTAAGTAAGATGAATATGTTCATTTTTAGCTGAATTTTTGGGAGCATTCTTGCAGGAACAGCTGACCTTCACCATGCCACGCAACCCTCCCTTTTCCTTTTTCTAATCCATAATCTACAGTAACTTGTGCCTTTCCTTGATATTTTACTGAACTAACTTCCATCCTTCTCTACCTATTGCAACCAGAACATTCAAGATTATGTTTCCAGCTTTCTTTTCCTTTTATTTATATCCATATGTATTTCACCAAGAGTACAAAAGTTTTTCACTAGCTCTCAAAAAGACTTCATTTTCACCTCCTTCCATGGGTCGTACCTGTTTCTAACAGTTGGTACCAGGAAGATAGGACAGACAGAACAAAGCTTTTCAAAATATGGAGCTTCACATACTTCAGGGAATGTTTGTTTCATTCCTTCAAGGAACACTTAATTTGCTCTGAATTTTGCAAGGCAAGCTGTGGCTGCCAGTCATTTCTAGCCTTTCACATTCTACTAAACCTCTTTGCCAGTATTCTCTATTTAAAAGCTGATCTATTTATTCTAGAGTTGGACTGTTTATCTTAGATGATAACAGGACTGAACCAAAAACTGCCTCACTCTTTATTCATGACAGTCCATATTGCTTACTAATTGTTACTATCTCTGCTTGCGGTATGCTTCATGTTGTTTTATTTTTACAGTCTTCATCTATCTGTTTTATCCAAAGCTGCATTTCTGCAGACTTGGCACTAATGGATACCATAGTCTCACTAAATCAGCAGGGAATTGCTTCTGCTTGTATTATGAAGAAATTAACATTGCTGATGGGAGAAATAGCGCTATGATGTTTGTGATATGAAGAATGGTGTAATAAGCTAGGATGAACTCTAAGCATTTTTAGAATTCACTTAATAAAGAGAAAAAAGGAATGGCAGAGTTATGAGCTGTGGAAAAATATAGTTGTCATTTTACCTTGTAGAAGAACTGGAAGTGAAGTGATATTGTGAACGGGAAAAAAAAAGCCCAAGGACTGTGTGTAATCAGAACAAGCTCTTAAACATAAAGAAGTGGATTTCTTTGGTGGTATTGCATGGCATCTTAATTACGTGCATTGATTTAGAATGTGCACTTGATTCTTCAGGGTGTTGGGGTACAGAGGAGGGGAAAAATGATGTATTTCTGGACAGCGGAAAAACTCTGGTAATTTTGGTGCTACCAAATGATGATACTGCCACTATGAAACACAACTACTGGCAGGCACTGCCAGGTCTTAGCTAAGGCATCCTGGCCTTAGCATAGCATCCCGGCCTGCATGCAACTCACCAGGAATTGTATGCAGAGGATCTGTTCAGTGACTGCTTTCTGGCACTTTGGCTCTGGGAAGTCCTACTAGCTTCAGTGAAGCACCAGATTTGAGCAAACAAGAGAGCACAGCATGGTGCAGAGATGTTGAGTAGCTGTGCTCACGTAACACCCAGCTGCCAATGTACTAAGCACTGCTAGATCCAAACTTACTGTGTGAGAAGCTGCTGAAGGTGTGGGACAGAAGGGATGAAAAGCATCTCCTCCTTCTGCACTGCTTGAGTGTATATGGCCCCATGCTCCTTGTTCAAAGTGCCAGACCCAGCAGGCTGTGACTGCTCTGCTTAGGCTCTACTCCATGTGAAACATCTGTACCAGTGCCTGAACTGAGGCTTGCCCTGCAGCTGGTGCTCATACTGGGCTGGCTGCGACCCACTCTGGCTCCAGACCCACAGTGCATGTCATCTTCAGGTGTGCACTGTGACAAACATTTCAGCTCATGTTTCACCTATAAGTGGGTCTTCTCGCTGTATGTGCACTACATGTGTTTCAGCTAAAGGCTTCCATGGCAGCTCTCTGCCTCAGATTACCTTCTTCTGACAGTGGGATGATAGGAATTTAGCTCAATTGCCCATCTGTGACTGAAATTGAGACTGGACTAAACCAAGCCTTGTTTAGCCATGTAGACAAGGATAGTAATTCTGGGACTTTCTAGTGCTTAAGTGCTTTGGAGCAGGAACTTGAACTTTGGCAGGAAGCTTGCATCATCCTGATGTAGCTGATAAAATCTGTCTGGCTTGGCTGAAGTACACCTAGCTGAGAAAAACCAGTTTGTAAGTGCAGAGTTACGCCTGTGTATAGAACAAGTGTTCCAACCTCCCCTGGTGCCTCTACAGCAGTCATACACAATATCTGCTCCTCAACACAACAAACTAATCTGCAGCTGGCCTGGCCTTTGGTGTCTAGGTGGTCCTTTCCTTGCAAATGCTTTTTGCAGTTGTTGGGGACCTCCTGACACAATGGAACTGCTTCTCCATGCTGTCAAGGCGACTCATGGAGAGATGTGAGTACCATCAGAGGAGGTTAGAGGACGTCAGGCAGTCACGGGGAAGTTTAAAAGTAAACCAATTAAGAACACAGAAGAGGAACAACAGAGATGAAAGAGCTGGGGAAAGAGAAGCTAAGAATATCAAAAGACAGGGCAGGGGCTCCTGGTGATAAAAGCAAGAGCCAGACTCTGACTGGCAAGTAAGGAGTAATTAGAGGAAGGGATGGAAGAATCTGGGAGAGGGTGGAGGTGCTGGAAATCATCACAGTGTTAGTATTTGAAAATGAAGCCAAGAACTGTGCATCTTAGTAATTTCTTTGCTGTGAGGCTTTCCAGCAAATCAAATGCTGTCCAGCACCAGGGGTCATCCACCCCACTTGACACATAGCTCGCAGAGAGAAAGCTGAAATATTAAGACAGATGAGGCCGTTCTGAATGTCACACAGTACTCATAACTTCTAGAGGAGAGCTTACGTGGAGCTGGCAGGTGTTGAGGGCTCAGAGTTGTGAAGATGAGAAATGTCAAATGGGAAACCTGGAGGATAAAGAGCTGTCACCCAGTGACCCAGTTTGGAAGAACATACTGAAAGCAGCTAGCTTGGTACGTGGTGGAAACTGGGGACAGAATTTCTCAACTGCTTTAAATATGGGACTGTTCTGAGCCCTATCACCCATCTTCCTGTTTTTAATGACCCCATCAAATTCATCACCAGTTACCAGAAAAAGGATAATCCAATCCATAGCCCAGGCTTACTTCCAGGATAAGAAACAGTATGTCTTGCAGGGAACTCTAAATCAGGCAGTTTTTCACTTGAATTTGCAGTATCTTTTAAGATAGTTGTCATTGGATATAATACTAAATAGGTATGTAATTGCAGTAATGTATGTCTATTTACACACAGAGGTATGACTTCTGCAGGTGTGCATATCATATCCTCCTTGCCATTTTATAGGCTGGGATCCAAATTTCCATGTAAGCAACTCTGCTTGTAACTTCCTTTGTGGGTCATTAAAATTAAATAGGAGGATGCATGTGTAACTATGCTTTAGATTTCTAGACTTAATGGTATTTAAGAGGAAAACAGGTATTTTACAAGCATGGAACTGTTCCAGACAGAATATGTTGTATTGTGTGCTAACAAACTACTATTCATTGCACACTGTGTGGGTGAAATGATGTAGAGTAAAATGCTTTTGGGGAACTGAAATGGCTTCCCCTCATAGAGAAGATGGGGCTTGGAGCAACCTGGTCTAGTGGAAGGTGTCCCTGCCCGTGGCAGGGGGTTGGAACTGGATGAGCTTTAAGGTCCCTTCCAACCCAAACCATTCTAGGATTCTACTATTTATTTTCTTCAGCTCAAAGACAGTTATAAAGCTTTAAAAAAGGGTTATTTGTATGTGCTGAGTAGTCCTCTCTGCTGGAAGCCCCTAATACTTTGCATAATTTTAGTCAGAGAAGAAGTCGACTTGAAGGATGGGAAAGTTAATATACAAGCATCTGTAGGATAATGGATCCTAATCATGATTAGGATCATCATCCTTTGACAGGATGTGGAAAATCCTGATGGTTGAATAAACGCTATCATAAAATTATCTTGTATTTAATAATTTCTTAGAATCTTGCTAACATTTCTTGAGCTCATTGAGGAATATAAATTATCTAACAGATACTTTAGCAAATCTCAGCCTGCCTGCTGATCTGTGAAATGTAATTTGGGGTGGGAAGGAATTATGCATTTTTGTTAAACATTTAATCTCCTTCTATAAAACTTAATATTTTGAATGAATGATATAACTAAAAACCAAAAAGGTTTGATCATTAGCAAATTAAAGAATCACAAGGTTTTCCCCTTTCAGTCATAGGCTGGGGGGTTCTCCATCTTCCCCATCACTGTAGCAAACAGAAAACATGTTCAGGGATGTTGTGGTGGCAAATATTTCCATTTCCTTACCACAAAAGCATTGTACGACAGTCCAGGCTCTTCAAACAAAACTTTCATTCTGAAGCACCCTTCTCTCTGTCCTGCACACCCCAATCCTCCAAAACATACTGAAAACAGATAATAGAAAACAATAGTATGGCCCTGAAGAGGTGTTATATGCGAAGAGATACAGTGTTAGGTTTTTCTTTTTGACAACAGAGTTTTTAAAATCATTTACAGTGACTGAATAGAATTTGGGACAGTAGCATAAAAATACTGTGAAGCAGATTGAGGTTATTCTGTGTTTAGAAAGGATACAATAGGGTGTAAGTATCTCAAAAAATCACTTGAAATAGAGTTGTCTTTGCTAAGTACACTTGCGGTGTTACCTTAGAAGGATGCACATCTCTTTCTCTCTCTCATTTGCTCCCACTTGATTAGTAGAAGTGCTAGCTTTTGAAGTGGTACTTAGTTTCTGGAAGCAGGTGTAGATCTGCCATATTATTTGGATCAGAGTTAGAGGGTGCTGGTATTTGAAAGAGGACAATTACAGACATTATTGACTATCAAATGAGGTTTCTCTCAGCTTCAGAGCTGTCATCTGTTCTTACCTTCAGAAGAGCTGTCTCTTTGTGCTGTTTCCTTTCTAAAGGATGACAATATATGTTCTGTTTTGTAAGGATTGCATGCTTCCTTAGGGTGACAGTATGCACCGTGTGTTCCTCCCCTTTTTCCTTTGGGAAGGACTTTTCATTCGTTTCGAGTGAGCTAAGGTCAGAGGTTTGAATCCCAGATTTCTCAGTTTGGACTTGTTAAGCTGTGACAGACACGTCAACGTCTTCCTCTGCCCTCAGTCCTGCGTTAGAGGGACTGTGACAAATAAGGGGTTACTTGGTCTCTGTACCCTGTGACTCCTTGCCTTTGGGATGGGGTTACCAAAGAGACAGTGGATTAATACCCACAGATCAACATCACAGCTCAAGACCAGACCTATTTACTTGGCTGCTGCTTGTGAGTGTTGGCTTTCACCTAGTAGGAAGGGAAGAAGTGGCTGAGGTGAACTCATGTGCAGGTTATGGTAACAGTTATCAAAGGGAGTAGTCACCTGCTTTGAGGAGCAATCTGTGAAAGCATATACTCCTATCATTCAAATAGACATTTACAAAACATGTCAATACTGTATCAAATACATGCAGTGATTGTGAGCTGGTGAAATAGACTTGCTCCAGACAGGCTAATTCAGCACAGTCTCCAGTCTGGGAACACCAGGTTGCCCCTAGGTCACATGAAGCTGCAGTAAGAATAGAAGCAGAGCTAAGGATGTGCCTTAAAGCCTGTGCTGTTCTGGATTACATTTGAGTGAACTTTACTGATTTTAAAACATTTATAAAATACTTCCTCATACCAAAATGCAGCATTCCTCCCATGATACAGTTGAACTATAAATTCTAACTCTATTTTAAAAAATAGTGTTTGAATAACTGCTTTAATCAATACAGCCAATATTCATATCAGCAATAGCTGCTGACTTGGGATATACTGTAAGATGAATAAACAGTTCTCATCATTCTCCTAAGGCTCTGAATGACCTTCCCGAGCGGAGAGACAAAACCGGGTACACAATACAAATCTTATCTGATTGTTGGCAGGCTGAATGCATTTAAATGGACTCATAATGCTGATTTAGCTCTTATCTATGCTGATTTACCTCCACAAAAATGCAGAGAAGAATAATATCAATGCAGACAAAAATAGGCATACATGAAGTAATCAAAAGAGGAGATAGGGTGAATAAATAAATGAAAATGTAGAATAGGAGAATCACATTTCATCAAGCAAGTACTAAATCAGAATGGAATCCAGTTGACCATGTCTGTAAGAGGTACTGTGTCATGATCACAGTGAAAGCACATTCATAGAGCCAAATCCTGCTCTTTCATAGAAGTTTATTCTTCCAGTTCAACAGAAATGACATTTGGCCCATAATAAAATGTTTCTAGACTTCTTTAATAGCTTGCAGTATTCAGTAAGGCTTCCATCAACGAAAAGAGCAATGTATTTTTATGGCTGGTTTTTGGATGTGACTACGAATTAAAGTCACGTTGAAATATATTTCCCTTTCCTTTTATTCTAAGAAAGACTTCTGCCAAAAGTCTTTGTTTCTTCTCCTGAGATTGGTTCATATATTTATCCTTATGACTAGCTTACCAAAAAATGTCAATGGCAGAGTACTTGGAAACTGTACTAGAAGTGTTGCCAATAATGGATTTCTTTAAAGTTGTTCCCCTGCCCAGTCTCCAAACCTTTACTGTTTGAGAGTGAAGAGCACACTTGGATTGCCAGGAGTAGAAGCCCAAGACTTTAGGATGAATTATCTGTATCTCTTTGGCAAGCAGAGATGGACAGAAACTACTTGGCTGCCTCACAGCTTTTATTCTTTTACTGCCTTGTTTCAGTGAGCATAATAGCACCCAGAGAGAACTCCTCCTTCTTCCCAACTCTCCCCACTTGTGCCTGCAGCACTGCTTCTAAGAGGTTGGATGAAGTTAATTTCTGGAAGAACGATGAGCTGAAGCTGTACTTGAGCAAGGCAATTTTGCACCTAGAAAACAGGCTAGGAAGCTGAGATGTGACTTGGTGTAATCACTTTTGGCTGAAAGGACACCTTGCAATCATTTATTTCAATAGCTTAGGAGCACTCAGGAATTCCTTGCTTCTTGCACATCCATTTGTCCTAACAGTATCTCCTGTGACAGATACAGAGACAGCATCACCACGAGGCGAATGACAGTTCTGGTTCCACATGAATTCCCATTTACCGCAGAGCTTTTGAAATCAGCCTCTGGCACAAAACAGGGGCTCAACCTGATCTCAACCTGATGAGTGACTGCACCTCCTGCCTCTCCTGTGTAATTGCATTGCAGCTGCACTAAATGGAGCTGAAGGCCTTGGAAAGGACTGGTAAATAGCAGCTAGCTTAGAGATTTTGTTACAAGTGACAGATTCGTAATATCTGTGGCATATTAAGGGGTCTCTGTCTCTCCTGCCGTAGCCTGATATCTTCTGTTCCCTGCTGGAGGTTTTCCACTCTCCTCACTTACAGCACAGCCATGCAAATAGTGTACTCTGCGGGGATGGATGAGCTGCAGAGCTGGAAACCTCTGCTGGGAAAGGGAGAGCAAGTGGCTGATGGAGGAGGGAGAATCTGTTCCACTGCTGATAGAAAAAACATTTTCTATACTTTAAGGTTGCACCCCTCCACTGAGCTGTGTGCCAAACCCACCACACAGAGAACACAGGAGGTGGCCCTTTGTGAGGGAGAAAGGAGACACAGACCAACCAGACAATAACTGGTTCACATCCTATTTTCCCTTAAGTTATAAACATATCTGGCAACCGAGCCAACATAATCAGCCATAGGCTCTGTCATTACTTTAAGGGTAAGTTCTGCTGCTCCCTGTCCCCAAGGACAGCACCACTGCTTAGGGGCCTGCTGGCACTGCAGTGGAGGGTTATTGTGCAGTATGCTTTAGTATAGGGGGGTGGCAGAGCACTGTAAAACAAAGGTCTTTTGATGGTCTTACTGTGGCTACTGTGTGCCTGGCTTGGGTGGGAACACAGGATCACAAAAAGCAAGGGTGGTATTAGTTTCTAACACTTTATTTTACTGTGTTTTGCCCAGAAGACCTGAGTCCCCTGTTGCCGTGTTCTAGTTTGGTATTTCTAGCCTGAGGAACTGAAATTCTCTTGGCAAGGCTCATTAAAGGAAGGGAGAACTGGTAGTTACAAATAAAGCCTTTGGCTGGCGTTCAGTTCTTTCACTCTTGGCTAAATGCTCTTAAATCTGTAGTCATGTTTTATTCTACTAGGAGAATTCAGAAGCAATGTGTAGGATAGTATAAATGAGAGTCTTCCTTGTTGTTGGGTCTTCTTAAGCCCTCCTCGTTTCCATGTGCAGAGGAGACTGGTGTAATCCACAGACACTTGGAAGGAAGTGAAAAATTTCAGGGAAAGCTGTGGTGTCCACAGTAAGGAGGAAGTGCTTTTTAAAATGAGACCCAGCATGTCCTGGGGAATAACAGCCAAATTATTCCCCGTCTTTGTTTGGCTCAGTGTTGAGCAGGAGTGGAGATGAGGACAGTTAATGGATGTTTCTCATTTGACTGAAAACACCTGTTGAAGTGATGCTGCTGTTTAGTGCCCCGAGGGGTTGAATGTGAGTGAGGATGATCAGTGAGAATACCTAAAGAAATATAGAGGTTGAAAGGTGTTAATCACACCACCCAATATTCCTTTGCTACGCCCTTCTGGAAAGCATTGCCACTTGTCTTGCTGAAATCTGGATTTATAAATCCAGTGCAAATATCTTTACCAGGTGCGGTGCCAGAAGCAGCTCTGCTTGTGGGGTTGTGACACGTTTAGCAGTTCTGCTTTTAGATCTGTGACTAAACACATGCTGTTAGTTTGAGTGTATATGTAGAAAAAAATATAACCTGTTGGCTGGGGGAAAAATATTTTGCTTTAGTTGCCGAGAGAGATTTATCCTAGCCAAGCATTCTTTAACACTTAGAGATGTTTATACAGCCTGCAAGCAGAGAGTATAGAATCATAGAATCACAGGCTGTTTTGGGTTGGAAAGGAGATTGAGACCATCCAGTTCCAACCCCCTGCCACGGGCAGGAACACCTTCCACTAGAGCAGGTTGCTCCAAGCCCCTGTGTCCAACCTGGCCTTGAACACTGCCAGGGATGGGGCAGCCACAGCTTCCCTGGGTACCCTGTGCCAGTGCCTCAGCACCCTCACAGGGAAGAACTTCTGCCTTAGATCTAACCTGAACTTCCCGTTTCAGTTTGAACCCATCACCCCTTATCCTATCGCTACAGTCCCTGATGAGGAGTCCCTCTCCAGCATCCTTTTTAAAGCCTTGCTGAACACTACACAGATAATACAGATAGTATAATAATGTTCCTCCGGTTTGTACGTCTAACAATGAATACTTGTTTAATAATTAGTTATGTGATTTTTTTTTTTTTCCCCAAAATGTTAAAATCAGATGGAGATCCGAGCTTAGACTATTTTTGGGAAATAGGTACTCTTGCCCAAGATGAACACTGTAAAACATAATGCCACCTATGAAACATGCTGTTTAACTACTCTTTTGCTTATGTTTTCCAGCTTGTGAACATATTCTATTTCACAGCCTTTTTTGTTGTTGTTATTTTGCAGTTTGTCAAGAGTGTAGTTTTTCTTGTTATTTCAGGTTGTTTCTCATAACTTGTTTAAAAGTCCAAGGAAGGAGATAATATTTTAACTGCTTTGTCAGATGTGTGCAACACACTTGCTCTGAAATGCAGAGACAACAGTGAAGATTCCTCAGTTCAGAATCCAGCTGGTAATTTATTCTTAGCACTTGGCTCTTTCACATGTGTTGGCTCTGATGTGCTGACAAGAAGTTAACAACTAGAGAGGCAACAGTTGCAAAAATAATGCTAGGAATCTTTATTTCCATGTATAAATGAACCTATGTTCACCATTTGTATAATTTTATAAAGTCTTTTAGCTAAGTGCTTAGGTGTTGTTGATGTCTGTACCTGGGAATGGATTCCCAAGCACCAGCCTACACAGCAATCAAGCTTAACTGTGCACCAGAAATTTCCTGTGTGAGACAGGCTTAATCTTTCTTTCATGATAATATCAGATAAGTACCAACCTTACACTGTGAAAATTGAAGTAGATGGGGGTCAAATGCAAGTTCACAACTTCCAACAGATCAGTGAGTAGGTAACTCGGGTAGTAGCAGGCTTTAGCATCTATTTTATACATACTTAAACACAGTGGCAATGGAGGGCAGTGGGCAAGGAGCTGTGCAGTAAAACATGATTTTTCTAGTATGTTCTCACAGTATATGCTAACAGGTAGTAACACCAGTGGAGCTACTGGCCACTAGTCCTAGGTACTAATGGGAATACAAAAGACCATGAAGATGAGGTAACTGAAATACTTTTTTTTTTTTTTGTTTCCCTGGTTTTGTTCTCTATTTGGTATTTGCTGTAACTCCAGAGCACATTTGAAATGGCAGTTCAGACATTCTCTGATAGCACAAAAGCAACAGGATGGAAAAAGAAACTGAAGTTATTTTCTTTCTTCTTTGGGTTTCTTTCTTCTGGGAGGGGTAGAGGAATAAACAAATGTGGCTTACTGTTAAGACTAAAACAAGAAATACCCATTTCCACTGTTCAGAGGAAGACTTTCGAAAAGGCATTTCAAATGCTTAACACCCAGAGGTGGAGAGGCAGCTTTCTGCTTCTGAGGAGCCTGTAAGTAGTGTTTCTGGAGAGGGACAAGTGCAAGAACACACCTGACACTGATTCTTTTTCAAGCAGGAGTAGCTGAAGACAAGTAACCACAAAAATTCCTTAAATATTTTGTTTCTCAAACTGTTTGATTAGGGACCCTCCACATGGGCGTCCTGCTCTACACAGGTGCCTAGAGAGAAGGCAGAAGTCTCCCTGATGTTCACCTTACTGAATACAGCAGGGCTGGGATGTGAAATCAAGGACCTGGCAATGTTCATGTTGACCTCTTTCATGGGCAGAGGTTAGACCTCAGAGATTCTGGTCTCTGCCTGGTTTCCCTGTCTGGTTTTCCTGCAGCTGTGCTAGGTGGGACTGGTGTGAGACTTCATGATCACCACAAAAGCAATGTTCCCACCAGGCCTTCTGAGGGCAAGGGATGTGGTTTGGTCACAGCTAGGAATGATGCCTTTGCATCTTGGCTTTGAAAGAATTGTGGTAGCTACTGTACCTTATAGCCTAAGAAAAGAGGGTCAGTATGTCTGCGTTAGGACTAAGGGGATGCAGAAGTTGTCTGAAGTTAAAATGAAAGCCTTTCACCTTTCTGTTGTTCAGGTTCTGCCCCTGCAGAATGTGTTTAGAGGAAGAAACAGCTACAAAATTCAACATATCGAGGTCAGATTTTGCTGCTATATAAAAAGAAGGTGATGATAAAGGGTTCCTAATAGTAAAGAAATGGATTTTCACTCTAAAATGTTGTGCTTCAATAAAATAGCATTGATATTATTAAGGGGGAAGTCAGAAGTACTTACTGATGGCTGAATGAGCATTCACAAAGTTCTGCAATTTACTTTGCACAATACTTGGAAATGTGCTAAAAAATGAAAAGCACTTTAGCGTATTATGGTGATCACTGGAGCATCATCTCAGGGAATTATAATCTTGAACCATTTTAGGGAAATGCTTTATATTGCCATGAAATGAAAGGTATGTGTTTAAAAGCAGAGGGACTAGCCTGCCGTAATGCGAAAGATTTACCTTCTTCATTGCTTTGCAGAGCTTCATGAGAGGAACAAGGGATAATTCTGTTAAATAAAATTATGGGAAGAGGGAGATTGGAACTAGATGATCTTTAATGGTCCCTTCCAACCCAACCCATTCTAGGTTTCTAGGATTCTAGGAAGAAGAAATTGCACCTCCTTTTGCCGCAATAAGCAGAACAGACTGAAGTTTTCAAAATACATTTGTTTCACTTGTTTGCCAGAAAGCCAAATTGGCTATGCATAAAAGGAATTCTCGTAGCACTCAGTGGTGAGTAGAATGAGCTGTGTATATATATCCCTGTTCCTGACCTCTGAGTAGGGTGGAGAGAGGACGATTTGGCTGAAACACTACACTAATCCGCAGTAATCCACAGTGGGCTGCAAGTCAGAGCCCTTCCAAGACTGTCTGTCAGCCTTGATGTTAGAGGAGCTTTTCCTCAACATGTCCTATCTTGTGCAGCTCAGCCTGAGCTGGGCAGTGCTTCCAGCTACACTTTTTGCTTCATGTCTGGTTAACTATTTCTACACTGTTCTATTTGTTTGCCATGTTCGATCAGTAGTCTAGGCAAATGCTTTCCAGACATGTTTGTTATATTCACTCCAGCTATTCCATGTTACATTGACAGGTCACGTAACTCACAGGACTATTTCTGTTCTTTGATGATATGGTCAAAATATTTAAATTGGGGAAAAAGAAATCTAGTCTGTAACTAAAAGTGGGCATCTTATCTACTCAGGTAATTATTGTTTTGCCAAATGTTTAGGGTTTACTCGTGTGTAATAAAACCCAAAGAAATTCCTGACCATCCATTTCATTTGTAAGGATGTAAATTTACCACCATTTTCTTTACCTCTAGAGCAAAACAATATTATATAAATTTGGCTTTGCTTCTGTGGGAAGTGAAAGATTTGCTTTGGTTTTTTTGGAAACAAAACTGGACACCAGATTGCTTAACTTCTCTTTTAAGTAGAGCAATTAAATACCTGCGGAAAGCATAAAGTGGATTCTCTTCTAGCTTTCGTTGGTGTGAATCAAGAACAAAACAACTTGCCACAACATCTGTATTCTGCTAAGTTTAGTTGGTACTGATGTAAAATACCTGTTTCTTCATGCTCAGTGGAATTGGAATTTAGTGTTACTCTTTAAAACATGTACCTTTGAGTAAGGAATTGGATTTTTATTCAACATGAGTCAAAGTCATCACTAATGAAATTTCTTATTAGTTCACTAGGAGTTCAGAAAAATAATTGGCCCTACCACAACTTTCAGATTCAAAATTTAATGAATGAAAGGGAACAAGAGTAAATAGCTTGATTTTTATGCTACTTGGGTTTTGAATTATTCCCAGTTTAACAGTGACTGGTGAGGATGACCTTAATTTATTTCGTTCTTGATGGAATTATTTGTATGTATCTGCTTTCAATGACAACCTATTGCTAAGGGAGCAGGGAACACAGAGATCGATGTTTTGGGGAGACAAAGTAGAAGCTAGTGGAAAGAAAACATGAGAGAACTCCTAGGCCAAAGGAAGTTAGCATTTCAGCTGAGAAGATGAACAGCTCCTTCCTCTGGAAATGTTTGCCTGCAGAGGACAGACTTTGCATTAATAAAGATGTCTTTTGTTAATAATGCTGAGCTATGGCAATCCTGAAGGTCAAGGAATAGGGTGTGCACAGACCTGTGGTGTCTAGCAGGATTAAAATCCCAAGACTCGAAGTAAACACAGCTGAATTTGGGGGGTATGGTGAATCGACTTCAGGTGCAATGTCCAGTCTTCCACCCAGTTTCGGGTGTGTAGAGATGGTGAGAAGTGAAAGTAGCACTAGCTGGACAAGTGGAAAGATGTGGGCTAGCTGCAGGTTTGGTGAGGGACCTGAAACAGCAGCATTGTCTCTGTAAATAACCTTTTTACACAGAGATGAAATTCACAACTTATACTATCTCCTAACATTCCTAAAATGGCCTAAGATTCTCCAGTGAAACTGCCTATGTAATATTAGTGTTTAGATATGATGCAGAAAGAGCCTATGCATGTGTATAGCTAGAGAAAACAGGGAAATCTATTGTTTTCAGAAGTCTGGAATATTTTTAGTTATATTACAGCAAACCAATATTTATTATGAGGCATCCATGGTGAATGCATTTTCATGGTATTTAAATTCAAACAAAACAACTAGGCTCTGGAATTTTTCTACAGTAAACTAGGAGATCCTGAGGCTTCTTCGGCTGTTTTAAGTACTACATGACACTACATTATTCATTTCATGTTCAGAGAGGAACAGGCAAAGATGTGCAGTGTGAGACATTGGCCATTACAAAGGTTTTAAAGGAAGAGGTCCATTACATGGACAAAATGGACTTTCAGCCAAAAAGACTTATTTTTCCACTGCGAGAGAAGATTTCCGTAACTGTCTGACAGCACTGATGAGCAAGCCGGGTGCCACCACATTTTTAACTCAGTTTTGAGCATCTGATCTCTGTCAGGACACAATTGTTCCTGATGGACACTGACAGCAGCGGGATCGCACTCAGGGTTGGCAAAAGAAGAACAGATCAGTGTTCATTTCCCTGCTAAGTCTTTTCACCCTCTAAGTCTCATCTGCGAAGGAATCCATTTTTCAGCTTTCCTTCCTGAAAAGAGAGACAGCGTCTGCTTTTCCTCAGCCCCCCACCTCCAGGTTATGTTGTCAGATGATGACTGACTATCAGATCTGTCACTGAGCCACGACCTGTCTCTAGGAAGTCTCATGGCACTTTCTAGTGGTCAAATAGTACAGCAGAGACAGCAACAGAAATAGTATTGCTATCCAGGAAACCTTATTCTTTTGCTTTGTTTGAACTCTGACTGTGGGAATCCATTTACTTTGTACTTGCCTTTGGTCACAAGGGACTTGGTTTTGGCATGTGCTGGTACAGTTCCCACAGTGATACGACTTCCTGGCGTGCCACATAGACCAGATATGCGATGCCTGAAATCTTTATCCTTACCTAATGATATTTCATGTATTCTAAATCAAGAAATGAAAAGAAGAAATACAGCAGGGTGAGCAAAAAACTCTTTTCACAGAGTATAGCAAGAAGACAGATATTTGGGGTTACCATTTGTTCTGGAGGCCCTATAACGGTCATTTTGGATGGGTAGGTTCTCAAAGAGAAGTACACAGCATATAGACAAACTGTCTCACTCCTAATTTTTCAGTGTCTTTGGATGAAGACTTTCATTGATTTTTGCCTTTGTGATTACATGTCACTCTTAAAATACACAGAAAATACATACACATATTTGGCAGGCCACGGGAGGCTCAAGTCTAGAGAATGAAATATTAAACTAAGCACTCTATTCAAAGCTCCAATAATACAGAAAACCATTAACTAACTGAAAAGACCAGAACACTTGGATAGGGTGATGGTGAATTGAATGGGCTTAGTTCTGGTGCTTTGGTCCTTCCTGACATTTTGAAGTATTTTACAAGTAAAACCGGTAACATTGATGCTGAGTTATCTGCTCCCAATAAACTCTAGATTGATATCGTGTGGGGGAGAGAATGTGTCATCTGCTGTGTTTCAATCTTTGCTGCTCAGAGTCCTTACAATAACCTTGTGCAGGTGAAGACAGGCTGAGAAAGTTGGAGTTGTTCAGTCTGGAGAGAAGCTGCGTGGAGACCTCAGAGCAGCTTCCAGTGTCTGAAGGGGGCTACAAGGATGCTGGAGAGGGACTCTTCATCGGGGACTGGAGTGGTAGGACAAGGAGTGATGGGTTCAAACTGAAACAGGGGAAGTTCAGGTTGGATCTAAGGCAGAAGTTCTTCCCTGTGAGGGTGCTGAGGCACTGGAACAGGTTGCCTGAAGAAGTGGTAAATGCTCCATCCCTGGCAGTGTTTGAGGCCAGGTTGGACAGAACCTTGGGTGACATGGTCTGGTGTGAGGCGTCCCTGCCCATGGCAGGGGGTTGGAACTGGATGATCTTAAGGTCCTTTCCAATCCAAACCATTCTATGATGTTTCACTGGAAAGCTGAAGGCTACTGTTGGGTGAGTTCATCCATTAGGGAAGGTCATTATCCCCAACAGGAAGGGAAAGGTATGACTAATCTTTAAAGCCTGTCAATCTTGATCAAGAAATCCAGAGTATTGAGTCTGGCCACTGTCCTCATCTGTCCCTTCAGTGACTAGGAAAACTGTAGCAACTTCTTGGTGCCTAAATGCCTGAATCTCTTCCACTCTGGGTTGTACAGGTGCCAGCTGATTGAAAATCTGGGTTCTCAGAAGTGTGAGAAAAGGCAATAGTAACCATTCAGTGCTTTTCCTTGACCTGGGGCAGAGGGTAGGAAAGGACAATGCCAGCTTTTGATCTCTGGAATAAAAATTTGGCTCCAATGCTGTCTCAAGCACAGCAGGCAAGTGCTTTTCCACTGAAACATGAAGTGTTGGTTTTCACATGAGCATCTGTGCATGGTTTGGCATTGTAAAAGGTCACTTTCCTGCCTGTATTTTCCTTACCTCCTATAGATTTTTATAGGGAGTATTCTGAGCTGGAAACATATGTACTATGTGAGGTACACGAAGCACAGACAGCTTTTTCCTTGAGAGGACCCCGGGGCTTAGCATTTGCCCTCTTCAAAGCAACTTGGGACGTACAACACTTGACAAGGCCCCGAGGCCATGTTATTTACTTTTTGGAGACTGTGAGCACAAAGAAAATGATGCAAGCTCCAAAAAATAGGCTTGTTTAAGTATTTCTTGTTTGCTGCATAGCCTCACTCTGTAAGTACCAGTATGGCTGTTTAGTGTGTATGTATGTATGTTAAACAAAGACAGGAATTGACATGGACGCTCTTTTTGTTCCTGAAATCAAGCCACATAAACAGGACACTTTAAATGTAGTTTCTGTTAAGGCAGATAGAGGGTATGTTTAGATTGGGTCAGTTATGATAACTTTGTGGAGGGCAAACACTGTGAGGACAATTTATTGGGCTGTGCTCTGATATCTTTGTATTTAATATAACCTTTAGTAGCTCCCTTTGTATTCGGGATCTTAAGAGCTCTTCAGGAAGAGCCAAGGACTCAGAGTCTGGCCCAACAATTTGAATCATGTATTCCTTGAAACATTAGAAATATTTGCATTTAAGACGTTAAATAGAGGGCCTTATGAACAACAGAAAACTGAAACAAGTAGCTTGGAAAAGAGCTTCCTTGTATGAGAGTGCTTTAGTAAGTGCCATTTGCTTGATTTATGAACACATTTGGAAATAAAAATAATTAGATCTAATAATAAATGTTATATTAGGAAACACAGGAGCTAATTTTACAGCTGTATCCTGATCTCAGTCACTTTGACCTTGACATCCAGTGCAACAATTTCACAGAGGATTTTGTTGCTGATGAGATGTTGAAATGCTTCAAAAACCACTGAGAAGGACAGAGGAGCAGAGAAATGGACTTTCTGTCAAGATAAATCTTTTACCTCTTGTAAGAGCCCTGTCAGGGGTATTTGTTTATTCTACTGTCATGATGGAGCAAAGATACAGATTTGTGTTAGAAAAGGACAAGCAACAATTAAGTGTGAAAAAGGATCAAAATCGATGTAACAGAAAAGCAGGTGATCCAGGGCAAAGGTACAGTTTGGGTGAGAGCCTGAAGATAAATGAGGTGAGAATAAAGATAAAACAGAAGGGGTTGTGAAGCACAGGAGGGAAGACATAAAAATGGAGAGAGAATAAGAGAAAGGAGCAATAGGTAGAAAACTCCTGGGAAGCCATTGATCACACCGTGCTTTTAAATACACAGATCAGGACAGGCAGCTGCCTTAGGATCAATCCTAAAGGAAGCATGGATATCAGTTTTAATAGGGTGAACCACCTGAGGGAGAATCAAAGCAAAGACTCTGAAATTCAGAAGTGATGAGGAAGTATCTGGGAGAGGGGGAGGGTGTGCAAGAGGGGTGTTATTTCTTTTGTTGTTAGACAGTGCCCCAACACATAAGCACACTTAAGTGTTTGAAATATCATATGCCATAACTTCATGAAAATGCTGGGTACATGTTAGAGGATAGTGGTTTGTGCAACATGAAAGGAAATACACTCAGAGAAGATAAGCAGTTGGAGTTCCTACAGCCTGGTCCACAGCCAGGATCCCTCCTTGCCATTGAAAACATGTAATGAGAAAAATCTGACCTCTGCGAATTGTGTACAACAAGGAACATCTGTTCTAAGGAGGTGCTGTTGAGTAGACAGCTTGCTTATGCCACTAAGTTGTTAGTGCCGCCTGCAGTTTCCCTCTCTCCATTTGCGAATCTTGATCTCAGTCTATCAGTTTGCTTCTATAAAACTATTCTTGCCATGCCTTTGGCACAGAAGTCATAAATGAAATCTCACTGAAATTCTTGGGAAGACATATTTAGTAATTGCATTACATAAATTAAGAGTATCCAGACACCTCTGTATTGTTCTTGAAGCATATGAATAGTGAAAGCAAGGAGGATAAATACTGCCAAGCATATAAATCTCTTAAATGGGTTTCATAACAAAAAAACCACCCCATTAACACAGCTTGCAATTGGAATGAAATCAGCTTTCAATATTTTCCATAAACCTTGATGAAAGAGCCTTGGCCAGTGTTTGTTCCTCTGAGAGTACTGTGAGTTGCTCCTTTCACCCAAGGGCAGACATGCTGCCTTCCTAAATCTGCCTCAGAAATGGGAGAACAAGTGGAGGATGAGAGAGCACAGCCCTCTCTTCAGCAAGCCTTTGGCCAACTTAAACATACTGCTGCTTCCTCTTAGCACTGACCTCGTGTCCTGCCTGTGTAGTGTCCTTCTGCAGCAACAAGATCAACTGAGACCTCTGAAATGTTGATTCTCTTGTTGGAGGAGGTAGGTTCCCCTCATTACATGCTCTGCTTGGCAACACACGCTCTTCTGCCTGCAGGCTCATTTTGGCAGGGCACAAAAGGAACTGCACGTGCACACACTGAAGGCTCAAATCCAACCCTAGACCTTTAATTCTGGAGCAAAATGCTTTGTTTTACTAACAAAGCTTATGGGCATTTAATTACATTTTATTGTTTGGTAACAAATTACAGCATTGTAATACTTGGCAGATTTGTTAGAAAATATGAAATGGTAAAAAGGCAATTTAGGGAGGGATGATTCAAGTTCCCATTTATTTTCAAATGGGAAACCAATTCAGCTTTTCTTTAGAGTTCTCCAAGTCACCCACTCTCATAAATTCAGAAATGTGATCTAAATGCAACTGTAAAGGTATTTTCTGCTGATTTATTCAAGAATGTCATAGTCCTTTTCAGCATGGTAAAATTTAGAGAGGCAAATCATAACAAAGATAATATGCATAATAACAGGAATGCTCAAATCTAGAGATTTCAAGTTTATACAAGGAAAAATGACAGCTGAAGAAGGGCATGAATGAAGCTGAGGGAATTTCACCCCCATATTCAGCACTGGGAGCCCTCCGCAGCTCAAATGGCAATGGTAACGTGGTGGATGCTCAGGGGTGTGTCTCCCTCATAAGAGTTAGCCCAAGCTGGGACAGCACCAGGCTTGTGATTCAATTCAGCTTCACAAAACCATGTCAGCTCCTTTGGGGTGTGAGCCCTCCTCCACTGTGGTTCCCACTGCTCTCCCCCACCTTGCTCCCTTCATCTCTTACCTTTCCCTGCTCAGGCAGAGGCAATTTCTGTAACTTCCCCACCTGTTTCAGCAGAGGGGTACATCCCAAGGAGATGAGCAAAAGAGATGTGGCCCCACTTCTCAACCCCTGGGATTTGATAAGCATTCGGGCAGTGGTCTCTCAGACTCTTCTGTTGTCTCAGACCAAGCACGTTCAAGGTCTGTTCAGTTGCCAGATGGCTAATGGAGGCAATGAAAGCAGCTTCTGTTCCCCTCTGGATGTTCCCTTTCTGGCTGCTTCAGCTAATAGAATAAATCACCATTTCCCTTACTGCATAAGGTTTGGAATGAATATGTAAATAGGTCCAACATTTGCTTGGGTTCCTGAATAAGGGGCAATTAGGTCTAAATATTGTCACCTGAAAGAGGAGTAGAGCTTAGATTCAAGACTCTCCCAGTATTTCATTCACAGTGCACTCTCAAGTCTCTTAAATTTGACATGGGGTAGAAAAGATGATCAAAGCAATTGAGTAGTTTCAGCACAGATACTCCCAGCTTGAGAATTTAGCAAAATCACTTCCCATCTGCTCTTGGCTTCACTCTTGCTCATGGCAGAGCATATAAGGTGGTGTTTAAAGGCAATTGTCAGTGTTAGGAAGGCTGTCTGCCAGCACAGAGCACTGTTTTGGGTGGCTGTATAGGGCTTAAGCTAGTGCTATGGATGTTTCAGATGCCAGTATTGCCACCTCTGGGGCACTGGTTAATTCAGGCTCAGATCTTCAAAGACATGTGGAGACCTCACAGCAGCTTCAAATATCTGAAGGAGGCCACAAGGATGCTGGAGAGGGACTCCTCATCAGGGACTGTAGTGACAGGACAAGGGGTGATGGGTTCAAACTGAAACAGGGGAAGTTCAAGTTAGATACAAGGCAGAAATTCTTCCCTGTGAGGGTGCTGAGGCGCTGGCACAGGGTGCCCAGAGAAGCTGTGGCTGCCCCATCCCTGGCAGTGTTCAAGGCCAGGTTGGACACAGGGGCTTGGAGCAACCTGCTCTAGTGGAAGGTGTTCCTGCCCGTGTCAGGGGGTTGGAACTGGATGATCTTAAGGTCCTTTCCAACTGAAATCATTCTATGACTCTATGTGTGTGTTGCCCTGTTGCTTATAGCTCTGGAAATTAGTTCCTATCTGTATTCAAAAGTACGGTTCTGGTTGCCTTGGCTGTCCAAGGGATGCCCAATGTCTATTTGCAGGGATGTCTATTTGCATTTGTGTATGGAAGCTGTAAGATTTTCAACATCATTTATCTATTTGTCCACAAAATAGATGGGTACAATAAACCTTATTCTGGTTGTGGGTTTTTTACCATGAGAAGTCTAATTTGAAAAGGCAAATTATACACATTAATTAAATGCTTGATAATTTGTGGACAAGTAAAGATTTTAATGGTTATCTTCCATTAGAAGAGAACCAAAGAACTGTGGTGCTTTAAGTACAGCCAGTTTTTTGGTTTTTGTTTTTACCAGCGTCTTGTTGGTCCCAGTTTTGGCTCTCTGCAGGCCACTGACATCCTCCCCAATCCAAGTGATGAGGCAAACTTGACACGCTTGCTCACGGCATCACTGGTGGTCAATTGGACAAAGCCAAACAATCGAACATCATCCGTGCACTTCCCAGCATCCGGCCTATGATAGATCATCTTTAGAACGGCTGATTCCCTCAGGGGCTGGATGCCTCTCTCTGTCGTGGTCCACTTGGCTGAGTGACACATAACATCGTCCTTGTAGGGATACGTGTAGGGATATTTCAGAAAGTAGAAAGGAGGAGTATTTTGTAAAGTAAAAAGGAAAGAACCAGTTTGAGTTAATGCTTTGAAAGCTGGTCAACTAGCTTTTAATCACTATATAAAATGCAGGAGAGTAATGAGGACTAAGAATGCACATGGTGTTTCTACACAAACTATCTAATATTCTCTATCTATAAACCAGTTTATGGTAAAGATAGGAAAGAGGCAGTTTTATTTCCAGTATACGCCTGGCTAAAAATGATCCATTTTTATCTCTGACCTATGCAGATATCCTCTTTCTTATGTGCAGGATGTAGGTGTCATTAAAAATAAACCATTCTAAACACAGAAAGCTTATAAAGTTCAGCTTTATCTCCCAATCCCTAAAATAGCGTCCACTACAACTCGTCCAAGGATGGTCAAATTTCAGTAGTTACTGGAACAAGGAGAAAGCACAGTCCCAGAAAAAGCTTCATGTATCCTGGGCCGAAGTGCTGACTTGTCTATGTGCAAGGAAACGCCATTGTCTTGCAGGAGGAGAAAATTCAGTTTTCAAGGATGCTGTGCAACTGAAATCATCAGAAGATTACAGAATTCGGTATCTGCCACCTCTTGCTAGACTGTGTTAGAGAATGTGTAGCCACAGGTACAAGATAGACTCATATTTTTACCTATGGTAGTTAAAAAAATCTATATCTTGCAATATTCTGTCATAAAGTTAGTGCTTAATGTACCCCAGCCTTGCCTTCTGCAAGTTGTGTGCTGTTTGCACGTTCAGCCAGAAAAAAGGCAAAGCAAAAGTCATATGTGCTACAAGATGTCTCGTACCTATATTACTTTTGTTGTTCAGATAGTAGATAACCATAAGACAGAGCCCAAGTATCTCACTGTCACAATCACATAGTGAACCCTACTCTCTAATATAATATAGAGGAAAGCATTATAAATTGAATTCCTACAATTGTAGGATATTCCATATGAGTGACTCCAAGCAAAGCCTAGTTTCAACCTTCTTCACTCTGAGCTTCAAGGCTCCTTAAGTTCCATTTTTTCCTCCCCCTTTTGTTCCTGTGTCAGAACCATGTATACCGATCCATTTTTATCTCTAACATCTATAGTCACTGACCTGTGCAGACATCCTCCTATCTCATGTGCAGGATGTAGGTGTCATAAAAATAAACCATTCTAAATAAGCCATGCGGTGGGAACAATTTCTTTTTAATTAATGGACTTTGTCTTGAATTGTTGGATGAAGTTTCAGCAACAGCAGAAGAGAATCTGATTTATTAACCCTTTGGTGCAGAAGTGAATCCTGAAGCTGCTTGTACAGTAACTTTGATTTAACTGGTTAAGCTGGAGATAAAGCTCTTAAGGCACAAATAGCCTCTTTATTTAAACTACATTCAAAGCTAAATATGCAAAACATTGCTTCAGGCTAGGCTTTCTTGCAGGAAAAAAAGGTTCTGCTTTGTCCCATGTGTTAATCCTGACAGGAAAGGAAGGATGTTTTCTAGTGATGCTGGCAAGCTGGAAGGGCATTTGATTTATCTTCGCTGTCTTATTGCCTGGGCAAATAAGGAGCTCCAGGAAAGCAGGTTAAGTAACTTTCTTGCTAGTGGATAAGACAGCCCCAAAACATATCTTATCCATTGAAGCCATGTGCCAGCTGCTGCTTAGGATAAACTAAATTCCCAAGAAGGATCACAGCTTGTTTTATTAAGTTATCCATAAATTTCAGAACAAGATCTTAATCTACAATGAGCTGCTGAGTTCGCTGTTCCTTAGCCTAAACAAAAGGAAAAAAATAGTGGTAATTAAGGGCCAGACTGCAAAAATGCAATTAGCCTTGTCAGGCCTAAGGTAATCTGTTACAGAAAGTGCACAATGATGCATTATTGGTAAATAAAAGAATTAACCTTATTGCCTTCTGCATGATTTCCTCAACATAAGAAAGACATGGAGCTGTTGGAGCAAATCCAGAGGAGGTCATGAGGAAAACCAGAGGCTCAAGCACCTCCCATATGAAGACAGGCTGAGAAAGTTGGCACTGTTCAGCCTGGAGAAGAGAAGCTGCGTGGAGACCTCAGAGCAGCTTCCAGAGTCTGAAGGGGGCTACAAGGATGCTGGAGAGGGACTCTTCATCAGGGACTGGAGCGATAGGACAAGGGGTGATGGGTTCAAACTGAAAGAGGGGAAGTTCAGGTTAGATCTAAGGAAGAAGTGAGACAATGGAACAGGTTGCCCAGAGAAGTGGTAAATGCTCCATCCCTGGCAGTGTTCAAGGCCAGGTTGGACAGAGCCTTGGGCAACATGGTCTAGTGTGAGGTGTCCCTACCCATGGCAGGGGGTTGGAACTGGATGATTTTAAGGTCCTTTCCAACCCAAACCATTCTGTGAATCTATGATTCCCCTCCTCGGCACCTGCAGAAGGGGCCTGCTCTCACTGAGCATGGTGCATTGTGTGATGGACAGCTATGCTGCATCCCACAGTGCGACTTTGTGTAGAGACCAAGCTCCTACGCATCTTGTTTTCCACTATTGTTGCCTTCATTGCCAGTGGTACTACACAAGAATAACCCTTTTATGCCAAAAATTGCTATTGTCCCAATAATGTTACGGGATATTAACCATGAGACTACATTACACAATCAAAATATTTCCTAAATTAGCTGTTGTCATGGATACTTTTGCAAAACAGTAGACACTCTTAGTAACAAAACCCCCACTTGATTAAAGGAAAATGTTAGGCAAAGATGGGATGTAGGGCTGATGTCCAACCAAAAATGCTTAAATTCCCAGGCTCGCAAGAAATCTGCAGCCCTGTTTGAACTTTGTTGTTGGAATCTGTAGCCTAAACATTTTGCTTTTTTTTTAATATACTTTTGGTTCAGAAAAGCTCAGGAGCCAAATCCATCAGAAATAAATCCAATTATTTTTCAGTTTAATGACTTGTAACTACTTCAGTAGTCATAAAAATTGTGCCAATAAGGCAAGCCTAGAAACACATTCAATGGTTAGTTGCTTTTTTCTGCAGCTGTAGAATGCTGCAGTAGTATCTTCATCTACTCCAATACAGTATTAATAGTGATTAAATATTATACAAGTTCCTCCACCATTTAACCAAAAGGCATGACTTCAGTGCAAAGGTCTCCAGAAGGTCTGGAGTCTGTTGTCATCCATGTTGCACATCTGCTGGCCATGGAAAATGATGGCCAGAAGGTCTCAATCAGTGAAATACTATGGAAGTAAATAGAATTATCATTATTTCCTCCATCTAAGAGTTACCGCAGGGTTTTTGTACAGCATTTCTTCATCTGTATTATAGAAGAATAGTATTTCCTTTATGTGCTTTATCTATAGAAATTCCAAACTGTGGAGGATAGGTAATATGTCTTCTAAATGTTTATACAACACCCAGCACAGTGAAATATTTACCTTAGTAATTTTATCACAATAAGGCTAGCAGAAATTGCAGCTAGGAAGATATTCCTGTTCACATGAAAAATATGAAATACATAAGTATCTGTTTGTGGATAATAATCCATAAATTAATCAAATAAAATGTTATTTTCTCGAAGAATAAGAACTGTAGTTTCAAAAAGAGAAAGAGCACTTTGAACTCTGCAGGAGCTTCTGTGTAGAGATTCCCTGAAATAATCAGCCTGAAAGCTATTTTCTGCTAGGCCCTGAAACACTGGATGTAACAGCAGACCACAGAACTTCAAAGATGTCCCGCTAAAAGCTCTTTCTTTCTAAATCATCAAACCAGGTCTAAGCATATTTAAGCTTCTATTAAATAACAATTTCTTATTATAATATTTTCCAAAATGAATAATATCCCCAAGATTCCTAAATGGCCACAATCAGTGAAATGGTTTTATAAAGGTTATCTGTAATACACCAGTGAAAATCCTAAACACATAAGCCTCTTTCTGCATTTACATTGTATAAACTCTGCTCAGAAGAGATGGTCTCCCACACCTTATCTAACTGTTTAAGATGAAAAACTGACCAGAAACTGGGAGACCTGGCTCTTGTTGACCTCAAGGGAGCAAACTTACAGAAGAGAAGAACAACTTCCATGGAGGAAATCATCTTTCTGGTCAAAGCATCACCTGACGTGAAACAGAATGCAAACCCCACCAGATTGAGACCAGAAAGACTTCCTCCATTGAGATGAGTTAGTGACTGAAGATGAAAAAATGCATTTTCCCCCATGGAACATGAATCTTATAACTGCAGGAAAGACACATGCAACCATAATTACTGAAGCAAAATTAAACACAGGTTTCGCACATTTAGAGAAGAACAAAGCCACACACTCCAAGCTTTTAGTGAATTTAAGTGTCTAATGATGTTCTCAGCTAATTTTAATTTATTATTGCAGCACAGTAATTTCTGCCTTATTGTAAAGCAGTTGTGATGAAAGGGTATAGTTAAACTTTCCCTTCCTGGGAAATGTATAGCTCTGAGAAAGCGGGCAACAACTTTATTTCATTCGGGGAACACAAACCATATGGTTAGTGTAAGTTTTCCCACATTGCTAAACCAATGTGCACTAGAATATAATGGCTATGTGGCCAGGAAAATAGCTGACAAAATATCTTCACCAAGAAACTAGCAGAGTCAGAGCTACTCACTGCTGACTTGGCCAGCTTTGAAGTATTGGTTTTAAAAACTCATTACTAAGGACCTAACTATAAACTACCCATGTGTTAGGGTCATTAAAAAGGCAAAGCCAATCTTAGAGCTACTTCGAGTCAATTATTTCCTGAGTATGGTGCTTTGATGAGACCTTAGCTTGAATACTGAGTACATCCAATCTGCCACAGTCCAGAAGGGCTTGTTCATCCTGGAACTGCAACGGTGCCAGCAAGCAAGACCCTGGCTGACAGGAACAGCTGAAAACAGTACAGCTGGTTTAGTCTAGAGAAGTAAACAGGGTGCAGGAGAGCTAAAAGATTGTGACTGTGAACAAATTCAAGCGTTTCCCAGTTTCCAGCTTGAGACTTGACTTGCAGTAGTGTGACTTTTTAAAAACTAGTTTGATAAGGGCATGCAATATAATTCCAGTTGGTTATCTGTGATTGTGGCAAACCAGATAAGAGCGATTCAAATTACTGCTCCCACACCTACGCAGAGATAAGGACTGAAATTAATGACTTGTCAATGTGTTTCTTTCAAACTTTGAAAGCAATATTGTTGTACTTCAGCTCTGGTTTTGGCTTGGCTATTTCTATTCAGCAAAACTAATCTTCAAACCACCAAATGTGAGCAAACAGTGTAAATAGGTTTTTTTTATTCTAGTACCTTATTTATGTGCTCTGGTATCAGGTATCAGATAAATACCTGCTATCAGGTGTGGGCTATTCAGTCTAATCAGTGACCTTGTCCTTTCAGTTATGTGTACATGCTGGAACCACGGATGCTATGGTGAAGCACATTTCTTGTCGCTTCAGGGATGATGGCATGAAAAGTCAATTTCAGCTGGGGGTGAAGAATTGAGTTGGGCATGATGTGATTCAGTGCGAGGAGGACCAGGGAAAAGAAATACAATTCACTGACCTAATAGATGCCTTCATCAAAAATATATTTGGTTTAGTTGGGTTTTTTTTTTTTGAGATGAGAAACAAGTGTGACATCACAGCAGCTTCCACTTGTGTCATCATCATAGTTCAAACCTCGATAATCCTAGTTCAGATTTAGTCTGTTGGACTAGATTGTGGAAATCCCAAGCAAAGCAGTTAATGATATGTCACGACTGGCTTTGTTCAGATCACTTGATTTCATTCTATCTAATGGGGCTATAAGAACATTTTACTTGAATATAGTATTTGATTTAGTTTGTAACTGGCCTTTTGGGATGAACCCATATATTTCAGTGCAAAAAGTATGGAATTTCTTAAAAGAGGTTTTTACAAATGTATTTTCTTAGGAACAGCAGGGAGGTCATGCAGCCAAGGGAATTGTGTTAGACTGACATTCTTGGGTCACTGTGACCAATCACAGACCTCTAAATGGTTAACTTTTCAAGCCTTTCAGTAGTTTTAAGATAAGCTGCTGCTTTTTCTGAGTCCAGTTTCTAGCAAGAATGGATATGCACCTTATATAAGATGTGGTATAGCTGCTTTGTTTTACTGTTCTGACTTTGGCTTAAATGGCTTTGGAAAAAAACCCATGCAGTAACTTGTAGTACAAGATCGATTTACAACACAGTGCCACTTCACTAAGGTTTGCTCACAGGGTTCTTAGAACTTAAAAGGTGAAAGGAAAGACCTGATTCTTCCTCCTTGTACTCCCACATTGTATAATGCTGCATGCATTCCTGACCAGTGAATTAACGCTGGTCTGTTGCTTGTACCAGAGGTCACATGAAGTAATTTCCCTGCAATATCTCTGTAATGGAGTATTTGCAACAGAACATACATTATCTGTGTGCATCTGGAGTGTTAAAACTTAATTGTTCACTGGGATCAATTTCCCTCAAGATATCAAGAAAAGCGTCTTATTCCTTTTTTCCCCCATCATGATATTTTCCTCCCTTTATAAGATAGCTTGAAATAAGGGCTCTGATTCTGTTTGGAGGTTTCACTTCAGACTTTAACTGTGCTAATTCCTGAATGAGTTTAGAATGAGGCAAATTATATGCATATTTTATATCCTAATACACACTGAATTTTGTCCAATAAGTACTATAGATTTTAAACACTAAGGAAATTAAGCTCATTGATCGCCAAATTTCATTCCTGTTTGCGGCTTTTTCACTCGATTCTGTCAGTTAGATGAAAGAGCGTAGATGTTCAAGTTCTGTATATTAATACATCATGAGAAATTCATTAAACGTTACAGCAGCAATGAAACAAACATGTATTTAGTAAACAGAACTGCGACTTATTGCCAGGTCATCCAGGCTGACAGGTACTGTGTTAGATATGTGTATGCTGAGCTCTCTTAACTATGATAAGGAACATCTCCTGCGGAAGTGGATGTGGCATCTTGTTTACAATGACTATAAACCCCACAGTGAAGCTGATCAGTTGATGCCTGACAATTTGCAGGCTCCAAAGGAGAAAGGACACTAATGCATATTTATGCAATAGATGCTTTGGTCCAGAAAGAGGGGAACACCTGCAAAGCTAAACAGAGGAAAGAACACAAATCGACTGCAATAACATTTTGTGTAGGGATAGGGACAAGGTGCCTGACTCAAACCATTTAAAGTTTACTACGCATAAAGGCTGGCAAAAGATTTTATATTGGTTACATAGAACCGTGTTCCAGTGTTCTGAAATACAGTGAAGCATGTTGCTAGCCACTAGTTTCTAGCAGTATATCTGGCAAGATTCCGAACTCCTGTCACTGGAAGCACACCTTATTAAAATATGACATAAGTATTTGACTAAGAAATGTCAAGTCCTTGATGGCACCTGCTATTCTTGTGTTGAATTCAGCTATGAAGACTTCAGGTGCTGTTAAAAGGAACTGAGGCTATGCAAAACACTAATGCTCAAAAGAAACACTTCTCTGGTTGACCCCACCTGGGATAGAAGTGGATTTCAGAGGTTCTCCAGGCAAAAAATGCAGGGATCATTGCACAGACTGGGATAAACCAAGTGTGTCTGTTAGAACAGGCAAGTGAGGAAGCGGAGAATAAGCAGTTCAGGAGGTGCGAGTTGGTGCAGTAAAGCAAAAGAGTGATATCATTATGCATTTCTGTTCCACTTTTTGGACTTTCTAGCAGCGCAGCATCTATGATAGTCATGACAAGTTAGAACTTGTGAAAATCTCCAGCTAAAGAACGTGGTGTCAAGACATTACTGGATTGGGGCTGAAACTGGTGTGTTAGGATAGAGCAAATAAAGGCAAGACCTGTTGTTACTTGGATTGGAGGAGAAAAAACAAGACAAGAAACGCTGATTAAATCCATTCCCTGAAAATAGGAAGAGACTCATTGAAGAAGCTTGACAAGTCTTTTTTCTGTTGTACTAAGATGATTTTAAATCCCATCTGTACTATTAGCTTGTAACAGTATGAAGTCTGTCAGGATACTTGTAATTTGGAGACTTGATTAATGTTTTGATATAGAGTTCATAATTATTTAGATGTGCAGGTTACTGTTAAGTGGTTTTGTAAGAGGTTAAGTAGTATTTATTAAGTGGTATCGTTAGTAGTTTTGTTTGAGCAATTTCTTCCTCTTTACTGTTAAGGTTACAGATTACTCAGCTAATTAATAGGTCAGAAACAATACATTTTGGAACGTATCTTACAGTTCTGTTTTGTTGTGGGTTTTTCCTTTTCCTTTCTTTTCTTGCCTTCTAGCAGTAGTGAAATTGCAAAATTCAAACTCAGTGGGCTGGGTGGCTCTTCCTTATGAGATGGGATTTCTGAATGTCTCAGTTTCAGAAAGTGGCCTGTCTAATACTGACTGGCATGTGTTTGCTGTTGCCATTTGTATTACAAGTCACTTTCCCATTATGATCTCTTCTGTGACAGAAAAAGAAACTGAATCATAATCACAGCCTGGTTTGGGTTGGAAGGGACCTTAAAGCTCATCCAGTTCCAACCCCTGCCATAGGCAGGGACACCTTCCACTAGAGCAGGTTGCTCCAAGCCCCTGTGTCCAACCTGGCCTTGAACACTGCCAGGGATGGGGCAGCCACAGCTTCTCTGGGCACCCTGTGCCAGTGCCTCAGCACCCTCACAGGGAAGAACTTCTGCCTTATATATAAACTCTTATATATAATCTCTTGCTATGAACATATGCACATCCTTCTGCCTTACAGTTTGGTTTTGAGAGTCTTGTGAGCCTCAGGTTCAGATGTCCCACTGAAGTGAGAATGAGCATTTAAAAAACCAAACCCACCCCAAAAAAACCAAACCCAAAGTTTTAAAGAATTCTAATAGCTTTTTTCCTTGTTCCAGAACTTACTGACCATGAAACATTCACTATCCATAAATGCAAGAGAAATAAAATATATCATCAATCACATATCCCCTATATAAGTAGGTATTCAACTACAGGGAACAACTTTTTCTGTGTTGTACCTCCATTAGTGTTTCAGGTGCTTGAGACGAAAGCTCCACAAAACACAGACTCTGGGATTTAATCAGAGATTAAATGTAATGTATGTACTTAGTTTGATGACTGAAGAATTAATATACACAAAAAACTCATTAGGAGTGTCTTCACAGTCATTACAAGTGAGTAAAACAGGAATGAGCAGGTTCTAACAATTGTAGGAGACATTTCAGGCATGGGGAGACAATACAGAGCAGAAGAAGTAAGAGGAGTGAAATGAAGGCCATTTAAGGGAGAACATGAATTAGGTCAAGAGAGAACATTTAAGAGAGAAAAAGATTAGGTCAAAATTACAGGGTTGTGGCAAAAATCTGTGGTGAACAGAAGTTTGGATACATCATGTGGTACTTACAGGAGTACAAAGCAAAGGACATGTGGAGAGGAAGCAATGATGTAAGTAAAATGATTTTTGGCTGCACTATGTACAGCTATCTATAAGCCAGAACAAAATGATCATTCACAAAACTGGAGAAACAGAAAATGCTGTAGTCTGAATATGAGAGAAGCTACAACCAGACTGGACTCTGTCTTGTATGCTGAAGGACTAATGTAACCTAGCTGTCTGGAGTGAAGACAAGCCAGGCAAAACTTAACACCAGTTTTCAGGACTACCACACAGTAGATATAGTCTCACAATAAGTCCTTCAACACTGGCAAACGTCTATATAGAGAGTCCTATAGAGTCCACACAGGGAACACCTTTGCTTTGGTTTAATTATGAGGTCACTATGAGCTCATTATGATTATGAGGTCATTATGAGGACTTGCCTCCAAGGATTTTGTGACAGAGGTCAAAGGAAAACTAATTTCTTGACTTTCGGGGAACAAATTTCTCCTCAAAGTACCTTGCATTAAAGTGAAAAAATTCTCTCTTATAGCAACCTTGGGACTATTAACACAGGGATAATTTACCCTCCTGTCTCTTAGGGCTAACATATAATTCCCCTATAGGCTTTTGCTCTGTGAAAGTAGGGCTGTTGTTTTGTCTTATTGTAGTGTCCAAGGGTTCTCAGCTGCTAAAATAATTGTCACTGGTGCTGCAGAGAAAATGAACTTTCATCCCACTGCACATATTTGCTCTGAAATGCATGTTTCTAAAGCAGATGCTGATTGTTTTTAAGCTCTCTATTCCCCACCTGAGATAGCATCCTCTTCCTCAGTGATGGTCTGCCTTGGCTGAGTCACACAGCACTGCACATGCATAAAATTACTAGGAGTCTTCCATATATCTCATCTGATTTCTTGCAGATGACAGAAAGATAAAGATTTGTGTGTTCTCATCCTGATTTCTGCTGTAATACCTACAACAACTTTCATTTTTGGATTTTACTATATTTTATTGCATAACTTGCATATTCATTTCTGAGTTTCAGACCATCAGAAATGTGAAGGTAACTAGATTGTTTAGGATGCTGGAGCAGTTTGGCTGAAGAGTGCTAACAAACTTCAGTAACTTTGAGCTTTAGCAGTGACACATGAAGTCTACTCTTAAAAACCAGAAGTGGTTTTCCCTCATGTATCTTTTGTAGAACAATCATATATTGCATGCTGCTTTCAGAAGTAACTCCAAAGTATTTACAAAACCCCCACGCCTTTACCAATGTTAGAATATTTGTGGCTGGAAAAACTATTTTTAGGGAAGTCTTTGCCTAAAAACACTGTGGCCTAAAGCAAGCTGGAGGAGTGGGAAGGAAACCACAAACTGAGTATTTCAAAAGGCTAAAATCCATCTATAATTTAATACCTCTTGTACAGTGAAGCAGTAATTGGCTCTGATATTCCCCAGAATAATCTAATCATTCCACAACTCAATTTAATGCGGCACAGGGAAGAATATTAAAAACTTTCTGAATAATGAGGCACTAATTTTAGTTTCTGCATTATTTCCATTAGTGATGATTGTCTGCTCTATGAAGATTTCAGTTGAAAAACTCTGCATCTACCACAGTGAAAAAGGAGCCAACAAGCACACGATGTTTGATCTATGTTCTGGGAATAAAAATTCCTTGAATAAGGAATGAAGTGGCAAATGTTCACACACTGTATTAATCCCAAATAGGTTATTAATTTGTATTTAAAATGTAAACACAAGTTTTCACAAATTAACATTTAAGGATTTAGTTGCAGGGTGCTTGGTGGGGATTAAAAAGTTTGAGTTGTGGTTCTGGATTTTATCTGAATAACCTGTTTCCACTGAGGTATTCTTTTCCTCAGTACTGCTTTGCTCTGTAATTAAGCACATTTGCATGCCTTTTATTTAACTGCAATTAGGCTGAATTGTTGCCAGTAGGCTGACTAAAGACACCTCGCTGCAGAAGAACTGGAGAGGTCCTTGGGAGAGGTGGTCATGAATTCCACTCACAATTTGGATGTGCTTAAATGCAGATAGGCTTATAAACCTATAAGCAGCTGCATATAATTCTTAAGCTTGTCAGCTGGTGCTGTGCTCCCTCATACCCAGAAGCAGCATTATGGTCATAGGCACAAGCTGGGCTGTTTTCATGTTGGCTGAGGATCCCTTCTCCTGGTGGAAATACCCGGCTTCACTCTGAAAGTCACAGGAACATAGGAAATGCGTGGTGGTAGTGCACTGGATTTAAGCTGAAAATGCACAGTTCTTGTATGACAGTGCCAGGGGGTTTTTGTATGGTTGTTTTGGGGCATCTTGTTTGTTTTTCAAACTTGCTTGCATTTTCTTATGTAATCTCTATACTAGTAAGAAAGGTGCTTGTTTACCTTTGGTGGCACTGGGTGGTATGTTTGGAAGGAGAGATTTCTCTGGATGTGCCTGATGCAGAGGAGGTCCCTGGGGTGTGCATCCCCTGTTGGGAAGAGCAGAGCAATGTATAGGTAACTGAAAAATATGGGAAGAAATACTTTTTCTATGGATGTATAGGTGAGGAGAGACAGTTTCCAGCAGAGCGTGCTGGAAACCTGAGGGTCTCTGTGGTATTAAAATGAGAGGGGCTTAGAGGAGGAAACTGGGTCTGTGAAGAATATAGTAACTCTCCAGGTTTTGGTTCCTATTTTATTCTGAGCTTGCTTTGCTTTTGAAACCAAACCACCAAGGAACAATGTATGCTAGTTAATGGTCAGATGCAGTCTAGTGTCACACCTTGGCCTTTGTGCACTTGAAGTAGGCAGATTCCCAAGCCCTACCTGGGCCGAAGCACCACTCTGGTCTGTGGCTGTGGGGATGGGGGCCTGTTCTGGAGAAGGCTTGTAAGGATTCTGCCATAAATCTCCTTTCTGAGAAATCACAGAATCACAGAATGGTTTGGGTTGGAAAGGACCTTAAGAGCATCCAGTTCCAACTCGCTGCCACGGGCAGGGATGCCTCACACTAGACCATGTCACCCAAGGCTCTGTCCAACCTGGCCTTGAACACTGCCAGGGATGGGGCATTTACCACACTTTGGGCAGCCTGTTCCAGCGCCTCAGCACCCTCACAGTAAAGAACTTCTTCCTTATATCTAACCTGAACTTCCCCTGTCTAAGTTTAAACCCATCACCCCTTGTCCTATCGCTACAGTCCTGGAAGGGCCTTTCTGGAAGGGAAGAGTTTCTACGAGGAAGCACTTGGAGAAGTAGAGAGCAAGGGAGATAAGAGCATGGCTGGCTGAGAAACCCAGAATTTTCTGGGAGCAAGTGTATGGAGCTGGCAGCGGGTGGAGAGGGAAGAGAAAGTGCCTGCACATTGCTGGTAATTATAGAGCTCAAAGTGACTCAGTATTACTTGCTAACAACTGGAGTGAAATCATCTTGTAATTATCAGACTTAAGTGGTAAAGAGTTTTTGACGCTTTTAATTGTTTTACCTCAAGCCCTAAAATCAAACTGTTTCACTCCAAGATTGATTTGTGGGTTGTTGCTGGTTTGTGGGGTTTTTTGGGTGGTGTTTTTTTTGGGTTGGCGGGTATTTTGTCTCAATCCTTTTAAAACCCATCTAATAATAAATGCTTGAAAATGCAAAACCATTTTATACAAACTTGCCAATTCTTTTTGCTTAAAATATATCTAATTTGGAGCTTTTTTTTAACAAGAATGTTTATGGAAGCAGGTGCTTTCTCATAGTTTTGTGGAGAGGGGAAAAAAACCCCAACCTTCCTGGAAAAATCTGTAACCAGAGTATTTGCGATCTGCTGCCCTAATCTTAATATCTACATATTAGTGGTTCATCTGGGGAAAGCACATACTGCAATCCTGCTCAAACATAATGCTGCTTAAAACTGCATTTCCTTTAAAAACAATGTGGAATATCATTAGACTCTTGACCTTTGTATTCTTTGTTTGAATCAGCTGCCCTGTGATCTGTTATTGCAGCTGACCCTAGACAGGGGTAAACTATCCTTCTGCTTTTGAGGAAAAGAGGAGGTCAGGAGTGCTTGGGTCAGACATGGCTTCTACCAAAAAGCATCCGAAACCTCACGGTTCTTGTCCTGTAAGTGCCAGAAACATCAACACCTTTGCCTACATGGGAATTAAAAGTCTAACACCCTGACTTGGTCACTAACAGCTTTTCATTAGAAGCCCTTGACCTATTCCTCTCCACTGAGAAGCTGCCAGCATTTATTTTCTCTGGAAGATAGCAGGTTGTGCTGAAAAGTGTGATACTTGTAATTAGATAAGATGGATGTTAACATAACACTGAGCTATTGAAAAATCACTTCTGGAGTGTTGAAACAATTCCCTGCTCAGCACTTACTATTTTTTTTTTTTAGGCTTTGTGTTATATCCATATGCAGAAGAAATTTATTTGCTGTTAGGCAAGTCTGTTTCTTGACTGTGTACATGGCTAAACCACAGATACATAAATCATGGCCCACCTTTTGAATCCACTACTTGGTTATTTTAAGATCTTCTTTATAAAACCTCTTTTGGAAAATGATGTGCATAGAGAAATTAGGGTTCTCTCTCCATTCACACTGATTACATCTTCAGGAATCACAGTTATACGCAACTCCACAGCAGGAAAAGCCATGACAAAATAAGAAATTATCAGGCCAGAATGTTGCTTTGACTGATAGCATCAAATTATGCATTCAGGCAGGGTACCAGCTACTCACAGTGGGACCATGAATCATTGAAGTAATACTGTGCTGTGCAGATGATTCCATTCAAACTGGATCCCGACTTCTTCCATTTTTAACTCTAAACCTCCCATTTACATAACTTTTCATGCATTAAAATACAAAACTATTATCTTTTGTGATTTGAAATTGTAATGTACTCTTGGCTGTTTTCACTTCAAATGTTGCTAATGGGATTTTGCATCTTTAATTGTTTTTCTTGGGGTTTTTTTGGTCTATATGCTCCACAAACATTATGAAATATTATAAAAAACCCCAAACATGTAGTGTTGAAAAGAGCTGTTCCTCTCATTTTGTTTTTAGGGAAGGACAAAAACCCAAACAAAATTCTAATAAACAAATACACCATCACAGAAAAAACTGTAATACAGCTAGAAACAAACTTCTAACTCCTTAATCTGGATGTCACTTATCCAACAGCTCTGACTCTCTCCTTTCCTAAGCAAAAGAATAATTCTTACTTAATTGATGATTCTGGATAGCAGCACTTTTTCCATCTATGCACACAGACTCACAGAATGGTTTGGGTTGGAAAGGACCTTAAGATCATCCACTTCCAACCCGCTGCCATGGGCAGGGACACCTCACACTAGACCATGTTGCCCAAGGCTCTGTCTAACCTGGCCTTGAGCACTGCCAGGGATGGAGCATTTACCACTTCTCTGGGCAACCTGTGCCAGCGCCTCAGCACCCTCACAGGGAAGAACTTCTGCCTTAGATCCAACCTGAACTTGCCCTGTTTCAGGTTGAACCCATCACCCCTTATCCTATCGCTCCAGTCCCTGATGAAGAGTCCCTCTCCAGCACCCTTGTAGCCCCCTTCAGACACTGGAAGCTGCTCTGAGGTCTCCACGCAGCTTCTCTTCTCCAGGGTGAACAGCCCCAATGTTCTCAGCCTGTCTTCATACAGGAGGTGCTCCAGCCCCTGATCATCCTCGTGGCCTCCTCTGGACTTGCTCCAACAGCTCCATGTCCTTATGTTGAGGACATCAAGACATGGTATGTATTGTACTAAACAGCCAAAGCACATCGAACAAGGAAGGAAATTGCCGTTCTGCATTTGGACACAAAACTATTTGGATTTTTAAAGCAGGGTAGAAACAGTTGTGGATGGTGTTTATCTGCCTCTTGTTTAATTCAATGCATTTCTTTTCAAGGTGCAATTCTGCAAGCTGTAAGTCATAGCTTTGTGGCAAATTCATGACAAAATGAATAATCCTGTTTATATATCATAATGCAGTACAACATGGGTATCAAAAAATAGGTGACTGATGGTCTTGGGAATTGCACTTCTGCTGGCCCAGAAAATGACAATTGGGTATGTCATGGGACGTGCTAACTGCTGCAAAGGATATAGACAAGATTTCCCAGTGTTATTTCTGGTTTACTTCAGAAAGCTTTGCAAAACATTTTATCTGAAGGGGAACCCTCACTATATTAAAATGGGGTTTGGGGGGCTTTGTGTTTTTTAGTTGTATTTTACATGTGTTAGAATACAGCATGGTGAGCTAGTAGAATTACTGCCTTTTATGGACACTGTCATCACTTCCATACTAAATAGCTTGACACTGAAATTAATTCCTTTCAGGAGAAACATTCCAGGAGGGTGCAAAGGCAGGGACTAAATAGCCTTCCTAGCAAAGCTTGTGCCAAGAGTAACAAACTTGACTGTAATACATCATGATTAAATGCACCAAAGCACTGGATGTAAGCATACAAAATGCTGCACAAATATTCAGGCTGGATGAAAGCAATTTAAGACATGTTGTTTGATTCTGTATAATCCCATGAAGCAATTTTAGCAACTTTCAAGACCTAGATAAGTGATTATGGGGTTAATTAAAATGAGCAGCTCTGAAGACATATTGCCAGAGCTAACATTCCAGTTATAGACATCCTGTGGCACGCACTTGCTATGTACCACAATATAGGATCACTGAACCTTCAGTTGTTTATTGCAAGTTTTCTAACGTAGGCCTGAAAACCCCCCACTTTGTTCTATCTATGTTTGCCATAAAATAGCACAACTCCATTTATTTTACGACGTGAAAGACCAGTCCTCCAGAATTAACAACATTATTTACATTTAAGGGGGGAAGTGGAAGTGAGACTGCAGAGAGCAGTGCTGTTTTCTCAGGTTCTATTTTACATGGTAATACTGTTATTACTGTTTATCTGTCACCTGCAATTCTCTTCAATAATGCGTTGGATTTCCCTTTGGCTCAAAGTCCTGTGGATATTTGTGAGACCAGCATCTCTGCAGGAAGCAAGCCCTATAGATTGCAGTCAATGTGCCGCTGAATCAGCACAAGATTTGCTGAGGGATGTTATGCAAATGTGCATTTATTTCTTGTTCTGGTGATGATCATCTATCACTATGAAGCAGGAGGCGAATGGCACAGCTATAAGTCTATATTGCCTCAGTATTGCTTACCTGACACTTACAATCCTTCAGAAATACTCAGTTTGGGGAGAATGATCCAGCTATTGGGTAAAGGACTGAAGGGAAACCTTCCTGACATTAGCCCTTTATAACAGCAGTTTACTATTGCTGTGATTGTCCATTTATATACTTCCGAAATCTCTTTTAATATCACTTTATACTGGTGGCAGGTCTTCAAAATTAGGTAGGCCTTTCAAATTATTTAACCAGATCTCTGGATCTCTGGCTCGTGCACCTGAAAGGTGTACTTCCTGCTACCATCACAACTGGATTAAACACAAAGGAGATTACTATCGGAGAAAATACATGAATTACACTGATAAAGACAGATGCAATTGTTTATAAGTAACACTTGCTACTGTTTTACAGTGGCCCAGTTAAATGTCCTGTTAGGTTTTAAGTTTCCATAACAGGATCCCTCTAGAAAACTGGTAGAGATCACCTCTCCTCTTTCATGAGGTAACAAAGCTTCAGCTGCAAAGGACACAAGGGAGCTCTTGATGGGAAAGATTAGTTAAATCACTTGGTAAGTTTGTCTCCTAGGATAATGAGACTTCCTTCTGCTGTGCTCAGTCAACAAGACAAAAAAAGAAGGCTTTAAAGGTCAAAGTAATGGGGTTCATTAGTGTGTGATTTGAGATGCTATCTCAGTATGTCTGCTGCATTGTCTGGGACTGAAAGCCATGGGAGGAAAAACAATGCAAGTGAGGAAAATAATGCATGTCTGGTGGTTTGAGAGTTCCTGACTTTCCTGATCACTTTACTTACAAAAACCTTCAAGATAAGTTACATACGTACATAAATTGATGGGTTGCTCAGAGAAAACCAAATTTTTCTCAAATAAGCCAAAATAGGCTTTGTTCTGGCTGTGACAGATCTACTTTGGAGAGTTAAACCCAATTGTTCTTGGACTTTCTTCTTGTTTAAGTGCTAGTCACTGGTTCACAAGGTGGGTTAGATTATTTTAAATATTAAAAAAGATAAGTTTCTCTGAAGTAACTAATATGTATAATAGTTTTCCTGACCTTTTTTTTTATTCAGAGATGTCTGCTAATTAAAATAACTCCCCAAAGTTTCCTTGCTAGATCTTGGTTCTTTTATAACCTTCAAACATTGCTGTAACTACCACTTCCTCTCCCATGGGAGTTGCTCTTTTTTCTTGCCTATCTTTTCCTACCTTTGTTGGATGCAGGCATGATTTATCTGTCTTGCACTCTCAGATCATTAATGTTTCTGTGCATTTTGACAGGGAGTCAAGAGAATTCACTCAGCAGAATATAATCTGATTTGAAAAGATTTACTAGATTAGGAAATTAACTTTGCCACTATATATTGCAGAGCCCATCTAACTGTTCCTAGATGTCTGCATGGAAAAATAAACTACTCATTCCTTACACTGTGGTAAATCTCCTTATCCTCATTGTTTTTCCTGAGAACCAAAATCTCATAAAGGTGGTTAACATTTTCCTACTCCATCTAGCGAGACCTTAGCAGATGCTTTGTGGTATCTTTCCTTTCTTGTGAGATTTATCAAGAAACTCAAAAATGAAAAAAAAGATAATTTCTGTAGTCGATCCCATGCCTTTACCTCTCCCCACCCTTCTTTCTCACATACATGTAAAGAACTTATTGCAGTAATGAAGTAGAATTTGAGGAGAAGGAAGAGAAAAAATAATCTTTAAAATAAATTGGTTTGCTCTACATAGTTTGAAGCTTCTAAAAAGGAATTTTAAATTAAGAGTTTCCTGCCTTTCTAGGAAATGCTTTTTCCACTTATTTTCATGACTGTAAGAAATAAGTGTCAATGTTCTGAATGCTTTTGCTGAGATGGTTGTGTATCAGGAATTTAGCTAGGAGTTCATGTGTGGTTGTATCAGGTTTGCACACCAAGGTTTTGGTAGCAGGGGGGATACAGGGGTGGTTGCTGTGAGAAGCTGCTAGGATCTTCCCCTGTGTGCAACAGAGCCAATGCAGCTGGATCCAAGATGGACCCACTGCTGGCCAAGGCTGAGCCCTTCAGCAACAGTGGTAGCATCTCTGGGATAATGCATTTAAGAAGTGGGAAAAGTTACTGTGCAAGAGCAGCTGGAGAGAGGAGTGAGATTACCTGAGAGAAACTACTCTGCAGACACCCAGGTCAGTGGAGAAGGGACAAGAGACGCTCCAGGCACTGAAGCAGGGATTCCCCTGCAGCCCATGGAAGTCTATGGTAGAGCAGATCTCCACCTGCAGCCCATAGAAGTCCACAGGGGAGCAGATATCAGGAGTAAAGTTAAGCCTGGGAAGGGGGGGGGAAAGGTGATTTTAAGATTTGGGTTTATATCTCATTATCCTACTCTGATTTGATTGGTAATAAATTCAATTTGCTTTTGTTCCACTATTTTTTTTTTTCCTCACGATGTTGAAAAATAGAGTTTCAGTTCATGTGCCAGTGAGAAATCTATACCAAAAAGAACTGGATTGGGTGGGAATCTTACAAAATATGGTTTCTTCCTCGGATAAAAATGCACAGAACCAAGTGCCCTGCGTATTCTACAAACCCACAAATGTTGTTGAGTTTTTAATCTGGGCTTCTACCAGCGAAACTGTCTCTATATCAGTTAATCCTGGTAACTAACACCCGGAGTGATGATTTCCATCAGCTGTGAGTGTACTATGAAATGACTCCTAGGAGTAACTGGGATTTCTGCATACGACATTTTGACTATAAATAAATAATAATAAAACCACGACAATTTAATCTTGTTTTAAGAATTAACTGGATTGTAAGTACTATAGAGAATTTAATATATTAAAATACTAAGAGAAATGGCAAAATAGTAGTACAACATTATTTTTAGCATTGGTTAAAGGCTCTTTCTTGTATTTAACAGCTTCTGTTAGTCAAACTACATTTGAATTTCTACATGCTGAAGCATAGGGCAAATTGTCTCATTTCTCTGCTGTTTTATTCTATATGTAATGTGTTAGAGGTGAAAAACATTAACATTAACCTCAGGAGAAGAGAGGCACAGAAAATAGACAAAATCCCTATTACTAATGTCAGGTTTTACATTGAGAATATTTAATGGGCATAAGATTTGTATTAGTTCTTACACCTCCAAGATAAATCTCAGGATGGAGATGGCTAAAAAAGCATCTCATAATTATTCAGGTGATTTATGGGCTTCCTGCTTTTCTCTGAGGAATGACTGTGCCTCTCTCTTGATCAGGCGTTTGTCTCTGTGGATATGGTACTTTCCAAATCAAGGCAAATGGCCTTTATCAATTATATGTTAAGATCAATACAGAAGTTTTCCCCCCCAAATTTGATGTTACTACACCGAAGACTCACCCAGTGCAGGACTCCCAGAGCCTGCAGTACATCTGCTCCCTTGACCTTCAGTAGACCTAAGTTTATTTCTATCAGAAATACATCTTTTAAAAGATTATTCCCAGAAATCAGCTGGGGTAGAAAGTCAAGTGTCATTCTTAGGCATCCCTTTGCCAGAAGAAAACTGTACTGTTACATATCCTTGAGTTCTTTACTGATTCATTGTCAACAATCAGAGCTGATGAAGCTCCTGCTGTTTCGCTGAGCTAGTTTTTGCCCTTGGGAAGTGATTTCAAATGGCCTGGGAATAATTAATCCTTATAAACAGACTGAGAACAAGTGTGAAAAAGGTAAACAGGAAGGCAAAAATATTACACTGAAGAAATTACACAGATGTTTCGTACAATGGTGAAGAAAAGAACAAGGTAAAGCTGGAAGGAAACTGGTGTTGCTAATATGGCATAACTAAAGATGTGACGTCAGATTCTACAAACAGCAATTTACTGTAACAAGAGTGTGAAACATGCCTGGAAAGTGTGGTCTCCTTAACTACCAAACTGAGCTGGGAGTAAGCCTCACTGAAGCTCAAGTGCTGAGTGACCACAAGTGCAATAGTTTACCTAGGTTTTCCCAGCTGTCTGATATTTAAACCATCCATGATCTCATCTTTACTGTAACATTCTAGCTGGCGTTAATCTCTCACTAAAAATGCAGGATTGTGACAGGATGGAGTAAATTACTTGTTTGAGGCCTGTGGGAAGTAGTTCATCCAGAAGTAGAGTGTAGGTTTCTGCTCCGTTGTCCTGTAATCAATCTTAGCAGTAGGTTAGCTAGATACATTACCTAGAGGTATCATCAGTGATGGAACATGAACCACAGGAGGGTGGGAGAAGCCTGAACAGGGCATCTACATCTTAATGAGGCCATATATACATATATATATATGGTGCAATGCTTTGTAGGCATGTAGCTACCTCTTAATAAGTTAAGCTGGCTATCAGGAACTGCATTTACATATCCACTCTTCTCCCATATCCTGGCTTGTTCAGAGGTAGACCTGGTTTCTGTATGCCATATGACAATAGACAATGGGTAATGGGTTTAAACTAAAACAGGGGAAGTTCATGGTAGATAAAAGGCAGAAGTTCTTTACTGTGAGGGTGGTGAGGCACTGGAACAGGTTGCCCAAAGAAGTGGTAAATGCTCCATCTCTGGCAGTGTTCAAGGTCAGGTTGGACAGAGCCTTGGGCGATGTGGTCCAGCATGAGGTGTCGCTGCTCATGGCAGGGGGTTGGAACTGGATGATCTTAAGCTCCTTTCCAACCAAAACCATTCTGTGATTCTATGAAAATATATGCTTTCAGGTGAATCAATTATGGTAGTCTTTATTCATGGAAAAATGAAAAAAAAAAGCAAAGGTAAAATCAAATATATATGAGGAGAAAGAATGAAAAGAGGAATACAATGGTTTGTCATCTGACAAATGATAACATGTACCATGAATGGAGATAAAAATGCTGGTTGCCAAGGATGAAGAGAAAAAGAGTGGGGAAGTGACAGAAGAGTCCTGGGAAACACCCACAGAGCAAATATAAAAGGAAGACAATTACCATCCAGAAACGTTTGAAAAGTGAGTCAAATTGTGAAATGCAAAACACAGGAGTGCTGGCTGTTAGCTATACTAACAGTTTGCATTAAAGCAGTGGTAAAGAGCTACCTGCAGGGTGGAAACCAGCTGAATAATCAGAGCACAATAAGGGGATGAATCAGGCCTTCACAGATGGTCTGAAGTCATTAACAATGAGAAGCCTCTGTCTTTGGTCATGCTGGAAAAGTTCAGTGCAGGCATGGATAGGATCTATGCAAAATGACGGATACCTATCTCAAGACTTTGAGAAATGTGGGAAGAAGGAAAGATCACGGTAATTCCACAGAAATGAAAACTGAAATTACATGGTATTGTGAAATTATGTGGTAAAATTGAACTGATGTGGTATTTCCTAACTAACATGGGAATCATCTTTCATGACCTCAGGAGACATGAATATTGAGAGGTGAGAAGTAATACTAGAAATAAGAAACACTTGAAGTAAAGCCCACCTAAGAAGGAAGGTCTTATTAAACCAGACGTATGAAATAAGGGGGGAAATAATGAGAGTAAGAAGGGAGGCAAAGGCCTCTTGTTGCTTTTAGAGAAGGAAATAAAAAGGATACACATATGCTTTTTCCTGCTGAACTTACTGCCACTGTTAGAGAAATAAGTGCTGCTTTGTATGAATACCCATAGTAGAAATTTGGCCTCAGTCAGACAAGAGAAGAAACTGTGATGGCTACAGGTGGGTAGGAGCAAGCTCTGGAATTTGTCTAGTTGTGGATGCCACAGGACGTGATTTGTATTGTCAGGCTCCTCTGCTTGCTTCATCTGATCGCCCTATAACCTGAGTTGGAGCCAAATTACAGGCTTCAGTAAAGGCTGGCATGTTTTTTTCATTACTTTCAGTGGTTTCTCTTCTCATTTGTGCCACCCAGTGTAGTGTATGTAATTGAGAAGTTTTTACGTCTTGTGACAGAGGCTTCTGTGGAGGAAATTGTTACAAACTGTGTTTCTCAAGTTGATGTTCTCAGCACTGCAGACAATAATCGATGCCTGGAGTCATGCAGAGAGGACTTGTCTCAGGGCATGCTGTCTTCTGTATACAGTCCCAGGTGACTTGTAATTCTTGTTTTCTTGCTTCCATACTCTGTTGTTTTCTAATGTGGGAAAGAAAGAGTGATCTGTTGTGTTGGGAGTCGATATAATGGTCTAGCTCCCGTCTTCCTCTGAAACTGCGTTATGCCAGATTCCCTACAGTATAAAGACCCATATTTCTGGTCTAATCATCTCCTTAGGAGCAGGGTGGAGGAAATTCTGGATTCTGCTGAAGGGCTCTCTAAGGTGGCCCTCTCCAAGAGCCAGCAGAGTGACTGCCGGCACCCCATGCAAAGGAACCACTGCATGTTCTGCTGTACTACAGCTACTTTTGCCTTTAGGGAATGGTCTTTTAGGCATAACTTACAGCTGAGCAAAAACTGTTTGTGTGGTATGTCACAGCTCAGGTTTGATCCTAACTCACTCTTTTCTCACACTAAAACCCCACATGTGGGACTGTGGAACGCTATGATGAGGTTGTAACCTTGGCAGCTCTCTATTTAGTAGTCAATGTCCAGTCTGGACAGAAGCAAGCTGTGGCTGAGAAATCCCAGCTGAGGGAGAAGCTGCATTTCTCAGACAGACCCAAGCTCCTGCTTACTGTTCCTCAGCTGAGATGGAGCTCAGTGCTGTCTCTTTCCTCCCCCTCCACTCCTGGGAACTGTAGGCTTCAACTGAAGCAAGGGAGGGATGTTGTTCATTAATACCTCCCAGGAACAGGCTAGAAAGGGAACACATGTGCCTCTGGGCTCAGGGTTCAGTGTTTTCCTGGAGAGCTTTTTTTCCAGTCCAGGAGGTGAGGCTCTGATTTCAGCTTTGAAGAAACAGATGGCAGGCTCACAGCTGTGTTCAGGCCACCTCTTCAGGAGGCAGAGGTAGCCTCTCCAGCCTTTGCTGGGCAATGGCACTGTTAGCTAGAGTGTGCTGCCAGTGATCACAGAGGCCAAAGCCCAGACCTCAAACCAAGGTTTTTCTGCAGGGTTTAAGGCTATGTTTACACTTCAGAGCAAGGCCAGACCGAAGAACAAAAAGTTACTGGATACCAAGTAGGCACAATAGTGGCCACCTTGTCCTTGCTGTAAGTGATTGGAATTTGGTCCTCAATGAGTTCTAAGATCTTTCTATTCTCATCTCGTTTCCTTGCTATGTGCTGAGATGCTCAGTTCATTCATTATCTTTATAGTACCTTAAACCACACAGACTGCTCTATCTGTCACCATTATCCAAGCGGGTACTTCTATCCTGTAGTATACAGTTTGTTTGAGCTAGACAGTGTCTAAACTGACTTATTTCCTGGTTTTATGTCTGTCCTCAGGCACTTTGCATTATTTTTTAGTTCATTACAAACAGCAGATTACTATCTGTGAATTTAGGTTGTTTCTAATGACTGTCTACATAAAACGACTTATAGAAGTGCTGGTAAAAACATTTATGACACTTTGCATGAATTTTACATCTGCTCCTCAGAGTCTGATTCATCAGTCTGTTAAACCACTGCTGAGCCTTCTAGAGGTTTCACAGTTCATGTACCAAATTACACACTATCATTAGCCAGAGTTAATCTTTCAGTAATATATTACAAGAAACATGGGAAAATCTTTACCCCCTTACAAGCAAATTCTATCTTTCAAGTCCTATGTTTTTGTTCTCTTGGATTACAATTTGATCAAGAGATGTGCTCTGGCAATATTTATCCTTAAAGGCATGTTAGCTATTATTTGCAGTGTCAGATTCATAGCAGATGTATTTTATCCATTTATAAGGTCTTTCCTCCCCCCCGCCCCATTACTTCCACTACTGCTAAGCATTTGATTCTACACTTGAAGGATGTTAATTGCCTGCATAGTTGGGTTTCTTATTTGTGGTTTTAGTCATAAAAAAGAATGGTACTGGATTCTTTTTCCAGTTCTTTAAACAATGTCTGGTTTTATTTTACTTTAATTGTTAATAAATTAGATTTAATTCAATTATTCTGGCCCACTGAACAATAGCATGGGGCAGGGAGGGAATTTTGGCCTGCATTATACCCGTGGGTTAAAGTCAATAGCGCCACATTGGTTTTTATCAGACAAAATTTAGCTATTAATTGCCACAGTATTTATAAGTTCTCTCCCAAATACATTTCATCCAGAACCCTTACAATCTGTCTCTCTCCACTGCATGTGCACCTGGTTTCCCTGACTTAATTCTTAGTACTGTCTGCTTTTTTTTCTTCAATATAACCTGAAGAAGATGTAGAAGATTTATTTTCAGAGGGAGCAAAACGATTCCAAATAACTTCAATCACTAAACCTCTCTTAAATAACAACAGAAATATCTGTCTACCCAGGTGAGCTGTAACCTGTCAGTGTTTCTTCATAAGCTTCTTGGAGCGCAGTGGGAACAGTAATGAAATTATCATTCTACTGTATTAAACTGAGATTGCTCAAAGTTGAGTTAGCTCAGCTGGGTCCCATGAGCTTGTACAAACCAAGAGCTGGGCAGTGTCCAGCCAGAGACTGAGAAGATGACAGTTTGGGAAGCAAAGATGCCTGGGTGGAACAGTTTGTGCTCTTGTGCAATAAAAGCTCATAAATTCAGGAGGATAAATTAGTGAGGAAGAGCGACACTTTCCAATGAGTGATTATAGCAGTCCTCCCCACTTCACGCTTTTTACTTTGGCTGCTGATTTAAAGCTGGGACTTGCACATTTCATTTTATAACTGACGGTAGAAGAAAGTGCCTGTCATTTTCCGAGAGCTACTCCCAGTAAGAACTTGGTTGGTATTTTCTGTGGTATAACTTTATCAGAGATTTGGATAGAGCCTTGGGTGACACGGTCTGGGGTGAGGTGTCCCTGACCATGGCAGGGGGTTGGAACTGGATGATCTTAAGGTCCTTTCCAACCCAAACCAGTCTGTGATTTAATGAATCTGACTAATTTAGTCAATTATTGACTGAAAGTGTAAACAATTAGAACTGAGTTTCTAAGTATATTATTAAATCATCACATTGGTTCATAGAGTGATTATCCTCTATAGAGAAATAAATTTCATCTACCCTTAGTATTTATTTACATAGCTTTTTTTAATCCTTAAGGTATTTATCCTCAGATCACTTCAGTAACATAAGGAAGCATAGTTATGTTCTTACTCCTCTTTACATAACCAAAGACAGATTCAATTGCTGAAAGATGCAGATAGATGTCTGATAAATTTCAGAGTCATCTACATGAGACAGACACTTAACCCAACTAGCTGTTTTCACAGCTTCCAGTAACAGTCACACAGAACGCATCTAAGCATCTGTGTTCTATTTGAATCTCAAAATGTGATCATGAAGATCTCACTTTGCTGCCAGAAATATCCTGTTTGTATTTCAGGGTTTGGTCTTCAGATTCTCTGTAAGCAAGAAGTTGTTATCCTGGGTTTGCGCAGTGGCTTGACTGGGACCAAAGGGAGCTGTTTCTTGCCTAGTTCATGCCTAAGTCTGACCTAGGTTTAGAAATGGTGCTCCTCAGCAAATGTCACTTGAAGGATACAGTCAGAAAGCATTCTCCTGGACAAGATGCAGGTGCTTCCCTCTCCTCCCTCCTGCCTTTTTTTAAACAATAGAGGAGGAAGTAAAGTTCATAGCTTCTTGTAAAAACCTTGCAAGTTAAAGGATGTGAGAGATCCAGGTTCAGTTCTCTCTGTAACCTTCAGACTTGCCTGGGGAGCAGGGTGCATACCAAGAACCCAGCCTGGCTGGTGGAAGTGCTTCTGCCCAGGGCTAAAGCTTTGCTTAGGAAAGAAGTGAAAGTTCATCAGGCTTCAGAGGGTAAGTGATCACAAGCAGAAAGGGAGCATAAATTGTCTCAACACCTGGCCAAAACCATGGTTTTGGATAGTAACTGTGTTCCACAGTGCTCAGCTATCAAAGGGAAGTGTGACTATTACCCACTGTCACCTGGCTGTGTTTTTTAGGTGAACTTATGTGGTTTTTGAGACAGAAACCAGGGCCACCGATCTTCAGCTAAGCTCTATAGATCCTGCACACTGAAGATACTTTTGCTGAGCCAGGTGCCAGGAAAGGACCGTATTTAACACATGCTCATGCAATGCATTTGGCTCTGCTAGCAGGGCCAGGGAAGTGACTGTCCCCCTGTACTGGGCACTGGTGAAGGTGTTCCTTGAATAATGTAGTGAGGGGCTCAAAGCTGAAAACAAGAGAGACATTGAGGTGCTGGAGCATGTCCAAACAAGGGCAACAAAGGTGGTGAACAGGTCCAATGAGGAACTGCTGAGGGAACTGGGGGGGGTTAGTCTGGAGAAGAGAAGGCTCAGGGGGGACCTTATCACTCTCTGCAACTACCTAAAAGGAGGGTGGAGCAAGGTGGGTGTCAGCCTCTTCCCTCAAGTAACAAGTGACAGGATAAGAGGAAATGGTCTCAAGCTGTGCCAGGGGAGGTTTAGATTGGAGATTAGGAAAACACTTCTTCACTGAAACGGTTGTCAAGCACTGGAACAGGCTGCCCAGGGAAGTGGTGGAGGCACCATCCCTGGAGGTATTTAAAAGATGTATAGATGTGGCACTTAAGGAGATGGTTTAGTGGTGGACTTGGCAGTGTTAGGTTAAAGGTTGCAGCTGATGATCTTAAAAATATTTTCCAACCTAAATGATTCTGTGATTCTATGGTTAGCTCTATTGAGTTTCTACAGATGAGGTTACTGTTCTTCCCCAAGACACTTTTTCCTTTGTTTTCAGATAGAAGGGCAGTACCCGGCTGCAAAAAGTCAAAGCCCAACTGTTTAAGATACTTGATGTCACCTTGGACACTACAGAGTAGCCTGTGTTGCCTATGACTACTACTCCAGAAGAGTATAGGTGGCTGGGAAGTCTTGTGTCACATTTGCCAGCCCATCTGGGTGCCTGGAATACTCTGGGCAGTGTCAAAAAGCATTGTGTGCCTGGGAATGGGCAAGCTGAATTTTTCCCAGAAAACCTCCGCAGCTCTGTCTTTTCTATAGCTTTAAATGGGTTTGTATAGAAAGTCTTCTGCAGAGCAAAAAGTTACTTTCCTGCATTTTTCCAAATTCCTGCTGCTTGGCTGTTACATTATATTGTGTCACATGAGAAAGAGAGGCAAAGCCGGTTGTTTCTCTTGGGACAGTGAGCTCTCAGCCCTGCAAGCATCTCCAGTCACACAAGGATACAGGCAAGTCAGCAGGAATAAAGTAGCAGTGCCCAGCTCAGCTGAACAGAGCTCTATGTTTATTTCTCAAGTGTGTTTTCAAGCGCCTGATGGCTTAAGTGAGACTTAGGCATGCGCTTTATTGAACTGCAGATCTGCAGAATTTACCCAAAAAGGGAAATATCCATATCAGTTTCTCTGCTTTGAAAAAGGCTTTAGCTAAACTTAGATCTTTGACTGAGGTATTGTCTAGGTATTACCAATTTGAAATGTGGTTTGGAAAATATCTTGGAGTTAAATAAGAGTGCACAGGAAAGAACAAGGAGAAAAATCTGCCCAGGGATGTTTCATGCAATGGGAAGCCCTCGCACAACCAGTCAAATGAAGAATGTAAAGAGCATCGGTGCAGCATACCACAGCACATAACCTTTGACTTGTGAATGTTATACATCCAAGAGACTTCCAGCTTTCCTAAAACAATGTTTGTACTAATTCCATGATTTGACCTTTCTAGGTATTTTTTTAAGAGAAGTTTCTTTGCTCTGTAATCCATCATAGTGAGGTTAAGCGTCTTAAAACACAGGCTGTCACCTCGCAAGCCTTTAGCCCAAGGGAAAGGCATTTAGTTTAGCCCTTCCATTTTTAAATCCTCATGGTGCTGGCCTCTGCTATGGAGTGAAGGATGCTGGAACCAACCCTTTCATCCTCTGTACTGTAGTAAGCAGAGCTTTTGTGAGTTTTACGTCTGCCCTGTCCCCCTGCTCCCTGCCCAGTCCATCCGGTCATGGTGAAGAACTCTGTTATCAGACTGTTGCCAAGACTTAAAAATTTACCTGCCTTCTCTTGGCCAAGGGGGAAGGCCATCAGCCCAAGTGCACAAGCTTGAAAGTAAAACCAACCTAAGAGACTCTGTGCACACTGTAGTGAAGATATATATCAAGAAACCTGGTGTAGGGAACTGCATTGGTATGTCATTCTCACCTATTCCCCTTTGCAGGCAAAAGCATAGTCTCCTATGTTGTTAACCCTGCCTGGTGAAGAGCATTCACCCATTGTCATATCAAGTATCTCCAAAAGAGCTAACACCATGCTTCCGCACTACAGGGAAACATACTTTGTTTCAGAGTTCCCTATAGAGAGGGATCCTTACTTACCAAGAAAGCAAAAGAGTATCTATGAATCACCTCCAGAGTCACTCGTGCAAATCTCTGCGAGTCATCTATTCTGACAGTTATCTCCTAATTTCTTTCCTCCTACTTGCAAAATCCCTTTTCTTAGTAATTATCTAAAGCAGGTGAATGAGTCTTTAAGGTACTACAACAGAGTGCACTGGATGGAATACATGGTCTCTGGTATTTAGCCATTCAGGAATAGGAATCTGCAACTGAACTTTGTCTGTTTTTAATAAGATTGTGCTTAAGGATCCTGTCATGGCTCTGATTTAGTTTTGTCAAGAAAAATCTTCTGGAGGGATTGGGCATGTCAAGATTATGCTTGAGAGAAGCATGGATGAGCATGCAGGCCTATGTATGAACATCTTTGTGCAGTGTGCAGTATTGTTTATATGCTTAGTGATTTTCCTGTTGTTGCAATCATATTCTTTGCTTTACAAACATTTCCTACTCTGAAAACATGCTGAAAATATTCAGTGGCCTGTTTTTTCCCCACACGTTGCTGCTTGATTGCAATGTATTCAGGAGCAAGAGCTCCAAATTGCTCCAGTGAGAAGTATCTCTGAGGTGTCTTTTGAATGCGTTCCTGAGCAAGAGAGGCTTAAAGTGGAAGAATCTTTGGCACTTCTTTCACCCTCATGGACTTTCTTCTAGGATTGTTTATAAAAGAAACGATTCTCTGAGAGTCCATACAGAAATCATCCTGATCTAGGTCTTATGAAGCAGCAACATTACTCCAATATAAAAATTTTGAAGGAATACTAGTCTTTTATATTTTTATGATTCTTTGATGAAAACCAGTCTAGGTTCAAAACATGCCATTATGTGTACCCTTTCTCTGTATCTGAGATTTCAGGCTCCCTTGGGAGCTGGCCTCTTAGCTTGCTTCAGTCCTTTCTGCTCTGAGAGCTGGGCAGCTGGGAAAAAACTGTCATGGAAATTTTGCAGCACTGAAAATTCTGGATTTAGTACAGAATCCAAACCCATTTTTCTCTCACATGGAACTTCTTAGGTCTTCTGGGATCCATGGCTGAACTTTAGTCTTAATGTCTTGCCTGCCCTGCGGGTGGGATTGTCAGTCTGCAGCTCTCAAACAGGACTTTCATGCTTCTTGCATTTATTTTCCTGTGCTGCCCCTTTTCAACAGCCTGAGATACCTTCAGAATCCACAAGGCTTGGTAGGCCATTTGAGTCCATCAGTCAGTCCTTGCCATCAGTTGCAAGGAGCATATTTCACCTCAGTAGGAGAGTCGTATCCAAAAGGAACCACTGTTGGATTTCAGCTCTAGGATTAAAAACTCATATGTGTTGACTTTTTATCAGAATTCTGCATTATTTTCTCCCCCTTCTCTCAGGTGGAGCTGCCAGCCAACAGCATTAATTGCATTAAATACCTCTTACCATCTGTTTTGAACAGCTGCACCCCACTTTTTTTTCCCCATGAATATAGAGATGTTCAAATTCATTAGCTGGAATTCTTTTGCTTGCAACAATGTCTTGTCTTTTCAAGACAAGGGCCCCATTATGGAAGCTGTATGTGCAGAGCCCATGGGCAGGACGATGCTGTGTATCTCCTGTTTCCCAGCCTCTCCTGAATGTTATTTCTGTTGATGGTCTAGCTGCTGACCATTTCAGGTGCTCCCCTGGCAAATAAAGTGAGGATGGAGCCTCTTCCCTTGATCCTGCAACTCCTCTGATTACAGAAATGGTGCCAGGGCTGAAAGAAGGAAGAGCAACTGAATGTAACTATTGTTTGCCTGTTTTATAGATCTGGGCTGATTGTAATTATGTGTGGTTCCTCACTTAGCTGTTAACTTGAAGAGAGTTGGCAGCCAGATAATATGGATCAGAATTGGGATGAAAATATTCACAGTGACCTCAGGGATTTAATGTGAGACAGGATATGATGTTATCTATTCTTCTGTTTCTTGTAGTTTTTTTAATGCATTTTATTGCAACTACACTGGCATTATTAGGACAAATAAGTATCCTTAAAACAATGCTTCTGGTTTTCTGTTTTGTTTATTTTTAATTCTTCCCTCCTGCCATGTTGACAAATTAGCTGGGAATGGATGGAAATAGTTTAATTTATCAGTCTGAATAACATGTAAATTTCTAAGAGGAAAGAATAATAATTTAATATAAAAGCCTAGAAGAAGACAATGAGATCTGCCTCCAGGAATGCTGTTGACATATGATAGGAAGCCAAGGTCTTCTAGCCACAAGTGTATCTATTTCTTTGTATTATCACTAATTTTCTTTATATTTGGAAGCCTGTCTTGTTTGATTCTAACACATACATTTTGTAAGAGCAAGTAGTGATAAGGGGGAATGGCTTTAAACTGAAAAAGGGTAGATTTAGATTAGATCTTAGGCAGAAGTTCTTCCCTGTGAGGGTGCTGAGGCGCTGGCACAGGGTGCCCAGAGAAGCTGTGGCTGCCTCATCCCTGGCAGTGTTCAAGGCCAGGTTGGACACAGGGGCTTGGAGCAACCTGCTCTAGTGCAAGGTGTCCCTGCCCATGGCAGGGGTTGGAACTAGATGATCTTTACTATCCCTTCCAACACAAACCATTCCATGATTCTATGATTTATTGGGTTTTACAAGGTCCAAGTTCCCCTTTTTGTAGCATCCTACATTCAAGCTGCTGATGTTCAGTGTGTCACCTGCATCTGTGTATTTCTAGCTTCATCCAGAGAATCTTTATAATTAAGTTCTTACTCCAGGACACGCCAGGCTCTGCAAACTGACATGCAGTAAACACTATAGATAATAACTTCCCTGCCATATTTCCAAGTATTTATTGTTTTCTGGTTAGATTGATTCCCTCTCCACTGTACCACAGGCATCTAGTCTTGCAAAACAGAAGTCATTTCTGAAGGCTTTAATAATGCGACGGAGTTGTGCTAAATGAATCCATAAAGGATTTAGTCCCATAGTAGCAGTGGCAGTTAAGTATGACAGGGGTGCAGAAGGGGGGAAATATTTCTTTCGTACATAGTAATAAAAGTTTTTGAGCAGTACTGGTGATACGTAAGGTGAAGTTTAGCATAGAAGTGTTAAACAACCAGATGGAAGTAAAAAAAGAGCATACAGTTTCTTGAGAGCTCCATTCGTTTTACTGTCAGTAGAGAAACTCAGACTGAAATATGAGAAATAAGAAATGCAACCTGGCTGTAATACACATTTACTGAAAAACTTAAAAGGCTAACGTATCCTTATGTATAGGTTTTGTTTTTCCCTTTTACTAGCAAAGAACCCCAGCACTGTGCTGCTTAAGAGTCGGTTTAGAAAGGCTTACTAAAGCAGAGCAGAAGAAAGAGATTCACAGGTTTTAATTTGGGTAATCTGAAGGCCTTGCTTCTGTTTAATTTCCCAAAATTGGAAAACCTGACTTCTAAAGTTTAGTAGCCTCATGGAAGCATGAAAGCTTGAGCAACAAAACTGGCACTGTTAAATTGACAGAATTGGGAAGAACCAAGTACCTCATCAGAGGTGGATGAAAGCTCCAAATCTGGGAGTTCTGACTACCAGCTATAGAAAGACTGTGCCCCCCCTCCTCTTTTTGTTTGTTTTCTGTCCCTGTCAGGGATTTAGCTCTGCTTCTCAGACATTCTTGTTTCTTCTGTACCTTAATTAGAGTGTTTGATCTGCAACTTGCTAATATCCTACTGCATGTGGATGAGCAGTTTTGTATGAAAGCTAGTCAAGAAAAGCACAGTATTGCTGCTGGCTTACGTTCACTTTACCGTGGTCCAGAACATCACTGGAAAATTTCTAGAGGTGTTGGAGAAGAAAAATATTGAAAACTTTACTTGTTCATTTTCAGCTAATAGTACCTGAGTTAAAATTCTTGTTATCTGTGAGTTAAAATAAGGCGGCTATAATGAACTATTGCAGATTTTTTAGAAGTATGTAAACAGCTTTCCCTACAACATACTTAATTTGTTGCCTGTCTTGCATCCAAGGAATGATCTGCAATTACATGAACTTTGAGATTCAGTTCAACTCTACATGTACTGTGGTACCCTAAACGGTACACTTCAGCTGGTATTTCAAATAGACACCATTGACAAGTTTTCTGCACTTACAACATTTCATTATATAGTTTCAGAGGGCATCTAAGTATCTTGTATCATCTAACTGTTGATATGTTGATACTCTGCCTTCATCTGTAAAAGCACAAAGTTGTGCATATCCTTTGATGCACTTCATGCAAAATGAGCATTTACTAAGTGTTAGGGGGGAAAAACTAAGATACCAACTTTAGTCTCTAAAAAGCTGCTGATAGGGGTGCTATCTGGTGGAGGCCAGATGGCCCTTAATGCTGCCTCAGCGGGGTGGAACAGGGAGTGATGGCAACGTTTCATGGTTCTGTTCTAGCCTTGCACAAGACCCACAGCCCTTGAGCTACATGCCATACAATAAGGAATTGCTTGTAAACAGAGAATTTTTGAGAATGACTCAGAATGAGTCTGAGGCTCCTTATTCATGAACCAAGAGAACATCAAGACATTGGTAATATGCACGTTATGCTAACTGGACCTATTGAATGAAAACCGAATATGAACAGAATAAACTTAAATGTGGATTTTCTAAGTGCTGTACAACCTCATGCATTACCCACTGCACTTTGGTGTGGTATCGTCACTAAACTTGAATGGGAATTTTTCAGTGAAACTGAAAAGTTCTGTGGGAAAGTAACAATTTCTACATAACTTCAGCTAATGGGTGGCTTCTTAGCTTCAGGGTAGTATTCCTAACTTACAGGAAAAAGGAGATTTGTCCCAGAATAGTTAGTACTCTTGCAGTCAGAACATTTACTGCAGCTATGGGAAAACTAGCTTGAAGCCTAGGATTTGGGCACAGCCTTAGATGAATATCATTGTTACTTTGCCAGTCACTGTTCAAGAGCACAGTGCATGTGTGAGATCAGATCTAGTACTGCATTCTGCCTCTGACAATGGCAGACACCTAGAGAAACAAGAAGACAGGCAAATACTGGTGATACTACACATTGTCATGTCTGGTGGTTTCCTGAGATAAATGTTTCTTTATTAGTAGTAGCTTTCAATGGTTTTATTTTCAGAGAACTTGTCTGGTCCTTTCTGAGCTCAAATGAACTTCTAACATCTATGATGTTCTCTGGCAAGGTGCTCTATGACTCTACTAGCCATGTCACTGTGTGTGTGTTTGTAAACATCTCAGTTTCATTCACTCTTCTATTTGCTCTTTCTGCCTTTTCTTTAAAAAAGTGAAAAGATGTTAAGTTTTGCTGTTGGAAAGGGGGAGATTTCAAAATGCCATTTTTCCACCCACAGAAATGGTTTCCTGCCAAACACTGACTAACACTGTATTACATACAGACTGAGGACAATAAAGGAGGCAGAAGTCCACACAACTGGACCAAGATTAATCCCCATGGATGTTAGCTCTGCTTCTGAGCTCAGAAAGAGCAGTAAAAATGTGCAGTTCAGGATACCGTCTAGAACAAAAGCTTGAGCAGCATAACACATTGTATAAGCTGAATGTACGTCTAGTGATTTAAGAGTTGTAGCATTTTCTTATACAACTACAGGATGCCTGTTACTCAAAATGTGCTCTGTTTGTTTTCAAAACATAGAGTTGGAGACAGGCACACTGACCAGCTAATGCTTTTGTACACTTGAAAAACTGCTATTTCAGTAACTAAAGCTATTGCCAAAGCATGTTCCAAAATGAAGGAACAAAACAAACTTTCTGGATCCTTATGTTACAGCCTGAAGGAAAACCGTTTAGCACCCAAGGAGCTGTAACACTGCAATAAAACACTGGTTAGAGTTTTACAGACAGCAACACTAAAAATGGTCATAAACCTAGCACATTTCTCTATATTAGCAAGGCAAGGGGAATTGGGACTCCTTAGTCACCCAGATCAGACAGGACTTTAAAGTTACACTGACTCTACATGGAAATAATTCATTTTTTTCATGCAGGTGATGATATTGGGAAATGTTTATTCACCCACAAAGACTTTGTGCAGAAAAGGAGCCATTTCAATGATTTTCTTATCCTGATATTAAAATTACTATTTTTTAAAAAAGACAGGGGATTGCTTTTTTCAAAACACAAGCTAATCAAAATATTAAAATGTTTTCAAGGTACTCTTCCATTCTGCTCTATTACTGGCAGACAACTTATTTGCTAGACAATTCAGTGGAGTTAGAGAGTGACTGAACAGGTTGGTGGCTGAAATATCACAAAGAGTGGGGTAATTAAGGTGGAGGAAAGCGTAATTCTTTAACTAGCTTTACATATACCAAAACCAATTGACATTAGTTGGGAAGTAGAAATAAAAATTCACTTCCAGCATAGCACAATGAATTTTTATTCAGCATGACCTACAAGAGATACTCCTATGTAATACTACACATGCAGCATTTTGTACTACAGAAGTACCTGTGATTAAGAAAAAGTGAGAAATAAATATATATATATATATATAGATCTAAGGCAGAAGCTCCTCCCTGTGAAGGTGGTGAGGCGCTGGCACAGGGTGCCCAGAGAAGCTGTGGCTGCCCCATCCCTGGCAGTGTTCAAGGCCAGGTTGGACAGAGCTTCGGGTGACATGGTCTGGGGTGAGGTGTCCCTGCCCATGGCAGGGGGTTGGAACTCGATGACCTTAAGCTCCTTACCGAAGGTTTGGGTTTTTTGAACCCAAACCATTCTGTGATTCTATGATTACTTGTGGGCTGACAAAGAAGTAGCTCCCTGGTAGCCCTCATATTTCTTAAGGGGAAGCGTGTGAACCATGAATGGTTTTAATTAGGCTACAAAATTACAGATGATACTGTACAGAGATTATTAAAGGTAGAATATAATTTCAGAGTCATTTGGACATAATGTGAACTCAAGAATAGTTATTGAAAGATTTAGATCAAATTTTGGTTTTGATAAAAGATTGATAAAGCTGTGGAAGTAAGTGGAAAATGTGAGGAAAATACGGCATACGGTGTGTTGACGAATACTGACTTTTATGATGCTTTGATAGAATAGTTCTGTTGCTGTTCTTTATGAGTGAAAAAAAGCCAGGGGCCCAATATCTCTACAACTCACTAAAGCATAAGCAGCGTGGTGCTGCAAGGCAGACCACTAGCTGAGCTGGTGATACTGGAGTTTTCTACTGCAATTAGGATTCTACTAATTTGAGTGCGTATCTGGTACACAAATTTGAGTACTGTCAGTACTGTGCCTTTCCCTTGGATTTGATGCCTGTCAGCTCAGCACCTGTGAGAATCGATGTTTATTCAGCTGTCCAAAAAGGGAAGTGAACAAAATGTCACTTCATTAATGATGCTGTCTTACTCAATACAAAGCCTCTTTGTTTGGGTGCTTCTCCTTTCAAGCAGAACACCTGGCTAACCCAAGACCTTGTAAATTAAGCTGTAAGTTAACAGCTTTTCAGCTTCTTGGACGCTTGCTGAGTGAATCTGGCTTAAAAAGGTGAGGGAGGCAATTTTCAGAGTCCTGCTCCTGGTCTAACACATTTTTTCTTTTGAAATGTGAAAAATAGAAATAATTTCTTCCAGGCTCCTCAGCAAAGAGAGCACTGGGTTTGAGTAGCTTGTCCTTTTGAATGTAGCTGAATGATGGTTTTGTGCATTCTGTAAGAAAATATTTAGGTTCAATCAGATACTTCAAAATCTTAATGCTACTAATTTCTTCCTTTTTGTTTAAAAAATCTTCATTTTGATGGTATTTCATACTTTATACTTATTCATCAGGTGGCTCTAGGCTGTCCTATAATGTCTTGCAGTGCTTCTGCATATATTGCATTAATTTCTATTTCTACTGACTGATAGCAGCAGTCAGTCTGTAATTTTATTTGATCTGTTAAAGGTCACAGAAGTAGGCTGCTGCTGAAAATATTTTCCTGCTGTTTTTCTGGCTTTTAAATATTTGTGCATCAAATGCATCATGGTTGATGTGGTATTGCTTTCAAAATGTTAAGTGCATAGGAAGCTGTACATCTATCTGTTCTTAGAATTGCCATTTGCATGCACCAGAGAAATGCTTATTTGATTTGAAAAGAATCTCTTATTCTAGAGTAAATTGCCCAGAACAGTTTTGTCCTTTTTATATATAGACGAATAAAACTACAGTGGTTCATTAGCTCTGCCAGTTTTGGGGGTTTGGTTTGTTTCTTGCTTTTTCTTTTATTAAGTAAAATTTACAGGCAACCTATTTTCCTGTGGAAAGCTGTTTAAAGTTACTAAATGCTTGAATATTTTTTATGCTAATACATAAAAGCTTATATAGCATGAGCTCTTCTCCGTAGTTTGGTTGTTCTGGGAGCCAAGTGAGTTACCATTTGCAGAAGAGCATGAGAAGACAAGGATGGTGTAGGCAAGGATGGCAAGAACACAAGGATGGTGTAGGCAGTAATCACGCAACAGCTCTCTCCGGGTAAAGGCAGGAGAAAGCACTGGTTCAAAGACCAGGCGAGAGGGTGGCAAGAGGAAAAAGCACTACAAGCAGTTTCGGGAACTGCTGCTCCAAGCTGTAATGTGGCCTCTGTAAATGAAATTGTGTCAATGTCCTCAGGTATCGCTAAACGTGCTGAATTTAGGATTGCAGTGAAGCATGTAAATACTGGAGATGGTATTTCAGACATGTTGCCTCCATGGCAATATTGGATTATGTGCAACATTTAATAATGTTAAGTGGGACCATGTAATTTTAACCCAGATATTTACTGGTTAGGATCTGAAATTAGCCATGATTTTTATGGAGTAGAGGACATTCTTCCTTATAAGGTTTCTAAGTTTTGGGGAGCAGGGGACAGGCACTTTCTGAGCCTGAATGGACAAAATGTCTTTTGACTAGCTAAAGAAGAAAGAACATTTTTAACTGAGCTCCTGTCATGGTCTGAAAGTGGTAAGAGGCTGCAAACTTGGCTATCTAGATACAACTTTTAGGCTGAAATGACATGGTTGAAAAGTGTTTACTCAGAGCAAATACTGCAATGAGTCTCTGAACCGTGTGGCGTGTCATTACATAGCTTTGTTTCAGAAGCTCTTCAATCACATTACAAACCAGGGCTCTCATAGAACTGTAGCATTTATGAATTTTATTTACACTGACAAAAATACTAGCAAATTACTGAAGCAGAGCATAACTTAAAGGGTAGAGAAGGGCAGATAGCTCAGAGAAATCCGTCTGCAAAACTGTGCCTGTGACTTTTTGCTTGACCTCAAGCATGTCACTGCTCCCTCTCACACATGGGAGCAGTTTTTCTCCTGTCTTTTAAGAGCTGAAGGAGGATATGAAATACATGTTAGTTCTATTTGTGTATTTTTATAAAGCCACAGTGAATTGTGTCCTTTTCACCTTGAGGAAAGGTAAGGAATATTTTGTTTGGTTTGTTGTATACTGAAACCCTTTGGGAAGCACCTGCCATAATTATACGAACTTAGCCTTCAGAAATGCAGAAGAGCTTTGCTTGTGAGTATGAATAAACCCCTATCTTTACCAGTAAGACCTGACACATTCTAGCATTGTATTTGCCTTTCTCATGACTATGTTATTCTGGTAGCTCATACTTATCCTTGGCTAACCAATACATACAAATTCACACGTTCTTCAGTTATTTCCCATTGAGGAGGTTACCATTTATGGTACAAAGTCCCTTTATACTAATCTTAATAAAAAGCCTTGCACTTCATATAACTGAATGTTCAGCATGCCTTACTGCTCTCCTTAATACCATTTAATTCTTATACTGATCTGATCTTTGTGCTATCAGCAATTTCTCACTTCATGTTATTAGTACTTACCTATTATTTTGGCAGGGCTGTTAATGAAATGGTAGGTACCATCAATCTCAAAGCAAGTTACTGAATTACTCTGCTGGTGTGATTTCCTCCAGTTCAATACTTCTATTTTCAAAACCTCTTATTTACCTAACTCCCTTATATATTATTTATTTGTTCTAGAATCCCTTTTGTGATCTCGGTGGGGGTTTTTTTTTGGTTTTACTAATAAGACCACGTGCTGAGGAGAAGCAAGTGCTTCACCGTGAGTGAGTTATGGACCATGTTTCATCACCCTAGAAAGTATATTCTCATACTTAAGAGGCTTCTGGAGAATTTTAGTCTGACAGAAGCCTCCCAAACCGTAACTTCCATTTTACTTCACCAAAGTTTGAGTTTTAAACCTTGCAGAGATCTCAAACCTGTTTTTGTCTGGATATACAGAAAGCTCAAGGGCTTTTCAGAATACTTTAATAAAAAGAGCTGTATTTGTAAACCTTAATACAGCTTAGTAATTTGGTTTTCATCGTGGCAGCATTCCAGCTGGTGGAATTAAAAGCTTTATGAATAATGATACTGCTGCTGTTATAATAATAGTTTTTAAATGTCCCAAATACTGTGACAAATAAATGTCTGAAAACTAAACAATTTGTAAAAGTAGAGCTGCGTTGAGATTTTCACTACTGCCGTCTCCTTCTGGAAAAAGGATGCCCATGATGATGAAGGTTAAGAAGCAATGACACTGTTTAAAAGAAGTAACTTTTTCTCCTCCAGGAAACAAGCAAGTTGTTCTGCTCAGTACTCTGTGAGGGTCTTTACCTGATTTACTTCTCTTTCTCCTTGTAGCTCACTAGCTACAATCTTTGCTTTGGCCGATTTATGTTGTGTTACTCTATTGACCATTTTTTTTTGACACTTTCTTCCCTGTGATGAAATTAATGTGAACTAAGAGAAATTTACAGCGGGTATTACCAGTGCAGCTTTTCTTAAGCCACCAATACTATCATAACACAATAGATCTAGTTAGCTTTATTGGACTGTGGTACTCACTATTTGATGCAGTACTATAATAATATTCTATTTTTTTATTATATCAGTCTCTGGGTTCTCGACTTTAACATCCTAAGAGATGATGACAGGGCTTCAGTGCCATATTTCCAAGCAAAATAGACAAAAGAGTACACAGGTTTTTATCCACAGGCTTTCATGAATGGAGTTGTGTATGAGTATGGCCTCCACGTTACTACTGGGTTTTGGCTTGCAGTGTGTTGACCTTGGCAGCCACTCTCTCACTCCCCCTCCTCAGGAAGGAGAGGAGGAGAAAGTTAAGATGGGAAACATCACAGGTTGAAATAAAGACCTGCTAATTACTGTCAAGGGCAAACCAGACATGACTGTGAGAAAACTAATCTAAACTCATCACAATCAGTGGTGAGAAAAGGTCAAATTAGAAGCACCTTCCAGCCAGGCTCACCTTCGCTCCTTCACTCCTGATCGTCTCCGCCCTGAGGGGTGCGGCAAGATGGCGGGCTGCAGTACTCGTGCGGCTGCCTCTGCTCCATCGCGGGCTCGGCGCAGGCCGCAGCTCCCTCCGAAGCTCTCCACCCGCTCCCTCCGGCGGGGGCCCTCCGGGGAAGCGCTGCGGGGGGCGGCGGGAGCCCCTCCTGCCGCTCTGCCCTCGGGGCCGGCCGGGCCGTTCCTCACCCTTGTCCCCTCTGCGCTCCCCGCCGGGCAGCGCCCGCCCTTCCTCAGCCGAGGGCGCTGGGCGCGAGGCGCCCGCCCGCGGCTGAGGGGCTGCGCTGGGGCCGCTGGGGCCGGCGGGAACCGGCTGGGGCCGGACCTGGGAGGACCAGACTCGCCTCGTCTAGCGTCGCCTCAGAGAGCCCGCGGAGAGCAGGGACCCCGCAGGCACCTGAGCAGCGGCTCCTGGTACGTGAATGTTTTTAAGATAGTTTTGAAAATGAAGCAGTTCCCCACTTTTTGACGTGCTGTCTCTGTGCTGTGAACTTGCCTGTCGTCGCGCTCATGGCCTCCGCACCCTGAGCAGCGCCGCAGAGTGACTCGAATCATGAGACTTGTAAACCTGAGCAGTTCTAGACCTAGCAAAGCCATCAGCCAGTCTTTAAAGGTCGAAGCTGATTTCTGTTTACTCGGTCTGCATAATTTCCAGAGTATTATACCCAGTGTTTTGTTTTGATGTATCTTATTAATTTCTATTCTGTAACTAATTATTTCTGTGACACATAATACCGTGTCAGCAGCTTCCAGTCGCTTTAAAAGAAAAGATTAATATGTCACCTACTTGTTGACTCAGTAAGACATCATGAGACCATTATTACACATGTCACATTTATCCCCATTTCTGCAGTATTTTTCCATTGAGCTTGCATGGCTTACTAATTACTTGCCAGAAGAAAAAGTGATACTTGGAAAGGAAGGCCTTTATTAACAACATCAGCAACAACAGGAACTTTCTGGAAGAAGGGGTTAGATTTCAGATTCTGTTTGTATCTTCATGATTAAACTTGTGCTTTTAACCCAAAGTTTACAACAATGTCCTCTTCCCAGTAGAAGGAGTGGGTTTTGGTGTCTCTGATGGCAGCCATAGAGTGATGGAGGCAGACTTGTAATCCCATTAGGAAAAATCTGGAGGAATGTTGTTTTCCATGCACAGACATGCTGTTCTTTCCATATCTAAAGTATTTCCAGAAAATACTGTCTATATACACCTATAAAATACAATATGTATAAAATATAAAATGCTTTTTCCTAGCAAGCATTTGGAAATATATATAACCTGTGCTTCCCTTTAGGTGGGTAGAAGATGGAACTAGGCTCAGGCAAATTTTACATGCGCAATCTGATCTGCTGCACAAATGAAACTTGTAGTAACCGTGATTGCTCTGACTAGTTGGAGGATTAAATTGCATGGATTTGTGTAGCTCAACTGAGTTATAAGGACAAACACACTTTTTCTTTCCTTAGTTACAAGCAGATCGAATATACTAGCAGCTGTGGTGGTGTTGTTTTCTTTTGTACTTATTTAATGCCAGCATAAGGGAAATTCTTGTAGCTTCATGTGTTTAAAATTTATTACCAGCTCCAAATTTCAGGAGCTGTTTCTGAGAAAAATACTTTTTTACATGTATAAAGAGGAAAGAGAAGGGAAGGAGCATATGGCTTTCTCAGAAGCAGAGTGAGAGGATAAAAATCTTATGTACTGTTAATTGTGGAGAGAATAAACAACCACAAATATTTAATTTTGGCAGTTTCTAAAAGGGCTTCTTGGAACTGCCTGAAAAAAATCACTGTCACCCAGTAATTAGGGTCAAGATTAAATGCAAGCCTGGATATAATACGGAGTAGAAACAGTGTTATCCACAGATGAGTCAGGATTTGGTATCTGCTCTGAGATACTTTCCTTCTCCCCATACACCCAAGTAGATATGCTTGGCTTTTTACTTTAGATTTAAGGTTATGGATCTAGAAACTGTAGCCAAAGTGAAAACAAACTATAACCCCAATTAGCTCTCTCCTTTCCTTCTTTTTTTTTTTTTTTAGTTTTTTAACTGCACTATAGAAATGTGGTTATGTCTCAGAACAGATATTCAGCATATCTGAAAGTCTTCTTCATTTAAAGCTTATTAAACAGCCTTAAAATGCCTTTTTTCTGCTGTTTTCTATGAACTTGTCATTCCCTTCCTAAGGTTTTTAGTTAGCAGAAGGGATATTTCATACTATGTAGCTCCTAACAGAAGTTCAGTTTTTAACTTCTGAAGTCCCTATTGAACTTTCAGTTCTTACACTGTAGCAGCACTTCACTTGGAAATGTTCCTAATCCTCTAGTATTTAAAAGCTACCAATTTACTTAAGTTGCAGGACTGTGTTCAATGTACAGTGTTGCTGCAGGCAGATAGGCCATTACTGATTCCTGCTATCAGGAGAATGACGGGTAATCCTTATTGCTTATTCCCTTTGGGCTGCTAGACCTGTCTTCCTATGCAGTCATCAGGGAGAAGACAAAGCCAGATCATCACTGCCTGCCATGTTGGCTGTTGTTCCCTCATGCAGACTGCAGTGCTGGGGCATTCTCTCTTGTCATGAGAGCCAGTTCACTGCTTTTTTCCATGCACTGGAGAGAAAATCTACCACAAAGGTTCATGATGTAGAAGATGTGGCCTTGGCCAGGCAATTTGTCCTGTTAAAGGAAAGTAAGGCAGTGGTGCTGTCTAGCAGTATTTCAGAATTGAAATAGTTGAGTCTTAAGAGTTCTGCATGGTCATTTTACTCTTTGTTTTTAACAAGCTAAAAAGAGAGAACCTTTTTATATACCTTCTGGTCAAACTCTGTTCTGATTGTGTAATCTCTACCTTTCTTGCTAAATTGTATATGAGAGTGTAACTCCAAGTGAGTAATTTGTATTATTAGCATCTGCTGAACTAATTTCTGTTAAAACTCTAGAGTAGGTACTTTGTGTTGCATGATAAACCATTAATGTTAGGAAAATACCTATTTTTGGAGGGTAACCTGGACATTTTCTCTCTGACTTGGCAAGATGTCCTGATTCTACCTCCTAAATTGAGCTCTCCCATAATAATGCAATGACTTCCAGGTATTACAGGTAGCTTGCTTTCTTCTGCCCTTTGTTATTAGTGTTTTTAGTGAAGGTCTGGGGGACTGCTATCTCTAAGTAGAGATGTCTCAAATTCAGAGCAATTCCTTTTTATGCTGCTTTGATCCATTCTCTCAGAATTTGCAGCCAGTGAATTTTAGCATTCTTACTATGTAGATAATAATTTACATTTTCAGTAATGCCCCTTTAGAAAGTATTTATCATCAATAATACTGTTTTTCTGTTTATTAACCAGACTCCTGTTACTACCATTCTTTTATTTTTTTCTTGTTCATTGCCAGTTTGCTCAGTATGTTCTTACTGTTTCACATTTGAACTTCAGTTGGTCCCTTTCTACCATTTTTTCATGTTATTAATCTCGTGCTCTCCCTGGACAATTCTTCTTTCAAGCAGATCACAAGTCTGGATTGGAGCCTCTGCATCTCAAGTGCATGTAATTTTTTACTTGCTCTGTAATTTTTATTAACTTTGCCTGATTAGAGTTAGTTCCAGTTCATGTTCATGCTTTTTTAAAAAGACATGCATTAGCCAAATGAGGGGCAGAGAAGCAGCCCAGCTTCTTCTTCCCCTACAGAGAAGGAGAGTGACTGTAGAGCAGGAGGAGATTAACATGGCTGTGAAGACAGTTAGACTAACCACATAGGGGGAGATAAGCATTTTAGACTGAAAACAAGTAAATTATGGGATAATTTACACTTCCAAAGAGAGATTTTCTGTAGGCATTAGCCCTTTTTTTTCCTCACTCAGCAGAGCTCTCGAGGAGAAGAATATTTTGGCAGAGGAATGAGTTGCCCAAGGTGGTATCAGTCACAAAATACCTAGAAAAGGGGATGAATTAAGTGTGAGGCGATTATTTAAGATCTGTTATTTCCTGGCCTTAGAAGCAAACTCTTCTTCTTGCCTTACAGCCTCTGAAGTTATATCATGGGGCATCATAGAAGAGTAAGGTCTAATACTTCAGATCTCTCACAGGTCTCAGTAAGTTGAAGCTAATGAAGTAACTCATGATAACAGCGTTGATATGGACCTGTGCTAGAGGAGAATGAAATAACCTGCTTCACCTTACCATGGGTTTTGGTGATGTTTCTTGAGAGGGACACTTTGCTGCACTGAGAGAAGTACTTTGATCTGTTTAGTCCTGTCTTTCTATTCCAGTCTAGACTCCTTAGATTGCTTAAATCCAGTATCATATGAAATACTCTGTGCAGTCTTAGTTCCTGGCCCAACCAAGTCCTAATTTGCTCTGGTTTTGTTATGTGGTGTTACCAGTTCCCACATGGCTCTCTGAGCTTGTTGTGTCCCCACTTTCTGATGTCAGTCTCTTTGGCCTGTTACTTCCAGCCTTGAAATGGGACAGATGCAACCTTGTTCTCCTTTCTGTATGTCCTCTACTCCAGTAACACACTGTACCCTTTCAGCTTCCATATACTGCATCTAGCAGCCATCAGTCCTTCCTTTCTCTTTACAGTCCTAGTTTGTGTCTCTCCTGATGATGACTGTGCTTCATGGTACTTTTTTTCTGAAATGACTTGCTGGAGGTGTGGACAGGGGATCTTTAGGAAAGGCATCCTTGATCTCAGAAGTTTTCTGGGTATATAATAGGCCATAGGAGTTCAAAAGTATAATAGGAGGAAAAGTGCTGCTTAAGACCAGGCCTAAGCATGCCAGCTATGAATAGTTGAGCAGCTAACCTGGTGTTATATTCTTGAAAGATGTGGTGGAGCCTGTGACAGAAAACCATCCTTCTCTAAAGACACCCTTATCAAAACTGATCTCTCTACTGCAAAGAGCAGAAGTATCAGTCATCCAGTGAAAGGATCAGCTGTTTTGTTTTAACTCGTCATCAAGTATCATGCTGTCTCATAGCCTTATTCTTAGAAGAAAATGACTTTGGTTGGAAAGTGGTCTCATACTGTCCTGGGTTCAGCTGTAGCAGTCATTTTTCTCCTTCTTAGTAGCTGGTGCAGTGCTGTGTTTTTGACTTTAGCCTGACTTTAGCTTAAAACATGACACAGATGCTTGATACAGATATTTCAGTCTAAGTTTACACTCTCAAACATTAAATACTGAAACATCAGGTAATTAAAATACAGGCAGCATTCTCAGCTTTGCTGGTTATTACAAGAAGAAGGTCTGAAAATATCACTTGAGGTTAGAAAAAAATGTGTTCCTTTTTCTCATTATCCTGGTCGGAGCTTTTTCTTCATTTTGCTGCTTTCTGCAGTTTTCAAATAATTGTACCTGGCTTTGTAATTTTATATTTGAATGGTTTCTGACTAAATGTATCAATGTAGAAAAAAAGAAAAAAGCATGAGAGCAGGAGAACAATTTAAATTGTCATCAGTCTGTGCAGGAGAAATCCAGTGGAAGAGTTTTCTTTAATCAGATGCAGCTCAAATTCATGAGCTATTGGTTGTACTTGGATACTCGCAAACTGTATAACTTCAACAGGTGAAGGGGAATCTCTGCTTTAGTGCTTTGAGCACCTCCTGCACCTCCTTCTTCACTGACCTTTGTGTTTGCAGAACTGTTTCTCATCTCTCACTCTGCTGTTCTTCACGTTTTATTCCCCCTTCTTAAAGATGTTATACCATAGGTGCTACCACAATTGCAAATTGGCTCAGCTTTGGCTAGCGGTGGGTTCGTCTTGGATCCGGCTGCATCGGCTCTCTGTGGGACAGAGGAAGCTTCTAGCAGCTTCTCACAGAAACCACCCTGCTACTCCTGCTGTACCCCTGAAGCCTCCTGCTACCAAAACCTTGTTGTGCAAATCTGGTAAAACCAGGAATGTGGTGGGCTCTCAAATTCCTCCTCTATTGGAACTGCTGTGAGCTCTGCAATGTCTCATGCTGGGCAGACAGCTCATGCCTTCACTTGGATTTCTAGAGTAATGATTCTTTTGAAGTTAGGAAATTATTTTTTTAATGTAGGTTTTTAAAATTAATTTTTCCATGCACTAGTTTATGAAATATAATTACTTGTTATTGCATAATAATTGGGATCACTGCACACCTCCAGTATTTTCAGAACTACGCAGGACATTATGATTTCCTTGTCGAATTTCAGACAGTTTTTTGTTTCTTTGTGCCTGATGTGAAAGGCAGGGATATAATGAAATTGCTTTCTAGAGAAAGCAGAACATGAGCTCAAATCTTTAAATTTTCTTTCTCTGTGTTCCTTTGTGTCTTTTGCAGATACAAAAATCTTTTATTTTAATGATTGGCATTTCAGCACAGTACTATTTTCTGTGTGCAAAGGAGAATTTGCATTTTTGTTCTTGTCTGTCATTTATCTCAACTGACTAAGAGATGACATGATGTCAAAAGCAGGTGTATGTACAGAGGATTTTCAAAGGTAGTATAGAACACAAAAATGTGCTGTTTATGTACAATGTTTTGAAGAAGAAATGATGAGTGGATGGCAAAGGATATCACTTTATACCAGTTTCAGGTGTTACTTCTGCTCTAGTCCTCCCTGAATTCCCTGAACTTACAGCAGTCTAAAACTAATGGAAGATTCTGTTCCAATTGTTACACTACATATTTAGTCTTCATGCCAAACTTTCTTATTCAAAACTTTTTTCTCTTCCTTGTTATTCAGCATTTGGGAATGAATTACTGTCATCACGCTTTCTTAGTTGGAAACCACAGTAGTGCAAATGCAGTCACACCTTCAACTTTCTTCTTTGAATTGCTACACAGGCTCATGGGAAAAGGAGAGAATGTAAAAAGAGGTCCTTTTTTAAGAAAGCTGGATGTCTAAACTCCTGTTTTGTGCCATAATTCTGATGCACTGAATCACTCATCTAATGAACACAGGCAGCTGTTAAAGTGCTGATGTCACTGTGGAGTCAGACTAGGGAATAAACCAGTAAGGTCTGTAGTATCTCTGATACTAGTAGTGCATCTATCACTTATATCAGTGGTTTAGTGTGCTGAAGAGTTGCTTTCTATGGTGAATTTGCCTTGCATCTTTAGCTGGAGGCTCGTGTTATGCAGTTGACCTTGGCACTTTCAGTACACTTTCTCCTGCTGGAACCAAGATCGAAGTTGTGCTTCATGGCACATCTATAGCTGCCCGCCTTCAGGGTGGACAGAGGGCCCTACAGCAGTGTGCTGCTGAGGCCAGTGTGGTACCTGCCTGGGACCAGCAATTCACGCACCAGTGTAGTGCTAGGAACAGCAGTTTAGCTTGATGCATCAATATATGCTGGGGGCTACCCAGCTTGAAAGCAGCTTGGCACAGAAAGACCTGGGGGTCCTGCTGGTCACCAAGTTGAACGTGAGCCAACAATATACCCTTGTCACAAAGAAGGCTAATGGAATCCTGGGCTGCATTAGGCAAAATATTGTCAGCAGCCTGAAGGAGGTGGTAGGTAAATGCAATAAACACATATAGACTGTACCCCAGGAAAATGCTGGGGTATTTGTCACAATTTCCAGTAGAATATGTTTAATACCATTGGAGAATAAGAAGCAAGTTCTGATTCACTGTAATAATGTGTGGGTCTGATGTTTGTGGGCAGGATTGTGTGCCTATAAGCAAATCTAGTTATAAGGGATTAATATAAAATGTAGGTAAAGTTTTAGCTCTTCTGCAGAAATGAGGAGAACTCTTGACTCTCTACTAAAGTGTATTTTATGAATAAAGATATATGAAACTTGTTTTCAGGGTATTTCAGGTTCACAGTTCACTATATAGGTTAGAATAGTGTAAACCCAAACACAGATAACTTTTGGAACACCCAGACTGCCTGGTTGCCCTTTCGCAAACTTCCCTGCCCATTTTCTGAATGTTTGCAAAAGCCTGTCAAAAAGAAAAAAGGGAAAAAGAAATAAGAAAAATAGTACAAAGAATTTTATCTGAGGAAAAAAAGTTTATTTAACCTCATCTTAAATGTTTGCAGTACAAGAGCAAAAGTAATACCATTATGGTATTACTTTTTTGCTATTACTTGTTAGGGCAGTAATCCTATTCCCTGATGGGACAGACTGTTTTGCCTCTGGCTTTGCATTTTATCAGCTTAGTGTGTTGTCATCTCATAAACCAGCATGACAATATTGCATATTCTTAGGCAGTATCTAGACATCTGTGTTGCACAACAATTGATTTTTGTTGTTGCTAAGGCCATCTGTATTTAAGTGGTGCTCAAACTGTGTGGAAAATTGTTTTCTGTTTTCTTTCCATATCTTAAGATACCTAGAGAAGATAATCATCACTATCAGTTTGTTGTTAGACTGGAATCAAATAGATTCCAAGATAGGCTTCTGTGTAAAGGAAAATGATATGTGGAACAGCTGATATAAACATTTTAAGCTCTAACCTGCTCCTTCATGTATTCAAAGTCAAATGTAGAACATGTCCCTTGGAAAGCACGATGATGTAAAGAAGCCTAAGGAAGGTGCATATGCTCATGAAAGATGATATTTTCCCTTGTTTTTTTGCATTGTGCTGCACTTTGTAATATGCACCTTGCGAAAGAATTGCAGCTGTGATTTTTGCATTGCTTTCAAAAATCATTGAGCTGAAATGTGAACAACTTTATTGCTTTTAGATTGTATCCAGCTTTTCATATGCTCTGCTGCCAAGAGTTTGTCTGAAATGTATGTGTGCATGCTTCATTTCTTGCATTGTTTTGACAAATGAGTAGTTATACCAAGTAGATGAAAAATAAAGAAAAAGGTAGGCTAATCATGCTGCTATTGAGTGAGCAAGAAGAGACAGAATTTGTTTTGGTGAAACTGCCTTTCCTTGTAGAGGTTAAAAATCAATTTATCATACTATTTCTATAAAAAATCATCAAACACTGACAAGGAAGGTGGAGGTACTTTTCTGATCTCCACTAGATGAATCAAATTTGAGGATCTTGAAGGGTGGTACAGCCTCACTTGAGGTAAGCAGTAGAGCGTATAGCTGTTTGCTTGTACTTTGCGGCTTTGAATCTTGGTGAATGCCTATGGGATTTGGAAGCAATTGCCATACATTTGTGTCTTGGCTCAGTACTTGTAGTATTCTGTATACAGGATATTGAAATGAACATTAAGCTTTTTTTAATCTCAGCAATGAGTTTATAATAGTGTAGGATTAACATGCTTATATCATACATATTTCCTCCTCTTCATGAAAGGTGTGTTTGGCTTGCTCAAGTAGGGGGATTCTTGCTTGAAGACTACTGTGAATAGTAAAACAATAAATAGCTTGCATTTCTTTTTTGAGGGCTGACCACAACATGAGTATTGCATAATCATAACTTGTGTAACGATTCCTTCATGCTGGCCTGATACAGCTTTCAAGATTGATTCTCTTTATCCCATAAAAGTAAGAAGAATGGAAGATGGTTTTGTTTGTTTCTCTCTGCCAAATGCCTGTTTCTATGTTCACTGTCTTCCATAAGCATTGGAATTGAACTTAATGGATGCTATTAATCAGTGTCGCTCTGCTGACTTTGAAAGAGGGATCAAGAAATTCTGAATGTATTACTCTTTACCGGCAGTGCTGCACTTTTAATAAGTTTTGGACCTTCAGTGGTAATGTCCCTCAGTCTCATGCAATCCATCTGACGGTGTCAGAGGCTAGTTTTGATTATGACTCCTCTGTAAAGCAGCTGTGTGAAAGAGTGTGAAGCAATGGGGATTTGTCTCAAAAGGATTTTTCTTTGAATTAAGAAATGTCCGCATTAGGAAACAAACCTTTGTTTATGTCCCGGGAAGAAGCTTAAGGAAGATCTTAACTCAGATTGAGAGATCCTGTGCCGAAGTGTGACATTTCTCAGAAAGCTTATGAATAATAGCACTTGATAAAGATTAAATCTCATGCCCCAGACTATAGACAATTAATCATGCTCATACAGGAAAAGATTTATTTTTTCACTTTCAGTTAAGTGAAATCCTTTAATGCAGATGAAAATGATTAAGAATAAACTCAGCTGTCAGAACATTAGGTTTCTTAATGCAGGGTTGGTGTCTAAAACAATTTACAGCTCTTCTTCATAGGGGGTTATCAGGATGTGACATCTGTGTGTTACGGTAATTTTGGATAAACTGTGCTCTTAGTGCCTGGGTATTTTCTCACAGGTCAGTCTGTATTTAGCAGAGTGACAGTTGTAATTGGAGAACTCAACCTCACCTGTAGTTGAGATCTCTTGACAAAGTCAGTTGTGAATTGATAGTGAGAGTGGGTCCAAAGTTACTGTTATGAACTGCCGCCATGTTCCCTTTAAGCACTTTGCAGTCCACAGTTCTTTGGTAACTTCTCAGACATAAACTTAGAAAAAATTACCAAGAAATAACTGTTTGTACATACTAGTGTGGGTTTGAGCTGGAGAAATACACTGCAAGATCAGTCCTGACGTTGTTCTGTATATTGAACTTTCATTAATTACATGCTGTGTACTTTGAGGGGAAGAGGGCAATAAGTTCAAGATAAATTATATCTGAAGAACAGAGCAATGAATGTGTGCCATGATGCTTTGGTTCTGGCTAGTTCTGGGTTCTTTTGTGGATGGAGGTCATTAAATCTATCAAAAGCAAAAAACCTGTGCATTGATGTTTCAGTGGGGTGATGTCTTAATCTGGTTTGCATCAGAATAGAAATGGTAGACAATACTGTAAAAAAAAAAAAAAAAAACAAAAAAAAAACACCATGAAAGAACTTCTGTTTCTCTGGTTAGGCAGTAAACTCTATGTGCAAAGTTAGTACTAAATTCTAGATTGTCTTATCCTTTGACAACCATACAGTCAGCTTTGGGGTGTGAGAACACAGACCTGAGTTCTCACCAGGAAAGATCTTTACACTAACAGTTTTATCTTGAGAGAACTCTCTTAGCATAGATATGTCATGCTTTTGAAAGCATTCTCATCTCTTCTCTCAAGAATAAGAAGCTCTGATGCAGTTGGGTGGCTCCTTATCTTTCACTTTAATCCAGAGAAGGTGAAATGACATGGGATCTCTGCAAAAGTTACTGTTTTCCCCACTCCCTGAATAGACCAGAATTCCCCGTGGAGCTGGGCAGCCTGGAGAGGGCAGCAGAAAAGGATAAGCTAAGGGTCCCTGCCTGGAAAAAAAATCACTTGCCTGTAACTTTTAGGTACTAGTGGTAGAGAAGCATCTCCTTGGCCCAGAAAGCCAACCATGTGCTGGCCTGCATCGAAAGGTGTGTGACCAGCAGGTCAAGAGAGGGAATTCTCCCCTTCTGCTCTGCTGTTGTGAGACCCCACCTGGAGTACTCCATTCAGCTCTGAGGCCCCCAACACGAGAGGGACGTGGAGCTGCTGGAGCAAGTCCAGAGGAGGCCACCTATGGAGCTGCTGCGAGGGCTGGAGCAGCTCTGCTCTGGAGCCAGGCTGAGAGAGCTGGGCTGGTTCAGCCTGGAGAAGAGAAGGCTCCTGAAGGGGAGACCTTAGAGCAGCTCCCAGTGCCTAAGGGGGTCCTACAAGAAATCTGGAGAGGGACTTCTACAAGGGCCTGTAGGGACAGGACAAGGAGGAATGGCTTTAAACTGATAGAGGGGAGATTTAGGTTAGATCTTAGGCAGAAGCTCTTCCCTGTGAGGGTGCTGAGGTGCTGGCACAGGGTGCCCAGAGAAGCTGTGGCTGCCCCATCCCTGGCAGTGTTCAAGGCCAGGTTGGACACAGGGGCTTGGAGGAACCTGCTCTAGTGGAAGGTGTCCCTGCCCATGGCAGGGGGTTGGAACTGGATGAGCTTTAAGGTCCGTTCAACCAAAACCATTCTGTGATTCTATGATTTTTCTCCTCCTGATAGTGGAGACCATATACACCTGAAACACAGTTCAGTATGATTTAGAACTCTTTATCCCTCTACTTTTTCTTTGGTTGTTATGTGTATTGAAAACCAAACTGCTAAAACATCTTTCAGATCAACTTTGAAAACAATTTTCCATTGGTCTGTTTATAAACACATTTACCACAGCTATATATATATTTATTTTTTCTTTTCCCTTGAAAAGCTTGATTTAATTTTTCCCCCAACTTGTTTCTCTGATGAAAGTTCTAGGCAATTTAACAGTCTGAACATCTCTGCTTTAGTGCTGCTTCTTTATAAATAGCAAAATAATGACTCAGAGTAGTCGATGATCACACAAGAATTTAGCTTTGAGGTATTTTTTCCCCTCTTAAGAAATTACAACTAAATGTCTTTTTCATGAAATGGTTCACATTATTGTACCTGCTGTTAAGGTATATTAAGAAAATAACACTATGTCTGTGCTTTTTCTTTGTGAATTCTCAGTGCGGCTTCTGGTTCTTGGCACACGTAGAAGGTTTTAATAGGAAATATCTTTCTCATTATTGAACAATGTATTTTGAAGATTGTCCTGGGTTCAGCTGTAGCAGTCATTTTTCTCCTGCTTAGTAGCTGGTGCAGTGCTGTGTTTTTTAACTTTCAGCCTGGGAACAACGCTGATAACACCGATGTTTTTAGTTGTTGCTAAGTAATGTTTATTCCAACCAAGGACTTTCTCAGTCTCATGCTTTGCCAGGGAGGAGGGGAAGCCGGGAGGAAGCAGAGACAGGACACCTGACCCAAACTAGCCAAAGGGGTATTCCATACCACAGCACGTCATGCCCAGTATATAAACCAGGGGGAGTTACCCGGAAGGCCCAGATCACTGCTCGGGTCGGGCTGGGTATCGGTCGGCGGGTGGTGAGCAATTGTATCCTCTCCCCTTGTTATTTCACTAATCGTTATTATCATTGGTGGTAGCAGTAGTGGTTTTGTGTTATACCTTAGTTGCGGGACTGCTCTTATCTCAACCCGTGGGAGTTACATTCTTCCCATTCTCCTCCCCATCCCTCCGGGAGCGGGGGGAGGAAGAAGGGGGGGGGGGGGGGGTGAGCAAGTGGCTGTGTGGTTCTGAGTTACCGGCTGGGCTCAAACCACGACAAAGATGAATGAAAATTGTATTTGTGTGTGTGTGTGACTTTTAAGCCAGTAAAGCAAGCTTCATTATCTAACTGAGCCATCCCTGCATAATGATTTACTAAAATGAGCACTATAACTCAAGTTTCTGTGCTTGACAGATTGCTCTTTCTGGTTTACCAAGAAACGTGACACTTTTGTGGCTATTGTAAGAAACATAGTAAACTTTCCCATGAAAAACATAAACAGTATTACTTCAGATGGCAAAAGCAAACAGCTCATGAAGGCGGAACAAGGCAATATGCTCTCTAATTGTGTGTTAGCTTCTTGACTAGTGAGTGCATCCCAACTTTTCTAGTAGTATTCAGACCTGTGAGGAAAGAAAATCCTAGAGTTAGACTTTCAGGTCTAAGTGACCTGAGCATCAGCGTTTGTAGACCTGGACTAGAGTTTCCAACCCAAAAAGGAGTCGGAACTGCTGTGTTGGTATGTGGGAAAGCTGGGAATGCATTTCCTTTGTTTAGTTACTCCAGAAGAGAGAATGGCAAGATTTATGTGTTATTACGTTTGTGAATTCTAAATGTAATTTTAATTAATAACCTTATTTTTGGTGTATTCTTATTACTTTGGTGCCATTGTTTGCAAATAAAGCCTCACACTTACATTGGTCCTGTTGATTTAAAAAAAGACATTAAAGTGAATAGGAAGTATATATCCGAGAGACATGCTCCCTTTCACAAATGTTAGTAGGATTTCTGATGATCTTAAAACCAACAGTAAAATATTCTTTTTGGTAACTTGAAAGTGGTCCTTTTCATTATTTTCCTTTTATTCAAAACACTTAAATTATTTAAGTTATTAAATCTGAACAAATGTGTACTAGCACTTCCCAATGGGCCGTTGTCACGCATATCCTTGCACAGCAAAACTACTTTCAAGATACTATTTATGTGGTTTCTTTTGACCCAGCATGAATGTTCTTCATGAAGTTTGCTATTTTAGATTGAGGGTTCAGTGAGTTTCACCTGATTTTTTCCAAGAGATTACATTAATAATGCTGGTTCTTAGCATTTCCATCTTGCTATTGTCTTCCCTTCTTGCCCGAGTGTCTATGGATCAGCAGCACAACACAGGATATGACTGCTGAGAGGGTTGAGCTGTAAATTTTCATGTACTTCAGTCACGCTGTTGCCTTTTCTATATTATTTCAGACTTTCTGCTTGTGAGATACTGTTGTGTTGCCCTTTTTATATTATTTCAGACTTCGTGCTTCTGTCTTGTCAAAGACATTTTGCAATGTTCCCATGAACAGCAGTAGAGTCCCACTGGATGTGCTCTACTGTAAAATAAGTGGCTAGAAATACCTACTGCAGTAGGAGCTCTAATAGCCTGTCACTAGTATGCCGAAGCAAAGATAGATGGCTTTTCTTCTAATGAGTAGAATACGATTCACAGCCATTGAAATGATGAGCTGTGCTATTTGGGTTAACTGGATGGGCCCAGTCTTGCTTTAATTCTTTAATTAAAATTAAATATTTGAAAAATAAAAAGTCTAAAAAACCCCAGCCCTCATTTCTCTGAGACCATGTAACTCCTTCATACTCCCCACCACTCAGCCAGGATGACCACTGACCCTGTAGGAAGGTGTTTTGAGGCTGGCTGAAAGGGTATATAAGACTTCACTATTTCTTGTTTGCAGGTGGCACTGCAAGTCTATTACAGCCTTTAGAGTACTGGACAGATTAGAATTGATAAGGTGCAAAAAATGCTAAAATTGACTTTTAGGCAGAGACCAAACCAATTTCGGGCAGCCTGGGATTCAAGGACTGCAGAAAATTGTTGGCTCTGCTTCATTGCACCTATGGGACCTTAGATCACTTCATTTCTTTGTGCTGTGTTCTAAAATTACCATCCTCTCATTGCTTTAAATATTGTATGTATAACTTTTTTTGTCTCAAAACTTGTGTAGTTTACTCTTACGTCTGTGTCTTTACACTTAAAACCAGAACTGAAATCCCCTAAAAAGAGCAGTTCCTGTCATAACTTATTATAAAACTATTTATATAAAACTATTGTTAGTTACTGCTGACTAGCTTCTGAAAACAGCCTTTGAAATAGAAACTAACTGAATAACTAAAAGAATGGAAGGTTTGCAGCCCTTCCAATGGGCTGCTTTACCCAAATAACATGAAATCCCAGATGAAATGACATATTCTGAGGAAAAATTTCTCCACCAAACAGTTCATAGACAACTGTGTATAGCTTAATTTCAATTTTCTATTTTTCCCCGTGTAAATTAGGAGAGGGCTTTCTTTATCATTTCCCCTATAATCCAGACTAATGATGGTGACTTGTTTGCTTCCTAGAACCCACGCGAAAGAACCTGCTTTTTGTGCAGAAGGAGTAACACTGCTCAGCTTTTGCATGAACAGAGGCAATGGGGATGGTCATGTTCTCTACCTGACCTGTAGAGTTTTCGAATAACTACACAAGTTCTTAACCTTTCCTATTCCAAAATCCAGCCTGACTGGTGAGCAGTCAGTTTTAATCACCACAAAGTTCCAACAGATATGAATCTGTTCCATTTTTTTATATGCTATTCCTTTCCCTTGCTCAAGTGATCTGTTTTTTGTGAGAGTGAACAAAGAAAAAGGAGTGCTGTGCACTGATGGAAAGAAGCATTAGTCATTCCTGAATCTGTATCCTCATGTGTTTTCAGAACTTTGTCTTTTAAGATGGCAATATCTATGTCACATTTTGTTTCTGTATGCAAAGAGGGTTTACACGGTTAGAAGGTCATATGAGGACAGTTGAAACAGGTATGGAACCTTCCATTTCAAAGTTGTTTACCAGCATAAAACACTTGTTCGAACAATCTCTGTAGAAGTCAAGACTAACAGACAGATGCTGCTTCCTGAAGTGCAGGAAAGACAAAATCAACATAGTAAACAGTTTGTGCCTTTGTGTGGAGAAGGACATTAATCTAGTACCTTTTCTTATTGAAAAGAATGTGTTTGTGCTATTGCCACATACATGTACCGAGCAGAAATAATCATAGAATCCCAGAATGGTTTGGGTTGGAAGGGACCTTAAAGTTCATCCAGTTCCAACCCCCTGCCATGGGCAGGGACACCTTCCACTAGAGCGGGTTGCTCCAAGCCCCTGTGTCCAACCTGGCCTTGAACACTGCCAGGGATGGGGCAGCCACAGCTTCTCTGGGCACCCTGTGCCAGCGCCTCAGCACCCTCATAGTGATCTGCTACAGTGGCACACTGCATGGCATTATTCAAAGAGAGTGTGCTGAGAGGTGTATTCCTGTCTTTGCTGCGTGATTTTGAAGTGGTAAGTGATCCTGCAAGTTACAACTTAAAATCAGCTTAGAAATCAAAGGCCTGGAAACATACAACTAAACAGTCCTCAACATTATCTATTGGAGTAAAACATTTAGAATGCTAAACAACTTCTCTTTTGAATCTTTGTTTTAGTACATATAAATATGTACTCCTCTTTATTTACAGTTTAACATGTATTAGTAAAAAGAAGATTGTGACAGGTCTCGGACTGAGGAAAATGATGAACTTTCAATAACCCTCTTTGAATTGCTAACTTCAGGGTTTCTGGAATGAAGGAAGTATACATGGGTCCTAAATGCAGAGGAATACAAAAGCTTTGTCAAAGCTTTACATTACAACTGTTACAGTAAGGTTTCAACACGGCATAAATGTTTTTCTTGTTTATACCATCTTAAAAGGTGCGATTCAAAAATGTGAAATCAGAGGAAAGACCCAATTAATCTGACCTTTGTTCAGCCAAATGGAAACTATTGTAAGGAGTTAAGCTGACCTTTTACATCCATTCTACTCAAGATTATCCAATTGACGCAATTTGGATCAAGTATGAATAAATGACCACTTGTAATTAGTGTCTATTTGACTTGAAAAGAGAGTATCTTTAAGTGTGGTTTTATGCTAGCATAGTGTAACATGATAAGGTATGTGAAACAATATATAACTCATATCTTTTTGGTTTTGGAAAAGTGTTTCTCTTCTTGAAGGCAGGTATAATTTCATCTAAAACCAAAAAATAGATAAGAATTACTTTACACACTCATTTGTAGCTGTGTGGGTTCTTTTAAAATTGTAGAATCAGTCATTGTCTCATTATCCGAAATTACAGTGAGTTGAAGAACAGAAGAGTGGCTGAACGGAAGATTAGACTTCTGAAGCCTCTTAACAGTGCTTGTTGTAATCCTCAGTAATTTGTTTTTGTGGGTTTTGTTTCTATCCGTAATTCAGTAATGCAGACTTCACAATTCCTTATGCTGCCTTTTCTGCTCATCAGGAGTGCAAACTTCTTCCTGAAGACCAAGGAAGAATCCTCTGAGATCAGAATACTGGACTATTTTCATCACAACAGTCACTGACGTATGTTCATAGAGCCTTTTTATTTATTTGAAAACATCAGGCAGGGGAGATGGAAGACTGTATGTTTCATCTGGGGCTGCCTCATCCTGAACAGTTACACTTTTGCTAGAATCATAGAATCCCAGACTGGTTTGGGTTGGAAAGGACCTTAAGACCATCCAGTTCCAACCCCCTGCCATGGGCAGGGACACCTCACACTAGACCATGTTGCCCAAGGCTCTGTCTAACCTAGCCTTGAACGCTGCCAGGATTGGGGCATTTACCACTTCTCTGGGCATCCTGTGCCAGCGCCTCACCACCCTCACAAGCAAGAGCTTCTTCCTTATATCCAACCTGAACTTCCCTTGTTTCAGTTTGAACCCATCACCCCTTGTCCTATCACTACAGCCCCTGATGAAGAGTCCCTCTCCAGCATCCTTGTAGACCCTGTTCAGATACTATTTTCCTTAGATTAATGAAGATGAAGGCTGAATGATAAGAACATGGGATGCTGTCAGTGATTAGTGGAAGCACGGTGTTAGATGATCAGCAGTGGGGTCCCAGGAAGGTGGATGGCAGGGCAGTTACTCTATCTGCACTCACTGTATCTGACTGTGAAACAAGTTTTCTCGTTTCGTAGCCTAACTGTAGTAATCTGTGAAACTGTAACAAATGTAAAATCATTCTGTGGTTAAATACAGGTGTCTCACCTGCTTTCTAGACTACTGAGAGGACAGTAAATGTATGGCCTAATCTATTTTGTCATCTTGCAAATGTTTCTGAGGGCTTTTTTTTCACTTGATATATGCTGGGATCTAGTAATTTGCCTGTCTACTCTATCTGGAAAAGCAATGAAATAAGGTATTATGTCCTTACCAAGTAGCTGATGGTTGAGAACAAAATGTTCTCATTTAAAAAATGGTATGGTGACTATATGGTTTGGTAAGTAGGGTATGTTGCATAGGCAGTTCTCTTGTTCACTCTTTTGGGATATATATACATCAAAACAGTGTTGCCATTTGTTTGAATTAAGAAAGAAAACCCACTCTCTCTTCGTTTCTGATTGTGCCTCTAGTTTAGCATATGTCATGTACAGGCTTTTTAAACACCATGAAGTAGAATCAATTAGGTTGGAAAAGGCCTTTAAGATCATCAAGGCCAAGTATGAAGGTCTTGGTATTTCTGACTTTGCTCATGAAAGATGGAGGACCATAAACTAACCAAACTTGATTTAGAAAACAGAAGAAATGCTTTGAAAAGTGTTTTTTGTGCCCAGCTCCAGTGAGGAAGCTGACATCATTTCTTTGAGAAGGATTGGGATGGTTTTTTGGTCTGTGGCTCCATAATCTCAAAATCCACAAAGTATATCTGGATTTCTGGTTTTGGAGAAGTGGGAAACCTTGTATTATTTGAAAGCACCCAACCACAATGACCTGGAAGAACCAGAGCTTGCTTGTAAGATCTTTTAAATCCTTACATTTTCTGTTAGGTTTTTGATGACCATTATATTGCTTGGCTTAAAATAAAAGGCTCATTTATGCAAAATTCTTCTTACCAGCCCGAGTAAACCATAGTTAGTTCAGAGAAATTTCTGAAGGCTTCAGTGTCACTTGACAGATGTGAAGGAAGAAAACATCTTCGCTTTGGCTAAGACTAATCATCCCATAATGATTCATGTATGTGTATGCTCATGAAACTTTTGTTTGTGGACTTGTAAGTCTATATAAGCGGTACAGTGTGGCCTGCGTTTAATTGAGCATACAGGTATTGTAGAAAGAGACAGCAGGGCTTTAAGGATTTATTGTTCTGCTGAACAGAGGCACTTGATTTCAGACTCAGTCTAGAACCACATTAGCTGGTATATAGATGTGTGGCGATTATTTTGGGTAATAGGAGATACCCTAGCTGCTTAGGGTAGGTGTGTCTTGTTGCCTGTCATGAATGTTGAATGCAGCAGTGTGTTTTTTTGCTACTTGCAGCCCTCCCTTTGTACATTTGTATTAAACAGTTGAAATAGAACGAATCTGTTTTTTCTGACTTGGTTGTTGTGTCTATAAATATCCACTCATGTATTTGGAGTTACAATGGCAAAACCTCAGATTTCTTCTCAGGAAGACTGGACTGACTTGTGAATGTCAGACACAGGCTTCATCCCACATGTTTACTGGTAGTCATCTGGTATCAGCAGTATCATATACATGACACCACATGTATATTCATCTTGTATGTATGTGGGGAAGAGTCTTCTGGTATAACTTTGCTTATGCATTCAGATACTTACCTTTTAAGAAATACCCAGTTGTTGCTAAAGAGCTCAAATAACTTTCTCTAGGCTTGCCTCACGTTTGGGCTGATCTGCCTGACTGATACTCATCTGTAGTTTTCAGCTAATTCTCTTCTCAGTCTAGGTCAGGGGGGGTGGGTGGGAAGAGAATAGTACTTGTCTTGTATGGTAAGAAGTACTTGTGTGTGAGGGGAGAAGGGGATAGAAGAGTCATTCCCAGAATGAATCTTGATATTACAATAAAGACTGTCCAGATGCATTTGCATTAAAAAGGACAAAATTCTGATTATGCATCCTGCTTTGGATATGTTTTGATGGTTGTGACTGACAGCAGTAAAAAAACCACAATGGAGATCTTCCTGAGGAAGTAGGTGTTCTTTCTTCAAGAAGACGGCCACAATAGCCTCCAAGAAACACATGCATATATGAGTGCCTTTCCATGGATGGGTATAAGCTAAATCCTTTCTTTCACCTAAAAGAGGAATGCTTTCTTGAGGGCTTCAAATAGTAATCATGTCCAGGATTCTGCACTAAGTGTCTTTTAACATTGCTGTACCAAATACCTTTCCATCCAACAAGAGTTAGGCCTGCCTGGGGCTTACAGGATCCCCAGATGCTAGCAGGTATGCTGAAATATCAGCTGGCTGGTTTGCAGTGGTGGGATGATTCTGTGCTTCACACATTTTCCCAAAAGAGCTCTTCCTGAAAAAGAGATTTATTGGTTTGCATCAGTATTATTGAGACTTCAAGCATAGACTTCTGTATTTAGAACAATTACTGTTCAAGCCTCATCTGCAGAAGTACACAAAATGCTGTGCGTAGGGTTTCACTGTCTCATGAATTTTTTACACTACAAATGAATGAGTTAAGCACAGTGTTGCAAAGCAACTCAGCCTCTCACTGCTGCCTGTGAGAATCATGAAAGAATGCTGCAGTGGTCCCTTCAGAGCTGCTGCAGGGACGGTGAATGACAGGACTCTTTGTCTTGCCTGTCTGCTCATTGCTGTTTTGAACAGTTCTCTGCTTTGTCTCCTGAGACCGAGCACCAGAGTAACCTTGTCAAATGGGACAGTCTCCACACTATCTGCCTGTGATTATAAAGAAATGTTTGTACAAAACAAACTGATACTAAGAAAGTGTTTTATCTTTCTAATGGCACCGTCAGATTGGGAGGAAACTGGGAATGTTTTTCCAAAACGGGAAAAGTGCAATGTTTCACTACTGTTGCTATGGAAACCTGTACTGGTACAGTGTGTGCTTCTTGTTCCTCAGTTCTTATGCCTGATGTGCAGCAGTTGCTCCTAAGAGGACTCTTATGAATAACATCAGGATGCCTGCGAAATCTGCAAGCCTGTTATCTCTTACCTTCCTCTTTCCTGAACAGTGAGGCAGACAGAATAGCTCTGTTGGTCTGACGACTGCAGAATCCCACTCTGAGCTGCACCCTCTTTGCAGTGTACCTGTGGGAAGAGCACAAAATGTTGCATTATTAGTTCCACTGTAATAAACGGGACAGAACCACTGGTTACATCTGGAATTGAAGAAGTATGATGTCCTGTGCTGTTAACTCTCATGTGGTTCGGATGGGTGCTGCTGAAATAGCCTGCTCACTGGTGTCATCAGCACCCAGACTGTGTCATGATTTAAAAAGTGGAGACAGTCCTATTATTTTTGGAAGCAAAGGGACTTCCTCAGTCACCTCATTGTCACCACAGGACTGTAACAGGCTGGGCCCTTAGCACTAAGAAAACTAGATGCTATGTTACAAAATTCAGTTGCTGCTGCTGATCACACTTGTCTTGCTAGTGAGTTCAGAAACACTAAAGTGGATCTACTTCAAGACTACTTAGTCTACAGTTAATTCCTTGATTTGAATAAAGGATGAAAATGTAATTGACTTTGTTGTCACAGAATCACTAGGGTTGGAAGGGACCTCTGGAGATCCTGTGATCATAATGGGTAGCTTGAGACCAGGTGCTCTAAAGTTGCTTTCTGCCCAGGGGCATGGAGGGTTTTGTTCCTTGTTTCATTCCAAGTCCCCAAACTGTGTCTGTACTAGTGGCATGTTAGTGGCCAGGCTCTCATACAGGTCGAATCAAGCTGCACCCTTGATGGCAAAACTCAGGTAGGACTAAGTAAACTGTCTGCTCAAGGTTTTTTGGAGAGGATTGCTGAGATGAAAGCTCATCCTAATTGTCTATTAAGGCTTAGTACCTTTGTGTCAAAGACAAACAGTATGTAAACATGAACACATAAATTATTATTGACTTCTCAACATAGAATTAATTTTAACATTTATTTCCTTCAATGCAAAGTAGTGAAATAGATCCTTGGCTCTCAAGGAATACCTCTGCATTCTCACTTACTATTTTCCTTACACATTTTCACATGCACCAAAGGAATATCTATTAGACTTTCTAAGCTCCATTGGAGACCCTTAGCAATGGGAGGCTCATTACCTAACTCTGTTTAGTTTAGTTGTCATTGTCAGTTTTGGTGTGATGTGCTTATCGAAACTATTATATCTGTCTACATTTATTGTAATGTTCGTGTCCTTCTGTGAAAAGAGAATATGAGAAGTACTGATTAAAAGTGGATTTGTTTTCTGTGCTTCATAAAGGAAACATGGCAAAGTTATTCCTTTTATCAGGAAGATATTTGTGTGTTGGTAGATCAAACTACTTCTTATTCCACCACTCATTACAAGTCCAGCTCAGAAGGAAAGAGGGTTTAGGGGATGGAGATGGTCTTTCTGTGTCCTTGTCTAGGTTTTTTCACAGCAGAGAAGCTGTTTTTACTGCCACTATATGTAGATGTAGTTTTGATATCAGTGTACTGAACATCTGCATGTGTGAATGGCATCTGGTTTATAGCTTTTGTCAAATAGAATAATTTACTGGAAAAGGAGAGGGATTTTAGTTACAGCTGAACAGAAAACTAGGTAGAAGATAGGTTTCTTTAAAAAAAAATTAGAGTAACTTTCTCTTCCCCTACTGAATATTTCAGATTCGCCCCCCCCCCCCCCCCCATGTTACTGCAGTTTTATGTATTTCAATTGTTTAAATGATTTCTGGAAAGAGGGTTTTGGGATCATTAGTTTTGAAAAATATTTGTTACTTTTAGTTGCAGTATGTGGTGCTGCTACTTGACTTTGTTACTTTTAGTTTTCATTTGTTAGCTGACTGCATGCAGTAAGTTGCTCAGAATACTGAGGGATGTCCATGACCCAGACCTTTACACAAATAATGTCCTTCATCCATTGCTTTTTCTTCCACTATTGATTCTGTTCCTCCAGAGAACAGTAAGGTCCTTCTTATTCATCTATCCATACAAAGTAGTGTCATAAATTGACAGTTTCTTACACAATCACGAACTGCAAACACAAAGCAAAAAGATGGAAACAGCTGTGTTCCCTACACACAGGATGTATTCGAACAGCAGGTAATAGGTTTCTCTGAAGAAAGGTTGAGTCTTGGTAAGAAAAGATGCTGTCAAGATGTCACGAACTTGTCTTCTGTGCATCATGTTTGATCTTCTCTTGGGTTTAGTTGCAAGAGTGGTGTCCTAAATTCAGCTGATAGTCTCCAGATATGTTTTTCCTTGCGGAAACCAAAACCTGCCTGATAATGAATGCTGAACTTGCCATTTGATAACCTACAGTGGCAGATGTATCACTAACATATCCCAGCTTCTTTGAGATGAGATGTTTCAATGTCACGGTGGGAGGAAGTCTCATTCGTCTTGCCCTGCATAGTGCCTGCTGTGGGTCTTGGGTAGGGTCTCTGGGCAGGACTGTCCCTCAGCAACTGCAGTAGATTGACGATGGTACTAATCCAGAGGTTTTCTGAGTTATGAATAAACTTCTTAATCCGGGCCAGTTTCCTTGTGGGCTTTATCCAAACTAAACATGTTTGGTTTTGCACGGAAGCAAGATTCAGATTCATTTCTATCTATGCATGTAGAGTTATACTAAAGCCATTGGGGAGAGAGGGAATGAAGTACAAGTCAGTCTCCAAGTTGCAGTTTCGAGTTTATAGGGAAGCTGCTCATTTCCTGTTTTGTTAAGTGGCATTACAGGAAAGTTTATGGAATGTGGCCATTCTAGTTGTTGCATATAGTTTATGTATAAACTGTGTAAAAGTTTTTCTAAGCTATCAGTGCAAGCTAAGATATAGTACATGGAATAAATAGGAAACAAGTAATGGTCTTGTGTCCCTGCAAGGCAGTGACTTCATACAGCATGATTTGAATTCATAGGACTTTGAATCTTAAGGTGTTTGCAGTATACTTGTGTTTGCATTAGTATTCACTCCAAGAATTAGGCAACAATGTCTTTTCCTCTTGTTTCAGTGCTAGATCTCTTTGGAGAACTTGTTTGTGTATCAACATGTTTGTATGACTCCTGCTATCCAAACATTTAGTGACTAACTGGTTTTGTAACATATAGGCACCTCGCAAGCAGAAACTTTATTGTCCTATTAGCACCTCTTAAGACATTAAATTGTATTTAAAAGGACATGGCACAAAGGAAGATTTGGACTAAGCTTGGAACTGAACAAAAGTTTCTGGAGTTATATGTAGTGACTTGGCCACAATATCTCTTGTCTCCTGAGAATGATAAATGAGTTAATAATGAATTTACTTTCAATCAATAAGATGATCAACCCCCTGTTTTCCCACTGTATATTTTGCCAGATACTGGTAGTGGAAGTCACTGCGCATACAGAAAAGTACAATAACTTATTGTATGAAAACTGGCTTGGCAGCTATACAAAACAACCAGCAAGGCAGAACTACTTTGCTGAAGAAAAATGGAGAGAAACTGGTCTGAACTGAAATGGAGGAACTTGTTATACTTCCATGTCTATGATAACTTCAGCTGAAGCTTTTTCATCTTGACATACCATGTCTTGATTAGGAGTATTAATATTGCTTGTTATTTGGTTATGTTATCACAAACAAGTGCAGTGTTTTGGTTGTTTCTGTGAGATAATCAAGAGGATATACTGGTTTTTGTAGTATAAGGTCACTAAAAGTAGCTTTTTAAAAAAAAAGTACTTTTACTCGCCATTCTGACAATCCTTCTATTCACAGGCCAGAAATTCAATTGGGAGTGGGTCTTCTGTTAAATTTGTCTTCCCACCCTTTGTTGCTTGGGGAGTGTTGTAATAGCAGGCTAAAAGCTGGCTAAAATTAGATGCCTAAACAGTGAAGGTGGAAGATGGGTTCCCTTCAGGTTAGTGAAGCTCCTTCTTCAGGGGGTCTTGGCTAATAGTTATTAGCCGACATCAGTGTGTCAGGCCGCATGATTTAAATGCCACAACCCTCTTCCCAAGCAGCCTCACTGGGACAATTCTAAGTTTTAAGGTCAACATGTCTTAGTTGCAACAGACAAACCAATTCCCACGGTTTCAGTGTCTGAAGTTTCTCCATACGTAATAGACAATACCAGCTGGTTCCTCTCTGCTCAAGAGGTCCATAACCCTCATGTTAACTTTTCTTGTTGCTTTCTGGTTAGATAACAGCAGATGCATCTACTCAGTGCCTGAGTGATTTATTTCTCTTGAAAAGATTGTGCCTTTCTAATCTTGAAAGATTATGTTTGTTTCCAAATATCTGATTTATCAAGCAATTTGTTACTGAATGTTCCTATTAGAAGAGAACTTACTTTGAGCCTGGAAAAGGTAGTGCTGCTATTATGGTTAATTAAAAAAAGAAGTTTACAGGAAACATGTGCAGCATCTTTTGCATGGGATCATTGAAAGATGAAGCAGACTTCACCGAAACTGGGACTTTAGGATTTCTGTTTGATAAAAAAGCACTTCTGCAAAACAAAACAATACATATTTTAAACAGTTTTTCATCTGTAGTGATGCTCTGGTGTCTTCATTCTTAATTATCCTATTAATGTCAGCTAAGCTTTATCTTTTTAGATAAAAATTTGCTGTCTGTAAAGCTTTGTATGTAATCACTGTTTAATTACAGTTTTGCTATCTTTCACTGAGTGTTTGCTGCTTGTTGTATGTTCTGTTTCTAAGGCACATCCGTGGTTATCAAAGTACGGATCAAGGCTGTAGGAGGACATTTTCATTGGATAGGACAAGAGAGGATCTTGAGGTTACTGCCTTACTGAGCCATTGATTAAAGATTGGAGTGTTGCTAGCACCCTCCCTTTGCTCTTCCCTTGTAAATGTAGCTCTCTGGGCAGAAGTTTAGACAATTCTTTACATAATATCTGAGGCAATAAATAGGGGAAATTCCCAGCTACACAGCATGCTTTAGGCAGCTGGATAGACTCAAATAGAACATTATTACATCTGCAAAATTAACTATAGCAATGCTAATAGTATGGCCTGGATGAGAGCTAAAAAGTTACTAAAAGAGATTATAAAATAGTGAAGCACCAAGTAGTTCACAGAGGAAACCCTCTTTTCTTCCTAAGGCATTCTCCATTCATTGTATTTCTTCAATCTTCCTTTACTTTCCAAGAGGTCTTCTGTGAAATGATGTTTCACTCTATTTTCAAGTTATACTATAGTTAACCTTAGGGTTTCCCTTTATTTTAAAATTGAGTATTTTTTGATTGCCCCAACCATCTTTTTCTCAATGCAATTGACTTCTTTAGACCTATTCTTGTAAAATAGTGAAGCATTTAAGAAAAGAAATAGCTCTTTCACAAAAAGCCTGGATTTTAGTTTCTGAGCAAGCAGAGAGGCTTGAATAAATATTCAGTGTTTTCCTTTTTCTTTTTTTCCAAAATGAACTTTTCAGATGTGAACATAGGGAAATTTAAATTGTTTGATGTAGCTTTTGATCAAACAATCTGTTGAGTAATGGGGGGTTTAGCACACAGGATTATTATTTTAAACATGTTCAGTGGTCAAGGAAAATTGCTATTCATTTGTTGGTTGTAACAATAATTTTGGCATTTAATTTTGCTGAGTTTAGCTCCTTTTCCAACAAAGGCAAAAACCTTTTCATTTAATCACAAAGATAAGTAGATTGCAGGCACTTTTTTAGGCACAGGTAGTTCCTACTGAATTGTTTAATCAAATATTAAAGAATTCTACATCTCTTCAAAAATCATGTACCTTACTTTTTTTCATGAAATTTCAGCATCTGAAAAGAGCACCTTGTTCCTTGTTAGGTCCAAAAGTTTTTGTTTTGTTTTGTTTGTTGATTCAGTAAAGGAAATACAACTTCATGCAAGGTCTGAAAAGCAGACGGCTGAATGAAAGACATGTATAATCTCCTTAGCTGTGACAAAGCTTCTCCTGAAACAAGTTCTTGTGGAAAGCATGGCAGAAATAACGTGATAGAGTGTTGTCCTCATCTCGGAGCATGGTGGTACCTGGGTGGGAGAGGACAGTTGGGTCTGTTAAGTAATAAACCCTCAGATCTGGCATATCTGGTCTCTTTTCCAAGAGCCAGCTCTACTTCTGACTTGTCACACAGTGAGGGTAAGGAGCTCAAGGTTCTCCAGACCAGTACTGATCTCGTGGACATCAGTTGCAGAACCTAATTGTTTCAGTGGGATTTCCTTCTTCCTTACTTTCCTTATACAAGAATGTGTGAACTTCTGTGAGTAATAATTTTTTTAACATTTTAAGATTCTAACACCCATACTACATGCTTATTCCCTTTATTGTTAAATATATCAGTATTTGACTTGCAATGCTGGGAGACAGGGATGTACCTTACTGCTTTTAACATGTCTAGAGCTGTGGCAGAAACTTCTAAGGCCAAAATCTTCCAAACTACTGGTTATAATGCTTTGGGTTATTGTGCTTTTGATACTGACCTGTCTTCCTTTTTGTAGTGGTAGGAATGACTTCAGACGAAGAAGCTAACTACAGTGTGTTAGTCAGGGGTTAGATTCTTGTTTGTGCTTGTTTATTCAGTAAATGTTGTTAGAAGAATTATTTTGAATTTGTTTAGGAAATGATGTCCACATCTTGCCCAAAGACAGAGATGAATTTAATGGTAATTTTCCTAAGTGAGCTTGAAATACACTGTTCAATGTCTTTATTAATGACCTGGACAGTGAGAAAATGTTGGACTCAGCAATTTGAAGGCAATACAAAGTAGGGGAGCATTCAGTATGCTGTATGGCAGGGTTGCTTATTCAAAGGAACCTTGACATGGTTGAAGACTGGCCTGTGGGAAACCCCATCAGGTTCAGAGAAGGCACATGGAAAGCCCCAAACCTGTGATGGACAAACCTGGTGCAGTGAGACAAACTGGGGACCAGCTGGATGGAAAGCTGTTCGCTGGGGTAAAAGGCACAGGCTTGTGGTGGGCAAGTGGAACATAAGCTGGCGGTGTTGCCTGACAACAGTATTCTGTGCTACGTTAGTAAGAAAGCAGCCAGCAGGCTGTGGTGGTGTGCTCCCCCCTCCCAGCCATTACCACCAGGGGGGCTTACTCTGGACTTTGGGGAATGGTTGGCAACGTGATAGCCAAGGGCTGTCTGGAACGGTGACCCAGTTGTATGCAAATACAACTTTTAAGTAAATCATCTTACTTTGTAAATAGTGGATAGGCCGGGGCCTGTTGGGCACTCCTGCACAGCAGTGACATCTCCGCTTGAGTAGGGACACCTCTCAAGGTTCCTCCTCGAGGCTGAGAGATTCCTTGCAGCAACAGATTCTTGGTAAGTGATTAATAGCATGCTAAACTTTGAAAGCTAAGTGATATGAAGGATTGATTGTGCATACAGAATCCTTTAGACATAAACTGTTGACCAAGTGTGAGACTGGGACTGGATCCAGCCATGCCTAGACTCCTCTCTGAAAAGGAGGTTAGAAAGCAAGAGGGTCCTTTCTGAACCTCATGACTCAACAGGAGGGTCTCCTTGATGGTTTTGTCTAACCGTGTCCTCTATGCAGGAAATAATCAAGTGTACCTTGCCATTGAATCATGTTAAATCACTGTTGTATTTACCATTGAACTTTGTTAGCACACTGATTTATATCAGCATCTCTCTTATGAGTGAAGTGCATGACTATCCACGACACAGGGAAGTGATCCTTCCCATCTGTTTGGCACTGGTGACGCCACATCTGGAGCACTGTGTCTAGTTTCTGCCTCCCCCATACTAGGCAGGCAGTGACATACTGGAGGAAGTCCAATAGAAACGCAGGCAGGAGGACACAGAATGTAAGGAGCAACTGAGAGAACCAAGTTCAGCCTGGAAGGGAGATGTAATTTCTGTCTTTAGCTACCTACTGGGAGGGCATACAATAGACAGAGCCAAACTCTCGTTAAAGGCGCACAGCGGTAGGGGAGAGGCAATAGATGCAAGGTGGAACATTGAACGTCACATTCAGATATTAAGAAAATGCCTTTTCACCATGGGAGTGGTCAGCTCCTGAACCAGATTTCCCAGAGTGATTGCAAAATCTCCTGCCTTGGGAATATTCCAGCTGGCTTGAACAAAGTCCTTCACAACGGGTCTAAGTTGGCCTTGCTCTGAGTGACGGATTGGACTAGACCACACTAAATTGCAGCGTGATGTTACAGGATGTTCTGTGGTATTTTTATATAACTTTCTTTTGTATTACTCTTCCACTTCATAAGATGGTAATTGAAAATGAAATTAGGAAAATGAGTGTAATATTGATAAAGCATACTTTGTTTTCTGTCCATCATTGTTCATCAGCGACACAATTTCCAACTTCAGGGTAAATGGGAGTCATGTTTATTTGGTTGAAAGGTGCCATGCATATTAGTATCATATATATATGTATAAAAATGTATATAAATCTTTTTTTCCTTGTCTGGCAGTTTAAGAATAGGCAAGTATCAGACACTTTTTATCTGGGGAAAAAAATGTGGGTTTTGTGTTATTTCCTTTCTAGTATTTGAGAATTAGAATGAGAAGAGGTGCCACCAGCTGTGACCATCAGATTTGAAGAAATATGCACTAATAGTTGCTTTTTGAGTGACATTTTGGAATGAGATTACAACAATGCTGTTGAAGCTTTTGAATTTCCAGGTGTTTGTAATCATCTTTACTCAAAAGTAACTGTGAAGTAGTAATTATTAGTAGTGTAATTATTAAGAACCCAGTGTCCTTTTGAAGGAAAACCCGGCATAAGATCATGGAATCACAGAATGGTTTGGGTTGGAAAGATCATCCAGTTCCAACCCTGTACCATGGGCAGGGACTCCTCACACTAAACCATGTTGCCCAGGGTCCTGATGGATCTTGCCAGTTTAAAAGTATCCATTCAGAGGCATGAAAGTCAACATTTATCATTCTGTGTTTTGTTTGGCTTTTCGTGATTGTATTCGATGAACTTTAAATACCTTAGCCTTGTTTATACTCTGAACAAAGATCTCTAAGAGCACCTGTTTTAAACAATAGATAGGATATCATCTGGGAAAACATCCTCCTCTGACATCCTCCCTGGTCAGAGTAGTTTTCAGCAGAAACTCTTTTCATAGATTGCTTTTGTGTGATTTACATTGACTTTTGATGGACACCGTAACAATTGGAATCTTAAAAGTAGGATGCTCTGAGATACCTAGTTTTTAGGGAATGGTGATATCTCCATAACATTTAAATTTGTTACTTTTGGGTCCCAGAAATAGGTGCCTGGTGTCATATGTTGATGTTTGCTGTGTGATGTTATCTATGTTTAATATCTTCCTCCCCCCAAATCCCACTCTGCTGATTCTTTTTCTTCCAGTTTGTTTTCAAAATGCAAATTTATTTTCTAACTTCTAATTTACTGAAGGAGGATGGGGTCATACAAGTATCCAGTATCTGAAGGGGGCTACAAGGATGCCGGAGAGGGACTCTTCATCAGGGACTGGAGCGATAGGACAAGGGGTGATGGGTTCAAACTGAAACAGGGGAAGTTCAGGTTAGATCTAAAGAAGAAGTTCTTCCCTGTGAGGGTGCTGAGGCACTGGCACAGGGTGCCCAGAGAAGTGGTAAATGCTCCATCCCTGGCAGTGTTCAAGGCCAGGTTGGACAGAGCCTTGGGCGACATGGTCTAGGGTGAGGTGTCCCTGCTGATGGCAGGGGGTTGGAAGTGGATGATCTTAAGGTCCTTCCAACCCAAACCAGTCTGTGATTCTATGATTCAAAGTAGACGGGTAAGTTAATTCTCTTCAAAAAGTTTAAATCTACTTTTTTAGGTCCTTCAAAGTATATGCTGTACCTGTCCATGCTCACAGGCACCACCCACGAGGAGCTGGCTACGGGAGCTGAAGTTAGGTCGCAAAGCTGAACAGTTTCTTTGAGACCAGTGCTGAACCTATTGAGGTGCTGGGCTCCATCTGTACCTGCTTGCTCTGCTTGAATGGTACAGACTGCAGGTGGAACAGGTACAGATTGCAACCAGCTCGGTAATGTCTATTGAGCAGTTCCCTCTTCTTCAAACTAACTCGGTTTTCAGCTGTGGAATTAAGTAAGAACTTGATTCAAGGGAAACAACAGGAGTCATCCACCAAGTTTTGTTGCTAGATGAGGTTAGACTGTTCATTTGAGGATTGTGTGGACTGAGATTTCTATTTGCTCTTTTTTTGATTTAATAAAAAATGAGATGTTTTGGGGGAATAATGGTTCTGTGGAGTCTTTTCTTCATAAAAACCGGACAGAAACATAATTTTTTTCATTGAAATTGCAGGAAAACCTGTTCTACAACTAAACCACTCTTCCATGTCTCCTCAACATACCTCGGATACATCAGCAGTCGATCACAAGTGATTCTGTCCACAAGGTCTGTCCAATAAGAATAATTCTAGTTGGATTAATGACTTTTAAACAGGCAAATTTAATGGGAATAATCCCTGAAGCTACAGAAATGCCCAGAAAGCATTGTGCTGTTGTTGAGAGCAGATGATGAACTTGATGTTACTGAGCAAATTGCATTGAGATTATTGGTAATGGTTAAAAGGTTTGGAACTAAAATAAGACAAACGAGAGTTTTATACAAGCAAGAAGTTAGTATTTAATCCGTTACATGGATTTGATGTTTTAACGTGTATTAAGTACTTCTCAGTTGTTAAACCTTGCCAACTTAGGATAATAGGAAGTTTGAAGAAAGTTTTTACATGCTATTTTTAATGGTCAAAACCCTGAAATGCCAGTTTGGGACTTAAAACCCTGAAATGCCAGTTTGGGACTTAATTAATAGAGTCTTATGGGATGTTAGTAGAAGCTTTAAATACCCAATGAAAATATGCCATGCCAAACAAACATGATTTTGTTGTTGTTTTAAAATCCAAGCATAAGTATATTATAGCAATGTGGTTAGAAAGAGGTATGGAAATCAATTTCCTCTCCCCAGCCCTTGGTATCACATCGTGTGATACTGAAATAGCAATACATTCACTTGATTCAGAACATGCTAAATGGATTTACAGTTAATTGTTTAGGTCAGATAAATAGAGGCAACTTGTGTGCAGATGTCTGTAGGTGCGTTTCAGTGTCAATATTTTCTTGCTAATAAATTTTATATGAATGGTTAAGTTTGCAAGGGACATAAAGGTCAGAAAATACTATAGTGTTTCTATAGAATATTCTCATTGTGGTATTTCATCAGATGGGCCTACTAAAAAAAATACTTGAATAGAGGGGTGCTCATACAGCAAAGAATGTAGATGGTGTGTAAAGGATAGAAAGCCATACCCTGTAGTCCAGCACTAGAACGGTCTTCAGATAATGGCTAAAAACACTCCCGCAATGCTGTGTTCCAGGGAAGGAATGTAGTTATTGAAATTAGGGAGCTATTGAATAGGAATATGAAGGTATGTTATCTCTGTGTTGTAATGGCCTTATTACCAATATCAGCAAGGTCAGAAATACTTCAGTGTGAAAAGGGTTAATTTTAAAGAACTAGGCATTTGAGAAATAGGTCTTACAGCCCAACTTAGTTCGATCAAGAGGGGAAAAAAATGGAGGTACTTGGACCTTCAATGCATGAGATATTTTTGAACTTGAGTGAACTTTAATGTAGCAGAAAAGGTGTGACAGAGTCCATATTCCCAAAGCTAAAAAAGCTAATCCAGACTGGAAAACCAGAGTCAGTATTTAATCTTGAAGGTCCTTAAGAAGTAGAACTGTATCTCTAAGGCAGTTGAGAATCTACTACATCCTTATGTTTCAGGGGTTTTTCAATCAAGGCTGGATAAACCCCAAGATGTATTATATGATCTGAGGAAAAAAACCACCCCGGAAACAGAATAACAGGTATTTTGGTGTATGTTACAAGTAGGTGACACCTAAATAGTCTCTTTGCCTGTTTCTGGCTGAAAAGTGAAATGTGACTAAACAAAAAGTTTATGCTAAAAGCTGGTTTTGTAAGATTTTAGCCAAGCACCTTTGATTGTCTGCAGTTGTCTGAGGCAGTAGATTAATGCACAGACCTAAGGACTGGATTTGGTTAACTTTGGTTTTAGGTTTTGGAAAATATTTGCCATCATAAGATATGCTGGAGAATATTACTCCCTTTAATCCTCATGCCTTGTCCCCTCGTTCAGCGGCCCATGTTTTTCCTATTTGAAAATTCTTATTCTTTTTCCAAGGAGGAAAAACTGAGAGAAGGTCACATTGTTTTAGTAAATTAGTTCCAGAAAGTATTTCTTGAAAAGAAATTGTTCTTAAAGTAAACAGTATCCATCCCTCTGGTTTATTTTCATGGGTATTTTAAGATGAAGATTACTAATATTTGTCAGTCTCATGGATGTTTTTTCTTCAGCTAAAAAACTTTTGACCCTCACTTTCCATTTCAAATCCTTTGTTACATGGAATTTCAAGGTAAAACCATGACACACACTTGCATCAGTAAACTTTGTCTTTTCTAAGGTAGAGATTAAATCTCTGTATTTTCATACGTGTGATGAAAGCAAGCTTTCATTTTAATTTATCATGTCATTCTTAGTGACATATTTTGTATCAACTCCTCGTTACTCAAGTCTAGAGAATTACATGCTGTGTGTGTATTATGGGTTAGAGGTGTCCAGCTTGTGGCTTTTGATCTTCATGTTGCTTGTGCGTGGCTGGAGTGCTCCTCCAAACCCAGGGTAGTACCAGGGCTCTAGGTGCTGGTAAAATGGAATGATATAAATAGTTGGGAGGAAAAGCAAGCCATCAGTGCCTAATTCCCAATGCATTTAAACACCCTCACTCTCTACTTTGGTTGCTTTGACTCCAAACAAGTTTCCCTGAGCCTTTCACAAGCAACATTTGATTCTTCTGCCCTGTCTTTCTGCCTCACAGTCCATACTCACAAATGCAGGTGCATCATGGAGATCCCAACCACGGTAAAAGAGGACAAAAAACTGTCCCACTGGATAGTGGGGATGCCTGTTCATAAAATCAGTGAAAGAGACTTCATCCTTGCTACACAGGTGGAAGCATTAGCATTCTGCTGACTTCTTCAGCCCCTTTATTACCTCAGTAGATACAGTCAGTCACCACAAAGAGCAGGTTGCAAATCCACAGTTGTAAAAGGAAAGGAGCTTTTCCAGTGTTGGAGAAGAATGATATTATAAATAAACATGTTGTTCCAGTAGTCCACGTATTCACTGAGCTGCTGAGTTCCTTTTCAGGGGAACATACCGATTGTTCCTGGAGATTAATGGCTATATCTAAATGCAAACTTGGCCATGTCAAAAAAATTGATGATAAGATGTAGAACAATGGGAACCTTTAATGACACAGCAATATTGGCATTTTTGATGTACATTAGTACAGAAAGATCAGTGGAACATACTATTAAGTTTTATATTGCATAGGGTTACGTGATCCTCCCAAAGGTGGTTTTCACTGGGGAAGAAACAAAGATATAAATCTACTCCTCACAATAAACCCTCCTCTGAGGAATTTATTGTTTCTAGGATTAAGGTATAAGCAATGCAGCTTGTGAAACAAAAAGCTCTAAACCAAATGTAAGTACAGTTACTGCACATAAGAAAAGTGTTAGTTTGAGATTCACGAATAGATACAAATAAAAAAATCAATCCCTACTAAAACTCTGGCTTTCCTTTGCTCAAAATAGTTCTTTCTCCTCAAGTTTATTTGGTATCCAAAAACTTTTCCTTCTTCTGTTTGTTATTTTGTTTATGTGTATGGGGGGTTTTGTGTGGTTTGGGTTTGGGTTTTTTGTTGCGATTTATTGTGGGGTTTAGGTTGGTTGTTTTTTCTCCAGGATGTAAGGCTTACCCCACTGACCACCAGTACAAAGGCAGGAATTGTACAGGGAATAAACAAATTACTAAATGCAATTCAGATGCAATTTTCATTGATTTAAATGAAATTATGTAAATTTGAACTAGTACTGTCAAATAATACCTTTAGAAGTGAACATGATTTTTAGTGTAGGCTTCTCCCATTTGCTAACCCCACTGAAAAACTTCAACATTTAAATAGAAGTACATGCAAAACCATAATACAATTGGTTTGAGGTATCAGCAGAGGATGTGGAGCAGTGAGCCAAAAGCATATTAATAACTGACAGTCTTGTCAAATGCTGAAAACTTCAGATGATGTTTTAGTGGCTAAAGCGACAGTATTGCCTGTGAACCAAAACTGAAGGAATTTTATTCAGAGAAGATAATTTGGCAAAGGAATATACAGCCAGATCAAAGGCAGAAGAACAAACAAACAGCCCCACGTGTTTAGAAGCACAAGTTCAACCAACTACATAATGACTTTTGTACCTGCTCCATAATTAAGTGCTTTTCTTTCAAGATTGGTTGCATAACATGAGGAGTAAACACTTGATTGCTAAGAGGATAGGTGGATTTTCTCCTCGGGATTCTTGCTTCTGTGTGTGTATCAAGTTGTGGGATTTGGAAGCAGCTATGACTGCATAGCTGACTGTGCCATGGGCCTGACTAGTGACTTCCCTGGTACCCTGGATGCTAACCTGAGTTCGTATCACATTATTGAATCATAGAACTATAGAATCAATTCAGTTGGAAAAGACTTTTAAGATTATCAAGTCCAACTATTCCCCAGCACTGCCAAGGCCACCACTAACCCATGGCACTGAGGGCCTCGTCTACATGGTGTGTGAACACTCCAGGGATGGCGATTCTACCCATGCCCTGGGAAAGGGGAATATTTTTATATTTATATAAGGGGAAAAACATATTTATTATAATAAATACTTCAACAGGATTAAAGAAGACCTAATTTTGTGAGTCGTGTAGAAAGAAAAAGGTTAACCTTGCAGATTGTTTTCTCAAAATCTGCTCTTCTGTATAGTACAGGTTCTAATAGAAGCATTAGTATGTTAGTCTCGTAAATCTTGCTGCTTGAATCAATCTGTACTTATTAATTTGGTAGGTCCCATTCTGCCTGAATAATATTCATGTTTCTAGGCTTATAAATCATAATTTTGAGCGCCAGTTGTCTCTATAACAGATTCTGAGCAGTTCCCATATGCACTGTAATACAGTAATTCTTGTGACCATCCTATGGCTGCACATGTCCTATGTCTTTGATCAGGACAAGTACTGCGAAAGAGGAATTGTTTCCCCAGTGAATTTCTAAGATTTTGCCTTTCAGCCAGGATTTTTTTGTGACAGGGTTTTAAATATTTATTTGAGGTTTACAAATGAGATTTTAAAATATCCGTTGGGGTGCCACCTATGAGTTTTGCTTCCAACTATATTTTCCTTCCTTATTGAGAATTGTTATGATGAGGATATATGTGAAACAAATTCTCCTCTTTCTGATTGAAGGTAAGTGGGGAACTGTTGGAGTTTTTCTTTCCAGTAGTTCCTGAAATCATGCTAGGTAGCTCTCATCAGTTAGATGGAGTTGGCATGATATTACAGAGCAAGTGCAAGCCTGCTGTTGCGAGAGCTGAATTTTGGACTTGCTGTGCTGTTATGTGTCTGGTTGTGTCTGGTTCACTGCACAGCACTGCTGGTGGTCACCCTGAAGCGCAATGACCCTGAACCTTGCCTTCTGCAGGCTCATCTTTCTGCATACTATCACTCAGTAGTAATTACCGACATAACCCATAAAAAGTGGCTAATGTGTGCAAACAGCTCACCATCAGTGGCAGAACTCACTTTTGTTTTTTTACCCTTCAAGCACAGAGACCGTATTTTTGAACAAAGCTTAGCAGTTAAATTCCTGACTGTTCCAAAAATTCCTGGTTGAAAGCCTTGCCTGACTTTGGGAAAGGGAGATAACTGCATGGGTTTAAGCGCACTGGTGATAGTGCCATGGTTCTCATAAGTACTGTGCGAGTAGTAAGGTGAGTTGATCCCCAATGGTCAGTATCATGCTATGGAAGATTACATCTCCTAGTTACTTCCGCTTTACTATTTGTATGTAGGTCACTGGGTGCTAATGTCCCTTCTGCCTCACTTGCTGCTCTCCCCAGAACGCGTGAGTGTTTGGACCAGCTGAGAGCCAGAAGTGCGCTGCTGCAGAGCTGTGGCCGGGAGCATGTGCCAGTACCTGCAGCGCTGTATCTAGTGGTGTAGCTGGGTGGTGTCTCAGGAGAAGTTCAGTGGTCCAGGGCTCAGCTGATCTCCACTGGAACCAGAGAGCTTTGATAATTAACACCAGCTGACACTCAGCTCCGAGGACTCAAGCATTACAGTTTGTATGTCTCTAAGTAGTAACATTTACAATGTGCATGTTTCCATTATGTGCACTAATGTAATTTGTGTTTCCCAGATGTGCAGATCTTCGGGTGAAGTCCTATTCTTATGTCTTGGACCCAAATATGTTCTTTTTTTTTTTTTTCCCCAGAAATAAGTGTTGGTTGTTTTGGGTTGTTTTTTTTTTCCCAAGAGGGTGGGAGGACGGAAGAAAAAGAGCAAGAGGAGGAGATGGTTTTTGTGCCTGGAACCCAATGGCAGTGTGTTTATATCAAACAGCCTTTGCTCGGAGATGCGTTTCGCTGTAATGCTTTCAGCCTTCTGTTTGTGTGGTCTGAGTTCAGAGAGATGATTTGCTTCTGTTTCCCACAAGGCTAAAGACTAGCTGAAGATGTTATGGAAAATGTCACAGGAAGCAACACGCTGAGACAGGGAAAGAACACAAGAACATTGTGAGTAATTGCGCTGGAGACTGTACAGCAATAGCTCCAGCTTGGCCAGAAAACAAACTTGGCCAGTGAAGCTCAATGGAAGACACCCGAAACACATGAAACTGTTGTTCATACTCAGTGCAAGCTCTGTCCCGCAAGGTGTGGAGGAAGGTGTATTTGAAGCTTGGCACAAACAGGTTTACTGAAAGAACTAGACTTAATGGCTACATTTATATGAAGCAAAGCCTGGTCCAAGCCCACTGTCCACTATTAAATCATGAGAATAGCCCTGGTATGCCTTTTGCTTACAACAGGTAATACGTTTCCCAAAAACTCCAAGGCAAAGTCCAGCCCAGGTTGGAAGCACTTGTTGCATCCTTTTGATCCCTCAGTTCTCCATTCCATGTCCTCAGATGGCCTTTCACAACTCATTGTAGGCCACACTGGGTTTGGACAAGTTAGGGAAAAAACTCCACACTGATAAAGGCTGCGGAACTGCTGCTTTATTCTTTTCCTGTTTGCTTGGATGACTTCTGGTCTTAAGGCAGAGAGGCAAAGCAAGGCTATACTGGGCAGAGAGGAAAATGGTTCATTTAATGATAGAAATGCTTGTTGAAAGTGAGCTCTGGAAGTTACCTAGTCCAGCTTCCCTATTAAAGGAGGATTGTTGCCACCATTACATGGGATCACCTGTGCCTTTCCCCTTTCGAAAAACTTCAAGCATGGAGAGAGTGGGTTGAGGATGAAGGGATGGTTGCGGCTGGAACACCTATGAAATCTATGGTGAGGTGCCCTTGCCCTATGAGAACCCACAATTGTATGGCTACTTTGTGCTGGGAAAAATTTAAGGAACTAAAGCTAACCTACATGAAATCTAGGGAAGGAACCAGCAGTCTGGTGCAGGTTGGCATGTTCTCTGCTCCAAAACTACTTCTGATACCATCTGGCCCAGTGCAGGGGACAAGCTCTGAGCTTGGCTCTCTGGGTTGAAAATTAGCTTTTGCACTTGCTGATAGAGAATTGAGGACTAGTTGTAGGGGGAATCAAGAATGTGGTCTGAAATCAAGACTCTCTTGTCACTAAACAGTAATCACTCCAGCCAAGAAACAGGAGGTCAAAAATATGTCTACAGAGGAATTAATTTGAGCTTGTTGAAGACACACAATGTTTTCAGTTGGCCTTTGTGCATTTTGAATGTAAGTGGGTAGGACAACACAGCTTTCATACCTACCCCATCAGTCTGGTGCCATGGCTTAGGATGGAGCCATGACAGTATGCTTTAATTTCACTGCGCTACAGAACAAAACTCCTGCTGTTCGAATTGCAACAGAAGCAGTCACAAGTGCAACCTGATATATATTGTAGGAGCCCTTCAGAGAAAACTGAACTTAGGCTGTCCCACTTTGGCAGTGTCAGAGACACAAACAAGTTACTTTGAATTTTGACATTAGCCTGAGCCATGGAAACAAGAATAGAAATCAGATTCTGCTTTCCTTTCTCTCTATTTCCTGCAGAGGGAGATCCATTTCTTTAGACAGAAGATGATTAATTTTGGTTCCTTCATCTGTTGCATCTTTACGTGTACTCATGTGACATAAAGCAGACTAGTGCAATGCATTCAGGTTGTGTATTCATGGCATATCTATGACTTTTGGGCCTCTGTAGTTGCATGGATGTAGTGGGATCCAAAAAAGAAAGAAGTGAAATGGAGACTTGCAGGGATGAGCTGTGCAGAGATCAGGTGAAGGAAAAGACAGGAAACTGAAGGAACTTGTGGTGTTTAGTCTGGCAAGCATATGGAGAAGGGATGTGATTGTTGTGTATAAATATATCTGGGAAGTAACAAACAGGAAGGGAAAAATTAGATGTCTAAATAAAAATACCTGATGCTCACCAGTAGTACCCCACAGTTTGAGGGCTTCATATTTTGGATATCAGTATGAAAATCATATATTTAATGTAATAAAATTGTTCTGTAATACTACAGATATGGGCTTAATATTCAGTGGAGGTCAAAAAAGTGCTTGCTTGAAAGTTCTTAATATTTAGTAATAAACAAGACAGAATAGTATTATACCACTCAACAAATTTGATAATGTACTTATTTTTAGTAGATCTGGTATTTTCAGCCCATTTTGGAAAAAGCATGGTAGAGCCCTGGTATTCTTTTACCTAGAAATGAAACAAGGGAGGGGAGATTGAACTCAGTAAAATAAAGAGTAGTGTGGGGAAGATCAACAAGGAACTATTGCATCTCACAGCACAAAACCCAGGGGTATCAAGTGAATTATCCAGATACTGAACTTACAAAGCAAAAGTATAACAATGTTGCCCACAGCAGGTATTTAAACTACGTTTTCAAAATGCTTAATTAAATTTCAAGTTGAAAAATTAGTCAAATTTTTTTTTAAATGTAAAAAGTTAGATTGATGTGGCTAAATGAAGACTCCCGCCATGTAGAGAGCTGCGTTGACAGGAGATCTAGAGCAACTTCAAGCCTTCCTGAAGGCAGTGAATTGGGCACTTTTTAGGCAAAGGTAGAGACATCAGGAATAAGTGCACTGTGGCCTCAGTGACTGACTTCTCTCCAGTGACTAGAAAGTAAGCCTATATGTGTGCCTGAAAATAATAAGGTGACTCTTGATACCCCAGTACGTCTTTGAAGCTCCCCGAGATGCAGTTTGGTAGAAGACAGCGTTGAAGAGTAAAACTCTGTATCTGCCCAGCTCTTGTATTGTTTCTCCAAGCTCTTACTACAGGCCACTCTCCAAGACAGGGTATCAAGCTAGCCCACACTTTTTGTTGACATAAGCCAGTGTGTCACTTTTTCTGTTCTTTCGGGTGCAGGAAACAGAAGGTCCCATCTTTAACCAGGTCTTTTGTTGCCATTAGTTGTGAAAATTAAACTGCTGTGGTTTTTAACATTCAGTTTCTAAGATTATATACTGAATGCTTGTTGAGGGAGAGGTTGGGGTTACTAATTATTTATACTTGGGCAATGTGCTGGAAATTCTCCTGGTGTCAGATTGGTAACTCTGGAAGGGTGGACCATTCCTCTGAGACCTTTGATTCCATTGCACACATCTGCACACATCAAAGCTGAGAGCTTTTCCATGAAATTTCCAGAGTATCTTGCTTTCCCTCTGCAGTTCAGCTAGAATTGAATTGGGAACTCAGTGACATTTATTTGGAAATCTAAATCAAGAACATATGAAAGAATATTTCCAACACCAGAAAATGCATTATTGTAAGCAGGTTGCTGTGGTCCTGTGTGATAATACATATTGGTTCCTTTATAGTGGCCTCTGTAAATGTATTTATTTTGATTGGTGTAATTCTCTTAGCTTCTTTTAAAAGGGATTGTCCACACATGTAAGATACATTTTTATCTTGCTGACCATAGCATGTGCACACTGAAGAGAAACTCCTACTGCTTGTGGGACAGCGAACAACAGTACAAATCAATATCATAGTAGTGTTGGTGTTGCCTGTAGTTGAGAAGTGTGTTTATGTGTTTCCCAGTATTTTGCTCGGTTTTATTTAGGTTTAACTGTAGTTACCTAGTTTAACCTAGCTTTTGGATGTCACTAGGTGAAAACACTGACTTTATAGCATCAGTTACAGAAGACTCGGAGATTTGCAACTTAGTTTATTAGGACAGACAGCACTGAGAATTGTATTGAAAATGAAAGTCTCTAATTCCTAATTTCTTAATTCCTATGTATTCACTTTTACATATGAGTCAGGTGTATCCTAGTAGTATCTCTTTCCCTGTATTTCCTCATCTGTAACATTGCACTGATGAATTTCTTCGTTGGACTAGTTTGGGCTCCGTATTCTCCCACTGTGGTTGTTTCTGTAGATTCATATGAGCAATTATCTATTGAAAAATGGTCTTTCAAATGGCTTTTGATTCAGTTAATGCGTTAACATATCACACACACTTTTGACAGTACTGTTAACACTTGCCAGGAACAGTAGTTCCAAAACATATTTAAATATGACTACTGCAGTTGCTTCCGTAGAGCGCAGCATCTCTGAAGAGCTGGTTTATGGCACCATTGAGGTTCACTTATTTCTAAGGCTTGATGATCAGTTTGACAACCAGCCAGGGGTGTTCAGCTTTCCTGCCAAAGAGCTGAAAATGCTTGTTTAGCTTGTGCAGGTGTTTGGAGCCTTGGAGTTGCAAATTAGACTGCTTCTTGTGATGCTTGTGTAACTGATGGATGCTCCTAGTGGTGGTGGAGCCGTAGCTGGTGCTATCCTCATAATTTCAATATATAAGTGCTAAGAACATGAGCTAAGCAGCAGATAGGGGGTTCAGTAAAATGAATTAGTGAGGGATTTCATTCTCACCAGGGTGGGCAGATCATACAGCAGTTTTGGATGCTTCCTTTGACGAAAATGGAAATTTCACTTGCTAGACTGTTCAGGTTTTTCTGTTTGCTTGCTTTGGTTTGGAGGAAAACCTCATGGTAGTACAAAGGTTGTAGCTCAAGAGTCTATGCATCTCTTAGGACTGTAATACAGGTTGTAATTTGAGGTTAAGAGGTTTCTGGTCTCTGTGTGCGACCACAAAAGTAGTGTAATGTTTGTTTCATCCAAGTTATGCCTAGAGACCTAGAGTGTGAATTGGACAGAACAGAAATGTCTTTGCTTGTTTTTTCTTGTACAACTTTTCATAGTATTATTTGAAAAGCAAAAGTAAAGACAATTACTCATGATCTATATGTTTATGAATGCGTTTAAAATCTCTGGGAGAAAGAGCTTGCTTTGCTATATCATAGCTGTCAAGATGTGAGACACAAGTTGTTTCCAAATGGCTACACCAGATGCATTAATGAATAATACAGCAGTGAGGGAACTGAATGAGAACCCACATCCTCCTCAATGCAGCCTGGCTTTAACAGGGAGAGGAAACTGTGTTGGTCAGTGGCTTTGTGATGCCTTGTGAAACTTGATGCTGCTTTGGAGGGTTAACCGGAAACATGCCCTCTAAGGAAAGGCTTCTTTTACAATTGTTGGTTTGGATAATGTTTGTTGAAGACTGCCGCTCTGTTAGAATTTAAATTGCTTTCCACTAAATAATTATTCATCCTTCCAACTTCTAGTCCTTGGCTGCCAAAACCCATAATGGAAATCGGTTGGTAAGATACATCTTTCTGTTTCATGGAAGAAGCTGATGTAGTTAATCAGGTCTGTTCTGGTGAAAGGTTGGCCATCTTATTTATGCTCTTTCCAGTTTCAGTTTAATGCAAGTCCTTGCTTTTCTTCTCATTGACCAAAATTGCAGTGAAAGAAGCACTTTGAATTTTGCAGTAGGATAAAATGGTCTTTACTGCCCAAACCTCACTGTTACAAGAGTGTTAAAACTCCACTCTAAGGCTAGATCTAAATTTCAGTTACAAAGATGACTGTAGTCGTGACATCTTATGTTTGAAGTAACTGTATCCAGTTGATACAGCACAAACCAGTGAAGCTGTAGGTATCCAAGCCACCAGGGCACATTGTTACTTCTTCATCCATTGCACTATTCCAGAGCTCTCCTAACTGAAATGTGGTTGGTTTCTTTCTTTGTTTGTCTCTTCAGTTACAAGAGGCAGGAGACACCCTGCTGGGGTGTAATTGACTGAATTGCTATATAAAGCTAGAAACTAATCCATCATGGGTGATTAAAAGGGTTTTTGTTTCATAGACTGTGATCAGCTCGCTTTCTGAGCTTGTTCATGATTCATAGGGTTAGGAGAAGGAGAAGGTTAGTTGAGGAGAAACTTCCACAATTGAGTTTTGATGTGTAGTCCATGGTAAATGCTCAGTTTCCAAAGTTGGTGTTAATTTGCACACAGTGTGTTTTCCTTCTTTCACTGGATTTGCATAACAGTGTTAGTATGAGAAATGTGACTCTACCAGTAGCACTGGAAATGTGGAACTGATTACTGGCATTCTGCAAAATCTTCATCTTCAGTGTTTGCTTGAATGTCCTTCCAGTGGCACACACAAATGGAAGTGATAAGGCCAGAGCCTAAAATAAACTAATAATGATGTTTTTCTTCCATTTAATCTAATTATTCTTCGGAGTTCTTCATTCTGCCCCAGAAAGTGCTCTATCCTTCCATCTGAATTCAATTAATTCCATTAATTAGGAATGCTGTATCTTAATGAGGCTCACCCACACCGTGGCTTCCCACTCGCTGCAGTTCTCATGTTAAACTCATTAATTAGCACAACAATAGGAGTTCATGTTTGTTTCTCTGCAAGATGTTCCCTCAAGGATCTTCTTGCAAATGAGCGCTATGGTTCAAGGATTCTCCGCAGGGTAAATAAACTATAAAAGTCAGGAATAGAATGTTACCCACAGATACGGTTTCTATATCATGAACAGAGTGCAGGAGGTGGGGTAAGAAACACAACTATGAAGGGAATGGCTCCTCAGGAGAAGTGTGGAAGGATAAGCAAAATGGATTTGAGACCTAAGGGCATGTCAATGCAAAGAAATGAATGTAAAGAACTGATAGCAGCTGCTAAATTCTGTCGAAGTGGTGTATTGTAGCTCAACATCTAAAAATGTTGGGCTTGTATAAGCGGAAGAAAATGACACTGCCTGAGCATTCAGCCAAAGCCAGTGTATCGTAGGAAGATACGAAGTGCCAGGTTTCTCGCTTGTCTTGCTTGTATTGAGTCCAAATGACATGCCCAAAGAGCCCCATAGCTTTTGGTGAAATGAGCTGGTTACTGGAGGGGTTAATTTGTCATCGAGGAAAAAGAACTGAGCTCCCTCATGGCATGGAAAGAGATAGTAAAGGAAGATTTAAGTGAAGCAGTGGTATTCTTGTTTTCCTCTTCCCTCTTAGAGCCGTTCATTACAGCCTAGCCCTAAGGTGAACTATAGGGTCTGTGCTGAATTTGTCACTGTCCTTTGGGACATTTAGGAAAAGAAAATCTCCCTTCTTACTGATGTTAAGTACATAGGATAAGATGTCAGAGTTTAAGTGTTGGCAAGTGGCTTGGAAAGATGCACTCCAGCTTTGGTGAATTCACATGTTACGGTCTTGGGCTTTGGACCTCAGTTTTCTGCCAGAGGTTGATACAAAGAAAAGGGCTGTGGGTAGGAGTATGTTATTCCAGCTGGACAACCCAGTTTCAAATAGCTGGAAAAAAAAATGTGTGTGAATTAAAAGAGCTGTCTTTGGTGTGGTGCAGTGCAGCCGCCCTTGGTCATGGTCTGCCTCCTGTCCCTTGGCAATGAAAGCCTCACACAGCAGGGCCCTGTGAACAGCATATTGTCCTTTACCAGGGCCACCTCTGATCCTTCATCTGCCCAGAGCCCTGATGCACGTGCTGTTTATTGTCACCTTAAGTAGCCTAAGTTGTCACTTGTGATCCTTGAATTGTCTTCAGAGTGAAAAGTGAAGATGGATACCTACCAGATTTCTACTTTTGGGACTAGGATTTGGGGAGGATTTCTGTTGTCGTGCTGTGCTGCTTTTGTACTATTCCCCATAGTGACTGAGAATGGGGCCTGGGCGCTTTAGCTAAACAGAGTAAAAACAATGTAACACAAAGATTAACAGCAAAATACATTGAGTAACAACTTAGGTACTTGTGAATGTTGTATCAAGAAACCCTCTGACACATGATTAAACCAGAGACCAGAACTTGCAAATTAGGCAAATAAATGGAGATGTGATTTACTTCTGCTGGTCTTACATCACATGGAGTTGAATTCAGATGGGCTCTAATTTCTGTATGTCAAGCCTTGTAGTTGTGCACATAATTTCTGCCAGCATTGGAGCAGCTTAATTTATAAACCATTCTTCCTGATCCACTTATGCAAATTTATATAAATGTTATAACCATATAAATGTGTTTGAGTTCAGAAATAAAAGGGGACACCCATACATGTGACTTTAAGTGTGTACAGAGCTGATATGGTACAATGGGACTGATTTTACCAGAATAATGTCCAGACACCCTCAAAACACTGGGACTGTTGTCAAATACAGTAAGTTTCTGGATCAAATCAGTATAAAGCTTATATGAATACTTCTTCTGTAGTGTAAAATGCACATTTGTAATGCTTCAGAATTAATAGAAAGTATAAAGCATTCAATTCAAGTATGAAAAGTTCCATGCTTGTCTAACTTGTAAAAAAAAGGCATAGGATAAAGATGGGTTTTAAAGAAGTTGGGCTAAGATCTTGGAATTGATAATTTCCAGAGGTCTGAAGTTTCTGCTACTTGATGTGCAATGCATGGGCACCCAGATTGTTCATGTGTACAAAGGAATCTCTTGTGATTAGATGGCTATGTAAGATTAAAGAGAAAAATGAAAAAGCAGCAGAATCTGATTTCTTTTGGACATGCTTTAACAAGCCACTATGGAGACTTTGAGAGTTTTTTGCACTTGCAAGCAAAAGTGTTCTTAATCTTGGTTTTAATTTTAAGAATACTCATAATGTCACTGTCAAGTGCTTTAGACTTATCTCTTAGATAGGCATACAGAAAACCCCAACTTCATAACTCTTCCTGAAGAAAAAGTTGTATTTTCCTTTCATACAGGCAGATGGGACTTCTTAAGGAAAGCAAATAAACTGGATTCTGGCATGAAATCGGGGACAGCTGATGGACTCAGGGAGCTAGAAGAGTTTATTAGGTCGTAGTGACTGAACTATGAGTATCTGAGTTGAAAGAGTGGGGCTGCAGTGATTGTTCACTGACATGCGATCTGCTCTTAAGACATTTCCCAGCTTGTTGGGGAAATAGGTATCTTAACCATAATTTAGACTGCTGTTAATTTTGTTACTGCATGTTACATTTGAGACGATGAGAAACCCAGTCTATGTGGGTAGACAGAAGAAAAGAAAGCAAGACAATAAATCATAAAAGGGACAGTTCTTCCCACATTATAATTTCTACCAAAACCCATGGCAGATAAAGAGTATATTGCACTCAACCAACAAATGAATAGGAGCTCTGGGAGGAAATGAAACGGTTTCTCTTTTAGTGTAAGCAGCACACTAAAAACCCTCAAGCTTTTAATTGTCTTTTCCCATCAGCTTTCCAGGAACTCAAAGATACAGGAATGGAAGCTCACCATTCTGTGAGCCTTTCTAGTGGAATTTAATCACACTCCCAGTGGATGTGTGGGATTTTTGTCAATGGTTTAAACCAAAGAACTATCTGGCCTGAAGTTCTAGAGCTCTCCCTGGTTACAATGGAAGGTAGGCATTATGACAAGTTTCCTTTAACAGTCAAACCAGAACTAAGATCTGTTTCATCTCTTTCATTTTGATCGATCAGTATGTGTGAAAGACCTCCTTCCAGCTAGAAGATAGCTGTAATTGTACAAGGTGTAAACCTGCAAAGTTTTCCTGGCTTTGGAGAAATGCTTACACTGGCTTGGGATAAAATGATCACTTGTTGCTTGACTAGTATTTGAAGGGGAGATTTCCAAATGCAAAACCAAATGTGACAACTCTTATTTTGGTAAATAGATTAAAGAAAACTGTCTCTGTGGAAAGATTATCTTTCCTTTCTCCCTTCTCTCCTTCATCCTGTGATGTGCATTGAGTGCTTCCAGCTCATAATGCACAACAACAGAGTGTGCATTACTTGCTTTAACACTGTTCTACTGAAAGCTGCATTTATTCCATGCCAGCTCTTGGGTAGACTTGAGAACTGGAAGACTACTCTTAATATAGATCTTTATTTTGTTTGGGGGTGTGAGGTTTTTCCTGTTTTTAATGGATGTGATCACACAATCAATCACCTGAACCCTCTGTTTAATAAGTGTTACATAGCATGGGAGAAAAGCTCAGAGCTAGAGGATGAGACAGTGAACTATTACAGCTTTATTCAGTTCCAGCCCTAACATTACCTCTGTTAGCAGGGATAACAGTTTCTGTGTCGAATCCTTTTGCTCAACATATATGTCACCATGTCTTATTTTAATTTGTATAATATGCTAAAGAATTCCTGTGTCTTTTGAAAGAGCAAGTGGGCTTTTTCTTTTTGCATTTGGAAGCTCCTGACAAAGTGTGGTGTCCATTGGCAAAATGGTATTTCGTGATGTCAAAGAAATCAATATTATTTTCAGTAGTATTGTAATTTATATGCATCAATTTAGTATCTGGTTCCGGTCATCTGTTCTTTTGGAGCAATAGATGCCATCCATAAAGGCAAAAAGATTACATTTATTAGAAAGCATATCTTGATTTTTGCTTTCCATTTATGACTTGCATTGGGGATTTTTTCAACAGGTTCTATTCTAGACCCATTTAAATAAATAAAAGAAAACAAACTACTATAATTTTCACTGTAGGAGAAATAACAGGAGATTTTGTCATTAAAAAGAAGGGAAGATAACTATGTAGGTATGAATCTACACAGCTACAACAACACAGCAGCACGTTGGCCTTTTTCTTTTCCCCATTAATACCTGGCTGTTGGACTGCCTGGGATAACCCCACAAAGATGCTGCGAGGGCTGGAGCAACTCTGCTCTGGAGACAGGCTGAGGGAGCTTGGAGAAGGCTCTGGTGAGACCTTAGAGCAGCTTCCAGTGCTTAAAGGGGCTGAGACACAGGAGCCAAGAAAGAAGCAAGATGTTTAGGCCACTTGTTAGAACTGTGAAAGATTAGTTCTTCCTCTAGAGCATCTGCAGGATTTCAAATCATTCTGTTTGGGCGGCACAGAAATCTTGTAAATACTGACCTGGCAATTTACATGTAAATCTGATGTTTCTTGAAATGTTTATTGTTTTCTAGTAGGAATTTGTGTAATCTTATAACAAGGAAGATAGATTGCGGGAATCTCTCAAGAGGTACTGCTTATACTTCCTTCCCGTTCATGTACTTTGGAGGGGAGAATGGGGATTACCATACTGTAGTTGCTTTGTAACTAAACTATCTTTAAATTCTTACACTATGGACACACATTTCCTAGGCACCAATGTTATCTTTGTGCGTAGATAGCCAGGCAGTTCAGAAAACAGAACTTGTGCCTTTTTATCCTTACTTAACTTGAAAAGAAAAGTCTTGTTTGTTAGTAGTATTTTCCTACCTGTGATCTGTGTGTGAAAAAGTACAGCTCTTGCATAGTGAAATGCTAACCACTTAAATCTGCATTAGTGAGAGCTGGTTTATTGCATAGTTGCTTCAAGAATTAATGTGCATCGTAGGCATGACTCTACCTCTTCTTTTCGTGTATAGACAGAATTTTCCTTTTAACAATAAAAACAATGGGTTAGCGTTAGATGACATCTAAAGCATCATCTCATCTGTAGTAAAAGCACACTAACAGTACTGTCATCTGCGCTCTCTTCTTGCACTTTCTGTGGGTTATTTGGAAAAGAATATATCTTTTAATACTTAGATTGGGAGACCGGAGTTAAGATTACTGGATTCTGTTATTGCTGATGTCTTTGGGTGTTGGCCATCCTTATGAAATTAATTAGAATAATATACTTGAATCTTAAATTTTATGTCTGATGATCTTATGTGTTAATTGTTTACATGAATTTTATTTGAGGCATAATTCATGTTTTTATTTGATTAGTTTAAAACATTTGGATCATTCATAGGAATTTAGAAAACTCCAATCTCTAATGGTATTATGGCAATTCATTCCATAGTTATCCATAGTTCTGGGACTACATCTGGCTTGTGAGAAACACAAATAAGGTTGAGTGTAAGGAGGGGCACCAACTTGTTCTACCTGCTGCATGTCTGGTAGACCTGTCCCATGGAGCGAAATAAAAGGCTGCCACATTTTCCAAGCTGGAAACACTAGGTGCTGTGCTTGTAGAAACTTCCTCCTGCTACGTTAACATCTTTGCTTTTCTTGGAACTTGAGCATACTTCAGCTTTCCAAAGCTTAACCTAAAGGCAGTTAATCTGAATTAGTATTTTTTTCTCCATGTTTCCTAAGGAGCTCTAAAGAGACAGGTTGTCATTTGTGGCTGTTAGATTCTGTCATCTCTCAGTAGAAATTCATTGAATCACAGAATGGTTTGGGTTAGAAAGGACCTTCAGATCATCCAGTTCCAACCCCCTGCCATGGGCAGGGACACCTCACACTAGACCATGTCGCCCAAGGCTCTCTCCAGCCTGGCCTTGAACGCTGCCAGGGATGGAGCATTTACCACACTTTGGGCAGCCTGTTCCAGCATCCAATGTCTCAGTGTTTGTATTCTTGCTGTTGGCAAGAAAACTGGGTACATTTCAATGTCTGTTTAATATAACCTCTGTTTTGAAAATATAAGCATCTGGATTAGCAAAATAAGAAATAGGCAGCAAGGAGTTTCGGGGGTTTGTGGTTCTTCTTTCATATAATATGTGACATTTGACCAGAACTATGCATTTCATCTAGATTTCCTAAACACTTGTTTAAAAAAGAGAAAATTCCCATCTCTGTTTCACATTTAATACACAACTTCAACACAAGGTCGTACATCATATTTATATATTTATTGATCTGTTTGAACATTAAGGAATATTTTGCATGTATTAATACAACATTTAACTCGCTCACTCACCCAACTCAGTTTATAATTCATAAACTCTATTAATCTGCTGAATCCAATTTCCTGATTATTGCTAATGAAAAGTTCACCCAGGTTGTTCAGATCTAATAATTCAGGGAAGGATCTGAGCACATTGCTTATGTTTTTATACTAAATACTCAAAATCTCAGCCATGACTCTCACCACTAAAATACTGCAGTTAAGTCCTTAGAGATTCTGAACTGGAAAGACTAGATTTTCTCAAAGAGTAATATTTTAGAAAGGATGGGTGTATCCTGTTCAGGTTTATCTAACTAAAAGTAGCATGAACTAAATGCTATTTTCTCCCTTTTACAGAATAAATGAATGTTACCTTTACACCACTCTTAATTCTGATGCAGCTGGAAAGGGAGCTAGAAAGTGAATTTCTGTAATGAAGTGATTCCACAGTGGTGTCAACACTGGCTTAAAGAAAAAAAGCCTACACAGCCGAGCGCTACAATAAGCTTGACATTCCTGAAGTCTATTGAGGAATGAATTCAGCCTGAATCTGGTAAAAACCTTTTCTACAGTCCTGGGAAATAAAAGAATAATTTTAGTGGAGGCTGAGTGTTTAGTATAGTAACTTGTTTCCAGAAGCAGGATCCTTTTGAGACTCATGTTTAGAATCAGAAGATCTCGGAGAATAAAGGATAAAAGTAAACTGATTTTTGGTGGCTCTTTTGAATGTATAACATATTGTACATTACCTTATGTAAAAAAAAACCCTGTATAAAACCAGTGTTTTTACTTGGTTCTTTTACCAGCATTGAAGAGTGCTGCACATGTTGGTTACTTTTCATAGGTTCCTGACTTAGGCAGATAATGAGTAAAGAAGGCTCCTGAATAGCTACTTTGGATTTATTCTTGGCTGTGATTATGCTGTCAGTCACTCATGTACTTACTATTTCTTGGTTTTGTCTGGGCTTAAAGGTATTTGTCCCGAGTACAACATGACTGCTCAAGGGTAGAACTCAGCTTTTCCCTTTCATTTACACTAACAAAATATATTTTATTAGTAGCTTTTATAGAACCTATATAAATGCAATCGTTTTAACAGTTTCTAGATGAAACACCTTTCTGAAGGATATTCTTCAGACAAGAAAAAGCATATAAACAAATTCTCGCACCCCCAACTGATCAAGTACCAGTATATCTATCTTCCTAGATGTGGTCATAAATTAGAGGAGGCCACAAAGATGCCTGGAGCAGCTCTGCTTTGGAGCCAGACTGAGAGAGCTGGGCAGGTTCAGCCTGGAGAAGAGAAGGCTCCTTAAGGGGAGACCTTAGAGCAGGTCCAGTGCCTGAAGGGGCTACAAGAAACCTGGAGAGGGGCTTTGGACAAGGGCCTGTAGGGACAGGACAAGGGGGAATGGCTTTAACCTGACAGTGGGGAGATTGAGATGAGCTGTTAGGCAGAAGCTCTTCCCTGTGAGGGTGCTGAGACGCTGGCACAGGGTGCCCAGAGAAGCTGTGGCTGCCCCATCCCTGGCAGTGTTCAAGGCCAGGCTGGGCACAGGGGCTTGGAGCAACCTGCTCTAGTGGAAGGTGTCCCTGCCCATGGCAGGGGGTTGGAACTGGGTGAGCTTTAAGGTCCCTTCCAACCCAAACCGTTCTATGTTTCTGTGATATGTACCTAAATAATGCCATAAAAAGGATCTTACCTACTTCCATTTTTCTTGTTACTAATAAACAATCCACCTTTCTCTTGTCTGTGTTTTTTCCAAGCTTTTAAAATTGTATTATATTTCTACGGATGTGAAGGTGTTTTCTTCCTTTCCTTGTTTCGTTTGTGTATAGATCTGATTTTTGGTGAGTATGTAAATACAATGTGTCATGTCCAAATAGAGAAATGTTCATTTTTGTGGCTTTTAGGCTAATATCACTATTCTATTATTTATTAGTTCTGCAAAATTGGAGGCCATAATTAGCAGGACTTTATGTTCTTGTATTAGAAGTAATGGGAATTTTCTGACTATTTTTGTAGGTTACAGGCTGTTTAGAAAAGACAGGCCAGGCAGACGGGGAGGGGGCGTTGCTATCTATGTCAGTGATAGGCTAGAGAGTATGAAACTCTGTCTGGGGATGGGTGATGAGGTAACAGAGTGTTTGTGGGTCAGGATCAAAGGGAAAACAGCAACGGGGGACATTACGGTGGGGATCTGTTACAGGCCGCCTGATCAAGAGGACTCTGTGGATGAAGCGCTCTACAGACAGATAGGAGCAGCCTCACGCTCGCAGGCCCTGGTCCTCATGGGGGACTTCAACCATCCTGACATCTGTTGGAGGGACGGTACGGCCCGGCACAAGCAATCCAGGAGGTTCCTCGATTGTGTGGAAGACAACTTCCTCTTTCAAGCAGTAGAGGAGCCGACGAGGAGAGGTGCCATGCTGGACCTTGTGCTCACCAACAGGGAGGGACTGGTTGGAAATGTAACGCTCCAGGGCAGCCTTGGCTCTAGTGATCACGAGATGGTTGAGTTTGAGATCCTCAGGACAGTGAGAAGAGCGTGCAGCAAGCTCACTGCCCTGGACTTCAAGAAAGCAGACTTTGGCCTCTTCAGGAACCTCCTTAGTAAGGTTTCATGGGATACAGTCCTAGAGGGCAGGGGGGCCCAAGACTGCTGGTCGGTATTCAAGGATGACCTGCTACGTGCTCAAGAGTGTTGCATCCCGACTAGAAGAAAGTGCAGCAGGAGGGCCAGGAGACCTCCATGGATGGACAAGGAGCTGCTGAGGAAACTTAGAGGGAAAAAAGAAGCTTATAGAAGGTGGAAGCAAGGACAGGTGGCCTGGGAAGAATACAGGAGCATTGCCCGAGAAGCTAGGGACCAGGTTAGGAAAGCTAAGGCCCAGCTAGAATTAAGTTTGGCAAGGGATGTAAAAGATAACAGGAAAGGATTCTATAGATACGTAGCAAATAAAAGACAGGCTAGGGACAATGTAGGCCCTCTCCAGAAGCTATCAGGAGAACTGGCTACCATGGATTTGGAGAAGGCTGAGGTTCTTAATGACTTCTTTGCCTCAGTCTTCACCAGCAAATGCTCTGACCACACAACCCAAGTCTTGGAAAGCAAATGCAGGGACTGTGAGAACGAAGACCTTAGGCCCACTGTAGGAGAGGATCAGGTTCGAGACCATCTTAAGAACCTGAACGTGCACAAGTCCATGGGACCTGATGAAATCCATCCACGGGTCCTGAAGGAGCTGGCGAATGAAGTTGCTAAGCCACTGTCCATCATATTCGAAAAATCCTGGCAGTCAGGTGAAGTTCCCGATGACTGGAAGAAGGGTAATATAACCCCCATTTTCAAGAAGGGGAAGGTGGAAGACCCGGGGAACTACAGACCAGTCAGTCTCACCTCTGTGCCTGGCAAAATCTTGGAACAGTTTCTCCTGGAAAACATGCTAAGGCACATGAAAAACAATGAGGTGGTTGGTGACAGCCAACATGGCTTCACTAAGGGGAAATCCTGCCTGACCAATTTGGTGGCCTTCTATGATGGAGCCACGGAACTGGTGGACCGCGGCAGAGCAGTTGATGTCATCTACCTGGACTTGTGCAAAGCATTCGACACTGTCCCGCATGACATCCTTGTCTCTAAATTGGAGAGACATCAATTTGATAGATGGACCACTCGGTGGATAAAAAACTGGCTCGATGGCCGCACGCAAAGAGTTGTGGTAAATGGCTCGATGTCCAGTTGGAAACCTGCAACGAGCGGTGTCCCTCAGGGATCGGTGTTGGGACCGGTCCTGTTCAACATCTTTGTCGGTGACATGGACAGTGGGATTGAGCGCGCCCTCAGCAAGTTTGCCGATGACACCAAGCTGTGTGGTTCGGTTGATACGCTGGAGGGAAGGGATGCCATCCAGAGGGACCTTGACACGCTTGTGAGCTGGGCCGATGCCAACCTTATGAAGTTTAACCAAGGCAAGTGCAAGGTCCTACACCTGGGTCGGGGCAACCCCAGGCACTGCTACAGGCTGGGCAGAGAAGAGATTCAGAGCAGCCCTGCAGAAAAGGACTTGGGGGTGCTGGTTGACGAGAAGCTTAACATGAGCCAGCAGTGTGCGCTGGCAGCCCAGAAAGCCAACCGTATCCTGGGCTGCATCAAAAGAAGCGTGACCAGCAGGTCGAAGGAGGTGATCCTGCCCCTCTACTCTGCTCTTGTGAGACCTCACTTGGAGTACTGCGTACAGTTCTGGTGTCCTCAACATAAAAAGGACATGGAGCTGTTGGAGCGAGTCCAGAGGAGGGCCACGAGGATGATAAGAGGGCTGGAGCACCTCCCATATGAAGACAGGCTGAGAAAGTTGGGGCTGTTCAGCCTGGAGAAGAGAAGGCTGCGTGGTGACCTCATAGCAGCCTTCCAGTATCTGAAGGGGGTCTACAAGGATGCTGGGGAGGGACTCTTCCTTAGGGACTGTAGTGGTAGGACAAGGGGTATTGGGTTCAAACTTAAACAGAGGAAGTTTAGATTAGATATAAGGAAGAAGTTCTTTACAGTGAGGGTGGTGAAGCACTGGAATGGGTTGCCCAGGGAGGTTGTGGATGCTCCATCCCTGGCGGTGTTCAAGGCCAGGTTGGACAGAGCCTTGAGCCACATGGTTTAGGGCAAGGTGTCCCTGCCCATGGCAGGGGGGTTGGAACTAGATGATCTTAAGGTCCTTTCCAACCCTTACGATTCTATGATTCTATGATTCTACTATTTGAAAGCCTTACATTTCTAAGGGCAGCTTGCTACTTAATAACTGCATCAGAACTAGATGGGCAGCAAAGTTATTTATATTAACTTGAATGTAATGTTTAAATACACATCCTGTCAGTTCTCTCAATAATTGAATACTCCATGCTACTATTTTACACCATCAAAAAAGAAATGGGCCCTGGTTAGTCTTGTCTTTAAAAAGACCAGACAAAATTAGTCATTCTGCTTTTCAACACGGAAAGCTAACAAAAATGTAACCTGCAACTGTGAAGTGGTTTCATTTATTTAATTGAAATTTCATTGTTTTTGTGAGTTAAGATTTCATGTGAGAAAAAAGAGTGTTCAGAGGGATTGAACAAATCAGGAACTTTCCCTTCTGGAGGAAAATTGCACATAGAGGGCAAGCAGAGATGAATCAGCGTAACTTACAGCAGTGTATGGTATTCATCACTAGTACAGTTTGCTTTTAGCTCCCTGGGAAGGTTTAGGCTCTTCATGAAGTGTTTGGGCAGCTAACCAGAGAGAGATGAATAATTCCTTCTCATTTATCAACAACATATACAAAGCCAATCCCTTACCTTGCACATAGAGCAGCGGTATCCAAATTGCTTATGCATGTGTATTTATGTATGTTAGAGCTTTTTGATACAAATGGCTCGAATTTGAGCTGAGAAAAATATCTGGGGTTTAGGGTTGTTTTTTTGTTGTTGTTGTTTTTTCTGGTTTTGGTTTGTGCCACAGCTTTAATCAAGGCAGATTTGAATGTTCTGTGAATTGTAAGTTTCTGGGGATGGGCGTCACATTCACATCATGTGTTTTTTAGTGCAGCCTTGCAAAGGCTGGAGTTTTGCTCAGTTTTTTAAAACCTTGCATTAGTGCCAGGCACTGAAGTAGAATTTGAAGCCTTAGATATATTCACAGAAGAGAAACAATAGGCAACAACATATTGTTATTTCCTACAGAGCATTGCTAAACCATCTCAATTCTGACTTAAAAGCATAATTCAAAGCGTGGAAGTGTTTTTTAGTCTTTCTGCCCATGCAATCTCAACTTCTGTGCTGAGTAAGGATCACAGCGCTGGCTGGCAGGCAGGTAGTGTGCCCATGCCTGGGTTACCTGTCCATGAGGGGACTGGGGTACTCATGACCCCCAGTTGCACTTTACAGCCCCATTGGTTTTGATACCTGCCTCAGGCTGCCTCTAATGTTGAACTTGAGTTTCATGCCTGTAGGGTTATGTTCTGGGGCTTTCCTCCTGCCCATCACTCTGAGACGGGGTCAGCTGCTGAATCTGACATGAGGGTGAAAGAGAGACCTGAGGGGTAATCCTGTAGGGTTAGCTCTTGGAAAGGCATGTGTGGAATGAATCTCATGTCCATTGGCAGCACTGGGAGTGATTTATACTGACTAAAGGGGTTTTGGAGCTGAATCCTTGCCTTTAAAATTATGCATATCCCATGAAAACAAGCCTCAGATAAGTAAATAGTGTAGTTAGGTTCTAAAAGCCTACTAAATGGTGCCTATTTTGTAGACTGGGTTAGGCATACACCATACCTATACCTGCCTGCACATCCAGTGCTGTTCTGGCAGGTTTCTGTGAACATTATGTGATAAGATGCTACTCCAGAGGCAGGCTGCTGTACAGCCCAGGCTGTGCCAAAGCAGGAGGGAATCTGCTGAATCCCAAGTGGTGCTTGTCTTACTGTGAACTTTAGAAGTCAACTCTCACAGTAACAACTTGTCTCGCCCTTTTATGTCTTTGGCATTTTAAAGCCTCAGTGTACTGAGCTGTAAAATGGAAATAAAGTTTGCTTATCAGCTAGAAAGCAGGGTTTGTTCATCTACAGATTAATGTTTCAAAGTGGCAAAATTGGTTTAGAAGTGAAGAGTATACTAGTTCAGTAATACTAGTAGATAATTGTTAATGGCGAAAGTGCAGGAGCTCAGAATCCTGACATTGAAATGCTGTTGCAGACTAAACTGCCTCATAGCAGCCTTCCAATATCTGACGGGGGCCTACAAGGATTTCCAACCCTAACTATTCTATGATTCTATGGCAAATGTGTCCCGAAAAACAACCCTATTGCTTTCCAGATAAATGCCATAAGGGTAGTGCACGAAAAGGTGATGCAAGTATATCAAATGAGATGTAGAGAGCCCACAGTTCAAAAAGTTCCACGTAAATAAAAATCGTAGAATAACTAGGTTGGAAAAGACCTTTAAGATCATAAAGTCCAACCGTTAGTTCTTAATCTTCATAATCTCTGTATTCTGCCTTTGCTTATACATCTGCAGTTCCACAGCTTCAATAATGTTGTTCAATTTTAAACGAGAGGAGATTTTATTTCTATTATTATTTGTTATAGGTTGTGGATTGGAGTTTTCTAATACCTGGCTCTGCAGATTCTGGAGGGAAAATCTTTGCTATATAAAAAGACATGATGGTTGGGATGCCCTGTGGGTCTGGCTAATTTACCACAAGCACAGCTTCTAGAAATTCTTAAGTCGTGTATCTTAAAAATAGAGGTGTTGGAGGTGAAGACGGATTGATGTTTGAATGAATATCTGTCAGTAATAGACAGCCTGGGTTAGCTACAGAGCTGTGGCTCATCAGAGTAACTCTTAGGCTAGGAGTGAGGGTTGGAGCCAGCTGAAGTCAGTAGTCATCTCTCAGCCTGGGTGAGAGGCATAGAACTAGTTGAGACACCAGGACACTCACTGAAGGATTCTGCAAATGCATGCAGTAAATACAAGATGGTATGTTGTGAATGTTGAAGATTAAATTGAGGTAATTTTTTCATCGCATCTTATTATGGGAAAATTATTTCAAAGGATTCTGCTGTCTTTGGGGAAATGAACTAATTTTAGATCCTGAATGTTTTTCCCTTGACTGTGAGCAACTGGCCTTGAGTGGCACAGGAAATGGTAAAGGGCAGCAGCCAAAGCTGCTGGAAAACAGCTGATGTCTGAGTTTTCTAAGCAAAAGTACAGCTGCAAAATGCTTAAAATTAACAGTGTTTAACGCAGAGTGATTTGAGCCAGCTCCTCTACAGATGTAAATCAGTCTGTATCTGTTACTGTAGTGCCATTCCTCTGACTTACACCATTGTAAACTGTCTAGGAACAAAATAGTCAAAACATCTCTTCTCAATTGTTTTTCTTAGGCTGAATATCAAGATGCTGAGTCTACTTTAGTTTTACATAAACTACCCCTGTGTCCCTGGCATTACTCTCAACTCTCACTGTTGTCACTATGAACAGAATCAGACCTGTTCCTGTTGTCTCATTTTAAATGATCTTTCTTCCTTGATTTTTTTGGCATTCATATGATACTCTCAACTGGTGCAGTTGCTGTTACAAGAAGAATCAGTTAATCTACAGGTGCTTATCTGGATGTAAAAGACTCATTTGGAATGATATTATAAAGTAGCGTGATGAACACATACATCCCCCATTGAGTTGTCCATGGGGTAGCCAGAAGTTCTGAAAATAAGCAGAGAAAAGGATAACAGTGGTGCAAAAAATAAGCTCAAAATCTGAATTGCCCTCTGATTACTGTTGCAGCTGCCAGTGATGCTAATATCAGGCTTGCATTAAGTGGTAGGACCAAGGAATATAGGTTTTCATGGAAGGCCTAAAAACTAGTCATGCAATGACAGCATATTTGAGGATAGAATTTAGCCAGAAAGTGACCTCTATGTTAGATGTCTAGGAAGAACTAGATAGGGAATTTTCTGATGAGACAGTTTCATACCAGAACATATTCTTAGCTGAAAGTGAAACACTTCAGAAGCAGTTTCCCAGCTTTTAATTAAATGCTTGTCAGGAAAGGATTATCTGCTCTGGAATGGAAACTGCTCAAAACCAGAGCGAGGGATCCTTAGGTTGGCTGGCTTGTCTATCTTGGTCCCTTTTCCCCATCTCAAAAATTGTCTTAGTATGGAATGGACTTTTTTCTTCAAATAATACTCTTGAAATACTCAGAATAAAGCAGATGAGATCTGTGAAAGTTGGAGAGGAATCATAATTTTATAACTTGGTTCTTTAGGTATGAGTTGGTTTTAGTAGATTTTGGAGACATATTTGTTTCAATAACAGCAAGAAAATAGTTTTCAGAAAGTTGTCATCTCAGAGAAATAAAGCTGTGGGCAAGCAGCATCAGTTAGCAGGCTGGAAGTGAGGCAAGCTGCTTCAAAAGGAATGTGACCAATAGGCTGAGGGAGGTGATCCTGCCCCTCTACTCTACTCTTGTGAGACCCCTCTTGCAGCACTGTGTGCAGTGCTGGTGTCCTCAACATAAGAAGGACATGGAGCTGTTGAAGCAAGTCCAGAGGAGGCCACGAGGATGATCAGGGGCTGGAGCACCTCCCGTATGGAGACAGGCTGAGAACATTGGGGCTGTTGAGCCTGGAGAAGAGAAGCTGCGTGGAGACCTCAGAGCAGCTTCCAGTGTCTGAAGGGGGCTACAAGGATGCTGGAGAGGGACTCTTCATCAGGGACTGTAATGATAGGACAAGGGGTGATGGGTTCAAACTAAACAGGGGAAGTTCAGGTTAGATCTAAGGAAGAAGCTCTTTACTGGGAGGGTGGTGAGGTGCTGGCACAAGGTGCCCAGAGAAGTGGTGAGTCCTCTATCCCTGGCAGTGTTCAAGGCCAGGTTGGACAGAGCCTTGGGTGACATGGTCTAGTGTGAGGTGTCCCTGCCCATGGCAGGGGATTGGAACTGGATGATCTTAAGGTCCTTTCCAACCCAAACCGTTCTAGGATTCTGTGGTGATTGAAGGTCATGAACATGCATAACCCTTCCAGTCAGGCTGATGCAGCTGTGCCATCTGGTGCCAACAGCTTTCAAAAATACTAAGAAAATGGGATATTTTTTAATCAGAAAACTGGGTGTTCCCCTGACCTCCATGGGGAAAGGAAAAGTAGCACTCAGAAACATAATGCCTTGAGGTCATAATTGTATTATTGCTGTTGATGTTTAAAGCTGTCGAAAACTGCAGTGCTTTATATGAAAACTTTATAAGGCTGATCTTTTCATGCTGAATAATCATGAGTTTGGTTCTTGCTGTTTTTTCAAGTAGATACTAAACTACTGATAAGAGGCTTCAGGAAATGCTCTTCGCAGTGAATAGTTTGTTAAAAATAGGCTTGATTTTCTAATGTTCTTTTAAGTGGCATCCAAATCCTTATTTTCTGTATTTCCTAGAGGAGGATTCAAACAGAAATTATTAATTATGTGTGCTGGTTCTTTTCTCCATCTGTTAAGAGACAGAGTTACAATCTTATATGCCCATTCTTGCATGTACACACCGAGGTCAAAATGGAACTTCTAGGAACAGCAGGTGGAGAATTCCAAATCCTTTAGCAAATAACAGTAGTAAAAAATTATTTAGCAGGTTTAGGAAACATTCCAATCTATATATTTAGGGAAAAATGCAGTTAACATGCATTTGAGTCATAAATGAAGATAATACACTGCAACAGTCTGAAGAACAACAACCTGAATTCAAGGCCAGGTTGGAAAGAGCCTTGGACGACATGGTCTAGTGTGAGGTGTCCCTGCCCATGGCAGGGGGTTGGAACTGAATGATCTTCAGGTCCTTTCCAACCCAAACCATCCTGTGATTCTGTGAATGGAACTGGGAAGAGGAAGTATTAAAACGTTTTCTAATGCAGACACTTAGCACAAGAATACACTTTTTACTGACTCTTAGTATTAATTATTTTTCATATAAAAATTCCATACCTAAGGGTTTTCACCTTTTCCTGAGATGTATCACTGCTTGCAAAGCTGATGTAGGCTTGAAAATGCATAATAGGGACCAAACCACATGAATGTTAATTTGTTTCAAAATAGAAAATAAGTCAAATCCTGCTATTTGCAAGGTAAAGTATATCAGAGAGTAAAATTTATTTTTCTTTCTTTTTTCTTTCCTAATTTGCTGTGATGTGATTTAGATTTCGAGTTCTATTTATGACAAATCATTTGTCAACATTTCTTTGCAAATTTCCTATTGAAGAATTAAGCCACATTGCTGTGGCAAATTGCTCTGTTGCTTCTGCAGCTGCCAGCTTAATATCTCTCTGTCTTCTCACTTTTCTTAGCAACAAAATACATTTCAGGCTTTTTTTTGATCCAAGAGGTTATGCTGGAACGATTTTAATGATCTGCTCCGTTTACATTTGGCATCTGTTAAAACAGCAGATCCTGAGTTTTTCCCACAGGCTTTAATACATGTTGGCTTTTTTGGCCGCAGTGCTAGTTTGCTCAACACAGCTTTGCTGGGTCCTTCTCAAGGTGATTTTTAATCTAAACCACTTTATGGTTGCCTGCGTGCCTCCACCTTTCTGGCACACCTGAGAGACACGGATGGCTGCTTTTGCTGCCAAGAGTTGATATATATATGACAGCGGCCTGAGAAATAACCTTCTGCACAGACCATGGTCGACCCACCTCAAATTTTGTCTTCTCTTATTGTGGGAAATATAGAGTGTTTTCTCTGTGGGAAGTATCATGGCTCACTGGTAGCATTGTTGTGCTGAACATCTGATTAGGGATTCTGTATGATTAGCTCAGTTCTTTGCAATGCTTTTGTTTCAAGCCATTGGATGTTGAACACTAGTCAGTGTCTTGTTCACGATACATGTAAGGAAAGAATCATGTTTAAATTCTATATTATTTATGTTATGATACCTATTCTACCAGCAGATGTATATTATCCTGGAATATAAGTTTCACACTTACTTTTTCATGTCAGTAGTGCTTGATGTTATTTCTACGTTATGTGTGCAGAGAAATGCAAGATCCACTGCTCTGAAGTTGTTGCACTCATCTAGTGTATTGTGTATGTAACCTTGCTTTCAGAGGGGAAGGGGTGTTTGAGATTCAGGATATGAGACGATATGCTTCTCACGGTTGTTCTAGACCTTTATTTCAGCTTTTCTGGTTTTTCCAACTTCAAACATAGGATTTGGCTTTGATGTAACACATTTAGGAATCAAAGTCCAAATTTTCTCTTACGAGAAGTTTCAATTGTGCTTTTCACCTGAATTTTCTGCTTGGACCTTTCCCAAAGGGGAGCCACTGTCTCTTTTCAGTTCCCCCATGCAGCTGTGCCACGTCACTGTCTGGGATTCCCCCAGCACCTGGAAGTACATTGGCAATGGGATACAACAGGGTCTTGCACTATGGGTTGTTCACTTGAGCCTGTGCATAGAATATTCAATATAATCAATGAAAACATCTACAAAGAAGCCTCCAGACCCTGCCCTGGCGTGGTACCATAGAATCACAGAATGGTTTGGGTTGGAAAGGGCCTTAAGATTACCAAGCTCCGACCCCCTGCCATGGGCAGGGACACCTCACACTAGACCATGTCGCCCAAGGCTCTGTCCAACCTGGCCTTGAACGCTGCCAGGGATGGAGCATTTATCACTTCTCTGGGCACCCTGTTCCAGTGCCTCACCACCCTCACAGGGAATAACTTCTTCCCCTTGTCCTGTCGCTACAGTCCCTGATGAAGAGTCCCTCTCCAGCATCCTTGTAGCCCCCTTCAGACACTGGAAGCTGCTCTGAGGTCTCCACACAGCTTCTCTTCTCCAGGCTGAACAGCCCAACTTTCTTAGCCTGTCTTCATACATGTGTCAAAGCTCTCTTTAAACACCCTTTGAACCTTTGAAACACCTACCTCCTTATGACAAGTCTTTCATTCTGCTTACACAGCCATTAATACAGCTTTCTAGTTTCTGTTCTTTAAAGCTACATTCTTCCTTAAGTTTCAAATATAAAAACACTGGCTTGAGACAATAATGTCTTTAGGCAGAAGAAGTCTCAAGCCTCAGTTCTAGATAATATGCTCTAATCCGAATGGAGGGCCTCTTTTTAAAATCTTGTGATGAGTTGCTGTCTGCAAAGGTTTTAATTAGCCCCTTCTTTTGTGTGTGAAATGAATGAAGCAGAGGTCGTATATTGGAAGAAGAGAAAAATAATATTTTTTACCAGCTCAGCTTAGAGTATTTCTAAGTATGAATACAAAGAAAGTGGAAATCACAGGGAACCAAGTTATCGGCTGCAGTTCATTCCTTATATATAATACCACTTAGATTCTTAGCAGCAAAAGTGAATTGTGGAAGCAGTATTTATATTTTGATGTCCATCCCCATCTAGTGTTTGTGACTGTTATAAGCAAAATCATGTCTCTGTTGTCTCCTGATTCCTTTCATCTTCCCTGCCTCCAGCAGAGTGCTTTTTGCATAGCGCTGACTTTCCTTTGCTGGAAAAAGATATTCTCTTCTAAGGAACTGCAGTCTTTTGGGCTTTCATGGCTAATATACAAATGTTCCTTTTTCACTCCCTTCCAGGAATTCACAGTCTAGCTACTGAACTAATAATGAATCTCTATCAGTCAAGTTAGTTAAGGTTGGGCACTGTTTATCTTCAGCCTCTTGCAACCTGTAATACTGTGAGTCTTAAATAATGCACAACTCTTCAATGGGCTGCACATCCGTATACCTGGTATTTGTACAAGTACTGGCAAATAAGCTGGCATCAAATATTTTCATCTCGTGCTTTTCCTTTTGATTCTTAGATGTGTGTAGGAGTCACAGTATTTGTGTTAACACAGCTGTTTTTGATGACAAGCTAAGATAAGAGCAGAAATAAAAGTATGAAATAAAAATCTACATTTGCAAAGCTTTGTGCAAGAAAGGTAAAAGCAGATTTGAGCATCTGGGTGACTGAAAATGCAGTGAAGCTTGTCCATCTTTAAAGTAAGTAATCACACTGTTATGGCATCTAAAATATGGAAGGCGCAATTCCAGTTATTCCAAGGGAAAAGAAGATGAGATCAATAGCCAATAAAATATCACCATTTGTGATTCTCTTTGATGGGTATTTGATATCAAAACCCACTGTTAACTCTCAAGGAAATGCAACTTACTTTATCTATATACAATTGCATTATTTGAGCTGGCTTGCAATATTGGAAATAAAACAACATTAAGACCCAGTGGGACTCTTTTGCAAAAGATTTCCATTTTATTTCTAGCTTTTTAGGGGAGAAAAAAATAAAGGATTGTTCTGTTTGTAAATATATCCAGTCTATTTCAGGATATATTTCAGGATATATCCACTCTAATTTCAGGCATTGGAACAGGCTGCCCAGGGCAGTGCTGGAGTCACCGTCCCTGCAAGTGTTCACACACCGTGTAGACGAGGCCCTCAGTGACATGGGTTAGTGGTGGCCTTGGCAGTGCTGGGCAACGGTTGGACTGGATGAGCTTGAAGGTCTTTTCCAACCTGGTTGATTCTATGATTGTGTGATACTGCTTTTAATAGAATCATTGTTGGGAATGGACAGTCTCTCTTGTACATTAGGGCAGTGTAAGCATCTAGAAAACTCAGGAGAGCATATCTCAGTGTACAGAAAACAACAGCTGTTATGCACCAAATGTGAATATGCTTTATTCTTAGTGATTTTGGGTGGCTATGTACAGCTTCAATAAGGGACATTAATCTTTTGGAAGACTTGAGCAAGGGTTATAGTACTGTTTGTTGGGGGTTTTAATTTCCGAATTGTATCTTTACTCTGTGTTTCAGTATTTCACTCTCTTCACAGCTCCACAATTAAGAATAAACATTTGATAGAATATCTCACCAGAAGCCATAAGCTACATTGCTACTCTCTGATTTTCATTAAATGATAGCTTTATATTCCACTTACGCCTTCTGGACCTTGGAATATGCACTCTAAAATTCACTGCTCCATGTAGCTTTCTCATAACTGCTCTCTGTTTCCATTCGGCTGTAACTCCTGTGTTCTCTTGACATTCACTTTCAGGCCTTTGTAAGCGTTGTTATGAAATGGGGATAAGTCAAATTAAATTGTAAATTAAATACATGAACTTTGTTGGTGTCAGAGTAGAGGGCAATCACTGTACCTTGTGAGCAATATGGCCCCCAAATAATCTTGGCTATCTACAATATGCATCAAAAATCTAAAGTATTTGAAGGGATGAGAGAAAAATGGAGGCGAAGGCAAGAGAAAATACACATATGACAAGATATTGGGAATTACTCTGCTTAACTCACTCTAAATAGGAACTCAAGAGAGAATAATTATGAATTTTATTCCTTAGTTACATTACATCTTTGTCCAAACAGAAGTAACAATGGAGATAATAGCTCAGCAAGGGGTTTTATATGTGAACAAGTTGTGTAGTCCAAAAGCCATGGGGAATTTTCTTGGAAAAACTGCCTGAAAATCAAATCTAAACAGGTTTTGTTTGCTTTAAAGATTCAGTACTGCCCAAAACAGATTGGGAGAACTGAATTGCCACAGAAATGCTGGGGTTTCTCAACACCTTTTGTCACAGTAGACAAATCTTCCAGACTCTTAGGATATAGCTTGCAATAAAAAATATTTACTGTTAATGAGATTATATTTTATGGCTGAATGGAGTTTACTTCTCCCCTATTCCCTCATCCCCAATTTCTCCTAATTTCTTATTTAGTATTTTAATGTAGTAGCAATGTGACTGTTTTTCATCATAGGGGCAGTCAGTTTCTAAATACAGAACTAGCTGAGCATGGTAAAATAAAGAGGGGGATGGCCTTTTTACTATGCCTGAAACAGTCCTTATAATAGTCAGAACAACTCACACTTGGGTGAAATATAAAGCTTACTGTTAATACTGGCATTCAGAGGTGTGACGTTCATGTTTTGTGTGATTTACACTGAAAGAGTGCATCTAGAAACACTGTGGCTTTTAGGAGAGTTTAATCCCTGTGTTTTATAATGCTGGAAATACAGGTTTCCAGTTCTCTTCCTCTCCTCTCTACACATCAAGCTATCAGTAGCATTTAAGATGTGATCAGCATTGATCTGCAGGTATGACTCTGAAAGCTCCCCTTTTGTGTTTTAAGGAATAGCTTTATCCACAACATAGCAGTGAAGTTCCATACGAGCAAGATGTAAATGTGTTTTGGGAAGCTTCAGAGGTTGAAGCTTTCATTAGGATGGCATTCTGCAGAGATTCTCTCTATACCCATTGAAGGACAAGCAAAATAGGTGTATGTGTTTATAGCAGACTGTGAGGTTTTGGAGCACCCTTCTTCAGGATATATTATTGTTGAATAGCAAGATTTGCACCCCTAAAATGGCCCGGAGTTTGTTTTCATATTCATACTCTCTTACAGAAATTGGCTGTATGGCATGTATTGGAATGTGATCATTCCCTTCTGGAAAGAGGAATAAAATGACCTGAGGATTAGTAGAATGCAACAATACTTCAAAGATTTCAGCCCCTATTCTTCCAAGACAAAAGCACATACTTCATTTTGCTGGTAGTAGTTTGTACAAAGGTGGTTAAGCTGGTGTAGGACCACAGCTATGGTGTATGGACAAACCGGTTTAGTTTCTTAAACTATGCTGTCTGTTGTTAATATCTTGTTCTTTCTGATTTTCTCTGGATTTGAGCTATTGAAGCTTGCAAAGCTCACCAGGGAACAAATAATTAACACTCATAGTTATTACCAGTGCCATTTCCAGTTGTATCTTAAATGTTTGCTTGAAGTAATTGTATTAAGATGCTGGGTTTTATTACATTTTTGCAATACTCTAAGGAGTTATCCTGAAGAATTCACAGATTAACATGGTTCAATATCTGTTTTAGAAGCTGTTTCTTGCTTATGTTGGTTTCAACTGCATTTCAACTGGTGTTTATTGTTTCTTATATTTCCAGACAGTATGAGAAGTTTTTCCTCTGCAGCAAATGATGACAGAGCCCCCTTTGACTTGACTTTGTATTGTCAGTGACCTCCAAGTACTGAAAACTTCAGGTAAGTTTTACTTTTCTTACACTTTACATGCGAAGAAACAAAAATAACACAATTTTTAGCCCATTGGTCTCAAAAAAAAGGGGGGAAAAAAGAAACGGATAGTGTTATATCTGGAATACACCAAATTAATTGAGATAGACTTCAATATTTTTTATCTTATTTAAACCTGCTTGAAAAGAGAATAAAATAACATCATAACTATAAACACAAGTGAGGAATGAAAGCAAAACTAAGAAAACTAATTGAGGTTTCAAATGTGTGTAGCAGTGTAGAAGGAGGAAGTGCTCTGGTTTGTGTGTTTTCTGTCAGGAGTGCAGTAGCACAGGACACTGTGCCTGACTCGAGCTAGCATCTCGTAAGGAGAAGAGGACACAGATCTGTCAATGTTGCCGTTTAAAGAGATAATGATAGAGTTGATGACTGATTCACTTGGTGATGCAGCTCTTCAGCAGCCTTAGCAGTGATTTTCCTTGAAATAGCTTTAATTGAGAAGACTGTGACAAATTTCCAGGAAAATCTCAGTAGGGTTTTTTTTGATGACAGCAGCAGTATATTTTTTGAAGGGAAAAAATAGTTACTACACAGCCTTTTTGACTTGTTCTGCTCTCATCATACAATGAGATGGGTGACATAAGAGGTTTGTGGTTTTGCCCAGACATGCCATTTATCTGACTTGGAGAATGGCAGCTTGTAAAAATGCATATCTCAAAGAACTACATGACAGCTGTAACAGAATGTGTTTCCTTTGATACCTCCATTACGCTGGAACTTCTTCAAGTTCAGCTTGACTCTGAGAGGGTCCAGAAAAAGGTTAGACTTGGGCTTTACCAGTTACCATTTTAAGTTCTCACACTCAAATGTGGACAGGGTACCAACTGCTTTTTCTGTTAAAGCCAGATCCTGAGCAAATGAGTCACTTCTTACAGAACTTCAGATGTTAAAAAAGTCTAAATTTAAGCTATAAGGCTTATATCCATAAAATACAGACCTATTATCTCAGGTAAAATATCTTTCTATGATGCCCACACCAACACAGAAAATCGCTTGTGGCTTCAGTTGCACTAATGTAACCAATGTAACTAAAAATTGGGATTATGGCAGAGAAAATTAACCCTAAATTGTGCTTTCTTTTTGATCATGTCAGCTGATCTAACACTAGAGATTACCAAATCTAAGTTAAAAAGCAAGAAAAACACAGTGCTATTTATCCTTGGTGCAATTTTAGATGGCATGATGTCCTAAGAACAAACTGTGGTGAAAATCAGCATAGGCAATGAATCAACTCATCAAGAAGATAAAAAAAGCCCTGTGCTGTCTTCTGTGCTTAAAATATCTACTAAGCTATATTCTAAAGCCTTGTCTGTAGTATGTAAATAACTTGAGGATGGAAAATTAGGAGAAGTGGTAAAAGGAGAAGGTGTTTCAACAGCACAGAGGAAATTAAAGTCTCAGGGAAGCACTCAGGAGAAAGCAGAGACCACATTAAATTAGGAAAATATTCTAGAGCCGTGCAGTATGTTTATGATGCAGATGTGATTTGGTCTGAGCCCTTGCATTTGACAAGGAAGATCTGCTGACACAGGCAAATACTGTCTACAGCAGGGCTTAATTTGTGGTCAAGCAGAGATACCACGAATAATCTTCTGTGGATAGTAACCAAATAGTTTGCATGTATTTGATAATTACTGCCAGCATTTGGCTGCAAGATGCTCTGCTGCTACAGCTGTGATAACCAGGTATGCACATTGGTTGTCATGCTCCGAGTCTTGCTGTGGGCAAGAAGTGCACACAAGCAAAGGCAAGAAATTGCGGTTAGTGTGGCTGAAATCATCAATGTTTCATCAAAGAATTGTTAGTTGCTTATAGCCCTGGGCTCTCCAGTACCACCCTGGACCTGAAGCATGTATTCTGACATCCCTGGCTGAGGACAAACTTTATGTAGCCTGCATCTTTCTTAAAATCATGTGTATTTGTCACATTTGGAGGTTCATGTAGTGGACACCATGCAACTTTATGCACTGAGGCAAGGTGCATGCGACACTGAACTGCACATCAGTATGCGTTGATACAGGTAGCATTAGCCAGAGAGTAAAGATGTTGAAACTGTTACTGAAATAGCAATTGTAGAAGAAACTTGCAGTCTGCAAAATGAAGTACCAGTTAGACAGCAAAACAAAGCAGGAGAATCTGCAATTCCAGCTTTGTGGAATAGCAGGCAGAAGTCTAGTCAAAAACCCACATGCCTGTTGAGGACATTGGGCCGATTGTGCTTTAGGAACAGCTCTTTGGGCAGACAGAATCTCAGAGAGGGATGTTGTGACTGGTAGCCTCTGTTGCCTTCCCCAGCCAGAGAAACAGGAGTCCTAATTTCAGGTGGTTCAAAGTGGGAAGGGCCTTTCTTACTGGCTCACAATGAGGTTACATGTAATGGTGCACTGTGGTCCCTGCAATGGTGCCTAACGCCATTGACCTGGACTGTTGCAATACACGCTTGCAAAAAAAAGTCTTACTGCAAAAAGTCTTCAGATGGTGAACATTTAAGGCAGATTGCACAGCTCTGTGTTGTAACTGGGCCATATTAAAACAATCTGCACATACTTCCTATTTAAAAAACCCCATAGCTTCTCCAATATTACATGAAATGGTCTTAATGGCTTTTCAATGATACCACATTCCTCCTTTCTATGAAATATACAAGTATCGGCTTAATTTTTCAAAGTCAATACTAAGCAGGCATCTATTAAGATACAGTTGTTTGGCTTGTATTCACCAGGGCAGCAAATATGACTGCTTATTTTCCAAGTTGGTATCTCCTGGTAATCCTGGTAATACAGTGGCTCTGCTTTTTTCACAAACTAGGAATATCTGTACAGTACTGTTAGGGAGAACAAGTCATCTCGCCAGTAAGAAAAGAGATATGTTAAGCTCTAGTGCTGTGGTTGTCGTGGGGGATATAGAGCACATTTTAGTATCTAAATGAGCTGTAGCCACCTCATTTTCATATGCCAAAGGGATGTCCTATTGCAGGAGGCAAAGGCTTTATAGAGCTGCTCCCCTGTCAGCTATGACAGCAGTGCTGAGGTGTGAGGAAAAAGCAGATAGCCCTGGCTCATGTACTGCAAAGCTCAAAGCTGCTTTCAGAAAGGCTTTCATGGTGTCTGCTGTTTCTTAGGTGCTGCTTCTTTCTCTTCCAAATGCTTCTAGTCAGTATTTGCATGGTGAATGTACTTTCACAGTCCATGGGCAGGTTCCCCACGCAACTACAGCCCTGGTTTATGGTTTATAATTGTCAGTCTGTGATTCTATTAAGGAATGTGATAGCATCTCTTTATATGTACAGTGGAACTACTTGAAACTGAAAGTAATTATTTGTAATTCATTCATGTTCTTACGCTGATTCTGTGCGATTTTGTGGATTCACTTACATTATACTCGTTTCCCATAAAATTATGGTGAGAATAGAATTCTGAATTACAATTCTAAACTTAGGCTTGATTGCATGCTAGTATCTAATGGGAAATTTAAGCAATATTCCCTTCCCCCCCCTCCCCATATTAAAAATGAATTTAAAGCAGTGTCTGAGAGTGAAACAAAAATCTGATACTACATATTGTCATATAGGAATCAGACATTTTGTCATGGGGAAACTGATCACGTTTGTTCTGGGAGGTTAATTTAAGTCTTTTGGAATTATTTTCATTATGATCTTAATAATTAATGAAATTGTAGGTTAAATATTAAATACAGGTGGATATAAGCACATACTAATAAATGAAAATGCATAAAGTGTTATATGCTCACAGAACTGGGAGAAAAAGAATCTGTTAGATCATTCTGTTCCAGAAGCTTCCTGTAATTGGTATAAAACTGTTTTCAGAAGCAGTCTGCAGGAGGGAAAATGCTGTGTGGTACTCGGCAGGCTGAAGGTTAGTTCTGACTTGAGTTCCTCAGGAAAAGTTCAGGATGTTAGGAAGTTTTTTTTGCTGAAAATCAACCTTTAGAGAAATGTCTGAGTATTTTGTATCACACCTTTGCTGGCACCATGTCCACAATTCAAACCCTGCGTTGTGTCAACCAGAACAGATGGAAGTTTTCCCAGAAAGAGAGGGAAACGTAAATCATTTGAAGTGAACTTTATTGGGGTGGGTCTAAATTAATGAATTGTGTGTTTTCCAGAGAGAAATTTAAATAACAGGATAATCCAAGATGTATGGTGGCCTTCAAGTCCCTTTGTGAATGTTGTATCTGCATATATGTTGCAGAGAGGGTGAAAGTTGGAGGCAGAACAAAGAAGGTTCCTCTTTGGATCTGGGAGCTTTGCTAGTGCAGCAGTGCCAACCCTTGCTCCAGCTTTGTTCATGATTAGCAGGCTTGACCCAGGTCCGCTTCATGTCTGCAAGAGAGAGTTCCTGTGGTGGCTGATACACATAGAGCCAGTCAGCATGTACTTTGTGAATCGAGCCCAGGGTGAGTCTGTTCCCTCAGTGTTCTGTGTTGGTTACCTCACAGAACCGTTCACCCCAGTGCTTAGAAGAAAGAACACCTTATGGTCTGGCTGACTCCTGAGTGGGCATGAAGGAGGGTTCCAGTTTTTCTTTCTTTCTCGTCATTAAAACCAAGATTTCTATCTACTGAAGAATTAAATTTGAACAAAGGGATAAATAACAAAGCAAGTATACGCTGAATCATTGCATATGTCTTCAGTTTGGTTCCAGGCTTCTTGCTATTTGTTTAATTTCTTTCTTCTCTCTTCCCAGCACTGCCATGGGAGATCTTAATTTTAACTAGGATTTTCAAAGTTGTTTTTTATACCTGTTGTGTCTAACTGGAAGCAATCTGCATTACCTCCCTCTAGCATCTGTTCCTTCTTTCATGTAAAACTACAGAAATTATTCCTTCCATTTTATTGCGGCTTGTGGTTGTTTTAGACATGATGGCGACGCTTTAGTTCTGCAGTCAAATGGGAGTCTTGCCACTGACTATTCTTGCAGTGTTCTTCAGCTGTGGTAGGGTCTAAGGCCTTCTGCTATGAACAGTACAGTGTGTCAGTGCTCAGCAGAATTACTGAGCACAGTTACTGTGCTTAGATGTTTAGAGTTGTTTTTTTTCTTTTTAATGTGTGTGTGGGTGATCCAATATGAATGGTTTTGGCCTGGACAAAACATTAGCTTGTGCAGAGTGTCTAAAACCATTATTAAATAGAGAAGGGAGAAACCAAAGATAATTAAATATCTAGGATATTGAAAGTTATTGCAAGTTATTATGTTTCCCAGCCAGAAGGAGATCAAGTTGATCTCCAGAGCGTGACCACGTTTACATTAACCTACTGTGCTCATGAAACCCGTTCCCTGTACCACATTGCTACCTGATCTATGCACATCAACAAGAGATTGCTACTTCTGTTGATCAAACCCTAAAGAATTAAGTTTTTTTACTTCACTTCTCTATATCTGCTTGTTTAGTTCAGTGAAACCCTTGATTTCATGATGCCTAAGATTGTACTAGACAAAATGGCATAAAATTAATATAGTGTATTGTTCATGACATGATTTATCAGTTGTAAGCTGTACCTTGTTGTATGTATAGTAACCATATAGATTCAAAATACAAAGGAGGAGCATACACTTGCCAGTCTACAAAACTGCACTTTTGATAAAAAATTCCATGAAAATCCCTGTACCAAAGTTATTGATTTTTTTCTCTCTTTGATTATCCTTTTATCTTTCAAAACATGCACTGTTACATCTCAGAGGTCAATTTCTGCAACTTGAATAGTTAATATTGAAAGAAGGAGTTTCAAATGTATCCCTACATTTGTGTGCACAGGTATCTGAGGACAATATTTAAATGCAGCAAGATGCCATCTTGGTATCTAAAGCTGCATCTTCATCTAGTATAAATCCAGATAGAAATTGTGATAGCTCTGTTGGGTTTTGTGATCTACAGCAATAGTCTCTATCACAGAGCAAATTGGTATAATATAATTAAAGTTTTGAAGTTAAGATAATCTGACTGGGTTAATGAAAAAAGAAATGAATAACACTGAGTGGTTTTTGTGTCTTGGATGAGGTTTGCTTTTAATTAGATTGATACTAATTTGACATAATTATCCTGTATACAGTTAGCATCAAAAAAGAGCCCTGAGCAGAAACTGGCACTTGAACAATAACTTTTTGCTAATGAGGAAAGAGAAATGGATACCATGCAGTGTGTGTGCAGTTTAACAGAATACTTCAACTGTATCAAGTTATTTTCAAATAAGCATTCACCAAGTGTGCTATGGCCACACGCATGCTTGTTATGGGCATTTTGCTCCAGTCATCCTAATGTTCTGTTGCTGAGTTAGAAATGTCTCCAAGATTAAATCACTGAAAGATTAACTTTAGATATTAACCAGAAAAAATAAAACCAAAAGACCCATCGCATGTTTACTTCTCCTTTTTTAATTTTCATAGAATTCCAGACTGGTTTGGGTTGGAAAGGACCTAAAGCTCATCCAGTTCCAACCCTCTGCCATGGGCAGGGACACCTCACACTAGACCATGTCACCCAAGGCTCCGTCCAACCTGGCCTTGAACACTGCCAGCGGTGGGGCATTTACCACTGCTCTGGGCAACCTGTTCCAGTGTCTCACCACCCTCACAGGGAAGAACTTCTGCCTTAGATCTAACCTGAACTTCCCCTGTTTCAGTTTGAACTCATCACCCCTTGTCCTATTGCTCCAGTCCCTGATGAAGAGTCCCTCTCCAGCATCCTTGTAGCCCCCTTCAGACACTGGAAGCTGCTCTGAGGTCTCCACGCAGCTTCTCTTCTCCAGGCTCAACAGCCCCAGTGTTCTCAGCCTGTCTTCATACAGGAGGTGCTCCAGCCCCTGATCATCCTCGTGGCCTCCTCTGGACTTGCTCCAACAGCTCCATGTCCTTCTTGAGGACACCAGCACTGCACACAGTGCTGCAAGTGGGGTCTCATGGGAGCAGAGCAGAGGGGCAGGATCACCTCCTTTGACTGACCTGCTGCTCACTCTGCTTTTGATGCAGCCCAAGATAAATTAAGTTTTGGAGAGAGATAAATGAATCCTCAGTAAGTATGCACAATGTAGTTTAAAAACTAGGTTGTGAAGGTTCTGTTCTGGTTAAGAACAGAGCGTGTTTTATGTCAGGTTCTTTACGCTGAATGAGACTATGTCAAAACTCTCTAATGATGCAGGATCCAGCATCAGCTGTATAAATTTTATTGCATATAAAAATATTTATATTTCTGTTCATAAAGCAAAGAAACCTTTGAATAATAGAGAGGAAATGCATTAGAATTACAAAGGTGTTTCAGAGTGTGCTTAGCTGATATGTAATCCCCGTATTTAACTCGGGAAAGTTGTTTTAAAGTGCTTTTCTGAAGAAGGATGGCTTCACAAGGCCACAGATTGAGTTGTGGTTGAGTTCCACCCCTGGATATTGAGTTTGTTTGTCAGGAATTCCTTGGCTTCTCTAGCCACATTCAGAATGAATCCGTTTCTTCTTTTAAGTAATTGGTATGCACATTTACTTAGAAATTGCCTTATTTCCTCCCAGGAATATCTCCCTAATAGAAGAGGGTGAAATGATTGCGTTATTGATCATGATGAAAAGGAAGATGCAAATTGCCTCATTTTAGAAACATAAGTTAAAAGTTCCTGAGCTGGGGGTCTAGGCTTTCTGTGAGCAATCAAAACCATGAAACTCCTTCAGAGAGCACTTAGAGCCTGGCTCCAGATTGGGTGCAAAGTAATGTTTCCCAGAGAACTGTCTCTCTCTGTCTTGATTGCATGTGGAGTCAGAAACGTTTGACTTTGCAAGCAAAGCTTGATGCTGTTCTTTTGCTGTATCACACTCTGCTCTTACATGGTATGTCTCTAACTAAAGTCTCTATTTAGGTAACTAATATAAGTCTCTTTAAAGCCTAATGATAGATATGTAGTGGTTTTTAGATTCCAAGCAGGTTTGATGCTCTTTGCTGTTCAAATGGAAATAAAGGTGTTCCCTACATAGGACTCTCACTGTCAAAAGTGATATAAAGTAGCTTCGGTATGTGCCCATCTGGGAGCTTGCTTCTTACTGAGTTTCTTCTGCAGTGAGCAGGGGAACCATACAGTGGTGGGGTTAGAGCTGCACATGGCCCAGCAATTTCCTCACTGCTCTCATACTCACTGGGTCTGGGCTGCAACAAGGAATCTGCTCCTAATAGCACCTTTCTTTCTTCTTTGAGCTTTTATCATTTCCTGCTTGTTCTACAAAAGGAAAAAGAACCCCCAGGTGTAAGGTTTAATTCATGGAGATTTGGTCACACCAAATAAAAATTGATGTATTTGGAACGCTGTGGACATATTTAGGAAAGGTTTCTTGCCATGGAAGGTCACTTTTAGTCCTCAAATAAACTAAATGGCAGGCCAGCAACTGGTGTTCAGTGGCTTGGTCAGCACGTGGTTGCAGAGTAGCCTGTGACATTAAGTGAATACTTTGATAGTGATCATTCTGTATGTTTCTAGCCATCTGAAAGTTAAATGTTTGACCTAAGCTGGATGTTCAGAATTTCTCAGTCATCAATGAAGTGATAATGGAACAGATCATAGAACAGATCCTCCTGAAAGGTTTATTGAAACATATGGATGACAGGGAGGTTGATGGGGCTTTGGTCTAGTGGAAGGTGTCGCTGCCTGTGGCAGGAGGATTGGAACTAGATGATTTCTGAGGTCTGTTCCAACCTAAACCATTCTATCATTCTATGGTTCTATAATTATGATTCTGTGTATCTCTTTTGAGTCTTTCATTTTAGGGGAGAAGCACTCTGTCAACGTGCCTTTCTTCCCTGGCCATACAATGGGTCTAGATGAATTGGCTTAGATTAAATGGCTTAGTTAGATGTTGAATAATGCTTGGTTTACATGATGTCCCAATTTTTAGCAGTTTAATCAGTTATGTAAATTAGAAACTTTGTGTTCTTTGTCTTCACTTGTTTCACATTTTGCATTAGTTAACTGTCTGGGCCATTTTAATCTCTCCTCTACAGCACTGAAAGTGGAGAAATTAAGTATGACATTTCATTTCTGCGGGGACAGTAAGTTATGTGTATGTATATTTGCGTAAAGAAGAGAAAATCACTCTGAGAGGCTTTGAGCATTACCTTGTGAAGCCTAGGGAGACCTGCAGTCCTGTTCCACTCACTTGGTTTTGTGAGTGCTGGGAATCCCTGTGTGTTTTCCAGTGACCAAGCCTTAACTTTAAACCATAAATTCCTAATTCTGTTCAGTGGTGCCCATTAAAAGAAACAGTATAGTTTAGATACAGATTTTGTTTCAGAGCAATTGAGAGAAGATTATTTCAAAATTAATTTTGAATAATTTTGAATGCTTTGTAATGATTATTTGAAATTTGGTTTATTTTACATTCAGATCTACCAGTTTGAAAAGAAATCTTGCTTTGAATCTTACCCGAAGTAGTTACCAGCTTGTTGTAACTGTATTTCTCTGGTGTGAGACTGGCATCTGCTGGTAGGCTTCATGCAGAAGCTGAGCCACAGAATGATAACAACCTTCTTGTTTTAGTTATCCTATAGCTGACAAGGTTTAGTTCATTCATTTGTAGAGGTAACCACCACTTTCTATAGAGATTCCAGTTGTGTGTGGGGTGTCTAGTGTGGAGCAGCTCTCTCCTCCTTCAGATTCAATTGATAAAGAAATGTCTTTGAGTTAATGGAGTGTGATTTTTAAATTGATCACTAATTTTGCACTGCAGTTCAACAACAGTTTGCCTTCAGGTTTAGCAAGGATGCAATTCTTCTCTGAAAATATCCTCCCAACGGGTGCAATAGTGCTTGAAAATGCCAGAGGTATTCAATGGATGGTCTGACATTTTCAGAGTGCCTGTGTGCCCGGTGATTATATCTAATGGGTGTCTCTTGGTTCAAGGTGCAGTTAATCTCACATCTCAAAAACAGATATGGAATATCACAACGTAAAAACCTCTGGTTTTCTCTGTTGACTGTCAATACAGCCTATGGTGGCCAGCTCAAAGGAGTCTCACATTGTTGGGTGCGTAGGAAGGAGTACTGTCTTAGGCATGGTTTTGGTCATTTTCTAAATCCTACTTGACATACTCATCTGCATCTTTAAAGGTTGTAACACTCATAAAAGTGGCTCAAGATCCACAGATGTAATGGTGTCATTTGGTGAATCCCAGGTGACAACAAAAACCCTCTCTCTTTGCGCTAAGTAACTTGTTTGTCAGATCTGAAGTTCTAGGATTTACAAACTTGAAGCATAACGCATTTGCATCTTGTCACATATAAGGTACCCTTGGTGAACAAATGCAGATTAGATCTAGGTGTTGACAGGCCAGCTCTGAATCTGATAGATTCCCCTTTCCATGTGTGCACTCATTTTGACTTTGAAGTAATGAGAAGAAAAGAAAGGTTATCAGATTCAAATTCTGCAGGTACCACTGTGGTGGGTTGACCTTGGCTGGCTGCTTATGCGTTCTAGATCTGTGTACAGTTACAAGGCTCTGATGGTGTTGGGAACCCAACAGGACATGGAAGGATGGCTCCCATGATTACTGGAGTGGGATATGGTGGGGAAGCAGGCTCCTGAAGAAGGACAGGATGGAAAGAGAAGGTGCGTGGGGGGGTGCCTTTTGTATGAGAGAGTGGCTGGAATCCATAGGGCTTTGCCACAGGATGGATGAGGAGCCAGCCAAGAGCTTATGTGTTAGGAGACAGGTTAAGAATACATTACAGTGGGTGTCTGCTGCAGGCTACCTAACCAGAAGAGGACGAGATCGTCTGCAGATTGGTAGGAGCAGCTTCATGTTCACAGGCCCTTGTCCTCATAGGGGACTGCAACCATCCTGATGCCTTCTGGAGGGACAACACAGCAACAGGAATCCAAGAGGTTGTTAGAGTACATTGATCATAATTTCTAGTTGGTAGAGGAGGCAATGAGAAGTGCTCTGATGGGCCTCATGCTTGCCAGCAAGGAAAGGCTCACTGGGGATGTGAAGTTCAAAAGCACCTTTGGCTGCATGGACCATGAAACATTGGAGTTCAGGATCCTGAGGGCAGGAAGGAGTGCAAAAAGCAAGCTCACAACCCTGGGCTTCAGGAGAGAAGACTTTGGCCTCTTAAGCAAAGAGCTGCTTATTAGAGTCCCATGGGATAAGGCCCTGGAGGGAAGAGGGACCCAGGAAAACTGGTTAATGTTCAAGGATCATCTCCTCCAAGTTCAAGAATGCTAAAGCCCACATGGAATTGAATGTGGCCATGGATGTCAAGGACAGCAAGCAGGGCTTCTGTACAGAGGAGACAGAAAGAAGATTAAGGAAAATAGGGGCCTGCTGCTTAGTGAGACAGGGACCTAGTTACACAGGACATGAACAAAGCTGAAGTACTGAATGCCTTCTTTGCCTTAGTCTTTACTGGGAAAACCAGCCTTGAAGAGTCTCAGGCCCCAGGGAGCGTGAACACAACATAGGTGATGTCTCAATGGGCAGTGCAGTTCCTTACTTCACAAAGAATACTTTCCATTGTGTATGGCTTCATTTATTTGTTCCTTTTGCAAGCCAAAAGCAAAGCCAAATGTTTGAGTTTCCTATGTTTTAGGTTGAGCAGATGTCAAAGTCTGTTTACATTAAATTACAAGGCTGACACAAACCAGATTTTGTTCAGTTTAAATATCTCCCTCCTCCTCCCTCTGCTCCAGGACAAAGATGTTCCTTTTCCCATTTATTTTAATGAAATGAGTAGTGTTTAATTGAAATAACATCATTAAATCAGTGGTGGGTCTTTTTGAATCATAGAATAGTTTGGGTTGGAAGGGACCTCCAGAGCTCATCTAGTCCAACCCCCCTGCAATGAGCAGGGACATCTTCAACTAGATCAGGTTGCCCAGAACTCTTTTTATTCCCTGCAGAATTGAGTAATTTACCAAGTTTACCTACCAAAATGCCAACATCTTTGCAATCATCATCTTGCTTAATCTGCCGTGGGATATATGTCATATTCAGATTATTCCTAGATTTACTTATAGTCTCCCTGCCTTTTTAATTAATTCAGCTGTAATAGTGAGGCACTATTTTGTGCATAAAGATGATTTAGTAACCTGAAGGTCAAAAGCCTCATTTCATAAGTGTGCACATTTCATGAATGTTACTAAAGGCATAGTCAGGTGAATACTAGTGATCATTGTAGAGTGGGTTAAGTAACTGCTTGCATTGCCTAGTGACCACCTCTGAGTCAGCATTTGGATGCCTTCTCAGTTACGCCTTATAGATGGTCATGCTTACAGTCCTCTTCTGTTGAAGTGTAAAGTCAGATTAATTTTAGCCTCCTTGGTCATTGATAAAATTTTTTATTTGAAGAAGAGGTAAAACATGAAGAGCTACATGGTAATGAGTGAAGGATGATGGAAGGCCAAGTGCCTGTGAATGTCAAATCATACTTGGATTAAAAACGAAAGCTTCTGAGATCCTTTAAAACTGTCTCAATAGTAGATAAAGTGTAGGAGCACAGCTCTCTTGAAACTGAAACTGTTGACAAAACTTCCACTGATTTAAGCCAAACTGGGGCCCTGTAGCTCCAGGCAAGTGGTGGCTCTGAGGAGACTGGTCACAAGCTCAAAGAGAGGGAAATGTCATAGGGGCAAGGCGACAAGTACAGAGAACGATGTGGTTCTGCAGAAGTCCTCTGAGCAGCATGGATTATGGCATGAGTCCTCTCACGATCTATAGCTTTGTGTTTTCTAAGTCTAGGTACATCCATTTCTGTGTTAAGACCTATGGTCCTTCAAATTAAATGTATGCAGTGATGAAAACTGTAGAGGGGATTCTGATTTTTGCCTGCTTTTACCATGCACGAGATTGTCTAAAACTAATTGACTTTTGCTATTGGAAAATAGCTGCAGATGAGGTGGTTGCCTTGGCATCCACTGCCGCGCTCTGGCCATGAGGAGGCATTACCGTTAGCAATGGCTCCTTGCCATTGTCTGAGGTTTTCCGTTTTCAGCTAAGTTACAATTTTCCAGTGATTTTAAACCTCTTAATTATTGTTTCAGCCTTAATTGTAGTTTAGAAGGTAGAGTGTTTGCTTGGAAAATATGAAATGTGCTTATGATAAGAGGGCCTCAAGGCAATGTTTTGCTGTGATGCTATAAAAATGATTTTCTCATTTTAGTACTTATTTATAAGGGGAATATATATACTTATATTTGCCTCGCAAAGAAATACAGTCACTTTGATTTCAGAATTTCACTGATAAATGATTCTTATTCAGGAGGTTCTTAAAGAAAAAACTCTTGTTTTTCTTAGGCATTTCACTAAAGATTGGAAAAATTCTTGTGTGATTATGACTGCAGCTTTAGGTGCACTTTCAAAAATAAAGATCAAACTAAGTTTGATGTTAGGTGATAGTTTTTAAAAAGAAATCAAGATTATTTTATAATCTCTGTTAAAGTGAATAAGTCATGAGCTGATGTGGTTCTAAGAAGACCTGTTTCCATTTGTCAGAAAGGCATAGAGCTGTATTCTTCCTCCTCATTAGCATTAGAAGAGCTTAATTTCTGGTCTTAGGAAAGGAATCGGATATCTGGGAGAAAGAGGAAAGGTTTATCTCGGAGAGTTTCAGGCAGATTTCTAGAGTTACAGTGGAAAGTGTTTATGGGAAGAGAGAGATCTCCAAATGCAGCCTGTGTGTTGCCAAGGAAGTCCATAAGATTACTAGACTTCGCTTTGCCTCAGAAAGACATAAGGATATAAAAACTCCAGTTAAAAGCCTCCTTCTGTTCATTATCCAAGGCTTGAGTATTCATAAATTAATGTTAAAGCTACTTTGCACAGATACCTTTGGCAATAATCAACTGACACCATCTCACATCAGTCCCTGGATGATTTCACAGGCTGCAGAGGTGTTTTGGATTAGTATTTGTCCCATGTGCTCTGCTGATAACTTGTTTTGGCAAAGAATCTGCCCTGTAGGTTCAGCTTCTGCAGCTCTTGAACATCTGTTTAACTTGAAATGAGGTTGTGAGCAATAATAAGCTAATAATGTAGTTTAATCATGGGCAAGAGAATAAAATTCAGAGTGCTTATGTTTTCATGTAAGGTTTAACGTTTCTTCCTGGGAGAATGAACCTGATGCTTCAGTAGCAAATACCTGCTTCACTCAGAACATACTTTAATTTACCTTAGTATATGTCACAAATAAAACACATTAGAATTAGACTGAAAGAAAAAAGACCTTGTTACCTGTATTAAGATCTCAGGACTTCTCACTATCCTAGTTCACTGAAATGAAATTTTACATAATGATGTAGAAAAGGAACATTTAAGAAACAGATTTTTCTGAAAGAAGCCAACATGTTATTTCATGGTCCAATGAACCTGTGCTGTGCCTTGTAAGCTTTTAATAAGCTGTGAAAACACATTGGAATTATTGCAAGACGTTCTTTCCTCTTTTAAGATACTTAAAGAAGAGACTGAGTTGCACCACGATGTGGTTTTCAATTCTATTAAATTTAATTAAAAAAATAAAAATCAGGGTACAGATTTGCTTTTTGTTAACAATGTGTGATAGACAAGTTTTCTCTTTACTACTTCTTACAGATGGTACGTTCAAGATTTGAATCAACGTGAGTTTGTTGAAAGTTTCTGGAAGGGAACAAATATCTTGGATATAATATTTTTTCCTTAGTTATAGACTCATAAAATGGTTTGGCTTGGAAGGACCTTACGATCATCTAGTTCCACCCCCCTGCCACAGGCAGAGACACCTCACACTAGAGCAGGTTGCTCCAACTCCTGTCCAGCCTGGCCTTGAACACTGCCAGGGATGGGGCAGCCACAGCTTCTCTGGGCACCCTGTGCCAGCGCCTCAGCACCCTCACAGGGAAGAACTTCTGCCTTAGATGTAACCTGAACTTGCCCTGTTTCAGTTTGCAGCCATTTCCCCTTGTCCTACCGCTACAGTCCCTGATGAAGAGTTTGTAGGTGTTTTCTTACATGTTTGTTTTGTTGGGTTTTCTTTGCCTGGTGTGTGTTTTTTTGAGATGAGCTGTATCACAATTAGGTTTCATCTGCTTATTTCTGTTTACTTGGGTGTCTGGAGGTACTTCACTATTTGGACTGCCTTAGATTTTCATATGTATTCAGCATAAATCAGCTGGCTGATGTTGTAGGCAGTATTTAATTGAATGCATTGCTTGTCAAAGATGGTGGAGGCTTGTCGTTTAATGTTTGACTAGCTTCTATGACAGATTTGCATTTCATCTTCCCTGAAAATGTGATGCTGGGACCTGAGGTTACTGTATAATCTGCTAGCTTTATGGTTCTTTAAAAAGATCTTTATTATAACTTGCATAACAATCTGCTAAATACATTAATGTTCATTGCTGTTTACTCCACTTTTCTGTTGTTTTTGTGGGGATTTTTGTTTGTGGTGGTTTGGTTTTGTTGGGGTTTTTTTAGGTAGAAGGGGTGACAGTGCCTAAATCCTGCTCACTTGTATGCAAAGTTCTAAATGACTGGAATAATCTTAGTTTTGGAACTTTTAGTATCTCTTAAAATACTAGCTTTCTAACAGTAGAGGCCAACAGATTTGCAGGATGCTTTCACAGCAGGCACAGAGTCTGTCAAAAATCCAAGCTCTTCAGACTAGTTAGACTCCAAATAAGCTTTAAAGAGGGAAAAACCAAGCAGTTCAGTGCTGTCAGTCTCATTCCTATCTTTGCAGAGCTTTCTTGCTAAGTAAATGACAGCCTCAGTCTTATGCCTTTGGTCACAGGTAGGCCTTGCAACCCTGGTGGTTCTCTGTCACTACTGAATTTGAGGTTCATCTCATGAACAGCAGCACATTGCTGCTGATTTGCCACCAGAAACATGCGGAAAGGGGATTTCATGGCGTTGTTTTCTGCATGTAGGATGGTTGCTCTAAGGAAGCAACATGATCTAGCTGTTTTTCTGGTCCAGGCACTTAGAGATATCCATTGTAATGGAAATGCTCAATGTCCAGTGGTTAATGGAGGAGTGCTGGAAAATGCTGGAGGAAACCTACCCTTTTCCAACTTTCTTGATGCTTCTTACAGTATGTTCTCGATGATCTATATTCCTTAAAATAAGAACTTCGTGAAAATAAGTTCTCAAATAACCTGTAACCTCATTTAACCTTTAGAGAATCAGATGTGGTGAAGGCAGAGGTCTGACCAAAGGACTGTTAATGTTTAGGGAAGGGCTGAGGCAGCCAGTCAGGGGTCTGTTCTGAAACCTGAAACACTGGGATTTATAGGTGTGTTCTATCACTGCTCCCATGCAGTTGTCACTGCTGAGTGAGGCAGAATTTCTTTACACATAGATGACGTCACACACATCAACATATGATACTGTTCTGTGTGTTCAGTGTATGCAGTACTTGGAAAAGATGTGCTAACACTTGCTATCACACGTGAAACATCACAATTTCAAGCTTTAGTATTTGCTTATGAAGTCCATTGGAGATTGGCTACTTAGTATAAAAAAGAAGTATAAGTTTAAAATAAATCCAAAAACTGGGAGGGAGAATTCAGAGAGACAACAAAGTTCTGGTATAACTCACATATACATTCATGTTTATCTTTAATGAACTAAGGAAAAAGAAGCATAAAAAACTAATAATGGTGCCACACATTTCTTTATTTCTCTAATGGATTCTTTAAAAACTGTAGTGAAACCAGATTATTCATATCTAAATTATCTTTGAAATAAGATTTAAAAAAAATCAATGTCTGGACCATTGAAAGAGAGGGGGGAAAATGCTATAAATGATCTTCAGTAGATGGAAGCTGGGATATTATACTGAGGAGCTTATTTGTGCTGTCTTACCCTTCCTTAGTCATCTGGTTTTGGAGGTTTTATCTTGGTCTAATTGAACCTTTCACCGTGTCTACTTTCAGTTTCCATCATTTCTATTCATCTCATATATCCATTTCTCAGCTTTAACCACTGTAAGTAACCCCATTGGATCAAACGGGAATGTTTGTGCATGGATAAGTTTTCAGAGGATCAAGGTGGCACTTAAGAGATTGACGTGTTTAGAATTTAAAGGCAACATTCAGAACGTAAAAGGGAACAATTTGAAACACAGCACCTCTTATTAAGTGTTTTTGAGGCTGCAAACCAAGGTCCGGTGTTATTATTGTATAATTTAATCTGAAGAAAATGCTAGATTTAGTTGTAAAGTAATGGGATCCTTGCATGTTATTGCCCAGACTCTTAAATATGAAACTGTTGAGACCATAGATTAATTATTTGCAGCACAGGCTCTTAAATTATTAGAAACTGAGATAAGCTGAAGCCAAATCTGTTCCGTTGCACTTCTAAATGTAGATAACCATCACTATGAGCAGAACTTAGTTCCCCTATTTTTCTTTGTATAGCTATAAATAGGAAATGTGATTTCATCCATTTATAAATGAAGACCTTCATTACTCATTTGTGGTTTGTTATACACACAAGCTAAATCTGTCCTTTCATATGACGCAGAATGAAGATCCCTGTCAGCTGCAATTGCTGTATGTAGAAGACAAGTGCTACATTACTTTTCCCCAGTGGAGTGAATGTTTCCTGTGTTTAATATCATAAAATTTTATTTCCCTGTGACCTAATCAATAATGCTGCCATTCCTTTCTCCTTCTGCACTGTTGACAGGTTGAAATCCCAAAGTACTTACTCCTTATTGTGAGTATTGTTTATTGCACACATAGAAGTGCCAAATGAACTGATGCTAACTGAGAGAAGAGCTGAGATTCTTATAAATACAGGCACAAGGAACTGAAAGGGACCTGCAGGCCAGCTCTGGTCAGCCACTGGTAATTGTGCAATAGAGTTTTAATCAAGAAACATCCAGAGAATATCCCATCTTCATGTCCTGACATAGTGCAGCTACAGAACACTTAAAATCAAGTGATAAGAAATAATAGTCACGCTTGAAATGTGCCAGAGGAAGAGAACAAGAGAGGTCAGGTTTCAATAGTATTCTAAAGGAAACTGGAGACTCCAGGTGCCAAGTGTGGTGATTGGGTCAAGCCTGAGATTGTGAGCCTGGCCTATTAGCTAAGCCTCTGGTAGATCTACCTTCTTAAATCCTGTCTCTGATTGTGTGTGATCTCCACAGAAAAGCCTCTTCCCACCCCCCAAAATTCTAGGAATAGTACATGGAAGAGCGATTATAGGGAGGGATCTTTTCTGGATGCTGCAGGAAACTGAAAAGCACAGCATTAACATATTCTAAACATGGTACAAAATGATCAGTTTTGTCTTGGTGCCTCTGGGCAAGGTAAAGAGAAAATGCCTTTAAAAGGAAAAGGCAAGTCCTATATTTGATGCAGATTTTCTGGGGGATAAACAGTATTTTGGGATCCAGATGAATATTACTGGAACCACCCTGTTTCCAAAACAGTTGCTGAAAATTAATTAAATGCTTACATTTGGAGTGAAGTCTTTGGTGATGCTGAAAATTTGTGACTTCCTGAATGTTGTCCTTCATGGAATAATGACTTCTGAGTTTTTCTGCATCTACAGTCATCAGATGAGCCAATGCTTCTGAAGCTGAGCTATATAAGGCGGCTTCTTGGCCCCAGTATTGAGCATCATCACTATGATCTCAGATCATAGTTCTCTATGTTCTGTATCAATGTGTTTTCCTCCTGCTAGCAGCTTCATTCTGGCATCTCTGTTAATAATTCTTTGAGGCAAAAAATAGTGCTTTAGCTTCCTTTTCATCTCTGTAGTCCGTACACCTTGTCTAAAATGAGCTGTGTTGAGAAGTGCTGAAAGAAAAGGTGGAGAATTACCATTGTTTTTCCCTAAGGCTAAGATTAAAACCATTTCCCTTTTATGCTGTTCTTCCAAAGGCAAGTAGTAAGACATTTTCCTCTGCTGTCTGTAGAACCGTTCCTGTGGATATTTACTGAAATAAAATCTATAATTCTGCTTTCTGGTGACAAGAATTTTTGCTTCTCCCAAGATAATTCAGAATATTCTGTTATTTTCCAAGAAAGTTGGTGGAAATGAAAAACCTGCTAATTTACCAATAGGCCTGATTCAAACCAGTGCTGTTTGGCTGCTGTTCTGCAAATGTTTTCTGTGCAACAGAAAACTTAATTTTGGGCATGGGAATAGAAATACAAAATGACTTGAAATTTCTATGAAGATCCAGATTCTCACATTTACTGTGTGAAGCACCATTCTGCACGCTTGGTAAATGCCATAAGGTGCCTGGTTTAACAAGTATCAGAAAATCATCTCACTTTCCCTATACTATTCAAGTTTAGCTCTTTGATTAAACAACACGCAACAGGGTTTAAGTGCTTAGAAATACTTTGGAACTCTGTGCCCACAAGGTGTCAGTGTGGATTCTTAATTCACTTCTGCTGTTACTCTCTGCCTTGTAACATTGCTGGAAATAATGGTGACAAACTTGGGCAACCCTTTCGCCAAACATTTCCTTTGAAGCTGAAGGGGGTGTTCATCATGTAAGAATCCCCTTATTGACCTGGATCTCATCTTTGCCATTTAAATGGGCGTTTCGATCAGGCTGGTGTTTCTAATTCGTCCTTGGAGGAGAAGTACTAAGCTTTGGATGTGTGTGTTGAGCAACAGAGATCGGTGTAGCTGGTCTGACAGCTGATACTAACAGGACGATGGGTTCAAGCAGTACAAGACATTGGTGATGGTATCCAGTCTGGAGCAGAAATAAGATGCTAATGGCATGGGGCTGTAAAAGCTAACTAAAATTGCACAGAGGCAAGGCTTGTTAGGCTAGGATCATTGCAGTGTGAATGTAGCATAAGGATTTTTTTAGCCTCGATTAGTATTTCTGCATTGGCTTGTGTTGCATCTTGTGGGTGCTAACGTGTAGTTGGGTTTAATTAGTTATCTCAGTCTAACTGATGTTGTTTGGCAATCGGTGCTGCATATTCATCTCCTTCTGTTTAAAGCCTATTAAGCTTGGTGATTTTAGTTCAGGTTGTTTACTGTGTCTTGCTATATACACATCCCTATAGTAGGGGAAGGAGCCAGCAGAATTTGGTAAGCTTTCGATGCCCAAATAGCTGTTGCTTAAATCCCACTGAATTTCATCTGAGTTGCCAGCTTTTGCTAAGGAGAATTCAATTGACCTTAATACTACGGTTATGTAGCACATAAGAGGCATTTAATCAAGTCTCACCACTGCTTTGAAAGCCTGCTTGAAAACTCTGAAGAGATCCTGATAAACATTTTATTAGAATGCATTTTTAATCATAATAGTTTACTTCATGCAGCTACATATAGGACCCATTTGCAATTTTTGTTTTTGCTTTAGATAAATGAACTAAGGTGACCTGCTTTAGTAGACTATAAATAATATTCTTGAAGTGAGAGTCGAAGAGAAACAATGGCTTTGAACCAAAATTATGATAGATCTCCAGAAAACGTTTTCTAGCTGCATGCATTGAAAGAATGTGAGCGGTGTGTCTTGTGTACCAGAATGTGGTTTTATTTCAAGTATGTCTCTCAGAGTAAGGCGAACAGCAGGGAATCTACATCTATCAAAGCCAAAGCTGCTTTTTCTAGGCAATTAGAGTATTTTAAATGTATCCTTTGCCTATCATAAAGAAGATGGCAATTTTTTCCAGAAACATGGAAATGAAATAATAAAAATGTTGAGAAAGAATTCAGATTGTAAATGTAAATATGTATTCTAGTTGTGTTTCAAAACCCACATTTTTCTTGTACTATTGCACTACATCCAAGTGAACCAATATGTTCTTTAGTCTGATTTTTATATCACACCTTTCAGTGTAATTGTATTCTAGTCATCCTTAAATGTAGCTTGCTGTATTAGTGGAGAAGCTGACAAGCAAAGGTGTGAGAGTCTGAAGAAACACTGTGTGCTTCCCATGTTTAGTACACTGTGAAAAGCTACACTCTTGCTTAAAATAAGATGATGAAATATTAGATCTGGATACTTGTAGAGGAAAATCCTTTGGAAATGTGAAGATGGTATACCACTGTTCACAGCTAATGATCTCGCTCCTGAAAGTTTTACGATTCTCCAGCTATTTATTATGTGTGTGACATGTTTTCAGCATTTGCGTTAACAGAAGCCTTCTCTCATATTCCCTTTGTCAGGGACCTTTGGAGTAGATGTGATGGAAAGTTCCCAATTTGGGAACATATGTAGGTGTTCTTGTGGGTCCCACTGACTCAGATGAAACCAGAATGGTCTAGGATTTCAGCCCATGCAAACATCTTTTGTTTCATGCAAACACTATGGAAGGAAATGTCGAGTGTAGGATATAATTCTTGCAATACCATGTGTTCTGCTTACTCAGCTGAATAATTAGTCTGTCTTTGCTATAGATTCAGGCTTTGGTACTCAACAGTTGCTTTTTGCTGTTTTGAAACAAGATCCCAATTCCTGAAAAATGTGATTCTGTGATGATAACTGATGGCCCTTTATCACATAGATTAGTTTACTGTCTTTGGCAGGTGTATGTGTATATATATGTGTATATACTGCTTTTGGTTCTTCTTTCTCTCTTTTTTTTTTAGTGTATGTTAGCAAGTAGGATTCTCCCATCAGGAAAACCTTTGTAGTTTTCAGATGTAAAGAAGAATGGCAGTTTGGAGAAGTAACCTTCAGCTTCTACAATATATAGGAATATTCTTTTAAGATGTTGCTATCAACAATAGCCAACTGGACTATCACATGTTGATAGATGTTAGCAGGAGCTAAAGGACAGATATACCCCATACCTTTAACCTCATCACGATATTTTGATGTTACTTCAGTGAGGTTTTGTCTTATTCCTGATTGAAGGAATTGCTGAAGGAAGCTAATGCCTTGCTGGCAGCTTCCTTGCATCTGAGCTTGCAGACCAGTAGCTGAAGCAGCTTTGGTGGCCTGCATAAGGGCAAAGTGACCCCTTTTAATAGGTATGGAATTAACAATAAAGATGCTGCTCTGACTAATGAACCTCTCAATACATGTGACCATATTTTGAGACAATCAAATGACCATGTTTGAGCAATTCTGAACCTTCCTATGTTTTCCATCTGGTCTCTTAAGAGAAAGAAGTCTTTTGTCATCCTCTTAATTCCTCCTTAAAATTATGAATGCTTTGGACAATTTGAACAAAATTTGAAGGATGTGAAGAACACCTACAGGATAGTTAAATTCCTTCAAGCACTACAAAAGTTGTGAGGAGGAGTCAAATTACTTCCCCTCATGGAGAAAAAGGCAAGTGGTATCTCATGGAAGGGCAACACAGAGGGCGCGAGCAGGATGTTTCTGGAGTGCATTGCTGACAACTTCCTGACACAGGTGACCAAGGAGCTGATGACACCCTTACAAACGTACATGTGCTCTAAAGATAAAACTAGTTTTGTCAGTGTTGTCTAAACAAACTCTGTAGCATTATTTCACGGTGCTATCTAGGCGAAGAATTCATCACACTGAACTTATGCATGATTTTGTTCCACTGAGATTTTAATATGATGCTCTATAATTATACATATTTCTTGGGGTCTTATTCAGGTAGAAAGTTGATGCTGTGATGGAGATATGGTCTTATCTGAGAGGAAAGGGGAGGGTGTTCTTGTCATTACAATGTTGCTCAGAGATAGAATAAATTTGGGGTTAATTCCAGTGTTTTTCTTAAGCTGCCTGTATGATCATTGGCAAATTGCTTGCATGAAAATTACTGTAATGTCAGAGCTGAAGTTGTACCAAATGCTTCTAACTTACTTCGCCTGCTAATGTCTGTGATCTATATTCTCAAGCTGAGATAAAATTCTTCTATACTGTTCTGTCTTCCAAATGTTTAGATTATCAGATGTTTGGTTCATGGGTTGACTCTTACTGCATGTTTTTATCATGTGTGTGCTCAACAGCACCACTGTCTGGATAGGGAATTTTAATAGCACCAACAAAACATAAAAGAATCATCCTAACAACTTCAAGAGGGTAAATTGGAATGAGACATTCAGTAATACTACCAAGCTATATACCTGTCATCTGATCTAATTATAGAGATGCTGTGCTTACACGAACAGTTAATGCATTAGTAAGGATTGACTTAATTTATTAAAAGGTGCTGCAGAAGACTTCTGAATCACTATTACCTTTCTCTGAACAACAAAAAAACCAAGTCCTTGTTCAATCCATGGGACCCACTTAACAGATGCCAGTAAGCCTGTTGGAAGGGTTTATGTGAATCAATGCAACCCAAAACAAAATCCATACGATAACCCTCAAGTAATTGGTTAATCCTTGTTATTCCCTACTGTCTGGGCCAGGAGTTTAATCAGGCTTCTCAAGAGACCACTACAGTGTGTGTCTCTGAAAAGCAGTGTCATTGACATTGTGTTATTGGAACAATAATATACCTGTTATTGCTGTAAATGACTATTTAATATAAAAAAATTGGTCCAGTTTCTGAGAGATCAATGAGAAGTAGTTTGTCTTTTGTCACAGGGGAATTTATGATTATGCCTTAATCTTATTATAGCTCTCAAGAAAATCAAATGAAGTCTTATTGTAGCAATGCAGTTGCACAGAGATAGTGTAGTTTAAGGTTTTGTTGCCATGTCTGTTATAAATCTTTTATTCCAAGGAGGTGTAACTCAGCTGTATTCATTGGCTCTGAGCTAAAGCTTGGCAAATTATCTTATCACTATGGGAGATTATTTCCAAATACAGTTCCAGCAAAATAATGTTTTATTGTGTGAAGGAGAAGATTGAGCAGAATATAACTTTCCCAGTGGCAGATATCTATATTTAGGTTTCTGTTCATTAAAAACAAGAAAGTGAAAAAATCTGTTTCTACAGTTGCTGAGAAGATATGTTTGGGATAGCTGAACTCAGAGCATCTTTGAGCATCTAAAAATACAGGAGTAATCCTGATCCCATGAAGCCTGCTAAAGATTTCCCCTTTACTTCAGAAGGATAGAAATTTTAAGCTGAATAACTATATGCTCACTCAGAAACAGACTTTCTTTTACATTCTTAGTCCAGCTGAGAATTTTGTTCATGGTTTCACTTTCATTTTTATTTGTGTCAATAGTGTAAAGTGTCAGTTGAATGTAATTTGCTTGGAGAGGATGGATTGCCTACAAGCAGAATCTTGGCCAATCCCACTGAATTCCCTAGCAAACGTTCTGTTGACTTCAACATCCAGAAAAAAGGGGTTAAAGGTTTCTAGTGCAATGATGACCAGTAATCATTATAAGGAAGGTTTTTTCTAACCAGTTTTGTACTCTTTTGTAACCTCTATGATACTCCATTATTTTGTTCATGAAAAGTCATATAAAACAGTCAAGAGCCTTAACAGAAGGCAATATATTTGGGTTAAATTGCTTTTCCCATCACTGGAGGAATGTGTATATTGTACTTGACAAACTCATATAAACTTGCTGCTCATCATCTTGTAATTCACAAGATTGGTACAGACTTTTTATTTGTTCTAGTGTTTACCTGGAAGTGGGAAATGACAAGTCTGTATTTCTAGGGTAAAAACTTGGTCTTTTTGATCTTCTGATGTTGTTCTTGTAGATTTTCAAGGATACCTAGTGGCATTATCCTTTTTAGATCATTCTACTTCAAAGAAAGGGTAAAAAGTGAAATAGGGAGAACAGGGAAAATAAGAGCACTTTTTTCATATTTTTAGTCCTTTTCACAAGTCTCATTGTAGAAGTACATGAAAGTGGGTTTGTGTTTTGTTTGGGGAGAGTTAACATTATTGCTCTTCATCCTTACTATCTTGGTACATCACTGCAATTTGATCAAGGTTTATTGGCCCTCATAGACTTGAGCACCAGAGAACTGTAGAAGAACGGTTTGTTTCCCCCCAGAATTTACAATCTAAGTTGTCCTGCTCCCACTTACTCTGATGGATAAATCAATCCATTCGCCCTAGGTGAATGTTGACTGTGATGGTCTGTGTCTGTAGCAAGTATTATGCTAAAATCAGAAAGAATTTGTGGAGTAGCTAGTGTTGTAGATCTGACATCCGCAATATGTGTATTTCAAAGGCTTTTGAAATACAATTTTACTTCACGTTAACTGAAGTATGACGCTGTTGACTAAGCATGCCCTGGCTTTGGCATGATCAGATGTGCTTTGGTTCAGTTTCATCTGAAATGAATCTAGTTTACATGCTCTGGGGCTACACTGTGACACAAACCAAAGCACGGTAAGAAAGGGGAGATAAGGGATTTCCTTCTGCAGTGCAGTCCTTACACTAAAGCACTATGTATTTTCTAGGGATACTCACGTAATTGTGCATAATGAGTTGGCTTGTATCCTTAATGTTAAAAGACATCTAACTTTAAGGAGTTCATACTCAGTTCAGTAGTCACTTACGCATCTCACCTCCATTAGTCTTGATTTTCCAGTAAGCCGTGGAGGTCACTTTGGTAGGAACATTTGCATTCTGTATCTTCTTTCCTTCTTAAGGCTGAAAGCTGCAATACAGTTGTTTTCTCTATTTTTGATATGCTTTGCCAAAACCTACTGTATGGCCTGTGTTACAGATAAATCTGAAGAGTCCACAGTGTAGCACAAAGTCCAGCACCTTCTAGAACTATAAAGCTTTTGTGATCATTGTGATTACTGAGTCTAGTTAAGTGTGTCTTGCTGTGTGTGAAATATGAGGACTGTGCTAAGGAGAATGTGTATATGTACATTTATAAATTGGGGTTTTTCATTGTCGACTGTGCCTTTACATGTGCCTTGTAGCAGCACAGTAAGGAATGAGGAAAAGGTGTTTTTAAACTATTCTGCTAACTAAACATTTTCAAATTATTTGGTGATTTTCTTTCTGGAAGAGTGAGTGTAATGGTGTAATCTACAAGGAGGGGTTTTTTTATAGTAGTTTCCTGCCAAAGCGGAGGAAAAACCACATCCCTTCAGTGCGTGCCATGATATCAGTGATAGGAAGGATACAGGGTGAAGGCTGTATGTACTGTTCTCCACTTGCCTGGCAGCTTTTCAGCGGCATCAGGATGCTGCCATTGCAAAAGTAGTCACAGCTATTGTATGGCAAGCGAGGAGCAGCTCCATAGTTACTCTAGATGCCAGATTAACATGGCTATTATTTCGGTCACATATAATGAGGCCCCACTATGCATTAAGAAGACATTTAAAGTGCTGGGGCAGTGACTGGGACTTGGCACATCTGCTCCTGCCTGTTGCAACAACCCTTGCAGCGAGGTCATTGTGTGGGGCTCCTTGTCACTTTATGCAGACACAGATGGTGTTTGCAGATGTCCATCCATTTGCAGACCTGAACTCTGTTCCTCTCAGAGAAGCTGCAGGCTGCATTCATCTTCAAGGCACTCTGTGCCATCTTCCTCATTTCTGCCTACCCCAGCCTGCTGTGTAGGTGCTTCTCCCACATGAGCACATTCTCCAAGGGAGGACCATCTGCTGCTCTTTCGAATGGCTTCCCACCCTATTGAAACACAGCTAAGAAAGATAGATCACTCTCCTCTCTTTTGTTCAGCATATTCTTTTCAATAATGATAATTTGCAATTACCCACAATGTGCTGTGAGTAAACAAGTAGAGGAGTTCCATCACTTGGCACAGCCCACAGGGACATTATAGAAAAGGAGGGTGCTGGTCTCCACACCTCTCTTAGAACGGCACATGCAGCTTTGGTGCAAAATCAGGCATGATCAGACCTCCCAAAGGTAAGGCAAGCCTGTCTTAAAGGTCTGTGACTAAATGCCATGTGATGGATTGTCAACATGCAGCCTGTTGTTCAAAGGAATTTGCATCTCAGAAGAACTCCATTCATGTGAGTGAGTGTCTGATTAGCTACTGACTGCCGCTTCTTACTCAGCTCCTTCAGCTTTAAGCAAAGACAGCCATATCCCCCTTTCCAGGGGAAAACACGTTTTCATTAGATTATGGTTATTTCCAACTGAATGGCTTCAACATCACTTGTTGACTACTAGGCTGCTAAAGCATCTCAAGGAATTCAGAAGTTAATGTGTTTTAAAGTGAGATTTTGTGAGCTAGAATGAAGGTGAAAGGAAGAATGAATTTAGGTGGATTCTTAGGTTCTTAATGGCAAGTATTTCCTTAATCAGTGAAAAAGATTGCTTCAAAATACAATTCCTTTCCTGATGCCTCATTTGATAACTTTCTGTAATTGTTCTCTAATTCCTCCAATTCTCCATTTCGTTACTGAGTGGGATGTAAACTGATTTCATTGAACATTACTTGCTGCTCTGGAAGACAGAATGATTTTGTCCGTAATATCCATTGATTACATGCTTTAAAGTTGTTTTGAATTAGCTTAAAATTATCAGTGCTACTTCACAATAACGAAGATGACATTAGACAGGGTTGCAATAAACATTCTTAAATTCAGGGAGCTTTTTAATAATGAAATCCAATCTCAGCTGAAGGGCATATTTCTTACCACTAGCTGTCAAGAGAATCAAAGCAGATTTGAATTCAGATACCTAGTTTAAGTGACTGAAGTGGGACAGTTTCAATCTGGAGAGTCTTGAGCATACAAAGGAATGGATGGGTAGGAAAGATGTGGGTACTCTACAGCAATGAGGTTGAGAGAAGCATTTCTCAGATGTGTTTCTGCACTCGTTCCTAAGGCATTAAAGGAGTGATATTAGAAGGCCACAGTATTAAGGTGTGCTGGGTAGATGCTGACATGAGAATGTTGTTTAATTCTTGGTTGATGTCCTGCTGCTTATTTAGAAAACATAGAGTTTAAACTAGCAAGATTATTGAATGTTGTGAGCTGAAAGTAGTTAGAAAGATGTCAGTGTCCCAGGTTTGGTCAAGTTAGTGCTGTGTATGACAGTGAAACAGCCCAGCATCATAGGAAAGATTTAGCTCAATTTGAGAAATACTTACCATGTAAGAATTTTACTAGTCCTCTCAATTTTTACCAGAACAATGAGAAAAGTAGATGTTTGCTTTCAAAAAGACGTTTGATCACATTCGTAGTATGGGCTTCGCAGGCAGAATACTTAGGTTTGCTTGCTTCGAATGTATGATTCCTTGCAAGATCTTCATATTGCTTTTGTCAACTCTGTCAGTAAGTAATTGTTGAATATAATGTTGGGTCTTTGTGGATCTTTGTGATGTTACTCCTATTTATCAAATTGCCATGCACAGATATCATTAAGACAGGATGGAGATTTTTCCATGGGTGAAATTCCACAGTCAGGTAATTCATGCCACTCCTACAGACTTTAAAAACCTTACAACAAGTGCAGAGCTTTTGGAGAGCAGAAAGGACTGAGTAGACATCTCAGTTTGCTGGTCATATACTTTCACATACTTTCTCTGCTGATGCTGCTGTTCCTCACAGTCATTATTCATCCTTAAAATAAAGGTGTTGCTCAGGGATTTCAAGGACTGAGATTGAGCTTCAGTGACTATTGACTGCTGCTGGCTGCAGCTTTATGTTGTCTAAATTGCATGAATAATCATCACTTCTTATTCTTTAACATTATCTTGTTTGAAAGCCACTCATTTGGTTTTTAAATCTTGTTGGGGACAGCACTGAGAAATGGAGATGCCATCTGTCATCCTGCCTTAGACCAGCCCTGCAAATGCACTGCCATCATTGTGTTGCTGTCACAATCAGAGCACATAATATGTTGATGGGATAATTGCCTTGAATGCCACCAGCTTCCACTTTGAAGGTAACGGATTCCAGAACTAAATGAGGATTCAAGCACAGCAATTGTTCTCTTGTTTCTTGTATTACTTTCTCTTCACAGTCTGCCCCTCTATAAAAAGGATGCAAATGCAAACAATTCAATAGTTACCGATTTCATAAATGGTATGAGCTACATTGTTTGTTTCTAGCTCCATGGAGGCTTGGAAAGGCAGGAAGTGGTGGTGGCACTATTGAACCTACACACCTGTATGAGGCACTTTCTCAGTTTGGAGGGAGAGACCTCTCCAACAGATGATTCAGCCCATCTAAAAAGTGAGTTACCTGAGGAACGCATATCTCACCAGTAATTGCAGAGAAGAATATTCCTGATTTAGCTGACAAAACCTGGATGGGGCAAGTCCAGACTGGAGACTCTAGTCCGTGGGGGAAGAGGGAAGCTTATTGTGTAATCCATACTGTATATTTTGGAATAGTCTTTCTTAATGACTCTTCTCGTCCCTTTTATATTTGTGCAAACTTAAAATGCACTCTGGTTTTGCAGTAGGAAGCAGAAGAGAATAAACTCCTGGTAACAAAACCTTGTTTGTCAGCTTTAGGGAAAGAGTCTTGAATCATGACCAGTTTTTCCCAGGAGATGATATGGGATTTACTTTCCAGATTTACAATCAGTAACATAAGTAAGCACACATGAGATGAAACAGGTCGGGTTCATGTTTTCAGTGCAAAATGCTAGAACTGTTTAGCAATAGATGCTTGTTTCTTATGAAACATGTTCAAAATGTTTGTGCTTTGACTCTGTACCCATTTTCTGTAGATCCTTTAGGATAAGACCTCTCTAGATCCTGAGATGCTTTGAGACTCACATGAAACAGTGATGGAAACAATATAAAATAAAAGATATAGATCACCACAGAAGGAAGTGTTGTCCCCTTTATAGATGTGCATAGAAAGAGTAAGGAAAATTCACTGTAACAGCTTAATACCTTAGAAAGCCAAAATTATTTTCCTTGTGAGAAGGAAAATAATTGTCACTCCAGCTGGTTTTAAACTCTGGTTTAAAAACTGCGGGATTGTCTTTAAGAGACACAGAGGCCAAACTAATATATCTGGCATTTGAACAATACTTGTTCAAGCTTGGCATTGTGCTCAGTGCAGTTGATGCACTTGGTCTGTGTTGTGGCCAACGTGGAGTGCCTTCAGCTCTGCCTGTGTTATGCCACAGAGAACCTCAGTGAGTGATGTATGGTGGCTCCGCAACTTTTGAGCACCACATTGGAAGCTCAGGGCAAGGTCCAGCTTCCTGCAAGTAAATAATTCTTCAGAATTCTTCTGAATTATTTTTCCCCCATACACACAACCTTTCCTAAAGAGTGTTTTCTTAAAGGTTTGAGAAGGAAAATATGCCTGGGAAAGAACATCAGCTACGTTTTAACTGAGGCTGGTTTATAAGTGCAGTAGGTTTCTCACATACAGACTGTGGTGGTGAGCACCAGGAATCTGATGAAGGTATGGAAAGTTGTCAGCACATTTCTGCTTCCTGTTGCTAGGGAAACCACTCTGTGGGTATCTCTGTGCTCACAGTGTCTCTCTTCCTTTGCTACTTCATTGGATAATGAAAGTGTAACTGAATATATTGTGTTAGCTACACCATGATTAAAAAAACATACTGAAACAGCATGGGTAAACTGAATTAAACTAATGATGTCAATTTATCTTCATTACTTTTAGGGGATTTTCCAAGTAAAACATTCCTAATTTAGTTATGAGTAAATTTGATTCCATGTTTGAGTTTATCACAACCTGGAGAACTAATCTATTTTTATTCCACTTTGTGATTCAACTTGTATCTGATTTTTGCACAGGGGGTACCACAAATAAAGTATAAAAGCTGGTATATAATGTCAGAAATGAGTTGCAGAGGTACTTCTGGCGTAGGTATGTGTAACTTATAATACATAAAGTAGATATTTTATCATGTTGTACTTCCCTGTAGCAATAGCTTATTAGCCAAAAATAAAAACATTTACATCTCAAAAATAAAGACATCACTTTTTAACCTTGCCAAGATATTACAGCAGTATGAGAAGAGCAAGGGAGCCCAGTCTGTGCAATACGTTGGCAGGAAGTCTATACCAAAATATGATATGCAATGACATAATATTAACAAAGAGACTGCTTTAGGGGTTCTAGCATTTTATAGTCTTCAGAAGCACTTGTCTCTGAAACTGTGGTTATGTTCTTAGAGTGTACTAGAAGATACATTCATTTTCTGTATTCTTTTCTGTGTATCATTTTCTACACTGCAAAAAAGCAATCTAACACTCTCTTCTTTCTCCATTATATGTTACCAATGTGCTCTTCACAGTTCTATGGAAGATTTGGCACCCTTAATCTGAATGAACAGATTTCCTCTACTTGAGCTGAGTGTATAAGGTTTAGCAATAGCTAATAGAAATTCTCCATGTGGACTAATGATGAGTGGCACACTGCCAGTGCTTTCAGAGAGATTTGTGGACAGGAGATATAGCAATTCCTGAGCTTTTTTTCACTGTGAAGAGTAAGTAGTGAGCTCTAAATTTTTTTTAAGGATAGACTTTGTTATTGTTCTGCCATTCCTTGCCAAAGGCTTTTCTGCCCCAGTCCTTCCTCAGTCTTACTCCTGGTCTCAAACCAGTTTACTTTTCAAAGTCCACTTTGTGGGCTTGCTGTATCATTCTTGGTTTCCTTTTCCATTTTCATTCAGGGCCTTGTTCATTCTCCTCCTTCTCTTTTAAACCCCCCTTGTTACTGGCTTCCCTTCTTGTTATCCATCTTGCCCTATCAGCGTTTGGCTTCTGGCCAGAAATGCCCTCTTTCCTATTCTTCAACCTTGCAGCTATCCCTCCATGAACCCCCATCTTTTAGCCCCTTATTTTCTCTACCACCAGCCTGCCTGTACAACACCCTTAGTCCTCTCCTAGTATCTGAAGTACATGGCTTTCTTCTGTGGACCTATCTGGGTACCAGTGGAGGTATCTAACTCCTTTGCAGCCAAGGGTTCCCTCAGCAATATGATCATCTGTTACATTTTCTCTTCCACAGTGCAATCTCTGCACTCGTCTTTATCTGCCCCCATATCTTTTATTTTCTCAGGATGTAGTCTTCTCTTAACGCTTCAAAATGTAAGTGTTAATAGCGTATTCTACTGCCTTTATATTTACAGTGGGAGATACCTGGCCTCTTGCTGAAACTATGAAGACTCCTTCTAGGGTGTAACCCAGGAGTTAGGGCAAGAGTGGTAGACCCTTTTTCACTACTGCTTCATGAAATAGATGAAGATAAGCACCATTCCTGGCAGGAAGCAAGGGAGGTTGGAGGAACTGCAACTTCTAAGAAATGGTCCAAAGGGCTAAAGTCCCTTTTCTAATCCCTGGTAAACAGCTTGCTGAATGCTTTTCCCAGTGACAATAAGTGACATTGAAAATGCTCTTTCACCCTGAGACAAGGACTCTAGGGTAGAAAAGAATTCCATGTGCCACAACAGAGTCTTAGTACAGAATGAGAAAACACAACAGAGAATCTTCGGGGCAGGAATTGGAACTGGAGATGATTTGTTCAGAAGGTATTAAAATCCTAGAACTAAAAGGTTAGCAATTGAATTTTCACTGAGTTTCCAAAGGATTAGAGTTAAATGTATACTTTTGTATTTTATTTATGCAATTGTATGTTCACTAAAGTGAACAGCTGGGTGCTATTGCTTTTAGTTTCTGACAGATGCCAAATGAGGTCAGTTACAGAGTTCGAGCTGATTCATGTGGGGTGAGCTCTGTACAGAGCACTTAGATTAAAGGGCCGTATGCAACTTTAAGAGGATTTGATCCTCTTTGCAGTAGAGCTGCTGTCTTAATTGTCCACAGTTCATGCTGGCAGTGTGATTAATGTGCAGAGAAAAGTGTGCAAATGAAGTGCTGGTGGTAGCGTATGTGTTTGTGTGGTTGGTTGGTTGGTTGGTTGCAGGTTTTGTTTGTGTTGTTTTATTTTTTACCTACACATGTGGAATTGCTCGAGTTAAGATTTTGGAAGTTGTTGAAATCAAACTTGTGAGAGAGAAATCTCCAGTAAAATCTTTACCAGCATCACACAAATGCATGAGTTGTCCTGCCAATATGAAGATTTTACTTTTTGAGGAGCAGAAAGAACTTTAAGAGACAAAAAGGTGGTTTTGTTTATGGTCTTTTTTTCTATGGATGTGTATTTTGTTAAAAGAAATATTATCTTCAAACATTATTTTGTTTTGCTGGATAACACCCCCTAAGGTGAGAGAATTCCAGAAATAAATGCTGGAAGTTGAGCCCTTGGGATCCATCCATACCAACGACTCAAAGTTACTTTCTTCTCTTTGGAGAACTGTGGCCAGTATTCCCTTCTTGTACAGAAATGTTTTGGGAGAGAGACCCAAGTGATTCCTTGTGATTTCTTCTTCCTCTCGTAGAAGAAACAGAAGACAATGCTCTGGGTATGGTTACTAGTTAATCCACAACATTAACTGGGTAAAAAATTGTCCTTCAGCTGTTTTATGATTTCTTTGCAAGTAACCACATCTGAAGGTCTAAACCAGTGCAGGATCAGAGCCAGCTGAAACCAGGTTCTCAGCAGGTAGGGATGCTTGTAATTCTACTTACAGTAAGTTGTCCCAAAGTCTCCTTAACTGGCTTACTGAATGGATAAGATCTATAGCGGGATGCAGGAAGTTCAGTGCTCCCCTGTTTCCAGTATTATCAAACATATTTCTTCCTGCATCCTTTGCTGAAACACTGGTGCTCTTGAATTGTATGTGGTATGGCCCTGAGGAAGTCTGCAGGACTAGCTGTGTCTACCTAGGCAACCTGTAGATTTACCAGGTTTTCTCTTCATTTCTTGTTCTAGCACTGATTCGTATTAATGAATCATTAATTTACTTTGTGGCATAAGCCAGTAGCAACTACAGAAGAATTATTATAAATGGCTCTCTGAATGTGTTTTTTTGTGTCTGTTAGTGGCAAATGTGACCGAAATTTCCATTTTTAACATCTGCTCATTCCAGTATCTGTTGCAGTAAAAATACATCCATTTGATGTTCAGCAAGTGCATTGCACAAAACCAGGACATTTTTCCTTGACTGGTACAAGCTATTAATCATTAGCAAGGAAGTTTGAGAGAAGCATTAGGCAAGAGTTGCAAGAGAGTTTGGTTTGCTTTTAAGTACTGTTTGGCTAAACATGACATTGATTTTTTTAAGGCTTGCTGGGCAAAGCTTGTCTCTTCTTGTCACTGTCTTTACTTAACGTTTACTTTCTCCTGCTATTTTTGTTTCTTTGCTCTCATTTAATGCCATCCTGCTGCCTCACCTAATGACACAAGCTAACAACATGGCAAAAGAACTTTCTTATCTAATTTACATCAAGCTGCATTAGGATTCTGGTTACAAATACCTTAATGCTTGTGCAGAATGAGGTCTCTGAGCAATCCTCACAGGGGCTGAACAATCAAATGTAATTATTAATTAGTGTAGGGCTGCTATTGTAGCATAAATGTTTGTGTGTATCATTTCAAAGTACATTGCACATAATCAGACGTTCAGGATTATTTCCATTTCAATGAGTTTTCTTCTTTAAAATACAGATAAGAAAGGTACGAAGCTCTTTAAATAAGAACATGAAATATCAGGAGGCTCTGTGCCTAAACACATTTTATTTGAAATTGAGCTATTTTCTGTGAGTTGGATGCAGGGGAAGTCTATAGAGATAATTTGTTGTGTTGTTATTTTCATAAATGAATAAATATCTGCAATGCCCTCTGCTCTTCTCAATGTATTTTTCAAATTCCAAAGGAGATTATACAAGCAAGGGCAGATAATATCCAGAATTTATTCATGATGCCAGTCTATTGATTATGGAGACTTCAGGCTAGCAACAAATCTGATGAGAACTGTAGCTGATCTGGAGGATAGGGGGCAATGTTAGATTAGATATGATGACTTTTCAGAAAGGCTGGCTCTTCACAAGCGAGTTAATTTACTCCACCAGGGAAGTAGTAAACACTTTCCTCCTCATTTTCACTCAGTTTTAGTGTATGTTATGTATGATGGTTCTGAGGAATATGTTAATTTCTGCAGTCTTTAACACCACACAAATGAAAGAGTAAGAAGAGAAATACACGGAGCAGATAATAAACCAATACTGTATTAGCTTCCATGACCTGGGGGCTTGGTCCTGTTACGAACTCTGCAGTAAGAATTTTCGAGTTGTAGAGAAGCCAAGTTGGATCTGAGAAAGAGATTTGATTGCAAATGATCTTTCTTTTCCCCTAGCTTCTAAAAGCACACAACTGCAAACTCTTTGTATCGGCTGTTGGCCAGTTAGCCAATGCAGAAAAGTAAAATACCTTTTCATGAGATCTATTTAATGTTGTTAAGTAGCTTCTTCTTAAATTCATCTGGTTATGGATACTTGGACAGCATTAGGTTTTGGCTTCTGGTGTAAGGAAAAAACCAGCTGCTTGATTTAAATACAGTATAAACTGGGAAACGTTTTTGTTTGCCTCGTGGGATTTTTGGTCTTGGTTGGATTTTTATTTTATTCTAAGCTTTTGGAGGCAGAGGTTGTTCTGATAATTAAATATGTGCTGGGGGGAGTGGTGGAGTATATCAAACCCAGGAATGTCCCGTATTTTATAAAAAGAATCGTCTGACATAACTAAGTCTGTATTTACACATTAGTGAAATATTAGATGACTCTCTTCTCAGTGTTAAGCAGTCACACACTGAGAAATTTATGCCAGCTAGCACTGGTGTGCTGGTAAGAGTGATTTGGAGGCTAGGAATGCATAAGCATGTATGTAGGGCTAGACAGTGGCCAGAGAAGTGTGAAGGAGGTCTGGAGAAAGGGATTGAGGTATATGGGGCTTTGCCTACTACAGTAAGCAAGAGACAGTTATCCAGCTGTGACACAGGAAGAAAAGGAGTATGTTTGTATGTGAGTGTATAAATACTATGCAAAGTATGTTCCTGTCTTAGGACTGTGAGGGGGGGGAAAAGGAAAAGATGTTCCAAGTTAGTTATTACAAACATTTCAGGAATCTATAACCAGTGCTACTAAAATCATTACCTCAGAACCCATCATAATCACAGAATCATAGAATACTTAGGGTTGGAAAGAACCTTAAGATCATCTAGTTCTAACCCCCCTGCCATAGGCAGGGACACCTCACCCTAGTCCATAAAATCTTCTACATAGACTTAGGAAGTGTCATATCACAGTGTGATATTTATTGAAGGGAAAAATAGTATGAGATTTGGGTGGTTTTCTGAAGTGGCTTTGGTTTCCTCCACTAACTGGTTTAGCAACACTTGCAACGTTAAGGATAATTCTGTGTTTTGCTGGTGGGGTTGATGGTTGGAAAAGCTCCTGAGCTGGAAAACACTCCTGGTGAAGTGTTTCTTCTTTTCTGGAGTGTTTTCCTACTTCCAGCTCAGTTCTTTACGATACTCCTGAAGAAGTTGAGTCCATACTTGTAGCTCTCTGAGCCTTGGCCTCCATGCTCCTCTGTCCTCAGAGTGAATGATCTGATGTGAGTGATAAAACTGCTTTTGAATCGGACAGATAGACAAAAGGTGACAATATCACACCACTGTGAATACGCTTCTGGCTTGGAACTAAGATATCATGGTCTAGAAGAAAGACCATGTGATATGAAGCCAGCAACTTGTGCTCCTTCCATATATCAAGCTTACGTAAGGGTAGCATGTATTTTGCATTCAAAGAATGGCTGTTGTCATTCTCAAAATCAAGAGCTGCTCTTGATAAGAAACATTCAGTGCTACTACAGAAATGTGCAGAGTGTGACATTTTTTCTCATTCTTCATATGGGAAAATACTGTGTTATTTCAAATATTAGTGTGCTTTGTACTGATTTCATAGAATCACAGGCTGGTTTGGGTTGGAAAAGACCTTAGAGCTCATCCAGTTCCAATCCCCTGCCATGGGCAGGGACACCTTCCACTAGACCAGGTTGCTCCAACCTGGCCTTGAGCACTGCCAGGGATGGGGCATCCAATTAAATCCATTTAAATTACTGTATCATCTCTTGCTCAATCTTTTTTTCTTTATAAGAATATTGTTGTTTACTAATGACCTGATTAAGAAAACAAATGTGTTTTGTGATAAAGGAAAAATTTAGTAAAGAACTTCTAATGTCTTGGCAGTCGTGACTCATCCGTTCAAAACTGTGAGATTTACCCAATATTCAGTTTGGGTAACTGGCTCAGCGATAAATGTCTGTGCATCTGCTTCTAGTCATTTACCTTGTTCATCTAGTTCTACTTAGTTTCATTATCTAATTTTATTCCAGATGATCTTAAAAATTACATAAAGAGAAGATAATTTGCTGTCACATCTAGTCATCAAGTGTGTTCTTTGAGAGATGCTCTACACGTTCTAGCAATCTAAACTAAAGATCTGGATGGTGGTTCAGTGTAATCTTTTATCAGTACTGCCAAGTATGAGCCATTTTTCTGTCACCTCTTGATGGCACTTTAGTCTACTTATTTAATCTCATAGCAGCTTAATGTGGTTTTGTTTTAGGCAGCTTCTAGCAAAGATCAGATAGAAAAATGATAACCTAATGCACTAAAATTTATCTCATCCGTTGGCAAACTTGCAGCAATTATAGTGAATATAGAGCAGCAAAAAATAGAGCAACCATGTCTCGAAAGACTGTGCCAGATAAATGAGTATCAAGAGCTTATGTTATATATAGAAAGATATTTTTAAAGGCTTAGAACCAAGCCCAAATTGTGAAATGTTTTCTATTCTGAAAAGTAACTATTACCAAACTAGGCAGATGTGTGGCTTTTAAATGGAATTAAAGCATGCTAGTAAATCAATTTTGGACTTATTTTCATATTTGGGGATGTAAATAGCTCTCCAAATCATATTATCCTAGGTTATTTGTGTAACAGTTATTAGTGTTTTCTTGGAAGAGTAACAGTGCTGTGAGCCAGCTGCTGTGCTACGCGACCGCTCGGACTGAGGGGCTGCTCATGTTAAACCCCTCGACGTGCTAAACTGCAAATTGAGAGGAGCATTTTTCAGCTACCAAAATCTTTTCTATTTTTGTCCCTTTTAAGCTCTTTAACCTGCTGCTGCCTTAATTCCAACCAGTAAAAATAAGCTTGATTGACATGTCCAACTTTAATTTGGCGGTGGTGGTGAGGGGAGGGTGATATCAGAGAAAGGGAGCAATTTCCAGATAAGCTGCAAACACACTGCAATAAATTGGCGGTGACTGTGGCAAATGGTGTTTGCAGAAAAGAGAAGTATTTCAATGTAATCTCACTCAAGGCATTTGTTCATCTTTCTCCAGGATGAAGAAGGGGTTAAGGGTAACAAAAGTAACCTTTTCTTAGGCAGGCAGGCTGGCTGATGTACCCCTGGGTAGTATTTATTGTCAGCATAGGGACCCATTTCAAATGTTGGAAAATAGCAGAAAGCTGAGCCTAATCATGATGGTTTAAATAATACTTCTTGTAGAGTACTTACTTTCATTTGTTCAGTTCAGAGCGTTAAACCTTTAACTGATGAAGACTCTGCTAGCCTCTACTTAACGTAAGCTAGTGATTTTGATTTTCTTGGAGCTGAAGATTTCTACTAGCCCTTGTTTAAAAATGTAATCCTATTTTGAAAGTAAAACCAAATCTGAAAAGCTCTGACATGTCCTGACAAAACCTTTCTGTTTTCCTCAGTCAGCTTTAGTTTTAGTCTTTATTCAAAGGAAGCAATATGATACAGGTTTGGATGCTTGAGTGGAAAGGCTGAATTCAACTGAGAATGAATTCTAAAGAAATTGAAAGTATAATTGCATATAGATACAGATCTACTGTATCAGGGATTGAAGCACATGTAAAATCAATTTTAAAAGTGTTTAAAGTACTCCTTACACCAGAGAATTAACTAGTTCTCTAGATGATTTTAAAATTAAAAAGGATGATAAGCTAAAGGAATGCAGAAGTCATTAGAAGCAGCTACTTGCAGCACACATGCATTTTTATTTTGCCTCTCCTCATATAGTAACAATAATACTAGTGATTGCTTAGGCTGTTGTCTGCATTGAAACTGGGTTTGGGGTCCCAGTCATGGACCAGAATCCACTAGTCACTGTACACGTGAAGCCTTTTCTATTCCCAAAGAGCTTACTTTGCCTCATAATCTCTACTGGAAGTCAGTGGAAGCACACCAGTTATACAAACCTGGCTCTGTGTGTGCCCAAGGCATGGTATGTGTTCACTGTGCTGTCATGGAGTCACAGAATCATAGTACCCAGGTTGGAAAAGATCTCAAAAGTTCATCTGGTCCAACCTTTCATGGGAAGGGGAGCCTAGAGGAGAGGCTTATTCACTACCTTCTATTTCCCAGCCTAATGCTTGACGTTCTGCAGCACATGTTGGTCCAGTCATGGCTCCTGCTAGCTCTTACTCAAAGGATTGGTAATAGCAGGTTGGAAACTTACAGAAACAGGATGGAAAACAGCAGGATGTTTTTGATAATTTAAGTGAAGAGATCAAGGGGGTTGAATGGGAAATGCACATTTTCAACATCTGCTACTTCAAATATCCATTTCAGCTATGTATGTAAAAAAAATGGAGTGGCAAAGGTTTTCTTCAGAGAATCAAACCTTTCATGCTAAAGAGGAGTGCAAGGTGGTTTGTTTTATTTTAATGGAAATACCGTGTCTGACAACTTGATGTCACCTGCTAAAATGACAAATGAATAGCAATTAACAATAATGCTTGGAAATTTAAATGGGGAACCTTTGTCTTTCAGAATATCAATAAACCCCCAAAGATCAAGAGAATATGATGGTGGCATACAAGTGCCAGAGTAAGTATTGATCAGAGAAGGGGAGAAGAAAGTAAAAATGGAAAAATCACAGAATCAGAGAATAGTTAGGAATGGAAAGGACCTTAAGATCATCCAGTTCCAACCCCCTGCCATGGGCAGGGACACCTCACCCTAGACCATGTTGCCCAAGGCTCTGTCCAGCCTGGCCTTGAACACTGCCAGGGATGGAGCATTCACCACTTCTTTGGGCAATCTGTGCCAGCACCTCACCATCCTCAGAGGGAAGAATTTCCACCTTTTATCTAACCTGAACTTCCCCTGTTTCAGTTTGAACCCATCACCCCTTGTCCTATCACTCCAGTCCCTGATGAAGTGTCCCTCCCCAGCATCCTTGTAGCCCCCTTCAGATACTGGAAGCTGCTCTGAGGTCTCCACACAGCCTTCAAATTATCCTAATGTATCTTCAGCTATTGCAGCTTCCAGGTGGAGAAGAACACTACCAATAGATGTCTGCAAACTCTGTAGGTGACAGGGTTAGCACCCTTTGGTTAACATGTTACTGTTCCATGTCACAACACTGAAGAATAAAGATTTTCAGGGTTTCAGAGAAGCTGAAGTGGCAGGACTGTTTTGTGCAGTTAAGCTTTGTTGTTCCCAGTACTTCCTTGGGTAACTAGCTCTAGCTGAGCTATAATACTGAGTTTCAACAGACAGAATCATGACCACTGAGATACGAATAAAAACACCTTACTTGGAAGGCACCAGATTATTTCTAGGTGAACAAAATGATCTGTGAAGCTGCTGTGATGCTTGATGCTAATGCAGAACTCCAGGAGTATAGAAGTGTCCATCTTATAATGGCCGTGAATTATTCAGCCCCTGGGATTAGTCAGGCATGCAACACAGTATGTCATAAAATGACTTTTTCAAGCTAAAATGGGTATTAGTGATGTATTTGCCTCTAGGATATGTGTTTTCATCAAGATTTACTGAGATAACCATGTGAATGAACAGATTTGACTTACAACAGCCAAACATAACTTGCACGTCAGTGTTCCCAGCCAAGTAATAAGGCAAAACCCAAACTATACTGTTTACAGGTAGGGCTTTAAAGGTTTTTGCTCTCCTTGCTTCTCTGCTGGCTTTTATTGGAGGAGATTTTTCTTCGCTCTCCTATTGTAAGTATAGACACAAATTATTTCACTGGCTTTACACAAGGTTTCCTACCTGGTTGTTGGTTCTCTCTTTATCTCCTTGAACTCTCAAAAAAAATCTCTGTAGCCTTTCTCCATTTGTAAACTTGTCTCCACTAAGTCATCTTTCATGAGCAGAAATACATATAAATATAGATACATATTCATCGGGGGGGTGTATTTGAAAGGAGAAGTGAGAAAGTGACTGTGAAAGCATGTGGATATGTTATGCATGTAAGAAACCCTTGAAGACAGTGAGACTAACCTTTTGGGCCCTAAAAAGGAATCCTTCCCAATCCCAGCACTGCTCGTGGCCCAGATGAAACTGATCAGTTAAGCTAATAAAAATGAAAATGACTGTGTTATTTGAATTGCAAGAAAGGAATAGTTTGTCTTGGGTGGTTCACGCTTAGTTGCATCTATTCTGCAGTGGGTTTATATATGCTGTAAAGTAACTTGTTATGTTTGCTTAGTTTTGTGTGCAAATTGAGACCAAGATCAGGACTTGATTTGGAAAAGCACTATGGCTATCTAATTTTAAGCACTTTTGATGACATTCTGCACAGAGTCTGTTTTAAGATTTATCATGGTACTTTTTAAAAATACCCTTTTTCATGAGGTTTGGTGTGTTTTTACAGGTATAAAATATATGCAGTGCAAAAGCCACCTTCCTAGTTCATAGAAGCGACAGCTGATATACAGAAAATATTTCTCTTTATTGGTTATGATAGTAGTAGAAGTGCAAAGTGGGTGATAACATAGTAAGATTCTCCTTCTGTATGAAACATTTCTGCTATGGAAGTGTCTGTGCAGTTGGTTCCTTGATTGAGAGTTCTGGGCACCCCCCTCCCCTCTCCAAATGCAAGAAACTTTTTTCCTTCTGCAGTAAGAATGACAAAGTACACGTTCTTGAATATACTCAGCACACATAAAAGCTGTGAGGAGGTTATTCTCAGTAATGGAATACATGAAGTTTATTGAAAATTACAGTTTGTGTTGTTTCCCTCACAAAAACTGGTTGATGGCCTTATAGATCAAAGCAAAACAATTGCAACAGTAGTTTCCTTTCTTTAAATTGATCACTATTTTTCTTTATCCTAAAGTACTGAAATGGTAAAAACCTCTGGTTCCCTATTCTGTAAAACATGAATGTAGACCCAAAGCTCTGGAGGTCCTCAGCGGTATTGATGACTCTAGAGTAACAGTGTAATGTAGATAAATACAGGCTTGGTATGGCAGCAGAAGCCTTGGAATGTGGTGACAAGATGCAGAGCAGAGGAGTATATGTGGGATGGTAAGAAATGAGACACAGGCTGACACTGGGAACCTCACAGCTATAAACAGCTCACCAGTAGACAGTGAAAGAGATGCAGACCTGGAGCTGAGCAAAAGCAGTGTCAGGGGTATCAAAGAGAATGAAATAGAAGCATCTAATGCCCATAAAATGCACCAGAAATAGCAAGTCCATATGTGATGTGCACTTGCAAACCAAAAAATACAAAGATCAAGGTGTAAGAGCATGCTGCCAGGCATATTACAGCAACCCTAAGCAGACTGCACCCTGAGGAAGAAGCAGCCATCAGCATCCCCAGCAAAGGACTTGAGGTGCTGTCACTTTGCTGTAGTCTCCACCTGCTCAAACAGACTGAAGCTGTTCTTCCATCCCCACTCAGACTAGCGTTGGTGACCTTGCAAGCAGGGAGCAGGGAAGGGCAGGCTTTGCTGTGTTCAGATGGTGAAGTGATGCTAAATAAAAGGGAAAATCCTGTGAAGCGTACGTATAACAAGTTTATTATGATTGAGAATTTTTTATGAATAGTGATATTGTTCATTGTCTTGTATATTCACTTTCTGTAATAACTAGACCTGCAATAATAATAATGGTAATAATAATAATAATAGACTGCGAAGATTGCAATTACACTAAGTTCTTGCCTTTATATACGGGGTATGGGGTTTTTTTCACCACAAGATTGAGTGTAACAAAAGCACACGTCATAATATTTCAATATCTTTTCCTTTGTCATGTAAGTTATTTCTCATCTTCTTCATCCTGTGGTGAGTGTATTCCCCGTAGAAAAATCGTGGTTTAAGTCTTAAACCATTTTTCTCCCTAAAACGTTCATCGCTTATCTCATATTGTATGACTAATTGTGCAGATGGATAACCAGCTGTATAGAGCAGTCTTCCTTGGGGCAGCCAAAGACACCATTATAGATTGTCTTCCTGGTAGCTCTACTTTTAGCAAGACAAAATGTGGATGGACAGTTTAAATTGAGAAAGACTTTGAGATAACAAGTGGTTCCTAAAAGCTTAGTTTATCTAATAAGCCAGAAAATTCACATAAAGTGAGCCAGACCCATCTATTGTAGCACTGGAAATGCACAAGACTTCCTTAAAGTGGTGGTTTCTGTTCCTTCAGGCAAAACTATACATGAGAGAATCTTTTATGTGTCTTTTTTTTTGTCAGATGGAAAGGGATACCAGCAAAGACAGACACTCCTCTGGCATCTGATTAAGGCCTTCATTCAGCAGTCCAGCTTTGACCAGCAGGTAGGCTACTGAATAGGGAGGGACAAATCATAGATGCAAAAATTGTCAGATAAAGTGGAGATCTGTATCCAGTCAGTGGCATTAAAGCTGCAGCATTATAATGTTGAATTCTTCTTCAAAAATTGTAAGTTAGGAGGAACAGAGCCTCATACATCACCTCACTCATGCCCAATAAATCAGACATTTGCTCTGGACACCTCTTCGTTTCATCCCAGGTGTATTGTTCCTTCTGGTTTACAAATAGATGAGGCTGAAGTAGGTCGGGTGGCTGAGGAAGCCAGCTGCGATGCTCTGTACCCTCTGAGTTACTTGAATTAATAACCTGAACATAGCAAGCCCACTCAGGCGCTCTTGCATGAAGCACTGCAGACAAAATCAAACCATTTTAACAAGCTGTGAAGCTGGAGAAGAGGTTACCAGAGGTCGTGCAGAGAGCTCTGCAGGGTCTGTAAATAAGCTCACTATTCACTGCTTTCTGTTATGGCTTTTATCGTTGTGAAGATATGTGTTTTATAAAGCTTCTTTATTTAGCATTTAATTTACAGTTTCTGCTGTGTTTACAGCTGTCTGCAGCCGTGATTCCTCCTTCTATTTATGTTGAATCATTTCTCACCGATTCCATTACATTTGCTCTTAAATATAACCTTGTCTAATTGTACTCTTCCAAAATAAGTATTAAATCATAAAAGCTTTCAAGTCTACAAAGCCATCAGGGAAGATTTAGAAGCAGGAGCTGCTGTCTTCTGGTACTGTCTGGAGGTGGCTTGAGAACCACTGTGATGATGGATTAGTTTCAGTGATATTTTGGTTGACTTTGCAACCTGTCAGCTTCAGGTTTGCTGGTAACTTATGAACTTCAGCACTGGTCATTTTCAGAGATGTATACCTATGTCAACTTGGCATGTGCCTGAGTTTTCCTCAATGAAAACCTTTTTCCAGGCTTTTTCTGCAGTGATGGAAAATGCCTCAGAAATTCTCTTAACAGAGAGCTTATTCAGTTGCTTCATTGTGCTTGCTGTTACAATCTGTCTTCATGATATCAGAACATTCTGCACTTGAAACTCACCATTTCTTACCCATATAGGCACAGAAAAATGGTTTTCTCTGTTGCTATGAAGGAAAGTGCTGAAAGAAGAATGACTCCTTAAGATATAAGGAGTTCAAGAACTTGTCAGACCTCTTCTAAACTGAACAACTCTAGTTCTTCAGCCTTTTCTCATACACAGCCATTCCTGCTCTCTCTAGACGCCTTATGGTTGTTACACATCTTTTCAGAAGTTATGATACCCAAGATAACTGCAGAACTGTTACCCAGCCATGTGCTAGCTGTTCTGCTCTGGTGCTTACTGTAGAATCTTGTTCTTGTTCTTACTGAATCGTGGTGTATTTTTTTTTCCATACAGTTTATCTAGCAGGGCAAGATTGGAGTTTTGTCCTCATTCCCATTACACTGCTAGTCCTTTCTGGCTCTATGACCCCTGTATGGGAGGCTGAGATTTTTGTGGTTGACAATCCTTGTTTTTAGACCTAGAGATATCCAGAAAAGAGCTTTAACATGAAGTGATTGTGAATACATTAGATCTTTAATACATACATGGTAACACAAATTTATTTGGAAACTGGTGAGATTTCAAGGCATGTCTTCCCTGACCATGGGGAAGAGTGTCTTAAAATGTGGGTCCCTGCCGTATTATTCGTGAAATATGATTTTATTACTGATTCTGATATTAGACAGGTACCTTGTAACCCACATTGCTTCAACCACTCCATTTGTTGGAAGGGAACATGAGATTGACTCTTTTGTAATGTGCTTTGAAATCGACTGTCAGGACTATGTAGAAATGAATTACTGTTGTTGCATATTAGTAATGTTGGTCTGATTCATCACTTTTAATAATCCCTATTTTCACAGTTTAGCCGTTTCCAACCCCAAATAAAAGACTTGGAGCAACAAAGCATGAGAACTCAATACCCTCCAAAGGCTGCCCTTTCTCTTCTGTATTGCATCCCCTTTTGCCCTGGTGAAGTAGGACACCAATCTGAATCTGGATACTCTGCAGTCCATTCTGATGTTCTTCAGTGGTTCAACTGGTCTTTGACAACCACTCAGAGCAATATGGAGTACTGTGTGTAATGGAAGAGGAAAGGTGATTCTGGGAATGTAATCAGGAAATTTTTTACTGTGCACTGACACGAGAGTAGATTTGCTGTCATAGGGTGAAAAAAAGAGAATTTAGTACATCTGATTCTGTTTTAGTTTGGCTGTAAATATTTCAAATTACACCACAATATTGGTACAAATGCAGTTTTTAAGGTGGTATTTAGTCTTCAGATATTTTTAGGTTTAGTTAAAAACCTTTAACTCTCACAGCAAGATGTGTGTTGTTTGTGGTAAGTGAAATGTCACTGCAAGAATATCACTTCAGCCTTATGCATCCTTGTCTTTAGATATTGTCTGTGTTTCCTTGCTCAATATATAGCCACAAAATGCATGCTCAGAAATCTGTTGGAAGAAGATGTATAATATCACGGGCTGTTTGATTTCTGCATCTTCACTGTTGAGGTGAGGGAAACCTTTGCGTTAGGTCACCATTAAGTTTTAAACTAGCCAAAAGCACACACATTTATCTAGAGGAACTCCAGCATGACAGCTGGATAAGCAAACCAAATTCCTTTTCAAATTAGCTAGACAGTATTGAGGGACACTTGCAGAACTGAAGACCAAAAGATGCTGATGAGGGGCCTGGAGCACAAGTGTGATGAAGAATGGCTGAGGGACCTGGGGGGTTTAGTCTGGAGAAGAGAAGGCTCAGGGGGGACCTTATCGCTCTCTACAACTGCCTGGCAGGAGGTTGCAGTGAGGGGGGGTCGGTCTCTGCTCCCAAGGAACAAGTGACAGGACAAGAAGAAACGGCCTCAAGCTGCGCCAGGGGAGGTTTAGACTGGAGCTGAGGAACAATTCCTTCCCCAGAGGGTGCTCAGGCATTGGAACAGGCTGCCCAGGGCAGTGCTGGAGTCACCGTCCCTGCAAGTGTTCTCGCAGTGTGTAGCCGAGGCCCTCAGTGACACGGGTTAGTGGTGGCCTTGGCAGTGCTGGGGAACGGTTGGACTGGATGAGCTGAAAGGTCTTTTCCAACCTGGTTGATTCTATGATTCTATGAGGTTTTTGACCTGATTGTCGCCAACACAACAACCTGAGCAAGCTGTGCTGCTAGCAAGCCATCTGTTGACATTACTGTACTGAAGAACATGAAGCAGCTAAAAATGTAATTGTAACAGGGAGTGATGACAGCTTTTTATTCATAATATGTCCATCAAATGTGTAATTGTGAGGCTAATGTATTTCTTTCTTTTCCGTATAATGGTATATTAGACCAACTAACCCTTTTGCTTTCTGGAAGGGCAAGCTGATGCTTCAGAAGATGGCCCAGAGAGGTGGTAGATGTGCCATCCCTGGAGACATCCAGGGCCAGGCTGGATATGGTTCTGGGCAACCTGATCTAGTTGAAGATGTCTGTGCTCATTACAGGAGGGTTGGACTAGATGAGCTTTGAAGGTCCCTTCCAACTCAAACTATTCTAGATTCTATGGCTAAGGAAAAGCCAAAAGCAATGGAAAATGGGTTGCAGAGTGACTGAGGGCTCTTAAGGAGGTTGCACAGTCTAGCTCCCTCCTGACTCTAGGTGTCAGGATGCTGGAGCATGGAAGGGCAGTGTCTGGTAGCTAGAGCCCATCCCACTGCTCAGCCAGGAGCAGGAAAGCCAGGAGAGGACTCCCGCATCGCTAATCCACTCTGGGACTTGTGATGGGCAGTCGAAAGGGAACTGAACAGCAGGGTGACAGATCACAATTAGTCACAGCTGAAACTGAGTATAGGGAGCAGCAGCAGGTTTGCATGGTAGTAATGAGCTGGTTCAGCTGCCAAAACATGGATGTCTTGTGCCGTTGGAGGCTCCCTCACGTGTCTGGGGCATCCGCATGCAGCTGGCACATTTTCCACATGACTTTTGGAAGCTCTGTATCCTTCCAAACAGGCAGCTGGAGGCAAAACATCTCCAGTGGTGCTGTGCACTTCTATTTTAGCAACCAATGGTAAAGTGTATTTATATACATAGAAAAAATACTAACAAAAGTGTATGGAAATGGTTTCTAGATGAGTTACTACCCCTCAGGAGAGTTCTAAATCATAGCAAATTTTAGCTAGATGTGACGATATCATTGGTAGTCTGTAGATTTATGATGCTCTACTTCTTAAACACCTTGTGCCATTTTGGTTGGTTGTCTTAAATCACATCTATTTGCTGAAGGAGAGAATAAAACAACAGAGGAGGGTGGCCAGGACAAAGAGATCAAAGGCAGTATCTTTACTAGTGTAGATAAAATCAATTAGGACTCGTGCTTTGGAAAAGAAAGAGCCAAGGAAGGACAGAGATCTTGAATGGCATTGGAAAATTAAAGAGTGAATGATTTTTTTTCCCACATATCACAGGAACTAGGGTACTTCCAGGGAATTCTGACAAATTTTGAGACAGAGGGAAGCAACTTTTTTATACAACTTGTGTAATAATATATTTCTGGACTTCATTCATCATGGAGATGAAAATTATCAACAGGTTGAAAAAGTTCTTAGAGGATTAACTTCTTCAAATTCTTCTTAATGAGAAACAATGGTCCCAGTATCACTCTGGTTCAAGAGTTTCCAGTCCGTTGATTACTGGATGCTGGGAAGGTATAGACAGGTTGCTCTGTGCTTGGCTTCTTTTCACATCTTGATTTTTTGGTTGGATGTTTTTTACCTCCTGCAAATCTCACCCAGGACATCAGTGTGTAAAAGAGATTCTCAGTCTGATCCAGAATAGCCATTTCTGTATTACAAGGAAGAAATTCTTGTGCAACTGTAATTTCAGTCTCGTTTGCATTCTTAGATAACAAATATGTTGCTGTTTTCTAGTTTGGATGATGTAGGCATGCAGCAAGAGGGCAGCTCCCCAGTGCTGCTGGTAGAGCTTGGCCTGGGCAGAGGCCAAGACCAGCAAATGAATTCCTCACAGGAACTGAGAGTTACCAGTAACCCCGTAATGTTTTCCTCTGGGAACAAGGCTAGTAGATCTAATTTTGTATCTTGTAACATGAATATACATATAGAAGTGCAAACATATGGTAACTAATTCTGCATGCGTATAATTCTTTGCATACTGGCTAGGGAGAAAAAGATATTCAAAATCCATGTGCTAAATGCTATTTATATTGCTTATCCATTTGTTGAGAAAGTGTGGTGAGGAGGATGATACAATAACCTACAAAAAATAGATGGAAGCCAGGTGCTGGTTTGCAACGTGTTTCTCATCACCTCTCTTTTACTTAAGACAGGGGGAAGAGCTGCATCATCACTGACTGGCTGGTGAGCGAGGGCTCTGTTATTTTTGCTGCTACAGCAGTAGAGACAGTGAAGAGCAGTGGTTGCTCCTGGGGTAGAGCTCTTGGTTAGTACTGTCTGACTTTGATGTTTTGATAATATTCCTATTTTGTAATGGGACCAATAGTCTGGAGTCTGGTTTGCTTCAGTTCAACCATGCCTAAAACCAGTTGCTCATCATTATGTGGTAGGAACCTGAAAATTCCTAAGAGATACTTTTGTTCTTCCAAAGGTCATAAACTCTCCTTTTTTTTCCTGGGTTCCAGCCAAAGCTCTCTGTTCAGCCAGGCCAGTTTTCCTCCCCACAGGCTTATCTTTTGACACTTAGGGACATCCTACTCCTGTGCCATTAAGAATGTCCAGCCTTCTGGGACTCCTCTGCCCTTCAGGAGTGCCTCTTGATTCTTCCTGAAAACATTTTTATTGCACTGTTTTCCTATTTCCTTTGTTTCTGTGATAATATAAAATCAAATAGACTTGCAACTGTGTGAAAATAAAAACATTTAGCTGATTTTCAAGATAAGTGTTCAGCTTCAGCAGCTGATTCACAAGCAGCTTGGCTGCTCATGCACTCCCGTATACAATGGTACTCAACTCTCCATCTGCATCCTTTCTGGAGATGTCCCTCTTCCTAAATATAGCATGTCTCTGATCCTAATCTGGGCACATAAGGCAGATGGTAGAGCTGGTGGGACAACATAGGGGCCTATGGAAACAACTCTGCAGAATCATGGAATGGTTTGGGTTGGAAAGGACCTTAAGTTCCAACCTCCTGCCATGGGCAGGGGCACCTCACACTGGCTCATGTAAAGGATTTGAAATTATCAGTCAAAAGTATCTAGGTATTAAAGGTTGAACTCGATGATGTTGAAGGTCTTTTCCAACCTAGTGGATTCTATGATCTAGGAAGGCCTATATTTTGGCATGTTTTTTGAAGCTCTTTAGGCAATTTGTCTCAATTTGTTTGATGTGTGATCTAGCCTTTAGCATAAACATGATGGCTTTTGAGCTACAAAAAAGCTGGAGTGTCTTAATAGGAATCTTGTTTTCCTGAATTTTGCACAGATCGGTGCAGCACACAAGCAATGAGAGAAAACCAAGAATACTCTGTTCCAGATGAAAGCAAACTTCACGTTTCTTTATGAGAAATTTTTACTCTCGGTAAAAAAAGGAGAACTGGGAGGTTAAAAAGTGTAACACATTTCCTTTTACAACTGTATCAGGCTGCTAGCTTTAGTTAACTGCTGAAAATAGCAAAATCTGTACCAAATTCAGCCTGCAGATCATTTGCAATTAGAGGCTCTTTATTTTTAATTGAGACAAGTTAAAAACATGCCTTGTAGAGGGGATTAGCAGAAGGTTTCTTAACTGTGAAGATCAAATTTAGCTTTCCATCAGTGACCTAAAATAGTGTCGCATCATTTAAATAATTTCTCTAAAAAAAGGAGGCAGAGGGAGAGAAAAAGGGAGAGATCACATTGTGTGACTTTGATTTGCTTGCATCTCTAAGGACCCAGATCTAGTTTAGGTTACTAGAGAAATTAATTAGACAATCTTGGCATGCTCCCCAGTGGACAGTAACACTCCTGTACTATTTAGCAAATGCTTAGTTCAAAGGAAGGCAGGTATAAATGTTTTTGGGAGCTGAATAACCTCTCAGATTTCCCAGGAGACTCAACCTCAAAACTGGCCTGATGGGTAGTTCTAAAGAGTAAATTTCTTTTCATCTTTTCACAACCTGACAATTTTGAATAACCGCAGTGGAAAATCATTTTGTGTCACATTCTGTTTGGATTCAGAGCTCTTTAAAATTACATTTCTGCCTTCTGGGAGGGCAAGACCTTTCGTACTGAGGTTCAACAGGTTCTTCTCAGATTTCTCAAAGGAGGCTGTGTGTACAGCCCCTGAACACTGCACCTGAACTGTGTAGGGTCAAAATCATTTAAGCTGCGTGTCTCTTCATGGACTGTGCATTAGCAGAAATTTATGAGCCATTTAAACCCAGGACATGCTGTAAATCTCATTAAGGAAATGCATTATCAACCTGGTGTCTGAATCAGAGAAGTCTGAATGTTCAGCATTGCACCTGAATTTATCTGAACCAAACCTCTTAACACATTTGATGTTCATCTATCATAAACTGTCATGCAGCATTACAGTACAACTGCAGCACACTGGAGGGAACATGTGTTCCAGCCTAGGATAGGCAAATATAAGAATGTTTTCAGAAACAACTCTATTTATTGCATTGTCAAAGAAGGAAGGAGCCTGGAAATTACTCTGGGTTTTCAATTCAGTTCTCTTAAACTTTCCCAGATGTAGGTGACTGGGCCAAAACCCAACATACTGTAGTGATTCTTTCTACCTACCTACCTTCCCCCTACAGTATGTTTGTTTGGCAAGACATTGCCAAGAAAAACTATTTTTTCCATGATAAAACCTTACTATTAAAACTTCTGCATTGAAAAAGTATATATTTTTATGGTGGAAAAAACCCCAAATAATCTCCAAACTATTGTATTTTTCCCTTTCCATGACACATCCATTGGAAGTGGAGATTTTTTTTTTATTTGTTTGCATTGGTTTTTGCATCCATTAAAAAAAGAATACAGGGAAAGTTTAAATGGATTAGGTTCTTGGACTGCCAGATATGTAATTTTGCAGAAGGAGAAAGGATAACCAAGGATGAAAAGAGGAGAAATACATGATCTTAAAGGTCTTTTCCAACCTAGTTGAGTCTCTGGTTAATGTGATGCATCACCTGTTACGACTATGAAGTGATGCCTGTGTGTAACAGTCATAACATTAGCACATGTACAGTGTGGCTAAAGCAGCTAATGTGCTTACAAACTGATGTGCACATGCTTAGATTTTTATGCTTTCTGGATCACATACTAATCACTGTTGTGTTAAGACAATGCTTAAACAGAGCTTTTTATGAGCTTATAAAACTGCAGCAAGAACATTAAACATGAAAGAGGTATTAATTTGGCTTCTATTATCATCAAACTAGACCAATCACTTCTGGTATGCTTCTATGAATAGCTGAATGTTTATCACCGAGATGAGGTTTTTTCTTGCTTTATTCTTGCTTACATCTTGGAGTTAACATGTCAGCAGAAATTACAGCAATCAATCACTACACACTTACTTAAGCTCTTAGTGTCTCAAGTTTTGCTCTACTTGTGGGCTCCTGTTTTATCACTGCCACTCTGTGTTTATGACTACGTAAAATCACTGCATTGTTATGTGGCTGTGATCTGCTGCTCTGCTCAGTCCCTTTTTATCTGAAATAAGGGTTATATTGAGTATAGCCTTTGGGATTTTGTGACACATTGGCTATTATTTGTCTGACCTACTTGTAGCATTTATGTGCTGTTGGTAGTATTACTGAAACCATAATTAGTTGCAGATTTTAGATTCATGGTTGATAGTCGGCTTTTAAGGTCCTAGAACTCACTACGGTTAACGTGAATTGGCACTCTGACAGTTTTTCAGCATGTTATTATCCTGGCTTTGCAGATAGGGAAGCTGAGCACAGATAGGATCATTGACTGACCCCAGATTATATCCTAAATTAATGATCAAGGCAGAAATCTTGATCTCTCTAGAATTCGAGTTCAGTTTTGGCCTTTGATGTCAACTACCGTATAATGACCAAACACACGTGGTTCATGTCTTGCCAGCCAGCCAGTTGCCTTAGTAAACTATAATATCTAGAGGGGACAGAGCACTTATGACTGATTAATTAGTCAGTGACATCATGTCAAAAATGATTAAAAAGCAAGAAACACAAAGACATGGTTAATTATGTAAGTGGTGTGACTGTGTGTGCATGCATAGATATGCTGGCAATGTCTAGATATGGAGAAAGGACGTTACTAGTAGTGGATTGTTGTATTGCTACTCACTAACAATTTCCTCAGTCTGTTTGAACCTAAATTCTTTCAGTGAGTTTCCTGGTGAAATTATATGTCAAAGAGAAAGAAACAGGAAATTTCAGGTTCTCACCAAAGTAGAATTACAGAAAGGAGCTCCTGGTAATTTTTGAAAGTACGTACACTAGGATGCTGTGACTATAGTAATACCACTGGTGTTATTTCCCCTAAATATAATTCAGGGGAAATTCTAACTGAATTGAGCCACCAAGGGCTGAAATTCTATAGTGTTTTCAAATATACTTGGAAGTCTTAGGTATAATCTCAGTGACTAAGTCATAGAACGAGGTTATCAAAATTTCCTCTTCATTTTGCCAGTTCCTACCTTTTCATCAGTTGGGCTCCTCTGGACTCTCTTCTTTTGGCTGTCCTCTGAAGTCTTGTCAGTCTTGTTTGTGCTCTTCTTGCTTGTAGCCATTATGGTTCTGGAAATAGCACTGTACCTGACGGGCTCCAGTTGGCAGGTCTGATTGGAGCATCCCTAGTGGAGCTCTGCATGTTTGGAGTTGGCATGTAACAGTACCACTTTCATTGAAAAGCAGGGCCAGAGGCAGGCAGTGCATCAGGTTTGTTAGGGAGGAGGTTCCATTTTAATGTGTCATAATGAGAGTTTTGAGTCTAGCTTGAGTAGTAACATTTTTGTCCTGATAAGGTTGTGGCAGAAGAGAATTAAAAGCTGTTGAGCCGGGAAGTGTGTCTTTGCAGCCATCTCCTGCAGAAAAAGGAATTGTGTTCTAGTGGCTTATCCACAGCCATTCTGTATTTATTCAGCTACTCTTTCATCTAAGATGCATGATCCAACACTGCAGAAAGATGTTCCAGCTATGGTATGCGAACCCTGAGACTGCATTTTAACAATATGATGCATGTTTCCTCATCACATTAGCAGCTATTTAGAAGGAACCATGAGTCTTCCCTTTAAGTGTACCTGACTGCATTTACTTTTATAACTGAGAGGCAGTGAGGGATTTGAAAATCAGTGGAGGTGTGTACACAGAAGTTTAAGGTTAGAATTCACAAAATAGGAGTTCAGTGTGTTGTGTTCTGGCTCTTACTGGACTTCCTGAGTCAGGTCTGATGTCTTTTGAAACTATACTTCTGTTTCCTTTGGTAACTGCTTGCTAACCTGGGCCTGGCTAGACCTTTATATGAGATTGTATGAGGTGAAATAATACTCAGCGTGTACTGAAATGAGCTTAGCATATACTGCTTCCATGGAAAAAAGTCTCCACAGAGACTCCTGGGACTTCTGCATGTGCTTAAGAAGAGTGCTTCTTGTCAGTCTGCAAGATAGTGGGGTTTGAGTTCTTCCAGCAGCTTTGGGGGCAGAGACCCTTCAGCAGGCACAACTGCGGCCTCCTTGGCAAGAACTAGATGAGAGACATCTGCCAGGAGAGCTAACTGTTATTTTATTGTACCTTTTCAATATATAAAAGGGGCTCATAAGAAAGACAGAGAAAGACTTTTTACCAAGGCCTGTAGTGACCGGACAAGGGGCAACTGTTTTAAACTGGAAGAGGGGAGATTTAGGTTGAGCATAAGGCAGAGGTTTTTTACCATGAGGGTGCTGAGGCACTGGAACAGGTTTCCCAGTTATGGTAGTTGTGGGTGTCCTGTCATTGGAAGTGTTCAGGGAACAGGTTGGATGGGGTTTTGGGCAACCTGCTCTAGTGGAAGGTGTCCCTGCCCATGGCAGGGGGTTGGAACTAGATGAGCTTTAAAGGTCCTTCCAACCCAAACCATGCTACGGTTCTGTGATTCCGTGATTTTCCTCTGGTGTAAACCCCAGTTCATTATGAGTAATGCTCTGTTGTCTCATGTAGGCAGACTCATGTAATTGCATCCTCCAGGCTTTACTTAAACAGTCCTTTCTCAAGTTTAACTTTCATTAGTTTCATTGGGATTTATGGATCCTGAACGCTTCTCCAGCCTTGAGTAGTGCCAGATTTGGCTGAAAAAGAACTAAAAAGAAATGAAAGACATACAAATTTACCCCTTAAGGAATTTAATATTTAATGACAAGTAGTTTGTTTTGATGTTGACTGGATGTTATACATGCCGTAGACTCAGGATAAAAATAAAACCTTTAAGCGCGTCGAAGATGAAAGACAAAATTGACCAAATTATAAGCTTCATTTTTATGCATCTCATAATGTTCAGCTTTAGTTAGCTCTCCCCCTGTCAACTACTCTGTGTCTGACACAGATACTTTTTGTGGATATCAAGTATTGTCCAGCTTGTTGGAATACATGCTTAAGAGAAACAGCATCACTGTCTTTGTTCCAGAGTATTTTCCACAGTAATCTGCTATGGAGATTCAGAATGTTATTTGAGAGCCATGACTGCACGGAGCAGAAGGTCACCTTGAGGAGTGGCGAAGGTTTCGTCCTTAAATAAGACTGTAATAAATGTGAAGTCAACCTCCACGCTGTAGATGAATGTTGAGGTATTATGTTATAAACAGTAGGATCTGGGAGCTATCATTTACAGAACTACTGAAGGTTTCTAAGAAGGAGGCACCACCCTTTTCTGATGAGAACAGGTTGCATTTTAGAGTTTAATTACATTTAAACTCTTTCTCTGGACAGTTAAGAGAGGGACAGGGCTGGGTAGGACTGAGAACTAATTAGTCATGGCAGCAGGATCGAAATACAGGCTTTGTGACTGTACTTTCAGTGCTCTCTGTTTCTGAAAGGCAGCAGCTTAACCAAGCATCTTCTCCATACACAGAGCATGCTGTAAGTTGATTTTTTTGTAGTTATTCAAAGTATTGGGAAAATCCCAATAGTTCTTCTATTTCTTTTTATTTTTAAGTAAGCAGAATTGGACCCACACTGAATACATTTGAAAATTTTAACCTAAAAGTTGAGCTCTATTTCCTAGATACTCATTTTACTTTAAGCAAGGAACTGTAGAGGTTATATTTTTATGTTCTGATTTGCAGATGAAAAAGCATTTTGTCATATTTACACAGCATGTATAGGTAACCAGTGATGTAAAAGAAAAGGTATGAGATCAGACAATGTAGTGAAAATTACATCCTCAGTACTAGACCATTTTAGAAGTATAATTGTTACCGTGACAGTGAACAGAGATCTGCTTGTCTAGCCAGAAACTATGAGAGGAATATTTAGATTGTTCATCCAAGGGCCAAATCCTCCAAGACTGATTTAAAAAAAACCAAAACAACACTTCTGGAGTAGTCTGTTAGAGCACCTCCCATACAAAAACAGGCTGAGAACATTGGGGCTGTTGAGCCTGGAGAAGAGAAGCTGCGTGGAGACCTCAGAGCAGCTTCCAGTGCCTGAAGGGGGCTACAAGGATGCTGGAGAGGGACTCTTCATCAGGGACTGTAGTGATAGGACAAGGGGTGATGGGTTCAAACTGAAACAGGGGAAGTTCAGGTTGAATATAAGGAAGAAGTTCTTCCCTGTGAGGGTGCTGAGGCGCTGGAACAGGGTGCCCAGAGAAGCTGTGGCTGCCCCATCCCTGGCAGCGTTCAAGGCCAGGCTGGAGAGAGCCTCAGGCGACATGGTCTACTGTGAGGCGTCCCTGCCCATGGCAGTAGGGTTTGAACTAGATGATCTTAAGGTCCTTTCCAGCGCAAACCATTCTGTGATTCTATGATAAGATAACCACATATCTGAAATGAAACAAGTATTTTGCTGCATCAGATGCACAGTGCATAGAATGGAGTTTGCAAGTTGCTGCTGAGGAACAGATCAAGCAGTTTGGGATCAGTCGCTCTTGAAGAAACATACAGTTAGAAGTAATTTTAAGAAATGCATTTGTTTTCTCAAGAAGGAGCACAGTCAGCCTTAATGACTCGATGAGGCAGAAGTCATTGGTCATGAAGATCTTTGGAAAGGGAAATTATATATTGCTGGTTTTCCAGAGCATTTTACTTACACGATTTGCATGTAATCTATCAGCATCACATTATTTGTGCTTGTGGAACTTTGATGTTGGAGGCTCGGACCCTGGTCAGAGTGTTGAAGGGTGTTGAAGCATGGTATGAGTCTCTGATTGCTTTTCAAGACATAGCTGGGGGCAGAGTTAAGTCAATCTGAAGTTGCTGCTTAGTGTCTTATTAACTAAATGGTCAAAAAGGAGTCATAAGGCATATTTCATAGACTTAATATTTAAATTAGAGGCCACTCCTGTGTATTTCTCCAGGATACAGATTGTGTCTGTAGAGTCATCTGGTGCTTTTCTCCTGAGTAAGGAGAAATAAACTGTGCCAGTCTTTTTTTCTGAACTGCAATGTTTCTCCTAAGGATGCAGGCCAGTGTTTTAGGCCCTGTTTTATCTTTTCCTAGAGAACATGTTGTTCCTATAGGTTACTTACACGTAGAGCTAAACTCTGAGTATCTCATGCGAGGTGTAGAAGTCTCGTTGAGAAGGTACATGATTTTAGTAATGATTCATACAAGTCATGTAACATTTACATATTTTAATGTTATTTGAGATAATTCAGGAGGCTCAATATGAAGAATATACCCTGTAGTGGTGATAGAAAAAGCAGAAGGATATATCTTCTTTTCAAGTAGCAATTAAGTTCCAAGAGTTTCTGGTCATGGATGGAAAATAAGTCACATTTAAGAAAATGTACTGACAAATAAGCAAATAGAAATAGTCATGTCATTTTGTGGGTTTGGTTTTCGTTTGGTTTTTGTTATTTGCCTGTTATTCCATCAATATTCCAACTTTCTTACACAATCTGGCCTTGGAGTTCCATATTGATTAGTCCATTTCTGAGGGGCTACGCTTCAAACTGTTCAGGTGGTTCAGGTTTAATTCTGTAGTATTTTTTAAAGACTGGCTTTGCTCCTTATCTTTCTCTTTCAACATTGCATAGATATAATCCCAGCTGATCCTGATAGACAAATTAAGACTAAGTCTTTGTGTCTTTGGAGAGCTAAATCAGAATCAAAAGATACCACAGCTGATTTAATGATAGGCCAAAACAAGAGGCTCTTTGGGAGCTCTGCTTGACAAGTGACCCAGGATTACTGCGCTGTGCCATGATCTCATGACCACCCCTATACTTTCATAGATTTTAAAGAAACTTTGGTTTCTCGTTCTCATGCAGTAAAAGCAAAGGAAACAGCATGATCTCCTCACCTCCACTATCACCTCCTCCTTTATCACCTTCCCAAATGCATTTTGTTCTTTGTTAGTATCAATGAGCATTTAGAATTCTTTAATGAATTAGAAACGAAGGGCAAGTTATTTGTAAGCATGCATTTTGAGGTTATTTTTATCCTGTTGGAAACTCATTAAGAATCTCACCATAATGTCTTGCAATAGATTCCTGATTACACAGAATAACATCACTATCATATTAATCCAAAAAAAGTAAATTGAAGTGGACATATAAGGTCAGCTTTCAGTCCTGTAATCACTTATGTACCCTGATTATGATGTTTGTTTACTGTGAAAGTATGCTTGTTTTCCACAGATGTAAATGGAAAAGACACTGGATTGTTATTTCCAATAACTTTGATTTCCAATTTACACAGCAAAGAGTAAATACTGTTAATGCTCTTTGAGTATAGTAAGATTTCATGCCCCATAGATCCAGCTGTACTTTGTAGGCACTTCCCCACCACTGTCACCATCACCATCTCCTGCTACACCAAAGAACCAGAAGCCTTCACAAAGTTGGATACATTGCAGTGCCTTTGGAGGCTCAGCCTGTCTCTGTCTCCTTAGGGGTAGGCATGTTGCTGACAGAAGGCTGGAGCCCTCTTTTCGCTGTCATTCAGCTTCTGTCCCCATTCTGAGCATCTTAGGAGAAGCTTAGGTAAAGCAAGGTAATATGTCCTTCCTCCCTGTGGGCTCCGAGACCATTAAGGCCTTGTGATGTACATATGAGGCACAGAATAGCTTTTGTCCACATGGAAAGCCCAGCATTAGAGCATGTATTAAAACATTAATACCAAGTTAAAATATTTATAATGTTGCTTTTATAAAATTCTCTCTTCCCCTAAGTTGCTTTGTAGGTCAGGCTTATACTGAGGACTGTAGTTAATAAAGTTTAGGCCAAGCTAAGAGCTGCAGAACCACCCCAACCCAGTAAACATTTACACAATTCTGGTAACAATTACTAAGATGATTTATGCAACACTCACCAAAATAAAATTAAATAAAAAAGTGTGCTGGTCTATGCAGGAAGAAAAAATACTAAAATGTGTTTGAAAGTTCCATATATGCAGGGATTATGATAGATTGTTGAAAGGAAGAATTTCCAGGGAACCCTCCAGGTGAGAGAGTAGCTGGGGCTGCTGAAGTTGCCTCAGGGTGCAATTGCTTTTGTCAAAGCCACTCTACTTGCAGAGAATGTTTCTTCAAGGACCCATCTGAGATTCCCATAAATTCTGTTATGTTGATGGGGTTCATCTATCCTGACACCAATATTCCTGTGTGCTATGAAACTATGAAAATCCAAAGTATTTTAATGGCCAAGAATAAGGAAAGGCAGAAGATATTTCGTTTGACAGTAAGAATTACCCCATTTTCATTTTCTGAAGGCTGTTGGGTATATCGTATGGGAAGTTCTCCAGATGATAATTTTTTACTAAGACCCCCTATAAGATGACTTCAGTTCTGCAATTACTAATCACAACAAGAAGCAGATATTATGGAATCCCATGACACCACTCAAGTTTGTAGGTGAATATCATCCACTGCTAAACTAACAGCTTGTTGAGTTTTATTTATAGCCCGTTTAACTTGTGTGAATACTCATTACATGGGGCTTCTTTTGTACATATTAGAGGTGAGTGATTGTGGCCATGTTGACAGTTTGCAGGGAATCTGTGGTAAGGTTTAAGTTGAACTAAGCAATTTCAATGAAGTGAATACATATGTGATTGGGTCTATTAAAAATAATTCCAACTTGGTATTAAAGAAGTCATTGGGGTATTTTAATTGTTAGTTTTGGAAAGCCTTTCCGTTCTTTTAAATTGCCGGACAGTTTTGTATTTCAGAATGGCTTTTATTTAAAGCCATTCGTTGTTTTTTTTTTTTTTATTTTTTTTTGACCAAGAACATTGGCAATGTTTGATCTCATTTCCTACAAAATCTCTGTTCCTCAAACCCGCAGTTTTTCAATTTTCCTATTTGTGAAGGAATCAGCCATTCTAGTACATCTTCCTCATACAGCTTTCCTTGCAAACAAGAATTGAAGGCCTGGTCCTCAAATAAGATAAAAGTTCAGAATCAGGTTTCCCAAAGTAGTTACCTACTTAACAATGGCAAAACTGTGTTCAAGCAAGAGCAGACAATGTTTCTGAAACATAGAATTCTATAGCTAAATTGCCTAAGCAGAAATATGCAAACTATTGGCACTATTTACTTTCTCAAGTATCTGTTCTGTGTAGTTACCAGCCTTGGAAAATGTCACTATTGGACAGGTAGTTTTTAAGCACCCTGCATAGCTTATGAGATCCTCTTAAACCCTCACAGCTTTGCATCCCTGCAAGTTTTGTGACATGTAGTTTTTACGTTGGCCTTCTGCAGAAAAGGCATTTCATAAGAATAAACACATCTTTCAGATGAAATACGTCCCCCTAGTTTTGTCTGTTGTTTTTAAATAGCCCCAAGGACTACCTAGGACTGTGATTGTACAGAGAATAGTCCTGTACAGAGAATAGTCAGAGCAGTGGAAATGGTTTGAAGAAACAAGGATCTCTTCCTCAGTCTCCCTCTGAATCATGTTTGGTCACTGTAGAACACTGTTTTGCTATGTCGCATTTGAAAATGTGTGTAGTCTGGGACAGTGGTCTCCAAACCTCTTTGATCATACATCCCTATGAGCACCCACAATATATGTGTATTTGTAAATTCTACACATGTGCCACTTTAACAGATCATATAGATTTTAGATCATACATAAAAATAGACATTTAAAAGGATGCAGTAAACATTAACTAAACACTATGTAATATTTTTAATTTCATTTTTTTTTAGTGGTACCACAGGTATTTTCCTCCCACACTCGAGTGGATTGTCTCACTCCTGGGTTGGAGATCAGTGATCTAGGACATGAAAGAGAGCCAAGGTGCGATTTAGACTGGGGTTTTAGGCTTAGAACTTTGTGACCTTTTATTCCCAGGTTTTCCAGCCCCACTAAGGACTCTCTGATGACTTCTCCTTGCTAATGCTGCATAAGGGGAGCAGTAAAGACAGAGTTTTAAAACATCTTAGTGTGGCATTGGGTGTTGTTAAACATCTTTAGCACCCTTAATGTAAAATAAGAATACTCGCATAGGGAATTATTGTGGAATTGCTGCAGTATTTTAAATTCAGAATCTCACAGATTTCCCAGGAGTGTCCCCTTATGTAAAGTACTATTTTCTTCCAGTGGAAACTCCCAATTCTGTTAATGCTTCTGAGAAAATGCCAGCTGTACTTGATGAAATACAGTCATTTGCTCCTGATGCTTTCCATTTTTTTCCTCAGTGTATCATTATGATCTGTAACACTGAAAAGAACTTAGAAATAACTTACGCTCTGGACATTGTGCATTTGACATATCAAGTAACACAGTTTCTTTCCTGTTCTGGTATCATGGAAGTGTAGCATGGTTTGAGTTGGAGGGGACCATTAAAGCTCATCCAGTTCCAGCCCCCTGCCACGGGCAGGGACACCTTCCACTAGAGCAGGTTGCTCCAAGCCCCTGTGTCCAACCTGGCCTTGAACACTGCCAGGGATGGGGCAGCCACAGCTTCTCTGGGCACCCTGTGCCAGCGCCTCAGCACCCTTATAAAAAATTTGCTCCTTATATTCCATTTAAATGTACTCTCTTCCAGTTTAAAACTATTGCCCCATGACCTGTCATATATGCTCTCAGTCCATGTTGTTACTGAATTTCATTAACCAGTTGAGTGAGCACACATCACATAGTGATTTTATAGCAAAATAAGCAGTTGCTGTCATCTCCTCTAAAGGAGATGCTCCTTTAAAGGATTGAAAGAAAATTCTTCTAAACACAAGGACAATAAGAAGGTTGAGAAGATTATCTGTCAGCATCTAGAATGAACATAGCATGCCTTATTTTAGACTTTACATATTGTGTGCGGGGGATTATAGTTACTATAGTAACAAAATGTGCTTTGGTTACTTAAACGTTGTATGCTATAAATCTTCATTAGTAATTCTTTTATTGCAAGAACTGTCCCCTGCCGCATTTCACTGAGCTAAATTGGAGAGGAAAGGGTGCTTCCATGACCATTTGGATATGCTGGCCTAAGACACTGTCTCACTCTCCTGTCATCATCATTCAATACTTCATTGAAAGCAGGAGATGTATGATCAAAGCTATTGAACTGAAAAAACCCCAAACCTTAGACATGTCCTCATTCTTATAGATACAGATAAGACTTAATCCTTTAATAATATTGCCCTCCTTTTTAATTTCTCATTGTGTTTGTGAATTTGGGTCTAGTTGCATTATGGTATGGCACCAGATTTAAAGTATGAATGATCCAAATAAGTAATTGTATGTTATTCCAGTAATGTACTACATGGGTATACCATGAGACACTTCATAATCATGTAGAAGTCAATGAGTGTGTTGCCTTATGAAGAGTGTCTGTATATTTTATACGTAATTTTAGTGGCTTTTTCTTTCTGGATCCATCCCAGTTCTTGAAAATCTGGTTGAACTCTCTCTGAAGTTAGAAAAGACCCACATTTTGATTTCAAAGTCAGTTGGTCCTGCTGTAATGACCAATTTGGTCAGCTTTCAGGGCACATACAATCCTGCTCTAATGGATGTGGAGACTGCATGGATCAATAGGCTTGATATGTTCAATGTTCCTTGCAGGAAACTGGAACTCCAGGGAATCTGAAAAAAGGTGACAACAGCCTTTCTGCCCATGCAAATCTGTGTACCTTTGTACGTTAAGATCTGTAACACACTGCCAAAGTAATAATGCCAAATTCCAAATCATATTGGGATAAGAATTTCAATGTTTGCAGTTGCTGATTTTTTAATGCTTTGATTAACTGCGAAACAGTTTATGCACTGGGTTTGTAATCTGCCCCATAAATACAAATATCTTGATGTGGGTATGCATTTGCAGGAATTAACAAACAAAGGAAACCATTTACTGTTCCACGTTATAATCAAAATGCTTCAGTAGGTTAAACAATCCTCGCATAATCTGGGAGACCTCTCTTCATGTATTATTATTGCAACAAACTGCTTGCTCCACAGAGAAGGTGTACCTAAAAGCTTCTCCATGGCTTGAAAGTTGATTTCTCTAGCGTAGCTGTGGTGTTTCAACAAGGCCAGCATGTGTCTGCCAAAAAAACAAGGTTAAAGGAAGCACTGAAAGATGGAGTTTCTCGAAGAAGCAGGAAATTTCAATGCTGACAAAATGTTGCTTTGATGAATATGAGTTGGACACACGTTTCCATGGGGGTAATGGGATCTCTTTTTAAGTTGTGCTGGAAGTCAGAACAAGGACCTGTGTTTGAGTGTATGCACTGAAAATGGGGTAGGAGGGGAAGGAGTGAAAGCAACCAGGGTATTCCTAGAGAGTGTGAGGAAAGGGAGGAAAGATGAATGGACCGATTATGGAATCTTCCATTGCTGAGCTGGTTTAGGCATGGAGGAGTACCCGGTTTCTTTAACTACATGCAGATGCTGATTTTGAATAGATCCTGAAGCCTCGGCAGTGTGGATGCGCCTTGGCCTGGAAATTCAGGTATGCTGGGGTCCTACAAATACTGTTTAAGTATAGCCTTAGGCAGTCTGAGATTTGTAATGATGGCAGACTGGAATAAACCTTGTGCTCCCTAGTTTACATGGAGGGGAAAGATGTCTTTTGTATGATCTTCCTTCTCCTTGTCCATCCTCATGTTCCATTTATCTGTATTTCTGGAGCTGAGGCTTGATGTCCAGACTCACTTTTCTGTCTTTTTTCCTCACATAAATCTTTCACTGAGGGCAGAGTTTGCTTGTTGTTGGGCTGCTTCTCCAAAGAAGTCCCAAGTTCATTAGAAAGAAAAAAGCAAAAAACCAAACTTCAGGATTTGGCTTCTGGTGTTTTCTAAATATTTTATTAACAGTTGTGTTAAAATACTCCTAATTGGGTGGTAAAGTGGTCTAGCAGACTGCATGAAAGCCCACAAGGAGGAAAAAAGCCTTCAGAAACTTAAGATGCCTCATCTTGTTTATTTGAAACTTTTTAGCAGCTTGTTCTACCTCTTCACTGCTGCAGGATTGTTTGTGCAGTCAGGATATACTGTACTTAATGCATCTCACATGTGCGTTCATGCAGAGGTTCTGTTGCATCCTGGTGCTAGCATGTCCTACACTACCATAAGGGCTGAATCTCATTTTACTGAGCTCTTCTACTGTAGTATATACAAGGCATGTACTTACAGATTAGCAGAGAAAAGGGGGAGATGACAGCAAAAATAAAGACGACTTTGCCCTGATTTAGGCAACTCTAATCCTGTTTTAAAGGTGATATTCCAAAAACAGGGTTGTCAGTATTTGGACGGGAATTAGTTTTTTTGTACTTGAATTCTAGCAACGTGTCATAAAGAAGGCTGGTATCTGCAGAGGAACTAGGAGATCCCGTCACGCTTGTAGTTTCACATATGTTAGCACTGGAAAGGGTTTCCTCGCTAATGCAAATTCCTCAAAAGGGCTCTTGGTTACCATGCATAAGGTGAAAATGTCATTCTGGGTGTGCATCAGCAGGCTGGTGTACATTGTGTATTTATTATATGTAGTGTATAATAATGTGTACAACAGTGCGTTTACTGTGTCTTAGGGGATTGGTTATAATATTTACAACTTCTGGGTTTCTTTGGTTTTCAGTACATGATAAAACAGTGGAAAAAACCAAATATATAAATCTGTAACGAACATAATGTCATCATAAGGTGTAATCTAACTAAGTCCCACAGCAAAGTGCTTAGTGCCTGTGCACAAAGAGCACCCGCCCCCGTGGAGTGTGGGAGGGTTAATTCTGGGCTATTTGGGCATGAAATTTGGCATTGGTTGAAGGTAACAGAGAGATTTATGTTCCAAAGAACACACAACACTCCTTGTTCCCTGGCCTCCATGAACTCTACCAGCAGTACATTTTATGAACAAAGACAGGTAATCATCCTGCACATCTGTTGACCATCATTTGCAAACTGGTTTCTCAGTGTTCCCATTTAGGAGAGTGCAGTCAGGGAGAGTTCCTTCCCAGAATCTGTTTGGTGCAGGAGCCACTCATGAGTACCGTGAACTGCCTGCTAGAGCTGTCTTTCTCTCTTCAACAGAGCACAGAAAAATCTACAACCAAATAGCTGGTCTCTCTTAAGCTTAGGCCCAAGTGTGGGGGGTTTATTATTTAAGTTACAAGGTTAGTCACTACCATTCAATGTCTTCTGTCGTTTTGAAGGAGTGTAACAATTGGCAGTTGCCCTTGTTTTAAATATCAAGTCCTCTTTGAATGAAGTTGTTCAGTTAAATGGCCAAGTTTCTACCCAGGAGTAATCTGTGGTAAGCACTCTCCCAAGAAACAAAAACAGGGCACCTTTCCAGTTTTGAAGTGTTTGCAGCATCTGTTATAAACCAGACACTGTGAATACTGAGGAAGTTCACTTTTCCATTTCTGGAGTCTTTTGGAAATATTTAAGAATAACTTTTCTTAGGAAAAGTGGATTGTGCTGCCTGTTAGCATTAGGTCCCTAAACTTAGCGCATGCTGTTAGCATTGAAATCTCCACACTCGCCACACACCCCCACTAGCTCTTTTTGCTTACTGCTGATGTCTAGCATCCACTGAGAACTTGTCCAGCAGCCTGAAGGCTCTCTGAAGTTGCAAAGTGTACTTTAAATCCATCAGGACTGAACAACATGGTCAGCAGTCATCATTTAGAGATGAGACAAATACTGAGCTCCTGGTTGAGAATGCAAAGATGTCCTTCTCTGACTCCGAGCAACCAGGATTATCACAGTGTATAGTAGTTCATAACAAAATATCTTTCCATAGAGCATTTGAATGGATCTCCAGTGCTATTCTGTCTGTTTGAAAGGCTATTTGTTTACAGCACTTCAAGGAAGATTTCTCTGTGTTTGTTACTAATGTGATTAGGCAGCAAAACCAAAAACTTGGCAGCAGAGATCTGCCTATAGAGGAGGAGCTGTAAGCTTTCTAAAGCTGTTCGGCAACCATCTGTGAGCCTGTCTAGAAAATCCGGGTCTTATGTAGTATTTAAACTAGTGGGTCGATCTTTAAATAGAGATGTGTCCATTAGAATATAAAAGCTGAGGAACCGTTAGCGGAGGAAATCTCTTCCCTTCTTGACATGTCAAAAACTGATTTGATGACCTTCATTTTGCACTGTAGGATCCATCTCTTTAAATCTGTGGGCTTTCTATTTGAAAAATAGACAGTCGGGAGGCAAAAAGACAGCTGATGTAGTGAGAAGTCAAACTCTCACGTTACATGCTTTTCCTTTTTGTATTGCCTTTTTTTTTCTCCTGTTTTCCTCCTCTCTTTCCAGCCTCCTGCCCATCTTTGTAAGTTTAGAAGATGTAAGAATCATGCTTCTGTAAAATAAATAGCAATAGGTGGGTGCCCCTTATTGCAATTGATCCTGAAATGTCTTTTCCTGCTTTTTACATGTGCACGTCTCTATATGAGTGTGTATATGTATTTCTGGGTATATTACTTCATAGTAACTTACGGATGAGCATAGTAGGTACGTAGCAGGACTTTACACAGGCATTGGAAGAGAAAGAATACTTGGTAAAAGTTTAACAGCCTTACAAGTGAAGAAGCTCATTTTGACAAATGCAAACAATTGGCAGCATTTTTCTTCATGTTGGTAACTCATGGGAAGAGCTGCCTCCACAGGACTGCTGCAGTCTTGGATAGACTGCATTTATTGCGAAGAATGGTAGTGACAAGTGGCATTCCTCAGGGGTCAGTGCTGGGACCAGCGCTGTTTAACATCCTGATAAAATACTAACAGAGTTTCATAAGACAAAAAGAAAACATTCCTTCTGCCAGATTTTAACCTACTGCAAATAACGGAAGTGTGAAGAGAATAAAAACCAAACAGGCAGAAGAATCCTGTATATGGTAGAAACCTTAATCTATATTTCAGAATCCCTTCTTTCCTCTCTTACAACAGTGATCACCACTCTTGCAATGTGTTTTTTTTTGGGATGGGGGTTATGTATAGCATGGCAAACACTAGATGTAGCATATGGTACATGTAAGCACAGGCGTGAATGTGCTACATATGCTCCCTGCACTATCTATGTATGTAGCACATAGCATGACCCAATATAATCGTGTAGTACTGATTGTGACCTGTGTTTCCAGGCCTGCTTAGAAGGTAGAAAGCAAACAGATGAATATGTTCCATGTATCTGCATGAAAACTAGATTTTGCATCAGGGATACAGAAAGACAGGACAAACCCTCATTGTGTTGCTAATACAGTAGCCATAAAATGGTCCTAACTGCTGCAGAAGATCTGTGGTTCCTGCTGTGTTCTGTAATCACATTTTCACAGCTCAGTTCTTGCACTTAGTAGCACTCTTACCTTGCCTTTTCAGCAGTCTGGAGTAAGATGTGCAAGCAAACGTTATGACAATAAATATCGATAACCAGAAAATGGTTCTCCTCATCAGGATTAGAACTTCTGGGGCAGGATTTTGTAGCGACTGAGCTGTTGAATCAAAGTGGGGAAGAGCCAGATTCTTGTCTGGTATCAAAAAGGCAGCTGTTAGCTGTCTGAAGAGCTAGGTAAGGTCTAGAAACAGGATCTCAAGTAGATGCTGGTGTGTCTCAGTAGCACGTATCTATGTAGGCAATCATTGCACTCATAGAAGTTCAGTTCTCCGCTAAACCAGAGACACCAGCACTCGGAAGTAAGCAACCTAAAAAGAGTGGGCAAGTATGTGGAACAGCAAAGAAATAATCCACTTCAGAAATAAGCTGAACTGGTACCAGCCATAATTAAATGAGCTGGGCATTCCCAGCAGAGATATCATTACCCCGCTGTACTCAGCGCTTGTCAGGCCACATCTGGAGTATGTGTTGTGTGTTGGTCCCTGCTCTACAAGATGTGAACAGGCTGCAGAGAGTCCAGAGAAGGGCCACAAAGATGAACAAAGGACTGGGAATCCTGCCACGTGAGGAAAGGCTGAGAGAACTGGGCTTGTTCAGCCTTGAGAAAAGGCTCAGGCAACACCTTATTGCTGTCTTCCAATATTTAAATGGTGGGTACAAAGAAGATGGAGACTCCCTTTATGCAAGGAGTCACATGGAAAAGATGAGGAGTAATGGGTAGAATTTACTCCCAGAAAAATTTGAGTTGGAAAAAAGAGGATAAGTTTTTACAGTGAGAAAAATCAGCCATTGGAATAGTCAGTAATCTCCCCAGGGAAGTGGTGGGCTCCCCAATGTTGGACACTTTTAAGATTTGGCGGGACAGGGGTGCTGGGACATCTAGTCCAGGTCATGTTTCACCAAGAAAGGTCCAACCAGGTGATTCTTGATATCCTTTCCAGTCTGGTGTTCTATGGTACTGGTTGACCTGGTTACCCCTTACTATTATTTCACAGGTCTAACATACAATTGGCATGATAATGCATGAGACTTGGAAGGTACTGCATGAACAAGGTGATGCTCTGTTAAAATAAAAAATCGATTTATTTTTCCACAACATTTTTCTAGTAAATGCATAGAAATAATTAAAAAATGAGGAGCAAATGGAGTGAAAAAGAACAAATAGGCTCTGACTGCAGGGAGAAGTGATGACACATTTCGTATTAAGTTGCCTGTTACTTCCCATAATTAAAGCATCATGCAAACTTTTCTTTGAAACTCTCTCATTTGCATATAAACACAATACATCACATTTCTAATGAGGAAGGGGAAGCTATCTCTAGTGCCAAACTGAACAAATTGGCTCTGATTTTCAAAACCACTTACAAGCTTCAGATGCCTAATTAAAATGAATAGGAATAAAACATCCAACTCAATGTGCGGCTCTAAAAGAAACCCTCCACCTTTTTGATTTTATCTTCTAAAACAACTAGTTCAAAACACGACCTAATTGGAGAGCATTTCACTCACTCTAGGCAATTCATCTGAGTCAAATCTAAAAGGCTGTGTCTATGGTTATAAGGTAAAGCACACCACAGCAGATTTTGGAACACTGGTAAGCAGTTGTCCAGCATTGTTGAGCTGCTGTCAGACTCCCCAGTATGGTTCTGGTCCAGACTAGCCAGAGTTTCTAACACTGTTCCCAGTCTGGGGAGTGGCATGGGCCCTGTTCGTAAGACTCTGCCCATTTGATGGGCTTCCTCTGGTCCAGTCGTCTAGAGTAATCCTGTCAAACTGTCAGCCTGCATAAACAGCAGCAAGCCAGGCAGTAGCCTGCTCTTCCCTATCCATGTAATTAAATCTTATTCAGGCTTTTTTGAGGGCTGGCAAGAGAGGTTTGCAGTAAAAGGTTTGTAAATGATGAATGTCCTAAGTAGTTGTATGCTGTGCTAGTATCTTGCGTTGTAATCTACTAACCTTACACTAGAAGTGGCTTCAGAGGATGTCAAAGGCTGACTTGGCACCAACACTAGCAGTGGAAGTGGGAGCAGGAGAGGTGCCAGAAGCCACTGGCTTTGGGACTGGGTCAGAAGGTGCAGGTGGCATGCAGGAGCACCTAGTACTCCCTATGGAGGCCGAAGGAATTGGTCAGAAGGGCTAAGATGTGATAACCTGTTCTGTTGTAGGTGCGTGAAGTCTTTGCATAGAGCAGAAATGAGGAGAGTGTGGCGCGGATATTGGGTTAGAAAAGCAGTGAGTAGAATGATACAAAGGCCTGTGGGATGCCATCTGAGGCAGGGCTTTGCCCACCACCTTGCAGTCAGTATACAGCCGCTGTGTTTTGGAGGAAGGAGAGTTTAAGTGTATCACCACAGGTTGTGGCTTGCCATGTGGCCTCAGGCTAAACAATATTCCTAGACCCATTTCTGTTACTCAGATAGATGTAGCAGAAGCCACTTAGGAGGATAAATCAAGGATGATAGTGTAACTTTCCAGTGAAGCAAAAAAGCCGATGTTAGTCCACAGAATGGCGGGAAGGACATGACAGTGTAAAATCTGTGCATGGAAAGAGGGAACATACATGGAAGGAAAATGAACACAGAGAAAGGTAGAATGAACAAAAAAATGAATGGCGAGAGGAAGAAGGAAGGAAATAAAGAGGCAGAGAAAGGAAGGAAAGGCAAGTGCATACATCCAGGTTAATCAGCTTTAGTTTATTTATTCATATGCGTTTATTACATTCTATTTCCTTGGTACATGGCCCACATTCTTATTTAGAGAGAAGGGAATGACAGAATACTGTGCAGCAGGGATTTGCACATTACTTCATCCACTGCTGTGCATGTTACTGATTTTCAGAGGTTTATGCATTTTTTTAAAGCAGCATGCTCCAGCAGCAGGAAATTCAGTATTTAAATTTTAAACAGAAGGTTTGAGTGAACTCAGGCCCGCAGCCTTGACGCTTTCTTATTCCTCTCTGAATACAAGCTCAGTCTGCTGTGGCTGCATCAGGAGCTGAACAGGAGATTTTCAGAAAGACAAGGGGGAGAGTGAAGATATTAAAGGATATTGTCATGCTGTTGAAGAATATTTTCATGGTTTTCTGCATCTGCTTGCAGAGCAGCTATCAGTGATCATTGTGCTGTCGTTAGGGTTAAAAAGCTGGACTGTAATTCTCATAGAAGGGGTTTCTGGCTGCAATTCAGGAGATTGGATTTCTACTCTAGCTTCTCTGTGTGAGCGTTAGAAATGAGTTAATCACTGTGCAGCTTAGAATCAGTGGGTGTGAATCGATGGATACAGTTGAAATACATATTGATATACACTCATGGTGTGTTTTAGATGTGTTGAATATTATTGTCATAAACAAATAATTATTTTTCAGAAGCCCTTGGGCCCTTTTGGCAGGAAATCATAGAATCACAGACTGGTTTGTATTGGAAAGGGCCTTAAAAGCATCCAGTTCCAAACCCCCTGCCATGCGCAGGGATGCCTCACACTAGACCATGTCGTCCAAGGCTCTGTCCAACCTGGCCTTGAACACTGCCAGGGATGAAGCATTCACCACTTCTCTGGGCAACCCATTCCAGTGCCTCACCACCCTCACAGTAAAGAACTTCTTCCTTATATCCAGCCTGAACTTCCTCTCTTTAAGTTTGAACCCATCACCCCTTGTCCTATCGCTCCAGTCCGTGATGAAGAGTCCCTCTCCAGCATCCTTGTAGCCCCCTTCAGACACTGGAGGCTGCTCTGAGGTCTCCACGCAGCTTCTCTTCTCCAGGCTGCACAGCCCCAATGTTCTCAGCCTGTCTTCATGCAGTCATAAGGCATGTCCACCCCCTCTGTACTAGTGAATCATTGCTAAATGCAGAGATACTGAGGGCAAAAGATCTTCTACTGGCAGCTGTAACTATTAGAAAACCTGATCTTGTAGTTAAGCACCTATCCATGAAGTTCAGAAACATCTGCTTAAGCAGTATTTTGTGTTTCATACACAGAAAGCTTTTGGTGCATGTTGAACTGAACTGCTACAGGGCTTGAGATGCTTTAATAAAAATTAAGATGTCACTTCCAGAAAGTATAGTTTTCTGGCTATAGTAATAATTCAGGCATTTGATACAAATTGCCTCAGAACACCACACTAGTTTCTCCATGTGGTATAAAAACAGGTTCAGTTTTAATTCTGGAAAAAAAAAAAGTGATGAATCGTGGCACATTTTCAGGTAAGGTACTGTTCTAGATTAAAGATGAGTTTAATTACAGTGTTTTCATGCAAAATATTTCTACAGATGAGGTACTCAGCCAAAGTAGGTGGCTTCTAAACCATAAAATTGATAGTCTTGCTAACATTTCTGTCTGGAAAAGCATTCTTTTTAATAAGTGAGTAGCATGAAAAGGTATTGTTATTCAGGAACCTAAACCACTGTTTTAGTCTTTTGCACCAGGAGCTGCTGGTTTGCTGTGCTCTTATTAAGAAAAGCCCTCAGACACTGTAAAGTGTTGCTTAAAATGGCATTTTTTAGAGCTAATGAAAGAGAGGATTGGGAACCTTGAGCTGAGTAGCAATGCCCAGGCCTCTGAATAGGGTGCAGCACACTGTGTCCATGGAAAAGTTACCCCATTTTGGCCATAAGATCCTAGAATGGTTTGGGTTAGAAGGGACCTTAAATCTCATCTAGATGCACCCCCGTGCCACGGGCAGTGGCACTTTCCCCTAGATCAGGTTGCCCTGTCCAACCTGGCCTTGAACACTGCCAGGGATGGGGCATTCAGGTTCTTGCAGGATTTTCTTAAACCAGCTCTACTATTTATCTTGAATAAAAGGGATGTTCCTATTACAGCTTGTGTCTGCAGGTTTAGATAAAGGCAAGGATGTGCAGGTGTCACAGCGGCTGGATGGGGTTGACCCCACAGCCACAGGACACGCAAACAGTGCAGGCCTGTGCCTGCCCACGTGAGCTGCATTGGGGATCACCAGCTCCACCATGTGCAACAGTCTCCAGTCAGAATCGCTACAACTAGGAACATTCTTTCAAGAATCCAGGACAATGGGGTGGATGTTCTCTATGAAAATTAAATCATTTTCTATCTGCAAGACTGAAAGTACGTGAGTATCATGGCACATTTGTCTAAATTTGTCTCAGTTGCAAAGGCAAGGACATATCTTGAGAGTGGCTTTGGGTTATCCAAGGCTTCTGTAAATAGACAGCATTCATCTGGTATAAGTGGAACTGTAATGATAACCAGCAGCTGAAGATCTAGCCCTGTGTCTCAGGCTGCTTTGCACCATACAAACACTAATGAAAAATTGTTCCAAGCAAATACGAGTCCTTTGGAATTGGCATTATCTGTGTTTATAAACACTTTCAGAATATATTCTAATTTATTCTGTTATTGCTGGTTCAACTCTACCTCTTCTTGGTAAACTCCATTCCAGGAAGGGAGGGAGAGAGAGGATACAAGGATTGGATCTACATGGGTTCCTGGGGCAGAGACAGAAGTCTGCTCTTAGACATGAGGACTCTTGCTACAGCAGTCTCTGGTTGCTTCGTCTTTCTGAGAAGGAAGGTATTTTCCCTTTGCTCAGGCTTGACACAATGACCTTTCTTCAGTCTGAGAGAGGTGAGGCTTTAGAAGCTGTCTTCTCTAAGGTCTAGGAAGCTGAAGCAGACATTCAGCTTGGTTGCTGGCACAGGGAGGAAATGACCAGATGGATGTTCACTCTCTTCCCTACCTCCTCTGTCACCCTTGTCCTAAGCAGCCTGCGGTGAAGCTATGTGCTGAATAACACAATCCTTAGGGCTTCCCTGTGGCAGCAATTGCTGCAGCCGTCCAAGCCAGTTGCAGAAAGCACTTTTACTGGTGCAAATCTCTCTTCATCCTGAGGATTTACTTCTGCTAAAACCTCCCTGCAGCAGAGAAAAAGGCCTTTTCCCCAACAGTTGCTGGTGGATCATAGTCATATCTCTCCTCAGACATCATCTTTTCTAATGGCTGCTGTGGGGAAATAAAACTTACTTGCTCCCTAGTTGGCATAAACTATTCACTGTAGCTGTAAAATGCACTTTTGAAATGGAAATCTCAAGGTTCCATCCTCACATCAGGGGAGTATTAGGTAGCCAGTTCCTTCACTAGTTTTACACTGAGGCATATGGAAGAGATGGGTGGTTTGGTACAGAGTACCATGAACAGTGGGTTTTCTTGGTCCAAGAAGGTAACAGAAATAGTGCAGTTTATTCCTCCATAATAATGAGGCACATATTCTGACCCAAGCCTTCAGGAAGCATACGTCTCTCTAGGATTTTACATCTTGTTCAGTCACACAAAATATGTTTAGACCATTGCTTACAGATGTGATTAAGAACAAACATCTGTAGGTATACATATGGTGTGTATCAATCTGTACACCGTGAACTATAATCTGCATTCGTCCTTCATCTCAGTGTGATTGAGATCACAAGGTGGAACTTGCTGTCGAAAATTCCATGTTTAGAGAATAAAGGAAGATAATACTGTTGCAATAGATAGGATACCTGTAGACTGACAGAAAATAGTTGTGACTGTGAGATCATCAGAACTGAAGTGGTGTTGGAAAGCAGGTGGGGGATGCAGTAATTCCAGAAAACACTGTAATAGGCAGTCTAACACATCTCATTATGTTGTGTGTGCTGCCCATGAAGAGCTAAACCAAAAATGCATACTTGAGGTATAAGTATCACCCAGCATCAAGCTCTTTAAAAGGTATGGATTTCAGTCAAATGCAGTTTTCTAATGCTGTGTAGGAGCTGCAGGCTGAATGTGTTTGGAGGTAGTCATTTACACTACAGAAACTGCAAATAGAATTGTACTGCACATGTGGAGTGCAGTTCCAGATCTGGTGATGTGTCCAGTTCTGGGCTCCCCAGTGTAAGAGATACACTTTTATGCTGTGAGGGTGACTGAGCACCAGCACTGGTTGCCCAGAGCTGTCTCCATCCTTGGAGATATTAAAAATATGTCTGGACATGTTCCTTGGCAAATGGCTGATGACTGCTTGAGTAGGGGTTGGATGAGATGAATTACAGAGGTCCTTCCAACATCCACCCTTCTGTGATGCTGTGATTCTGTAACTGGGTTCAAAAACTTCAGCAGTACGAAGTGACTCAATATTATATTGTGGACTACTGAGATGTGTCAAATAGTGACTATCTCAGGTCTCATTAAACCCACTCTTACCTCCATTAGCCATCCCCTCACCCCATTTCTTCTTGTTTTTTTAGTGCTTTGTTGTTGTGGTTCTTCCACAGTCACAGGCTAAATCTGCAAAGCAGGAAATCTTAAGCTCAAAAAGCAGAGCAAAAATCTGATTCTAAAGTTGTTCTTCGTAAAAAAACATTATGCTAATTTAGAAGAGATTTTCCAGGGGCTTGTCTTTATGTGCTTGGATTTGGCAGTGACAGCTTAGGGCAGAGCACCAAGCTGCTGATCTTGAGGCAGTTGCTAATCAGCTGTGCAGTTTAGAAACTATAGCGCATCTATGAAACAGTAATGAAATAGTGATTCTTCTGTGACAAGGAGGCAGCTGTAATGAAATGAATAATCAACGGATATGGCTGTCCTTCACGATATACCCTTACGCTCTATCAAGTAGCTTTAAAACAACAACAACAAAAAATCTGGAAAACAGATTTCTCTTGGTTTACAGTTGGTGACAGTGAAGATATGGAATTAAAGAGCTCCCTCAAAAAAAGATGACAGTTTACGTGAAGCAGTTAGAAAACAAGGCAGTTCAGTTTCTAAACAACAGAGCACCAGAATGGGAGCTCACACTTCAGCTACGCTGAGCTCTGACAGTCCATAGCCATGAGCTGAAGCGTGGTGGAAGGGCAATCAAAGAGCAGCTTGCTCTGCAGCTGGCTGCTCGGTAACTTGCACATGAGAAGACGTCAGGCTCTAGGGCTTCCTGTCCTTTTGCATTCAGTAAGATTTCATAGAAAAGCAATAAAAGGTGTTGATGCTTACCTTAGAGGCTTGTGGTCAGTATGACTATGCATGATACGCTAGGAATAGGCTTACAACACCATGGCCATTCTTGTTTAAACTCAGATTTGGGGTGAGTACCTTCACAGCTCTGCCCAGGATCTTGAACTTCACAGAGCCACGGTGACTGAGCTGCAGTACTGGCCTGAGTCTGCACACACTGACTGTAACAGCTTTCCCTGCCCTCACCTCAGATCCTCTCTTGCAGCCTCAGCATTCCAGGCATTAATGGTGTGATATGAGCATTTTCTATATGTGCTGGACACCCATACTACTGTTTCCTTTTTCAGCACTAATATTCTGTTTTATGTTAACATAAGGCTAAAATGCTTTAGGTTAGCACTGGCTGCTCTGCATGTACTCTGCCTGCTAGCACAGGGGATAAAGAACACATAAGGCTTAAAGCAATTCCTGTTACTAGGGATATAGATTATAAAAATGTCTTTGGTGAAGGCCCTTCAGCTTTTGTTGAGTCTGAATGAAGAGAACACCTGAAGAAAACAAATGAAACAATTTAGAACATCTAAAAAAACCCCAAACAAACAACAAAGAAAATACACAAAAGTTTAGACTTTGGCAAGCTGCACAGAAAAACCCATCCTTTTGTACAGGGAGCAGCAGTCCCCATGTTCCAGTGACCCATGTTTCTCAGGAGGAACACACAACCTTTCATGCTACCTCTAGCTCTCTTTATTAGTCGCTGGTGGGTGCTGCCCTCAATTCCACTATTTCGTTGGGAAGGGAGGGGAGGGTTCATATGAATTCACTAGTTACCCTCTGTGGGAATAATACCTTTACTCTGTGATGAGGACCTTGGAAATTCAATCTCTTAGGTTAATACAAATGCCTGAGCCTGTGTGTGAAGCCAAGAAGTTTAAAATGAGCAGCTGCTTCTCTAACGCTTTCCCACCCATCCAAATAGAATTAAATATAAGTGTCAGTATGAATAGTAAGAATATGTATGCTGTTTCATGTTTTTTCCTCTAGCTGTAAAAGGTGTGTTTCTGGGCACCTGGGAAGAAGCCTGACTGCTTTATGCTCTCATCAAGGTAGGAGGACTCTGTGAAAGGAGAAGGGATTGTGCCAGCTGGGAGCATCTGAATATGGGTAGTTGAAAGTAGCTTCCAGAGACAGGGAAGAAACATGCCATGGATCTACAGACTTGCAGTGTGGTGGAAGCAGGGGGAAAAGTGAAACCTCAGAGAAAATTGAATGCTTTCTATGGACCAGAATTTATATCTACACTAACCAAGTGTAGATATGATCTCAAGTACTGTCATATGAACAGCCATGTTACTTAATTGCTATTGCTCTTCCTTGCATGATTTGATCTGTGCCACCTAGCACACTCTCAAATGACATTTGAGGATGCTCTTGGTCTAAAGACTGTGCTCCTAATAGGCAAAACAGATGAGGTTCCCCTTTTATGGGTCAGAAGAAAGTTTAGCCATGTGAAGCATGCCATGCTCTGCCATTTGCGACTTGGAAGAGGAAAGTAGAAGGTGACCTAGTTTAGTGAATCATGCTCTCAGCTATGGGGATATGACTGGGCCCAGGAATAGCAATGCAAATTATTGAGGATGGTGGTGTGAGTTCTCTTCTTGCTCATGTATTCAGAAATCTATGCCTGATCCAACACATATGCCCCTGAAATGTCTTATTAAAAATCAAGTAGGCAAGGAAATTTAGTAAAGTAAAATCAGACCCTTTTGCATTCCTTTAAATTAGTATTTTGGATTATTGATGAAAATCTTAATTAAATGCTATAATTAGTATGGAAAGTGGCATAGTTTGACCAGACACATGTGTCATGTCCATTTGCTGAGAGAGGCTGAAATTGCTTCAGTATTTCCTCTGCTGTAGCTGAGAGCATTTTGGGCAGGCATTTGAAAGGGGTGTTCTTGCCACGATTTTAGATTCAGAAGTCATCATTAGGACCATCCCACCTAACTTCCTGCAGCCTCCCAACCTCAAATACCATACACAGTATTTATTACTTTTGTCAGGGCCCTGAGTGCACCAACAGGGCTTCTGGCCCTAACCAGCCTCACCTGGGGCCTCTCCCCAATGGGTACCCATGGGCCAGGGAGCCCGTTTCAGCTCTGCTCAGCCTGGGGCTGTTAGTCCCTGCCCCATTGACACCATAGGAGTGCTGGTCTCCAGCTCAGCCACATCCATGCCCTCTCTAATGCAAGCTCTGACCAGCAGGCTGATGACCCAGCATTATCTGAGCTGTGCCCTGTCATCACAAACTTGTCTGGTGATCCCGACTCTTGGCCAACCCTGGCTGCCACGCTTGGGCTTTCCTTGCTTATTTCACCGTGGAGGGCTGTGGGATGGAGCCCTGGCAGATGAGGCCTGTCTCCTGCTCATCCTGTTTTCATGCTTGGTCCTCAGGTCTCTGTCTCTTAATAAGCAGCCAGCCGTTGCTGTGCCCTGACAATTTTCACTAGATAGCTTGTAAATCACAATATAGATTGAATTTCCCTTGCAGTTATTGCAGCATAAATCAGGGGTAATATCATAAAAGATGATGTGGTTTTCACCTCTGTAAAACCAGAATGCGCTCTACATGAAGTCCCAGATGTCCAATTTTTTATTACTTGTGTAGCTTTCTTGTCTAGCTTCCACAGGACTTATTTCTCCCTCGATACAAACACCTCAAGGAGAGGATATGCAACATATTTTATTAAGTAATCTTTAAAGGCTTTGAGCTCTTGCATGCTGCACGGTGCAGAGAGAAGTAGAAAAGGAGGAAAAAATGATAACGGCATAAACTTCAAAAGTTGAATCTTGAATTTTGAATCTTGCCAGCAGGAGGTGTGAGCTGGGTGAGGAGGTGTGTGGCCAAGTTAAGAAATTGTGGGAGGAGGTGAGCAGGCTACACAGTGTCAGGGAAGATGAAAGAGAGCTTGATCGGATGATCAGAGGGATCCTACAGAGAGGAGAGCCCAAGTCAATCCCACTTCTATCCTAGTAACCCACTTGCACAATCCATCTTTGGAGGTCCCTTCCAGCCCAGATCGTTCCATGATTCTGTATCATGAGGAACATAATGTATCTGCCTTTACTGGAGCAAACATGAGTATATCTGTCTAACAGTGCATTTTAGCACTTTATTTCATGGGCTATATACTTACTTTGATACTAAACAGCTGCAACTCCTTAATTTTTAAGCCCTGTATTGAATACAGTTAAGTTGCTTTGTGGGCATACTACAGAAACTAATTATGGCATTTGTAAATCCTAAATCCTGCTGAAGGTTTTTGATGTATTTGTTTCTTATCAAATGGGTAATATGCAGCACAGTTTCATAGCAAGTTTTATGAAGCTCTTCATTATACAGCTGGTTTTTATCCAGGTACTTGGATTCTCTTCATCAGGGACCTTAGAGGTAGAACAAGGAGCGAAGGGTTTAAACTTAAACAGGGGAAGTTCAGGTTAGATCTAAGGCAGAAGTTCTTCCTTGTGAGGGTGCTGAGACGCTGGCACAGGTTGCCCAGAGAAGCTGTGGCTGCCCCATCCCTGGCAGTGTTCAAGGCCAGGTTGGACACAGGGGCTTGGAGCAACCTGCTCTAGTGGAAGGTGTCCCTGCCCGTAGCAGGGGCTTGGAAGCTTTAAGGTCCCTTCCAACCAAACCAGTCTGTGATTCTATATCAACAAGGATATTTCCTATATGCAGTTCTTGTTTGCCATGTTGGATATATGAATTGTAGGTATTAATCCTAAAACTGCAAGTTGCCTGATTTGAAAGATGAAAGTATGTACCTTGTTCCTTCAAATACAGTAGGACAAATGAATTCTTTCTAAACCTTTAAAATTGTCTCTTCAACTGCTCTCTCCTCTGCTGTACTTGCTGTAATGAATGAGCCATTAAAATCAATGGGCCATTGGAACAACCTTACAGTCAGATGAATTGGTTTGTTCCAAATAAGTACATCAGCAAGTTTTCTTGTTTTTCTTTTAACTTGATTGCCATTCCTTATGAAAGGTTTTAAAAGTCTTCATTTATTGATGAGAACTCTCTGTGGTAAGGGCAACTAGGCTATCTGCTGGTTTTCAGCTCTCAGAAACACTGTCTTCTGATCCATTTCACACCTGGTCTCTGTTGGAATGTCAAATACTCCTTGTAAGTGGGCATTTCGGCTAATCCCCACCCTCAGTGTACTTTGCAATTGATGGAACTCTTGTCTTCAGCAAAAGTCCAGGTTACACTTGGACTTTTTTCAGTCCTGCAGGAAAGTAATTCTCTTTCATCTTCCCAGGTCAAATAATTTATGGATTCTCAACTGGCCTTTGCTAAGTTTAGTGGGTTTTGTTCAGAATTGCATGTGTGAGGCTGAGATTTTTATGACCCCTCCTTCAGATTCAATAGACACATCTCCATGAGCCGCCCCAAGCCACCTGTGTGTCCTGAAGAAGATGAGGCTCAGACCATTAATGTACACTGTGGGGTACCTCATTAGTGATTGAAACTTGATAGACAAGCCAGTGGTGAAGGAAAGGTGAGGTAGAAAAGCGGTAGAAGGTTCTCTGCTCTCATTTTCCCAGCAACAGATAGATGACCAGAAAGGCACGGGCACAAGTAGTGCCCTGACAATCCGATGGTCCATTAATATGCATCAGTGATGCTATGTTTTGTTAAGTCTGAGTCTAAGAATTTAGGCTGGAGGAGTAGGTAATTTGCCTAACAAGCCACTGTTAACTGCACTTGAGCAAATACAGGACTGATACCAGGGAGCCACGTTTTCACATCTGGGTTTTGCTGAACTTAGATCAGTTCTTACTCTAATGAAGAAGTCTGCTGCCTCTTTTCCCATCACACAGTAATATTAGGCACACATTTTTATGAGGGATAAAGCATAAATACTTGAAATTAGCTACATAGGAAGAAAAAGATACTTTCCATCCTGTGTACAAGAAGAATTACACAAAGAGGGAAAAATTATATGCTGCATATTTCCATTGCAGCTAGAAAACAAAATATAAACTGAAAATATGGCAGTAAAGTGACACAAGGTTTTCCATTTTTCAGTCTAAAACTGAATGAAATGCAGTGTTTGTGAGGAAAAAAGTTCAATGATTTATATGTTTTTTTTCTTTAACCAGTTGAATTATGACAAAGACTGAAAAGGATTAGATATGAATGACTAATTTCTACCCAGATTAGAACTTTCATATGTAAATGACGTATCTTCCTATTCTATTCACCTTTGTCCATTTATTCCACCTTGGCTTTATAATGAGTCCTACCACCCATATCTCCTACTGTCTGTTCCTTTCAACTTTCTTTTCCTGTCCCTTTTGTTCCTTAATTTTATTCTCCCTTTTTATTTTACTATTTTCAAGAGCCTATTATGAAGCCATCTCTTTTTGCTGCAACTTTAATTTACTGACATGCATCAGTTTTTCAAAATGACAGAACATCCCTAGCTCAGACTAAACACAACAAAAATTAGAGACCATCTGCTTTTGCTTTTCATTTTTCCTGTATTTCTCATACATATTTGAAAAAAAATTATGATTAATATATATATATTAAAATACAGCATATTTTTACATATTTAAGACTGGAATGTTGTTAATTTCATACAGATGGTGATTGCCCAGCTCTCTGGTTTATCCAGATCTCTCTGTAAGGCATCTATACCCTCAAAGGAGGCTACAGCTCCTCCTAAGTTAGTATCATCAGCAAACCTACTTAATGTACGTTCAATCCCTGTGACCCCCCTCCCTAAAACTGAGCCCTGGAGAACCCCATTGGTGACCGGCTGCTGTCTGATGCAATCCCATTTAATTGCAACTCTTTGAGCCTGACCTGTCAGGCAGTTGCTTTCCCAAAATATTATGGACTTGTCTAGCTGCATGCTGGACATCTTGTCCAGAAGGATATAAAGAGTTACTGGAGATTTTCCTGCTTATTTTGTGAATTTGTTATTGTTTTTTTCCTCATGTTTCTTTTCAGTTATAAGTGCTGATCGTAAGTGTTTACTGGCCTACTCCACTCATATTTTCCAAAGAAAACTGAAGCAAACTTTGATTGACCAGAAGAGGAGAAATCTGTTTTGGGACAACTTCAGGGTTTTTCCCATCACTGAGATTAAAATGAAAAGTTCAGAATTCTTTTCTCTCCATACTGTTTATATTCCATCTGTTAGGACTTCTATAATTGAAAATTATGTTTTCCATTTGGAACTCTCCATAATTTGTTCTGGGCAAGTTAAAGTAGGCGGCAGTCTCCTAGAAGTGGCAAAATGGCCTTGGCCCCATTGACTGTTTTGTCCAGCAGAGCCTCATAAAGTCAGATTTGTTGCTGAGGGAGGTGTTGGACAGTCACAGTAAGCACTGGGTAATGGTGGGGAGGCAGCCAGCAGGACTAATTGTGTCTCCTATCTTGGACAGCAGCAGGAACAGCAGTACTCCAGCCCTCCATCCCTTCTGCTCATCCCTGGAGCAACACATAGAAAATGTGCCATTGCTGCTGAAAATTTCTGGCAGCTTTGGTTCTCTCTTGTATGACGGGAGAAAGCAGCAAGGCATTCAGGAATGGATCCCCTAAAAATAGTGTCCTAATTAAATTTGTATAAAACATTTTGGCTTGTCTGAACACTGTTGTCTGATAGAAGGGAAGTGTTGCCAAACAACTCTAATCTACCAAAAAGTAAAAAACTTGCTCTGATGTAGTAGTGTTCCAAAAGATAGCAAGATGAGTGAATCCTTCCTGCATGAGAAGTGTGTATTTATAAACAAGTAACTTCAGTATCCCTCCTTGCCTCTCTATCTTGTGGTGGATATAAAACATTACAAGGTGAAGCAAGGCAGTACATTGAGTCTTTAATAGCTTCCATCATTGATCTAGTCCCCTGCAATTAATGGGATAATTGCTTACAGATAAAGTGCAGTGACATTCTGGTTAGATTGGACTGAATGCACTTGAAGTTGTAAGAATACTTATGTCATTATTATTTTATTACTTTTAGTAGTATGCTCGTTCAAAGACTGAAGCATGTCTGTTTATCATAAATCATGTTAGTTCAGGAACCACATGAATGACTTCAGGATTTTGGTAGTTTATGTATTATTTAAATCGCAGCTTAATTACAGTCACGTATTACTTATTTCTCAAAAAGTTAGTACCTGTTCTCTGTCTCTGAATGATCTGGATGGTGAGAATATAGGTCATGGATGCATAAGACTCAAAATGTCTCTGCAGAATATACATATCAGGTCTGCCATGTTTGTTTTATATAGAGAATCATGGAATTGTTTAGGTTGGAAAAGACCTTTAAGATCATCAAGTCCAACCATTAATCTAACACTACCAAGTCCAGCACTAAACCATGGCTCTAAGCACCACATGTACACATCTTTTAAACACTTCCAGGGATGGTGACTCAACTGCTGCCCTGAGCAGCCTGTTCCAATGCTTGCTAACCTGTTTAGTGAAGAAGTTTTTCCTAGTCTCCAGTCTGAACCTCCCCTGGTGCAACTTGAGGCCGTTTCCTCTTGTCCTGTCACTTGTTACTTGGCACCAAGGTCAGACTGACAGGCCTGTAGTTCCCCAAGTCCTCCTTCCAGCCCTTCTTGTAGATGGGTATCACATTTGCAAAACTCCAGTCAACTGGGATCTCCCCAGGTTGCCAGGACTGCTGAGAGATGATGGAAGGTGGCTTGATGATTGCTTACACCAGCTCCCCCAGTACCCTTGGGTGGATCCCAAGTGTCCAGCCCCAGACTCGTGTGTGTCAGTGGTGTAGCAGTTTACTGACAGTTTCTGCTTGGATTATGGGGGATTCATTATGCTCCCCATCCCTGTCTTCCAGCTCAGGGGGCTGTATACTCAAAAGCGAATGGTCCTTACTGTTAAAGGGTGAGGCAAAGAAGGTCATAAACTCATCTTCTTCCTGAGCTCCAGTCAAAGCTCTGTTCAGCCAGGCTGGTCTTCTTCCTCACAGGGCTTTCATCACATGGGGACAGCCTGCTTGTGTGCCTGTAAGATTTCCTTCTTGAACAATGTCCAGTCTTCCTGGGCTCCTTTGCCCTTCAGGAGTGCCTCTTGGAGGTTCATTCAGGACCATCTTTGGCAAATGGTCAGATTTCTGTCTTTCCACCATGCAGAGAAAATGTCCAATGGGGGAAAAGAACAAACACAGCACATCTCATCATCACATGGGTTGTGATCCTGTTCTGTTTAGGGCTTTCTAAGTGCAATAATCAGGGAGACCAATCTCACCCCATGCTTTCTGTACCATATTTTAGGTTTGGTTAGCTTGTTTCATTTTGATGTTTTGGGGTTGGGTGTTTTGGTTTTTTTCCCCACACACATTATATTTTAGATACAATCCCTTATATTTTAAATGTGAAGTTACTGAGAGCAGAGGGGCTTTGACTGCTTGCAGATTGAGCTTATATTTAGGAAAAAAAGTAAAGCTGCTTTTCCAGTTCTTATGCTTAACACCATAGCTTGCTTAAAAATGTACTGCCACTAACCATTGTTCTCAAGCAGCCTTTGTTCTGCTAAAGCTTCGCATCAGAAAGTTGATATAAAGGGTATTCTTCCTTGAAATATTCAGCTATTTGAACTAAGATTGTACCTGTATCAGCCCCACAATACTCTGAAAGCATATTAGAGATAAAGGCCTTTCCCAATCACTGATACAGTATCTTGATGAGAACAGGTTGTTGGATTGCTTATAATTGCATATTTCAGTGTGCATTGGTAGAATTTATTTTGATAAAGAACTTCATGATGTCTGAAGCATTAATTCCTTTTGCAGGTGCAGTAAACTTAGCAGGTAAAAGAGGGTTTATATTAGTTAGCTTAAAACAAGACTGCATTAAGAGTGCCAGTGTTGTATCTGTAAGGAAGTATTTTTTTATATAGAGAACTGTGCTGTGTGAACTCAAAGCCAAGCTGGTTAAGAGCATTTCTCTTCTTGGGGTATCACTGCCTTCTATAGTTCTGGCTACTACTGGGATGAGATGTGGCAGTCTGAGCAATATCAAAATTCACTTGCCTTCAATAATATAGGATACAATCTTAATTGCTCACAGGTTGCTCCATATATATCAATGAGAGGCAGAATCTACCTGATTAGGAAAGCCACAGAACGGGTATTTGATTCTTTTTATTACTGTAAACTTAATTCTCCTTCTGTAAACACTCATGTTTCCATCCACTGTAAATAAACATATTTTTCAATGTGCTTTTATTGATAGATATCAACTAAAATATAGTGTTGCCAACTCCTGTGACTATAACATGCATTTTGCAGCATTTGCTGTGTTTTCTTAAAGCCTCAGTTCCTGAAGATATGAGATTGCTGAGCAATCTTAGCTTTCACTATGAAAAATGCGAACACTTAGATTTCATACTTGTACAGAAAAAGGCTGAAAACGAGAAGCCTAAAGCTTATAAACCATTCAGCAGAACACAAAGAACCTAAAAAATCTAAAATATATTATTTTTTAAAATCTCATAATTTTTAAATGAGTCTCATTATTTCAGGATGGGGTGGAGGGGGAGGAAGAAGGAAGCATGACTCATAGTTTGAATGAAGGAGGTTTATAACACTGAAAATACAGGCACAACTGTAAAATAGTTTCATGCTCAGCCTTCTTCCTTGGTATTTCTGATACACTGCTGATACACTCATTGTTTTTGAACCAACAGTGAAACAATCTGGGTAAAAACATGGTGGATTCTTGATCATAGAAAGTCTTTAACTGTTAAAGAATCTCTTTCTAAAATGTTTCTAATGGCTTAAACAGAATTGAAGAGCATTCTGGATGAGTTGTCAAGCACATCTTTGAATTATCTAGAAGGTGTGAAAAGACCGCATATAACCTCTTCTGGCTCTAAGATTTGTTACCTGGGAAATGTAAGTAGCGGTATCTACACTTGTTGATTTTAGAAACATTAGTCAAAGCTGGCATAAAAAGGCAGCAGCTATTTCATTATATTCAAGGGAATTCTACTTGCGTATATACAGCATTGAACTAACCATCAGGAAATGCGTACCCTTATCTTTATTACAATTTTAACATATTATTTTCCAACAAGAACATATTTTATATTCACACCCATTGAAGTATGTGTCTTAATAGTCTAAGTTCAGCCAGAAGACTAAAATACATGAGAAACAGTACTGTTAGGTGGGACAGGATGTACATTTTGTGGAGGTATTAAGTGTCGCGGTCTGTGGGTGAATGTCATTTACAAACCCTTTAGCTTTATGCATGCTGTTTTCAGATGACAATTTGTGAGTTTGCAATTACAGATGCAAAGGTTAGTGGAAGCTGTTGCCTGAGCAGCTGATCCAGGTTTGATACTGGCTTCAGAGAGGGATCAGACAGGAAAAGTAGCAGTAGCTTAGAAAAGAGCCGGCAACTCGATTTATGCTGGTGAGCTTGTTATGTGACAAGTCCAATAGTCTTCAAGATATTATAGACATTCTTCTGCCTTTGCTTGTGGTGTTAAGCAGTAGAGATCAGATTATTTCAGATTGTGATATGAAAATCTAAATGGTCAGCTCTTCAGTTCTTCAGTCACAAGCTACATCTAGGAAGCGTTTGAATTTCAAAGCTAGTCATAAGAAGCTTGTAATGAGATTGTCATGAGAAGTTGTTTAGGGTCACACAGCAAGGGAAAATCTCTAGGCTTGAGATCTGAAGCAGAAAAGCACTGGTCTTTTTCATTACGCTCATTGTGAAATGGAAGTCTGCCTTGGAGTACAGGAATTGTACAGAAACTTGAGTAATAGGGGCCATTCACAAGGGACTGGTAGAAGGGGTAGCTTTCTATTTTTCTTAGCTAGTTGGTTGTTCATATTCACTGTAGTGCTCATGGAAGTGCCAGATTTACATGCCATGAGTTCATACTTTCCTGTTTATTGAGGGGAGCAGTGGTAGCTGAAGTTGTTCACCAGGCATTGTATGGTACCTTGTCGATTTAAGCACTAAGAATCAGCAAGGTAAATGTTTCCATATACTTCTCATTTGTCGAAGCTGGAACTTTCAACTCTTGCTTAGACAAGGCCTTTCTGGAATAATTGTAGATACAGTATTTCTTTCCTCTTATTTTCTTGCTGCCAGCATGTGTTCTGTGACAATCCAGCCTTGGCTATTGGAGATGAACAGTATTTATGTTAGAAATGAAGCCAAGCATAACATTGCATTTTATATACTGACTGCTTACTGCTAATGGAACCATGGAACAGAGAACTGCTCCATGATTTGGGTTTTTATAAAGAAAAAAACCCAAAACAAAAGAAGAAAAAAAAAGAGCAGTTATTAAATACATTTAGAAGATTCTTACAAAAGAAAACTTTTTCAATGTGTCCATTTTCTCAAAAAAAACCCAAACCAACCCCCTCCCACCACCAGAAAATTCATACTGGGACTCAAAAGGAAGAAAAACCAACATTCACTATAAAAAATGTGGCCTGACAGACCAGAACCTTGGGGTGCTCCTTTTTTATGTCATGTTAAGAGCTATTCCGGGGCCTAACCCAGTTGCTTTAGTAGCTATTTCATTTTCAGTATGATTCAGTACTCTGGACATTGGTTAGTACTGTAAAAACGATGATAAAGCACTCTGGTATTTCAATAAAATTTTCATCAGATATATTATTAACTTTGCTGGATTTATTCCGCTTCAGAATACTACAGTGACTCAGTACATCTGCATATTAACATGGTATAATGGCTGACATAATATCTTGAGTGACTTCTCACTGTATACCTGCTATTCTCCAGTCCCCCCACTGAAGCTTGTGATCATATTTATAAGAAGAGGTGCAGTAAATTTTGGTGTAATTTGAAATTACAACACTGTTAGGGGAGTTGGGCCAGACCTGGCAGCCCAAGAGAGGCAGTGCTGCTGCAGCTGCATGTCCCCAGGTCCAACCACTTGTAGCACTTGTGTACAACACAAACGTACATATAGGATCACAGAATCATAGAATCACAGGATGGTTTAGGTTTGAAGGGACCTTAAAGCTCATCTAGTTCCAAACCCCATCCAACCTGGCTTTGAACGCTTCTAATGATGAGGCATCTGCAGCTTCTCTGGGCACTTGTGCCAGGGCCTCACCACCCTCACAGGGAAGAACTTCTAAGAATACCCAATCTAAATTTACCCTCTTTGAGTTTAAAACACTGCCCTCCGTCCTGTCACTACAGGCCGTGGTAGAAAGTCTTTCTCCATCTTTCTGATAAGCTATGGAACTCCTTCCTAGATGATATAGATGTTGAAAGTTTGCATGGGCTCAAAGGAAGATTGAGCAAGGTCGTTGAAGGTTGCCAAATACAGACCAAATACCTCAAGCTCAGTATGTACCTTCAGTGGATAAAGGTTTTGTCTGGGAGAGTACTGTATTGCTTCCCTGGTTTTAACCATGTTGGTTTTGCCTGATGTCCGACACATGGACTGACCCAGAACAGCCATTCTTAATGCCCCAGGAACTTTAATTTCCTTCAGTTTCCTTGATAATTTCCTTGAAATTTAGCTGCGTAAGCATTTTGTGACTGCAGTTGTACACCATTTCTCTTTGGGAAAGACAACTTGATTTTGTATGGTACAGCTTACTAAATGTATTGCTATATATACTGATGAATGATTATAAATAAACTGTAGCTATAGAGTCAAGGGATACATTGCTTGTTTATGTAAATGAAAAACAAACTCACAGAGCAAATGTCCTTGCTTACTTGTTCCTGGGAAGGCTTAAGATTGATTTACTGAATATGGACAGCTGTGGGGAAAAGGCCACCATGCAATGTCTGGCCAGTGTCTTCGTTAAAACCTGTCCTGTAAGAATTCAGGGCTTAGAAGCAGTTTTTGATGTTTTCATAGCTCACCCCAGAGTATCTTAGTTCTGCATCTTAGTTCTATCTTAGCTATGTTAAAATAAAAGTAATTATAAATATATGTGTGTGTATATGTGTAGAGAGGACAAATCCAGAAGCTGAAATCTGAAAACTGTTGTGGAGGTGGGAGAGAAATTCTGCTCTTGAATCCATGCCCATGCTGTATGTTTTACGGTGAGAGCCATAAAGGCATTTGCACATTTTTCAGGCAGATGCATGTTGCCAGACAATCCCCAAAGAATCTTGCTTAATCTCTTAGGAATGTTATTTTTCCATGTGAGAGATCCTGTGCATTCAAACACTGTTATTCCATGTGTGCCAAAGCTGTTTGCAGCTTTGTGGAGCCTGCCTTGTTTGGTGTCCCCAACCTCCTGCATGCAGATGTAATTGCCTACTTGCTTTTGTGGCTTTCTTCACTGCTGTCTGGTTGGTGCTCAAGCTGGAAAGGGCTAGTTGCCAGTTCAGACTGGGCTGTCTGTCATATTTGCACTCCTATGGCTGGCGGGGGCCTCAATTCCAGGAACTCTCTCAGGGATAACCCCCTCACAAATCCAGTGAAATGTTATTATTGGTTTCTGTTTTGTCTGTGTATACCAGCAATCCAATTGAATCTAAAAAGACTCCGGCTATCCTCAGGTAACCTAGGCAATAGAGAACTGTTAAACTAATAACAACTCTGTGTTGAGAGATAGAGGGGGTTTGAAAGATACATAGCATTGGTCTCCTGAGGCATTAAAAATGATTGATTGAAAGAATGGGGGAATTGGAGCTAGAATTATTTCACTTCTGTTGTTCATTAACAATACTATTGTAAGGCACAAAGACAAAAAGGGACTATTTTAGTAATTTAATTGGTTTTTTTCTTTCATTCTTTATTATCTGTGCTAGGGTAGCACTTGACAGCCACCTGCCATAAACCAGGGAGCTGCTGGATGCACTTGAAACAGAAACAGAAGGTGACTCAGGAAGCTGCACATTCACACAGAAAGCATTTGTTGTCTCAGTTAAAGACAGAGTATAACAGATGAGGAACTGAGGTACACAGTGTTTCACTGATTTAGGTAACGTCTTAGGGAAAGTCTTTGCCAGAAACAAACCTACTGGTCTCCCGAAACTGAGCCAATATCGCAGCCTCAGGAGCATGGGAAATCTTAAAGCAACTCTGCCCTAAAGCAGGAAGGTTATCCGATTTCATGCCATGGAAAGCTCCAGATAACACCAGAGTAAAGGTCTAAAATTTACCAGAAGTAATTTTTATGTTGGAATACCCAAAAGATAGGTGGCAGGACATCTACACTCTTAGGTTTTCCTTAGAATTTTCCTTTATGTATCACCACCAACAAAAATAAGCGCTTTTCAAGGTGATGAATAAACTAAGTCTGAAATTAATCTGAAACTATTGTAGCTGGGCAAAAGGAAAGTTTTACATTTTATACTATAAAACCGTAAATAAAACACTTCACATTCTTTGGACAGGAAGTTTCTATTAATTTTCCATAGCTTAGGAAAAACACACTGTTCAGAAAATCAGCTGACTTTTAATCAGGCACTCCCACTTACTTTTCATGTAATTAAACTTAAATAAGCACTAATGCTTGAATGATATTACTACTTAAATGTATCTTTTTATTAATAGACAGGCAATACATTTACAGGAAATCAACATAACAAAGTTGAAAACCATATCAATACATAAATGTTTTACAAGATATGGTGGATGAACTAGAAGTGTTGCATCGCTCCATACCAGGACTCATTTTCATACTGAAAATAGATATGCTGAAGATAAATTGCGGAAATAATGTTCTAAATAGCTGAAATGTCTGCAAAAAGTAATAAAGGATTAGAAATATCAAGAAAAATATTTTCTTCCTGTTGACAACAGAAAATGTAACTGGCTGTGGAATAATGCAGTATGATTTCAACTGAAACACTACATAAATAATCACTAAAGCAAAACTCTTTACCACCAATAAATTTGAACTGCTACCTCTAACACAAGCATAGGATTAGGAACCCAGACCTCGGGGTCATGTGCTGCATGTGGAAGCAAGATGAATTTTAAGACCACTATGTATGGAATGAAAATTCAGAGAGAATTGATAGAAAAGTTTGTGATAACTAACACAGAACTTAAGCCTAAGCAGAGGTTTCAGTCTGCTACAGTTTTATGCAGTTTCACCTAAAGCTTTGGTGTTTTGACTGGATGGTGGGGAGGAGGGCAAACTCTAAGCCCTCCTTGATGGTTGTTTAGAGGAACAATTACATGAGAACCAGCTGGCTCATTATTCATCCTCCCTTGGGGAAAGTAGTCCTAATGACAAGGCCGCCTTCTGTGGATTCCTTGCTACTGCTGATCCACAGTGCTGAAGATCGTGCTTTGAGGGCAAATGAATAACAACTGATTACAAATCTGCTTTTTGGCACCAAGCTTGGCAATCAGTATTGACATGTCCTTGGTCTGAGAGCAGTATGGTCAAACATGTTACAAAACTTGCAAAATCCGGGCACACTGGTGCTTTTTAGAACCTATGTCAGATACCAGAAGTGGATATTGTCCCTATGGCAGCAGATACCTCAGAGGAGAAAGTACAGAAACTGAATTGCTTGTGCAAGAGCAGTCTGAAACAGGAGCACCTTATTCCCTTTCAAGTTCATCACAAGATGATGAGAAATTAATCTCCTAGGGCCTCAGGCCGGACCTCTGTGTCAAGGAGTCTTACAAAATGAGTCCTCAGATCTGGCCCTATGGTGGTTTTACTAATTTCAGAGCTGGTCACAATGACTTATTGAGAAGTGAACCGGCTTGTTTGCTTGTTTCACAAGAGGCTGCCTCCAGGAACCTGGTGAAGGCAGGGAATCCAGGGTTAGAGCCAGATTAAAGCAGCCATTTGGGGAAGTCTAGGCACTACACTATAGATTGACCCTTAATAATTTTGGAAGCCTCCAAAGACTGAAAATAGAAATCCTGCAAAACAAACCAACCAAGCCTCGCTTGGTGAACTATCCTCATACTTTGCTTAGAAAGAATCGGGAGTGCTGAAGCAGCTTTCCTCTCTGGAAAGGTCTGAAGAGAACTAAATTCAAGGCCAGGCTGGACAGAGCCTTGGGTGACATGATCTGGTGTGAGGCTTCCCTGCCTGTGGCAAGGGGTTGGAACTGGATGAGCTTAAGGTTCTTTCCAAGCCAAACCAGTCTGGGATTCTATGATAAGTCTTGGTAAAAACTCTTCTTTCTGGGGCAGTCAGTCTGATTTTTCTGTAGGTGCTCCAGACTGCCTTACCAAGAGTAGCCCTTAGGTATTAGGGATAGCCTAGCAAGCAGAAAGCTGAGCACAAAGCTGTGCCTCATTAAGCTGACTATTTGCTTCCATACATTTGGAATTGATAGGTGTAATTATCTCACAATAAGGCAACAACTTTTTTTGAGTATAATTTACAGGGCTAGAAACTATGGCATTCAAAGGGACACGCTTGGTAGCTTGTACTTGAGAAGGAAGACTCACTTGTGACATACAACATAAATTAACTTAGCTGTTACCTCCTTGGGGTTTTATTATCCTGAGTCTAGGTCTCACACCACTGCAAAAGCAGAACACCATGAAGTTATAGCCATCGGAAAAGCATGGCTTTATGACAGAGGGTATGGCAGGACAGGTAGGAAAATGTACTGGATCATGAACTGCTAGTGAGAAGGAGCGGGAATAGCACCAGCAGTAAAGTGAGGAAGAGCAGCTGAGGCACACAAAGCTCAAATTGGCTACAGGATCTCTAATATGCTGCAGTAGGTTTAGCCAGACTTGACATATCATAGCTCCACTCATGCTGCAGCTGGAGGGAGTGCTGAGAAGCTGATAGCAGCTGTGATGGGTGGGTGTGTGAAGAGATCTGAAAAGCCTGGCTGGAGCAAGCTAGAGAATTGCCTTTTTAGAGCTACTCGGAAGGAAGGTAAACCAGATCAGTGCTTTCTCTTGGCTGTGAAATGCTTTCGTACTGTTCTTGGCTCAAATGACCAGTTTGAAGAAATAGATTAAGTTGGCTGACTGGAAATATTAAAAAATCTTTTGTTGTTTGTCCTTTTTTTAGCAACTTTATGATGACTTGTCATGAGATCAGGAGTAAGAGAGTTATTGTGGTAAAACAGTAGTATACTGATCTTCAGTTTATATTTAAATTAAAGATACTTGGGTTGAAGAGAAGGACTGAGACACAAACTATAATTAGTGGTGTGTCCTACGTTTGTGCTTATGATTTATATGCTTTATGTATGTTTATGTATTTATGTATATACTTTGAATATACATAAATAAGACATACATAAATAAGACATATTTTTGTCAGGGACTGTAGCAATAGGACAAGGGATGATGGGTTCAGACTGAAACAGAGGAAGTTCGGGTTAGATCTAAGGAAGAAGTTCTTCCCTGTGAGGGTGGTGAGGTGCTGGCCCAGAGAAGTGGTAAATGCTCCATCCCTGGCAGTGTTCAAGGCCAGGCTGGACAGAGCCTTGGGTGACATGGTCTAGTGTGAGGTGTTGGCAGGGGGTTGGAACTAGATGATCTTAAGGTCCTTTCCAACCCAAACCATTCTGTGAGTCTGTGATTCTACATTCCAGTCTTACTGGTCCATCAAAATTATTAACTTATTGTGAACTTGAAATTTCAGTCTAGCAAATGAAAGATGTGGTCTTGTGAGATTACAAATATAAAATACAAATATGCATTTAAGAAAAGATGTACCATTTCAGTTTCTCAGACAGTAACAGCAGGGCATCCTATGGTAGCGCATGTGCTTAACCCTTTAACTACTTTGTGGCATTTTCTGCCCTCCCTTCCTGCCCCCAAACTGACTGCTTTTCACTGATCAAAAAACGTATATATTCCTCTTCTCGTAGTTCTGTAGGTCCCAGTGATGGCTGCTCAACATTGAACCCATGAGGACAATCAAAATAGTCTATCTGAAAATACATAACTTCCACATCATCTGTATCGTTGTTGCCCTTAAAGGTTGAATATTGGTCTTTTCAAATATAGCCTCTAATATTTTCATTGGGGGGGGGAGAGAGAGAAATATTTTCTAATAATGGCTGCTGCTGATGATAATTAATGTCAGTGAGTAAATGAAGAGCTACAGACAGAGGATGAGGGTTGGGTCTTCAGTGTTGTGAGTCAAACTTGCCTTCAAGGCTGGCAGACAATGATTCATGCAGTTTGTCTCTTTGGTTGTTTTTAAATGTAGGTTCAGAAGGATGTGTGGAGGGAATGAATAACCATGACAGAAGCTATGTTTTATTATCAGCAGCACTCTGATAATATTATCACAAATGGCCCTAGATTGTTAGTAACCCCCATCTTAAGAAATACAGGCTACTGACACAGATGTGTGTTGTCTCTATAAGGCTTTTCAATCCCTCTCTGTCTTACAGGTTTACTGCTCTTTGCCTGCATGCTCCTGTCTCTCAGAAATATGCTTGGCTGTTCCAAAACCCAGGAGAGGTTTCATCTCTGTATAAGAAAGTATTTCTTTTGCAGTGAGAACAGTAATTCAGTGGAACAACCATCCTAGGGATGTGGTAGAGCTCTCATCACTAGAGGTTTTCAAGATGCGAGTGGACGGAGTTCTGGATAATCTCACCCAGGCTTCCTTTCCCACAAAAGGTTGCACAAGATGATTTTTTTAGGTCCCTTCCAACCTGGCTTATTCTGCAATTCTATGAAAAACATATTCCACTTTGTGGGTCTCCATCTGCACTCTAGTCTGCTGCTCTTGTACAACCACCAGTCAGTTGAGGTGTCTAAAGAGCTGTAGGCTTCAACTGGGTGTAGGAAGCCTCTTCTTCTCTTTCTTCTGAGTAACATTCATTTCTCACTTCACTTGGCATTTCCTCTCCACGAGCTACCTTTTTTCCCTCAACAGACCATAAATGAGTAATATATCAAACTTAAACTGAGTTACACTGGTTCAAAAGAAATAGCACATTGAGAATGGGTCGTATTGCTTTTAAGTTACCAAAATCTTTTTAAGCTGTCATTTGTCTGAAATACTGATGAGGAATTCAGAATAAATACGACTGGGTATGAATCTTTTAAAGACAGAAGAACTGCAAAGGTTCTTCACTGGTGTGGAACTGGAAGGATCTCATGTTAGATGAATGAGTGATTAGGAAAAAATCACTTAATATATAATGAGAGATCTCTCTGCTGTCTCTAAAATCAAGGACAAATAAAGCCCTACTTACTTCTAAAATCCACAAACTTACCCAAATGTAGTTTGAGAACCCTTTTGGGGTAAGCTGTAGGAAATCCAAGGACATGGCAACAATCCACTATGAAGGCCTTACCCAAAATCTGTGAGAATTGTGAGGGGTTCTTCTTTTGGCTTTATATTGAATTTAAAGCAACTACGAATTCTGGCTGTATTGATGGCTGTTTTATAAACTCAGGCAACTGTCTTTCATCCAGGGTTTGAAATATTAGAAAAAGATTAGACCCTTCTCAAACGTTTCTTCAAGTATTGAAATATATGCTGAGCACTTCTCTAGCCTTTCCTTCTGCCTGGCAGGATGGAGAAGGCACTACTTGGGTCCTCAGGACCTTCACCCTTGCTCCCATAGCTCTGAGGTCACTCTTGGTATGCTTTGAATTATCCCAATAGTGTTCCTGGTGCCCATATGGAATAGTAGCAAGTAGCAATAGTTCAAAGGATAGACAAGCCTTGGCAGTCCCTCTGCAACATCTTGGCCCCCAGCAAGCAGCAAACATCATGACTTGGTTATCTCAGGTCCTGAAATGGTGCCTCCACCCCATGCAGGGAGGAGGGGAACCTGTTTCATTTTCTCCTTCATGTAGGTGCATGGTTTGGGTTCAGTTTCCCTGAAGGGTCTTGTTGATGCTCACCAATGCTCAGCACACTGTGCCCATTGTGATTTGCAGGTGAAGCAGCTGGTTTCCTCTGCTACCAGCAGTCCCAAGCTTCTCGTCTTCCCTTCCTGGCAGCCACCTTCCACCACCCATCCTTTCTTCCTCTCTTTGTGCTGCTCAGGCTCTTGGCCATGCAGAGTGGCAGTGGACTTGATGGCATGCCCGATGAGGGCTGGGCATTCTTTCCCACTGTCCCTCCAAGGGGTAGCTCTTCTCCCCACAGGGGTGTTCCACCTCAGCACAGCGGGTGCTCCTGTTTAGGAGCTCCCTGTTTAGGAATTGTAGAATCCCAGACTGGTTTGGTTGGAAGGGAGCTTAAAAGCTCATCCAGTTCCAACCCCCTGCCACGGGCAGGGACACCTTCCACTAGAGCAGGTTGCTCCAAGCCCCTGTGTCCAACCTGGCCTTGAACACTGCCAGGGATGGGGCAGCCACAGCTTCTCTGGGCACCCTGTGCCAGCGCCTCAGCACCCTCACAGGGAAGAACTTCTGCCTTAGATCTAACCTAAATCTCCCACCTAAATTTGAACCCATCACCCCTTGTCCTATCACTACAGTCTCTGATGAAGAGTCCCTCTCGAGCATCCTTGTAGCCCCCTTCAGACACTGGAAGCTGCTCTGAGGTCTCCTCTCCAGGCTGAACAGCCTCAACTTTATAAGCCTGTCTTTGTATGGGGGGTGCTCCAGCCCCTGATCACCCTCGTGGCCCTAAGATTTTTTTCCTAAGGATTCCAGATCCTATGGGTTTGTTGTTTTGGGTTTGGGTTATTTAATAGCGTGTGTGTGTAAAGATTTAGTATTTAGAGGCTAAATTGTTGGTTGAGTGGACTCACAGCTTTGAATTTAAGTCTTCGTATGCCTCACTTGAACATGGGTCCTCATGCGAAAGACCTGAACGGTTAATGATCTGAACTGTTGGCATAGAGAAGTTTGCAGTAGCTTTGGGCTGCCCTGGTACTGCTTTCTACATCTTCCACATGATCCGTCCCTGGCAGCACTGACCAGGTTGCTTTGACTTTCACCTGCAACGCCAAGTGTCCCACTCCAGGCTGGTCACTGATGCCACTGCAAACACCTGCTGTAACCATCTGAGGGTCAACCCGTTTTGTGCATGAACATCACGCTTCTTGGCTCTCTTATCTAGTGGTGGCATTGTCAGTACTTTGCCTCTGTCTCCTCCAGTGAACCTAAAAAGAGCTCAGGAAGAGGGAGTCGTAGTCCGTTGCCACCTCTGCATGATCTGCTAAGCTAATAAAATTGCACTGTATCTGGTTTCTGAGAGTGCTTTGAATTAGTGAGTTTACTGCAAAGAATTGCAATGCTAAGCCCGTAGGTTAGCTACCCAACACCCATGTTATTCTTGGAAACTTTGCTAGGTATCTGTACTTTGACCATCTGAAAACCTTTGACAATGTGTTGTCACATCCGAAATGAAACTTAATGAGATATACCTGAAATGAAAGAAAAAGCCTAAAGCTAAATCCCAAAGTTCACATTCCAATAACCCTTTGTTCAACCCCAGTCTCACCTTCAGCTTCTTTATTTATTGTCTTGGTGTCTTCAGTGCTTCTTGTGGAATTTCCTGAGTTTCCCACCTGTAGACCTGTGCAATGGCAGGGAATTCTTTGTCTTTTGCCTTAGAAATGCTGTGGTCGCATGGTAGGATAATAACGAAGGAACTGTGCTTGCATCCGGTATAAGTACATGTTCTCAGTGGTTCTGAAATGAGATGTGTTTGCTTCCACTTCTTCCCATCAATGTTAAACTTAGATTTAAATGGTGATTTCCAAGACCTGTTGTCAGACTGTTTGAGAAGTCTCCACTTCTTCTTGTCTCAAAGGCCCGTGGGGTCTGAACCAGATTTTGGGCTTGTTATGTAAATTATTTCTGTCCCTGTAATTAAATGGGAGTCTATATAAATGTCCATGACATTGAAGTACTTATCTGAAAACACTATGTAATTACAGGGAAAAAAAGTGACAGCAGCTAAATCTACTCCATTCCCTGTGCAGAAAAGCAGCCTGAGTATGGATGTGGGCAGAAGAATGGCTACAAGCTTAGACGTTAATAATTAATCTGAGTATTTTAACTGCATCAGTTACATGTATGCAAGTACCTCTTAAGAGCTCTGCAGTTTAAATTGATTGTCTTAGATTGCTAGTAAGCAATAAATGCATTAGTCTTTTCCCTTCTGTTTCATAATTGAGCAATTCAGACATTTAATTCTTGCTTCTAGTTAAATGAGTAATTTTAATTACAAAGTAATTGATTGAACAGTATAAATACACTTCAGTTCTAATTAATATGGATGTATTATGTGGTGTATTGTACCAATACATCTTTTGTTAATGTTTCTGTGGGTCCTCATCCTCTATTCACTGCAGTGAATGGGAGCTTCAGGATGCTTTTTTGTTTCTTCAGGAAACATTGTGTTATAGCTCTAGGAAGTGATACTGTAGCAAAATCATTAAGGGATATGTTTGAGTAAGTTTTAACAAGATAAGACTCTTTTCACAAAAAAGCTCTGAAATTTGCCATGTGTTTCTTTAAGTATCTTTCAAATTTCAGTGATAAGGAAGGCTGGTTTTGACTAATACATTATGTGATACTCTCCAATGCATATCAGCTAGTCATAACGTTTTTACTGGATGTGCTACCCCACTATCTTCTTGGGCTGGGGAAATGTTTTATTAATTTGGGTTTCTTAATTTTCATGGTTTTCTACTAAATAAGGATTAACATGTTTTCTGCTTGTCCTGATGCTTCTGTGAACAAGGCCATGTTTAAGATTAAATCTGATAACCAACCTCTGCCTATATTGCCAGTAGTCTACATACTTCTCAGCATTCCTCCCCTCCTAACTCTATAGGTGGTCTTTACTTCAAGTCGTACACAACAACAGTAACAGAATACATAATCTAGGATAATGAGTTAGCCTGAAACTGTAGAAGAAAGTACACACCTCAGCAGTTAATTTCCAGGAATAAGAACTCACAGTAACACACATTTTAGAACACCATAAACCAAAACAAAAAACCCGCGAAAGATTAATTATGTTTATTCCTTCTCTGTTTTATGTGTGTGTTCAACTGTTTTCCTGTAGTCTTGGATAGGTTGCAAATGCTGCAGACCACAGCCTGTGAAATACGACTGTCGTAGTTTTATTTGCCTTAATGTCTTCTGCAGCATTATTTTGGCACCACTCGAGATAGTTCACTGTAGAGCAGCCTCAGCAAAGTGGTTGTGCCCTGATTTGGTGTCAAGTGCTATTATTGAAGGGATAACAGGAAACAATCTGCTGGTGACATCTATTCTGTGTCTGTGGCAACTTAATACTGTTGTTAAACTGCAGTCTGGATTGCAGTTTAAATGTATGCCAGAGCACATACAAAGGTCTGAGAAGGTTCTTCAGTGAAGGGGGAGTTCACAGAGAATTTTCTGATATATAAATGGTACAGCTAAAGAAATTGATTTCCTTTCCTGCTTAATCACACAGTATTCCCAGCTCTGTCGGTACACATGCCTAGGATTTGCTTTTCCAGTGGAGACGGCATATGCCTGTTTGATGTAGGTGGTAGAATCTGCCTCCACAATTACATAATGTGACAGTTACAATGAATTGAAAATAAGGCTATTAATATTCAGAGAGCTAAAAATTGCTGCCATCATATTTCCTTAAACTGCTGTCATTCCTTGGTGCAATACAAAGCCTTGCATTAATATTCCAGGAAATCATTACTGCTGTGTTTTTCAAGACCATCCCCCTCACACCACGACAAATGGAGCTGGAATTGTTTCTCCTTATGCAATCTTTCTGTTTAGTACCTGGTGTGAGATATATGTTACATAACCACATCTCACTTAAAAGTATAATTAAATCCCATATTTTCCATATAATGGAAAGAGCAGAGCGTCTAAAATGTCTCAGAGGGATCAGTCAGCAGAATTACTGAATAATGTACAATAAATGGTCTTGATTTTCTCGGTTAATTGGTGGTTCAGGGCTATAAACTGTTCTCCATCTGTAAAAATAATAAATTCCCTCATTATGCAATGCACAGAAACAAATGCTTTATATCATGATAATGAAAAACATCTGAAATTAATTGCCCTGTTGCAGTTTCTGTGATTTAATAAGCGTGACAAGTATGAAAGGGAAGAAGGAATGTGTCCTTTCCATTATTAAGGTAACTCACCCAATACAGTGGCAGTATGACAGTAAAGAACTTCGCATAGCACATACTGACACTAATGTCTATGTTGTGAAATGGCCAAACGCTAATCCTTCTTTAATACCAAGACGACACTATGTAAGAAATGTAAATACCATCTTCTAATCTCTTTACCTGATCATTTGTGTATCCATATTGTGATATAAAACACATAATTTGGTTTACTTTATTACGTTTAAATTTTAAGCCTCAAACAGAATGTCCTTCATCCCTGTTTTCATTACCCTATCTTCTGGAAAGAGGTGTGTTTATGGCCTTTGAGAAACTGCAGTCTTCTAATGCTGCTACTGAGACAGTTGTGGTGGAAAAAACAGTAGGAGGAAAAAGAAGGAGGAACAAGAGATGGGGTGCTTGGGCGTTGGTCAGGGGAGCAACTGACAAGTGGTGTAGCTGGCTTTAACCATCATGCTGCGGTTTCCTGCTGACATAACGCTAACATAGATCAGAAAAACCTACATTAAGATCTCCTAAAGAAGAGAGAAAAAATAAAAGGGTGGGAAATAAGAGAAACGTACTGTAAGTAATAGCTTAAATGAAAAAGAAAAGATCCGTTCAGGGAAATGCGAAAGGCAGGTGAGAAGTTTAAGTGACTATCTGTAAAGATGGAAAACAGAAATTTAAAAAGCAGCATGTAGTGTTTGTTTCCTGGTCTCAGTAGTAATGTTACTACATGGCAGTGTCTGAAGTTGTGCTTGTGGTAAGTACTCAGCTTAATTTGCAAAACAGTTACTCAGTGACAATTTCTCATTCAGCTGCAGCCTCCTGTCAGCTCCCCAAATCAGGGCAGTGTTTCAGTTCTCTGGCTTTTCTGATGGTTGGAGAGGGGAGTGGCTCTAAAACCCTGGGGTTTCAGTTACTGTAGTTGTGAAAAAACAACCTTGGACAGAATAAAGAAATTGGGATTCTGGTTTACAAAACAGCTGCAGAGAAGGAATAGCTGATTCTTGGCATCCATTCTTGTCCAGAACTGCTTAAAGCTGAGGCCTTAGGCTGTCACTACAAGCAAACAACCTGGGTGTACTGCGCATTATTTGCATTATTTGTTTTGGCAAGTAATCTCTATAAGAGGCACGGAACTCCTGCAGAGCTAATGGTGCAAAAGAATTGCCTTGTCATGGGTTGTTAATTTGGGCACTTTAGAAATCCGTAAAAAGTGAAGAGCACAGAAGAAGTGTGCATAGGGGAATATTTACCTGCACTAGCTATGCTGACTCGAAAGGGAGGGAAAAAATGGTCATGAACAGAAATCAGAACATAGAAGTAGGTATATGCCCAAGGAAGTTGCGAATGCCCCATCCCTGGCAATGTTCAAGGCCAGGTTGGACAGAGCCTTGGGCGACGTGGTTTAGTGCAACATGTCACTGCCCATGGCAGAGAGATTGGAACTGGATGATCTTAAGGTTCTTTCCAATTCAAACCATTCTGCGATTCTATGAGCTGTATCAGAAATAGCGTGGCCAGAAGGATTAGGTAAGTGATCATCCCCCTGTACTCGGCACTGGTGGGGCTGCACCTCAAATACTGTGTTCAGTTTTGGGCCCCTCACTACAAGAAGGACATTGAGGTGCTGGAGGGGGGCCAGAGAAGGGCAACGGAGCTGGTGAAAAGTCTGGAGAAAAAGTCTTATGAGGAACGGCTGAGAGACCTGGGATTGTTTAGTCTGGAGAAGAGAAGGCTGACGGGGGACCTTATCGCTCTCTACAACTACCTGAAAGGAGGTTGTAGTGAGGTGGGAGTCAGGTTCTTCTCCCAAGTAACAAGTGATAGGACAAGAGGTAACATCCTCAAGCTGCACCGCGGGAGGTTTAGACTGGATATTAGGACAAATTGCTTCACTGAGAGGGCGATTAGGTATTGGAACAGGCTTCCCAGGGAAGTCATGGAATCACTGTCCCTGGAAGTGTTCAAAAAACATGTAGATGAGGGCCTCAGTGCCATGGGTTAGTGGTGGCCTTGGCAGTGCTAGGGAACGGTTGGATTTGATGATCTTAAAGGTCTTTTCCAACCTGGTTGATTCTATGATTCTATATGGGATAGAATATGTTGTGCTGGTAAAGGTTAACTTCATGATTTATGATTAGATAGTAAAAGACAGTCCAGGGCAGATCTGTGAAGCCAATGGATGGTGAAACTTTTTAGTTTCTTAGTTTGGAAATGCAGTTCAAGGCTCTAAGGACATGAATTAATGATGCATTACAATGCAACTAATTTAGTAGGAAATCAAGTCTGCATTACCCTTGCAAAGTTCTATGGAATGAATAGTACTGGAATGGTGTCAGAACGAAATAAGCAGATGTCAGCTCTTTTTAAGAGTAACAGAAAATATATTGATCAGAGCAGAAGTGCTGTGGAAGTTGAAGTCAGGACTTTCCTCTGTATTTGTGCAGTTGAGGGAGATACTGTATTCTTAAATAATAGCAGAACTAGTCATAGGGCGGATTCATCTTAGTAAGTTTTGCTACATCTGCTTTTTATTTCTATTGTTCAGAATCTTAAATAGAAGTCAAATTGTCCTTAAAATATTAATGTTTGACCTTGAACCAAAAGGGCTAGTTCAGCTCACAGATTTCCCCATTCAGTCCAATGGGCTTACATTCCTCCAAGGCCAGGTATTTTAACATACCTGAAAGAGCAGCGGAAAACCTATATAGCTGCTTGCAGAAAGCAGTGAGTCACAGTTGCTCATATCCAGTGATCTCGTGTATTTTCGCACATTGGTTTGTTCATACGAGAGAGAGATGAAATAAGTGGCCAGGTTGGACAGAGCCTTGGGTGAGGTGTCCCTGCCCATGGCAGGGGATTGGAACTGGATGAGCTTAAGGTCCTTTCCAGCCCAAGCCAGTCTGTGATTCTGTTCTAAGTCTTGGGCTTCAAAGTGAAAGGAGGAAAGAGGCAGACAGATACCAGAAGCCTCACTTTTGGGTCCATTTGAGAAAGGATTGTGTTCAAGTTTCAGTCAGTATTTTTCCAGGGGCTTCAAGTGATCACTCAAACATACACATTTCCATCTATTTAAAAATGCTCAGATGAAGAATTACATTAATTTCTTCCAGTATGCATCCGTTTTTTCTCTTTGAGTTCATCTGATGTGATCAGGAGGCAGGATGTCAGGGCACATCGCTCATTTAATTGCTTATGTTGCAATTAGAATGTTAATTATGGGGAAAAGTATAACTTCCTCTGTGCTTCAAAGGCACTGACCTGGGAAAGGGTGGAATTACTATTTCAAAGGATTAGGAAGAAGAATCTCCAAGATAGTGATGTCAGCGAGATACCACAAAATATCCAGTATTTTTTAACTGCTATGTACATGCTGTGTACCAGTGATAATACAAGACATTTCAATATAGTGTTTTGAGGTGCATTCAGCAAACAATTCTTCAGGTGTTTTTAGAAGCTCATTCAGATGAGATGATCACTGAGTTGATCACATGAAACTGAAGAAGCTTAAGGTCAGGAGTCCTTGAAGTTACTCAAAAGACCTGATAAACTGGTGAAAGTTTGAGGGACTTTTCTGCTCCTTAAAGACTGTGGATCAAGGACACAAGAGCAAGTGCTCTTACAGAAGTCAAACAGAAGGAATGTGTCAGCACTGCTGCTAAAACGTTGTCAGCAGAGAGCACCCACGTCTGCAAAGTGGGGGCAAAACTTTGTACCATGTGCAGACTAAAGACCTTTCTTTAGTGCATGTGGTGCACTTGCTAGATCAAAATGCACATATTTGTACAGAGAGTGTTTCTTCTTATCTTCAAAACTTGTGATGTGAAAGGAAATCAGAAAACATGAAGTTTCTCACTCATTTGTGGGGTGACATTATTGTCCTGTAGCAGCTATTTCATTCTGAAATAGCATATACGCATTCATGGGTATCTAACAGCTGCTCTGTTAGATAACTCCCTTTCACTACCTTATTTCTCAGAGGATTTGAAGGGAACATTTTATGAATACTGAAGATACTGACAACTTGATTGAATGAGTATCAAAACTTAGAAAGTTTCTGACAGTCTCTTCTGTCATTGTCATACGTTACTGGTGCGGATGCCCTCTTTGGGACTTTATGTAGTATGTTACTGTTTGGGATGTCTGGAAGCCTAGAGACATGGATGGTGTTGCTAAGCTTAGAGCCTAGTTTGCAGTCTGAATGTCCAGGTCTCAGGGTGGCCACCCTGGTGTAAATAAGGTGCTCCATCCATGGCATTAAACCTTTTTGAGTGAGTGATAGCTTAGGGTTTGCTTCAAGTTGGTCCCAGGCCCCTTGGCACAGATCAGGAAGGGATGAATTAAGCTGAATAAGGAAAAAACCTCCAGTGTGTTCTCTCCAGAGGACAAAGAAGATCACAGACACTGTTGGCTATAGTTTAAAATTATCCCTGTTGTGCTTTCTTGGTGTTAACTTGGACACTTTTTGAGTTGGGGAGAAGGAAATACTTTGGGGATGTGGCACTGTGAGAAATAGGTGAAAGCTAGAAATTTGCTAGTTGGATACTTCTGTGTATTTGCAGGTGCCCTTCGTTGCTTTTTCCCAATGCTTTTCTTGCTTAGCAGTCTTCATGAGAAATTTTGCTGCTTACTTACGGTGTGTTCTGGCTGACTGGAAATAGACATATTTTGTCCTTTATTCGCCTCTGATCTTCACAAATGTCCTTTAGATGTGAAATGGCCTCCCTAAGGCATGAGCAAACTCCATGACCTTTTCAATGTACTGAGCCTCTTCACGAGACAAAGACACCAACCTGACGTTGATGAGAAATTAGGTACTGTGTTAAAATCAAAACAGATCACGGGCACTCTTCCCTCACCCGCTGCATCTTAGCACTCTTTATGGAACTGCTATTTTAGTGCAGGTTATTCTTGTTTTTTTGCACATCGAAAAAGGATTTCTTCACTAAATTAAGTAAAAAAAATTGGTATTAGTCTTCATTACCTTCTTCAAGAAAGGGGCTGATGGCGTGATGCATCCAGAAGTTTTTCATGAACTGTGTTTGTTTATTTACACTGTTCTTTCAAATCTTACTATAAGGGGATTCTTTTGTCCATCTGTTCATTTATGTGATGCACTAAAGTCTTTTTCATTCTTTCCTGATTTAAAGTTACAAAATGATCCAGCTTTGAGCTCTGATTTTTTTAAATCCACATATTGATGTAGAAACCTTCTAAGGAAGTACAACCTTTCTTAAAGCTTTTGAGGTTTGATGTGTGGTGGCATAGGCACATGTAAGTAAGGATTGTATTCTGTGCATCACTGTAGAATTCATGATTGGCTTTTTGTTTGAGTTCTTGCAGAAAAAGAAAAAAAATGAGGGTTTTTTATATTTCCCCCCACCCCTTGCTGTTTAAAGGACCTGAGTAGTCCAGCTGGCATAGAGGAACTTCCTTCAGCTATAAGCAAGCAAAATAAATGGGAAAGAAGTGTTCTTGGTAACTGTACAGCATTTCTTTATGACTTTGTCTTTTAGACACAACATATCCTGACTCCATCATCTCACTAGAACAAAAAGAAGGAAAAAGAGCAATTATTTTCTTTTTCATTTTGAGGACTTTGAGTTAATTTCATTGCTCAGGGATTGTTTTCTGTTCTGAAGCCTGGCTTTACTGGAACTCTTCCAGTTCATTTCAAGTGCAATTTCTGGAATAGTTAAATTAAAACCCAAACAAGCTACCTCTTTCAAGATGACTCCTTTTTGTTTTTAAAACAATCATTGCCAGATCAAGGTGATAATAGCTGTTGGTAAATATGCAGCTCTTTAGATGTTAGATGGTGTATTACAGTTAAGTTAGTGTTTCCATTGCAGGTTGAATATGAAGATTGCTAGGCTGTGCAGAACATTCCCTATTTTTAGCACATGCACTTATGCTTACTCTAGTGTACTTTTAATGTTTTCATGTCTACAGTTCTCTTCTATTTGAGTTGCTAAAATATGCTTTTTGGCAGGATATCTGCATGCTGTGTAGCAGTGAATTCTGCAATACCAATTTTATGACTGCGTATGTGTATAAATACATATATATGGATTTCTTTTATAATCAAAAGAATTTATTTGTATTTCCCCAGTTCAGGACTCATGCGATTACAAGTAGCTTAGAAGACCGAGTGTGAGTAGCCAAATCCTTAGAATTCAAGAAGTGATAGAATGGTTAAGATTGAAGGGACCTTCAAGGTCATCCAGTTCCAACCCCCTGCCACGGGCAGGGACACCTTCCACTAGAGCAGGTTGCTCCAAGCCCCTGTGTCCAACCTGGCCTTGAACACTGCCAGGGATGGGGCAGCCACAGCTTCTCTGGGCACCCTGTGCCAGCGCCTCAGCACCCTCACAGGGAAGAACTTCTTTATATCTAACCTCTTACATGAATATAGGCACATCTAAACTAAATCTACCCTCTTCTAGTTCAAAGCCATTCCCCTTGGCCTGTCCCTACAGGCCATTGTACAAAGCCCCTCTCCAGGTTTCCTGCAGCCCCTTCAGGCACTGGAGCTGCTCTAAGGTCTCCCCTTCAGGAGCCTTCTCTTCTCCGGGCTGACCCAGCCCAGCTCTCTCAGCCTGGCTCCAGAGCAGAGCTGCTCCAGCCCTCGCAGCAGCTCCATAGGTGGCCTCCTCTGGACTCGCTCCAGCAGCTCCACGTCCCTCTTGTGCTGTTGCCCCAGAGCTGGAGCAGGACTGCAGAGGGGCTCCCCAGAGCGCAGCAGAGGGGCAGAATCCCCTCCATGACCTGCTGCTCACGCTCCTTTTGATTGGATTTCTTAGATGATCTGAAACCTGCTCTTCTCCTACAGCAGTTTCTTCATTCTCCCAGTCCATGCCGTTGCCTTCTGTGGCTTGGGCAGTGTGGCTGGAGTTCCTGCCGATGAAGACCAAGGCAAAATAGTCATTGAGAGCCTCAACCTTCTCCATGTCCTGGGTGACCAGGTCTAATGCTTCCTTCTGAAGAGGGCCCACATTTTCCCTTGTCTTCCTTTTATTCCCCATACACTTATAGAAGCTTTTCTTGTTGCCCTCGATGTCCCCAGCCAGATTTAATTCTGTCAGGGCTTTAGCTTTTCTAACTTTATCCTTGGCTGCTCTCACAATTTCTCTGTATTCCTCCCAGGCTACCTGTCCCTCATCCACACTCTGCAGGGCTCCTTTTTGTGTCTGAGTCTGTCCAGGAGCTTCTTGTTCATCCACACTGGCCTCCTGGTGGTTTTGCCTGGCTTCTTCTTTGTCAGGATGCATTGCTTCTGAGCGTGGAAGAGGTGATCCTTGAGTATTAACCAGCTTTCTTGGGCCCCTCTTCTCTCTAGGGCTTTATCCCATGGTACCCTACCAAGCAAATCCCTCAAGACGACAAAGTCTGCTCTCCTGAAGTGCAGTTTCATTTGAATAGGGCTTGGGGGAGTACGCTTGCAGTATTTTGCCTATCCAAGAATGACATTGATAGAGATGTGAATGAATGGATTATGTCATGTTCCGCTACATACAAGTCCCAGTGAGCAGCTAATGAACACCAGTACCTCCCTGTTACAGTTCAGGGATTTAAAGAGCACAGAGTGAAATGCTGGGCTGCTGCCTCTCTGGCAGGCACAAGAACAGAATGTGGGTCCCTGGTTAGCTGCACAGAGTGCTAGGGAAGAAAAATAGTGAAGAAAGCGCGTTGTGCCACTCCAAATTCATGTCAGATATATGCATGCCTGAGCAGAAGAAACTTCTTAAATGTATGTGGGTGTTACTAATTATTGATATCCTTCATCAAACATTTAGCACATTTAGCTAGGGTGAATATACAATTCAGCACGTTTGGCCACTGATTCCCTTCTTATATTTATTTAATACTCTTTTCAGTAAGAGTAGCTGAAAACTGTAAATTAAAGCATCGCTCTACACGAGTCAGTGGAGTTGAGAGTTTACTGCTGGCTTCATGAACCGCTGCTTTGTGTTTCAGTGTAGGTTAGCATAAAGCTATAGGGTACTGAATGGGCACTGCTAGTCTGTGTCTTTCAAATAATAAACAGAAACCAAATATATATGATATAATTGTCTCCTAAACACAGTATTTGATGCTTAGTCTAAACATTTTTAAATAAGTTCAGGTGAGGATGAAGGCTTTTTCTTCATTTCTTCAAATCCTTCTGTAGAAATGACTAACAAATGCTCTAATACAGAAGTTGGGTGATAGATAGCTGCTGGTTTACTTGTTTCATCTGTCTCTCTTCATTGTCAGGGTGCTCTTTTAGGTATCTAGTTGGTCCAGTGTGTCCATAACAGTCACCACCTTTACATTCACCTGAGCAATACTGTTGGAAACACAACAGCATACGTTGTACAAGAGAAAGGAATTTGCTTTGCAAGAGATGCAGATATATATGTGGACTATTCATCTTCTAACACCGATCACTAAAGTCCTTATTCTTTCTGTAGAGAAATGGCATGTAAATGCAATACAATTAAAAGTGAATAAGTATCAGAGTGTCAGTTGGGGAATTGTTTTGTTTGAGATTGTGGTTCTTGTTTTGCTTCTTTTTTGTCTAAAGAAATACTTTCCAGAAGAAAAATTCTGTTATTGGAAGTGGTTTTGCTTTCGTTAAATGAGAGCATGGATATCTTTATTTAGTTTTCCTTCACTTCATATCTCTCTCTGTAGTCTCTCCTGTCCTGCTGACACCTCCCCATCAATTGACAAGTGTCAGCTATGTGAAGTCAAGTGTCTTGCAGTTCCCGTTCTTACAGTTTTGGCTGTCTTTAGACAAAATCAAGAATAAAACACAATGGTAGGGAGAAACTTACTGTTTCATCACTTGTGGCTTGTTTTTCTTTCTCTCTTGCAAGCAGAACTTAACTGCTATATGATCTTTATGTACTTAAGTAGCGAGATGTTCGTTAGGTATTAGAATTATTACTTAGCATTTGATAATAGACATATTTCATATTTCATTACCTATCTTGGGTTGGTCTTTAATGGAAAGCTGGTAAAGTACATGAGAAATTGGTCATGTTACTATGAAATTCACAATCTGCTTTTCATGTAATCCAAGATTTTCCATTAGTAGACAAAAAGTAGCAGAAATGCAGGCCATCTGAAATAGTGTTTTGACTTCTTTCTGTTCTTGAAAGCATGGTCATCCTGATGGGATATTTCTTCTTTTGCCTTTAAAGAACATCCTGGTAAAGCTGTTGTAGAATCAAAGTAGGTATTTTTTGGCATATCCCCCTCTCTGACCTTGCAATGCTAGCTACTGAGCAGACCACAACACTGCAGCAATGTTCCTTCACAGAGGATGAAACAACAGGCAGATTACCCAACAGAGAACATAATGACACTGAACTGGTCAGGTGAAAAGCTGCAGACCTGGCCCATCTGAGTGCTCTGAACTTAATCCTTTACAATCACTTCTTTTGAAGAAGAATTTTAAGGTGGGAAGGGATTTTTTTCAACAGTGATACTGAAAATGGTTGGACTTCCTCTTGTTTCCTAAGGCCTTATTTAGTTATATTTTCCTACCTGTATTCAAAAACAGCGATGAAAATGTTTTCCATGGCCCAGGAATGTCTTCCCGTTGCTCTTTTCCCTCTAATCTGAAGCTAAGAATCTAACTGAAATGTATTTCAGATGGAGAGCAAACTCCATCAAGGGAATCCCCTGTGACTGTAAAATATAAGAGCTTACCTATGATATTGCTAAGCAACAGGAAGGCTGGAGGAGCCTTCCCACTCTTTAGCAGCAGTTTAGACCATCAACACTTCCTACCTGCCCCAGAGATGAGTAGAGCCTTGTGAGCGGGTTCAAGCCTGTGCTGAATTTACTGTTCACTGTCCTCGCTATTCAAAATCAAACTGATGAGCGTAGAAAAAAAGTTGCATTAGAGGAACTCTGTGTTACTCTTGTTACTAAACAAACCTTCTCATGTCCCTCATTTGTTCCTGTCTGAAATGCATCGAGTGTAACATAGAAATAAATAGAAAAAATATTGGACTTGGAGTGCTTGATCATGGAAGAAGTCAGTAAACAGAGAGGAAAAACATCCTAGAGGAACAAAGCTGAAGGATAGAAACAAAGAGAATATTACAAGCAGCTTAGATCAGTCTCATAACCGCAGTTCTTACCAGTCTGTTCATCACATGCTACATTCATTGCTGTTTCATGGTCTCCTGGAGAAGGAAAGTGTGTGTTTGGAAAAAGAGAGCGATGATAGAGATGTGAAAGAGGATGCACTTACATTAGGTCCCACAGCTGGGAGCTCTCTTGCCCCATTTGTTGAGGGGGAAGGAGCAGAATAGCATGGGTATGTGTGAGTTCCCCAAGAAATAGCAGAAGGCATCTCCCTTCTTATCTTTTCACCAGTGTGGTGATCAGCATCTCCATGATACCTGTGATGCCTTGAAATGATTGGAAGTAGCCTGATTTCCCTTACTGCATTAGTAAGAAGTTAACTAGGATTTATTGATTCAGTGTAATTGTCTGTGGGCATAGTGTACTACTGAATGTTGGTAACCTCCGAGCTCTGTGCTGTGGTAATACAACTGCCATTTATAGAAACTTCTGAAGCAGGTTTAAGAACAGAAGCCAGGAAAAAAGCACATAGATTCACTTCTATTTTATTTGCTGGGGCCAGTCCTGTGGCAGGGAACAAAATTCCCTTTTACCAAAATAAATCTGTATGTGTGAGCATAAAGGAACATGACCTGGTGCAAAACTTAGGTAAACTCTTGTTTTAAATCATACTTTTGTGATTTCTACCTACTGCTCATGGCAATAACAGCAGTGATCAGGCCTTCATCTTCCACTTAGCAGCTTACTCTGCTGAAAGTCTGTAGCTTGCTACTTGAATAGAATAAGCTTACAGAGGAGATACAAACTCCTGTGGTCAGACAGGAAGGCTTTGGTTTCTTAGAGGCAAACCCCCTGTTTTATCTTATGGTTTATTTAATTTTTGTATTTCATTTAGAAGCTTGACAACATAAAAGTTATTCAGAATAAACCTGATTAATTGTATGCTCAGTCCCAGGTTAGGTCCTTATAATGATCTGAAACCTCTTTCAGGCTAGCGGCTTGATCGCTGTGCCCAAGTACATGTTCTTCACTTTGGTCAAATGAAGATTTAATTTTGCTGTCATTAACAGCAACCCTTTCGAAGCACAGATAAAAACATCTGCAGTAATTTCCATTAATATGTCAGCATTTATCTTGTCACCATACAGTAATGTCTTAGCCTTTATGGTTGTTTACTTCCCTAAGTATAAAAAGAGAAATAGCTTTGCTGCTGATGCTAAGCAAAAGAATCCTAGACTTGTGGAATGGTTTGGGTTGGAAGGGACCTTAAAGCTCATCCAGTGCCAACCCCCTGCCACGGGCAGGGACACCTCACACTAGACCATGTCACCCAAGGCTCTGTCCAAGCTGGCCTTGAACACTGCCAGGGATGGGGCAGCCACAGCTTCTTTGGGCACCCTGTGCCAGCGCCTCAGCCCCCTCACAGGGAAGAACTTCTTCCTAATGTCTAATCTCAGTCTCTCCTCTGTCAGGTTAAAGCCATTTGCCCTTGTCCTGTCACTACAGATCGTTGTAAAAGCCCCTCTCTAGATTTCCTGAGGGTATTGGAAGGCTGCTCTAACATCTCTCTGGAGCCTTTTCTTCTCCAGGCTCTTTGAATGTGACCATCCAGCCAATTCCTTATCCATCAGTTGGTCCACCTGTCAAATCCATGCCTCTCCAGTTTAGAGACAAGGATTTCATGTGGGACAGTGTCAAATGCCTTGCACAGGTCCAGGTAGATGATGTCAGTCACTCTTCCCTTATCCACCAAGATTATGGCACCATCATAGAAAGTCACCAGATTTGACAGGCATGATTTGCCCTCAGTGAAGCTCTCTTGGCTGTCACAAATCACCCCTTATGGGCCGTGTGCCTTAGCAGAGTTTCCAGGAGGATCCACTCCATGATCTTGCCGTGCACTGAGGTAAGACTGACCGGCCTGTAATTCCCTGGGTCTTCCTCTTTTCCCTTTTTAAAAAAGGGGGTTATGCTTCCCTCATTTTCCCTCTCCTGACATGAAGGGCAGTGAGCTTGGTGTGCACCATCCTCCCATCCTAAGAACCTTGAACTTAGAGGGAAAAAGAGCCATCTGTTAAGATGAATGAAAACTGGAGTTTTGAAGCTAATATTAGAGAGCATAGGAATGTCTGATGTCTTCTACATGCATCTGAATTGCAGATAAAGCCCTTTATAAGCAATTCTGCAGGAGTCTAGTTGTAGAAAAACGGGAGTGCACAGTTGCAAGAGCTTAATGAGTCCTCACAGAAATTGGAACTGTTCAGCAGCTGCTAATTGGAGATTATTTTTCCAGAGCACTGAGGGATAATGGGGAAAGGAAACAGCTCATCTGTGCCATAGAGTTTTTCCTTAAATTCAGCTGGGTTTTAATATCCTTGAGAAGCTGAAGCTGGAGAATTCACAAGCACCAGAATCATGGTTACTGAGAGTTGAATGTACAGTTTTAGACGCTGAAGTCAATGTCATGAAAGCAATTCTTGATGACAGTTGCAAGCATGGTCCTGGGTTTTGTTTGCCTGAGATGAACCCGCTGGTGTGTTTTTATGGAGTGCATATCCATTGGAAACCCCACTAGGCATTCCCTGATCGAGTTATGTATTGCAGTAGTCTTTTACGTAAGGATGGATAAGTGTGTTCAGCTGAAACAGTAGCTGACCAAAGTTTTGATGCAAAAAACCTCTAAAAGCCGTCATGCACACCCTGTCCGTTTCACGTACATACACTGTGGCATTTCCTTTTATTAAAGCTACTTATTTCCACAGATGTTCTGTATTAGGACTGGAATATATCTTGGTTCATCACACGGAAAGCCAGAGCTTCAGGAATAGGTCCAAAAGACTGTAGTTCTCAGACATACTATTTAGTAAGCTTTGTGGATGCTCTTAGAATCTGTGGAGCTCTTAGAATATGGGTTTTTCCCACATGACTCAAGTAAGACACATACTGTTTATTCATACTATATTTGTTGTTGTTTTCATCATCCTTCTCCTGGTTGAACAGAAGAAAACAGAGACCTTTTATACCAAATATATGTACATTAAAAAATGTACAACTATGTAGTTCTCAAGGGAGTAAATAAAGCGTATACCTTTACAAATGAGGCTGTTGAACATGTTTCACACTGGAAGTAATTAACAATTGAGTTACATGTTATATTAACTTTGGAAGGCATTTATTCCCATCCTTTGAGGAGTGTTTTAGGCTTTCCTTTGAAACTAGTCCATTATCATGTTCATAAATTTAGAAGGATTAGTTTTGCCCCTTCTTTCTCATTCTCACCTTCTTATGCCAGCAGGAGCAAACTGTTTCTTTCTCATGGCATTTCTCATCTTACTAACAAACAGTGCTGGTTAAAGGATGCTTTGGGGAATGCTAAGGAATTTAGTTGGATGACAATGTGGGATTTTCAAGAAGTTGGAAAGCACAGTAATTGCGATTCTTATTGCTAAGGGAAATCATGAAAACATTGGAGGATGTTGCCATAGAGGGAGAGAGGATTGCTGAATGTATGTTTCAGGAGATGGTAGATAGTCCAAAGTTACATTTTGTCTCTTTAGCCACTTGTCAAAGAGATCCTGGTTCTCTATAGCCAAAAAGCATTACTTGCTATTTTTGTGTCCTTTACTGTAATCAGGCTGGTCCTACTCAGGAGGGAAAGGAAAAAGTGTGTCACCACAGTCGCCTGTCTGTCTTCCCTCTGAGAAAGCTGATGGCATCATGAAGGCTGTGTCTACACTACTAAGTTGGTTCTATCATGCATGAGCTGAAACAAAGAGCTAATAGTCTCTGGTGTCAGAACAGACCACTCGTAGCAACAGGAGTTTGCCAGCCCTATGACTGTCACTGCAGTTAGGCTGGTAATGAGTGCGATTCAGAAAGGTGAAGGTGATGCTGAGTATCTGGGAGAAAACTCAGTTTTCAGGGGTGTTGGAATGTGTACCTTATGTGAAGACTTTGAATGGTCTTTCAGTGGTTCATGACTGAATCTGCTTCATATTTGACTGCCTGAGACCTGGATCTCAGGAACACAATATGAGAGGACCTGGTGCTGCCATGAGGTTCAGGAGAGCCTGGTTCATTCCTCATTCTGCATCAGTAAACCCTTGTAGTAGTGTTCCTGATACCAACCCAGGTAAATATACTACTTTGCTGTTTATGCCTTCAGAGTTGGTGGTGAAGAGAAGGTTGTCAGTGGTCTCTAGTAGAGTTTGGATGTTTGGCTCGGAGCTGTAAAGTGATAATGTCTGCGTGTGTGTGTACACACAAAGCAAGTTTTAGCAAGCCATGTTAGCCTCTGCTAAGCTCTGTACTGGCACTACACACTAATATTGACAGCAGCGTAGTCCTTACGTAGCTCGTGCACTATCGAAAGCTCTATGACCTGCTTTAAAAACAAAACAGAAAAAAACCCTAAACAAACAGCAGACACTTAAGGCCAAATCCTTCTTTCACTGAGCAGGCAGCTATGTTTAAAAATACACTTACACAGCATGTAGGGGCTGACTAAAACAGTATCTGTTGTGATATACTGGAAAAGAGGGATACTGCAGTGAATCCAATCGTGTCGTGCTCAGGTGTGTGATCTCAGAACCCACGTTACCTCTGTTTGGAATCAATGGCTTTTTGATCAGTTTGTGGCTGAGAAATTTAGTTTTCCATTTTGCATATTGTTGTTTTTCACGCCTGTTCTGGTGCTTTTGCTGCAAGGCAGATCAGAAATTCAGTTAGATTTTTATTGCCAAGTAAACTTAATTAATGAAGTGTGAGACAAAATCAGCAATTATGGACAGTGGGGACAATGGGTCATTAATAATTCCCATATTCGAAACCATTTGGGATGGGGAGAATATGAGATTAAAAACCAATGGGTCTAAAATGACAGGCCTCTAAATCCTAGATGAACACCCAATAGCTATCAAATTTGTCATCTAGAAAGGTAAATTTCTCATGGGTCCTGATTCTCCAAAGACACATGCTTACCTTTATGTGCTATTACAGTCATTTGGTAGTTATTCAAGTGTATCACACTTGATCTACTACATGAGATGAATCATAAAGTCACTCCACCATTGCAGACAAGGACTTCAGTCAGATGTGAGTCTGGATTTACTCCAGCCTCGAGAAATACATCAAAGAAACTGCTGGCAGGTACTGTGGATCCAGAGCAGCTTCTTTAAGCTTGTCATGGTGAACTCTAACCTGCATTAACCTGTTATGAAGACAGGGCATGGGAAAGTAAAAGTATTCTGCCCATCTACAGTGACTGTAGATGGGGTTTGTGAGGGATGTGCCATTGCTGCAGTAACATCTACAGCTCGTTGGGCAGTAATACAGTATTCGTTCAGTGTCACGGGAGACCATCAGATATGGTCTAGGACAGCCTGGTGGGAATGGCCTAGGCTTTGACAAGATGATGCTTCTGAGATATGAAAAACATCTTTGACATTATTTTACAGAAAATACTTAAAAGAAAATAGTTTCTGAGCAGGCAATTCAGTTTATTTAATAAAAAATTCATTGTTTTATACCCCAACTTTAATATTAATCCTGTTGCCATCAAAATAAGGCCCCTAAGTAAATGCTGTTATTTTTTTGGCTGATTTGGTGATGTGGTCAGTTTTTTGTTTTCCTACAGATGATCATTTCTTTGTTAGGAACTTTTATTGCTGCTGTGTCCTTTTTTTTCCTAATGATCTTATTTTAAATTGCAGTTTAATAACATTTCATGACATGAAAACTGCAATATGAGATTTACCCAGTTCAATTAACCTGTATCAGTAACACCCTGCTGTAAAATCCTGGATTCTGGATGACTTAATGAACAGGTTTAATTGCTCCCATTATTTCAGAAATATATTAATAGACTCAGTAGTTCTATTAATTGTTCTTTACATGCATGATTTCACTCTGGAGTTACCAGACTTCCTCATGTGCCATGGGAACCTTCCAGTGCTTCTTGTGAAGTTTGCTGCCTAATGAATCCGTGTATTACCACAGTATAGCTTGACCTAACTCCTGTAGGTTTATGAACAGGCTCATTGTTAAGAGTACCACGCTGGATGTGAAGTGAAAGGCCACTGCACTGCTATATGAGAACTGACTGGACAAAGAATTGTTCCACATAACACCACCACACCGTGTCGTGTCAGAGAATATGTGACACTTGGAAACTTATTTAGCCATTATTTGGCACCTAGCAGTCAACAGAAAGCCTCTTACAGGCTGAATCTCTGTTACTACTAAGGAAGGACCAAAGAAGCATCAATAAAGGGTTTTATAAAGATATTAAACTTAAAAGGATGGCGAGGGGAATTTTAGTTCCATTCCTTAGCGATGAAGGTGAACACAAAGCAAAGAGCTGGAAGAGGCTGAAAGATTAAAACATTTTCTGCTCCCACTTTCACATAATGTGTAGCTTGGCACAGTGCACCCAATGTATCAGCTAGTGCTGCTGGCATCCCGCCAGCCCAGTGTTCTGCTCCCCAACTGACCCCTGGGAGAAAACAAGAGCAGGGCAAACAGCCATGCTTTCTCCTGTCCTTGCATTCACCAGCTCCCAGATAGGAGTTCACAAACAGCAACAGGGAATGCCCCTACCCTGAAAAGTGCTGAAGGCTGCAAAACTAACAGAGCTGTCTTCCGCCTTCGGTTGCTCTTGTCCAGTAGCTCTTTGAACCCTATAAGCTCCTCTCATTCAGTGTCCCTCAGCAGAGAGCTTCTAAGGTCTATGGCATCCTGCATGAAAAGGTACTTCCTTTATCTCTTTTTGATTGTTTTTCTCCAACGTGCTTCTTAAGGGCTTGTGTTGAAGGAGACAGTAAACAGTCCCTATCGAACCATTCCCACATTGGTCATGACTTGTAGGCCACCTCAGCACTCTTTTAGGAACAGTAGAAGTTTCATCTTCTACAAGAGTAATAGGATATCCAGATCTTCCTCATATTTAAGCCATCGTGTGTTTCTGGTTATGTCAGTTAGTCATTCTCAACCTTTTCTGCTTCAGCTCTGTTCTCTTTGAAATGAGAGGACCAGAATCATAATTCATATTCAAGGTTGGGCAAACCATGGATTTATGCTGTGACTTAGCTGTTTCCTTGTTTCTTCTTTGTAAATTTTCTAATATTCAATTTCTTTTATTGAAATCTGCTGTTTTCAGAGAACTGTGTATTTTGATTCCTAATTCTTCCTTGAGCAGAATATATCAGGTGGATCAAACTTCTTCATAGTTGTGGAGTGCTTTAAAGAAATCTGAAGGGTTTTCGTTTATCACTTCAGGAGGAGACACATTAACTCTTTTCAAATAGATTCCATTTATTCATTATCCCAGTTCTAACAAGCTATTGATAAATTAGATCAAGAAGGATTTACACAAGTTAGATGTACCAGAGGATGTCTTCATAAATCTATGTCAAGGGGTAAAACAGTTTCCGCTCTACTAGCAACTAACTTTGGGGAAAAAGGGAGAGAATAAGGGAAAATTCAGAGGTATAGATGAACATAGTAGTTCACTGAAAGTAAACCATGAAATAAATGAGGGAGGGCAAGACTAACCACAGATCTTTTAACCAAAGGTTGACTTCTGGTAAGATCCCAAGATGAATTATCAATACATAAGAAAATAGGAGAATTGTATTTTATTAAAAAAACCCCATATTCATGCCAACTTTTATTCTAAATATTTTTTCTAGTTGTTCTCTGTGGCAGGCTAAGAGCAGCAAGCAGCAGTGTATCTTTGCTTGTAAGAATATAATCTTAGATGTATCTCTAAACTAGAGAAACACAGTCTGCACAACTGAGATAAAGTGAGTATAAAGTCAGTTGAAGAAAAAACTCCTGGAGAGAAGTTATCAATAGCCTACCGAGCAAATGGGGGTGTTTCAAATTGAGGTCCTCCCCTGACTTGAATTTCATTTTCTTCAGTATTTCTGTGAAGTTTTGAATAAGACATATGCAATGTGAGTGATTAAAACAAACTAGAAGAGTCTGCACATACTTGGTTTATCATTCTGCTAATGATCTTTTAAGACTTTGTCATGAATACTTGAACTTCTTGAAGACAAATACAGATATTTTTCTTAATATTTGTGCAGTTGTACTTAACATCAGTAGGAAATAATGATTTATTTATTCCATTACATTAATTGCTTTCCTAAATTTAAAAATCTTCTGGAATATCATATTTCACTGAATTTCAACTGCATTTAATTTGACAATATGGAAATTTCAGATGGTGTTGTTTTCTTCTTGTTCCTAAGAATAGCTTTGGAAAGGCAGAGAATCCTTCTTTTTATTCTCTGCATATTTCAGAGTCGAATACAATTTGTAGGGTTTCAGAAGTGATCAGTTTGAAAAAAAATGTATCTCATTTCACACTGTGAACCTTATGGTTTCCTTTATGCATCAGTAGCTGCTTTATAAGTAAACATAGTATGTCTTGGAGATGTGGGACAATGTCACTGTCAGTGAGGCTTTTTACAGTACAGGTCAACCCCGGGGATGGTAACCTCAATTGTGTCCTCAGTAGTGGCCTAGTTATTCCACTTGCTGTTTTAGATCTATGTCTGTAGTGTAACAATTGACATTTAAAACTGAGAAAGAAGAAAGGTTATTTTATTTTACTGAAGGGAGACGCTGGGGAACTCTAAGACTGTAGGGAGTATTTTAATTATCTTGAAATTAAAAATAGCAAGTTATGTAGCTCCTTGCAAGCTGGAATTTACGGAGGGAATAGGAGGACTGTTGTTTTCTCCAATTAGCCTGGTGCAGTTCTGCACCACATTCACAGGGAAGGACTGTATCTGTGCCTATCCATTCATTAATATCATGGCTGAATTCATGATGACACATAAATATGGGTGTTGGTATGTGTGAGTTTGGAAAAGGAGGAGGCTGGGGACTGCTTGTTGCTGAAGTCTAATTTGGCCATGTAATAGGAGGAAGCCATGATATACAGCTGCTTTTGAGAAGAGTTGTTAATGTTCTTCTTGCCTTTGACTCCTTGTCTCCCACCTGTTTGCTGTGGTCCTGATTCATCTGACATTCCGGCACAATACAGTACCTTGCCAGTATCTGGGGTATGGTACCAGGCATGCAGGTGGGAACGTTTCCTCAACAGACAAGTTGGAAATGGAGGGTGGATAGACAAGGGGATAGAAGACACTGCAGAAATACCTGTTCATGTATTGTTGTCTGGTCTACACTAACCAAAACAGTAAAAACAGAGCAAACAACAAAACTTCCAATTGCCATGTTGTATTAAAACTCCATTTTCCTCAGTAAGACTTATAACCTTAATTTCAACAAAAGAAAAGTGAAACCTCTCTCCAAAGAGAAGCAAATATGTACCTTTCTTTAGCATAGAGATTTGTAGCCTGCAGCAGATGAGTTTCTGCTGTCACTATGCACATGCTTCTCTAAGCTGAAATAGAAGCAAACTGCACTCCTGAAAGAATATGCACCCACAGAAAAGCTTTGCATTAGGATAGGGAGGCAAAAATGCTACAGACATCTGTAAAAGAACTACTGGGTTTGTTTGAGTCTTAAGGGTCAAGTAAGATTCTTCTCCAGCATGACTGTGGTTGCCTTTAAGATCATTTGGGAGTTTTATTTTATCAAATCCCTGCTGTTACAGAGATCCAAGAATTGGTGTGTGCTTCATCCCTTCTTCCTTTACTTTATCCTTAATGTTATCGCTAAGATTTGTACTAAGAATTGTTTTGTGTGTGCTTGTGATCGAAGTGGACGTTCGATCAACTCTTTGAACTGAGCACGTTATCTGACCATTTGGAATTGTGAGTTCTGGAATTCAGCAGTGGAGTTTCCCACCAAGTTAATTCTGTGTTGTGTTGAACAGCAGGCAGGTTCAGGAAACTTTTCTCTCCCTCCTTCTCTCCCTGCCTCCCTTGGTTGCACTGTTTTGTGCTCCACTTACTCCACATACATAAGCAGCCATAAGGCTGCAGCAAAAATGAAGACATTCAGCCCTTTCTCCCCCTCAGCCTGCACTACAACCAGGTGCAGAATTTGAAAGACCAGGCAGAATTTGACTTTTAATGTTAATGATCAGGATAGGATATGATACTCTGTATATACACAGCATATAACTATGTGCCTGTAACTCCCAACTAAATATTAGCTGGGACTGTTTCCAGTTCTCTGTTCTGCTGCTCCATCAGCATCCTCATATATTGCACAAAGGACCTAAATATATGTTTACTATAGACACTAATTAAACTTACGTAGCAAAACCCGATAGTTTCTGCTGTGACATAATACACAGATTTTTTTTCATCAACATAATTCATTTTCACTGTAATGATGTACTTTAACAATAGGGTTTAATGCTAAGACATTGATGATGGGTTCAGTATCATTTCCACATCCAAAACTTTTTGACTCCGGCCTATTTGTGGAGTGGGTGAGGTTTATGAAGTATGTAAAGTTAGCCAATTTAGGAAGCTGTGTGGATTTTATGGTAGAAGATCTATGTTACTTGTAGTTTGATGATTCTTTACTTTTCAGTCTTGGATCAGGAGGAGCAAGGGAGTTATTACCTATGAAGACCTCTTACCATGTTTGTTGTAACCTTGATAAGAACAAAACCCCAAATCCATAGCATTCCTTGGAGGCAGCAGTGGTTCTATAGCTTGAACTTCTGCAGAACTGCTTGGTCCTCCTCTGCATTTTGGCTTATTAAAAATGTTAATAATAATCATGAATTGTAAGCATTTCATTTATCAGCTTAAGCATGTGGGTGTACTTGCAAGCTCTGCAATTTGAAAGGAAATTTGCAACCTCATCTATTAAAATACTTCATGCAAGCATTATCATGGGTATATTTATTCAGAGCAAAATATAAAAGCCTACAGCAGGGGTATATGTCCGCGTAGAGGGTGTGTTGGTAGGTTAAAATAGGTACTGTGAGTGTAGTAGAAAATGATTTAGAGGACTGATTTGGAAAAATGCCATTATTACAACACAAAGCTGTGTTGTAAAGAGGAGTGGGATAAGGAGACTGGGCTCTCTTACCCAAATACATGAAAAAAGAAATGTTATTTAGTACATGTGTTGAAGGGCCCTCTGTGGAAAGTTTAGGACTTCAAGACCATAGGAAAAAGAGTTTGCCTTGGAATATTGCATCCAATTCCACTATCTTATAGTCCTTTTATATTTCTAACATATAAGACATCACATAGAATTAATTCATGCAGTAAAATCCACAGTATTAATTATGCAGACTATGAAAATATATATTCTTGCACTTTTTGTTGATAATTTCATTTGATGTCCTGAATTTCTTCTGTAAAGAGAAGGTTCAAGGAGTTTTCTATGTTCAGTTTCTCTTTTTTTCCTGTCATTTTTATCTTTCTTACACTTTTTATTTCCCTATAGCTGCTGCATATTGATCCTGGTTATGGGTTGTATTTCTCTTTGTTACAGTCATGGCCGTATTCACCTTCATCAGTTAATATCCTGTGATCAGTTGAAGTCCATATATAGTTTTACTTCTGCTGCTGCCAGTTAGTGAGCTCTCAGCTTATTATTTCTTCCGAAGCGTGTGAACTTGTATTTTGTAACAGAGAGGTCCAGCCCGTTTCTATGGCTCCAGTCCTCCAGATCAGCTATTCTGTCTCCAAGACTCCTTTGGAATGACTGCTCCCCAGTTTCACAATGCCAGCAGATTTCATGAGTGCATATTAATTGCAGTATCATTAAATGAAAGTGTAAGTCCCAAACTGTATTCTCGAGCTTTACAGTCTCAAAACTCCTTTTTCAGTGTAACTCATTCTGGGCTTTCCCTTCAGCCAGTTGCTCATTTACCTCATAGTTCTTCTGACACCCATACTTGCCAGGTTTTACAATAGTTTTCCATTTGGCATGATAGGAAACATTTGTAGATGTCCAGAGAGATTATTTTTTGTAGTTCCCTGTATGAAAGTAAATGTCATAGTGAAGAAAGTAAGTACCTCATGTCAGAATATTCCTTCTCTGGTAGAGTCATAATGCATTATCTTATCTGCCATTTATCTCCCAGTGTTCTGAAGCTTTACCTTGTCTTGAGAGCAAAATAACAGATCTGTAGCCGAGAAGATCACTTCTTGCCCTTTACTATTCCCCAGTCATACAGTACCTCATCTGACTTGGATTCATTTTAAAATGCTGCCGTTCACCCTGAAATTTCAAATGCCAGGCTTTTTCCATCATCTGGGACAGAAAACAGAGACCCCTCCAACATGAGTGCATCCAGCTTTACAATTATCTCTACTATAAATATTGTAATTTGTATATATAACAAATATAAATATATATATTTATTTATTTTTTCAGCATCGTATCTTTGCCCAGAAGATCGTTGTCATTGTGCTGAGATCAAGCAAAGTATTTATGCCTCTTTGACAAGGTTACTTATGAGACTAACATGAAATGGATTGCAAAGTAACACTTCAGAACACGTACTTCAGAACTTGGAGCAGACACCAAATTGCCCTGATATTGCTGTTAAAATAGATCGTCTGTGAGGCAAACTAGAAAAACTCTGCTTACTGAGAAAGGAGGGGAAAAAAAGAAATCTCCCGTTTCCTTCTATCTTTCATGGAGGGTTTTTCAAGGTTTTCCTGCAGCTTTTGTTCAAAGCACAAAGGGGGAGACTTGCTGGATAGAATATCTCCATGAAGTATCTATTTATTGCAGAGGGGCTTTTTTTAGGCCTCTTTCACTTTGAGTGGATGTTGGCTGAAGACAAAGCCTACAGATCACAGCTTCTGAAAAAACAGTTAGAGCTTAACTCAGGCTTCTAGTGCCTTTTAAGTATTCTCTCCAATTTATATGAGCTTCTTACTAGGTATTTTTCCCACCTGCCAACCAGTAATAGAATGTGGGAACAATGCTCTTTTATCCCATAGCATAGCACCATAGCTTTTGATAGACTGGTGAAAGCTATGCGAAAGCTATGTATGGTGCAAGATGAAAGAGAGTAACTGAGTATTTCAAATGTTAACTGCTCAAAAAGAAAAAAATGTCAAAAATAGCTGGAAAAAGGGATAATGAATTTAACTACTAAAAGAACTTTTTTTTTTTTCCCCTCTCCATTTCAAGATTTGCTCTTTCTGTCTACAATGTGAGAAGGAAAAACTCAGTACTTTCTCCCTTGGATCTTTTCATTTTATAAAGAGGTATTATTTCTTTTGTACTTTTGAGTGGAACTGATTAGCATCAATCTAAACTTTACTCAAAAGTCTTCTCTAAAAAAGTGGCCCTGCCGGATCAGCTAGGTTTAGAATAGCCTGGATGGAACAGAAAGTACTACTGGCATGTCACCTCCAAGCAGTGCTCAAGCAAGCCCTGCTGAAGCTCGTGCTGCATGGTGGTGTGGTTATGTACATACATGCTTAGTGTCAGGTACTCTGTCTAGCAGCTTTGCCCGGCTTGATGTTGCCTATGGCATGCTGGTTTGACATTAAGGTTGTGGTGTAGAAGACGCAGCCAGCAGGAAGTCCTTGACTGTAAGCACTGCTCAGCATTACAAAAAAATCCCTGTGTTATCAACACTGTTTTGGTCACGAATCCAAAACATTGCTACAGACCAGCTACTATGAAGAAAATTAACTCTATCCCAGCTGTCCTGGGTTCAGCTGTAGCAGTCAGTTTTTCTCCTTCTTAGTAGCTGGTGCAGTGCTGTGTTTTTGACTTTCAGCCTGGGACAACACTGATAACACCGATGGTTTTAGTTGTTGCTCAGTAATGTTTACTCTGACCAAGGACTTTCTCAGTCTCATGCTTTGCCAGGGAAGGGGGAAGCTGGGAGGAAGCAGAGACAGGACACCTGACCCAAACTAGCCAAAGGGGTATTCCATACCGCAGCACGTCATGCCCAGTATATAAACGGGGGGGAGTTACTCGGAAGGCGAGATCACTGCTTGGGTTGGGCTGGGTATCGGTCGGCGGGTGGTGAACAATTGTATCCTCTCCCCTTGTTATTTCCCTTATCATTATTAATATTAGTGGTAGCAGTAGTGGTTTTGTGTTATACCTTAATTACTGGACTGTTCTTATCTCAACCTGTGGGATTTACATTCTTTTGATTCTCCTCCCCATCCCTCCGGGAGCGGGGGGAGGAAGAAGGAGGGGAGTGAGCGAGCGGCTGTGTGGTTCTGAGTTACCGGCTGGGCTCAAACCACGACACCAGCCAAAACCAGACAAGTCCTTAGAGTTGCATAATGATTTTGTGGCAATAAATCAGGCTAATTTCTGGACTCCTCCTCTACTGCCTTAGTCTTCTTGAGTACTACATACTCTCATTGCTGTGAAAAAAGAAAATGCTGCTTCTTTTTTTATACATGTGAAAATCGTATTGATCTTCAAAATGCCCACATGAAAAATTGAGCTCTTCATTGTTCCATTTGTATCTCCTGTTCCATTCTGGATAATTAAGTGTTCTCAAGTAATTAGACTTCTCAGTGGCTTTACCCAAGAGTGGGGCTTGGTTCTTTATAGAGTTTGTTTATATTTCTGTTTAATCAGGAGGAAGATGAGAGATTGTCTTGGGTCTGAGCTGATGTTCTCTTTTTCATCATAGCTGTAGGAGGAACGATTTAACTGTCAGCATCCTGAAAATCCTACAAATAGAAGATAACATCTTCATCCGGCAACTGCTACTGATATTTGAGAAATCCTAAACTATTCATTATCTGCCATGATAGAAAATGACTTTTCCAAATATATTACTGCTAAGCCCGTCAGACTCTTCACCAAGCAAATTGCACCCATAAAGCCTTGCAAATTTCCATAGAAAGGCCACAAAGAAAGACTTAGAGTGGATGGTTTTGATTGTTGCCTTAGATTTTTGAACTGTCTGGTTTTAATGCTGAGATGTGTGCAATGTAGCCTAAAATTTCCCTGCTGGCTGACAGTTCAGCAGTAGGATTTTAAGGGACTGGAATATTCAGTATCACAGTGAATATATTGCAACTGGTGATTTGCCAATGTGTTCAGCAGTCTTTTTGGTAAGGTAGTAAAAACTACAAAGCCATGATGGGACTAGATGCTATTTGAAGTTTGCTGTTTAGTTTAGGATATTAACAGATCTGCTAGAAATAAGTGAAATAGCAGATACTTGAGCATCTTCTGGTAGCCAGTTGTTTAAAAGGAGATAAATGGATTATCTCCTTTTTAAAAGCCTCAGACACAATTAACCTGGGTACTACAGCTCTCTTTAGACTTCTTTTAGATCAAATTTTCAAGAACAGCTTGTGGAGGAACGAACATCCCATATTAAATCACTACTATGCTGATCACCTAAAATTATTTTAGAGTAATGGAATTTATATACCCTAGAGCTGCAGAAACAGTCACAGAATCACAGAATGGTTGGGGTTGGAAGGGACCTCTGGAAGTCCCCTGATCCAACATCCCTGCTCAAGCAGGGCCACAGAGGCCAGATGGCCCAGGAATGTGTGCAGGCAGCTTTTGTGGACACAAAGAGGGAGACTCCACAACTTCTCTGGGCAACCTGTCACAGTCCTTCGTCACCCTGCCAGTAAAGAAGTGTTTCCTTGTGTTCAGCCTCCCCTCTTTCCATTTGTGCTCATTGCTTCTGGTCCTGTTACTACTGATAAACAATTTAGCTAGTGATTTATCAGAGAAAGGTGAATATGCATCCAACATTTATACTAAAGTTCACAACTACTATATGGCCCTTTGCTGGGCTCTCTCCAGTACGTCCATGTCTCTGTTGTACTGGTGGGCCCAGAACTGGACACAGCACTCCAGGTGTAGCCTCAGCAATGCTTGGCCTCCTAGCAATATTTTATCTAATGCAGCCCAGGATACCATTATCTTTCCTTGTGGCAAGGGCATATTGTTGGCTTATGTTCAATTTGGCCAGGATCTCTGATGTCTACGCTGGTAAAAAAGCCTTTCCTATCTTTTTTCCTTTGGTTTGCAGTGTTGAGGGACTCAGTTAGTGTTTTCCTTGCTGTCATGTTGTAACTTATTCCAAAAATGGTTCTAGTGAGAACTGCATCCAAAGAAACGTATCATAGTAACTGCCAACATGAATGATAGCTTCTATTAAGTAAAATAGAGAATTGCTAATGCTAAGTTTTGGAGGTGGAAGTGATTTGTCTCTCAGGAAAAGAGTAGTTTCAAAACAGTGCATGAGAAACAATTTATTTTTCCATCATTTTAATTTGAGTACTTTCTGCAACTGTTTTGTACTTACTGTCATTTGATTTTCTCTTTTTGTGAGCACTATTGAGACTAATTGATTTTTCTGCTTCATTTTTTTCAGAGAAATGCCAGGGATTAAATAGTTGCTTGATAAACCTGCTCTGCATTCTTGCTGAGACTTAGAGATGACAGAGCCACTGTCTGATCAAAACAAAAATTCTAGGTAATGCATAGTTCAAAATAAGCATATTTTCAGTAAACTCTTATTTATCACTATGAAATATCTTTTCAGGTTAGATATAAGGAAGAAGCTCTTTACTGTGAGGGTGTTGAGGCGCTGGCACAGGCTGCCCAGAGAAGTGGTAAATACCCCACCCTGGCAGTGTTCAAGGCCAGGTTGGACAGAGCCTTGGGTGTCATGGTCTAGTGTGAGGTGTCCCTGCCCATGGCAGGGGGCTGGAAGTGGATGATCTGAAGGTCCTTTCCAGCCCAAACCATTCTGTGATTCTGTGATCTCTGTAAGATGATACGTGTATCAATGTGAAATTGCTAGTGTAGTTCCTGATAGAATTTTATACTTAATACCTCTAAGACAATGTAAAATATCATTTTATCACCACCACAGCAATGAAGGATTTGTGCTGTGTTTGTGGTTCTTAAAATCACAACCTACTTTAACTCTTAAAAAGCAAATGAGGAAAATAAATAAATAAATAAGACACCCTCCTGCCCCCCAAAATAACCAATCAACCAAAACACAACAAATTATAAAAAACAAAACCCAAGAAGCAATAAATCCTATTGGAGTTGCTTTGACTGAAGGCATTTCTTACCGGCTTTTTTTTTTTTTTTTTGGAAAAAAGAAGAAAAGACAAAAGCCTTTTACCTCCTACTGGATTATTTAACTTCCTACATAAGTAGGTGATGGATCCTTATTTCTCTCACATTGAACCCCCATTGGTTTTGAATAGAAACATTTGCTCCTTTAGTTTCAGGAACAAGATGTGTGGCTCTTAAAAAAAAAAAATTAAGTTTCATTTCAATTAAATGCTGATAAAGTCAAAGTGAAAACAAACCCAACACCTCCAGACTCAAAAAAATTGGCAGCCAAATAGTCCTCAGTGTGCAATTCTGTGTGCAAAAGGAATTGACTGAAGGGTAGGGGTTTTTAGAGATTCTCTAGGTATGCTCGATATCCTAAACTGGGACGATTATTGTTAGGCTCCTTCTGAAAATGGTTGGCTTTATTTTCTCACCACTAATTCTACCCTAATAAACTTTCCTGCATTTGTGCTTTTTTGTCCCATGGTACTGAATAAATAGCTAACATAGTCTACTTTCTATAGCCTGAAGATAATAAACTTGTGAAAATAACTTGTAATGTCAATGTCTTTACTTAGCCAGAAGTTTCCCAGTAATGCCTTTCCCGAGGAGGCTTGTTCTGTGTTTTTAAGGAATTACTGTTATAAAGGCAATGTAGATTTGACCAAAGGGAAAGCTTTTTCATAGAGGAATTATTCTAAACTTTGTCTTGGTTCTTACCAATAAGTGAATATATATGACATGATAGCCACTTTATGGTTACTCTTCTTACCTGACTACAGCCAAAGTTGCATTTTTTGCATCTAACATCTCTTTTCAATCTAGAAACCTCCACCGACTTTAAAAAGGATGTGAATGTGTAATTTAATCTCACAGCCTCTAGTAATACACTGTAATTACAGTCGGCTTCTTGAAACTACAGCAAACTTTGAATCTCACTTTGAGTAACTTGTGCCACCTCTTGTAATGTGATTTTGCAGTGATGGTAACACTGATGCTTTGGGCTATGAATTCTAATTGAAATCGACTCTGGATTCAGCTGGGGGAAAAAAACCTTCACTGATTCCCATTGGGCTCATTGGAGTCCATTATAGGGAATGTTTTGCTTGGAGGCAAGGCTAATTGAAACAGTTGTGCATTTTCACTGTTCCTGTGTTTCTTTGCAGCCATGTATTATCACCCTCTCAGTAGTGCTGTTTTAATTTCTATAGAACCACACGGTCAGATATATCAAGGTACTGATCAAGGGGTTTTGATGTCTGTGTCAGCATAAATGAAAACATAGCTGAAAGGATAGGAAGTAGGTGTACTTTGAGCCATCTTTGCCATCCATTGAAACAATTATAATAGCATCGGATTTATTACCAGATTAAGTTACAGGCAGGTGTGTTATTTACAGAAGGAGAGGTTAGGATTTCTTCCATGATAAAGTTCAGGTAACTATTTCTGAAATTTCATTTTCATATTCCCACATTCTGATATTAGTTTTACCTGCACAAACCTGTGACAGCTCCATCCAAGAACTAAATCATATTCATCAAGAAATTAATACATAAAAGTACAAGAGGAAGAGAGATGGGAGCTGCCAATTAGATACCAAGAATTCTGGAATGCTGGGGAGGGGAGAGGGAAACAACCCCTCACCTTTGTATTTACTCTTTACAGTTATTTCCCTATCCCCAAACTCTAATAACTTGAAATTCTGGTCAAGGCAGCAGTGACAAAATTCCAGTAATGAAGCTGTTATTACAGTTTTTTCTTCATTACTGGAAATACAAATATACCCACAAGTAAACCTTTTCTCATGTAATTTCCTATCCCATTCATTTTCCCTGTACTCAAGGAGCTGGAATTCTGACACGTGCTAAAAATTGTAATCTTATGAAGTTCATCATAAGCGAAGTGTATTTAAAACTATTTTCCAGCAATTCCTGCACTGTGGTCTAAAAATTATGGCACTGGGTGTGTTGCTTGTCAAATACAACTGAGAGTGGACCTTGAGCTGCTCCAAACCACTACAGCAGCACTGAAGTCAGTAGCGGGCTGTGGCAATTTTGCACTAGTCACACACTCATGAAAATGGTTAATCTTAGTCTATATTTAGCCGAAGTTAATGTCTGACCTACATGTGTTAAGCAGATGAAAGTGGTGTGTGGATGAGCAAAAGGTTAAAGCCAAAGAATGTGAGGTAACATGTGAAAAGTGTTCCTTTTTCCTCATGATTAGACTTTGAAGGCTTAACCTTAGGAACAGCTTCCCTAAAACTTCAGGGTATGAAGCGCAGGGGACAGGGGGAAGCAGCTGAGTGTCAACCACAGTTTTTGGCAAGGAGCTGGGAGCAAAAATTTTTTGCTTGCCAGAACATTAATAGAAGCACAAATCATGTTCGAGGCGAGCCATTCACACTATGCCAGTTCGAGATGCACATCTTTCCAGGAATGGCTTTCATCCAGGCTGACATGTGAAAGAGTTTTGCTCTGCTTCATCAGTAGTGCAAAGGCACTGGGGCTTCTGAGCACTGCCGTCTTGGAACATGATTTCCCTTCAAATGCTTGTGCTGGTTATTATCTTTCTGGTTACAGCTGAAATAAACCATTTGTGTTTCAGAAGGAATGATAGTGCTTGAATATCTAATTAATTTTGAACGCTATTTGCAAGATTAATATGAAGATGTGCTTTGGTGGGTGGCCATGAGTGTGGTATCACTGTATATAATATTTCCATTCACAACCAACCAATTAATCTTTCACAATATATCCTTCAGTTCCTCTTTAATTTTGTGCAGTGGAGTATGACAACTCTTTTCACTCTGGTGTTTCCTATACAGGAGGGTTTCAATAAAATGTAAAGCTCTGAATCGCTCTTGGAGATGTTACATCTCACGTAACGGAAGAATTTAAGGGAACAGAAATACTGTTGATAAGGTTAAACCCCATGAATGATGAGGATATGGTGACGGGGTTAAACATCATGGAAGCTCCAAGAGCTCTTAGAAAAAGGCATAGAAGTTGCCTGTGGAATGTTGTAGTACTAGTAGGTTAAGCTGCCACCGTTGAGTATTTAGGATTTTGAATTGAGAGACAGAAGGTGGCAAAAATAATGTAGCAGATCTGTAGGAAGTCTTGAATGGAAAGAACATATAATCAACCAGGCTCAGGTCCCAGTGAGCATGCTGGAGATGAGTACATGCTAAAGATGAGCTAGTGTGAGTTTGAATTGGGAATTTGTGTGGATTGGAATGAAGATCACTGGTTATTTTGCCACACTGATGTTAGTGGAGCTGGGTTTAATCTTATCTCCTAAGTTAAATGGCTACTTATCATTGAGATTCTGCCTATATCAAGGACAAGACACTGCCCTGAGGTTTATTTCACTGTAAAGTGACAGGGAGGCCAGTTAGGCAGATATCGAGTGGAATATAAAAATACAGTAAAGCTGGAAAATCAACTAGTATAAGTAAAAAAAATAAAATAGGAATTTGTAAAACCAAACAAACATTAATAAATATTTAAAAAAGTATTTTAAAGAGCTGGAAATGGCAGTGGCAGGTACACCCAGCCTGACAGGGACCTGACAAAAGCCCAGAAAAAAGCCCACAAAAGCTTCCTCCCTCACACCAGAGCCCGGGAGAGCTTCTTCCTCCTCAGACCAGAGCCCGGGAGAGCTTCTTCCTCCTCAGACCAGAGCCCGGGAGAGCTTCTTCCCGCCTCAGACCAGAGCCCGGGAGAGCTTCTGCCTCGCTCAGACCAGAGCCCGGGAGAGCTGCTGCCTCCCTCAGACCAGAGCCCGGGAGAGCTTCTTCCCGCCTCAGACCAGAGCCCGGGAGAGCTTCTTCCCGCCTCAGACCAGAGCCCGGGAGAGCTTCTTCCCGCCTCAGACCAGAGCCCGGGAGAGCTTCTTCCCGCCTCAGACTAGAACTCGGGAGAGCTTCTGCCTCCCTCAGGCCTGAGCCAGGGAGAGCTTCTGCCTCCCTCAGACCAGAGCCCGGGAGAGCTTCTTCCCACCTCAGACCAGAGCCCGGGAGAGCTTCTGCCTCCCTCAGGCCTGAGCCAGGGAGAGCTTCTTCCCCCCTCAGACCAGAGCCCGGGAGAGCTTCTTCCCGCCTCAGGCCAGAGCCAGGGAGGGCTTCTTCCTCCTCAGACCAGAGCCCGGGAGAGCTTCTTCCCCCCTCAGACCAGAGCCAGGGAGGGCTTCTTCCCGCCTCAGACCAGAACTCGGGAGAGCTGCTGCCTCCCTCAGACCAGAGCCCGGGAGAGCTTCTTCCCGCCTCAGACCAGAGCCCGGGAGAGCTGCTGCCTCCCTCAGACCAGAGCCCGGGAGAGCTGCTGCCTCCCTCAGACCAGAGCCCGGGAGAGCTTCTTCCCCCCTCAGACCAGAGCCCGGGAGAGCTTCTTCCCGCCTCAGGCCAGAGCCAGGGAGGGCTTCTTCCTCCTCAGACCAGAGCCCGGGAGAGCTTCTTCCCGCCTCAGACCAGAGCCTGAGGTTAATCAAGTTTTTTGCTTGGATTTGGACTTTAAATCATTTCCACATTGTAAGATGGACTGGGTTTGGAAAAGAAAGAGGTATTTCAGGAAAGGTGAGAAAGATTTTCTCTTAAATAGGTCTTAATGGGACATTTTGATATTTCAGTTTAGGATTTGTTCTTCCCCCCCCCCCATTTAAATACAATTCAAGACAAATGAAATTCCTTTTACAGTGACTTTCATTTGATGTGCTTCTGTTGTACATGTACAGGATTTCATCTGTATTACTCTGAACTCATCCCCTTTTATCTGAAAGTGAATGTTTCTACCAGAGGAATAATTTTGCCTTTACTCCTCTTCTTTCCTTTTCGTGGTGGCTTGACCCCAGCCAGCAGCTGAACATGCACACAGCTCTCCCACCCCAACCAAGTGGGACAGGAAGGAATAGAAACACTGCCACAAAACTCGTGGATCAAGATACACACGATTTAACAGGTGAAGGAAAAAGAAAAATATAAAAGAACCCACACAAAGCCACTAAAAAACCCCCACCTAACCAAAGCAAATCAGTCATGCACCATCTCCCACAAGCAGACTGATGCTTAGCTAGTCTCTAAGTAATGGTCACATTGAAAGCCAAGGAACCCTACACCTTTCTTCCTCTACCCCCACTTTAATGCTAACTATGATGTTATACTGTATGGAGCATCCCTTTGGCAAATTTGGGTCAGCTGTGCCAGTGTCCCCTCCCAACTTTTTCTGACCCCCACCTTACTCTTAGTGGAGGGATGGAGGTTCAGAATGGGAAAGAAGAACCCATTGCTGCTGTGCAAGCACTGTTTAGCAATAGTCAAAATACTGGTGTGTTATCAAAACGGTTTAGTCACAAATCCAAACCACAGCACCACAGGGGTTGCTGTGAAGATAGTTAACTCAATACCAGCCAGACCCAGTACAGTCTTAGAACAGCTTGCCAATTTTCCAGGCGACTGAGTAACTGCATATTACTTATCTATCCCATCTTTTCAGTTTCCAACAAGTAAAACACAGCCTATTGTTTCTTATGATTCAAACAGGCATTTTAATTTTATTTTTTTGTTCCAGAATTGAGAGATGAGGGGGTGTTATTTGTTCACTTGTTATAAAGTTATTTCTGATCTTTCAAGATGAGACTAAAGAAATTTTCTAAGTTAGATTTGTTTCAAGTGAAGTTGTTCCCTCCAGAGCTGATGCTTGGTTAAAGAAACATCAGATAACCACAATATTGAAAATGCACAAGTGGTAGAATAAAAGAAAAAGTAACTTTCATGTTTACTTTTGTCTCTGTCTTAAGGATTTAATAATGGAGATGGAAACCATTGCTGTTAATGTAGCAGACATTAGAAACTCAGATAGCTTTGACACTTCCCAACACCCAGGGCTGCTGGAAAGAGAAGCCAGGGAGCTCACAGCTCTTAGAGAGCTAGGACTGGCAAATGTGTGTGTGGGGAACTTCCATGCTGTGCAAATTAGTGCTGAAATTACATTGGCCTCTTACAGCTGCTGCTGTTTATCCAGTGTTCTTTGCTGGTTTTCTGTCAGCTGAAATTAATTGTAATTCAGCAAAACAGTGATAAAAGACTCGTATTTTGTTGTGTTCTGCAGTTGAGCTTCATTAAAAGCTTTAATCTAAAGCTCCACCGTGGGAAGTCTCACAGAGCTAAAATGGGAGGTCTCTGAAGAGCTTTTAATTTCAAAGCCAGGTCAGGTCTTAAAAGCACTAGTTCTTTTTCTTTCTTTTCTAGGTTTTGGGGTGGGATTTTTTGGGGTGGTTTTTTGGTGTGTGGGGTTTTTTGGGGGGGGGGGTTTGGATTTTTTTGGTCTTCTTCCCCTTCCAATGATGTCTTTAAAAAGCATTGAAGTCACTTTTGAAAAATAAGGCTTGGTTCACAAAGCTCAGTTTTAATAGGCTGGACTTTGTATATATGTCAGATGTGAGATTCCTGAAATCAAGTCCAAGGCTGCTGCAGGCAGCTATACTACTCAGTACAGAGGGTATTTTTCTTGGAAGGAGGAGAATAATATTTTAGAAAACAAAATCCAGTAGCCCTGTCTGATTGTACACAAGGCTTTACGTAAGTGGAAAAGCAAAACAGAAAATAGCAGGACAAAGCTTGCTAAGGCACCATACTGAAGTAGTGTGTCAGGCAACAAATGACATTTCTGTACAGGTATAGTAGAATTCCAGCAATAGATAGCCAGGAGATCCTAAACAGTTCTTCTGACTTCTTAGGACAAAAAGCATTGCAGTAACAATGGCTACATGTATTCTATTATGTTAACTATATTCCATGTGGAATACTGTTGTGAACAATAGCTTTCCTCAGGGACAGAAAAAATAACTTTGGGAGGAGGAGGTAGAGGCTGACTGTGGTTCAACGTTCATGGCTGTTGAGATGGATGCAATTTACAGGAGGAGCTGCGAAGGTCACTTAGCGATGAGGTTATTTCATTCTGTATTTCTGGGTTCTTTGGGACAGGGGAACAGAATGTCCCTTTATCAGCATGGGAATGGTGCACCCTTGCCTGTGGATTTCCAGGGTGGAATAGACCTTTGTTTTGAGGACAATTTCCTCTAAATTTTAAAAGCTCAGAGGCCAGTAGGCAATCTCATGATTCTGTAGGTCTGATACAGTGGAAATACTTGAAGAAGTGATGGATTTGTAGTTTGATTAGATACTTTGATTACAGCTTGCTTAATTTTTCCAGAGGGTCTGGCTTTGTACAAATAAGAAGTCACTAAGTCTTCACAACAGCCACGCCCTCCCAAGTCTGTTTCACTGTGGAGAAGAGATAATAGAGAATCCAAGCAGATTCTGTGTCACCTTGCAACTGGGCAGGCTTCAGTCGTATCAGAATTTGTCACCTTTTGCTCATTTTGCATGCATGTAAAAATGGGTATCTATTGTAATACACATTACTGATCTGCTCATTACTATTTTCTTAACTCCTTTTTTACTTACCTTTAATGCTGGGGCCTGAAGTCTCAAGACAAGGCTTTTGTGGCAGGAGTGTAATTAATTCATGCAATTTGTTCATCAGTGGATCAATTACAGTATTCACTCACTATAAAGGTTGCATTCAGAGAACATTAAACTATAAATTAAACGAGCAGATTCCAATATACTCATAATTAGACTTCCCCTAGTGTGTTTATCTGAGATGCAGCTCTGCAGTGTAACAGAAAACTATATTGGTGCATTAAGAGCATCACTGTGGAGATGGTTCAACAAGGGATAGCAGTAGAAACAATACAAAGGTTTTTCTGAAGGGAAAAATGCATTTTTGTATGTCACTATGAATTACGAGAAATAGCGTGTCTTGGATGCTGGGATTTGGAGCTGTGGTTCAGGGATGCTGACTTCTATTCCTGTTACTGTTCTGTAGGGTGAGCTACCAGCTTGCTTTGTCATTCTGTGCCTCCATTTCCTGTCCATTGAATGAAGTTAAGGTATTTTTCCAAGAACATTATAAATGTCTAGCAGGTAGCTATTACTTACTTATCAAAACTTACTTTGCCACCAAATCCCAAGGGTTGGGAACAAAAGAAAAGAAGAAACAGCCCCCCAAATTAACGTTAGTTGCTTTGTGCCAGCTGTGCTGTTTTGTGCTCTTGACTGAATGCAAACTTCTTCTGTGTTTTAACACCTTTCATGAAGCCAGAAGTCAGAGCTTACATTTTATATAATTTATATCAAATGATAATTTCTTTATAGAAATAGTTTCAGTTGTAATTTCTTTGAGGTAGTCAGAACAGCATTCAGCACCTTGGGCCAAACATAACTGCAAGGAGTGTGTGTATTTTTATAAATAGGACATTGTCTCTGCCGTTGCTCAGTGAAGTCATGGTATTGTAAGCAGTAGATTTAATTCAGTAAATGTGAGATTCATGGCTGATCAGAGATGGAAATAAGAAGCAAAGCACTAGCTTTTGTTTCTGCCAATGGAAGCTCAAGCAACTAGAGAGAGTTAGCTTCCTCAAGGCTGCAGATTTCTTCCTCACAATCTCTGAAGCAAGACACATACCAACAGGAGCACAAAGGGAGGAATGCAGTGGTGAGCTGTTTGTTTCCTCACAGCAGCTGTATTTTAAACTGGAATAAATTGCATCTATCAAGGTATGGGCAGCAGCTTTGCATATACTCTTTTTTCTCAGTGTAACATACAAATGTGGGTCCCATTGTTTATTACCGCTTTTACTGTGCCGTCCCATACCATTTCCAGCGTGAGTGGTTTTGTAACTCCTGCACATGAACACACAGTCTGTTTGAAGTATCAGCCTAAGCTGAGTACTCTTGCTAAAAACAAAATGAAATTTGAGATTGTCTCCCATTCTCTCTTTTGTGTGCTCTTCATTACCGTTTGCTTCATGTTTTCATCTCTTGTAGAAAATGTTCTAACCATATAATCAAGATCCATAATTACGTAACCTAACACTGATCATGACCATTACAAGTGTCTAGAATGACTTTTGTCTATAGATTTTCCAGGATTTCCAGGAGCTTCACAGCTCATACAGATAATAGTCCTTGTTAAAATTTAACATATCTTGCATTTAAAATTTCCTTCCCCCTTTCATTTAAGAATATTTGTGTGGTTACATTTATTAATTACTAAATAGATATGTGGAACATGATTTCTTTATATAGATCTATATACAAATACATATTATTTTCCCTAGTAAGAAAGTTTGTGTATGGAAAACAAATATTGCTAATTTTAACGGGTTTGTAAATTGCCCTGAAGCAAACCTAAGCTTCAGGATTTCTTGAAATCCCCAAATACTGAGATGCAGTTCTAAATCAGGTTTTTAATTAGGGAGTTGTTTGTATCCATGACAGCTTGAAGCTAGGTCCCTCATGTCGGATACCTTCTAAATTCCCCTAAATATCAGTATCGGAGACCAAGAGCTGTATTTGGAAAGCAGTTTACAACACACTTACACAACTAGTTTTATGTTATATTGATCCAGTTGAACAGATAGTGTAAGAAGTGAGTTGAGCAAGACATGATAGGAGTTCTTCAAGCTGATAAGTTTTTTCTGAGGTTGCCCATGGTTCCTTGGGAAGTTAAGTGCTAAGTTATTTTTTTGTATATACTACTACTTTCAAACTTCATAGACAATAACTTATACTATAAGGATCTTTTGGTAGCAATTTAGTTTCTGCAAATTGAAATAACATTAAAGACATCATATGCTGTACTAAAAGGAGAAATGTATACTCATTGCTCTTTCATATTTTTTCTGAAGTACACTGGAAACAGTTCATTCAGCTGCACTATAGCACAGTTGACTACATGAACAAAAAGTCATCACCAAAGCTGTCATTTCAATTTCTAACTCATTTTCCCTATTTCTCTGTTTCACAGTCTGTGTTGAAAAGGTTTATCCCCAGCTCGTAGACAAAGACAACTTGTGAATAACAAATCTCAATGTCAGAAATGTCTAGCAAAATGGAAAAAGGAAACGACTAATGAGAAAATCTCAGACAACCCTTATCAGGACCTATGGATAGTGGCTTTAGCAGTAACAGTAAATTAGTGATGGCATATGCCAAAGCACTGCTTTTGTCACTTCTCCTGGGGCTGATGGTAAACTGTACTCTCTGGGAAGGATGTTAAGCCCATCTTCTATGAGTCCAAATCAAAGAATATGCTGTTCTCAAACAGCATTCAGGGATCCCTGCTTTTTGAAGCAATCACAGACTTTTGTAGCTCAAGTCTGACAATTTGGGCAGAAACATCTTGTTGGTCACTACTGTGTACTATGTGAAACTAGAGCTAATCAGAAATGGTACTCGTTTGAAACTGGAGTAATTAATTAGCTGCATGCCAGGAGGGTTCTGGCACAACCCCACTTGGGCTGAATAACCTATTTCTTCATGCTTACTGATGGATGTAATCACAGCTTAAGTCACCTGGTGGACTGCATTTAATATAAAGAGCCATAAAATATTAGGATTATGGCTGCATTTGTAATAATGTCCCATAGTCCATTACTTTGAGACATGAATGGTGGTGGAAGACATGAAACTTGAAATTGTTTCCAAGGGGTGTGAGCTCTAGCTGCAGCCAGAATTGTATCATTCAGACTTGAGGTGTTAAAATCTAATTGTAAGACTGGACAGTGGCTGAACAAAAGAAATACATGAGATAAGAGTGGGATGTAGTGTAACAGTCTTAATGTTTATTTGGCTGCCTTCCTGTTGTCAAGTCTGTGTAGACTGCCAGGCAGAGAAGAATTTGACAGAAGACAATACAGTAGCTCTGTCTTTATTTCTGACCAATTCTGACCTTTCATAACAGATGGCTTAAAACACTTTGGGGTGAAGAGAGTGTAGGATGATGTATAATCAGATTAATCAAGATCTGTCTACATGTTTCTTGATAAGCAGCACCACCATCACTGTTGCTTCAAGTGACCTCCTCTGCAGGTTCCCTCAGGGTTCTGAAAGTTGCTTCATCTGAAAGATTTCATATTTATTATCATGTCATTCCCAGATTTCTTAATGTTCTTTCTTCTGCTTTTGAATATTTTGAAAGTCCCGTTCTCTTTACCGTTATTAGTAGGGAGACCAAAATGTGACTCAGAACTTCTTGATTATTAATGGGATCAAAAGTTGTTAGTAATGCAATCTTAACTTCAGATACACTAAAGCAAACTGATTTGCTATAACTAAGTTTATTTGCTATTTATTTACATTTCTCTTTAGAATGATTTTGCTTAAGTTAACAAAGGAATAATAATGTCTTCAAATGGTCTGTAGGAGAAATAATGTGTTAGTGGTGTGTGTGTGAGGGGAAATACAGAAGAGAACAGCTTACCTTGATTTTTAGATTACTTATGAAGGTCTCAGATGGAACACCTGATTCCCTTCGAGACTCAATTCCACTAAAATTTTAATGTTTCAGCCAACGTGTTTTTAACAACTACTGAATCTCACAATAAGCTGAGAACTGTAATGGTTGAGGCAGAAACTCTATGGGCTGTGAAGAAGCGTAATGTCTCGTAACTTAAAAATAACTCTTGACCTGTCAGAGGAATTTTGAAACAACAGTCGTATTCTGGAATAAAGTAATTAATATCAGTGTGGTCCTATCCAGTCAGGAATTGATCTGGGGATGCTTTCTCACAGCTCTTGTGAAATTCTGCCCCCCTCCCAAGCACAGCAACTACTCTCTCCTTATAGAATTGGCTGCAATCAAATTCTTCTTGCACCTTCCACACAGCACAGCTGCTTTCATGAGAAAGCTGCACTGAGCTGGGCACCTTCTGTCTTTGCCTAGGGTAAGAGATGCAGGACTGTGGCTGCTGAGAGAGGGGATGGCATGTTCCACTTCCATTCACAAACTTCCAAGGTTTCCCTCTTATGAGTGGCTAAAGAAAGCATCTGTCTTTTCAAACAACATTGGGAATAACTAGTGTTTTTTAAGTACAAAAGCAGGTTGATTTATGGAAATATCTTTAAAACTGGGATTCAGGAGGTGAATTAGATGTTTAATTAGGTCTGTACTGCTGCTTCTGCAACATGTAGCTATGCTGAGGTTATTCACATACCTTCTTGCATACCTGTTCATATGTTAGCTTGATAGTTGAGAGATGTTAGCTGTACTGCTGGTCTTTTCTGAAGGTATGGTAGTCATGCAAGCTTGAATCTAGTTACCATAGGCCAGTGCTGCATTTAGGTGCTTAGAGTTCATGCAAATTGTGGTTTTCAAAGTGAAGAGACCCCATGACAGAATTAGACATTATTGAAGTGACAGAAATTAGTATTATGCTTCTGAAAATCATACTCCAAGGTTTTGGGATGAGAGCACCAATTGAAAACCTGGGTATCCAAAATCACGGATTTGCATTGTGATCAACCTCATTTTCAAAGGCCCAGTGCTTATCTCCAGTGTAGGTAATAAAAACTGCGAGTAAACTTATTGAGATTCTTATGTGAAACAGTTAAAAAACTGAATCACAGAACACTGTTGTTTGGGTTTTTTTCCTCCCCCATTTGCTTAGGCAGATTGGAATCAGTTCCTAAATGCAAAAGAGGAGATTTAAGTCAAGCCTTTTCATGTTTGCCTGTTACTAATCTGGAACTTGATATATGTGACAGTCGTGCTATTCAGACAATATCCATTTTGGTTCTCTCCTTGCCAATATGATTTTTTCTAAGCCTTCATTTCCCTTTAAACATGCCCTGCAAATCAGCTATGAAAAAAAAAACTAGATAAGAGAAATATTATTAGTTTCCTATCCCTCCTGATCTACATGAGGGAATGTAGGTGTCACGTCTGCCTTGGCACACTGTCATAGCAATTTATACAGGCACCTGCTATCATATACCTAGCTCAGTAATATCATTCTGTCGTGCGTTCAATGATATTCACTTTGTTTCTACTCATGAAGAACCTAAGCTAAATAGCAGGCAGTACATGTGGGCTCAAGTTAGGTGATCGTCTCCTCTGTGTAGATTTTAAGCCATTTCATTCTTTTTTTACAGTGGAAAGGTGCAAGAATAAGTATAGCTAGTATAAACATACTGACGTCAGGAATGCGGGTAATCATGAGTAGTTTAATATACATTGGAGGTCATGCCTGAAAGCTGTGATCTAACGTGACAGTCAATATGAAGTTTTTTTGCTTGTTTCCATGTGTCTTTCTATAAAATATCAAGAACTGGAAAAACTCGTGGTGTCTTATAATAGAGTGTGTTGATGAGAATGTGATGAGAACAACCCATGTCATCCATTTTGGTAATGCTTCTGACAAAGAAAGAAAAGGCGGTGATAGAATTCCTTGTTTGCTGCCACTCCAACCAGCAACAGTATAGTCTAGCATGATCCTCCTCAAATGCCATGAGGTCAGGCATCGCTTTCCTGTTTATTTTCTTTTTAGAACCACACACAAAGAAGCCTTCCAGTGTAAAGCTTCATTTACAAAGAAACAAAAGAAGGACTGGTTGCAGTTGTTGTCAGAATACCAGCTGTTATTGCAAGTAACAAAACCAAAGTGTACTTTCCAACCCTTAGGTACTATAGGGATTTTGCTCCCTGTGGCATCTGGCAGCTATTTCTATAAAATGTTAAGTGGCTTACGTATAGAATTCTATTGGGTTACTTAGGAGAAGAATACTTCTAATGCTATTCACTGTAGAAATCGTTTGCCCTTTTATTTCTTTCAAGTATAGGATAAAGACTTTGCAAAGTAAAGGGCATCCTCCACTGCAGGATTAGTTTTGCTGGAATTCTGGGTCAAATGTATTTGGATCGTATGCCAGAGAAAGCTGGGAGTATATGTTTTATCAAAGCAGCATCACTGCACCAAAACACTTCCCCATGACTGTTAATCCGTTACAGAAGTCCTAATTCCCATTCCTTCTTCTGTAAACCTTGGTGCCTCTTAAATTACACAAGTGTGTCTTTCTGGAGAATGAATGCATAAATTAATACTTTATCTCTGTATTTAGTTCCTGAAACAGTCATTTGGATTTGCAAGTGGCCACCCCTTTGGAGTGCTTGTGGTGACATCTTGGTTCTGGTTTTGTCAGCATGCTTCTGTGTTAATGGTGTAGCATTGTCTCATGTGGGAGAGAGCTGCCACAATATCAGCCATGATGGGTAAAGAGTACAGTTGGTTTAGAGTCCCAAATTCCTGGGTGTTGTCTTTTCTCACAGAAGGAGGTAAAGTATTGGTAACCTTTCTCAAAGCTAACGGTGGCTGTCTTCCAAATGACAGGTTTTATTCCTGACAGGCCTTGAATGCAACTCGCATACAGTGGGAGTCAAAAAGAGAGCTTTAAATAATAGATCCCATTTAAAAAAGAGCTAAGATAGCAATTAAAAATATGGCCTGAAAACCATTGGTTTTGTTTTGGTTTTTTTTTCCCTAGTGGCAATTAAGAAGAACCTGCAGTGTCAGCCCAAAGTTCTGAAAAACCTTGACTAGCAGCTTTGCAAAAGGAGGTTGACCTGAGATTTCCCACAAAGCGTGATGAAGAGGAAGAATAAACAAGCAGAAATCACTACAAAACAGGTGGGCAAAAAAACTTTAAAGAATATATATTTATCTTTTTAGTGGTTCATCTGGCCTCTGACTCCAAAGATTGCTTAGGGTGTTGGGGTTTTTGTTTGCTTGCCTTCCCCCCCCCCCCCCCAAGTGCTTTGTTCGTTGCTGGATTTTAGTGTATGTTCTGCTCAGGAGAGAAATTAACACAATTAAATACTCAGGTAGATTGTGCTGTGTATAGATGTCAAAGACTAGAAGATCAAAGGGACATTTCTTTGCACAAAAACATAGCATTGATTTTGTATTTCTTTATAGAGAAGATGAAGCTTAATGTGTAAGTGCCTGACAAACTGCTTTAATCTTTGCCTGTTATGGTTAGTTGTGGTCATTTGGGGGCTACGGTACAGCTTTTGTGTCTCCAGCATCTCTAACACTTGCCCTTCAAACTAGCTTTGAAATGTTTGGTTCCATCCTGGAGTTGTCAGTGCGGAGGTGGGTGCCTTAAGCTATTCTGTGGGGTCTGGAGGAAGTCTGGTGCTGCAGAATGGGCTTCACCAAGTGCCAGCATGGAAAGCATGAATAATTTAACACAGGACAAACATTTTGGGTTTGTGAAACTGTTTGACATGGCAAACTGAGAAATTCCAGTTCTGTTGTAGAAAATGTTTTCTTTTTTTCAGTCTTGCCCTTAAGTAACTCAAATAGAAAGCAGTTCTTATTGAAGTAGAATATTATGAGTTACTGAAACAAAACAAATGAATTTAATTTGCTTTGGATATGTAAGAAAGGATTTCTGCACCATGAACTTTTTGACTTTCTGATTTCTTCCCTCCTTCCCCCTTCCTGGTTTGGGATAAGGATTCTTTTGAAATGTTTAGATTTTCTGCAGGTTATGGGAACTATTTTATGCCTCATCCTGATATCATCGTGTTAAAACCATGGTCAAAAAAAGCTCTAGTAGATCTTCCCTTTTGGATACAAAGTACCAAAACTGATAGAGAAGAATTTGATAGTGCTTATTCATCCTATGTTACCCTTAAGAACTCCTTTTGTCTTATGAGGTGGTTATACCATTTCATTGTGCTGGTTTGTTGCAGTCTGGTATTTTAGGCCCCTGTGCTTTTTCTTCTTTGAATACATTGATGGTGCAGTGGACATGCTCAGCTCTGTGAGCATAGCAGCGAGAGGAAAACAGGGGTAGGTCATGTGGAAAAGGAGATGATCTTCTTTTTGCGTCTGCTTCCTGTCAAGCAAATCTAGTGCTGCTGCTGCAATGAGGAGTTGCCTGGGGGGAGTGGGAGCTCTCCCATTAGAAAGCAGCACAAATAGGGCTGCTTCATGAGGGGCAAGCTGGGAGCTGCAGGTGACGACAGTGCAGGCCTTTTCTCCAGCCCTCTACTCAATTAGAGATGATACCAAGCAAAGGAGGCACTGTATGTCCAGTACCAGGAATACAGTTACGGCAACAGCAGATAAGGTACCAGTACACAGCACCTGGGAAGCTACAGAATACTCCGGGGGATGTGTTGAGCAGTGACATGTGGCATGCATGGGGAACTGGGGGTGTCACACTGAAACAAATACATCCTTGCATCAAAAGAAGCGTTGAACAGAATTCAGTGTGGGAAGCAAGTCTGGAGAGGAAGATGGTGGGATGGTGTTACTAATCATGGTAATCACAGTCCTGTCTGTAGTGTGTGTTTAAATAGAAAGGAGGTAAATAGCCAAAGGAGCAAAAGTATTATCAGTTTTACTGCTCTTGGGTTTAAGGTGGGTGAAATGCTTTTTGGAGAGGGCAAAGTCTCTTCAGTTTCTGCACACTAGCTTGTTTGAATTCAGGATGTTTTGCAAAGCAGGACAAGAAGCTGACACAAACTTTTTCAGTGTCTTGGCATATTTTGGTTTTGCATCTCTAAAACAGCTCTTGGTCCCTGCTTACCTGTCTGTCTTATTTCAAGGTGTCTGTCTCAAGGTTTCTTTGCGCATGAACTCTGCTTTTCAGACACTGCAAATGGCCATGGAAATGTGACAGCTTGGGCTTTGAACTTCAAGCAAAACATATCCTGGGCATTTATATATACAATGCATGCTTCTGTCTGCCAGAATAGATATATGTTAGTAAAATCACAACTGTTTTAAATTCCTCAAAGCATCAATTTCATTTTCCCATGTGGCCTCTCTGAGCCTAGAAGTTCAATGTAACCTTAGAAAAATAATTCTATACCCTGAACATGTCATTCTAGCTCAGGATTACCTGTGTTTAATGCAATTATTTTTTGATAGGTCTGTTCTCAAGGGTACATTTGATTTGTTCCACAATTATCTGAATAAAAAGCACCTCCTTGCTTTTTCTTCCCACTGCTTAGAAGAGCAACAGTCTCACTTGTGGTGTCAAAGTCACAAGACATTCATGGGAAGCTAGGGGACAAGGTAGGAGAATCTGCCCAAGTATCAGTCAAGTGCCATGCCCAGCTTTTTTTCATCTTTCTCATACTGAGCAATACCATCCTGCTACTCACTATGTAACCTTCCCGTGCTGACATCTGGGGTTTTTTCCCCAAATGTATGAGACTATAATGCAGATAACGCACAGATTGGTTAAAGTAGACTGGAGATCAGCAGTAAGTGGTTGCAAGAAGAGAGGCAACATATTTTCACATACATATATGCACACACATCTTTTAATACTGTATTTTTCACTCATAATGCCTGCCTTCTTTTATAGTAACGCACGAAGCAGAAGCCTTGAGGTTCAGCTTCACAACTGAGAAACCTAAATGCGGCTGCTGTCTGTATTCTGGTTTTTTCAGAGTAGTCATAATCTTATTCAGATTTTTGAGCTAGAATAATTAAAGCTACAGTTTCAGTCTAACAGCTTTAGCTCTTACTGTTAAGGATTTTACTATGGCTGTTTTTCTTACCATTTTGTAAGGCAGCTGACTGCAGAGCCCATCAAGTCTTGTAAGATCAGCTAGCTGTCTGTTAGTGCATCTCTGCTTTTCTCCATAAGCTATAAAGAACATTTTTGTAGATTGATGAAGGCAGAACGGCTTATCTGAGACACCGACAAGGTCAATTCCTGCATCTAGTGTGTGTATAAATTTCATCAAAGTGGATTTAACCTGAGGACTGTACGGGATCCCTCCAAAGAATAGCAGGGAAAACCACAGCTAAGTAGGTCCTCTCTGTAGGTCACTGAGTGTTGCTTTTGGATATAACACTTGCCCTTTAACTTTGAGTACATTTGGATGCATAACATAGATTCAGAGAACAGGATTACTAGAAGACTGGAGAAGATTACTTAATACCCGAAGAACTATTGTTTTAGTTCAGGGGCACTTGTACCTTACAGCATGGCTGATATGTTATAGAAGGCCTCAAAGGAATCCCTTAGTGAGATTTTCTGTTTCCTCTTTTCCTGTTGCCTCCATCTTCAGTTACCTATTTTAGCATCAACTATGAAAGATGATGGTTAAATAATATTTACCTGAATCTGAGTAATTCATAAAAGCAGAGTCAGGACAAGACACCTTCACTGTATCTATAGTCAATTTTATAATGACTTTGCATGTGTGTAGATACTAATCTCTATCATTATAGGTATATGCCTATCTAGCTATATTATAGATAGATTAAATTAACATTTTTCCCTGACTCTGCTTTTTACTTATCCCCAGTAATATGAGCAGCTGCATTTGAAAAACATCCCCTGTAATCAGAAATATGTGTGGATTTCCTTGGAGCGGTATAGGATCTGTTTGAATGTCTGTGCTACCTTTCACAAGTTATTTGGTGTGGGGCTGTAGGCAGCACTGGTCTGTTCTGTGGACATACATTTGCTTACTTTGTCATGGTGCCAGCAAAAGAAACTTCCAAGCTTTAGGCACAAAGGCAATGACTTTAAGAGGAGAATGAAGAGGCAATAATTTTCAGATATGCCTATCTATTTCACTTCCTCAAATGGATATCTTGTTATAAATAACTACATAATATTTCCATCACAGGCACTAATGTGCAGGGTTTACAGCATATATTTAAGTTTAATGGATTTCAGTTTACCCTTGAGAGAAGGGCGAAGTCTCAGTAGGGCAACCTGACTTCCTTTAGACGAGATATAAGCAACAACTGTGCAATTGCAGAGCAGGTCTAAAAATAGCTTTCTGGCAGTACAGTACAAAGCAGTGAAGTATAAAAACAAGATAATCAGTCTCATACTGCAGTTAGTTGCTCACTGGAGATTTTTCTCAACTTTAATTCGAAGTATTATGAAAGAACCAATATAATATATAGGTACATAAATGTTCCTGTTACATAAGTTAACTGTATTTCATGGAGTTGCACCTGCCCAAATTGATTCAAATTGTATGAGGGAAATGACAAGGTGCCACAGTACAAAAGCATCCTCCTGTTAGAGTAATAACAATAGATGCTCAGAGCAGTTTCAGCAACTGTAACTAAATCTCCTCCTTTCTCCCACTAAAAAATAATAAGAATAAAAAAAAGGTGGTTTATTGCCACAGATACAATTACTAAGAGACAAAGACAAAACTGATGTATTTCTGTAGAAGATCTTCAGCTTTCATTAGCAGCCACCTCAGCACTCTTTCAGCAGAGCTCCTTCCATCATTTTGGGCAAGGGGGAATTCGGTCCTAGTGATACATGGTTCTCTGATCCCAGGAATCAAATAGGCTGTTACACATCCAAAGCACCTTGATTATTTATATAAGAATGAAAGCCATTCATTGGCCTCATTGAAATTAAATGAGCGTCCTATTGAACGGTGGATCTGTTATATATCATGTTGATGTACTGGTTTCCAAGCGGGTTTTGATCAGTGAACTCAGCTCTTCAACACTTCTCACACTCACCTTAACTGAGAACACAGAATGTATTGATCAGAATTGCTTTGTAGACCACTTAATGTGACTTGATAGAACTGATAGTCTGTTAATCACACCTCAAACACAATTATAATCGAGTGGGCTGATTTTTATTGGTTTTGTTAGTTAATTTTGCTGTTTGTTGCAAAAACTGTATGTTCACACTCATGTTTTGGCCGCATCAGCAGTGTGTTCAGATTCCCATGTATAAGCGCACCTGCAGTAGCCACGTACAGAAAAAGAAGGGTTTGTTTTCATTTTTTCTTCTACTGTTCTGAACGCTTGATGTTTATCTGGCTCACAGGTCATCTGTTCTTAAAGATGTTCACCAAAAAGTAGTTATATTGACTTGAAAGCACACATACTCATTTTCACTTTGGAAAGGTGCCCTGTAATCACATAGTATTGCCTGCTAGCACTGAAAATGCTAACCTTAAAAGGCATTTGAGTGACAATCCACAAACTTTACCTTCAGTGAACAGCCTGGGCAGTTACCTAGCTGCATCAAGACCATAAAGAGGTTGTTTTTTGTTCTTCATTAAATGCTACATAAGTTTAATGATTACTTTCATTACTTGTTATTATTATTTACTATCCTAGAACATAGGGTAGGTATTTGCTCCTCTCACATGCATGTGCACACTCATACACAAGTGCACACCAGTAAGCCTACCTCTTAGCTGTATTATTAGTCTCTGGCTATTGGAGCCAAACACATCTCAGCGCATTGTTATAAGAAGACTGCCACCCCTCTTCCTCCTCTCCCATCTAGAACTGAAGCTTATAGGAAAATGAATGTGAATAGTTCCAAAAGCAGATTCTATTCTCACACACAAATCTGGGACAGCAGGGATGGGGTGTTCATTATTTCTCCTGAGCTGTTTATTGCTCTGTAAAAGTTGACATGAGTGGAGCAGTTTTATTGCCAAAGGAAGGGCTAATGGGCAGTTTGCAATAAAGTGGACCTATTCCACTGGTGTTTAAATAGTCAGAGGTGGTGCCTTTCGACACAAACATCTATAAGCTCTTGGTTTTCCATGTGGAGGCAGATGCTCAGCGAATGTAAATAGCCTGCAGCTGCAGTGAAATCGCTGGCATTAGGACAAAGTGAATCAGCTGGGTCAGCTCGTGGGAACCTATAGAGTATGTTCATGAGCTATGTACATTCCAGTTGGGGCCAGAAGAATGAATTCTGGACAAAGCTGACTGCAGCTCTGAAGACAGATGTGCTCGCTTGGGGGTTGGCAGTCCTATCTCCAATAGCTGTGTTGACAATGAGGAGATCACATGCAGTGGACTCAGAGTTCTTTAACATCAGCTTGGTGTGAATGCATAAGGCCTGTTGTGTAATGCATTTTTAAAAACCCAAGGTATGTCATTTATTAGTACTGTGAAAGGGTGGAATAGTGTATGGGTGTACTTTGAATTTGAAAGGAAATAAACCTAAGGAATTAAATTTCAGAACAAGTTTCAGTGCTACTTTTCAAAGAGCTTAAAGTCACAAGAATGTCAAGAATCCTTGAATTGTTCTCCTGGCTTCAGTAGAAATGCAGAAATCTTGATAGCGTGTGAACAGGCAAAATAATTAGCTAATAATTAACTAACCTCTTAATGATAGACAGATACTGGTTTGATATTTCTTAATTTCTTAACTGTATTAGTTTTTACCTTGGATGTTGATGGCATTACTCTAAATTTTGAGTTAGTCCTTCCTTCTGGCTGTTGTATATAATGTTATTTATTTCCATCTTTGTTACCGTTATATTAGTAGCAAAATCTAATGTTGTTTACTCTAAGGGCCTGTCCATTATTTTACAGTAAGTTTTCTGGTTGGTTCTTAGAAGCTTGGTGGCTCACACTGGCACCAGGAGTAAGATGTTAAGGGGACATGGGGGAGGCACAAGGCTGAAAAAATGTTAAGACCCCCAGGCAGAAACCTTACGAGCCAGAGTGGAAATCCTTTCGCAAAGTCATAGTCTTTCCAAAGTGTTGGTTTGGGGGTTTTTTGGGTGCCTGAAACAGGGACTCTGCCTTTTCTGGGAGCTTTGGAAACAATTGGTAAAATAAAGCAACACTGATACAATAAAGCAACAACAAAATTTCTGGGATCAGATAACAGTGTGAGAATGTCTGTTTTAATTTGAAGGATATTTCTAAATTTCCTGAGGAAGAAATTAAGAACTTGGTGGAAAATGCTTAAAACCAGTTCTTAAAACATTCAAATGCATTGTTTTTCTGAAGCATCTGTCAAGACTATGGGAACTTGGCTGTGACTTTTCCCCATCTGTTTCTGGTGAAATGGCTTTTTATTCCCCTTGACCCTGTTCTTTAACTTGGGTCTTATACCAAAATGTTGCTGTGTTTTGTCTGAACTGCTATTTAAATAAAGTATGTATTTTGGACAGACCATCATCTAGTAAATACTCCAGTTGAATAAAATAAAGCATGAAGCAAAGTTTTTAGTTTATCATTAAAAGGTATTTCTGAATTCTCAGTGTCCTGCTTATAGAACTGCAGGATGAGAATGACTTTTGGCTGAAAAATTACTTTTGGCTGAAAGATACTGAGTGTTTGGGAAGCATAACTGGTCATATCTGGTTGGTTTTCATTGCTGCTCATTGAATATAGGTGACATTCAATCTAGGAAACAGGCAGCTTATTTGCATTGCATTTTGAACCACCAGAACCGTATAATGGTTTTGGTTGGTTTAGCTCATCTAGTTCCAACCCCCTGCCATGGGCAGGGGCGCCTTCCACTAGAGCAGGTTGCTCAAAGCCCCGTCCAACCTGGCTTTGGATAATAAAGAGAACAGTTAATTTTGCCTCTGTTGCTTCTGCTCATCACGGAGTAGTAGGTCTTTGGTTTATGGCCTGGCTATTTGAAAAATCTCTGAAGTTAAGGGTGGTAAATTCAAAAAGGCATTAGGAGTCAGAACCAGATTCACTACAGTAAGTAGGTATCTGAAATGGACTTTAGCAGCATTTTTACATGTTTTTTGTGTATTAGGCAAACAGGGCTATGTGTTTATTCCTCTAATAGGTTCATCTTTCTACAAAGTCACCTGGAAGTTATCACAGTCTTTACGGAGCATACTGTGTGTTTGAACAGCAGAAGCAAACATGATGCAAATTTAACACTCTTCAGTGCTAAAATTAACGATTATTTCAATTTAATGCAGAGCTTTTTTACCTTGCTTGCTGCCTCTTTCAGCTTGGCAGGAGGCAGATGAATGTCAGATATCAAGTCTTTCACTGCATAAAAAAACATTACAAAGCAAACTCCTCAAATGTGTCCTTTTTACCTCTGAAACCTGTCCAATATTCATCTATATTTCTGAGTAGAAGCATGCCTTTCAAAATACAGTATGGGATAGCTTATATAGCATTGCTTCTGCAGCAGAAGCAATGTAAATAGTATAGCCACCTAACCCTTCATTGTCAAAGCCTGACTTCACAACTGTGTTTAATATACTTGGTATCAACTGTACGTGAATACTTGAAGTCAAAGCATATTTGTTGATTCATGCACTTGCCTAATCTAACGTGTGAGCTCCTTCCAAGATTTCAGCCTCAAGTATTATACCTCTTCTTTATTATGCAAACTAAGACAAATTTTAACTGGCTAACCCCTTAAAATGCTATTGGTTTGTGACCTGAAATTTGCACTAGGATTCATTTCCCTAAGCCTTGTATCCCATCCACACTCAGAACTCTGATCCTGAGCACCCAGCCTTAGAGAGGTTTCCTCTTTTGCTCAAGAGGACGTAAGTCCACAGCTCCCACCTTGAATTGGTGGCCAGCTGCAGCATGGATCATGAGTTGTCATAGAACAAAGTGGGTTCTGACTTGCTGAAGCCTCAGAAAACCAGGCAGGTTCTCTAAAGCATGCAGAAATCCACACCTCTGTTGTGCTGCTGGCACCTCAGGTGGCTAGTGTAAAGCCAGCCTAAGTGTATCTATCCTGCAGAGCAATTGAAAGCAACTGATGGGTTTGAAAAGTGATTGCAGTAGAACTGCTGATATGTACTGTAAACAAACTCAAGTAAATTTAAGCTGCCTACTTGAGTGGTGTTGGCAGTCATGTTTTTATAGCTGCCTTGGAGACATGACCTAAGTCCTTGTTCAGATTTGGCCTTTGGTTGTTTACCTCTCCACTGTTTTGATTAGAAGTAAGGCTCCATTTACTCTTTAAACATGGTGCCTTTGAAAGCCTTCCTCTCCAGATGAGAAGATTGGCTCATGTTTCAACATAATTGGTTTTATAACACTTCTTATGGTTCAGTCAAGATACTAATGCTTTTTCCCTGCTGAATATTTAGTTGTGGTATGTATGACATAATTGAACCATTGCAACTTCTCCTGAATGTCTTTCTGCTATAATTTATGCTTTTGTATAGCAAAGCTACAAGTGTGCAAACTAAACATCTGATGCCATCTCAGTGGTTGTCTTTCTCTGTGCTATACCATGAAATTGCTCCAATGTTTGTTTTCTCTGTACTGGGGGCAAAGGCTGAGGGAAACAAAGAGGACATACTGTAACAAAGATCAAACAGGTAGTATTAACAGTATTTCCTGTGTAAATATGAATATTGGATGAATTAAGCATGGATCAAAGTGTCCTGAATATTACAAAGGCTAGCTGATTGGGAATATATAGTTTAAAAGGAATTGGTACGTAAGTCTGAGAAATTGCACCCCTAAAAATGCTCTGCAGAATATAGTGAAAAATTACTTCCATCTATAACACTAAATGCATAACTGGCAGTTTTGGCAAAGGTTAGAATGTCTATTGAAAACAGAAGGAAAGAAAGGTTTCCTTTCCTTTAAAGGAAAGGAACTGTCAGGCATCTGAACAATAAAGTTGCAGTTCCGGACATCTTAAACAAAAGACACTGTTTGTTTTCTTGCCTGGGCCTCATCGTTTGATTATTTTCTTTCCCCAATCATGCTATGGTAATGGATGCTACATTCATAAGTTTATTCATAAGCCTATTTTGTAGGTTAGGTCTCCCCTTGCCTTCCAGGCTCCTTGGTTTTAATACTTAAAACATCTAAAGTAATTGCTGCTTGGAAAAGTAATGAGTTTGATTTTTTTCCTGAGTTTTGAGGACTGACAGCTCCCTGATGAAATCCATGGGGAAAAAGGGGTGCCCAAAACCTTTGAAAAGAAAGTTTTTCATGTCTTTTGCTGACTTTCAATGATACTTATTGCAGCTGGAAATCTTGACCAGCAGGTCATGGACTGAGAGCTTCCTCCACATAGAACCTTTCATTTATGGCATCACTCTTAAACAAGCTTTCTTCTTTCTGCCTCTTTAAGAATATGTTTTATATGCCAGTTCCATGTTAGTTAGTGTCTCCATATGCAAGTGGTCCTTCTAATACTGCTTAAGGTGAATGAGAGCACCAGAATGTACGATGGTGAGAGTGTTTCTAGTTTATAACTGCCTTCCAAATCAGAGCGATCACCTTTACTCTTGAGCAAGGCTCTGTGCAGCAGAACAGCAGCGCCACTCAACCCCTTGAGAAAAGTTCTTTGTGCCTTTGCATCAGAGGGAACACCATGTCCCTTGTTTGGGATTTAGGCCAGAGACTCAAAAATGCAAGAAACTAAATCTTACCCGCATGGGAATTTCTATTTCCAAAAGCAAAAAATACCAGATTTTGTCTAAAATGTAGCTGCTGCCATTACCCATACACGTCAAACACATGGCTGTCAGTATATAACTTTAATAACAGACAGCATTATACTGAACTTGTGTAATTATGCAGCAAGCCACAAAATGCTCAGTGGAAATCCCTGTTCCTTGGAAGTCTGTTTTTGCTAAAACTTAAACTGCTGGATTTCCTCCTTTACACTGGATTTCCTCCTTTACACTGGATGCTGACACCAACAGTCCAGGGACAATCCATAGGCTGAGATAAATTGATGAAAAGTTTGGGCTGTAAAAGCATTAATGGCGGAGCAAAGATATTGAAGTGCAATCTGTGGGCAGGAAGGACTACAGTAAAGCAGACTTAGCATTTGCAGAGATTAGTGCGGGGAAAAATAAATTATTGGCAAAATGCTCGAGTCAGTTGGAACATTTCACTAGAAGGCAGATTACTGCTACTACTTTATTGACTTTGAAAACTAAAATAAGTCTGCCCTGAGGATGTTGGCTGAGGAGATCAGAATGGTGCTGCTGAAACTGACCCACTGCTGCTTCAAGAAGAATCTAATAAAGTTAATGCTGGAGGTGGTATTTCAGAAGTGGTTGTAAAGGTAACTGTCAGAATGCCCAGGAAAGCAAAAACTCCAGGGACTGTACCAGAAAACAGGAATATGAAAATGTGAAGCTGGTGGTGAGAAGAGGAGAAAATAGAAGTTTAATTAACAACATAATTGGGTTTTAAAATCAGTTCAGCCCTTCATTAAAAGGTCATTTGAAACTCGTAGTGAAAGAAATGTATCTTCAAATATTCTAGCATATACTGAAGCTGTAAGCAGAATAACCACAAGGTGACTAGAAAGGGAATGGCTTGAAAATACATCACTGAATCATGACATTTTGAGACAGCTTTTCAGCTATTCTAAGCTGCTGTAACTCCCTTGACTTCTCTAGAAGTGTATTCACTTACATGAGCTGCAGCTGGGAATGGAGGTAGGATTGTTGAGGGGAGGATAGAGACATTTCTCTATAAAACTGGTGAGATTACATCTGGAATGCTGGATCCAGTTGTGAGTCTGCCAGTATGAGGCACAGACGTATTGAAGTGAATCCACCAAAGGGCCACAAAGATGATGGAGGAGTTAAAGTATCTGATACGTGAACAGGGCTGAGAGTGCTGGGACAATTTAGCTTGGAGAAGAGAAGAATAAAGGGGAATCTTAGCAATATGCTTAAGTGCTTAAATATCTGATGGGAGGGAGTAAGGAAAATGAAGCTTGATTCTTACCAGTGGTGTCCAGTGAAAGGGCAAGAGACAATGGGTGCAAACTGAAATATAGAAAACTCCATTTAAGCATAAGAAGCACATTTTTTGCTGTGACAGTGATCAAACACTGGAAATGGTTGCTCAGGGAGACTCTGGCGACTCCATCCTTGAAGACACTCAAAACGCTGGATGAGATCCAGAGCCACCTTCTCTAATTGACTCTGCCTTGAGCAGGGGCATTGGTCTGGATGATCTCCAGAGGTTGCTTCTAGCCTCAACCATTCTGTGATTCTCTTATCTGAGCAAACTGATGGGGGGGAGCAGAGGTGAAGGAGCTATTTTATTTTATCTTTTCATTATGAAGATTTATACTCTAGGCTTGGTAAGGACATTGGAAGCTGGTTTTCTGGAAGGCTGCTATGCAAGGGTGTGAAGGAAGTGTCTGGGGTTTTTTTCTCTGTTTGCTTCTGATCTGCTTTTGGAAGGTCAGCTTTTCTAGAATTGCAGATAGCTTTAGAAGTGTTTAACAGGCATGTGGGAAGAAATAAAAAGTCATTTCAATTGCAGATTGAAAGTTCTTGGAGCAACTACTGTGCTTTTCTCTTTTCAGCTCTTTCAGCCTACATTGTGCTCTTATGGTGCTGCCAAAATTAAAGAGGAAACATGAATTAAAAAAGACTGAAGTAGCTGCTAGACTGAGTAACCTCCTGTAGGAAATGTAGGGTATGCTAAATGGCTTGGAGAAGATAGCACAGGCAAAACAGGGCATACACTGAGTAGGAGGCAAGATAGATTGTTGTCTCTTCTAGTCACAGAAAAAAATCACACAAATCGTTGGAAGATGCTCCTATTCCTTCATGGGTAGTTGTGCAGAGGTCTAAAACATTCAGGTCTGACCCTGTGCTTCCTGGAAAGTAAAGCTGCTGTTAATTTTTGAGGCACATAGGATTGGAATTTTGTTAATGTGTGCCTTTGAAAGAGAATCCCTGGTTTAACCTTCAAGTCTAATGTTCTGTCTTGTCAAAGATGATGCCACCTGTTCTGTAGCACTCACTGTAACAGGATATATCACTAAGCAGAAATAAAAGAAAATGAGTCTCTGCTCAGTCCAGTGAGGCAAGTAGTCCATCTAAAAATTTCCTTCTTTCACTCTGGGTGCACATGTTTTTGTAATGCATTTGTTTCCACAACATTTCTTTAAGGTGTTGTGGGGAAGTCTTGCAGCCCTCTTACTGTACAAGTAAGCAAACTCAGCGTCCTGTGAGTAAGTTACGATGTGCTGGCTGTATCTCTTTGGTAACTGGGGTCCTAACTCAATGGAGAAATCCATCTGTAGCAAAGGTGGTGTAAAACTGTCCTGGTGGGCTGACCTTGGCTGGCTACCAGACATCTACCTGGTTGCTCTCTCACTCTCCCTCTCACCAGGACAGAGAGATGAAGTTAGATAAAAAAGACTGTCAGCCGAGATAAAGGCAGGGACATCACTTAACAATTACCAGCATAGGCAAAACGGGCTTGAGCTGGGGCAAAAATAATTTATTGACGATTAAAATAGAGTTGGATGGAAAGGAACAAAGACAAAAAATGAAAACACCATCCCCCGTGTCCCTCATTTCAAACTCAGTCCTTCATTCCTGACTCCTCTACCTCTCTCACCTCCCGAATGCCACAGGGGGTGGTTAATGGGAGGTTGCAGTCAGTCTGTAACAGTTCCTCTCTGCTAATCCTGCCCCCTCACGCTTCTCTTGTGCTCCCGTGTGGGTCCTCTGCATGGACTCCAGTTCTTTGGGATAAACCTGCTCCAGTATAGGCTTTCCTTCAGGAAATAATCCATCTGCTCCAGTGTGAGGTCCCACGTGGGCTACAGTGTGGATTTCTGCTCCGCTGTGTTTTCTTCCACAAGCTGCAGCGAGGTCCATGACTAGGTACGATTGCTGTTTTGGAAAGAGTGAAGATTTCTTTCCTATTTAAAGTACTGATTTTGGAACTGTAAAAATGCTCTCTGAACAGACAGAAAGCAGTAAATGATATAGGTGGGTTAAACCATTAGTTGCAGTGTCGAGAAGTAGGGAAACTTCTTTCCTGGAGAAGAAGATTTCACCACCACTGTGAAGTTTCCTGTTGGAGCAGAAATATGTAGCAGAATATCGCTGTGTCAAATCAACACTACACTTCCAATATTCAAGTGCAATAAATCAGTAATCTTCCTAGCAAAATTTCATGCCTTTCAATATAGTCCTTCCAAGGCTGAATTTGGCCTGAAATACCTTTATTATTATATTTTTCGTTATTGTTGTCCATTTATTGACTTAGTGTACTGCTAACTTCCAGCCTGCAGAAGTTCCAACTCGGAAATGAACAGCACAAAAGCCTTGCCGAATGTTAACTTCTATTATTGCTAAAGTTGAACTGCATTATCTGGTTTGCTACAAATAGGACAACAGTTATTTCTAATCCTGTGGGGTGTGTTGATTGGCAAGTGATAAATATCTCATAAAAATAATTTCTTTGGAGCACTTACAACAGCCAAAAAACAGTGATTAATTGATTAGTGTCTGTTCTGGAGATAAGAAGTCCATAATTTATTTACAGTTTCAGCCTCAAATGCTCATTAGAGGATGGAACATGAAAGTGAGTGCACTGCCTACATTGTTTTATTGCAAAAAGAGGATGTTGCTCTAGTTTAAATAACCAAACAGTGATGACTGTCTTTCCACATCCATTTATCAGAAGCAAACAGTGCAGATAGCCAGTGTATTCTGCTGCTTCTCATGAAAAAATTGAAAAATAAAGCAAGAAAAAAGTAAAGAAAAAAGAAAAAAAACCATGGTGATGAAGAAAGCTACAGAGGACAGAATGAGTCTCGATTCCTAATGAAAATCGTAGCTTTTCTGAGGGAGAATGCTTATATCCATTACTTCCCTCTCGAGGGATTCCTTCGAAGCCTGAATCTTAGATTATTGCACCTCTGCTTTCCACCTGTATAATAAGAAACCCACCATTGTCGGTGTTCTAAATTCCAAATCTGAGTTGGGGTTCTGAAGATCTCATTACGATGGCAATGATGCTATATTGATTGATTAACTAACGAACTTCTTAAAAGTTACACAAAGGCTAAGCAACACAACTATAAGCACGCTGTGAATTTCATGCTACCTATCCAAAACCATGCTGCTTTGTTAAATGTAATGGGAGGACTTTAAAGATGCATCTTTATATAGATAAAAGGCATTGGTAATAATAGCAGCCAGTTTTGCAGTAGGTTTTTTCTTTTCTTCATATTGTTCCCTTTCTGGGAAACTTCTTGCAAATCTGTGACTGCGACAGTGCCAGAAATGAATGGCTGTGAATACTGCCTGCCTTATGGGAATGTTTATGTGTGAATATGTTGATTGAGTAAAAGGACACTGTAAGAAAAACAAGCAAGAAGGTAAGGCCATTCTCAGCAAACACTGCTGTTACGAGGCTGTAGTAGGATGAAAAGCAGCATTGGAATCAGGGCAAGAAATATGATTTCATAAGGGACTTCTTCCTCTCAGTGGGGACCGGGAGCAGTTTGTAGCAGTATCAATTTACTTTTCCTGCTGTGTTGGCTGCAAAAGTTAATTGTCCTTAGGTTACATTCAGGTGCTGCTAAACTTATATTGTTGTGCATTAACAGCAGAGTGTTTAAGTATGTTTCTTGCAGAATTAGATCCTTCTGCTTTAAATGAATGAAGTTTGTTTCACGGCTGATATCCATTTCCTGAGCTGTCAGAGACTATTGGTTTTATTTCAGAGTATACTCATTGCATGACTTGTGACCCTTATGATCTTCGCAGGATCAGATGGTGTCACAGCCTTGACTACTGCTTCCCAGCTCTGAGGACATGTGTCTTTTAGGGCAGTGTAGAAGGAAGAACTGGTGTGTGCATTTTTGCATGTTGTGTTTTTCATGGTACAGATGCCTGAGGGACTCAGAAAATCTGGTTTATAATGAATACAAGGATGACTGTAGCTTTTTAATTGCAAGCAGCTATTCTTTTAAAGCTGAACTCAAAATAACATTTTTTTCTTTTTTAATATCCAGGAGTTGATTTTTCATTGATAAGGTGAATAATCACATGATGGCAGTAACAGGAATGCATGATATTTGTGACTGTTTAAGAAGGGAGAGAACCTGTCCTAAGGAATTGCACCAGAAAATAACCAGATCTCATGGAGATATTAAGGGCATAATGTGTTGTGTAAACTGTCACAATTCCTTTTGACAGGTCAGCACTAGAGGATACGTAAGAAGGAGCAATGTGTGGAAGAACAGGCTTTGCTCATTGTTCCAAGTATAAGCAATGGGCCAGCTTAATTTCCACGTCCAATATATGTGGGCAAACTTTCAGAGGGTTTATTTTTTATCCAGTGAAATTAGGAATCAGCGATTTTATGCATCAAATTTCATGCTGGATAAACCAATTCAAATGAGAAGTAAAATCAAAATTGGCTGTCTTTCCTTTTATGCCTTTTTATCTGTTTGGTAGTTCAATGCCTCTTTTCTGTTCTGGTTCCTTCACCTCCTCTCTTTCCTTGAATATTAAAAAAAAGACTTATATAAAAATTTAATTACATTCTCCAGTCTGCTTACTACTTTGTCACCCACTCAGTGAAGAAATACAAACCCCAACATCTGATCATAAACACTGACTGCTTGCATTAGTTCATTAGACCAAGGAAAAGAACATTATAGTACCTGACCAGCATTAGATAATACACATATAAAGCTAACATAGCCTTTTCTTTTGTTTCCATTAAACATGAATTTTTAATAAGAAACTTACTAAAATTAAGTCTATTCAGGAACAAGCAATAAGCCCACCAGTATTCATTTGATAAGCTTAGGGTAGTGCACTCAACTGTAATGAACTGTATATTCTGTATAATTCCATCGTTCTATTCTTGTATTCAGAAAACACTGAGAATGTTGTAACACGAGCAGAGTAAAATAGAAACAGAACTCTCTGGAAATGGCAGTTAGTAAATACCATGCTCAAATGTTCTTCTCAAGTCTACTGTCTTTTCTGCCTCCTCATCATTTCTCTGTAAAATTTGTATACATTTTCAGGTGAATGTTTTGAAATTGACACTAAATCAGTGGTTCTTGGAGAGTGGAAATGCTTTTTATCCCTTATAATACAGAAAATCATCCCAAGTGTGCAGTAAATTTGCATTACGGTGCAGCATCAATGAGACTTAGATCATCTAGAGAAATCTGTCACTAAAGCAAATAGCTAACTAGTAGAGGTTCTGTGTAGCTCTTGACTGTAAATGATTATGAGATTGTAAATGGATTTACAACATTGATTTTGCATAATGTCATGAAAAACAGTATAATGTGTTCCTTTTTTCTTTCCATGTTCTATAACAGAAGTTAAATATCACGCTGGCAGTGCCATTGTCTGATGGGTTGGAGAGATGAATATGTGTGCTTCCATTATGTAAATAATAAAAACTTTTCTGCCTTGTGTATTAAAAAAAATAGGAATCTGTTTAGGTCAATTAAAAATGTTACTTTGATGCATTCTGAAAAGTTGTATTCATGAAATAGATGTTGCAAGACTTTGTGTTTCATCAACAGACACTACCAGAAATTAAATGTGTTCCTCAAAGAGCACTTAAACATTATGTTTTGTTTTCCTCCGTTACAGACTACACCAGATCCCATCGGCATTAGACTGACAGTTTCGTCAATACCCGTCACAAACTGTATGTACATGTGTTTCCTTAATACACGTTTACTAATGGGGCTTGATGCTTTTCTTGACGTATTGATCATGTCTATCTGAACTGACTGCATTTTCTGGTTCAGAAAATGTAGACTGAAAAATCTTCCTCTAATACTTCTTAACTGAGATGCTACAATATCAGCCTCTAGTGGGACTTTGTTGGCATTTCTGGTCAATGGCAGTGGTAGATGAAAATGTTAAAAATGCCATGAAATTGGGTTGGTGTTTTGCCACTCTTCTGGCCAGTCTTTTCCAAAGAGAATCTGTTCCTCTAATACTCTGTGAAATACTAGAGTTGTTTCTTACTATTTTGGGAAAATCACTAGATTTCGGCAGTGTAAGATTGAATTTAGCTCTGGGTGAATTGAGCTCTGGATTGCTTTATTGAAGTAATGACAGTGGTGGTGTTGACCTCAGTGGGGAGGACCATGAACTCAGAAGTTTTGTCAGTGTTCTTTGCCTTCCATGTAACAGCACGATACACAATTCAGCACTGTGCTAAATAATCATGTATGATCAAATCACAGAGTCACAGAAGGGTTGAGATTGGAAGGGACTCCTTGAGGTCATCTGGTCCAACCCACCCATTCAGGCAGGACCTGAAGCAGGCTGCCAGAACCATGTGCAGAGTTTTCCAGAGTTCTAGAATTGTATTACCAGGTACTAAAGTGTACCTGCTGAGATCAAAGTGACCTGTGCTGAGGCCAGGAAGATACAATGACTTGAACCTTTAGTAATTGTATTGCCTATCTGTCAAAAGCATGTTTATGTTATTTTCTCCTGTCTTCTCTTTTCTGGTTCCTAAGTATGAATGTGAAGACTGGAGGGAGGTGCAGGAGTCTGTGTCACTGAGTGTTGCCTTATGTAATTTTTTGGTTTACTTTTCAAAATACCTCAATTTTAATTACTGCATGAACAGACCACTTATATGTAAGATTTCTGTATGTATTTATTCAATACAGTGCTGAGTTTCACTTGAACTATGTTGTATGGTAATTACAAATACTACTCTATCTTTCATTTTCTGCCTCATGAACATGATGAGTCATGATATGGTAGTAAAATAAATGGATGTCCTTATTACTATGTAGTGGTAAGCCTGAGCTATGCTTTGAGCTAATAAGCCTGGGGTACTGCCCTTTCATAGAATCACAGGGTGGTTTAGGTTGGAAGGGACCTTAGAGATCATGGAGTTCCAACCCCCCTGCCATGGGCAGGGACACCTTCCAGTAGAAGGTTAGAATCCCTTTGGTAAGGTGTCTGCACTGGATTGCACCCTGGGCAAGTTTCCTTCTCTCTTAGCCCACAGAGAAGACAGAGATGTTCCAATGGGAGTCCTGAAGGCTCTGCTTGTTAAGTATGGAAGACGTGCACCTGAAGCGCATAGAATCTGTGCTTTAATGAGTGCTTTAATTGCATAAAGACTACATTTTCTTGTAAAACACCTATACTTTGAGAGGTAACCATCCACTCCAAGTGAGAAACTTGATTCCCTTAAGGAAGAAAGGACTCCGGTTTTGGATTTAACTGATCAGAAGAGTGCAAGGGGCCAAGCTGTGAAGTCCAAACCATTTCTTCATCCGTAGATTTAGAATTTACAGAAATGGGTCTTGCTGGAAATTCTGGTGTTCTTACCTTACTTTTGGACTTCTGCTTTGAAAGCACTGTGCTAAGTAAGAGCTTGGAGCCCTCAGAGATCACTGGGAAGAAGCCAGTTGTACTGAATGTCATTTCAGGTACTGCAGGGAGGAGCAGAGACCCTCTCAGGAAAATAGCAAAGAATTAAGGAATGATTTCCTAGCACTTGGTGCACCTGGTGCGCAAGTGTGAAAGGGACAAGTGAACACAGGAGTGCACAAAGGCCCCTAGTTTTGGCATTTCTGAAGTTTGTAATGTTTGATTTCCACAACTCTGATGTTGGTTTGGTTTTTTAACAAGCAGCCATGACTTGGGGTGGAAGAGAAGAGAGACTATTAGAGTCTTAGGTTGTAGGAATTGTTTTAATGTCACACAGTGTGTCATAAAACCAGATTTTGGATTCCCTCCCAAGTTTATTCTTTCCTTTCTATCTGTTCTATTCCAATCTATGGCCACATTAGACATGCTGAAACATACTGAACTCATTCATAATGTTACAGTGTTGTTAGCACCTCAGATGAGAAGAGGGTGAGTGAAAACAAAGATACCGGTATCTTAAACCTCCTTACTTCTGCATCTGAGTGAGTACTCCCTAGGTGATTTCACAGTAAAGTAAAACATGTTAATGCTAAAAATTTATGCTTTAAACTAATGATATTTTAAACTAATTTGACATATTTTACACAAACTCAGCAGTAGAAGCCCTTACACTGTCAACTATAATGGTGTAGAAATCTCATGAGCTTCCAGGTGAAACCAGATCATTAAAAGGTTTGCCAGTTCTCTGTATCTACAAGATACACGACCGCATGCTTAGTCATGCAGGTGAGTCTCCACCCTTTCCACTGTGCTGTTTTACTCCTGTTAGGCATCAGCTTTTCCCCACTGCAGATGATTGATGTGTGAATGCAGAATGTGTGGAAATAGTAGTAGAGAGTCTGTTTGTGTGTGGCTGTGTTCCTGTAACTATATGTAGAAAAGGCAACAAGTTATTAAAAAAGAGAGAAAGTCAGTACTGTGAAGAGCAGAGGAGGCAGTGTAGTTCCCAAGGCAACTAATCTTTTCTCTTTTTATTAAACCCTAGAGCTCATGTAGGCAAAGAACAATCCTCACATCTCTACGAATGTATTCCTGTTTTTTTGAAGAACAGTTTCTGTCATTGGCTAACGTTTTTGTCCGAGACAGAATTTGTCTGTTTAAAGTGGGCGAGATTGATGTTTCCAGTGATGAAGGATTATGGACTTCATGACTGGTATGCTTTCTTTAATCCATTTTATTTCGTTTCTTCAACTTTTACTCATTTTAGCAGTACTTCTCAGAAGGCAAGAGGGGTTTTAACAAAGTAATATCAGAATGCAAAATCAGATCTACTTATTCAAGTATTTTAGTCTAGTCTTTTTTTAATATAAGCCAGATAAGTGCTACTACAAAATCCCACATGTGTAGAACAGTGCTAATATTAATAAGTTGTATTACTCAGATAGAGTCTAGCCTTATTCATTCTGTCACCTTAAGGTAGCAAGCATTATGATTGCTATCATGAATAGGTGGTTCTTTTGATATTCAAAACCTCAGCCTCATTTCTTGAGCTGCTTTTATTCCATGCAAAGTGTGTGTGTGTGTTTAAGTTACAGTGGAGGAGAAAGTGCTATTCATTTCTGATGGCAAACCCACATTCTACCTTCATAAACAGAACCTTACTTTCCCCTCTGCAGTGTGTTTCATGTGAAGATGGAAAGAACCCAAATCTATGGATCATTTTAAAGTTACCCTAGTCATTCCTGTTGAATGCTTGCTTTTGGGAACTAACTTGTAAATGTAGAGGACATGTAGAGTAACTGAGCTGGTAGCAAGGACAGTCTGGAGCAACCATCTCATGAAAAAGTACTGAAAGTAACTAGGCTGAAACCAGATTTAAGGTGATATGAACATCTTGTCTTAGAGAATCATTTGGGGGTTTTTGAGGTTCTTGCATACATCTTTCCAGCCTTCTGGGGGACAGATGGACTTCGATGTGAAATTTTAAGAACATTTAAGTGGGATTTGGGTCACTATCTGTTGTTTGCAAGGACCCTTAATTTTCTTGGTGCCTTCTTGCTAGATTTTGGCCCAAGACATTTTAATGGGGAAGACTGATCTACAGGGAAGTGAGTGAATTGTCACAAACTGTGGACAGGTGATAAAGTGTAGAAGCAAACCCAGCTGTCTTGACCTTCTAGTCCTGGTCCCCAGTCATTCCACAACATAGTTTTTATCAATGTGTACTACACTTTGGATTTTAAGGAGACGTGTGGGGTTTCGAGGCTTTATTAATAACAGGAAGTGAGTAAGGGCATACACACTGTGGTATATTACGCTCAGTGCTTCCATCAGCTGCTGATTTTCTTGGAAAATATTAAATCTGATTACAGTAATATAGATCCACCAAATCAGCAATATGCTAGTGACAATCCACTAACAATATTTATACCTCCGTACTTGTGGCTGCCTTTGTCCAAAGCAAGCAGTAAAACCACAAGACTTTCTCTGCCAAGAACCCCCTGGCTTAGAAAAATGCCCAACAACTCGTTATGGACCTTAAAGTCTATTACTAGGAGTCTCAAATGTTGCTTTAGTGCACCATCCCCATCAAAGTTAGGAACACTGCTTAGCATCAGCTGGTGACTTTCTGTATGAACCTTTCTCGCACTGCCAAATGTAAACATCATTCAGTAATGGGCTAGATAGTTTATAGCTGTTCTTGCAGTGCCAATACAGAGTAATAAAAGGGAGAGAGCACTATCCCTTTGATAAAACAAAGGTTTTGGACAGTGGGATCAGGATTGAGAGACCAGGAGCCATATAATCCCATTAATTGTCTTCATTTGTTATGTTGTGGTTTAACCCCAGCTGGCAACTGAGTACCATGCAGGTGCTTGCTCATTCCCCCTCCCCTGCCACCCCTGGTGGGATGGAGGCTAGAATCTGGGAAAGGTAAAACCCATAGGTCAAGATAAGAACAGTTGAATAATTTAAATAGAGTTAAATGTCATAATAACAACAGCAGCAGCAACAACAACGACGATGATGATGACGATAATGATAACAATAGTAATAATAAGGGAAAGAGAGAGGAATAAAACCCAAGAAACACAAATTGGGCACAGTACAATTTCTCACCGACCACTGACCACTTCCTGGCCCATTCCCAGTCAGTGGCTTCTGGCCAGCTCCCCCCAGTTTCTATCCTGGGCATGACATGCTGTGGTATGGAATACCCCTTTGGCCAGTTTGGGTCAGGGGTCCTGTCTCTGCTTCCTCCCAGCTTCTTGTGCCCCTCCTCCCTGGCAGAGCCTGAGAGACTGAAAAGTCTTAGAGTAAGCACTACTTAGGAGCAACTAAATCATCAGTGTGTCATCACCATTATTCTCATACTAAAGCCAAAACACAGCACTGTACCAGCTTCTAAGAAGAAATCTAACTCTATCCCAGGCAAAACCAGGACATAGTAATGTGCAAATGTTAACAGCAGTAAAGGGAGTGATCTATATAGGAAGAGCAACATTACTGCTTACTGTTTAGGGTAAATTTGTGCTGTTAAATTTTGTGTTAGTACTTGACAATAACCTTTCATGTACCCAGCAATTTCATGGTGATGTTACATCTAGAATTAACCAGATCACACATCAGATTGAAAAGTTAGAAATTTATCAGGGCCTGCACCATGGATCCTTGAAATAGTTTTCATCAACTGTGTGGTCTTTGAGTCAATCTGTGAATGCAAAGATGTATTCAAAGTCAACTTGGCTCTTTGGTTAGGCTTTTAAAACACTGCTGTTACTTTTCCTGTTCTATCATTTTACCTTGTGTCTTATACTAGAAATACTCTTTACCAAGGAAGTATCCAAAAGCATGAACTATTCAGGATTTTTGTTGTGCTAGGTGTCCTTCATATACAGAATCATAAATCATGTTCTCTTTAGTTCACAATAAAGCATTTCACTCCCAAGTAATATTAAATGAAGATTAGACTGTCCTTACAGCAGCAGAATATGTTGGGGGCAGGAGAGAGCTTGGTGTTTCTAGATGTTTCCAAGATTAGACCCAAACTCAGGACATCAGCTCATTCTTTTCTAGTTTTAATACTGGCAAATGTGTACCAAGCAAACGCTGTTATCACAGACCTGCCCTTACCCAGACATCTAGTTTGATGCACCCTAAATACTTGTGGTGATTTCGAGAGGATTCAGCGTGGAATATTCTCTCAGGTTGACAGAAAATGTAGAAATTCAGTGTAAAAAAAAAAAAAAAGAAAAAGAGATGGGGGGGGGGGGAAATCCCCCAACACTTTCCCTGGTAAAGAAATGTTGAACCACAGAACAAATTTATTAGGGAATATGCTCCTAACCACAGAGATCTGGATCAGAGAAGATGTCCCTAAAATATTTCAGTATCTGTCCTCCACATTCCAACTTTTGTTTTTTTTTCCTTCCTAGGACTGAAACCATGTCAGCCTCAGTTATTCTGTTACAGCAGTAAAACTATCACTTCCTAATACCATAGTGCCATAGAATTATAGAATGGTTTGGGTTGGAAGGGACCTTAAAGCTCATCCAGTTCCAACCCCCTGCCACGGGCAGGGACACCTTCCACTAGAGCAGGTTGCTCCAAGCCCCTGTGTCCAACCTGGCCTTGAACACTGCCACGGATGGGGCAGCCACAGCTTCTCTGGGCACCCTGTGCCAGCGCCTCAGCACCCTCACAGGGAAGAACTTCTTCCAGTAATAGTAGAACACAAACAAAACTCAGAAATTTGTGTCATGGAAGGGACTTTTACAGAATTTCCAGAGTAGACTTTACAAATGCATTAACTGGCATTTAACTCACATTCCTGTGGTAGGAAATGCTAATGCTAGGTCTTGTGTCAGCATCAGCCATTAACTGCTGAAGTCAGGCACTCCATCTGGTGTCCTGGGCCCTGGGAGGATGAGGTTGTCCACACATACCTCTGGAGCCTGTTGGCAGGGCTCTGCTCCTGCTGGACTTTCAGGACAGCCAGGTGGTCTCATAATTGATCTGGTATGGATAGCATCCTGGCACATTCGCAGGTCACTCATTTTCAATTCCAACCTAAACCAGCCTAGAACAGGACTTCTCATCATCCAAAATAAACTGATACATCTCTTAACAGCAGTGCAGCTGTAACCTTGTTTATTTGTTTTCCACTAGTCCTTAGTAGAGTAACAATTTACCATTACTATTCCTTGGGTCCTCATAATAGTAATTCATTGTACAGCTATAAAAGCTGCCTTTATAAATGTCACTTAAGTGGGACAGTAACCCCAAGGGACTGACTGCTGGAGACAACGGTGAGTTGGAGTAATTTCAGCATTGAGGAAGAGCTGATCCATTGCCACAGGGAAACAATCTTTTAGTGCTGCTGTTGCTTTCTAAATGCTATGACCTGGCTCAAAGCCTGATTGCAAAGGCTTCAGGATTTTGGCAGGCATGATGTTTTGCTGTAGCTTTCTTGGCATTACTTTCTCAGTGGCTTTACCTATCAGTGAGAGATGGACTAGAAGTCAATTACATTCCCACTCTTTCCAAGAAGGCAATTCAGAAAAATGGAGCCTGAAACCGTACTGTTCCTGACCTGCAGTTTGTAAAAGCACTTTGGGTTTTCATATATCCTTTTTTGTTTGTTTGTTTTGCAGCTCACTGTAGCAATTTCATGAGAACAGCAGTCTTTAGGGATTTTTTTTGGCCCAGTATCCCACACTTAAGAGGTTTGGATAGCTCAGATAAACATGTGAATTTCTGAGGCCAAAACCACCTACACTCACATACTTAAAAATTACTAACTGAAGTATAATGCTGCACTGACAGGAGACATTCTCTTTAAATGCCACCAAGATTAGTGGCAGTGCCACACGCAAGTAAAGTGGGAGGAGAAGCAACTGAGTAGGCTCCTTGAGTTGTGTAGGGCTGTAGGAAGAGTTACAGCTAAGTAAATGTGCCATTAATGTTTAATAAAAATATCTTGCCCACCTCATTACTGTTAATTTCTTAAAATGAAACTAATCATAGTTCTGTATTCGTGGGTCATCTTTGCCTGGCAGAATGCCTCCTTTTTTCCTACTCACTCTATTTATGAAGCAGATGACTGACACAATCTGTGTGGAGGAAAATAGAGCATTCAGGAAGCACTCCTTCCCCCCTCACTATTAAGAATAGAAAATTCCATTAAACTTGTTTTGATTTGAACATGAATTCTTTGTCAGTTCTAAAGACTTTAGTGTTCTTTGATATTTCCTTAGGAAAATGACAACTGAATTTAGGTGTAAAATTTATAACCCTCTTACTGCAGAAAGGCGGAATCTTACAAAAGGGGGGATGGCAGCTCGGTAGTGACAGCCTTTATTCTGGCACTATATAGGTCAGTGGATTATATTTGACAATAGATGTCTGAAGAGAGTGCACAATATCTCAGTGTTTTTGTGTTTTTAAGCAGAAAGTCTAAATGTGTACGTGCGTAAGGGTGGAGGTAGTTACACAGCCATGTGCATGTAACAAACGTACAATCATGCTTTCATTATGTTGAAAGGCACCAGAGGAGGCCTCTGATCCAACCTCCAGCTCAAAACAGGGCCAACACTAACCCGAGACTGGGTTCCTCAGGGCTTTATCCACTTAAGTCTTCAGAACCTCTAAGGTTGGAGACTGCATAAGCTCTCCGGGTAGCCTGTTCCACTGCTTGACTGTCCTATACTGGGAAAAAGTTTCATCAAACTGAATCTCTCTTGTTTCAATTTATAACTGTTGTCTCTCATCTCCTACCAGCAGCAGAGTTGCTCCATAGCCATCCACTTCCCAGCCTGTACAGCTGCAGGGTTAGTCCACTCAGAGCTGCCAAAAATATCATTTATCTTTGTTGACTTCTGTGCAGTTCCTGTCAGCCCATTTCTCCAGCCTCTCTTGCCCTCTCTGAATTTCTGCCTTGCCTCTGAACACACACCTCGGTTTGGAATACCCTACAAAGTTGATGAGAGGGCCCTCCATCTCCTCCAGGTAATTGATAAAGATATTAAAGTACTGTAGGCCTCTGTGGAACTCTGCTTTTAACCAGCAGCCAAGTGGAGTACAAACTGTTTACCAATACCATTTAGAACCAGTTTTTACCTATCTGGTAGTCCATCCATCTTGACCATAGTGTTCTAATACTGTGTCTTAAGACACTATGGTCTTAAGGATGCTGTGAGAGACCATGTGGAAAGGTACTGCTCACTTCTCATGCACTAATCTAGTCATTTCATCATAGAAGGCAATCAGGTTGCTTTTGCCTCATTCATCCTTGGTAAATGCATGCTGGTTATTTATTTCCAGTTACCTTTTTGTTTCTTCATCTGCCCAGAAATGTGCACCAGGAGGGCTCGCTGGGCACTGAAGTAAGGCAAAGTAGCCTGTAGCTCCCTGAGTCATCCTCCCTTTGCCTTTTTTGAGGATGAGAGCCACATCTCTTTTTCTTCAGCTGTTGTGGGCCTTCCCTGGTTAAATGACTTTTCAAGGATGAGAGAGGGTGTCACAGTGACATTGGTCAGCTTTATTAGCACCCCCAGATACATCTCATCAAGTGCAATGGACTTGCATAGGTTAAGATTTCTCGAGCAATCACCAACTTGATACTTTTCCACTTCTGGCAGTCTCTTCCCTGAATCTTACCTCTAGGCAGAACGATCTGGGTGAGAATTTATTGGTGAAGACTGAGACAACAAAAGGCATTGAGTACCTCAGCTTTAACTGTGCAATTTGTTATACAAATAGACATTGCAACAAACAGCAATAAAGGGTGAAACCACAGCTAAAAGTCTGACTAAATTTTTATGGTGAAATGTGTCCATTTTACAAGAGAATAATAACTATGTTATCTAAAGCTTTCATATTTCTGGAAATAAGGAACTATAGCGGGTAACATTTTTAAAGCTTAAAACATGTAAGCCAAAAGTAGGATTTTCTGTCCTTCTTGTTTCTAAGGGGTGAAAGATCCTCTTGCTGTTACATTTCCAAGGCAGCCTTTTCCATAGAGGCACATTCTCCCTAGCTGTAGAGCTCAGTCAAAGACAGAACGTGTTACTAAGTACATTGTCTTCATGTATCTGACCTATTATCTGCATTATTCATCCACACGTATGCACATTTACATATATAAATGTACACACATGCATAGATATGCACATACAATTTTTTATATACTTGTATATAAAGGTGGATCTTTAGTGCATAATCAGAAGCATGAGGTAGGTAAGGCTTGAGCATGCTTTGAGTCAAGAATGAGTCCTAGAGGGGTTGAGCACAGCACAGTTAGGGTTTTTCATAACTCAGTGTGACAGTAAGTATTCTGAGCTTGTATCTCAGTGTTGGATCCCAATCCAAGTTCATCTGGTAAACATAATAATAACAGATACGTAGTGGTTGAGGGGCTTAGCATGCCTAAATATTCTCTTAAGACCACCCATTAAACCTGCAGTATAAATACAGCCAAAGATCTATGTTCTTCTACAGCTCTGGGTGTCTAAAAAAGAGTTGAACAAAGGGGCAATGGAGAAGAAAAAAAATGTGCCACTTAAGTTAAATTCCACAAAAATGCCACTTAAGTTAAATTCCACAAAATGTTTCTGCTATATGAGGGGTAAAGGGGAATTTAAGATACTAGAAATTCTTTCTCATGTGACTATTCATTTGTCCCCCTTTATTTGCTGGCTTGTCTCTCTAGGCCTCCATAGTGTCTTGATGAAACTTTTGTGAAACATTTCCAAACTTTTTAATGAGGACTATTTTTCCTTTTACATCTCAAAATGGCTGTGTGAAAAATGCGGACTAGCTAAATTATGCGATCTCCTGTAGATTACCGCTTCTGTACAATATAATGGGTTTGCATCAAAAGTCTGACACGGGTGCAGTTAAGTACCCCTGTTGTAGGTATACTGCCCCTGGGAGAAAGGTTCTGACAATAAAATGATACCTTGAGAAAGTAGCAGTGTGAAAGACAAGATGATGTGTGTGGGGCATGACCAAGATAAATGTTGAGATTAAACTGGTTTGGCAGTTTAAAATCGAGCTTGAAGGTATGTCAGGAGCTGAACAGTACCCCCAGGAACCATCAATCTGTGTTCAGAGCAAGATTCAAATCTCAGTGAGATTTCATCAATCCAGATCTCATTTTCCGTGCCAGCATTTCCTTTTCAGATGACAGCAGAGCATCTATTCCAAGGTTCAGGAATAGCTAGTCTATCTGCTAGGTTTTGTGCACCTGTATGCAAAAGAAGGTTCCTAATATTAGATCAGAAAATTTTTCTTTTTATTGCAGTAGAGAACATACTGCAAAGACTGCCATTGTTGTTGTGTGCTAAGGAGGATGTGGGCTGCAGAAAATCTGGAGTGCTACTGTGTCTTGGCTCATCCATCCTCTGCCACCATCTGCATGCACAATGCTGTGGCCTTGTGAGTAAAGAGGAAGAAGCGATTTGGGATTTGGATGGCTTACTGGTAAAGGAACTACCAGAGAGGGCTGCATGTATACTGTCCAGCTAAACTGAATAGAACAAAACAGCTTCCCATGGAAGAGAGCTGTAAGATAACTGAAAGCCATTCAGCTGTTTGAAAAGGACATCCAAGATCAAATAATGGATGTTTGCTTTTGAAGTGTTTGGAGCATATATGAGAATGGTTTAAACTAAAAATTCTCTTTCTGTTGAACGATGGGAGCCTTAAGATCTAAGCAGGAACAGTAAATACACATTTTGTTTCTCAGTGTATGTGCTGAATTTGGGTTTTGTTTTCTTACTCTCCCTTTTTTATTCAGCCTATTAGTATTGAAGAAAAAGCGGATAGCAAAGCAAAGCAGAATTATTTTCTTCTGCTTAACCTACAACTTCCTGTACTTTTGCTCTCATTTCTTCATATTCCATTACTCCAGTCAGAACAAAATTGTGGTTGTTATTGAAATCAAACAAGAAAACAGTGGAGATGTAATCTGCTGCTTTCTTCTACACTCAGAGTCTGGTAAGATGCTAATAAAAGCCTCTCAGCACCAGGGAGCCCCTTTTTGTATGCTGGTATTAGAAATTAATATGATGACCTGTCAGAAGGTACCACTAGTGTCATTTATTAAGAATGTGCTCATTATACTGTTTATTTACAATACTCCTCAATGGATTTAAGGATTATTGATAGCTGCAGAGCTACCTTCAGCAACAGCAGATTGCTTCTGGGGTGGGGAAAAAAAGGGGATGTGAAAGCAAATGTTTGACCCAGAAGATCTTGTCAGAGTGAATACAAAGAGTGAGTCCCATTGGCACACCAGAAGAGCAAAAGTGTAAGCTATTTGAGCAACAACCACGAAAATCTCCCTATTTAATATGTACTGAGTTTGATAGAAGGCTTCTGCTGATCTTCATGGGCATTGAGCTTGTGTTGTCAGTTTTGCTTACATGTCTGAGTCTCTGTGCCTGTTCTAGTCCTGGCCATTAACTGTGAAATACGTTTTACTACCCCACATTTGCAGTTGGCATTGAAGGCACTCTATCTGCCTGGACTTATTATTTCTTGGGCAAAATGCTAATGCTATTCCAAGTCCCCTTCTTCCATAAGAACCAGTCACCTTATAGTGCTTGGTACATCTTTTCTTAAAGTTTGCTTGAAAAGCAGGAAAAAAAGGGAAGGAAGATTCAAGGAATGGTAGGTTTTCTGCTGTCAGGCAAGCTTTTTTTAGCACCAGTGCTGTAGTTAAGCTCTAAACACCCTGACACATCAGACAGGCTAGGAACTATATGCAAGGAAGTGCCACTAGTGTGAGGTTTACAATGTGGGTGATCAGTAGATACAGGTGTTCTCATGGGTTTAAGGGTGATCTTACCCATCACTTCTGATACAGCCTGACTGCAGAATTGTTCTTACTGTTTTCTTACCTTATTCACAAATTCTAAGCCCAAAAAGAGTAACAGCACTGAATTAGAAAACATTTGAAGAATCTACTGTTCTTAACTATTCAGGGGATCCAGAAATCAGCTCTTCCAGGTTCCCAGCTTCAGAGCCAGGCTGGTGTTTCAGTGGATGTTTAGATTAAGTTCCCTGTTCTTATTTGAACTTCTGCAAGAGATGTTTTTCTTCTACCCAGAGGTGGAGCTAGAGTAAATTAAGGACACAATATCACTTCTGTCCTACATTCTGAGAGATTGCTTCTCCCTGACTCCCTGGAGTACCCAGAGTGAAGAAAATGCCTCTATGTAGCTATTTTTTCCAGGCCAGACAATCTGTCTGCTGTAGAATTTTTGGAATGAAGATAGTGAAAATAAAACGAGAAACCCACTGCACCTACAGCAATTGTACTCTCACTGCTACCCAGTGAAGAATTCTCTGTTCCCAATAACTTAATGTGAAATGTGTGGAAAAGCAATTCATTACATGAAGATGAGAGCGATGTAATCTGCAAGCATAACAAACTGCATATACCAATTAGGAACCCAACCATCTGGCCCTTCAGCAAGACTCGCACTATCTCCACTTGGTGCAGTGAATTAAAAAGCTGTTTCCATGTGCATATTCAAGCCAAACATATTTTCTTCAAAAATATCTGCTGTCTTAGCCACTCATTAGGTCAAACAGGAGGTTTTTCTCTTGTTTTGGTTACTGTTCTGCATCCTTCCCATTTCTCAGTTGACATCACCTCATGCTCACGTAGGTAATGATGTGAAACTCAGTGCTTTCTTTTCACAGTAGAAACTGTCTCTACCCTTCTGTAGTGAGGAGATACAGTCCTGGACTTTCACCGTTACATAGAGGGAATTTCCTAGAACTGGCACTCTGATGATTAAGCTGCATTCTCCCTGAATAGTTATTCAAGCTCCATTTCCCTTCAGCAGTTGAAACCTTTGGATATGCATACCAAAGCTGTACCCATCTCACTACTGCATGTAACCTCCAACCACAAGCTAGGCATCTGTGTGCTTTCTATGAGGGACTTGCCCAGAGTAACCAGTTTTTACTGGTTGATAAGGTAGAAATGGGACTCGAGTAGCCAAGTGCAACCTGGAGTTGGATGCCTCCTTTCCCTCAGTACTGACGGCCAGGATGTTTCTCCTTGAGTTACAGATCTAAGTCTTACTCAAAGCATAATATCAAACTAGCACCCATTAATCCTGTAGTTAGAGAAAGCATCTTGCTGTGTTCAGAGAAAGAATCTGAATTTGGCTTTCCAGTAAGAGTGCTGTCATCACATGGTGATAGACCACTGCGCACCACGCCTTCCCGCTGAAGCTCTTTGATTCCGTGTAGGTATCTAGCAGACTAGAGAGAGGAAGAGAGAAAGTAACTCTTACTTTTTGGCAAAGTGCTAATGTAGGTGAATCAGAATCGTGTTTTGGTGAATCTTCAGTTGTTTCTGAAAAGGAAGAATGGTTTCATCAGTTTTGAGCTGTGTATTAGATAGCTTGATGATTTCTGGCACTCCTTCTCTGGGTTGAGACCCCTGGCCCAAAAGGCATTTTGAACCATACCTTGAGAGGTATGTTTTCAGCGAGTGCTGTAGTGCCTGAGGTATAAGCGATGACATTACCAGCTTTCCCTAGCTCTGTGTGACTAAGGGCAATGGAGCACCAATAGTGGGGAAGCAGGGCTAGCTTATACAGCTCTTCACCCAGGAGCAGTAACTACTCAAAGGACAGCTAAGCTTTCATATCCACAGCCAAAAAGCAGCTGTCATAGCAGACTTAGGTCACAGAACTCAGGATCCAGCAAATCTAAAATCCCAGCCCAGAACAGGCTGATGAGGCTGCAGAACCCAATTTACTCCTCCCATTTCCATCAGTAATAGAGCACTGATTCCTCTACTGAGCTCAACTCCGAGCTCCCATTCTCTGAGGCTTGCATGGACATTTTGTGGTTCTTGGCTATGCAAAAACATTAACCTGCAGGTCAGGAGATCAGAAAAGCTGGTTTCTCTGGGCGAGTGTGCACACACGTGCCTCACAGATACCCACTGAGCCTTCTCACTTCACTGGTGAATTCTGCCTGAACTTTAGAAGCAGAGCAGCTTAATGCGTTTGGAGGATGGCATTCATGCACCTTGGGAGAAATGTGTCTGCCTTCAGATATTACAAAAACTGTTCTTCAGTAAATATATCTAAATGCTTCCAGGGCATTGCCTGAATAGGAGTGTTAAGGTTTAGATTTTGAATATTAGTATCTAAAGGGAAAGTTACTATCTTCTTGTTCAGGCATTTCAAGAGGTTTTGTAAAGCAGGCTGGAGGCCTGATTTAAAGACTCAGGCTGCTGCTGTTCTCATCTACTTCAAGTGAGCCTTTAAATAATTTTTATTACCTCTCCCAAACCCTTATTACTGTAAGTCCTCTTGGGAATATCATCTCTCAATGGAAGGAAATATATCAGGATTTGGAAACGAATAAAAAGTTGTTAAGCATGAATCCATTGGTTTCTAAATAAAAATGCTTGGATGCCACCAAATACTTGGGCTTGCCTTGCTAGAAAAGGTTTGGATCCAAAGCTGCTTTTTCTGTGGCACTACTTCCAAAAATAGTTAGCAACCTCTCCTAGAACAGTTTCCAACTAAAACTGATACTTGGGACTTGATGCTCATCCCCAGCAACATTACACATTTGTGACAGAATGTTAGAATTTTTTCTCTCTTTCTCGGAGTTAAGCGTATCTTAAGTGTATCTGTTGAGGGAAAAAATAAAGAAAGAAACCAATAGTACTCCAAGGGAAGTGTGACAAAAAGAAGCTGTGATCATCAGCCACATAGTTTACCAAGGCATGTCATTGCAGTCCTTACAATTTTCAGCTTTAAACTTGGCTAGATTGTATATTTATGACACACATACCACTCTTCTTCCCTTGCTACCTTCATCTTCATAACACCAATAGTCAATCTGTTATTATGCCACTGAAAGTAATATGCGTGTAAATAGGAACTGTATGAGTAGTTCCAAGGACATCATTTTTAACCTTAGTCACTGTTTTGTGATGCTTGGATGTGACAGTAACTCAGTCTGGTTTTGTGATGTTTAACAAATGGCTCAGGTTCCTTGCATGGTATGTGCCTAGTTGCCTTTCCATGCCTTTGCCATGATCTTCACAGCACTACTTCAATGGATAGGAAGCAACCTCAGAAAGAGGTTAATTCCCAGTCTCATTCTCTTTTACTGTTGACATGCTGCAGGCCATGAGTTAGTTAACAATATTAGGGGTAGGTATGTCCATTGTGAAAGGTTGGAGTCAGGTGGAAACCCTGAACCTGGTTGCATGTAGTTTTTAACTGAAATGCCCATCTGTGCCCTTGGTTTCCTTCAAAACACTTTTTTCTTCTCTAAATCTCCCTCTCCCCATCTCCCACCAGCATGAGATGAGAAGATGAAGATATATTATGTGCCAGTGAACCATCTGCTTAGTTTTCTTTCAAGAGCCTCTTCTGTACTGACTGATCTGTTCACCTAAATTGATCCATAGCTTTTACATAGCGTAGCTTATCTGAAACTGTTTTCTGTCATAAAATAGAGTTTCTGTTACACTGTAGTTATCTTTCACACCATTTCTGCTTCTACATTGCTTGAATATGACCCAAAGCATGTGGGATGCTAGAAATATCAAAATCTCCATTTTAAATCATACTCACTAATGTAAGTGTGGTAGGATTGTTGTCTGTGTGTTTCCAACACCTGTAAGCCTTGTTTGCCTGTCATTATTGTCTAATTTTGGGTGTGCTGCATATGAGAAAGGAATATGTTTGACATAGGAATATGTGTTGCCATCAAATCTCAAATCTTATTCTGAGCAATGTCAATGGAAAGACTGAATAAATAACAGAGAATATTTGCCTTTAAACCAAAAACGTGCTGGTTAAGAAGCATGTTTTTGAAAGGAATGCTGAGAATTGTCTTCTTAGAAAAACCTTAAAACAAACACAGTGAGAAAATGTTGGCAGCTGAAAGATTATTAAAAGTGTGTACTGGAATATAGTCAATACAAGTAATTTCATTTGTACTAAAGGTAAGAGGGGAGCTGTTAAAAATATAGTAAATTATTTCTTACAGATGCCTGCATTACAAGCAGGAAACCTGAATTTGTCCCTGTTGAAACTAATGGCAAAGCTCCCACTGGCAGCTGTGAGAGCAGCTTTGAGCTGTTACAGCTGTATGAAATTCTTCATATCCACACTGCAAAATGTACTGCTGATAGAATAAGTCAGGTAGAAAATGCTCAAGAATTAAATATATATATTTGTTTTATGCTGTACATCCTAAGATAATGAAAAGTGAAAATAAATATTTACTTGTGTAGATAAGTGACAGTCAAGCACAGATGTGGAGATAACAGGCAGAGTTACAGAGAACTCAGAAGTGAGTTTTGGCTTATGAAATGTGAACTGAAATCTACCCCTCTTGCCTGCTCAGGAAAGCTGAAGCTGAGGGTAGATGGAGAAAGCATAAAAAAGAGGCAGAAAGGAAAATAAGGCTTGACAGGCTCTGACAGCTCAAGGTTAAAATGACAAGGATACTTATGCCAATGAGCCTGTCACACTACACATACTCCACTTCTGTCTTCTGTTAGGAGTCTGTATTTACTCTTACGGCAGTATAAAATGTTGAGAGGGAAGGAAAGATGAGCTTAGAGTAATTTTCCCCAAACCAAAACCATACTTGAGCATTTCTGTCACCCAAATAACTTTACCCTCTGGAAGAGGTTGCTATGTTTGATGTGCTAGACCTCATGTCCCAGCCCAGTTCTGAGCGTAGAGGTAGATTGTGCACATGCCAGGAACAGACGTGGATCTGTCCTCCATGGGGTATTATGAGGGGCAGTGCCTTCCTTGTAACATTGACAGCATTGCCTGAAAATGGGAGTTTTTGATTTCACCATCTTCTGTGATAAGACCCTGTTATGTCCTTCCTAGAGTTCCCTTGTACCACAGTGAACTGTTTGGGTGATACGTGCACAAACCATCAAATCCTGGGTTGCATTTGTCCGATGTTACATAGTCAAGCACATGCATCTTTAAGTTCCTTTGCTGTCACATATTTGTCCCGTGGAAGTTTTCAGTTCAAGCATTATCAGCACATCTCAAACACGGAGATTAAGGAAAGAGATAGGGAGGGAGTGTTTTGTTATTTGCATGCAGGGCCCCATCTTTATCTGTTCAAATAAATAAATAAATCAGTCCTGTTTTGATCTTTGGAAGCAGGTGGCTTATTTACATTCAATGTTCTGAATTCCTCTGAGGGGGTTCGAAAGTGTTGACAGAGCTATTGATAAAGTAGGCAGCCTTCCCTGAGAAAAGGTAATTGAAGCAGGAGTAAGCAGGCCTATTCAGGCTGCTGCTTTTTGTAATTCAAGCTTTCTGCCTTGGCTCAATGATTTCATCAAAAATAAGTCATCAGGGGAGAGTCCCATGTTGTGCTTTGTTTGTTCAGGAACCAGGTGCGGCACATGTTTATCATTTTAAAGTGCTGATATTCTGCAATTTCTGCAGCGTAGGTGAAATGTGCCACAAAACGGAGCTCACTGTCCAACTCGGTTTGCTTTCTGCTAGGCAATAAGTTGCCTTTCTGCTCAGCTAGAGTTCTGTGAAAGAGCTGACTCTCTAAAGACACACCACACGGAACAAATGGTTCGATTAACATTCCAGTTTTGCTGCAATATAGATATTCATGGCTTTTGTGTTCGTTTTCTGCTCCCTTGTTAAACATGGGTGAGGAATCATGTCAAGTCAGTCAAAATGGCTTTTTTGTGGAAAATGGAATGATTAGCCTCTGACATAGTGATTACTAATCAAGTAGCTGTCAATAATGATCAGTAGTGATAACTTATCAAATATTCTCAGTTTCTAATTTTCTGCACCTTTCAATGAGTATTGACAAAGCTGGCATCTATCTCCAGCTGACATTAGAGTAATATTGGCTCTTGAAGTTCAACAGTTCATAGAATCATAGAATGGTTTGGGTTGGAAAGGATCTTAAGATCATCAAGTTCCAACCCCCTGCCATGGGCAGGGACACCTCACACCAGAGCATGTCACCCAAGGCTCTGTCCTACCTGGCCTTGAACACTGCCAGGGATGGAACATTTACCACTTCTTTGGGCAACCTGTGCCAGCGCCTCAGCACCCTCACAGGGAAGAACTTCTTCCTTATATCTAACCTGAACTTCCCCTGTTTCAGTTTGAACCCATCACCCCTTGTCCTATCGCTCCAGTCCGTGATGAAGAGTCCCTCTCCAGCATCCTTGTAGCCCCCTTCAGACACTGGAAGGTTGCTATGGGTTCTAGCAATTAGTCAGTTAGGAGTCCCACCACAGTAATGTGCAGCACATGTTTATGGAGTTATTGCCAAGAATAATTTCCTCTTGTTTTTAGTGTACATCTTCAGCATTGAAAAGCACACAGAGATGTTCAGTTATGAATTGCTTTCTTCTAGACTATAAATTATCAACAAGGAAAATGAAGGCTTCACAGCACCAGGTGGAATGAGTGTGCACGGGAGGAGGCAAGAGGTAGCATATGAGACAGCCCTGTAGTAAAGCAAATGTGCAGTGGTTCCTAGTCAGCACTGAGCTCTCAGCATCGTTTGGGAGCCACATCCACTGCTGTGTTCCTCAGGTGTCCTCATCATGGGATTGATGGATGGATGGAGTTAGAAATGAGCAAAACAGAGCAAAGTTGTATAACAGGGGCAGCCACATAGCACTTGTGATGTGTTTCACAGCCCATTTTGCTGCTTTTGCCTTCAATTTTCCTACCTCTGAAGTGGAGAAAAGTGCTACTTGTATCTTAAATGATGCCTTTAAGATTAAAAGGGAAAACATCAACCTTTACTACTAAGTATTAGCTACTGAGTTTGACTTCTAAAAAACTCTTAAGTGTACAGGACATTGTAAATTACAGAAAGGGTAAGAAAGTCTGCTTTCACCTTGTGAATATTTATTTATACTGGTGTTTGAGACTCTCCGAATGAAACTAGCTGGTGAGAGCAGCACACTTGGATGAGCTGCTTTTTAAGATTTGCAGTCACCAGAATATCATAGAAGTAGCTTTGCTGAGGGCGCTTGCACCTTGCACTAGCTGCAGGGCTTTGGAAACTATCAGAGAAGCAGTATTGAAAAGAGGATTTTGGGTCCTCAGCGTTTTGCTGCTTTACTGTGGGGTGGCCAGCTTAAGGATTTAGCATTTCTAGGAATCTACCAGAAAGGCCTGCCTAATTCCATAGTAAATCACCTTATGTGGGGAGCTGCCAGATATCTTTATCTTTGTCCTTATGATGATCTCACTCAGTACCAGTCTAACAAGCTATTAAACTAAACACTTTTATTTCACTTACACTTTGCCAAACCATCTCTATATGTTTGGTTTCTTTTTCTATTTTACTCACAAATGCAGACATACATGCTGAACGTATGCCCTGTGTTAAGAGCAGCATTACAACAAACACACTAGGGAGCATTTAAAATCAATTAGGAGGTAAACATGTATTTTAAAGTGTAAGTATATCTTCTCCTATAAGTACGTCTATAACTTTCTAGAAAGGTTGTGTAATCACAAGTGCATTAATCACAGAGACTTCAGCACAAATTCCATCAGGCTATCGAAGTGTGTACCGTTAAGATCTTGCAAAATGGGGAGCTAAAGGACAAATGGTCTGGAGCCTGTATTTTCATGCTCCTTATGCCTGCTCAGTGTCTGTTGGAAGGATGCCAGTTGCAGGTGCTCAGTGAAGCCAAGCTATGCCCTATTTATTTAGATATTGTGGGAGTCTTTAGATGTTTTACATGTAAGACCCTAGGAGGTGTCTTGAAAATGTTAAGTTGGTCAAAATACCTACTGATCTATTACAGTTCCATCACTCTAGCAGTTAAGATATCTAAGATTCATTAAGATATCTAACTATTCAAATTGTTAAATAGTGTTGTCACCAGTGTGTCCATGGGCAGGAAAAATCCTTTTTACACCTCTTTGTAAGTGGAAGAGCTGAAATGCAGAGACAAAGGGCCCAGTCTTTGAGACTGCTGAGATCTTGAATGTGTGAGATGTAGAGATGAAACTAAGGTCTTCCAAGCTTCAGGCAAACGCTGAATTTCCTTGCCTGTTCTTTAAGCATATGTTCTTAGAGTAATGCAGTAACTTTGATCAAGACTTCTGCAATGTGTAAAGGGAGAAGTGCCATGAAGCCTTTTGCTGCTTTTTTTTTTGTGTGTGTATCTACTTGTAAAAAATATTCCTTATTTCCTTAGCAGTTCACTCTATTGAACCCGTGCAGATTTTACAGGTTCGTAGCTTGTAACTGGTGAGGAGTTGAGACATTTTTAAGTAGAGCACACCACATTTCCACAGGCTTATGTGATTTCCATCATGACCGAGGAGTATGACCATTCAGAGTCCTTCGAATGCTGAGTGTTGAAGTAAGCATCATGTAAGTAATGCCTCAAAGTCAAAACCTTGCCTGCAAATTCTCTAGGCCTTGAGACAGTTGTGGGTTTTTAATCTAAATCAAAGCAGGTTGTAATGGAGTAAAAGAGTACATTGCAGGGAACTTTGGTGAGAAGGAACCTACCAAGATCTTGAAGTAACACGTACTGTGGGGTCAGAAATCACCCTTCCCTGTAAGGTTGTTCGTTTGTTTTAACAAAAGGACAGTTTGAGATTGTTACTTCAGATCAGTCTTTCCGTACCTGCATCATTCACAGACTTTAACTTCCTTGACCTAGAAGATTATTTCCATTTTCCTGGTGGGATTCAGATGGAGTCCAGCAGGTCCTCTCTGCCTTTGTTGACCAGGAGTAATGAGCTGTCAGCTCTCTGCTTTAACAGGGCAAAATTTTGAACTCCTATGGTCTCTTCATATTTTACTTTATGGCTGAAATTAAATATGTTTAAAAACATAGTAGATGGTTAGAGTTAATGTTTCTCCCGTCCTAAATGAAATATGGTAGTGGGTTCTTCACCATGACTCTTAGAAGTTTCCTACAGAAAGATGAAAGCCTGACCTTGCATAGTTGTGCTATTAAATCACTGGCACACAAACATAGATCCAGAAAGCATTATGTCAGTACTGTTGCATTTGTTAAACCAAAAAGGGAGGCTAAATCTAAACACGACTTTTTCGGTAGGATGAACTGAAGAATGTCTCAACTCTTTCTGTCTTCTCGAACACTAATTAATGTATTAATCTTTGTTATGATAATTATTATAATTAGAGGCAAGTCAGTTAAGTTCTGTCTGGCTTTATCCCAGACCCTTGCTCTGGCTCCGCTCCCCGTCCCTGAACAAACATGAGCTAAGGACAAGAAGAATTAAGCCAGAACAATATTCAGACATGTGACAATAGTCATAGATGAAGAGTGTGGTCATGCCCCGCACTCAAGACAAAGCTGTCTGCAAAGGTCTCATATCTACTCTGACTATTTAATCTACCTGGCGCAACTATTCCCCAGCCCCTGGTGATCTGCACTGTAACTGTGACATGCTCTATATGGTAGCCTGATGGTTCCACCTAGAAACAGGATTTTAACTGTGCAAGATAAATATTACATTTGTTATCAGCTGAATTCACACATTGATGAAAATAAAGCAATAATTATGTTGCCTTACAGCTCCCTGGCAGTTGAGGTCCCATATAAAATACTGCTGATGCATTACTATCATTGTCCAAAATGTCTGTCAGACATTAAAGGAGTTCTATTCAAAAATCCTGCAGATAACAGACTGTCTTCCTCAGTTTTATGCTGACAGCCTCCCCTTAGCTGACTTCTCTTTCTTTGACATCACTCTGGGGATAAGTTGACATGTTTTTACATCTTGAAGAACTGTAGATGGTGGAATGGGAAGCCTGTCCTCTCCCGTGTCTTACCCTTCTTGAGGAGGTCACAGCACAGAGTGTGGTCGGTTGAGCTTCCATGTGTAGGAATCTCCAGTACTCTGCTGATGTTTTTCTTTCCCATTCCCTTTTCTTCCTTTTTTTTTTTTCTTTTTTCTTTTTCTTTTTTATTTTTCTTCGTTTTTCTTGTTTTCTTTTCAGAAATATATTCCCCTGCAAACTCTTAGAACGTTTAGAACCATAGTAAATACTGAAACGAATTTTCATAAGGGAAATTATTTAATGTATTCTACTTGTTAAATCAAATCCTTCTCTGGCTTTACTCACATGTGCCCACGTTGGTTTAATATATTTTACTTGTTAAATCAAATCCTTCTGTGGCCTAACTCACATGTGCCCACGTTGGCATCTGAGACATCTTGTAATCATCTTTATAATGAGTGCATCAACACAAAGTTAGTGAGACAGTAATATTAAAATCTAAAGGTTACGTGACTTGAATGTGTTCAGTCCTCTTCAGGGTTGGTTACAAATCATAATGAGAGAGGTGGCGTATGGAAATATCTGCATATAGAAATAATTTTGGGGGCTATTAAGTTTATTTGGTTTCTTTGGTGCTTATTTTTGTGTGTTGTTTTTTCCCATAAAGTTCATTGCAAAGCGTGTGGATCTGAACACAACATAAGCCTAGGATTTTAGTTACAGATGAGTTAATCTGCAATTCTGTAAACTGCCTGTTAAATATTAATTAAGTCAACTCATGTGTGCTTGAATGTGTTTCCTATCAGTGAGCATTCCAGCCTCTAGTAAATGAAGATGAGCTGATGAACAAATTGCATATAGAGAGACACACACGGTGTGTTGTGTCCAGCAAAATTGGAAAGCAATATATTAATATTACAGCAGGATGAGAATTGGTCTTGATTTGTATTTGCAGAATGTGGAATGATACTTTGTATATATGGTATTGAAATTATCACCTTTGAAGCATAAAATGAGATCCATCAGAAAGCAGATAAATTACATCTCCTTGTGTGGAGGAAGAGAATATTTTTGGGTTGGCAATCACACAGTATAAACTGTTATTGTGGCAAATGAGTCCCAGCAGTTTTAAGGGTCTTGCTGCTTGTTCTGATATTGTGTGCTAAGCAACCTTACAGTTAGTTGGCTGTGGATTATGTTGCTCTCCACAGGTAATGATTATCTATAGCTATAAAACCTGCAGTACATCAGAAGGCTCTAAATAGCTTTCTGCAATGGACACCTGAAGGAACTGCCTGTTATTAAAAGAAAATTTTAGTCTGACTAATCTTCAAAAAATCCTAAAGCCTTTCAAAGAGATGGAGAGGAAATTATGTACCACAGTGACATTCTGTATCTTGTTCCTTCCATCTATTTGTGGCTGCTAATCCTTTCAAAACTGTGTTTTGGTACAGGCTGCATTCACATCCTGAAGCTCAGAACTGGGGGAATTTTAATAAAGTAAAAATAACCTGCATGTTTTCCATTCTCAGGAACTCTTACTGAATTACATTTCTATATGAATCTTCTGCTGGTACTTCCAATCTGTATATGAGGCCGTGTCCTTCTTATGTTGGGGGCACAAGTTCTGAATGAAATTGAAACCTGTTTGGCAAACATGGGTCTTAGTTGGACATTTCTAAGAAGAAACTTGGGTTTTTTGCTTTCTTCCCTATTCTGTACGTTGATGACACTCAAAAAGCATATCGTTATCATACCCAGACATTTTAGGGCAATTTAACAAGTTGCTTAAAGTACTCTCTCCACTGGCTTCACTGCTATGAGGACTGCAGTGCCAAGTCACTGTTGTTGCTGTGGCACACCCAAAGATCATAGTTAGTGTTCTGAGTCTAAAACATACAGTAGAAATACAACAGGACTTCTGGGCAAGGTAAGAGGACTGTTAGGATATGTGCTGCTGGTGTGCCTGCTGTCTGCTCAGGAGAAAATGTTCCAGTCCACAGATATGGTTTGAACTGGGAAGATGGGGTCAGCTGTGTCAAGTCTGGGGAAAAAAACACAGTAGGGTTTCCAGCTAAAGTCTTAGATCTAACCCAACCTTTCTTTGAGAAGAAAGGCCTTCAGAGGACAATGGGTGGATAGAGCAGTCAGTCAAGACTGAAGAATGCAAAGCCAGAGACTGTATTTAACCACCTGCCATGCACTCCTGAATGTACATAGTCATACTAGTGCGTGTAGCTGCGTGGAAAGGTTATGACAGACTCCTTCAGTAAATTAAAATGCTTTGAGGGGGAAGAGACAGAGAGAGGGAGAGAAAGCTATCTTTCTGCCTGTCAGCCTTCACTATACCTTGCATGACTGACCTCGTGTGCTAGAAGAAACAGGATGAAATCAGACTTCCAAATGTATTTGCAATTGCAATGCTCATACAAAAGGCTCAGCTCAGCTGTGTCCCACTGAGTGGCTGTGTGGTGCTTAATTGCCAGCTGGGGTTAAACCATGATGAGGGGGAACTTAAAGCCCTCCAAACACCAGTATGTGATCAGTGAATGGGACTGGAATACGTAAGTCCTAAGTAACCCTTCTGTCTCAATACCCAAATACTTACTGTGTTGGCCTTGCACTGAGAAGGGTTAAACCTGGAGAAAGATCCAGGGCTCTCTTATTACCTGCTGCACTCGGTCACTGAATAATTTAATTTTAATACTATAACGATACGTAACAATTACTATAATTCAAATTCCTCAGTCCCCTTTGGGGAAGTATTTTGCGCTTCCCTTATTTTTCCCCATGCCTAATACTTTCAAATTGTTTCGGTCTTCTTCAGAGCATGCAGGAAGACAAAAAGTGGTCTCTCCTCCCTCACAGAATCCCTATATATTCGAGAGTCTGTTGTTTTTCTACCATCTGAGCACTGAGTGACTGAATTGTCATCTTCCTGTGCCTTGTTTAAGCACCACAGCACTAGAATGTTCAGCTGGTGTAAGAAGCCACTGAGAAAGGTTCACTCTAACGCTGCAAGGGATTTGGTGTGGGACTCTGTTTATTGGAGCTCGGTAAGTTGGAGTAAGAAGTTTTGAGGGAACTAAGGAAGAAGTATTTTATTAAAACAGACAGTTTGACATTTGGGATTTTAAGCAGAAATCTTGCGAGGTTTTATTTGACCTTCACAGAAGTACTCTCTGCCCCCGCAGGTGTGTTCTGCTGGCAAAAGCTTTCCTCCTTCCAGATTCCTCCAAACTTTCTGCTATTGCAGTGAGACCTGAACAGAGGTCAGTGGAGAACCAGCAAGTGCTAGATACTAGCTCAGTCTCTTAAAAGAACTATGAAATTCTGGCAGCCCACATGCAGAAGTTATATGCCTACCCTCTGCTATGGCTTGCTGATGGGAGAAATACATAATGATATTTACTTGGCTCTCAAGATGTAATACTTATCTTAAGACATGAGGAAATTGAGTTTCCCAAGCTGCTGTAGGTAGCTCAGTGTGGCTGTCCTTTAAAGCAAAACCTGCTAGCTCTTTAACAGTTAATTTACAGGAACAGGGGAGAGGAATAGTGATGCTAGGTGATAATCAAATATATATAAACTGATATGAGGTTTATGACACATTAGAATGAAGCCTTTTAAGACTGTAATGGTGAAGTGTGTAGTGGCTTGTGTGTAATTGTTAAAAAATAGAACATAATTACTTAGGCAGGTTTTGATACAGTGTTAATAGGAGTTGAAGTAGAACCAAAAATCACACATTTCCAGATACAGCTAGCTTTTTTGGTGGAATGACAGTTCTTAATTGCAAATCTTTTCAGCTAGTCAATCTGTGAAGCTCCTTTTAAGTCAATACAACTACACTGATTTATGAACATAGACTCATGTATCTTTGATCTTCCCCATCTCCTTACACAGATATTTTCCTCCTTCTGCATTTATCTTCACAGATTTGTATCTGCATCCTTAAAGCAGCATTTCCTTACTTGCCTTTCTTCTCAGTCTCTTACCTGTAATCTTCTCTTGTGGTTTATGACCACAGTGGTTCTCTGACAAAGTTCATCAAGTGTCATCCCCTTTCTTCTTGTGTAGATGTTCTCATTGAGTGGCTTTTTCTTTGGAGATGATGTGACACAGCTTCAGAGTTTAATTATATTATTCTTGTCTCCAGTTGCCTCGGGAGTGACTACTTGACAATAAAGCACTTGGAAAGTTCCCCTAGATCAATACTACTGCTGTGAGCTGCAGCAGCAGCTCACCAATAGACACATGCTAGTGCTGAAGGCCAGATTATCTCCGTGAGTAAGCCATGCATTTCCCAAAAGGTTTTGATCTCTGGTCTGTGTTTATGCAGGAGGTGTGCACTGCTCTGTCTGGAAAAAGTAATTTTACTCCTTCACCACCTCTCACTGCAGCACAGGTAGACATTTGGGCTGTTAAACTCACAGTTCCCCTGAGAAGCATCGCTATTACACCTAGGTAGCAAGTCTGGCATGGTGTAACATTTTTGTAGCTCATCAAACAATGTTTCTGTTTGGTTTAGTGCTTTTGGAAAAATACAGGAGTGATTTCTACTTGTGAACAATGTACAAACTTGAGACAGAAGCAGAATAGCCATTCTGTGAATTTTCACTGTTTATTGCAAGCCAAAATGTTGAGAGTCCTTGCATGTCAAAGTGGTTTCTCAACCCCCTGTGGAGTAAAAGATTGCTGAGTATAAAGAACTAAAAATGTTTTTTCAAAGTAGGTTGAACAGCATCTGGCTGGCACAGTCAGTCTGGATTAAAAATCAAATGTTTGTAGGTATGAGTGAGCAAACAGGAGAGAAGATAGAACAAAAAAGTGAACTGTTACTGTTGCCAAGGTGATGCATCTCTATAGAGCCAACAGTTTCTGACTTGTGCTTGCCATCTAGGAATGTTGCTGGGCCTCAGCTGTAATGAGGTGAGATTAGCATAAATGTTTGGGGGGATTTTTTTGTCTTCCTGCTTATCCGTAAGAGCTATAAGAGCTTGTGTATTCAGCTGGGGATAAAGGAATACCTGGCCCTAGCTACCAGAGCTTCACTTATCTTCAATCAACTTGTGCCAGTTCCCCGTCAGCAGACAACTCAACCGACTATCCCAATAGACAACTAAGTCAGAAGTAAGAAGAGAGAGAGAGTAAGATTTTGTTGTTGTTGTTTGTTGACTTGAATAGTATGAGAACTACAATATCTGCTAGGATGGGACCACGTGGCTAAGGCAGAGTGGCTGGACTGAGGGAGGACTAGTGATTTTTATCTCCCTCTTTCTCCCATTAGACGTGGACAGACCAAGCAATTAAGCAGTCAGTAAGGCCATTTCTCTGACTTTGGTAAGGGTTTTTTTTTAATAAGTGATTTGGTTTTTTAGATAAAGGTACTTGTAGTAATTGTGTATGTGTGCAGCTCTGTAATTAATATGACCAAGATAAAGGGTGCTGTGGGACTCCCCACTTGTTTTCTCACATGAACCTCTTCTCCTATAACCACAGTTTAGAATGAAATTACATTGATCACATATATATGTATTTCTATATATCCTATATATTCTATATATTCTATTGAGGATGATTGGAATATGTATATATTCCAAAAATACTTGTAAATATTTGAACTGTGTAATAGCTAATAGGTCCAGCAATGAAACCAACTGAGAGCTATTGTATCTCCAAACACTGGTAGCTTTTTAGAAGGTGTTTACATTAATTTGAAATAGATGAACAGAAAAGAGTCTGTCTTTTTGTCTCTACTTTTCTGTTCTCAAGCTGTTATAAAATCCTTGCACAAGCACCAGCAGAAGAGTAGGAAGCTCATATGGATCAGAATTTGCCATGGAAGGGCAAAACCTTCATATCCCAGCATGGATAGAAAGCAGTGTGTGGTTATGAGATGCCACTGTGCCATTCTGTCATCTCTCTCAGACTGATGCCCACACCTCCTCACCCCTTCCAGTGCGCCACCCTGCTCATACCTTCCTTTGTTCTGCTCCTCTCACGGTCCCAGAATGTTCCTTTCCCTTTCTCACCCTGCTGAGGGTCTCTCTGTAGTTAAGTTTTACCTCCCAGAACTTCATTTTTCAGGTGGTTATGTACCCGTGCAGTTTTATTCTGTTTGAAAATAGACTGAAGGCCTGAGTGTACTCTAGCAGCAGAAAAACAATTCACAAAATGAAGCCAGAACCAATAAAAGCTGAACTGGAAGATTCAACAGGAAAGCACAGATACTGCTCAACTCTGTTCCAAAAGCAAGTTCCAGCTGACTGTACCTAGGTTCAGTGGGTGATGGCTGGTCTGAGCTCAGTGGCAGCCATGTGTGTGGCCAGAATACCCCACTCATAAAATGTGTGCTCAGTGCAGTCTTTTTAGACCATTCAGCTAGTCCCCAAATACTTCATAGAATCATAGAATCCCAGACTGGTTTGGGCTGGAAAGGACCTTAAGCTCATCCAGTTCCAACCCCCTGCCACGGGCACGGACACCTTCCACTAGAGCAGGTTGTTCCAAGCCCCTGTGTCCAACCTGGCCTTGAGCACTGCCAGGGATGGGGCAGCCACAGCTTCTCTGGGCACCCTGTGCCAGCGCCTCAGCACCCTCACAGGGAAAAACTTCAGTTTCACTTCTCTAAAAATATGTATATCTAGCCACATCTGTAGGACAAATCCTGCACATTGAGACATTCCTTCAGCTCCCTGCCCTATTAAGTCTACTGGAGGTAAATGTCTGAGCAAGTGTGGCCAACTCAGGCACACTGGGAGATGTGGTTACTTCCTAAGACATGAGGAGGAATAAAAATTATGAAAAGAGGCATAGGGTTCTTATAAATGTGTTATTTGAACTATATCTCAGAAGCCCATTGCTCAGCTGACACAGTATTTGAATCCCTCTACCCTAAACCTTCTTAAGGTACGGTAAATATCACCCTGGACCAAAGAGTGTGTGAATTGAGTGTACTCAGCAATTAACTTAAAGTCTCTTCAGCCTTGGCTATTGCAAAGCAGAACTCTACAATCATGCAAAAAAATGCTTCAAGGTGCTATTTTGTTAAGTGTTCCTGTCCTTCATTGAAGGATGTCCTATCATTGAAATCACAGTTAATTCTAGCACAGACTCTCAAGAGCAAGCTCAAGAAACAGAAGCCCTCAACTGTTTTTAGTCATGAGAAACAGACTGATCATTTTGTGAAATGAAAACATTTAGTTGCTCTTATTTCAAAAGGAAATGGCTGGCCACAAAAGTTTTGGGTTCAAATGATGCTAGCTTTATTTTCAGAGTAGATTTCTATATGTAAGAGTGCTTGAAAGCACTCACAGTTGCTTGAGTTCATCCTCCTCACTTTCTTATGGTGAGAGAAGCACAAATTTAAGCTGAGAAGAACACCTTAACGTGTGTGAAGAGGCAGCCTTATAAATTCAAAAATGCTTCCAGAATAAATACCATTGAACTATGTTAAGGATATTGTTTAACATTTGGTGCAGTAACAGCATTTCAAAAGGCTTTTTTTTGGTAAAGATAGAAAAGCAGCAGTGTGCATTTTATATTTCAGTGGGTTTTGGTACCAACACACCTCATGTCGGGTGTGATGGAGTGAGCCAGTCCATGCTGTAGAACATGGTATTTCTGGGGTTGAAAACCTGTTGAGGGAATTTAGTTAAGACTTTAAAATGGCAAGGAGAATGAATTTTCCCTTGCAAGTCAGATATGTTCAGGAAACAACCTAATAATGTCTTATATGTGCACATATCTGACAGCTGCTGTCCAACTGCAACATGTTAATTTCTGAAGACAAATCTCAGCAGAGCTGTACTGACTTGGAAGGAATTTTGCAATGTCAATGTGTCTGCACTGCAGAATGGATACTCTTAACCTGCATATTTTAATGTTAGGACTAACTGTCAATTTGGTCGTGTCATAGAATTACAGACTGGTTTGGGTTGGAAAGGACCTTAAGATCATCTAGTTCCAACCCCCTGCCATGGGCAGGGACACCTCACACTAGACCATGTTGCCCAAGGCTCTGTCCAACCTGGCCTTGAACGCTGCCAGGGATGGGGCATTCACCACTTCTTTGGGCAGCCTGTTCCAGTATCCAGAAGACCAAAGGAAAGGCATGCCAACTTTCCTTTCTATGCTGAGTCTCGGATGTTGTAAAACTTGGATAAGACTACTTATTCTGTGCCAGGAATGGTGAGAAATATGGGCAGGTTAGAGATCTAGACAAATTCTCCTCTTGTCTTAAGCATCTCCCTTTTGCCACTCTTGTAGTGGGATTTCTTTTTTTGTCCTAAAGATTACCAAGTGTCAGCAGTGCAAGAGAGTCTCCTTTTAACAGTAAATGCAATGAATTCAGTAAATAAGTATGAAGATAGCAAATTAAAAATATGTCATACTGCTGCTAGAAGTGTAAAAAGTGAACATTTCACTGGGGCCATGTCTTTCCTACATTATCAGATGTGATGCAGGGAAGCCACAGGATTCCTACAGGTGGAGAAAATGCTTAGTTCAGCCAGTTGAACTTAATGCGAGGGTGTTGAGGCACTGGCACAGGTTGCCCAAAGAAGTGGTAAATGCTCCATCCCTGGCAGTGTTCAAGGCCAGGTTGGACAGAGCCTTGGGCGACATGGTCTAGGGTGAGGTGTCCCTACCTGTGGCAGGGGGTTGGAACTAGATGATTTTAAGGTCCTTTCCAACCCAAACCATTCTATGATTCTATAAATATCAGAGGATTTCCTGATCTGAGTTTGAACTTCACAGTTCTGCCCAACAGTAGTAAAAGTCATACTGAACTGTTGTGTTCTTTCATACATTTGTGTAAAACAGTATAAGAGGGCTGTTGCTGGGAATCAGAGCTGGTTTCTAGGGCAAGATCATGCAGTCAGTGTAAACTTACAGGATAGGATACACGGATCTTTTGCTACAGTTATGTGAAAAAAAATGAAGAAGTTTGTTATATTGTTTAGACCAGGGCTACCTCTGCAATGCTTAGTCGAAGAAGTGGTGTTTAACTCAGTGGGTATTTCTAGTAACTTGAACAGGACAGTTCATATGAGTGGTATCTGCAGTACATGAATTTCAGAGAATTTGACATGGCATGATTAAACAGCTATAGATGATAAATCTTTCTATGTAGCCTTAACTTGCATTGTAATGCTGCGGCTGAGCTTCTTCAGCGGAGAGACAGGAGAGTACAGAGATACTTTTTATTGCTGCATACAGAATTGAAAATGCATTGGTTGGATGAATGATGGAGTAACCTATAAAATCCTATGTCAGCATTTGAGAAAAATACATTGAAAAGTTGTTGCAGATGAAGGAAAGATACTCTTTGATTTGAGGTTTGAATAAAATACTAGCTTAAGAAGAAAGATTGCATTCAAGGGTACTGTCAAGCTACTAGTAACTGGAGCACAAAGCTAAAACCAGGGATAATTCCTGGACACTTCCAGATCAAGTCTGAGCGAGTGGAACGAGTAAGGTAAAGTGCCTACTGTAAAGTGATGGTCCCCAGAAAGCAAGCAGAAATGCTGGAAGATGAGTTTGTTAGAGAATCCTTTTAAGCAGACCATTGCGTGAGCTAGGAGCTAGGTCAGCTTGTCTCCATCCCAGTCCTGTTTCCATGGGGAGATGCCATTACCAGAGTCCTTTTGGATCTGTCAGGAAAAGTAACCTGGAAAGGTAGCATATTTTTTTAGCAGTGGTGGTCCTTAGCCACAGAAAGACATTTCAAGTGAAGTGATGGATTCTCTGTCATTTGATATATTCAGATAGATTATGTTCAGATGGAGACTAGCTATCTTTGTGAAATACATACTTTACTAGCACCACGCTCCTGGGCTCAGTGGAGGAGCAACAAGATGAAAATGGCCTGAGATGAATTCATCACATGGGGTGAATTATATAGAAATGTATCAGCTCTGGACAACTAACCCAAGCTTTCATTAGCAGCTATTTCAGCTGGAAGAGCTGGTGCTTAATCATTTAATAGAAGTATTGTGAAGTTTAATTCAATTATGTCTGTAAGATACATGGGCTGCTTCCTGTGGAACTACCCTAGAAACAGAAGACACAATTAGCAGCAGATGATTGCACTAATTGTGTGCTCTCAGTGCTTCCTCCTAAGAAAAATGCTGCATAAGCAGAGTTTAGATGATGAGCAAATCACATGGAAGAATTCTTGCTCCTGTCTTCAACAAGGCATAGATCTTTATGGAATTTAGAAGCTGCTCAGTGACTTTCACTTCACCTTTTCAAGCGTTACATCAACGCAAGAGGAAGGAAGCATGTTTGCAAGTGCATGCTGAAGAAAAAAGTGGGAGAGTGATAAAGCACCTATTGTGGTATCATCTGTGCATTTGTTCCCTCTATACTCGACTGCAAAGGATACCTTGCATAAAATTACAAAAGACATTTTGGCTTTCAGATAGGATTACTGTCTGTCTTTCACTGCAGAATATTTACCTTCTCAAGTTATCACTAATCACAACAGTGAATTACCCTCTGACTTGAGATCATCCTGCCTTTTGGCCCCAGTTTGTTTAGGATGAAGTCTGTCCCTGTGTCTACACCTACTAGCATACAGGAAAAAAGATTTACTGATGATGTGAATGTCTGGTGATCCACCTGCCGTCTGACCAAGAAGAAATACATGCACACATTAAGTTTCCATCCTCATTTTGTCATCGGTCTTTTTCATTCTTGTTTCTTTCTTTCTACATGTTGCTTTGAGTATAAATTGTTCAGGCCACATTTGTGGTGCTCATGTGTGTCTATAATAACATAAGTTAGTATTGATGTTATTTCAGTAACGTAAAACACTCCTGTGTGCTTCAAAACTAAGTGGCCTTTCATACCCCTCACCTTGAAAAAAAGAAAGGGATGGGGAAGGACATGTTCTATGTTCTTTTGCTCTTTCAATGTACTAGCTCCGTGGTAAATTAATCTGTCAAGATTAAGTAAAATATTCTAAGTGTCTCGTTTCATACGTGTTATGAAGTTACCTTTGCTCAGTGTAGCTTGAGATGGTCTGGCACATGCTTGGAAGAAAGAGTTAATTTTTACCAAGGCTTCTGCTGAGTGCTTTTAAAGATGCCTTCTAGAAAATATATTAGAGGCATGTCTACTAATAATATTTCACAGCATGAGGCAAGGCCATTGCCTTGCTGTTCATGGTAACTTCTGTTCCTTGGGGGTCTATAAATTACAAAGCCAAAAAAGGAAATATGAACTATGAAATAGTTCTAGAACTATGAACTCTGAAATATGAATACTCTCTCCTGGAGGCTCCAAGAGAGAAATCTGAGTGCAAGAAGAGTGTGGGAGCTAAGGAAAAACCAAAAAGTTTCCTGGCATTAGCATAGCTTGCCTCTGAATTAGATCCCTTTCAAAAGGAAAACAGCCATATGCATTGCAGCGTTAGTGCAGACATCCAAACTGAGGGGAAAGGAAAAGTTGAGTGACATTGTAGACATCAAAGAGAGTAGATTTTTTCCTCAGATTACTTTAGGAGCATTTAAAAATGCTTGAAACAACTCATCCAACCAACCATTAGGATGGAGGTGATATAGGAGTTCAGAAAGGCAGTTCCTGGGTCTACCTCAGTCCCTATAATGCTTTCTTTGAAAACTCAGGCCTCTCCATCCAGCCTGCAGCAGCCTTGGGTGTAGGGCGAGGAACTAGGCTTGTAATGCCTGTCAGAGTTCCTTCGGCAGGGATGCAGGAGTGCCTGCTACCTGCACTGTAGTTTCTACTTGCCTGTTGTTCTGTGCATGCACCCCTTAAGGCGCTGGCGTGGATGACAGAAGAGGCAGCTGTAAAGCAGCCTTTTGTTGTGTTGCCAATGGCCACTTTGGTACGGCCTTTCTTCAGGAGGTGTTTGGATATAAGGGGTCATTCCCCATGGCATCTCTTCTCAAAAACAACATATGTTACCCATACCAGCTCCACTTTTCCTTTATCCCTGCTTCACTCACCTGCAAGAAGGAGGCTCAGTCTTCTCTTTTAATAGTTTAGGGCAAAGAGTTAACAGAGAGCTCCAAAACTGCAGGAGAAATGTCCTTGAACTTAAATGGCTGGATAAAAATAGGCCTTTTATACAGTGAGGCAGCCACCTGAAATGTGCTTTCTGACTGCCACCTTTAACACTCCCAGCATCCTGCGAGCAGACAGTGAGGGATCCCAGCCACCTCCTCCTGCTTCGGCAGCGCCAGGGCCAGCAGTGCCCTGCTCAGAGGTATCCTGCCTTCCACTGCTTGATGCCGAACAGCAGCGTTTGAATTCCCTCCTTGTCCAAAGTATATTTATCCCAAGGTTAAATCGCCTGAGGATAACGCAGGTAAAGATGAAGAAGAAACAGAAAGCTAGCCTAGTTTGTTCAAAGCCATGCTTTGAACAGAGACAGGGCAGAAGCTGTGAACAGATGGCGCTGTTGAAGCAAGTCCAGAGGAGCCCATGAGGATGATGAGGGGCTGGAGCACCTCCCATATGAAGACAGGCTGAGAACACTAGGGCTGTTCAGCCTGGAGAAGAGAAGCTGCGTGGAGACCTCAGAGCAGTTTCCAGTATCTGAAGGGGGCTACGAGGTTGCTGGAGAGGGACTCTTCATCAGGGACTGTAGCGATAGGACAAGGGGTGATGGGTTCAAACTGAAACAGAGGAAGTTCAGGTTAGATCTAAGGAAGAAGTTCTTTACTGTGAGGGTGGTGAGACATTGGCACAGGGTGCCCAGAGAAGTGGTGAATGCTCCATCCCTGGCAGTGTTTGAGGCCAGGCTTGACAGAACCTTGGGCAACATGGTCAAGTGTGAGGTGTCCCTGCCCATGGCAGGGGGTTGGAAGTGGATGATCTTAAGGTCCTTTCCAACCCAAACCAGGCTGTGATTCTATGATTCCATGATATTCCCATGTCTGCTGCCTCAGATCTTGTTGCTTATGTTTTAAAAAGGACAACAGTTTCTTTAGGAAGCCCCCCCCTCTTCTCCACTCCCTTCCCTTCTTTCCCACGCTCCACCTTCTCCCCCTGCAAACAGTGAAACTCCTGTACAAACTGTCCCTGCACGTAGGAGAGTAGAAGAGCATGATCCTACGTGACAGAGATGATGTCTGACGTGCTGGCAGTGTGGAGGTCTTTTTCTGTCTTCTGCCAGAGTTCAAATGGATTACCTTGGCCAAAGCAAAAGACCTTTCTGTGTCCCAATTTCCCCTCTAGGGAAGATGATTAATCATAACACTTGGGATTCTTTTGAAGCTTAATTCAATGACATTCGTGCAATAGTTTGTGATTAGTGGAAGTTAAGGTATGAAAAGAGATTAAGCAGTTCTAATGCAGCTGTCTTGTTGGCACAATATTAAAGCAGCTGATTATGGGCACTTAATTGAAGGAAATGAGAATTATGATCAGTTAGCACAGAAGCAAATATGTGATCCACAGCCTGATGAGAATGTAAATCCACATTTTTCTGTTCTGAAAAGAATACTGAGCTATGACATGGGAATATTTCTAATGTGAGTTGAAGGTGCTTTGATAACTGAATCCAATATTTCCGTTTTGCTGAACTTCTGCTTTGGAAGAGCTGGTGAGGTTCTGCAATGCACATCCTGTACTGCTGAATGAACCTGAGCTGCAGGTACAATTGCTCAGCTCACCAAAGCGTGAGGAGAGAGACACAGACTGAGACTGCACATGTTTGAACAAGATACATTGCTCTTGTCTTGATGTCTTGATATGCTCCTCACAACCTGACCCCAGTAGGGCAGCTAGTGATCTTTGCAAGTGGTGAAATGGTCTCTTCCACAAGAGAGTTTGTTTTAAACAATTTGTTCTAAAACCTCCTTTGCTTTGGTGGTTTCTGTCCCTTTGTTCTCTCTCACTCTGCCTGGCTTAGAGTTTTCTAAAGGAGAAATCTCCAGCAGAGAAACATGTTAGTCCTGTTTCTGGATACACCTGTAGGGTGGTTCAGAACAATGTTTATCACTATATAAACACAGTGCTTTGCGTTTTTGTTTACTGGAGTCTTAGCATGACATCGCCTGGTATACAATGGCATATATATGTAGGCAAAGATGCAACGAAGGTATTGCAAGAAGTCTGGGAGCTAAATATTGCCATTCCACAGCTGGAAGCAGCTTGCAGACTGGGAGTTTGACATTGCTCCCCCAGGGGAATGCCTCAGAGAAATTTAGAGCAGCACTGTTGTTTCACTTAAACTATTAGTAAACCACAGGCAGTTTAAAGAGCGTAAGAAGTTGTCTTTGAGAATGGAAAGAGGAGATAAAAAGTCAAATAGATGGGTTTTTTCACATCACATTTATCAAGCAGGCTGTGGGCAGTGATGCCTGGCAGGTTGGGTCTGATTGACTAATACAGACCAAGCAGTGTGCTTGCAGCCCAGAAATCAACCATGTGGTGGACTGCATCAAAAGGAGCATAAGCAGCAGGTCGAGGGAGGGGATTCTCCACCTCTACTCTGCTCTTATGAGGCCCTACCTGGAGTGCTGTGTTCAGCTCTGGGGCCCCCAACACAAGAGGGAGGTGTTGCTGGCTGAGTGAGTCCAGAGGAGACCACGGACATCTGCGAGGGCTGGAGCAGCTCTGCTCTGGAGCCAGGCCGAGAGAGCTGGGCTGGGTCAGCCTGGAGAAGAGAAGGCTCCTGAAGGGGAGACCTTAGAGCAGCTCCAGTGCCTAAAGGAGCTACAAGAAACCTGGAGAGGGGCTTTCTACAGGGGCCTGTAGGGACAGGACAAGGGGAATGGCTTTAACCTGACAGTGAGGAGATCGAGATGAGCTCTTAGGCAGAAGTTCTTCCCTGTGAGGGTGCTGAGGCGCTGGCACAGGGTGCCCAGAGAAGCTGTGGCTGCCCCATCCCTGGCAGTGTTCAAGGCCAGGTTGGACACAGGGGCTTGGAGCAACCTGCTCTAGTGGAAGGTGTCCCTGCCTGTGGCAGGGGGTTGGAAGCTTTAAGGTCCCTTCCAACCCAAACTGTGCTATGATTCATCAGTGTTTTTCTTCTCCCTGGTAGATGCCTTCTGTCTCAGTGCCTCTTACCATGCTTCCTACTCTCCTTCATCCCTTTCGTTGCACAAAGCTAGTTTAATGCCCACCTTTCTTCATGCTCCTCTAAAAGTTAAGCAGTGTTGCAGAGCAGGGAAAAGGGGATGGCCACTTCAATAGTCCCATGCTGTCTGTTTGCTTTTAACTAGTGTTATCCCAGAAAACTGTATAACATCTTTCATTCCACTTGTGTACCATCTGCCAAAGATTTCTATCAACAAGGCTTGTGTGATATCCAGAGGAAGGCTTCCAGACACTTGCTGGTATTTTATAGCAAATAATACTGAAGAGGAAGGAAGAAAAGGGTATTGTCACCAGCTTACAATGGTGTTAGTGACTTTTTATCATGGTAAACTTGAATGACTTTTTAGTCTCAAGTCATCACAGTAAATATTGTATCTGATAGCTAAAAAAATCTGGAATCTAATTTCCATAGTGTTGCTACTGTGTTCATTTTGTATTAGTGCACACTCAGAAACCCGCATCTATTTCCTTCAAATACCAAAGACCTGCAAGCATCTCTCAATCTAATTTCTTGATCACCCCATCTGTCTTGCAATATGTTTCCATTTAACAGTGACAGAAGCGAGGAGGGACCTTGCTTACATTCAGTAATTGTTTTTTTCAGGTATGCATATCAGTAGGTATGTACACTTGAAAACTCCTAAAGCAAGGAACTGAGGCTCTGGTAGCAGATGTACATCTAGCGAAACCTCGCCATGAAGAGAGAGATAGCCTGGTACAATAAAAAAGCCCCAACCCCATTAGGTGATTCCACAGCGCTGAGCCCCTTCCATTTTACTTGCCATGTATGACCAGTTGAAGATGGAGATGGATTAAACTTAGTTTCCAAACCCAGCAATGATTCAGAGAGAGGTTTATGAGGGTCAATATTTCTTGGGCCCTTTTCCAGGTTAGTCCATCTTGCTCAGGATTCCGTACAAGGACAGCTTAGTACTAACAATTGTATTTTGACTTGCTTAAAGGTGGGTTAAGGGCAAAATACACCTGAAAAATAATTCAAACCCAGCCTTCTCTCTTGAATATCTTGCTTTGCTTTTATTGATTGGATTTTCACTGGAATTGGTGAACTTTTCAGGTCAGTAGTAAGTACCTACTCAAAGATGAATGCAAGAGTACAAAGGTGCAACCTAATTCTGTCCTAATTGTTTGAGCTGCCAAGTACAGAGGGGTACCTGAAACAAACCAGGCATGCTTCCTACACTCGACCAGATAGTACACCTTGGCCCAGGGGTAGATGGGGATCTGTCCACCTCACTACCCAGGTTTGAGGTGGATTTTGTACTTTATAAGAGGCTGGTGGAATACAAGGAAGATTTTGTTAAGGCTAAGATGAGCAAACTAGACAAATTCCGAGTTTGTTTTCTTCAGAAAGCTGTGCTTCTGTGTGGGAGTTGATTCTCCATTCACAGAAGATTTTTGGCCTTCTGCTCCTCAAATCTAGGCACAAACACTGAAAAAATAGAAAATCCTGATCTAACCAGCAAACAGAAAACATCACCACAGGTTAACAAACAGCTACTTTTCATTGCCGCGTTACGAACTTGCATGTGCATAAACTTGCATGTGCATAAACCTTGCTAGGAAAAACAGCTTGCAAAAAGCACAGTTTAATCTTAGAACCGTTAGTGGAGAAGAACCCTTTTTCCATTTGCTTCCTTGTAAGTAAACCTCAGTGCTACTATCTACGTTTCCGTGCCAGAATATCACCATTTTGGTCAGCTCAAATCTGAAAGCAACATTCCACTGAAATGCCTGAGTATCCATGGACAGCCTTTTAGCACAACATCCCAACCTTCTACACAGGGCTTATTTTGGCTTGCGGGGTTTTGTGGGAAAGCAAAGGAAGGCACAGAGGTTTCCAGTGTCATTCACCTGTTTTTCAAGAGAAAAGGAAATAAATTAAGGAAAGGAGTAATTGTATTGAAGATGATAGTTTCTTAGCAGTACAGTGAGTGAGAGGTGGGACAAATGCAGACTGCAGTACCACTGAGGCAAAGAAGCCTAGCTGACTGTGGGCTATGGTTCTCATTTCAGTCTCCCCAGTGCCTGTGTATAAGACATTTTACCATAAGCCTGAAATAAAACTTCGAGATCTCCAAATCAAAGCTAATTCATTGATTTCCCTTTATTATCCCTTCAACTCAAAGCTCATGTTCAATGCTGGCATTTCACTGTTTCCAGCCCCACCACCCTTTTGCAATGAGGGAACCTGGATCTCCCACAGAGCACGCTGAAGATCAGGAAAACACTTTATGCATTGCTTTTTTAGTGGCAGAGTTAGTGCTCTGTATACTTTTGCAGAGTGATAACATACTGATTAGGTTAGTTGAGAAGAGGCTGAGCATTGAATTACAGTGCATATGCATAACTTTCTCCCCTAACCCTCTCTTGTTGGGTTGTAAAGAGGAGTAAGCTATTTAGAAGAGGGATTGTCATTTCGTATAGTTCCTAACTATGGTTAAGGGTCTATACTCTGTTTAATAGTACTAGTCCCTGAGTACTATTAAAATATTTAAGTCTGTTATTTCTTGGCTCGTTGTCATGGATTTGGAGTGAGGCTTTTTCCCTTCCCCTCGGAAGCACTCACAGAGAGACTGTGATTTTTCACCGTTCATCTTCAGACAGGTCTTTACGTTTTGTGCTACTTCCTTAGGCCTTTTAAGTTTACTCCTCTGGATTTCTTCACTTCTTCCACATCTTCCTTAAAAATGCATTTTCTCAAAGAAAATGCTGTTCTAGATGAAGTGGGCCAGAGATGTCCCAGGTGTAAAACTTCTTTCTGTTTATAATCCCAGTCTCTGGGAGGAAATTTGTTGCAAATATAAGAGTGCTAATTCACGTTGGGCTTCCATCCCACTGTAAACCCTGGCTGCTTTTTTGCAGAACTACTCCCTAGGCTCATCCTATATTTACATAGCTGAAGATACACAGTAACCACAGTTTACAATAATACAGAGAGAACGAAGAGCTCAAACATCACATAACTTCAATTAAAGAGAATAGCGAACTGCTACAGACTTGGATCTAAACAAGAATATCCGCTGTGCAGATCTACCTTGTATTGTCAATATGTCATCTCTCAGTGGCTGAGAAGAGGTTAGCAGGAAACAGATTTCCTCTATGAGCAGCAAGCAGGACAATGTACATGCAGAGAAGATGGGGGAAGAAGTGAGTTCAGTAGGTATTTCAGCATACTCTCTTTCAGCTGAGTAGAAACACAAAATTAAGGTATCTTTTGCTAAGCTTCCAGCATGACCTAAAACTGATATCTTCATTCTGATGTACTGAGTAATGATTAAGCAAGGCCAGGTTGGACAGAGCCTTTGGTGACATGGTCTAGTGTGAGGCATCCCTGCCCATGGCAGGGGGTCACAACTGGATGATCTTAAGGTCCTTTCCAACCCAAACCAGGCTGTGATTCTATGACTGTATAATGCTGGTGAAATACTTCAAATTAGAATTAAAGATTGGACACCATGACCTTTCAAGGTCCTGGGCTTGAAACCAACATGGGCTTTTCCAACCTGGGTTGTTCTATAGTTCTGTGTTTTTATGAAAATAGGGAAAAAATAATTCCTTAAATGATTCTAGTCAGGAAGAAAAGGGGAAGAGGGAAGATCAAGATACTCATCATGCTCTTAAGCATGTGTAACCTTTTGGGGTTTTTTAACCAGAAAGTTTCCTGGTTGTCTCACGTCATGCACAATAGGAGAAAATAGAAAACATGGGCTGTGCTAAGCAAAGGTGCTGGTGTACTGGTAAATGCAGAGTGGTTAATACCCCAGCCCAGCTGCACATAACTAGTTGCATTGGTTAGTAGGACCCAGAAATTGAAGCTTATCCATTGTATACATAGTAGATGTGAAGGGACCCAGCACAAAAGAAATGGGAAGGGCTTGAATACCTCTGGAAGTGTCTTGGACTGCGCACTCGCTGGATGTCTCAAGACAAAACAGTACTTACTGCTGGGCTCCCAAATGTCATGGTTTGTCTGCCAACATTGAAAGGCTGTGCCCAGCATAATAATGTTCAACTCTGATCTCTTGCTCTGTGTCTATACAATGTGGTGTCTGCTGTTTGGCAGCATCTGTAGAGGAGGGAAGCAAGTTGTGTGGTTCTGGAAGCACACTGGGCTGGAGCTGTCAGGGCTCTGTGTGTGTGTGTGTGGCAGCTGCTGAAACAAAGGCACAGATGTTACCCCCCTTGCAACTTAGCACAAAATAAAACCTGAACAAAATCTCCTTCCCCATACAATGTTAGAGAAGGAATCTCACTATGACATTTCTACCTTTGTGGTCTGCAACGTGCTGCATTTGTAGGAAATAGAAAACCTCAAGGAGTGTTCTGAGGTTGAATCTGTCAGTTTGTGGCTTTTCAGCAGTGTGTGATCTGCAGGGAAGAGGAAAGAAGGGACACAGTTCCTCTCAGGTTTGAGATCCATTACAGTGCAGCTCATTCGGTTTATATTTTCTGTTTCTTTTGATTATTTTTCTTTCTCTCTTTATTTGTCCTACTCAGGTGAAAGAGCAGCTGGGATATAACGGCTGTTTTCTGAGGTAGTTACCAATGGCTTGTTATGGAGATAGTTCTGCTGTAGGAAGCAGGGAGGATTTTCCTTCAAGATGTCCTGTAGTGTTTTGTGACTTGCTGGTAAATTGTTTCTGGGACCAAAGCTGATAAAAGGCTTCTACAGAAGAGCTGCGGATAGAGCAGCAAACCTGTCCTGTGGATGGATTGCTCTGACCCTTGGTGACAGTGACGAGAACGCTGGCCATTTGTCGTGCCTAATGCCCCTCTTCTGAAACCTTGCAAAACCCATCTAGGCTTACAAATTGCTCCTGAGCCCTCCAGCTCACCAAGCAGCCACAAGGAAAGAGCATGAAAAACAGACCAGGCCTAGCTCATTCCCTAAACCTGAAAGTTTCCCATTGCAGCTGTTCTTGAGGGAGGGCATAAAAAACATGCAGATCAGGTCTTTACAACTCTATTTCTAGTGCCTATGTTTCAGAAATGCCTTGCGAGGCTGCTTATGAGCATAATTAATATGCTTTTTCACTAGCAACCATGCATACAGATTCTCAGGCTTAAATGGGAGTATGTTAAGAATACTGGGAAGAATCAGGAACCCAATTTAGAATAATAAGAAGAAAGATATTTGCAGCAAACACAAGGTTTTTTTTTTATTTTATTAAAAATCAAGCTACTCTTTGAGAAAATATTCATTTTTATAATGAATTATGATATTTTGATGTGTCGGTGATATCAGAACCTTTATATTCCACAAAACTTACTGAGACAGTAAGGAAAGTCTGCAACAGACACAGCCTAACCTAGACTAGTTCTTAACAAAGTGCTATGTCCCCATCACCTTACTGACTATTACTTGTCCCTAATAAGACCCATGACTCAGAAGACCAATTTCCAAACTGTAATGCTAACTTAAAAGAACAATTTGTAATACTTAATGAGAATGCAATAAAAGATTTTTGTTCCTATGAATATAATTGCATCATTATATTAATACATGTAATTATATTCATACACAATACGTAATTATTCAAATACATAGAATCATAGAATGGTTAGGGTTGGAAAGGAACTTAAGATCATCCAGTTCCATTATATAAACTTAAGGATCATAATCTGGACATTTCCATTCCTTTCCTGGCTTCTGTCATCTGCTTAACTTCTCCCCTTCCCACCCCCAGAAAAGGATAAAACCCACTGTAGAACTGCCAGTGAAATACTGCTTCATTATATGCAAACCAGCAATGACTCTTGGATGCCCACAGGACAAAACAAGACACGTAAACTGCGCTTCCGTCATGACAGCATATAAATGTACTTTCAAGAAAAGTCTGTCATCATGCAAAGTTAGCCAACTCCTTTCCCCTTGCATAGGAGACCGCTTGGAAATGGGTATTTTTCCCTGCCCTATTCTTGGAGTGCTGTGGGCTCTGCCAGCACTAAATGCATTCACCATGTCTGTGTCATTTGGGTTGAACTGATTGTTCTTCAGGCTTTCAGGCAGCAGCAAATGAGCTGCTGTTGCTGATACCCAACTGCCTTATAACCCTGGGAGCTGAATTACCTTTGGTACACCCATTTTGTGTACATATGTCTCTGTGAAGAATGCGTAGTTGATTCCAGTGCTGAACAAGAGGAAGAAAACTGAAGTGGAAAGGTAGGCTGGAATACTTGGTGTGTTGGCCAGCACATGGCAGCCTCTCACTAGCAGCAGCCGTCGTGGCATTTGTTCCATGTTATGGAAGATGGCTGAGGAGCTACACAGCCACACCACAGCCTATGGCTGCATCTCACCATCAGGACAAGAAGCAGAATTGGGCTGTGGCTTGTACAGTCGTAGAACTGAGAGAAGGAGGAGAAGACTACTTCTCATGTGTTTGCATAAGAGAAAGCTGTTAAGAGATATTATCAAGTCTTGCCAAGCCGGAGACTTTAAATAATAGAAATTGCACCTCAAGTTGGCGATTCTTTGCTTGCTTGCTTGCCATTTCCCTTACCTACATTTTCAGAGCTTCTAGGGCAGGTTTGCAAACTTCCTTTGACACTGCAAAAGCTAGATGGGTTTTGTTTTGAATAAGAACTGAGATGTTTATGCAGTCACTGGACTCCAGGAACTGCAGCTTTAAGAAAAATGTCAAATCATGCACAACAGCTATGAAAACTTGAAAGGGAAAATGGGCAAATTTGGCCTTTGTGTTTTCTCCTTTTTTCATGGTAGGTAGTCCAAACTGAAAGGCAAATCCTCACAGCTCTGAAATTAGTAATACATAGATAACACTACGCTCCTGACAACAGTTTTATCTTTTGCTCAACTTCCTGGACCAGCCAGCAACTACTGTTTCAAATTTCCTCCAAACATCTTTTCCTATCAGCTAGAAAACAGAAAGAGATGCAGAGGAATAAGCAGGGGAACTTTGCCTTTCATAAATCTGTGGTATTCAGTAGCTACATAGCATAGTGTAAGCAATGTCACAGCAATGATGTGCTTTTAAAGAAAATCTTTTCCTTCCATCTTTAATTTCTGTGACTGATGGTGGGTTGAGCAAGAAAATAAGAAGATTGCTGTATTTCCTATGTTACAAACAAAATCTGAGTTAAATTTACAGTGTTTGGTACAGATCTCAATTTTACCACACCTAGGAACTAAAGGAAGAACCTACAGGAAGAAAAATATTCTTGTTGCTTTTTCTCTGGGGTCTTTTTCAAGACTGTGCAGTAACTGTGCTGGGCTATGCAACAAAATAGCTGACCTTCATATGTTCAACTTGAGTAGGTAAGCAGTGTCACAGAAATTTACATTTTAACAGACTCCTTAAATAGGTTGCTGCAAGCAGCAGATAGTTACGACCAAGTTCCTCATGTTTTCTCTTATGTTGCGGAAAATATATCAGACTTTTCTTTCTGTACCAAAAAAGCAAGAGCTGGGCTTTGGAGAAGATGCTGGAAAGGGACTCTTCATCAGGGATTGTAGTGATAGGACAAGGGGTGATGTGTTCAAACTGAAACAGGGAAAGTTCAGGTTGGATATAAGGAAGTTCTTCCCTGTGAGGATGGTGAAGCGCTGGCACGGGGTGCCCAGAGAAGTGGTAAATGCCCCATCCCTGTTCAAGGCCAGGTTGGACAGAGCCTTGGGTGACATGGTCTGGAGTGAGGTGTCCCTGCCCATGGCAGGGGGTTGGAACTGGATGATCTTAAGGTCCTTTCCAACCCAAACCGTTCTGTGATTCTATGAAGGCAAGCAGAAAACAGTTACTGCGCACTCTTCTGTGTATGGATATTTTCTTTTAATTCTGTACTAGGAGTGGTGGAGTAAATTTGGACAAAAATTTAAGGAACAACTGCCTTCAGGAACAGACTGTGCTCTTACACATATGGTGGCAGCATGCTCTTAAAGCACAAGAAAACACACAGAGCATGTTTTCCCACTGGTACAGTCAAGTTAGCACTACGCAAAAGTTTCATGCTGAGTTGCAACCCGTTGTACTTTAGTCAGTGTTAACAATGTGGTTTTCTTGAGCTCAGCCCCCTCCTGTGAAAGGTTGACTGAGAGGGCTGGAGATTTTGTGGTAAGTTTGGCAGTGCTTGCCTGAAACACCAGACCCTTTCGGAATATCCTGCCAGGAAATGAAGCGTTTTAGTCTGGATCAGAGGCAGACTATGAATAACCTGCCAAGAACACGAAGCGATTGGGGAGCAGCTTCCATGAAAGGATCAAGGTAGAAGCCTTTTCTAAGAACGGGAATGTCCTGGAGCAAGATTTGATAAGGGAGTGTGAAGATTCGAGGCAGAGGGGGAAAAAATTAATGATTGGCAGCACTGATTGTACTGCCATAAACAGTTCGTCATTATTTGGGGGGAATATTTATTTGATGTGCTATCAATAATGGAAATTTCTTCATCAGCTGTGATCCAGTGATGAAGAAAACACAGATAGCTCTTTGAAAAGAGCAGGATGGTGTATTTTTGTCCTGTAAGGATGACATACATTGTTCTGATCATCTGTAATTCAAGAAGAGACAAAATGCCTATCCCAGGAAGAGGCAAGATGCCTGTCCAAGGTGGGCCTTTGGGAATGATGGGTAGCTTGTGCCTCAGGCTTTCACGCAGCTTGGCTGAGCAGCTCTTGGCCTCAGGAGGAAGTACTTTAACACTTTAACAAGTCTCAAAATAATTGGTGAATTCTGACTGGAATAGAGCCACTGCTGTGAGTATGCTAAAGAAGGGCACACAAACAATGCAATGAATTACAGCTTGTCACCAGTTTAAGCAGAGGAATGGAAAAGCAGGTATGGGAGTCATTTGATGAAGAAATAAGGGAACTGTAAGGGACCGTAGGTGCAGCCAGCAACATAGAATTACAGACTGGTTTGGTTTGGGTTGGAAGGGACCTTAAAGCTCGTCCAATCCAACCCCCTGCCGTGGGCAGGGGCACCTTGCATTAAAGCAGGTTGCTCCAAGCCTCTGTGTCCAACCTGACCTTGAGCACTGCCAGGGATGGGGCAGCCACAGCTTCTCTGGGCACCCTGTGCCAGCGCCTCAGCACCCTCACAGGGAGAACTTCTGCCTAATGTCTAATCTAAATCTCCCCTCTGTCAGTTTAAAGCCATTCCGCCTTGTCCTGTCACTACAGGCCCCTGTAAAAAGCCCCTCTCCAGGTTTCCTGTAGGCCCTTCAGGCACTGGAGCTGCTCTAAGGTCTCCCCTTAAGGAGCCTTCTCTTCTCCAGGCTGACCCAGCCCAGCTCTCTCAGCCTGGCTCCGTAGGAGCTTCAGCCCTATGATCATCTTTGTGGTGAGACCCCCCCTGCAGCCCTGCATTCCACTCTGGGGCCCCCAACACAAGAGGGACGTGGAGCTGTTGGAGTGAGTCCAGAGGAAGCCATGGAGATGATCAGAGGGCTGGAGCAGCTCTGCTATAATTCTAATGAAGCTTGTGTACCTAAGGTGTGCATGCTTACCCGGGTTTTGTCTCTCTTTTGTATGTTCTTTGATGCCTACTAAAATCTGAGTTTATACTGAAGGTTTGTTTTTCCTCAGCCAGACCTTTTAAACGAGCTGCCTCTTTTGCCACCAGAGAGCATGTTTCCAGAAAGCTACAGAAAGTCAGGAGCCTTTGAGCCTTTTAACCCAAAGTTGAAAATGCTTGAATGATCCAGAATGACTACAGGCTGTGGCCATACGGGCAGATGAATGACACAGTGAATACAGAAGCCTTGTTTCCAAAGCCATCCTAAAAACACCCCAAACCTAAATATTAAGTAAGCACAATCTGATGAATTTAAAATTGGGCCAAATGAAAGCACCAAATAGTGTGCAGGGTGGCAAGTGGAATAGTTATAGTGTATGGTGATAGTAATAGTGTATAGTAATAGTGACAACAAGCTACAGCCCTTATAAACCAGTGATAATTTTTGTCCCCTTTAGCCTCCATTTGCACATCTATTTCTGTGACTCACATGGTGGACAATCTCTGGTGTCTCACGTAGGAAAGTTTTGATACATACACAATCTTTGCTTATCTTTATAATTTATCAATTTTCGTTTAGGTCTGTACCATCATTCCACATCATGCTGTTAAGCAAGAGCATCTGTGGCATGCTTTGTGCATGTGCAAAAGCTCAGCGTAGGTTTGCGTGTACAGTAAAGAGGGGATCACATCTTTGACTCTCTAGAGGCTCCTGTTTTCTGGTTTGTATTGTCTTAGTCTTCTCCATCAACTGAAAGAAATACCGGGCTCTTATTTAAATAGCATTATCAGTTCAAACTTATTCTGGCAGCCAGAAATAGCTGGCATTCAAAGTTTATGCTCTCTTCCCCTGCTAAGCTGTCCATGCTGCATGGCAGAGTGCAGAACAGAACAGGGTTTGTGCCTGCTGTTCCACTGTTAATCCAATGGAGTCAGCAAAACCAACTTTCTGCCTATTTTTTTGTTATTTCAGCTTTAATGCATATTAATCAGGGAGGAGCAGACAGCATTTGGGCTAGTGTTTCCTGGAACTCTCCATAATCCATGGTTTTTAAGCAGATGGCTCCTAGATACATTTTATTAGCAGGCAGCACTGCTCCAAAGAACCCATGTGTAGCCAGCCTGGAAAAGGCAGCTGCTAATCAGGAGTTAATGCAGTAGTGCTGGCAGGGTGTCAGCACATACCTTCATGGCAGTCACTAAGGACAGTTGTCCCTGCACCAAACAGACATGCTGGAATGCATCATGCAGGTGCCAGTCTTTATTCTTTGTATATAATGAACCCTCTTTTCCAGGCCAGAGGTTGAGAGAAAGGTGTTCAGTATTCAAAAGAAACCATATTTTAGTGATATGTCAACTCTATTGACTAGACTGTGCAAAAAAAAAGAGGAAGGTAAGTACTTAATATTATGCTATATAGAATTTCCCTTCTTAAATTCTCGTCCTCTCTCCTTAACCTCTTTCTGAGTGTTTTCTGAGTGAATAGGTATTGCCAATGTCTGCTTGGCTTGTGCTGTCACAGTAGATTAGTACTATCGATGAACTAGACTGGTTGTTTTTTCCCTCTACTGAAGCATATACTGAATACAAGGATGCAAGACCTATGTCCCAGGGGAAGGGGTGGAATGTGGAGGGACTGAATTTTGCTCAAAGATTCTGTGGGTTGGCCTGCACCAGGTGTAACTCTAAACTGACTGGAAAATGCCATGTAGTGCTCCAAATTTTGAGCTTTAGAGAAGGAATCTGAAAACTGAAACAGGGGAAGTTCAGGCTGGATATAAGGAAGAAGTTCTTTACTGTGAGGGTGCTGAGGCGCTGGCGCAGGTTGCCCAAGCAAGTGGTAAATGCTCCATCCCTGGCAGTGTTCAAGGCCAGGTTGGACAGAGCCTTGAGCAACATGGTCTGGAGTGAGGTGTCCCTGCCCATGGCAGGGGTTTGGAACTGGATGATCTTAAGATCCTTTCCAACCCAAACCATTCCATGATTCTGTGATTCTATAGTGGGGACTCAGCCGAGGTGTGGTGGAAAGTCTGCTTTTAAGTGCTGGGCAGTTTGTGCAGAGGGAACCTTTGGCAGTAAGTGACACTTGTGGAGAGGTTTTCAGCCATACTGAAGTTGTCTGGGCTTCTGTTCTGGCCAGCGTCTACAGCTTCTGTGTGGTTTATGCATGTCATTGTGTGTTGACTACCAAAACATCTCATACTTTTTAACAGCCTATCCCTAAACCTCAGGGAGAAACTTCCTCAGATCTTTCCTTTTTTTCTTCCCTTTCCCAAAGTGGGAGCCAGGCCTTCTCTCAGTGTTTTGACTCTGTGCCCTAACCATACTTTCATTTTGAATCATCTTCATCCTTGGATTTTATTCTCTTGGGTTTGGCTAAGTGTTTCTTCCATCACTGTTAATCTGGAAGCGAAATGCTCCCGTTACTTCTTCTTTTTTTCCTTGGTTTTCTAACTCTCCAAAGATAGTGTGAGAAGGAGTGGGATTCCCTATCCTGTCTCATACATCATTTTTTACTGGGTTTGATCCAGGAACATTACTGTCTCTCTGGCTCTTGTCAGGAGACAGAACAGTCTTCATATGGTGAAACTTACACTTTGGGTACACTGCTCTACTTCTACGTGATAGACTGTTACTGTAAGTAGCATGTATCTGAAGATAGAAGGTAGATGCGGTATCTTGACTAGGAAATAAGATTAAAACCTTTCCTAGTACTTTTCTTGATTGTCAAGACCAATCTTTTCTTTTCTTTTGGTAAATGAAAAATGCCATAAGGACCAGCCCTAAGCTCACTCCAGGCATGTCAAGTGTGAACAGAGTGTTTCTGAAACTTAAGCAGAGTGTGGCCAAGCTGAGTGCTGGAGGAAAAAATTTGCTGGCTGCTGACAGATCTGGCTCCTTGGTGCTTCCAGTATTCTTAGATGCATACTCTTCACTCCTTCTGACTGTGTTTTTGTTTAACTGAGCTGGTATAGCTTCCACTCTGGAACCTCTGACCATGGTAGAGACAGGACCAGATTCCTCCCTGTGTGGCCACATTGATTTCTGTTGTCTCCAATCAAGGTGCAAACTATCCTGTCAATAGCAGCATGCCATTTGTTACAGATACCATTTCAGTCTAGATTCATCGCTCTGCTCAATAGCCTTGATGCTGCAAGTCATTATGTGGTACTCAGCAGGAAATGCAAAGTTGTAATGCTTAAGGCTAAATCAAAATCAAGCGCACACATATACCCCTCCCCAAGGAAACAACCCCATAACCTGTACCTGTGCTGTGGAGAATAAAGCCCAAGGGCAAAGAGATCTTTCTTATATATCGTGCCTTTGATTCTGCAGAATGTAATGACTGCTGCTAATCGGTGTGTGGGCAAATGACATCTGTTGTATTTGACAACAAGAGGCAAGTTGTTTATGTCCTTAGAAATAAAGCAGGAATGTAGCCTTATGTCCAGGACAAAATAAAACTTGAAACAAATGGGGACATTTACAAAATAACCACTAATAATAATGATCATAAATACTCTAACAATATTCTGTCCCTGGATCGTAATGCAGAACAAACAGCAATATAGCTGGAGGTATTGGGGAGGCAGGGATCAAAAGAGTTGCTTGAGAACAATTAAAGGAACACTTTTAGAGAGGATAATGGAGCAAACAGGAAAGCTTTGGAAAGCTAGAGGTAAGCAAGATAAGTAAGAGACTGATTGGAAGCTCTCACTTCCATGACCAGAGAAGTCACCCACCTTTGGTTACTCAGCCTGCTTCCAGCTTGTGCTGGACTTGGGGATGCCTGAGCTCAAACTGCTTTGCAGTAATTTTTTTCCAAGCTCTACAGCAGCAACCCTGCAGCCTAAGCAGACTTAGTCCTTCCATGTCTGCAGGCATTCCCAGATAGCCTGTTCACAGAATTCCTGTGTTTACAGCTCTCTGTACAGCATGCAAGAAGAGAACAGCATAGGCACGGCCTGTGTATGTAAGGCTATAGGTACATCCCGCCTAAAAACTTATCCATACTCTGAACACAGAAAGGATTTTAACTAAACAAACCCCACACATAAGGATATAGAGAAAATCTATGGTGCAACTGCAACTCCCAGTCTATCTTTCCTTTCCTTTCCTTTCCTTCCTTTCCTTTCCTTTCCTTTCCTTTCCTTTCCTTTCCTTCCTTTCCTTTCCTTTCCTTTCCTTTCCTTTCCTTTCCTTTCCTTTCCTTTCCTTTCCTTTCCTTTCCTTTCCTTTCCTTTCCTTTCCTTTCCTTTCCTTTCCTTTCCTTCTTTCTTTCTCTTTCTGTCTGTCTTTCTGTCTTTCCTCCTTCCTTCCTTTCTTTTTTTCCTTCCTTCCTTTCTTTTTTTCCTTCCTTCCTTTCTTTTTTTCCTTCCTTCCTTTCTTTTTTCCTTCCTTCCTTCCTTCCTTCCTTCCTTCCTTCCTTCCTTCCTTCCTTCCTTCCTTCCTTCCTTCCTTCCTTCCTTCCTTCCTTCCTTCCTTCCTTCCTTCCTTCCTTCCTTCCTTCCTTCCTTCCTTCCTTCCTTCCTTCCTTCCTTCCTTCCTTCCTTCCTTCCTTCCTCCTTCCTCCCTTCCTCCCTTCCTCCCTTCCTCCCTTCCTCCCTTCCTCCCTTCCCCTTCCTCCCTTCCTCCCTCCCTTCCTCCCTTCCTCCCTTCCTCCCTTCCTCCCTTCCTCCCTTCCTCCCTTCCTCCCTTCCTCCCTCCCTTCCTCCCTTCCTCCCTTCCTCCCTTCCTCCCTTCCTCCCTCCCTCCCTCCCTCCCTTCCTTCCTCCCTCCCTCCCTCCCTTCCTTCCTCCCTCCCTCCCTCCCTTCCTTCCTCCCTCCCTCCCTTCCTCCCTCCCTTCCTCCCTTCCTTCCTCCCTTCCTTTCTCTCTTCCTTCCTCTCTTCCTTTCTCTCTTTCTTTCTCTCTTTCTCTCTCTTTAGAATGCCGACTGCACTGTCTCCCAAAGTCATGAATTTCCCAAAGGAACTTCTTATGTCTCACCACTACAAGGCTTAGGAAATTAAATGCTCTTCAGGTCATATGGTGCTGAAAGAAGAGGAAGCCACTGTGACTCTGTTATGGAAGGCGACCATCAGTTGCTGTCACTGGAGAACTCATAATTTTTTGGCCTTGTTGCCTTGTGATTTTCTGATCATCCTTCTTAGAGATGAGCTATAGGGTATTTTATTGGTCTCTTCCAACTTGGTGGTTAGCTCTGCATCACCAGATGAATTGGTGTAATTCCATGTCGTTAGGGACACCATCAACACCTGTAGTTATGTCAGTGGGCAGTTAAGTGAAATCTTGAGCAGAGTCTTCTGTTGTTTCCAACTATATTTGAGTATCCCAAGTGTGAGACAAGATACGTGTCTCTGCTCTGATGAGATTAGGTGGGCAAAATGGGAGAACCTTTTTATAATTCTGAAGGTGCAGGTTTTACTAATGCAAACCAAGAGAGAAACAAGGACAGCAGTTCTGACATCCACATTCAGACTGCAATCGTTTGGTTCCTCCCTGATGTCACTGGCTCAATGGAAAGGTCCACTTGCTTGCTTTCCTACAAGATAAACTATTAGAATTATAGAGATCATAACATCCTGAAAGTATTTCACTTTTATTGATTCACTTTAGAAACTATAAAAGATTGGCTCTGCAAGATTTTTAACATGGATATGTGCCAGCCATTGCCAGTGCATGAATTATGTAGTCATGTTAGTGAGTTTAAATGGCCATTGCCATATAATTTTCCCTGTCTGTGCTGTAACCCTAGGAGCTGCAGCTTGGCAAGTTACTTTCAGTAGCGCGGGCTAGTCTATTGATTTTCTTCTGACAGCAAAGCTTGCTTCTGATTTTAATGTTGCTTCTTTGTCAAACAGGTTCAAGCTTAACACATTTGAGATTCAGGTTTAATGAAGTTTCATTTGGCCAGTTCACTACATGTTGGCATATCAGCCAATTCAGACTTTTTTTCTGGTTTTGCCTTAGCATCTTAAGGGAAGTTTCTAAGGAAGACAGTCTGGGTGCAGACTCATGGCATCTTGGCACATGGCAGAACTCTCCCAGTCTTCGGCAAGACCAGCACAACGCTCCAGCTGTTTTTCCTTGGCCTTGAACACTGTCAGGGATGGGGCAGCCACAGTTCCAACAGTTCCTTGAACACTGCCAGGGATGGGGCAGCTCATCCAGTTCCAGCCCCCTGCCACGGGCACGGACACCTTCCACTAGAGCAGGTTGCTCCAAGCCCCTGTGTCCAACCTGGCCTTGAACACTGCCAGGGATGGGGCAGCCACAGCTTCTCTGGGCACCCTGTGCCAGCGCCTCAGCACCCTCACAGGGAAGAATTTATTCCTCGTATCTAAGCTAAGTCTCCCCTGCTTAAGTTTGAACCCATCACTCCTTGTCCTGTAACTACAGTCCCTGATGAAGAGTCCCTGTGTGGCATCCTAGTGGAATACTTCATTCTCCATTCACTAACCAGTGTGTGTAGCAGAGGGCAGGAAAGAAAGACAGAAGAAAAAAGTCTCTGGGGATTGCTGAAAAATGTTCATCTTAAAAAGCATCGTATGTAGAGGAGGAAAAAACCTTTAGAGAGGAATATATTCTGATCTCTTTGTTGTCTTTGCCAGCAGACATGAATATGAAAGCTGTCAATCTTTTATATTCTGAGAAATTCAGAAAGAATAATCCAACCAATATGTCACCTCCTCAATATACGAAACATCCAATTACAGCATCATGAGATTTGTGCCAAAGGAAGAAAAGCTGCTCTTTTGAAGAGAGGCTGCTTTGTTGTCTGAAGTTTGAGATATGAACTAGAGTAATAGGGATGGACACATCCCTGTGATAGTTGCCATGTAGCTCTATGTACATACAAAAAGAGAAGCTAAACCATCTCTTTATTGCTGGTAGTACATATCAATGAGTGCATTTTAAGAATTGACATCATATTAGATTCAAACAAGTGTCCAAAGATTAATGGACTCTAATTTTTCCTGCCTTTCACTGAAGAGCTTATAGTACATTTGTGAAAGCACACAGTAAAAGCAGCATAAATCATGTTGCATATTATTCTACTTGTCTGTGATACATCCCAGCATAGATCTGTACCTCTTTTGCTGTGTTGCCCTACCTATAAGCATAATTTCATAGATCGATGCTTCTGGCAAATGTATGGGTGCATCTGAATTAATAGAAATCCAGAACTTAAATTGAAGTATAAATGAAATAAAAGCTTTCTCTGTATCAGGCGACTTGGGGGACAGGGTTGCAGGATTTCTTTAAGTCACAGGTCTTCCAGCATTTAGCAGGTGCTATTGGGAAATCACTGCCCCTCCCAGTGTCTTCGTTTATCCATAATGGGAGGAGATTGGTTTAGTTTTCAAAACACTGTATTCTCTTAAGAATTTCAGATATTTTCCAGTCTGGCACTGTCTTCTTAAGGCATGTTTCTAAGGAAGAAATTCCAAGTGCAAAATCATGGCAATTATAAGAACATAATATAAGGATAAGAAATTCTTCAATTATAAGAATGAAGTGCAAAGTAGTGATATTGCTACTCTTATTTTAGTTTCCTGTAGTTCTGTTTCTTCAGTGCATGAAAAAGACCCTATTCTCTAAACCTTTCTTGCCTCAGTCACTCAGCGATTGACTGCAATGAAACTAGACTTTAGTAGAATCATAGAACTACCTCTCATCCTACCACTTATTCCTTGGGAGCAGAGACCGACCCCACTTCGCTACAAGCTCCTGTCAGGCAGCTGTAGAGAGCGATAAGGTCCCCCCTGAGCCTTCTCTTCTCCAGACTAAACCCCCAGCTCCCTCAGCCGTTCCTCATCACACTTGTGCTCCAGGCCCTGCACCAGCTCCATTGCCCTTCTCTGGCCCTGCTCCAGCACCTCAATGTCTCTCTTGCAGTGAGGGGCCCAGAACTGACAGAGGATTCGAGGTGCAGCCTCCAGATATTATTCATGTGAGTTTGTATGGCAAACATCACTCTTGCTTACTCAGTCATTCTAGCCCATGTTTTTCATCCATTTTACATCAGTACTTGACTCTAAACAGTGCAGATACAGAACAAAGAAAGGTAGGTTATCTGAAATATCTTTTTCTTCTTTTTTTTTTCCTTAATACAAACCCAGTGTTTTAACTGAATATCTCTTTAGACATGTATTAGCTGTTGCAAACTGATAACAGGCAACTTCAGCTGGAAATATTGTTGGAACATTTAGATAGCATTATTTAAAGTATATTAAAGTATGTATGACCTAAGCCTACTCTAACCATTTGCTCACATCTCTCTTTATATTCTTGCTTTTCATTACATGCGACAAGATTTATAGACCCTGTCTGGTGCCATTAGGCTCTGGAGCATTGTTTTACCAGCTATAACACAAACAGCATGTTGCTGATTTTTATCTTTTCTATTTTTTTTTTTCCCTTTACACTCTATTATTTTGTAGGACAACATCCTGCAAAGAAAAGCAAACTCATATCACTGGGGCCCCACCTGGCTTCCACCAGCTCCAATTCAGTGAAAATTCAATGTTCACAATTGCGATTTCTATCTGCTAATTTCCATCTGTTACTTTTTTCCTGCAAAGAAATGCCTTTTGAAAACTCAGCTGCCTTAGATAATATGCACTAAAATAGTTGGGTTTGCTTTACTCATTTACTCCAGTTCCAACCCCCTGCCACAGGCAGGGACGCCTCACCATAGGCCATGTCGCCAAAGGCTCTGTCCAGCCTGGCCTTGAACACTGCCAGGGATGGGGCATTCACCACTTCTTTGGGCAACCTCTTCCAAGGCCTCACCGCCCTCACAGGGAAGAACTTCTTCCTTATATCTAACGTGAACTTCCCCTGTTTCAGTTTGAACCCATCACCCCTTGTCCTGTTGCTACAGTCCCTGATGAAGAGTCCCTCTCCAGCATCCTTGTAGCCCCCTTCAAACACTGGAAGCTGCTCTGAGGTCTCCACGCAGCTTCTCTTCTCCAGGCTGCACAGCCCCAAATGACAAATTCAGCACATTCTTTTCAGCACCACTCTTGCTGTCCATGTGGTGATCAAACTGGTACTGACAATCTCTCAGTTAAGAAGCTACTGAGATGTCGAGCTCAAGTGGAACAGCCAACATCTAAGATAAAATAAAAGGCTTTTATCTGCTTATCAGTTATGTCAGCAGTGAAGGATCTTTCTTTTGCAAAGTAGTATTGATTAACTGGATATAGGAAGAGGTAAATGGATTAGGGTTTAAGGTGGAAGAGAAAAGCAATATTAGTATATATTCCAAGTAACAGTTTTGCTGATTGGAAATGTTAGTCTTGGTGAGGGCTGAGCAGGAACAGACAGAGGCTAGACGAGATCACTTTTGAAAATCCTGTGCTCGAATTTTGCCTATGTAGACTTTCAAATCTTCACTTTGGTGGTCTGTCATACTGCTTAAGTACCAAGTGCACTGAGGGCCATTAAAATATGCATTTAGACCCAAAACCCAGCTACAAGAAAAAGAAGCAAGCTTCAGTGATTCACAAATGATAAGCACAATACCATTTAGCAACCACCTCAAATATATTTAAGGTTGTTCCTCTGGCAAAAGCTCCCAACAGATTATTCTAGTTCCCTACAGGAGACAGCAGTGATTCCCAAGCAGGAAGAACAGAAAAAGGACTTTGCTCCTCTTATTTACTTGTTATATCTTTGTGATTTAAGAGATTTTCAGTTCCTGCCTAAGGCCATATAGGGTTGGGTGTCCAATAAACAGGGACATCTGAAAAGGTCACTGAAAAGCTCCTCAGCTCACGTTCTCTATTCTTATCTCAGGAAAAAATGTATTTTACGATGAATCTGTCCAGGTGAAGTTTACAAGTACAAGAAAAAAGGATGAGCAAGTTCTAATACTGAACACTACTTCTGGGCAAATAGAGCAGGAAGTCCTTTTGGAGCAATCTACTTGACTCAGCGTTTCTATATACATTTTGCATTTCCCTCCACGCAATTCTGCCTTGGTTCAGTATGCCTGTTGTGGTTCTCACCCTTGTATACAAGGTACTGAATCTGATATTGTCTTGATGATGATCAAGATAGAATCATCAGCTGGAACATAGCATCACAATATCATAGAATATTTTGTGTTGAAAGGAACCTTCAAAGATCATCTATTCCCCTGCCACAGGCAGGAACGTTTTTCACAGGTCAGGCTGATCAAAGCCATATCCAAGACTACATCTTGGTTGCAGTCTCCTGGGAAATGTGATATTACATATTCTCATATGAACTGTGTTTACACTGTGGGAGAAAAACTCATACCAAACTAGAAGTGACTGAGCTGATCTAGTCAAGTTACATTAAGGCGGCAGTGAAGAAAATACATCGGAGGGTTTTATTCTAGTTATCTCTAAACCTGAGTTTAACCTGCTAACTCAAAATAAAGCCCAAGTGTCTCATCTTCACTTCTATTTTAACCAGGTTTATCTAGATGAAGATTACATAGCTTTTCCCTTTTTTAATGACTCTAGGAGAATACACCTAGCCTGCACTGTAGGTGTGCCAGCTCTTAAATATTTATGAAAATAATACCAGCTGAATTGCTTTGTATTATGACAGGCATAATAACTTGTACTCATTTCCATAAATGTATGCAGAAAACTCCTTAGGTTAAAAAAAGTTCCCCTTGATGCTAAATAGCTTTTGAAAATCTATTCAAAGAGCAGGTTGATCCATTTCAAATACTGAAATTTTAGAAGGGCATTTCGCCTACTGTGTGTAGTTGAAATACTGTGTAAGGTGAAGAGACATTAAATGGAAAGGGGTCTGTGAAGAGTTCCAGTGTTAAGGACACAATAACATGAGGCACACACACACAGGATGCTGCTGAACCAAAACAAATGCTGTTCAGAGAAGGTGGGTGAATAATATATGATGCTGTTCACCTTTCCTTTCTTTTCATTGTTTTATTTAATCGTCTGAATGATTAAAGATGGGGAAAAATAATATTGCAAATCTGCAAGTTCTGTAAATCACAGTATGTTTAAAAGAGGAAATAACACGCACTTCTGTGCAAAATGCAAAGGCTACAAAATCAGATTCTTACATAGGATAACTTTAGAAAGCTCTGTTATGGAATCATTTCCAGGCAGAATATTTCAAAGTTGGTGAAGGTCAGCTTGATAGTGCACAGTTCTTCCATTTTTCTGCTCATGCACACAAGTTTTCACACTCTGGGTCAGATCCCATGAGTGATCTAGGTGCCAAATTAAGAACCTAAACACAAATTACAGTCCTCAAACTTCCCATTCAATTGCTACATAAAACTGGAATGTTAAAGTGATGTTTCCATGCCTCTTTTCTTTTGACATATTTCCTAGGGACCTGGGTTTTCCTCAGAACTACCCCAGTTTTGACAGAATTGAGGGGTTTTTTCTGTCACCCAAGTCATGGGTATGTCCAGCCAGCATCTTTAAAGTATTTATTCCTTTAATTGTTCTGTAATCCCTTGAGAAGTTTGTAATACATCTAACCCCTGTAGGATCCCATGTATTAGCAAATGCAGTTATACTTCTGTAGTTTTTAATCATCAGACATGTTTCTTAGGGCAGATCTTACACTGTCTAATCTGATTTTCCTTTGACATACTGGATAATCTTTATTTTTCTTTTTTAACACAGTGTAGACGATGGAGGAGACAGTTCCTGCACCTAAAATAGCCTGACACGTGGAGTGGGGTTGCACCAGAGTGGTTTGCAGCTTCCTCACCACATACAGCACAGAACTGCAACATCTCAGAAGGGTTGAGATAGGCAGGGGCCTCTGGAGGTCATCTAGTCCAATACCCCTGCTCAAGCAGAGACACTTAAAGCCAGTTACTCAGGACTGTGTCCACATGGCTTTTGAATATCTCCAAAGATACTCCACAGCCTCCCCGGGCAACCTGTGCCAGTGCTTGGTCACCCTCACAGTAAAAAAGTGTTTCCTGATGTTCAAAGGGAACCTCCCGTGTTTCAGTTTGTGCCAATTGCCTCTGGTCCTGTCCCTGGGCACCACTGAAAAGAGCCTGGCTCCTTCTTCTTTGCACCCTCCCTTCAGGTATTTATAGACATTGATGAGATTCCCCTGAGCCTTCTCCAGGCTGAACAGTCCCAGCTCTCTCAGCCTTTCCTTGTAGGAGACATGCTCCAGTCCCTTCATCATCTTTGTGGCCTTTCACTAGACTCTCTTCCGTACATCCATGTCTCTCTTGTACTGGTGGGCCTAGAACTGGACTCAGCACTCCAGGTGTGGCCTCACCAGTGCTGAGCAGAGGGAAAGGATCACTTCCATTGACCTGCTGGCAGAACTTCTCTCAATGCAGCCCAAGGTAGCCTTCTTTGCTGCAAGGATACATCACTGGCTTATGTCCAGTTTGGTATCCACCAGGACCCGCATGCCCATTTCTTCCAAGCTGCTTTCCAGCTGAGTGCTCCCAGCTGATGCATAAGATAGTGCGTGAGATCCCTGCACCATCAGGGGCTTGGAACTAGATGATTTTCAAAGTCCCTTCCAACACAAACCGTTGTGTGATTCTATGATTCCATTGAAATTGGTGGAATTTTCTTAGGAGGTATGATGAGCAGAGCTGGCCACCACAAGACACAATTCATCACCAGGTGCCATAGAGCAGCACTTGGGGCTGAAGGGGGTGGAAGGTCCCCCCTAGCTTCTCCCCTAGTGTTTGGTGCAGGGCCAGAAGAGTACATTGGTGCTGGACAAAACTACTCATAAACATCAACACAGGTTTCAGCACTGCGGTGATAGCTGAATATTCCTTCAGATTTATTATTTTAATGTGAGTATTGCCTTGCCTCCCCTAAAATCCTTTGGAAATCCTTTAGGAAATCCTTTAGGAAAATGGATTAGCCCGTTAATGTCACCTGATAGCTTTTCAGTAATCGCGCACTGACCTTTCTCCCACTTCAGTGGAATATTTAAACTGCCCAGACTACCCCGTTGACTTGCTAAACAGGATTAAGGGAAGAAAAATAGCACTTAACCTTGTTTAGAGAAGTGAGATGTATTTCAGAGCAGAGGATAAGACCCAATCTATAATAGATGTAGTCAGGCTTGTATGTATTCAGTCTAGAGTTCAAAACAGCGTAAGCTCTCCTTAGAGTAATGCCTCTCTGTGCATTAAAGTGCTATCAGCGCCAAGGAGGGGAAGCATTCTCAGGGATTAACTGCTAAGGTGCTACAGAAATAGCTGTACCAAATATACAACTGATTTTTTAGGCACAGAGGCCTATATTTAAACTACTGTATTTTTTAATTATTTTTGCAAACAGAACTTGTGAGGAAAAAATGCCTTTTAAATAAAACCTAAGCATTGTTTTAATTTGGTTTCAGAGAAATGAGGTGAGCTTTATGAGTCCCTTCTAACGAGATATTCTGTAATCTACGAGGTTTTTGATTTCACCTGTAGGTTTCTAAAGAAACAACCTATTTTTCTCCTCTGATCTTGACTGATAAGCAAACAGGTTGTTGGGCAAGTCAATGAAAACACAAAAACCAAAGGCAGACTGCATGTGAAAGGTATGAGATGTAGTGTTAGGAACATCACCGTCTGACTACATAAGTCTCAACTTGTCCCACATGAGGAAAAATGTAAAATGTTTTCCTTTTTTTTCTTAGAAAAAAGGGGAAAAATCCGGCTTCTCTACATTTACATACACACATACATGCACATACATATAAAGGAACCCCTGGGGTTGTCCTTAAGGCTCCTTTTGTGTCAGCTCAGAAAATTGTGTGTTTCCCTAATCATGAATAAGAACAATAACAGTTATCTCTTAAAATTCTTTTCGAGTCCATGATCTCTCTTTCCCTCCTTCGCACGCACACACACTCAGAGCGTGTAAGAAGGAAGAAAGAATGAGACAAGAAAAGAATTAAGTTGCTTTCCTAAGCTGCATTTCCCATTCATCTATTCATAGCAACAGTGGGGCAGAAGCTAAATAGCATTATGCAGGTTTATGCAAATTGTTTAGGATGAAAGGGAGCACAGGTGACAAGAAAACAAATATAGCATTGAAGGCCACCGGAAATCTGTCTTAAAGTTGAGCCAAGGTCTGCCTAAAGGAATAGTAAACACAGCACAACATAAAGTTGTCCTTTTGCTTTTAACACCCGGCAGTTGTTACCTGAAAGAGGAGGGGTAGCTCCATCTTGAGGGTTTAAACTCAGAATAGATGCAGTAACATATGTCCCGTTAATTTGACCTAATTAGTTGTTGCTGGTTGCAGGACTTACATGAAGGAATCTCATTACATAGATTAGATACAAAATAGAGGGAATCTTGGCCCTCGGTGGAGGTGAAGTGGAACAGCAGTTCAGTATTTGATGCATGTTGTTTCTGGATATGCTGTTCTTTGCAAGGGGGTGTTAGAGGAGGTGACTCTCTAGTAAGTGTCTTCTGCTACTGAGCCTTCTGAAACAAGCTTATCTTTCTATTGCAGAAGTATCATTAAGATTTCTATTTAAAGTTTCACTGGTTTTGGGGATTGTTTCCTTGGGTTTATAAAAAGCAAAGGACTACATCTATATTCACTTCAGTGAGGAAGTGCAAGTACTAATTGGGAGGGAACAAACTGGTTGTCTGTAGCATGCTGTATCTTGAAACTCTTGTTAGCTTCATAGTTATCATCCGAAAACACTAAAATTAGTATAAAAAAGCATTTTTTTCCTCCAGTCAGTGGGAACTGACTACAAATATCTTACCTTTTGTTGTTCTTAAATTCATATTGTCAATGTACTTCTCACTCTCTGACAGGAGGCTCTGCAAGTGAAAATATGCAGGCTTTTAGAACACTTACTCAAGAAAAACTCCCAAATGAAATCAGTGAGGAGTTGTGCCCAAATCAGAAGTCCAGAAGGGAGCTTCAGGTCTGGCACTTGAAGAAGCTATTTACAGAACTGCTAATGAGTGCACTGTGATGGAAAGTCATAGCAGAGCACATCCTGAATATTACCAAGAGTGAAAACTTCACATCATGAAAACATATATGGACTAAAATCAATCTTAAGCAACTGATAGGCTTCATTAAAGAAAAAAGGCCTGTTTGCTAATTTTTCAGTTCTTAAATAATAAATACCATGCTTTAGCATAACTGATCATAGAATCAGAGAATGGTTTGGGTTGGAAAGGACCTTAAGATCATCCAGTTCCAACCCCCTGCCATGGGTAGGGACGCCTCACACTAGACCATGTCGCCAAAGGCTCTGTCCAGCCTGGCCTTGAACGCTGCCAGGGATGGGGCATTTACTACTTCTTTGGGCAACCTGTGCCAGTGCCTCACCACCCTGTTATACTGAACACACATTCTGGTCCAAGAATGTGGATGCAGTATATCTTAGAGATGAACAAAATAGGAGAAGACCAAATTTGGTGAATATGAATTACTATTTAATGTATATTTTTTAAGAAGGGATGGATCAGAAACCTGGCTAGGAGTAAACTGTGGGATTCAGCTGTAATTTCTGTCTTTATTTTTGCTTACATCTTGGCTTTTCCTTTTCAAGGGATTCAAGGGATTACACTAAGCAAAATGCCTGACCCTACACACACTGAAATACATCTAACCTACATTTCATTAGGCAAACAAGAACGCTACAGACTCTGAACAGAGCCATGCTCTTACCTTAGAAAATAGCAATATGGATATAAAGAGCAACAAAAACCTTCCTTGGGAAATAAGCACTGTTATAATATCAGGGCTAATATAGCTGCAGTGAATATCAAAACTTCCCTTGATTTCATGGAACAGGAGCAAAGCCGTGTAATGCTGTCAAACACTGCCAGCACCCTGGCATCAGGCATTTGCAGAGCTCCTAAACCAGGAATTGAATGCTTGACATGGAAGCAAGGAGAACTAGAAGTATTTTCTTCCAAGTGGTCTTAATTCTACTGAGTATGTTTTTACAGCAAAGGGATTTTTAAGTATGCCTTGCTCAATCAGATCACCTGCAACAGAAGTTGTTAGCAAATGTGCTAACTGGTTTGGGAGATCTTCATTGTTCAGTTGCAGGGACAAGCACTGAGATGTTGGAGGAGAATGTTGGGTTTGTTTTGTTTTGTTTTTCTGAAAGGATTTGCAAAAGGAAACTTGTGGGAATTCAAAAATATTTGTATTTTGCCTGAAAACGATCCAGCTTTATAGAATTGCGCCTTTTGTGAGATTATCAGCTGTGGAGTTGGCTCAGAAAAAGTCTGTTAACCAAGCTGACCAGGAAAGATAAAATAGTTGCTTTACGAAGCACACAATCAGTACATCTGCTCAGGCTATATCCTGGTCTTGGATGTGAAAGTGATTCTGAAGATACCAGTGTACTGAAAGATCTGCCTTAGTGAAAGGAAAGAAGGGAAAAGGTTGTCAGCTGCTGCAGGCTAACGTGGTATTTCTAGTCTCCAGATTGCAGTGCAAAGATCCCAAGGCAGCCCTGAACAAGCTGTCTCCAGACCTGGTTACTGCACAACCACGCAAACACAGTGTGAAGCCTGAGCTGGTAAGCTCTGACACAAGTGCAAGGCCATGTAGTGTGCAGCTATATGTGTTTCAGTAACTGACCTGCTACCCCTGCCTGGAGCTGCATTGCACCATGAGGGTGTACCAACTGAGATTAGCTGCATCATACCCTCTTGAGCGCTGTCCTCCACTGAAAAAGGAGTAGGCTCTAACTTCCACATCTAAAATGAGGTAACAGAAGTAGATGGTGCAGATGCTGTGTAGGTTTTGCAGATATTTTGTGATTTCCTGGTTTGCTGTTGGCTTTTTTAATCAATACATATCACTGCTGTATACCCCTTGGCAAAGTATGCAGCATAGTGTTTTGAAGAAGCTTTGAAACCTTTCTTGTGTCATTTCCATGCCGCCATGGTCCATAGGCTCAGGAAGGAAAAATCCTGACATTTCCCAGAGGTAACACGGAGGATGCAGTAGGGAATAGTGAGACACAAGCATGGCCAGATGGGATGTGGTATTTGTGGAAGCTCATGAGAACTGGGGCTTACTGAAGATCATAAAAGAAGAGTCAATGAATTCCTCCTTTCCTGAAGTTTTGCCTATATAATAATCTTTACATGGCTCTAATTTTAGATGAAGAATAGATAAATCAAAGTTGATGCAGTACTGATGGAGGAAATGAATGACAGGTCAAACGCTGGAAGGATCCAGATGACCTGCTATAAATCCATGCTGGCTGAAAAGCACGTTGCTTGCTCACTGGGGAGATTCATTAGTATTAATATAGAAGTTCAGTAGGTCACACAAGTCTCATGCTCTCCTGGAAGGCTTAGAATAGAAGAGAGAGGTGAAGGATTCAAATATTCTTAATGTCTGTGCTCTCTGCTCAGCAGAGGACTGGAGAAAACCCATCCCCATTCTCTGCTGGCAAATTAGCCACTTTAACCGTATTATTTTTCAGTCAGATCTCCTAACTGCTTCAGCAGCAGTCTTGTCTGACAAGTGACTTGAGGTCAAGGCCTTAATGTAATTTTCTTCTCATCTGATTTTTTTTATCTCCAATAGATTAGACAATTAAGTAGACTTCTAGACAGATAGAATTGTGATTAAAATAGTCTGAGTGCAAAAACACTGCATGGTCCAAAGGAAACTGAGTGAGCAAAAGTCCTGTCGTGAGACCTGAGCAGAAGCTAAGGCATAGGTTTGTCATTGAGTGATTAGTGTTATAACCTAAATTTACCCTTGAAAGACTCTTCTCTCTTCTGGGTGCCTTAGGTAGTGGCTCATCTCTTAAAACTGGTTCTTGTATGAAGGAGCACAAAGGAAAAGTTTAAATCAAGAAGTTGTTTTGGAGAACAGTGTTGAGGTTAAACACTCATATTTCCTAGCAACTGAACTTGTAGGTGGTGTAAGGCTTTCACTTTACTGTAGATGGGCAAAGATTACTTCAGCTCTGTAGTAGAAATTAGTTGAATTCAAACTTGCAGCTAAAGTTGTTCAACTGTGGAAGCGGTATCAGGACTATCGGTTTCATCTGTTCTCCATCAGTATGCATGCAACGTAAATCAAACTTTAAAGTCACAGTTTTACGGGACCTCTTATATGATGCTCATGAGGTCCATTCAAACAATATTTTAGTAGCTTTACAGAAATCTAGTCTGTATTTCTTGATATAAGTATGTGAATGGAGTCCCCATACTGATTCTAAATGAAATCTGTGCATGATTTGGAAAAATATGCTTTCAACTTTTTCAAACCTTGGCTTGCCTCAGAATCTAGAATTAAAAAGAAAACAGTGAATATGTTTCAGAGCTCGATAAGAGGAGGAAAACCCTGTTGAATTTTTATGCTTGAGCCTGGCCATTCCTCCCGTTTTGTGCAGGACCTCCTCTGTCCTGCCCACATCACTGCCTTTCTCTTGCTAGACACATTTCCGTGGTGGCATTAACAAGCTGTGCCTGCTAGAATGAGTCTGCAGAAATTCCTCAATAGCTTTATGCAGAGTCCTTACTGTCAGAGGGGGTGAGAAGGAAAGAGATTTCTATCCCTGTCTCAGAGGGTAGAGCATGGCATTCTGTTACAAGTAGGCAATACTAAATGTGGATAAAGGATTAAGATCCTTGCAATCCTCACTCAGATAAAAATTAACACGAGACAGAAATTCTGTGGATTAAACTTTGATGATTTTTAAGTCTAAAATTGTCATGAATCTGAAAAGCTCTAGTTCTGTCAAAAGTATTGATTCCAAAGATGACTCCCAGCCAGTGCATCAGGCAGTGAATGCTTGAAACTGGTGGAGGTGAGGAAATACAAAAAGCAAGTACCTAGTTCAGTGAAGTACAAAGATGGACAGTGAGAAATAGATAATTATTACATGGATTATCTGCATGCACAAAGTAAATAAAATTAGGTGTTCTGAAACTCTGAGTAGCCCTTTAATTCAAGACTACTCCCATGTTCCAGTAAAAGGTAGAGGGACTTCTGCTTAGTGTAACCTAACTCCATATACTGTCCAGCTCTCCATGAAGAAATGTTTTCCACTGCCGGTCACTCAACCAACCAAGTCCTTACCTCTTAGGAAAAGGCTGAAAAAACAGATAGGTTTTGCAGTGCAAAAGGTGATAAAGCTGGGCTCTTATCGCCCTTTCCTCTCAATACTGCATTTATTCCCAGAGTAGCTTCTGGTTACAAATGTAAGGGCACTCAACAGGAAGAGCTGGCTTGGATCTGGCCAACATCCAGATCTTTGAGGGCATTATATATCAAAACCAACTATGTATCTGCTTTAGAGATGAGCCAGAGGTGCACTACAGACCACAGAGTGTTGTTCATAGTTCACAAAACCCCAACCAGGCTGCTGTGATCTGCAGCAGATAAGTTTGGTTGGAAAATACAGTGCTGTGTCCAGTGCATTGCTGCAGTTTTGTAGCTGGTTACTCGCTTTAATAAGATGCCTGCTTCAGTCAAAGGTTCTGAGGTTCCTTCTTTGTATTTGTGACATCGGGTGGTAAAAACTGGGCTCTTCATTATGCAGGTTAAAGTGAGGTATTTACCCTGTGATGTGAAACAGTGCATAAAGGATGGAAGAGTTCCATTAATCACGGTGTGGCATTTCCATATTCCTACAGTGTCTAAGGAAGATGAAGCTTCAACAGTTCACTGCTTCCCCTTGACCTAGTAAGAATGGAGATGTGTATGTCTCATACCTATGAGCCTTCTCTGCTGTATGTATATACTAACTAAACCAACCTGAGGTTGTAAGCAGCATAAAAATAATCCAAACCACAGGGTGCCTTGTAGGGAATTACTTGCCTTCCATTTTCCCAGCAGCAAGCTGAGAGCCACAAGAAAGAAATGATAACTGCTGGCATGACAGCTCTCTCAGTGGATTGTACCTAGGGCTGGGCAGCTAGGTGCCACCTCTTATGCAGTGTGAGATGTGAAAAACACTAATTTATCCCTTGGGATATATGACCTCAGAAGCAAGCTGAGGACAGGTAAAAGTATAACAGTGTGTATTTCTCTAGTATATGTGTGAGTGAAGTGAATTTATGCACCAAAGTGAACAAGATGGGTTTTATTAGCCTTCCAAATATACTAGAGATACAGCAAAAAAAAACAATTAAAAATAAGGGAAGCCTTTTTTTGTTAGATTTCATGTCATTTCAGCTAAACATCTCTTCCTGTTTCCAGCACTCGCTCCAGCAAATCCAACCCCTTCACTTTCTTGAGGAAGGAAGTTACAGAAATACAAACAGCAGCTATTTTTACAGTTCTGCAGTGTTCTGAGGGTCTAAGTCACAGGCTGTGAAGCCACCATGAGTGGCATCACATGGACACACAGTAAGTAACAGTCATTGTCTCAAAGGTGAAGTACTTTGTAACACACAAACTCCAGCAATGTTGATTCATTCCCTTTTCCTAATGAGGTTCTGTACAGGTTCAAAAGAACGACTGCATACTGAGTCTAGAGGGCTGAGACTAACATAAAATACACAAATATTTGTATAAAATACTATGCTGCTTTAGGTCATACATCAGAGGTGGTTTTTTAAAGCTACTTTACTATCCAGAAGTGAAGTACCAACATTACTCACAGCTGTAACAAATCCTAGTGAATCCATGCCTGCTGCTGATCTTAAAGCTCTTCAGCCCAAATCCAGAACCAGAATCTGACATCACTGACACAAAAATCAGCAGTTACGTCTTCAACATACCCATGAGAGTAGGATTTTGCTTTGATTCCCGAAAGTATTTGGGCGCTACCTTTGAAAAGCCAAATGTTCATCATCTATTAAAGTCTTCCATTGTGAAATTTCCCCAGCCCTTATTCTTACAAATGCTTGATGCAAAGTCAAAAGAAACACTGGAGTCCTTTCTCTTGTCGTTGGTGAGTTTGGAATCAAGTCTCATAATGCCAAAATTAGATGCAATGGTTACAGAAAGAATATTGTATTGTGTTCTTCGATGGCAACTCGGTAATAGTGGGATGTGGGAGCAATATTATAGGCAGAACTGGAAGGTTGGGAGGGTCTTTTCTTCCAAAACCAACACAGATTCCCAAGTCAAGTTTCTGATGAGGCACTGAGTGCAATTTTGTGTGGGATGATAATTCACTCCTGTCACAGGAGTAGCCATCCACAGCCACCGGCTGATGTGGACTCCCAGACAGGCAGAAGTGCACCCAGAAACGTGTTCCCTTGGAAATTTCCTCATTCCCTGCACTTTCTCCAACTGCTTCAGAGTCTAGGAGGCAAAACGAGTTAAAACCAGCATGTTTATTCAGGCAGATAAGACTTTATTTCGCAAAGGAAAGAGGATTCACCCATATTTGTGTATATATATTTATATATTTACACGTGTTTCTATGTCTTTATATATAGATTGGTATATTTATGTGCGTATTTGAGCGGATGCAGAGGCGGGCGGGCAGCACCGGGCTGTCGGACAGCAGCCGCAGCCCGTGTAGGTGGGAAGGCGGCGGGGGCTGCGCGGGGCGCGGGCGGTCCCGCCGCGTCTCCCGAGCCGCGGTGCCCCGGCGGGGACGTGTCCGGGTTCCCAAGCGAGCGGCGCGCAGGCGCCTCTCCCTCCCCAGCCCCGGTGAGATGCTCTCGGACGTGGGAAGGGGATCGCCCTGCCTTTCCCTGCCTCCCGCCTTCTCTCCGGCTCCTCTGCCCCACTTTTCCTCCTCTTAGCACAGTCTCTGGCTGGGTTTCATTAGCGGTTTTTTTTTTTTACCCCTTGTTGTTTATTGTTCGGTTTTGGTTTGTTTTGGGTTTTAATATAACCCACTCCCGGGGAGCCCGTTTGCCACCCGCTCTCCGTAGCTCCTGCTCCTCCACACAGCGCTATCTGAAGGGAGACCCGCCTGTTGATTATCCCCCACTCCCCTTCCCTCCGCTTCCACCCACCGTCTGCCCCCACCCCTCCCTCCGCTTGATTTCGAACCTTTGGATGGTGTTTTGGTGTCATTAGGAGATTAACATCCCTGGAGCACCAGGGGAGGAGGAGGAGGAAGAAGAGGAGGGTGGAGGGGAGAGAGAGAGACAGCAGGCAGGAAGGTTGGCGTATTAGCAGGAGTGAGGCTCTCCTCCCGCCGTCCCAGCCATCCCCGGCTCCTCGGTGGCAGCGGAGGGGGGCGGTTGCCGGCGCCGCGGGCTGCGCCCGGTGCCCGCGTCCGCGGAGCTGCGGCTGCCGGCGGGCGAGCGGCCGCGGCTCCTGCTCGCAGCCCCCCTCTCTTTTATGAGCAGCGAGGCGGAGGAGCGGCAGCGGGGGACACCAGGAGGAGCATTTCTTCCCCGGGGTTTATGAATGGCACTGACATGGAGGAAATACCGTTTCAGAAAGTCAAGACCAAGAGGAAGAAGTGCTGTCACTGCTGCTGCTCCCCGCCGGCTGCCGCGGCGGCGGGAGCCGGAGCTGGGCTGGGGGACCCCCCTCCCTTGCTGCTGCTGGATGCCATCGCCTGCGAGGACGAGTTTGACTGCAAGGAGCTGGAGGCTCTCTTCCAGAGCTACAACCTGAAGCTAGAGCAGACGTCCACCCTCAAGGCGCTGGCCGTCCTCATCGTGCTCACCGCCAGCCTGGCTCTGGTGGAGCTGCTCTCCGGCCCCAGCCTGACCATCTCCAAAGGCTCGCACCCGGTTCACTGCATCATCTTCCTCTCCCTCTTCATCGTCACCAATGTCAAGTACTTGCAGGTCACCCAGCTGCAGCAGATCGTCAAGCTCACCTTGCTCTTCAGCTTCACCTTCTCCTTCCTCTGCTGCCCCTTCTCGCTCGGCGCCTACGGCATGGAGCCCCCCAGCACCCCGGAGCAGGGCATGTGGCAGCTCATGCTGGTCACCTTCGTCTCCTACTCGCTGCTGCCCGTCCGGACCCTGCTGGCCATCGTCTTCGGGCTGGTGGTGTCCGTCTCTCACCTCATCGTCACCGCCACCTCCGTCAGTGCCAAGCGGCAGCGGCTCTGGAGGACGGTGAGGCAGGGCCGGGCCGGGCACTGCAGCACTGCACAGCCGCGCGGTGCGTGCCCGGGCGGGGGAGCGCGGAGCGGCGCGGAGCGCGCCCCGCGGAGCGCCCGAGCCTGCATGCGGACCCCGCGGTGAGCGGGATGTGCCCGCGGTGTGCCCGGCGGGAAGGGGCGAGCACGCACCGTGCTCCAGGCGGTGGCTGGAGTTCCCCAAAGTTTCCGGAGGGCGGGAAGGGGGGAATAGGGCGGCTCCTGGGAGACGGGACCTCTCGGGTGTGTGTCTCGAAGGGAAACGGGGGAGAGGGCAGAGGAGCCTGCACTGCCGTTCCCACGCTGGGCAGGAGCGGTAGCACAGTCAGTGCAAATCAGGTGTGTATAAATAACACCGCTTGAGTCAGGACAAACTTGGCATAGACGATAAGCTGTGTGTGCTAATAACACTTCGGTCGAGTTGGTTCGTACCCTCGCTGTCTCTCTCCGCCGTGGACCCATCTCGACGTGGGGGCTCTGCAAAAACTAGGTGGGACACTCAAAGGGAGAAGCCCACCTCGCTGTTCTCGCATCGAGTGAGGCGTTCCCCCTCCAGTTCACCCAGGGCAGCTGCACCCCCTCTCCACAGGCATTACCTGCTGTGTCAGTGAACTTCCTGCCGGTTCGCTTTCCCCTCTGAATTAATCCAGCAAAACCTCCCTCTGCAGCAAGCATCTTCGGAAGCGTGCTGCTGCACTCTCTCCCCCCGCCCTCCCCTTCCCGAGTAGCTATTTATAGCCCTGCAGGGCTTTCTCCGGCTCCCGTGGCCTGATGGGCCGCACTGGCAGGGGGAGGAGGATGAGGAGATGTGTGTGTGGGAAACGCTGGGGCTGGGAGCTGGGGTTTGCTGCTTATGTGATGCCTCTGAACCACTGGGAAAGAGAAATTGCAATTTCTTTGTGTCTTCCCTGTCACCACATTGATTATGTCTGCCCTCAGGGGAAGCACAAGGGTTCTGGGGTCTAGATTGGTGTTAAACAACAATTTAATGCATAATTGAAGTACTTAGTACATTACTCCTGCTGAATCCTGGTGTTATTCTCCACGGCTGGGTAAGGCTGTGTTGTGATGCTAGGACGCACACAGTTGGCATGGACATAAACACTGCCATAAGCAGAACTGTGCACCTTTGTGCCCAGAAGTGAGAATTCCTTCCTCCGCCTTACATGCTCGCACAGACACACACACGCACACCCCAGCGTGACATCCATGCAGATAATGGAGATACACAGGGACAATCAAAATAGTGGGGTTACTGAGACAAACAGGATTATTCTTGGCTTCGTGCTGCTGAGCTGGTGGACAAAATAAATTGTATATTTTGAAGGGGAAGAGAGAGATAAGCTGAGCTTTATGATTTACCCAGATAATCTGATGGTCTATTTTTAAATGCGTGATTTAGAGTTTCCATGAGAGGGAGAGCTGATGAAATGCAGGAGCACTGAGAGGAGCCTTCCTTAAAAGCATCCAAAAGGATGCTAAAACCACTAGAATATTTTGTCTTTGAGTAGTGCTGAAGATAGCTCTTTTTACTGGAGTACCCATTAGTCCTTATGGGAGCCCAGGCTGTCCTGGCTGCCCTGTACATAGAGGCAGGTTTTCCTTGATGCCAAGTTGCAGCTCAGTGTGGCACCTGCTGCTCTAGGTGAACAACATAAAGAAGCTGACAACAACGTCTGCTCCCTAAATAATCTAACCAAGGACTTGAATGTGAAATATTTTGGGGAGAGGAAACGTGCTCTCTTTCTTCACACTAGTTTAACTCGGTTATTCAACAGGCGAGAAGCTGGCTTAAAAATCCTTAGAATAGTCGACTAGTGGCTGACATAACACACGTATGTTTCTTCTTGATCACCTTCTTGCTCCCCACCAAAGTAGTTCCAGTCATTTGTATGCAGTCCCCAGAACTGTTTTCTTTGCTGATAACAGGAGGCAGAAACAAGCCCTGAGTCAAGCAAAAGAACTGGTCTGTGAACTTGTGTCACACAGAAATACACACTGATTTGTCACACACTTGCAATCAAAAAGTCATCTGATTTGAAGATTCTCTGTGTATGGAAGGGACTCTTCCCTCTCAGAGGAGTTGATGTTTTTTCTCATTTCCAAGGAGCAATTTCACAGTGGTTGGAAATTTAAAGCCATGTAAAGGCCACATCATCTGATTTTTATTTGCCTGGCCTGAGAGTAGCTCAGCCTTTTTTGTTGAAGCTACAATGAATGCTGGCTCGCAGTCCGGATCTGCTTCCCAGCCACTGGATTTGATCATGCCCATCCAAGTGCTTGTAGACACAGCATGCAGTCGGCTTCTCAGGGAGGCAGGACTGCTCTCTGTAGAGCTGCAGTAGCATAAATGGCTCTGTTCTTTCTCCCAGCCTTTTACCCCTAGCTCCAAGAAACCAGGTGAATTTAAATATTTAAATAGAAATCTGCTGTATGCAGAAATGCAGAAACACCTGTACCAACCACTGAGGCTGTGTTCATTTAAAGAAGCCTTTGATTTGGGGGTAATTAAGGCGGAGAACCAGTCCTATTTTTGTTTAGCCTGAGCTTTAAGAGAGCACAGATCTAGTAACTTGCATTGAAGTTAAACTTGATGTTGCCAGCAAGAGCAAGCACTTCACGTTGTTTCAAATTCAACCCATTTTAAACCAGGCATGGTCAAGTTAATGGGTTTGTTCTGAAGTGAACTTCTGGATGCACATCTTCTATTCCATGCTGTCTGAGGAATCACCATATGCAGATCTTTGAATGCTGAAAACATCACTGACGACAAATAATGCTGAATCAGATCCGGAGTGGGTCCCATGGCATGCTTAAAATTTGCATTCACATAAATGTACGAACACTTCAGCATATTAAAATCAATAGATCAAGTTCACTGTGGGAGAAGTTTTTTATGAGGTCTACACAGTAAAGCACATTTAATTTGCAAGTGATAGCTTTTTGTCAGCACAGTGGTGTCTGTGGGGATCACAGGCTCCTGTCTTCCAGCTTTCTCTACCATTAGGTGTCATGTCATGCTGGGGTTGAGACACAGGTGTGTGTAAAAAAGCAAGAGAAGAGGAGGAATGCAAGTGCAGAGAGCGCCATGGGAGTAATGTGGCAGAAATTGAGCTTCATCTTTCCACTCAGTATCTGTTTTTATATCGAATGAAAGATTCCAATATGCTAACCTGTCCTGAACATTTCTTAAGAGAAATGCAGCAATAAATAAAATACATATATAAATAAGTGGAATATTCATCATATGCAAAGAACTTGTGGGCAGCCTTGACCAAGTTCGTGGCAAAAGGTGTGCTGACTTCACAGCTGGTTTTACATGTCTTATTTGGCACTGTGCTAAGGATGTCAATAGTGTGTATAACCAATAGTGTATTGGTCATGTTAGTTGGACTCTGTCACTTCATTGGAGTCGTGGAACAGAATGCACATGCCATATGTGACAAGGTGTCCACAGGCATCTGACCCTACAAATCAAGTTTTAACAGCTTGGATTCTAGTCTTCTGTTTCTGTGTTTGCTTGTTTCTTTTTTCCCCTACATCTGCTAGATGTATGTCAGTGCTTCAGAGCAGTTACGGAAATGCAGAACCCTGCCCCAAGGAGCTTAGTCTAATTTTTGTTGTGGTGCAGTGAGTAGGTGTTAGAGACATTAAGGCCAGATGGGGTGAGAAAGGCAAAGGCTGCTCATAGGAATTACTCAGTAGTCGCATGTGCAGCTTCATGACTGACTGTTAAGTAACTTTTTTTGTCCCTCTAAATATTTTTGTCCCCTTTTTTTAGAAGGGGAACAAAAAGGGAAAGAAAATTCAAAAGCAAATCATACACCAACAAAGTGCCCTCACACATCACAGAAATGTTTGTGAAAGAACAAGTTTTCTGTGAAAACCAAAGTTCCAACATAAAGAACAAAGAGCAGAAGGAAGAAAGGTGCTAGCATAAATTAGTGAAGAAATAATATGTTGTTTTTTTAATAGTGTGGTGTAATAAATGTAGATTTTTTTCTGACTGTATTTAAAACTGATTTTATGCCTGTATGTATTTATTTGTATGGTTATCAGTGTTGATTTGGCAAGTACCAAAACTGTAGTGGGGAATGGGTAGACTATGAAAAGGATAACATGGAGGAGACTGGTAAGAGGTATTTCAAATCATTTATTTAATACTTCCAATTTTATGTTTTTCTTAACTCATTGCATGTTAGTGTGACAGTAGTCTGGAATATTGTAAGGAATTATCATTAGCACCAAAGTTAATATTATTTCTGCTAGTGTTTAAAATGTAATTAATGAACTCATCACTGACAGATCTGTTATCTCCACACCTTTGTCTCTCACAAAGAAGGTAGAGTCTAGCAGCCTAATGAAAAGGGGTGCAAATCAAAGACAGCTCAGCCCCATTGTTGTTATAATTCAGTGCAAAGCTCAGGTTTTCTCCTTCATGCATATAAAGTACTGCTGAGGGACTGTACTAGCTCATTCTGAGTGGTGCTTTTCAAATGTTAGTATCAGGAATATCTCCAATATTGCAAATATATCCATGCACTAAAAATCTGTTCAAATTCACTGTTTTCATCTCTTTTCAAACATTGGGACCACTGCTCTTAGAGCTTCTCAGTATCTGTGCCTAACTCCAAGTTGATATTTAGGCCATATTAAAAGATGGTAAAGCTTTTTCTTATTCCTAGTTGCAATGGGGGTTTCATCTTCATTTGTGCATGGGGATTGCCGGGTATTGACCACAGTCCTTTTATCAAGGGTGCTGAAATACAGGATTTTTTATGGAATGTAGAGCTCAGTATCTTTTTCCACACAGAGATTAATAAGCTCTTGGCTTCCTGAGTGTGCACACTGCTGACACTGCTAGTCTTCATGGGGTTCCAAACAATAACAGCATGCTGATGGTGCTGCACGCTTGAGAAACAAGAAGCCTTTGGGGAACCAGCAAGAATGATACAGACTTGGTGATATAATAAAGAACAAATAATAAGTTCAGTTGGTTTTCTTCTTAACAGCTTGGGGAAAACGCAGCTTCCCTCCAATGAATGTCACCATATTCACAGTTCTATAAGAATTGGAATGTTTTTGGTGGCGGTGCTTTGCAATGACTTTTCGTCTGACCTTTATGTGGACACCTGTGGCTGGTGTATTACTGTTGTATTGCAGTAACACCTGTGGGTCCCCATGATGGACCAGGTGCCTCTTAACTAGCCCAGTGAATAAATACATGCCAAAAGGATGCAGGTGACTTTCTCCTTGACTCCACCTTTTCCTTTCATATTCTCTACTTTTCGTTTGGAAGAAACTTCCCATGGAAATGTCCTCTCCCATTCTGCACTTTTTTGCTTGGAAATGTACATTGAATTTGCTAAAGGTAAATTCTGACTGACTTGTCAGATATCTCTTAACATATTTTAAAGCCATGTTGTGCTCAACATCTTGTTCATGGACATGGAGCAAATGCATCTTATATAAAGCTAGGAAGTTTTTTATAGTATAATTGAAATCCTATTTGGCTACTCAAGGAATTTTTAACAGGCTAGATCCCATTATTTCTGAAGAAAAAGAGGGCTTCTATGCAGAAAGTGTTTTAACAATAGTAACAGAGCTAATGCAGTTATACAGTCACTTAGTTTCTACCCTCTTCCCTTGACATTATGCTCACCCTACCCCTGCTTCTCCAAGTCTTATGGTTGGTGCCTTCATTCTGCTAGTGGTGGTACCTGTGTTGGCAGCATCTGGAGTCCTTCACTGGAAGGAAGGAGATGTTCACATTAATGGTTTCTTTTTCTTTGCTCTAGGAAACATTTGTACCTTGGGGACATCTTTATAAGTTTGCCAACATGCATTTCTCTTCATTAGTCTACAGCTCCATGTTGTATTCAGATCTACTGTATATGGTTCCTTTTATGCATGTTAGATACTTGTTCTGGCCATTGATGAGTCTTTTTTTATAGCTATGGGTGTTGTCTTCAATACCAAGCCTATGCTCCATCTTTGTAGTTCCATGCCTGTACTCCTCTACACCATTTCCTGTGTCTTCACTTCTCAAGGCCTCTATTATGTTTCCATAGCCCTATATTTCTAGATGCTGCATCATTATGTTATAGTAAAACTGTTCTGCTAGCATACAAAGATAAGTAAAAGTAACACAATTAGCTACAGACATCTGGTCAATTAGGAGAAAAAAAAAAAAGCCATTTTTTAAATGGTTTTATGTTTAAACCAGATAAAACAAAGTGCAGGGAGGTCAAAAAAAGTGTAGCCTTAACTGGTAGCCCAGAGCAAGCCTACATAGCTCAGTCCAGAGGTCTTGCAAAATCAATGCAAAGCTTACGGCTTTCTGCATAGCAATGGCAATACAGTATTAAAGGGCTGTGCGGTTGCAGTCCTTGTTAATAGGTGTGTAGTTTAGACTGTCTCCATGAGTGTTCTTACTGCTTTCATTTTAATGCTAACAAAGTGGGCCAAACAGTGGCTTCATTACAAAGCGATAACATTTTATTGTCTAGACCCTGGTTAATAGCAAAACATCACATGGAATGTTAGTAATTGGGGACTGTATTTAACTTACATACTTGCTGTGTGAAAAAGCAGTTTACATATATGTTTGTGCAGGTCTGAGCTCAGGGGCTCCTGGTTTGTATTTAAAGATCTTTGAGGCTTCTATGGGATAAGTTATTGAGGGTTTCTATTTCTTCTTTAATTTCTCTTTCTCTGTCTCTATTTCTTAAACATGTAATTTTGGATATATTCACTGCTCAAGTCACATGAGAAAACTTTGAGAATAGGCAATATTTGGCCTTGCTGTGATCTGCCATTTCTTCTTCTGGATCCAAACTTCTAATTTTGTAAATGTTTTTCTCCATCTTGTTTTCCCCAGTTATTGTTGTAGTGCAGTGCTTTGCTGGACAGAACTGGTGTAATACAACATCCAGCTAGCGCAGGTTTCAATTGCTTTTCATCTACTTTAAACACAGCCCTACATGTTTGCATATCTGTATTACATAGCTCTAACTAGAGCAGAAGTTTTCTTCCTAGTATTTTCTTATCTCATTCTGTCAGTTTAGATGCATTGCATTGTTGCATGTTAAACTCTGTTGCCACTTCGGGAAACATCAGTTAGCATACATGTTTTCTGTCTATTGTAGTCAGTTATTGTCTTATACTTTCTTAGATTCAAAAGGCCATAACGCCAAAGGAAGACTTCCTGTCTTCCCCATAGAAATAAAGTACTCTAAAACATAACTAAATATGGGTGCAATGTATGGAAAGGGGGAGACGACCCAGAACAGAATGATTCTTGTTGCTTGTATGTTCTTGGTTGTGCCAATATGGAATGCTTGTTAGAAAGTCTTTTATGAGCGTGGCAGAGGGATGGTGTGGTTTCATACTGGTTTTGTGTTCTGATTAATTCATAACATGTTATAAGAATGTTTCATTTAGATTTTAAAATGTTCCAGGTTACAACTCTTCAACATTGCTGACAGGAAGAAGTCAGGCAGTATTAACTCCTGCAAGACCCTTGATGTTGGGTAGGGGACAAAACTACAAGTGGAGGAAGAGGCTTTGGGGCTGAACTCTGTCTTTGGCTTGCTATGATAGATGTGTCTGAGAGACCATCAAAAAACCTAATGTAACCCATGTGTTTTGTTTTAAAATTTCTGATTTCCTTCCTTACTTTCTTCCCCTGGGAAACTTTTCATGGAAGAAACTGGCTTTGCTTCAGATTTTTAAATACATAGCTGGAGCAATTTGAGTAAACAGCATAGTTGCTACTCTGTCCACCTGTTTTTTCTGTATTTGGAATAACCAAAGACAACAGCATTACCTTTCATTTACTCAAGTATAGTCTGGGCAGAGCATTTCCCTTCAAGGCAGGTTAATCACAGAATCAATTAGGTTGGAAAAGACATGTAAGATCAAGTCCAACCATTCTCCAGCACTGCCAAGTCCAATATGATATATAAAAATAATATCTAGTTCAATATAATATAAATGTACAATTAATATATACAGGAATTTTTATTCTGTGTGATCTTTCCACATGAGCTGATGCCTGAATGAAATAAATTCACCAAACACATTATATATACGGAAAAGCTCTTTTCTCCAGCAGGATTTGGAATAGTGAAAAATTCCAGAAATGTAGATCTAGTGTGGCTCTAAGGCCAGGCGTTAAAGAGTGACAAAGGTGTAAGAAATATAGGTATTTCTTTAGTTGTGTAAGTGCTTTGTCATCCAGAGATGCATGTTGCAAGAAGTCACTAAGGGTGGCTAATACGAAAAATGTTACAGAACAATATTTCACCATTCAGATGTTTGTTCTGGAGTGAGGTGTTCGTTATTGAATTCAGTGACAAGTGGTTGTGCATCCTATACTACTTTATAGCAGTAAATGTAAAATGAACTGTTCTTTACAGTGGTCAGCACATACAGTTAAGGGGTGCTTATAGCCAACATGGCAGGGGGTTTTTTTGCATAGGTTGCTCATTCATACAGTGCAGTAGCAGATAAATATTTTTTTACTTCCATAAATCTGCTTATGATTCTCTCTTAGAGGATGACAGTAATTATTTACCCCCACAAAAGTATGAAATAAAATAACACTAATAAACACCGTTGTAAAAGAGATTTATATGAAATATATACTTTATTTGAAGTATCAACAGCCTGAAAAATAATACTGTGCTTGAGCAGAGCTTGGGAAATTTGCTCGTACAAAGGTGAGGATGATCAGGGGCTGGAGCACCTCCCATACAAAGACAGGCTGAGAACATTGGGGCTGTTCAGCCTGGAGAAGAGAAGCTGCGTGGAGACCTCAGAGCAGCTTCCAGTGTCTGAAGGGGGCTACAAGGATGCTGGAGAGGGACTCTTCATCAGGGATTGTAGTGATAGGACAAGGGGTGATGGGTTCAAACTGAAACGGGAAGTTCAGGTTAGATCTAAGGCAGAAGTTCTTCCCTGTGAGGGTGCTGAGGCGCTGGCACAGGGTGCCCAGAGAAGTGGTAAATGCTCCATCCCTGGCAGTGTTCAAGGCCAGGTCGGGCAGAGCCTTTGGCGACATGGTCTAGTATGATGTGTCCCTGCCCATGGCAGGGGGTTGGAACTGGATGATGTTAAGGTCCTTTCCTTACTCAAATCATTGTGTGGTGCTATGAGCCTAGTCCTATGTCTTCAAACTAAAGAATGTACTTCTCTCTGTACAGAGTTATCTGTATAAAATACAATGTGGCACAATGAAGCTTCGAAGTAAACTGATCGATATTCATCCAAAGATGATGAGGCCTGAGCCTCATTTCACTTTTAAACACCAAAAACATCTTACAGGGTTTGGGGGAGATTCATGTGGTGTGTCAAAAATTCTTCTTGCCTGTCATAATTTCATCCCAGAAGGATTTAACTGAAAGGGCACACCATTTAATGTGAACTATGTAGGAAAATCAAGATCTGTGTGTTTGTCTTATGACATGAAAGTAGTAATGGCAGTGCAAGGGAACCTCTCCTTATGGGCAAACAGGCCTGTAAGAGGCAGAAGCTATATCAGGATCAAATTCTCACTGTTGCAGGTTGTCTCTGGAGTCTGCTCTGCAGACTCCTGGTCACTGCTGTCATGGCTGTCAAAGATTGGGATGCTACTCCTTACCTGGGATTATGGGTCACAGAGCTTCGATGCTGTGCTCTGCAAATAGAGAATGACTCCTCACGGGTGTCCTGTGTGATTCCTGATACTCTGCAACTGTTGTGCTGATGTCTCTGCTAATCCATGCTGGTTTAATGCAGATCAGCTGTAGTGGGCCTGCAGTAGTTGAAGAAGTCTAGGTTTAAGTCCATAGTTGGATTAGCTCTGATAAGTGCTCTATTTGTCTTTGAAATAGAAGGAATAATGATGCTGTTCAAAACAGAGAAACAAACTGTTATCCATGTTCAGTATGTGGTTTTCCTCTTCCCACCACCAGTTGTGTCTGTGACGGTAGTGAATGATAGCTGCTTGAGTTCCCCCAGGTGGAAAGTTTACAGTAGTTTATTTGGCTTTTTCAATGTAGCCCTCTGGTTCAGGCAGCAGTAGATTGAGGAGATTGCAGCCCAGTTAATTTGCCTCATCTGTTAGTCCAAATGAACTGTTGCATCAATTGTCCATTTCTCCTTACTTACACTGTTAAAAAGATTAGTCTGATTTTTCTCTTTGAAGAGAACACAGCCTGAAGAGGGGATTCCTATTCTGAACTGCACTTCACAGTATCGTCTATTATTAACACAATGGCTGAAATGGCTTTGGTAGGAGGGTAATGTGCTTTTCTAACTGAGAGTGCGTGCTCTTCTTCTAACAGCATCTGGAATATCCTTCACTGAAAGGGATGATGATGTTTAAGAGGAGAGCGCGAGCTCCATTTGCTCCATTGCTAAATTTGATATCTAGAAGAGGGTAGTTGATAAAACTGTTTGGCATTGCTTTTTTCATCTCCCAGCCTTATTTCTGAGCCTTGTTTCATGTCTGACAGAAGCATTAAGAGAATCGTGAACAAGTTCCTGAATACCTGCTGACTTCAGTGCAAATCTTATGTTTAGTTAATATCTTTATTTGGCGGACAATGTATAGTGTAAGCTATAGGATTTTCTTAGCTTGCCTATGGGCAAGGGACATAAAAATGCACCTCTTACTCTTGGGTCTTTGGACAGTATTTTACAGCTAGGATGAACAGAAGTATTGAAATGGGCAATAACCGCTTGCAAGGCTATGAGTTATTCTCTATCCTTAACTTATATGTTTGTAGCATTGCTAGTTTATCATCAGAAGATCTAATAATTTAAAGGAGAAAAACAGTTTTGCTTGCTTGCTTTTTTTACTTTTCCTGCTGCTGCTTTTGTGCAACCAGTCCCTGTCAGTGTGTGCTGACTGCTGCAATTCTTGGTGCAGTGCCCTCTACTGAAAACTTGCCCCAAAAGAGCACATCAACTAGATTAACAAAAAAGGGAGCATTCTCCTGGGATGGGGATGACTGCAGAAAGGAGGTTGATCTTTCCTCATTTCCCTAAGGGTGCACAACATTCAGTCCCAAGACTTCAGCTGTCTTTTCAGTTAGTGAGTCATGCACCTTAGTCCCAAATCTCTATGGTATCATTTGCAGAAGACCCATCTCTCCAGAACAATTGTGTACTAGGAAGAACTTTGCTACTGATCATAATGATGTTTCCTTCTCTTGGGCAAAAGATTAAATACTTAAACTAGGGAGAAATTGTCTTTCTTACAAAATGTCTCACATGCCCCTGAAGTTGTCTTTTGAAGTTTAGTTACAGTTGCTGTTGCTCTGTAGAGGTAAGGATTTGACACCTATAAAATCCATTATCTACCATTCTCAAAGAAACTCTCTTCACAGGGAGATATCAGGTGCTATCTTCTTTTCCCCTGTGTATGAGAGTTGCTGCCATTCCACTCATGAAAAAGAGAAAAGACTGAAAAATCAAAGACTTCCAACTACTTTGTACAAGACAGTTGAGAAACTTTTTCTGAAGTTGTGATCAAAACCAAAAAGTAATCCTAAAGCTGGTTTATAACGCACTGCTGAGTTACAGTAATCCTCCTGTGCACAGTGGTACAAACCTTGGAAAACAGATTTTACCTTTTATTTTTCCCTTACTGCAACTGAGGGGTTCAAGAGTAAAACTGTACGAGGGTAAGGTCTTCTCTTCTTTAGAGTCACAATTCAAATTCAGGTTGCTGAAGTTCAAGTTTCTTTACTATATAAAGATATTTTGCCGACCTACCAAAGTATGTAAGACAGAACTGATGCTGATAGTCCAGTTTCTGAGATGCAAATGGGAGTGGTTCATATTACATCACCGTTGGTAACTCAGCAAGCCCAGAAAACTTGAAGTTGTTTTTGAGGTAGTATGTATGTCTTACATGGATTGCAATGAAAGTCCACAGGGCCTCTGCATCAGTTGTATTAACATGTATAACAACAGAATATGAGGCAAACATCCTTCCAGGGTACTATAGAGTCTGCTGCTGTGTTTGACTTTTAACATGTTAGGTAAATACATGGTAATGTACCCAAATACATTGATTCTTACTGTGGCAAAAGTCCCGTTGACCCTAAATCTGTCCCAAGGGAATACAGAGGGCTTTGACTTGTCAGCAAATGACAGCAGTGCAACATGTATGTAGACACTGGCTACAGCATGAGCTTCTCCTGTGGCATACAATGCAATGAATGCAAAGTGTTTTGAGGGTGTGGGGTTTTTCCTTTAAGGAACTCTTAAGTCATCTGGAAAACACTGGGTACAGTAGTTCAAAAGTTGGCATGCAGCAGGCTATCTTGGAGTAGCTGAAGAAGGAAAAAACATTAGGGGTCAAGTTAGTCATCCTCAGGAGAAATATTTCTCTCTCTAGCATCTGGAAATCTCATAGTTGTTTTCAGAGTTGGTTAAACTGTCTCCTTTTGGAAAGCTTCTTGGGATCAGTGTAGGTGTCAAAGGTCTACTGGTGGCCTAGATGTAATATAATATCACTGTATTATATATGTAGATGCAATAGAATCAAGAACTGTGGGTGTTGATTGGTATTATCAGTCTGTAGGCTGAGCAGTTTCTAGGTTAACTTCCTTTGGAGTACCGTAGGAAAGATATGGTCTGGTCAGCTTTCTCAGTCTTTGTTCAGTAGGTACAATGCTTCCTGACTTGCACCTCTCCTGGCCTCTCTTAAGGGGTGAACTTCTCAATTGGCACACTGTTCCCTGAGCGTTGTGAAGAACGGAGGAGATCTTTTTAAAGACAAAATTACTGACATATGAACAGAGACCAGACTTCCTTTGAACAGTCATAACACATAATAACACCAGAGGCTTGGTTCCACCTTCCATTTTACAGATTAACTAGTCCTTATTAAACTGATGGACACAGAAGTCTGTCAGTGTCAGTCAAACACAATGCCAAAGACAAGAAGCAAACTACATTTTGTACCAGTCTGTTGATTATGCCCTTGGGGTGCTCCATGTACAAACCCTAACTCATGTTTGTGCCAGCTTTATAATGTATACAAACAGAACAGGAACTCCAGCTAATACATTTTGTCCTCTGACTTAAGGAAACTGCAACATCAGTCTTTGTACTCAGAAGAGCCTTGGTGCACCGTGTTCTGGTGCATTCACTTTCTGCGCTATAGAGCCATTCCCTCCATTATAGGTCAGTTGTGCCTTTGGTGCCCTAAGGCATGCTTTGGGGAATCTGTCAGTCAAGCTTAGTTGCATGAGCTTACAGACTCTGTCACACAGCCAGGTTCATTTTGGTAATACAGCCTTCTCTGCTGTAATCTCATCTCTGTGGATCATAAAGTGGGATAAAGTGTCAACACGTGGGTCAGGTAACAGGAGAGGTAACAGAGCCTGGTGGTAAGTAGTGATACCATCACATTTGCTGCTTAAGTCCTGAATAGTAAACCTGGAAAATATTAGCAGGTGTGATGCTCAGGTAAAGCCCTCTGAACAGGAATTGGAAATCTCTGGTGTTGAAAGGCAGTGCCTAGGCTTTGTTTGGGCTCCAGGGTCATCAGATATCCAGAGTCTAGTAGGAAGGAAGTCCCATAGGTGAGTGATTAGGGTTAGACAAATAATTAAAAGGCCAGCTATTTCTTTGTGGCTTTCCTAAAGCAGCAATTAATGGCCTAGTTTTACGCTCAGGCCATATTTTGAGTCATCATTACCACTGAAAAAAGTAGTCCCATGAATGTGGCTATGCAGCCCTGTTCACCCTCTTTCACCACCTAAACACAGTTGAAGACCTGCACTAAACAGACCAGGGAGATAATGCGGGTTAGAACCAGCCTGGCAGGATGGGCTCCTGGATTGATGAGTTCACTAGTCCTGTTCACGCCTCCATAGGCTTCTGTGCTGGCATAGAGGCTGGAAATAGGAATGAGCAATCAATGTGAAAAAGAGGGCGGAAATGCTTCTTTTTACTGTTCTGTTGATTTATGTCCTTGGGTGTAACAGCAGCCGTGTTGTCTTTGCTGCTATGTGAACTTCGGTGAGAACAGCATTAGCTCAGTGACATCTTTTGTCAAAGCAGCCTAACTTTTCATTTTATAGCTAGCCATATGTGCATTAATTTAGATACAGATGTTTAGGAAATAGGTAAATCAGGTGATAAAACTAAAGGTTGGGTTCATTTAGTATAGCCACTAAAACAATGCCTTTCATGGGTGGATCTTGGAACAGCTTTCACCATAAGTGCCAAAGCATTATAAGCAATTTGCAAACATAAATTATTGTTAAGGACCAACAATCATATTTTTGTTTCAAAAAGCCTTTAAAAGTAGTTCAAGATTCCTCGCATAAGCCATTTATATAGAGGGACTAGTTTGTTAAAAGGTGCCAAAGAAATGAAGTGACTTTTAAAATGGCTAGAAACATACAGAATTTGTTTAAAGATTGTGAATTCCTACAAGGGGCCATCTTTAAATGCCCCCAAAATTACCCCAGTGCCCATACAGAAGTTTTATCTTTATAACCGTTATGGTGGACTCAATCAGTGAATCATGGAACCCATTAACTGTGGGGTAGGTCAGGATGTGTCTGGTGCCAAGTATAGAAGATACTATATGGGACTTTGATATGGGAAATCAATGGGCTTTGCATGTTAGCATGGAAATGTTATGTGGATGTGTTACTTCTTTCAGAATGGACAGAAATTTTTTTCTCTGCATTCAAAATACTTTCTATCTTACACTATTACTTTGGCTCTGTTTGGTTCTGAATACCTGAGTTACAAAGCAGGCACTCAAAAAAAACCCCTTGATTTTGATGGCAAAGATGATACCCTCTATTAATCTGTGCTTTTCAGCCCTGCTGCATCCAGTCACAGTCGAGAGCCAAAGAAGATTCACAGTATGTTTAAATTTGTCTTGCAGTGTCTTTCAGGAAGAGGCCTTGCACAGTACTGTTCTTGCATGTATTCAAATAAAGATGTCATGCAGCAAATTCACGGAAAACACAAGAGAGTGTTTGCTGGAAATGAATGATGTAGTGCTATGAAATCCATCAGTTGTATATCCTGAAACCGATCTCACTTTGCAGCAGTGTCTCAGGGAAGCACTGCTTGTTTAAGATGCTTCTTTTTCAATGGCTGTTTTCTCATTGCAGCTGAGAAAACACCAACACAAAGCAAACAAGGGATTACTCACAAACCTTACATATCAAATTCTACTCTGAAATTCAGCTTGTCTTATTATTATTTACCATTGATGTTATGGTAATGCCTACAGGTGTCAACTTTGATTAGCTTCTCAACTCACTGCTTGCTTTACAAGTGCACAAAAACCAGGCAATCTATTGTCCTCTGCTAGACATGGAGAAGAACAGAAAAAAGACGAGAGAGAGAGGAGCAAGATGATTTTCCAAAACTCAGAGATCCATCAGAACAGACTGTGTCTCCTGACTCCAGTTGCAGTTGTCTGGGATGGGAATTCCATAAAGACAAGACTTCATCTTAAGCATCAAACAGCCCCAAGGAATAGTTTAAAATATTTCCATTTACTCTGGGCTAAGCCATACTGTCATGTTTTCTTCTTTTCAGTTACTTTGAAATGAACCTTTTCCTCTGGTCTGTGTGACTTGGGGCAGGATGCGCATAAAAGAGTGAGGAGTTTCATGCTGTAGTTAAATGGAGCATGGTTATGAGCCACTTAAACTCTTTTCTTCAGTGTATTTGCCTCAGTAACTTTGTTATTAACTGCGTAAGATGTAGATGAAAGTCTGATTTTGTGTACCCAAAGCAATGACATGAATGTACACAACCAAGAACATCTATTCGTCTATATGTTTTCCAGTAAGAGTCAGGATCGTTTCACTTAATTTTTTCCTCTCTTGGGCAAAGTAAAGCTACAAATGTGGTTTTTAATAATTCTTCATCATGGTTTTGGAAGAAGCCAGCCATACATTTTAATGGCTGTTCATGAGAATTCTGTATCCCAGATACAATGTTGAGATAAAGATGGAGCTATGCCAGAGTGTATCGTATTTTAATTGTGATAACGGTAAGAAACTAACACTAAGTAACGTGAAATCTGAAGAACTAATGTGGTCCTTAAATGCTGAATTCCTTTTTGGCATTTCTAAGGAAATATTAACGTGCTTTTTGGAGGCAGTACACTGGTTTACCTGCAGAGGATTTTGGCTTCTTTTTGCTCCACGACATAAAAGAGATAGGTGCAAAATGTACCTGGCCTGATTGAGAGGAAGCTGAAGGGAGTCAATGGTTAGTCTAACCAAAGAGAAAAGCTGTCCTGTAACCTGTTGCCAACTGGTGATAATTCCCAGGAGCAGCTTCACAAATACTGTGAGTTAGAAAAATCTTGCCTTGCACATTATGGACTTTTACCTGTAGCTATATGTTTGGCAGCATGTGGTTGAACCATACTTTGGCAGAAAAAATCAAAATGATCCAAGAATAGATAAAAAGTTTATGATGTGAGGAATGTAAGTGGCTTTGTTTTATAAAACATTGTGAAAAATTACCATTACCCTCCTCTTGTCTGCTCTCATTTGTGAAACTGCCACTGTGCTTGTTTTGCGCTATTTGAGTAATCCATTTGAATATTGTAAATGCTAAAGTGTACGATCGCCTACACAAAGAGCATATTTATTCTGAAAGTTATTGAAAGAAGTATCCTGCCTGATTTCTATTTTTTCTCTTTCTTCATTCAGTTTTTCCCTCCCAAAGGAAATGAGTCAGAGGACTCCTAATTTCTCATTCTGTCTGTCTCTTTTCCTCGTTAGTGTTCTTGCACAGACCTCTTGAAGATTTTCCTTCAGCTCATCTCTAAGCATCTCTATGACTAGGGGAAGGTCTCTTTTTTGTTTGATTCTTTCCTGAATTCTCGTATTACACAGGCCATAAATAAAAATTTCTGCATCTTGTCCTCAACTCCTGCTTGTGCAAGACCCTCAGAAGAGGAATTCATCTTGGTGCAGCTTCCATTCCTTACACTTCTCAAGAGTAAAAATTGATGCAGAAATTAGAAGAGGTGAAGGAGATCTCTCTGCCTGTTCTGTTTCATCCTGGAACAAGTGGTTTAGCCAGTGAATTCAGTGGTGGGTTTGCTCAAGTATGAGCATCAGTCCATAGACTGGTTTTCGGTATCTAAGGTCAGAAAACAGTAGGAAGTGTATTGTCTCTTTCTGCACTGGTGTTTTGTACAACTTCAATTTGTGAACCTCTGGTAGTAGCTGAAGGGTTGGGGCATTTTTCAGCGTTCTTGGGAAAAATATAGCTGTCCCTAACATTAAGAGCATTTTGCCAGTGAAGTATTTGGACTAACCTTGAGTTTTCCTGCTTGATTAGTTTTAGCTTTCTGGATTTTACACTTTTTCTAAGGAGATTTCCTTTACAGAGTAGGTCCTAATCTGATGGAGGTTGCTGGATGCAGCCTCAGGGTCATTACTGAACAGCAGTAAACAGAAAATGCTGACAGTACTGAAACTGCTGGTGTTCCTTTTATTTTTTGCCTTTTATTTGGTTTCAAGTTCTCTGTGTAACCCTGACCAGCAAGTGTAACATCCTAAGTGTGTTGCTTTTGACTTCCTGTAAACATATCACAATAGTAAAACTTCATGGGGTTTTTTTGATTTGCTTCTTGAAAGATCACTTATCAGCCAGGAGATAAAAAAAAAATACACCACTCAACCTTCTTAAAGTGAAGTTTGCTTTTTGGGTGAATAAATACTCACTGACAGTCCTTGTCTTCTGAAGCTTTGATGCAAATGTTAAAAGCCTCCAGAACAATGTAAGTTGTGGCCCTTTACAAATATAGTTTCCAGGGCAACTAAAGGGCCTGCTGTTTCCTAAACACTGTGCTCTCAAGCAGAAGTATTTGTCTGTCTGCTGGAAGATTGTTTTACATTTAAGCATGTTAATTTTAAAATCATATTCCCTGTATGAAAAAATACCTCTGTTGTCCTCATTCAGGTCTGGACTATTTAAAAGTAAGGCAGGGAAATGTATCGTACAACTGCCCTTTAAATGAGGTTTGGATTGCAAATTTGACTAGTGTGATATCAGGAAGCTGGCAGATTTCCACATGTGCTGCAGCAGTGTCCTTCCTCTACCACCCAGCCAGGGGCTGATGTGCAGCCCCTCTGAATACAGTGTGCTTTGCCACTCCTGTCTGTTGGAAGATCACTGTTAAATCTCAAGTGAGGCTTTTATTGCCATTCAGTTGTAGGAAGAGTGAATTTTTTGGTTGACAGAATGTAGGCTGGATGTGAGGAATAGATTCTTTACAATGAGGGTGGTGAAACACCGGCACAGGTTGCCCAGAGAGGTGGTGGATGCCCCATCCCTGGAGACATTCAAGCCAGGCTGGATGTGGTTCTGGGCAACCTGATCTAGTTGAAGATGTCCCTGCACATTGCAGGGGGGTTGAACTAGATGAACTTTGAAGGTCCCTTCCAACCTAAACCATTCTGTGATTCTGTTAGGGTTGTATCACTACTGCATGTGATCACAGTGTTACAAGGTTGGGTTTTGCATGTCCTATTTAAGTATTAATGCAGGACCAACAGACAGTATGCAAACCTTCCCCTCATATGATGTAATCAATGTAGTATATGAACAACTAATTAATTGACTTGGCTGGACTTCAATGACTTGTCAATAGATTAAAAGTAAAGTCCAAAACAAAGATGCAAAAAATCTTTTTAGTGCCTTTCTAGGTGTGCTTTTGGTAATGTATTTTCAGTGTCAATAGTCTTGGTGAGATGTAGAGAACATGGTAAATACTGTGGTAACGTTATTTAGTTTTCTGGTGCATCTGAAGAGGTGTCTTAGGTGCACTAATTTGGAAAATGAAGCAGAACTTGGCCTCAGCTATATTTGCATAACTTTTCCTGATTTCCGCACCAAACGCGTTCATGCATATCCGAGTACTGCACAGTACAATGACCTAGATTAGAAGCTTGTTTTAATTATGTATACTCATTAGTACATTCTAAAGACTTACTCCATTTTCTTACTAATTTTAAGTGAGATGAGACCCTGTGCTTATTTAAGACTGTCTCCAGTGAAGTTAGTTCATACAGGTTTAGAGACCCCAGTGTTTTCTGGGTTTTATGTTTGTCCGTCCATTTTTTTCTTTCTTTTGTTCCTTCTGTTTATTTATTTCTTTTTTTGCCTTCATGCTTTTCGTTCTTTTTCTTTCATTCCTTTATTTTTTTCTTGCTTGCTTGCTCGCTCTCTTTCATTCCCTCATTCCTTCTTTCTTTCACTCCCTCTTTCTTTGATTCCTCTTTCTCTATTTCTCTTTCATTATCTCTTTCTCAGGTGATAGGAGAGAGAAAATAAACGCTAGTTATTTTCTGCGTTTATTTCCTTCCTTCAGGTACAAATGTTGGCTTCACTGTTCATGCAGACTGCTCAGATGATGATTATCACAAGCCTAGCACACTGGAAAATCTGTAGTACAGGGCTAGAGCCCGTGACCTTCTATAGGAACGTGTTCTGTGTCTGATTTCACTGGGGCTTTTGACTAGAAAAGCCTAAGGAAAGTAAAGCACAAATTTCAAGTTCTGCTTGTAGTCTTTCATGGATTAAAGTATTTTAACTTCTGAGGCTTGAAACAAATTCTTAGGCTTGTTGAACAGAAAAGCAGTGACCTACTCAGGTCTCATCACCAAACTGGTCAGTAAATGTAAAGATGTTTAAGCATAAATCTGTAAAGGTATCTATGAAGGCTAAATAGCCCTTTAGAAATAATTGAAGTCATGGTGATGACTATATTATATATTGAATACTACATTATCCATATATTCATTGAGACTTGACCTGTGAGGCACAGGTCCTCACAAGTATTGATGTCTCAGAGCCTCAAGGTTGCTAAGGCGCCTAAATACATCTGTGGGTTGGCACCCAAGTCAAACAATGGTTGACCGCTTTCAGCTGCCTCATAGTAATGTCTTTGCCACCAGGCCTTTACTAGCAGACACCTTGAAAACCATGGATGCTGATGGAAGCTCTGGTTCACGTAGAAGCAAGCACTAAGAACAGGCAGGAAATACCTTTTTTTCACTAGAAGGGCTTAGTGTGACGAATGTTGACTCAGGAATCACTTGCCATTTGTCAGACTCCAGGAGGGACATGTACAAGCTGTGAAGTACAAATGAATGCAAATAGAAGTAGGTCAGTGTGTCCCTATTACCTTTGGCAGTTACTGGGCACAGCAAACCAAAGGTTTTAAATGCCTTTCCTCTGCAGAGGGACGTCTGGCTCTCCCTTTTGTGTGACAGAAAACCTTGGGCTTTCACCTTGGGCCTGAGGTGGATACCCCTGGAACACTTGTGCTGCAGAAGCTGTTACAATCTTGCTCCAGCTGTTCTCCAGTACGTGCCTGAACACCTTGCAGGCTTATGTACTGTTGAATTCAGTTTGGGCCAAAACATCTAAAAGGTACCGAGGCATGCAACTCTCCATGGTAGAATTCAGCCTCTAACTCTAGACATTAGCTCTTGAAACTGGATAGAGCAGTGCAGAAAGAAGTTTATCAGCTTCTTGTTTTGTGCAGAAAGAAGTTTATCAGCTTCTTGTTTTGTGTAGGAAGTTTGTGGCAGCTTCACAGGACTGGGTTCCTGCTGCATGGCCACTGCGGTCCCCATGAGCATCTCCATGAGCACCACAGGCTGGTGACTTCCTAAGTGTGCACGTGGACATTGGCTGTGCACTGCACAACTAGTTAGTTTGTGATTGGCCTTTGTTAATTATTAGACTGCAGTAAGACTTTGTGTTTCAAAGGTCAAGATAGGAGCCACTGGTACCAAAAGACAATCAAAAGTGCATACTAAAAAGGTACCACTGTAATAGTGCAACTGTTTGCCCAGGCACTGGCAGTAAAACATACTGATAGGTGCTTCATTAATTATGAGAGCTTATCCAAACAGGAGAGAGATTTATTTATACATTCCATAATTAAGAATTGAACTTTATTCCCTGATCCAGAGTGTACCATATCTCCAGTGACTTTAGCTTATATAAACTGAAAATCTACCCCCTGATGTTTTCTGCTTTGTTAGTTCTATGTTTGATTATAGCTATTTAACAAATCACCCCAGAATACATTTACCATCATTGAATTTGTACTCTGAAAATATTTTATAAGAGGCATTTTTAAGACTTTTCTTGTGGCCATATGCTCATAACAGGATCAATATAGTTTGCTATGATGAGATCGTACACAGAGGAGAAAGGAAGATATGATCAGATGGAATCACGCAGATAAGTGCTGTCTGTGTTACCAGGAGGGATTGTGCTGGGCTATCATGTGGTTGCAACTGCACAGCTTAGGTTTTTGTTCTTAATCACACAGATGAGCACAAGCAATACAGCAGCATGGCTGGGGATTTCCAGAGCATTAGCAATCACTGAAGACAAAGCATATGAGAAGCACATGCTAAGTTTTCACACTAAGAAGTCTGAAGTATCTGTGGGAACTGGAGGTCTGGAGGAGTTACTTTGGTATGAGGTTTTCCCATTAGAAAAAGAATAAGAAATATTCTTAGAATTTGCTTTGGCTCCACTTAAAAGCAGCATTATGGCCTATATACTCCTGAAAGGAGGTGGTTTCTTAAGCTGTGACACAGGAAAGACAAGATGGCATTTAAGTTATCTTAAAATAGAGGCTGTTCCTTAGTCGCCTCCTACTCGACTGTCAGACTATATAGCACTACCCCTTGCATTAGTAACCCCTATGCAAATGAATGCCATGCAGAGAAATAAAAGGTGAATGGAGAGTCAGGCAGAGCTTTATCAGAGAGGCAAATCAACCCCCACAAACCTTCCAGGCTCCTTTCTTCAACACCTCTTCAGCACCTTTGACCAGAAAACTAAATTTAATAAGAAGAGTCCCTCAGCAAAGACGTGCATCAGGGTTTTGTTGAACTGGGTGGTGTGGTAGTGCAAACCACAAAGGTGGTCCCTGCCTCCTGCCAAATAAATGTCTTACTATTGTGCTTGATACTAAATATTAAGGCACTGCATCAGGGTAACAAATTATCATAGCAATCATATCATTAATGCCTCCATGTTTGCTTAATGTACATATATGTACATTTAGAAAGAAGGTGATTTCGGGGAAGGTTAAAAACTGTCCCATCTGTTCAAAAGCTTCCTGTGTCTTCTGGAAGGAATTCTTTCTGCCTTTATTGCCAGTCACTGTGACTCTGTATCCCTTACCTCCCTCTGAAGGTACGTGTTTGGAAGTGAGCACTCCAGCAGAACACTCCTAGTACTGTTGAAGGGTTTTCTGTGTGTGTGTGTCTCCAGCACTGATCTGTTCCAGGAAAAGAGTTTCTCCTTGTGGTTTGAGGAATGGTCACAGCTGCATGTCATGAACAGAGATTTACACAGCTGAAAGTGAGGGCAAATGCAATATAAAAGGATTGTAGCAGAGAGAGGGAAAGCTGAGCTCAAACTGCAAGTGGTGTAAGGGAAGCATCTAAGCAAGCTGCATTAGAGGTCTGCAGTGTTCTGCTGGTTTTCTGCTTGAGACGAAGTGAGACTCACCTCAGGTATTTGCTCTGTGTACAACAGCCAAGGGAGATCTTTGCTCATCTCTTACTATATGTACTTTCTTTGTGTGTTAGTGTAGCTACTCTCTGCATACCTGTCCAGATATCTAGACTTCCATATCATAGTTACCTTCATGGAGATTATTGTTAAGAATATGGTCTATTTAATTATCAAAGAAACTCATTTTATGGCCTGTTATCCACTTAGAATTTTGTTTGCTTCTCTGTGCCTGTTGCCTGGGGCATGTTCAGGGATGCTCTGAGAGCTTTTTCCTAGAGATTTTACAGATACCCATGCTGTTGGTAGCAGGTTTTGGAAACTGCTTCCCACTTGCTTATTTTTATATTCTTTTTCTCTACATCATGGTCGGATGACCTCTCGGTAAAGAGAGGCCCTTGAATTATATCAGGCTGTAGGAAACCATGCACTGTGATCTACAAGTATAATAAAAATCAGATGCAGTTACAGTTCTGCATATCTTATAGTTAAAAAATGACTGTTACAGTGATAATTTTGCCTATAATAATCACACAGTTACCATGCACTGTCCATTCAGTCCAGTAATTAAAATGACCTGGCATTCCCCTTGCACACTGGCCACACTGGTGCTGCTACCAGAATCATCAGACCCATGGTGCCAGGTTGCTCGTGACAGTTGTGGCTGCCCCTCAGATGAAGGTCAGTGGTGAGGCAGATACTGTCTGCACCCTGCGGTGGTCCGGCTTCAAGGACTACCAAACCAGCTCATACTTTTGACGTGCTGGGAATATCACTTTTTTTGCACTGTGAATTCCATTCCATTCAAATTCACAACAGCCAACACCTAAGCCCAACAAAATCAAACCAGAGAGTCCACTGCAGATGATGCTGCAGTGCTGCTCTCTTCACCCTGACTAGAGGTCCTCTGGTTTCCAGTGTTAGAAGCAAAGGTAGAATCATGGTTCCTTTGAGTGGTAATCATAAATCACATGGTAATGGGTATATCTGAGTAACTGTTTAAATCAGTATGGCATCAAAGTTGTAAATTCACATTGCTTCTGGATTTTGTTTGGCAAACACTGCCTTTATTCCACCTGGTTTTTTTATTAGTACTTAATAAAGAAGCATGCTGATGAAAACATTAAATCCCTGTTATAAACTTTTAAATCCTTTCTGATATAATTAATACCATCTGCATTTTGGAAGTAGGAGCTTTGCACATGTGTTTTAAGGAAGGCAAGAGTCATTTGCAGGAGTGGAGAAACATGATGCACACTTACACGGTTACATGTGTCCGTATTGCTGGGTGGAAGAACTTAACCAGAAAAACAAATAAAGCACGTCAAGGGATATTTTATATGGAATTATGTCAGTGTTAGCATCTCTTGCCACTTGCAAAGCCATGAAACATTGGCTACATGGAGTGAAAGTGAGCAGTATGGCAGGGCAGCATGAAAATATGGGCTGAGTTGTAATTAGAAGAAATCACGGGCTACTGAAGTGATGGTTTATATTTTATATGGTTTTATGGTAATATTTGGGATGACTTTCATTCTAAACTGGAATTAGGACTGTATATGTGTAGATACATGAAAATATATGAAATAGATATATAGCATACAGATGTTGCATATCTCTGTATATACACATATCATTTTGCAGTGGATTATTTTAGAAATAAGTTTAAATCTAAACTCCTTTAAGTAGGTTAAGATATTCCATCTGATCAGTGGAATACAGTCACTGACCTACTTTAAAAGGATCATTAATGGAACATATCTGGCAGCCTCATTTGCATTTTAGATAACTCAGAATTATTAATTATCATGTTATACCCAGGCAAAGTTCTAATTTCCACAGAGAAGTATCTAGGCCTTTACAGCTTGAAAGCAGATAGCCATAACCAACTATATAAGAAGAGATAACTGTACAGGATGAAAGGGATTTGCTCTTCCTACTGTGCTATTTCGAATCTCTTGACAGGGTTACAGGGCTAGCCTCATTTCTTTCTCACTGATCTAATTCTTGTTTCGGTCTTGGTCCTTTGCCATGTAGTGTCTCACAATGGAGTTTCAGGATTCTTTCATATATATAGCCATAAAATACCTCCACAGTGAAAACATCAGGTTGGCACTACAGAACCCTGAAACCTGTTTTCTCAGAGGTAGTCTCTCACACCTCCCCGTTGCAGCACTTTGTGCAGTGACACACAGGCAGGGATGCTCATAACTGCCTGGTGTGCATCAGCCACTTCTCACACCACCAGGTCAGTCAAGATCCCTTTCCCATATCCCGTTGCTCTGTTGAATGGCTTCTCTTTTAGGTGATAAGAACAGAAAAGACCTTGCATTTTTTCCAGATTCTTCCAAGAGAGAGCGTAGCATACCGCTATTCCCAGCATTTGCTTGTGCGAGCATGGCAAGTGCTCTGCATGGCTCTGTTTGGGTCAGTCTGTCCCACTGGTGGTTTGGTTCAGTTCTTTTCTCACTCAGCAGACCTGTTGAGCATGAGCTATGCAACAGAGAAAACCAAATGGGATGAGCTATCACTTGGGCTGCTAGATCCAGTCAGTTGGTTTTGTCATTGCTGCTGCGATGCCCGTGTCCTTGGAAGCCAGACTGCAGAAACTGTCTTATCCCATCTTGGGAGCCAAATGCATAATCTTGTTTTGGATAAAGGCAAAAATACAAAGTTCTTGCATGTATTCCTTGCCATATTTCATCATAAGCCACATCACCTACCTTTAACTGCACACAGCTGGTGGGTTTGATATGAGCTCTCCTTAATGGTTCCAAACCAGGCTCTGTCTCGGAGCACATTTGGGTTCCTCACCAGGTTTGCCAGAGTGCCACTGCACCATAGAATTTCCAGAGCAGACTGCTGTTTGCCGGAGAGACCCAGAGGTGTGGGAAAGGTGGTGTTTGGGTTTGGGTTTGAGTGTTTTTAATAAACGGAGTTGTGCAGCAGTTGGATTAAATATTGCTGAATTGGAACTGTATGACATATCTTTGCAAGAGACATTTGATATTTGTACTCCCCTCCTGGGGTGCTTATTTAAATAAAAAAATGTTATAAAAATCCTGCACGCTACTCATAACCTTCAGCAACTGCTGAAAACATTGATCCCGAGCTTTGATCTTTTGTGAAGAAGTATTCCATCTGGGAACTGTGGGTTTGACTGTTTCACTCCTTAACTCTTCATGCGGTGAGATCTCTGTGGTGGGTGAGCATCGGTTCACCTGCTATTGCAGTTAGCTGGTTTGTCCCTTGGTCTTCGGTTCTGATAGTCCTAGGAAGCTACAGCTGACCTGCCTTGTTTCCTAGCTGGCTGCTGCCAGTACTGTTTCTATCATCTGTGTTGGGTGATTGCTTTGAGGTTTTTGAGTTTCGGTTACCTAATCAGGGTTTTTCAAATGACCGCTGGCTAACCGGCTGTATTGCTCTGGTCCCTCTGTCTTTAGACATTAAAAGTAGGCAGGCTGTCTACTGCTGATCTGCTTGTCTGTGCTTAAAGCATGGACATGAACATGTCTTTGTTTGCAGCTGCCTCTGTTGCTTCTTTACTTGCAGCTTCGTGATTTGATGGTAGTCTCAGTAGCTTTCAAATACTTGTGTCTGTAACTTGTGCACCTTTGATTTCACTGCACCTGTAAACTTCATCATGAATATTATAGTATGGCACTCCTTTAGTAGAATGTATGCACTTTACAATAATGGTATGAAATATTTAGAGCCTTTATTTCAAGCTTCTGGTGTCTTTATTTGTACTTTTGGCCTGACCATATTCTTCAGTAATCCAGAAATAAAATGTCCTCTAGTTTCAGCTGGGAATGAAAACCCCCCACAAAATGAAACAAAAGAAAACCCCAACAGATTGAAAAGCTAACATCTTCTCTCTGAGCTTTCTTCCCTGAAGCATCTACCTTTTTTAAAGGAAATACTACTCAATCTTTCTCCCTTGTACTCTAATTCTGTGCAATTTCCCAAAGCTTTGCGATGTAGCCCTTGGCACCTTCAGACTGCACCTCTGATACAAACTCTTCTTTCTTCTTGTAGTGAACTATTTTGCTGCATATTTAGGACCTTTCAGGAGAGCCTTTAGAACCTTTCAGAGCATGGCTCTAGTGCAGTGGATGCCATACATTCCCAGTCCTTATAGACAGCATAGTGGCAGTAGGCAATTTCTATACTTAGTCTGTAGTTGGTCTCTGTTTGGAGGCTTGAGGTATTTACCTTCCACTACCTCTTTCTGTATGGGCAGCATGGATGAGAGCTGTGTGGTCGGGGGACCAAATGTCTAAGATATCACTGTCAGGACCAGAATGTGGGTTTATTATTGATGTGAATGTGATGAACTGATGAACTGAAGTGGATGTTCTTGACAGAGTTGAGGCTTAGAAAAGATTATTGGTTCCATCTTACTGTTTTGTAGCTGTCCTGTTAAATAACCTCGATGTTTGAAGTCCTTTTTTTAGGTTCCTTTGCCACTGACTTGAATGCATTATGCATCTTCCAAGTCAGCACCTTCATAATTGTCACTAGTTCCCTGTGGAAATAACCAGGGCCAACATTTTATGACTTAATACAAATACCTGTGGCATCTTGCTTATTAACTTTGCCCAGCTGGAGCATATTTCCATGCAGTGGTGCATCTAATTTGCTTACTGTTGTAAAACGGCATCTCTCATGGGGCTCAACTTTGAAAAATAGGGTTATTTGTAAAGAGTGGGGGTTTTTGGCCAGGTAAGTTCCCAGAGCCAGTTAAACGTGTGACTGCTGGCACGGGGCAGCAACAAGAGTCAGCAGAAGGGAAAGCAGCATCAGGGCAGTCTCTGCTTCAGCTGGCTCAAGCTGTCTTGGTGCCCTTGCCTCCCATTCCCCATTTGATGGCTCTGTAGCAGCACTAATGAGGACATAGTGCAGAGCTTACAGAACCCATTCAAGCACTGACACCAGAAGCAATATGGCCACAGTAGCATTGCACCCAGAAGGATAAGCTCTCAAGAGAGAGCTTCATGTCTCAGGCAGAGACACTGCGCTGTTGCAGAGGAACAGTTTGCAGAGCTCAGCTGGTGTTGTATTTGCAGCGCAGTACCGTGCTCAGGAGATGTACAAGCACTGGGCAACCTTAGGACATGTGCCTTTGAAGGGTGTTAGGTGGCAGGCTTTCTGTCTGGACTGTACAAAGTCTTAACTCCCTAACGAGACTGCCCCATTAAATGATTCAGTGTCTTTTGCCAGGAAGTTGCATTGCCAGATCAAATTATTATTCCACTTACACGATGGTGTTCCCTACCAGTAACTCAAAGGACTGCAATGGTGAACTCTAGCATACTGAATTGTTGCTGCATAATGTTGTATTACTGGAGACAGCAAGAGATAGTTTTCATTAGTTGTGCACTTACAGAGATTAAAGTTAGGTTTTCTACATATATTGGTCTGTTCAAAAGCACGGTGAGACAGTCTTGGGGGAATTATTTTGCCTAGTGCATGGCTTGAAAAGCTGCAACTTGAGGTGAAACACAGTAGCTGCTTAACAGCTGGTGGATTCCTATAATCAACTGAACCTACAGGGGTAATTTGGGCAGGCAAAAATGTAATTACTTGGTGTATTTCCTACACTGAACTAGTTATGCAGTGCTTTACACTGCAAAAATGTCTCAATGTCCATATCAGCACAGGTTTCGAAGGGTAGAATTGTATGAAACTTATGGAATCTAAATACAATTACAAACATGTTTTAACATGTATAAAGTTACTTCTAGGTCTTTCTAAAACTTCCATCTCAATGCTTGCCTCTGTTCGTGTGTTTAGTTAATTCTGGCTATAAAAATAGATCCTTTAGTTGCTCAATATGAAAATATGCCTTTTTTGAAGAAATTAGTTCTTTTTTTCAACATGCCAAAGCCAGGCAAAATAGCAAATGCAACAGTACACAACACAGGATTTAAAGTATTGGATTACAGTGTGGAAGCCTAAGCTGTTAAAGTAGAAAGCAAGCTATCATTCTGACTTTCATGTAGATACGCGTGTGAACCAGATTGTGTGACGTGACTAGTGGCAGAATTTAGTCCACTGATTATAGACTATGCATTTGGGGTCAAAATAATGATGCTTGGGCACCGTTAGGTTAAGGAGTAGGGTAATATCTCTGAAGTAGTCAGAGCTTTGAATGAACGTCATGGGTTTTGTCTCTTACTAGGGCTTTAGCTGGCATTTGATCTTACTGAAAAATACTGTTGGAAGTTGCTGAAGACCCCTCCAAGAGAACAGGAATAGTCTTCTTAGGATTGGTTCTTGTGTTAGTTCAGATTCATTTCCAAATAAAAACACCTGCTGAGACAGACTTCCGGTCAGACACACCTTTCCTCTGGAAGTGCTCTATTCACTGTTCCCTGACTATGGGGTTTTTTTCTACAGATGGTTGGTTTTCATATTTTTTACCACTTTGCCCAGTGTAGAATCAGTAGTTCAGCACTGTCACGCCAGGGTTTTGTGGGAATAGCAGAACATGGCCTGGTCCTGCCAATGTCATCCCCCTCATTTGGGGATTTCTTTTAGGACCTGTTTTACGGATAATTCAACCCAAGAGAGATTCTCTGATATGTTCCTTAAGAAAAACAATAGTTCCTCCTTCTGAAATCAAACACTACTGTATTTTTTTCTGCTTGTTTTGGTTTGAAGAGAGGGTTTCTTTATTCCCCCCCCCCCCCCCAAGACCCCCACCCGCACTCCCCGCAAGGGTATTTCTAAGTACTTTGTGCTTACTTGTACTTTGACGGTTACATTTTGAACCAGGTATTAGGAAAGAGGTCTGAAAATGTTCAGGAGTGCTTCTTCTCCTGCTGGTTCCCCATTTAGCTGCTTCAGGAAGCAGTCATTCATGGGATTGAAAAGTTTGCCTTAGTTTCATGGGCCAGTGTAATAGTGAGTCTGCATGGGAATGATGGGAGCCTCCCTTTAATCTATATTCTGCAGCAACATCCTCTCTGAGAGCTCCCAAGTGAACCATACTCCCTCTTTCTACCCTCCTCAGGCTGTGGTAGCGTTGCCCTGTTAATATTCTTCTCCTACGTAAAGAACCACATTTTAATCCATGGAGATTCTGTTACAGCTCAATACAGGTGATTTAATCACCTGGCTGGGCTCCATCCTTCCTTTAATGCATAGCACCATCCCTGTGACTGTGCCACTTTGGTTTTTATTCCCCTGTAGAAATACTGTCCCTTTCTTTCTAGTATCCTTCTAATATGGTAACTGGCATCCAGCATTCAGTTTTAATTGATCCTGGTTCCTCCTTCTGTACTGGCATAGAACATACCCATTTAGCGTGACTACCTACTTTCTACACCCTGTTTAGATGGGACTTCACTGTCCCAAGCTGTTCGTTGTTTCTCCCTGCAGCTGTCCTTAGTCTAAGTAATCTTTAGTTACTTCACTTGCAAAGGGTGCGTACTCTTGAACAGTGGGATCTTCCAACTTGTCAAAACTTGCCAGTTCTTAGTTTTGTGTTGACCCATTTTTTGTTTGTATGAAGTTCATCCTGCTTGCAAAACCTCATCCTGTTCCAAAAGTACCAGTTCACACCTCCAATTTTCTAAGGGTCTTCACTGAACTTCTGCTATCACCTCAATTTTCAAGTACCCCATGACACAGTGTTTGATGTTCTTTTAAGATGATGTCATGGAGGGAATTAGAATCAGATCTCTGATATTTAGCTCCCAAGGCAGGAGAAGGATCCCTAATGAATCTGTTTGTGTAAATGAGTATTTCTTTTGTGAACAACTAGCGCGGATACTGTGTCAGAGCATTTGGGGAAATCACTCAAGAGATACTTAGTGCATTGGAACCTGGCCAAGAAACTTTTGGAGGCATTTGATGTAAAAGATTTTACTTTTTTATCTTCACATCAGAAACAGACATAAAAAGAGTGTAATAATGATAACAGTAAAGCAAACTCTTCATTAGTGTAATCTAATATGTGCAATTCTTTACAGAGCCATAAAAACAAATATAACTAGTGTTATGATTTTGTTGCAAGAAATTATCTTTCACTTACATGTATTTTTATTCTTAACTACAGAAGAAGGGGGAAGGGAAAAAAATAGAGAAGTTGTGTTCTGTGAAGTTATGTTTTCTTACTTAACATTTCTGGTCTAAAAACATTCTAAATACCTGCAGTTATTCTGAAGCTTTCATTCAATACCACGTGTCTTTTTTGAAGTCCCCTCCTATAGGCTTGTAATTTCCAGGATTGTTTCTGACATTATCCTCTAATGATTTAGGAAGTACTTACTTCAGAAGGCTACTATTATCAGGAGACATTAGGAAATATTCACATGGTCAACAAGCTACTGAATGAATAGGTCATTAGTATTTTAATCTTTATGTAGGTAGTAAGGCTTTGCCATGGAGTAATAAGCAACTGCCAGACTTGTGTGTACTGTAGCTTGCTCATATACATATAGTATAATCAACAGCGCTCTATTTGCTTTTATTATGAGCCCTTTTTAAACACATTTACACTTCAGATGATTCAGCATGTTTCTCTGTGATGTGAATGTCATCTCTTCCTTGTACCAGTGTGGTCTTTATGATACAAGTCATCTTAGGCTTACAGGGTGGTGTATCATTTCAAAAAAGAATCTCTCTTTTTGGCTGTATTGAGAGGAAAAAGAAATAGCCTGAATCTCTTGTCTGTTTTCTGGTCACTCATCTTGTGCCTTTAAGACCAAAGTCTTCAGTGAAAAGTGGGCTAACTGGTGTTAGGTCCCCTGGATCAAGTTAGAGCTGATCCAAAGTTATCTGTCCCAAATGCCCATGGTGTTGGGCATCCTGAGCACCACCTCTTTCCCGCTACAAGTCCTCACCTGTTGGGCATTTTTCCTCCTGTTCTAAACGCAGACAAATACAACCCTTCATTTTATCTTGTGTCTTTGTGTCAGGCAAAGAACACGCAGAGCCCACACCAGAAGAAAGCTAAAGACTCACCAGCACTGAAGAGAACATGTCTTATTCCATACTTGTAAATCCTTTGTTTCTTTGTGCAAAAAAGAGTGCAGTCAGCAAACCCTTAAGAGGGAATTTGTGTACAGTTAAGGAAGATGCAATATGACATAATATGACATATTACAGTAGTTGCAATTGACTCTTACTGGTTTTTTACCAGTGAACAGCACGCTTTGGGGCTTAACATACTGTCTCCCCTGTCTCATTTGTTTTGAAGCACAATAAGAAATTACTGATGTATTCTGTTTTCCTCTGTAACTTTTAGAATTCTCAATAACTTGGATAAATCCCACACTTGTCTTTTCCAGGGCATAAAATTCTGCTGTTTGCAATCCCTATAGTATGTACATGGAAGGAGCACCAGTTTTCTTAACTTGATGGACAGCTTGAAGCTAACCAGAACTGACAAGACATTCAAAGCAGAAAATAGACCCCACAGACAGTCTGTAGGAAGGAGGACTTTAATGTGCAATTCCAGCCCCCTTATTCTTCCACTCTTCTGCTCAGAGTAGGCGTGTTTCAGTTCCACTTCTTATCATTCTTTTCCTTTTTTATTTTCCCTTTACTCCCATATATTCCTCTTTTTCCAAAAGCATGCTTGATTTATGTCCTGTTATCTCTTACACTCCTCCAGGGTTGTGATTTAATACTTTGATTTATTTCTGCAGTTCAACTCAGTGTTTTTAAGTGCTCAGCATTCACAATATTGTGATGATTTTTTTCAATTTTTCTTTTTTTTTTTTTTTTGCATTCAAATAATGTTACATTAAACAGAATTGGGAAACATACACACAACAAGATCACATAATGCAAGAAGTTACTAGTCGTGCTGTCGTGGTAAGTCTTTAAAAGCATCCTGTCACTCACAAAATGGGCATATGAATGGGCGTATGAAGACAGGCTGAGAACATTGGGGCTGTTCAGCCTGGAGAAGAGAAGCTGCCTGGAAACCTCAGAGCAGCTTCCAGTGTCTGAAGGGGGCTACAAGGATGCTGGAGAGGGACTCTTCATCAGGGACTGTAGCGATAGGACAAGGGGTGATGGGTTCAAACTGAAACAGGGGAAGTTCAGGTTGGATCTAAGGCAGAAGTTCTTTCCTGTGAGGGTGCTGAGGCGCTGGCACAGGGTGCCCAGAGAAGTGGTAAATGCCCCATCCCTGGCAGTGTTCAAGGCCAGGCTGGACAGAACCTTGGGCAACATGGTCTAGTGTGAGGTGTCCCTGCCCATGGCAGAGGGTTGGAACTGGATGATCTTAAGGTCCTTTCCAAAACAAACCATTCTATGATTCTATATTGTTCTTACTAAAGTCCTGATCCAGCAGTGAGGTTTGAATAAATCAGTTTGGAACATGTCCTGGGTTCAGCTGTAGCAGTCATTTTTCTCCTTCTTGGTAGCTGGTGCAGTGCTGTGTTCAGGCTTTAGTCCGAGAACAACGCTGATAGCACACTGATGTTTTAGTTGTTGCTCAGTAATGTTTACTCCCATCAAGGACTTTTCAGTCTCATGCTCTGCTAGTGAGGAGGGGCACGGGAAGCCAGGAGGAAGCAGAGACAGGAACCCTGACCCAAACTAGCCAAAGGGGTATTCCATACCACAGCACATCGTGCCCAATATATAAAGGGGTAGTGAGCAATTGTATTGTGCATCACTCATGTTTACTGTTTTCTTTTTCTTTTTCCCTTTTAGTTTGATATTCTCTCCCCTTGTTATTTCCCTTTATTATTGGTGGTAGCAGTAGTGGTTTTGTATTGTACCTTAGTTACCGGACTGTTCTTATCTCAACCCGTGGGAGTTACATTCTTTCCATTCTCCTCCCCATCCCTCTGGGAGCAGGGGGAGGAAGAAGGGGAGAGTGAGTGAGCAGCTGTGTGGTTCTGAGTTACCGGCTGGGCTTAAACCACGACAGAACACTACCCAAATTCCCAACCATGGAGTCATGGCTCCATTTTTTAGAACACTCAGACTATTTTTTTAATCATACAACATAGAGGTTCTAATAACAAACTTGATTTTTAGGATCATTAACTGAAAATGAGAAGGGTTTGGTCCTTTGGTACTGGATCTTCAGAATTTCTTTGTCTTGATCATTGACAATTACATTCAGTTATGAAATAAAATCATTAAACAGAGGTATATCCTCTTGCTTTCCCAGTGGGTGTCTCAAGTGCAAATGAGACTGGAAATACTTATGTTAAATCTCCCATCAGTTTCTTGTTTGCTCAGTGACTGGTTTCTCTTTGCAAAAGTTGACCAAAAAGTGGCTTGCATTCTCTCTCTCCTGCTTAAATTGCTTCTTTGCAACTTTGACAGTATTAAAGCTCTCAAGTGCCAACACTGACAGAAGGGTACCATAGCTTAAATGACCCTGCCAAGTGAAAATCTTGCTATCTGCAGAGACAGCTCTTGCAAGTTGTAAAGCACAATAGGAGGAAAGTAAATGGGCTCCATGTAATAGAACATAGTTTCCTCAAGGCAAACACTTTCATCTTTTCAGGACATTTGACCAGAAGTGACATCGTTCACCAACTGCTTCAAATATCTGCATTGAGAGGGGAGAAAAAAATGAAAGGGATACAGCAGGGCATTTGTCAGGTCTAGCAGGCAATCCTGGTGGAAAGGGAAACCAACTGAGATCAGTCCTGATGCAGTCATATTTTCACTTAGCAGTACACAGCCAGCCACAGCAACAGCATAAGCACTTCTTGCTCTCTTTACCTCTGTCTGCTTTCATTCAGCTGGAAAAGGACCAGGTGTTTTGGTGGTGAGAGAGACCAAGACTTCACAGTTTAGGCATCCTATTTATTTTGCAGGTGGCTTGTTGACTTCTATGTACTTCTTGATGTTTTGGGGGCAAACTTTTTTTAGTGGCATAAAATAAATACGAGATTCTGTGCTTGATGTGAAAAGTGTGTACCTGACACTGCTTGGGTCACCAAAATTTACTTGAATTTGCTATATAGGACCTTAAGTAATGCATTTCAGCATGATCTCCTAACAAGGAGTTTATTACAGTGCAGTATTTGGACAACTGCTTGAACTTAACCTGTGTGTATCTTCTCATCTGTGATATGCCTGTGACTATACCTAACTGGCATACAGTGACTTGGGAGCCTGGCTGTATTCATCGTTGTCTCCCAGACCTTGAGAAAGTCCCCTGAAGCTAAATTCACGTAGAGGTTTTAAGGATGGGTGTTTATATTCTAGGTTCTATGCACCCAACCTTCTGGGAGCAAAACTCAAGCCCTCTTTGGAAGTAGCCTATGTACAGCACAGGAGAGCACCATTTCAGTAGCAGAGAGATGGTGCAGTGTCTGCAGCATGTATAATAAGCCCTGGGGATGGTACTTCATCCCCAGCATCACAGTTGCTAGGCTTGACAAGACTGAGCTGGAACCACTGGAGGACAGCGCTGGGACTTGGAAGACCCATGTTTTGTCACCAGCCAGCAGAATGAGCCCTCCACTCCAGCATTGTTTATTGGCAAAGCTCTATAGAGCACTTTTGACTTTATACAGAAAACACTTTGACAACTAAACAAAGCTGATGAGTGAGAGTTCCTGAAGTGAAAAGCTGGAAGCGCGTTCTAGCTGCCAGAACATGCAGGAGCTCAGCATGTATCTATCAGTGTTCAGTAAGCCAGGTCCCCAAAGAGGTACGTTGTGGAGTATGTTTTATGGATATAACCAAATCATGCCACAGCAGCATGAGTCAACAGTAAGTTCACTTGTCTGGTGGCATGCAGTGGGCTGCTAAAGGAGCATGGGAAGGAGGCTAGCCCACTCAGACTGGGTAGTCTTCCTCTTAAGTTGTTACAGGAGCAACCCGAAAACACAGCATCCCTTGCAGAACTGAAGTCATGGCCTTGGTTTGTGTCTCTATAGTCTTAAGTGCTGGCCGCTAGATAAGAAATGCTTCCTGTCTCCAGCAGCCAGGCGCCAGGCTGGGCCTGCTACATGCTGCTGCTCAGCCATGCACAGAACTCAAATGAAGAAAAACTGCATTTAAGATCTGAAGGTTCAGTCACCTAGCAACTGTGCTCCCACCAAAGGTTTCAAACTTGTGTATCCCCCCAAGTCTTTATTTTTATGTATTTAATTATTGCAGCTTAAAAAAAAGCATTAAGATGTTCAGATGGATTCTTGAGGGAGAACAAGTACTGGAAATGAACCACGTGTTGCATACAGCAAATGCAAGCAGATTTTGGACAACAGATTACCGAACTGTGCTCTAATTACGCAGCACAGCATTGTACTAACTAAAAGGAAAAGGGGAGAAAGCCATGGATTTTTGGTTGATGCAGAACACCTTCAGGGCTGGTGACTTGGACTCTGTCAGGTTATAAGTAAATAACATGCACAAATACAAATAGTAGCCATACTTTCTGTAGAAATTGTTTTAAATGGCTTTGGCAATATATTCCAAGTGTTTTGTGATAGATAGCAGCTATTCCTAAAGCTTAGGAACAATTGAAATGTCCCCAACCCCCCAAACCGTAACAACCCACTTCAAAGGCACAGAAGAACTGAGGGCTTATTTGTTCTATGATGACTTACACCATAAAAGAATGCAACAGCTAAATCAGGAGAGAAATATAAGTAACATTTGCCTCTTTCTTCTCAGCACAGAGGAATTTGTGGGATGTGACATGTAAACCAGTTAGCAAGAGTATTTTGCCTGGGTAGCTCATTGTGTCAGCTTTGCACAGATGGAAGCGACTGAGGCCATATTATTACCTTTAAGATACGTGTTCTGCTGTGAAACCTGTTACACGCTCTGAAGTGCAGTACCATAATATAACAGCAACAGAAAGCTGAGATATCATATCTCTTAGATCTTCTCTGAGAGGCATTCAGAGCCTCTCATGTAGTGAGAAACTGGAGATGAGCCAGTTCTCTTGTGTGCCTAAACTTTACTGATTAGTGTGGATGACTGGGAAGTTATTTTTGCCTCACATCCAGTATTTTTCAGATGCTCTTTTCTGCCTGCAGTAGCCCCAGCACTTCTGTGAGCTTTAGGGAGAGGTTGTTGCCTTGTGGAAAAGTAACCTCCAATTACCTGTCTGTAAGATCTGGTTTGATATATGGAAGGATTGTTGATACTAACCTCAGCTGGGCTTAATGGCTACGAATACGGAACCAAGAGAAAGAAATAATATTGCTTACATGTTGTCAAAACCAACTCAAATGTGTATCAGTATGCACACATGATGTATAAAAACAGGCTTCAGATGGAGATAAGTGAGGACATTTTCTTATTGCTTATTTTGGATTTCTGAAGTACAGCAGCCCAGTTCTATACTGGACAAGTTTCACACATTAACGTTGTGCCAACCATTTCTAGTAGAATACTGCTATGTGCTTAGGACTTTTTCTTTCCCCCCCAAAAAAATTACAGCTTTTATGAAGTCATTCATTACTTGGAATGGTTTGAAGCAATTGAGAAGTTATGCTTGAAGGTATTTCAGCCTGTATGCTGCTTGCAGGATTTTCCATCCAGTCCTTTATTACTTCTAAAATTTCATATATCAGTGCTCTGTTGTGTATTACCTGTAAGTCCCCTGTCTGATTTCTTTCCTATTCCCTCAAAATCAGCTGCTTTTTTTCTTTTAAGAATGAAAACTCTTGTGCATAAAAGTGCTTCTTTCTGTCTTCCTGATAAATGAAAAATCCAGAAGTCTTGGTACATCCAAATAAAGATGTAATGTGTTGCTAATGTGAAAGGTAAAACTGATGGAATTGTGCATTCCTTTCAGAAACTCGCTAAGAAAGGCACAACAGCTCAAAAACTCAAAAATAGGAGCCTGAAATTAATGCCATTGATTCATGTCACACACCTGAGTGACTATTGATGGTAGGCAGTTCACACTCTGGGATTTCAGCAGAGCAAAAGACACAAGCTCTAGTATCTTGTATAATCACAGATATCTTTATCAGAACATTTTTGAGCTGCAGAACTACATAAGGTTTAAGATTCAGAATTTAGGATTGCATCAGCTCTAGTTCCGATTTTCCATCCTGATTCTCTGCTACTTAATCTCAGAGGTAAGTGCTGCTACCACCAGACGAACAGCCAACAGCGTATGGTGTGGGAGGGAAGTGCACTAACTGTTCTCCCAGTGCATGTTTCCAAGATAAAGGGACATGTGATTTGGAGACAGATGCAACAAATGAACTTGTTGACTCTGGGGAGCTCACTGGCTCTTGATGACTCTACTTTTGTTGGGACCTTTTTCAGAAAGGTTTATGGCATGTGTTTTACACAGTGGTTATAAATTGTGTCTTGTACTTTGGTCAAAAAGGGATGCAAATAAAGGGAGAGACACAGAGTGGGTGTCTGTGATTACACATAGTGCACATACACTTCAGCAAACCTGGCTGTGGTTAATGCACATAGCATCCTAGATATCCTGAAAGTCTCTTTTCACTTGTATGGTTATAGACACCCCAGCACTACTGTCTTTTCCTCAGCAGTGACAGCTAGTATCATTCAGGAGGGATGGGAATGAAGACAGGAACCACCACAGAGAATGGCACAGCAGAACAAAATCTTCTTAGTAGGCTGCATAAACCAGTTAGGATGAAACTAACAAAAAACGAGTTGGATATTTATACAAACTGGGAATATGTTTATTTAATCTGAAGATTTGTTTGGCTGCCTTCTGTGGTAGGAAACAGTCAGGAACTAAGGAGAGGTTCTCTGCTCCTGTGTTATGCCACTTCAAGAAAGGGAGGGAGGAGATGGAGTAATTAAGTGTTCTCAAAAAGTGAAGTGAATCACTAAACTTGAACCCATGTCAGGATCAAGAGGCAAGTGTGCATTCTCTTGTATGCAGTCTTGTGCTGTAAATAAAGCACTGCTCTAATGGTTACATTTTCCATAACAAAAAAAGGAGAAACTATTTTTGTTTAAACTTGTAAAAGGTCTTGTTTATGATATCAACAATTTTCATACACAGAACAGTCTTGTCTTGCTCTTTCAGAGTTTTAATGGTGGAAGCACTGACTCATTTTTGTAAGCTGCTCATGACTCCTTCCTCTGAGGTATGCCTCGCAATTAGACATTCGTATTTTAGAATAATGTGTTTCATTGCCATATCTCAAAGTATTTTGACAGAATGAGTAAATGTTACATAGTCTGCACAACAGGAACGGCAGTAGTGGCACAGAACTTATTTGCAGTAAAATTCAATTAGAGAATACTGAGGGTAGAATTCAGCCCGCCATACCTCTCATCTTACCAGGTATCTGAGTGTTAAGATGTGCAAGAACTGTATTGGTTTTCTCTTTTCCTCAAATTTCTACCTTCATCAGGAAATGATGGCTGTATTTCCTACATATTCTGCTCTTCTCTACTGCATGAGATAGCACGAGAACTCATGCTGCTGAGAATAAATCCATTATCGATATTGGCTGCTAAATTAGAGTCCTGGGAGTGTTAACTATTGAAATCCCTTCTCAATCCCATTCACACCACAGGCCCAGCTTTTAGAAAGCACAGTGAAGTTCTGGGGATTCTACTGAAGTTTTCTTCTCTGGTAATTTATATTTCTCATTTAGTCTATTTCAGTATCCATCCACATGAATGCCACCTTGTAAAAAAGGCTTTCAGTAATGCAGAGGTGATTCACACCTTTGTGAAGTAGCCTCATTTTCCTATGAGATTTTGTGAGACAGAAAGCTACTCCATAGTGAAACTCAGGCTCAGGTTTCAACCATCTACTGTGTATCTGTTTACCTGATAGCAGAATTAGTCTGCTGAGTAAGCAGAGTCCTGTCAAAAGGCAAATAAGAGGAATTTTTCACCATTTGTTTGAGAGAGAGAGCAAGCGCATGATGAGTGCACATGTGAGGATTCTTGCTTTGAAGGAAAAAGAAGCGGAGAATAAATCCTGTCTGGAACAGAGAGAAAAGTTTCGAGACACTCTCTTTGAAGAGTCTTTTAACTTATCCCAAGGGACACTCAAAAAGTGGGAGGTGATTCTAGGGGGAAAAATGAAAGGGAGATGTTGAATTGAACTTCTCAAGCCCTGTGAATGCATGAGCATGTTATGTGCTTCTTACCTCCAGAATTATTTGCTCACTCCTTGATGGGAATTGCTGTATTGCACAGTTTGTGTTCCCTACCAAAAGTAACATGAGACCGAAGAAAGGCAATAGATAAAAGTCCGGGAGAGACAGGAATTTGGTTGAAATTGCTGGACCTGCCAGTCCCACAAGAGTCTGTGTTGGAAGCCTGCCTTTGGTAATACCCTCCAGAGCACAAGGAACAATGCCGGAGTTCATCCAGTGACAGACAGTCTACCCTACTGATGACTAGAGCAGCTTAGAGCTCAGGATGTTGGTACTGACGTGCAGCAGAGATGTAGAATGCACAACACAAGATTCAGTGACAGCAATAAATTTTAATATAAAAAAAAGAGGCTTTCATGACCCTGAAACTCTTTTTTATTTTTATCCTGGCTGACCTGTAATCTCATTTTGGAATGAGAGAATAACATTGTTTGAAAGAGGTTGCGGCATAAAAATGTCTTTGAGTCATTTTGTGTTGCATTGAGTAAATTGTTTCTTTGGCAGTTCTGTAAATAGAAGGTGATGGTGAAATCTGAAGAGTGCGCTTTATGGTACTGAGCAGTAGTATAGTGAATAATGTAGGAATGATTTAAAACTAAATTCCTTGGTATTTCAGCCATTCTGGATGCCTCAGTACCTCTTCAAAGATCCTTAGCTTTAACAGCAAGTCTCTCAATAATTCCTGGAGTTACAGCATACAATGTGTGTGAGTTATATATGTATGTATGTGTGTATATAGAGAGGTACATATTTACATATTAAAATGAAAGGGACCAGGAAATGGCATGCATTTGAGAAACCTAGAGAGACAGATGTATGTGGTTTGCAATTGAGGAAGAGATAGTAATTAAGCCAGAAATGGGTTGTGGAGGGAAGGCACTCTTAACTCAGGAGACAAAATGCCCTACTTTCTTTTCTCACATTTTGAAATCTATGAATCTTTTACTTGCTTTATCACTTTTCCTGATTCCCTGCAGGCCAGGGCTGACAGCTAAGCCTCTGTTTTATCTTAAACTGTTCAAAGCATGTCAGAAAATGACTTTCCCTGCTGAGTCTGAAAGTGGCTGCATGATTGCAGGAACCCACCTACTGGTTGCCCCCAGTCCAGGTGATCACCATTGCTTCAAATCTTAATGATAGACCCAGAACAGCTGGCACATTGCCACAATAGAAGGTCTTCTATTGCTTGCAGTTGAGGACCAGAAACTGAGTTGAGTCCTTTATTTATTCTCTCTAGAAGTAATTACTTATGTCTTGGGCCACTCTGATATCAGTACATAAAGATGGTTTTATTTTTTCATCCTGTGTTACTAATAGCTGTTTTGTTACACTCTGTCTTGACTGCTTATTCGTTGGGCTCTCTCTGCTGCCTTGAATATGGCTTTTACAAATCCTTTCTATTTTTATTCCATTGCACTTCTAAGAATTAGCTTTAAAATACACCATTGTCACTACACTTCAGCATGATAAAATGCAGGGATGATGTGAGTCCAGTTGCATTTGTGTCTCTAAAAATAGCATTCTACTGGAATTTCTACAGTAATTTCATTTTAGTGGTCTAACTTGTGCTGAAAGTTGATATACCTCAAACAGTTCTCTGTGATGAAGCAAAATAAAGCAGGGTAAGAATCGCAGATTGTTTATGCTCAGCCTGTATCACGAAATAATATGCTCATGCACTGCTTTTCACCTTGAAAGTTTTACCATCTGTATTACCATCTGTGAGAAGTGACATGTAAGTAACTGGTACATGAGATTCCTAAGTTGAAATTCATCTGACTGATGACACCTGAACCTGCATTTTGCAGTTCTCAGGAGGAAGCATAACACTGTTCTTCACAAGTATTAGCTCTTGTGAGATAAGTGTTTCTTGTTGGGTATTGGAGGAGAAGGAAAACACTAATGCTAGGCACAGCTCCCTTTATTGTCACACGGTATCTTTTGATTTTGCGCTGGTGAGAATGTTTGCAGGGAAGTTATTGTTGATCACCATCCCTGGAAGTGTTCAAACACTGTGTAGATGAGGCCCTCAGTGACATGGGTTAGTGGTGGCCTTGGCAGTGCTGGGCAGGGGTTGGACTTGATGATCTTAAAGGTCTTTTCCAAGCTGGTTGATTCTATGATTCTATGGTCCTGTTAACTAATAACAACCAGGTATGAAGGTATAAGTTAGAGGGCTCGTGAATCCATGATGGTCTGGAGAACGCACCCAGAATGAATCTTTCAATTGTCCCCTCTATACTGAGATCACAGGAGGTGGAGAGGCATACTGCTATTAGTTAAACACCTCAGAAAATCCTTTCTTATTTTGGTAAAAGTCCCTCCAAAATCAGCAGGGAGTTTCTAGATGCCGTTTTGGATCTTTGCTTACCACATTGGGGGAATTCAAGCCTTCAACCCTAGCCCCATTAGACAGTAAGCATTCCCTACATCGACTGGCACAGCTGGTGCACTGTTCAGTGGAAACAAGGGCAGTGGTCTCCAGTTTACACTAACAGAACGTGCAACAGTAGAGATGTACTGACTTGAAATGTATACCTTGGATTAAGAAATAAATGTCAGTTATATGGCCTTTATGAACTACTTTAGGTGCATAGGAATTTGACAAGATTTGTGTTACTTGCTATAATGTCTTTCTTTGCTCTTATTATACCTAATTTTGGCCAGTTTATGTGCAAGCTGATGTCTGAAATTATGGGATATATGAGTCGCCTGAAACATTATCGTGATGCTGTGGTAGTAACTAGAGTAAATATGGACAAAGAGACTGCAAAGATATTAGGTCAACAGGCCTTATTGCCTCCTTTCTAAACAAACACTGCATTGCATTGCAGAATTTACCATCTGAGGACATGTTTTGGACATCAGAGGTGCAGTGGGAAACTTAGGATTGCCTTAGATAGGGAGGCTCTGTGCAAACCACAGTTGAGTTATTTAAGTTAGTTAACTAAATTTATCACATATTGTAAAAACATTAAAAAATGACCAGAAGGGCCATGGGATCATCTGTGTGTCCTTCATTTAAGCACTGTTCATAAAAGTAATTCCAATGTAATTCACTGTACCTGCTGATAGCATTGCAGTGGACCTTGGTTTGTGCCAAGGGCCATCTTTTGAAAGCACTCAGCACCTTCTAAGAGGTCTGCTGCAGGGTAACATCAGCAAGATTTTGGATGATTTCCCCAAAACTACAGTATAGTTGGTAATGGTATAGATATGGGAAGAAAAGCAGATTTTCCAGGTGCAAATTGCACAAAATTAAGGTTTGGGTACCCAGCACACATTTTGCTTTAGTCACAGATTTTGTCTGTGCCTTGCTTCTCAGCTGTAAAAAAAGGGGACAATAATATCCTTACTTTATAGGGGAAATAATTCCAGTCTTCTGGGCACCCCACAGTTAAACAAATACTGAATATACTGCTCTCATTAGATGCACAGATCTGCCAATGAGCTGGTGAAAGAACCAGTGCTGGATGAAAGTGCTAAGCTACACGTCATGGTAAGAGAAATTCACTTCAGCAGATGCAAAGTTTGTATTATGTGATATTGCTTGCCTGAACTTGTGGTAGCTGCTGCGATTGTTTCACTGCAGTTGGGTTGTGGGAAGGGATATCAGTGCCATGGCTAGTGAGGCAGAACTTTGAAAGACAATGCTTTTTTTTTCTTCTTTCTTTTCTGTAAATTTTGCTGCGTAGAAATGTAAAATAAAAACCTGTATTTTAAAACATGCATTTCTTTTTCTTTCTTTCTTACAGCTTGTGGCCAATGCAATCCTTTTTGTAAGTGTAAATTTGTATGGGGTCTTTGTGAGGATTTTGACAGAAAGGGCTCAGAGGAAGGCATTCCTTCAGGCCAGGAACTGCATTGAGGACAGGCTGAGGCTGGAGGATGAAAATGAAAAACAGGTCAGTTTTTAAGCCTTATTTCTTTTTCTCTGTTTCTTCTGAGATGACTGTAGTTATGTGAACCACGGGTCAGGACATTGCCACCGAGTGCATGGTAGGGGGGTGTGTGTGTGTTTCTGTTGTGAAGGAAGGGTGCTGCCTCCCCCTGACCTGCTTCATTCAGCTCTTCCTCCACAGCGCACGCACACTCCTCACTCTCCATCTGCAGCACACACAGAAGGTGCAGGCTGACCCACAGCTACTGTCAGCCCCACTACCAGAGAGGATGTATTTTAGGACTGAAGCAAAGCTAACGTGCCATTGCAATCCAAGACCCCGGTGGGGGTTTCTGCATGGATGTTTTTGGGTGGGTGTTAGATGTGCTGTAAATACTTCCTTCTGGCCGTGTGTCCTATAACCTGCTTGCATTCATGATACCTATAAACGAAAGTCAACATTCTGGGGACAAGGGGCTGTACTGATATGCATGAATAACTGCCACCTTAGTAGTTTGATGGTTTATTTCACACAATTTTATCAATCTTGCAAGCAGATTTGGGAACAGTGAGAAAAAAAGGCTACATTGTGGAGCTTGGTGCTATTACTGGTCTAAATTTTAAAGCTACTAACATCTGTTATCTGTAAGGTTTGGGCTAGATTGTTCTTTCTACTTGGATGATAATAGAGGGCCATGCTAGAATACACAGATATAACTCCTTTGACCTATGGGGAATGATGGTAACTTAAGCCAATAAAGGACTTAAGTGGTATTCAGACCTTGCTGTGCAAGATGTCGGGGTCCTCAAAGGTTGTGGACCTCACACACTTTTACTTCCCTTCACTTGCAGTTTCTCTAGCAAGTCTATTCGTATGTGTGAAATAACACAGGTCCTTGAGTACTTTCTATTATGAATTGAGTGAATGGATTCTTATGACCTGGACATACTCTGTAGTAAGTAGATGTCTTCTTTGAACAACTGCATATCTTTGCTGGCTGTGTAAAAATGCTATTAGGAGCAAAGCCTTTAGATTTCGTTCTGGTGTTTTGTAATCCAAAGCTGCAGATTTTCAAGGGCACAAATGTTCAATAAGTGAATTTGCTTGTTGTCCCTTTGAAAAGTTTTGGGATTCCAACATGAAAATAATACTTACTTTTGGGTTTCTCTAGCTAGCACATTAGCAATCTGTCTTATTTTATATTTTATCCATGCATATAGAAACGCAAGCAAAAACGTAAGTACCATCATTGTTGATAGTATACATAGAGAATCCTGCAAACGTTTTTCCAGTGCAGTATACACATCAGTGAACAGAATACACTTTTGTCCTACGCTTGTGAAATGAACGCAGTGTAAATCTCAATACAGTGGTGAATGCTGATTAGCTGCCAGAAATACCACCAAAATACTTTCTGTGGCTGCTCTTGCACTGTGTTAGAATTCCTCTAAAACCAGGGTGAGAATTAAGATATGATTAGAGGCTACAGAATCATCCTGCAGTTGCTGTGGCATAATGTAGCCCAAGTTTGCAGCTGGCAATCCTCAAGAGTGTTTGAGAGGAAAAGAGCTGTTGCTGACCTAGTTCAATTTTTGTGATCGTTCCTGTATTTTTGTTCTCTGAAGTATCAACATTACATATTAAAAAGGGCTGATTTTTTTCATCAGACTTTCTTGTGTCCTTCAAATGCTCTGACCTAAATACCGTGGCCCTTTTACATTGACAATTGTAATCCAGAATCTAAAACCTTTCCCTGGTATTTCTGTACAAGTCTCTAATGGGAAAGAAAAGAACATACTCTTGGCTTTTGAATATACACAGCCTTCTAGAGTTAAAGTGTTGACTGTGTGAGACAGATCCCACAGCTGAAACTGTAAGTGAGATTTCTTCCTCTGTGTCCTACTTACAGTGATTCTCCTCATACGGGATGCATTTGTAGTAATAGTCTCACGTGATGATTCTGATAAATCTATTTTTATGAGCCAGAGCGAATATCTCCTGTTGTAGCATTTTCAGAGGCATCATGTAGGAGTTTGCAAGTAGGCTTGGGAGTGTTGCTGGGGAGAAGGGGAGGAGACGGACTCTGTTTATTTTAAAACTCAGTTTAACGTTCACCCTGTTATCTCTTCTCTGTGGTCACAACAAATGATTGGCCTCGATGGTGGCATCATCCATTTGTTATGTTGCTGAATGTTAGACTGCAATTTCAGAGTAATATGAGAAATGAAGGCCAAGAACCAAATAAGTTGTAAACCATGAGAGAATAATTAGAATCATCCACTTGGGATAAGCTTTTTCGCTCCTTGTCTATAAATCTCAGCGGCAAGACCTTCCTCTGCAGAGCAGGCAGTTAAGAATAAATGGTTGGACGGGGCTTGGAGCAACCTGCTCTAGTGGAAGGTGTCCCTGCGCATGGCAGGGGCTTGGAACTGGATGAGCTTTAAGGTCCCTTCCAACCCAAACCAGTCTGTGATTCTGTGATTCTATGAAATGTTTTGAGGTGGGTCCTGTTCCCTGGAACTGCGCTTGTTTTGTTCCTGTTCAGTCAGAGCACCTGAGCACTTCCCCTTTACTCCCACTGCACCATCTCTCTATGTCCATTTCATTAATTCCAGATGATCCTTTGCCCATACAGCAAGCATGACATTGCCACCCTGCTCCCTGGAGGACCCTCAGCATTAGACAGCCCTACCAATCCTACCAGGCCCTGCAACCTCCAGGCAGTGCTTCACCCCTTCCCAAGGGAGCAGGAAAGGAGCAAGCAGGGATGGGAAATAGGAGATGCGTTCAGTGTAGAGGAGGAAGTATTCTGCGCCTGATGGAGGCTTCTTGCTGTCTAATTCAGAGGGAAACCCAGTAACGAAGTTGTGGCTCACTGTGTATTAATTCCCAGTGTGGCAGCTCCTGAAGCTGCACTGTGCTCCAGGGAAGTGGTAGCATTGTAGTTCTGGGGCCAGCTGAATTTGAAGTGCAATTGGTCCACTGTGTTTAAAGGCCTGTAAACTCCTATTTTCCTACTCTTTCAGCATTATGTACAGTTTTGTTGTCCCACAGTTTTGTGATGGTGAATTTCACTCTAACTATGCAGTCTGTGAAACAGAACTTCCTTTTATTTTTTTATAGACGACTTGTCTGATGACTCAACTGGGTGCTCTCCAGCTCTTTCTTGTTTTGCGATAACGTATGAGTAATTATTATATAATAACTTTTTCAATGTTCCCCACACAACACTGTAGACTTTTCTCATAACCCTGCTCCTCATTCTTTCCAAGCTGAAGAATTGTAGCCTGTTTACTCTCCTGATGTATGGAAGCTATTTCTATGCCACTCTTCCCAACTTTATAACAAATCTTACTCAATTCCCTCTCTCCCCTGACAATAAGAATACTTCTATGCACGTTCATGCATTGGATTTGGAGATAAAGTATACAATTTCCATCAGTGAATGCACTTGCTGCAGCACAGGCTGATGTGCAAAGTGCCAGTAGTTTGACTTCATGCAAACCTTCCTCCCACAAAATCAGCTTAGATATCTTCACTGTTTTTTAATTGCAGAAGTACATGCAAATGTATTTGCAAAATGAATGCCATCTTTCTAGCAATTTGTTCAGGTATTTCCTTCCCTCCTAAATGTTACTTTGGTGCTTGCTCACAGAATATGGTGATGGGAAAACAACTGGAGAATAGCCAAGTCTCCAGAGTGGCTGTCTTTAAAAACTATTGTGAATTCACATTTACGTATCAAACCATTGGGACTGGAGAAATGTGTTTAGTGGTGGCACCATTCTTTCATGAAGTAGCTGTGTACTTCACTACAGTGCATGAAATTTAAGTTAATTACAGTCTTTAACGTAAGAAGCTGAAGGAAGCACTAAAAACTACAGGGAGTTAGGAGGCACTGGCCTGAGACAGCCAGTGCTGTGGCAAGCTTGAGATCCTGAAGTGTGGCACTCCAGCTAGTCTCATTAGTTTTGCTGAGAGGTGGTGGTGTTCCCTTAGCTAGTACACCACCATGCTACTGCAGTAATGCTGGTTCTGGGAGACAGACTGACATCTTGGTGTTGCTCTGTACATGTTCACCAGGTCATTTGAAGCTAGCTAAATTCCCTTTATGCTATGTTCAATTGTGCATACAATTCATAGAATCATAGAATGGTTTGGGTTGGAAGGGAGCTTCAAAGCTCATCTAGTCTAACCCCCCTGCAATGAGCAGGGACATCTTCAACTAGATCAGGTTGCCCAATTGTCTGCTTGTGTATGTGTATGCATTCCAGGTGTTTGCTGTGTTTTAGGGCAATATCCTTAACATTGCATATAGTAACTGGGGCAACACGAAGTCGGAGATCTTATTAATAACTATTCATGGAAAATGAAATGGTGTCAGCAAAAGATACCACGAGTCTCAGTGCAGAATACATTGAACTGCTGCTTAGGGCATTTTGGGTTCAAATTCCCTGCTGGGTTTAGGTTCCCCTTCAAAACAATTTAATCTAGATATCACATGTTTTGGATATGTGTGCTACCTCCTGTACTTTTAGGTAAAAGGATGAATCCGCAACAACCCTCCAGTGGTTTTATCCATTATGTTTAATTTCAAGCATTTATGAAAAAAGGGGGGGAAAATCAACATAATATTTGAGCAAACTGTGTTGAACTTTCATTTTGGTAACAGATAACAGGTTGTTCTGTGTTTTTCTTCCAATTCAGCAACGAAACTGAAGATTCAGTTGTTTGCACAGCCTCGGGCAGGAGTAATTTCTAGGGTGCCTGACAACATGCTTATCAACGCATAATCAGGTTTCCTCGTGTTTCCCCTACTTTTTGTTCTCAGAATCCTGAATCTTTTTTCATTGCAATGCAGAAGAACATGTGAAATTTATCATTAAAACACAGGCCCTCTCTCCATAATCATTCATACTGGCTCTGTGCATCAGCAAGTCACCCTGCAGCAAAGATTTCATCTGGATCATGTGTGGGCCCGAAAACATGCTCTTGTCAAATTATCTAGTGTGCAACAGGGAAGTGATCTGGATTTTACAGCAATTGCAATGTGAGAGATGCTATCAGATCCTCTGCAAAAGCTAGCCAGTACAGCCTTTGAAAAACATAGGTGGAATAACTCAGTTTAGCTGACAGGGTGAGCCTGTACTACGTTACTGCTGTGCTCTGTGTTACAAGGAGGCTTTAAGATGGATTTATTGTGTCATCAAACCACAACCTTACACAGGGAAGTCCACCTTCAGAAATCTGTTTGTTCTTTTCTAGGATCAGGGAAAAGAGAAAATAAGGAGTGTTACAGTTTCAGGCTTTCAGTTTGAACTAACTGCTGGGGCTTTGTGCTCTTAGCCAAATAGCAGCAGCAGCAGAGATGGGAACTTGTCCTGCTCTCTGCTTCTTTTGTCACTTTTGGCTGCCGAGATCCTTACGCACAGCTGAGCTGAACTATTGGCTACCTCTGTCCTGCTGCGTGGCACCCCTGGTCTCAGGTAAAAGGAGTTGCAGAGGCACATTTCTCTCTCCCACACAGCAGTAATGCCCAGAAGCTTTCTACTGGCTAGCATCTGTTAGTCCCCAGTCCTGCAATAGTCATGCATCTGTCTATTCTTCCTACAGCAAACAATAAATCTAAGGGCTACTCAGGTTAAATACAAGTGGAGGGCTTCAGCTTCAACCTGAAGCCATTAGGAACTGCGTGGTACCCGTTGCAAGGCAGGGTACAGCAAACAAATAAAAATAAATGTTTTCCAGTTTTACAGCTCTGCTACACCTCTTTTTATGCAGAATAAACATCTCATCTGAATGTGGTTAGCGCCGGAAGCTGCGTTTGTCGTACGATTAGGATCATTCTTACCTATCTTTGGCCAAGTAAATGTGAACCTTTTAACCTCAAGGCAGTAATCCTTTGTAGTAGTAGACACATATAGGGGTATTTCATCCCTTCTATCCTGGGCACCTTGCTGGAGATGAGATGAGGTTACAGAGAGACACCTAAGTTTAGGGCTACACAGCCATATGATAACAGAGAGAGATGCTTGCAACTGGACTTGAAATTTCAAAGTATAGAAACTCAGTAACACAGAAGAAAACACATGAGTTGGAAATCATGTACATGTATTTTATTTGCATTGTATTTGTATTATTCTACCCACATTAATTTGAAAAACGTAATATATGGTATTATAGAAAAATCTCTGAAAGCCTTTAAAAAGCCACACTTACAGCAGCAGGCTAGATCAGTACTGTAACAATGTGGTTTAACTTTATTTCACCCCCTGAAAGCTTCCTTTTAGTGAGTGTCGTGGTTTAACCTCAGCAGGGAAATAAGCACCACAGAGGCACTCGCTCACTCCCCCCACAGTGCAATCAGGGAAAGAAATAGAAGAACAAAAGTGGGAAAATTTGTAGGTTGAAATAAAGACAGTTTAATAAGTAAAGCAAAAGCCACGTGTGCGAGCAAAGCAAAACAAGGAATTCATTCACTGCTTCCCATGGGCAGAGAGGGGTTCAGCCACCTCCAGGAAAGCAGGGCTCCATCATATGTAACGGTTACTTGGGAAGATAAAACACCATCACTTTAAACTTCCCCTTTCTTCTTCTTCCCCCAGCTTTATATGCTGAGCATGATGCCATATGGTATGTTGGTCAGTTGGGGTCAGCTGTCCCCACTGTGTCCCCTCCCAGCTCCTTGTGCACCCCCAGCCCACTCACTGGTGGGGTGGTGGAGAAGCAGAAGAGGCCTTGACTGTCTAAGTACTGCTCAGCGATAGCAAAAACATCTCTGTGTTATCAACACTGTCTCCAGCACAGATATAAAACATAGCCCCATACTAGCTACTATAAAGAAAATCAACTCTTTTCCAGCCAAAGCCAGCACAGTGTATCATTTAAATCGGTTATCAGCCATTTCATTTTGTGACACAAGGTGTGAATTATGGCAACTGAAGAGATTTGTAAAGAAAATAGGGCATACGAACTCTTCTCTGTAGGGTAAGTCTATTAGTAGTAACTCATCAGTCTAGCAGGGGGATGTCTCACACTGCTGTTTGTTGCAGTTTGGTTTTTTTCATAGATGTATGTATGACATGTAAGCATGCCACCTACGTTAAGCTTTTATATGTTGCAGTGGATGCTGGCTCACATTGAGTAGACAAACATAAATAGATAAGTTAAAAAATAGTTGTATCATTCTAAAAGCTGTTGATACTTTGGCTGTTAGGAGTTTTGAAATAAATATTAGGAATATGTTCTGCTTTAAACAACTGCCCATTAAATAAGCTGAGGGTGTTTGTATGAATTTTCCAGTTTACTTTTCCTACTTGGTCCGTGTATTTTCCATTAGAGAGAATGGAGGAGAAGGGACAATTAAGAGCACCTGTCATTACAGAATTAAAAATACACTACCATAGTTTTCAATAGATAACATTGTGCATGACAGTTGCTAAGGAAAATTATCATAGGTAAGAACACTGGTTATAGTGCATCAGATCCATAAGTTAAATAGTAAGACAGATACTTCAGAAATACTTTTTTATGGCTGATTTCTAAATTTAGAGCAATATCCATGACAGCAGTGCTGTGTTGACACTCGTGCAATGTTTTTATGTATTTTGGTATATTATACATAATATATATAGTATGCATATTCACAGTATAAAGTAAAGCAACCTCAGAAATGATTCCTGATGTTCTTCCCTCAGCAGTAGGAATTTATAGGGAGCTTTAAAATGTCATTAGGAGAGTTTTCTCTTCCATTTAATTTTATTGCTGTCCACAGATTTTTTTTCACTTCTAGAAGTGTTAATATAACAAAAAGCTAGCTAATGCTTTAACCCAAGCTTGGCACGCTTTTCCTAGACCACTCTTCAAGCACAAGGTGGTTCTACCATAGAGCAGCAGCTCTGCCAAATAGGTCCATCACATTACAGCAGCTGGCCTAGGCACAGGTGCAGTTTGTCAAATGGTTCCCAAGTTGCTATGGTACTACTTAGCACAGATTATCTCCTGCTCAGGATACTGAGCCAGGCACTTTGCTTTCCTTCTAGTGTGTGACACTATACACGTTCTGCACACACCATACTCTTACAGATGTTTTGCCTGTTCCTTTCAGTCAACCTTCTGTGAAACAAAAGAACTAGACCACATCCCATTACCTGGCAAAAAAAACCCCAAAATATGCTAAGGTAATTTTTTTTTTTTTTCCCAAGTTTGCCTTTCTAGAGTGAATTTTTGTCTGTCTTGTAGTTTAAATTCTTTCCCAGGTTTCTGTTCCCCGTTACCTCTTCAGTATAAACTGATTTCATTTGGAGTTAAGGTTCCCTTCAGGCACATTTGATTAGGAGTTTCCCAGTTTGACAAGGGAATAATGAACTAAATCTGAGTCACACTTGTTATTTTAAGTGAGTGAATACACTCATTGCTTCCTTAGCATGTTCATGGGTTGGTCCTTGTCTTTCCTCTTCTGAAGGCAATGAAATCTTCTGCTGATGACTTAGGCTCACTTTGCTGCTCTGGGAAGACAAAATGAGGACAAGTAGCAAAGGACAAAGGCTTTTAGATTTTTCTGATCTAATAATCTAGAATTTTTTAATTCTAGATTTTTCAAAGGACAGTATTATATTTTAGTCCCTGCAGGTTTTGACATCTATTCCATTTGACTGCTTCACACTGTGATTTGCTTTTCTATCGCTGTACTGAAGGCATCTGTAGTTTTCTAAAAAGGAAATTCTAACTGCTTACCACTTACTATGTCTTCCTTGGGTTCTAAAATTATTGCTTTTGACTTCAGTTTCCTGCTTTTTTAAAATCCTGAGTCTGCTTACACCCACTACCGAGCTCAGTTCCTATCACTAGCAATCAAAAAGCATCTTTACTGAAGAGTTCTTGCTTGTTCCACCACAGGCAAAAATCTGCAATAAGAAAGGGGATGTACTGATATTGAGTGGCTACTGCAGCTCTAAATGTATGCTGTATCAGACAAGAGCAATGTTGTGAAGCACCAGTCCTAGTGCAGCAGTGTGTCCTTAATGTTCCTCTGATTCTTCCCCTGTTCTGGACCCTCAGCTGCAGATGGGGCTTGGAGCAACCTGCTCTAGTGGAAGGTGTCCCTGCCCGTGGCAGGGGGTTGGAACTGGATGATCTTTCAGGTCCTTTCCAACCCAAACCATTCTATGATTCAGTGTTCCACTGGTGGAACAAACCAGACATGGCTGTGATCTGAAAAGAGGTGAACCTGTAGCTGTAGAGGAAATTTAGAACAACAGGGCTAAGCCAGTGAAGCTCTGTCTGCTCTTCCATTTACCCGGGAAGGGGTAGCTTGCAATGCCATCTTCCTAGCATCTTCAGAAGAAGAGAAAGAGAGATGCCAGGATTGCTGTCCTGGTCCTCTGCATGGTGGAATACATCGCTTTGTGCAGCTCTTCATCCTCTAGCAAACCTGAGCTCCTGTGTCTCAGCTGCAGGCCTGCTTAGGAAGTGCATTAGCACTTCTGTGTTCCCCCTGATCATGACATTGGCAGATGATTGGTACTCTTTCCGATCATTCTTAAGGCACCTCTTTATGGGGATCAGAAAAGCCTTTTCATAAGGATATTAGATTTTTGGAACTTGTGCTTTAAGCGTGTCTCTTTGGTTTTAATACATATACATATTGTCAGTGAGGGGATTATTTCACTGAAATGAAACCTGGCCTTCCTGTCTCTGCAAGAGAATGGGCAAAACATTTTCTTTCCACATAGGAAGAGTAGAACAGTATGTTCAGAGGCTGTTCTGTGCCAAAAAATGTTTCATATTCATTGATACAGCCTCAAGAACCCACTTATTAAAATCCTACTGAAGCATGATAGATAGAAACAAGGACATTTATTAATTTAGCAGTTAAGAATAAAGAACGACTTCTAAAACTCTCATTTGACTTTTTGTTTGTTCATTTTCCTAGCAGCTATTTTCAAGTATACCTGCTTTCAAGTTACCTGCTCTGGAGAATGGTCTGATCATATCTGTATGGCTACTGACCTGCATTATAGTTAGGCGAATAAGGATACCTTATATATAAAGGCACTATTTGGTATTGTGAATTTAGCTTCATTTCACTCAAGTTCAATTCCAGTAAGAAGAGTTCCATTAACTGGAGCGAATATCATTTTTTTCCTGTCAAGTTTTCTGTGATGGTTTTGTGGATACATCAAATTTTGCCAGTTCGGTTTCAGAGACAGTGAATACTAAGGGTATGGGGGGGTGAGTAAAAAGATTAATGGTAGTCTGATGCTGCAGTCATTTATTCATTGCCACTTTATATCTGGTGTCAATGCTGTTAGCTTTCATAAGATTAATCCTTACTGATATATTTCGGAGCATTCTGATTTAATAGATAAGAGAGCAACCAGGAAAACAGGCTATGCTCCCTATGCTTCCTTGTTTATCCTCATAGCCTCTCTCTGCTCTTGTTCCTGTTGAACAAGATTTGTGGAGCTGATCTCAAGCAATCTTCCAGTCCATTCTGGAATCATACTTGCCTTATTAGTTCAGCATCACATAAGTTCTCCAAAGTCATTCCATGCTCAGTGGGTATCCTGGGCTTTTTTTTTACACGCAGAGGTTTCCAACTTGTTTCATCTCGTGTGTTTTTGTGGATGGTGCCTAAAAGGCACAATGTACTGCTGAGTTTTTCTCATTCTTATCATTCCACTTCTTGTATGCTATCCTCTGAACTTTATACCCTCAAGCAGTTTGGTCTCTATGTCCACTCTCCAGCCCGACGCTTCTGCATTCCATGCTGCCTATTGCTCTCTCTGTTTTGGCCAAGACTTAACCCACCCCTATTTCTTTCACAAGGTCTTACCTTATCCATTGTAACTAATAATGTTCCATGTGGAACCTACCAATGCCTCATTAAACACTATGCTGATGATATGTCCTTCTTTTCCTCTATTTAACCAAAAATAATCAGTTAACCACGGAAAGATGTCAGATTGGTCTGGTACAGGTCTGCTCATCCTGAATCCATCTTGTAGTTCATACATAGTGTATTGATCATCTGCCATACCTCTGTGCTGTTAGCCATCCTCATACTACTAAAAATCTGTACATTAGATGGCAGCTTTATGGATATTCTTGTATTATGATGATTTTAATGATGGCTTACGGATAAATGTTATTCTTCAAGACATCTCAGAAACGTTCTGAAACATTGCCACCTTGTGGCTTTTAAAGAATCACCGTCTTTAACGGTGCCTTTTCTTGTACTTGGTTGAAGGGAAGGGCATAGCATAGTTTAATTTAAAATAATGCACTAATGAAATCTGCTGTCTTTGTTTTCCGGCTTACAGGAAGTATAAATGAATCCTAGGAATTGTACACAAAGTTATTTTTCCATGCATTGCAGGAGGCTTCTTTTCTCTCTCTGTTTTCCTTACAGGGAATTAAAATGGCTGTGCAGTGTAACATGGGGATGTTTATCCTCATAGGCTTTCTCTGCTATTGTTCCTGTTTGAGCAAGACTTGTGGAGCTGATCTCAGGTTACCCTGCTAGCCCTCTTCCAGTCCATTCTGGAATCACACTTGCCTTTCAAATTATACTCTTATTATAGGAGTGAAGTTATCAAGGTATAATTAGGTAGCAGGTGGTAATATTTAGGATGTACTTTGGAGTCCCTGCTGACTCAGTAGAAGCTGAATCTCAAAATTATATAGATGAGTTGACTTTGAAATAGTCTTGTTTTGTATGCATGTCTGATGCTTGTCTTCAGGGAAAAAATGCTGTTAAAATATGGTGGCACTTTCCAAGTATAGCAATAACAAAAGGGGATCTGTGGTAGTCTGTAAAAATTGGTGGGTTAGATTTCACGTTTTGTGTTGTAAAAACCTTGTAGAGTAGATGATCAGAATGCTCCTTTCTTTTGGGAGCTTCTTTTTCCTATTTGTCATCGTTGTTGGAGTGTTACTATAACAAAACCATTCATATTTTCTCAGCCAGGAAACAAAGATGCCAAACCTGCTTTTGTTACATTTTCTTTCTTTCTTTTTAAAGTCCCTATGAAAAGGCAAAAAGCGGTGGCCCATAGGCATGCGGTCTATCCTGAATAACATGGTTCAGTACCTAGGAGTGTGCAAAGGGTCCAAGATCCGGAATGCCTTCCAGAGTTACTGCTTTCCCCAGCATGAGCTTGGAAACCTCCGAGTCCCATTTTGGGCAGGCTCCATGAGACAGAGCCCTCTGTCAAGCCAGGGTCTAGGCTCCCTGGTGGGTGGTTGTAAGCAGCAGCTCCAGAGGAACACAGCAAAGCTGACTCAATGAGACTGAATTGCGTCCGTTACAGTCCTGTTCTCTTGGAATTGAAAGATATGCAAAACAGTAATTTTTTCTGCATGACCCTTCAGCGGGTCCAGACTGTAACTTCATTTTCAAGACGCATTCCACTAGATATTCATATGCAGCAGCATGAGAGGACAAGGAACAATGAAATTCAAAGAACCAGAGAAACGTGAGAGCCCGCTATGTTGAGGCAATGCTACAGTTCCTCTGGCTGTTTCTCTTCTCTATCTCAGAAGAAATGGCAACAACTGTTTCCTTTGATAAAATAGTCTGCACTGATATAAATAAGATTTCCATATTGTTTTCTATTTATCTTATATGATAATCTACAGGAATACAATTTAGCATGGGGAAGCACAGCAAGTGTATCCAGTTTACGGGTAGAAAGTCATGAGGGGTCATCCAACTGCACAGCAGGCAATGGGAAAGAAAGGAAAGGATGCTGGCTGGGAACATTAAGACATTTTTCTGCATTTCAACTGCCTTTCCTGGTGAAGGGAGAGTGGATTCATAAATGATTTACAACTTGCTGAAGGAATTTTAAAATGTATCACAGTCATTTCCCATACAGATGTCAAAATAAATCATTTTGTATAATAGGAATAGAATGTGGTATCGGACTGGATAGTATTGTTTGGGGAGCTGCATGAAATGATTATAAATCAAGGTGAAGATTTCAAAGGGACTTTGAGAAAGTCGTAAGTGTTTGGAAGAAGCAGTAAAATAAGAAAGACAATAAGGGAGACAGGCATCTTCATTTGGAGACAGGCACAAGAGATGTATTGGGAACATGCACTGGGAACTCCCAGACAAGCAGAGCTGGGGTGTGGGTGGGAGAAGCTGTCCAGGCCAGGGATGGGGATGGGAGAGGGAGTTGTGCTGAGGAGTCTCCAAATTGGAGAAAGCCGAAGAGACCATTGGGGCAGAATAGAGTGCAGATGACAGAAACTGTTGCATCAGCAATCTCTGTTGTCTGCTTCCTTCTTTCTGCTTCCCTTCTTAGGAAAGTACTGCCAGAGGGTGCTGGGCATTGAGCTCCCCTGCTATTTTAGAAGCCACGTGTGTGTGTCATAGGGTGGCAGGATGGCTTCAGGCTTCCCCAGGAGGCCACAAGCCTTCCACTCCTGATCCTTGTGCTGTTGTCCCCCGTGATACACAGCAGTCAGAAGGGACCTCTGGAGATCATCCAGTCCAACCAGCCCTCAAAGCAGGACTGCAGCAATACCAGTTCTGGTCAACTGTGGCTTTGTCTAGTCAAGTCTTAAATAACTGCAAGACTGTTACCCCGGCTCCAAGCAAGAGTGAGACTTACAATACAGGAGCTTATACATGCATTTTGGATTGAGAACATTCCAAACAACAAGTAGTAATATAGGGTCTTTTTGGCCATTAACAATGGGAAACATTTTATTTTCCATTTCTCTGCCTTTGCATGTTTTCCTTCACATGGATAATGGAGTGGGTTGTTGCAGTAGTGCCAAAGTAACACCAAGCAATTCCTAATTGGCTTACTATGCACATTTTGACTTGCCTTGGAGTCAAATAAATCTTTGTTCCTTCTCTTATTTCTAGCAATGCTTTACTGCTGTGGGAGAAAGAAGTCTGGATGTTTTTCTAAATCAGTTGTCCTTTTCAAAATTAATTAAGTCTTCATTAGTGGTGCAGAAATCCTCATTAATAAGGATAAGGCAGTTGAGAGAGGCAGACAGTTTGGCATTCCAAATCCCAGGCTAGGCCTGGCAATTTAAAATACAAATTTAATTAAAAATGCTGTGAATGAAGGAGACATAGGTCCTCATCTGTCATTTTCTTTTCATAACAAGATTTGTGCAGAGAATGCAAAATCATTGGCAGACAATTACAATCTCTGAAAATAATCTTTGTTTTCAGCATGTGATTTGACTTTAGACTGTGTTAATGCTGAGCAAAGATTTACAGCAGGAGAAGAGTACAAATTCCTAAAATAGCATAAATCAGTCATGGAGCCAAGATTTCATTTTCTGGGTAGAAACTAGTAATAAGCCTAAACAGTGTTGTGGATCAGTGAGAAATGTGGAAATATGGAAACATTTTTCTCTCTGCTGGGCCCTGTGTTTTGGAATATGCTACATGTTGAGGTTACCTCAATACAACATCATTTGTCACCAGTAAGAAGGTCTGCAGCATGAGTGTTGGTTTATCAAAGCTGTGGCTAATTGATTGGTACTCTCTGTCTCACTCTTATTTTTCTGTCACCACCCATCCCCATCAGAGGCAACAACCGCTCAAGCATGAATGTCACCACAAATGTGACCAGCCTTGCTTCAGCACTGTCACTTGATCCATTCAATGCACTAGGCAGCCATGCACATCCAGTTTGCCTTTTTCCCTGGTTTTCAGATTACGTTTGTAGTCAGGTCAGCCGTACAAGAGCGAATGGAAAGTATCAGACAACGATGGTAGGACGTGCTGAATAGAGATAGAGGCGGAGCCCTCTCCCAAACCTTCCAACAGCTGTATTTGGTGTACATGAATTCACTCTTGCTGCTCCAAACCTCTGAGTTCTTGAGCATTCCTTAGGCTGACCTGAAGGGCAATACCGCTTTGCTTGACAGATGAGATTTTGCCCAAAATAGAAGTGACTTTTCTTATTTATTTTTTTTCTAGAGGGCTAGATGCTGTCTTTCTTTCATTTATTTTCAGTGTTTCGATACTTCCATTGTGGGGTTGTTTCTTATATTTTCCAGTCTCTCATCCAGTGATGATTCTTTACAGCCACAATACTGCTTCCCTTCTTGGCCTGAAGGGTCAGCAGCGGCTGCTCTTTGAGAAAGCCATAATTGGGTCTTTCCTTTCTCGGTGAATCTGAGGCTGCTAACCCTCTTTGTAAAGACGACAATTCTCCTTCACTAATCCAGCTTGCTTTTTCTTTTTTTCCTTTTCTTTTGTCATTATTTGTGTTTTGTTTTCCATCTCCAACAAAAAAAGCAAGCCACCACAATGTGACGCTTGACATCTACAGGTTTCAACGCTGTCAAATGCTGCATCCTGCAGCTCTCCAGTCCTACCTTCACAGTAAAGTTTGTTATTACTTCCCTGGCTTCTGTGCCGTTTGCCATGCACTGCAGTAGTTATCTGAGAGGCTTTTATTCACATCTTGTATTGTAATAGTGTTTGGAGGCCATAGAAGAACATTGTAGGCATTGCCTACAAGAAATCTGGAAAGGGACTTTGTACAAGAGTATGTAGTGACAGGACAAGGGGAATGGCTTTAAGTTGACAGAGGGGAGATTTAGGTTAGACATTAAGAAGAAGTTCTTCCCTGTGAGGGTTCTGAGGCGCTGGCACAGGGTGCCCAGAGAAGCTGTGGCTGCCCCATCCCTGGCAGTGTTCAAGGCCAGGTTGGACACAGGGGCTTGGAGCAACCTGCTCTAGTGGAAGGTGTCCCTGCCCGTGGCAGGGGGTTGGAACTGGATGAGCTTTAAGTTCCCTTCCACCCAGAGCAGTCTGTGATTCTATGATTGGTCTTTGTAAAAGTCTGTCAGTACAGTTTTTGGTTGGTTGTCTGTTTGTGTTAGTCTGACTTTCTAGGAAACAGAAACCCCACTCTTTCTCCATAACAGCTTTAGAATTTACTTATCCATTTCAGCAAAATGACAAAGATCTTGTTTAATACGCTCACTTAAAAAGAAGCTAGAGTGAACATCAGACATCATAAAATTGGTATCCAGGATCTTTATTGCCTGATAGGTGGTCAGCTCATTTTACAACCTAGGTATATTTCAGTCAAAACAGTAAATCAAATGCAAGACACAAGTAGTGGGCAACAGAGCTTCATAAGATCCCCTGTTGACAAAACTATTTGTTTTGAACATTAACCCAAATTTTGGGTCACCCAAATAGAATTCTGCTGCAGAGATATATAATTCACATGGAAATTATAGTAGTTAACCAGTTTCTACCAAGGTGTGAGACTCTGTATTTAATCTGAAATGGATATATGCATAAGCTGTTAACAAATATTTAATTCCATCATATTCTTTGCAGTGTTCATAGTATACCGATGAGAAAAATAGGAAATAGACTTGGTTAATGATCCTTAGCTTCAAGGCCACATGAACTCCACAAACATATGAAGGAACTTTAAAGTAAATACCAGGGCAGTTCTCCAAAGTTTAACTTATTCCTTGGTGACATAAATATTCAACGCGTCTTCTTCCAGAAAACCTGTAAAATTAAAACCCCTTCGAGTATTATTTGGTGGCTTTGACTGGTGAGTGTGTGCGTGTGAGCAACTTGTCTGTGCAGATACTGTCTTCTCAGCGTCAGTAATTGTTCCTTATTTAATTAACGTTATTTAGATAAAAGGAGGACGTGGTTTGGCCATCACTTCTGTGATGTCTCACAGCTGCCATTATGGTGGCTCTCAATCATCAGGTAACAGGATCACAGAATAGTTGAGGTAGGAAGGGAACTCTGGAAATCATCTGGTCTGACACCCTGGTTTCCAGGATGAGCTGCTCCATCGCTTTTCCAGGGCTCAAGGTGAAACTGACTGGCATCTAGTTCCCTGAGTCCTTCTTCTTGCTCTTCTTGAAGATAGGTTTGACCTTTTCATTTCAAAGATTGAGAGTGACCTTGCCATGGCATCCAACAGCTCCATTAGTGGGGTGTATCCACTGGGGCCCATGGAATTATGTATGTGCAGTTTGCTTAAGTATTTCCTGACCTGATCCTCCTCCACTAAGGGTGCATCTTTCTTGCTCCAGCCTTTCCCCATGATTTCTGGAACCTGTGATTCCTGAATCAAATCAGATGTGGCTGTGTGAATTCATTCAGTCTGTTGCCATGGCTGAAGCGAGCAGTTCTGCTGGCTAAGCTTGAAACTGCATTTTAATGGCAAGTGTTTTCTGAGTGAAAACAAAACTTAAATGGGTATCTACGGGCACCTTACAACACCTGAGAACACCAACTGCAAGTTTTCTGGGTGGTACCTGTGAATGGGCTAGAGTATGTAGAAAAAACTACAGAGGTCTTTATAGTCAATACTGATGAGATCCAAAATGTTAGAGGTCCTTTTTATGCAAGTATGTGACCTATGCTAAAATTCTCTGTGGATATAGCAAGAAGAGATGTATTTAATCAGGGTTTTGTACTGATGGATTCCATAACTGGGCTGGCTGGAACAGACATTGCCACACTGTATAAGATGCCATTAAAACTGTGCCTTTATTACTGTTGTGCTGATTCAGACAGTGGATAAATCTATCATCCACGCTTGCTGCTTAATAACCAGCTGTCACAGTCCTTGTAATGTAACACACTCAATAGATTCAGAAATAGGACACACAAAAGGATAGCAAATGATCCTGGAAAGTCCTTTCCAGACAGATAAATGCTACTAACAATAAAGTTGTTATTATTAGTATTGTGATGTTAATGAAAATTACGTACAATTATCTGCTCTTGAAGCTGGCTCTTCCCTTTCTGTATAGTTTTTATTAAGTCTTCTGCACAAAAGACAGAATCAAAAGACACCCACACAGCTTGCAGAAGTTTGAGGTAAATGGTTCATATTATTTATGCAGCAGATATTCTCAAGAAGCAGACTAGATCAGGAAAAGATTGTTTAGTTTGCTAGTTTAAGACTTTTAAATAATGGTCACACACTATACCACAAACCTGATCTTGTTTATGCTTTCTTTTAGGAACGTCTCTTGATGAGTCTTTTGCCCAGGAATGTTGCAATGGAAATGAAGGAAGATTTCCTGAAGCCTCCTGAAAGGATTTTCCACAAGATTTACATTCAAAGGCATGACAACGTTAGGTAGGATTGGTGTAACCCGTGAAATAATTTAAAGCAGAGAATACCTAATACAAATACAGTGATGTGCAATTGCAGTCAGGTCTTAGAGGAAAAAAACGCAGCAATACAGTGAAGACTTGTCATTTATGCAGAGAGGGGAATGGACACAATAGGAAGACTTTATAGTCTTCGCAGAAGATGATGGTGAATCAATAAATGGCTTAGAATAGTAGTGTTAGGAGACAGGCAACTTTTTTCAAATGAGAAGTCATTCTTTTTGTACTGTTTTACTTTTTGGCTGAATAGGAGTATTTATTTTGTATGGTAACTTTTACACGTTTATATTTTCCTGATAGTAAGATGGATTTCTTTAAATGCAATAGATTTTCTGGGTGATAGCATGGAAATACAGAAAGACAGTGTGATGTAAACTTAAAAGTGTGTATTTGCCCCCATCATATGAGCATTGCTCCTCAGAGATTATTGACTAAGGCTCAGTTCTACTTCTTGCTCTTGTTCAGTAGAAGACTATTGTGCAAGTGCCCTCATATATATTAGTTGTTGTTAAAGTGCATTCTCATTTGCTATTCTTTTCTGACCCCCAAAACAAATTCCTTAAAGGCCTTGTCTGCTGGTGTTTTATCATACTGCCTCTAGCTACTTTTTCTCCAAGTGCCTTGCTTCCACCCTGAAAACAGTGTTAAAGAGGTTTACTTGGTGCCACCCTTGCACTAAGCAAGGTGTAGGCTTAGTAAGTGATGCCACAGAGCTGCCTTTATTTATACTGTGTACTAATGTGGCAAAGGAGTAAACCCCTCAGGACCTCCTCCTCTCCCTCATCCACTGTAAAGTCATTCTCTTGCGGTTCAGCCTATCTCCCGTTGAGCTGACTCTAATAGCTGCAAGGACCACTTTCTAGTGACTGCTTGTTGCATTTATGTCAGTGAGGGAATCGGAGATGGCTGTGATGGGAGTGTTTAGAGGATTGACAAATTAGGTCAGTTTAACACTGTAAAATGAAACATTACTGAATTTATTCATTAGCAGCTCACTTCTTGCTAATGGTAAAATCATACATGATGTTGATTGTCATCACTATGTATACAAAACTCTTGGTCTTTAACAATCAATTTAAAGGTAGCTCTAAGTGTACATTACCCTAGAGCTGATGCTGCCAAGTTAGCATTGTTGGTTACAGTCTTTGATGCTTCTCAGTTGCCAAAGTCAGGCTTCAGAGCTCCTGAAGGATAGAATTCACACATTTGTGAGGACACTAAATTCAAGCATCAGAAAGGTAAAATGATCACAACCAGTATAATATCTGTGGCTCATGAGAAGGAAATAGTCCATATACAGTTCAGAGGCCATTTCAACACAGGTGCCCCCAGGCAAGGTCACCATGAGGGATGTGAGGACGAGATGTCAGCTTACCTGTGAAGGCTCTCCAGCAAAGCAACTCTTCTGTAATGCTTAGGGGTATGATTTGTAACATACAAGAGACAGCTCTTTCTTAAGATTAGACTAAGTAATGTAGGATTAATCTTTCCCTTTTATCCCTTGTCTGGTCCTACAGGGCTGAGGAATTTACAGGTTACATATATATGTATCGTGGCTACTGTGAAAACACACTAGTGCTGACTGAATGTCTCCATGCAGCTATAATTCAATTAAGTAATTTCAAGTTGTGTTTCAGCCCTGAATGGAGCCCTCAACACATTTTGTTGTTTGTCTCTTTCGGAATGGACTTTTCCCACTCCATTAGATATGAATGACACTGTTTCAACACATGCATGGATAAGGGTATGGATGACTCGATATGTTAACAGACAACTTCTCACTCTGCTCTGTAACTCAGTTAATGTTCATGAGATAAACAGAAAGTGATCATTGAACTGCTACCAATTGCTCGAGCCTCTGGTACAGCAGTTTCATTTAACCTAGTTTTTACAGTGTGAAATAGAACTGCCTGCTTTGAAAGAAGAGATATTCATTTCAGGCAACACACGTTGCCTGGATAAAGCTGGGATAAAGCTACCAATAAAAAGATTCCTCATGGCCATTTAGAGGTTATTGTAACCCAGTCTGAGGCCAGAGCACAGCCTGCAGCTATTTACATGCAAATATTTCTGGTCTGTACTGTCTTCTAGAAAGCATCAGAACTCAAAACACTTTGGAATTTAACTTACCTATTTCAGTGTTTTAAAAAGCTGTGATCATGAGGCCTGTGAACAGGCTTTTGTATGCAGTCCTTCTGAGCTCTTAAGGCTTCACAGTGAACTAGTTTATGTAAAAACACATCTCCCTTTGCTTTAGTTTTAACAGCCTCCTTTAACTTTTTGAGAGCATTGTTTCTTAATCATTGCAGTGAGTTATAGATAAAATTATGAACAATTTTTCATTATGGTTGATCTTTAAAGGAAACAAAACCCCTACAGGTTCCTTTCTGAGGCAGCACGTGCCATTAAAATGTCATCCTTACTGTAAGTTGTACTCTAATTAAACAAATGGCCCAAATGGAAACAAGAAACAGGGCACACAACCCCTCCTTACATTGCTGAGCATTTGTTTATACAAGTGGCTTCACCGAAACCAGCAGGACTATTCAAGTGCACAAAGCGCATGAATGAGCATTGTTAAAAGTGAACATTTACCACCTACAAGCTCTTAAATCTCTTGTGTAACTTGGCAGGGTTTCTCCTCCTGAACGCCCTATAAAGTGACATAGAAAAGGGTTGCTCTGTCAATACTCACAGTTGGGAAGCAGCTGGAATTCCTTAGACCAAGCCACAGGCTTCCCTCGCTGGGTTTTAGCAGGTGCTGCAGCTTCCAGCAGTGCTGCGGGAGAGCTGCAGTCACCGGGCAGACGCTGGCTATGCCTGCCTGCAGGGATCAGAGGGGAGGAAGCAGGAATACACAACGTCCTGGAGGGATGGCTCAGGCCTTGTCAACACAGAAATACTCCAGATAGTCAAGGAATATGAGATAATGGTGCATGTACCTTGTATCCCTGTGTTGAAACAGCTCAACACCTTGTTTGTGACAGAAATGAGAGAGATGGCTGTTTATAATGCTTTCTTTCCTGAAGTTGCTCACTGCAGTGTTGCTTTGCTTTTAATCAGAATTTTTATACCAGAAGCAGTTAGAAATAGTTGTTTGTGTATCAAGTCAAATACTTCAGGTAACTTAAAAAATGTCCTTAAGAAACCTCCATTAAAAATTAGAATCATGGAAATTGAATGGTTTGGGTTGGAAGGAGCCTTAAAGATAGTTCCAACCCTCTGTCATGATCAGGGACATCTTTCACAAGATCAGGTTTCTCAAAACCCTGAGCAGCCTGACCTTGAATACTTCCAGGGGATGGGGCATCCACAGCTTCTCCAGGCGACATGTTCTACCCTCATAGTAAAGAATTTCTTCCTTGTATCTAATCTAAATCTACCCTCTCTTAGTTTCAAACTGTTACTCCTTGTCCTATCACTACAGACACTGGTAAAAAAATCTCTCCATCTTTCTTGTTAGCTCCCTTTATATATTGAAAGGCTTCAGTGAGGTCTCCCTGGAGCCTTCTCCAGGCTGAACAGCCCATCTCTTTCAGCCTTTCTTCACAGGAGAGGTGTTCCAGCCCTCTGACTGTTCTTGTGACCCCTGTCTGGATGTGCTCTAATAGGTCCATGTCTGTCTTGTGCTGGGAGCCCTAGAGCTGGATGCAGTAGTGGGGGAGAATCACCTCCCTCGACCTGCCAGCTGTGCTTCCCTTTATGCATCCTGGGATACAATTGGCTTTCTGGGCTGTAAGCGCACAGTGGTGACTCATGTCCAGCATTTCATCCACCAGTACCCCCAGGTCATCCTCGGCAGGGCTGCTCAATCCATTCATCTCTCAATCTATATCCATGTTGGGGATTGCGCAGACCCAGATGTTCAACAAGGCCTCTTGTTGAACCTCATGAGGTTCACATGGGCCCACTCCTCAAGCCTGTCCAGGTCCCTTTGGATGATATCCCTTCCCTCTAGTGAATCAACTGCACCACACAGCTTGGTGTCACCCACACACTTGCTGAGTGTGCACACGCTCCCTCTGTGGCATTAATCAGGAGGGAGTCAAATAGTCAAAAGAAAAACAGTGCTCTTATGCTTACCAGTATGTGTTTACACATTAAAATACAAGTATCTAGCATACATGCTGCCTTGCAGTAGTCTGTGGGTCACACAGACTTATCCTAGATTAATGTGGATGTTAGTTTAGGCAAGTTGTCTGTATGTAGGGTGTTTATCAGTAACCGTAGGTGCAACTACTGTACACTGTAATTGGAGGAACTGTTTTTTCAACCTTTTTTGACAAAGTTACCCTTTCAGAAAGGTAGGGGCATTCAGTTAAGAATGGAGGAAATATTCTAAGCTCAGAAGGAAAGATGCAGTGCACAGCTTTTGTAACAGGAAACGTTCTGTAGCAAACTAAGCTTGGAAGAAATCTATTTGCAAATTGGGTGATTTTTGCAATAGCAAGCAATTCTTGAGATTATGTATACTTCAAGATATTTTGGACATAATTGTTGTAAGGTCATTTAGTAGTATTGGTAACTAAACCTTGTCATTTCTGTATAAAATATTATTAATGAAAGAAATGGATGACTTTCAAAAATAAGCTAGTATTTCTATCAAATGTAGAAAGGTGACTATGTGAATGTTAGAAAGAGGCTGTGTTTTCAGTGGGGAGTATTTAAACTACACTGTAGCAATCCATAGATTAAAAAAAACCAAAACAAACCAAACCATTGAAACTAAAACATTATTATACTAAAAACCAGGTAGTTTTAAGCTTATTTTACTAAATGAGAGTATGACAGGCTGAAAGTTTCAGAAAATAGTTACAGAAAAGCTAGAGTCAAACCTGGATTTTAGGCTTGCTCTGGGAGCACTGCAAGAAGAAAGGCAACACTAACCTAGGTGCAGCTGCACCAACAAGTGGTTGTTAGCTGTGAGCAGAAGGTGTTGAAGGAGTGACAGGGGGTTTAAGTCATGGAAAGGGTAACCATAGCTGTTACCTTGAGAGAGATAAAACCAGTGGCAAAAGTGTCTTGCATCTCAAATAAAGCGATCAGAAGGAAAGATTTCAAACAACCTTCTGCTGCTGTCTTGCGCTTTAGGAATACTCAGTATCTGTTCCTCTGCTCTTTTGTACGCAAGCAGGCAGTGTTAGGAGCAAGCAAACCTCTGTGGTTTCATGCAGAGCTTAAAATCAAGAGCAGAAGTTTGACAAAGCTCTGCTCAGTAACTGATTATCTTTTCCCCTAGACTTTAATTAGAATATTGACATGCTGTTGTAACTTATGATGCTGATCACTGTCTGTCTAAAAGCCAAAGGGATTTAAGTTTTTACCAGATTAGCCAAACTTCCTGATCCTGTGAAATTACTGGTGAAAACCTGGTATGACTGAAAACTACAGGACAGATGCTGAGTATCTCAAGGAACATAGGATTGCAGAGGTTTACGTATAGCACACAGGCGAAGAGAATGATAGTTCCTTGGGGTCCCTTTGCTCAGCTGTGAGATGAAGGAGTAAGAGCATTGCGGAGCCGCTGGGCAATGAAGCAAGGCCAGGATTAGCACTGTAATAACTACTTAGACTTGCTAACCATCACATTTACATGGCTTCTCACGGAGAGCAGTGCTTGAATCATGTGCAAGCTATGCTGTTGAACAAACAGAAGGCACCTTTGTCCTTTGTTTTCACTTTCTTTCCACTTTCATTTCTCTTCTTTCTTTAATAGTTTCAGTTTAATGGAGATTGTGGGGTTTCTGTTTCTTCACCAAGTGCCCCAATGGCATCGTTAAGATTTCTATGGAATTAAAGCAGGGAGAGTTATATCCCTGAATGGCCGTTAAGAGAAATGGTTGTTAATGGGTAGTTTCTCACTTCTTGTTTTTCTATATGATAATACATATATTTTTAAAATGAAATCACTTGGCAATCACTATGAAGTGTCCCTTTGTATACCATACCATGATGAGGACTCTCTCATGCATAAATAAGGTAGCCCTAGTTTACTCTAGTTTAATCCTCTCTGAGGATGTGAACCTCCATGGCAATTAGCGATTAAGCTCCAGTGAACCAAGGCTACTTTGCTCTTGAATGAGTGCATCTACAGGACTGATTAATGTGCCTTAACACTAATGTCATTCCTGTAGTTGCTTTGTCTTAACTTTTCTAAGTATATCATTGTTAGACATGGCCTACATTTAAGACTCTTATTGTTTTTGTGGGAATAATATATCCAGCTCGAAGGAAAGGGAATTTCAATGTTCATTTGTGTTCTGCTGAGCAGCAGGTGGGGACTTGGATTTTGAACATATTTGAATGTATTTGAAAATATGGTTTGGCCCTGGAAACACTTCAGACATATCACTGGAATTCTGGCACTGTATATCTTACCATTTCTCTCTTTAATATCCTTACAACTTTCATGACCAGAGCAAGAATTATAATCTCTTTTCTGTTCTCACTCTCTGTGGCAAATTTTGCTATGTCCTGATAAAGGCCTTCTGTGTCCTTTACGTTCCAAAAACCTGAGCAAGATGTAACAGAGGAGAAAAAGCTTCTTGCATGAGATGGGTGATTTGACTCCGTAGTCAAAACCCGGTGTCACAGGCCAAGATGCTGCACTAATGTCTTTGAGACATTGTACAGCAAAGAGTAAATGTTGGAGCTGCCCCACAGTACTTGTAGTCCAAGTAGTAAGGGAAGACGAAACACATGGGCACAGACAGGTGAAGAAGCTGAGAGTATTGGTCAGCACACCAGCTACGATAAAATGAACCAACTAATGATTTCAGTGCTATGTTTAGAATATCAGAGCTGTGTGAGAAGGGCTCACCCTTCTCAGGACTGCCACCCCTGAATGACAACAGCCTGTGGAAGCAGCAGGCTAGCTGTGCCGCTTGCACTTTGGGTCTCCAAAGCCCCTGTTCATCCACTGGCTGTTTCCTGCCGTCCCTGCTGAAAAATCATGTTTGCTCACTTGAATTTCAGCCTGCTCTCAACAGAAATGCAGCAGCTGCTGTGGTTGTAACATTTCATGGGTGTAGAACAGAGCAGAATTCCTCTAAAGAAAAAAGGCAGGGCTTGTACTCACAGCATTGCCCCAATCTGTGCCATGTCCAGGCATGGTTATACTTTGCACATTTGAAGAGTATTGTGTTAAAAGAGTTACAAATTTGTAAAGAACCTCTTGTGCCAAGAAAGTGTAACAGCAATCACATTACCTAACTGATTTTATTGGCTTTAAAATAGATACAGGTAACTGCAGTATGAAATAGTTCCCAGGCATAACTGAACAACTGTGTCTCAGCTCATAATAATTACATGTTTTACCTAAAATACCTACCTATTGCAATTATATGCTCAGTTATGTATTGTGGGTACATTTACAGACTTCACTTTTTTGTATAACTACCAGTGATTTGAATCTAATAAGCATGTTTCAAGAGTTTAAAAGATTCACAAGGATCCCACACTGACCTATTAAGGTAGTTGGATGTAAAATAACTTTCAGTTTAACTGAATGATTATGCATTAATGTATTTTCTGTGTTCTGTGCTTAAATAATTGAGAGTTTTTATGTAAGTCTATATGTCAGCAGTGTAATGGTTGCTTTGTTAGTCATCAAGACATTGTTATATAGTGTCCACAAGCACTGGGCATTTCTGGTTTGTGTGTATGTGTGTGTGCTTCATTGCTGAAGACCTTGGTAAAGAGAGAACATTGTTATTACCTTAAAGGCCTAACCCCCCACTCTAAATGCTGATTTTGTTGGTGCTGTGGGAACTATTACTGTTACTGTAAATGCGGTTAGACAGGAAAAAAGTGGAATGCCATATTTAAAATGGAAGTAGAAAAATAAAACCAATCAAAATGTAGAATGTACAAAGGATGAGACGTAAAATGGCAGCGAGGATAGCAGGAGCTGTTGTTATAAAGCAGCATCTACATTTCCCCTCTATACTAACAGGATCTAATTAAAACTTGGAAACTACATGACATGTTGAATAGCAACAATTGTAGTTGTTGGTTTTTCCTCTGTATCTTCTCCAACTGTATGAATTCTGATGTGAATTTAGGTCATAAAGTAAATGGGTCATAAAGCAAGCTGTATGAAAGACCTTGCTGTACATTTAAGTACATTGGAAAATCTTCGAGGAATTTAGGAGGATGATTTGATATTAACTGATGAATTTCCAGATTGAACAGCCTGGGGCTGTCAAACAGCAAGGATGCCAGTGCAGAATTCAGGGAATAAGTAGATCTCCATGGGCAAATATGCAGAGCACTTTGTTGGCATTATTGCACTCTCTTAATGCCTTTTACCTTCCCCATCATGTGGTTGGTTCACATTCATGATAGCAGAGACACACATCAGTAAAATTAACTAAATGCTGAATGTTTTACTATAAGAAGCCTTTTTGTTGTGTTTAAACAGCACAGGAGTGGAAGCCCAATTTTTTCCCTGAACTCAGGCCATTTTGAGCAACATTCTCATAAAGCATGCTCAGAGGAGAGGAGAGTGGGGAGACTGTCCCAAGGGTTAGCATGACAACACAGAGGCTTTGTGTGTAGATTAAAGCCACATTGAACTTTGGATGAGTTGGTTTTGTGCTGGGATACATTACCTAACCTGCTCTGGTGGACATGGGATTTTAGCAACTGGGTTAAATGAAATTATAGAAACAGGGGATGAGTCAGGAGTTATATTTGCTCTTTTCTGTAGCTTATGGTGAATGGGAAACAGTAGACTTGTTAGTCCTGCTTTTCTAGCATCTGATTTTTATCTATAGAGTGAATATTTGTTGAGGGGAAGAAGAGTATGTAATGCTTAATTTAACTTACAGTTTACAAGCTAAGTTTTACACTATGTCAAGAATACCCAGTCCGTGTAGCCTGGGACTGTTTATTAGCATTTGCATAAATAAAGACTTGTTTGACATTTATAGTCTGGGTGTTGGAGATAAATGCATCAAATTCCTGCGGTGGGCTCTGGGCCTCTGCCAACAGATGAAAGAATCTAAATAATTAAAAGGATCAGGGCTCCGTACTATCTGCACAAGAATTTTTATTCTATCACTTTCAGCTATCTCCCTTTGTCATCACAGATGGGTAGGAATTGTTAAAGCAGATTAAACCGTTGGACATCAAAACCTTGCTAAAATTGATGGAAGCTGGACACTTACCTGAGCCACACAGTGTGATAGAGAGAAGCCTGGCCTGACACTGTGGATGCTAGCTCCTCACAGGGAGCAGTAAGATCACATCACAGAGCTACAGTACCCGAGTTACTGACTCCTATCTTTCAGTTCCTCATGCAAGGTTTATCAGTTTGGCTGTGGGACTCTACCAGTGCAAAAACTGTCTTTGAAACCAATCTTGCTGAGAAGATCCCAGCTGTAAAGAGGAGAAACAGTTTTCTTTCTGCTCCTGGAGTGATCATGCGGAAACCTCATGAACGAGGTGCTTTGCCATATCTACACTGGATAGATATATAGGATAGATATATAGGCATTGAAAGTATTCCAGGGTTCTCTACAACAGCTGACAGCACCAGGCTGATGCCCTTTTGTCTGAATCTTTGCCATTTTTGTTCCAACTAGCACTTTATTGGTAATGTTTCAGGGCTTGCTTGAGTTAGTGCTTTGGGTCGTGCTATGAAAGAGGATAACGAGAATGCGAAGACATCTTCTATACTGATACCTCTGTGTCTTTTCTTTCCTTACAGCATTCTGTTTGCAGACATTGTGGGGTTCACTAGTTTGGCATCACAGTGTACTGCCCAAGAGCTGGTGAAGCTGCTGAATGAGCTCTTTGGCAAATTTGATGAATTAGCTACAGTAAGTACAACAGTCTTATTTCAGTTTAATTTAAATTCCCCTCTGAAAAATGATGCGTGAGTTACACGTTAGAAATCTGTAATAGACTGATATAGCCCCATGTGTTGTGAATATCTAAAGCTTCCTATTTTTATTAATATTCTGGAGAGAAAACAGTCTATTTTAATTGTTTAGGAAAGAAGCTTGAATTCCAATTTTTTAATGTAGTTTCCTGCCTGCTCCTTGAAGGCCATCAGTGCTCTTCATTGGTTTTGTTTCCACAAAATAGAGGTAATATTTCAATATTTACATTTCTATCCCACATGGGAAAAAAAACAAGATAATGGAAACTATGAATATTGGCAGGATGGCATAAAACTGCTTTCTGTGATAATAGGAAGCTAGAGAGTAAAATCAGTTCTTCACAAAGAGCGCTCCTTGTCACAGAAATTATGGTAGCTTTTCAGAGAGGCTGTTGTAGGCAAAATGGGATCCATATCATAACTGATGCTTATGTTTTGGTGATTGCACTTGCATTGTGCCAGATTCCCCAAGGAAAAGAAAATGAGAGAAATGTTCCTTGCTTGTAACTCCTAGTAGTCTAATGGTGCCACAAGCACTTGACAAGAAATGAGAGGAATGTATGTGCCTGAAAAAAATCACACATCCTGTTTCAAATTACATATAACAATATGCTGAAAATGTGTTTTCCCCTTGAACAAAGCAAAACTTCATCAAATCTATGATGTGAGGACATTGCTGAGAAGTATTACCTCCACATAAGTTATGCTCCTCCACTATCTAGCTATCTTGTCAGACTCTGTGCAGCAGCCTAAAGAAATATCTTCAGGTTCTCAACATCCACATTTATTTCAGTCCAAACTCACTTTTCCTTGATGTAGCTTTCCACATGAGAGGTCTGAAGCCTGTGGACACTTTGCATCTATGGCTCTTTCTTGATAAACAGCTCTCAAGGACCTCAAGGAGAAAGAAATCTCCTGGTCCACAAGATCCCAGGGTTGAAAAAGACCTATTCTTAGTTTGATTAAGTGCTATGTCCTGATTTACACTTGGTGTCCAAGTCAGAACAGAGTGGAGCTGTTGCGTGTTCCCTTTTTCCAAGAAAAACAAAAGATTAACTTAGATGCTGAGGAGGGATGCAGTGAAGGTGTGGTTTTTTGGTGTGAGTTTGTAACACACTCATAGCCTTTGCACAACCAATTCATTACTAGAACCGCAGGCAGTGCCTCATAGAGAGCACAGGTCCCCAGAGTGCTTCATAGTTGTATACCTTAGAAATAAAAGGAACTGCCATGCAGATGACCATTGGCAAAAGCTTAAATGGCTTAAAAAGTTCAGTCTCCTTACCTTAATTTCATTACTGAATTCCATCCTCCAAATGTCAACCAGCCATAGAATCACAGACTAGTTTGGGTTGGAAAGAACCATCATCTAGTTCCAATCCAGCTGCCATGGGCACGGATGCCTTCCACTAGACCAGGTTGCTCCAAGCCCTGTCCAACCTGGTCTTGAACGCTGCCAGAGATGGGGCAGCCACAGCTTCTCTGGGCAACCCGTGCCAGCACCTCACCACCTTCACATCAAGAACTTTTTCCTTATATCTAACCTGAACTTCTCGTGTTTCAGTTTGAACCCATCACCCCTTGTCCTGTTGCTATGGTCCCTGATGAAGAGCCCCTCTCCAGCATCCTTGTAACCCCCTTCAGACACTGGAAGCTGCTCTGAGGTTTCCAGGCAGCTTCTCTTCTCCAGGCTGAACAGCCCCAACTTTCTTAGCTCTTTTAAAACTTATAATGCTGTCATCTGTGGAGTCATCTTAGCCATGAAACACAAGGCAATGTAGCAACACAGGAGTACTGTGACACCAGGAGATCAGATGTGCATACAGGAATGCACAAGCCTATGACACGGGACATGGCACTGGAACAGGGGAGGTGGCTACTGTACCCTGCTTGCTCCCGTAGCAGTGGCCAGATGGAGCCAACTGGAGGTGTCAGTTACATCTCAGTCAGGGTACCAGGCACATGTCAGCTTGTGGTGTGAGGCTACTTGTTTGTTAGGGAAGAAGCAGATTGGGAGATAGCAGAGCTAAAAAGCCTTAGCTTTTCTACCCAGCCTGTATGCATTCTTTTTTCAAATCTGAAAATAAATCTCATGGTTTCTTTCAACTATGTGAGGAAGATCTGTTATTTAATTGTCCTTCTAGCTCAGACTGTGCTGCATTGGGGTGTGATTAAGGACAGAACGTATGAGCTTTCCTTGGTGCCTTCTGATGTGGTAAAGGGAGACTCGTTATTGTGTCTCTCGCAGTCAGAAGAAATGCGCTGGGAAGTGTAATGTTTCAGAAGGATTCTGACCTCTTAGTTATAACAACTTCTAGATACTCATTATTAGATAAAAACAGCACTGGGATGATTTTAAAAGAGTGCTATGCTTTAGTATTCAGAATGATGAAGCAGGGAACTGCAGGGACTTTAAAGAAAACTGTGGTGGTGATAGGTAGTTTTGCTGTGAGAAGTGAAGTGTGGTGTGCGTGCTGTGTGCTGCTGCTTCTTAGGAAGCAATGTCAACTGGAAGGGGCAGTTTATGACAGCCCTTGTTGAAACAATTGTCCTGTCTTAAAACTGTAATGCGTAAAAAGTCCCTGTCACCACTGTGGGAAGTGTAGTAAGTGTAAGGCAGCATATATTTGTTCAGAGTCTCATGAAGAGTCTCCGCATTTTGGCACATTGACACATTACAGGAATAGTGAGTCTTTGCTTTTGACAGTGTACCTCGTAAGCTGACCAGAACCAGGTGCTTCAGACAAACACACAAAATTCTTTTTGAGAGATATGGGACAATTGAATCCTTCTGGCATTTAGAAGGTGGTTTATGCTTTTTAGCAATAGATTTTTCTTCTTTCTATATGCTGCTTGTTTGATTTTTTTGATAAGGCAAATAGGTTTTGAAATGCTATGCCTGTTTTAAAATCACATATGAATTTTTGAATATAAATTTATATTTAATATATATATTCAACTATATATAAAAAATATAAATACAAATATAAATGCAGCTTGTAGCAGGGACTTCTGAAGGCAAACCTTAGGTTTCTATTTATTGTCATTCAATTCCTTTGAAAGCTTGTTTGAGCATTCTGTTTATAGAGAAGGAAGAAAATTCCTGATCTTCTTACTCCTTACTAGAAATGATTTGTACTTTTATCATGTTCTTTCTTTTTTATTCACCTCTAGAGAAAACATGTTTTTCAAACGCTTGTCTTGTACAGGTTATTTTACCTTGTAAATCACTGAGTCTTTGAACTCTGTTAGGAGAAGAAGTGATCAGAATACAGTACTTAAACTGATGGCATGTTTTCTGTTTTCACAATAGCACTGTTTGGTTTCTAAAAGAAACAATCTTAGGTAGTCATATTTTACATAAGACTTTTTGGTCTCCATAACTTTTGAGCCTGTGGGCCAACTTCAGTCACGAGTGAGCCTCAAAAATATAAAGGTAATCAAAAATGAGTGACAGTATTAGTATGCTTGCAGGAGTGTAACTTCATCCTAGACAGTCATCAGAGAATCCACACGGGGAGGTGCTGTTAGGAATGCCTCAGGGTTCATTAGTATGTCTGGTTACTGAAGTCCCTGTAATGCCACAGTCTTTAGGCACCCTGGTTTTCTGAAAGCATTTTGGGTTAGTTTGCCCATGTAGAGATTCCCTTGGGATTGTACACAATTGCAAGCCGCCTTCCTCAACTTATGCAGCTAGTCAAGTTTCTCATAAAGCCTATGAATAATAAAAAGAATGATTTTGCATTCATTTCTGCTGGATTTTATCTGCTCTTCAGCCTTAGTTTACTTACTTCAGGCTGTTACTTTGAAGCTTCTTGGTTTCTTCCAGTTTTAGTTAAGCAAGAGTAGCGTTGTGCAGTCTCAGATTTTGCCCTAATGGTAGTCATTCTGCATTGCATGTTATCAGTGAATGCTTTGAACAACTGACCTTTGCATGAAATCCTCAGGTGCTTTTGCAATTAACCTTCAGCCTCTCCTTGGGAGTTAAAATGAAGACTGTGGCTATGTAGAGAAACCTCCAACACTATAGCTAGCTTCCAGTTCATCATTCTTCAGCTTATTTGTAAGTGTGACAAATCTTAGTGACATATAATCATTTGCATCATGTTGGGTTTACGTTCCCAAGGAATTCTTGGACACACCACACTTAGGCTGGGTGCCTTGTTACTTTAATACACTGTATTTCAGTGCGTTTTCTTTTCATGCTTTGGCATGGATTTACTGTGGGTGAGGGCGGTTCTCAAGGCTTTGATTACCCAAGTAGCATCACACAGTTGCACATGCCCCTGCTCATCATGGTCACAGCTCCACTATCTTGTGATACAGTTCAGCCTTACCCAGAATATTTTACCTGTGATAAGTTATCTTAGTAGTAAAGAGGAGGCGTTTATCCAGCATCCTGCATTGTAATGCAAGAGGTTTACTTTTCAGAGAAATTTTGATCTTCTTTAATTGTTCTTTTCTTTGGTAGACTTCTCTCACGTACTTCCTGCATCTAATCTACATGGAAAATTAATTATTTGTGTTTACAGATTCAGTTATTTCCATTTCAAATTCCATGTTACTGCATCTTGGACTTCTAAGACTTTCCATTTACAAGTGGATAAGAATAACTGAAGTTCAGGCTCTTTTCAAAGGGCATCACTAGAAGACAATTTTGGTATTCTGAACGAAAGATCTTACCTGTTCGTGCCACTTCTGGCATCTCATCTATTAGCCAGACTGACACACTTCACTTCCTTGTTCTTTCCATTTGCAGTATGTATACCTGCAGGCTTTGCCAGTGTTTGTAGCTTGAGTCTATTTTTATTTCTTTCCATTTTAATTTAGACTCCTTCCCTGATTACCTTCTCAGCTTTTAACAAGTTTTACTTTCTAAATTTAAATATTACTGAAGTGGCTTTTTGTACCTGTTCAGCCTCAAAGATATTGAACTTAACTACGTTGCTTCTGAGCCTTAGGCATAGAGTCAGCAAGTAATATTTTTAATCAGCTTCTGTAGTGTTTGTTGTGGTTGGGGGTTTTTATAATGTGTCAAGAACATTCGGTTCCTTGCTGTGCTTTGAACTACCTATCCCTAGAAGCAATCACTTTAAGAAATGGATTCTATTTAATCTATAGAATGCTTTTAGTTTATTTGAAGGTAATTATGAGGTACTTTTAAAATATAAAATGAACACATTTTTTGCGGCCTGGTTAAGATGGGAAACTTAGTGCTGGAAACCAGATACAAATTTATAGCACGCAACCCTTCTTTATGGAAACTGGTAAGTGTGCATGAGGGGGTGATATTTACAAAGACTAGTTTTTAGGAGACTTGTCTCCCCAGGGCCCCTTGCTAGTGCAGACACAGGATCCTGCTGGGGCAGAGCATGCATGTAAGCTTGAGTCAAGTTCTCAACAGCCTTTGGAAAGGTCTCCTGGAGAGACCTAAGGAAACAAGCTTTCTTAAATTAGAGTGGTTTTAATGAATATGCCTGCAACTCTATAGGATCAGGGACTCATGATGTGTGTATGGTCCGAAGCTAAAGTAAGTGTCTGTGAGACAGTTTTCCAGGGAGGAAGATAACATCACACACTAAGTATTGTAGGAACATATAAATAGGCAGGTACCACAGAGGTTAGGTCTTTCCTAAAGTCCTTTATGGTGATTTCAGGTAAGGGGATACTTGCTTGGTATGCCAATTCTCTGACATAACTCTTGTCATGATTTACTTGCTTGTGGTTAATTACCAAATGCTTTGTGAGTTTGTATTTCGCAAATCTGAGAGGTGCATCTTTGTATAGGACTGTGCTGAATTATCCTGATAAGCTTCAGATGTTTGCAGTATGGGCTACTGAAAGTAGTACTGAAATTAGTGCTGAAACTAATTGTTTTGACTCCTTGTGCAGTTAGCATAGAGAAAGGTGTTACTGGAGTTTAATATATGTCATCCAAAGAGATGTCTAATTGCACTCCTGAAGCATCTGTTTCACACCATCGCTGTAGCAGCAGTTTAACAAGTAACCCAGGAGTGTTATTTTAGCTGTCTAATGTAGTCTGCCTACACAGTGCTACCTGGAGTCCTTTGTGTATGCACAGATCTGTTATGTGGGGCATATATGGGGGGGAGCAGCCATCAGGATCTCTCCTCAGCTTAGGGGGGTACCATCTCTCCTGCACTGCAGTCCAGAAGCACTATCCTCAGAGCAGTCAACTTTGCTCTTCTCAAGCCAGACTTCTTATGTCCCTGAGGTCAGAAAAATTTGGAAAAAGTACCCATTTCCTGAAATTTAGAGCTTTTTCAACATTTTATAGTGTATTTGGTTTTGGCTTGTTTCTCCTGGGATATTCCTCTTCATAAGAGGACAGCATCTTAAAGAATACTTAATGAAAGCTGGAAAGGAGACAGGCATGTGTATCAGTCATGATGATTGTCTAAAATATTCTTGCTCAAATCCTTTTTCATTTCCAAGTAAATTAACATATATGACTGTCAAATAGGTCCTCACTTTCCAGAACAAAAAACATTTAACCTTCTACTTTTGTAAAATTACTCTCCATGTGGAGTAGGGAAGGAATTTATTGTGAGAATGGGAATGCACAGAGAAGGTAGGCCAAGAACCAGTAGGTTATTGCAGATCAGCGTATATAATTACCAATAAAATGGAGGGAAAGCATTAGAAGCAAAATGTCTTCCTTTTTATAGCTATCCCGAATAATTCTACATTTGTTCGTGCATGATATGGCTCCCATGATGATAGATAATTCATCATATCTTCACAAATACATTACTAAATTACAAGCTTACATATGCTCATGTGGAGATGGCCAGCTTTCCTCAGTCAGAGCCCACCAAGCCATTTTCTGTGATACTTCAAATACTGAAACCAAATTTGTTTTCCTTTCCTATTATTTCTGCCACTCTGTAGAAACTCCTTCTGTTAATTCTGTACTAACTGTTACTGTGATAAGTATGTCCCCATTATCCTGCTAAATCGAATTCTGTGGACTATTGCAGTTAGCTCATTCTCAAGGGTTGTTATGCTGGGACTAGCGGATGTACAAGAACTAGTGTGAGTTAGTAAAGTTACTATTTACAGGCATTATTCCATTAAAAAGGTTACCAAAGTAGTTGTTTTGGGTTTTTTTTAAGCCCACAGTTCAAAACCTGGATGAAAAGAAATGTTAAAATGCGTATGCAGTGATTGACAGGGGTTTCTAATGGGCTGGGCAGTTTTCAAAAGTATATTATCACTATTGGCACACTGCAGTGTAATGGAACTGGTTGCAATATCCATGTCACTTCATTACACTCAGGATTTGACTATGAAGTTGATCTGATAACTGGCTTCAATACTCTCTCACATGTTGTGGCCCACGTTCAGCATAGTTATTAAAATAGATTTGGATACTACACAGAGAAATCATCTTGGTAAATCTTATTGTTTTACTGAAAAAGAAAAGGTAAAATGATAAGTGAAATTACTGTTGAACGTTGCAGATGGTGTGAGTGAACTCTGAAACCAGCTTTGAGATCCCCAGTGTAAGAAAGACATGTTAGAAGAGAGTAAAAGAATTATTAAAGGTCTGGAGCAGCTCTGCTCTGGAGCCAGGCTGAGAGAGCTGGGCTGGTTCAGTCTGGAGAAGAGAAGGCTCTGGGGAGACCACAGAGCAGCTCCAGTGCCTAAAGGAGCTACAAGAAATGTGGAGGGGGGCTTTTTACAACAGCCTGTAGGGACAGGACAAGGGGGAATGGCTTTAACCTGACAGAGGGGAGATCGAGATGAGAGCTTAGGAAGAAATTCTTCACTATGAGGGAGATGAGACACTGGCACAGGGTGCCCAGAGAAGCTGTGGCTGCCCCATCCCTGGCAGTGTTCAAGGCCAGGTTGGACACAGGGGCTTGGAGCAACTTGCTCTAGTGGAAGGTGTCCCTGCCCGTGGCAGGGGGTTGGAACTGGATGAGCTTTAAGGTCCCTTCCAGGCTGTGATTTTTATGATAATTCTAATAACTTGATATGGTATTGCTTAGTTGCACTGTACAGCCTTCTGATTAACTCCGTGATATTCACTGACCTTTCTTCTATGGCCCAAAAGGAGGGTGGCTTGTCCTTCACTGTTGCCTTTACAGCAGAACACTGTACTATGCCCTTCCAAATGCACTTGGAGCAGTATGGTGTTCACTACACCTCTGCATAAAGAAAGGACTAGACCACTAATGCCAAGAACAGGTATCAGCACCCAGATGTCCTCTACCAGTCTGTGTTCAAATCTGTTGAAAGGAGGGGGGCAGCACTGGTGTCTGGCCCATAACTCAGCCTGAGTCACCTTGGTTAACATGTGAGTAGAGGATGAATATTAAAATTTGCATTTATTGTATATGTTGTGTATATGTGCAAGGGAGTGTAGGTAAATTTGCAGAACTGTGTGTCTGTGCATGTTGTGCATGCACACATATATATGGATGGATGCATATATTTATACAGCATGATAGCCAAAATACAGGATTTTTTCCACTTCTGTTCTAATCTAATGGACAGATTTCGTGAAATTGAATAGAGATATCATTCCAGCTTTAGAGGATCTAGTAGAAAATACCGTTCTTTCTGCAAGTCTCTTTTGTGCCTCATCTGTAATATAGATAAATTTATGTTAACTTCTGGAGTGATTCAGAGCTTTCTAATCCAATTTTCTGTTGAGATTAATAGCACTTTGGCACGAAGTGCTATAGATGTGAAATAAGCTGCACATGCTAAACACATTGAAAATAAGCTGCAGTGGTAACAGTGGTGAATCCTATCTTGTCCTCTCTCAAGACCTCTTTGGAAGCAGAATGAAGTTGTGGGTTTGTGAAAAGAGATAAAAAGGGAATGCATTTTATTGCTATGGGAAAGTTTTAGAGTTGCTTTGCATTTTCTTTCTGCAATAGTCATTTTATACTGTTAATAACTAAGAAAGGACTGTAACTGGGATGTAGTTAGCCTGGATTGTTGAATTATGGCCCCCTGAGGATTAGAGGGACAACTGGTATAAATTAGTGGAGTTCCCCTGAAGCCCATGATGCTGTGCTGATTCATATGAATGGAAAATTTGATCCTCTTTTGCCTACCTGATACAAACAGCTCAGCTCTGAGCACAGCAGGCTGCCCAGAGAAAGCTGTTGGAATGGGCTTTCTGCAAGAAAATAGCTGCTAAACCAAGAAGGAAGGAAAAGTAGGAAAACAAGAGGAAAAATATGAAGAGGAATAAAACACAAAAGTGCTTCTGTGGTGGGTCCTTTCCTCAGGGTCACTGATCTTACTTTTGGCTCATTGTCTGTAAGGGAGGGTGACCACGTCCCTCTATGGCAGTGCCTGGCCTCGGTGATGAAGCTCTTGGCAGCAGTGGCAGGGCCAGCAAACTGGTGATATTCCTTCCTCAGCCCTTGTAGTTCACCACTGTTCCCCCAGAGTTAATTCTGCTCTCAGTGAAAACTGAGCCATCAGAGATTTGCTTTGATAGTTTCCCTCCTCAATATGTGAAGAAAACATTGAGCTAACAGTGGTTTTATCAAGGAGTAGGGCAATGGTATTTTCCCCCCACGAATTCAGGCAGTTTCAGGCAGTGAATGGATGAGGGAGGCATGAAGGGGTTTTGCGCTCAAGAGCTGCTCCCTCTGCTGCCAGTGCATTTCCTTTCACTCCTCTGCTGCATGCAGTTTCACTAATGCTGAAGTCTGAGGTTTGGTGAGGATGCCAAAGCCTTCCCCTGAGAAAGTAAAGCCTTCAATTTAAGTCCAGGCCTAATAGATCTCCTCCCTTGTACCCCACCAGCTGAACCTGGACATGTGTTGGTTTGGGTTTTCTGTGGGTTTTTTTTTTTATGGTTCTAACTCTGCAGTCACTAAGCAAATTCCTGTTCACATTCTTCTAGCCTAAACAAAACTCAGTGTTATTACTGCTCATGTCCAAGAGCATTATAGGAGAGTGTAAGACTGGTAGGGTCTGGGTTAGGGGAAATGGGAATCACTGCTTATGCATCTTTTTGTAGGCCTTATTAATCTCTTTTTTTTTTCACTCTGCACAGCATAACTAAATCCAAATTGGCTGAATATGGCAAAGAATCTTTTTATGGACCTCAGCTGATGCAGTTTTTATTAGTAGGAATGGCAAAAAGTGCCTTTCTGATTTATGGATAAATAAAATCCCTCCTACTCACAGATTTTGATTCCAGGAGAGTAGAACAGTAAAAGTCTGAGGAGCACACCTGCAAATCAGGTTGCTGGCAGGCTTGCAGAAAAAGAAATGGATGTGCACAATAAGCATAAAATATGTTGTAGTTAAGTCACACAGAGTCAGACTCATCCTTGGTGTAATTCCACTGCAGTTAGTGGAGTTATGAGGGAGAAAAGTTCGAGGTTTAGCTTTTAAAATCTTGCTTTTAAAAATTGTAATCTATCTGACCTTCCTTTTTGGCTCACTTTGATAGGTACTTACATACCATAATTATACAGGAGCATGTAGAGCAATATAGATTGTTGCAGTGACTCTTTCCTGCATTAGCATCTGCTATGTCTAAAATAAGTAAAAGCTTTATAAAGAGGCTCTTCTCCTACCAGACAGTGAAATAATGTACTGATCATCCCTGACTTTGGATCTATTCATGTAACAAACAATTACTTACTTGGATAGCCTATTAAAAAAAACCCAACCCAGGCCAAACCAAAACTAACACCACCACCCCCCAAAAAACTCCCAACAAAACAGCAATGACAATAAGGATTGTTGCAATCTGACATCTGAGAAAGATCCTCCTTTAAAAGACTTTGTACTTCTCCAGCAGAATCTCTCTGCTCAAGAGAAGACCTTGCTGTCTGCTGATGTATTCTGCTGGGAGAGGCAGGAAATATTTTACAAACTGTAAATTCTCTTCCCTTTATTTTTTATTGGAAAAAAACCCCAAAACCCACCAACTCACAAAAAAAAACCCCAAACCAACTTATCCAGAGTATACAAAACAGTATTTGATGTCTGTAGTACAAGAATATGGAGTTAATGGTCCCAGTCTCCAGTTTTGCAGTCTTAACTTGGCAGACCTCACTCTTTCTGCCAAATGCATTTAAATATAGAATTACAACAACAACAAAAAGCCCGAGTTGTTTGACAGAGTAACACACCTCCTCCACCCAACACCATACCCACCCCATTCTACCTAACAAGATAGGGAAAATGCTTGTCTAAAAATGTAAAGAAAGCTCTTAGTGACTTTGAAGTATCCTCTGCTTTCCAAGCCGGGCTTCCACTTCACACTGACAAACCCCGTGACTGACAGTGGTGCCAGAGGGAATTCTGCAGATCCGCTTGGAAATGTCTCACTGAGGCACCGCAGGTGGGCAAGCTGCCTGGCTAATGCAGTGCTAGCAATCTCTGGTGCTTTTTAGCATGTGCATAAACCTAAATTATCAGCTGTTTCTAAACAGCCATTGCTGGTATCAACTGTGACTAGAATTTGTAATCATCACACTTGAATTCATTGCTGTCACAAGTGTGAAAAATCCTGCCGAGTCAAGGGCTTCTTTGGAAGTTGCTGAGAAAACAAAACAAAGAGGGAAAGAGTTTGGGTTGTTCATTTGCATATCAATCCTTTAAAAGATTGCTCTTACAAAGCTGCTGTGCATCTCCTTCCCGGAAGTCTGCCTCACATGTTGTGAACAAGAAAACTATTTTCCTAGAGATTACTGTATATTAATTGATTATTATAAATAAGGACAGCGAGAACATCTGGTAAGGAACAGAGTGGTGGGTTCAAAACAGCAGGTGATTTAGCCATATGTCTTCCATCAAAGCTAATATCCCTGCAAAAAATGCTGTAGTCCTTGTTTCCTTTCATTTTTCTCCTGCACAATTTATAAATTGTCTTGGAAAAGTGGTGATGGATCAAGCTCTGTTCTGGGTTTTTTTCCTTCCTTCAGCTATCCACCAGGCTGCTAGACTGTGCTGTGCCACTCTGACAGTCATTTTGTTTATCCTGTTATAAAATGTGCAGTACTGCTCTAGAGCACAACAAGCTCTCTTAAGAAAGCCAAGTCCTTAGAAACAGACCATTTTGGAGATCGACCCTGAATAGGAGAGAACACTGATCGATGAACACACACATACTGTTCACCTCAGATTACTGAAGTGGCTTTTCTGAATAACTCTAGGCTGGGTCAAATAGTCATTGCCTGGCCACAAATCATGCATACCAAATTTAAAAATGAAAAGGGCTTTGTAGAGGAGTGTAAGGTGTGGGCAAAAATGGGTTTTGTTTTGGAAAGTAAGTTCCAGCTTTAACTGCTGAGTACCCTCCACTGCTTCAAGATTTGCCCAAAAATTATATTAAAATATGCTTATTTTGGCAGTGTAATTTAGTACTAAAAACCTTAGTGGTTTCTATTAGAAAACTTAGTGGTTTCTGAACAAGAACCTTGACTTGAAAGGCCTGTTTTGTGTCAGGATAGATATTGAGGTCTCCATATTACTTTGTGTGCATCAGTGATTATTGTACTTTCATAATACCATTTAGCCAAGGATCTCAAAATACCAGATTAAAACTCTAAATAAAATCAGTGAGCTGTTTTGTGGCTACAGGCTGTGGGAATCTTCTACAGCCCCATTGATGATGCTTCTAGAATAATGATGCTCACATTCATTAAAATACATATTAGCAATGATAATGAGTGGTATATTTAAAATCCTGTTGTACAGCACAAGAAATGTTAAGTAGTCCCTCTTAGAAAAGCCTTTTCTAGTAGTTAACCATATCCAAAAAGATGGCTGATGATTCAAGGTATGAGTTTACTGCTCAATTTATAAAAAGAGGTAGAAAAAGCAGTTTTCTTAAACAGTGATAGCATGCATTCCTCCATGCCTGAACAGAGGTAATTCTCATTGTATAATATTTGTTCAATACTCAGAAACATTTATAAAGAAGAGAGGCATGGGAATGCCTGCAGCTGAAAGAGAGTGTAATAACAAGCCCCTGATGCTGGTGTATGACGTGTCAGAGAGAAGGGGATCACTGCAGGATTAACCCTCGCTTCTGAGTTGGAATATGAGTGATCATGTGGAGAGTGTGGTCAGTTCAGGAAGGCAAAAGGCTGGATAACAATATGTGCCTGTATGAGAAGCTGAACCAGACTCTTGTTAATCCTTTCTCATCATATTTACAACAGCTAATTTTGCATAGCATTTATAAAATCACAGACTGGTTTGGGTTGGAAAGGATCTTAAAGCTTATCCAGTTCCAACCCCCTGCCACGGGCAGGGACACCTTCCACTAGGCCAGGTTGGATGGGGCGTGGTGGATGGCCTTGAAAACTGCCAGGGATGGGGCAGCCAGAGCTTCTCCGGGCAACCTGTGGCAGCACCTCAGCACCCTCACAGGGAAGAACTTCTTCCTTGTATCTAACCTAAATCTCCCCTGTTCAAGTTTGAACCCATTGTCCTTGTCCTATTGCTACAGTCCCTGATGAAGAGTCCCTCTCCAGCATCCTTGTAGCCCCCTTCAGACACTGGAAGCTGCTCTGAGGTCTCCACGCAGCTTCTCTTCTCCAGGCTGAACAGCCCCAACTTTCTCAGCCTGTCCTCATACAGGAGGTGCTCCAGCCCCTCACCACCCTCGTGGCCTCCTCTAGATTTGCTCCAGCAGCTCCATGTCCTTCTTATGTTGGGGACACCAGAACTGTATGCAGTACTCCAGGTGAGGTCATTTACTGGCATAGTCCAAGCTGTGTGAGTTGGATACATTTAATCAGGTTATTTACTATTCTGTGTCGTATTCTAAGTGGGTAGGAGTTGCTATCGTGTAGTTGCAAGGGATACCATAATCTCTTCACGTCTACTCATAGTTTATCGGTTAAAGGCACTGCGTTGTTAAAGGCATTTTGTAATGTGCTGTCTGCTTAGAAATGAAGTTTCTGCTCAGACAAATGTCGCAATCATCACATGCCAGCACTGGTTTTTCAAAGTGGGAGAGACTTAGCCAGACCTCTTTGGCTGTAGAAATTAAAGTGTATGCAAACAGGAGATAAATTTGATGGTAGTGCAAACTGACTGCATCTTCTGATCTGCAAGTGTGTCATAGTTAGACTGATTATGCTGTATTGTAAATTGTGATTTATGACTTGGTAATGCACAAATGTGCGTGCCTTTACAGATCAATACATCGTCTTTCCTGGTAAGTTGGAACTGGATTTGAAACAAAAGCTTCTCAGAATACAAACATTTCCTGATACTAAGTAGTGGTTCGGCTTCAGTCCTTTGGTTTGGATTCATATAGAAATGAAGTTTCATTGCAAATCATGAATTCATACTGATATAACATGAGGGCAAGGAAATATTTGTTCAGAACTATAGATTTAAGCAGTGTTACCCCATGTGTGTTGAACAATCTGGGTCTGATCTATGTATATATGTGTTTATAAATAAATAAACATGTCTATGTCAGCTTTTCTATACCAGATTTAATGAACTGTAGATTACTTCATTTGACCACAGAGGGATTCCCTGAATGATAGTATTGGAGAAGATTTTATCCTGTAAGCATTGGAATATTTATATGAATAGTAAAACTTTTCCTATTCTGTTTTTATTAAAGGAAAACCACTGCAGAAGGATAAAAATCCTAGGGGACTGTTACTACTGTGTATCAGGATTGACCCAGCCCAAAACAGATCATGCCCATTGCTGTGTGGAAATGGGACTGGATATGATTGATACCATCACGTAAGTACTGTACATGGTGAACCCAGACAGAAGGGCTACAACAACTTCTTTGTGGCATTCAAAAGTGTGTTCTCAGAAGAACAGCAGTGTCTGCTGGCACTGCCCACCTAGCAATTCACACTGGTCACACAGGTCATAGAACACTGGTTTTAGGAAGGGTCACTCTAAACATCAATTTTCCACTCCATTTAATCGCTGTGAGAAAAAAGTTCACAAGTGTGAGTGTGTAGAGGCACATACACGTACTGATAAGGGGACAGAAAGATACTAGGAAATAATGAAACATTCCTTTTGTCATTTGCCATGAAGAAAGGAGTCCAATTTTCTTGTTTTACAGGGATAAACACTGCTCATTTTGCATACCAGTATGTAAACTCAAAGCCAATCCTGATGTATGCATGTTGTAGATGCGTTTGTATTCTCAAAATGATAGCTTGCTGATTTCTCCTTTCTGTATGTCATGTTTAAACCCTTAATTTATTCTGCTTTTCAGAAATGTAATGTGAAATTCACTTTGCCCATCAGTAGAATTTTTTTATGCTTGAGAGCTCTGCTCTGCATTGATCATTATTTTACCAAGGCGGAAAATGTGAATGTGAGAGAACTGTGAATGAGTTTTCAGAGATAGCTGGAGATCCATTTCACTACATAGGAGGGAAAGGATGAAGATGGGAAATTTCTTCAATACTCTATTGCTCTCGCGTGTATGTGCAGACATGTGTTTTATAGGAAGGCTATAGGATGGAATGCACATCTCTTAATTCTGTGTATAACTGAATGCTGCTCAGCACAGTGCTGTTACATTTGCAATGAGCTTGCAAAGGTGTGTCACATATGGGGCCTTATCCTGTTCTATATCAGAAAGTGTTTGGCCACTGTTTCCAGTAGCCAGTTATTCTTCCTCTCTGTTGTCATTTGGACTTTAGGGAATGTGGAGTTGAGTCAAGGTTCTGCTTCCCTTCACTTACTCCCCAAGTTTTTGCGTTGTGGACAGAGAAGACCTACATTGTCTGTGAAGGTGAATAGGCCACAATGTAAAAATGAAGAGTAAACTATTAAATAAAGAAAAATAATACAGAATAAGCAAACATAAGGTTTATGAATTCAATTATGCATTTTTTGATTCGGAACATTTCACCTTATTTCTTCTTTCTCAAAAAGCTTTTGCCACATCATGTATTTCATCTTCAATTGTTTAAGGTAATTGAAGGCTGATTCTTATTTCTAGCTCAATCAATGTGTTTTTATTGTAATGTTAATTTATAAAATCTCTGAGAATGTGAAAGGTTGGGTAAATGAACCCATAGTCTCCTTCTCATTCAATGCAGGTTCATCATTTTCGTAAACATGGTAAAATTGAAAAAAGACTTTGTCATCTATGGTACTATAAAATCCTAAAAGAATATCCTAAGTCTGCAAATCATGTATATGTGCATTCTTCCAGCAGCGTATGGATACTCCAGTTTTATAGAAGTCTTGTCTTTCATGAGCATAGTTAGATATACAGGCCCTGTATACATTTTCCAAAGCCTTTTTTCTTTTTCTAATCCCTGAAAAGCAGTAGCTGATGCTCTCATCCTCTTCTAAACCTAGCATTAATCTTTAATTCATTAGTTGTGCTGTGTTTCATGTATACAAATAAGGTAGTGGTATAACTGTCTGAACTTCCCTCTTTTGAATGTTTTGGTTTTACTGATATTAGAAATGAAATGTGTTTCCTTTTTATGTTATCATTCATTGGTTGCTGTCATGATAATGTAAACTTGAAAAGGGAAGGAATGAATGAACTGGGACTGTTCAGCCTGGAGAAGAGGAGGTTCACAAGGAATTTTATCAATGCATACAAATACCTGATGGGAGGGTGTAAAGAGGACAAAGCCAAACTTTCCTCAGTGGTATCCAGTGTCAGGGCAAGAAGAAATGGGCACAAACTGAAATACAAGAAATCCCATTTACATATAACAAAGAACTTTTTTTAATGTGGTGGTCAGGTACTAGAGAGGTTACACTGGAAGGTTGTGGAGTTAGCATCCTTGGAGAGATTTAAAACCCAACTGGACACAGTCCTGGGCAACCTTCTATAGTTGCCCGGGCTCTGAGCAGGGGGGTTGGTCTAGATGATTTCCAGAGGTCCCTTCCAGCCTCAGGAACTCTGTGATTCCAAGTGGATCGGCTGTAGTGTATAATATAGCCATGTTTGGCCAGAGGTTATGGTAGAAGATAACTAATTGATAATTGCAGAATTTTGTTTTTTAAAGAATTCACAAGTCTTCAGTGTAGCCTGTGGTCAGAGTACAGTGACAGGGCAACATGGAGAAGAGGCAAGGCTATAAGAAAGTGCCAGATTTATTTAGGGTTCTTAAATGGCTAAAGACCTTTTCTGCATCCTTTGTACATAAGCACAATTAAATAATCCCTCGTTCTTTTTTTCTAATGAGAAATTAGTAGAGTGAGTAAGGACTGTGAGATCCAGTCAACACATATTTCTTCTTAGTTCAATGAATGTGCTTGTTATGCTTATGTTAGGGAACAGGAGGATGGTGCATTTCAAGTACCATTGCCCTTGATGGCAGTACTATTTTTTTTCTTTTACTGGAAGTGGTGCATCATCTGTTCAGATATTGTTGGATTCTGGATTAGGTTCTTTTGTTGACAGAAGCATGTGGTTAAGCCAACTGTACAAGGTGCTTCAAACCAGGAAAATAGGTTCTGCTGGAGATTAGGAAAAACTTCTTCACTTCCTTCACAGAGACCAGAGTTGGAATGTGGATTCCGCAGATTAATTTCTTTGTAATACACTGAGCAAATGAAAAGGAGAAGTGAAGAGTTTATGATGGTAAAGTTGGAATGCAACATTTTATTTTCTATTGGTATATTTATTAGGTGGTGTTTACCAGTCCCCTGAGATGCAGAGTCACTTTTGTTTTTAAACTTCCCCCTTTCATCCAGAGTTGGAAGCCAGCTGGTAGTCTTCTGAAAGTCTCTTCACTTTGCTGCAGAGAACAGGTGTCGGCACTGTAAATTTATGCTTGGAATTTGTCATCCCTAGTGACAGGTTTGTCATGTTGTCTGGGATAAATAAATACAATCACTTGAGTTGTGATTCAGCTGATGGATCTGTCAGAAGTGCCTGTCCCAGAGGTATGTACCAGAAAGATGTTCTTTTTCCAGGAAATCAAGGAGGAGAAACTTCTAGTCACTGGTTGATGGATCTGTGATTGGACCAAGTTGAACTTTATAATGAGTTCATATAAATTGATGCTTTCTGTTCTGTTCATGTTCTGTGTAACTGTTATTTAAGTATCCTAGAATATGGTGCTGCATGTGAGTGTCATCTGAGAATGTTGCCTCATTGCATTTAGATTGAGATTTTCAGGGTAATTTTCAAAGAACATTATAAAATACTTTAAATTTTCACAATTTCATCTGCTTTCTACAAAGTAGATTTTTTCAAGGGCACAGTTAAAGTCAGGCCAGAATCATTATAGGAAGATACAGCAAAACAAATAGTGTTACATCCTGTTTCAAAAGAATTTCTACTGTCAGCGAGTTTTGTGTCAGTGCCTCGGTACAGGCCAGGTATTTGCTCTGCTTCAGAGTCACTTAAACCATCGAGGCAGTATGTAAGTGGGAGTTGAGCGTGGGATACCACCAATGTTGCTTTCATCGGGTGAGTTTTTACTGTCAGGTTTTTGTAAGTAATATAATTAAAATGGCCATGTTCATTAGTACCTCTAATGTGCCAGATGTTGCTCTAATGTGCCAGATGTCCTCCTCACCTTGGTTTTGAGCAATGCGTTAGGCCAAGTACTCTGTTCACCTAACTTAAATGGCTTGCCACATTTGAAGGTTCCACTCTATTTACCAAGAAGGTATCTTACCTTCTAAATAGATGTATTTGTTAGCAAATTGCAATGTAGAAAAGTTTTGCCCAGCTACCCAAGCTCTTACCTTTCTCCTCAATAAACTGCCTAATGTTCTGGTTTAAGCTAGCATTACGGAGGCAATTTTAGACATTCTTAGTAGTTTGTCTTTCTGTAGAGAGTACTTCATCAACTGACATAAGTTATATTAAGAAACTCTTTGGCTCAATCAAAAAATGTAACCTCTTAGGAGATTAAATGTGTTAAAATGAGGTGTGTTAAAATGAGGGAGTTACTTAAATGCACTCAATAACACCACAGGGTGAAAAGTGAACTGTAATGTTTGCAATTGGAAATGAGGGAGTCTGATCTGCTTCTCTGGTTTGAATGTTCCTGCTGCATGTGGGCTTTGAAGAGGTCTGAGGGCAAGTGTCCATGAACCTTTGCTTCTCAAAATCCAGGTACCCCAGTGGGGTCTATCAGGTTTTCTCTGTGTCAGATACGTGAGTTTATCCCATATGGATGACTCCACCATGTCATCCATCCTCACAGAAGGAATTTGGGCTTATTTTGCACCTGCACATTGTGTTGCTGCTTGGTCACAGGAAATGTTGAGGAGGTTGATGCTTGAACTGTCTCCTTCCCCTGAATTTGGTCCCTGGCTAATCAAAGGCACTGGGAAAGGGAGAGGAACTGCAGCAGCCAGTTTGTGGAAGCCGAAGTGTAATGTCAAGTTTTCCCATGTCATCTTTTGTCTGAGGAAGAAACCAGAAGCACTTACTTCTGTGATATCAGCACTGTGCATAAGCCTTTCTGTGCTATTGCAGAAAATATGACTAAAAAATGTGGTATGGCCAGATTCCCTATGGGAACAAGAGACCTCCATGTTACTCACAGTAGTGATGGCTGACATGGTATATACTTCAGCAGCTCATGGCTGCAGAGTTCCTTACTTAACTTGAGGCCAGGTATCTTGTGCTCCTTGCCCCCCATATCTTGACCTGTGCTGTCCTTTTTGTTAATGGTATTTAAACAAGTACAACTATACAAGAGGAAAATACAGTGACTACTACTGAAATAGTTGAAAAGTCCTTTGCCATATCCAGTGGAGATGAACAATACTTTAAAAAAGTATATTGGTCAATGAAGATCAGGGAAAATTAGAGCCAGAGCCTCTGTTTAAGGTCTTTTCCTATTAAATGCATTGGGAAATTTAAATTGAAAAACCTAATGAAAATCAAGCCTTTCACTGATCAGTCAGTTTCACTTATTCACTGATATTATCTCGGTTTTGGCTGCAACCTCACTGTGGAATGCCAGGTTATCTGTAACAGAAAGAGCTGCGAAGATGTATTCGGTGTTATCTCTGCATGTAATGTGTAAGGCTATTAGCTTCAAGGCTCCCTTTCAGTGTTCACAAGTCAGTGCGGGGTGTGAGTTATAGCATGTCCTGCATTCATTCAGAAATGAAGAATCCTTCCTTACTGTGACACCAAAATTAAAAATGCTTTTAATAATGACTTACCAATGATTTCATCTTTTCCCAGCTACACAATCTCTAAAGGTTAGATTTCATTTACAGGTGTAAGTCCATAGTTACAGGTGGTTTCTGTGCCACTCTTGCAGGAGCTTGGAAAGAGTGCTTATAATCACTCTTCATCTGCTGTTCTTGCACCGAGTTGTTGGTTTCATCATTTTCTTTGTCCTGTACTCCTGTGACAGGGTGATTGGACCGATTAGAAAATAGTAGAGTGGAGTCATTGCTTATCCATTTGCCTTCTCAACTAGTACCTCTTCATACCTCTTTTCCCACGGAAGCTCTAAAAGCATTTAAATATGTCTGTGCCCTTTCAGTCTCACCGTAGGAAATGATGCTTGACTGAGCATACCAAAAAGGTAAAGGCGCAGCACAGCTCTGTGTGATTAGCAGTAGTTGCAATGGTTTTATAGCAGTAGCATAGGGTGAAAATATCAGTTGAAAAGTACCACAAAATATTAAAGAAGTATCATCCAAGAAGAATGACAGTCTGAGACATGGGGAATAACAGGTGTTAATTATTAGCTAGGTAAGTTTTCATTCAAGTGGAATTTTAACTAAATGGTGAGCCTAGAGAACATCACAAATCTAAACTGTGACAGTATAAATGAGACAATAACTTTTTAAAAATCATTTTTAACCCCCTGTGCTGCACAAAGTGTTGGGGTCCCTACATATTATTTCATATTATTTTTATTACAAATGAAATATTTTAGATTATTACCTTGAGATCAAGCCACTGCAAACAAAAGGAGTAGGGAGAAAAAAGCATTATTTTGATATTACAGTTGGAGAAATGCAAGAGGATAAAATTACTTTGAGTCACAATGAACAGTGGTAAAAGAGGAGAGAAATAAAATGCAAGTCTTGAGTGACTCAAGTTTATATATTACTCACAAGACCAATCTTTTCCTTAGTGTTTAATAGTAAACTCCTCCATGAAAATTCAGTTAGCCCATAGGATCCAGCATGACATTTATCTGACTGAAGGGGGGTGGGATGGTGAAAAAGAATTAGAGGAATTAAAATTCCCCAACCAGTAAACCCAAAGCTAGGATAAGGAGTAACATTAACAAAGATTTTTGGTATTAAAAAAGAAGCCAGGTAGCCCATTTTAATACTGAGTTGAAAGGAGTCTGGAGTAAAAGTAGAATTGAAACATACTTGCTTACTTACATGTCAGGTTAAGATTCAGTCTTATAAGATAATTTCAGAAATCTTATTTTGATTCCAGCAATCACATTGTGGTCACTTGTCATCCTGCTGCACTAAATACGCATTGAGAAAAGGGAACATTTATGACAAAGAAAAGTAAATATGTGTGAGATGCAAGAAAATCTCACAGATAGAGGAAAGTGCAGGAGTTAAGTTGTCTGTCGCTGAGGTATTGGAGTTTCAGCCAGAAAGTTCTTTGTTTATCTCCCAGTAATATATCTTAAGTTTCTGTAGGACTGTGATAGCAAAAGTGGCAAATAAAACCTAAAAGCGAGGGAAGTTTTGGGACAAAGCCATTTCCTACACTTGCTCCTCCCCCCCCCCCCCCCCCCGCTTTTGTTTCCTTTTGTTAATTTTATTAAATGCAGTGAAACATAACATTTTCTGTGTTTCCTTGAAACCTGGAAAAGAGAATTTTAATGCATTAGGTCAAGGAATCTAGAGATACTGAGATTTTGGTTCAACAGTAATTAAAATATGACCAAGAAAATTATTTATTTGGAATTAGCCCTGGGGCTTTGAAACTAGTGAAGGAAAAGAATAGTACCTGAATATATCATTTGAGATTTTTAAAAGATCCTGTCTATTCAGTCATGTATACATATTTTAACTTTGAGGAAGAGAGAGAAAAGGAAAATCAAGAGCTGTGTCACTGCCTAAAGACTAACTTTCTGATACTGTCTATTCCAGATCTGTTGCAGAAGCCACAGAAGTTGATCTCAACATGAGAGTTGGATTGCACACAGGCAGGGTGCTCTGTGGGGTCCTGGGTCTCCGAAAATGGCAGTATGATGTCTGGTCAAATGATGTGACTTTAGCCAATGTAATGGAAGCTGGAGGACTGCCTGGGTAAGTCTGGAAAGAACCATAGACTAAGAAACAGAAATCTGTATGGTTGAAGAATTTATCTCCTTCTTTGAGGCACTTGCTACCAATAAGGGTTGTGTTCAATAAGAGCAGTTAATATATTATGTGATTTATCCTGTGGAATTCTCAAAATGATCTTGATATTTATGTTAGTAATATGTTAAATTAGAAGCAAAACATTTCCAAACAAAATCCTTATTAGAAGCTGCCAAATATACAGAGTAGGAATGAGGCAGCGCTAGGAATGTGGGAATGCTAGACTTTCACCATTTCATGTATAAAAGTAAAAACCTCTAGTTCTTCCAGGAAATGTTTATCCTTGTACCTCTACACATGTGGAGGTGTGAGCCTTACTCCTTTTAGATGGCAAGATTTCCGACAGTAGTAGTGTGCTACAGAAATAAAGAATAACTGTTTATTGGGGTTGTTCAGCCTGGAGAAGAGAAGCTGCGTGGAGACCTCAGAGCAGCTTCCAGTATCTGAAGGGGGCTACAAGGATGCTGGAGAGGGACTCTTCATCAGGGACTGTAGCAACAGGACAAGGGGCAGTGGGTTTAAACTGAAATAGGGGATGTTCAGGTTAGATATGAGGAAGAAATTCTTTACAGTGAGGGTGGTGAGGCACTGGAACAAGTTGCCCAAAGAAGTGGTAAATGCCTCATCCCTGGCAGTGTTCAAGGCCAGGCTGGACAGAGCCTTGGGCAACATGGTCTAGTGTGAGGTGTCCCTGCCCATGGCGGGGAGATTGGAACTAAATGATCTTAAGATCCTTTCCAACCCCAACTATTCTATGATTCTGTGGACTCAAATACTGATGGTGTGTGTGCAAGTGATACGGTAGCACAGAAACCTGCATGCCCATGGAACATGTCCTGGAATTTAAGTACTCCTTGGACCACCTTGGACTCAGATGCATGCAGAGCATTTTCACAAAGGTGCATGGGTGTCCTTCTGTGTGCAACTCACATTTGGACTGGGACCTACCATCCTCTGTTGGATTTTTACAAGATCATGGTTTGCTGAACAGGGGGACAGTGGAACCTCTTAATTTGTGTGGTTGAGTGAATTTCAATGTGTTAATACGTCTGCCTCAGACAATTCTGTCAGTGTGTTTTGGATGTTCCTTACCTTAAGGCTCTCTGGCAAACAAAAATCTGAACACATGTTTAATGGAGGAAAGCAGTAATAGCTTTTCACATATCTTCTGTGAGGACATTTCAAATATAAGGAGCCTTTTGGGAGAAAATGCAAGGACAGTTTTCAGCATAATAAAACTCACCAGTAGTGTCTAAGATGGCTGTGCTGCCAAAACAAAGCAAATTAGAAAGCTGACTACAAAGCAGAGTAAATGAAAAAGTCAAAGCCGTGAAGGGGAATGGAAAAAGGAGTTTCTGCTTTATGCATAGGAGAGATTCAGAGTGTGAAATCACAAGTTTCAAAGAGCAGGATGTTCGTCCAAGCAGTCAGTGATGTAAGCATGGAGGAGAGCCACACAATGTGGAAGATGATTTGCAGACTTCCACTTGCTACAAATCAACAAATCTGCAAGTGTTTGGACAGTCAAGAGTTATCTTTCTGTTCACCCTGCTCAAGTTTAGAAGCTGCATATAATGGAAGTATTTCTATGCTCTATTTGGCTGAAAAGACAAAATTTATTTTACATCAAAATGGGATTTTGCACATAATTTGACCTCTTTATGATCTTCTGCTCAGGACTGTATTTCAGTAGCAATTCGATCATAATGTATCTTTGCTTTAAACAAGAATGTCCTTTTTTTCTCTTCAGGAAAGTTCACATTACAAAGACCACCTTAGAGTGCCTAAATGGGGACTACGAGGTAGAACCAGGATATGGTCATGAAAGGAATAGTTTCTTGAAGAAGCATAATATTGAAACATATTTTATTGTGCCATCCCATCGTAGGAAGGTAAGCTCCACACATTCCAGCTTATTCTGTGGTGTTTTCATAATTTAACAACTGTTCTGTGTTACTCTGAAAGCAGAGGCAATACTGGTATTTCTGATTTCTAAAAGCTCTTCAGATTCTGTAATCATTCTATCAGAAATTACATCATGTTACTCAACAAAATCAATTCTCTCTTCCCTTCCTCCCTTCAAAAGGGTGTTTCAGAATATTGATGCTCACAGCTTGGCTATTTTTCTTTCTAGTTTTCTTTACTCTTTCATTCCCATATTCCCATTTTGCTTATGCTCCCTTAACACTTCTTACATCACTTACAATACTGATGGCTCCTTTACTGGGCCTGGAGGATTCCTGACGAATAGACACAGAAAAGGTAGTATTTACAGACATGTCATGCCCACAGCAGAAAAGCTAGTGAAATGAATTCAACAGTGATTGAACTAACATCCCCTGGAAGTCTGGAAACGCCACTATGTGGCCAAGCTGTACAACACAAGCCCTTTTATCCAGGTCAGAGGAAGAGGCTGCTGTCAACCATCCTGCTTTCGAATGTAGGTACCACTGTACCACAGATCAGGTATTTATGCTGAAGCTGAGTAAATTTTCTAAGATCATTGCAACAAATAATATGTCCTCTGTCCAGAACATGATGTTCTTTTCTCCTGCCACACTGAGCTGCTCATGACTGTTTCAGTGTTTTCCTTGCTTGCTCTGTCACCTCAGACTCCCATAGTGATTTGGGTCATCCCTTTCTTATCTGAGCTGTCCCTCCCTCCAGATTTTCTTAAGCTTCCCTCTCCCTTCAGCTTCTTCCTTTTGTCAGACGCCTGGAGATGTACTGGGGAAAGACGAGTAAGTCAGCAGTGCTGTTGAGGGACAATAACATTTTCTGCTCTTTTCTTCTTTTTGGTGGAGAACAGAAAATGCAAAGTGTGGAAAGAATAAGGTAAGAGAAGATTTTAGCTCATTTGAGCAGGAACTTCACTTCTTAGATGTTACTCAGGATTTAGCCACCCTGATGGAGATGGAGATGAATGTGACTCCTTGTTCTAACCATATATGATTATGAAGAACAGAGGCACAGCAGTGCGATGGTAATATCTAGAATCTCAGCATGCAGCGAAGGTGATGACAGTGGCTTTCCAACAGGTTCATTTATAGTCACACCTTTCTTCCTCAACCTGTTAGGGCAGCCTTTTGTTCTACTAAAAAAGGTTTTGTGGCCTCAGTAGGAGTCTTTAAAGTCCATAATCATCAGGTAAACACATTCAGTTTGTTCCAGCCTTTTCCATGTCAAATGAGACTTGTCTTAGAAGTTATCTGCCATAATATGTTTACAGGCCAAGAGGAACTTTATTGCTCTTTATCTCAGCCAGACAGCTTGGGATACAGACTTTTGCACCCTTAGCTTCTGAGACTTGCCCAAACAAGTTTCATTCAGGGATTTGGTCTTTAGAGAGAAAATTATCCAGTTCTGAAAGTATGAAACCAATACAGACCAAGTTATAAAGTGATGTGAAAGGTCCATGCTTGGGGGTGTTAGCCTATGGGTGTTAGACCAAAATGCAACCAGGGAAAAACAGGTCATCTTGAATTCCATGCCTGCAGTCAGTTTCTTGGTCTGAATTTGGTGACTCGGGGAGTTTTTATGGAAATGTTGGAAGTTCAGTCACCGGGGAATTTGATTCTGCGAGTGAAAGATCCTGTTCGTTTACCCCAGAAAGACTGCTGCAAGGGTGGGGGTTTTTATGCACTTCCTCTGAAGCATCTTGTTATTAGAGAGATGGGGTGTTCTCATCCACTGTGAAAATTCTGCAGTCTCATCTGTAGCAGTTCTTCTGCTGCTATAGATGTTTAAATCTGTTTACAGATAGTGTGAAAGAAAACAGGTGGGAAAACAGTGGGCTAGATCCTGCTTTGGCAGCCAGGGAGAGATTTTTCTGGTGGCTCTCTTAAAACCAGAACTAGTTTGTAGATTAACTAATCCCAATAAAGTAGAAAACATAAGGGAGAGGCGAATTAAGGTAGGTGTGTTGCTTATTGCTGCTAGGTATGTTTGTCCTGGTTTTCTGTTGTTTTCACTCCTCAACCATTATGTATGATTTCATTTCCCATGTTATTATGTATCAGGTTTTGTTTCATATGGGAAGAGAAATATCTTAATTTTAGGAAATTGTTGATAGGTTGGTGCACAGAGACAAGGAGAGAGAAAAGGGCATAAATATGGCTATTACATAAAAAAGCTGTGTTGTGTCAACTCCACTGTGTTTACCAGTGATTGAGGAACAGAACTTTGACATTCCCGTATTAAAGTAAACCAGGTCAATGCATGTTTAATGTGCAAGGATGAGAGCCTACTACTGTGTGAGCACACATTTCTTTGTCTTTGCAAGATTGCTGAGAAACTGCAGGTGATTGCTGAGAAATGACTGATGAGTTTTTCATCAGCTACATAAACCAAATGCCATCTCACCCATGGGTGTCTCTGATGGGCTTGTGGAAGTGGCAGATGCTGCAGTACAACTTGGCTAACATTAGCTCTCCGATATGCATGAGTGGCACGTCAGCCAAACTGGCACAGAAAAACACTTCATGAATTGTACTGGTCTTGACTGGCTTCTCCACTGGGCTTACAGGTCAATCAGCATGTCAGTTTACCGTTTCTTACAGTACATCACACATCTCCAGTCTTCATATACTTGCATGCTGATCACTGGGCCACGAGCTACATAATACTATATTTACCTTCAGAATAAACACGTGCTGTCCCCTCCTACTCAGTTCAGTCATTAACACTTCAGAGACGTAGAACAGAAGGCTACCCATGAAGCACAGACAAGATAGAGTTTCTTTAGGTGAATTCAGGTATCTGTTGGTTTAACATTGTATTTCTTCCTCCAGAGCCTCAGTAGCTGAAATGCAGACACATTTTTTATTCTTTACGCATCATCTCTGACATTAATATGAACTGACTTTATCAGGTATGATGCCAAGAGGAATGAAAGTCAATTCTATGAGCAACAGATGGCCATGAATCTGTTGAATTTGGAAGGTAAATAGGCCCACTTAGGGTTTTTATAATTTTTATTTATTTATTTAGGAGATGCGTAGCCCACATTCTCCCATATTTAGTCTGACAGGAAGATCTTTCATCACCCAAGCCAAGAATAAGAAACAATGTAAGACAATTAATTCATGTACTAGTTACATTTTAAACATGAACACATTATAAAGTATTCCATTATTTTTTTAATCTTTTACTGAATCAGCTAACCACCACAATGTTGTGATCTGATCTGATTGCTAGTTTGGTGCATAAGCTCACAGGTGAGAGCACTTTTAAGTGGCCACTGAGGAAATACTTTTCTTTTTGTTTTGTTACAGTTTTTATTTTGGTAGAGATTGTATTAGTCTATTATTATTATTATTAAGCGGTAATTATGCACATTTGGCTGGATAACATTCAGCTTCTAAACAGACTTAAATAATTTATGTGATTTCCAAAGGCATACAGAAAATATTTAAATCAAATTTTTTTTGCTGGTCACCCTAGTTAAAAACTTTTGCAAATATGCTTTTTTAATACAGTACAAAATGTTATGATGCCCTGACAAAGTTTCTAGTTCTGAAAATGCACATTTCTTTTAAGTAAAATTTAATTATATTTTCAAGCTATTTTATATTGGTACTACAGCTTACAGTGATGTGGACCAAAACAAGATTTGAAAAGTTTGATTAATGTAACTAGCTACAAGTCTGACCACGTACAGGAATATCTTGGACTTTTCAAACAGGTCTGATCCAGTTAGAAAAACAGATCTCTTTCTAATACATGAAATATTCATGATACCCTGTGCTTTAAACATATGAACATTCTCTTAGTTTCAAAAGGTCCTGGCTTTCTGAAGTGTTGTAAGTATTACTGCATGTGGCTGTTGTAGCAGGAAAAGATCTAGGCCAGATAGGTTAATATCAGAGCCCCTTACAAGAACTTATAACTGCTTAGACCCAAACCTTTTTTCATTAATGATTCCTCTGTAATCTACCTGACTAATCTTATTCTGATTTTCAAACTGTATGCTTAAAATCTAATTTATGGGGTTTTATTAATAGAGTGGATCTGGTTTCATTAGAATTCTTTATTCTTTCATTGTCAGCACTGACATTTGCCATAGTCTCAGTTTTACAGCTGCTGTAGCTGGCTCCCAGAAGCACAGCAAAGGTAGTGAGCTTAGCTGGACTGTACTTCACTTCTGCGGTTGCTCTAGAAAGTATGATTCTCCTGCAGTGTTACACCTCCTAGGGTTTGGCCACAAACTTGGTGATAACTGGGTGATTTTGTATTTGGTTGGGCTTACTTTTGTTGCAGCAGTTGTCTCTGTTGGCATCTCTCTAGCTTTGAAAAGGCTCATTGATTTCAACAGCCCAGCACAAACGATTAAACGAAATTCCTAAGGTACTTTTACAGATAACTAGGCAGTGGTCAGAAGTGATCAAGTGTTTGTGAGGGGAAAGAGTTCTCAGAATGTGTTAGTTTTTGTATTTACAGAAGTGGCCTGTCATCACTGTACTCATTGCCAGCTTGAGGTAACCAGCCTCACTAAGTAACTTTGCCAGCTCTAGAACTAAGGCAAAGACAAATAATGCTCTAGACCATTGACAGGAAGCAGTAGACCTGTGTCCAGGAAAGGAGGTCATAAAACTGGTTCGAATAGCGCACAGTGACAGAAATTCATGAAAAGCCCATGAAAGTGAGTACTACATCTGTTTGCCCTTTGGAAACTAGCTGTTTCTTTGGAAAGGCTGACATTTCTCTTTCCTGCCTTATCACGTACATACAAAGCCATGGCAGACAGTCTCAGAAAATCCTTTCTGGAGCTTGGACAGCCCCGCTCTATTATCTGAAGTCTTTGACTAATGCTGTGACCAAAATCCCAGGTGACAGGGTCTAACTGTTTTTTCCTGGATCCTTGTTTAGTTATCCAGCCAGAAGGAAGCAGATGCTGGTAAGAGGTATGGCACTCTGTCTCCTGCCTGGTGTTGAACCATGTCCTAAACGTTTCAATGCAGACAGCTAAAATTTCAATTCTGTTTTTGTCCAAAAAGTAATTGTAGCCAAACCAAAATACCAGCAGTCTCTTTGAAAAGAGAAGGTAAAGCAATAGTTGAGGAAGACAAGAGCACTTTTGTCAATCTTAGGATTTCAGGAAAAGTAAATTGAAAGCCTGAAGGTTCAAGAATCCTCTCAATAAGCAAACAACTCAGGAGCATCCAACGGAAAATAGTGTTTAAAATGGAAAAGCTGCTGCAAACAGAAGAAATATGTAGAGCAATTAACTACACCACACACCTGCGGCATAATTTGTTATGAACTGCAGATGGATTTAGCAGCTCAAAAGGTTGATCACTTAATTTCTTTGACTCATGATCCAGTAGGCAGAAATTCAGCAACCTGAGATTCATTCTAACTTGCATGACAATGGGTGCAAGAAAAGTGGCAAGGACTGTCACATCATTTTCTTCTGTTGTTGTTTCATCTAGGATAAACAGATGGGATTTTAAACTTCGTGCATTGCAGTCCTGTCACCAAGAAGTTATAGGAAATAAACACATTTTCTATCACTCTGCTGCTTGAAAAGGCAGTATTTTTTGACTTGGAGTACAACATCCTCCTTCACTGTTAATCAGCTTTGTTGCAGGAAGCAGTTGATCTGCCTTCTATGTTAAAATAAATTACTAGGAACCATATCTTTCCAATACCAACCAACAGGTTTTGTCTGCTTGTGCCTTCCCTGTGGATGATTTGGGTTTTGTTTTCCCCGAGCATGGAATGAACTTTGTACAGTATAGCACAGAGAAAGCAACATAGATTCATGATGGCTTTTTTGTGTTGTATAGATGAAAAACATAGTGACTCCATGTGCTTGCCTTTTGACTTTATTGGTAAATCACTTTTACCTGTGAATCACTGGTAGCAACTAGCATGTTTCACTAGAATAACTGCTCATATATACTCTTGAGATGCTTTCTAGCATGTCTTAATACTTTCATCTGGCCTTTTAAAGTGAAGGAATGTGTGTATATAATCCATGTATTACTAGGATTTTTGATAGCAGTTTGTTGGATTTTGTCTGACCTGATTAAAAGATAGTATCTTGGCATCATTATGTGAACAACAACTAAAGAAAAAGAAGGCTACAGAAGGAACAAAATAAGCCGAGTGAAACAACAGGTCTAAAATTACTACACTTGATTCTTTTTAATTTAGTATTTCAATTCAAATTGAAGTTCCATCTATACTTGTAGGAAATTTCCTTCTCTGCAAAACTAATTTGATTTAATCGCTCTGGTTATGCCTACGTGAACATGCCACACTGTTCTCAGGTTCTCCTTCTTTTTCCAAACACGTAGAATTCCTGTTTTCCACAGAGCACTTGTGGCCCAATCCACCCATATGGCTAGCAGCCCCCTAGGACTTCTTTGCATCTGACTCTCATAAAAATACCCAGTCCACTTTGTCTCAAGAGAGTTTTCGTGGTCATTGTAAGTTGTCAGCTTTCTGGACTAGTTCATTCTGAGGGTATTTTAACTTAAGTGGCCATATGCTTACCAGCTCTTCTGGAGTGATCGAGCTCTGACGTCTGGACTCTAAGTAGTAACAGAAGAAGTAGAGCTCTGCAGTTAATGCAAGGCATGTGAAAAAGGCAGACAAACTCTCTCCCTTTTCTAGCACACAGCCAGCAAAAACATGTTCGACAAAATTGTTCTAATTTGAAATGCCCCAAGTGAGGCATACGAGCCCAAAGCTGGGCACTCGCTAATGATTTCTGCTTTCAGATGGATGACTACCTGCAGCTACTGCTGCTGCCACAGCTAGGATGCTCCAGGGTGGTGTTTGCTCCCAGTGGCTGACAGCTCCTACCAAGGAGCTTAACTAGAAATCTGAATGTAGAACTTGGGCATTTCACCTCAGATACACCTTAGCAAATCTGATTTAACAGATAGACACACAGCCTTTTGATGGAAGCTCTAGCTTGTATCTGGACAGGGGTTGATCTGTGCCTGAGACACTGCATTGCACAAGTTGTTGGAATGTAACGCACCCCAACACTGCTTGTGTTAGCACCCAACGAACACGGGCAGAGGAATGGTGCTTGCGTTGCACAGTGTGTTGCTGTCCATCTTCAGGATTGCTTATGCAGCTGCTGTGAAACTGCTAGTGCATTGTTGTCAGTGTGACAGCACACAGCTTGGGCTGTCGGTGGTGGAGCTACTGACGTGCTCTAACATCGATTTCCTCTCTTCTTTTTCTTCCTTCAGAAATACAGACTCTTAGAAGGGAGAAACATGGGGCACTGGTGTAAGATTTGCTCTGTTATTCATCTCTTAGAGATTGTTTTAGTCTTTACAGTTGCTAAAAACTTTTTCTGTGTCAAGAAAGTGGCCACACCATTCTGAATGTTAAGAATTTGTCTTATAAAAGCTGTATTATTTACTGGTAAAAATAACTAATATGCTTTCCTGACAGCTGAGGTATAAGCAAAATGTGTGATAAGGGCAGTAGAAAAGGTTGGAAAGTATATGTCTGATGATTTTAACTATAAGAAGGATAAAAAGCCAAATAAGATTTGCACACCTGTCTCAAGACAAAATGGTGTGCAGATATTAATAGAACAAACACTGCTAACCAAGAGGCATGGTCCTGCCTGCCTGAAGAGAGAAAACACAGATAGACATAATGCTACAGCATTGGTGGTTTCTGTAAATGTGCTTTGTATGTCATTAGTGTCTTCTTTCCCATGCCATTTTAAGCACTGTGGTTGAACATAGCCAGGGGAACAACAGACTGCTGCTGTTCCTGAGAATCCCAGATAAGCACCAGTGAATCCCTCACCAGGGTATTACATGAGATTCAAACACTGGGGTGTTTTCCCAGGATTCTAATCAGCGCTTGGTTTGTTGTCTGCATACTTAAAGATACTCACAAAGCTGTAGATAGTCTGGCTGCTTTCAGAGTGCTCTGTTAGAAAATCCCAGCTCTTAAACTTATTTGCCAGCTGTGTTGCAGCAACCAGCCAACCTTCCCTAAAATGAACAGTGAACAGAATAAAAGGTGATCCCAGTGGTCATAAAGAAGTGTGAAAGTGAAATGCATTACAAAAAATGAGCTGGAATGAGAATGCTGCAGTCCAGTTTCCCTGTAATGCTGGCCTGGAACAAGTTCAGAGACAAGGCAGAGTGAAAGACTGGTTTTGGTTTTTTTAAGTCTGTTTTGACTTTACTGCATTTCTTGCCTGTAGCAGAGGATAACAGCAGCAGGTGAGATTACTTAAATATTCCACTTGGAAGTTCACTGTGTCACAAGCAGTGTTCTGCTGTAAAAGTAGTCATAAAAAGGGACATGATTTGTGAGATGAAAGTGGGAAAGAATTCCTTCGTATTTTTAATATTGTGTATATAGAATAGTAGGATGGAACATTCTCAGTCCCAGTGCAGAATCTGTATGTCCTGCAACCACTAGATTTAAAAAAAACACCCAAACATATAAATTAATATAAAGATTATACATATCTATTAATTATATTAAGATATATGAAATTACGCATACTGCTAGTATGCCTGACTTGTGTGTCCTGCAATGTCCTTTGCGTGGCTAGGTTCTTGGACAGCCACGGAGAACAGTAGCTGTATGTGTTCCACACATGTTCGCAGCATCGCACAATAGCTGAATTTGGAAGGAGCCTTTGGAGTCATGTGGTTGACTTTCCTGCTCAAAGCATGGCCAGCTTCACAGAGCCACTTCTGAAATTGCACATTGCTCAGAGCAACTTGTTTGTGTAAGTGCTTAGTGTTTCCCTGGCTGGAGATTCCACAGCCTCTCCGGGCAACCTGCTCTAGCACATCATCATCCTCACAGTGAAGACTTCTGTTCTTTGCATCAAATAGGGCTTTCCCTTGATCCAGCCTATGTTCATTGTCTCTTGTGCTTTTTCTGAGCATTTCTCTGTTGAGTCTGGCTCTGTCTTCTCTCCAGCTACTACTTAGGTGGTTGAAGATAGCAATTAGATCTCTCCATAGCCTTCTCTTCTTCCAGCTAATGAACTGAATTCCCACAGGTTCTTCTCGTATGTCGTATGCTTTAGAACCCTGATTGGTTTGCTGAACCTTTACTGAACTCACTCCATTTTGTCACTGTTTTTCTCCTACTGGGGAGCCAGGAGGAGACACACTACTCCATTTTTCTTTTTTTCAGTGACCTGAGTTCAAGAACTCCTATTTGACTCCATCCAGACAGCTGGAAAGCTCCCTTGTATTTCCAGCATTCAAAGGTTGATAGATTATCTGCTGGTAAGATTTATAAACAAAAATAGACTCATTGATGGTGTGAGCTAAAACTGTTCTACTTACTTCTTTGAAGATATAGTCAGGAAAGTGCATGAAAATATGTGTTTGAGGAGAAGTTCATATTGGCGTGGCAGGGTCACACTGCCTGAGTGAGCCAAGCTGTATCCATTCCAGGTTTTAAAGTTGCAGGTTAGTACAGAAACACATCTGTAATAAGTTTGCATCAAGGAAGCTCTAAATTCCTCTCTTTTCACAGGACTTCAAATCCTTATACAAGGATACAGTCATGCCCATGGGCTCCCTTTTCTCAGTCACGTTTTCTTCAATCTTTCGCTTGTAAGACATTCTGCCTATTCTTTGCTGCTCTTGCACTTTACTGTGGCAGTTCCATAATGAAGGCTGTCAAGCAGCTTCTGTAGGTCTCTACTTACTTAAGAGCATACTTTCCAGCCAGTCTTACGGGGACCTAAAACTGAAGTTGTTGACCCAGTTAATGCAACGTCCACAGTGAAAGGTTTGGGCAAAGAAAGAGCTAATGATCTCTTGAGATATGGTTCACTTGTAAACCTCTATGTATTCCATTTTATCTCTGTGTCTTAAAAAGATGAAGCAAAATGCAAAACTGGAGGGAGTTTCAAAGAAGTTACTAATTTTTGTTGTGTCAAAAGGTTGGTAAGGAGACTGAGTAAAATATGTAGTACTTTTAGAGGAATTGGGGCTAGGAGAAATTGGGAAATTTTTTAAGTGGAGTATGTGTCCGAAAAGTATGTTTTAGCTGTTGGGAATGGTAACTCAAAAGCTTATCATATCTGCCATACTCAAGCATAACAACTTTCTATTTCGTGTCCTTAGGAATACTTAAAGGATATTTAGTATGTGGATATCCTTGTACACTATCTTCTATGCAGTTATTGCAATACAAGAGTAAGTCTTCTGCCAGAAAGCCCTCAAAAGAAAGGGTTCATGTTGGGAATCTCTTCATGGACACTTTTGTTGAACTATCATTTATACAAGTGATTACATACTAGATACATGAGTGTCCTTTTCGATTCTAGCTAATGACCATGCACGACAGTGCTGGTGATGCTACCTGGTTTCAGTCAGTCTTTCAGTGCACCACAAAGCCCATGTGCATACCTAGGCACCTTCCCACATTTGAAACGTGTCACATGTTTATAACATAGCTACATCCTAGTAAAAAACTGTACACAAGTCATTCTTGTGTTTCATAGCCACAGTGTAACTAACTAAACAGAGTATTGGTAGATCAAGAGGATATACCCTTGATTCTCTAGAAAATGCAAGTGCATAGCTGTATGTGTTAAACAGCATGGCAAACCTGTACCTGAGATGCCATTCAGAATAGAAGCAGAGTCATTTGCCCTGTCCCTCTAAATTTCAGTATCCATGAAAACATGCCTTAAATAAATGCTGCTTTCTTCATTCCTTGATCTCTGAAGTAATGACACAAGCTTCTCTAGTAAATCATAGTATTATGAAGACTGAACAGCAAATCCTCAGTGCCATTTGTGGGTTTTAGAGCATTTGAATAAAGTTTTTGGAGTGTGATTTGCTTTGCCTTTTGTACCCAGGAACACTAGGGACCAAATCCTCTGTGCTTCTTTATTTTGCTGTTCCAGAAAAGATTAATTTTACAAGCTCAAATTCCCATAGTGTGGTGGCATGGGGTCCTGCCACATTTCCCATGAACACTGCTTTACACATTCCGTGTGCCAGAAGCATGAATAAGATTTGTATAAATACTGAGGGTAGAATAAAGGATCACTCTTATTCTGATCTGTGAAAGTGAATATGTGCTAGGGGTTTGCTAAAGTCAGCAAGAGTTAAATGCATGCTTAAGAGTTAACCAAGAAAATATTCGTCCTTGCTGAACTGGGAGCTCTGTGGTAAAAGGAAGAGGTTATACCCAACCCTTTTGGAATATTTCTCTGTGGTATAACACTTCTTGCTTTGAAGAAAGAAGATGCAAGATGCAACCTCAGTGCCTCACAGCCTCCTTTAGAGCATGAATTTAAGTGTATCTTTAAAGCAAAAGCTATCCTCTTCTGATTTTAACAGCCTTACCAGTGGCCAAAGTAACAAAACGAGGAAATAAGAAAAAGACTGAAATTGTATTTTTTAACATAAGTTAATAAAAATGCTCATTTCCTCCTTATTTTTTTCTTCCACAATTTATTTTAAAGAAATACAAATATTGCCTCTTTTATGAGTTTGTCATTAATATGCTTTTTAATGCATAGACTACATTTCTATGTAGAAGAGAGTTTCCAAAATGTTAAGTATGTGCTTAAATACTGTCTGCTCAAGAGATTCTTAATATCTCAAGTAAAAAAAAAGATGAAGTAATCTTCATCTGCAAATACACAATGTTTATCAAAATGTGTTGCTTCTTGGTTACAGCATTGCTTTGTTCTGACCACTAGATGGTGGAAATGTCTGCAAGTACGTATGTCTGCATGGGAATATAATCATAGAATGGTTTGGGTGGGAATAATGACACCGTTCTAAATCCTGCTTTTCTGACCAACAGATATTTCCTGGACTGATTCTCTCAGACATTAAGCCTGCCAAAAGAATGAAGTTCAAGACAGTCTGCTACCTGCTTGTTCAGCTCATGCACTGTCGGAAGATGTTCAAAGCGGAGATCCCTTTCTCCAATGTCATGACGTGTGAGGATGATGATAAGGTAATCCATGTGGGCTATTCAGGCATCTGTTCCAGGGCCACATTAAGCAGACCTGCTCTGAGAATGTATGGGGTGACCTGACCAAATGATAGAGGAGTTTCTAGTGTTCCTGCTGGAGTTAGAGCTATCTAATTCCCACAGTCTTTCACAATAAAGATAGAACTTAATGATAACAGGCCTCAAATTTGGAGCTCGTCTTGGACAAGCCAGCACAGGTAGCCTGTATGACTTCTATTAAGGGCTTCCTTCACAGGAACTAGCTTCAGAGGCTTTTCCTGCAATTTCGTAGAGCTGTTCTTTTGCATCCTGAGTCCATCACAGTCTGAAACTGATGGCAGCAAATGCAAAATGACAGGATAATTTTGTGTCTCTAGATGGTTCTCTAAAAACAAAAAGGCAAGTGATAAGCCAAAAAACCCTGTTTGTTCCTAATACAAATCCTAAATACAAAGTCCTTAATACAAATAAGACTACCGCTTTCCTCAATGGCTTGTAATGCCATAACTCAAAATTGCCAGTAGCCTGGTTTACTTCCTTTTCTGTGTGTGGATCTACCCCAAAATTTATGGAGAAAATACTTCTGAAGCGTTGCTCAATCCACTTTCTTTGTCAGCAGGTGGCAATATTACATAGGTCACTCCAGCAGTGCTCCAAAGCAGCGCATGTGTGCATTGGCATCAGTAATACATCTAGACTGATTGCTCCCCCTTTTGTTGTTTGGAGTTTCTAAAATAACATACATTTATGGAAGATTCTAAACCTTACTTTCAGAAAGCATCCTAATTTCTGTATTTTGGATCTTACATATACTTGTGTTTCTCCTGTGGGAAAAGGGGAGAAAAGTACATTAGTTCCTTTAAGATGCAGTTTCAGTGAAGACTTTCAGTAAATCCAGATTTTACGTTGAAACTGGCCGTGTACTAGGCCTTCCAGTTGTGGATCAGTACTGTTCTTTGAGTATTTGACCAAAGTAACCCCCACATTCCTTAGAGCATGTGCAATATTTTACAATGTGTCCTATGTATATATGTGTATAAATATGGTAGTTCACATAGAAAATCCTGATATGGGTGTTTTAGGGATCTGATGAAGATTTTCTCTTGTCAGAACATTTACAATGAAGTTCTGCAATGCCATCTTTAACTGAAACAGTTTTTCTGAGCTTTTGTACCTAACACATAATATTTATCATGGAGCATGATAGATGATTTTAATGTAAATATGCTGTGTTGCAGTGCAGGGTTTCTTCAGAGATACCAGTCCTCACATCATGTAAAACAAGCTGTAGCTATAAAGGCTTTGAAGCTAGCACATTACTGCAGCATGTATTTATTTAATTGCTGAGGAAAAATAAATACTGGATCTTGGTCGCTTATAAGACATAATATAATGTAAGTCTACTGTGTGAAATAATAAAGATATAAATAAGAGACCTACTGCACATAATTGTACATAAGCAACAGCTATTTTGATTAAAAAAACAGTAACTTTAACCCTATTTTAAATTGGAAGAATAAATAATAGAATTTATTTCATAGAAATGTAAGAATATTTCATATATCAGAATAACTTCTATTGTCTACCCTCATTCCAGATTTTAAAGAAGAGAATCATTTTGGAGTTTGTTTAATGATGTTTTGCTCACCCCTCTTACTATGCTATAGGTTTAAATTTGGGTTACAAAAAATCCCCAAAGGTGTACTTTCTGCTGCACCTTAACCAATACATATGCTAACTAGTTATTGTTTATAAAGAGCAAAATTGTGTATTCCTAACAATATTCCTGAAAGCACTCACTTTCCCCACAAACTTGTGGGACAAATGTGTTCTGCAAGAGAACATTTTTATCTCCATTTAGAAACATTTGGAGTAGTTGTTTGGCTGGCAATTTAAGATTTTTATTATGGCTAACAGGACCTAGAAGAACAGATTTGAAAGCTCTAATCCATGTATGTCCACAGGATTATTTTTCATGTTGAAAGATTTAGTTCTTGCACTACAGGCAACTTAACAAGTAATGGGATCTGATAGTTTGAAGAAAAATGTCTCAAGTAGCCTCATAATTGTTTAATGCTGGTATAAGCTGCTGTGTACATATAAACCCAGCAAAGCAGAACTTGGAAAGTTATTTTATCTTTGCTAAGGTCCATTGTCCCTCATAATCAGAAAACTGAGGTGTCAGTCAGCAGTTAGCCTTTCCCACTGTTCATAACTACTCAGGTATAATTTACATATAGTATAAGCTATGTAAGCTAATGAACTGCTGTAGTTCATTATTTGTTCACTGATGAGGCTTTCATGAGAACTTCTTGTGGAATAAGACAGGAAACTGCCATTCCTGCAGAATTACTTAAATAGCAATCACCACCTGTTTTTACCATCTGGTTTTAAAGGATATTTTGTAGTATAACCTTGAAAGAGTGGGCTATTAAGTACTGACTGCTCTGAAGAGAGAAATCTGATGTACTGATGTAACAGCTTGCTGATACTCTACTGATTATATCCTGAGCCAGTGTTGTCCTTATCCTTGAGCAGACTTGTAATTTCATAACTATTTGAATTGTCTTCCTGAACTCTGCAGATATTAGACAAAAAAGTATTCCTTTAACTGTATAAAAATAGTACAACTTGCCTGAGTGTGGTTGTCAAAACTCTTCCGGGAAGTAAGGCTTGACTCCTTTGGAGGTGAAAAGGATATTCAAGTGATGTCTCTTCCTACTCAGTGTGCCTACCATTAGGTGACTGGTTTTTCTTTACAAAATTGGCCTACATCTTTCTCATTCTGTGTTTAAGAATTGCTGCATCTACAAGAGTATTTTGGGAAGGCCCGAAGCCTTTCAGTGTGCTGGGGCGTGGGCAGTCATACTAGTGCAGATCTAGCTGTAATGGTTTAGATCATAGAGTCATAGGATGGTTTGGTTTGGAAAGGACCTTCAAAGCTCATCTAGTCCAAGCCTTTGCAATGAGCAGGGATTTATTCAACTAGATCAGGTTGCTCAGAACTGCATCCAGCCTTGCCTTGGATGTCTCTACATCACAGTGCCTTCAGCTGAAGGTTACCACCAGTGTGGCTGAGATGCTGCTCACCATCTTCTGAGTGATCTCTGTGAAAAGTGAGACATTGTCTGAAGTCCCTTTCATATATTCTCTGTGATAAATCTTTTGCACTGCAAAGGAGTGATCATCTCGTCAGTTGTGCTGTCTCAGCCATGGAGGAATTAACCCCAGTTAGGCAGAGGTTAGCTCTGTTAATTTATTGGAGTGCTCCATCTGGATCTGCGAGTGCAATTAAGGCATACTCAAGAGGTCTTAACCAGAGAGCCACTTGGCTAAGTTAAGAATAGAAACACTTGAGATTTCAAACCCTCTGAATTCACACATGGTCTTTGTGCAAGACGTTAAAGAAATTTACCTTTTCAAAATATATATTCTTAACTAGACAGTCTTGGACAGTCGGACTTTCTTCTGTCTTGAAGAGCCTGGTTGTCTTGTCCTCGAGATGTCCATGTCTTCAATCAGAAAAAGAATAATTATTTTTCTAGGTAAAGTCACACTGATGGGGATCAAACTGATTATTTCTTCAGTGGCAGGGAAGTGTCAGGGCAGTATGTGAAGAGAATTTCTGTGGATGAGGATTGAAATCTGGAATGCAGTGGGCATTTTCTCCCTGATTTTAGTGAGATCAGGATTTCAGCTAAGGTGTTTTCAGAGGTGGCAATCACATGGAGATAGTTGCTCTGCTTAAGGAATTCCTCATCCTGGCTGTGAGCTTGAGCTAATATGAACAGCAATGAAAAATTGTAACATTAATGAAATCTATGCTTCTTTCTTCATCTGTGCTACAGAGGAGAGCACTAAGGACAGCCTCTGAAAAACTCAGGAATCGTTCCTCTTTTTCTACTAATGTTGTATACAACACTCCAGGAACTCGAGTGAACAGATACATCAGCCGCTTGATAGAGGCCCGGCAAACTGAGTCTGAGATGGCTGACTTGAACTTCATCACCCTGAAGTACAAGCAAATTGAGCGTGAAAATAAAGTAAGAGTGTTTACAATTATCTTTTTACTGATTTCATTGACCAGGAGCCAGCTAGCACTGGTTTTTTGTTTGGTTTTAGACAATACTTAAATTCTACTCACTATCTTTAAATAATCCTCTGGACTGCCTCTCAGCTAAGAGGGAGACATGATCTCCACCTTCTATGGAAGCATGTAGAGGGGATAAAAAGAGCTATCAGTGTCGTTCTGCTAATCGAGATCCTCCCCCATAAAGTTACACATCCTGTGTTTTGGCCCCCCTTTTGCTTCTCCAAACTGCCTGACCTGTGTCACCAGTTTATGCTGTCTCATGGCAATGTGGCTGCCTACTGACTCATGTCCTCTGGAGAAGCATTAATGACAGGAGGATGCTTCCCTCTGCATAAGTAGCCTGATAAGTATTGTTCTCATCAATCCTGGAAAATTTAAAAAACAATCTTAAATCTTTATGCAAGGTTGTGATCTTATGCCAGTGTGACTTTGCTGAAAGCAGTGGACTTACTCCAGACTTACAAGTATGCGTATAACCTAACAAAGTAGAGCTGTCCCTACCTTGTATGGGTTTTGTGTGTAAATCGAAGTTGTTTTAATTGGGAAAAAATAAAAGCCTTTGGTTTATGTGTTTAAAAAAGCAAAAGGGATTTTGGGTTAATTTGGCAGTAGAATTTATTTTTCCACTGTAAGTCAATTTGTAGTCTAAGACTTCATGCCACTGCTGTTTCAAGTCAGAAGGCTGTGTGCCAAATTAGACTCTGTTTTTTAAAGGTCTTGGGAATTAACCTTGGTTTCAAGTTTCCACAGTGATTTATTATCTACTGGTAATTGTTTTCTTTCAAAATAAGAAAGTCTTTTGGTGCAAATGAGATTGAAATTTTGATATTTCTGAGAACACACTCATGTGCTTCCACCCCTGGAGAGTATTCTGTTGTAAGGACTGTGGCTTAGTGGAATCAGGGCAGTAACTACCCAAAACTGAGCTTGTGTCTCTCATTAGCAGCTGGCTCCAACCTACCTGTTAGTGTCCTGTCCTGAGCAGCTGTTGTGATTTAAACCCAGCTGGCAACTTGAGTACCAGGTAGCTCGCTCCCCTCCTCAATCGAATGGGGAGGAGAATTGGAACAAAAAAGGTAAAATCCACAGGTTGAGATAAGAACAGTTCGGTAACTAAAATAAAGTACAATATTTTAATAATAATAATAAGAAGAAGAAGAGATAACAAAAAGAGAGACAGAGTGAAAACTCATAGAAAAAACAACAAACAGCAGGGATGCACACTACAGTTGCTCACCACCCACTGACCAATGCCCAGCCTGACCTTAGCAGCGGTCGGTCCCTTCCAGCCAACTCCCCCCAGTTTCTATACTGGGCATAATGTGCTGTGGTATGGAATACCCCTTTGGCTAGTTTGGGTCAGGTGTCCTGTCTCTGCTTCCTCCCAGCTTCCCGTGCCCCTCCTCACTGGCAGAGCATGGGACTGAAAAGTCCTTGATTGAGTTAAGCATTACTGAGAAACAACTAAAACATCAGTGTGTTATCAGCATTGTTCTCAGACTAAAGCCAAAATACAGCACTACACCAGCTGCTAGGAACAAAATTATCCCAGTGGAATCCAGGTCAGCAGTTGAGGTGGCAGGACTCCTTGAGGGCAGCACCAAAGGGGTTTTGACTTCTTTTTTGTGATGGGTAAGTGGAGTGCCACCTCCTTGTTCAAAATGGCTGAATCTTTTTTGCTCCAAAAGATGAACTTATGTCTAAGCCTAACCCAGATTTGAGTAGTTATAGGGTGAAAACTAAACAGCTAGGCCAACAGGAGCAGCCTGCAGAAACAGAAGGCTGTCAAGGAAAACATTGTGTAGACTTACCTGGTTTGTGTGTGTGTGTGGATTAAGCAATGATTATTTGTATGTTTGTAAAAAGGGTAGGGGGCTTATTTTACTTTAGGCTATAGTTCTTTCCTACTGAGAATGGAAAACCTGGGTGGCTGGGCACGTATAAAATTCTCACCGTCTTCGTTTTTTCCTTTCTTTAACAGTACCACCAGCTTCAGGATGAGTATTTCACCAGTGCTGTAGTTCTCTCACTAATTCTAGCTGCCTTATTTGGCCTTGTCTACCTTCTAATAATACCACAGTAAGTTTCTGTCTTTTCCTGTTATAATTCAAAGTGGAACATCTTCAAGCATCAGGTCAAGGTCAAAACATTAATGTCTTTGAAATGGGAATTAGCACCCAGATTGGTATCTTCTCAAACAGGAGATTCCCTGTTGGTATATCCTTGGTCTAACCATTCTCTCTTTTATTTGTCCAACGGAGACACATTTTGCTATCTTACTTAAAACAATTTTCCTGCTTCTTTTTTGGGAAGAAAGATGCACTTAGGAAACAAACCCACTGAAATCTGACAAACTTATTCAAAGCATTTCTGCACTACAATTGTGCTGGCTTTGGGCAAAGTACGTCAGGTATTAATAGCCACATAGATAAAACTATACAGAGCTTAATGGGAACTAAGCACTGAAGTATCCATCCAGCTTTTCAACCCAAATTTAGAGCCTGCATTGAGGTTTTGGGTAACAATGCTATCACTACGCAAACTGTCTGGTGCATAGCTTGGCCATTCACACGTGAGTTGCAGTCAGACCTTGATTGCGCTAAAGCAGATATAACCAAATACTCGTGATGGATTTGGGGGGTGTCTGATGCCTATTGTGGAGTGATACAATTTAGTGATTAATTAAGATTTGTCAATTCTGTGTGAATGCTTACTAAATAAAAAAATTAATTAGACTTCACTTTCAAATCTAGGGGTTATAATGAGTAGATATACTTGTGTTCAAGGTATAAAAATGATTAGTAATAAGCTTTTTCAGATGAGAATATCAAAACATTTAAAATCAGCTTCACTCACTTTCACTAATTAGGATCTATTAGGAATAAAACTGGCCACAATATAATGCTTTTGAAAATTCCATTATAAATTCTGGTCTTTTCTACTCACAAATCCTGTCAGAATAATACTCGCTCCTATATTCTATTATTTCTAATTGCAAGTTTGAGAAACACCTTTTTTAATTTAATAGTAATAATTATTATTTAAATTTGCTATATAATACCTTTCGTCTGAAGAATTCAAAGTCACTTATAAAAATAATCTACTTTCCAGAGTAACCACTTTTGCTGACTAATTGGAGCAGAGTTAAGAACTCCTTCACCTACTTCTAAAGTAAAGCCCAGCTGCAGTACATGGCAATTTAGAACAAGGAGAGACAAAGATTATTAGTGTAGTTGAAACTAGAATGAATTTACAAGAATCATATGGTATGGTAGTTGGTAACCTTTCCAAAAAGTACTGTCACTTAAAAAACAGCTGGACAGAGACTAAGTTTAAGCTCTGATGTGACAGACACATAAGTTGCAGCAGAATATGACCACTGAAGGCCATGAAGATTGACTGGTTCATCGCTGTGTTAGTTATAAAAGCCACCCATAGTGGATGAATAGTAAGTGAATAGTCTTAAATTCTCTCTTACAATGTCTATTCACGGTGGCTTCGTACTACCAAATTAGTAGTCATCTTGGGCTCATCCCTTGCTCTTACACAGATGCAACCATGAAATAGACTAAAACTTTGGAATTATTGGAAATTTTCCCATCTCCACAGAACTTGGAGCTTTACGTTGCTTTTTAGATTGCCAAAGCAGTTATAAATATGCCAAGAGAACACAAAAGACGAGATAAGTTTAATGTGTTACTATAATGGGAGTAGTGATAGTAACAGTGTTTGACACATATCACAGTATTTCAAGGAGGACGTTCAAGATCTAGAGACAGTAAAATGTTGTAAGAAGGCCAGTTGCTGAATAAATATACAGAAAGCAGTGGGCTCAACATTCTCACAATTCCTATGATCATCTGAGCAAAACAGCTTCTCAACTAAAGACATATTTTATATCCCCAGATGGAGTTGATGAAAGTAAGACTATGTTCCTGTCAACCTAAGCTGTCCAATTATGGAGGCACACATGCAGTGTAGCCACTCAAAGCCCTGATTATGAACTTTCCTGATGTCTTATGCTGGGTTTATTTTTAAAAAACAGTCTGGCCCTTTGTTACTTGTGCCAACCCAAATCTCTGCCAGGATCCCACTCAGCACTAGTGTTGGTTCATGGCTGTTGCTCCCATAAAAGACGCTGTTTCAGTTATGTCCCCTGCATTATTTTCTATCATACTACCACCTTGAATGCAAGCCAGTTCTCTAAAAAGCACAGGAGGGCATGCTGACCATTAATACTTGTATTCAGAATCCACACTGACAGTATCTAGAGTCATCTCCCTATTCTGGATACACATACTACGCCACAAAATTTTACCTGTTTGTGTATTGCTGGGAATTGTTACATGAATTTTAAATCAAAGCCAAATACCGAGAAATTCTACAGCAGAAGAATTGCACTCTTCTACTGTTAGAAACCCTGTTTAGCAATCTTTCTCCAGTGGTGGTCAAGGTACATATATGCCTGCACCCATGGCTCACATCTTTTGAACTGGCTGGGTTGTTCTTACAAGAATAGAAAAGGTCTGAAGATCATGTTATGCTTCTTTCACATGGCGCTGGTTCCATGGCTGGCTTGGGACCAGGCTGTCCCTGAGCATAAATCAAAGCACCAGCACTGGTGGACTAATTTTCGCCAGCTTGCTGACATCCATAAAGTACTATTCCAATAGCACAGGTTTTCTGGAGGAGGGATGTGCTTGGTCTTCACCGCTCTCCTCATGAAGAACAAGCCTATTTTGAAAGATCAGAAGAGGAAAGATTAAGAATTAAAGTAATTATTACAGCATCTTTGTGAAGAATAAGATTTGTCTATTGAGGAAGACTCAGAAGGAGGCAGTTGCTCTGTTTCATTAGAAGAAGGGATCGCAGTGGAGTCTGATTTTATTTGATTTGATAAGCAACTGAGTTGACTGATTTCTGAATCTCTGTGAAGGAAAGATCAGAAGGGAAAAGCATCTGGTAACTATTACACAGCTGCCAAGGCCAAGTAATTGGGTTACACACTCCACTTATAAGAGTTAACATGCTGAATATTCTGCATTAGCCTACAATTAGAAAGTGTCTCTCCTGACACACCATACAGTTGAATCTTTGAGGTGCTTTGATCTCCTTGCTGAGGTCAGAGTGGGCGCCACATACAAAAGCATTTACTCATTTCTTATTCTTGAGAGCAGTGCATTTCACTGTCAGATTTCCTCTGCAACAGTATTACAGGAAGGGTGAGGGAGAGTTCCTCCACCATTCATCCAAAACACCATTTCAGAAGGACTAATGTGCTGATTGTTCTCAACTTGTACTGATTGCATTGCTTCACTTCTGTTGTGTTTTGATTCTAGGAGTACCATAGTTCTTGTTCTCCTGGTGTTCTGCATATGCTTCCTAGTGGCTTGTATTATGTACCTACATGTCACACGAGTACAAGTAAGTGATTTAAGATTTTATGACTATTCTTCCTTTTGGTGGCTATGCTTGGTTTGTCCTTTGGAATAGGAAGCCATCAGCACATGCTTCACAGTTTCAGAGTCTGAAATCTATGTGCTTTTCAAGTTCATTGCTAAGTAATGTATTGGGCACTTCAAAACAAAGATGGTTCATCTGAAAGTAGACTTTTCACATGAGCAATCATTACAGCAGTGCCATTAATGCTATCCTTTTTGTCTTTTTTGCTTTGTCTTCCCTGAACACCTACCTCTAGCCACTGAATCGTCCCAGTGTTCAGGTAAACAGCTGCTATGTAACCTGACTTTTTCTTCTCTCTGACTAGGGAGCACACTAGTGTTCCCTTCCATTCCAACTGATATCTGGGTGTAAAGTCCTGTTAAATTCCCCTCTGTTTTCAAAACTTGTCCTGCCAAAGCAGCAGCTGTTTTGATGGTAAAGCACAATGTTTTGCACACGCAACCCTTGGCCTTTTCAAAACCTTTAGTAATGATTAATTCTCCTGCATTACATTTTCACAACAGTAATGATGCAGGAGGACATTTGGTTGTTGTAAAAGAGAACTGGGTCTGCCAGATCAGAATATAGCATCTGCAGATTAATTTTCTAATGAAAGAAATCTGTAGTGGCTTAATCTAAATTTAGCCTTTTCAGACAAATAGGAGAAAACACACCATTAATCAGCTTTGCTGATAAGCACACACTAATTTCTAGTCAAGAAAAATTAGCTTTTGGCAGGAGGAAAGTAATTGTTTTCATGGCAACATAAACAGTGTATTATCAGAGTATCTGGTACAGAGCAGATCTTTATTGATAAACTCACACAGTTATTTGGGAGTAACTCTGATGATCTCTTTTGTTTCATAAAGGCACGGTAGTTGTTGTGTGTTCTGTCTATGGATGGTAGAAAGACAGATGAAGTTTGTAGGAAATAGCTCCTCTTTATGCCATTTCCCTGGGGCTACTGCCAACTTAAGGCTTGCTCCAGCTGTTTTGGCAGTCAACAGAATATTAATTTGTTCCACATTTCTCTAGAGATTCAGTACCTACAGATCAAATTCAGCATCAGAAAAACAAAGAAATACAAAAATTCAGAGTATTGCAGTTTGAAATTTTATGGTAAAAATTTGGTTTATATAATAAAGATAATTAATATACTATGTATAATAAATAGACAATTTTAAACCAGTCATTCCCCTATTTTAATCAGTCTTCTGGCACTTACTTGCTATTTTACACTGGACAAGTGACTCTGACAGTGCTTATTTAGTTAATAAAAGTTCCACAAAGAAAACAAAGAAAATGAAGCCCAAAATGCTATGCTATCAGAAAATAGCAGATGCAATCTTAGAATGACCAAAGGTCAGAAGAATAAATCTTCTAAGTGTCAGTCAGAGTTTCAATTCAGACATGTTTCATATCTTACCTTTTAAGGGTTTATTTTCGTTTTTAACCCAATAGCCTAACGTGTCAATATTTAGAACACACATACACAAAAAGTCTGTGCGATGTGTCAGAACACATTGTCTTTGAATCTGCATTTTGCTTTATCACTGTTAACCATGCAGCGTTATCTTCAACCTATGGGCATTCTCTCTTCAACAAGCAGTAGATAATTTATTTGGTTGCAGACTGTCATGGAATATGGAATATGTAGGTTTCCTTCAAACAAAATTATTTTGTGTTTTATTTATATGGATAAACACACACACATTCGACCTCAAGTGTTGTAGGATTTTGGTCTAGTTGGGTAGACGATGTGACAAGTAAAAAAACATCTGGATGATCACATTCAGAGCATAGCAGTTTATGGTCATACTCTACATGGAAGCCAGTAATAAGTGGGGTACCATAAGAGTTTTTTCCTAGGACCCGTCCTGTTAAGTATTTTTCTCAATGACCTGGAGAAGGACATGGAGTATACTCATGTCAAGTTTTTAGTGACTCCAATTCAGGGGAAGAGCCAACACAGTTCCGGGATGACCACTGAGGGAAACCTAGACAGGTTTACAGAATGGGCCAACAGGAATCTTATGAAATACAGCATGAATAAATGCGAAGTCCAGGCCCTGAGAAGGAAGAACCCCCCTGCAGTGACAGGTTGGGAGCTAACCAGCTCTGTAAAACAGAGCTGAGGGTGAAGGCAAACAGTATTTTTGGGTCCCTTGAGTTCCATTCCAACCTGAACTATATGATAGAGATGAATAAATGCAGAAGCAATCTCTTTTTTTCATAGTGTAATTGTAGACACTGCTATATCCCCTCCCTTGAGACACAGCTTTTCAATGTGACGTTCTTACAGGTCAAGATTTTTGTTCTACAATATGCTCACTATTTTATTAAGGGTGATATACCTCAGGTATTCCAATATATTTTACTGATGTTGACTAATAGCTAAACTGGTTTCTGGTGTAGCAAATAAACTCACATCATAATATAAATCTACTATTGATATTCCATTGATTGGTTTCCACCTACATTTACATGGACTTAATCCTTACTGAAGCCAGAATGTATTTGCAGATCACATATGCTTTTTATTTTTGATGAACGGCTGTTTTATTTTGTGGTCACACATACAGACAAAATGTCTCTGCATCTGTGAAAGAAGGGTACTCCACGGGTACTTTGCTGCCTGCTGTAAGCTATGCTTTTGATGAACAGCTTTTCTTCAAAGCTAGTGACTCATTCAAAAATGAGGTGTTTGCTGGATTCATTTTATCTTAAGTCAAATCCAGCCTTGATAAGTCTAAGCCTCCTCCTTTTAAGGGGCACAGGATTGTTCCCACTTTAAATCTGATTGTTTCCTGTTGATTCTTGCCCCTTGAAGTCACTGCAAGATGTCTTGTTGTCTAAAAGACATATTGTGAGTCCAGAAGATAATAGATGCCTCAAACATTGTTCATACCAGGAGAGAAGAAGGAAAGCAACTTTTGCTGAAACCAGGGTAGATCAGAATGTCTGGAACAAGCATAAGTACTAGAGCCTGACAGACCTATTCTTACTCTTTCACCTTCTGTCACTGGCTCCATATATGCTCACAAGCAGCAAGCATGTCACACTTTACAGTGATGGCATCCCTGTAAAAATGAAGATGAAGAAGAGATTCACAAGACTCCCTTCCACCAGACATTTTTGTTCTCCACTGCTCTTTCTGCCCTGACAAATTCAATATTTTAAATGAGTCCTAATAATTAAAACTACCCTGGCATTTAACATGACTATTACAGCAGAAGACACAAATACCACTCCAAAATTCTATGCTACCACAGTATGTTGTCTTGGATCACTATTTGTAGCTGATAATTTGCATGGCAAAAGATGCTTTGAGTATTTTCCCCATGAGAATAAAATCAAATGCCATCCTAATGTATTATTTGCGTTATAAGCAGACATCCTACTAACCTTTCAAAGAGTTTTAATTATAGTGAGAAATAATGTATAGTAATAATAATTTCACATTTATTACCCCCCAAAATGCAATTACCATTAAAGCACATGTACACAATAACTACATGCTTGTTTTATAATTTACAGTGCAGGTCAAATTCCCATATCCCTTATTCTCTTCTTTTTATAGACTACTAAAAAATAACAACCCCACTTGAAAAAAATACTTATAAATCTGTATCTATAAATCTTTTTATTTTTTATTAGTGTTTTCCAGGGTGCCTGACAATTCAGATTCGTACCATTTTGTGTATTTTTATTGTGATCTTAATATACTCCGTGGCTCAAGGATGTGTGGTGAGTATTTAAATCAAGTACTGCTTAATTTAGCATTCTGTTTAAATAACAACCTGGTGCAGATCCATTAAACACGTACCATATTCTTGTCTGGTGAATTCCTACTATTTTCCTTATTCATTCTTGCAGAGCATGTTTCTTCAAAATTAAAGCCCTTTGCTATAATTTGAACTTTTACTGCCTTGAGTCAGGGTGTTGAATTAGGAATGGCAAAGCTATGGGCAAATTACACAGATAATACCAAGTCAACATCTATAGAAAGTTTTATATCAAACCTTAGTATCACATAGTCTGCTGATGTCATGTACTTTATGGGGAAGCTATTTTTAAATGTTCAGCTTGCTTACTAGTTCAGTGGCTAATGTCTTGTGACAGACAAGGCATGGTGTCAAGCAACATCACCTATTTCTGCGTGGCAGCTTATAGAACATACTTACGTGTGATAACAAGGGCATTTTTTTTGTCCAGCAGATCAGAAAAGATAAAAAGATCTTAAAATATGGACAGTATTGCATAACTGGAAGAGGTACTTACATTGTGCTACTTATAGGATCCATTCATGTCTAATGTCTAGGAAGCTTCTCTTGTATGAAATGAACTTGCTCAATACTTCTGAAAACTGAGCTTCTTTTACTGTAGATTAGCAGCTAGTTCTACATGGTAGACTTGAATGTCAAATGGGATTTAAACTTCCACCTAAGTATTTGGCATTTAGTTGCCTTGTCAAACTCCTAGCACTCAATTTCAGCATTTTGGCTGCTAATGCTGATGAATTAAACATGTTAGGGTACCCAAAGGAAAGGATTCACACAAAAATAGCACACTAAACACAATTGGAAATGCTGAGGAGGCAGATGTCTCAAACCATTCCTCTCTGTGGGATTTAGGCAATGTGTTCTGCCCAATAAGAAGACAGGGATTTCATGAGCATTTCACAGTATTGAGATGCCAAGCCCCTAATTTTGTATTCACTCATCCCTTGACCTGCTCTGAGAACATTTACCAAGCTGATCCCCGTGAACTGCATGGGCAACAGATCCCTTGTCTGTGAATTCCAATGTTCTGAGAGGTACCAAGAAATACTGATGTTCATACATTTTGGGGAATTCCTGAACATCAGTTGCGTGAGTAACACACAGCCCTAACAGCACACAGCCAAATATGTGGTTCTTAATGTGCATGTAAGCCTAAAATGCATAGAGATGTGCAGCGCCTCTAGGGTTGCTAGCATCTCAGCAAGTTCTGTGTGTCTGATTTTGGGATTGAGGTGAATATTATGACAGATGGAACCTCTGTGGATCAGCCCCTATAAATGTGACACTTGGACCAAATGAAACAAGCACCATTGTTGCCATTTAAAGATGGTGAAAAGAAAAGTGGATATCATAAGGCCTAAGGCAATGTTGAATATAGTTGGAAGAATGCAGATTATAATTTCTGGCCTCCAACAGGACAGTGATCATTCAGGTACAATTTAGAATAGGTCACAAATACAACTTTATCCTTTATTGAAGCAAAAAATAGCCTGTAACCATTGAAATGCTTAGGAGAAATGTTAATCAGTAGGAATTATAAGTCCCTGCAAAGTGATGGCTTTAGAATTCTCAGCTAGCAGAGGAGCTAGGTGTTGAGGTTTCACTCCTAGTTGTAGAGCAGATGGTGTTTTCCTGGATGGATCGCACATCATTTATGAAGCCATCATGCATGCCTGTGGTTTTGGATGAGTTTAGTATGAACAGCATTTTTAAGGATCTGGAACAAAATCACATTAAACAGATTTTTCACTCTACTCGCTCCCATCTCATTTCATAATGTTAGCCACCATGAGTTTAACTCACATTTTATCTGTTAGGTCTCATCTTCTTAAATGACTACAACCCCCTGTAAAATATATTGCTTAATCACCTCTCAGGTTGTCAGTTATTTTATAGCATGCTATAAAATTTCATTATCAGTAGTTAGGATGAAAGAAAAATGTCTAGTAACACACTTCAAGAGGAGCTTAAGTACAGGGCAGGGCTTATGTGATAGTGCCTTTTAAAATCGATTTCACACTGTCATCCCACTCTCCCCATTTATGCTAACTCTTCTCCGCTCCCTAAATAAGGGGTGAAGTTGGAGTACAGTTAAAATTGGAGCTCTAGGGACTTGCACTGTTTGCCAGATATTCCTCTCTTGGGCTCTGAAATGTGAACATGACATTGCTTTTGGAAGAAGCGGGTTACATTTCCTCAGATTGCCCCTAAGAAATGCACTAAACCATTTTTTTATTTCCCGGTCTAGGGAGGAAATGGAACTCCTTGGATAACTGAAATGGCAGGGATAATTCTAGATGAGGTCTGGTATTAGAATCATGTGTGATCATGGAAGTAGTTCCGAGGTGCAGAAAAGATATTATTCATGTTTAGCTTTTCAATCAAATATTAAAATAGGTTTTATTTTATACTTGATTAATTGAAATGGATACAATTTTCATAGTCAATAAAGCAAACACATTTCTTTCTGTGCTCTGTGCAAGAACCTTTCTAACCCACATGGCCACATAAAATGTTTACTCAACTTCCTTAATTTTGCAGGAATATGTTGGCTTGAGAATCTCCTGGGTTTGAGCCCTGAGCGGGAGCATATTCAGCTAAGCCCAGGCTTTAATTGGTTGGCCTTACTGGCATTTAATGAGTAAAGAGTGTCTCACACCTAAAACTGAGTAAAACATTACTAGAAAAGGAGAGATTTTATTGGAGCAGTGAGCTGGATGGGAACTCCACAGCCATATTTTCCCAGTTAGGAGAGAGCTACAGTCAGCCCCCATAGCAGCTGCATTTCTTTTATTTCATATTTAACTTTCTGTCCTTCTTGTGTCTCCTGTCTTTTCTAGGTCGGCTGTATGCCTTGGGTTTGGAATGCCAATTCCAGCAGTTCAATAATTATCATTTCTCCTGGTGGAACAAATAAAACAATGAATGAACTTCCATGTGACACAGCCCACTATGCTTTCCTTTCCTGCGTAGTGGGGACTCTCACCTTGGCAATATTTCTGCGTGTATCTTCCTTGCCAAAAATGATTCTCCTGCTTTTTGTTACAATTTTGTACATAGCTATTCTGGAACTCAGTGGTTACAGAAAAGCAGTGGGGTAGGTAACTTGCAAAGTTAAAGCAATGAGTATTTCTGGTAGATAGTTGTGACATCTCATCTGTGAATTTTTCTCTAGCATTCAGTGCTGCTTTGGGCTATATACTCAGTAGAGCATAAGAAATACTCAAGCCATCCTCTACCCAGCAATTGTAGGACCTAGAAATACCCATCAACAGGAGATCAGCGTTTGGGAACTGTTTCCCATTATTCTGTTACTTCTATGCCAGCATACCTCAGCTGAAGACACTGCAGTCTAATTATAATATGAAATAGGAAAACACAGTTAAAAACTTCACTTCCATATTTCAGCAGCCCTCAATAATTCCAATGTATTTAAGCTTTTGAGTGTTAACTGTATTTCCTAATTAAAAGCATGCACACATTACAGTAATGTATAGCATTATAAAATCCTCAAGAAGTGGAACGTTGGTCTTATGCAGCGATCAGATTTACTCTCACCTTTCTCCCTGCCTGTATGAGCCACTTCGGAAAAGGCTAGTGATTAGGGGGTACCCACATGTTCTAAACTGAAGATCTCATACTAGAAATATGAAGTGTTAGGTATTAGAAAACCTGGAAAAACCCATTTACTTTCCTTTTCTTTTTAAGGGGTGGCTCCTTTTATATGCGCGGCTATGAACCAATACTAGCCATTTTGCTATTTTCTTGTGCTTTGGCACTGCATTCCAGACAGGTGGACTTGAAGCTGCGTCTGGACTACCTCTGGGCTGTGCAGGTAAGCCATAGGTCTTTCCTTTCTAGTATCCATGCACACAAAACAATGTCTGATTTTTGAATTGACCTGCAAAAAAATAGTTGGACTAAGACACTTTCAAGATTTTTCATGTCTGTTGGGCTTTACAGAGAAAAACTATTCTATATTAACTTTCTTTCCATAGACCTATAACATTCACTTGCTCTGGAGAAGTGAATTTGTTTGTAGTTGTTCCGTAACGCTGTATCATTAATGAAGTAATATATTTATATCTAAGGTATATTATGAATAGAGATAATTTCAAACATGGGAAATTGACTGTTAGCAATATACATTTCAGTTAAAGAAATTAAATCCATGGATCTTTTTCATCTTATAATACAAAAAGGGTGAAAATAAACTGATGTTCAGGTAAACTGAAAAGAAGCAAACAAAACCAATAAAAGGAAATACCCACATCATTCAGTGAAACTGTGGAAAGGCAGGTCAGAAACTTATTTAGATACCAAGTTCATGTACTTTTTTAAAAACTTCTATTTCCTAACTATCATAATCACAGCAAAACCAATAGAAATTATATTAGCCATAAGCAGGGGCATCAAGAAATGTCTACCTCCTGTCATGCCTTTCAGCAGTCCTATTCCCACCTCTGAAGTGTTTCACACTAGCCCCTGAGGGAAGGAGAAAGTTGAAGATGTAAGTTTGTTTTCATGGAATTTGGAAGTTGCTTTTATGATAAATCTTACACTCTTGTAGTGCACAGAGGTCGCAGCCTGTTTTCACCTACACCCTGTTAACTGTGTTGTTAAGAGGACCGTATAAATCATCACAGTGCTTGCTTTTACGTGTAAGATCAAGACTGGAATGTATGGGTTAAACACATCCCTGGCTGTATGTTACCTAAAATGGAGCCATCAGGAATGGCTTAGCTCTATTATCTTCTGCATATCAGTTAAGCGCTGATGGCATTATTTTGTTTATCTTGATGTCCAAGACCATGTCCACCTCCTTCATGATTTAAGTTTATCTTGTTCTGTAATTTCTGTGGACTCTTTGCTGTTTAACTGAGTCAACAACGTGTGATCATTTAGGTTTTGTCCTGTAACCTGCAGTATTGAGAGGTGCCTGGCAGCTTCAGAAGGTTGCTTTGGACAAACCGATAAGTAGTTTCCACTTGCTGTGGTACCAAATACAATTTTCAGGTGGAAAAAAAGAAATCCCTTGGCTTTGAAACTCTGTGTAGCACGTGACTGCAGCTATCTCTATATAGGTTGGCACATAGAGGGGGTATATGAGTACCATATGATCCATGAATACAAGACCTTCTGTATGTTATTCCTATCCACAAAATAGAGTAGGAAGGAGGAAGATACTGGTTTGCTATCCTGTGGCCTTTCAACAGGTCAAGACTGAGTTTAAGTATCTTAGTTGCTTTTCATAATACAAGCTACTATGACTTGCATGGTGAATTGTGTGTCCCTAAGGAATGTACTGCTTAAAGATTCTTAGTTCTAAGTTTGCTTTTAATTAGCAATCAATTAGTTTTAAAAATTCAAGTACAGGAAACTGGTGGGATGCTTGCCTGTTGAAAGACCAGAGCTGAACAATAGTAAAGGAAGAAATCCAAACTTGTTCTCCTTTCCTGGCGCCGGGTTTTTCAGAAACACCTACTTGTCTACCACCATTGTTAAAACCATTGTGCACTTATTCCAAAGGCAGTAAGGGGAGTTAAGACATATGGGTGCCTATCAAATTTCAGTAATGTCCAGTGGCATCTTCAGGTACCATTTCAAAAAGTACTTTTTATCTGAGAAGATCAAATGCCATTTTCAGATCTTTTCAGTTGCAAATCAGGTACTTATGTGGTACCATCTTGTCTGTGAGATTTGCATGATAATAATCAGAAAGGCAAAAAAAAAAATCAGTGTAGGTAGAAAATTCAGAAATTAGGTCTCAACATAACTACCATTCTTTGAAATCAGTAGGCGGGGTAGATATTTGGCCTCTTTGATGATCTGGGTATATACACTAGTTCTCAATTCCACATGGAAGGTCTGTGCCCTGTACAATAAATGATAGTGGATAACATGTTGTAAGGAATCTTGTCCTGCGTATTGATTGTAAATGATAATGAATACAAAGGTTAAATAACATAACATGCAGAAGTACTGTCATGAATGTTACACAAGTGCTTTTGGTGCTTAGTTACTCAAATGGATAAGAAAAAAAAACAAAACAAAACATTATCTTTGCACTCACTAGGCTCTTCGGCATAGTAAAAATATGAGTATTAAAAGCTCTGGGAAGACTTGGAAATATCTATATGTTAAAACTGCCTTTGGATAGTTATCAAACTCCAAGCAACTAATTGTTTAACAATCCTTAAATGGAGACAAGAGTAAAAAACACTTTCCTGAGTGATAGTTTTCTCTAGCTGCTGGACTGCAGCCCTTTATATGGTTAAACAGCATTCTTGGTCCCATTTCTGTTCAGCCATAGCACTACTTACTGTTGAACCAGTGTTGGCTTAACTTGATTCCATTCTCTGTAGCAGCGGTTTTAGAAAGACCACTGACTTTACACAGGAACTGTGGAGATTTTCTTCTGGTTTACAGTGAGTGTGCTGGTTCTTTCTGCAAACGCCGAATTGCATGAACCGCTGCTAGAGCTGAGACTCATCTCCCAGTAGCCAGACACTGCTCTGTGAAGACGTGCCAACATGGTACAACATATGTTTTTAGGAAGCTTCCCAGTTGTTGGCTTACAATTGAGAGAATTTCAGACTCAGGGGCTTTTCTGGAAGATGTAAGCACTTACTCTGCATACTTTTAGTAAGGCTCATTATTGGGGCTAATCCTGTAAAAGCGTTCTGAGATAAATAAAACCATTTGTGGCATAAGCTGCAATAAAAAGGATTTTATAGGTATTTTCATTCGCTTTGTCATAAACAACAAACTGTCTAGTACTAACTAAATGGTATTTTAACCACTGAAAGTATCCTGCAATTGATACCATTACTAGTAAGAATATATAGATAGATGCTCAGTGGTCTACGCTAGGGTCTGAGAAAAACCCGTTTCCATGGATTTTTTCTGCCATATTGGGAAAAAAAAATGTGCTGTGAGGAAAAGCAGATTTCAAAGAAGAAAAACTGGTTTAGAAGAATGATACAGTTTCAAGTTAATCTAATTTTCATGCACCTAGGTTATGGAACCAGAACAGATATGATGCAGTGTCATTTATGTACACTGCGTGGAAAAAATACATTTTTCTGATTGGTGAGAAGTGGTTAAAACACTTATGTTTGTGCTGTTATAGGTGTTATCACTGATGTCATAGGTTCTTGTTGATTTTGCTAGGGGGTTTTGCTGTGCCGAATTTAACCTTTCTGAATATCAAAGGTAATTCCAGAAAATCTCTCTTGGTGTGTTTGGCTTTTATCAGGCAGTGAGAGGAGAATTTCATTTTCTACGTAACACTGTAGAGTAACTCTGTGTGCCTCATATGACAATAACTGTGAATAGCAAATGTAGGAGTGTTTTACTTATTTGTGACTAATAATCGCTTTTGCAAATTATTGCACAAAACTGGAAAAGAAGAATGGACACATAAATATGAACAATGAATTTCTGAAGAAGTGAAAACTGCTCAAAAAATGGAGCTGCTTATTCACCCAGGATTTTGTAAGGGAACAAAAATAATACAACGAATGACTGATTGTTGCATTCCTAATCCATGACACATGTAAAAAATATGTATTTTACAGTCGGCAGGCAAGCCTTGCCAGATGGGCTTGCACATCCTCTTAAATTTCTCTGGTAATATATTAAATAATATATTAAAAATCTATAATAAAAATATTGCAGCAGTGGGATGGGTCTCTTCCCTGTGGTTCTAGTGCCACCTTCAGGTACAAAGATGATGCTTCTGCGGCACCGGTACTCGGCTCCTGTTTAGCTGTATCTTGAAGCAGTGGATTTTCATGTGCTAACTCTTCAGTCAGTGACATTGCTAAAGCATGTTTATGCTTATTAAATGGTCACCTGATAGCTCAGGTGATACAACAGCTCAGACCACTTCCTGAACAGAGGATGTGTAACCAGTCACGAGCATTGTAAGAACTGGGGTGCTGTGTAATTCTGTAAAATGTAATAGCTGTTAATTACATTGATGTCAAAAGCCATAGTACCAAAGAGCGTTTTAAATTTTGTCAGCAGGTCTGAAGCAAGAACAAAGCCTGCTTTTAAATACTGCAGCTTTGCAAATACAGTTAAGTTCTACAAAATGATCTAGCTGCCACGAATAGCAAACAGGTATAAGCAAAAAGCAGGATGTGAAAAAAAGTTGTTGCTCATGCCCATGTATCTTTTTTCTTCTTTGTTTTCATAATAATTTTCCTTGGGTTTTGAGCCAGCAGCTATGGTATAAATAACATGCTGGAAACTTTCTTAACTAACTAATAGGAATAGGGGCAAATAGACGAAGGTGTGGACGTCATTTAGCTGTCTGGATAATATTGCCACCAGGAATGTAAATATCTGTGATTTGTGCCATTTTAATCTATCTTCTCCAGCCCCAGGTCCATCTTCTTCCTTCTCAGTGTCTGTTTTGCCTGGGGAAGGGTGATGCCTACAGATCCTTTTATCTCAGCTGCTCAAAGAGTAGGCACTAGGATTTCATGAGTCACAAGGAGAAAAGACAGTTTTCATTGCACTACCCTGAATGGCAGAAAGCGGGAAGCTGGAAAAAGGTCCAGAAAACATTGTAACCAGTTTATTTCCCTCACCATAGAGCCATGTTTTAGAGTCCTCACTGCTGAACTTGACCAAGTCTTTTTATACCTCACCTTCACTCTTTGTGAAGTGAGTGAGATATGGAGATCTTGCAAGAGATATATGGAGATCTTTCCTCTTTCCCCAGGTGGTTCCTGAGGAGTTGCATATATAAGAGCTGTTGTAGGCAGTGCAGGGCAAGAGAATAGATACTCAAGCTGTATGCAGTAGTAGCAGAGAAGATACATTTCAGTTCATATTCCTAGCAGATCACTTGAATAAAGGTAGGATACCAGACATGTGGTATGGTCTGGAAGGTGTAAGTACAGTCCATGCAGATGCTCTGGCTAGCGTACAGCAACAATATAACGGTATTAACCCAGTGTGTGGTCTAAGCTTAATACACCTTGCTTTTCAATGTGACTAAGCAGCTCAGAAGGAGTCCTGTGCTAATTCTGTGAACGTTTTGCTTCTAAGTCTGGGGCTAGGTCAGGCAGAGCTGGCACTGCATTGTCCTCCATAGGCATTACCAGTACAAATGTCTCCCTGAACCACGGGGCGAGTGCGTTCCTCTTTCCTGCTTGACTAGGAAGTGCCTGGCCTGAAATAGGCCAGGGCACAAAAAGCACTTATGTACATTCCCCTCGTTCTGCCGTTTGCATAATTTGTCTCTATTTAGGGTTTGCTGCTATTACCCACCATGGCATTATTCAAGGGTTTTCCAGAACCTTAGTGGTTCATCTCATTTCTGGCAACTGAACCTTCTCAGAGTTCAGAGTTTTGCATCCGAAGAGGGGAAGAGGTGCTTGCTAGGTGTGTTGGAAATGTAGCATTCTTCTGTGTTTCTTAGCAATGGTGATATCCTTGATGTCTTTCCCTGCTCTTAGAGGATTTTGCCGCCCCTTCAGTCATGACTTTGGTGGTTTGGTTTGAGGCAGTAGCTCTTCACTCAAGAGCTCAGTTCTCAGCCTCTTAGTCACAGCTGTCGTCCCATCACTGTGAACATCACACTCCACTTGCACACACACAGTAGTGTCACTGACATTTCTCTCCCAGCAGTTTCATGACTGTATTGAAGCGAGACAGAAAGGAGGAGAAAAGCCATCACATGCCTTAAAGTTATGTCAGAAAGAAACCAACAGTCTAGAGCGTCTTTTCTCATTTATTTTATGTGGGTATATTAGAATTGTCTTTTATTTCTGTGTGTCAAAGGTTGGAGAAAAGTCCAGCACCATGACCAAGGTCACAAGGGTCTGCTTCAGTGCTGGCAGCTTTGTCCTCAGGCTGTGGCTTGCTCTGAAACATTTGCTGTGAATCATACACAATGGTAGGAAAAACTACGTATTGCTGAACAGTCTTCTCAATCATGTCTTCCAAAATGAACACTTTGGTCCATGACCAAAGGCAGGAGGAAACTGATCACACACTTCCAGATCAGAAATGAACAGCAGTTGCCTATGATCAGGCAACATCACTATCCATGCAATATGTAAAATGGATTACTCCACTTACCTACCCCTGCTTGGTTGCTTTGACTTGTCCAGAAATCTTCACCCTGGCCCAGAGGTTTACTGTTCCTTAGGCTGCTGTTCTGCCACTATTGTATTGGGAGCTTAACTGAGAACCTTACACATTTCTAGGAAAAAGTAACAAAAAATTCTTAGTCAAAAAACAGAGGAGTGAATAATCAAGCCCAAAGTAGATTATTTTTTTTTATTCAGAGCATGAATTCTGTTTGCAAATCCCTTTGCTGTTGCAGAGCAAAATTTCCCATATTCCAGTATGATGTAAAAATGGAATTGTAAGCTTGGTTTGGATTTTCATCTGGAAAAAGCTTTTTATTTTTACCATTAGAACATTAAAATTCCAATAGTCAGACTAAATGCAAGAGGACATTACATGCATTTATAGACAACAATAAGTCAGAGACAGAGTTATACCAGGGGAGTGTTACTTTGAGAAAACATATGAAGAGAAAGCATATGAAATTTAAACAGCAAAGAAGGTGTCAGGAGAACAGCTCAGAAACAGGAAATAAGCTACTTGCTTAGAATAAAGATTTCAGGTATATTTCCTGCAGAACTTAACTGCTATTAAATATTTATTGATATTTCACCTCTGGAATAAATTGTGATTCTTACTACACAAATTAGAGGAGGAGCTGAGGATTTGTTTCAAAAGGGAATGATTCCTAAAAAAGTTAGGTTTATTAAGCCAGTTCTCTTTCAGTGTTTTTTCTACTTGTAAACAAATTTAAAATACAGAAGTAAACGGCAAGGCAAGGCAGTCTGTGTGATCTGAATAAAAAGGTTGTTTCCTAAGCTTTGTCATGGAAAACAAAAATTAGCTTCCTGGGGAAAAAAATCACACAAAAAGAGTATTGTTAGACTATACAAAGGTAAGAGGTGAATGGTTTTCTCCTACTTAGACAGGAATGGATAGTGAGAAGAGTACGTGGACTTTGGAATAGATCAGGATAGCAAATTCTAGATGCAAAAGAGATACCAACAAAGATTAGAACAGATTCTTCAGTGGTTTATATGATCGTAGTTTCTCAACAGTGCCTGAGAATTTGGCTTTCCAGTCTTTTGTCAGCTATATCTAGATTAGAAAAATCATATTGGGATCATGGCAGAAGATTTGTGATTTCAATAAGATTAATTATATGGTACTGATCATATTTCTTTGTAACTGAAATCAGAATGTGGGGCCAAAAGTCACTGTAACAACATGGAGAAAAAAAAAAAAGTAATTTTGCAGAGGAGTCTGCTGTGGACTAGGCTGGAACTTACAAACCCAGGAGTCCCAAATGAGATCCCTAGATAGTATTTTTCCAATAAGGGGTCTCATTTTTAGTATCATTTCCTAATGCATGACTCCCACTAAACATATGGGAGTCAAGAAACCTGGAATAAGTTACCAGTATCTTGGGATAAGAGCCTTATCTGTCTTAACTCACAGGCACTCTCTCTGAATACTGTTACCACTGTCCCTACCTGGGAAGTAATTGGTCTCCAAAACCAATGTGACTTAAGTGGGGTTATTGTAGCATTTTACTCTGTAAAAATATCAAGGGCCTATTTAAAAGAACAGAGAACTACAGAAGACACCAATGCACTTAGCTGATCAAGACCTGAAAGTAGTCATCAGCCCAGAGACTAGCTTAAATTACTAAGGACTTGGATTACTAATTACTAAGGAAAAAGGGATTTTGCCCCAGTGTAAAAGCACGGTATAGGAGAACTGTTCCTGCTCTACATTGCAGGCATTATTTTGTTCAGTTTAATTTCAAAGGATGAATTAATAGAAGCTATTTGATGGCTTCAGCAATTTTTTTGCATTCTGAAAAGGTTTTTCTTTTCCTCTGTCCCCACAGGCAGAAGAAGAGAGAGATGATATGGAAAGAGTCAAGCTGGATAATAAAAGAATTCTCTTCAACCTGTTGCCAGCACATGTTGCACAGCACTTTCTAATGTCTAATCCGCGAAATATGGTAAACCAAGATAAAATTTAAATACATGGTGATGGTGTATGAGTGTGACCCTGTGTAGCTTGGGTCATCTTTCATGTGTATGTTTTCAAGAAAGGCTTGGACTTACAAAATTTCATTCATGTTCCAGAATTAGATTGGGATTATTTCCTTCTCTATAGTGTCCTTCTCTGAGGAATTTTAATAAAAATCAGGATAAGGGAATGTTGTGTCATTCACCATCAATGCAGCCAAGTGTCTGCATGCAAATAACTGGGTTTTAGTTATTTATTTTTCAATCGGTATAGAATGTTGGGATTTATCACAGTATTTCAGTTTGGTTCTAAATGATGAAGTGTATGAACTGCCAGACACTTCCCTGTGAACCACTCTAGTTTTGGAAATATGCTACTATTACCAAACCCATCCATTTAAAGCTAAAAACAAGAGAATACACAGCCAAGGAAGACGCAGTAGCTTTTGATATCAAAGGCTGCAGTGATTAAATAAATTGATTCAGGAAGCCCTTAACAGAGTCCTTCCTATGCAGCTGCAATACCTGCAGCACTGGAGTAGCTATAATGGCCATGATCTTGCTCTTGAGAGTTTGGATCAATGTATTTGAACCACAGAAGAGTGGTTTTGCTTTCCGTGAGCCCTCCAAATTCTTAAGCAGAAATGTTACCAAACAGAACAGCATTACATTGTTAATGTTGAGTACAGGACACCACAACTCAGGGAAAGGCATGAAAGAGCAAGGCTGATTTTGTGCTGCAGGGTAAAGTTGTCCTATTTTAGTTAGAAAACAATACTGAGAAAATGCAGTTATGTTTCTCATACAATAAAAGTTCTACAACTGTTAACACTTTCTCCAAATGTGTACTCACCGCTTCCACGTCTAAACAGAGAAAAAGACTAAGTTGTTTTAAACCACTTTGATAGCTCAGGTGTTCATTTTCTTCTGTGTTTTTTGAGTGGAGAGATTTCAACATTTTTTTCATGAGGCTGGCTTTCTTTCCACCAAAAAATGATGGCTGTTGTCCTACCTATTCCTTAGCAGTAAAATAGAAAACATAATAATGATGCCTGCTTTAAATGAATATTTTAAAATGAAATTTCTGTCTGCTCCCAAACTGCAGGACCTTTATTACCAGTCCTATTCACAAGTGGGAGTGATGTTTGCTTCCATCCCAAATTTCAATGATTTCTACATTGAACTGGACGGCAATAATATGGGAGTGGAATGTTTACGCCTGTTAAATGAAATTATTGCTGATTTTGATGAGGTAAGGTCTAAACGCTTTGTCTTTTGACCGTGTCAGTTCTACCAAATGGGTATCAACAGAGATTATCTATAGCAGCTCAGCGTATCTTGAACTGCCTAATAAAAGAGTAAACTTCCTATTCAATTGGAGTTGGTGTCCACTGGAGAAGACGCTTTGGTCTTCTCCAAAGTGCCCAGTTTGTACTTTAAGGCGCATGAGTCTGAATTCAAATCCCTCTAATATAGGAAGAGTATTAATATGTGAGTTAATGGTAGGTTTTATTCAATGACCTCAAAGTCAACTTACCAAAGTAATATGGTTTAATCAAGTTGCACGTATTATCTGATAACTATGGTTGCTTGTCTAAAATATTATGTAATATTTAACAGTTTTATGTTTTAAACAAAGCTTATGGACAAAGAATATTATAAGGACATAGAAAAGATCAAGACGATTGGAAGTACGTATATGGCAGCTGTGGGACTTGTGCCTACTTCAGGAACTAAGGTAAGAAGATTTTACATAACAGCCATTCTCCTTCAATTTCCAGAGGAACATCAGAAACACACCTAACTCTATACGATTACAGATAACTTGTATTACTTCTTTACAACAATTTAAATCTGAAATTCAAAGAACAACTCAGCCCGAAAAGAAAAATTGCTTGCCCAGCAGTTGTGTTGACAGTAACTTAGTGCTGGGTATATTGCTGCATTTTACCCCCATCCCTCCAAATCAGCTCTTCTTTGTCTCAACTGTTAGCATTCTGTTAGCCTTTGAGGTAAAAACACCTTTAATTACTCAGCAATTAAAAAATGTCGGTCTTTTCAGACCCACTAGTTCTGGGGCACAGCTCTTCTGTATCCTTATTACTACTCCTGAGTGTGTTTCTCACCTTATGTTTGCGTCTTGGGACAGAGATTTGCATGCAGCATCTGGAAAAGCAGAAAATCCTGTGGGCAACATACTGAATATACTGTATACAGAGTAGTATGCACATTAATAATTTTATTAATAAAATTCATTTATAAAAAATACTTAATAGTATGAGGAATATGATTAAAATTAATACAACCTATGCACCTAGTCTGCCCAAAAATCTACCCTATTCTGATATGCATGTACGGATGTTGTAGAGGTACACTCATGTATATGGTTTAGCATTGCAAAGTAACACTGAATAAGAGGGCAAAAGCACAAAGAGCCAGAAGATGGCTTGTGAACTTCCTAGCAACAATTATCCTTGCTAAGTAAATAAAAAACAAGACCCCATTGAAATCAACTGTTGGAATCTTGTTAGAGTATATCATATGCAACTAATTTTCTGGTCTGCCGGGTATTTACAACTGCTGCTTTCCTTTGTGTCATTCCTAGAAATCTAAATATTACAAAAAGGTATTTTTAAAGCTGTTTATGCTGAAATGTTTGACTACTGGCTCCTGAGACAGACAAAGAAATTGATCCTTTGAATTTTGCCTGTGTGATCTCAGGCAAACAGGCAATGGCATACTTGTGTGTCTGTTATAAATGCTCTTTGAACTATAATCCTGAAAACAAGTGTGTTATTGGGTAACTTTGGCAGCATATGTTCCAAAACCTAAACATGTTTCTCTCTTGTATTTTATAGTTGCTAACTGAAGGGTCAACTGAGTTAGCCTAGTTCTAAAGATACCACTCTAAGCTTATGATAAATTACTGCAGAAAGTCTTTTTTACAGGACCCTGCCTTTCTCTGAAGTCTTGGCGCAAATTTTGATCTTTTCTGTACAGGTAGAATTTATTTAACGTTCTGTATTACAGAAAACCTGAAGATCTTGTATGATACAGACTATTTTTTACTTTAACTTGGGGTTTCAGTTCTTCTGTGATCTCTTCCCACTGCTCATGTGATACAAACAAGTAGAAATTATTCACATCCGCTTGGTAGTTCTTCAGCATACAGCTATATATGAGGAGTCTGATGATCCTGAGTAGCCTGTCATGTGCAGTCACTGCCAGCATCACACAGGGCCTGGGCTGCCCCACGGAGTCGTAAGTGTCTATGGGGAACCACAAGAAACTCAAGACTTCTGGTTTCCCCTCTGCCAGGGGTGTCCGAGCTTCATCAGAAAATTTGGCACAGCCTCTGATTGTGAGCCACCAATTTCACACTAGGATTTAGACTGGAGCAGAAAGCAGTGGATGGGGTTAACTGTGCTCTTAACTGAGGATATTACACATGTGAGACCCTATACCCTGATGAAGTTAATAATTTAAATCCCATATTTTACGGGACTGTTGTTCCTGCAGCTTGATTTCAGCAGGTGACTATGGTAAATGCACATTGCCCCTGTCAGAGTGACTTTGCTGTGATGCTCTGGGCAGTCTTTCCAGTAACTATTTCTCTGATGTTTAAATAAATAATTGCTTGTCAGTTACCCCATCAGGGCAGCAAGCAGACCAAGCTCTTTGTAGATCTTTTGCACAATGTAAGTTCTCTGTATGTGCGGAATCCTTTGAAATTACATCTGTGATTTCACCAGGGTCCTAACTTTGTGGTGTTCTTCAGTGCAGGTTCGAAAGGGTTTGCCAGTAATCCTTTTGAGAGGAATTTGTCATCTGCAGCACATCCAGTATTTGTCAACAGTCCTCTCTCCTGCAACCTTGAGGGGTGTTGGAGGGAATCAAAGCAGTCATCAGGGAGCAAAGAAATGAAAGGATAAGGAATATAAAGAAGATTAGAAGATTAAACAAAACTGTATATTCCTCCCTCCTCAGACATTCAGTATTCCTCTTCTCTGTTGGAAGTGTAGCCAAAAGCTAGTTAAACTTAATTCTTGTTCTTCCTTTGTCTTGGTGAGGCTGGAAAAGAGCAGAGATAGTTGACATTGCAAGAATCAGAACTCCAGAGACACGGGCAGGTAAATAAAAATATCTTTCCTAAAATTTGGGCCTGGCCCAAGGATGACCTTCATTTTTTTTTGTTATCACTTTGCTCTAATTTTTGTAAATTTCCCAGCCACACGAAGGAACCCTTTCAAACCAAGCCAAAGAAAGCAAACAGCAACCTGTTCCTCGGGTTTCTCAGGCACTGTCAAGTAGTTAATTTATAAAATCTCACTATCATGACAAAAACCCAGAGAGCTCTCATCTCGTGCCAGCTGCCACAGCCCTGTTGTGCAACACCCTACTGAAGCTAGACTGCCACTGACCCTGTATTTCTTTCACCATATCCTACCTTTAGCCCACTTTCACTTTGCAGATCTGTTCATGAATTCATATTTATTATTTAAATGAGAGCACAACATAAGAGCAACATAATGCATGATGAGTGAGGTCAAAGGCCTATTCTAGAAACCTGTCTTTAACTAGCCAGTGGTAGATCCTAGGGGAAGGGCAGGAGTTAGAGGACAAACATGCGAACCTCTCTTTCCCATTTTCTAATGACACGCCACTTAAGAAATTCTAGAGCTACAGATAGTATCTTTTTACTACTTTGTAGCAGTATTTCTTCCATGAATAGTAATGTTCGAATCTGACTAACATTTGGAATCCACTGTATCCTCTGAAAATGAGTTCCACAGTTTAATTCGACTGAAGTTGTAGAAATTACTTTCTTCTGGTTTGGGTTTTATTTACAAGTTGGTATGTCAGCATTTCATTTGATCCTTTGTGGTTCTTCTGCTTTAGTTCATTTAGATACGTTTTATAACAACTCACTTCAGCTCGCCTGGAAAGGAAAAAAAAATAGAGGTGTTCTGCATCTTCCAGGATTAAACCTAACAGGAATTTTGTCAATGGGAACAGCATGCACCCTAGGAAAAGCCCCAAAGGGAGAAGAGGGCAGAAACTATAGTTATTAATAATCATCAGGCAAAGCAGTTTAGTAAGAAAGCAGGTTATATTCCCTGCCATGCTCACAACAAACATCTGCAGCTCTCTAGCAACAGAACCACTTTACCACGGGAACTTTGCTTTCCATTCTTCCCAGAAATCAAAAAAGAAAAGGAAAAAAAAATAAAGAATTCAGTACGTGAGAAAGGAATGCACGTGCTGTAGCCACCATCAAATGTTTCTTTTCACATACAGCAAAATGACTTAAATTCTTTTCCTAAGCCATCCAGTCTGAGCTTTTCATTGTTTTTCACTGTGGTATTTCACCTGCCTCTCAGTACCAGACAAATCTAATGTGCAATACTGTTTTGTTTCTAGGCTAAAAAATCAATCTATTCCCATCTGAGTACACTGGCAGATTTCGCAATAGAGATGTTTGACGTTCTTGATGAAATCAACTATCAGTCTTACAACGACTTTGTCCTACGAGTTGGTAAGTCACATCTCTCCAATTATCACACAAGCAGGACCTTGTTGGTTTTTGGCTTTCCCTGTACTGTCTACCTGTCCCACATTCATGATTAAAACTGAAAAGGCTCCTTCAGCAGGAGAGTCACATCCATGTAGGAGGTCAGAAGGCTCAATGCTGAGCATCAGTATTAAGGAACTGCAGTTGTGTCTAATTCCAGTCAGTTTGCATGGCAGTTTGTGCAGGAGGGCTGCAGGGAGGGCATCTCTTTGAAGGAGAGACATTCCAGAGGCCATTTGTGGCACACATCCTACCCTACAGTGATGGGAACTCATCAGAAGGCAAAGACCACAGCTCCAGTGGGGGGTCTGCACCATCTACTCTGGCGGTGGCTGGTGCTTTCGCTTAGATGGACCTGCTGCAGGGAGAGGCTGCAGTGCAGGCCTCGGGCTGCAGGAAGGGCCCAGACCCTTCTCCTGGGGCAGAGACAGGCAGCAGACCTGCCTGCGGAAGGTGTGCCCAGGAGGAGGACCTGCTGAAGCAGGCAGCTGAGCTGCAGGAGGTGGTGAGGAGGTTGTGAAGCAACAGGTAGGCTGAGAAGGACATAGAGACCTGGTTACAATTACAGTCAGCAGTGGACCCACAGCCCACGGCCAAACAGCCAAAAAGTTCCCCAGCGGTACACACAGAAGGGAGGAGGGCCAATAATGCAGGGGAATGAAAGCTTGCAATGGCAAAGACCTGCAGGAGGAAGAGACTTCCTCTGAAGCTAGAGGTGCTCTTGCAGAATCACTTTGCTGCTCTGCAGACTGATGCTGAAAGACCTATCACAGCAGGACAGACACTGGAGGTGAGTATGGCAGCCCAGTCTGCACCCCCAATAACAACAAACACAAGTAGGAAGACGCAGTGAGTGATAGTAGTAGGTGACTAGCTTGAGATATGCAGAGGTGCCCATTTTGCTGGCCTGATGTGCTTTCTAGAGAAGTGTGCTGCCTACTGGTCCTGTTGGAGTGAGCCCAGAGGAAGCCAGGAAGATGAGCAGGGGCTGGAGCACCTCTGCTGGGGAGACCTTAGAGCAGCTGCAGTGCCTAAAGGGGCTACAAGAAATCTGGAGAGGGGCTTTTGACAAGGGCCTGTAGTGACAGGACAAGGGTGAATGGCTTTAACCTGCCAGAGGGGAGGTTGAGATTAGACATTAGGAAGAAGTTCTTCCCTGTGAGGGTGCTGAGGCGCTGGCACAGGTTGCCCAGAGAAGCTGTGGCTTCCCCATCCCTGGCAGTGTTCAAGGCCAGGTTGGACACAGGGGCTTGGAGCAACCTGCTCTAGTGAAAGATGTCCCTGCCCGTGGCAGGGGGTTGGAACTGAATGAGCTTTAAGGTCCCTTCCAACCCAAACCATGCTACAGTTCTGTGACTGCTAAACTGCTGAAAACTGGGTCTTGCTGTCCTTAATAGTTAAGTTCCATCTGTAAAAGCTTTGTTGGCATTAAGCGTGATGGAAGCTTTTCATCCACAGATGCCAAATCACCTCAACCAGGCCTGTGTTTTCCAACAAATCAAATCTCTGGTCTTCACAACACAAATCTTCCCATACAATCGTTTGCATGTTATTACATGTCTTATCTCTGAGAGTCCTTTCTCCCAGCCCTCTTAGAGAACAAGTTTCTCTCTTCCTTTCCTTCCCTGCATCCTGCTCTTCTCCAGTGGTACTTCCACTGCTGTCCTCATTGCATTGCATATTCTAACACTGATAGTTTTCTCCAGCTTCTTTCTCCATTTATTTTCGTGGCTGAATTGTGAGAATGGGCTGTACAAGGTGAAAAGTGAGGTTGCTAGCAGTTGAAGATTGAGAAGGACCAAGGACATCAAGTGTAGCGATGAGAGAGTTATATATCTTTGCCCTCTTGTACATCCTAATAGTTACAAACCCCAAATTCTTCTAGAACTCTGTTGTGTTTTTTCCAGATTCACAAAGGGGTAGAAAACAAATATCTAACCCCAATTCTTCTGCATAATTTGCCTTGCACAGAACCTCATACAGGGCTTAACATCTACAGCTCTTCAAGGCACTCAGAGGGAACATCCTCTCTTACCTTCCAAACAAGGTGTAAAAATCAGTCAGAAATATAGAATCGAGCCTTATTGTTTCCAAAAAAGGTTCTTGAGCCATTTTCACATATTCTTGTCTTCTTCCATTGTCTCCTTGATCTCTTTTCTAGTATTGACAACCAACATGACACACTTCCGTTACCCCATTCCGCATGTCTTCCAGGCCACTATTTCTGTTCTACTTGGAAAACTTTCATTCAAAGGCTTTTTATGAGCAACTACAGTGGAAGTTGTAGCGAGTAATTAAAGATCTGTAACAGTTTATCCTGAATTGTTGTACAGCTAAACTCTGCTCTACCACTGCTTTTCTTTTTTTCTTAAAATTAATACAAAAAGAATGAGCCATGTTTGTATGTTGTCTGTCATACTACATTTCCAGTAAGTTACCTCTGTTTATGTCTTTGTTTTGTTTCTAAGCCTCTTACAAGTACGAAAGTCCAGTTGGCATTAATTTAACATAAGTTATGTCCTCCGAGCAGAAAAATGCTAAGGCAGTTGTGTTAAATCTGTTTTGCAGGATTCATATTTCCCTTGGATTGCATGCTGTAGTGTTTGAACCCAAACTCATCATTTTGATTTTAGGTATTAATGTTGGGCCAGTAGTGGCTGGAGTCATTGGAGCCAGAAGACCACAGTATGATATCTGGGGGAACACTGTAAATGTTGCCAGCCGGATGGATAGTACTGGAGTGCAGGGGAAAATTCAGGTGAGTGTATTCTGAAGCAGTTTTGCAAACTTTACATGGTCACATTTTCAAGATCACTCAGAAACTGTAGCCTCACTTGATCTCATAGTTCCTTTGAAAAGGGCAACATTCTCCAGATGGTTCAAGCATCAGAGGTGAGGTTGTTTTCCATTATATACGCTTCACTACTTGGAGGCAATAAAATTCTCAAACAAATCATTTCCCATCAGAAGCAACAGAGTTCTCTGCTGCAGTGCACACAGTTGGAGGCAAGCCTGGGAATGCCGACGCTGCATGGGCGAGTCCTTGTGCTGTAGGAATTTTGCCTGAATAAGGACTACAAGGAAAGGATCTATGCCCATTTGCATCCTGCTGCATTTTACGTAGCTTTAAAAATTCCTTGGATATTTTGGATCAGAGAGGCTACACAGACACAGAACATTGTTGTTCTCCTAGAGCTGGGCTAGAAGCTATGCCTGCACCTATCAAAAACTCAACAGACTCTTGCAGTCCTTTATCCAAAATACCTGTCTACTCTCCAGGGATCAAAAGTTTTTCTGGAGTAAGTTATCATCACTGGAACTGATCCAGCTTACAACAGTGGACAATTTGGTTACACATTTCTGTTGGACGGAGCTTAATCTGGCTGTGTAGTTATTCAGCTCAAGACCAGAAGTTCTGCTTCACAGGTTCCAGTTTGGTCAGTGATTTTTAATTCCTTAAGAAAACTCTTAAGTGAGCCTGAGAGCAGCAGTTGGTGTTAAATCATTCTGTTTATGCATATTCCGTGACAGAGAAGTAAAATGGGGAGGGGTGGACAGTTCTAGAATTAACCTTACATGAACAGGAAAAACTAATAGTGCTTTTTTATCTGTCTGCAGGTGACAGAAGAAGTTCAGCGGATCTTAAAAAGGTGCAGTTACGAATTTGTGTGCAGGGGTAAAGTCAGTGTAAAGGGAAAAGGTGAAATGTTGACCTATTTCCTGGAAGGAAAGGCCGATGGAAATAATTCGCAAACACGGTCTTTAAACTTAGAGAGGAAAATGTACCCTTATGGGAGAGCAAACATTCAAACCAAACTGGGCACCAGCTGCCCATCAGTGTCCTCAGCTGCTAGTTTTCCTGTAAAAGCTGGAGCAGGGCAGACGTCTGCCACTCACGCAAATCAAACACTGCATTATCTTCCTTCTGTGCCAGCTGTAAAGGAGGCATAAAGCAAAGGAGATTTGGTTGTGCCATTTACAGTGAACTTGGAGAGCAATGGTTGCCTGAATTTTTGCCAAGAGATCAGATGTCGTAGGCCATGGCATTAACCAAGGACCACTACAACCCAACCAAAGAGAACTTGGGGACTGTGTAACGAACTCTTGGGATGGAACATTTAAGGGCTAGCAATTCTGTTAGGAAAAGTCAAAACCTGATTTTCTGGAAATGAGGAATATTTTCTTGGTGTTTTTAAAGGGTGAATGAAAAAAAAAGAAGAGATAAACGTGCAAGCAATTATATTTATGTGTGTGTGTGTATATATATGTTTTAATCTATATATGCACATATGCAAACAGTCCTGTGTAGACTTAATAGAGATTTAGAGATAAACATAAAAACATGTATTTATTTACACATCCACCTGCAATGACACAGCAAAGAGATTTCTCTTTCTGTCATAGCCAGCACTGTTGGGTTTGGGATTAGCAAAGCTGCATTTAACAGTGGAGTGTGGGGCAGCTGGTCTACAGCAAGTTAGAGAAGCTGTGTTCCCAGTGCATGAGGTAAAGCAATGACAGCAGTGTTCACTGTGTTGTCAGCTAATGAAGGCTGGATGCAACTAATTGCTAAACCCTATGTATTTTGAAAAATTCTCCTTGCATGCTCCAAAAACTTCCAAAAAATTCCAATTCAAAGCATACACTAGGATGTGAAGAGCTTAAAGGTTTGGCAGAAGAACAATATATATTCTTTTCATTGAAAAACAAAATTAATTGATTTCATTGAAGAGCAGAAGGATGGTATTATTTCAGGCTTTTACAAACAGCACAGGTCCTGTGGCTCAGTTCCAGGATTTAGCTTTACCTTTCCAAACAGGTCAAAGAATAGTCCTGTACTGGTGACAAACATGCTGTTGCTAGCTTTGTGACATTTGTGTATTTGCCAACACAGGCTTAGGTCTTAATCGATTTTTAAATTTATGCCACAGTTTTATTATATCTTGATTCTACCCAGGCTCACTCTTCAAAGCTGTACAATTATAGAAAGCTATAATTCTGAGAAACAAGCACAGTCAAACTTTGCCCAAATCAGGAGCACACTGGTAAATGTGCCAGAAGAGTGAGGCCTGCTCTTAATCTGCATAAAAGGGAACATATTTTGGCCACTTTTTCCTTTAATGCAGCCCACATCCTATTGTTCATGGTTTCATCTTGAAACACTGATCTGGATGGGAAATGTGGAGTGCAGCTCCATAAGCAGCTGGAGGTCATCCTGCTAAGTGACATGTCCTGCATGGACACCGTCAATAGCAATCCCTGATGGGGATGTGCATGCTAATCAGCCTTACTGCACTGCTTTCCAGAAGAGAAACAAAACTTTTTGTTGTCTAAAAACATGCAAAACTTCCTTGTAACTAAAAAAAGCCCCACAAAACAAAACCAGCACACGTACCCCTCCCCCCCCCCCCCCCCAAAAAAACCAACCAAACAGCACCAAACCCAAAAACTGCAGAAGTTGCCCAGACTGTGCAGTAGAAAACTTGCATGGACTGGATGTCACATTTCCCTTTGGTGAGCCTATTTCAGTAGTGATTTAAGTGGAAAGAAAATTCTGAGCAATACTCCTGCAACCAGCATTTGCTTTGGAGCAGTCACTGTGTTAAAAATATATGGGCGAATACTGTGTCAACAGATGGAAATTGTTAAAGAAGTGCTGCAGGAGTTTCCTATCAGGCTGCTGTGGGATTCCAGTGGTTTTCAGCAGGGTATTTAGTTAATTTTCATGTACCCTGTCAGCTAGGTGCTACATTACAAAGCTGGCAAAATCAGTGTTGTGATTAAAGTGACTATAAAGCCTGAGAATCACTTCCTAACTGTACTAGGTGTATGTACCCTGGCTCATCTGTCAAAATCACTGTTTCTTTACCTCCTTAACAGTTCACAGGTATTCTTCTAGAATAATTTAATTCTGCTTTTGAGGCATTCAAAGCCATTTAAATAAACACATGTAGAATATAGAGATTTAAAAGAACAAATATTTACATCATTAAACTGAATAAATGGTATCCATGTAAAGCACACCTCATATTACTGTTTTCTAATAGGTTTGTAAGAACTAAATCATCACACCGGTAAGTTAAATATTTAACCAAAATGGGAAGCATTATGTGCAATAGCAATAATCACTCAGTTCCACTCACAGAGAGCCCAAGTTATACAACTTTTGAATCCGTGAAATTGGTATATAATTTCACTGATAGTAATAAAACATTGTTTTTACATGTACTGTTATTAAAAGTGTCTTCAGATCCTAGCAGTAGATCTGGTAGTACATGAACACATAGACCAACTACAGCCATTGACCCACCCCAAAATCTTACAATGCAATTATTGATTTGTTACTTCTTTGATAGGTCTAAGATATGGGCATATTGCCAATTGGGGTTTTTTTATCACTAAATGGACAGTGAGCAGAAATTAATTGTCCCCTGTGCTAATATTTTTGGGACTGTTCTCATTCCCAGACTCATTCCCAGCCTAGTCCTGGAGTAACATCAGTGGAAGATCATGTAGCAAGGTAAATTTGGATTATTTATTTTAATATTTTAAGAGATGAGCAGGTACTAGTAGAATTACTCCAGAGTTTTTCTAAGCCTGATCCTCCTCTCCAACAGTCAGATGAGGCAGGTGACTCTTGTAAGGATGCGTTCCATGTTGAATGGGAAGGACCAAACAGTATTTTACCATGTAGTCCTGGACTAAGCAGTGCAGAATCATGAAGAAAGTTCAGCCAAGGCACACATTAGTAAAAAGCCATGTGAAACTGATAAGCAGTGTTCAGTAGTCATTCCAACAGGGAAAACATAATTCCCATTGAAATCATGATATAATGATGCTGTGCTCTTGCCTTTATGCTTTCCCTCCCTATTTATATCATTTTTGCCCATTTTTCCCTCTCTGTGTACATTTGTTTTATTTTAGCTCTTGTGTGATAGCTTTAAATGATAGATTTAATCTCTCCACTCTTCCTGCATTCTTTGATATGCCCAGTAAGTTTTATACATGGAAAAAAGTAGTAGTAATCCTTCCAATAGCACCACAAATGCACATTTTCTGCCAAATTGGAGAAGCTTGCCATCAAATTTTTATTGGCAATTGGCTGAAGATAATTTGTGGCCCACTCTAGTATCCCTGCAAATCAGAATCATCAGAAGGATTTCCTTGGATTTCATTGGGATTTGGGTTGTGTCCACCTTGATGCACGCAGTTGTATTTCCTAACTTTCTGGTCAAGCTCTGTAACTTTTGCTTGGGTGACCTTGCTGTAGACCCAGCAAGGAGTCAGTTCTGCCCCACTGTACTCAGAAGTCCTTCATGTTTAATTTGGGATAGTAATGTGTTGCACTGTGGCAGAATAGCCTCCTGCACTTCTGTTCACTGTTCTGTGCAGCTGTTAGCTTGAAATGATTAACAGATATGAGCCCTACAATGAAGTGATGCCTTTTTGGCATGTCAGTGTCTGTCAATAGCAAGCACAATATTTCACATCTGTTTGCACGTTTTCTCTTTCAGATAATAGTAATAATTGAAGTCTTTCGTTCTTTATATAAGGAGATAAGTATCAGAGATCTTCAGGCTTCACTGTCTCGGGAGCTAATTTCAAAGTGTTCCTATGCTACGTTTCTCTTTAAATGATTTTTTAATTATTATTCTCTGCTGAGATTACAAACTGGCATTTAGTTGAATTACTCGCTAGGTATTTCCAAACATTTCCCATTTGCATTGACTAGAAAGCTATTTTGTCCAGCCTGTAAAATGCAGGGGTTTTGTAGCTGCTTCCCACCATGGCAAGTTGCACTCCCTTATCTTCACTAAAACATGCTCAAGTTCTCCCTTGCTTTCTCTAGGTGAGACTGAGAGCCAAAAGCTTCAGCTTGTTGAGGCTGAATCTGCATCCCTTATGTACCCACAAGGCCTGCAGAAATCACCAGGTGTTTAGCATGCTTACGAAGGTCAGGAACTGAGCTTCTGGAGGCCAAGTTCTGCTTTGGGTTACAGTGATATCCCGTGTCAGTACTGAACTGAGTATTGCACAACACTGTAACCAAGAGTAGGTTGTGCGCCTAAACCTCTTTCAAACTTTTGCCTGCAATTTATCTGTAAGGCAAAAGGAAGTACTTGGGAGTCACTGTTGGAAGGGAAACAGGGTATGACCTGTGCCATTTCAGTGCTTTGAGGAGTCTGAACACATTAGTAAGTAGCGTGAATCATTTTCATGTGTTGAATTCCTGCTTGTAGCAGAAACAAAGCATTTTCTTTACATCAGCAAGTCCAGATTCTGTACGTGTTCTGCCCAGGCAGGAGGACTATTTAGCCATAATGTTCTTTCAAGTTAGAGTTTTGTATTACAGTGAAAATTGACATTTTTTTAATTTGTGATAAACCTGTATTATAATGCCTTATTTATTTTTAATCTTGTACAGTGTTACAAAACAACAAAAAACATTGGCCTTTCATGTATTATTCACTTTAAAAGATGTATTGTATTATGAGATTTTGTAAATAGTTTTAGCTCGGACAGGTAATTGCATGTACACTTGTATAAAAAGAAGCAAAAAGGCACACTTTTAACAAATGTTAACAATTTTTTGTAAGAGACATTTTACATGTGCATGGAGATTATAAATCCTTTGGAAATGGATGTCCTTTTGCTTTTCCTTGCAATCTACTGCATGCCACTCATGCCTGACTTCAGTAAAACAAAACAAAACAGTAAACCAGTAAGTTTTCCTAAATGTTTTTGACATATCACTACTGGCACAGAGTTAGATCCACTAGTTGCATGTGCGTTCAGCAAAGCAAAATCAAAATGCAAATGGCAAATAAAGAAGAAATATAATTTCATGGTTGTGATCTGCCAACCTCAGTGTTCCAAGATCCATAATACAGTATATGAAAAGTGTTATCAACATCTATGCTGTCTTCATAAGGTACCTTCTGGTCATTAGAAGCAATAAACTCTACTTACTGTAATATGAAAAGCAAGCAGATATTCTAGTTCATAATGATGTAATATCTGATATTCAGTGGGTGTTCTCTGATACTGCTTTGATGTAGTATTGTCATCGAGAAGGACCAAGTGTCAAATTCGTTATTGCTGTATGCAGGTGCAACACTATGGAAGGTAAAGGAGGTGAATTTGGCCCATTGATGTTACCCAGAGTATATTTCTAATGTGGTAATAAGTTATTGTATATGAAAAGTACACAATGCAAACAGATTGTTTTCTAGTTACATACATATGTATATATATGTATGAATATATATAAAAATTAATTTTGTTGCCTTATTTTTGTTAGCTTTTCTGGCTGAAGTTTCCAACTAACTTGTATTGCTAAGCAGAAAGTATTTAACAGAACTGTTAGGAGAAGGTTCACTGGGTTCTCTGGTTTTGAGCCGTCTGGGTTCTGTGCTGATGCTAGTCCTACTCCCACTAATGCCCACGCTTACAGGGATGCCTCCGTTAGGCATCACAGCCTAACCCACAGCTTGAGGCCCACATCAGTTAGTGACACAGGAATAAGAAATCGATATCCAATGCTGTAGTTGATTTTTCCCATATTGTTGCTGGACAAAACTTTCGATTCTGGAGGTATTTTTCATGCATCGTTGTTAAAGTTGTCATGTCTGTGTCAATACAGCTTGGGCTACTTCTCAAATTACTTCTATAATTGGTGTATGATAAATGAGAAGTATTGTAGGAGCATAACACTGAGGGTGGTGCCAGAGGAAGAAGGGTGTGGACTGTGAATACTTTCTACTGTGGATTAATAAGGACTCCTTATATTTTACTGTTTGAGCTAGTTTTATAGTAGGACTTAGAAATCCATTGGTTTGTTTGATATGGTGACTGGGGTTAACTAAGTGAACTTGCTTCTGCAAGTGCTTCTGTCATCGTAAGTTAAGATGTAGATTCATACAACTTATCCCAGTTGCCTGCATACAAGAACTACTATGTTGTACTGATGATGGGCTTCATACAGCAGTTAAGGGTTTCTAACAGTCATAAACTAACTAATCTCAAATCCGGTGGTTTTTACACCTCAGTGTGGCATAATTGTTGTGACTAACAACAATCTGGACTCTGCTGCTCTACCCTACCCGTGTTTATGATTGGCTTTTTCCACAACTCTGTAGGCTTTTTTTAGCTCTTTGTTCCTTTTACTCCCATCTCTCACTGAGTATTCAGGCCAAAACTAATCATTAATAAATATGTAAATATAAATAAATGAGGAAAAACAGTACATATAGGAGGGCACTGGCTGTTGCTTTTTATTTACTCTTGGGTGGCCTGAGGTGACTTATAAAATCTGATCAGTGCAAGGACAAAAACAGGAAAAGAAATTAAAGCACAAAGTTATCAAGAGTACAAAATAACAAGAAAAAAACCCCTGTGAGATAGCAGTTGCTGAAAGAAAAAGGTGAAAAGCCAGTATACTCCTTCTGAAGTCAGTGGTAAACCTCTTACTGACATGGGACAGGTCTTCAGCTGGCAGAGTGCTCAACTAGATTCCTAGTGCAATAAAAATAAGGCTTGTGTTTAACTGCACTGCCAGATCCATTTCTGAGTTCTTGTGTCTGTTCACATTCACAAGGCTGTTCAAGATTCTTGGTGAACTGCTTTCAGAATGCCAGAAGGAATTGGTAGAAATAGTTGGGGTTGTCACCTTTAATGCCTATTTTCTGATCATGAGGAAGCACCTTGAAATTTGAATTAGCATTGGTTAATGTACATAGCCTGTGTGCTGAAAGGATTTGGTTTTGCCTGTGCCTTACTGCGTGCTGGAGGATCTGCTTCTTTATATTATGATCCCCGTTTTATGCCTTCTGTGGCATCAGACATGTCACACCTGCATAAAACTGAAGGAACAAACAGTGCTGCATCACTGTGAAGCTTTTTTACTACTTCCTTTCCTACTTTGGTTTACTACTGCAAGGAGTGCTCCAAGTATTTACAGAGGGGGTGGCCATACACAGATATATGTGGGTCCAGGCTAAACAGGGGCAGATCTCTTAGAAAGCTCGGCACACACAGTGAGCTGAGTTGTGCAGAAAATCTGACCAGATAGTTTGGAGCTCCTTTGAAAAAGCTGGCTGCCCTCTTCAGAACAGGCTTACATGACACGTTGATTAAAACCAGGCAGAATGCTTACCTACAGCTTGTAACTGCCCTTCCATATTTGCTAGACATAGATTAGCCTACTGGTGGTGAAACAGCTACCAGTTCTTGCTGTGGGCAAGGTGTGCTTTAATTACTCCAGTTGTGCACACTCTCGTGTCTTACTTTCAAGTGCCTGACCTGCTTTAATTGTAGACCTGTCAGTGATGGTATCAGTTCTGAAAAATTTGATCTAGCACATAAGTTATTTAGGTGATTTTTCATGTCTTTACTCCTTAGTGTGCATGAATGCAAAGGCTTTCTGTTCTTACATTCAAATGCAATTTGAGTGATATATTTAGAATTTTCAGTGAAACGTAGATGAAAATGAATGACCTGTGCCATCACAAAATTGCTTCATGATAATTACATTTATTAGTTGTTACAGGAGAAATCCTTCTTCACATGGAACCCCTGCTTTTTTTACAGTAACCTTACTAGAGTTCAATTAAGACCAAAGAAGTAAAGTTGTCTAACCTGCTCCCATTTACATATACAATTGTCTGCACAGATTTGGACTTAGGCAAAGCAAATGGTGAGTTTCTTTTCTGCATTCCAGAGGCTGGTTATTACAGAGGTAGCTTTGGGATATGTTACAGAATACAGGAGGAATGGAAGTGATGGTTTCGGAGTTGCTGGTCTGAAAAAACAGACTTCAAGAGTAGTTACTGTTTCCAGCATAACTTAACCCAATACAGAGAATTCTAGAGCAGTGATCCTGTTTTCCGTGAAGTTCTGACAGAGGTTAAAAAAACCTTTCTTGGAGGTTCTTTTCCCATAATATACTTGTGTGCAGATTTGTCTGTGTGCAATTTCACAGTTTGGGGCAGATTCAGACAAATTCGACCCACCTCCTAAAATCACTACCACTAAGCCTTGCCCTGCAAAGTCTGTCTGGATTTTATCCCACTGATTAGTCCTTGTACACTTTACTGTCAGGAGGTTAATTTTTGACCTTCTGGTATAGGTTCCATAGATTCTGCTTGGAAATGAGATGTTAAGTAAGTATTTGTCTGATCTGTTCATTGAGAAGATTCAAAAGTGTATGTGATTCCTTCTTTTTATAAGGAAACATTTAGCAGCCCAAGGTCGGAAGCAAAAATACCATATGGAGTGTGTGTTCTACAATCAAAATTGGTCTGCCTACACATGATGGCACAGTGTCCATTGTAGGTTTACCCATTATTTTAAGCATCCTACAAATAACTCAATGTACTACACATCATAGCACTAAGAGGAAAAGGAGCTAGGACTGCCTGCCTGTCTCTTAACACCACATGATTCTTTTTTGGATGTAAAAATGTGACCTGCAGGTCATAAAACACTGCTTCTCATGAGATTGGTGCCCTTGCTGCCCTTAACTCACATTCAGTTGTGCAGATGCCATCACATTTTTATTGCAGGTGGTTACTGTCCACTCAGGCCTGCTTGCCATCTCCCTCTGTAGGTCCATCACATGGTTGTCAAAGTTCTTCTTTTTCGAAAAGAAAATATATTTTCAAAAAGTAGATTTTTCACATAATAGGTGGGTTTCGGGGGTTGGTTTGTTGGGTTTTTTTTTGGGGTGGGGGGAATAGCTTTGGCATAATCTGGTTAGGAAGCAGTACATGTGACAGCAGACCTGAAAGGGTGAATAAACATACGCTATGGTAGGAGTTCAGGCACCAGCAACCAGCAGCAAGCTGGGTAGCAAGGCTTAGCCCTGCTAGCTGTACGCAGAGCAGCATCTTTGCTCATGTTCCCAAAGAAGAGACAGAGATAAGCAAAAGCAGGTTAGCCTAATTCATGTTCCCTAGCAGTTTACTAAACACATGCAAACCCATTTCAAGGGCAGTCATGTTGTCTGTGTCTGGATGCCACTCTGTATTAAAAAACAGAAGCAAGCAAAGATAGTCTTGGGGTTTTATAGACTGGTTGATGTATTCGGTAAGGAGACCATGCAGGAGGAATCTTACCAGCTGCTTAACTTGCAGATACTTGCAGCAAATTCTGCATTACTTCCAAACTAACTTGAATATTCAGCTTAGACTTTGAAAAAAAAAAAGTATTTGCATCAGCTGGAGATATTCCATTCCTTAAAGGGAAAACCAAATGTATTCTTCTCCCTATTTAATTTGCAGACAAGGCTTCAGAAGGTACTTTAGTCTGATTTACAGCCCAGTAAAGTCAATGGAAATACTGACTTCAATAGTAACTGAATTGTTAGTTCAGGCCTTATTTTAATGTCTGTTCCTCTCCCACTGATGTCAAATGGATGTTGCCAGTGACTTCAAAGGGACCAGGAGGAGGCCTATTGTATCACAATAGAAACACCTATATAGGTAAATAAAATAAATAGTCCTAACTTTAAGGGATGAACTAGTAAGTCAAGATGTTATTTTTCCAACTATTGTAGCCCACTGAACCTATAAATAATTTTTATATCTATATAGCTATACATTATATATATATGTATGTATATACATAGTACGATACAATAACTTAATACTGGGTAACTTCTAATGATAGATTTGCATTAATAATACGGGTCTCTTTTTATGTAAATAGAATATTGTAGAGTATCTTCCAGTCTTTTTCAGGATTGTTAAATTGAGAAGAGCAATTGAATATTTGTCCTATTTTTATGTTAAAAAGTGAATGGACTGAAATGTTAAATGTGAATGTAAATTTCTTATTGCAACTTTTATACTGAGTGTTTGCACTATTATAATTTCTGGAATCTAATTAAAAATAAAGGAAAAAATTGCTTGAATAAACAGCTGTTTGGGATTGTTGTTTTGGTTTAAATGGAGTTGCATTCATTATTCTATACCAAGCTGCTTTTCGGAGGGTCCAACTTACAGCTTCTCTGTGTTCAGGCTAAGAACATGCATCTAGAAATGCTGCAATTTTACTTTCACAATTGCTATGAACTAAAGACCCTCATGGGAACAATTCAGTTCCCTGGTGAGTCTTGTTGACTTTCTGCATTGACCACAGTGGAACCCAGCATAGGCCAACTGCTCCATCCATTGTGCAAGCAGAGGAAAGTAAACATGTGCAAATACTGGCAAAATACTAGCCACATAGACCAGAAGATGAGGAAGGGAAGGTCATTTCTCCTTTTTCCACAAGCCAAAAAATAATTGGCCAATTTCAGCCAAGTGTAGATTGTGTAGGCAGTTTATATCATGCAAGGTACAGAACCAACTAAGTGCAAAATTGCATAGGTTGACTTAAAACTAATTTGAAAACTGAAAAAGTTATATCAGGTAACATGTCCCTCAAGAGACTCTGTAAGCTTGGGCGCAGAACCAAAGTAATTTGATTGTACCACTTCCAAATCACAGCAGATTCCCATCTGGACAGCTCAGAGCTAAAGCAGAGGCGCTCAGGTCCGTCACGCCTGTCCATGCAGATATGCCCTGAGATAACTTGGAAATGCAGAGTCCCTTGTGATGGAAAACAGCCTGGGCTCAGATGCAAAAGTTTTTATTCCAAATGCTAGACTAAGTGTCCCCAGCTGTTTCTTTTGCAGGTTAGAGAGCACAGTGTGGATTGTACAGAATCACTGTGATGACGGTGAGTGAGATGGAACTGTTCTTGGTTTGCCCTTATACCAGTAAGAAGAAGTGTTTGAGGCCTCATGGAACCATTTGTTGTTTACTCCTTCCCCTCTGGAAGAGAACATGCCAGAAGTTCCTAAGTGTCAATCACAATAGCTCTACTAAAGCCAAAAGGACATGAATAAACTGAAAATCTGGCCTTCATCTTTCATTGGACCTATTCTGCCACATTAAATCTTCTTGTAATACTAAAATGTGCAACCTTCCCTGTGGTGTTTTGGGGGGTTTTATGTACATAAATACACCCAGAGCTATATATACTTGTACATAAAATATGTACACACACACATATGTTAATGAGATAGCACACGGTCTGGATTAATGACCCAGGTCAGGTACTTGGAAATGTTTTTCTGCCATGCCCCATTACACAGCTGAATCACTTCAGAGACATAATCACACAGTATGAGAGCTGGTTTTGCTTAAAGAATGAGGTAGTTTCAGTTGTGGGTTGCTTATATCCTCTGGTAGTATTTTTGGACAAGAACACCAGTTCCAGTTGTGGGTGGTTTATGCTATAGACATGCAGTCCCTGAGTGAGAAATTCCAGAGAGACTGCATGTCTATAGCATAAACCACCCACAACTGGAACTGGTGTTCTTGTCCAAAAATATTACCAGAGGATATTGTAGATTTGAAATAGGGGGAAGGGGAGAATGGAAAATGAGAACATTGTGTACATTGTCCAGGCATTACTGGTGCATTGCCATTGTGTCTGTGTGAAAGATTTCCAGTTCTGCCGCCATTCCCCAGGGCATTGGGTCACCTAATGCACTGTTTGGGCTGGTGGAACATGATGTTCAGTGAAAGCAAACAATTATACAGGTAGCAGTGATGGACCATATTCTTGGTCAGGCCAGTCTGAATGGGAAAAAAGACATAGCTGGAAAGTGAGCCACACAGTGGAAATTGCCTGTGACAATTCTGTCTCTCATTAAATCCACTGAGCCATGGAGACAGCATCTGAGGATGAGGATCTTGAGGTATAGCCAGACTACTTAGGAATCTTGATCTGATCCTAAACACCTAGTCTTGTGCAGATTATTTCTGCTGTTAATCACAGCAGTAGTTTCTGTAGGTTCTCAGGGTCAAGGCTCAGAGAAGAGAAACTAGCTTTTAAAATAACATTAATATGAGCCTCCTAGGCTTATGTTGTTTCTATACCTATAACCAGACATTGGCCCACTATTATTAGATTTAGCCACAGAGAGCTAGCAATGAAGAAATAGAATGAGCTAGTGATGAAGAAGTAGTCATCATTATTATGAATATTTACCTTTCCATTTACTAGGCTTAGTTTGAAGATGCCAGTGATGGCTTTCATAGAGACAGTATAACATATCAATTACTCCACCACCACAGATGAAGCACATGAGCTTCCCTATCCCAAACGCTTCACTAAGTCAGTGGGACTCCAATGACTTCATTAGCTTTCCCTCATCTCAGACCACCCGGGGATTTGTCTGTGCAATTCTAATACAAAAAGAGCCATTGAGAGTCATCTGGCCTGACCTCCTGCACAGGACTACACTCAGTCTGGCCACGCTACTGCACTGCACAAACATAGCATTTTTAGTTTATTATTAGATGTAATAAAGTAAAACAAATCCATCATTTTCTGGTCGCTGAGAGATTTGAAGTTAGACATTTGTTTGGCATTGGCCAAACTGTGCTCATATTGTTGCCAAAGGTCATGAAAGCACCACCGACTGTTTTCCCCAAAACTCTATAGTTACTCTGTATGTTTATTGAACTTTGGCAATAGTATTATGTGCTCCTCAGCAGCACTGCCAATATAATTAGAAAGGAGCAGTCGTATCAGAAAAGACACAGCAAGTTACTGAGGAAAGGTCCCTGTTGAATATTAACTCAGATTGACTTCTGGGGTGTAGAAACACGTAGAAAGTGTATAGAACACTGTCTAGTGGATAAACAACATGCAGCTAGAAAACACTGTGGCACTCTGGTAAGACTGGAGTGGACAAGCTTGTAATGAAGAGGAGTCATTGACGTAATTGCAAAGGCAGGTGATGGCACATTGATTTTACCAAGGTCAGTGACCTCTACTGCTATTAAAGTGTACCTAGTTTCTTACTACTGAGGTAATTAGACTTTTGAAGTCAAATATTAATCCACCAGACTGGATAATTTGGCATTCCCCTCAATGGTTTTAGAGTGGCTACTTGTGTATTATAACCTTGTTTAACCGCGAGAGGCAATACTTTTTAATGCCTTAAGGTTTTATAATTGGTCTTAAGATACATCATTAAATAAGTACAAACTGATCCTCCCCTCACACAGACAACAAGCACTGCAGCTGAGGGCAGATCTGGTCTGTGCTGAGAGAGCATGTGGCGCTGAATTTGTCTCTAAGGGATAAAGGTGTGTTCCTTAAGGCTTTTTTACTCAGTCCTAGTGTTACGTTAAAGCAGAGGAGAATTTGGCTGTTATGACTTTCAACTCCGTGCAATTGGTGGATCTAGGCGAAAATTTTATGACATTAACATCTAAATTAAAAACATGTAAGAATATTTGCAGTGGTTCAAAGAGCCAAGTCTCACTGTTCCTCAAGCCCTCCCTGAAATGAATCCTATGGAAGGTCATTTAGACATTCTGAGACACTGTGAAACCCAGTTAGCATACCGAGATTGTGGTTTTAAGTGCACAAAATCAGATCTGTTGTCCAGCTGGACAGACCCAGTCAAAGCAGAGCTGCCCTACCCAAACTCTGTAGAAATGTATAACCCAAAGCACATGTCATGACTCAGTGTATTGTCAGTACAGAGCCATTCTTCCTGACAGGTTGTGAAACCCCAAACCATCTGTCCAGGATTCCCCAAAGCTGCCTTCTCAACTCTGACAGGAGTTGGAGTAGGAATTATACCACTCTTAGGTCTGTTCCTGGACACTCTAGCCAAAGACATTGACCTTGCCTCTGGCCAGAAACAAGGTCACTGCCACACTGAAAAATGGGATGTTCCAACAGTTGCAAACATACCACTTCCACATTGCCACCATAAATAATGCTGTCTTTTTCTCCAATTTCTGTTGAATTCTACCAGCTATGAGGAAAGTCTCCCAAAAGGCAAAAACTTTAAAGCTGCTGAAGAGCAAGTTCGGGCACTGAAAAGCTTTTTAACAGACCACAAAGAATTCATCTATCCTTGTTTTCTGAAGGTTTCAGCAAAAGTTTTACTGGTTTAAAGGGCCAGAAGGCAAGTCCTCTGAGGAGCAGCTGAGAATTTGGGTTTGTCTGGTTTAGAGATAAGGAGACTGAGGGGTGACCTCACTGCTCTCTACAGCTTCCTGTGGAGGGGAAGTGGAGAAGGAGCTGCTGAGCTCTTTCCTCCGGGATCCAGTAATAGGACAAGCGGGAATGGTTCAAAGCTGCATCAGGTTCAGACTCGACATGAGGAAGCATTTCTTTACCAAGAGGGTGGTCAAACCCTGGAACAGGCTTCCAGGAGAGGTGGCCAATGCCCCAAGCGTGTCAGTGTTTTAGAGGCATTTGCTTTATAACATGCTATAGCTTTTGGTCAGCACTGGTGTGGTCAGGCAGTTGGACGAGACAATCATTGTAGGTCCCTTCCAACAGAAAAAATAATTATCCTACCCTATTCTATTCTATCCTGTCCTGTCGTGTCCTGTCCTATCCTTTCCTGTCCTGTCCTGTCCTGCCCTATCCTATCCTAAAGGGTCTTCAAAGCACATATATAAAATGACTGTCAGGATTTCAGGATTTTGAGTAGTGTCCATGCATGCAATTCTTACTGAAATAAGTGGAAATAAAGTGTCAAGGTACTTTGAAAAGTCCCCCTGGGTTCATCTGTGCAGCTTTCTGTACCTAAAGAGGCTAAGGGGAGTGTTGGACTGTTTCCATTTCAATGTCTTCGAGCTTATGATTCACTGGGACAGAGGCTCTGCTCCTTTTGCACACTCCCCTGTACCACAACAATGGAAAGACCAAGGGGAGCACTATTCTGCAGAGGGTAGTTCATGATGAGGCTCCCTGCTGGTTCCAGCCTTCATGTCGATAAACGAGGTGTTTCACTGAGGAGTTCAGCCTGATCAGCAGTCTCAGAGCACTCCTGTTTGACTTGCTTATACACAAAACTCACAAACAGGAAGAACAGGTTATGAGAACTTGGATCAAATTTGCATTTTAATGGATTTTCATCCAGAAACAACTCATAATCTGGGCCTAAATCTTCTAAATCAATTAGGAAATACAATTTAATTTCCTTTCCTGTTTATTTGTTTCTTTTGTCTTGCCAATTCCTTTAATCTTTCTTCTAATTTATTTTTTCCACATGGCTCTAAATTTAGGAAAGCATTTTCACCTTTGTGTCCCTCTCTTCATTTCTCTTTCTTCTTACTCCCCACCACCATTTGTATTCTTCTTCTGGCTCTTCCTTCTTCCTTCCAATTTCCCAAAACAAGAACATAGGGCAGGTTCAGCATCCCAGTTCCCTTCAGGAGAACCGTTTGGCTGTATCAGCAGAGTGGGAAATGAATAGCGCAGCAATTGGAGAAGCACAGTCTCTTAGATTAGACCAGAACACTAAAGGGAATAGGTGCCCCTTCATGTCCCTATGTATGTATGTGTGTTATTCCTTGGTAAACTGAAATGCAGTTTTGTCCTCTTCCAGATGAGGCCTCCTCAAAGTCCCATGTCTCTGAAGTGAATTTGTGCATTTGAAATGGAATAAAAGGGCTGATATTTGAACAAAACAATTCTGGGCTTATTCCCCCCACTTCTATTAGTTTTGGAAGAAATAAATATTAAGAAATGATATTTCCCACAAGGGAATGTAGTAAAAAAATATAAATTATTTCCTATGTGGGGTTTGTATTTTTGGAACAAATTTAGAAAGGGAGATGAAGTTATCTATCTCCTAAAATGAGACCCATGAAAGAATCTTTCAAACAATAAACATAAAGCAGTGGGAGTTTTGATATAATATACCTGGAGATGCATAACAATATTGGTAGAATTGTGTGCTATCTTGCATCACACAGCAAATGAGAGGAAGGTGTGTGAACATAGACCAAACAGCTGGATCCAGACCTATGGAGACCTGTATCAGGTAGACAATCCTGATGTTGGTCATACCAAGTAATGTAATTTTAGTGAAGTAACGGTTCATAATGAATAAACAGGTGTGAGTACAGGACACAGTATTTGTCATTCTTTGAAACATGCAAGAAGCCTTCAAGGTGCCACTCATGCCAGAGCTTGAGTGTTTCATGTCCAGGCTACAGATACACCACAACCAATATAGTATCATTGGTGCTGCTGGTCCTATCCATCATACAGCATCCTTTCTGTATGATGTCTGCATAGTTATATCCTTCTTGTTCTCTGGAACATCCTGCCACCATTTCATTAAAAGCTAAACCTGTGAGACATAAGAGAAACCATGGCTAACAGCAAGAACCACTTGCAAATCTAGTTTATATCTTGAGAACATTTGGCATGGAACTAGAGGAAATGGCAAGTAATGGCTTTGCAAGAAAGGGGAACTTGTTGGGTTTTAAGAGATGTGTAGGAAAAGGCCATGGAAGGTGGGCATAAAGATGCTGCAGCTACAGACAGCACTGGTGGACTATGAGGTGCCACGAAAAGGATACACTAGGAAGTGAGGGCAAGCATGGTGAGGAAGGCAAAGCACAAGGTGGAAGCCAAGGCCAGGAGCTGTTGAAGGGGTGCAGTGACACCAAGTTGGCTGGAATTGTTGATCAGCTGAAGGATGGGAAAGTTCCACAGAGGTATCTGGACAAGGCAAAGTGTGAGGTCCTGTATTTGGGCCACAACAATCCCATGCACCACTCCAGGCTTGGGCAAGAGTGGCTGGAAAGCTGCTCATGGAAAAGTACCTGAGGGTGCTGACTGAGGGACTTGAACATGAGCAGCTTGTGCCCAGGCAGCCAAGAAGCCAACAGCATCCTGGCCTGTATCAGCACCAGTGTGGCAGCAGGGCCAGGGCAGTGACTGTCCCCCTGTACTGGGCACTGGTGAGGCTGCACCTCGAATCCTGTGTCAGTTCTGGGCCCCCCACTGCAAGAGAGACATTGAGGTGCTGGAGCAGGGCCGGAGAAGGGCAACGGAGCTGGTGCAGGGCCTGGAGCACAAGTGTGATGAGGAATGGCTGAGGGACCTGGGGGGGTTAGTCTGGAGAAGAGAAGGCTCAGGGGGGACCTTATTGCTCTCTACAACTGCCTGACAGGAGGTTGCAGTGAGGTGGGGTCAGTTTCTTCTCCCAGGTAACAAGGGACAGGACAAGAGGAAACACCCTCAAGCTGTACCAGGGGAGGTTTAGGCTGGAGATTATTCCTCATTGAGAGGGTGGTCAGGTATTGGAACAGGGTCCTGGAAGTGTTCACAAACCATGTAGACAAGGCCCTCAGTGTCATGGGTTAGTGGTGGTCTTGGCAGTGCTGGGGAACGGTTGGACTTCGTGATCTTGAAGGTCTTTTCCAACCTGGTTGATTCTATGATTCTATGAGATGATGTCAATTTTGCTCAGACTCATCACAAAGGTGGGTCTCACACAGGTTCATGCTGTGCAGTGTTGTTTGCATCACTGCCTCGCCAAGAGACAGTATTAAGTCCCACTGACACAGCAGGACAGTGCAAACATTGCGACACTCGGTCAAGACATCACTCTGCTCTGTGCTATATACAGAGCTGGCTTGCCAAGCCCTGCAAGGTACAGTATGGCTGACCTGGTGGGTTTGCTCACCACGCCACAAGGCCACTAGTTTGAAAATTAACTACTCATATTCAAAATGAGGTAAGGGCTGGTCTACCCTCTTCTGTGTTTATAAAGGACTGAGAATTTTGTTTCTTTTTTTTTTCTTGCCCAGCCACATATATCTCAAAATAGTTTTTGTTGAGTTCTCAAAATATTCCTGTAGGAACCTCCCCTGGGAGTTTAGGAAATAAATAGCTTATCCTGGACAGACTATTTATTTCCAAGATGTTTACTCGTGCAATCCATGTGATTGTAAAGTGCCTCCATTTCTCAAGCTCTCTTTCAGTTCCTTAGGGGCACATAATTTAAACCTAGCAACTTTCCCCATATACTGCCAGACTGCTATTCCTAAATATTGAACTGGTAGCTCTAATTCTCTATTCATACTGCAATTATTAATGCAGCAATAGAGGGTGGTTTATGATTAGGTTTGAAATGCCCAGACTCCCTGGAACCACAGGTTCAAATCCCAGTGAGATCAGCCCTTCTCCCCTCTGTCTGTGCTAGACGCACTCTACAACCTCAGGTCACCCGCATAAAGCCCTGACATTAGGTCTGTCTGATCAGATCAGCTTAGATTTTGAATAAAGGTCCACAGGTCACGCTTTGTCCAAAGGGGCTACCCAAGTATTTGTGCACATGCTCCCTCAATGAGTAATGTGATAGCAGCTATTCACTGCCACCCACCACAGAGCTGGCTTACAATTCAGCTTGCCTGGTGCAGTCCAGCTGCTTTTCCTCTGCTGACAAGAGCTACATTGCTCCACCTGAACCATGCAACTTCAGACCAGCGCAGTTCCCATCTAAGAGCTGGTATTTTGAAACCACTTGCTTCAAAATAAACCGCTGCCATTTCCACAGTAGTTTGCTGCAAACACCATGAAATTCAGACTGCAGTAAAATAACCTTTAGTTTATTCTCGCTACCCATTTTCCTAACAAACAGAAGAGTTTTTTCATGGCAGATTTGGTATTTGTTTTCTCATTTATTTTTTGGGGTAGGAGAAGCAGTGAGAAAATAAAATCAGGATGGCAACAGATATACTCCATCAACATCCATCTATCCATCAACATACATCTATCTTATGACAGATCCTCAATGTGCCTTTAGCAGCCATGTGAGGCCAATTAACCACTAGATGTATTTTTGTGATTGAAATAGGCAGCAAGCAGCAGAGATTAAATAGCAATGAACATAGCACATAAATAAGTGGACCAGCCTATTTTTCCTATGATTAATTCATCATATGTTTCTATTTAGTGGTTTATTCAGTTAGCAGCTGAAAATCCTACAAAGATGCTAAATGTGATTTAGGGAGTCTCTGCAGCAAAGGATGGTGGGAGGCTCAACAGTGCTATAAGAAGTGAACTAGCAGCTGAAGCCAAATCACCTGAGGAGCAGAGGAAGGTATTAGAGCCTGCTAGGTCTGGTAAGTCTGTTTTCTTTTGTTGAAGTTACTGCAAGATGCATTCTCCACAGTAGATTCTGACTTTCTTCAGCAGTTTATCTTTCTCTGATGTTTTTTAGATTTCTTCCCTCCTTTATCTATAATGGCTTTATTACAACAACAGATTAGAACAAGTTTATTGCTTGTATATAACTGTATATCTAAAGCACAGAAAAGTGTGAAAGGAAAAAAAGCCAACTTCTTTTGTTTTCCTCAGAAGTTTTGGTTGAAAGCATTCTTTAAAAACTAACTTTGAATAAAAAAAATAGCTTTTAATTGACCATCTAAACCTTAATAGTAAGGAGAAAGCATCAAAATGTACAGCTGAGAATGGGCTTGGAGGGGAGTGGTTGCAAACTCCTTCTTATTCCCTCTCTAAATTCAATCGTGCAAGCTTTCTGCCAGTAAGCTTCTATGATAAAGACTAAGGGAAGTCAATCTGGCTGAGCAGGAAAAGGCAGCGTGTGTAAGCTGAGCTGCTTATAACATGTCACACAAGCTAGCACTGCTAAGGAGTGAGGGGAGAAATGTGTATCCAAGTAAAAGTGATAATGGTGGTTCTCCTCCACCCCCAGGAAAAGAAAGCTACAAAGCACCTGGCTTTTGCTGTATAGAAGAGTCAGTGCTCTACCTTCTGTTCCTTCAAAACACAAAGTGGATGTGAAACTCTGCTAAACTCAGGCTCTACACAGGTGCAAAGCATTGACATGGAATAGAGAACAGGTGCTTTTTACTTCAGCAGACATATCCTCCTGTACCTTCTTGATTGTTGTCCCATTCCCCATCCCAAACCCCCACCAAAGGCTTTGATCTATAGGGCTTAGAGTATGGGCACTTAAAACACACTGCCTGGTTAATGAGCTTCATGCAGTCAACCTGCATGAAATATCTGAACTGCTGCATGGAAACAGAGAATTCAACAGTTACTAGAAGTACTTAACTGCTCATTTAATTGAGATATTTATCTTAAATGTAGCTTAAGCTAAATATATTGGGCTTCTCCATGTGTATGATGTCAAGTTCCTTCTTGCTGGGGGTTGGTAAATGGGTAGAGAAAATGCTACTAGCAAAACTAACCTTACCATTGTTGTAAATTCACTTGAAAACAGACCTGCACAGAACACAGTTGCTTTAGGACCAAAGTTTAGGATCAGCATGACTAAGCCAAATGACAAGTAAGAGGGAACGAGAGGTTTGTGAGCCCCCTCTTAACAAACTAGGAGGAACAAAATGGCAATTGAGTTGAGATGCTTGCTTGAATCTATAACTTCTCCACATGTCTCTCTAGAGCACTTGACATATTGCTATGTTATGGTAATCCCTCTGGCATCTAACAGTTTTGATCTGCCTGCCCTGTGTTAGCAGCTGCAACCCCGAAGTTGTTGGATTTTTTTGTATACTCTGAAGGAGAAAACACTGTCTTAATAGCAGCCTTCTAATATTTGAAGGGGGCCTACAGGGATGCTGGAGAGGGACTCTTCATCAGGGACTGTAGCAATAGGACAAGGGGTGATGGCTCAAACTGAAACGGGGAAGTTAAGGTTAGATCTAAGGAAGAAGTTCTTCCCTGTGAGGGTGCTGAGGCACTGGCACAGGGTGCCCAGAGAAGCTGTGGCTGCCCCATCCCTGGCAGTGTTCAAGGCCGGGCTGGATGGGGCTTTGAGCAACCGGCTCTAGTGTGAGGTGTCCCTGTCCGTGGCAGGGGATTGGAACTAGATGATCTTATAGTCCTTTCTAACCCAAACCATTCTATGTTGCAGTTAAGGTGGTATCTTAAAAAAAATTCTAGCATATGTGGAGCTCCACATGCAGAGAGCTGGGACAGGAGTAAATGTTGTCAACATGACAAGCTGTCTTCCAATGTTCTGTTTTCAATATGGCTCTTCCAAACTCTTGAACAACACTGATCTATATAGAGGATAAATTCCATGTAAAGACAATAGGAAAACAGGAACGCCTTCGATTTAGTTTTGTGGTAGCTGAACACCTCACATGACATCTCTTTCTATGTAAGCAATAAATTTTCTTATTTTCTTAAGGCAATTAACCTGACTTCAAGATGTCGGAGGAAGAAGATTCTATTCTGAACATTAAAAGATCTCTGAAAAAGAGAATGGTGAAACACAGCACTCCAGTGGATTCAATGCTTTCAGGATCAATGCCATCTCTTATGGATCTGACAAATCAGTCAATCCAGGACCAAAATTCCAGCAAGAAAATCTATGGATCTCCAGTGCCAGAATCAAATCTAAGTAGATCATTAGCTCAAGTATCATTCGCACGTGTTGAAGTGTATTTCCCTCATGTGTCCCCAAAAAGGCTTTCAACAGTGTTTGACTCGCAAAAATCAAATGAAGAGATAGGCCAAAGCTCTCGGGTTGTGTTTTCTAGGGGGAGGCTTTCCACAGTGTTGGCCTCTGATGAATCACATGAAGACCCAAATGACAAGGTTGTGCCAAGCTTGGAAACTCAGTCTCCCACCAAAGCAACTGAGGAGGCTGCAGTAATTCCTGACAGTGGACCTTCATGGCTTCTTACTGGAATACCAGGGATTAAAGATATCCCAATAGTAAAAAAAAGAAAGAAGAAAATTGATAAAGCTCTTGTGGTAATGGCTTTCCCTTAGTTATGAAATACAATTTCTTACTAATGCTGACTGTACACAGATCTTTCTAGTAAAGTGGGAATATTTTAGTTGCAGAACATCTCCGCAACTTACCAATGAGAACATATATTTATGAATAGGGTCATAAATACCTGCTAGACTCTGTGGTATCATTCCTAAATCACAGGCTAGATGGGATGCAGTCTTTCAGACTTTTACTTGCTTCAGCTTGTGAGACTGCATGACTAGTTGTGTATGCTAGTGTGAAAGTACATTTTTAATACATTGATACATTTTAATACATTGATCTTCTTTCTGTAGAAGAACCTTAAGAAAGGGAAGAAATCAGTGATTTGAATTCTCAAGTTTCTTAATGTTGGCAAGTTAACTAAAACTGGAGAAACAAATAATCTACTTCTTTCCTTGTTTAATCCAAATCATAGTGCTTTATAAAAAGAATGTCAGTTCTTGCAAATGGGGTCTTGTGTGCAGTCTTTGATTAGTGAAGTGTTTCCTGGGGAAAGCCTAGATTAATAGACCTTATGCAGGTCTTTATTTTTCTGTTCCCTAGAGCACGAGACCTCAATTTCCTGGAACTTCCATTATTGGCAAGGGCCCTGTGGGGAGCCCATAGAAAGGATAGGGAGGCAGCAGGGTTAGACACTAAAGGCTGCCACATCAGTGTGAAGCCATCAAATTCTATTCTGGCTTGGTTTTTCCCCACTACTGTATTGTTCATGGGTGTGTTGGAAACTCAGGAAAACTTGCCTGCTCTGGCAGTAAAGACTTCTTAGCTTAAGACAAGTGGCAAACTTCAGCCAAAATCCAGTTGGGTTCATAATGCCTTTCTGTATGTTTGCGTGCATTTGTTATTTAAAGTAGGTGACATCTGAATGAATTAGATGACTAAATATTTTCTTTTCTGTAACAGAGAAAGAAGGAAAGAGAATGGGTGCTCCGTCAACTTAAAAATATTGACGAAGCAACTGAACATGAGCTGACCATTGAAGATGATTGAACTACTTATGGCATTGGTGCTATCGCATCCAGCTGGTGGGAATAGCTGGTTCCAATAAATCACACACCTGACTAAGGTACCTGTTAGACTTCTTTCTTTCTTTCCAAAATGTTGGATTTTGGTTGGTTGTTTTCTTTTTACCTCTTGAATCTAGGAGGAGCCGGGTACAAATTAAGTGCCCTCTCCAGGAAAGCCAATGTTAATTTATAATGGCTAAAGGCCTGGAACAAAGAAGGGGGGGAGAGCTTTGCGTAAGAATCATTCTTCATCCTGCCACAACTCTTCCTGACCATGCTGTTCTGTGTAGTGTTCCAGTTTTCTAGGGTTGCTGATGTTCCTTAAGTGACAAAGTCCTAGGGGCCACATAGAGTGTAAAATCTGGTTAGCCAAAGGAGAATCTCCTCATCTAAAGAGTAATCAAAGCTGATGCAATCAGGAATGTTTCTGCTGCTAGCTGAGGAGATGAGGAAATAGTAAGAGGCACTAAGGAGGGAGGCCATCTCTAGAGATTACTAATTAATGACTGTTTTGAAGTTTTTGGCTCAAAACGAGTTTGCCCCAGCCCAGGATTGTAAATACACCTCACTGTTGCATTGGAGATCCTTTTTGTTCAGCTGTGTGCTTTGAGGAGGGGGTGTGTGTTTTCTGTTTTGATTTGGAGCTGCTGCATGGAGGGGAAGAAAGGTGTCTTGACAACTGTATTGGCAAAAAGGCAATTTAGCTCACAGCAGCTCTTTCTGAAGCACCAGTAAAAGTAAGTGATGCAAAAAGCATAGTGCTCAGTTTTTCCTGCTGACTGCTACTTAATTTTTAGGCAATTTAACAGTTGTAAGTGATCTGTGGGGTACCAGCTGCAGGGATCCAGAACAGTTTTATCATGTGCACAGACTTATCCCTGCACTTGTGTGGCTCTAGCACATGCATTTTCCTGGCTATACTGGGTTTGCAGCCTGTCCCTAATTATCCCAAAGGAGAGAAGTCATCAAAAGTTAAAGATGGAGGTAAGGGAAGCTTTTGCATTTCCTTCTTACACACTGAAACTTGTAATATCTCACGTCCAAGATGGCAGAGAAGCAGAAGCATGGTCCAAGCCAACACTGAGACAGGCTAACCAATAGCAGCTGTGTTATGCTCAAAAATGTAAGAGTGAAGTTCTGGTTTTGCAACCTCTCTCAGGATTTAAAAGGAATTAGGATGGTTTTGCTAATGATTCCTGAAGTGAAATTCTTTAGAGTTTCTCAGGAGAACAGCCTTATCCTCAGAACTGGCTTTCTGTGGTAGCTGGTAGTAGGGCAATGCTGCCCCTCAGGTCACCGGCCAACGCATGCTTGCTTCATTTGATGTTTAGTTAATGTTCTGGTATTTGTTTGTATGTGTGTTACCCAGGCTGCTTGTCCGGCCTCCACAGGTTCCTCTGGCAACCAGGGAGTTCCTGGCTGATGTAGATCCCAGACTGCCTTTGAGATAAAATAGGCATAGTTGCAGATGTGCTGCTATTCCCCTTGAGCTTGCAGGCATTTCATCAGCATCTATGATTTGTGCCAGGGGCTGAACTAAGATCAGGCAAGTGCAAGGTTAGCGTAAAACCCTCCTCTACCCTTGGGACAAGCACAGATTAGTCTGTCCACATGACCCAATACTTAATCTGAATGACCCAGTTCTTCTCTTGTTTATTTGTATCTTCCCAGTTAGCCAGTTCCACTTGTTCCTTCTTCAGGCTTCTCCACACTGGTTGCAGAAAGTCTTGATACTGCTTCTGTTTTTCTCTTTCCCAATCACCTCTTGAAGTCACTTTTGGCTCCTCCCTAGGCCATCCAGTTCTTTGGTCTTCAACTGTCTCCATCTATTGTCTTCTCCAATCTGGTCTCTAGTAGCTTCCTTCCTTATAAGACACAGGAGTTCTCTGTCTTCCATGCCTGCTCTTCACTGCTGGGTTTGTTGCCCACCTGATCAAATACCCTCCAATACCCAATGCCAGTCTTCTGCCAAAACTCAGACTCAGATCATACCCCTAAATGCCTTTGTCTACTTAGGTTCAACCCCTCCATGATTCTAGGCCAAGTGGAAAGGTCATTCTAGGCCAATTGGACCAAGTTCCAGGCCTCGGCAAGCCAGGGATACAGTTGCTGGGAAAGTCCTTCTCAGGTCCTGCTCGAGGCTACATCAAACGCAAGAAGAATCCGGGAATATGGCAGCTTAATATCTAAGAAGTCTTTGGGTTTATGCCAAGTGCAACACAAAACTTCCTAAGATTCAGAACACAGTAATGCTGGGAAAGTTTGATGGGAATAAAGGCTGCTGCCCTGCCAAATTCATGGAACTAGTTGGCACCAATAAAATCCCAATGACCTTCCTTAGTGAAAGGAAACAAATGGCCCAGAGTGGTAACGTAGAGTTGAGTTTGACTTTGTCCTTGCAAGTCCTGAAGCTGAATCAGACATGCAAGAAAATAAAGGCTTTCAAGGTTTTGGAAACCACTTCTATATCTTCTATCTGGAATGTTTAAAAGACTGCATAGCATTTCTCTAGCAGTAATTTAGGTCCTTGGGAATTTGCAAAAGTCACAATATTGCCTTCAAAGGCTTTCTCGATAAAATATGAATAGAATTAATTGGTACTTCAGGGGGTTTCTGAAATGTCTGATACTCTACATCAATAGTATTTTTGTTAATTGTAGTTACTTGTAGGTTAGAATACTAAGGGACTTCAACCAGACCTGTATAGTACTAAGCTACATGATACTCTTAGTGAATGATGCTCCCCAAGAAAGGTTTCTCTCAAATTTTTTTAAAGCCAGGATGTTGGGGAACGTGAAACTACATATATATGAAACTACACATACAAAATTAACAAACGCTGCTATTACTGCACTTCACATGTAAGTATATCCATTTGGACAAAGTGAAAAACAAACAAACCAAAAGGCTTAATTTTTCTTTTATTTACAGGTTTTGCACTTTCATTTGTTTCTCCAGTAGACTCCCAAGTCTACTAGACGTTAAGTTTAATGATACAGTTAGTTTTCTGTTATTGATACACATACGCTATCGAAAAGAATAGGCTTTGAGAGAGGCATTAGTAGTATGCAGTGTCAGTGTTGTTTAATGTTCATCCTGTAGTGGCAACAATAGCAAATAAATGTTTGGTGTAACTCTCTTCATGTGCAAAGTTCCTTTATGCATATTAATATTGCAATATCACCACAGTGGGGGAAAAAAAAAAAAAGGAAAAAACAAAACCCAAACCAACAACTTCAAGGGAGCTGTAGAGTCCAACATCTCTGAAAACCTTCTGTAATTATTAGTGACCTTAAATATGGATTACAGGGGCTGAGGCTAGAAAAGATTAGGGACTACAAATGTCAGATTCTTATGAGAAGGTAACCCCCCAAAGGTATCATGTTTTGTAAAATAAAAAGCCCTTTTCCTGTATGGATGAATGTGGATCTGAGTTGCAACAGGTTCTTGAGCCTTGCTCTTGTCCTGGCTTTGAAATTCAACACTGAACATGTTTGTAAGTACTGAGGGTGCTCTTTTAGGGCAGTATTTTTCCTTTAGGAGCTAAGCTATGACCTTGACCCAGGGAACTGTTTTCAGTACACTTGTCTCTGAACGGATATTACACAATCTACCTGCTGATGGTGACTAAGCGTGATGTTGGATGGAGAAGAACAAAAACACTACCAAGAACACAGGGAAGAGACAGCACTGTCTTCACCCTGGATTTATGAGCTCGGCCTTGTTCCCACTGAAGCAATGGTAATACTCCTGTTGACAGAGCTGGGAGTGCTCTGCCCAGCTGCAGTGTTTCTGTAGGACGCCAGATTAAAGAGAAAAATGTTTAGCACACATATTTATCATATTTCAGATTTAAATAACAGAGAACTGGTAATGGAGTTACTTCTTTGCTGACCACAGCTGAACAATTTTAGGATGGATTAGAAGTGGAAAACTCTTAAATAAAACCAGATTTATTATTTTTGCTCAAAATCACAAGATGGTTACATTCCTGCTATGGACAAAACACCGAGTAATAAATCACACAGCATGTCACTGACCTGTACTCCAGTGTTTTGTTCTATAAGACAGACAGGTGCAGAAGTTTCCCTTAGCTCCATCTGCTATTGTAGTCCACAGTGCCTATTAAAATAGCTTATTTGTCAGCACTTCTGACTTATTAGAAATAAATGAACAAACATACTGAAGGTTTGAATGAGCCTGTTAGCATCTAGAAAAGTTGAATAAGTTAAAGCTATTCAGTAATATTTTAAAAACTAGGTCTAGGCATAGATCTTTGAACCCCACCTTAGATGTAGCCTCCCACCCAAAAAACCCAACAAACAATTCACATCTGCTCAGTCTTTGCGCTGCTAGGCAGGTGCCTAAAGCCCCTATCTAATGAACATTTATTTGATAGTGCAGTCAGACCCAAGGGACATGCAGACCCCACAGATCTTAGCTGTAGCTCCAGTTTGCCAGCCTCCTGGGTCTGCCTATGCATATGGTCTCATAGTACTCTACACCAGTCCCACTTCTCCACCCTGAAATGGGATTGTGTGCAGGAGATGCTAAGCAGACACCATCAGGCTGGAGGTGTATCTATCTGCCTTTAGTTTCAGTAGCCTACAGGATAAAACTCCAGGAAGTGAGAGACTGCATTAAAAATCCCCTTCTCATCTGACACAGGTCCTTGAAACCAAGCATCCTAGCTCACAGGGCAGTAATCACCATCTCTAGACTTACTGTGTAGTCAGGGCTTTTAAGTCTTACTTTACTTAAGTATTCATTAAAAAAGAAGATCGAACTTGCATCATATGTCAGTGACTCACTGTCTTGCTTCTGTGGTATTTTATTTCTTGGGGGTTTTGTGGGTTTTTTCTGTTTTAATTCATTTTTACTGAAAAAATTGAAAGAAGAAGGGGGGAAAGATCCTTTCTTACTCCTAGGAAATGAAAAAAGAAAGCATATATTTTCTACTTCTTATTGTTGCTGCCATTTTGTTTCTTTTGTTATCCTTCATTTCATTCTTTTGGCCTTTCCGAGCTCTGCTTTCAGCTCTTCATGTCATTGAAGGTTTGTCCCCTGTAGTGACCATCTTCTACTGTCAGATGCCGTAAGCTTCCTAAATCTTACTTCTCCTCCTATAGAGGAGATGCCAGTAATGGAAAGGTAAAAAGAAACATCTCATACTTCTAGGATAGGAAAAAAAGAGCTCTCTTCCTAGATATGGAATAATCCAACTTTCTAGTGTGGCAAGGTGTTGTGAATTCACATATAGGAAAGAAAGTATGGGCAGCAATAAATTTACTGGGAGAGGAACTGGATGCAGAAAAGCACTTACAAGTCTAATGGGTAAAGAGAGTTTCAAAGTATACTTCCCAGCCAAGAGAGCACCAAGCAATTTATTGCATCATGCAGCATGCAATTAAGTCAAACTGATGCTGCGTAATTCATACAAAGGAGATGGGTGCGTTAGCACTTGTTGCTCCTCTCTAAGGAGAAAAGAACTCCCCCACAAAAACCCAAAACCTGCACAAACCATAGCTTAAAAACACCAACAAACTTTGCCACCATGGGAAGGGAAACCATTGCAATTAGACAGAAGGCTTACAATTGTAATAAATCCCTTTTAATTACAACACGTATGCTAATGTGGATACATGTTCTAATTGTAACTGTGCTAGAGGGAAGAAAGAAGGGGTGGAACTGGGATGGTGGAGAAAGAAGTGCTGTTTGGCACCCTGGATGCCCCTGGCTAGCTGAGGAAAAGTACACGGAGACTGTAAGATTGGAAATTATACTACAAAGGCTATGATGTAAGCATGCAAATCAGTAGTGTATCCTGACCTTAACTAGTATATTCAGTATCAGGCGTGGTTTTTTGGCCACAGCTGGGTGATGATAACAATTGTTAAAGAAAACATAACACAGAGCAAAGCCCTTACATGGGACCAGCAAAATGAGAAGACCGAGATGACTACATTCTGAGAAGAGATGAATAAGGCAAGCAAAAATGCTGTAGCAGGCTCGTGACACCTAAAAGTTCAGTTGGCTATTCCCGTTTCTCAGAATCAGTGGACTTAAAAGAAAATAAGACTTGAACTGATAATTTAAGTTCAAGTATATATTGTGTATATATATATCAAGTATATATAAATATACATTGCATATAATGTCTGCAGAACATGTTATCACTAGATAGCTTTGAGACTGAGAAAACTATCAGATCAGAGGAGGGGGAAGTGCTATATATGAAAATGTAGAAAATGACATTAAAAAGAAGGTGGTGTTGAGGGGGTGGTTTTTTATTTCTGTCACGTTGACCATGTCATGGTCAAGCAGTCGCTGATCATAGTAACAGCAACAATAAAAATAAAATTAACATCTTACTTTCATAGTTACACATGTAAGTATTCATACTAAAGCTCAGTTAATCAGATTTCATGAGAGAAAAGCTCTTGAGACATCTAAAAAATCTTCTCTGTGTCTGTCTTACTTTTTAGAACTGATCCATCATCACCAAGCTGTGGGTCACTATAAGATTTATTCTTTTCCATGTGGCTTTGCTACAGATGGCAAAATCATTGAATCACAAACTGGTTTGGGTTGGAAAGGACCTTAAGATCATCCAGTTCCAACCCCTTGCCATGGGCAGGGATACTTCACACTAGTGTCACCCAAGGCTCTATCCAACCTGGTCTTGAATACTGCCAGGGATGGGTCATTTACCACTTCCCTGGGCAATCTGTGCCAGCACCTCACCACCCTTACAGTAAAGAACTTCTTCCTTATATCTAACCTGAACTTCCTCTGTTTCAGTTTAAACCCATCACCCCTTGTCTTATCACTACAGCCCCTGTAGTCCCTTGTCCCTCTCCAGCATCCTTGTAGCCTGCTTCAGACACAGGAAGCTGCTCTGAGATCTCCATGTATCTTCTCCAGGCTGAACAACCCCAATGTTCTCAGCCTGTCTTCATACGGGAGGTGCTCCATTCCCTGATCATCCTCAAAATCATGGTGATTTATTGAATACAGCCAAATTCCTATTTGTAAAGAGAGGCACTCTTTCATTTGTAACAAAGCTCCTTGACAACCTACTGTTGGCTTTTTGCTTTGTTTCATTTGACATTAACTATCTTGATTTATTTTTTTTTTAATCTAGTAACTCTGTGTGATCTCTGTGTTTGATGGCAGAGATTATTTATGCGGTAGGTCAGGAAAAGCTTTGTGTGACATTCAATCTTATCCCCAGTGTGATTTTGATATAGCGACAGGTGGGATTAACCCCTTCATGTCTCTATCTGTAAAATGTGTTCTCCTTTAAGGAGCCTTAAAACTGCTGACAAGTAAAGTTAGCAGCTTCTCTTTTCTCTAAAATGCTAGCTAACATGTATTTGCCCAAGAGTAAGTGCCACACAGGGTGATCTGCCTGAACGAGGGTGTTGTGTCCCACAGTTATTTTGTCTTCATGCTGTGCTTCTACCTCTTCCTCCAGAAAGCAAGCCTTGCCCCCCTCACACCAAAAGGTTCAGGGGTCCCAAGCAGAGGCCAGCACCTCTGAGCGTCTTTGTTCCTCTGGACAGTGTGAACTTGCCTGTATTTCACTGTGGATCCTCTGTTTGAAATAGTAAATACATGTAAATGAAGGCTGCAGTGAGCACCAAAAGCTTTCACACTTGATAACTATCAGCCACTAATTCAGCCACTAATTCAACGGTGGTGATGCTCAGGCAACCCTGAACCCCAGCAGCAGCTTACTTGGTTTCAGCTCTTCATGCAATCAACAAGCTCTCTAAAGCTGACTGAAGTCCCAGGGTCCTCTCTCTCTCCTCTGGGGTTACAGTAGAGGGTCTGAAACCTGAAAAAAGTACTCTTGGTTTACTAGCAACAATATTATAATAATAATAAATAGTAATGATCTTGCTGAAATCAGAAATGCCCCAAGACAAAAGGCAGGGACAGATTTCTTGGCAAAAAGCACCTGTTTTATTTTTGTAAGAAACAGTGCAGAAGGGAATAACCTAAATGTGGAAAACAGTTGTAAATGGTCCAGAGAAATGTGCCCTCATGTTTTAACAGCATATCATTTTGCTGTCAGTAACAGCCCCCTTGCTGAGAATTTCAAGCTTCTGTCTTCTGCTGTGCCTGCAGCCCAGTCCCTGTGCCTATAGCAGGACAGGTCAGGCATGGACCCCTTCACTTACCATGTTCTTGGTCCTATGACTTATTCCTATTTTTATTAGCATTTTTAAAAGGATGAAAAGTTGAAAGAGTGTCATTTTAACAGCCAAATATACTCATGGAAGCGAAAAGCCTCAGAAGAAAAGAGTGGGAATTTGAAACATCAGCATCTCCACCATTTTTTGGGTTATCAACAAGCTCCTTTAAAAATCCAACCTCTCTACTGTGAAAGAGAATAGCCACGGTTGCATTTGATGAGGTATAAACCAAATCAAATTAGTTCTTGTTGGCTGTTTTCCCATGGACACTCTTCCCCTAAGCTGTGCAACCGGCTGTGACTATGATGCCCCTGGTCTGGGACTGGATCTCATTTTAATTCTATCAATACTGCCTACTTTTCTCCCTCCTGCACATGAAAAGCCTTGTTCCTGGAAAGCCATGTATTAGTTTAGGGAGGAAAGGGGAGTTTTGTGTGTATCCCGGCTTTTAACCCATGTAACAGACCCAGAGATTTAGGTAAACAGTAGCCTTCTGTTGCTGTGTCAAACAGTAACATCTCATCCTTCACATGAGATGCTTTAATATGTATTTGAAAGCCTTATGACATTTAAATTGCTTTTAGAGTAGATCTCTGGGGAATTTACCTCTTGCTTTATCAGCATAAGACAGCAACCACTTAAGAAAGAAAAGCTAACGGTGGTGAAGGCTGGAGACTCATGCCATCAGTGTCTACAGCCCTCGGGGACTGCAGTAAAGGACACATTTATTGGTTAGCAGTGCCTTTTTCTGTTTCTGGGCCCGAAGAGACACAGTGGCTGAAGAACACAAAGAGATTTAAACAGCTTATGCTAGTTTAGGTGCCTGGAGCTGGTGCTAAAGGGATCATTAACATTTTTCAAAGTCCCTCCTAAGCTATAGCTCCCTCTTGTAGGCACTGAATAGGCTTTATTTCCATGGCTGGTCCCAGGGAATACCCCTACCTGAGGTTAGTAATGCTGACTACAGCAGATGGAGTGAAGCAGAAGGTTTTTTTATATTAAATCTCTGCACAAGAACTCCCCCCCACTCTGCAGCATGATTTCAGCTTTGTCATAACACAGTAAGTCAAAGTGGTTTTGGATTATTTCTCCAGCTAGGCAAATTCACACTTGTGCCATCACTGCGTGGAGCAGTTGGCCTGTGGTAGGACAACTAAAGGACTTTAACCTGTCTTGCCAGAAGAGCTTAATAGTTCTTAGAAAACAATTATCATCTGACTGGTTTATGCATGCACAACAATGTGAACAAGGTGTTTTACTCAGTGCCCAAACACTTTGGGTGCCACCAAGGAAATAAATGACTTTTTCCTCTCTTTTTATGAACCCGGTGACCTACGATTTGATGCAGGAAGTCCTTAGCCTTCCCTAGCTAGACTTGCCATAAGACAACCTCTCACTGGTCTTGTCTCATTAGGGTTTCTGCAGTTTCAATTTTAGGTATTTCTAAAATGTTTTCCACATTCTAGCAAAATTAACTGCTGGGGAAAAAAATAGCAGAAGTGTGTCTGCAGAAGTTAGTGCAACATAAACTTGGAACACTCTGTTTTCTGCATCCAGAATCTGATTTTTACAGTCATGCTTACCTAACCAGAATAGAAAAGTAATACCTAACAGGCATATACATCATTGCCACAAAGCAGCAACAATCAATCAATAAATGCTTGATCACATTGTTCATCAATAACCTAAGCACTGTCAATGACTTGGATATAAAATTCCACATCCATAGATCCGAAATAAAGCATTTTTGATAGGTTATAAATCACAAAGAACTAGGTTTTTTGTATTTCTGCCATAGCTGTTTCTCTTCATACGCTTGATGCCATGTATGTGTGTGTATCACATAGTAGTTTTGGATCTTAAGCTTACAATTCAGGATTACTTTCTTACATAAAGAAAAATAATGAGGGTATTCCATGGTTGTTTTGGGGTTTTTCAAACATATTCGGAGAAGCAGTCCCAGTACAAAATTATTTGGCAAGTCACTTGAATTTTTGGTGATTCGAGGATAAAGATCACTTGTACACAAACTTACATAAAACTTTATGTTCTATGAGTCACTCCATGTGACTTTAAAGAAAAAAAATAGAAAATCCAAAACTTTAACATGCAAAATGAGGCTACTGGCTAAGGATTATTGAGAAACCAATAGGAGAAATCTTGTAGAAAAGTAACTCTTGCCTAGGATTCATGTAGTGTCTTTCAACAAGCGTTTCAAATTGGGAGACAAGACTTCGAACACAATTTTACATTGTGGATGTTTTTAACCTCCTGACTCTTATCTGTTTGTGTTCTTTAAAGCAATGTCAAGGTCAGAGATGGAGATTGGTAGATCAGTTGTAGTATTACTTCAAACAGAGCCTACATAAACATATACGCTACTTTCACTTCATTGATGTCCCATGGCCTATACAAAAGACTTGTTGATTGATACTGCCCTAAGTTATCGTAACCTGTTATAATGTATGTTCATTACATTTATATAAATGAAATATGAAGGCACTCATTTTAATGGGTCTAACTTTTGTGCAGAAGAACATCTGCTCACAAAGCCTGCTTTAGCAGAGTCTTAGGTTTCCTCTGTTTGGTTGTACAAAAGTCAGCAAGGTTAAAAAGGCAGGGCCATCATTCAGAGTTGACCTTCAAAATATTTTATAATCTACAGGGGTTTTTTTTGTTTCTCTTTTGCTTATCTTACTGGGTAAACTGAAAAAATCTGGCTTTTAAAAGGCTGCCAGTTGTTAGGAATTACCTGGACAGTTCAGACACTGCCAGCTGCCCAACAGCAAGGGAAAATCTGCCCAAGACCTGAAAACATGACGGTGCTTTGGAAGAATGAGATTCTTCTGAAACTAATGGAAGTTTTGTGGTGCAGGCCTGTACATCAGACAAGGACTCTGTTCTTTCGTTAGGTGTCCTTCTTTATTTGGTTGCTTAAAATTGATGGTGATAAGTTAAAAAATCCTTTTGAAAGCTATTTCCTCTCAGTTCACGTCCTTTTTGTTTAAAGACAGAAGAACTGCAGGCAGGACTGTGGCAGTCACGCTGGAGTACAGCCATTCCAGGGGCAAGTAGCTTATGTTAAGCAGTCAGTAGTAGAATGATCCTCAATTCTGTTCATACAAAGCTATCTAGCACAGCAGAGAGACATACATAGATAAGTGAATGAATACATGCATACACATATACAAATGCATATGAGCTCTTTGGGTCTTTGTTGCTTTACAACTGGGTCTACTTTTCATTTGTAATTTTTTGTCATGTTTGTTCATGAAAGGGACATTGTTTTGCATCATTTTCTTTCTCTCTTTGAGAGAGGAAAGAATACATATTTCTGTATACTCTTCATTTCACGTTGAATGGTAAGAGGATTGTGAATTTTTTAAGACAGATGTACAGCAAAAAGTAAATGAAAGGGGGGAGAAGAGCATTAGAGCTTGAAGAGTCTAATTGCAATGTTTTGAAGCCCTCTGTTTTCAGCCAAAATTTGCTTGTAGTCAGACATGTGAAGTCCACAGAATTACTCTAACATCTGTAAAATCAGGGGTTTTTTTTTCAAAATGCTTAAAAATGTTTGTGAGTTTCAAAGGCTGCCACCTTGGTGTATCCCTAAAACGACATGATTTTTTCTTTTTACAGGTCAGATGAAATAGCTGAGAGAAAATTTCTCCAGTTGTGAAAGTTTGTAACGAATAAGAATGTTTTTAAGAACTGAGTTATGGATATAGGGGAGTAAAAATTCACTACATTGTAAATAAAACCTTTGGCATCAATACCGGAAAACAAAGAGTCAATAACAGAACGTCAGACAATGTTCTGCAGTTCTGCTTCACATTCTTGCACACAAATGACGTATTTACAAAAGAAAACTAAATGCAAAAAAACCCCCAAACCCAACCAAACAAAAATCTTACCATGTTAGATGAGTTGACATTGGAATTTGCTATTTCAAGCTCAGTACATACTGCAAATACCAGGATAAAATAATTCGTTCAGCACAGTGAAGTTTGAATACTTTTGCTTTTATTGTAGTGACAACCGTTGTCTGAAAAGGAGAAAAGGGAAGACTTCCCCCCCATTCTCAGGTGATACATGAGGAGACGGGAAGGGTAACAGGATAGACAGAAAAGCCGTTATCTCACTTATTTCTGGGGTGTTTGGCAAACACTGGTTTCCCCCAGCACAGGACTGATACTCCTCTCATCCCAGCAGCAGGAGCAAAACTGGGGGATCCCTCCAGATTCGGGCGTGCAGCCCCTCCCGGAGGTTAACGCAAGGACTCCTACGTGCATGTATGCAGTGGTTACAGGGATCCTGATGGCTTTATTACCCCTGGGGCCTCCTCTTTGGTATGTCAGTGTCCTCCTAACCTGCAGCCACATGATGAAAATTAAACAAGGGTTTGCTGCATGTGTCGCTGTGGAAATATGAAGTCAGTTGGTTCAGTTTCAACGGGATTTCCCTCCTTCCCTCCCCTTAAAAAAGTATTTGCATTTTGAGCAATGGTCAACAACAGGAGACATTTGTGACAAGAAAAGAGGAGGGGTGATACCCGCCGCTCCTCCATTCCCCTCTGTCCGTTTCCCCCCCCATCCCCCGCCACATTTTTCCTTGTTAACTGTGCTAGGGCAGAGAGGTGGGGGTGAGGGAATAAAAGCATTCCTGCATGTCTGGAGGGGAGGGGAAAAAAAAAAGATAAAGGGGGAAAAGTGAAAGGGGAGGGGAAGAGTGGTCAGGGACTTGAACTGCCAGTGAAACGATGCTTCTCCAGCCCTCCTCTTCAGATAATAGTTAACTCGGGGTTAAAGATTAATAGCCAGGCCAAGCACTGTATAAATGGCCCGGCAAAGCTGCATGTATGCGAAGGGCGTCCCGCTGCTGCCCAGGCTGCCGAGTGCCCGCTGCGCGGTCCCCGCTCGCCATGGGCAGCCCGCGGGCTGTGCTGCACCGCTGCTGGCTGCCGTCCCTGCTGCTACCCGCGCTGCTGGCCCCCGGCCCGGCCGGCGCCGAGGCCCCGCCGCCCCTGCACTGCGCGCCGTGCACCGCGGAGAAGCTCGCCCTCTGTCCGCCCGTCCGGCCCGGCTGCACCGAAACGGCGCGGCAGCCCGGCTGCGGCTGCTGCCAGACCTGCGCCCTCGGACCGGGGCAGCCCTGCGGCATCTACACGGCACGATGCCGGCGGGGGCTCCGTTGCCACGTCCCGGCCGGGGAGCCCCGACCGCTCTCCGCTCTCATGCGGGGCCACGGGACGTGCCTGCCCGCCAGCGAGGCCGAGGGGATGAGCACGGCGGACACGGCAGGTACCGCCGGGATGGGGACAGGGACGGGGGGTGCGAAGGGATCTTGGCAAAGGGAGCGGAGTTAGGCAGGAGTTGGGAAAACAGGGAAGCCGGGCTTGCGTCTTCCAGGAAAACGTGCTCTGACCTGCAGCGAGGTGAGGCGCATCCTGGTGCGCAGCCAAGGGATGTTTGGAGCGGGCTATCCCACCACAGGCAGGGAAACCCTGAAGAATAGTGATGGGACAATGCAGAATAATCCAAGTAAGGGTTCTGGGAGGCTGTAGACTGTTTTTTCATAGAATCACAGACTGGTTTGGGTTGGAAAGGACCTTAAGATCACCCAGTTCCAATCACTGTCATGGGCAGGGACACCTCACACTAGACCAGGTTGCTCCAAGCCCTGTCCAGCCGGCCTTGAACACTGCCAGGGATGGAGCATTCACAACTTCCTTGGGCAGCCTCTGCCAGTGTCTCATCACTTTCACAGTAAAGAACTTCTTCCTTACATCTAACCTAAACCTCTCCTGTTTAAGTTTCCTTTAGTAGTAAACAGTAACTAGAGTAGGACAAACGTTTTCCAGACTTTGTTTATATCTGTCTCCACAAGTCATGATAGAGAATGGAAAGACCTGAACGGGCCTCCTCTGGCTTCATTTCAAGAATAAAATGTATCTGAAATAGTGTAGTGCTAGCCAAACTATCCTTGAGCAAAAAGACATACCAAGCATCTTATGCTGTATGATGATCAGGAACATCTTCACTGTTATTTTGTAGAATCATAAATCACAGACTGGTCTGGGTTGGAAGGGACCTTAAAGATTATCTGGTTCCAACCCTCTGCCATGGGCAGGGACACCTGCCACTAGTAATATCGTTATTATTTTCACCATCATTACTGCTATGCTCATGTGGTGGTGATTAAGGGAACTCAGTAATATTACAAAAATAACCCGTTGTTGGCTCAAAATGACAATGGCCACTGGTGACAGTAAATGGAGTTTCTCTTGTATTTGAGGTGGTGGGTAGGGGAGAGAATGGTGACTAAACAGTTTGAGCCTCCTGCAGTTAAAAAGATCTAGTGTTTGATTTTCTTTCTCTCCCTTTCTCTCCACCCCACCCCTTCTTTTCTTTCTTTCATTCTTTTTGCTTTCCCTCCTCAATTTTCCACCTCCATTTTTAATTTGACTTTGTCAAAGGGAAGACTGGTGCTTTTTAGTCCAGTGGATGATTGTTCGCAGCCTTGATCCAACAAGTCATTTAGACACTTGTCAAACTTTTATCCCGTGATGAGTGTCTGCAAGAGCTTCTGTTAATCCCAGTGGGAGAGCTCACACATGTTGAGTTAAGCATTGGTGTGCAGGCCATGATCAGCCAGATCCAAACAGCTTCTGCCAATCCCTGGCTGTTTATTTGATCCACTGCAGGCCAGCCTGAGCCACTGCTCTCTGAATTGCTACTCATTCTTATATGTGAGACAAGGCACGGAACAAAGTACAGGATGCCATGGGATCAGGTCTGGACCAGTTCCTCTCCTGAATAAAACCAGAAGCACATCATGCTGACAAAAAGCTAAATTCAGAACCAGTTTAACTCCACTCTTTCTCAGTTATCACTGTGGTCAAAAATTTTGTTCATTTCTAACAGACTGGCTGCAGCTCCATCTTTGATTTCAAAGGATCGTAAAATAACCAACTTGTTAGAGAACAGCTGATGCATCCTCCTATGAATTTATGACCAAAGTTTTATCGGCTGTGCTACACATGTAATTTATTGCTCCTTCAACAGCTACTGGATCTGTTTTAGATATTACTTTCTGTTGTTGATGATGCTTCTTTACCTTTTAAACTTGGAGAAATAAATGCAAAAGTTCACTGAAGATGTTCACCTTAATATCATTCCTTTCCAGACTCTACCGAACCTGATGATATGCCTTTGGAAAGCACCGAAATGACACAGGATCAGCTGCTGAACTATCAGCTGATGTTTCCCATAGGCCAGGACAGATCCATCCCCTGGAATGCCATCACTGCATATGAAAACATGAAAGCAAAGAGAATATCTGAACTCAAGAAATGGAAAGAGCAGGTGGGTTTCCTTTGCAAACCTTTCAGTCACCATTCCAGAGGATGCTATTGATTCAGAATACAGAACGAGAATGCGCACGAAATTCTAGCAGCAAAGCTGGGTTGTCAATATTTTGGATAGGCAGCAAATGCCTTCATCAGATACTTGAGGAACAGACAAAATGGCAGGGAGCGATAAAAACAAGTGTGCATCAGATGTGTCCTATATGAAGTCCATGCAGAGGCTGCATCTTTCTCTGCATTTACTACCAGATGATAACATGGGCCTTTAATTTCCAGGAGCCCATATGAAAATCTTGGACTCCTTTTGTGTTTTAGTTAAAAAATTAAAGGCATTTGTCACTGGTCCAGTGCTCAGTGAAATAAAAGGGAATCCTTATACACAGTGACTGATGAGACACCAATGCAAACCAAAACACTATTTCTTTCTGATCACAAGGAAACACTGTTAAGTACACACATGTAAAAAGACAAAGTTCAGCAACCAAAGCAAGCTTTCACCTTCGACGCTGCAGAATCGCAGTGGGTAATGGGGGTGGGGGGCCCCTGCAAGCAGGTCCGGGTTCCACTTGAGGGCACCAGAGAACCACAGTTAGACCAGTCACAGGCAGGCAGTTCACCCACAGCATGGAGCCGAGTTAGAACTGGGCACCACAGAAGCCCAGTTTCCTAATGGTCACAGGCAAAATGGGGAAACAAAAAGCAAAAACCTACTAAGCACCACCCCACCCTAAGAAGCCTCATCCCACATCCACAAGAGGGCTTTGTCACTGAGTTAGTTTGAGCTTAGTATGTAAGCGCTGTTAGCTCCAGTTCTGATTTTTAAGCTTTTCCTTTTCTTCACCCAGAGCCACAGATAAGCCTGTTGGCTTGAAAAGGAGAGCTTATGTGAGGGGCTGACACGGGGAGGTGTTGCAAAAGCAGAGAGTATGATTATTTTCACTCTAGTACGTGTTCAGTCACTTTTTCCCTTTCCCTCATTGAAACACGTTAGGCACTATTAATGCACAGCAATTGTGACTTGAAAAAGGGAGTGAGCAAACTGTGAAAACAGCAAATACTGCAAACAGTTCTTCATCCCCAGTTCCAGGCACTCTGGGTCTGGGTCTCAGAGCCACAGGGGTGCTCTCTATTCTGCTTTGGCGACAACTCTGTCCTGGACAAAAGATAACAAACATTCTGATGTTTGTTCTTGCACCATCTATATATGTCTTGCACCTATTCTCCATACATCAACAGAGCACGGGGCCATGGCAACCCAGAAAACGTGGCTAGTCTCACGTACACCAGCCTCCTAACGTGCACCTCCCCATAATAGGAGAGATTGTACCCTCTGAGCAGTAATGTGTTTACTTAGCACAGGTTAAATTTCCTTGTGTGGCAATTTGAGGACTTAAATCCTCATGTTTCTGAGGACAGAAAATACCTCAAAGAATGAAAACAAAGGCCTAAATGTAACACCAGAGTTTTCTGGCTGTGGTCCTACTGAAACAAGTAAAAACTACACGCAAAGCAGGCCGGTGCAGATTATACAACTAATAAACATTTTCAGCTTATTTGCTGGCTTTATACTGACCATTTTCTGCTTAGCTGGTTTCTGTGTGATTTTGACATTGATAATCTTCTCGTGGTATTCCTGCAGGGACCTTGTCAGAAGGAGCTCTACAGAGCCCTGTATAAATTGGCAAAGGCTCAGCAGAGAAGCGGAGGGGAGATTTACAAATTCTACTTGCCCAACTGCAACAAGAATGGGTTTTACCACAGCAAACAGGTACGTGCCTTTTCCCCTGTCTGCTCGCAGCTCGGGGAGCCTGACACAGCCAACCCTTTCACAGCCCTCTGCTCCCACACTCATGAGTTTGCAGCTGCTGGAAAAGCAGGTTGTGAAAACAGCGATACTTGGGAGTGGGAGCAGATGGTTTGTCCTTCTTCTCTTAAAAGTGAGCCGCACGCTGTGGGCTGACAGCAGCGGAGCAGGAGGCTTTTCCATTCACAGAACAGGTGCATGCAAGGCCCTTTCCAAAGTCTTTTAACCGTCTCTGCTCCCAGGCCAAATTGAGCTCCATGTACCTGATCCTTTAGCATATTCCCAGCTGATATTCACAGAATTGTATCATAGGATGCAAGCAGGGGTGGAAGGGACCTCAGAGCTCAGCAAGTTCCAACCCCCTGCCACGGGCAGGGACACCTTCCACTAGAGCAGGTTGCTCCAAGCCCCTGTGTCCAACCTGGCCTTGAACACTGCCAGGGATGGGGCAGCCACAGCTTCTCTGGGCACCCTGTGCCAGCACCTCAGCACCCTCACAGGGAAGAACTTCTGCTTAATGTCTAATCTAATCTAAACCTACCCTCTTGTCAACTTAAAGCCATTCCCCTGTCCTGTCACTACATGCCCTTGTAAAAAGTCCCTCTCCAGATTTCTTGTAGGCCCCCTTCAGGTGTTGGAAGACTTCATAATATCTGCCATACTGTGTGCCAAAGCCCATTGAATATATAATAATCACTATGGAGGAAGGAGGCTTTCAGCTCTCAGGCAGTGAAAAAACCCTCTGGAGCAAAATTAACCTTCTGAAAGTAGAATAAAAATACTGATTTGTGCTGCCTATGGATTACGTTATGTGCTCATTTCCATTATATTCCCAGAAAAAGCCATTGCAAGTTACACTGAGAGTAACTAAGGCTCCAAACCTCAAGCCACACCCTTGTAACCACAGGCCATGCACACAAATTTAGTAGGTCTGCATAAATCTGTGCCACCGAGACTCCTTGTTTTTGGGCATGGCACCACAGCGTGACTTGCAAACACTGTGATCTGGGATCTAATCGGGCACAAACAGAAATCTGTTCAACCCTCTCCCCTATTTGTCTCCTTGCGTGATGAGCCAGACCATCCAGTCACTGTCCTCAGCCTACGAGCTCATATATTCTGCCTTCCTTTGGTTTTCATACTGGAAGATATTGCTGTTTTATACTGCTCTTTACCAAGGAGCGGGCAAACTGTTTTAAATCTGAAGTTGTTGTGGGAGCTGAGCTTGGGTCATGGCTCCCTAACAAAGCGTGTTGGTCAGAAGCTCTGTCAGAGGAGGGACTGCTGCATTCAGAGCACATCTGTACACAGCAGGTCCCCACCTACTGATGATCCCAGTTCTGTTCAACACCTCTACCTGAGGTATGTCACCAGTAACCTTCTGCTTGCTTACTGTGGGGTTTGTTTTGATAATACTGTTTTAGTGCGAAACTTCACTGGATGGAGAGTCTGCTGGATGCTGGTGTGTCTATCCAAAAACTGGAAGAAGAGTTCCTGGATCTCCAGAAATGAAAGGAGACCCTGAATGCCAACAGTATCTCAACTCGCAGGAATAAAACTAACCACGTTCCTTCACACCAGGTTTTCTGTGGGGCCTGACCTAGTCGGGAGACATTTCAGTCAGGAGCTGTTTCAGTAAGGTAATTCTGTGCACCTGAATTTCAGCATATGAGTAACCCCATAAAGTAGCTTTTTTTACTGCACTGGAATTGCTCAGGTGCTTGAGTGACAGATATGAGCAACTGCAAGATCAAGTCCTATAATCTTGTATATTTTGTTTGTATAATATTATAGATACTCATGTGTAAAGCTGTTGAATTATTTATTTCACAGTGCATGTATTTTTGTGTGTGTTGTTACTAATTTATATCCTCAAACACTTCATAACTTTATATGTAAATACTTAATATTATTGCTCTTAAATGTATGCATCTTATGTTGGAGGAATGTCGTTACTTAAAACTTCAAACGGCACAACTCTATTGGGAAAAATTGCTTGTAAACTTGCTTTTTTTTTTTTACTATGTATTTATAGACATAAAACTGAATTTAAAAAACTATCTTTCATTAGAGAACTCACTTAGAAACTTATTTAAAACCTGTTTTGTTTATGTATCATGTTGCTTTTGCACCTCTGTTTCAATGTCAAGCTGTTTCTTAAAAAAGAAAGTCTAAACCTTGATTATATACTGAAGCTCCTGATGGAACAGGATTTGTTTCTATTTTCCAAACATATGCATCAGATAAATGGCAAAACATAGCAGGATCTTCTGTGCCACCTTTGACAGGTGGAAGTTGTTCACATGTTGACATTATTATGTTATTTAAGATGTGCTATTAAATAATGTCTTCTACACTGCCCCAGTCTCTTGCTTTCTGCATGTTCCCATTCAGCAGTCTGACCTCAACTGGACAGCACCGCGGCAGGGTGGGAGCGTGGAGGAAAACATGACCCTGGCACATCTTCCTCCTTACTTCCATCTAGTTCCAACCTCCTCCTCCATTTTCCTGCAATGAGTTTTCTTTTGCTCTCCCCACCCCATTCCCCTTCTCCTCCTGCCCTTTCCAATCCCGGCTGTGCTCTGCAAGCCTTTGCCTTGGGCAAAGCAGCAGTCTCCAAGGGAAGGCGTTTAGAAAGGTTTTCTGGGTAGGAAAGCTGGATGCCTTTCTCCACGAACAAGCCCAAGGCAGCAGTATGGGTGTGTTTAAAAGGTAACATCAAGACCTAGAAAGAGCCATTTCCTGCACATAAAGTCAGAGATTATAAAAGAGAGGTTGGGGAAAAGCCTCGCCTTACTCTTTCTGCTGAAAACAGACAAGAGGCTCCCCTTGGCTTGGGATGTGGTCCCTCTCCCTTTCCCACATGTCCCTTTGACTTAGTTGTTGCAGAGAAAAAGAGAAAGCGACTACCATGCCCGCTTCTAACCGGTTTTATCCATGGAGAATCTGGTGTGAGAGTTAGCATGTGCCAGGGGTAGAAACAAGCTGCAGTAACCCTGCCTGAGAAAACAGCCTGAGAGCAGAGTGCTAACATTTTCTAAGAGCCTGGCAGGAGGGAAACTTTGCATTAAATCCTCCTGCCGTTTGTTGGCACAAGCTTTGGGTTTTAAATGGGAGCGGGAAGCGGCTTCTAGCAACTGCAAAGGCAAAGCACGGAGATCTCTGCTCTCTGATCCCTGTTCTGTGGCATCACACGTTGTGCTTGCTCAGTGTGTTGGCTGTATTTGTATGTCAATATCAGCTGATCCGACTGGGGTCTAATAAACTGCTCCAGATTTAAAAGCACAGATATATACTACTGAGCTTCCTTGAGAAGTGTTTTGAGATCTTCCCAAGGAAAGCACTGCAAAAGCAGTTGATGAATTGGTATTATAAATAATATACATCTAACCTCCCTGTAATGAGCTACAGTGAGACCCAGCTAAAACTGTGTTTTACACTGCATTCACTATGTTGAAATGCTTGACAATCACAGAATCGTAGAATCACAGACTGCTTTGGGTTGGAAGGGACCTTAAAGCTCATCCAGGTCCAACTCCATGCTATGGGCAGGGACACCTTCCACTAGAGCAGGTTGCTCCAAGCCCCTGTGTCCAACCTGGCCTTGAACACTGCCAGGGATGGGGCAGCCACAGCTTCTCTGGGCACCCTGTGCCAGCGCCTCAGCACCCTCACAGGGAAGAACTTCTGCCTAAGATCTCATCACAATCTCCCCTCTGTCATGTTAAAGCCATTCCCCCTTGTCCTGTACCTACAGGCCCTTGTCCAAAGCCCCTCTCCAGGTTTCTTGTATTATTTAGGTTTTATCAAAATAATGAAACAGCAGCAAATTTGGACAGAATCTTGGGATACCTTTTATAGAGTCCGCCCAGCACTGAACAACTGTCATTGCCAAGCAAAAACGGTAAATAAAGCAAGGGAAATCATATACTCACAGCTACAGCACATGCTTAACAGCACTCTTGACTGCTCTCACCCCACTGACCTTGTGCAAAGGTTTATCTCTAAACAGCAGAAATAATTGGTTCTTTTTGTTGGGATCATCATATATATATAGGGAAAATGTTCATTATATTAATAATTACTAATAGCACAGTCTATTTGCAGTATAGCAATCCAGTGAACAGCTACTCCACATGTTTTGCGGATGGCAGTTTCCCAACCTAGCTGCAAGAGAGGACTTTTTAACAGGGACAAGGTTTTAGGGGAACTCTTTCCTTTAAATGTGAAGTATTAGGAGCAGAAGCTGTTCTGTACATCATTCAGGCACGACAAGCCAATTTCTTAGAGGGGTTTAGCTCCTTACCTCCCACTGAAAGCAACAGAGGATGGGTGCCTCCTTATCTGCAATCTGGCCTCATGTGACATCTTGCCAGGACTCACCAGGACAGGCTTCTGCTGAGCTGCTCTGGGATGGGCTGTCTGACTTGGGCCAGACTCTTCCGTATACTGGGATTAGGACTAATGCAAGGAGGCAAGCAGGCAAATTTGATCTCCCCTCTTGCAGCGCTGCCAGGAGCATGGGCTACATTTAGGCCATAGATGCCATGTGTAGTGATTTATCCTGATTTTTCCCATCAGCCTCAGTAATGGGGTGAAAACTGAAAGCTCTGTAGTTTTCCTTTGTTCTGGTGATTTTCTTATGTTTGTGGGGTGCTTTTATTTTTTGGCTTTTTTTTCATTGGCAAGTGGCAGCTGGCAATCCTGGCTTCAGTGTGTGCCTGCTGCAGGGTTCCCCCTGCGCTGGCGAGCCAAGCCTGGTGGGAATGAGTGGGGAAACAGGGAAGGCACCGCAGGATGCTGTTAGCAGCTTGGTCACCAGGCATGCAGCTGGATGTGTAAAGGGGATGGACTGTTTCTTGCTGTTTCAGCTCACTCCCTTCACACCTCATGCATTCCTCCTATCCCACCTAAAAGAAAGTTAATTAGGGGGGGAAGGTCTTTTAGGTGAGCATCTGTAATGTCTGGTTCACATGATCTGAGAACCCTGCCTCCTCAGTTTGTGCTTCTTCCTGCCAGGTTTGCTGCAGCAGGATCTGTTCCAGCCATGCCTCCTCCTGCCCATGGCCTACTGCCATGTGCAAAATGCTCACAGCTCAGAAATAAGGTCACTGCCCTCTGCACTTTATTTTCTACCCCGTGATTCCCCTGAAGCTGTCCAAGACAACCTACAGTCACTCGGTACGGGCTCTGCTCTGCTGAGTCAGTTCTGCTCATTGCTTTGGGAACAGCAGAGACACGTTTGTGTCCGCTAGTGCTGGCAGGAGGTGAGGGGAGACCAAGAAAACAGGGGTGAAGGGCAGCCAACACTAATACTGAAAGCTCATCTGCATCTCTGTCACTTTACCGTAAGAACACATGCCCTACAAAGGCAAAACTTAAGCAGGGAACAGCTTCCTACAGACCCAGCCCAAAACAGGATGAGATATTAAGCACATCAAGATTTAGCCCTTCCCTTTCCCAAGCCAATATATTCCTTTGGCCTTGCACTTGCTAATAAGAGTCCTAAACACAGCACAAAATTAAAAAGCAAATAATAGAAGATGCATCACATCATAGAGCTTTCTTTCCTCAAGGGAGGAAAAGAGGGGTGGAAAAGAACAGCACATGGCAGAGCCTTGTCGCAGGATTTACTGCACTTGTGGAAAGTGCTTGGCTCCCGTAGTGTTAGGCACTGTGTGGGAACCCCAACAACACACTAAAACAGAGCAGGCTTTTTCTGTAAAGTCAGAACCAAAGATGTTTGTGCTTCACCAGCAGCACCGACTCTGCAGAGTTAGAAACTTTACTTCTCTACTGCCTTGCTATTGCAGAACACCGCCAATGTCTAACCCCCACACATCCCATAATCACAAAAAAAAAGATCTGTAAGTGACTCATTCCAAGTTAGAATCTCAGCCCATGCTGCACATTGAACAGACAAGTCCTATCTCTATCTTCAGACAGACACCACCTTTGAAGTGAGTCTACTTTTCCTTGGCTATCACTGCACTGATAAACCAGCAGCCTAAACAGCCTCTGCTAATGGCAGGTCCCAGGCTTTCTATTTGCCAACACATTTTGTATTTATGGCCCAATTATTTTGTGTACTTGTTGTACATTGCATCAAGAATCAGGCAGGGATTCAGACCGCACAGGAAAGTGGGATATGAGCATCTTAACAAACAAATCTGTTTGTTAAAGCACATTTGCATTCTTTAAGACTTGGGTAGATGGCATATAGTAACAGCAGCAGAGCTGGGGCAAGTGGAGGGCTTCTCTTACTGACGTGCCAATCTGTATTACCTAGTCACATTTAGATAAAGGTGGGATGGGACAAAGAAGAATTGGGTCTGCTGGGAGCACAGCCATTAGTTCTGCATTACCAGAAAGTTCCCAAAGCCAACAGCAGTGCAGCAGGAGCCCAGACGTACCAGCACTTGCGCTGTGAGTAACGAAAGCTGCCCTGACCATAGCTCTGTCAGCAAACAAGGGCTTTAGTCCCTTCTTTCCTCCTTCCTTGACCTACCTCCTCCCCCAGGGTGCAAAGTTCAGCAGCACATAAGCTGCTGCGAGGGCCCAGGGAGAGAGGCAGCTTCCCGAGGGAGGGACATTGGAGCAAGGGTGATGGTGGAGTCGAATGAACAGCTCTGAACTTAACCTTCTACTTCATTCTGCAGACGTTCCTGCTCGCCTTTTCAGACTCCGTGTTGGATTATCACCTCTGAGGGGCCATACGTGCAGCCCAGCAGAGACCAGGGCACACAGGGGAAGACAGGGCTGCACATATGGATGGCTCCTTGCAGCTTCTTTATGAACTATGTTTCCCAGCAGAGACAGTGCCCGGTCAGTGGGCACAGCTATTGCAGCAGTGGCTCCCTGCTGCATTTCTGCTGTGCAAGAACTCAGCACAGGCAGTTTGCATCTTGCTCTCAGGCTTCTCCAACTGCTGTTAAGCTAACAAAGAGCAGCCCATTCGTGCCTACACTGAGGTTTTTAATTGCATACTGATGCCAGGAGTGACGTGTAATTTTTTTCTCTCTAGCTGACGGTGCTTTGTAGTTCAGCAGGCTGATGTGTAGGTGCTAAGGCTCCTTGGAAAAGCATCTTAGTGTGGGATGTCTCTGTAGGCCTAGAGCAAAAAGAGTCATCATCTTCTTTCATATTTTGTCTTTGCCTGTGGCTTCTGTTTATTGCTGCTTCGGCAGCTGAGCCCTCACAATTTAGCCCAGCAAAACAACAGAAAAAGAATAGCAGCAACATGCCACTGGTAGCAGGGTAATAGCTGTGGAAATGCATGGCAGGATCTGAGGGTGAAGGCACCCCTGTCATAAGGCAGTAATCAACTTTTGAAGCTCAGTCAGTTAGGTCTTTTTTACTGGGTGCAAGTTATGTGATACACAGCACACATAGTCTTCACCTTGAATATTGTCTGTGTGGCATAAGCAGGCAAAAATAGCCTCTGCTCTCCAGTTGCAGGGAGTGAGGGAAATGCACAATCAGCCTGGCTCTCATAAGCAAGTCCCTTCCTTACCCCACTTTTGGAAGGTCTTACCACACGTGGCTGTGGGAACCAGCAACGACATATTTTTCAGCTTCACAGATTTTTCTGAGGAAATCTCAGCTGCTCTCTGCAGCAATAACTTTGTGCCTTTCCCTCCATCCCCACTCATGGAGAGAGCAGTGGGGTGAAATTAGCCATGACAGAGAAAGGCTCTTAAGGAATTTGTATAGGTCAGCAGAAGCAGAAAGCCAGGATGCATACTGCAGCAGCACATGCATTCTGCAAGGATAAACTGAGCATTACCCTTTGCTTCTGCTAATACCTGGCCTCCATTTTTTTTCAGCTGCAACTTTCAGCCTTGAAGTAATTTGCACTTTTAATATATATTCAGGGAAATGCAAAAGGGAAGGTTTTTATAATGGAATTTTGTCTAAGGCTGGTGTATGCTTCTGCAGCTGCAACATCTGAACTGGAGTAAGTAATACATAAAATGCAGAGTTTTAAAACTAGAAACTTCTTCTGGTGAAAACCAAATTTGCACTACTCACCATTTTACCAGGAAATGTCTTTTTTAGCAGAAAAAGATGTAATAACTTCTCAATCAATGCATTGTATAACGTAGATAACCCCATACACTGGAACTCCAGCCACCAAACTACCACATCCTGACAGGTTCATAGGATCACAGGGTGGTTGAGGTTGGAAAGGACCTCTGGAGGTCACCTGGTCCAACACCCTTGCTCAGGCAGGGCCATCTGGAACTGTTGCCCAGGAACATGTCCAGATGACTTTTGAGTGTCTCCAAGGATGGAGACTCCAAAATCAAATGAAGGTTAAATACTTCCCCACTTGGAAGAATATACCCAGGTCCACCGGACATACCAAACCCCTGCCCACTGGAAGATGAAGGCATTATGGATACTGACCACAAAAAGTTTGCTCTTGGAATACTCTGATTATCTTTTGGGATCTTATTTTTTGATCTCTCAGGAAAAAAAAAAAGAGGGAGTGGGGGAACACAAAGAGATCCTTTCTAATGTAGGAATCAAACATATTCTTCTGATAGAAATTAACAGATGTGAAGAGTTCCTAAAGGCGCAACAGGACCATGTACAGAACAGCTACCTATATAAACATTTCATTTTGAATACCAGTATGCTTTGGAATCCAGGAAAATTACTCAGCATTTTTCGTACTTTAAACATAATTCCTATTACTACTATGTAAAATCTCTGTGGAGCCATCCTTGGTTACACAATTTTAGAGACTGACTAGAGATACCAAAAAATGATTTCCCAAAAGGTCTGTAAAACCATTACTTACATTTAGGGCTCAGTTCAAGAAAGAATTATGCTGTGTTAAGGTTTCTATGGAATTTAGTCATAAAAAGTTCAGACTGTACTAAAACCTAATTAATTCTGTGGTTTTGGTATTCATTGAAGCCTCCTTCCTTGTGCACAAATAGCTAACATTATGCCCTGAAGGGCGTTCATGCCAAAAAGGTGGAAAAGGATATTCTGAGCTCAAAAGACTATAGCACAGTAGGTCTATTAAAAAAGGGAACTTTCTCAAATAGTTTGAAAGATAATAGAGCTGCCTGCAGGCAGCTTTAACATGCATCCGGGTCAATTATAGGGATTTATGCAACTATTTATTACACTGGTTAAAATACTTACCACATCAATGTGGGCTACATATGGTACCCATGTAGAATCTAGAGATGACATATGCTCAAAAAGAAATGAGCAACTTTTGCAGTGCACACATCAAACTTTTGCAGTGCCTTCCCATGCAAATGTTTGATGTGTAACTGATGTCAGCAGTTACAAGGGTGTTTTCTGAGACTTCATCATATTCACCCAGATCACCCCAGACTCTTGAAAGAGTTTGTTAAAAATAAGAAAAAAGCTGGTAAATGGTCACTTAATAAAAATAAACCACCTGAGCTGAAGACAAGTGAAGGCACCAAAACAGGAGGTGCTTTTCTAATGCATTGGTTCCATGCTGCCACCAAACCCAAAGCCCTGCATTCATTGCAGCTCTTAGCAGGTAACATTTCTAACCTGTGCATGGAGAGTGATCTTCCCCTTGACTGATAGCGACCCACACATTTGCTTCATGCTGCTCACATTCTGCTGCTTCCATGTAGACCACAAATATTTGTTTGAGTTGCAGCCTGGCTCCCAGAGCCATGAGAAAAATCTCTGAATGACGGGTAATTTGTCCATTGAATCGAACCCTTGTCTTCAGAGAAATAGGAATGTGAAAAAAGCCACCACCGATTCTCTTCATTTTAAAGAGCGAATTATTTTTTTGGGGGGGAGGGACTAATGTTATTTTGCATTTCATACCAAGAATGCCAGCTGCCAGGAACATCAGATAGACAACTGCAAGTCTCCAGTCCTAGTGCAAACAACTGTGCTCGTAAAAAATATTTAAAGGCACCTTCTGAAAAAAACCTTTAAATTACAGGTGAGATTTTATATTTTTTGCTATTTTTAGACAGTCTCTGTTTTAAAGACATGTGTTGGAAGCAAAATAACCAAACTGACTAGCACAACCATGCAATTCTTTTGCTTCCCCTCCCCTTACGGCTGTATGTTTTCTCTGTTACATACCAAAGATCATTAGTCCCACTAAAGGAGCTGAATGCCATGTGACAGCTTGCTTGTTTGAATCAGTTTGACTTCCTCAAGATGTGGGATTCTATTAAATTTGGTGTTCTGCACACATTATTTGCTATCAGTTAAGGAACTTTACCAGCCCACTTCGTCTATACTTACTTGGTTTTAATGACAGGGCAAACCATAAAAAGCTTAAAAACTTGACAAAACACACCATTTCTTGTGTAACTGGCAAAATGTGGCATACAAGGCACCTATCTATCTTTCGTGGTGAGAAGCTGCTTTTCCTTTTCAGAAGGCTCACGAGATAGCAATTAAAAAACTCCCTCTCATGAATCCAACCCTTATTCTCACATCTATGGTTATATGCCGAAATATTGGGTATATGCAATTTTCCTCCCTCTGTGATATTATTTCAAAGGAACTGGTTTACAACTTAATTTCTTTTTTTTAAAAAGGCCCAGCATTTATTTATTTTTTTTTTTTGCCAACGGATCTTTGCAGGCATTACATTGCATTAGCAGTAAAAATATTGCAATAAATCTTCACCTCGCAAAGCTTTCTGTAACCATCTGTCAGGAAATCTGTATTAGCCTGGAGTAAGCATCACTTCACGTATACTTTTTTTCCCTTATTCTAAGCTTAAAAGATTTCAGTTTTAACAATGATGTGACCTCAATTCATTAGCTAGAACTTAAGGAGATGTGCAAAATGCACACAGGGGTGCTCAGCTAACAGATTTCAGGGTAAGGCTTTAAACATCTGATTTATGGTGATTGGCTGTCTCGATCCTGGCAAGATGCATAGACAAACCTTTCCATGTCAAGAGTTTCCAGACATTTGCCATTGCTGGCAAAACCAAGGGTAGTTGTAATTCATGGGGCATGAGAAGAGCAGCCCCTTGGCTCCTGTGGTCTCCTCTCACCAGCACATCGTCTGGAAACCCACTGCCCTGTTCCCATAGAGTTCCCAACCCAACAGGAAATTACAGTGTTGATGGTTTCATTTTTTTCTACAGTGACATCAAACATTTATAGTGACACATATAAGAATATATTATATATTTATATAAATATATAAAATATTTATATAAAATATATAAATAAATACATATACAAAATATGGCATTACTTTCCAGAGAGATGTTACATTTCACAGGCCACCTTTCGTTATCCAGATTTCATTGTCATACAGAATTTGTCATGAAGTTCAGTAAACAATCAATCAGCCTCAAAAACCCCCAAATGTTGCCCAAATCTTCCTTATGTCACATACCAGAACAAAACCAAATCACTTTGCTTCCAATTAAAAGGACATAAAACATCACGGCAGACATTTGGTTTAAATATTTAAACCCAAGGGTTCTTATTCTATGCTTAGATGCAGGCAAATAATTTCTACCAAAGTCAAAGCAAGCAACAATTGTGTGTAGCATAAATGAAGCCCGTGGGTCTCAACACCCAGGTCCACGATCCCCCCGTCTTGTCAGCATCGTTTTCAACAGGAGTTCCTCATACAGAATATGTGCTTTGGTAGAGTGTACCAAGACAACACAGAATAGACACAGCTTTTCAAAATAAATAAGCAGATAGAAAGGGTGCTACTGAAATGGCTTTTTTTTTTTCTCATGAATATTCAATATTAGTGTGAGCAGGAAATGAAGGAAATGAAAGCCCTGTTGCACAAACTGAAGCAAAGGACAGACAGAAGAATGCTTTACTGAGAGCTTCAGTGCAACTGTTATCCTTTCCAGTGGCATAATTCAGTGATGGGTACATTAGAAATACCAATAAAATAATAATAAAAAAAAAAAAAATTTATCTTGGTATTTGCAGTTACTTCAAATAACAAAACTTATTCTCTTCTGGAAACACTTCCTTCACTCCACAGATTCATTTCTATTATCTAGAATAGGTCAGGTCAGTGTGTACGCATATGGATCTATACATATTTGTAAATCATTCCATACCCTTACTTTCTCTTTGCATACAGAAGTATACACTAGAATTATTGTGTAGTATTTGGTATTCACATGTTACATTTAAATAAAGTTTATTAAAAAAACAATTATATTAAATACAGACTAACAGAATATTCATAATATATTTTACAGAAAAAATAGCCATGTCTTTATTTTAGAAATACGTTTCTTTAAAAAGTTCTTTGAGATTTTTATAAAACTTTTTACCCGTGAAGACAAGTTTCCCGTCAGACCTGTAAAAAAAAGCTTAACCTTTAAATCCTTGTGGGTTTGTTTTGATTTGTAGGAGGTTTTTTCCCTTTAACGCTCTTAACAAGCTTACAATCTATAAATTCTTTACAATAAAAAAACAGTATCTTTCGGGATCAAATTGGTCACAGGCCGTTCTTTAAAAAGTCAGTGGAGACTCCCTGAATCCATTCTGAAGTGCCTTTTGTTTTTATTCTCTCTCTGGGTATCAATAGTGCAGGTTTTCGTGGGAATTCAGAGCTCCCTACACATCCTATAGGAAGCCCGGTGCGTGTTTGTGGTGGGGTGCAGCAGTGTCCGCAGAGGCTGCGCCTCCCCATCCACTGCAGGAGGCAGAGCTCTTCACTCACAATGCAGTCCACAGTGTTTGCCCAGCCCCTCCGACGTCTCTGCGAGGTCCAGTGGCCACGCACAGATGCCAGAAGAGCTGGCACCCAGCCCTCATTTGCTTTCCAAGTTATAGCAGTGGACATCTCCTTTTCCCTTCCCATCATACCCGGGAAGTGGCTGTCCATATTTATCCACGCACCAGCAGTAACCTCTCTTTCGGCCTTTGGATGGGCGACACTGAAACACAATAGAAGATTCAGCATTATTTTTGTTTCTCTGCTCTAAAGTGTTATGTAGCAGGGATTCCTGCTCATTAGATAGCTGCACTTCTAACTCCTGAACAGATCTGGCAGAATCAACAAAGTATTTATTACCACTACCAGAATATTACAATAAAAGCTTACCTCCTTTGCCCATCAACCCCTTTGGGTCTAGTTACTCCATAGTAAAACTGCTCTAAGAACTACCAGAAAAGAGCTTTATGAACTACTCCCTATGATATTAGGCAGCACAGTTGCCCCCTTTGAATACCAGGACTACTTAGAACAGCATGGGCTGATGACTGGGACCCATCTTTGGAAAAGAAAGTCAGCAGATTTGTTCCACAGTAAAGCACAGGTCTGGCAAAGACAGCCATTGCAGCAATAAACACCCTTGGCTTGCATCTGTCTGCAGGAGGAATTTCAATACTGTAGTTGACATTTATTAAGAGATACATAATCCTTCTGTAATGGAGTTATCACTTCAACAACTGTTAGGTGTACTAGAACTTTACAAGTTTATTCTCCTATAAATAAGGTTGCTTATATACTAGTCTATAACCTATGTCAGCTTTAGAAGTTGCCTGGTGGAATTTGCCAGCAATATTGACCAACCTGAAATTACCACAGGCAACAACACTGAACCTCTTTGGAAATAGTAATGCAGTAAAAATGAAAATCTAGCACATACTAAGTAAGCAGTGCTCTCCCCAGGGAACCAAGAATGGTAAAAAGGAGATGACATGCATCAGGCTGCATTCAGTATGCAACCCTGGGCACAGTTACATAAAGTGAACCTCTGGGACCCCACAAGGTTTTCCACCCATTTGAAAGACATGCATCTCCAGGACGCAGATTATCTCACTAGGTTTGTCATCGACAACCTCATTGACAAGACACAGTTTCCAAGTCAGCTCAATTTTTGACATTTGGTGAGACAGGATTCACCGCAAATGCCAAGAGGTGGCTGTTCAGTCAGGACAGGCTTACAAAGGAGGTGGTGACACAAGTGTACCTAGCTTTTCAAGGACTGAGGTTTCATCTGTTGCCATCACCAACGTGAAAGAAGATAGGCTAGACTGAAGCCACTTATGACCCTGTCATGCAAGCAGAGCAAATGCTGCCTCCAAGATCACACTTGCAGCAATTCAGGTATTTCAGGGGTTCAGGCTCGTAGGAGTCAGGTGAACTTTGCCACTACCACTCAACTGCTTGTTCTCCAGAGCCTAATAGGCACGTCCTCATCTCCCACATGGTCATGGCAGTGGCTTACAAAGCTAAATGTCTTTCCCATGTGCAAGTACACAAGGAAACATCAATCAAGTGTTCGGCTTCGCATGCTGCCAAAAGTGCCTGACTCTTTCTATGTCTAGTTCAGGGCCTCAGGTGAAAGGGTGCTATTCTGAACAGAATTGTGAATATGGGTCGTTTCTAGGATAACCTGCACCAACACATTGATCCCTGATCCAACTAATTTGTGGCAGCACAGAATAGGGTAGATAAGTCTTCACTAGTAACTTGTGAAAGAGAGATGGAACATATCACACATTCAACACAAACTTCTGAACAAGATTCCATCTCATTTATTTTATTTTACAGTAAATGAAGTAATGTTCATCACTGTAACCACAAATTAATCTACCCTTGTGATACATTTTGAGTAACAAGCCCAATGCAGAAATAATAAAACACCACCTTCTCTGAATTTGCAGTCCTTCTGCATTAGCCCTATGGAAATGGATGTCAGCAGGATGACAAGATCAAGCTAAAAGTATGTATCAGCTTATTTTAGGAGAGGGTGAAGAAGTTCAAACCTACTGAGAGAACAGCTACATTAATAATTTGCTAAACTACGTGGTTAGCTGCGTTTGAGTTCTAGTTACCTATTTGGCTGGTTTTCTGTACCAAATCTTTAAACGTAAGTCTTACAACTCATATGTATTGCCTCAAAAGCCTGACTGGGGCTTGCACGTATTCTCCAGGACTTCCATCAACGCCTGCCCAAAGTCCACTGACGTCAATAGGAAATTTGCCTTCAATTTTGATGGCAAGTGGACTGGACTCTAGCTTAAGTGGTATTAACATTTAGTGACTTCAATTCTTCATGCTCAAACCTGAGGAATTCATAAACAACAGTCTCTGCCGCATTTAAATCTTACAGAAAAGGAAACTGAGGCAGCAGTTCTTGTTTTTTCCCAAGGGAGCAAGCACAGATGGAGGCTGAATTAGAGCACAGGGCTTCTGGCTGCCAGCCTGGTGCTCCAGTAATGAAACTACACTTCAGCTAATAATAGTAACACAGCCTCCCCTTTTAGAAGTACTATATGAAGTATGTTACACAACTCTTGCTGATTCATAGGCTTGCATCACTCTCAAAACAAATGATCAATTAAAAGTTATCTCATGTTGTTGGAGGTTTTGATTGCTTTTTACAGTTGCATAATCAATTTTCAGAATTAACTACAATGTGAAGTTAGTCTGCAGGAACACCTTCCTTACTACTACTGTTTTCTTTATTTCCCAATCTGTGATTTTGTACTACTTGCTCAGCCATGGTGTCAATAGTAAAGCATTTCTGATTCAAAGTGATGCTTTCATCCTGAAGCAGCTAGCTTGCATTCCCTACATAAGTGGCAGAGAGTTCATATGGAGTAATAAAAATCCACTCTTCTGAATTTTGCACTTGACATACATTTCAAGGCTGTGCCTAGCTCTTCCGTATGACTTCAGAAGTCCAAAAAGCTGGAAAACCTCCCAAGCTGGGGAGTCAGTAATTACTTCTGATAGAAACACCAGCTGCCAGCTTCCATGCCACCTGCCCCTCTCCCTTCCACAAAGAAGTGCCGCAGAGGCATTCGTGGGGCACAGCAGAGCATATGGTATCCCATTGAATTCCTGGTCAGCCCAGAGGTCTCCATGGAGCTACAACTGTGGTCTCCTGGAACAGACTGCAGACAGCAATGACATATACCTCAGGCCGTTTTGGCTCCTGCCAAGCCCAGCTCTGTTTTCAGTGGAACGATGCCAGCTCACATTTAGGTGAGTATCTGGCTCCAGTACACAAATATGGGGCAATTCTAGTAATTGCCCCATATAATAATTCTAATTTCATCAAAACCTTTTTTTCCATGCTTGAGGCAGAAACATGCCTGTATTAACCTATTCCACGTAAATACACCTATGTACCACAGCTGAACAGTACAACCTTACATGCGTGATTTATTAACACAAAGAATTCTAAATTTTAATAGGCCTGATTTTAAAAAAGTTTATATATAAACACGAGGTGTGAAATATTTCTCGTGTGACACCCTGACAGATTAATTTATGTTCTCAAAACTGTTTCACATATGCAAATTACTCCCTATGGTTGTTCCTCGAAAGTCCATTTCTAGATATCCACAAATGTCTTGAAAAATAACTGCTTTCACCGTGACTGGAAGAGTAAGTGAGCAGGAAGGCAGAATATACAAACATGAAGCACCTCCTGAACGTGTTTTAATTGTTTCCAGGGTGATCATAATTTATCAGATTCCTACCATCACATACCTATCTACATTATCTACAAAATCCTTGGCAGTGATTTTGCCAGCTGTTTCCAGAATTAAGAACACCTAGTTTACACTTGGTTTTTTGATGGATTTACTATTTCCTAACCTATTATTATGAATTTTGTTGTCACAACAGAATATAACCGAATTGCAGACTGAATGCTGCTAATAATAGCAATGAAATTAATACAATACCCTAGCATTCAGTTAATGAGATTAAGCACCTGCTCACAGTGCCTAAAGTATCAGACCTACATATTGATGCTCCAACAAAGAAAACCAGACAAACACAACTGTTGCATTGCCTTGCAGACAGGGAACTCAGTCTGGACAGGACTGAGACTCACTTCTCAAAACTGATGATTTTTAATACATGTCAATTCTACAAGGGCTACTCAAATACATTATTTTTGGTTGGTATTCTGTTTGTGTGAGGAGCAGCCTGCTTGTGTAAGCCCTGCCTGCGAAGGCCTGTTCCCAGGGTGGGTTGAGGTTCATTTGCAGGAGAAGCACTTCAACTGCATTCATGTAAAATATTTACTCACATGGGCTCTATTTGTGGGCATCTCCTAGAAGACCCTGAGTTGTCTCAAACTACCATTGAAAGTATTGGACCTATGTAAATTGGCACGGTGCTTGACAAGGCTGGCCAGGTTATGAAAGTGCCCCTTCATCCTCTGTTTGCTGACCAGATGGGCTGTTGCACACAGAGCAGGAACTTTCCCTAAAGCAGTCTGGAAGCCTCCAGGCAGCATGGACACTACATGGAGGGCAGAAGCATGTCTTTGCTCCATATCAACACCTTAGTCTCGTAAATCGACTAGGAACAAAGACTAGGTAAGTGTATATTCTGTCTTTCCTGTTTTTTCTCCCTCTACTTTCATTTTTCCTGCCTCAGTGGCAGAACTATGATTGCACTTTAAAGTACAGTCACCCTTTAAAGTAAGGCACTTTAATACGTGCTTACTGTGGATCTGATTTACTGCATACACATGCCAGAGACTGCGTGCAAACCACCACCTTTTTGCTGATGAAGCAAAAACCTCAGTCTGAAAACAGATGAAAGGAAGATCTACTGAACAAAGTAAATACCAATCTGTGGTCTTCTGTAATACCTAGAGAAGGAAAAGGGCCACAGTATGCTTGTGTGCCTCGAATGCAGTTAAATGATGTGCTGTTCTGAAGTAGCTAAGCAAATGCTTCTATGCACAGGCACAGATCACAGTCTTAGCCTCACTCCACACAGCAGCCCGACATACTTTCTGAACAAACACAGACTGAGGTGTGAGCATTGCTCTCTGCTAGTTCACATGCAGCAGGAGACAAATGATACAGGCTTCTCGAAACTCCCAAAAGAAACCCTGTTCCAGCTCCATCAGCTGCTCAGAGAAAAGCTGGGGAGCACAGATAAGCTCAGCAGCACGCACCGAAGGTCAAACAGCCCAAGTCGGTGCTGGGCTGATGGCAGAAGGGAAGGATGTAAACCTCACGCCTATTGCAAACACCCCACCTGACACCGCCAGCTTAATGCATTGCTCCAGGGAATATCCAAAAAGGAAAGACTGCTTCTAAGAAAGCTAGAAGCCAAAAAATGGAGAGATACCATTCCTAAAATAAGGTTGCCTGGTTGGAGGTCACGCTCTCGCTTCCAACTAATGAACTGCATTAGCTAGTAACACAGTCAGCCACTCCTTTGGTTACCAGAGATAGAGAGGCTGACTCGTATAAACCCAAATGGGAGAGACAAGACGGTCCACAAACAACACCTGTCCTTACAGAGGGTTTGTCTTGAGGAAAATCTGAAATAAACTTGATTTCAGGAGATTTTGGAATTATACATTTGGAGGCAGGTCACTAAACACTGGAATTAGATGGGATGTGCACACTAAGCAGAAAAACTGGCACGTCTTGCACTTCCCCAAGTTCCTGTATGAGCTTTCAAGGGCAGCAGCACTAAATGGAGAATGCTGCCATGGTTCAACCCCACACAACTAAAGCATAAATACCTGCAGCTTAGGTCTGCATTTGTCAAGAAAGGTCACAACCCCCGAACCAAAGAGGGCTGAGAAGCCATCCTTGCTGCAGAGTAACTACCAGATGTATCACTTTCATGATAACATGACTTGGATTTTGGAAGAGACCCGTGCAGCACATGAAGGACAGATATATACCTTTCTCAAGTTGCCTTTCGTAATATGACCCAGTGCAGTTCTTCTAGGAACTCTCAAGCAGCTATTTACAATTCAAAGCATTGATCTATTGCAGTCATATGGTGACTGCAACATTAGCTCTGTGGGTTATTGCAGAAGCACTGCCTTTTTTAAACTAAAGGGCATTAGTATGTAGAACACCAGACAACCCATGTGTGATTAGGTACGAAGTTTCCCAAACAAACCTGCTGTCATGACCAACATAAAATAAAAATACTGTCCCCAGTTGACAAGGTTCAGCACTATCAGATCAGGTCCTAAAACTGGAAATGAACTAGTTCCTCTGTAAAATGGTACATAGCACACCTTGCTAGAAAGATCCTTCAGCAAAGATGCAGAAAAGGTGAAGTGCATTCAGTTAAATGATCAAGACTCTGTACTTACTTGCTTTTTCTTGTAGAACCCCTTCTTGTCACAATTTGGAATATGAAAACCCCTGGGACTCAAGACATTCAGGATCTTTAGGTGGTTTAAAGTGTCTTCCATTTCTCTACGACAGGGACCCTGTTAACAAGCATGTTTCAGAAAACACTGATGAAACTTCATTCCCAAATGTTGTCTTTCACACAAGAGTTAATAAATCTTTAAAGGGCAAGAAGCACAAATCCAAACAAATCCATTAAAACAAAGGGATGGCCGGGTATGTCAAATGGCAGACCATTCATTCACAGATAAAATTTGGACTTTCTGCTTTATTCAGGATAACCTGATTTCTAAACACTGAAGGCCCTATGCTATGCTGAGCCATAGACTGGCATTTCCAGTCGAAATCACAGCCGCAGATACTGGTCAAGCCTTCCTGTAGGTATGTAAATCAACAATATACAACACAACTTAGGTTTGAAAAGCTGGCCTTGCACCAAGTGGGAAAAGAAGGTAGGCAGGCAACTGGAAATCCATCACTTGGTAGATTTTCCCTAAAGCCATTTGATTTTCATGATTCTGCTGGATTTGAAAGTTTAAATGAAATGTATTTAATTGAAAACAGGTAGTTTGGCATAATGTGGATATGCAGATATATATGTATAAATACTGCAACTTTGGACAACTATAAGTTACCTAATGAGATATGTCAATAGATAACTTTTTGCCTCACTTTCTCCATCTGCAAAAGGCTGACAACAATGTAGCGAAGATTATCTCTAGAACAATGAGCCAAAAAGAACTTCCAGAAGCACTTTCAAGAGCATGTCTCAAACACCAATTAACTACTCCTCACTGCAGCCCTTCAGGGTAGGGAGTAAAGGCTTACAAGCCCCACTCCGCAGTCAGAAAACTAGGAGCGGAGGAGTTCACGTTTTGCCAGAGGCCAAGAGGCAGTCTGTCAGCAGCAGGATCAGGATTCAAGAGGCACAACCTGCAAACTCTGTGCTTAGCTACACTCCTGTCTGGGCACATTACTGACTTGGTCCACCAGCTCGTTTCTTCAGCAGAGACCCAAAAAAGCTCCTTTGCGTGGTTGCATGGGTTTAAAACATGTAAATTGCTGTATCAACACAAAGACTCATTTGGTGCAATTTTTAATTAGTGAAGTAATGACACTAGTACTTTCAAGTAGTAATATTAATAGCTTGCTCATGTAAAGTGCCTTTAGTGTCTGAAAGGATAGAGACTCTACAGCTCTATTGGAGTTTAAAATTTATTTTCTTTTGTTAGCAAAAACCTTTCTCGCTGCTTTCATGTTTTCTTTCAGTATCAATCTCACAAGCTCTAAACACACACTTTAAAATGCTGCTCTTATGGGCGGTTCTTTAAAAAAACCCCAAAACTGCTCAGACACACCGACTGCAAATCACTGACGTTCAGAGATTTGGTCCCAAGTTAGGCCTACAAAAAGATCAACAGTCCTTTTTTAATTATTATTTTGAAGCAGGCTTCCAAAGTCAGAGAGATCAGGATCAAAAGCTAACATGCAGACACAGCTAGAAGGGCATTTGCTAACAAAGGCACCTGTCCTCGATGGACTTATTTCTGGTTCTTACAGACACCAGCAGCCTTGGTAAGCCAGTGTGCCTTTGCTCATGGGGCCCAGCTACCACGCAAGTGAAATGTTCATCCTAGCTAACACCAGGATCCTATTTCCTGAGAGCTACCAAAGTTCATTCTTTTACTGCAGGCAGTTTACTTCATGTCCTGGGGGAGAGGATACCCTGAAAGGCAGATACTGAAGTGTTTTCACTAGACAGCTGGACAACAGTGACAAGCTAAACATGCAGCTTCATCACTCTTGCTGTGTTAACTTGGAGGCCGCTCTCTCCAGACACATCTTTCCACCTCATACAGGTTTTAAATCCTTCTTTTGCAGATGGGAATCCACATCTGGCTTAACCACAACTGTTTTGATGAAATGCGAAAGTATTTCCCAGACATATTTTTTAGGCCATCTGGCACAGGCACAAGGATAACCACAGGATTATCAGCCAGGACGTCCAGGAAGAGGAATTATTCTCCCCTCAGATTCAACAAACTCCAGCTGCCCTGCAAATCCACTGGGCACAGCCAGTAGAAAGCAATGGCAGCTCATGTGCCAGTGAGCCTTTGCATTTAGCCAGTGGCACCAAATGATGACTGCAAGTGAAGGTGATGTTCAGTATGTCGTACAAACAATGACTGACCAGTCAAGATCCTAGTCCTCAACCCAGCCTAAGTTTATCTCCCTTGATTTGCTCCATGGAGTGTGAATGCAGTGCCACTACACTGAACGTGAAACATCTTTTTTCCATTATTGCAACCTAATAATGCTGTTTTTACAATCAAATTTATTGACGACAATATTAAACCTGTCTCAGTCCCCTCACACAAATGTGTGATAATTACAGGGGAGAACAAGAACTTTCAGTCTCTAAGAAATGACTTAGTGAAAGTCATACTTGTATCAACGTAAGTATCACTGCACTAGACCTCTGTTTTCTGAATGTGATCTGCTTAGTCTGCTGACTGCCCACATTTGCCAATCCAATAGTTTTACCGGTTAAGCAGCCAGAATGCCCTAAATGGCTACTACAATTACCAGCATTTATTTATTTATCTATCTTGTCATATGCAGAACATGCATATACTTGCTTGTACACACTCGCATTCTGCAAAATGCCTTTCCATTTACAAGACGTACTTACGTATTCAGTCTCTTGTTTGGACTCAGAAGAGAAATTCAGTGTGTCCGTACTCTGTGAATCATATTCCACTTTATAGCGCTGTGTGTTTTTGGCTTGCACTTTCCTGATGATATCTATTTTGATGTGTGGTGGATGCGATTTGGAATCTGGCACCCTGTGAGAGTTTGGGATGGCCTGATTTTCTATGCTGCTGGTACTCCGGTCATCGTCTTCTTCTGAATCACTGGAATTTCCTTTGAGAAGAACAAATGCAGTGAAGAAAAAAACATTAATCAACTGCCAGCAGCATCTGGAAGGGCAACAAGCCACTAAATTAGTCTACGTGCTTCATTTTCCTTTATAAGATAGTGATATGTATAAAAAGATGAACAATTTGGCGTTTCGCATGCATCAGTGCCCTTGCTGCCAAAGCAATGACTCTTCTAACTAAAGCATCCCCTTGCTCCCTGAGCACTTATTCTTTCTTAAACTCATTCAACTTACAGAACAGGAAAGAAGGAAAAAACCCCCAACACATTTTACTTCTTCTGCTGTTAAAATCAGAAACATATAGAGGTGTACAATATACATTTTAAAGGTAATGGGCAAAAAAATGCCATTCATTTTGTAATGGTGTCAAAGGACAAGCATCTCCTTTCATCACGAGCTTCAAAAATATTTTCTCTTTAAACTACCATCCACAAAAATACAGGAAAGGCAGATTTTTTCCCCCCGAATACTGCAGAAGCCCAGTGTTCCTGCACCTTCTGAGGTATTTGTCTACACTGCATGTCTCCCTCATAGGAGACTCCTGCAGTGTAACTGTAACTGGCTGGGAGTTTTTCCAAGTTTGGATATTCCTATCAGCTAAATAGCTAAGTCCCACTAGTTGCTGCCTTGGCTGCCAGCCACTTTTCTTTTTTTCATTAAAGAAATAATATTGGGAATGCACAATGATAACTGATGTGCAAGGAACATCCTGGAAATCTGGATGTTCCTTAAAATTATACTTGATGGCTCACTGAAAAACCACAGAAGCCAAGAAATTCAGTACTAAACCTGACAGCCCATGTTCGCATATCCCATTGACTCTAAATATTTCAACACAGGCAGTACAGTGGCAGTGCCAACATGCAGGAACAGGGGAGGAACACGAGGAGGAGGAGGGATCCGAGTTAACATCTTGGTACTGGTGGTTTTAGTGTAGCCACTGTTGGCAATGGACATAATTGACCAGGAAAATCCAACTCCCAGTGCAAATGGATTAAGGAAGTTTAAGTCTTAAGTCTAAATTTCCTGGCTTTTGTGGGTTTAACTCAGACTCTCAGCGGTATTTGAACATATTTTTGGTGGTTTAATGTCCTGGTTTTAAACAGTGGTATTTTTTTTCCTCACATACTCAATGAATTTTGCAAGAAATGACACAATAAAATGTTATAAACCTGGACCTCCTAAATATAAATACTATACCTACTAGGTTTTCTGCCATTAGTCCAGTTCATTAGTTTGCCTCCTCTCCCAAAAATAAGTAGAAAATATTCTTAGTGTGCATTAAATAATTACCAGGTCGGTCATTTCAGTTTAGATAGGCCATCACGTTTCAACAGCACTTCTTACACTTCAATTTGCAACAGTTGTAATGCCACATTTTAAACTGCAAAGCATATTAACTTAGTTTCACAAGACTTGGTGCTGTGTTAGCTTTGCAGCCTTGTAACAGAAACACAACTGCTATAAGACTTACTTGCTCCCTTTTTTAAGAGCAGATCAGAACAGTTGTACATACACACTGCTAGTTAACACTTTCATGCCCCGAGAAAACTTAAGTGGAAAGTAAGTCAGTGGCCTGCTACAGTTGCTGTGAAGAAGCTACTGTAACACACACCACCCCGTACTGGTTTCTAGCAATTTCTATAAACTAGGAATGACCAAAAGCATAGCTTGTGATGCAGGACCTAGCTATGTGTAAGGGAGATCACAGGATGGTGTGGGTTGGAAAGGACTCACCCAGTTCCAACCCCCTGTCACGGGCAGGGACACCTTCCACTAGACCAGGTTGCTCCAAGCCCCGTCCAGCTTGGCCTTGAACACTCCCAGGGATGTGATCCTGCTTGGGGAGGGTGCATACCAGGGAGTGCTGGATTTAGAGCTAAGAGTGGAGCAGTCCCCATGAGAAGGGCACTATGGATCACAAAGGTTCAGCTAACTTCTTTCATGCACCCCAGGCTTGACACCTTCACTCCTTGAATGTGAACTCTAAAGGTCCTACTCAGCACTTTTTAAGGAATCAAAGCTCCTATTGATGTCAAAATCAGAGTTCTCCCTCTAGCCAAGAATGCAGAAACAGGAACTTGGCATTTGGACTGTTTAGGCTGAAAATAGAAAGATTTTCAGCAAAGTACAGCTGTCTTCCCCTTTCTTCTTAACAGTCACTGTTAAAAGCACTGCCCCTCCATTAAACAGCACCAGCTCTCAAGTATGGAGGGGACTCCTCTCATTCCCAATCCCTGTGAAGAATGAATATGCAGAGCCAAATTCATGCTATGAAGGAAGCTGCTCCATGTTCCAAAGAAGTTTAAAGCTTCAGTGAGTACCTCTGAACTCTCATTCAAATTGTCACAGCTTGGGAGCAGCACATAAATAATTATAATAAGGCATCTCCTACTTTCATAGCAGCCAGTTAACTGGAGCACTGGTGCCACTTCCTCAGCTATGGAGAGGCCAGCCAAAGAGTCTCTGCAACCTAGCAGAGCAACTCCCGGCTTTTTAAAAATGCAAACAGTGGAAAGCCTTTTGACACACTTTTCTATTAAACAAATGTTAACATACTTGCTGTTGGTTAGCAAACAGTTTAATGAAATGTTTGCACAGAGAGTCTGTGCTTTCTTGATCCCAATCCCATGTTTCCCCGTCTTAAGTTTCCAAATGTGCATGCTAACAGAACTTTTTCCAACCGTCCCCTGCTCTTCAAACAAAACAAAACCTGCTCTGTGAAAGTCTCATTTACAAGACATGTAAGAGTTACAGGAAAGCTTCATTTAATCAAAGATTTATTTGCAGTGCAGGCAAAAAACCCCAACGTCCTCTTAAAACACTGCTGTGCAAATGCTTTGTTCTGAATAACCACCTTCCCGGGCCAGGGGAGTATTTAACACCCTACCCCCCCTTTTTCCTTCTTTTTCTGCCTGTGCTTAGCATTTCCCTGACCTAGCCGCGCTGCAGCGCAGATTTAGCCCATTCTATCCAGCTTTCTCGCACCTTCTCTCCAGGAACACTGGGGCCAAACCGCAAGGACTTCACCCTTTCTCCATCCCGGCAGCCCCACGCACCCGCAACAGCCATCCCTACACACTCTCCGGCGTTATTTAACCAAAGAGCAGCTCTGCCTCTTTTGCGAGGAGCATCAGTGTTGAAGAAAAGAGACATATACAGAAATAAGATATAAAAGGTAAATCTTCCTTTCCTTCGGCAAAAGCAGCCCTCCTTCTAAACGATCCCACAGCCTCGGCTTCGTGGTTGCCCAAGGAGCCCCCGGCAAGATGTAAAGGGAGAAAAGGCGAGATGTAAAGGGAGAAGCAGCTCTGCAGCGCCTGCGCCTCCCCCACCGCTGCGTGCAACTTACTTAGAGGAAATAAATAAATAAGAAGGGCGCAAGGACGCGGGAACGAGCACAAAGTCGCGCACGCTCGCGGTCTCTTCGCCCCTCCGCGCCGAGCCGCGGCCCCCTTACCTGCAGCATGCGGCCCCGGCAAGAGGAAGGCCCGCAGCTTGCCGCCCGCCGTGGCGTTGGTGCAGAGCCCGCGTCCCTCCAGCAGCGCTTGCAGCGGCCGCGCCTCGTCCCGCCGCGGCTGGCAGCTGAGTCCGGCGCCGCAGCGCTCGGTGTAGATGCCGCACGGCTGCCCGATGCGCAGGGCGCAGGTGAGGCAGCAGCCGCAGCCCGGCTCCCGCACCCGCTCGGCGCAGTCGGGCTGCAGAGGCTTGCACTGCTGCAGCGCCCGCGCGTCGCAGGGCTCGCAGCGCACCACCGGCCCCGCCAGCGCCGCCGCCGCCCGCCGGACCAGCAGCGCCAGCGCCGCCGCCGCCACTGCCCACAGCACGCCGGGCCGCGGCACCATGGCAACCGGCGGAGGAGGAGGAGGAAGGGGGGCGGCCCGCCGGGAGGCGCGCACCCCCGGGCCGGGAGCGGGACGGGCAGAGCCGGGGCGCGGCCGGCCGCGGACCAGCGCGCACCGACGGGGCTGCGGGCACGGGGGCCGCTCGCACACACCCTGCGCTGCCGGCCCCTCTCTCTTCAGCCGCCTGCCCTTAGTCACATAGAGGTAGTCAGAGCCCGCTGGCAACAAAGGCAACTTTCCCTTTCTTCCCCCCCTCCTCCTCCGCGCAGAGCGCCTCAGTCACCGGCACTAAATTACTGGTTTTCCACACACAGACAAAAAAAAAAGTACAAAAAAACCAAAACAAAAAAAGACGGTCTGAAGAAAACTTGGTCCAAAAAAAAAAACGCTTCAGAGAAGAAAGAAGGAGAAAAAGGGGATGAAAAATAGAGAGGGGAGGAAAAAAATGAGTGAGGAGAGCGCGGTCCCCGTCCGTTTATTCTCTTCCCGCCCGCCGTGCCCCGCCGCTCCCGCCCGGCCCGCCCTATATAGCGCCGCGGCCGCCGGCCCGCCCCGCGCCATGGATAAGGAGCGGCGCGGCGCGGCGGGGAGCGGCGGGGCACGGCAAATCCAGGTTTCGGTCGCGGGAGGGCGGTGCGGGCGGTGGGCGCGGCGGTGCCGGGGGTTATGGGCACTTCTTAGAAGTCAGCTGTAACAGGGGCACGGCTGCGGAGGGGGCATGGCATGTGCCTTTTGTTCCGACATAAAGTGCTCCGTGTGTGTGTGTCCGTGTTCCCGTGGCACCGGAGGCACGGCAAAGCTCGCGGAGAGTGCCCTTTTTTGGGCTTTTGCTTACACACACACATACACATATACTCAGGTTCAGGACATCCCTCGGGACGGGCTCACAGCTCTCATGACAGCTGCATTTCCTAGGAATCATCATAGAATCACAGAATGGTTTGGGTTGGAAAGGATCTTAAGATCATCCAGTTCCAGCCCCCCAAGGAAGATGGGGGGAATGTGTATGCACACACGTACATCTGCACAGATGTTGCTCTCTGGGATAGGGCTCAGTCCAGTGTCGTGCCCCAGCATCGTGGATGTGTTCCCCTATCTTTTCAAAGTGTTTTCTGAACTCTTAAAACTTTTCCCTCTGTCCATAAGTTTCCAGTGCAACAGCCTCGCAAATCTAGAAGAAAAACCCAACCCACCCCCCAAAAAAGACCCCAACAGTGAAACTTTACATTGATTTTACACAATGAATGTGTTGGTATTCTGTTTGCCACTGCAAATTCCACGCTTGTCCTGATAGGCTTATTTCATGGAACGGTTTGGGTTGGAAGGGACCTTAAAGCTCACCCAGTCCAACCCCCTGCCACGGGCAGGGACACCTTCCACTAGAGCAGGTTGCTCCAAGCCCCATCCAACCTGGCCTTGAACACTGCCAGGGATCGGCCAGCTTCTCTGGGCAACCTGTGCGAGTGTCCCACCACTCTCACAAGGAAGAACTTCTTCCTTCTGTCTAACCTAAATCTCCCCTCTGTCATTTCAATCTCCCTGTTAACTTGGCTTAATTTAGAGAAAATCTGAATTGGCAATGCCAAAGTTTGTGACTACCCTTTCTAAAGCAATCCTGCAAGCTGATGCAGAAGGGGAGGCTGAGGTATATATGTAAATGTACATACGGTGGTTCGGCCATAGCAACATGAACCAATAATGCTTGCAGATACTGGCTTATACAAATATATTCTGCCGTGCGAATGATCAGAGCCAGACTGCTCTGTTTTCAACCCCTTTATCATTAACACTGATGCTCACCCCCCAGCAATTCATCAGCGGTTCATGTGTCTAAGTTCAAGTGGAAGAGTGGAGTATATACATTATTGCTCCAGGTACTGCCCATGATATTGCAAATCTTGAAAACTACACTTTTTACAAAACAGGTCTTTTTCAATAATTAGAATCAACTATTTATTTCGTTTTCTCTGTCCTTTATGCAGTAATGATACCTTTCGGGTGCTGTCTCGAGAGGGACACCATACATAGCAGAGTGAAAAATACCTGATTTCACGTGTGAAGAATATGGTGTAAGAGTAGATAAAGTCTTTCCCTCCGGAAATTAAATTAAGGATGTGTTGGAAGAGGGATCAGCCTTGCTTAATGCTCTGATGGGTAACTGCACCAAAGCTTTTCAGCCTTCTTTTGTCCTTTTGCTCATTTTGTTCATTGACCAAAAGAGGTCGCAGGTTGTCCAGGATTGAATTAGAGACATCATAAATCTGTGCGAGCCCATCTACAAAGGGGGAATTGATCAAGATCAAGCACAGTACACTGCATATTTGGTTTCAGGGTTGGGGGCTTTCTGAGACTATTGCAGAAGAGCTTGCTGTTACCTTTTTATCTTACTTCGGTTTTAATAACTGTTTATAGATGATGAAGTCTGAAAATCTTTGGGATTGTCTGGCAGTGTGTATCAGGAGAACTCAGGTCCAGCAGAAAGAGGAAGCCTTCTTCCTTTCTGCTCTAGCAGTAACAGAGTAGGCTTGCACTGTACACTGTGTACACACAGGCATCTTTTCAGCTGGGGCAAGCTTTTATATCATGCTGCTTTCAATACTGAAACAATAATGAGGGGAAATGCTGAGAGACGGTAAGTAAAATAGGACAAAGGGAATTAGGGGACAGAACGAATGAAAGAGAGCAACCCTTTGTCTTCACCACAGTTGTACACCTCTTCATTACACACTAACACCAGTGTAGCTTGTATTTCAAACTGTGAACGTTTGAATGCTTTTTATCAACTGAAATTTGATTTCCACCATCACAAAAACTTTTTTCCCTTTCTTTTCCCTTTCTTTTCTTTTATTCCCACAAACTTTGTGATGCATCATTTTGAAGTCCTGTTAATACACGGAGATATTTGCAATGTCACGAAATAAAGGTGGTCCACTTTTGGTTTTTTTTTAATATAAAATTGGTGAACTTGGTATAATATTTTTAAATAGCATAAACCAAGGTTAATGCAACATCAAGGTGCTTTGAACGAAAAGCACTCCAAATGGAAAACTACCACTGCCAAAGATGGGGCTTTGCAGTCAGTGAGTAGAAAGCCAGCGATGTGTCAAAGATCAGACTGGCCTAACAGCTTTTGCTAAAAAACTGGCTGTTTGCAGTGTCTTAAACCAATGGGCGCTGCGCTACAATGCATTTATAGGAATGAATTTGGTTCAAAACCCTATTTAGCAAACAAAAGAAGGATAACGATGTATGTGGAAAGCCAGATAAGACACTGATTAAGAAAGAAACCCATTAAAAACCCTAACGCACACCTATCTAACAGCTAAATTACTCTTACAGACCAAACCTTAGTAATGTTGATGGAATTCTTCTACGGACAAGGCCAAGGGATAAATATGCCAAGTAGAAATGTTTATAAAACTGTACCAAATCTGAATGTCCACATTTAAATTTACTGTTTATTCTAGAGGCTTTGCAAATTTATTCCTCTTTATTCAGTTTTACCAGGAGAAGAGGGAGACACAAAAGTCATGTAGGGTTATACCAAACCTCTACAGTCAGCTCTAGATGATGGAGAGCAGAAAAGGAACAACTAACTGAAAGGCAATGTGCTTCAGAGAATCTCACGTCCTCCTCCCATTGCTCTAGAGAGTGAAAGTATAATTTATGGAAACACAAAAAGGATGGACTTTACTTCCTCTTTCACTTTATCCTCCTGCCTCCTTCATATTCAGCTCTCTCTTCGGTGCATTAGCTGAACTCATACCTTTTGTGTACTTGTTTATTGGGGGCTATGTTTGCTACAGGGGCAAGACATGAGAACTAGATTTGTGGTTGAAGTAGCACTACTTTCCGCTGCATGGTCACATTGCATTTTGGAGCAATCCAGACATTTTAGCATAGTCCTGTTGTACTGCATATGGTTACACTACCCAAAATTTAACTGTCAAGAATGTGAGCTTCTCTACATAATGCCATTTTAAAACTTGTGTGATTTTGCAACTCTTTTCCTATTTCAGACCAAAAATAAAAACCCCTTCACTGAAATCTAGAGATACATAGCTCATCTTGGGTTGAGGGCTAAATCCGCATTTGCAAAGCATCCTTTAATTTGGGTCTCTCTGCTCTTATTTTTGCAGACTTTGGAGTTTTACATACAATAAACTTCTAAAGTCAGCAGAAAGTAGGATTTCCTCAATATGTTCTTGTTTTTCAGAGGAAGAATACTGAGATTTACAATGAAGTCAGTTGATAAAATACATACTTTAAACTTGATTTAAATGGTACTTTCTAGATCACTATTTTCACAATGGCAGTGATTAAGATCTCAGCATTATTTGCCACCTGTCTGTAAAAATACACTTTAATGAACATTTCCTGCAGACCTGCTCCTAGTTTGGGGCAAGACATGAACATCTCAGGCATTTTCCAGCTCCCCTCTTAAGCCAAGCATGCAGGCTTACGAAGTATAGGGCTGTATGGATTCCTCACAGATGCCACCCTGTGCTGCTTGTCTGAAGATGGCAATCTGAATTTAGTGTGACACAACAAAGAAGAACTGAATTTGGAAGCAGATAAAATTAAGAAATTGGAAGAGATGTAACAAATACTTTGTTAAGAAGTCAACTGAACTGAAGACAGTTTATGCATTAGCAAAGACTCTTCAGGATTTTTCCCTTTCTTTGCTTACAGAAACAGTTACCGAACATTTCCCTTTACTAATTGAGGCACCTTGTTAACCATAATAGAAGAAGGGAAGATAGCTGATAGGTTTCCTACTGCAAAGCTCTTATCCAGAGAGGTGTTTTGTCTCTTTCATGTACTACTTAGACATTATATAGTGTGTCATGGCAATAAAAATTCCTGCGATTTAAAGAGAAGAGGTGAATTAGAAGGAGAAGGAAATAAACGAAAATATCTAGCTCTCAGGACGTCTTCATAAGACATTGCTCCTTCACCACATGTTCCCCACACCCACACTGCAGTCAGCAATCTGGGTATTGTGCAAGTTCAAAAATGCAGGTGTCATAAGAGGTAAAAGGAGAAATGCTGCTGCTTCAAAAGTGTACAGTCTGCTGGAGCTAGGTATACTGACACACTTGACCTTCTGCCTGCAAGTAAAAAACCAACCACACCATAATAAAAAAGTCTACACTTTTTATCCTACACTAAAATCTCAGTGAGTTGTTGCTTTAATTGCTCAGTTAACATCACACAAGCCTCAACCATTTCCAACTGAGAACGGCATCTCTGACATCCTATATATTGCCCTAGCCACTGAACTATTGATTGTAAATTGGCAATATTTGTTATACCTTCTCTCTTTGCAACTCTATTTTTTATCTTGGATATCAGACTGTGCATCTTAGTCCAATGTTGGGCAGCATGATATCCAAAGCCTCTTTGGCCTCACAGGTGTTAAGGTCCTTTCTTCTTTTGATCACACTGGGCAGGTCTCAGGTCCATATGAATGTCCACTGATACGTATCTCAACCCTCTGAGTGCTAATGCCTATGGAAGTGATAGGCTATGATCTTAAAACAACCAATTCTTATACACGTATTTTTTACCAGTAACTCAGTTATAATACCAGGAAAAACACTCATATTGATTACCATCAATTCACACTTCTATTTACTCACCTATTGCATTTCTTTGATTAGGATTTTGACCTCTTGAAAGACAGCAGTATTCATACTTTCCATTCTATATGCATCTCATAATCTTGAGTACCTCTGCTAATCAATTAAAGAATTTTGATGTCCACCATGAGAATGCTCAGAGACCAAGTAATAAGTCATTTCTGATCAGCAGACCCCTTTAAAAATGTCTCAAATTCCAAATCAATGGCCTTTTTTAAAATGTAGGTCTGTATTTTACAAGACTTCAGAAAGAATATTGTTCTCTTGGACATGCAGGGCATACTTTTGATAAAACATACCAATTAGTAGATTCTGAAGCTTTAAGCACTTCATAGCGTTTATTGCACGATATATGCCTAACAGGCCTGTTAAGTTTTCAGTCTGAAACCTATTTGCTTTACAATGGCATGCACAGAATTGTAAAGAAGCAAAATCAGGGTACAAAAATTGTATTTTCCTGTGGAAAAATAAGTTTGCTACACTTCTTAGGATTAGTGTAGGCACTTTAAAATGTGAGGGAAAGTCTCATGGATAAGAGGTGTTTGTTTCTTGTTTCATAAGCAAGTTTTGTTTGATAGGTGCTTTGATGATTGTCAATATGTCATCGTGGACGTTTCAGACTTTTCCCAAAGCAGAACAGGAATAACAAAATCAAACCATGGCTGAGTTTAATACTTGCTGGAATATTTGAATGGCTCCACAACAGTGATGTATCTCTTGATGACAGGACACTGGCACAATGGAGTAGAATCACTGTGAACAATCTGATCCTAAATCCATCAAATATAATAGGAACCTCTGTCGTTTTAGGAGCCATTAGTTAGGGTCTTTAGTTGGAGTATAGCTTCTCACAACAATTTGGCCACTGGATGTGGGAACTGCAGAAAGGGATTCTCAGATCTGCTATTGACCGAAAGGAAAAATTTCCCAGGAACACAACAGAAAACCACTGGGGTTTTATTATTATTATTTTGAATATAGTCACATTCTCAAGTCTGGGAAGCCCTACCTAGAAAGATAACAGAAATACATATGACATATTTGATGACGCATGCTTAGTATCCCATGCTGTCTGATGCTTCTTGTTGTTGTTCTGTTTTTCAAAAGTCTATTTCCCTGAGGGTTAGTCAGAAAATTATTGTGATTTTTCTTGAACAGGATTGTAAATAGGCTGGTTCCAAATTTCAGCCTAGTTACCCTTGCACAAAGCCTATCTCTGCAATCCACAAGAGTGTTGTATATCTTGGTTTTGGCTCTGAGCCACAAACCCTGTCAGTTCTAAGGAGAATCTGGAAAGTCAAATCATAGCATACAAACAAACATTCTGCTTCTTCGGTGTACAGTAGTTTCTCAGAAGGATGTCACAAACAGTGCTGGAAAGGTAGGTACATCTTTTTGTTATATATGGGCGTGTGACCAGAAAACAAGGGTGTTAAATCAAATCCTGTTCCTGCTGCTGAAGTCATTGGCAATATTCCTGATGACCTGGGGGCATTTGCGTCTGAAGTACTGATGGCCCCTCAATCCATGTGCATAAAGAGACATTAGGCCTAGATAGGTCTAACAGACTAGTCCAAAATACAGCCTTAAAGTGACTCAGTGCAGGAACAGGAGCTTCTGTACTCACTACTTCAACTTACTGATCTGATAGCACTGCAACAAGCTACTTGTTCATGTAGATTTTAATAGGCAACTGGAGTTACAGCACAATCCCTTGGACATTTTCTGCTGTTTATTAGAGGAACAGGACTGTGGTCTCATTATTATTGAATGCTATACTTAAAATAACTTGAAAATGTGGGCACTTTAGGCTCACCTGCTGACATTTAGGATGAGAGGAAACAGCCTCAGGTTGTGCCAGGGGACGTTCAGATTGGATATTAGAAAATATTTCTTCACCGAAAGGGTGATCAGGCATTGGAACAGGCTGCCCAGGGAAGTGGCTGAGTCAACATTCCTGGGTGTTTAGGGACATGGTTTAGTGGTGGACTTGGCAGTGTTAGGCTTATGGTTGGATTCAACAATCTCAAAGGTCTTTACCAACCTCAATGATTCTATGATTCTGTGATCTCTGAAGACAAGTCGTTGTGGACCACGTCTTTACAAAAGAAACACTACAAGCTGTCGATTAAACAAAATGATCTCTCATGGGGATTTTAGTTTATAGTTTTAGGAAGGCACACTATGGCAGTCACATCATTTGTGGAATCCATTTCACTGGTTTAATTGTCCTTTCGTAACATCTCTAAGAATGAAGAACAACTCTGCTGAAATTAATGGAGCTACAACAGATCAGTTTACCCCTCTCCTTTTTGGCTTCTATACCTTAGTCTCTTCTTTATACTGTTTCTGCACTAAAACCTTTGTTGAGTTCAGCCAGATTGGTCAGAAGTATGATGATAGCAATTTTTACTGAAATATATTTAGTTTTGAATACTCACATATAGATTTATTATCACAGGAGGATATGAAAAGGGTTGTATTGACAAAGATAATAGTCCTATTTCTGCAGCTGTGTCCCTCTATGTGCATTTTATACAACATACAACTGTTTCAGTCTACTAGAAAAGTGATTTCAAGCAGATGCTTTCTGAGCTTTCTGGGCTCATCCACAACCAAACTTCTTGGCAAGAGGTTTTATTTTTCCAGGCAGGAGCCAAAGATAAGGGCTGTCTCTTTTCATTAAAAAGTCTATTCTACATTTTAACCAACCTGATTGCCTTAAACAGCTTCTAGTTCATAAATGTCTCTAAGGAAAACACCAGAATAACAATTATAGTCGCTTTTTTCCATGGACTACGTATACAACCGTGTATTTTATTCCTATTCATTTGAATAAAACATGGATGCCCAATGTGGTTTTGAAAGGAATAAGCCATAGCAGCATTTTATAATTAATACAAACGATAACTGGTCTACTGACAGATGAGGCTGCATCAGAACTTCTCCAACTCCAAATTATGAGAACAATAAGTTCAAGAAAAAACCTGTTGCAGCTTTGCTGTTGACAACACATGCCAGCATACTAAGATGGTCACTAATACTGCCAGTTTCATTCTCTCCTGTTCTGAGCACTGCAAAAATCAGCTTATCTGAATGTAGTACCTGACTTTAAAACATTTTTCTTCTTTAAAATTGAAGCTTTTGTTATTTAGTATTTTAAGTTAAATCCACTTAAGAACTGAATTGCCTTGTATCAGTCTACACTGAGAATCTGCTCAGATGACACCAGATTAATTTAAAACCACTTTAGAGAGAGACTAGGTCATATTTTTCTAAGCTAGGCAACCTCAATATTAATCTAAGGACCTGACCCTCCAAATATTTATTATTATAGGGATAGCATGTTATTATATATAATAAAATAATTATCTATATTAAAATAGCCGGATGATAAATGTATACAGATATAGACACATGTAACTATATTGAACTTGCCATCAGAAAATGTGGGTCATACAGTCATTCCCACATTGGTTTGTGTGACCAAAAAAGGAACTCAGTGGAATGCTTCTAAAAACTATCTTTTTTTTTTTTTTCATTATTCTCCATTAGATATAAACAAAAAGTGAAAATACGCCTAAACAAAACTGAGCAGTTTTGCTTTAATAATCCAACTAGAGGTTCAAAACCATTTTTGACTGAAAAAGATGAATAATAGCCATCAGATTTTTTTTTTTCCAGACAACTGAATAGACTAGCAGCTCAAAAATCTGGAAATTATTAAACATATAAATACCCCCCCCCCCCTTTGGGATGTTAAAAATATTAAAAACAATGGAGAATCATTTGAACTAAGTCATCTGCCGTCCTATGTTGTGGGATCTGCAAGATGTGGCAATAACAAACAATATAAAAACACAAAGTTCTTAGAAGAAATCTACATTTGGAAATAATTTGTTAAACTGTGAATTTTGCACTTTCAAAAGCAACAGCACCACGATTTTCAATCGTGCATTAAAAATATGCTAGTAGTAGTAAGATGAAGGCAATATTTTATGTCTTCTGGAGCCATTATTATTTCCATATGGTGCAATACCTTTCACGCTATTATACTGCAATCCTGATTGCTATGGTGACTGTGCCTACTTTAATTTATTGTACTACAGGCATCTAAATAACATCTTTAAATAGCAAAGATCGGAACACACAAATACTGCTCATACACTGCCATAGTTCAGTACAGAATAGAGAGAGGCTTACAGCATCCCAAGCAAATGGAGCCTATCATTTAATTCCATTGTTATAAAACACCAACAACAAGCTGGAGCATAAGAAAGCAAACAATCCTTGCACTATGTGCAATGGAAAATACTGTTAGCACTGATTGAAATGTGGCTGAAGCTGCTGAGTGCAGCAGTTACCCTCCGCTGGGGTACACATTAGGAGTAGTTAAATTTCCTTATTCAAGGAAACTGTTGAAGCAATAGCGAGCCACCGCCCAAAACACAAGCCACATGCATGGCTGGTCAGATGCTTCCCTGTGTGGGTGGAGGGATTTCTCTGGGAGCTGAACACAAACACAGGGGTTGGGCATTGCTGAAGTAGGGTCAGAAAAGAAACAAGCAGCCCTAATGCTACAGGCACGGCAGTGAAGGACCAGAAACAGCTTTAGGTGCGGCAAATAAAGGCAACTGAAGTCAATGGAAAGACAGACATTCAAAAGAGACTTCTTTTAAGGAGTGAACGTAAAAATCCCAAATAGTAAAAGATGTAGTTCCATGGGCCTTGGAACTAAAGGTCGTCAGCCAGCCCCAAAACCCTAATCCACACACAAATCCACCCCGTCTTCTACCAAATAATCAGCTACTCAGGAGTGACTGATTTTCATGTCTTAAAGACAGCAAACTTTCTTTTTCTAGACTCAGGGCATTTTTAAGGGCTCTCCACAGGAGTTCATCTGCCTTTTATCAGTTAGTGATAACTATTTATAAATGTTGGTAATTTATTCATTAATCTCCTGTTAAACATTTATGAAGACATCCTCCATAAAGCATCAGTGCTTAAACATTTATTTTATGGAGGATCAGACTTGGCTAGGTGCTGTGCCTTTCTCTTTTGTACTTATCCAATCCAAGTGGGTAATTTCAAGTCCATGGCTGCACATCAAGGTTTCTAAATACAGAATGATATTTAGAAATTATTTCAGGTCCAATCTATACAGCTCCGAAATTCATGCAAGTTAGTGGTTTTAGGCTAGGTATTGATAGAAGATTGTCATAAATTGAGGTGACCGGTCAATTTTATGGCCAACTTACGTAAAGAACTTTCACCTTGAGTTTGCCAAGTAAGATCCAAATTTATACAATCTCTCTGCTTCTTAAACCTATCAATAGCTGGCAAAATAATTAATTATTTAGAAATTCTTAAACGTTAATGCCACTCGTTTCATACATTTTAGATCTGGTAACGGGTCTTTGGATATGACTGCAAGCAGCATTTCTGGAGAGTGATAATATTTTGCTAAGGAAAAAACCTTGGACTTCTAACTGTATGTGCAGATGATATTAGCTAGTAACCCTCATCACCTACATTATGTTTTAAACTATTACCCAGAAATAAAAATCAGTGAAAAGACAGCATTTACTATTTAGGCCAGATTATTTGTGATTAATGTAGTAAAGATGAAACTGTCACAGTTTCTTTGCCCATGGATTCTTTTCAGAAGGCTATGTAAAATGGCATTTGCAAAATTATCTTATGTGTGCCTTTTTGTTGCTGGCACCACGAGCAGAGCTTCTGCCCACAAACATCATTAGAAAAAGACAGTTAACTCCACAGGCAGACTTTATACACTACTTTGTTGTGGTACTTGCACCAAAATCTGGACCATCATATCTTTTATTTGCTAATTGTATAATCTTAAGTTAGAATTATTTTCACAAATCTGCCTTGACTTCCATATTAACAAGAGAGATTTAAAAGTAGAGCATTTCATTCAACCTAATCTTACCATCCTAGTTACACAATATTGTAATAGTGCCATCATTATTATTTCCGTGACAATAAGATAAAGTTCTGAATTAGAACCAGGCAAGTGTTGTGTGGGTACATGTACCAACATAAGAAAAGAGAGAGTCCTTGCCACAGGCATCCCATAAATAACAGAAGAGAATTAAAGAGGTTGCCTGTGGTACACTGTAGTCTGATTTATAGTCCCCCAAACTCTAAATCATAGAATCACAGGATGGTTTGGGTTGGAAAGGACCTTAAAGCTCACCCAGTTCCAACCCTGTGGCATGGGCAGGGACACCTTCCACTAGAGCAGGTTGCTCAAAGCCCCGTCCAAGCTGGCCTTGAACACTACCAGGGATGGGGCAGCCACAGCTTCTCTGGGCACCCTGTGCCAGCGCCTCAGCACCCTCACAGGGAAGAATTTCTGCCTAAGAGCTCATCTCAATCTTCCCTCTGTCACGTTAAAGCCATTCCCCCTTGTCCTGCCCCTACAGGCCCTTGTCCAGTGCCCTTCTCCAGGTTTCTTGTTGGCCCTTTAGGCACTGGAAGCGGCTCTAAGGTCTCCCTGGGCTTCTCTTCTCCAGGCTGAACCAGCCCAGCTCTCTCAGCCTGTCTCCATAGGAGATGTGCTCCAGCCCTCGAAGCATCTTTGTGATCAAAATCAGAGAGTAGATTTTGCATACAGTTGTACAAAGGCTTTCTTTTCCCAGTATAAAACATTCACTTCTTCCTTAGCAAACCCTTGTTTCTAAACAAAGCCGTTTGTCAACCGCTAAGAAGCACAGATGCAGCTGCTTGTTCACACTGCAAAATGGATCAGTGAAATGATCTTGCTCGATTGGATAGGGGACATCAGACTGTCTAGTCACCCAGCTTCAGGCAAAGCAGCTATCCTGTGTATATGGTGCTCTGCAATTGCTTCTGGACACACCTGTGGGGGAAGCAACCTGTGGTGCTGGGGTGCTGGGGTAGGCATTTAATAAAGACGATTTGCTGCCAGAGGAGCTGCAACGTTAAACTGCACCTTCAGCTTATATATATAAAAAAAATAAGTGTATGTATGTGTAGGTATATATATATTTCAAACACACACACACCCCCCCCCCAGAACATAATTTCTGTGCTAGTGTAATTACACCAGTGCTCTCCAAGACTTAACCCCAATTGACAAAAGCTGCCTTCTGTCAGCATGGCTGTGACCAGACCAGGGGTTCTCCTTAACAAAACTGTGTCAGCCACAATGTGTGAAATTTTTCTGTTAAACAAAAATACCATCTTCTTACACCAGCACAGTGTCATAGGCTAACTTCTGTTTGCAGAGTTGTGCTTTGGCAGGCATAAAGCTATATAACTTGATGGCAGCATGGAGCCATACGGGGAACGAGTTGCTGGTCAACAAGGTTCAGATTTTAGTTAAGAAACATCTATGTATTGAAAAGCTGACTGGCATCTTTGTTGGCATATCATAACACTGAACAAACACTGCATGCATACAGTGAGGGTTTTTCTCACTCTTGATGTGATCTCACGTTAAAGGCAGAGCCATTCAGTAGAGCAGAGCTGCTGCCATATGTTGTACTTGCCCTGTGCCACAAGCATCTCAGCTTCCTCCAGGATCCTTCCTGTATCACCCAGGTACAGGTTCTGTGTTGGTCCCTTTCTTTTGTAAAGATAGGAGTCTCCAACAGCCTTAAACACCTCAAGGTATGAAGTAGGCCTATGTATTTTATTAACATAGGTTAATAAAACAACAACAACAACCAAAAACACAACAGCAAAACAGAGTGATTGCTTCTGTAACACCATTATTCAGGGAACCACATAGAGGACTGCAACAGTGAGGTTACAGGGCTCAGGACTCCATGGGAGCTGCGGTGCTAAGCAATAAGCAAGACAGAAAGGAGGAGCACCAGTAGGACTGAGCAGGATACTTCACTCCTGCCTTGCGCTACAGCCAGTGATGGCCTTGCTTCACTACTTAACAGGAAGGGCTTGTTATTGAGGTTAATAAACAATTATTTGCCTTAAAGAATCAAGAGAACTGGCCTCTGGCATAAAGTGAAAACTTCTGGGATGCTTGTAATACCTGTGTTCTTTCAAAACTGAATATCCTGCTCCTGTCTCTAGGGCAACACAGTTTCCCAGCACACTTGTGGCACAAAAGACAATGCCAGCCTCTTAACTATATGAGCTCTAGCAAAACAGGCCAGGAACCATTCTCTGGCCTTGAGACTAACTAGTATGACAGGAGTCACATCTGCAGTGCTAACCTCTCCTCTTTCCTAAAACAGGAGTAGCCACACCCAGACTTCCTCACATGTCTCCTTCAGGCCACCATGCAACCACAAAGCCTCACTGAGGTAACAGTTTCAGGAATGGTCCCAGTGGACCATTGCCCTACTGCTCCAGACTGCCTAGGCTTTGTTCTGGGGGGAATGATGATCAGCTTGTGCCACAGCCCTTACTAACAATCTGACACTATTGAGCACTGCAGGACAAGGCTTGTACTTGTGAACTGGCTCTGTTTAGTTTAATAGCATAAACACAGACTTAGAGTCTTCTGCGTGCAAAAGGGTTACATGGGTTCAAGGGCAGATCGGACAAGTACTTGGAAGATAGGTCTACTGAGAGCTGCTAAGTAGCCAAACCACAGCAGCTACAGAAAATCCCCTGAGCTAAAAACAGCCGGAGATTAGGAGAACAGTCAGGAGATGTGTCATATATGGTTGTCCTGTTCTCACTCTTCCCTGGGAATCAACTCAACAGCCAGTCTTCGAAACCGGATAGACGGACCTTTGGTCCACACTGGTGAAGATATTCTCATGCTCTCAGGAGTCACAGAAGCCGGGAGTGCAGCACTGAGCTCAGTTGCCTGAGACTTTCTCTTTATACACACGTGCAGATAGACACATAGATATTTGCTCTCTTTCTTTTGTATTATTAAGATTTCCTCCTCCTCACCAAGGACACCATGAAATGGCCGGAAAGCCATGCTGACACTGCAGCTCCAGTGGAGGATGATCAGAGCAGGGAACTTTGTACTCAGCTGCAGCCAGGTTTCCAAAATTTAAGCCTCAGTTTCCTACATATTGATTAAGTAGAGAGTACATGAGGGTGCCACATGCACGACTTGTTTTACGCCACTCTGCAGTTCCAACACAGAAGGGAACAGTTTTCTTCCCAAAATCGTTGCTGCGTCTTGCTGGATTTTGTGCTGTGGTGTGTGGCCTTCATGCCAAGCTACATGATTTTTCAGGTGGTGTTTTGTTTTAGCCTGAAAGATCCTGGTTAATCTTCTCTTCGCACTGCTGGAAGCCTTTTGCTCTAAATGGAGCTTCTCTTGATTTCAAATCTGCCCTTGGATGGAGAGGAGATTGCTTCCTTTCAGCAAGCATCCCAGTGGCTACCGCATCCTGCAGGTCCAGCACGCATTCACCCACAGTCTGAACAAAACACCCACTTTTTATTTCTCTAACTATGGCCAGTAAACTATTTATGAACACGGATAGAAAAAAAGGGGAGGTTTGTGAGCAAATTTGAACACAGTTTTGTTCTTCAAGACACCACTAATCTTGACACAAAGTAAATGTCAATGAGCAATTGCGCAGCCCTAGAAGATTTATCAATACCTGCCCTTTCTATGTTGGTTCTTTCCTGGACACCAAATGAAGTGTGTGATAGTCACTGAATTGACCACAGAAAGCTGAAGGTCCAAGCCCATCATGCAGCCTGGAACCTCTGCATCCAGTCAGCATATTTCTAGCCTGAAATTTATCCCACAAAGCTGTACACCCTTGGGGATGAGGGTAATAAAACTAATAACGAAGTACTTGTAAGAGATCAACTACACAGTGTACAGCGGGTTTTGGACATTTGTCTGGGGCTGCTAGTCAGATTTCAGAGAATGACATTAATGCAGCCCCTGGAAAATGGTGTTAGTGTCATTATTTAATTTCCACCTTTGAAAAAAAGGTCTGAAGGTAAGGGCTAGAAATAAATCTCTTAATGATATCAGGGCTTAATACAAAGACATTAACACACATGAGTGAGGAATGTTGCACAGAGCCCTATTTGCCATTACCTAGGAATGCGTTGTGTGCAAAAGAAAGTATAAATTATGTCAATGAAATACTTGGATCAACTAGAATATGAAAATAGAGTTCCTAAAACTCACCTGAGATGATGAGATGCAGCCTGCCTTCTTCTTTATGTACATGGGCAGCACTTTCTTCGTTATTTGACTAGCAAATGTTCCTAACCACATAAAACTTTTCCTCTTGCTGCCTCCTTGACTGACTATACTTCAAAGTTTTGATACTAAACAAAACCAAAATACATGACCTGGATGATGGGGCAGAGTGTACCCTCAGCAAGTTTGCTGATGACACAGAAATGGGAGGAATACCTGATACGCCAGAGAGTTGTGCTGCCATAAGGAGGGACCTTGACAGGCTGGAGAAACAGGCTGACAGAACCTTGTGCACTGAACAAAGTCCAGCACCTGGTGAGGAACAACCTCATGCACCAGTATATGCTGGGGGGCACTCAGCTGGAAAGCAGCTTGGCAGAAAAGGACCTGGGGGTCCTGGTGGGCATCAAATTGGATATGAACCAGTGATGTATCCTTGTGGCAAAGAAGGCTAATGGTATCCTGGCTGCCTTAGACCAACTAGTGCCAGCAGGTCGAGGCACTGGTCAGGGCAGGTGATCCCTCCCCTCTGCTCAGCATTGCTGAGGCCACACACAGAGTGCTGTGTCCAGTTCTGGGCCCACCAGTACAAGAGAAACATGGACATACTGGAGAGAGTCCAGCAAAGGGTCACAAAGATGATGAAGGGATCGGGGCATCTCTTTTATGAAGAAAGACTAAAGGAACTGAGACTGTTCAGCCTGGAAAAGAGAAGGCTCAGGAGGAAAATCTTACCAATGTGTATAGAAACCTAAAGCAAGGGTGCAAAGAGGATGGAGCCAGGCTCCCAGGAGCCAGGCTCAGTGATACCCAGTGACAGGACAAGAGGCAATGGGCACCAAATGAAACACAGGAGGATCCCTCAGAACATCAGGAAACACTTCTTTACTGTGAGGGTGACCAAGCACTGTCACAGGTTGCCCAGGGAGATTGTGGTGTCTCGCTCCTTCGAGATACTCAAAAGCCACATGGACAGAGTCGCGGCCAACCAGCTCTAGGTGGTCCTGCTTGAGCAGGGGGTTGGACCAGATGAACTCCAGAGTTTCCTTCCAACCTCAGCCATTCTGTGATTCTGTGTGACCCCTGTGAACATTCTGGTCAACACCAGAGACAGATTTCTTCTGAAAACAGAGATGTTTTCCATATGAGCTGTTGATCTTTATATTCTCTCTCCAAAACCAAAATTCTACCTGTTTTATTTTCCATGGTTAGTAATGGTCATCGGCATTATTTTTCTCCTTCTGAACTTCTATTCTAGGACAAATGATCAACAGTTCTTTGTTATCTTCCCTTCGCGCTTCCTTAATCCCAGTGCCATCTGGGCCAAAGCATTCACCCAAAACCTCTCTTGTCCTGCACATAACACTTTTGGCCTATGCGTTAAAGGTATATGCTTTACTGCATACCATACCTGTCTCTTGTGTTAAATCTAATCTATGTAAATTGATTCCAGCATATCTTTAACGCATGCACAATACTTCCATCAAAACTAAAGACTGCCAGCTGTAAGCAACTATTCTCATCTGTCAGAGTGAATCAAACAAAGCACAGCACATTAATGGGCCAGACCACTATTTAGTGACTACAGAGAACGGTAAATAACCAAACACCCGTATTAATTTTGAAGGCAAGACATTTAATTCATCTTTAAGTCATATCTGAGATTTATGGTTCTCAAAATACTAAATAAAACAAAACAAAACAAAACCATAACAAGCCTCAGAAGCTGTTTGACTCATTTCATAACAATAACTCAGAGAAGAAAGTGTAAACAGGTAAAGTATAATTGATACATCTTTACTCTGACAGCCCAGGAGGTATGCAAAGCAGAGAGGTGTTCAAGGAGGCAACTAAACAATTAAAGGAGAATATGCCAAGATAATCTGTTTGAAAGGTGTATGTCTGGATTTCTATGTGAAGAAATCTGCCTTCTTTATGTGAAGGTATTGACATTGAATTGAATTGAAATTTATTGAAAGAGGAATATTTCCATCTCTCAGAGGTGTAATACGGTAGGAAGTGAATATCTAATTATTTATCAACTCTGTAGGTGGCAGAAGAAAGTAAACTTATTGATTACAATTAAAACAGCTGACATTTCCAGTCCAACTGGTAGATAATACTAAGGCACTTGCTATAAGCAGTCCTTAAATAAATTGCTAGCTCTTGGTTTTCTAGTAGGTCTTTAAACATTAGCTGAAACATTCCTATAGTGATAAAAGGGATTATATTAGCAGTGTTCTGATTTTGCACCATTTTTATATGGCAGTAACTCTTCTAAATCTACATATCAACTGCCATATTCAGAGAGGGTAGATTCAGAGCTGTATTTCTCAGAGAAAAAAGGGATACTGAATACAATCCCAAATTCCTTCAGAAATACTTAATTTATGACAGTAAATGTGGTGCACATTTGTCTTTTTCTTTCTCAATTCTGAACTAATGGTATTTTTTGATTACTAAATGATAATAGTAAGTAAACACTTAGGCTGCCAATAAGTGTCCTGTTCTGGACATAGGTCCTCCCTGCAATAGTTATTTATGACTGAAAACACTAAATTTACATCCACTTGAGGAACTGCACTTACTAGGAGTAATTCACCTTAGTCAGTGTGAGCAAAGATGTATAACATACCAGTTATTTGAGCTAACTGGGCTCATTTTGGCACAAGTGGACTAAGGAACACTTGGATGTTCCTCCTTCAGGGGCTGGGGAATCAGTAAACTACACAAAAACACCACTTAAAAGCAGCTGGAGATAAATTGTTGGAAGTAACCTCATCTACAAATACAAATAGCATCTACAAATACAAATAGCATTCAGCACAGCTGACCACAGCCTTAAGTGAGACTTTTCAAAAGGGTATGAGCTTCCTGTCCTCTTTCCCATAGAGTCCTTTGACTCTTTTGCAGCCATCACCACTCACCATGCTCAGCTTCACAGTGGACGTGACAAACCATTCCCCTAAAAGCCAAGGCAAGTGACATCTCTCCATGATGAAATAGGACAGAAATAGAAATGTTTAAGGAACAGGCATGTTCTAAAGGGATTTTAATTATACCAATAAAACTGAGATATGACATTAACACTGTTACTGTAATTTGTTTTCCCTTTTATTGTGCTGTACTTTTAATACTCTGTTCAGTGTGCCATGATTGCTTAAAGCAAAAAAAAATCTGTACAATCATTACAAGCTTTGTAGACAAGCCAGTAAGGCAACTTTTACATAATATGACACTGCACAATAACTACACCCTAAACAAAAGCATGCTTCCTGATAAGCAAGCATGAATGTGTGTGCATGCCTACAGACCAGACTGCAGTATGTGCAATCTTGGATACTTAAATTTAAGCCCCTGAGAAAGAAGCCACATTTTTAAAAGTGCTCACCTCCTACTACTCGACAAATACAAAACTCATGCTTTTAAGTAAAGCAGGTCATTGAATTTGGCATTCAGAGCCAGAGTTTTGAAAATACTCAGGCATGTAAAGGTGCAGATAGTCAGCTTGTGATTTTTTTCCACTGCGCTGTCCAAATGTAAATGTTTGTGAAAAAAATCTGCTCCAGGGTCTTATTCACATACCAGATATACACTGAAGTCCTGCACTTACCAATGGATGGAGCAAGATTCCTCTGGAGCAGGATGATCCCATGTCCCAGGTGGATTACAAAATCCTGAATACCAGTGTAGCAACTGTGTTTTTATGTCGTGCAATGTCACTCCACGTTTTCATCTGAGAATTGGGGTTTTCTGTTCCACTTCCAAACTACAGCTCTGATCTTATGTGTGCCATAAGACCCAATGAAAGGGCACACTGCCTCTTCTCCTTCAAAAAAGAGAAACAAATACAGAAAATACATCTGCTCATCCTTTTTGAAGGCTTTCAGTGATCAATTCCGAGTCAAAGGTGAAAGCCACAAAGATCTAACCAATAGGGAAAACTGGCATGGGGACTTTAATGGAATTGAAATAAGTTAATGTGTTTATCTAGATTTATATAGTTTCCCTTGGCACCTAACCTTAATCTACACCAGTTGGAACACTTGAGCCAAACTGTATTTTCAGTTGGCAAGTATTTGCCATTTTTAGGTACAGGTCTACCAGCGAAGATAATTGGGATGAGCTGGCATAGAATTTATATTAGCGATTGGCAACTTTCTTCCCAACTGTTTTCTTTGGAACACAAAATAGGAAACCAGGAGAAGATTGGCCTTTTTTCCTATGATTTATATGTGAAATTTCTAGGGCTTGGAAAAGCCTCAGAAAGGTCTTGAAATTTCAAATTAAAGCAAATAGCATGTTGTAATTTATTTAACAAATGATAATGTAAACTGCAGACAAACATAAGGAGGGTTTTGACAAATATGTTCCTTGGCTGTGATCGTAGAGAACATTTAGAGTCAAACTGGGGGGACTAGAATAGGAATTTGTCTTCTCCCAAATAAGCAAATGGTTTATTGTTTTGAAAATGGACAGTAGAACACATGCAGCCTTTATGGTGGATAAAGACTCAAAAATGGGAATGTCCATCTGTCTCTAGTTAATTTTTCCTCTAATCTCTTTCAGACATCCTATGCTTCCTTAAGCAATATTCTGCAAATGTGGGCCTGGACCTTCTGCCTTTGTTGCCCAGCCTCCCACATGCTGCTGAAGCTCCAGTGGATCCCTTCCCACATGATGCTAAACCTGCCGGTCAGTGCTTGCTGAGTAACAACCACTGCATTTTCTCTACCCAGAGATATCAGATGGGAAGCCTTAAATCCCTCCCATCCTAATCTGTGAAGCAGTAGGTTATACGGTCCATTTCCTGATCTTACAAATCCCCAAAGCCTTTCAATTCAATAGCCAAAAACTTAGAAACGTACGTAAATGAGCCTTACAAATCATAGGTGCTTACAACACCATCTGTTTTCCAAGGGAAACAGCTTAAAAGACATTTAACATGAATTAGCATTACAACTTTGTGAAACCTTAAATTCCTAATCATTTATTTCCTGAAGTTACCCAAATCCAATCTACATTTCTGAAACTTGACAACACTTTTGTCTCCGCGCATTTCAGTTTTGGCATTATAGATTTGTTTTAATTACCCCTTGCTCCTAATTCTGAAAAATGAATCATTAAAATCTGAGAACCACACTGAGAGAAGGACAAACACTTGCATAAGGATAGCTAAATGGTATGAAACTGTACTTCTGTACCTTTGCTGGATAAAACTGAAATGGAAGTAAGTCCGGGACATTAACTGAGTATAATAGCAAGGTAACTCAGATCTACAGTTAAAAAAGTATTAGTGATCTTGCAAAGATTAATCATACAGCCACATTGGTTCTCAACAAAACCGAAACCAGTTGGATAATACAATCACTGAAAATCGTTCTGCAGGGAGGGCTTTTTTGGTAAAAAAAAAATCCTGCAGAATACCCTTAAGATTTAGACCATTTGTATTAGCAAAGCTGAAGATCTTGCTCTATGATCAGCTAAACTAATAACTTCTTTTCCTCACAGGTTTGTATTTTTGTTCACTAAAACTCTACTCTTCCTACACGTGTAGTGATAATGCTACATATATTTTAAGAGATATTATTCTTTAGCTAGTCCTAAATTACCTGTGTTGATTGTGTTGACAGAGCCTTGGGTGACATGGTCTAGTGTGAGGCATCCCTGCCCATGGCAGGGGGGTTCGAACTGGATGATCTTACGATCCTTTCCAACCCTAACTATTCTATGATTCTATGATTGGCTGGAGAGATCATATTGTTCATACATTCTGATTAACAGTTACAGTCAAATACTGTGTCAAGGCTGAATTTCACCTCTTTTTCATTGCAGACACCAAAACTTACAATTTAGGGTTTTTTTGAGAGCTGCCCTACTTTCCAGTTGGGTTGAAAATGTCCATTGCAACCATTTTGCATTTTTTATAATAATTGTAAATAATTATAAAAATTCTATGAGGGAATTTTTTGACAGATGAATGTATCTAAAATAGTCGGACCCTCTTTCTAATAGCTAAAAAACCAGTAAGCAGAATATATAATCCGTTATCACTGATTTAACTTCAAAGATGAGCCTTTCATTTTTTCACAGCAAATGGATTTTTGAGTTGAGATCCTATAGACATAAATAATCTTAACAATTTCTAGCTTAAAATCATGTGTACATCTGAACAACTGTCCTGATTTGGTAACCTTTAACTACTACCTAATTTCAGACTATCAAATCCAAAGTTATTACCCAAAATGACTAGTAAGGTGACATTAGTGAAAAAATAAAAAGCTTTGCCTAAACAGAGGAGGTTAAATGTCAAACTCCCCTTTTTACCTTGCCTTTACAATAGGTTGCCATTAAAGGCAAATGTGCACAGCTTGTGCATATCGATGCCAATCCACAGAAGCAGTAGTTGAAATCAGGGATGAGCATAATAACTTTAGGGTGTGGAAGCTCAAAGCCAGCTCTCCCCACCTCTTGATCCCCTTGTGCAGCCTTCAGTTGGCTGCCAAGATAGGAAGGGAAAGGGCATGGAGGTGGTTTTGCTCTGCTCCCCTGGAAGCTGTCTCCTTAGGCAAGCTGCATTTACTCCTTTGCCTTTACACTATAGGAGCACAAGGGTGACTGAGCTGCTTCTGCTTTCTGCATTTGCTCTTCAGGCTGAAAATGCCAGAATGATTAAATTGGCAGTACCAGCTTTTGCAGTTTGATCCAGAAATGTCACGGCACTTGATGCTGTATTTGAGTGTCCATTCCTCTTGGCAAGTGATTAAACAAGACTGTCTTTTTATTAAAAAGAGGAGAAAGGCAGAAATAGAGCTTTAGCTTTCATGGGTTGGTGTTGCGTCCTGGAAGAATTCTGGAGGCTCTGAAACTAAGAGCAAACAGCTCCAAGCTTTTCTTTTGCTTTTCAGTTTGCCTTAATCCCATAATGTGTCTGAAGAACTTGACTCACGAGTTTTAAACATTTAAAATGAGCAATCTGCATAAGGATTTGCACTGAACGTGGAGAATGGATAGCAAAGAGGTAAATCAAAAGACAGCCAAGTTGTAATACTTATCAAGAGGCTGTGATAGAAAAGTCTTCAGTGACTTTCCACTGCAGCAGCCACAGGACTTCCAGCAACATGTCTCAAATGCAAGGGCAGGGTGAAGAGCGGGAAAACCATGCTTATTTCTCTCTCTGCTGAAACATAGAGCTGAGGGAGATGTAAGACCTCTTGCTCTGCCCTGTCAAGAAGTGGGCAGACAGAACACAGCTGATACAGAGCGGGAAGAAAGCTGCTCATCTTTCAGATGTTCACAGAAATGTTCCTGGAGGCCCAAGGAAGGATTGTCACACCTAGGATGCAAAGGTGCTCAGGAAAGCAAAGGTACATAGCAAAGAGTATGAAGTTGATATACTTCAAGTGTTTTCAGATATAGTGGTGAATTAAATTTCCTCACATTAAGGCACTTCCCTTTTGATTTAGTGTGTCTATATAGTGGTTGAACACAAATTCAGTTATGTGCGCTGATATCACAGCTCAAGTTGATCCCTTTTATCTTTCCTTCATGTCCCACAGATGGGGTGGGGTGGGACCAGAAGTAGTATGGATGCATCCAAGCTTTCTCTGCCTGTCCTAGCCCTGGATCTGGAACTGGGAAAGTACACTGGAGAAGTATTGACACTACTGAATGTGAGCCAGTATGGGTCCAGATGCAGTTTAACTGTGTTGTCTTGGCACAGTGCCCCCATGCCCTGAAGCACTGGAGTTTTTAATAACATAGTGGTAAGATTGCAAAAACATAGTGCATGTCTCCTCATCAAAAATAAAGCAATTTTGCTTTTGTCTGTCAACATATTAGGAAGATACTATCTTGATTGACCCAATTTCTATGTCTAAATTCATCTTTTACTGTCACACAGAACCCTTTGATAAGTTTCCATAGCCTGTCTTGGATCAAGTATGGTTCTTCTTTTCTCAGCCTTTTGTTGTTTAAAAAAGAACTTCACAGCACTTGTGATTATAAACTAGATAAGTATTCTAGCTCTTACTTTCCTATCCTACCTATCTATCTATCTGACATAGCCCTTTGCCAGGTTTCTGTTCCTCCTATAAGATGAATTACTCATTATCTTTATCATTCCAATAGTCCTTTTCTGTCTCCATTCCAGTTTAAAATAAATTTCTGCGAATACAAATGACTGGAACTATGTTAAATATTCTATCCTAGCTTGTACCAATACCTTGTATAATGTAGAAGGTAGCAGCACTTCCTTGTATTCATTGAAAATAGACTCTGGACTTGTTTTTTCCTATTCCTACAGCCATATCACACTGGCAAGCTCCCTGTCATCCTTTGGTTGACTATTTTACCCTGTTTCATGAGCTGCTTTTTCACCTCCGGCTGATAAACATCCAGTTTTTAGAAAATGCTTTTGTCAGTGGATACCTGTGTGCTTCATACTATGCAAACCCATTGCTGCTGCTCTGTCACAGGGGTTGTACTTTCTGTGTAGTAAGTTAGTCCTCAGCAATCAGCTAGAAGCTTATGAGCACACACCTTGTTCTCTCACAAATGACAACACAGTACAGGATCAGTCCTAAGACTGATAAACATGCAATGCCACTGGTGATCATTTCATCCTGGGGACTTCCTTTTCAATATATGCCTACTTTAGCCTTCTGCTTAGTTTTGCCTTATCTATCTTCCAGTTCCTATATTATCACCCTTCCTGAACTCCTTAAACAAGAACTTCCTGTGTGGTAAAGTACCAAATAATTTATCATAATCTACAGTCTTAGAAACATGACATTTACTCTTATCTTGTAAGAAAGCTATCTTGTTGAATGTCAATTATGACAGACTAACCTGGTATGCACCTCTGATAAAGAAAACCACATTATAGTTTAACTCTCTTTCCATTTGCCTCCACGGCTGTTGTTCTTGACTTTAAAATCTGTGCTAAGGGCTCCTGCAGGGGTGACTGAACTGATGGGAATGCGGCCACCTAGGTCACTTCACCTGTCTTCCCCAAAAACTTTCTGGGGACAATAGCTGTATGTATCCATAACTAGGTATGCTATCTCCAGTTAGAGGGCAGGTTCTCTCCTCTTTGCACCACGCATTCCCAAATTGATAGAGTCATTAAAATTTCAATTTCATGTGTGTTTCTTTTATTGTTTTATCTGGTGCCTTTTTCCTTCCCTCTCCTTCTTCCTTCATTTCTTCACAGTCAGCAGCCCAAACTCTGCTTTTACTTTCAATATGGTAATGAAATTACCATTCCCGCTCTCATTCCTGATTAAGTACCCTGTCATTACCCTCAGAATCTTCATTTCTACTGAAAACTGAAGTATTCATTTAGTATATAGGTCATGCCCTTATTCATCTTTAACCATCCTTCTCAGCCTGTCTTGCTTTCCTTGTTCCTCTCTTCTTTAACTGGTGAAGACATTATTAGCATTTGGTTTTGTTTTCCTTCCAAGGTAAAGCTTAATTAGGCTTTTAACTATTTTTAGGCTATTCTGTTGGCAGCAACTTCTTCTTTTGATTCTTCAATTAGTGTAGATATAGTAGGGTTGGACATAACTGTGATCATCGTGATGACTGCTTTTCCCCTGTCATGTGCTTTACAACATCGTGCTAAGAGCAGAAAGGGTCTTTATCATCTTCCATTCCCTCAGATGAATACGGAAGTCTTAGAGCAACAAGTTGACAGTATCATTTTGGTACTGTCACTTGCCAATGACAGCCATGTTAAGAAACGTAACACTTCACAGCTAAGGACAGGGCATATCACTCACTTTGCACCATAATTTAAAAATCATTTGCTTTTGCTTTATATTTCCGTAACTCAGCATTGTTCATGCTGATTCATAGAAGTTTCATCTATGTTAGATATGTTTATCTTGTTTCCCTTGGTTGTGCTTCTTTTATTGAGGACATTACTCATATTTTGAAGGTCAAGGTTATCTGTGTAGGTCTGGATGCTCAGAATCATCAGTAAATTCAGGGCCCTGCACATGCTCCTGACTTGTGCAGGACCAAGAAAATGCACTATAGCTTCTCAGTCTGAACCCTTACTGCAATAATTCAAGAGATGCCTTTGTAATACTAACATTAATGAATCAGGAGCCTTTGTGTACACAGTCATTAAATTCTGTCATTATTTGTAAAGTTAAAAACCTTAAGCGTTTTTTAAGATCTCACTGAAAATAATGTGGAAATTTTCCAAACCTTCATGGCATCCTTCTTTCTCCATCCCATGTACCCACACATGCACACAGACTTTAGAAGTTTCAAATATCCTCAGCAGCAATGAAACCAAGCAGCAGTGTGTACTGTTTTGTTTAGCTGATCCTGTAGGATAAATAACGCTATATAGACATGGAGTTCAAACCAGGAAATGATGATGGTGCAAAGGCAAATGGTATGATGCTGTCATATGTTTGTGGGGAACAAAAAAATATCAGTGTTAAGACATCTGACTATGGGAGTTCTGTGTTCTGTTGTCCGTAATCAAACTGAGTCTTAATGATGCCCTTAATCACTTTTCTCTTACTCCAAATCACCCCACTCATTTCAACAAGACTACTTTGGGATTCATTACTGTTCAGTGTAAGGTGGAGTATTACAATTTGGCCTTGATTTAGTAACCATTTAGTTAAATCTATGCATTTTGAGTGATAGCTATGGATTTCCTTTTCTAATTGCACACTGATAATATTACATTTCACAGTGATAATTTCACTTCAGTTATAGTATTAATTCAGACCATTTTAGTTTGATAATGTCCACTAGCAAAGCCATTTGTGCTATGGAAGAAATGGAAAAATAAACCCCGTTCGATTCAATGAGTTATACATTCTTTATGTGTAACACTGCTTACTTGTAATAATATTTCATTTACTTGCTTTGACAACATCTCACTACCAGTCAGAACCAGATTCTGAGTCTAAATATAGAGACTGATGTTCTCGCCTACTGCCACAGAGATGGCAAGTCCTGTCCTGCCATTGATTTTGAAGTAGACCTCTCCAATAAATATATTATGTGAAAGTCAGTACTGTATATAGAAGGAGGAGATACTCTGCATGACTCCATTCCTGTGACAAATTATTATCCTATTCCCAAGCCCTTGTCTTAAAAATGAGAAAAACAGTTGCCAGGTACTCAGTTAACTTCATGGCAGTACGCTGGATCTTCTAAGTTATCTTGTATTTTGTGTTTTGAGAGGGTTTTTTGCTTCTAATTTTTAAGAAATGGACTCCAGTCTTGTAGCTGTAACTTGCCACTTGAACTTTGTCTTTGAACTTCATGCCAGCACCGTTCGACTTACAGGAACAGTGAAAAGACAGTATAATCCATCTTAGATGACAGCCATTTGTTTCAAATCAAAGTTCTCTAATTTTAGCTATAAGCCTAAATGTTGAAATAAACAAAAACAGTGATATTTTTTGCTTAAAAGTGGTTAAGATACCACAAAGCTACCAATTTCATCAATCTTTCAGTCTCTGGAATACAAGATTTCAAAGAGGGATGAGGCCAGATGACTTCATGCAATTCTCAGAGAGAGAATTTATTAAGGTCAAGACAAGTCTAAATATTAATCCACAGCCTGTTCAGAAGTACAATTATGATGAGTTTACTGTTTTCTCTGCCACTATTTATCTCCTCACTTCAGAGCATGTAACAATGTAATAAAACAGACAATCTGTGTGAATAAATAACTTGGCGTGTCGCTGTGCATTTTGAAAAGAAATTAGAACTCCTTTAGAGTTTCCTAGCTATGATTTTGAGTTGTCATTTATTAATACTTTGCTTCTAGGGTAATCCACATGCAAATGGAACAATAAACAAAGAACCTTCTATGCCATGAGAGCATATTAAAGTAAGTCTTCAGAGAGTCATGTTCTACTGCTGGAGAAAACAGCCCTGAGTCAGCACTCCCTCTGCTCCTTTTCCCCTACCTTCCCTCCCTTCCCACTGGCAGGAAATGTAAACTATTTCAGCCTGTTATACAAAATGTGTAGGATCAGTGTGATTATTTCAGCCTTGCTCTATGCCAGCCATGAAAGCTGACTGACAGCATCACCAGACACGTTTCCTGAGCTATTCAGAAATTATCACCTGCCTTCCCCACTTTCAATCCAAAGAGACGTTAGAAGGTGCTATGCTTAAATAGAAAAACAAAGAAGGCTGCACTTTCCAGAAAGACAAGTTTGTCTGCTTTGGTTCTCTGAGAGTTACCCACTACTTTAACTTACATGATCCCTTCTGCTGCTTTTCTGTTAGTCTTTTCTGTATCCCAGAAGGTAGGAGAGTAAAGCAGATAGATAGCATCTACGTTTGACTCAATGGCCAAATTGAGAGGCAATGTATAAGTGGATGCAAGATCCATATCAGCAAGTGGATTGCAAGGCTTAGGGATTCTTACCAAGCCCGAGCAAGTTTAAGCTAGTTCAATTTAAATGCTGAGCGCGGCAGAAGAAGGTGCTATACCAGGTTAGATTCCCTGGGACTAACTGAGGCCTGATCCAAAATTCAAAGGCTTAATGGCCTTTGAAGCAGATCTTGGATTCCCACCTGAGCCTAGTGATGTGGTTAGCTGCAAAAACTGGCATGCTGTCATTGCTGGCTGATATTTTCAGATGTGGTCAAGTAAATAGCTTGATTTCTAGAAGTGTTCAGTACATTGCCCCTAAAGACTTAGTGACTGTAGCTGTATAATAGGTATATAGGCTGTTCCAGCTCAGCACTCAAGCTTAGAAATTTCATTCACACTGCATATTGTGTTCTGCTAAAACCAAGCAATGCTCAAGTATATGAATGAACTTTACACAGAAGATTTACATGCACAATAACTCATTCAAACCTTTTTCTCCTCTCTTTCCGCCTTCTCCTCTCACTGATTCTAGACCCACTAATCGTTCGTGAGGTTAAAGATTTTTAAGCACAGGTGAAGACTAGCATGGGTGACAGCACTGACAGCTTTCCACATGTCTCTACCAAGATATCACGTTCTCGTGACAAGAGAACAGTCAAGTTTCTCTGCCCATATTACCCAGAGCCCTTACTGGGATTGTCAACAAGGTTGCCTATTAGAAGCAATTGTGACATTTTGTTCATGTGTGTGATACAAGACCTGCTGACTAGGAGTTGCTGAAACTACCAGCTCATTTCACAATATTTAAACAGTAAATTACCATACCTAGCATTTTTGTCAACAAGCTGAGGGATTGATTGATTGGGTGTGTACATCCTGCATAGTGATTACTGTCGGCCATAACTCTTCAGCCTGTAACAGGGTCAACGCTGCTTTTAATTTACAAGGATGTCAAGACAGTTGCAGACAAAGTGTTCAGGTAAGACTGGTTATGCTCACCTTGAGTGATCCACTTGTACTCTCTCAGACCTCCTAGTGTGGTCTAGAGATTAGTGATTAACGCACAGGCTGTGTGACAAAAAGGCATGACAGGAAAAGAGTGGGGAAAAAAAAAAGAAGAAGAGAAGTGCTGGCAGGCACAAAAGTGAGAATGCAAAACTCTGAAAGCTGACTTGTGCTTTGCATGAAAAACTTCCTTACCCTTTATTGTGCCTATGAAATGCAAGGGGAGGGCAACAGTGATACACGGCATAGGGTTAGGGCTTGTGGAACAGAAGGTAGTCTTAGAGGGAGCAGATAAGAGTTTCAGAGTATATGTCAGAGTAGAGCATTCCCACATCCCTTGATACTGAGCTCACTACTGCTGGTGCATACACATTAGGATCAGTCAATACAGTGCATATGTTATATTGATGATGCAGCAGAGTTTACCATTTGGGGAGTTCTTTCTCAATTGTTATTTGCTTTGTGGTGCTCTGTCAGAGGTTTGATTGCCGACCAAAACCCAACATCCCTGAGGACATTTGCAGTATTGACTGTTTCTTCTCCTTGGTCCACACCAGGATGAAAGTGGCAAGCATGTACATTCATTTCTACTTTTGTTTTTGGTCTCTCTTCCTGGGCCACTAACTCTCAGTAAAGACCCCACATCTCACCCTAATTTTCTCTCTCTTTTCCTTAGCTATGAGAAGAACTTTCAAGACCTACTTTTAACACATTTATTCTGAAAATATGCTGATCTTTTGCTACACATTGGTAAGAATTGCTTGATTTTGCAGCTTTTCACATCTGAAAACATGCCACCTCAGTTCCTTTCATTTTTTGCTTTATTTACACAACTTCCTCTACGACGCAAACACATCTTCCCCACAGTTTTCCTATTCCGTTCTCACTTTTCTGCCTTTTTTTTGGTGGCTTATATGATTGCCTACAGGGATTCACCACAGCCACAACTTCCTTCTGGAGCAAACTGAGATCACAGCACTACACTTGAAACACTAGAGGTTGCTAAAGCCTGTGTTTGTACATTGAGTTTTCTCAAGTGAAACAACATGATATAGCTTACTGAATTGAAGTTATGGCAGGAAAATTCCTCCTACTCTAGACATACCTATACTAGCACCAGACTATTCTCTGAATTCTCTTGCTTCTCGGCTCTTAACAAAATGCACAACAAAAGATCTTCTTCCTGTGTGTAAAAGGCATCTATGATAAATACAGGATATCTAGGACAGAGGAAATTGATGACAAATGCAGCATCAAGGATTTAATCTTTAGGATTCATTTGTACTTTGTCAGATAACAGAAGTTTCTGACTTAAGAATAGTTGGTTGCCTTTTTTAAAAATACATATTTTAAGAGTACTGCCAGAAAAAGGGGTATATCTAAATTTTAAAAAGCAATGTTATGTAAATTAACAGTTTTATGTAAGACCAGATACACATATTGTATACACGAGATTGAGCCTCATGTCAGACAATATCTCCAAAAGATACTTCTCCAAATGGCTTTTTGAATCTGATATTGCAGGTTTCACACTGGGTTGAAGAGCAGCTCCTGTAGAAGATTGAGCTATTTAGTGGTGATTTAGTATGTCTCCTACTCTCATACGTGCAAGCCAACCGCTTTCTATTACCATTCTTCTGATTAACAACATCAGTACAGGTTGGTCGCCTGACAAGGGGAGACTGTACTGAAGCACCAGCCATGGACTATGGTAATCGATTTTCACAGCTGTGTGAGAATCCTAACTGGAGTAGTTTTGTTCTCTAGCATCCCAGCTCCTGGAGTCAAGTTATTCTGCAAGGAACTCATATTATGTCCTTCTGAGAAAGAGACTGCTTAGCCAAAAAATTGTAATGTGACACATACCTGCAGTGCCCCTCAAAATGAAAAACAAATAGAAAGACACCCAGACGGGTTATTTTTAGTAACTGCATGGTTTCATAGGCTTAATTTATAAGGAGTGAACACTTGGGGCTGCCAATCTGTGAATAGTCTTTGGAGGAGCTGCTTGGGCCCCTTTCCAACCTCTCTTCCTGACAGGAATTTCTATGAGGGGGGTAGGGAGTTTATAATGAACTCACCCTGACATCTGGGCTGGGGGAAGCTAACAGGCCACCTTTGTTCCCAGCAATTCCAGTGGTTTCCAGTATACTCTAAAGTTGCTCAGAATATTCTTGTTTCAGGAAGGGAAAGCAAAACTATGAGAGGAGATCCTGAGTATGGTAGCAAAAGCTGGCCCCCACTTCCAGGAGGATACACATGCAGGGGAATGGCAGGGCCAGCTGGCTGGACAAGGCCCCCACTGTGGCAGGCAGGATGTCCCATGTGATGACATCAGACTGGAAGGCTTCCCAGCTTGCGTGAGCCCATCACATAGCTTCTGAGCAACAGCGCAGGCTATATTTAGAGAGGGAGAATAATAGATGAGACATATGGTGCCTGATTCTCCTTCGACCTCAAGTCTACTCATTTATGTGAACAGGCTCCCACTGATTTCAATGGCTAAGACTCTTCCAGTAGCACCAGTAGCATGGCTGACTTGACAATGCTAATGGAAGTGAAGTTCAGCCTAAGTCAAAAGCAGGCAGTGTTCTCCTGTGTGCAACTGATGCTTTAAAAATAGCAGGGGAAAGACCAACTGCCTCAGCTCTCCCCTTCCTGCAAGTTAACACATTGTAAGCCTTTTCTGCTTGACTTACTAAGATGTCACTAAACTTCTCCAAGAAAATTTATTTTATATACATAAACTTTGTTACTATGTTTGGTCAGAGTTAAGTCTCTGCTCAGAGACGAAAGCAAGGTCCTTTTGATGAATTAGTCATTCTTTGCACTTTAAACCTACGTAGTTGGAGCAAGAAAAGTTGAAACTTCTTGGGCTGAGCCCAACGCCTTGTCTTATTATCACATTATTTACAATGTAAATGAAAATCAATTTGTGCCTGTTCCTTGGCCATTATGTGAAACAGACCTTCCTTTGTAATGCTGCTGATCTCTGTATAGCCATAAAACAGAGATTTATTTGCTTCTCATCTCCAGCAATTAACTGCTACAGATGTCAGACAATTATGCTGAATGAGTGTGCTGCGCCTTTGTTCGTTTTCTTCTTTTGTCTGACTTGCTGATTTTGAAAGCTGCCCAGCTATCGAAACTCCACTTCAAGTGCCTAAGATCAGAAACAAGCCCAGGGCAGCAACATGGTATGATACTGGAATAAGTAAAGCATTTGTTGACTCATGACCCATCTAGATCAGAAGCCCTCAAGAGTGTTTTATGCTAAAATAAATAAATAGATCTCTGAAGTTAACTGATTGCTCCATGCAGAGCAGACTCAACACTTCGTGTAACATTTGCCTCAACAGCACAAAAGCAGGCAGAGAGCTGCCCTGCAGCTCTGCTGTTCCAGACAGAGGAGAATCCAAGCAGGGCTATGCCTACTCCCTACCACCTGCTCTCTCCACCTTCTCTGAAGAAGGCATGTCAGCACAGGGCAGAAAGCACAGCCTTAGGCTTCTCTGAATTATACAGAGGGCTAAACAGTCCCCAGCTGGCCCAGGATCAGAGGAATGGACTTAAGTTGCTTAAAGCCACCTTTCTCACTGCTTACCAGATGCTTTTCAGCTGTGCAGAGAGCAAAATAGGTTTGGTAGAGAAGCTATCCTTAAACACAGCTTGGGATTCATTCTCTGACTTCTTATGCCACAATGTACCTTCTGTGACCTGGCTAACCAGGAAATCCAGTGGTATTCTACATGTCTTAGTATGCTCCCTTGCTAAGCCTTCAGCTTCTCGTCACTTCGTGCTGCGCTGATACCAGTTCTCAATTTAACCAGAGTGACCCCAACATTCATAGAAGTGATTTTAACAAGACATAGGATTGTGGTTGACAGCACACAGTTCATACCTTCTTAATTTGGAAGACACCGAGCATAAGCTATAAACATTTGAAGCAATCAATGACAACCTATTATCACCAAGTGTGGCTGCAATAAAGTGACCTTGTTTATCTTGCAGTTCCCCACACTCTTACATTTGAAGTATTGAGGCCTTGATGTGAACACTTCATCACGCTTCAGTGATGGAGAACCAGTCCCTTTGAGACAAGAAATCACTTTTCTAGGTATCAGTTTCTGGGCTATGGTATAGAATGTCTCACTTGAAGTCCTTCGGGGGAGCACTAGCAGAGCATTTTCTATGGTGGCTGCAAGGAAAATGCAACGATTTTAGCAATTCACAGTAATTTCACCCACTTTCATACTGCTAAGTGTGAGAACTTAACTTTTTAGGCTACTTACCGATGAAGTAATTTTGAGAGATCTTTGTGTTAGATTCTGTTGCATGTAATGCAAACAGAAAATGCAATACAGAGCCACAGTTGTGGTTTAAAGTTATTTCAAAGAGATTTAAAGTTATCTAAAAAATCTGAATTGCTCCTTTGAGTCCAGCACACTTTACCTCTGAGTGGACATGGCATTTCTGTACTGCTCTGTGAGTGAGCATTTATCTCAAGTTTTTCAAGATGGTCTAGCCTTTTTACTCTTACTGCTATATGAAATCACTGTCCTTAGATGTCACTGCCTTCCCTGATGTACAGGCTTGGGACAATATCTTTTGTTTCACCATGGATCGTTCTTTTCCTTTATGCAGATCTCCACAAGATCTGACAAACTGTCTAATCTACGTTAAACTACAGCATAGCATCACTGATCAGTCAGAGCTGGCCCAAAAGTGATTTTTTAGCATTTTCTTCAGGCACTGCCATGATCTCAACTGGTCTGCACAGAGGCACTGGACATGCTCAGGTTCTGGAGACAGCATCCATGAAGTGAAACGGAGCAATCCCATCTATCTCAGGCTCATTACTGAGCACAGAGAAAAGAGTAAGAATCTGAGACCAGCCTAGAGGAACCACAGCCTGTGCCCTCTGCCTCCCACAGAGCCTGGCTGCAACCTGAGCAGGGAGATTTCAGGTACCATGTTGATTTCCTCAGTAATATTTGGGCCTGTATTTTGTGCAGGGACAATACAGCCCTCCTAAGAAAGTGGACAGCATGAGGACAATGGTCTGGCCACTGCATCTGAGTGGGCCAAAGTCAGAAAGTGGGTGTGGGACAAGTAATATTCTGGGAACACAGAATTCTTGAGTAGCTGGAAACTGCTCCCGGTTTGTGGATCTGTGTTTCCCAAACTCACCCTGAAAGGCTGACACGCATGGCCAACCTCATCATGCCAATAGGCCTGTCTCCACTTACCTCTATGCTCTAGGATGTGATGCATCTTCCAAACTCATACTTGAACAGATGGTAGCAATTTTCCGAATGCAGATGCTGGCACTGACAATGAATATGACATTTATTACTCCAAAGAGCTTTTAATGAAAAGAGCAATAGCCTTTATCCATCTCCCTGGCAGCTTCCAGAAAATAGGTGAGCATGAATCATGCTTCTAATCTCAGCTGCTGCATTAGGGATTAAAGAACTGAGCATAAACCAGGGAAAGAGCAACCCTTTATGTTGTAACTGCACAAGTCTGTGACACCACAGCATCCACAATTACCACGTGCAATGGAAGTGTTGGATTGTGCTTGTTTGGGGATCTCTTGGTCTGAAGGGGAGATTTCACTGACTGGAAATGGGATGGATTGGTTTCTCACTACCCAGTAGAATATTAGTTTGCAAAGAATGATCATCTTCAGTTGGCCAACTCTCTATCCTGTCATCACCAGTCACATGCCTTCTCCACATTGTAGATTCTTACTCCTTAGGCACAGTGGTGGCTCCCAGTAACCTTCTAAAATCAGAAAGCCATCTTCCTTGGGAATCATCCCCACAAGGCAGCAGGGTTAACACTCCTACACGTAAATAACATACAAAATAAATGAACTAAAGCGGACATAATACACACTGGGATATGGGGCATTAGTCCCTTGATGAATGCTGGTTTGCACAGAACTTGTCATGCTAATTTGGAAAGGGTATGATTGGGGGTTCCCATGAAATCTGCGCCAAACTTGCACTGCTGCAGATGGCAGAAATACTCAGATCCAGTATTAAAGATCATACAGCTACAGTCTCATTGCCAGCTAGCTCTTCTTTGGAAATACAGAAATCTTTGGAAAGGAAACTGAACACAGATATTGCAAGTCAAAGAATAAAGTTTGAAAAGTCTGACATTTTAAAAAAGAATGACTTCGAGTTCACGTATACAGCAGAAATACAGACAAACCAGCACACACAAGCATGTCTTCACATGCTTATTGTTGCTAGCAGAGAGATTTCAAAGATACTGTCCTGAAGGATCTGCAGTATTTACAGCGTATCTGATAGCTGAACTTGTGCCAATGGTCTTCACCTGGTGTCTATATAATACAATTTCCAAGACTAAACAAAAACTGTCCTACTGAAGAAAACAATGTAAAAGGTTTTCCTCTCTTTTTGACAAATAGGCACTTAAAACTTCTGAGTTTGTGGCAAGACTGTTTTTTCAGTGTTCCTGATATGTAATTAAATGAACCAAATCGTTAAGTGTATCATGTGCTAGGGCAGTATACCTAGACAGAGTATTTTAGCAAGTTAATTAGATTCATGATAGAAAAGCATTATACATATTTGTTTTGCAGGAACACTTTATTCAAAACCATGTAAAAGCTGAATGTGTAGATTTTAATCTAGCATTTCAAATTCATTCTTCTCGGAGGGCAAAATTATGATATTCACCTATAGATAAAAAGGGAGTTTATGTGAAAGAGAAGTGTTAGTAGTTGGAAACTTAAGTAAGTCAGTGATATTCAAGTAGCTATGGACAAAGCCGTCAAGGCCTGTTTGGTACAGACGGAATAAAATACCCGGGCCCTACCACTCCTGCTTCCTGGCAGTTCTCCTCTTTCCACAGCAGTCTCTCACAGTCCTTCCTATAGCTTCTCTCCCTGCACTGAAGTGGAGGCAACAGCAGCAAAGAGCTTGAGCAAGAGGTAACTGCCAAGATGTGGCAAAGAATGGTCAAAGAAGGCTCTGTAAGGTCCCCAAGCAGACCATGAGAGAATTTTCCTGACAAAATCCTCCTGAGCTTTCCACAGGTCCTCACAACCCACTTTAGGCACTCCCAAATGCTTGTAAGCATTTCTAACTTGTATGGGGGTAAAACCAGCACTTCTCTGGGCCAAATAGTGAATCTCTCTTCAATAGAGAGTAGCTATCTGGGAACAGGTCTGCCTTCATGGCAGGATTCCTCACGTTGTAGGAATGCTTTCTCGGCAGAGGTAGAAAGCTTTGAGGGGTAAGAAACTGCTCATGTGGGGTAAGTTTTTATCAGAAGCTGAAAAGCAGAAAATGAGTTTGTGCATCCTAGTTACGCAGGTGTTTTCTATGCAATTCAAAGCAGTGCAGGCCTCCATAAAATCCTTTGAAAGAATTTTTAGAAAGCCTCTATGCTCTCCACCCTATATTGGAGAACACAAGAATAAGATTGGATTACTATGGATACCTAGACTAAAGTTAGGCAACCTGTTTCAATGTTTCCTCTCCAACACCCTTAGCTCAAGAACCTATAAAGTAACATGTCCAAATTCAGGCCTGTGCACCAGAATAAAATCTTTACCTTATCAAAAATATACAATTGCCACTATCCATTTTCATGCCAAGGCAAGTTTGGGGGGCAGTAATGGACTCTGATAGTCACTCCTTGAAACTGCTACATACTTTACCTTCAGCCAAGGAGCATTCAAAAGATGCGACATTCTTCTTCTCCCCTGGAAAACATCAGAGAACATCAAAGAAATTACTCTCTGTCTGACCCTTCTGATATCACTAATAGACTGGTTTGACATCAGGAGAGCAAGGACAGGGGATCTTTGACAAAGAGATGACCAGCCTGCAAGTCAGCACAGTGGTGCAGAGCAGGGTGAGCGCAGGGCTGAGGTGTGGACACTGAAAGCTGGAATGCTGCATGGAACAGGTAGGCGCCTGGGAGCCTTCAAATGAGTGAGAAAAAGGGGCCGACAGAAGATTTTTTGAAAGGCTTTTTTATTTTGTTAGGTTTTTTTTGTTGTTGTTTGCCCTCCCACAAGCCAACTGGGCAACAGAGAGCAAGATGCAAGATGCACTTTGGAGTGTGTGTGAAGGGTGAAAAAGGAGCAGATAAAGAACAGGCTCCTGCCTCAGGTTGGAAAGGCGTTGCCACTCCGGGGAATATGAGAGAAGAAATGTAAACAGATGGTACAGTTGTGCAAAGCCTTGGAACTGAAACAAGCATGTAGCTCATCTTTGATGCCCCAGGTAAGTGAAAACTAGTTCAAGTTCTTGGTGCAGTAATACCTTGTTCATGTTATGCATGCTGGCCCCGTCTTACAGTCTTACCCAGATAGACACAGTGCCCTTTTGCTTCTGGGAAGCCCATTAATATATCTGGAGTGAATATAGATGCAAATGGCTGCTCACAAATCCCCCGTTACAGAACTGGGGTCATTATTAACAGAGCAAGCATTGGTGGGCTCAGCAGCTGGAAGGAAGACAGAGTTTTTCACATGGTTTTCTATGACAAAAGGAGTGTATTTCTCCAAAATTACTCTCTCTAGTTCTTGGCAACAGAATGCTTTTGAAAGTACACCAACAAGCTTTGTTAAATGTTACCTTAAAGCAATTTACTGCTCTGTGTGAGATCTGCTTTTTTGTCCTTGGCTATCTTAATGATGGGTTCTTCAAGCAGCCAATGCAAGGATAATTCAGTGTTGTGTATATAACTGTACTTAAAGCTTAATAAAAATTGTAATTCCTTTAATTCTCATGTTGTTAAGCAAAATTTTGTCTTTCAGGGGAAGCTGAAAACAACCTTCAGAAAATGTTACAAAGAATTACTCTCTTCCAAAACTCATCAGTGGGATTGGGATCACAAACCTATTTTGGCAGTAACAGTACTTATTCCAGTTAAAAAGCCACCATTTACTCTAAATCTGACTTATTCAGAGCCATTTAGGTAAGTAAACAGGATTTTCAGGGGAAAAAAAAAATGCATTTAATTTTATTTCAGTAGAACAAATGATAGCTAATAACAACAAAAAAGAGGAAAATGGCAAAGCTAAGTAATTAGTTACAGAACATACCAGATCTACTCTACATTGGAAAATGGGCTAAAGACACATGAAATACTGTTTTATGGGGAACATTTAAGGAATTAAGCTTCTGTGTTTGAAAATATTCTGTTTCAAGAACAAAATGAGGAAGAAACCACGTATTACAGTCTTCAGTAAAATTATTTTAGAAATCATGTGTCTTTTAGAACCATAAAGAAGAAAAAGCCTTTGTAATCATCTGTTTATTATGTTGCTTCAGGGTAGAATACAGTTTCTAATCCTTCAGATCCTGCAACTTCGTGTACATTTGAGTTTGAATTCTTTGGGTTTAATCCTTAACTTGAGAGTAACTTGATGATTATATCTTAAGCTACAATAAAGATTATATGAAATTTTTGGGGGAAAATGTATTCTTAATGACTTAGAAGGAAAGTAGCCCATAAACACTACATGATGTCACTAGAACTGACTATAATTAACTTGGAATACATTTCCCAGTTTTGTGTGCTTGTAGCTGCACTACTGAAACACAGGTTGATAGTTAATTCCCTTCTGTCTTCAAAAGGCATGGCAGAAATTTGCAAAATAAATTCTCTCCAAGAGACAGCTAGAGATTGCTGTGGTATTTTTGCCGGTAACTTACTTAGGTTTTCATTGAAGAAACCAGCCTTTAGTGCTGCTTTGTGCAAAATCTTTTGTAACTTAATTTTTGCTAAATAAGAATCAGTAACAGAACATAACCATGTATCTTACATACAATTCCAGGAGACTACTTACTGTCTTTATAGGAATACAAAAAGATATGACATCTGTTTAGGTCAAATAAGCACTTAGATGTCATGTCAGATATTTAGAACAACAATTAACTTGAAACATTACCTTTTTATATAACAAACAGAAACCTTTCAAACAAGAGAGTTATGGCAAATCATATTCCTTCCATATCTGGACAAGCGGCTATATTTTCCAGGGGTAATACCTGAGTCTGTGAAGATCCACATTCAAAAAAGACCAGTTCCCATTATTTGTAATCCAGTGATTACCATCAATTCTGGCAAGAGCATTCAGAATTTAGCAAGTTAATAGTTTTTTCTTATTTAAAATTTGGGAGAATATCAGAAAGACTTTATTTGTATGGGAGTTTCATGGCAGTTTGAAAAATAAAGGCAGGGATTTTAAAATGTCACATGTGAACTGGATTTGCTTAGTCAATATTCAGAACTGCCTGAAAATTAGTCCATAATGGTCAGGGTCTACGGATCACAAGTTCAAAACTATCAGTCCAAGCACTTTCCATCAGGGATTATAAAGGCTTTGACATTTTGTCTTCCAAATGGAGGAAAAATTGCTTCATAATAATTGATAGCAATCTCTGGAGGAAGATCAACCCAGGCATGTAAATCACACACGAGGACTGAATTTTGTTAGATTTTTGCCAGAATGGGATGGAGTCATAGGTAAAACTTGCTAGCTCCATTAAAAAAAAGTTAGATAAAAGAACCTCTCCTCTTTTTATCTTCCTCTGCACCTCCCTGACTGTTTCTGACTTACAAATTCAGAATGTCAAATTTTCCAAATTTCCAAAATTACAGTTTTCATTTGGAATACAGCCAACTTGGCAATGTAATTTTTGCCACTTTTCAAACATGTTCTTTCTGTTCCAGCACAGAGTAAAAACACTGGGAAACCCTGAAAGCAGCCACAAGCTTGTATTTGCATCTAAGGGGGGACATAGCCTGCCAGTGCAGGACTTTCTGGTAGCATTTATTAAGTGATAAAGGCAAATGAAGCATTTCTAAACTTTTGGAAAAGGATTTTAAAATCTTCAAGAGCTCAGTGATTGAGAACTCTGTTTTTTCTGTATTTTCAAAAATATAAAGCTAAGAGTGGCTGTTATTTCTAAAAGATTCAAGGAAAAACTAAATGGGCAGAGCATAGATTTGCTGTTCTACCAGGAAGCTTAGACCAAAGGAAATGGGCCTTGGGAAAGACACAGCAAATAAAACCACAGACAAGTTGCGTGAAATTGGTGGAACATTAACACGTGAACACAGGTGGCTCCAAGGATGATAAAGAGGTGTAGGAAGAACAAAAGACAGACATCAATTACAATCTGCTACGATTAAACTCTACTTTGAGAAGACACAAAAGGAAAAAAAAAGAAATCCAAACCCCCGAGAAGCCCAAAGTAGGTCATCAGCTCAATTACATGTATGAGCTGAGAAGTGGAAGGGAGTTGCCAGAAATAAAGGGTAAGTAATTCTGATGGTGACTCAAAGGAAGGGAACTGTAACCTAGATACAGTCAAAAGGATGAGACAAGGCTTTTCTGATTGTTGTGATAAGGGTATGCTAAAACCTCCGGGGAAATCAACCTAATTGTAGTCCATATAACACCACAAATCAGTGCAATGCTCTGAAAACAGATCAGTTCAGAGACATCGAAAGGAAAAATGAAGATGGAATTAATACGGGTAAACTTTTCAGTAGCACATAGCATGTAGTGCATGGGGAGAGATTGCTGTTTCTAGACATAAATCTGTGGTCATACAGGTGAGTTAGGGAAAAGATTCCACAGAACATCTGAATTGTCTTTGTGACAAGCATTAAATGAACTTGATTTCTGCTGAAAACAGTCTTATGGTTCCCAAATCATTGGACATTGCTGGACATTATATGATACTTTTCAGCTGAAAAAAAATTATCTTTTGATAACTAAAATAATCTGAGGTTGAGCAGAGGATCAAGACCTCAGAGAGGCATAACTATTGAATTTTGCCTGAAATTCAGAAATATAATGACAGATAAGAGCAGACCAGCATGCAGGAAACATCATCGTAATCAAACCACTAGGCTTTTATTCACAGCACTCAGACTGCCTGTGCCTGTCAGCCAACATGCAGTTTCTTCTAAATGCTGAATCTTCTCCAAAAATTATATCTGTGATTGTTCAGGAAGCCTGATATTGCCCAGAGAAGCTGTGGCTGCCCCATCCCTGGCAGTGTTCAAGGCCAGGCAGGATGGGGCTTGGAGCAACCTGCTCTAGTGTAAGGTGTCCCTGCTCATGGCAGGGGGTTGGAACTGGGTGGGCTTTAAGGTCCCTTCCAACCCAACCCATTCTGTGATTCTATGATACTTCAGCATTGAAAGTGATGGAGTTATAGCATCTTAAAGTTGGTAGGAATTAAAGACTTGGGGAAAAAACCTAAAAACTTACTCCAGTCCTGTACTTTGAAGACCTAGAAAAGCTCGAGATTGAGTAACATTTGTTTTAATATAACATAGTTACGTTGTCTTATATTATTTGCTTTTGTAATGAACAGCTTCAATAAAGTCCAACAGAAAAATTCGGAACAAAATCTATGGAGAAGGATCCCCCATTTCTATGGTTTGCCTTTGACCCTTTTTACTCCTAACCTCTCAAAGTATACCTTCTGCTAATCATTGTTGGTTATTGATTAGTGCTCAGTTCTGAAGGCACATTTGAAGTAAACTTTGACTGTCCAGCCAGCAGTTACAAGGCTAACCCTGCCATCATCTTCTGGGAAGTGCTTGTCTGCATAGGGACATCTTAAAATCAACATCCACGGCACTCACTATGAAGGCTGGACCATACACAATCAGAATGTCCCTCTTTACTGAACGATCAAACTTGGACTTTCTGTTTCATGAAATAACAGCATTTAGAAACTGGTTTCTGAGTTCCAATTTGAATATTTAGAAAAGATCTTTCAAATATGAAAATGCAATTTTAATTTCAATGAATATTTTGGTTATATAATGTGTGTTAAGCTATGGCATATTACAGATGTCAAGCAGTATGTTTCAATAGTCAACCTATTCTATTTATTTTATAGTATTTTTACTTTGGAAAGCTGTAAGAATACCATCTGCTCAATATTAAAACATCTTTGCTTTTTTACTAAATGAAATTGTTGTTTGTGTTGTATCACCATGTAAGTACAGGAGAAAAATAAAATCAAAATAAAATGTATTTTGTGACAGCGCATCATATAAAAAGTGATTTAACATTTTTCCAAGCAAAAGGATCAAAGGTATATGTGAAGTTTCACCAAATTAGGTGTGAATTCCCTCAAAAAAGCTTATCTTTTCAACATGTCCTGTCTGACATGAAAATTTTCCAACCAGTTTCAATTGCTGACCTTGGGAGCTTTCCAACATTCCAGCTTTCCAGACCAAGTATAAAATGGAAAAGACTTGCGTCTTTTTAAAGGGAGTACAAATTTCATGTGACTAATGCTGTAGTTTTACTGCTGTTATTCCTTACTGTGAAACAGATTTGTGTGCCTGCAGTCAAATTCATGGGTTTGTGCATGCATGTTTTTTAAGCACATGTAGATTTCTTCTTTTAATAATAGACATACTTTGCTTTAACAGAGGGAAACGCTTGAGTACAATGGAAGTAGGAAGACAACTCTTTTTGGGAGAGTATTTATGTCAGTGACAACATATGTTAAATTTTAAATTTAATTTAATTTAAATTTTATTTGAAATTCTCACTTGCTTAAGAAAACCATAGAAAAAAACCGCGAAATGGGAACCTCACTGCAACTGAAAGGAGCTTTCCTGTGGCCTGCAATGTGGGTTTACAATTTCTCCCACGTCTCTGGGGTAGGCAAAGGAAAAGAATAGCAGGAGTAGACATTCTCCAAAAGCCACAGATTTGCTAAAATATTTTGTGTTTCAAGCAGGAGCTCAGCAGAAAGTTAAAAAAATACATGCTCCAGGTAGCTCCAGATAGGGTGGTTTTTTTTTTTGCTGTAGGTATTATTTCTAGATACACCAGCAAAGAAATCATCATAGGCTTCGGTATATCAAATGACAGATTTGTCATTTAAAATTGAGGGGGTTTTGCTTTAGTGCCTAAATATCTGCCCTCAATGTGCCTGCACTGCTCACAGTATAGCAAAGTCCCAGAGCAGAGTGGAACTCTAAAGAGTTTATGGTCTAAATAGCTCGTACTGGTACAAAGTGAGAGAAAAGCTTGAAGTAGCACAAAACCCAAGTGAATAAATGTGGAAACTTCAACAGAATTTAACAGCAAAAATACAAGCAATGTTAAAGGCAGAACAAGGCAGAATACAAGGAACTAAGGAGACAAGTATAAATTGAACCTAGGTAAAGGTGAAAAGACAGCATTAATAAAGGGGAATAGGCTTTTGTAATGAGCCAGTCCTTATGGGCAGGATATGTGAGAGGCAGAGGAGGTTTCCTAAATGCTCAGAAAGCTTTGGATTTTTGTTTCAGATGCTCTCAGGCTGGCTTTTGCCTGCAGGCCTCTCAGTGAGATGGCATAGCAGGAGAGGAAAGGCATTTACCATTACTGAGGAACAACAACAAGAAGGAAAAGTGAGAGGAGATTTCTGTTCCTCAGCTCCTGAGAATTTGCTGAACAAGAGAAGAGTCGTTAAACAAGTCTTTGCTGAGTTTAAATCAGAGTTTAAGTCAAAAAAATGCTACATCTGCACAGCTATTTTTTTTTTTGGCTGAGTTTTGCCTCTGTGTATCTATTAAAAACTATGATAAATTTTTGTCTTAAAGCAGAACCCCCTCCCCACTACTGAGACATGTAACACCAATCATATATCATAAAGAAACACTGACATATGGTGTCCAACTTCAATCTCCAATATCTACTTCCCAACATTAACATAGTTCATCACGTATGAAGTGCAACTGCCGGGGTCAAGTCACTAACCCACTGCTACCAAAGTCACACCGCAAAGAAAGTAGTAAGGGGGATGGTGGTGGTGGGAAAATTATCCAAAGGAAAACAAGGAGATTGCAGCACTCAAATGAAATGCAGTAGAGGGCTTTGGGTGAAACAAATAAACCCTACCAGGCCAGCAGTGTCATGAGCACCCTTAATCTGGCTGAATGGCCCCGGGGCCAGTGCCAATGTCTGAGGATAAGAAGACTTCCCTCTGCAAACTGTGGGAAACCTTTCAGCATAAATTCAGAAGGCTCAGGAAATAGAACTGTAACCAATGAATCACCAGAAATTATTATTCCAGGAAAAGAATTTACTTTATGTTTCTATGGAAATGGTTGTGGAAAAGCTGCTGTTGCATTGTAATGAAAACCTAAGCCTGAAAGGTGCTCTTGAAGGGCACAGAACTGGTGCTATGGCTTTTTCTGAACCACACTGTTCCTAGGACCATGACTGAGTTCAGAGGGACAGTCAGCTAGGGATTTATATTGTAATTTTAATAGTGAGATTTCTTTGAAAGGAAGAAGAAAATAGCCTTTCTTTTCCTTTCCTTCCTCCATCATTCAATACCGTTTTCTCAAAACCAAGTACTTGAACTAGTAATTCAAGTGGTAGAAATGATATAGATACAATCCTGTAACTTTATAGATAAATCTTCAATTGGTATAAAATGGCAGAACTTGTTCCAATATTTTAAGCTCCCAAAGAACACTTGTATCCTGATGTTCAAGAACAGACTTGCAGAAAGGAAATTTGAATTAAATCTTGCAATAAAAATTGAGCTATCATCTCAACTCTTTCTACTCTATTTCTTTAAAACTCTAATAAAACATTTTGGCTACAATAGCTGGTTATTTTTAAAGGTATGCTCCTGGATAAAGTCCCCACTCGGTTCTTCTCTAAACAGCTGTGAAGACCAAGGAAAAAAAAAGAGGCTACCAGCAACAGGATGGTAGAAAGGTAACAGTGAAAACTCAAATTGCTGCGGCTCAGTGGAAAGAGAAAGATCTCACTCCAGAGTTTTCTCAGTTGTTCTACACTGTTTGCAACCCTTTAACCTGGTCAGAAAGGTCCAGACCATGGCTGCACTGGGGAGTACAGAGGCTGATGGAAGAAGTGTATGACCCAGTACATAGCAGAGGACTAGATCTCACCCATGAGGTCCTTTACATAATCTAACGTACACTGTCCTTTCAGGTTCTGTTTCCATGAAAGGAAAAGGTGCATACACACACATGGATACATGTATGCGTATACGTATGTATGTATGTAAGTATAACACACACTTTCCCTTAAGGTTCTGTTTCCATGAAAGGAAAAGGTGCATACACACGCATGGATACATGTATGTGTATGTGTATGTATGTATCTATGTATAGATACATGAGAGTCATTACAAAGGAGGCACTGAAAGTATGTTGATCACAAACTCACTTGAGTGGGGCCCAGAAACCCCAGTCAAAGAGCTTGTAGCTTGGTAGCAGGGCTGCATGTGCTGGCATGTGGTTATGTGCTGCCTGCTGATGATCTTTGGGAGTTAGTCACTACACCCCAGGCAATATCACAGGGCTTCTCTCCCTTGTACTCCCCCTATGCTGAAGCCAAGAAGGGTTTGTGCAGCTGGTAGCAGAATTGACCCTCAGTGTCTGCCACAGGCAGGAACTCTAGGAACACAATATAGCTTCCCTGTCCAAATAGGCTGGCCCTATTTAGATGCTAATTATTCAGGTTAACTGCAGAAGGAATAGAAGTTTTGCCTATTCCTTTAGTCAAAGATAAAAACAAATGTCCCTGCATGAGGAACAGGTAAAAATTACTGGAGAACCTTAATATTTAGCTAGGCAAGCAAATAAAAAATAAATCTGCAATTTGTTTAAAGTATTTTAATGAATAATCCACACTGTTTGCTTCAAGAAAAGTGTTTGAAGTCTAGTAAGCACATGTAAAAATATTCCTCATTTAATTTTTTTGAGGGGCATTAAATCAAAAAGACCTCTTGGTCAGCCTTGAGTATGGAAACTTTTTGTTGATATAAGAAGTGCTATACTCCTGTTTAAATAAAAAGTACATCTTAAACTTTATAGCAAAAGCCAGTGTATTAGTTGAAGTTTGGTATAACATAGCCTGCCATTATTCTAGTTTCTCCACACATCCTCTGCCAGCGCACTTCCTACGCAACAGCTTTGCTATTCCAGTCTTGGCTTATCCTCAGTGATGACTGCCAATTGTGACAAACTATGCAGTTCACCTACAAGGCTTCAGCAAGTGAGATTTAAAAGTATCCATCTCTTCTCCTGAGACGAAGTGGGCACAAGTGGTTCCTTGGAGAAGGTGCACTTTACCATCTATCGTCCAGCAGCTTCTCCTTTTGTGACGGGGCTGTTGTTTATCTGCCAGATTTAAAAGGGCAGTTGAGTTTTTATCTGGGGTTATTAATCATCTACAGTCTCTGCTAGAGTTTAATGAAATGTTCTTGTTGAATCACTGACATGTTGGAAAACTGATACACTGAAGACGTGGCGTGCTGGAAAAACTGCACCAAGGAATCCCAAGTCAGATTTCTTCTGACAACTATAACGTAGGTTAAAATTTTCTGTAACAAGATACAGGGGATTATTTATTAAAAATAGAAAGGAATGCACAGTTATGGAAAATTAGAGGGAATTTTTATATTTTATGCCATTGTTGTTTTATTTATACAGAAAATATTTGACTTTAAAGGCTGCTGTCAGGTAGCTTAGGCCTTATATTTAGTGACATCTTGTCACTGCTTCAGTAGGAAATTTTAATTTCCTATAATCATTATGAATCCAAGAAAAACAGTTTTTCTTTGAATTTGAGCATTCCCTTTCAGCTTTTGCATTCCAAACATTTCAACTCAGGAATCAGTACGTGAACTTTACTAGAAACGAAAAGCTGAGATTGTTAAAACTGAGTGATTCATTGTAATTGGTAGAAATTATGTGATTTGGCACCAACCGCCACTAAAAAGTCCCTGATTAGTCTATTGCCTAGTATTGAAATTGGGCAGAAAGCAAAAGCAGGAAACAAAACCCGTAGATGTTGAAAAATGGAACTTTTTTTTCCCTATGGCAGTGATAGAAGGCCTGTATGATTTATTATTGCTAGCAAAGCTAAAATATGCAGCAGTTTGCACAAATAGCAACTAAGTGGCTGTTGGAGAGGCCAGAACAGCTGCTTTATAGATATCTCCAAAAGATTAGACTGACAGTTAGCATGTCAAATGCAGGTGATACTGCAGGTATGTGTCTGCAATAGCCCAAATTTAGTTGCTTCACACCAGAGATCAGAGGCCTGTGGGATGTATATTGGCTAGTAGCTACCGAGGGATCTTCATGTTTCATTTAATCAGTATTAGATGGGCCTCAGTTTAACTTCTGGGGATCATTTCAGTTCAACTTTGGGAAGGCAGAATAGTATTAAAAAAACTTTTGTGGGTTTTCTCTATAACCAGTTCCCGGTCATAAATTTTCAAATGAAAATGCTTGCAGACCTAAAGCACCACTACTTCTGCTATCTTCATAGCTGGTTCCTGAGTTGAATGGTCAACAAATGGTTGGCCTGTAAGGCTGTTCCCTTGTGAGAATACAGCCCTTGAAAGTGTATTTTAAAGGGACTTCAGTACAGATCACCCTGCAAATACGCATGAGTTTGTAAAGGGAACAGGAGAGTGGGTAAGAAAGAATTCATGGAGAATGGGGACCAGGAGTATAAAGGAACCATACATTGAGACATGGTGAATGAAGACAGGGAGCCATATGCTAAGCCATGGTAAATGAAGGAGCGTGAAAGACAGCCACGTTCACTAAGTGGCTAGAAGCAACTGGGAGCAGATGTGAGGCCAGGACTGACATTCTTATGTGTTTTGCTAGCTGCTTCCTTACCACTCCTTTCCAAAAATCAGACATCTATACTCAGTGTCAGCAAGAAGGCTTGAAAGGGACAACCACTTCGACAGAGAGCACAGCAACCCAATGTATCCGAGCTACTCAAAGTAGCTGAGAATTGCAGGGGTAGGGACTTCTGCTGCCCTTTTGCAACAGTGAGCCTGCCTGCATATCTAAAACAGAATACAATAAGAACATAACAAGCAGGATATGACAGTGTGGTTGATGGCATCATTGCTTGTGCATCACACTCTGGAGTGTCCTAACCATCTATGTGCTTGGTGTGATCCTGAGGAGAAGAGAAGGGAGGTAAAATAACCGGAATACTCTTCCATTTTTTCTTTGGAAGCTTTTCTGCTTTGCAAAAAATAAGTTAAAATAAGTTAAGGTGGCTTGGGAAAGTAAGGTATCTGGTGATGGAGAAATCTACAACTCTTTATGTACTTTAAATAAAACAGACATTGGACAAAATACTTGAGCAGTCCTTGGGTCTGGGAGTGCAATTTGAGATTCTCTCTTCCCAGGTGAGTACTGAAAACCACAAAACTGGGGTCTTGCCCACTCCAGGCTGTGGATCCTGAGTTGCCTTTCCACCTCTGTCTTCAGTATTTCTTACTGGCTAGCAATCAGTGGCTCAAAATGCTGATTCCTCCTGGCAGGCTCCTAGTAATTTTTGGACCCCATTCTAAGCTGTCTAATTCAGCTGCTGCAGTATTGCAGACAGGCTTAAGGCAGGCTGCTGGGCTCCCAGTCACGGGGCTCAGGTGCCTACCTCTAACCACTCGTCAAAATCCAGCCCTGTGACTGTAACAGGGCACTGCTGGAAACCCAACGAACTGTGTAGACTTGGGAGCAGAATTTCCCCATGTTTTGCCCATACACCAAGGGAAATTAATATTCATTTGGTCATTAAACTCACAATTTGATGAATTCTCAAAACAAATATACAGTACATGGTATTAGGCCAAAGGCTGTTCTGATCCCAAGGTATTATTAAAGTTTCAACATTTTGGCCCCTACTGATTTCTTTCATGTGATTCTTAGAACTATTACTCAGATGGTCCATGTTAACTGGCAGATGCCCAATGGCAATATATAAAGTACATATTTTACCGCTGTTTCTTAACTGGATAATTGATGGATTAGAAGAGCTAGTATAAAATGAACACCAGCTGGTCCTTAACCCCTTCTTCTAGGCTTGAACCTTTAATATTGGTGCAAAAGAACAATCCTATAGCCCTTTCAGCATTCCTGATATTGCTGCTAAGTGTTGTCACTATTAATTTTTTTTCTTTGGAAGCTGCTAAACCATAAGAAAATCATAAACATTTATGTAGTCTTAGTAAAGATGAAGAGTGGATACTGGGGACCCAACTTCTGAACCGGTTGAATTCTGTGTACTGTTTCTATTGTGTAAAGAGATAAAAACCACCACCTGCTTCATACTGCCCAACTACAACAAGGAAAGCTTTTCCAGTGGCATAAATGGAGAAAGCACAGTGACCCTAAATTGAGTCCCTCCAAAATCAATTGCAAATCTTTCACTTCCCCTTATGTAGCATTTTTGATCAGTGCTTCTCTGAAAACTGCTTCTTGAAATATGACTACGACACACACTTGTGAGTGTTTTGAATTGCACTAAACATAGGAAGCTTTGACCATTCCTTTCCTTTGGAATATTTTCATTAGGATATCACCTGCACAAGGTCCTATGCAAGTGATTCAGAAGCCTTTTTGTTTGCCATCTGTATAGGGATGAATTTCAGCCCTGAGCTTTAAAAATCATTTTAATTCTTTCTTGAAGTGTAAACTAAGTCAAGTCTCAAAGCCGGGTTTCCAACTGAATGTCTCTAGAGATGGAAAGAAATGTGTAAAAGAGAAGAAAAAGAACAATGTCATATAACCTGTTTCCCCATTTTTGGTGAAAAGGAAAGAAATAAAGCACAATTTTCTGATCCATAGTGGTGCTTTCCAGCAAAAAGCAAAGGCTCTGAACTTTCCACCCTGTGCACTGTATTCAAATATGTGTAATGCATTGTGTCAGAACAGGATGGTCAACTGTAAGGACTGCAAAATAGTGAGTCAGCCTCTTTCCTCATAATCATGGGGTTTCAGTGAATAAAAAATGTTTGCCTTTCATTTGCCTTCTTTTTTTTTTGTGTGTTGACCTTTTGAATGTCATTTTTTACTTAATGTCTTTAGCTACAGGGACAAGACGTATTTGTTTTTAAACAAAAGCTAACATTCTCACGTAATACGATGAGTTCAAGCAATGAGGTGTAAGAAAAAACATGTATCACAAGAATTTTATCACAGTTGGCAGTACTTCTAAACTGTCCACAGTTCTTGCTGATTTGATCCTCTTGAATACAGTCTCTTATATTATACATACAAAGAGCTGCTAATGATTTAGTTTTGCTAGCACAACCCAGTGTAAAGATCCCAGTAAACCTTATTTAATAAACCCTATCACTCCATGTGTAAAGAAGCTTTAGAATCTGGCAGACAGAAAGCCAATATTCAGAGGTGTTCCTCCTTTTTGTCCCACAGAATGATGCCTGGATTTGGATGAGAGGTAAGAATACCCATTTTTCTTTTTAAAATCCTCACCTCCCTCTGAAAATCCCCATTTCCTTCCTGGTATTTGCATAATGAGCAAAACCTTTGGTAGTCTGCCAAGTTGACTACTGGCCACACAACAGTCGGGCTGAATGGGAACCCTTAGAGCAGGCTGTCTCCTCGTGGGGGTGGAAAAGCCTAAATTTCCCAACAACCTCTTCATTTAATGCAGTGTATAATCCAAATAATTACTCTTTTCTCTGGAAAAATCCCCCTGCCCCATCCTACTTCCTTCAAGTTGGAGAAGATCCAAGCAGACTCCATCCAACCCACTATGTGGCCCTGTGGGAAAAAAATAAAAGCCCCCTACTGCTAGATGATGTAGTTGGTTTGGTAATTTAAGCAGTTCTTCATGGCTGAATATTTAGGCTTCACTTCCTATTGCTGATATGTAAGTTCCCAGGCCTTGCCTGAAAACTTACTTGCAAAATTTAAAGCATTTGGATGTTGTAGGTGAACACTACAGGTTTTAGAAGAAGCCAGGTTTACTTTACCTTACACCTCAATTCTATTTGAATTATGATACCCTCTTCAGCTAAGCAAGGTTGTAAATTCTAACCGAAATGTCATGCAACATTCAAATGGGAATGTGGGCTGGATTTTCTTTTTTAAAGCTGATAACTGAGAGCATGATAATGCCGTGGTTGTTATTATGTGAGTTAAGTAAGCCTTGATAATCTGTTAGGGATGTTTGTTCTATAGTATCCTGAATCTTGGTTTGCCAAGCAAGGCGCTGCAGGTGAGGGTAGGAATTTTGACATTCTTGTCTGTCTCTGAATCTCACCATCTAGTCATTCTTAGAGGTATATGCATCCTTCCTAATTTTCCATACAGCTGTCCCAGTACCCCAGAAACTATAGCATGTGTCTATATTCAACCGTCTCATATTCTTCCTCAGTAAACTTCTTTAATATCCCAACAGCAAATGCGTATAAATAAACCATAGGAATAATGGAAGAGCATTAATACCAGGAATACGGAGCTGTCAGAATATAGAGATTCTTACGTACTATGAGTACATACTTCAATAAGATGTTTGCTACTTCCTCTTAAGATATTATTACACAAGTCTTGGGATTGAGGATATTGTCACTGGTCAATGGGCACAGCAGAGAAAACAGGAAGGCTCTTGTGTTTGTACTATACTTAGAGCCAAGAGCTAGTTTCCGTACTAACAACAGGAAACGTTGAGCAATAAGAGTCTTGCTCCAAAAATGACATTGAAAATTAGATGTTGTAATGCTCCCTTTAAATTATAGGGTGAACGATATCGACAAATAGCAAGTGAAATAGTGAATCGTGAGTTAGCCTTAACTAAGCAAATTATTTCATTTAGGAATATAAAGTAATTACATTTTTATGTTTCCAAGTGAGGTCCATCAAATACTCCTGCATTCTCTATTCCAAAGCAGTATTTCTTGCCCTTGATATCTGGTAAATCTCAGTAAATGATGGTCAGATTAAGCATCTTTATCTTTACCAAAGCACATTGTTCATGATCCAATGCACCAGTTTTTGGTCAACCAGTCAGCACAATTAAATTTTTTATAAAGCTTAACTCACATCGTGCACATTGTACATAAAGTACTAGAGTCAGGATAAGATAGCATTTTTGTCCCAGCTATATTAGGGAATACTTCATTATGCATTAAAGGCATATAGTTTTCCCCTTGGAATGGAGGGAGGAGAGGATGCTACAGAATCAGAAGGGAAAGGAATCATGAAAATCTGTAAAGAAAGAAGTCCAATGAATTATATTTAACTATTCAAGCAGTTAAAGGTATAATAGACTTGTCACTTTGAGTGAGTTTAGATGGAGCTGCTATATTCCAGAAATGAAACTCAGTTTAGTGTCTTTGAGAATATTCTTTAGATTAAGAAAATGGATTGGCTCTAGACCACCATATACATCAACAGGAGGAGGAGAAAAGGGATTGAAAACAGCTGTAATTATTGTTTAATAGCACTACAGTATTCTCTGATAACATGTCAAAAATGAGACAAAAAGGAAGGAAAATAGAAAGGAAGGAAGGAAAAAGAAACAAAGCTCAAAACAACTAGGAACTTAAAAGGGAATTGCTTTTTTTTCTCTCAGTGATTGGGATTGTGACAATAGATGGTATTCCTCTGGCCAAGTGTAGAAAGCTGCACAGGGTATGGTAAATTATGAATTAGTCCCTTCAAAGTCACTGGCGAGCAAGATGCACTTCCAGGAAGCAACATATGTCATCCTAAAGCTGACAACTGAAATAGGTTCAACAAAGCCTTTTCCAGTGTCTCTACCTTTGTATCTAACTTTTGGCAATTGAATATACCATGCTCAGACATGTAAAACTATGTGAAAAGCCCACCCCTAAAGACCAAAGTAAACAGTAACATCTGATGGTTGCCTAAAGAACGTATTAGCTCTCTACTTTTGTGCAAAATTCTCACTAACAGTTGTGGGGAAGGGCAGAGTGTGAAACTTCAAATTCATATTGGACCCTATAGACTATAAACACAAAATGTATCTTAGTTTTAATTGTATCAGTTATTGGGGGGGAGGGGAGATGTAGGGAAATTTAGGGTTTAAAATAGTTTATTAAGATGATTATTCCTTACTTTTGTATTATGCCCTGTCTTATTTTCATAAGAAAAAAAGGCACTAAGTGCATTACTTACAGCTTTCCAGTTCAGCTAAATCTGTCATTCCAAATACTATTCACTTACATTCACTTGAGTGTGAGTAGTCAAGTCAACATCTTTTCTCTGCATTCTTTATGGTTCTTCTATAAATAAAAGTTCCTCTCTTTGGGATAAAGTGAGCAACATTGCACACAGTGTTTAATAAATGGGTAGATCATTGTTGTTACCCCAAGGTCTCTTTCCTGTGTGGTCATAATATAGAGACCATTCTTGGGAATATATAATTAGGCTTATGATCCTATTTTACATTTACCACCATCAGGTTGTACCTGTCATTCCCTTGCCTGGTCATTCATTATTGTGAGATAGTTCTCGATCAGTTTGTTTGACAAGCTTGAATAATTTGCATGACTTGAAAACATTGTCACCTCACTATTTCAGATTTTGTATGTGTAATTCAAGTATCCAGGTCTCAGCAGTGATTCCTGGGGGATATGAGGGATAACTTTTTCATTGTAAAACCAGACCCTTTTAAACATGCCCTTTATTTCCTATTTTCTGCTGTTGTTAATCCACAAGAAGATACCACTCTGTCCTCATTTGGTTCCTTTTAACTGCCTTTAGTGAAGGATCTTTTCAAAAGCTTTTTGAAATCTAAATCCCCCAAACACACCTTTCCACACGCTGTTCACCCATTCTAAAATCTCCAGCAGAGTACTTGTGCTTGTTTGAAAATTATCTTGTGGAACTATGAGCCAGGCCTTGTTCTCATGACGCAACTTAAAATTCAAAGGAAAGCTATTTTTATCTTGTTGTTTTGTGGAAACAAGTCATGTATGATCGCTTCATCTGCTTTCTAAATAGAAATAGGTATTTCTAACATGTTAGGCAGTTTTTAAACCAAATTAGAATGGTAAAAGTGGAAACCTTGAAGAGAATGAAAGTCTTAAAGTTACTGGTCCACACATGAACCAGGCAGGGAGCAGCAAGACTGGTTATTCTGAACTGTGGGAAAGACTGCAATAAGGCACAAGGACGGGAATCTCATAACTACTGCAAACACAGTTCCATCCCCTTTACTATGCACTAGAGAATACACACTTGAGAGAAACCTTGAAATTGAGGGAAGCATTACTCAGGCTTTTGTTTAATAGGAAACCAAGTTTCCTTAGTGCTGTCCTCAAGGAACTACTTGTTCCTTAAGCCAGGAAATTTGTGTATCTTACAGATGATATATGTGTCTGCATGACAGTTCAAAAAAATCTAACCAGGAGCTCCTTTCTCCATTCTGAACGATCCAGCTTCCTCTTGGGCAGATAGTTACAGGAGCTGATAACACTGTAGAATTTATTACAAGGAAATAAACCAGTTCCTTATAATGGGCACTACAGCCTTCATTTGGCCTTATTGCTGCAACAGATTGATTTATGGGATACCAAGTCTCGGATCAAAACTAGCTGGCTAGAGCTTGTGTGGTCACGATGGAAGCCATATTATCACTTTGGAGGCAGCAACAAGCAGGAATGTCACAGATAAGCCATCTTATCTGGTAATATTTGCCTACTGCTTGATACACAGGTTTAGAAATCCTACAGTCTTTCAAGATCCTCAGATTCTTCTGTAAAGCAAGATGTTTCTTGAGATCTTTCTTTTGTTACCTCAGAATTTATAGTTCTTCTGTGTGTTCTGCAATCAACAATATGATGGAATCATTTGGGTGATTAAAACTCTGCAGCTGACTTTTTAGATAGAGCTTTTAGATTCTTAACTCATAAAAGTCTAAAAAGTTTGCAACACGAGAAAATGTGACATTGCCTTTGTATTTAGGCAATACTGATATACTTGCACCTGGCTGCCAATCCACAGGTAAGAAGCCCACAGACTGAGTGACAGAAGGCCAGTTGTGAAGATTGATCATTGAAAGTCATCTTAATGTTAAGGATGTTGAAACTGGAGGCATGCAACAAGATTCCTCCCTTCCCAGCTGTTTGCTTAAGTGCATAACAGATTAAGAAATCCTATAGACAAATAAGACTGGTTTCAGTTTGGGTGCGCTGGAATTGAGCCATCATTTTATACTTAAAATATTGATACCATTTTAAAGTTTTTAGATGCTAAGCATTATGAGGTGCAAAGAACGGCTGCTGTATCAAGTGAGACTAGATTGTCTGGGACTCCTCAGGCCTGACAAAGAAAGCTGCAACACATGATGGAGGAGGGGATTTAAGTGTTGATTTTTCACAGTTTCTCATAACGCTTCCCCTTAGAACAGAGAAGCACCACTGAACTTATCACAGATGAGATTTAAAATAAAGAGGACTTGTATAGCCAGTCTCATTTTCAGTCACTATGTTCTGGAGTTTTTTAAAGATCAGCTTGCTGCACAGGCATTTGTGGACATAGGGATATACTTTCTGACCAGATTCTTCACATTATTTACAGTGAGAAGAGTTTCTCCTCCCTGCCCAAACATGGTGGCAAGCATATAAAGAAGTCTCCATGGACGTGATGAACTTAATGTAAATTTTTACTGTTGTGACCTTTAAGAGCTAGAAGCAGTTCCTAGAAGATGGTGGATCTCTACAAGTATACTCTTTTCACAAGTCAGTAAAACTACCAGAGATAGCCAAGGAAGTCAGCCACATGTTGTTAAGGTCCTGCCACTCCACCACAGCCCCTCAGCTGTAGCATCCTCCTGCCATCACGTGTTCAGCTCTCTCAGGACAGATCAGGCACAATCATTTTGAAAACAGTTGGGGTGGTTTCAGATGTTCCTGTTATTTCTTACTGCACTGTGGCTGGAGCTTTCAGTCCCTATCGTGAAGTGCCAGAAGAGGAGAGACTGAACCTCTGCCTGCAGTATAGTCTCAGTCACTTGAGTGTCTTAGAAAGCTCAGAGGATGTTTTGCTGCTGTGTTTTACAGGTGGTCTGATGAGTTGTAGCTTGAGCAAGCAGAAGCTTCCTTCAAAGCTCCTGGCCTCTTGGAAGTTGTGGGTATATGTGAAATAAACTCTAGCTTAGATGATCAGAAATAAGTCCCATGTGGAACACGAGATTCCTATCTATAACTATTCTTCCCTCTTTCTTCTGACACACAGTGCTTCATTTTCCGTTCCTCTACCCTTTTCAAAATATGCTGGCATCAGCTGCAGTTAAAGCAGCTCCTCGAAGCTATTACTCAAACGGGTGGCAGCCCCACGGGGATCCAAGGAGAGCTTTTGGACACCATGTGGGGTATGCTCATGTGGAAAGACATGCACATACACACATTTCAAGTCTTACAAGACTATGTCTTCCCATTGTCTCAGTATGCTGCAAGGTTTCAGCTTGACTTTGACAGCACACTTTCTTCTGGAAACAACAAGCAACGGTGTCCCTCCTTTTGCACCTTCAGCTCTTGCAATCAAAAAGCATCAACCATCCATCCTTGAGGCTGTCCAGATGAGATGCTGGATAAAAGAGCAACTGCTAAGGCAAGGGCCAAATCACCCACCTAAGCCTACTGTAATTCACCTTTTTGATGCAAGACTGTGTCTATCTCTCACTCTCAATGGACTAGAGAAGAAATAAGTGCTTCCTCCTTTCAGACTAAAGCAGCTGCTATATTCTGAATTGCCATAGCTTTTCCTCAAGCTGAGGATCCCCACTGTTTCAGAAGCATGCTGTTTCAAAAGCTTCTACAGAGACCAAATTCCACATGTTATCCTGGCACTACAAGTTCTGCAGAAATGACAAAGACAAGATGAAGAGCAGCAAAATGAACAAAATGAATGTGAAGTTTAACCAAGCCAAGTGCAAGGTCCTACACCTGGGTCGGGGCAACCCCAGGCACTGCTACAGGCTGGGCAGAGAAGAGATTCAGAGCAGCCCTGCAGAAAAGGACTTGGGGGTGTTGGTTGACGAGAAGCTTAACATGAGCAGGCAGTGTGCGCTTGCAGCCCAGAAAGCCAACCGTATCCTGGGCTGCATCAAAAGAAGCGTGACCAGCAGGTCGAAGGAGGTGATCCTGCCCCTCTACTCTGCTCTTGTGAGACCCCACTTGGAGTACTGCGTACAGTTCTGGTGTCCTCAACATAAAAAGGACATGGAGCTGTTGGAGCGAGTCCAGAGGAGGGCCACGAGGATGATAAGAGGGCTGGAGCACCTCCCGTATGAAGACAGGCTGAGAAAGTTGGGGCTGTTCATCCTGGAGAAGAGAAGGCTGCGTGGTGACCTCATAGCAGCCTTCCAGTATCTGAAGGGGGTCTACAAGGATGCTGGGGAGGGACTCTTCCTTAGGGACTGTAGTGGTAGGACAAGGGGTAATGGGTTCAAACTTAAACAGAGGAAGTTTAGATTAGATATAAGGAAGAAGTTCTTTACAGTGAGGGTGGTGAAGCACTGGAATGGGTTGCCCAGGGAGGTTGTGGATGCTCCATCCCTGGCGGTGTTCAAGGCCAGGTTGGACAGAGCCTTGAGCCACGTGGTTTAGGGCAAGGTGTCCCTGCCCATGGCAGGGGGGTTGGAACTAGATGATCTTAAGGTCCTTTCCAACCCTTACGATTCTATGATTCTATGATTCTATGATACAGCGCATGGTAGTGGTATACCTTGACTACATCCCTGAAATGTCAGCAGAAATCATATGGGAACCATAAATAACACACAAATAGCTAATAGAAGAGAGTTACTTAATGTCTTCAGTCTTGGCCAGACTACAGTTAGTACATAGCTGAACATGTATTCTAGTTATTGAAAACAAGGGCATCTTTCCTTGAATTTATTTGTGTCTGAAATAGAGTTTCAATCTTCTATGTAGAGAATAAGCAAATAAACATTTCGATAAACACGCAAAATCAAAGAAACATACAAATAATATTTTCTGAGGTTGTAAGCAATTAAGGAAAGCAAGCAAATGTCAACAGCATAATTTTTTCCTTAAACTTCCAAGTTTAGAAACATCTCTAATCTTTTCAGTTTAAAAAAAAAAAAAAAAGAAGGAAAAAAGCAAGCAAGCAAGCAAATAGAGATTTGGAGTGGAAATGCCATCCATGTGAAAGTGTCCACTAAGTACATTTTTTATTTTTCTTCTATTTCCTTTTGGACATAAAATACTTACGAAATAATTCTAATCCAAAGCCTGTACACTAGACATTTCACTTTTGTGTTCCTGCTGTCATTGCCAATAGTTTGTTCTTTGAAGGTCTAACCTCAGGTGCCAGTCATAGCCTGTTAAGGCTAGGCTACATCCTCTTGATCACGTTCCAACAATAAAATGCTGTAAAATAGTTTCTGTTTTTTAAGGTTCAAGTTCCATTTGGAGCTTGGAATGAAAGGAAATTTGGAAAGAATAAAATTCAAATATTTCTGTGTTTATCCACCTCGGGGACAATCCTTGTTATTTAGCGATTTACGGTTTAAAGTTTTAGATCCTGTTGATGGTATTTACAGAAATTAATTGCATTTGGTTTCATTTTAACCTTTTTATTTTTCATAGATGAATGTTTATTCCTAGCCTTACCCTAAAAGAAAGAAAAAAAAGGTTAAACCAAAAAAGGTCCTTCTACATTTTCTACGTGTTTGAATCGGTTACCCCGGATCAGGATTTAAATTCATTTCCCAACAATGAAATTTAAAAGCATCTTCCGAGACCAAATTCCACATGTTATCCTTGACCTACACGTTCTCGCAGACAATTTCATAATAAAGTTAGGTAAAGTTGTTTAAAAATACATAAGTTTAAAAATGTTGCACAAGTGTTACTCATGCCAAAGCATGCTTTTGATAAAGAGCTAGACTTCTTTTGTACCCACACATGTAGAAATATGTGTCCAAACAGGGATGGACACACATACACAGTCACGCAAAGAATGGGCAAGTGGAACCAGCGAAATACATCTTTTCTTTTACTTGCTATTAATGTACTTTTCCTTCAAGTTTCCCTAGCTTCCTAAGTTTTTCCTAAATTCCCTACATATACAGTTGATTTGTTGACTTAACGGAGCTAAAATCGCAATAAATGAGAATTACCATCTTTTCAATGTCTTGTCACAGGGTTTTCTCCCCTGTCTTATACACATTACCACATGTAGGAACTGCCTTTTCCAAAATTAAGTCTCTCTCAACTCAGAGTACTAAGGTGGGATGAACATTTTCCAAAACTGGCAATAAAAAGATGAGGATGACAATAAGGGACAATGGAGGGGGGAGAGGGGGAATAATAATTCTATGCATACAAGTGAGTATCTCCCCCTTTGTTGAGAATTACCTCCTTTAACTCTCTCTATACCATGTGCAGTGCACTGAATGTTAAGCTATATTAATCCAATAGTTCAATTTCAAATGTTCATGGGAGACAGTATACGAAAATGCACGCGTGCACTGTGTATCTGGATTATTTCCTACAAAATGTGGATGTCTAACAAACAAACCTCAGTACACAATTGTGTGCAGAAAAGAATGGGATCGGAAGGTTTACCTCTTTCAGCTGTACTTGTAGTACAACTGAAGAATACTCTGAAGGAAACATTAAAAGAATTAGTTTTCTTTAACCATTATGATAGTAATGGCCTTTAGCAAGAGCCATGCAGTTGAACACAAAAATTCAACCTCATTTCTTTGATTATGGTGGTAGGGGGAATCAGTTTTAGCTCTTTTTCAGCCTCGCTGAAAACAGCAAAAGCTCTCGCTAATTTAGAAATCATGTTGCTCTTCTATTTAGCTTCCATAGCTGCGATACAGTTCAAAATAATGAGGGTGAATACATATTTAATGGTTTAAAGATAGACTAGTAAACTCAAGAGAAAAGACTGACGTCAAAAACGGTCTTTTATCTAACTGGCTATTTTACTGCATGTAATGTTGTGCAGAAGAATATGACATTTAAATCTGTTTTCTCAAATCAAAAGAAGGAAAGAAAGAAAAAAAAGAAATGGTGTACCTTATAATAAGGTACACTTCTAGTTTAAAGAAAAGTATTTTTAGCAAAAACAATAGTGGAAAGTTTCAGGCAAGGTCTTTTGAATTTTCCAGCTCTTTGAACTACAGTTCACACTGGCATGAACGTGTTTTTTCTGGCTCTCAATTGAACACATGTTGAGAGCTGATGCATCTTTTCTTACATTTGTACCAGTTAATTGTTTCAGTGAATGCTGCATATATATCTACAACTTAACAGGGAGTGTAATTCTCTGTATAACTTGACTGCAATATTTCCATCTTCTGCATCAGCACACATTTTGTCAACAACACTCCATTACAGTTTCTGGCTTCTACCTTGAAGAGCCAAAAAGTGACTAAAAAAAAAGATAAATTGCCATATTTTTTTAATCATCAGTTTGTTCTGTTCTTGCAAAGAGCAACCATGAGCTCCAATTTCTTTCTTTTCAGTGTGATAATAGCTCACAGTATTTTCCCATATTACATTCTCTGCATTGCCTTCCAATCAAGTTCTTTTAAATGCTCTGCCAGTCTGGTTACATATATCTCAGTGACCTATTGATTTCTTATGTGCTGGTCCTGGCCATGAGGTCCTCAGATTCAGATACACAGCAGCTGTTAAGAGCAGTTAGTTATAGGTACAATATGTTTCTAACAGATCATTTCAGGAGAACAGTCATGTAGCATTTAGAGTGGAAAACAATCAGTTTTCAGATCAGGTCATAGGAAGAATACATGAAAGTTCCATAGGCTTTTGTATCTCCTCTGCACCTTTTGAAGTCTTTCAGAAAGAAAGACAAGCAAGTATATAAGTAGGAATCATCACCTTCCTTTCCACTCCTATTGCACTGATTGATAGTGACATATTGTATCAGACATATTTGGTTCAGGATGTATATCCATGTTTTCTCGTTTCGATGGCATGTGTGTCCCTTTTTAAGAATTCCATCTAGCTGGACTTTTACTGGGTTTTCACACAGTTCACATTGGCTTCCCAAATGGGTCTTTACTGCTCCTTTGTTGCCCCAAATAAACTATTACAGGCAGCACATTGTCCCAAAAAAGAACACGTTTTGGAATCTCAGTACAGTGCTACTGATGATTTGCACCCATCTGCCCAACACTGCCATTGGTTTTGCAGTAGATAGTGATGTTTCTGAAATGGTGTCAAGAGCTTCTCTTTACTCAGACTTCACCATTTGGCCTTTGAACCCTAAAGAGCCTGGTTATACTACTATTATACAAAGAAGAAACAATAAACCAAGAACTCACCAGTGAAACAAAACCAAAAAGCCCCAGCAACAATGATGACTTCAGTGAGCAGAGCAGGACAACACTATATGGCTCCCTGCCATTGGCAGATCTATGCTTTTTAAACATCACTTGCAGCATTCTCTTCAGATTATTGATATATTAATTACATTCATTTTGTGTTGGAACTTTGTTCCAGGAATAACAGTTCAGATCATATCCATGTCTGCTCTGTGTTCTAGGAAGAGTCCTGAAAGTTTATAACAGTTTTAGGGGCATTGTGTTAAAACTGAGCTTTGAGCATTTTTGATACAGAAAATCAAGGAGGGAAACATGCCTATATGTGCATTAGCTGTCTATAATATGTATATTTTCTTCTCAGCTATTGTCCATAAATACCCATACAGGATATTTATCACCTTAGGGGGGATATCATCTTCAGGGGGGAATTCATTCTAAAACTGCATTTGCCTTGTGGTCATCATAGTAAGGCCCCAATCTTGATCGGGCTGCCTAAACTTTGCTACAACATACCTTAAATGATAAGAACAATAAGCAAGCTGATAGATAAGGAAGAATTAATACTAAACAAAGCAATACAAAGTGTGAATAATCTGAGTCATCCTTTCAAAGGTGTGTGTCACGAGAACAAAGTAGAATAATCCTCTACTAGTAAGATGTAGTGTTTACAGTACAAGAGCACTTACGAGATGCTCATGCCCAATTAATTCCCCGGGACACAAGGAACACTGATGCTGCCTCATATCCTATGTAATTTCTGCAAAACCATAATGAGATGTTTCATAATTTAATAGTTTATTACTTAAACTGAAGAGCTGGGTTAAAGAGCTATGGATAAGCTGTATTGTACCAAACCCCCTAACCTTCACGCTTTGTAAAATTCTATGAACATCAGAACCCTTTTTTCTTCTGTTCCTCCTTATATCCTCTCATTTGGTATTCAAGAAAAAATTTTATGCAGTCTGAACAGTTCTGAAAAAAACATAAGAACTTATAAATGTGCAGCTAATGAAATAAGGCCCAGCATATTTTCGACTGGTTAAATGCTATTCCACTTTCTAAAAAATCACTTGTCCTTCCCCCAAACCTTAACAGTCTGGAGAGGTTCACAATAAAGAGAATAATGGGATTAGGGGAAAAATCCTAACAAATCACAGCTTCCATGTAACTGTCTGTACAGGCATCTCACGAACATTTATATTTCATCACTGTTCCTTACCTACTACAAGATAACTTGATATTTGTCTTGGAGACAACTTGGAAAAAGCACAAAGCTAATTCCTCTTATCCACAGCAGCAGCTCCTTGTTTCATCATCAGTTCCATCATCCATTTTACAACTCTACAGCAGATCTTTGTGTGCTAGAAACTAAGCCAGGAGAGATTTCCTTTGCTTTATCCACCAGGGTGTCTCCTGATCCTATCACTGTCTTCCCCACGTTGGTACCTTGGGTAGACTACATCTAGGACTCCATCTTGTTATATAGTCTTAACCTCCATCATAGCTTCTGAGCCATTCATTTTGCTTCACTGCTCCTTTCCTTTATATTTCTACATTAAATAATTTTTATTTATGTGTTACTTGTTTGAATAGAGCCAACATTTTCCTTCTATTACAACAGTAAGAACAAAACTACCATGTTTCAATGTTTCACCATGCTTATTTCACCATTAGCTTTCCTTGCATGCCTATCCTTGTCCCTGTGTACTATGGACAAGATTAAAAATAAAGGCCTGTTAGGCCTTTGCAATTAACTTACCCAATTTTCATCAGAACATGGGTGTTGAATGTATTACGAACTTTCTTTTCAGTCTGAGAAGTTAACACCTAAGAATAAGGCTGTGTTTTTAAAGAAAAGAGATTATGTGTGGGTTTTGTTCTATTTCTTTTTTTTTTTAATTCTATTTTATTTTAATTTAATTTCATTTTAATTTTTAAGTTTAAAGGTTAAGCATGGTTTGCTTAATATCTCTGCTTCAATGGATTGCGAGTAAATCACTTTACGCAGACACATTAATTGCTGACATTTAGATGGAGTTTTGCCTTTTTGACTCAGGAATTTACTTGTTTTCAATCAGTTAAGTATTTATTTTGAACACAGCACTCCACTGTATTGATTCACCCAAACACCTGACTCAAGTGAAAAGTGAGAATGTTGCTGCATTGTAAGAAGGAAAAAGCACCTCTTGGAGCAGAGATATATTGGACCTTCATTCATTACAGCATGAACAAACCCCCAACAAAACCAATATAGGAATATAGCTGACCACTGAGCCTGTGAATATGGATGTCCATCTCCAAAGCTCTTCAATGAAGCAGAGGAAGGGCAACTGGAGTAGCTGCAATTTTGCATCACCAAAGGGTGTTGAAAGACTATTCTGCCGACTTCTGACCTGAATGAAACTCTTTCCACAGACTGCCTGCTCTGGCTTTGTTAGGCATTGGGCCATGGTCCATTGCCCATATTGATGTAATGACTACATTAACAAGATGACACAAATCTCTCACAGAAGATGAGCTGTCTTTGAATCATTTCACCAGTTTCTTAACTATGTATGCGATTTTCATCATCATTTATTCCCATCTTGTTGTTCCCTTTTTTTTTTAAGACTAGCATGTTTAATTAAGACAATAAACTGAACTTCTGCTTTCAGGATGTAAGAGTGCACTATCACTAATTTGGCCAAAGTCCCCCCATTTTGCTTGGGAAGCTGAAGCTGGGAAGGTGAGCATGTCTTAAAAGGTTTACTGAGCAGCATTGCAGGTATCAGAAGCAGTGGGTTTAGTGACAGCTTTCTAGTGACAGAGCTCTCAGACCGGTTTGTAACCAGGGCAAGGGAACTACCCCTTCCATCTGTTTCTTGGTGGATGGCTAGAACAGAAAGTGTCAAGTCTATGCTACAGTTTATGCCATTCCCTTACATGGTTAAAAATATCCCAGGCACCAGGCCACATTTGAAATCCATAGCCAAGTACAGTGTCAGTCAGAGCTTGACTAGATGCCAGTGAACAGCTGCATATTTTGGACTTTGGTGAAAGCTCTGAAGCCAATGCACCTATCCTGCCACACGAAAGCTCCAAACTGGGAAAAAATATATCCATATGTGAGCTAAAATATCAAAATGGAACATATAATGAACCTGTGGAGGCCATTAAAACTGAAATTTTACCTGATTTGTTAGCCTGAGACAATACTTCGCTCATTAACAAATGGATTCAGAATTTAAAGTTTCAGCCCAGCCAAAACCTATTGAGGCTGATGCAAAGGCTTCATAGCACTCAGCTTCAGTCAGACCTTAAGCAACAACGTAATCACTGGACATGGTTATCTACAATTAAACTAAGTGATAAGTCACTTTAATAGTTTTCCTTATCCCCCCCCTCCCCCCCATGTGCTTAACTACCCTAAAATGTACTTCCTGAAGTATATTTTATGGATATAAACGTTTAGTTGCTATTGTATATCTCATGAAAGATTAAGCCATTTTTAACAACACATTATTTTATAAGGTTATAAATTAATAATTATGAGTCGCTAGAACAAGTAACAGTTCCCTAACTTGGTTGATTTCAAACAGAGACAAAAATAATTCTATTCCTCAACTCTATAAAAAGAATACTGTAAACATGAAAACTATAGTGGGAAGGTTAGATTCAGCTGGTCCGAGTTACCTTCTTACTTAAATATTAAGATTTAAGAGATGTCCATGTTCTGATACTTAGGGTAAGTTTAAATTCATCTCCTCTGTTTGCATGCAAGCTTAAGAAGAGCCTTGTGTGCTTCAGACTTAAATGTCTCAGCAACACTTTAAAAATGTATGAAATTAGGAAAGAGAGTAAATAGTACAAAAGAGAGCATTTACACTTCGATAACAGAATATTCCTCATAAAGGTATTTGATGGAGAAAAAGATACAAAAAATAATTCTTTATAGCTGGTAGAATCCCTGTGAGAAACTCTACATTTAAGAAATGAGACATGTGATGAAGGGTAACTCTCTACATAAAGAGACCAGAATGGGCAGAGTTAAGGACATTCTAAGCCCATCCAAATAAACCTAGAAGACAACACAAGTAACAAAGAGGCTTTATGAAGATTTGAAAACAAAGATGAAAAAAGCGAGTGGGATGTCAGAAAACAGTGAAACCTAGTGATAAAGCTTGAGGAGAAAACTGACCCATTCAGAATCAGTTTATATACAACTATTGTTTATATACAGTTTATATACAACTATTTCGCTGCCCATGGCAGAGGGGGTTGGAACTAGATGATCTTAAGGTCCTTTCCAACCCTAACTATTCTAAGATTCCATGATTGCTGATTGAGTCTTTCCCAGGATTCAGTCTTAAAGGTATTACTATAGTCACATTTTCTTCAGTAACAAGTAATTCTACTGCTGATTTTGTCTTAGTGAATCCAGAAAATGGACACAAATGCATATCCCAAAACCAATGCAGTCTAAAGGCTTGAATTATCTCCTTGCTGCTTTTTGCCTACATAATCTGTGCCAGGACCATAAGTAAATGGATGAGAAAGGCTCACACCCTTGACTCTGAGGTCAACTGAGCAGCATCACTATCTGGTGATATGAGGTTCTTAGAAGGGCAATGGCCAGGAGTGGAGTGAAAAGCCATCATGTTTAGTGACTCTCCTCAGACCATGGTGCTTTGGATATGGCACACAGGCTTGGAAAATCACATTCTGCTGAGACTAAGACTCAATTTACTGTGAAAGAAAAGACCTTATGAATTGCTGTATTTTGGCCTTTTTGTGTAAGATCCTTTATGCAGGCTTAAGACCTATTAAAACATCTACAGAGAGGAACAGTAGGAGATGTATCATATACATCGAAAGACTGAGAAAAGTATGTTAAAAATGGTGGGGAGAACTTTGTGTTAAAAACACACCAAATCACTAAGGCATAAAAGACATTTAAATCCTTTTATGTGGAAATTCTAGTTTGATACAGAAGCCAAAATCAAGTCTAGTCGATCAGTCAACCCCGTTTTACAGAGGTTTTCTTCATTTTCTTTAATCCACAAAGAATTTAAAGCCTCAAGTTTTACCAGCGTCCAAATGAGAGAGACAGATTTCGACAACGTGGACAAATATTAGAGATGGATGAAATAGTTAAGATAACATAGGGAGAAACCCAAAGTTTCACTAAAAAAGGAGATGGAGATTTCATGATAATTGAATGCATACAGTTAATTTCAATCTTTTCTTCAGTTTCATGCATATCTGCACTAATTCCTCAGTCTGGGACCAGAAGAGACAGTGCAAAAATACTGTGACTAAGACAACATTAATAATATTTCCAGTGGGAATGGAAGAAGACTGCATTAGTGTTTTTACAAGGAACTTTTTTCTCATGGGATTTCCAGTACGGATATTTTTAAGCAATGGGGAGTTTGGCTACCTTGGAAATAAAATCTGAACAAACATCCAGACTTTTGTAAGGCTGAATTTAACCTCCTCACCCTTCCTTTTTTTGCTTTTGATGTCTATCTAGCACACGAATAACCAACAGGGAAAAGAAAAGGGAGTGAGGAAGAAAGAAAGAAAGAAAGAATTTCACATTCCTATATTTTGGCCAGCACATTCCTTGGGAGCACAAGTGAGGTGGTTCAAAACTGAAAAAAACTTCGGAATTTCTGTGATTTTGGCATGTGTAGCAATGTACTTTGGATGCATTAAAAAGAGCGGTTAAAGGACGTGCACTTTTTTTTGGGGTCAGTTTATTTAACTCTTCAAACTCCAACATGTTTTTTCCTAGATCAATCTGAATTAAAAGTCACTTAGAGGCATCTATAGACATCACATTATGCTGCTGATCATGCACCTGTCAGGGAGAAGTGGCAATGCACATGATACAAGACATACGATGCATGGAAGAGAAGATGTTGTTGTGGCTGAGACACAGGGTGAAGGGCCAGGAGCCTTGGGTACATTTCCCAGCTCTGCTACAGACATCCTTGTGACCTTGAGCATGACACTTCACCTGTCTAAGCCTCATCTGTAAATAATGCTTTACTTTCTCATAGGGTTCTTGGGAGGTCAGATTAATTATTAGCTGTCAGGCAGTTTGCCATCCCTGTACAGAAGGCACTATAAAACACAGTTTATTCCATTTCTGCTGAGGTGAAAAGGGTGCAAAGAACGGGAAAATCTGTGAAACAGATTAACAGCACTGCCTACCACTACCAGCAACAAAACCCAAACCAAAGTATGGGCTAGCGACCCTCCTACAGTTTAACATGTTGACTTGTTCACCCCTTTCGCATGTGCTGGAGTTCACCCCTTCTACTGTCCTCCTGTGTTTCTCTTTCTCACCTTTCCTCCTGTTCCTACCTGCATAGGTGCTGAAGTTCCAAGTACCCTGCATCTGTGAAACTAAGTTAGTCCAGTTGTAGGTCTTTTATCTGGTCATGCTCTGATTCCACTGAGATCTTTGGTAATGGTTCCACTTCAAAATGCAAACCTGTGGTCCAAAAGATGTACATTTCTTCTCCTACTAGCATGTGTCAGCTCTTCTGCTCATATCTATTAGGATTGCCCAGCAAGTAGAAAAAAACCTCAATTTAGGGTTACTCATGATGTTTAAAATAACTATATAAAATAATACAATCCTTAGTTATAAGGCCACATAGAGTACTTTGAAAACACTTCACAATAGATCATATATTTTTATTTTCTTTACACATGGCTGACTTTCCATGTTAAAATTCAGCAAGATTAAGTTCTGTGTCCACTTCAACTTTGTGTGATGTTTTTGGCTGGTTATGTACAATGAATTTAAAAAAGGAAGCATCAGGAGTCAGTCCCTGGCCTAAATTAATTGGATTTTTAATGATCTATTTTTCCTTTTCCTCTTTTTACTATTTTCTCTCTCTTTTTTTTTAATTCTTTTTCTCCTTTTTTTTAATATTCCTTTTCTTTCTCTTTCTCATTCTCTTTTCTTTTTTTCTTTTTTTCCTTGATAGAAGTGTTTCTTTCGACACAGTTTCTCTCCATAGAAAGATGGCACTGAACACTTACACTATAGCCTGAATGTAAATCACTACAAGTATATGGTCCAATCACATTGGGGAGGTTAGATTGCAGGGAAATGCTGTGGATAGAAAAGGGGAAGTCTCATAATTTTCTAGTCCAAAAGGCAAACAGAACTTCCTGTGTTGTGATACACACAGATCAGTGTTTTCTTCATCGTTTCTCTGTTTGAATAGGAGGCAAGTAGTATCTTTTCAGAAATGTACCAATTCTAGTAATGTTCCCATAATTAAATGACAGTATCTAAAATTGACACCTCATTTCTTGTCTGAATGCATCTCCAAACACTGGTCTTGTTATGTCCTTTTTTATGGTAAAATAAAGTGTTGTTTGCTATCAGAAATCCTTACACATGTAGACACTTCAAACTGGTAACCAAGAAACTTCTCTTTCTCGATTTCTCCTTGGCTAATTCAAGGAGACTGAGCTTCTTTAGTTTATCGCTACAAGGCATACTTTCCAGATCCTAGAGTCAGTCTTCTTGTCTTCTCAGAAAGATCTCTAATTTGGTTTTACCTATAGAGAAAACTTTTCTTGCTGTGGTGATGGGGCTGTCTGCTGTCCCCTCAGCTATGAAGTGCACAGCTCCTTTTACAAGCACTTGCATTCGTACATGTGAGATGCTATAAAATGGTTACCTCAGAGTGTCATTAATATTTATGTGCTGAATGGTAGCCTTTAGTCTAATTATCCATGGAGCACATTCGCTGATCAAATTTTCATCAATGTGGATTTATTAAGCTGAAAATTACAGAGAATGAAATGATAGAAGTATAACAATATACTAGAGCAATATGTAGCACAACATATGTGCCATGTGGTAGCTGATTATAGTCAGTAAACTGATTCTCCCATTTATTTTAGCTTCTGAACTGGTTAGCTGCATTCATTTTAGGTAGTTTATTTTGGCATTAAAACTGATGTGAAGAGTCATTATTCATTTTTTATAAAAGCAGGATGAGTGAGAAGTTGAGAAGGGAACAATTATCGTTTTACTTTCATGGTCACTGATTCAAAAAGGCCATCTGGCAATGTCTTCTTTAATGTTATCAATGTGACATTTAGAGCTGGATTTTCTAAATTTGGCCTCCTGGTTACGGCCACAAAATATGCACACAAAAGCCCTCCTGCATGCTAGAAGGTAGTTGCGCTCACAGCACACATTCTTAGGTATGCGAAATTGCATAAAAAAGAACTAAATCCAGTATAAAGAACTGAGCTAGAACTGAAAAAAAATTAAAAATTGAGAGGTTGGGTGGATAGTGCGCAATTCTTAATACCAATCTTCATCTTTTAAAGTAATAATTTGGTTTGAGGCTACTGCCTTATTCTGAAACAACTGACATTGATACTTTATATACATGCCATAAATGCCTCGATTTTTATTTATTACTGTTCTAAAGCCTACTTTCTTCTTCAGAATCCAAGATGGATTTGACAGAATTTCTTATATTTCCTTTAAATCACTCCCTACTTAACAGGTCTCATAGAAGTAGCTTTATGTTCCTGCATGTATCTAAACAGCATTATATTCAACACTTCAATATAAGTTTTCTGTGGTAAGGAAGAGGCATTTCTTATCTACAGCTGCTTGGCACCAGTAGTTTGGGAGCTCTTACTGACACAGAGCACGTAACAGTGAAGCCAATGAATTTTTGAAATGCATTGGAAAAGTGATGCAAAAAGAATGAGAAGTGTTCAAAGGAAGGGAATTGAAGTCAAAGAAGTCAACTTTTTTAACTAAGATTGACAACTGACACTGGCTTTTCACTCATTCAGTCACAGCTCAGGAGGGTAGAGGTGATTCTTCTTGAAAGACATGTATGAGATAAGAAGCCACTCAATCTGTGTGTAGCACTTCCAGCTCCAGGGTGCAAACCATTTGAACCATTGCTACTCTCATTTCTCTTATACTAGGTGACCAGAACATTCAGTGTCCAAGAAGATACCAACAATTTGTCAAAGGCAGGCACTTGCAAAAAGAAAAAAAAAAAAAAGACCCAAACCCTTATAGTCAATGCTTCCTTTTTATTTATTTTTCAATTTTGCATGTGAAGATTTCAGAGAATCATAGAACCACAGAATGGTTTGAGTTGGAAGGAACCTTAAAGCTCATCTAGTTCCAACCTCCTGCCATGGGCACGGACACCTTCCACTAGACCAGGTTGCTCCAAAGCCCTGTCCAACCTGGCCTTGAACACTTTCATTTCTGTCCTGCCTTTTGCCCTCTCTTCCAATTTTTCAAAACGAGTTGTGACAGGCCCTGCTGAAAGACATCTTTCAACACCATCTGAACACAGTTCAGATTAATTTTTACTGAAATGTTCTTTGGTCAAACTGTTGCCTGCAGGGACCTTTCCAGAATACATACTGCAGTGGTATTAGGGAGACATTATCCATGCTGCCTTCACAGACAGCGAGAGAAAGCTGGCCTTCAGATTCTGTCCTCCATTTGCATCCTTCCCATCCCACCCCCCTACTCTTTCAGAGCTTTCCCGCTGTGTCAGGGCAAGATAACCCAGCAGTTGACCTATATTTTACTGGTTCTTCCCTGGGTAACATTCCTGTGCTTGGCAAAAATGGGAAGGCACAGCTCATGGAACATATAAGCTTTGCCAGGAATGTGCCGTGAGGAGAGCTTCTTCCAGCTAAAACATAGAAGAATTTAACATACAACAAACCGGATACATTCATTTTCACATACTGTTTATCAGAGAGTCTAAAATCTCCTGCACCTAATCCAGTGCATGTCCTACATTGAACCATAGGTTAAGTCTACTAATCCCTTCATTATGTATTTGTATATCGAAGGCTCCAATCAGTCTTGCCTCTGTTTGTTAAAATAATAATGTGGGGATAGCTATGTTTTACATAAGTAAGCATTTTTCTTTTTGTAATCCATTGAGTTCAGGGTGTAACCTAATCATATTGCAGATCTTACATTGTTCATAGTCAGAATTTTTGGACTTGATGATCTTAAAGTTCTTTTCCAACCTAGCTGATTCTGTGATTCTATGACTGTATGATTCTATAATTTTCAAGCTTGCAACCTAAAAGTAGGTTCTTCAAATACAAGTTTAAGGTTTCTAAACCTACTGCCTGCTTTTAGAGCCACTGAATTATTCAATATTAGTGCAATTTACAGGTCTTTGATAGCTTTGTTAAAAAAATACACATCTAAGCACCTTGTTCAGTACATACATACAACTGACTACAGCCTGAAGGCTTGAAAGACTTCATGGAGTGACTCCAGTCTCTATCAACTTTGTATCACAGAATCAATAGTACCCTTTCTACATTTAACAGTAAACAATGAGAGTTTATTGGTATTCTATATACAATATAATGGGATATAAGTTTGTACCAGCTATTACTGGTGGGCCTGCTTTCAGATACCTACTTGTTCATGTAAAAAGGGAATCACGCCAACTAGAATTTTTCCATCTGACAGATTTCAATCCTTTCTTTTGATTTTTTCTGTTTTATTTCCTTCTGAAAACTTGTTAGAAAATCCTTGCTCTGAGGTTATTGAAAGAGCTGCTCTTTATGTGCTGGAGTTTTCACAGTAATGATAAAAAGTTACATGTACACACACCAAATAATTGAAGGAGAAAAGAAAAAGAAAGAGCTTCTTGAGGTTTCAAGCACAACAACTTATTTTGTTTGTTTTCATGTTATTTCATTCCTGGTATTGTGTCCCCTGTATAGTGTCAAAATATCAGAGCTAGAAGAAAACTTGCTACTCTTAAATGCAGGAAAAGAACATGTGTGTTACAGGTCCTTTATCTGAATTAAGTTCATATGTTTCTGTAAATGCTGAGGTAGTAATAACTTCAGCTTGGACTTGGCATGTCATCCATCTTTCTCCTTGTCGCTTTTTGGAATTTGACTTCATTAAGGATGACATTTCCATGCACTAATATATAACACAACATACAGAATCACCAAGGTAGCTGAAAGGGAGAGAACAGAAGGAACTGCTGGTGTAAAATAGCCTTTTATGCAAGAGTGCAAACTCAGACGTTGGTAGCTTTTGGAGCGGGCTTAGTGTCCTCTGCACAACAAAGAGCTAGTGCTGCGTGCTAGAGCAAGGGAAGGGAAATGCTAACCTACTTTAACCACAGGAAAGAGAAAAATACAGAGTTTAAGAAGCCAGGAGAAAAAGTGAAAGGAAGAAAATCACATAACTTCTTTATTTTACTTGAAAAAAAGAGAACAGTGACCTAGTCTGCAGTACTTTATGCAAAAGGAAATCCACTGTTGCTTTTCTTATCATAATCTTTTTTATCAGGAGAGATATAAAAGCAAGTTAGATAAGCAGATTCCAAAATGTCACTCTAAAACCAATGTAAGGACTTCCAAAGAACGCTACAGAATAGGCCTTTCTGTCAGCTGTAACCCACAAATGTCTGGCATTTGCTTGAGCTGACATTTGTGGAGTAAAAGTGGTAAATAAATAAAGCAATCAGAACCAACAGCAAGGCAACTCCTAACCATTTTATCAAGCTCAGGAGAAAATCTAAAAGGAAAATAAGTAATAATGTGCTGAATAGCTGGAAAGCTTATCTTGTTTACCCCGAGAGTTTTTCCAGGCAGCATGTGTCTTGTATGATGTCTCTTACATAGTGCAAAGCAAACTGTTGGCAATTTCACAAAGAACAATACTATTAAACTGAAGATTTTCATAGATGTGGTGTTTTGTTTGCAGTAATGGCCTCTTTAGCAGACAAAGAGGCTGATAATAAGAACAGACGATTTCATCCTCACATACCCATTCAGTCTTGATTTATAAGCAGTCTGGCTTATACAAGAAATTGTGGGCAAATCAGTAGAATCAGTAGATCAGGACTAGTGGCTGTAACAGCACAATTTCCCTCAGGTTAGCAAGCAGAATAACTGTATTTTTTAGGAAAGGACAGTCCAGAGAAGAAATTATTTGTGCTTCATGGCTTCTTATGAGGAGGTCATGATGTTAGTTTAGCCACCAGACTCTCAGTTTAGGGTATTTCAATCATCAGCTTTCGTAATTACTTTTGCTACCATTAAATGCACAGTTGCTACACGGGAGACCTGCTTTTGAGATAATATTCTGCTCAGCAGCAGGAAATTCGAAGTGGTGTAGAACTCTCGTGGTACAAAGAGGATCAGTATGTGCCTTTTCACTAGCAATGTGTGTTTCAACTTACCCAGATTGATTACCTGTGTATTTTCACAGGGAGGAAGGGGAAAAGTGCCGTGAGATTATCTCAGATCCTATGGATCTACCCATGGGCTACAATTCAAACTTTGATTTGTTGGTAAAGGAGATTTGGGCAGGATTCTTTTGCTTCTTTGGGCTCTCCTTTAATGTTTGATGGATTATGTGATCCATGAAGCTTTGAGAAATACGTATAAGGAGTGGCTCAATTGAAATCCAATAAATTTAAGATTTGTTCTAACACTAATCTGCTGCAGCAGGCATTTCAGTTTGAAACTAGAAACATGACATATATGCTAAAGTTTAGATGATTACCACGGGTTTCAATACAGATATTAATGGAGTGTTTAAAGAGGGACAGGACTGATATATTGGAAAGGGTATATTCATGCAATATACATATATGCAAGAGCATAATCTTCAGATGCGTGTACTGCTATTCAAATGCTGCCCTGCTCTGAATCTCAAAACTGAATTCCAATAGGTTTGTGCTCTGTCAGCTTCCTAATTTCTGCAATGACATGCACTAAACCCCAGAGATTTTACACCGATGTATGGTTCTTCAGATGAACTATTTTCTCGTTCACCTCACCTCAGAACATATGTGCCTAGATCAAACTTCATAGAAGAGCAGCTAAAGAGTGGCTGACAGTTACTGCTTTACAAATACAAATTTACAGCCTTCACCCAGGATGTAGAAATTTCTTACCCTCTCCTACATCAGACAGGGTTAGGATTTGAGCACTGCCCTCCAGCATCCTAGGAGAAGGGCTGTAGGCTCTTAGCTGACTCCAGAAGCTGTTCATAACTTGAAGACCCACAAGACAGTACTAGGTGCCTAGCTATGTTTGCTAGACACAAATTGCCGGCCTGCTTTTTCCTCTCAGTCTCCTTCTTTATGCCTCCTTGCTCTGTATGTTAAACCCTGTTACACCTATTTTTACGCTACTTGATGTTCCTTTCATATTGTGCAGCTGTGATATCTCATAACTGTCATGTCCAGTATAGGAGAAATAATTCCCTTATGCTTCCTTGTACCTAAATTGCCATTCAAGATTTAGCCCCAAATTGACAGAACTATTCAGAAACTGAATGTCAACAGCAATTCCTCAATTGGTAAAGAAATGGGGAATGCAGTGGCAAAACCACATTCATACTGAACTTGGATGAATTTTGGTTTCACCGTGAATTGCAGGCCCAATCTCTTACCAATGGGAAAATACATGAAAAAGTGTGTATCAAAAGCAGCATCAGATTGTCTCTGAGATTAAAGATAAGTTTACTTTAATAACCTTAGCCTGCTTCTGTCTTCATAACTAATAAATTATTCTTTGATTTACACAGCTACAGATTAAAACAGTACATTTGGAGCCACTAGAATGTCATAGTCATGGTCAATAGAGAATCAGATTGTCAAGCACAAACATGTGACTCACGAGCCATCGATTGTATCCCTGATTCAACACTGGCTTACACTCTAAACCTGGTCAATTCACTTGTTCTGTTTTCTTTTGGAAAACCAAAGAAAACCTTTGAATGACTCATTCACCTTGTTTGAATGGAATGAAACACTGAAACACAAATAAGATATTACTTGCAAATGCTAACTACTACAGAAATTTCCACTTCATTTCCTTGTTCTGTAATTTCTTATAATGGAAACCATGGAATTAAAGCTGCTTCAAAGCTATTATGCATGCCATGTCAAATAAAAAGGTAAACTTATCAATGATGATGTTTTCCAATCAGTTTCAACAGCATGGCACAGAGACACAAATATCCAAACTTCCCCTGTTGTATTTTCCAGAGGAAATTGTGGGCAATTTTTAATGGGCACAAAAGGCTCAAGAGCCAAAGTTAACTGAAAAAAACCCCCATATATATATATAAAAAACTTTCTTTTCTCTCTTTCATTACATAATTTTCAACTGGAACGAGGTAACTTTAGATTGAGCAATATCAGGAGCTGAATACCATTAAATACGTTCCAAACCAACAGAACACAGATTTTCGGAGACAAATACTTGAAATCTGTATCAGACTTCATTTGTCTTGCACAGAAAATGGCTTCACTGATTTTGAAATCAGTGGTTTACTCGTGTAGCAAGCTGTACAGAGCCAGAGAGCACTGAGACATCATCCTACCCAATGCATGGACAAACTTGTACCTCAGGAACCAGCTCCATAGGACTGCTTCACTACCCAGAACTCTTGTAATATACTGTTGAAGGACATACTGTAAGCAGAAAATGGATGCCCTCATTAAAAATCATCCTAAGCAAAGTTTTTTAAAAGAAGTACTGGTATTTTAAAGTCAGTTAATCCTGTCAATGTAAATATTCAGAAAATCCAAATACTACGTAAGGAACCTAAAATAATGACTGAAGATTTACATTTCATTTGTTTGAATACTAGAGATTTGGAAGAAAATGAGGTAGAATAATGACACCCTTGAGATTACACATGGGGATTGTTCCCTTTAGAAAAATGCATAACTGCATGGAAGTGGAATGAAAGGGTGTTAAATTGGAAAAGCTACAAAGGAGTCTTGGTTTTAAGGAGCATGATTATCTGTGCTGACAGATCAGGAGCACTGTTTTCCAGCAAGTAAGTGGCAGAGGCAGCCTGCATGAAGGAGTATGCACCCAGGCAAAATCAGTTAACCATCATTTTGAATTCAATGATATCCTGAGTTAAACCCCCGCCCCCTAAGTCCCCCAGAACCAAACCAAACGGCTTTGGATTAAAGTATGCAAAAATCAGATCTTTAGCTGCTATAAATCTATGAATTCCGTGAAGATCTTCCAGCTTTCACCAGCTAAGGATGCGACCCATAATGACCAGACTAGAATCAACTAGCCTTATGTACCAGGGATTGAGTTTTCAGGTGGTAGAACGACAAGAGTGATAAAGTAATCAATTCTTTTTTAACCCTTTGTTTGCTCTTCAAGGGAGGCTCTGACTGCCACACAATTTGAAGCATTATTAAAGATCTCTAATGACCTTGCATTTCTCTGCAAGAGAGATGAAAACAAAGCTGCAATATAAACTCTTTGGGTTTTGTGACATTGTGTATATAGTAAATACACACTATGTGGTGGAATTCCCATACAATAATTTTTTAGGTTTTGGAGGTTTATGGCTCACAATACTGGTTGTCTTCGGATTCAATTGGGGTTATACAGGAAAACAAGAATCTGGCGTAAGACATAAGTCAATGACAATTTTCCATTGACTTAAAGAACAGGCAGATCAAACCTGAAATGTGTTTCTCAGGGAACCAGATTAGATACTGTGAATAAGCAGTCTTCACTGCTCAAAATACATACAGGACTGAACCAGTTTATGCAAGTTCATCATGTTTGCACAGAACTTTTCAGCAAATCCCCAGCAAAAATATGAAGCTACCTACCCTATATTGTATTGAATTTTTCCCTCTCATCATATGTTGCGTGTGAGTTTGAAGTCCCTTTTATTTCTTCCCTATCTTCCATGCACTGCTTTGCTTCCTGCCTTTCCCTGCATTTCCAGAACTAGTTATTCTGGAGATCATGATCTGTGTTGGTATGGCTGGAATTCAGTGACTTCCGTAAGCATAGAGTTAAACAAATATATTCCAGCTCCCTCTTCATTCTGTGGTCGGTGAAACATCACAGGCTATGTGATAAGTTATCCAGTTTATATGTGCGGAAAATACCCACCCACATTCAGGAAGCAGAACAAGTGCTGGACTAAGAGACCTAAGCATTTCCATGAGGTATGCCCAGAGATGTTCTACCCCAAGGGGGATGAGACTCCAAAGGCCTTGCCAATGTGGCTGTCTTAGCCTATCAGACTCTGAGACATGCTTCAGCACTAACTGTGATAAATTTTGAAGTTGTTTCACATCTCCATGTTGCTTCTACTTTTTTTCCTTGTCAAGGAAAAAAAGAAGATGAAAAAACAAAGCTTGCAGCTCAGCAGTCTTCAAAACCTTTTGCTATCCTTCTGATGACTGCTGCGCAGAAAAATGGATTAGGTGGAAATAAAGTCTATACAGCAGCAAAAGAGACAGAGGGACAGACTACTTAAGGAAAGAATGTTGATTATTTACCACTTTTCGTGATGTTCTGGTTATTAAATAACTGCTCTGCAGTTTCAGCTCCTGAGAGCTGAGGCATTTGAACACCTGGCAAGGTTGCATCCCTAGACCTTTATTTTAAGATTGCTTTTTCAGCTACTGTGCTATCCCTATCTATCTTACTGTCCTATTTATGGACTGAGGTAGAAACTTTGCTTCCATTGTTCAAGGGGTCTCTAAGGAACTGTGCTTCTCCCCTGCTGCCATCAGTTTTGTCTAAACTAAAGCTGCAGAATCCTTTAACATATCTAGGCTACACTTTACGAAGGACCTTCACAGAAAGAGGATACTTAGTGGCATATGCTTTCTGTTTGCTAGCGATCTCCATTCATAGGGAATTTTGAGGAGTTGTTGTTACTACTGTATTAGAAGCCATTTAAATCTAAGACTTCAGAATGTAATTAAAGGAAAAAAAAGCTTTAAAAATACTTTTTCTCTCAGGAAATTTGTTCTACATGTTAAGCTCTTCAGTTTATATCCTGAGCCTTTGAAAAAAAACAGCTAATAATAATTCCGGTGTCACCAAGCACTGCAAATAAACTTCTTGATAAACTGTGTAAAGGTATATTGGTTCCTATTGTCTGTGCCTCATAACAGAAAGCTATGACCACTTCTCTCAGCTTTTGGCTTTCGCCATCATTTATAAACTTCAAACAGTCTTAATCCTGATGCAACCATCAAAAGGGAGTTTCATTCTGGAACGTTAAGTTTTCCTTGAAGAATGTGCTGAGAGTTAGAAAGCTGACAACATACAAGTACAAAGAGCACCCTCCTCCTTAACAATTCTTTTCCTGGGTTACTTGAGGACAAATATGCATATTTTCTTTCCACAGATATGTTTATACGTTTTAGAACAAAAAGTCAGTGCTTTTTTAAATTCAGTGCTTTTTTATCCCTAATAAAAAAGAATGAAATCATTTGAAAGGCCAAATTCTGCCTTTACTTATGTTAGAAATCATTTTGCCAGTTGGCTGCTTCAGATCAGAGGAATCTTTATTATAAACCAATGATCTAACACTCAATAAAATATAGATATGTACCATAACTTCCCAGCTTATGGGATGTTGCCCACAGTGAAAGGCACAAGTAAGAGTCACTTCAAGTTGATGGAAGGATTTACCCCTGAGGTGAGTCGAAGGGGGGTGCTTTAAGCACGGTACAAACGTGCTGTGTTATTTCAGAGTCCCGCAGGTTTGGGCAGGTATACAGTCTTCTTTTCTTTTTTAACCAGTGTTTAAAAGTCTCAGCTGAGACATGGGTAAATAACAAAAGATAGAAAGACATTTTATTTGAAACTGAAATGACACCACACACTTGGCTTTTGACATGGGCCATGGCTGTAAAAGGTTTTATTAAACAAGCAGAAGTCGCAAGTGCAAACCTAACCCCCCTACCTCCCCTTTCCCCTCTGCAACAGGAGAAGGAGTTTTAGTAAGATATTAAGTTACACTTGGAACTAACATTACCATTTTCAGTACTGGCTTTCTTGGAACCCTGAAAAATACTAAAAGTCAAGTTATGCTGTGGCAAACTGCCGCCCTTTTCAAGTGACAGGAGTACCTCTATTCTGCTCTCAATCAGCTTTCCACATTGACAGTCTGCTGCTAAATTCCATATGGAATAGACATTGTACAGCTAAAATTATCTTGTGGGCTCTGGATTACAATAACGTGTTAGTGAGTAAATACATTATTAGTGTGTTTAGCTGTGCAATTTTCTCTTAATTTAAGAAGCTCATAATTATTTTAAGACCCTAACATATGTGCAAGTCACTTAACCTCTCTATGCTTTAGCGTTTGAGCTGTACCATGGGAATTAAAGTGCTTTCCTACCAGCATATACATGTTAAATTGTCAAGTTCTCAAATACCAAAAGACTGGAAGTCATACTAGTGCCTAAGAGACAGAGATCAAATTCTAATGCACGCAGAAATTGCTGGAGCTTTCGGCAATAAGCCCTACTCTTCCTCTTTCCAAGTACCATTGCACAGCACATGTTCCTGTGCGCATGCTCACAGGTCAAGTGACAGTTACAAATCAAAAGTTATTTTCTTAGAGACGAGGTGAAAAGAATTTTCAGGGGAACAGAAGATGGTGTTGGTACTTCTTTTAAATCCTGCAGAGTTCAAGACACACAATCTACAGTTGTCTGCATGCCAAGAAATAGAATCAGAATCCTAAAATCATAGAATGGTTTGGGTTGGAAGGGACCTTAAAGCTCTTCCAGTTCCAACCCCCTGCCACGGGCAGGGACACCTTCCACTAGGGCAGGTTGCTCCAAGCCCCTGTGTCCAACCTGGCCTTGAACACTGCCAGGGATGGGGCAGCCACAGCTTCTCTGGGCACCCTGTGCCAGCCCCTCAGCACCCTCACAGGGAAGAACTTCCGCCTAAGAGCTCATCTCAGTCTCCCCTCTGGCAGGTTAAAGCCATTCCCCTTGGCCTGTCCCTGCAGGCCTTTTCCAAAGCCCCTCTCCACGTTTCTTGTAGCCCCTTTAGGCACTGGAGCTGCTCTAAGGTCTCCCCTCAAGGAGCCTTCTCTTCTCCAGGCTGACCCAGCCCAGCTCTCTCAGCCTGGCTCCAGAGCAGAGCTGCTCCAGCCCTCGCAGCAGCTCCATAGGTGGCCTCCTCTGGACTCGCTCCAGCAGCTCCACGTCCCTCTTGTGCTGTTGCCCCAGAGCTGGAGCAGGACTGCAGGGGGGGCTCCCCAGAGTGCAGCAGAGGGGGAGAATCCCCTCCCTCGACCTGCTGCTCACGCTCTGGGGGCGCAGCCCAGCACACGGGGGGTTCTGGGCTCAAGCACGCACTGAAGCTGGGTCATGGGGAGCTTCTCCTCACCCAACACCCCCAAGTCCCTCTCCTCAGGGCTGCTCCATCCAGTCTCCCCCACCCTGTGTTTGTGCCTGGGATTGCCCCAACCCAGGGGCAGGACCTTGCACTTGGCACTGTTGAACTTCATCAGGTTTGCGCTCTTCCACCTCTCCAGCCTGTCCAGGTCCCTCTGGATCCTATTCCTTCCCTCCAGCGTGTCAACCACACCACACAGCTCGGTGTCATCAGCAACTTGCTGAGGGCGCATTCGATCCCACTGTCAATATCTCTGGCGGAGATGTTAAAGAGGGCCAGTCCCAATACCAACCCCTGAGGAACTCCACTTGTCATTGGTGTCCTCCTGGACATCGAGACGTTGACCACAACTCTGAGTGCAACCATCCAGCCAATTCCTTATCCACCAAGTAGTCCATCCATCAAATCCATGCCTCTCCAGTTTAGAGACAAGGATGTCATGTGGGAGTGTCAAATGCTTTGCACAAGCACAGGTTGATGATGTCAGCTGCTCTTCTCTTACCCACCAACGCTGCAGCCCCATCACAAAAGGCCACCAGATTTGTCAGGTACGATTTTCCCTTAGCTAAGTCATGTTGGCTGGCACCAGTCAGTCCCTTATGGTCCATGTGCTTTAGCAGAGTTTCCAGGAGGATCTGCTCCATGCTCTTGCTGGGCACTAAGGTGAGACTGACCGGCCTGTAGTTCCCTCGGTCTTCCTCTTTTCCCTTTTTAAAAATGGGAATAGTATTTCCCCTTTTCCAGTCAGAGGGAATTCACCAGACTGCCACAACTTCTCAAATATGATGGATAATGGCTCAAATATGATGGATAGTGGATCAGCCATTTCACCTGCCAGTTCCTTCAGGACCCACGGATGCATCTCGTCAGGTCCCATGGACTTGTGCACCTTCAGGTTCCTTAGATGGTCTCGAACCTGCTCTTCGCCTTCAGCACGTTCTTCATTCTCCCAGTCCGTGCCGTTGCCTTCTGTGACTTGGGCAGTGTGGCTGGAGCTCCTGCCGGTGAAGACCAAAGCAAAAAAGTCACTAAGTGCCTCAGTTATCTCCATGTCCCAGGTGACCAGGTCTAACATTTTCCTTTTTCTTCTGGAGAGGGCATACACTTTCCTTTGTCTTCCTTTTATCCCTACGCATCTACAGAAGCTTTTCTTGTTGCCCTTGACATCTCTGTCCAGATTTAATTCTGTCAGGAGTTTAGCTTTTCTAACCTGATCCCTGGTATTTAATTTGGGCCTCCGACAAAGCTGATTTACTGGCTGGAGTGGCTGGAATTCCTTTGTGCTGCTCTTTGGGTGCTCCCTTGCTGACCTGCAACCCATCTCCAGGCTCTGGGCACCTCCTGCTGGCACCAGCAACAAACTGGTAGGAGTAGGATGGCTTGAGGTTCTTTTTCCCCAGCAACTTTAGTTTAAAGCCCTCTTCACCAGCTTGGCAAGCTTGTGCCTGAAGATGCCCTTCCCCTTCTCTGAGAGGTGGACTCAATCAGCCCCGAGCAGATCATGTTTCTCAAAGTGAGTCTCAGGGTCAAAGTAGCCGAAGCCCTGCCAGTGGCACCAGTCTTACTCATTGATACACCACATTTGACTGGCCCTTTCCAACCCCTTCCGTTTGACTGGGAGGACTGATGAGAAAACTACCTGCACTCCAGAGTCCTCTACAATTGCTCCCAGGGCTCTATCAACCTTCTTGATAGTTCTCAGACTGCTCCTGGCTGTACCTGTGGTGCCCACATGAAACAACAGCAGTGGATAATAGTCTGTGGACTGTATGAGGCTTGGTGGTCTCTCAGTGGCATTCCTGGTATGAGCCTCTAGTAGGCAACACACCTCTCTAGACAGCACATCAAGCCAGCAAATGCGTGCAATGGGTGAAGTCAGGTACTCTACTTTGCAAAACATAGTGGTCCTAGTCTTTTTGGTAAAGAACATTGTGTTCTGAATAACATAGAGCTATACAAGTGCCTCAGTAGCAAAGCTGAAAAGCGTTTAGCTATGAATTAAAAGAAATAGCTGATCATGGTTTTCTGTGGTTGATAAAAATGCCCTTGAGACATCTAAATTGTTTGCATATTTATTTCAAGGTAAAGTTGGGACAGTACAATTTCTAAGAAATTGTGGTGACTGTGGACTTAAAATATGCCTTTTGTCATACAGCATTTAGTTACAGTACAATCTGATTAGGGTGTAATTTGAGCCAGCAAAGATTTGCTTTGTTATTCCACAATGTAGAACATTCAAAGGGTCATACTTTAGGTAGTTAGCAACTTGGCCACACTTGGCCCACTAACTACTTTAGGTAGTTAGCCACAATTCAAGATGAATTTTACTTGTCTAGCCTTCCCCAGTGCTACCAACTTTATATTGCTAATGTATTTCTGTATCGTTAGCTGAAAATTAAAGTAAACTGTATAAGTAATCTTCACCTAGTTAATAAAATTTGAGATAAGTGTATGTACAGGCTATTGGAATTGATTTTTGACAGTAGTGGTCACTGCCATGAAGTCAGAGGAACAATGAATCAAAAATGTATTGTAATTTGGTGTAATATTGTAACATAGAACTGGGCAAAAGGGATCAAATACATATATGAATTTAGGCCATGGTTAGCCATAGTTCAGTTGTGAACAGAAGGAAAGTATAGCATAGAACTTGAGAGAAGAAACATTGAAAAAGTATCAAAAAGTTCTGCAAAAGTGAAAATGTTGACTGATTTTTAATCCTACTTTTTTGAAATCAGAGTGGTAGAAAAGAACATTTAAATCTGAAAATGCAATCTAAATAAAATGTAAGAATTTTGTATTTTTCCATCTACCCCAAGTCTTGGAAAAAAAAAATACTTTGGTTGAATACCAGCTACCAGCCTCGCTTCTTTTCTGTTCCTTCCTTCATCCAACCTCCAGGTTGGCAATCACTTCACACCCGATTTTGCTGATCTCTAATGGAGACCTTGGACAATAAAGTACATGTGCTTTTCTCAGCAATTCTTTTTTGGGTTAGAATATTCATTTTGGGGGCTTGAGTGTGCCAAATGAATGCTGACAATCCTCAAGCATAGTGCAGCTAGGGTTGCAAACACTGAGCAGGACTTACTCTATCTTTTCATGCGTCTCAACCTGATAAGAAGGAAGTGAAGGGAATGTTGCCGGGTTACCAGTGTTAGACCAATGGATTATTGTGAGCTTTGGCTCCTTTCCAGCCGCTCAGGACAGAGCATCTGGTGGAAGATAAATGTGTGTGAAGCACAACCTGGCTGATTTAACTTGTTTATTTACACTGCATTCAGTAACCCTTGAACAGAGTTGGTCGCAAATTGCATAGACAAACCTTCTTCAGGAATCCCAGACCAAACAAATTCCTGCACCCCAGAGAGCAAAATGAGTTATTGAGATGAAAGGAGAAAAAATCTGCTGATGTTTGCTGTAACTGCCTATAAGTATCCTACGTTGCATGCCCTGGAATGTTGCAGGACCATGTATGAGAGGGCTCCTTCTATAATACCAACACGGCAGATGCTGAATCACTAAGCCAGTATATGAAAGAAAAGAGGAATCAGTAAGGTGTTTCCTTGAATTCTAATACATTATTTGTGGAAAATGGGAAGGAAGCTTGCAACAGCAAGAATTGTGAGAAGAGTGAAAATAGGAAGACTCTGTCTATAAGTATCTAAAAATAATGAATTGCTTTTAAAATGTTGGTTATTTTGAGAGGGCTTGTTCTGTAAAAATAGCTTGGTGATGGCAAAATTGATTTCCTCTCCTCATTATGGATTTCCCTGATCTGAGAGTGTCCACACACACTTTATTATAAGGTTTCATTAGAAGTATTATATTTATAAATTATTTCGTATTAAATATAGTGTTAGATATTGTGGAGTAGAACTTGTCTCTCACCCCATTTCTGTAAGTTTCAAAAGTTGGTAGTAACATCCCTTGGTTATTGATTAATCCTTTACAAACTTCTTTGTGATGAGGCACTAATATAACTTCTACTTGTTCATTCCAGTTAATTTGCAGAATTAACTGGGTCTGTAGATAAAAGATTGAAGGTACATGAAGAATAAAACAGGAGTGTTATCGGTTCTGCTTAACCCAAGAAGGTTCTTGGTGATAACTGTATCAAATTTTGCCTTTTTCTCTGAAGGTATTTAGCATTCATCTTGACATCAGTTTCTATTTTCATCATCACCCTCTTCATAGCTAATAAATAGGCATATTGATTTCCCCCCAACTTTCCCTCAGTGCCTTGCAAACCTTCAAGGGCTCCTTGGGCTTTGCTAGTTCTCTTCTATTTACAAGATCTAGATGGCTCCCTGAGCCTACAACCCTGTCTAAATCTCCAACTCTTCACCTATCTCCCTGATTCAGCCACAACTGCAAACTACCATTCTTGTAGCTGAAGCAGTCCTTCGTAAATAAAAGAAAAGTTGGAAGCAGAGAGTGGGGCGAATTTATTTCTTGGTTAGCCAGGCCACTGTGAGGGGTGTAAAACGCTGACTCCTCCTGTCTTTTTTTTGTCCTGGCTTTTGGAGCAAGCTTCTACACCAGTGTTACTGGTCAGTGTTGGGACTTGACATTAGAGACTTGGCAGCCTGTAACAGATGATCATATTATGACCTCAGAGCAAGAGAATCAATCTTTGAATGTCTTTTGGACACCAATGACTCCTTACAACAAAGGACTGATATCTGTAGTAATATTGAACTGAATTCTCGAGAGGAGAATGTCATATACCAATGAACACAACCTTTTGGTTTAATTCATTTTCTTCTTTGGTTTAATTAATTTTCTTCATTTGGTCAGTGAACCAAAAAAACAAACAAAATTAATCCTTATTCTATAGCAGCCTCTAATTCTCTTTTAGTTGAAATGACAAAGGCCTTCCTTTTGGGAACTACTAGACCTGACTTGTATCTTCTTTGCAGTACATGAGTGGTCTGGCTGATGGCAGAGATGAGACACTCATGAGCCCAGCATGTTCTGTCCTGGAAGAGTGCAAGGGTCTTTGTGAATATATTCAGGCATTAACACTGCACACCTGCTATAGGGATAATTCCCCCGTATGCACAGTTCTCAAACAAAAGCCTGTAACGTTAGAAGCTCAGGCTCATGTGCAGATGTGAAAGCACATCTGACACTTGGATGCAGCAGAGCAAAGGCCAGACACATTCCATGTTTAGGTGTCTGAAAGAAAATTAATTAATTTGTCAAGGCTGAGATGCTGGGCTTTGTCTGGATGCCCTAAAGCATGTGTGATTCCTAGAGGGCTGTGCCAGGCTGCTATCTGTCATCATGGGGGCTCCTTCCTCCAGCAAACACCACTTCCATGAGGCCACAGATTTCTTAGTCCAATTAGCAAAATTCATGCCATGATTCACCAATCTATCATTCTCAGATGGAAACATTTCTAGGAACTTTCTGTCCCTGGGGTATTAGATATCTCGCTAGTGGCCTATCTGTATTTGCAGCTGACAATAACTATTGTTTCCGAAGCAATTGCTACATTTCTTTCTTTACGCAACATGCTTCCAGATGACTGGAAGCTAGTGTGACGGCAAGGGAGTGTTATCCATTTTAAAAGCCTTTTGCACGTTTAAAAACAATGACAAAGGATTTCACAGTGTGACTCCACTGCCCAAACTGTACATGCTGAAACTTCGAAATGAATCTACTTTATATTGGCAGCACTCAAAGGAACCACTGAAAGTCAGTAATGTGCAAAACATCCAAGTCATCAGAGATTAAAAAAAAAGAATGAAAAAAAGAGAAACATTAAAAAAAAAATATCACCAGAGTTTTGCAGATTGGAGAGATTTCTCCACCAGCTCTAGTGAATTCCATTAATAATAGCAAGGGACACAAAACTAGTTGTTGCCTGGTGTCCAAAGACATTTGAGTGTTTGCTTTAACAACTGGATGTGGTAGGAGAAATGGCGAGAAGTTGGGTCAGGAACTTGAGTTCCCCCACATGCTTCTGTGTTGCTGAAGTTGTACACTGTGGGCAATACACACAGCCTATATGCCCATACTATTCTGACTGTAATTTCGTTGCTCTGTCTAGCACAGTAATATTGAACTTCAGATCAGATTTCAACATATAAATAATTCTGGACAGTGAGTCTACTGGGTATGGACAACAGAGGTGGATCTGCTTATGTCTAGGTTGTCACAACATCCAACTATTCGGTGAGAGCTACTAATCCCAGACAGATAAATACATCTCTCAAACTCTACCCAGGAATGGCTAATGAGTGCTAGTGTTGAGCAAGAATTGTAAGCTCCAAGAGGTATGCTAATTTAAAGCTTGTTGTCAAAGCAGATGGATGACTTTCTTACCTTTTCTGAACTATATTTCAGTTAAGACTTGAGGTGGGAACAAAGCATGCAAAAAAATTCCAAACGTTCTTATTTTCACTGGTAGAATTTTGGTAGCAACATATCTTAATGTTGCAATGAGACTGTGAGTTGTACCAACTGGTGATTAAACCAGTTGGAGTTAAATTGTCTTAACATGCACAACAGTACAATAGATTTGAAAGCTTTTGAAAGAATAAAATGATGCACCCAGGCAAACCAAGAGGTAGGTAACACAGTTTAAAATAGGACTGAGGTGGTGGATGCACCATCCCTGAAGATATTCCAGGCCAGGCTGGATGTGGTTCTGGGCAACCTGATCTAGTTGAAGATGTCCTTGCTCATTGCAGGGGGGTTGGACTAGATGAGCTTTGGGGGTCCCTTCCAACCCAAACTATTCTATGATTCCATGATTCTGTAAACCTGATCCATACATATGTATTTGCATTATTCTGTGCAACTATAGCAAGTATTGCTGCCTACCACCTTTATTTCCAATATTTTTCAATCAATTTTTGAAAGATATCTGTGTCTTCCAAAACTGGAAACTGCAATCTGGCTATTCTGGGGAAAAGATTAAATTTAGTTTTTCAAACCCCAAGAACTAGAAACTGAAAGTATTGATCAAATCAAGATTTTGTCAACAAATTACACTTGTACCCCCTGCTTAATTTTTCATGAAAATAAGGAGACTTATTACTATAAAGCTGTCATTTTCAGCCAGCTCAGTACTCATCTTCTATTTCACCAAAACCTCCATAGGGTACTTCAAGCCAGAGTGAAGTTTTTCACTGAATGCAATGCTGTAGTTAAGTACAGATAGCTGCGGATATGTGTTAGAAAAGATCATTGACATGGAAGGGGCTGATTGGGGAAGCAGGATATGACGTACAAACTCTATCCCAGCCAGTGGTTGGCATCAGATTTGGGCTTGATTTTCTATATTTGATAACAAGAGCATTATTCTGTAGGGCAACTTGCAGCCTCATAGGAGCGAGGAGACTGGAATAAGATTTCCGGGCAGTCCTGCATCCTAAGATCTTTCTATGAAACCTCTGCCAAGGCTAAGTTTGTTCTCATGCTGTTGTTTGTAGCTGTGTCTAAACCTACTCCAATATTATTTATAGAGAATAATACCGAAGCAATCTTTCATTCAGCAGCAATTAGTGGTGTTTATGGGAATTCCCCAACAGCCATGGCCCAAAGGCTCTAGTGTATTGAGCACACAGCCAGAAATTTTCACCAGAGATTTTCAGAGCTACACTTCCGTCATGCTGGAAATTCAAGTTTGCCTAGCAGAGGTATTTAAAAACTACATGTAACAAAGAATTTACTTTGCTGTTCCAAAGAAGCTTGTAACTTTTTGGTTTTGATTTGTAAACCTGGCAATACAATTTTAGACTTTCATGATTTGTGGAAATCAAAGAAATGTATTGTCTGGAAAAAATAATGTTCATAAGATACACCTTACAAGGTTCATTTCAGTCACAGTGGAAAGATACTAGTACATTGTCTCCAGCTGGTTCACTCATGCAGTTTACTGTCCAATTTACAAAATATGGAAAAGTTTCAGTGGAAACAGATTTCTAGGAAGACTTTTTTTTTCCCCCCTAATGGTAAATTGCTTTACCAGCTTTTGGTCAGATTCGGAGCTGGTACAGGCAGGTGCACTTCTGCATAAAACCTCTTACCTAGTAGGTCTCTGACAGTTTTAGTCCTGAACAGTATTCTCACTGCCTGGAGAGAACAAGAAGCTGAGCAGGTGACCTCCTAATTGAAAGTTTCATGCCTCCATTTAAATGCATTGTTATCATCTGCTAGCAAAGCAGTTTTATTCTAATACTCATGTGAAGCCAAATCATGGCCTACATCATGCTGTTACACAGGAATGCTGACAGAGAAGAGAAATCTTCGTGAAACCTTCCTATTTCTCTGCAGAAGATACGAAGAGCTAAGTAAGGTGATGCATTCAGACCACTTCTTTCCTCACTGTACCACAAGCATAAGTGGGAGAGAGGAACAGGCAGTGACTAGACCCTCTGTTTCACCACATACGTTCTTCCCAATACTATGATCTGTTCCCATAATAATCAACAAGCAGAACACGAGAGAAGGTCATAGTGCATATTTTGCAGCACAAGGATATGCCCAAACAATGTACCAGTGTATGAGTTTACTGGTACTTGCCTGTAGTCCTAGTGCCCAATCTCCCAGACACACTCCTTAGGGCATTATCTGTGTCACAGAAAAGCTCCATCTTTCTCCAAACCTGTTCAATGAGAACCTGGAGTACAACCCTAAATACAGAAATTAAGGAGATCATTTTGAGAAACAATTCCCACTCTGCTCTGTTAGCTAGAAAGAGAACTGTGAAGCGAGAAGTCTAGGAAACTTCCCTCATCCTACAAATTCTGTTGCCAGCAAGCCACCACCTTAAAGAAAAGGAACAACCAGAACACTGCAGTTCTGTCCTGTAAGTGATCTCCTTGTAGCCCTTAATCTCCAATCAGTGGCATGGACTGATGCATACATAGCATCAGTTCAGTCAAGTATGCATATAATTTACTAGAAAGCAAGAGAATGTATGATTTAATATGTTGACTTTGTAAGTCAATTGACTGAAAACCAGAATTCTGCAGTGCGTTTGAACTAACAGGCAAATAAAACCACAACACAGAATCTACATCTACCACCAAAAAGGAATTTATAAAAATCTTTGGTGGTTTACTTGCACCTCTACCGCTTTGTGGAATGATGGCAATTATCTTGTGGATCATCTGACTTCATTTAATACTGTTATATGCCATATATTATTGCATCTCTGACCTCAGCTGTCATGACATCAGAGATCATCAGTCAGGCAGTCGGAAGACCCACATATTTGTCCATGAGGTAATTCAGCATAGATTTATGCTAGATATTAATGATTTTCAAAGAAAGAAAGATTTATTAGTATTTCACAATCATCTTTAAAGGTTAGAAAGTGTTATGTAGAACACACAGATTCTTTTACTTCAGAATAATTACCTGTGGCTTCTTATATTGTCAGTCGGTGCAAGGTCGTTATAAAAACCAGCAGGAGGGCATATTTGAGCATAACATATATTGCATGTGTGCATATTTGAGCATAAGATATATTGCATTGCACACATCCAAGAAAAAAAAGGTTGTTTAAGCTTGGAGAGAAAAGAAGGCTCAGAGAATAGGAAATTCTGCAAATCAGATTATCTACACAACACTTGCAAACAATTGGCAAGAAAAAATGCAAGACTAAAACACAAATTTGAATTCTAAACCAAACACAATCAATGTGTACTCAAGAGATGTAAAACTGTCTGTGAGGGCACATGTCTCTTTTATTCTCTTTCACTGAGAAAGAACATACTGCTCATCCCTCTCAATCATAAATAAACATCACTAGTATCCACAGATGAACTGTGTCTTTTGGAGTGCTTCATCTTACATGACAGAACTGTATTACACAAGATTGACTTGTACTGGAAATAGATGTCACTCATAGAAAGTGCCACGTAGGTTACTTGTGAGTTAAAGGTGCATTGCAGAACTCTCTAAGATGGAAGGTGGCTCTTTGGAAAGTGTATTGGGACATTGACGATGGCTAAAATGTGTTTCAATCATTAGAAAACACAAAGTAAATTAAATTGGGCATTCATAGTCCATGCTCCAACCTTTGATACCTTGTACAATCCCATCCCACTACTTTCCAGAAAAAAATGACAACTGTGTTCAACCATGTTCACAAAGCATTACAGTGGCTACACAATAGTTTTCACCACTCCTGACTGTTAACTTCATTATTTGGTGATTAAGGAGCAGTTTGTAGCTGCATTAGGCTGAATTTGATCCTCATCTGTCTGAAAACTGTGATGCAAAAGTAGGTGTGAGCATATGTCTCTGAGTGTTTTTATCCAGTAAAGAATGACCCAAGATTGTACCCTATTTAATTCAAAAGCTACTATTTTAATGATTGAGAAAAAGCCTAAATGCAGCACAGAAATTTTTCTGGCTTTCTTAAATAATGAGTAGTGCCCTGACTACAGAAAGAGCCCAACTCATTCATCTAGCTTTCCTGTTATCATTTCAGATATGGTAACTTTTTCAGCAAGTGACAGCAAATTGGGTGATTGCCCTGATGTTCTATCTATAGGATAGTCGTAGCAGATTTTAGATGGAGTATTTGATACTCAATACGATTTTTGTTTTAATTTTCAAAAGTGTTCGAATCTGCCCTTAAAGCTCTTTAATAGTGGTGTTTGGTGTCTAGAGATTTACCTCTCTCATGATTCAAAGGAAGTGCTTTCTATTTAGAGGACCGTCTTGAAAGAAAAAAGGATGGCCAGAAGTCACTTATTTTGGGAGAGTTTATTGTAAAATTTTGGCAATATATTGCCAAATATGACATTTTAAACTTCTGCAACGATAGAGGTTTTAAGTAGCTAGTAACATGGTAAGTTATTAGATTATGCCAAATGTTTTTGGATAATATCAGACACTGTGTTTTCCATACAATACCTTCACGACGCAATTAATTTTTCTGGGCAGTTTTAAGTAACTTTTAAGGTTGTATTTTTAAGGTGCAAATATCTTGGATCATTCAAATCCCACCAGATTTTGATTTGGCAGATGTTACAAGCACATGAATACTAGCAATAAAAAGTTAAACTTGCATTTGGTTGTTAGTCATGGTTACATCTTTGCAGGCATCTTTATAGGCTGCTTTTAGTCAGTTTGGTGAAGAATTCTCCATTTTATATCTCAGAAAAAAATGATTCCACATTTTTTTTCCGCTAAATTTGTCTCAGTTGTTTGAAAGAGAAGAGACAAGAAAATGTTTGCTGCTAAACTCTCACAGAACACTTCCTTTGAAACACAGAGCTCACTGAAATTGTCAGCATACTGCAAGTATTTAAATATCTGCATCAAACTATTTAATATAAAAGATATAAACACTCACAGGAGCTATTCTACACATGGACTAAACATGAAGTCAAAGGCTTGTGTTTCCTTGGGTATATGTTCTCTCTCTCTCCCCCAACCCCAATTGCAATTACTTCATGTCAGGTAAGACCATCCATGGAGCAGCCACAGTGTGTGGAAGGATGAAGTCTGCATGAGGAAGACAAGGGTTCCTGCTACCACATGTTCAGGCAGAAAACAAGAGCAGCCTTCCCCTCTCCCTGTGGCTGCCCCTCGGTTCAGAACCCCATCCAGTAGGAAAGCAGGGGGATTGGCAAGTCGGATTCCCTAGTCCTTATACTTGTGAATTCTTCCATGGCTTAGGTTAGACATCACCCTCTTCAGCCTTTTCAGGACCGGGAGCCACAGAACACAGAACTTGGTCATGGCAATTAAGACATAATTTTGGTCTCTATGGCTTCTCATGGGCCAGTATAAAATGTTGTTGTAGTTAGTAGTAGTAGTAGTATAATATTGGCTAAAATAACACGAAAATGCTTTCATAAACATTTTCACAAGCCTTTATCTTGCCAGTCGAGAGAAAACTGACCTTAAAGGTATTTTTGATAAACTGTTACTAACATGAAAAACATACATTGTATTTTCCAGTCTAAAGAACTTGGGATCTTTAAAAGGACTACAAAATTAGAGTTCTCAGTGCTAAATGGCTCACTTGAAACTGTCAGAGTCCTCTGAAAATCTCCATGAGGCCAGGCAGCTGTAACTCTTGCCTGTACTGCTGTGGAATAGTGCTGGTGGAGGGGTAAGTAGTTTCAGGAATCAGTCTGGAGGAGGGTAAAGCCTTGAAAGTGTCTGACTGCAAATTCAGATAAGAATATTTATGCACTTTGTGGTTTCCTATGTGTTTACATATAAACATCTATCACTTCCTATCGAATAAACAGGTTTTTTTAGTTGATACACAAAACTAAAATGTTAACATTAGTCTTATAGTAACTTCTGTCCTGATTTTACTCTTTAGCTTTCTATTTCATTACAATTTGTTCATAGGAGCAGGGGCTTCTATCATTGTATGTAGTATCAGAAATATTCTCCCAGTGTGTGACTATTAATCTGGCTTCCATTATCCCATCGAATGCTTGATGATCTATACAAGAAGATATTCTAAAATAAAAGGAAAAATCGATGAGTGACAAGCTTTCCTTATAGCTGGCTAAATTCACAAGGAGATGTGAAGGTTTCCTGACAAGGTTTGCATGCAACTGAAGGTGGAATTTGCTCTGCAGTTATCATAACCCAGAGTTTGCATGGAAGCTGCAAAGAAATTGAAAAGACAACCTGATAGTGTTGCAAACAGATCATCTGGAAAAAATTATAAATCAGATCAAATACTTCCTTCTCTTTAAGTTCTTTAAGTATAACTTAAAATTTTGAGTGAAGAATGTGGTGTGGAATGTAAAGTGAAAACATTTAAAATAATCAAAACTAATATTTTGCAATTTCTAATCTTTTGTTGTTGAGATGATCCTTCCCATGCAGGATTTTAACAAAGGGCTTATATCGACCAAATGTTCTTAGGAAAATGCCTGGATCATTTCTATCCAGCATGCTCAAGAACTGTGGCTTGCTACCCAGGATTTTACAGATGAAACTTAGAAACTTCATTCTCAGAATTACAAATAGAATCATAGAATCATAAAATGCTTTGGGTTGGAAACGACCTTAAGATCACCTAGTTCAAACCTCCTGAACTGATGTTCTCCTCTCTACTGTGGCATCTCAAAAAGGACTTAACAGCCTCTCCAACCACACCTTGGAGTGACCTAATGTGAATTTTAATCAAACAATCATTATGATTTCTATCACTTTCCCCTCCTGCGTTCCATGATATACTGTTCAGAAGGCATTGACTTGTCCTTTGAGGTAGTCTCATAGAAGTAAAGATGAGAAAAGTTTGTGTGATACAACCCCCCTGAATTTTTAGCTATGGTATCTGCATACTATCATTTCTCACATACGCCAAGCCATGCCGTTTTAAAAGTACGTATTAGAAATTAAAGCACATCAAAGAGTATTTGAAATTGGGTGAGTAAAAATGTTAATTCAATTACAACACATTTTGGCAATCTTCTGGCTACAGATGTCTGTTTTAAGTTACACATTGGGAATCTTCCAATATAAATTTGTAGCAGTTGCTTTGATGGAAAATTGAATGATGCAAGTGTTCCAATGATTACCAGATGTTTTATTGATAGCTAGGTAGGTAGGTACTGTGGGCAAATAGCAAAGAGACCACACAAATAAACAGAACAGAAAAAGCCATACAAGCAGAGCTATTCCAGAAGTTCTTTGTTTGTAGCACATTATCTGTAATGAATAAAATGCAAATAGCTGGAAAAACAGTAATGTGCCTGAAATCACAATACCTTTTGCCAGTTCTTATTCAAAGATGTATTAATAAAGCAGTTTTTCTAATATAAAAATATCATGTCAGCTAATCATTTATAGGTAGCTTTCAGAAGCACCTTCCCCCTCCATACCAGCCTGCTCTGTTGGTGGGTATGAAGACCACCAGCTTCAGACCCCTCTCCAGCATGTTTCCCTCTGCAGTTTGAAGGCTGTATATCCAGATGGATTATTTCCAGCACCTGGGAAGGATTAGAAGATGAGGAGAAGCTCTTTTGCAGTTTCCTTCTCCCACACCAATGTAGTGGCAAACTCAGTTTAACTTGTTAGTGTGGCAGATTCTCAGGTCTACATGCTTTCATATCAGCTTTTAAGTTTTGAAAAGTCTTAAAGTCTTTATCCAGCTAAATTCTGAAAGACATCTGATGGATGACTATCATTTGACTATGTCTTACAAATCCCTCTTTCTGTGCCTCTCCCAAGTTATTCATCTGTTTATTTTCCAATTTAAAAATTTTTCCCAAAGTCTCCAGAATGTTTCCCTTCATTCTATGACCAATATTAAGCCTTTATCTTAGATGCAGTAATCAAAAATACTGACTAGGACAAAAGCCTCTGTATGCTAGGTAGTGTATAAACATAGAATTTACTATTCTCCTACTCAAGTCATCTTTTATTGCATCTATTTCTCCTGACTTTCTATCCCTGCAGGATGCCAAAGTATCTTAAGGCAAAAGCAAAGCCTCATCATGGGTCAGCAGGGTTTAGATCCTTTATCAGTGCTGGAGGTGATGAAGCACATGGGAATATCACTCTTGTGATACAGTAGAGTTCAGCTGCAAATTCTGGCCTCCTTACCCCAGTAAACGGACATTAATGTAACTGTTAACACTTAACTGCCTCATCTATATCACCGAGCACAGATACCAAAGCAAGCTGTCAAGCCCAGATGGTTTTTTGTGTTGCAAAGAGCGCACACAGCTATCTCCTTATTTAATTATTTCAAGATAAGAAAGGCTGCTGAGTCTCTATTGAGTCCTCACGATGGGGTTGCAACAAGCAGTTAAAATCACTGCCTCCTAACCAATTTAAGGATTGTTTGGCCTCAGGTTTTTCAGTGGATTCACAGCAGCTCGCAGCACCATGACAAATATATTGTACAATTCCTTATGGCATAACCTCTGTAATAGAACTGCCATGTACACAGACCGCAGAACAAAAGGGAAGTTTCAACTCTCAAGCAAAATAAGAGTTTATGCTATCTTCTGTAATAGCCTCTAGTGACTTATCAGAATGAATGGAAAAATCCTTCTTTCTTCCAAAGTAGGACACTTCTGGCTACTCCACTTTTACAAAAACCAAAATACAACAGGGAGGAGCATTTCTGTGGTATTTAAGTGGAAACATTGCCAGAGACTGCTTTATTGTGGTATTTTAGTTGAAGTCAAGTAGGTGGTTACTGTGGTACACTTGCACAGCATAACTTGGTTAGCCTTTTACAAAAGAACTGCAAGATCTAGTTAGAAGTGAGTCAAATACAATTAACAAGGACAAAGCAGCCTCTTTACAGGAGAGACATACATTTTCCACACACACCCTTTTTAAAATACTTTTTTGATTCTCTGCTGTAACATTTTATCATTTCCAGTGGAAAAGCCAACTGGAAAACTCCACGAGGCAGACACTGTGTTTAGTCCCATTGCCTGGGACAAGCATTCTTTTAGAAGTTAATCCTTTAGAAAAGATTGTTTTTCTTGCTCATGCTATGCACATTCATCATTTTAGGATTTTATTTTCTTTTTTTAAGGATTCCACCCATTTTCTTGATATTTTATAACAAAAATTTCCTATAATTTTCAATAAGAGCTGAATAAACAAATTTTTCATGTCAGTAAAGCTCATAGCTCTTGTGACTACAGATGGATAGTGACTCAGGTGCCCAGGGAGGCTTCCTTCTAGCATGCCAAATGCTATGTCTGCTCTTAATGTATCAATATCTCATTAACACTAAAACTGCAGACAATATGTGGATGTTCACAATAAGCTTCCCTCCACCCTTCATTGATAACACTTTTAAAATTCTACCTATGGAGCTGTTAGTTTTGCCTCTGAAATCTCCCTCTAGTCTGTTGTCAAGTCAAGTCATTATACAACATGAGTGGGAGCTTTAGTTACACAGATGGCCAAATTGTTATCTACAGTGGAAAACGTTGATCATCTTGAGCACGTAGAGGACAACCAGGCGATGAGGCCCAATCAGCACGGGTTTATGAAAGGCAGGTCCTGCTTGACTAACCTGATCTCCTTTTCTGATCAGATGATCCATTTAGTGAATGAGGGAAAGGCCGTGGATGTTGTTTACCTGGACTTTAGTAAAGCCTTTGACACCATTTCCCACAGCACTCTCCCAGAGACCTCAAAGGGCCTCACTTAGGACCACTATTTATAAGGTCATAAGGTGATTGGCTTTAGTCATTAGTAAATTTCCATCCTGGATGCAATCAGAGTCAGTGATGACTGGAAATTATTCAGAACTCCAGTAACAAATGGTACCATTCCACTCAGGCTATCATCAAGGGAAGAAGTGTTCTGAGGCCGTCAGGGAATGACTGATTACCCCTGCTCTCGCTTCCCACCATAGCCATGTCTCTGGTATGATCAGTGCCTCTCTCCTTAGCCATGCAAGAGTTCCTGGTACAGTCAAGGGACGTTTCACCACCCAACTCATTACACAAAGGCCAAGGCCTGATGGGAATTCCTGAGATTGTGGAGCAGCCCAGAGGATGGGAGGGGAGGATGCACCACCACATATGGTCACACCAGAACCTTTGCCAGTTAAATTTCCTTAGCACTATCAGGATCTGCATTATGTAATATTCTTTCTCCACACTGAACTTTTCACATCATTTTATTTCCAAACCTTAGCAGTTAAAATCTAAATTAGAGTCAAAACTATAGTGAAAAAAGTTACAAAAGAGGAAAAAAATCGATCCAGGCCAAAAATGCTATCAATAGCAAACTAACTTTTTTAATATGGGGAAAATATTTAAGTATGAAACACTTAAGCATTTAAAAATCCTATTCTGGTAAATAGTTTCAGCTCCCCTACGAGACAGCAATAATCAGTTCCAAGATGATATTTAATAAGGAAGGGCAGATTTCTAGTTAAGATATTGAAAAAGGACACAGATAATGTAGTCTTGTGGCTGAATTCAGCGAAGAATTTAGGTGTCTGTCTTCCAGAACAGTCAGAACTGACCAGCTGCTACTCCATCCCAATGGTATGCAAATTTCCTAGGTACTACCTTGTTGGATTTAAAGTTTCTGAAGTTTTCTTCTTCTGGGCATACTAGGAACTGTTGCAGGCTGAGTAACTCAGCATAAATGTCTCCTGTTTGCAACCAGCCCACTGAGGGTCTTCTCTGTCGTGTTGGATCCTCCACAAGCATAAGAACTGCTTTCTTTTAGAAGAATTCTCTTATATTACAACAAAATATTCCTTGGAAGCCTCATTCAGAAATAGTTAAGTACCTTCCTCTGCTCGCAAAAGGAACAAGAATATCAAAGCCATATCCCAAGTCAGCACCAGGGTAGAGATGACTCCTGCTGACACTACACCATCATTCAGGAAAGAGGAACCTCTGGTGAATGATGGCACTGGGACTGGCTTCCCACTTTCTGAGCATATGCTCTAATGAAGAGGTCTTTAAAGATAAAATGGGCAATCAATCCTGAATTAGTCTGAAGATAAAACAGCCTGCTTTTGAGTCTGTTTAGTTCTGCATAGACAATTGAATACCGAATTTGACAGAAGAAACAGGGTGAGGTAGACTGCAACTTGGTCGTGAGAAATTTAGTGATGAGTGACATATGAAATATATGGGGCCCAATAATGTATTGGCTCAGCATCTTGTTTGTAGATCCACCATTTATGATACAGGGGCCTCTAGATTCTGTTGTAGTTCAGTTAAGCCTCCTGCTTACTTGCTCTATACTTTTTACAGTACTGGAACTTTCTGCTAAGTTTTACTACTGTTAGTGGATCCGCTAGTGCAGTATGACATATGACAGTCAGGGGAGGGCTGACAAGGTGGTATGGCACCTAAGTAACTCTAGTTCTGTCCTTGGTGATAGCTGAGAAGGAATAAGCTTGCACTTCACCATGTGAAAGAGAAAAGCTTCCAGCTACTTCTGCACTTCTGGAAGCAATAGAATTGCTAGTTTGCAGAATCTCTTGGATGGACCACCAAACCCAAAGAAGGGCCCATCTCAGCTCAGGCAACATAGAAACATTAGACTTCAAATCAGTCTTTCCTCTGAAGGTTGATAAAAGCTTGAAGCTCAAAGGAAGGGACTTTTGGTAGCAGGTAAGATCCTACTGTAATATGCAAACTTCATCAGAAACATGGGCATCGCAAGATCCAAACCTCAGGCAGAAACTGTGAGGATTGATCATACATGAATCAAAATCAGAAAATTTATAATTTATAAAATATATATATATCTATGTAATATATATAAATATATGTAAGTAATATATATCAGAAAATAGCTACCCCGATAAAGAGAAAAAAAGGAACCAGTGAGTGTTTTAATCTGTTTCAGAAGAAGATTTTGCAGAAACTGAGAAACATAAATATTGAGATATTGAACAGCTTTTATAAGTTACTTAATCCAGATGTTTTTAACAGTTTATCCTCTCTTTTCTCCTTTTTCTAAAGTAAAAATAGAGGTCCCCAGGCACACTCCTGAGAAATAAATACAAGGTCCTGTCATGAGTATTATGACATTAAGCATTCAAAGATCTGGAAATTCTGAAGCAATATGTCTTGGCCACTCACTGTCAGTACACAGTATCAAAGTAGTAAGATATATATGAGAAGTCCTTGATCAATTTTTTCTTCATCAGGAAGAAGCAATTGCCAAGTGCATAATAACTCTCAAAGTAAGGTCTAGGAATGCCTTCTGGAAAAAAAATAGCTTCTTTAAAACTGAGCAACCCATTCTGCAGAGGATGTCTGAATCAGGAAGTTGTTTCTTTGCTTTGTACAGCAGGTTCACAGCCTATTCTTTTATCTTTCCATTTTGTTAAATATAAATTCTCACACATTGTTTCCCATAGAGAATAAACAATACGTAAAATGTCTGAGTTAGTGCTAGTGAAGAATAATGAATTCTTAGAAGTTACCTGTTTCTGGAGTGCTCAGTATCAGAAACTCACTACTGCAAAAATGTTACATTTTATGCAGTTCTTATTCAATAACATAATTCACAAACTTGACATGTATTGTCTACTATTCAATTTTCAGGATAAAATCTGAAGTTGCAGACAATTTACGTAAGGCTGAGGAACCTACTCAGTCATGCACGTGTGATAACAGGTATTGTAAGAAGAAAGCACACTACAATTAATTACAGTCCCCATTATTGCAAGACCTGGTAAGTTGTATCGAACTCTGGGGACTACCTCGGTGCTTTAAGTTTCTAAACTGGAACCTATTGCAAAAATAGCTAAACTAATCACCTTAGGCAAAGGTTTGAGAAATTGATTGTTTTTCTAACTATTCCAACCCTGGACAGGAGACATAAAATCACTGCAGTACTCAACTTACCTATTCTGTAGTATTCTGTATGTTAGCTTTGACAAAAATAATTACTGCATACATGATATTGCATTGAAGCGTTCTGGGTTTTTTCCAAATCCCAACTTTTTCCTTTCTACTTTGCTTGATTGTGCAAAATTCATCAGTAATAACTAATACAAAGAGAGCCAAAATAAAGAAATATTTTGCAGTGGAATACTTGATATTGAAGCCCATATTCTGAAACCTTAGGGAAATTTAATAAAAGAAACAATGACCAACATATTGAAAGATCCATTGGATTAAAAAAAAAAAAAAAAAAGAATATTTTCCGGAATATTTCCATAGAGAAAAGAAAAACAACAGATTTCCCAGAAAATTTACATTTGGCAGCTGGATTTATTATGTGCACATGTTACGCAGCAAGAGCACTTTTTCGAACTGAGTGTACTCAGAAGGGGTATCCCGTAGAACAATTCATACTGTGAATAGTGTCAAGAAATACAGGGCAAGAAATAAATCTGGGTTATCAACATAGGCTTGCATGTGTTGTTTTGGTACAGTTGCTTCATCTCTTAGCTTGTCATGCATTTAAAACATAAGAGAGATTGCTGTAAGGGTTTGAATTTGTTCCCACTTAAATGAGTATAGGGAATATAATCAGACACAAGTAGGAAAAAAGCCTCTGCTAAAATACCTCTGTTCCTTTCTGTGTGACAGGAAAACTGCTAGTTTACAAAACTAAACTTACAGCATGAAGTCCCTGCTGAAGACTGCAGCAAAGTCTTACAATTCTCTACTTGTTCACAGTGAAGAAGATGCTGATATATTCTTGGTAAGGAAGAATGGGGTCAAGGACGGATCTGTATGATCTATTAAGTTTAAACTGAAACAGGGGAAGTTCAGGTTAGATATAAGGAAGAAGTTCTTCCCTGTGAGGGTGCTGAGGCGCTGGCACAGGGTGCCCAGAGAAGTGGTAAATGCTCCATCCCTGGCCGTGTTCAAGGCCAGGTTGGACAGAGCCTTGGGTGACATGGTCTAGTGTGAGGCGTCCCTGCCCATGGCGGCGAGTTGGAACTGGATGATCTTAAGACCCTTTCCAACCCAAACTAATCTATGATTCCGTGGTTCTACACATGTACTGGAAGTCTCCAGTAAGCATAAGCAAGGGGTAACTGACACCTACGTTCATGGTTGGGACATGTGGGAGGCTTTTTCTAGCTAGGCAGGGTCCAGCTGAAGATAATTGTTCCAAGTGTTTGTTTCCTTTTCTCCCCATTTCTTTAGGTGCAGAAGCCCCCTTTGATTTTACTCCATAACACATTTCCTGTGTTCTTAGCCCACACCATCACGATTCATGCAAACAGAGCCTATTTGTGAAGCAAAGAGAAAGAGCTGCACAGCCAAAGTAACTTTCTTCTTCATTTTCTAAAAGAAGCCATACAAAATAAGATAAACACTGATAAGATAAAGCAGTGAGTTTGCTGCTCTCTAGCTGGTTTGAGCAAAATTCTTTCAGAGCAAGATTGTTGTACAGATAACCAAGATGCTTCTGGGCTGTATTTGGGGGTTGATTATTGCCACATGTGAGAAGCCTAGAAAAATTAAAAGCCAATTCAGTATTAGTAAAACAGACCTTGAAAGAGCACTGTATTTCTTTGTTACCAGCCTATAAAGCAATTCCTCATCGTGGTCACCAGACACAAGCATAGAAACCCAAAGGGACATGTTATTCCATTAACATAATAATGAAAATCCAATGTCCATTACTCATGACTACTTCACTGACTCTGTCAGCAAAATCATCTATTTTGGAGAAGCCAGTGTTCATCTTCCAGGGCTTCTGAATCCTCCATCATGCCAGCGAACCCTCAGAAGTGGCAACTTCTAGGTCTTTACAACACAGCTATGTTCTGCTTTATCAAAAGATAAAGCGAATGAAAGGAATGATAGAATCAAAGGTGGGGGGTGGGGAGGGATCACCTCCGGAAAATGATGAAAGTGGCCCCTGGGATAAAAAGGACATATTCAGGGCACAGTTTTTGACAATTCTAGGAGAAAACCTACCACATATCCAGCAGTATCTATCCAGCTGTAGCTAACCTGTCAACTTCAGGTCTTTGCAACCATACTGAAGCACAGACTTTCTGCTTCCAGTCGAGGAGGTCCCCAACCAAAGGAGCTCTGAGACAGCTCGAAATTGCCAGTCAATAATCTTTATAATGCTACACTCACTGCATGATCATTTTACTATTCTTTAATGGCTCTTTCTTGGAAGTCAGGTTACCTCTTGCAGCTGAGAAAAAAATGATCTTTTCATGCTCAGGTATAAAACTTTTATTTACTACTTATGCTGTGTTGAAAATAACCAATGTAAACTAGTCAATTTGTCAAAATCATGGGCACAATACTCTGAAGTTTTGTCCTTGAAAGATACTTTGCCCAAGACGTGGAATTACTTTGTGTATTTCTCAAAACACTGCGTTGCAATTTTGCAGTAACCAGAAGTTTCCAGCTTATGTATTTATATCATGCAATACAGATAGATGGTTAGAAGTTGCAAAAGCAGACACGTTCCACTTTAGCAGTGTAACATTTATGATATTGGCTGGTCAGCACCGGGTATCCATCCAGAAACTTATGATGAACTGCAAATCACAAACTTCTGGCCCTGAACACTGGAATATTCTCAACTGAATTGTTTCTGATCTTGCAGTTTCCTCACCGAAAGGAAGGACAACAAGGTCACATAAAATAAGCAGCAGAATAATGCTTGATATATTGTTTAGCAGTTCTTATTCACTCAAGTTCAGTAATACTTACTTTTTAAGCACTGAACAATTCCTAAATATATACTCTGCTGGGACAAAGAGTTACCAAATCCAAGTGCTCAGTACTTTACTGAATTACAGCTCAGTTTTCATTCCAGGGGCTGATACAAACTGAAGGTACTACTGCAGGGAGACATTCCTTTGTGAGACTCAGCAGTGGTATCTCTGGTCAATATAAGGCAACAATTGCAACAAATTCTCATGTCAGTCTTCTCCTCTCAGATCAGAGAGTGGAGCACAGAAGACACATCTTCTGGCTTCAGAAACATGCATTTGAAATGGCCAAGAAGAAAATAATTTTGCTACAAAGCCCAAAACTGAGTTAAAACATGTTTATCTTAAAATATCATAAGCTGAATCGAAAATTTCAATTAAACAATTCCGTAATGTTCAAGTTTTCTGGTCAATAAAAAATGTTATTTCATTTTGAAGGTGATTTGCTAGTCTACAGCAAAAGCAACACAGATTTGTATTAGCTTTACCAATCTTCATAAGGAACTCGATTAACTGAGGGAGGGAGCTTGTATTTTGCATTTGTAAGTGTTCAAAATTGTGAAGTGCAACATTGCTTACCAATCCGTGCACAAAAGTGTTGTGTTTTAGTTGATAAAATCTATTTATCTCCCTTGAGGGGATAGTTGTGGATGAGCAAGCATGGCTTCATAGAGAAGGCTAGAAATCAACTCTGAAACTGTCGAGAGAAATCTGATGTTTCCAGCTGGAAATTGAGAAGCTTCACTACTGCTCTTCAAGTAAAGATACGAAAAGGGAGGAGGAAGAACCACAACCCCAGCAGTGGCACTTGAGGCCAGCTGAGAAGGCATCCCAAGACCTAGGAATTCCCCCACGCAGAGAGAGCAAAAATTTTTAAAACACCAAAATTAAAAGCAAAACACTGAAAGCAAACCTAGGCAATGGTTAAATATATAGTAATAATCACACCAGTGTTTTGGACCTAATTCACATATTGTGGAATGTAGATAAAAGCTCTGAGCGCAACTAGATGAAGTTGAGGAATTTCCTGCTCCGATGACGTCTCCTTTTACTAGAACCTGTAAGACCTTGTTGAGCCTTTGAGATCTTTGGCTTATCCATGTGGACAATAATTTCTTTGTGAATTGCTTCATCTATCAAATCATAACCATGTCCTCTACAGATGTTTTTCGTTAAGATTAATTAATTTTTTCTAGGGGACTAATGCCAACAAAGACGTTATGCAGGAATGCATTGTTTCTTCATACCGAGAAAATCTTTGCTGAACCTAATAGCATATTTAACATCCCAACTCCTCGCCCAGCAGATGCCTTTCAGGGACAGCATATCACTTGGATATATAATGTATGAAGGAAACATTTTGCTGGCATGTTCTATAATTTGCATTATGAAGAGACAAGAAGCTAGACTGTCCTGAAGCTTCATTTTGATTTAAAAGTAAAGCAACACTCCTCCCTCAGCTTTTGTAGCTCTGCATTTAAATCAAAGCTTTAAAGTCAGATATTAAATCAAAACTGGTCATGTGGCTCTGTTCATACCTGTGCACGTTTTTCTTTTCATGCCTCTAACAGTACTACACTAAATAACAAGCATGATGGTATCTTCATTTGTAAGGAAAACAAAATAGTAGTTTTGTGGGGAATTTTTAAAATATATTTTTATATTCTTCTACCAGAAAAATTAAGAATATGGCTTATTAGATGATATACCCCATTATGACAGGTATCTGTCCTCAGAAAGAAACTTCTCTAAGCTGTTACCCAGTTGTTCCTACAGGCAAGCACCTTCAAGCATGTGGTATTGATAGGACAAAATCCAAAATTGCTTAGTTGAGAAAGTTTTTGATATCATGAAGCACTCAGTTGTAATAAGTTTACTCTGCAAGGAAGTTCTCTCAACAGAATGGGTATCCCAGTGACACATTACATCAGTTGTTCAACACCGAATGTGCTGCATTAGAATTCATGAACTATTACTCCTCATTATTGCCACATAAACCATAATTAACCAGCGAAGTAACCAGTGGCTCCTTCATCAATCAGTTAGTTGACATGAAAGTGAAATAAACCAGGTTGGTTGCAGTGTAGATCATGCAGCACCCAAGGAATCAGTCTGACTCAAGTTTTTTAACATAAGTTTTAGAAAGCATCCTTTACCAGTCCACTGTTTTACAAGACCAGATCACTTGGAAGTGGTGGCAGTTTACCACGCTTTTGTATCATTTCTACTCTAGATATTGCTGTCAATATGTTCCTCATATCATCTGAGATGGTGAAATAAATTCCTATCTTGTGAAATTACATCAAAGATCACAATAACCTTCTCTTTTATATTTCAGAGAATATAGCGAAATGAGCAGCAGCTGGGCAGACTGACATATTTGTACAATATTATCATCATGACCTAAAAGAGGGAAAGAACATAGGGAGATTTCAGTGGTAAACTTTCTTTAATTGTAACACATAAGGATACTTTGACCCCATGTTGAGAAGCACAGGATAGATAATAGGATGCAGAGGTAACATTGAGGAAACTGAAAATTGTCCACAGTAAGCTATGTAATCTGGGAATTTCCTTTCCCACTCAGTGATTTTCCTAGCTATTATGTAAGCAAGTAAATACCTATTCATTTTCTTTCCCTTCAGCAAAGCAGTAGTGATTCAGATAGTCCAAAAACTAGGAATCACCCTGAGTAGCATTCTTTCTGTCAATACCTCTTGAACTTAGAAGGCAAAATCTTCAGTAACGCAATGAGCAGGTGGCAGGCTCTGACTGTAAAAGATGGAAATCTTCCTGCTTAACCTGATGTGATTTTTAACAGAGACAATTATTCTGAGGAGCAAACACCTTATATAGTGTATATATATATACACTATATATATACAACTGTATAGTTGTACAGGTGTGATGTCCATGCATCATTCAAGTACTCATTAAACCAACTGCTGAATTTGCAGAAAAATCCCCCATACTCAGTGGCAAAATTCTTGTATGCTCCTTTATCAGTCAATAACAAATGGGCACAAACTCTCCTGGGTTTGCTGCACAGTATCTTGTGTTGGGAATTCCAAACGAGAATAAGTTTAAAAAATCCTATTGTTTCCTAATTAAATGCCAAATGTATCCCAATAAAGCTGTACAGAACAGTAACATAGTATGGTTCTGTGAGTCAGGACTCCAATTGGGCTTACAAAAGCCAAAATATCTAACTCAAACGAGTGCAGTGACAGTCACTTCAATAACTAATGACATTATACAAGCAAAGATCTGGTGTTGAATACTGCAGCGCTGAGGCAGACCCCAGTTCTTTCCAACTTCTGCCACACTGGCTTATGTGATGCTGCCATGTTGCCATGAGGTGTTGGATTGAAGAAGTATTAGGCTTCAGCACATGTAGCTATTTTCCTCACTAAGGAAAGATCAAAGATTTGATGGGAAGCTGTTTCAGGCTTTTGCTATTGTAGACCAGGTTTAGCTGCAGGAAAAGAGACAGCAGCAGGATTATGGGTTTGTCTATGCTGAGGTAAAAAGAAGGAATTTCAGCTACTAAAAAATAGTTTAAGAGGTGAAAAAGACTTGGACCTAGCAAAAGTGGGGCAAATTTTAGTCTCCTAACAAATCTCAACTTAGATACACAGATTCATGGAAAAAATTAGGGGCATAAAAGGGAGAAGAATGATGAGCAAGCAGACGCCTACATTAGGCATAGAAAATGCTCAGGAGAGGACCTGAATCAAAAAGTATCCTGGACTGTCTTCTGTAGTTCAATCTCTATGTGAAACCTTTCCCATAAGGTAGCCAAAGCAAGATTTGCTTCTTCACCTTTGTATCTTAAATTCCAGACAGTACACTCTGCCAGTGGTTAGAAAACTAATTTCTGATTGCTGGCCTGCTCGCAAAGATTTGGTGGTTTTCCGCACCTTGGTAAATACTTAGTTGTAGCTATAAACCATGTGGTATCCTTGGATTTTTCTGATCTTTGTGATGATTATTATTATGCCAGGAAGGCAGAATGTAAATGAGCGTGACTCAGTGATAAGGCACAGAAGACATTCACATCACTAAAGACAAACCTGGGCTTCAAACCCCATATTAGTGAGGACTACATATAAACCAGTTAGCCAGAGACTCAAGCTCCCAGCATCAGTTGGTAAGCTGTTCTAAAGAGAAAGAAAGCCAATGCTGCCCCCCGCCAGTCTCTGGATGTGAAAAGGTTTGATTTTGGAGAGCAGGGCTTTCCAAATAACTGTCTTTGAAATATTTCTTAGGGATGAGTCCCTTCTCAACCTTTTATAGGGTTTTTCCTGTCTAAGTTTATATGGTGGTATCACATACTGTCATCAGCATAGTTGGTTTCAGACTTCAAAAACACAGACTAACATTTCCAACACAGTGGAGCTCAGTTTATTTGCCTAGTGATCTTGATTTCAAAAATACCCATGTTTTCTTTAGTAGGAGCAGAAAGAAGTGGAAACCCAGTCTCTTGCCTTTTCTTTTTGCAAGGATATGCACATCTGGTAAGGGAAAACATTGTGGAGGAGTCCCCTCTTAAAACACTGGCAGCACAGCACATTGCAAAGAAGGCAAGAGGCTGGATAGATAGTCTTAATGAGGATTTATTTGTTCATTTGTCTATTCTGTATGAAAACAAAAAGGGCAAGAAAGCGGCTTAAAATCAACATAGAGGCCCCAAAAAGTCTGACTATGAACACTGCTCATCACTCTTACATTTTTGCTTGTGCTGAGCATCAGTAAAATGTAGATTTCTGATATTTTTTTCTCTGGGTCTCATTTCTTACCCTTGCAATCTTTTCCATAGTAATCTATGATTCCATCTAGGGAGATGCTGCCTGGATGAACCAGTTAGAGACTAGAAATGTGGACTTCTCAAGTTTTCATTCCATCTGGGACACTGGCTGTCCACAGACTTCAGCAAAATGCTTGCCCTTTCTGTCTCAGATTGCTCATTATGCCCATCTCCAAAGTGGCTGCAAGTGATGTGAAACTCTGCTTCCATCTCCACACTGTCCAGAACCCACACTGTGGGGATTCCTGTTCCCTAACTGGGAAAGACCGAGGTGGCAAAGCAGGCCTTATTATAGTGTGATGACAGACAGTCAAAAGAATATTTTGATGAAATAATGTGACTGCAGACACTAAAGCTCTACTTGTGGATCTAAGGAATTTACACCACATACAGTCATGATTTCCCCTTTCCTTTCCCCCAGGGAAATGAACTTAAAGACATGTAGTGAGAAATAATTAGTGAATGGTACTGTTGTACATTTTAAACTGAAATAAAAATGTTGAATTCATAGCCTTGCTATCAAGTGCTTTCAAGGGAGTAAGGCACTGAGATATAGAAATTGTACATACCTTATAAAAGACCATAAAATATTATTAGATTTTAAACCTCAGCTTTTATCTTTTGTATTTCTCATTACTATTTGTTGGCTGCTCTGTATTTTCCTTACTGAATATTGTTGCTGTAAACAAGAGAGATTAAGACTGAGCAACAATGCAAACAAAACATTAAAAGGTCAAAGTACTATAATTGGAAAAGATTGTTTCCGAGATATATAGGGCACAAATGCTCCAATTCTGTGGGGTTTTTTTACAGGGTTATTAGACAATGTTGTATGGCAATGTAACAGTCTGATTGTTATCTTTCTGTTCTCATTGGTTTAATCTAATTTATGAAGTTCAACAACACTCTTGTCCAGATATACACATTTCAGTATGTGCATTACAAACATTCCCAAGGGAGGCCAATGGTTTGACTTTTGTCAAGGTCAAAAGATCAACAAAGTCTGTCCTATCTCAAAGCAGCACAATGGAACATTTGAAATAAGATATGAGTTTCCACCACATATTTAGAGAAGAAAGTAGATACCAAAGATGCTTTGTCCTTTCTGTCTGGAATTTCTTGTTTTTCAGGCACACCTGGAAACTCAACGGAGGACTGAATGAATGTGGAAAAACCAACCTTATTTTGGTCACCAAAAGTAATTGCTGCAGGTATGGATAAGGCACAGTGGGGGACAACTGAATTATGATAGTCTCATTTGAGTCTATTCTGGTGCAAAAAAGGAAAATTTATTTGGCCTTTTCTCTGAACATCCCTGCCCTCCAATTCTCTCTTGCCTTGGTGGAACATTACTTTTTGTCAGCCTTTCCCTAGAGTGGCAGTGGCCATCTTTCACACATACGATTTGTTGCTAAGCACTAAACACTCAGCATTCCTTTAATGTTCTTCTTCTGTGGCTTACTAGGAGTTTCCTTCCTTCTCTTCTCAGCTACCCATCTGAGGCCTATGTGACTGTTAAAAAATGTTTAAAGCAAAAAAAGCTGTCCCATCTTACTGAAACTGGAAAACAGCTTTTTGGTAGGATAATGTCCAGCAGCAACGTGAAGTTGGGGTTTCCTGGAGTTCCAAGAGTTGGATTTAGGCTTGAGTGAATGTTAAAACATGTGTTTGATTATCTGGTCATTACCAGCTAATTCTAACCTAGACACTTAGAAATCCCCCGACACTTGTAGAAAACAAGCTGTCATGATCCAGCTTCTTCAAGAATTGATGCCCCAGCTTAGTGCAGTAGTGTTACTTAAGACTACATGAACATTAAAAAGCAATATATCAGGACACTGCTTACACTAGTAAAACTAGGCATATATATTTCTATGCATAGGTGTACTTGTAAAAGCAGCAGATTCAGTATGTATTGCTTGCTTAACAGTATTTGAGTCCTACATGCATGCATTTTATGTATGCATGTATGTAAGTATTTATGCAACTACACCCATTCCCTTACTTACCATGAATGTGGCCTGATCTCATGCTGGAATTCCTACAGTGCTTAAGGTGTGTAATCCATACAATGAGCTGATACAATGAAAAAGTTTACTTCAAAGAACCTGAAACCTGGAAATATCATAGTTGCATACTACAAGTTCCAATCTTTTCACTGAAATTATGCTGTATGCTGTGACTGTTCTTCAGGAATAATTTTTTCTGCCAGCTGTGCTGCATGGTTGTGGTAGCTACATGCCTGAGGTGTGAACTCTTCATAAAAGCCCAGCCTACTTTCAAGAGTACAGGTTTTTGAGAATTGGGAATGAGGTTGGGAATGTGCTTTCTTTTTACATTCTGGACTACTGAAGATAGAAGGCATCTAGTTCCTCAAGAAAGGAACTGGAATTACGCAGTTCCGCCAACTTCAGGAAACGTGTGTGTATGCTCAGCCATCTCAAGTTTACAAACAGATAGAAGACAGAAAAACAGCTTCTATACTGGTGGCCTTCAGTTCCACTGAAATTAGCTGTGTTACTCTTTTTCCTGTTGCAACAATCTGCCCCACCACCCCTCTGCCTACCAACAGCTAGTAGAAAATCCATGCAGATTTTTGCACAGGTACAAATAGGTCCTTCATTTAAACAAACTGCAAAGTTAGAAAAAGCCTTCTTCTGTTTTAAAATAAACATGAAGAAACATATCAAAAGGGACGAGGTGCAACACTATTAATACTGTATAAGGGTAGCATATCTCTTCCACTTTCTTAGAAGTAAGGGATATTTTGCTATGGAGAATTCCTGAAAAATCTTTCTTTAGAAAACATGTTTTCAGTTTGCGAAGACAAGATGTTCATGTGCCAATTGCTATTTTCATTGGATCTTAACCATCTTATACCATTTTTTGCTGTGTATATCTCTCCAGAGCACTGTAATTAAAATTGAACTCCTTCAGATATGGAGATCCCAGTGCAAAAGGTGGTTTTCTCACTGAGAGAGGTCCTCAAACCCAACAACCTGTTCATACTTCTCCATGTCTCACTGTAGGAAGGGTGGGAATCAATAACTAACAGAAAGACATTATGTGGAAGAGACAACTGTTACCATGGATGATGGAAGAAGAATTAGCTATTCGTAAATCTAAAGCTAATCTGGTTTTCTCTGTAGCTGAGGCACTGAAGGTCTATACATTTACAAATGGAAGGTAACACCTTTAGGTTTCTGGATGAAAGTGATCTAGCCCTGAGGAACTCCAGCGTGAAGTCTCTGAAACAGCCTACTTGTTCCTGGAAGTGTTCAAAAACCGTGCAGATGAGGTCCTTAGTGACATGGTTTAATGGTGGCCTTGGCAGTCCTAAGGCAATAGTTGGACTTGATGATCTTATAGTTCTTTTCCAACCCAGTTGATTCTATGATTCTACTCTGTAATTCTATACTTCTCAAGCACATTGTCATAGAAAGCACTACTGGTTTTCACTGAATGAAATATTGCTTAAGCATACCACCAGCTCAGCTTCTACAAAGCTACATATTTAAGTACAAAACATTTACATCTCTCAGTGTTTTCCAGCGAAGTAATTTAATCCAATTTGTTATGCTATTTTATTTATGTTTGCGTTATAAAGACAGGAGATTAAAAAATTAATAATTAAAAACATTAAAACTCTGCCTCTTGGTAGAAGTTTGCAAACAGGACGGAGGTTGCACTTACTTAACCATGGTATGAAACCAAATAAAATAGAGAACTTTCGTTTTTCATTTTCAGACTGCTGAAACCTGAAAACCAGCAGGGTTTTCCCTTCACCAAAGGTCATCAAGTTCAGTAAACCTTATTTCAGCGCCTCTACCAGATAGGTGAGTGTTACAGTGTAAGAAATACTGGGGAAAGATCCTATGTGGAAGCTAAGATCTCACTGTATTATATATACTGCACTTCTAAAGCAAATGAATGGCACGAATAAATTATATTAACTGTTTCTATAGGCAAGTAGACTTGAAATTGCATTGATGTATATGTTAGGGAGAATTCCAGCTGCTGAAAGCACTGATGATATCCTTGGTAGTATATCAGTTTACATGTTTGATTAAAACCCAAACAGATACTCAATAGAGATTAATATATCTTTTGTTCATTAAATAAAAAAAATCTATATTCTATATTCGATATTCAATCTTTTCTATAGTCTATATTAAAATCTACTTTGTAAATTAGGGATTAAGACAAGACAGAGGAACTTTTAAACTAGTTTATCAAATATCTCATTTTTCCTTGCTTATTTTGTGACTCTTATCACTCCTACTTGTTTCATCTTGCATAAGTTACATCTTGATCCTGAAAACAACTGGGCATATAACTATTGTTCTGCATGACAAGGGCCTAATGTAAGTCAAAACAGATTGATGAAGGAGGGGAAAAGTTAGATAGAGGTACTGAATCCATTAATGGCAATGCTGATTATCTGAATTCCAGAAACAAATCCAAAGCGTTGCACAGTGAACTTTGTGGAAAGTCTTCCATTGACCTTTCTGGATAGACACATGTGCTCAGTTCCCTGGGTTAGAGTCAATGTGATTTATGAAGAAAATAAACAAACACATACTACACTCTGGAGGCCATTGAAGAGATGCAAAGCTCAGCTAAATGAAGATAATCAATCAATCATAAAGAATCTTTTGCTATTTTTTGTCAGTGGAAGTATTTTACTTTAGGACAGAACTATGGGTAAAAATGGAGGGAATCGCTAAAAGCCCACATGCTAGAAAATCTGCATGGAAACAGTTTCATGGGAAAAGCAATTGCTGTGCCACAAAGTCAGAGTGACCCTACACAGCAGCTTTTTGAGGAAGCTGTATGTTTAGTTACTTATTCAGTGCAGTAGTTCCAACAGCAGAGTTTGAGAGCTACTACTCGGCTCTGCCCTAAAGTGGTGATCAGAATACGTTCCTGGCAGGCTGGATGAATGCAGGAACCACATCTTGCTACCCGTCATCTGAGTTTTGTTGGCACTTCCCATGGACATATAGGTAGCTCCTATATATATCCTATATATTGACATATATATATGTCATATATATATTGACACATATATGTCAATAGCTTCTCAGGCCCAAAGGTGCATCAGTCCCCAAACCAAACTACCATGTAAGTATCTGCTCTACAGAAATTAATCAAATGAGTACAACTGAAGCATTTCTGTCTCATGTGCAAGCTACTTAAAACTTCCCCAACTATTCTGTGGGGTAGAAATAGATTTAGGGATTATTCTGATGGAGCTGCTTGCCTGAGCCTGTCCTTGTTGATCTTGTGTCTTATGCACCTTGAACAGCTGACTTCCTTAGGGAATGGAGTACCTGGAAATTGAACATTACAGTGTGCAGGTGTGCAAGCTCACCACAGCTTCAGCCCTAGAACCACAACTACATGGGCTTCAAATGTTATTATTTTACCTCAAAATCAATTTAGTTTCAATCTTTTGAGACAGTAAACCTGATTGTGTGCACAAAATCTGAGATAAGACTAAAACCTGTCCTTTTTTCCCGTAGTATTGTGAAAATGAGATATGCTTTAAAATCAGAGTCTTTGTAGCACATAGATGAAGAATCTAGTTCTTTTGTTGTATTTTATATCAATAATTAAAATGCTTGATTTTGTTGAATGGGCTTAGCACATTTCCCTCCTCCTCTCCTCCTTACTCACAGAAAATGCTCAAGGAATAGTATTTGTAGCTTGCTCTTGTTTAAAATTGCTCCATTTGGTTAGCAAGGAGTAAAGTACAGTATGTTCTCCAAATATTTAGACAGAAGAGACTCTTACATTCATGGAACCCTGATATGTGAATGGTTTATGGTATTTGCACTGCCAATTGACTGCTGCATCATGCTGATTAAGATTAATGATAGCACAACAAAAACTAAACTTCTCAAATTCTCTGCTTGGATGTATTGTGACCATACTGGGTTTTGTTATGTACCACCCAGAAGGTTTTCAAACAAATAAAATTTATTATAATTCTTCTGGTTTGGGACCTTCCTGATTTCAATCCCCATTTTCCCCTGCTCTCTCTTGTTTTATGCCATATCCAGCAAACTTGGAATGACAAAGTTAAAATTTGAACTAAAGTATTTTGTATTACTGAGCATTTGATTTGATTCCTGCTGTTCATGATGCCTTCATGAGAAAGTTTTATGTCTAGTTTAAAGTTTGAAATTGGGCTAAGGAGCAACTGCAAAAGGTATGTTTTACCGCTTCAGACCCTAATCTTGTGAGAGTGTATGCAATGGGACTACTCACAAACTAAAGCAAAGCATAACCTTTAAGCACTGAACTAATAGGGCTATTTATATGGAGGAAGTTAAGAGTGTGTGTAGCTGTAACGTAAATGTGTTTGCAGAATGAAGGCCTAGCAAATTAATCAAAAAATCCCAGACTGGTTTGGGTCAGAAGGGACCTTAAAGCTCATCCAGTTCCAACCCCCTGCCACGGGCAGGGACACCTTCCACTAGAGCAGGTTGCTCCAAGCCCCTGTGTCCAACCTGGCCTTGAACACTGCCAGGGATGGGGCAGCCACAGCTTCTCTGGGCAGCCTGTGCCAGCACCTCAATAATGTTCAAATATTGCACCAGTTCAGTAGTTATGATGACTGTTATCATAGCATGACAACAGAAAAGTTTAAAACACTTTGTGGTCGCTGAGTTGCTTGATTTGCAAACACTGGAAAATAATGGGTAGAACTACAAGGGGTTAAAATTGAGATGACTATTAAATTTAGGGAGCAAAACCCATTACAGTTTTCAAGATAAAAACCTGATTACCTGAATGTACAAATGTTGAAAAATGGCTAAGTCTGCCTTCATTATACTGCACTTTGCATAATTACATGATTCCTTTTCTCTTCTGCTTTCTATTAAAAATACTTGTGAATATAAAGTGTAGGATTTTACTTAATCCACTTAATTGTGAATATAAAGTGTAGTACGTGCTTCTTTATAGCACATTAAAAGGCCATAATTTATAAAAACAAAAAATCAGGCCATCTTAATTCATTATAAATGAGGAAAAGCACGGGGGTGTGAAAATTTTCTCTTCTTCACTGACTGGAGACCTCATAATAGCCTTCCAATACCTGAAGGGGGCCTACAAAGATGCTAGAGAGGGACTCTTCATCAGGGACTGGAGCGATAGGACAAGGGGTGATGGGTTCAAACTGAAACAGGGGAAGTTCAGGTTAGATCTAAGGCAGAAGTTCTTCCCTGTGAGGGTGCTGAGGCGCTGGCACAGGGTGCCCAGAGAAGTGGTAAATGCTCCATCCCTGGCAGTGTTCAAGGCCAGGTTGGACAGAGCTTTGGGTGACATGGTCTAGTGTGAGGTGTCCCTGCCGATGGCAGGGGGTTGGAACTAGATGATCTTAACGTCCTTTCCAACCCAAACCAGTCTGTGATTCTATGTAGAAGCGAATGTAACACCGAAATTTCGGTGTAATGTTACACCGAAATTTGCATTTCTTGTGAAACACCTTTTCCACTTCCAAGCTTCCCTCAATTATATTGGAAAATATGAATATACGCAGAGCCTCATTTTTGGTAGCAATGAGTGCAGCTGAGTGGCATTTTGTAAATCATGCTGAGAAAGGTGGGATAGAGTTTACTATATGCAGTAGCCTTATTAATGAGATGCAAGGCCAGATATGTCATAGGGATTCAGAAGCAAAAAGGATCTAATTCAAAGTTCCTTTATCTTTTCTAATAGGAGGATTGCCCAACCTCCTTTCCCAGTAAACATTGCCAGGTAAATCCTTCTGCTGTACATCAGGATGTCTCTGATCACCTCTCCAAAACATCTTTCCCACTCTGGAATACTGTTACCTACAGTAAAGCAAGTACTGAACAATTAATTGTTTGTCACAGCTCTGTATAGATATTTGCTTGCTCTCTAATTACATGTGTTTAAAAACTCAAACCAAATACCACCCCCATCTATACTGTAACATTAACACTCAATACACTAGACCAGAGCCCAGTTGAAGGAAATAAGTGTGCTTCTTTAAACTGTTAGTTTTAACATTTTGCATCAAAAAGTACTGAAAACCATTGGCAAATATTGAACAAACTGATGAGTTCTCAGTTGCTTGGCAGTTTGCCTACACACGCTCCACAAAACTGAAGGTACTACTTGAACTGGTTTCAGTGTGGGGAGGAACTGAGCATTTTCCAGAGGTTACATTTGCATGTGGAAAAACATGTACGTAAAAGATAAGTAATATATTATATGCTAGAATTGCCTGGTACTCCATAGAGTAAGGCTGAGTTCTCAGTTGTTAATAACTTGGAAAACCTGAAATCTTTTGAACTGAAATTTTCCATGCTGAGCTTTAGCCTTGGGATGACCTTTTTTTTTCTTTTGGAAAATTTCAGCAAAAACAGCTCAGCTATTTCCAAGAATGAGGCCAGTGACAAACATAAGTTTTTGTCCATGTGTGAAAAGTCTGGTAACATATTTTTTTACTAGACTCCTCGTTCTTTGGAGCAGGGACTTGACATGCCACAGAATGATGGCTTGCGGGCCAAGAATGGAACTTGCTCCTTTTGAAAACTTGTAAACTTACCCACATTTCTGCAGGCTCTAAACCTTCGAATAATCACCTTTCTTGTTTCCTCAAGCCTGTGACAGAAAAAAGAGTGATTCCAGAAGGCTAGATTTGCATGAGGCATGCCTCAGCTGACTGGTTTCTGTCATGGCTGGGCCTCATATGCCTAAGCTTTACCTACCCACACTAGATCTGGGTCATGGGATTGGATTTCATGCAGGCAGAAAAGCAAAGGAACAAGACAACAACAGCTCTAATGTGCAGGGAGCAGAAAGTCAAATCCAGCAAAACAACTAAATACCACATTTCTCAAATGAAATTAATCTACAAAACTTTGCGAACGAATGTTCTCACAGTTTGTTCTTGCATTTGTACCTCTGGAGTGTTATTGTCTCTGGATGGGTGGAGCTGAGTCTTGCTCAAAAGCAACCTTTTTCTTCTTATTGTACTTCAAGTAACCAAGAGGCAGACAATGTCTTTGCAGACATTGTTTGGGCTAAAGATGCATTTTTCAGGAATAGAATAAACCAGGGAGGTAGAGAGGTATGGAGATGTAGGAGGCATTTGACAAAATCCAAGGAAATGGGGAACAGTACTCTGAACCACTGGAGATGAAAGGGAAAACCAAAGACTGAAAGAAAACTTCTTAATGTATCACTCATTTGCCTGGGGTTCTACGTAAAGCACAGGAAAGGGTAATGGGGAGTCTGGAGAAAGGAGACTAGGACCTAATGAGCAATAAGACAGAGACTACACTGGAAAAACAGTGCAGATTGAGACTGCGTAGGCGGAAGAAGAGTTGGACAGAGATCAGAAATAGAGGTGAGGCAGAGATAGCGAAAAATCATGAATAAACTGGCTGGGATAGATGAACTCTTTCATGAAAGAAAGCGAAGGGAACAGGCTGAATCACTAAAGCGAACACTACTCTTAAGCTCTGCATTCCAACTCCAGGCCTGACACCTCCCAGTTCTGTCATCCAGGATCTGTAAAATCTGAGAGTAAAGATTCACATTCTTTTCTAGCATTGCACGTAGGAGATATGACCATTCCTTACTCAGGTGAGCCTTACGCAGCCTGTCCAAGTGACAGAGTCCTAGGTGATGGTTGGGGTCCTAACATCAAGGATGATCAGTATGGGCATAAAGACAGTGTCATACTAACAGCCTTGCCGAGTCCTCTGAGTTTACTAGGAAATGATCTACCCAGTAACATTTTGTTAAGTTTTCAAAGTCATGCACACATCATTCAAGGGATGTCAGTGTTAAAGATGTCTTTACATTCCTAATTCATTCTTCTTCTGCTATTCATTTTAATTTTTCTACAGTGTCCATTAATTTTGTCTATGGATGCTGTACATCTTTCAGGTCACAGGATACATTTGTTACAGGGATAAATATTGGTTGTGTAAAAAGTAGTTGTAGAAGTTGAAGACTGTTTAGTGAATAAAAAGAATGAAGGAAGGAAAAGAAAGCACAGGTTCCTGGTTAAAACAATAATATCCTTGAGCCCTGTATTCCCTATTTATATTTTTTTTAAGTGGTGAATGCTCCATCCCTGGCAGTGTTCAAGGCCAGGTTGGACAGAGCCTTGGGCAATATGGTTTAGCATGAGGTGTCCCTGCCCATGGCAGGGGGTTGGAACTGGATGATCTTAAGGTCCTTTCCAACCCTAGCTGTTCTATGATTCCATGATTTTCTTCAGAATCAAATGCAAACCAAACATTTTAGAGGTAGTCATTAATTATGCACAATTATTTTCAGAAGCGATACACTGTCATATTTGCAACTGAAGTTGTTCTTGAATATACAAAGAGCTATGCAGCAAGAGCTATAAGAGCTAAGGTTCTTCACATTTCATTTAGACATTCAGAATTAATGAATAATTTGACCATAATCTCCTCCTGATTCAACTTCCCATTCCTAACTGGGGAATATTACTACTGCCTTACTTTGATGAATCATTGTGAAAAGAAAGGAATAGTTATGAAGCACTAAAATACTGTGATAGGTGTGACAGGAAAGGCTGTCTGGAAACTAGTAACTCGTTTGTTAAACTGGGGGATGACTACAGTGCAGGCGTGAAGAGGAAAACACAAAACTTAAACAGCTGATGATTGAGAGGTCCTGTGGAACTCCCCAATCTGTGGAAAGCAGTTCAGGATTTCATCACAACACCACGCACAAAATTACAGACAGACAAAAGCTCCCCTTTATATTTCCCTAGACATCTTTTAGTGCTGGTTTTAGCATTCTTCAGTCCTAACAACAGTTTTTGAATATGCATTTAATACACAGAATATAGATATGTACATGGGGTTTTTTGCATATAAAATATCAGAATTAGTTAATACATTTAAAAAAAACCAACAGCTGTCTGCTGGGCTGATTACCTGATGCCAACAAAGACAGGTACTACTCCACGCACATACATGCACCCCCATAATGAAGCACACAGTTTATTTGCCTACCTATATTATTTTGAAGTTAAGCACATTCCTTAAAATTATCTGCAAGATACTTTTTTCTTTTCCTTCAAATTGTATCTCAAGGCCAGAGCAATGGAAGAACTCGAGAGTATGACAGAGTTAACGTAAACAAATGTCCCTCTATTAATAAGCAATAACCAAAATACCTTATGAATAATGATATAAACATAGTGTTTAGGTCTTTATCTTCCTCTTTTTGCATGCTGCATACTCTCTTTTCATATGATATTTAGCTTGGAGCACAATGTTAGGGCACTTACAACAACTAATATATGAACACCTACCAGCTGTGGCCCCTATGTACTGTTGTCATAATCAGATCCAGTGCAGCTGGAGCTGTTTAGGTGACTAGTGTAACTTGACTAAATCTCTCAATTTTCCAGAAAATGTCCTGTACATTTTGAACATCTTGTTCTTCTTGGGCTTCAAATGCCATGGAAACAGTCTATTTTTCAATATTTTCATGCTGCTTTTCCAGCCTGGTCAGAATCAGGCAGAGCAAAGACAGTACAAAGCACAGCATGAACAGGCAGCTGCAATAGCTCGTTACAGAAACCTACACATAACTAAGTATAGATCTGTCAATCTTTCAAGACTTTCATGAGATTTTACCCTCTTCAGAAGTAATTGAGTTCGTATTCTGCTTAATAGATATCTATTATGTAAAAGTAGTAAATTATGGAAAAAGTACATTGAAATGAAGATACTCTGCAACTTGGAACACTTGATATGGACCAGCATAAAAAAGCAGTTTGGGGTTTATTTGAGGAATTACTTTGTATGTAAAAGGTCAATTGGTTTAGGGTATGTGTTCTTCTCAGTAATTCAGAAGTAACTCTGAAGAGGGTAATTCTGAAGAAGGAATTCTGAAGATGTTTCTAAATCTAAGTCAATCATCATTTGAGGATCAAAATCTAAAAAGTGTCTATATGGACAGAAGATTCCACCAGAACTTACCACAACATGTGAGACTTGGACAAAGTGCCAATGAGGAACATCTAAGCCTGAATTTAAAACAACTCCAAACTATTTTGTGGATACAGTCCTAAGCTTTGTACTAATAGCAATAGTGAACTGAACTGGTAAATATAAATATTACATACAGGAACCAGTAGTGAAGTATTGATTAGAATAGAGAAGAACTTCAATGTTTCAGTGAATTTTAGTGAAAATAAAACCCATCTAAAATATGAACTGGGTAAGTTAATTGCTATATTTTCTCTTTTGTGTTTTAATAATAGTTCTGCTAGTAAAGAATTGTACCAGAGTGCAGCCACTTATCATTCACTGTCAACAGAATCATTAGGAAATAAGTTTGGAAATTGTTAGTTTTGGTTTGCAAGTAACACTGTCCTTGTTTTCTCCTCTTCTGTAAGTGTGAAACCACCTAAAGAGTTGGTCCTGCAAAGGCAAAATTAAAGGGATGAAGATAAACTTTATTGGAGAAGAGAGGAGGGGAAGAACCGGGGAAAGATGAATGGGATAAGGGGATAGAAACCTTATTGAAAAGTTGTAAAAAACCCAAACAGCCATAGTTTACTGGTCCTGACTGTTCAGCACGCAACAACAGTAACAAGAAATAGTAGGAGTTTGGGTACATTTCAGACTTAGCAGCCAGAAAATGACAAAATGACAAAAAAAGGACAAATTCGCAGTTAGTATTCTGCTTAATAGATATCTATTATGTAAAAATAGTAAATTATGGAAAAAGTACATTGAAATACAGATACTTTGCAACTTGGAACACTTGATACGGACCAGCATAAAAAAGCAGTTTGAGGTTTATTTGAGGAATTACTTTGTATGTAAAAGGTCAATTGGTTTAGGGTATGTGTTCTTCTCAGTACTAAGTAAATAATATTTCATTTAGTGAAGGAGCAAAGGTATACATCTCCTAATGAAAGCAGGCATATTAGAATCAGAATCAATGAGGTTGGAAAAGACCTTTAAGATCAAGTCCAACCATCCCCCCCAAGGACTGCCAAGGCCACCACTAAACCATGTCACTCTCCTAAGAAAAGCTGATTCAGTTTCAATATGTTTTATGGGAAAGAATAACCTAGTGAAAGTGGAGCAAATGGAAATCATCATGAATCTACCAACTGAAACGTTGCAAATGTAAATTATTCAAGACGCAAGAGTTAAGTTCCGCATCGCCAAAGAGGAGCACAAAGAGTAAAAAGACCTTCCTGTGAAATGGGTAACAGCTGGAAATTTCTAGTGGCAGAAGGTGTAAATCCAGAGAAGCTTTCCTTCCACCTCACTCAAATCGAATCTTGCTACATGTTTCTCCTTTTTCTAATTTTTCATTTGGGCAAAATCACAGCAGAGAACTCGGCAAAGCCAAAAGCACGCTCAACTTAACTGATTTTGCTCTAAGAGCATATACACCAACAAGAAATAACTGATATAGTGTGCTGTATACACTCGCAGCCCAGAAAGCCAACCGTAACCTGGGCTGCATCAAAAGCAGCGTGAGCAGCAGGTCAAAGGAGGTGATCCTGCCCCTCTGCTCTGCTCTCGTGAGACCCCACTTGCAGCACTGTGTGCAGTGCTGGTGTCCTCAACATCAGAAGGACATGGAGCTGTTGGAGCAAGCCCAGAGGAGGCCACGAGGATGATCAGGGGCTGGAGCACCTCCCATGCGGAGACAGGCTGAGAACATTGGGGCTGTTCAGCCTGGAGAAGAGAAGCTGTGTGGAGACCTCAGAGCAGCTTCCAGTGTCTGAAGGGGGCTACAAGGATGCTGGAGAGGGACTCTTCATCAGGGACTGTAGCAACAGGACAAGGGGTGATGGGTTCAACCTGAAACAGGGGAAGTTCAGGTTAGATATAAGGAATAAGGTCTTCCCTATGAGGGTGGTGAGGCGCTGGAACAGGTTGCCCAAAGAAGTGATAAATGCTCCATCCCTGGCAGTGTTCAAGGCCAGGTTGGACAGAGCCTTGGGCGACATGGTGTAGTGTGAGGTGTCCCTGCCATGGCAGAGGGTTGGAACTAGATGATCTTTAATTTCCTTTCCAACCCTAACTATTCTATGACTCTATGATTTTCTATATAGAACAAAGTAGCTTTAGAACCTGACTAAAATGACACTGCTTTTTTTCTAGATGTCTAACATCTGCTGAATATGCAAGGGTTTTGACTCTGTTTTCTCACCCTGAAGAACGTTCTGGTTAGTGTGTCACAACATAACAGACATTCTGAATTATGTTATCAATTGGTGCTGCAAAATCTAACATCTGATACAGCTGCGCAGATGTCCAGTGCAATTTAGCAGGTTGAGACCTGAGTGGATACAGTGGTCATTGCTGAATCAACTTCAGAAGTGGCCTTTTCATTCACATTTCACTTTGATGTTTCTGTTTTAATAATTTTCACATGCTAAACCTTGCAAAAATACCAGATTCACTTGATTCCTCAGTCAAACCATAAATTACTAAGTCACTGTCTGAAGAGCTTTATGGCTTTCTTGAACCTATCTTGAATTTTCAGCCTATATATCCCTGTATCAAAACAGAGTTAGTTTGGTTTCCCAAAGAAGTTTCTCATACTGAATCTGTAGCATCTGCATTTCAATGGACATGCATGACAGTAGGAATGGCACGACTATGGAAAAATCACTAGTTTGCCTTTTGATTTCAAATGGAATTATGAATCTCTCCAAAAAGCAACTGCTTCAAAAGTGTGAATGTATATAATCTGGGACAAGTTGGGTTTTTTTGATACATTTGAAAGACTGTATTTCAGATTTCAATTTCTAATGACTGGGTAAAATCTTGAAATTTCTATTTCCCCACACACATACATTTTCAAATGAGCACCTCAGCACTGCAAAAGCAATCATCTGACTTGATAAAAGCAGTATTTTCTGCCAGGAAAAAAAAAAAGTTATTTCATTGGATGTACTAATTTTAGCTATTGACTAAGCTTTACTTCCTATAATTAGTGCTTGTTGAAAGCAAGCAACTTACTAAAACCTAGAATTTTCATACTGATTTGTGTTAAGAGTTTTGGTTTTAAGCCCTTCAGCTATTAGTAACCTACATGATGCCACTGCTCGCACATGGAATGTCTTGGCTTGATACTACAGCCACCATTCTAGTTACTGAGGTGGAAGCTCCTATCTGGAAGAAAGTTGCTAAAATGCAGCTCATTCTTCAGAAGAAGCCCAGTGATTGTCTGAGAACTCCATTTGAGGGATTGCCTCCTGTCAGCAGCCACTACAGAACCAGGAAAAAATGCAAGATCTCTTATTTTGCCAGGTGAATTTTGCTTTAGGTGTCTACTATGTGAGTAGCCTATCTACTAGTGTTTACATTCATCCTTTTTTATAAAACTAGGCACTAGAGGTGAGACTAAACTGAACCACAAGGGAGATGCCCTCTGTTTTCTGCCTGGGGTTATATGGGCCAGACTATTCGTAATTAAGAGACACAATAGGAGCAACAACCTCTTGGCCCTCAAGTTTGATGTCCAGAACCATATTTTCTAGTAATCACTCCCAAAGGGTAACTCTGTTATTTTAGTTGCAGGATTTTGTTCTCCACACAGCATTACCACACAGAACTGATCATGCTCACCAAGACACACAAAACGGACAGGCTGGAGCTATTCGGCAACCGGTGAGCCTAAACATCTGAAATGTCACAGTGAAGGAGAGTTCAAATAGGTGAAACAGAGGATTACTCTAAAACAAACAGAAAGTTGGTTTGGTTTGGTCCGTACTACAAAAATACACACAGAGTGCTCAGTGGGATCAGGGAGGGGAGTAACAGCAGGCCAGCTAGTCTGTCTGGAAAGCCAGTGCCGCCTTCTGCTCTGATGTTGGATGTCTTTTAACGTCAGCAAAGTTATTGGGTGGAATGACATAACCTTGAAGTCTGGGACCAAGACGGTTTAGTAGACCAATGTGGATATGTCAAGATGAAAGTGGCAAAGTTGTTTATTCAGGTGATCCCTGAAACATTTGAAAGGAGCGCTGCAAAGCAGAACTGACAGATGGACTCAGCTGGGGAGAACAGAGGGAGTCTATCTCCTGTTTGGTGTCAGCTGCTTGCTGCTTAATGCCATCATCTTGATTTCAACACCTATTCCCAATTGTATCCCCTGCAGCCCTGTGTGCTCATGCTGGACACAGCCCTTACAGAGAAAAAAACAAGAATCCATAGAAGGGTGCATAATTTCTATTAGATGACACAGTTTTTTCACTCCCAGTTGCTTTCTCCATGTCTCAGAGCACAGAATCCTCCCAAGCAGAATTTCTTTCTCTCTCTCAAAGCAACCCTAATAAACAAGGCACCCAACACTTTTAGATGTTTTATTCTCAAAAGAGAAACAGCTCTACAAGAAAACTTGATAATTATATTTCATCTTTGTGCTTCTTAAACCAGTTCTAACAACCCCGAGCCTTTCGACAACTTGTGAATTACTGACATATTTGAAAAGGTGTCATACTTAATTTTCATGCCTGAATCCATGAATGCTTTCAAAAAATTTCCCTGCACCTGTTTCTTGTGGAAAAGATAGGGTGAAGAGAAGAAAGCTTTGATCTTTTTTATAGACTATATGGGGTGCTTACTTTTAAGAGTCTTGATCTTGCATAGGCCTGTTAGGAGAATTTATGGAATTTAAAAATGGCAGAAGGATGCCCTAAGATAGAATCTATCAGCTAAATTCACTGGTTCAGCACTGACAGAGTTTTGCAACAACAGGGTTGTTAATGGCTGTTGCTGCTGCTGCAGAATTAGTGTGCCTCTGTAGAACACAGATTTTGCAAAATATACAGCAGTTTCAGGGGAAAAATCATGCAAAGTATCACGTCAGATTTGGATGGGATATAGCAAAGATTTAATAGTTCTCCAGCAGGCCATAAGTAAGCCGGAAACCAGAAAATCTCTCCTCCATATAAACTTCTAAGGGGAACTGAAACAGGTAAAAAGATTAGGCTAGAAAGCAGATCTGGTTTCATGCACATGCTGAGGCTTCATTTATAGCTGGCATTTATCTTATTATCTTTATTCCTAGGATTCAGTCTAAAAAACATCCACTAGCATCTTACAGTATTCTAGACAAACATTCTACTCAGAAACTAACTTACAAGCACCTAAATTGTGACCAAAAATCTAGGAATGTTTATTTTTTTAACTAAATAAAGCAGATTTTAATAGGGACTTGTGTAGCTGCTGGTGTTTCCAATCCTGCCAGTTGAACTGCTTTACAGAAGCTAGGACTGAGCGCGGGAGTTGAGGAAAGCTGTAGGCTCTGACCTATGAGGTTTAAGATAACACATTCTTATCTCCCTACTAAGCACAGTTTAAAAATGACCATGAGTGAACTAAAGTGCGATCACTCGTTCAGTCTCACCAGGTCAAAAACTCAAACCAAGTCATGGACACAATCTGGTCCACTGAGACAGAATAAAAATGAATGTAAAACCACCCATAAACAACCGATTAAGTTATAATAGATCATTCCTAAAACATAGAGACTTCAAGGTCTAAACTTTTGACATATGAACAAAGGATAAAATGAAAATGGACAGCTGGAAAATACATTTCAAATGAACATATTTTTGTGGATTCCTCTCTTAGGCATCAGTCCAAATCCAATTAAATTCAATGGTAACACTAACAATTACTTAAGTGGGCTTTGGACTGGAGCCTTATTGACTCCAGTTTGTTAGTGATATAAATACAGCAACTTGACTGAAGCTAATGGAATCACTTAAGGATTTTTGAAAGGCAAAGAGCTAAGCACCCTCAGGTTTCCTGAGAGTAGGTGCTTATGATTCCACACAGTACTGCCTCCCATCTATGTGAACAAGAACAAAACTTGGTTTGTTGTGTTAGAAGTGCCAGTTTCTGCTGAACTGAATTCCATGTCTTGCAAGCCTTTTTTGTACATGAGTCTGGCCTGTGAAAGGGAACTGCTTAGCTATCTATTTTGGGCAACAAGTTAAAAGAAAGAAAAAAGAAACCAAAAGAAGTGGTGGTGGGACTATACTGATTTATTGGCTTGTAAGAGACAGCAGGTGGTGGTGCGTAACTACCATTCCCTGGTGTAAAAGAGCCACCCTGAAGCAGAATGAATGGACAAAATAACCTGAGTCTGAACCATTAGCAAGTGTGCCTTATTTGGGCCAGTGAGCAAATGTTGCCAGGACATCAGTCCAGAGCAAATGTTTATGTTTGGATTGAATAAATTGCAGGATATTAGGTGGCAAAATAGTACCGTATCTATCTTTGCTTTTCCTTGGATACTGCAACAAAACAGTCTAAAAAAGCAGTTGGAATGACACTTGGACTGAATATGTTTTACCCTTAGAAGTCCTGCTTTGGAAGGAATGCATGACAATTTTCTCCAAGAATATTTTTATATTTCAGAAGGGACTTAGATTTATTTCAAGGGGGATCCCATTTGGCTGCTTCCATTGTTACTGAACATTTAAGACATGCTGGAGTCATTCAACATGGATTCTTTTATACAGATAGTATGAAAACCAACCATATACTTCATACAGATTTTCAGTTGCTGATTTTCAGCAGTAGTAGCAGATTTATAATGAGTTCGTCCAGTTCTTCCAGCATTCCAGGAAGTCTGTGCCATTCTAGGAAAACAGAACACATTTTGTTCTGTTGAAAGTTACTTGGTAAGTTCATCCTATACAAATTGTGAAACACATTTGAAGTTAAATGGGTATTTCCCACTTGAGCCAGTGCAAGGCCAGTGAAAAGTTTGCAGTCCTTCCATTTACAGTCCTAACAGCAACCAGCCTCAGCTACAAGCCCTTCATGCTTATTCTCCAGCAATTGTTGAAAGAAAGAAAGTTGTTCTTTTCAACGCTCTGTGAAGCAACTCACTTGGCAATGAGCAAGGAGTTATTAAACTAGCCCTTATGGCTAAGTACAATCAGTGGCATTCTGCTGGATGATGCATACCAAAGGTGTGCCATGTAGACCAAGCATCAACAGAAGACTATTGTCCCCAAAAGCAAACCAGCTCCCTACACAAGGATGTATAGAAACTATACAACCCAGAGTGCATTTTACAAAACTCAATAGTCTTTCCATCAGCATCAAGTAACAACAAGTAATGTTACCATCAGAAAAGTCAGTAAGCTTAAAATCAGTTTGCAGTGAGTGATGCCTTTGAATATGGTTTTTCTTGGGTTTGTGCCTTTTGAGTTTTTCTCAACGGTTTAGTTCTTCCATATATCTTTCTTCTGAAGGGTTCAGTTCTTCCATGATCTTAGATTCATCTGTTACCAATAAATGTGGTATGAAAAATGGGTAAAACATATAATTTCCAATGTATTTTTCAATTATTCTGTTATTTAGGCATGATTCAGGTTAGATATAAGGAAGAAGTTCTTTCCTGTGACGGTGGTGAGGCCCTGGCACAGGTCGCCCAAAGAAGTGGTAAATGCCCCATCCCCGGAAGTGTTCAAGGCCAGGTTGGACAGAGCCTTGAGCGACATGGTCTAGTGTGAGGCGTCCCTGCCCACGGCAGGGGGTTGGAACTGGATGATTTTACGGTCCTTTCTAAGCAAAACTATTCTATGATTCTGTGATTCATTAATTATGGTGAGAGCAGGTAGTCAATACAGCCACCAGTAGTAAATGAGCATTGGCGAAAAAGTGTTACTTTGACTTATGGAATATTTACAACAGCAATGGCAAGTGACTCAAGTTCCATCTCTGTTCGCTGCATGTAGTTCTGCTGTAACCAGAGACTGTTACAGTTCTGCTGTAATCAAAGACTTACTAGCACTGCAATAGGAACAGCATTCTGCTTCATTTGTTGGAGACAGGGAAAACAGAATAGACAGAATAACTGCATACATCCAGTGGAGAAGCAGCATTAAACACAACTGCAGTGTGGATGACTCAAGGACCAGGATGTGGAACAGATCATAGAATCACAGCCTGGTTTAGGTCAGAAGGGACTTTAAAGCTCATCCAGTTCCAACCCCCTGCCATGGGCAGGGACACCTTCCACTAGAGCAGGTTGCTCCAAGCCCCGTCCAACCTGGCCTTGAACACTGCCAGGGATGGGGCAGCCACAGCTTCTCTGGGCACCCTGTGCCAGCGCCTCAGCACCCTCACAGGGAAGGACTTCTGCCTAATGTCTAACGTAGAGCTCCCCTCTGGCAGGTTAAAGCCGTTCCTCCTTGTCCTGTCCCTACAGGCCCTTGTCCAAAGCCCCTCTCCAGCTTTCTTGTAGCCCCTTTAGGCACTGGAGCTGCTCTAAGGTCTCCCCTTAAGGAGCCTTCTCTTCTCCAGGCTGAACCAGCCCAGCTTTCTCAGCCTCTCTCCAGAGCAGAGCTGCTCCAGCCCTCACAGCATCTCCGTGGTCTCCTCTGGACTCACTCCAACAGCTCCACATCCCTCTTGTGTTGAGGGCTCCAGAGCTGAATGCAGGGCTGCCGGGGGGTCTCATGGTCCAGCTGTCCCACAAGTGCAGATGCATCAGCTTTGGTCATTCACTCTTTAAGGATGAGAAAAGGGACTACTCTTGCCCATGAGTAGTTACAGTTCTTCAGCCTGAACAGTTCTGCCTTGGTCCCTAAGACTTTAGCATCTGCATCTAACAAGATGTATCCCCAGACATTAAACTTTCAGTAGACGATAAAGGGTCCTTTTGCTCCTGTGTTCTGAAATGGCATTGTAAATAGATAACATAACCCATATCCCTCCTTAGACTACCAAACCACCGCAAGGAGACTATACAGGTTCCCAGAGAGTAATTTTAAATGGAGCACAACTAACAGATCTACACATAATCAAGACTTGATCAACAAATTCAGACTCCTCTGGTTCACAATCTCATCACAAAGAATTAGTTTTATCTTGTGATGTACTAAATTTTCTTAATCCATTAAAATTATATCCCAATTTTAAATACTTTTTATTCAACAAATGTCTATTAATAAAACTGGTTGAATAGAACAGAAATTATATTTTCCTTTCAGAACTGCCAGTGTAGCCTTGGGCATTTTACTCCCTGTATCAGGAGCAAGTCATAAAAGTCTTTCAGCACCCAAAAATATCAAGCCCACTGTGAACACTCTTGTAGAGAAAGAAAAAATAAAAGCACTTCAATGTGCACTTTTCACAGTTCTCTTGCTTGTACTGACAAAGTAATTTATTTTTTAATAGGGAAAGGATAATCATCAACTTTATATGTAAAAGTTTCATTTGTGTTATTAATGTACCAATATTTTATTACATAGAATCCCCTTGCTTTAGCTCTGCCTGGACTGCATCTGGCCTGAATAAAAGAACATTTGATTTTTGAATATCTACTCTTTCTTTTCCAGACTCAAGAGAAGAAAACTATTTGTTTTCTACACTACAGAGCAGACTTTGCAAATTTTAGCTGTCACTGCATTGTCCTTATTTGTTCTTCTCACTACAGAGAGGACAAGAGAGTTAAAAAGCCCAAATTAATTATTTATACAAACGATCTCTGAAGAGCCAGCAGGGATTATTAAGACTCTTGTGTGCTGTGAAGTGATTTACATGCTGGCAAGAGCAAACAGGCAACATTAGAAATACCTTTCCTAGCCTTTCAGAAAACACTGAAGCACATTTCTCATCAAGTGCTGATCTTACTGGGAGGATGAAAGTTGCACAACTGACACACAGACAAAGGGCCATCCCCATTTGAGATTAAGAGAGTATGCAGAAGCCTCTCAGTATGGGTCATGATAATGTAGCACTGACTAATTAAGTAAATAAATCAGTGCCAGTTTTTGATCTATTTGTTTCACTGATGCTTAGATACAGTGAAGACAACGTGCCAGTGTTGTCATAATATACTGCTGAGAGTTTAAACGTCCCAAGCTTTTGTTTTCAAGAAAAATAATAGCTTACAGCTATTTAGGCCATTTCGAGATTACCTGGTAGACCTCACCATGGGACCAGAGTTCATAGGAGCAGGGTAATTAGAGATGGAAAAGACCTATTAGATCACTGGGCTCATTCCTTGCAATTGCCTCATTGAGGGGGCATTGACTTCCAATGTACTTTGGATTACATCCATAATTCCCAAGAGACAAAGAGAAAAGGAACAGTAGATCATTTCCTGTAAACTGGTAAAAGCTCTGTACATCTGCTAGAAAATGAGTTCTATATCTGAGCTGCTGTACTGACCTTTTTCAGAAGCCTTATGTACTCACCTAACAAAATCAACTGCACATGAGAGAAAAGATGAAAGACAAGTGATGAAAGAGTTGTAAGGGGGTTTTCTATGGCAGTATTGTCACGACTTATATTTTTCAAAGAAGAAAACATGAAGATTTCTGATGGCACCAGAGCAGAGAACTGTATGTCTTACCAAATAACATAATAGTGCAAATAAAGGCCAAAGCTGAGAAATGGCTACAGGCTACAAACCTGATTAACAGTAAGCAAGAGTTTAAACTTGGAACAGATGTGAATGATGGCTGCAGCACACTTATTAGAATGAAATCTGCAATATGAAAATGCTGCCTGAAAAAAAAAGTTCAGTTTAAAAAGAATTAAAAATCAATGTTTTAATCACTGATTTCAAAATGACTGAAAGAGAATATAGTATCTTCATAATTAGGACGGGAACAATCTAAAAGGGAGCAAGTTTCACTTGAAATATGATTTTTCACATTTAACATTTTTAAAGTGGCTAAAATTATCTTAACAAGCTGTCTCAGAGAAATCCATAAAAGTAAGGTTCTGAAAAGCATGATAAAAGTGTGTTTTATACAAAAATGAAGAAGACAATGATTTCTGTGTGAATATGTGTTAAACTGACAAAATGACTGAGGAGCACAGAACAACTTAATCCTATTCTACAAAAGCTTCAGGAATCAGCATCAGCACAAATACAGGTAATCACAAATTTTATAGGAGAGGCAATTCTAGAACAGTGATGCTTAAGAATGGCTGTAAAATCAGAACTACATTTGGTTTTTTCACTATACAAACACAGTAAGAGATGGGCTTTAAAGATTTCGTGGCATAAAATAGAATGTGAATAGGAAGGAAAATAGAGGCCTGGAGAAAATCAGTGACTAGTCCAGGAGCAAGAACTAGGTCAAAGGAAGTACTCAGAAGAATGCTTAAACTTCTTGCCAGCATGTCCAGTGCCATATCTGTTCCAGTTTTAATCTTCATAATCACATTCAGAACAGAGAAGAAGACTATGTTCTATGGTGATTAGTAGTGGTGAATTAGCGAGGAAGAAGAAATCTGGTATTACATGTGCTTGTTTCTAGAGTTTCAGTTTTGGATATTGACAAGAACAGATCCTTACATGCAAAAGTACGTATCTTAGCTAGATCTGATCTACTGATGGAGATGTATTATAAAACATATATTTTTGTGCCCACTGATGCAAGAAATCTATTTCTCAAGTTTCCTGGATACCAAAAACATACACAAGAATTCATTCACACATGATATTAGTTTGATGGCATTTTTTCCTTTCACTACTGATGAACAAAGGCAAATCAAAGCCACAACCTTATACACATACACTTGTGTATATTCCAGTTTTAGGACAATTTTAATTTCAACAGTAAATATTTTAGCATTAAAACTAAATAAAATAGACAATAAAGAGATAGCCATAGAAAGGATAAATATATCAGCCTTGAATACCACTACCAATAGAGATGGCTCAGCTATAAAATAATGTTGAGTCATTAGGAGTTTTGTTACTAACAGAACACGACTTTACCCTTTGATCCTTCCTGTTTTAATTCCAGGTATAGAAAAAACACAATAATGCATCTATAAAAAATAGATTTAGGCATTTTCATTCTGTGCCTGACTGCTGTTGAAGAGGAGTGGTTTACTTAATTGGAATCAAGGTGTGACAATCCAAAACCATGCTCCGGAGAGCAATGGAACTTGAGTGACCTCTTTGCATAACCTTCATAGCAATAATCCAGGTGAAAGAAATAATGAATAATAAAAGAATCAGCCAAAATGAAGCAAAGAAGTAGGGATTGACATGGAAAAAGAAGATTTTAGATACGTAGAATCCAGGCACTTACAAAAATGGACTCTTGCTCATGAAACTTAGCAACTAGAAAAGAAATCTGTGTGATGCATGTAGAATAGGGATGCACACATTCCAGCAAAGCTTCTGGAAGTCTATGGCCTATGACAACAGGTATAAAAATAGATGGATTTCATTACTTGTGTCTGTCATGGCAGTAGAGAAACTGGTCTGTTAATGTGAGACTATTTAGACCAAAAGTCTATACTAGGACTAGTACCATGCAAAACACCCAGGGAAAGAGGATTTCAGGGAAGGTAGTATAAAATGATAAAAATCAGAACTTTCCATATGCAAATGCTACAGAAAAAAAAAAAAAAAGAAAATAAAATCTAAGACTAGTATTTGTTAAGCATTCATCTCACAGAGCAATTTTAATCCATTTTAAGTAAAGAGAAAACATTAGCTATGCCAGTAAGAGATCTCCAGAGAGTACTGTGTGTTTAAATAACAACTGTGTTTCTTTATTTTGGATTGGTGAATGTATCTGTTTATTTATTGTTACCTATATCCAGATAAGGTAGCAGATTCTTCAGTTGTTACTCTATTCTTGAATAAAGAATATAAGAAAAAGGGCAATAACTATGTTATAGGGAAACAAACAAATAAACAACTGAGTGCATTATTACTGCCTTTTGAGGTTTTCTTCTAAGAGCTGGAACATGAAGTTAGTGCTTTGCAAAGTTTTCAGATGGTAAGTTGTAAACCATGCCATAGAACATGGTTTTATGTTCTATGGCATAGGAGGAGGAAAACGGGAACTGAAGTTCTGCCAGAGCCAAAAATGAATGTCTGTAACTGGAGTTAATTATTAACAGTTCATAGATGAAAATGGAAGGGTTCAGAACATGAAGCACGAAGATAGTGAATTCTTTTGTGGCAACAAAAATATACGACAACTCTGATTTAGTCATATCAATGAATGTTATTTGAGTTGTTCTGCATTGAATTTCCTAAATCCTAAGGGCCTGCTCCAAAAACCTCTCAAGTACAACAGCCACCAGCTCTGAGTTCAGTGGGAATACTAGGCTTTGTTTAATGAACCCTTTTAACAGATGTGAAAGGCCCTGCTTCAGAGGAATCCTATACCTGAGATTAAGAATAGCTCTAGCTCATGCTTAAATATGACTACGTTCTTAAAAGTTCTCAAACTGTGCCTGATTTTTCAAACTGAGGCTTAGATTTAAAAAAACTCTATGTTTCCAGGGAAATAGACCAAAACCTCATCTAGTTCCAACCCTCTGCCATGGGCAGAGATGCCTCACACTAGACCATGTCACCCAAGGCTCTGTCCAACCCGGCCTTGAACACTGCCAGGGATGGAGCATTTATCACTTCTCTGGGCACCCTGTGCCAGCGCCGCAGCACCCTCACAGGGAAGAACTTCTGCCTTAGATCTAACCTGAACTTCCCCTGTTTCAGTTTGAACCCATCACCCCTTGTCCTATTGCTACAGTCCCTGATGAGGAGTCCCTCTCCAGCATTCTCGTAGCCCCCTTCAGATACTGGAAGCTGCTCTGAGGTCTCCACGCAGCTTCTCTTCCCCAAGCTGAACAGAGCCAACTTTCTCAGCCTGTCTTGGTATGAGAAGACTTAGTTTGATTAGACTTGGGCAGTAAGCTTCTTGAGGTATAAACCATTTTTATCTAGGTATTTTTATGAGCATTTCTGGTTTTCCTCTAAAGCAATTATGTTCTGTGCAGTAGAAAGATCAGAGCTTCTCCTCCAGCACTCCAGGAACATCACATAAAATCAGTAAAAGCCAAATTCAAACAGAAGAAAGTGGTTCTTGACACAGCATAAAGATTTGTAAAAGTTTTTGCCAAAACAAGTTATGGATCCTAGAGGCTTACATGGGCCAAAATGAGAAACCTGAGGGGGATGTGAAAAAGAAAGTTGTTACGTTTAACTAAACACACACAGAGGCCACATCAAGCTTAAGAAATCCACGATCTCAAAATATTTGGAGGCTGGGACAATAATCCAGAATACTATTGTACACATGTGCACTGGTTTTGCTCTTTCACAGGCTGATAGCTGGTGCTGAAGACAGGATGTTGGGTTGGATAGACCTTTCCTCTAACAAATATTCACCCAATCTGTACGTAACTATATGCTGCCATGCAATAGTGAAAAATAATTTGCCAGACTTTTGGCTGAATTAAGGGTATGTAACACCTAGCCAGGGTGCCCCTTGCATAGAACTTTGTCACAAGATATGTCTGCCTTAAGAGTCTTGTGCAGCACAGTTTATGTGACTGCTGGAACATAAGGGGAATGCAGCTACTGAAACAGAAAACATGGAATATGTCACCAGTGACCAGATCTCCTTGTTCTAATAGTTTACTACTAAGTACCTCCCACAAAGGAGAGGTAATAAAGTCATTAGGCTGAGCAAGAAAACAGCTACACCTAGTAGTGCTTTCTCTGTGCCAACAGTCAGGCATCAACTAAGAGACACTCTAAAGAAGGTCTGAATGAATGAACACTCCCAATCATCCTTTCTATGAGGCTCGTCTCTTCTGAAGTCCTGACCTGTGGGCAACAACAGTCACGCATATTTCAGACACCCTACCACCCAGATAATTGCATTCACAAGAATAATTATTTGAAATACCAATCATAGGTAGTGACAGGACAAGGGGTGATGGGTTCAAACTGAAACAGGGGAAGTTCGGGTTAGATACAAGGAAGAAGTTCTTCCCTGTGAGGGTGGTGAAGCGCTGGCACAGGGTGCCCAAAGAAGTGATAAATGTTCCATCCCTGGCAGTGTTCAAGGCCAGGGTGGACAGAGCCTTGGGTGACATGGTCTAGTGTGAGGCATCCCTGCGCATGGCAGGGGGTTGGAACTGGATGATCTTCAGGTCCTTTCCAACCCAAACCAGGCTGTGATTCTATGATTCAACATCACAAATCAAAATAATGAATTTTAAATTAAATAGTTCATATTCCATCATTCTGCTTCCAATACAATTAGCCATACACTAAACATCATGTAAAAAAGCACTTGCTTTACCCTGATGTCTTACTAAACTAGGGTATACTAGGTGGGTTAGGGAAAAGGGAATATGCCTTTCACAGTCATTTTCTAACCTTTTTAACCACAGAGTTTGTAGTTCATGTCTAAGCATTGATTCATTAAAAGATGTAAGCAATGCTCAACTCTAAACACATTTAAAAACTTCCTGACTTAAAAATCAGTTTGTACTTTGCTGAATAAACATGATCCTAAGCCCAAACAAAGCTTGTCCTAACTATCCTTATGAAAAAAGGACTGTGAGACATTAAACAGGATTCTTTGGTTTGGGTATGATATCTTCGTAACTCTCCTCAGACTATCTATTAAGTTCATAAAGAAATAAGGAAAATATTGATAAAAAGAGCAAAAACCACCTTCCCATTAAAGCAATGCAATGTAAAGCATCTTAAATTAAGCTTAAATTAAGAATTTATAGAATAGCAAGGATTGTATATTATACAGTATCTTGTGTAGATCAGAGTTCCCTCTTCCACTGTGGTTATGGAGACATCACTCTACTCCTATGGGATGATTTAACAGGAAGCCCTATTTTCCCTTCTAACTTTCCTTCATAATATTGAGCTACTTCTTAGTTAAGTTACTCAGTGAAACCATGCCTTAATCTCCCAATGACTTGATTAGTATTTAGGTGAATTCTGCAATGCATTCTTTGAAGTATTGTCTATGAAAGCTGGTCTGAAATACAAGGTCTTGCTGTCCAGTGTGTCCATGCATGTAACTCCCGCCGAGCTGGAGAGACCACAGGAAGTTCAGTGTCATCTGTCAGAAATATGATGACATTTGGAAGACAGGGTGAGAGGAAAGGATGTTACTCAGGAAATTTATTGGTTTATGGCTTAGCAAGATGACCCTGATCCTGAGACCAGTGTTCATTTATCCAATCGGCTGCAACAGAATGTCACAAGCCCTTTTTTCCCCCCTCTCTGAAACTATTGCTGCAGACAACAGGACTAACAGTATTTATTTTGGTTTGTTTTAGCATTATTTATTTTTCATTAGAAGCTTATTGATGTCATTAGAAGCATGGCTATTACTCAGATTTATTCGTCTCTGGTTTCTTGTCTCCTTACTAATCCCTTACTTAAACAATGAATTTATATTTATTTTCCTCTAGTCCTCTAATGCCTCTGCTTATTTCTTAAGAAGCTATTAAAAACATCTCTATTAGTGAGCAGACAATCTCTTCTGTCACCACCTTCAGATTTTAGGGTGCATAACCCATACGGCTTTAGAGTTCAGCATGTCCTTGGAAATATGAACTTATGCCAGACTTGGCGTAGTTCTCAATTGACTTTTAGGGAAAATGTGCATTGCTGTATCCAGTCATGTGGTGATGGGGAGAGACTGAGAAGCTGGCTCCCGCCTGCCACTGTGCAACATGGAGTGCATGCTGAACTGCAGAATGATCTGGGGGATGACATGGCTATAATCCCTCTAGTCCCTGGAAAATCCATTTTAGTATATGAGAGAAATTGTTGCTAAAAAAATAAATGTCTGCCCTCCTCTATTTCTAAAGCAACCAAGGGAAATGTGCTTCTCACTTAAGGAAAAAATTCCCTGTTACATGAAGATTCCTTTGAGTAAGGAATTTTAGGAGGTAAATACTTAAAATTCTACCACAAGGAAGGGGAAGAATGAGATACTTCAAGATGATGGTCCTTCCCAGTAAAGACTAAATATGCCAACCAGTAGGAAAACAAAGAAGGGTTCCTTATGAGCTCATTTAGAGGGATTCTCCTGTAAATTCCATGGGTGGCTTTTACATTATATTTGAGGAAAAAATATTTTTAATTTATAAAATTTGATAAAAATTAATATTTTGTTTCAGGATTTGGAACTGAGCTCTGGTTTTCTTCTCTCAGCAGAATGCCCTAACAACCATGCAATAGATTCCAGTGCTTCTCTCATGGCTTTCATTAAAGTTGTGCCAAAAAGGAGAAAGTCTTGCCAACAGCTTGGCAATTGGGTTTCTCTTCTGAGAACTCCAGTTCTTTCTTAGAGTTTCCATTTCCTGGTTATGTACTAAACATTAGATTAAACAAAAGGGAAGGGCAACAGTCACTACCTTCTGGAGTATAGTAACAGAGCTTCCCAAATCCAACAGGCTGCATTTGGCACCCAGATGGATCACCATCATCACGTTGTTTGGGTTTCTCTTTTTATTTTTCTCCTACAATATTCAGTCTCTATCTGCAATCAGGTGATAAACCAGCAGAATGTCACAACAGAAACAGATCTCGATCCTTCATGCAAAACTGAGGATGTAAAAACTGCAAGTGCTGAGAAGGGGCTGGAGTAGAGGGAAAGGAGGAGTGAAGAGCAGCTGTAAATGAAGCTACATGTAAGACAAAGCTTCTTATGCTGACAAAGCTATGCACAAGAACTGGGTTGTATCTTTGCCTTAAACCAGTATGGAGTTTCTAGATTTACTCCTCAAATCTATATGAGAGACAATAAGGACTCTATTGTGAGAGACTGGCATACCTGAACCATCCGGGTCTTGGAGGAGGGCCTGTTAAAGCAGATGGTCGGACCACCAGTGATGTTAAAGCTTTACCTTTGTGCTTCCAGTGCTTTCATTTCCCTTCTGTTAGCATCTACATTTGTCAATTCATAAAGCAAGAAAACTTTCCCCTCCTCAAATTATACTTTTTAACATTCACTTGTTTGTTTGTATAGTTGTTGGTTTGGATTTGTTTAGAAGAATAAAGACTGTTTTAAATGTCTGTCTTTTCAAATAGTACCTATCTCAGACTGGTAGGTAACAGGTCTGGGAACCAGAGATCTTTTTGCAACGTGCCTCATGCTCCCAAGAGCTCTCAAAATTCAGTAATTAAATATTTTACTTATGTGTCACAGCATTTTCATTTAGGCTGTGCCAAGCTTAAAGAGAGTACTCATTAATCTTGAATGGCCCATTTATGAATTGCCAAAAAGAAGGAATTATGGGTTACATCTTATTTAGGATACATGGAATTCTTTACTGTATTATTCTGGCTTTTTTTTTTTTAATGGATAGGGAGAGAGGGGAAAAAAAGGGTACTGTTTCCAAATACATCTTTTTCAGTAATACTATGATAGTCTATAATAAAAGGCTGGAAGAAGGAATTACACAAATAAAGACCTAACCTCCCCCCCCAAGATTCTACAAAAGAAGAAAAGCAAAGTAAATGTACCTTCGCAAAAAATGATTGTTTCTGCAAACCCAAGATTAGGAAAAGCTATGACAGGATACTGTTAATATAAAGAAAATAGAAACTTCACAATACAGGAAAGCCTTCTTTTTTGAACCTCCCAAATACTGACTGAACAACCCCAAAATTCTAGAGTAACTACACAGCAAATGAGGTACTGCATTTAGCAGGTTGAAAAAGAGATGTGTCAGGTGATTGATTTCCTGTTAAAAAGTATGTCATCAATTCTAAACCTGCATCTGTGTGTAGAGAAGGAAAGTATTTTACAATAGAGTAAGGCCTTGAACACTGCCAGGGATGGGGCAGCCACAGCTTCTCTGGGCAACATGTTCCAACATCTCACCAGCCTCATAGTGAAGAATACAGTGCAGAATTATAGTCATGCTGACTATCTTGAGCTTGCCTTTTCTGTAAACAGAATTATGAAACGAAGAATTTCAGGAAAATTCTGTAAAAGGAGATTAATTCCTTAGGAGTTACTATATTCAGGATTACCTCTTAGCAAAGCTATCTTTATTAATTTGTGCTGTTATATGCATTTAAACCATTCCCTTCTATAGGAAATTAAATTCATCACAACAGATTCCCCATCCTGAAGTTCTCAGTTTAAGCAAGAGCTGCTTTTCAGTAGTCATAAATAAGTTCTCTCTCCTTCCCTCTCCATGCTGCTCTTCCCAGTAATTCCTTCAATTTCAAGGTATCTCCCTGGTTCTCATTGCACAGTGATGACTAGACCACAATCTATTTTATAGTACATGCACTCTTCTCACCCCATTGGGGATAAGAGATATCACAAATCTTAAGAAGTTCCATTATATCAGAGCAGCACACATATTTGTACCTCAAAAAAGGTTTCTGAAGGCTGATTTTTTTTCCATTTTAAACAAACTCTGACTTTTCCTTTTTTGTCTTATGTCACCGGCTTTCAGGCCTCTCTACAAGGTGTAAAATATGGTTAGTTCATAATTCAGGTGTTAAAGCTTTCACACCTATTTTTAGCCTCACTTATAAATGAAATGTGGATTAACGTGAGCACTGATTTTTCCCTTCTATGTCAGTCAGGCTCTTCTTAACATGTTGAACTACTGAACCAATGTCAGACAGATTTCACTGAGGATATGGAAACCCCCAGAATACCATGTTCCATCAGATTATGTGAAAACTGGAGTGACCCTCCCAGTGCCCACATGGAGGGAATGGCAATGTTCAAACCTTGTATCATAGGTATCAGAGATTTCAAGCTGGAGCTCAACTTTCAGACACAAATTCGCATCTCTCAAAACTGGCTCTCACTGATTCTCTGAAACTCTCCCGCTGCTCTTAGTACTGTATTTGCCACCTCTGACTTCGCCGCATTACCATATAAATGTGGGAGGTTTTGTGTCAGAATAATTTGGTCTTGAGAGCCTTTGTAATTCTTTTCCTTTTCTTCCTCTGAAAGGAGGCCTTTCTCACAAAAACACCATAGCAATTTCCATTACCTCATGCTCAGTAAACATGTTTCATTCATCTGCTGCAATTACTCTGTACAAAATCAGGTTTTAATATAATCCCATCATTAAATAAAACCTAAAGTACAATTAGTGGAAAAAACTAAATCACAATCATATATCCTTTGTGTAGAACATTCAAAAGTTTCAAGAAACTCACCACAACATTAAAACTACAGCTAGAAAAGCTGAGGATCTGCTGAGGATGTATTCTTGCAGTGGTAATTTGCAGATGGTTCAGCTATGCCAGTCTTGCACTCAAGGTGAAAAAGGCACTGTATTTTTCTGACATTACTCTTGCCAAAGGCAAAATGCTTGGTGAATGTTGCTGGCTTTTCACTAAACCTAGCACTAGGAAATTCCCTTCTTCATGTTAGAGGACTGAAAGATTTCTTTTCCACTCTACCTAGCTTTGCAAGGCAGATATCTCTACAGGTTAGTCCTCATGACTTGTGTTGCATCAGTTTGTATGTAGTTTACCACGAGGTTCTGCAACCTGAACAGGCACAACCAATGAACGAGTAGGAACATGGTGTGTTCTTATGAACACCCCTAGAACTTGTGGGTCATGAGTTAAGTTCAGGTGAAATAGAGACACTTTTGTATGAAAAATACCGATGTTGCACCTTTTTGCTCCTAGAAGGATTCCTACATCATAGAATCATAGAACAGTTTGCGTTGGAAGGGACCTTCAAAGGTCATCTAGTCCAACACACAAAGGAATTCATAGTAAGAAGCATAACTCACAATGTCTACATATTGTGAGACTGGGAAAGAAGCAGTTGTGAAATGAGCAATCTGAACGGCATAACTGCATCCCGCTCTTACTCAGTTTTTATTCATAGTCTCTGTATGTGACTAAGTATGCAGGATTAATACAGTAAAAAACTTGTATCTTGATTTCTGCTAAGAAAAAAGATGTCTACAGAATCATAGAATAGTTTGGGTTGGAAGGGATTTTCAAAGCTCATCCAGTCCCACCCCGTGCCATGAGCAGGGACATCTTCAACCAGATCATGTTGCTCAGAACCACATCCAGCCTGGCCTTGAATGTCTCCAGGGATGGGGCATCCACCACCTCTCTGGGCAACCTGTGCCAGTGTTTTACCACCCTCATTGTAAAGAATTTCTTCCTCACGTCCAGCCTGAATCTCCCTCTTTTAGTTTAAAACCATCACCCCTTGTCCTGTTGCAACAGGGCTGATAAGTCTCTCCCATCTTTCTTACAGGTCCTTTTTAAGAACTGACAGGCTTCAATAAGTCTTCCTGGAGTTTTCTCCAGGCTGAACAACCCCAACTCTTTCAGTCTTTCCTCATAGGAGAGGTGCTCTTGACCAAGCCATGATACACACAATAATTATAAACATCTGAGGCATTTATGAACATTTTGTTTGGAATAAACCCCCCCCCAAGTGCAATGCAAATTTGGGAACTTTGTCTATTTGGTATATTTGATTGTTAAACTGGAACAATATAAATTTTGAAGTGTTCCAGATTAACGTTCACATCACACAGTGATGTCAGTGTTCATATTCCTAGAGAAAAGAAACCTGGAAAGCCTTATAACATTCACAAAGGAAAAAAAAAAAAAAGCCTAAATGAACAAAAAAATCGTATTACAGCTTTTCCATTCAACTTTTTCCCCTGAAATAAACACTTCTGCAGAGAAGCTCACTAGCATTGTTCCCAAATTCTAAGTAATTCTTCAGAATAAACTAGAACTACCATTGAAAGGATGGAGCAACTTTTCATTGACCTTCTAATTACACGTCTGCTGGAGTTTCCATGACATCAGTAGAATAGCCTATTTCTCACAGATACTTAAAAGCTTTCCAAAATTGTAATTTAAAGTCTTTCCAATCTTAAAGGTATAAAAATCTCATTCTGAAGCTCTAGCAGTTCAACAGTTACTTAATTGAAAGGCTGTGTGTACCCAGCCATTCTGACTATCCATTCCTCAGCTCAGGAAGTCACTTCATCCTTCAACTCTCAAATCAACCCAGTATTCACTTGAGTTCAACATCACATGTTTATGCACTCTTCTGCCTTCCATCCATAAGCAGTTACTTCTGCTTTCTTAGGAGCTGTAGTAGTTTTTCCCCTTTCTTCCTTCCACCTTGGGAAAGGGTCAGCTGAGTCTGATTTTCTCCTGTCTAGTTCCAAAGCCATAGGGAAGCAGAGGAAAGGGCCGAAATTAGCTGCCTTAGAATTTATGCAATGGAAACGACATGGGAAGAAAAAGGCCTTCATTTGAGGACTTTGTGGAAGCTGCTGAAAGGAAGGTAAAGAAGCCCTAAGTGTTCTTTTCGTGGCAAGCTCTAACTGGCAGCTCTTTCCCACAAAATGGGAAAGCAATCCCAAAAGCTGGCATTTAGGAGAGCCTGAAATGCCTCCGATTAGTGGGAGAATGTCTCCTATCCAGGAAGTTATCCACGAACAGGTAATTTGGAGAATTATCTTAATCACATTTAGAAGCACCTCTTTCTTCAAATCATGGAGGGAAAGGCTGAGCTTTACTTATTTTCCTTTGTATCCTTATCAAAATGGAAAATGTGTTTTTGAACAAATCTTTGAATCTGCTTTAGATTATTTTCTTAATGCTGCTCTATTCCACAGGAGTTGTTTGTATTGGTTGTAGATAATGATGTAGTCTGTTCATTATAGCAAGAAATCTATCAAATGTAATTGCAGTCAATTACTGAGACAAGTTGAACTGCCATAATACACTTTCTCACATTTTAAGGAAAAATTGCCTACTTTTAGAAAATTTAAAGTGTTCCTGCCAGCTTGGTGTGACAGCTGCAAAAAAGGATGAAACAACAGAATATTGTATTAGGGCAATATCGGCACAAATACAGAACAGAAACCAAGAGATTAGGTAGCACTTCTGCATAAAGGCTGATGTGTTATTGTGTACGATCAGAAGTTGAACAGGAGTAAAACATACACTACTGACAAAACCCATACGTAGTTTATATACCTATTAGAAGATAGATGCAAAATTTGTGCAGAAGTGATGTGGTACCAGTAGGAATCTAGCATCCACGTTTTGACACTGTATTTTTAAGGAAGATGGAGAGAGCTCATAGGAAAGCCACAAAAATTGTTCATTTAAGAAAATTAGTTACAAGGAAAGATGGATAAAATTGTGGCTGGTTAACTGAAGGAATTGGAAATTGACAGTGAAAGTGATAACATGCTGCTGCCAAAATGAAGCAATAATCTGGTTTTTATATCTGCTGTACAAACAAAGATATAATGGCTTAATTTATTCCAAAGTACGTTAAGGAGATACATAAGGGCAAAGTGCCTAGCAGAAAATACAGACTCATAGAATGGTTTGGGTTGGAAAGGACCTTAAGATCATCCAGTTCCAACTCCCTGCCATAGGCAGGAATGCCTCACACTAGACCATGTCACCCAAGGCTCTGTCCAACCCGGCCTTGAACACTGCCAGGGATGGGGCAGCCACAGCTTCTCTGGGCACACTGTGCCAGCGCCTCAGCACCCTCACAGGGAAGAACTTCTGCCTTATGCCTAACCTGAACTTCCCCTGTTTCAGGTTGAACCCATCACCCCTTGTCCTATCGCTACAGTCCCTGATGAAGAGTCCCTCTCTAGCAACCTTGTAGCCCCCTTCAGACACTGGAAGCTGCTCTGAGGTCTCCACGCAGCTTCTCTTCTCCAGCCCCAACTTTCTCAGCCTGTCTTCATACAAGAGGTGCTCCAGCCCCTGATCATCCTTGTGGCCTCCTCTGGAAGCACTGGAAGGGATTTCCTGGAGAAGCTGGGGAGCCTCCATAGGTAATATCTATTAACATGTTGGTCAACAATTCTTTTTCCCAAATAATTTAAAGTCACCACCCAAAGACATACAATACAAACAACAAAACTTTATGAGCACTGTATAGCTAGAAACCATTTCATTGAGTGAGCTAAATTTCTTCCTCACCTAGATTCATGGAAAACAGAAGTAAATGCAGTACTTCGTGGAATTAGAGTGGTAATGTAATGCAAGTCAGATGTAAATCAGCATGAGTCTTCTTTTCCCGGTACAAATTGCAGTGCTATCTTCAAATTCTGTAACACTATCACAATTCCAACATGAAAAGTCATCAAATTTCAGCTATTAATTTCCCCTCAGGTCTTATGTGCACCTTCAAAAACGTTTTCATGCCTCTCCTGGAGCAATGCTATAGTTTTCCAGCACCAGTCCCAGAGACTTAGTTTCAGTCCTTAGTCAACCAGCCCCACGACTTCAAATTCCCCATGAGTACAGACTCCCAAAATGCAAATTTAAGCCTACTAATGATTTCTCAATTGTCATTGAAGCCTGGTAGAAATAATCTGGAGATCACCCAAGATATGCGAACCTTATTTTGAAAATCACTTCTTTGAATCGAATGACCACTTCTATTCACAACTGAAACCAGCAAATAAGCAAGGATTATTGCTTAAAGTGTATTCTTTTACTCCTGCTTTTCATTGGGAGGTTTTCGATTTTTCTCCTTACCATTAGTTTTATAACTACGAAGAACGTGTTTGACCTGAATCTCATTTAAGAGTTTATTTGGTATTTCATTTTGATAAACGGCAGAAAAAAAAGGTATCAAATTTTACCAGTTGAATGTTTTTGTAATTTAAATTGACTGAATAAATTAGAATAAGCTTCAGCCCTAGGATAAACTAAATAGAGTGTCAAATTCACTATCCTCATTTTTTTTAAAGTAATTATAGCATCTTATAGAATGCAGGATTTTGGATTTCTTTACACCTCCTCACCTTCGTTTTGTTTCAATTTTTAAGCTAGCAACCCTATTCCAGTTTATGAAGGGAAAAAAAGTATGTTAACAAATGTCTGCCTTTTTAAGTTCATAACTGACCTGGGCCATTGGTCCTCCTAGTTGGGCTACACTCTGTGTGACTGTACTGGCTGAAAGTACCAGCTCCCCAGGCTGCCTGCCTGAACTTCTGCTATGGGTCACATCCAAGGTAGAAGAGCAGTAGAGGGGAATCTATGACACACTTTAGTTGTACCCTTTCATATAGAGCTGCATTCACACAAACTGCCAGGGAAATTGGGTGCTGAAGAGTAATGTCTGACCTGGGGAAGAGTGCGGAGGAAGCAAACATCAGCTCCTGCCAGCTCTGCAAGGACAGCAGCAGAGTCTGGCAGGAGGGCCAGACAGCTGAGGTCATTCACATCTTCAGCAAGCAGCTGTTTGCTTCAGGGAGCAGCGGTCACAGCCCTCAGATCCTACAGACACTCTGCCGGCAAGCGGTACTCTATCAGGCTGCTGTTAACAGTTGCCTTCTATCATGTGTCCGAATATTAAGCCTGGTTTAGATAGGAATTATCTAGACCGACGCCAACTAAACTGGAGGCAAACTTTAAACACAGTCAAGTCCTTAAACAATCTGCCTTAGAATATTAATTCTAATATACTTAAAGCAGACTGCATGGGGAAAGCAAACCTGTTTGATGGGGAAGAAGCACTAACCAGAAAGCAGAAAAGCTGAAAGAAATAAAATGGTCTATTTATAGAAGTTGCCAACTAGTTCTTTTTTTCCTTGAAATCACTTTCCTGGAATTTTTTTGTATAATATATTCATTTTACTGATGAGTGGGAGGAATCAGAACAAAGCAAGAAAAGCAGGCAGCCTGTTTTTTAAATGACTGTTTATATTTGTCCTTCTTGGACTCTTTTCCCAAAACATACCACAAAGAACATTCCTTCTCTTCTCCCAGTCATGTCTCTTTCTTCTCCTCACAGTTTTTCTAGTGCCTTCCATAAGGCGAGGATAGTAATTTGTGGAGATAACAATCACAAAAATGAAGAAGAAACTCACTGGGATACAGCTAGACAAGGACATGACAAACCTGGCTTTAACTTCTACCTTTGCTATAAATATGCTCTGTCGTCTTTGTTGAGGCATTTAATTTCGCTTCGATGGCTTCCCACCTGTGAGATGTACATAATCATTCTACTTTCCTGGAAATGTTCTGCTGAACAAAGCTACTTTCTGCTATGTACGGGTAACAACAATCACAGTAACATCCAGTCTAGAAGAAATTCCCTCCCTTTTCCCTTCCATTTCCTCAGTTCCCTCTCCTCCCCTCCATTTTTGGAGAGATTTGCTTGCATTGACTTTCATAAAAGAAGTATTACCAGAATATATACTCTCCCTAGCAATTTGAATGCAATTGTCCCTGCTTATCACCACTTGAAAACACACTAGGTTCCCTTGCTTCAAATGGGCACTACTGTGCATTTACAAAGAAATTGTAAGATTTGCTAGGCCAAAATGCTATCACTAAATAGACTGTATTTAGTGATTCTTTCAACCAAGTAGTGATGATGTACACATCATCACAGATGCAGCCAAATGCTTGATGGGCAAGAACTACATGTTGCCTTCCTAGCAGTATGTAAGAAGGAACGTTCCAGCACTCTTTACCAAACATAGCATGGGGTAAGGAAGATTGAAGTCCATGAATGACTCCAAATATACAGAAACCTGACAGCCAGAAAAACCATAGGTCATTTGCATGTTTAGAAAGTAGCCTGGGAGCCTGGCAAGGCCAGAGTAAAGTTAAAATTAAACAGTAACTTAACATGAAACTCCCGAATCAAACTCAAACTTGGGCGCACATTAAGAAATATGATAGACTGGCTTATGTAGCACCTGGAGATATCAAACCCAAGATTCAACTCAAACAGAGAATTCCTGACTGAATCCACCAGCCGAGCTAAGTAGGCTGTAAAAGGAGGATGTGGGAAGCCAAGATGAAAACCAACTGATACTTTTTCTTAGTTGTGACTGGACTTATTTAGATGTCACATCATTGTTGCTTCTCAAATTCTTTTGCAATTAGTTATTGGATTCCTATAACAACTATAGCAAATATGTTTTCTAACTAGAGATTTAGTCATTTACTTACTTACTCACTCATTTACTGAACTACCCAAATTATACTTCTGATTTTCTTCTTACGCTATAGATACATATACACACACATACATATATACATCTATATATATAAAAATCATGACAAATATATCTATAGAGAGCCTTGGGAATGCTTACTGAAAGAACTAATTCTTCCCAGTATCCAGATCTATAATTACATCAAAACAGTTTCATATGACCTTTAAGAAATTTGCCAAAGGCACACATCCTGTGTGCTCTCAAATGAAGTTTGCTTTTTCCCCACCATGTCACTATAAAGCAATGTTACACCAAACAGACTGATGTAATGTCATGTCTGACTGAAGTATAACAGCATTCAGCAAGCCTGATGCAACCCTGGAGAAGGTAAATATATCGCATTTCCATTGTCTGGGTAGTGGGTCCTAACTTAACATTAGCATTAAAAATACACTGTGAACATGATAAAAACTTTTGGAAAATTAGAGTACTTATATTGAAACAGTCTGATTCCTTTTTATCTTTTTTCCTCATCTGTCTTTGATGTGATATTCTGTACGTCTATTTAGTTAACTCAGTCTTGTTAAAGCAAAACATCAGCATGACATGAACTAATTTCTCATGCAGGAAGTTTTGTCATGTGTTGCATTTGATATTTTTCTAAACACAGTCTTGCTATCAAGAAATGACATTGTATACTTCTACTAGGGGAAAAAAGAGTTGCTGATGTCCAGCCTCCTTCCTTCCATTTTGTTTTTATAAAGTGACAACTATTATTCAGCCACTGTTGAAGTGGCTTTGAAGCATTTACTAGTGGAAGATATGACTTCAATGCAAGGCCATAAACTGTAGGAAACAATTCTCATTTTACAGAGCAGTGGATGAAACAAATATATTGGGTTTCTTATGTATGTTCTTATAAGTTTGCTTTATAACTTCTGAATTAGATTCCTTCATTAGAGCCCAGCTAGGCAAAGTGTGCCATCCCTGAGGATCAGTAGTTTTGTAATGCAATTTAATGGTATTTTTGCATTTAATAGAACTTTTCTTTCTGGTTTTCTTCCCATAATTTTCCTTGCAAGCAAAACCAAACCAAACCAAACTCCTATGAAACTACCAAAGCCAGAGAGTTCCATCCAGCAATGCCAAAATATACATGTCTCAACAAAATGGTCTACAGTTTGCATCTGCCTAACGGAGGGCTTTTCAGTGCCTTGGCATTCGGAAGACCTGATGTTTAGTGCTAGGTTACCTGGCCTCTAATCCCTTCATATCTTAAACTCTGCGATGGGTATGAATCACTGCTGTTAGGTCATCCTCTAAATCAAAGGGAGCAGGCAGTTCTAGTAATACTGTACTTAACAGTAGTGCTTCTACTTTTTAACTGGCCTAGATGAAGGGCAGGAGTATTTGTGCAGATGATCAAACACTTGGCCTACAGAGTTAAGAAATCACCATTTCTTATCTGAGAAAGAGAAGATGGGTTCATCATCTCCTAGTATGTTGCAATTTGAAGAAAAATAATGTTGATTAATCCCAAAGTTAAAGAGATCACTGACTGTGAGCTTGAACACATAACAAAACTGAGCAGAGTGAATACACAGACAACAGTAAATGTATCAGGAGAAACAAAAGGATGTGTGAGATATTGATCCCGTATCTTCAGTGCTGTTTGATTAAGTATGAATTCATTGAAGATCTTAAAAAGGATGTGGTCAAAATTGAATTTTACTGGCTAATTGATACTCTTTCCAAACTATGATAGACTTCACCCTTCTTTCTGTTTACAGCTTGTGAACAAAGCAACTTAGACTCTATGGGGCAAGAATATCTGAGGCTACAAACTTCCACCAAATCAATAGATGTACTTCTGTTATACTTCTGTTGTGAGGTATACTCACAAATGGACAAACTTGTGTTCTGGGTGTTCTCTAAATGTCATCAAACATTGGCTCATAAAAATGACTGTGAAAGAAGTGTTAGTAATATTATCAAATGCAGTTTTTTATGTGAATGGATCATTGTCACGTTCACACACAGGAACAACTCATTGGTAATAATGGACATCATATTGGATATTTCTTTCCCATCAAATGTAATTCCAGAAAAAGGGATTAAAATGTCAATGTATTTATCTGGGAGAAAGACATGGTACCCACTTCATACAGTCAGAGTTCTGTTCTACATGTACAAATCAATGAACTTGAAAACATCAGGAACCACATTTTGTATCAAGAGATTTTGGGAATTCTTTTCTCTGAAATAACATTGACTGTTATTGCATCTAGTAACTGTCATTTGCTAATATGCATTCCAAAATGAAATGTTCTCATATTGTTAACTCACAGGTTTTTAACCTGTATAAACACAGCTTTCTGCTCACCCAGTCTTTCCTCCTTGTGTTTTTGTACATTTGAATTCTCCTAGATATATATAGTATTCTTTTTAATTTTATTTACTTATTTTAACTAATTCTGGATTCTTTCCGATTAGCCAGCAATGCATTTAGCATCTGTCATATCTGTCACTGTTCTTGAAATCTCCTCTCCTTGCATAACAATATCTATAAAATACTGAAAAACACCCTTCGATCCATCATTCCAACTGTAAACTAAAACACTGAACAAGTGGAGTTCAGGACAGAACCTTGCCCATTACTATGACCTGCCCACTAGATAAAAAGCGTTCACAAGTACTGTTTTGGAGAAAGAGAGATAGAGTGGGCACTTATTTTGTTGCAATTATACATGGATTATACTTCCCTAATTTGCCTATGGCATGCATTGTCAAATCAGATGAGCAGGAATGTCACTGAATAATCTAGATTTCAATACTGAACTCCCATTCCAACTTGCTGCAGTAAACTACATAACCTAGCATTGTCTACCCATACACCATCATGCCCTGCCAGCATCTCTCCTCAACATTATCTGCTGCCTCCTGGATCCTTCCTGTAACATTCAGGCCACTCTCCATAGCAGTAATGATTCCTGTAGGTGGACGGAGGAGCCTTCTGCATAGCTGCTGTCACTGACAATTTAATCAGGAAGCATGTGTTACAGTTGGGCAGCAAATGTGTCCCACATGCAGCTGACTGCTTAGCACATGCTCACTTCCAGATGAGGAACGTGAACTTTGCAGTTAGCTCACCAAGTACCCCTGTTCCTCACTAAGTTAGGCACACTCTGCACTGCAGGAGCTGTAGAGAACACACAGTATACGACACCTCTTAGCCAGTGCTGGGCAAAACAGTAAGTCTTTGGCCCAGTTTTTGGTAGGTCTGATGTATTAGAATGGATAAGTAAAAGCTCAGTGTATTGTTAAAGTTGCAGTATATCAAATCTATATATCTTTCATTCACAAAGCAAGTTAACCTGCAAAATATTGGAATATAGACTGATTTGACATGAATTACTCTTTACAATCTTAGGGAAGTTTCAGCATTTCTTTTGGATAATTTCAAGTTGCTCATTTAACTCTTTGCTCTAGTATCTTTTATCAAAGTGAGTCTGCCTCAGTTATTACTCCCTGGTTGCTTTTATTTCTTTCTCCATTTTTAAAAATGAATACTGTATTTGCTTTTACCAGTTATCTGTGACCACATTAATCCTCTGCTAGCCACAAAGGTATTTACGAAGGTTTCCAAATTACACTGACTTGTTTAAGCATGCTCCAGAGGTTTACTCTTGGAAGCGTTAGAAGTCTATACAACTCTCTCTTTTCAATGTGCAAAGACAAAAGCAAAAAAACCTAAAAACCAAAACCCAGAAGAATGGGCCATATCTACCTTCTGCATATATCCAGTATTTTATATTCTTTCCTATTGAGTAATGGATCTCAGGGAAGAAGAGGATGGGGTGTCACCCTCTATGTCAGTGACCAGCTAGAGTGTGCAGAGCTCTGCCTGGGGATGGATGAGGAGCTGACTGAGAGCTTATGGGTCAGGATTAAAGGGAGGGCAGGGACAGGGGACACTGCAGTGGTGGTCTGCTACAGGCCACCTGACCAGGAAGACCAAGCGGATGAGGCCCTCCGTAGATGGGATTGTTGTGGCCTCGTGTTCAAAATCCTGGTCCTTTCAGGGTCCTTTCCTTTCCTTGGACTACCTGAAACCAGTCCAGGACTGTATCCAGATTAAAAAACTCCAAGGATGTTTAACCTCCCTGGGCTACCTGTGCCAGTGTTCAGTCACCCACACAGAGAAAAACCCCTCTTTCCCTACGCTCAGAGGGAACCTCCTGTATTTCAGTTTGTGTTCTCTGCATCTGGTGCTGTCACTGGGCTCCACCAGAACAATAGCACAGCCAGCACGATCAGCGAGGCGAACAGGAGCTGGAGCTAGTGGCCAGGTGCAACCAAGAAGATAGGTTGTAAGACAAAATCATGGTGATGAGACATGTCCTAGGCCAAGGCGGGAAGTTAATCTATAGATCAGGCTTAAGACCAGGTCCAGTGATCACCAGTCAGGTCCATAGTGATCAGACAGGACGGAGGTCAAGCCAGGAGCCCTACCCACTGGTTGAGATCTGCATCAAGAGGCACCATATCTAAACAGGGACATGTTTGGGCTGGAGACCAGTAGTCCTGGTCTCAGTTCTCAACCCAGCCTCCAAATATAGCCAAAAGATTGAGGTGTCACGGTGAGTTTACATAAAGCTCCTGGGCTGATGGGTGTGGATGGAAGCCCAAGGTGAGGTTGAGCAGGGACATTAAGGTTTATTAGTGTGCTCAGAGTGGTATGATGCCACTCATCATACCCCTAACCCTTATATTATCTTCTTCAGTTGTTTGCTGTATTGCCCCTGCCTTTCTGAGGTTGTTCTTGTTCCTTCCTTAACCAGGGTACCAAAATTGTTTGTGTTATCATTATTTTGCATTACTTTCCATTATAAACTTTTTCTAACCTTTGACTAGCAGAAACACCTAGAACAAAAAAAATCCCTGCCAAAATTCAGGAATGTTGCAGTTTCCTGAATAACTTTGCCTGCTTACCATCACACGAACCCAGAAGATCCTCACTTACCACCCAATGACTGCAGATTACTGTGCACAGATGTGCAGCTGTTTGTCACACGGAGATCTCATTAATATGTTTTAAAATTAATCATGTGCACCATAACAAGACTATTACATGGTAAAGGAACTTACAGGTGCCTGCTGCCCTCACTTCTTACACGCCTCCAGCCTCTTCTATACTCCTTCACGTCTACCACAGAATGGTTGAGGCTGGAAGGGACCTTTGGAGGTCATGTGGTCCAGCTTCCCCCTGCTCAACCAGGGACATGTAGTGCCTGTTTGCCCAGAACCATGTCCAGACAGCTTCTGAGTACCTTCAGAGTCCACAACCTCCCTGGGCAACCTGTTGCAGTGTCTGATCAACCTCACAGTAAAAAAACACTTCCTTATTGCCCCCTTTGTTCCTTACCGATCCCCTTCCTTTAAACGCTGCTTCATAAGTTTTGCAAAGTCCCATAGATTTCCCCTCTGATGTCCCAAATCCTCATGTTTCTTTTGTTTCCCCCTTCTTATCAGTTAGAAAGTCCAGGTGACCTCCTCCAAAGCTGTACCTGGAGTTTCTTAATGGCCCATCAGTCAACAACGGGACACTTCTGGTCTTTGGCATTATATACCAGACTTGTGTTTCTGTGCATTCTTGTTTATCACATACTTCTTTACTTATTATTCCCTCTGCATTAAAAATCCTTGACTGGATAATCTTAACATAGCAGATTCTCTCCCCTTCCACATACCCATACATTACTAACCACAGCAACCCTTACTGGTGTTAAACACATTGCATCACCTGCAGTTCTTTGCAGTTCAGGCAGAACTCTGAAAACATTTCAAGTTTCAGATCTGTGCAGACTGTGATATGCCCTTGCCTGTGTCAATGTGCAGCCAGTGTTCACAAACAGGCCCCAAGCTGTGTAAGTATAAGTGATGATGATGATCACGATGCACATCACTGAAGAATGTGCTCTATCCTGACAGAAGGATGGACTAAGCGTAGTTTGACTTCAAGAATGGTTTTTTTCAGTATTGTCCAGATTCCAGTCTTTTCCTAAAGTTATTATAGACATTTGTGATGGATCTGAATAGAACTTTTTTGTAATGTTTTGAATTTTAGCTCAAGGCAGGCTTTTCCCAAGAGGACAGCTCTCCCAAGAGAATAGTTTCACTTACTTCCTTATCCAGGAAAGGCTTCTCTGAGCAGCACCATCTTTTTTTTTTTTCTCCTAGAGTAATCCTGCCTACCTTTACGATTAATGCAGGCCATACCTTCTGCAAGTAAGGGAGAGAACTTGTATTCAGGTTTTAGAGTCAAACCTCTACTTGGATAGAGATCAGTCCTTCTGGTGTGTATAAGAAAAGGGAGAGCTAAGAGCCGTTTTGGCATTTTGCACATAGTGTAGGTACTTTCCTTCCACTCATCTTCCTCCAAATAAACCCAACAGTAATCAAGTAGACCCTGTGGCAGTGAACTCATGTCACCACTCACCTTCTTAACTTAGTTTCTCCAACCACGTGTTATGTGGTGTGATGGACAAGTCAGAATTCCTGCACACCTCAGTTTGCTTTTTTCCCCTAAGGTATTGCAATTGCAGTCATAGAAAGACTAAAGATCCAGAGCATGCATCTGTTAAATACTGTATGGCAGTAAACTAGTATAAGCATTAACAACACTACTAAAATTTCTGCATATTTAGTTATTACAGTAATATATGTATTTTACGAAGCTGTTCTAAAAGCAATTGTCTTTGCAAATGATTACTATCACAAGCAGTTTGTACATTTTCTTATATATGTGAAATAATTTTGAGATCCTTCATGATGAACAGAACTATGTAGGTTGCTTTTATTAATTTCTCTACTACTAATTACTTACTACTCATATCTTCAGGCAGTCCACCAGTCAGCAGTGGGTCAGATTTACTACTTGCATAGGACAGTCAGAAAATGACACCATATCCTTACCTCTACCTTCCAAATGCACATTAGGAAAAATTACAGGGAAGGAACTGTGGCTGCATGACTGTGAGCTGTAATTCTTCCCACTATTGTGCAGTTTATGTATCCTGTATTATATAAAGGAACCTAAATACATATTATCCAATTTTATATGAAGATTATAGGAAAACCTTTCCCCCCCAGAAATTGAGAAAATCAAAGTTTTGATTTTACCCCAGAAATATAAAAAAGATATTTAGACTAAGCAGTATGTCTTGGGCAACATATCTCAAGAAGGATAAGCATTTGGAACAGCTTTTCTTAATTCAAAAAAGCTTATATCAGTCTTAAATGACTGCTAATCTCTGCATTCTTGGCATTGTGCAGCATGTTCAGATTGCTGACTATTGGGAAAGTTGGGGAAACATGAATACTTTCTATTTCTTACATTTAATCTTCTTACCCTAATCCATGACTGAAAAATCAAAAACCTCAAATTTAATGCAAAAAACCATGCACTGCAAGAAGATGTGACTAGAAAATGTTAAGCGTAGGTCCTGAAATCCCTCATGCCATAACCTTTTCAAGCTTCACGGAGCTCTAATGCTCAGTAACTAGCAAAGCAGAAATCATATGCACCTCCAGAAAACAGAGATTTAAAGTAGGTTCGTAATAGGAATTGACAGAAACCTCTCTCAGACTCTACTTGTCTAAAGGAGATTATCCATAAACCTACCTAGTTTGAATTCCCTGGCTTAATCCACTTCTGGGTGGGGTCAAGTATATAGCTATGATAGATTTGTTCTGCTTTCAACACTCACAAGCTGTCAGTTCACAGATGTAATAGCCTGAAGCCATGTCTGGAGAGAAGGTTTAATCCTTTGATTTAATGTGGTATCAAGTCAGGAGGAGTCAAAAGTCCTCCAATCACATTTGATTCAAGTTTATATATACAACTTGTATAAATATATTTCACTGAACAACTTCCATTGTATCTTAGGATATTCCCTATATGGGATAATTTTAAATAAAAGAGCAAGTATGTGGGTGGTTCCCATTGTTCCAAAGGTGGTGAAAGCCTGAAAAGAAACACATTAATATGAAGTGTGTGCCACACTATTCAGTGCTTTGGTGTATCTTGTCCACTACATAAACACTTCAAAAATCCATGAACAGATCTATTGTAGTTCATTTTCTCTACAGCTCTATTTGCAGTAGTGTAGGTCCACTGAGCCAAGTCCAATTAGACCAATATTAATTACTTACTGGTTTGTGTGGGGCAATCTTTTTTATTTGTCAGGGAAGCTGCTTGGAAATGAATGCACAGCAGTAAATGAGAATGAATAGCAAGCTTATGAATGAAAAAAAGCATCATTTGAGACCTTGTTCAAATAATATTTTCCCAAAGACAGGCACTAAACATTGCTCCTTGGTTTCCTTCTGCTTGAAAATACCTATGGACTGTTGAGCACATTCAGCTTCAAGAATCCCAGTGTAATTAATAAATAACCACTGTAACTCAGCGTGATATTATAAGTGTAGAAAGCATAACATTGCTCTGCACATAGTGCAGGTTAGAATTGAAATAAGTTGGTCAGTGTGAAGGCAGGTCACTGTCACATCAGTAAGAAAAATGTAGCTTTATGAACTACAAGAACAAAAAGGCTAAGCTAAGCCTCAATACCATCCCAGCCATTGGATTTTCATGAACTTGAACACCTCCAAAACACCCTCAAACTTAGATCTCAAAATAAGATGGATTTTACCTGAAGGGGGCTACAAGGATGCTGGAGAGGGACTCTTCATCATGGACTGTAGTGACAGGATAAGGGGTGATGGGTTCAAACTTAAAGAGGGGAGATTTAGGTTAGATATAAGGAAGAAATTCTTTACTGTGAGGGTGCTGAGGCGCTGGCACAGGGTGCCCAGAGAAGCTGTGGCTGCCCCATCCCCGGCAGTGTTCAAGGCCAGGTTGGACAGAGCCTTGGGCGACATGGTCTAGTGTGAGGTGTCCCTGCCCATGGCAGGGGTTGGAACTGGATGATCTTAAGGTCCTTTCCAACCCAAACCATCCTATGATTCTATAATGAATCATCTTGTGGCCTGGATCATCAGCTCCTGTAAATTGGCACAGCTTTGTTGGAGACACCACTTTTAAGGACAAGTCACATTACAAACTTGATAAGAGTCACAACTCAAAGTTCGGGGAGGGGTGGGGAGGGTGGAAGGAATTTGCACATAAAATTATACACAGCTTAATGTTCTAAAACCTGTTACATGTCCCTTCCCCATTTGCTCTATGGCATTTCAATGGATAGTTGGTAGCTATGGAAAGCATTGAGAAATATTCAGTATATGAGCATATAATTTTTTCAAATGAACTGAATTCTTTAAATGCATTGAAATCTTTAAAATGCATTTGAAGTCAAATTGTGAATTTACCACGATACTGAGAGCAGTGCTTGTGTGAAGTACAGGTTGTTTCATAAATACAGTGTTCTGTGATTTGCGGGAAAAATGTATAAGCCAAACAGCAAAATCTGGTTTGCAGCACAGTCAAAAAATAGTTGTTAGGTGTGTCTAAAAAAATATCTGTTATAGGAGATACACATCTAAAACGGGTAAATGTTGCATAGTAGCCAAGATTTCTATTATGTTAGGGCAGTGATTCAGCATTCAACCAGGGGAACACAAATCGGCTTCTACAGGTCTGTACAAGGTCCATAAATCAGCCTGTTTCTACTTTGGAAGATGAAAGTGTGTAGGCTACCATAGAAATAGTCTCTCTTGTATAATTGGTTCTCAAGAGTAATTCTCACAGATCATAATTCCTACAAGCCCTCACTGTGAGGTAATATCAGTGTGGTTTTGTGTGACTAAGGGCTCCAGGGCTAACCCTTTCTTCTACATGCACTGTAGTAGTAATTGCAATATTAGGTTTTGTCCTACCCTTTATCTGTACAATTTCTTAGTGTCAATTTTAGTGCCAGCTTTTAATGGCTGGTGTCCAAATGTGCTGCAGGCCTCTCCACAACTGATCCCAGTTGACTCGATTAGTGAAACTTGGAGAAAGTAGTTGGATTAACCCTGCTAACAAATTAGCAAGTGCCCAACAAGATAAAGATGTCATATAAAAGGCGTCTGAACAAATATGAGATAGTGACACACTTAGTTTACCTTTGAAAACAACTTAATTCTGTGTTCAATTTGTAGCTGGTCTTAATTGAGATGTAAAAGGAGATCTGATGACTAGGCGCAGCAGTTACCTCCTATATGAGGACTGCGTCTGGTTACTCATGCTTATGGCAAACACAAACTCCCAACTCAATAAATAACCTCTCTGAAGTTGATGGAACACCCCAATGCGTAAGTAAGCATGAGCAAGGGTTCTCATTTAGCCCTAGCAAAAAAAAAAAAGACGACAATTGTTTCCTCTCAATGAGTCAAGTCCAGCTGCACTCAGAAATAAGAATTTCCACTGACACAAAGGGAATTTTCCTTGAGTATAGAGGCAGGATCTGGTTAGATCAAAAATCAGTTTAGACCCCAGAGGGAACAAGCTGGAACCCTTCATCTCAATGTCAGAGATTGTTCATCTTCAACATTTAAGGATTTTCCAGGGTTTGTAAATGCTTCATGAATCATGTGGGCCACCCAAATGCTTAAGACCAATGAATAGCAAAAGTAACTTGTAACAGTATCCAAACTAGAATACTAATTTGGAAATATATCGGTAAATGTTTTTTTTTTTTTTTTAAGATGAATTCATCATCTCTACTGGAAAAGTCAAGAGATGCCTTTCAGAAGGTGCCAACCCCACAAACATTTCACATACCCAGCTTTACATGTGCACATTAACTTCTTCTTTCGAGTCCATAAATCAGATCCTACTCCCAGTATTCCACTGTCATTGGGTAAAGCCATAATTCTAAGAGAAGTAATTTTACAGAGTTAGGCTTAGGTTGGTTTTTTGACTTTACCATGCACTGAGCAACAACAGTTGCTGAGAAATGAGACTACAAAACCTTTGATCTTGCATAAAACGATGGAAGGTTTCTCTCATCCTGAGTTATAAAGGCCTTATATGAAAGATATCTAGTTCAAAATATAGTTGAAACTATGCACAAGAGTAGAGCTCCATGTCGGATAGCTGGAAGGAATTTATGGCTAATTATATTTTTCTATAATATTGGTACAAGTATAGATATTAGCAAAACACATAAATAAGTGTTATGTAGAAACCAGTGTTAAGAAGGGATGTTCATAATTGAACTATGGTCAGTGAAAATGAGCTGCTTCTCCACCTCAGATCTAAAATATCTGAAATGCAGAACATAAATATTTTTATTGTCTTTTGAGAGAGAAGAGTAGACAATTATTTTCCATGCTAATTTCTTGACATTTCTTAGCAATTTACAATGCTGAAAGCAAAGTCTATGATTACTGAAGTGAATTATCTCCTTTTCCTCTATTGCCAAGTTAAACGTCTGGTTTTAGGACACCTTCATCCAGCACATGCCTGTACTAAGAAGTTTGCTTGCACACCAAGACCTGACCTACAAGACTAAAAACATTTACCCTTGTAGGTAAATAATAAAGTACTGCAACATTATGATGAGCATTTGAAATACCAAGGGCTGAACTTGATAGCTGTTCCTCTATATTCTTGTGAACTATCATGTTGACTGGGCAGGGGAGGAAGACACAGACTGAAAAACATGTTTGCTTTCAGCATTTCCAAATGCAGTAACAGTCCTTCACGGCACTGAGCAGGCCTTGCTAAAGCCTCCTTCAGCTGTGAGAAGAGTCTCAGAAAAGCTTTCCCCCAAGGAACTGCTCACAAGGAAGGTCCTGTCACAAACACCCCAGTTTGTGCATCAGAAGGATGACACTACATTAGCTACAAGAAGGAATTAGCTTCCCTGAGTTCATAGGAGCAGGAGAATGCGACAGCCATTATGTTACAAGTTAGCAGAAGAGTGGATAGAGTCACTGAGGGCAATCTTTAGAGCTAGACAAAAGTTGCAGGCAAAAAGAAGGCTTGGAGAAAAACACAGAGTGAAATAAAAGGCTTCTGCAAGCTCAATAAAGTACAAATGATTAGGATTATACTGTAAGAGATTACTTAATCACTTCCTTGTGAAGACACAGATCACCTGTATGTATGTTACCCTTATCAGAAGCTTGTTTATCTATTGTTAAAGATCTCCAATGACAGAGGCACCACAGCCGTTTCAAGCAATATATTCCTATCCTTCATCTTCACAAAACTACTCCTTAACTGTCAGACATCTCTTCTAATGGCTAATCTGAATGTTTTTCAGTTTTTGCAACTTAACCTTTTACACTTCTTTTATTCAATGTTTTCTTGCAGGCCATATTTCGTACTTCATGTCTTCTGGGGTTTTTCTGGTAGCACTTTTCTGATTTCTTTCCATTGGGTGCACATCTTCCTGGAAGTGTGCCGCCAAAGCTGGACTTGGAAATGCAATGAACGTCATCTGCCCTAAGTGTGTTGCAGTTTTCCCTGTCGAATTGCATTGTATTTTCTCAGCTCCTCCAATGTGTGGGAGTTTAAGGCTTTCTTGTCCTTGACTCTCTCTGCAGTTCCTTCCATAAACAAATACCAGAAACAATTTCCATAAACTCACCCTCTAGTTCACTCTCCAGCTATTAATTATTGAAGAGTGTTGACAGAGGACAGACCCATGTGGATAGTAAACTATTGCTAACTATAAAGATTATTGTTGAACAATTATTATTTAGTTTTCCTATAACAACATCATTTTTAAAAAGGCAAAAAATTACCTGTAATAAAGACAAGATACAGAATACCTCCTACTTCCCCTTCACCTACAAGCCTACCATTCTGTTTAAGATGAAAATGAGACTTGACATCATTTTGGCTGTGTATCTTCTTTGTTTTCTGACAGGTAATAACAAAAAGTCCATCTGGTTGCTCTTCCAATATTTTTTTCATGGATCAAATTAAAATCATCAGCATACATAATGCTATGGGCCCTCCCTGGCCTTCAAACGGATCTCAAAGGAACTGGTTTTACTGGGGGAAAGAGATCCCACTTCCAATAGAGTTAAAATTTTAGTTTGAATTTTAAGGAAAACATTCTGATTTCTTGATTCAAAATAACTTCCAGTCTAAAAGTTGTTGTTCTGGTTTTGTTTTCCCACATGAAGTAGTAATCAATAAAAAGTATTTAAGAATTCACTCTGCATCGGAACTATTTTTCTCTCAGGGCTGGATTACACTTTTTATTTGACAAAAATTGGTGTTTATAATTATTTTTTCAGCTTATTGAAAAAAAGCATCAGGTTATTTTGTTTCAGGCTGACCAAAAAGAATTCATTCTTTTAATTCTGAAGTAACCAATGATAAATTTCAATTCCATTACTATTGCTGTCATCCTTAAATGGAAGGTCTTCAGTGCCCGATTTCTACAGTGTTTCCTCAGGACCGAACACCTGCAGTTCACAAGTAACATTCTATGACACATATATGCTTTACAGAAACGAATCCCAATGCATTAGCATAAGCTTCAGAAGCATTTGGGTTGTCTTAAAATGAAAAACTCCAAAAATGACTTTTTATTACAGTAAAAAAAAGTATTACTTTAACTTGAGGAGAGTGTTTAGGTTTCTCTTTTGATAAATCTAATATTCATTTTGATATTTCCTTTTGAAGAAAGGAAACTCAATCTACCTTTACATCTCATGTTCAATAGAAAATATAATTCCTCTTCACTTCAGAGGCCTTATTTATAGCAAGTGTTTGATCCTAATGGTAGATGAACACTATCATGGTGTTATGGTTTTACACTTTATTGGTTGGGGGGTTTTTTTTCAATTTATTATTTTCTTGGAAATTGACCATGTAAACACATTTGATATGACAGAGACATCTCAATATGAATAATATATTCACAGGTGCAGGGGTCCTATTTGTCAATGCCCAGGCTGTCAACTACTCTGAGTCAAAACTTCATTTGAATCTAACTTATATTCATTAGCTGGTTTTGACATCTGATCCATCCATCACTCTATATATAAAGAGGCACAAAATATTATCCATATGAATCTCAGTTCACTGATGCATTTTGTTTTGAAAAAGCCTGCTTCATTTTTTAGTATTTTAGAAGTATTAATGTTATTATGGACTTTGAATTAGTGTGACTGTGCAGAGATTATTTAGAAATGGAAATGGAGATGAACGTTCTTTCCATGTCTGTGATTAAGAGGACACCAACATAGCATTATCCGTGCTTAATACTCAGAAGAATTGCGTGACTTCAGTTCACGTATTCTGGTTCCCAACAGAAGGTCAAATTAACACAGTAACATATAAATCAATGTCAGTCTAATTCAATTCTTCAGTTTGCTTGCCTTTGTTAAAACCCCAGTCTTACTTAAGGTTTCTGAAGTTCACTAAACATCACTGTGTAACTAGACAGAAGTTTTCCACTTGTACTTCAGATTGGCAGCAAATCCCAAAAGAGGGCAGTATAATGCTATTACAGCAATATAATCTCCAAGTAGGTGAGTCTCAACTAAGTCTTTTAAAGGTCTGTCTCATACTCATCACTTGGATCCTGGCCATTAACAGAACAGCCCTAACTGGGTACAGTAAGTTTAAGTTAAGGAAGCAAGATAGTGAACATGTTTAAAAGCTGCATCTGTCTTTTTTACAATCTTAGCATTACACTAAAAGAAAACATATAAGCACCAGTGCTGCCTACAGGCATACTGAAAACCAAGATCTAGCAGTTTCAGCCCATGGGCTGTGGATTTGGACACAAATTCAAGGTGATGTGGCCTTTCAGTTCTGCCTAATTGTAACTTCCATGCTACGAACACATATCTACGTGCTTCAAGGTTAGGGAAAAGCCCCATGCTATTGGAATGGGTACTATATAAAGAGGAAGAAAAAGCTTTCCTTTGATTAAATAATCTGAAAAATTCATAATATTTTCACTAAAATATTGGATATATTTGTTTTCTCATTTCTCTTATTCATCAAATTTACAGAAATTTGGGCAAAACATATACCCATATTTTTTAATAAATAGTTGCAAAGGAAGTAAAGTCTCCTGACAGCTGTGCCTCCATTGAAGATAGCCTTCTTAAGATATGCAATAAGAATCTTGAAGAACTTCAAGGTGATGAAGAAAAGATGAACAAAAATGAAAGATGAAGTAAAAACAAAAGAGTTGAAGAGCAAATCCTTTTCTTGCCCACAGCCATAGGGCTCAGCGATAGCTCCAGGGAAAGAACCCAAGCCTCCCAAGTCTGAGTCCAAGCATCTTCCCATCTAAAAACACACCTCTATAAAGCTCTTGCTCAGTTGCAGTCTGTATAATGATATAAAAAGAAATGTTCTGGAAACAGTTTCTGGGAGAAAAAAAAGCAAGGTTATTTTAAGGTGTAAAAATCGAAATGTTGCAGAGGTAGCTGGGGTACATATTTCAGTCATATTTGTGATTAAGAGAAGCAACTGAATTTTCAGTCATCAAGAAACATAAGCGAGGTATTCTTTTTTACCTCTTTTCTCACTATACTCTAACAAGTAAACAAAGAATAGTCCAGTACATACAAAATATTCTCACTGACAGCTATGCTTTTATACCTATTTGTAGTTGCCTCCCTTCTCTTTTAGGCATGACTTAATACTGTCTTGGAACCAGCTAAGTCATGTTGTTTTGAGAAACTGGACTGTGTATGAAAATTCTGGAAGATCATAATGCTGAGGTAAATTCTATGCTACATTGTGCATATTTAATAGTCTTTCGATTTGATGTTGTAGAATACAATTTTAAAAGAAATTATTTTAAAGCAGAAGTATTTGATATGTACTGGTGAGAATTTAAAAGAATCCAATAAGAAACCATTATTTTACTCATAAACCCATTCTCAATATTAAAATTGGCTTCATTTAAAATATTAACTTTTTCAGATACTGAGATTTTGTAGACAGACTCTTATTGGAATGACAGCTCATAATGGTGAGTCATACATGTCTTTTACCAATCTTTATTTCCTTTTAAAATCGTGAAGCTTACTACATTTTGCCACACCTAGTCTCATTCTTGCATTATAAATAGTTCTATGAAAAAAAGAACGATGATAAGGAAAGCTTTCCAAAAGGAACCGTCAAAGCCTTACTCAGCTTATACTCCATTGTGACTCAGGGAACTTCTAGACTCTTGAATTGTTGATTAAAGACCTTCTAAACACAGCATTTTTCCATGTTGAAACATGCTGCTTTGGATACTGGTTACCAAAACAGCTCAATTATTTTAGACAAATACTTACAGGAATAAGTGCATTATTTAAAAATAAAGAAATCAATTTAAAACTACATGAATCTTGTCTTGGGGTAGGTGCACACTTCCATAGCTGAACAGTTCCAAGTACAGGAATCAACAAATCCAAGCTGCAATTCATAGCATTTTAAATCTTATAACAGACCGTACATTTACCTCTTGGGTTAACTGACATATTAAATCAGATCCTTTATTATTATCTTATATACTTGTACATGTGTAGACTTATGCACTACATGTATGTACAAACCATGTATGAAGACATAGAGGAAAAATATTAGGTGCAAATATAAAGACGCCACTAGACTGTAAATACTGCTCTGGATATATGGCTGAGGCCGCTAAATTCAATTGACTTAATCTAGGTAAATTCTAGAATATGTTAAAAGAGAACATGAAGGAGCATAAGAAGTAGACATTTGGTCATTTTTGGTGTAGTCACAGGCAGCTGTTGCAATTGGTACACCACAAATCATAGAATCAGAGAACAGCCCAGGCTGGAAGTGATCTAGAAAGATCTGGTCCAACTTTTCATGGAGCAGGGAGCCCAGATGAGATTATCTAGAACTCTGTCCATTGGCATTTTGAAAACCTCCAGTGATTGGGTCTCCATCACATCCCTGGGGAGGTTGTTCCAGTGACTGATTGTTCTCACTGTAAAATACTTTTTTACAGCAAGATGAAACTTCTCCTGAGGGAACTTGTAACCCCTGCCCCTTTTCCTCTCCATGTGGCTCCTCGTGAAGAAAGAGCCTCTCTCCTCTCTGTAGATGCCCTTTACGTACTGAAAAATCATGGTGAGGTCCCCCCTAAGCCTTCTAAGGGTAAAAAGACCTAACTCTTTCAGTGCTTCCTTATAGGACAAGTTCTCCAGCCCTCTGATCATCTTCACTGCCCTTCTTTGGATTCATTCAGGTCAGGCTGTGTCTTTCTTTTTTTAACTGTGGAGACCAGAAAAGGACACAGTACTCCAGAAGTACTCCACAGGACTCCATACAGTGGCCTGACAAGCACTGCATGAGTAGAATGCTCCCATTTCTATCTCTTCTAGTACTGCCCTGTGGATGCAGCCCAGCCTGTGTAGTTTTCCTCACTGAATAACTGTTTCCCCAAAATGCCTTTTCAAACAGCAGGACATCTAAATAAACTTGCAGGAGCTGGGAAAGAAGACTCAGTTTATGACCTGAATTCAGGAAATAACAAAGGGTAAATTTCAGATCACCCATTTGAAATTAATCTGAGATTCTTATATCTATTATATTTACTACAGGATGAAAGTTGCTCACTCAAAAAGGCAAAAAGAACAACTATGCACTCAGGACTGCATTTTCATCATGAGTTATTTAGCACAACCCACCTTCTTAGCTGTAATTGGAACATGCAGTATAATGGCATAAGAGAAAGACCAGCTTTCAGAATTACTCCCTTGCTGAATTCAGTACACTCTACGTCCAAACTCAAGGCTAAGATTCTTTTGTCCATATAACTTTTATGTCCATAGCAGATAATGATTTCTGAAAGGAGAGGATTGAAAGCAGCTCAATTTCTTTCAAAGATGACATTAATTTATCTAGAACACTTCTTTTCTTTCTCCCTATGAAAATCTTCACTGTAGCACTGTCTGATAAAATCCCTCCATTATTTCCACAGACTTTCAATCTCAGAGTTTCATCCTTCCAACTTTGTATCCACTTCAGTGAAGCTGATCCTGATTTATATTCAGGAAAAGAAGAGGAAAATTAAGTCTTTGGATTACTTCCCAGAGATTACTTTGCTTACACTATGTGCTCTCTGCAATTGTCTGTTTTGATAAGGCATCTTGGGTGTGAGAAGATTTCATAGTTTTGTGTTAGGAGAGAGAATGAAAAGATGAAAATAAAGAGTAGCAGATGGTGTCACCTAATCTTCTTGAAATGAGATAAAAAAACATTACATCATTGTAGACTCAGGTCAGAGGAAAATTTTTTGCTGGGACTCTGCTTGATAGACTTGGACTATAAAGGGCATAAATGCATTACATTAATTTTTAAACTAAAATAGTACCAAAATTCTAGAATTCATTACAGTAGTTGCAGTGTCACATATCGGTTTCTTTACAAAAAAACATTTGCAAAATGAAAGAAGTTTAAATTACCCTAATGGAATCCAATCTCCCCAAATATAAATGAATAGAAAGCACATATATATATTTAGCATTATACTGCATGTTTGCAAACATTAAAATTTGCACAAAATGACAATTTCCAAATAAAAAGCATTTTCCAGCTAAAAATGCAAGATTCTGGTGATAATATGATCTATCTTAGGGAAAACAGAAGGTAATCGTTATTTCTTTATTCCTGAATGCATCTGAAGTCTGCATTGATAAAAACTTTGCATGAACTATTGAAGTTACCTTTTAAAACACATAAACCCAAACCACACATAGAGAATTGAAAGTTTTCTTAAAGAGAAGTTCTTGCATTTTGTTTTTCAAGAAAAAGGACATAAATCAAGAACAGCCCAACATAAAGCCGTGCTTTAATCCAGCCAGGTTTAAGCACATCTAACACAAAGACATATTTTAGTCCACAAAGACAACCACCGGGGGAAGTCACACCACCTCTGAGATTTTAGCATTTTTGCTTCTGATTTCTAAGGCCCAGGATTTAATCCACTAATATAAATATTCTTCACTTACATAGAATCATAGAATGATTTGGGTTGGAGAGGACCTTAAGATCATCCAGTTCCAACCCCCTGCCATGGGCAGGGACACCTTCCACTAAGACCAGGCTGTTCCAAGCCCCATCCAACCTGGCCTTGAACACTGCCAGGGATGGAGCAGCCACAGCTTCTCTGGGCACCCTGTGCCAGTGCCTCAGCACCCTCACAGGGAAGAACTTCCTTATATCTAACTTGAACTTCCCCTGTTTCAGTTTGAACCCATCACCCCTTGTCCTATCACTACAGTCCCTGATGAAGAGTCCCTCTCCAGCATCTTTGTACGCCTCCTTCTGATACTGAAAGGCTGCTCTAAATATACATATTCTCTACATATAAATACCATAACACAGATAGAGATAGCTTTAATTCTATCAGTGTGTAAATGGCTATTAACCTTATTTTCATGTTGTAAAAATCATTTCCAACCACTCGAATAACCAATCCAGCAAATACATTGAGCTGATCCATGCAGGAAGCCAAATTTAATCAAGCAAGTAACTGCACAGACTCCTTGTTTGGAAAGATATAATGTAAAGACAGGCTTGATAATGTAATTTGCAGCAGATCTTGAGAAAACTTATTCAAATATACAGTACAATCAGCTTCCTGTCCACAAGTTGGGCAATATCAAGCTCACAAATATTAACATAAGAAACAATGATGCAATTTAAGCATCAGGCACCTGAACTTATAATATATACTGTATTTGTGGGAGTATTTGCATGCAGCAAGTTGTGAGTTGAATCTGAATTACTTATAGACAGCTTTTCTATACTGCATGATAAGATCACATCTAAGTATTTACTTAGAATTGTCTGCGATGAAAAGACGCAAATAAGAAAACCCAACAAATTAGCTCATTGTGCAATGTTAACGTATTTATTGAGTGGGTGTTTCATACATACTCATTAACCAAAGTTTCCCTCCAGGGCTTGTAAATATAAATTAGGAAAAGAAAAAAAAGTAAAATTGCTGGCAACTTGCCAAAGGTAAAATTCCTCTTTCCTTGCTACCTGCTGCTCCCATACAGCAATGGAGGGAGCTTCTGAGCAACAGCACTACATCGAGCCAGTAAATCAGTTTCAGTATTCATGACTTGCATGAGATGAGGATTGTAGAAGTGAGTAACTTCAACAAATAGGTAAGTAGTAAAGTATGCTTCCAACACATCTTTGAGGATTCATGAGCATTCAGAGATTAAGCTTCCTGATACCTATATATGCTAGATAAATCATTTCCTTCACAGCTATAGAAACTTAAATAGAATAAAACCTAGACTATGTAATGCACTTAAACACAAACTTTCTCATCAAATAGGAAGATCAAGTCAAACTGACAAAACTGTCCCATGAGAACTTCTAATCTGTGGAAAATCTCCGCTATAACAGTCTTTTTTTTATCTCCCCCTCTCACACTCCTGTCTTACAGGTTTTTAACAAAATCTTTTCCTTTTAAGTATAAAGTTAATCTCTTGTAGGTCAGTCATACTCATCACCAACTTTGCTTTTTGATGGTTTTGTTTGGGGGGCGAGGAAAGACACACATTCTATGGGAGTTTTAGAGATTCCTGTAAAAGCCACCCTTGGTTTCCTCAGCTGTTGGAATATGTTTAAATTTAAAATGCCATTTAGGTTAATTTTTGGATCATTAAGATACTGTGTGTCAGAACGATTTGATTCAGTGATCCTTACAGGTCCCTTCCAAATTTAGATATTCTCTGGTTCTGTGAATGTGAAGTCTGCACTTAGTTGTCTTAGGTACTGGCAAGACAAACAAAACATTAATCAGAAGCTCAATACATTTCTAAAGCTTTTAAGTATTGCCATGGGTTTCATGAGGGGCATTACTGGATTGAGGTATGACAGTAGGGGAAAAAAACCACACAAAGAAAGTACTGTCCATAGAACAAACCAGAAAAGCCCATCGATAATGCTGACTGGGTCTTGCAGACATGTAGACACTGAACAAACTGAATAATGGAGGATGAACTAGATGTTGATGGGCTTGGGTGCTTTTTTGGGGGGTTGTTTTTTCTGTGGCTGTTATATTTGCATGAATACTAATATGTGGGTTTGGTTTTAACCCCGTATTATAACCCTTGCTGTTTGTGACTTGGAATGTTTATGCCCCTACTTCTAATGTTAACCAACTGACATGAGGGCTACATGTTAATCCTTCCTGACATGAGGGCTACATGGACACAACCACTGCACAGACAACTATGGCATGACCAAAGCTCTTTGCTAAAAATGTAAATTCTTTTGTTTTGTCCCTAGGATATGCTCACTGCAGTTCATTGGCTCACATGCAATAAATCCAAAACTGATACAGAAATAGAAATTGACTGTGGAGTGATTGTCTGAAAAGTGCATGCACAGCAGGCAATGCCTGTGAAATGGTAACATGGGTTCTGTATGCTGCAGCCTTACTGTATACCCAGCCAGGGAAGTCAGAAAGGTTAGATTATGTCTGTGGTGACAAATCACTGTCTTCCTACACAAAGGAGACTCTAGAAGCACACTTCCACACAGTCCAACAGCAATGGATATGAGTTGTATATAATACAAATCCTTGAGTACCAATGGAATGGTTTAGAAAGCTAGAAGATAAATACCAGCTAATATATGACATTATATTTTTCTTCACAAAACATTTTTAGAGACATGGGAATTATGAATAAACTTTCTGGAGCAAATACACCTTCTGAGGAATAATGATGTCATCAGTAAAATGTATATGTGGATTACTCAGATTTTAACAAATTATGTTGGGGTTACTATTGAAATTACCTTTTAAACTATTTTAATCCAAACCAAGACACGCAGAGAATAAAAAGTTTTCTTAAAGAGAAGTTCTTGCATTTTATTTTTCAAGAACGGGGACATAGATCAAGAACAGCCAACATAAAGCCGTGCTTTAATCCAGCCAGGTTTAAGCACATCTAACACAAAGACATATTTTAATCCACAAAGACAACCACCGGGGGAAGTCACGACACCTCTGAGATTTTAGCATTTTTGCTTCTGATTTCTAAGGCCCAGGATTTAATCCATTAATATAAATATTCTTCACTTACATAGAATCATAGAATGATTTGGGTTGGAAAGGACCTTAAGATCATCCAGTTCCAGCCCCCTGCCATGGGCAGGGACGCCTCACACTAGACCATGTTGCCCAAGGCTCTGTCCAACCTGGCCCTGAACACTGCCAGGGATGGGGCAGCCACAGCTTCTCTGGGCAACCTGTGCCAGCACCTCACTGCCCTCACAGGGAAGAACTTCCTTATACCTAACCTGAACTGCTCCTGTTTAAGCTTAAACCCATTACCTCTTGTCCTAGATTTACAGTCCCTGATGAATCCAATCCTCATAGTTTAATTATGTGACCCAGGCCTAGGTAAAAGTCAAGAAACTGCACCAAGCCAATCCTTGTGATGTAATTCCTGATTTAAAATTAAATCTGAAGCCAAGTGAATACCGAGTGTTTTCATTTCTGAAGAACTTTTCTCTCAATCCTGGTAATAGTCTCTCGATGTTTGCGTTGCTTGGGGTTTTTCTGCAATGAATTCAATTTGATGGTTTGTATTTTGCCCTGTATCAAGAAATGGAAGAATTCTTATCACAGCAAAGCATCATAAACCAAGTTGTCTGCTTGCTTTTTATATCCACTAACCTGACAAAGTCCTTGTTGTATCACTACTATAGGAAAGATTTAAAAAGCAGCATTAAAGAGTACAGTCTTGCATTGTTCCATTCTAGGCTAACATCAGTAAAGAAAAACAAACCCTAATTCATCAAAGATAAGTATTTTAATTGGAAACTGCAGGGAGCTGTAGATTGTATTCAGGAAAGAAATCTTATGAATGCTTGTGATGTTGGAGAATCCCAGCTATGCCAAGAACCCTTTCTTTCTTCTACCATGATAAAAAAAAAAAAAAAAAGGGTAAAACACACAATATGAACAACATACTCATACACTATCTTACCAGTCAATGGGTAGCATGTTACTGGTTGGAACCTCAAAACATTTCAGTTTCCTAAACACTTTGATTTTCCTCCACTGAAGCAAACATCTACTGTGATACTCACAGTCTGTGACAAGATACAAAAGGAAGTCTGAAACACTTACAGCTGCCGGCCACCCCTCCACCCCTCTGAGAGAGATGGCTGCCCCTGCGGCATGGATATCTGAGCCTTCTGTCAACCAGCTGCTGCACACTTCAGCCTGCTTTGTTACGGGTTCATGATGGGATGAGACATAACTAGTGCAGAAATGGCAATGCCCAGAAGTGGGTAAGGCAGACGGTTTGAGGCAGTAACAGCTTCAGCTGTTTACATCACACAGGATTGTCAGAGACCTAATAATATACACACATCCTGTACACTCATCATACTACCAGAAAAGCAATTCAAGTAACACCATCTCTAAAGTAACCTGGGCATGGTCCTGTGTCCCACCAGTGTGTATTGGGGCAGTAAGGAGGGAACAATGCATGGCTTGAGGTGAGGAGTGTGCTGCATGGTGACCTGATGGCAGTACTTTGCCAGTTCATCAAGTTCAGCAAGCAGTTCACTAGTAACATGCATGTAGCTGAAGGGTTTTGGGTTTTCTTTCCCAAAGTTAACATGGAGTTAAGAAAAAACAAACAAACAAAAAAAAGGACAGGAGGAGACTCCCGTGACTTTCCCTAGTTGAAACTCACAACATTAGAAGGTTACGTACAACCGTGTTCAAAGTTTGGATGTTTGTCTGAACAGAACAAACTTTTCCTTTGAGATTTTGAAAAAAGTCACGGGATTTATCCACTTATGTCTTGTACAAATGAATGAGAGTCAAGCCAATTTATGGGACTCAAAAAGGTAAAGAGTCACACAAGGGATGGGTATGACATTATTTTCTACTTTCCATTAAGCCAAAAATATCCCAGGAGCAGAGGTGGACATTTTAGGATATTTTGAGAATTTTGCTTGAAGGCCTTTATTCCCAGCCCCAAGCTGTGAGCAATCAATGGGAATTAGTATGTGTCTGAGACATTAAAAAGCATTCCTTTCCATCTTGTGGCAGAGTAAAACTGACCATACTACTCACAGGTGGACCTTGTGTTTAAACAGTTTTATTGTATTTCAGCCATATTTGGTTCAAGTTTGGAGAAAAGACACGGCACAGCCCAAGCTTCAGTTGGATTGTTCCTCAACTTTCACCGCAAAAGTTTATTACAATTCACTGACAAGCTTTAACGTGGAACCTCAATTCATTTATACAACAGGAAATTTAAGCCCACAGAAGAAGGAAAGAATTATGATAAATCATCACTCACATATACAAGAAGCCCCAAAAGTTTTGATTTGGACTTCCTGCAACAGTTAATAATAAAAACAGATCAATAATAAAAATAATTTCCATTTTAGATTAAACAAGTAATTAAACCTGATTAACTCTGTCTTTTTAAACCAAGGTGGCATTAATGTAGTTTAGCTACAGGCTACATGACTGCAAGAACAATGGTGAATGGCAGTCATTTCTGAACTCGAGTAATCCAGTTCTTGGTATCCTCCACTTCATAATACTTTCTTCTCAAGAACCATTGGAAAAAACACTCAAAAATTAAGGTGAAAGATAACTTGACATGGCTGATTTTATCTGCAAACAGGTTACTCTAAGTTACACTTAGTTGAATGGTGAAACATAAGGCATTTTTTCATTTATTTGAAGGAAAATAGCATCACTTATAAGGCTCTACCTGATGCAAGTCATAAATTACACACTGCAAAAAACCCCTTTTCATGCCTGGATCAGAGATGCTGTTTCATACTGCAGTGAGGAAAAGGTTTGAATTATCTAAGTAGCAGATGCAAAATAGTGGTTAGAGACAATTTTTAGAGATTCCTAAATTATTCAGTTTCTATTCCTAGTACTAAATATCATAGAGTCATAGAATGTTTGGGTTGGAAAGGACCTTAGGATCATCTAATTCCAACCCCCCTGCCCCCCTGCCATGAGCAGGGTCACCTCACACTAGATCATGTCACCCAAGACTGTCCAACCTGGCCGTGAACACTGCCAGGGGTGGAGCATTTACCACTTCTCTGGGCACCCTGTGCCAGTGCCTCACCACCATCACAGCAAAGACTTTCTTCCTCATACCTAACCTGAACTTCCCCAGTTTAAGTTTGAACCCATCACCCCTTGTCCTATCACTACAGTCTGATGAAGATTCCCTTTCCAGCACCCTTGTAGGCCCCCTTCAGATATTGGATATCATTTTGACCTTGACTATATCTCTTTGCCGCAGTCAGCTACCTCAGATGATTTTTGTTCAGATCGGTTCCTCTGGGCTTTTATGCTATGTGGGTTTCTAAGTAACTATGGTCCAGAGAGTAAAGTATTATTAACTTGCTAAAAAGAAAGTTTCCTTAATTCAGTTTACAAAGCTGGTCCACCTGTGAAAGAACAATGCCAAAATCTTTCAAGCCTTATAAGTTAGTTGACCATCACAGATGACAGAGTATTTAGGTTAAAAATCCTCACTTTGCTCCTTTTTATGACTCACTATGTCTTTCAGTGAGGGAGTGTGCTGCCACAGCATACAAGAATAGCTAACACACTGGAGCAGATATGAACAACATGTACTTCGTACCAGCTTTCCCTTTGTCCTCAACATGCTCTCCGCACATGAGATATTGTTGATGGAGATCTGAAAATGAACCCCACTCAGTGGGATGATGACCCAGCTTGCAGCACAAGCAGTATTTGTGGTTGTGATACTCTCTCAGGACAGGGAATGTGCACAAATACATAAGCCAGTAACCACTGTATTCATTTGCTCCCATTTTTGAACTGCCATGTTCTTTTCCATTCAAACTTCACTTGAGCATGAAGGTGCAGACAATATATTGAACTACTCCCTGCAGCCCTCTGCATCATGGAATGTGACCTAATCTGCCATCCAGGAGAAGCATACTGAATTTTGTAGAGACTCTCAGAACATACTACTTTAAGGACAGGGTACACAGGAATTACTTAGGTTTGCTCATGGATAGCCGGCTTTTTTTCCCCCCAAATACTTCAGGTCATTCATGTTAGCTGACTGAAAAGCCACAATAAAGTTGCACATGACAACTGAAGTCCTGCTGAGAGGGTGTGTATAGCCTAAAGGGAATTCAGACTTTAGCAAAGACAGTTGACACAGCCACACATGTTTTGGCCTGCATATTAATGGAGTTTTTCAATTGTGTTATGATAACTCAACTGAGCTCATGCAATTAAACCAAAAAAATCCACAAACCATGAAACCAAAACCCACTCACAGCATATGCCTGTCAAATTACAGCAAACTCTTCAGCTTTCATTGTGACCTTTAATTCTCTGCCTACTTTGCAGGGAGTGTTTTGCTTAAGAGATTTGTAATGAGTTACAACACAGCATTTCTCTCATCTATTTCACTTCTTTGTGCCAGACAAAAGAAAGTAATTATCACCTTCTTGCCCTTTCTGGATTGAGTTTACTGTCTCAGTTCAAACAAAATCCACCAGAGAAAGACACCATAGCTCTAAATTACTCCTATTCATCGTTCTATTGAGGAATGAATATACTGGAAGCCCTAGATAGATGGACCACTCGGTGGATAAAAAACTGGCTCGATGGCCGCAGGCAAAGAGTTGTGGTAAATGGCTCGATGTCCAGTTGGAAACCTGTAACGAGTGGTGTCCCTCAGGGATCGGTGTTGGGACCGGTCCTGTTCAACATCTTTGTCGGTGACATGGACAGTGGGATTGAGTGCGCCCTCAGCAAGTTTGCCGACAACACCAAGCTGTGTGGTTCGGTTGATATGCTGGAGGGAAGGGATGCCATCCAGAGGGACCTTGACACACTTGTGAGGTGGGCCGATGCCAACCTTATGAAGTTTAACCAAGCCAAGTGCAAGGTCCTACACCTGGGTCGGGGCAACCCCAGGCACTGCTACAGGCTGGGCAGAGAAGAGATTCAGAGCAGCCCTGCAGAAAAGGACTTGGGGGTGTTGGTTGACGAGAAGCTTAACATGAGCAGGCAGTGTGCGCTTGCAGCCCAGAAAGCCAACCGTATCCTGGGCTGCATCAAAAGAAGCGTGACCAGCAGGTCGAAGGAGGTGATCCTGCCCCTCTACTCTGCTCTTGTGAGACCCCACTTGGAGTACTGCGTACAGTTCTGGTGTCCTCAACATAAAAAGGACATGGAGCTGTTGGAGCGAATCCAGAGGAGGGCCACGAGGATGATAAGAGGGCTGGAGCACCTCCCATATGAAGACAGGCTGAGAAAGTTGGGGCTGTTCAGCCTGGAGAAGAGAAGGCTGCATGGTAACCTCATAGCAGCCTTCCAGTACCTGAAGGGGGTCTATAAGGATGCTGGGGAGGGACTCTTCCTTAGGGACTGTAGTGGTAGGACAAGGGGTAATGGGTTCAAACTTAAACAGAGGAAGTTTAGATTAGATATAAGGAAGAAGTTCTTTACAGTGAGGGTGGTGAAGCACTGGAATGGGTTGCCCAGGGAGGTTGTGGATGCTCCATCCCTGGCGGTGTTCAAGGCCAGGTTGGACAGAGCCTTGAGCCACATGGTTTAGGGCAAGGTGTCCCTGCCCATGGCAGGGGGGTTGGAACTAGATGATCTTAAGGTCCTTTCCAACCCTTACGATTCTATGATTCTATGATTCTACTAGCTATGACAACTGAAGGTAAAATCACACCGGAGTGAAGCTTGGTTTTCCTTCATGAAGCATAACAGAAGTGAACCAAAATCCACTGGAAATTAAAGTTCACAACTTCTGCATCAGGAAAGGAAACAAAAAAATACAGACCTTAAACACATTGTGCTGAAATGGCTTAAAGTCTTAAACCAGTCCCAAGACTAGTTCAGTTTAAAATCAATACTTCAAAGAGGCTGAGAGAAGTCTGCTGGTACATTTGTCAATTACTCTAAGCAAAGCTTTTCCCTTTGGATTTCAGAACAAATGTTTCTTCAAGGATTTTCCTCAAAGTTTGCATGCAGAGATAATAGCTGTGGTCTCCCTCTCTTCTAGAATGCCTTCTGTAATAACACAGAGGGAAAAGAAACCATTATGTAATAACAACATTGGTTGTTTCATTTTGAACTAAAATCACAGAGGTCATTAATATGACAGGGTTTTGGCAGATGAAGTTAAGAGAAAGAGAGCGGAATAATCATCTCTAATTAAAAGTAGAGCTGAAGGAGCTTTGGAAAGCTCATCTTAAAAACAAACAAACAAAACCTACAAGAAATGGAGCCTTGAAAGCACTTCACTGAAATGTATATAAGATTATCTGGAAAGAAGTACTTATAAACCTCCTTTTCTTCTGTTTTCTAATGCATATAATTTTATAACTACCTCATCTATTTTTCATAGCAGGAAAATATACTCTGCCCAGAAAATGTCCTAAGAAAAGGGAAGTTGTGCCTGGCCTTTTGCATATCTATATATATATATATACACATATATATATATACACACACACAAACTGCTCTTTGCAAGCTTCATGGAAATGCAATATTGTTCATTATACACCTCTAGAGATTATTTTCAGAAGACAGTGGGGGCTTTAGTTCGTAGCAGACTACAAGAAGAACCATGAATCTGCAAAAAGATACAGAAAACTGCAAAATGCTAAAAGACTGGAGCAGTTCTGTACAAAAATTATTTCTATTTTTTTTCAGCTCAGTAGTCCTACTTCAGCCAGATGCAACATTCATAATTTAAAGAGGGCCTTTCCATTTCAGCAGTTTCAGCTAACCAGAAATAACAGTACTCCTAAGGAACACTGAGCAATATAAGCACTGATTACAAGAGAAGGAACATTAGTGTGGGGCATCCCTGCCCATGGCAGGGGGTTGGAACTAGATGATCTTATGGTCCTTTCCAACCCTAACTATTCTATGACCCTATGATTCAGGTAGCTATTCCAAATCCAAGTCTAGGAACTAGTAGCTGATTGTTACTAATTTGTGTGGTCTCCCGTCCAGTTCCCACCGGACACATGTTCAACCATTTGACATAACCAACATTCTTGTTCACAGTTTCAGGAAAGCGTACAAGATCCAACAGGTCCAGGAAATTCTTTGAATTCAAACCCCACTCTCACAAGGAGTTTCTGTACTGGGGCAATACTGGGCATATTGCATTGGTGCCGATGAGGTGTACCTGTTCTGCCTCCAAAATTGGCTCTTTACCAAAGTCACACTCACATTTTAAATGAGTTGTGTAAAATCCTGAAGAATCAGAGTTCTTCAATGTAACACTAATGTTTTCAGAGACAGTGTATCAGCAACAGCAAAAGACTTTCTGCTAAAGTTTTTAGGTACAGCATATATGGCATCGGTAACCTCATACTTACCTATTTTATCATCATGTTTTAAGATAAATCAGCCTCTTTTTACTGCTTTCACAAATAGCAGGAAAAGAATCACATACTGACAAGAAAGCCCTTTAACAGATGTGAAGAGACAGAGACTTTAAAGTGTCCTCTTTGTAATACCAGCAGTCTGGTAACAGTATTGTGATACATTCACAAGTCCTATGCTTTGTTTGTGAACAATAACTCTTGTCTATAAGAGCTCTGAAGTCACCTTTGAAAATACAGTTACTTCTTATGCTGCAAAGTAGCTGTTCACACCACCAAGATAGGAAGAGCACAGTTAGTATGCATTTGGGTCCTTCATACATTTTAGCTGCATCAAGATTAACAAATAGAGGCTGTAACCTCTTTATTAAGAGGTCTTAAAACTCTTCATATTTGCAGTAATTCCTGTGAGCCTCAGCTGCTCTTCTTCAAGCAGGGATAGCTTACAGGCTGACCTTAAACTTCACATTACGTTAGGAGAGAAAGAAAAAAAAAACCCGAGGAGATCATCCACTTTAAAGTATATTGGCAGCTGTATGTAAAGTAAAACAAATCTCTCTTCCTGTACAGGATGTTTCCTTAGGAATGCATTGGGAACAGCTTCACTTCCCAGTCAACAATAAACCAGTCCGAAAAAACATACTTGAAAAGAAAGGAAATATGCAACACGGTACATGACGCAAGCCTGGGTGTAAATGAGAAACTCTGAATCACTGATACATTCTGCCATTAGTGCTGCTGTTGTGACAGACCAATGCGTAAGTGCAGTGAAATCCCCTAAGCCACTCTAAACTTGCAGTCCCTCAGGTTTCATAAGGAATTCAAAATGCAGAGGAAAGTCATGGCTTCATCTCAGGTCTTCCAGTGTATATTTTCAAAGCCGAAGAAAATGTTTGCAAATCTCCCTGTCTGCTGAAGCTAAAGACTTTCATCTGTATCTGAGTTTGCTACTCAGGCCTGGCCTTGCTGTAATAGGACAAAAAACCTTCAGTGATATATAGTCTTCAAGCACTCATTTGAATTTGAATCTAGGGAATTTCGCACCCTTCCAGCACCTTCCTCTCTATTGCCCTCTATAAAATTAAACTAAACACACATTTTGATAGCAAATGAGACACATTTACTCCTAGCTTTTACAAGAGATATTTTCTATCACATGGTACAAGATTGATGTAGGGAGGCAACCTTATGATTCCAGATGAACTAGTGTCATTCTTTTCTGGAGATAGCTTCACAATAGTGGAACTCAAGAGAACATCTATCACTGACTTGAGTATTGCTGTTTTCTGCAACAATCCAGTTCCTGGAGGGCAAGTAACTTGGGACACCGCAAGTGTGGATAAATACAGTGTTACTACTAATAAAAAATTACACTTTGATTTTAAAAAAGGGTGTGAATCCCAAAACATTCACAATCTAAAAACATTTCAATGGTTCATAGAATCATAGAATGGTTTGGGTTGGAAAGGACCTTAAGATCATCTAGCTGCAACCCCCTGCCACGGGCAGAGATGCCTCAGACTAGACCATGTCGCCCAAGGCTCTGTCATATGCCAACGTTTTAAGAGATAATTTCTAGGTGCAAAGACAATCAGGTAATTTACTGAATACAGTATATTTCACTCAATGGGGGTATTTTAAAACTATAACCAGATACATCAGTGATTAGCTTACTTTCATCAAAGCAGACAATAATGTTATGCATTTCACTAGATTGAAATGGATTCCTCATTTTCTCTACCCTTGACTAAGCTAAATAACCTATCCTTTCAAAATTGCTGTGTTCCTCAAACAAGTACTATTTCAATTATTTATGTGTCTGGTAAGACAGGTGAATCACGTAGAGCTGTACTAAGATTTCTGAGTGTTCCTTATGGTCTGAAGCTCTAAGAAACCGAATGTTGGAAAACTTCCTTTAACTTGGTCATCATTCTTCTAGAGGACTACTTGGTTAAAATTTGCTCACATACAGCTCCATAGATTCAAATGCAAACCCAGTATTATGTGACTAATTACGTATCATCAAGAAAATGCATCTTAAAAATTCTACTCAGCTCCCATTCCTGATGATTTCGTGTTACATTCTGCTAACTCATTACTGAATCCTTCATGCAAATTTTTTGCTATGAGAATCATAGCTAACAACCTGTCTTCCCACCACATCTTTAGCAACTAATGACTGTAAAGAGTGAGGTGCCCCTATGGCACTATCTAGCTAATAAGCAAACTATCAAGCAGCTCAAATCTCTTGCCAGATCTTTAATCACAAAAGAATCATAATATTGTTGATACTTGACTGTGCCACACCATATGCCCAAAAGGCTGGAAAACACAGCACTTAATGTGTAATGAATCATCATAAATTATGATATGCCAATAAAATGCTGGGAAGGATTTTTGGCTTTGGTAGTTTTGCTCACACAAGGAAGTCAACTGTATCAGCAGGGGATTTAAAATGTGTAAATCTACGCAAATAGATAGAACTGCCACTTGTTAGTGTCTAGAAGCATGCCACAGAGTCAAGGGAAAGCATAAAAATGGCATAATACACATTATTTGGTTACCACCCAAACTCTAACTTTTCTAAAGCATAAAAATAATCACAGAAGTGAGGCACTGTTTGGAATAACCCACAGATGATTTTTTGAAACACAAGCCTGGAAGACTGTTGTGCTCCATTCATACCTACCTCCATAGAACTGAATGGGATTTTGGAGTGTTTAGGCATTTGAAGAATTTGAGAGCAGCAGAGCTACCATATCTTCTGCTTTAAAATATTCCTAAGCATAGTTGAGGGAACTGTTGAATATTACTGAAATACATATACAACTTCATAAAGAAGTATGTCATTTTGATTCCTGTTTGCCAGTGTACTGTCTCACCTGAAAGGTTATATCACTTGTCAACAAGCAGACATCATTTCTAAACTACTGCCTCCAGTTCCTATGCAATAAACCTTATACGAGAAGCCTTGCTGAGAAGTCTTTAATCACAATTAAAGCAATAAAATTACATATATGAGCAAGTAAAATTAGCCTGCCAATGGGACCACTTGTTTCACTACATCTCACTTCTCATTTAAATCACAACTTATATATTTACTTAGAGGTTTGGTGATAGTAAAACAGGAGGAAAAAAAAACAACCCCAACATAAAGCCTGTCACTCCGAATGAAGTCTTAGTGTCATGATTGCAGCTGAGTCTTGAAAAGCCCAGGATATGAAGATGAGAAAAACTGAATTTCCTTAACAGGGTTGAGCTCTTCATCTCCTAACGCATGAGCAGTATACAACAACTTCTCTAAATAACAGAGGGTCTGCATAGAAAGGGATAGAGGCCAAGTGAGCTTTTACTAAAACTGGTGAACTCCAGCCTTAAGTGTGCCTCCACCAAGAACCTGACATGGCTGGTTTTGTCCTTATTAGGTTATGACTGCTTTCAGAATGTCATTCTTTCTAATGTTTAAAACTAAAGTGCCTGATACTCTAACTTTATAAGCAATAAAGCAGAACTCCTCTTAGGTACTTTGCACCAAGTCTTCTAGAAAAGAAGAAACCGAAAGCAACAGGCCTGAGGTTACATCTTTGCTCTCAACCACATTAAGGTTATATGCAGTTCTTAGATGTTTCTGTTCCTTGATTTTTGTAAAGACTTTAAAATTTCCTTTGTAGACTGGTGCTGGCATGCAGAGAGAACTGTAAAGAGTGAGCTGAAAACCGGCTGTCTCTGGGTAGAGCACCTTTGCAGCTGTGTGAAACATCCTGCCAAGGTATCAGCAAATCTTTCACACTATGGCATATTCTTGAACAGGGATGAGCTCCTGGATCAAAATGCTGCATTACAAACCTCAATTGAAGTAAATACAATAAAAACAAACAATAAACAGGATACAACCCCTGTCAATATTTATTCCATAACAGAACTCTTTTTCATGGGCAGCAAGTTTCAACACACTAAGTATTGTCTGCCTGTTGGTTACATTTACCCAAATCTTGTAAACAGACAACCAAAATGTAACTGTTTCTCTTGGAGAACAGAAAGCAGTCAATTTGTTAACAGATACACTACAGTACCTTTCATCTGAAAATCTCAATGTAATCTGGAGTAATTAAACAAGCCTCCTATTAGAGCCTTGTGTTTATTATTTCCTCCCAACTCAGTATGCGTTAAGCACCTAATGGCTTTGCATCTTTGGAAATCATTCCCAGAAGAGTTAAATGAGGACTGTAACTCTTCCGAGAGTTAATGCTGAACCTGCATTGCACAGTTTGCCATTAGAAACTGAAATGCGATAAACTCTGTCAGAAAGATCTCGTTTTCCTGTGACAAGATGGACTGACTTAAAAAGAAAATACCCTTAACAGGCAAATTTTCGTGAGTCCAAGTCCCTTCTTGGAATACAAATCAAAGTCTCTATATGGGTTCAGCACCCTGCAACTCACACTGAAAATGTGAGCTGCTGTGGATTCTTCCCTAACCAAGAGCAGTGAAAACTCAGCCATATCATTTAGATGCCTAAAAGGAAGAAGTTAGGTAGCAAATTCTTTAAACACTTCATCTGTCCTTTAAATTTGAAAGCCTGTGAAATATTACTATGATATAATTGAGAAAATCAGTACTGAGAAAAAAGATGTGACATATACTCTAAATCACTTCATGCAGGCAATTAAATATTAATGTACAATTAATTCTTTTTGGCATTGTATTCATTAAGTACTGTCCCTCCCCAACTCCACCTGACCTCATTTGACAAGTAAAGCAAGTAGTGAGCTTTTCCATGTCAGCAAGGACTGAAATGTTTTCTATACCAGTATAGATTTTTCCAGACAGAAAGGCCATTGGCCATGCCTAGGAGTTACGGATATAACTCAAACTCTTCCAAACTTTATTTGTCAGTCACATGGTGAAGAAAGGACAGCCAGTTCCTGCTGTTTGCTCTTTGTTATACACGAGACATTTTTTGTTCCATTTCTAGATGAATCACTTTTAGGAAAGTCAGCAGGGAACCAATTTCAACACCGTGTACGATGTCTTTGAAGTCTGCCTTCTGCTCTGTATCACAGCAGTAAACCAAACGTTTACATGCCTTCTTGGCTTGCACTTCATGATGCTGAGTGCATGCATCTATGCCTGTCTATGAATCCATACTGGCAACTAAATTTGGAATTTATCTTTGTTATTGTATTGCAAAACTGTAGTTCATTACAACTAGTTTTGTAGAAAACTATGTTAGCGTGAAGACAGACTTTACTTGCGGCACTTCTCACTTTCCTATATGCACTAAATACTACTTTTTGATATAAACAACAGACTTCCCTACAGTTTGGGTTTTGCCAGAAAATTCTTTACAAACTACAATGATGTTTGTAGAGATTGGATATTGCAATTCATATACAAAAGCATCTTGGAATGAAACAGAATGGAGAAAGAAAAGAAGCAGCAAAGTCGAGCTGACGTTCTAGCCCAGGCATCCTGTCCTAATGTGACAGCCTGAAAAGAAAAGCAAGAAACAAAACAAAGAACATAGATCCAGACGTACGGGGTCTATGTTACAAACAACACATATGCCAGATTTATATCTGACGCAAGCATACAAATAGATACAATAAGCAGGAGCCTCCCCATTTCCCTACCAGCTTAATATCATCAGGTCATTAATGGGAGATACAAGTTACGGGTCCCAAGGAGGAAACTCAGAAGGAACACAAACAGCATTCTGTGAACATCACTTGTGGTACCACAGAAGCTGCTGCAAGGATTAAACGGGGGAAATACCTTTTTTTTTTTTTTTTGCATAGATTCCTTCCTGTAGAACTGAAGCAGCTGTCTAGCAATTTAGTTTAAAAAAAACCCTAATAAAACCAAGGAGGCTCAAAAAGAGTTCTGCTTGTTTCCCCAGGTGCAATCTAACAGAAGACATTATGTCTCCCTAGAAAACTTGCCTTTCTTTAACACCTGAGACTATGAGAGCCATTTACACCAACATTATCCTAAAAGACAAAGTACAGCAAAGGCAGAGTTTGAGAACTGTGGAAGCCACAGATCAGGTGAAAAGGCATAGTCCAGGCAGCTGTTGGCTGGAAGGCAGCTTGTGACATGGAGAGAAATGAGAGTGTTCTCTTATGAAAGCACACATTGATACTGCAGTTCTCATTATGAGAATTGATATTATATATGAATCTCTTAATATATATTAATATGCAAATGCTAGTTGATATAAACTGGAAGTGTCAGTAAAACTTCAAATTTCTATTAGAAGTTTTACATTACAGTTATCATTTTACAGCAATTACTGCAGCTTTTGTGATGAAACAGTCCTTGCATTTTGTCAAACAGCACAAATCCGGTGTTAACCGAATCACATGAATTTTGCAGAGTGTCAAAACAGCAAATTCCGATCACATAAACACTGACTTAAGCCCACAGCCTTAAGTGTCTGTAGTCTGTTCACACTGGGGTAAAGTCAACCAAGGATTTTACCAGCAGCAAGCAACCACTCAGACACGGAACTGGTTTGTGCCCTTCCATTTTGACCAGCCCGAGATTCTATGTCTCTCCAAAGTACCCCTCGGTTCCTAATTGCCAAGGCCAAACCAGTGCTTGCTTCCCTAGAAAAATGAAGTATCTTGGACAAGAAAGTTGTGAACCTGAATACAGAGAAACAAAGACAAAAAAGAGAAAGCAGCATGCAGTTTTTTTGGTCTCCAATTTTCACTCACATACAGTATTTTTCTTTATGAGTGAAGATCACACTCTTGCAAATACCAGTACCACTATAAAGAATTCATGCTCTGAATTTACATGCAATTTAGACACAACTTAAAGATATTTTATACAGGCACACAAGTTTAAAGGGTTCTTACAACAAATTAGAATCGCACCAGAATTATTTATAAACACGTGCAGTTAACATGTAAAGAAAAGGGATGCACTCACACAACAATGGGAAGAAAAGAGTCTCAAAAAGAACTGATCTGTTCTGAAAGTTCACTGGGAAGATCTCAGTTCAGGTAGGCTTTCTGATTTCTGTATGATGATTTATTAAATCTATAAAATCACCAGAGTGATTAACAAATAAAGTTTTGCTTCTAAAACCACTAGTAAGACCTAAACTTCAGCAAGTTTTAAGTAAACTGTGTTCATCTTACAAACTCGGGACTCACAAATATATGCTTCACTGCTCCTACGATCTTTTCACACAAATTTTTACTTTTACTGAAGATAGTAATCAAATATTTATATGAGGTGAATCTTATAGGCTCAGATGTAACTTCATAGCCTTCCCCATCCTTTTGTACACCAGTAAAACTGGTTAGCAACAGTTTTCTGTATTGACCCATCAGCCTGAAAATAATGACATAACCTAAGATGGTGGAGTAGTTGTGCAAACTCTCCACATCCCAGTTAGATGAAACTCTAGCCATGAGCTATGGAATAAAACCCAACAGACTTCTGTATTGTAATTGTCCTGACATGAAAACATAGGATATCGATGCCTTCTGAGCCAATGGAGTTGGCAGAAGCCACTCAGTAACTCAGACCAAGTAAAGACTATTGCTTTTCATAGCATGAGAGAGGTTTTTGAATGATCTTTGGGTTTCATATTATCTATATTAATAAAAATAAAAAAAAAAAATCCCTCACACAGCACATTTCATTTTTTCATCACAAAGAAAGATACTTTAGTTACAGTTGGTTCTTGCATGCTATTATGTAAAGCTAGATGTTGTAATTCCTCTTTACATGCCTCCCTGGCGCCTGAATCACTTCCAAATTTTTGGTTGATTAGAGTCCACTAAGTGTTCCTGCCAGCTTCACTGTGTGTTCTTCCCTCACACTCATTAGATTCAAGCAACCAATGCAATAGTAGATATTTGTTTTCCGAGGGTTTTCTACTAGATTTTCTTAAAGTGATTGGCTCCACTGAAATTTTATCAGTTACAGTTTATTGTCTGTGAGAATACCATGGTTATGGCCTTTAACTGGGCTCTGATATTTAAGCTAGTGTTGAGAGGTCTCTTTTCTAGTCACACTTTGAGAGCTGTGCAGCATAACATTAGATGAGAGATATGGGATGATTCTAGTCTGTGATCGCCTCCCTTACGTATTCCTTTTAGATGTTTAAACTCCGATTCTTAGCCCGTACGCGGATTCACCTCTTTCTAGTAAGTTATTCTATATAGCCACAGCCCTGATACCTATATCCCTGCCTTGTAATAAGGATAATGATCCACAAGAAATGTAACATCCACAGAACACTGCACTCCCTTGTTGATAGATTATAGCCACATAGACATACATTGCATTATAACTATTATAACTATATATATAAAAGGTGTTTGCTTTTTTTGGTTTTATTTTAGTAAGACACCTTTAGGAGATTCAAACACTCTTTCTGCAGGGCTTTGAAGTGGGTGAGGTGAGTGTTGGCCCACATCCTCTATGCCTGTTCCACTGTGCAGGTGCCACAGCCTGCATGAGGAACTAGGCTGCACCTTTCCTCCAAGGGCGGTGAGGTTAATGTTCTGGAGGGCAGAGCCCTAGCGGATACCATCTGACTCATCCCAAACTGCTCCGCAAGGGCTTTGGGCATTAGCATCCTTTCCACACCCCTTGCAAAATTTCTGTAGGCTTTACTAAGGGAATATTTCCCACATTAGCCAGTATGTGCATGCTTATGGCATTCTCAATTGGAAGTGAGAGTTGGTTACTTGGTTAAAGAAGAGCTGACAATTAAACAATAGTGTTCTTATTCTAATAACAGTTTCTAATGCAGAAGGGAGAGCAGTTCAAAGAGATAAAGAATAAACATGCATATACAGCTAGCACCATATCAGATAAAAATTCATGTGTAGCTCTTTAATAAGAAAATTTACCACAGAGTTACAGTCATGAAAAATGTAAATGCAATAACAAGATCATAGAACCACAGACTGGTTTGGGTTGGAAGTGACCTTCAAGGTCATCTAGTTCCAACCCCCTGCCACAGGCAGAGACACCTTCCACTAGACCAGGTTGCTCAAAGCCCCATCCAACCTGGCTTTGATTAGAAAAGAGAGACAAAGCCAGGGTAAATGAAACAACATGTTTAGAACTTACAGGAAAACCCAACAGCTAACATTTGCCAAGACAAAAATCAAAACACATAGGCTAAATTGATCTACAATAGCACATCCTTAGTACTAGAGCACATGCTTAACTACACTTAAATACACTGCTAAATTGGCTGAAAATGTTTTGCATTTTATAGGCTTACACCCTTAATACAGAATGACAAACACAAATAAATACGCTCCTATTTCAGCATCTTGTCAGTCATTCATTGTGACAGTTATACCAGGGTTTTAATCTCCCATTTCTCCCACAGCCTCTCCATGTCTCTACTGGCATCCAGGTGCATCAGCTCACTTCAACTTCTGGCTTGCAAAATCTCTCATTTTTTCATTCAAGTACCTCCTAGCACTCCCTTCTTAAACTAATATGCAAGATACCTCAACAATAAACACCTCACCAATCTGAAACTGAGTCACCGTGTCTCTAAATGCCAAAACCAAATCATCGCCTGAACATATTGCTGCAAGCCTTGTTCTCTTCACCTTCCCCATCTCTGCACAGTTTATTATCCTCATTCACTGTGTCATATCTAAAATTAGAAGGTAAGCTCCTTGAGGTATTGGTAATTTATTTCCCCCTGTTCCATAAAGGGCCTACAACAATTCTGAGAAGCGTAAAAGCTTTAATTAATGCAACAAATGCTATAAACTAGTGAACAATAAACAAACCTGGTAATTCTTTTCCTAATTCGCTTTTGTCATAATCCTTTCCACTAAATTCTGTGAACCTTTTAAAGTAAAAAATCCCACTTCTCTGTGTATAAACTAAGGTTTTTGAGTTTAGTCTGTTCATGTTGACGCTACCACTCCATGCTCCCCCAAGCTAGTTTCTTCCAGTTGTTTGTCTTTCATGCATAGAACATATTGCTTCATTTGCTATTAACAAAAATAAATCTATAAGAAACTGTTAGTACTAAAAGATGCTTATTATACGTGATTCTTACTTCAGCACTCCACCAGGCAGAACACAGGTCCAAAGATACTTGTGAAGAGTACACTATGCACACAAATCAAATAAAAAACCAACTTTCAGACCATTTTTTGAGCCTGAGTAAGATTCCAAATACTCCAGCCCTTCCTTACCACCACTTTAAAATTAATACATAAAGCCATAAATAAATGAAGACATAATTTATGGGAGCAACTTTAGCGTGGAATAATTTAGCTAAAATCAAGGCAACCACTTCACCCTGAAACATTGTGCTGTGTTAGGAACATAGTTTCAAACTACATCACCCATAGCATATTAATTACTGTAATCTAGTTAAGAGTAGGAGTTACTGGAATGCTATTAGTACATCAAAGGTAATGCAATACAGTCAGGTGAGCTGGGACTAATCAGCATAACTCACAACCTAGGATATCACCAGAACACATTTCTTTTGAATACTTCAATACCTTTGCACAGATTTTCTCATGCAACAGTGTTTTTGCATCTGAGCCCAAACATTTCGCACCAGTCAGTTAAGGAATCTTTTCAGTTTCTGAAAGATTATTGTTTTGTTGAATGTATATTTCTTTTCACTGCTGCAACTGGAATTTACTTACAGCCTATAAAAAAGAAGAATGTCCTTAGGATGTGACCACATAGTTTCTGAATAAGCAAGTAGAAACCCCAGAAAATAATGGTTTATATTGGAAACACTGACTCAACCTTTAACTATAGAGGCATGAACTGTTACCTCTGTAATTACCGGTCAACCTCAATCTTTCCTAATTAAAGTTTTCCTCTGGTGGCATATACTTAAGGCTAACCCTTACTGTTTATTCTACAATATATGATTACAATGAACCCAGTGTGAGTTAAATGATGTAGTTGTGTCTGGCTACATACAGCAAATTAGTAGAACTTGGTAAATAATCAAACCAACCTCTCCCCAAAACCTATGATGCGTAGCAGCTTCATACTTCCTCATTGCCAACACCGTAGCGTAACACAAAAATGCACTAAACATTCATCAAAGTAACAAAGGAAAATTGTAGCTTACCTGAACAAAGGTCTTCTGAATCCCAGGCCAATTCCAAAATACTTTTCTTTCTCCTGTAAGAAATTTCAGAATTATATGTCAAAATCAGTTAAGAAGATAAATAGTATAAAACAAAAAACACACATTTCCCATTTAATGACAAAATTCTGAGAATTTTTAAAATAGAATTCCTCAGATTAACATTGCAATAAAGCCTGATATTTTCAGGTAGTTCGAAGTAGCAATATCTATTATGATTGCTCCCAAATTTCCATCATTAATTACTGGGGTTTTTTCAGTTATTTATAACTACACCAAATATTTATCACCTTGGCTGAAATTTCCCTGCCTCGGGATGAACTTTTCAACTGGATTGGTTCAGTTACTTCTGAGAACAAAGGCTTACATAGTGTAATTTGCCCTTGGTTGTGCACATGCAGGAAGAGACAATCATCACTTGTGCGATCCCATAAAATTTACCACTAAGGACCCTTGACTCATTCAGGGTACAAGGCTGGCCAGTATTTCTTCGGTGAGAAGCTATTTCTTTCTACCCTCTTTCTTATCCAGTGGACATCCCCAGACATTATTTACTGAACACTGGAACTGGAAGAGAACATTTGAGTCTAAGAGAATTCCTCTTAGAAATTTTATACAGTGCCTTGTTGTAACAGCTGAGTACTTCTCCAGCATTAATCTTCTGAACTTCTGCAGCAAATGAGACCGCTATTATTCTCATTTTACTCATGCACAGGGATATATATATAATCCAGTAATTGTATTCCCAAATTAAGATGTCTGCAGTACACTGCTTTGAAGCAGTATGTACTACTGCATGTTCAGAATTCAGTTTCCACTGGCTTTTCTTGCTGCTTACTTTTCATTAGCATTTGCATCCACATATCTTGCTGGGCACCAGGATGCAGAATGAAATACATGCAGAAGCCAGATTTGTAATGCATAACTGAAAATCAGGACAAACCAGCTAACTCTCTGAACTCAGACTTGCATCACGAAGCTCATGGAATAACCTTCTAGAGAAGAATCACCACCATGAAATATGTGCAAGGTATATATATTGCCATTGCACTGGAGCTATGAAAATAAATATCAGTTGTAGAAATGTTCACTACACAAAAATATGTTAACTGTAATATCTTTACCTAAAGGTTTAGTGATTTCAATTTAAGGAAGTTTTATTGCCCATCCAGCTGCTTAACAAGGTCAGCAATTACTTTAACTGCTACGATCAGGGTGCATCAAGCACAACATAGCTAGCTGGTTGAGGGCCTACTCTACACTGCACTGGTGCAACCCCACCTCAACCATGTTACAGCTTTGGGCACCTCAATATAAGAAAGACATCAAACTATTAGAGCATGTCCACAGGAGGATGACCAAGGTGGTGAAGGGTCTCAAGGGCAAGAAACAGCTGAGTTCACCGGGTTTGTTCAGCTTAGAGAAGGCTCAGGGGTGACTCTGATGGAGTCTACAACTTGCTCAAGGGGCTAGCAGAGCGGGAGGTGCTGATCTCCTCTGTCTAGTGACCAGTGATGGGACACAAGGAAATGGAATGAAGCTGTATCAGGTGAAGTTCTAATCAGACATTAGGAAAAGGTTCTTCACCAAGAGAGTAGTCAGTCCTTGGAAGAGGCTCCCCAGAAGGCTCATGGAACCAAGCCTATCAGAATTCAAGAAGCTCTTAATCATATGGTTTAGTTTTAGGCAGTACTGTGAGGAGCAGGGAATTGGGCTTGATGATCCTTATGAGTCCCTTCCAACTTCAGATATTCTAGGATTCTATGATTTTTTACAGAATCTACCATAGACAAAATTCTACATAGGGAGAAGAGGTGGTGTCATTTGCACATTGTATGTTCTTTTCTTTTTCTTGCAGTGTGGCACAGGATAGTTTGTATTGCTTTGCTTGAGGGAATGACACAGATCTCCTTATGTCAATTACTCACCCACCTTCCTCTCTCCTCCCAGGAAAAAGAATATTAACAAACATTCATAAGTAAAATTGCGTGTCACTAGAAAACCCTTATGAAACAAAAGAGATCATGCCTACTAGAAAACTGAAACACAAGCTGCTGAAATTTTTTCTAAGAGGAGAGGAAAGTTGTTGGCAGTTTGCTTTGAGGGATTAAAATGAGGTAATACACTTTTAAAACTGATATATCTAAGCTTTGCTGCAACAAGTTACTTGAACCTCAAGATGGGACTAGGTTAAAAAAAATGAACAAAGTCAGACAGAGCGTAAGCGTGAAAACTAAATTTTCTATTTTGTTAAACTTCCCCCTCTGAGAGTTTATATTCTTTTTCTGCCTGATAAAATATACCATGCTCTGTATTGGAATGGAACAATACTGTCACCTGGTGGTTAAATTTACTAGCAGTATTCAATCAAATTCAGGCAGAAAAAGACCTCTATTAAACACTTTGCAGAATCTATGACCCAAACAGCTGAACGAGTTGTTGAGATTCATGAAGAAATTAATGCCAAGAACCCCACTGTGATTAATTATAGCGAGTGGCACTAGTGTCATGGCAGTGGGTCAGGAAACCAGTAACTAAGTACTTCATTATGGAAAGAGCAAAAAGGTGGTCCTACATGATTCTACCAGCAATTGATTCTGCTGCTTTTTCTTCAAACTAACCTTCCCATTGAACCGGGTAAGGTATTCTGCACATAAGGAATATAGATAAACACAGATGTAAACAGCATTTTTCAGTGTAAATGGCAGATTTTGGCTTCTAGTAGCTAAAAAAAAAAAAAAAAAAAAAAACCAAAACCACCCAACAATAGGTAAAAACAGGAATTAATTATCAGTGGTTTAATTGTATTGAACCAGATTATACATACATGTTGCTATTCCAGCTATAGAAGGTGAGCCCAAAGAAAGGTACCTTCATTCTGAAACATACTTAGGTGTGACAGCCCTTCGTGCTGTAGAAGTACATTTCATACCATTTTGTTGATCCTCCGCTTCTGCATTCTACACTGATGAATTTTATTAGTGTAGCACAAGTACAACACGTTTGCAAAGCTTTCAACTGCTTCATTTTTAGAAAATCCAGTTCCTAGACATCTTAAAAAGTAGAATTCTGATTTTGTAACCTTTGGGAGAGCTTACACATCCATGGTTATTTCCATGACAAGGGAAGGACACTCTTCAGTCCTTCCATCATTATTATGCTTTCTCTGCTGCTTCTTATCCTTCCCTTTGGGCATAATGTGAAGTACTTGATGATTACACTGTTTATGACTCCAGCCTGTACTCTCTTCTGGAGAAAAGTCACATGCATCCAAAAAAAGTTCTGTTTGTTAATGGTAAATCCTGAAGTACCGATGGCATAACATTGTCTGTTTATTACAAATAAGAACTAAGAAGGCTGTGAATAATTAATTCCAAGATATTACCCCTCTTCAAATGGCATCTCTACTAATGTTAGAAAAATATCCCTTGATTCTGTTATACAGGAACTTCACATCAGTGAGAAAGGTGAGAGCACTTTCAAGGCAAATTACAGCCTGAGCTGACCAAATATGAGCACAGGCCTCCTCTTACAGAAATCATACTAGATTTTTAAAATGCCTTATGTTACTGAAAAATTGCAGTCTTCTCCTGCTAGAAGCCATTTTTAGGCAGTGGCTCAGTGAACTCAGAGTGGACTCCGATTTCTCACTTGTTCCAAGTTACTGCAGTTCAGTGAGAAAAGGCATCAGCAGAAAAACTGATTTGTGGAGGTCTCCATGCTCAACAGGGAGATGCGGGGCAGTAGACATACAGGTTCATGTTATCTCTTGAATTTCTCACTCCAAGACAGATTCAGTCATTTTATGCTTCCTCAGACTCCTACCAACTCTCAAAGAGACACTCACATGCTGTAGAGAGGCAGCCTTGAACTCTTTGAGTTCAAAGCTCTTTGAGGCAATGTTTTAGTATTTTAGTGCTGTTTTGCTGTCTTGTAACACAGCTTCAGAACAGACTAGGAGTTTGTTACACTTCATCTTGGATTTGCAGCCAGATAATAACTTAAATATTTTGAGTGAATCCAATGAACTGTGCAGAACACCTACATGTTACTTAGCCATAAACTGTAGCCAAGAGGAATTTTAAATTACATGTTGTCCATTTGCTTATGTTCTCACAACATGTGCAATCGACTGAGTACAAGTTCTCTTAATGGAAATATGTCCTCTGCAGGCTGTGATTTTTCCCCAAATGCAAGGCCAACCAAACAGCTTTACTCTATTAGAGCTCCTTAAAGCATCACAGCATAGGTGGTAAAGCTTTTATTAATGAAAACAAAAAAAACCCCAAAACCAACCAACAGTCATTTCCTACATTCCCATCACTTTGATTCTTTTTCCACCACCTGTGGGACTACAATGTGGGTTCTGTCTCTGGCTCCTCATTAGAGTCCCTCTGTTCTTTTTGTGTCTTTTCTCTTTGATCTTACCCATGCAGGAGGAGAAGAGAAAACAGCAGAAAAGAATATCCAGCATCTCAGCTGTTTTCAGCCACTGAAATGAGATGAGGTTTGGAGACACAACGGTCAGCAAACCACACAGATGCTTTTTCAGAACAGTTTAAACACCATTTTGAAGGTAGACTATGAAAGGTATTTATACCACTTTTAAAAAAGAAAAGAAGACAAGCAAAACCAAATCAAGGAAATACCTTTTAAAAGACAGTGTGAAAATGAAAGGAAGCATAAGGCCTGTTTTACGTTATTTAGTTGTTCAGTTACCCTGACAGGGAGCACTCTCAGCTTAGAGTGATTTGCCTGTGGAACAGAACAAGAGACCACAAAAGAAAAACCCTCTACTTGTTTTGGCTCAGCTAAAGTCAGGACTTCGGGATCCACAACCCAGCACAGCTCATTAAGTTCTCTTCTTCCTGTTGTGTGGAAGCATCAGGGCTTCATCTAGTGTTCACAAAGAAAATTACAGTTAAAAAGAATAAAACCTAAGCCAAACCATGATATATAGCAATAATATTAGCCCAGACAATTTCCTTCAAACTGTTATCAGGAATATTTTGTGTGAAGTTCAGACTGGCAGTTACATACATGATACAAAATATTACCCATCCTCCAAAATACACTGACAGCGCCTTAGTCTACAGATCATATGCATCAGGTCCAAACCATCCTGAGTGTTGTTAAAGTTTCCTTGATTTTCTAATGATTTTAAAATCAGCGTTATATTTATAATGTATAAATCTATTAAAAGCCTTAGGACAGTTTAATTTGGTTTTCATTCTCTAGTTCAACACAGCTATGGCTACCAATTCAAGCGACTTAAGCTGTCACTTGGCCAATGATCTCCAGATAAATTATATCCCCTACATAAAGAGCAGTAGGAAAATTGTTTGTCATCTAATTGTTTCAAAAGAGCTGAGACAGCTTAAGAACAGGGTACTAATCTGTTCCTGATTATTATGATAACATCAAACTCAAGGCCGGTAAGAAACCAAGGAGAACCTTTTTATGAACAGGGTTAGACTACTCCCAAGAATATAAAAAAATGTACTCAATTCTATTTAGAAGTGCAAAATCTAAACTGTGGCAAAGAAACTTGTTTGGAAATGGCTAACAATGTACAGCAAACAGTGTAAGATTCTTGCATCTTCCTACGAGATGCTGATCATAAAAAGCTCTGAAGATGCATAGGTGGCCAAACTCACATTGATGACATGATACGGATCAGATGCCTCAATGTCTAAAATGAGTACTGATTGAAAGTGTGAAGCCATGTTTAATGATAGGGATGTTAAAGAAGTTACATTATCAACATGCTCTATTCCATTAGTACTCAGTATTTTATTTTCTGTCCTTGTTTTACTACCAGCAAGGATCCTCTATCCCTTCAGCAGCACCTCTTTTCCACAGAAAGGAAAATTTAGTTTTAACTACAACTGCATGTACTACAACTACAGGTGCGTAGCTTACATTAACTTGGTAACCTTGTTTAGGAGCAAGCCTATTGCTGATATAGATGGTTGGTTTATACTGTTGCAGTGTCCCTGGAAAATGTGGAAGGGACACTGTGCTCAGAGATGCCTTAGTCCCCAGAATGAGAATAAACTGTAAAATTATCTGTATCTGCAACACTATTTTCTCTCCAAATAAGTGTGCTGCAGTTAAAGAACCCCCCACCTGCACTCTTTACATCCCTACAATGATGCAAATATGATCATGGACACTGACTTTGCACATTGGAAGCAGTCATACTCCCATGAGCAAGTGCACTGTAAGCCAGCATGCTCCAGTTTTTCAGTGTTTGGCACTGAGAGCCAGTATGCATCTGCACAAGCAAACGCTAGATTAAGTTAAATACCAAGAGCGGTTATTTTACTGCTATTTTTAAGAGGGATCTTTCATACAGTTGTATAGAAAGCATTTCTGACCTCAATGTCATCTTCTCCCTGCCTTCCCTTTCCACAGCCTTTTGAAATCAAACCCCAGCCACAAGGCAGTTTGGAACCAAGTGCTGCTTTCCTTGGTGCTAAGAAGGTTTACATAAGATGTAACGAACCACACTTGGCATCATGAAGGTCATTAGCATAGTTCTTTGGTATATTAAGCAATACACAGCCCACCATGTCACAGTGTCAAGGAGTAAGTTTTCCTTGTTCTCCTTCTGTCACACTTAGTGACAAGGAGCACAGCAGTTGGTTAATTTACCAGAGAGATTAAGCTGGATGGTTGCCTTCAGTAAATCACATGACCTATTGACAGTTTTACTGAGGCTTGGTGCTGACTCATGTTTAGATGGACAACTAGGAAAACGATGCTTACTGGTTACTTCAGGCCAGCCTCTCGTAAAAATACTACTTTACAGCATATGAAACTTCCAACAGCAAAGCAAAATCAACACAAATAATTCCAGTGAAATTCCCCAAACCCCAACATATCAGACATAAACCTGACAAGGAATCCAGGCCGATTATCACAATTATAGTTCAATGAAGCTTATTTCAACAGATTGCTCAGTAGTACAAGAACAATAAGCATTAAGACTACTTGTAAAGCACTGAACTGCATACCCTTTCTCTCTTCGCAAGCAGTCAGATTCCATGAGTTACTCCACCAGCTATTTTTGAGCGTCTACTCCTTAGTAGTAGAAATAAGAGTACAGTTTTACTCAGTAGAAAGTATGCTGTGATTTTTCAAAAAGCAGAGCCTAGAATTGATTCTGAAGATCTTCTCTAGACTTTCTGGGGTTTAATGGAAAAATAAACACCACCAGCCAACCTGTGCAATCATTTAGAATCCCATGAGATCCTGAACAAGTTTGCTTGTTATTTACTCTGCCATATTTCTGAAGCAGTAGCAGTGTTAACGAAAACATAAAGCATATGCAAATGAAAAAGGAATGGTGGAAATGCAAGTGTCTCATTTTAATTAACCTTCATATTTAAGTTTCACAGTTGGAAATCACAAAAATGAGAGTAGAATCAATTTGAGCTTAATGGTCCTTTTCCCTATGCTTCAGAGCAAAGCAACAAACCCCAAAGTCAACTGTCATGCGGCAGGAAACCACTTTTTCTTTCTCTTCACTTGCAAAAAGGTAATGAAGACTGCAGTTCCAGTTTAGAACAATACTTCTGTCACTCTGCTCAGGGTGTGCACGTATCAGTGTGTCATGATCTAAGGTAACAAACAAGGGTGTCCTTTGCTATAACTCAGAAGTACTATTCAGACTAGACAGACATACCAGGGCAAACCTTTCAGCAGCACCGGAATCTAATCAAAGGCCACAATTCTGCCCAGTAGCTAAGTAGGAAGACTTCTCATATTAGTTTTAGACTTGCTCACATCTACCTATTCCCCTGGCAGTCATTTAGTTGCCCTGCAGTATTTCTGCTCTATAAACCCTCAAAATAGAAATACTCGTTTTTACACATTTTCAGCACCATTTGTGTTAAGCTAATCATGAAGGAGTATCATGCTTGTTTATGTTATATTCTTTTCCATCTTATCCTCAGACTCTTCCCCTCAAGCATGAACATACTGTATGTGCTGTGTATCCGGGCTGTCCACTCGCTACCACTACTACTCTACACCACATTCTTAGCTCCAGAAACCCATCAGAGTATCTTAAGAAATTCTTCATGAAACTTTTAGCATTATTTTCCTTTCTTCTCATTAACACAGAAACTTCTCTCTCTTGTCCTTGCTTTGATAATTCCCTTGTTCAAGTGTGCATTTGGGTCCAGTTTAGTGGGGTGTCCAATCTCCCTGGGAATTTTTTTTTTTGCTTTATGCGTTTGAAGTATTAAAGATTTTATTTTGTCTACTTGTTCTGTAGAGTTTTGTTTGGTTTTTTATTTACATTCTTGGGGGATTTGTTTTAATATAATGATAAAAAAAAACCCCTGTATCATCAAACAAGTTATTTGGACAGGATTTTTAGTGGCATGTATTGTCTTAACATCCTGGTGCTCAACTTGGAATACTTACAAGGGAACCTTCAATAGCAGAAGGTCAATTATGTCTTTCTAAACAAATAAGCCTATTTAAGAAAGCTGAAGTTAGGTAGTGGAGATATTCACAATCCTCTTTTTTTATTCCAACACATGGTGATAAGTAAAAACAGGCAGCTTGACAGCTTCCTTCTTTGGAAATGACATAGTAAACTGTTCAAGGTATAAATTTTGCAAACAATGGTGCTAAATTTTACATTATAAATGCAGATACAATGGGAATATCCAAAAAGAATCCTGGAAGAGATACAAACTGCTTTCCATGGTTTACATTAGGCTGCCAGGGCTGAGCATATCTTCACAAGACAACCATGCTAAATAGAAAAAATAAATATGCACATAAATGTTAGTCCACTAAATATATTTTTTGTGATAAGATGACTGGATGCAAAGTCTGAACGCTGGAAAGATAGTCCAGAGACTGAAAGAATTGCTAAAGAACTGCTTGATACTTTAAAAAGTTGCTTATTTCTCAGTAATACATCATAGGCAGTCTAGTACGCCTATGCATACTACATCTAGGCACTGTAGTTTCTCATTCTGTTTGTATTTCAGCCGACACATTTCATAAATAAATGATGGAAATACATTTTCTAATGTTTTTCTAAAACACACCAGGCTCTACAGCAACTGACATCACAAAATTGATGCACAGTATTTCTTACCATAATCATACTTTGTTACCATTTATGTCATGAACCTGCAGGACTAAACCCAGAAATTTAAAATTACTTAAGGTTGTTCAGCAGTATAAAATACAGCAAAGAGAAAAATAAAAGTTCTATTTTCTTTACCAAAGGTTGCAAGATCTAGAGATAAATTCTTTGAACATTCACTGTTGGTTAATTTTCTTTATTGGAAAATTTGTAAAAGGGTTCTGAACTCTAATTATAAACTTCAAGTATCCCAGTTCCTGAAATAAATATTTTATACTGTTGAATCTTGAATACCAAAGAAATTTAAAGCTGTGTGGTCTTTAATCTTCCTTTCCCCCCCCCATATAACACTAACATAGCAATGGGCATTTTTTTTTTTTCAATTTAAAATCCATCTCCAGCATTTTTGCATTGACATTGCCCTCCCCTTGACTGCTGGTCTACACATCTATGGATCAAAGTAAACTAAATCTGGAAAAAAACCAAAAACCAAAAAAAACCAAAACAAGCAAACAAACAAACAAAAACACTCCACGAAAAAACCCCCAAAAAAAAAACCCACCACAAAAAAACCACACACAAACCCCCCCCCCCCCAAAAAAAAAAACAACCCAAAACCACCAACCCCCCCAAAACAAACATTCCTGAACCACACAAAAGAACCTGACTACTGTAATCCAAAACACCAATGATAACCAATCTGAAAGTTATGGAAATAGCATCAAAACCAATAGAATCATAGAATCACAGGCTGGTTTGGGTTGGAAAGGACCTTAAAGCTCATCCAGTTTCAACCCCCTGCCACAGGCTCCCACTAGAGCAGGTTGCTCCAAGCCTCCGTGTCCAACCTGGCCTTGAACACTGTCAGGGATGGGGCAGCCACAGCTTCTCTGGGCACCCTGTGCCAGCACCTAAGCACCCTCACAGGGAAGAACTTCTTCCTTATATCTAACCTGAGCTTCCCCTGTTTCAGTTTAAACCCATCACCCGGTGTCCTACCGCTACAGTCCCTGATGACTTTTTAGAAATAATGCTTAAATATACACACCTCTTGCGCAGTGTCAAAAAAGGATTTTTCCTCGTTTGTGGTAGATAAACCTTAAAACCTTCAAAACATTAGAGTAGTAATAGTTCAACTTAGTAATCAGAATTTGTCCCAACCCACTTTCTACAAAAACTAGAACAACGCAATATAAAAATAAGCTCTTGGATAACGTACGAATACCACACACAGATTTTTGCTCTCTTGCCACATTTTCCCTACCATATGTCAAACAAGGTGCAATGGCATTGAAAAAATTACAAATGTGAAAGATTTTGGCTCTCAATAAAGAACTTTGTTTAGTTTTCATTGAAATTTTGGCCTGTCTCTCCTGTTATTTGAAGCAAGACATACATCCTTGGTCATATTTCTACAACATTCTGTGCATGTCATAATAGCAGTTGGATATCTGTGTCACCTAGATAGGTATTTCAAAGAGAACAACATACTACTTTTTTCTAAGGCCAATAGGATATTTCTGATATAAATATTTATTTGTTCTGATAATTCCACTGATACAAAAAGCACAGCCATAGCTTAAGGGTAAATTTGTAAAATTATCTATTTATTCTCAAAAGAAACTTCAAAAGAGAGTTTATTTAATGTAAAAAATTGTCTTTAACTATGCAAATATTAAGCTATCAGCTTTTCTTTGAAGTCTTAACATCATCATAGTCAATAAAGTCAAAGGCTGCAGACTAGTTACAGATGGATGTAATAGTATTAATCTCACAATCTGAACCCTCTCAGCAGCTTGCTATCCATCAGCACAATGGCTGCTGCCTCTCACGCTAGAAACAAGTCTGAAACCAAGTGAAAAGATGTTAGGGTTGCTGTAGGAAGTAAAACGGTTTTCAAGTTGGCTTCTTGATAACCTTAACATAGAAAGCAAGATTAGAAACTGTTTTTTCAACAGGTTCTAAGTATCTTTAAGGCATATCTTGTAATATGGTGTGGTTTGTCCTACTGACGGTAGACGATCCTCTGCAAGTTAAACATTTCAACCTTTATTAACAACACTCCCAAGTATTTTGCTTTTTAGGCAAAGAGATTTGGGCAGTTTAGTGTATCTGCTAACTCAGATTTCTTCCAGTCCTTTCACAACCTGTACTCACAGTGCTCACCGAAGTTCAAACTCAAAATGTATGCTTTCCTTTAACAATGAAGAGAATATCTGATATTTTCTCATGCAAGTAGTCTGAAAGATACTTCCAGTAGTCATATATGATGCAACTTCAGCTTTATTAAGATCAGGTACATAATGAATATAAGTAGTAAAATACAATTATTTCTTAATACAAATCACCTTCAGTTAATCATAGAATCATAAGAGTTGGAAGGGACCCTAAAGACCACGGAGTTCCAACCCCCTGCCATGGGCAGGGTCACCTTCCACTAGAACAGGTTGCTCCAAGCCCCGTTCAACCTGGCCTTGAACACTGCCAGGGATGGGGCAGCCACAACTTCTCTGGGCACCCTGCACCAATGCCTCACCACCCTCACAGTAAAGAATTTCTTCTTGTATCTAATCGGTATCTCCCCTGTTTAAGTTTCAACCCATTCCCCCTTGTCCTATCACTACATGCTCTTGTAAAAAGTCCCCCTCCAGATTTCCTGTAGGTCCCCTTTAGGTATTGGAAGAATACATGTTTATGGAAGTTTATGCTGTATTTCACACGGGGAAAACAGAGACTGCTGCAACATTATTCTTTTCAAAATAAAAAGAACACAAAATCCCGAAATACACACTGGTATTTTCAGAATGTCTGGAATCAAAATTAAAAAATAATTCCATAATTAAATTATCCATTTATTAGAAAAGCAAATTATAGATATTTCTATTTCTTTATAAATAAGAATCCCCTATAAAAAATGATGAGACAAGAGGAAATCTGCTCATCTGTTCTGTTCATAAAATTAGCTGTATTTGGGGACATATCTTAAGAAATGGTTTGTTGTTTTTTGGGGGGGAGTAAAGTTTGGCAGGTTTTAAAAAATAACAAAATAACAAAAATAGAAAATATTTAAGACAATGGAGATAGCACTTATGATCATGGTGAATCTAATATGGAGACTATTCTGTAAAGTGAGCAGTTTAATTTTGCTATTTATGAATTATTTGGTGTCTACAGAAAGTAGAAAGATGTCCTCAGATGGTACAAATATGCAGCATTTTACTCAATTCAACAGTTCAATGCTAATTTACATCAGTTAGGGATCTGACTCTCACAGTGACTAAATATATGTAGTTCTTTGAAGATGCTAACTGCAACATTTTCGTTAAAAAAAAAAAAAAATCAAAAATCACTGTTAAATCATTGCCATATATTCCTTTCCAATGGTAATGGAAAAGAACTAAGTAATCTTTAAACATATCTCTGCTTCAAATACTGCAGCTGAAACCTCTGTCCAGGTACGGGGGGGGAATTTACAGTATTTTATTGCAAAGTTCATAATAAAGCACCTAGAATTTTAAATGCTTATTTTTGATCAACAAAATGGTCAGCAAACACATTTTTGTGGCCTTGCCCAGGAACTGCTCAAGACAGCTAATAATTTAACATAAAAGCTAAAATAGATATTCACAAACCTGGATAATTTGTGTGGCTATAGTATGTTTTTCCTTTCCCCATTAATAATTCCTTTGAATCAGTGAGACCACCCACAGTGAGATCATTCTGGGAAGTCAAATATGGGGAGGGAAAAAAAGAAAAATGAAAAGTAGAAAGATCTCTGGGAGTATCTTGTCTTAAGGCTGGAGTAAACAAAAGACACACCCATAACAGATGACAGCTTTCCCTAATAGACCTTAATCTTGGAGTAAAATTCACATTTACCCCAGCTGGACTTTTTTGGGTTTGCTTCTTAGACACACTGTGAAACCGTAGTCCTGTTTTTCTCTCCTAAACTTGATCTACGACAATGATTTAATATTTCTTAGAAAAATACACAGCCAAGAATTCTTTCTACCAATCTCTTTCACATCAACCAAGTTCAACACCAAGCATTTCAAATTACCTTTGCAGTCTAGTCTCAAGTCACAGATCCTTTAACTATCATACTTGAACTGTCAAGTAGTCACTTCTGACAAAACTTCCGTAGTCATAAACTAATGAAGTTTAAACAGAGCTAGTCCAAAGCAAAAGATTTTAAAAGTGATTGCCAGAGTATGCAGACATCGGTGTTGAGCAGCAGGTTAGTGAAGTTCATAGATGTCACTAGAAGATCTAGGAACACCTTTCCTGATCTACAAAGTTCAGAGATTTTAAAAATATCCCCTTACATTCTGGAGTGAGAAAACGGTGAAAAGCGATCCTTGCTTTCCAGAGAAACTAGTCTAGTGTTTCAGAAAGCAGCCACCACAAATTTATGTATTACAAACGTAAAGTACGTTTGAAGCTTTCACCTGCAGGAATCTAAATCTTACAATTCAGAGAAACCTAAAAGAATTGTGGCCACTTCTGAAATTGTGATTTCAACTCCTAAGTAACAGGATGACTCTGGAAAATATTTCTAATGGCTAACGTATACTTGCACTTCTAAGAAGTAGCTATATAAACCTGTTTGTGCAAGTCATGCTTTGTCTCCCAAGGGTATGTGCATCTAATTCAGCTTGTGAGTTTATCAACCACAGATCTTTGTTCTGTGGACTCTGATAATTCTTAAAAATGAAATCTATAGGGCCAAGTATTTCACCAATTACTAAAGGAATACAGAGGTGCAAATGACACAATGGTAAACTTTACATATTGAGTACCCACAGATTCTTGCCATGTTTCCTTTTTATTTCTTGATTATATAACCACTATACGACATTTTTATCTCTGCCCAGTGGCAGCTTAAATGTCGTACAGGTTTAACTAATACTTTGATCTGTTTCACCTATCGCCTGCCATGAATTGTTGCAAGGATGATTTTTTTCTTTTAGCACTGAATTTTTACTGTTTTCTTACTAGCATTTCTATGATAGCATTTTCTGCAGGAAACCTATATCCATTCTTTTCCCCACCTCATGCAGCTTTGCAAGCCACTGCAGGAAATGTGGGAAATTGCAAACAAACTTCAAACGAAATCCTATCATATAATGGTTAGGGTTGGAAAGGACCTTAAGATCAATGACTTCACTTTGGGTTTCCATCAGAAAAGCAATATCTGAGACATATGCACAACTTTAGTTAATAAAGTTTCCACATCTGAGAAAAGTACTAATGAGAGTTTACCCAAATTTAGTTTCTGTAGAAGCTTTGTTCAAGGAGAGATAAGAGACAAGTCAACCTTTTTTACTTCTGCTGTATCCACTATTTGACCAGGTTTTACTCATCTCGCACAAAGGTGCATTTGTTTGGGTTTTTGACATGACTCATGGCATTGAAAGTACTACTAGTACTTCATTAAAACTACAGGTGCTGATGAATAGAGAATCTCTCCAGGACTTACACTTTATACATAAATACTGACTACTAAATCTTCTATACTAACTAGTGCACCTTCTAAAGAACATTCAAGACCATCTGCAGATTAGGATTAATTCAAAACTGACTGAAATCAACAAGATTCAGAATGAATCTTTAGAAAGTTTGTGAATGATACCAAATTTGAAGAGGTGCTTGATATCCTGGAGTGCAAAGCTACCATCCAGGAGACAGGCTACTAGTAGTGAGCCAAAAGGAAATTACCGCAGTTGAACAAAGATGGATGCAAAGACTTGAAATACCCCATGTAACAGTATCAGCAGAGGACTGACTGGCTAGAAAGGAACTTTGCAGAAAAGGACTTGATTGTCCTGATGGGCACTCCTGATGGACATATATAAGCAATGTGCCATTGTTGCAATGAAGGCTATGCACATCAACAAGAGTGTAACCATCAGATGAAAGGAACTGATTAATTCCCTTTATTCAGCACCAAGTCTCATCTGAATGCAATGTTCAGTTTGGAGCCCTCAAGCACAAGAAAGTCCCTGAACAACTGCAGCAAGTTCAACAAGATGGTCAGGACCTGTAGTACATGACATATGAGGAGAGACAGTGACTAAGCTCAAAAATGTTGTGGAATGTTCACCCTTGCATATTTTCAAAAGTCAACCAGACAAGACCCTGAGCAAGATGAAATAGCTTACATGGGGCTTTCTTGAAGCAGGAGGTTGGACTAGGTGACCTCCAGCAGTCTCTTCCAACCAAAAGCAAAATATGAAGATCTTGATAAGCCTCAGCCTGCAAGCAGCCATATTTTACCTGGATCAGAGCTTTTATGACTTATTTACTGTGTGCTAAATCATTACCATCTTGGCTTTCCCCATTTTAGCACACATTTAATATTGATGAAGCAAGCTTATGCCTCAAACAGAAGAAGGATCAGATCATGAACTGCTTTAACCTTAATACTTGCAATTTGTCATGTTGTGACTTGCAGGGCTAAGCAGCCTTTTTCTTTTTATAACTTATTTCAACATATTTGCATCCATAAATCTGTAGAGGAAGACTGTATTATGAATCATTTACTAGACGAATCATTTTTCTTGACAATTTGTCTATTTCTATTCTTACAGTAAATACTATTTATGATCAAGTTGCTACTTCAGTCAAAATACAAGTCATACCTGCACTGGTGTTCTTACTGGAAAAGAATAAAATCTCTAAATGATAAGCAATATCATGCAATGTCTCTCCTTATGCCCCAGTCTTGCAAAGGGCACTGCACGGAGGCTTCCAAGATATTTAAGCATGCTGAGTCCTGTTACAGAACTGGGGCATTAATTTGTCACACCTTGATTCTGTTCCTAACTTCAAATGGAGCATAACTGCTTTGCTGCAACCAAAACCCTGGCAAAGAACATGTTTCTTCACACAGTTTTAGGTCTTTGGCAGAGACATTACACTGACAAGTAATACACTCTATAATCACCAAGCGCAGCTCTTTCACCCCAATTTATAAGTTACTGAACTTTGATTCCCTGAATTTATTTTGTTACACTTGCAAGTGAATCAGGAGTGTTTTTCTGAAGCTAATCTGAGCAGTCCCTTCTTGCTGCACTTTGTTTCCACCATGGAGCAGTCTCACAGCACGCAAACAGAATTCCTTTGGGTGAAACTAAACAAAGAGGAATAATCCAAGAGCCCAACCAAGTGCTCCAGCTATTAAGGGAAGTTCAGCCCCTGGGACCAAACTAGAGCTGGTCTGAAGCTAGTCAATCCTTGAGATTTGTATAAAACAATACATACTCTTTCCCCTTACTATTTGATAATAAAGGCATAACCTTAATTGTTCTGATCAGTAGATAATTCCAGCTGCATCTGACTTTGGATGTTTTAAAACTTAAGTGTCCTTGTAATAGATTATTCTACATTTCTTTGAGACAACAGAGGGAGGGAAGAGGAGAGAGAGTGGGGAGGGAGGTGGAAGAAAGCAAGTAGGGTTGGAGAGAGTGAAGGGAAGAGGAGAATGGGGAGAGAGGGAGGGGGACTAGGAGAGGAAAAAGAGGCAAAGGGAAATAGGAGGAAGAGATGAGGGGAAGATGGTAGTGGAAGTAGGAGAGGAGACATAAGGAGGAGAGGAAGGGAGGATGACAATGACAGACAGGAAGAGGGAGGAAGGAAAGGGAAGAGAGGTGGTAGCAGTGGAGGGACGGATGGAGGGAGGGAGGAAGATACCTTCTGAGAGATTTGACACTTGCATATAGAATGATCTCTAGAGTTCGCTTTTTCCACTGTATCCAAAAAAGTCTAGATAACAACTTTGGGAAAGATGCCTAACTTTGAAGTGAGACAAATCCCATACTTAGTTAATAGTCCCAATGAGTTTTAGAATAGAACAGTTTAGTTGGAAGTGACCCACAACAATCATCTAGATCATCAACAATCATCTAAATGAGATATAAACCTATTTACATTGCAATGGCATCTAATAATCTAAACAAAAATGCTAGAAGAAACCATTACTCTTAATAGAAAAATAGTCAGACCTTATAGCTTTACAGGTGCGTCAATCTCCCAGACCACTCTTCTTGTTTCCTACCCTCATCAGATCAGCAGACAGCAGTTGCCCCACCTCAGTGGGGAGATACATTTCTTGTCTTCCCCAGAACTGTGTCAGCATAAGAATGAACAGGGCAAGAGAATATTTTCATCACACCATCACATCTGGATTTTTTAGTTAACAAACCCCAAACTCCTGCAACTTAAACCCATAAATTTCTACCACAGCACTGCATTTTTTCACACTGTATTATCAGTAGTCTGCATGCCAGGTAACCCCTTCTGTGCTACAGACACAGGCTGGAACACATTGTCTCCCATGAGGCACCAAAACTTCTTTCACTGTTGGGAGAGATGATGCATTGTGGTTTGCTTCACTCTTTTTTGTGCACAAAATAACATGGGACAGCCAGATTTGCATAATTATTGGCCCATAGTGGAAGTGATCAAATAGTACTAACAAAAGACCTATGACAGAAGCAGCAGAGGCAGACAGCTCCTGAAAGAGACTGTAAAGGAAGACACTTCTGGATAGAGAAAATAAATTTTCCTAATGGAAAATTATCTGGAATAAATTTTTTCCATTAGTCCTAAAGTCAACTAAATATATATTCAAAATTACATGTCAGGATTTAAATAGTGCATATTCTGTACCATCAGAGACTAAAAAAAATATTCAAGAATATTTCCATATTTAGAACAAACTGATAATATGCCAGAAGCAAAAGAACTGGAAAAATCGCATAAGGTCTGAAATTGCATTAAATCAATGTCATTAACTTGCTTTATTTAGAATAAGCATGTGTGACAAAGTACACAACCTCACAGCACTCCACAGAAGATAGCAGTAGCAATCTTCTAGAAGCCTCCAGGCACAAGCTTTATTTGCAAAATTAATTCCTCCTCCCTGTCAAAGTCTGGCTCGCGCTGACTGCACACTCCTACAAGAAGATCAAGATTAACCATCATGAGCCAACACTTTCAGTGCTGTGAGTCACTGATCACATTACAGACAAGGGCAACTGTAATCACAGTACTGAAACCAGTATATCAAATCTGGTGCACAGGTCACATCTAGGCCACGCTCCTAAAGAAATATATACTGAATATTACTGCATGTAGACAAAGCTTCAAGGTATGAAGAGACTAGGAGAAAATTATTAAAAGAAAAAAAAAAAAACCACTAATGTGATTTCTCACTGGTGAAAACAGATTAAATAAAAATTCAGTAATGATATCACTCCATGCAACAACCAGGAGATACAGCTAGACAGAACTGTGTTGGAAATACAAGGCTATCTGAGCCAATTTAAGAAATAGGCTTAGCTGATATAGCAGTGCTATGTTACTGTGTTTCTTAAATGAAAGCCATTAAGCAGCTCAGCATACCTAGGCTAGTCTTTTCCATTAGTGGATTTGTTTAAAGCTACTGGAAGCACCTATACTCTGCAATGTTAATCTATGCCACATGTAAAGAGTGCTTTTCAATAGTAGTATGCCCATGATGAAGATCAGACTGATCGTGTTTTGTGGTATATTTATCCTCAGAACAAGATCTACTGCTAGAGCACATACTGGCAAACAGCTCATTTTAATGAGACAAGAAACCTGGTAGAAAAAATGAACAAACCTCATTGCATTCCTGCTCTCTCTTTAAAAAAATGCCTCCATAGTTTTGCTTAGATGCTGGGTGTTCCTCGGTTACTTCTTTTACAAACACTTGTTTGTTCCCTGTCTGGCTCAGACATTTAGTCTTGGTGACAAATCCTTATGATGAATTTTATTATGTTTCTATTTTGTCACATTTCAGCAGCGTCCTAGCACTTACGTAGTGAAGACACACTGATGCAGTCAGATTCACATTATATTAGGAGATAACATGAAATGACACTTATGAGGCTGTATTAGGTTGGTAATACTGGGATGGTGGATTAGATTAAAACATGATTAATACAGAAAAAAACTCACCATTCTCATTACTTTTACTAGTATTCCTTCTTGGAATTCAAAGATGCTTAGAAACCTGGATGGGCACTGCTTGAATCTAAATTTTAAAATCCTGCTATTGTTTAAGACCTATTTAGAACACCTTAATTATCAGCTACCATTTACACACCGTCTACAAAGTAGCAAGGTTTAAGCAAAGGTCAGAGAGCATCAGAGATGGAGGATCATTCACAAGTATTCATCTCCAAAAAGCATCTGTGGTGGCTGAATGAGCCAACTACTTTATGATCTTTGGGACAAACCAGAAGAATTTTCTATTCCTGCAGTACCCACTTTATGACAGGAGCTCCAAAAACATTGAGAAACCATTCGTGGATCTTTAATCCCTCTATGGATTTACCACTTGATCTAGCAGGTGGCATTTGTGAAAACCCTTTACTAAGTTGCAGTGACCTCCAGAGTCACCAAGCAGCCTACAGACAAGACAAAAATAGTATCTGCCATGGTCTTTGAAAACTGATAATCAAATATTACACTACAGTAGGCAGATATGAAATGGGTCATTATTATAATTAAGGGAAAAGAGAAAAGCGATCTGTTAAATATACATTTTGATCAGTGAATAAACACTTTTGAGTCTACAACTCCCTATGAAACCTCGTAACTTCTATTTAAAAAAATAACAAGCTATATGTCTTTTGTGCTGTATGCCAGAAGATTAATAAAGCTGATGTCACACTAAATGATGTCTGTTTCCAAAGCCTTCTAAGGAAAAAATAATCCTTGTCTCCAAGTCCAATAAACTGTGCGCACATAAAACTTGCGTACACGCATTTCCAACAGAGCTCAGCATACCCTACCATACATTTACTACAGTGGTATTCAAAATATTTCAAATTAAGCCTTGTGTTAAATATATGCTATCAATACGGCTTACTCAGAACAAACATACATAAGTCCACTATTTTTATCTTGTTTACTGCATTTGTAATACATTTACATGCCACTCTGGGTGTGATGATTACAAGAACAACATATGAGACTTAAAATTGTCACTTCACAGGACAATGGATGCAACAAATAAAATGATATCATCAGTATCTATGGTCTTGTGCTTCCATTTAACTTTTCTGTAAACATTGGTGGTCATTATGTAAGCGCTAAGGTTATGTTCTTACAATAATTCTACCATCTGCTTTCTTTACATTTTGTATTAATAAAGTCACAGATATTCTAGTACCTAAAAGAAGTTTGCAATCCATTTTCTAAAAATGGGTCTCACAGACATATAAAATGCATGTATCAATAAAATGGCTGTGCTGTAATCTTGCAAAGTTAATATTAAGGGGTATTTTCAAATACTTCTACAGCTTTGATTAGAGTATGCTCATGTTAACTCCTAGTGTAGCTCAGCATTAAAGCCCTTCAGAATTAGAAAATGCTAAATTGTAAATAACTACATTAATAAAGTTCAAGGTGATTACAATACCAACATAGAAATATGAGGAAGGTGATGTGCAAATATTAACGATTTACATTAAGTTGCACTTGTAATAATTGAAAATATTGCTTTCTGTGATCTGGGATTAAATCAGTAAAGTAGGAATTATGTTCAGCATTGTGATGCCTAACTTGTAATTGATCTAACAGAAAATAAAACCCAAAGTCAGATGTCCAGATTCTCTACAAAATGTGTAAGAACACATGAAAGTCAGGGAATGGGATTCATAAAGCCCAGTACACTGGGTGCAAAGTCACCTGAACTAACCCACAACCTCTGTCAACCACTCCAGCTTCATATGTGCAGAATACACAATCTCAAGCATCTATTTGAGATGTGTTAAAATTATACCTAGCCTAGCTCAAGAAAACAAACAGCCTGAGAAGAGCAACTCCGGTGCCTGTTCTTTTACAGTCAGTGCCCCAGTGCTTAACATACCTGAATGAAATGTGATACGTATTATCTAAAATCCTTCTCCTGTCATCTTGGATCTTCATTGGTCACAAATGCGAGCGCTACAGGGCTTTTATAAACTCTTGTTACTGAAGCAATTAACTTTTATATAAAATAATAATGTATTTCTTAATCTACAAAGGGAATTAAAATGAACGTATAACATAGCTGCTAGGCTATTCCCCTGAGAGTCTCAAGGTCCAGACTTTCTTACAGAAAAAATGGTAATGGATGTCAACCCAAGAATGTTGATGTGGTTTTATGTGGAGCAATATAGTACCATCACTGACCAATTTGGTGGTTTTCAACTCACTCACAGCTGGAATGGGGGCAACTTAAATTACTCAACTGGTTACAAGTTAGGCATTTCCATTGTTAAATTGCAGCTGAGCAGGTGAGGAATTATACTTCAAAGTGGAACCTAGTACCTTTGAAGACAGAGGTCCTTGAGTTTGTTTCTACTTTTCTAAAGCCCACTAATTCAAACATCATTTAAACTTACTAAATCTCCACAAATAAAACATCAAGACAGGCTGCTAATTACTAATTATTTATTGTGAGAAAAATCCTTTGCATGATTTTATGCCAACTAGCACTCTCTCAAACAAATCCAATCTACCATTTGGCAGACAGGAAGCATTTCCAATGGACAGTTTGTATATAGCCAGCCTATATTGGAAACTAAGAATTCTTGTAATATGGGCACAGGCCTTAACATCAGAAAATAGTCCACACATCTTTAACTTGCTAGCATAAATGTAGCCAACAAATGCAAATGAGTTACATGGATTAACTGCAGATTGAGTTACAGGATTAGTTTCATGGCATTGTGGCCATGCCTTCAATATATGCAGAACACAATGCTGCAATGAACCTTTGTTGTATAGCAGCTGTTTCAAGTTCTGGCAATCCTCCCAGATCTTTGGTCAACATTCCCTTCTCTTCTTTGCAACATGCCTTTTGCTCTTAATTCTTCTTGCAGTATGTACTATCTGCAAAGATTTAGCCTACAAGGAGTGGCTAGAAATTAAGTTTTCCACACCAGAATTAGGGGACAATCTTTCCAACATGAAGCAGCTGGGAGCTGATGTGTACTCCCATTTCTAAAAATTACTCTTTCATATAACACTAATTCTTGGCCCCTTTAAAGTGCACAGTGGTCTTGTGACCTCAGTTTTATCATGGTTAGTTATAAAAAAAAAAAAGTGATGAATTTTCTAGTTTTGTTGAGGTTACTAAAAATTGCTGGTAGGCCAATGTGACACTGTACATAAAAACAGATTCATAGAACACAAAACCACCCAACTCTGGAAGATCCTTTATTGTATTTTTTTTCCTGCCAGTTTCAGTATTCGATTCATAATGTCACACTAGAATGCAGTGATTTGCTTTATATCATAATCTCTAACATCTAGACATCTGTTTTCCACATGCATTGCAGTAGTACTGCAAAGACAGTTGTGCATGTGTTCTCTCAGGAGAGCAACGGTCAAGGTATCTGTATTTATGAACAGAATTCTAGACAAAAGTACTGTTCCTGAATCTGCGCTAAAATCTATTGTAAGTGGTGCTCACACATGTAAACATTAATATGAGAAAGTTATTTTCTCTAAGAAATGGTTATTGTTGAAGCTAACTCCATGCCCATCTCTGTTGAAGTGTATGTATATTAGGAAGATTTTCTCTACAGCTTGTACATCTGTTGCAAAATAGATCTTTTTCAGCAGATTTTTAATGTTATAATATTCTAGAATTACACCAAGACTGTTTACATCACATTTTCTTCATGAGAGATAACATGGTGCTAATAAAAATTATCACTAGAATTATACAATTAGTATCCATGTAATTATGTGTTTAAATCAGCAGGCGTAAATTACATTTCTACTTTTAATTTATCTAGTGATTTAACTAGTTGCCTAATATTAGGTATCTAACCAAACACAGTGGGAAAAGGAATGTCTTAAAAATTGGAAATTCTGTAAGGTTCTGATTGAAATTCTATCAGTTATAATACCTGAATAAAACTCAGAGGAGTAAACTGCCATTTTCATATTGTACTCCTACGAGGTAACTAAATTCACCTACCATGTGTGGTGGTGTGAGTACAAGCAATCCACAGACCAAAGCTGCGGCTCTGAGGAACTCTTCCAGACAGAACATAGGTGTTAGGCTACAGGCAGGGCCAATCTGCTGGTTCTGCACACAGCATACAGAAGCTAACTCAGAAAAAGCCTGGCAGATCTCAAGAGTCAGAGTACTCCATTTTACACAGATTATGAGCATTCATGACAAAGGGCTACATGTTGGTGTTTATTAAATCTATTGAGCCAGTTTTCTTCTATAAAGCACCTTGCACAAGGTCAGAAGGATTGACCTCTAAGCTGTATCATTTGATTGCAATGAGGTCAGGACATCCAAGACCTTTGTGAACCTGGAGCTGCTGTTCTGACTTACCTGGAGACTGATGGCAAAAGGTAGAACCAAGTGAAAGTCTGGATTTCTCCTCTAATAACTTTTTTTTTTAGTCAAAAGATCTCATAAATCACAAACCACTACTACAGAAATGTACAAGTAACATTACTACAACACAGGATTTCGAGATCATGCTAAATAAAACACTATCAAAAACACTTCAGTAACATTTGCTGTGGAAAAGGCATCAGAGAGGCATTTTCTGATTGAAAAATCTGCTAAGAAATGCTTCACCAGCCATGTCACAAATTAGACGCTCATTTTAAATCAGCTCGTCTAATTTTGACCACCAGTGAATGGCTGTATTCGTGGAATCTAACGTTCATGGAAGCTTTGCAAACAGACTGTTTAAGAGTACAAACAGAGAACAAAAGGGAAAGTAGGCGATGCTTAACAGCTGTAATTTTAACATGTCTTTATCATTATTAATTATTATAAGATCATTTACCGTTTTTTGTTGCACCGGAAGCCACTACTCGGATGCCGGACTCAGGGTCCGTGGTCTCCGAGGTCTCCCTGAGGTGAAGCGAGGCGGGTCCTGCCTGCCTCGGTCCGGTCCCAACCGGTTCCAACGGCCCCGGGCGGGTCCAGCGCAGCCCCTCAGCCGCGAGCGGGCGCCTCGTGCCCAGCGCCCTGGGCTGAGGAAGGGCGGGCGCTGCCCAGCGGGGAGCGCTGAGGGGACAAGGGTGAGGAACGGCCCGGCCGGCCCCGAGGGCAGAGCGGCAGGAGGGACTCCCGCCGCCCCCCGCAGCGCTTCCCCGGAGGGTCCCCGCCGGAGGGAGCGGGAGGAGAGCTCCTGAGGGAGCTGCGGCCTGCGCCGAGCACCGCGATGGAGCAGAGGCAGCCGCACGAGTACTGCAGCCCGCCATCTTGCCGCACCCCTCGGGGCGGAGGACGACAGGTGAAGGGGTCGGGAGTAAAAGAGGGAAGATGAGGCTGAGAAAAAGGTGATGAGTGAGTGCGAAGAAGGTGTTTTAAGTTTTGTTTCCCCAGATCTTTCTTAATAGAACATAAGTTAAGTTAATAATCCACAGATGGAGTCTGTTTTGTCAGTGATGGTAATTGGTAAGTGATATCCCTGGTTTCGCCTAGACCCACAAGTTTCTTCATCTTATTTTCTCCCCCGTCCTGCTGAAGAGGAGGAGTGAGAGCACCTGGGTGCATGTTTGGCAGCTGTGTGAGGTCAACCACCATACCTGGAAAGAAACCTTTGACAGGAATTTTGTGGGAAGCAAAAGAATGTATCAGAAACTGATCAGCACATGAGTTCCTTCATATGCTGTTCAAACCTCTTTCCCTTAATTTTTTCTATCATTATGTCTCTTTTTCTCTTTTAACCTGCATCACAGCTGGTAGTGTTTGTTGGTTTAATGCACCTATTTGTTTTGTGGAGGTTTACAGGGAACATGTGTGTTCAATAATGTCATTGTGGGCACTTGCTTGGGTGAGTTGGTGGTAATCCTGTGAGTCAGTATGTAACATGGCTGACTGCATGACAGCTCTGTGTGCACATGGTTTTTGCTTTATCTCTGGAGGAATGAACTCGACACTTTCATGAAGTAAAAGTGGACCTTTTCTGCTCTAGGAACTTGAACTTTCAGATTCACATTCTTTAAGATATCTGCAGTTAAAATACAGCACATTCTTCATTATGTCATGGCAAGATCAGTCTCATATAAAAGTCCTGTTGCAATTGCTCCTATGAACAATTACTGAATATTATTATTAATTATGCATATTATGCAAATTATGAATAATGTTGCAATTACTCCGTATGTAATCCATAACAGGACCAGTTCAAATTTGAATTGCATTGATCCATTTACATGGCCTTTAGAACAAAACAGCAACAGTTTCAACTGACCTGGCTTCAACTGCTACATGATATCTGCTGTTACATAGTTTAGAGAAGGCAAAGAAAAGATGATGACCTCAGAGCAAGTAATTTAGATCATCTAGAAGTGCTCTGAAGAGAGATAAAAAAGAAGTCTTGCTAAATTAATACAGCAAGACTCACAACTAAGGTTATGAGAAAAAAGTATTTTTCAATATTTGTGTGGGTTTTGTATTACCTGAAATATATGCTATGCCTACCCCAATTAGTCCCTATATATTTATGGAACTAAATTCTCTTGTTACCATGTGAGACAGAACAAATTACTTAAAAAGCACGTGGAAATCTGAGTAACCATTGTAGGTGAAAGAGTATAGACAAACTGCTGCTAAATATACACAAAAACCAAGCTGAGGGATAAAGGTGAAGTGTTTTTACTTAATGCAGCAACAGGAAAGAGAAAATTTGATAGCCAAAATTTATTAAAAATAATTTAAAAAATCAGTGAAGGATGTTCTGTAAGAAACTTGTTCATCAATTGTGATTTTATACATCCTTACATGTATGTGGTAGAGCGAGAACACAAGAGAAGAAGGATTGTTACAGAACCTAAAAAGCCTAAAATGCAAGCAAACCTTACTTTGCATGTATCACTTGGAGATTCATGTATTGTGAAAAACATGCCACCTGCCCCAGTTATTTTTGGAAGACTCCTGTAGTTCATACATTAAAGCTACCTTGAAGGAGCAGGAAAATATGGCACTTAACATAAGAATAGATTCTCCAAGTCTGACAGATCTCAATACTATGAGCAAGATTCCTGTGTGCTTGTCAGTTCATGTCTGCCAGGACTGTGAGTTTGGGCATTCCTAGACTCTGTTAGGACATTTCCAGCAAGTTGAGACAATTCAGCACACACCTTGATCTAGGCTTAACACTGATGAGTAAGGATATTTATGCTTTCTTTGTAGTACACAAGATGAGTTTTCGGTCCAGGGAAGGCATAAAGGAAGTTACCTTTACAGTATTATTTAGTTTAGTTATGGGACTGAACCAGCAAGACATTAGACGAAAAGTCTGAAGCACAGCTCATCAGCAGGCTGACATTGCAGCTGATGAGAAATGCACTGCATCAAATAAGAAAGACTGTTAACTTCCCAGAGGGGCCAAGACACAATTGTTTTACTGTCCTTGTACTGGTAAAGTTAGGCCATTGTGTGAACACTGGAGTACATACAGAAATGTTATCAAATTTTTATTGTCCAGTCTGTCCATTCACTTAATGTACAAAATACCACGTAAATAGAGCTTACCAAGTATGACAGTTATAACTCCCAGGTCCCACACTCAACTAAAACTACCTGCAGAAGGAAAGAGGGAAGAAGATGCTCACAAACATGAGCCATAATGCTCACTAATTTCTTTAGGAACTTCAAAAATGGACAGAGGAAAAATGATGCAATACTGATGCTGATGCATAGGCTTTTGGAATTTACTGCTGTTCTCAAAGTTCCACTTTACATTTTGGGAAAGTGATCATCAAACTTTCTATTGCCAGATGACCCTTCCTCAAAACCAGAAAACATCTCTTTTTCTTCTTCACTGCTTCCAGCTGGGGAAAAAAGTTGTCTGAGTTTTAGAAAATGTTCCAGCTACAGCCTGGTGATTTCCTGTTCTCAGTTCTATCACTGCCTCTTCCATATCCAAAGAAACAAAGATATATCCTTCATCAAATATTACCATCCTTGAAAAACATTTCGATTGACAAATTGGAATTTTTGGGTGAGAAAGAATTTTTGGTAAAAATATATCAGCCTTAAGTGAAGGAGGGCCTTCAGCTGAACTCATAGTTTGTTAAATATGCAAAACATTCAAATAATACCTCCAGGATCTCAGAAATTCTTCATAGGTTCAAATAAATATTTTCAAAATAGCAGAAATTCTTCACTATAAAAATATTTGGAATAGAGAAGCTTTATAATTTATATACAATGGAAAGAGAAATTACAGTCTGAAAAGCTTTGCCAGAAAGTGGTGGATTTCCTGTATCGTATTCTTACCTCTTTTAGAAACAAAATAAGTAAGAACATACGTAATATGTTCTGCTGTCCATCAAGTTATATAATCAGAATTCCAAACAGTTTTCTTTTGGGGTGAAATATAACAGGAACAATTGGCTATATTTGTTCTGCTAACAGAGTAATATCACAGTAAGGTTGAAGCAAGAGGGAAACCACTGAAACACTATAACTACTGGGCTTGTGTGACTTAATGTGAAAAGAGAAACAGATCAAGAGAAGTGATGAAAGACTAAGTTCAGCTTGGCAAGTGGTGTTTTTTACACACATAATTAGGTATTAGCTTTACAGCCTAAGTGATCTGCTATGCAGTTTTGTCCTTACTTGCACTTTCCCATCAGTCCTTTTTGTCACCTCCTGTTCTGCCAGGATCAGTGTATCGATTACCTGGTTTTCAGAGAAAGAAGAAAACAACATGTACATCTAGGAGCTTAGCTTTTTTTGTTGTTTAAGAAACAACTTGATATGTAGGTTTAATATAAACACAATTATTCCAAGGAGGGCTTTTTCATGCCTTGTAAGGAGGTATAATTCAAGAGAGGGTTACATGAAGAACTGTTTCATTTTTTTATAAAACAGCTTCTAGGGACTCATTTTATAATAGTTTACCCATATGCTGCTGTAATCAGTGGCCCAAAGCAGCTGATTTCACACCTGTTTTGGCAAGTGCTAATACATTTCCCAGGGTAGTCATCATTATAGTACATATCAGAGGTCAATGTGATGTTTTAACACAGATGTGCAAGTCCAAGAACAATAAATGTTAGTCTTGAACATTATTATTTCATTAATATTAGCATGACAACCTCCTATTTTTGCTTTATGGCTCTTGGACTAATGGAAAAAAATAAACCCTTTAAAAAGACATTTTTGGTTTATGCCAAGTAAAGTATCAATGTAATGGAAAAGTTCCAATAATCACCTTAGTATATAGAAAAGAGTTTGTTCTCACAGTGTACATCATCCCACTCTGTATTTAACAAGATGATGAAGAGCAAGAAGATAAATATATTTTCTTATGAACAAGTTCATGTTTCTGGTCAGCAGATTAGGAAAATCTGCTGTAACATAGAATGTTACATAGAATGTAACGTAGAATGCTCATTCTTAGGTTATCTGTGGCAACTTTGAGATTTAAAAAGTATTAATGATAATTAAAGGATTTGTTTGTTCTTCAGTGTATGGCTGATCACTGAATACCTCATTTCAGTTTTGTCACTTTTTTGCACAGTGTCTTTCCTGAGCACTTCTTGCCTGTCAAACATGAACAGCATCCCACCTGAGGAAGGCATATAAAAAAGGCAATGTAACAAACAGCCAACTACCACAATTTAGGGTTGGGATTTGTTTCTATGATCACTACCTAGCTGTGAAAGTTCTCTGATCAGTACGTGCTGTCTCTAAGCATTGGCTACTAGCAGGAATAGGATCCTAAGCTAAATATAGCTTTGGTCCAGTGTGGAACAGTTGTTATGATACATATGTATTTATAAACACACACATACATGCATGTACAAGAAAGACATTTAAGAAAATACAGATAATAGAATCTGTGGGTTATCTTAGGCAAACATATTATTTTGGGCATTAAAATGTAACAGTCCCTGCCCACTGTGATTGTAAGCTCAAAATAAACAAAAAGATGGAGGTGACTTCTTGGGGAGTAAAACAGACCAAAGTTTAAGTTCAAAAATAAACCTTTAAAAATCCCAAATAGACAGAAACACAAGCAGCCAATTGCCTCAGAATTTCAGTTATTTCCTGCTAAATATATTATGGACTAGTGCAGCCCATTGGAATCCTTTAGCAAAGAGGGAGTTTCCCTCATATTCGTCAAAATCATTCCTGGAAGTCATTCCACTTCCACAAAACCTGAAGTAAACCCAGGCAGAAGCCCATCAGAATGTCTGCCAGGCATGATGTAGTATTTTCTTGACAACTGACCTATACATTGGGCAAGTTGAGCTAGGACCCCTTGAGTTTGAGAACCAGTGTTGCCAAGCTTTCATGAAATGCACATTCCATTCATCAAAAATGTTCTAAACCCTTCAAATGTATTTTTCAGATGGATTTGATCCATATCTGTTCCATGTCCATTGTGCCCTGGGACATTCTGATCTCAGTTATTAAGTACAACAACCGTCACTAACTTCCAAACTGTGCAGTGTCTACACAGGTCCCCAGGAGCATGCAACTTGCTCTGACCCCTGTCATTCAGGACCTTGCTGCCTGACGCTCCTTTGTCCCTATACTGGAGTTCCCTGTCTCCTCTCCACTCTTGCTGGTTTTTTATCTCTCAGCATACCCATCGTGCCCTCCCATTTCCCCAGCACAGTGCACTGACCCACTGCAAAGGGTACAATTCCCCCAGTTTTCTTCTGATGCAGAGCTCCACCTGATCTGGAGTGTAGCAGTCAATATTGAGCATAACCTCACCCTATGTAAAGTTTTATTTTTAAGTGAATACTGGAATTTTTGTTTCCATTTATTAAGATTATTTTTGGTTTAAAAATAAATAGGGATATAGCTTTGCTCTCTGCTATACAGCATAAATTTTTAACAAATTAAACTACTGGTGAAAAATGAAGATTGGTAACTGGGGTACTATTTTCAAATATCCTTCATTATCTTTGCCTCTACTGACCCAAAAAAATTGACAGCCCATGTAAAAAAGTGCATATTCACATACTTCAGCAATGGATAAAACAACGGAAGCTATGTCAGAGTCCGATAGTCTGGCGATGCAATACCACGATGACATTGCATTAAGAAGGCAGGCTAAAACCCCTCTTGTGATGACTGCCCTGATGGAGCTTTACTATGTTCAAGATTAAGTTAAGAGCTTTGTATGGCACTTGGACAATAGAGAGTCGTCTACTCAAGACTGAACTGGCTTAAACAAGTCTGGTCCATGGTTCATAACATGATGAAATACACAGTACCCATTTTCTCCCTTGCCCCCTTCCTACAAGACCAAGTCAGTTATTTAAATTAACATGTCTATCATGCCACAATTACATACTCCTCCGTTACATGGCAGCTAAACTTTGTGGGGCTTTTCTCTCTACCCCTTTGCCTTTTTCTCCATTATTTCCTGACCCTGAAACTTCAGTAGGAGTTCAGCCACTCCCCAAAATTGTAGACTTGCATCCTAATCTTGCACTGCCAATGATCTATTTCTCAGTCAAATAAATGCTTGCAACAGCTTTCCTTACTCTAAACAACTCAAGCCTTTTTTAGACTTTATTGGAAACAGTTCTCATCTGGCCATTAGTCCCACTGCTTCAGATGGAAAAGAGCTGAGGATTACTTACATCTGGATCTGTCTCCATCTCTATTAAAGTCAGTCACCTGCCAACCCTTTTAACAAGCAGTGAAACAGCTTAAAAAGTTCATTGGATCAAGTTGTTTGTCAGCAGTGAATGGGGAGGAAGAAACAAGGGAAACCAGTCCCTGTGCTTATTTTTCAAAGTTAAAAGAATTTCCAAGGGTTACAGGCTGAAGATAGAATAAGTTTGCAGAGTTGCATTGAGCAGAAAAATGTTTAAGTTGGTCATCAGCTCATATTCCTATGGACTAGAAGGACTCATTATTCTAGGAATGAAAAGCATCTAAGTGATCCCTTACTGTTAAAAGTTATGCGCTTGTTTACACTACCCTGTCGAGCCATTCTAAAATGAGATGTCTTAAATTACCAAATATTTCTGCAATCTTATCACATAAATAAACACACACTCTCAGTCCCTCTGTGTGTAAATATACATATATGCTTAGTAGTATTACATTGGAACTAGATGATCTTACGGTATTTCCCAACCCTAACCATTCTATGATTCTATGATGCCCTAGCACATCTATGCTTTCATTTATGTAAATATTTTTTTGTATGTAGCTTGAGGACTTCAGACTTTTTTCCTAGAACGGGTTTTGCAAAAATACAACGAAGATGAATGTGTCCAGTCTTTTTTATTCATTTTGTTCTTAGAAGTGACAGAGATACTTTAGAAAATTACCTAATAAAAAATTACTATTTTCTGTATAGTACTTTGATAAAGATCTCTTTATTTTATTTTATTTGGTTTTGTTTTGTTTTGTTTTGTTTTATTATCAATTAATCCATTGAACACAATTCTGGTCCTAATGAATACCACAGTCAAGCCACCTTTCCTTCTTGGGCTTTCTAACTGTCAAGGAGAAAAAATTTTAGGGTTTTTTGGTAGAGCATTTTAAAATTCAAATTCTTATCAGTAAATTAACTGTCTTTTACACTTTAAATCTGTGGCTGGGATAATTCATGAAAGCCAGTGAAGCTTTAATATATGTGGTGGAGACCTATATAATTGTACATGCAAACACAGAAACACTGACATTTCTGGGAACAATCTCCTAGTTACAACTGTCAACTAGCTCCTTACTTACTGGACGGAAATGTGCTGAATCCATTTACTCATCTTTCTCAATCAGGATGCCATGTCAATGAAATGTGTGCATTCCATAATACAGTAAGACTGTGCTTGCCAATAAATTAGGCCTTTCAAGAATTTATTAGGCTTGTTGAATGCGTTTATTTTTTTAAAGACTTTTTTTTCCCTCATAAAATATATATTTCTAAAGGTATCAATTTTACATTATGAATAAAGATCTGAAAAATATACTACTGTTTTGTGATTTGAATGAATGATGGAGGGTAATGAATAAGTAGCCGAAATTTTAAAAGAAACTAAACTAAGCTTTCCATAAGATACTTGACAAATAGACCTGCAGAAGAGATAAGAAATGTTGCCATGAGTAAAAAAATTCAGGTAATGTTATCTCCAGTAACAGTAATTCTGATTTGCTTTAAGGAAAATAATACTTTTTATGTATTCAAATACTATTTGCAACTTAAAGAATATTCAGAGTTATAGATGATCTTGCTATTATTCATGTAACAGTGATCTACAAAAGTACATTACATTTCTGATACAAATGCCCAGTGAGTTGTTTAGCATAGCCAAGATAAACATAGTAACATTCAATTTATAGAAATTTTAACTTTAATTCCTAAATTGTCTTGTAAGAATCCCAATTATATAATAGACTATTGTCTTCAACAGTGGAATCAATTGTAGGATAAAGGATTTAGGTGTCAAGAGCATAAGTAAAGGAGTCCAGGGATTTTTATCTGTCATCCTTTAAAATGTAATGACAGAAGGACCAGATAATGGCTCTCTTCCCACTTGTGGCCAAGTCCCAGATGCTTTTTGTCATTCCAGGAGTCTGCATCAGGCAGAAGTGAAGCTTTGTTGGATCTTTGTCAGATTTCTTTGCATCATAATGTGGATGTAATTGCAGCATCTGCACAAAAGATGATGTTCGGTTTAAAATTAAAACACCCAAAGTTCAAAAATCTGTCAGCATTCAAACCCACTTAATTAAAAAAAAATCCATGTCATTGACCTTCAGATGTTGATGCGAGCATGTCTGTGCCTATGTGTGAGAATATCTGGATTGATTTAAGCTTCCTATTACCTTGTTTATGCAACAAAACTTCCAATGCCATAGCCACAGTGGTATAGCTTTGTCAGTGAAGATCTCCAGTGTATCACATGCCATGAGAAGGACACACAGGACATGCTGTGAAAAGTAAAATGCCAATGTAGTTACATTGCTTTATGAACAACAAACAATCACCAGCTTCTGTCAACAAAGATGCAGGCACAGGTTTTGCTGGTAGAGCTGTGACATCCATGTGATACAGCCAGCTGATGTGAGTTGCTTCTTCACTGAGTTTTCTGCTTGCTTTTAGTAAAAGTTAGTGGTGAAACTGTTCTCTCTTGTAATTCTCATTAAAAATCAAACCCTGGCCCAAGGATCTCCAGTGGTAACAACATTGTTTCACTACAAACAACTGCCTTTTTCAGTCACCAAAAGATCTTAGTTGTTCCAATGACTTGGATTTAAGCAATTTCAGCACCAGGCAAATGAGTGGAAAATAAGCTTTACTCTTCTTTTTCGGAAACAAATGTTGAAAAACAAACTGTCTAAATAAATTTCAATTTCTTTTCTCAGTTCTAATAGAAATTTGATGAAAACTGCTAATTGTCAGAAACTTCTATAATATCTTGACTCACGTTTTCCTAACAAACTTTGCTTGCCACTGTCATTTCAACTACTTGTTCTAATGAATACTTAAAGGTCATTCAAAGTTTGTGCTGTACTGCATTGTAGAACATCAAAATCTCACAATAACACCAGCTTTTTGGAGTTGCATGATGATATATTGGCACAGCTCCACAGAAAGTCAATGGAACTATTCTAATTTGTACCAGTCAAAAACCTAGCTCACAGGGCTTAAATTGAAATCAGATTGACTCTAATTAAACAAAAAGAGTCATAAAACCCATTACAATTACAGTGAATTATTTTTCAGGACAAAAATGGCACTGCCAGTTTGGCACATAGGTAGTCTATTTCAATGGCTAAACCCAGGGGCCAGTGATTCCAACACTCTGGAACGGAGATTATTTTTTTCTAACCATGATTTTAATTCTTTTAAGAATACTTCAGTTTTCAGGTCTCAGTAGAACAGAATGAAAAAATTAGAACCATCTACACTTACTTTTTTTTTTTTCTATAAAGTTTCACACTTCTTTTTGCTTTTGCTTCCCACTGCTCAGTGGAGTCAGCACAGATGCAGTCTTCTGGGTTTGATTTGAACAAATCAACATATGCCGTAAGATATTCCATAAACCAACAGCCTATGAAACTGGAAGTACAGTATAAAGATTTGTTTGTATCTTGAGCACTCATTGCTCAAATTCTCCAAGTTCAATATCAATGTTTTGGTTACTTTTTTCTCCCGAAGATCCTATAAACAAAGCATTTCTCAATCTGGAGAAGAGAAGGCTGAGGGGGGACCTTATCACTCTCTACAAGTACCTAAAAGGAGATTGTAGTGAGGTGGGGGTTGGTCTCTTCTCCTAAGTAACAAGTGATAGGACAAGAGGTAAGGGCCTCAAGCAGCACCAGGAGAGGTTTAGGCTGGAGGTGAGGAACAATTCCTTCCCCAAAGGGTGCTCAGGCACTGGAACAGGCTGCCCGGAGCAGTGGTGGAGTCGCCATCCCTGGAAGCATTCACAAACTGTGTAGACGAGGCCCTCAGTGGCATGGTTTAGTAGTGGCCTTGGCAGTGCTGGGGGATGGTTGGACTGGATGAGCTTAAAGGTCTTTTCCAACCTGGTTGATTCTATAATTCTGTGATTTCTTAGGGTTAGTCAAAAATCTCCCTAACTTGATTTTTTAAATGTTTTGTATAATGCTGCATTTTGTTACACAGAACATTTAGAAACTAAAGTTAGGGAAAGCTTGGTTGGTTTACCCATGCAGGCGAGCATCCGCTGAGAATCAATACACTTTGTCAAGTAAATGATACCAAAGGTAAGAATAAATAAAGTAGGAAAGGTTTGGCCACCTTGCCTGGAGAAAATATTATACACTTTCAGCTTTAGTATTGCTTCACATGCTTAGGGATTCTTCTTACAAAATTCTTTGTTTCAGCCAGGATATTTGGGTAGATTGTTACCCAAACTTTAGGAAGGATAGGATCAGAAGTAAATTTTATATATGAATTTGAGAGGTTTGCCAAGTATTCTTGATAATGACTGAAGTGATTTTATAATCGGTACATTTCACATAAACTGTGCTTTACCTCTGAATATGTGATTGTGCATTTGTTATGCTGTTCACAAATACCATAACCACTGTCATTATCTTGAAGCACCCAGTTATTTGTGTGATGCATAGATTTTTGAATTGCAGGACAAACTTGTTTGGCCATGCTGAGAGTTCAGTAGCATGTTAACACACTGATAATGTTCTGTTTATATATACTTTGCCACAGTTATCTCTCAAATGAGAATATAAAAAATTAAGATTAACATTAAATAACGTAAAGTTGAATGTAAAAAGGAGGTCTATAAAAATTGTTTAGTTTACAAGTATTTCAACGTATTTTTAGTTGCCTCTGATTCTTCAAATAATACAAACCCCTACCATCCAAACAGAAAATACAAACCAGTTTTAAAACTCTCATTTTGGATTACAAGGAGCCAGGAACAAATAAAGTTCTCCACACAGTTCTGTGATTCACATTCGCAAAAACTACTCATTGCCCATTTTACTAAGAACACTGCATACTACTATGAACAACCGCTTTAAGGTTAAGAGTCTGTTAAGAGTCGTTTGCTGGTAGAGGATGCAATACTTAAATTCAGCATAAAACACAATGTGGGAAACTGAAGGTAAATGAACTTAGATATGGGTGTGCTAATCTATCCAAATTAATGAAATGTCCAATTCTTCTTCCTTATGTGTAATTCTGTTTTCATTCTAAGTTCAAACATTTGTAGTCCTGTTTTATTGTGACTGTATATTCAATTTCCTGTCCCCATTGTGATGAAGGAGTGACTGAAGTATGAAAGCTAAATGACAGAATAATATTGGAGTGAGAAAACTTTTCTTAATTCTATATGAGAGGGTATAGGAAAAGAGACAGCCTTCAGAGTCTGGGGAGTTCCTTTCTTCCTACCTTTGAAACTACATATTCTGTTGTTCAGTATATATATAACTTTTAAAATATTTTTTTCCTGGTAAATGGCCTTGTCTTTAGTTTGTCCTCTGAATATTGTAAGGCAGGACTGGCTAGCTTGCTGATTGCATGGCATGTTCAAATATTTCACCCAACCTTGGAGAAATAGTAATTGTTTACTCCCAGCTAAGCCTGTATTCCTTTTCTAAATTTCAATTTAGTTTCAAGTAATGCAAACAGATACAAAATACTTGCACACTTCTCTTTCAGCTCCTGGGGCAAATACTAAGGTGTCTGCAAATATCTCCTGCCATTTCTTGAAGCATGATTCTGCTGATTCTCTTTGTGACATTTGACATCATTCATGTAGTAATGTAACAGGCCATGCAGCTTGCTCAAGAACAGAAGGTTAGTTATTTTTTCTTGTAAAGATCACTAAAATTAAGATATTTATTTAAATAATTCAATAAACATTTAGGATTCAACTTAACACAAATAAGGCTGGTAACTGTAGAAATATTTCATTATCAGAGACAGAGGATTCAGCTCAAGACTAAGTGTTTTTATATTGGCTGTATTGCAATGGATAAAATCTGGTTCCAGCAATGATATCAGGAGTACATTTATCATAGGGTTTGGTCTTGTTTAGTTTTATGTTTGCTGCTTCATTCTTGTATCAAAATAATTTAAAGTGATTAAGTTCTCATTTACCCTGCCATAACTTGTGTGCCCATACTCTTTGTTTTCATATTCTTTGTGAGAATGTACTGTTTTCATTTAAAATTCGATTTTGCACAAATTAACTAAAATTTAACATATATATATCTCTTGAGGAATGGATATACATATTCCTATAGATAAAGCTGACTTTTCATGAATGTTACATGTGTGCGAATCTGTAAGCTAAAGAAAGTGTAATGCTGATTTGCAGTGAGTTTTACAGGATATCATATCAAGGTTAAAACTGAACAAGTTTACAGTTTTTTATCTGTGTGTTCTAAACCTTTCTCTGAAATAGCTGGAGTTTATTTGGCTACATTCCATTTTATCCAGGCCTTCATCACTATTTTAACATGCTTAGTAGCCTGTAGTTTGTGAAACTTGTCAATCACGTTCTAATTGACACAATTCTGCCAGACATTGGTTCATTTTCTCTCCTACTTAGTTCCCTAAAATAGAATCATACATGTCTGTAACATTTACTTTTGCAAGTTTTTAGTTGTGCTTCAAAAATATACATGTAGCAAATATTTTAAAGAAGTAACAGTTTAGGATTAGAAGGGAACAGAAGCTGGGCTACAGATCTAACATATCCATAAAGCTATGTGAAAGTATTGCCAAAAATATGAAAACCGGTAAGAACAAAAAATCCCTGCTGCCTCACTCAGTGACATTTTTCAGTACTTAAACTATCTTTGGCATGTTTTTCACCACTGGAAGCATTCAGTTTGGGAATCAAGGTGGAATTACAACCACCATTAACTTTTGCATTCAGAAATGAAAGCAACCTCTCTTCATGGGCCTTCCTGATCATACAAGATACAAGTACTGAATTGGGTCCACTGAACTGAAAACCAGAGGCTGATACACATGCACCTATCCATTTATACCACGAGTCATAGAACACTATCAAACAGTATCAAGCAGTAAGATGCAAGTCTTTAATCAGTCTGTGTGGTATCAACAAAGGAAAATCTTTATCCAACTAATAAACTTAGTAGCTAAAATAAGAATGTTGCCTTGAGCGTTGCAAAAAGTAGCATGATGGCAAATAAGTGAAAAATTAAGTGATCTTTTTTTCAAGCAATCCAAGGAACATTTTGTTTTGATTCCACTTGCTTTTTGTCATTTACTCTTGTCAGGAATACAATCATGTGGACATGTGTTTTCAGATGTTCTCAGACTTTATTTGCTAGTAGGAGTGGCATGTGGTTTATAGAAAAAGGAAGATCAGATGCTTTTCAGATGTGGCTCTTACAATGCTAAAAGTAAAAATAATTTATTTTCTTCTGGTCCCCATGTCCTCTCTTTGTAAAACATCAGCATATACACTGAAGCCAGCAATTTGTCCCCATAATTATTTTTGCCTCCAGTTTGCCCAAAGACAAAGAAGTGAGGATGCCTCACACTAGACCATGTTGCCCAAGGCTCTGTCCAACCTGGCGTTGAACGCTGCCAGGGATGGAGCATTTAGCACTTCTCTGGGCAACCTGTGCCAGCGCCTCACCACCTTCACAGTAAAGAACTTAATGTACTTCAATTCTCCTTTATCTATGCATGAAAAGGTAACAGAAGCCTATCTCAAAACGTTGCTGGTATTTTTGCCAGTTCAATCAATACGATATGCAGCAGAGCAAAAGTATAACACCACAGTTAATTCACTGAGTTTTGTCTGTGTTTATAGCCACACAAGCAGCATTTACATTTAAGCTACGAAAATAATAGATAAAATTTATATCATCTACAGATAACTAAACAGCTCTATGACCAAACAAACAAAACCCTCAAACCCACTAAAAAGTAACTGTCTACAGACTTATTCCCTACTAGATGCTCTCTAAAGCACTCCCTTAAATCAGGTGGCCTCACTGAAAGAAAAAGAAAAAAGGAAGAAAAAAAAGGAAAAAGGAAAAGACAAAAATGGAGAAAAAACCAGGAAAAAAAGGAAAAAAGTGGATAAAAAACAGAAAACACACACAAAAATCTAAAAAGAAAAATAAGACAAGAAAAAGAAGAAAAAAAGAACCAGAGGAAAAAAAGGGAAGAAAAATAAATTTAAAAAAAAGTAAGAAAATGTCATGTATAGTTCAACAAATCTGATTTTTGAATCAGTGGTGGGAATACATGCAAAGGAAAATTCCTAGCTGTGAATTCTGAAGTTCACAAAGATGAGGTCTTTGGTACAAGATTGAAAGTGACTTTCTTATTAACAGCTACATACTTCAAATATTCCAGTAACATTGCATTCTTAAATACTTACAATGGTCAATTTTCTTTTCCTTGTAGCTAATTCTAAATTTCCTTAATTCTAGATAGAACAGTAACAGCTAGTATAACAAAAAATGTTTCTTTTAAGCTCTGAAATGTTACATTCTTTTCTGTATCATCTGATAACAATGATGAATCTACAATAGTATTTTAAAAATAGAGACTTGGCACTACATTTCTTTGCAAACATCTCATTAAGTAGCTACACAAGGTTACAAAGCAGTGTTCACATTGTTTTCAATGCCTTGCAAGAGACATTTGTATTCTATCAGCAGTGTCTGGAAAAGATAAAGCCCAAAATGTAATAAATACTTTCTCATGTTTATAGATTTCTCAGCTATAATTACAATAATGACTCCTGAGTGATCAAAGTATCAACAAAGAGACAACCAGATGAAGCTCAGCTGTGGTGTCAGCTGCGAAGTTTTTCTGGCTTATACTGAAGTCTATGGAAGCTTTAGTACAATCTGCATGACACTAACACATTAAAATTAAAAATCATTGAAAGTCTAGAATTAGGTTCTGTAACAGAACTACAAACCCATAGGCTGATAAAGCGTAACAGTGAATTAAGCTTTTTCTATCCTTTGTCTGTCCTTATCCTTTATCTATCTTTACTTACAAGAAAGACCATATAAAGAAAATGTCAGATGAGGTTGCAGAGCAAGAAAATTGACATGATGCTTAAAAAGGACCATCTGGTCCCTAAAGTTCATGATGCTAATGTTCTTTCTGCTGGCCTTCTGCAGTCCTATGATTACATCAGCTCTCATATAAGGAAAAAGACAGAATGTTTATGCTTTATAGTTAGAAGAGAAAAAAAAATAGCTTAAAGCAATATCGACCAACATATCAAAGGAACCCAAAATATTTATTAAAAAGTTTGGAATGACTAAGACAGAGAATACTGCAAATATGATGGGAAAATTTAAACTAAGTTCTTGGTCGGATCTTACAGAAAACTGGTTTCTCAGAGAATATTAGGTTGGGCTGAACAGAGGGGAGAAATTCTGACATATATAAAATCACTTGTTGATTTAATTTTTTCATTACTCATTTAACCTTAATCTTACTACTAAAATTACTAGTACTTCCAAGAAATTCATACCCTAGGGACTTCGAGCCTTTTGCCCAGCTATGACAACTGTATCTTTTTCATCAGATGTCCTGGTTTTGGCTGAGATACTTAATTTTCTTCACAGTAGCTAGTATGGGGCAGTGTTTTGGATTTGTGCTGGAGACAGTGTTGGTAATGCAGAAATGTTTTTGCTATTGCTGAGCAGTGCTTACACAGTCAAGGTCTTTTCTGCTTCTAATACCACCCCACCAGTGAGTGGGCTGTGGGTGCACAAGGAGTTGGGAGAGAGGATACAGCCAGGAAGTGTATCACCTACCCATCATGTAAGAACTCACCCCTTTATCTATCTTAGAATCATAGAATCATAGAATCGTAAGGGTTGGAAAGGACCTTAAGATCATCTAGTTCCAACCCCCCTGCCATGGGCAGGGACACCTTGCCCTAAACCACGTGGTTCAAGGCTCTGTCCAACCTGGCCTTGAACACCGCCAGGGATGGAGCATCCACAACCTCCCTGGGCAACCCATTCCAGTGCTTCACCACCCTCACTGTAAAGAACTTCTTCCTTATATCTAATCTAAACTTCCCCTCTTGAAGTTTGAACCCATTACCCCTTGTCCTACCACTACAGTCCCTAAGGAAGAGTCCCTCCCCAGCATCCTTGTAGACCCCCTTCAGATACTGGAAGGCTGCTATGAGGTCACCACGCAGCCTTCTCTTCTCCAGGATGAACAGCCCCAACTCTCCCAGCCTGTCTTCATACGGGAGGTGCTCCAGCCCTCTTATCATGCTCATGGCCCTCCTCTGGACTCGCTCCAACAGCTCCATGTCCTTTTTATGCTGAGGACACCAGAACTGTACGCAGTACTCCAAGTGAGGTCTCACGAGAGCAGAGTAGAGGGGCAGGATCACCTCCTTCGACCTGCTGGTCACGCTTCTTTTGATGCAGCCCAGGATACGGTTGGCTTTCTGGGCTGCAAGCACACACTGCCTGCTCATGTTAAGCTTCTCGTCAACCAACACCCTCAAGTCCTTTTCTGCAGGGCTGCTCTGAATCTCTTCTCTGCCCAACCTGTAGCAGTGCCTGGGGTTGCCCCGACCCAGGTGTAGGACCTTACACTTGGCTTGGTTAAACTTCATAAGGTTGGCATCGGCCCACCTCACAAGCGTGTCAAGGTCCCTCTGGATGGCATCCCTTCCCTCCAGCGTATCAACCGAACCACACAGCTTGGTGTTGTCGGCAAACTTGCTGAGGGCGCACTCAATCCCACTGTCCATGTCGCCGACAAAGATGTACGACAAAGATCTTGTACTAGTGCCTTATATCTCCTGCTCTTCCCAGTTCTCTCCTTTTTGTTCTTCTCTATTTCTCTCCACATTATGAGTCTAGTGTCCAGAATGGATTCTCTCTTTTTATTTCCTAAATACCTGATTTGCCTCCACGTTCTGAGGACATGTTTCTTACCATAATTCCACTCAAAACCTTTTCTTACCCATATCTGCCAAACCACAGCTCATAAACAGAAAATGAGACGTGGTATGCTGTAAAGAAATTGGGTAAGCATCTTTCTTTAGTATGTTTGCCTACATTAGCATAGTACCAATTATTAAAATAAACTATACACTCCTTTAGCCCATCTGTTTCTTAGCTCAGCATTTTATTTCATTCCTGCAACAGCCAAATCATAATCTAATGGTCATGCTAAGAACAACCCACAGGCACTGCTGGTTGCCTCTGATCTGTGTTTGTTATAGTTAAAGCTACATGACATTAACTGAACTTAGCAAAAGCTAAGCAAATGCACTATTTAATATGCAGATGTTTGTTACTTACATTCTGTCTTTGATAGTCAACTTTTAAAAAAGAAGTTATATTTTATAGTTCAGTTTTATTTTTTATACTCCACAAAAAGTCAGACAGTGCTGTTTTATGTAAGTAAGGTCTCTGGACCTTACTTGAAGAGGAATTTGGTGCCAAATTCATAAATCACTTTGAAGTGATAACTTTTTTTTTTCATTTAGATTCATTACTTCTTTTTTTATCTCATAAACATGCAAATTGAACAAAATAATTTAGAAGAACTGCTGGTGTCCAGATAGAAGAGTGCTTTAGTTTAGTGCAAAGAATTTCTGAAGTTTACCAGAATTAATAGAATTTTTTAGGATTTTCAGAATTAGGACAGAAGTGCTGGAAGGCCAGGAAGCTGTCTCAGGGTCTTGATACTTCCTGTTTCCAACCAGGCTGTAAATAACACAAGAACAACATTTTAATCATTGGATTTTGGCAGATTGCATTCTACTTATGGAAAAAACCCGTAGAAAATATAAAGCTTTTCTAGTTCAAAGTTAAAAAGAGAAAGGTAAGACAGGTTTCTCTCAGATAGATATGCACATTATTAACCTCAATATTCTTCTTCCAGAAGGAGACAAAAAGTCCTGTAGCCTTTGATTAAGGAAAACCACTCTTATCTGTGACCTTCTTCATATTCAAATACAAACATTGAAGATGAAGGTGATTAGATGAATTGTAGAATCATAGAATAGTTTGAGTTGGAAGGGACCTTCAAAGGTCATCTAGGCCAACCCCCCGGCAATGAGCAGGGACAAATGATGAAGGCATACTTCATTGGTGTTTAAAACAGGTGGTGAGAAACTGTCTGACCAGAGGGAACAGGAAGCACATAGGACTTTCTGGTGTAGGTTTATGACTGTTCATTTGCTTAGATTTTGGCTAAGCCAGCTCATGCTAAGGCCTGATGTATCCTGGGAGTAGCGCCACTAGGTCAAAGCCAGGTCAAAGCAAGCCACCACATAGACAGGACAGGTGGCCAGACAGAACTAAAAAGCCATTACGCAGTCATTGTCTACTGCAAAATTGCTGTCTTCTGCAGCCATCATCTTTGCATATTGGTTGTCTGCCAGTTGTCAGAATCCACTAACTTGTGGAAATGGTAGAAAACAAATCTCCAAGCTGGAAGGTATTTAAGCTTAATCAGAGCTTTTGAAATGCATCCAGCAGCAGCTGGAGTGCTGAAGCTTTTGTGATTCCTAGTGTGACACAGGGGATGCCCCACTGTGACAAAAGAAGGAAGGATAAGCCCTCACATCTTCAGCTAGGGAACTATTGTGCTCATAAGTGTAGGAGTTGTAGTTGCAAGTTGCAAGTTACCAGTTGTGCTATAAATTAAAGAACTTGTGAGTGAAGAACCTCATGACCTAAGTTGTGAATTAGCGAATTTACGTGACAGGCTAGTCATGAAAAGGGGATTAAGCCCTTGCTTGTCATGTTTTACCCTGTTTCCAATGTAAAACTGGAAGCCCAACTGTGCTGTGCATGGAATGTTATGAATTATTCTTTGACTTGAAAAAAAACCCAAATAGAAACAAATCCTTAAGTCACTGCAGCTATTCAAGATATTTCTGTGTCAGCAGATTCTTCTGAGCTAAGACAAGAAGCCTGGGAAACATGGATGTATAGCTAGACAATGAGTATCCTAAGCCCTGTTTTGTTTAATTTTTAAGAACTAAATTGTCTGACTTCTATATTTAAAAATATTGGAGAAGATTGCTTGAATAGAGAGGATATCTCTCATTTTTCCCTTACATTGTTTCCTGAAGGTGTTTGCTTAAAAGAGTTCTGTCTCCACTGGTTTTCATTTTACTTTTAATCGTAGAATTATAGAATCGTTTAGGTCGGAAAAGACCTTCAAGATCACCAAGTCCAATTGCAAACCGAACACTGCCAACTCCATCACTAAATCATGTTCCTAGGAGCCACATCTACACACCTTTTAAATACTCTAGGGATGACTCAACCACTTCCCTAGGCAGCCTGTTTTAACTTGTGCTTGACAACCCTTTTTGTGAAGAATTTTTTCCTAATCTCCAGTCTAAACCTCCCCTGGCGCAGCTTGAGGCTGTTCCCTCTTGTCCTATCGCTTGTTACTTGGGAGAAGAGACCAGCCGCCTCCTGGCTCTATCCTCCTTTCAGGCAGTTGCAGAGAGTGATAAGGTCCCCCCTGAGCCTTCTCTTCTCCAGCCTAAACCCCCCACAGGTCCCTCAGCCATTCCTTATCACACTTGTGCTCCAGGCCCTGCACCAGCTTTGTTGCTCTTCTTTGGATGCACTCAAACACCTCAATGTCAATCTTGCAGTGAGGGGCCCAAAATGGAATGCAGTGTTCGAGGTGCAGCCTCACCACTGCCGAGTACAGGGGGATTATCACTGCCCTAGTCCTGCTGGCCACACTGATGCTGATACAGGCCAGGATGCTGTTTGCTGCACAGTGTAAATAGGGAATAAAAAAAAAGGAGAGTGAGGAAACACAAATACTCTAATAGAAAGCCATCCTTTTGCGTTCAGAACTTATTCTTGACACACTGTTCTCTGGGAAGACAAGCAGATGAGTTTTATTGGGTTTGTCCGCTGTTCAGCAAATACATTTTGTCTGGAAGAGTTTGGATTTTCTTCATAGCATTAATAAAGACATTCCATTCCCTGAAACACATTTAACAATTACCCTTTGAAAATGTCAGATATAGTTACGAAATTTGGGTATGAGTGACTATTTTACATACACAATCAAAATAACTATAATACAGGTGAATGTTCTCAATTTATGCTTCATATAGTGAGATAATATTGTTTAGTTTGTGTAGGTAGTTAAGGTCTGGCGGCCGGAAGATATCGCGATGTACGGAAAGAGAGAGCCCCTCCCTAGATACTCTCACAAGCCCCATAGCATGGAGAGGGGAATTGTGGGGCGAGGCTCGGCAATACCATAAAAGGTAAAAATTGTTAACCTGCCCTCTGATTGGGTCAGAACAGGTACTTCCGTGTGGCCGAAAGGTATAAAATGCCTGCTGTTGTTTAATAAAATGCTATTTGGTCATCCTCCATATTGGTGTCTGTGATCTTCTAGCCCTAAGCCAGGGGTTGGCTTAGTTCTGCAAGTCTTGGCTGAAGCAACGCAGCAACAAGTTTGTATTTGAGAATTTACCTATGAGGCCTGTCAACATTTTCTGTTAGCTCTGGAACAACAGCACTCAAAAATTCAAGATGTGTGTTACTGAGGAAAATATATGTGGAGTTTCTTTTTAAATTCAAGAAATTGCTTGAGTTAACATCAAAAAACGTTGTCACTGACTTCTATAGTTGTTTCAGGATCAGGTGTTTTCTTCAGTGTTCCACTATAACAAGAATAGTAAGATGCAAGTATCTTCATAAATGAAACATTCTGATCTGCTGTGATAATGCTTGTGGAAAAGCAAACAGATCCTGGCTTAGAAACTCTGAACAGTTTGAAGATTTCAGATACAAAAAGTATTTCAAAAATCAGAAAAAGCCCTGGGAAAAGGCAATTTCAAAACTAATTTTCAGACTTTTCTCACTAAAGTTCTTTGTTATCTATCAAAATTATCTTTGAAAACCAATTGAGGAATAATCTACTAAGATCAGCATATCATTTAAGAAAAGGAAGAGGAGAGGAAGAGGAAAGGAGAGAAAAAGGGAGAGGAAAAGGGAGAGCAGAAGAACAGGAAGAGGAAGAGGGAGAGAAGAGGGTCAAAAGGGATCTACAGTGATGGTGTCCAACTACCTGAACACTTCAGGGCTGACCGTAAGTTAAAGCATGTTATTAAGGGCATTGGCCAGATGTCTCTTAAACACTGACAGGCTTGGGGCATCGACTGCCTCGCTGTCACCATCTCTCATGCAGATTTTTTCAGAAGATGAAGGTTTACCTCACAGAATATAAAGTAGTTCAAGTAGCAGATCTGGCACGTATTTGATATTTGTAGCTGTATTCTTGCCAGTATTTAGCACCTCCTCCAAACAAAAGACACGTTCTTTGAAACAGACAAATGAAAGAAATGAAGTCTACCATGTTTAGGTCTTCAAGAGACATTCATGCAAGGGTCATTCATGTGTGTAATGGTAGTGACTGCCAGCTTGTGGCAGTTAAGCAAATGAGAACTGGTGACAAAAGATTATCCAGACTCATCTATTTTTACATGAGGGAAAACAAGATGTAGGACAAGGTTCTCATTGACAGCTCATACACTAGTCATACAAAGAATGCAAACTGTTATCACAAGGACTTTCCCCAGACACTTTTAAAATGGTAGAGATGATAACAAGAATAAGAAGAGAAAGACAGAGCAGAAATAGCCCCGGATGTTCAGTCTTACTAGGCAATTCCATCTATCCGGTTTCTTCAGATTTTATCCGTGAACTTCAAAAACACCTACCTTCAGGTGTCACATCTTCCATAAATTTTCTGCTCCTTCTCCATTCCTGAAAATTCTTTGACATTACATGACTTTCTTTTTAATTATTCTTTTCTTTAGTTTTCATTTTCCTTTCTTGGCCAAAGGGCTATCTTTAGCACAGGTTTCCCCCATAAAGCCAATTGCCTTCTGCAGTTCTTGAGAAATCTTTAGTTGTTCTCCCAGCAAGAGCTTCATAGATTTTGTTCAACAGAAGATGCTATCTTATCACTTTTATGGCAGAGAAAATTGACTTTAAGATGAAGCAGAAAATCACAAATGAGAAGCTATTGCTTCTTGGAAGGGATATGTGAATATAAACTGGCTTTGGCTTTCCAGCTCCTTAGCATGATCACTAAGTTACTGGGAAACTAGCTTAACTAGTTATTTGTCTAGTTCTGATTTATGACAACACATGGATTTGCCTGGAACTTGGCAGTAATGGGCACTTCCTGAGTCTACTTAACTGCTTCACAAAAGCAGATTAATCCAGTAAACACTTGTTTCTGAAGTCACTGTTCAATTCTAGTACCCTACGTTCTCCTCCCACTTGACAAAAACAAGACATATAGTAAATGATTTGATCATCATAGAATCATAGAACCACAGAATGGTTTGGGCTGGAAAGGACCTTAAGATCATCCAGTTCCAACCCCTTGCCATGGGCAGGGACACCTTCCACTAGGCCATGTCACCCAAGGCTCTGTCCAACCTGGCCTTGAACACTGCCAGGGATGTGGCATTTACCACTTCTCTGGGCACCTTGTGCCAGTGCCTCAGCACCCTCACAGAGAAGAACTTCTTTATATCTAACCTGAACTTCCCCTGTTTAAGTGTGAACCTTGTAAAACTATCAGACAAAATTGAATATCCTTTAATTAGACCCCAAAAAAGGAACACCAAGGTGGAACTGGTTTCTTGATAAGCGTTGCTAGGATTATAATGTTAACATTTTGCTTAGAAGGCAGAAAGATATCTCACTTTCTTCTATTTGATCACTCAGTAACAGGACTTGTGTTCGTAGTCCTGAAAAGTACCTTAAAAGATAATTCAATCCAGTGGTTTAAAACTGCAGACTCGTAAGAACTTTCCAGTATTGATATGGACCTTGATAGAGCGAACGTAAACCTGCTGGCATTAAAGTAACTGCTGGCATGCTCAGTTCTTCCTGTGGAAGAAGGCCCACAAATGAAAACCATAATCTAGTGCAGCTCCTGCTTCTTTCTAATTCAAAAGGTAAAACAGTGATGTTTGGTGCAAACATTCATTTTATATACCACATGGAAACTTCACACCTCCCACTACCTCTAATGCAATATGTTACAGCAACTTCTTTTTTAACATAGTTTAACACAACATCAGAAACTCTGTGACAAATCTGAGGATTCCTGCTTTATACGGAGGTTGTCTTCAAACAAAATCCACTTTTCACCTGTGACTGGAAATGGGTAATAAAGATACTGTGCAAGAAACACAGCCTTGGAAACAGAATTCCCCCTGCCTTTCCAGCAGCTGCAGTTTTTCCAGAGAATTAAAGTTCTCTTTGTTAACCACATTCACACTTTTAACATGAAACAATGCACAAAGTTTCTGCTGTTAAATTTATGGTTGAAGTTTGCAGCACTAGAAAATGTGCAAATGTTATGTACAAACTACAATGCACTCCGCTAACATGGTTTTTCTTTTAAACACAAAGAATAAAGTTTAAAGTGGGAACAGCTTTCAAAATGCGACATGCCATGAACTCAGTTAAACCAATTACTTGTCCACTTTACAATGTGTGCAATGTGTTAGACTGCAAGTGGAAAGGATTACCCAGAAAAACATAGTCAAATAATAAAATGCATTAACCTAATTCTTGTGGAAGGGACATAGTGTTTAAATCATAGAATCATAGAATCATAGAATGGTTTGGGTTGGAAAGGACCTTAAGATCATCCAGTTCCAACCCCCTGCCATGGGCAGGGACGTCTCACGCTAGACCATGTCACCCAAGGCTCTGTCCAACCTGGCCTTGATCACTGCCAGGGATGGAGCATTTACCGCTTGTTCGGCACCCTGTGCCAGCGCCTCAGCACCCTCACAGGGAAGAACTTCTTGCTTACGTCCAACCTGAACTTTCCCTATTTCAGTTTGAACCCATCACCCCTTGTCCCATCACTACAGTCCCTGATGAAGAGTCCCTTTCCAGCATCCTTGTAGCCCCCTTCAGATACTGGAAGGCTGCTATTAACTTGAGTCTCAGGAAAGTGGAGACTTGCAAAGTTCTGGAAAGAGCCAAGCAACAGATATCAACAAATCCCATGGTCCACCTGCTTTTGGCTTTAAAAAATAGATTGCATAGATGTGAAAGGATAATTAAAACTCCAGTTAGCATCAGGTTTGGGCACAGCAAGACAAGGAATCATCATGACCTCCCCATCTGCCAAAAGACAGAAGCCGGGCTGAAGTCCCACACTCCTTGAGACTCCACCATCCCCCTCTGAGACATTAGACATGAATATTTCACTGACTGGAGGGGAATGTTGAACAGGCATGTTATGTGTATGTCTGTATAGATTGTTACAGCATCTCTAGTGAATACTATTGACTCACGTTATAAGATCCACCTTAAAACTGCAAACTGCTGCTAAATAACGTTGGAACCCTTTAGATGAATACCACTGATCAAGTCTGAGACTAAAACTAGATTCAGCTGCATCTAAGCTTTGTGAAGAGTTTAGAAAGAAAGAGGGTCTATTCTGAGCCTTGTGACTGAATGGGAGAATTTCCTTATTCCCCATATTTCTTCCATTAGACATAAACTGTTGTCCAAGTCTGAGACTAGGATTGGTTCTGACACACCTAGGCTCCATCAGGAGTTTAGAAAGCAACAGGGTCCAATCTGAACCTTGTGACTCAACAGGAGGGTCTCCCTTACCCTTTTCACTTTCAATCTCTACACAAATAATTTTAGCTTGATTCCACCTCAGTTTTCCTTTATACATTCTATTAGACACAAACCCTTGGCAAAGTCTAAGACTATATCCAGCGCCACCTAGGCTATGTCAGGTGTTTAGAAAGCAAGAGGGTCCAGTCTGAACGTCATGACTCAACAGGAAGGTCTTTCTTACCCTTTGTGCCTTTGGTCCCTGTATCAATCCTCTTTAGCTCGACTTTACCTCTATTTTCCTTTTGATGCTCCATCCATGTGTGATGTTAATCACAAGCCCAAACTACTGTGTCTGGCAGTCTAATTTCTTTTTGATTAGTAAGTGTTAATCACATTGACAAATTCAGCTATAAGAATACATCTGTATGAAATTTTTATTTTACTCTATTCATTATGACTGAAGACATATTTAATTTGGCATCTTAGAAAATTAATCACTATTGTAATAATCCAATGCATTCTGCTTTCCTTCCATTCATGTCCTTTTTCTCACAAATGATCTAATCTTTAATTTGCTGATAACAAAGTTACTTACACTTACTTCCAGGTCAGTACCATAAGTAAATACAGTTGTAAACGTTTTGTTGGGATAGTTATTTGGAGGGGGTTCTACATAGAAACAGGGACTGTAGCAACAGGATAAGGGGTAATGGGTTTAAACTCAAACAGGAAGCTCAGGTTAGATCTAAGGCAGAAGTTCTTCCCTGTGAGGGTGTGAGGCACTGGCACAGGTTGCCCGGAGAAGCTGTGGCTGCCCCGTCCCTGGCAGTGTTCAAGGCCAGGTTGGACAGAGCCTTGGGCAACATGGTCTAGTGTGAGGTGTCCCTGCCGGTTTGGAACTGGATGATCTTAAGGTCCTTTCCAACCCAAACCATTCTGTGATTCTATGATGTGGGTTTGTTAGAATTCTGTCTAAAGCTACTGCAAAGGCTGTCTAAAAGAGGAGGTGGGGAAGCAGAAGGTAAAGGAGGGAATGAAGGAGAGGAGATAGTAAAAGTCTTGGGAAAAACCTCCTGTGTCCACAGAATCTTATCAATGTGCTTTCAGACATGGTATTTTCAATTCTTTTGCTCAGAATAAGTCTTCTTTCTACCTGATAGATATGGGATGATCAGACACACAGGGCACAACAAACCTCATTGATCAGAATAAAGTATGTAATTTGTCTCCCAAGTCTTTGCCTAGAATCCTCTTTGTAATCTTATCTGTACCCATGACTCAGATCCTACAAATGGATCCAAAAAATCTTTAGGAAAATGGTGTAGAAGAACTGTAGCATCTCTGTTTTGTATTTAAGACTTAGCAAAACATGAGGGTTATGGACTACATAAGCCTGAAAGACCACTGCAACTTTGAAGCATTGAAGTTACTTCTTACCTGAAAGGAACACCTTCCTTTCTTCCCTTCCCCATAATGGAAAAGCCATTGAATGAGAGCAGCTTAAAGAAAGAAACAAGAAACATTAAAACAATTCTCCAGAGCCATTCAAGCAGGGAATACCTATCATGCAATTCCTAGATTTTTTTGGGGGGGAGGGGAAAGGGCAATGTTAGTATTACTTTCTAAGGTGAGTGAAGTACAATCCCAGTGGTGTTACAGTTATATTTACTTGCCCTGTAAGGTCACTGCTTTCTATTTTGTACATATTTCCTCCAAAATATCTGCCAGTGAATTCAGCCTTGTCCTTCTTAAATGGACCTTGTTACCCACAGTGGCAAAGAAAAAGCCTTTAATAATGACTTAAACAAACTATTAAAAAAACAACCAAACAAACTACAATGTGTTTAGAAAAAAAAAAATCTTAGGACAAAATAGCTTCTTTTCAAGTTGTCTCTTAGTAATAGATTTAATTAATCCCTTATTAATGTTTGCATGTAAACTGCCTTAATTACTCTCACAAAATAACTTTGAACCTGCCTTTTCGTTATCTTGAAGAGTGTGGTCAGAATGGTGCTGATGTTACGCATCTTCTAAACTAATTCTATTTTGCTGTACCTCTAAAACGCGCTTTCATTTATGAGATGCCCTTAATTCAGCTAACTGCAGCTGGTGTCAGACTTTATGACTATTTGTCTCAAAACCAGCAAAATGCAATTGAGTTATAAACAACTTGTGCTAAAAAGAAGTGTTTTTCTAGTATCTTAAATTTTTTCACTGTTATTCTACTGCACATCCCACCTCTGCATGCCAGCAGGCAGAAATTCAGTTTTACTGCTATCACCCTGCAGGAAGCCCATAAGACAGTGCAAAAAAGGCACTGTAATTCCAGCAATGACCAGTGCTTACACTTCTGATGCACTGCATAGAATCATAGAATGGTTTGGGTTGGAAGGGACCTTAAGATCATCTAGTCCCAACCCCCCCGCCATGCATAAGAGTCTGGTGTTACACTGTCCTTACTTGTCTTTACACTTTTGCAAAGGAATCGAAACCTCTTCCAAATAGATGACAAAATTCCCTAGTGAACTTCGTAATAATTTGTAAATATGTGGAGCATGGTCACATGGAGGTAAAATTAAAAATAGTGGAAATCAAAATAAAGTATTAGAATAAAAGAAAAAGAAACACTTCTGTAGGAAAGACAAAAACAAAACCAAAAACCTGCACAAACATTGTATTTTGACTGTTCAGCCATTTCCATAGCGAAAAGCATTGTGGTTAGAGACAAATAGCTAAAATTGCACAAAGAGTTAACAATCACAAAATAATGTCATCTACATTTTGAACATGAAATGTTATTTAGTAGTATATGACACAAAGCCCCCAAATTTAGAAAGTTGTTGCTCAACTTTGCATGTTCTTCGTCCATTACATCATCTCCATTCTTAGCCACTTCAAAGAGCCTGCAGGATATTTGTGAGAAAAAATGTATTTAGATCTTGTGAAATACTCTTTTTGTTATCAAATAAGCAGATAAAACCCATGTCATTAAAAAAAAAAGACACAAGGTCTGTCTGTATAGTCTATCCCTATGCGGACTAATACATGAAATACGTGACCAAAACAAAACCCACTCATATTACTTCCCTCTTTTGCCTTTATTCACCAAGTCCTCTGTCCGTGACCTTCTGGTACGCTGGCACACCACCAAGAACTTTGCATGCCATTTTGTCAGCCCATCATGCTCACATATCACAGTATCAGAACCCAATGTTCTTCAAGGTTTGCTGAATTTGTTCATTTAGCATAGCCCCTTTCCTTTACCACCAGATATTGATCTGGCCTGTTCACTAGCTCTTGCATTTCTGGCTGTTAATACAAGCCTATTTGAATCTCATTCAACTTGTATGCAAAGATGTGCTAGGTCCTTTCCAGCAGAGCTGCTACAGCCAGTCAATTATTAGCACCCCGGTCTGATAGTTTCCATTTTGACACTTGGATGCACGCATAGACATACATAGTGCCTGCCAGAAAACTGTCCCAACAGCCTCTTGGTCACAAAAAAACCACCCAAAGCCCAAACAAACTATATTTTATGGCCCTGACTTAGGATATTTTTAAACTAATTACTTAAGAGGATTTTTTTAAGTATTATTTATTACTGTACCATAATCTAATGACTATATAAAAAATTATCTCTGGTGTTTCTTGTCAAATCAAGATTATAAAACAAGAGGAAAAAAGCATTTTTACAGGAAAGAACACTTGTAGGAAGAGAACATTCCAACATTATATCCAAGGATGATAACTACTGGAGAAGGCTACTATGGATTTTAACTGTAAACTAAAATGGACCAGGCACAGATACAATGGACACAATGAAAGGCCAGGTCCTATTGGCATCAGTCTGATTAGACTGTACCTGTTAACATTTACAAAACTTTTAAGCAAGTCATTATTGAGCTGAAAGAAATAGACCCAAGTATGTGTTTACTATATGAGCATGTTAAATGAAAATCTGATGAAATAGCTAATAATGAAGTAAGTAATAAAATACTGACAATTCTGAAAATCCAGCAACTGAATCGGTATAAAAACTACCATGCTGGTACTTCTGACCACATCTTGCATTTTTACACTCCTGTAGCACAGTGTGTTTAATGAAATTCAATTTCAAAGAAATAAATGGGCAAATACTTACAGACTAAGGAAGATTGTCTCTATCACACAATTCACCATGTTGTCATATGCTGTTCATATTGGCTGTATGTATGTCAGTGTGTCATGAGGGAGGATGCCTTCACTTTTTATACTGTTGCAAGTAAATTACTAATAGAATTCACAATATTTCCAGAGGCAGTAGAATGCAGAAAATCAGCACAAAAATAGAACAAGAAGCTACAGTAATATTAGGAAAAGATTTATTGAATTATTATTTTAGGTCTGTTTCTATCGTACTAGTTACCCAGGGAAACTAAAAATCATGTTACACGGTGATTTCAGCTCTCTGCCTTTGGCAAGCTCTATATTCTCTAAAGAGCAGAAAATTTGGCAGTGACTTAGAAAGTTTCTCATGAACACCTTAGTTTAGGACATATGCAAGTTATAGTAACTGTCATTTTAATTACAATTTATCACTGACTTGCTACAATAGGTAGAAAATCATCATAACATACATCTTAAATGGATACAAGTAGGATTTTGTAACTGTGTTATAAAACTCAGCCTCTTTTTGACTGAAAGTCAGACACAGTAAAAACTTTGCAGCTGATTTACTGGTAATATTACGTTTGGTGCAAAATTAGGTGAGAATTAATGATATTTTCTGTCAGTACAAATGCATCATAGTCAATGGTGTATTACAGAACCACATATATATCAATAACTTTTCAGCCTTCTAAGAAATACAAATTGAATTTCATGGCCCTTCTTTAGTTTAGTTTGATTGTTTTCTTTTATTATGGAATCCCAGACTGGTTTGGGTTGGAAAGGACCTTAAGATATCCAGTTCCAACCCCCTGCCATGAGCAAGGACACCTCACACTAGACCATGTTGCCCAAGGCTCTGTCCAACCTGGCCTTGGAACACTGCCAGGGATGGAGCATTCACCACTTCTCTGGGCAACCTGTTCCAGTGCCTCACCACCCCCACACGAAAGAACTTCTGCCTTAGATCTAACCTGAACTTCCCCTGATTCAGTTTGAACCCATCACCCCTTGTCCTGTCACTACAGTCCCTGATGAAGAGTCCCTCTCCAGCATCCTTGTAGCCCCCTTCAGACACTGGAAGCTGCTCTGGGGTTTCCACGCAGCTTCTCTTCTCCAGGCTGAACAGCCCCAATGTTCTCAGCCTGTCTTCATACAGGAGTTGCTCCAGCCCCTGAGCATCCTCGTGGCCTCCGCTGGACTTGCTCCAACAGCTCCATGTCCTTCTGATCTTGAAGACACGAGAACTGCACACCCCTGCTTGATCAATAAGATCAAGTAAAGTTTATTGATGTAAAACTCAAAGATTAAATAATCAGAACTACCAACTGCAGCCACAGCCTGATTAAAACCCCCACACAATATTTGACCTAAACCTCATTTAGGCAGATGGAATAGCTATAGCAAACAAACAACAACGGACTTCTCTTTAAAGCTGGCAATCCTCTAAATTACTAAAAAGTCCTAGCAAAAGTTGTATTATTTTACTTTTTGCACATTCCTCAACAGACTGAGATTGGTAAAAATATGCTTTTATCATAAAATGCAAGTCTTTCTTAAGAGCCTAAAAATTAGATTCCATGCCATTAACAATATAGCATTAAAAATTCATTCCAAAAGAATTCACTATCTCAGAAAACAGAGTCTCAAAACCAGACAGTTTTTGCATCCCTGCAATGGAAAAAGCACAATGGTGAAGCTAGTTTGCTAAGCTTTTCTGGCTTCAAGAGAGTGTGAAAATTTACAGTCTCACTGAAAGCCCTAGGGCAGTCATAACAAAAAAGAAAAACACAGTGATCACTCAGGCAAAAGTTGAGCCTCCAACACAACCTTCCTTTGACCTGTCTCCCAACCTTAGAGCTGTCACAGGTTTTCCTGACAGTTCTAAATCTCAGTCCTTAATTCCAAGAAACAAAATGATTTAGACCATGATCATCTAGACAAGATGTACTTTCTTATATGTAAAGACTATCTGATTAAAACCAGTCACACTCAAAACAGGTAGTTGCCTGGACAAACTGGGTGGCAGACTAATGAGGCAACTTTTCTAGCACAGCTTTCTAACACAACTTCTGTTTTCTATGGTGTATGGCTGCATGAATCTACAAAAGTGAAAGAACAACCCCTCCCAGTGTGTTTTTCAAGTCTCACAGGGAAGATGTAGGTATTTTGGGTTACACACCTCTTAACAAACTGAACCTCTAAAATGTTAGTGACAAGATGAAAACTGACATATTTGAAGAGTCAGTTTTCAGAGCACAACTGTATTCAAAGGAGAAGGAGTTAATCAATTTTGTTTATGGCCTGCTCCATGTACTCATTTATACCACAGTCAGGAGTTATTGCTGTTGGTGTGGCCATACCGTCCTTTGCTATTCATGCTGGTGAAATTCATTCCAGCACACAGACTCCCCACAAGGACATATACACCATTTGAAGCACTGTGTAGGACTTCAGCTTGTGGTTTAGAAGGACAAGAGAGAGCCTTCTTTGTGGGCCCCATGTGAGATGATGAATTTCATCCTGGACTGTAAACACATTTTTGAACAGAAAGCATCTGCACATTATATTGAGCTAGTGACAGGGTTTCTGCTAACTGCTTGGAAATATATAACTGGTGTTGGCAGGCAAAATGTGGAAGCCATGATGAAAACTAGGTATGCTTGCAAAAGATAAAAATAATTCAAATGCAAGTAATAGCTGCTCCACATTATCGACATCTAGCATCAAGTATTATTTACAGACTCCCCCCAAACTTATTGATTATCCTTAAGCTAACAGAAAATTTCTCTGTATGAACAGTATATCCATTAAGGAGGAAAAAGGTCCACAGTAAGGCTGCACAGACAATAGGATTTATTTACTAAATACATTTTTGACAGATGGAAGATACCAAGTAAACGAACTAGAGCATTTGTCATTCTTAGACTGTATATTAGTTCATTTTGTGCATTCACAGAAATTAACACAGAAAATACATTACAAGGTATTTTACTCTGCGAGATATCAATGACTGCAGGAAATGACAAATGATACTGTAAGGTACAGACCCAGGGTAAACTACCATTAGAATCTTTTCCCAAAATAATTTGCTGATGCCACCAAGACAGTGTTGTAGCTATGATGAAGAGAAGGGTGGTTTAGAAATCTGAGGCATCACAATGATTTTTCAGTTATCTGCCTTCATGTCAGCAAATTAAAAAGCATAGCAGAACACCGAGCTTATAGGAAGGCACAAATAGCCCTTTTGTAACACCACAGTCTCAGTAGCAGGGTGGTTGCCTGTTTGTGTTCCTCATATTTATAACCACTAAGTCATAAAAGTCAATGTTAGCTCTCAATTCTTTGCCTTAAACCATAGAAATTTTCCCAAGTTTTTGGCTTTTGCTAGCTGTCAGTTGCACAGTGTGAACTCAGGAACAATGTACCACCAGCTTCCTAGGACAAGCAGTTCTAATAGCAAAGCACATCATATTCCCATTCTCATGTGAAACAATGTATAAGATTTTGTTGAAAATTTCCCATTTTAGGGGAAATGGGAATATTTTACGGCTTCTAACCAAAACAAATGGAGAAAATACCTGAAACAGCTTGCATTTCAGCAGATGTCTCAAAAAGAACTTAGTTCTGCAGAAAATATCTGATGCAAAGAATTTAAGAAGAGTAAAAATGGAATTGGGCATTTATATGGAAGTCAGAATATACAAAGTTGTCATAAAAGCAAAGACTGCAGAAGATATTAAACTGTGAGGTTTAATTAAACTTTAGCTATTGGAAACAAAATGATACCCTACTGAGGGCAAAAGTATATTACCTCTTCCTGCTGAATGATTTTTGCATCTCCTGGATCTGTTTACTGAGAGATACTTGTTCTGGACAGATTCTGGTGTTAATCTTAGGCAGTTCATACATTTCTAAGAAAATAGTCTGCAAAACAGCTTCCATGGAACTAAATTCTTCAGTGATTTCAGTGGGAGCAAACCTAAACCCCAGGGTTTTTCCATGTAAGCTTTCAAAATAATTTGGTTTAAAATTTAAACGAAATGTCTGTCTTTGAATAAACTTCAAGGCTGTGAATTTCTGTATGTAAGAAAAACATATAGAACATGTTCTGATGTTGTGATTCTGGAGATAAAATAATCATGTCTTTCAACAATGCGTGTTTGAAGACCAAGTTAGATTGAATTTAAGTTCTTAAAAACTAATGGAGTTATACTGTTCATGCAGACATTTGATTTAAATCTGAGAACTCAAATCTTGGTTTGTAAAACCCCTCCCTTCTCACTTCTTCTGTAACCCCTCACAGCAAAGCTAACCATAACCTTTCCTGAGTTCTGTGGCAGCGTACTGACTTCAGGGGAGAGAATCTTGGTCCTAAGCTTTGTGCTGAAGTGGCTCAGATGTTTAATGGCCATAAACTACTACCTGGTACAATATATATACTTGCTCACATTTATCTATTATTCCTGTGCCAGTGTTCCAAAGCAAATCTTGCATCAGATGCATCACTGAGCAATGTTTACAGGAGCAGGTTACATAAGGTATTTGCAGAATAAAATCTGCCAGTACAGCATCCAAGCATATCACAGAATCCCAGAATCATTTGGGTTGGAAGGGAGCTCTGGACATCATCCAGTCCAACCCCCTGCCAAGGCAGAGCCACCCATAGCAGGTTACACAGGAACATGTCCAGGCGGGTTTGGAATGTCTTCAGAGAGGGAGACTCCACAACCCCCCTGGGCATCAGGTTCCAATGCTCTGCCACCCTCAGTGTGAAGAAGTTCTTCCTCATATTGAGGTGAAACTTGTGTTTTAGTTTATGGCCATTGCTCCTTGCACTGTTGCTGGGCACCACTGAAGAGTCTGGCACCATCCTCCTGGCACCCCACCTTTGAGATATGCATTAATGAGATCCCCATGGTAAGCACCTAGGTAAGGAGAGCTGTCTGACAGCAGCTCCTCTCACTAACGGTGTACGAGTGTATATACTGAAGTCTGAGATGAACATTCCATAAATCTCGTGTGGAGGACCGTAAATTGGTCTCTGAGCAACAGAGCCTTTGTCTGAGCACTTTATGCCTCTTGACACGGGTGATAAATCTTAGTGTCTTTTGTCTCCAACATGCAGACGCATGGATAGTTCTGTTGAAATGGTAATAAAATAGCTGATGCATGACACTTGCAATGGCTGTGTAAGGCTCTGGAGTAAGCTTCCACTTGAAATGTAGCAGAGAAATTCTTTTTGAAAGCATAAACTGTTCAAGAAATCAAAGAATCACAAAGAAGCTGAGACATTGCCATAGAGGACAGACTGGACTCTATCACTACCATTGATTGTAGTTAGTGAACTTTAAAGGGATGCTACGTAACTGGTGTCTTAGAACAATCAATATTTTGATTTGTGTAGATAAGAAAGAGCCAGTTCCAAGAACTGCCAAAGTGGGAACCTTCAAAAGAAAGCAGCAGATGAGAGATTTCCTGGAGCATTTGCTGAAGGACAATCACGATGATATTTTCATTGCGACGCCCTTTCAGAATAGAAGAGTAAAGGTAAATCTGTGAAAACAGTGTATATATGTGTGTGCTTTTCTGGTTGGTATTTCAAGGGTGTGTTATAAGTCTGCTGGTTCAGCTACACCAATATCATCTTGTGGATTTAGGGGGACAAGCTTATTTCCCTGGTTTGTTACTGCAATTGTCTTAGTTTGCTAATTATTATAGACAAATAATCATGACTATCCAGTGGCTGAGTCTAGGGTGTGCATCACCTCTCCACAGCAGCTGAAAACTTGACCTCAAAAGCTATCCTGCTTTTGACAATTTCACTCTCTTTTTATTATACGAATTGTGTACGTGTGAGTAAAGTGATATAAAAAAGTTGTGGAATTGTCAGATTCAATGTTTGGTTTATATAATGAGCTAATGCCAGTGGAAACTCAGTGAGATATGTGTGGGGACCACTTCTTACATAAGGAACAAAACCACACTAATAGGTTGTACATGACACTTTGCTCATTTTTATGTGACAAGGAAGACTCTCCTTATCATCAGTGAGATCATTCACTGGACCTACCTAAAGCCACAAGGAGTGTGGTTCCCTCAGTTCCTGTATGGAGCAGGGTGCCAGTTTTTAAAGGAGAAATCACAAAGCATTTCTTACTAGTTCCAGTAGTAATCGCTTTAAAATATGTTCCGTATTTCTGTTAGCACCAGACTATTTCAGACAAATGATGACTCTGGGAATTATGGAAAACTAAGGTTTGCCAATATTTCACAATAACTTACATTCCTAGATTTTTTTTTCTTTTTTACTAAAATGGGAAAATTTAAAATGTTTACTCTTCAAATTTTTATTTATTACTTAGTTTAGAAAGAATTTTCCAAATATGAAAGGTTCCAACAGGATTTATTATGAAGTAAGCACATGCATATATAGAGACAGAAAGTGGTAGATTGAGATAATCACTCTTTTGAAAATACAAAATTACTGATTTTGATACATCCATTGTCAATTGTTTTGCTTGAGATGCCTAAATAAGGTCTCCTTATCATATAGTAAAAGAAATTGTGCCAAAACAGACTTTTAAGAAAGCCAGTTAAAATCAGCGCCATAGTTTATGCATATAAAGACTTGAATTTCTATGGGAGCATTAATAACTGTGAGCAGTGATTAGGACTTGAGAATCACATCATTATAGGTACGGCAAGCGATACATGGCAAGAAATTACTATCAGGGACCACACTTTCATTTGCTGATTTTTAAGTAACTGTTCTAGTTACAAGTGTCTAATAATTTGCCCATCTGTCTTGAAATTAGGGCTATAAGTATTACAAAAAAGAAAGGGGAAGAAAAAAGATAACAGGTAATTCTGTCTTGCTTTTGGAAACCTCTGCTAGTAAATGGCATTATTTGTAATTTACACTAAAAACCCACAACTTGGAAATTATGGTGTTGTCAGCTACTGATTCTGAGGCTTACCTTGATCAGTTGTGTTCCACACAACAAATCACTCTCAAAGTCTCATCAACATGCTGCCACCTGCAGAAAATTATGATAAATATTGGAGCCTTGGGCTCCTGTTCTCACCCTTACACTTACACATGCATACATACATATAATTCCTCCTCTACTGAGCCCTACGTGAAACCAAGGGGGTCTCACCTACAAAGCAATTTCTACATGGTATTCCATGGCTTTCAACAATGCACAGACCAATGTTTCTATTTGAAATCTGTTCAACTCACAAAACTCCTTTTAAAAATGCTATAAAAAGTACAACCCAGTAGAAAGCCATTTCGTCAAGTGTATAGGTTCTAGTCAGCTACAGTAATTGACTAAATGAATCCAAATCCAACTGCTGACTTCATAGATTTCTATTCCCAGACTTTGGCATTTGTTAATTTCAGAGTGCATGCTGACTTAGAACAGATGTGTTTGTAGATGTGTTTGTGGATGTAGTTCATGAAGAATGGCAGATAGGTAAAAAGTGAAGCTCTGGCTCCTTCTGACATTCAGAACATCATTCTGGCAAAGAATTCTACAACTTAAATATGCATTTTGCCTGTTTAGAGGATGGCACTTGCTACTTTGATTGAAGAGTCTCTAGTTCTTGTACAAGAAAAGAAAATGAACAGCTGTCCCTGTTACCTTCTCTATGTTTCTCTTGGGTTTATAGACCTCTATTACCGTCTCTATGTTTCTCTTGGGTTTATAGACCTCTAGCATAGCCCCACTCAGTTGTCTATATAGACTGAAAAATTCAAGGCTATTTTCATTTCTCGTAAAGGACACATTCCATGGCTTTGAATTTCCTTGACACCTTTTTGTGTACTGTTTCCACAGATAGAAAGATAGATACCAGAAGTATTCCTGAGCATTCAAAGAGCAAATGCAGCATGAACTTATATCGTGGCTTAGTAGTGCATTTCTGTTTTGTTCTCTGTTTCTTTTCTAGCAATTACTATGAGTTGATTTTGGGGGTGAAGGGGTCAGAGTTACTGAAAATAGGGCTGTCGTATAAGCTTCAGCCTCTAGGTTTCTATCACAAATCATAATAGCCAACTCATCCTTCACCTTTGGAGTAAGTTCAGAACTGAGATAATTTATACATGCATATGGGAATATATCTTACTTTACATGTGTCCATATTAAACTTCTCTCTCTTTTAAGATGAAATTGCTAAACATTGTGTTATCTATTGTTGTTCAGTGCTTTTTGGAATACCAGTTAGACTCTCAATGGGATGTCCTCTGCCCATGAGTGCACAGAATGCTTTAAAATAGTGCATTACCTATGAGATACTGCTTCCCTTGCTGATTTTTCTGAGTTGTACTTACGGATTTGCAGCTTCCAACACTTTCCTTCACCGCCCTTTAAAAACTGTCATTGCATTTTGCTACATTCTAGTCCTTTGGCAGTGAGGATATTTTCATTTCAGCTTTTTGCCTTATTTCTCTTTGAAGTCTTGAGTCTCCTGTTCATTTGTCATTTTGTTCTATAAACTTCTATGCTACACTTCTGATTTGAAAGTGAGCTCTAATATATCCCTTATTGACATTAGATTCAATGGTGGAATCTTCCACACTTCTTCATAATGTACATAGATACAAAACAGTTACTTCTGTCTCCAATGGTTTCTTGTTATTCTGTAGGTCCTGTCAACTTTTCTCCTCCTAAAATATTTGAAAAGCATGCATTGTTTGTTTTTCCTGCCTGTTGCAAGGATTTACATTCAACAAAGCATAGTTTAGGATAGATTTCTTTTTAAATTCCTCACATTTAGCACATACAGAAATACTAACTGTCTTACCTCAAATTCTTCAGTTTTGTAAGAAGAAACTTCATTCACTACACGAGAAAAACTACATTTCTGCTCTCACCTAGGCACGATTTATGTAATATCTATAAGTCTTACATTTTTTATGGTTTTGCCATAATTGTAATCTGAGCCTCTTTTAAAAAGGGGAAGAAAGATACTGTCAGACTCAGAAATAGCTATGATGATCAGCTAGATTCTGGATTCTAAGGTGTGCCTTTCAAACAATACACTGTATGGTTTTAGAAGTGTTTTAAAGGCAAACCAAAATGCTTTTGTATTAGTTTGACAGCCAAATACAGCCTCTTCAGGTAACTGCCCAAACTTGTTAACTTGTCTTCTACATCTGGCAAAAAGGAAAAAGTGATTGGCATTTCACAAGGCAACAGTAGACCCAACACTATAAAAACAGTCACGTCATACACAAGCACGAATCATTATGTACTCAATCAACAAGGTGTGACCTAAATATGTCTTTCTTTGGGCTTTAGGCTCCATTTGCTGTTTTCTTGAGTACACACTTGAGTACATCTTCTTGTGAATACTATTCATCTGACAGGAATGGGCAAAAAGGAGAACTTACACCATCAAAATTGGCATTCCTCAATAGAGATTCTGCCAGCTGACAGGCTCGAAGTAAAAACCTTTTACTGGGTTGTGACCAAGAGGTCACAAATGTTTTGAAGAATATGAAATAAGATGATTTGTTTTCTTCCAGAAACTTTCCTTTCTTCTTTCCTGAATTTTTTAATTTTTCGATTTAAAATATTTTTTAAATCTTTCCTTGTATGTGGATTGTTATAATGCATCAGGTAGAATAGCTTTAACTCTGTGATGTATTCTTGAAGGAAATATATTGATTAAGACATCTAAACTTAAATTGCTGTTCATAACTGTGATCTCAGTACTTCAGACTCTGTTTAAGTATTCCCTTCTCTTCTTAGTCATTTCAGATAGGGTACACAAGGACACTATTTGAATAATTTCAAAACATGGCCCTTGCAGGCAACCTGAATCAGTAAAACACTGGTCACAAAGATCGAATTATATGCTAAATATGGCTTTATCAAATTTCACACCAAGTATCTAAGATATGTAGTATTATATATGTAAAATTTTCTGTTTGGTTTCACTCATCACAAAACTTCCTAATAACACTTTATATTACTTTTCTCCATTATGCTGTTTCCAAAGAATGGTTTTGATAATTTTTTAATACTCTCCTTTTTTTTTTTTCCCCCAACACTGCAGAAGAACACAAGGAAAAGTTATAAAAAAATTCTTTATTATCATTGTTTCATCAAAATTAAGTTATTGGGTTTTCTAACAACTTTATACCTCATACAGTTAGATTTTTTTCCATGTAAGACTGCTATGGTGACCTCAGAGCAGCCTTCCAATATCTGAATGGGGCCTACAAGGATGCTGGAGAGGGACTCTTCATCAGGAACTGTAGCGATAGGACAAGGGGTGATGGGTTCAAACTTAAACAGGAGAAGTTCAAGGCCAGGTTGGATGGAGTCTTGGGTAACATGGTTTAGTGCAAGGTGTCCCTGCCCACGGCAGTGGGTTGGAACTAGATGATCTTAAGGTCCTTTCCAACCCTAACTATTCTATGATTCTATGATTCTATGATTTTAAGTTCAGGTTAGATATAAGGAAGAAGTTCTTGTCTGTGAGGGTGCTGAGGCGCTGGCACAGGGTGCCCAGAGAAGTGGTAAATGCCCCATCCCTGGCAGTGTTCAAGGCCAGGTTGGACAGAGCCTTGGGTGACATGGTCTAGTGTGAGGCGTCCCTGCCCATGGCAGGGGGTTGGAACTGGATGATCTTAAGGTCCCTTCCAACCCAAACCATTCTATGATTCTATGATTCTATGAAGATTGTAAGCTCCTTTGAGCAAAACCCAACCCTTTTGCATTTTTTGAAATGTTTTAGACACATCTGTAAAGAAAACATTTTGTGGTTAAGTTCCAGTATGGCATTGCAATAGCATGAGAAATACTCTCTTTAATGATTTAGTGCCTTCTGTTATTAAAAAATAACAGGTACACGCATAGTAAAAGAGACTCCACATATTTCATCATAAATATTCACTTAAAATACAAAGAGCAACACATCCATCTGAAACTGAAACACAAAATAAACAACAACTCTTTCAGAAGTAAACTGCCCAGAAATGGTATTTTCTTCTGGCTTTCCTCACATTTTGCACAGAACTTCATGAGGCTTGGTCCTTTCGCTGGACTTTTAATTTGTTCCTGGGTTCTTGGGACTTCTTTTCTTTATTCTGACCCAAAAAATTATTTATGAAAAGTTCAGAAGCTGGAACCAGAAGTAATGAGTAAGTTTCAATGCAGCTCCTGACTTGAAATTTTTGAGTGAGTATATTCTGTGCAATAAAACATCATAAAATTATTTTAAACAATTTTGATTATGAAGTATTTTGTTAATGTGATGTGAAGACATTTTAGAGGGGTGGAGATCATTTTAACAAAAACCGCATATTTTGAACTTACCATAATGAAATGATGGCTTACCTGGAAGGCTTTTGTCACCCTTGATACTACTCTGTGAAAATGGGACACTCCTATTTTTGTTTTGGGTTACGATGAGAAAATAGCTGATACTCAGAATATGGCCTCAGAACTAAACCTTCATTCCTTTCAGCTTTGCCATTGTGCTAGTTGAGGAATATGTAATCATTTCACTTATTTTAAGCAAATAAAATGATGTCACATCCATTGACAGAAGATTTTCATGGGCCTATTACAGCAAGACTATGTGGTTTTTTCTGGGCCATCTGCCCAGTGAATGCTTGAAAGTGCTAAGAAAACCAGTTTGCTACAGAGGCTGTCCCTTGATTAATACCTGACACTGGCAGCATAAGATCATGTCTTGTGTATTTTATTAGTCTTAATTTTAGTATGATGGAGACAACAGAATAGACACTCAAGACTGTTCTTTTAAGTTTAAAAAGTAGTATATATCAACTCTTTTCCTATTTGAGTTGTTGTGCTGCTAAGAACATTTCATTGGAGATATAACATTCACAGTGTAAGCACAATGCTTTTCATACAGCATGCAGTAGATACCAGAGTGGTCTGGAGAGAGAGATGTTTTTAGAGTGCTTTGAAATCCTTCTGGGTGAAGACAGCTCTATTTCATTTGAGATGTCTATTGTTGTTGTTATTATGTCTTTTTGCACTATTTTATCAAAAGAATCATAGCAGTTAAATGCTTGTTAAACCACACATTGAAACGATGAAAATCCAGTTAACGGAGACAGTATTACTCTGCCCTTGAAAAGCTATCATTTACTCCTTGAAGAGCAATCATTTATTAGAGAACACTGGAGCCATTTCAGAGATATATATATATATAACATAAAAGGAAATATATTGCATTTCAGATCTGAGAGCCCTATAGAAACTAGACCCCTTTTTGTCATGAAAATCTACCAATGTTGTTTCTGTGTGAAATATTTCCTGATAATACTCTGTAACATGTTCATACTGTGAGTGTATTTACACCTGAGTATATTCAGACATATAAACTTATGTCTGAAGTTACCTAGCTGTCTGATGTGGTTTTGGGTTTATGCCTATGCCCTTTTCCATCGCTCTTGGATTCATTACAGGATACGATCAAAATGCTGTTAATATTCACTTTATGAGCAGAATTCTGAATGCTTAAAATCCAAGCAGCATCCTTGGGTCTCTTTCCCCTTTTCTTTTCATAAAACATTGAAAAAGCAGTTGTTTGCAAAGTAGGAAAAAGCAAAATAACTACATATACGTCCATTACAATTCCCATATACACATACATCTCTCTGGAAAAAGGAATAAAAACAGGATTACATCGAACTTCAGAAATTGTGATTGTTGATGGTGTTACTGTAGATTTTGTCATAACTAACCAGAAGAATCCTGCAGTTCGGATTCTAGGACGAGGAGAAAATGGCTATTGTCATTTAAGTGGGGTTGGTAATCACAGAATCACAATGCCGCACAATCGTTGAGGTTGGAAGGGGCCTCTGGAGGTCATTTGGTCCAATCAGGTGCATTTAGACCAACAATGTAAACTTTGTTGTTTGTGGTGTTTAATCTGCTCAAACCATCCACAAATTCACTAATCATAGGATTTAAGGAAAAAAAAAAAAAAAGAAGGCCAGTTTTCTACATGTCAATAACTGTTACATATTGGCCATTTAGCAAAATAAATAAATAAAGAAAAAAGTAATCAAATCTACTGAACACTCTGTTCCCATCCCTGCTAGCGACTATTTATTCATCACTTAGGGTTAGAGAAATATTGCTGATGAAATAGGTTTCTGCTGCAAATAACAGTTTTCTTGGAAAACAGTGGTTTAAAGAGTTTTTGGCAGAAATGCTTCATTTTTATTGCATGGTCTAGTGTCCCTGCTCATGGCAGGGGGTTGGAACTAGATGATCTTAAGGTCCTTTCCAACCCTAACTATTCCATGATTCTATGATTCTATCCACATTTTAACTACTGTTTCATTTAACTGCATGCTGAATAAATAATATTAAGTAATGTTTATGAAAACATTATATGTATGCATACACTATATGCATGTAAACATACAGAAAGTTTCCAAATTCAAGCACACTGATGTTTCTTAATTAAAAAAACATTGGAATTATGTCAAAAGAAAATGGGGTTGAGTGGGGAGAATGTGCCAACCTGGAGCAGAAATACATTTAAAAATTTCTCAAGAACCAAGTAACTGAATTTTACTTGAATATCCTGACAAATGACACATTCCAATATTTGATATATGATCTCTCAGTGATACTTTAAGGATTCTTAAACTTGTAAACAGAGCCTACGATTAGTCAGTGGAAACATAAAAAGTTGAATACCTGAAATGCTCCTATAGCAGTGGAAACTATTTTATGCAATTGTAGATCAGCAGTATTACACGACATATTGTTTCCTTCAGTTACCTTTTGTTCCTAACCTTTTTATCATCTTGATAGAAGTTGATCTGTGTGCTGAATTGGCTGCTAAGCTTGTAGTTTTATTATCTTAACACCTTCATGAAAACTGCAGAAATGATGAAGAACTTCCTGCCGTGAGTTGCCAGAAATCATCACTTCATCATACACTTCACAGCTTATTTTTGAAATATGGCATCTTTCAAGCTTGTTATTGCTGCTTTCACTTCACTTTTCTTCAGGGTGGCCAGCCCTGTCATCCAGTCTTTTTCTCCTCACGCTCTACAAACCTATGCTCTACCTGGATTTGGGACTGCGTGCGTTTTCCTTGGAAAGATCATCATCAGACTGTACAATACTGTCTCAAAATGTGTTTTAATAGCGTGCCTATAATGGAAGTGTTTGACCACAAGCGTAATTCTGCACTGCTGAAGTATCATTAACTTGTAGCTCTGCAGATACCATTTTCCACAAGTCCCAAAAGCATTCCCCTCTGTGTTTTGTGATCAGATTGTCCTTCAAAATCGTATTGCAAGTAACTACCAATTGTTTTCTCCCCCTTGGCAAACAATAACCAGGAGGTTTCTTTCTAAGTTTGGGCTTTATTTTTTTTTCTGGTGTTTTTCAGAACTCATTCATTGAAATCTTACAGCATTCAAACCATATTAGATATGATTCATGAGTGGTGACTAGCAAACACAGATATGCTCCAAAGCACTGCCTGTATTTATCATAGTTCATTTTCACAATGCCTTGATTATTGCCAGGCTGCAGCTTCACATAACAAGTCTCTCAGTGAAACACTTAGCCATGGAGAATCTTGTTCAAGGAATGACTCTTATTCCTGTGGGAGTTTCACATAGCCTGTAGTTTCCACTTTGTAGTCTTTCATTGTTACCCTTACCAAGGCAGGATCCTTACTCAATAATAATATACACACATTCCATATAAGATAGAATTCATACTTAAAAAAAAAAAAAAAAAATTAAAAATGAGTTAAGGAAAGACAATGTGGCCTGCAGAGTGGGACAAATACGTGCAACTTCTTTCACTGGTGGCATTAAAAGAAGCCCTTCACATTGAAGAAGCCCGAATTCATCTGCAACTGTGCCTTAGCTTTTCCTACACGTCCAGGCAGTGTTCCTGCATTTACCCAAGCATGCATGTCCCTGGTTCCACTGCCTGTGCGTTTCCTTCTTACACTTTCATTTGACCAGGAAGTCCTTATTCAGCCATGTTGGTTTCCTTCCTTCCCTACCTGATTTCTTGGACATAGGAATTGAGAGCTCTTAAGCTCTAAGAAAATAGTCCTGTAAAGAGCTGCCAGCTGTTCACTCCTTTATCCCTGTGAACAGCTTCCCTGAGGGTCCCATCCATTAATTCCTGAAAGAGCTGAAAGTTTCCTTTCCTACAAGTTTGCTCTTCCAATGAATACTATCTGTTATTAGTAAATGGGTTGCTATTTCACACTCATACATTTGAAATTCCTTTTGAAGTGCTTGAGCATAAAGAAATGTTTTATAAACAGCTTTTGCCTGGTTTGCTTTCAAGAAAGTGTATATATTAACAGCATCTAGTAAAGTCCCACTGAATAATGAATGGAATAATATTTTAACTTCTGTTTTGGAAGCAAAGTCATCAATGACATAGCACTTCAGTAAAAGTTTTAATTCATTTGATATACACAACTACTTAAGCACTGCAGTTATCAGTATCAGTCAAGAACTGTTAATCTTACGTCATGAAGCAACTAAGGAGCAGACGTCCTCTCTTTCCTGTTTACCCTGTTTTGAAGCTGCTCAGTGAGGTAATAGGTTGGTTGTAGGACTTTATCCATCACTGAAAGTTTCCTTTCTATGTCCCAGACATTCCATTTCCTGCTTCTTGGGACCATTTGTAACACTATATAAATTGTCAGCTCTTTCACTGTTGTCAGAATATCTTTCTTCTGTGTAATTCAGCACAGATTAGTCACAGACAGATTAGTCACTACTAATAATTCCCAAAATCTATATATAGGTGGTTATTTTATTGTCCAATAGTTCTTCAGCATGGTTGCCTAACTATTGGAGAATATATTTAAGAGGCAGTAAACTGAAACATTGTGATGGGAGACTCAGGCTGCTTATATTAGGAAAACTAAATGTATTCCTTGTCTGATTAAAAAATTAAGATAGAATAATAAGCGCAGTATCAAAGTTCTTCTCTTCCCATGCAACTTTCTAGTTATGAACAGAAGTTTACCTAGTCATGTTGAAAATGCTTGCAATCTAGTCACCAGAAATGTAATACATTTAGAAATCAGGTGGAGCACTTAAAATATTTTATACACAGAAAACTATCTGTGTTTTTTCCAAGTTAAAGTCATGAAGAATTAAGAGATGTCAAGAAAGGTTGAGAAAATAATGCAAGGAACATTGCAGTGCCATGACATTTTTGTAGTATGTGAACACCATATTATTTCCTGCTTACACTGCCTCATAAAATAATACATCACAAAAATTGAATTCATATTATGTTTTTAATGAGCATGACAAGAACACCGTATGGGCAAAGAAAAATAATTTTTACTAAGCAAACACATATTACATAAAGCAACAGATACTACCAACAATCTAATTGATTCTATGTATTTATTCTTGTCATAATAAAAACATAAGAAGAAATGTAGCCCATTTGCCCTGTGTAACTCATGAGCGCAAGTCATCAAAGATGGCACAAATGGAGCAGGCAAAGAGAATTATGAAACTACTAAAGATGACCTCAGTGACATCCAGTGAATTAAAAGGGATGCTTTCTCTATCACAGTGTCCAGCTTTGCTACCTTCAAGCATAAGGAAAGGCAGTTCCTTGCCATTGGTATTAGATAAGCAGCTTCGACAGCATTGAAAAAAGAGCTATTAGAAATAGCTTACTTTTGTGTCAGCTGCAGTTAGAAACAGTATTTCAAGTGCCAATTTAATTTCAAGTCTCTTCTATTGGCTTGAAGAAGTTAAAACAGGGAGAGATGCAGATCTCCATAATACAATAGATTGGAAATTTGTGGTTTATGGGTTTAAGTATGTACGAAATTTGCAAAATATTAGGCCCTGATGCACTGCTATAAAATTATGCTATGTATATTATGCAATTAAGACCTTACAAAAGGATTACATTCAACAGGAGGAAATTCCTCTGCAGCCTTTCTTTTTCTCCCTACATCCTCTACGTTTTTCCTTAAGCAGCTTGAAAGACTCCACATTATGCAACTTTATTTTGGTAGTTGTCCTTCCAAACTAGGCAATTATTTCCAGATAACTTCAAGCTGCAAAATCCTAATGTAGGACTGAATTCTCTATTGCAATCATGTAAGCACAGGAAATTGAAAATGAATCAGTAGCTGAGCATGCACTTGATTTGTGTTTATATTTTGAACATGAGCCTCATTCCATTCCAGTACACTGGCTCACCAAGCTTCCTGTAGTTTTAAACAGATGTAAAGTTTGTGATAATAACGCAGGTTTAACCTGGGTGAGCATATTAATCAGTTTACTTACATTTGCATCAAGGTGCATGTTGACCAAGGAAAATTCTCAAGGACACAGGATGGTATGTTTCATTTCAGTATGAAATGGTGGGTTGCATTACAGTTCAAGCTCTTTTTCTTTTTAAACACATTAATTTTTCCACATCACAGTAAAAGGCAGACTAAAAGGCCTGAGTATAAGGTGGTACAATAGTTTTGCATGATTCCTGACTTCTTAAAATAAACCAATTATTCTATAACGCATCATGTCAGAGAAAGTCACCAAACATATTTTCAAAGACAAAAAGGAGAAAACATCTTACTACTGACAATAGTTACAGGACTTCAGTTGAGGACCCAGCATTTTGAAAAATGTTTATCAGATTTTGGGTTCTGGGTATTTAATCTCATGTGAACATCCTGCTGCCAGCATTCACCAGCTGATCCTGTTAAGCTTGGTTTCACATATTGGTATTAACTCATGAAATGGAGAAATGTTTTGGGTTTATAATGTAATTTCTTTTCTAGAGAAGCTGCATCAAACAGGCTAGAATTTGTTGCTTACCTTTGTCATTTTCATATGGAAAGAGGTTCTGAAGCCTCAAATCGAAGCAGGTATTTCTAAAGAAAGAAGGAATCCATTCCCTGCCTGCTGTTTATCAACACTAATGTTCAAAGTTTAGTGGGTATAACACAAAATAAACAAAGATGGAAAAAAATTTGCTTCCTCAATCTCTCTTTCTTATTAGGGAAACAATCCTCATGACTCAGTAAGCTGCCATCATTCCAAAAAAGGTGACAATTCTGAGCCCACGAGATGTGATGCTCATTCTTTAAACATCCACAGAGACATTAAAAGAAGCACTGCAGCATATGTAAACTACATATTTTATGTAATTGTTATTTATACAGCCAACTCCTTCTCTGAGGATACAGATCCATAAGAATAACTAAAATGGCCTGCATTTGCAAGCAAGTGCCCTTAAGTTAAACAGCCGTGAATGCCAGATGCTGGAACACAGATCCCTTTGCTTTGTGAAGAAGAGGTGTTGAGAAATCAATGTAGAGGGTTTTTTGCAACTCAGAGCTTTGGCATGCATAGTAAAGACTAAGGGCCATACTTCATTATACAATCAGAGATTGTATTTGTACTTACTAGCAGATTTAAACATGTATCAGGAGTGGTTTGGGGATGAAGTGCTTGGCTGGTGACTCATTACAAGTCTAAATTTCATCTTTAATATGCAGGCATGTAGGGTAGTCTGGTGCACTGTTCTGGATCATTCCTGAGGGTATCAGTCATGCTTCTTGTACAGGTGGGTCTGCTCCTATCCAGGCAGAGTCAGCAGGATTTGTCACTTCTTTCGGTTAGATGCAAAACTGTACCCTTCTTCTGGTATCATGCAGTATATGTTTATTATACTCCAGCAGCTTATAGATTCCTCCTACACCTTTTATACTCAAGGTAACTTGGAGAAAAAATACTTTGGCAGTACTTTTTGAATTTCTACTGCCACAAAAACCCCCACACTGAACAAGAAAACTATAATTTGAGATTTATGAAAACACTCAGGATAGAAAACCTCTGTCATCTTCTGCTATGCGTGCCCAAAGTGCAGTTTCTTTTTATATGGCATTACACCTCCCAGACAGTTGAGAAGTTTGAGACGATAAAAATACTTTAATAGTTACACATGCTTGATCTGGTTTTCTATATAGCATGTGACAGTGTCTGCACAAAATTTTTGTTCCTTTTGCAACCAAAACAAGGCTTTCCACTTGTGCTTTCTGAGGTGGAAAGCTTCACTGTAGACCATGTTTTAAAGCAAATGGTCTATAAATGGACCATGACAGTGCATAAATTATCACCATACTGTATAAGGATATAAACGTCTGGTAGCAACTTTTCAAGTGTCACAAATGGGCGATTTAGATCACTTAAAGAACCACTGTCAAAGGTATTAGCAAAAGTGGCTTTAATAATGATGCTGTAAAAGTATGACATAAAATCAAGTTCAATGACAAAGTTCACCCTATGGTTCACTCACTCTTCACTGCGTAGCAGAGTCATTCGAACAGTGATTCAAAACTACCAAGGCACAAGTGAAAGTTACCAAGATATAATGAAGTTACCATACTACAAGGTTATGCACAATATAGAATCGTAGAATAGTTTGGGTTGGTTCTCACGTCCAGCCTGAATCTCCCCTCTTTTAGTTCAAAACCATCACCCCTCATCCTGTCTCAACAGGCCCTGCTGAAAAGTCTCACCCCATCTTTCTTATAGGCCCCTTTTAAGAGCTGAAAGGACTCATTAAGGTCTCCTGGCACTCTTCTCTAGGCTGAACAACCCCAACTCTCTCAGCCTTTCCTCACAGGAGATGTCTTCCATCCCTCTGATCATTTTTGTGGCCCTTCTCTGGACCTTTTCCAACAGGCCTGTATCTTCCCTGTAATGAGAACTCCAGAGCTGGATGCAGTACTCTAGGCGGGGTCTCACCAAAGCAGATTAGAGGGGCAGAATCACCTCTCTTGACCTGCTGGCCATGCCCCTTTGGATGCAGCCAAGATAAATTGCCTGCCTGGGCTGCAAGCGCACACTGCCTGCTCATATCCAACCTCTCATTCACCAGTACCCCCAAAGTGCATCTGTCACACTCCACCCCGAGTACAGTCAATCCACTTTATTGACTCATAGAGTGGTAGTACGGTTAGCTCCTGCCTCTATGTCATAAATATGTGGCGTGTTGCTGACCAGTGGTAAGAGTACAATTACATGATAAGCTAATTTAAGTGTTACAATTAATGCTAGTTATATACCATTTCACACAGACAATCGGTTGACTGTGTATGTTTTACACGTTGGATTAATGTAATTTGTTTCATCTTTTGCCAAACTTTGATACAGAGAATGATTATATGCAGTAAACATAATTAAACTAACAAACTAACAAAACCTAACAAAACTATAATTGGATGCAGCATCAAATTCAAAATCCCAGTTGCTGTTGGTGACCATCCCAAAAGAATTTCCTACCAGGGATGTTCTCCATCTTTCTTCACTCTTTCTAGGTCATGGTGTGCTTTTCTGCATCATTATGGATGTAATCAGGGTTCACTGTCCATTGTTCTAAATTCGGTTTAGCAATCATGTCAGGTCATCATGTTGCAACAGTTTTCTTACCAATGTGAGATTCATTCTAATAGGCAATAAATCTTGATATAATGGTTGTACCAATTGGTGAATTGTGACAGGGGCAGAATAGTTAAAGTTGCATCCCATAATTTTGGTAAAATTACAAATACAGATATTTGCCTCTACAGTGGGGTTGTCTATAAACACAGTATCACAAAGGGTTCTTATACAAACATATCCCTTTCCAACATGTAAACAAACATCCATTTCCAACATATACAAGTACAGGTTCAGGGCTTTCATCAGGATGTATTTAAAAATGACAAATACTGTGGTCAGTGTTAAGACAAATGTCTTGGGCCTTATTAGTATTACTTTCACAACTAAATCCCTGTTGTTCCAATGCAACATATGCATCTACATTAATAGTTTGCCATTTGTTCCCATTTTGATGGGCCCATACTCTTATATTCTAACTGATAGAGGACAGTTCCATTATCATTTAATCCGGGCACAATGATTTGGTATAGGGTGTATACCAAAGCATTGCATATTGTCAAAACAAAATCTGTGGCTTTACTGTTGGTGGAGGTCATAAGCAAAACTAACTAGATATCTCCAAGATCAGAAATCCTTTTTGAATTGAGTCACATTATCCCAGATTACCTCTTGAATCTCAGAGGGAAAGGTGCCTTCATGGCCTTCCCTTATAATTGCTGTTACACTAGATTGTGCCCGCAGATGAGAGACATGTATAGCCCAGAGTGTATTATAGGTACTTTACTGATTAGCAAAAGTAAAACTGAGGATTTCCATCCCTGGGTGTCACTTGTCAAAGTGTAAACTGAATTTGGTTCATAATCATGATGATTTCTTCCATGAGAAACATAAGCAATCCTCCAATGGTTTGCCTGATCTCCAGGAAAAGTGTGCTGGGATCATTCCTGGAAAGAGGAAACAGTAGAAGTCTTGGGGCTAGGAGGTGTGAGGCCTGTCTGGATGGGTTACCCTTTCCTGGTCTAACTTATGTAACTGCTTGGACTAAAGAAAAGTCCCTTTTCTCACTTGGAATATCTCTGTTCTGTTTCTTTAAGTGCAGTTGAGCTAAACATTAAAGGCCTTTTGGCCTGCTTGGCTTGGTCTGGAGGAGATTTCAGTAAGTACCATGTTCTGCAAAACCTCATTCTGCTATAATAGAGTCAAGGGCATCTCCTGGCCCCGGTGACTGGTATTTCTTAATTCCTGTATTAGTTTTGACTGCCTCTTCATGTTCTGGCTTCCACTTCCATTGTTTTCCCTTTTGTAAAACTGAGTACTGTGGGTGAGCAATGATAGAAAATTGAGATACACATTTCCTCCAGTATTAAAGTACTCATAAGTTGTTGTATTTCTTTCCTAGATAATTCTTCCCTAGACATCCATCTGCAATTAGTCCATTTTACTTAGGGTGTCTGGTGGAATTGCTGCACTACCAGCAATCCACCAAGTACCTTAAAGTTTTACTTCTCTACATGGTTCCTAACATTTCTCAGGTGGAATCTCAACTTCTGCTTTATACAGTACTTGCCACACAGCTGCAAGTGATTTATGACTTAGGATTCATAAGTTATAGGAAGGAAGAAAGCTATAACTAAAGCAAAGAGCTTAACTTTTTTGTAAAGAGAAAGCAAACCAAGTATCATTTTGAGGGCTGCAGGCTGTTAGCTGGAGTTTTCACCATTCAGGAGAATTCTCTCAAGTACTACCACAAATTACTTGCTACCTCTTGAATCCTTCCTATTTAACTCAGGTGCTTTTCTTCCACTGTTTTTGGTTTTGGGGTGGGTGGTTTTTTTGTTTGAGTTTGGTTTGGGTTTTGTTTGGTTCATTTTTTTTTTTATTAGAGGGGAGTATTTTTTTTTTATATTTCCTATTTACATGATTTAATTACTAGACATAATCCTTTAATGCAGTGCTTCAGTACCAGCTTCCACTTGCAGTTGAGTTACCGACTAATATTGGTAGATTTTCATGACAAAAAGGGGTCTAGTTTCTATAGGGCTCTCAAATCTGAAATGCAATACATTTCCTTTTATGTTATATATATATATATATCTCTAAAATGGCTGCAGTGTTCTCTAATAAATGATTGCTCTTCAAGGAGTAAATTAGTTATCTCTTTTCCATCAGTTCAAGAGTTGATGATTGAAGTAGACCATTAGATCTGTAATAAAGCCAACAGCGAAATTATGAGAGGATAAAAGAATTAATCCTCTCTTGTTGAGAAAAGTATGAAGTATACTTCTAAATCATTATGAAATATTCTGCCCTTCATTGCTTCTAGCTTCTTTTATATCAATTTGCTCACAGTGCCTGTGGTTTCATACTGTATGAAAATGATGGTCTACCACCAGATGAATAATAAAACCAGAAAGAGGTAAACATTATATTATGCTGGATCATTTTGGTCTTCAAACAGAGAGAAAACAAGATGAAAGATGTTTACCAAATGACGACTTTAAATACAATCTGATCAAGAGAAACCCAGAGAAGAATTACAGGTTTACCCTAAGGCAGCAGACTAAGATGAATCTTTTGTTTCATAATTTCCCAACAACCTTTTGTTTTTATTGCAGTTTTCAGCCTGGAAAACACAAGCAATGATTATTCTCTCAACTGTCCTTTGATTACGTTGTCAAATCTCTTACTATCACACTTGTAGGCCCAGCTACAGGGGAGGCATACACTGATTTGGGTCCCAGGCACTAACAAGATACAACTCAAATTTTATCTGTTTTGCAATATGCTGCTCATTGGAGGCAATACTTAACTAAATAAACGAGAAATAGATGTTCAGAACTATCAGATTATTCAAGTAGTGTTCTTATTATTGAAGTGATAAAACCATATAAATCAATATAATGAATTAAAAACCTTAAAAGTGTTGGTGGTAATTTGCCTCATATCCAATGAAGATATTCTGACTGGAGGAATAATGAGCATTCAGAATTCTTTGCTTTATCTTTATTGGGTAAAGGGATTACAAGGCAGTGTTAGAGCTCTGCATTGCTTTTGGAATGCAGATTTGCCTTCCACTGCAAACATGCACAAGAACCCAACTAAAGTCTTTCTCAAATCCAGTGGTAATTTATCCCACCAGGAAACAATTGGCTATTGGAAAATTGTAGTGTAATCACTAGTTTTAGATATTTTCATCCTGTAATCACAAATGTTAATGTTAAAGTTTTAATTTGTCTGTATGTACATTAACAGGCTCATGAAATACAGCTCTTAGTTCCCTTTTAAAGATAGGAAGACAAATGGAAAATATCTTAAAATCTGTGAACTAAGAGTCTCTTGTCCTAATCTTGGGGAGGGGTGGAGGTGGAATTATCCCTGTTGCTAGTAACCCAGACAAAGTGTCACATTAAATATAGTTTCCTATGTAAATGATGATGAAAATACTAACGTGATTACCAGAATTTCGCCCTCAAAGCCCAATCTTTTTCGTGTCTCTATCCCATCCACAACCTCATTTGTTCCATGATGCACATAAGCTAAACAAACAGAAATTCAGTCATAAGAAGGAAAATGCAAACCACTTGATGAGACAAGAACTTTAACAAAGCTGAAATGCCTTTTGCATATACAACCTCCAAAACAAGCCTACATTGTTAAAATGTGCATTTCCCATCCTTCTCAAGGGTCCTGCACATCATCTTGTTTTCAAGCTTTTAGTCTACAGGTCAAACAAGCAACTGCTTAAAATTTAGTACACTTGAGGAAAAAAAAGCCCTCTATTGTGACAACCTGGCAGCTTAGACAACCAATACAAAAGAAGGCACAGAGTGTCAGACCACGAGGTTCTAGAGGAAAGAAAAAAGAGAACTGGTTTCAGAAGAAAGGGTCTAATTTCAGGAGAGTACACAAGTAAGTTTCCTGTATGTGGTTCAGCACCTCAAGTAAATCTTCAACTCACAAAGTAAATAAATAAATGGTAAAAACCACATATGAGAGAGATGTGCAAATATGGGAAATTCCTGGATGTCTGGAAAGTTACTAAGGTCATCGTCTAGCTTGCTAATTCTTCTTGATAGCCTGTACAGGGAAGCTGGGGCAAGAAGGAAGAAACACACAATGGAAAAAAACGTAGCCTCTTAAAAACACTACCAAAACATCTTAAAAGTTAATGAAGCCATCAGAGGTGTGTAAAACAAAACGGGTTGATGCTGTTCAGGAGGCTGAGAATCTTTGGACCAATGGTATTCATAGCCGGAGTCTATCTGTGGCTACAGTGACCATTGGCTATCAATCTGAATCCCTTGTAGAACTTCACAGTATTTCAGAAGTATCTGTGAAAAGCAGGTAGCTCATTTCTGAATCTTGGATAAAGAAATTTTATCTAGATAAAGAAATTTTTAATGGCCTCTCGTTAGCACTGTCCAGAAAGAATAAAGGAAGCTATGAAACACTATTCCCAAGTGCGATATCTCAAGATAGAGACTCTTTTAACAGTACGTAGAGTTAAATCCAATACAATGTGTCAGGACATTAATCTATCATTAATGTGCTGTATCGAGTAATTTTGTTTGGATAAAATTTATAAATGAAATCCAGAAAAGTTAAAAAGCAATGTGGATGGAGCCAGGAGGTGGCTGGTCTCTTCTCCCCAGTAACAAGTGACAGGACAAGAGGAAACGGCCTCAAGCTGCACCAGGGGAGGTTTAGACTGGAGCTGAGGAACAATTCCTTCCGCAGAGGGTGCTCAGGCATTGGAACAGGCTGCCCAGGGCAGTGCTGGAGTCACCGTCCCTGCAAGTGCTCACACCCCGTGTAGACGAGGCCCTCAGTGCCATGGGTTAGTGGTGGCCTTGGCAGTGCTGGGGAACGGTTGGATTGGGTGAGCTTGAAGGTCTTTTCCAACTGAATTGATTGTGTGGTTCTATGAAAATGACTGTGTTGCAGTTTGCTTCCAGAAACATGTGTTTCATCATGGAAATGGCATTACAGTATGCTGGGTAGCTCCTGTAGATTTTACACTGAGCTACAACCAAATCTAAAAATTGGCATGTGTGAATAAGAAAGAAGAGGGTTTAAATGCTCTAAATAACTATTTGTTGTCTCTAAATCCTGGCATTAGTTGAGGCATAATGTACTCATCTGGGTGGGTTTAGTTTTATTGTTCTAGGAAGTCAGGGTATAAAGTGAACTGAAGAGCCTGTGGGTGAAAAGCCCTTTTTGGAGTTATTACATTACTGCTCCTACACAGGGTTAGAACAAGAAGCAACCTAATCTTCAAGGAGGTTTATGCGTAGAAAATGGAAAAGTTGATTCAGACTGTCATATATCAGCAAAGTGAAAATAGTCTCCATAAATCATACTGACTTAAGTTAGTAAAGGGATTTTAATGTTGATATTTTTACTGTGATTTTAACATTGTTTGAGCAGAAGACTTAAATATTAATGCACACCTCCAATTGTCCCTTCTATATCAGTTAACCTCAAAACTAAAGAACCCTATTAGGAAGAAAAATGTTAAGTTTATGGATACTAAAAAGAAGTGTAACTTTGTGGCTTCTAAGATCAGCTGCATTGGAATAATCTTTGCTGGAAGGAAGCTCATGAGGTCAGCTGGTTCAACCTCCTGCTCTAAACAGGTTTTATTAAATCAGATTGCTCAGTTCTGTGTCAAGACTTGAACTGCTCCAGGGACGGAGATCCCACATGATCTCTAGACAATCTGTGGCAATATTTAACCACTCTCATTAACTTTTTATTTCCTTATACCTAATCAGAATTTTCTACGTTTCAACTTGTGTCCGTTGCTCCTTGCCCAAATTGTACATGCTGAAATATTTACAGACTTTGCCCAATTAGATTGTAAGATGATTTTTATGGCTTCTGCTTGCTTACTATAGAGGCATCCACATGGCATTTCCAGCCACAAGTTCCTAAATGAATTAATACTTCTTGACTGATTTTCAGTTTCCGGTAGATGCAGAAGAAGGTAATAAAAAACATAAAACAGAGAAATAAAAACACAAATAAACATTCCTAGTATACTCGATTGTATGAATCATATAATCATTGAATGGTTTTTATTGGAAGGGACTTTAAGATCATCCAGTTCCAACCCCCTGCCATGGGCAGGGACACCTCACACTAGACCATGTCACCCAAGGCTCTGTCCAACCTGGCCTTGAACACTGCCAGGGATGGAGCATACCAGTGAAAAACACAATCCAGCCTCATCCTTCCTGAACCAACAAGGTGTCATCATGAAATGAAAAGTGCTGTGTTTCCACACCAGAATTACTGGTGTGGAACAAACTTGAACAACACTGGTTTGCACTAGGGTAACAAGAGTAAAATTGCCCTTTCCTGTTCCACTACTACTAGTCATCTAAAAAAGTCTGGAGACCCAAAGTGGAGAAACAGCTGGCCATCTTAATCGAGAACACGTGACAAGCAGAAAGTATGGTCAAAGTATGGTAAAGGCCTGTTAGAAGCTAGCTTTCCCTTTTTACGATCAGTTTTCCAGTAGGGAAACAAATTCTAGACACATATTTCTACCCACTTGCACTATGTTACTAATCCAAATCACTATCTAAAACATAAACATTATTATATCTTAATTTAGATTGGGGAAAAGGTGGAAAAATAAGGGCAGCATCTCCAAAGTTAGCTTCAGAAAGTTCATATGCTCACATCAGTACTCTGTTTAAAAAAACCCAAGCCAAACCAAAACCCACCAAAACACCAAAGTGCAATAAACTGCACTTAACAGTTCTTACTGTGGTGAGTTTGAGTGCCTTCATCACTGTTGGAAAATGGAATTTAAAGCAATATTCACAGGAATTATTTGAGGCAAAACCTTGCTGCTTAGTCAAGTCCACTGGGCAGAGTGTGTTTTACAACTGGAAGGAGGCTGCAATTTGAGACCAGATTCTGGCCTTCATGTAGGAAAGAAACACACCCACAGGGGCTCTAAAGAGGTGTTAGAAAACTTGGAGGAATAAATTCAAGAGATGATAGATGAAAATAACTATTAACAGTGATTTGTATATGAAAAACACGTAGGAAAGAGTTTTTTAAACACATGTAATTTAGTGAAAACGAAAGGCAAGCTGTCAACTTCTTTCACTCAGTATAAACTTATCTACAGAACTAAGTGCCATAGAGTAGCACATGGGCACATTCACACAGTAGGTATCTGTAGGTATTCCCAGATTATACACTTGCAGCTGTAATTTTTCCCTTCCTCGTCCATGCAAGTTATGATTTGTTTTTCTAAGCTCTTGTAACCTTGGTAGCCTTTCAAGTTTTTCCCACTTCTTCTCATTACTTTTGCCAACAATAAATCCAGGTTCATTAAAAAAAAAATCAGAAAACTGACAATACATATGCAATAAACTTTTACTATTAAATATTTGTATATTTACTGAATTTTTATTCTGGTTCTGAAAATGAGTAAAGTGTCAGAGGACTGAAATTGGTAGAACATCCTGTTCCCCAAGAACTTTAGCCTGTGATTCATTTCCTGATGTAATAATCAGTTTTCATTCAATTACTGCGTGGTTCCCAGGAAAACAACACAGGAAAATATGGCATCAGGGGGTCTCATTTATTGGCTAGAAAAGACATCTATAACCAATATGTTTAACTTACAAACAAAATGTTTGTTCCAAAAGACGATGTGCATACTCAAGCACTGAGTTTAATGTCAAATTACGGTGAGAGGTTGGATATGTTGGTGTTTTGGTACATAATCCATCGTCAAGAATTCAAATGCTGAAGGAAAAATCGTGCACCACAGACTCCTACTTGATATAATAAGGCTACATGAGACCTGCTGACCAGGCAAAGGTAAATTTGAGGTGTTCTGATATGATCATAGAATCACATCAGCTGGGTTGGAAGAGACCTTTAAAGGTCACCTAGTCCACACCCCCTGCAATGAGTAGGGACATCTTAATTCTATCAGGTTGCTCAGAGCCCTGTCCAGCCTGATCTTGAATGTTTCCAGGGGTTGGGCATCTACCACCTCTGGGCAACCTGCTCCAGTGTTTCACCATCTTCATTGTAAAGAATTTCTTTCTTATATCTAGTTTAAATCTCCGCTCTTTTAGTTTAAAACCATTACCCCTTGCCCTATCACAGCAGGCCCTGAGTTAATTTAGATGGCCTGTTATCACTAGAGTTATTACTAGAGTTAAAAGATCTATGGAATGCTTAAAGCCGTGGGGTTTTGCCATACATACCAGTGTGACTACAACACTTGGTCATGATGTGGCAACCATGCCATAAAGAGTGACTGCAGTTGTACCTCTGACCTTACACTTTGAAATATTAAAAGCCAGTTTACTTTCTCTATGAAAGCTGTAGAAAGATGATCACAAACACTTGCATAAGGTTAAGAGAGAACATGCTGTAACTGCATGAAGACAAGATGCAGTTTCACATAGAAGCTTCTTTATCCATTCAGACATAGATCTGACAGTACTCTCAGATTTTTGTTTTCAGTTACTTCTATATATTCAAAGCTAAAGTTATTAGTGAGGTCATTCAGACCCTATCCACTTTGGGTGATACATTCAAAGCAAACAGTTTAATAGTAAGGGGAAGTTGTTTTGTTTCTGATATTTGTTTCTTACCCTACCCTGAAAAAGAAATATTTTTCATATCCTACCACCGAGGCTGTATTTGCATAAAAATTGATATTCACCCAGCAGTGAATAAGACAGAGAGGCTTTAAACCCCAGCCTCGTGTAGAGGTAATCCTTCTTTTGAAGAGAATAAAGGGAGGTGTAATTATAATACTTGCATGGTTGCTATACAAACAGGACTTAACCAGACCTGCTGTGCTGGCTTTGGCTGGGATAGAGTTAATTTTCTACATAATAGCTGGCATGGGACAATGTTTTACATTTGTGCTGGATACATTGTTGATAACCCAGGGATGTTTTAGTTATTGCTGAGCAGTGCTTACACACTCACGGCTGCTTCTGCTTCTCCACCACCCTACCAGTGAGTGGGCTGAGGGTGCACAGAGTTGGGTGGTGCTTAGTTGCCAGCTGGGGTTAAACCAAACCCCCCGATAACTAGCAAACTTGTTTGCATGTAGATGGCAATCATGTATATCTCAGGAAGGAAGTTAATATTCTTGGGTTTATTCTTACCATAGTATTTCTTATTCTTATCATAGCATATTAGTACAGTATGTTCTTATTCTTACTATAGTATATTCACTATTACTGTGTGATTCTTCTTCACACTTAATTCATCCTTCTTAAATACTGATCAGCAGAACTTTACACAATATTTCACAGAAGTGTAACTCCTTTCTGAGCAACAATGTCTGGCCTGATGTCTCCTTGGATCAAATTTGTCTTGATTTTCACCGTCACATCACACTGTTGGCATTTATCATTCCATAAACAAGTACATTTCTTCTAACCTGTGATTCTCAACTGATGAAGCTGGTACCAGAAGCCCTTGGTAACAATCCCTAGGCAATCCCTAGTCTGAAATGTTATCCTATTATGATGAATTCCCTTCCATTATTCCAGTTGTCATTGCCTCCAGTTCTTCCTCAAAGACGTATGTCTGCCTGGTAATCCCTCTTGGCTTTGTCATTAACAATTTCAGTAGCACACTCATCATCCTACTGTGACAGCTTAGTCATTAATAAAGATGACTCAAGAATCATTAAAAACCTAACTCCTTGCCCTGATCTGTTTCTCTAATACTCTCCAGTTTGTACATCTCACAGCAAGAGAAAAAAAGTTCTAGCCTTATATAGATGAATATAGTCTCTTCTTATATGATAAAAATACTTGTGAACTTTGTTCAGAGTATTAAATATTGGAAAAGAAAGTTAGTGTAAACAGCCATCTCCTCAAAAAATCCCTGAGTTTAAACCAAGTCTCATAAGTGTACATCCTGCGCCACAGACATCAATATCCAGCTTTAATTTGCTCACACATGGTTAGCTCTCAGGTACCTACTGAATTTCCAGCCAAAAGCTAGATTCTTATGTTTTGAAGACAACAAGAATTTGTTGCTTAACTCATAATTAAATTGCCCTATGAACTGTTTTGAGTTACTTCTGTAGAAGTCCATTGGCTTTTCTAACAGAACATGTCAGTTCTTGAGCAGTGATGCTTGCAGACTTTGTTTCTCCTATTTTTTTGACAATAAAAGCTAACCTGAAAGACATGATAACTTCATTTCACACTAATAAAACCCTCACAGAATGTCCCACTGTGGCATTTCACACCCTAAACAAACAAGAAACCACAGGGAGTACACACAGAAACCTACTATGAACTGAAATAACTGGCAGTTTTTACAGGAATGCCATCACAGTGACCATAAACAGGAGCACAAAAATATTTTAAACATACTTCTCTGTCCAATGTTTCCTAGGGAAAAACAAGCAGGAAGCTAGATCCCGACCCCACGGACCTATGGTGATCTGTTTGTAGCAATAGAGCAGAAAATGCAAACAACAAAGAGTATTCGTTAAAGAAACAACAAAACCAAAACCAAAACTAAGATGTCCAAAGTATAAAAACAGTAGGATGAAATTTCAGAATGCCAACCTTGTAATAATACACCTTACAAATAGGAGCCTTGGGGTTAGTACTGAGTAACTGAGTCACTTTTATTCGCATACGTGTCAACAGTCGCATACTCAACATTTTACTATAAAATACCTGGACAAAAAACCCCAACAAATGAACAGGGGGTTCAAAAGTTATTGCTGATTTTGAGCACATTTGTTTAAACACCTCTACCCCATTTTCAGAGAGCAGGTGCCTTCTATAGGAAAAGGGAGAAAAGTGGAAGAAAATACAAGCAATCCTAATATGTCTACTTGAATTCCCAAATCTTAAAGCACCTTAATTCTTGGGCATTTTCCAAGCTAAGGATGACTTCCTTGTTGGTTTGTTGGGTTTTTTTTAAGGTTTTTTGAATGAAACTTTCTTAAATTTTATATTGGAATAGCCACAAATTGGGTTTTGGCTGATAAAGTAACTTCTAAATAGAAGTTTCCAGGAGATAAATGTTCAGATTCTGTGGATGCATACTCATTCAAGATTTTTTACAAGACTTCACCTAAATGGTAATGAATAACAAATCATAATTAAATATATAGCTGCCCAGCTACAAAAATCAGGGACTGCTTTCACAGCATGTGAGAATTGCAGTCATTTGAGGCATCTCTTACCAGCAAGATAACTTCAGGCTGTAGGAATGAAATGGTTGTAAGATGTGGACTTAAGGACATTATCTAGTTTGATCAAGTTAGCTAAGCTTTATTCTCATGTTGTATTGCAATCCAAAGGGATAAGAACATTATCCCAGGTATCAAAGTATTCTCAGTTAACAAAGTTTAGAGGATCAGAAAAATGTCTATAAAGCAGTACATGTACATACATGAACACTACTTCAGTTTACAAAGCTGTGCTCTGCATAGGTGAGGAGGATAATCTGCTTTTAATTTTTTGTCTCACTTAGATTCATATACAACAGCTGAAGTCAAGGAAAGGGTTGGTTTGAAAAGTATGTCAGTAGGAAGGAATGTGAATGTACAAGTCATCTGAATACACCTAATTTTAACAGCTGAGCATGTCAAAATGGTATCTTTATGAGACACAGCAATTCTACAGGTGATACCACAGTATCGATTGCTGCATTTCAATTGAAATAGTGATACAATTGTACATCAAATGGTATCTAGTTAGGAATGCTGGGAGAATTCCCTCTGCTAATAATTCAAAAAAAGGGGGAATGAAATGTAAGTCAGCCAATGATTGCAGCATCAGAATTATTTTCAGAATCATACAAAGCGACAGCTTTTAGTCTGTGGTTATAGTGAAACGTTTGGATGTGGAGTAACTGCACTTGAGTCATACAGCAGCAAAAGTCACTAGAAAAATGATGATTAAAGAAGAGAAACCAGCTTAGACTTGTACCAAAAATAATATTTTTCTTACTAATGTAATTGTGGATTCTCAAAAAAAGGTGTCTAAGAGTTACAGGCTCAAATACCTACTGAATAGGAACTCAGTACCTGCTTGCCATCTACCATGGCAGTGCCTTAAAAAGCGAAGAAAAAAGATTTGGAAAATCTAATTACTGACTGGTTTGGGGGTTTTTTTCCCCCAAGAATGACTCAGGAATTAGTCTCCTGAATCCCAGACATTCGAACGTGTATGTCTCCTCTTCCAACTTCCTCCCTCCACCCCATCCCCATAGGGACCACAAGTGAAATTTGTCTAGATTTCCTCTGAATGTCTGAACAGTGTTTCTCCTCCAAAGGCAGGCACTACTATTCTTATTTTTAGTTCACAGACTGATCAAAATGACTCGGGGAATTCTTGCTCATGCACAGACTCCAGTGGGAAGAGTTCAAACTCTTGCCAGATTGCTGCATTTTCATTCAGCATTGCTGAATTTTACAAGTGGTCCAAAGAAACATTTGTTTCTGTTGTTCATATTACAAACCCAACAACATGTATGTGGGGAACACTTTGTTTTCAGTAACCTATCATGACCAAAAACCAGAGATAACTTCCATTGGAAACATACTGGAAACAGTCATTTTGTAGCCTTACGGAATAGCAAAGATGATTTTGTAAAGTCTTCATAGTTTGAAATTCTTTCTAATGAAAACTCTCAGCTTTTAACCTGTAAACATTTGAAATTGAATGCAATTCATGTCAGGCTACACTTCTTCAGGTAAAGCGTGAAACTCAGTTGCCAGGATAACAAGAAAATACTCTTCTACTGATAAAATCGATCTTTATCTTTCCAGTGCTAGGAAGTGAAGGGACACATTTAGGAGCAGAATTCTAGTGAAAACCATGGAAGAAAAGCCTTACAGTCTAATTAATAGCATTTTAAAGAATATTCATTATTAATTACAGTGTAAAGCTTCCATGTAGTTTTTTAACTGAAGTACACAACATTTAAACACATAAAACATTTTCTGTAACAGACAAGTCAGTGATTCTGTCTTTGACCTCATGTTCACTTTATTCATTTAGAATATAAATGCAGGGAACAAGTAACTGTTCAGTAGGCAAAAAAAAAGAAAGTCTTTAAAATCTACAAGGTTAGTATAGACCACTGTTTTTGTTGGTTTAAGGCATTTTGTAATAGAACAGTCCACTCACACTTCCAACGCTATTTCATAGAGCATATTTTTAGAGCATATTTCTGTTGCTGTTGCACAATAGTAGCAGCTCCAAGTTCCGCTTTGCTATACAGTGATTCTGTGTTGCAAGAAACTGCCCACATGGCAATGCCAATTCTCTCAAATCGCATGGAGAATATACCATAAAGAATCATCAAGTGAAGATCTTGGAACTGAAACAAGAAATGCGCCAATGATAAATGATAAAATGGTAAAACTAAAGAAAGATTTATTTGATACGAAGGAAAACTAAACCTTTTCTTGGATGAGCTTAAAAACTACTTCAAGTTCACATTTAACTCTTCCTTTTACTACGTATATTTATACTACATACAAGCAAGTAGCCTAAAGCTCTGAGGATTGTTACACCCAGATATGGAGGGTGATTTTTCGACTCCAAAACTATGTTCCTTAAAAAAGAGAATGATCTTTCTGGTTCTTCTTCAATACCTCTGAAATACCTTTGTCTAAAGTCTTGCCTTCAACATTATGATGTTGAAATGACGTTGTTGCCTATGAACTTTTCATTTTTTAATTTATTTTTCTGGAAGGAGTAATACAAACTATATTTTATAGGCAATTTTCAAGTTCCACCATCACAGAAAATACTCAAACACAGATAACACATCATACTAACTTATTATTCTTTCTGTTATTATGAAGTCTGAAGGAATGAAAATCCATTGATCTTGATGCAGTACACAACAGTTTATATCGTGAAGGAAAAGTGAAATACATCGATATTTTAGAGATGTGGATCAGTGATGGGGATTCTCAGAGTGTGGTTTCACTTTGGTCCCTTGCCATTCCACCCTTGAGCAGAGAAAGAAGTTTTCATGTTGTGCTATGTTACATTATCAGTGGGGGGAGATAATCTGCAAAATCAAACCAAGCCAAAATTAGGACAAATGTGGAGGGGCTAATGGAGATCTTAATTTACAAAAACCACCAAGGAAATCTGTCATCAGGACTTAAGGAGTAGATGTAGATTTCATGACAGTCTTGTAAACTTTAAATACAGTTTTTCTTTTGACAACTTCAGCCATAAAACAAGCACTATTTCTGTGCAAAGGAGTTAGCTAAAATAAGAATTATATCTATTGGAGAAAATGCATTGTTTTGCTGAGCTTAATCTGAAATAAATCTTCATGCTATTTGTTGATGTTCTGCATGGAGACCACACTTAAAAGGAAGCTAATCTGTAAAGGAGACCAATTGTAACCACATCAGAGTGAAGTGGGGTTTTTTTTGTTGTACTTTATTATTTTTCCATAGGGGACCACAACAGAAAACAAGACTGGAAGGAACCACAAAATTGAAGAAAGACACAGCTGACATTCTCACAGTCTTGGCTCTGCAGCTAGTGCAAAAGAAGGGAGACAGAATGCTCAGTTTCCCTGTAATATGCATTTCCTTGTCAATGGAAACAAAAGTTAAGTTGCAAATGAAAGCTGCTAAGGCATTCTCCCAGCAAAGCTTTTGTAGCATTTCAAACTGTATTTGGCAAAACCCATTCTCTCTGACAAGTACTGGGATTTCTCTTAACAAATGGTTTTTAGATCCAAGATGAAGTTTCAGGTTTAAAAATAAGGAAGATGGGCAGAAGGCATAGAAAATGCTAGGATAGCAAGCGCATGCTGAAAAGCCTAGGGGTCTCACATAGTCATGTGGGACCGTGAAGAAAGCAGACTTGCATCCAGCAGTCTCACATCCCTGAGACTTAGCTTGCCCACTGTCCTCAGGTGGAAACCCTCTCTCTTGCATGCTGAATATGTAGCTGTCCAAAATGAAACAACTAAAAATAAATGGTAAAGGTTTATGCAAACACAGTCAATACCCTACACTTGTGCTGAATATGGAAAAAAAGAAGTTTCAAGTCTCTGTTCCCAGTCAGTGTTTGGTGCTTTTCCCTTTCTAACTTCAAGCTGAATTTTATAGACTAGATCAAGGTACCCAAAAATTATGAAAAAGAGAATGGAGATCCTTAAGGATTATAATAAAATGTGCATGTAGCCCTGAAGGGTTATAATAAAGTAACTTTTATAGTTCAAGGTTTTTAGGTCTGGTTACTTCAAAGGCATCTCTTCTATACCTTCCTACAAATCTCCCATCTGAAATATAACATCTTGAAGTGTACACTTGAGACTATCTTTTGCCATGCTGATACCTATCAAGACGTAACCTTTCACAGAAAAACAACAGAAAACTCTGCTTAAATAAAAACACACTCAGACTGATAGCTTAGAATTATCAAAGAAAAGAATCTGAGAGAGAGAGAAGAGAAACAGGAACTGGCTTAACCATGATATCAAAGACTTTAAAAAAATAATTGCAAACAGATTTGCTATCTATTTTTGTTTTCCTACAAGAGAAGAACAGAGGGACTGGCAATCAAATTCCAAACAAAAGATATATAAATAAAATTGCTTCCTCCCTACAAAAAGAATATTTCACTTATGAATGGTGAATTTTGTAAAAGAAAGGTTTTGCTCTGGTTTTCGACAACATCTTATGATTCTGTATTCACAATTGTTGGAAATTCATTAGGTACCTCCAATAGCAGAAATGAGGCCCAATTCATAGAATTATAGAAAGGTTTGGGTTGGAAAAGACCTTAAAGCTCATCCAGTTCCAACCCCCTGCCATGGGCAGGGACACCTTCCACTAGAGCAGGTTGCTCCAAGCCCCTGTGTCCAACCTGGCCTTGAACACTGCCAGGGATGGGGCAGCCACAGCTTCTCTGGGCACCCTGTGCCAGCACCTCAGCACCCTCACAATGAAGAACTTCTGCCTTAGATCTAACCTGAACTTCCTCTGTTGCAGTTTGAACCCGTCACCCCTTGTCCTATCGCTACAGTCCCTGATGAAGAGTCCCTCTCCAGCATCCTTGTAGCCCCCTTCAGACACTGGAAGCTGCTCTGAGGTCTCCACGCAGCTTCTCTTCTCCAGGCTGAACAGCCCCAATGTTCTCAGCCTGTCTTTGTATGGGAAGTGCTCCAGCCCCTGATCATCCTCGTGGCCTCCTCTGGACTTGCTCCAACAGCTCCATGTCCTTCTTAAGTCATCTAAAATAAACACATCACAGCTGACCCTTACTTTTAAACTCTGAGTGAATTATTCTTTACATTTGCACTAAAAATATACTCCTCTGCAAACTATTTACACCTTTTACTGTGGTGTGATTGATAGACTTGTCAAGTAGAAGCATTCTAGTGTCATCACTCATCACCAAGTGCTGTAAGGGGCAAGTTTTAGCTTTCCTGGATTAGATCTCTTTTTTTAACCTGCTTTTCTCCACCTCTATCCAGGAGCTAAAGTGATATTTGCTTGCTATTTGTTTAAAGTGTGAATAGTAAGTCCTGTGTCACTTTCAGGACTAAGATCATTTCAAAGAAGAAAGACCTCACAGGGAGTTAACTACCTAAGTATTTTACAAATCTTGGTCTAAGTTTTTATAGGGACCAAATACATTTCTCCCTCCCATCTGTAAGTGAAGTGTCATCATCGTGCTGGTAACAGGGAACAGAAAATAGATTCTGTTTTTCTACATTTCATCATGTCAGGCATGATCTTTTGTCCCTGGTGACATCTCTTGGAGAACTAAAAGACCCTTGCTGCACACACTGAAGGAGGAGAGCCAAGATATTTAGTAGCCACAGCTGCAAGTGCTAGTGAAAAAGCTTTTCTTAGAACCATCATTAATAGAGCTGTTCTGCCTCTTAGGCATTTAGTGAAGCACTAGATCTTGAAGCTTGCACTTTACAGGAAGTTGGCTGATGTCAGTGGACACAAATGTGTTCATTAAGTACACTGAGGTTACCCTTCATATTGTCATTTTGTTCTGTGCAAAATTTGAATTCAAAATAATGAGAAAGACAAAAATTAAATGACATTCAGTGAGGTTTTCTTTCCTCTAATCATGAATATGACAATGATCTGCATATACACACGCACAGGGTATATTTAATTCAAAAATTTCTCAAACTAGCAAGGATTAACAGTAAAACATCAACAAAAGGTATTTTGAGTCACTATACCTAGAGCTGTCCAACATCACAGTACTAGCTGCGTACTGCATGGAAAGGGCTTTCTATCCCCTTTATCCTATCCTTAAGCCAGACTGTTCAGCCTAGCCTCAATTTCTATAGATTTAGATCAACATTCAGAATTTGACAAAAAAATCTATTCTTCTTACACCCATTGAGGCCAAAAATAAAAGAATCACTAGGAGACCACTACTAGGTTCTTTTTCAGTACTCAATAAAATACAATAACATGGGACTATAGAAATCTTCCATGTGCAAAAATATTTCTGAAAGTTCCTCTTCAGCGTCCCTTCTGTAGTCTTCTAATCCAAATTTAACTTCAAAATTCATTGGCCCAAATGCTAATTTAGGTCATGCTTTTCATTAAGCACTATAAACATACATTTTTAATAATACCCCTACAAAAAAAAATCAGTCTAACATTCAATATATTTTGCACTCATTGGTAAATGAGAATAGATAAATTGAGTCAAAATATTGATGGGCACTTACTTAATAAGAGTCCTGGAACAAGTATGGAGCGTGATAAAGTGAACACAGTCACTATTTGCAGAAGTCAGGAGTTCTCAAACTTACTAAGCTTCCTCACAGGTTTGCCTGTGTGACTCAAAGACAAAAGATTTGTGGTGCCTGCAATTGCCAACACTGTGTGATGCTGTTATGTGTGGTGTTTAAAACAATTTCTTTGCTGAGGAACACAGACTGTCCTTTTAATGAGATGACAAGCATTAAAGTGCCTCCAAGTAGAGAAGTGAGTTAAGAGTAATAGGAAATCACTGACACTGAATTAAACATCTTAAAGTATGATCTGAAAATGGAAGAGTAAATGTCTCCTTTCTGTCCCTTCCGTTTTTTAGACATTTTCCATCTTGAATTCCTTCCAGTGTAGCAAACAGCTTTTGATTGAAGCATGCTGGAGTTGTAAAAATACTATAAATATTGTGTATGCAACATACAACAGCTTCCAAATTAGACTGAATGGAAAAATGCATTATTCCAGGGCAGGCGGGGGAAAGCCAACCACTGAGTCTTACAAAACCAAGAAGAAACATAGATAATTACTAGCTTTTAACAGGCAAAATCTCCACTATGAGCACATCTGGCATAATTCCTGAAGGACATTACTGAAGAATGCACGCCTTGGTATTGAAGCTGTCTTGAAGCTAATGAAGAAAGATCAGCATCTACTCTGTGCATGAAAATCAGTCAGCTTACTTAGTTGGCTACTGTGAAGTGGGCTTGTCACAAAGGAAACTTTTAAAGGGGAGATAATGGAATGAGAATGCGTAAGAGGCAGGGAAAGGAGAGACTGCCTGACGAAGAGAAGTTCCAAAAGTCTGTAAAATCATACAGCATAAGGCTGGCTGTTACCAGTCTTTCTAAAATAATAATTTTCTTGCTTTTCAACATAATCACTATCAAAAAAACCCCAACAAACCCCAACAGAACAAACCACTAGACATTTCCTGGTAAAATATTTATTACTGCTGGTGTTATTACTTCTGCCGAACTTTCCATTGCTTGTTTTTAATTCTCCTGTTCTATTACATGCTGATACATGCTAAGAATTCACATCATAACTCCCAACAACTCCTTCCAGTAGCTGACATGGAAAATAGACCTTTCTACACCTTTAATAGGAGCAAATTGCTCTTTTAAATTGATGCTACGCTGTGCTGCCTGGCAGGCTAGCATATACTATTGTGTGACATCCACTGGTGGGGTAAGGCTGGGAGTAACAGGAAATACAATAATTAATTATAACAAGAAGCTGTGTATCTTAAGCACCTACAATACCAATAATTAATATGTCTATTGCATCAGGTAGTTTTTTACCACAATAATCTCTGGTTGTACATTTTACTGAGAAGTAAAGCATTAGGGACTGGGGAGGGAGCGGGGAGAAGCTGTCAACACAGTATTTCTGCGCTATCCAAATTACTTCATTGCTGAGTTTGTGATTTTATTTAAGCATGGTCAAAACAGTGATGAAGGAGGAAATATTCAATAATAAATAAGCTCTTTCTGGTGAAGCATATTCCAAGACTCAACAATATTTATACTTCATTCAAAAGTCAGTAGTAACAGGTTGCGCCTTATGTCTCTTCCTCTCCTGCTGTTCTTGTTTTTGCAAGCTGTGTTTCCCTGCTAGGCTGCATGAAAAAAATACCCAACACATCTGTATGAAGTTACAGCCACTGGGCAAGAGACCTGAACAAAACTACTGTAAAACAAAAGAGCAAAATTCTGAGAAGATAGAGCATAGAAAGGGAATCGTTGCTAGGTGAACACCACTGCAGTCCTACAAGCACTCATTTCATGCAGGCCATTCCACATTATCTCCAAAGATTGCTAGATACCAGCAAAGAGGAACTGCTTGTGACACAGCTAAGTTGTTTTCAGTGACTTCACAGAAAACCTAAAAAATATTCTTTCTTCCTTGCTTTCTCTTTTATGTCCCCTCAAATATATTCCTTAGCCAAACTAATTTAATTGGGAGATGCTTTCTTTGGCCTCAGCACTAGGCAAAGATTTATTTCTTCTTTTATGTCATTGGAATGGTTTTGTTGACCTCAGTGAATAAACTGCCTTCATGATTAAAACTGTAACACAAGATTAATGGATACATCCACAGTCATCAGACTAGCAAGACCTTACACCTTATAGGATGCTCGTTTCAGGAGATGAGAATGGTTCTGCCTACACAAGAAACTCTAACGTGAGGATGGTTCAGGCTTCAAGCTAATGCCAATAAAATGTTTCCTGGGCTAGTTGTATTGTCACTCTGGTCTTTCTCTGTCAAGCCTGTATTTATTGCCCTACAATAAATTCCATCTCTGAGGACACACTTTCAGCTCTTTCACCCATTAAGAACTTTTTCAACTCTCCTACATTTTGCCTAAGGTCCTGGTATAAACTCTCATCTATGAAAACAACTTATTATTTTCTTACTTCACAAGAAGAAATTGGCATAGCACAACCACAGAAAGAGAGACTGAAGAAATACTTGAAACAGCTATCAAAAGAAGAAACAACCCCAAAGACCTACCAGTATCTTAGAGATGTTACAATTAACCCAGATGACTCTCTCTTCTATAGCAGGAACTACTATCCTATCTAGGCAATGAGAGTCCCTTTCTGCCAGGCAACTGTTGAGGATTATAAAACTCACCCGGGTCTGATTAAGGGTGTGTCTACATGATTGGGACACAAGAAGAGAAAACAAAACAAACCTTCAAACCTTCTCTGGGAAAACTGCCAGGAGAGGGAATTCAGTGCATGGCATATTTCCAAGGGAGAAGACTGAAAAACCCTAATTCTAAAAGAGGATGGGGGCAGGGATGGAAGGCACTGATTAATATGAACAGTTTAAACTGCACAAGAAGGGGAATATTGGGTTTAACATTTTCTCAATTCTTAAAAAAAGAAGAAATTAGAAAGGTACCATGTCTTTTAAATCTGCATAAGTCATTCATTATGCCCCTTAGAAGTAAGAGCTGATGTTAAACTTAGCTGAGAGCTAATGAATCAGCAAACACGAATTTGATACCATCTTAAGATATCTTTTTCTTTGTTATAAAAAGAACCACAAGGAAGCTTGTTTGGAAGAAACTAGGCTTACCCACACTAATGCATCAATTGTCTTGTATTAGTATTGCAGTTGAGTCAATTCTGTAGTGCTTCCTGGAAAAACAGAGTGAAAAGACAATCTCTGTTTTTGAAGACAAACTTGCCTACAGCTGTACTGCAAGTTTTGCCTAACACTAAGGCAATAATTCATTTTCTATTCTCTGTGCTTTAAATAATTGAAATTTGTTGGGGTTTGTTTTCATTTTCATTTTGCCTGTGGTTGGTTATTTTACAGTTTTGCATTCATTTTCTTTAAACTATTAGGCTCAAAAAAAAAAAAGCTTGAGCTGTTGTCAGTTGTCATTCCCTGTTTTATTCTGGTCATATTCACGTCAGTTCATACGTTAGGAGAATTTTCTACCCAGAAGAGCGACTTTCACACATCTTTGGAAGACACTTCAATTTAATGGTTAATTTATTATTTCCTTTGCATTTCATATTGCTGAGTGAACTTAATACATCTAGAACCTACTAAATTGACCAGTAATTATTATGGTGAAAGGATAAGAGCCAGGGCTTTAGAAAACATGGGTTTGCTTTGTAAGCAAATGGGCTAAATATGAAAAAAACCCGTGTGACATCTTTTACTTTTTATGATGGGGGAAAGAAGGAGGGAAAGCTAATTAGGCTAATTGTCCAGACCAAGAACTAGACTCAAGTGTTGCCAAGGCGAGTCTCCCAAGCCCTTATGCAATATACAGGGAAGAACAGAGTGTTCCTAGAATAAGATTTGTTACAGCCAGCATACTGAGCACTCAATATAAAATGTGGAAGTACCATACAAATCTTATGTCCTAATTTGCTTCTCTCTCAGATTTAACTTAAATCCTCACTGTATCTCTTCAGTTGCTTAAAACTATGAGCTAGCCATCTACATCAAATCTTCTAAAGGAGTGGCAGAGGTATTCTAACTGAGGATATCCAGTTCACTCTCACACACCCACGCACTCCCTCACTCTTAGTCTCTCTCTTTTCTCCAATTACCACGAAATACAAATTGCATAAACAACCTTGGAAACAGGGACCAGAATCTATTTCCCACACATAAAGACCAGAATCTATTTGCCAGTATATAAAGGAGGCTTATAAGAAAGACAGGGAAAGACTTACACCAAACCTTGTAGTGACGGAACACAACACACCACTTTTAAACTAAGAGTAGTTTTAGATTGGACATAAAGAAGAAATTCTTCCCTGTGAGGGTGCTGAGGTACTGGCACAGGGTGCGCAGAGAAGCTGTGGCTGCCCCATCCCTGGCAGTGTTCAAGGCCAGGTTGGACACAGGGACTTGGAGCAACCTGCTCTAGTGGAAGGTGTCCTTGCCCGTGGCAGGGGATTGGAACTGGATAAGCTTTAAGGTCTTTTCCACTCAAACCATTCTGTGGTTCTATACCAGCTGAAAGATCTAAGTATGGGTCTCTGAGATGCCATCTTGGCCCTGACAACTCTTCGTAGACTAAGAAAACGTAAACTCTTATCTTTATGGTATTACTGTCAAAGGAGTGGAAACTCTAACTGCTGCTTGGGACAGGTGTTCTGGAACAGAATTACCTTCTTTTCCCTATATGTTTACTCTAATCAAACATACATTATCAAAAACACACGCAGCACCCACCTCTTGCAACTGTGGTTTTAAATCACAGTAAATAACACTATCATGTTTTGTGCTGATCCCAGAGTTAATAGGACTTCAGAGACTGAGAGCACAGTTGCCATATTAGACCTTTACTGAATCTAGGTGGAAAATTCTGTTTCCTCTGAGGTCTTAAACACAATGTGTGTGCTCGGTCCTGCTCAGGTGGCAGTCCTACACGCATCCAGACATAGGGACTGTAGGCCAACCAAGCACTTCAACAGGAAAAGCTTACGTGTCTATGCACCTCAAAGAGCCTGAGTTCTGCAGGTGGTTTAAATAGATCATTAAACAACTAACATTAAATTATGAACATGAACACTAACATTTAACTATACCTCAGATTCACATTATGGACAAGTCCCTTTACAGATTTGAACCCTGAGAGTCAAACTCTTCTTGCCCAATTGCTATTTTATTTCCATGTTTGAGGCTCATGGATCATGGAACACCTCCTTTTTCTTAGCATTCTTCATTTCATTTTGTATGTTTCTCTTATTTCCTGATTGCACCCCTCATCTTCTCTCTCTAGGAAAAAATAAATGCTACTGATTTCCTAAGTAGGTCTTCTGAAAATCCTGCTAAGCAAAATTCTAATCTCTGAACTAGTTATGAAATGCCAAGAACTCTTCACAAAGATTGTATTAACTAACATCTAATCAGCTGTCAAAGTTTTCAAATTATTTATAAAAACTGCGTCCTGACTGATGAAATAGAAAAGAAACAGGAAAACCCATAAATTTATAGAAACTATTTTCAAGCTCTGTAACTTTATCATATATCATGCTTAGTTTACAGCAGAAATACAACTAAATATGTCAGCAAACAGCATAAGCAGTGTAGATTTAACTTTTCATCATCTTGAAGACCAAAACTTTTTAATTAAAGCAGAATGCAATTAACAGCTTAACACTGTATTAAATAAAAAGTATGCTAACGTACCTTGTCACATAGGTCTGTGCCTCTTACCTAGATCACCTTGTCGACTAGATCCTTCCTTTTCTCCACCCTTGGTTCCTCCCCTAAACATCCCATAATAAGTCTTGTGCAATCCAACAGCATTCTTCCCCTGCGTCCCATAATGTGCCCCACACCTCTAGGCAGTGAACCCCCCTCAGCCCAAGAGGTGCTTCTGCACTGATTCATTGTGATGGGTGTCACACTTGGACCTGGGGATGAGAGCCTCCTGGGACAGACCTGGGAGGGCCTGCACAAGGTGTCAGTTCCTTCCTCTGAGTTTGAGACTGGGTTTCTACTTGCCTTTGTGCCCCTGTGCTCATCTGGGCTTGTGGTGATGGGCTTTTTATGGGTTGACAGCTCCTGTGATGGGCCTGGGAGCAGCAGGGGCAGGGTATTATTTAGGTGTCCCCACACACTTGACACTGTCTCTCTCTGCTCCTTTTAGCGTGTGCAGATGAGCTTCTATCACTTAATATGACATTTGCCTTCTATGGTGAGATTCTGCATCTGGACTCATAACCAAAGATAACCTTGACCTTTGTTTTTGTTGATTCCACAATTTCTATGACTGAACTGCTTTGAGAATAACAAAGCCATTTTACTACCCACAGTGACTGAAATTCATCCCGATCCAAAACAAGTCTACCAGGACCTTAGTGACCATCCAGTACCACCCTGGAAAAAAATTAGTCACTTCTTAATTTACACATATGAAGCGTATTATCATTTTATTCATGCATTTCTCTCCCAGTTCTTTCTGTTATGGAATTATTTCCAGATGTCACAGCCATCAGCATTTGGTTTGAAATACTACCTGCAGAAACATGTGACTTGCAAGCAATATTTTACCAGTCTCTTATCACCACTAACCCTGTTCACTTCATTTCTCCTGAACATTCATGTTAATTTTTCTCCTCTCTCAGAGGACATTGTGACAAGCTGAGCTTTGTTGTGATTTTTTGCCCTTGCCAGAACTCCAGCTTCCACCACAGGGATCCTCCAACCTTACCCTGCTTCTTCCTTTGGCACAGCCAACTGCAGTTGACTACGCATTATGTCAGCAGAGTCTAGGAGTCATTTATCCTGTCCCAAATCGTATTCAAGTGTTTCATTTTTTACTAGGTAGCAAAGAAAGCAATCTTCAGTCAGCACACAACCAGGAACAACGTGGTTGTTTGAAATTAAAATTCCTAGTCCTGAAAACCATAGTTTTCCTTTACAAACAAAACCAGCCTCTATTTACAGCTATTGCAGCCCACCTATTTAGAAGAACTCCACTAGAGAGATTTAAATGCCACTTTATGACCCTCCTTACCATATGCCAACCCAGGCATTCTGCAAGGCATTCTTCCCTGCTTTTGTATTTTTTGCTGGCTACAGCCTAGAAAGAAACACACAATTTGTATTGGGAGAAATCATCATGGGAATTATGCTATGGGTAGGAAGAGAGGAAACAGTTGTCAGATTAGGGGAGAAAAAAAGGCTGTGAGAGTAAAAATTGCCATATTTTTCTTTTAAAGTGGAAAACCAGGAGTTTTAGTCTTCCTGCCCTAAACATATAACTTGCTTTAGCCATTACCTGAAATGCAGGCCTTTTAAAATAAAGTCTCTTATGAACTCTTATACCTAAGAGCAAATTTAAAGAAATATACTTCAATATACTTCAGATACTTCAGTTCTTGAAGTATTGTGTTCAGACCACATGAGGGATGGCTGTACATGTCCATTTATACAAAGATTCAACACTAGCAACCTCTACTGGGTTTCCTGGGCGATACAACTTTCATGTGTAAGCTTGCTAAGGCTAAACATAAGCCAGGCTTAACACAGGATGGCAGGGCAGCTAGTGCCTTACGCTACTTTTACCTTACACACTTGCATCTGCAATTAATAATAGCTTAATTCTTCTTGTGTGCATATGCATAAGCAGGCGAGACTGGCTTCATTTGTTGTATAGACAGGAGGTTACTGAAAAACAAAAGTGCAGGCACAGCAGAAGAGAAGATTTTGTTTCCTCTCCTGAGCCTAAAACTATATTAAAGGAACTAACCATTTGTCAGTGTGTAACTCTCAAACCTTCTTTAACCTTTGTTGTTCAGTGTTGTTGTTATTGTTTCTACCATTGCCTCCAGCCAATGTTTTAAAAGTTGGTTAATAAGAACGTCTTTTCAGAAAGCCTATTGAAACAACATGAACAATTAAGTCTTTTTCATGCATTGCAAAGCAAACATTGCAAGCACTGTTGGCCCTCACCATGTGTACGGTAACAATGCCATTCAACAAAGCTGAGAGCTTAGGTACAGCAGAATGACAGCACCAGACAGAAAACAGTGAGGGATAAGTAAAAGAGATACGTTCCTAAAGGCTGATTAGCCATTAAAACAGCATGAGAAAATACAGCTGGGAAGACGTGCTGAGCAGTCAGGTTTATGCAGTCAGCTTCTTTTCATCAGCCTTGCCACAGAAGAGAAAAACATAGGAGCTACTGAAGGAGGAGGGGCTGCATTCACTGTCAGACTAATTAAAAGTCTTGGGTGACTGTTGACTAAGGCTTAGCCATGGAAGAAGATACAGGGAATAGATTGAGGCATTGCCTTCAGTGATTAGAAACTTCTACGGCCTTTGAGCAGCAGGTTCACTTCAGTTTCCTTTCAGGAGGAAAGAAGTATGGAAACATTCTGTGAATCTTGTATATATGGCTTATGATTCTCTAGCCTCCATTCAGTAAGACCCAAGAAGGTACTTTTAAGGTGCTTTCACTCAGTAGAAATTGGCGGAAAACAGAGATCTGGGAATTCTTTTGTAAAAAGAAAAGATGCTATAAGGAGTCTGTTGCAATTTTAACTCAGAAAATGCCACTGCTTTTGAATAGCTCTAGCTGGTTTATAGCTTAAGCTGCTTTTATCTTTGCTTCCTTCTCTCCTTCCACCGTGGCCTATGCCCTTGAAGGGAAGGCTTTCAGCACATTAATGTCATCTATAGCAGGAGCTTGAAAAGTTTGAATGAAAGCTGCAAAACCCTTACTCTGCTATCATGCATCATACCTAAGGTCATGATGAAATTTATTTTCAAATACATGGGTATTTTATAGTCAATTTTGTCATTTCCTACTCCAGACAAAGGCCCTGGAACCCTTACAGTTGAAGTTTATATATACCTGCAAGAAGGTATGAAAAATGAAAACCACAGGCCGAGGCAGATAAAGTGATGCTGCAATGAACCATGAAAAAGACACTACAAAGGACAGAGTTGAGAAACAGGCTATTTAGCCCTCTGCAGCTAATCAAAATAGTGCATCAAAAATTGGACCAAATTATCCTAAACTGAAAGGAAGAAAAGAGCCTTCTGAAAATGCTAACAAAAAGATTAAAATAAATTAAATTTCATCTCAGGAGTGAGAACTTTATTTTTAAATATCTAATAAGGAATTAAACTTACAGTTTCAATTATGTATTAAATGTCTTGATTAGGCAACCATTAAGGCAATGGTTCCAATCTTAAGAAACCAGATAAAAACTAACAGACACCCAAGGCACTGATAAGCTGCAGTTTACTCTCAGCATGTTGCTGCACATTGCAATACATGCCATTATCTTGATAACAAATCCATGTGCCTACCTGTGGTCATCTTACTGCTAGTTGTAGATTACTTAGTTTTGGTGTTTTCACATCTCAGATTAATGTGTCATACTTGCAGATGCATACTTGCAGACCAAAGGGTGGCAGACCCAGCGATCAGATGTATTTCAGTCTCATTCCTGCAGAGCTGTGATCAGGGTAGCTTCAGTGGTGGCTGCACCAAGGGACATGACAGCATCTGTGTGCACTGCCATGCAGCTCTGGCTTTGGCCTCCCCTTTCCCTTCTGAAATGATGAATTGCCTAAGCCAACATGAGCTTCAGTGCACACAATGAAAAAAGAAATCTAAGGTTTGGCATATTTGAGTCAGTGAAAATAATAAACTTCCAGAATATATCACTCAGAAGGAAAGAAAGAGGCTTTTTCATGGCTTGATTTCTTCAGCTTTCTCAACCTCTTGTTTTAATCAAGCAAACTGCTATACCAGCTTTAATTACTCTTATTTATGAGACAGAAATACATATTACTCCTTCATCCTTTAAAAAACATCTGTGATATGAGCAGTAGAGTTACCAAACAAAGATAAAAAGAGCTTTGTAGTATGAATCCAAGGTAACAAACTGTTGAAGAGCTGATATGTGTAATCCTCAAATAGGAACAAAGAAAAATTCTTGGAAGAGGAGCATATAGTAGGAGTTAGTCTTGTGAAATTCAAAACTGTTAGAGGTGGTGATCTCCAGTTAGTCTGTCATTGTCGGGAAGCTGAACATGAAATGAATTATTGCTGTGATTTAGAATAAAATCTATTACACTTCAATTCAGTGTTGAATTTATTCCAGGAAGAAGTGCGTATAAAGCAACTACCATCTAAAATCCACAGAAAGTGGTCAACACGTGCAAACAAGAAAACTGGGAGGACGCAAAATGCTTTAAGATTTGTGGGATGGTGTATATCATAGAGAGGTAATAGCTATCACTACAAGACACGTCAGCTCTTTATTGGTTTTGAAACGTGGCAGAGAAAGTTGTTCAGATAAACCAGCCTGTCTTTTACATTAAAATTCTACAAAATAAAACATAACAAGAGAGGACAAGGGGTGACAGGTTCAAACTGAAACAGGGGAAGTTCAGGTTGGATATAAGGAAGAAGTTCTTCCCTGTGAGGATGCTGAGGCACTGGCACAGGGTGCCCAGAGAAGCTGTGGCTGCCCCACCCCTGGCAGTGTTCAAGGCCAGGTTGGACAGAGCTTTGGGCGACATGGTCTAGTGTGAGGTGTCCCTGCCCATGGCAGGGGGTTGGAACTGGATGATCTTAAGGTCCTTTTCATAAATATCATAAATATTCTATGATTCTATGATAACCACCTATGACAGAGTTCATATTTCAAAAACGAAGATCATATGTATCTTAAGTCTGTATGCATGTGTGCATGCCCACATACACGTGTATTTTACAGTCATTTATATTTCACAAGGACTTGGAGACGACAACTTAGTCAATGTAAATAAAAAGTCTAACAAAGCAGCAGTACAGAGGAATCACTAAAAGGCCCTTTAACAACCTCCCTCTGCTAGACTTTATGTCCTGGCTAGGGATAAAGCACTCTTTGAAAAGTTTATTCTTAACTAGCTGTGAAGTTAACATGTACATAGCAGAATTTCTATATCAAAATAAATGCATGTGTACATGTGGATGTATAAACAGACACACACACACAAACACATGTCCTGGGGTGCACCTGATCCAAGTCAAAGTTTCCAGCACTCACTACTATTCCTAACTGTCATTATATTCCTGCATGAAGAGTTATGTATGGGGAAAACCTTCTGTAGAGGAGATAGAGCTTCTTGTTCCCATGTATTCTTCCTCTCTACCTATACTTGTACTTTTCTGTTACTCTCTTATCCTCTCTGCATTATTCAGTGTTGAGCATTCTAAGACCAGAATGAGTAGCCCTGTGCAGAGTTCTCACTTTTGTACCATTTGGCTGCCAAAGAACCACTACATCTCACTGCAGAAATGACTAAGAGCCCTGTCTCAGCCAAGACCAGAGCATTCACTCCAGTACAGAGGAAATTTTGGGAGGATTTATCCAAACTATTCCATTAAGGCTCCAAGGATGGGCAAAATAAGATGTTTTCAAAGTCTATTGCTCAGCCATTGCTAAGTGATTTCCAAGAGATAGATGAAATGTCTATAAAGACTTAATCTAAACAAATTTACCCTCTAGGTAATTTAATGCAGACATACTATGTTCTTACACTGTGGTTTTAAACCTGTAGATAGCTTGACTTAAGGCATTGAATAAAAATAATTTGCAGTGCCCTAGGGCATTACTGCAGCTGAAAGGAAGATTTCCCAGGGAATGGAATTTTGTACTAAACAGAGGAAAAAAATCATGTCGTTGAGATGCCCTGGCAAGGCCTCAAAGCAATCCTGAATCTGTACCTGTATGTTATCATCAACTTTGCTGCAAACAGTTGGCTTCAGCCTGAAGTGCTGTAAATCCTTTACCCTTACTACCACTAAAAAAGAAAAGACTACCATTTCCCAGAGCTGGTCTCCATATAGTCCTAATTATAAAAACAGATATTTGTATCTATCTAAAGCACACAAAAGCATCCTGATACAGCTTTTCTGTTACAGAAGAAGGCTAACCTTGATGTTTGATTCAAATGAGTGGATGACTGTTTGGTTTTTTTGGTAAAACTATTTTAATTCAAGAGACAATTTTTGAAAAAGGAAATATAAAAGCAAAACAGGGAATATCAAATCATTACTTCACAAGTTGGATTTCCTTTATGAGTGATTCACTGAGCAGCCAAAGCCAATATGGCAAGAAGCCATGAGTTCTTCTGGGAAAAAGTATAACTACAAGCCATAACTGGTTTATGAAATTTGCACTGTAACAAAATAGGCATTTTCCCAGCCATTTTCTCATTTATTTAATGAGAAGCATCTAGATAGCACCAAGGATGATGATAATGACGATAGAATAACATTTGTTTAGAGCTGCAATAAAACTTTGGACCAAAGTTAATATTAAGAAAAGTAGGTTTCAGAAACAGATGCTTCAAATTGTGAGGATTAGGAAACCTCAGAGACATGGTTTTTAAAGGTTTCCTTCGATTCTACTGTTTCTAAAGTAATGCTTTAGAAGTCTACAGTAAAAAGAAGTCTACAAAGAGCAACGTAGGAAAGTTTTCATCAAGTTGGCCATTTGATAGGCCACTATACAAAGGCCACTATTCAAAGCTCCTGTTTGTGGAACTTCTTTAGCTAAAAGGGTTCTTTCTGAGGTAAAATATTATGAACAGTATTTTTCTTTCTGTTACTAAAATTCTTGAAATCACTCAGTTCAGATACGTACAGGAAACTGTACAGAATACACTGAGCACCTGCCATGGACTTAACACTACCTTAGTTGCCCTACCTGCTCAGAACTTCCTCAGAGGTTTTCCAAAGAGGATCCAGCACCAATTGCAACCTCCTTCTGCTTCTACCCAGTTATGGTCAAAATTGCACATAGACCTCACTAAACTACTCTCTGCTACTCTCTGCCTTACAGGACTTCCTAAGAACAAGGGGTTAGCTTTGCACCATAATCTCCAGTTCTTTTCATTTCATTTTCATTTCAATTCATTCATACTTGAATTAAAATAGATAACTTTTATAGTACTTATCTACTAAACAGACATTTGATTTATGTCACAGGATATTGCTGACAAAGGATGAGCATATGTCTTGGTACTGAAGAACTGTACACAATCCAGTAGACATGCTACAAATACTTCCTATGTAAAAACCCAAAATTGAATCACATATGTACATATATATACACGATCACATATACACAAATTCTTTGCTAATGCACAAAAACCTTGGATGCTCGTTTATGCTGTCAGTTCTTTTCAAAGATACTCTATTAAAATGCCTCCATTCATGCAGTTCTTGCTTGACACCTTTATCTCTACTACCACTGATTATTACAGCTGCTAAACAGATGTCAAAACACTAGTACTGCTTAAGCCAAGAGAATTCTTACTTTTTAAGATCACTGATTACTATCTATGCTAACTGCTGTCTCCAGCTCAAAGGAAAAGTTTGAAAAAATACAGTTAGGTACAAAAGCTTTCTAAGAGTGTGAACCAAAGGCCAGGCAACATTCTGGGAAGGTGAATGTCTGTGCAGTATGAACGAGTTTACAGAAGTTAAATTCTCAGTTTATTGACCTGTCCATGTCATCCAAATGCTGTTTATCTGTGTAGAGTGCTTGCTTTGATTTTTAAGAATTTCACTATTTAGCACAAGCTAAATAAGATGCAATATCTATTGCGTCTAGAGTTCAATATTGCATCTATTGATTCTGTCTGACTTGTTCTGAACAACTGTTAATGCTAACATTTCCTAGCAACATTTTGATGCAGAAGTTCTCAAGCAACGACTGTGTCACATGTGATGAGGTCTCATGGACTGGGAATGAACTGTACCAAAAGACTAGTTGTAAAGCATGAACATGTGTCCTGGGTTCAGCTATAGCAGTCATTTTTCTCCTGCTTAGTAGCTGGTGCAGTGCTGTGTTTTTTAACTTTCAGCCTGGGAACAACGCTGATAACACCGATGTTTTTAGTTGTTGCTAAGTAATGTTTATTCCAACCAAGGACTTTCTCAGTCTCATGCTTTGCCAGGGAGGAGGGGAAGCCGGGAGGAAGCAGAGACAGGACACCTGACCCAAACTAGCCAAAGGGGTATTTCATACCACAGCACGTCATGCCCAGTATATAAACCAGGGGGAGTTACCCGGAAGGCCCAGATCACTGCTCGGGTCGGGCTGGGTATCGGTCGGCGGGTGGTGAGCAATTGTATCCTCTCCCCTTGTTATTTCACTAATCATTATTATCATTGGTGGTAGCAGTAGTGGTTTTGTGTTATACCTTAGTTGCGGGACTGCTCTTATCTCAACCCGTGGGAGTTACATTCTTCCCATTCTCCTCCCCATCCCTCCGGGAGCGGGGGGAGGAAGAAGGGGGGGGGGGGAGTGAGCGAGCGGCTGTGTGGTTCTGAGTTACCGGCTGGGCTCAAACCACGACAACATGGTAGACTTACTTGTGATATGAGTGGTCGCACAAGCAGGTGTATGTGTCTGTAAAAACATGTTTGTGTGAGAGAAAGAAAATCTGGCTGGATTGGTTGTCTTTCTTTCTGTGCTGACTGTTCACATGACCAATTCCCCAAATAGATTAATCCCTTTCATAAGAGTTTTTCTATAATGAAACATTTTGTACCAGTAAATACAAAAAGTACTATCATCCGCAAAGGCTTCTGACTTCTCTAACTTCTAAATTTGTTTTACGGGGGCATATAACTCTTTTAACACTTTCAAAACAAAATATTTGAAAGAAGCTCTTAGGAAAAATAAATAGCTGGAATAAGCTTATCACATGATTCAAGACTAAAAAGGTAGACAGAAAAAAGACGGGAGCTAATAATAATGTACCCCCTGTAGTGATTATAGCACATTCAACTGAGATGCTCTTTCAAAGGCCTACTGTTGGAAATTCAGTCCTATTTTCATTGAAGTCCTTGACTAATCTTTAATTGACTTCAGATGAAAACAAGGCTGAGCCTACAGTAAAAACATTAATTGAAGAGGAAATCAAGTGATATGAAAAATCTGTTTCCATGGAGCATCTCCCACCAAAGAAGGCCCTTCCTCTTAGCGGATACAGACGTTGTTTTTAAAAGAGACATATGGTCATATCAAACAAACATTCTAAATATAGTCTTAAAGGGCAAAAGAAACAGGAATGTATGACCATTACGTACTTGTGATATTTTGTTTTGTTGTAGTCTTTTTCTTTTTGTGGAAGAGATTCTAAGAAAAAGAGCAATGTTTCCTGTAATTTCTTTGCAAGTGGTATGTGCTGTCTCCAGTTGCACATAACTTTGCCATCTGCAGCTGCAGGGTTAAGGAAAAGGCAAGTTACCCAGGCAAACACACACAGCCCTGGAAGCAACACCTCCTTAGAACAGCTGCTTTATAAACAACCACCAAGCTAACTTCAAAAATGTAGTTGCTCATTTTCAGAAAAGATACACCACATCATAGTGCAGCCTCTGCTGCTTCACAAAGACTTCAGCGCTACGTGCCATAGCACTGCTAGCCCTGCGTATTCTGTAAATCATCAGCCTCCTGACATGAGCTTTGCTTCTTTCTTCTTCAATCCTATAAAGAAGGCCTCATGTGACTTATGCATTTATAATTGGTGGAAATGTAAATAGTCTGAAAGGATGCAATTACACACGAGCCTGGGTCATGTCATCCGGATATGAATTTTCTCTTTACTCAGAGAATAGGGGATAAAGTGGGTCCAAGGCTTTGGTTTTGGCTTGTGCTGGAGTTAATGATAACATTCAGATCGGGGGACGAGTTTCCTCATAGCTCAGGTGCGATAACATTCAGGAGTTCAGTTTAGTTAGGAACTGCAAAGTAGGACAGACCAGAACATAACAGTTACGGCCTATCAAATCCAGATTCCTCACCCCAATCTGCTCTAGCAAACAACTTGCAAATTATCACAGATTACATTTGAGAGAACCTACGAGTGGCAAAGCAAACTTGATGCTCCCCTGTTCCAGGAGAGCAATGTAGCAGCCAGGCTGCCACGGGAAACTCCAGATTTTTGGACTGAAACGTGCTGCCACCCTATCTGCATCAAGTCTGGCCATGGATGTGAGGAAGACCACCACACCAAGACTCTCTAAGCAGACTGACAAAGCAGTGAGGACTGAATGCGTGTAAGCATGAGGTAGACACAATGTTGGTCAGTGGTCAGCAACATTTCTAGCCCAGTCTTGCGTGCCTGAGAAGCTCTGAGGTAAGCACCAGTTGCGTGAACATCAGAACAAACAAACACTGACTTTCAGTAAAGCTGGGGAATGACTTTTTAACAGCACTGTACTAAGTGTGACACACCCCGCATTAGACATCAAAGAATCCATGTGGGGAAGAAACGTTGCAAAGTCCCACCCACATGAAAAGCTGTTCCATGTGAATTCTCCCATGTCTAATACGGGGACAGATTTTAATGGAGCCTTTCCTTCGGAAGAGGAATCGGCTCCTACTTTCACAAACATCCTGAATTTGTTCGTGCAGGGAGGAGAGTACAGGAAGAAAAGACTAGGAAAGAATATATCCCGTAAACTTTGTTTCCAAAGGAAAACAAACAAAAACCTGAGGCCCTAACGGACATGAGACTCCTCCAGAGTTAGGTGGCACTGGAGCAGGCCGATGCCATGAAACTTAGCTCCACGTACATTTTCAAGTACAAAAGACACTCTTTTCTCAGAATTTTAGTAGTGAAGAATGATGTTACAGCTAATAAAAGCAATGCTGCTACAGCATCTGATTCCTAACAGATCTGAGAATTCCTTGATTATTAGTAAAAGAACTATAAACAGAAATACAACAAAAATCACCATAGAAAAGTAGAGCTGTCAAGAAGCTTCCATTTAAACTCCATGAAGCAAAACACACTATAACCCATTAGGTGCTGCCAAAAAGCTCATTATAAAAAAGAACAAAATGGACACTGGATTTCATCTCCATATTTTTGACAAAAATGACACAAATGATTTCCGTTTTCTCTAGGAGCTGTATAACAAAACAACATGCTGCTTGTGTTCAAAGCAATTCCACAACACTGTGACTTCATGTACATAGCTATGTTTTCATAGCATACCCACCAAAGTTAGATGATTGTAAGGCCTGGGATCTTCTTCCCAGCTGAGTCAATAGAAATTTTCCTAACCCTCAAAATAAAAGCAGCACCATTTGATCTTACCCTTTGCATGTGATACAGCAGAGGCTCCATGTATCTATTCAGCGTTACTACCTAACAGTGCAAAACTGCAGCTCATACCTAAAAAAGATTAGTTACAGTAGCAAAATTAACACACATACAATTTACACAGATGATAATTCTCTGCAGATAGCCAGTTGTGTCAGATCTGACATGTGCCACTCCTTTCAAGGACAAAACCTAAACCATTGACCAAATTAAAGCATTTTTATCCCAAATGACTATGTGAATTCCCTCAGACCAAATCCCAACTGTGACCTAGACAAAGGCATTCTTAACATACTAAACATCAGTAGCATCACTTACATTCTTCTAAACAAAGAATACTTTTATTACATTTATAGGTTAATGAGCTATCTGCTCATGTAGATTAATTAATAAAAGAAACCTTATTCCCTTAAAAAATCATAGAATCATAGAATCGTAAGGGTTGGAAAGGACCTTAAGATCATCTAGTTCCAACCCCCCTGCCATGGGCAGGGACACCTTGCCCTAAACCACGTGGTCCAAGGCTCTGTCCAACCTGGCCTTGAACACCGCCAGGGATGGAGCATCCACAACCTCCCTGGGCAACCCATTCCAGTGCTTCACCACCCTCACTGTAAAGAACTTCTTCCTTATATCTAATCTAAACTTCCCCTGTTTAAATAAACCCTTTCTTTGGCTTGTTCGTTCAGTCAAGATTCTCTCATCATTTTGCACCTGTGGTATATCATATCTTTCACTTACTAGGAAATTGTTACTGTTATATCAATACACTGGGACTAAGAAGACCTATATTCCAACACAGTTCTGTCATAGGCTTCCTATGTGATGCTGAGCTTTAAGCTAACATTTCTTAAAATTATATCGATTCCCTATCTTGGATGTCAACCACTAGAGCCCAACATAATCCAAGTATTTCTTAGCTACCACTGCACAGCAGAACGTTAGAGTTCAATCAATGAGCAGAATGGCTGGGATCTTCTTTCAACAAGTTGTCTTCTTTGATACAAATTGGTTTTCACCAGATCTGAGAGAAACAACAAACTGAATGAAAGACAGATTCACTTGGGCTTTAACAAAAAGATGATGGTTATCAAAAAGTCTAAGCTGGACATAGTTTATTCTACGTTGAGGCTCAGGAACTCTCCACCTTAGGTCACATGTTGCATTTCAGTATTGTTATACTGTGATTCATTTTATAGCTCTCTAATTCAGTAAACTATAGCAGAGAAGAAATTAAAGAGACTAAGTAGTAAACTGTATTCTTGAACACAAATTGCAACCCTCAGCCCCCAGTTTTAATTTGATTTCCTTGTACTCTCTTTCCCTTTCTCCATTGCACAAGTGAAACTGTCTTTTGCTGCAGAATTGCACAAAACAAAAAGTAGTTCACACAAACCCAGTGGGAGTATGTAGAGGTGCTTAGTTTGGCCTCTCTGTTGATAATGGAAAGCACAAACTGCTTGATTCTATCCACAGGCATAGGTATACCACTTCCATCCATCTGGTAAAGCATTTGACAGGATCTGCATGTCTACAGTAAATTGGCTCTAGGGACAGCAGTTGATCAGATAGCTGCTCCGTGGGAAATAAACAGGGCTCTCATGACACAGTAGAAACGTCAAGAGGCTATTTTACAGTATCCGAATGTGGGGGAAGAAACCAAACAAAACATTTCTTACTGCATGCACAACACAAAAGTTCGGTAAAAACTGAAACATTCTATTCCCCCACAAGTTTCACAATCATTCCATAAAATTTCACAATTTAATAACAGTAAACTGTCTGTTCTTCCTACAAATTACAATCAAATACTGTCCCATGTACCCAGCTGAATATACTCTCTTGAACTGAACAGACCCCCACTTCCCATTCAGCACTATTTAGCATGTGAAGGTATTTCCATGTTATCTGAACACAGTGACAAAAATCCAGTTTCTCACATCCCAAACCATAATCCTAGACCTGAAGTAAAACCACTTTGGACAACTAAATAAAGCCCAAAGTAGCTCTGTAAGTCAAATTTACAAAGCAAAAAACCCCAACTTTTTACTTGTAAACTAATCTACTTAAGTTGTACATTGATCTAAGCTGCTCTCTACTGCCAGCCAAAGACACTCAGCACTATTGTCATTAAATGTCTTCTTCCTGTCTGACAAAGGAAAGCCCTAACTCTCTTGATACTTTCTTCTTGAATCCTGTGTTCAGTTCTGGGCCCCTCACTTCAAGAGAGACATTGAGGTGCTGGAGCGGGGCCAGAGAAGGGCAACGGAGCTGGTGCAGGGCCTGGAGCACAAGTGTGATGAGGAACGGCTGAAGGACCTGGGGGGGTTTAGTCTGGAGAAGAGAAGGCTCAGAGGGCACCTTATCGCTCTCTACAGCTGCCTGACAGGAGGTTGCAGTGAGGTGGGGTCAGTCTCTGCTCCCAAGGAACAAGTGACAGGACAAGAGGAAACGGCCTCAAGCTGCCTCAAGGGAGGTTTAGGCTGGATATTAGGAACAATTTCTTCCCCAAAAGGGTGGTCAGGCATTGGAACAGGCTGCCCAGGGCAATGATTGAGTAACCATTCCTGGAGGTATTTAAAAGACCTGTAGATGTGGCACCTAGGGACACGGTTTAGTCACTTGGCAGTGTTATGTTAATGGTTGGACTTGATGATCTTAAAGGTCTTTTCCAACCTAAATGATTCTATGATTTTATAAACCAGGGTAGTGACGAGGCAGCTCAAGACCTTGTGGCAGTGTCTAGCATTTAAAATAAATGAGTGGTGCCAGAAAAAGAAAACAGGGAGAAGTCAGTATGGTGGGGTCCACATTGTTTATTCCACCCACAAGCATTACACTAACTGAATGGCAAGCATAATTTTGGACCAAAGAGACTTGATGCTCTTTAAAGGACCATAAACTCATCCATGGCATTTTTTTATTTCCTGGTATCAATCTCCTAAGACACTAAAAATGATAAAAACCCAAGCAAACGCCACCTCTTTGTGAGATCTAATCCATAAAAGATGAAGTCTTATAAAGGAAATGGCTGTACAGATCAGTGTAACACTTCAGCAATTAGTTCATACGCAGACAGTCTGCTCTGGAAATTTGATTTACGGGACCAGTCCTGCCTTTACTGAGTTGTCTGAAGTGGTTTTACCTCAGGCCAAGGATGAGGGATTGGGATGTGAAAAACAGAGTTTCTAGGAGAGGTTAGCTTCCTGGCTTACTTCATCAAGTATTACGAGTAAACATAAACAATGGCTGTGATGTTTCAACTTCCAAAGCACAGCCAAGCTAAGAACTGTATTACCTATTCAGCACCACAGTTGAACAAACAAGCCATTTTCATCTCCCTGTAAGTGGAAAAACTATTCAGCCGTTCCCAAAAGAGAAGATACTCATGTTAATCTTGTTCCTGTTTGATACGTTATCACTAGGTCATCACGCTCACCTCACTTTTCTCGCTCAACATTATCTACTCTTATCCCTTACTTTTTTTACAGAACAGTGTATGAAGCAGTTAAACTCTCTTCTATTCCTTTTCACAATACAACATTGAATTAAAAGGACATACAGGCAAGGCATTGATAGCACCTGTAGTCCTTGCCCAGGCTGATTCACTGTGCTGGTCACTACATTGCCACAGATGAAGAGCCCTTCCCATGTAGCAGCTGCATGGGAGACCCTAAGAAAGAGATTGATAATAGGGGTTTCACCATACATCTCTATAGCCACACCTCTGTGGTAGGATGCAAAGATACCCTTGGTGCCTGGGGTGTGAAGAGAAATAAAGCTATCACTGGTTCTACAAAAGCTTCTTAAAGTGGACACTGAACAGAGCATAACATGTAATTTGTCTATGGTACTTCTTTCTCTGTGGGTTTTGCAGCTTAACCTCTACACAGACCTGCAACCTCTGCAGGCCTGTTGGTCTGTTCTGTGGATCACTCCGATGTATTTATGTTTCACTAATATTAAGCTACATAGGAGAAATCAAGTCACTTATTTTGTTTTAAAATCATCTCTATATTCAGAATATAAGACATAGCTTATCTTTTGTATTTACAGTTTCAGTAAGAAAAAGAAAAACCCTCAAATGAAATCAGTTTCATGTATGTATTAAGGCTTGTTTTGCAAAGCAAATAGTATTAGGTTCTGCCTTAGAGAAAACACCTAGAATACAGTATGTATTCTCTATGCCTATTAGAACTGTGACATATAAAGAGGTATCAAAATAGAATACTTAACAGTTTAGACTCATTTGAAATCTACACCCAAGTCTCTTTTCAGTTACTAATCTGAACATAAGGCTCAGCTGGAAATGGTGCTGCCATTGCCCCAAACTGCTCAAAGGTGGATAATGAAGATTAATTCCTCTCTTTCCAAGACAGCAGCAGCAGCTGAGGAATGGCTTTAGGCCACTCAGCCTCACTTGCATCCCAGTTAACAGCTGTGCAAACCACAGAAATTTTACTTCCCAGAGGTTTATGACTTCTTTTTTTTTCCCCCTCTTTTGATGTGTTGTTTATATAAACTCATATGACTTCTGCTTTGAACCAATCTCCATACTCAAGAATGTTCTGCTCATTTTACCTATATTGTGAACCATACACTTTGTACAAATTTCGTCTCAAAAGAAATAAAAAGGATTATCCCTAAGAAACTATTTTAAGAGATAATATAGTTGATTGCTTTGTAATTCTGAATGTATTAAAATGTGCCAGAACCAACCAGGCTATTGCTCAGTGTTGATGTTCATGGGTTAGAAGCGCAAGACTACTCCCTGCAAAACCAGACTAATGTCTTGAACCAAAGTCCTAAAGACAGGCAATTTTAGACATAACTACAGCCAATCACTACACATTTGACTTAGAAACAACCTTAGGCATGATAATATTACTTTCTAAGGTCTGAATACTTAGCAAATAATCTAGAAACAATAAAGTCTCTTCACATTTTACCTACATCGCCAGAGTTTATACCATATTTTTTGAGTTATAAAGACATAAACCAGTGAATTAATAAAGAGCTACCTGCTGAAAGAATTCAAATGCTTTAGCAATGTTTTCTGCATAAGCTCGCAAAATGAACTGGAACAGCACTCTTCTAATTTAATCTTCAGTGCATTAATCAGGAACAAGAACCGTGTTTTCCTATATGGTTATGCAGCATCTAACACAGTTAACTACAGTTCAGTCCAAGTTACTAATACACAAACAGACCTCTAAGAGTGAGTGCAGTTCCAACACAGTCAAGGATCTTGCATTTGAACATCCTCAGAGATAACAATGAGTATGCCTTTCGAACCCATTTGACCTGGCTGGCTGTTACTGCACTCTGTTCCACTTAATTCTTACTGAATACCACAGTAAGTCCCAAGTGCAGGGTCTAGTCCAGAAAACCTACTGACCCTCTACTTTTACCTCTGAAGTAATACTTATGCTAAAGCTCTCCCCGCTATTTAGCAGCTGAAACAGCAACCCACCATTGGATGCTATTCCTCCCTAGAGACCAGGTTGTTCCAGGCCACTAGCTCAGGATGTCAGGGAGGTAGTTGCTTTGCCACTCTCTGTCTGTGGAGCCTTGTTCACAGTTGAAATTAGCTGCACAGGAAAGACAGCCAGTGCAACTCTTGTCCAACGCTCTCAACTAGGGGTGTTGTGGTTTGAACAGAAGATAAATTCCCAATCAAGTCTGGACTCTGATCCAGGCTTAAATTACAAACCACAATGTTCTCAGCCTTCTTGCTTTGCAGCTTATTGCCAGCAGGTGGTGGACATTAACAGAGTGATTTAAATCATAATGAATGGAAAAAGGAAGGAGACCACAGATGAATGGATGTACAGGCAAGAGGACATACAGGATAAAATTAAGAGTGCTTAGCTCACATGAGAATGAATGCAGAAAAGTCAATGAACACTGAGTGAACATCTAAAAATTAAGGCACACAAAGAAACATGATTCTGGGCAGACAAGCTGGGAACAAAATGAATGAAGATTGCAAAGGACAAGTAGATACATGGCGCACGATGACGCAAGAAGGGAGGCTCTGAATGCCATGTTGACTGTCAGAAGCAGGGGAAAAGAAGGAAAAAAAGAGGAAAAAAGAGACAACTAAGCAGATATGCCAAGGATGAAGACACATAATGTAACATGCTGAAAAGCTCAGGCGACATGCACTAAACTGGGACAATAGAAGCCTGATGATCTACTTTGTTTCAGGCAAACAGCTTTTTAGAGTAAAAGAAGTAGAACTGAATATGCTTTTTGCATGCCTTTTTTCCAAAATTGGAAATATAACTATTGCCAAACATATGGAAAAGTCCATTTTTGCTGGTTTTTATCTACTTGTTTACAGAACCTTCCGTTTTCATAAAAGTAATTCTAACAATGCAAAGAGTTGTGGATTAAGCTGTCTTAGAAAGTTCTTGTTATTGACTGTACGTATAAAGATGCTGACTTTTTCTCTATCCTAGCAAGGAAAAATAATAACAACATTAAAAGGTATTATTATACACCACCCTGAAGTATCTCTATGCACCACAAGCACCTATAATCCTACCTGTATTCCTTATAGTCTTGCATATCTAGACCTTAGTTCTTTGCAAAGCAATAAATTCACTCTTACCTTTCTAACCCACGATTGACATAATGCCATGATGCCAAGGAGCATCTTATTTTTCATTTCACCTCTTTTCATCATGGAAAAAAAAGGTGGTTTGTGTTAAAAAATCCGAAGATCATCTCTGTCACTATGACTATCTATCTGTCACGTTCAGAATATAAAACAGAAAAATAAATACTACCTGGATTTTCTACCAGAAAACAATTAAATACAAAAAATGCAAATTTCATTTTATTTAACTAAAAATATTTTTTTTTCAAAGGAATTTTGTTTTTTAAGAAACTTGTTTTAGTCAAAGAGGAATTTTCAGTCTTTCCTTGTAAATTAGATGTGTTAAACATGACTGCGAGTAAGAAGTGAGAATGAATAATATAGTAGCACTATGACAGGAAGTAGTTTGTTGACCAATACAGTACATTTCAGTAGCACTAGACTGCAGGAAGGCAAAACTACACTTATTTATTTGTACATTATATTTAAAAAAAAGCCTCTGAAGTGAAAACACTACATGAACAAAATGTTAGCCCAGTTGTCCAGCATCTAATTACATTGTCAGTGCCCCCGTTACAGCACTTATATCAGGTTTACAATTCTGGCCTTCACAATGGTTTTCCTTTCCTCCAGTTTCAAGTCTATGAGCACACCATAGTGCTTTGTTGTATTTGCTTACACCACTGAAACCAGAGTGTCACCTCTGAAGTCAAGGCCTTGCCTTGCTGCTGAGCAGCGCTGCTCTCTGTTGAATGCCACTTGCACACAGTGTAGTTCTTGTGTTTTGGCATCAGGCTGGAATTACTAAGGGCTTCCATTGTCTTGAGATCAACAGGTGCAGAACGTCTTTGGGGTTTGAATGCTGTAGTTATCAGACCAGCAATCAATGGTCTTATGTTATAGCAGTCAGATTAAAATGCTAATTGCCATTAATGCCTTTCCACTACGGCATTCAATTCAGTTGTGTTCTTTTAGTCCCAGAAATGTTGATATGTGAGACTGTCCAATTAATTTCAACAGAGCACAGACATACACCATCCACAGGAGCACTGAAGCAGTTAAACAAAATGTTATAATCTGATTAGATTTTGCTTGCACTGATATCTGCCTTCATTTATGAAATTGCACTGAACTCTACAGTATATTGATAGCTACTTTACATGCAGACATTTATTGCATTTTAACCTTACAGTAAATCAGTCTTAGTGAATCACCACAGTCACGCCTATTCACATCAGCTCTAAGACTACATGACAGCAAGGCTCCACGGAGCACATGAAACTCTGCTGTTAACTAGCAAAGGGTCCTGTTGTAACAGATTATTGGACCACATGTTTGGGGTTTTTTGGAAGGGAAGAGAATTATTCAAAACAGAAGCCAAATTCCAGTTTTCAGATCTAGCTTGAAGAGTTTTAAAAGCTTGGATGTGAAGCTTTACATCAGTCATCTCCAGTAAAACTCTTTAGTTCTGTATCCACCAGTCTTTTTGGATTTAAGAGAATTAACAGAATATTTCTATTTGTGACCCGTATTTAAGGTCTTAAGCTGCCATTGAAACAGGAGTTAAGAGGTGAAATGCATAATTGCTTGTGTCATTTAACCCTTTCAATTTATTTTAGATATCCCGCTCATCTCTGGGCTCTCTCCTAGTGTTGCATACTAAAGCCAGCCCGGGCTGGGTCATGTACCACTTGCCCTCTGCATTGCTTTTTGGCAACTGTCCCTTCAAGGCCCCACCAACAGGCATAGCACTTCCCCTTCACATCCCAAATTTCTATTAGCTCTTCAACTCCAGCAAGTCTCCAAAAAAATTTGATGTATAATTCGAGCAGCTGCTTGCCTCACATCTACCACACTTTCAGGGCTTCCCATGAGCTCCAGCTCCAGACAGGAGCAAAGGCTGCATGACAAGCTTTTGACCTTGGGAAATCCCTCTTGTGGGTAAGATTTAGAAGCAGCTGCCCATCCAGAACAGCCCTGCTAAAAGTCCAAACTAAACTATGACTTCTAAGAGTTCAGCATGGAAGGCAAGCTAGAGGATCTTGGGAATGAAGTGCAGATCATGTAGGATGAAAGTCAAGAAATTCAGTTTCAGGTGATGAGCACCTAGCAAATGTAGACAGATTTCACATACCACAAGTCTGCTCACAACAAGTCCTTATCTTATGGTTACTTTTATCACTGTTCCTTTTCCTGGTAATTTCTGATAAAATAATGCTCACATTTGTGCCCTGTTGTAAGGATAGTATGCTTCATTCCTACTGAAACTCCTGTGCCTTGCTTTTGGAAGTTGTAGTCTTAACTGAATCCAAATTATACATCAAAATACATCAAAATCTTTACCTCTGAAAATCTTATACATCAAAATCTTTACCTCTGAATCCTAACTTTACCTCTAAAGAAAAGTCATTTATTTGTAGAAGACTTGGAGCTAGACTCCAGGAAAGGACCCTTAAATGAACTTTATGGTAGAGCTAGACCAATGTCAGCATGGTCTAGTCTAACATGAGAACCTCTATGTGTTCAAGACTAGCAATTTCTATTTGCACGGAAGCCTCAGAAAACATAGATACTCAAGATTTTGTAGTTCTTTTATTTGTCTGTGCCATTTCCTGTGATCAAATGATAGAAGTTTCGCCGAGAACTCATAAGCTTTTCAATGGAATATGGAAAATGTGGTTTCATACATTTGAATGCTATCATTTGTGCTCACAAGCAATATAACTTCAACACTTAAACTCAGAACAACTGAATTTGGGAGCTCAGCTTGAATTTAGGCAAATTTTTGGTACACAGTCACGTGTAGAAAAAAGATCTCTGACTCTGCTGGTTTTCAGTACAGCCAAGCAAAGCCAGGATGCTCAGAATGGATTTAAGTGCTTTAGTATGGAAACTGGCATCTGACTTAGACAGCCACCGTGGGAGCAAAATGGAAGCAAGCAGCAGAAAGCACTCTTCAAAAAAATAGTTGATCAAAGAGAATTTTCTATTTCAAAGGATTTTGTTATCATTTACAAACAATATATATGATTGTTTCTGATACTATCCATAACAGGGTATACTTATTAAGGATGCTGAATGCAGTGTAATTGAAAAAGAAACACGTATTTTCCATGAACAAAGCATAGCTCAGTATGAAATGTTCAAAACTCTTCAGAGGCAGGGAGATAAGAGAAACTCTGCCAGAAATGTTCACTGTGTAGGTTGGTCACAAGCTTTGCCTGTCTTCTTTTTAATTCAGGTTTCCCTATCATTTTGGGGTTTGCTAGGAAAGGAATAGAAAACGTTTTAATGGAGAGGGGTAGGGAGGGAGCAAACCATGTATTTTGGATACCAGTCCTGAAAGCAAGGATTGCTTCTGCACCCAATATTAGGATGTTGTATACATTATTGCATGTCTGGGTGTTACAGGAAGTTCCAGGAGTAACAGTTACAGGAAGCCCAGCAAGTGGAGAAGTGTAGTCCCCTTAGTCATTTCCAATGACACCCTGTGTGATGCAACAAGAAGGGTTTTGCAGGATGTGTTAAAACAAATATCTGCAGTGAAGAAAATCAATATATTCAGCACCTCTTGGTACCAGAAGCACACAAAAATTCACACAGTTTTTCCCTCTGGAAACCTTTGAACTATATTAAAAAAAAAAAAGCCCAACTCCTGGATATTGCTGTCACACACAGAGCATGTGAGTATGCACAAATCCCATAAGGCAGTGTATGAAACCAGACTCTTCTTCCTGCTCACTAATGACTAACTCACATTAAACAAAATGAAAATAAATTCCCATTGAATCCCTCAACAACTGAGGCCAAAGAAGAACCCACCTCTCATAGGAACATCCCCAGTAAAAGCATACAATGGTTTTGATCTGACAGATTATTGCCCTTTTAGAGAGATTTATTTAAAATATTTGATTAGTCTACTTAATAATGCTTTGTAGTACAGGACAAAATATGGTCTAAATTCTATTATAAGCCACTGCCAATATTCCCTTGCCCCCACACCAGTCAAAACCTGAACTGGAAGCCATGTCCTTCTATTAGGAAAGGGATTGATCGATTGTTTCCAATTTTTCTCCTGGCACAGTTCACTATTCGTGTTAAACCCATCTGCTGCTTTCATTTACTTACTATGCAATTAAGCAAGTCCCTGCTCCCCATGTGATCTAAGTTTTTTGTTTTGTGGAAATGAATTCTTCATGATGATAAAAAGTCATAATGACAACTCTCTCATGACTGGTATTCTCACACACACCCATAGACAAAAACACCATGAAGAAGAAATGCCGGAATTCAGAAAGTACATCTTATACTCTGCTGAAAGTTGTAGTTTAAGCAAGATGTAATAGGGTTTCCCCACCCCCACTTCACTCTTCAACCTCTCCTTCTTCCTTCTCACACACAGTCTTCTTCCTATTTTGCACAGTTTCAATGGCAACAATGAACAAAGATGTCTTGAGAGCCAAGAATAATACACTGTTGTTGATCTGTACTCATAAGTCTCACTTAATGATTTTTTTTTTTCTCTTGCTTACTCAAAAAGTTGAAAACTCATGCTTCCCTAGGGCCATCTGTGGAGTTCTTTGTTTGGGGATTTGAGAAGAAGCCAAGGCTTTGCATACCCTGTCTTTGAGACTCAAATCCCAGAGGTACTGCCGAAGTTCAGCTAGGGCTCAGACTAGCATAAAGTCACTTTTCACAAGAAACACATCTCTGTTTGAAGAATAAATGGCTAACAATACTTAGCTGATAGGCACTGTTCCTGAAGGAGCTGTATAACCTACTGTATACCTGCAAACTGAACCTGGCAAGTTAATTAACACAGTCAGTTAGAGATGTTCAGATATTCCTCTGTCAGAGTTTGAAAGGCTGGCTCCAGAGCCTTAAGTTAAAATGTCTGTGGTAGCAATGATGTCAGCCTTGTGACAGGCTTTAACTGGAGCAGTGAAAGGAGCTGTTATGTTTCTCCTAGCTCAGCAGGTGTGAAGGCAACACAAAAGACATTCACAGAGGAATTCCCTTACATGAAACTTAATCAGACTCATTCTGAGTGTTGCACACCACTGATTCCACTGCCTGGGGAATGAATGGTGAACAAATGCTGATCCATTATGTTTTGCAAACGCTTCTGAAGAAAAATCTGTAATTTTGAAGTTACCAATTCTTACTGTCACTTTTATTCCATCTTAATTTCATTGTTACTTTTCTTTCTCCTTCTACTTGTTTTCTGATTCATTTGCTGACCCTTCCTTCAGCAAAGTCCTAAAGTCCCATTCATTTAAATATGTTTAAGTCTGAATGACAATTGAGCATTTTTTAGCTCTCCTTTTAGTTTACCGTCGCTAGCTTTATGGAAAGAAAATTCAGAAGAGGTGGCAATACAGGCCCAGAGCCATAAGTTCAGATTCAGATCAAGCCCTTCAGTGCTGATGAATATTTTGATGCAGTTCAACAGTAATCATCTCTAGTTAAATACTGCCACTGCAGCTGGCATGAACTGTTGTTTCTGCTCCCTTTTGCTTGCCAAAGTTAAATTTGTTAATTATGGTATGCAATATAAAAATTAATTAATTAAAAAACATGACTTCTATTACAATTTTTAATGTAGAACTATAATATTTGAGGAAATACTTGAACAGATTCCCAAATGAAAATAAATGCTACAGCATCTTTCCGTATTGACAAAACAGAAAGCCCTTTTGCTGTTCTAACTTAAGAGCAGCTGCACTTTCCAGTTTGTGATTGCTGCGATGACTATTACATGCTGTACAACATCATTTGGTATTCCACTGACTCAGGTTCATAGGCCTAGCCAGCATATGTCAAAGTGCATCACTTTGAGAAGAATATAGTCACTCTCTGAAAACATCACAACATCCACAGCACGAAGCTCTCATCAAGATGTATTTTCACCATGGTTTTATATGCAATTCCCCTAATTCAGTTCAAGTCCTAGTCTGCAAGTATGAGTTTTGACATTCGAGTAATGGACTTCCTTTAAAAAAATGGATCTGAAACAAAATTCCTTTCTTTGCTGTAAATCTTTTTATATTCCTTACTTGATACGAGTTATGCTAAAAAAACCCTCACAAAATACCGTGGAAGAAATCAAGCCTCTGTCATACAGGGGAATCAAAAAATCCCCTAAAAAGCAACTCACCTCCACCTTTTTATTTGTAAAACCAAATTTTGATGCACCTTTTTCTATGTGCACTATTCTTAAAAGCAATCTTCAGTTCCTGGTACTTCCAAGATTGGTCTTTCTTTGAATAGCAACCAGTAAAAGAGAAAATGGGTATGTATTTCAGCTTTTCAAATACATCACTGCCTGCCAAATTGGACTCTAGAGCACTGAACTAAACACGTTTTACGTTTAGGAAACTGTAACTGTAAATGTAAACTGTGTTTTACATTCGACACCAGAAAGGCAGTGAGTAGAAACACACAGTACTACTCCATTTGGTGACACGGCCAATGCATGGGGGATCTTGCAAAGGGGACTGAATAAGACCCCTCCCCAGCACAGTAGCCTTTCTTTGGCAACACAGACTGGGAAAAAGGCAGTCTTTGTCCCAGAACATAGAAACTCCATATACTTTTCTTTCTATTAGATGACATTTCCAGACAAGGTCATGTTTGCTAGCACTGCAATGATTTTAGAAATGCACAGCCTCCCAAGATTAAACTTTGATTTCAGTTTCTAGGAGTTATTAGTCTGCCTTCACACTCAAAGATGTGACCACATCATGAGTTTAGCTACATTTTCAGGTTGTTCTTTGCAACCGTGAGCACTAGTTTTCTAATTCAGTGCTGACAGTTTCACAGAATCATGTATAACTGCGATGATACTAAGAAGGTAGACAGTGGATGGTTTTGCTTGTCTCTTCTTCTTGGGAAATAGCAAACGCAACTCAGACAGCTAATGTAATGTTGGTGACTTCACAGTAAGATCCCAAACAAGAATAGGAAAGAAAATATTTACATTTTCCAAGTCAGCTGCATATTCCCTAATTTACCACAAAAAATTTAGTAAACTGGAATAAAGCAACCTCAGACTCATTAGCAGTACTCTTCTAGAACCCATCAAAGAGGAAAGGAAGTAATTATGCAGCACAACTCTTTGAACTGGAAAAGAAGAAGGCAATTTCAACCCTCAGGAAGAACACCGAGGCAAAGAAACAGATCCTTTGTAAGACCTAAAAAAAACCCAAGGAGACATGCAAAGAGCCAACTGTATTTTGGGGAGAACAGGGAATGTGAAATCCATCTACTATCCCAGTAACACATGCTATCAAGCTGTATGAATAGAGAAGAGGCAATTACAGTTAGAAACCTTCATTTTTGTAAGACATTCTTTTCATTACATGCTCATGACCAAGTTGAGAAAAGCACAGCCTAGATTAATCTATTGTAAATGGTTAATAGCTGCATTCAGAATAATAACTAAGTATTACTTCCTAACAAAAGGGCTTCTTCAAGTTTAAGTGCTTTACTACTCTAATTAATGAACTAAATATAAAATGCTGAGTGTGTGCTTAATGTAAGTTCCCTGGGGGTTGGAGGAAGCGCAAGTAAGCTGAAGAACAGAATAGAATTCAAAATTACTTGGCCTAAATTAAGACATGGTCTGAAAAACAGCAGAAAACAATTCAGAGGAGACAGATAAAAGGCACAGAAATCAGAAATTTTGGAGTATAAGGCAACATTGTAAGGTTGAAAGGGCTGGTTTTATAATGCTCACAAGCAGAAAGCAAGCACAAGAAACATTATCTTTGATACATGGATGGATAGAAAAGCCTCACTTTGAACAGCATATGTTATTTTGTGTAACATGCTTAAAGAAAGGTGTAGATGATACTAAGAGTCCAAAGCTGAGCAAGAAGGGAAGGTGAGAGCTTTACAAAAACATAACCTCCAAGAAAGAAGCTTAGAGGAGACTGAGTAGATGAACAACAGTAAGTTTCAAATCTAGAAAAGGCTGCTACAGAAAGTAAGAAATACCATCTTTTTAGTTCTGTTGTAGAAAGTGTAAACAGAAATGGGTTAAGTTGCAGAAAGAAAGATTTAGGTTAAACTTTAGGGGAGAAAAAGCCTTAAGAAAGATGAAGCACTGGAGCATATTGGCTTAAGTAGCTGTGCTGTTCCACACTTGGGGCCTTTAAGAATACCTTAACATAAGCTTTATATATTTGGACTGTGCCACTCTGCAAAATAATTATTTTTACAGTAAATGATAAATAATCAACAAATGTGAGCTCTATACAGGCTGTGTATGTAAAGCAGAAATTTTTCCTCATCTTTTTTATAGTACATATGATAGTTCTGAATTCCAAAGCTGCATTTCCCCAAGTCTATTCTGGTAAAAAGGAGCAGGATGTACACACAACATCACCAGATGATTTCCAGTCACAAAGGTTTTACACTGTGGAAACCAGTTTAGTTTTCAGGAGTCAGCATCACGCTTACAAAAGCACCATGACATCTTCACCTATCCTGTATAACTAAAGTACACACACATAAAACTCCATCATGCACAGACACGATCGTTTCACATCACCGCAATTCAAATCTGCTAATGGTTTGCTGATAAGATTTAAAAGATCCTGGATTTATAGTTTGCATATTGGTACAGAAAGTTCATCTACAACAGAGATTATAGAGAGAAGAACAGTTGATAGACAAGACTGTGACTTCAGATACAGTAAAATAAGTCACTGAACCTTGACAGCTCCCTCTCTGCCTCTCTTAGGATAGGTAAATTAGAACAATAAAAGTGAAATTATACACGAGCTTAATCAAATCACTTCCTCCAAAATGTTTTTCAGAAGCCCTCAGAAACACCTTATTGTATCCTTATGCTAGGAATCAGACTTCAGATCAAATCAGAATAGTCACAAAGTTAAAATAAGTCATTTTATTCTATAGATGATACTTTTTTTTCCCTAATATAGTCAGGAAGAAAATCTGACATGAGTCAAAATAGCTTTAAGGATAGCTTATACTGTCCAACTGTACTGCTATGTTTATTGTATAAACTGAAGCCTGCTGTGGGTATTAAAGAAGGTATTTTAAACTGCATAAAGTGGAAAGAATGTTTGCTTGTGTATAGTTACAAGAGAGTATAGTTTGAAAGATTTTAATCACTAAAAGAGGGCTCTCCTTATGCACACTTCTGTCCTGCAAAATTTTCCTCTCTGAATTAACCGTCTCCTTTCCCATACGTTTCCTGTAGTAAACAAAAAGACCTGCCAAATTTCATTCTCTGTTCTTTGACATGATACTGAGCTGCCAACTTGAATAATTGCAAGAGCTCCAACATTTCCACGCTCTGACTTTTGAGATAGCAAGCTTGAGAAATCTGAAGTGGTCAAATCTGATGAAATGAAAACATTAGGGTTGGTTTTTGTTTTACTAGCAAATGAAGGGATAGGTTAAAATGATTAAAAGGGTAAAACTTTCCCAGATGTGGAGTTTACATGTCAGCAGAAAGAAGCATAAATGAAAACATACAAAACACCCTATCATTTTAAGTGGTGTTTCTGAAAAAGACAATACCATCTGTTTGTTTTGTTCCTGTTTCTGACAAGTGTATCAGACCCTGACAAATACTATCAGGCTATGTGTAAAAGGCAATAGTGGGTGGGGAGAACCGGCACAGGATTCATCAGCCCATCAAAGGCCCAACTGCACAAGGCCAGAGGAGCACAAGGCACAAAAGCAGACAGAAACCTAAACTGTTAACTCAGTGGAAAGGATACCCTGTCCAGTCCTTCCCAGGGCTGTCCCAGGAGACTCTCATCCCCCATATCCAGGTGTGACAACTGTCCTTATGAGTCAACCCGGCAGCATCTTCTGGTCCTTGGGTCATAGAGGACCATGTGAGCGTGGTGCCAGCAACTAGAATGATCATTTGTCTGGTTGGGGATCAGAGACCAAAGGGCTCATGTGCCTGAGTACCACTAAATGGAGAGACTGGGGTGAGTGAAACTAAGTGCTAGACTTGTGTGCCCATGATACAGCACCTGGAGCTGGTGTGGGTGTGAGCACTAGTAAATAGCCAGCCAGGCTAGCCAGGCTGTAGATGAAGTGTCCTGGGAGCCAGGAGGGTGTATATCTAGGGAGAGACCATGAGAGAAGCTGGCTACCAGAGGGACCAGCAGAGTCCCAGCTGGAGAGACCAGAGAGCCTTGGGGTCTCTAAGGGTGAGACCTGCATGTGCATGTGTTTCTATGTGGAGACCATGAGTATGGAGCCTGGCTACTGAGGGACCAGAAGCATCCAGAGCAGCGCTCTGTGTGTGCCAGTGTGAGAGTACCCTGTGGTATAGTCTGTACCAGCAACTGGAGGGGGGCTGCAGTCTGGGGGGTACCTATGGCCATATGCCAGTATTCGGGGACATTGGGATCCAGGGGCAGGTACCGGGCAGACTGTCTGAGCCCAGCTGCTGGGGGAATCCACCTTACACATGTATATATGTTCTCACCAGTGGACATCCATCCTGCTCAGCCAAGGAGGGAAGCACGATCAGGCTATTGGTGCTGTCTTTGTGCAGATGTTTCTCTGTGTCTGCCTGTGTTGCTCTGTGTAACCAACTGTGTATATATATATATATGTGGTGTGTACATGTGTCTGTGTGTGTGCCTAGCAGGAATACATGCTCAGACTCTGGAAAGTGAAGCAGCAGCAGCTTTGCCTCTCTCGCACTGTTGGGCCCAGCCCAAATTTCCCCTAACAGGTGTTGCTGGTTTATTTTCCATCTCTGACAAAGGAAAGAAAATAGAATTTTGAAGACAAGCAAGTATGTATGTTTTAAAAAAGCTGTTCTCTGTAATGAATGCCTCGAAGGGAAGAAAACCAAACCAAAATGAAACATCAAAACCCATGAATGTTTCTGAGAGAAATAATGGTTCAAGCTTTGTGGTTCTGGTTCTCCTCCACTGTTCCCTCCCTTTGAAACAGATGAAGTTTGTAGATCTGAGCTTTCACTCCGATTTAAATTTGTTTTCAAAAAAACTTTTGTCTCAGTTTCAGTATCTGTTCACTAAGTAGACGTAGGAGACTCCAAATCAAAAGTTTGAATGGGAGATAGTAATGGTTTTGCCCTTGCTCAAGCAGTAAGCATCCTGGATATGGTAAGCATCTAACTTTGGATGTCGTTCAGGGTATTTAATGTTGGAACAGAAAAGCCTAATTCCATGACATATCCTATTGGGCAGCAAAGCTGGCTGAAGTGGTTATGCCTCTGCATATTCCATTGCTTCTCCCAGGCTTTCAACAGGCGTATTGACATGTTGGGGCTAAAATCAGGTAAGAAGAGCAAAACAGATCAAGTTGTTCTTCATGCAACAGGCAGCGGACTTGTGAAATTTTTTTCACTGAATACTGTGGTTTTGAAAGACCTTTCATGGGTTGCAGAAGACATCAGACAAGTACTTAAGAGAGGAATTCCAGTGAGAGCTACCAAACCAAAGATGGATCAGGAAACCCCAAGAAGTGAAAATAGTCAGAGGCTACAAGAGTACTTGGAGAAAATGTCTTCTGTACTGGTCTGGTTGTTGCTGTTCCTTGACACAGAGGAGCAGCCCTAAGCAGACAGTTTATTTAGAAGGAGATGACACAGCACTGAAGGGCTTAATTTCTGAGGCCTAACTCAGCAAAGCTAAGTCAAAAACCTGTGTCAAAATGTGTTCTGTCATGGAAGTCTTCAGAAAACAGGAAAGATGAACTAGCATACTCTTCCATGAGAAAATGCAAACCAAAATTCCAAGAAGAGAAATTTAGTTGCTATGAGTTACCAAAAGGGATGTGCTCACATCAGGTGGTTCATCCCATAGTTACAGAAAGCCCACTTCATTTCTACAGGTATATCCAGCTGAAACTCCTTTATCCTCCTGCTCTAGGGGGAAAATACCCCACAAACCAAGTTCTTTGTGTAGCATTTTAAATACTGTATACAGTAAAGTAGACATTTATGTAAATCATTCCAAGTAAAAGGCATTTTGATGGCTGTAGACAGAATGTGACCAGAAATGAACAAAATGTCTGTATATTTGCACCTAAAGTGATATTTCAGTGTGAGAGGTCATGAGCAAATTTCACCAAAATTGAAACATAACTTTTATCAAAGTAAATGCTAACTTGTGTACTTTCCCAGTTTATTCAAAATAAGTCTGAACTGGGTTACACATGACTGTGTAATACTTTATACTGTGTGTGTATATACACATACAAATGTATACAAACACAAATATATGCAAATGCATGTGTGTTTAATCAGGTCAGACCTGTCTCATATCAAGTCACAAAATGACTGTGAATGCAAAGTCACAAAAAGGGAGAGCAGATCCTGGATCAGATATTCCTGTCTGCAAATGAGAATTCCCATTCTCATTTGCCTGCCTGCTCCCCCCTCCCAAAAAAGTCATTACCAGAGGTGATATGTTCCCCAAAGTTTTACTTTCTGGGAATCAACATTTTCCCAGTGAATATATATATATATATTTATATATATAAAAAGAAATCTCAATGATACATTTTTACCTACATCTACAAAGGTGTATGCACACAACATACCTCTTAATTTCTTTTGGTAGAACATTGAGGTGAAAGCCATGAAATAGTGTTAAAGTAAATGGTGCATATATTCATGCATTTCAATTAACAGAGGAAAAAATGTGACAGAGTATAATACAGACTTGAATTTGACTCGTGCTATATCATTTCACAACATATTAAAATGTAGCTAACAACTGAAAACAGGGACACCGATTAGTGAAAAGAGTCATTGTGCAGGTTTCCCTTCTCTTGCTCCTTCACAAAAAGAAACCACTACCAGCATCACAGCGCGCGTCAGCACTATCTGCTTCTCTCCACACAACTTTGATTCTTGCTGGTGTTTGTTTGTCTGGTCCCTATCCTGAAATCACCCCCCTTGGCTGTGAGACGTTTCACAGTCACATTTCACACTGCATGTATGATGAGGATGATTCATAATTCAGTACTCCCACAGTGTGCTCCCACTCAAACTAAATCAGTCCTTATAGCTGTTTCCTATTCTCAGCAGGGCAAGATATTCAGGATACGTTTCCTGTAAGCACTCATTGAGAAGGAAGGGCTCTTCCTTTCCCTACAAGTATAAGTATAAAGCACGTTTCAGCTCCCAAAACTTAAAACAAAGACTGGAAATTAGTCATCATGCAAATAGGCTCTAGCTGCGCTGTTTTTCAAGTCCTATGTCACTAGAATAATTGAATCCTCTCAATTCCCAGAAATGTGGTAATAATTAGGCTGGAAGGAGGAGAGAGATGAATGAGGAGTGAAAAAAAAAAAAAGAAAAAAGTCAAAACAAAGACTAAGTAGCTGTGACTAACAAAACTGAGCAAAAGGAGAAATAATGGACACATTTTCCTTTAGTACCTACTGAAACTGGCAGCAGTAGTAGAACAAAGATATCGTTGTTAATTCTGTACTCCTAAAACGTGATGATAAATTCATGAAACAACAGTTTTGGATTAGGTTCAAAGTGTCACCAGTAACCTTGAAAATGAAGCGAGGCAGGGATAACAGCAGTGCGTTATGCCAAAACTCCAAAAATCCTTGCCTGACACACACAAAAAATTATCAGAAATACAAAGAAAGAGTTAAGTAAGTGCTGCGTTGTGTGACCTTGTAATGTTTACAGCAACGGTATCAGTATTGCAGATATACCATGGTGTAAACACAGCTACACAACCAAGAGAGTATGGATGCATTTGGAGGGCAAGCTGGGGGAGGAATGAGTCTGAGGTGGAACTACAGGTCATAACTGCAGGCACAGATATGCAAAGCATAGCCAAAGTATTTATTCTACTAACTATTTCTGTGATGGGAGGAAGGGTTTAAGTTTACACTGTTGGGATACTGTGATCTGTATCTCTGTGAAGTTGAGTTGCCTACTTCTGGTAAAATTAAACTGTGCAAGAATCTGCACAGTTACCAATCCTGCTTTAAGAAAATGCCATAAAATAAACAGCTAGGAAAACCAAAAGATTTCCAAGGACATACGATCTGTGAACAGTGAAGCTCGGTTCATACAGGGAAGAAGATACGCCCAGTCCTGATGGACAAGAATCTATCCTTCCAGATTAATGGAGACACAAAGTAATGAGCCTGAAGCTGATTCATTTTATTCCTAAAAGCATCTTTTAGATGAGGTGCTTCCTACATTACTGCTTAAGTTTTACTTGCTGGATTGTCATCAGGGCAAGTCTTATTCCACAAAGGGCAGTTCCACTTGTGAAGTATAAGGAATATAGCAGTAGTGTAAAATGCTATTTGTTTAAGACATGTTCAGCAGCTATAAGTGCCACAAAGCAGAAGGCAAAGCAGCAGAAGAAAAGACTTGACAGAAGAAACTCGATAGGTTCTACTTCTCTTCCTTCCTGCTTTTTCTTCATGGCCATAATTCAAAAATCCAGACTTAGCTTTAAACATTCCATCATGGCAAAACCAACACACAAAAAATTCACTGGCATGTCCAGGTTATAGCTGTCAAGCACGCATAGAGTACCAGGCTGAAAAGCACACCACAGGATATGCTCTGTTCAGCTTATCTGCTTTCTCCTTATTTCAGTTTTGATTTTCCAGTGGAACAAGTGTGACAAAGCAGCAGGTAAGGCATTTGCTCAGACTGCTCTTCTGGGCTCACATCAGTCCTGAGGCCTATCATGGAAATATCTGCAACCACTCTAGCAGTGACTCACCGAGTTTTAAAGGTTAAAATCCTTCCAACATAATAACAACAACAACAACAAACTGCATATGCCACTGGTTAAAGGGATACATTGTTCTCGCCAGACTGTTCTTAATACATCAGTGATCTTTCCTCAAAGAGAACATGTGGGGCACCAGCTCCAGTGAACAAAGTTAGAGGCTGGAACTGAGCAGGAAATGGTTTTACCAGCCTGCAAAAACCGGAACATTTCAACATTATTCCACTCAGCAGCAGAATGGGACCAAGAGGAGTCCCAGAAGGCCAAAGAAAGGAGAGCTGATGTTCTTTCCTACAACTCTGAAAACATAACTTAAAAGCCCTGTTCTGCCTGGACAGTGGGTTTCTCAGTATGACAGGTAACACACAGTGGTGGGCTGCCACAGTCTCTACTTTCTCTCTGATTTTTAGAGATGTATAGAGATGAAAACCTATTCATTGTTGCCCTGAAAAACTTTATAGACAAGAGCATGAGTAAAACAGGCATTTTCCTTACTAAAAATAAAAAAATGCATCAGAGAACCTATCAAACATTATTGAGGTCCCCTACAGAAATCATACCCAGCTCCATGCCTAATGGCCATGTGGGAGATGTATATTCACAGTAGCTGTACTCACAATATCACAAAAATACAAAGAAAACCCACCCAATTACAAGTTAGTCTATGCAATAACTCAGTCTGGTTTCAATCAAAAATATTTTCAATTATATTTGTTCCTTGTGCTAGTTATTGTTCCATATAGCTTTTCTGCATGGATAAATGAGGACTTAAAAAAATCAGCACCATAAAATGCTCTCTAATGGAATAGAAACTCATTTTTGGTTTCCACTGCGGCAGCTGGAGTATGAAATGTTACTTAAACTCATCTGTGCATTTCATTTTAAAACAGCTACTAAACCTGCATTTAACTCCTATGAAATTAAGCATTCATGCCTAATTGTACAGGCCTCGTGCCTGGTTAGGGGTGAAATGTTCCAAAGCTTAGACATAAAGAGGTCAGGCTCTTGGGTCAGACTCTGAAACATTATTCCTTTTCAAATATTCAGTTTACAATACACCTGCCACTATTCATTTTTGTAGTACTATTGTCCCGTATTACCCAGCTTGGTTTGAAGTACAAAACTAAATCTACTGCATAAAAGTCAGCCGGAGGACATAAACATTATAAGAAATGTTTCCAACTTTGTATTTAAATAGCTAGTGCTCCCACAGAAGAGGAGAGAAGGCTGAAACCTTGCAACAGACTGAGTTCTTTGGAAGTTCATTGTGATCCAGCAAAAGCTTTTCCATTTAGAAAATGTTATGAAGCCTGCGTTAACAGGCTTATAGAAACATATACTTTAATAGGAGCATGTAATGCTAACATCCTACATGACGCTGGATATGCATGTGTCTGTATAACGACAGTTAGTGAATATTTAGCTTGTTAAATCAATTCTGAAAGATTTTTTCTCTTGTATTGAATTAGAAAAGAAATTACACAAATCATAAGAAATAGCTATGGCTGTAAGTTATTAGTTTGGAACACTTTTTGTTCTTAAATATTTAAGATGCCAATTACTTACTATGTCTCCTCGTATATTTTCAGCTGAGGTGATAACTAAATCCATTATCATCAACTGCTCTGATCTTTTGATACATTTCTTTCTTCTCAAAATTATTGCTAATACTCTTAGCAAACATTTAGAAAGCAAAACACCTGATGAACAGAATAGGCAGCAAGCGAGAAAGGGCAACAGGGACTTAGCCACAACTGGGACACGTTTGAGGTAGGTTCAAAGAAGAAACTGGAATCTGACCCAAAAGCAGATTATTGCTATGATCTGGCAATAGTGATACCAATAAAGAACCCATGGGTAAATAAGCATTTAAACAAAGAAGAAGTGAAGCAATCCTAAGGGAAAAGTTTTGAGAACCTTCTCGTCTATGCTGTGCCCTGTAGAACAGCACTAGACCATTTTCTAGGATGAGAAACGTGTGCTGACGATTCAACACGTTGGAAAATTATTTACATTGTGGTCTCATGGCTGGGATAAACACGACAGCCCCGACCACTGGACTGATTAATTGAAGATATCCTGATATTGGAATGTCACTGGTGTCCTCTGACCATTTTATGACTTTTTTATTATCCTTTCCTTGTCTTTTATGGAAAAACAGTTGAAATAAAAATATAAGAGCAACGCTGAAGCAGAAGGTGTTCTTGCTTTATGGAAAAAGGGCTTTTCCCTGCTCAAAAAATTGAAATCAAACTTGTTTTTGGAACCCTAGGGTTACTCAGCTGTGTATGTGTGACTATACCACTAAAAAACCCTCAGTGGATTCTCTTTCCCCTTTATCTGCCAAAGAGAATTGTCAATAATGACAATTCAAGCTCAGCATAAAATTTATTTCTGAATGAAACGTATACCTTAAACTGTTGTGTGGACCTTTTAGTTTTAGTTTCAAAGATATACAATTCAGTTCCTTGATTCATGAAAGAATTGACAGTAAAAGCCTACATAAATACATTTTAGTAGATACCAGATTCAGCCACAAAGACCCACCATTAACCACAAGGTCTCTGTTAGGCTCATTAGCTCTGAGTCTTATCTGAAATTCTCTCTGAGAAAGCTTTGCCACAAAGCGAGCAAGACTGTTCTTTGCAGATGTCTTTTAAGGCAAAGATTACTTGAGCTAAAGCTATTCGGTTGTACAACATGTGTACAACAATGTGGAATTTTACTAAGCTAGGTAAAAACAAGATGACTCCAAAGCGTTTGAAAATGGATTTGTGTGTGTATATCTATACACGTAAACAGTTACCAGCTGCAGTGACATATATGCTGAAAGTTTAAAAATGGCAATAAAAATGTAGAAGTCAGCTAATGCCTAACTTTTTAGTGAAAAATTATTTCATACTGATTTTTAATTTCTGAATTTTCAAATATTAGGGTGTTTTCAGTCACAAAACCATAAAATTGATTGAAAGGAAAAGTCAAGATATTCATGATCCTAATCTCTGTCAATTTATCAAGAGTAGAAAGCAACCAGCCTCCCCTTCAAGTTACCTCAGCTTTGTTGTGAACGAGTTGAATTCAGTGGTTGACAAACCCCTTACATGCATTCATATAATCACTGAATAGGTTTTGTTTGGTTGTTCTTTTGGGTTTTGTTTGCTTTGGACTTTTTTTAGAAGCCTTTTATTAGCATTGAAAGAAGACAAAGTCATTCAACATTCTAACCCTTAAAAAAACCCCCGTTGATACTAGAGTTACACAGGTAAGTAGTCCAGCATAAGGAACTGTAAGAGTTAAGGCTCACAAGCATTCTTATCTGTTACAGATCCTGTTGGAAAAAAATAAAATGTATCTATTTACAAATGGACACCTCTAACATGAAAATGAAATAAAAGTTGAGAACAATTTGTCTGTGATACGCTGTTTGACTGTATGATTTGAAAGGAAAGGAAGTTGAGATCTGCCAGAGAGGGACTATTAGAAATGAGAAACATGACAAGCTGCTTATCTTTTCTGAGACAAGAGTTATTTGTTGCTGGAGGAACATAGTGAGGCATGTGTGGGGGCAGATTTGTATGGTTCTCTCAGCAGGGAGATGGGCTACATCAGTATCTATTAAAAAGACAATGCCTCATCTCACTGCTATACCACAAAATCTTAATGAATACTGTAGGTTTAAATGTGCATTACTAAATATAGCATTTCCCATCCTGGTCTAAACTTTGTACTAAATTCATTACATGCGGTGAGCAATTGCATAATCAAGAGAAATAACAGTTGAGGCAGCAGAGATTATCTGAACTTGCAAGCCACATCTGTGGATCTCATGGGTAAAGCTGCAGATCCCCAGATGCACAGGAAGAAGTGAAGGCAGCTAGAGTAACTGTATCCAGTATAGCACCACTTTAATTATCAGCAATAGATCTCTATTCATGTAGTTGGGAAGAGCCACAACACAGATGCCACTCACAAGTTACCTATGTGGCATGATCAACACCCACAAACATCAACTTTGCTGAGGTCTTCTTCAGGCTTACAGTTTACGTGTGGTCTACTTTAGAGAGTCCTGTCCTGTTTCTTCTCTGAGTGCTATTCTAATGCTTTTACAGAAACCCAGTTGCCTGAAGATCATAACTAACCAGCAGATATTGTTAATGACACCACAGCAGCATTACAGGCCTTTGACTTCACTTCCAAAAGTCTAACAGACCCTTTCACAAGGCATGAATATCCATAGTGTGATACGTACTGCTTCAAAATGTACATTCATACCAATAGTGTTCCGGACAGTTATCTGGTTATACTGTGGCGTTAGTGCACATGGTTTCACTTTATATCTTCCTTCCCTGTGCTTGCTGCGTGGCTTTTGGCAGGGTCATAAAAGATATGACTCAGCCACTTGTCAGCACAATTTTTATGACCCAAGGATAATTAAGTAGGAAGCAAGCTTGTCTCTTAAGTAAAATCTTCATTGATTACTAATTTTTGAAGCACTATGTTTGAAGTGGGGTTAGCGGGAGACAGTACAATAAGTTTCCCAATAATAAGGAAGCATGTCTGCAAATCCTTAAGGGGTTCGTGAAATCATCTATACATGTGAATGATTAAAACAAGTTTCACTTGCTTCACTGGTGACTAGATTTTTCTATATCCCACTACAAAAATGGCGTTTTCTTTTTCTTACTTAATTTAGGATCATTATAGATTTACAATAAAATCTCAAACTCAGCAGCTAGCACCAAAAGGAACATTCCTCTGGACTTGGTGCTCCATAAACACAACAGAAAGCTAACTTTACCTTTGGGCTCCCTTCCTTCATGAACAGCTGTCCTGAAGTCACTGAGTAACTCAGATGTATTTAGGATTGAGTACATGAGTTGAGAGATGTTTAGAACATTAGTAATTTTCAGTATTTGAAGGCAAAAGACACATTTACTATGGAGAGGATTACAGTCAGATACCTACACTTGCATGTCTGCAGTGAAGTACAGCAATTCCACTCTCACACACTCCCAAATTGTCATTACCTAGGTGACTTACTTGAGAAAACACTTTTAGATTAGTGTAAGAGCTTTACCTTAATCAGACTGTATATAAATTTGTGGTGATGCATGAAGATCTCTGTCCTGTTTCCCAGAACAATTGGGTTTTACTCCAAACTCTCTGTGCTTTGCCCACCTTAAGGCTGCCCGTCTTCAATATTAACGTTACCTGCAAAAAACCCCACAATTAAATTACACAGCACTAATCAGCAGAATAATTCTTTCCTAATAGTGTAATTCTGATGCTGATGTCCTACAGCTTCAAGCGTTAGAGTTGGATGAATTTCAGAATACTGTTTGTGTAACTTGCACTAAGCAGATGCTTTGTTTATATGCTTTGTTTATTTGTATATAGACTTTGTTTATAGCTCAATAAGAGATTCTTTCCCACTCGTTTCTACATAAAGTTCACAAAGTCTATGCCTATTCTTGGCTCACTATTACCTCTTCCAATAGCTTCTTTGGCATAAACATGTTTTGGATACTCAAAGAAACCTGACTATTTTCTCAAGCTATATTGTTTGTTCCATTAAAGTTCTCTGTGATTCTATGTGAACCACTCTCCGATAGCTAAAAATTCCTCTTTCCACAGAGCATTCCCCTCCAACCAGAGTATCACAAAATCTGGTTTACATTAATTGCGTCTCAGTCCAGCTTCAGTATAAATGAATCACCTATCTTTATTGTTCCTTCTATTGCCTCGTTTTGCCATTTGCTCCAAGTCAGGATCTAACCCAAAACGTGGCAGCGCTCCACTCTGCAGTCATATATTATAAATGGTTTTCTCACCCCAAAATGGCAGTATTAGTTCTACCACAGACTAACAATTGAAGGCTCAAGTGTAAAGTGCACCACAGTCATTACAAGAATAGCTGTATCAGCTCAATAACATATATTATATGAAGATCTATACATTTCTCTTTTCTGATATACCACTGCCTACCAGTATGGCTCTAAATCTGATCTATTCATTATCTTGTAAAATAATTTTAAGGCACATTTTTCATCATGCTTCTATATGTGGCAGAGATGTCTCAAAATATACCATGTGGATGGATTTGCTGTAAGAAAGGAAAATGCTAAGATGGTATTCATCAGAAAACAAACAAATATTGCCATGTTTCTTGTTACATGCAATTCCAGTTAATGAAAGTCCAATGATTTCACTAGGTAGAGGTCTTTTGGGTTGTTGGGATTTTTTTAAACTTACATTGAAATTTTATTTAAATAGGCTTCTCTCTTTTTTGGTCTTTTTGTTGTGGTTTGTTGGGGTTTTTTTCTCAACAAGCTCTCTTCCCCACATCTTTTGTAGTTTCTAGGACTTTATGTTTCTAGCTGGGCTAAACAAAGCCATTTAAATATGTAAAAATTAAGGAATGTTGCATGAGGAAAACAACCCACTCAGCACTAGTCTAAACAAGACAAGTCCTGCACTTCATAAACAAACATTTCTACCCACCTCTCTTTTGCTATTTTTCTTTCTAATATGGAACATATGTAACTAGCTTTGAGACAATTGGAAGTAAAAGTATGTTTGGGATCATATTATCCCCTATCTTTCAGGCACACAAGAAAAACAAAGCTATTAGTACAGCTCAAGCTGATCTTGTATGATAAAATAAAATGTCTAAGTAATGAAATTTATTTCTGCTGGCAAAGTCATTTTGGAATCACATGATGGTGAATGTATTCATTCTTTTGTCTCTGCTTGCTCTGATTTAATATGAAGCCTGTAAGCTGTCTGTCACTACCTATTCTGATTCATTAACCTCATTATTGCAAATCAATCAATTTTATCATGCTACTTAAATATATCAAAATGTAATCCAAGACTAAATTCATGACATACTTTAGGAAAGATATAACTACTCCTGATGCATGAATTTACATTATGCAGAAATGTTATTCTGGTCATAACTGGAAAGTTACTCTGCATTACCCTCTTCACTTCTCCTGTCCCATCAGCTGTACTGAAGGGACCTAAAACCCATACTTTTATATTTCTTACAGTTATAACTGACATTGGTAAATTCAAAATAAATTGAACATGTGATTTGAAAAGAAAGAATTTCACAATTTCCTAAATTTTGGAGTTATGACACATTGTTTGGATCAGAAACTTTGTATTTGATTTACATTACTAAGGATTGGGGGAGGTTTGTGCCAGTTTCTGTCAAGCTACAAAGGGAACTGATGAATCCATACTGCCATACTTACTGCCCTGAGAAATACCTCAGCGTAACCAGATAGGAAGTTAACCACTCCAGACATCAGGTGCCCCTCTTTTTCCTTCTTTTGGCTACTTCCACTGCTTCCTCATCCCATAGACCTGCAAGTCCTTTTCTGGCCAACAGCACTAGAGAGGTAAAAATCAGAATATCTGTCCCAACTTTGCACTGCACTAGACTCTTGTTCCAGGCTTCTATTCTGGTACCTGATAAATCAATAATAAAACCACACAATGCAAGTGTCAAAAATTAAATGGAAAACTGCTAGGGAGAAGAAAAAAAAGAGGTTAAAGTTTTGGCTATAGTTGATGAATGGAAAATTTTCTCTTCTCCCTAGCAGCATGTTGGTGAGGTTTTTAAGCAGAAGTAGGAAAAAGGGAATAACAAACTTAATTTTATCCAAAGCCAACTCAAAGTAAAGTGGTCTGAAGAGCTGAGAGTGTTTCTTGAGAGTTGTTTCTGATCACTCTGTTCATGCACCATATGTAGTGAGGAAGCACATAAACCAGGGATTTAAACACAAAGATACTAGCAATTTGTAATACCATGCTAAGTACTACAATGTCCAAGGCTTTTCCTGTTTGAAAATCTGGATAATAATTCCAAAACTTAAAGGGATCTTGGGAATAGAAACACGGAAGTTTGGAAGGTGCTTTAATTTTGTGATAACATGATCCAGAAAGAATATAAAAATTCTAGCTGATGACTATCATTTCAATTTTAGCTGTTTCAGACAGATTACTTTTCTTTTGCATCTTCGTATGCTTCAACATTTAGCATCGTTCAGGTGCACTCTAGTTTTTAATTTCATAGCTTTCAGATTATGAACTATTTTACTGGGGGTTTTTTAAAAGCAAAATATTTGAGAAACAACATACAAGAAATACAAAGAAATGGAAGATACTGTGCACCAGTAACCAATGATAGTACACAAGTGCAAGACTTCTATCATTGCAACACAAACACCCACAGTAAAGAACTTTGCTTTGATTCTAGTGCTTGATAAGGAAGGAAAAACCAGAGTTCATTCACTCAAATATGATAGTGCTGCGTGAGCTTTAGTTAACACTAAGGAGCAATTCCTAATTATTGCATCATTACAGAAAAGAGAGATGATTCTAGATAGACCTGAAAGAAAGCAGCCCAGTAAATATGGATGTAAATGATATCTACTCTTGCGGGGGGGGGGGGGTTAGTATAGGAACTAACTGAAGGGTTAGGTTAAATTTGATGGCTTAGATTTTGTGAGGATCTATAGATGTGAAATCAAGGAAATAATAAACATATTCTTTTCCTTTTTGGTTATTCTGAAACATCTGAATTATAAATTTAACCAAGGCCACAATAAAAGGAAGTTAAAGCATTAATCCCGCATTAAGATTTGCGTATGTAATTACAGTGTTTCACTTGGAAGTTTGTGGCCTTCTCAAAATCTGATACAGAAATTTGGTAACAGTCAACGGCTAACTAGATGATCTTGCAACACCAAAAAGTATGCTCACATATAGAACGTTCTGTCATTTCCACCGACTGCTGAGTAAAAAAGAAAAGAATAAAGGAAAGAAATTAAGAGTCCATGAAGATTTGAATCTTAAAGGAAATATGGCAGCCTTAGGCCATTACATTTTTTAACACATATATAGAGATAAAAATCCACAGAACCATTGTATGATTCTATGACTGACATCCATAACATTTATTGAGGCTGTTCATATTTGTTTTCTTTCAGGTAACTAATAACATTGGCAGGCTGTGGATAGACTGTCTTGGCAAGAAATCATTAGTTGCTGTATAATGAATATTTTACACATATTACATGACTGACTCAGGCTTAATCCCACCTTTAATTAGAGTCTTCACATGTGCCAACTTGCTGCAACTAACAGCTCAACATCTCTCTTAGTGTGAACTCACCAAAGGTGACTTTTAATAAAGCTTGATTCCACTGTAGGCATCAACGTAGATCAGAGAAATGTGAAGAGAATTTCAAGGAGCTCTTTGTCAACTCTGATCCACCTCCTCTTTCCCTTTTCCCTGACCCTTCCCTCTCCCTTTCCTTATACAAGCACACACACTCTGCCACCCAGGGCAAGCACTTTTTCCACAGGAAAGGACTGCAGTGGGTCACAAAAGATGCAGGTCACAATTCACTGCTAGTGGAACAAGGCAGAGATGTGGGTCAGGAAAATGCAGTGATTAATGAGAACCCAAAGAGAAATACTTCTGATTTCAGATTTCCCAAATGTCAATTCTACCAAGTATTGGTTTCCACACAATAACTCAACATAAATGAAAATCCAGTTTGTGTCCTGGAAAACAGTGTGTTTTGATACTTTCTGAACTAACTTGTCTTTCAGACACTACACAGAAGGAAAGATCTTTTGACTGGTCTTTAACAGAAGTCTAGTTTAGCTTTCCTTTCTGCCGTAAATCACAGAAAAAAAAGAGGTTTTAAAGGTTCTGCCAATCAGCCAAGCTTCTATATAGCCACTTTACGAACATCTAATCTGTCCATGTGCTTGGCCATGACTAACCAAATATTCAGAAGAAGGTTTTTGAAGTTCAAAGCCTTGTTTTCATTTTTTTCATTTGCAAAAGTGGGTTTGTTGCCTTTCTGGAAAAACTAAACCAAAGAACTATCATGTCATCAGTTGTCAGCAGAAGAGATGAACGTTCGGAAGTTCCTATGTTTATCAATACAGAAATGAAAGGCATCTTACATGAAAGAAAAAACATCCTTTTTTAGGAAGTGCTTCAGAATCCAACAATGAAAAGCCTGCTGCATAGAGCTAGGTAACTACAGATTGTCACACTGTTCATTTTAATATAACCCCACAAACATTCCAATATTTGATAATAAAATAATGTTACATTTCATTTGATGAAGCTAGTTTAATTTACAGCTCCTTGTAATTAAAATCCCACCTAAATGCATCACTTTGCTTTTCCCTGTAACTCAGCTGCCACAATACTTGTCAATACCTAATATATTCTTTAATCCTTACTTCCCTTTTCACCACTGTATTTGCCCATCTCCATCTTTTTGGCAGGACAAGGGGTAGTACACATGTGGTCTAATTTGTGTGCTGACACATGTGAGCCAACAATGCTTCCTGGAATGATGAAGCCTGAGGAATACCACTCACTGCAATCTCACCTGCATTTCAGTGAGGGAACTTGGAGAGTGTCTCTCCTTTACCAGCTGCTGTGCCTGTAAGTTCACTCTCCTCTACAATTGACATAGGTTAGCCAGTGGTTTCAAAAGCTACTGAGGAGATGAAGAATAGCTACCAAAGAACAATATCCTGCATCTTTTTTCTACCATATTCTAAGCAACTAGAGAGAAACAGGCATTGCAAGTGCGAAATGATAACAATGTCACATCAAACAGCAGTTCCTTGATGTTTTAAGGTAGGATAAAGAATGCAAAGCTAGTGTATTAGAGCTCAGTACATAAAGGCATCCCCCAGTCAGCATCTTTAAATGCAGTATACAGCTGTCTGTCTGGCAACATTTGGCTCCAAATAACAGCCTAGAATGCGTATCCTGCCAGGACAGGTAAGCAGAACTAATGCGGAGAACATACTGTAGCATTCTGAAGTACTTCATTTATTCTACACAAGCTGGCTTTTGAGCTTGTGCATAAAATAGCCTCCTGAGGCTTAGAAATAAAATACTATTTAACATTCTGTGCATGGAGCTGGACTTTGAATGAATCCGTGGTGTTGTCAATATGGGGAACCCTTTCAGTTTAGCACGTATGAACTGAGTAATTCTGAACTCCTTTCATAATTCCTATTCCAGTAAAAGCACAGGATCCAAAGACATTACAGGAAGGGGTTTATGGTTGTTCTCTGGGAGTCAGTTCAATTCTGTCAAATCACTGACTGTGTCAGCAGATGTTTACATCATCCAAGGTTAATCAGAGGGAATATGGAATCAGCATCATCATAGGTCAGTGGAATTGCAGAGTCTATAAATAAAGGGATTAATGTGAAGTGCTGTAAGCATTAAAATAGCTTTTGGTGTAAAATATGGACTTTGTCATTTCCCTCAAAGGTTGGTGTGTCACTGCTGCTGATTTTAGCATGTACACCACAAGCCAACAGAGACCCACCCAATGAATTAGTTTTATCTGTAAAGAGAAATTATTTTTTTAATTGAAAGATTAAAAGCAAGGAACAGGGAAAAGAACCTGCAAAAGAGAGGGAAAATTATTCAGAACTGCACACCTTGTGAACTATAAAGAGAGAGCATGTTAGGTATATATAGTTTCACATGCAAACTGCTGGCAAATTGTCAAGGAACTGAAGGAGAGAGACTGAGAAAGAGTTATATTGAAAATGTAATTCTAAAGACAGAACACTTGAGCCAAGGATTGAATAACTAATGGAGAGGAGGTTTGATATAAAGGTCAAATAATTAAGCCTTCAACAGGAAATATTTATGGGCTGAGATTACAGAGCTGATAAATGAAAGGCATCTGGGATGAAAAAATAAAGAGGTACTGTTGAAAACAGCACAAAATTTTGACAACTGGGTAAACTGAGGGTCTTAAAAAGTATTAGCGTTGGAGACAAGAAAGAGGACATAAAGGAATCTCTTTGGTGCTTGGGAAAAAAGGTATATGAAACACAGACTTGTTAAAGAATACAGTGCTGCTTGAAAAGATTGGCAAAAAGAGGGAAAAACCAGAACACAACACTAGATGTTATTATCAAAGTGGAAATCACCCAGAAATAAAGAAACTTGGCTATAGTACTTACATAAAGGTGAAGAAAACAATCAGCCTACACAAGAGAAAACAAATTCTGTGCTGGATAGACAAAATACACTTGAGGAAAAGAAGAAACTATAGCCCTGACAAGTCACCCTATGTTAACTATGGCTATCCAAGTTAAATGACATTGCGAAATTACATGGCATAACCATGCCCGGACCTGGAAGCACTTATCTAGGCACAATTTTATCAGCGTTGAATAAAGCTGAGGTTTCTTACATTGTGTTCACATTTTCCTGAATATTAGGTTTTTTCCCCAAAAGATGTTGGTAATAAGCTTAGTATGGTGTTCACTATGACCCCCCAAATCCTTTCCCACTGAACCACTGTCACCAGTTTTAGCTTATTTCACTGTGTTGATTCCATGCCATCTTTACAATTTGTCACTTTGAAGTCTGGTTCTGTCCTTCCTTGCATCTTGCCCTCATCATCCTTAAAGCTTATAAACACATGGTCCCATCATCAGAAAAAATATTAAGAGCAGTTATTTTCCTAGAGCAGGTTTGAAAACATGTATTACTTGGCAAAAGAAAAATTGTACATTTTTCCTGAAAACAGACTAAGTATTTTGGTTTCCTTCAGAAACTTTCTAAAAGCTCCCAGATCACAGATACTTTTTCCCCCCATAGTTTTTTTTTCCTTCCATCTACTTATGATATACAGCCACTTCCATATCTCCTGTTTCCAAGGGAATTACTTCAAAACAGTTAGCATTTCTATCTTTTCCAGTTATGACGGCTGCTGATTGAGGTGGCATGCTACCAAGCAAGGATGTTTTGAACATTATGGTTTGTCTGAATTCTGATTTATGAAGAACCAAAGTAACTCAATCTATGATTTCCTTTTGACACAAACCTACATGCAGATAGTTTATAGGGCAACAAAAAATACACTTTTTTTCCCCAAAGACAGCAAAAATGGTCAACTTAAAAAAATAAGGTGGTTTACATCAAGATGGATTATGGTGCAATCAGAAAAAGCATACATATAGATGAGTTAAGTAAAAAAGTAAAAGTAAAAATTAAAGCACACATAAAATTCCTTAACACTTGCTTAGGGTGTGCATCCTAATCAGTCATTTATCTTTCTATATCACTAATCCACATTATGCTGGAACTTGAAATTCTGTTAGATAATTTACTGAGAATAGCACTTATTTTGTTGGACACCATTATGAGTATAATACTAGAAAAGATTTCTAGTTCTTTAGCCCAATCCCCATCTTTTGCAGTTATTGCCCTATAGAATTCCCTTGATAATCTGAGTTGCAACTTGAAAGTAATCACTCCAAGTAGGACTTAACCTAATTGCTTTCCAATGAGGTGACAACTTCTTTGCATTTAATTTTTTCTTTAATTTTTTGAGATAAATGCATTAGTAGCCACTTTGCTTATTTCTTCTTTTGTTAATACAATCCTTTACCTTAAATATCTTTCTTTATGTTGTATGCCCCATTCTGGTTTTGTCTAATCCACACAGATAAATCCCCCCTTCTTTGCTTAGCTTTGCCAGACCAAACAAGCCAATTTCTTCTGCTCCATTCTTTTACAGTAGTCTCTCCATTCCCTTTATAGTTCTACTAAGTACATCCATATCGCTTTTTCACATGGCATGCCTTTTCCATAGGAGTTAATCAAGTTGCACAGAGCTTTTGCACAGCCCTGAACTTCTCATAGAAGTATCTTATCCAGTAAACTCTAAATCACATTTTCATGGCTTACTCACACTCAATTTGTGCTGAACACACATTTTCGTCATATTAGTTGCTTCTGACACTAACCTACAGCAGATATTCTTACTGCGAGTCTCTAAGAAAACAGCTTTATCATATCCAATCTTAACCCATTTCTTTTATGTCCATCCTCAGTCGTTTGAATTAGCTCCTTGTACTGACAGCTGGTTTAATCAGGATGTGTCTATTTTTAAATGACAAGGTCATTAACAAAACTATGAAACAAGAATGTTTGCAAAACTCTTCCTTCAGGTTCACCATTTATAAACCCAAGCCAGACTGAGTACAAGCCAGCGTCCCACACTTAACACTGTTAACCTCTGCCAGCATAGGATATTTTTTACCATTTCATTATTCCCCATCCTCCATGTAGTTTCATATATGGTGCTGAATGCCAGATGCATCACAAATACACCAGAGAAGGCTAATTTTGTCTCTTTTTTCCCCAGATTTCTGTCTACAGACAATCAGACATTTTAAATGAAATAAAATTGCTCACCACATACGTAGCGATTTGCAATTGGTGAAGTTGTACCACATTTTGGTTTTCCTGGTTTCCATGTTTCCTTCACAATTGCTGTGAAATTTGCATCCTACTGAGGTTAGACAATTTTGATATAGTTCCTGGATCATATTATTTCCCTCTCTTTCCCCATCTTTAGTGCAAGTACCACAATTGAAGTAAGCAGTTTAAATGAAACTACTGACCTGCATTTAGTCATTATTCACAACATAGTATTTTTACACATTGTATATTAATATTCTTTTTTGCATATAACAATTTTTGAGCCTTCCTAGGGGACTACTCATTAGAAGGAATAGGCTAAAATTCCATTTTGACATGACTTATGTTTGTTAGAGCTCAAGGTACTTTACTATGTCGAAAAACATGCTCTGCCTGAAGGACAAAAGGTTAAGTTTAAGCTACTGAACACTTGTTAGCAACACCTATGTTCCTGTGTGTGCAATCTTTCAAGGAGGTAATATGTGAAGTGAGTGACCATCATTCTGAGTCTAAATGAGCTACATCCTCTGAGTCGTTTCAAAAACATGAAGCCAAAGAAGTTAAAGAAGGAAGATTTGGATAAAAGTTTTCCTCACAGCCAGTTTGCAGATGAATGACCTGTCTCACATGTATTAATCTGCTCAGGGAAAGAATACTCACAACCATTACAATTTTGTCTGTTGAGCCACATCTATTAAAATAAAGAAATAAGTAAACGAATAAACATCTAAGCCCTCCTGTTTCCTGCAGGTACACTACATCTTGCTGTGAAAAACCTTAAATGAAGAGAGCTCCTGCTGGGACTGAATAGCTGCTTCCACAGCAGGAAAAGAAAGTGATTGGTTTTATTCCTTTCTAAAAGTGTCATGCCCTTTGTCTGGCACTCTTTGGAACTCCCTCACTACTGTAGCATATTTGATGATTATACCCATAAATAATATTACAATCACCAAGCTATCAAACTGCTTCTGATTTTTTTTATTTAACAGTTCCTCTGAGCAATAACCAAGAAACATGACCAATTTTTCCAACAATATCCAGAAACCAGTTTTGGCTGACCAAATAAATTATACATGACTCAAAATTAGTCAGAGGTAGCATTGGTTTAATCTTGGAGAATGCTGAAGCCAGTATGTATAAACTACTGTAATGAACGGCAAATTAAAACTGAACTCTCACAAGCAAGTAAGCTTAAAAATTCCTTAGAGATAATTTGAAATGTCTTGAAATTAATTAATTAAAGTTAATTGCTTTTCCTGGCCCATCTTAAAAAGGAAAATGTGAAGGGTCATAATTAAAAATAGATTAGAATTAGAACTAATAAGAATGTTTTCTCTGATGTTCTCCAAGAGAATGTGAAAAGAAGGTTTTGCAAAAGATTTTTTTATAAGAAATACCTTAATAGTTGTGAACGGAAATGCACATTCAAAATTCCCCCTGCACTGATTTGTAAAACAACATTAACATTTTAATCACAGAATCCCAGAGTGGTTTGCGCTGGAAAGGACCTTAAGGTCATCCAGTTCCAACCCCCTGCCATGGGCAGGGACACCTCACACTAGACCAGGTTGCTCCAAGCCCCTCTGTCCAACCTGGCCTTGAACACTGCCAGGGATGGGGCAGCCACAGCTTCTCTGGGCACCCTGTGCCAGCGTCTCAGCACCCTCACAGGGAAGAACAGGGTCTAGTCATAATACAACTCCATTTAGAAATTCCTGAAAAATGTTTCTTCCAATTCACATTTTCCAGAAAGTTTTCCAAAACATAAGATAACCAAAATAAAAGTTTGGAAATTAGACAGGTCTAAAATGATATGCCATTAACTTTGGGACAGCCTTTTCAGATTTGGATTGTTACAGACAGCAAAGCGTATGAACTACAAATATGTGTGAATATTATGAAATGTTAAAAAGACATTGAAACCAGAAAACTCCTATTATTAGAAGCTGTAGATCGCCCACATAAGCACATAGCAACATAAGCATATTGCCTGTAGCGCATGTAATAACATCGTAGTATATTTGGTTTGAGACATAAGAAATAAACAGCACTTTTGATAACACCTATTTACTCCAATAAACAGCCATTTCCTTTTCCTCAAATTTTGATACACACAACACTGACAAATTCAAGTCAGCTCATTGTTCTGAGAGGTAACCACCAAATTCTATTGGAAAGCTACTGATTTCACAGTTTAGCACAAGCATCCCTACAGTTAATACAGGCACAATTCTGGACTACAAAACCAGTAAAAACCAGAGAAAGATACTTTAGATTCAGACATAACAATGAGAAACGTTTCTAGAAGTGCACCGCAAATTGCGAAATTCAAACCTGATTTTAAATCTAAGAAAAACAATATATATACCCTGAGTTACCACACGATAATGTGGGAAGCTGCCACTTGGTGGCTACAAAACTCAAAGCACATCCGTGGTCACAGGTCTGGCACATGATTCAACTTGGATTAGTTCATTCAGATTGCCATCATCTTACCTTACAGGGTTTCCACTAAACAGAGTTGTTGTTCCTATCACTGCAGACACTGAGCACTTGAGAGGCATGTACAATAGATTACAGGATCCTCCCTTGGGTAAGGGAGAGAAATGGCGCACACACACCCCCCACCCCCCCCCCCCAGACCTTACCTTAATCTTTAAATTGAAAATATTCTTGCTGATTAAAAAGACTATGAAGTGAACAAAGTAGAGTAAGTTATAAAAGTTCATAATTTTGTTATCTGAGGGCTCAGTCCAACAACTTGCTAAAAGACTGTAGAGTACATTCGGTGAAAGGCTTCTGACTCCAGCAGTACCTTTGTAATTGAGGCTTTATGGAGGAGGTGGATTCAATAAGCCTAACATTATGAGCTTAGAAGACAACTAAACTTGAGTCTGTTAAAGATGTATTTAAGAAAACTAAATTAGGAACTGTATATGTTTAAGGGGAAAGATGCCGTTAACTCTGAACTGTACTCCACCGTGATGTTTTTTTTCATTTTGAAAGATAATGTTTAGGACTGATCATGTGTAGGCTCACTGTAACTCTCAAAACAGTGACATGGTCATTTGCATTCATTTCATTACCCTTTGGCCTTTTAACTGCTTTTATAGGTAGCTTATGCCACCCTTTCCCTGGATATTCTGACAACAAAGATTCTTAAAAGGCCAATTGGAAGGAATAAGAAAGTGGGAGGTTATTTTATACTTTATGATATAAACATTTTAAACTAAGAAACTGAAAAATTACACCATACAGTATGTATATGAATATAATTCCTTGTAATTCTGAATGATCCAATTACATTTAGAATTTTAGTCACTGCTAACAGACCAGCTGCCATAATTTTTATTTGCTGAAAATATGAATTCTTTATTTTACCTCTAAGTAGTCCAGAAAAAGCAGAATGTAAAGACTAGTCACTAAAAGCTAAAGATGTTTTGTAGTAAGAAACATATCTAACTCATAAATAAGGCAAGTGGCAATTCATTTGAGGCTTTGGCCTCTGTTAGCCTGTGCTATTATGTCTGTTTGACCTACTATTTAGCTACTACAGATAGAAAATTGCTGCATCAGAACAGGCTTCTGTGTAAACTCTACACATCTAAAATAATAACCTAAGAAGTGCTATGTCATACCCCAAGCAATCATTTTTAATGACTGAAGCTGATTAGGGATCTGCAAAGATACAGTTACAAGTTTTAACATGCCCTAAGGGGATATTAATTTCTCCTCAATACATAAAAAGTACTGGCATGGAAAAAATATTTTTAAGGAAGATAGTTACATAAATTAATAACTCCTATATTTAAATTAAATATCTAAAGATTGAGACTGCCTCTGTGTCCGTGTCTGTTATCTTTTACACTGAGATGAAAACGGGTGGTTCCTGCACGTTCTTCAAAGAGGTTAAAAGCAATTTGTATTCTATATATCAATGTTCCACTTTAATCTGTGTAAGATTAAGAAAAATGTCACACCTAGTTAGAGGCATAATGAATGAACAGCTGTGTAATAAAGCATGTATATTATGGGAAATGAGCTACATGGATCATGGAAAAAGCTGTTTTGTCCACAAGGAGTCACGTCTGCAATGGCAATACTTATTCCCTGAAGTAAAGCTGTTCAGACTCACATCTCAGGCAGTCAGCAGCCTGGCTTGGTCCTACTGAAGTATAAATTTCTACAAGCTTCTTGGTGAAGTTCAAAATAGTGGGAATACAGCATGTTGTATGATGTTTTAACAATTCCTCTGTAATATCTAAAACGTATGGATACAGAAAAAACTTAAACTCTTGATGGAAATACATTGCTGGAATACATTGTTGGGTAAATGCAATGTGACTATAAGAAACAATTATTTTCTCATATTTCATTGGTCATAAATATGCTATTTGGCTAAAGACAATTTTTACAATGTCACCACAAAATGGGATTTTTATCATTTTACTCAGATAACATTATTAATGACAGAGGTTATTAATAAGTGAGCTGAGTCAGAGTTACAGTCAGATATTACCAGTTGTGCATTTTTCATTTGTGACACTGGAGCTCTTTGATTCAACCCAAATATTATTCATGGAATGAACTCAAAAATCTGATATTCAGAAATTTAACACTTCAGAGCAGAAGTGTAGCTCTGATACAATTCACTGATCACTTGGATGACCCTTGCTTAAGGCATATAGATATATAAATACAAGCATAGGTACATGCACATACATACACATGTGCATATGTATATTTTTATATATATATCTATAGCTTTTGACTAGAAAAAGGAGACAGTTATTAAAAAATATACTAAGTCTTCAGCTAAATTCCTCTATTATTCCCTTTATTTTGTGCCAACACACTTATTTCTTCTCTCTAGGTATGGTCTTTTACTTATGTCTGCTTATGCCTTTTTTATTTTTGCATATTATAGCTACAGTATGTAAAACTTGTTAAAGCACATGGGCCTAAGGATGGCAGTAAGATGTTTCTATTCCATATTTTTAGTCAATTTTTAAGCCTGGAGATCACAATTTGATATACTCTGCGTTTTATCAGGATTAATATAGCTGTACTGAATTCCATTCTCATTTGAGAGTGGTGATTACATAAATTGCAACAAAATAGGTGTTTATAAAGTAAACTGATTTATTTCTTTTTCTGCAGTGAGCTGATATTTCTACGCCGTGCTGACATGCAACTCACAAATATGTGCTTTATAAATAACAAGGCAGCAAGGCAATATTCACAGATGCACATACACTGAGGTTTTGGGTTTAGTCCTTGAGCATCATTATTTGTACCTAGGTTGGATGCAGTTTGTCTGTGGCTCTCATTAGGCTACAATCTGGAAGTAGCAGTTGTCGTGCTCCGGGATGGTGAAGGAGGCAAGTGGGTTCCTTAATGCTTTGCTGCCATCATGTGGCTGGTGAGATCAATAAAATGATGGGGAGGAAGATCAACTATCACAATAACAGGCCTGGACAGCCTATCTGGAAGCCAGAGACTGGATCCCAAATAATTTTAACAACTTACTAATGAGTTGACTGACTGGACATCAAAACTCAGCTGCTTTTCAGAACTGTGACATTTAGTCACTGCCATTTGCTGAAAATATCCACGACAAACGCTATGGCTCACTTCTCTCTTTCAGGCTCTCTAAGACACCAGTGTTTAAACTGTGCCTGCTCCAGGTGATATCTATTATCCTGTCAACTAGCAAAAGCATCAGACTTGTATTCAGTACCTTGCTGAGTAAAACCCTAAAGAAAAAGTTCTACAGTAGCAGACAAGGAGCCTGCAATAGTAATTACTGTGATCAAAACCAGCTGTTCTCAGCAATACCAGGTTTTGGAGTTATAGCAGCATTTATCCTGATGAACCTAGGGTCAATGAAAAATTTATACAGGAAAACAAACTATGGCCCTGAGCCTTACTCAGCGTTACTAAAACGAACCATGGTCCGCTATGTAATATAGAAGTGAATGAACCCCACCTAATTTTTGGTGCTTATAACTACTCTGGCCAGAATTTCCTCTGTGAGAATTGATGATCCCACGACTTATCTTAAAAAAAAAAATAACAAAAAATAAAAAAGTCTAAAGATTTTAAGCATGCTTTAAATGAAGTTCATTTCTTCAGCAGTACCTGGTGGCAAACGAGTCCATAGAAAGTTTGAGGGAGATGTCCCAAACCTGGAGGATACTTCACATACTTTGATGTTGACAGAAGGAAAACTATCTGGAGAAGGTATGCGAAAGCTAGACTATATGGGAAGAATTTGGCTGTTAACTGCAGCTACAATACTACTGTTATTTTCTGAAGAAAGATCTAGTCTTGTAGTTGGAATCATTTTCTAGATCTGCTGTGTAGCTTGTGGTAAGTAACATAGTGTGCTCAGTACTCGTTTCACAATCCACAAGGCCACTAGCAAGGGATGACTGCGTTTTACCCTTCTGCATCCTTGGATGTTTATCCATAAGGATACAGATATGGATGAGGAATTCATATGCCAAACATTGGAAAGTATTAGTTGGCTCCCTGATAGATTATTTTGGCAGTTCTACTGGCATGTTTTTGGTTGCTACTGGGTCTGCTCTTTGGTGGGGCTTGTGTTAGAGATAACTTAGTTTTTGAACAGCATTTTGGTCCTAGCATGGAAGCATTTCACCAGATTCATCCGGTTTAAGTATTCAATTATTGTGTGCCTTTTCATTATATACAAATAAGAGATATACGATCAAATTGAATATTTTGCAAGTACTCAGTTTCATAAAAATAGCAAACTTTACAATCTTCAGTATTTCCTCCCTCCTTACCACAGATGGAAACCAAGATGGAAACATTTAATCCAGTACACAAACACATTTTTATTAGGAACAAAATCACTGCAATTTGTTCACAGCTTCTTTTTAAAAAATATTCTGATGTAAACCTATTCCCTGTTATACTTCCATATGTTGGCTTAGTTATAAAGCCAACAGCTATTGATGTCTTTATTTAAAAAACAATACTTTCCTGAGTCTCCAAACTTCTACTATTTCCCTCAAAAGGTTTTAAAAGGCCAAAACCCTGCAAAATAACTACGTGATCTTTAAGGTCCCTCCCAACCCAAGCCATTCTGTGATTCTATGATTCTATGTGTTAACCATACTAAGGGTAATCCAGACAACCTAGTGAAGAGAATGTGGATTTTCCAGGATACTAGGCCGGAAGGCACATGGAACAAATCTGTGTTTCTACACATATATGTGTGTATATATATAGTGTATATGTGTGCTCTGTGTGTGTGCACCTTCTGAGAATACTGCTTCAGCCTTACTACAGGACCTGGGCACATGGAGCACCAGCTGCTTGGCCTCTCTTGGGCTGTTGGATCTGACAGGATGTATTTTTCACTAACAAAAATAACCTGTGGTATATAAAGTTAAGGGTGAGAAATGTGTATTGGTGCCCCAGTGATACCCACTCAAAAATAAATGTGAGGCTGCACCTATCTGTCTATGGAGGGCCTTATGGACTTGATCATCCTGGTCGGGTGGCCTGTAGCAGACCCCCACTGCAATGTCCCCTGTCTCTGCCCTGCCTTTAATCCTGACCCATGAGCTCTAGGTTGTCTCCTCATCCATCCCCAGGCAGAGCTCTGTGCACTCCAACTGGTCACTGAGGGTGACAACCCCTCATCATTATCTCCAGTTTGTTTTTCCATCCACAACTGTAATTACATGATTAATTCTCAACCTTTTGAGAATTATCCACCTAACCTTTTTTGTCTTCAAATAAGAAAACGCCCAAAACTCCCTATAATTTCAAACACACGAGTTAGGCCATCAACCACAATCTTTTGCACATTCCTACCATAACCAATGACAACAAAGAAACATGCAGAACATCGACAGGGATACCAAAGGTAAATAGAAGGGCAAGCCAACTTTGGTCAAGACAAAATAAACTTCTTCAGAAGTGGACAGCCTAAAGCTGACAGCAAAAAGGGACCAAGATTGTCTGCTGGAATATTAAACAAGGGGACTTAACAGAGAGTGTGAAAGTAATGGCTATGGGTATGGAGAAAAGGGGGGAAACGTACGCAGAGCCAATGCAGAAAGCACATGATAGACAGTCAACCTGTTACGTGGCAAGAGATAAAAGAAATAGTATCTTCAGGGAAGGTACTTACATTCATAGCTTGCAGAGACAGTTATGAAAACAGTGTTTGGGCATCATTCTTTTCTGAACATAATAAAAATGAGGCCCTGTTTGAAACAGAAGAAATAAATGTTATAATTATCATTTAAAGCAAACAAACAAAACCCAAACAACAAAACAAAAAAGAGATTTACACACCCAATTACAGACTAATAACCTATATATATGCATATGCTTAAGCACATAAGATTTTGTTGCCTTTTTTTAGAGATGATTTAGGATTCAGATGTGGTATTTTCTGAGGCTTTGTAGAAGCACTCATCCAGCTGAATATGAAGTAAAAACCAGTAACTATACTGGTCTCATCGCAGCATACTGTGGTGGACGCTGTACAGATATAAGAAATGGTTGAGCCTTAAAAAAATCTTTGTTTATAAATGGAGAAGACATGCTTCTTCTCTAAAATAGTATTTATTGGTATTTTAGGATTTTAATAATAAAATTTAGTAGCAAATTAGTAAGTATTGGTGCTCCCATGATACCCATCCAAAAATAAACATACCATTAAAGTCAAAGCCTACAAAATAATTTATTATAAAATTATTTATTAACCATAAAGCAAAAAGTGCTAAAGTAGAAACACTGCAAAAACTTGGTCAAAGACACCAACCCATTACTCTTTTAAAAAATATAGCACTTTGCAAAGTGCTCACTTCCCTGTAAAACATTTAAAATATGAAAAACAAAATAAGATTCTATGATTTCAGGTCCAAATTCAAATTTAAGAAATAATAAATTGCCTTGGACCATAAACAAGCATCTGTCTGACTTCCCTTTGCCGGTTTCAATCACACAAGACTCATTGTTCCTATCAAAGTGTTGACCAGTTTGTAGCAAGTAACTCACACATAAAGGCAAAGTACTAAATAGTCTGAAAGATGTAAGTAAGCATAATGACAGGCTTTAAAACTTACTGTTTAAGGATACAGGGCCACAGCTGTAGTTTCAGCAGCTGGGTAACTTGTTATGTTTTCAAAACCCAATCAAATTCACTAATGGCACCTGCTAGAGGTAACAGTTGAAGTTCTTGATGTATAAAACTATGTACAATGTAAGATTGTTGGTATAGCTTGAAACTTCAGAACAGTACAAACTTGTTTGTATCACTATTCACATATGGGAAATAGATTTTCTTGAGAAAAGCAAAACCAATCTATTGGGAGAATACTATTTTCTATCATTAAACCTCTAAATGATGAAGTAGACATTAAGAAAAGAGTCACAGAAGGTGAAAAACTACAAGCCCAGTAAAGATGCAATTTCATTTCTATTGAGTTTTGTAATGGCACAACAGATTTGCCACAATGATCACTGGCACTCATCTGGGATCCTTTCTGGAATACCAAAAACTGAAAGAACACAGTGACAGAACCTTTGCCCTTACCATGTTGAACACAGATGCATGCCTCAATACAGAAAACAGAGGAAGCTTTGGCCATGGTACAGCATACTACACCGTGAATGTGAAAAAACAGAACAAAAAGCCCAAAACCCACAAACACAACTTATTCTTACCTTACTTCTACTTTCTGTGTCCCTCTCCCTCAATTGGTTTTCACAGCAACAGTTCTTCAAATTATTTTGTAAAAGCCAGAAACTCCATAGAGAACAATCATTCTTCAAACTCAACCGAGCTGCCACAGAGCAACAGGCCTCAGTTATGTTCAATTGCCACATGCTGCTTTTCAAGTCTTCCTGCCTCCTTCATCATCCTGTGGGTCACACCACAAGCTTGTATGAGACAAAATCCTCTGACTGATCCCCCTCTCATGCCAATAGGAATGACTGAAATTACGCACTACTCTGTTGGCTGCACTGGTTTGTCTCTCAAGGACACAAATTGAATGCCGGTGAGGTAACAGCTACATGCAAGTTCAGGTGCACACACCTACTGTTGGCCTTTGCTTGTCAAGAAAACTGTTGTAACAGGGTTATTCCTTCTACAGTATTGAAAATAAAAGTACAAATAGCAGCACTTGGTTAACAAAGCTGATTTTGACAAAATGTTTCGTAGTGCTGAAGTGAAGATTACATATAGTTACAAGACTGAGCTAAAAATATTCCAGTTATATAGTCTGGAATTGTGTCATAGTCAATGTATACAAATACAGCTATAATATTTCATTTATACCTTATATTACTGTTATTAACTGATCTGCTGCTGAGCTAGAAAGAATATAGTTTGACTATTTTCAGCCCCCATCTGCATTTTCAAACCTGGGTTTTTTTTAATAATATATAAATACAATAGTTTTGGTGAAGAAAATTTCCATAGTGTTTAACTATTGTTATTATAGTAACTTTCCAGAACACACATGGCTAACTCATATGTTTATCATAAATAACAACAAATGTTGTCCCAATATCACTTTCATGGTTTTGGATGGACATAGCTTCAGACAGTAAACCTAACATTGAAGGTACCCTGTTCCCACTGATAAATTACATGATATAGATGATAACTATTCTGAGAAGAAAAATAAATTATAATATTGAAGAAATATTCTGTTTTCAGATTTATCTCCTTGTTAGTTTCTATCCTGAAAAAATGTCATCACTTGGTATGAACTCGAGTTTGCTTTGAAAGTATTTAATATTAAACTTTAATCGCTAAAATGGTTCTGAATTTCCTGTATTAATCATTAATCTAATTATTTTTCATAATCATCTCAAAATGAGATCCGAGAAATTAAATCAAAAGCAATTTGAGGAATCTATTTATAGCCATAAAAGCTAATTGTTCTTTCAGCCCTTGGCTAGATGGATAGAAATTTTTCCCAAAATAATAAAGCAGAAAAATCAGGAGTGTTACCCATTAGATTTTAATATTCTGAAAATGCAGACAGTGAACATTATTCTGAGCTGTAACAAATAGCTCAAAAAATCAATTTAGACAGAGAAGCTGATTCATATTTCTGAATGCCAACACTATCATTTTCATGTGGACTCCTCTCGAGATGTTATTACTATACCGACAGAAGTTACTACCATAACTTATAACTTCTGATTTAGATTATATCTTTTTAGAAACACATTAAGTTTGGGGGGGGTTTTACCTAGTAACAAAAAAATTCACTGCTTCCTCAGTCAAGTTATTTCAGCTGCTGATTACTTCACTGAGAGAAGCAGCACACTGTTTCTGATCTCTTTTGTCAATTTTCAGCTTCCAACCAAGCAATCAGTATGCTTTCATTTACTGACACCAGAAGCTTTTCTTTAATGGAGACGCTTTTAGTCTGTGACAAGGGCAACTCTTAAAATTCTTTTTTTTTCTTAGTCTAACACCACAGAGCTTATATTTTTAGACCCTGAATATGTGTTGTAAATCTTCAACCCCTTTCTATTTGTCATCCAGATTTTATAATGGACAATTAAAACAAATACCAATACAGCAAAATTTAATTAGGCTTACCTGTTTAGTTAGCACTATATCAAATATGATGTCAGATACTAAGGGTAAATATGAAAATATTTGCACAGATTAGGAAAACTGACTGCTGACTAGTCTTCTTTCATCTTTCCAAGGGTCTTCAAGATCCTTGCACTCATCCCAAAGTTTATTCCTTCTGTATTGCACCTAGACCAACAGCCATGATAGCCATTCTTTTAAAGTAATATGCAGTACAACCAGTTGCATTGGTAGCCCTGAAAAAGATGAAGCAAGAAGCTATTACTCAGAGTAGTCATTCCATACTCAGTTTATGTTTAGTCTTAATACAGTGCTCTTAGAGAAACAATAAAGATAGAGGTAGCAAGACAACTGCATGTTTCAGATTTCTCCTTGTATGATGGATAGACAGCATCAGCAACTCCAAAGAACAGAAGCACAAGAAATACCATGTAACAAAAGGAAATTCCAGTTCAATCTAAGAGAAACAGAGAAGGTGAAAAAATAATATGCTAATATTATTTACTGGATGGTAAAACAGCCAATAATCATTTTATTTGAAAATTATATATAATGCATTTTTTTTTTGCCCCTATTATATACAGTACCCAGGTATAACCTGTGTCTTCTGACTGGTTGTCTTATGACTAGTCCCTACTCCCTTAGTAAGAGTTAAGCCAAATACTCGAGGAGAGTGTAAGCTAGAAACATACAAGTCCAGGTCTCCGGTTCACTTAAACATACAAGGTCTTCCTTCTGACAAGTTAGGAAATAGAAGTTAGAAAATAGAAGAAGGCTCAGTATAAATAAATAATGATGAGAAAGTTTTATCAGATAACTAGCAAAAAAGGAAAATGCAACTACCCCTCTTCTGCTACAGAAAGGCCACTGAGATCAGACTAACTTACCACTTGAAGAATCTCTACAGAACTGTATCTTAACAGACCAGAAGCGCATTTGTGCTACCCCAGCACTTCTAGCACAGGTCTATGCCTTCTTTGCCTCTTTTTGGCTTGCAGATGCACTACTCAATGAAACAAACCAAAACCAAACAAACCCCCAAACTAAACCAAACCAAACCAAACAAGACAAAAGAAGAGGAAAAACAAAACCCCACGAAACCCCTTTCCTTTAGCAGGAAAAACCTGCGCTATCATTTCTGAAAATACTACCCTTGAGAATGGAAGTGACCAAACGTGTGTTTGGACTTCTGGCGTAAAGAAATGTTTTCCTCTTCTAGCTTGTTTTACAGCCTTCAATCTTTCAACACTGTAGTTAATGCCTTTTCACAATGTACAGAGAAAGTAGCATGTTGAGTACTAGCCTGCTTTATAGCTTTTATTTTTGTGACCTGAAATATGACTTTCTACGCAATATTCAGAACCTATTTCAACTTACTTTTAATTTAGTTTTTGTAATTCAGGTAAATTATTTCAGATTAAAGTACTTAAAGCATTGATTCAAACAGCAATAAAAGTACTTTTCCCAGTATTGGCTGTTTAGTTGGGCTTTGGCATTTGATGACGTTTCTTTTGTCGAAAGCAATTTAGGGCTTGTTATCCATAAAGAAACATCTCAAAGATCCAATACTTCTTTGATGCTGCTGGCCCACAACATAAATTAAAACCTGTGGGCTTCCTGAGTATTGCTGGTTTCCATTTTTATCTCCCAGTATTTAGTTAAAATACCAACATCCAACCAAAAAACCTACACCAGCTTTGCTAATTTCATCTCTGTGTTTATGGAAGCAATTAAAAATAAAAATGAATTGCATATGGTCTGCCCTTGGAATTTATGTTCAGCTGAACTTCCCGCTGTCATTTTCTGATAGGGTAGAACTAATTTAATGCTGTTCTACTAAGTTGTTATAATGAAAAACAGACCACAAAAACAGATCAATTTGAGAATTACATGAGTTTTACATGAAAATAAAGCTCACTTTACCTTTGCAGATCTCTATGCAAGTAAGGTCTACCTGAAATCCTGCAGATGGTGTGGAAAACTGACTTTGTACTTTGGGCCATACACCTTAAGACTTAAACATCTTAAACAAAACCTCATCTGCCCACCTACATTCTTTGCAGTGAAAGCCATATCCTACTATCTAAAAGCACACATATTAAAAATGACTTACATATTCTTTTGTGCATTAACTTGACATCTTCAAGCTTCCAGGGAAACACAATGTATCATAGAGCAACCAAAGAAGGACAGATCTGAATAAAGAAAACCTTTCCTGGAATGACTTCAGTATTTTAGAGTCACAATGAAGCCACAATTTATGCTTTGAGCAGAAACTCATTCTGCAGATGAGCAATTAAGATATTAAACCTTTCCTAAAGAAGGGGGGAGTGGGTTGGTTGGTTTGTTTTATGTTGATTTGGATTGGGGTTGGGTTTGGTTGTTTTGGGTTTTGGTTTTTTTTTAAGTAGAATGGATGAATTTTGGAAAAGTTGATTGTAAAGCATTTAGGAATTTGAACTTCCATTGTTATGTTTAGGCTATTTCATTCTGGAGATGGCAATTTCAGGAACATACATGTCCAAACTTTCAGTTTTTTTCCAGTCAAGTAGATCCATTTACTTTGAAGATGTATTTGTGTGAGTAAAAGTCATAGAATTAAGCTCCAACATCTTCAACGTACAAGTGTATTTTCACTGGAAAATCAAATCTTAGGAAATCTGGAAAACATGCATATATGTTACTGACACTAAGTTATTATTTTTTCTATACCTCAAAACTTCTAATCTTTCCTCAGATCCTGCAACATGATGTAAGATATCCACCAATGGGAAAGCTGCCCCTGTATTAATTTTCATGATACGTGAAGTTCTCAGTGATTGTTCCTAATTCACAAAATCTAAACACTGACAGATTATGATTTTTGAAGAGTTTACAAGGTCAAGTGTGTAAACAAACTACATTAACTTGAAATGTTTCTTTTTCCTACCATTCCTACCATTCTTTAGTGCATTAGACAGTAAATACAGTTTGCCTAAGTCGCTATCCTCAAATGCGTTTAACAGCTTTTCTGAAATCTTAAGGTACGCAAGTTTTGGCAGCACTGTATATAGAAAAACATATGCACGGGATACATATCAGCTGTCTGTTAAGAATGGTATAAAGTGCACACATAGGACGTTATAACACAGTGTAAGAATGATAATAAAGATGTCCTGTTAATTGATAGGACAGTTAATTGACAATGTCCAGCTTATTTTAATTCTTATTACAGATCCACAATCTTACAAAGAAATAGTCATGTAACTTATTCCCTTAAATCTTTCACAGAAAGAAATGCTTACAATATCAAAGCCCAAGCTAGTGTCACATCAATTTGCTTACACTAATTCTCAAGTTCGTCTGTGTTTCACATTCAAGAATCAGGGCTGCCTGTAACATAGTCAGTAAAGGTCAGATCTAAGAACTCAGATGTAAAGATTCACATAGGTCTGTACAATAGTCTATTCCATTTTTTTCATATATATATTTCATTCTATCTTTTACTTCAACTACAGAGGCATGGATAATTCCTGGATTCCCGGGGCTGTCCAATTTGCATAATCTTGTTTTCCCCCTCATGTTGAGGATAATTTCAAGGTATAAAAGGGATACCATGCCTGAAGTTCCACTTTTTATTTAATGCACATTGTTGAAATACTACTTTTGTTCTTCTTACTATAAATATCCACAAATGAAATAGATCGCATGAGCAACCAGGTGACTTTGAGGGCTTGAGATTCAGCTGAGGGCTGAGCAATTTAAGCTATCAGAATACTGATCTCATCTAAGTTTGGCTTACACCTGCGTAGCAGGATGTTTTATTCCTATTATCATCTTTTTTCTTAGCACTACTGTCAGTACCACAGGACATGCAAGTGCGGACCAAAAGCAGTAACCAGTTCAACAGTTACCTCAAATCTAAAGATGAAATCTGAGCTCACCTTTTATAAACATCATGCAAGTATGACAAAGACTTTTAGATGTTTGAAGGGGGGGTTGTATTCTCTCTATCTTCCTTAAAATGAAAGAGTTTTTGCTCAGACTGTCTGACAAGATCTTTCAAAGACAGAAATCGCAGACAAAATAATTGCAAAACAAATACTAGAGATTCCAAAAGCTGATTAATTAGATTATATATAGTACATAATGTTCTTAACAGTAAGGCCTATTTGTAGATCTAAAGTAATCTACAGTATTTGCCTATCTGCAGATCTAGAAGATTACTTATATTTTTCTTTCAAATGCTAAAATGATCAGCAGTAGCTGTATTAAAAACTGGGACCATTCGGCAGCAGTAGAAATGCCTGTAAATTCATAGAATCACAGAATCGCAGTATCAGCCAGATTGGAAAAGACCTTTAAGGTAATCAAGTCCAACTGTTCCACAGCACTGCCAAGGAGTGCTTCTTTTGCGCTGGTATCCTGAATTGGTTTTGAATGCAGTTTCTCTGATTTCCAATTAGTCAAATCTGACTGCTCTTTGATAATGTCCTGATTGACTTCTCAAGCAATGGTTCTGACTCCAAATGTATGATGGGGTTGAACTACAGGCACTCGTATATGGTGGACAAAAATATGGAGTTGTCAGGAAAAATGGAAGAAACACTAAGTTAGATTTTAATCTTAGATTAATAACTGTGAACTCTGTGACATTTCACTATTCAAAAATAGCACTGCATCATTTTATGACTTTTTTTTAAGTAGATATATCCTGGTACTTGAATTTCTTTTCATGTCCTTCACACTGTGACATTAAAACATGCTGTGAACATACTGTACACTAATATTGTCCTTAAATAAGGCTGGGTGTCTTACACAAATGGAAATGAATTGTTATCTGATTGCAAAGATGATCTCAACAGTGGATGTGTTTCCTGCTGTTAGCTCACTTGGAATGTTCTTGGCTGAGAGTCAGGGTCATTCTAATCCTGGTAAAGCTAAAATAATAAATTAAAAAATGCCCATTGTCTTGCCTGTTTTATAAAGCAAGAACCCAATCTCTTCTGAATGCTCTGAATTATGCTAACTCTAAGTTTAATTGAGTGCAATGCTACTTGTGTACATTATAATTAGAGGCAGCCTTGCTAGGGCACTACACTGGGACACCAGAGACCTGAGGCTCTGCTTACATTTCTTGACAGCAGGGTTTGACTCACAATGATGTGGTTTAAGAGTGCTTACGAACAGGACAATCTTGATTTCATTGGAGGACTTCAAATGCTTCTGAAACATCGTAAAAGATGTAAGAAATAATAGTTTCCATCATTTGGTGGCATTTTTCATGCTGCTCTGAATCAGTATTAATAAAAAATAACCAGCACACATATGGGAACATATTCTCTCTGACATCACTGTCATGGAAAAGAAACACCAGGGCAGAAAACATTTATGCAAGCTCATGGACCCTTCTCTCTTCCCTTTTTTTCCTCCCCCCTCTCCTTTTATCCCCAAATTCTATATAGAAACAAGCCAACATCCTTAAACACTTTTAACGTTGCTAAACATATTGCTCAGTTTGTCCAGGAAGCCTCCTGTTCCCCACCATTCCCATTTTTTTTTTGAAGATCTACTTTTGCTGGGAAAGTTGCTGACTAACCACAGCAAATTTGAAGAGAAAAGGGAAACAGTTTACAGGCTAAAGATGATCTTGAATAGCATATCACCTTGCTTTAGTGTGTCATAATTCTGTCAACCACAGCAGGCCTGGAGGAAATAAGTATTCCTTTATTCTCTGTAGAGAACTAGCAGCCCATTTGGAGGTACTGAAAAGTACAACGTTGTGAATCTCCAAGCTGCCCCGCTGAAAGCTAAAAAAAGCCCTTCCTTTATTATTACAGCAGTTCCTGTTCTATTTTGATCACATGGCTGAGGAAATCTTGAAGGAAAATAAAGGTTACCCCTTCCCTATTTCTCTCTAAAAAGCACCATTTAATTTGGTAGACAGGAACTACATTTGTTTAATTTCTTTAGCATTCCTTCCACTGAAAAATGAAATGGAAGGTGTTCAGGTTACTGTTGTTACAACAAACACATCTATAGAGGTTTATGTGGTTTCTTTACATTTACACAGAAGATGTAAATTTAGACCAGAGCTAGCTCTTTAGTAACTCTGCAGCAGAAATGATGTCCTGCTAGCTAGATTCAGTTTCAGTTCCTCAGGGGTTTTTTCTTCTAGAGGTAAGAATCTACAAGGGGATAAATGAAAAGCTCTATCAGATCAATTGACACCAGTTCACAATTTAGCGGTGGAAAATCTAAGGTGTATAGTTTTAGAACTGTCTACCAGTATATGGCTTTTTTCTGAAAGAGTATATAGGCTGAGCCTCTGCAGTCACTTGGGAGATACCATGGGATCAGAGGGGAAGATGCTGTCCAAATGTTCTCTCACTATGATCACAGTTAGTTAAGCTTCTGTCTAACCTGTCCTAAACTGTACTTGCATTATTATGCACTCAGAATCCCCACATTCTCTGGCACTTCTTTAAACCTTTCATTACAGTCTCACCATTTGTATGGAAGAAAACAAGACAGACTGTGCTAGGTTTTACCACACGATAACACAGGCCAGCAAAAGAGAGCCAGTAACAAACTTTCCCACATTTGTTCCAAAAGGCCAGTTAGGCATGGTGGAGACGCCCGCTGATTTCCACCAGTTTTCCCATGTTACCTTAGAGTGGAACACTTGCTGAGGAAAATGGACCGAAATCACAGTGAGGAATAAGTTTTTTCCTTTTCTTATGCTGCAGTGTTTTTGATCTTCAAATGCTGAATGAGAAGTAATGTGTTGTACAGTAATGTAGTAATGGTGTAATGTAGTAATGGTGGTCCACAGAGGTATGTATTGTCCGATTTGATAGGACAAGAGGAAACTGCCTCAAGCTGCACGAGGGGAGGTTTAGACTGGAGATGAGGAACAATTCCTTCCTCAAAGAGTGCTCCGGCATTGGAACAGGCTGCCCAGGGAGCCACTGTCCCTGCAAGTGTTCACAAACTGTGTAGATGAGGTCCTTAGTGACATGGTCTGGTGGTGGCTTTGGCAGCGCTGGGGTAATGGTTGGACTTGATGATCTTAAAGGTCTTTTCCAGCCCAGTTGATTCTATGATTCTAAGGCAAGGTGTCCTGGGAGGGCTAATTTTTAGTTAAACCAAGAGATTTGGTGAAAAGATCTCTTTAGCAAGAGATCAAGAACACAAACCTTTCTTCAAATCATGTAGACAGAGATTTAACATTGTTGCTCCTACCTCCCTAAACATTTCCCAATTTTTCTCTCCTGTTGTCTCCAGTATAATCTATTTTTGTCAAAGTAACTGATGGCCAAATTAATACAATTTATTTGCCTGATATTAATTCATTACATATGCTTTTTACAGGAAATAAGGGAAGCTGTCACTAAACATGGTAGATTCTCATGGGGCTTAGATATTTATGACTGCGTACACATCCATACATTTTTAAAACCATAGTCTCGGCTGGGTAGCTCATCTTAACTTGGAAAGAAGTTCACTGTCCGTGCACTTAAGCTTCTATCTGCTGATCTTTTACCAGGGTTAAGACTGGATACATGGATGAAAATAATGTCACAGATGATGACTTTTTTCAATAAGATACAGAGAAGATTAAAAGCGAACGTTAGCGATGATAATATTTATGTTACAGAGAGATTAGCAAATAACATTTACCCATATCTGAATGCTTTAATTTTGCTTTTAATGACATGGTTTGAGAAAGCTTTTCAGTACCTTCTCTCCTTGTTTCTTGAGCCTTTCTAACTCCTCAGGAACATGATGCATACATCAGGATCAAATAGAACACCAAAGAGAAAGAGCCTTTTAAAATGCCAAATTGATTTTTAATGTAAATGGCAGGTATGACTAAAGCAACATAAGTATTGCAGCAATGCTAAAATCAGTGGGCTTCCTGCAAAGGTAATACCAGAAGTTGTTTCTCCTCCTTTTTCCAGCTAATAAAGCACAGATAGCTGGAGTAATTTTCTTTCATAGTCCCCTTACAGCTCCTTTGCTTTCCCTTATACTCAGTATAGGGAAGTTTGTCAAGCATGCAGCTCCTCTTCTCCCAAACTAAGTCATCTAAAATAACCCAAGTGCCTATTCTCTCCTATATGCCTCCTTTAGCATTAGAAGAGTCTAATATGAATAACATAAATACAGGTCTATATCATTTTCAGTGAATTCAACTGAGATGAATCCAACCTGAGCAGTATTACTGAAATAAACCGGGTTCCATTCTAGAGTAAGACAATAGCTTATATCATCATAGCATCAGATGCTAAACCATTCTTTTGATATTTACAATGCTATCTGGGACCTAAAATTCATTCAATCTATTTAGCAGTAGAGTTTTGTATCTGCTCCCACTAAAACATTGCCAATAACATACCAGACAAGAACACATTATCCATAATGAAAATACCATCTTCTCACCTATCCTCTGAGCTACCCGGGCATCTAATACAAAATTAAATGCATAAATTGTAATTAGCACTGTGAGAACAATTCATTTTCCATTTCACTGACCAACAGAAAATAAACAGTGTTGTTCTCTCTCCTGAGAAACAGCAAGTGGGGAAATGAGCTATTCCTTTGAAAGGGCTTCAGTTAATTGTTTCCTCAATCTCATCAACATCAGAGCAAAAGAGATTACAGGAAGAACTATACCTCTGCCAGCGTACTTTAAAGCTAGTCTTCACACAGGGTAACGTGTAAAATACAAAGCAATCCTCTGAGGACAGGAAATCTGCCTGTCTCTAACTGACAACTACACAGTGTACCTGCAACTGGAAGAGACTCTCCGAGTTCGTAGACCAGTATGGTTTGCTACATTTTTACAATAAATTAAAACCAGAGTTCTGAAAGTAGTGCTCAAATAACTGATATGATGGCTTACCCAGATAAAGAACTTGTTCTGATAAGAGCACCCAGTCACACAACTGAAAACGTACACAGCTATGTACAGTTCTTTCCCTGAGATACAAAATGTCATAAATAAAAATAAATCCATCATGGAAAATAGGCTCCCTTTTGAAATGACAAGCAGTTTGGCCCATTGTGTTTAAACCATGCAAAGGTGCTTTTTCCTACTAAGCTTATTTTAGTATGAGTATGGTATATGAGTATATTAGAGGAGTATGGAAAGATTTTGTTCAGCCTTAATCATTGGAGCCTACCTTCAAATAATGGCCTCTAAGTCACTGGGCTCGAGGTGCCTTGTTTTCTGTTTTGGGACAGCTGAACTCCAGAAGGGTTAAGCCACTGAGAGCTGCTCTGCTACCAGTGTTACTGCTACACAGTTGCTATTGCTGCATTGCATGTTAGACTGGACTGTTCTGATCTTCCAAGTGGAGACTATTGGCTTCCCTTAGGCACTCATGCCCCCACATGTTGAACTCTAGAATGTCAGTTCTTCACACTTTCTCACTCTTATAAAAGCTTCAATAACACTTGTGCCACTGTACTTAGTTACCTTCTCAACTAGGAAAAAAGATACATTCAAGTCACAGCATGTTGTTTTTTACATGCACAGAAAAAATGTCAGCAGTTATTCACCCAGTTCCAGCTGCATCCTTCAATCTTAATATTAAAAGTAACCTTTTAGTTCCTGTTGTACCACTCCTAAAAAAATATAAGTGTTGGTAGGAGTATCAATCAGGTCCAGTTAGGAAAGCTGATATATTATTAAAATCATAAAATGGTTTGGGTTAGAAAGGACCTTAAAGCTCATTCAGTTCCAAGCCCCTGCCATGGGCAAGGACACCTTCCACTAGAGCAGGTTGCTCCAAGCCCCTGTGTCCAACCTGGCCTTGAACACTGCCAGGGATGGGGCAGCCACAGCTTCTCTGTTCAAGACCTGATTTTTCAGTATCCTAATGACAGTCCTCAAAAGAAGAAGACATGCCAGTGAAGGTCAGGAGGCAACATGGAATCATAGAATCATTCAGGTTGGAAAAGACCTTTAAGGTCATCAAGTCCAACTGTTAACCTAACACTGCCAAGTCACTAAACCATGTCACCAAGCACCACATCTGTTTACTCTAACTGAATTTAGAAAAGAGAATTACAGATTTGAAGGTTGATGGCATTTCTTATGCCAGTCTGAAAAAGATCTCGAGATGTGCCTAAAGATAAGATGGGCTTCCTCAACCACATGTATGTATTTTTGCAAGATGTGTATTTTTTCTTTTGTTTGGCAGTAGATTTGCACTGTAAGAAAGAGTAAAAAGGAAAGATTATATTTAACAAATAGGGAAAAAATGTTCTTACAACCATAATAACTGGCTACTAGATTTAGGATAATTACTGAAAACAAAACCTGACTTAGAAAAAAAATTATGGGATTTTAATTTGACCTCAGGTCATGTAATTTTTTTAGCAATAGATATTTAAATAAAGCTTTATGTAAAGATTTCCCCCTCAATTTCAGCTAAAGTTGAAAAACTTCTATTAAAATTATTGTGGGCAGAATCTATTTATAAACATATTAGTTTAATTAAACAGATTTCTTTTGTGGTTTGGAGGGTTTTCTTCCTTCATGGAGGCTACTTAAATAGATCATAAATGGAAGAAACAAATTGCAGATAATAATTTGCTAAGTTCATAACTGTCAGATATATTCTTCCATAAATATTGCTCACAGATTTTTTTCCACAGAACATAAGCCGTACCTGAGCAGACAAAAAATTCAACATCTAGACCTTCTACCGTATAAAACCAGCTTTAAGAGAACAGAAATCACTGCTCACATCCATTGCATTTGACTTCCTTGTTCAGATGCATTGAGAAGATGCTTTTCAAGGTAAGGGACTGGGGATAGAAATGTTTTCCAGGAAATGTTTTTTCAGTTCATGTATTCCCTCAAAACTAAGTCAAATTTGTTCATTCATGACTCTTACAAGTCATGAACAAGATGAAAACTTTGACTCAAACAGTATTCCAGATGCAGTAGCTCTCTGTCAATGAGACATTCATACATTGTTTTGAGAAAGGATTTTATTGCATCAAAACTTTCCCTTGAATTGTTGGTAGCAAGACCAATGCTTTACAACATTTATTGGTAGCAGAAAATAAAAGCAACTTGGAAAATGTAGTTGTGACAGCCACCAGCAAATGATTATTTTGTATTATTAAAAAAAGAAATATGGAGCAAATGTAACTATGTATAGCTCAAGTTTTTCTTATATATATATTCCAAAGAATTGAGTATCAGCTGATCTCAAATTAAAGCCAAAGCACATGATTACCTGCCAAGATAAGCATGGAACATTTTTAAGTCCACTTCCTATAACCAGCTGCTTAAAATATACTTGTATTACTACAACTTTTCCAAGAAGTTGAAGGAATCAGGAATTTCTCACACTAACTGGGTAAGCTGAATATATCGGATATAGTACTGGAAAAAAAGGAGAAAACAGATTTTTCAATGTGTTCCCTATTCATATTGGTGTGTACATATATACACACATATACACACATACATATTGTCACTTCTTTTTCCCCATGCTTTCTCAAAGTATGAAGGGTTCATTTAATTTTCAGAACTTGATTTTAAGTCAAATCACCCCCAGTCTTAGTTTTAGAAATATTCAAAACCAAAACAGAGAGCTTATTTTTCTAACTATTTAATTCCTACATTAATGTAGTAATGAAAACACTCATTATTTCTTCAAGTGTTTTTCACTGAATCATAGAATCTCAGACTGGTTCAGGTTGGAAGGGATCTGAAAGCTCATCCAGTTCCAAACCCCTGCCACGGGCAGGGACACCTCACACTAGAGCAGGTTGCTCCAAGCCCCTGTGTCCAACCTGGCCTTGAACACTGCCAGGGATGGGGCAGCCACAGCTTCTCTGGGCCTGAAAGGTTCCTATTATTTCACATGGGCAACTGGTATATGACAACTACTTCAAAATATCTAACCTTTCATATGCTGGTGGGGTATTAAGACACTTTCAAAATGTTTTCTACTTCAATTCAATCTCCATACCTTCTATTGAGCTTGAACATCCATAAAAAATAACGAATATAAACCAAACAAATATAAAACCTCTGTGAGGTTTGGAGCTCATACAGGATGAAATGTTCCAGAGTCTCACCAGTGTGGGGTTACGAAATTGAAAAATAAGATCTTCCCAGGTTAGCGTTTGTGCATAAATAATTTTACAGATATCACTGCAAGTATCACTCTCCTTAATTCTTGGTTATGACTTAGTATGACCATCTTGAGTCCTCTCTGAAGACTTGGCCTACAGCACAGTTCCAAAATGAGAAATAGATACTAGACTTGCTACCTGTTGCAGCTGCAAAACTCAAATGAGTACTTTTCTTTTTAGACTAATGAGGGCTGGCAATACTGAGAAGAGGAACTAAGTCCAAGAGAAAAGTTAATCCATGTTGCCTCTGCTAATCATCTCCAGTCATTTGAGAGGAGGCAGTGGAAAGCTCTGAAGGGAGACCACTTATCACATATGGAAGCCAAAAAACCCCATTATTTATCCCTTGAATGGTGTGAGTGGCAAAGCCCAGGACTTTGCAGATAGAGAGAAACTGCCAGAGGCCCAGGTCATAACAAACAGTTCTTGAAAAGAAATCCCATCAATTGTGTTATGTGTTAGATCATGTTCTTACATTTATGCCAGCCAAGACAGATTCTTTCAAGGAGGTGATGGTAAATTCTTTACTCCTTCCAGGCACCATGTGTTTCAGAGCTTTGATCCAAATCAAGTGAGAACAAGTGCAAAGAAACAAAAGCTACTTTCACAATATATTAAAATCAAATAGCCAATATTCAGCCCCTCTTAGTCTTGTAAGAAAGCTTTCAGTTAACTATAAATGTCACTAAGTTTTAATGACTTTTTTTTTTTTTTTTACAATGTCTGCCAATTATGTAAATGATGGGAAAGGAAACTGGATTTAACTCTCTCAGTCCCAAGTGAGCTTTACTAGAACCTTAGGGACTAAAGGCAAAAACAAAATCATTTAATTGGTGCAGCTCAGCACACTGGACCTTAAAGACTAATCTTGTTATTAAATAAAGGAAATACTAACTGAACATCATGTACATTAGTGTTGCTGCTTAGTGCTGGTACATCAAGAGCTGTAAAAATGGCAGTACATCCTTTTTGCTGATCTGTTTAAGCCAAAAGAAATACTTGGTGGCTTCCCAATGAATGACTGCTAGCTAAAACTCATAAATTTGGATAAAACATGATTTTATTTATTTATTTAATGACTTTAGCCTCTGCATCTGGAAACATGGCTGACAACGTTTTGCAAGAGCTAGTTTTCTCCTAGGATTTCCAATTCTTTGCGGTTTCCCCAAGCCAAAAATAGACTAAAGAATAACATTTCTGCAAATATTTCAGTATTTCCATTTCCAGGCCTGGTTCAAACCAGGAAGGGCAGAGCCACAAGAAGAAATTAAATACAATAAACAAATAAAATACAAATGAATATTTTCAACCATAAAAAAAAGGTTCCATTTCAGGTTTATATGAAGGGATGAGTTCCTTCTGAATCTTCAGCGCTGATTTTCTTATGTCTCCCCAAAATAACATGCACCATGCACAAGATCTGCGTTGAAGATCTGTGTGTAAGATCTGTGAAGGGGTTTTTGTAGCATTTGGTGTTGACTGAACATTAAATGACAAAGTGCTTTTAAAAAATCCTCTAGGCATTTTTCTGCATTTTTTCACACACAAAACCGACAAAAATAGCATTCAAATCCAAACTTAGGTTGCTTACAAAATGTATATTGGAGATGTTGATTGTGAATCTATACTGAACAAAAATAATAAGGGCACTAGAGAAAGTGCTCTAACGCTCACATGCCTAAAACCTGTGAGAGGAAAAACTAGGTAATACGTAAAGTAAAAGGAATTAGCATCAGTAAATTTACTCACATCTTTGACACGCTAAGAGTACTGCCCATTTACTTTACTATTGATCTGTTAAATGATGGTATGAAGCACTGAAGGCCTCCTTGTGTTCTGTGCTACAAAGAGAGGCTCGTTTTCTTCCTGAACTCTTAGACTGAAGCAAATATATTTCCTGTTTGGTCTTAGTGGAATGTAGCAAGAAGTGCTAGCAAGAACTAAGTTATGCCAGGAATTGCATCTGTTTAACAGGGGTTTAAGAAGTTGCAGATGCTAAAGTGCTTAGTTATTGTATAGCTGGGTCTTGGCGGGGATGTTAAACTTACAGGCTAAATAAAAATGAAAATTGTGTTAAATCAGCATTTCCTTCACTATCTGATGCTTTTGATACTTCCTCTAACGTGTTTTTCCCCCAACACTTCAGAATGTGTTGCAAAGTGTTCCTTTTATTTGTATTTATTTCTAAAAGGAAGACCTGAACAACAAAAGGTCACTGCAGACAATGTGAATTACCAGCAGTCCTTGTAAAAAAAACCCCAGCAATTTATATATAGAATTGTGATGGCCTGGGCTTTGGCTTTTTCCTCTCTAAACTCACCCAGATTCATTCCTGTTTTCAGTTACTTTTAGTACTTCACAGCATTAGTGCATATGCAGGGGCTTCTCCAGTTGTCTTTTTTACAGAAGTAGGGTTTGAACAGAACAAATCTAATTCAAGCCCTACTTCTGTACATGGCTGGACACACACTTAAATTCACATAAGATGCTAAATAGTCTCATTCAAATCACTGGGATTATTCTTAAGCTTGTGGGGAAGCACTTACAAAAGTGCTTGGAGGAGCAGGGCTTTATATGCTGAAGTATTCTGTACTCTTTTGCGACATACCATAAATGCAGTCCTGAAACAAGATTTCCATGTTGGTTATCTATATGCGAGGACATTTTTCAACACATTAGCAAAAGAATGTTAGGAAAAAAAATACAGATTTATAACTTCATACAACACAGCACCTTAATCATAAATGTCTAGCAATAATATGCTCACAATTAGAATTCTAACATGTATTATAAGCAAGTATTTACTGGTTTCTAAAATGTGTTTATAAATGGCAAAGAAACTAGTGATTTAGCCTTTGGGAGTAAATACATTTGTTTTACAGCTAAAATCTGAAATTAGAGACATTGGTTGGGGGTTTTTTTTTTGTTATTTGGGGGTTTTTTGGTGTTCCTTTCAATTCTCTAACCAGAAACAATGAAAGGTGATAAAAATACGCAATACACAATAACCATGATACAAAAACTACTAATCCTGAAGCTGGTGCCCAGGGTGGTGTTATGTATTATATATTCTGTATTAAATTGCATGTGTTATAATATGACAATGTTACAGTATTCTGGGGAATGCTGGCATAATATGCTAAAACACATTTATCCATTTAAATTACTGTATACATATAATGCTGTAACTCTGTAAGTAACTCTGTACACACAAGCAGAAAATACACACCACAGAATAAAAAGGAATGGGTTCTTAACGTACTCTAAAAACCATCACAGCCTATTTGAGAATCAAAGAGCTACAACCCTGGTCATTCAAATACAGGTGCTTAACTAAGCACTGAAGAAGTTCTACCATATTTTGTGATTATCAAGTGAAATAAATGGATATCCTCATAAAATGGATATACAAAGAAATAGTATAGCAAACATCCATCAGGAACAAAAATAGTCTTGTTTCTATTTTATATAAACACATATGCAATGACACAGGATGTCTACAGTAGGCAAAAAGTGTGATTTCTGGTTGTTTATGACTTTGGAAGCTAGGTTATGGGGAGGAGAGATAGGAATATTTTTCATAATATTAACTTTAGTTTTTTTTACACTGATCTAAAGGAAAAATAAGGCATTACTGTTTAGTTTATTGTAGAACTAAGTGTACTTTTACTGTCAACATACCCTGGCAGCATGGAAGGCCAACAGCACATCAGGCTGTGTTGAGAGGAATGTAGCCAGCAGACCAAGAAAAAAAAATGTTTCCCTTTACTTAACACTCAGAATACTCCATCCTCTTTTGGCCCCCCATGAAAAGAAGGATATTGATAAACTGGGCCAAGTTGAGTGGAGGACCACCAGGTTGCTTAGGGCTGGAGCACTTGCCCTGTGAGGAGAGGCTGAGGGACCAGAGCTTGTTCAGCCTGGAGAAGGGACAGCTCCAGGGGAACTTGATGGCAGTCCCCCAATACCTACAGATAGGTCACTGAAGAGACAGGTCCAGGCTCTTTCTGAAGTAGTGATCAAAAAGAGAAATGGGAGGTTCCAGTGTTACACAAGGAAGAATTTGCAGCACAAAGAGAGTTGCACAATGAGCAGGATGCCCAGCAAAGCTGTGCAATCTCCATCCTTGTAGCCTAGAGACCTCCTGAATTATTCTCTAAGATGTCTGCAGAATATAAAATCCTAAATTATGCAAGTCCACATTGTTGAATTAATGGCTGCAGAAATCTATCAGCAATGATAGTTCAGTAGTGATTTGCCATCAATAGCTATTTCCCTATGTAGAGGCAAGTGGCTCCCATTTTCAGAGGAAGTTACGTACCTTCTCACTTCTTCTGTTCCAAACTAGAATACATACTTACTTGGTTCTGTACAGTTAATTTTAATTTGGCCTTTGAAAGTACACTTAAAAATCCAGAGGTATTTAAGATGTATAAACTCATTACGAAGAAAAGGAGCACAGAGCTGAGGGGGAAGGGAATGAAGAACAATGAAAGAGAAAAGAAAAATTTCCAAGGAAAATATACATATGTACAACATACATTAATTTAAAACCTTTTTTCTTCAGAACTTTCAACTCTAAAAGTATTTATCACATAGAAGCAACATTGGCAGACTTACAACCATGTTCATCTGATTACATCATCTGAAAGTTGCTTATGGCATTGTTTCTTGACCATTTGTGTTTAAGTAACATTTTCCCCTCTAGAAGCCTCACAAAGCAGCCCTAAATCCTACACAATATTTCCAGTTGACCACACAGTAGAATAGAAGAGTATGTCTTAAGGAAGGAGAAGGAAGAGTGATGCACTGATGTGATGTTTGAGGACACATTACATCCCACTCTCATTTCTGAATCCAGGCTACTTCACACATTGTGAAACTTATCTTTGAGAATTATAAGCAAAGCAGGGAGATACCAGATCTTTAAAATACAAAATAGAAGCAGCAAAGCTTCTGTAAAGGAAAACAACAAAAAAACCCACACAAACAATCAGAGATAGGTTATATAGCAGAGAGAGGCCAGCATTCCCCACTGCAGACAGCTTCATGTAATGACAAAATGAAACAGTCTGAGGCATCTTGTGGGAAAACTTAATGTCCTATTCCCAGCTGAAATGAAAGCAGGTTGTTCATTGTAGCCAACAGTCCTTTTAACCAGCTGAGTATCTGAGCCACATACCCGTCTATTTTACAGCATTTCGATACTGCAGAATCATCCATCAACAACAAACCTTAAGTGTACCCTGCCACAAGAAAGTGTGAGTTTTACTGAAGACTGCAGGCGCCAATGCAGAACCTTGCTAAGGCTGTACTTTAACCATATAAAACATGCCTCATTATACTTCTATAATGCAGATGCAGAACATCTGCACCTCTCAGATATCACTCAATAAATCCCCAGCCCCAACCTGAGCTTCTTCTGTGACATCTGTCAAACAACCATCAAGATGTGGCATTGATTACAGTAATATATTAAGGTGCATCATTTGGATATGATGAGATCACAAGCTGAAGTTCAATGCCTTATCTGGATTTATTCCCATACTCTTAGGAGACAGAGTTTCTGTCTCCATCTTTCTCTAATCCTAGAAAGAAATAGGATGATGCTTTCTACAGCATTTGTGGCTATTCTTGCATGTCATTCACACTTCCCTTCTATCGAGTATACCAAATTGTAACGTTCAAGTTTATTTAATCTCACTTCAGTCCTCAGCAGTTTTCACGAGTGGTCCTCCATTCCTAAGATCAGTCTTTGATGTCCCTAAGAGAGAAATGTGCCTGAAATCATGCCTTTTCAAGGAGTATTAATGTCTGTATACACTCAGAATTCATTACACTGAATTAATTCCTTAAGGTAGACACCTAAATTAACTCCTCCATGGAAAAACACATGTTATTCTACTAACCCAATTAGTCTAACCCAGTTCTTACAGGACTCACTCAAGATGTGGAAGACAAAATTCGATTTCCTTATCTATGTGGCATCATTTACTAATGTAAAAGAAAGAAAAGAGCATTGGCAGGAGATTGTAACATTTAAAATGTCACATAAAACTAATCCTGAATCTAAAATTTCATCAGGATTAAGAAACACTTCAACATATGAGAACAATGCTGGTAACACACCGATGGTTTAGATGTTGCTCAGTAGCACTTAACCTTGATCAAGGACTTTTCAGTCTCATGCTCTGCCAGTGAGGAGGGGCACAAGAATGTTACAAGCATTTATTGTAGTGGAAGAAAATTCATTGTACTAGGAAGAAAATTAACTCTATCCCAGCTGAAACCAGGACACAGAGGCTTATTTCAAGACTGATAAAACATCTGCAATTCTCTCTCCTGATTTTAATAGAATTACTTTCACAATGCCTTTCTTAGATGCTGCCAAATACTTTGAAATCCAACACACCTCAGTATAAATAGGTTCATTTTTCCCGTGGGAGCCAACAAGCTGATCAACAGAGTAATTCATAAAAACAGCTGGAACTCTATATTGGACTTGACTGTTTAAAATAAATTTTGAAACACAGACAAGCTTGATCCCAAAATAATCTTTTAATAATAATCAATATTTTGATTGCTACAGTCTACTGACTTTCACCAGAGCTGGTCTTGTGATTGTATATTAGGGTACTCTTGAATGCTTTACACTGGTTTCACCATAGACCTCAAAAGAACAAGTTTCTCTGTAGTTATTCCAAGAAATAGCCTCCTAGATTGTTTCTTATTCTAAATTAAATTAGTGATAGACAACATCATGTTTTCTACTACGCAACTTACTTCAGCTGGTTTGGACTCTCATATGATTTTCAAATGATGGCAAGCCCCAGAGCAAGTGCCACCGAGTTTCTTTCATAGGTATATTCCTAGTGTGTGCCAACATACATGTCCCATAAATAGTCCAGTATAAAGGCATTGCACCAATGCCACTTCTGTTTCACCAACAAACAACAACAAATGATATTTGAAGAGTACAGCATTCAGAATTTTTTAAGAGACGTGTAAGAAGTGAAGCAATGGAATTCAGTAGCATTAACTACAAATAGAGGCTTATTACTTACAAATCACATATCTACCTCTGTACACCACAGAATACACATGCTACCTGTATTATGGTGCACTGACAGAAAACATGCCAGTTGCTGGAAATTCAAGCAGACAGGAACCTGCTTTCTCCAGGCAGATTATGTCATCCTTTCTCCTCTTACACAGCATTACCACAGGAGAACAAAGGCTCTGTTAATCTACTTGCCTTCCACACTCACTCCCACAGAAAGGTAAGCTCTAGAGGAATGGACTATATATATGTATGTATGTATGTATATGGGAAAATACCTTCATCCGTTTTCTCCCTGGGCAGCTCTAAAGTACAACATAATCCCCTTTTTAGACCAAATAACATCTCCGCAGCTGAACAGCACCATGTTTAATGCCAAAATACACTTCAGAAGAAGAGGCAGACAAACTAAGCTCTCTAAACTATTTTGGTTTCAGAAGACAAAAGGGAAGATCACATCAGTGAAACAGCTTCCTTAAGAAGCAGCATGTTTCCTGAAACTGTAGCTTGCACTGTGTCAACTCATCTATATTTCTCACTTTATGAAAATCCCATCCTTTCTTCTGCAGTCCTCAATATGCAAATAATTTACCCTCTCAACACATCTGCATATAACAGAATGAGGAAGTCTATGTTTGATATTAAGCAGACATGAAGATCATTAGGGAATTTCATCTCTGAGCAACACAGGATTACAAGTATTGTGCAATGACTGTACAAAATACTATTCAGCACTGAGAAGGTTTGCTGTGCTTCCTTTAAGTAACTTGGCAGAGTTTAAGCAGCCCAACAAGGTTCTGTGTTTGTGGTTATATCTCTCACAAGGATGTTTCTTCAGATTCAGACTGATATTTACAGTGTAAATTACACTTAACAAATCTCCTCCAGTCAGTACCCACCACCTCTGTTCCACTGAGAAAGTGAACTTGCAGCCTACCAAGCTTCTTGTATCACCATATGCTATGACTGCTCAGCCAAGGGATCACAGAGATGGTGTGAGAACTGAAACACATCATACATGACAAACTTCAGCTACTTGTGGGAATACCCCCACGTAAATTCTCCTGCTTGCCTTTTCTTCCTCACCACCTCTTCAGCTGCCTTTCCTAAAGAGTCACGTTTCCAACTCAGCTGCAGGGAATTGATTTGTATTTTTCAAAACTTACTTCCTTGTTTGGGGTATTTTTTTTATAAGAGAGGACATAAGGTTTCCTGGAGAACTGAACATAATATACTAGGCTCCAATTACATGTGATGAGTGCTCCGCATTACAGGTTACTAATGTCATTTTAAACCAAAAAAAAAACCCACAATATTTTCTCAGCAGAAACCAACATTATTAGGGATGAGCTAACCATGCTGACAAAATTAACAGTACAGGAACCTGGAAAACTCACAAAGCTTGTCTAAGAGAAGAATGTGATTTAATAGCTCCTACCCATTTTGAAACTGCAGTTGAGCCTCTGGATTCTGAGAAAAGCTGTTCTCATAATATTTCCACTAAGAGCAGATGCACAAAGCCTCATAAATCTTCAGAGTTTATGTTTGTACCTTTTACGGCCCAGATTTTGAGACCCAAGACAAGCTTTGGGTAAGCATCTAAAACTTGTGAGAGCTTATCCAGACTGAACTTCTGAAGCTTATCCATTGCCAATTGTCTCCTGAAGTCCTTGCTTAAAGGAGCAATAAGAGCACAGAATACAGCAACAGCTGCACCTCAAGTACCAGCTGTGTCAGCAGCTTGTTCCTACCATTGTGCAGGTTTGATGCAAAGGCTCTGGATATCTCAGGGCAAATTTTGCCTGTATTGAAATTATTCCCTTGTACGTTTTTAGAATTTCTGTAGCTAAGATGAACTGCAAAAAAAAAAAAAAAAAAAAAAAAAAGTTGTAGGTTTTAGATAATCTCTTACATAAAAGAAAATATATATAAAAGTCGCATTAATCCTGGATGATAGTAATATGGATATGTGGATAAATGCAATACACATGGCAGGGAGGTTAGACCTAGATGATCTTAAGGTCCTTTTCCAGCCCAAACCATTCTCTGATTCTATATGGAAAACTTAAGATTTTTCTACTTTTCTGATATTCTCATCTTGTATTTTTCTTCACTTCACTAACCATAAAACCATCCAGATAGATAACAAGACGGTCTCTTCCAAATGAAACCACACAAAAATCAGTCAGGGCAAGATGGTTTCATAGAGTCTCTCTTTACCCTGTGAACGCTAATTCTGTTGAGTCTATGGTCAGTTAAATAACAGAAGCTCCTCCAGAGGGCAAGTGAGAGCTCACATCTGACTTGAGGCAGCTGGAAAGCCCTGTTGCTTTGCCAAGCTTCAGCCACAACGATGAGCTCACAAAGTTCACTGAAAACTCTAGAAAAGTCTAGTTTTTAAAATTCAGCCTTGTATCTGACCCAAATATATGAAGTCTGAATGTTGAAGTGGCACGACTGACCAGAGATCTTCTGTGAAGTTGCCATTTCATTTCAAGATTTATGAGGATTTGGACATTTCTTTTATACCCTGCCTCAAGCTGCTTAAGAAATAGAAAAATATCTTGCTCTGTATTTCCTGTGTTCTGTTTTCAGGGTAATTCAAAAAGTGAACATAAAAACTATAAAGGAATGTGTATCACTCAAACTGAGTTTTAAAGTGTCTCTCGGGGAAAGAGAGCAAGGATGGGAGTTCTTGTGCAATGCAAGCAGTCTGCCCATCACTAAGTTTTAGCCCTTACTTATCTTGGTTTCTATTTTACGTAACTGTTTTCTTTAAAGCAGCTCTCAAGCAGACTTCCATGGGGAATGGCTGGCACCTGTAGATCATTTCAGGTACATTAGGAGTCTTAAAGTAGGATCAGACAGGTGAAATTACACTGGCTGCAACTCCAGAATCTTCCTGCATACTATTTATTAACTGTTTGTTTCATGTCTAGTGCTGAGCAACTGTATCAGAAAGAATCAAATAGAGAAGGGAACTGTTAAGGATTTTTTTATGTTATACCTCAAGGCAAAATAAACATACGCTTAAATATAAAATAAAACTTTAATGAAGTTGGGCAGAGTCCTACCACAACATGCAGTTCTACATGGAGTCTGCAACGATGCATCACAAGCAGATAAGCAGATTCCCTATATACACTTGCACCAGCACCAATCCCAAGTGCAGTTGCATGGGGCGAGTCAGGCTGGCCCTGGATGCATCCCCCAGCCCAGCTTTGCTGCCCAAAATTGACTGCTGAGGTTGGGCCCCTCAGTGCTCACATTCCAGGATGGTCTATAAGACAATGTGAGGCTATTCTTATCACCAAAGGAAGATTCACTCTCTTGCAAGGAGTCTGTTCTGTCTCTGGCATTCCTGCTTCCAGCCAGGTTAACCCCTTCTTGCAGTTGGGCGTCCTTGCCCTTCATGTCAGATCATTCCTCAGTCCCAAATTACCACTGCTGAGCAGTTACAATTAGAATTTCCCCTTGAGAAGTAAATGCTAAATACAACCTTTTCCTGAACTGAATATACTGTGCACTTCTAGATTGGGTCCATCTCTCCTGTTCTTTCCCTTTTTCCCCAGTGCACCATCCTCCAGTGCCTCTAACCTGACAGGAATTTGCATTGATTTGCAAGTGTTTCCCTTCTCCCCATTTTCCACAAACAAGAGCAGGAAAAGAAAGTGACGGGCCCTCTCTCTAGGCTTCGTGCTCTCCACGAAAGGGGTTAAGCTAATGTGCTTCATATGCTTTTTTCCCAGGAGGGTGCTCAAGTACTGAGAACACACAGCTAAAAATTTCACACATCTATCAGTCAGACTGCAGTGGATCAACTGCCACAATGTTCAATTCATGCCCAGACAGGTGCTGAGTGGTGGCAGGCTTTTAGGCCAGGGAAATGTTTTCCTTGGCACTTAGCCCCACATTCCTAATTCCATCCAGCATGTTTTCATTTGGGACAGAACAATAACACATTGCACCAAGAAGCCAGCCAGTTAGCCATGAAGGGCTGGCATTTACTAGAAAAGCAAAACAGCTTTATCACATAACCTACTCCTAGATCCAGAACATAGGGGGTTGGGAGGGAAATCTTGTAGCTGTAATCTTGTGTTGTCTAGCTTTTTCTGCCTATGGAGCTGTTGCCTCATTTGTCCTTGCAATGGGTATCTGTGGGAGGATGATCAGTGCTATTTCCTTCCATCAGCACATGAACTCTGCAACATCAAGCAGCAAGATGTCAAAAGAAACATTCACTGTAGCGAGCCTGCCAAATAGTAGCCAGACATTAGAAAAGACCTAAGAGTTGCCCACCAAAGGCAGTGTGCACATTCAAAGGGGGTTATTACAGAGGTGAGAGAATTACTACACTCACCAAAATGAAACTTGTCCTCTCTCTGGCCAAGTCTGTGTGCATTAATCTTATCTGTGCTTCAAAAAAAACCCACCATACAGTCCACAGCTGGAACAGACTGTTTAGTCACTGTCGGACCATGATTCATCTCAGCATTTCCAGTTCCCTGTCTTGTGTTTAGTGCTATGCTTCCTCTCCTGTTTGTGTGGAGTTTTCCATTCAAGTTACATCAACATGCAAATACTATGTCCCTTCTGCACACGGCTGGGACTGGAGAAGAACGGGCTCCTGGGAACAGGACTGGAAACAAATACACTCCTGAAGCCCCATTCTCAATGTAAAGACTATGCAGCAGGTTCACCTCTAAGGTTCCTGGATTTAACCTTCATGGCAAAGACATTGGCCCACTTGGAGGAAAAGACCTCTTCTCCTCTGCAAATAGGAAACCAACTCTATTACATGTTTCAGCTGCCAAAAGAGCAAACCTCACCAACTCCCCAAAAGAGACATATTCATGACAGCATTTCAGGAGACTCAGACAAGGCAGACATCATGTCTGAAATAAAAAGACAGAGTTTCTAGTCAGTGGTGTTGCCACAGCTGACTAGTGGAAATGCATTAAGCCTGACTATTTGTATTCTATGCCAGGGTGCAGCAAACAGCATTAAGTTCTCACAGCCTTAGCCACTTTCTAAAAAGCAAGCTTTAAAATTTGGAATTACACTCTAGTGACACAAAACCCATTAGCTTCAGAGCTGATGAGGTTTCTCAATCATGGACACCAGCATTTTAATTAACTAAAGAAAATCAAAAGGCTAAATTAAAAACTGTGGTGTAACCTGCTATCTGTATTCTCCAGGAAGGAACCAGAATAAAAGTGTTGAGTGGAAATGGAAAAAGTCTTTGGTCAGCACAGTTGGAGAGGTGCTGAGTAATTAAACTGAGATCTTTTCCGTCTTAAAAATCTATAAAACTGAAGAATATGACCTGAAACTGGCATAATTTTCTCTTAGAGTGAACAAGCTCAATGCCACCTCTCACTGGGCAAGCAACAACTGTGCACATGCAGTGAAATACAGCAATGACCCGAAATCTTGCTCGCTCCTCCTGTTGCCTTTCATCCCTCTACAGCAGTGACATTTGCCAGAACCTTTCAGAGCCTGCATATTCCATTCTCTTTTCTCAAACTACTGCCAGCTCAGCTCCCGCTTGTTACTACAGAGTGCCTCTCCTTGCCATGCCTTTCCTATGGAGTTAATATATCGAATTCTTTGCTTCATCTATGTCAAAAATATTCTACAACAGGACAAACCAGTACCTTCTAAGTACTTTAAAACCAGTTGTCTGTCAATGAGCATAGCATAAACTGACTGGGAATTCATGTAATTGGCCGAAAATACTTCTCCGCTCACAGGAATCTTTTCTAACCCAAATCTAAGTCTAAATGCCAACTTTCCTCTCTTCCATCCCTCCCCCAAAGAAAGAATCTGATCAAATTTGGACTAGAAAATATTTCTCATAGATTTACTGAGCCCATAACCAGTTTCTGCAGCTAACTATGAAGCCACCAAAATGTTTCTGAAAATCTGTTAGCTCAACCACCTAACCTTGAAACAAGGGGCATTTTATTGTTGTCTGATACACGGTTAGCATCCATCTTAGTCTTCCCTGCAGGAAATGCTCAGCTCCACAGTCATGCTAATACAGAATAGAAAGTAATAAGAACTTGGTGAATGTTCTTGCTGCATTAAGTCTGCTTAGTCACGGAATACAATACAACTTGCTTGCTCCTAAGTTAAAAGGACTTTTAGAAGAGCATACAGTGAGCATACATGAAAGAAGGAACTAACAGTGTCTTTAGGAGGTTATATAGAATCATAGAATCATTTAGGTTGAAAAAAGCCTTTAAGATCATCAAGTCCAAGCATTAACATAACACTACCAAGTCCACCACTAAACCATGTCCCTAAGTGCCAGATCTACACATCTTTTAAACACTTGCAGGGACAGTGACTCCAGCACTGCCCTGGGCAGCCTGTTCCAATGCCTGAGCACCCTCTGGGGAAGGAATTGTTCCTCATCTCCAGCCTAAACCTCCCCTGGTGCAGCTTGAGGATGTTTCCTCTTGTCCTGTCACTTGTTCCTTGGGAGCAGAGACCGACCCCACCTCACTGCAACCTCCTGTCAGGCAGCTGTAAGAGAGCGATAAGGTGCCCTCTGAGCCTTCTCTTCTCCAGACTAAACCCCCAGGTCCCTCAGCCGTTCCTCATCACACTTGTGCTCCAGGCCCTGCACCAGCTCCGTTGCCCTTCTCTGGCCCCGCTCCAGCACCTCAATGTCTCTCTTGCAGTGAGTGGCCCAGAACTGAACACAGGATTCGAGGTGCAGCCTCACCAGTGCCCAGCACAGGGTGGGGATGACCACCGCCCTAGCCCTGATGGCCACACTATTGCTGACACAGGCCAGGATGCTGTCGGCCTTCTTGGCCACTTGGGCACACTATGCAGAACTGAGATTTTTTCCTATCCACAGTCCACACCTTTCTTCATACACTATTATAAACTTAGCTTTCAGCTGGGTCAGATATGCAACATGCATGCTGTAAAATATAGGTCCAAATCATACAATTTACACACAAATCTCTAATTTTCTACTTTGTATCTAGGGATTTGAGATATCTATAATCAGAAAACTGTGCTAAGCTTAATATGGTGCCAGTTTTCAGGATAACACCACACACACACACAACCTCCTCCCCCCAAAATAAATGCATTTCCACAGCAACTCCACAGCAAAATCCACAGTGATTTTCAACCACTGAGAGCCAAAACCAGCTTTGGGGCAGAAAGTTCTCACTAGCAACCCCAAGGGCTAGAGAAAGGTTCGAAAGGGCTGAAAGAAATGGGAAGGCAAGCTGACAGTTTTTAAAGGGATTCAGCAAGACCAAATGTTTGGACATAAGGCTCAAAAGACAAATAAATTCTTTTCTATTTAAAAGACGAGTCTTGGAAGAAAATTCCATACAGAAGTTTGGGTTCTACTGTATCTTTCATGGTTCAACATGACATGCTGAGATTCGCCATGGGCAGTACTCATCATACAGACTATATGATGATTTCCATCAGCCTAAGTAGCCAGACTTCCATATGTCTTCTCTCAAAGTCTTATTTTCCAGAGACAAAAATGGACCCCACTATGCCCTAACCATAATTTACATTCAACAGCTTTTTTTTAATAACTGAAGGCATTTCAAGACTTTAAGACCAGTTCTTCCAGCCTCCTGCACTTAAAGCAACTTATTTCTCTCTCTGATTTTTCTAAATGCATATTAAAAAGGGGAAAAAAAAACCCAAGCTTGTCTTTCTCTGGAAGCAGCACTTCTGCAATGAGCTCTCAATGCCAAAGGATGGACGAAGCAACAGGAGAGCAACTTTTATGTACTGGTAGAAAAAGCTCCACTTTATCTCCATCCCTCCACAATCCAGAATGGGCAAACAGTGAACAGGCTGGGGAAACGACAGTCAGAAAAGCACAGCAGCAGAAGCCACTGAGCAGGGCTGGCGCTTCTGTTTTGCAACAGACTTTGAGTTTTGAATTGTGTTCTCTGAAGCAGAAAAGAAACTTCTGAATGTTTTCACCAAAGAGAATTGCATCAAATGGTTATGTTACGACAAAAGAGCATTCTTTGATGGAAGCATGTTTTGCCAGGAATGTTTCTATTGGCTCAATATGAATTGCTATTGGCAATAAGAGAAAATAAGGGCATTATTTCTCTTCAGGAACAAGCAAGGAGTAGGGCAGAAACTATCGCTCTCCGAATCATAAAATTCACCTTTTAGGGCTCCTTCTGGGAAATGTAACTAACAGAGGAAGTAAAGAATCAGTTCAGTTCCTCATATGCAAAATCTCAGAGTTATACGTTATCCAAATGAAAACATTATCATCACATTATTTATGTCACAAATGTTTTTAAGACCTTTATACATCTCACAGTCACCTACCAATAGGACCTCCTCACAAAAGTGAATCATTAAGTGAATCAAGGTTATTGAATAGGTCAAAAATGACAGTTGAATGTGCAGTTACCTCCTTAAGTCTTAAAAGTCTTTCTTCCTTTTGATGTTGGAACATACTACGATTAAACATCAATGTGCCAGAATATCCTATTTTGAGATATTTTGGGATATAAGGGAAGGCAAAACAGGCCTTCCCTTAGAAAAAAAAAGGAAGTGCTATTCAGTCCTAATGATCAGATTACATGCGCACAAACCATGTTAAAAGACAAGTGTGTTAAGTGATATGATAGTACTTTACGAAAAATTACTTGTCACTTCAACTTAACATGAAGAGTTTACTCATGTTCCAGTGAAAAATTACAGATATACTATCATCCTCCCTAATAATGAACATTCCTTCTCTATTTGTTTCCATTTACACATAAGGACAGACAGAGGGATCATCCCACAAAACTAACAGATTAGGAAAATACGTAATTTCAGGACTTAACATGTACATTAGAACAACGTAAATAGAATGAATTCAAATGTTCTACTCTTTCTGGAGCTATTTTGCACTAATCTAATGGTAAAAAGGAAAGTAACAAGGCTACACAATTTACTCACACAGTTTCCTGGCTAAACTGCATTTTTTCCCCCCCAAAGCTATCTAAAAGCTTAAATAGTAACAGCACGCCTCCTTATAAACTTATTTCCCACCTTTCCTATGTGGAAGAAATTTCAAGACGTAATTTTATCATTCATAGCCAGATAGCATAAGGCTTTGTAGGAGACACTACTTCTGTGGTAGGTCATGCATTGTCTACCTACTAGCAAGCAGAAAATATACCAGGAGTTTCTTTTCTGCTGATAGTTTAGAATGAACTAAATACAGAAGTGTGATTCCCACAGAACTTTGGAAGTCTTCCCAACAGACCATGATACATCTATATGATGCCTCTCAATCTCTTCAGCAGCTACTGCTGCATCTCATTTGTGATGCCTCAGCTCTCCCCATTCCCCCATCCTGGCTGGAGCTTGTTTCCCTTCTGGGGAGACCCTACCAAGCTACACCTTACATATGAAGCCTCAGGAGCAGGGGAAAGGTACAAATGGTTTCATGTTGCCCTCAAATTCCTCTTTTTCTGGCACATGCAACTTCATGCTTTAGTCTGCGTAACAGTGAGAACCTTGCTAAGTCTCTAGTACTAGCAAGCACACTGTTGAATTTACAAGATGCAGTTATTTCCAACGATAAACACAAGAATGCAGTGATATAACTGAAGGCACAGAGTGGAGAGCTAGAGTTAACGGGAAGCTAAAGCAACACAGAAACTAATCTGCTACTACTTAATGAATATGTGCTTCCAACTTACCTTGGGCAAGCTATTTAAAGTGCTTTAACAGCATAAAAATAAGGGGATTTTCAACAGATTAGGCATACAATTTCCACTGCAACTGAAGTGAATCAGATTCCTAACCTTGTTTGGTACTTCTGAATCCCATGCATGACTACCTGGTTCTTGCCACTTACCAAAATATAAGCTTGGAGAATAGTTTGAATTCCCCTTTGGCTTCTTAAATCATCAGCTATTCCATTAATAAATCCTCCAATCAGCCTTTTCTTTGATAAATTACAACAAATCCTATTATCTTTGGTATTGTACATTTCCAGCTTGAAATTGGAAGAATGTAGTACTCACTTCACAGGTCTTTCTTTAGAGTGCAAGCATTTTATTCCTTTCTCTGAAAAAAAACTGTTCAGAGGCAATTCTCTTCTTATGAATGATAGGAAAAATGTTTTATATTGGCTTTATATTAGTTTGAACTTCCTTATTGTGGAAAAGCAACACGCTCAAGCACTCTCAAACCAAACATTTCTTTACTATTTTCTAGTGCCATTAAGCTAATTATCATCACGCTACAATAATAGAAATATTTCTGTATGAAGTCCTCATTTTCTTCTCTTCCTAAATCAATGAATTGGAGGAAAAAAACCCCAAACAATTAGATTTACTTGTTGGTCTTAGCTCACTGCAACAACAATGCAATGTAAGTTAGAGATGGACCATGCCGTTGATCTGAGGCAGTTAAAGATCAGTACAGACTGAAGAGAAGACAAAAAATGAGAGAGAGACAGACAGACAGTTTATCAAATCCTAGACTGGTTTGGGTTGGAAGGGACCTTCAAAGCTCATCCAGTCCAACCCACTGCAGTGAGCAGGGACATCTTCAACTAGATCAGGTCGCCCGGAACCACATCCAGCCTGGCCTTGAATGTCTCCAGGGATGGGGCATCCACCATCTCTCTGGGCAACCTGTGCCTGTCTATGTGGTGCTCTGGCTTTGACCTAGTGACCATCAGGCCTTACCATGAGCTGACTTAGCCAAAATCTGATAATACAGTCACAAGTGCTCACTAGATTTGTGTTCAGGCCATTCAGTCATTGGGAGGAAAAAGCAAACCAACAAAAAATACCTTATAGCCAGGAAATACCTTATAAGACAGGAAACTTATAGCATAAATAAGCAAAGTGCAAGGTCCTGCATGTTGGCTGGGGCAATCCCAAGCACAGCTACAGGCTGGAGAATGGACTGAGGGAAGTCCTGAGGGGAAGGACTTGGGGGTGTTGGTTGCTGAGAAGCTCAACATGAGCTGGCAGAGAAAGCCTACCATATGCCAGGCTGCATCAAAAGGAGCATGGCCGGCAGGTCCAGGGAGGTGATTCTCCTCATTCTACAGAGACCCTGTTAACAGTGTACACATATTAACTGTTCCAACGTACTAGAATCTGTGTTCCAACGTACTAGAAATGTACATTGTGTTTTTCAGAAAGAAAAAGCTGTCTTTCTCCATTCGTTCCCTGGCTTCTGTTCTCACAACTGCCAAGTCATCCCATACCTTATACAGTCAAACACCTTTCCTTGCTCTGTTTTTGAACAAATATGTCAGAAATTTGGGAAAAAAATATTGTTATTAACACACATATAGTGAAAGACTTGGGTTAATCATGTCTGCAACATCCATATAGGATTTGACCTTGTGTACGTCATTTCATAAATCCATGCCTTGATAGCCTCATTTCCAAAACAGGCTTCAAAGTATTTCATCAATCATCAGAAGCATAATGTCAGATCCCAGTACCTGCGTTCAATCTAGAGAATACTTACTCAAGCCCAGCCTCACTTGGCCAGTCTGGGGAAATCTCAAGAAAAGAATGTGAGATTCTGGCTCTTAAGTAACCTCACAATCAAGGTTTGGATTTTCAAAATAGTCTGAAATTTCTTAAAAGGGACAATCACTTAATGGAATTTAGGAACACAATTCCTTTAGGTGTCTCTGGAAGTCAGGGCCTCAAAAATGTTTTAATTATTTTTAAAAATAATAACAATAAATATGGTTTGAATTATTTCTTCATTAAAGCCTGGGTTAAGCCAGAATCAACATATTACTCATGCATGGCAAAGTAAACAGGAAAATCTTTTCAATTGCCTTTCTTTGCTTGTTTAAATATGCTGTCCAAATAGCTGATTTTTGTCCACTTGGAATAATACATTTTAGTAAAACTATTTTTTTTCATTAATTGCATTAATCTAAACACAAATCTGTACTTCAGTTATAAAATTAATTAGACAGAAAACTCTATAAACTATGTGACCTCTGTTCCCTGAGCACTGTCCCACACACCCAATATACAAATAGCTCCATGCTGTTGAGGCATTTGCCTTAACTACTCACACTTCATATAGCACTATGACCAGTCAACATGACATAACACTCTTCATGGCACGGTCTAATGCAGCAATTAAGCTGGAAATATGTTCAATTAAATCTTTGAACATTGTGTGTGCTGTGTTTTCATTCACAGTATGAGAGAAACACAGCACAGTAAAGCTTTGACTGGAAGTCAAAGCTAACTGGGGCCACAGAAACCCCACAACTAGCAGAGCAGTTCTGCTTTGAAAAGTGGTTGCTAAACAATAGCACTTTCTTGGCTAGTAAATGGAGCTGATCGCTCCATATATGAAAAAATATTTGTTAATTCCTGTAGCAAAAAAGAAATACATTCACACTTGTCAATTTTGCATGTAGATGGAGTACATGTATTTCACCCCTTCGAATACAGAAGGAAAATAAATGCGTGAATCAGGTAATATGCTTGGAATAATAGGTATCATAGAATCACAGACTGGTTTGGGTTGGAAAGGCCCTTAAAGCTCACCCAGCTCCAACCCCCTGCCACAGGCAGGGACACCTTGCGCTAGAGCAGGTTCCTCCAAGCCCCTGTGTCCAGCCTGGCCTTGAACACTGCCAGAAACACTTCCAGGTACTCGGGATAAGATTGAAAACTGTGGTAAATTCCTTGTTCTGCCTCAGCCACTCACTGAGGCCTCCAAAGAAGTTACCTAGATTATTTCTACTTCCAAGCTTAAAAGCAGAACACAGTATGCTATACTAGCAAGAGTTCACTTTCTGCCCAGTTTGCTTTTGGGGCTTGCAAAAGCTGAACTGAGGGCTGTCTGTGTGCATACAGCACTGGTGGCTTCCACACAGCCCTCTGTCCAACCTTACAGTGGGAGCAGGCCTGCAACTATGCTCCCTAAATCTGCAAAAGCGCTCCTGAATATAGTGCGTGCCTGCGTGGGAATAATCCAGGGGACAGGCTAGCCTGTCAACGTCTAAATTCTTGACAACAGGCTCAGCCCCATTGGCCTAAATCAAAGTGTACAAATACCTTTTGGCTCTTTGCATTTCAGGCCCAGCATAAGTGAAATGTTTCCATATAGGCATGAAAAATATTTTTTTTCCTCCTCAGAATGTATATGGGTTGTTATTCTGCCTCACCAATGACTGACAGAATTCCTTACTAAGCTTCTGTTGTGGAATCTGCACTAGATGTGAGGAAGCACAAGCCAGAAAGGCTGCTGCTTGGATCCCAAGGCTTGATGTGCAGGAAAGGTCATTAGGAGAAAAAAAAGCCTTCTTTTTAGAGAAAAATCACAGAATTCCACAGTAGCATTCTATAGGGAGTTGCCTCTCAGGATTCAGCTGCCGTGGGAGAGCCCCTGAAAAACATAATCTACTATAATGCAAATACTCGCAGGAGATATATGGGGAAGAATTTTAGACGGGAAAATGCCTACAGGTCTGGCTGAAGCGAAAAAATTAACAGACTGTTCTGAAGCAGGAGGAGAGTGTTTGAGCACCCATATTCCAGATTAAGTGCGGCATTGTGGCTAGTGCTGCATGTATGCCCATGGAGGGAGGCGTATTGGGAGGACGAAACTTTCCCTGATAAGGGGGTTTTGATTCGTATTCTTTAACATTGCTGTCATGGTTCAACCCCAGTTGGCAAAAACACCATGGAGCCGCTTGCTCACTCCCGACCTCAGTGGGATGGGGAGGAGAATCAGAAAAAAGGTAAAACCCGTGGGATGAGATAAGAACAGTTTAAGAATTGAAATAATATTAATACTAATAATGAAAAAGGTAATAACAGAGAGAGAAAACAAAGTAAAATAAACAGCAGTGATGCACAATGCAATTGCTCACCACCCACCGACTGAAACCCAGCCCGAACTGAGCAGCAATTGGTCCCTTCCAACCAATTCCCCCAGTTTCTATACTAGACATGATGTGCTGTGGTATGGAATACCCCTTTGGCCAGTTTGGGTCAGGGGTCCTGTCTCTGCTCCCTCCCGGCTTCCTGTGCCACTCCTCCCTGGCAGAGCCTGAGAGACTGAAAAGACCTTGATTGGGGTAAGTGCTACTGAGCAACAGCTAAACCATGAGTGTGTTATCAGCATTGTTCTCAGACTGAAGCCCAAACACAGCTCTGCACCAGCTGCTGGGAAGAAAATTAACTCTATCCCAGCCAAAGTCAGGACAATAGTTTAGCAATATTAATGAGAATATTCAATAGGTTTAAATACTTTAGAAATTAAAAAATATCAAAGAAATCAGGGTGTTCTATCAATAAAAGTGGCTCCAATACAGTAGGAAGATGGCTGCAGCCCCTGCCTGTCCTATTTCTCTATAGATCACCATGGCCTACGGGGCAAACTTGAGGCATGCCTCCTGCTACAAAAGGCAGTACTCTAAATCACACAGAGGCATTCTGGATTAGCAAACTAGAGTGTCCTTACTGTCTGTACAACACATGCAAAGTTAGAAACTTCATCTTCTTATTCAGCATGGTAGAGAGAATGCTAGCATAGAATCACACAACGGTTTGAGTTGGAAGGGTCCTTAGAGCTCATCCAGTTCCAACCCCCTGCCACAGGCAGGGACACCTTCCACTAGGGCAGCTTGCTCCAAGCCCTGTCCAACCTGGCCTTGAACACTTCCATTTCTATCCTGCCTGTTGCCCTAATAACCTAGTTCTTTTTTGTTTTCTTGCTGATTGGTTATTAAAAAAAAAACGAAAACCAAGGTGTTGAATTTCTTTGAGGGAAATTGAGAAATTATTTTTTTTTTTAATTTAAGTTTAAATAACCTCAAAAAGCACAGGCTACATCTGCCTTCTCATTGGCTTCTGAAGCTAGGAAGGAAAATACAAAACTAAAACCAACTTGCCACCTGAACCTACTGAGCAACCCACACATTTTTAAAGATACTGGTGTGAAAATTTTCTATACAATTTTGTATAGATCTAATTTCTATAAATTTTTACCTATTTGGTTGATTCGTAGTCAAAACAATTCAAAAATATAAAGCTGTATTTTCAATCAAAACAGTGTGACCTGACAGGTCAGGAAAACCCAAGCAGACAAGGGATATGCTGTTCCCATTAGAACTGTTCAAAGTCTACCTGATTAGTTCGTATCTTTGCTCAAAACCTTCAGAGACAGACGAGCTGGATCTACCTGATGAGTCTAAATTGAAATGCTGAAGGCAGCCACATACATTTCTGATTTCCCAGTGACTACTGCCTAGGATGATTCTCAGAATCTAGATACATCACACACACTAAAAAACCCCAAAACAAACAAAACCAGGCACAAAAAATATATGGGTTCAAACCAAAACAGGAGAGATTTAGGTTAGATATAAGGAAGAAGTTGTTCCCTGTGAGGGTGCTGAGGCGCTGGCACAGGGTGCCCAGAGAAGCTGTGGCTGCCCCATCCCTGGCAGTGTTCAAGGCCAGGCTGGATGGGGCTTGGAGCAACCTGCTCTAGTGTGAGGTGTCCCTGTCCATGGCAGGGGGTTGAAACTGGATGTGCTTAAGGTCCTTTCCAACACAAACCATTTTATAATTCTATGATTCTATAAAGGGAACAAAGATAAGTCTTCAGCAAATGGAATTTTCTGGAGAAGAAGGCACTGGTAGCATTATTAACACAAATTCAATACAAGCACCGAAGTACTCTGAAACCCTGCAACGTGGAAAATAACATATTGCTGCATTTCTTTGCCTTCTTTCTTTTGTTCTTAATATATTTATTTTAATTTGAAGGGAAATGGGAGAAAATGCCATGGTTGCTCACATCACCTCTTGTGGAGCATTACAGAAAATGCTCTGAAATATCAGGCTATGACAACATTCTAATACCCAAGTAAAGACAGCATGTTTTCTCTTTGATAGATAAAAGAATGCTTTCATGTCCAGAATAGATTCGACAGCAGCTCTTATTAATCATTAAAATTTCTTAAGCTTGTCTAGGAAGTAAAGTCTTGGATGTAATATTCAGAATACTTCTAACATGAGGAAGGTACAGCATCAGTATTCAGGAGTTAAGCCTTGTATTTCCTGGAATTCTTCGAGTCCAGCACAGAACAGTTATGCAATGACTCAGTGTACTAGGAACTAGAACAGAGATAACACAACACATGACTATACATCTGGGACTATATTTTACACAGGTGAAAGGCTGAGAAAATGTGCACTTCCAGATACTAACATGCGAAGCGAACAAAGCAGATAACATCCACATAGAAAAGTAACCAATGGCATGGATAAAGATGACCCTGCAAGAATGCTTGGCAGACTCCTGGATAAAAATTCCTTCAGCATAATTCTGAGCATTGGAAGTATCTTTCTGTCACAGGGAATATCTAAAACAGGGAAACAGAACATAAAAGAACTCAAAAAGTTTTAACACTGGAAAAAAGAAATCTCTGTGCATTACTGTGATGGTGATGAGACATTTTAGCTGAAGTTACTTTTAGATGTACAGAATAGATCCCTACACTTCTAGGATTCTTAGGATATCCAAATGATAATGTGAACTTTGTCATTTTGCAATGCGTAACGCATGTACTAAAACCTGTAAGCTGGGCTGTAATAAAGTTATTTCCTATTCCATGCTGCCTCAACTCAAAGGCTTTGAAAGTATTCACAAATATTAAGCCCAAGGCTTAAGTTTACTAAACTGTGTAGTTTCAGAGCTTCTTTTTTTTTTTCCCCTTATTGTAAACAGTGTATCTTAGATTTTCCATGTAATGTCTGAATATCACAAGAAAGGCTGTTCTTGTACAAGTTTTAGTTCAGTCAAACCTAGAGAATACTGAAAAGCTCATGATAAATCTTGTTCTCAATATATTTCCTACCCAATTTCCACATCAAAGAAGTTATAATGAGTTTGCTTTAATTTAAGATTAATACTTGTCTAACTGAAGCTCCAGACCTCCAAACAACTCAAAGCCAGAGCTTAAAGGGTAAACTTGTATTCTCATTACCAGCTAATGAACAACTTTCAGTTGTACAGCCCTGTTGGATGTTACCCTTGCAAACAGATACTTTATGTATAGAAATATTCCAGAAGTTAGTATTCTGTGTATACACACACACTTAGGAACAGTACAAATTATTTATTCCAAGTATAGAACAAGTATCCTGTAGCAGAGTCAAACTGATTTACTTCATAGGGCTGGATAGTGTTGGCAATTTATAGCACTTAGCACATGTCATTCTGGAATCAACACTGCAAGCCGTGTTAGCCCAGCTGTATTTCCTTATATTATATATCGCTTCTACGAGCTTTTCGATTGCTAATAAACGTGTCCCCCAATTGTCTAAGGCAGCCATACGACAGCAGATTGGAAAAGTGAGCACATATTTTACTGCCAGTCAAAAAAAAGAAAGATCAGAAGCTTTTCAAAAGATGTGTACTAATAGGCATCTCTTCTTCTGCTGTCATTCTGACTTAGGGGAAGAAAGCTTGTTTCAAAGCTTTCTTGATTTTCTCTTCTATTCAGAACATGACTCCTATAATATCTAATTATACGTGCAGTGCATTTAGTTCCCTTTGCATAAATGTTGCTATACCATAAATTTATTAACTGGTTGGATTTTGTTTAGTGACACAACACCTCCAAGCTCTTATTCTATGACAGCTTAATGTCTAAACCCAGATTGCCATTTATTTTGTTCTTGCAATAAATACTTCTAAAAATCTAACAAAAGTGTAGAATCAGAGAGAAAACCTATCAGAGGCCATGTAGAAGTAGGGCAATACCACCAGGTAGGAAATAGCCATTCACTAATAACAAATAAGAAGAATATGGTCAGCATACCAAGAACTGTTGTGGAAATCATGGATGTACATCATTATAGATATTATAGCTTTGGGTCCATCTACTGGCCTTATATCTTATTACAGCTTCAGACTGGAGCGTACATAGAATTATAGAATGGTTTGGGTTGGAAGGGACCTTAAAGCTCATCCAGTTCCAACCCCCTGCCACGGGCAGGGACACCTTCCACTAGAGCAGGTTGCTCCAAGCCCTGACCAACCTGGACTTGAACACTGCCAGAGATGAAGCATTTACGACTTCTCTGGGCAACCCATTCCAGTGCCTCGCCACCCTCACAGGGAAGAACTTCTTATTATATCCAACCTGAACTTCCCCTGGTTCAGTTTGAACCCATCACCCCTTGTCCTATCACTGCAGCCCCTGATGTCCCTCTCCAGCATCCTTGTAGCCCCTTCAGATACTGAACTATCGTACAGGTTGGCTAATGATTTTTAGTCAAGTAGTATGTATGTTAGTGAGTACGTAACAAGTGACTTAGTTTGACCATCATTTCTGGACTGACATTGGGGATTTCCTGATGCAAACTCCAGCTTGCATAGGTACTACATATATAAGATTTCTGGAAACTATCAGCTGCATTGCATGCACTCAATTTAACTTTGTCATAAATACCCTTGGAGTTATTGCTCAATGTTACTAGGTGGTACTAGGGGCCCATTATTCCTATCTTTTCTTTTTAAGTATATAAACCTCTATAGGTTTTATCCCCATCAGTTTAAGTACAACCTAAACACAGAAAACATTATGATTTCCAACCCATTCACAATTTATGAATGCTTCATAACCCTTTTATAATAAACACCAGCTGACTGTTAAGCAATTTTGCTCTCTGTTGTCTGTCACACAACTCAGACTCTGTTGTCTGAGTGCTTTCAAGCACTCAGAAGTTCTATAGAAATCCATCCATCACCATTGAAAATGAGACATTCTGTCCTACACGGAGACAAAGCAACACAGGACAAGGAAACATCTGTTCCAGCCCACCTCTCCTTGACTAGACCAAAACAAAACTAGCTGAGTCTGTACTATCCCTTTTATTGTCTAAGCTGTTCAGAACATTCAGCCTTTCTGAAATGGAAGTGCCCACTTAAATATGCATCCATCCATTTTAAACTACCTAATATATCTAACGATTATAGTGGTGGTGTTTCACAGTGTATTGGGTTTATGTGGCATGGTTTTGGTAGAGGGCATGCTGCAGGGGTGACCTTTGTGAGAAGATGCCAGAAGCTGCTCCCACGTTGGACAGAGCCAATTCCAGCAATTGGGTCCACGGTGGACTCAATGCTGGCCAAACCCGAGTCAATGCCAAACAGTGTTGATAACACACCCATATTTTAGTTATCGTTGAGCAGTGCTTAGAGTCAAGGATTTCTCTGTTGCTCACACTGCCCTGCCAGTGAGTAGGCTGGGGATGCACAAGAGGTTGGGAGAGGACACAGCAGGCCCAGCTGACCCTAGCTGACCAAAGGGATATTCCATACCATATGGCATCATGCTCAGCATATAGAGCTGGAGGGGAAGAAGGAAAGGAGGAGGGGGATATTTGGAATTATGGAGCCTGTCTTCCCAAGTAACTCTTATGCATAATGAAGCCCTGCTCTCCTAACAATGGCTAAATACCTGCCTGTCGATGGGAAGTACTGAATTAACTCCTTGTTTTCTGCTTGTGCACGCAGATTTTGCTTTACTTATTAAAATGTCTTTATCTCAAACCATGAGTTTTCTCACTTTTACACTTCTGATCCTCTCCCCCATCCCACTGCAGGGGAGTTAGCGAGCAGCTGTGTGGGGCTTAACTGCCTGCAGGGGTTAACCATAACAGCTGGGATCTGAGCTAATGCGCATTGTGTCTCAGACACATACTGTACTATTATACGCAGTCCTGAAAAAAGTTACAAAGTCTTTTAGCTTTAGTTTGGATGTTCCAGGACTATACTACCTTGCACAAGTGTCAACATGCTTAAAGAGATGAAACGATAACACAAAGATGCAGATTTGCTAAGTCTCACATGCATAACAATTTGATATCTAATTTTCATGCTTAACTGTCAGTGGGAATTATGAAGCTTTTGTAGATCAGGGCCTAGAGGATCAATAATGACAAAATAGGCTCAAAATTTACACTGTTTTTTGCTGTATGGAGACGGATCTTCAGTCTTTCAGGCTATAAATCAACTAAAATAGACCATATTTCTCTGAATCTATTCTCAAATATTCAAAGAAGTCCATGTGGAAGCAGTATATAAACATTAATGACTAACTACCAGAGAGGGTAATTGTGAATTTAAAAAATCCTGGATAAACTCTTTCCTCCCTTTCTGTTAGTTATTCTGCAAGAAGGCAAAGCCCTATGTCCTATTAGATACCACAAAATTAGATATTCACACAGTAAATTATTCCCCTCCCAAACATACAATACACATGGGCTGAGTGATGACATTCTGTGAAATTCCAACACACAACAAGGCTTTCTATGTATGACCTAAGGCATCATTTTTGTGCATTTTGTGCTATACATGGATCTTAATTTAATATGTTTGCAGTTATGCTGCAGGCTTTCAAATATGCAGAAGTGTATTTGGTGCAGGTGGTAAGATGTTGGCAGCAGGAGGGCTGCAGGGGTGGCTTCTGGGGGAAGAGGCTAAGGGCTGCCCTAGGCCTCTCACAGCCAGATCCATCACAGGCCAAGCTAAGTCCATCAGCAAAGTCTGTAGCACATCTGTAAAAATGTATGTAAGAAAAGACAGAAAACACCACTGAGAGAGAGGAAGAGGAAACAAAAAGAAGAGCAAGAAACAACAAGGAGAACACCACGGTCAGAGAAAGAGAAGAGGGAAGACAAGATGCTCCAGTTGCCAAAGCAGAGATTCCCTGCAGTCCCTGGGGACTTGCAGCAGTGCAGATAGTCACTGCAGTCTGTGGACAACCCCACACTGGAGCAAATTCCTGCAGGAAGCACAGCCTGTGTAGAGCTCGCAGCAGAGCAGATTTTCATGACAGGCACTGCAGCCTGTGTAGAGGCTGGGGTAAAGAGTGAGGAGGTAGGAGCAGCAGAGAGGAGCTGTTATGGACTGACTGCAGCCTGCCGTGCCCCATCTCCCTCGGCCACTTGAGGTGGTGGTGTGTGGGATAGTAGAGTGAAGGAGTCTGGGAAAGGGGGAAGGAAAGGGTTTATGTTAGTTTTAAAAGTTTAAAAATGTTATGTTTGTTTCCCACCACTCCAATTAGTGATTACCATTTTATTCTAAAGGTCAATCAGTTAAGTTCATTTTCCCTACACTGAGTCTGCTTTGCCTGCAACAGTGGCTGGTAAGCAATCTCCTTATCTCAATCCACAAGTTTTCCTGTTCCTGCTCTTCCTATTTTCTCCCCTCATCCTGGGGGAGGAGGAGGGTGATGAGCAAGCAGCTGCGTGGGAGTGTTGCTGTTAGCTGAGGCTAAACCACAACATGAAGTCATAAGCATGTTTAACTTCACTGCCATGTTTACCAACCATTTGCTTCTGCTGTTTAGTAAGAGGGAGTCACACTGGGCTAATCCAAATGCCAAGACTTCCATCTTCAGTCGTCATTACAGTCACACTTCTGCCATATAAATAATTAACTAAATAAATAAATACCACAACAAGAATGGTTACCCAGCCTGAACATGAGGCTTCTTTGCATGCACTGGTGATGCTATGCGGATAATCTGAAACTTAGAAAATGTTAGCTAAATCGAAAGGAAAAGGCTTTCCCCCTCTCAGTTCATCACCTTAAAATCCAGTATCTTCCCCACTAAGATGTGCAAAACCTGTACAATTCATTTAGCCCAAATACTTGCAATTCTACTATGTTTTTCTCATGGCATCACAGTCTTTGCCTGCATTAGCAAGTAATACAGCACAATAAGGGCAGGTTTATGCAGCACAGTAGTTAGTACTGAGAACTCCATGTCCACAACCCATTTACCTGGGGGGTTTACTCTATAGTAGCTTTAGTCTGGTCACCTAGACTGAGCACCTATTAGTGGTCAGAGAGCATTAGGTGCACTTTTGGAGCACATTTTCTGATATAGCTTTATAGGGAGGGTAAGGGGGAGGAGGGGAGAGACAGAAGCAGTTCATACACTCCAAGACTGTTTCAGGATATAAACCGAAATATCTCAAATAGTAGCAACTGGGGGATAAAGTGCATTCTTGATGCAGCCTTAAACAGTAATATAGGTGTTAGTTATTCAAGGAAAGTGAAAAGCAATTCCGAGAACAAAAAATGATACCCGCAGAGAAATAGGAATGCTGTTCTATTTCTATTTCTTTATATGCAATCCCACCAAAGTTAACTTTATGTAATATGTAAGATAAGGTACAATAATAAATCCTTTCTCTTTAATTCTGTAGCACATATGCTACATCATACTTGACTCACAAAGTCACAAAGCCCAGTGTATTCTGTAGTTTGGGTCCTGGCATATCCAGGAGTAAGTAGTTATCTGAGTGACATGATGTCTGAAAATAACTATTTTTGTACAATAGGGTATTAAGGAAATTGTTAAAATACCATGTCTATTATTTAAATAATTATCATATATTCTAATAGATACATAAGATTTGTCTTTGAGTTTCTTTCTGGATGGCTTATTCCTCCTATAACCTGGTATTACTAATTTCACCAAATATTTTCCAACCACAGTCATTCAAGCAAAGAAAAAATAAATACCTATATTATGCAGCAAGCTGAAATAATAGACATCCTGTACTCAAAGTAAAGGGGACACTTAGGAGCACAGCTGTTTCTTCTTGCATTAAAATTTACCACTTCATTGCTTACAGGATATTAGTACAGCCATTATGCACCAAAATATACTACAGTATCCATAATCTGCACATGTCAACAGATGTGTGACACAAAAGCCTGCAAAGATAATCGGTCTGCTTCCGAAAGCATCTTACCTAGGACTCACTGGCAGGCCTGGGAACCATAGCTTTAAACAAATGTGAATTACATTTGTGGAGTTTAAATAACAAACTGATTTATTTTTGGCTTTTGCAACATAGCCACTAAGTAAAATTTAGCATCTGTAAATGGCCTCTGTGTCCTAGTGAATGGATTCAAGTTAAGGAGTGGAGCTTTATGGCTGGCCCCTCTCCAGAGTCTGAGGCTTCAGGCTACATTCTTGGGATTTGCTGTCCATGGCCTCTTTTTTGCTATGATTAGGTAGTTCTCTGTTAGAAGTCATGGCAGCAAATCAATGTCCTTTTCATATTACTTGCTCTGCTTTCTTAACCTCTTAGAGCTCAAAACCCAGAGAGGCCATATTTCATTCCAGCTATATATCATACCGGTAATTTCCCGTTGATTAACAAATATGCTACTAATGTTTACTAGTGGTCCTACCCTAATCCTTATATGCATTCCCCACTTCCTGCCTGGCAGAGGTGGCAGTGTGATCTGGCCAGGGAGTAGACCAGACATGTGCTCCTGGGTCAGCTAACTTGGCAACTGGAAGACATAAATACAAGATAAAAATAGCCTCATGTTGGGAAAACTCTAAGAAAAATGTTCTAACACACCTTCTTTAGGAACTGGTGGGAGAAGAGAAAAGATGAGGGCTGAGGAGCTGCGATCCTCTCTTTTTTTTTCCTCTGCTGGTCTTGCAGTAGAATATGAGGTGTCAACTACAAATTCAGTAACAGGGTGGGGGTTCCACACCTACATTTTGGCCCTCCGATACAACACATACAAATACATGACTGGACCACCTGAACAAGCTGTATTGCTGTTGGCAGTGCTGCTGGCTACCTAGTTAGGAAACTGCAGGGTTTGGAAGTATTAGGACCTGACCCTAATGAGGGCTTTGCAAACCCTCTATGCCTTAGTTCCATAGGGGAGTGAGGTAGACACAACCCCTGCTAAAGAGCCTTTGCTCACACTGCAGAAGCTTTTGGTCCAGCAAACCCAGTTCCCAGCAGGTCAACCAAGGCGGCAGCCATGCACACAGAGCTCTCTGAGAACCCATGTACTATCACTTATCACAGAGTATGAAGATCACTTGAAGAATCAGGGGTTTATGCTGCCTAAATTGCCTGTGGAATTAGAAATATGAAGCCACAAAGCAACTCTTGAACTTTTAAAACTGACTAAAAGTATGAATGAATGGCAGAGTAAAAAAACCAAGGCAATATTTAGGCCATGATTCAGTACAGCTTCCTAAAATTATGAGGACATCTTGTCACTCTATTAGTTCACACATTTCTAGTCATTCTAAATTAAGACTATAGCTCAGATTACTTGTGGGACAAGTGACTGCATTTTGAAGCCAATCTGAAACCCTGCACACCAGTGGTACCAGGGCTACTTAAAAAAATAAGTGTATTTTTTAAGTACATAAGATTCTCCTGGCTGAGAGTGGGAGAAAAAAGGGTCTAACTTCTCACTCCCATGGAAATGATAGGGCTGGCTCTTGACATAGAACAAATTACAGAGTTTTAAGAAATTGTGTGTATGTGTGAAAAAGGGCTAGAATAATCCAAGAAAGTTTAAACTACTTCTTCCTTTGAGTTATGTTGCTACTTTCTACCTAGAGCCCAAGTTTAGAACTCAGTCTTTACAGTCTTTTCAAGGAGCAATAAAAAATATTGTTATGTGTATTATGGAGAATGTGGCATGAACTTTTTCCAGTATTTAATGATGTCATTTAAAAAAAATCACTGAAGTTTTCAAATGTACAGAACTGGAAGTGAATCAAAGCATCACCATGAATAGAGTGATAAGCTCTGGGCAACCCGTGACAAGGCCTCACCACCCTCACAGGGAAGAACTTCCTAATGTCTAATCTCAGCCTCCCCTCTGGCAGGTTAAAGCCATTCCCCCTTGTCCTGCCACTACAGGCCCTTGTAAAAAGCCCCTCTCCAGGCTTCTTGTCAGCCTCTTTAGGCACTGGGAGCTGCCTAAAGTAGAGTAGAGGAGTGGGGAATATTTAGCCAAAAAGCACAAAAAATTCTATCTATTTAGCAAGATAATTACACAGTCCCATCATCGTAGTATCTGAGCACAACCAATATTTATAGGTAGAAACAACATGCTTGCATTCTTCCCTTATGTTTTGGTTTGTTGTTTTTTTTAGTTCTTTCTATTCTGTATGTAAGGGAAGCAACTTAATGTATAGGACTTTAGTTCTCACAAATATTGTTGGTATATGCATGAGCAACTGTGCATGAGATAACCTATACCACAGTTTTATTTTGAGAACAATTAGTTACCCACTTATTCTTGTTACTTTCCCCATAATGAGGTTTTGCTGGTTTAGTTGTAATCAAAGCTGCATCCCTCATTAACCTGCTCTGCATTGGGTGTAGAAGTCTACCTCCACCATGAATACACCTATCAAGCAGCACTGCCAGCTTTCTTACATCTCATCACAGCTTCCTTATTCTAATGTGATATACTCATAAAGAAAGAAGTGATTTTTCGGCTGAATGAAGCAGAACCTCAAGTAGATCTGTACATTACAGCCAACATAAGAAAATGAAAGTGTAGATCTTCTGCTCATTCTAAGGATGGCTTCTCTTTTTGGTATGAGCTGCAGCTTTTCCACATGTGTTCAGTTTCCTGGCTCTACACCATTGAAATTATCATATATGAAAATGCCTCAAAAGGTCACGAATTCTCCAAAACATTCCCCTCCCCAACCAGCCAGCAACTCATCCATCCTGGATAACAGTTGCCTATGGACAAATCTAAGACGTGCACCAAGTGTGAGTGCGGTTTTGGTCTAGAAGAAATAGAGCTCATTTACCCCTTCCAGTGCTCCTCCCCGATTTCTGCCCCTTCTGCAATTTCATGCAGGCAATAGGGGAATTCTTATATCCATGTGATTCCCTAATGTTGAAAGCCTAAGCCATTTCAAATTCCAGATATGTAAAGGAAATTTGCACTACAGTGATGTAGTACTTTGTTAACATCCAAGGCACCAGTCTATCCCAAGTTAGCACTACCTAAATACCCAAAGGCAAATGCTGAAGCATCACTGCAGAGCACCATCCATGCGGTTTACTGAAGATGTGTTGTTGATTAGAAGTTACTTGAATCAAGCAGATGTAGCTTAAGGACATAAATATTCTTTACCTACAGTTAAAACATATCACCCAAACATCACTATTCTTCTAAAAGTATTCCTAGAAACTATAGCTTCCCACAATAGCCAGCCAAAGACATATTGCCTCTGTTCCTTACACTGTCAAACCTTTACTTAATTTCTCCAGCACCATCTAAATATGTTAAAGTTGGCTGAGGTGAAAAAATGAATAGTTTTTCTACAGGACACTGAGCAGACAAGGTTTTTGCTTAAAAAAAACGAAGAAAATATAAACAAAAACATTTTAAAAGCTGTTGTCAGGTGAGCATTCATCAAAGAAGCTTTGCTCAGACCATGTCAGAATGGCCTAAAGGCTGTGAACCACCACCATGCCTGTTCCAGAGGAAGAACTGTCTCTTCTTGCTTCAGTGCTTTCCATTGGTCTTGTTCAGACTGATCTACAATCGAAATGGGAGCTACTTGTGAAGTTTCCTTCATTTCAAAATTCAGTAATATATGGTATATTAATTTGTACCTTCTCTATAAGTGACAAGGTGGCTAATTGCTTCTGAAGGCTTTGTCTTCACTTCTCTAAGGATTGGCACTGGCAAAATCCATGTAAGATTCTTTATGAATGAGTGACACCTGCTGGACCAAATAGGCCTTAAAAAAAATTCTCTCTCTGGAATTCCATAATCTTATTATTCTGGAAAACTGCACCTAAAACTACCCACAGCTTCCTTAAAAACAAACAAACAAAGGCAACCAAAACATTGTATTTGCCTTCAAAGTCCTCAGTCAAATCAAGTGAAATTCGTGCTAAAAACAAATGAACAACATTGATCTCTTAATTTTTCTGTCTGGAAGAGTATTCTACAGAGGACCGAGCAAAGATGGGGACTACATTTCATGCAGGAGTTCAAAGTCTTCAAATATAGTTTCATTTCAGTTTTAGACATCATTGTCAAGGTTCTCTTGGAAAGACAAAGGGCCTCATGTCCAGTTCATGTTGGAGTGGGGTGGGGTGATAGCCAAATCATGTGGTAGTTATCCCTTGTTCAAAACTGGTTTGGTTGCCTCAATGAAGGGCATATGAGCTGGCTCACTTCAACTTGTTTTCCACCAGTACCCTGATCTTGCAAAGCCTCTTTCCAGCTGTCTAGCCTGTACTAGTGTATAGGGCTATTCCACCCCAGGCAGAGGAGTTTGCGCTCTCCTTTACTGAACAAACTCAAACATGTGTTAGCTGCACAGAGAAAGTAGTAACCCTGTGTCATTTTGTATCTCCATAGTAACAAAATAACTATCCTTATAAAGCATGCATCACTGTCTTCTTTAATGAACATAGAGGTGGGAATTCCAATGGGAAGAAAACTATCTTCCTATCACCTCATCTGATTCTTTAATAACTATCATTAGTTAAAGACTCTGGGAATGGGCCCAACACCATATAAAGCAGTAAAAGACATGAAAAGATACACCTGCAATGAGAAGCCACATTTACTTTCTATCAAATCATAGAAATGCTACAGTTAAAAACCATAAACCCAGCCGTAAAGCCCTTGGTCATATAAGGCAACAACAACCCCATCCTAGGCCTACTGGTCTACAACCCTGAGTATTTAACACTATTTGCCAAACAACTGGCCTGAACCTCCACACCTGTGTTAAAAACCCAACCAAACAAAACCCACCCAAAGCACACACTATGTGAAGGCGGCAAGAACTTGTGAGGTATAAGCCAATGTCCCCTTTCAAGACCACCTACACTTTGAGTGAGAACGTATTCACCATACAGTACAGAGAGAGAAGGAAGCAAACTTGCAGTACGTGTGTGTCCAGGTCCAAAGTAAATATGTAAGATCCAAAAGGGGAACATCTGGAAAAATATAGCCTCCGACAGGCAGCATCTATTTTGCTTAATCCATCTCCCATATGTGGTGCAGTCAAGAAGTCAGTTCCTGCACCTACATGCGACGTGGCAGTAATCTAACTTTACCTCTGGAGCTGGGAACATCTCTATGAAAGGACACAGTTCTCATTAAGAGGCAAATAGCAACCAATATTGAAGATCCTGATTGTAACCATACTTAAAAAATAAAATTCTTCTCTAACTGGAAATAAAGCAATATTACAATAAAAGTCTTCTCTCTGTACTTTTCTCAGTAGAAAGACGTGCTGGAACTGAATCAGTTACCATCATAGAACATGTTCGTGAGAACGAGCCACAAAGAACATTTTCTTTCTCAGACAGCAGCCTTCGCCTATGAGCCAGTACACTCTCCTCGTCTCCTCCCTTCTGTCTCCCCCGCCACACATCCAAAAGTCAGGTTGCTATCCACCAGTTTGGTGCTCCATCTTGTGGCCACCTACAAACAATGGTATTTCCTACACCACCACCACACCGCATATAAAGCCAGTGAAGAATTCAGCTGTGTCTCAACAATGTAAGGCCAACATAACATCAGTAGTTGCACTCTTTATAAAGACAAAACAGTCAAAACTTCTTTAAAACATCTCCTTCTAAACAGGATCAGTTCAGTCTTAATCCTATCCTGAATCAACTGATACCAACACTTGGAAATGCTGTCATGTTAGTGTTCATTTATTCTTCTCAGAGCAGAAAATAGTGGTTTAAAGTTTTAAATTATAATGATTTTATAGTAAGTAAAGGAGATACTTAAATAACACAGCTCTGTAGCTGGGCCTTGCTCTGCTGGCCCCACAAGGGTGCTGAGCAGCAGCTCAGAGATCACACAGACAACTGCTGAGAGCCCAGCATCCCCTAATACCATTCCTTAACAAGTTCTAGGGTTCTGTAGGATGAACATGTAGCCAAAAGCTGTAACTCTATGGTGCAGAGAGAGCAGGAGAATCAATGTTCCTTACTGCTCAGAGCAATGGAATGCAAAGGCATCTCTTTTCACTTCTCCCTCCCATGAACCATTTCCAGTAGAAACATACATACGAAGAAACGGAGAAAACCTATTCTGCATCCCAAATCTGGATCAAACCTTTTGGTCTCCAATACTCTCGCATTCTAAACTGCATCACTAGAATGGATCTACCCTTTTAGTTACTAATATTTGCTCATCTGTGTACTTCCTAACTCCAGCTATAACGGAATTAAAATAAGAATATAGTACATATAGGACATTGCAAGAAAAATCCTTTTTTCATATGATTTGCAGTATGTATTGTCACCTGCAGTTGCAGAAAAGGCATTTGAAGATTCATGCAAAGTCTGTCAGACTTCCGGGGGGATCAGGGATTAATAAACCCAGATTAGGCACTAATAAAATAGTTAATAACCAGTATATTCTGAAATTCACTCACTAGAAATTACTATCAAGGAATTTCATTCAGAATATCTTAAAAGAGCTATTTTTAAGACTAAGTCCTATTTGTTTCACCTATTTTTAAACTTGCAGACCTTTTATTAGTCTTGTTAAATTAGTGCTTATTTATTTGGCTTGCAGATATTTACTAAAATTAAATTTTATTCATTTCTTTGAAACAAAGCCCTTCACAAGATCAGTTCTAAGGCAAACAGATCAACAGAAAGTTCTCTGGTAGAGTTTATCAGGAAGAAAAAAAAAATCAAGTATTAAACTTTTAAGTCCACATTTAGGCACACAACAACCTTCAGTGAGAATTACTACCTACGCAGTGCTGTCTGTAACAGTTTTTCCCTTTTCCTGCAGGCTATTAAGTATATTTTTAATGCACAAATTATTCATGCAGAACATTGCAAATCTTCCCTGCTTATTCTAGCCAAAAGATGTCATGATGTCAGTTAATCAGAGTTCATGTCCAAAGCAGGTATGTAATATTGTAGTGTATTGCACAAATGAAAGACACTAACAAAAGAAATACTATGTAATAGCTGTTTTTTCACCTCTCTTGTCTCTAGAAGGATATAGTACAGCTACAAAGGTGGCAAGTGTGACCAAAAACTTCCACATTAAGGATTAAACTTGGACTTTAAAAAGAGACGACAGAAGGAGTAAAAGGAACATATAAAAGTATGACTAATAGAGATGTTTATGCAGTGTTGGCTCCTTCCTCCACATCTAAGGATTATTGAGTAAAATTATCAGGCACTGTTTACACAGAATCAAAAGCCCATTTTCTATGTTTTAAATGAGCACTGGATTTACTGGCCTCTGAATATTGTGAGTCACAGGCATTTAGAGATGGTTAATAAATAAATAAGTAAATTCACCATTACACCCGTCACATTGAGCTCAACGGTACAGATGGAACCTCTGGCACTGGGATGTCTTCAACCACAGTGTGAAGATCTGACAGGCCATACCGGGGAGTATTATTCTACTCACCTTGCATATTATGCTTTCCCTAAGCACCTCCTAGTAGTCACAGGCATAATCCTGGGCTATACAGGAATTTCTTATGAGGCAGCGAGAGGGTTTTTTTAGGCAGTTTTCCCCAGAACAGATATTTTAGAAAAGTTGAAATAACTGTTTACCTTTTTTTTTTTTCTTTCCTTCTTCCTTTCCTACTTTCAGAATACTTCAATTTAAGAAATTTCATTGCAACAGAACTTTGTGATTCCTAATTAATTCATGGTGGTCTCAGATGCAATCAAGAAGTTTTGTCTGCTCAGCAAATAATTCCAAGCCCAGTTAGGAACAATCCCACCCTACTCGTTGTGAATGTCAAAGCTGACACAGTAACATGGCTTTACAGACAGCACAGTTGAAGATCCTGGCTTTAGAGATGTCTCAGATTTCAACAGCCTCCATGACATTTCTGATTACAATCTTCAAAGGCTCGGCGATGCAGCAAGAACAGTAAATACACCAAACAGGCTGGACTCTTCTGGTCCTGTCCACTGACAGAAATTGGTAAAGAATCTTAAGATCATCTGGTCCAACCATCAACTTAATACAACCAAGTGCACCACAAAACCTTGTCCCTAAAGCCCCACATCTACACAGCTTTTAAATGCCTCCAGGGATGGTGACTCAACCACTGCCCTGGGCAGCCTGTTCCAGTGCTGACATCCATAATAGCCTCATTTAGCAGATCATTTTGTATGATAGCAATACTCATTATAAGAAAGTATTTTTAAGTGATGCAAAATACCCCAGTTCCTTGTTGTGCAACCCCTCTTCTCTATAGCAAAGCAGCTGCAAAGCTGTTAGTTAAGTGCCTTAAAAAAACCTGTCTGCATCACAGAACATGACACAGTGCTGGGATTTCCAAGTTAATGCCAGTTTAGTTAGCCATCAAAAACAGGGCTAAAGAGCCCAATAACACACCATGCTGGCATGTTTATTTAGCTACTGAAATCCAAGCTAGCATCTCTGCCTCACACAGCACTGTGCCTCTCAGACATCTCTATCACAAGTACTGCAACGCACAGCTGAAGACAGAGGCGATACAGGATAAAGATGGGAAAGATTTCCTGAGAAAGTGGAAGGCAAGATAAAACTGCATCTGCCATGGATATAGGCAGAACAAGCCCTGTAAAGATGCAAGAAATGCCTTTAGGTGAACCTTTTACAAAACTAGGCAGCTGCTATTGCACATACTTAAGCTACAACCCACAAACTGGTCTCCCATTAGGCCCTGTAGCTGGTTGGTGATCCTGCCAGATGTGCTCCTGCGGCAGCAGAAGCACAGAAAGAAGAAAAGAATAAGATCAGAGAGAATTTGGTGATGAGGAATGATGGAGTTGTAACTCTTTTGGGTCTAGAGACAAGGAAATGATACAGCTGTCTGTAGCTATGGGGGGGGAAAGCATTCAGGAGAGAAGAGCTCCTGGCTCCTTGACTGACAGAAAGTGCAAGGTCTCTGAATAGGCAGTGCTTGCAAGGGAAGATTCCCTAAACCACTTACATATATATTATTCCCAGTTCCGTAATACTGTACATTTAGCTGCCCTTATATTTGAAAACTATGCATGTGTGGTGGATGGGATTGGACTGCATGTCAGATACTATTTTCATGAGTTTACAAAAACTGCATGTGTTCCCACAGATGAACAGACATGTGAGGTGGGAGGATATGGGGCAGAGAAAAGCAGAGATGTCTTCCTTCGGAGGCACCTTTCCCATTTTTTCTTGGCAAAGAAATAGAAAACTAAAAATAGAAAGGAATCAGTAGGGCAAAAGAGACTGTTGGTCTTCCCTATTTCGAAGGCAAGAGGAAAGCAGCTAGCAACTGCACTACTATTCTATTAAGAGATTTTTGAACCTGAAGCTCTCACACACATTTGGACAAAAGTATAATGCAGTGTTACGTCAGGTTATAAATTCCCTACTCTAGTTTACTGCTTTATTGTCAGTTCCATTTTTAAGTTTTCCCAGATACCTAACCTGAATCTTCCTTGCTGCCATTTCAATCTTCCAGAAGTACTCCAGTTCACCATGGTCTTGAAATTCCTTTCTCTTTGCACAAGGTCTTTTCATAGATTAAGACTATCTTTTCACTCCTTCAGTGAATGCTTCAGTAAATCTATGGTCCTCCTAATAGTTCTCTCTTCTCAGAACTATTACCAACAAGGCATCCCTCTTGAAACAAGGGAGGTCAAAGCAAACACAAACTGAAACCAAGAGATAGGAATGATGCCCTAATTATAATGGGATTTTTTTGATTTTTTGTTTTGGGATAAATATTTTTGATGGTTACTTGTAACCCTGAGTGTTGGATTTTTGTTACAGGCCTTTATCTCCAAATTTAAGCAGAGTAGTCCTCATTCAACAATAGTGCCCTCAGTAAAACTGTAAAGACTTTTATAATTTTAGCTCTATCACCAGAGGAAAGAAAGGTGTTCACTGAGGGGAAACCCACTTTCCTATGCTTCGCTTTTTACATGGCCCCCTAAAAGACTGTTACATCTAAGCACTGTTTGCTAATCCATCACCATCCTTAATACTTAAGGAGCACAAAGACTTTCCAATTCTAGACTTCAAACTTCAACATGTACAACAGTCACTACCATAAGTCAGCTGGTGTAGTCTTACTAATTCTTGCAGTACAGCCTCAAACAGAACAAGCCAGTGGAATTACACAGACATGCCTGAAAGCAAGGAGGTTGGAAACCCATAAATCAATTAGTTAATGATCATGAGTAAACTGTTCCCAACATGCAGGGAATTTTGAGCTGCTTCATCTTATCTATTGTGTTGCCAAGTAGAGATGCCAACACAAGAGCCTTAGAATAGTTTTCTCACAGTTTCTCTTTTTTGAGGAATAACAACTCCTCTGTTTCAGATCTTCTTCCACCAATTAATTGGACATTAGACAGTAAAAGCGCATTTCTGCAGGTCAGTCACCCCAAAAATTCTTCTGTCAAGATTAAACTGAAAGGAGGTGGCATCTTTTGGCAATGATTTTAGCTATTATACCCCTGGAAGATAAAACTGTGTGTAGAATCAGCACAGTACTCTTTACAACCACAACACTTTGGAGAGAGGAGAAGTTGGGATTTTATGAGGATACCTGGGACATCTTCCTACAGCATCTCTTTTAAATGCTTGCCACTTTGTGCAAGGTCATTCCAAAGGGGAAAAGAAGAAATTCTCCTAAGTACTTTTAGGAACCTTAAAGGATCAGTTGCATCTGGCACAGGGTGTTTATCTCTATCCAGAGAGGAGAACTCCAGAAGACAGACTGACTATTTCTACTCCCTCACTTCAATTAGATGAAGGAATTTTAATGCAAGATCCCAAGAATTGTGTTCAGCTCGTCCCCATGCGCTGTCTCACAGGAGAAGGCTATAGCCAACTGCTAGAGCAACACATGCCTCCTCCTTTCTCAAGCAACCCACTGACACCAGAATCAATAATCTCCTCTCATTTACATTTACCCCAGTTAGATTTGCCTAAATGTCAATGAAATAAAGCCACATCAAAACAAGTCTAGTTTGAGGCCAAAGCTAATATAAATGGTAAGAGTTACAAATAACACAGAATAAATAGATTCCAACTTAAAAGCATTTTAGAACATGTCTCCAAGTCACAAAATACCTCCAGTGACTTGTCATTCATATTCCCTTCTGCAGTACGGGAATATATTAAAGACAAGGACCGATGTTTTGGTTAAGGTACTTGATAAGAGATGAAAAGATGCCAGTTTGTTTTCAACTCCTCTTAGGTAAACTAAGGGCAAATCATATAACTCCTAAAAAAAGAAAATAACAACAACTTTACATCAAGATATACTCACTGGAAAATAGAAACATTTTGGCCAGTGTTCTAATAAATCACTCATTTTAGCCTAATTTGTCTTGATTGTGTCCTTCTCAGAAACTCAGTCCTGTCCAGGAATTTCAACCACATCAGAGGTCAGGAGTCTGGACCTTGCGATCCCTCACAAACAACATGTGCCAATGTCAAAAAAAGAACTATGTGAAAACCATTTTTTATTGTTGGAAGTCCACTAGTGGCTATTTATAAGTAAACAACTTGTGGAGGAGAGCAGGAAGAAAACATTAGAGGGAGAGACTTTGAGGCCTTTTCATTGGTCCAGAAAGTCAACCATGGCCTGTATAGAAAGAATTCCCAGTTGCTTTCAGTATGATTGAAGCTCCACTGCCTGCCTCCTGACTTGCAATTCTACTGAATGACACTGTTTTTTTGAAGGAAGCATGCACAGAACAGAGCCAGAGGTCCAAATCTTATCTTTAGTATGGAATTACTTAGCTTCCAAGCTACTCTCAGATTAACTGATCATTACCACTTTAGCAACAGTTGCTTTGTAATACAACATCTGGTGAAGCTAGCACAAATTAAATGACCATGCAGTTTTCAAAGTCTTTTTTCTCTTTTCCACCTAACATTTGGTGGCTTCCTAGGTTCATTTTGTACACTGGAAAATAGGCTGCACGTCACTTTTGAAATGCAACAGAGAAAATAGGTTTTCCATTCCTGGTAGCTTGAATGAGATTCTCAGGTAGCAGATTCATCTCAACACTACATGCTGTCTCTCACCATGAGCAAAATGGTTATTTCTTCAGTCATAGATACCCTGCTTTGCAAACTCCCCACTCCCTACTGTTCATCTGATCACCAGCAAAAGCTTAAAGTATCTCCAGCTTTCATAACTGCCTCTGCTCCTTGGTATTTCCATCCCTGTTGTTGCACTTGAAATCCAACAACAGTGAACAGAGACTTCAAGACAAAGGCAGTAATTACTGACATCCTAAAACAATCGCCCTATTTCATTGGATTGTGTCTGCAAGAATTTACAAAAAATAAACTTTAGTAGCATTTTTACACCTAACAGTGACGTTAATTCCAATACAGCATTTTCCCCATCCTTCAAAGCCTGTTAGTGAATATGTTGCTTTCTTCTCTCAGGTAAAGTCAGGCTATTTAAACCTTGAAGAGGCAAGTGTGTTGCTGCAGAGCAAGTTTTAAATATGTGGCACTGCTACGCCTACAAAGCTGCAACCATGAGGAAATACTTTTTTCTCTCTAGTCATACACAGTTTTTGGCAGTCAGAGGTGAAAGGAAGTTAAAAATAATGTAGAAAAACTCCTGAGCAACAAGCAAGAAATATGTACTTCATTACTCCATGGCTTCGTGGTGGATTTTCTGCTTCAAGCTACTTAACTTTGCTCCAAATGGCTTGGCCTTCAAATACAGATGGATGCCTAGGCTGCTCTTCCAATCAAGACAGAGCTCCAAGTCTCAGCTTGAGTTCACAACTTTGCCTACATTAACCTCACATATCTCTTCTTTCGGTGTCCTGCCAAGATTTCATAGTGGAAAAGAAAGCAATCGGACACAACACAGTTACTCTGTCTCTGTGAGTCAAAAATATGCCTGTACTGAAGACAACAGCATAATACGAATCATCCAATGCAACTTCACAGAAGTCAGCACAAGTACCGATGCTAATTCACCTTACATAAAAGTTTATTTGCCAATCAGCTTTCTTTAAATATTTAGAGTTAGCTTTTTACATTACAAATACATACACAGGTTCGGTTTGTACTGTTTGAGGGCAAACAGACACAAACCTGCTTGCAGCATTTTACCAGGTGCAAGTGCCCAAGTGTGGGCTCTGTGAGGAGAAGTGGGGGCTGCCTGAGTCAAATCTGTTTTCCCATGATGGTAAATGGTATCCCTGACTTTGTCTCAACCTACAAGCTTTTTCATCTGATTTCTCTACCTGTCCTGTTGAGAAGGGTGAGCAAGAGAGAAGCTGGGTGGGTGTTTGGCAGCTAGACAGTGTCAACCCACCACAAATATCTACTGGAAGAATTAAGAATGTAATAAACTGATTATTTATTCAAAAGCCAGTGCTAGAATATATGTGCAAATAGAAACAGATCAATGAGTACAGATAGCATGATGCCAAGGTTGCTAACAGAACTATCTGGTTTCTAAATGATGGGCTTAAAAAAAACAGTACTCAAAAAGCAGCAAGAGGTAGAAGCTACTGAAGTAAAAGTGCTCTATCAGTCTCCAGAATAAGAGGAGGACTGATGCCAACAATTACCAAATCATAAGTCCAACTGGGGAACCCATTCTAAACCATTTAGAAAGAAAAGTCATTCTTTCATTCTCCACAGAGATACATGAGCAATTTTATTCACACTTAGTCAGATGAAAAGAAGAACATCCCATGTGACACTAATGCCTTCCGGGTTTCTGACAACACAACTGTTAGGTCTGTGCTTCAAGAACTAGGATCAGCAAGAGCACAGGTGTAAGACACTAGAGAAAAAGGTGGTGTAACAATGAGTACCTGATTTTCTTTTACAGTGAAGTATTTGAGACCAGAGCACACTAACTCATTTAACTACTTCAGACTGACTTGGATGTAAATAATAACTACCAAATACATTATAAACTAACTGAAGCAAAGCAAAAAAGCTCTCAATTTGTAGAAAGTACCATATACAGTTAGCGACTAGCCATCCCTATTGTACTTCTTCTGTAATAACCAGGAGGAAGAGGTAACTATCATATTCTTAAATGAAGCTGCTATGCAACCAGTCAAACATTGCAAAACCGGAATGAAGATGACACCTGTGGCAACAATGGACACAAAATAATCCAATTACATAGAAACATAAATTACTTCCTCTGAGAAAGGAAAATGAAACTGTTTGAACTGGGAAGAAGAAACCTGGAAAGGGAAATGATGGGGAGGGGAAGAGGGGAAAAGAGGGGGAACAGGACGCAGATGGGATGGGAGAGGAGGGGATGAATAAAACCAGAGCTGAATTATGTGAAGAGCATTTTCTAAGTCTCCAGCCAAAAGTGACAAATAGAATGCCCTAGGTGCCATGCAAACAAGTACAGACAAACCAGTGATAGCCTCAAGAGGTTTGCAATTGCGTTGTCAGGCAGGCAGATGGGCTTAAACAAAGAAATGTGAGTTGGGGAAACAAGGTAGCAATAAAACAAGACTTTAGCATAAAAGCAGCTACATCTGTATTATAGAATCACAGAATAGTTTGAGGTTGGAAAGGACCTTAAGGTCATCCAGTTCCAACCCCTTGCCATGGGCAGGGACACCTTCCACTAGACGAGGTTGCTCAACCTGGCCTTGAACACTGCCAGGGATGGGGCATTCACAGCTTCCTTGGGCAGCCTGTTCCAGTGCCTCACCACCCTCACAGTAAAGAGCTTCTTCCTTATACCCAACCTAAATCTCTCCTGTTTAAGCTTGAGTCTCCCCTGTTTAAGTTTGAGTATTGGATGTCTTTGGTGGAGATGTGAAGCACAGCAATAAACAAACTATCCATTTTGGGGCTGCCTGCTCACTCAGCTGAAAAAGTGATTTGTCAAACAATTGGAAAGGAAGAGTAAAACTCAATAGCAAAAATGCTTTCACTTCCTAGTGTTTGGGAAGGAAACAACAAATGTCCCCTTGGTTAGGATTTATAACAAGACATTTCATACATTGAAAAAGAAACGTGATTCATTCTTCACCAGCAACAAGGTAGATAAGTTACAGAGCAATTTATATTAACTTTATTGCATATTTTCACTTTTTTAGAGTGGAAATGGTGTCCACTATTTATACATTTATTCTCTTTCCCTAGTAGTGTTTTACTATTTTACTGGAGGTACCACAAATTAAAGATGGGAAACACATTCTCTGTCTAGTCTAATAAGTTTTCCTCATCCTTTCCAAAACAGGAGAAACTTCACAGCTCTTCTGACCAGTCTAAATGATTTGACCATGAGTTCATTAGTGCCTGTTGGCACTTGCTGATTCAATCACTATAAATGAGGTTGCCAGGGTTCTATCCCAGAGAACATCAGACTTTCTATGTGCAGCCACTGACCCTTCAATGCGCGGTCAAGTCTCAAACTCATGTATCAAAAACAAGCCAGTGCTGGCCTAGTCTCACCCTTATTTTTGCAACAAGAGATCACTGACTTCTGACTCATTTATCAGCTGCTGAAGATTTGTTTGTTTGTTTTTCCTTTTACTGAACCAAATGTTTCTTAGATGTCTGCAAACTTTGTTTTCATTTTGTTTATGTTTTTCTGGAAATGTGTTTTCCTATGGAGGTTTCTGAAGCAGTCATCATCTCTTCTTTCCCAGATCTTTGTGTTTTGGGACACAAAATTCAAGTAGTGACCTGTCTACTGGCAGATGTAGGATATCACATTATGTGTAGCACAGAGGAAAAGTATGCCCAGAACCACAGATTTCCAAGAACTCCAGTCACTTATTCCAGGAATAATATTCCTGGTGTACATCCTACTGAAGCCGTGACCGCTGGGTGCTATGTTTGGTCACATATGCTCACAGCATGGACAGCAGTTCCACAACCTGTACATTGTTATATCCAGCTGGTTCACCCACTTACTAAGTTGTATTTTATGGTTTGTATCTGGTATAACTCCTCCTTGAAAAGCCATTGTCCCACATTTCTTTCATGCCTGCAATCAGGCAGACTCCAAGACAGTTCTCTCTCTGTGACATCCCATTATTCAACCAGCACTTACAAAAGCCAAAGGTATTTCAGTAAACTTCTACAGGAGAAAAAGAATGGTGGTTCAGTGATAACAACAAAGACAGATGTAGATAAAAACCAAAACAAACACTTGCTTTGTGTTACAAAAACACTGGCTGAAAAATCGTTCTTTAAACTCATGAGCCAACGGCGTCGCTGAGCAAGATACACTTGTATGATGGATTAATTCAAACTGAATGTGATCTCAGAAATGAGGAAAGCTGGAAAGTCTTCTTTCTGTTCTGTGATCCCTGTTCCACTCAACTATACCTGATACTGTGGTAACCCTGGACAATATAGCTGTGTTTTCTGAAGTGCTAAATAATACGCTATCAATTTTATCTCCCTTAGGTTTATCTCTGAGGTTAACCATTTCAAACCTGTGAAGTCTGTCTCCTGTATCTGATAACCAAAGTCCTTTGAATAATGCAGTGACCTTATTTTCACAATACTCTTTCAAAATAAACAAAATCTGATTATTTCTTACATAGATGGTCAGTGAAAAGAAATCCAATGGGAGCACTGTTTTACACAGAAAGTTTATGGCAGAGCCTGAAGCTTAAGCCCCACTGTCTGCCAAGTCACTGTTCTGAGCCTGAACCCCATAGGCAACCTTTCAGCTCCCCATTTATAGTCAGAAGTATAGTCTATTTACATAGTTAGCATTTGTAACAGTTGAGCTTGATCCCAACCACAGTTTCCCTCCCCAGTGCTGCTATGACCACACAAACAGGGACAAAATGTTTCTGTTACATAAAGCCAGATTAAGGAACACTCATCACTCAAGCACAGTGGACTCTGTCTCTATGCGGAGAGGTGAAACCACATCTACTCTAATTTGCTTTGGCATACAAACCACTCTCTTCACCTGTTCTGAAGGAGCAAAAGGTGACATGTACCCATCAGACAGACTTTTCCTTTAATGTCTTACTGAGCAATTAGAGATTTCTTACAGAGTTGCCACGATTCTTTTCCTGTTATACTCATTTATTCACACAGGATTGTACATGATTCTTGTGGCAGAGCACTAATATAAATGAGCAGCAGCCAGTTCTGTTCAACTACCTGAGGCATGAGTAGAAAAGAAGTATGGAGTAGTATTTATTGAAGAAAATAAGGCAAAAACCCCAAGTGATTCAGGACTGGAATTTACATAACTAAAGGCACTTCAGTAATCACAGCATGCTGTGTAGCAATCTGCCACCAAGAACAGTGACCAGTAAGACCATGTAAGGGTTGAAACTATTCATTATAGATTGGGAGTACCTAACCCTGACAAATACCTGAAGATTTCTACTTTTTTTGCACTTTCAGAATATCCCCATAAGCAAAATTAAAGGTAACCCTTGAGGAACAGATACTCCTAGATGTCTATAATAAATATTCCTCAATGTCTTGAGGAATAGCAAGCGTCACTTCCCTGTTTGTAACTGAGAGCTTGCCCCCACATTGTAGGAATGAGTTTGAAAGGAAAAAGTGAACCATGAGAAAGCTTTCTGATAAGAAGGGAAAAATCCCTCCTTTCCAAATTACCTTTCCCTTTTAATCAAATGCTGCATAAAGACTGTCACAGGAATAACATGACAGCCCATTGCTCACATGAGAGAATTCTTTGTAGGAATTTTGCCTGGACTCACAAGCTTCAATGTCTCTCATCTACTGCCATTGCTTTGATTAGCTCTTTCTTTTCATCTCCAATTCTGATGCCATCGAACTCATAGAAGCAGGTAGTTAGAAAGGTAGGGGGTTGTGGGGAGGGTGTTGCCTGTTTGGATTCATTTAAAATATTCTTTGTTGTTTTCAAAATATTTTTACAAGGGTAACTTGTGAGAGAATTGTCTGAGAATAAAAATATAATAAAACCAAACCATAAAATGAAACCACTGCTGCTTTCCCAAGTGGTTCAGAGTGCTGACTGCCAGAAAGAGGGGGTGGAATGGGAGGAGTTCAGCTGGCAAAAATATGTGCCATGGAAAAAAGATCTTCATTAAAACACTAAACTTTTTATATTTATCAGTTTAGTTGGCTTTTAAATTTTTGGAAGAGTACAATTTTTTTTTTTTTATTATTTTGTTCTCTGACCCATTTGTAATGTCCTGGAAAGATCTCTCCTGTGTGCTGAAATAAGACTTTTGGCAAAACGAAGAAGTTGGTCCCTCAAAAATCTATCCAGAGTTGAGATTATTTATGTTATAATGAAAGACTTTGAATGTTTTCAACCCACATTGTCCTATACGTAGGTAGCAGCCACATGCACATAACAGTAAGCTTAGTCTAGAGCACACGTTCAAGAGGCAAGAAGTTTATTTACACTTCAAAGTGACACTGCGAATTAATTTAGGGATCACTGGCTGCTTGACCATAGTGCCATATGTGGATATTCTCAGGGCTTTGATAGACATTTGTCAGTGAATTTAACTGCACTGGGTATAGCTCTTGCTGATGGCAGGTACCTGTCAGACCCCTGCCTGTTGTCAAACCCTGAAAACAGAGAAACAATCAGCATAGAGCATTAAGTTCAACCAGCAGCTAAGAGATTAACCTGTGATCCTGGGCTCCCCCAGTTCAGGAACTAGGCTGGGAAGGTGTTGGATGTCTGTGACTTTGGGGCAACAAAGTATAGTGGAAGATGGGATGTGTGGGAGGTCATGAGCAGTGGCAACTTCAGGGAAATAGCTAAGATGCTGTTAGTTCACATTCTGACTTACTGAAGTAACTGTCCAGAGTAGACAACAAAGAAATTCAGTTCCAGGTTCCACCTATGACAGAATTGAATCTGCTTCATGCCTCAGCTACCTCTCTATTAAAAAGAGACAATGTAACTCTAATTTAGTCAGATACTCTAAGAATAATCCCAGTAACATTTGGGTAAAGCCATGATAAGTGATCAAGAATCAGAGAATCAATCTGGAAGGGACCTCAGGAGGTCATGTAGCTCAGCTTAGGTGATGAGATAGTTAATTAATGACTTGACTTTGAGAGCATGCAAGATCATGAGCTGGCAATATGGTCTAGCATAAAGCACATGGTCTAGTGTGAGGTGTCCCTGTCCCTGTCCGGATGATGATCTTGAGGTCCTTTCCAGCCCAAACTCTTCTATGATTCTGTGAATATGACATGTAACTTACTTCTAAGTACTGACACGGTCATTAAAAACTTCTCAAAACTCAGTATTGCCTTCTTATTTCAAACTTAGTTTCATCACCTGACAAGAAGCAGGGTGAAACAGGCTACACTCAGAAGAAAATTGGAAAACTCTTCTAGCGACTTCTTAGTCAGCATTAGGACACCATCTACAACAAACCTGATTCTGATTTTTCCTGACTTCTCACAAGTTATTTTAGGAAAAAAAGTGGGGGTGGAGGGAGGCATTTCATCTAAAATACTGCATGGGTGGAATTCTACAAAGGAAAACTGCCTGTCTCAAATGAAGTGAATTATACAGTCTTCACTGATATTCTTGGCATCTTTCAGAAGACATTTTAGAAAGATTTGGAGAAGATTCAAGATATGTTCTGATAGGTGTAACTAACTCATAGGCTTTGTTCTGCTTGATCTAATCAGCTGCAGTACCCATCTCTTCAATGTGAGTGTCTAATGCTTGTGATCAGTCATCATTAATACAATCTTTTTAGGCATCATCATGGTTTACGCCCAGCTGGTAACTCAGAACCACGCAGCTGCTCGCTCACTCTCTCCCCTTCTTTCCCCCTCCCCGTTCCCAGAGGGATGGGGAGGAGAATCGAAAGAACATAAATTCCACGGGTTAAGATAAGAGCAGTCCAGTAACTAAGGTATAATACAAAACCACTACTGCTGCCACCAATAATAAGAATGATAAGGGAAATAACTGGGGGAGAGAATATAAAACTAAAAGGGGAAAAGGAAAAGAAAACAATAAACACAAGTGATGCACAATACAATTGCTCACCACCCGCCAACCGATACCCAGCCTGACCTGAGCAGTGATCTGGGTCTCCCAGGTAACTCCCCCCAGTTTCTATACTGGGCATGACGTGCTGTGGTATGGAATACCCCTTTGGCTAGTTTGAGTCAGTTGTCCTGTCTCTGCTCCCTCCCGCCTTCCCGTGCCCCTCCTCCCTGGCAGAGCATGAGACTGAGAAAGTCCTTGATCAGAGTAAACATTACTGAGCAACAACTAAAACCATCGGTGTTATCAGCGTTTTGTTCCCAGACTGAAAGTCAAAAACACAGCACTGCACCAGCTACTAAGAAGGAGAAAAATGACTGCTACAGCTGAACCCAGGACAGGCATCTACAGAATAGTTTCTTTAAAACATAATATAAATAATTGTAGTAACTTGAAAGTTAATATTTGACACTTTTTTTCTGACCTCATACAAAGTATGAGATGACCACATCATCTCTGACAGGTTATCAATTATTTTGTGTCTGTATAGCGAAGAGTATTAACTTTGAAGAATAACCTAACCCTTACAATTCAAAGTCCCTCCGAGGACACCTACTCTTATGTTCTGAATAGAAAACTGCATTGAGAAATATAGTTTTTAGAGCTATGGGAATACTATAAATCTCTGAAAGACCAAACTCCTAAGGAAAGACTCAGTAGAACTTGCTGCAGCAAGACCAGCAGAAAATACGCATCTTCATCCTGTAAGAACAGGATTTCAGTGTCCTTAGCCAAGATAATCTTCTTCCTAAGGTTTTCTGTTTAAGACCAGCTATGCCACACAATCAAAAGTTGAGCTCTTCAGGTATTTGTACAGGTGCTTCATGCCCGTATGTGAAAACATAAGAGCTATATGCACCCATTTCTAACACACAATGAGATTTTATTTATATACAAGAATTTGGATTACTCAGATCTACAAGAGGCTTCTACGTGCACTAGTTCTCAGGCTGCACTAAGAGAGAAAGCTACGAGCTGAAAAACAGTGGAAAAAATTGATGGAAAAAAAAAAAGAGAAATATATTGAAGATAGGTATCTCCTTTATCATCCACTCTTCCTATGTGAAAAATCTGCAAGGCATCCTGTCAAAAGTGGGAACACTAAGTAATCATGTACAACAGAATATAGCCAGTTCTTTCTATTCATTACTAGTTTCACCCACACTGGTTTGCTTGTGAATTCAATTATTCACTTATTTTCCCAAAGGAGATTTCACTCAAAGTGTGTTGTCTCTCTTACTAATGTTGGGCTTGATCAATGGCTTGCTGAAGAGGATGGAATTATATGACTAGTTCAAGAAGCTTTGGAATAGGTCCATGTTTCCAAATTACCACTGCCTCATTGCAAAGTAATTATGATTTTTCTTTGCTTTAATATTGCCTTCAAACAGCCTTTTAACTTTCAAAGAGCCTTGCTGTTTGAAATAGTATCTTTTCTTAAGTAATAGCATGCATTGGGTTCAAATTCACACTGTTCTTGCCAGTTATTTATTTTCTGCTGACCTGTTAGAGGTGTATTTCCCTTCTTAATCTATAGTTCTTGTGAAGAACACTGTTTGTATTTTCCGGGATATCCAACGGCGTCCTCAGGACTAGCCAGGTTGAAAAACATTTTCCTTTGGTTATGATTATTTTCTTTTGGATAAAAGTTTTGAGAGAAAAAGTGAAGCAGCTGTGGGGGAGAACAACGTGTGTACTATAGATGTGCTTTTGCACATGTAACTCAAGAGGAGCAGATCCACATTTTCAAAAGCATTTAGGTGTCTATGTATATAGCCTGACATCTCATCAAACTCATCTCGATAGTAAAAAGTTACTACTAGATTTTACATTTATAGCTATGAAAATCTGCCTTTTTTGTATGAAAGTTTCAGACATGTTGTTTCCTTTCTCCTTCCTCACCTTTATCCCCCCTATCTGAATGTACAATCTTTTCTTGAGCTGGCTTTAGGCTGTTGCTGGCTTTTGCATGGCATACTTTGTACCGTGTTAGACTCTTTAAAGACACAGCCAGTAAGGAACCATGAAATTAATTTCATTACATTTTGAAACAGTGACCTGCAGATTGACATTTCTGTTTTCAAAATACCCAGTTATCTGGGTTTCAGGACAGAATATTATTGTTTCATTGAACATTTTAAAACATTTTTTTCAACTGGCTGTTGGCCAGAGACAGATCTAGAATAAATTAGTTTATCATATTTTCTGCTTATTAGCCAAGAACTTTATGATCTCCATAAATAAACGTACATCTGGTTTATATTGCGAAATGAGTATTTCAGTGACAAGATTTTGTTTGCCTGGAAGAGAAAGTACAAGAACTGCGTTCAGCTTTGTCTAAGATATATTTTCAATGATAAAATATTTGCAATTGTAGTAATCAGAGTGAGGATCTTCTTTTCTTTACCTACTTAAAATTTTCATCAGAATTTCATTCATCAGAATGTTATAAACGTATCACCTTGTAGGTCTCAAAAGCCCGTGATATTTTTATGGTTTGAAATACCACAGGCAGACTACGATCAGGATAGTTTATTCTACCCTCAAACTCCATAGCTTCTCCTGACCTGACCATGAACATTTGGCTAATGCCTAACACACCCAAATCTCTTCCTTTTCACTAATTCTCAGGATCTTTTTTAATTAAAAAGATACATTTTTACTCCTGTGACAGTGCTGGATTTGTAATCATTGGTGGAAAAGTTCTTAGAGTTACTGCCTCACCTGAGGAAATATGGCTGTCATCCCAAATCTATCCTTCTAGAAAGCCTTGAGGCATCCTTCCACTTCTGTTTGTACTTTAGACCAGTTTAAGGCATTCATAGGATAGATGAGAGTCTTCTGAGCATCATGACTTCCTTCCTTGTCAAGAGTCTCCTCTACCCTAACTAAAAGATCAAGCTTCACATCTAACATCTTCTTTCTGTAGCACCATCATCATGCTCATTCCATCTCTGATAGACCTAAAATTCATTCCCTTTTATTTTCTTGCGTCTGCCTTTTTCTTTAGCAATAGGATCATACACAGTGTGATAGTCTCTCCTCTCCCAAAGAAACGCATATTTAATGTGACTTTCTTCATTCAAAACCTTCATCTCACTAATTCCTGAACTCATACAAAGTATATACCCACTGATACTATTTTTCAGTTCATTTGTGTACTTCACGTATTTTAGCTTCCTTTATTTACACTTAGCTAAAAACATTCTTCAAATCTCTGCTGACTCCTTAAAATATCATTGTTTCTTCAACTTTAGCAAGGTGGCAACCACACTCATTGTCTTACCTTCAAGATCTAGTCCTACCTTCATTTTTGGTTCTTCTCATTGTCTATTTCTTTCCTGTGATTTTTGGAGGATTTTCTCACTCACCTACATCTTTTCAAACAGAAATCAAGAGGATGCCAGTAACTCAACTCTATCATCTTCCCACATCACAACCCTAAAGGAATGTATACCACAAGTTGATGAAATCCTGTGCCTCATCTCCAACAACAGTTGAACACAGATAAGAAATAAATAAAGAAGAATATTTTAACCCTTCCTCTGACCAATTCACCCATTTGCAACTTAAGGAGCTAGACATATTTCCTGTGCATTTAGTAGCCCTCAGTTGATTTCTGTTGCATGCAGTAATCTTGCCTCCCACATTTCCTTTAACCACAGAATATTGTGAATGCAAGAATTTCCACAGCTTAACTCCATGTTGCCTGAAGAACTACCACCTTCTGCTTGCCTTGAGCCTGCCACTCTCCCCTAATTCTTGATTACAGCCTCATCCAAACGCGATCAGTCCCTTTCCAAGCCACTAGTGATTTTTCACACACTTGTCATCTCTCTTCCAGGATGAAGAATCCTAATCCAGTTGTCCCTTAAAGGAAGGTACCCACAGTAACTTACTGGCATAAGCAAATGATTATCATCTTACATTTCATCTGTTTTTCTAGGTGATTTTTAAGCACACTGTACAACAGAGGTTCCTCAGAAGTACACCATCACTATGACCCTGCTAATAAACTGCAGTAAGAACTATTAAACTTAAAGAATCTCCAAGAAGCTCTTCTCTAACCGTAAAGCTGGTGAAGATTCTCATCTTGCACCACTACATTATGTCACTCTATTCTCTAGCCTTGGCAATTACAAGCTTACGCTGCTTAAATTCGTTTTGACATTGACTTTCCTAGTCCACAGTTCTTCTTTGGCTATCCCTTATTTTTATTCCTTCTCTGTATATCAAAGAGAATCTGTCCTTCACTATCCACACCATCACCCATTCCATTACAGGGGGTTAATTCCCCACTTGGAGAGGCCAATGAAGCCTTCATAGCTTACTCTGCACCACCATATTCATCCTGCGCAAAGAAACTGCACATAAACACAAGAAAGCCAATCTTAAATATTTCCTTTTCCATTATACCTCAAAAAGCCAACCTTCAACATAAATTGTGAACCAATAGTTCTGCTCTCACAGCCTAGTATGTTGACTACAATCTTGCTCCACTGAGTTACTGCTTTGCCCTGCCAACTCCTTTATATTTGCTTTTGTATACTGTTGGACAATTGTTTTGCAGAATGCAAAGCCTGGATAACAGGTTCCTGATCCACAGCTAAAATTCCTTGGCACCAGAGGCCAAATCCACAAAGATATTTATAAACCTAACTTTCCAGTGACATCAGAGGGGAGAAAGGCAACTAAGTATTTTTACGGTCTGAACTCATTCAAATAACATTAAAAGATGAGTTCTAAAATTTTTGTGTCATGAGAGCAGTTTTAGCCCTACTGAATAAAGACAGATTGAGTTTACATATCAAAGTATTGCTTGTTTTTATTGTTTGACAGTATGTGCAAGACACACAAATCTTTATACATCATTTGCAATTTTGACTATGTTAAGATCAACCAGCTGATGAACCTTAACTAGGAATAGCCACAACATCTAAACTCTGTATCCTGCCAAATACACATCGGAATTATACAAAGCATGAATACATAAACCAGCTGAAACATGTGAAGAGAGTTCACATTTCTCTGAAGGACCCTTATTGCTTTCCATCAGTCTCAGAATCCTGCCATTGAGAAACATTAAATGCTTGCACTCATTCTAATGTTCCATTGTAAAGATTTTGTTTGACCCACTGGCAGTACCTAGCTGGTGCTGTCATACCCAGCCACAACGGACTTAGGCTGAAGAATAATTGTACATATCTTTTCACAACTGTCTTGGGGTTTTTCTGCATTTGACAGATTTTTGTGTCTAGTCCTAAAGCTTCAACTCTGTTATTTGCACCACTTGAAAAGCCTGCCTAGCCAGCCCACTTCTGCCTCACTTCCTTGCTGTTCTCCATCCTGCACGTAACAGCAGCTAAACAGTGAAACGTGCCACTTCACCTCTACCATCTTTTGATGAATGTCAGGGGTCATGAATTCAAATACTTGCACTGTTTGCAACTACTTCTGTGGAAAAAAACCCACTAGTTCTTCTTGCACCCACCCATAGTAATATACTTACTGGTGTTTGCTCTTTCACGTCTTGTTTTCCCCTTTTTATTAGCTCTAGAGCTACAGTTTTATAGTGAACTCCTGGACTTGGACAGCAAGCCAGATGAAGAGTATTGATAGCTGTTTTCACAAAAACTGGAAGTTTGGGTTCGGTGATTTTGAAGTTTTCTTAACTGGCACCAGAAGTCTGCTTAACAGAGCACTTTGCACTTCATAATCAATTGTAAGCTGGTTTTGCTCTGTTAGTAAGTATTATCCCTAGTATATTGCTGCAGTTCATGCTTCAACAATAAGTAACCACACCTGCAACACGTTTTTCACAACAGGATTTATCCTTCCTCTGAAGAACCTCACTTTTGAAAGACTATTTTCAATATGTCATGTATCAAATCTGTTTGCTATCTTTGCCAAGTTATGTTTATGTGGTTGTATTACTTTTCAATTGATCCTGTTCATAAAATATAACTTTATTCTTTGGGAGCCTTCCTTGAAATGCACATATTGGGAAAAAACAACAAAATCATTCCAGCTTCTTCATAAACCCAATGGAAAGATAAGGAGTAACTGAACTCCATGGACAAAGTGAGTAATATTGCATTGTATGGCATATGCATTGACCAGCCAGATTAGGATAAGAGATCAGCAATAACTGTTATTACATGACATAAACAGCAAGAGAGAACAGAGGTGAAGCTTTGGAAAACTCCACCTTGTACTTGGCATGGTTGGGATTAAGCTGGTACTGGCACATTCACTTGGGCTCGTGAATGAGGCTTTTTCTTCCTGCTCTGGGACATCAGAAGAATATTATCTGTAATTTTTCACAGCTGGCTATGTCCTACAATATGCAAGTCTAAGTTTTTCACATGTCATCTCAATAACTGTAAGTTAATGTGTACTTCACAAAATCCCTTCTACAGACAGTTTTCATTGTTGAGTCCAAAACACATGAACAATTAATGTTTTTCACAACATGCATGCATAACACATTTCTCTCAAGCTAACTTAATATTAAGTGTCTGGGAGTGATAACCCTGAATTTAAGACTTGTTTTTAAACAATCAGATGCAAAAAACCCCAGGTTATTTCCCTTTCCAGCACATCCTTTACTGCCACCATCATGTACTAAATATTTCAGAGTATTTTTACTATTTTTATTCAAATGCTTAAAAAGGAACATGGCAAAACTTATTCTAATGTCACCTCAGGAAAAAAATTACTTTGTTGCTGCAGTCTTGACTTTGAGAAGCATGTTAAAATCTGCTGAGCTCCTACAGAACTAGAGCCTGTCTCAGCCCACCGCTATGGGGTAGTCTAAGCATCAGCCAAAAGGTTCCCCTCTGTACACAAAGTCCAAGGATTATTGCAGGGAAGTCAACTGCAATCTCCTCCTTCTTCTCCTCTATCACATACTTTCATATCCACTTACCTTTGGTGCACTACCCTCAGGATACATATGCAGCTGGCATACAGGAGTTCTGTAGGTTTAGAAACATCTGAGTAATATGAACACAGGGAAGACACACAAAGACTTCATGCTGTTGGGCCTGACCTTCCTCAGCTGCATGTGTTTATATCTTTCTTCATGCACAAAATGATTTCACCTGATTCTGTTCTCACCTGACCTCCCATTGCCTTCCTACTACTTCACCTTTCTCTGAAGAAGCTTAACTCCCACTCATCATTGTGGCACTGCTGCTTTACAGACTGGGTTCTATCTGCCTATGAGAGTGAATGTGTGGTTGTCTTACTCTGTACTATATGGAGAAAAGGGCAAAATACCTCCTCTACTTAGTTCAAGTTATAGTGAGTTTATAGGTTGAATATGCACAGAGCCTCACTAATCAGGGACAGCTCTTTGCACAATGCAGCCCTCTTTTGTTCAGCCTGCACAGTCCTATAATAAACATGACATTGTTTTTCACACTGTTACATGTCCCGGTTTTTTCTACACACAAACCTGGGACAAGACACATATCACTGTTTCTGGTGGCACAGGAAAGACACTCCATGTACTTACAAAGCAATGCATTTACTGGGATGGGCTAACAGAGAGTGTTGAGTGAGCACTGCAGCTGAGTGATCTCTGCTGCCTGAGAGGAGGCGCAGGGTAGGGTTTCCATGTGGTAGGGCATGGGACAGAGTGCTGTGAGGACAACTGGCTTGGAAAGGGAAGTGTTGGTGGTCACCACAGCTGTGACATGTCACGCCTTCCCAAAGTTTTCCACTACTGCACCTTCCCAAACCTAGATTTCTGGCAGAGAATGAACAGCCAGAAGTAATTAATTTCAGGCCCTTCCCTGGTATAGCTGCCAGCTATAGCCAGCAGTCACCTCTGTCTGGACCTGCAGGCAGCCCTTATGCTACCCTTACATACACAGTGTATGTAAACTGTTTAAATCAACAGTTAGAAGACAGATGCAAACATAGAGCAATGCAATAGGCTTTCATGTCCTGCAGAGACTTGCTTTTTGTGCTCACCATGAGGAAATTGAAGTTCAATTGAATAGGCTGTTATAAGAGCCTATAATCACCATACAAACTAGTTTATTTAATAGGCTGTAAAAGTCTAAAACTCAGATGGTAAAAAGAAAATATCTCTTCATTCCATCCAAAGGATTTCTCCCATCTTTCACTGGAGCATCAGGCTTTAGCCAGGCATGAGGGGTACATTTAGATAGATGGGAAACATAAAGGCACTTCATTGATCCAATATCACAGGTCTTCGTGTCCTTCTGGATTTTTCTTGGATTTAAGTTTACATAAAATACTGAAATGCTTATGGGGTAACACGACTGAACAGGAAGGAGGCCTACTCTTGATATTCCATCATTTCAGCTTTCCACACACATCAGGCATGGGGGTATGTAAACTTAGAGAAGCGGCAGGAAAAAGTTCATGCCATTTTGTTTGAGCTGGGCTACACATCTTATAAAATGCCAGCAGATCTTGTTTAGTATTTGTGTACAAAGCTAAAAGCACAAAAAGGCCAACAAGGATGAGATGAAAAAAAATTTCATGACTACCTGGCTCTCTGAAACTGGGAATCTGGTATTTCTATGGAAGTTGTAGTGCACTAGCACTAAGATATAATTCTCCTCCAGCACTAACTGTGCAACTGAAAACCTCTCCCACAATACATTAGCAAAGAGTAGTAAATATGATGGTGAAAGGTAGAGGGGTGGATGGAGGCCAAAGGCAGATATTAAGAAATGAGTGCATAGGAATAATATATAAATAAGCTCACTAATTCAATGCAAAACCTCAGAAATTAAGGCTCTCCTGGGAATCTAAAGCACAGCCCCAACCACACATCAACAAAGCACCTGGAAAGCTCTTTAGCCTTTGTATGTAAAGGTAAACCTACCATTTCCACCATGACTGCAGCCAACCCTGAGGACTCAGAGAGTATGTTTCAATTGAAACCACCACATTTTGGAGGAGACCCGTGTCACAGACCAAGGTTACTTGGGTCCTGATATCTTCACTGGTTTCCAGGGCAACTCTCCATGAGTTACTTCATCTCCTTCTTGATACTTACTTTGCAGCTTGAATGCAGCTTTCAGAAACTCCGTGTTGGCTTTATTGTTGTCTTGCTTTTGATATATACCCCTAAATGTGTCATTCATACAGACCCTGCCAAAAAAATAATGTGTTTCAACATATAGGTAAGAACAAATTTTATCCTTCCCAGGTCATTGTGGAAGAAACAAGGAAAGTGAGACTTTTTCCCCCCCTAGCAAATTTAATAAATTTATTACACTGACATACTATGTTTACCATTCTTCTTTAATTACAAAGCTGACATAAACATCCCATGATGCCACAACTGTGCTGAAGTATACCGTTCAATTCTTTCTTTGTGCAAATAAGATATAAGAGGGAGAAGGAATTAATCACTCTGACACATTGTCAGAATAGGACTTGCAAAAAGATGAAGTGGTTCCCTGGCAATCAGGAACAGAAAGGTGAGGGGAAACCATGTTAAAAGTTTGTCAAGCAAAGGCAAAGCTGAGAAGCTTTAATTAAAATACCTTTCATTGGCTTTCCTGTGGTAATGCCTGGGAGCTCTAGTCTTGGGCTGGTCTTCACCCTCCCTGCACTGCACTCATGTCTAAATGAGGTCCTTGCACACCAGAGTCCATGTTCTCAGAGGAACTTTCAAATGACCTTGCAAGGAGGTGGAGAGTCCTAGAGCCACTATACAAACAGCATCTGGGGCACATTCCTCTTGCAAAACCAATTTTGTTCTTTTAAAGAAATTATTATAATGAACTTTTGTTATTATGGCCAACCTAATCAGCTGCAAGTCTGTTAGCACAGTAGAGGAGATTGGCATTGGAAAGGAATGTAACAGGAAAACATGTGACTTGGTTGGGGGTGTTGTTTGTTTGTACTTTGCTATTATTATAAGCAGTTAATCTGTTCTGGTCTCTAATGAATTCCGTCAATATCCAATCCTGGGGAAGGGCACCATCTGAAGAATGCATTCAGCATTATTTTAGCTTTATCAAATGTTCTGGGCCAAACCTGCATATTGGCAAGTCTTCAGGGGACCTCAGCCAGCTTGTATTCAGCTGAGTATCTGGCCCAGTTAAAAGTTTGATTAATACCATATTCAATGTTCTAACCCCAATGCAAAGCACATTTGCACAGAACTATCACTTGTCTAGTAAAACAGTTTTTCTGGGGAAAAGAGAGGACGTGACTGAATTAATGTTAAGAAGTTAAGAAGCGTTATACCAGTAACCAGCAAGACCAACTCTGTTACTTATAATAAAGAAACATTTTACCATAATAATAATTGCCATAGACTATACTGACCTGGTGTATACTAACATGAAAACTGATATCCCTCACAACTGCATTCTACTCACTATTGTATAACTGAAAAATAGACACTTCACTATCACAGAGTTCTCCTCTGTGTACGAGAAGGGGATATTCGAGCAAAAAAGCAAAAAATTACAAAGTACCACTTGTGCAGTGTTTTATAAACTAAACCCACTCATCAAAATATCCTTTTGAATGACAACAATCTTCCTATTGTTTAGGAATTCCTATTCTTCCTCTTTGAGCTCTTAGTCAACTCTTTGGGAAAAAAGAAAGGGCAAGATATTCATGTCTGTTGTCATCTCACTGCCTTTTATTGAAACTCTTCAGCTTCTGCTATATCCTTTGAAAATTAGAGTTCCAACTCTATATTCAAGATGGAATAGCTAACTCCCTAATTCCATAAGGGCTGTATAATTCCTTCATTGCACTAGCTTTCCAACTGCCATTTCTGACTGCTGTTATATATTGAGCAGCTCCTTCCACTGACCTGCCTGCAGTGTGCCACAACTGTGAGCACTCAGACATTTACAGCCTATCCAAAACTGATCAGCTGAAACTTTCTTCTGGAGGTTGTAACAACTTCACTTCTGCATTGAATTTAACATATCAGTGGAGAAAACACTGTAGGCTAAGGGCTGTAACACCACTCTTCCCTTAGGCATATATGACTGAAAACTCAAGTAAAGTAAATATGATCATTTCCTGTGAATTTGTTTGCTAGTATGTTGTAACTAATGTCATCAAGCGAACAGTATTTCTCTAAACCCTTAACATTTTCCAAGACTTTAGTACAAATACAGTAAGTAATTTTCATGTAGCTTACACCGTATGTATGTTTGCTTTCAACTCTTTCTTAAGAGAAAGGGTTTAATAAAAATTATACTCACATGTTGATAAAACTTCTAAGCTGAAACGGAGTTTGTTTCGAGATTATTAAATCTTAACTTTTAGGCAGAATAGGAAGAGAAAAATATTTATTACCTATAAAAACCAGTTCAGGCTGCTTGGAATCTATCTTTTGTGTCAAGTCTTCACAAACAAATGTCTATACTGTTGCAAAAACTATTATTTAGTAACTTTGAAGACCTATTTAAAATAAACTATTTCCTTAACTCTCAAGAAAAAACTATTAAGTCAGTCCAATTAGTTTTCTTTATCTTCAAAAGAGTCTATAAATATACGCCTCTTTAAAAGTAGTGCAGTAGAGAGACAGGTGACACACCATTACCTTATAGATGAGAAGCTCATCAAAGAATTTACTTAATGCACCTGAAAGGAGAGGAAGAGTGAGGGTCAGTAACGATGTTAGAAATTAGAAACCTTTTACACTGAAATCTTCCTGCAAATGCATGTTATCTCTTGCTGTAGCCTCTTCTTTAAGGTCTGATCCCCTGAAGTGAATGGAAATACTTCCACTGCAGTCCTAACTAGAAAGCAGAGTTTGGGAAAAGCGCCTGCAGCCACACTGAATGGGAAAACCTGGAAAAGTTCCAGCAGCAGAAGCTGTGCAGCCTGGTTGTCAGAAAAACATCCACATTATATCACCCCTGGGCAAGTTTTCTGGGGCAGAAACAACAGGGCTATTCAAGCAGCAATTAGATGCACTCTGCAGAAGGATGGAAATGTCCAAGGTGGCAGCTTGCCAAATTGCCTTTGGGATCCTAGCACTTGTTCCTCTGCTGCTTCTGGAAGAAAAAGGAAGACACTTAAGGATGGGCCTATGCAGAATACAAAGATCTTTAGTTTCACTATTTAGAGCAAGCATTAGAATTGTGCATTTGATCCTCACAGCAAATATATAAAAAGCACAAACATTACCAAAGTTGACCACTGCTAAGTTAATGTCCTTTTCTGGCCTGTAACGCTGAAGTGCACGTAATGCAAGCAAGGACAGATGGACAAAACTAATGCCTGGCAAAGGGTCTGAATCTCCCAGAGGAGAAAAGTATTTCCAGATAAAGGTTGCACCCAGTGTCAGTAGACCTGTATCAATCAGCAGAATTGCTGCAGGCTGGAGGACCACACTAACTGGTTTAACTCTACTGACCTCTATTCTAGAACAAATCCAGCTCAGGCAAAGCTTCCTGGTAGGGACACCAGCTGTTAACATGTCATCTAAACCCCTTGACCACTGGCTGTGGCTTTCAGTCACATGTAGTCTTTTTATAAAGTTTTATCGGCATAAAAGATTCTCGTAATAGCGCTTTGGCCTGTCCAGCCTTTGCAAATTATTTATTAAACTACTCTAGAAGTTATACAACACACTGTTTCTACCTCCTTGTAGCTGATAACATGTCAAAACTCAGCTTCTGTGCATGACTGAGTGAGTAACTATAGGAAGAAAGCAATCCGGCTCCATGGAGCTTCCTGGCAGAGGAGTAGCTCATCAAGCAAACAGCAGCAATTCTCCTCCAACTGGGAGCTCAGTACAGTACAAAGAAAACAAAGTTCAAATCCTGGAGAGGATTAGGAACATATTCTCTAAAGACATTTTCATGGATTTAACAGGAAAGAAGAACAAGATGAGGCAGCCTTGAAGTGAATCTGTAGGGATCTATTACAAAGATTCATAGAAACTAAGTTATTTTAACCTAAAACATGTGTATGGCAGTGTAAATGTATAAAATGAATCCACCTTATGAGGCACTGCTGGACAGCTGAAACTAAAGATAGGGGTTTTGATGCACACGGTGCAGCTGTATTTTCAGCAAGCAGAGTAAATTCTATCTCACTGCAACTTCCCTTCTGTACTCCTGCTGTTTGTGTGAACAGGGACCCACAACTATCTATCACACTCTGTCTGCAGTGTACAACTACAGGTAAAATCAAAGACTTTCAAGTACTTGCCTGCAGCCAGGGCATCTGGTAGTTTTTTATAAGGGTATATCTGGATCACATCTTTTTCAGTTTTGGCCTTTTCAAGTTTCAGAGAGTTACGAAATGGCTTCCACAACCATTGTCAGCAATGACAGGATCAAATACTGAGAAGTAGTAAGACTGTTGCAGTTTCTGACAGACTATTTTTTAAATAAGACTTGCAATAAGATTTGATCAGAATGAATTCTTGGACAATTCAATGTGTGGAATTCAAGTGACACTGATCATTCTGATTATCTGATCTCATCTTCTGTGCTCAGTCATGGACTTGCAGTATCTGCATAAGCACTCTCTCTTGTAAAGCTCAGTAGGAAACATATAGTAACTGCACTGGTTTTCTCCTTAAATTTTATCACAGATTCCACAGACATCTTCCATGAGAGTCCCATAAAAATTGTAGGGATGTGGCTCAGGTTACATTGCTCTGCTAGCTTTCTCAGATGCAACAACGCTGGAAAAGCTCTACTCGTACATCTACATTTACACTCTAAATCCATCTTCACAAATGAAAGGAGTCAGTGACAGTAATTACAATGTTGAGAGCTCACTGATGAGTTACTCTCTCCCTATTTCTTTTGAGAAAAGCAACAAAAGTAAGGCAGATGTTGGGTTCTTCACAGAGCATTTCTCTGCTTCCCACAAGTTTGCTATACAGGGCAGAAGCAGGGAAGAAAAGTGTCTCTGCTAGCAACAAGCTAATTTTTACTTTTGTAAACTCCATACTTAATAGAAAACAGCTCATGATATCAAAATATTTTCTCTGACCTGTGCAGATAGCAACTACAAACATTAGCAAGTAGCAATCCAGCCTAAAATGCCTTTGAGTAAATACCAGCTTTTCAAATTTCCCAGAGATTTCTGTAATTGCCCTATTTAGATGCTAGCGTTGAAAACGCACTGGAAGTGGTAACTGGTAAGAGAAAGAAGTTGTATGTAGGCATATTTAAAGTTTCCAGTTTTAAGTGCAAGAAGAGACAACTTTAATACATGAGAGTTCAAAGAGGTGATTTTAAAGGCCTGTTTGCATGATTGGCATCAGTGTACTAAGAGGGTCTTCTATTTCTCTTCATAATTGAAATGTCTTTTTTCTGGATGTTATAATGGCAAAGAAATAAAGACAAAACCAAGCAAACAAAACAAAACCAAACCCCAAACCAACATACACACACACCCAACAAACCATGCCCCAAAATCCTTAAGATACTGCCCTGATTTTGGCTGGGATAGAGCTAATTTTCTCCCTCATAGCTGGTGCAGTGCTGTGTTTGGGCTTCAGTCTGAGAACAATGCTGATAACACACTCCTGGTTTAGTGGTTGCTCAGTAGCACTTACCCTGATCAAGGACTTTCCAGTCTCTCTTGCTCTGCCAGGAAGGAGGGGCACAAGAAGCCAGGAGGGAGCAGAGACAGGACCCCTGACCCAAACTGGCCAAAGGGGTATTCCATACCACAGCACATCATGCCCAGGATAGAAACTGGGGGGAGTTGGCTGGAAGGGACCAATTGCTGCTCAGTTTGGGCTGGGTATCGGTCAGCAGGTGCTGAGCAATTGCACTGTGCATCACTGCTGTTTCTTAGACATTTCGTTTGTTTTTTCTCTTTGTTATTTACCTTTTCATTATTATTATTAGTAGTAGTAATATCAGTATTATATTACGCCTTATTTCAATTATTAAACAGTTTTATCTCAACCTGCGGATTTTACCTTTTTTCCCTGATTCTCCTCCCCATCCCACTGGGGAAGAAGAAGTGAGCGAGTGGCTCCATGGTACTTAGTTGCCAGCTGGGATTAAACCACAACAGGTACAAAGCAAAAATGCTTGTCCAGGGAACATCCATTAACAGCAGATTTGAATTCATTTCATCTAAGCCTTAGGACCCTTTGGTTTCAATCCTCCAAACCGTGTTGAAAAAATAATCTTGGGGTTTTTTTAATTAAGCATGGAATAAGCAAGCACATAATTGGCCTCTGATTAAACAATAGAATGCAATTCTCCTCCAAACACTATAAAGCATTTCCAAACAATATCAGGCACAAATTCTGCTAGAAATTCAATTAAAAGGTGTTACTTATTTAATAATTCTAAAATCCATCCTGAAATGAGCTATACTAGCATCTTTAAGGAAACAAGCATCTGTATGTCAGGATGTGCTGGCAAAGAATCAGATGCAGTCCAGGGTAAAGGCTAGTGATACAGCAGAAAAGAGTGTTATCTTGCCTCACATTTCTTCATATTCCCCTCTGGGAACTTCTGGTTTGACTATGAGCAGATGGAAGGAGGTGCAGTGAGCTAGCAGAGCCACATCAGTGGGGGCATGGGGCTCCAGCTACCAGAAGAGGGGCACCAAGAGCTCAGTAGGTTTCTAGATCCCATTCAGACACCCTTCATTGCCCATTCCCACCAAAATCACCTCCATTTTCCGCATTTTTTAGAAACCAAAGCGGCACCGTTCAGTTTAACACAACGGCTTCACCTTTAGAATGCAACAAAGCTGAATGTCTTACACTGTTCAAAAGGACCATCTCCTCCAAGGATACTGACGGAAACAATATGACCTCTGTGTTCTGTGGAACAAGAAGCGTAGGTAAAACTCTGCAATTACTCTGTCTAATCTTAACTGGTTGAACAGCACCTCGAAAAGTCCTATTTAAGACAATTATGTTTTACATTCCCGAGTAGGTCTCAGGCACTGTCCAATCGTGCCATCTGCTGGGCAGAAATTTTTAGGTATTAGCAAGAACTTTTGGGGAACCTGGGCAGTACTTTAGAAAGCATACTGCAGTCCTGGCAACTGAATTTTCACCACTGCTGGAAATGGAGAGGCAAGGGTGACAGTGCTGATGCCTAAAGGACCCACAGTCAATCAGCCTGAAAGGCCAATAGAGGCCCCCCCAAAATCAGTGGTTTTGAAACACTTAAGTACAATTCCAAGTACAGCCAAGCACAAATAGTAAAGTAAATGCAAAAAGTTTCCCAAGAAAGGGTTCAGTTTCCACCCCAACCATCCTTTTCCTACTGTGTTCTCTCAACAATCATAAAAGCAAATGCACCTGAGGAAATGAGCTAAAATAAACTTGGGCACAGGAGTAATTTGATGGCCACTGGGACTGTCAAGGGCTCTGAAGTCAAGGTTTGGGTTTGGCTCTGCCATCACATTGCATGGCCAGAGTCCTTAAACTTTCCAGGCTTCCATTTCCCTCCATTTCAATACATACAAACATGTAATACAGTGCACATATATGTATATATAAAAAAAAAACCCAATACAATTAGTCCATGCATGACAACTTTGATTCTTTGATTAGCATTTTGGTTACATAAGGAAAACCAAAATCGATATACAAGTTAGGCAAAATGACTTCCACTCTCCTCACAGATCTAATTAAATACTGACATCAGTCAGAAAGAAACCAGTGGGAGGTAACAGCACCCATCGGCTTTCAGTTCTCCTAAACCACCTAGTCATTCTCCCCACCACCCAGACTCCCCACTGAACCAACCAGTACTCAGCACCTTTCAGTCTGCATTTCCCTTGCATTAAGATGCACAGCTTCTGAAACTCAAGTTCCTCTGAGTTCGTACACTCTATCCTTTCTGTAAGAGCAGTTCTGCTCAGACAGGATGAAGTCTAACGAAAAAGGAAAAGCAACTGTGTAGAACTGACAAACTGAGCTGGACTATCAGATACCTGATGTGGTGGTGTTCTCTGTGAGAATGCAGGAAAACAAATTGATCATGTCCTCTAAGACCTCTTCTTCATAAGAAAACTTTTATGTCTATGTTTAAGTCTATGCCAAATGCCCCTGCAACAGTAGCTCCTCTCTGTTCTCACCCCTTTTCTACCACCAAGCTGCCCAAATCGTAACAAAACCTCTCCATTTCTCTGGATAACGTAGAGCTGTCACACAACAGCTGTACGGTCAGTGTCACATTGTTAAGCACTGATGAGCATGCCACTGATGGAGGATCTAAAGTACAGTCAGCAGCTGATGGCAGCAAGGAAGACCTGCAGACTAAGCGTAATTTTGTCTGATATATTGGAATCTATGCCCACAGCAGAAATAAGTGCCATATGCACAGCCTAGTGAGCCTAACAGGTAAACATACAGGCATGCATATATGTATATACATTTAATATTATTATATGCATACAAGATTGTTTATATGGCAGCTAAACAATATATTAAAATGGATTCTCTTTGGCATTGTGAAATTTTATATAAAAGATATATACTCATACATACAGCTGCACGTATAAGACGTGTTAATGTATATGTGCATGTATTAAAGGTGTTCAGGTACCTTTCCATGATTAATCCAAGCAAGTCATCAGTTAAGCCAACAAAATCTATCTCTATACCTTAACACATCAATGCTCTCCATAGGGTTATGTGTATCCTTCATGCAAGGAACTTCTACTTTAAATTGGCAATAGAAGACGCAAAGAATGGCAACAAAGATGCCTGTAGTATGGCTTTAAACAGCTGACAATCAGACAAGTACAGATAAGCAGATTTGGCTATAGCAAGTGAAAGCAAATCTATTTCCTGGTTTATATACACATCAGCTTTCTTGCTGCATAAGAGCATCTCAGAGGAGGTTATTGCAAAGCTACTAGGGCATTTAAGCTCACATGTTCACCTAGGCCAATTTAACCCTCCAGTGAAGTCTCCTTCAAAGAAGATGCAAGTGGGCTTTACAGTTTAAGAACATGGAATCATAGAACAGTCCAGGTTGGAAGGGACCCTGAGAGATCATCTGGTTCAACTTTTTGTGGGAAAAGGAACCTAGATTATATCATCTAGCACCCTGTCCAATCCATCTTCAAACTCTACCACATCTCTGGGAAGGCTGGAATAAGCAAAAAGAAAAAGAAGGCATGTGTCTATGCCGGCCTACCAATCCCTAAAGCATAGCCATCTCATTCGCTGCCACAGTGTTGCTACAGCCCTAGCATTCGCTACAAGCAAACTCCAGGCACAAACAGGAATCATACTGGCTGGACAGGGTGCTGGGCCATCTAGTATAGGCCATGCTTGCCTAGAAAGGCTGGACCAGATGATTCTTGAAGCCCCTGTTCTATGATCATACAGTCTTGTGAGTCTGTTTTGATCATGGAAAATTCCCAAAGCACTAAAACTTTTCTGTTTTTTCCAAACTGTTTATTATTCAAAACCAATCTTCTTCCCAGTTCACTCACTTCCTGAGCGCCATAACAAGCTAATGCAGGCTGCTTAGGATAGAAAGGAGAAATCCTTTATTTGCTCCCTTCCCTTGTAGGAAATGTGGTACTTTTTAGCAACCTCTTAGTCCTCTAATTTCTAACCTTACCTAGACAGTCCATCCCAACAGCCCCTCTGTTTCCAGTTTTGATAGGCAAACTTCCTGCAGGAGTGAGACAGGTCACTCCCTCTTCCCAAAACAAGCAAGGTGATTAACAGCAAAGTTTAAGGGTTTAACTAGGTTTTTTTGCTCCTCCTGCCTCACTCAGCTACCCAGGGTCTGCAGATTTGCATCTCCCCAGTTCCAAAATCCTTCCTTAGCTGGTTTAAGGAGCATGTCCCACAGCAGCCTGTGCAACAGCCTGCAGTGTCAGCCACTGCTGCCAGAGACCTTGGGTCTGCTGTGCTGTGTGCCTGCATGACCAAGATCTGCTTGCTGAATGCACAACTTGGCAATACCTGTTGCCTTCCACCTGCCAGGCAATGGCAGGACCCACAACCTTTTTACTGCCTCCCCACAGCGGCTGAGCTTGCAGTAATTCGTGGCACACATGAACAATGATCTTGCTGTTGGACACCACCATACGACAGATAAACGATATCCCTCTCCTAAAATGGGCTGTGCCCCTGGATAAGCTTTGCCTTCAAACAAGCATTGGAGTGCTTATGATGCAAGGGTATGGTGACTGCTCCCTGCTGAGCAGCTGCCAGCACACAGCATGCCTCACCCTCAGTCATTTGGTCAAGTGCTTGCACAATTCCTGATGTTGAGGGACACACATCCAGCTCCCCTCTCCCCTTTGGTGCCAGCCCAACTGCTTGTGAGTCCTTGCCTGAATGGCAAAGGGGACAGTGTGAATGCTAGGATGCAAACTAGTAACCCTCCAAGGACAGAGCGAGCCGACAGCCCCCAGACGATCTAGAAACATGCAGTGTCACATATAGCTCCTAGATTGCTTCAGATACTGTATTTAACCAAACTATCCAAACCCGCATTGCAAAAGAACATGTGGACATCCCATAAATAGGTTTGCATATAGTCAGACAACAATATAAGTGACATTGTGTTAGATTACCAGAGGTATAATGTAACACATGAATCTATCTGGTATTTTTAATTATCTGCAGACATTACATGAGATGAGCATTTGCCACTGGCAATTCTTACTGATTGTAAAAGTCAGATGATTCTTTCAGTGACATCAATACAGGAACTGATTCATCAAAGCAATTAAATTTGCCCATAATCTACGATTCTCTCTCCATAAAGCAAAGCACTGAATCAGAAGCTTCACAGCATTCCCAGTCCATGCATGTATCTTAACATGAAAGAGGGTGCAGAATAGCTGGTATTTTAATTTAAAACCCAGCTGCTGGAGTCGTGTTTATGAAGAACTTCACTGGTCTCCTTTTTACCCACATAAGTGTATTTCCAGACTTCATAATTAGAGATATGTAAATATTAAATGCTAATATTCAGAAAGCAACTGGATTTCTTTTAAAGTTTAAAATCTCAGAATAATTGTTCTAGCAAAATATTTTTTTCTGTTTTGAAACATTAAGATATGCTGCTATGCATGACATCTCCTTATAGCAGGTATCCTGACTTTGATATAGTCTCCTATCTTAACAGAGAAAGCCCTGACTTTTCCAAGCCTGTAACAATTAGATTTGGAAAGAAGACAAACCAGCAGGCATTGGTTTCGCTAAACAGGTTTTTGTAACACCCGATTTCACTGTGTGTTCAGCATTTAAAAACTCTTATTGAGATTCAAATACTGACTAGTCAAAAAAAATCTTTACAGAACACATTTAGATGTGTTTTATGCATATACTATTGCTGGATCATGTAGTGCTCATACCAAGAGGCTTTTCATTGATAATTAGAAGAGTAATGCTTATTTTAAACAAGAAAGAAAAGTAAATTACTAACTTGATTCCAGGTGTTGAAGCCTTAGAAAAACATCCACCCAACAAACGATAGCCAGCTCTTTGGAAAACTCCAGGAATCTCAGCAGTGCTGATGCTTCACTGTGAAGAAATGTGAGTTTTCAGTGGTGTAACAGCATCTGTATCACTTACCTATCATAAACATGATCCAGCCTGTACTACAGTACACAGATGGCAAAGTACTTTACAAGATAGACTGTAACTATAGTATTGTTACATAGTACACACAGTATTGTTACAAAATACATGCACTAACACTTAGGGTTTTGGAAAAGTGGTGGGAGGGGGAGAGGGTTAAGTTCTCTTTCGGTTGGCGAGTTACACTATAAAAACAAAACAGTTTACTGAATAATGAACACAGTAGCTGTTGTATGCAAACGGCAGTAACTCCTGAAGTATACAACTAAATAACCAGCTACGTGCTATATTATAGGTTCACCACCAGATGGAGTGAAATTCAGAGAATCACAGAATGGTTTCGGTTGGAAAGGACCTTAAGATCATCCAGTTCTAACCCCTTGCCATGGGCAGGGACACCTCACACTAGAGCAGGTTGCTCCAAGCCCCTGTGTCCAGCCTGGCCTTGAACACTGCCAGGGATGGGGCAGCCACAGCTTCTCTGGGCACCCTGTGCCAGCGCCTCAGCACCCTCACAGGGAAGAACTTCTGCCTTAGATCTAACCTGAACTTCCCCTGGTTCAGTTTGAACCCATCACCCCTTGTTCTATCGCTACAGTCCTTGATGAAGAGTCCCTCTCCAGCAGCCTTGTAGCCCCCTTCAGACACTGGAAGCTGCTCTGAGGTCTCCACGCACGTTCTCTTCTCCAGGCCCCAATGTTCTGGGGCCTTCTGAACAGCCCCAGTGTCCTCAGCCTGTCTTCATACATGAGTTGCTCCAGTCCCTGATTATCCTTGTGGCCTTCTCTGCGCCAGCTCCAGACCCCCACAGTAACATCCCCTGTTACTGCCCTCCCTTTAATCTTGACCCACAAGCTCTTGGTTGGCTCAACATCTGTCCCCAGGCAGAGTTCCATAAGCTCCAGCTGATCATCAACATAAAGCACTACACACCCTCCCTGTCTGCCCAGCCTGTCTTTCCCAAAACCCCTATAACCTTTCATTCCAACACTCCAGTCACTGGAACCATCCCACCATGTCCCCGTGATGCCAACGATATCATATCCCTGCAGATGTGCACACATCTCTAACTGCTCTTGTTTATTCCTGACAGTACATGCATTTGTGCATAGGCAGCACCACCCCTTTAACTATCTGTTAACATGCCACATTCAACCAGACATTTCATGGGCCTCACCTTTGACCGGGAGGATCCATGAAAAACTACCTGAGTCCCAGAGCCCCTAACTGCCCTTCCCAGGGCGCTGTAATGCTTCCCAGACTGCTGCTCACTATATCACCAGCACCCACATGGACCACTGGAAGTGGGTAATAGTCAGTGGGACTTACTAGACTGAGAAGCATCTCAGCAACATCTCAGATCCGAGCCCCCGCAGGAAACACACCTCCTTCAAGAGCAGGTCAGGCTGACAGACGGGTGCCTCTGTACCTTTCAAAGCAGAGTCACCCACTGCTATCACCCACCACCTCTCCTTGGAAGCACTGCTCGCTATCGCTGGTCACCATCTTCTTCACTGATGGGGCAACTGGCAGTTCGGTTGTGGTGGGTGTGGCCTCGTTAGCCCCCTGCAGAGCTGTGAAGAGGTGCTGGGTGGGTCAGGCCTTGGAGGCAGCCCCTGGCTTTTATTTGTCCTCTTCCTCCTACTTTTGTTGGGCTTTTTCAGTTTTGAGTCCCAACCCCTTGGACTAACGCCCTCTCTCCTTTCCGTGTGTGCCAGGGGGGCATTTGTGTCCTCTGCGCCGTGGCATGCAGGTCCCCCACAGCCTGGGCTTGGAGCCGGCAGCCCCGCTCCCTCTCAGCCTCCCTGCTCTCCCTCGGGCCTTTGCCCGCCTCCCGCGGCTCAGCCGCCGGCAGCAGGAGCCTCCACCGGGGCGCACCGCGCACAGCCGGGCCCCAGCTCGTCCCCTTCTCCTCGGGGGTAGATCGAGGGCGCTTTGTACCCGCCGGGGCCACCGCGCAGCCTCTTCCCTCAGCCTGGCCGCGGCCTCGCCCTGAGGTAAACCCTCACCACGCGCCGCGCCTCCCGCGCCACCTGCCCGGCTCTCCGTTGCTGTGGCAACGCCCAGATCTCGCCACCAACTCTCGCGAGAGCAGCCGACGCCCAGCGGGTGTCCCGCCGGAATAGCGGGTCAGTGCCCGCGGTGCCCCCGCCCGTGCGCTGGGAACGGGTCGCTCCGGAGCCGCTTCCCGCAGTGTCGGATCATCGCTTCAGGGACGCGCCAGGACAGGGTGGAAAGGCCTTTTGTGCTGTTCTGGCAAAGTGGAGAGGCAAAAAGATTCTTCCCATCATCATGCAAAATGCCTTGAAGGAGAACATTTTGCTGCTTCGACAAAAAATGTGTGGAAATATGAACTGTGAGGGCATCAAAACACCTCATGTTCTAGCCAGAATTGCTGCGTGGGACAATAAGGCACTATTTAATCCAGATAAGGCAAAAATCTCATGTTCAAGTTTCTTCTTTGCACATTTCATGCACATACGGCAATAGAACAGACTATTTCAGTTGAAAGGGACGTACAACAATTGTCCAGTGCAACTGCCTGACCGCTTCAGGCTGACCAAAAGCTAAAGCACGGTATTAAGGACATTGTCCAAAAGCCTCTTGGGCACTGACCGACTTGGGGCACTGACCACTCCTCTTGGACTCTGTTCCAGGGTTTGAGCACGCTCACAGTAAGGAAATGCTTCCTCATGTCAAGTCCAAACTGAGGGACGCAGCTTTGAGCGATTCCTACGTGTCCTGGCACTGGGCACCAGGGAGAAGAGCTCGGCACCTCCCTCTGCACTTCCCCTCCTCAGGAAGCTGCAGAGAGCAATGAGGTGGCCCCTCAGCCTCCTCCGCTCTAAACCAGACAAACCCAAGCCCTCAGCTGCTCCTCACAGGACTTGCCTTCCAGCCCTTCTCCAGCTTTGGTGCCCCCCTCTGGACACCTCCAAGGACCTTCACATCCTTCTTAAACTGTGGGGCCCAGAACTGCAGACACTGCTCAAGGTGAGGCCGCACCAAGTGAACACAGCGGGATAATCACCTCTTTTGACCAGTTGGTTACCCTGTGTTTGACGCACCCCAGGATGGGGTTTTCCCCCTTGGCTGTCAGACTCAGCTCAGCTGCAGGGCATTGCTGTGCCTCCTGTCAGCTAGCACCCCCAGACCCCTCGCCGCAGGGCTGCCCCACAGACACTCCTCTCCCCACATAGACCTGTGCCCGGTGTCACTGCATGCAGGTGCAGAATCCAGCATTTGGACTTGTTACATTTCCAAAACCTGCTTGTAACAGCAGCATGATATTCCCAGCTGATGTCTGGGATGCGCTCCTTCCCCTCTACCCAGCACTGGTGAGGCTACACCTAGAGTGTTGGGTCAAATGCTGAGCTCCCCAGTACAAGAGAGACACGGACATACTGGAGTGAGCATATAGAGGGCTCTGTAGTGTTTCTTAATGCTCTCCAGACTGCTGCTGGCTGTATCACCAGCACCCACATGGACCACTGGAAGTGAGTAATAGTGGAACTTACTAGACTGAGCAGCCTCTCTGCAACATCTCGGATCCAAGCTCCTGGCAGGCAGCACACAGCACACCTCAGGCCGACAGATGGGTGCCTCTACCTTTCAAAGCAGAGTCACCCACTGCTATCACCCACCACCTCTCCTTGGAAGCACTGCTCGCTATCGCTGGTCCTCATCTTCTTCACTGAGGGGCAATTGGCAGTTCTGTTGTGGTGGGTGCTGCCTCGTTAGCCCCCTGCAGAGCTGTGAAGTGGTTCTTCCCACTGAGTGGGGACATCGGGATTTGGAGGCAGCCCCTGGCTTTTATTTGTCCTCTTCCTCCTATTTTGTTGGGGTTTTTGAGTCACGAGTCCCAGCCCCCTGGACTAACGCCCTCTCTCCTTTCCGTGTGTGCCAGGGGGACACTCGCGTCCTCTGCGCCGTGGCCTGCAGGTCCCCCACAGCCTGGGCTTGGGGCCGGCAGCCCCGCTCCCTCTCAGCCTCCCTGCTCTCCCTCGGGCCTTTGCCCGCCTCCCGCGGCTCAGCCGCCAACAGCAGGAGCTCCTCCACCGGGGCGCACCGCGCACAGCCGGGCCCCAGCTCGTCCCCTTCTCCTCGGGGTAGATCGAGGGCGCTTTGTACCCGCCGGAGCCGCCGCGCAGCCCCTTCCCTCAGTCTGGCCGCGGCCTCGCCCTGAGGTAAACCCTCACCACGCGCCGCGCCTCCCGCGCCACCTGCCCCGCTCTCCGTTGCTGGGGCAACGCCCGGATCTCGCCAGCGACTCTCGCGAGAGCAGCCGGCGCCCGGCGGGTGTCCCGCCGGAATGGCGCGTCAGTGCCAGCGGTGCCCCCGCCCGTGCGCTGGGAACGGGTCGCTCCGGAGCCGCTTCCCGCGTTGTTGGATCATCGCTTGCAGGGACGCGCCAGGATAGGGTGGAAGGGCCTTTTGTGCTGCTGCAGGGCGCTGCTGAGCCTCCTGTCAGTCAGCACCCCCGGACCCCTTGCTGCAGGGCTGCTCCACAGACACTCCTCTCCCCCTGCAGACCTGTGCCCGGTGTCACTGCATGCAGGTGCAGAATCCAGCATTTGGACTTGATGTCCAAGACCTGACTGACACACCGGTATGATACTCCCAGGTGATGTCGGGGAAGTTCTGTGATTCTGCAAATATTAAAACACTGAAAGTGGTACAAACATCTGTGCTTTATGCAAGACAGGCAATGTCTTCAAAGGAAGGGAACAGTCCTGGTTTGGTACTCCTTGCACTGACATGTAACGCAGATCCCTTGTCGGTTATTCAGCAAGATCCTCTGAATTCTCTAATAGCTCCCCTTTGCCCTCTTGGTTGTCTGCCAGACTTGCTAAGTCTCCTGCAAGCTTCCTATTTCTGACTTCGGCTTCTGAGAACTTCTTCAGCTATTTGCCCTCGTAACTTCCTTTGTACAGATTGCCGGATGTAGTTTACACTGTTGTAACCCTTGTGCTTGGTGTCAACAGCAGAAGCAAAGGAGAGGTTTACTCAGCCTATGTGGTGAGCCAGGTTTTCTTGTTCCAAGAGTTCTTTTAATGTATGTATTTTAGAAATCACAAGGCAGCAGCTTGTTCCGCTTTTAAACAGTCTGGCTGTTCACTTCGTGGTCCCTCAGAGAAATGATTTCACTGACAAAAGGTAAAAAAAACCCAGGCCTGTGCACCCTTTCAAAGAAAAATGTAAGGGCTGAGTGCTGACTTGTTCAGCCTTGCCAAGGGAAGACTGAGGGACACAAGGGGGGTCACATCTCTTGCTATAAATACCTCAGGGAGAAAACAGTTATTCATGCTAAGAGACAATGCTGGCATAAGAACAACTGCATATAAACTAGCTGTGAGTACATTTAGGATGAATGCTGAAAGCAGATTTTCATCTACTGGAGCAAAGAGTCCCCAGAGCAGCCTTTACAGAGGAGCAATAGCAGCACACATGCGCACAGTGGCATCCGAGTTCAAGAAGAAGAGCTTAACAGGAGACTGGACTGTGACACAGAAAATCCATTTGTCGTCTGTTCCACATTATAATTCATTCTGATAAAGGACGAATACTTGTCATGAATAATTGTCCTGTGTTACACCCATGCATGAACTTCTGGCCTGTAGTGATGAATGACAGTCAAGACACTGAATGAATTCCTGCCAGCCTACTCCTCATAGAAAAGGCATCAGCATGACATACTAGAGTTTATCAGTCTCAGAAGTAATCCCAGTAAAGCATGCATATAACTCAACCTTCAATGTGTGGCTGATGCACAGATTTTGTACTCTGAAAGCTATTTCAGCTAGGGATTAGGTTTCTCCCCCCGCCATGCTCCTCTGGAAGTTTTTCCAATGTAGTCACTGTGGAGGCACAGTTAAATGGGTACAGACATCCCAGAAGATGACATCATATATTCTCCCTTCTTACACTGAAATATGCAATGCAGGCAAAAGGCACTTTTATATCATTGTAACAGCAAATGAACTAGGAAAATCATACACATTAACTAGACTTGAACCACTAACACAGACTCATGTGACATCAAGTCCTTGAAAGAAATCTTGAAGGAACTAAACCAACCCCCTGTTTCAGCATCACAAACTATTCTTATTTCACCAAGAAGGTTCTGGTTATTAGCAATGCCAGAAGGTAACGTTCTTTCCAAACAGACCGCCCTGTAACATTGTGTTGTGAAATTTCACATTCATCATTTTATTAGAATCTGAACAGAGGCGATATCTGAAGAGCAGAGAAAATGACTATACAAAGAATTTATAGAACATTCATTTACATACTGGAGACCTTCTGATGCTGCTTTACAGTTTCAAGAAAAAGACAAAAATTTGCACTAGCAGGTAAAACCAAGAAGGAAACATTAGATTATTTTTTTTTAATGATACTGTTGGATACATGGAAATCGTTTAATTAAAAACATGGCTTTTAGCATTTTTGTAGTTTAACACTGTACGATTATAGTAGTACATTTACTAAAAAGGTTAATAGGAGTCTGGCTAAATACGTATGTCAACTTGCTGCCATTAGTTATGAAACTGCATATACACATCTACCAAAAAACCTTGAAAGAAAGTGCTGTATTAACTATTTAGTCTTGTATTCGCCATGAACAAATGTTTCGTGAATACCTTTCTACATACACTACATAATGGTACATACAGAATTATTTTGCTTTGTGCATTTTTTAATTCATTAAAAGCAAATGCAGGTGGCAATATAACATCCAAAGGAACGCATAATAAAACACCTCCCTTAGAAACAGGGCAACTTCTTTTCTCCCCACTTACCAAGTAGAGCTAAACTCCCAGGAAACACCACCAGGAGTGTCAGCGTTCAATTCCTTATGCTCTTGAATCCAGCAGCTTGAGAAAGTGCAGGGACTAAAAAATAAGGCCCTGAATGGAAATGATAAAAATGGGGAAAAAAATGACACTTTCTTTTCAGCCCAAAGGCCAACAACATGGTGTCTAACAAGACACACTAAAATTTAAGTGTCATCTACAGAAGCAAAAAAATGTAGCAAAAATTCCTTCTCATTTCAGTGCTCACAACACATCAGATTTAAATCTAATTCACATTTAAATCTAACTGAGGTGTCAGGTGGAGAAATTCACTGGGCTTCAACTGGCTGAATATTAAAAGGAAACTTGTCCTCACATGTTTCAAAAGGGTCAAAACTCCTCAAGTAAGAGCTGCATTCTCTTTTGGATGGTACATGAACACTGTTTAAGTAGTATACCTCTGTGTGAGAAGAACAGAAGTATTTGGTACAAATCAGAGGCACTTGCCTTTGTTGCTTCAACGGTAGCTACTACGCTTTGGATTGCTTCACCCTTTTAGACATCCAATGCCCACTTCTGCTGATTCTCCACTTCCCGGTCCAAATACATTAAACTTAAAATATTTTTTCTCTCTCCCTCTGTTCCTCACCCCCTTCCTTTTAAAAAGTATCAAGTTATTTATACAAAATTCATAGTTACACCAAGAACTTTGGCTATGGTCACTGAGTAAGGTTTCCATGATCCTAATATTTTAAGAAATAGGGAGAGAGCTGTTAATATAAGACAGATCATAGTTTATACAGGACAGACCAAACTGGTGGAAACTTCTTACCATACAGCCCAACCAGAGTTCCCCATTCCATTTAACCATTATTTAGTAAAAGTGGATAAAATGATTAAATCCTCCAAGTGGTACAGTTACTAGTGAATCCAGTGCCTCATGCACTGGCATGCCTAATTCAGCAAGTCATTTTATTCCTCCGTTTATTGCTATAATGTTGACAGCCACACATCAAAGAAACAGAGGCAGTGAAGCTTTTCAGCACTGTCAAAAGTGAAGCCGTCTTATTACCATCAGTTCTGATATGGGGGTCTATTACTGCTCTTTTTGAAGTGAATGGGAGTTCCACAGTAGACTTCAGTGGCTTGCTCTCCTTGTGAAGGTTTCCACTGTAACCTACCTTATCAGCTTTCTGTAAAGGTAACCAGCACTTTGTTAGGCATTTAAAATACCAATGTATACATACAGAGATCTGTACAAGTGTGATAGTTGTAGAAACCATTACATAAATGCTCTCAAGAAGTGGGACAGAGTAGCAAAATATATTCCATTCCCTTTTGGATTTCCAAACTCAAGGAATTCTTTAAAAAATATTATAAACCAAAAATAGTTCCTGAAGATCAAAAAAAAAAAAAAAAAAAAAAAAAGCCAAAAAATCCACAAAACTCCAATAAAAATGGGGCTGCAAGAATCCACAAATATAATTATGTATTAGGTAGGGGAACAAATATTACTACCAGAACAGTACTGCAGAGACAGAAAATGGGAAGTAGCTTATCACTGTAAGACAAAAGTCAAACTGTATTTAGCAAGGGACAGGCTATACACACTTCTACTTATGCAAAATAGAGCTAAAAAGGCAAAGCTCAACAATGGCCTAGTTTAAGAATATCTCTATGACATACCAAGATCTGAGATCTACTATAAATAATCTGACAAAGGTTAAAAAAAAATGTATAAATTATAAAATCTTCGTTTTCCCTCATTTTTATCCTGTCATTATTATAATACAGAATCTTCCCTTAGTTCTCTGTATAAAAAAATAATACAAAAACCCCAATTACAGATTTCCACACAACTTTTTTCTGCCACCTCTCCCCTATTTAAAATTTTTCCAACTAAACCAGCCCAGCCCTCTTAACACAGAGCAACTTCCCTGAATGCTCCACATTTCCACTCCTGATCAGAAATCAACTTGCACAAACCTTCTCTTCACATACATCTTCCCCTTTCTCCATTCAGTTCCCATCACTGATCACATAAGGATGAAGGGAAGAGCAAATAGTCTTCCTCAGACCATCATTCCCTTAAGAGCATGTTTGCAAGGCCTATAGCTACCATTGATGCAACTACGGCAAGTGTCATTGTGGAGGTTATACAAAACATATTCTGCACAAAAGAAGTAGCACAGCCTAGTGAGTATTTCTGCTCCAATAGATGATGAGAAACAGCATGTGAAAATATATTAGAAACCCTTCAGGAGGAAAGTTTTTCATTTATGCTTCATTCAGGTTTGGGCCTCACGGGTTTGGGTGGCACCCAGCTTCTTTTGTTTTGTCCTTTGATATAAAAACAAAGAAATAATGCTTTGTTAAGTCAGAGGCATCTTCAAAGAAAAGGCAAACACAAAACTCTTGCGACACAACGCAGCTAGCCCGTCCTCTGCTTTCCTTCTTGGGAATGACAAGGGTCAGGCATTGCTGCTCGATATGCTTTCTCCCTCTCTCACAGTGCTTTCCTTCAGTGGAGTCAGTGAAGAGCTCTGAGTCAAGGATGTGAAGGCATCAGATCTTCTTCTGGGATCCGATCATGACCTTTGATACAAAGTTCACGATGGCGCTGGCAGGTTGCTCTGGATCGTGCTCTGCAAATAGGTGGCATATGTTGTCTGTGGCACTGCCTTGCTTCCGGGCAACGAATCCAAATACTCTGCAACAGCAATAGACAGGCAGGCATCGCCTCATTTCATAAAGCAGAAAGGATGCTGCACAAGCCAAAAGCACAAATCAGACTTCATCTCTTCTGATCGACAAGGTCCAGGGTGACTGCTAAACACAGTGGTTCAGGTGCAGCAGCCAACTTGAGAGCTCCTAAGTGACTTGGGACAGCCAGAATCGGGAGACTGTCCTCTTCCTTCTACTCTATATTGCATCCCACACTAGAGACATGCTGCTGACCCTGAGGATATATTTAATCTGATTCGGTACTGCTGTTCTCTTACCTACCTTGGGAGGTATGTGGTGTGGTGTGCCAGGAATTGCCTAAAAAGATGGTTTGAAGGCCAGCGGACAAAGTACTGGAAATAGGACTTAAGCCGTCTATTTCTGTTCCTTTCCAGAAGCCAGTGCCTAAGCTCTCCCTGTTTAGAGTTTTTCTTTTGGTAAGGGGGGAACAATGACACTTGCCTTCAACAGAAAGCACTTTCCAATCCACTGGTAATTATATATTTATGCCACACACTAGTACTGCTGAGAGTGTTTTCATCTATCTGCTGGGGGGGGGGGGTGTTCTCTTTTAGAGCTATCAGTGGGACAAGTAAGCTTGTGTTAGTGTTGCTGGACAAATGGAACACAAGGCTGAGTAGCAAATGGCTGTTTTCATTTCTGAAACTTTAGTCAAATCATAGACCTGCAGCCTAAAGAAACCACACTAACTCTGGCTCCAGACATCCCATTATCACATAATTAGGCTCTGACTTGGAGAGGTGCAGATGAAGTAACTAAAATCTAATTACAGTGGGCAGAGAGATTTTTGTCTCAACAGCTGCTTTCCCTTCTACATCCCTGACAAGGATAATTTAGAACACTGAGAAACTGATATTCTTAAAACATTCAGTTAAAAGAGACTCAGACAGGTGTCCACTTACTTTGCAGAAAGGCCATCTTTCATCCACCTGGTTGTCCATGTAGGAAGCAGTAAAAGAAAAAAAGAAATAAAAATTGAACCTATGTTAGTTTTTTTCTTTTAGATCAACAATACAAACAGCACATTAGAAATACTGCTTGTCTTCCTTACTTTCTGTCCTGTGGATCCAAAGCACAGAAAATAACAGTGTTGACAGGATAATGTCGTCGAAAAAAGAGTCTGGGTAGAAAGAAAGAAAACAAGTTTTAGGAATAGTTAAGATGCTTAAAATATGAAACAATAAACAGATCTGAAAAATAAACTACATTTCATCTCAATTTAATAACGACCATATATTCTTTTTGCTATCTCTGAGTGACTTTAAAAGCTACCTGAACTGCTCCAACCAAATAAATCCATATTTAGAATAGTAACATCAAAAGTAGAGCCAAAAGAAAACTGACCCTCAAGCTAAGAAAAAGAACTAGAAGTATGGCTAAAACTGGCCTTTCAGATACTATGTCTGTGGGAAATGCAACTTCTTGGAACTTGTGAATAATTTGATTATATTAAGTTTCAAAATACAAGCACTCCTAGGCATTATCATGTAAGGTTTTGTCCCTGATCTGCTGTAAACACTTCCAGACCCCATGCAATTAAGAAGTCTGGCACTTCTTTTAGCTAACCTAGAACAAATTCCTGTTGTCTCTCCTTTGTAATTGTCAGTTTTCAAATCTAAAGACTTTGTGGTAGCTTTAAGAGCATTCACTACAAAGTAAACATAAATTACCTTTTCACCATGGTATTTTATAGGCTATCTAAAGCATTATTTCAAATACACAGTGATGCACACCGTCTGCTTAGGCTAACTCTGTTCAGTGATACTGGTGAAAGATACCATGAAGATAAATTATTTCAGTGAATAGGTTGAATATCAAATGCTGGCAAAGCTATTACTTTCTCTTTTCATAAGAAATAACCATGAAAAAAATGCCATGACAAAGTGACCTTCCAGATGTAAAAGCTGACATGTGGAACGTAACATCCATAGCTTCAAACATTCATTCTCCAGTCCTGCGGACAGCTGACTCTTTCACTGTCATTCCTTAGAATATCCTATTATCCTCTGAGACAGAGATTGCAAAACGTAACTAGGAAAATCAACAGCAGCCAACACACACGTTGGGGACAAGGCTGCATATTCTCTTACTTTCTTTGATTATCTGTCAACGTGATTCCCTGCGCAGACACTTTGAAATGGACAACAGTTGAGATGGGAGAAGGGTCTTGCATCAGTGTCATGCTCAAGGCTTTCTGTACTGCCTGGTAGCCCGTGAGGGACTCCATCTCCACTGAGTTCAGGTACCAGACGTTACATGCTGTAATGAAAGAGGGGAAAGACTGAGAGGCCATGACCCAGCAACAAGCAAACAGGTGTCTTCTGAACAAAACCAAACAACATGTAAACTTTCCACCTTTGTAAAGCAAACAGGGAAGACCGGCAGCAAACCTTTTGCGTGTGCCTCACCTTGCCCACTGTTGCTTCATAGACTGTTGAATCATAGACTGGTTTGGGTTGGAAAGGACCCTAAGATCATCCAGTTCCAACCCCCTGCCACAGGCAGGGACACCTCACACTAGACCAGGTTGCTCCAAGCCCCTGTGTCCAACCTGGCCTTGAACACTGCCAGGGATGGGGCAGCCACAGCTTCTCTGGGCACCCTGTGCCAGCGCCTCAGCACCCTCACAGGGAAGAATTGTTTCTTCATAGTTCAAGACTATAAATTTTGGAGACCACAGGCCTGGTCTCATCAAATCTGCAGCAAGCACTAGGAAAATAAGTATTAATATTACATAGCATTACATACTAGCACTATAATACTGTATAATACTATACAGTACTATATGGTAACTGTGCCATATAACATCATACAGTGTTTATTATTATTATATAGTATTAATAGAATTATTCACATGCTTAAATACTTTAAGAGTTAAATACTTTGGTAGAAAGTAAAATTTACAAGCAGGTTAACAACATGTCTTACTCTACAGCACAAACAAGAATGATTAAACACACCTGCAGTGAAACACTGGTTCTGACAGACTTTGTCTGTTGGTAAAAACATTTGTGTAGGTATCCAGGACAGAGGTCACAACTCTGGCAGCTGATGCATGCAAATTACCATCTAACATTTCATTTGTTTAGCAGTTTAGTTTGACTTGCCAACCTTGCTATGAAAGCAAAGACTAAATTAAATCTAATAGCTTCTCTTCTCATATGGCTATTCTGTAATCTGACTAAGGCTTTCTCCTATGACTAGCTACATAAAACACACAGCTAGGCACTGGCACTTTCAAAACAACCTAGCAGTCATACAGTTAATGACTGCGTAAGCATGAGTTTGATTCCAGCATGATGATCAGCCCAATAACTTTGAGCTCTGGAGCCTGTCAGTGAAAGAAGGGATCCAGAGATTTGTTTTATTTGATTTGAAAGTGTCAAATTTCCCAAATGTATTTGCACATTGGTGTGATCGTTTCAACAACCTTTGTTCGAATCAATTACTACTCAATTCATGCAGAGAGGGATTTAAGCTGACGAATGGCAAGTTCAATGAGGCCTTCCTCACTGAACAGCTTTGTGTCATGTTTATCCAAAACAGTTAATAACATTCCAAACTATAAGCTCTCCTCTTCACACATCATTACTGTGTATGTTTGGTATAGATCTAAAGCTCTTCATCATCCTTTGAGCCTTTCCCACCACAGGAAGCTTGCCTTGTTTCACAGTCACACTCCTCACCACTTTGGAGACTCAGATGAAGGGTTTCCCTTCCTCTTCTGTCACACACTGCGTTGGTGTCAACAGACTGTGTTCACGTTTTGTTTCTAAATGAAACAGCGAAGCATTTTGTCTAAATTGCCCTCAATGTGACAGTTCAAAACCTGTCACCAAATACTGTGTCTTTCTTTACTTCTGAACCACAAAACCCAGTAAGCAGAACCTGTTTCAAAAGCACTGGAAAGTGCAAAAATGTCAGTTTAAGGAGATTACAGGAGAGGACAGGTAATGAGAAAGGCTGGAAGATTTCTTAATTGGGACCATGGGGAATGTTAGATGGGGAATCTAAATGACAGCAATCCCACAGAAACCATACTCAAGGCTAAAGCAAAAGGAAGACGTGTCTTTCGTGCAATGCGGCTTCCCTGCAATGTTGCTGCTCTCATTTTTCACAGGTGGCATTTTGCAGTCACATCCATGCCACTCCAACAGCTACACAATGTGGCAGTTTCAAGTAACCCCTGCTGCTGTCAGACTGGGAATGTGCTTTGTTTAGAATGCTTAGTCCCTTGACTGTATCAGTGGAAACAGGTATGAAGCACTGGGATTTATCTGGGTCAGAAAATTTTGCTGCTGAACAGGAAGGTTAAGAAAGCAAGGTCTGTTCTAGGGAAAAGCCACTTATCTGTATATTTTCTAGTCTCCAGTTGTCACTCTCTAGAAGGCAAAGGATTTCTAGTCAGCTTCTGCATTTAGATAATGACTGGAAATGCTCATTAGGTTTTTTCAGACAGATATAAAAAAACGATCATTCAGGAAAATACATCTTCATTTGTTTGCTTGTAAAGCAGGGCAGGTGAAAAGCCCATCTGCTCTGGCTAAACTGCAGGTGCTAACACAGCTCAGAGAGTTGGAAAAGAAACAATTTATGTTTTGGGTCTGCACTTCAGTACTGAATTCCGCAACTGGAATGTTTCTATGACTGGAGAAGGACTTCTGAAACATGGAAAATCAGTGATAAATGAGGTATCAAGGCAAAAAACCCTCTGAGCATTTCCTCTAGCTAATTCATCTATTCAGGTCCCAAACCCTTGTCTAAAAACAAAACCACCACCAAACTAAAACCCAGATGTACCAAGTTTCCCAAATGACTCATGATGTGATAACTGCCATAAGGAGTTACCTGCCTACTGCCTCAGCTGAAGCAAGGAGTATTTATTTTTGTTTGAAAAGCACTGCCTGAGCAAGGAGAACCCAACATTTCTCAAAAGACAACACATGCCCCTTCTGTTGGGTTTTCACAGAATCACAGAGTCATTAGGGTTAGAAGGGACCTCTGGAGATCACCTGGACCAACCCCCTGCCAAGGTAGGGCCACCTAGAGCAGGTCACACAGGAACTTGTCCAGGCAGGTTTGGAAGAGGGAAAGTTCTACAAAAATGAGTTCTCCTTGGTTCTTTTCCCTTGTTGGCCACAACAAACCTGTCAGCACCAGCACACAGAAAGGCCAATGTGTGCTCACTCCTGGCACAGCCTCACAAAGGCTTGCCATTGCCTCAGCCACACATGCCTGCTTGATTACAGCACTCGAAGGGGTACTCAAATCAAAGCAGACTGCTGCACAAGCAAGGAGCAACACTCTCCAGAGCTGCTCAGCTTGGCAACTGCCCCCTTCAGCAATGCCCTAAACTGGGTGGGGGCAAAGAGGCAGCATTCTCATAAAGGCATGGAGTGTGTCAAATGCAGTGTATTCTCCTGCTCTAATGGGACTAATCTGGTGGACAGACAGATCCTGGGAGAATTCATAGAAGAGTGAAAACCAGGGAGCATGGGAGGGCATGGACAGGATCCCCTGGACACCGTAGAGGCGAATAACACAGTGGCTGCATTTCTACTAAAGACAGCCATAAGATTATGAAGGGGTACTCAGAGGACCATGTCCACAACAGTGCGTTATGACACCTACTGAACACGTTCCTTAGTTGCCCTTTGCAGACCTCAGGCATAGTTCACGAACCTCTGCAACCACAGGTTGAAAACACCTTCTCTAAGTTCATCAGTTATGAAAGCCATGTCGCCACTTAAAAATTGCTGTGCTTGAGCCAACCTATGTATACCTCAGGTTCTCATGGGAGACATGACTGGAAAGCAAACACAGGGTTGTAGAGTTTAGGACCTGGTTGCAGAAACGAAAAAGAATTTGGTATATATCCTCACAGCACCCTTTACACTTCTACACAGCAGTCTAAATTTAACTGCTCCCTTTAAACATCCTCCAGTCCAGTCTAAGCTTCAGCTTCTCCCAGCCTGTAAGACACAAAATTTGGTGACAGTCAAACGCAAGGAAAAGGTTTAACAGACCTGCACCCTGTTTAAGAAGCTCCGCTGCTGAGTTTGCAGCAGTCTGTGGAGAAGTTTCTGCTGTCTCCTCCAAGGGATCTGCAAACAGAAAACACAGTCCATGTCTTGTCTGGGCTTGAATCGACAGACCAATGCACTCAGACAAATATGAATTTAGCTTTTAGAACTGTCATCTCACCCACTGGCCAACTCTTGGCCAGAAGTGTGAAACAATCTTGTATCTGCAACTACAATCATTCATGTGGCTTTTGTGCTGCATCATTTTTTTGCCTCCAGCACTGCAGGAGGGATGCTCAACCTTTATTTCCTGACAATAAGACATAACTACATAGCATAAGGGACACACCACCACATTAAAACAATACTAATAGCTCTATTCCCTCATTATAGCCCTCATTTTAAATAGTGCAACTTTCATTATCTTATTTATTTACACTAATTTAGGCATAAAGACTTTGTGTTTCTACAATGAAATCAATTAACTGTATTTTGATTCAGAAGATGACAACATAATCCTCCCTTCTTCATACTTATGCACAAAACAAACATCTGAACTATTAAGACAGCAGTGGAATGTTTGCCTCCCAATCTCCTGTTAAAATTAGTAAGAAAACTGTCCATCAGTATGCTCTTTCAGTTACATATATGCATGTTAAAAGATCTCACTGCTGTATTTAACATGATGCATGCTGTCTTTGAATCCATCCAAATGAGGAAGAAAGCAATAATAGGGTATGTGACACTATTGACATGTTCAGAGTTAGCCATATGCTTTAAATACTCCACACACCGTGTCCAGAATCATTAACCACAGAAGATCATCTTGAAGTATGTGATCAAATTGGATTAAAAAATAAATCCACAATAAAAATTCACTCTGATAATGTTTACTCAGGACAAGGCAAACGTTTCAGTCCTGCACTTCTGCCAGAATGAAGGAGCTTTCCATTTTAGGTGAGGAGGGTAAGCAGAACAAGCCCACCTACCACACTGCTTTGCCATATAAAGAGATTTCTGGTCACATCTACCATATCATGTTTTTGTGCTAAAATGGTTTCATTAATGTATTTGCATAATTCCAATGCTATGTTTGAACACTGACATATGGCCTTTAACAAACATTTACAGAGTTCAGTAGAAAACCACAAGAATGTTTAACATTTCAGTAATACATGTGGTGTTAACTTCATGTGGGAGAGTAACGGACAACTGAATCATGGGGCAAGCCAGAACTACATTTTGCTGTTGTCTTAAGAGTGGTTTACAAAATCACCATAACCAAAGTTAAAATTACAGCCCCATGATTTAACACAGGCTTTTCGATCATTTACTTAAACAATATTTGGACCTATGTAAGCTGCTGCTGCCTCCCTGCCAGTGTCACACTCAGGGCACTTTCTGTTCTTTACCTACTTGCCTTCCCTTTTGCCACCCAGACCTGAATGCGTGGCTACATCTAACTTTACACAGGTGTAATTTCATGTCTGAGAAGTACATTTGTCTTCCTACACGGTAGATTTATTGTGTGGATTTCCATGACACATGTGTTTGTAACTGGAGTATCACAGTACTAGTCTGCTCACAGCTACACCTTGGCTAAGAGCCATCAGCAGTATTGGAGAACCACTTTCAAAACACAGCTTCCTTCCCTCTGCATTCTTGCTTAGATCTCAACTTGTGACATCTTCACCTGCCTTCAGACACTAGCACTTTGAAGCAGAGCTTGGACGGGTATATCTCTTCTGCACTTTAACCAGCATACCTCTGTCTGGGATGAGGAGCTTGCAGGGCAATGCCAGTGGAGTGATGGAATGCTGATACACCAGAGCTGTCAAACTCCCTGTGGTCAGAAGAGTAACAAGACATGCACAGTTAACTTGGCAGACAACAAGAATGCTGAACAGTTATGTTGGCTCTCAAGTATTTCATAGATCAAGGGGCCTTCCCCCTGCCCTTTGAAAAATACTCTCTTGGCACCTAAGCTGAGACCTTCTTCGGTCAACTTTAATGTATGCTTCCCAGCATTTTCCCAGTTGGACGTACTTGAACTCATTAATCACAATCATATGCCCTCTTTCCCTGCTTAAATCCTAAACTTTGCTTTAAATGGAGAAAGCACAAAAATTACAAAAAAAAACAACCCCTAACATATGAAAGTCAGTAAATTCCCTTCAATGCTCTTAACTTCAGCTACATTCAATGTAATATAATTTTATGAAGATGGTAAGAGCACAAGGGGTCAAAGCTAAGAGGCAGAGAAAAAGGAGTTCTGCCTCTAAGCCACCTAGTCTCCACCGCATAGTGCTTTGTCTACACACACCTATTTTGTGCTTCTGAAAGTGTCAAAGATGGGCTAGAGAAACCCTCTATTAAATTATTCTTCTTTTCAAAGTCACTTTTGTCATTTGGACTTTGCTTAAAATAATTAAGCATCTTTGACATTAGCATGTGAGACTATAAGGAGTCAGACGAAGGCGTAATATTCATCAGCCTACTTGTACAAAAAGCCATCCTTAGATCCTGTTTATCAACAAACATTGAACACTATAACGATGCACTTGAGGAAAATCACAGTTCAACCTAAACCAACCTCATTTTTAGAACCCAAAAAACCCCCAACACCTCAGCAGGGAAAAAGTGGGAAACGGATGGAGCAACAGAGAGGAACTGTTCTGTAGTGACCATATACCCCTCATCCCCTCCTGCACTGCCTGCGGTGGGGGTAAGAAGTCTGTGGGAAAGAGTGAAGTTGTGCTTGGGAAAAGGGGAAGTGAAAGTGTTACTTTAATGTTTGTTTCTCACTGCCTGAATATAGATTTTAATTGGTAAAAAATGTATTAATTTTCCCCACTTGAGTCTCTCTCGCCCATAGTAGTAACTGGTTAGAAACCTCCTTGTCTTTATCTCAACCCATGAGCTTTCTCATCCTGTTTTCCCCTCCTGCCCCATAGAGGAGGGCAAATGAATGAGCAGCTAGGTAGATGTTTGGCTGTTTGCCACAATGGGCAATGTGCTTTCATCATGCTACATTAGGTAGGCTGACACAGCATAACATACTTCGTGAATGTCCCACTCTGATGCCATTTTAGGCAGCTAATACACAGAATACATACTGCACAGGTCAAATTAAGGTGAAAGTCCTGAATCAGTGAGGCCCATAACAGTAATCTAGCTCAACTGTCTGCAGCTGCATTGGTAGTAGTAGGCAAGCTTGCACATATACTTAAGGTAAACATGTACAAGGCTCCTCTAACCTCAGAATGCATTTCTATAGAAACCATCAGGACTTGAGCAGAGTATTCTCTCATTTGCACTCCATCCAAGCCTATAAAACAGCTCTGGCAAATGCAAACTGTTTCCATTTTCTGCGTCCCTGTGATGTACTGTACTTACCAAAATATGGTTCATTTGGGCATCCTTTCAAGCGCACCCCCTTGTGAGTGCATTCAATCAGAAAATGCCTTACAAGTTCATTTGACAAATCTCCAACTGTGTTGAAAAAAGAAAAGAAGGCTCATGAAGAGAAGCAATGAAGAGACAACAGTCTCACAAATTAGCAGGTCTTTGTGAAGCAGTTTTCCACGTTACCACCAAATGTTTTATATACAACATGCAAAGAATACATTAGACCTGCTCCGCTGCAAGGTTACAAGCTGTAGTAAAAAGGCCATTTTGCAAAAAACAAACAAGCAAATAGCTCACTTTAGACAACCAGAGGAAAAGGTTTAGTAACCACAAGTGAGTGACAGCCAAATACACGCTGGTTTCCAAGCAGGGTCCCAACTACAGACAGGAATAGAAATTGGGAAATCTAATGGTTAGAAATTTGCATCAGAATTCTATGCGGAATTTCTAACCATTGGAAGAACTTGTATCCAATGTGACAAGTCAAAGTGTGACAAAATACTCAGATTTTAGTGATGGTTTTGCTCACACAACTTTTCCGGATTAAAACACAGACGATTGAGCTACACCAAGGTAACGATGCCAAGCCTCTCAGTGCAGTTTTACAATGTTTGCAATTTTACACTAAGTCTTTGCTCCTGAAAACAATTACATGAAATCCTCAGGTTTCACCAGGTTTTTGAAGACAGTTTTTCTCTCTCATTTATTGCCCTAGACAAATCAAAATGGTTAAGTTGGATGTAATGAGGAGATTCAAAGTCCAAGAGACACAGAAAAATTCCCATGAGCTTTAACATTCTTTTAAACATACATATGCACACATACAATTAGGAAAACTTCACTACTTCTTGGGAGGCTGGTTCACAGGATTTCACACCTCACTACAAACTGAATCTCTCTCCAAGTAATTTAAAGGTTATTTCATAGCGATGGGACAGAGTCACCCAATCATTCAAACCTTAGCAAAAGAGCAACAACACAGAAAAGCTCTTTTTAACACTGATCTATCAGCCACAGTCAAGGAAACACATGACATCAAGGGTTGACTTTCAAGCTAATACAGATAAACACATTAATCTGGACAGCAGAAACTTCTATGCAAGCAATATTGCAAAGGCCACCTTCTAAAACAGCTTACTGTTTGCTGTTATGCTCCCAGAATATTAAACCTAAATTACTACAGGGGTATGTGGGAAGGGGAAGCCTGGAACAAGAAAATCTGCAGGAAACTGAACAAATTTGTGCCTTCTAGGATGAAACAGCGGGACTCAAAAGAATATCACAGAGTGAGAAATGGAAGAATACTGCAGTCTGAGCTAAGTTTTCTCCTACTTGTCTGTGGCACAACTAACATAAACTGGCTCTTAAAGACTAGCAGTTTGAACTTTCATGTGTTCTGGACTTCACTGGTCTGATGATAAATGTAAAATCACCTACAGCCACTCTCCATTTACATCCTTGTTGTTGCCATCACTGCCCCTGTGCACCCCTGTCATGGTTTGAGCCACAACACTTCATTAAGAAAGACACTGCAGTGGTTCTGCTGACGCTTCTTGGCAACAAAAAGAAGGATTACACGGCAAATTTGTGTTAGAAATTGTCTCAAGATACCAGATTTAAGTGTACAGAACTTGAATAACGCTTTCTGTATGTTTTCCTCATTTTACCTTTCACAACTATCAGGCTCAGTTATACATGGAGGCACTGGAGCTGGGAGAGTAGGTGTATTTAATCACTCCTTTTTAAAAACTATCATCTTTCCTTAGGGAACCTCCTCAGATTTATATCTAACATAGAACTGTCTCAAAACAAAACCTTAAGGCCAAAAATATTCAACCTTCCAGCCAAACTAAAGCTTTACATGGTGGTAGGTGGATCAAAGGCAGATTTCTGATTGCTTGAGAGGACCCATGGTTTTCTATTAGTTTGCTAAGCTACAATGCATGCACAGCTACAATGAACATACATTTACAAGCCATGGTGAAACTATAAAGTACAACAGACAGCTTATCCAATCTCATTTAACAAGGTACCAAATGGAGCCTGTAATTTAAGTTGCATTTACTAGAAGAGTGGAGATTCCTCCAGATTATTACCCTGTAGTAAGAACTTCCTAATATGTGTGGCTTGTTAAATAATAAACAGAAGGGCATGGAGTACCTTTCTTGTTTAACTGCAGCACAGAAGGAGGTGGTGTAGCAACTTTCATTGCTAGCCCATAGGCTCCCCGGAAGGAATGACTGTCTCGAACGATGAATGAGCCAGGTTCCTTGTCCTTGAGAACAGCAATGGCTGCAGGGATTCCGGGAAAGAGAGAGAAAAACAGTTCCAGAACAATGCACACACCCAAAAAGTACAAAGTGAAAATCTATAATTAATAGGAGACTACAGGAAGTAAGATCCTTTCCTCTGCCCCCACTGCTGTAGAAGATAATACAGTCAAGTGTATATGAGTGGAAAAACCTTGTGCAAATCTCATAGATACTTATTTCAAGAGAAGTCTGAAATATAGATCCCAGCTCATTTTTAAACTGAGAAGGACATGCAGGTCCCACCAGGATTCCTACAACCAGCGCAAGAGCAAGTTGATTCCAGCTGACATTTTGTCAACTTGTTAGAAGTGTGACAGAGAGCACACTCTCACTCCCAGGCTGACTACACAGCACTGTTTTGATTTCCCTATGAAGCTTCACCATATGGAGCAGATCTGTTTTCATCCACCACTGAGTTTCTGTTCCTACTAAGCAGTCTCACTCCCTTACTAGTTCTAAAGCAAGGGAAATGTAAGAGAATATTTACTCTTTGACCGTCCAAGCGTTGAAATATTTGACATCTGTATTCTGTGAGCTCTGCTGGAAGTGTGAGATGAAGTCCTCCCCAGGAGGAACCATTTGCAGGGAAACTGCTCCTGCTTTGCATGAGTCTGCTGCAGACTTTGAAATCGAGCAGCCCAAAATCTTAAACTCAAAAGGTTCATCTAATGATTGATCTTAAGTCGGTCTAAATAAAACATTAGTACTTTGCTTTACTTTTTTTTCCCCTTAAACTTTCTGGAAATACTTGCTTGTTTCCAGAGTTTCTAATGATCAGGAAGCCTTCAAAGAAACCCTGGAAAAAGCCCAGATTTGACCCTGGAGTCTTTTAACTGTATACAGAGAACATGGGAATTCTGCACATGGGGCATGAAGCCATGTTTTGCAAGGCCTGAGCAATGATTACATTATAAACACAAACACACACTTTATTTTTTTCCATGAAAAAGTGTAGGAACAGAAAATCAGGAAAATGCAGACACAACTGTCTCTCCTGTTGAAGAGATATATATTCTCTTCCATTAGCTGTTAGGCGGTGAAGAAAACAACCATTTTCACAATCACAGAATCACAGAATGGTTTAGGTTGGAAGGGACCTTAAACATCCAGTTCCAACCCCCTGCCACGGGCAGGGACACCTCACACTAGACCATATTGCCCAAGGCTCTGTCCAACCTGGCCTTGAACACTGCCAGGGATGGGGCAGCCACAGCTTCTCTGGGCACCCTGTGCCAGCACCTCAGCACCCTCACAGGGAAGAACTTCTGCCTTAGATCTAACCTGAACTTGCCCTGTTTCAGTTTGAACCCATCACCCCTCGTCCTATCGCTACAGTCCCTGATGAAGAGTCCCTCTCCAGCATCCTTGTAGGATAATAACCTGTCATGTGTTGAAAGGAGGAAGATGAGTATGGAAAACCCCACAATTCAGAAGCACACATGTAACACCTCTAAATCTACAGGGGACAGTAATCATTTGGCACATGAGCAGTCCATTTAGCACAGAAAAAAAGGACAAGTGCTCCTCCTACTCAGCAGCAGGATCTTAAAAACATCTTTTTAAAAGGATTTTTACTTGGTAGGGTGAAAAGATGCATACTAAAAGGTTGGGAAGATTCTCTTATCATGTGTTCAAGCAGCTAGGTTTAAAATTCCTTTATGATCTACTCCCCTCTCTGGACTCACATCAAGTCAGGACATTTTCTTTGCACGTTTAAAGTTCTCATTATGGGTGGAGGAGCAGACATGGGGAAGGGGACTGGAGTTAAAGCACCAAAACCCATCATCCAAAGATGAACTAATGATCTGTTTTCTATGATCTTTATTCCCCTGAACTCAAATTTACCACTACGCTGTAAGGCATACATACCACTACGATGAGGCATCCTCACCATTTGAGAAACTATGAACTAAACAGAGCAATTCATTATTTGCCAGTAGCTGAAGCTCACGCTAGTTTGGCTTAGCATGGACTCCCTTCCCAATGCAGAACTAATCTGTTATTTTTACTTTCCGACAACCACATTTTAAGAATTGCAGTTGAAATCCTGCTATAACTCATTAAATGGAATTCAATATAGCTGAATATTACAATACAGACACAAGGACCATCAGACCAACTGCATTTGCAAAGCACCCACCATGCTTTACTTACACACTGTTGCATAGGCAAGGTATATATTTGTATGTATCTATTTTCACATACATAGTAACAGCTTTCTCTATCTCATTCCGTAATACATCTGCATATAGGTGTACTATATCTGTATTGTACATCTTAAAGATGTTGTTGCATGGGGGTGTTATTTCGTGACTTTTAAGAAATAATGTATGTCACTTGCAGCTGGCAGTGAAATTCAGGCTACTGGTAGATGAGGATGCCTTTATGGCGACTTCTGGCTAATGAATTCTTCTCTGATATTTAGCATCTCTCAACCTATTATCTGTGCAGGGAAACACACATGGCTGGGATCATGCCAGAGCAGCACACTTGTACTCAAAACGTTTCTGAGAGCAGTTCAGTATTCCCCCACACATATCTGCCATTCCAAACCCTGGAGCTTTCCAGTGAAGTACATTTGCAGCAGCTACTACAGGAAAAATTAAATTACTTTGGAGTTCATTCCATTAGGCTAAGAATTTGTCTGGTCAAGTGAATATTGTTTAGAGACTACCTGACTGCCCTCCACTCTTAAATACAGCCTTCGGACAAAATAAATTAAGTGAGGCTGTCTGTGGCCCTTCTGGGCTCTGTATTTATTCTTGTATTTTTTTTAGACATCAGGTATGCATCAGAACAACTCAAGGAGAATTCTCTCACTAGCCTTTCTGTGAATGGATATGCCCGAATGTGTGTAGTTGATATACCTTGTTCTCTTGAAATATCTGGCTTATACCAGAACTTGGATGTGTCCTGGACAAATTTTACAGTCACATGTTTATCAGTTGTGTTTTCTGTGAAATAAAAGGGAAAAAAATGGTCAAGACATTGTTTAAACACAAAAGCGTTTTTTACTCTTCTTTTCAACTTCCAATCACCTTCATTATTCAAATCACTTGTGATTAGAAGGACAATTTAGAAGAACTCTGGACTGATTTAGAACCAGCAAATATCATACTATACACTAGGATTCTGAAAGCATTCTTGGAAGTTTCATTTTGTAAAACCCATAAAATATTAAAAACTCTTCCATTTGTAAAGCTGTATTAAATACAAACTTCTCAGTGTGAATACACATCTGCATTTTTAACTATTCTGACACAAGTCTAGGAGGGTGCAGAGAATCCAGCCCTTATTAGAAGAAGTTGGACTCCACACTGCTTGCTTGTAGTTTGGCAGTTCAAAAGGCAGGCTGCCCTTGGCTGACATCTAGGGAAGTGCAGAAAGATTCCTGCAGCCTTGCTCTCTGAGAAATACATCCAAACCCACTGAGCTGGTGCCACTTACTGCAAATGTTGAAGCCCTCTGTGCCATTTTCATTTCATTGCTCCCTATCCCCACTTTTAAAATCCCCTAAATGCTTCTTTTAAACTCATATAAAATCTAATGCAATCTGCATTTCTATGATGCACAAACCTACCTGGCACTGGGGAAGTGCTTAACATTTTTGAGAAATCTGGGAGGACATTTGGGAAGGGGATACTGATTGTGCTCCCACTGTGGGGGCTAGAGAAGCCACTTGAAGAAGGGGACACGGAGGCAAAGGAACGGTCTCCTTCAGAGGACCTCTTTTTCTCTGGAAGAGGTGGTTGAGCATGTAGATTCCCTGCATGGTGCTGCTGGACTGCGCTGTTCTGGCTATTGAGTCCAGAGGCCACTGTAATAAAGTTTTGTGTCAAAACACCATTGTCCTCAGCACTTGCCACTGATGAGCTCACAGTTTTAGGAGACATGCTAGTATTGGCTATGAAAGCAGCTTGTTTCTCCTCTTGGGGGGAGCTACTGCCCCTGGTGCCCCCACTGTAGCTCAGATAGGCCCGGGCACTGCTGCTGACTGCACGTTCTTCCTGTGGCTCTGCTGGTGAATTCTCCAGGCTGTTCAGGGTGACAACTTGCAGTCCTGGACTTTGGAAATGAGACAAGAGGGAGACATCTTGCACGGCATTGGAAAATTCAGAGGGCACAAGGTAACCTCCTGGTGGTCTGTTGTTTCCCACTGACAGCTGGAGTGAGGGGGAAGCTTTAGGGCTGCTTTCAAGCCAAGGACGTTCTGTTGCTGAAGAGCTATGGAAAAAAAAAAAAAAAGCCAAAAACTGAACACAGAAAAAGAAACCAACAGTCAAATCATTCCCTTCAAGTGTCACTGTACAATCCGTACTGCAGCAGCAATCATTGAAAGCAAGGGATCACCTCACCCAGGGCAATTCCTGAGGGTGCTCTTTGACATGTGCTGGACCTGGTGACGCAGCTGGATCAAGGGATTCCAGCCCTACCCTGATCACTCATTTCTTCAAGTGTAGGTCATTACTTTCTGCCTCATGTCACCCTCCACCTAGCCATGCTGATGGGAGGCAGGAGAAATGGGGAGAAGGTGAGGGGAAGAAGGGGAGAAGGTGAGGGGAAGAAGAAGGGAAAAGAGGTGACATGAGATATATAAAAAAGAAAGGATTTTTCATTAAAAGGAAATTGTGGAAATGGATACCAGTAGATTTGAACAGATCAAAGTAGAAGGGAAACAAACAGAAGAAATCATTGCAAGAAAAAAACCCAGAGCTACAGCTATCTGCTAGATGAAAAATGACAGAAAAAATGCTTAGAAAGGAACATTTTCTAGATAAAGCTTGAAGCAGGAATGTAAACTTGATAATGACTCCATTGCCCAATAAGCTTTTAATTCATATCCACTTATAATGAATGTTACATTGCCTCCTCTGCCTCCGAAAATACTAACATACTTTGTTCAGTCTTATGATTCACATTCACAGTCACAAAAACATTCTCACACAGTCCAAGTACTGCCTGAAATCAATTAGATGTGATAAATAAAAGATAAATAGGTATCAGCATACTTGAACCCCTCACTGAGAGTCTTACACACCAACCAACAACATTCCAAATACTTACTGTGAAAAAGGAGCCAATGATCCAAGAACCAGAATAGGATAATTAGCCACAAAGGAATGTTGATGCAGAGTGATAGAGAAGGAAGGCTAAACAGCTGTAACATAACACCTCATCTAGGAAGTAAATACAGGGTGTAGCTAATGACCAACCACCCATTGTCATGTTCTTCTGAGCCCTCTAACAGTAACCTGGGACTCCTTGTTTGCTTGCTGTGATTCCTGCTATTTGTCATCTTATGTTGTAAGCTCCTTGGACAAGAACTGTGTTCTAAATTTATACTATTCAGGCTCTGGTCCAGAGCCCTATATGTTTACCATAATACAAATAGGAAATAATAAAACCTCTCAGCCTGCTGGGCAGTTGAGAGGGAGTCAGCTCTTCACTACCAAAACCAAATCCTGACATTTTACTGACTAGAAACACAGGTACTGCAGTGAGGAGAGTGCGCTCTCTCTCATATACACTTACTCCAATGTGAAATTTCATGAAATGCTTTTCAGTAAAGCATTAGAGAAGCTGGTTAAGCACACAGGGAAATACGTATGAGCTTGTACTAGCACACAGTAAAGTAACTGAGCTATAAATTCCTATTTATTTTTGTATTCCTACTTATCTTCAAAGCTAACTATATCCCTGCTATACAAATAACACCTGTGTATGTGGTGAACTCCTGCTGATGGACATCATCACTGAACATAACAACCAAACTCAAAGACCTTGCACAAATGCTCTGCACGCATAACATCTTGGCTGGAAACTAGTTATGAGAACTAAACAGTAAGGTAGGAGAATCTTTTCCTACCTTTCTGCCCCTGTGATAGGACTGTTACTTGAAACAGTACATGAAGATGCGAAACAGTGCTGAAAGGAAGGATCCGTCTGCATGTTAGCCCTCAGCAAGGCCGGGTTAGTGCCCACGGTGCTGTCAGACATCACCAGAGAGTGGTTAATGGCTTCTGTGTAACTTCGAGATTCTGCAGCAAAGGAAACAAAGTGTAAGGCAAGTGAAAAAACAAGTCACATTTTGATGGTCCTTGTACTGACAGAAGCGTTTATAAAACAATCTGCTTTTCTTTAATAGGACTATAAAGATGAGTTTTTATTTGTTCGAGCAGTAACGTTTTATTTTACAACATGATGTTGATTGCTGAAAATATCTAGCAAGACGAATGGCAGACGGAGTAACAATTCCAGAATTGCACCACTCAAACTGTTTGGTCAGTTCTCCAGGGTACATTCTCTAGCCCTAAATGAAAACAGTCCTGTCTGGTCCAAGCTGTTTCGCATTCCACAAGCCACAGTGTTGATCAGGTATGTCTAGTCAAGTATCCTATGTGACTACACACACCGTCAGTGTGCACTTAAACACCAAAGTGACAGAAAACTGGTGCATTAATTCAGCCCACTGCTGAATAGGGCAGGGGACCTGAAGGAAAATGACACACTGAGGTACTCGAACCTTCTTCACCTCAGTCTTTACCAGTAAGACAGGCCTTTAGGAATCTCAAACCCCTGAGACCACAGGAAAAATGTGGATCAAGGAAGACTTACCCTCAGTGGAGGAGGACCAAGCAAAGGAGCACTTAAACAAACTGGACATACCTAAGTCACAGAATCATAGACTCGTTTGTGTTGGAAGGGACCTTCAAAGCTCATCCAGTTCCAACTCACTGCAATGAGCAGGGACACCTTCCACTAGACCAGGTTGCCCAGAACCACATCCAGCCTGACCCTGAATGTCTCCAGGGATGGGGCATCCACCACCTCTCTGGGCAACCTGTGCCCCTGTTTTACCACCCTCATGGTAAAGAATTTCTTCCTCATGTCCAGCCTGAATCTCCCTCTTTCAGTTTAAAACCATCACCCCTCCTCCTGTCACAACAGGCCACACTAAAAAATCTTGCCCCATCTTTCTTATAGGCCCCTTTTAAGAACTGAAAGGCCTCAATACGTCCTTTGGGGCCTGACAGGCTGCACACGCAAGAGCTGAGGGAGCTGGCTGATACTACTGCAAGGCCTCTCTTGATAACTGGGATTTATACAGGAACAGCTGAATCCCTTCTTTACGGGTGCATTTTAATAACCAGTCAAGCTTTAGTGAGGGTTACATTTAGTTATTGTGCCTAAAGCAATTCAACAGGTATTCAAATAAGCGCCGCTTCAACAGCACTGTTTTCTACAATTTCAGTCCTACAAAGAGTTAAGATTGTGCTAATGCATGTTTCCCATAAGGAAATCTTTCTAATGTAAAAAGGAGGAAGGTTCTCACTATTTCTGTAAGCAACACTGAAACAAGTCTAAATAAATCTCCTTTTTCCTTCAATTCATGGTAGAGCCTGGCTCTACTATTATTTGAATGGGGGTGCCAGGTACTTAAAAGAAATGCCTGAGATAAGAAAATCTGCAAATCAGTGTCCTGACTGGAAACCATTCGAATTCCTCACATAGCATACATACTGTACAGAGCAGACATTTAACTGGGTGAGGGAAACAGAAAACTGCCAACACTTTTATCTATATCCATTACTTTAACTACAGCCATGCCAGCCGTAAAAGTGAACTTTAAGGAAATACTGCAGAAATGTGTGTGGTGTGGAAAAGCTAGAGAAATCTCTGTCTAATAGATCAGATATATTACAGTCATACTGGTGCAAACAGAGTCAGAAAAAGCTGGCTGCATGAACCCATGATTTAGGCCATATTCCTGCTGAAATCAGCGATGCTTGCTCTTACAAGTATTACAAAGATTGACTGTTTACCCAAGTATTATAAAGACTGATGTTAAGCCTTGAGCTATGATTTTAATAAAGAAATGTCTTAACTATTATCTGAGAAATAAAAAGATTCGTTGAAGGTGGGCTGGTCAAACTGATGTTGTACATCTGAAGACTATTAGAGCCCCCCCAGACACTAGGCTAAAAGCGGATGAACTTACTGATAGTAGCACCTGTAAGACAAACTATCACAAATGCAGCAGACATCTCATCTCATCTCTGCACATGAACCTGCAGATGCTTCCCAATTATACTGCAGGTTGAGGTGACTCTGCTACTGCATGGGAGAGGTTAATGTCTAACCATTCTATGATTCTATGATTCCCTACAGGCACTGGGAATTATGATCACAGGCTTAACTCTATATGCTTGCTTGGTTTTGTGCCCCTGATACCAGGCTATACTGGTGAGTCAGTATGCTCCAGTTATTAAGAACCTGGGGGAAGGGCGGGCAGCGGCACTCCTTCTGAAATAGCTTAAAATCTTCTCCCAATCTAATGTGATCTCAGCTATGTGCTTAAGAGTTAATCTGAAGCATTCGTACAGCAAAGTCCACTCCTTCTCCCAGCAATAACAGTACTTGCTTGAAGAAATGGACCAAGACTTGATTTCTCCCTGTTTCGGGCCTTGGACTGTTGCTGTTACCTTCAGAGCATTGATTGTTGCGTTCTGTCACACTCAGAGATGCAGCATGTCTTTTCATACCCCATTTTCACAGGTGTAAAATACTAAACTAAGAGTGAAACGCTACTGGCAGCCAGGCATGTAATGTGCGGAAAGAATGCAAACTCCATACAGCTCTTCCCAGGCTGTACAAGTCTATCTGAAAGGCACTTTCCGATGAAAGCAGCTTTGTTTATATTTCATTTGAAAACAAGCTTGCTCAATATGTCAGCTATGCCTCTATTGTCTGATGCAGAGTCCACACTCACCGGTCAGCTCTTAACCCTTTATCTCATGGAATCATTAACTCAGTGCAATCCCATAGCTTCAGCAGTGTTTCTGTATATATGGTACAGACTCCCCTGGCATGTTTGATGCAAAGCATCAGTCCTTCTTGCTGCAGGTCCCTACTAAATCTATGCCATTATCTCTGTGAGAATGTTTACAGTGTAAAAGTGCGGCTCTCTACTTAAAGAAGTGACATGACAAAACCAGGATCATTCATGTTCATGTCTCTTCATGCCACTCAGGTCAGACCTGCGCATCTTTCACTGATCATCCATTTTACAGGCAGAACCTAAGAGATGAATTGGACTCTTTGAATCATACACTACAGAAAAGTGACTTTCAGGAAGAAAACAAATACTCTTGTGCCTACATGCAAGGCAGAAAAATATCCAGTTTGCTCTTCTACTGTTCCGCTTGGCAGTAAAGGGCAAATACTTGTGAAATTTGCAAGCTTCTTTCAGTTGTAGGCACAAACTCCTGGATGTGTGTAGGACACAGCTGTATAATGTAAGAAGTTATAGATTAACCTGTATTTTAATCCACTAAATCTGTTAAAACAAAAAAGAAAAAATCCACCAGCCCCCCCGCCCCGAGTGGCTTAACCCATGCCATGGTCCAGATAAAAGAGATGTAAAAACCTTCCTTTTCCTCTTTCTTGTAGCAGCTGAAGCACAAAATCACCTCACAGCTTTAGAGACAATGGTCCAACAATGGCAGGGAAGGGAAAGAAGCAGCCATTCCACCATCATACCTTGTATTTTAGCAGCTTCTAACACATTCCCATCTTTGTAGTTCTTTTTCTGAGAAGCTGATAGCTAACCTGCATTGCATGAGGTTGAAAACTCCAGTCCTCAGTTACATTTTTGGGGAAAGAGAACTCCTAGGTCACTGTTGCACTCCCAAAACCCTGAGCTGACCACCGCTGACTTATCTCAGGACAGCCTAAAAGCTGAACGGACACAGAAAAGCATATTGCTCTAAAGCAAGCCAAAGTAACCGAGCCACTGCCAGCCCTGAAGAGCAGCAGAGGGATAAGAAGCTTTGTGCAATTTCACAGACTATTTTGTGACCCATCCTTTGATGGCCACAGCCTAACAAAAGACTTTCAAGAAGCCACTTCAGATAAGGCTATGAAATATTCCACATATCAATACTGTGATTCACAGGTCCCTCTGCTTCCAGAGAGGCACATAGTATTCCCAGCATTCTCAAAAAACTCCATGGCACTTCACGGCTTGGCATCCAGCTGGCTCCAACTACCATTTGAAGTTTACGTCAGTGCCAGTGTAAACTCCACACAGTGCTGAGCTGTTCATCTCTCCTCCCACATCCAGGGAACTGTAAGCGTTCCTATGACAATAGTCTCTGCTGATACAACTTTATTTTATCCAGGAGACCAAGGGTCAAAAGATGGCCACTTCCCTTTTCCAATATTAAAATCTTATTACTCATTAAGCAAGTTACTCTGCCATTCACCTGAATGTCTTGCAGAAGATTAAGGCTCAACTCAGCTCTGAGATGTTACGCATGCAAGGAAAGGTACAGCAAGGAACAGAGATAACCCTAGCCTTTACTAGTAAGAACGACCTATCTAGAGAAACAATGGATGGCTCCATGGTTTGAAGTGTGTCAGTGAGACAAAAAGTACTGGATGAAGATCTTAGGCACATTTTATGAAAGAGGTTTGTTTAGGTATGTTTCTTTCCAAACCTTAAAATCTACAAAAGGAAAAAAGTGGAGAAAGCTTTATCAGAGAAACAATCAACGAAAGCAAAAACACCATCAAAGTACACAGCAGGCACAATTTTAGTTCTTCTAAGTCATTTTGCCAATATTTCAGCAAAGGAAATGTGGATGGAAAGATCAGCTGGAAAGTCACAGTTTCAAAGGAAACATTGGAGCAAGGAAGAGAACTTCAGTGGAAGAGAGGTACTGACATGCAACATCAAGTGACAGCTTATTGGACTGGATGAAGTGAAAAAGAGCACACAATTCCAACTGCAGAGTGTGAGTATGGAGTAGTAGAGGCTTGTGCTCCTATGGAGAGCCAAAAACCCTGGAAAAAGTGAACTCATGACAAAAGGATTTGGCTCCCTTGAAAAAGAGTCCCACCGGCAGCTGACAGAGTGCTAACAGCAGAATTGGCACTGGTGAAGCTCCTTCACAACCTCTGCAGAGCTCACAGGAAAGGCCAGAGTTAACATCCCTGCATATGGAGAAAGGAGACAGCAAGTCTCTTGAACCAGTTCACAAACTGACACCTTCTCAAGTCCTTGGCACTGCAAGGTTCTTATGGAGCAGCCATCTTCACTTTCTCCTCTCTCTCCTGCTTTTCCAAATGCTCAGGTGCCAGAATTAGTGAGACTGAGATAATGCTGAAACTCTTTTGCTTTCAAGTCTGCAACTGTGACCTTTTATACTTGCTATATTCTGCTTTCAATTTCACAAAAATACAGTGATCAGAATTACTCCCTTCCATGAAACCCACAAACTTTGGCCCCACTGTTCTTTCCTTTCCGTAGAACATGTGGAAATCAACGAGCGATCCTCAAGATCTTGTCTTTATAATTTCAACTGCGAAGGGAATGACTTACTTCTTTTGCACAGTATATGCTATCCTTTCCAACACAAGTTGTTCCATCTCATTCAGGGCTAAATCCCCCAAGCTGTTGCTGCTAGCCAGCTTCCACCATTACTTCTTAAGTGTTGCAAACAAAGAGCTCTGAGAACATTTCATTTACTGTATTACCGTTTCTTTTGGTGGAAAAGAGTTAAAACACAACTAAGCTGACCTAAGCCACACACACTGAAAACAAAACCCCAAACTACCCCAGGCAGCAACAAAACACCTTCCTGTTCATTGTCCCCAAAAAAGAAGTTCTTCATCAGGGACTGTAACAATAGGGCAAGGGGTGATGGGTTCAAACTGAACCAGGGGAAGTTCAGGTTAGATCTAAGGCAGAAGTTCTTCCCTGTGAGGGTGCTGAGGCGCTGGCACAGGGTGCCCTGAGAAGCTGTGGCTGCCCCATCCCTGGCAGTGTTCAAGGCCAGGTTGGACACAGGGGCTTGGAGCAAACTGCTCTAGTGTGAGGTGTCCCTGCCCATGGCAGGGGGTTGGGACTGGGTGAGCTTTAAGGTCCCTTCCAACCCAAACCATTCTATAATTCTACGCTCTTCACATTTCTGATAGGATAGATTTGGAGGGTTTATAGTTTAGAAAACAGGTAATTTGTTGAGAAACTTTCCAAATAACAACTTGCAGCCTGAGATAATCACTGTTATTGTTGCCTTACTTATGTTCCAGCAATCTCTCCCCAAAACCTGCAGCAACCAAACGCTGAATCAGCACATTTTGCCCACTGTAGTCACCATGCTGCATGAAGTCTCCACTACCACAGAGGAGCTCTAAGGGCACATGAAAATCTGCAACATTTTCTACAAGTACATTTTAAAAACAAACTGGATTTCATACTGAAGATTAGTCAGGTATTTTACGGACTATAGCCACAGAAATCCTGCTTTCCCCAGTATTTCTTCAAAACCCTTTATTTATTTAGAAAAAATTAATAATCCTAAAATACTAACACAGTTTTTATCTTCATGTCTTTTTGCTTTTTAGTTCACCTAAAGATAAAGATAGCAAAACCAAAGGCAGAACAACTAGACTATGAAGACCCCATTTTGCCCAGATTAATCCTCCCTCCCACAACTGAATATTATCAATTCACAAGAAAATTGGAAATCCACCTTTTTCATTTTCTTATGAAAAGCTGAGAACTCTCTTCCAGCCCGATACCCACTGCAGCTCCTGACCTTTTCAGGCAGGCACACACCCTGCTTTGGAGACCACTGGTCTAATGCACTGACAGGGAAAAAAGGGCATGCAGTTAAGCGATAGAAAGAGGAGGTTTTAGTTTGGGGGGGAGGGTTGTTTTTGTGTTGTTTCTATTTTTATTTATCTATTTTTAATGGATGGAACAGGAGCAGTTTCTCTGCTGGCCTGGAATCTGCTGGGGTTGATGCGCATCCGTAACATCTTCACAACTGCCTGTGTTATTTCAGGAGACATGTCACGAACCAAAATCATGTACTATCACAGAGGCACCCACAGTTTCCCCCACTTTGCCAAACCCCACCAATAGCAAACAGATACAACAGGGTCTTTTTCAAGCTTATCAAGGAAAAGACAAAGTTACTAATGCTTGGAGATTCTGCTAATGCCTGTTTGAATCAACTCTCTGCGAGTAACCAAATCAGCCAGGTTGAACCTAGAGAAGCTATGAAGATGGTGGCTCCATCATCCACATACTAACCCCTCTACACCCCAAAGGTCAGCTTCAGTTGCTTCATTAAACAGCACTGAGAAGGATCTCAGTGGAATATGTATTATGTGCTTGGCTCTTACAGAAAACACAACAGTGTGGTGGCTGACAACCTGAGAAATAAAACAGCAAATTTGGAGAGGTGGTAAAGTATTTCTCAGTGACATTTATTTGGTGGTAGAAATAACACATTCAACAGAATGCAAACTGTTAGTAATTAAAGCTCAGTCATGCTGCAGGACTGAAGGCTTCTAACTTCATGCAATTATTTATTGTGTGCATTTAGAAAGCGTTCACTGTGCTTTGGGAACCTTTCAGATGTATTTATTTAGAATAATAAAAAAGTCCATTCTTGCCCTATGCCTGAAGAGGGCTGTAAACCATCCCCATTGCCCCCCAAGGAACTACCCTTGGCACAGCAGCCACCCCCAGCAAGCCCTGGGTGAGCCAGGCTGGCGCTCGGCCACCTCTACAGGAGATTGTGGCCTGCTGGCAAGATGCATGGCAACGACTGGGTGCACACTGGGACATTCCTGTGTTCCAGCAACTTCCAGCTCCCATAACAGCCCACAGAGGCTTCTGTCAGTAACAAACAAATGCAGGCTCTGAAGCTATGCCAGGGGTCAGCTTATCTCCAGGCAACCCTAGGATCAGGGAATTAATTGCACTTACCCTCTGCCCCTGTCTGCACAGGGATAAGTATCAAAAGGATGATTTACCAGACCCTACTTTCCCCAACCCATAGTCCCTGTCCTTAAGATCTCACTATCAAGCTTCTTTTCTACTGAGGAAATAGCCTTTCCCTTGACAGACCCTTCCACCAATTTTCAGATGCTTGGTGTCATACATCCATTCAAAAATACCAAAATACAAATAACTCCTATTTGCCAAAGACAAATTGCAATTCAGCATCTTGAAAGCAGTAAAATTCTTATCGCACCTTTCTGAAGTCCCTTTTTATACTCATTTGTTTTATTCTCCCAAATAGTACTAGCGGAAAAAAGAAAAGAAACTTCCCCAGGGACTAAAGCAATCAGTTGCACATGTCTTCTCATGTATTTTAAAAGGTCTTGCAGATGCTCTGCTATTGACTTTAAGCATAGTTTTGCTGCCTTAGGAATGCAAATCAGCTGCGGAGGCAACTCCTCAAGCCATCCGGGTCACATGCAAACAAAAAATGTGACATTTATCAAACCCCTCTTAAAGAGAGCACCACAGTCAGTCTGTAACACAGAAACAAGAGCACTGCCTTCTGCCTTGAAGTACAGCAGATCATGGTACACGACCAGATCATGACACAGTGATGAACCAAACCAGATCCAACAAAACAACCAGAATATAATTATTAACATGCCCGCACTAAGTTTGCACAGCAAATTAGTTTAGTTCAGTGGCTTTAGACACAGCCAATTCCATTCTTATCGTGGTTTATCTCCTGATGGAATGTCAGATATTCACATTGTCAATACGACAATTTTCATCAAACTGCAAAATTAAATTGCAGTAGCTTTAGAAGAGAAAAAACCCACTAGGAATCAGAAGTGTACAAACTGGTACCTTTGAGATAAACAGCAATACTTTTTCAGGCAGAATGCCCTGGAAGACCTTTCAAGAAAGGAGAGTAAAACATCTGCCCTGTGCTCCCAAATTCATTAGCTACTGAAATAGCTTGAGATGTGGGAGATGCAGGTCCAGGTTGTCTGTGCTGAACTGAAAAATGCAACTCCTGCCTACTGAGAGACCCACTGCAAAGCCAGCGCAAAGGGGGCAAGAGGAGAGGTACAGGGGGCAAATACTGAGTGAATGATGAAGGGACTGAGCTTGAGGCTGACTTTCTGGCATTCCTGGAAAGCAAGCACCAAACGAAATTTTCAATTTCGTGGTCTCTAAGGTGAAAAAGAGGGAAAGAGATAGTTTGAGCTCCCCTTTTCCTGCCTCAGTCCAGCTTTCTGGCGCCAGTAGGCACAAGAGAGGTCCAGGTATGCAGCTTTTGACATCTGAGGCGTACTTACCCAGCACAAAGAGTGGAAGCAATCAAACTGATGTCTGGACGATCTACCACAAGTCTCACTTTGGTGCTGCTCTTCTACTGCCTTAATGTGCCCCTTTTCAACCTGTTCACTTTTCTGGAGTCACAAATGGCTGAACTCAGCTCACTGCAGCCTGAATACCAAAAGCCAGGGCTGCTTTTTAGTTTTGAAATAGCACACCTAAACAAGTTTTCCTTTTAGAATCAGAAAAAGAACTAATTTTTCAGAAGCTGCTTTAAGAATAGAATCACAGAATAGTTAGGGTTGGAAAGATCCTTAAGATTATCTAGTTCCAACCCCCCTGCCATGGGCAGGGACACTACTTTTAACCATGTGGAATTGAAACAGGTAAAACCAAGCTCAGTTCAGTGTATCTTCAGTATCATGTAAAAGAATGAGAAGTGAAGCTACTAGATGATTTCTTGGTCTGTCTCTTCAGGATTATGATTCAGTAACCATTTAGAGTTGCAGTTCACACAAGCATCTGCTGCTACTGACTTGCATTAAGGCCAGAAGAATCAGGCTCTTTTAAGTATTCTGGTGCATCCCGCCCATGATACCATGCAACAGTTGGCTGCTCAAGGACTGTATTATATTTTGATGGGAAATTCAGATCTGGAGTAAGAAAGTGAGAATATTTTACATGTACTGCCTGAATTAGAAGAATTACCCTGCCAATGCTCGTGGCACAACACACTGTTTTTCTCATTAAGCAAGAAAGCAGGAAAACTATGTGATATTCCTCATTAAGGAAAGACTTATGTTTACAAAGTCAGTTCATTTTTCACGCTTTTGAAAGGAAACTTACTGCTGCAGTAACATTACCAGCAATTCCTCGCGGGAGGAAAAAGAATCAGCCTGGACAAACTTATTGTACACAGTCAGCAATTACATATGTTCCAGGCAGGCTCCATTTCTTCTGCTTTGAAAAAGCAGCAAAACAAAAAGCCACCACCACACACTCAAAGAAGCATTAAGTCTTCCTCAGCAGAAAAATAACTTCCCAGAGCTCATGAACCCTGCCCCATGCCCTCTGCCACTCCATTAGCGACCGCAGGAAAAAACCTCATACTGACAAATCTTGTCTGCAAAGCTTTTCACTTTCTCTGTGGCCTCCAAACGTTACTACATACCCACACAAGGATAATTCTTCCCCCTACTTCTCTCCTTCAGCGTTTGCAGATCACATTTCACGGCCGCCGCGCGGTGCTCGGAACGCGGCCAGCGGAACGCCAGACCCACAGAACGAGTTTTCAGGCCGAGGGAAATACACGGCAAAGAGGGAGAGCAGGAAATCAAGAACCTACCTATGGAGGCCATCATGACAGAAGGTCTCTCACGGAGCACGGGATGTGCAAGATCTTTGTTCCCTCCCGCAGAGCCGGTCACACCGCTCGGGGAGCGCAGCAGCCGGAGGCTTGGGAAAAGCCATTTCCCACATTTGCCAGCTCTAATACCATCCGCTCTCCCCCGCGGGTTCAAACTTCACTGCAAAGAGGATTTCAGTGTCTGCGGTGAAAGCAAGCCAGGCTCCTGCTCTCAGTACGGCCACTCAGCTGAAAACAGCCGGAGTTCACTCCATCCAAGCGGAAAGTAACTCCACAGTTGTTGCTGGGCCAGCCCTGCCGCTGCTGCTCACACAGACTGCCCATTCAGTGCATCCCGCTCCGCTGGCTCCACCTCGCCTGCTCTGACTTTGTTCTCCCCCAGCTCTCGCAGTGGCTCACGCCGCCTCCCGCACGCCCAGCGCCGCTCCCAGCGCATCCTCCTCAGCCAGTGCCGGGGGAGGCAGGGGCACCGCTGGGGCTCAGAGCTCAGGCTCTTCTGCTCCTGCACACAGTTTGGTTCTGTCTCTTTGGTTGGTTGTTTTGTTTTAAGGAGATGCCCAGTTCCCCCAACACTTCGTTGGACCTCACAGATTTCTTTCTTTCAGAGAGATGCAGGACACGGAACCAATACCAGTCAGACCATAGACTCCCAGACTGGTTTGGATGGGAAGGGACCTTAAAGCTCATCCAGTTCCAACCCCCTGCCACAGGCAGGGACACCTTCCACTAGAGTAGGTTGCTCCAAGCCCCTGTGTCCAACCTGGCCTTGAACACTGCCAGGGATGGGGCAGCCACAGCTTCTCTGGGCACCCTGTGCCAGCCCCTCAGCACCCTCACAGGGAAGAACTTCCTAATGTCTAACCTAAATCTCCCCTCTGGCAGGTTAAAGTTATTCCCCCTTGTCCCTACAGGCCCTTGTCCAAAGCCCCTCTCCAGGTTTTCTGTAGCCCCTTTAGGCACTGGAGCTGCTCTAAGGTCTCCCCTTCAGGAGCCTTCTCTTCTCCAGGCTGAACCAGCCCAGCTCTCTCAGCCTGGCTCCAGAGCAGAGCTGCTCCAGCCCTCGCAGCAGCTCCATAGGTGGCCTCCTCTGGACTCGCTCCAGCAGCTCCATGTCCCTCTTGTGCTGTTGCCCCAGAGCTGGAGCAGGACTGCAGGGGGGGCTCCCCAGAGGGCAGCAGCAGGGGAGAATGCCCTCCATGACCTGCCGCTCACACTCTGGAGGTGCAGCCCAGCACACGGGGGGGTTCTGGGCTCAAGCGCACACCGAAGCCAGATCATGGGGAGCTTCTAATCACCAACATTCCCAAGTCCCTCTCCTCAGGGCTGCTCCATCCAGTCTCCCCCAGCCTGTAGCTCTGCTGGGATTGCCCCGACCCAGGGGCAGGACATTGCACTTGGCACTGTTGAACTTCATGAGATTTGCACGGTTCCACCTCTCCAGCCTGTCCAGGTCCCTCTGGATCCTATTCCTTCCCTCCAGCGTGTCAACCACACCACACAGCTCGCTGTCATCAGCAACTTGCTGAGGGCGCATTCAATCCCACTGTCCCCGTCACTGACAAAGATGTTAATGTGGATCAAAGCCCAGTTGCTCTATAATGCCAAACTGGCTCAATACTCTCCAATAAATTTAGGATCTAGAGCTCTGAATAAAGTTTGACTCACTTCCCAGGGTTTCTTTCACAAAACACCACGTGCAACCCTACAGTGTTGCATTCAACACCACCCTATCATTGTTCAGAGCAGGTTTTATTTACAGGTCAGGAAGATGAGTGGAAGCACTGCAGCGCTGCAATGGGCAGCACATTTCCTCCCCAGATTGTTCTTCAGTGGCCCAGGGCACCGGATTTTCTGAAAGGATGACTATCGGAAATTACTTGATATGGACAGAAACAAATATGTCCATTTAAAGCTTTCCTGTACTCAGTTGCTTTCAAACAGCAACATATTCTGAATGTGTGTACTAAACACTTTTGATAGCTTTAAAATACACATATTTGCTTGATTATACAGATGAGTACTGGTATACTAATGAAAATGTTCTCTTCTTCAACAGACCAAAAGGTAAACTACATCACTCTATATAAGAATACTCACTCCTGCTATTGATTTTCTTCATAGCAGCTGCTTATATTAAATACTTTCATAATGGTTGCATCCAGGAGATGCAAATAGCAAGGATGAGTTGTGATATGCACCACATTCCCAGGCAAAACATGAGGAACAATCCTTGCCACAGCGGCAGAACAGGTTATTAATGCAGCAGTCCAGAACTGCCATCAGTTACTTTGATTAATTTATTAGACAACTACAGTCTTTCTTTGTCTTAGATGCTTCCTGGCAGAAACAAATGCAGTCAAACAGAGGCTTCAAGCTCCTACAAACAATAATTATTAGACAAAATTGCTCTCCATAGAAAGCATTCCTGGCTTGGCATAAAAAAAGCACTGTAATCACAGGAAACCTTTGGATGTTCCATTTCCTTCCCAATTTTCAAGTCTTGGAAGCTTTGCTTGCTCAGCTGTTTACACTTACTGAATTAGAAGAGTATGGAGATAGTAACACTGAACCAAGAAGATAACAGTGGTCCAAGACAGCACATTGGAAGGCTGGGTTAAGTGAGAAAGTATTCATTTCCAAAGTAAGGTACAAATGTAATCTAAATAGAAACCAGGTAGTCAAAAATCATTCATGTCTTTGAGTTTTCTCCACATTGTATCAAATTCACCCTTTGTTAAGATTTTTTTTGCATGGGGCTTTCTAACAGAATCAGAGTTGCTTCTCTTTAGGGGGCTGTTCATCAGTGACATGAACACTTAATGATAAACATAAGGTGCTTGGCAGGAGAATTCACCCTTTGTCCTTCTGTCATAAGTTCGAAGTTTCAACCAGCTGAGGTGAGTTCCAGGGAAGTAAAAAACCAACCTGAAACTCTAAAGCCAGGAAATCTAGAGGGCCAGACTGGAATTATTTTGTTAGAAAAGCATAGAAGTAAGAGTTTGGGAGGGGGCTGTTGGAAGTCTCTGGTGAGGAACTGGTTGGGTTTAGGTGAGTGCAGTTTGTAAGGTAATGCCATCCCAAAAGAAAGACTTATTTGGCAAGGAGAATTGGTTTCCTGACTGTGTCAGACATAGCACAGAGACAAGAATCAGCTCCTCCGTCCTCTGCTGGGTGGTAGTATTTACTCACATAGCAAGGCTTGTGTACTTCTCCTAGGTAAAGTGCACAAGATTCCCAGTTTCATCAGAACTATCACACTGTAAGATCTATATAAAGTGGCTTAAAATGCAGGGTTTGAATTGTAACATACACCTTTCTCCAACAGGAAACCCTGCAGGAGAGTGGCTAAGCTGCGGCCCTCAGACACGAACACAGCAAAGCCCATGATTTGTGAAGGAATGGCACACATTTCCCTGCTGGTCCTACAACTGACAGAAATGTGGGAGTCAGTCTCAAGTGACACTGCACTCAGTTTGTCTGCTAGATGTCTGAATATGAACAGCTTCATGAAATAACATGCCTATCTCAGGCATAGAAAAACACAGACTAATTTAGCTATCTCCTCTTCTGAGAGAGGGAATAAACATGAAGAGAAGTAGTGTATGGGAGAACAGCATCTTAGAGAACACAGAGCAGTATGGCCTTTGGACTGTAAACACTGAAGTGGGACTGAATGTGTATTTCCTCTCTGTCCTCACTCAACACTGGCAGGTCTGTGATTCTGAAATTACAGACCACCTTTGTCTTGTGACTGCAGCAGACCAGACCAGGCCTTCCCAGGCACCCAAACAAAGGGTCCTCTTTCAGACTTCAGTAGTTTTAAAAAGGTGTGCTCACAGCTGCACTTCAGTTCTTAGATCTTTCTTGTCTTTTGGCCTTCCCTCAGACTACATGGATGACTCCAGCACATCACAGTCATCGAGTGCCACGTCATATAGTACAAGACCTCACCCTGAAAAACCTTGTTCCATGTAGGGGCTGGTTTCAGCTGGGATACAGTTAATTTTCTTCCCAGCAGCTGGTGCAGTGCTGTGTTTGGGCTTCAGTCTGAGAACAATGCTGATAACACACCGATGGTTTAGTTGTTGCTCAGTAGCACTTACCCTGATCAAGGACTTTCCAGTCTCTCATGCTCTGCCAGTGAGGAGGGGCACGGGAAGCCGGGAGGAAGCAGATACAGGACCCCTGACCCAAACTGGCCAAAGGGGTATTCCATACCACAGCATGTAATGTCCAGGATAGAAGCTGGGGGGAGTTACCTGTCCAGACCTGAGTCATCACATATAATGTCACTGCACTGAAGTCGCAATATTTACTTTGCTGGTTGCAATGCTGATGCCCACTGAACTCAGTGCCCTCAGCACTGGGCAGTGGGAGTAGGAGGAGGATTTCTCAGACTGTGACCATCAGTGCTAACATGCCCTTGCTTTGGTATGCTCTTCTGATGACCCATGGGCATTTATTTTCTGACCTGCTTTTTCCTCTTACAGTAACTTGGCCTGAAGTTTCCAAAATACATCAGTTTTCCGAATGCTGTATGAAATCAGTTCTTTGACAGACAGGTACTTACAAGTCTCTCAGTGGGTGTACTTGATAAACTCACTCTGGTGCTAAGCAATGACCTAAACAGACTGGTTGTACAGTATGCTCCCTGAGGAGCAAATATAAACTGAAATAAAATTTCTAGAACAAGCATTGTATACAAAGGACATATTATGAACATATTAAATATTCTCTATTTTGTTTTCTAATGTTTTCTTAAATGTCATCTTCTTTTTCAAACACCCTTTATAATAAATTCATTACCAAAATGCTGTGGTGATTTAACACAGGTAGGCAGAGGTTTCAAACTGCTAGGCTGCCACTCAGACACAGAGGTAAATGGCAAGTTTAAAGAAAGAAATCTAAGCACAGCAGAAACCTTTTCATTAACGTTGTAGTTCGCTATTTCATACAGTATTTGAGCTTGAGCTTGTAAGGGAGGTGAGCACATCCTGAGGTCCCTCCTGCCTTTAGCATGAGGCAGTTTTATCAGCTCTGTGTCATCTCCCCACTGAGCATCAAATCTCTTTGCAGAGAACTACAACCAACGGACATGCTTCAAAAGGACTGAAAGGTATTAATAACACACTCTCTTTTGACCAGATATGAAAGCATCAAAACAACATCAGTGAAACAAGAAAACCACAACCCATCTGTAATCTCAAGCTGTTTTCAAAACACTCCCACTGTTTTCAAGAACAAAAACTATTTTGCTAATCTTTGGGTAACATTTCATTGTGACCAAGTATGGAATGGATTTAGAATCTAATGCAATCCATTTCAGGAAACCAGGAGCTGCATCTATTCTCTACCCTCAATACAGAGGGGTTCTTACAATGAGCTTTCTTACGAAAATTCAGTAATAAGAATGGCATCTTTTGCCAGCTTTAACATATTGGCCAAAGAATAAAGCATGTATATTGTCCCATTGCTTCTTCATCACATACTATCTGCCATGGACTTGGTACTGCCTAGCTTTTTATATTCAGGTAGGTATATTTGTATCCCTTACTCCTCTGAATGAATGGCATGTTAGAATTTTTGATGAGTGGCTAAAATATGTACAGACTTTGTAAAGTTTTATGTCAAAACACGTAACATGGCTATAAACAAAACCAGTCCATATTTAGCTAGCTAAATGGATTCACCTCTAAATCATTTCATTCTTATCTCTAAGCCAGAGAATAAAGCTCTCCTAAGTTATTCAGTGCACTAGGAGAGTACCTCCCATGGAAATCTTAGCCAAATGAGTGGGGAAAAAAACCCTCAATTAAATCTGCTTATCAAACAGCTCAGTTGTAAACACTTCAGCTTTAAGTATTTTAGTTAATATAACTCACTAAAAGCAGGCACCAACTACAAGTATTTTGAGTTATTTTCAACTTCAATTTGGTTCTTTTTTTACAACATATTTTCCGCCATTCGGACTGATGTGAATTAAACGAAACCATTAAACTATTCAGCACATGAGATGGAACATTATTAGCTGCTGTGAATTCGAACTGAAATCACTGCTAATAAGCATTGCTTCTTACTCTGTAGGCCAGGCAAGATACAAGGTTTCCGTGTTTGTGTATGTTAAGAACTGTATTATAATCAGTAGTGGAAAAGGAAGGAAGCCTGGGACAATAGAGACTTGAAAATACATGAAATCATCTCTAGACTCTGTGCAATAAAAGGTTTGCATAAAGATTAAGCTTATTCAGCTGAATGTGTCAATGAAAGTAATCCAGGGAGGAAAAAGTGTGACCCAGATCATAACGTATTATATTGACTTCAGTGTTTACAACAGCGAAGAAGTGGTCTCTGAACATTTATGACTGCTTTACAGCATTCCACATGCTCCTTCTGAAAGAACTGATTAAGTTCATGTTGGTAGAATCCAAACGGGAGAACTAATTCCTTTACTACTTGCTCTTGAAGCCTATGGAGGCTTCATACGCACTAGTAAATGGTATATTTGATCATAACTAAGAAACATTAGCTGTTTTATTATAAATATATTGTGGAGACAGGCACTCTATTTAGTCACAAGATAAACATGTCAAGGTCTACTGCAGGACAACGAAAAACATACCACAGACCTTGCTACCTGCCTTGTAGTAAACATCATAAATTTCTTGTCTCTACTTGTATTTCTTATTGCTCCTTGATAGCGTCACTGTTTAAAACCCACCAACCAACCACAAAACTAACAACAGAAAACAGAACCACCCCAAAAAAACCCCAACCTCCAAATCACAACAGCAAAGCCCAAAATGTGCCTTTAGGAGAACAGAGCCTATGATAACCATGCACTGAAATGGATGCACAGATGTTCTAAGCAAATAAACCCAGATGTCTGGAAGAAGTTCCATACCTTTCTCTAGCTTTGGATGCGTGTACCTTACATGAACAGTTAAGGGGAGGAGAGGAAGGTAGGTATAAATAAATATTATAGGAAACATTTTTGTATTGTGGAGAAAGTTTTTGCACATCAGTAACTGGGATTTTCTTCCCCCTCTCACAAATTAGTATCACTTTTCTTCCCTACGCTACTAACTCTCCTGACACATGGAAAATGTTTTCAGTTCAGAACCTTGGCTTTTTTACCAACCAACCGAGCAGTACATTTCATTTCCCTTGCAACTCAGTGACTGGAAGAAAGTGCAGTCCTAGAATAACAGTATGAAATTCCAACAGTCTAGAATTATAATCAGTAATAGATTTATGCACTCATGAGGATATCTGCTAGGTTGTGGGTTTGCCTTCAGAGAGATTTAGGAAATACTCATCAGTCTACTGGGTGATGGAACAGACTAAGCCTCTGTTAGTCAATGGGGGAAATTTAGGATTACAATGTATGTGTTTAGATAAAAACAGAGTCTATATGAGGAAAAACTGTGGAAATACACCAGTCTTGAGGAGTTCCAGAAAGCAAGAGGAAAAAAGCTGATTTTTGGTTAATTTTTAGAAAAGATGCAGCTCATGTATCAGAAGCTTTGAGTACAGCACCTGGACTAACTCCATGGTGGGTATGAAAAGGCAAGGCCTTATACATGCTTGAAGGCTCTGAGATTCCTCATACCAGCAGCAGTGTTATCATTCCACCAGATGCACTGCTTGAACTATGCAAGTTTATTTAGACTGTTCAGAAAAGATGGAAAACAAGACATCACATCTTCCCGTCAGTACACGGATAAAGGATTAGAGACAATCTGCCCTTGTTCCACAGACCCCTGCCTTCTGCTGCAACACAGAGCCCGTTTGTGAGGGCACATTTTCTGCAAAGTTCTGTCTGTGCTTTGGCCAGGGCTGAAGAAGAGGCAGCTCCTCATGTCCAGCCTGAGGGTGGAGCAGCAGGGGTGGTGAGCCAGAGTTCAGTCCTCTGGCAAAGAGCTGGCTATGGTTTTGTTACTTCTGCATACAAAGGGTCTTCAATTAGCTGCATGCTGTCTGAGATAAGAGAGCCTTTATAAGCTTCCAAATGGCCTACGAATAGTGCTTCTGTTCCTTCACTGATGTGTGGGACTCTCCGGCGGGACATACAATGGCTATTGTGTTACTCAGAGAGCTGTATCCCAGTTCTATCTGGAGCCTGCTTTTTCGTGGGGTATTCATAAGTCTAGCCAATTTTTAGACTACTCGAGTTTGCCTTTAGAAACAAGGTGTCTTTCAAAAGGTAATTCAGAATGAACTGCAAGGGTGCTGCATTAACTGCAAGCTATGTAAAGTGAGGAAAAGGGCAGTGAAACCATGGCAGGAAGTGATCACTGGAGCAGCAGCACTGACACAGGAGAGCATGCCCGGACAGAGACTGAAGGAGCTTAAATTTGCTCCCATCTGAGAAAGAACAAGGCTCTGGAAAGGAATCCTGCTCTTTCTAGGTGGCACAGGCAGGATGTCTTAAAGAAACATATGGGGAGTAAGAAGGGGTAGGTCATAGATAATGAAAGGGAGACAGATCAATCATAGCATGGTTTGGGTTGGAATGGACCTTAAAGCTCAACTAGTTCTAACCCCCTGCCACTAGACCAAGTTGCTCCAAGCCCTGTCCACCCTGGCCTTGAAACATAACACTGATACATAACAGCACTGGACTGATGTTTCCTAACAAACTGCTTTCCCCTGGAAAGAAAACTAAGATTCCTAGGGCTAACAGAGCACCATTTTATACAGGGTTTTGTCAGGCTTCAGTGAAGATAGTGCCCTTCACGTCAATACATAGTTTAAGAACTAGATGAATTCAAGATACAAAGTACATAGTTTATAACAAGAATTATTTACAAAAGAACAGATAATTTTATCACTTTTGTATATATAAGAACTGGATGTCATTGTAATTCTTGACTACAGAATACATAAAACCATGTACTATTCTTTTAAAAACTGTACTCTTATAAAACCACAGTAGTTCTCCCTTGTCATGATACATGCTAACGACACCAAAATCCGTTCTCTACAAGGAAGTGGGGAGGAAACAAGATAGTAATATATCTAGAAAATTGGTAGCCAGATGTTACAGCACCCTTGGAACGCAGATAAGCAGCAAAGCTGAGATGCAGAACAAAACAATTCTGAATTCAAGGGTGAGCTGAACTGAGACAAAGGGGGCAATATCTTAATGGCAGAAACAAGAGTCCATGACTCCAAAGGCCTCAATCTGTTGAAAATCTCTGGAGAAGTCAGTATGTGTCCCAACTTCTGCCAAAAGAAAACCCATGGAAGCATTTAGAAGAAGAGTAAGGCTGAAAGGAAAGTACTAAAAATAGGGGCTGTAAGAATTCTTCCAAAGTCTGTTAGAGTCACCTTTGTCACAGGGCATTAGAGCAGCCTCAACCACAGGAACAGCTGCTTCTGTTTCCTTCAGATTCTTCTTGGCCTCATTCAACACGCAACACTCTTGCTCTGGCCATGAATTAGGGATCGATAGCAAAAGCAATGAGAAGACATCTTCACTTCTTGCCGAAGTCAGAAGACACAGAAGCAAGTAAATACAGTAAATAGATACTTACTGTAGATGCAGACAATAAATAAAGTAGAATAGTGAAGGGAAAAGAGAAAAAACCCCAAATATTTAAAGTAGGATTCTAATACTGCCTCTGGCAACAGAAGTTTCCGTGCTCTGGTGGGAAAGTCACCCAACTAACACTTCCTGGAGGTGCTTATTGCATGTTTTCTATGGACCCACCTCATACCCCTTTAACCTTAGTGTCAAAGTACACTATGTTTGTGTCTAAAAGCAAAGCCAGACAGCTGAGCACTTAACCTGTAGCATTCAGTACACCTTGAGCATAATTTTTAAAGTGATATTCAAAGGGAGAATAACCTCCTTTGGTCTAAGCTAGAGTAATTATTTTCAGTGTCCCATTAATTGAGTATCTACACCCAGTATTTGAGAGATGACAGCATTAGAAATTAAGCAGGAGAATCACCAACAAAATAGAAAAATACACTCAAAGCCACACAAGTTTCCAGGGCAAGTCCTAATTCTTAGCAACAGTGATGGAAACCATTTAACAACCAAGCGTTCAGTAGATGAACTCAATGTAAGCAACCTGTAATTGATTTGTTGAAGCTGCCTTCAGGAAGAACTCTACCACTAATTATTTAAGAGTTGAGAGAGTAAAGGGCAAAGCCACAGCAACTGAGCCATAAAGACATGTCTTGAACCAGGTAGAAGACTACTTTATTACTAAAGGTAATTCTATGCTGTGTTGATGTTATTTGCTTTTGACAACTATTAAATGAGGCAAATTAAACAAGAAGTGGTGTATTCCAAAGTTAGAACCACAACAATCGCTATTATTGCATCAAAATCCACCATCACATTTATTGGAAACTCTACTATCAACATCATGCCTGAGAAGGCTAAAACTATACTATATAAACTATACTATATAAACTATATAGTACTGTAACTATAAAACTGTAACTTTGTAACTGCATATACACATTGTCATCTGAACATCTTCTAAGGCATACCACTTAACTGAATGCCTGTGATTTTTATTCAGGTTTTAAATAAATTATGTTAGCTTCCTTCAACATCCAGCACTTTGTGATGCAGGCACCTGAAATACTATTAATTTTTTTAACTTACTGCTTTAAAAAGTTTTGCACAGAAAAGGTGGTGGCTAACAACAGCTTTGCTGCTGTCTTTAGCTGCAAAGAGTTAAGGCCTGAAAGAAGAATCCTTTAATAATCAAATTCATAGCTAAATCCCATTAAATCTTGAACCATATAATCATCTAATTACTTTTCCATGCTTGCTCATTTATAAAGTTTATTGTGGCAAAAAACCCTCCAGAACAATCATTCCTTTAATTAAGGTCCTCCTTGACTTGAGCACAGCTACCGCCAAACTCTATTGTCAGCTTCGCTTGCCTAGAACGACAGCAACATGGGTATCAACCCTCTTCCCTCAGATAGAGACAAAGCCTAGTAAAAACCATAAGGAACTCAAGTCTCCTGACAGTATAATTTGATATTATCAAGTATCAGCACAGACATCATGGAACACTGATACCACGCAAACACATACAGACAACAAGAGCAGGATAGCATCAAACACCGAGTTGCATTTCCTCTTATTGGCATGACACAACTGCCTGCTTTCTCCTTGCCGATATTTGACACTGAACATGGGACTCCCTTCGATAATTCTTCGTTATTTACTTCTTTTTTGATGTGATTAAAATAGCACAGCTAAATTCTATTTCTCCAACTTGCACATGTCTAAATTCATCAGGTCTATGTCCTACTTATAAAGGAATAACCACAACTGTGTTAGTTGCCCTCATGCACAGTTCAGTTTCAAATTACTTAAGATGTACGGGTATCTTACCAGCGTTGGTACCGGTTCTGTACAGCTCAGAGGGGCTGCTGACCTTATGGCTAGAGGGAATCCGCTGGTGGTACAGTGGAGGTGTTTTCACTAGGAGAGAAGGAAAAGCACAATTCCTCTTCAGTAACAGCTAAAATGTTAATAGTGCTATTAAAATAAGCAGAAAGAGACAGACATTTCCTTACCATACGGTGTCTCTGGTGACAGAGGAAAAGCTGGTGTGGATGGGACAAGTTCATTTCCATTTTTTGTTGGGGAGAAGACTCCCCCATCTATTTCATCTTGGTAACACGCAACAGCCATCTAGAAAGGGCACAAACAAAGCAAAATTACAGTGTGAAAATTTCCACTGAAGCCTACAACACAGTGGGGCATTTTTCATGTGATTACAGGTCGTCTCCTATAATCTGATCTACTGTTCCAGAAGAGAGATCTTGGAAAACTGAAAACATGCATAAATCTGAAAACAGAGAGGACAACAGCAGGACATCCTCAAACTGAACTGCATTTCTGAGGTAGCTACAGTCATTTGTTCTTACTGCCACACTGCCAAATAGTTTCACACCAATTTTGGACACTGAGCATGAACATGGGATTCCCCATTGGCCATTTGGTTCAATACTAAGTATTTCTTGAAAAATTCTTCATGGTTTACCTCATTGCTCTCCCCTAAAGGAATCGGTGACCCTGCATTTACAGCCTGGTCTGTAGCAGGAGACTTCATCCATCCACACCTGGTATACGATGGCTGCCCAGGGACATCATTGTCATATTGCCCAACACTTAACTTTCTGATCCTTCTCCCTGTTGCACCATCGTCTTTTGTCCCTGGTGCTGAAAACAAACAGGTAAACTGATTAATAACCTTTATTTTAATTAGAGCTGTTAAAACAAACTTCACCATTGTGCCTTCAGTGATTCTTTTCAAGGATGCTCACGAAATAACTGGTTTCATAACTGCTTTACAAAACCACGCAGGTGGGGAAACAAAACAATCAGTTGTAGTCAGTCTTGCTGGCACAAGTTAGAACACATTCGCAGTACACCTGGTTCCAGACGAGTAAAGCAGCATGCTGCTTCATTTTTGGAAGAGGTTAATCTCGGTGCCCCCGGTAGAGCCTGCCAGCAGGCGCCGCTATGGGCAGCCAAATGGGAAACCTCATCCCTAACACCGGGCAGCAAAACGATTGCTGCTTTCCAGGACTGCATTTCCCCTGAAAAAACAGCTTCTTTTTAGCTAACACACACTCTGGCCCTTCCTTATAAACACAGCCCACTGTATACCTTGTGCATCACACATGGCAATCACAATCACAAAATTAGGTATCAGACACACATAGGAGCTGTACTGTAACCTGCTGGAGGCTGAGGAATGAGCACAGGAGTAAGCTGAGCCAGCAGAACAGTCGAGGATACTCAGGGGCATAAAGCAGTATTTGTTTCCAAAGTCACTAGATTGTCATTAGATGTAGCTTTATGATTAGCAAGACTTTATACAGAGCCATCCACTCCCACCAACAGACACACTCAGAATATCCCTGCAGCAACTTTTTCCACCCTTCTTAGTAAGAATAAGCGAACAAGCAGCATCCCACAGTAGTCTTTCCTGTGTCCCAGGACAGTACAAACACAACCGATACTAGCAACTTCTCAGATACTCATTCCACCTGAAAGGTTCTAGCCAGAGGAAAAAGGGGTAAATAAATGTTTAAAATATGGATGCTTAAAAAGTATTTTCGTTTTCCAAGTTGTACCATAAAAACCATCTCAGCTGTGTCTTTTCCAGGATGTGCTAGGTATATTTATATTGACTCCATAAAAGAAATAACTGGCTACATTTGGACCCTGAAATTTAACCCTATTGGTGGAATTTTCCAGAGTGACTAGTAGGATTTAATTTATTTCTCGGCTTTAGTAGCAGTTACTGTCATATTGGCTTTAATGGTAGCAGAGATGGATTTCTGAAAGTGTCTAATTCTGTAGTTTTACAAGAGATTTATTAATATTTTTAGGATAAGCCACTATTTGCCATCAAGTTACTCAGGTTGATACAGGTCAATGCAGGATCACTGAAGTACCATGGATTTTAGTCTGCAAACCTCGTCTACATTTTAATCTTAAGTAAAATCTGTTTTCCTATATAGAAACCTGTTTGAGCACTGATACTTTATAATTGTGCTATATAATCAAGGTGAAATGTCTGTAACACCTGCACTTATGTTGCATGCCAGGTTTTACACCTTGGCTTCTTGTCAGTACTTCAGGATAGGAAATGGGTATGTGTGGAAGGTGTCCATATCATCTTTCTCTACCAAAGTGGCTGGTTTGGCCCTCCTGCTGAGTTATATGAATGGCACACTTTGGACTCCTGCTGCTCCATGATCAGGATGTGTAGGAGATGTGCTTAATCAACACATACTTACAGTTGGAAATGATTGTAAGAGTTTAAATGACACCAAGCAATGAAAGTAAGTTCTTTTAGAAATCCTCTCTTAAGAAAAATAGCTAATTCTCAAATATCTTCTTGCATGTATAGACAATAAAAACTCTCAGAGGAGAGACTTTTACTTAGTTCATTAGTTTTGCTAATGTACTTCAGAGCTGCCTCACTTAATTTAACAGATGTTTAGAGTTACTAATTTAAAAGATATCTTTTACAGTGTAAAGCATCAGGGGCCAAGACTTCATAGAAGTCACATAATTTGGTTTTGTTCTTGTAGTTTAGCTTAAAGTTTTGGCAGAGCCTCATAAATATCCCAGGAGCACATATTTATTTCTCTGAAAGCTTTTTGTATACTCTCATTTCTCTCTTTTTCCCTTGTAAATTACAACAATGAATGTTTCCCCTGCAGAACAAATAATAACATTCAAACAGATTGGTATTGGAACAGCACCAGGCCTTCATCTTGTCAGATGGTTATCACCATGCCAATGCTACAGCTAACAGAAGCACAGCCAGTGGTTAATCTTTGTTTGGTTTCTTTAGCTGCTTAGCTTTCCTGGAGTACTACTGAGAAGTATTTGTAACTATGAGAAAGAAAACACCACTAAGCTCAAAATCTTGTCTGCAGTGGCATGTCAGCAGTGCTCCATCTCATATATTAATTGTCCTGACTAAACTTCAAAAACTACTCTGTTAACTCCTGATGTATTCTACATGTTTCTACACACTGAGTGCATGAGGCACGCCATTAAAAGGTCCACATCTATATTCAGTTACCACAACAAGTTGTCAGATGAGGCTTACACGTTCCCACTTGATTCACATGGCTTGTGGGCTAGCCTCAAACTCAGCTTTATGTGAGAGTGGGGCAAGCACAGTCTATGTGGTAGGACTCTCTGGGAAGAACTTTTCTTGTGGAGGTGGAAACCAAGCTGGATTAATATCCCTTCTGCCCATTATGGAAGTCAACTATCAGTCTTTCCCAAACCCAGCAGAGTCCATTGAACACCTTCCCTTAACTTCTACCTAGTTTGTACCACAGCCAACTGAGCAAATTACAGTCAAACTGGAAACCCCTTACAACAGGCAATTATAAACCAAAGTTAGTCAGAAATATGAAAGTTTCAACATCTTTTTGTTTGCCTAAAGAGGCTCTAAATGACTTTGTGCAGTTTTGTGCATGAAGAGGTGCAGTCAACTTTAAAGATCTGGGTATTACTTCAGGCCACTTGACTGCCCTTCTATTCCTCTGCATTGTTTTTCTTGGTAGAGCTTTTTTATTATTTTTTTTTTAAGCAAAAACGATGTATTATATATAAAAAAAAAGACTTACATAAACTTGTGGAGCAGGGAACAAAACTGAGCACCAGTATTCGAGGTGTAGCCTGATGAGCACAGAGTAGAGTGGGACAATGCATATCTTCATTACATATACTGAAGTGCATGCATAGTGACTAAAAATCTTGTCAAAATATGAAATGTTAACAAAATAATGGCAGAGTATAACAAGTGATGTGAAGAGTTCTGACCTTCAGTGTCCTGCTTGACTAGAAGTCCCTGCTAAGCTGCAGCCAGATTTCAGTGTGAACTCTGCCTCTTTTAGTTACAGCAGCATAAGAATACTATGCTAAAAAGAAACAAACAAAACAAAACCAAAGCATCCAAAATATTCAAAAGTCCCATGAAGATGTAAAGTTTGCACATTCTGTTCCATAACCCACTTGCATCAATCATAACATGTCTCTGTAGAAACTCCATCAACTTGGTCACTAAGTAACATTTATCTGTGGCTACATATGTTGATACAGCAAACGTGAAATAGTCACTGATGTGAGTTGTAAAATCAAGATATGGCCTAGTTTTCAGATGCTGGCCTCACAATGTCTGTACTGGCTACACAGCTACAGTGATCCCACGTTTTTCAAACTGCTGGCTTAGGTTTAAAAGAGTTTACAAAAAATCTACATCACTTACAAATGACTAAACATACGCTTGTACAGCCAAAGAAGTTGTAAGGCCTCCTACAATGCATCATTGTAGATGCCAAGTCTAGCAGGAGGCCAGTAACCAGTGGTGTACCCTAGGTGTCCATACTGCATCCAGTCAGCACAAAGTTGAACATGAGCCAACAACTGTGTGTTTGTGGCAAAGCTTAAAACTGGAATTTAGTTAAAACTCCAGTTTTGACTTAAAACCTCAGGTTTCAACTAGTTTAGCTAAAACCTCTATTTAAACTTCCTGTTAACCACTGTAAAATTAACTCCAAGTCAGGTACCAACAATTTCCTGTGTGATGGAAACTACAACAGGTTTTGTAGTGTATTGTCAGCACATGCAAATAAGGCACATAAGGGTCTGGACAAGCTTCCTTCTCCTGTTAGTTTACAGCTTATTTCAGATGGCATGGGTTTGCTCTCCCACAGAATATCGGAGAGTGAATGGGAACATCTGGAACAGTTCAATGCTTTTAAAAGCTATTATTTAATAAAGTATGCAAGAAGGGTGACTTCCCCTCTCCTTTGTCTGCAGATACACTGTGGCATGAGTTATGATACTGTAATTTGGACCATCTTCAAAGATTTATTTTCGACAGAGGAAAGATCTCTGAAGATGTTCCAGACACTTGCAGTCAGATGTTTAGTCACCTCATTTGTATTCATTCTGCATGTTGGGATTTTTTTGAGGGAGGGAAGATGCCTTTGTTTAATGCTCAATTCGTCACTGACCTGATAAACAATATAAACTCCACACAAAATGTAAAGCTGTGTCAGTCGTGTACCTGCATTGTCCCCACCACATTAGGTGACCTAAGGATGTTTAAAGATGATATTTTCAAACACTCAATGCATGAAGAAGAATTAGAATCAGCTGAGAGGAACAATATCATTTCAACCTTCTGGAAATTACAGTCCCTCTCTTCCTCATGCTGCCTGATTCAGACAGACAGGCATCTCTTTGAGACAGCAATGGAGACAGGCAACCTCCAAATGTTGAATGCAAGTGCTCATGTGCTTTGCCTTAGTTTGATCACATAATCTTTCAAGTGCTTCTAATGTTTTGCTAAAGATGAAAGTTGTAACATTTTAAGAGTGAAAAGGTGGAGGCAGAGATTAGCCATGGGTGACAGTAATGGTAAGTTAGTTTTCTAGGCAAAAACAAAACAAAGTTTTGGCTTTCCTTCTCTACCCAGTAAGTATAAGCTTTGTGATAAAAGATGGATGGTTCCAGGAAATAAGTCTTACAAAGGATCTTTAACAGTAAACTGAGGTGATATGTTATTAGGCATGAAAGAACATACGTAGAGTGAAGTAAAGGGAGACCATATGGCTGCAGACAAAAGGTTACAAAGACATCAAAATTTCCTCAGGCTACAAACTTCTGTGTTATTTAAAATTCAGAACTACCGCAGCACTCTTACTAGTAAATGGCACCTTCATTTACTGCCAGAAACTCATCTCCATGTAACTCAGCTCATGTAAAAGCAAGAAATTGGAAAATCTTAATATACAGTGCACTGACTGACCTCTGATAAGCAACACACATAGCACTGAAGGAGAAAAGAGCCACTGTTCTACATGGTGCATAAGGACACATCCTAGAAAAAGAAATTCAAGGATCACTGCTCCTTCCTATCCTCAAAAACACTGAGCACTTAACCCAAGATGGCATTTTGACAGAACCCAGAACGTGGCTACATGGGCAGTCAACAGTTTGTGCCACATTAACCTATGTTAAGGGTACATGCGTATAAAAACCTCTAGGAAGAAGCGTGACAGGAGAGGTAGCTGCCTATCTGTCAATCCGTGCAGAAACATGCCAGCAAAGAAAGGTAAGAATGCACCATAATGTACATCCCAGCTGACACACACATTCCACTCTTAAGCTTACTCTTCTAGGTTTGCAGGGCACTGGAAACATGCACGTACTTTCTTAAGGCATACATTTTCTGCACACTCATGCAGGAAACCAGATAACTCGACCATCCCCTTGTAATTCAACCCTCTGGTTAGACACACACACAATGCATCATGTCAGTCCCATTCATCTCCAGTCCTGTTTGCTCCCGCTCACTCAGAACACCTCATTCACCCATTCAACCTCACTCAGAGCCATTCAACCCTCATCTGCCAACTCCCTCCAGCACAGGCCAATTCATGCTCTTTATATTCTTCGTTAGGTCAAGGACTGTTTGAGTGCCAGAGTATAGGCTACCCCTAAAACCTGTGCAAGACCAACCATTACTCATCAGTGAACAACTGCTGGTTTGGTTATCCTTTACTCATGGCTATCTCCTCATCCCCATGGCAGCCAGCATTTCCTTGTGCTATCAACTACAAGTGCTGCAGCACTTTCAACAGCTAATTAAGTGTCCTGGAAAATGTCCTGCTTATCCCAACCCTGTGAGTCTACTCCAAGGTAAGGTAAACCATATGCAGCAGGCCCTTTGCTCTGCTACCATCAACTCGCAATGAAAAACATATTATTGTTATTTTAAGGGATTATTTAGCTTGTATTATACAATTTTCTTTCTAGTATAGCACATGTTTACAGCCTTTCACTGCAAATATGCTGAGTACTTCAGCTTTACTGCATATGTGTGAACATGCACGAATGGACTTGGACTGAACTGATGCTTCAGCTGCGCACTGTGGAGGGAAAGCAATGTTAAAGTCTGAAGAGGAACTTTCCATGACATTATTCATTAGTTGTTCTCACGCATGCAGAAACAGACTTTTGACTTTCACCAAGCACAATGAGTTAAGTTTTTATCTGTTTGTGGTTTTGTTGTTTTAAACTGTTTCACACACAGGTTGCCCATAGAGGTGGCTGTAGATAGGAGATAATTAAAAGCCATCAGGACATGGTCCTGGGCAGCTGGGTCGAGGTGCCCCTGCCTGAGGAGGGGGTCTGATCCAGATGATCTTCAGAGGTCCTTTCCAAACTGAAACACATCTTGGTTCTGTGATTTCAGTATGAATGTGGGTGTTGCTTTGGAGCAGAGATAAAGGGTATGGAGTAAAAATTCAGTGTCAGAAACAGAGCTGCTCTTGATAGCAAACCGCACTTACGTACCACGTCCAGTGTACAAATTATACAAACCACCTCACTTTCAGACACATACATTCTATGTCTAATTAAATCCTTCAAAGAGGTCTTCTATTGACTTGAACTGGAAGTAGCTTAGGAGTCAGTATGTGTAAGGTTCTATTTGAAGCTCAGTATGATGTAAACATCCTGTAAGGATGTTCAGTATTTCTAAGAGACAGGCTTAAAAAACAAATGGGAAAACATTAACCCTCCTTTTCCCTCGCTCAGGCTGATGAAGGAGAGAAAAATGCCTTGACCAAAGGCAAGGACATAACAAAAAGTGAAGGAGCTTCCTGACTCCTACACTTTCTTTCACACTGTACCCTGTTGCCCTGCCAAAATCACCCACAATTCTAAATGCTCTCTGTATTTTCACATTTAATTCTAAAGTCATCACTGTCTTTAAAACAAATTGTCTTTCACAACATGCCCCAAGGACTCTATTCTCCCCAGTCTCTATTAGGGCAAAAAGTTTATCTGCTTTACCTGAATTTACAAATGGAAAGTAACTGACAGTGACTTCTGGGAGAAGACCAGAATCAGTGAGAAAAATCCAAATATTTCAGATTCATACCTTTAAACACAGCATGTAAAAGGTGGCTCATTCTAAATGACCCTTTTACCCCCCTCACTAGCTTCACTGTATACCAAAGAGAAGAGTTCTCTCCTGCTGGAAAAATCTCATTTCCAATTTTTCCATCAGCTAATCATTTGGAAAAATTTAAGAGAATTTCAAACTGATGAATTCAGTCCTGCAAGAGCCACAGAACTCATACTGTGTATTAAAAACAAACATACAGTGAAGTACCTCACATATACGCATCATGGATTTCTGGGCTGCTTTAGTCCTCAGTTATGCTCCTAAACACAAAATTGGATCCTTCCACCACAAGGAAGGATCCATCCTCGGTGATCCATCATATCTATGATGGTGATCCATCATAATCATGTGCATGAACGGAAACCACACACTAGTTAGGCACAATCATCATCCAATGGTTTCACATATCCAAGTGGGCTTGAGCTGAAGCAGCTCATTTGTGTCCACGGGCACATGTTCTGGCGTGTCGGATGATGCTGAATCAAATCCTGGAGACACAAGCAAGTCTTTCATTGCACCAAGACTGGAGGTAGGAAGAGGGAGAAGAGGAAGAGGGAAGGAGGGAAGGGGATATGTTCTGCCAGAGGAATTAGACCACAAAGAACTTTCAGACATGACAGTAAGACCAGCAAGAGCTTGTTTGCCACAAATTTCAGCTACAGCATTAATGAAAGGTTTCAGTGGGCTGAAGCAGGGACAGACTACTCATCCGTCTGCAGAGCCATTAGTTCTAGAAACATTACCTGAGCAATACAGTCAGCAAGTGCTGCACATTTAATTCCCCCAGGTGATTTCTGCAGTCATACCAGTTACACTAAATTTAAAGGTAAAATAGCTGGAACTTTTTCTTCTACTTTAAGTGGAAATCATAAAAAAAAATCATAATAAAAAGCATATAATCACAAACCATTTCAGTACAGATGCCTTTTAAAAATGCCTCAAAATAGGAACTGTAGAAATTCTGCTCCGTTATTAAAGTTACAGCAGAAAAAGTTCCCAACTGATGGTCTATAACAGGTAAGAATTTGCTGAACAGGCAAGTACTTTTTTCAAGCAAAAACTAAGCACCTGCAAAACTCACTTATCTTACACCAGTTTGATTCCTGGATGGTTATGTAAAGAGAGCGTCAGGAATCATCCCTTGCTAATCATCCTGAAAGTTGTAAGTCGTGACCTGAGGTCCTGCTGTACCACATCAAGAACACCCAAGTGCTAGGAAAAGCAGTATATTCAGAAAGCTTACCATGCTGGGAGGGATTCCTGTTCATAACATCTAATTTGTCATGGAAGCCAGGACTCCTGCCAAGCCCTTCCACATCTACATCAAGGCTGGTGAAGCCATTTACTTGATTTCTGTCCCTGGTGACAGTGTTAATGCTGGTCGGGATAGGTTCAAATGTAGGGTCTAACTCCAAGATCAACCTGTTCAGTTGTTCAATAGACTGATCAATATCCAAAGTTGGAGAAGCTGGCAAGTCCCTTGCATTCTGTCCTAGATCCAGGCTATTTGTGTCCCTCTGAGGCACTGGCATTGACTTGAAGCTCTCGGCACTGGCATGTTCTGCAGCTTCAGCAGCACCTGGCATGCTTCCTAGCCCCCTCTGTACAGCTACTCTGCTGCTGGAGTTACGTGTCGGGGTGTCCGGGGCTCGGGACTGGCTCTGGACACTGCCTGCATTCTCCACTGTGTTATGAATGCCAACACTGATTTCATTCTCTGGGGCAAAACCATATTGGTGAGCAGTGACCATCTGCTGCTGGCGTACCCAGGTCTGAGTAGAATAGTTACTTGGGCCATAGGCTTGAGGCTGGGGTGAGACAGAAGGATTCCGTTGCAACTGCTGAGTTGACTTTGGCTCAGCGCTTCCAAATGTCCTCTCATAGAGGGGATCCACACCAATTCCCAGGTCTGGGGCAAAAACATTGTGGTGCTCTTCCCCAGCATTACTTCCAAAGCCATCTGAAAGAAGTGAGTTCTGACTGCTCTTGTGGCAACTGAAGTTCCCTAAGTGGGTGGAGTGCTGCCCTTCTGAGGAAGACAAAGTCCCAATGCTGTCCACGCTGTGAAGGTCATGATTAGGCATTTCATCATCCAGAATATCAGTCTCCCTGTCCTTCAGTTTGGTGTCTCCATTCATATGGACTTGAGCCGGCACTATGTGGTGAGTCCCACTGTACTTGCTTCGAACATCAGTCATATCCTTGGTGGTGTTGACAGAATCCTCCAGGCCAAAGCCACTAAGTAGCTGGTCCAACTCTGCCTTCTCTTGTGGGCTCAGACCCCGTTTGACTCCAGGCACAAGGCGCTCCTCAGTCTTGTCTGTCCTGGTGGAAGCTGTTGAGTGTCCCGAATCGCTGCTGACAGACAGTGTATGATCACTGTGATCAGGACTGCCAGTCACGGGAACACCCTGAGCAACACCACGGATGCTGCTGTCGGAAGAGCTCTTCTTTCTCACTTTGGCATACAGACTGCCATCAATGGGACCTTGGGTATGCAGCACTGTAGGGAGAGAAGTACAAGGCATTATACAAGGGCTTTCACTGATATCATACCACAGAACAGAAGTACTAGTACTAATGGTATTGTTTCTGCAAAACTAAACTAGCTTTACAAAAACAGCATCAACCAGTGGCATTATCTTCTTTCATTTTATATTTCAGTTTATAACAGTTTTCTTGATAGAAATAAAACATGCCATTCATAGCTCAAGATCAAATACAGTTTTCTTTTTATGCTGTTTTGAATGTATGTTTAAAGCTCCACAAACTTTCCATACTCGTTTGAAGAATGACCCTATTACAGTGCTAGAAATTTGAGAGGCAGCTTACCATGCATTCCATTCAAAGCAAGAATGGTTCAACAGTTGCCTCGAATGTATTATCATGCAATTACCAGTTCATCCATTTCTACCTGATGGTCTAACTACACTACAAAGAATCATTTACTCCTTTTCTTGGTGGTGCAAGTTAAAAACCAGGCTTTCAATCAGAGCTTCAGTCCTTGGAATATATATTAATGCCTCTTCACAAAAACATGCATGAGGAAATGTTAGACTATGAAATTTGTCCACGTTTGAAGGATCTGGTATGCATTTCACAGTTCAATTTTAATAACCAGGGCCACAATCCCTTAAAAATCAGCATATAACTCTTTCCTCATCAGTGATGGGAAGAACTTAACTTTATTTCTGATCTCTGAGGTACTCACTCAACTGAAGTTTATCAATAACCATTCATAACAAACACGGGCTAGAACTTTCTTTTCTGTTTAGAACATATTTAGAAAAACCAACAACTTTGCAGGAAAATGCATCTAGTTTACTAAAGCTATGTGTTGAGAACAGACGAATTCCTGCTTCCAGATGCATGAGCACCACTTAGCACGCTTCACTGGCACCAGCTATGCACAGAACTGGGTAAGCCAAGTTTTACCTTCTTACAGGGTGAATGAACTCAAGTGGAGAGCTTCACTGAGGTGACTATACTGCTTGTGATCCCTCACTTGTTCCTGGCACCCATGAACCTTGCTGCTTCTTGCTATCTTGAGACACACAGCCTGTATGTTTTTAATCTATTTATTTTCTGTCCTGCTGCAGTCACCAGCCTATCTTATGGTTGTGATTTCTTTTCAATCATCAACAAAAAAAACTGAATGGAAATCATACAGCAGAAAGTCAAGAGAATCACAAGTTAGAGATTAGTATCTCAGCCTTAGAACTGTGCCCTGTGTACACACCTCTACATATTTTATCACATATGGAGTATTTTAGATGTGCTTTACTGCTAACAGGCATCACATAAAATATATACTCAACAATGACAAAAATGAAATACATACAAAATGAGTGCAGTTGTTGAAAAAAATCTCTTTTTGCTTCCTGGGGGGAGGGAAATAAAAAGAAAACCACAAACTTGAAGAGATTTTCAGATAAAATCAGGAAATAAAAAGAAATCCATTTGAGTTCAAAATACTACTGTGAGAATAATCTCTGCTCTGATATTTCAGTACTACCAACAGTGGACATGGTTAAAACCACAGAACACTGAATATAGCATTTTCCCTCTGAAACACTTTAAAAGCTCAAGAGTTTATTTGAATCCAGCTTATTTTAGCCAAACCACTTTTTCTTGCCTCTGCCCATTAGGGCTCTTTAAAGCTCTCCTTGACATGATAGCCCAAGGAGAAGAAATGAAGACAGAATATAGGAGGCATATTCTTATGATCCTTTACTGAACTTGTTTGTCCAGCTCCCACACACATCACACAGGTCAGACCAACCTGAGGTAGAGTTTGGCTACTGGGCTCTTACCCAGTGCTGAAAATGAACACAATTAATTCTGGTTATTGTGAAAAGCTTTAGGAGTAAGTATTTCTATTGTCCGCAACACCAAGAAACTGAAGTGAGTGGTTCCACTTTCCAAGGATTTAATGATCGTTTACCAAAACATTTCTATTAAGCAGAAGTTACTGAATAACTTTTCCTACCCATACTTTGAGAATTGTTTGATAATAAAAAGAAATTAGATCATTAGAATGTAGGAACAGGCAGGTTTTTGTCAAAGGTAACCAACAGCTTAGTCTCCATCTGTGAGCTCCACAATCAAAAAAGCCCTGGAGAGCCCAATGCATTCCAACATCAACTCTACATTGGAACATCAACACATTTTCAAAATACACTTAAAATGGCATAGTGATCATGAAGCTTCCAAACTAGGAAGCTTTTCTAGGCAATACCATCTTAGAAAAAGCATTATTCACAAACTGAACCCATGATGGCAATTAATTCATCAATTTACAATGGCAAGAAAAGCGGTCTGGTTGGAAAAAGCCTTCATTATGGGACACACTGCCAAGTTTCCATCAGTTCAAACACTCACATACTGGATGTTGTGTGATAGGTTTAAAAGATTTTAGCTAATAATTAAGGCACAACTTCTTACTTTTTAAGGATTAGGTACTGTTACTTGTCTGATGTTGACTTTAAAAACAGCACATGCAGAAGACCAGAATGCTCCTTTTCAGAACAAGCCATCAGGCTAGGCAGAAAAGAAAGCAACTCCCCTTGCCATGGAATTTCTCTGTGGGCAAACTGTTCCAAGTTCACTGAGGTTTATGATGTGTAAATCCCATGGTGAAAAGAGCTGCTGTGCATGAGGCTGAACGTCTGTGCACAGATATTTAAAAGCAATATTTATGAAAAAATACCATATCTAAGGAAAACACAGCCAGTTGACAGGTTCCCAGCCTCTTTCACGCTGTGATTTCTCATAAGCTCTCACTACTGCTAGGGCAATGAAGCACACTTGGTGTTTCATGTGGAATTGCTTACTACAGTTACCACAAGGAATTGTAAGAATAAATTAAAAAACCCCAACCAACCAACAAAAAAACCCCCCTAAAACACACTAAGAGTAACTCTTAAGTGATTTTTTCTTTTCTGCATGCTTAGCTTTGAGTTTAAAAGGTAGAAAACAATACCAAACTGCTTTGTTTTGAATAGTTTAATATCCTGAAACAAAATAGACTTGAAGTTACAGGTCTGAACTGGAATGCAGTTCAGTAAATACAGGACTAGTACACTTGAACCATTAAGAAGTCTTTCTATCTGACTTTTCTGCTACCCAGAACTAGGCACAGTGCAGTAAATCATTCAAAGCTGCTGGTCTGCTGCAAATACTTCCCACCAGATGAAACATTCCAGCATGCAGGTTTGGTTCACCATACAGAAATTTTAAGTAGATCTCTTCTCCCAAGTAACAAGTGACAGGACAAGAGGAAACGGCCTCAAGCTGCGCCAAGGGAGGTTTAGACTGGAGCTGAGGAACAATTCCTTCCCCAGAGGGTGCTCGGGCACTGGAACAGACTGCCCAGGGCAGTGCTGGAGTCACTGTCCCTGCAAGTGTTCACACCCCATGTAGACGAGGCCCTCAGTGACATGGGTTAGTGGTGGTCTTGGCAGTGCTGGGCAACGGTTGGACTGGATGATAGAATAATAGAATAGTTAGGGTTGGAAAGGACCTTAAGATCATCTAGTTCCAACCCCTGCCATGGGCAGGGACACCTCGCACTAAACCATGTTGCCCAAGGCTCTGTCCAACCTGGCCTTGAACACTGGATGATCTTTAAGTCCTTTCCAATCCAAACCAGTCTGGGATTCTATGATTCGATGACTAGAACCACTTTGTATAGCAACCAGTGACTGTGAGTCGTCTGGGGTCCCCCATTACTACATATGCTAATGAATCACACAGCCCTGTCAGCACTGAGCACCACAGCAGAAGGGATGATGTCTGCACACTAGCATCTCTGGGAAATATTTTGGCACCATAAAACTGGCATCTAGGTTTGGTGGCATTCACACTGTTACCTCTATTGCTAGTATCTAGAATGCCAGTGGATTAAAAAGCCTGGACAGCTGTGGACTTGAGTACTGTCTTATTCAGCATCAGCCTAACTTTGTTCATAACCAAGACAACAAGCCTAGGTAAACCACTTAGTAAGAAAAGAACTTCACAGTGAAAGAAACTAACAGCTTGAAATATTTTATACACCCTGCATTATTATCTGATAAATTTAGATTATCTAAACTGGCAGAAAATGCATATACATGAGAGGACAACCAAGAACTTAACTGGACTAAATGAGCCAACAATTTACCAGGATTCCCAGTACTGCACAACCCATTTAAAAGTGAACACCCAGCTATATAAATAAGTCATTTTAGCTCCATAATCACAGAATCATAGAATGGTTCAGGTTGGAAGGGACCTTAAAGCTCACCCAGTTCCAGCCCTCTGCCACAGGCAGGGCTTCCACAAGACCAGGTTGCTCAAATAGTAATGTAATCAGTGAAGTGTGGGATCTAGATGCAGATGTCCTACTCAAGTATCCGTATCTGAAAGTCTGGTCCACTTCCAAAATCCCTAAGGCAATTTCTCAAAGCAGTGGCTCCCCAGTCAGAGGTTGCACCAGTCACAAGCAGGATGGTGAGCCTAAGACTCTACTTCTGATATTCATGCTAGAACTTGAGGAGTCGTATCTGTGTACAAGTGAAGCAAGAAACAGAAATGCTTGGGACCTGCTGACTTTTGGTTATGAACTTAAAGATGATGACAATATTGTCAGACTTCACAAGGAAACACCTGCAACTGAGGGATAAAACAATTTATTTGCAACTAGACCATTTGGCTCTAGTAGGCAGCTGCCTTTTTAGGAACCTCAGTCACCAAAAAGTTACCAGTTTCCATTATTAGCACATGAGAACGAATGAGACCCACAGCTAAACAAAAACCCAGCTGCTCCTGAGGAGTCTGGATAGTTAAACTTGCAGCTCCTGATCATGAAAACACAATGGATATTGCACATGACAAATAGGAATGATTTTCCAATCTGCAGAGTTGTAAGAACGCATTCTTAGATTCATTTTGCCTTTTTTTAAACTGAATTATGACAAGCACTTACATGTAATTACCCAGTAATGATTAAAAAATCTGCTGGGTGATGCTGAACAGCATTAGGAATTCAGTTTTACTAACACAGACTCATGTAAGATTTGTCACTGCAAGTCCAATGGAAAGAACACATCTTAGCTGAGGTTAAATATCAACTCTACCTAGAATTTTTTTTCCTCCTAACTTGCTTTAAGGAATATCAAATCTGAACATGAGGCAAAAATAATATTTTCATATTAAAATATAGCATTTCTGCCAGGGGGGAATTAAAAGTACACACTCTGTTGACAAAGTAAGCACATGTATACACCAGTGGTTTTACCAAATGTTATACTGGGCAGCCTGAGTTATATTTCTGAACCAGCGTAACCCAGAGCATACTTAGATATGACTTGCTTTAAAATGGAAACAACTATCACAAATCTATCTCCAAAGGTTCGATATCACAGCAGAGAACACGCAAACAGTCAAAATAGTAGACCTAGATTTTTGTTTATGCATTTTATATAAAAAGCATATATATACCCATACTATTTTCATATAAGCTCTCTCTATAAACTGTATATATAAAAATATATAGTTTATAAAACTACATATGTCGCTTATTTGTTCATAAGCCCAGGACAAATGAACTCCTCAAATACTATCAGCCTTTAAATTGCAAGGTTTTGAAGCTGTTCTCCTAACACCTTCATTTCATATTCTACCTTTTTTCCAAATCATAATTTTGGAATACCTCTGCACTTAAGACTTTCGGACTTCTTTTTACTCTGGTATTAACCCATGTTTTCTCCCCAAAAGTGATAACCTACTTAACTGCATAAGTGAAGCTATGCATATAGACTGGGACCATTTTTTACCAAAGAAAAAGAGAAAAATACAGCAGAAAAGCAAGACTTCATTCTGTGCACCTTGTTAAGCAATGGAACTGCAGAGGCCTCATGCATTCGATACCTCAGCTCAATGCACAACGCTATCCCTGCTCTCATTTTTTCCAAGGAAGCAACACTCTGTAAAATGTGGGAGTAACACAGCTGTCAAAAACCAAGGGAAGTTCACAACAGAGGAGACCTAAGTACTGCTGGAATTTAGTTAACCAAAGGGGCCCACTTTCTTTCAGCCTGTCCTCTCTTCCAAGGATCTGTTCCAACTCCCTGAACTGCTCAGGCTGAAGCCTGACAAAATTCTCACACTGAATGTGAATTACACATCCACACACATCCCCCCCCGTATCAGTGTCTCTCCTATGAATGCAAGCCTCAGAGCAAAGGGTATGTGTGTATTTTCACTCCCATACCTAATACACAAAGACCAACTTATATAAAAATTAGGAGCTGAAATACCAACACATACCAAATTCAGCGGCTTCTTTCCAAGTCTGTGTTTCCTGGCACTTTCCTCCTTGAAATCCAAATACCCAAAGGCAAGCTTGTGAGTTAAAAAGAGGTTTCAGTCTTTCAGCCTTTTGACTTGTCCATTCACCACTTGTGAAAACACATACAAATGCAAGCCAGCTAGGTAAACACATATACCACAAATCCAGCAAGAGCCATTCTGACCCCAACAAAAAGAAGAAGGTTACAAACACACAAACCTTTACACGCTGTACCCTCGTTCATGTTGCAGCAGGAAACATTACAGGAGAGCTGGATTATTTTTTTCAACCTCAGAAATAAATAAATCTACCTTCAGGCAAACCTGGACAAGTCCAGAGCTGCATTCCTTCAAAGTTGAATCTTTTTATGTGTGCTTGTCTTTTCCCTTCTCCCTCCCTAACAAACACAGGCCCTCGTTCCTTGCAAACTCTTCCCATATAACTCCTATAAAATCCATACAGAAATACACGTGGTTTGTACTTCCAGCTCTTGAACCACAACAAAGCTTCTTACCTCTTTACTAGGCACGACCAGGAATTTTCTGCAATAGTCAATCACTGGCTCATTAACATTCCCTAAGCAAACCCCTGCACACAGGAAAGCCAGAGTTAGGGCAAACACCCCAGCTTAAAAAGACAAGAAATGTCTCTACTCCTGCTGGTTGAGCTGCAGCTGCTGTTCCTGCTCCTGGAAGTAAATGGTCTTGCTAAGGAAGCATGAGACTTGTATCAGCCAGAAAAAGCAAGTGAAAATGTAAACACAAGGGAGGAGCCTGAGGGGACAATCAGGTTCAATGAAATCTGAACTCCTGGAGCCAAGGAGGAATGGAAATGTGTTGGCTGAAAAGGTAATTCAGTCTACAAGTTATTTCCTTACAGTGGTTCTTTTCTCTGGCTCTTTCAATATCCAAATGAAGCCGAGTGAGTTTCAGCTCACGGATCATTTAGCCACAAGCTTATGTTTGCTTGCTTTTGATGTCTTTTTTCCTAAACCAAATAGCAGCTCTGCATAAATTAACTCACCCTATAGATAGTTTACCTGCAACAGACTCATTGAGACACATCACCACGCTGCACCACCTTAGTAGTGCTTCACACAATTACTGCAAGAACACTTTGAGACCTCAAGTGAGCCCTGTATAACTACTGCTTAAACCTATCCATGGATGTGTTTAGAAAGATGTTCTCAAACTGCGTCACTCAACTGGTTTTGCTGATGCTTCCTCTGTTATCAGTTCCAGGTTTCCTGGTACATATCAGCCTTTGCAGCGCTGCGTACTTCTGCTTGTGTGCACATTCCCGCATCTGAGGATATGGGATTACTGAGTGTGCCAGCCTGGTCCAGTTCACATATGGAACGTTTAAATCCTGAAGGCTAGGCTACAATATATACCACTCCAAAGTTTTTGTGCTGAGTGTTGTGAGTACAGATGATACCTGGTCTGGTGCAGAGTTAACAGAGAAGAGTCATGCAAATGAACTGGTCACAATGAACTCATTAGAAGTTTTGGGAAAAAGGTATGGATCAGCATTGTGAATACGTATCACCTCAGACCTTTGCATTGCCCCATTGTGCTTTCTACCGTTTGGAGACCTAAAATTGCATTTAGTGCAACTCTCAAATTGGGATATAAAAAGTAGGTCCTGATTTAGTAAATCGGTACAAGGCTGCAAGATCAATTCCTGGTTCATAAACATTCATCTGGCAATCCTATAATACATTTTTAGAGAGTTTTTAGAGAATTATAGTTTGAGGATAATGGAATGGACTGGAAAGGAAGGAAAAAGGTATAATGTCATCTTCTACCACTGTTTTTCCTTCCCCTGACTATCCAAGACATCCAAGCACAGGCTGATGTTCATATATATGGTCCATTTTAAAGAACTGGTTTTCCAATATGAAATAGCAGGAGCTAAGTAATGAGGAAGCTGCCTGGTTTGCTGTGCCTCACAAGTCCCCGACTCCAACAGAAAAATAAAGGAGGCTGAAGAAAACAAGGCATGTATCACAAAAAAAGTGACCAAACACTTTGAAAGGAAACAAACTGAAGGGGCTGCTGTTAGCAAAATGGTAACAAGCAGGACCCTCGGACTCACGAGGTCCTCAAACCTTGGATCTTTTGAGAAGCAAGGGAGAAGGCATCCAAGACCCTACAGAATCTTTATGCTGTGCAAATGCTAATGTATATTTCCCAGCCATTCCAAAGCATCACATTTGTATTTTAATGCTTTTACAAGTACTCTGGAGTAAGAAAAAACTGCTTCACAAAGCACAGCTCCTAGACCAGGGGCTGGCTGCTGTCCAGCCAGCATGGGGGACAGGCAGAGCCAGCCAGCACGGGCACAGGCAGAGCCAGCCAGCACAGACTCACCCTTAGAATACTACTGTAAATTCATTGTCCTACTTTTGCCCACCTGGGATCAAAAGAAAATAGTACCTGTGCCATGATCTAAAGTACAAAAAATAGACCAATTATTACTGCAACCCAGTATACAGAAGCTAGCATCTATTGTGTCATTTTGATTCTACTTCTGCAAACTTTTTTCAGTCATTCATGCATAGACTTAACTGGAAGCAGCTTGTGCTTGGATAACTAGCCAAGGAATAACAAAATATCATGGTACAGCAGGATTGTTACACGTACAAAACACTAAGTGAAGTTTAAGGGTATTACAAAGCCACTGAACTATGTGAAACAATTTCCTTGGATTCATTCCAAAAATAAAGCCCATCTTCAGGAACACTCCATGAATTTACATGTATTCCAAATGTCAAGGTTCAGAATTCATGATTATTCTTCCTTACAGCTGGAACAGCACACTCGCCTTGAGTCACGGCTTTTCTCTTACTGTACGGTTAGGCTTCCAGCAAAAATCAGTTATGGTCATTACATGTGAAGCAGCAGAAAACCACTGATGACTCTACATGGTTGCTGAAAACTGTACAGGACCACAGTAAAAAACCAAAGGGCTTAAAAGGGCTGTCTAAAAGGTCAACATAATGAACTTCCTCTTTCTGTTGAGTATGCAACATGTAATTTAACAATATTACCATGATTAATAAAATTGCTCCACCACTCTATGGTGCTTTCAATAAACTCATCGTCGAGTGTTTCTAAGCAGGTCCACAAACTGGGAAGGGAAGCTAAGGCACACATATTTATCAGAGCTCTTTGATTGCCTAACCTACTAATTAAACTTATAGGGACTCAAGAGACTTGTGGCTTATTGTCAGGTATTAGAGAAATAGTAGAAGTACTAAATAGTAACCTTATATGATAATAATTCTAGTATTTGCCTTTCTCAAAAAGGGTATTTGAAGATGATCTACATTTGCTCAATACAAGCATATACTAATATAAAATATGTAGCTTTGGTGGTAAATTTCTCATGTGCCTAAATGACTTAGAAACAAAAAGTTCTTCCTACAAAGAATATTTTATGCATATTTACCAAAAGGAACACAAGGAAGAGCTTGACACCAGGAATGTAAGATGAGCTCTGGAAGTTTAGCAAGTCTCTTAAAATGGGTAATAGATTAGGAAACATCCTTCAACGTCCAGAATAAGATTGAGAAACAATACAGAACATGAAGAACCTGGAGATATAGCCTAGCCTGTACTGCTTGAGAGATGACAGCTCAGTGTCCAGGGCCACCTCAGAAACTGCACAGATGAAGGCTTATGCCACAGTGCTTCCACCACCTGTGTCTAGTAAGAAAAAAGACCTGCCCTTTCAGCAGGCAACATCTTTATATATCGATAGGCTCCAGGAACAGAGAGGACAAGACAAAAGAGCTCAAGTAATGCAACTTTTGCTTTCACAGTTGGAGAGAAGATGTCCACAGTAACAAGTAGGCCTGGGTTCTGACAAAAAACCTTCCCTCTGCTTACTGGAAGTTGCCTCCTTCTGTTCAGTCTGGAAGGAATTTGAACTAGCTGCTATTCCTCATCGTCCAGATACTTGAAAGCATGCCTGAAAGCAGAATCTAGAGTAGGTATCAATATACAGGCAGACCTGAAGTCAGCCTCATCTCTCAATTTCCCCTTATTCCTTCGCAGTCTGACCCAAAGCTCTCCAATGTTCACAGAAATCTTTACAAGAGAAGGGATCAAAGATAAACATTTAACACTCAACAAGTGCAACTGCTGGAGCAGGGGTAGAGATTCCAAGGACAGCTTTCTGGGATTGATCCATGAATAACAAGTGTACTTATCTTTAGCAAAGCTTCACGTGCAGCTACCAGGAACCACTGAAAAAGACAACTGCACTAAGGGCTGCTACTGTTACTGGTACAGCTAAAATTCTGCTGTTGGTCACTTACAATTTATTATCTCATGGTTTGGAGGAACTTATTCAACCACATTGTACTGTCAGAAATGCCCGTGGTTTATAGTGCTAAAAGGACACTTACAGAGTGATATGCTTCATTCTGTACAGATTATCAAACGTAACAGTTAGCTCTTAAAAATGAGACCTTGAAATGCACAGCTGTGGAACTCAGGAGAGCCAGCCTTTCATTCTGGTCTCTTCTGAAGTCAAGAAAAACCCACCAGCACATATATGAAGTGGCTGTGCAAGTAGTATCAAGACTTTGGAAACACATGCAAGAGGGGAAAAACCTCTGTATGTATCTTTTGATGGTTCACTAAAGAGAACCACTATGTGCTGGAGATGCTTGCCGCAGCAAACATTAGAGGAAGAGCCCTCAGTTCTTCAGTACCTGCTGTATGTATTCAATGGCAGAAACCAACATGTTTCATTAACCAGGGTGCCAGGCTCTCAACTAAATGGACAGTTCCAGGATAATCCCAACAGCAATGCATGCCCAATTTGCTGGAAGAGCCCTCCTTCAAAAACCAGTAGTCACTACAGAGCCAGGCCTTCCTGACCAAAGCACCTCCGTAACAAACCAAAACATTCTGCATCAGCTGTAAGCAGAAACTCATGCTTCTCCTGTGGTATATTAATGTGGAAGGAGACACTGGTTTGGACATTAGTGTTTAAATTAACAGTATTAACAACCATAAACTGTAGTTGGCATGACTAAGAAACAGGCATGTGCTAAAAGGTAAACGCAAGCTTGCTCAGGAACCCAAATAAGCTGGCCAAAGAAAGACTTGCTGGAAAAAGCAGTGTTACATGGCCCCAGGATAATGGCCTTTGGGCAACACATAGAGAATTGGGAAGGAGAAGAGGGAATGCTGTTACCTTCCTCCAGGCTTCTACTGTCTGAATCCTCCAGTGCTGGAGAGAGAGGTATTTTACACAGTCTTATCAAAACAGAACTGCAAAAGATATCTGACTGTATCACAAACTACCATAAAATGTCTATTAAAACACTCACAATTTGCTCGGTCTCTTTGGTTCTAAAAGTGTAATGATAGCCTTTGACAAAGAGCTACTGAATAACATCCTTGAGATAACAACACTGCCTATTACTGAGACAGGACAGGCATTAAAAATGATTGGCTCTGCTGTAGTTTTGAAAGTAACTGACATACACAACCTGTGCTTCGAATCAACCTGTGCACTGTTAAAGACACTGATACCAGGGAGGTGTGAGGGCAAGTGTGACCCGAAAGGGAAGTACAGGCAGTCAGAGGCAGGAGGCCAATGGAAAAAACCAGGGGCCTAGGGTAAACGCCGAGGGAACCCTGCTTCTAATCTGTTCTTGTTTTCAGACATAAGACTTTAAATATTTATCTTGGGTATAACCATGCCTCTCCGGCACGTAGCATTTTGGACTGGGGGGAGACGGACTGTTCTGGGTTTATTTGAGATAAGTTTAAACTCAGCAGAACTGACAAATGGTACCTAGCAAAATCAGTGTCCCAGTGCACCAAGTAAAATGCACGTGATTCCTCACACTGCCTTATCAATAGGCTTATATGTGGGGGTAAAAGACTTTTTCAATAGAACTTGTCAGGCCAAGTTCTGGAGCTCAGTTGAGCACTTCAGTAAACACTCAGGCCTTTCAAAAAGGTGTTCAGTGTATCTTAATAGATACTCTTTAAAAATGAGCCAATAAAAGGTCACTTCAAATTGGTAAGTCCTTTGAAAGTATGACCCCTGATTGCACTTAACTGTCAGTTCCTAATTGACCTATCCAAAATACTTTCTGGGGGGTGAACAAAAAACCCCAAACAAACCAATGTGGAAAAAATAACAACCACCTCACCCCACACCACACTAAAACCCCCAAAACATGAAAAAGAAGGTATTTCAATCCAGAGCAATCCTAGCTAATCAGGCACAATCTGGAAAACACTTCACAAACTTGCATTTAGTCCCTAACGTATTGAGCTAAACCCCAATATTTAAGCCACAGTACTGTTACAATCAATGCTGTATTAAAGGAGAGAATCACTTATTGCTGCACAAGTAGAAATGAAGCCTTGTAATCTCACGTTTGCATTCAATATTACTGACATACAAAAGAAACTGTTTCATACTAATTTATCTCCAGTTGTCAGCCTCATGATTAAGATGACTAACCAGGTTTAAATTACATGCATATATATAAAAGAACATACAAAACTTGAAGAAATAGAAGGCACAGAGTCCCTCAGAGAAAATAAATTAAAGGCATTTCAGATACTATTTCAAGGTGGCAGCATTTTATAGGGTGTTTTTTCTCTATTTTCTAGAGACGTTTCTATTTTCACTGTCAAACAGAAAGAGGGGAAATCGCTGCAGGACACCTTTTCATCCTTACCTTCTAACAAATCTCTCTTTGTCTCAAAAAAGAGACATCTAGCTGGTGACTAAAAGCTAGAATTACCATTTATTCACTACCCATTTATCCTTCAGCTCCACTCACCAGAAATGGCATCAAACCTGCTGTTTTCTTTGGTAGGCATCTGCATTCCTGTTAAGGTACCAGGGCCAAGCAGTTTTGCCTCAGACTTCGAGTTTTGCAATACTGAAGGGGCCCTCTGGGAAAACAAGTGTTTAACTACATGAGAGGGCACCTCCCTACTGAATAGCTATTTACTTTGGATTGAAGAGGAGAAAAAAATTCAATAAAAGTCAAACATCCCATCTAATCACATGACATGGGTGCATACCAGAATGTTGGTTATTGCCTACCTGGAGACGCTCACATCCTTTTCATTTGTGAAAAGAAAAAGAGCAGGAGCAAACCAGTTCATAAATATTTGGCAATTTTGGACTGCTTGGTGTTGATTACAGTTACAAAAGGCTAGAAAATCTGTAAAGCAACACTCTGGAGATACAGGAATTTGGATTCCCTCAGCCCTACCTTATTTGGCTTGAATGAAAACCATCCTTTTGTTTCCAAAGTGGTTTCTTTTCTAATTATCACTGTTAAGCAAGTAAACCACTTCGCTAAGAAACAAACAGCAAGGTTCTGTTGAGAAAGATACTTAACTTCCTGCCTGGTAAAGACTTGCTGAAAGTCCTTCTCTTGTCATTTTAAACAATTTCTAACATGTGTGCATGTTCTTTTCTTTCCACAGATTGTAGAGCTGGCAGACAAGAGTGCAGAGGGATTTAGTGGTTGTTAAAGTAAGTGAAATATCTTAAAATGGAACATAGAACAAGAACCAGGTGCATTTCTGTTGCCAGTCCGCTGAATTCAGTCAAACTAAAACAAATACCTTCATGGTAGGTTCATTCTCTCTCTCGAATAATCTTAGCATCCTATCAGGATAGGTAGAATAAACCTGAGCTAAAGCAGCCATAGACAGTGCAAAAGGAACAGCAGCATTCATCTTCTCTTCCAATTATTTGCCTTCTCTATCAAAACAAGTTTCAGCTCTGTGGCAATACATTTAATGTTTATTTTAATACCTCTGATTTCATTTGCAGAACACCTCAGAGCTCAGGCTTGTACCAGGGATCCCTTGGTGGGTTCCACACAAACTGATGCTCCCTATGCAAAAAGTGGCTTGCATTTTCAGCAGGAGGGAAGTGTTCAACAATAGTATCTCTCACTCAATATGCCAAGTCATAATTCTGAAAATTACCAAGGAGAACCAAAAATCCTCCACAAAAGACAAGTCAAACCTCTTCCATTTACCTCCCTTTGGGAGGTGGGGAAAGTTTTTTTCCCCAAACCTATTTGTCATTTGGTATGAGGTAAAGTATTTGGTAAAACATTTGAGGGAGTGGGAAGGGATCACTTGTTTCTTTCAGCTTTCTGTTCCCATAGAAAATACTTCATCCTCATTTATCACTACTCCCCCTCTCCCTGCCCCAAATGCCAGAATTACAAGCAGTAATTACTTTTACTAGGTTTTAGTGATAACAATAGCTACTATGCCCAATATTAGTTTAGTCCATCACTGCACTTCAAACCACTCCTAAAATACTACCATGAACAGTCCCAATACCCAAATCAGTAGAAATATGAAGGAGATGCATATGACCTTAGCAATCAAAAGGGAAGCAGTGCAGTACAGCTGATGGTATGTGAGCTCCAATATCAGTTATAAACTGAAAAACATGATTATTGAGAGGATTTTATAAATTTCAGTGTATTGCCATAACAGAAGATACTACTCATTTGTGCCCACAGGCACTGTATCTTTGTGGTCAACTTGCTATTTTTCAGGAAATGAGCAACCTTTTGTAAATCCATACACATCTATTGGCTGGTAATTGATGCCTTGATGAAAAAGAGCACTCAGCAAGATCAAAAGTCATTTTTCTTCCCTCTTGCCCACAAAACACACACAAGACTTGATGAGTACTATGACTTTAAAACCACAAGAAAACCAATGACAACTACCTCAGACTTCTACATGGTAGTAGGAAGCCCTCCTGAGTCTTGTGGTTCCAAATCCTACATTTAATGCATACTTTTAAATCAGCATAACAGAAGTCTCTGTGCTAATGTACTGCTTGAGGAGAAGGAAATCTGATACAAACTTAGAAGCTTAAAATCTTCAGTCTATTATGGAGGACCATTCGTGCAATATACAAGAGACACCTCTTAAGGGATCTGAAGAGAAACTGTATTTCTGAGAACTTCTTCCAGTCATTTATTACTTCCCAACTGTCAAAATTCCTATACTGTTAGGAATAAGGGATAATAGATCCAGAGAGTAAACTATCCCAAAATCTCTATATATTCAATACAAATGTACACAACCTTATTACCATCAAAGGGTTCAAGATCGTTTGAAAGGCAATTGCTTCTGTCTGCAATACTGTATCATGCCAACAAACCAAGATACTTTGGGTACATTTTTCTTTTATCATGTCCTTTCATCTTTTGTTCTTTTGGTAACAAGACCAAATAGGTGTAGGATTTCAAAAGAGAAATTGCTTTCTTGTTCTCTTCTAATTTTCCATGTGAAATCAGCATCTCCTCTTAGTGGTCTCTCACCTGTGGCAAAAACTAGGATTCAATAGATCTTTTTAATGCAAAAGCACGATATTGAACCACTGTACAAAGCATAAGAGAAGTCAGTCCTGGTGTTTATAAATCCTACATTAAAAGATCTAAGCAAACTATGCTTACCTCAAGCAGCAGAATAATCTTACCTTTGTGCTGAGTACAGATCTCATCCTTAAAATCTAGATGTTCCCTGTGTGTGTTTCTTTAGCCCCTTCTGATCTTTTGTACAGACTATGCAGAGACAAATGCTCTGCCTGCAATTTCGTTTTGAGCATCATATGGTAACACCGTGCCTCCTAAATGTTTGCTTGAGAAAAGAGTATCTGGACACATCTCCTATTTTTGTGGTATATTGTCTAGCTTCACCTCTAGTGATTTCTCTGCAGATTCACAATACCTGTGCTAAGACATCATACTTATATTGTCTCTCAGGTAATTACAATATACCATGCACACAAATTCCGTATAAAAGCCTGTAAAGTAGCACATATAACTTATGAACATCAGAAAAACAATTTAACTGTACTTGTGAATGGTCTGCGATCGAGTCTTCTACAAGGCATAAGCAGCATGCAATTCTGTATCTTCCAGCAGTGTGCTGCCTATACATTTACCTCTGCTTTCCATTTCCTGTATTGCAATGCAATGCACGAGAATGGGAAGGTCAAATTCAATCAATCTTAGCCATTAAAAAAAGTCATCACATCAATGCATTGCTTGCTGAGGGCTAACAAAGGAGGAGAAAAAGGATGGGGGGGAAGGAAGAAAATAAGACGGAAACATCCTGGGTAGAAATTCAGATGACATCTTCAGCCAAAATTCAGTCTCTCTGATGTTACTCTTTCTAAAAGACACTGCACAGCTTTTCTTATCCAACTATAAAACCTCTCAGGGCTCCCTATGGAGTGCTCTACCTGCCTCATGTAAGTGTGCCAAATAACTGTTCTCTTCTCGCCCTCTACTTTCCTCTAGTATTCTGCAGATTAGGAAATACTGCTGTACAAGAGTGATGCAGCGGAAAAAAGTCAAGCTCACATTATGCCTCTGCCCCTAAACCCCTCACTGATGTAAGCCATTAGCTGATCAAATGCTAAACTCAGATTATAAAAATCAATGGAAACTGAGCTTAGAGAGAGCTAATCAAGGATCCTAACTCTGCCTTTCTCTCATTTCATAACAGGAAAGCTGTAAAAACAAGAAGTTTGGCATCCATTCAATACCTTCTCTCATGTTTTTACTTGCAAGCATGTCAGGCTTGCATGTGCACTGAGGTGTGCAGCCACAGGTGTGATACTCTGAGTCCTTACAGGAAAACTATATCCATTAAAAGCACAACATTCACTCAAGCAAAGCGTTCAGAAAGCATCCACACCAGAGTCAGACTCTGAAGGCAGCTACTGGAGGCTTTCATCTGCTGCATGGATCAGCAGATTACAGACCAGAAATCTAGGAATTAAAAGGGCAATTTGGAAACGGGTACATTTCTGAGGAGAAATATGCAAATACACACGTCCTTTGCTATTTGTTTATCTATAACTTTACAGCCTAGCTCACCTCCTGCAACACTCCAGTTAACATAGTAAGTACTGAAGGCTACGAATTCACCACATCACTTTGTTGTTCTTAAAACTCTCTATTAGGATTCCGACTAGACGCTTGCAACAACAACAAAATATAGTTTAAGCAAATTTACAACTAATAAAATAACTCATACCAACTAGTTGTGGCTCAGAGTCCAATTTGGTGCATTAACATGAAACTCTCAACTACTCCAGCTTTCTTTCCATTAAAGCTGCTGAAGCTAAATAGCAAAGGGTAGACAGCTACTTAACAGGTCAGGGAATTGGCATTAGGTACAAGCAAATGAGGTCTCCTTCCTCTGTTTCAAATGCTGTGGCACAGTTGTGAGAGGTTTTGCCTTGGTCTCGTATGACTGAAGTACTCACCTTCCCCATCAGGGCTCATATTTTCATAGGAATCCCAGCGTATCAGTGGGTCTGAGGTATTGTAATCAACTATCACTCCATGGTCATTCTGAAGGTGTTTAAATCCTAAAAAATAAACATCTGTTTGAGACAAAAAAATCATCGTGGCCACATTTGTAATTATATACATGCACATAGATATGTGGCCTTCCAACAGAGGTTTGATCCCCAGACTGCAGTACCATAGTCTGAAATGTAAGATAAGCAGCAATAGAGGAAGAAAGGTTATATAAATCAGCTAAGAAAAGCCTAATTTATGTTTTATTAGAGAAGGTACAAGCAGATAACATTATCTTGAGCTTCTTGACTATGATGTAGCTCTGATAGCTTGCATCAGACCCTAAAGACAACACAGATGATCCGCCAGACCTAAAAGGCAGGCATGACAAAACAAATAGCTTTCCAGAATGAAACCACAAGTATCCATAAAGAAATGGTACTAAAGGGATGATAAAATAACACTGTTACATACAGATCATTATTCTGATACCAGAGCAACTTATCACTACAGATGAACAGGAGAGCTGAAAAACACCACTCTGTCCCTCCCAGTTTCCCCAAGGTGCCAACTATGCTGTTTCATCCATTCTCCAGCCTCCTGGCAGAACCTGAGACCGGGCAGCTTGCCTTCCATGTGTTTGGCTGGCTGAAGCACACTCTGCCAAACATACCTGGAATTTGCAGTAGGAACCCACATTTTTGTGCCCTTAACAAGGCGTAAGATAATATTCAGCTTTTGAAAGAATGCCATGAGGAATTTAGGTGTGGTCCAGTGATTCAAAAGCAAAGCACAGGCATCAAGCACTCATGACTTTGGACTTGGCTTTGACACTGATAGAAATCAAATCGCTTTCTGCCTTTGCTCCTCTATCTAGATTAGGGAACAAAGAAATCTTCAGTTATCAACCCTCAGGCTGTGTCTGGAGAAGCAAGCCCTATTGTAAGTTGTTCTGAAGCAGCAGAATGTTACGCACATGCTGTGATTTTCAAAACAAGGACAGTTAAAATTAGAAGGACAGGAATGCTATGGTTCTGTACCTTCATATGCAGGCAGAAAAAAACCCTCTCTAGAGAGTTTCTCTGATCACATTTGTCTCATCTCTACAAGGCAGATTTATGAAGTTTGTTACCTAAATATTTAGGTGTCTTGTCTTCTTGGCATGTGCATTCTTTCTTAAAAACTGTATCACAGTCAGTTATTTTCTAGAACACTGTGTCCAGTCTCGAGCTACACGATACAAGAAGGACATGAATAAAGGGAAGCAAGTTCAGGGGAGGGCAACCAGGATGGTCAGGACTGAAAGACTCGGAAAGGTCAGGACTGAGGAAAGGCTGAGGGACCAGGTTTTCTTCAGTCTGGAGATTAGATGGTCTTTGGGAGGGACCGGACAGCAGCCCCACAAAGGCATGGAGGGGACAGAACCTCCATGTTGGGAGCTAGGTAGGAGAACAAAAAGGAACAGGCACAAATTGAATCTAGAAAAGTTTAGAGTGAATAGAAGGGAAAAAATAAATCCACTGTGAGGACAGTCAGACATTGGAACAGTCTGCCCATTGAGCATGGGAAGCCTCCATCCTTGGGGTTTTCAGGATTTGACCGGACAAAGGTCTAGGCAACCTGGTCCAGTCTCACAGATGAGCCTGCTTTCCAGTAATTAGGAGCCTGCTAAAACCCCACACCTCTGATTTGCTATCTAAGGAAGGGAGACTTGTCAAAAATTTGAGCCTTTTTCAGACATGTCAGCTGGCCTCTCTTCAAGCATTTACAATTCACAAATGTTTAGAGCAAGCTGGACAAATTTATTTATAAACCTGGTTTTCTTATATGGCTTTCTAACAGACTGAGGTCTTCGTGTTCAGCTGGACAGAATCCAGCTTCTTACTGGCTGTGACTACAAGTTTCTAAGCGATCAAACTGGTGGCGGGTGGGGAAAAAGAGGAAAACATGCACTTCACAGGACACTGGGAAAATGTATGAGACAGACAGTTAAGAATACCTGGTTTTCATTCAGTCTCAGGCAGAATCCATACTTTTCAGGACATCGTAAAATGAGTAAGAACACATCCATTAACAGAATTAAACTGCAATCTAAAGCATGATCTTAATTCTTATTGCAGGTTGTAATTAACTTAGACATATTACAATAGAATTCTGGAGGCATACATGCCAACTTCAGAGCAGGAGCATTTCCAACAAAATTAGAGCTGTATCTCGTTATGCTAAACTGAAGACAGCCCAAACTTCACCACAGCAAACATAACCAGTCATGACAACATCCAAAAAAGGTTACGGGATAGGGCTCTGCTGTCACTTTTGCCACTTATGCCAGGCTGAACTACCTACACTGTGCATGTTTTACACAGGTCATAGAATCACAGACTGGTTTGGGTTGAAAGGACCTAAAGCTCATCCACGTCCGACCCCCTGCCATGGGCAGGGACGTCTCACACCAGACCATGTTGCCCAAGGCTCTGTCCAACCTGGCCTTGAACGCTGCCGGGGATGGAGCATTTATCACTTCTCTGGGCACCCTGTGCCAGCGCCTCAGCACCCTCACAGGGAAGAGCTTCTGCCTTAGATCTAACCTGAACTTCCCCTGTTTCAGGTTGAACCCATCATCCCTTGTCCTATCACTACAGTCCCTGTTTCTGCTAGCCATCAGCAACTGTTCTGGTATAGCTTTAAAACAAAACCTGATCACTCCTATAGTGATGTAAATGCAGAGTCTTCATCAAAATTTTCAAATTTAAACCAGCAATTATCACATATTTTAAGAGTAAAGCGGAATTTCAGATTTTCTACAAGAGAAGTGGAATAAAAGAATGAAAAGGGATTTTTTATTTTTTTTTAATATACATTTCAACGTGGTTTATTTTCAAAGTAAATACATTTTTTCTTCTGCATCCTCACCTTGAAGTTTCTCTGGAGTTCCTGAAAACACTAATTCCACTTTGCCATAATCAGGGAAACGGTCATCTGAAAACAAAGGACAGTATTTCAGCAAGCTGTCTCCCAGGAGAGCATTTCCAAGGCAGCCAGAAAATAGGATTCTCTGTAGCTATTACCACATGTACCCTCATTGCCATTCCCTTGTCACTTGCAGTTTAGGGACTTGCTTCTGGAAGAGCCACATTCTTTGCCCCACACATTTTCCAGAAAACAGCACTTAAGCATCAGTTGGAGTTTTGTTTACATCCAAGAGCAGTCAAAAGCAGAAGAGATGTTCCCAAACCTCTCTCTCAACAGCCATGGCTGGCTTTGGTTTTTAAGGAAAACACAGCCAGGAACAAACTAAAATCGTTCTCTATATTGGCTAAACTGCAACACTTGACCACAAAATTTTTGTGCAGCCATATGTTGCAGGAAAATATGTTTGATTTCAGTTTGCTAGTAATGCAGGGTGAGGGAGTTACAATCCTGCAGAGAAACATACAAAAGTGAAGCAAAAATTTGGGAAATATAAAGGCTAAACCAAAACGTTTTCCAACGCATCTGAAAACTTTGCCTCCATTTCTGGATAGTCTGAAGCACATTAAAAGATCTCTATACTCAAGCAAACGAGGTCACAAACATGGTATCAGACTTTGTGATTGTTTTCATCAGCCAAAAACCGGATTGGCTTAGCTCACCTTATTTCCTGTCATGGTGACTAACAGAGTCACCACTTTAAACAAGTATCTGTTGTTTTTACAAATGGGAGAGGAGGTGATAAGGACTATGTAGGAGTATCTGAGTTATTCTGACAAGTTAACTCACTTGAAGAGCTTTTCTTCTCATTAGGGGTTTACCTGTGTTACATGTTATGAGTTAACTAACACAAAGCAGTCTCCCTTTCCCCAAAAATAAGGATGGGAAAAAAACCCAAGAATCCTTTTGGAAACAGGTCCTAAAGATGATCATCACATGCACAGGCACACACATGCACCCCCACACACCTATTCATCCAACCAACCACAGAAGGCAAATACCTTTGTTGGCATTGTCCAGATCCTCTTTGCCAAACACCAGCCCATGTCCTTGAATAGCTCCAGTGTGAAACTGAAGGCGAAAAACCACATCACGAGTAGCTGACCGGTATTTTTTGTGATAACACTTCAGCTGGAAAGAGAGAGGAACATGTCAGGAAACAATTTCTTACAAATCTGAACAAATGTGTATATGCATCGGTTAATAAGTAAAGCAGCCGCAGCGCAATTTAGTGCAGACACCTCTGATGTTGTAACAAGCAGGGTGTGTGTTATTCAATCCTTTCAAATTAGACAGGCCCAAGGCAACATAGTTCTGGATGTGTAAAAATAATAATGACTATTTTCATCACTATCAGTCACCAGTCAGATAATGAGTCAGAATCACAACAGTTGTCTGTAGAACACTGGAATGCTGACTTGTACCCCTGCTTCTTCACAGCACCAAATTAATGGAAAACTGAATGATAGCACACCCATTTCAAAATAACTGAGGAATACGCAGGGTTTAAAATCAAGGCTGATTACATTTTGTGCAAGACTTCTTAAAAACGTACCCTAGTGATGATGGGACCTTGTTTTATGTTCCTGTGGGAAGCTGGTAGTAGTTTTGACACCTTGGCTAGAACACCACAGAACTCTGTACAAATAACATCTAGTATGAATTTCAGTAGCCAAAGGTGAGCACAATACATCTACTTTCTAATACCACCTTCCTTTAGGCTAGACCCATGGATATTTTACCTACTAATTCTCTGAGCCAACTGGAAGACAAAACCACTCAGATTTAGGGTTTTTTTAAACCACACACTTCAGGTGGTTAAACCCTCTGGAGTTGGAGGCAGAGCATCCTACAGATTATTCTTTTTCCTGAAACCACTGACGGTTTTGCTTAGACACAGTAAAAACAATATTCAAACCTGAAGTCTTTGTTTAGGAAATACCACCATGCTTAATAAGAATGGCTTGCTCAGAATTACCTCCAGTAAGAGCATGGGATGAATGAAGCTGACCTCTCTGAAAAGGATGCAAGCAGTACTGAAAAGCTGTGTGTGCACTTTTCATTTTAAACACACATACATTTGAGATGCAGTGAATCTGTCTCTCACTGATCTCTTTTGTGATCTATTCCATTTCCTTAGGCACCGACAGCCCCCCAATGAATAACAAGTATTCCTGTATTTGAAAGTGTCCCACACCTCCAGCTTATACCAATTTACAACAGTATATTTAAAACTTCTTTCTCCATTTTTCAGGGAAAGAAAGGACGATGTACTCAACTGAATGGGGAGGTGAAGTAGGAAAGGGAAGAGAAGGAAGGATAATAAAAAATATTATTTCAAAAGAAAAGAAGAAAAAAAGAAGACTGTTACAAAGGACCCCTTACACTGAGGTTCAACATGTCTCAAAGTCGTACATAAATGTAAAAAAGAAACCTACTAGCAACAGACCAGGAATTCTGACAATACTTCCCCCCATCATTCATTATACATATTCTTCTGTCCTCTTAGTTTAACAAACAGAAAGGCATGGCAACTAACCATCTTTACTTCCTCTGTGCATAACTGTGTATAACAAGCAAGAGCAGAAAGCAGACAGATTTAAAATGATAGTGCTGCTATTCAACCATAGTTATGCTTTGCACACTGGCAAATACACACGCTGTATTACAGAGCATAAATTTCTTTCTAAATACTGCACATGCTTATAAAAACAGAAAGCTATTTAGAATTAGGTGTTTTCTTTACAGCATAGAGTTTTACGATTGTGCATGTTGCCTGCCAAGTTATGGGACAAGGGTGTTTTTAATGCTAAGTTACAAATACTCCCCAAAGCAATTAGGGATACAGGCCTTATTGCGCTTGGTGATGCTGTGAAATGGGAAGGCTGAGAGCAATTGTTTTGGTTCCTAAAAACCTTCTAGGATGACGACTAAATTAACTTAGTAGCCTATTTTGTAGCGTGTCTGCAACCATTTGCTCTATTTATTTTCTTCTACAAGAATGCAAAATAGGTCAGAGACTGTAAACTAAATGGCACAGGACCAGATGTTCTTTCCATACAATTAACTTACCATAATATCTCCCTTTAAAAGCTGGGCAGGGTCTACAGCAATGCAGATTCGGCTTTGATTCTCTGGCCCTACGCTACTTAACAGGAGAGAAAAGACAAATAAAATATATGGTTTAAAAGAAACAAACACAAAACAAAAAAACAAGAGAAAAAAAAGAAAAAAGACCATATAATTGTGCAATTGTGAGGATTAAAACTGGATTCAAACAAAGGAAAATGCTTACAACTTACTAGATTCCAGATGTATAAACTGGCTGCATAGCCTGGTATAACTTCAGAAAAGGCCGGCAAGCTGGAAAGAAGTCAACAGAAACGACTGTTTTGTAACTATTTTCCTTTACCTGTTTTTCCTATCATTGTAATATTGTTTACCTATTTTTCCTATAGTTGCAATAATGTTGTTTTCATAGTTGTAATATTTCCTATAGTGCAACTAGGAAGCCTCATGCACATCCAGACTGAGCAACGTGGCACGGAAGTGGCACAATTTTGACTGTCAAAATAGTCCTTCAAAGCAAAATTGGCTTTGACAGATTCATTTTCTTTTTGTCACTTTTTCCTGATCTTCAGTTTAGTTCTGAACTGGGGAGGAGGGGATTTTAAAGGATTTTGATAAGGAAAGAAAGAGGGAACACTCTGCTCCTTATTAAATGTCTGTCTGCCTGCCTGCCCACTTTTTCTGTAGGAAAACAAAACGAAGGGAAGAAACAGAATGGCCAAAACAAAACATAAACTAACCCCAAAACAAAACAGAAAGCATTTTCAACATTAAACAAAATCTTTTATCTACAGTTTTATTTCTCCTAAGTCCCTTAAATTTCTTACTTCAACAAACAATAACCTCTCTTTATTGAAATAGTTACTTTAGAAATGAAAGCAGACTAACAGATTAAACAACAGTGACAACGGAGCATTGCAAATTCATGCTGTTGACATTTCAAAAGACAGGTACTATTTAACTCTTGGATGATAAAAATACAGCATTGTATTTGTTTATTATGCTCTAGCACAATGTTTTTGTTTAGCATTTTCATTTTAAAGCCACTTATAAGAAGCCACTTTAGAAGCACACCTCCTATAAGTTTTACTCTAAGGATTTTTCTCTTTTCCTGGCTCTTTTAGTGGAAATATCTGGGCTGGTATCAAGGAGCATTAACTTACTTTGAGATTTATGCAGGCTTTCTATAAAGCTACAAAATGAAATGAGACTTTTTGCCTCCACTTAGTAAGGAAAGTTAGGTAATTTACCTCCCCCGGCATCGAAGCTTGGGATGCCATGAAGGATAACATAGTGCAGAAACAGAGGAGTTGCATTCATTTTCACAGATCCAGATAGAAGGCCACTTAAGAATTGCACATATCTAAAAATATAAAATTGATCTGAATTAAATAAAAACGGTAATGCAACCACATCATACATTCTTTACACATTAATATTTCTAGGCCATGAGTGATGAGTAGCATTATAACAGTATACATAACTTCACAAAATACCATGAAAAGACACTTTACCACTTCATTAAATCCATGGCTGTTACATTGCTATTCTTGGCATCTTTATTTTAGTTATTTGCATCACTACTACATAAGAAAGGAACCAATAGGGGTAGGAAAGTCAATCATTTTAGTATACTGTTCTAGTTGCAACTGAAGGTCTCCACTGGCTTTCACAGCTGAGACATGGGAGCATCACTCCATTTAACTGTGAAGTGCACTTCATTGAAACAAGAGGAAGAAGTGCCCTGGTCAGAATTCTTAGCATTAAGGCTAAGGCAGGCAAATAACATCTTCATAATGAGAAGCACCAAACAGAGGAAAACTACCATAGCAATGTGAAAACCATTGTATTTCTGCTACTTAATGTCTGGTTTGGTCACAAGCTAATGAGTAAGTAAATGCAAGTGAACATCATTGCAGTGTGTGTGAAACAAATTCCTCCTATTTCCTTAAATAACCAAAAGTCTCTAACAGTCTCTTGCCAAAATGAGGGAACTAGTGAACCCCAGAACTATTCACTTCCCAATCTGCTCACTTTGAGTCCTAATTCAACCTTATACATGCAGACTGAAAAGGTAAGACATCCAGATAGAGCGAATGAATAATGCATGCTTTGACAAACATTTACTAGCATGGAGAAGGGGTAGATGTATAATCTGCAGATCATCCAAACACGTGGTAATAAAATCTTTACTGCACACAAATCAACACACAATCCATACACATCATTTGTGCCACAGAAAAATGAGTCCTGGAGCAATCAAGAAATAGATTGTGACACCTCTTTTTGTTAGCAAACAATGCAGTAAGAACACATGTAGATAATAGTGTGGTACAAAAAGTCTTATCTATTTTGGGTTAGGAAGGAAGGAAGGAGGAACTGAAGGAGTTATCACAGAAGGAATACTAATACAAGACAAAGTGATGGGAGCTCAGAATCACTGGAGGATCTTGTGGAAATAGCCTTCAAATAGCAGGGAAGAGAGTAAGGGGGAGAGGGGCAGAAGGCGGGGATGATGTTTCTTATTAGTATAAAATAGAAAGCATTTAAATACCTTCTTTGGGATGGCTGCATTAAAGCTGAAACTTTATCATCAAAGAATTTCTTCATAGCAAATCTGTCTAGAGCCTGATCAGCACTGTCAAAACAGAGACACAAATGCCATGTTATTCCAGTTTGGGGTTATCTTGGAAATTCAGTAGGTTACAGCTTGAAATATGCCAAAATATTTGGAAAGAAAAAGAAGGAAAGTAAGTAGAAAGAAAAGAAAGCAGCACCTAAGTAGCCACTCTGGCACAGATCAGACAAGAATGTTTTTTCCACTGACACCTCCTTATTCCACACCTTAAGGCAGTCTCCTTCCTGACAAAGCACCTACTCCTTTATTCAATTACCTGGATTGCATATTTCCAACATGAATATGTTAAAGTCATAACGCAATAAACTTCAGCAAAGCCAAGCAGTTCAAACTGCAAAAGAAGGATACTTGCCATAATTGCCTGAGAGTGCACTCGGGAGTTCTCTGTGAAATACAGATTTGTTCTCTTTGTGAAAAAGCAGCAGCAACTTTACAGGGATGGAAACCACTGCCTAGCTCTGACTGTAGTACATGAGGTGCAAAGGATGCCAGGCTAAAGGATCATTTAAGCAGTCAAATAATTCATTCAGCCTTTGTTTCCTGTACCATAAGCCACCAAGGGGGAGAATACTTAAAGTGTTCATCTTTTGCATCAGACACCCACAAACTCTTCAAACACACAATTAAGGAGCAAGATATTCAGAAAAATACATTTTCTTCTGTTCTCTATTCAGAATGGCTCTGATGAAGGGCTTCTGCCTCTGTGTGATAGAAGGCAACAGAGTATGGAAAAAAGAAACAGAAGTGCCAAAACTCAGTAAGGATGCTCTTAACCACATACGCCATGAAACATGCTGTGCTGATTGTGTTGTATCTACACCAGACAAAAACCAATGTGTCTCTTAACGGATGTAGGTGACAGTGTTAAAAACAGGACATTAAAAAAAGCACAAGTTTCAAAATTATTAGGCTCTGAAATCTGGAATGTTAAATTCCACACCTAATTCAACCTCAATGAGTTCAGAGGAAGAGAACTGTGCAAAGTGTACATTTGCTTATCAAGCTAAAAATGGAATTTATACCTTTCCCAAAACTTAATCCAAAGCTACAGATTGTCTTGATGGGATGCTGGATCAGGCTGTAAAGTCACACCTTTTCTTCATGGGTGATAAAGATTACATAGTGTGTGCTTAAGAATATCCTTGACCCAAAAACTCTCTTCTCCACCCAATCCATCATACATCTTTACCTACACTACCACCCAGAATCTTGGCAACCCACTTGTAACTGGCCAAAGACTGCAAGTGATTTACTTGTTAAAGCAGTTTACCAGCTACTACAAAGAGCTCTGCTTGCCCTCCTTAAATTTGACAGCACATTATTCCTTACTAAATGAGAAAATCAGGTATTTATAACATCTAACCAAAAGGGGGTTGCATCATAAAGCTTTTTCCCTAAGCCTACACTTTTTGGCACAGTCATGCAGACAACTAGGAACTTTATTTAGTGTGAACATCCTCAACGTCTTCTGAGTACTGTTTCTGACACAGTAGCTGGTACCCTCAACCTGCAGTAATTTCTGCATCTCTGAGGGTGCTGTGTACCATTTGGATAATGCTAGGGACACACAAATCCTAGCTGGGAAACTTTCCCAACTCTATTCCTACTAGAAAAGTTAGGTTTTGGACAGGAGCTGACAAATAGCCAGAAATTTAAAGGAGGACTTCCAAACTCACCCCTCCCTTGCAACCTCACTGCAGGAATCCTGCATTTCTTTGAGGTAAAAAGCAAGACGTTTCAATGCTGGGCTTTACAATCATATCCAGGTATTGTTCTGTTATGACATTACTAAAATGTGTTTATAGCCAGGTACCACCTTTAAGGATCATAAAATATTGCAAAACTGAGATACCAACACAGTACTGTATTATCCACACTTGGCAGATTTTGTTATTCACAATACTTCTCAACAGAATATCGTAAATGTGTGGCAACCACTGTCCTAACTACTACTTGAAGATATATGTATTTATTTTTCCAGCACATATTGGTGGGTATAAACCACTGAATTTCTGAGTCTACAATTACCTTTGGATCAGGTTACCAGAGTGCAAAGATCATTTCCCGAGATGCTGGTTTTACTGAAATCCAGGAGTAATTTGCCATCAGCCTGTAGTGATTCAGGACTTCATCGACTACGGTATTGGATCAAATCTATTACTGACAGGCTGGGGTGTGAACTCAGAACCAAATCTGATTTAAGCATGGCCTCTACAGTGCATTTTTATTTTAATATATTTAGAGATGGATGTATAAAAGAGACCAAAAGAAAACCATTTGATTAAAAAACAAATAAAACCCCTGAAACAAAACACATTTCATCCTTTTAAGACCATTTATCAAATTTTATCTTTGTTGATGGAAATTGTCAACTGCCATTTCATAAAGTTGAGCACTCTAAAAGAAAGAATTCAAACCAAGTAACCAGACACCTATTGTTTGAGCTCACTACAAGATAAAGGCTAGATTATTTCTTAAATTGCATTCTGCACTTTAATCAATGTCTAAGAATTCTCTATTCAAATACTGATTCCAGATGCTAGTAACTGTTTTCTTTAAGTACTTTAGGAATAGCTTCTCATTGATTCAAAAGAGACAACTTCATGGACGTGGCAAACAGATGGATTTAATAGAATAAAGATGATACCATTATATAAAAATGATTTCTTCATTCATTATTTAGAGAATTTTCCTGCAGAATCACTGAATATCACAGATTAGAAGGGACCTTAGGGTGTCACCTAGTCCAACCTGCTGCTGAAAGCAGGATCACGAGAAAGCTGTCTTAAAAACAGGCTGGTTTAATACATGCTCCAGGACTTTGCGAAAAAAACCTGACAATCCTCAGCTGACAACCAGTAAGCTCACAAACAGTACTACAGTTAAAAGGCATCTTTTTTCTGGTGTACCCTTACTTGTATAAAATACACAATATGCATTATTCAAAACTTACCTTGCAGAAACATTGGTGAAGTGCATATATGATGATATGATAACGCCTATCCTTCCTTTCCCTCCCTATATTAGGAAAAAGAGAATGATAGTTTCATTAATTTCTTACATTACTGGGCTTTATTTCATTTAAGACCCATACTAACCAAACTTCAAGACAGAATATTCAGAGAACCCTTTTGCTCATGCATCTCCTGTGTAGTCAGAAAGGTGGCAGTGATGGGCAGCAGCTTGTTTTTCTATGCAAGCCTGCTGCCAAGTGACATAGAAACCACTAAGCAGGATTTCTATGTGTGTGCCTGTCAAGTGTTACTGACTGAGAGGAAATTAGTTATAAAAGAAAAATAAACTTGACCAGCAGTAGAAACATTGGTTCAACTCTTCTAATTTTATATTACTTTTTTCCAGAGATCATTCACAGCAAGTCTAGACGACATTGCAATTTCTGGCATGAAATGCTATTAAATACCTATTTTGGAAAGCACACGAGTTTCCAACAGGTTTGGGCATTTTTACCTCCCCTGCACCTGAGATTTAACACAACTATTTTTCTACGGATAATTTAAAAAACGTTACAAATCTTGTTAAATAAATTAAATGACATGAATTCAGTACAATTTACCAAGCAGTAATTCCCACAGATTCGAAAACAATTTCAGTCTCTCAGCCAATACAAGTAGCTGTATCTATCTTCATGGTTGGAAACTTGATAGTCATTACCAAAAGGCATTAAACAACAATATGCACTACCAATCAGTATAGAAAATACCCAGGAATACTTTGCCCCCTTTTGTCCCATATATGGGCCATTCTCCTGGCTGCAGTCCTGCAACTGGAAAGAATTCAACAGTTTAATGCAATCATGGCATTCTGTCTGCAATTCAGGACTGGGGGCTATACAACCTGACTTGAAGGGAGGTTTTGGCCCCATTCTGTTTAGAGTGATATCTGCCAATGATACAGAGCCAGATATGCCTCAAGTGTCACCAGCACACCTACCAACTCAGTTCTGAATTCACTTTATTTCTCTTCATTGTGAGCAAGCAAGGAGAAGAAGTAACAGCACACAGTGGTAGCTTTGCTATAAGGCTTTGTTATAAGGCACTGCTATGATGCTGGCAGTTAAAACCTGTCAGAAGTATCCAGGAGGTACTTAATGCCCTCACTTCCTATAACCACACAACAGTCTAAAGGGATGATCTGTGATATGTTGCCTATCCTTATCCCACAGCAAAATCCATGAATGTCACAGAACACGAAGAGCTTCTAAAGAGGTTGCTACCGAGCTGGAAAAAACCTCAAGTTTCTATATACACTCACAGAAGTAGCAGTGCTATAACCTCAGTTATTACATGCAAGGTCAGTGGATTTAAGCTTACTTGAATCAAATGAAGATTGATTCAGTGCTCCCAACACTGAAAACAGATCAAACTTTCTTGGTGTTTTTCAAATGGTTAAGAATTAAGGACAAGGTTTTTGAAATGAATCCAAACTGACAGGTGATGTGCACACATAAATCTCACTTACTCTGCAATGGATCACAACCACGTGTTGAGGATCATTGTTCAGCCACGACTCCATGGCCTTGCAGATGGTGCACACCTTGTCGAGAGGTGGAGCATGGAGATCGGGCCACCCCACATCCATAATCTGCAATTAAACAAGTAATAGTCACAAGAGACACCTTGATCCTAATATTACATATTAAGACCTGGCTTCAAATAATTAGGATGGTCAAGAAACTCCACATTTTTTCCAACCCCATTCAAATGACGTAACTAAACCACACTTACAGGTCTCTTCAGGGGAGGAAGGTGATTTAAGATACTAGTACTTTTTTAAGAACAAACAAGCAACTCCCCCCCCAAACCCACCAACCACTCACAAGTGACATTTCTGAAGATCTTGATTTCTTAGAAGAATTTTCATTTAGAAATTCAAGTATTTTATAACAGTAAAATATTTAGAAAGTCAAAATTACAACAAAAGAATGTTAACTGGCCTGCTCCACTGTTTTGGGATTGTTTTTAATTTGTGATTTATTCCCTTCAAATGCAACAGATTTGACATCTCAAACTTCTGTTCATATTTAGCTTTCAACTTCAGTCACTATATAATACTGTTTACTCAACCTGTTGTTATTATATGCATATTTAACCCTAACAACGGCTGTAACCATGAACAACTTAAATTCTTCGTGATCAACAAAGCATTCAAAAGGTCAAAATTAAGAGTTCTTTTAATATTTTCCTCAGGTATTGTATATCCCTGTAAATCTACTGCTGTAAACAGACATCTGCGCTACTCTGGCCTTATGATAGCTGCTGAAAAGTAATTGCATATCATTTTTTACAACAAACAAATACAACAATTGGTAAGGAAGAACAAAAGGCAGACATAATTCTGACATTCCTTATGTCTCTACAATCGCAGAGAAGCAACTATGAAATGATGATACAAAAGGGAAGTCTCTATTTGAACTGAGCTCACTAGCTCCAGCTATCAGACTGCACATTACAGGATAGAACACCTCAGTATCCTGTGACTGCACAAAGAAAGCATATTTGGAGTAAAATTTGTATCACTCAATAGCAATTTTTCAGTAGTCATAATGGGCTTCAGGTCCTGTGTGCAAAGTCTAAGCAAACAACAGGAACAGCATTGTAAGGCACAGACCTGACAGACACAAAACAACAACTAGGGAGAAAATAAAAAGGGATGCAAGTGGGTGTGTTTTTACCAACTTCCAAAAATTGTTCTCTCACTAACGCTTGCACAGCTTCAGGGTTATGAGGCCATTTGAGCCTAGTATTTAAGACTAGAAAGAGATGTGAGAGAAGACAAGCAATACCTTTGGGTTAAGCTTGGCGAGGTCATATCTCTTTTCGGAGAGGTTTAACACCTGTTTAGAAAGAAAGAAAAAACCATCAACCACCAAGACTGCACAACTGCTGTAGTAAACAGCTGTACTTGAAACACATCATAGTTACAAGAAACTACACTAGTAAGACTTCAGGTTTGCCACTGTTTTACTAAACTGAATTAACATTTGAAGTCAAGTAGCACTAGCAAATGTATTTTAAGTGTTCAGTTATTATATGATGAAACTAAATGCACATTTTGAAAATGGATAATTAGACTTCTACTATATTTTGTTTATTTCACATGGCTTTTATTTAGTCAGAGCTATGAGAGACCTGGGCACCCTGCAAAATAACTGCATGGCATAAGAATTAACAAAGAAAAGTGGGGGAGGGTGGTACAGTCTTAAATGTCTGAATGGGAGTGCCTGGCAAGAAGATATTGGTCTGTCAGAACTGCACAGGGAAGATATGGCATAGCTATTTAACTAGAGCTCAGCCTGTGAGATCTTCCAACTCTGCTGTTAAACCATTAGACAGTAAGTCAACACAGACCTAGTGCGTAATAAGGAACAGTTAAAGAAATAAGACTGCTAAATTAACAAAAAGAAAGCAGTGTATACAAGTATATTTGACTCATTAAGAAGTACTTTAAATCAGTATCAAACAATAACAAAAACCTAACAAACCATTCTATGATATGATTCTATGAGAGGGAACAGCCTCAAGTTGCACTAGGGGAGGTTTAGACTGGATATTTGGGTTTGGTTTGGGGTTTTTGCTGCTATACATGTGCATCTTGAGCAGACTGAAGGCATCTTCGAAACATGAGAAACAAAAGAGTTTAAAATGAGCTCTCTAGATCTACAACCTGGCTGTGGTTTGCCAGGTTATCTTGCAAAGTTGCAGAAACATACTTGGAGCAGACAGCATCAAACTTCCTTTTGACCAAGCCAGCCAATTTCCAAAGTACTCATTAGAATACAAGTAAATAAACAGAACTAAATTAAAATAAACCCAAAACCACCACACATCCAAACTCCACAAGAGAAACAGACTGCAATCCCACTTAGACAGAGGACATCCTAAACAAGACTTACCATAGATCAGATTTTTGTAATACAAACAGCTAGTTAGTGAGATTTAACTGATCTGAGACTACAAACTTATTTCACAGATACAAAATGTTGCATAGGAAAGGCCACTTAGAAGAGCTGAATTTGAATGAGTAAAAGGTTTACATCCAGGTCACCTTCAAACTCACTATCTTGTGCCTTATAAGCTACCAGTGCCTGATGGACGGGAAGCCAACAGCAAGAAGGTGGCATGCTGAGGCCATCAGACCATATTAGAAGTGCATCTTGAGGACAACAGCTGGTTCATAATGCACCTATGACACCTCACTTTGTGAGCAAAAGATTACGTATTTAAATCATTAGGTGGAATCTCTCCAGAAACTGATTTCCACTGTGAGTCAAGTTCATGCTCCTGAAGCATGGATTTGACTAATAGTTTACACATGCTTTATTCTCTTTTCATAGTTTAAACATTTCTTAGTTCACTCTAAGCCAGTAGATGAAAAAAATACTGGCCCTGTTTTAAATTCACCTTCATAGCACAAGCTGAGACAATACATGCCATAGGGTTTAGATGCACTGGTGAGAAACAGCACAGAAGATGAACAGTTTGGGTCATCATTTAAAAAACAAGATATTCTGTATATGGAGCTCATTATAGATTTGCTTACAATTTAATTTCCTATAGAAAGCCAAAGAGCAGGGAAAAAATGCATCTAAATCAAGTTAATGAGAAAGAGCGGGACAGAACATACAAACAGCAACCCTGCTTTTATATGTTGTTTCACAATGTATGGTAGAGACAGCCAAGACATGATGGTGAGAGACCATCAGATACCCAGCTGAGGACCCAGATGTATCTGGCTGCTCCACATTGCAGGGTGGGTTCTTTTAAAAGCATGCTTTGAACAATGAAAATGCTCAGTGCAATTATTCTACAGTATTTGACTATGTGCTATAACAACAGAGACTGCAGTGCCACCAGCAGAAAAGTGCTTTTAATCATAGAACCATAGAATAGTTAAGGTTGGAAAGGACCTTAAGATTATCCAATTCCAACCCCCTGCCACGGGCAGGGACGCCTCACATTAGACCATGTCACCCAAAGCTCTGTCCAACCTGGCCTTGAACACTGCCTGGGATGGAGCATTTACCACTTCTCTGGGCACCCTGTGCCAGCACCTCAGCACCCTCACAGGGAAGAACCTCTGCCTTATACCTAACCTGAACTTCCCCTGTTTCAGTTTGAACCCATCACCCCTATCCTGTCACTACAGTCCCTGATGAAGGTCCCTCTCCAGCATCCTTGTAGCCTCCTTCAGGCACTGGAAGCTGCTCTGAGGTCTCCACGCAGCTTCTCTTCTCCAGGCTCAACAGCCCTAATGTTCTCAGCCTGTCTTTGTATGGGAAGTGCTTCAGCCCCTGAGCATCCTCATGGCCTCCTCTGGACTTGCTCCAACAGCTCCATGTCCTTCTGATGCTGGGGACACCCGCACTGCACACAGTGCTGCAAGTGGGGTCTCACGAGAGCAGAGCAGAGGGGCAGGATCACCTCCTTCAATCTGTCCCTGCCTAACATCTTAGCACACTACTGAAAATCTTACTCTTGCTTGCACTGTAAAGGTGGACCAAAGAGGCTTTAGGTGATTGACTTCTAGTTTATAATGATATGCATGGACCTACAAGTAGTCTTCCTGCAAGACATAAGATGTGTCACAAATGACTGATCCTACACATACCAAGTAATTATCGCCGTGTTTGGATTTGAGCATCCGGGTTACATCTTGCAGATTATGGAGGTAAGTTTCCTCAGAACAGCTAGCAGGGAAGGAGACAGAGATGATCCGTTCTGTGATGTAGGTGAGGTCAAGTTCATAGCCCTCCTCCATAATGTGATCCAAGTCTGCACTTCTGTGAAGAAATTGGATGTGTCAGTTTAGAGCAAAGCAGCCAAGAACAAACACAGCCTATTAATGGAAGGAACTCCAACTTGGACTCATACAGTCAAGCATCTGATGTTTCCAATATTTTCATTACAATTACAACTTACTAAATACTACAGAGCTCAAATTACTGGGTTCAGTACACATAAGGAGTTAGCCAAACATCAGTTATTTATATCAAAACTATAGTGAACAAATCTCTGCAATTAATAATGTAAGAAAGGAGTAAAATGAATATAAGCAACTTTGACTAACACTAGTGCAACAGATTCAGAAGTTAAACAGTAAACATACAGGTACCTAATGTCTGTAGAAATGCTTAAAAATAGGCAGATTCACCAGTGATCTGTAGAACACTGAAGATACCATCTTGAAATCTGCTCTGAGTAACACCAAAGTGAATCCAAAACCAGTCCCCAAAATGCAACAGACACCAGTGTAATACAGTTATTCTCACAGGTTAGTCTACAGATACTGTTTAACTTCTTTTACAGGCTGAGGGCACAACCAGTCACCTTACCTTGTCCTTCTTAATAGGATAATCAGAGGATTACAGTCATTAAGTTAAAAGGAAGCTCAGCAAATATGCCCAGCTGTTTTCTCAGACAGGGATTGTAAAAATGGTCTGGGCATAGCAGGACATGTCTTGCAGAAGACTGAACTCACAGAAATCAGAACCACAAATAACAAAACCTAAAGCCACCACAGCATTATGTGACAGTACTATACAAAATAGGAAAGAAACACTTGCCGTGATCCTTTGTCACAACTGAAAGAGGAGTTCTTCGAAGCACTGCTGGAATTCTGGAACAAAGAAAGCAGAGCAGTCAATGTAGTATCTCCCTTGCTGCCACTGATGTCAATCAATGTTCCTGCCTTTTTTCTCATTTATTATGTCCATACCGTGTAAAACTTCACCAGCAACAGGATAAGAGAGGATCACTGCCTTATGTTTTGGCTGCAAACACTGTGGTTATGGCCAGGTTATGTCCAACTCTTCATACAGACTCACCACTACCTTTGACAACTCACTACTGCCAGAGAAGGACTGTTGGTCTCTTGTGCCCTTGGTAACTGCCTTAAGATTAGAGAAAACATTCAATGGACTTCAGAGAAGATGGAGTCTGAATTTCTGTATAAACCTGCAGAATTAAGTTCCTCTCAAGTGATTCTTTTATTTCAATACCGAAAAATAAACTCAATTTATTCCTGTATCAGAGTCCTGCGAGTCTGAATAGAAGCCTGAGCTGCAATGATTTTGCTTTATGAGAACTTAGTGTGCGTCTTTTGTAGTTTTGTTTATTCAGTAACTATGCATTAAAAAGTGTCAAAATGTTCTCCCCTATGAACTTCAGCAATAGAATTTTTCTCACTTGAATTTAGCTGTGTCAGAATTAAGCTCCAGTGTGACAGTCACCCAAGCTCTCTGTAGAGGAACAGAGACATCTAGAGGGGGCAGTATCCCTTCCTTCCATGAGAGGTTTTTAGAGTAAGACAGCTATTACTATACCAGTATTAAATAAAAATATTTACTTCACATTTAGATACATCTTTCCATACAGAAAGTCAGAAGTTCAATTCATGCATCAATAACTCCAGAAGAGAAACAGTATTCACTCATTTTCCTACCCTTAAAGTTATACTTACTATACAGAAAAATACACAGAAAAGCTTATTTAGATGAACCATAAGAGCTGGAAAGCTTAGAAGCCCTTCAGTTCTGGCTGCCTACATAACAAATATTCCCAAACCAAATAAATGGTGTTTGAATGGAAAAGGCCTGAGAACTTTTCACACAGTGACACTGTATATCAAAATCTGGGAAGAGGTAGGACACATACAAGCATGCTTTCTTCCAAAATTTCCAGAAATCGGCCATTCTGGCAAATATTAAAGCATAAGGTACACCTCACCTAGGTGTTGGTCCCACTTCCACTAGTTCCTGTCTTTACTTAGACAACAGACAGTGAGGAAACTTCATGGTATTTTCAGCTTCTTTTTACTCAATCTTTTCTCAGGATTTTAAAGGCTGTAGGTAATACACTGTGGGTGCCAAACCAAGTAAATAACTCAGAATTCAAATTTAAGACAAAGCTTTCAGCATGTTTTGGTTTGCTTTTATAGCTATAAAGCAGTTAGCAGAACGTGCCTCTCCCTTCACTCCCTTGGTCTCTGTTGGCCACACAGATGTATCCATTACTTAAGGATTCCACCATTTATTAATAACTTTCATGACTAAACCCCATGCAACCTGAATAATCAGGCACTTATTTCCTTATTAGAGGAAGCCACTAAATGATAAAATCATTCTCTGTTGCACACTGTTGTAGCACATCAGCTAGCACATCACGTAAGTAGCATGCAGCGTGTAAGTATATGAGCAATAACATAACATGAACCACTAGCAGCAGAAAGCCCTGTTAGTGACATCTATCATGTTTCATTGCATGGGCTCAAGTAGCTGCAATACTCCTCAGTCTGTCGTAAGGGTATGCTTTTATACAAATTCTGGATAGCCCACAAAATCAACAGAACCATCTTCAAAAGATACAGATTGAGATCATGAAACTCTCCATTGCCTATCTATGGAGCATCAAACCACTCAATTTTACTTAACTCCTCATCAGGTCAAGATGACCTTGTACATTGTATGTTGCCTACAGTCAGTGACTTGTTGGCAAATGGACAAACAGTCCAGACACAATCTGGTTTTCTGCAGTCCTCTACCTTACAATCACGTTGTCTTTCCATGGCTTAATTATGTTGTAGATACTGACACATTCTTTTTATTTCAGTTTTTACTATTTGTTTTGTTTCCTAACTGTCAATGGCCACACTGCTAACTCTTCCCCTCACAGCTAAAATATTTAGCAAAATCCAAAAGGATACATGACACACCACAAAGGCAGAATGGTTACTGCAGACAGCATAACCAGCCACTTTAAAAGCAGAGTTTTCAAGAAGGAAAACACCTCCCATTCTCCCATTCATTCAGTTTTAAGGGATTTTTATAACCCAAACAAACAGATCAATCTCAAACAATAACACATAAAAGCTATCCCTATATAAACAAGTGCAACGAATCTTTTGGTCAGACAAATTTAGCTGTAGTTGTGGTATGAAAGCCAGCAGGGGGAAGCAATCGCTTCTCAACAGACATCTGTCTTCTCTCAGCCACAGAATGGTATTAAGGAGCAAATCCATTGCACCCAATGTACTGCGTCATTGCTCTTTTCCAGGGAAATCTCAAGCTGTGCAACTCATACCTTTGACATCCTCCTTACTGCTTCTTCTACCATCTTTGGCTTGGGCATCTAGTCCTGGGTACATTCAGAGATTGCTACCCCAGCTTCATCAAAACCCATCCTCAGATGGGACCATCCCAGAGTCCACGACAGCCCAGGTGTGAAACAGAAGCTAAGAAATGGGCCCATATTTAATTCTACATCATTTTCAGGTCACAAGAGTCACTAGAAGGTAAGTTTCCCAGCACAGCCTGCTATCAGCCTAAGCATAGAAGTGGACAAGACAGCATTTAAAACACAGTTTGGACAAAACAGGCTTTTGAGATCAGTCTTGTTTATTCACCTTCCTCTGACACCAAAGAGAGTGAACCTATTTATGGATTACCTGGTCTGCCTCAAATAGCAAGTTCATGCTGTCCCAGGCTGCATCTCATACCTTTACAATCTCTCTTCCAGTCCCTCCACAGCTTCAGAGCAAAAACATGACACAGGTATAGTACAGGCCATCTCACAGAGTGGCACGGAGGTGGCATTAAGGCACCTTCTGCACTAGTCCAGAAACAGAAGGAATAAGAAATAACCTCTCTGCCAAGCGTGCATCCCCTCACCTCTGCCGAAAGGCTGCCTCTCAAGGAAAGAAATGAGGAATAGTGAGTAAAAAATAATGCAAATCATGTCTCTCAGCATGACGATCATCCTCAACCTTTCTGAGAACTGAATAAGAGAAGCTGGATTACAACTAGTAGGCTTACTCCATAGGCTGAAGTCTTCTGTAGTAAAGCTTCAGAAACCAGAAAGATCATGGAAGGGATAAAGGGTGAAGGGAGATGAGTTCTGCATCAGATAAATTCATTTACATTTTGTCAGTACACTGATTTACTACCTTTTATATGACAGCTCTGGGAAACAATCAAAACCCTACTATGTAAACTGCTAGTTTCCAAAACTAAAGTAAAACTGGACATGTAGGCCACACGTGTGCTTAGAAATAGCAGGTGGGATAACAACTCACTCATTTTGAGACTAGAATCAAAGGCAGGCTAAGGAAGCCAAATGGAGAATCATTCACTAGCCTTTCCCAAGGCCCTGTTCCTGGCATTGAACTATAATATAATACAATATCAGCTTAAAAGCTATCTCAGCAGAATATAAGAACTACTGGTTTCAAGGACCAGGTTGCTTTAAACAGCTGAGACAGCTGTACATCAGCTATCTGCTCCTCCAAGAAACAGCACTACTGAAAACTCACAACTCAGGATCTGACACGCATTCATGCAGCTCATCTGTATCTTTCCTGGGCTCCTTCTTGAATGGGAACATTAACAAGTGTAAGGATCAATGAGTAGAACCTCCAAGTATCTGAAATGTAAATCAATGAGTAATCTGTGACTTAAAGGTTTCAGGATATATTTTGAAAGGATGACATGGATCTACTTGGGATATAACTGTTTTATTTGTGCCTATTTCTGATGTGGATATAAGCATCAGAAAATGTGATTAGCAAACATGCCATAAAATTACATGCATTTTACACAGCTTTTAATTAGCTTATGAGTTGTTTTCCACACAACTGTTTGCTATTCAAGCAGCCACAAATAAGGCCATGAATAGAGAGACTGCTCAGCAGGAGACCTGAATGCATCTTAACAACATTTTGGATGGATTTTAAGTCCCCAAGCCATAGGCAGAATCATAAGAAATTCTCTAATCTATTCTAAGGCATAGTGCAACAGTTCTATCTGCTCCAGGGTACTACAGAAAAGACAGGACAATGAAGTACACTGATCACTGGACTGCTCCACCATCCTAATTCCTACTGACACAGTAGTGGCTTTTAGAAGCTACAGTGAAACACATGTTTGGATGTCTTGGATGAGAACCAAGATTTGCATAATCTTTTGGCCTCTGGCTTTAGAATGATTCCTAATGTAGAAAAAGATTCATGCCTTGTGAATACAAATGTCTCGATGTTATTGTGTATCTATTCCTGCAGTAAATACTAGAAGATTAATGGGGGGGGGAAATTATCTTTTTTGGAGCTGACTCTGCTGAAGTGATTTATCATCATTTCTACTGCAAACAGCTATTTGTTTGGCTAAACATTGTAGTTTTGTTCTGTATAATGTGTTCCATAAAAATAACGAACTGTTCCCCTGTGTAGTGCAAGAGCAACAGTCCAGACAGACGTGCCCCTCATAAGTAGCAAAAGTTACAAATCCCAGCTTGCTCTCTCCCTGCCAAAAAGTATCCTGACTCTTAGTTGCTGACAAAACTGCTACCAAAATTCTTCTCTATACCACATCAGCCAAGACAGGCCAGGCTCCCCTAAAAGAGCTGACTGTAGGACATCTTTATCAAGATGGTGGGGCACTTGGACTTCTATATACCAATCTGCCAGGCCAACAAGGAACTAAGTGGGGCAGGAATCACAGAATACCAGGCTGGTTTGGGTTGGAAAGGACCTTAAGATCATCCAGTTCCAACCCCCTGCCATGGGCAGGGACACCTTCCACTAGAGCAGGTTGCTCCAAGCCCCTGTGTCCAGCCTGGCCTTGAACACTGCCAGGGATAGGGCAGCCACAGCTTCTCTGGGCACCCTGTGCCAGCACCTCAGCACCCTCACAGGGAAGAACTTCTGCCTTAGATCTAACCTGAACTTCCCCTGTTTCAGCTTGAACCCATCACCCCTTGTCCTATCGCTACAGTCCCTGATGAAGAGTCCATCTCCAGCAGCCTTGTAGTCCCCTTCAGACACTGGAAGCTGCTCTGAGGTCTCCACACAGCTTCTCTTCTCCAGGCTGAACAGCCCCAATGTTCTCAGCCTGTCTTCATACGGGAGGTGCTCCAGCCCCTGAGCATCCTCATGGCCTCCTCTGGACTTGGTCCAACAGCTCCATGTCCTGCTGATGTTGGGGACACCAGCACTGCACACAGTGCTGCAAGTGGGGTCTCACGAGAGCAGAGCGGAGGGGCAGGATCCCCTCCCTCGACCTGCTGCTCACGCTGCTTTTGATGCAGCCCAGCACATGGGGGGCTTCTGGGCTCAAGCACACACTGAAGTGGCTCATTTCAGTTTCTCATTGACCAACGCCCCCAAGTCCTTCTCCTCAGGCTGCTCTGAGTCACTTCTCCAGCCAACCTGTAGCTGTGCCTGGGATTGCCCCGACCCAGATGCAAAGGCTAAGGGCTCTTTAGGAGAGAATATTGAATGCATGTAAAATCCATATTCAAGTGAGAATGGGGCACAGTTGATGTTTTACTTCTTACACAATTTTACAGATGCAGTGGCTGCATCTAGCCCCATGACTGGAAACAACACTTTCTTATGAATCACCCAGTCCTTGCAGCTTTACATCTCTTCTCTTTCCCACATAGGAATAGGTGTTCCTACCTCTAGGTTTCAGTTGGGAGCATTCTTCTCTTTCCAAATGAACCCCTGCTGCTCTTCCCTGTCACCCTTTGCTACTCCATGGAAAGTAACTACCAAAACTTTCAGGAAACCTGCTAATGGTTAAATAATAACCAGTGAAAAACAGAAAAGGACAAAAGGCACAGCTGAAAAAACACTGCTTGCCATTAAGGCTGCCTTCCAAATGGCTCTGCATGAGCTATACATGTACAGAAAAATCACAGACACGTACGGCTTGGCTTGTATAATAAGCAACCAGTACAAATAGAAAGCCCTCTGAAGTATTCAGATGTAACACAATGAAGCGAAAAACTTCCACCTAACAATAGAAAATGATCTGCAATTATTTTCCTCACAATGTATCTCATTATTTTGGTTCACATTTGTTACACTAGAAGCAGCTGTCAAAACCAATTATTCACATGCAGATAACTATGAAGTTTGCTCTATTGGGACTTTTTTTTTTAGTTAATTTGTCTAGTTAAGGAAAAGAAGAGTGAAGCAAGAAACAATCTTGTCACTAGACATTTTAGCTGGTCTCGATATTAAATAAGCTCTTTGATAGTCTATTTCCTGAAGATAGGCTCTTCATTAAGGACAGGCTGGGGAGAAGAGGATGGGGTGTCACCCTCTATGTCAGTGACCAGCTGGAGTGCACAGAGCTCTGCCTGGGGATGGATGAGGAGCTGACCGAGAGTGTATGGGTCAGGATTAAAGGGAGAACCTGCCAAAGCATGTCCAGAGGAGGGCACAAAGATGCTCTGAAGGCTGGAGCACCTCTCCTGGGGAGACAGGATAAGAGAGCTGGGATTGTTCAGCCTGGAAAAGAGGTTTTAGGGAGACCTTAGAGCAGCTCCCGGTACCTAAAGGAGAGAAACTTATTACAAGGGCATGTAGTGACAGGACAAGAGGGAATGGCTTTAAACTGACAGAGGGGAGATGGAGATTAGACATTAGGAAAAAATCTTCCCTGTGAGGGTGCGGAGGCGCTGGAACAGGGTGCCCAGAGAAGCTGTGGCTGCCCCATCCCTGGCAGTGTTCAAGGCCAGGTTGGACACAGGGGCTTGGAGCAACCTGCTCTAGTGGAAGGTGTCCCTGCCCATGGCAGGGGGTTGGAACTGGATGAGCTTTAAGGCCCCTTCCAACCCAAACCAGTCTGGGATTCTATGAACTTAGAAATAATTCTAATTTTACTGGAACAATGTGAATAAGAGCATGGATCCAACCACAGAGATGACCTCAGCTGCACCCCAGGTAAACAAACTGTGCTGCTAATACAAATGCAACCTCTGTGAAGGTCTCCTGCTTGTACGGGTACTCAAGGATCACAACTCTTCACACTGTACACTGAGTGGCACCAGCAGCACTGAAACACAGATGATACACAAAACAAATGCAGCGTGCACAAGACTAACACTATGAAATAGATGCTCATTTACTACAATACATAGAACTGCTCTTGAATTGAACAATGAGTTGGTAAAGACCATATGCAGGTTGCAAGTCTATCCTTCTGCCCCTTTTTAAATGTCAACTTCATCTTTACAGTGGGGAACCAAATACCTGCATCACAGTTGCCTACTAACAGATAGTCATCTGTAGGCACCTTCCATCATTTAAATATTCCATCATTTAGTTAAAAATCAAAGAAACCTGGCATCTCTGATTGTCATGGTTTAACTCGAGCAGGCACCTAAGTATCAGGCAGCCTCTTGCTCACTCACCCCCCCACCACAACTGTGCAAAAAGGAAAAACCCCTGGGTTGAGACAAAAACAGTTTACTGAAATAAAGTAAAATATTATATAAAAATAATGGTAATTGCAATAATGAAAAGAGATATAATAAAAAGAGAGGGATAAAATCCAAGACAGACAAGTGATACACACTACAATTGCTCACTACCCACTGACCAATGCCCAGCCTATCCCAAGCAGCCATCGGGGGCTCCTGGACAATCCCCCCCCAGTTTCTATCCTGGGCATGGCGTGCTGTGGCATGGAATACCCCTTTGGCCAGTTTGGGTCAGGGGTCCTGTCTCTGCTTCCTCCCAGCTTCTTGTGCCCCTACTCACTGGCAGAGCCCGAGAGACTGAAAAGTCCCTGATCAGGGTAAGTGCTATTGAGCAACAACTAAATCATGAGTGTGTTATCAGCGTTGTTCTCAGACTGAAGCCCAAACACAGCACCGCACCATCTATGAGGGAGAAAATTAACTCTATCCCAGCCAAAGTCAGGACACTGATAAAAGGCAACCACAAAGGACTTCAAAACGTCTGTTCTTCTTTACATTTCTTGTTTGACAGAAATGAGTAAAAGTGTATTTCTAAGTGCTATCAAACATGTGCAATACTTCCATCTGCAGAAATTTCTACATCACTTCCAAGACTGGGTCGAACTGCACTTCAACAAATGTATTTAATAGAGCTTGTACCAGTAGTACTACAGCAATAATGATAAAGGGTTGGGAAAGGCCATTTAATTTGTCTTGTAAATAACCTGGCACAGTAACTTGAACAAATAAAGGCTACAAGATTGACTGTATATTGACCACAATACAAAGACCAATATTCTTCCTGCTGGAAAAAGAGCCCTCTTGAATTTTTTAACTCCTGTGAATACAATGAGCCTATGAACATTTTAATATCTCACTTCTCCCATGCTTGATTTAGAAATAATGAACAGAGAGTTCATTTCATTGTTCCTTGATGAACCCGGGAGCAAAACCCCCACTAATCAAAGGGTAACTTCACACAGCACAGAAACCAAAGGGAGTGCTTTGAAACTGCTAGCAATGAATGCTTTGTGAAGATGAACTAAAAATAAGGAGCCACGAACAGGAGAATACATCAGGGCAAGTAAAGGAAAGATAAAGAAAGAAAATGGAATTACTTACAGTTCTGGTTACATGATTTTTAACAGCCTCAGAGTTATTAGTCTGCAAAAGGAGAAAAGTTAACAAAATAGACTTTAATTTTCCAGGTAGTTTAAGCAAATCTCCTAAAATACACATACAACAAAAAATGAGTACTTCTGAATGATTTATATGTTCTACAGTATTAATGACCAAACCATCTTTCAAAGAGATACAGAAAACTGATTTTATATGATCATCCTGTGTATTCAAGTGGTGTAAGCCAGCAGGCAGCCACTAAGGGTGCTTACCTCATGTTACAATATACATGGAGATGTACGTGTTAACCATGTATTCCCCTTTGTATTTTTTTCCCAATCTCTCATTTTATACTTTTTCATGTAAAACAAACATTTGTGTAGGTATTGATAAAGTGAACTGCCCAGGATTTTCTTCAAGCACCATGAAAAATCTGTGTTCAAGTCTTTAAAATATGCTAAATTGTATCTATGGAGGTTTAAAATAAACCTTTTAAAAAATATGAGCCAATCCATTACTACAAAAATCCAACAGACCACCAGAAGTACAACCTTCCCTGGGTACAAAGGTTTTTACTGATAACTACTATCAGCATGAAATCAAGGTAATGTAATGGGGAAGTTGAGTGGTAAAACCGGGTAAAAACACCTGCTCAAAATGTTTGCGTAAGACTTCAAAAAAGTTAAGAACTGGCATTTCACAAGAGAAAATATCCTAAATTAAGGATTTTACCATTTGGCATCATAATGGTAATATAATAGAAAATAGAAAATAACAGAATTAAATAAATAAAGATAAACTAGAAAATAACAGAAGTATTTCACCTTGAAATTCACTCGAGAAAACTAAGTAACACTAGAACTAAACCAGTGCTGTAGGTCAGGTGAGACTGCAAAAAACTTCAGTGTTCCCCGCTCCACAAGTCTGCAAAGTCCCCATGTTCAGCTACATTAAAATACTGCTTCAAAAGACAATTTCAAGTTCTGTGCAAAAATCAACAAGGTTTTGTTCAGAAAGCATTAAAGCTAAACTGGAGCAAGCTACACTGCAGCTGTAGCAGCAGTGTTATCATTACAGCTAACACACCATCTGCATCTTTAGCCTGCGGGATGCAAAATCATTTCACAATCTGGAAAATCTTGCATAGAATCATAGAATCCCAGACTGGTTTGGGTAGGAAAGGGCCTTAAACTCATACAATTCCAACCCCATGCCATGGGCAGGGACACCTCACACTAGACCATGTCACCCAAGGCTCTGTCCAACCTGGCCTTGGACACTGCCAAGGATGAAGCATTTACCACTTCTTTGGGAAGCCTGTTCCAGTGCTTCACCACAGTAAAGAACTTCTTCCTTATATCCAACCTGAACTTCCCCTGTCTAAGTGTGAACCAATGACCCCTTGTCCTATCGCAAATCAAGAAAAGTAGAAGCATTATTGGTTGATGAAGCTGGAAAAAAGGAAATAAAAAAAAGCACAGCTCCAAATTTAATGAAGTAAAACTGACTAGCAAGAAGGAGGTTGTTTTAACAAGAAAAAGTTTGAAGGCATTTCTGCTACCTCATCAGTTCAGGAAAGCTGCATGAACCAGAAGTAGAGAAACATCATCTCCACAAAAGTTTCTTCAAAGCCTATAGATTTTCTCACATGGAGACATGGGCACTATGGTTTGGATGGTGACAAAGCAGGAACTGAACAGGCAAATATAAGCCTCCACTGGCTATTCCCACCCTTTACAAACAAACTGGAGACCAGCACAGCCCTGTTGCCTTTCCCTTCCCATGATGTGCAGTCATGCTCATGACACAGGCAGCTGCAGCCCGAAGCATTCCCTGGCAGAACTGCTCTGCTGAGACTGAGGGAAGGAGGCAGGAAAGATCACAGCAATGGGGAGGTCTGGCAGATTTGGTGTGCTCTCTACCTCCACCACATCATGCTTGCTACGTGTGTGTAACGCTTGCTTTGTATGCATCTCGTGTGTCCTGTGAGCTAAAGTCTTCTCTATTTTCTACATCCAAAAAGACCCTGTAAATAACAGAGCTCAGTATTTTCCTAGTTTTCCATAAGATTTCCATTGTACTGCTTGAAAGAAGAAAAAGGAAACAAATTAGCCATTAGTCACAGAAATCCATTTACAAATCAAACCCACTTGGTGCAATTTTCCAGCAAAGCTTTTGCTGATTTAAGCCGGAAACCAAAATCATCCCTGGCAGATGCAAAATTGCTGCATATGTCACTTCCTAATCCAGCTTAGTCACTGTCACCATCCTCCAGGGAATTTGGAGGTCACACCTGATTAACCCAAGTTAACAATCTTCTGTCTTCCAGCACTGAGGTCCCACTTAAAATGAAATTGGAGAATGCAATCCTTCATCTACATGTCCTACAGCACAAACAGTAATTCAGCCTCAGATTCCTCAAAAAGTCTCTGGCAGGCTCACATTAAAAACAGATGGACTGTGTTCCATGGGAACAGACTGCCTCACTTCTTGGGTTTTCTGGGAAGATGTGTTTAAAAAGTAAATGAATGCAGTAAGGATAAAAATACATGTTATCCTATCTACTGATCTTTCTCAGACAAAGCATCTGGGGAGGACTGCACCCAACAGGCACCATGGGAAAAGGAATGCGAGGGGGTTTTGCTAAAAAGGACTAATTTTCTTTCAAACAATATTACAGTATTAGAGTACTGAGTTCTCTTAAGGTTTGCTGGTCTCTTCCTGTCTTTTCCCATATGTAATTGGGGGCTTGGGTTTGGTTTTCTTTGCATCACAACACACTGTCACAAAAATTCACTTTTAATCTGAGAAATGCTGGCACTGGCTTGGATGCATTAAGGTATGTGTAAACTACCATAGATTTTAGGGAAAAATGGGATATGCCGTTAGAATGAGGCCTTTATGACTCCACAATGCTCATTTCTTAAGCAATTTTTTCAAGGTATTCTCCCACTCTTCTAATAAATAATTTTTTTTTATTATTTTTTTTTTTAACCCTCAAAAAAAAAAGAAAAAACCTCCAAACAAACAAACAAAAAACACACTCACAAAAATCACAGAATCACAGACTGGTTTGTGTTGGAGAGGACCTTAAGATCATCTAGTTCCAACCCCGTGCTGTGGGCAGGGACACCTCACACTAGACCATGTCACCCAAGGCTCTGTCCAACCTGGCCTTGAACACTGCCAGAGATAGGGCAGCCACAGCTTCTCTGGGCACCCTGTGCCAGCGCCTCAGCACCCTCACAGGGAAGAACTTCTGCCTTAGACCTAACCTGAACTTCCCCTGCTTCAGTTTGAACCCATCACCCCTTGTCCTATCACTACAGTCCCTGATGAAGAGTCCCTCTCCAGCAGCCTTGTAGCCCCCTTCAGACTCTGGAAGCTGCTCTGAGGTCTCCACGCAGCTTCTCTTCTCCAGGCTGAACAGCCCCAGTGTTCTCAGCCTGTCTTCATATGGGAGAAAAAAAATTCCCCTTTTCTCCCACAATCAGATTCATTCTGTTCCGCTCCTCTTTTGAGTTAGGCCAGAGCAGTCTGACTCACTGTTCCAAATCAAGTTTTTGGTTTTTTAGGAGGGGGCCTGAATGTGAAAGTCTGATTTTTCCCTTCACAAGCAGAAAAGAAGTTTGCATACTTCAGGAAAACAGAGTTAAGCAAAACAACAAAAGCAGAACCACCTCCCCACCCTTCCCAATTTCTATCAAAATAATTCAACTTCCACCTAAGACTTAGCAAAATAGCCAAACAAACTTTAGTTTGAAGCAATGGTACAATAAAATGTAAGTAGCTGGGTGTCCATTTAATATTTCCGCATTAGAACAGCTGGTTACAAAATGGGGTGTTTTAATGGCAACATCACAGGTTTGCAGAATTCCTTGGTAACATTGGGGGGAAAAAAAAAAATAGAAGTGGGGGAAAAGAAGAAAGGTTATAAAGGTTAGAGCAGAAAATTCTCTGGTAAAGATCATTACTTAACCGTGCCTTAAAACTGACAGACAAGTCATGCAGTGATAAAGGCCATTCAACCAATGGAGTAATTTGAAGATAAGAATCCATCTATGCAAAGAGGTTTGGGCCTTCACACCACATTTCGTTACTGCAAGACATTTGGCAGGATGTGGGAGGGGGTCTCTGAGGAATCAAGTTTGCATTTTCTTTATTCTTTTCAAAGATACACTATCGTGAAGGAAGAAAAAAATAATAAAGGAGACAAACTTACTGCCCTCTTGAAGCTTAAGCTGCCCCAGAGTACTTCCTAGAATCTAAAAATTACCTCAAAAATAATATCCTCCCATTGGTTTTCCTTTTCTTTTATCTTTTTAAAGGAATATATGAAATGAAAAGTATTTGGAGCTTTAAAGTTAGGGCCTAAACCTTCTCTTCCTTTTTTTGTAGCACTAGAAAAAAAAGACTTGGTTAAGAAAAATGCCCATACTTGTTAGCAATTTTATTGTTACACTAAAAATGTTGATTTTAAAAAATAAGACCAACTGAGTAATTCACCATCTTTCAAACTAAGACTTACCAATTCCAGAAAAGGCTGTTTAAACAGACTTGCCATCTCTGACTTTTATCAATTTTAAGAGAACTATTATAAGTCAGGTCTAAATAAATAAATAAATAAATAAAGTCACTGTGGCACTTTCACACCCCTCTTTTTTTCCCCTTTTTAACATCTTTGGGTCATGCTATGATGCATGAATGTCCATTGTCACAAATAACCCACTGCCTCTTCATGAAATGAAGTTCACCACAATAGGTCATCTTTGCTAGACATTTGACTTTAATTAACAGAACTGGAATAACATTGTTGCCCTTGCTCCGGTCCAGCACAGCAGCTGGTTTATATTTTAGCACCTGAAACTCCTAACAGCTGCATTGGGTTGATATATGAGGGTCCTGATGTCATTACGAAGCTTCAAGATACATAGCTCATGAGAAATGGGAAGCAAGGGCCTCTTTGGAAATAGACATCCAAGCTGAGAATAACCAATAAACCCCCATTCTGACGAAAACAAGCATCTGAGCTTCACCAGGCTTCAAGAGTCTCCCAACAAACATGCCACTGAGTTTAACTACAGTTCCTGCTATAAACCACCTCGAGGAGACAATATAGGCAACCACTACATTGGCTAAAATATGTAGCACTAGCTTAGAGCAGGTGTACGTATAGTTTATCCGTGTGAGAACTAAGAGGTTGGAACTCCTTGGCTGGAATGAATGGGAGTAATTCCATAGTTCAGCAGCAAATTGTGATTTGGTTAATTTGAATAGAGTTATCTAAAGATCTCAAGTACTTATTCTTCATCTTCTCTGTATTTTGTACTCAAAATAGTTGTAAAAGTAATTGCTTACAGCCAATATGGTCACAGATTATCCTCCTTCAGAGCAACAGAACTCTTCACTAAATAACTTCTTTGTGCACAAGGCAGACTCCTAATCTAAAAACGAAACCACATTTCACATCAGAAGCAAAAAAGATTGCTCCATCTCACTCTCAGTAACAAGGACCTATTGCACACTATACAGTGCAAACACTTCACCTGCAGCTTTTCCTGCAAGAAATTTAAATAGAATTCCACTCTTTCACCTAAAACTAGTAAATGTTTTGTTCAAGGGCTGAACATACATCTTGGCTACATCCCTGCTAGTAAACTAAAACAGGTTAGGCCACTTTTGCCATCCAGATTGTCCAACCGTCAGCAGGTCACAGTGTCACTTGGGCCCACATTACCAGCAATGCCCCACATTCACAATTCATATAAACCAAATTCAACCAGAATCACTAATGGTGATGACTGGTAACATATCCCACAGGTTGCTGGATGATTGTTCCTAAATCACAATGACAATTTTTCCACGTCAGAATCAATATTCAGGTTGTGTGCACAACACAAAAGAAAGAGCAACCACAGTTGCCAGTATACATCTAACACTGTGACCTACAGACATAAGAAAGGATTTCTTTTCTACTTATATTTTTAGCAGTAATGCCATACAGGATCCTCAGGCTCTGACATGAATTAATTCATAAAATTACTGGGTCAAAATTAGGACATAAATCCCATGAGTTGATATTCACATTCCTCATAATACCAAGAATCACTGATTTGGGTTTCCAGCCTTTCTTTTAAGTGATAACAATTAAGAAAAGCATGAACCAACACTTCTCTAGCACCTTCTTACTTCTGTAGTTCATATTAGGCAAGTACCATTACCTGTATTTTTGCCATCAGGGAAATCAAGACACAAAGACTTGCAAAGTGACCTGGCCAATTCACATAGCAAGATTCCTAATTGCCAGTGGCTCCATCACCTACCTACAATACCCAGAGTTCTTGTCTGACACTTGGGCATCAGTTGTTGGTTGATGTGTCCTAGTAATGACACTAGCAGGTGGCAACGCTGGTTCAATAAATAACTCTTACACCCCATCCTCCAGGCATCATTCATGTTACCCTTGGAGCTAAAAGAACCAAATTCAGTCATACAAGCCGGAAAAGGCTTATCATTTTCCTGTCCTGAGCAAGTGTGGGTTAACTTAGTGACATGTAGGGACAGGACAAGAGAGAATGGCTTTAAACTGACAGAGGGGAGATTGAGATGAGCTCTTAGGCAGAAGTTCTTCCCTGTGAGGGTGCTGAGGGGCTGGCACAGGGTGCCCAGAGAAGCTGTGGCTGCCCCATCCCTGGCAGTGTTCAAGGCCAGGTTGGACACAGGGGCTTGGAGCAACCTGCTCTAGTGGAAGGTGTCCCTGCCCATGGCAGGGGGTTGGAACTGGATGAGCTTTAAGGTCCCTTCCAACCCAAACCAGTCTGTGATTCTAGGATTGTAACTTCTCTCTTCCACCATGAACAAAAATAACAGGCCCCAACCAAGTTGTCCACTATTTGTACTTTCAAACCAATAGGAGACAGCAGGATGTTGAAACAATTAATGTCTTTTTTCATTTAGAACATACAAACAAAACCAGATTGTGTAATATGGATGACAGCACATTTGCTGCATCACAGCCAGGTCCCCCCATCTGGCTTAAGAAGAATCCTAAAGAGCAGAAAACATTTTGCCCAGTTAATCCTTAACCTTGCAAAACACTCAATAAAACAACCAGAGTCCTGCATGGGCCAGGACACAGTAACAAGCCTCAGGAATAGACCCTTGATTTGCCAAGCCCTCATGGGGAAGGGGATGGCACAGTACTGAAATAACATGAGATTATAGGAGTCTACAGGAATAACCTAACCTATAACCTAATAAAACCTGATGGGTATCAGTAACCTCAAAATACTTACCAGTTCGTAGTTGCTTGGAAAAAAGCAGGGTGTCACCACCTGGAATAAAAAATAATAATAAAATAAGGAAAAAAGGATAACTCCTTTGGAGATGACCCAATCCCATTGACTGAGATCCCTCAGGTGGGATCAAAGGGGCACCAATCAGACCAGGTGCAGAATGGAGTGTCCAGAGCTGCTCTCAGCTGCATTACTTTGTCAGCTCACTGAAAAGTTACCATCAGCTTAATGCTAACTCAGTGCCCCCTCTCATGCTGTCATCAGTGAAACAGGTTGAAGAGTAATGCCTTTCCTCAGGTCATATATTGAAGGGAAACAGGGAGTGCTTTCTCACCCCCTCCATCCTTCGCGGCATACTTCTAATACTGTGGCAGTTTTAATTAATAAGGAAGTATTCTGTTTTTCTAGTAATCTAGGACTTCAGCAACTCCCAATACCTTACCCTTGTTCTGGATTTTTTTATGGAGTGTGGGCTGAGCAGAGTAAGCACAACACATTCTGTGGACTCACAATTTCAGAGGATTGACTCCAAGTTACAACACTTCCTATGGAGAACATGGTCTGTGTAAATCACATCAAAGGCAAAAAAAACCCCAAAATCAATACAATACAACCAACCTCGCTTGAATATTCAGAACTCCAAGAAAGAAAGGAAAATAATTACTGGTTTGGATTAAATTATGATCTAGGGAAAAGCTTCTTTCTAGTCTCATATAGCAAGCACCCTCAGACCTCACACATACAGTCAAGAGACTGTGGTTCATCAGTTGACACCACTCAGCTGAGCTTCAGTGACAGTCATCATGCATGTTCACTTTAACAAGCACCTTGAGGTTAACCCCAATGAAAACTGTTGTGGCTGTCCCATCCCTGGCAGTGGAGCTTTGAGCTGAGCTGATTACTGAGCAGAAGAGGCCTGATGTGCCATTTATAACCCTTAGAATAATAAAAAGATGATGTAATCCATGCAACAGAGCAAGCTGCAAGAGCAAAGACAAACTTCAGTCCTGTAGGCAGCACAAACAAAAAGAGATAGACCTGACTACATCAGGACTACTCTGGTCTTAACTCTCAGGAACAGCTTTTTTAACTACCAGCATGGAAGGGATGGTGTTGGCCTCCATAATTGCTTGTAAAATAGATATATATCTGATTCTCAATGCTTCTTAAATCACAAAATACTTATAAAAAGAGGAAAAAATAAAAGAGGTAGCACATTGATTTTCATCTCCCAGCCTCCTCATGATCTCCACACTACCCCTAAAGAAAACAAGACAGATATGAACCCTTGAGGTTTGTCTGCTGCACCCTCTGATTCCTCAATGGACTTGCAGCTCCTTTCATGACTGTCACTCATGATTCACTAATCTATCCAAACCAACACCATATTAAACACATGGAAGATGTTAACTAAGCTGTTACGATAGCATTCCCACTGCTGAAAGCAAAGACATCTGCCTCTGTGACCTCCTGCCTCACACAACATGTAAAACTTCCGATTACAAGCACCAATCCTCCTTTCAAGCCAAAGTGGCAAACCACCAGGCAGAGCAGTCAGCAGCAGGAAGAACCCTGCACCACCACCATGAGCAGCAAATACTGCATCTATGGAGGAAAGACTGTCCTGACCATGCCATTACCTAGTACTTAAGACCACTAAAAATCAGGTTTTACTAGTGTTCTCATTAGCAACACCTAAGGTTAACATTAATAAAACCTGACATTTCAACAATTAAATTCCTCTCACTGTCTATAATAGTAAGAGAGAATTAACGGAAACGCCAAAGGAATTTGCAGGCGGAGATGAACTGATATTACATGCTCATATAACTAATGGTTAGAACCACTGCGGAATAAAATTGTCATCACCGGAGCACATAATGTCATCCCTGCGCTCTCCCTTCCCTCCACTGTACAAAACCCTCGAGGAATCAAGGACTGGGACATCCACTGGAAAAGAATTTCAGCAGAGAGTTACGGCTCTTTTTTGACAGATCTGTGGAATCTTTTTTCAGGCAACTCACACAGTCTCGGGGCTGTAAGAAGATGAGAGCTGATGTTAGGGGTAACGCTTGATTTTGTCTTCTCTGAGCTTCGCAATGCCTACAACAGCTACACACAGCCACCTGACTTCACAGGCAGACTCCATCTTCTCCTGGTTGTGTGTCTTTTACGCTTGCTCTTCACAAAGATCAACACTGGTGTTAGATGGTACTGTTCTAGGACTACCAAAAAGTCATGTAATGCCCTTTCTGGTGCATACAGTAATTCCTCTGCACACTGCCACTAAGCACTACATTTAACTGCCACTAAACTGCAGAGCACTCCAAATGCAAGAGCTATAAAACTCAATGCAAGTCACACTGAACTGTGCACTGACATTTTTTTCCCCTGACTCCATATACAAAAGTAACATATTTCTTCACAGAAGCAGCAAAACAGCCAAGACCTCTATGCATCCCAATTTTAGTTCTCATAAGCAGTTGCAGCAAAATCTTCCACTGTTAATCCAGACACAGGTTAGAAGCAAAACAGCTGACGTGTTCATAGATAACAGAAGCTATCACGAGGTCTAGATGACCTAAGCTGAGGATACGTGAGTGACTCCAACTCTTTCCTGGTTAGCAAAGGTTTCAGATATACCCAAAAAAGATCAGCACTTAAAGAGTACAGAGCTGGAGAGCAAGATTTCAGGACTTCGATCCAGTATCAATGCAGAGATAGAAAATGGAGTATAAATGTCTCATTCATTAGTTTAAAAAGTCACACACCCTGTGTACCAACTGCAAAAAAAACAGACTGCAAAAAGACTTCTGATCCCCCAACTGAACCTACAGCTAATCTAAAGAGAGACATTTGCAACCGGCTTTCAATAGTATCTTTATTCTGGTAAGAATTAGTATAATATTGCTTAGTTCCCCACAAACAAGGTACATTTAGCTTCTGCATGGTCATGTATTAAGAAGCAATGCCAGAACAAGGGAATGCCTTGCCTTATTTTCAGACAGTTACCCAATCAGTGCCCGGCACATACACACACATGCATATAGACACAGCAGTCTGCCCTGAGCCAAGCAAATATTGGAAAGACAAACTACCTGTTCTTGCACACACAGTTAATATGGAAACACTTTTCTGGTGCAGCACTTCCTGAACCGAGTCTTGGTTTGGAAGAGTCCCGTATTGACAGAAGACGACTGAAAATAATTACTTTGATGAAGAATTCCAACTCCAGTGAATCTGTGGGTAATTCTCCTTCATACGACTGCAACACCAGTCACATCAGTTAATGAGTAACCAGTCAGCAGGAGATAAATGTTGACTCAAACAAGAAAAAATGTCAACAAATGGCATAATATCTGGCACTAAGGAAATAAAATCTGGCCCTACTTGCTGTAACAGACACTACAGTGCTTCCCCTCTCCCCCCCACCCCGCACAACAGGCGATTTGTTGGGTATCTGGCATTTACATTTCAATGCCTTTTTTCACTCCCAGATGCATCTTTCCTATTTATCTTCCTTATTTTTATTTTCTTTTTGCAAGAAGTGGTGATTTTTCAGAGGAAGAACCATCTTCAAAGCATGAGCCAGTTGTTACCAAAGGTGCATCCAAAGTCCACATCTCAAACACCATCACAGTGCTTTCAGAAAAGCATTTGGCTATAATTAATCACTTTTTTCCTAATCTACAGTTTCCTCAAGTAAGAAACAGTGGCATGCCTGCCACAGGTTATGCGTAGCACAAAGGATGTGCAGCAAGAGGAACCTTCATCCAATATATACACATGAGCTGCTAAAAAGCCTGTTCATTCCAGTTCACTGCTGATCATGCTACAGAATTGATGAGAAAAGGTGCAAAGAGCAGCAAAATGAAGCCATTGACATCCTCTAAATAGTGTAAAGTTACAGTGATGTTAGGAAACCTTGACTGTTGCATAAATGACTGTCAGGAGCCCAACTGGTAAGCTCATGTAAATAGTTTACATACATCTTATATATGTATATATACACACACACATATACACGCACAAACAGAAATTTCTCTGCCTAGTTTTCTTCTTTTGACATCTGTCAGCTATCCCACCCCCCAAAACACTCAGATCACAAATGCCCCTCGCTAAGGAAACAAACTAAAGGACACTGAGTACATCTTCAAATAACTGTGCTCTCAAGGATACGACTTGTAACATGACAATTCCAAATGTAAATCCAAACTGTAGCATAAAAAGGGATGTTATTGGGATCTTAACTTGGGGTTAAAGAGCTTCAACAGTCATATACAACTTCCTATTTTTTTTTTTTTTTTTTTTTTTTTTTAAAACAAAGCATCTCCAGTTGTGTAGTTTTAGCACCTAATTCTTTTGTCATGGAGACATCAAGTATCCTCATCACAATTTTCTTCTTCAAATTAAGCATTTTGGGGCAGACTGAAAACAGCAGCCTTAAAGGAAGACCTGCCAAACACAGCAGAAACTGAACAAGCACTCTGGAGTCATTACAATATTTTAATGAACAAGATATAATTGTGTTCCCAAAAAGAAAAGAATAGATACAGCAAACTCAGCCCTGAGATTCAGTGCAGCTATACACCATTTCCACTCTCACTTCAGAACAACAAATTCTTTGGCCCTATGGAAACAACCCTCCTCCTGGATTATCCTAAAGCACTGCTGAAGCTAAGTTTGGAAGAAAGCAGCAAAAGAAATGCATTGTAAATTGCAAAGACAGCTACGGATGAGAAACTGTTAATGGGCTTGGCTCATGATTGTCAATGAAATGCAAAGATGTGTTCATATATAATGTGACCATACAGCAAGCATAAGCCAAGTCACATCAGAAAAGCTTCCTAACACATTACATTATTTTTCTCACCTCGTTCTATGATAAAGTTGCTACAGGGGAAGACAGAACAAACAGAGTCAGGACCTCTCTGAATTCAAACCCAAATTCCAACAGTGATATTTTAGCACCATTTTATTAATTTCTCAGCTTCAGGATTTGTTATTTGCTGAAATCAAGCTAATACTACACGTACCCACTTCATCAAGGTGTAAAGATCAGCTGAGGCTTGATTAACTCTCCATGAGTTTCTTGGAAAAAACCTGTAAGTGACTGAGTACTGTAAGATCTAAGCCATGTTTCTACAGCCCTGACCCATGCACAACTCCTTTCTGTCCTCTTGGGATTATGTCTCATGAAACAAAGTCAGAAATTAGCACCCGAAACGGAAAAGTTATGTACCTTCAGGAGGGATTTCAGAATTTTGCGTATTTACTTATATGCAAATCCCTATTTCCCAAGACAAAGTAACAAAGTTGTTTCAAACTAAGTCATTGAAGGAAAAGAAGCCTTTCCCAAGTAACAAGGGATGCAGTTATCCCAAGATGCAGAACTATACTGTTCACAGATCTTTGCCACCTCCAAGTCTGGCTTTCTTCCACGCTGTGATATTTGATCTTGCAAAGCCACAGTCCTGAGCTACATCATGAAAGTTGTTCTCCAACTCTCTGAAGAACTCCAATTCCAATGAAACAGAAGAATCCTAGAATCAAAAATGGTGAGTTTCTCCTGATAACTGTAAACCAGTTATACAGTTTACCGTATTACTGAGATTTACTGCATTACTGAGATTAAGTTCTTTCCTTTATCAGATCACTGGATTCGCTCCAAGAGAGCTCAAAAGCAAAGGCCAAGAATCTCAGGCAGAACTTGGGTGTAGCTAACAGGAGTTAAACCAGTCAGCAGGAACCAAGATCCTAAAACCTGATTTTTATTGGAGTTTGCACTAGCCCTCTGCACTGTGGTACAGTCTGACAATCTGAACTGTAAATGGAGTGCTAGCTACTGTCCCTCCTGAGTTAAACTGTTTAACCACAGGCTTATAAACTAGGTTGAAATGATGTAATGCTAAAAATGAGTGCAAAAACATAGAACCTTTGTTCAAAACGTCTCATTTTGCTACTTCTTTAAAGAAGAGTTAAAAAAAATAATCCTAATTTTGTCCATTGCATACAACTTTGAGAAACTTTGACTTCTGCTTTCTGTGTATCAGATCTGACCTCTCCAAGCTTAATTAGATACACATTCCTCAAGGAACTATGTTATCCTTTCAGGATTCCAGGCCTATTTATATTGGTATAATCCCTATGAGAAAACATGCTTCATTTGCGAAGTCCAGCAAATCTTGCAACATTACCAGACAGGGAGGGCCCAAGCAAGCAAAGGCAATAGAGTCCCACAGACGTCTTCCTCTCCCAAAGACACAAACTACCAGCAGGGATTGCAGATCTCCTGTACCTATATAGAAAGGATCAGAGATAGCCAGAAAACAGATGGGACCAGTAAAGAGGTTCTTCCCCAAATCAGCCAAAACACGACAGGACATGGAAGGAACAAACAAAAACGTCCAACTCTCCTAACACATTCTAAGATCTTCCAGTGGAAAGTTCCCATCTGTCACGAAAATGTAACTTATCCATATTTTGGTGCTGAACAAAGAAAAGCAGAAATCGTTCCATTTCCTTCCTTCTCTCAGATCTTATCCTCTTTTCCCCTTAACAACAGCTAGATTTATTTTTAAAAGAAAAACAGCAAGAAAACAAATAAATTGTATGTGTCCCAGCTGGGTCTTGCACAACACAGCCAGCTCTCTGAAACGGTCTGTCTAAATGAGAGTGCTTATCTGAAAACACCAGCACACTTGAAAATGCTTTCTCATTTTTGGAAAGCCCCAACAAATTAACTGCCAACTACAAAACGCTCCAGCACAGCACTGCTGCTGCTTAAACAATGCAAGGTTTATGCCCATAAAAAGCAATTTCAAGTCCTCATGTCCCTCAATAGCTTACAGTTCTGGTTGAATCTGAAGGTTTATTCATCGTGCCATTCATTACAGTGATATTATACCTAACATAGGGCATTTTACAGGCAGGAGGATCTCCAAAATCTCTTTTCCTCAACCTTATACAGAAGAGGGAAGGATCTTTCCTTCTTGCTCCAAAAATACACACAAGAAATTGCCATATGCCAGTGCATCATATGTTTCTCTCATAAAAATCTGTCCCACTGGATATTCACAAACCACCTGTCTTCATGCCCACCCACTGCAAGAGCCAGAGTCCAGCCTTAGAACCTCAACAAGGCTGCCCCAAGTAAGTGCAAGGTTTATTCACAAACCAGTCCAAGAAGTACCCAAGTGACAAAGTCAATAGAGCCTTCTGAGAGCTAATACAGCTTGTGCTTTAACTCTCCAAACTGAAAATACCATTAGTCTCTCTATATATAGAAATAGGTAGATAGGAAGTTCATAGAATCACAGAATGGTTTGGGTTGGAAACGACCTTAAGATCATCTAGTTTCAACCCCCTGCCACGGGCAAGGATGCCTCACACTAGGCCATGTCGCCCAAGGCTCTGTCCAGCCTGGCCCTGAACACTGCTGGGGATGGAACATTTACCACTTCTCTGGGCACCCAGTGCCAGCGCCTCAGCACCCTCACAGGGAAGAACTTCTGCCTTAGATCTAACCTGAACTTGCCCTGTTTCAGTTTGAACCCATCACCCCTTGTCCTATCGCTACAGTCCCTGATGAAGAGTCCCTCTCCAGCATCCTCGTAGTCCCCTTCAGACACTGGAAGCTGCTCTGAGGTCTCCACGCAGCTTCTGTTCTTCAGGCTGAACAGCCCCAGCCTGTCTTCAGAATCCAAGTTGATCATGAAACCCAGGACCAAAACCAACACTCGTGATTAATTTTTATTGCTGTGATTACTGTCACTCTCCCTTGTACAGCTGCTAGTCATGGTTTTTACAGTATTTCATATTTACAGTATTTAATTTTTTATTTCTATGAATTCCTCTGTAATCATGTTCCTATTTCCTAGACTATTAAAGAGACTAAGAAAGAAAAAGATTAAGGTATCACAAGGGACTATGGGTTTGGGGGCAGTGGGGAGCCTTCTTTTAATCCTCTTCAACCAGTAACAGCTTAAACTAAAGAAAAAGGAAGAGCAGGGTCAAGGGAAGAATTACATTTTCTCAGACACAAATGCCTAGAAAAAAAGAATAGAAAAAATATGGCCTTGGAGAAAAGCAGCAGGACAAAGCATCACATCAGAGTTTATACTTTCTGTGATTAAAACTATTTTGGTGGCTTTATAAATTGTAAAATGCTAAAAGCATATTGTCAAACTGTTATTTCTCTACAAATAAATGACCAGAATTTGAAAGGAATAAATTGTTTGGTCTAGCTTTACCACATCCAAGTAGCACACTACAGCTCAGGAAATGAGTCTAAACAAGGATTTTCAACCATTAATACAAAATTCTGAAGCTTTGATTAAATCTGCCCTCCACTGAGATGTCTAAGCTTCCTGAAAGGTAAAGGAGAACATGTGCTGAATCAAATCCATACATAAAGTCATCTTACTGTAACTGGAAAAAGGTAGAGCCATCTGCCTAGGACACTGGTTTCTTTGAAGCATCATTTCAGACTAGCAAAGAATCAAACTGTATTATGTGAAGAAAATGTCTTTTTGGCTTAAGGATAGCAAAAATACCTTGCAGGTTGAATTAAGGATACATGCAATGTTTGCTAGGCAAAGGCATAAAGCTGGATCACACCTGACTCAGCAGAAGACTTCAGCAAACACTTAAGCTGATTGATTGTAAGAAAATTTAAGCATCTGATTACAAACATCATAAAATCAGTCTGTTCCAAGAGGGAGAATTAGCACACAAGAAACAAGTCAAGAAAATATGGTCAAGACATTCCCTCTCCTACTTCCAGTCTTCCCACAGGACAGGAGGTAGAGACTGGTTTTCAAATTCCCAGACTACAAAGAACGAAGTTTGGCTGGAGACATGAGATGATGCCTTTCAATGCCCCAGCTCTACACCACATCCTAACTGACAGAGGAAAAGTAAAAGATGGAAAAAACAGGATCCCAGGACAAGAAGCTAAGCGAAAGCCTTGTGGTGGGACAAACAAGTATTCCTACATCATACGCAGAGACATGCCCTGAGACAAAACTACAAAACAGGGGACACAAGTTCCCAGAGCACAATCCAGAACAAAGCCCTGGGGCGTTGGATGTGCTCAGCTTCAGAAACCTCAGGGAACACTAAATAGATACGTACATCTGAACAAATAGCCATACAGAAACATTGCCAAGTTAAACACACACAGACTGAGGCAATACAAGATAGCAATTACCTGCATCTACTGGGATTTGTACAGCAAAACAAAGTTCTTTCAGAATTCATTCTTATGATGTTTTTCAGAGTGAAAACAAAAATGTTGCCTTTTGGAGAGAGTCTTAAAATACAGTACATACAGGAATAGCAAACACTTCCTTCTGGAATGGTTTTCTGCCCCCATCACTTCAAAGGAAAAAAGCACAGATAACTAAAGCACAAAATAAAATACAGTCAGTTGAGCTGGTATTACATGCTGGTATAAAATAACTATTTGAAAGGTTTGCCTTAGTTCCAAATAAACCTGCTGCAAAACCAATTATATTACAATAGCTTAATCTATGCAAGGTCAATGACAAGTTTGAGGACCTCCCAAGATGCATCACTATGGTTCAGCAAGCTAACAACATTCTAGTACCGTTCAAGCAGGGCAGTAGTTTTAGGCTCTCTTTTGTATCAACATGAAGCAAGGTATGGTTCATCAGGCCTCCTTGATGACCACACATATGGGTCAGCAGGACACTACCTCACTATGGATGAGTATGTACAGCCAGAGTACTAGAAAAGTCATACGAGAGATACAACCATGTGTCTTTCTATTAACATGTAGCAAGTTTGAGGCTAGAGCAACACGGCTGTCCTAGCTCAGCACTGCCAATGCACACCACAAGTATCCTGTTTTGGGCTGGGATAGAGTTAATTTTCTCCCTCATAGCTGGTGCAGTGCTGTGTTTGGGCTTCAGTCTGAGAACAATGCTGATAACACACCAATGGTTCAGTGGTTGCTCAGTAGCACCTGAAAAGTCCTGATCAAGGACTTTTTAGTCTCATGGTCTGTCAGTGAGGAGGGACACAGGAAGCTGGGAGGAAGCAGAGACAGGACCCCTGACCCAAACTGGCCGAAGGGGTATTCCATACCACAGCACGTCAGGCCCAGTACAGAAACTGGGGGGGGTTGGCTGGAAGGGACTGATCACTGCTCGGGTTAGGCTGGGCATCGGTCAGTGGGTGGTGAGCAATTATATTGTGCATCATTGCTGTTTGTTGGTTGGTTTGGGGGTTTTTTTGTAGTTCTCTCTCTCTCCTTGTTATTTCCCTTTTGATTAGTAAGAGTAATATATTGTACTTTAATTATTAAGCTGTTCTTACCTCAACCCATGGGGTTTACTTTTTTCTCCCGATCTTCCTCCCCATTCCACTGGCAAGGGGAAGGGGAGGAGCAGGCGGCTGCATGGTACTTGGTTGCCAGCTGAGGTTACATCACAACAGGCAAACCAGCTGCCCTGGGAGACTGCACTGATAGCAAATGCTCCTTCAGACCCCAGTGCACACCAAGACCTCTGACGTTGCATTGGCGTGGCTGCAGCAGACAGCTTCACAAATAAGTTATGAGAGTTCACCCAGGCGACAGGAGTTAAGGGACATCTTCAGAGCAGGCTGATAAACCAGCCCCTTTATGGCTCTGTCTCCCAGGACATGATTAGATCACTTTAGTCTGAGTAATCTCACTTCTTTTCATCTGAAGAAAACACTTGCCTGGGAGACTTCTTCACATGTTCATTGCTTTCTGCATGAAATACTGCTTCCTGGCATCTGGTCTAAATTTGTGGAGCCTTAATTTCCACTGATTCATCCCTGTAGCCACACACCCGCCCTCCCCTTCAGGACTAAACTACAAACAGTAACCTGATAGAGGTGGATATCTCTCTAAAGGTTTTATATCCAGACATCCACTATATTCACTTTTTTGTTTGGTTTTCTTTCCACAGACAATTCCAAGACAGTGGAGTTTGGGCTTTCAGTACCTTTTTGTTGTTGTTGTTGGGGTTTTGGGTAACTTTCTTTTACAGCTCACCCAGTTTCCCTGCTGGTATCTATCCACACCATCTAGTAGATTTACACTACGTAATTTCAAATGTTATAATCTTTCTGCAACTGATATAATGGCACCAAATGCAAGTGCCTAAATCAGTGCAAACTAATCTCTGCTTCTTTTCTGAACTTACAAAATCAAAAGATTTTCTTCCAGTGTGTTTTGAAATATCATGACAACTCTTGCCTGCATTTGTTATTTTGCATTCATTGTTATGTCAGGTGCAACTGGAAAACCCTCACAGAACCAATTCAGGGTTCATCCCAGAGGTCAATAGGACATCCTGAAGAATTCCAAAATGTGATTCTTCCTTCATTTGGCCTGTCTGATTTAATTCAGAGTCCACTTTATTTTTTGGGTCTACACAAACTTGATTTTCATGGATAATTTACATACCAATAGCTATTTTGATTTCATTTGCAAGCATAACAGTGGTATTGTCTTGACAAACCCTTGACAACCTGTGTTGTAGTGTTGCCAGCGTAAGGCCTGAGCTGCTTTTTTACCTTGAACACATTTATGACATTATCTACTTTGTTATGGGGCTTTACGGCTAGACTTGCACACAATAATGCTTTTATGAACACCCATGAATCCAGTAGTCTTTTGAGTAATGTTTTACTACGCTGATGCATTATTCTTTTCCAAAATGACTACAGGCTCTGAGAAGTGCAATGTTCTTCATCCTCATTCACACCCCTTCCATGTGACTATCAGCTGACTTAGTGCTTACACAGTTTGTCTGTGTTTAACTAATGCAAAAATAGTTACACCCCATAAACTGTGGGCAGGGTAGTTCTACAGACAATGCAGGGGGCAATGCTTGTCTTGGAGGTAAAATATGTTCCAATGAGAAGAGATACTTGCAGGTCAGCTGGAGTCCATTAATCTCTTTCCACACACATGGATCTGAATCAGTGCATACGATTACAGCTACAGGTATCCTCAAGGTTGCCTGCAACATCCTTAGATAATCTTTAGTATATTCTCAGTCCAGCTTAAAAACCACCAGAACCATTCCTGCCTCTAACTGATAACCAAATCAAAATATAGATGCCATCCTAGGCAATAAAAGCAAGAATTCAGATCTGAAATGGGATGAATGACACAACAAGATTACATCCAATGTTGCTGTGAGCCTCATGCAAGTAGTCAGAAAATAAAAGACTCATGGAAAAAAATGTGAATTTATGCTATTTTTTGGCTTACTAGTTCTCTAAAAATCAGAAAACATCTTCTTGTAAGAAATAATTGATTATTACATTTGGTGTTGTTCCCATACCTTATTTTTTTTGTCTTCTGTAATACATGCTAGTAATTTCTTTTCAATTATTTAACACTCATAAAATATACCAGTATCTTGATGATAGTTACACTACTATATACTTTTGGCACTCCATATATTAAGTCTTTCAACACTCAAGACCCGAATGCCCAAGAAAATAAATACCAGTTGAAATATAGTTTCCTGTTTTTAACACATGGCACACATATAAAAATACATGTCTCTAAAACAAGTTTCCGGAATTTCTTACCAGTCTCTAGCATCATTTATGTACCTCCACCTCTGGAAACCCTAGATATATGTAGCATCTACCCAAGCAGATCTGCAAGCTACCAATGTTATCAACAAATGAGATGCTTTCCTATGGAAGCTGGTAGAATTCCATACTGCAAGTGCTATTTGGAGAACCAAAGATACTGCGCAAAGACAGATCACTTCTATCATCTGGTCTCATAAGTATTTCTTTCTACCAAACCATTTCCCTTCTACTTCAGGGGAAGTTCAGGTTAGATATAAAGAAGTTCTTCCCTATGAGGGTGGTGAGGCGCTGGCACAGGGTGCCCAGAGAAGCTGTCGCTGCCCCATCCCTGGCAGTGTTCAAGGTCAGGTTGGACACAGGGGCTTGGAGCAACCTGCTCTAGTGTGAGGTGTCCCTGCCCGTGGCAGGGGTTGGAACTGGATGATCTTAAGGTCCTTTCCAACCCAAACCATTCTATGATTCTAGACCACCATTACTATAGTACTATTACTAATCATTATTGAATGTATACAGTTGATGAAACCCTTCAGAAGGTAATAACTTACTTGCAAACTTAATTACCACTGTATGCACTTTGTACATGTAAAAAACAAAATCTGTATTTATGAAGCATACCACAACACAGGGATTTTCAAAAGCACAAGTACCATTTTCACTCCAAACGGGAGATGGTCAGCCAAATGACACTTGTATTTACGAGAATTTCCCCAAGTAGCCTGACAAATCCCCAAGTCATTTATTAAGTAGAGAGTCTCTTGGATTTAGTTGTATTTTTTGGCAGCACTGGAACAAACAAATCCTTGCACAAGGCCAAACATCAAGTCAACCACACAGATAGTAGGACTAAATCTGTGGTCTCCAGAAGCTCAGTGCTCTAACAACAAAAATGCTATTTTCACAGATAGCAAGTACTAATCAAAAGTTTTAGTTAAAAGCAGAGAATGTTGCCCTTGAGTTAAAAGCAGGGACTATTATCCTAGGAGGGTAGTTCTGGTAATATAAAGCCTTCCAAGACTGCTAGATTTAGGCTGCAACATTCTGTAAATGACTTTGATTCACACAAATCTAGGGATGGGGAAATTTTCAGTCATCTGAGACCATGGAAATACTGATCTCACCTTGTGTGAAAGGGGCTCAGATATTCTAAAAACTAACAAAAATCCGGTCACAAAACTGAACTGGGTGGAAACTGCCTAGAGCAGACACTGAAAATAAGTTAATAATATGCTTACACTTTTCATAATCCAGTGCCAAAAGTTTGCCTTTAAATGTCTGTAACTGTAAAAATTATATATATACTAGGTGTATGTATATATGTACACACACACACTCTCACGCACACATAGCTGTACACATATATAGAGGTGTGTGTATACTATATACACCTTATTCACTCGTACCTTTTTTTCTTTTCTGGTAGAACTGTGTGGTTTGTATTTCACCCACTTAAATTGCTGGTTTCAACTTGAAACAGGTCCTCCTGTGGGAGGAATGAGAAACTCAACCACTGGTGCAGATGTTTTGACTAGATAGGGACCTGGGTTTTATTAATGGCAAGAACAATACCCTGACAGCTCGGCATCTGATTTAATAACCATCCTCTTCTTAATTAGTTGATACAGCTTTTGTAGTCTCAACCTCAAATGCATGTGGATCAACAGCAAGGAAGGAAGCAAATAAACATGCTTACCTTTTCTTCACATTTCCTGTGGCAGGCATACTTGCAAACTAAAACAAAAGCAAATAAAATATATGAGTACATAGAGTGGGTGGAATCTCCTCTCCATTTCTTTAGATCAGCTTTCTACTGGAGGCTGGCTAAACTCAAGTCTCTCTATATAAAGTATTTACATACTTCAAAACAAATGAAAAAAAAACCCTAGAAAGAAACGCATTTAGTTTTTACTCATTCCTGAAAGATGCTTTAATTACAGCAATGTTATCAGATTTGTGCATAACATCAGATTATGATAATATACGTCTGGTTAAATGTCATGGGCTGATTATATGACACCTACCTTTACAGCTTCACATGCACAAGAAGAGTTACCATCTAAATAACACAGATAGTAAAGTCAAACTATTCAAAATGTGACCTGTGAATCTTAGCCATATCAGCAGTTCCAGAGACCTAAGAAAAGCAGGGTGACTTCAAACTCACAAGTGACCATGACTGTTCGCGCTGGAATTTCTGCTTGTGAAACACATCTTACACAGTGTTGCAAACATTACTTCCAAGAGGTAAGCACCTGATTTCTGTTAAATTCCTGCTGACCTAAGAGCAGGAAAGCATGAACCACAGCAGCAAGTTTCTATTCAGGAAACAGCACCTAATTGAAAAAGCAGCGAGATGAGCAGCGATGTAACTATGATGCAACAGCGTATTAGCTAGGATCCGAGACAGGCTGGGTTTAATAGATTTTCCATTTACATGCACTTCCTTCTTTACTCTGAAATTTGCTTTCTTTCCATGCAAAGTCTATCCTTTGAGCTAAATTGTGTTATAAATTCAGGAATAATTTACTTATTCAAGCTCCAAGATCAGTAAGCAATAGAGAATATGCTGGGTTTGGCTGGAATGGAGTTAATTTTCTTCATTATTGCTAGTATGGGGCAATGTTTTACATTTGTGCTGGAGACAGTGTTGATAACACAGGGATGTTTTAGTTATTGCTGAGCAGTGCTTACACAAAGTCAAGGCCTTTTCTGCTTCACCATCACCCCACCAGTGAGTGGGCTGAGGGTGCACAAAGAGTTGGGAGGGGACATAGCCAGGACTAAATGACCAAAGGGATATTCCATACCATATAGTGGCATGCTCAGCATATAGAGCTGGGGGAAGGAGAAAGAACATGGGGGTGTTTGAAGTGATGGCATTTTATCTATCCTTTGTTACTGGCTCATGCAAAACCAAATCACCAATGTCAACAACAATATACAAAAATCTTTATTAGAGACATAGATAACATATTAAATGCAGCCATTGAGTATTTTCAGTTTCCATGTACATGGAAAGTCAGTCTGCTGCTCTTGTGTAACACAACAGTGCTGTCTTTGCTGGAAAGAAACCACTGATGTGAGATGCAAGTTCAGCCTGGATAGCAACAAAACTGTGTCCTGCAGCAGCATCCCACTAGAACTCATAAGCAACACAGAAATATGGCCTACAAACTGCACACTTGAAGGGAGAAGACTTCACAAACAAAACATTGCTGTATTTATGAGATTCAAAAGGAACAGACTAAAGCCTCCATAGGTAACTAGCCAAATATATGTCAGGCAAAGCTCTCTGAATGAAATAAACAATTTTTTTGGTATTTATATTTATAACATTCTAAGGATTGAGATCTGATACATTCATAAAGACAGCCTCACTCCTCCTCAGCATCCAGAAGTACCCTATTCACATCTAAATCCAGCACTTTCATGGATTAGACTGAGTTAAGGCATTACCTTCTCTCTCTCACTGTATAATAAAGCTGATTATGATAGTAAAACTGTGCAGAAATAAGCACTTTGAAATGAGATCACTGACTGTCCAGATGCTGGGAGCCAACAAAGCATTCCTTTGTACTCAGAAGCAGAAAGGAGATTCTCTCCCTTCCCTTTTGGGTGAACAAACTGCTCATTGCATATGTTGCTCCTAAACAGCACACCAGCTACATCCAACCAGAGGGACAGATCCCCATAATAACAGATCCAAACACAAATTCTCTTTTCTTGACAGGTCTGAATTTTACTAGTAGACCAAAATCTCAATTCAGAACAACGAAACTTAAATGACTGAACCCATTTTGACTGTTCTTGGCATTTACCAGATGCTGAAGTGTTCAAAGCATTTTGTGTAATCTACATCTGTCCCACTGAGGTACAGCAGATGTCACAAGTTTGCATTTGCTGGCAAGGTAATCTTTTTAGGTATATAAAGACCTATGTAAATATGTGTGTATAAACATTTACAAATATATATACACATGGTCCTTTCCAACCCTAACTATTCTGTAATTTTGTGTGTGAACATATGTACACATAGACATACACTCCAAAACCCACAGAAGTCTTGTTTGTAGTAAACATTCAACCACCTGCTAAAACAAACTGGAAAAAAAAAAAAGGCAAAAGAAGGCGGCTGTTAGCACAGAAACATTGCTCAGGAATTAACACCTGAATGGAAGAAAGTACAACTTGGATCCCCAACCTGTAGCCAGTTATCAATATCTAGATGATAACTCCTACCCACAATTCTATTGCTAGTGTGGTCAAGTCATGAGAATAAACTTCAAGGTTGGTTTTAAAGTACAGAGAGAGTTAAGTCAAGAGTACTTTCCAACTAATTTGCCCTCTATTTCCCACACCCATAATCCATTCTCCAGAAGGGAGGGAAAAAAAAAAATCTCTATGTATACACACATGGGGGGGGGGAGGCAGGGAATTAGCAGCAGCATTTGAAAGAAAGGGAGGTATCCAAAACCCACCACGAATTGGGAATGAGGAAGCATGCAGGCACATAGAGAAAGAGTGAATGGAATAAGGGCCATGCTGCAGCAACTACAGCTCTCCAAGTATCTGAGCACAGAGGAGTTAGAGAAGCACCACTGCCTTGCCAGGCACATCCTTTACCAATGCAATTCATATGGTTTTCTTCACCACAGCCACTAACACTATGAACAGTGAGAGATCCCTTCATCAACACCAGCAAATTAACCATTCACTCACAGAGAAAAATCCATTTATTTCCTATTTCATTACTTTGAATTCGTCTTGCCACAGCTAACGCTACTGCTTGGATGGTCACAGCCCCTCAGTCCAAGGCTGGTTTTGTCTCTGTCTAACCACTCGCAGCACTTGCACGGAGATGGATTACCTCAATCATTCGATTGCCAGAAACTGAATCACTTTTCAACATGCCAGCTCTTTCTATGGAAAGCCTTGAGTAGGAGAGAGATCAGAAAGTTTCTAGTGCCAAAAAAGCAGTATTCTACTACAATTGTGCAGCCTGTGCCTTTTCAGCGCAACAAACATGTAATGAAAAAAACATAGAAACAACCGAACATACAGCACATCAATTACAAAGGAAAATACACGCAACTTACAGTTAAAAGATCTCAACAAGCAGCTTCTACCAAATGCTGGCATTCTTCAGGCAAAGCTTACAAGGGAAATAGCACTCAGCTCTTTTCAGGACTACAGCCCAAGTGGATTTGAATTTAAAAATGCGCCTGAAACAGTCTAGAGGACTTAATCAATGTCACACTCAGCAAGGCTACTTCAGTTCTTCAAGTGAACAGCTGAATGTCTGCATCCCACACATCAGCTCTCGTCAAATACCAGACTTTCCAAATTTGTGTTTAAGGATTCTGGCATCACTTCCAAGAACAACTGTCCCAAGCTAGCTGGTAATGAAATGGAGCCCAAGCCATATTTAGTCAATTTACTACACATCAAAACAGTTCCTAAACAATAGCTCTGAGAATCCAGTTTGTTAAAAGTGGGAGAAAGATGGGAGGAGGGAAAATAAAAAGATTTCTTTGTATAAATAGGCAGGGGTATTAACTCCTGCAAGTTAACGATACTGCTGCCCGGGTACAGACAGAAGGATAAGCCCAGCAAATCATATTTTTCAGACTTAAGCTCCACTAAGTTTTTATGAAAGGGAAGTTCTACTTTTTACATTCATGCCCTTTGAAAACCAGTAGCAATGTATTTACAAAGTAAAGAGACTACTTCTGTAAACCAACCACAGAATGATTTCTGGTTTACCAGAAACCTTAAAAAGGTTACGTTCTCCTCTGTGTGGTAAGAGCTACTCACCTTGTCACATTTTAGCATTGAATGGATGTATGGTATAGCAATATATTCCAGACAAACATTGTGCAGTGAATATTAAAACATGACTAGTTCATAAGGCCAACCTCATACTTAACTATGACTTTTATCGAGTGATTCTCCATGGTGGGATGTTGTGTATTTGTTTTAAACAACTCTGTGTAAGGCAAGGGTACAAACAAGATAATTCAGAAATCCTCCTGGGGCAGAAACTGCATAAAATACAGAATCTAAGGCATGTAACTCAGTTTAATAGCTCACTAATCGCTAAGGAAGATCACTTGCCCCAAAAGCATATATTACACAGCTCTTGGTGTTAATTTTTAACTTCTTATGATAAATTATAATACCAAATTGTAATTTATACAACACAGGCCTAACTGCTTGAAAGATCATTTCTGTCCCTCAGCATCTCCAACTCAGCTTCCCTGAAACAGACACATACTATTCCAGCTATTTTTTTGACAGTAATGGCAGAGTCCTTGATGATCCACAACAAAAACTAATCTAAACCAAGCATATAAAGATTTGCATAATCAGGATTGGGGGTGGGGGGTGTAATCAAATTAATTTTGTGTAATCAAACTTCATTTTTGTGGTTCCCAATTCCAGTCTTTCCTTGGAAGGTGGGTGTCAGAGAGTCAGAGGAGCAGTAAAGCCCAGCCGTTTTAGTAGCAAGGCTGGTGATACCACTATGAGTAACATCTCCTTCCTACAGGGAAAGTTTTGCACAAAACCCCAGCTCTGTCACTGGCTCTGAAGAAAAGATGTTTTGGCATATCAAGGCCATCACAACAGGGTCTTCTGCAGACAGAGCTTGGTACACAAAGACATGCATGACCAAAATGTCCCAATTGGGGAGAACTCTGCAGCTTGCTGGCTGTTTGTATTTTGACTAGGGTTTAATAACACTGTGATCAGATTACTTGAGAAAACTCTCACCAACACACACACGCTTCCCAGCTGATATGGTCCTACCAGCTCTGCAACAACTCAAGAGAAAGTTCCAAAAATAAAAGCAGGATGAAAAACAAGACACAAGGAAATTATTAACTGCGGCATTAAAAATAAGATGGCACGCAGTTCTGCGCAGGGCAGAGACACACACATACCTTTGGGTGGGGGAAGAGGCCTCCAGCTGGAAATATCAGGCTTTAGCTGCAAAAGTAAACGCTTCTATTTTTAAGGAGTTATCAGAGTCCCATGCCAAAGATGTCGCAATCTAACAGCCACACTGCAGCCACATCTGCTGCTGCACTTCCTGTGCTCAGACATTTTCCTAGATTTTCTTTTGTTCTTTTTCCCCTATTCCGCCAACCATTGTCTCTCCATCTCAATATTGCTCCCAGCACTTCACGACAGGGACTGCAGACATTGTTTTTGAAGATGAAGGCTAAAAGGCAGTTATGGGAAATGTGTGCAAAGCTTCAGCGTTTTTCACTTGGGGTGGCTGTAAAGAGTGCTGTGGATGAGCTTTCCCGCACATGAAATATTCCACTTGCTGCTGCTGACAACAGCAGTGCTAAATCTTTATTAAGAGGAAAATATTTTGGCCCTACTGCTGCAAAAGTATGTCTATTCTTTTCCTTTACTCCCACCTTCTTCCTGTCTTGTAGGAAGAATCTTGACCACCAAGGGGGGATTTTGTATGGGTTGGGTTTTTTTGACTGGTTGGGTTTTGGGTTTGGGTGGTTTGGGTTTTTTCCCTCCTGTGGGATTCACAGTCTAACTTTACCATTTTAACTGCATCCTGAAAACTCTTGGGTGGGTTATTTGGTTGGTTGGTTTGTGTTTAATTTCCCACAGATGCTGTTCCAAAGGCAGAACGTCAGCACAGTGAAAATGGTTTTTCAGTTTTAAAAGTCAAGTACTCATAGAGCAACTTTTCTTTCCTCCACTTTTTAAGCTACACTTGCAAGTCAGGTAGGAAATGATTAAACCTTAATCCAGTTTGAAACCAAAGGTTATTTTTAGACCTCCTCCCTCCAGCTAAACAGATAACCCCATGTTGCACCATCTCACCTACAAAACTGTTTCAACCAGACTATAGTTTACTGTAGCCAGCAATGCACATGGAACCAAAAAAAGGGCTGGACTGTCTCCAGACTCTTCTCACAGCTGCAGACAGCACAAGAACTGTAAGATCTCAAAAGCTTGCATGCCTGTGATGGATCTTGAAAACATATCCTGCATAAATTATGCTAAGAGCAAGGATCAGAGAAAAGTAAGAGATTGGCTTAAAATGGGTGATTTTCAAAATAAGGAATCTGATGTTATTTATTATGTGGATAAGACTTAATGGTCCTGGATGTTCTGATTCACAGCTGTTCTTAATCTTCTACAGAAAACACGAGTGACAGAGACCTTCACCGGAAGAGAAAACAACACAGGCTATGCAGAGAAGGTCATCGACATCATCCTTCAAGTACTTTAACAGTTGCAGGCATGTTTTCCAAGGGTATTTTTAAAGTATCTTTAATGACAACAGATGGGGACTCTGCATAAAATCAGCCAACAACTTCTGCTCTTACCTATTTAGAGGGTTCAGATCCTGAATGTGCCTAACTGGAGTTATGTTTGTAGCCTGGCTTACTTTCTTGAAGCTTTCTTCATGTACCAGAACAAACTTTTCAGCATTACTAACCACAGATTTCTTCGCCCATCTTGCCTTTATTGAAATTATATCTCCCTGTACAATATTTCTGTCTCTCATGCTAGTTCACCCCCTCAGCCTGGTTTTGAAGCCAAGTAGGAGTGTGAGGTTTTAGCCACTTTGAGGTTCCTTTCCCCACGTGGCATATCAAGTTCATCACACACAAATTATTCACTGGAACAATTCAGATTTTAGGGTTAGAGCAGATAATTCTAACTTCAGTTTACCCTTAGGAATTCTGGGTTCTCTTGAAGTGGGCTAAGTTTACAAAACTGCAGGTACACCAGATCACAGAGCATTCACTGGTTGTCCTGGGAAAAAAAGGGGGGGGAAGGGAGAGGCACACAGGATCACATTTATTTCATGCTTTTGTCTTTTTTTTTCCTTTTTTATTTCTTAGCTGTAATGAACAGAAGCTGCAGCTTTTTAGAAACCTTAGTGGTTTGAACTTTAGCTTTAAAATTAATTTTATAACCACAGATCAAATTCTGGTGTGATGAAGTTGCTCCTTATGAGGTAAATAAATAGGGAACTCCTGTTTTCCCTACAGATAACTTTCTAAAACTTCATCTAATATCTGTGATGCAGCTTGGCCATCATGAACATTAAACATTCCACTAGAGGATTTTGCCTTGTGTATTTTTTAAATTAGTAGGGATTCCTGCCAAAATTCCTCCTTCCCTCTCCCAGTTCCCACTGGGGTAACAACATGCCATCAAAGGATGTCAATTTTACAGCTTCTCTCAGATCCAGAGAGGGCTGTGTTCAGCCAGGATGCTTATGTACCACTTGTGTAATGCCTACTAATTACAGTGGCTTCTTGTGTATCTCTGTGTGCTCCAGTAAGTCTTTTTCACCCTTGCCTTTCATGTCTTTGCTGTTGTTATGCACATAGCTTCCATGTTTCACTATCTGAGCTCTGCACTGAAGTCTGAATGCATAGCTTGTACAGCTGTGTTAATTACGAGTACATTTTACTAATCTAGTAGAAGTTGCTATTTGCTGCGTGCACCTTTTGTCTAGAGAAGAGGGACTGACCTTCCCAGGCTTCTGCTGTCACAAACGGGCTGCAGTCCACTTTTCTCTTTACAGTTACCTCCACCCCAGCCCTGTATATTCTGTGTCACTCATGTCCAGGTCAACATCCACCCATTTCTAAGGGGTTCCTAAAAAGACTTTTCTGCTGCCACTAGATCAGTTCATGCAGTCTCCCTTGGACATCCTCCAGATGCCTTTCACAAACAAGGCTGACAGTCAAATGAGGTTTTATAGCAAGAGCCTGGGTCCCTACCTGACCCAGCCTTGCTTGGGCATTCCATCATCCCTCCCTCCTTGGAGTTCACAGCAGCTATAAACTATTAATCTGCTCTAGGGACCGCCACAGACCATGGTCCTTGATCCTACAGCCTGCATATCCCGGTTCACATGCAGTTGTCTGAGTGTCGATCATCAAATGTTGGTTATAACTGAAAACATACTGTGGTAGCAGAAAGAAATTCCAGGTCTCATTTTCTCACAAGTTCATATAACTTGTAAATTGGAGATAATTAACAGTTAACTGCTTAAGAGAACAGTAAGGTTTCCTGGTTTGTTTGTTTTCTGCTGTTTCTTGATCAGTCTGAGCCATAGGTGCAAGAGATCCATCATTACAAATCTTGTAATCAACTGAAGCAGTTATCTTAAAACCATCTTAAAACAGTCCCATGGAAGGCAATACCATTTGCTGGATCAGTGCTCAAGAAAACACGTGCATGTGGATATAAACATTATGCAGAAAGCAACAGTGATATGACGAAAAACCCTTTTAATTTTATGATAGTCATAGAACCATAGAATCGTAGAATGGTTTGGGTTGGAAAGGACCTTAAGATCATCCAGTTCCAACCCCCTGCCATGGGCAGGGACACCTCACACTAGACCATGTTGCCCAAGGCTCTGTCCAGCCTGGCCTTGAACACTGCCAGCGATGGAGCATGCACCACTTCTTTACATTCTCTCAAAGATCTTTCACATTTATAATACTAACATAATTATATGGGTATGCCTATTGCCGTAATTAACCATCTTATGGTTAATTAACCAATAACTATTGCCATCATTAACCATAAGATGGCTATGTTATACTTCTGCTGAAATTGAAATTTTTATATATAATGCATTATAAGACCAACAGATGGATAGATATCAAAATACCCACAGAAGTGCCTATTAACACTGGACCTTAATTCAGAAGGATCCTTCCATGGATACAAGAGTGACACAAAACACCCCTACCCCACAAATATGCACTACATGCTTCAGCATTTAGAGTCAACATAATGCCACTGGCCCAAGCAGGATACATTTTTAGGTCTCTATTTTGTCTCCAGAACTGTACCACAGACATGCTCTGCACATTATTAAGATACTAATGTTATTACTGAACTTAGCAGCTACCAAAACAGAGTATATATAAAACCACCTATCATATATGATTAAATATGCATATATTTACATACACAGTATGCACAAACAAGCCTTCAGAACAGTCTGTCAGCTCAAGTCAGTCTTAATATAAAAATGTGTTTTGTCTTGCCAGGAGGAATGAACATTTGATTACAGATAACCCTTTGTACAGTGTAGCTCCAACCAGCCCCAAACGAGATTTTAAGTGGATTGCTAGCCATGACTACAATCACAAACAAGTGGGTGAATTTCAAACCTCTTTAAGAAGAAAAACTGCTCAAATTGTCTTCAAATCCTGATCTATGATCTGTAAGCAGCTGGAAGCTCTTGATTAAACACATATATTGTAATTTGATGAGAAAATAAACTTTCTACTATCACTTCATGCTATGCTCAAGCAACTGGTCCAAGCCTTACTGTTAGCCAATCAAAACTTGTATGAAACCATATCTTAACATGACTGACAAGACAGAAGTTATTACACAGATTAATTCTAAGGTGAACTGTATTCTTTATTACATTCACTTTGCACACAATACCATGGTAAACATTTCTCTGCTCACAATATAGGTAACAGTGCATGTCAATGTAATTGAACACCTCTTTGCCTAGCATTTACACGGTTCCCAATACCAAGAAGAAAGCAAAACTCTCACGCAGTCAAACCAGCAAGGAAAAATAACCAAGTAAGGAACTAAAGTTCTAACAGCACTCCTACTGGGATCACTCCAACACATATTCCCAAAACCAGCACATTCCTTAGGACGTTCATCCCTTCATCAGGTTAGATTAACAAAAAGATACTCAGTTCATTCAAACTACCCTTAATCGCTTCGAGTTCAAAACTGAGTTCCTGGAATCCCTTGTATTGCATGTAAAGCCTCACTAATAGCACCTAAACAGGTCATCTGGGGGGGGGAGGTGAGTTTAGTCAACAGAAGGGTGTAAAGTGTTTCAATTCTTCATACATATTTCACCCATCAATGCTCTAAGAGCTAGGAAACAATACTGCATTATTTCCCAAATCTGGTCTCCGATTTTTAAATTGCCAGAAAAGTACTTTCTAGGGATTGGGAAGCCTCAGACCATCTAAAAAGTTCTCTGTTCTACACTAACAGCCATTTGATCACAGCACCACAAAGATAAATGATAATTTTAAAAAGCAAAGTAATGTAAAATAAAAAAGGAAATGTATATTTTGTGTATATAAAATACAAAGAAAATAAAATAGAAATTCACAGGGAAATACATGGAAACTACATCATTATGACAGCTTGTTTACAAATAAAGCAAAATACTGAATATTCAAGAGGTAGGGTAAGTAGCTTAAAAAAAATAAACCAAAAGGCTTTTGTAACACTGCAGCCCTTTGGCTAACTATGGATATGTGCATGATTAGGATGTGGATCTGCTTAGCCCTGAAGTAAACTGAACTGTACTGCAGGGAAGGTCAAAACAGAGCTTGAAAGCATTCGAGTTTCAGGTAGTGCTGGTGAGACCTGGGGAGCCACATGGTCCTCAGTTTAGTGCAGAACACACAGGTAGTGCAGAGATCAATCAACAGCTGTCTGTCCTTTCTTCACTATGAGAAGCTGCATCAAAGACACAGCCCAGCCACAAACGTGCTTACCAGGCAGGGAGACAGCCAGAAGCTTCCCGTTCTTCAAAGCTGCCTTTCCTTTTTGCCACTGTGTTTTTGTAGAGCTTGTTAAAACCAAATTCATTGTAACTGCTTTACTGAGGTGGACTGAAGCACACAAGGACAAAGAGCTATCCTCATTCCTTTCACCTTTCCGCCAATTGTTCATTTCTCATAGAAAGCTCTCAGGTACCGCATTCAGACCCGATTACTAGCAAAGACATATTTTGCAAGACAAGGCTAAACAACACACTCCCAAAATGACTCTCACCCACTAATGAAAACTTATCTAACCAACACAACACCCAGTTATGGCTTTTTTTCCCCTTACAAGTAGATGATTCATTGCTAGATAAACAGCAACCACTACATAGTGACCAATCTGGAGCCTCTCCCCTCCCCTCACTTCTCTTGACATGTAACTTTCCTTTAACTGATAAGATATTATAGTCTGCAAGGAACCTGCAGTCTGTACAAAGAGCTATTATCTTCTGAGGAGAAACTGTTAAAAAGCAACATTTTCTCATTAACACACAAAGGAACTTTATTTCTTTTTAACTAAAGGCTTTTCTTCTCCCTCCCCTTCCCCCAATGCCAATTTGCTCACTTTCATTCAGCAACATCAGGGAGAATTCAGCAGAAGTAGCAGCAGCAGCATGACTTGGCTCTGAAACAGCTAGTTTATTTTGCTTCATATTAATAGAGTTTCACAGTACTAGGGTACATTTCAAGTACTGCAGTTCTGGCAGTGGAACAGACAACTTTTAGTTCTAGCTTTTCCAAAACTCTGCTTTATAAAGCCAGTGCTGTAAGTTAAAATACAAATGGGTTCTTATTAAATTGAAAATACCTGGAGTCATCCCTTCAGCTTCTGCAACTCCTGTTGCTCCCATCCCACAAGTAAGTATGAACCAAAATGTACCAGCAGCAAAGAAGGGTGGCGAGTCTGCCTGGTACTCACATCAACACAACATGTGATACTATCAAGGGGCTCCTTCTGAAGATTACACTCAAAAACAAAGATAAAATTATCCCAAAGGACTTAGATGTGGATATATATGTAGCATAGCCATGGATTTATTGGTTTGGGGAGTATATTGGAGGGATCCCAGTAGGATTGCTTGTAGAATTTCCTCAGGTTTTTTGTTTTACGTGAAAGCTTTTTTTCCTTCATCATTTCAATACATGCAATTTTTGCTTTCTTCCTGGTATTTGGAATCGTGTATAAACACTAGCCAGAGGTGTTAAATTTCATTGGCATGTACTGTTAGCTTCTGTGTTTGAACCAAAGCTATTACACACTGGGGCAAAAGGAAAACTTGCTCAGGCTCATCCCAACCTCTCACCTGTTTACAAGCCATATGGTAAAGCTCTTGGCACCTCTGGTAGGTAAGCACACTGACACAGTTTTCGTGCATCTGAGACTTCCAGTTCCGGGCTGTGAGAGCTCAAACCCACTGCTAATTGACAAGCAGTTTTTTCTACTCCCACTCCCAAAGCCTTTCCCTTGAAAGTACTGATTCTCTCACAGTACAGTGCTTTTTACACTTAACCTGATCAAGCAGGTCTCCGGGCAGCTCCTTCACCAAGCAGGCTTCCTTCCAACAATACTATTTCTGCTAAGCTGAAAACAACTAAAACCTAAGAACTTTAGAACTAACAACCAGAAGGACAGGCAGAAGTAGTATGTTAAAGAAATACATATGTAACTACCACTCTCATAATGATAACTGTAATGCTGAACAAGTGAGGTATTTTCACTTAGCTGTTCATCTGCAAACTCTGTACCTTAGCTCAGGAAACGGCCACGTTCCTTCCACATCCAAATCTCTCACCTCCCTCTCAAAGCCGCAGAGGGATCCTAAAGTGTCTGAAGAATATGGGAGGGAAGAGGTGGGAGAAAGAGATCCATCTAGAACTAGGAAGTGGTGCAAACACCTCTAAGTCAAAACAGTGACTATGCTTCAGATGAAAAAACAATGGCATTCTCTTACTAGGAGGTGAACCATGCATGCATCAAGAAAAGAGACTGGTTTATTAACATGGAATCACAGGAGTTGAACATTAACCAGCCTAAACCAGCACAGGGGATTAAAACCCCTATCCCAGGACAACCTGCAGAAAGAAAACTATTGAGCTTTCCCAAGATTTAATTCCACCACAGGTATCCCATGGAGAAGAGGCAAGTATGCTCAATTCTACACAGTAAGGGGGAAGACTGAGGGAAAACAGTAGTAAGGAGCAGGCAGCAATGCCAGAGGCAGCTGAGTCTCTGCAGTCTGTACATCCAGGAGGACAATCTCTCTATTGTTTCATGAGTGACGAGATGAAGGACTAAGGATTAGACAGAGCATAATGCAACTGGAAAAATTAAAGAAAATAAATAGATGGCTGCTCTCGTGAATTTTTGCAAATTAATGCAGAGAAAACCTTCATGCCTCAGTGAATGAGGGTCACACACATTTGGAGGCTGAATGCCAGAGGCATCCGTCACCCACTGTGCACACATCACTCATGCTCCTCAGAGAGCCTCCACAGGCAGTGCCTTATTCTGGAACCTGCCTGAATAGCACAGTAATAAAAGCACATCATTACACAAGCCCAATTACCTACTGCAGCACCCCACTCCCCCACGAAAGCTGGGAACATTATCATACAAAGGAAGGAAATAAACCAAGGTAACATTTATACTTAGTCCAGGGGGAATTCCAGAAACACGGATTCCTAGAAACTTTAACATTAATATAAAGTTAATTTCCTTTACACAGCAAGAAAGTAAGCAGCATGTCATACGTTACTCACCTCTGCAGGAAATGCCTTGGCTATCAATTACTTGTTTGCAGATTCCACAAATTTTGGATTTCTTAAAAGACTTGGTTTTGAAGGTGTGAGACCTTGAAGCTGTTTCTTGAGGCTGGAAGCAAAGGGAATAATATCAGACCTTCCCTCAGCTTTTGAGTCATACTTTTAAGTGAAATACAGGTAATTTAAAATTAAATAGGGTAGTAGTGTGTCAGCAGTATAATAGCAGCATGTCAAAGCACTTTCACTCCCTCTCTCACCCTCACTCTTATTCAGTAACATGAGCTTTCCACTCTCAAATGTGGGAAGCAACAGTGTGAAAAAACTTGCACATCAGCACGCAGACATTTTTATATCATAATTTCAGAATTCACTCCATGACTTATCTTTTAAAAGGAAATACAGAATAATCGCTACGATATGAGCCAACAGCATTCTGACTTAATGTCTTATCTACCACAAAAGCTTGCATTAGTTCAGCTTAAACTGGATAAAATAACGAAAGTAATGCTCTGTCACAGTCACCAATTTAACTCATCTGGTGCAGAAGACAGCTTGGACTTTTCATTCAACAAATGAAAAGCATCCATGCAAGCTGACTCTGGCACAGATTGCTAACTTAAAAATCACTATTCCTTCTTCCCTGTGTAAGAGAAGTACAGTAGGTTTAAAGTAACATTATTTCGACAATGTGCTACAGTAACATCATGTTAAAATCAGGCAATAATGGAAAACTGGGGAAAGAACTGCAAAAGTCAATACTATATATGCAAAGGATATTATATGGCTTCTATAACTTAGGAAATATTTAGGTAACATAACAGAGGGGGCTACCAAAAGTATATGACAGAGTCAGTATTTCCCTCTGGTAGGATATAACAACCTGTACTTTTACGGGCAGACTTTTTGGAAATAATCAGTTACCTATACAAAAACAAAAATATCTTTGGCCAGACCATAAAATCCACAAATGACTCTTCACATTCCTCATTTTCAGTTCACATTTGCACCTCACTGTCCTTAAATTCAGCCCTGCAGCAGGCCCACTTTTGACACTTCAACACCTGCACTGAGCTTTGGCAGCACAAGCGCCCAGAAGCAAAAGGTGTCCCTTTGCATGCAGTCAGGCCGGCCCACCACAGCACCAAGCTTCCATCCATACACTGGATGAGAAACCTTCCCAGCATGGTGCAAAACACACATCTACTGCAATAAAGCAACATGGGACGTATTTGTGGCTTTGAGCAATTCAACACGTGGCTCAAGGCAAAATGTGACTGTCTCCAAAAGCATCTACAACACAGCTACTCAGCAAGCACAAGAACAGCCATACAAATCAGTGCCTCCTTCACGTACTGCCTCCAGATGGGCCTACCCAAAACTCCAGAGGAGCCCAAAGGAACACAAAGGGCAGCAAGTGACCACCCTGAGCAGGCCTGGGTGCACCAGTGGGGATGCAGTCAGCCCAATCTTAAGAATAGCTTCAGGAAACATTGTTGGTCTCACCCACAGAGTAAAGCTGACATAATTAACATGCTTCCATAAACAGCACGGTAGCAATTACTGATACTGAAGGAATAAAAGCCAGGCTGGACTCTCAGGAAAACCATTCCAGCAGTGAAGTGTATTGATCGCCAGAAATTAGTGAGAGAAATAGTAGAACAGCTCATGTCCTTGAAAGGCTGAAGCAAGGGATGAAACACTTGAGAAATAAATCTGAATTGTAATTAAAATGCTTCATTAGACACTCTGATTACTCTCTAAAGAAGCTGAAGTCACAAATTCCCCTGCATCCCCCACTGCTGACATATGCATCATGTTACTTCAGGTTAAACAGAAATATGTGGAGACCTCAGAGCAGCCTTCCAATATCTTAAGGGGGCTACAAGGATGCTGGAGAGGGACTCTTCATCAGGGACTGTAGCGACAGGACAAGGGGTGATGGTTTCAAACTGAAACAGGGGAAGTTCAGGTTGGATCTAAGGCAGAAGCTCTTGCCTGTGAGGGTGCTGAGGTGCTGGCACAGAGTGCCCAGAGAAGCTGTGGCTGCCCCATCCCTGGCAGTGTTCAGGGCCAGGTTGGACACAGGGGCTTGGAGCAACCTGCTCTAGTGGAAGATGTCCCTGCCCATGGCAGGGGGTTGGAACTGGATGATCTTAAGGTCTCTTCCAACCCAAACCAGTCTGTGATTCTATGTTACCAGAATTATGATTCGTATTAAAAGTAAGCCATAAAGGAAAAGAACAGCTGAACTCCAGCATTATGTAGGAACGCACTTGATGGCAAACAGATCAGATCTACTATTACTGACAAATCTCTGAAATGATTGCGGTTTTTATGTTTGAAAATATGGGAGATGTTTTTGGAGAGACAGAGGTCTAGGAGGAAGGAAAAGTGTCACTACATCCAGGTAACTCCACTACTCTTATGCAAGGAGGTTCTACACCATAATGGGTTCAGGCATCGTGCCCAAAAAGCTGAGAGTCCCTCATCTCCACAGCCTTTTGCTGCAGTTTCCCTGCTTTGTAGATACATAGACAAAACCAGAATTGTCATTTTAGATTCATCCACTCTTTTTCCCTGCAGAGTTCTACTTTGGGCTGAAGTTTACAGGACATGCCTGTGAGTCTCTCTGAAAAGGGCAGTTTTGAAGAAATTTGTGGATAAACTTCACCAAGAGATTAAAGAAGAAAAGGAAAGCAACCATGGCAGGCAGCAAGCGGTGCTACTTGCATGAGGCTCAAGCCTGCACTCTAAACTCATGCAATTGTTACAAGCAAATGAAGCTGGAAAACAGTGCAGAACCACAGGTTACAGACTGAGCTTTTGCCCGAGGAAGAGGCTGTAATTACATCTGGTCTCAATTGCCAGCATTATGAAACTCTTCTTTGTTTACCACACAAGGAAATATTTTTGGCCATGTTCTGTTCTTTATGGCACACAGAAATCTAATGAAGCTGAAAGTTTATCCCAGACTTACATCAATGTAACACCGCAGACTGGGTAAAGATTCATAGAGGCATCTTCAGCTATGATGAATTTCCAACACTCCTTATCACTGAGCATTTTCATTATGCAGCTACATGCTGATCATCGTCAGATAAAAAACTCCCAGCAACTGTGTCAAAGTCTTTTGAGACACGTAATATTTGGAGAAGGGAAAAGCAGTTTACACAAAAAACACTCTCCAGATTTAAATTCAGCCAATACAGATTAAAGCACTCAAGATACACAACTTGTTTTTTCACAGTACTGATCCAGCATTTCCTCCTTGGCAGAGACTTACACTGGATCTTTACACCTACGGAAGTGGCAAACACAACATTATTCCCAAGTACCACGCTACATCATAACAGTTAAATATTCAATGAAAAACAGAACCAACTAACATTTGTTTATTGCAAGTTCATGTTTCCAACATGTAAACTGCAATTGTAGTAACAGTTCATTCTTTTAAAGGATAGTCACAGGGCTTTGATCTTTTGTCAAAGAATCAGTTCCCTCCAAAGTCATCCAGAGAGTGACTAAATTATGAGGAAACAAAAGTCTCAACAAAAAATAGACTTTTAAAATGCAATTGTTAATTCCAAGCATTATTCTATGCAGAGGGAAAAAATGTCAAAAACTGTTTGCACATTATCTCCAAAACTTGCAACAATCCATGTCACACATTCCAGCTAAGAGAAAATTATAAACATACATGCAAAGCCCCATAAACTTTCCCCATGTCAGACTCTACTCCTGCTGAATTTTACACAGCCATAAAACTTCTCTTAGCCCAGCAACAGAATCACATAAAGCAAAGATATGTTTTGTTCACTTCCCGTCCCTGGGCATGCAAATATGATCCCTTTTTCCCTATCCTCTCTCTAAATAACTTACCAACCAATACTGCAATTTCCCAGGACTCTCCTTGTGCATTCTTCTACTCTCCCAAGGTAGCTTTAAATCCACTGGCTGACATAATGCTTATGAGTATTATTTTAAATACTTGGAGGGAGGGGGTAGAAGCGTATTAGCAGAATGGGTATTTCACCACCATTTATGGCTAGGTGAATGCCCACAGGGGATGTCCAAAAGAAAGTTCAAATAAAGGGTGACTGAAAGCAGAATTCATGAAAAAGCTGAGCCCCAGTTAAAAACCCTTTGGAAAAGCAAGGCATGTATCTACTGCCGTAAGATTGCTCCAAAAATAGGTCACATGACTAAGGAAAAAACAGTACATCTAGCTGAGGGGAATGCCTCCTTTCAGCCCTTTCTGTTAAGGTTACTCATGACAATTTCTGAGACTTCTCTACTTCCTCTCCTCCCATCTCTTATAGGAAGTCTGCCCAGCAAAAGTCCCATGATTTCTGCACAGTTACTTAGAGCTCCCATAGAGAAATCAAAGAATAAAATCCCATCAGGTTACCTGTAGGTCCCTGTAACTGACATTCCTGAAGAGAACACTGATGAGACAGGACTGTCCAGAATACAACAGTTGGTATTAATCATAATACAAAGTAATTTAGAACTTTTCCCTTCCTGTAGTAAACAGCATTTTTAACATTTCTGGTCCTGAACCAGTATTCCATGTTTGCTGGAGATTTAACTCCTGGAAAAATATTTAAGAAAGCTTACCATGCATACAGGCCAAGTAATAGGATATTCACAGACTGGTTTGGGTTGGAAAGAACCTTAAAGCTCACCCAGTTCTAACCCCCTGCCACGGGCAGGGACACCTTCCACTAGAGCAGGTTGCTCCAAGCCCCTGTGTCCAACCTGGCCTTGAACACTGCCACGGATGGGGCAGCCACAGCTTCTCTGGGCACCCTGTGCCAGTGCCTCAGCACCCTCACAGGGAAGAGCTTCTTCCCAAGATCACATTTAAATCTCCCCTCTGTCAGGTTAAAGCCATTCCCCCTCATCCTGTTCCTACAGGCCCTTGTAAAAAGTCATAATCACAGAATCAACTAGGTTGGAAAAGACCTTTAAGATCAAGTCCATCCAGTACCCCAGGACTGCCAAGTCCACCATCAAACCATGTCACTAAGGGCAAACAGATCTTCCCTCAAGATCTCCCCTCATGATCTCCAGTCACAGCGACCCCCTCATTCCCCCACAGTGGCCCACGCTTTTTATGTTGTTGCCACCCCCACCCCTCATGGCCACCCCTAAGATCTCTCTTCACGGTCACCCCTCATGCCCCGTGGCTGCCCCTTCTCTCTCCTGAAGATCTCCCCTCATGATCTCCCTGCATGGCTGCCCCTCCTCTCCCCTCATATCCTCCCTTCCCCTCCCCTCATGGCTGCCCCGCACTCCTCATGACCATCCCTCCTCTCCCCTCACAATATCCCTTCACCCCTCATGGCCACCTCTCCTCTCCCTTCATGATCTCACCTAACTCCTCACGGCTGCCCCTCATCTTCCCTCTTGATCCCCCCTCATGGCCACCCCCCATCTTCTCTCATGATCCCCCCTCATGGCCACCCCTCATCTTCCCTCATGATCTCCCCCCATGGCCGCGCCTTCTCTACCCTCATGGCCACCCCTCATCTTCCCTCATGATCCCCCCTCATGGCCACCCCTCATCTTCCCTCATGATCCCCCCTCACGACTGCTGCTCCTCTCCCCTCATGGCCGCCCCTCATCTTCCCTCACGATCTCCCCTCATGGCCACGCCTTCTCTCCCCTCGTTATCTCCTCTCATCCATCATGGCTGCCCCTCTCCAGGTTTCCTGTAGCCCCTTTACGCACTGGAGCGGCTCTAAGGTCTCCCCTTAAGGAGCCTTCTCTTCTCCAATACAAGCCCAGCTCTCTCAGTATTACCCATCTACTCTCTAAAATGCCTTGACCACAACTTTTTGGTAACTGTAGTAAGTAATCATGTTAAAGGTCTTGCTCACACCAGGACAAGATAGATATACAGTGAAGAACTTTCCAGAAATAGCAAACATCATAACATACAGTTTCTCTGCAGCTCTTCCCTATGAGAATAATTTCTTGGTAAACATACCATTGCTTCAAAAGCAGCACAGTATTTTAGCCAAATGACGTTAACTTAGTATATCACAAATTTTAAGTACATACCCAACTACCACCAGTGAATATACACATTTTGCAGAGCCCATGCTACATGACAAGAATATGGGATGGTGGCCAAAAACTCTGAAACACCAAAGCATTTTTTACACAGACTGAAATAAGGCATTTCTGGCTGTTTCCCCACATTCAGAGATTATTTCTACAGTGACAGCCATAGCACATATATACATTTACACACACACACACACTAAAGTGTACACAAATAGCCAATTATACTCCTATCACTACCATTTAATACTACCAAATAACTTCAGAAGGATTCAAAGACAAGAAAGTATTTACACACCCCATTTACTGCCCATTCATCCAAGTCATTTCACAGCAAGACAGTCAAAGCAACCCAAGCAAGAGAAGAGAGACCTGACTTAGGATCATGCAGCCTGAGCCGGCGATATCCCTCCCAGTGGAGTCTGCTCCTGACTTGTGACTCAAGTGAAACCACATGGAGATGGTGGTGGCGAAAAAATGTCTCATTGAGCCAGCTGAGAAAAGTTCACGTCAAGAAGAAAAAAACCCTATGGTTTTGTAGTACAAAATGCCTGGATATAAAGGGGCAAAGAATAATAGAAAATGACAGAAAAAGAGTACTCCTCATCCCCCTTTAAAATATTTGGTGCTATAAGTTTAAGCAGCAGGAGTCTTTGTAGTTTCTCAGACGAAAGAAATAAGGAGTCTCTGCTGTTTTAGTAAGACACTCTGCCCAAATACCAGGGTTTCAAACTAAACATTTTTCCAAAACAAAACTAAAAAAGTTTTATCCAAATGACTCTGCAGGACTTAAGTAAATTTAAAGAAAGAGGTCAGAGACGTGCAGCAACTTCACTGCTCTCTAACAAGAAACAGGACCTAGGCCTAATGGATTATTCTTTCATGCCACAAACACACTGTCATTTGTGGACAGTTCACCTTGGAGGAGGTTCTTCATCTGGACCATCAGTTGCATGTGCTCTTCTCAAAGTTTTAAATTCTTGAGACAAAGCCACAGCATGTAGAGGTAATATAAGAGAGTAAAGTGTTTGGAAATGACCAATTATCAGATAAATCTCTCTCCCTACTTTAAAGTTTGAGGTTGATCACCTCCAGCTTTAAACAACATACAGGAACTTTTTCATATTTGCTGTTTCAAGTCCTTCCCCTGATGATCTGGCTGAGATTTCAGCCCAGAAAACAATAGGTCCAGGTCTGCCTAGAGGTGGCTGACACCCACTGAAGAATAACAGCACCCAAGGGGGTTTGAAACCCAAGATACCAGCACACCTGCTGGAGAAAGGCAAGAAGGATGCCGTTCTCCTACCAAATCCTCACTGCTCTCCTTCATCCAAATACCCCTAGGAACCAGCATCCTCCCAGCAGGAACAGGGGAGCCTGTGGTCACTCCTCGCTCATAATGTAAAATAGCAGCAGCTCTCACATGTTTCCGTTTCATCAGTTCTTTATGGTTTTGTTTCAACACCTTCTTTTCTCCACTGCATTAATCTGTAATGGTGGAAAAACCAATTAGGAGACAGATGGAAAATCCATTAAGACAAGTTACTAAAGACACTGGAAAACTTGTCTTTTCCATGCTCATCTCATTGGCAAACAGACACTTTGTTCTGTGTGGGAAAAAAACTGTACAAAGGAAACGCCTGAAAGCAGCAAGAGGACTATGTGATCATGAAAGCTCAGTGTTTGTCAGTGGCTTTTTGTTTTCCTTCTTTTTTTGTTACATGAACCGGCCTTGACATCTCCGAGACTACAACACTGCTTTGAGTACACAAAGACTGGAACTCCCACATATTCAGAGCTAGACACCTGAAGACTAGAATCTACGTACTGAAATAGCAGGGGAAAAAAGTCTATTTCTGAATATACCTGGTTTATCTTCGGTTCACAGAAAAGAAAATGTTGAAGGGCATAACAGAAGTAAAAATTCAGAGAAATCAGGTGTCTCCCCTTGAAATGCTGACAGGTTTATTGTTTTTTTAATCATCTTCACCAAGATTCTCTCATCAGGAAATTATGCAGATGAATTCTTGTAGGTACACAGAAACAATAAGCAAAGTACATGCTTCCATGAATATTTCCTCCGTCTCAACAGTCCCTAACAAACCTGTTCACAAAAGCAGCAAATGCACGAAGAACTGCCGCAATGTACAACCTAACCCTCCTATGACATGCTGTAGTTACTTACATGACCAAATACCAAAGAGCTATGTCTTGTAGTAAACAATTTCTGCTGTGATAAGAACAAACTAGATACTTAAAACATACCCCAAACACACCACACAACCAGGAAGGTTACCAAGAGTCTACAAAGTGGGTCAAAAAAAGAGAGCAGAATCATGGAATGGTTTGGATTAGAAGGGACCTTACGATCATCCAGTTCCAACCCTCTGCCATGGGCAGGGATGCCTCACACTAGAGCAGGTTGCTCCAAGCCCCTGTGTCCAACCTGGCCTTGAACACTGCCAGGGATGGGGCAGCCACAGCTTCTCAGGGCACCCTGTGCCAGCGCCTCAGCACCCTCACAGGGAAGAGCTTCTTCCCAAGATCACATTTAAATCTCCCCTCTGTCAGGTTAAAGCCATTCCCCTTGTCCTGTCATTACATGCCCTTATAAGAAGTCTCCCTCCAGATTTCCTATAGCCCCCATTCAGCTCTTCCTGGAGCCTTCTCTTCTCCAGGCTGAACAAGCCCAGCTCTACTCAGCCTGTCTTCACAGAAGAGGTGCTCCAGCCCTCAGACCATCTTCGTGGCCTCCTCTGAAGGAGGAAGAGGAGAAGAGCGCAGACCCAGGCTAGAACAAGGACAGACAACTGTAGCTGTGTGCCAGAACACTGCCCAGGAAAAACAGCTGAGAAGGTTGAAGATGCATGTCAGTAAGCCAGTCACTGAGAAATGGAAGATACATTATTAACAATAATGCAGTGAATAAATTTAGCAATTTCATACTGGCTAATTTTGGCTACACAGCTCTTACTCTCACGATCTTGCTTGAGGCAAGTGGGCTACATTAATAGAGACTCAATTTGGCACTTTAAATTCATTCAAGTACTGTTGTCAGCACTGTCACCTTTCACATGGACATCTTTCCCCTACCCTCATCCTCCACAGAAAGTCAGCATCCCAGCTAGAAGTACCCAGTGGTAAGCAAGGTAATAGCTGCACACTTCATACACATGTGCATTCAGCAGCTGCTGTACTAAGGAAGCATACACACTGAAAGGGTCTATGTGTCAGGGAAATATCAGTCATCTGTCAGGATCTGCCTTCTGTAACATCACTATGTTAACTCTTCAAGATGTAGAAAACAACATGCTTTCCAAGACTGCATGAAAATCTCATTAAAGGTGATTCAGCAGGACGGAAAAATGGCAACTTCAGTTCTCTCCTCTCCCCACACACACCCTTATTCAACTACTTTATTTCGATCCAGGCTATCAGTGGCTCTTGGGACCTACTGACACAGACAGTCACCATACTTTGAGAGGCTAGGGTTACATTAAGCAGAGAACAGAGTGCAGACCAGCATGTGTGGCCAGAACACCTTCACTCAACACCTATGCTCCCCAATGCAAAGGGCATCCTTCCATTTATTCCCCTAGGCCAGAAGTAATGGTACTTCAAACACTGCTGCTTCAGTACATGAACATGCAGTCCCCCACAGGTTACCATCTGGCACTAATGCTAGTAACTCCTAGAGAAAGCAGTACTCTGTGCAAGTATTCCCTCATTTTATAAAGTTATCTTACATCATATGGTGAAGACTGTTCCAATCAGTAACCTAAAGCAGTATCTTTTATACAACAACTTAAAATAGGCACATTTTCTGCACTTCGTTAAACCTGAGGGCCCAAAGTTTCTGGCTTACAAAATTTTGTATTCAGTAATTTAAGAAGTGGGGCAGAACCCAGTCAAGAACACGAAGATCTTCATTGTGTACTTTTGGGTAAAACTTCATTTCTTTCATAACATCTAGTTTCACTTTTTGTTGCTATTTTAGTTAAGCTTTGCCTTTTTTTCCATCAAGTTACAATCAACTATTTTCAGGAAACAGAAACAAAACTAATATTACACAGGCTTCTACAAAAAATAATGTATAGGATAATGTAAATGCTACTCCAAAACTCAGAAACATTTACCCAACGGTCCCGCTCCAGGATGTAATTTCATTACTTCCATCAGACAGCAGACAACTTGTGCTTAGGCATTTGGTTTGTATTCTTCATGTTCCTCTGTGGTCTTGTCATACAGGTCAATGGGAATATAATCTGATGAAAAACACTCTACTTGCAACTGTAGATTTTGCATCCCTTCTGTTGATTTTCCTCTGCTCTTACAAGATGAGTTGTACTGACCACTCCGAACACACCTCTCAGTGTTTACCATGTGATAACAACATATTAAATCAGAAAGTCTCAATCATATCCCTTTATTGCAAGTAACCACAAGTGCTACTGTAGAGTCTGCGCTCACCTAACAGGCAAGTCAGGAAACTTAGAGAGAGCAAAGGCTAGTGCTAGATAGGTTTGTATTTTTTACTGAGGAACATGAGACACACACACAAAACTACCACACAAAGAAAACCACACCACACAAGAAACAGTGTCAAAACTTCCTGGTTAAAATTAGCATTCATACCAAACCACCACTTTCATGATGCTCAACTGTTTAAAAGGAGGAATCAAGGTAAGCCTGATGGCAACAGATATATGTCTCACTGGCAAACAGCAAAATGAGGCTCCTATTCTGACCCTCGCACTGCTTCCAGCTCCTTCCCTCTTTGGTACCCGAATCAGTACTATGGAAAACAGGCTGCCCAGCTCTGTCAGACATGCCTAACACAAGACGCAGACTCACTTTGCCATACACAAAGAGAAAGCCCTTGCCATGATAGATTTAAGTATTGCCTTTATTTGAGAGAAGATCTCACAGTAAATGTGTTAAATTATATAATGTTAAGTTCACATTCTGATGTTTGGCTTGCACCAATAAGAATAATTCAACAGCAAAGCATCCCATGCTGCAGTAAAAGAATGCTTCTTTAGTAAGCTAATCATCGGAATTATACCCACTTCTGCTGAACCACAGATTTTATACCTAAAAAACCCTGAATTAAGTTCCCTTTACCTCCACCTTGTTATTGCAACCACTTTCAAAGTCACTTCAGTTACAACACAGAGACAGGGTAACGCCCTTGCCTCCCTGTCTGAATGGTCTCCACCTTCCCAATTAGCTATTCCCATTCTAAAGTTAACCTCCAGCAGGAACACAGGAAAACACCCATCTTGACAAATGCCATCAATTCTGGTCACTGATTAGTGTAGTCTGCTACTAACTGGGAGCCCTGCGTGCTCCCACGCATGCAGGAGATCTGTTGCTACTGGACTGAGGATTGGAACTTCAATTCCTCTGCTCTGCCATGTGAATGAACCAGGATAATGTAAAATGGCTTAAGCACAAGGATCACATTCAGCTTCAAGATCCAAAGCTCTTGTGGAAATGGAAATCAAACACAATAAGCATTTATAAAGTTGTTATTATACAGTGCCTGCTCTGTAGCTGATTAACTTGCTCACTCACTCAAGGACAAATAGTTAAACTATTATGTTGGGAAAAACAATTACATGGAACATAACTGTTCCTTAACTCACCTTCTCTTTCCTTGTAGCTCAAAGTAACTATGCACTTTAAATTTCCAAATAACTACCCCAGTTTTTTCCCTGGCACTAGAATTAGGATCTCTTATCACAGTGAATAAAGAAAAACTCCATAAAACATATGTTGGACTTGACCTTCATGACCCTTTTTAAAGGCCCAAAGAATCCATTCAAAACCCTAAGTTCTTCCTTTTAACAACCAGGAAGCTCTGTAAGCCCTTTAACCATCTTACCAAATACTCTCAGATCTCATCAGGGTTCTTCAGTTTCCATTCCTCTGTTCCACCAAGGTTACTTTCATATTAGCACACTGCAGAAGTACTCTGTTCTCTCCCCCTTCTCTTGGGCAACAACAAATTTCCTCTAAAGCCTTCGTAATGTTTACTCTATTGTAGCTTAGATTTCTTCTTTTGCACTTTTAGAGGATTTAATTCATTATTACAAGAGTTACTGCTCCCTCTGCCCCTCAGAATAAAAGAAAACATTCCTAGAACAGATTATTCAAATAAAGCAAATTTCTAGATCACAGCAATTCACAAAAGTAACAGTTCCATGCTACTCTTGCCAAAACCTGAAATAATTTCACAAGAATATACAACAAAATACAAGTAAGTCTAGAGAACGCTCATTTCAAAGGCTCATCCTGGTTCTGACATCAGACTGTTCCAGTATGTTCTTCATTACTACAGAGTACATCATGTAGTACACCCATATTGCTACCCAAATCAAATCAAACTTCTGAACTATCTTCACCGCCTGGACATGTTCATTGGCAGATGTGTTGACAAGGCAGATCTGTTGGCTGGTATTTTCATAAATGATGTAACAAGAAAAGACAAATACTGTTTTTCAAGACTCGAGGTTTATCTCTGAACACCTATTAATGAAGAAGACATAACCTTTCAAAAGGAAGCTAACAAGTCTTAGTGTAACCAGAAGTATTAGTCAGCAGTTAGTCATCACTCAACAGATTTCACTCAAATATGCCAGGATGGTCAGAGGTTTTATTCTTTCAGGATCTTTGATCTGGCAAAGTAGGCTTCTTCACAAGCAGCAAGCCATTTGACAAAACCAAGCAACTAAGAGCAGCCAGCGATACCGCACCATGGGCAAATCCAGCCTGCAAGCTATTCAAGATTTGTACATTGGCTTTTCAGTATTATGAGAGTTTCTTCATATAATGCTGTTCAGGGCAGGAAAACCTGTAAAATTTTCAATGTTTTTACTGTTCAACCTGACTGTATGTATCAATGTAGCCCTTTCCTTCTCCTTTATGGCAAATGTACAATTCCCAAACGAGAACCCATCTTTCCACAAACACATAAAACCTTACTGACCAAACCACAGTCTGAACGTATGTTGTTCTCCCAAGCAAGAGCATACACAAGAGTAAGGGGAAAAAAGTCACCTCTTGCTAATATTCCTTCAGCAAAAATTTATAATCCCTTAATTTTGCCATTCAAATAACCCTGCTGCCTCCAGCCATGAAGAGCCTAGTGCCTGTGTGCTTGTTTTATTTGTTAATTTTCATTACACGTACGGCTTTAAGGCAATAAAACTGTTTATAGGATGCAACCCTCAGCAGCAGAGAAACCACATGGAATTCACAGATGTGATTACCTTCTTCCAAGTTAAAAGCATTACTTCAGAAACATCAGCATATAAAATGGGTTGAATTGCTGAGGAATGAACATACCTCGGTTTGTCCACCAGCCAACTCTCCAGACGAGCTGTTGTCAGCCTGGTTTAAACAAAGGGTTGCTTTAATTAGTGAAATATTACTAACTGACAGGGCAAATTCCAAAAATACTTCACTATAATTAGAAACCTTCCTCCTCCCCCCCCCCCCAAAAAAACAATTCTTAAATAGCATTTAACCCCTCCATGGCCGCATGGGTGTGCTCTAAGTATATCCATTTCTCTTCTGTACATCAAACAGTTAAGTAAGCAATAAAAATGGTTGCAAAGCATCTGAAAAAGCTTCTCAATGTTATTACCAGAGGATCAAAGCAACATTTCATTTCTGTTTCAGATCCCGCTGGGACTGAAGCTCTTCCAATCTAGCTCTGCATTGGCTTTAACAGGGGGAGGGGAGGCACAGAACACATAAAGGAGAGCAAAATGCCAAACAACTGTTCAAACCAGTTTTCAGTTCAGGTGAAGTTCAATCCACAGTTTATTACTATAGTGACTGTAGCTGTCACCTTCCCCTAGCTGTGATTCATTTTCCCACCTTTTCACTTTCCAGACACTCAGTTATTCTTTCACCACCTTGAGCAACCCAACAGGCCATGGTTCACCACACACCCGTGACACTCCAGCCTGTCCCCACACCAGCATGTTGTGTTTACACATGATAACAACTTGAACTCTGAAAATCCAAATCAAAATCTACTGCTGACAGACCAGGGAGTAAGGCATCAATGCTAGTGCAGATCTTTTTAAACAAAGAAATACCATTTGCAAGCAAATAAAGGGTGGAGCTTAGTATTTTTTTCCTTAGAAAAAGTGATGAAATCCTTTAAAGTTAAAGCAAACCAAACCCTGGCATTTAGGAACCTGACCTATTGTACTCTATACACTCAAGCATGACAAATGAATCTTTTCCATGCAAAACAAGCACATATACACAAGCTATTAACTGTATAATACCTGTACAACACCACACAGATGCCCTTTCTGTTCTAGCTGCTTGCATGTGCTGCATGTACAGGCAGATGCCTCCAGAACAAATGCAACCCTTTGTCATAATAACATTTTGCAGAAAATTTAAGATCTATTATTCTGCCTCCTTGGAGGAGGGTTGTGTTTAACTGTCTCGCTGTGACTGTATGTGGACTTCATAGAGCAGCCTCCACGAAGAGGAGAGAACTGCTTATAGACTTCTTGGTTTATGTGAGGTATTCCCCAAAACAAGGCTCCCTGATCTGAGATTAAGACTTCATTTGTGTAACTTGGTGTTCCAGTGACCCCAGTCCCAGGCAGGAAAGGTGATCCTGAAAAGCCATTTAAATGAACATTTCTAGCAGAACCAGACTACCAGGAATTTAGGCTTACACCTTTTAATTTAGCTCATGCCATTATTTATAGCAGCCATGATTTCCAAGCATTACAGCCAACATGTGCTTGTATAGCTTATAACCTACAGCAGTGCTTGCTTACATCATGACCTGTGCTGTGACTTCCTCTTCGCTGTTGACTGATCTACCTAAATCTAGAAGCAAATATTCCCACATAGACAGCAATATCCAATCATCCCCCAGAGTTTCTTTTAAGAAGACCTCCATGAGGTGGATGAGAAGAGTCCTTGTATGCTTTCTTTAGGACCCCAAAGCAGGCAGAGTGAGCCACCAACTAGAAAAGCAGAGAGATAAGGGAATAATAGAATCATAGAATGGTTTGGGTTGGAAAAGACCTTCAGATCATCTAATTCCAACCCCCGCCATGGATAGGGAAAATCACAGAGTCATAGTGAAGTGTTGAATCTAATAAAAACTGAGGACAGACTGCAATTATTCATCCAGACCCCTTGGTCAATCACATTTATGAGCAAAATCCTGTAAAACCTCAAAATAATGACAGAGGACTACAACACTCCAAGCCAAAGCAAGCCCCTAAAATACTTAAATGTAGACACATAAGCAACACAGGGAAAAAATCCACTAATTAAATACTGTAAGCCTATGCTAGGACTCAGTGGCTTTTACATGCTGCTGTTTTCTATCTTAAGGAATAAAATCTTCACTCGTGGTCACAGAACTGAAGAAGTTCCAAATGACACATGCACACACACAGACCTTTCCAAAGCATCTTCTGGGGTGGGGGAGGAGGTAGGAGATCAAATCTCTCTGCAACCTGATCAGTGCTATCTTACCTGAAGGATAAGCACCCAGGCAGAATCCTGATAAAATCCAGCATGAAGAAAATCCTTCTACTTTCGGAAAGTCTTGACTTAAAACTCGAGAGGAGGCAGGGCAATGCGAGTTCAACAGAACACAAGTTTAACAATCCCGAAGAAGTTTGGTTGAGAAACACAGCATATGTGGATCATCAAACCCTTGTCTACTTTCAAGTCACTTAAATATACATTAATCATTCCTACTTGTATTTAAGATGCCTGAAGTTGAAATAAAGAAGAAAATCTGATGAGGAGAACATTTAACTCTTACGGATTACCGATGAAGAAAACTTTAGTCCTAAACCCACTGAAGTTTCTCCATAGTATCCATGTCCCACAGGCATCCACCCCGTTATATCCTGAGGCACAGGGAAGGCTGAGAGCACTACTGAGCAATTTTACTTCCCCATCCTGAAGAATACATGGTGTTCTGGATGCAAACACAGATCGGTGGCGATTTTTTCAGGAATCATAGCTCAAATAAGAGATGTGCACAGCCCTGCTTCCCATCTATGTTTTTCTTGCATTCCCTCTATCTAGTCTGGAGCTCCAGCTCAGCAGACAGAGAAATGTCTTCCTGCAGGCAAGAATGAACAATCTCTCCCCAATTACAGAGCCATGTGTGGGCTATGAGCAATTTTCCAAACATAAAAGGAAGAAGGGAATTTGCTATCCATATATTAACAAGCTAAAACAAGCCAACCTGCAGATGGAAAGGATCAAAGTGTCTGTCTGAGTCACCTCAAAATTAATCCCCTCCAGGAATGCTCACCACCTCCCCCCCACCACACACACACTCTGTGTCCCCCCAGTCCCTCCCAGAGCAAAAAGTCAAGCTCAAAGAATGCATCTTGCTCTTTCAGATTAATATGATACTCTCCAGAATACACACACCCTCCTTTTCTCTTTGAAACACTATGTTCTCCTCCCTCCCCCCTCAGACATGCACATGCAGACAGCTGAGAGATGATTTTATCCCCAATGTCTATCAAACATTATAATATGGTTCATCAGAAACATTCTGCAGGTTCAGGATGGAAACAGCACCTGCATCGCACAGAGATATGAGTGCCCTTTCCAACTGCTAAAACAGCAATAGTTATCATCTGTAATACACATTCTTTGAAGTAAATTAACTTTATAAACAGGAAAAAGTGAATGTGAGAAGCTAAAGATATTAGGAAAAGCCAATAGATGCATTATGTCAAGTAGTTCTTCAAGTATTTTCAGGATACTATACACATTTGAGCTGCTACTGCTCAACTGTATTTTACATAATACCTTAGTTAGATGTCAAAGGGATATCTGTGATGTCAAACTCTTCAGAGTCTCTCCTAGGTAATCTGAAAACTACCACAATCTGAAGAGGGCCTGAAAAGAGATTCTTGTTCTGCTAAACTATGGACAGAAAAAAGCTACATTCTTCCCAAAAAAAAGCCTAAAGCAGCTTAATGTTAGCATAAATGGCCCAGTTTCACTCCTGCAGAAGCATCAAAATCCCATTTTTCACAACAAGTTTTAGAAACAGGTATCCTAGTAGCTGATGGGATTAGTAAAAGCTACAGGAATAACATGAATCCAGCCAGTTCTCACGACATCAGAACACTGGCCAGATTAAGGAGGCAATGCTACTGCAAGCTTACAAGCAAATCTATCCTGTTATCACCCACATGACATCCATCAGCTCCACTATACCAAAAAGTGTGTAACTTTGGGAACTGCCACATGCAGCACGATGTGGCTGCAACAGCAGTTGCTCCAACAACTCATGAAGCAACACAAGTCGTGCCAGGCAGTGTTAACAGTAAGGAAGTGACGGACCGAGAACAGGGGCTTTACTTTCAAATTCCACCTGCTAAATCCATCCTTGAGCTTTGAAGTTCTCTCATTTCATTACCACTCACAAGTTTGCCACTGCCTCCTTTGTAGTGAAGATATACACAAAATCAGACAGCAGGGAGCTAAGACACAAACCATTTCAGCTACATTTGGATCTTGGAAATGTCAAAAGCTCCCTGCCTTCACCACAGACCTCTGGTGAACATCAACAAACGGGTTAGTTTTTCCATGCAGCCATGCACCATCTCTAAAATGGAGATACTAGGGGTTTGTAAGATTGGGGTGACATGCAGCTGAGTAGCCATCCAGATACCACAGTAATACATAAGGTAAGAGATGGGAAGGAAGTCTAACATATTTGTGTGTGAACATACTTGGTATGTCGGTGGTAACCCAGTTTCACTGCAGTTATAAAAGCTAGGAATAAAGGAAGAGGTACTTAGAGTACTGGTTTCTAAAGCTTCATCATGTTTTTTAGAGGCACTGCTGTGTATACAAACACCAGACTTAACTGAAGTAAAGGTTTGGGGTTTTCTTCAGTGAGCTAGTACATTTCTCTTCCCCCTTAAGACATTTGGTTAGGAAGTAAATTTATATACAACTATTCACGTTTAATCAATAATCTTGTTGCTACAACATAGGTACCTAACGGAATACAGCACACCCTAAAACAAATTGTTCATTAACAGATAATGAAAAGAAAGACAAAGAGCATCTTCAAGTACTTTACCACTTGGTGTAGACCTTGCAGCCAAATAGCGTTGTTATTCTCCAGAGCATCTTGCTGAAGACTGTATGTGAAAAGTTCATCTGTCATTGCTCCTCCCCAATTTATTCATTACAAATACATCACCCTAAAAATTAAATCTTGATTCCTAACAAGAGACACATAACTAAAAGAGCCAAAGCATAATCAAGAAACACTCTTTTTACTCCTGAAGTACAGAACAGTCTGTGTTAAACTACACATAACTCAGGTCTGCAAATTCGTAATCTCTAACAACACAAAGGCTTTACAACAGCACATGTAGACTCTGTGGTCCCAAAGCCATCTCAACTGTCGCATCTCCCAGGAACTCTACATTCAAAGACCAATGCAGGTTGAAAATATCACCCCAGAAATGTTCTTTCTTTTCTTCTCTAGGCCCTTTCCTTCTGCCTTTTCATCTTCCCTCTGCTTTCCCACTAACCACCTTTCCCAAATACCTATTCTCTTGCTGAATGCTGCTCAGTCATAATGATGACAGCTAGGAAATGTTCTGTGCCTCTAGGCAACATGGCTGAACCTGTGAAACCCTCAGGATGTGTTTCTGCAACCTCAGTCATGTGAATTCCTGCTCTTCACAATCATTATGTTTCTTCATTAATCAATAGGTCCAGCTACACCTGAAATACTTCCATTATATCACCCATACGACACTGAAGTTACGCTCAATCTTCACGTGAGCATGTTTCTTCCAGAAAGTTCACAAGAACGTCGGTTCTGAATACAGTAAACCAAAGTTACTTACTGAAACTCCCAAATCTATCAGCACATACAGCAAATTTCACAGCCCTGGTAAATAAAACTGGTACCCAGTTTGGTGTCATTGGTGGCAAGAAATAAAGGGAGCAAGCTCACCGCTCTTCTGAGAGCTGTCAAAAGATGGTTAATGATTCACGGGAAAGCCTTCATTTGCTCTGCACATATGCTTCATTTTCCTCACCAAGTACAACAAAGTGGAAAATTCTGTCTGCTTGAACACTTCTATTTTGAAATGTTTTTCCCTTCTCAGCTCTACAGTCTTCAGAGCACTTTATTCATTAGGTAACAACTACAAATAGCTGTAAGAGCACCCACATGGGTAAGCCAAAGTAAGCAAACTGAACCACCCAAAACCCTTCAGATAGGCAATGCTCCTTCTACAAGCAAACACTAAAAGAAGTATCCATTTCCTAAAAAGACTTGAAGGAGAAAGATCATTTCAGGACGCTCAGGAAAGGAATGACACTCACAATACTCGGAATGAAAGCAGAGGAACACGACTCAAAGCTCAGAAGTGCCATCAGGAATAAGAAGCCATTTTCTCACTGGCAAGGGTCTGGTTCTCAAGGACGTCCAGTTTCAGCTCTTCCTAAACTCCAAGCTTAAAAGCAACCATGAGGGCTTTCTGCCCATTTGGAGCTTGCTCACCCCATTAGCAGAACTGCCTCCCAGCAGGCAAAGCCCTTCCCTCTTCTCCCACAGCAGCACCACCACTGCCCTGCTCTATGCACGATGCACAATTCCACCTGGTTAAGCAACAACAGGCATCACCATGCACATGATACCTGAGAACCTGAAGCTGCTTTGCAAGAGGCAGGAACAATTATTGCCTCCAAAAAGAACAGAAAGTGAAGCTAAATGTCAAACTGTCTCCCTGTATGTGCATCACTTTACGTTTGAAGCTTTATTACTGATGACAATATCAGCATGAACCAGTGACACAGAGAACACTGTAACAGTGAAATCTGCTTTGCTTGAATTTTGGTCCTGTGCTCCAAGCACTGGTCACCATATTCTTCAAAAACAAATAAAACCCATTCCAAGAATCTATTAAAATGAGGAAAAGCCATTACATTTCATACCCATTCAGCCTACCCATGTTTTCTATTGAGCAGAATAACTGTATTGTCATAAAATCTCACACCTGTAAGGAACACAGTTAGTTTCACTTGAAAGCACACAGATAAGGCACTAACCAGCTCAATCGGGTGTTTGTATGAAGGGCTAATGCACTAAATTAGGGATGACAAAGGTGCTTTCCCTCCTCACATAAGCACAAGCCGTTAATAAACAATTCTCAAAGATGCTTCTGATTATTTATCGGTTCCTTCTGGCAATGCATTTCTTTAACCACATGATCACTGACTATTTTGATACTGTTATCTTCTACTTGACTATGAATCAATGCCTCTGGTTTTCCCCAGAAGTGCTGTTCTGTACTTGCAGATTCAAGACGTCACAGCTGAACACAGCCACTCTTTCCCAATGAGCTCATACATTATCTTCCTTGGTGAGCAGCACACTCTCTCCTGCAAGCCATAACCAAAGCTGGGGTGCCTCATGACCTAGTCTTTAGTCTTCAGGGAAGGTCAGCTTGTTGACATACTTCATGCCCCTAAAGTACAAAAAGAACAGCTATCACCTCTTCAGGACAGAATAAGCATCCACATTGCAAAATAAAACTGTGAGAAGCAGCATGCATGGACACAGGAAACAGCCAACGTGTTTCAGTGACACAGAAAGAAAAAGTTAGAAAACCCCCATGGCAGGGGGTTGGAACAGGATGATCTTAAGGTCCTTTCCAACCCAAACCAGTCTGGGATTATATAAAAGTATATTCACAGCAAAAGCCAAAATATTTTTGGCATGCTACTCTTGGGCTTGCGGGGGGATGGAGTTCTAGCTGGCTTCTGGCACAACTCCTCTAGAGATTAGTTTCACTAGAGAGAACTACAAATCCCATGATGCACTTCATCAACATTAATTATAAAACTTGTACTTCAGGAAATCCACTACTTGGAGGAAAAAAGTCCAGCACTTACAAAGAGAGGGGGAAAAAAACAACTACCAAAAAAATCCCAAATGAGACATATCCCTATGAAGCAGCACAGAAGTAAAAGCAAAGTATTAGATTGAAACTGCAAACATTCTAAGCCTCAAAAGGTAAGAACAATATGGAAGAAAATTAATTTCCAGCCAGAATTGAATCTATTTCTTCTCCTGGCCCATAATTAAGCATCTTGAAACACATACGTAATTTAATAAGGGCAGACAAATCTTGAACTAAGATTCAAGCCTATACACTTAAGAATGCTTTTGTACAGCAGACAACAAAAGGAGTGGCAGGATAGCTCCAAAATATAAGTAACCATGGTATATGAAACAGGAAGAAATAAGACAAGTAAAGGAATACTGACATCCATAAAAATACTGCAGAACATGAAAAGCTCTCCAGATACTGCAGAACAGCTGGATTTAAGCTGCAGCAAGGCCGCTGCTGAGTATCTGCCAAAAGGGAACACCTGCAAGGTTACAAAAGCACAGAACATGGAACTCTTTCCTTGAAAACAACTAGAGTTATTGTCAGTCACCTCTTTGCAGAGTCTTAACTTATGACAAGTAAATATCAGCAAGTATCATACACATTATTTATATTTTAGTTACAGATGCACTTCTAAAACAGGTGTATTGCTGGTGTTTGAAATACACAGTTTTGCTTCCATAGAATCCTAGAATGGTTTGAGTTGGAAGGGATCTTAAAGATCATTTAGATCCAACTCCCCTGGGGCCTTGAACACTGCCAGGGATGGGGCAGCCACAGCTTCTCTGGGCACCCTGTGCCAGCGCCTCAGCACCCTCACAGGGAAGAACTTCTGCCTAAGAGCTCATCTCAATCTCCCCTCTGGCAGGTTAAAGCCATTCCCCTTGGCCTGTCCCTACAGGCCCTTGTCCAAAGCCCCTCTCCAGGTTTCCTGTAGCCCCTTTAGGCACTAGAGCTGCTCTAAGGTCTCCCCTTCAGGAGCCTTCTCTTCTCCAGGCTGCCCCAGCCCAGCTCTCTCAGCCTGGCTCCAGAGCAGAGCTGCTCCAGCCCTCGCAGCAGCTCCATAGGTGGCCTCCTCTGGACTCGCTCCAGCAGCTCCACGTCCCTCTTAAGTTGTTGCCCCAGAGCTGGAGCAGGACTGCAGGGGGGGCTCCCCAGAGCGCAGCAGAGGGGGAGAATCCCCTCCCTGACCTGCTGCTCACGCTCTGGGGGTGCAGCCCAGCACACGGGCGGTTCTGGGCTCAAGCACACACTGAAGCTGGGTCATGGGGAGCTTCTCGTCACCCAACACTCCCAAGTCCCTCTCCCCAGCCTGTGTTTGTGCCTGGGATTGCCCCAGCCCAGGGGCAGGACCTTGCAGTTGGCACTGTTGAACTTCATCAGGTTTGCATGGTTCCACTGCTCGAGCCTGTTCTACTCCCTCTGGATCCCATCCCTTCCCTGCAGCATGCCGACTGCACCACACAGCTCAGTGTCATCAGCAACTTGCTGAGGGTGCTCGATCCCACTGTCCATGTCAGTGACATTTACATTAAAGAGGGCCAGTCCCGATCCCAACCCCTGAGGAACACCAGCCACCACTGATGTCCACTTGGACACTGAGCTGTTGACCACAATTCTGAGTGCAACCATCCAGCCAATTCCTTATCCACCAAGTAGTCCATCCATCAAATCCGTGCCTCTCCAGTTTAGAGACAAGGATGTCATGTGGGAGTGTCAAAGGCTTTGCACAAGTACAGGTTGATGATGTCAGCTGCTCTTCCCTTACCCACCAACGCTGCAGCCCCATCACAAAAGGCCACCAGATTTGTTAGGTACGATTTTCCCTTAGCGAAGTCATGTCGGCTGGCACCAATCAGCCCCTTATTGTCCATGTGCCTTAGCAGAGTTTCCAGGAGGATCTGCTCCATGCTTTTGCTGGGCACTACAGTGAGACTGACCAGCCTGTAGTTCCCTCGGTCTTCCTCTTTTCCAGTCAGAGGGAATTTACCAGACTGCCACAACTTCTCAAATATGATGGATAGTGGATCAGCCATTTCACCTGCCAGTTCCTTCAGGACCCACGGATGCATCCCATCAAGTCTCACAGACTTGTGCACCTTCAGATTCCTTAGGTGGTCTCGAACCTGATCTTCTCCTACAGCAGGTTCTTCATTCTCCCAGTCCCAAAGACAGTCCCTGCCGTTGCCTTCTGTGACTTGGGCAGCGTGGCTGGAGCTCCTGCCAGTGAAGACTGAGGCAAAAAAGCCATTGAGTGCCTCGGTTTTCTCCATGTCCTGGGCAACCAGGTCTAACACTTCCTTCTGGATGGGGCCCATATTTTCCCTTGTCTTCCTTTTATCCCCAATGTACCTATAGAAGTTCTTCTTGTTGCCCTTAATGTCCCTGGCCAGACTGAGTTCTGTCAGGGCTTTAGCTTTCCCAATCTGATCCCTGACTTCTCAATATTCCTCCCAGGCTACCTGCCCTTGCTTCCACCCTCTGTAGGCCTCCTTTTTATGCTGGAGTTTGCTTGGGAGCTCCTTGTTCATCTACACAGGCCTCCCAGATTTCTTGCCTGACATCCTCTTTGTCAGGATGCATTCCTTCTGAGCCTGGAGGTGATCCCTGAATATTCACCAGCTTTCTTGGGCCCCTCTTCCCTCCATGGCTTTACTCCATGATACTCCACCAAGCAGATCCCTCGAGAGGTCAAAGCCGACTCTCCCGAAGTCCAGAGTAGCGAGCTCTCTGCACACCCTCCTTGCCACCCTAAGGATCTCAAACTCCATCATTCTGTGGCAGCCACGGCTGCCCTCAAGCTTCACATTCCCCACCAGCCCCTCCCTGTTGGTGAGGACAAGGTCCAGCAGAGCCCGTCTCCTTATTAGTTCCTCTATTGCTTGGAGAAGGAAGTTACTGTCAACTCATTCCAGGAACCTCCTGGATTGCCTGTGTTCTGCTGTGTTGTCCCTCTGACAGATATCAGGATGGTTGAAGCCCCACCACAAGGATCAGGGCTTGTGAACACGAGACTGCACCTGTCTCATGCACTTGGTCATCCTGGTCGGGTGGCCTGTAGCAGACCCTCACTGTAACGTCCCCTGTCCCTGCCCTCCCTTTAATCCTGACCCATAAGCTCTCAGTCAGCTCCTCATCCATCCCCAGGCAGAGCTCTGTGCACTCCAGCTGGTCACTGACATAGAGGGTGACATCCCATCCTCTTCTCCCTGGCCTGTCCTTAAGGAACAGCCTGTGTCCTTCCATTCCGGCACTCCAGTCAGAGGCGGAGTCCCACCACATCTCCTTGATGCCAATGAGGTCGCAGCCCTTCAGGCATGCACAGCCTCTAACCCCTCTTGCTTGTTCCCCATGCTACAGGCATTGGCATAGAGGCATTTCAGTTGGGCCCCAATGATGCTGGCTTATCAGCTGAACTACAATCAAAGAGCAAGAGCAGCTAAGAGAGAACAGCTTTAAAGCTCAAAAAAAATCCAGTATTTGTACTAGACAGGAGAAAGCAGGGAGGAACTTTAAGAAATGGGTAATAACAATCGCTACTGAAATCTACTTCTAAAAATTTATTACTTAAAATCCAGTCTACTACCCAACACATCCTTCCTCTCCCAGAGTATCATCTTAAACACCCTCATCTATTCAAACTGTCCCTATGCCAGGTTTCCCAGAAGCTGCAGTGATAGGGCATAAATTGTACTTGACTTTTCATCTTCCAAATCAAATCCATCTTCACTGAAAATAAAAGTAATTCTGAAGGCTGAGAGCTGCTAGACTAAGTGAATGGCTGTGAAAAAGATAGCACACCTTAGGAAAGGCTTATTTTTTAATTAGTGAGATACCTTGTGTTCATAAGGAAGTGTTTTCAGAGGTTTCTCAAACACAAATTAAGTTGATTACACACTAAAATCAACAGCAATGAGTTTAATCATAGACCTCACCAGGTTCCAGGCTCTCACTCCCTGACCACAGCAACAGGCTGTGTGTTTATGAACTGCAACCAGATAACAACTCATGCATCAAACCCAACGGGAACAGTTGGTTACTGAAATCCAGGCTGCTGAAGTTTCTTCATGTATATGTAATTAAAAAAAAAGGCAAGTTACCCATAACCTGGCAAAAGTACAACGTCAACAATTCATTAAAAATCACATTTGGATTGCAAACACTATAGAAAGGCTCAGATAGCCCAGGTAAACAAACCCTGACACATGTGTTCAGGAAATCACATGTTCCCAGACCTACGAGCACACAATACCTACAAAGATATTTTTTGCTCTCATAGTTACTATTTTCAGGACAGTGCCCGCTAGCAAAGGAGCCTGTGACAAGCCATTATCACCTAGCAATCATTAAAACCAGACAAAACAAAAGCTTGGATGCACACAAGTTGTGTTTCCATGACTAATTCCTTTACAACGTGGGAAAAACTCATGTAAGGCTGTGGAATACAGATCATGTCTCTTCACTAGCCCTGGAAGGGAAGGAAACAAGGATACCCACGATGTGGTGCAGAGCCTAATACTGCTAGAGCTACACGTTACAAACCACCTCACCTCCAGAGGAAACCTCAAATGGAGTAATCCATCAGCTTGCAAACAGCCAGGAATGCTTGAGCTGTGCCTGGCCAGAGGACCTCTCAGTCTCTCCTGGTAAAGCAATTCCACCTCATCCTAAGGCACCGAAGCAGGAAGGGGAGAGTCTGCACAGCACACGAAGAAGGAAGACCATAGGACCTTCACTCCAGTACCCTCTCTTGTGATGCAGATAGCTCAGGTTCGAGCTTCTGCTCTCCTCTGCTTCTACATTGCAGATGAGCAGCCCAAACACAGTGCTACTGTACCTGCCTCCGTGAATACTGGATTATTCACTACAGTGATCTAGTCTCAGATCCCAAAACCAACTATCTATCTTCCCCTCCCTTCTTCCCAGTGGGATGCCCTCAATTCTCCCACTCTTCCAACTCCCAACTTTTCTGCTCGATAGCAACAAGTCACCTCCAGTGGCCACTACAAACCCAGCTGCTGCCCTGGAACAGGAGAACTGATGCCAGCCAGCACAGAGGACTGAGCTACTGACACTGCAGCACCAGAGGACAGAAGGAAGAGCAAGAGGACAAAGCCCCTTCTGCAAGGACAAGCCACAGCAGCAACCTGACACTGACCAGCAGCAGGCTACAAGGAGGTGCACACAGCTTCTGGGCCCTCCTCATCCCCTCCAGAGAAAAGGCGGCAAGTCAGATGGAAGCATCCCCCGGGCCACTTCCAACTGCAGCCACCTGCTGAATCACTAAAACAGAGATACAAAAACCTGAGGGTAGGGTTAAAAAGCCTCCAAATTTATTACTTGGGATGCATATGGGTGATTAGGACAGAGAAGTTGCTAATTTGGCAATCAAGAAGGCTTGTAAAACCCTCAAGTTTGTGCCAGAGATGCTTTCATGCTGAATGCCAGAAGGTGCAATGTGGTGTATATTTTTATTCGTGCAAAGAAATGCTGCTAGAGAAACATTTCTGCAGAGAGCCTCACATCCAACAAGAGAATATCATGCAAATGTAAATAGCTCCCCTCCAAGTACACACCAGTGGCTTCTTTTTCCACCTTACCTTCTCAAGTGAATTCTAGTAACGCTAGCTGCAGAAAAAGGGCAAGTGGAGAAAGACCTGTGGGAGAAGGAATCCATTTTACTTCAACTAAAAAGGCAGCTGTAACTATACTTCTTCTGTTCATCAGTGGGAATGAGCTTACAAAATATACAGTCTGAGAAATGGTACACAAGGGACAAGAGGGCAAGATGGTACATTATAAGTTTTATATATGGTTTTTTCAACACAAGGAAGAGCTACAAAGTCCCTTACACTGCAGGATTCCACAGTTTAGCCATTAAAGTTACCCCCTTCCAAACAAATACAGCATTTTAATTGAAAGTAAAAGCATATGTCTGCAGGTTAAAGTCATGGTCACTCACTTTTTCCCTGTGTCCACAAGCATACAGCTTTCAACAAACTGGGAGGAAAAAAGATGACACCAACTCTCCATCTTTTGTTCGTTTCTGTGGTTAAGGCTTGAAAGATAACCAGCACCACCTTTGTCTTGCAGTAAATCAATGCAAGATTGAGAGATTAAATAGAAAAAGCTAAGCTCTAGAAGTGTCTCCTGAATATGTAAACTTAATGGACTGCTCTCCAAACACCACATTCTCTTTCTCATTCCCCAAAATCACAAATAAATACATTCCTAAATGGATTAACACCCTCTTTCTGCCATCCCCAAAGCTAAGGGAGTGTCTATATAACTTAAGGAACTACAAAGGCCTACCAGCATCTTTGCTTCCTCTGTCTCCAAGGCTGCTTCATCTCCTCAGATCTTTCCCAGTGGAGGTACACTGGAAGCAGGCTGCATCAACACACCTGCCCATTAGATCACTGCAAATCAATCTGTCACCTTATGCCTCAAGCAATTCATTATCTCCGTTCTGTTATCACACAGGTCTGTACCCGCAGGGTAATTAGATAGTAGCATGGGCAGGAAAAGAAAAGAAGAAGAAAAAAGAGAGGTGAACACCTTGTCCCTGTGAAGCGAGGCAGTGTTAATTTCCTATCACTGGCAGATCACTACAACACACCCTGCAGGCTATGGAAATTCTGCCTCAATACATCAAGCACAGAACAGCTCTACCCCCTTCCTGAACTTCAGTCCTGAGTGTGCAATTCCAGTTATATTCTTGAGCTACTAAATAAAACAAAAAAGGCAAGTTTAAAAGCACAGTTACACAGTGAAACAGATCAATACAGAAGACTACCAAATCAAGTGGAGAGAAGGGGAGAGGGGGCACTTAGATGCACAAAGTACATTACCATTATCACTGCAGACTCTCACATACTGCCATAAAGATAGCACTAAAGGATTCATTTGAAAAGCCAGAAGGAACACAATGAAGTACACTCCTGCCAGAGTGCCGGGGTGTTGCAAGGAGCAGGGTAGCAAGGCTGCTCCATCCCTAGGGGTGAAATATCACCTACCAGGCTGTTCTTCTGAAACTCAGGTTTTCATTAATCATCAAATGGCAGGCCGCATCTGGGGACACTGGCCTGCCAAAACTTTCAGAGCTCTGATATTTCCAGGCTGTTTGTTTCCCCTTATCCTTTACCCAGCACTAGAATCATGTGCTACTCAACACCTGCAAGTACTTACATGTAAATCCCTGCTACAGGCCTGCTGTGTAAGAAACAATTAAGCAGGGACCAAAGTGACTTTCAGAGAGGCTGCAGGGTCACCTGGCTTGCTTCTCACCTTCCAGCCAGAGAGGCACAAAAGGTCACACGAAACAAAAAAACAAACTAAACAAGAAGTGGGGAAGGAAGACAAAAAAAGCCTGAAGCACTCAGTCACTCCCTGTCCCCCACTTCTCCTATCACACATCTTCCTTCATGGCTGGAGAGCTTCCATCAAGAAGGATTTTCCAAGAAAAGGTTCTTCAGCAACAGCTCAGGTCTGCAGCTGATACATAAAGATTTGGTAACTTCTGGTTACTCTCAGTCCTGTATTTGAGCACTCTGCAGGGGAGGCACAGAAGCTGAGGTTAACCTGACCTGCAAAGGTGCTTCTCTTTTAGGCTTCACTTCCTCGTTGCACTGTACTGCTAAAAAGGTCTGGCATTTACAATGGTAAACATCAGGAATTATTCCACAGCACTATTTCACTTGAGCAATACGTTTTAATTCTTAAACTGTGGACATGAGCTAAATGAGTACCTTCACATCTGGGTAAACACCTCCACTGCGATCTTCCCAACTTAATGACTCCATGTCAGAACTAGGAATCAGAATACCCATGCAACATTTTAGGTTGCACTTAAGAGGACAAATGTGTGGCAACGCTGTTTACTTACAGCAATACACAGCATATCACAAAACATTCATATCTCAAAACCACAGTGACAAACAGTAATATGCAAGCTGTTTCAGTACTTCATTTTCTGCACCCTAAAAAATAAAGCTGTGTATTGCTGACAAGTTTTGTGAAGCTGATGGATTAGGCACATTCAGGACTTGTTACAATGGTAGGAATTACACATTCTCAATAGATGCTCAGCAAGGATGAGATCCTTCCAGTGTGCGAATGAGTTAACAATGTGATTCTCCAACTGGCAGCCAGAAACACACCACTAGAAAGTGTCACTAGGAATAAAACAGGACTCTAAGCCCTAACATTAATGCCTAACCAACCGTTACACTTCTTGCAGTATGTTTAGTGACTTCCAGATTCATTTCCTTGTATTGCAAATGTTTGACCACATTTGGTTTTCCTTCATTACACCTGTTCTGCACTTTTAGCACTGCTTGCTATTTTGGTTACCATCTCTGTTTTTGTTAAAGAGGATGTTTAGGAGACAGAGAAGTAATTATACTAATAATGTTTTACTCAAATAAGCCTTACCCATCTCTCCAAATACCACCTCATCCTCTGTCATTTTGGTCATTTCCAGACAAGGGAAGTCAGACACAAAAGAGATGAAGAAACTCTCCATCAGCTTTGTCAGATGCAAAAGAAACTGCTGCATTCTTCCTATCTTCTGCACTATTGTATCACTATCTCAGTGATACCACATCTTCTGCCAGCCATAGAGCTGCTTGTCACAGAGAAAGATAAGCCTGAGCAATAGACTCACGTGCCATTCTGCAAGTAGCATCGCCAGAGAAAAAGCCCACAACAGGGATCTTTTCCTATGTTCCATCTATAAACATTTTCTGCCTGCCCAGGGACCAAGAGCAGGTAATGCCAACAGTAACTACAAAGGTACTTTGGATCAAGTCAGAGATTGCAAGGAGCACTTACGAAACCACTTGTGGCCAGCGTGTTCTCTAAATAACCATTCCCTGTGGCACATACACATCTATGCTGACATGAAATGGATTGTTTCAATTTAACTCGGAAAACCCTTGGCAATGCAGCACTGATTTTGGAGCACCTGTGCTTCCAACAAATTAAATGTCTAATTAAGCTTTCTAACAAACATCAGTTTTTAGAAGTAATCAATTTCATTACAACAAACAAACAAGAAAACCCACCTTTTGGCTATACAGGATGAAACCCCCACTACTTCAGAGGTTCTATCTCACAGCTTCAGAGCCACCAAGCCTCTCACTAGGCTCAGCAAAAGACCCACTTGGCCTTCCATAAAATAAACTTGCCTAAGTAACTGCAGCAGTTCCTTTTAAAAATTAGCCAGCTTAAGATATCTGTAATCAGTCACGGTGTTGAGCAGTATCCAGAAGTTTCCTATCAAACGTCACACAAAAAAGACCCAAAGTCTCACTGATAGCGCTCCAGCCCTCGTGGCTCTTGCCACTGTTTCGTTTCCCAGCTAGTAAAATGTAAACAGTGCTTATTACAAATGGAATGACTACCACCAGGCACTCCTCAACACACACACAAAATAATACACTGTTTAACACGTAAACAGCAGTCAAAAAGAAAACAAAACAAACAAAACTAAAGAGCATTTCAAATTGCACAAAATGCTGTAATTATCACCTAGTCTTATGCTTGGAAATGAGACACTTGGTTGAGGCACAACTCTTCACCACTCAAGAGACCATCCCAATGTGGAGGACCCTTGTTCTGGAGCCTAAGCCATAGAATCATGGAATGGTTTGGATTGACAAGGACCTTAAAGATCATCTAGTTCCAACCCCAAACCACCTGGCCTGCACTCCTGGTGAGGGCCGATGCCAAGAGCTGTGTGCAACCTGGGAGGCTGTCAGAAGACACACAAAGACCCTGCCCCTCGATCCTCCATACGGATCATTTATCTGAGAAAAGCACCAGGAAACACCTGGAGACCGTGACCTTTCCGTAAGGCAGCTGGCAGGTTTAGCCAGTGCTGGCAGAACACAGCCAACAGCTGGGCACCGGGAGAGACGTGGCTGGGCACCAACCACCACCATCTACCACAGGCACCGCGCAGCGCCGCAGCGGTTCATCGCAGCCCCGCGGGGTCCCGCTGCCTGACAACCCCACCGCTCTAACTGAAGTTTCCCGGAGACAAACTCGTGCCTTGCCCGGCATACAGAGACCCAGCCCGGCTACAGGAGCGCCTTCCCGGCCCCTCAGCCGTGCCTGCGGACGGGGCGGCCTCCGGCCCGCCGCCGCCATCCCGCCACCTTTGCCCTTCCTCTATCACGAACGCGGTCCCGATCCCTCCCGCCCGGCCCGCACCGCCGGGGGCAGGCAGCAGGCCCGGGACGGGAGCGGGGACAGGGCCCGCGGCAGTGCCGGCTGTCCCCACAGCCGCCTCCTCGCCTCAGCACCCGCCGCGCAGGCAGCACGGCCGCCGAGGGACCTCCCCCCCCCAGACCTCTCCGCCCCACCGGGAACAAAGCACCGGGCGCTCTCCCGCTCCCGAGTTCCCCTCAGCCGCCCAAGTTTACCTCGGTTCCCCGGCTCCAGGCAGGGCTGGGCGGCGCGGCGGGAGCAGCGCTCGCCCTCCCCCAGCGCCGCACACACTTGTTGATATTTCCTACGGTCCCTCCAGCCGGGGAGAAGCCTTCAGCGCCTCGATCACGGCTGCCGAGGAGGCGGGGACGAGGCGCACACACCGTTCCTGCCCCGCGCGGGGCGGGCCGTGCCCCGCTGCACTCACGGTGCGGCGGCCGCACCAGCCCCGCCTCGGCCCCGGTACCGGGCGCGATCGTCCCGCGGCCCCGGGACAGGCCTGGCCCCTCGACTGAGGCCGGGGGGAGAGGGGGGTGTCTCCGTCGCCGCCCCGTAGGGCCCCGCGAGGCTGAGCGTTCCCAGCCTGTGCCTCGGCGGATTGGAGGAAGGGAGCTTAAAGCTCATCCAGTTCCAAGCCCCTGCCACAGGCAGGGACACCTTCCACTAGAGCAGGTTGCTCCAAGCCCCTGTGTCCAACCTGGCCTTGAACACTGCCAGGGATGGGGCAGCCACAGCTTCTCTGGGCACCCTGTGCCAGCGCCTCAGCACCCTCACAGGGAAGAACTTCTGCCTAAGAGCTCATCTCAGTCTCCCCTCTGGCAGGTTAAAGCCATTCCCCTTGGCCTGTCCCTACAGGCCATTGTACAAAGCCCCTCTCCAGGTTTCCTGTAGCCCCTTTAGGCACTGGAGCTGCTCTAAGGTCTCCCCTTCAGGAGCCTTCTCTTCTCCAGGCTGACCCAGCCCAGCTCTCTCAGCCTGGCTCCAGAGCAGAGCTGCTCCAGCCCTCGCAGCAGCTCCATAGGTGGCCTCCTTTGGACTCGCTCCAACAGCTCCACGTCCCTCTTATGCTGTTGCCCCAGAGCTGGAGCAGGACTGCAGGGGGGGCTCCCCAGAGCGCAGCAGAGGGGGAGAATCCCCTCCCTGACCTGCTGCTCACGCTCTGGGGGTGCAGCCCAGCACACGGGGGGTTCTGGGCTCAAGCACACACTGAAGCCGGGTCATGGGGAGCTTCTCGTCACCCAAGCACACACTGAAGCCGGGTCATGGGGAGCTTCTCATCACCCAACACCCCCAAGTCCCTCTCCTCAGGGCTGCTCCATCCAGTCTCCCCCAGCCTGTGTTTGTGCTGGGACTGCCCCGACCCTGTGCCCCAACTTGCAGTTGGCATTGTTGAACTTCATGAGTTTTGCACAGTCCCACCTGTCCAGCCTGTCCAGGTCCCTCTGGATCCCACCCCTTCCCTCCAGCCTGCCAACCACACCACACAGCTTGGTGACGTACACTTGTCATTCCCTGTGTACACACATTTATGCAAGTGCTGTTCTTTACTGCACTGACATTTATGCTATTTACACACTGAGAATTACCTTTCCCTTGAGTTAGCTATAAAAGAGCAGATCCACACCTGGAGTTCGTGCAGGATCCACAAACCAGGCACTGCCTCTGTACCTGCTGGATCACAGCAGTTGCCGCTTGCAGAATGGGGTAACTTGGGTGACATAAAATACAGGCAAAGAGCACAGCAGGGAGGAAATAGAGGCACTGCTTGCTGAAAGCAGAGGTGTCACCCCAGATGCAAGAAATGAGAGTTTATGTCCTTCCTATGGTGAAGAATTTCATCACCAAAGTTACCCTGAAACTTAGCTGAAACAGGCATAACCTGAGGCTCATTCCTTGCATTAAAAAAATAATCAAATCAAATATTCACTGAAGCAAAGTGGAATTTCATTAATAGGATTGAGATGGCTAACCCAGATCACGCTATCAGCTGATAGCTGGGGCCTCACATGATGTGTATCGCAAGAGACAAAGGAAAGGATTTGAACATCCCTCTTATGACCAGTACCCCATGTAAATGGGTTCTCCATACTGACGTGACCTCTTTGTAGCTTGATCTGGAAACAAGCTCACAAAGTGAATCCTAAGCAGCAGTAGATACCTTACTCTGTTACTCATAGAGGCAAGATTTACAGCCAGCCCTTTCTAGCACTAAGCATTTCCCCCTCGCTGATTTAGACAACACAGTAGTTAATGTTTGCAAATCCTTTGCATTGAGGAGGAAGGATCCCCCAAGAAATAGATATCTAGAGTTCCCAGAGCTGGAAGTTCGAATCTAAGGCTGTTCTTTGCAATGCTTCATATTACAGGAACACGTAGACAGGTGACAATGACATTCAAAGATACATATGGTACTTACTGATAGCAATGTAATGAACACAGAGAACAGGAGACAAACTAGGTCCCAGACATGCTTAGTGTCTCACTTGGACAAGACTGTATTGTGTTGCTAGGAAAGCTCCAGCATATTTAGAAGCCAGACATAATCAAAATCCTGTATTCATCATCACATCTTAAATCTCTTCTCTTCCTTTGTGCCAAGAAGAGAAAGAGAACATGTGTTACAAACCTTTCAGATATGTGCATCTCTCTGTTCTCTGAGATACAGTTTCACTTAAACTTCCTGCATGACCCCATCTCTATGGCTCATACTTAAGTAATACTTCATGTGTCCCTAAATCAAGCCAAGTGACTCTGGGAATGGGGATCAAGCTCACAACCAGCACCTTCAAGCCTCACAATGTTCCATGTTTTTCTTAAAGCCCCACTGCATGGATCACATGGTGAAAATTTCACCAACAAAACAAAAAAAGAATTCAAATCAGCCTCTAGCTTTCAAGCAAAAGTTTCAAAACCTGAACTCCAAGGAAAGAAGGCAGAAATTATTGTGGGGTTTTTTAAATTAAACTATTATGTAGTTTAGTGCTCACACACATGATTTTGCAATGCTCGCACTTTGGCAATACTTCATCTTTATGCAGATACCAGCTCATAGATGCACGTATTTCTACACATAAATAACACTATTAAGTTTTGTATAACACTTGCAGTACAATGTGAAGTCTCACTGTTAGGAAGAGTTCAGTATGTAGGATTACTGCCACAGTGTAACTGCACGTTCTTCCCATTTTATAACACATGGCTTTGGCAAACAATATCTTCTTATATGCTTACATCCCTATTTACCACCTCTATATTCTGAATTCCTCCCCTCCTCGCTTTTTCTAGGAATGGGGAAGAACAGGAAGGGAGAGAGAAAAATCTGTGTCAGTGTTTTAAAGAGCTTTAAATGTATTTGAACCTGCCTAGAGATGTAGTCAATGACCAAGTTAAACATTCATCTCAGGTACACACTTGCTGAATCAAGGAATCTGCTGTGTGAAGGGAGCTGCTAATCAAAATAGCCTTTCTTTCTATCTTAATGACACCACAAACACTTTTAAAAATTCCAAAGAATGGAGTAAGAGGAGTGATGGTCATGACTCATACCTCTTACATGCCAGGGGTCGCTTGCCCCTTGTTTGCATGGTGCTTTATTCTTACTGCTTTCTACAGAAGCACCCAAATTTGAGTAATGTATCAAGTAAACAAATAAAGCTTTTAAATCAGAATGAAGGACTGCTTATGCCTTGGTCACTGAGCTGAAACTCACCATCCACACTTGTCAGCAACCGGGAACTTGGAGAGGGAGTTATGCAGAAATCAGGGCACAGAGAAATGGGTTTCAGTCCTATCTACCTCTTGCTATTTTGCTTAAACAATGCAAATCCAAACCAAAACAGTATTCTTTCATATACATTTTCATCAAAATATATATAGTGATGACATATGCTATGTTTATAACCACTCATAAAGCATGCAGATACTCCTCACGTTTGTGTCAAAAGAATGGAGTAAGATGGTCATGACTTGACAGATACCAAGGATCCCTCGAACAAGACTCCTAAAACTTGGTACTCTTTCAGAGCAAGCTACTTCATAAAAGTTTGTCATTTGAGTTCAGTGCCAGAGCTCACAAAATAATAGTTTCGTTGGAGCTGCTTAAAGCCAGGTAACATAAACAGCAGCATAAGGATTTACAGTGTTTCATGAATGTCTCCCCAGCAGCTCTGTATTCTGGCATGAACAACCACCACTAAATCCCACACAGTTTGTACTACAGGCTTACTATTCTTCTTGAAGTACTTATTTTGCTGCAATATGATTTTACCTTTCATTGGTAAGGCCCCTTCCCACGATAACAAAGACAGGCAGTAAAGTTCTATCTTTCTGCTAGAGTATTTTATAATGGAAGAGTTGTAAAATAAGTACTTTATAGAAAGAGCAACATTAAAAACCCTCCAGATGGAAAAGCTCATGTTAAATCTGCTGACTGGTCAACCACACCAGTGGTTGTGTTACAGGTGTGGCAATGAAACATCAATCTACATTAACCCTCTGAAACATTCAATTGGTACAAAACCAAAAGAGAAACACGAAATCTCTCTAACCCATATGAATAACTTCAGTCCATACCTACAGTGTGCTGCAGAAAAATCTATCATTAATCTGATTCCCATTTGACACTCTGATTCTTTAGGAAGAATGGACAAGGACAAGAACCTTGCACAGTGTTTACAACATTCTCTCCTTGCACTAATTTACCACATTTTCCTAAGAAATTATTACATTCCTGCAGGTTATCAGATTGCAAGGCAGAAGGAAGGGCCTATCTACATGGCCCACTACAGGGTACTATAGGCATGCTGAAAATAACCATAAAAATTAGAAGTAGGACCACGCAGTTTTAAGGTAGGCTCATTTATATTATGATACAATGAGCATTTATGTCTAATTATTCATGTCATCCAATACTTAGTGCCCTGTGATACAACAAAAAGTGCCTGGTACTTAACGTTATCCAATAAACATTTTGCTCTTCTCCAGTTTCCTAGAACTGTTCCTCCTTTCTGTTTTTCTTGAAAGAACAAAAAAGCTTTAAGAAGAAACTCGTGAGAACACTGCAATTGGCAAGTTTAAAAGTGAAATTGTGAAGGCTGCAGAAAAGCCTCTAATGCACTGTATAACTGATGCTTTATATAGCACCACTATAGGCCAGAAAACACTCCCAACTCCAGAAGATGCTTTCAATGCAAGTCTGGTGGTACTGAGCAAGGGAAGTGCTACTTGGTACAGAGAAAACTGGTAGGAAAGAAAACTAAATGAAAAGTAAAACAGTTGCTGCTTTTTCCTCTTCCCAGAACTCAATGAGTTCCTGTCACAGGACTCGGACAGAAGTTCCACACACAGGGCCCAGTTGCACAATTCTTCAGCTCTTGTGATGGGAGGCAACGATGAATCAAGTGTCCTGTATCATACACTCAGTGCAACGTGACTGGAAATTTAGTGCAGGGCACACAAAAATTGCTATAACTGCCTACACAAAATTCAGAAAAACAGAGAACCAAGAGCATGATGTTGTAACACACCTTATCAAACTTCAGTGCATTGCTCCTGCTACACTCTAAGTACTGGCAACCGCCTTTTGTTTTGGCGCCATAGAAGCTTCAAAATGACATATTCCCCCTCCTCCCCTCTTCACACAGTGGAACAGGGCCCAACTCAGAAAAATGTGTAGAGGACTTTTTATTTTTGAGATAACGGCTCTGAGACAGAACCTGCTGTACCCTTGTGTGCCTATGAACAACTTTTCTGTGTATACGCAGTAATTGTCAGTGGAGATGGGTAGAGTTCCTTAAACCAAACAAGAAAGAGCAAGCTTTCCCCAAGCCTGTGCATAGCATCCTACCTCCCAGCATGGTCCAGTAGTATCCGTTACCAACTATCAGTGAAGTTGTACAATACCTTGTAGATGAGTAGCCACAAATTTACATGTCCCTTTAGACCCTTCACAGGCTGCAGGTTAGCCACCACTGTTTTACACAATACAGAGCCAGAGAATTGGGGTTTCAGGCATTAAAATAAGATTCCTTAGGTAAGAGTAGCTAGAGTCACACTCTTTAAATACTATAAACAGGAAATTCACTTAAACAAGGGTTTCTTTATAATTATCCCTTCTTAAGCATAGTATGTTATGTCTCTGTAATACATTAATACCAATGGCTGTGCCCCATGGAGCCTAAATCTTTGTCCAGTGACTCCACTATTGCCTGGGTCCTTTTTACAGCCCTACATACCATCTCCAGTTGAAGGACGTTTCCTCAGCTTTCATTAAAATGTCAGCTGTACAAAAGCGTGAGGGATTTGAATGGCTCATCTATCACTCACTTAGATTATAGGGCTGGTAGTTATTTTCCTCAGGGAGTACGATGTCTTCTTTCTAATTCACAATGACATGATTCAAAGAAGAGGTCCCAAGGAATGGAACCTAACCTATAAATGTACATTATGAAAGGGAGATGCAACAAGGCCAATCTTTTTATAAAATACGTTTCTGTGAGTTGACAAATGTCTGCCTCTAGGGTCCAGGCACGAAATCCTGTTACAAACTCCTTTTCCCTCCACACTCCACAGTTTATAAATCAAAATAGTCCATTCCTCCTCACTTTGAATCATATGGGGAGAGGGGAAGACACCAATTTCAAGTCTGGTGTGGGCTTCTGCTGCTCCAGTGACTTCAGGAGAGCTGCAGTAACAGAACTGTAGTCACAATTAGGAAAATAACTCCAATTAGCTATAACAAAATAGAACAGAGGAACAGCATTATTCTGTGGCAACAATAGACACAAATAAGCCCGTTGGATCTTCAAGGACTTCAGTTGAAAGACAAACCAAAACTATGAGAGTTGAATGAGGATGAAAAGGTTTAGCACAGCAGCAATTACAAAGCACATTAGTTACTTGTACAACACACAAGTTATGGTTGGACTTGATCTTAAAAGTCTTTTCCAACCTAGTTGATTCTATGATTATAATACCAAATCACAGCTTAGTACCAGCCAATAAAAAATTAGGATAGAAAACAATTATTTCATTGAAATCTGTCATAGGGATGAAATATTTTAACAATTTCATGATAACTTTGGTACTCATATTGTCTCACTGTACTCAACAAAGACAAAACTCTCACCTTCTTACAATTGAGCATTCCCAATAGAAGTTCCTGCAAAGTTGCTTTCTGCCTACCTGTTAGATTATCCCCCTCTAACACAGGTAAAGACAAGGCTGCTATTTATAGTAAGTGGCAGGAAGCACCAGCACGAGCTGCTTAAAGGGCCATTTTGGCCTTTCCCACCTGGGAAAGACATTAACTTCTTGAGCAGAGCTTGGGAACCACTAACTGGTGCTACCCCACGCTTTCAGCCCACTTGTGCTGACACAGCTTCCTAGCACACACTTATTTGCGCTGACCTAAAGGGTCTGTTCCGCCACTGCAGCCGCCTCACCTATGCAGACAACCCGAGCCACACACAGAGGCCCTCTTCTGCCAGGAGGCCTCCATCCCCACTGAGGCTTTGCCAGCAGTGCTCCATCAGTTTAGGAAATGGGATTTTCCCTAAAAGGACTCCCAGTTGACATGGCTGTGCCAGCCCAGCTTTCCAACTTAGAGCAAGACAAAGTTCTGAGACTAACTCCCCCTTCATCCACAATAACCTTCATTTTAGTTCCTTTGCCATCTGTTTTGTAAACCTGGAGAGTTCACATTTTCAAGCTTTTATCCAGAACCAGGAACTTTCCTTATAATAGAGTAAACAGATTAATGTATTATTTACCTTCAGAGCATGGCCTTTATAAAAATACCAAACTATTGCAAGACTCGTGATAAAATGAACAGTACAGCTAAGCACATCCACTTTCTCAAAGCCACGGGCAGAACAAGATGTTGCCTAGAATCACAGAAAGTTGCTATGGGTGAGGCATATCTACTTGCCTATGTCAGCAAAATTCATATAGAATAGCTGATGGATGTCAAATTTACAGACTCCTGATCTCATATTCCAAAAGCAGCACCACTGAAATGAGTGAGTACAGTGCTTTTCCCTTTTCAGTGTGGAGAACAGAGCTAAGCCTAAAATAAGGGACATTATCTCCCACTCCCATTTCATGTGCAATAAGGGAATTTCTCTTTCAAGCTCTATCAAGCTAATGGCTATTTTGGATCATTCCTATGCCCACTGCAATAGCAGACAAATGTACAGTGGTAACTTAAACTGCATGACTCGGACTTTTGTGATTGTTCTTTCCAAGGTTTTCCCCCCTCTCTCTTAACACTCACCACAGCAATGCATTTAGTGGATGAAAGAGGGCATAGAAAAGGAAACTTGGTAGGCTTCTAAGGTTGTATTTTAAACAGCCCCCATAAAAAGGTACAAAACTCATCCAACTTGGAACACCAAAGCCTGTGTTTTGAGATCACAGAACATCTGAAGCCAAGTCACCAGGCCACCACGAGGCATGCTAGGAGTAAGTTACAATAGGAGCAGCAAACATATCTTAAGATATGTTAGTGAGCACCATAGGAAACTTCAAGAGGACTTTGCAGTCACACTTACCTGGGCGAACATAACTAAGAAAGAGTAATTCTTTGGCTCCTCAGAAGAGAGCCTTTTACTACTGGCTCAGCAACAAGGCAACTGTTGACCTTTAAAGATGTATTCATATTTCTGCCTGGGGTTAAATTTTGGTGTATTTTTATACACACGCACACAGACACACACTTGTAATCCTTGTACCATTTAACCAGATTACGCACAAAAATGTTCCCCAAGGGAAACAAGATAAAAAGACAACATTTATTGTTTGCAAATGTGTCTACAGAAACCTCAAGTGTGCACACCATGCAGCCTTAACTCTTGTGCCCTGAGGAATTATACTAACTACTGCTCTGTAATTTATAGGTTAACAGAATGGAGGGAAGAGCTCACGTTCAACATTTGGTAATGATACGTCTGAAACTAAACTCAAGTAAAGAAAGGGAATGCCCTTGTCCAAAGGAAAATTACTTTCTTGGTTTAGATCCCAGAGCCAGGTTTAATCAGCAGTGGAAGTACTAAACTGCTGTTCTGCCCCGGTACTTCAGCAGCAGAGGTTACTGAATGGAGACTCAGCCTCATTTGACCATTTTGATGAAATTTCAGCATTTTGATGAAATAGCTGAAATGCCAAAAATGCTGAATAAGCACCATTTCAGTTTGGGTTTTCAATGATCACTGAAACCAAATATCTCTTCAGAAAGAGCTGTATTAAGATCACAGCTTATTTTGCATAGATCATGGAACAGTACTGATCAGATAACAGCATTTTCTTCAAGCTGCATTTAGAAGGGTGTCAAATAGTTTATCACAATACCAATGACTTGAGGAAGAATTAAATCCATGTCTTTACTCTTAAATCCAAAGCATCTTGCCATTTTTCAGTGAATTATCACTGAAACTGATATACAGTGAAGCAGACTGACTTCACAACTACAGACAACAATTTTTCCTCGTGTAATATTAACCATCCACAGGTCTTGTAAGCCCCATCCTGTCAGCCACTGCTTTGTCCATGCAAAGAGTAAGAGGAATTTCTCTATATATTCATTTTAGGATTAAAATACTTTCCAAAATTTTGGAGATAGATAGGATTTTTTTTGTCCCTTTTTCAGAACACCCTTGATATGGCTAGAGAAATCAGGGAATCAGAATGGTTGGGGTTGGAAGAGACCTAAAGCTCATCCAGTTCCAACCCCTGCCACGGGCAAGGACACCTTCCACTAGACCAGGCTGCTCCAAGCCTCTGGCTCATGTTATTTACATGATTTACAAATGTTACGTTACCATGTTATTTACATGATTTTCAAATCATGTAAATAACTACTACAGAGTGACTAATTGATCAATTCTGAAGAGTGCTGTGGTTTGAAATAAGGTTTACCCAACAGTGACTCTTTCATTTCTAGTGGAATTACACTTTTTGTCTTTTCAACTATGAACGCTCTTTGGGATCAATACCAATCCTTATTTCTTCTGTATTTACTATGCTTCCTTTCTTTAAGGCACCCTTTTATTATCTTCAGCTTTCATCACCATGTATGTAGCTGCAATTAGAGCTGATGCATATGGTGCCTGCTGGTGTCCACCTTTTTGCCAGTTATGGATGTGCCCATCCTTTACTTGATCAGCACACTTCATCCTAACTGGGATGCACTCCTAGCTTCCTCCTGCCCTGCAAGGCCAGGAGCCTGCAGAACCTTTCTGCTACCAGAGTATCTGCACATTAACTCTGGGTAGGACATAAAGCAGACTTACATAAGTTTCTATCTATTTATTTTCTGCCGTTTTACTTGGCTCGAGGCTTCATATTTCCATAAATGCCTGTAACCTGCACAGTCGTTTTACATCACCCCCCTTTTCTAAGTTTGTCATTTTCTTCTCTTTGTTCTATTTGTAGCATTGTTTCCAGATTATCAGATTTCATATTTAATTCAATTTAAATTAATACTTAATGCCAGTTAACATATTAATTATTAATTAAATAATACGTTACTAAAACTTTTTGCCAGTGTTTAGAGGAAAGAATCTAGCAAAAGCAGCAAACTCACAGGTTAGAAACTTCCCTAAACACTAACATTTTTCTTCAGTACAGGTCTTTACAATGGTTTAAATAAGTCGCACACATTTTGATGATATTTTGGTCTTGAAGTATTTATGCCACCTCTCTTTGGACTTCAGCCTCCACAGTCTGCAGGCAGACAGCCATAACACTGCCAACAGGGTCTGGGTGTCCTAGGGATAGTTTGTGACCCCTTCTGCAGTTCCATAAGCACCTATTAAATGTATATGACTTGTATATCTTAAGATACACCTCTGCATATCTTAAACCACCTACCTCCATTCAGCTCATGCTATCCCCTCACATACACCATGCTCTCTTTCCTTTCAGTCACCAGGGAAAGACATATTCCAGACAAATGTGCCTAGTGGTTCCCTGTGCTATAGGGCAACAAAATCATTGTGAATAAAGACTGAGAGGAAGGAAAAGAATTTAAAGTTACAAAGAGAAAACATCCATCATTTTCTTATTCAATTCACTCAAATATCTTTCTCATCCAGAAAGCTTGGAGATATAAGTAACAAAATAAAGAGTACCAACTAGTAATAAAAAAGGAAAGATACTTGCAACATGGATTTAGCCACTGACATCTGGAATATACCATGAGCCTGACTAGTTCTGTCTCAGATGGGAAACCATTGGCTGTAAGATGAATTACCAGTGACTGTAAGATGAAGGACACAACCAACAGTGTATTGCGTCAAAGTGTTCACTTTCTTAGTACAGTGGAAAGCAGATTCATTGCAGTGACTCTGGCCCTTCTCTTCCAGTAAGGTCAGTCAGATGTTTAACCCAGTCATCCCAATTTCTGAGGCTGTACTGAGCATTTTGATGTAAGACTTCTCAACTCCTGTCTCAAGCTTGCCAACAGCTTTCTTCTCCCTAAGGTCCAACACTCCCTGACTCATCAGGTGAGTGTTTTACTGTCTCTAGTAATTATTTATAACAGTTAAAATCAGAGTAAAATTACTTAAAGTTTTATATGAGATAAAGATTCCTCTAACCTGGATATCCTTTCTAAAAGATGTTTAACAGTAATAAAAGTTTAATTATCATGAAAGAGGATGTAAATGTGTTGAATTTATATATACTCCCCTTAAGAAGTACCTCTCAGTAGCATCAGAACTGCCTGAGGTTTTTAAACATGCCCATTACAGAGCATCCTCATGCAAGTATGCCAGATTTTTCTGACTCAGCTTTGGCTGGAGCTGTTAATTCATTCCCAGAAGCCTCCCAGCTTACTATAAAACATGTCCTTGTTTCATGCTTGTGACAAGCTGAAAGTTCACAGCAAGCTGTAGTGTGAGAGGCAGCAGATCCCAAATATCTAACTGGAAGAAATCACGCTGTGGTGGCCTCGCACAATACATTGGGTTTGCTTTTATTTTTAGCTTGGTTTCATAAGTATTATTTGAGAGTAAAAAAATATGACCTTGTTTTAGATCTCTGCCTTTAGTGTCTATTCTAGCAGTTTTTAAAGTTAGCAACTTAAATCCTGGCTAGTTCCTTCAGGTTTCTTGAAAACAGAAGTTAGGTGGAGGATGCAAACTATACCAATGCCTCCATCAAAAGAATACCATTATGAGAGCACATCCCTGCTCATCAAAGAGCCCACTCAGGAGAATGAATGACCTCAAGACAATAAAGCACCGGAAAACAGATTTAATTAACTTCATTGCTTATAGAAATCTTTGGTTTAAATGCACCAAAACCAAACCAAAGGGCATTCACTTCATTGCCTCTCCACAACCCAAAGCACAATAAAGAAACACAAGCTTCAGCATCTAGAGCACCAAAACCAGTGTTTGCCAGAGCTGGATTCAAACTTAACATTATCCTTAAGTGATAAGAGTGACACATGTCAAGAGAACAGTTCTGCCTTTCACAAACTTGCCAAAAACTTGGCCTCTGCCTCCCCTTTCCCTCCTGCTATTGTGCCTATTAATTACACCTCTATTAATTACAACAGGCTCTATTAATCACCCTTGCTCTTTCCCCCTTCCTATCTCTTCCTTCGGAGGCATGAAGATAAACTGGGTGACAACGTGGGACAGTGTTTTTCAGACAGCTGAAGTCCTCTGATTGAACTCTGTGCTAGGGAAAATTCTCCCATTCTCTTTTTCTTCATGTTCTAAGCAGAAGTTTAACAGAAATCTTTGAAGGGAATCTTCACCGCCTTTGTTTGTGTGTAGCATTGACCAAGACCCACATCAACTTAAAAGCACACCTGAGGGAAGAGCTTTTCTGTCTCTCATTCATTTCCTCTGGATTACAAAAATATGATGACATTTGAGACAGGATTCTCTCTGTCAGTGGTGAATATGCCATCTCTAATGTTCTAGCGCCAGGGGATGAAGGACCAGTCAAACTCGGAGTCACAAAATGAACCACAGCAGAGATGTACAGAAACCAGCAGCTGGAGACTAACCTGTTTACGGTGAAGCGATGTCCGTGGTAGCCCAAGGGAGGGGATGTAAGGGGCCCTGAGGTTAATGGCACTGTGCAGCAGCTCCTTAAGACTGCAGAACAAAGGCTTGCACAATGCCACACTGACCGTGTAACAGAGTTGACAGCTGACACAGCTTATTTTATGGAGGTAGCTTGCCTACAAGTTAAAAAGCAGCAGGAAAGCAAGCTGGAAGGAGTAATAAGGCAGGCATGTCATGCTGAATACCTCTGTGCTCACAAGGCATTCAGAGTCACTGCCCTGCCTTTCAGCAGTGCTGTAGTACAGCTCGAAATGGCTCCAGCTTTGACACAAATGAAAACCAGGCTCTTTGGCATGGGGCACCTGGCCCAGGGCAGCAGCTTTCAGCACACGTGAATAACAGAGCACTTGGTATAACCAAAAGCAGGGTATGTTATCAGAGCTAGAATTACCACAAGTGTCTCTGTTTCTGGAAATGTTTGTAAAGTTTCTCTTCAGGCTGCAGTCTGATAGATCCCAGACTTTCTCTTCTAAGCACTTCCATTTCCAGAAGAGAAATTACCAGGTTAAATAGGTATATGCTTTTCAGGTTACAAACTTATTTAGGATAGCTACAGGTCTCAGAGGAGCTATTTATAGGCCTAAAGCAAACATATTTGCATTTGTTGATGATGAGTTTGGGGGGTTGTTTTGCTTTCCTTTGGGTTCTTTGCACAAGCATCCTTAATAGTGCCATTTTCTGATTTACATATCTGATTTTACCTATTCTGATTATGGATTTACATATTCTGATTTACACTCTCTTAAATATAGGTGGTTTGTATAGGATTATGTTATGGTTTTATTCTTTTGGTTACAATAAATAAAACAATACACATTCACCTTGGAAAGGAATGATAGAAAAGAATGTAAAAGCATATAGAGGGAAACAAGCGGCAGTGATGCTTAATTAGGGACAATAATACACACTTCCTCCTGGAACTTCAGAACTCTTCCCAGAAGCTAGGCCGTGCTGGGAATTGCCTGTGGAGCGGAGGATCGCAGTGCCCTCCCGCGGCGGCAGGCTTGGGGCTGCTGCCCGGCTGTCAGAGCCTCTGCTCCTGCCAGCTCCACTGCAGCAGCGGATGGAAGCTGGTAATGCACTAACCCTGCACAACCCATCGGCAGCTGCTGAACGCGCACGTTCCTCAGCGTTGGTAAAAACTGATAATAATCATAAATCACAGTCCGGTTTGGGTTGGAAGGGACCTTAAAGCTCATCCAGTTCCAAGCCCCTGCCACAGGCAGGGACACCTTCCACTAGAGCAGGTTGCTCCAAGCCCCTGTGTCCAACCTGGCCTTGAACACTGCCAGGGATGGGGCAGCCACAGCTTCTCTGGGCACCCTGTGCCAGCGCCTCAGCACCCTCACAGGGAAGAACTTCTGCCTAAGAGCTCATCTCAATCTCCCCTCTGGCAGGTTAAAGCCATTCCCCTTGGCCTGTCCCTACAGGCCATTGTCCAAAGCCCCTCTCCAGGTTTCCTGTAGCCCCTTTAGGCACTGGAGCTGCTCTAAGGTCTCCCCTTCAGGAGCCTTCTCTTCTCCAGGCTGACCCAGCCCAGCTCTCTCAGCCTGGCTCCAGAGCAGAGCTGCTCCAGCCCTCGCAGCAGCTCCATAGGTGGCCTCCTTTGGACTCGCTCCAACAGCTCCACGTCCCTCTTGTGCTGTTGCCCCAGAGCTGGAGCAGGACTGCAGGGGGGGCTCCCCAGAGCGCAGCAGAGGGGGAGAATCCCCTCCCTGACCTGCTGCTCACGCTCTGGGGGTGCAGCCCAGCACACGGGGGGTTCTGGGCTCAAGCACACACTGAAGCCGGGCCATGAGGGCCTTCTCCTCACTCAACACCCACAAGTCCCTCTCCTCAGGGCTGCTCCATCCAGTCTCCCCCAGCCTGTGTTTGTGCTGGGACTGCCCTGACCCAGGGGCAGGACATTAACTGATTGACTTTTACTCCCTCCAGGATCAGGTCAGAGCACTGACACCTCACAGATGCTCATTCAACAAGGTGACACTGTTCTGCGCAACAAATCTTGCTACAGCTTCAGTCGGCATGAGGTGCTGGCTGTGCAGGTTAGACGCACAGGACAAGGGGTATGAGAGCATGCTGCAAGAGTGCCCTGAGAAATGGTTCAACGTGGAGCATCCAGCACACACAAATACATTTCACTTTTTACAGACTTCCTAATAAAAATTGACAAAACCAGGCCTGGAATAATACAGGAAACACAGAAAAGGCTTTTGGCTCATCTGTGTCAGGATGTCTGCAAGGCTGTACCGTGCTAATTTCATTTGTGTGGTTCAGTGTTCAGAGATGCAGAGAGGAATATGAAACATTTAATCCTGAGGCCATATATTCCAGTAAGTAATTGTGCTTTCCTAGGCAAAATTTTGTTTGCCTACTTAATCCTTTCATTTCCCATGGAAATACTCTATATCCTTCTACTTTTTTGGTGTCTTAATCTTTCACATCACACAGTAACCACATTGCCTTTTTGTCTTAGCACAGCCAAGGCAAACATCACCATATACTTCTGGCTTTCAAAGTAAGAAGGTGCACAAACAGGGCCAATTGAACCTAAACCCTGCCCAAGCATTTTAGCAGAATTATTTATGCTCAGACATTGCCTAGTGGGTCTCTACTCAGAGGCACAAGACTTATTCAGAGAAGCAAAAAGTTCCTAATACTTTGCTCTGAAACAACAGGGACAGAGAAACACCTACACTTACAGACATACATTTAAATGTGACAGGAGCTTATGTGTGTGTGAAAAAGTCTTCATTTCTCCCCTCAAAAAGCAATGTTTTTTTCCCTAAGTGTCCCAGATGATTAACACAACTGAATCCAAACTAATGCTTGCCCCTTCTTTACTGAAGACAAGCCCATAGCTTTCAGTGCTACTAGATAAGTAACTAGGAGCCAGATGGCAAAGAAACATACCAAGATCCCTTAATTCATGTTGAATAACAGTAACTAAGATTTATATTCTGAGTCATGGGAATTGAAGTTTGGGAGATCATAATTGCAAGTGTAGAGACTGTGACAGCCTAATAATAAATCTTAATGAATAAGAATTAAGTTTCTTATGTAAATCACAACTTTTGTTGTTGCAGTCTCCATTCTAAGGTGCTGTGCTCAGACACCTTTCCTATACTTATATTTACACCCTCACAATTTGGCAAGATCTCTAAAACGCTATTGCAGTTGATTCTTTAGTGATATAAAACCCAGAAATCAAACATTGATATTCTTCACACAAAGGTGAAAAGAAAGCATAAGCATCAAGCTAGATTATTTTGACCTAAACAACTTTTCCTTCCCAGCAATAAGGGTGCTGACCTACACTTCCACCCTGGTCCTACAATAATATCAAGATCTCTCAAGAAAGTCACATCGTTCAGAGTTTTTAAACCAAAAATATCGAATACAGCAAGTAGAAAGCATTTTACCAATCTTTAGCCAGCTAAAAGCTGTCCTTCAAGTTTGAACTGTCTGTGCTCCCTCTGCAGTCAGCAAACAGCAGTAGGCAATCTTAGCATGGGCTGAATAAATCATCTTCTGGGATACTTAATCAGAAGACTGGATTCTTAGTGGCCTAGATGCATAACTTTTAGATAAATATTCCTGTAAGCCAATACATACATATTACAGGAATTTATGCAGCTTGTGGTAAGTTATCTCTCCTTGGATTTTCATCTTTTGCTCCCTCCCTCTTTCTCTTTCTCTTCCCCAGCCCATCTCCGATTTCCTCAGCTATTTTTGTTTCACTTCTTATCCACTTTTCTTTGCAGCTCTTGCTTTTGTAGCCAACGTCTGGTCCTTCCTGCTCACAATCTCCCCTGCTCTCTCGCTTCCTTTTTGAGTCTCCACATACAAATAATTCACTCCCTGCCTCCTACTTCAGAGTCCCCCCTACTCTCCCCTCTCCCTTTATTCCTCTCTCCCAGTTGCCGAAGGTTTAAGGTCAAGAGAGTGATCAAGCAGCAGCTTTGTTACACAGATGGGGTAGGAAGAAAGCAGAGGGAACAGTAGGATCTGTGAAAGATCAGTTTCTCCCTCTGCTGAGAGCCGAAAAGAGCTCTGAGGACTGAGCCTGCTTGCACAGCTACCAATCAGTAATTTAATCAGTAAAACCTCTTGCTTGACAAAATGGAATCCTTCACCAAATCTAATAGAGGTGCAATTAACGAAGGCATGTGGCTTTGGATGTGTTAAGTTTGTTCTCTAATTCCTAATGCCAAAAGACCCTGAGCAAATAGAAAACATCTGTTCCTCTGGCATCTTTAGATGTATAAACCTTGTTTACTTATGTATGGCTGGGTGGACCAGCAATCCAAACTGTGTGTTTCAGGGCACCAGATATCAGCTTGCAGGCAGATCAGGAAGTCGGGAATAAGATACTCTTCCTGTAGTAACTCACAGAGTACAGTTACAACAGCTGAAAGGAAGGAAATTGTTAAATATTTTTCTTTCAGTAAAAATTCAGGTCTGCTGGAGCAAGATGTAATTTTAAAGAAAATAAATTAATAACCAATAGTTAGAAGAGATTTAGTTTTTCTTCCCTCAATACGAATTAAATTCTTAACACAGGAACAGCCAGTCTTTGGGTAAGCGACCACAGTTTCAGTGAAGCTTTTCTCAGCATCTCCAGAATCAGCTTCATAGAGATACCTTCTAACTTCCCATAGCAACTCACCTATACATCACAACTAGCAATTGTGTGCACTGCAGGGAGGAAGAGAAAGGCTGAACAGGAGGATGAAGGTGGCAATGAGACTTGTTTTCCTTTGCTTTTCTCTGGTAAAACTCTCCTGGACAGGTATTAGACCTAATTAAATCATACAGAAGACTTTTGTATTTGTTTCCATGGCTATTTTCCTTCACCCATCACTGCCACAGGGTTTGGTTAGAGCAGACCACATTGCATAAGAACACTGGAGAACTAACAGGGTCTTCAGTGGCCCTATAGCAGTGTAACCCTGATGTTCCCTTTTCTTGTTTTGATAATTAGCCTTAATGATGACAGATTAATCCTGAGCTGAACTGTTGGACAACACATTGTGGAACCCTTCTTAGGATTCATTTGCCTTCATCCATTTGTCCAGGAGCTGGTCTTTCTCAGACTTCATTTACTCTGTTTTCACTTGGCCCTTTCTAGTACAACTAAACAGATGTCCATTGAACTAGCTCTCAACCCACCAACCCCTCCTGTTACATCCATCTGGAATTTGAGGGGGTAAAGTGAGCAAACAAATAAAATGTATGATTCCTGTACCACTTAGTGAGAGGCCACAGCATTATGAGTGTCCTAGGTGCAAGTAATGCATGGTAATTCCAAATGGCCCCATGTTTGATTGGGGGGCTTCTCCCTCTGTCCTAGCACTGGACCCATGCTGGTCAGAACTGCTGGCTGCTGCTACTACCTCCTGTTTTCATAAGGAAACCCACACCTCCCTCCCAGCACTAGAAAGCTTTCACCACCAGCAATGCATGTTGCAAACAGATGCCACAGCTATTCAGGGATACCCAGAGCAGCAGCAGTGGTAACAATCGGAAGGGCAAGGACCAATTAGAGAGAGGCCTTTCCTAATGAAAGGTCTGGGAATGATGTTCTGGCTCTAGCAACCCAAGCAGAGATTTGCTGCTCCAGGGGAGTCAGGATTTCCCTCCCTTCATCTTTGTACTTTCTTCTTTTAGACAGAGACTAAAAAATAAAATAATTCTCATATCCTTGGAAAGTATTTTTGCCCCTTTACAAACATCTGCCCCTTCAGATGGTTGTAACACTGAACCTCAGAGCAGCTTCCATGTCTGAAGGGGGCTACAGGGATGCTGGAGAGGGACCCTTCATCAGGGACTGTAGTGACAGGACAAGGGGTGATGGGTTCAAACTGAAACAGGGGAAGTTCAGGTTAGATCTAAGGCAAAAGTTCTTCCCTGTGAGGGTGCTGAGGCGCTGGCACAGGGTGCCCAGAGAAGCTGTGGCTGCCCCATCCCTGGCAGTGTTCAAGGCCAGGTTGGACACAGGGGCTTCGAGCAACCTGCTCTAGTGGAAGGTGTCCCTGCCCATGGCAGGGGTTGGAACTGGGTGATCTTAAGGTCCTTTCCAACCCAAGCCAGTCTGTGATTCTATGATTCTATGTGTGTAACATGCACTGAGGCAGAAAAAGCCAGGGGCAAAAGCCAGAGCACTTGGTTGCTGACATTGATTATTCAGGTCCCCAGGACAGTGTTTCCAGAACATACAATAAATGCAGCAAATACCACCAAACTGCTCCATGGATGTTTTTTCTTAAATGTGGCAGGAAGTGCTATATTGCCTTTTGCACTGTTTTGCAATGGACAGTTCCAGATCATACCAAAAGTCTGAACTCTTCCTGGTTAGCACTGCAGCTAAACCCAGTTAGCCTCATGTTGCCTGTAAGGAACGAAAACATGTCCCTGTGAACTTACTTCTGGGTGCACCCTGCCAGCTATGTTTGGAACCTATGATTTCTGCTATGTCCTGAGAGTTGTATGTATCCAATGCTGTAATTATCAACTCTTTCCTCCTCTTACGCTTTAATCTGAGGTCTCGGATGTCATCCTTTTGGCTCAGAAGATGCCTCTCTACAGCAAGGTTCCCAGTTTTCCCACACTCTGAATAGTATTCAACTGTGAGAACTAAGCTCATACGTGTTCCACAGCTCACAATGTTATGTCCCTGTTAAACATCTTCATATGAGATTTAAAAGAAAAACAAAACAGGTTATAAGCCCTTATCTAGATTTGTACCTTGTCCTAATGTCATTTGCTTCTCTTGCAGAGGTTTTTGCATGACATCTTTCCAGTCAATAAAAAGAGGTCAGTCAATGCAAGTCAGAATGTGTGTCTCAAAATAGCCATAGTCCAGCAGCCCATGAGACTGTATTATAATCAGTACTTTGAGGTGCTCTTCCAGTCACCATAATATCATGGCCAGGACACACGGTTACACTGGATATTGTATTTTTCCTCAATCCCCCAACCTCTGTGTGCCTCTGAGCTACAGCATGACTTCAGCCGAAGGAAGGAAACTCCTTCTTAGGCAAAAGAATGTAAGAACTCCTAACCCATGTAAGCAAAGACTGTACCCGGAGACACTCCACTAGTGATTTAGACACTGCCAGATCTATTTGATCTGGCCACTGCTAAAACTGGATATACTGCAAAAACTGTAAAGGAAGCACTCAGCGAGTCCAGCCCTCTTCAGCAGCAATACAGCCTTTTAGCAGGGCTTTGGGGAACATGGTTGGATGTTGGCATCCCAGCTCCTGAAGCTAAATACCTGAAAAATCAGTTGAGAAGTCTCTCCAAAAGAGTAGGCTATAAGCCAAGCAAGGTGGACAGGTGGAGTATTAACTGATGCTGCAAGTATCATTTTAATCTGCAGGTCACACACATACAAAACCTTTTCCTTACCTGGTGGGTCCAGAAGATGGATAGATGGGTTTCAAAATGATTGCTATTATTATTATTACCAACAACAGCAACAACAATAGTAACAAGAACTCGCCATGTAAAAGGTACTTGGATTTCTAATCCATTGCACCCCCAACACCAACACATACACTCTGAGAGAGTTAGAATAGGGTTCTCCTGTAGTTTTATTTAAGAATAAAATAGAAAATCTAACATCCTGATGCTGGAGGTTGATGCTGAGGTTTCTGATTTGTAAGTAACTCTGATATTCACTATAGACGTTATAAACCACACTACTTAGCACATACTCTAGAAAACAAATAGCTAAGCTGAATTCAGGACACATGTAAGGAAGCATATGAGCTCAATGCAACGACCTTCCTTCACCACTGAGTGAAACATCCCTTTTTTGCCACCTTCAAAACCTACAATCACTACTGCAGTCAACCTGCAAAACACAGGTTTTCTTCTCATGCAAAACACAGCACAAAAAAAAGCCACAATATGGGGCTCAACCCAGTCCCTATAAGGATTCTATTATTCTTCAGTTGTTCTTCTCTACACTGACTCCCTGAACCATCACAATGTTTTCATTTATTTAGAGTTTCCAGGGGAAAAAAACCTCAGGAGAAAAGCCAGTAACCTCTCTTATTAACAAAGCAGTAGCACTTTACTGGCCCTTCTTTCCTAAGTAATTTGATTTTTATAGCCATTAAGAACTTCTCTTCAGTGGAAGCATGATGAAGTAAATAATAGCCATTCTGTGTCTTGCCGAACACCCTGCAGCTCCTACACTCTATTAGAACTGTTCTTATTTAGTCTACAAGAAAGAGCATACATGACAAATAGCTTACAAAAAGCAGGCAAAAGTCATGTGGAGGGCAAAAATGCACAGCCTTTAAGAAGTATTAGAATTATTTATATATTAAATAGGGTTTTTTTAATTTTTAAAATTTAGCTTACAGCAAAATTATCTTCCTTAAAATAAGAGTATTAATGTTTGGATCAAGGGCAATTTAACTATAAATTGCTCTGCATTCCAGAATCCCATTATCCTCTCAGCTCAAGGGGTGAAGTGGGGGTGGGAAATCACTTGTGTAATAGGATTTCCAAATTTTACCTTATATAGTGAGGGCAGTCAGGTTTCTTACCATCTAGAAGACCAGAATCCACAGCTCAATGTCCAGCCTGCAAGTTTAGGGGGGTTTTAAATCTGCAAGGATTTTCAGAAGAATGCTTTCAACACATTCTAACTTCCATAGAGTTTAAGGCCACAGTATAAAAGTAATGAGAAGTGTAAGTGTTCCAGTGACACCAGTAATATTTTTCAGCTTTCTATTTTTAGGATTTCTTGGCAAGGTTTCCTCTCTAACCCTGGCTCCCAGTTTCTGTCTAATGGCCCAAGCTGCCAACAGGGTTTTAGAGGAGAAATGCCTTGTGGCAAGTTTTTTCTGACTTATTACAGGAAGGGCAAAATGTGATCCTCCCCCCACCGTTAGCCAAAAATGGAGCTTCAAAGAATCTTCAGGAATCCAGCAGCCAGCAGTCCATTCATCTGTGTCAAATCCCTGTGAATTGATGCTTATTCAAGTCAGGATCCCAGCTTCATACCACAAACTCCCAACTCCAATCTTCCTTCTCAGTAAACATAGAGTGAAAATGCACTTTTCATATTTGCCCTCTCAGTGTTTGACAGGTATAAGCCAGCTTTGATTTTGCAGTCACATCCAAGATACAGAAGTGATGAAGGCAATAATTCAGTTAAGATCTTCGGCTGTAAAAATTTATAGTGATGACTGATCAAAATACTGAAGATAGCACTGAAATACAACTGGGGGAGTGTTAACAAGGATTCTGGCTAGTTATTTATTCCTTGCTTTTATTTTTCTGTGACAAGGTATAGTACATAAATTTCTTAATGAAAATTACCACAGTATGTGTAAGCAACAGAGAGAATCTGAATATTTATAAGGAAATTATTAAATCCACAATGAAATTCAGAACAGCTCCCACTTTAAAGTATTCTGTGCTCAATCCTGGACCGATGTTAATCATTCTCATCTTGTTTTCTCATTCATTCTCTTTCTGTCTTCTCATTCTCAGAGACTTAAGGTTATATTTTTATATTAAGACAAATTTGCAGCTAAAGTTGTCTGAGTTGGAATTAAAAGGACTTTAAAACAATTCAAACTCTGGTGAGATCCCCCTAACCCATTTTTCCATCCAATGCCCTCCGACATTGCTGAAACCTGTTCAGGTTTGCTGAGTTTTTGAATGACATTCCAATGCTGTTACACTGACAACTTCAATAGAGCTGCAAAGCCCAAGAAGAAGCAAGCATGGCTGGAATCTCAGTCAGAGCTGCCCAAGGCTCAGCCTCCACCCTTCTAGAAGAGCCTCTGCCTCTGAAGATGGGGGCCATCCACAATGAAACCAAGCACTTGGTTCTGGTCAATTAGTTCTACATTTTAATGAATATCAATGGCCTTTCAGGAGGGATTGCAAGGGAGAAATAAGATGAATAAGGAAAACAGCTTTTTGCTCTCATGACAGTGTTCTTCCATTTCTCCTTTTACGGGTGTTTAGTGCATTCAGTGATCTCAGCTGATACATTAAAAACAAGCTCCTTTTTCTGGGGGGAAAACAGCAAAGTGTCATGGTTTGGTGACACAGAGGCTATCCCATCACTCTTCTCACAGTTCTGACAGTGTTCCTTTTGTCTAGACCCTCACATCTTAAAGCCTTCATGCTACATGTGTAAATGCATTCCTAAATAGGAATTCCTTCCAAATGAAGGCTGAGGAAAGAAAAGCCATCCCCATGCTGCTTTGACATGGTTCCACAGTGAAGAACACTACAGCTTTCGCCTTCAGACCACTGGTTTTAAAACACTGGAATCCAGAAACCCTAAAATCCTCCAAGTTTTGTTCAGTTTGAGCCAAGAGATTCTCTTATTTTCCCAGGTGGGGACACACTTGATGCAACTACAACTACCCAGATGTCAATGGGAAATAAGTTAGGACTGACCCATGGAAAAGTTATGGGTCAAATGTCTCATAGCAGTTAACAGAAGACACACTTTTGTGTCAGAGTAACTGCGAACCTCAGCATTATCCTACTTAGGCAAGTTCCAACCACAGGACAAGAGACTGGCCACCAGACATCCCTCTGATGATCCACCATGATCCATCATGACTTCAGCTCTCCTCAAGTTAGCACTGCCACTGGTGACTTGGTGCTGGCACAGCCGAGTGAAGTGCTACACTCACAACCGTTTGCATGTGAATATAGTTCTTCTTACAGTGCCCATCAACACAAAGGCAAGAAGAAACTGTTCCAAATACCTTAAAGACAGGCTAAAAATACAACCCTTTGGTTAGCCACCCACCAAAATTACAGCTGTGTGAAATCTGGGTCAGAATCCTCAGGTTGAACTCACTCATCTTCTGTCTGATGGATCTTTCACACATACATAAGTAAGTGCACACAAACCCACATCTAGTCCTGATGCCACTGTGCATAGGCTTAAATGGATCTACTGCATTCAAGACCACAACACCATCAGCCTATCACTGAAATTTCATGAACTGCCGTTGCAATAAATCTTCAGAGAGCCTCCGTAAATCCTATGGGGAGCCTTCCAGGACAAAGACCCAAGTGGTTTTAATTTCCCTCTAAGTGATAGCCATAGTTAATACCAGATTTGGCAGGAAGCAGGCATTCCATGCCCATTGGGCTTATACGGACATGAAAAAGAGTTTATGTTTGACATTTGCTTTAAAAACATAATGAAAACCTTTTGCTCTTTCAAGTCCCAAACTAGCATTAGTTTCTGAGAGTCTATTACTTTGAAAAAAAGCATTTGTTGGCTCTGATTGCTTGGATAGCCAGCAAAAAAGCATTAGGAATAGGCTCTTTTTTAGTGCTCTGTAGCTGGATGACAGAGATCAAGGAGCAACAGAAAACAAGATGCTGAACAGCACATTCCCCCTCTGTCCCCCTTACAACTGTTTTTGATAAATAAGAAGTGGCTTATGACATCAAGCTCTGATTCATCACTGGCAGCTCTCCACCAGTTAACAGAAAGGAAAGATAATGTAGTATTTTTTCACATACTGCCCCAATTCTCTCCACGTGTTTTGTCCCTTAATATCACACACAGCATCTGCCTGGTGCCCTGGTGGCACATCCGAACCATATGGCAAATATGGATAACAGTGGAAATCCAAAAGCAGCTTTCCATTAGCTGTGCTCTAGATTCCTGCCAGACATGGAATGGAGGGCTAATGCTTCCAGTGTTAGATGCATTGGGGTAGGACAGGGCTGGGAAGGTTTATAGCATCATGGAATGGTTTGGGTTGAAGGGACCTTCAAAGCTCATCCAGTCGAACCCCCCCTGCAATGAGCAGGGACATCTTCAACCAGACCAGGTTGCCCAGCACCACATCCAGCCTGGCCTTGAATGTCTCCAGGGATGGTGCATCCACCACCTCTCTGGGCAACCTGTGCCAGTGTTTTACCACCCTCATTGTAAAGAATTTCTTCCTCATATCCAGCCTGAATCTCCCTCTTTTAGTGTAAAACCACCACCCCTCGTCCTGTCGCAACAGGCCCTGCTAAAAAGTCTCTCCCCATCTTTTTTATAGACCTCTTTTAAGAACTGACAGGCTGCAACAAGGTCTCCGTGGAACCTTCTCTTCTCCAGGCTGAACAACCCATTTGTGGATGAGAGCCCTCTCAGGGCAGAAAGTAGGAAAGGGGCAAGGCCAGTTAGCTGTGAGAACATGACGCAGCAGCTTATAGAGCTCTTGCAAGTCCCACAGTCAAAATACAACCAACCTAGTCCCCCCATCCTGAAATCTACATGGGAACCATAAAGATCAGTCTTGCTCTGTGTGTCACAGCTCCTGACTTCACACCATGGGTAAGGCAGCAAATATAAAGGCATAATTCAACTGTTAAAAATTGTGACTTAAGGAAAGGAACAGTTCTGTGGTGTGTCCTAGATCCACCATGACCATGACTTACTGCTTTATGCTGCATTACTTAACACCCCACCAACGTCACTTTACCCTATCACCCTAAAGACTTCTTCCTTTAGTTTTATGCATGTTATGAAATGAAACAGGCCAGGAACAAATGAGAGCACCTATTCACTTCAGTTAGCTCTGGCTTCCTTCAGCTTTTTCTCTCCTGCTCTGGAACAGCTCTGATTGATATAAACAAGAGTGGCAGTTGATTCTCTAAAACATTTCACATCTATGTTATTTGTGACAGCTGAAACAGGTATTTGTGCCCTTAACCCAAAAGGGGAGATCCACAAGGCAGTGGTATTTGGCTTTAATTGCAAAGACCTTCTAAGAATAAAACACATAGCCAGGAACCCATTACTAGAGAAAGCAGTATTGACTGATGGCTAAAGCACAGATAAACTGAAGTGAAAAGATCTGTTACAGGCTGCGCTACCAAGTTTTTTTTGGTTAGGTGTCTTTTCACATTTCATTAATTTCATTAAAGCCAAGATGGAAAAGTGCTGCATTGTGAGAGAGACAATGGAAAATCTGCAAAATTATGACTTTAAAATGCCCATACTTCTTAAAAGTAACATCTGAGGTTGTCATTTGTTTCACTTGAAAAACAACCTCTAGGACCTCACATACAAGTTTTATTTTGGGTATGCTACTCATTTTGAAGGTAGAGGTATTCTCAATGATCATCTGAACAGATTTCAAACAGAGCTTTTAATTAAAGTAATTGTTCAGACATAAAGTATAAAGATATACATGTTCATTTCAGGTGCTTCTCATCCCTGCTGTCCTTCTATGGTGATAAAATTTGCACTTTGCCTTCTAGGTGAAACTTCCTTTCCCATTTGATCTTACAACTGGCAGGTCATTGAACAAGAAAACAAGGTTTCATAAACACACCTCGTAGTAATTCTCCAAGAAAAATGAGCTACCAGTTAAGCAGAATAGTAATTTCTGACTCAGAAAGTGGTGAGATAGCAAGGCAGAGACTGCGTAGAATAGTAGACAGCAAATGCAAGAAATCCTGGACTGGTTTAATGCTTTTTCTAAGGACAAAACCATTATCCAAGTCCTAAATGGGTGCACTGTCAAACAGCATCTTGTAAATGCCTTCAGCAGTTGCAAAGCAGAGTCAAACTCCTCTCCCCTTCTTGCAAGGGACTAGAGAGGGCATAAACTATGACAAGAATAACCTCACCCCTCACACACACACTGAGAAGCACACCTAGCGCACACTCAGCACTGGGCACATGCTTACTCTTTACATTCCCACTGTGTGTACTTGAGTTGGCATGGCAAAATCATGTCTAGCTGGAGAATCTAATCCCACTTATTTTGGCTCTTTATGTATTAAAACCAGAGGAGGCTGGAAGGAGGAAAGAAAGAAAACTGCTATCTTCTCTTCATCTGTTTTCAATAGAAGGCCACTTCACATCTGGGGGGGTTCACATGTAGAAGAGAAAGGCTTTTCCCAGAAGTGATCAATTCTAGAAAGCGGCAGGTCACATAAAATGAAGTCACAACATGAAGGTAGCTGCAACATCCAGCCACTGGGACCCAGTGGTGTCATGTACCATGTACCACAGCCTCTTTCTTAATAGCCAAACCTAGATAGTGGGAATTCACATAAAGAAAGCAGGAGTACAGCATATGAGCCTACAGAGTTTCTTGCAAGCTGTTCAGCTGGCTTCTAACTTAAATCTCCTTTTCCTCCCTTGGTCCCTCTCATGTATGTCTTCCCAACTCAGGCCATACATAAGAAGGTTAACATGAAGAATATTGTTAACTACCACCCATGCTAAAGATGAAAAAGCGCCCCAAAATCTGAGTTGAATTTCCTATAGGGTATTTGTATTTGAACTGCCAGGACCCTATATCCTTTGTAAATTATTTTCAGGATAAGAGGTATCTTCACTCACCTGGAGTTTTTAAGCAGTCATTATCATCTTTGTATGAGACTTAATCAGGATTCTCAAACGTTACTTATGTGTTTTATGTCACACCAGTAGTCTCTTATAATGCTGTAAGTGATCCATGAAGAGCTGGGTACAGCACTGAAAGTTTTATTGCTGTAAGAGCCATAGAATCAGATCCCAATTCAGTAACTGCAGCTATGTAAACCAGGGCCTATATTATAACATAAACAACTAAGCATGTTAAAGTATAAAATATCAGGGTTAAATAAGTGAAAATCTATACCAGGATACATCCCAGAGTTTCATAGCCAAGCATCCCGTGATCCACAGTGGGGTGAAAAGGAGGGCAGTGGGCAAGAAAGCTGGTTTTGTAAGGGTACCTGAAAGGATGCAACAAAGCAAAAGGAAAAATCAAGTAGTTATCTCTTCGGAGGAAAAGATAAAAGAGTATAATGATAAGTGGTGTTATATTTGGGGAGAAGAGGGAAATTCATCATTACCAGCACCATATGTGAGTCACTAGGGGATGAAACATTCCTAAACTTTAATTCAGTAAAATATCTTAAGTCACCCTTAAAATTCATTTTCAACTTCTAGAGGTGTCAAGACCACATGAGCCTCTAAGTATTTTATTGTATAGGAACAGGCTTAAGAAACTGCTTATGTTCAAGTGCTTTGTGGAATGAAGAACCCTGCTGCTGGAGCTTAGTACATATTCAACCATGGCAGACTCATGGTGATTCCTCAACCTCCTACAGAGGTAAAGCAGAGTGGAGGAGGAGGGGAAATGCTCCTAACATTTTACTTTTCATGAGGGAGGCCAGGATTGCTGAGGCACCAGCGCTACTCAAGCATATGTTACAATCTGCAGGAGCTCTCTCTGCTGTTGGAGAGCCATGGGTTCTGCATCAAGCTCCAAGGTCAGGAGGAAGGACCAGCTAGAATGAAGGAGACATAGGAAAGGGAGTATGACTCTCCTTCCACATATCATAAAAGAACTCACATGTTTTAAATAACAATTTTGACAATTTAATCGTTGGTTTGGATGATTAAACAATGTGTATCAGGGATGGAATTGTGATCTGAACCATCTGTGCAAAGAAATGGCTTTATGGAATGGTGGGGTGACTGAAACTATTTAACCTCCTTGCTTGTAATCAGCTAGATTTGAAGCAGATTGTACCTACTTATAGCCAACACATCCATTTCTCCCTCAATGTTCTCTGAGACTTCTATTCTATCAGTTTTCTGGACAACCAAATACCATCCAAGATCCAAGAAACTTCCCTGTTTAGATTAAAAACCAGAACCAACAACAATTTTTCCTTTATAATGATAAAATTTACCATTCATAGTCGGTAGGAAGAAACAATTTTGAAATTATAAAGCAAAAGCAATGCTCAAAGTAACCCACAAACTATGAAAAAGAAAGGAAAAAAAATATGTTTTCTATTTTAAGTTTTAAGTTTCATGGGAAAGTTGTTCATCTTTCCGGACATCACTTGAGGGCTGTAACTGAGCCATTTGGGAAACTTTCACATTCCTACTATACACTTAATATTCTTCTGGAAGGAAAAAAGGAGTTTGAAATCCTTTCTTGCTTCTCAGTTCCTCTAAGGAATTATTTTTGTTATATTTTGAAGCTGCCTTTATCTTTCAGAGAACAAAAAAAATCTTTACTTTCCTCTTGCTGAAAACCACTTTAATCCAGCCTGTTTTCCACAGGACATGTCACAGCTGTCAGACAGAAGGCAGGAAACTGAAGCGAAAATGTAATTCTTTCCGGTAACAGCCATTATGTCCCAGTGTGCTTCACCTGTCTGAGACCCCTTGGAAACCTAACTGATACAGCAGCTACAATTGCTTGAGGTTTTTGAAAGGCTTTTTCCTTTCCTTGGTTATTAAAAACATGACAACTTGCCCTGAAGGAACCAGACATTGTACTGAAGACCTTGAAAAGAACTCCAGTTGCACACTGTACATAGTCTTTAGTAAGCTAGCTTCCTCAAGATTCTCATGTACTAAATAACCTTAGCAAGAGAGCCACCATTAGATGAATTAACCTGACTGGTTAAATAATAATAATGGAGTGGGAACAAGATGCATAGTCAAAGGATTTCCCACCTACATACAATAATAAACATTATGCGGCTTTCATCCAGAATGTATTTGTTAGATAAAAGGACACATTTGTTAACAAAAGGGTGATTGGCCTACAGGATTCATAGAATCGTATAGAATCATAGAATGGTTTGGGTTGGAAAGGACCTTAAGATCATCCAGTTCCAACCCCCTGCCATGGGCAGGGACACCTCACACTAGACCATGTCACCCAAGGCTCTGCCCAACCTGGCCTTGAACACTGCCAGGTATGGGGCATTCATCAGCTACTTGAACACAGTTTGACTAATAATGCCCCACTGGCTGGGTCTTCTGCAGTTGCTATCACTTTGGCCTGCAATCCGTGCAGAGGATAGCACTGGCAAAAAAACCCAAACATTAAATTATTAAGGATTCTTGTTGTTTTATTCTGACTTCTCTGTTTTATAACACAATACAAGGAAATGATGCTAAAGACTTCTGAACTTGTGGGCATTCGGGGCCAACGCTGCTATTTGCTTAGTATTGAATCCAAACCCCCTTTAAAATCTTTCTTCCTGGAAGAAATATTTTGCTTCCAATTCTTTCCATCTGTACAAATAAATCATCAGTAGCAGAAGCCAGAATATTCCTGCAGGGAGATGATGGGCTGTGTGATATTGGTGACTACCCTCTGATGTAGCGTAGCATCCTCACATTTGCACGCTCTCACCCAGAGCCAGAGATACCAAGATATAACACAGAAGCCTATGGTACGGAGAAGACAGTACAGAGATCCATTTGGACTGTCCCTTTTCTTTGCTTTGCAGGAGGGACAACTCATTACTCTTCCAAAAGTAGTATGTTTCAGTAGAAAAGCATTTCAATGAGGATCAAACCTGAAGTCTGTTATGTATTCGCTGAGGAAGTCTGCAAAAGTTACTTGATTTACTTCACTTCACACTTCAGTTTCCACTATTGGTTCTTGCTGATGTAAGAGAGCAGGACTGGTACAACTTTTTTTCTTTCTCCCTTACAATACTATACACAAAGAAAAAGGAAATTTAAAGAAGTGGTTAAAAAGTAAAGATTCAGACAATGAGTTTTCAGGTAACGCTGGGATCTCGTGAGGAAGGATCACCTACAGCAACTGAGCCAGGGCTGGTGCTTGAGTTCTCCAGTCTAGGCTGAACAGGGAATTCAGTAGTCAGCACCACAGCAGCCCCTCACAAAAAGCTGATAAACCACTTGAGGTTGAGGCCTAACCAAAAAACATAATGCCAACTATGTGCCAATTTTAAGTTAGCCTAATTCCACTGATTCCAAGAGAAAAATACTTGTCTAGTGTAACACTACCAGAAAAATATACCCCTCCCTTGAAAATGCAAAACAAACAAATCCCCTCACTCCTTAAAACACCTTCCTAGGGTCAAATTTATGCTATTTTACCCTCAGCTTTGATTAAGACCTTTTGGCATATTCTGAGGCAGAATGTCTAATATTACAACTATTTCAACCCCCCAGTGCTAGCAATTCAGATGGCATATTGTATAATTATATATCTTCCTGCTGGAGGAGAAAGATCAATAGAAATTCAACAATACAGAAAGCTCATATTTTAAGTTTTTGCCAGTTGCCTCCTTTTTCATGTTCCAGATGTAAAATAAAGCCACTGATGTTAATACATCCTGGCCACTTCTGTTCCCTAATAGCAGCATAAATTGGAGCCTATGCCAGCTATTGTAGACTACTCCATCATTTGAACTCATTTTATAACCAATATTTTGAGAATTACTGGCCCAGCTTCCCCTATCACTCGTACTAATTTAAAACGGATTAAATGCAATTGGTTTCAGAGAAGAAACTCTTGATTTATACTAATATATAATAATGGAAGAATGCAAACCATCCATTTCATGGAAATTGGTATGAGGGTGGTGAAGCTCTGCTTAGCCACAGCAATCCCTGCTAAATCCCTATGGACTGCTGCTAAGGAAACCACCAGATTTCTTCATCTTGTTGCTTGGTGTTACCCTCTCCCTGTCCTTGTGTAACACAGAGAGGAGTTTAACATCATTTAGTTTGTTCTCTTGCCCCTGGGTTCAATGCTCAGGTTCTCTTGACCCTTCAGGATATCTTTAACAAGGAAAGGAAGACTCGAGAACAAACCTGGTAGTAAAATCTAGCTTAAAAGGAGTTACTCCTAAGGCAATATTAGTAACGTCAGTTAGCTGGAGAGCCCTCTGAGCAGCACTCTCAATTAGCAGCCCCAAGAACACCAGGAACCAAAGGGTGGTGGGGCAAAGCTGTCGTGGGGAACAGGTACCACAGCAGTGGGATGCTGTTTTGGAGCAATAGGGTTACCCATCCCTAACTACGTCCTTGTAATATAAGAACTAGCATGAAAAAGAGAACAAGGCATGGCTTTTGGAATACGTTCTTAATGTGTTTCAAGAGCATCCAGTAAAATTGGGGTTACCAGGTGCCAACTAAGTCACTGTGCAATGACCAGTTAGTAATCTTCCCTCTACTAAAACGTGCCCCATTAACAGTGTAAAATCAGACTCCTGGTCCTTGATCTAAGAGTTAGTAGAAAACTGGTACTTATCTATCCCTGAGGGGAGGAAAAAAAGGGGTTTGCTACAGCAATTTTTCTTTCCAATGTAACATTACGATTTTCAGGTTTAATACAGTGCATAAGGTCACAGGCTAATGTTTCTTTGGCAAGAGATCACTGGAGATCATTGTATATGCTTTCAAAGGGAATAAAGCTCCTTCTTCTAATTCGGAGAGAAGGCAAAATATTTCAGCCCTTTAAATGAGCCACTTGTCTACAACTGAACGCTGGCCATCTTACACCTCAGAGGAAAGCAATTCTGGCACCAACACATACACTCTGCTATTTCCCTGGCAGCTTTTTGGTTTCAAATGTTAGACACAAGAGTGATGGAGATCGTTCCACAGATAGAGTGCTGATGAGATGCTCAAGGGGAGCTCGAAACCAGTACAGATTATTTAGTGCATGTTTACCACTTGTGTGGTATATTATATATGAATTTCTGGGAAACTAATCCTAAAAGGTTTCACCAGAAGTGGTGTGTTTCCAGAAGGGATTTGAAATGAAAGCAGTTGCTCAGTTAGGCATGCAAAAGGAGAGGGAGACTGCTAGAGCGTGCTGAACCCGAGTCAGCAAAAACATTTACACATATACTTAAAATGATTTTAATCCGGTGTTGAATCAAACTTTCAGAGGTAACCCAGAAGGAAGTGCATGAAACTTCAAAGATCCAGAAGTTTGCTTAGCAAACCAGAAACAGAGATGCTTGAATGAGCCTCTGGAATGACCTGCATGGAGCTGAGAGACTGACGGTGCTCTGGAGAGATTTCTGGTACCTCCTGTTGTAGCTCTGCCGAGAGGCTGCTATTTTGGCAGTTCCTCTAGTTTTGCCCACAGCCAGAAACTCAGAGAGACCAAATCACTGAGAGCAAATGGGCTTGAAACGATAAGTTGACCAAAACCTTTCATACCCCTCCACAGTCATGAACTCCAAAGGGAACCCACCACTGAGACCGAATGGGTTTAAAACCGTAACTTGATCCAAAACTTCCCTACCCGTGAAAAGTTAGCATGTGTACTTCAGGATTATCAACCCATCCCCATTTTTGGCCATTCCCTTTCCATAACTACCCCGAAAACAAGCGATTTAGGCGCCTATTCGGAGGTAGCCGACACCCGCCCCGCCTCCCTCCTCCGCGCCGGGGCCGGGGCAGCGCATCCCGCGTACCTGAATCATGGTCTCGGCTCCTCCTTGCGCCGAGCGGCGGCGGGGCCGCGGCCGGGGCCGGCTCTCGGTGCCGCGGCTCGCCAGGCTCGCCCGGCCGCCCATGGGCTCCCCGGGGCTCACCCGCCGCCGGTGCTCATGAGCCCTCCCCGGCTGCCACCCGCGCTCCCGTTCTCCCAGCTCCTTCCCGCTCCGCTTCGCCTTTTGTTACCGTGCTCCCGAGCTGACCACACCGTGCCCCCTCCGGAGCCCGGACGACAAATCAGAGAGCCGGTGCCGAAAGCTCCGTCTTCCAGCTGGGGAACTACAGCCTTCCCTTATCCTGGTGGGAGGGTTTTTGGATCACTGAGCGGTGCGGGTACAGTAACGGCGAAACTAGGAACTCGCAAAAGAGTCTTCGCTGCTTTTGTGCAGGAGGAAAGCGAGCTTTCCAGCGACCTGTCACTAAACTAAGCCGATAGTACCCAAGTAACTTGAGAGAGAAAAATAGGTATTTAAAGTTGACACCAAGAATGACTTTGAAAACAGTTTCAGAACGGGCGAACCTACAGGAATTTCCTGCTTCTTTGTGTAATCTGCCTGCATGTGTCCTTGAATTCATTCCCTTTAGTTTGTAACAGAACTTATTTTCCCTGCCTGCAAAAGGATGCATAGTGCTAAGGGGAGGAAGGATAACTATGTAATGAAAGCACGGCACTGTAAGCTTAGAGACAGGGACTCTGCTTCCCTCTTTGCCAAAGACGTTTTCTATCCCATGCAATTCGAGTTTGCAGGAATGTGCCGTAATTTTGCCTGGTTTAATTCTTCCATCTCCAGCTCTACGGAAGGTACAGCTGCTTTACAAAACAGTGCTGAGAATCTGTAGCTCCCACCACGACCTAAGGGTGTAACACTGGGTAACTCTTGCTACTATATAATGAAGGGATCATGGGCAAAAAGTTTCAGTTCCCTTCTCTTTGGGTTTCCAAGTTTCCTCCTCTGCTAAAAAGGACATGGAATAAATCAGCGTTTCCCTGAGAAACTCAAGACATTTACTTGACTCTCATGCTGTAAAAGATGTCTGTAACTGAACAACAGAGAGAGTTTATTACCCATTTCCAAACATTTGAATTGCAGTGTTCTACCAGAAGCATCTTAAAATAGATTTGGAGGCACTGGGTCGATGGGTTTTGTTTTCCTCAAGGAACAGAAGAGATGAGAAATAATTTCTGAACGCTATGGTTGTGATAACATCCGGCATGCTATGATTTAGGTCAAAACAATGTCTGTTATATAGCTAAAAAGGAAAACTAACTAAACAGGTTTTAACACTATTCCAGTTTATTTGAACCATTGTTACTTTGACAGTATAGGAATGGCTATTGACAGGTTTGAAATCCCTCTGCAGAAAGGAATGAAATGCTATAAATATGGAAATTTCAACCCTTTCTGAAAGCCTTTTCACTGTTCTATCTCACTGGAATGATCACTTCCATAGCTTCAGTGCTTTGACTCTACTTTCAGCTACTGTCATCTTCTGAATATGACTTGATATGTGTTAAAAGGTTTGCAAAGCTGAATTAATCAAGCCAATCTTTCACATGGCTCTGCTGCTTGTTCTAGTATTAAAAAACCTAAACCCAAACCCAAACAACAGTATTTGTTTTCTCAACACCAAAGTAGAATCAAGAATTAGAAGGGGCAGAGCTGTGCTGCTGGTAGATGACCCAGGTTATAGGTTTCTTGGTTAGAGCTACCATTTCCCTCGCATAAAGACTCTTCAAATGCAACTGGGCAGCTTTTCAAGTAAACTCGCAAAAGAGATCATGGAACTTCATTACAACTTTCTTTAACAGAAGTAACAAAGAGCATTTTGGGACTCAAATGCCAAGTTCCCCTCTGGATTAGTCCTTGACTCTGGCACCTATATGCAAAAATACTCTGTGGTTATTTGTTCATAATTAGAAGAGAATTTTATCTGTGGGTTCCACAAGGTGGTGACTTAATCCTTGACATGTCAAATGCTCTCAAATTCCATTCACGGGTAATTCAGGGAACTCATTCCCCCAAACCCAATCCAGTGCAATACTCTGAATGCAAAGGGTGTCCTTTAAAAGAAAGTAGTAAATGTGTCTTAATTTATAGGAGGGGCTGGCAAGCATTAATGACCCATCATTATTTAAGTAAATAGGAACAGAAGAAAAAGTTTCCTTAACTACTGAGCCCTCCTCCTACTTCTTCCACCATTGTTAGCAGTTAGGAAAGGTGGGCTTCAGCCTTGCTGCTATCAAAACCAGAGGTTGGGGAGGACCAAGGAGTGTGGGGCAAGAAGTAATAACAAATGCACAGATGTGTAGCAAGTTCATATTAACTAACTGTGGCTAAGACGTAGATCACTTCCTAGAGAATAATGACCACAGCCCAAGGCAAAGCTGTCTTAGCATCAAGCCTGCCATTAGCTCTCCAGGAAATGCAGCAGTCTGAAGTCATTAATGAAATTATAGCCAGTTATTTGGTGACAGAGGGATTAGTCAGGCAAAAGGAACATTTTCCTTGTGGTGCCATTATTTTTACTGAGCAGCACAGAAGTTGTATTCATTTCATGACCCCGCTTCTGTGTTGGAACATCTACAGAGGTAAAAAATGGATTGCACAGAAGTTATTAGAAATTCTTTCAGAAGCTCAGGGAATTTTTAGCATTGTTGCAGTGGGAACAGGAGGAGCTCCTAAATTTTGCACATATTGCCAGGGTTGTGCAATTCTCAGCCTTCTGGTCTTCAAACATTTCGCTTCCCTCTGTACTGACCAGTTTTGTTATTTCAGTGTATGAGTGCCAAAAAGACTCCCATTAGCCTTAGCAGTATGTGTTAACTGGCTGTTTCTTATTATTCAGATTACCTGGACGTAACAAAAATGATGTTTTCAGAAGAAAAATGGCAGCCAGCTCATTCTGCTTGGGCTGACAAAAAAAAATAAGTATGAAATAGGATAGATCAACCTATGCCGGTTTTGAACAGAGCTCAATCAACAGTGTTTTGGGAGAGCAGTAACACATTGCATTTAATGCAGAGTGCTTTTAAATGGCACAGTCCAAAAGCCAAGGAAAAATGAGACGGAATGTGCTTTTCTGTATCACTTCACATTTTTCCAAGTCTGCACAAACAGTGCTGCTTTTTGGTAAGGAGGTTAGAGGGAGCATCCAGTTCTAAAGACTGAAGAAACTAAGTACTCTCTTTTGGAGGAGGTGAAATGGTACCTCAGCTATGCAGGGCAGTACCTACACCCAGTGATACCAGTGGCATGATAGAGTGATGCGCTGGTGTCAGTCACAAGCCCTAAGTGTGGTAACTGTGCAAGAGCAGCACTGCTGCTAATAATTTTTCCAAAACACTGTTTTTTTTCTCCTGAGAAGGAATGTAAGTATGCAGAGTTGGGGGGAAAATAGGTTTATCAGGTCTAATATTTCCAGGGTGAATTCCAGACTCAGTATAATAATCATTAAATATTAACTTATCACAGAATCACAGAGTGGTTGAGATTGGAAAGAACCTCTGGAGGTCATCTGGTCCAACCTCCTTGATCAACCACAGCCACCTAGAGCCAGTTTCCCAGGACCACGTCCATGTGGCTTTTGAGTATCTCTAAGGATGCAGGCTCCACAGCCTCCCCGGGCAACCTGTGCCAGTGCTTGGTCACCCTCACAGTAAAAAAGTGTTTCCTCACGCTTAGAGGGAACCTCCTGTGTTTCAGTTTGTGCCCATTGCCTCTGGTCCTGTCCCTGGGCACCACTGAAAAGAGCCTGGCTCCTTCTTCGCACCCTCCCTTCAGGTATTTATAGACATTGATGAGATCCCCCTGAGCCTTCTCCAGGCTGAACAGTCCCAGCTCTCTCAGCCTTTCCTCGTAGGAGACATGCTCCCGTCCCTTCATCATCTTCATGGCCCCTCACTGGACTCTCTCCAGTATGTCCATGTCTCTCTTGTACTGGGGAGCCTAGAACTGGACCCAGCACTCCACGTGTGGCCTCACCAGTGCTGGTAGAGGGGAAGGATCACCTCCCTCAGCCTGCTGGCAATACTTTGCCTAATGCAGACCAGGATATCAGTAGCCGCCTTTGCCACAAACACACATTGCTGCTCTATGTCCAACTTGGTGTCCAGCAGGACCCCCAGGTCCTTTTCTGCAAAACTCCTTTCCAGCTTGGTGCCCCCAGTGTATACTGATGTGTGGGGTTGTTTCTCACCAGCTGCAGGACTTTGCACTTCTCCTTGTTGAACTTCCTGAGGTTTCTATCAGCCCATTTCTCCAGCTGGTCAAGGTGGCCTATGAGCCTCTCCTTCCAGCTTTGTGTCATTGGCAAACTTGCTGCCCCATCGTGCAGATCACTAACAAAGATGTTAAACAGGACTGGACCAGTGGTGGACTTCTGGGGTCCACCACTACTTACCAGCCTCCAACTAGACTTTGTGCCACCAAGCACCACCCTCAGGGCCCGGCCATTCAGGCAGTTTTCAACCCACCTCATGTCTGCTCATCCAGCCCCTACAGCAACAGCTTGAGGGGCTGAGGCTGTTATGGGAGATGGTGCCAGAGGCCTCACTGAAGGCCCAGCAGACACTAGCCACTGTTCTCCCTCCCCTACCAGACACGTCAGTTCATTGTCAGGTTGGTCAAGCATGACTTCCTCTTGGTGAAGCCATGCTGACTACTCCTAAGGAGTTTCTTGCCCTTCATGTGCCCGGAAATGGTTTCCAGGATGAGCTGCTCCATCACCTTACCAGGAATTCAGATGAGGGTGACGACCTTCTAGTTCTTTGGCTCCTCCGTCTTGCCTGTCTTGAAGACAGAAATGACATTTTCTTTCCTCCAGTCTTCGGGTGTTTCTCACAGCCACCATGACTGAGCAAAGATTATTGAGTGGCCTTGCAATGACATCTGCCATCTCCCTCAGCACTTGTGGGTGCTTCCCAACAGGGCTCATGGCTTTACCTCAACAAAAGTTACTATACATTACACTGGTTGGCTCTGGTACCAGCGGCTTTTTATGCCAATAAGCAATAAGAGCTTTGCCATGGTGCGGCTAATGCCCTTATCCTAATCAGGTTCCAGATATCCTAATCAGATATCCTAACTAATATCCTAATCAGGTTCCAGGTCTGAATACAACATGAGTACGAGGGAGGTGTAATAAAATAAATCTGAATCTCATCCTGATTCTCCCATATGCTCTCCCAGCATATGGGAGAGCTGGACATTAGAGCCAGAAATTAAAAGTTCCCCAAGACAAGCAGAGCCTCCTTACATTGTCATAATTCCTCCAATTCCTCTGTTCTTCTAATAAGTTACATTATTATTGAGATACTTTTAAAAGTTGTTCTAAGCTTTGTTTAGAAAAAAACCTGTGTGAACATAATTCCCATCAGGATCTACAAACTGAACTCCATGACCCACTTATCCAAGACCTGTAACCACCCCGAGACCAGCATACACAAATAAACCAATTCCTGTGGACTGTTTTGGAGAAAGAACTGAACAAACTTCATATGTCAAAAAGAAACACTCTGCCCATTCTCTTATCTCTATCCACTACCTCCATTAACCTCTCCTTTTGATACCCCAAAAATAAAACCTAACCAAAAGAATTTCCCCCCCTAAAGGGGCCAGTGTTTGAAAGGCTTCAGAAAAGATGTCATTTATCGTGCTCTGCAGGAACACCCCCTTTCCTGCTCTGCCATCCATTATGGGGGAAACACTGCTCTTTTACCCCAAGCCAAAAATGTGGGAGGTCGAGAAAGGACAGACAGATGTGGCAGACTTAACAACTTCACTATGTCTGGGAAACATAATGGAAAGACATGTGTGTTATAATCCCACTGTATGTGCCTGGAAAGATTAGAGAGAAAAGGGGGTTATGCTAAACCATTTAAACTGCTCCCTGTATAGTCATGTCCTTAACTCTCCCACCCCAAATAAAGCCTCACCCTGAAAGTAAATAAGCTGAAAAGCATCGTCTTTTGTCAAAAGCTGCTTTGCAGTGGGACTCACACAGCAGAAAGAGAAAGGCAAACCTGTGCATAAATGCAGATCTGAATGAGAATAGTTCGGGTTTTGTGTTTGTTCTCCAAACAGCTTAGCTATTCATGAGAAGTAAGGACGCAGACTTAAAACTTACTTTATGATAATGATGAAAACATTAGCCAAAAGCTTTGGTGGTACCTTGAAAAGAAAGGAAAGTTTCAAAAGCCCAAACACGTTACATAACTGTGCTGGATTTCCAAGAAAAACACACAGCCAATGTCTGCAGAATTCCAGAGTCTTTTTTTTTTAAATGCCCTCTGGGGCCAATTTAATATTTTCCAGACCCGCTAAAAACCAGCAGTGAAATACCAGGAAATGGTCCTCAGCTGCAGTCATGTTTTCATTTGTGCTGTGTCCCAGCGTTTGAACTGTTCCCCAGCCCCTCTGCCCCAGCCTTCTGGTGCTTTTGGCATTCCAGGAGCAGGCAGGTGACTTGGGCTTGCTCTCTGCAGCCAAACTTGGCTCTTTAGGCTGCCTTCTGAAGAAAACAAAGCAAAACAACCCCCCAAAACCCCCCAAAATACCAAAGCAGCACATTCAAATAGTGGCTCTGCAGAACTGGGGACAGTTTATACACACTGCTCCCTCTAAGTACCCAATAAACTTTCCCCCTTTCAAGGCTGTCTCCCCACTCCTAAACAGATCATCAAAGCCACCCTTTCTCCTCAGTGTATGATCAAAAACACCCTTTCCAAAGACATTTCCTTGCTTGCACCAGAGGAGAAAAAGCAAAGCTGTGTTTGATATGTTTATCCTGTAATTTTGAAAGAAAAAACTAGTTGGTTCTGCACAAAGAACTTTAGCTTTGATGGTCTCCCATGGGTTGTTACAGGTGGTAAGATATGCAGGTCCAGAGCAGCACCGCTAATGAAGTCTTACAAATGTATGAGAATAAATACACAAGAGGAGGAAAGGGAGAAAAGTGAGATCTCAAAGGAAAACAAAAGTAGCTTTTAATGGACCAAGTATATGCATTACACTGCAGGCCTCAAGCTGCAAGCACTTACACACATAATGCTGCTCTTACATAGGTTCCAGTGTGAGCAATTTAGTTTGTGTATGTGTTTGTGTGTCTCTTTTGCAAAGCAGGCATGCTCCTTGATGTGGACAGCTGAAAAGCCACAAACAGTGGGGTCTGATCAACTGTGAAGGCTGCAGCCTGCACCTCTGAAAGTCACTATTCCTCTGCTTTCAGTCATCCTGGAGTACAGCAGCAAGTTTGTCTGTGTTACTCTTCCTTGCCACCAAACTCCTCTCAAGAGTGACAACTGAAGAGGCTATGAGAGCCATTGCCCTCTCCACACTTCACCATCTTCAACTGAATCCCAACTTGATACCAAGTCTTCACCTCTGTCTTTCAGTTCCCCAGAAAAAGAGATGGAGGAAAGAGAACCTGATCTATGCCAGGCCAAAGGGTGCACACTCATCACCTAAATCAGCTGGTTCTGGGGCCTTGAGCCACACTACACTCTACCTGTGCAAACTGCCTAGTTCATATGTGAAAGCACATGTGCTGGCTCAAGGGATAACATTTCTGCCCACTCATAGAATCACAGAATCAACTAGGTTGGAAAAGACCTTTAAGATCACCAAGTTCAACCACTCCAATTTTCATAGAATCACAGACTAGTTTTGGTTGGAAGGGACTTTAAGATCATTCAGTTCCAAGCCCCTGCCATGGGCAGGGACACCTCACACTAGAGCAGGTTGCTCCAAGCCCCTGTGTCCAAGCTGGCCTTGAACACTGCCAGGGATGGGGCAGCCACAGCTTCTCTGGGCACCCTGTGCCAGCGCCTCAGCACCCTCACAGGGAAGAATCGCCTTAGATCTAACCTGAACTTCCCCTGTTTCAGTTTGAACCCATCGCTCCTTGTCCTACTTTACCTTTGTCTTTTCTATCATCTTTGTAGTTTTGCACCTAAGACCCTTTAACTCATGCAATCCAGTGTGGTTGTACTGTTTGTTCCTATAATCTATATGCTCCCAAATTCTCCCAGATCTCTTGCCTGCCAAATGCAAGGTCAAAAACTTTCACTGCACACAAAAAAACTCAAAGGCAGTCGACATAAGCGTATCAAGAAAGACTATAGAATGCTAGGTCAAGATGGATGTGCAAAGATAAAAGTAGTCGTTTAGCTGCTTCAACTTTATAAATTCCTAATGCAGCTAATATGTTAGAAAGCTAATATGTTAGAAAACGTACTTCCTAATATGTTAGGAAAACAAATGGGGATATGCTTCAAAGTCATACAAACAAGTACCCTCATAATCCCAGGGCTGCAAAATTCTCAGAACTGGTCTGACTCTGTAACTGCAGTCTGAGGCATTTACTCACCACTACTATAGCAGCAACATCAACATTTCTTTAGCTACTTTTTTCCCAACTATTCCCTTGCAATTCATATTCAAATTCATTAAGTCAAAGTCATTATTTCCTCCACCTGGACACTGTGAAAAAGCCAAATGTTTAGGCTTTTTGCACATGTTCACAGTATGTGAATAACCAATCAGGCTATGTCAAGAAGGAGTTTTCAATCATCTCATGCAGCCTATCCGTAATTCCTGAATCTGCCTGAATTCCAAATAAAAACTCCACCCTGTCATGCTCAAAAATCTCCATTAAATAAAAAAAAAAAAGCTATATTTTAATATATACATCTTGGGGATGGGTCTCAAAGTATGTGGGGTTTTATAGCAGAAACAAACACTGTCTATTGGGTTTGATTTTTTAAATACTTGGTGATGAAGTCAATGAAAATGAAAAGTCTTTCCAAAAATAAGAAGTTAAAATGTGGAACTAAAAAAAGTCCCAAGTCAGAACTGTAAAAATTCCAAAGAAAATTACCTACTTTTATTAAGTATTTAATTTAAAATGTAACCAAGCGTCCTCACACAGCAGGACTCTGTCAAAGTTTTACCTCCTAACTTTGTCGGGGTATTTGATTGTCTTAAAATTTAAAGGGTAAAAAGACTGATTAAAAATCATCAATTACAGAAAAATTAAGTTTTTGCAGCAAGACTGTGTCTAGATCTAAACCAAATAATAAAGGTTTTGAAAGATTTAAAGGTTTTTTCCCCAGCTTGTCTAAGACACAGAGACTAATTTTGTTGAATTAGTCACTGGGATCCAAGATGAAATATAGTTGCAAGTGTCCATACAAATTCCTTAATGCATCTAATTTTAGTCTGGAAAGCTTCACATTAGGGGGTCACATCCTGCATCCCTTGTGCCCCCAAAGCTCATTGAAGTTTCCCTGCAATGCTGAATGACCAGATTCTCAGAATGTTTAGATATCTGCTTGAGTGCAAATAGTGAGCAACATATGGAAGTGAGTTTGTATTTCTTTGTTCAGTTGTCATCAAAGATAGATTGGGGTCAACCACCTAAGTTCATTCTGATGGTTAATACAGACTATGTTTTTCCTGCATGCCTGTATTTACACAAAGTAAAAAGACTTCGAGAAGGTAATAAAGGCACTAAATCTGCAGCAAATAGCCTTGCTGCATCTCTTCTTACAGTATCTTCTGGAAATGTGTTTGGGAAGTAGTAAAATAATTCTAATAACCAAAAAGATTAATTGCAGAAGATGAGAAGAAAGTACTTAAGTAGTTGGTTTTCTTTTCAACTGTAGGCCAATTCAGTTTTATTAGTGGCCATAAGTAGATACTTGTAAACCATGTACCACTAAGGAGGGCTTAGACCTTCTGAAAACTGGACCACTTGATAAGACGTCTAGTTTTAATCATTCCCCATTTTGTGTTGAACCTCTCTAGCTTCATTTCCTATTTTGTGAAGCTGGCATCTTTCACCCAGGAAATGCAGTTAAGTTGAATTAATCAGAGTTTTTACAGCACTTTAAAATTCCAAATAAAAAAAATACTCTGCAAAACCAAGAATTAGTTATTCTTGCAAGTTATTAGTTATTCTTAAGATGCATCTCTATGGATCTGAAAGTAGTTTTTAGACCCATGTGGCCCAAGTGCAGTGGAGAGAGGATGAGAGGAAGTGGGTTCAAAGGGTTTATCTTTTTGCTAGTTTCTTATTCCTTAAGTCCTCAGTCCTCCTACCATTAGTGTGTGTAAACAATAGTGTATACACTCATGAACTAAAGCTTCTGTGAACACATCAGAAGAGGATGCTAGCTAGTGTACAGTTCAACAGTGTAAAGAGCAATCTAGTTCAAATGGTTACATGCCTTCAGTGTAGCTTCTGCTATTTCCTATGATGTGTGCATTTACAGTTTAGGGGAGGGGGCACAAGCATTTTTAAACACATACACAGCTGCTGACAAAGGAGGACATTTTGCATGTCCCTAGTGGGTGACAACAAGGAATAAACGGGATTAAGCACCAGCAATGTAAATTAGTGTCAGTGTTAGGATAAATTCACTACTGACAAAGATACCCTGGGCTGGAGTAGATTGTCAAGGAATAAGGAAGATACTGGAAGTCTGTAGAAACACATCAGATCAACATCTGCCAGAAGCATGGCCCAGCTATTCCTGCTTTGAGGCAGAAGCTGACCTGCAGAGAGGAGCTTGGTCTCTGCCACATTATTTCCTACTGCAGTTTGCACTAAATGCTCTTTCAGGGAGTACTAGAAAAATGGGATATATGAAGCATTCCCTCCCATCCTTGTCTTTATAAACGTAACGTAATCCAGTTCTCCCACATAAAAGGACAGAGTTTTGTTCTCCATAAAATCTAAGCATGAGACATGCGGTTAGACTATGAACATCCATTAGTTCAGTCATCATAGGACAGACTGGGCATCATTCATTATTGTTTATGGGGTAGATTGGCTGAGCATTCCATCTAACCCACACTCCAAACCACTGAACTGAAAAGCAGAGGGTGAATGTCCTGTTACTAAAATACACTCCTATTAGAGCATGCCACACTTAGATTTTTCCCTACCGGATAAGCAATATATTACTGCTGATATTTTCATCTTGGTACCTGTCCTACAAGCTGCTCTAAATAGCCTTTAACATTCACTGTGCTCTTTTCTCTTGGTGGCTTTAGAATCAGAGATTTTTTTGGCACATCAGTACAGAATGTATGTAAATATAGTAGGATTGAACAATCCATGAGCATTTGGGGCAACTATGATACAGCACCCCACGGGAGTGGTAAATGCAACCAAAGGGTGCAGGAAGAGAACAACTCAAAGGAAGAGAATATAACCTGTGTGATTTTCTTTCCTTCCTTTCTCTTTGTTCTTAGGGATTTGTAGTTTGTGCTGGAGAAGAAAGGGAGGCATCTGGCCACCAGTGGAAACCCACCACCATATCTGTGCAATAATAAAGGTTATTTTGGAACCAGGATTATAGCAATTTTGGCTGTTGCCTGTACTGTCACACACATCACAATAAGCCATTTCCTGCTGTGTCTTCAGCTGAGGTTAAATCCATTCCAGTGTGAAAGAAAAGCAGAGAGCAGAGGCTTGAAGAACCCATCTGCCAACACTTGAGATGCACCTACACAAAACGTGAGACCTTCTGGTTTATAAAAATGACCACGTCATCTGGTCTTCTGCTGGAATGCAGTTTCCAGCAGGTCAAAGGGAGAATCTCATTCAGCAGAGGCATGGCTGTACTGAATCTATGTTGCAATACTATCATCAACAAAATCTATTTGCAGACCTTTTGTTCTTCCCAAAGAGCTAAGATGTATGGCTCATGCTCTGGACCACACACACGCAGTACCACCAAGGAGATTCCCCTCCTTGCTCCCAGAACCAGAATGAGCAAAAACAAGTTATAAAAGATTCATGTGGGGAAACATGGCACTGATTTCAGAGAGGAAAAAATACACGAGATTACAACAATTCACAAAAGAATGATGCACTTTTGCAAGAATACCTTGGAGCCCAATGAAAGAACCAGTGTTATTATTTTGTTGGATTCTTCAGGCATAACTAAAGCTGTCACTTTTGCCTTTTTAGTACACAAAAGCACAGATATCCCAAAGGCCTGAATGTTAACCATAGGAAGTTTTAATAGTAAATTACGTATTGTGTTCATCTGTGCAAATGCTTTGTAAAGTCAAATCTCAAAGGAAGCAAGTAAAGAGTATGTACTATAATAAAAACACAGTGTATAAGAACAATGGTCATCAAACTGTGAAAATTCATTGTTGGCTTTTAAATAACTTGGGAGGGGGGGAGTTAAGACCAGGACAGGCCCTTACACTTTTAAGCATCTGTTCTTCATCTGCAAGAAACTCTAAACAGCTTTTAATGTCCTCAGCAAAACAAGAAGCAGTGAGGGTTAAAGTACTCACATCAGTGTCTGTCCTTGCCTTTCTCCTCACATTTAGGCATTATTTTTCCTAAGTGAAACCACCAACCTTTTCTATCCTAAGCAAAAACTCCATTGGATTCTCTGGCAGGAAGAACAACATCACTACGCTCTGCCACTGAATGGTAGACCCTGAACATCCTTCTGGGCATTCCCTGCGGGATTAGGTCAGGAAGTTAGATAGAAGCAAATAGGGAGCAGGCAAGAACACGTAATTCCCCTACTTTACCATATAGAAGTTAAAGATGGAAAAATACAGCATCTTATGGCTTGAATGGAAGTCAAGGGGCTGTGGTCACAGGGCATAGCTACAAGAGGCTTTCTTCTTCTATATGGTAAGGAAAAAAGAAACAAAGTCCCCACAGGTTATATATCTTATGAAAGGCAATATCCAGAACTCCTCGCTGAGCATTCATTTAGCATACCAACTATGCAGAGCTGCATTCAGCACCAGCCACAGACAGCTTACCCTGACTTTTGTTATGCACATTTTTCCCCTGAAGATGAAATTGGAATTTAGACTTTCATAATGTTTCCATAAGAAATACCAGGAGCTGATAGTACCTGCCATGCTTTTGCTAGCACAGATGGATGGAAAATGAAGTTAACTATGGCATAGCTGCTTGCTGTAAGAGACTCAGTTTGTAGGATATCACTGATGCCTGAAAAAGTCATGTTATCAGGTTAACATAAAGAACATGAAGGTGGAATCCATCCCTTTATTAGTGTTAAGTTACAGGTAATACAAGGCATATATAAGAACCTAAACAGAATGACAACAAATCTAAACATGGCAAAATGTGCTCAAGAGACACTCTCCTCATAACCACACATTATTAATCCTGTGCATCAAAATGATGTCCAAGCAGCAAGTCAGAATTAAAGGCTGATAATGCAAGGCACTGGACAAACCCTGCAAAGGAGCTAGCCCTCAAAAGCTTACTATACAAATCAACAAAGAGAAGAGGCATAGGGTAAAGGATGGGATAAAAACATGATTATGGCAGCAAACTTGTGTTTTATTTTAGTGGTTATTTAAGAAGGATTTAGTTAGTAGATTAAAGTTCAGTCAAAACGACTGTGTAAAAGACAGTGTGTTTTCCCACTCTCAAACCTAACTTCATTAACCACTACATTTCTCCATCCACATTTCTTTTTCATACTTGAACAAATACATCCCAAGTTGTTGCAAAATGCTATTTCAAGAGCATTTAAAATAAAAGACCATATCAAAATTTGGCACAGCAAACCCAACCCTGTCACAATGGAAAAACAAACTTTTGTACATCTGGAAGTTTAGTTTGGGTGCTTTGGGGTTTTTTGGTGCGGGGGTGAGAGAAGTCTGCATTTAAAATGAGATTCCCATTGAGTCCTCTGATGAGAAAACTACTAAGCACATAGAATTGAGCTCAGCCCGTCATCCAACCTGTCCCTCAAGCAGATCAACACTCCCACCCTACTTGGCGTCATCTGCAAACTTACTGAGGGTGCACTTGATCCCCTCATCCAGATCACTGACATTAAACGGAACTGGCCCCAATAACAAACCCTGGGGAACTGGATTTAACCCCATTCACTCTCTGGGCCCAGCCATTCAGCCAGTTTTTACCCAGCAAAATCCCACCTTAAAAATAGAGATATTTTTGTTACCTTCATTACCTTTATGAATCAGCCCCTGTTTCTTGCTTTCAGTTAAGCACTTTGGTTTTAAAATGTTTATTAATATTATATCCAGTTTAATGATTTACTACTGGCAGAATCTGCACCTGTGTCTGAGCTTTCAGCCCTCTAAACACTGAGTCTCAGGTTAATGTGTTTGCTTTGCACTTGTCATTGATCAAAAAGCATGCAAAGTCAGTTATCCCAGCTCAGCCAAAAGGCAATGCTTTGGTACAACCAACATATTGCCACTGTACGTCAGTCCTAAGTAAATGTGTAGTTGGCAGTATGGGCTTGACCTGGACAACGAAGGCTGCCAGGCAATGCATCCTAGAGTTTCTTATGTGAAGAACAAACAGATTGCTCCTGAAATCTTCAGAACAAGCTCCAAGCCTGGGAGCCAGCCAAGTAACCAAAGGACTGTGAGATCCAGTTTTCTTTTCACTCATGGCTAACAAAACTGGGCAGGGATTATTAGCAGAGGAACCAGATCAATCAAGATAGGTTTGGAACAGGAAATATATACAAATACTTATATAAGAAGGATGTAAATAGGATCTTTTGTTATGCCTCGGTGCCAGCATTAAGAACTCTGGCAGGCATCTGCAAACACCACTGGAAAACCAGCACGAAATGTATCTATGCTGGAGTCTCCAATCTGATTCTGTGTGTCCTGGAATTCGTGTGCCCCACTGCGGGAACTGACCTCCATCTCCACACCATGGAGGTGTGAGCTAGCCCTTCTCTTTTTACCTGAAGGAGGGAAAGGGTAAGGGGCATATCCATCTCTCATTTCAAATGAAATGTCTGCTTTTGGTTTTGGAGGGGGGAGCATCTTAACTGCACTAGATAGGTAGGTGAACTGCTTCCCTAGAAACTGTCACAGTTCCATGTCAGCCCTTAAGGCCCACTGTGGAGCTGGACTGTAGCCCTGTTTTCCACATGTCATTTCACAAAGAGGGCAGTTCCTGCAGGTTATAGTCCACTATTCTGAAACTTTTTCACATTGTGATTTACTTAACAAATGCATCTGCTTAATTGAAGTACCAAACTAAAAGCTAGTTTAAAAGATTTTAAGTATTTCTATGTATATATGTACTTAGAATCTAATGTTTATCAGAAAGACTGTCATTTCCTTATGTGTAAATAAACTGCAAAGCACAGTGACCTTTCACTGGAACCTTTAAGTCTTTTTAGGATCTAAGAGTACAAAAGAAGTGAATAGATACTATTACAAATTATTCCAGTTTATGTATTACATGTAGATAAGGCCCTTTGTGACATGGGTTAGTGGTGACTTGGCAGTCCTGGGATAAAGGCTGGACTTGATGATCTTAAAGGTCTTTTCCAACCTAGTTGATTCTGTGATTCTATGATTTGCAATAGGGTCCTTGCATATAATACTGATTTTGCACAAGTGTGAAGTTGAACTATTTCCACTAGTTTTAGTGCATTCTGGATTGCCATTGATGGCAGCAGAATCTCACCCTTACTTTTTCAAGTTTAATATTCTGAATAGAAAAGGTTTCTATTTATGTTAAACTGTTTATTTACTGAATTTATCTAATCAGTTACTAACTATAGCCTTTTGAAACAGAGTATTTCTGTTCTCATGGAAGGCCTATGCAGTAAGCCATGATCTTTTCAATAATTTGGTTTTCTGCCTGGTATTATTTGGCTTCTTTTACCTACACAAGTGTAAAAATACTGAAAAAATGCCCCAAAAGTACAGCTAAAAGTCTTTCATCCAGTTGCCTACAGAAAGAAATCATTTCAGGGAGGATAAGGTAAGTCCTATATAATCACGGTCTACTTTATAACCCAAACTAAAGTTTTTTAAGCTATACAGACTACACTTAAAAGTCAATCTGACATTTAATAAGAAGCCATAAATAGCTAATTAATGTCAGGACTTGATGGTTTTCCTTAGCACTTTGGTCTTTTAAGAAGAATAAGACCACCCATCCAGGCAGCACTTAAGCACTTGAAAGAATAGTTGTCGTTTCTTTAGTACAAGTAAATAGGAAGAACATTAAAGTTAATTCAGAAAAGGATAGTTTAATGATTAAAAGCAGGTCTAAGCTTCTATACAACAATACTGAAAGGGCTGAGGGCCAGGAAGCTTTTCCAAAGAAGCGGTTGATAAAACCAAGAGCGAGTGCACTGAAAACAGAATCTTGATCCAAATCTTGCACAATTTTCCCATTTAATTGCTTCTACTAATGCCAGTGATAAAGCAGAAATCTGATCAGAACTCTTAATCTCCTGCTTCCCCTTCCTGCATGTTAATTGGAAACAAAGTCCACTTCCAGTTACATATTTCATGGGATTTACCTGGATTTTATTTTTCTTGCACTGTGAACTATGAAGCTTTTCAGAAACTTGTAAAAACATGTCACACAGAGGTTAAGACTCCAACCTGTATGCAGTCAGATGAATCTAAGCTTTCACATCCTGTTTCCTATGTTTACTTAACAAATAATGGCCTATGGAAAAACAGGGTAAACCCGGGAGTGGTGCCATCTGTCTCCTACTGGAAGAAAATGTGCTTCAGTGCCATGTACCCTTGCCTGCCTTGAGGATTGTCAGGGTCACCTCATGCATGATTGGGAAGCTACAGCTGGGGTGACACAGCTGCTGCTGGACAAAAAGTGTGATGTGAACAGGATTTCTTTAACTTCTTCTAAGCACAGGGCTGAGTTTTAAAACATTCTGGAGTCCCCTCCCAAGTGGTTACAAATCTTTCCTGTGACTTCTCAGTATCCTAACACATTAAGAACAGATTTTATATAGAATAGGAATACTGACAGAAGAGAGATGTGAGGTCTGAAATTTTCTACCAGATTATTTCCTGATAGGAAAAGTGTATTTAATTTTGCTGATTTTAGGCGGTAGTATGTAGCTTGGAATAAAGTATTTTGCCTTCGTCTGATTTGGCCTGAAGTGAAATATTGCTGACTGATAACTGTTTTATTTCATGCTATTTCAGTGTTAAACAGCATTACTTCACAGTCATGCGTTGTACACTTCAGCTGCCCACTGCTTCAGTCCTCTTTTGGCGTGGGCATTGGTGTTCAGTAAGAATCCCCTGTGAGCTGGAAGACTTCAGCAGTAGGTTCACTCCCATCCAGAACGTTTTACTGCTTGGAGTTTTCTAAGGTCATATCCAACTTGTCAGTCTTGTCCAAAGATCTGCACTGAGATTTTGTGGTTGGAAATGAATTCTACAAAACCAACTGAGAAGTCAAGATCACAAATATGTTCTCTCTTTAAACCAGTGAACTTCTAGGGTTTTTTCCCCTATTTCTCTAGTTTATGGTGCAGCAAAGCTAATAAAACAAAAAAAAAGTGCAATCAAACTTATCTGCTTTCATCTATTTTTCATTAGCAATATTTTCAAGTCAATTTTTCCACAAGCATTTAGTACTGCTCTATCTCTGATCCAGATGAAGTCAATAGGAGATTTTACTACTGATTTCCACAACAGCAGAGTTTTGCCAACAAGGAATACTTTTGACTACTCATCTGTTACAAAAATAAGCTATTAATATTTAAGAATCTGTGTCTAAAGATTAGAAAGAGCTGAAAGCATTGCATTTTATAAATGGGCCGGTTTGCCTCAAGCATGGCTATTTCAGGCTATGAAATACCATTTCTTATTAGTCATCAGTGATAAACATTCATTTGGAGAGAGGGTTGGATGCCATACAAGGTACCCTTGCTAGAGTTCATGTCTATCCTCTTAGAAATGATCTGGAAGAATAAATCTTCTGACCAAGCTGTTTATAAATTCCACTGGGGACAGTCAGACTTGTAGACTAAAGACAGGGCTGAATACTCAGCAGAACAGCCCAAGATGTCAAAGAGCTGAGTTCAGAGTAATCCCTTGGGCTTTTTTGTGTATCTCATGCCTAAGAAGGACAAAAGGAACTTGCCATTAAGAAGTGTGTCATAAAGCAGAGCAAGGCACGATTCCTCATCCTGTACTGTATGCAGTTTAAAGCATCAGATGAAATATGGCAGGTCTCTGCTGGACAGCTATTGCCTTCCATATGCACATTAAAGGATCCTATGCCATTGTATCACTTGCACATTACAACAAATCTGTATTTTCCCTGGTTTTAAAAGTTGTGAAAATGCCACTCTATTTGAATCTAAATATTAGTAACATGTAAGCAGAGCTACTGTTATTCAGTTATTCTAAAAAAGAATATGTAGCAAAAACTACTTGAGGTTGAATCATAACAGAAAAATTTCAACAGGCAGCTTTGGAAACCACTGAAAGGCACAATCCTGTTTGAATCTAGGGTTTTATTGAAGTGAAATTTTACATTTTTATCAGCTTTTCTTTGGGCTTAAGGGATTTTGAAAAGAGGCAGGTATTAGGGTTTTTTCCTTTTAAGTACCTCCAATATATCCCCCTACTACTGTCCTCCCAAAAACATCTGCCTCTTTTCTCTCTGTCTTCACAGATAAGCCACTCTTTCGACAGACTAGACTTGGAATGATCTGACCAAAAGCTGTCTGGAAACACTTCAGAACAGAATAGGAAATGTTGAAGAGCAACTTGAAAAGTCAAAACATTGACATCCAAAATGCAATTTTACTTTCCAGTCATCTTACACATAAATGAACTAAAAAGTTGAAGTGTATTATGGCTACAAAGCAAAATCTTACAGCTATGCATTAAGCAAAGTACGTATGACTGAGGCTGGACTTTTAATGCCCATTGTAATCAAACACGGTGCTTATCTAATTTGAGGAGCTCTGATGACAACTCACACTGTCACGCTGCTGCTCCTGCTGATGTGATCTCTTGCATGAGGGAAGCTCTCAGTTCAGGTAGTCACCACCTGGGTAGTGCAGCCACTCAGCAAATGCTCACTGTTATGTGTGGTTGTAGATGCTGGCTTGGAGGGCAGATACACTGGAAGTCCACGCTCTGGCAAGGCCTCTGTTTAAGAGACTCACTTAAAGAGCCTGCCTAGGGCTGTGACTAAATAAGCACTTGAAATGACCTGCCAGCCCACCACATACTGCCTTGTTTTAATGATTTCATTATTTTAATGCCAAACATATGAAGGAGATGACCTGGGTAAGAGATAAAATAAAAGTTTCCAGTGCTGCAAAGGAAGCTCAGAAAAGGCCCCCTAGTCCTCCCTGGCATCAAGTAGGAATTATGGCTGTTTCTCACTAAACCCTCTCAGAAATGCTCTCCAAGAGCACAGAAAAGAGGTTTACTGCTGCCCCAACCCTCTGTAAGGCTGCCAAGCACAATCTTCTACCTGGTAAAGTACAGAACTATGGGATATCACGAAATCATATGAAATAATAATTAAAAGCTCTCATTAAGAGTTTATGACATGTATGCACTAAACCAAAACCAACAGGAGTGAAATGTAATGGGATACAACCAGATCTCTTCATGCAGGTGTTATCAAAATGGATTTGTTAAGGAAAAAATAGTAAGACATGAAGTCTTTAGTCATGTCAGTGACTAAAGACTATGACATGAAAGTGTTATAGTTTCTATCCAGACTACTCTTTAAATGAGAAAAAGAGTGAAGCAAGCAGGGTTGTGAATGTGAACTGCAGATGTGAATGTGGGTGTGGATGAAGTAAATTACGTGCATGGATCACAACATAATTGAATTCAGTAGAGAAAAGGATGCAGAGAAGAATACGCATTATCCCATTCAACAGAAGATGATCTAAAGCCCAACATGGATGAGAACCTTCTTCAAGAAGACACAGGAAGTCTCTGACAGAGCCAGAGTACAATCCCACAGTGTGTAATTCCCAGCGCTTCAACCACAGGCTCATTCTTGATCATTGAGAAATCTTTACTTCCAAGACTTCAGCTGTTCCTATTACATACACCCCAGTTAAGCCATAAACTTGCATACAACAACATGGTTTGAATTTCTGTTCCTTCACCATAAATCTGAACAGTTTTATGGCAGGCACCAGATTGATATAACTGCCCACGGTCAGGCTTTGCCTCAGGTTCAGGCCTATGGTACACAAAAGAACTCATTCTTCACCAGAAAAAATACTTCTTTTTCCAACAGGAAGAGCCTGTATTTAAAACACTTTCACAAGAGGGAGAGGGCTTCTCTGTGAAAGAATTTGTTCAAATTCAACTAGAAAAAAGTATCAGCTTTGTCAAATATTAAACATTTTTTGTGACAAGACTGTAGTAGTAGTTTTTGTGACAAGACTTGTAGTGTAATTTTTCGTAAAGAAAAAACGTTAATGGCATTTTCATTAAGTGCTAACACTGTGGAAAGAGAGAAATGTGGAAATACTGAGAGGAAAAAAAAGGCTTTTCTGCCTCTTTAAATGTCTTATAAAATATTTTTGGGGGTTGTGGTTTGGTTTTCTATTTTTCCACAAATAAACCCCCCTTTACTCATTTATTTGGGTGAGCTGGTTTTAAAAGATTTCTTAATTTTCTCCAGACATTAACATCTTCTTTTTTCATGCATTTTAAGTTAGGAAATAATTTACTTCTTTCAAGGTGTTTAGTGGCATTTCCTCCAGAAGTCTCTGACTGGGTGCCTGATGTGCAAGTGTTCTTCATACACACCATGATGAAAGGCTCAACTGTGCAGAAATGTAATGTATAGCTTAGCAAGGCCCAGTTGCATACATTAATTGTACATAAAGCCATCTCTCACATGCTCCTGATCCTGAACATACTATCACTGAGTACAGGAAGAAAAGGGAGTCTGTAAAGGTAAAAATAAAGTTTTTCATAGGAGCAAATCAAATTTTATTGATTTGTATTAAATTTTCTGAAAGAGAACTGTGAAGACGTTGTTTGGCAGTAAGAAACAAGGAACTCTTCCAAATACAACGGCTGAAGCATGACTGGAAATTAAAGCCTACAGCAAGCAACAGAAATCAGAATACGCAGGGAAGAGTGCAGAGAAAAGACTAGGGAACAATATGAAGGCTAAAGGGTGAAAAAGTGGGTTTGTTGGATGAAGAATTGTATTTGTGCCATTTTGACAACAAGAGTTCGTAGAAAGAAAGTGGTATTTAACCAAATCAGAAACAAGAAAGGATTTAATGGTGACATACAATAGAGAAAAAGGTCAATTGTGAACAAGGAACAACTGAGCAGAAACCTGGCTCTGGGATAGAGAGATGAGTGTGCTGTCCCTGAGGCCTTCATGAGCAGTGTCACATCATCTCCAACATTGGCAAGAGGCTTTACTGCTCAACCAGAGCTGGGCCCCTCTGCTTGCAAATACAGCTTGGCAGTACTGGTGGCACCACAATGAACACTGCTGCTGTCCCCCTGCCTGGGAAAGTACCACTTGCCCAGCCCCTTAACTATTTTACTTATATAAAAGTATACCCTGTATTTTGTAAGCTTGATATTACTGAGCAAAGAGGATCTGGGAAACACCACCAGGGCAAATATGTTCAAAAGACTCCTCTCCACATGGAGCGTCAGGCTCCCAAGAAAAATGCTTCAGGGCCCTATCATACAGAGCAGAAGATTGCCCTGGCTGGCCTTCTGCTGACAGATTTGAGACTCCATGCAGCAGTTTCCTTTTCATCTAAGGAAGATCTAAAGCATTTTGCCAATTAATGATGATAAAACACTGCAGGGGATCGTTTAGGGCGAGACACTGGAGCAGCTAATTCTGATGGGGATTATCCTACTCTGCGAGATAAAATGGTAGGATCTAGTAAGTGGCAAGATTAATCAAACCTGCTGGACATGGAAAGGGCAAGAATGCACAGTGAAGTACAGGTCCATTAGTAAGAGCATGATTTGGGAGCAGCAGGAGACTGGGTACACTCTATTTGTGGTCCCATGTTTCCCAATACTGCTATTTATGTGCATGAGGGTACTGCCTGGGGAAGCCTTCACTGGCACTGGCAGTGAAAAGTGCAAGTCTGAAGCCAACCTGATGCCTTATTTGTCTTCCAGGATTGTGGAAGGCCTGGAAACACTGACTAGTGACACTAAGCAGAATGGTCAAGATTCATTAATCCCTTACTTACCATTTTTTCTTCATTCTGCAGTGACAGTTTAAACACAACCTGATTATTATGTGTTGTAAAATATTTTCTTCTCATTTTAGCTTCCAAACCTTTGACTGCTTTATGAATACTCACTTCTTAGACAATTTTATATCTATCAAAGTTAAAACAGAGATAGAAAAGATCTATTTGCTCATGGCTAGTGAGCTTTGCTAATAGCAGTACATTGACTTTCTTTCATTAGCTCTCTTTTAAAGCTGTGGTAAGTTCCCTAGTCTTGTTGCTGTTCATAAGGTCTCACAGTTACAAGGCTTCAAACAACAGATTTTAAAAATATTACCCTACATCCATACCACCATTCAAAATGCCAGAGAAATCTGTGTCTTCTTTTAGCCATGTATTCACGTAAGGCCCTGTAAGGTATCTGTTTCGGTAGATATTTAAATCATGGGAAGAAAACTAAGAAAGCAGAAACCCCTGCAGCTATAAGTTGTATGTCTTCTTTTTCCTGAGGGCATACACAGTTCAGGACAAGGCAGTCCTTCCTCGAAGGAAGGAGGATCCCTAAGACAACTGATTCTGTGCTTGCTCTATAAAGAGTTATCTAAACTGAGGTGTCACTGAATTTCATCGAATTGCCTTAACACCATTCTGTGCCTGGCTTGCACAATGCCCTAACAGATGTTTCAAACACACTCAAAGAGAGGTCTCTGGAAAAAAAACCAACGCATTTGTAGTCCTGACTACCTGGAGCTGTGATGAACCTGTTAAAATGAAAGCAAGCAGATCTTTCCATTTCCTTACAAATATGGACATGGAATACCTCATCCTGGCTGGTATGCCATGGCAGAAGCAGCTTTTCCTTGGAAGGCGGCAGGTGTGTAAGTATGTGTGTGCATGTGTGGGGAAGGGATGTCCTGCTTCAAAACAACTGGGAATGATGATTCTACATCAGACCTTGGCACTCTGAAAGGATGTGTTCGATCTGATGGAAAGATGCTGCTCACATGTTATGCAGCGAAGCAAAAATTACATTCAGCTTATTCAGCTTAATAATCAGATTTGGTAAAATGTGTTTTCCTTCCTCTGGTGCATTCAGATTTAATTTCTATTATTCTTTCCACAATTATATTTTCATAAAGTCTTCTAATAGAAGCTGGATCATCCCTCTTTCACTGTACTCACAGTATCTACGTTAAGTCCATGTGTATGTATCCGTTCCTTATATAATTAAATGGTAAAAACATCTCAAGCTCATGGTTATAGGCCTGCAAGGCTTTAAAGAAGATGCTTGATTACTTCAAAGTCAATGATTTATTATAATGCTGCTTCATGTTGCCACATCTCTTCAACTTGGTTGGGTTTTGGGGGGGAGGGGAGCAGATTTTGGGGTGGTTTGAGTTTTGTTGGGGGCTTTTGTTTTAACTTCTGCCTGTGCTGACTGATCTCTATAAAAGGAGACCCATGAGAAGCATTTAAATAGCTCTGCAGTGGCTCATGGCTTGGTAACACTTCCAGAACTTCCTGAAATGTAATACTTTCCAGATTGCCTGTTTGGTTTGTTTAAGCTCAGTATTCATTAAGCACTGAAAAGGAAGTCATTGAAAGCAAAGTGTCTCTTCCCTCCTCCCAGGTGCTGTACAGAGCGATCAAGGGACAAGTTTTTAATATATAAACATGCATTTTAACTTGTCTATTTCTTTTACGTGACAACAGCCAGTGAAAACATCCAATCAACAAATTACTAATATCAGCAATGCCACATTGCACAGCTTCAGAGTGCAGGGGGGGACAGTTGTATTAGTATATGCAGTCAGAGAGACTCCTATGGCAAGATTTCCATCTGCAGAGTAAGCTGACTGTACAACAGCAAGTCCTCCTCACTCTTCCTCCAGTACTCATGCTCCATGCAATATTCAGCACTATTTTCCTGAATTTGATTTCTAAGCAAGGAAAATTAGATCAGAACTCCTTAATTTAATAAAATCTGTATCTTCCTCTTACATTGGCACAAGCAGAGGAAGGACAACAACTTGTTCTTTTAATCCATTCTCCTATTACAATGTAAACATCTTCTGCCTTGTCCTCCGTGTATCTGTATCATTATCCATCATCAACTGCCCTTCCCTGTCCTCTCCAGATTCCTTTCATGCTAAATGAAACCGGAAGCATTTTTCAAGCCTGAAAACTGGACCTCTGCCTTAACCAAACAGTCCCTTTATTAGCTGAGGCTTCTAATTTATGTCTTTGGGCCATTCATTACATTTGACCTTTGGGGAACTCCAATGCATAAACTATACCTCTCTATATTAGCAGCCGGCTGAAAAGCTGACATTCTCCAGTGTCTCTGCACTGCTTCTCCCTTACCTTTGGAAATTCCAACACATAACAAAATTTGGAAGAAAAGAGCCCTTGTGGTAGAGGAAGCACACAAGGAATTGAATTTGAAATGCTCTTTCTAATGATAAAAAGTATTTCTGCTTTACTGACTCCTCTTTCCAGTCCAATTTTACTTTAATCATCCTATCCTGGAATCAAACCCCTCAATTACAATACATTGTGTTTTAATTCCTGGGCAAAGCATTCACTAAGGTGACTCAAGGACAGTTAAATCTGAGAGAGAAAAATTTAGTCCTTTAGCCTGACTGGATCAGATAGGAGATGTAGGTAAACAGTAAGGGAGCAACTATGGTCTAAACTCTAATTGCTAACTTAATTAGGAAAATTAATTAGGAGAATCATAGAATGGTTTCAGTTGGAAAGAACCTTAAGCTCATCCAGTTCCAACCCCTTGCCATGGGCAGGGACACCTCACACTAGAGCAGGTTGCTCCAAGCCCCTGTGTCCAGCCTGGCCTTGAACACTGCCAGGGATGGGGCAGCCACAGCTTCTCTGGGCACCCTGTGCCAGCACCTCAGCACCCTCACAGGGAAGAACTTCTGCCTTAGATCTAACCTGAACTTCCCCTCTTTCAGTTTGAACCCATCACCCCTTGTCCTATCGCTACAGTCCCTGATGAAGAGTCCCTCTCCAGCAGCCTTGTAGCCCCCTTCAGACACTGGAAGCTGCTCTGAGGTCTCCACACAGCTTCTCTTCTCCAGGCTGAACAGCCCCAATGTTCTCAGCCTGTCTTTGTATGGGAAGTGCTCCAGCCCCTGATCATCCTCGTGGCCTCCTCTGGACTTGCTCCAACAGCTCCATGTCCTTATGTTGAGGACACCAGCACTGCACACAATGATCAATACTACATAAGACCCCATGATGTCCTCTCTACCATCTTGATCTTGCAGATAATATCCCCGAACCTCAAGCACCTCTCAGCAGAGCCCAAGCACAATAATGTCATAGAGCTGTGTACACTATGGAGAAGGCACAGAGGGACATCCAGGAGCACTGACCTCTCACTGTACTGTGAACCAGCTTGACAGATGCAGGCCCAGGACTGTTGGCCTGCATGGCTGTCACACTGATGCTTTCCATGGCATTTTTCTAACTCATTTTCAAAGTCCAGCACTGTAAGAAAGCACTGCTTTAAAATGCAGCTGAATCTATCAGGGAATACCTCCACTGCCTGCCATTCTTCATGGTCCCATCCCAGGCCAGATTATTGTATGAGACAAAACATAGGAAGCATTAAAAATGTACATACACACCAAAAGTAAAGTATCAAACATATTGCATTTGTCCTGTCTTTCTTGAGGCAAGTTGCTTCATTCACCTTATAACATTTACTACATCTTTTCTATTCACTGAAGGTCATGACTTTAATGTATCAGGCACCTGACCAAAGGGTATCCTTCATACTACAGATGTTCTCTAAGAGAGAAAGGGCATGGAGGAAATAAAGTCTGGGCTATGGAAGGTGGTGAGCAGTGGGAATACTTTGACTTCTGCATCTAGAGCTACATCTGGAAAACTAGGAAATGGGTGCTGCAGTGACACACTGCACCTCAGGCCCACCTTTAGGATGACTGCGAGAAATAGGTGATTTGAATTTCAGCTCACTGCGAACACCACTTGTCTTTGGAGGTTGATTTCTCAAGGGACATGGAAACACATTCTCAGTAATTATGACTTGACTGCTTATGAAGGACAGCACTTCTAGAAGTGTTTTCTATAAGCTTACCAAGCAAATGCTTCCCTTTTGGCCTGCCATTACCTTGACCATGGTTCAACTTTACCATGGAAAGGCTTCAGATGAGACAAAAGAATAAACAAATATTCGTTCTTACACAAACATCCCCCACAAAAACTCAGATATTCAAATGCACTCAGTGGATGTCTCCAATATAGAACTCCCTTCTCTAAGCTTCATCCAGTAAATGCAATATATGGCAGGGAGAGGTGTCAGTGTCTGCCCTGAAGCAGGCAAAATTGTCCACGGAAAGGATTTACTTTACCTCTCTGGCCTCTGCATTTAAAGCCAAGGAGAAAGGCAGACTGAGGGGACAGCAAGGTGCTATGTGTTCAGGTGCCCAGTGGGCTGGGTTGCAGACAGTCCCTTCTGTGCTGGGAGCGGATGCTTTGAGACATCTCCCCAGGGGTCCTGAATTATCCTCTTTCTTGCCCCTCCTCCTCCCTCTGCATCTTTCCATCTTAGCCTGCACTTTGAGAGGTGACTGACATCTACATCTTGATCTAGCCCCAGGCTTTCTGAAACATAAGGCTGGAAATGGTATCAAACAGTGGCTTCCACTTCCCACTTATGGTGGAAACCCTAATGAGATACCAAAGCAGATTTAAACACACTGAATAGAAAGTAGCCAGACTGCTGCTTGCCTAAGTCAGGGAAGAAAACAAACGAAAATACACACTTCTATAAAGCAAATCAAAGAGCAGTCAGAACTGACAGAATTCCATCTCCTCAGGAAATGTTTGCACAGACAGATCTCTGTGTACACTTGTATCTCTTCACATATGGCTCAACATACTAATGCCTACCATCTTGCATCTTTGCACACTGCGTGCAACATGGAGAAGAGAAGCTGCGTGGAGACCTCAGAGCAGCTTCCAGTGTCTGAAGGGGCTACAAGGATGCTGGAGAGGGACTCTTCATCAGGGACTGTAGCAATAGGACGAGGGGTGATGGGTTCAAACTGAACCAGGGGAAGTTCAGGTTAGATCTAAGGCAGAAGTTCTTCCCTGTGAGGGTGCTGAGGTGCTGGCACAGGGTGCCCAGAGAAGCTGTGGCTGCCCCATCCCTGGCAGTGTTCAAAGCCAGGTTGGATGGGGCTTGGAGCAACCTGCTCTAGTGGCAGGGTGTTGGAACTGGATGAGCTTAAACCATTCCATGACTCCATGATTCTATACCAGATATATTTGTAAGAAGAAAAGAAGTAAAAAGATTTAGGAAAAAAATCAACTTCAAAACATTATTACTGTCACTTATTATTGAAATAGCATCTTAAATTTGCTAGGGAACCATTGAGTTACTCACTGTACATCCACAAATGAAAACCAGACCTTGCTCTTTGCAATGTACAGACTAAGGAGACTTTAAAAAAGCCAACACAGTGAGTGGCACAAACAAGATTACTAGAAGGACAGGTATGGAATAAGATGGATTACAGATGTTGTTTTCTGCTGTATTGCAGACATTTTCCACCAGTCACATTGACAAGAAATTGTGTCAGCATTCTGTTTAATCAAGCAGCCACCAAACAATGAATGATTAATGGTGTTTCATTCCATAAGCAAAAAAAAAAAAGAGGTTACACTGGCATTAACTCAGCATAAAAATATTTTCCTGCCTTCTACAGAAACATTTCTCAAGACTTTAGCTTCTTTTTCACTTTGCTTTTGGTATCGATCTTGTGATAAGTGGTTCCTCATTTTCCTTTCTGTAAAAACTTCTGACTTTAATAGACAGTGCTATCTTTTTATAGATTTTTATTCAGCACGTGTAGAATTTAATACAAAATTTGATCCCTGCCCTCAAATTCAATAGGCTGCTTCAAAAATCCCAACACAAAACACACAGGCTTTATGCTTAAGTTTCTAAACCCCTACTGGTTCTATCACCGTTACTTTGTTGAGGCTCTGTTGATATACTCTGGATGAAGGTCTTCCAAGACCTCTCAGAATCCATTTGGAAAAGGCTTAATCTGTATTTTGCTTTTGTTGTGCTGGATTTAATAACATCCCAATCACAAAGAGTGAAAAAGAAATAAAATCACAGAAAAATGTATAACTGATGTGACTGAGAACTGAGTTTTTTCACTCTACTGCCATTGTACTATCGTTGGAAAATATTAATCAAAGAATTTATGGAAGTTTTTAATGGACATCAGCCACGTAACCATGATACACATATGGGAATATATTAAAATCAATGATGTCTTAACTGAAGAGTACGAATTGTGCTCCACACAACCATGATTACAGACTGACAGCAAGCCCTCTGGTTTACACACAGAAGCCTGGAGTATAGCATCAAACTTCTGGGAAAGAAAAAAGCAAACAGAAAAGAGGATTATGGAGGTAATTTTGGAAAGAGACATAGCGAGGAAGTTGTGGATAACATCAGAGGCATGGGGAATAGAGCTGGGCTGACAGGGTGGGTGAGGAGGTGCAGGAGGTAGCTCCTTTTCCTGGTAAAGCCTTGTGCAGTCCAGGAATTTCATTCAGGACCCTCCTCAGGCCCCAATAAACAAACAGGCAGCAGTTCAAAGCCACACATCAGACACAGATTTAACAGACATGTGATAAATAAAATGCAAAGCACATTCAAATGATGTGTACTGAACATCTCCAGTGACATCTTTATGTTGTCCCAATGGAAAGTATCTGAGTGGGATACACAGCCCAAAATGAAACAACCAAAAAAAGATCTCTATATAAGAACATCATATGAGTGAGGAAAAACCCATCTATTTATCTGGGGTAGGCATGATGACACAGTAATAAAAAAACCCCACAGAAGTTTCAGGGGAATCACAGTGGTAGAAAAAAGAAGCTAAACTATAAGAACATTGCGAGGAACAGAGTGGAAGGAGAAACATTTCCAAAGTAAAGCACAAAGACAGAAAGTGAGGCTGTGGGAAAAAGGGGACTGAGTGTGGAAAACAGACACTTTTATTGGTGACCGTAAGTATAACTGAAATGCTGCTCTTGGGTTTTTTAAAACAAAGCTAATTTCATTTCTGCAGAAATGCCTTGTCATGACTGTGCAACCAGTGCAACAGCCTTGTTACTATTAATCCTTGAAAAGTTCTTCAAACCAGTTTAAAATCTAAGGCAGTTTCATCCTATCCATCTGAATACATAGTGCCAGAAGAGACTGATACGCAGGAGTCAAAGAGCTAGAAGTACATTCTTGTCATATGCAATCAGAGGGCTAAATTTAGGACACTTTGTGTTGGAGTTTCATCCTGCAGATCCAAATTTCTGCCTATAGCTCAAGTCAAACAATAGAAGGGAAACTCAGTACAACTGGATCTGATCTAATGCAGCTCCATACCTAAAGTGACACTCCAACAACCACTTAGGAATAAACACTGACAAAATACTATTAGAGCAAACTAGATTCTTCATCCTTCCTCCCTTAACCCTACACGTGGCTCTCTCACTTCCAGTCTGAGCTCTGTAACTTCCGTTCATCCCAGCCACCCAACCCTCCCTACGGCACTGCTGCAGTTATTCTGGCTAAGGAGGTGCTGACATCTGAGAGGCAGCAATTTCCCTAAAGTGCTCTATTAAATGCATCTATTTACTGGACAGAGTGGTACTTCATGCCTTAGGCTCCTTCTGCAGCACATCTCCAATACACTGGGTCCCTGGCAGTCATCATGGGGTCGTGAAGCCATTTAGAGCATCCACAGGGATGTGTAAATCCCATTTAGAATAGTAATGGGAGATGTCTAGACATTATGGCACCTATAAACATGCACCAAGCCAGCTGTATGTCATGATAGCTGCAGTGCCTCTGACAAGAAACAAGGAACTAGAGACACACCTTTATAAAGCAAATCAAAGAGTAGTCAGAACTGACAGAATTCCATCTCCTAAGGAAACATTTACACAAACAGATTCCTGTGTACACTTGTATCTCTTCACATGTGGCCCAACATACTAATGCCTACCATAGTGTAATTTTGCACACTGTGTACAACACGAAACCTAGAAAGGCTGCTCCTGGCTGAGCTCCACAGTGGAGTGACTTGTTGCCTGCTGAAGTCAGTGTGGGTTCCCCTTCAGGAAGGTGAGGCTGTGATTCAGCTGGATGGTGGGATCAAAGGGAGGGAGAGAGGATCCCAAGCTGCACTTGAAACCTAGATCATTAATGCCCTGAAAGAAAAGAACACCTAAGCATACAGCTGTATTTTTTGAAGCACTGCTTTTTCTAATCTCTTTTAATTAGAATCTCACTGTCCCCCAAAGGGAAGGGGAAAATGTGAACTAGAAAAGACAGACAGCATCTATAATCACCAGGGGAAAGCATCATCCTGCAGCTCAATCTGCCCATCTCAACAAACCAGCACCAGAATGCAGCACACAAATGCTCCAGTACAGGCACTGAAGAAGGGCGAGAGGGCCTTGCACAAAGGCATTTATCTCTTTCCTTAGATTATGCCTTCAAGAAAACCCATTTGGAGTAAAAGACCAACATTCTGCTTTTGAAAGTGACAGCATAAATACAGACCTAAACCCAGTATCCCAGTGACCTAAAAAATGACTTAGGTTCCTTAAATGCAGTTACACGCTCATCTCTTTCCATTTAGCAAATGTTCAAATATTAGAAGGATGTGAAGATTTTTATTGTATTTTGAATATTTGACCTTACCCTTGGCTGCCAACTCTCATCTCAACCAACACTTTAGCGAGACATTCAAACGAAGCCAGGCTTGTTTCTGCAAATTTGGCCTGCTGATGTGAGTGGTTCTAAAGAACTGGAAGAATAACTGTAGGAAATAGCTACAGAAAATGGAGATCAAGTGAGACCATGCACTAAATGTGTTCACATGGAGAACAGGGCTAGGCATGAGCTAGTAGTTGTAGACTGTTTTCTGAAATATAACCCTAGCCTTGGACTGCAATGAAAAGATCAGATGCAGCCACAAGATGCAGCCACAACATAGAGTCATAGAATGGTTTGGGTTGGAACCAGTTCCAACCCCCTGCCATGGGCAGGGACACCTCACACTAGAGCAGGTTGCTCCAAGCCCTGTCCAGCCTGGCCTTGAACACTGCCAGGGATGGGGCAGCCACAGCTCCTCTGGGCACCCTGTGCCAGCGCCTCAGCACCCTCACAGGGAAGAACTTCTGCCTTAGATCTAACCTGAACTTCCCCTGTTTCAGTTTGAACCCATCACCCCTTGTCCTATCGCTACAGTCCCTGATGAAGAGTCCCTCTCCAGCATCCTTGTAGCCCCCTTCAGACACTGGAAGCTGCTCTGAGGTCTCCACGCAGCTTCTCTTCTCCAGGCTGAACAGCCCCAATGTTCTCAGCCTGTCTTCGTATGGGAGGTGCTCCAGCCCCTGATCACCCTCATGGCCTCCTCTGGACTTGGTCCAACAGCTCCATGTCCTTCTGATGTTGGGGACACCAGCACTGCACACAGTGCTGCAAGTGGGGTCTCACGAGAGCAGAGCAGAGGGGCAGGATCCCCTCCCTCTACCTGCTGCTCACGCTGCTTTTGATGCAGCCCAGCACACGGGGGGTTTCTGGGCTCAAGCACACACTGCAGTGGCTCATGTTCAGTTTCTCATCAACCAACACTCCCAAGTCCTTCTCCTCAGGATGCTCTGAATCACTTTTCTGCCCAACCTGTAGCTGTGCCTGGGATTGCCCTGACCCAGGTGTAGGACCTTGCACTTCGCGTTGTTGAACATCATGAGGTTGGCATTGGCCACCTCTCAAGCATGTCACAGTCTCTCTGGATGGCATCCCTTCCCTCCAGTGTATCAACCGAACCACACAACATCACCACCAGGTAGGCAGAATCACAGAAGTAGGAGCCCTCCTACCTCCCCTGCCAGAGTAAATGTGACCTTTGGTCAAACTCTGAGGTTACCCTTTCAAAATGAATTGGAAGTTTGCTGCTAACTGCAGGAGCCAGACTTTCACGCTGACCTCAGCCCGTGTGATTAAGTGAACACGGGCCCAGAGGCAGCCTCCGCAGCCCAGCAAAGCATGGGATTATTCACATGCAGGCTGATTTCCTTCACCTAACTAGACAACAGGAAAACAAACGCCAACACCTACTTCAGTTCAGAATTTCTTGAGCTAATTTGTAACTCATCATCAGTAGGATTCATCCCACTTCCCTCTAGAACTGGGCTCTATGGCTGCAGCCAAAGCATAATCTTTACCGTAGAAAAGGAAGAAGGGACCAGTTCATCCAGCCTGGGTACCACCCTTTGAACAGTGAATGCCCAACAAACTCCTCACAGCAAATACTGCAGAGAAATCCACAAAACACAGCAGTGCTACAGCTGTGGCCAGTGGCAGAGTTTGGTCTGGATCCCTCCGTTACAAACAGAAAGGGTGCTGGCAGCTGCATCTTCTCAGTCGAGGCCCCAGGAGTCTGGAATGTATTCCCTTCCCTTGGTTCAAAATAGCCTCAATTTGATGTACTTCCAGGCGTGCTGCAAAAGCTATTTGTTTGCTGAAGTGGGGGTTTGGAGGCAAGCAGCTCTTCTGGAATGTTTCTCTTTCTCATGCCAGCTGGCTGAGGGAAGCTCCTATGTCCATGCAGTCACTGGAGGCTCCTGGCTGGCAAAGTAATTCGTCTGTAGGATACTTCAGAACAAACCTCAGGACACACAGGGGCCTGGCACAGATCTCTTTTGAATGCAAAGATGGAGAAATAAACCCTAAACTATCATGGACAATTGCTGGCAAAAAAAATAAGAATTAAGTATTATAACTAGAATTTTGCCAGTCATTGACTACTTTATTGTGTCAAAGAAAAAAAAAAGGTAAAGATATGAACTGACACTGTGGAGGTTTGAAAGGAGAACTGAGAAAGGAGAAGGACAATGAGGACCTCCTCCAGTCCATTGCACTGCTTAGCAGGCCCACAGTTTGCTTTCCTGTGCCCTGGAATTCGATCTTTGAGGCCTGCAATCCCACATGTGCTATTGGGCAGTGGGATGTGGACAGAGCTCCACAGCCTTGAGACTGTACAAAAAAGACTAGGCATTTACGCCAGGGGAAAAGTCAAGATTTGGGATTAGGAGAGACAATAACTTGGGCTAAGTTGAACAAACTAAGCTTCTCTGCTCCATCTCCTAGCATATCACTAGCAGAGGGTTCTCTGTGTGGAAAAGCAGCTGATCAGGCATTCCACATTTAGCCGTGCCAGATAATGCTGTACAGTAAAACACATAAGCAAAAACAGTGAGACTTTTTGTAGCACTTCTGATCATTTTTGCTTTCCAAAACCATACGGGTGTGCCTTTGGTTCTGTTCCTACTCAGAACATAAACACCTCTGTCCTACAGAGAAGATGGCACAGACAGAAACTAGAAGAGAAACTGCTCTGTTAGTGCATAGAATGGTGGGCACTGGTCTCCAAAAGGTGGGGTTTTGTCCAGCTTCAGAGCAACCGTGTTTCTAGTTTTCCTGGTGATTCTCACTTAATCTTGCTGTATCTTTGATGAAGAAGTGCACAACATCCTGTTACTGCGATTTAACTGAGCAAAGGGGGACATGAAATGCTCCTTTATTACCCAGACACAATAAAAGAAGGAAACTGAAACAGATGTAGCATTAATCTGGTTTGGAAAATAGGGATAGTCAATATGGGGAAATGGCATTATCTTAAGTGGTACCATCTTAAAGTTAAACAAAAAACAAACAAACAAAAACCCCAAGAACACCCCCACAAAATATCAAAGCACTGGCTTCCCATCACTTTATACCAAAGAAGTTGGATTTTTCTATCTGCTTTTTCCAAGTTCCTCAGGATTTTTCCTACAGCCCTACAGAACACAAACACACTTGTTTTTCAGTTAGCAAAAGGTTCACCTAAATGCTACCAAGAGTTTAAGAGAATCACTAGCAATCATGGTATTAACATGACAGGATCAATCAAAATCACAGTCAAAAGAGCAGGGTCATGAGAAACCTGAGTTCTGTGAATAACTTCAGCTCTGTGAATCAATGGAAATAGGAAAGATTTTAGATAACAACGGGTGCAATGATAAGAAAGGATTACGATTTGTATTTACACCAAGATATTAAGAGAAAACAAGTTTCCACCTGAAACATTCTGTGGCTGACAGTATCAGTTGTCTTACTGGTAACAGAATTGTCCTTTTTGAACATCTGGAAGTTCCCAATTATGGTTTTACTGTTCATATTATTTTTATTAACATGCAAGCAGCTGTAATTAGACAGGAAAACTTAAGTTCTGCTGTGGAAGCCATGCAAAGCCAGTTTGGTACTCAAGTTGCATGTAAGGCCTATTATAAAAACACTATTCTGAGGGACTTTTGCAAAGAGGGACCCAGTATTAAAATCTCTTTAGTTGCAGCTGGAAAACCTGCACTTTCAAAGACTTACCAATTTATGGCTTTATAAACGGCTTGCTTGAACTAAGTCATGCCTCCTGCTGACCTCTTTTCATGGCTTTAATAAGGCATCACAGCAAGGTAAGAATTATCCCCATTAGCCTGCTTCAGAAGAAATTGTTCAATTTCAGATAATACATCAACCTTAGCACAAAACCCAACAGGAAGCAGCCATGTAGGTACCTGCAATCTGAGTGCCACATCCGATATATGCATTTATAATAGTATAGTACATGTAAGTTATGATTTTGTCCCAAAATTAAGTGGAAGCTGAGACAGTGGATAAATAAACCACCCAGGGGATAAGAGCTGCACCAATGCAAAATGCTAGCTCCTGAAACAGAAGGGCACAGGGACCTCAGGATGCTACCTCCGAGCCATGGTGCACGCTGCAATTTGAGACTCCTTCTCAAAAGTACAGTTGAACTTTGAAAAGTAACTAAAAATGCAGTGCAATTCCATGTTTGTGATGGGAATGGTGACTTTATCCTGCATGTGCACAGTCTGCAACTGAACAACTGTTCTTCCCAGTGCCAAGCCTTGTAAATCCAGCCTGAAGCTAAGAGCCAAAGTTGTGTTCATTCAGTCTCATGTATCACTAATTAAAGAGAGGTTCCTTCCTCAGAATATGTCCCATGAAAGCAAGACTGCATTTCTATCACTGGATTTACACATGTGTAACTAGTCACAGCAACTGTAGTGAGGAAACAAAGAGTCTAGTGGAGCACAGGAATCATATCATAGACCATAAAAAGCCCCACAGTCCATGAGAGACTGCACCATGAAGTCTACTATAAGCAGTGAAACAAACAGCTAATGTGATCTGCATTCATCACTGCTTGGGGTTTGAACAGATGTCAGAACTTCACAGAGGAGCTCTTGCCTCGGGCTCTTACATACAAGTGGCCACTTTAACGTCCAGTTCAGATTAAGAGGAGATGAAAACCTCATTTGTAAAAAACAAGCAATATTTTCTGTATTTTTCATGAAGGCACTAGTAAGCTAAACATGTCACCTTTATTTAAAGTGGCACCAGAATATTAGTCCCTTGAAAGTCCAGAGTTTTCCAATTCCATAGAGAAGTTTGCAGCTCAGTTACGTACATGCCACAGTATGTGCTTGTCTGCCACTTACAAAAGGGCCACAGAGAGGTACACAGACATTTACCAAATTCCTCTTAGGATGTACTGGTTACACCATGACACAGGAGCTGGCTCCCAAGTAGCCTTAATGATTAAACTCAGAGTCCTATTCTGTGCTCTTGTGGTGCCTGAGCATACAAATTTGATGGACTAGGGAAACACTGTGGACACATTCTCTAAATTACGGCCAGGCAGCCTGAAGGTGGCATTTGTTGGGCTGACATCAAATGACTCCATTCAGAGCAGTGACAGACAAGGGGGGCAGTCTGAGGCTCCCCATGTAATCAGCATTATTCATGCTCTAGCTGATTACTGATATGAAATAGATTTGCTCTAACTACAATGTCTGCCTAGGGAAAATGTTAAGAGCTGAACTGGGAGCTTAGTCCCAGGGGTGTGGATTGGAGGAATCCTCATGTTTGGGAAGTTAGATCCTGCATTTCAGACTGCCAGAATTTGAGCTCAGCACGTCTAAAGCACAACTGATGTCACTGGACTTTGCTGCCCAGTTTATTTAGTTTAAATCCCAATAGGTACCTAAAAACCTTTATGAATGTGGCCACCTGGTGCAAAGGGTCCTTGTTTTCCTCGGATGTCTTTATACGGAACAGTCTGTTGCTCACTCAGGAAGCATACTAAAACAAATGGGAATTCCATAGCATACCATGTAAGAAAGAACAGCTTGCCTCGGTGTGCACTCTGTCGCTGAAAAGAGCTTGCCTGGCATGATTTACAAGGCACAAATACACAGATTAGCAGTTGTATGCATCTGTACTGCTTGCATTTTTTATTTCAGACTCTAATTTGGATATCTGCTTAAAAATAAAAGTGGCTTCTCTCACAAAGAAGAGACTAGGCAAAATATGTAAAAACAGTCAGGGAAAACAAAGCTTGCATTTCTAATCAGAGAAAAGCATGGCACAGATTTAAAAAGAACTATTCTTTGTAAATTTGATCCTCCTAAATTCAATATAATGTGTATTTTTATGACTGTGCTTATTATTTCAAATTCCTGTTGCACCAAAATACGAAATGAAGTGCTGAGGATGAGAAACTTGCTCCGCAAAGGAATGTTAAACATACTAGTGCTGCCAGGGGGGTTAGGGCACTCAGAGAACTCACACATTCTGGCTTCTTAGAAAAGGAAATGAGGATGTATTAGAGTATGTGAAAAAAATCTAACATCCCTAGAAAACTGCAGAAAAAATTCAGTGGAGCTAAATTTAAAACCTTTTCTTGAAGGTATTCAGTGTGGCAAAGCTGCACTACCCCTAAAACTATGTGCACTGCATAACAGACTATAAAGACATGATTTTTACATTCATTCTTGGGCTATGTGAGTGACACGATTAAACACCCATGAAGACTTTTTAAAGTGCTAAAGAGGAAATGGGAATCCAGATTTCTCTGTATGAATGGCATTTAAAGAAAAGAGAAAATGCACAAAATAAATTTATACTACTTTCAGCGGCACTTCAGAAAGAAAGCCCACTGTCTTTTCTGGTTTCTGGCAGACAGTGAAAGGATCAAGGTTTTTCTTTATTTCCTACTCTAATTTTAAGTGATTTGGATTTATGATGGGAGAGAAACTTGGCCTCCCACTCTCTCCAGCAAGTTTTGAGGTAAGAGACCTTCAGCGCGTGAGTGTTCAGAGCCCACACACAGCCTGTTCTCTCAGGAGTCCATTACTCATCCAGATGGTGGAGGGCTGGATGTGCAGGTCGTGACTGCAGGGAGCTGGACTCCAGCAGGCTACTGGTGGGTGAAAGCCTCACTGACACATCCCTCAGCCTCCACCCTTCATGCTTTGATGTCATCAAGTACATGAAACAATTAAGTTCATGGTCAGTATTCTGAATTTAGATTGCAGAAAACAATCATTCAAGATAAGTAGGCTTCCTGCCTTCTCCAAAGGATGCATTCATTGCTGATTTGGATTAGATATTAGGAAAAAATTCTTCACTATAGGAGTGGTGAGACACTGGCACAGGGTGCCCAGAGAAGCTGTGGCTGCCCCATCCCTGGCAGTGTTCAAGGCCAGGTTGGACACAGGGGCTTGGAGCATCTTGGTCTAGTGGAAGGTGTCCCTGCCCATGGCAGGGGGTTGGAACTGGATGAGCTTTAAGGTCCTTTCCAACCGAAACCATCCTGTTATTCTATGATTCTGGGTATCCATGAACCAGAAAAAGCTGTATCTCGCGGGGTATGTCTACATATCAGCTGAAACTCTAGCAGAAAAGGCGGCCCAAATAAACTATGCGTGAAAAACTGCTCTGTAGAAATACAACGTCAGATGGAACTCCATGAGTTTCTGCTACAGTCTGGAAACATCTGAGGAGGCAAATGTACCTGGAGGCAAGATTAGATCACATTAGTCACTATGAGCCACAGATGATACAGAAACGCATTCTTGTGTGTGAGGCAAGATATTTCCACAGGAAAGGCCAGTACTGTGCAAAGTCCTGCTGAGAACTCATCTGTACCACTAGGGATTTTTCTCATTACTCAGGTTCAAGAAAGATAAATTCCATTAGGATGAAGGCAATGACTGAGCAGCAGATTAGAGGCATGAAGGGCCTATAGAAGAAGAGAACTAGGATGAGCAAGACAAAGGCTGAGAGGACTGCCATCACTTTCAAGAAACATATCATGGGTGAAGGACAAAGAAGGAAAAGAGCTCCCGAAATGCAAGGAAAAATATGGTCACGAATACACAATTCAGTCCTTCTTTCCAAGAAGACCTCACTATTAGCAGTGTAGTAACAAATGTTGCTCTATGTCTCTGCAAAGTTCATGAAAAGGGAACCAAACCCCTTTCTTTCACCTCTGGCATCCTCCTAGCCACATGAATGGCTAGGGGAAATATGGTATAAAGGCCTTTATTTACATAGTCTGAATGTACATACGAATTTTAGCACAAACATATAAAAATGACTAGAATAGTATTTTCCTTATTCCTTCAGAACTCAAAATAGCAAATCCTAAAGGAAAAAGAGGCTTGCCAGTGTTTTCTATAAGATCTAAACATCTTACCACAAAGTGAGCTAGGCAAATAACTCTCAGAAAGGTTCAAGAAATGAGCTGTAAAAGACTGACCCTAGGGCTGAAGTATCCCATACAAACACAGCCGATGGGTGTGTTTAACAGAGCTGCTGTGCAGCTTGGTTTCAGTGGGAAAAGGGAATGTGATGGTGTCGTGGTTTAAACCCAGCCAGCAACTAAGTGAGTGGAGAACCAAAAGGGTGTAAAACCTGTGGGTTAAGAACAGTTATCAGTTATTATCCTTGCACAGACACCAAGTCCACCACTAAACCATGTCCCTAAGCACCACATCTACATGTCTTTTAAATACCTCCAGGGATGGTGACTCAATCCCTTCCCTGGCAGCCTGTTCCAGTGCTTGACAAGCCTTTCATGACTGCTAAGTTTAGGTCCCACATACAGCTACATGAAAAGTCTGTCCATATAAGAAGTCATTTCTAGTACTAGTAACAACTGCATTCATAGCTAACATGCATAGTCCTACATTAAGTTTAGCTAGTGCAAAAATTCCCAAACCAGGCAACAAACATACACTATCAGTTTTCTAACACCTTCAAGTATTAATTGAGATCTTTTGCTTGTTATTTATATAAAAGGCATTCCTCATGTACTGTACTCTATTACTTGTAATGCAGTTATTTCAGAGAGTCTTCTTGGGGACCACTAATGAAACAGACATGTTAGAGAGCACTTTATGCATCTGGCAGAGCTCTGCAGATTTGGATGTTGCACATGAGCCCGGGACTCTTGGGGTTTAAGCTTGCAGTGAGATGGAAAATTTCCTGTGTAGGTGCAAGGCATTTTTGAGTTTCAAATGCTGAAAGATGCTAGTCCCAACATCTGCTTGGGAAATTCCTTCATTGAGGCTATCAAACTGCCTCATTTCACCATCATCACCAGGGTATGCTGGCTGCCTGTACCCCACAAGGTTGCTTTCTTTAAGGACTAGAATCCACACAGCTGTTCTCACCTTCTGCTCAGTGAGTGATCTGCATGACATTTAAAGCTGTATTTTACTTCTTTATTGAAAGGAGAGCTACGAGGCAGGAAATGCTGTCCAAGAGCTAAAGTAAGGATAGGGTATTTAATCTGCACTGTCCACCTTTATTGAAGAGGTGGAGACAGAGGGATTTCAAGTGACACCTCTGCCATTTTAAAAATCAAGATGTATTAATAGATGTAGGAAGCCAAACAAATACAAACCAAGTAATTCCCATAGGTGTATTGGAAAGAACTAAGAGTGTGGAAGGACATACATACTTTGTACAGTATTATATGATACAACTCCCTATACTTGTCATATTGATAGCACTGATATTATTTATATTCTTTGTCGTAGAATGGTTTGGGTCAGAAGCAACATTAAACAACATCCAGTTTCTGATGTATCAACAACTACTCTTTGGTTCTATTTTTATTCTGCTCTCACTAAGGAGCTGGAACTCCTGGCCTTCAGCACGACACCCATCCAAATCTTGTTTCCTTTCTAACAGCTGTTTTTCAAAGCTCCTTAGAGATGAAAGCACTGGAATTGCTGGCCTTGGTGTGGGATCAGTGGGACTGGCACCCACCTTCCATGGCCTCCCTCCAACTTCATCTTTGCAATAACATGCTCATGCCAGGTCTCAGTCTGCAGAACATGACAGGGAGAGAGCTGAGGAATATTTAGGAGAGCCAGCGCTTTAGCATACCAGAGGATGTGTCTTTCAAATCCAAACAGGAGGAAGTTTTCAGGCAAAAGTAATTTAGATAAAGGACTAACATGCCCAAGTCTTAATCTCTCTTTCATCCTATGTTCTACTCTGCATGGGCCTTGAGTTTATTTTAAGATCATGCCATTATTAGTTAATTGCACAGATTAAGTTTTTCCCTTCAGGTGAGTGAAGATGACTCAAGATTTAGAATGCAAGAGGAAATAAAGATTATATGACTTGTAGTTAACATACACAACATAGATCATTAACTTCATGCTACATGGCATTTTACTTCACCTAACTTTCTCATATAGATGACATCACTCAGACTGTCTACACATATTTAGTCACACCCTATGGTACAGTTTGAAAGTATATATTAAGCATCAAATCTGATTTAGCCCTTTAAAGAGACAGGCTAGATAAACGTACACATACTTTAAAGCAGATCTTCCACTATTCGTCAGCCAAAGGGGAAACAAGTTGGTGTGATTGAAGCTGCATCTTTCTTAGCAGGCAGCTGTGGTGGCAGGGAGTCAGAACCCCAGGGACTGCCTAAGGGACTTGGTTATTAAACCAGAGATTGCCACAAAGCTGAGACCTCAGAGTGCCACTGGCTCCACCTTTTGGACAAAGTATGAGTGTGTCGTTCTACCTCTAGATGTAGCATCAATCAATTAACGTACTTATTAGTATACCAATCGATAATATTAAGACAATAATCAGCACGTAATAGTACAGTAGTATTGATATAGTATAACTAAATCAGTGCAGTAGAACCTAATACAGAAAGAGGTGCTATACCTTTTCTTCCCCTCCTGGAAAGTGTCCATATTTTGTATTAGATCTTTTCTCTTAAAGTATTGGGATTGGCTACACACAATGGATTGCCAGGCTCTCAGCATGAAAATACTTCAGAATATGCACAGCTGTACTGCTTTGACGCTTGATTTCATGATCAAAAATCTTCCCTGTGAGGGTGCTGAGGCGCTGGCACAGGGTGCCCAGAGAAGCTGTGGCTGCCCCATCCCTGGCAGTGTTCAAGGCCAGGTTGGACACAGGGGCTTGGAGCAACCTGCTCTAGTGGAAGGTGTCCCTGCCCGTGGCAGGGGGTTGGAACTGGATGAGCTTTAAGGTTCCTTCCAACCCAAACCAGTCTGTGCTTTCATGATTCTATGATGATAAAATTAATGCAGGCTTTGTGCACTAAAATATACTCATTGATTTAAAAGTCTTGGTATTGGATTGTATATTTTTAATACTATTTTTGTCATTGCCTTTTAAAAGTACTGAGCTAAATTCTAATAAAAAACCAACCATAAGAAGTTCTCTGGTTCTATATTTTAACCTTAATTATAGGTGAACAGAACAGCAGGCATCCTTCTCAGCTCTTTCCCATGCCTCCTGCCTCTGAAGGCAAGCCCAACAGCTATTCATTTAGGACAGCATCTGGACTGAGGCTTGCCCTCCCTGCTGCAGAGGGGATGCAGCGTTCTGGATGCTGTTGATGCTGCCAGGCTGGAGCACAAGCACAACACGAGCTCAGCAGTTTTACTGTTCCAAGCTACTGCTTTAGCTGTGGACAGGACACCTCTTTATCCAAATACTCTTTGCTTCCCTGTGCATCATCCATTAACCTGTGCTGTCAATAAGCACAATCCCTGCACACTGCTCTTACTGCTGGAAGAAGCTATATGCTTCTAAGGAGCACACCCTTGGCTAGGGCCCTTCAAAGAAGGGCTCTACAGGCTCTAGTGTGCAGTGCCATGGACCTCCAACAGGAAAGCACTGCCCCTGGACACTTGAAGGAGCAGGATAGCAAATGCTTAAACATCCCAAATTGCCCTAGGTGTTTACTGGTGTGTACCACAGCCAGGAGGTGTGTGAGGAGCCTCAGAAGGGCACAAGATATAGGAGCCTAACTGCAAGCGTACAAACTCCAGCCCTTTAACCCAAAATGTTGCTTTGATATTGAAAAGGGGGATTTCCAGCCATCTTCTGGAAGCCAAGAGTCCCAGGAACACAAGACAGGACATTTAAGACTGGGCAAAGTCACAGCAAGGCAATGGGTTCAAGGGTAAGCACAGCCTGTTGAGCAAGACTCTGTCTTGCTGAGCAGTGACCCGGTCAGTGCATTGGAAATGAGAGGGATTTGAAGTATCCCATTTCAGACTCCTCTCATACATAAACAGAAAAGATGACTGGTCTGTGCTATGCAACTGCTGATGGATTGCAGGGAACTTGGGAGAAAGGAGCATTGGCTGGCTAGAGAAAAACCATCAATCTCTTAAGATGAACCCTAGGTTTCTGGAAAGGCTGCCTGCAGAGGTCCTCACTAGGGGTGAGGAGATGGCCTCAATGATTCTAGGGCCTCTGTCCACACATCTCTGCCTGGGCTCACCCATAAATAAATGGATAAATTAATTAATAAATAAATAAATGAGGCAGCTGCTAGAAAAGATACAGCTGCCATCTAAATAGATGCAGGATGCTTCTGACAGGCTGAAAACTTCCACATGATGCCCCATCACTTAAACAGCTTTCTGTAAAGCAAACAGTGGATTATAACCATGATATTTCATCTATAATCATTATATTCTGATGAATGATTGTATTTAAACTACTTGCATTCTTGCCAGGAAAGAGTTTGGCAAACTGAATTTTGCACTAATGTTTTAACTTACAAAATTATGGAGTTAAAATAAGGAGTTATAGGCAACTCTCTCTTGTGGTTCAGTATGAATACTGTAAATATATTTCATCTATGAAAAAGCATCTTGTAAAAATGTTGCTACTGAGCCAGAATTTATTTTGCTTTTAAACACAAAATATATATCTTAGTACTGTACCAATACTTGCTGGGATTTAAGAAGATATTTTACCGTTGCATTCCTGGAGCCAAACACTCAAAGGTTGTTCTGCATCCCTGTGTGATAAACGCTTTCCTTGTTTTCACTGGCAAAGACAAATGGGCCCAGGTTGGCTTGGCCCAGATCTAGCGTGAGGAGCGCCCCAGTGCTGTCTGAGAGGATACATTTGTGAATGAGACATGGTCCTCAACACAGTTTTCTCCTTATGAAGAAAAAAAGGAGTGGAAGCAAGGGAATCACTATTACACACAGTTCATCTACCTGCATGAATGATGCTCTTGTAAGAGGCAGAGTGTAGTGGAAAGGTACTTTTCTTGCTCTCTTTTAGCAATGTAACAGCTTTATGGGCTGCTGCTGTTCTGTAGCAGGTCCAGTTCGACCACATAGTCCTAATACAAATTTATTTCATTGCTAGTATATTTCTGTAAGATAAAATCCCTATTTTAGAATCCCCTGTTCTTTTGCTCTGTTACTATATGTAAAGGCAGCACTTTCAAATAAAGGAGGAAGGGTTGGGATACCCGCGAATCAAAAATACAGGCATCAGGAAATGCATGGTTGAAATTAGTTGAGTTTCCCTTCCATTCCCTTCCCTGCTTCTCTCATCTTGGTTCCTGTGAACCCTACTTGCTCTATGAAATAATGATTGCCATTTCCCTGGCATCATGCTTCACATTGACAGAATACTTAATTGAGTGCTCATGAGATAGCCATGGAAAAGAGTAAGATAAGGGTGCATTTCCCATCATGTCTGGAATGCACGTCTACAGTGCAGCCTGTCATAAGGAGAGTATGTCTTGGGAACAGTTTTACATGTCCTGCTTTAGAGCCTTGCCCCACAGTCAGCCTGCTACAGACTACCTGTTTGGGCTTTCTAACCCTTGTTCTCCTTCCCTGTTTCTCTGCTAGTCCCATAACTTGGCTCTTCCCACAGCCACCCAAATGTCCAGGAGTTCTCTCTATGGGCAGATCAGACAGGAGCAGAATATGAAGTGATTATCTCCTTTAACGTGAAGCCAGACCTTTTTGTTCGCAAACATAGATTAGAAAGTAAAGAGAGGTTTTTAAGGGGAAGACAGGCATGTTGCCACGTAGTGCCATTAAGTTTCCAAGCTGTTTCAAGAGTGGTCAGTGTTGTGAGAAGGACACAGGATTGCTGCAGCAGGCACAGACAACTGAGTATCTGTTAGCACTGAACACAGCAGCAGCAAGCACATCTTGGGCAGTAAAGGCAGTGTTATTTCCAAAGCAGTTTTGGCTAGTTCACATTGTCATGTATGGATACTCCCCAGCTGCAAATGGAATGTAGATCAGGCTTGGGGATGGTGGGAGGAATACAGCAACACAGAGAAATACACCACAAGTCTCATTACCAGATAATCCCAATGCCAAGCTTTAAAACCTCCCTTTCCCTTCAGTCCCCGTGATGGAGAAGTAAAGGTCATTTTGACATGTGTCAGAAGGAAGTGTTACATGAAATGCAATGCAATGTGCAGAGGGCATAATAGATATGTCAAATTACCGTGACAGTGTGACCTGAAAGTACTCAAACAACCCAAGAAGCCAAGGAAAACTGTGGAGAGAAAATAGTAGAAGAAAGTAGAAAAATATTCACATCTAAAAAGAAATACATGTATGCAGTATGATTCTTTATCAGCGAGCTATTTAGAAAAGAGCCAGAGTTACACAGATGTGTCTGTGGTACACTGACACCAGCACTGGTTTGCTCCATGCAACACCCAAAAGTAGTCTGGCTCCGAAACTTGCATTCTCACACCATTTATCTGAATATACTGCTTTCCTTCAGTACATCAGCTGTGGGGCAGTATTCCACCCAGTTACACCTCCAAGCCACTTGAAACATTTCTTACCTTTAGAATGGAAAATACCATGGTGTAGTCTAATAGCACACCATGGTAACCTACTTCTGGTTGTATTAACGTGGCTCTTCGGGACCTTCACCAGAGAGCAGAGCTCCTTCGTTTGAGGTGCTGTACAAGCACAACACAGTCCTTGCTTCAGGGAGCCCCTGATCCATGCTGACTCTCAGAGGAGTGCACTACAGCTGTGCCCTGAGAGTTCTCTCTTCCCTTTCCCTAGTTCAAGTGTTCTGTCATATTGCAAAATAATATTGATCCAAAAAATACTGTGAAATACATGTGTGCTTGATTTTACACTTGTGAATCTCAATGATGCACTATGCATCTTCCCAGCACGTTGTTTGTATTAACTGATAGCTATTTATAAATATAGAACAGGACAACTACAGCATAAAAATAATAAATAATCCTTAAAGAGAACAGGTAAAGGGTTTGCAGGTAGAATCACAGAATCATAGAATGGTTTGGGTTGGAAAGGACCTTAAGATCATCCAGTTCCAACCCCCTGCCATGGGCAGGGACACCTCACACAAGACCATGTCACCCAAGGCTCTGTCCAACCCGGCCTTGAACACTGCCAGGGATGGAGCATTTACCACTTCTCTGGGGAACCTGTGCCAGCGCCTCAGCACCCTCACAGGGAAGAACTTCTGCCTTAGATCTAACCTGAACTTGCCCTGTTTCAGTTTAAACTCATCACCCCTTGTCCTATCACTACAGTAAAAAAGCATTACTTTTGGCAGCGTTATAACCCAGACTGGCTTGCAGGAATAGCTCACTTGCAGAATGAGATGCAGATTGTTGTGAAAAACTTTTGTTGATTTTTTGAACAGGTTGATTCACTTAAAGTGAAAAAGAAGACTTTTTGTTAGCAGCAAAACAAAGCAGCTGTTGTAGCTGAGTCCAAGACTGGTTTTGCTCCCTTTTTCTTGGGGCAAGCTGCAGTACAGTGTCCTCACCTGGACACAAATACTCAGCAGTATATGAAATGTCAGCTTCATTACACCTCAGATACAACCCTCAAGGCAGGTCTTTCATAGAACAAAATGTTATTCTCAGCTACATTATTAGCTGGAGGGAAACTGCAGTGGCTCCACATCTTTCAGGAGGTCCAAGTGAACTAGATTCTTGCATCACTTTGATAATACAAATAAAAATGCACATGCTAATGCACATTCCCATTGCATTTATACTAGTTTTATTTGCATGATAACAATAGCTGCTTAAATGTGTAGCTCATAAAAAGAGAAAAAGTAAAGTTTCAGAGTTCGGGCTTCAGAATCTTAACTTCCTTGCCTTTGGGTCATCTGCCTTCCACCACCCTTAAAACTTCTGAAAACACTAAACAAAGACAGACCCTGTGTTGAAGCTGATGTAACCACCCGGCTCCCTGGGCTCCCTCAGTCCACCAGATGTGATGGACTGAAGCTCAGCAAAGCATAGGGACCTTGAGATAAAAAGTGTCCCTCCCTATTTGCTGTGAAACACAGCAGAAGCTGGGCCAATCCACTATTATTCCACACTCAGGTAGTCATTTTGTATGCAAGCTTATTGAATTTCAGGATACTTCCAGCAGAGACTAACCTACACAGTTTGTGCAAGTGGCTCATGGCAACAGTGAGGGAAGGAGCTGGGCTTGTCAGCAAGCACTTTAATAATTAACACACCCCAGGAGCGGAGCCTTTCTTTCCTCCTGCTGCTGACTGCTGTGAGCAGCCCTGACAGCTTCTCAAGTTACTCTGGCTCCAGACAATTCTCTGCCCTGCAGTTGAGCTGCAGTTTCAGGGGGGAGATAGATCTTGTCTGCTGTGCCCCCAGTCCATCTCCATGGGAAACAAACATTTCAGGGGGGAAAAACCTCCTACATTAAGAAGCAAACACTGGTAAAGACAGCTGAACGTTCAGGCACTTTTAAAGGCTCAGAACCTGGTGGCTCTAAGAGGTTAATCACAACTTCTGTTATTTTTTGCAGTGCAAATGCAAGAAGACACACATTTAAGGGTATCATTATAATCCTCCCCCTCCTTGAGAGAGGGCTGACATTTATATTCTTAAAATTGAGTACTTACACAATAGTCAGATTTCTCAATAATATAAGTTTTCTGGCATGCCCCATGATACCTCTTAGGTTAATGCTGGAGAGGTGACTGATTTTGCTATTCTATAGGAGTCAGTATGTGACCTGGAATTCAAATTTGAGCCTTTTATGCAGATTTCTGTCTTTAGTCTTCTCTACAGAGAGATAAATAGTTTCTATCTCTTTTCCCCAGAGAGATCTGCCAAACTAGAAAATGTATCAACACGCATCTACTGAGATCATCCAATCCTAAATTCCACATACTGTAAATTATGTGGATAACTCTAATCCGATGTACTTTAGACAAGGCACCATCTGTTGATGGAAAGGTTCAAGCAAACCAACAATACCTATTAACTCAAGGCCCAGCACTTCCAAATATTATGCCTTACAGGTCCTACGTAATAATCGAAGATAGGGAAAACAAAGGGAGGTGGTTCAATAATTTACCATTTTCAACACGCAGGCATGGATTCCACTGTCTACTGTGGCAGTTATAGGAGATAAATGTATAGTGATGCTGATGAAAAAAGGACTAGTTAATTTACATTCTGAATCTGTCAATAAAAATCAATCCTCATGTTACACTTTACAATGCTGTGACATTCCAAAGGAATGGGTGGAATAAGCTTCATGTGTATACTTCATTGTTTCAAAGCAATTTAAGTGCCCAGCCTTGCTCCAACAGCAGCGTGGCATTCCATACTCTTTTTTTTCTCATGATTCCTTAGCACACAAACTCAAACCTTAAAAAAAAGACCTGTTTTAACCACCACTCTTGTCTCCCATTTAAGTGAGGCTGTGCAATGCTTTTGGAACTAAAGTTCTGCAGGATCAGCATTTCCCTTATTTATATTGGAGTTTCTCAATAGGAATTGCTTACATCTAAACGAAGAAAGGTTTTGACCTTGTGAATGAAATGCAGTAGCTGCATCCTGGTGCCATATAAGAGGCTCCAGCAAATTCTACCACAACTGCTGTGGTTCTGAGAGGTAAAAACACACACAACAGTTTTGCTGTTAACTGCAGATATGCCATGAGGCTGGCAGTGTAAGACGACAGGATTACTCTGTAGAGCTGTTTCAAAGCAGAGCCTGCTTCTTTAAACCTGTGGGTCCAGAATCACACCTGGTTTTACTTACTGGCCTGAAGTAAATTCAGCAGCGTCAGTAACATTGACTGGAATGGAGCCGCAACACAGAAAAGTGCAAGATACAATAGAAGAAAACAAAGCTACTGCATATTACAAAATATTGATCTTACAGAGAGGGAAAGTTTCTGAGTAGGAATCAGCTTGTTCTTTGCACTTGCCTTTAGAGCCTCCTCAGAGCTCTGGAGAACCCTGCCATCCCACTGCTGCACCAGTCACCAGGGTATCTGCCCAGCTCTGCCTGGCTCTTCTCCTGCCACTGCTGAGCCAGGACAGAGGATGATGACAACATCCAGACCTTTCCCTGGCACTCCCCCACCATGTCACCCCTGTTTTGGAAGCTGAATAGTGATGATGGGCTGTGTACTCAGGGTACCTTCTCACAAAGAAAACATCCTGCTTTGTCCCTTCCACTCGACTCCGCAATTTGCAGTGGTTTGGGGTTGGGTTTTTAGAACAAACACTCAGTGAAAAGGGAAGGATGTTATTCCAGGGATAATCCACTGACAACCCAGCAGTGCTTGTATTAACCCCTGAAGCTTTTCAGGGAAAACTGTTCTCTCGCATAGTCTGTATGCCTATTTAATTTTACCTCCATGGGTATTCACATAAAAACACTTGCTCTGGTTCAGTTTAGCTGCCTCACTCCTTGATGCTGCCCTCCAGGCCTGCCACATCCCAGAGCTCTGCCACTGTGCAGTGGTGATGACAGATTATGTCAAACACGGCTTTGCAGCACAGTAATAAGAATCCTTGTACTTGAGTGAGCATTCCTGAAGACCTCCTGCTTTGGTTTTCTATCCAAACCACTCTGCTGATGTCAGATCTATTTGCTCCTAGGTAGGAAAGGCAACATGGAAAAGTAAAGAGCACAAACAGCTCTACTGAAGCAAATCGCTTATCAAGGGGGAATGAAAGCAATATTTACACTTAAATTGGTGAGAGTTCAAAGGGAAAACAATCATGAGCAGTTTCAGCATCTATGCTTTGAAGCATGGAGTGATCATCAGGTAACAGCAAAAGCCGCCTTCCTCCAGCAGCCTGTTGTTCCCAGCAGATGTATAGTGAAAGGAAAGGAGGTGATTTACTGAGCAACTCAAAATATGTCAGCTCTGAGCAAGGTGGGGAAGATCCTCAGGTCTGCTCTGTCCATGTTTCATAAGAGCAACTCCATTGGTCTTACAACCACATGCAGTGCTTCTTAAAGACTTGAAAACACTTCACCAATAGTTTGAGATTTCCACCTTACCTCTCCCCACTGCAACCAAAACATCAAATAGGTATTTATTTTGACGATTTCTTTTTCTTCTCAGTCTCCCTTTCCCATCCCTTCTCCCTGTCTCTCTCTTGCTCACACATTCTTTGACCTCAAAATTTCTTTCCCTCCCATGGGAAAGCAATAATGATATAGTGAATATTACATTTAATTTTGGGGTGCAAAAGTCACAGTTACCTTTACTTCACAAATTCATGAGCACTTTGTTTTCCTGAGAATCAGAGCAGCAGAAAGAGGCAGCTATTCCGAGGACATTGATCCTAGGAATATTCAGGCTGAGTTGACTGGATGCTTTCTACCTGCTCGGGAAATTATGGCATGGAGTGAAGTCCAGCATCTGCGGCAGAGTCATTCTTATCACCTAAAGATTGAGGTGCCACGTGCTTTTGGGAAATGATGTGAGAAACCATCCACGACCAACTATAGTACTTTAGTTTTAAATATAAACATTTATATGAAGATGAACTGCTTTAATCTAGCCTGGAGATCCACAGAGGCCTGATTACTACTAATATTTGCCAGCTCGGGCCAATTCCCACCCTGGAAGGAGAGGCTGTGTTTCTAAGAAGCACCATTTGTGCCTCCAGGAAAATCCATGGGTTCAAACACTGCCTACAACTCCAGAGCAAGATGAAGAGCTGTGGACAGATACTCCTGGGAAAGCCTCAGTGTGCACTGAACCCAGCGATGAATCCACCAGAGCAGTTTAAGCTCCATGCAGGGTAGGAAAGGAAGTCCAGGATCAAGTGGTTTGGAAGCTGGGGAGAAGTACAGCTTCTCTACTGTTCTCTCTGAATAAAGACAAGAATGTAAAATGAAACAGAGTTTCACTATTTCGTGCCATCATATGGGTCTTGTGCTAGCTTTTCCTTGCTTTCTCTCTCCAGTATGATTTTCCATTATTTCTTGTCCTGGAAAACTATGGATCTGCTTCACCCCAAAGTATAAAGAATACTGAAACTAATGCATCTCTAAAACCAGTATTATCAAATTTCCTTTCATGGTAGTTTACCAGCTTTAGTATCTCCTTTCTGCACTCCAGGGAACTTGAAAATGCTCTTATACACAGCCTTTCACCTTCTGATTGTTGGCTCATGTTCTGCCCAGGCTTCGAGTTGCAAAATATGACTATTTGTCCTGGGTTCAGCTGTAGCAGTCAGTTTTCTCCTTCTCAGTAGCTGTCATTTCAGATAACATCATGTACAAGGCGCAGACAGAAGCTGTTACCAACTAGAACTGTTGTTACCAAACAGAACTGCTGCATTACTGTGTGGTGGGTCTTTCTACCTGCTCCAGCATCAGAGAGATAAGAGAGATAGGAGACATTCCACTTGACATCCCACCAGCCAGCTGGATCATTGTGCAGAAGATACTGGCCCAAATCTTTTCCTGACTAGTCCAGTCTTAGGCTCTGAAGCATGGGTTGCTTTGTGAGCTTTTCTCACCAAGCTCAACTGTTTCTCATCTCTTCCATGCTCATGGAACTAGGAGGGATCAGACAGTCTCCCAGAAGGGGGCTCATTCTTTTTGCCAGTTCATCCCATCATTGTTGCCTATACACCGGGCTTGAGGGAAAAACTTGCTTTTAGTTCCCTGACAAGAGCTCCAAGCTGCACACTGCACATGCCAGTGTGATAATGGTATGTACCATTAGGCACTTGCTCAAGGGCAAGCATGCACACATGCTATTTGGGATGTTATAATAAAGAACTATATGGCATATAGTTTGGAAATATTATTCAGGAATCATTATTCCTGCAATAAATAGCCCCTTTAGGCACTGGAAGCTCCTCTGAGGTCTCCCTGGAGCCTTCTCCTGGCTGAGCAACCCCAACTCTCTCAGCCTTCACAGGGGAGTTAAAGGAGAAAAAGGTAGCAAGTAAATGTAAAAGCAAAGAATCATCTCTGACTCCTACCGATTTCTGAACCCTCGCATTTCCCCCCCCCCCCCCCCCATCCTCAAGTCTACAACTTTGCATTCTTTTGCTGAAGTTATCAGATTTGGGTCAAAGAAGAATACAAGATCCTGCTGTCACAATCAGTGCCTCAAACTACCATAGTTCTTCAGACATTGCTGGTTGAGGTAAGGGATTAAAAGGAGAAGCAAAGAGTCACATCTCAGCCTCTCCAAGGCAGCTCAGCAGTCAATGGGAACGCACCATCCTCCACTCTAGATTAGTGGTGAATCAGGACTCAGGATGGTCAATCCTCACTCAGGATTCTTGACTACTCTGCAAAATGGTGTCGTGCATGCTCTGCTCTGTCACAAACCCACTTTTCTGCACACAGTACTGTAATGACCAATACCCAGGCTTCACAAAACAGGCAGCAACTTTCACAGGCTATATGGAAGCCAGATGCCTGTGAAGACCCTCCTCCAAGGGAAAACCCCAGCCAAAAGCTGCAAAAACATCTCCTCAAAGAGGCTCCACATCTCACGCTGGTCACGTAAGACTAGGCGATGGTTACTTTGCCTGCCAGGCTCATACAGCACCTTGCCTCCAGAAATGCTGCTGTCCCCAGCTTGCCTGAAGAGTCTCTGCAATCCAGAGGCACCAGTGTGGCACGAAATAAGATTAAAAGCAACAAGCCCCAGGGCTTTCACTAAAACAAGTCTGAACTGAAGTCTTAAACCTGCAGGCAAGGCCTCTCCCTGACCGGGAACTGCTCGGGACCCACAATAACAGGGACCTAAGCAGTTCCTGAAACCCTTGATTGACAAAAGTTTGCTCTACGTATCTATTTCAATGCTTTGTCACCATTACAGCTACCAAGCATGTTTTCTACTGTCATAACCGGGACTCCCAAGCGTTATATCAAGAAATAAATGGGAAATTCCTAAGTATTTTTCCTCTGTCCTCTATGGATATGGTTACCAAACAAGCAGTGAAGAGAAAGTAATACTTACTTTTACCACTGTCTCTTGTAAATATATCTCATCGTAACGCATCATCTCTAGAGAAAATGTAGTCCAGCCATGCTTTCAAACTGCACTTGAAATAGTCAAAGCTGTTAAGCCACTCAATGCTTTCAGAGGCAAATACCTCAAGAGAAAACAAGGTTTTGGTGCAGTTGTGATCTAACACATTTCTCAACCACCTCTGTAAATACATATGCTTTGAGACACGTGCTTTCCAGGTAAGCGCTTTGGCCTTCCAGGCAGTGCACCAGCACCTCAGAACATCTGTTATATACATATGGACCACTGGAAGTGGGTAATAGTCAGCAGGACTTACGAGACTGGGCAGCCTCTCTGCAACATCTCGGATCCAAGCTCCTGGCAGGCAGCACGCAGCACACCTCGGCCCAACAGACGGGTGCCTCTGGACCTTTCAAAGGAGAGTCTCCTACTACTATCACCCACCACCTCTTCTTGGAAGCACTGGTCACTATCGCTGGTCGCCATCTTCTTCACTGAGGGGCAACTGGCAGTTCTGTTGTGGTGGGTGCTGCCTCGTTAGCCCCCTGCAGAAGTGGTTCTGGGTGGGGATGTCAGGCCTTGGAGGAAGCCCCTGGCTTTTAATCGTCCTCTTCTTCCTACTTTTGTTGGGCTTTTTGAGTCCCAACCCCCTGGACTAACGCCCTCTCGCCTTTCCGTGTGTGCTGGGGGACACTCGCGCCCTCTGCGCCGTGGCCTGCAGGTCCCCCACAGCCTGGGCTTGGGGCCGGCAGCCCCGCTCCCTCTCAGCCTCCCTGCTCTCCCTCGGGCCTTTGCCCGCCTCCCACGGCTCAGCCGCCGACAGCAGGAGCTCCTCCACTGGGGTGCACCGCGCACAGCCGGGTCCCAGCTCGTCCCCTTCTCCTCGGGGGCAGATCGAGGGCGCTTTGTACCCGCCGGGGCCGCCCCACAGCCCCTTCCCTCAGCCTGGCCGCGGCCTCGCCCTGAGGTAAACCCTCCCCTTCCCGCTCGAACCGCCGCGCTCCCCGGGCGGTGTTTTACCCGCTCAGGGGCGGGGCCGCCCCTCCTGGCACCGCCGCCGTGGTGGCGCTGCCGCCGGCCCCTGGGCGAGGGCTAGCGGGGAACTGCGGTTCTTCGTGGCTGTTGTCGTCTTCGGCGCTGTTTTCCCCCCGCTCCGGTGCCGAAGGAGGTCGCTCCGGAGGTGCTCACCTCGGGAAATGGTGGGAGAGGTGATGTGAAATTACAGCAGTGCCCAGATTACAGCGTCCTTTGGGAGATTGTTGCTACCTGAGAACTTGAGATACTGCTGTTGGCCTCAGTCCTGCATGCTGCTGAAAGACCAAAGAGCAAGGAGAACAGCCTCGAGTATTAAATAAGCAGTAAGGGGTGGCAGGTTGGGTTTTGCAGTCATCGCTCTTCTCATGCGCCGCAGGAAAACAAGATGAACAGTTGCAGCTACTCAAGGTGTGAGAACGTCTCTGCACAAGCCCCGTTATGTATATAAGATATATATATAGGCATTGAAATATTTTGAAAAGGGGAAAAGGCCTGTCTGGTACAATTTATATTTTAATTCATATGTTGTATTATATAATCACAGACTTGTTTGGGTTGGAAAGGACCATAAGATCATCCAGTTCCAACCCCCTGCCATGGGCAGGGACACCTTCCACTAGACTGTATCACCCAAGGCTCTGTCCAGCCTGGCCGTGGACACTGCCAGGGATGGGGCAGCCACAGCTTCTCTGGGCACCCTGTGCCAGCGCCTCAGCACCCTCACAGGGAAGAACTTCTGCCTTAGATCTAACCTAAATTCCCCTGTTTCAGTTTGAACCCATCACCTCTTGTCCTATCACTACAGTCCCTGATGAAGAGTTCCTCTCCAGCATCCTTGTAGCCCCCTTCAGACACTGGAAGCAGCTCTGAGGTCTCCACGCAGCTTCTCTTCTCCAGGCTGAACAGCCCCAACGTTCTCAGCCTGTCTTTGTATGGGAAGTGTTCCAGCCCCTGATCATCCTCGTGGCCTCCTCTGGACTTGCTTACAGGGAGCTTTCTGTGTCAGCTTAAGCTCATGGTTTGAAGAGGAATCCAGTCGGTAACTGAATTTTTTCGCTTGTTCCCAAGAGGAACACAGAATGATGTGCTAAGTTACCCAATGGGGACCTCTTCTCTCATTTTATTTTCAGGAAAAAGGCACTTAAACTAGTTACCTACACTGCAGGTGTGCTTTCCATCCGAATGAGAGGGAAATCATTTCTGAAATGTTAAGGTTAACAACTTCTAAGTGTGCTGTGATGTTTTTCAAATACCAGCTGCACCATACTTTGGCATGATCCTGATTACAGTGTTTAAAGCCACCACTCAAGATGTCTTATGATAGACAATTCACATTTATTTATTCAGAAGACAAGGTGAGGACATTGTACTTGTTTGGGCATTATTAGCTATTGATCTTGTGTGTTACTGCTGGTACTTTTACAAAGTTCTTTCCAGTTTGACTCCACTCTTTGAACCAGTCTGAGAAATATTTGAGACTCTGCCTTTCTGTGAATCCTCTGACCCGCATCTCGATTTGAAGCTCTCCAGTATTTGGGAAGGTTAACATCAATGTTATTTTTAATTATTGTAAAACATATGTTACTATTATTTTTATTACACATTCTCATAGTATCGAAAGAATTGTGAGATTGAGCATCTACTTAACTGCCTCCTTTGAGGGTTCCTGCTTACCCCAAGACTGGTTTATTATCACTCCTGCTTTCCATGCACACGGATGTGTCAGCACTAGTTACCTACACTAGTAGGTAACTATATCAACTGCACAGGAAGTTGCAGTTATATATAGAAGTTACATATATATATATGTAAGATATATAACTATATCACAGCACAGGAAGAAGTTGTTTGTTAACTTAACATTTCAGAAACGATTTCCCTCTCATTCAGATGGAAAGCACACCTGCAGAAGTGAGTGTGGAAGCCATTTGCTTCCAAGATGCTGCCCTGTTACAGGGCTCACAGCAGGGAGAGCCCATGCTGTCAACTCCAAAGTGGTGCCCTAGCCTACGTCTGCCTTCGCAGATAGAGCAGACTAGCAGATCTGAACAGTGTAAGAGTTAGTGTTGAGACTGGCATCCTCACTGTGCAGTTTTTAATATGTTGCATTTGGGGACAGGGCATTGCCCACCCTTGGACTAGCTTCAGAGGGGTCCCAAAGACCGAATGCCACTTGTGACTGAAGCACGTCTTCTTGCTTAGCTTCATCCAGAAGGAATCCAGTTGATATGCTCCAAGGGCACTCCACAATGTGAACTGAAGTACTGTAAAAGCAGACTACCAGGAGGTTCACATCAAAAGCAGCTTCCTGAGCCAAAAAAGCAGACTGATTTTCTGTGTAATTACAGATGTTCAGAGCATCACAGCACTCCCTTGGCATTTTGTTAGGTCAGGAGTCATAACTGCAGCAGTAACACTTCTGGAAAGGGCTTTGTTTTAAGACAAAAAAATATTTCTCAGCATTAGTAGCCAAAAATTTAATAAGTCTCCCTCCTAAATATCACTGTATTTTTATAGGAATTCATTTTATAAACACTATGACAGTATTTTTCTGTAACACCAAAATAAACATGATGCATAGATTTACTTTTTGTCTGTTTAGTAAAACAGATAATCTATGATCCAATCCCATGTGGTTATGATGGAGCAGTGCATTGCTGACTGATGCTCTACAGCACAAACACTGAGTTTTATGACACTGATTTGTGTGCACATGTGCTAAGATACAAGGCCTGTATTACTGCAGGCTGTAGGTAAAATGCTGTAGGCTGGGTGCAAAGCCCCTGGTGGGGTGCTGGAAAACAGAGAGGCCAAAAAGTCAAGTCTAAACTAGGTAATGGGCCCCCTCATTACCTCTTAAGATCAAAATGCGAGTTTTACTTCTGACTTAGCAGAGGATATCATTACCACCAGACCGGGTTATTGGTACCATTCAAGAGCGGCCAAAGGTCACATATTGAAAGCATCAGAATCAGCTTCTGCAGCACCTTCAATTTTTCTTGGAATTCACCCAACCAGTCCCAGAGAAGGTTTAACATTGTTGGGATATGAGATCATTATAGCCCAAGCTGGTGTGACAAGTGATCATAATAGTGATGTTTCTGAAAAGGTGGATTGGGAAGCAGAGACTTATAATCCAAATAAGACAGTGATAAAGGAGCTTGTTCTTATTCTTCTTAATAAGCAGCACAGAATTTCCTGTACTAAACCAAATTAGTAAAGAGATTTCCATCTGGGAGACACTGCTGTGCTTTGTCCACATTGTTCTAACAACAGCCAAGTCAAGTATTTAAAGTCAGAAGCTTGTCTGAAGACTATCTGCAAAGAAAATGATGTTTTCTATGTGCAACAGGACATAGTGTTCTTCAGGGCACAGTGTGTTGCAATAGTACTTCTGCCTTTTGGAGCATTTTAGCTACTGTCATGTATAGACAAGTTGCTATCTTTCTTATGAGACAGAATAAAAGCAGGTGATGCTGCCAAAAAATTTAAGATACTTTTTCCTATTGTGCCATAGCTGACACTGAGAGCCACAAAAACATTTCTGCATCTCTGGATAGCATTCCTCCTGTGTACCCTCATATTTTTAGTTCTCAGCTCTTCTTCACCTGTAAATAGCTTTGAAAGAGGGCTTCTGACATTCAGATCTATTACTACTCACTTCAGGAATACAGCGCAGCAAAACTTATCCCTGACACTAGTAAACGTCCTGTGGATTGTCTCTGTGGAAAGAGGCATATGCCATTTACTAGTTAGTCCGTCTGGTTGGAGGTTAAGCTATAAGAAAGCTGGGACAGTTTGCCTCTGCTATCACTTGTTCTGCAGGAGGAAATACTGGCTGCCTTCTCTCATGATTCCTGGGAAGAAGCACACTTTCAGCCTCCAAAATGAGCGACCTCCTGTCACAAGGACTAAATCAAACACCAAGGAGCAGGCTGTATAAAGGATTTAAGTGTTGTGGTCTAAGTGACACCACAGCTGTAGATGGGTGTAGATGGGCACTGGCATACAGCTTCAAGGAATGCCCCCCTAAACCAGCTCTGTCATACAAAGAGCAAAGCTGTTAGCAATTGCAGTGTCTCTCAAAGTGTGGAGGGTATCACACAGCTGATGTCTTCTGCCCTAATGTTTACTACATCTGTAAGGGGGGATATTATTACACTGTTAAAAAAGAAATTGGGTATTCCTGAAAGACTCTTTAATAAAAGGGGAAAAAAAAGCTTTTTAATCAACTGGCAAAAGTAAATCTGGTGCTTACTCCCTTTCAGACCCTGAAAGCTGGCTGAAAGAGGGATGGGATTTCTGTTTCATAAATGTATTAATAGAATAATTATATATTTTTTGCATATCTATTTGACTGTCCATGGACTGGATGTGGCTTTCTCTGAATTTGGCCCCAAATCTAACAGAATCCATGCCTCTGTGGAGTTTATTACCCAGCATGGAGATTTTGGTCTCTGTCTTCAGGATTTGCTGGGTTGTTTGACAGTCCCTTTCAGGAAGAGCCAATAATCTTTTAATCTCTTTGTGTACTTCAGCCCCAAACATCAACTTCAGCACGCACCCAGCTTTGGAAGATGCAGTCACCATTGGCATCTGGAGGTCTCATTCTGTTGGCCAGAGCTGGTGTGCAGCAACAGCTTTGCCCTTTGGGTCAACAAAGTCTTGGGGTACCTTCATCAACAGCATTTCTACTTCAGACAAAAAGCAGCTGGTAAAGATCATTATGGTGACAAGTAACATAAGGTGCTCCCCTTAATTCTTTGTTATTTAAAAGAGTTCTGTGGCCTTCCTTAACCCAGGGCACCCATTAGTAAACAGAGTAACACAGTTGGGAAGTTGCAACTGAAACAACAAATTATGACTATTTTCACAGGATCTGTGTCTATAAGCAAATCTCAGAAAGGGCTGAGGAGCTGATACATGCAGTAGAGTCAGGGAGACACACACCAATTACAGCAGGGTTTGTATCAGCCCCTTAATGCATACCAGTATTGAAAATGAAACAGTTACTCAAGAGTGTATTCAAAGTACACAACTAAGTGCTACACAGAACAATTCTAACAACATTCACACACATATCTGGAAGTAACATGTGCCTTGTGTTACTTCAAGCCTGAGATGCTGCAAGCAAAAGCAGTCTGTCTTAAATACACAAAAAAAAACCAAACCCCAAAACGCACTCCAACCTTTTTCTCTGCAGATAGTCTGAGCAAATGGTGTCTGTCAGCTTCTCAGTAACAGAAAGCAGATGCAGAATGGCCATCCAATCCTCTGAGTTTGCCCCCAATTTATGCTGCCGAAATGACATTAAAAGAAATTTCTGGAATTGTTCAGAAATGATGTAATTGCCATTCAAATACAGATTGTAACTCTCTGTTACTGTTCTACCTGCTAATGCAATCATTCTCGGGTGGCTGTGGTGATGCATCAGACATAATAAAACACAGTAGAAAGAGCTATTTGCCTGAAATACTTCAGCAGCTGTTACAAACTTAGTATCTTGAATGAAAGGATTAGATCATGGAAAGAACAGAAACTGACTTTCTAGGCCTTTCCGTCTTTGAAGAGAAGCTGAACCACTGGCAACAGCATGTAGCAGATAGAAAGAGCATTTGCTTTGGGTAGGAATGGTAACCGAAAATGGTTACAAATACTTGAAGCCCATGGGACAACATTAAGATTTTTCCTTAAAATATATGTAATAAACTTCCATTAAAAACAAGGTTTAAACTTTTAATTTTGATAGACTGGACTTTTTGGGGAACTGCTCTTTGAACGAATGTTTGACTGCCTCTACCAGCTCCATTAGAATGAAATGCTGCCTCGTGATCAGGAAGCTACAGTCCGTTCTCATTAAACGTGGGAGACTTACAACACCTTAAACAGAGCATCAGAAGCCAGCGAGGACAGGAAAATACCATTGTCCCAGTGAAAGGCACAGTCAAGCAGAGCTCTTTTACTAACAGGTTGTGATTCCCCATGGCCAAGGACCTGTGGCCTTAGGAAGAATCATAATTTGTCTAAGAGACAAACGTCTATGATGAAGACAGAGAAGATGCCAAAATCAGTCCCAAAATGCTTTGTTAGTGGTGGGCAGGCAACTGCTGTGTGAAAGACTAAGCAAAAAGGAAAAAACCATTAATCATTACAGTTATACAGCTCACAAGCTACTATCATTTGGAGTCTTTTGAGCCATCCCTTTGATCTCTTGGAAGTAGAGGACATGCAGGACACGAAGACCTGTGGCTTGTTTTCTGCACGAGGAAGGTGCTGACTGATTTTAAGGCACTTACACACTGCTCTATCTGCCTGGGAAGACCTTACTGTAACTAAGGACCATTAGCTGTTGATTCTGCAACAAAAATACCCTGAAACCTGAGATGAAAGAAGTGCACCTATAAAATCTTTTGATTAGCCAGTCCCATTTTTTCAGGGCTATGTAATGACCCTAATCTCATCTATCATTGAAGAGGATACAGGGGAACAATGTAGAATGCTTTATCACTTCACACTTTTAATACATTTGTGTGCAATTAGGTTTTATATATAAATTGAATTTTACAACATCCTAAAATAGTCAGTGTTAATCATCTTCTTCTTCATACCAGCAGAGTATCAACAGAGGGTTATATTGTGGAAACAATCAACAGACTGAGGTAATCATACAGTTTTTGAAGCAGGTGGTCATTCTGATGCAAAACACTACGTCCATTTTAAGGAAAGGAGAATAAACTTACAGGAACGTGGATTCAGTCTTGGCTGTTTCCATTGGGTTGCACATCACTGCTTCTCTGTGGTAACTGTGTTTATAAAATCCCAGCCAGCTCCCACTAACCTCCCCCCATCCACCTCCACCACTCATTTAGCATTTATACGGAGCTTGCATTTCTGTAATGAAAATAAATGAATTAAGATAGATTGAATTTCCCTCTGGAAACAGGATCTACTTCAAAAGTAAACAAAAGATTATCATCAATTTAACTTCTGGAGTATAAATGCTCTGATGCAGTTAGCCAGACATCAGAAAGACTCAGTCCTACCATCCATTCTAAAGCTCCTTAATCACCATACCATATAATAAGGTCATTTTCTCAGGTTTGGGGTATATTTGGACGTTTCCCATAGGCTTTAATGGAACCAGACCCATATGAACTAAATCTTCTCTCCCTTCTGTGTCTTTAGTGACTCTAGATACTTTCTGCTTATTGTATATTATTAGTATTTTATAAGCAGTGAGGTTTAATGCCTTCTAGCTTTCATGCTCTAAACACTTAAGACTGACTCTGTCCAAGAGATCTGCATAGCTTGAACACATAGTGTGGGCTGGCATGAAGATCACTTGATGAGCCTCTAGAGCCCTTGTTTAACTGCAGGTCTGACTGGCCAACTGTTAACAGCCTCACAGGGCCTGGAAAAGCTGCAAATCTGTACAAAGTCTACAAATCTCACTGATTGCTTCGTTTTCTGGCTTTTCTGAGGCAGAAGTTGAACTTTTATCATTGTAGTTTAACTTCATACAGGGTCACAGATGCTACTTTAAGCAGTCTGAGCAGGTAATTTTACAGTGTAGCAGGAGAGGGGATATAGATCTGACTTAATGGGAGGCAATGAAGATTAAAATGGGCTTCAGAGAGGGAGCAAATGGAACGACCAGTGATCACAACTACTGGGCAAAAATGAAGGGCAGGCAGCAGGAAGTTATGGTGACAGGGACATCCAGTTGCCTTCACCAGCTTGAAGGCTCCTGAAATTCATGCACATTTGCATTTTCGATCCCACATTTCCCTGTTCAACCTCTACTAAGGTACTCAAGACAACAAAGCACCTTGTGATCTCAACTGCTGAAGACATTTACCTCCCAAAAGCTTCTGCCTGAGAGAAAATACTTAACTGTCCAATTGCCAACAAGGAGCATTAAAGAAAAGCACTGGAGGCTGAACGAGCCTTTTTTTACTTTTTCGGAAATACTGGTTTTCCACTTTGAAATTCTGAATTTCTTTTTCAATTTGGAAAAGAAGAAGTTGCTGTGAACACCACCCCCTGTACACCACCCCCTGTAATACCCACTAAAATTACCTGATTCTGCTTCTCCCCTGGAATTTCCGAGTGCTGCCCTTATTCTGTAATGAGGCTGAGCCTGTTTCCCTGCTTCTCAGAAGTACTGCAGGGAGCAGTGTTTGTCTGTTCATTACACATCCGGGAGAAGCTTACACTTCTGAACTGCTGGTTGCATGAGTAATGGTTTATTGTGGTGAGAGTTCACTGTAAATGTCTATTAAGTGAGACATTTGGTTAAGGAGGACCAGAGTGCACCTCTCATGCCAGGGTGGGACTTAAAATGTAAGAGGTATTTGGCTATATTAATCTGGTTACAATGTCTATTAAGTCTTAATTTTGGCTCCTTCACTTTGAAGAACATTTGTGATCTGGTAGGCAAACATGCCAGGTAAATGTAACGTGGCATCCAGTCTTCTGTCAAGGCAGGCAGGAGAGAGAGTTTTAGGGTTTGACATGGTGACCAGACATGAAGAAAAGGGGAAACTTTCTTGTTGCCTTGACTGAGTAACTTTGCCTGTTCCTCATTTCAATTTATCAATGCACAAAGAGAAAAGCAGAGAGACAGTTCTGCTGCAGCTTTCCTATTCTTCCTTCCTCTCAGAAGATGAGGAAATCTTCCATGCTTGGTCTCTCACCTGCAGAAATACAGTAACTGCCATGTACCTCAAAAGACCTCTGACCTAGTCCTCTAGAATTAAATAAGCTTCTTCCCCTGCAGTGTCATTGCCTCCTGACCTAGAAGATGGAAACTTACACCCTAGTACCACCAGGTTATTGAGAACCCCCTTTGTCAACACAGTAATGAAGGCCTCAGTACTGCCTGCTCTGAAGACATCCCTGGTTCGCCACGAGCCAGGGTCAGGGGCTGGGACATGAAGCAGGGTCCTTCAGCATCTCATAAGCTCAGAAGATCTGGCAAGATGAAGAACCAAACAAAGTCAAGGTCTAAATCTCATCTCAAGTTGTGTTCTCTCCAAGTAGTTTATCCCAAGGGAAAGATGACTTGCAGAGCTGTCCTGGCACATTGTCCTGTGCTTAGTCTTCTAGTCATCAGTAGCTCATTTTCATTATGTTATTTATTTATTTTTTCCGTGAAGTCACTGTCTGTATGTAAATGAAGTGGGTTTAGATTATATAAGGAAATTCCAATGTTTTGACTTCTCTCACACAAAGCTCAACATAACCCATAGGTCTATTCCTGTAAACCTTACTAGAAGATACTGAAACATAATACCACATGAGATAATTCCTACTAATAAAGCATGTCTCTGTCTATGGGATTACCTCTCAAGGCTCCAGTTTCTAAGAGTAACTGACTGTATTTAATAACTTTCTGTTGCAGCAGCATATAGTTAAGGAAATTTCTCTTTCATGACTTTAAAACTTAAAATATCAGTATTTCAGTTGTACACACACAAGTATTTTTGAACTAATTGTTCAGTACAGAGAAGGCTGAAAATCCAGATTTAGGCAGGATAATACAAAAGGTCTGTAATACAAACAAGCACAGGTTCATCAGCAACCAAACCAAAATCTGTAAGGTGCAGACAATGCCACTTTATTTAAGAACACAGAGAAGTGTTCCTTCGCTCTCATTCAAGTCATCGGACTTCCTAAGGATATGCTTGAAGTGAGATAGAAAACAGAACATACTGAACTCCTCTGGAAAAGCAACACCCTACAGACCCAAATGGCCCCCCTATATATTGTACAGATGTTTTGGGTTTGAGTACATAGCAAATCCCTAGGGAGGGGTTACCTCCCTTTAGTTCAAGCTTACAGTGGTGGTGATCAGATGGAGGACCCTGTCTATGTGTGATGAGATTTTCATGCCACCCATGCAAGCAGCCAAATAGAAGCTCATTTGTCAACTAGTCCAGTTGTGAGAAAGTGGCTTTGTGTAAAAGAAAAATCCAAAATCACAGGGCCTCTGCAGCCTCCTCTCTGTAAATACATTCACCCCCTGCAACTCACAGGCTAACGCAGAATGAAGGAAATAAGGTTTTGTGGTCATATCATTAAAATATTGGCAACAGTAGCAACACATATGATACTTGAGGGAGTTAATCGCTCATTCCCCCTCTAAGGAGCCTAGTCAAATAGCTACCATTGGTGTTGTAGAAGCCAAGCCAAATCAAAACAAACCCCCATGCCAATGGTATGTCAGTGGTTGTATCTTCATCAGGAATGCCAACACCTTCTGGAAATACAAACGTCGTGACTGGAATTTGTGATTTATTTTCAGCTTCCAAAAGAAATGTAACAACTGAGATCTATGAAGAGGGTTCCTGTGCCACCTCCCTGCTCCAAATCACTGAAAGCTTCACAAAGCCATATCTTTCAGCTGGCATCAACTGGCATAACTACTGATTTCGAATGAACTAAGCTGATTTATGCCAGCTGAGAGGTGGCCACTATAAATTAACAGATATCTATGAGCTGATCAGAAGTCTAATACCTGTGTACAAATTATGCCATACTATTTCACAACATTAGAGATCATTTCTTGAGTTGCTAGTTTGCTTCTAAGTTCTCTGTGGAGTGATTAATTCACCAAAGTGACCATGGTAAGTAAAGTTTTCTAGCAATGACTAGCATTGCCAGTTCCTTTGAGTGAAACAAAGGCTAAAGTTGTTCCCAGTTTTTGCTGCAAATTACACAAGTGCCAGCATATGAGTGGACATCACTTAAAATGCTTGAAGATGTGAGTGTGATGTAACTTTTGCTTGTATTACGTAACACATAAATGTCTGTTTTCAGTTTTGGAAAAGACGTCTGACATTTGACTGAGTACATTTAGGATCCCACAGTTCCCACTGCTAGAGGTCTGTCTGCTTCCTGAATACCAGAATAGATTACTTTGAGCTCCAGCATGGCATCTTCCATGGTTAGATGGCACAACAGTAACCTATACAAGCTCAGAGAAGATGGTCTTTAAATCCAGCAAGTGGAAGAAAAATCAACTAATTTGTCAATACCTTGGTACAAAGAGTGGGGAAGTCCAGTGTTCCTTTACTACAAGAAATTGTGCTTCAGATTGTCACGAACAGTACATCACAAAGTGAGAGATTAAGTAATTATTAACTGACTATGACTTGAACATGTGTCTTCTCACCTAAGGAAAGGATAGCAAAATATTTATAGCACCAGCCCATGCACATGAATAAAGATGTCCCTGAGTAAGTACCTATGAAGTGAGAAGCCAAATGCACAGGAAATCCTTCATGCTTTTATTTGCCACATATTGCACCCAGCTGTTAGTACAAAGATTCTTGTTTTATAGATGAATCACAGAGAGGCTCAAGTCCAATTCTATAAACTATTTAGTCACCTCATCTCAGTTCAGTTGCATCTCTCAGGGTCTGCCTAAATGATTTCACTGGGTTATTCATGATGCTTGCTCTAGAAACAGTATTTCTGTCATAGCTTACGAAGTTTAAACAATTCCAGTCTTACATTTAGTCACTGGCCACCTGCCCATCTGAGAAATGGTATTTATGGAAGACTATTTTAAAAAATCACACCCTCTCATAAATGCTATCTGAGGGCCTCTGCTTGTTCCTAGCTTTGCTTTGGAAAGCAAAGGAATGCATTTTCCTACAGCTCTTTAGCACCCTCTGTTGTTTTCTTTTTCTAATCAGAATTTGAATTGGTGTGGCATTAACAAAAAAGAATATATGCAAAGTCTTTCTCTAAAGCAGCATAAAAATAAGGATCAGTAATATAGTAGTGTGCAACCAGAAGGCAAGGAAAGCAAAAGGTTATAGGTAAGATTCTATACCAATTCACTGACTCACACAAAAACGCTTCCTTGAAGGCAGAGAGATTTTAGCTACTCCCTTCAGCAAAGAATTGAGCCTAACAATGCAGAAGCTTTGTCTTATAAGACCTGAGTAGTGGCTGCAGAATTTAACCTTATAAACTGGAAACCATAACATAACACACAACATTATACTAGGGCAACTATAAACAATGAGAACTAGGTCTAAAGGCTTATTAAGTGTTCTCAGATGATGAACTTGTAAGATGTGTTTTGGGTGGTTACAGAAAGTGCCAAATGGATTCAGTTTGTCAGCCAGTTATTCAGCCATTGCATGGCTACACGTTATTATTACTTGTTATAGACTTCAAGTGGACGTGGGGAACCAAAAAGCTCAACACACAAAACACACACTCAAGGTAAGATTTAACTGAGTTGGACAAAGTCCATATGCATGTGAAGAAGTACAATTGATCTGAGGATCTTCTACAATTCTTTGTACCCCTGAAGCTACTCAAGAACAATTTCCATGGCTGTCTCTTGAAATGCTTGTTTCAATTGAACTCATAAACTTGCCATTGTTCTCTGAATTAACTCTTATTGCCTTCTAAATGATGAATATAACTCAGTATTGAAGTGGCACGTGTAAATTTGCATAGATCAAAAATGCAGAGCTTCACAAAGTTTCATGGAAGATATAGAGAGTCAAAAATCAAATCCAAGAGTCATGAAGGGCCTGAGCTCTTTAATAACTGTTGTGGCTCAATGCAAAGATAGAAAAATCTTTGGCCAGGCAGAGTTCAACATGGAGGTGAATTTAGAAGCAGGTACATCTGAAAAACCAGGAGCAAGTCAAAAGCCATGTAACATGTATCTGACTTCCTCCTGGGTTTTCTCAACAGGGCAGAAGATTTGCCCGGGACTTGCCTGTGTAAGGCTTATGCCAGAACAAGACAGATGGGATTGGATGCAAAGGGTGGAGAGCATCCTCCGGTCCCTAGGATAGATGGTGGGTCAGGGTCAACATCTTGTCTAAACGCCCTATCTTATAGTTAGAATTTACCCTTTGACACTTCAAGTTTCTCTTCTCTTGGTACCTAAACCTGACAGAATCTTGGGTGTTCCAAATCAGACGAAACTTGATTAAATGGAAGTACCACTAAATGTCAGACCACAGCAGATACTGCAGCATTGGAACTTAAAAATCAGTTACACCAGGAGTGAGATACCATGTGAAATGTCAGAGCAATGCCAGAATGAAATAGCTGGTAAAGAAACTTACTATTTTTCATTACTATCTTAGCAGCTGGTGGTTGGTTCAGGGAATTCTATGCTCTCACCCCCTTCCAAGCTCCTCTAAGACATACTTTGAAAAAAAGGAATGAAAGGAATATATGATAGCAGAGGTTGGTGGTATGTAAAAATGGGCAGTTAACATTTACATGTAAAGATTCCTTGAAAACCAAAGCCCTGCAACAGGAAATCAATAGTGTCTGATACAAAATGGGTGGGGATACCTTAGGCAATATATGATGACAGCAGTGAAGGATTTTCACTAGCTTTCAAAAGATCAACAGATAGATCAATATTACAAGCTTCTGTAAAAACCTGGTTTTGTGCTCCGTAAGTAACTTCCAGTCTGCACTGCACCCAGAACAACTGTTTTGATTAATGTTTCAGGAAAATACTGTGATTTAAATGTAGATCAATGGCAATCACACTACCCTGAAGTCAAGCCAAAGAATTAAAAGTCAACCCAGCAAATCTACTGCAAAAAAAAGAAGCAAAACTAGCACTTTCAACAATATAAGCTGAATATAACTTCAGCATTTCTTCTATTTGCCTCCTCTGTTTGGAACGTTAACTGCATGTGTGATGCTTTACAGTGTCCAAATGCCTTTTTATTTTACTTACAAACCAGCATGCAAAACTTACAAACCATTACTTCCATGCAAAATGGATGAAGAGAACAGAAGAGCTAGAACGCTATAAAGGAACTGAGTGATCAGAAGGACCAGAATTACATGCATGGATGACACTTGAACAGAACAACAGGAAAATGCAGCACTGTTCCCTTAGGAAGCAGAACCAAAACACACCAATCCGATGTAGAAACTCATCAGTTTAAAATGACAAACAAAGCAAAAGCTCTCAGCTGCAGAGGTGTTTTCATGTAACAGGTGTTGGATAAAAGTTAAGGCACAAACTTCCAGTAAACATACAAAAAGTACACACACACAACCTTGTGTACTACATACTCATGTTCAGGAGCAGCTACTCCAAGTACGTATCAGCAAGAGGTCAGGAACATCACCTTCAGCAACGGAGTAGAAAGTCTTGTACCACATCCTGCTCAGCAAAATTAAGGTCGCAGAGGAATACGAGTGGCTTCAATAAACATCAATCCATGAACAGGGCTGGGCCCTGGCCCACCTACAGCATAGTTTAAAGGAGTACAGGATACCACAGCCCGAGCTGAAACGGGATCTGTGGGCCCATGGACAGGGGGTGGACAGGGGTCCCTGGTGAGGCTGCTTAGGGCCTCCAAGACCCAATATTGCCCTCAAGGCTCTGACAACTGGATTCACAGATGACAGCAGGTTTAAAACTGAGTATTATTTTCCCTCTGATCAGCACGTACACATCAACTGGATTGCAGGGCTGAGCTGTATCCTTGTGCTCTATTTAGGAAGGAAGGGTAAGAAAGCCCTGGGGCTGGAGAGATTTCACCTCTGTTGGTGTGTCTAGTGTCCTCCCCTCCAGGACATGAAATGGCAGACTCCTGACCTGTACCAGCATTACTCCCACTTGTGGTGTTTGTTTGGGATTTTTTGTTTTCTAACAAAAAATAAATGTTCTCACAATTATAACTTCTATATTATAAGCAGATACCAATCATCTGCCACTCTCCTGTTCCAAGGACGTATGACAACTTAACTTGGAGCTGTATTGTCCAATACTGGATACACCCAGCAGCAGCTCCAGAGGCCAAGTCTACCTTTATGCTTGTCAGAAACACACTCCTACATTGCCTTCCCCACATCTCAAAGCATCCCAGAAGCACATACAACTTTCAGCTTTGCTGCCCATAATGCTCAGATATGCCAGTTCCCCAACATTTTATCTTTCATAGCATGTAACTTTTCACAAAAATGCCCTTCTGGATGAGGAGATGTTTTGAATAAGGAAATAATGTCCATCTAATGGCTGTATCTAACAGCATATCACATGAGAGTACTCCAGCAACTCATGAAAGTTTTCAGACTTCAAGGAAAAGGCCTCAGGTTGGAAAATTACCGAGATTCCAAAGTATTCAGGTAAGTGCTGGAATGAAATACTGAAGTGAAACATCCTCATGAAGCAAGATGAAGTGGACAACTCTTTTACTTACAATATCTGTAAAGAGAAAAAAACACCACAAATCCAGTTTAAAGCAGGAAAAATACTTTTTATCTTCTACAGAATGCCACCATCAGAATGCAATGCTTCTACCACTTCTGACAGAAGGATGACTAGTAATATTTAAGTCGTAATATCCTGTAATATTTAAGTCGTCGCGGGTTTATGAAGCATTACTAAAGAGTCTATGAAAGCTGATACCAAAAAGGAAATATGTATAATGTATAGGCCTATAATGCTATACCCATGACTTAAATCTTCCTCAGGAAGTTCTTAGTATCTGCATTAAACCATAACTGATAGATGTTCTCAGGAAAAGCATGCAGAGTTATCAAAATCAAATATAAAACCCTGCTAGAAACTGGGGGCTTTTAAGAAATGTTAAAAGTCCTCAGGTATAGTAAACCCAGTCAAGTTTCAAACAGACAAGACAGATGATCTGCTGTTCTGCTGAGACAAATCTGGCAAACATCTCTCCTTTACTGGAGTTAGCAAGCAGAGCTGCTGAACTTACTGCACAATGCCTTTGTGGGGTTGACCTGCTGTCCAGCAAGCAGCTGCTGCAGCTTCCTGATGTCTATGCGTGCCTCAGCCATGCTTTCCGGATCTCTGTCTTGAGAACTTTGACATCCATCCTCTAACGCTAAAAGCATAAGAACACAACACTTGGTCAAAACATCAGAAGGAGTTGCAACTCCTATAGGAACACACTTGATAATCACTGAACAGCTGGTACGCAAAGGGTTTGTTTTCAGAAACAGTAGTACAATGAAGAGAAAGCCCAGTTTTCCTACAAACTTGTTAAGGATACTGGAATTCCCTCACTAACATGAAATAGCCATTGGCCACTTTTTAAGGTTTCATTTGAAAAAAACTCAAGAGTACTTGATGCTATTTTGTAAGAACTACCAAAAGGTAAGTACAGTCATCAGCATCACACTGAGATCAGATAGTCTACAGGAGGCAACAAACCTGGAAGGCAACTTACCCCAGGAAGGATTTCCCAAGTCTTTAAAATGCGTTGTTACACAAACTAAGTCAGTTTCTATTTTCAAGTTCATTTCTCCACTCAAGTTTGCTTCAATCATCTGCAATACAATCAATCTCAGTTTTAGGCAAGCCTCTTTCACACTGAAGAATTACAGAAGAATAAAGTGCAGCTTTGTTCAAGTACGAGCTTCCAAAAGCACTTCAGTGCCTCCACAGCTCAGCTGTACTTTCTGAAGATGGTTTGAACATTTGAAAGTTCAGCTACAAAAAGCATTTCTCATCATTCCTGTGAGATGTAGCCTAGATCAACCTCCTTGAAATCATGAAAAGAAATAAATTCAATTGCTCTCCAGTACTTCTAGAACAAGCACTGGCTTTGGGAAGCTGATGTGTTGAGGAAAGGCTTTACAAACAGGAGACTCAAGCTAGAGAAATGCAAGGTTTCCTGCATTTGCACCAGCACTCCAGAAAGCCAGGGTGGACTGGAAACCCACCATGTCAGAGTCTAAAGCACAGGCTGACAACCAGGAGCTCTGAGTAGGATTTCCTTTAAATCCTACCTCAAGTTTACCTTAAGTTAATTCCAGACGCCTAACACAAGACTCACTTAACAGGCATTTCTTTAATGAAATCACCTTGGAAGTCTCCAGGTGGCTTCCTCAACAACCACAATTTCCTACCAGCTATAAAGAGTGGCTTGTAGCAACACAATTCTTTCAAGGATTCAGTATAAAGAAGGAAAGCTTCCCAGGAAGCCCAGGACAAGCTTTTCTGTGTTAATCCTAAAATAAATCCTATCATTCTCTTCAACTCTTACAGAGTCTTCAGATGCCTTTAGTGCAATGTCTTATCCCAAAGTAAGACATAACACGAGGCGCCGGTTTGGGCAACAGGGAAACATGCTATGTCCAAGATAAAATAAGGTCTGTAGGACACACATCTGAAGTGACTTAACTTACAATGGAATTGCTGAGATTCTTCATTCTGTCCACAACACTCTTCATTGTTTTCAGCACTGGTAGGTAAATACTGACCTAGAAAGACATCAGAACTGCATTGGCACAAATATTTCATGTGTGACTGGGATGTGATGCATTTAGTTCTCCCTTCAATTCTATCTTATTTTGGCCTCTGTCATCTACTGAGTGCAGGAAGCACAATATTTAACTGAAATCAGCAAAGGTCTCAGGAACAGAGGAACTCTTTCTCATTACACTAACAGGCCATCGCTCTGGCGATCACTTCAGACATACAATCCCATCTGTGTTCAAAATAAATGAGAGACAGGTTTTTGCAGATCAGATTCTCACATGAACCCACATCTGTGTTACTGAGCAAGTAAATAGTTACTATAGCCAAAAGGGGAAGAACACAATTCCCATGATACTGTAATCACTTCTGCATCAGTGGATAGCTGAAATAACACAACAAAACACATCAAGTTTCTACTAAGTCTTATGTCTTCAGAATTTAAATGCTCTCAGCTATAAAGGTAACAGACATCCATAATCTCAAATAGGAGCACATTTGCACAAAGTCCTTTCCTTGCAAGTGTGCTAAAAGTCAAAAAGGATATAAAAAGATATATAAAAATCAGGAGGAAACACATATACATCTAACTTTGCCAGGCAGGCCATGCATTTCAGAAAGAACAGATTATTTGGGCCCCCTGGTACCTAAACAGCTGAAACAGTCAAAACGTGTGCCCTTTGGAGGTGCTCCTACCTAAAGCCATGCAAACCCTCTGCTCCTCCTTTCCTTCACCCTGAGTACCACAGCAATGACTGGTAATGACCTGCTCTGTTTCTATAGGTTCTGGAGACTCTCTTGTCAAGATGGAAGCCATGTCTCATCACTCTCCAAACCTCTAGCTTCCAGCTTTCCCTCTTTCCTTTCACCTTCTCTCCAAATCCCACTGGTAGTATACACCACAGCAACAGCATTCCACTTGCAACCTCCCCTTTCCATAGGGAATATAAAATAAGAGGCTTACATCAAAGTCTGGCACACTGGGCTCTCTGAAGTCATTCCATAATCTTCTGGGAATAACCCCCACAGGAATGTCATGTGTCACAATCCTACTGCTGCTTGATAAGGATGGCTTGAGGGAAGAGAGAGGATGCTCTTGCAGTTAAAAACAAGACTGGAATTCTAAATTCAAACTTTTCAGACCCACTCTGGGAAATACCATAACTGAGTGCACCACTCAGCTCCAGTTTTCCATAGGTTCCTATCAGTCTGCTATTAAGGACAACCAAAAGCAAAACAGAGCCAAAATCTACACAGAAACCTCCTCCATCTAATGGCTTCAGTGAGAAGGCAATAATCCACACATTTAGAGAATGAAGTAATGGAGAAAAGTAGACATTAGAAAAAGGTGTTTCAAGCACATAGCTTTCATTCTTCCTACACCTCTTCCTTGCCTTTTGAACAACACAAAGCCGGTTCCATGTGCTACCACCCATGATGGCAGGAAAGGCTAGCAAAATGGAAAATGGTATTTTTCTTTATTTTTCTAGAATTACACCAAAGCTTCTATTTGATCTTAGGAAAAACACTTAATTTCTAAAAGCTGTTTCTTAAAGATGAAGATAAAAGCATGGTTGCACTTACTAGCTCCACAGCGACTCTGAGACAGGGGCAGTGTTTGTTAGTCAACTTCATCTTCACTGCGTTAGCGTTCTGGGCAGTTTTTAATGCTCTCGAGAGGTTCTCAGGCATCAACTCTAAGTAGATCTCATTGTGCTCTGCATCCACTCCTTCCATCTGAAATTCATCGAAGAAATTCCCCTACAGTTTTTTAAATTGGGAAATAAAACACAGCAAATGAAAAAATGACAGTGGTAAGTTTTTACCTATCAGAACTTAAGCTTAGTATGGCATGTGTACAACAGGAAGCTTTTCTGTGCCTGGTATCACCTGCAAGAGTTAATACAGGCTGCACAGGCATGAAGGCCCACTGCTTCAGGCTAAACCTATTAATTTCAGATCCTCTCTTAACAACTACCAGCCCTCAAAACCAGGGATGTAAGAGGTGAGTTGTGCTTTCCTGCTTCCAGTTTTGGCTGTGGGCCAGCCCACACCGAAGCTTTACATAAAGTGACAACCAAAGGGGATGTCCAGCCAGAAACACGAGGGCTGTGTAACCAACAGGCAGTCCTGCAAGACAGAATGCCTTCAGTGAACAAAGCCACACAGGACTGAGACCTGGAACATCTCAGGTGAGGGCTGCATGTACAATAAACCACCCTGTACACCAGACACAACTGCCCGCTCTGGTTTTCAATGTTGTGTGGTTATTGAGTGTCTCGGGCTTACCTGGTTCAGCTCACACCACATACCCACACCTCCATTTGCTACTTTATCGGAGAGGATGAAATACAGCTTGCTGACAGTCAGGCGCAGCGTGCAGGTCTTGGCTAACTTGGCGATTGTGTTAATTACACCTGGCGGAGGAAGGGGAACGTTACAGCGGGAACCGCTCCACATACTCATCCCAGCCGAGCTTCAGTCTCCGCAAACACAACTCGAGCTGCTGCGGAAGCTCCTAAACACTTCAGGGCGACCAGAGAAGCTGTGGCTGCCCCATGCCTGGCAGTGTCCAAGGCCAGGCTGGACACAGGGGCTTGGAGCAAGCTGCTCTAGTGGAAGGTGTCCCTGCCCATGGCAGGGGGTTGGAACTGGATGAGCTTTAAGGTCCTTTCCAACCCAAAAAAGTCTCGGATTCTATGAAAATCGCCTCACGCTGCCTCCCCCCACACCCAGTAAAGGTCTCTGGCCTCACGGCGCGGGCCGGGGCTGCCGCCGCGCACTGCGCTTCCCCTTCGCTGGTACAGAAGGCCCCGGAGCTCGCCGAGGCGCCGCCGCCCGCCCTCCCGTTCCCCCTCCCGGGCACACTCACGGCTGAAGTGGTTGAGGCATGCGAGATCCACGATCTTAGCACGAAAGCGCATGGCGGCTCCCAGCCCGCCGCCGCAGCACCGCCCGCCGCCGGCGCACGGCCCGGGGCGGAGCCTGTCAGGAAAAGGGCGGGCAGGGGCAGGCCCAGCTCTGCAGCTCGGCGGGGTAGTAAGTCGCACATGAAGCGCTGGTGAGGGAGAAAAGCAATAATCGTGTGAGAAAGGGCAGAGAACAGAGCTCTCTAACAGGCATTTCCCCTTCCCATCCCCAGCCGAGCCACCCAGAGCAACCAATACACCTGAAGTGTGTTGGGAGGGGATGTGTCCTGCAGGCAGGCTGCCTTTGCCCTGCTCTGTTTCAGTGCCTGGTGTGCAGGGCTCTATGCAGAGACGAGGATAGCTCAGGGAAATCCAAAGCAAAGGAAAACCTTGCTTTACCTGTCCTGTCCATGTGCTGGATAACTGGTTCCTGCAAGAGACATGCTCCTTTGCCTCTGTGGTGCTCTTAGTTCCTTGCCATCCTGGAAAACTGCTGTCCTCTTGGGTTCCTCGGGGCTGTCTGGTTTGCTTTGTCACCCTGCAAGTTCCCCAGCTAAATTGCCTTTCGCTTGATGTTTAAATACTCTAGCGATGCTGCTCACAGTGCCCTGATGCTGTGTTTTGATACAGGCATGATGAAGGAAATTAAAGAACAAAAGAAACAACTGTGTGTCTACATACCGCCAGGAAGAGCAATACTGTCTGGAGAGGTTATTCTCCAGCTGTGCTGCTCCCAGACCCTTGGCACGTCACAGAGATCAGCTGAAGACTGGCCTAGAGAAACCACTCCCGTGTTATGGGCAGTTCATTCAGTGAAATGACCTCACAGGTCACTTCCTCCTGCCCCTAAAATAGTACTTATATAATCCAGAAACAACAGTTCATTCTGTGCAATTTAAGAAGGCCAACAAGAACACAGTGGTGTTTGCTTCTTTTATTACGAAAGATACAAAATACACAGGGTGTAGTGAAGCTATTATTAGAAATGTGAACTTTTTTTGAACCAACTTTCTATTTACATACAGAAAATTCCTCAAGTGGAACAATATCAAATGTGAGACACATTATCAGAATACCATATATACAGGTTCAGAGATATAGTATCTCTGTTACTCTATACATGATTGTTACACAAAAAGTCAATTCCTATCTTTCTTACACAAGTATTTTAAATTAAGCTTATGAGGCTACTCAAGAGAATTAAAGCAGAATCTGGGCAAAGTTCTGCTATCTGAACAGTCACTTTATAAATACAGTACAAAATAACAGAGCCAGGTTTTCAGCCAGGATCAATCTTCTGTTGTGTCAAATAGCCCATGCTCCAAATTGATGGAAGTAAAATAACAAACTATTAGTAATCTTTATTGACATCAAACCAGATATATCTCAGAGACACACTGGTTTTCAGATTACTGATCAGTAATTAGGAAAAGCAAGTGTTTTTATCTATTTTTTTACAACTCTTCCCTCAAACGGAAAACCCAAATAAAATACTTGAGCTTGCTTTGGGTGATCAGACATTCTGTTAAAACAATCATAATAAAAAAGGACCACGCCACATACTGTTTTTAACTGGGACCAACTACTGCTTAGTAAAATAAGGCACTTCTTCCTTTAGTTCAGTCCACTTCCCTAGATTTTAATTTAGCTCCGTTTTACACAGAGAAGTGATTTCAGCTATGCCGCTTGTGACAGCAAAAGGGATGTTGTCAAGAACTGTTGCTCTCCAAGCGTGGATGGCCTCTACAATACCTTCTGGATTGCTTGAACCCAAGTCACATAGTGAATATATGGCTGCCAGCTGCACACCCCAGGGAACACCTGCAAAAAGTTAACACAAAGCAAGTTTATTGAAACTTTGATTTGCAATTAATGTTCCTGGGAAATGTGAATCTAAAGATGAGTTCAAGAATTGGAATTAAAACACATCAACAATTGGGATGTAAACCCAGAAAGTAGCAAGATGATAACCTGCACACAAATTCCTTAACATCTCATTTCATACTAGCAATTCCCAGTTTCCTGAACTCAGCAGTTTTCAGTATTCAAAGGGCATAAAAGATGTGAGCATCTACTGATTTTACTCTAGTTAAGGGTGATCAGACTTTTGTGAAAACAGTCAGATTTTACACAGTGTAAAACAGACATTTACCACTTGGAAGAACTTGAGACTGCAAGGAAGCCATACAAGTGGTTCAAAACAGCTCCCTAACATCAACCAATGCTTCACTGCAAAATGTACTTAACCTCTGGAATAACTTAGCAATATAGATCTCTGTTGCCCTAACTGCCTTGCTTTTTCTTACTCAGGAATTTTGACTCTCTGGCAATCCTCTCTCAATACAACACTCTTGCTAATAGCAAGCTTCTGCATGAGCTGCTCAGGTAACAAATTTGGTATCACTGCTCAAGTTAAGATCACTCTTCAAGTTCTCTGAGGCAGCTTACATGCTGTTACATGAAGCTGTGCAATTCCAAGGTGGCTGAAACTATCTCAGACTTGTTCACTGTCTAAACAGAAGGTAACATGTTTCATTATGAACATACATGTTTCATTAACTTCAGAAGAGAAAGGGACTCAAACTGAGAGCTTTGTCCTGCTATGCACTTAACATACAACTGCACAAGCAAGCTGCTTTGGCATATGTGTCTCAATCTGTGTGTGTCCTTGTTTACACTGGCAAAGCTTCGCATTGCAGATGTTACACTGAAGTTCCGCTAAATAAACATTACCTTCCTCTTTTGCCTGCTGTACAAACAGTCCAATTACAGAACTAATATTCTTCACCGCAGCAAGACATCCTTCCTTCAAACCTATCTGACCCAATCGACCTGAAAGAAGAAGAAAGGTTACTTCGTACCTCACATTCAGTCAACCTAATTTTTAGACTGACGGATTGTTGAAATATCCACAGAAAAAGCAAATTTCAATTACAAAAATTCACTCTTGTTACCATGCTGTCTTGGGAACAACAGCTGTCCTATTCCTTTTGTGACTAAAGACCCCAAGGCATTTTCCATCAGATTGAACTCCTACAGGTTTACAGTTTGTAAGTGTAAAACTCAAGGAATGCAGTTTCTCTTTGACAAACAATATTCTATAGCCTACACATACGGAAAATATCTATTGGAACCCAAAGTTTATCTATTTACCTGAATGCCATCTAGATCCTAAATAAATGAATCTAACTTAAAATTGCAAGAAGACATATTATGTTGCAAACAAAACCTTATTTTATACACTTTGCTATAAAGTATATGTAGTTACAGATGATTTCATTTTAAATACATAGAGCATGTTGGTATTTTTTATTGTGAAATCAAAGTGACATCAGAGAAACTCAAGTACTTGCTTTGCACAGGCTGACAAACAGAAAATAACTGCAAAGGATTGTAAACTTTTTTTAAGGTGAAAATTGTTGAAAAATGTGAAAAAGAAAAACTTAAAATCAAGATCCAAAAAAATGTCCAAACACTTCAATTCACTTTTGAGGCAGGCTGACACTTGCAAAAGACATACTTACACAAAGCAGATGTTCAACCAAGAATTTCGATTACTTACCAATGAGCCTGAGGATCAGTCCTGTAACACTATCAGAAACGGATTGAGCAGTTTCAGGCCCCTTTCTCTTCTTTATCCATTTATCCATAGAAGGCCAAAGCACTTTGCTGTGAAAGGCAAATGAATGTGGTAATCTGATACTGCATGACGGGGTGGTACAATATTCATACAATAATGAATGCAAATGGTTCTTCTATTTACCATCTATTTCCAAAGCTCCACCTGCATTTTTAATTCACGTTCTAGGGGAACTCAAAATATTCCAAGTATCCACAAATCTGAGTAATTTAAAGGTTTTAAACCCAAAATATCAAAGCTAACTTTCCGAAGGAATCATGCCTGTTCTGAATTGCATTCCTGTTCATCTTCTACCCATTTCCCTGCAACACCTGCATCACTACCTGAAGTCAAGAACTTACTCTATTGACTTCATATATATATATATATATATGAAATCATGTTACTTTCAAATGTCATACTAGGATGTTATGCAAGCTTTTTGTATGACTGAAAATTCACAGTTTGCATGTTACAGGTAGGATCTGATTCTTGTTTTTAAACCTGAAAGGACCTAAGACTTTTTTTCATCCTCGAAATGATGCTAATAGACCTAGTTACCTATTATCAGCCCAACTCCACACAATCGACTCTGTATGGCTTTAGTTAAACTGCCAGACCTTTCACTGACGCTAATTTGTATTCATTTTAAAAGTATCTCAGTAAAAATAACTTCTTTACAATTTTAAAGCATGGAACTTGTATAAAAGACTTGATGATTGTGAGCTCTTTAAGTTTACTTTATACTCAGTGATTAATCATAGTTAAACAAATGCCATATCTTTGGAGATTCTGCTAGGTTGTGGAACCTTTACATGGAAAACACGGAGCTGTCAGATCAGTGCAGGTATCAAAGATCAGCGTAGGTATAAAAATGAAGTCTTTCAGACCAAGCTAAGTATGGTGGCAGTCCATGCACTGCATTATAGAGTTCAAAGAAAATTCAAGATGTCAAATCTAAGTATTATAATGATTTTAGAATTAAAATCAGACTGAAATCAGGATAGTATGCTAATGGCTATGGTTACATTTCACTTGCAGCACTGAAGGAGTGCTACACATCCGAAGTTCCACCCTCATTTTCTTAGTGATGGGGAGGGGGGGGAGATAATTCAACAATTAAGTTCAGAGGAAGAGAGTCAATCATTTTACTTCGTTGACAAACAATCCATCTGAAAATCTTTCCCAATTGTCCACATGTAGCTATTTTAGAAACAGTTCTTTATTAGAATGGTTCAAACAGGGCTAATTTCTTGCACCAATACCATAAAATCCTATCATTTCCTCATTAATCACTCGTTCTATCTTAAAACAAGGAACACAAATGCAGTAGCCTAGGTTTCATTAGGTTAAACCACCTTCATTTTCAAGTACCTATTAACTCATAATGTAATTAAGTCATAATGTCTCAAATTTGGGGAAAAAAAAAGCCCACCACCAAAACCAACCACAAAAAACCTACACAGGAAAACATTTGAAAGAGCTGCTTGCCACAATACCTTATAACATTGTCATGTGTCCAGTCCCACTTCAGGTGAGAGCAGAGTAGATCAATAGCAAAGATATACTGCCAAGCATCTTCACTCAGATCTTCTCCATATTGCTCACTTGGTTGAAATTCTACTTTTGGACATGACTGCATTTCTAAAAGCAGGTTTGAGACCATAAACCCAGCATCTAAAGAGGAACTCTGGAATTTTAGAAGGCGATTATCTTAATGCATGAAAAGTTACCAACCCAGAACCAAACTCTTTACATATATTTGATTCTAACTGTCCACAGCATCTTTATACCATCAGTTCAACTTTGGGTTTGACTTAACACAAACAAAACCAGTACATAAACCAAAATTTTCAAGTACATGGTATTTTTCTTGATGCTTTTACCAAAAGGAGAGTTTGAGGGGGGAAAAAAACCCCAAACAACAAACCCACAAACCCTACACCCACTCTCCTCACTCCTCCTTCAATTTGGGGATTTTTTGTTTCTCTCAGTGAAGCTTTAAGGTCAGAAGAGTGTCTTCCAATGGAAGAAAGACTAGAGTAATCCTGCTCACTTTGTATGTTTTGGGGTTTTTAAAATGATTTGCTGATGCTGGAATTTGTTACTGTTTATTGTTCATTAGGAGCTAATTTCAAAGCAACAACTTTCAGTAGCTGAGGTAGTAATAACTACTAAAACGTGCCATGTGAAACAATTCTGCTAATTCAATAGATAAGACAAGCAAGGAAATTTCAAACCAAGCATCCTCTGAGTATCTGAATTAGTAAGAAAAAAGTCTCGACTTATCACATAAACATGCTCAGTACAAAAGCTCACAGCACTGGCAAGTTCTGCAGTAATACAAGTCACTAAAATGGCATACTTTGAGAAATAAATACCCATTCTACATGAGCTTTACTTTCCTAAGTAGAATAACCTTCTCATAAAATTATATGTATAACAGACTGTCGATCACAATCCACTTGAAATTTGTCCTTGTATTTCCACCCAAGTAAAAAAAATCTTACAGACAGCATGATGTCATCTGCTATCACCAATATAGGGATTCCTGAGGTCCTTCTACCCAGATACAGCAGCACTCATATTTCATAGAGATCCATAAAGGTAGGGAGTGTAAGTGCACTGAATTAGTATTTCCTGGAACATTTACTGAGACATACTTTTATGCATCTCTATTGGCATGAGATTGAAAACTGGAACCTAACAGAATGGAGAATATACATCCTTTGCTAAACAGGGACTGCAGTACAGCATTACTCTGAATGGCAGAGCTTAATCCTACAACACAACTGGGATTTAATCAAAAAGGAAACATGTACAAATTCATGCCCCACTGTAAACCTGCACCAAATCAGGAGGTTTATAGGGGCCACAATTCCAGTGGTACTATATTAAATTCAGAGATCTAAAAAAACCCACAAAATCATCATGCTTTTTCCAGTGGGTACACCACCTAAAGGCTATGCTGACAGCAGTAAGCCTAGCTGCAGTCCCCAGGGCAGTTGTGGAGCACATGTTAGGTTAGGGAATAGATGAGCTATCAGTCCAGATTATTTTGCTCACTTGATACTTACAGAACTACAGCACTTCCACGAAGCAAGCTTGGCACTAATAGGGAGTTTTCAAAACTGCTAGGGCCCTAGCCTTCAAGCAAACAAGCCTGTTACACAAACTCTTCCTCCAGAAGCAAAGTACCTCTGGCTGGAGTACCTCTGCATGATATAAGTTTGCTCCTACTGATATCAAGTGTGTCATGATTTTTCCTCTTTGCAATACCCCTTTCAGGATGGTAATATGTGCCTGCTGAAAACTGACAGAAATTAAATTACTAGCTGAAGGGCTCAATGGCTTGAAGTAAAATCTCAGAAGTCCTTTGGTCCTTGACATTGCTCATCCTTCTTCTGCCATCACTGCAATTTTGTACAGATCATGCAAAAAGCTTATGAAATTCATTGGCTGATGTTGTTTGGTGATAAAAGGGTATTTCGTCTTTTCTTTACAGAAGGATCGTAAGTAAAAAGAGACAGGGTCACCTTGAAATTAACTGTGATAAATAGTGTGTAAATAATTACCTATTACACAGAGAACAATGAAAGACAGACAAGCCAAACACATACTAAGAAAACTACCTCAAGAACATCAAAGCCACAGTTCATAAAGGACAGTATGCCCTTGACTGAGAACACTCCAGTCAAAGTTTAAAAACAATCTTTACTTTTAATGTTTAATAGAGAGATGAGTATTTAATATGGAAATTAAGAACAACTGTCGTGTTCTACTAGGGTATAGACAACCACAAAAAAAAAGGCCTGAAGCAACATTAGCTATGCAGTTGCACAGACTCCATGGGAGATTCAAGGGGTATCTTCATACCCTTCTTCAGAAGTAAGCTGCTTGAGTTGATTAAAACAACCAGTGCAGACAGAAGCTGATATTGACAATGAAAGGAGATGTTACCTGTTCCCAGCTGAGATAAGCACTCAAGCAGGCCAGCATCTCCTCGCTTGCCCTCTGCCTGACAACTAATTGCATAGCTTTGCTAATTGCACCTTGGAAGATGAATATGTCAGACCAGACATTTGTGATAAATAAAATCAATTTTTCTGAGTCTGGAAAGCCTAAGGGGGAAACAAAAAGAGAGAACAAAGTAAGTTTTAACATTTATAAACAAAAACCTATTATACTCAGGCATTAAAAGCTAGTACATCCTTCAGCAAGGTAACTAGGAAAAAGGGCACAGAAGTCATGTAACAGCTGCAGCCCAGGGAAGGGGAGTCAGACTAGTACATCTCAGTCTGAGATTACATAAGGAAAAAATACCCAAGAACCCAAATATTACTAAGCAAAAAAATACAGAATTCTCTGGAATCATATTATTATTTTGGAGATGGTGGGGCAAAAATGAAAGCACAGAGAATCCTAAATAAAATATTTCCTTGGAAAAATGAGTAGACAACTAAGAGCCAAGGTCATCACCAAACTAAGACACAGATGTGGAGGAACTGTGAGATGGGATATTTCTTCTAGAACAGTCTATACCCTATAGAAAAAAAGCTCTAAGGAAAATGTCTTTCACAAGATTTTTGTTGGTTGCTTTTTACAAACCTAATCATTCTGGAAGTCTACACAAAGACACACAGCGTATGGAAGATACAAGAGCACTGAGCCATACCATACCTTCTTTAAGCAGGCTATAGCAGAAAAGGCGAGCTCTTTCCAGGTCTCCCAGCTGTCGACAAATTCCTGTATAGACTCGACACAGAGCCTGATTGAAACTGTAATTTGTGGCATTCTTCTGAGCCTTGAGTTTATTGAGAATAACATGCAGCAAGGACACTGCTAACTGCTGTAAGGCACAAAAAATATTGTTTGGCTATGATATATTTGAGAATATTTGATAACATTACAGTGGTATGACAAGTAAAAAGGATTACTGTCTTACTTGCAAGAATACTGTTTGCATACACATAAGAATGCAGAAAAGTACATCAGATGCAACCAGTAGAAGAAAAAAAGTGAGGAGCAACTTCCCAGAATTAAACATGCCTTACACAGATGCAGAATGGGACTACTACTCTTTAAATTGTTTAGTTATGTGATTAAAAGCTATCTTCCTTAAACAAAAAGTGAGGAGAGGAATAATGACAGGTAGAGGAACCCCAATAACCTAGTAAGAGCAGATGGAACACCCTGACGTGGCTACTCCCAGAGGACAAACAGCCCATTGTCCAGATGTGAGACTTAGTATTTAATCAACAGCAGAGTCTCTCCCCACATCCCTTACACACCGCAGAGGTGGAGAGGGGGTGTTACTGTTGTGGAACTCAATGCGAGATGTAAGGAAGAATACTGGGATTGTGCAAGACTTACTACGGGACATTTAGCGGGACAGCCAGAAGTGGGGAGTAGAATGAGAGGCTCAGGGGCCAGGTGCTGGAGAGGCCACAGGTTTGGAATGGGTACCTGCAGACACCGGGGAGTCTGAGTGTTGGCTTCGTGAGGAACCAGAAGGTCCAAGCCAGCTACCTGAAAGATCAGGGGTCTGAGGGTCAGATGCAGGTAAGACCATAGGTCTGGACCAGCTACTGGGGAGATGTGTGTGTGCTTCTGGGTCTGTAAGTCTGTCAGTGCATGAGACAAGAGGGGAGAACAGAAGTCACCTACTGGGTATACCGAGTGTCTCTTAGCTAGTGGAGGCATCCATACTGTCTCTATGTATATATGCACGTATTTTCCACTAACAGGTTTTCACCCTGATCGACCAGAGAAGGGAACAAGATTAGGCACATACTGTGCCCATGTGTGTCTATTAGGAATACGTACTCAGCCTTGCTATAGGCTGGACCTGGAAACATAAAGCTGCTGCAGCCTTGCTTCTATGAAGTTACCAGATTTGGCAACTCCTGACAAAGATGACCTGAGAACTTGGTAGCAGCTTCTGTGGAGAACTTAATTACATTCAAGAACTGAAACAGGGCAGAAGGCTGCACCACTTGGTGAATTGCTCTAGTGCAGACTACAAATTATCTATGAGAAAAATGGCAATTAAAGTGAATTTTTTTAAACACTGATGCTAAGCAAGTTCTGAGAAACAAACCAATGAAAGGTTTTCCCAATGAAATTCATTTGAGCAATGTGATGTAGAATAATAAAGGTAAAGATGGAATGAAAGAATGTCACTATTGTATATACAATGCAGTATACAGGTAACTGAAGCTTACACTTCTAGAGGAACTCCTTCTACAATTGTTAATGCTATCCACTACAAAAAATGCTGCAAAAATAAAGCAGTTTATGCATACATATGAAAAGCAAACGTATTTACAAATGCAGTTTTGCATCTTGGATGCCACTGAACAGTAATTGCTCGTGAAGTTGTATGTTTTCTTAAGTTTTACAAGTTTAGATGTCTGGTAACCTTTCAAGACTACACTTTGGCACTGCAGATTGCCTGAAAATTGAGAATTCAAATACTACATACTCATACTCTTTTCATCTGCACAGAAATTATTATTAAAATACAAAAATCATGCTACTTACCTTGTTTTTTACACCGAATTCATAGACAACTTCTTTCTCTTCATCTCTCATCACTGGAATCTTTGAGATATTGCCAACATACACGTGACCTTTAATAACTGGTAACAAGTCAAAACAGGACTCGGCAATTCTCTTCAATGCCAAAGAAACTTCCTGGCAGTCAGTATCAATAGCCGCCTTTACTGGTAGTGATGGTTCTGACCTGGAACCATGTGCTGAGTCACTGGTTTCAGAGCTTTTCTCATGCAAAGCCTCCTGCGTTTCAGAGGTTGTATTTTTAGTGTTTCCCATAGCAGCAATCTCGTCGGGCTCCAGCTTTGGTGGTTCACTGTCCAGCCTCAGTCTCTTTGCGCTTCTTGGCATAGACACTGGCAATAGGGTCCGTTTTCCAAGATGATCTGATGAGCTTGAAAACAGTTGCTGATTTTGCCCATCTTTCTCTTGGTCTTTGCTACTATCAAACTTCAAATTGCCCCCAGTTTTAACAAAAGCAGTTGATGTAGATGCAATTGCTTTGAACCCACCGATTTGAGCCACAGGTCCTGGCAAACTTTGGCTCTCTGAAAAAGCACATCGGTTAAGGTGTATATTGCCTTTGAGGATGTTTAGTGTCCTTGCCCTTGCAGACAGCTCTGGGTACATGGTGTCCAGTATCTTCACTGAGTTCTCCTGAGGGGGAGCTGGAGCAGCACCATCAGCTGCAAAGAGAGGAAACCTTCCCGGGACGGGAAGCGCGTGCTTTGGAATGGAAGTACAGAATTTCAGAGGTGAGGAGCGAATCCTTCGACCTACTGCCATTTCTGAGGGTGAGGGAGGAGAAAATAAAAGAGCAGATTTTACTGGTGGCGTATCTGTTAATGGGGACATGAGAGGAGGAATGGGAGTTTCACGTAGTGGCGATATTAGGTCATCGAGAGGGGAAAGCAAAGAGGATCGACCAGTAGAAGACATTGCTGGGGACACGGTACATGCAGCTTTTGGAGGAGTAGCCATCAAAGGCAGGAGCAAGGGGGGCAGAGGGGGACCTATCTCTTGCCTAATTTTATTTATAGTCTCGGGTGAGCATTTTTTTGGCACAGAAGTATCAGCATTTGCAAGAACTGCCCGAGTGACTTTGAGAGTCTTTGTTTTCCTTTTACCTTGAGACAGCCTCTTTGATACCTTGGCATGCATGGTTTGGGCTGCTGCCTTGGTTGAAGCAGTCAAGATTTCAGATGGTTCTTGCTCTTTACACATCAACTTCTTGCTCTTTTCGAGAGCATCATCCACACAAGACTCTGACTTCAGCATACACAGCTTCTCAAATACTGGGTTTTGTGGCTCAGAAGGCTGCCTAACTTTGTGACAATTGCACTCTACATCAGACAGGGCTGGATCTGGAAGACACTCGACAAATTTATTTTTTCTACTGCTACCATCTAGGATAACATCAGTGTTGTTTCCTCCTATGTTGCAAGCAGTGTGATTATATTCTTCAAATACTGAGACCCCCGTATCAACACTGTGATTTTGCTCCACCTTTGACTGACATTTTTCAGCATCATTTTCTTCTAGGAAATTGCCAAGTGCTAACATTCTTGTATTTAATTTACTGGGGTTTACTGTTTCTGAGAACCTGGTTAATATCTGGGACACTGGTAATCCATTTTCTGAAGCATTTGGCATCACAGGGCTTTCTTTTGATGTCTCAGTTTTTAACAGACCTCCCTCACTGTCGCTGATGCATTCAGCTCTGTTAGAGTCTACCACACATTCATTGGCACCCTCAGTACTGTCAGAGGTTACTAATACAGGCTCTTTTGTCCAGGAGGCCAAGTCTTTAGGATAACCCTCCCCAGCCACATTTGACAACTCATTTAAGGTATCTGGAGAGCTGTTTGTTTCACAGTGTGCATCCATATCCACCACAGTGTCTGCTTTTAGCTCACTAACTGTCAAAGTATTTCTTGATGAATGAAGTTCAGATACTTGGTAATCAGTGTCAACAGTCTCACCCCCTGCAACCCCTCCGGAAGCTCTGGGTTCCTCTCTGAACACGGGAACACATTCAGAACATTTCACATCTCTAAGTTTCTGTATAGAACAGTCTTTCTCTTCAGATTCACTGCTCTGTTCTGGCCTATCAAAATCAGTTTTAGACATTTTTAAGGCACTTTCCCCAGATGCCTCAAAACCATTCAATTCTTTGCTTTCCCCTCCCGCTGTTAGTGAACCAGTTCTAGAAGGGTCTGTTGTAACCTCCTGTGTAGAAGTCCTGCATCCTGATTCTTGACAATCAAACTTTTGAGGAGGAAAAGTACTCTTACTAGAAGAGTTTGCATGCAGGAGCTGTGATTTAACAGAGGCCGGAGATTCTTTATCTACTGTCTGTTCCTTCTCATCTGGCATCTTCACTTCATTTCTGTGTATGTATTCCCTCTCAGGGCAGTCCAGTTCTTTGCACATGTTGTCTTTTTCAGCAGACAGGATCTCAGCACCCTCTTCCAAGCTTTCTGAAGAACACTTACATGCACTATCCGTAACACAATTTTTATCTCCAGTGTTTTCCCATGTATGGGAAGAAGCAGCAGCCTTTTCTGTGACATTAGTTTCAACAAAACTGTCAACTTTCTGAAGATCAAAATTGAGATCAGGAGGCGTTGTGGATCCCAAGCCAGCTCCCACTTGCACAGGAGAATCAGGAGTATTTACACAGCCCATCTCCAAGTCCCCTTGAGTAGACAAAGCCAAGCCACTATTAAAATCCATTTCTGAAGCAGGCTGGCAGATGATCTCTGAAACATTATTTGTCTTCACAACATTCCCTTCCCAGTGGAATGAACTGGAAGAAGTCTCAGTCACCAATTCCTTGCTTTGTTTATTTACTTCCCCTTTTGTGTCATCACATTTAACATTTTCAGTACCCAAGAGCTGATTCAGAGGTTTTGCAAACGGTGCCTCAGAAGGAAGATTACTTTCTGCTAAGACAGATTCAGTGGTATCCACTCTTTCTAACAGCTCGCTGCTTCCCTCTCCGAAATCTTCTGGACTAACTTTGATTTCAGTCTCTTGAGATTCAAACACTCCACAGTTTTGAGTTTTGGACAACCCGTGTTCTAATGCACTACACAAGTTTTCAGGTAGGTTTATTTCACCTTTTATTTCTGTAAAATCTAACACAGAGGATTCACACTTGGCTACACTGCTTTCTGCACCAGGAACACATGCTGTGTTCGACAGTGCAAGTGTACCTTCCAAGTCTGACTTCCCTTCTGATAAATTCCTACCATCATCTTCCTGGTGTGGTTTGCCTTCTAAATATCCCCCCTCCTTCGTATCTACTGATTTCTCATTTTCTGCTCTTTGGAGTAGCTCTGATGATTCAGCTGTTTCTGGAACACCTTCTCTGTTGAATTTCATGGCTAGTTCAGAGGTCTCAGGTCTGGTTATATTCTTGTCTTCAGTTTTGAGCTGCTCACCATCTTTTGGAAAGGCTGACAAAGCAGTCCTCTCCACACATACATCTTTGTCCATCTCATCCACAGACAATACATTTCTGATTCCTTCAACAGCAGATACAGGTAAGTGATGTCTGGAGACTTTAACAGTCTCTGGATCACATTCTCTGTCTGCTTCATCTTTTACTGTTTGCACACACTGTTTCTCCAGTATCTCTTCACTGCCATGTTTTATTTCACAGCACTGAGAGTGTGCAGAGCTCTCTTCAGCTCCAGTGTCTGCCTCAGTCTCCATAATTATTCCCTCTCCATCATGCTGTATCATCAGGTCTTTAGGACACTCAGCTTCACAGACGGATTTTGAACTACTGGAATCAGACACTACATTTTCAGAGAGCTCTGCCTCACTGTTTGCCTCTGCACAGGGTCCTTTCATCTGTACTGCAGCTGTTATTTCCTCTCCAATTTTCACTTCTATGTTTTCCCCTACATCACTTGCCATATTAGTTACTTCAGTTACATTTTTTGATTCATTTTCAACCATTTCATTCTGTATCAACACATCAGATTTCTCCTCAGAATCTTCTCTTTGAAGCACAATGCACTGCTCAGATGGCAAATGAGTAACGTTTTGGGGAACACATACTGCCCTGGGAGTTCCTTTCTCCCCTGATAATCCATCTCTTTCTGCTTTCATTAATTCACCATGCTTTTCATGTGCACCCTCATCATCAACAGCTCTGATTAAGGTTACATTCTCCTCTGTTTGCTCTACCTCACTACATTTTTCCATCCGAGTCTGAGGCTTGAAACTCTGTAACATAAAATCAGCTGGAGAACCTCGCTCTTCACTGTGCATGTCCTCACTATCTCCTTTCTGTTCTTTGATGGCTGCCAGTTCATGTGCTGTCACTTCAGTTAGTTTTCTCTCTTCAGTTTCCATGTTCTCAGAATTCTGCTCCAAACAATTGTTGTTAGTTTTCATGTTTGCAATTAAAGTAGCAGCTTCAGCATCTCTCTGCTCCTTGCTTGACATCTTTGGACTGATAGGAACATCGTTTTCATTCCAACTCAGGTTATGTGAGATTTCTGCATCAAGACCATGCTCATGTGATTTGCTCTGACTGTTACACTCCTCATCGAAGCTGAATGCATTACAACTCTGAGGATGAATTTGGTCTTCTTGTAAAATATCTTCCACTGCAGAAGCACTGCAATCAATTTCTTCGTCGCTGGAACTTGTGTCTTCTCCAAACAATACATCCTTTAATGAAAAATACAAAGTTAATATTCCAAAGCCTGGTACCAGCTTTAAGATCTACTTCTCTAAACAAATACACTGGTGGCCCTGACATGCAGTGGTTTTGAGAGATTAAAGCTGATGAACAGAATTACATCCTTCTCAATCACTGTTTGTCATATCACATGGAAAGTACCTCTCTGAAAAGTCAGAGGCTTCTTTACCTACCCACTTGCATTCTAAGAGTACTGGAAAACAATATTTGAGTAGTTCCTCTTGACTTTCAAGATGTGGAATTTTGCTATGAAAACCACACTTCTATCCAACAGGAGTTGGGATTGTAAGTCTGCAACACTGGGAAATGACAGCAGTTGAGACAAGTGTGACTTTGTTTTAAATATACTTCTGAAAAGTATGTTTTGCCCCCTTCCACATGCAGCATGCTAGAAGGTAAAAACTATCCATATGGATCTAAACACTCACACAGAAGCTCTTTCAGTGCATGGGTGAGTAATACTGATACTCAAAAAATAAAAAAGCCCAGGAATATCAAATCATTTTTGCAGTAATTAGACAACCAAATTAGTTCCAAGTCAGACACATCCTGAAACTCACCTCTGTTGGTGGTGGTGAAAGCTGTACTGGAGAAAGCAGAGCAGGGAGAGGCCTGACCCAATCCAATATATCCATCAAATTTCCCCCTGGGCCCTTTTGCTCCTGATCAGAGAAGTCTGAACTGCTGTGTGCCTCATCTGTCTGTAGCACCATATCTACAGTTTTATCCTCATCACTGTGCAAACATTCTTCAGTAGTCCAGTTCTCAATGCAGTCACCTCCAAAGGGCTCAGGACTCGCTTGAAGGTGCATGGCTGTTACAGGAGTTTGCTTTCCAGGACTTTCCAGTGAAGAACACCAAGGCAGCATTTTCCCATCACACTTCCTGATCTTTTGGTGGATTTGCACAGTTTCTAAAACACAAAAATGTTGTTAAGAATTTTTTTCCCCTTCAATTTTCTCTACAGAAATACTACATGATAGTAATAAGAATGCATTAGCATCTTTTCAAGTGATGCTCCCATAGATTAGTAATAAGAAGCATTTAATGTCACTTTCAGAAATATTTTCCCTACGAGTTCAGATGCTGTTATCCACAATTTTTTTTCATGAAAAAGCTGTATGTATGTGCAAAGAGCTCCCCCTAAACCACTTTCTGACTTGGATCATTAAGATGATTCTTCCCAATTTTTCTTATCAGGAAGAGCCATACCAAGTAGGACTGAAGGTCCATACAGCTCAATGGTTTAATTCAGTTTTAGCCCAGTAAGTGATGTTCAGGAAAAGCAGGACAAGCATTCAGTGACATTCCCTGCTCAGGCTGCAATTCTCGGCTTAAAGTAACCTGCAGCTTTAAGCCAGCTTGCAGGCCAGTTACAAACACAGTTAGGGAGTTCTTAGCTATATGCCTAGTTTTATGATGTAATATGCATAGGCTTTTAACATGTTTGTTCTTTACATTTCAATACTGAGTCTAATCTTACAAGATTTTGTCTTTAATGATGTGACTTAAAGCTGTACTCTTAAAAACCCCACAACATACCTACGCACAAAGGAGTTTGAATCACTAAGACAAAGCAAGATAACGTCAACTATACCAGTTTTACAGCTATTTTAGCAGCAAGATTCCACTGGAGCACAGTCTGATACTAGATTCATTGGGATCTATACTGGTAGACTTAACAGGGTGGGGAGACAGGGCAACAGTTCACCCTCAAAGCTCTTACTAAGGCAGGATACTTATCCCAGGCAGTATCTCTACAGCCTGAATTATAGAAAACCAAAGTGGTAGAGAAAAGAACAGAAAAATGAAAGATTAATAAGCACACTCTGGAGAGGCAACTACAGAAATACTAATGCAGTTTCAGGGCATCTATTACTCTTGAGAGCAGAAAGAAAATTACATCTATTATCTGAGGTTAAAGCAGTTGAAGTTTGCTGTGAAGGTGGATAACTACTCACATTATTTTTCGTTATTAAACTGTTACAAAATGAAAGCTATCACCAAATTATACATTTTGTTTATCACAAATATGAGAATTAATGCATTGTCATCTATTATTCAGGCAGGTATGAATTAAGAAAATGGCTGTAACAGCTTCTTACATTTTCCAATAAAACTATGTTACCATGTGTTTCAGGCTGGAAAGAGTGCTTGCAGCCCATAATTCACATTATATACTGCAGAGTTTATAGTGATGTAATAATTAAGGCATTAACATGAGAGGCGAGTTCTCACTTCTTAGAAATAGTCAAAGCAGCTGATAGTAAAAGAACTTGATTTCTCAATTGCAACAGCAGATCACAACAGAAGAGCATTCCACTTTACTTGGCTGTTCAAAGTCATATTTGCTATTATTTCCTAATATCCTAATCACACTTGACCAGGTAATCACCATGGAAAGTATTTAAGCTTGTCAAAAAGTGTTATGCAGACAGCACCCAACCTGATGATATCCCAGTAAGACTAAATTGATGCACTTGCATATTAATAAATTCACGTTTACTGGAACCCACCTTCTGTACCAGTCCGTCTCCTTTTTTCAGGCCATGCATTATCCTGAATAGAAGCTGAAAAAATGTATCAATTGTTGGTCAGAACATGAGACAACTTCAAGAAAGTTTCAAGACTTTGCATGTCATCTCACCCAAGACAGGACCGTTTTCCTGATTCTTTCTTTTTCCTGTTGCACTGTCAATGCACCTCCAGAGTTCTTCTAACAAGAGCTTTATTTTTTCTGTTGAAATATATACGTTTATGAATTGAGGACACTGAGCTCAGAATTTGTGCTTATTTTCACACAGACATGCCCACAACAAAATACCCACAACAAAAATTAAGACAAAGGACACAGGGGCATTTTAGCTTCAGAGAAAGAGGCATGTTAGATACCACTGAGGGAATGGGTCCTGTACTGGCTATAGCCACACAGCAGACTGAAGGAACAGTTACCGAATGCTTTAGCTGTTCCTTTCTATAGTGAGGGTGGCAAAAAGTTGTAGCAGTCCCAAGAGTAAAATGTAAAAGCAGATTTGAATGTAGCATTAATTAGTGAAATTAAACAGCTTCCTAAAACAACTGAGGTGACATGAACATAAATGGGGAAGGAAATCTTTTAGGAAGAAAGTATTTATATCACATTCTTTCTTTATGCCCACTCAGTAGTAACTCATCTTAGTCTTACCATGGAGTAACAGCACATTAAATGTATCTGAATTAATTATTAGGCCACAACATCATTTGGAGTCCTAACAGCACCATTGCTGGGTGATGCCAAACCACCTTGTTCCAGAACCAGAAGGGCAGGTGGAGAGGGAGAAACGGATCAAAAACTCAACAAAATATACAAGCACCTCACCTATTTACGCCAAAACTATCATCAGATCCAACAATCAGGAACTATCAGGTTTGTGCAATTCCGTAAGTCAAAGGCCACAGCAAACTGCTACTACTTCATAAAGAGATGTATTAAAATAACCTCAGCACATCAGGGGAAAACCTGCCAAATTTTGCATGACAGCTATGAACACTAACAATTTCTCATTACTCATAAAGCCTTGCTGCTATTTGAAGCTCATCTTAGAGCTCAGATCTTAATTTTATCATTTTGTCACTATTAAAAATTGAAGGATGACATTGGGTACCAGTTTAGTACAATCCAAAAGGCAGTAAAAATATGCCAAGACACACAAGAACTGACAAGATGTACCTTTTTCAGAGAAGTTTAATTTTGGTAAGAAATTTTATATGCAAATACTGCAAAGCAAGAAATAGAACAGGGAAGTTCTTTTACCTGAAAATTGCCTTCAGAATTTTTAAACAAGTATTTAAAATACTAAAATCCTAAACCCAAGTATTTTAGAAGACTGCAAAAAAAAAGCAACAAATAAATTTGCTCGAAGTTTGGCCTCAGTACTTTAGAGCAAGTTTAGGAGGAGTTTGCTCCATTACAGTTAGATCCAGATAATCTGCAGCAGGTATTTCAGGTAAATAGGGAAAAAGTCAATAGGATAAGAAACAACTATACATCCTGAATTTCCATTTGATTTACAGAGCCTCACAGAAATTTTAACAGATTACCCACTTGTCTTGTGTCTTTTGCTCTGCATGCTTCCTTTATGATTTCAATAAGCTTCAAAGACAATGGAATTGCTTGTATTTTTCTCAGTGTTTGCATTCTGGTTTATAATTGCAGGTCAATTGACTTCACATATACATGAAGTAGACTAGTCATTTTAATGAATCAAATATTTTCCTTACTGCAGAACTGAAAATAGTCACCTATTACATCAGTTCTCCATCAGTGTAAAATGCTTGTATCAACCACATCTGCTCTCTACATCTACCTTCACTCTCTACAACTGCCTGACAGGAGCTTGCAGTGAGGTGGGGTCGGTCTCTGCTCCCAAGGAACAAGCGACAGGACAAGAGGAAATGGCCTCAAGCTGCACCAGGGGAGGTTTAGGCTGGAGCTGAGGAACAATTCCTTCCCCAGAGGGTGCTCAGGCATTGGAACAGGCTGCCCAGGGCAGTGCTGGAGTCACTGTCCCTGCAAGTGTTCACACCCCGTGTAGACGAGGCCCTCAGTGACACGGGTTAGTGGTGGCCTTGGCAGTGCTGGGCAACGGTTGGACTGGATGAGCTTAAAGGTCTTTTCCAACCTACTTGTTTCTATGATTCTGTGATTCTATGGCCTGTCAGTATCCTCTGTTCCCAAAAATGCAACTCCAGAAGAAGCTGTAATAAATTCATGATGGTTGGTCCACAACAGAGAAGAGTCTTGCAAAACATCTTACCTTTGTCTATATCTCTTGTAAAACCTTCGCTTGAACTCTGGGTCTCTGCATGCTTCACTGTTAAAAAGAGGAGAGGGGGGGAAAAAGGAAATGGTCAAATGGAACAATACCACACACAGATCTGAAGGCAGTCAAAGGTGAACACTTACCTTTCCTGCACTTCTCTTTAAGTACACCATCAAGTTTGCCCTGTTGAAATTTAAAAAAATCACTTTTCAGGCCATACGTAGTTTGTAGAGCACTGACTCTTAATTAGCATGAAAACTAAATCAACATTTCAAAGCTTCAGTTGAAAAATGTCTATCTCTTCAGGTGAATTGCTATGGTGAGTTACTCAACATCCCTAACAAATGTAATTTTACTATTTCAGTATCTCTATTACTAGTTGCTTCCTTCTTTCCCCCAGCAATACTAAAAGAAGCTTCATCCAAAAGACCAGGAGAGTCTTACTTGTGCCTTCTTTAGCTCCTTCTCAAGCCTCTTCTTCTCAGTTTTCAGTTGTCTGAAGTCCTGCGTATGCTTTGTTGCAGCCTCTTCAAGAAAGAGAACCAAAATTTAAGTTAGAAACTACAATATAAGAGAGAACTAATTGAATTAGTATTGGTCACCAGTTTGCAAATCAAATTATCAGGGGAAAAAAACCAGCGTGAAATACAAAGCTATTGAAGTTATATTTTGGCTCATTAAGACAAGAACCTATGCATACAATGTGTCATCTTCCACTGCACAATTAGTGCTCTGAACTACTGAAATACATTTATTACCTTTCTCACTGACATGCAAGAATGAAGAGTGGGTCATACTGAGATGATACTGTACTGTAGAATAATATAAACCAAGTGAAAAAAGGGAATAAAATTAAGAATTAGGCAGTGTTTTTTTCAGGTGTTTATTATTTAAAAAGACGGCTCTGGTTCAAAGATGAAAACACCCATAGCCACCTGCATTAGAAAGATGTAGATAGCACTCAATATCAATAAACAGAGACGAGTACCTTATCTCTTAATGTCTAACAAGCACCTGGTAAGACTGCAGATGAGTGAAAATAAAAGAGTACAGGGCAGGTGAGAATTGAGTGTGAGGTTCCTAGGGAAATTCTCAAGTAAGAGAGATACTTGAGAGAGCTCCTAAGAGATCAGAATCACAGAATCAACTAGGTTGGAGAAGACCTTTAAGATCATCATGTCCAACCTTTAAACTCAGTCATCACGACTTACACATGGACAGCAGAGAAAAGAGATGGAAGTTGCCTGCTGGTCAGACCAGGTCACAGAACAGAGCATATCAAAAGAAAGAGCATTAAAAAGGCAGCTCAGGTGGTAGGTTGAGAAGAAACCAATCATGGGAAAATTTCAGACTGACAAAAGATACCAGGTTAAAATACAGGGTTTGGGATATTTAACAAAGATGGAAAAGAACAAACCAGATAAACTAGTCACTCAAATTGGATCTGATGCAATCTATCTCACAGTGTTTTGTTCTAGCTCTGCCAGAATGTGAGGTTTTGGGGGCAAGAGGGCATAAAAACCTTGCTGCCACATAATGGAATTCCAAAAATCTCATCAAAACCAACACCCAGTACCTGTACTTTACAGTAGTACTTGAGGGCTTTCTAACACTAAGATACAAGTCACTCAGCTCATTGTACTTTAAACTGTGGCAAGCACAGCCGTAAGTGTGCCATGAATGAACGTATTTGCCTTGCCAACTAACAGCAGAGCAAGTTAAGTAGCAGAATGCTTTATGCATATCCACCCTCTACTAGCTAAACAAGAAAAACCCAGTGCCATGAGGCAAGTGCTTTATTTCTACTTAAAACCAAACCAACCAAAAGCCAATTTCCAGAATATTTAAAAAAAAAAAAAATCAGAAAACATGGGTCAGTATCACCACATATTTACATATGATTATAAACATGACTAGAAGAATTCTGCCAAGATTATTAGAATGCTGGAGCACACGCCCTATGAAAACAGGTTTGTTGAACTAGATTTAGTTAGCTTGAGAGGAAAAAACATCAAACACCTTAGAAAGGATCTCAGAACAGTTTTCGTATACCTACAAGGACGTATCAAGAAGATGGAATGAAAATGTTCAATGGTGCATGGTAGGAGGATGAGAGACATCAGGTATAAGTTGAAACAAGACAGTTTCCAACTGGCTATAAGGAAAAGCTCTTTCACCATGAAGACAGTCATGAAGTGAATCAGGCTGCCTGGACAGGCTGGGCAGACTCCATCCTTTGAGGTTTTCATGACCAGAAGTTTCCTTCCAACTTCATTTACACCATGTGCCCAAGATACTCAACAGAAAACATTGTGCAGGAGGGCTGATATAATTCAGACACTAAGCACCACCCACAGTACTACACTGCCTTGCTCCCTGGGGCCTCAGTTAGAAAGTTGCAATTACTTCTTTGGGAAAAAAGGAATCAAGAAATGGAGTAGGACAACAGCACGGTAACAATGTAGGAAGGTACCTTCAAGTTTCTTCACTTTTGTTTCCAGTTTCTTTCTCCTGTAAAAAAGGAAGCATTAATACATCATTTTCGTATAGAGTTATGTTGCATGAAAACCCAGGAAAACAAATAAATCCACCTATTTCAGAGAAAACACACTTCCTACACTCAGGACCTGTGAGACCAGTGTATCCCTGCAGTTGAAACCTTAAATCAGTGGCATGTTGTTGACATTCTCACACAGCTGTGTCTGTTACAGAGGTAAAGTTTGGTCTTAAGAGAGTGAGTCCACTGATCCAGGTGGACTGGATCATAATATAAATATACCTTCAGCTACAACTGGAGTTTACAAACACAACTGAAGAAAACTGGCTTCTACGATGTAATGCTTAGTTTTAGAGCTTAGTTTTCCTCCTCAAAACAATTAAGCCTTGCTTACAATCAGTAAGACCTAAGCAATGAGGTACCACGAATAACCTTCCTGATTACTTACATCCCACAGCTTTTTTTTTCAGAATAACCAGGTGCTTACTAAAGCCAAACCAAAACAAGAAAATGATGCATCCTGAACAGTTTTGAGCTCAGCATTTCCAACCCTACCTTACACATAAAACATACACAGAACTGGAAAATAATTTAAAGAAATAAGTAAACACTTCTTTCCTTTTGCTAAATCCCAATATTCCAGACACACAAAGTTCCAGAAATTTCTGCAGTAAGTAGAGAACTCTGTCCTGACAAACACAAGCTACCAGTGCCCACTGATCACTCATGAAGAATGTTCTCTCCATAAGCATTGAAATTTTAGAATGGAATGTGTAACTAGGTAAGGTACAAGACCAAGCTCTGGAAGAGGTAAGAGGGGGAAAGACAGGTTGGGAAAAAAAAGCAGTATCACTCACACAGCATCACTGTTCACTATTTCTTCTTTAATTTTAACATATTCCAGTTGACTCTCCCGATAAATCTTAAGAGAACTCTATGGAGAAAGAGAGCACAGTTAAAATATGCCATTACTGGGGGCAGAAAAATAGATGGCAGAACTTTACCTATTCAAATGAAAACAGTGCACAGCCAAAAAGGTATATTCATTGAGAAAACATATAAGCTGCAAAGTCAGGTTATTCTTCTTTAAAAGCAGAAGTTATACCAAATAAATCTGTATTTATCTTTTGAATATGTACCTCCAAGACCTATCTGGATAGGAGCTCACAGCTGAAGTCAAGAGCACAACTGTTATACACCATACATATAACCCTGCTTTTTCTGAAAGAGAGCCGTAAGGACATCAGCTACTAATGCTTGCTGAGGGAACAGCATTCAAAACCCAGTTCTAACATTGAAGAAAAACTAGGCACAGTGACAAAACAGATGTTAATATTCTAACTTGTACTGGCATGAAAAAACAAGAAAGAGAGTGGGGTATTTTTTGCAGAAATAGTAATTAATGTCTAGAAAATACATATATTGAGGTGATTTGAACAGTCAAAATCTCTTATTCTGCAGACAATGTCTCAGCTAAGAGATGGGAAAGAAATTAGGAATAAACTCAAGTACCTAACAGTGGAAAAATCATATGTTCAAAATAGTAACAAAAGCAAAATCCTACTCTGCATAGACTCTCTTTGCACCTTTTTAGGAGTACAAGTTATAGAGTTCAGTAATCTAAGACCAGAAAACCAAATGAATGTGAATGTATCTCCTTCCTTTCTAAATAGGGAAATAAAATGCAAATCATCTGATCAAAAATCATAGGAACTACTGAGCTTCTTGCCTGTCTGAAACCTCCTGCCATGTGATTCAGTTCACCCAAAGCCAGAGCTGCCTGTCACAATGAGCTGGAAATAACAAGTGGGCTCATTAAAGCCTGCTTCGTTAAGATAAGCATTAAATACATACATTCCTTTCAACACAGAAAGTGCAAGTCACCTTTTTCTCTTCCAACTCAGCTTTCACGGAACCCAATTCTTCCTGGCACTTTTCCAGAGGCAGAATTTTCTGTAGCATCTGCTCCACTTGGCAACGAAGAGCAGAGATCTCTCTGAAACGGGAAATGTAATTAAAAAGAAAGTTACCAAAACCCATGGGTGCTTTCAAACTCAACATTCTGACTCTTCAGGCAAGTATAAGTATTTTGCCTTCCCCTAAGGAAAAATGCTGTGAGAGATACCCAAAGGCTTTTAAGAGTCTGAGTGTTTTCATTTTTCCATCCAGGATTTTACATTCAAAGGAAATCCAAGATCTGATTTAAAAACATTAAACTGAGCCTAAAGCTTGATGCGAACAGATGGCATGTGCCACACTGGAGTACTGCCCAGCTGCCTGCACTGAAGGGCCAGGAATAAGTGCCCCTATACAGGTAGCACTGTGAAATAAGAGAGGAGTTCAACTGTTGGATTGGGAGGCAAGATGCAGTCCTTAAAGATTATATGCTGCCTTTTCCTCTATAATCAAGTAAAGAGCACACAGCCACAACTCTAAGACAAAATGCTTCATACAAACACGGCCACCACAAATACATTTAACCACCACCAGAAGATGAGCTCTGTATCTCCCCTTCGTGACTTTAGACTCTAATGTAACACAGGGCCAAGAGTTTCACACAGGTACTGCAGGAGGACAGATTTCTCTCCTCATCAAGAGTATCTTTGCTAACTATGGTCTAAGCAGCACGGTAGAAGAAATGACTGTATTAAAAGCTCAGCCTAAACCTTGCTGTTACACAGTATCAGACTCCTAAAACTGTCCAAGACACAGAGAACATATAATCTTTAGTAAACACCTTAAACCAAACTTACCGTTCAGCAAACTGAAGCTGTAAGCTTGTGTTAAGGCAGACAATAAAAACAGTTTATCAAATGTCCTTAAATACATTTCAATCCAATCGCCTCTTGCAAGGAAACATCCAATAAAGGCTTCCACCAAAAAAACACAGGACTTGCAGAACTCAGCAACAGAGATTTACAATAATTAATATTAAGTCTTATATTAGACACAGGCAGATCTTAATTGGATACATTTAATTCCAAAGCCCCACTTTCTTTACAAAGCCTGTTCAGCTTGTTCTTACTAGAAGCATCATCTCTTAAATTAAACCTTAAGTAAAACACCTCAAGCTCTCTTATAAGAAATGTTGATATACTAATTCTGTAAGAACACTAACAGTAAAGGATATCAGTGCATTTTTGTTGATACTCTGTCAGCAAATGACTGCAAGGAAAAAAAAAAGAAGATATTACTCATTTTCTCACTTGATTTTGACAATCGTATCTTAGGATACCTTGCACCTTCTGTATTTATCTATAAAGCAAAAGGAAAGATTGACTTGCATTTTTGATACTAGTCAATATAACTTTTCTGTTTCATTAAGCTATTCAAACCTCAAATCAAGCTGCTTTAAAATAGAAACAAAACCAAAAACCAACCAACTGGCAATTACATGAATTTGTAGCCATTAACTATCTGCAGTTTTAAAACAAACCAACAACCAGAAAAGCATTATTTAGGTAAAGAACATAATATACGTACAATAAAAAAAACATACATAGAATCACAAAATCATATCCTAGTTCTCAAACTTATGTTCTCCTAGGAAAGAACATATAAATGTAAGAAAAGTAGTTCAAAAAACCCTAGAAAGCTTTAATCTTTACACTATTCTCTTAGCAGCCATAAGAGGGTAGCACTTGCTCTGATCCAAGGTGTACAGTGGGCCACAGGGCAGCACCAAGGAGAGTTATCCTCCCCTTCCCTCAAATGTTATGGGTCTAGAGAGAAGAAAGAGAAATACTGTGGCTGTTACCCCAGCACAGAGAGGGCTGCATTACCTGCAGCAGTTGAGAGTAATCAAGTAAGGCAAAAAAGAAAGGGGCTGAGCTGCCAGTAGTTAAAGGAGAGGTAATTCCCACAGGAAATATGTGTACAATGGCAGAGAGAAGAGGGACACAAAGTTTGGAAGTAGGAAAAGGAATCTATGGACACAGAATGAAGGAGTTTTGAAGACAAGGGTCCCAGTTAAGACAGTGAGGGCTCTCTTAAATACTTTTTGGAAACCAGAATGCAAGACTGGCTAAAGCCAGACTGACACCTGTTTGGGAAGGGGAACATGAGAAATAAAATGTTACAATTAGGAGATGTAACAAGGATATTAGGCCATAGTATGGAGGTATACATAATACATCAAGATGTATTATTATATACAATCATGGTTATTGAGAAGAAGTGGAAGCAATCACAAAAGAGAAGGCAAACTATGAGAAGCATTTTAGAACCTCACTGTTCTGACTGATGCTTGGCCTCACTTTTCATATGCTCATATTTAATCCCAACAGCATTTCACGTTTTAGTGCTCAGACTAAATTCTGGTGAAATGTGCTCAACTTTTAGTTTTCATACTTTATCCTTTACAACACATAAAATGAAATACATCTCTTGAAAGAGCTGCTTCTGCTAGTATTCCTAATCATACATAAGCTATCAGAGGTTATAAATAGCCCTGTTTTACTGCAATTACACACATTTTAGGGCACAAATTAAAAAATTCTTACAGTCTAGATTTAGGACCTCTTTGCAAAGAAGTTACTTTCATTTTGAGGAGGATTTAGTTTCGTGCATTAACAAATATCTACATTCCACAAAACATATTTACTGCATTGCTTTAAGAACTTAAGAGCAATAAAAAGAAAAGAAACTTGTGCAATTGTACTTACTCTCCATCAATCATTTTTTGCTTCAGTGCAATTAATGCGGCTACATATTCATTTATATTCTGTAAGGAAGAGTCTCAAGTTGGTAAAGAAGTTTCAGCCCAAAGCCCAGTATTATTTCCAGTGTAAATAATACATTGCTAATGTTCTACACAACCCAATTACGTGCCTTTTCTTCAGTTCTCTTAGTGAAGTTACTAACTCACAATAAATACATTCAAACAAATACATACAGAGAACACAGAATGCTCCACAAGAAAGCATGCAGGCTTAGATGAGGCTTTCCTATAAACACTCCTCAGACTTCGTGGTAATTACCAACTAAAATCCCCATGACTTTTTCTCTTAAAATCAAATTAAACTTTGCCAGAACATTACCAATAAGCAGCACCTGGCTCATCCGAACCTGCACATGTCCCAGATTCTCAGTCTATACTCATTCTGTGTCCGAAGACCTCCTTCACCCTCTGAACTCTCAGCAGGGCCTTTCACCTCATTTAAACAGGAAACAAACATTGCCCAAAGTCTTATACTATAAAATAGCATGCTCACTTAGGAGCACTGAAGAAAGGAGGTGAATTATCATAGAATCACAGACTGGTTTGGGTTGGAAAGGACCTTAAAGCTCATCCAGTTCCAACCCCCTGCCACGGGCAGGGACACCTTCCACTAGAGCAGGTTGCTCCAAGCCCCTGTGTCCAACCTGGCCTTGAACACTGCCAGGGATGGGGCAGCCACAGCTTCTCTGGGCACCCTGTGCCAGCGCCTCAGCACCCTCACAGGGAAGAGCTTCTGCCTAAGAGCTCATCTCAATCTCCCCTCTGGCAGGTTAAAGCCATTCCGCCTTGTCCTGTCCCTACAGGCCCTTGCCCAAAGCCCCTCTCCAGGTTTCCTGGAGCTGTTCTAAGGTCCCCACAAGCACTGGAGCTGTTCTAAGGTCTCCCCTTCAGGAGCCTTCTCTTCTCCAGGCTGACCCAGCCCAGCTCTCTCAGCCTGGCTCCAGAGCAGAGCTGCTCCAGCCCTCGCAGCAGCTCCATAGGTGGCCTCCTCTGGACTCGCTCCAGCAGCTCCACGTCCCTCTTGTGCTGTTGCCCCAGAGCTGGAGCAGGACTGCAAGGAGGGGCTCCCCAGAGCGCAGCAGAGGGGCAGAATCCCCTCCATGACCTGCTGCTCACGCTCCGTTAAGCCGGTAACACCGCTTCCCCCAGCACCGCAGCAAACTGACGAGGATACGAGGATCCCACCCGCGGACCCCTCCAAGGCACAGCGCAGGGACACCAGCTCGCCCAGCCAACGCTCGCCCCTGCTGCTCCCCTCACAGCGCCCCGTCACCGCGGCCTCCCGCAGGGCGGGCGGCCCGGCGGGGCGGTACCTGCTGCAGGAGGCCGCAGTTGGCGCAGGCCGCGGCCGCTGCGGTCCCGCCCGCCGCCGGCGGGGTCTCCCCAGGCATCATCGTGACCGGCCCCGCCGACAGCGGCCCGGGGCGCGGCCCAGCGCCGTCACACGTCGCGCCACCGCCTCAGCAAGGACCCAGCTCGCCTGCGCATTCCCGCGAGTGACCACGTCGCTGCCTGAGTAGCGGCAGCGGAAAGGACGGCGGGAGGCCCCGAGCGTTGGAAGCACCCCATCGTAGCTCACTAGCAGGAGAAAGGAACGGCTGCTTCCGCGCCCGCAGCGCCCTTCCGCGGGTGCTTTGTTATTGGTTTATTTGTTTTATGCACAGGCAGTCCTGCGGGCGCTACTGCGGCCCTGGCGCGGGCTGGAGCAGCTCTGCCCCCCCTGGCGCGACGGGATGGGCGGGGCCGCTGCCGGGGCGGGGCGCCTGGGGGCGGGGCCTGCGCGCTCGGCTGCACCGCCCCGCCCCTTGCGGCCCGAGCGGAGCCGAGCTGAGCCGAACTGAGCCGATCGAACGGAGCTGAGCCGAGCGGAGCCGACGTAGCAGAACCAGCTCTTAAAGCGGGAGCGCAGCGCTTGAGCTGGCTCAGCTGGCAGCGGTGGGAGCTTGGTGTGCATAGAGCCATAGCATGGCTCTGGTTGGGAAGGACCTTAGAGCTCATCCAGTTCCAACCCCCTGCCACGAGCAGGGACACCTTCCACTAGAGCAGGTTGCTCCAAGCCCCTGTGTCCAACCTGGCCTTGAACACTGCCAGGGATGGGGCAGCCACAGCTTCTCTGGGCACCCTGTGCCAGCGCCTCAGCACCCTCACAGGGAAGAGCTTCTGCCTTAGATCTCATCTCAGTCTCCCCTCTGTCAGGTTAAAGCCATTCCCCTCGCCCTGTCTCTACAGGCCCTTGTCCAAAGCCCAGGTTTCTTGTAGCCCCAGGTTTCTTGTAGCCCCTTTAGGCACTGGAGCTGCTCTAAGTTTCTTGTAGCCCCTTTAGGCACTGGAGCTGCTCTAAGGTCTCCAGGTTTCTTGTAGCCCCTTTAGGCACTGGAGCTGCTCTAAGGTCTCCCCTTCAGGAGCCTTCTCTTCTCCAGGCTGACCCAGCCCAGCTCTCTCAGCCTGGCTCCAGAGCAGAGCTGCTCCAGCCCTCGCAGCAGCTCCATAGGTGGCCTCCTCTGGACTCGCTCCAGCAGCTCCACGTCCCTCTTGTGCTGGGGGCCTCAGAGCTGGATCAGGACTGCAGGGGGGGCTCCCCAGAGCGCAGCAGAGGGGGAGAATGAATCTCTCTGGGGTGAGTAAATTTCCCGTGTGAAGTACACTCCCGACGGAATGGAGCTCAGTGCAACTCATTTTACATTTGAGGGGCGGGTCTGGTGGTTAGGTCAGGTGACAAGCCACTTTATGATGAGATAGTTAAGGACAGGATTCTGCAGAAAGAAACCATGTTCTGTCAGAAATAAATGAATAGATGTTTTCGTAAGAGTTCAATGTTTCGTGTCACTATTTGTGCTTAAGTGAAAACGTTATCCTCAGAATTCTGTTTTAACATTGAAGATGCCCAAACTTTCGAGTTGCTCATACTCCCTTCTACAAAAGCTCATAAGTTTCAATGCTTTAGACTCTGAATACACGCAGAACTTGGCAAGTAAACTTATGAAAGTTCTTTATTGCCATTTTAATTTTTTATGTCAAGTTCCCATTCCTCGACAAGAAGAAAATATTTTTAAATTCTTTCAGCACACCCTACAAAAACTAGATACTAAATGCATTTCCTTAAAAAAAAAAAAAAAAATTAAAGAGTATGAAATCATAATGTAAAATATATGGGGTTTTTTAATTGCAGTTAACTCAATTAAGCCAAGAAGAAGAGACATGATAGGGCTTAGAGTTCTGAAGTTTTGCTTCATTATATCTCAAGTGATGAGCACATCAGAGTTCAGAGAGGATGCATAACGATGGGAGGACACTGGGATATAAGAGAGGAGGGTTATAAATCTGGAATTTCAAAAGCCCTGTGAGTTCAACAACAGACTTTTACAGAGCTAAGATGTGTGTGCCATGAGGTCTGAGTCACAGAGACTTTGGTCTTTGGCCGCTTTTGATAGCTGTGAATGCCCTCATTGCTGAACAGGGACATCTAACGAATGAAATGATGCCTGCAGAGTTATTGCGTTTATTCAGCAGAACTGAAATAGGCAGCAGCACATAAACATGATTTCTTTACTGTTGCTCATAGACACAACATAAAATGCCCTTCCTGTTTCTCGTGGATGAGGAACAGAAAGAATCAAATGCTGATGTTCCCAAAGAAGCTCCGTGCAAACAACACTCAAGTGGTCATTCAGAGCACAAAATTGTCACCTTCTCATCACCGGTAACTGAAGGCCATATTAAGAATAGGTGCCAATAGAGAGGCTCTGCAGAGGAAACGAAGATGCCAAACCATCTTCACAGCTTTGTCAATGTGACAGCACCATGGTCTCTGGCAGCCTCAGCTTTATAACAGAAAAGTTTATTAACTCTGGCAAGTGTGAAAGAAACTCATATTAATCGAAGACCATAGTTAAGTCTCTTCCAACTCAAACCATTCTGTGATTCTAAAAAAATGCTTAAGTGCTGAAAAAAAGCAGTGGACAAGTACTAACATTTACATAATAAAACCAAGATGTGAACTAGCAGAAGGAAGCAGCCAGAAATACCTCCTGCTAGCCAGGAGTAGGAGTCAGAGGTTAGAACATCATACTATGAGGAAATTGCAAACAAAAATGCATGTTGGATTTCAAGCACCTCTGACTCAAAGGTGCTTGACTGATAGGAGGCAGTTGCTTGCAGAGGGAGGCACTCCTGAAGGACAAAGGAGTCCAGGAAGGATGGACATTATTCAAGAAGGAAATCTTAAAGGCACAGGATAAAGCCATCTCTATGTGCTGAAAGATGAACTAGGGGGGAAGAAGACTGGCCTGGCTGAACAGAGAGCTTTTGCTGGTGCTCAGGGAGAAAAAAGAGTCTATGACCTTTGGAAGAAGGGGCAGACAACTCAAGAGGACTACAAAGATGTTGTGATGCTATGCAGGGAGAAAAGGAGAAGTGCCAAAGCCAAACTAGAACTTAATCTGGCTACTGTGGTAAAAGACAATAAAAAAAGTTTCTATGAATACAGTAACAACAGAAAGAGTGCTAAGGAGAATCTCCATCCTTTATTGGATGCGGAGCGGGAAACATAGTGACAAAGGATGAAGGAAAAGGCTGAGGTACTTAATGCTTTCTTTGCCTCAGTCTTTAATAGTAAGACCAGCCATTCTCCAGGTACCTAGCTCCTTGAGCTGGAAGACAGGGATGGGGAGCAGAATGAAGCCCCCATAAACCAAGGGGAAATGGTCAGCAAGTTGCTACACCTCTTGGACACATACATCTATGGGGACAGATGGGATCACCCCAATGGTACTGAGGGAGCTGGTAGAAGTGTTCACCAAGCCACTTCCAATCATTTAGAAGAAGCACTGGCTAACCAGGAAGGTCCCAGTTGACCTGAGGTTAGCAAATGTGATGCCCGTCTACAAGAAGGGCTCAAAGGAGCCAGTGAAGGGTATAGAACAGATCATCTTGAGTGCCATCACATGGCATATACAGGGTATCCAAGGTGATCAGGCCCAGTCAGCATGGGTTTATGAAAGGCAGGTCCTGCTTGACTAACCTAATCTCCTGTGACCATATGGCCTACTTAGTGGATGGGGGAAAGGCTGTGGATGTTGTTTACCTGGACTTTAATAAAACCTTTGACACCATTTCCCACAGCATTCTCTTGGAGGAACTGGCTGTTCACAACCCTTTTCCAGGTCATTGGTGAAGCTGTTGAACAGTGTCAGCCTCAGTGTTGAGCCTGAAGAAGTGCTATTTAATTATGCTGCCAGCTAGATGATGACCGGCAATTAGTTCATAGAAGGAGTCCTTTACCTTTTGGCTATCTGCTGTATCCAAACTTCTTCCTATTTTTCTTCTCTGTCTTTCTCTCCCTCACTTTCTATACAGATTCATATGCACACACACACATTCTGCAGAATTAGGAGTTTCTGTGACAAAAATTGGCAGTAAAGGAATTTGAGGCAGAATACACTATTTGTGGCTCTTCTGAATAGCTCCATTTTCACCCACTTTTTCAGGTTTTTCCTCTAGTGCAAGATAAATCCAGACACACCAGCATTGCAGACTCATCTGCTGGGTTATCACTGCATAGGACTCAGAGGCCTGAGAAGAAATATATAGGAGGTTTTTCAGGTGAGTGTAATACAGGACACGCAAAGCTTCTGTTCCCTATACTCTCATGGACATTGTGTAGGCATCTGAGCGAGCCAACTCCAAGTTCAGGGTGAAAATGATATGCCATATTCTTATCTCCCTCCTCAGGCTTTCTCCTTCTTTACCCTGTTTTCTGAGTGCCCTGTGCATATTTCTTCAGTACTGTAATACTTCTTTTTTAGATTTCTTTTTTCCTCCCTGATTTGTCAGATGTTGGAAAACAGCTCTGTTGCCATAGGCTGCTCATCAACTCAGAGGTACAGTTTCTTCTGATTATCAAAATAACTCTGTGAGGGGCTCTAGTTCTTTGTTCTGTTACCATGGCATCAAAGATTTTTTCTGTATCATGCCTAAAGTATCATTCTTGGTGCCTCTTCTCAGTATTGGGAGGTGGTTAAATTATTTGGCATGGTCCTCCTGTATACTTTAACTGCATGCACTGAATTCTTTTACTTGTTTGCATCTGATATTTGAGTGAGAAGTGGTAGAGGAAGGAGAACATTCTGTTTTCAAGGATCTATTTGAAATGCACCATGTTTAAAGTTTAAGATCTTTCTTTTTTATAAAAAAAAAAAAAGCTTAAACTTATTGTGGTAAACTGGGTGACACAACGTTGGTAGAATCCGCTTGTATTATGTTCCTTGAAGTTACGTGAAGTAGGAAAGGTTGACTGGAAATCACAGGGATGTGACTACTTGATGCTTGTGTCAGCTGTACATGTGACAGATGCACATGTAGCAAATGCCTTGTGTTCTGGTTGGAAGTGTAGTTAACTGAGAAGGATATGCATAAGTCCAATATGGTGGATTTTGCATGAATGGCATTGGAGATGCTTTGTGTTCATACACCTCAGCAGCACATAACACTACTTATTCATGGAGATTTTCCAGGTAGGACTATGGATGCTCAGAAATTTTGTAAGATATAATTCATTAGACTGGAGCTGAGGAACAATTCCTCCCCCAGAGGGTGCTCAGACATTGGAACAGGCTGCCCAGGGCAGTGCTGGAGTCACCGTCCCTGCAAGTGTTCTCACAGCGTGTAGATGAGGCCCTCAGTGCCATGGGTTAGTGGTGGCCTTGGCAGTGCTGGGGAACGGTTGGGCTTGATGATGTTAAAGCTCTTTTCCAACCTGGCTGATTCTATCATTCTATGTTTATGCGGCTAATTTCTTCTCCCAAACTAAGGTGTCAGCTGCATGCAGATCAGAAGCTAGTTGCCAGGAGTCCTTTAGCATAAAGGCCTTCAGTCCTAATCAACAGACTGTCTTCCTAGTGTGCCAAGCACATCTCACTTTTCTTGCCTCTCTATGAATGCCATTCTCAAACGACACTGACTCTGCACCTGCAGACTGGTGATCAGTGCTTAGTTCCTGGTGGCACAACATACTGTCTGTGGGTGATGCACAGCAGTTTCTGTTCATGCCAGACAGTTTTCACCACCTGCTGAGGCCTGTGAGGAAACCTGCCCCTTTCTTCCATCTAGGACAGCAGAGCTGGAGGCTCCAAACCAAGATGCAAGCTCTGTGGAGCCCTGTGGGGCTCATTGAATGTCTTAGCGATGTGTGAAAGGGAGCAGTTGCTGTAGGCCACCTTTTTGTCTGGGTGAAAGCGTTATGTGGGGAGTTTAGAACTTGTCCTCCATAAGCTGTTCATCAGGGAAAGCAGCGTTGGGACCTGCTTCCAATGGAAGGATTGGTTCTGGTGTCCCAGGTCTGTGCTGCGCACCTCAGAAACTACAAGTGGGTACAGAAACGTAATATATGAAAAATCATCTCTGACATTCCCTGCTAGGCCCTGTCTTCTGTGAGCACATCCCTCTGGAAAGAAAACAAGTCACTGGAGCCTTCCTATGGCTGACTGTTGTGAGTCTATGGGAAGACTATTAGGTGTTGGCTCACAATAGACAGGAACCATGTCTGGTCTGTGGTGGCCATGTTGCTAGGGCTGCAAAGGCCTTCTGGCATATTTAGCCAATAAATAAATAAATAAATAGCTCTGATTTCTCTCTTTCCATCTGCATCCATATGCTGGCAAGTTCTCTAAGTTTCCCCTGGCTCCCTTCCCTAGCTGCATTCTCCACAGATACATTCAGCCTCTTCATTTCTGCCTCTCCCATGCATGTACAGGCAACCACAGTTTATATCCACAGCGGCAATCTCACAGGATGTGTCCACTCACGCTTTCTGCTGAGGCTGCTGATGTCTTTGCTCTGCCAAGTCATGCAGAGTACATCTGGCTTTGGTGCTGAGTGACTGGCTGTTCCTAAGAGTCGGGCTTTCCCGAGCGGGGGCTGCAGGAGGCAGTGCTGCTCTGCACTGTCTGAACGAGAAGGGGCACAGAGACCTGCAAAGGGAGCGATTTGTCTGTGTGTGGCTTGAGCTGTACCATCTGCTGGAAGAGTTGGCTGCTCTTTTGAGAAATCCTGCTCAATTGAGAGAATTGAGAAATTGAGAATTGAGAAATTGAGAAATCCTGCTAGTGCAGAGCTGGGCGCGCACAGTGTCACGGCACATCCGCATTATATCCCAGCTGCTCCTGAGGTAATGCCTGCTCTTCATCTTGCCCCTTCTCTTCTGAGAGCCATTCCAGGAAATGGGCGAAGAGCCACTCAGTATCCTAAGACTCTTCTGCTTGCAGTTCTCAGCCTGCCGTTGCCTGTATTTCCCTAGATAACACTGTTCCAGAGCAGACTGACACTGTCATTTCCGAACCAGGTTCCGGAACATATCCTCCTGGGACTCTATTGGTGACCTGCTTTTACTGTGAAAATGGACTATTGCCTCCTACTGTCATATTTCAACCAGCTATTTACTTCTCAATTATTAATTTCTTGGCAGTGTGGCTTTTGAGAGCTTTTGATGAGTGACCTCTCTAAATACCTGCCAGAAATCCATGTTCAGGATCCCAGGGTCTATCTCCTGTGGCCACAAGCCTGTTGACTCATTAACATTTTGCTAGCATTGTAAGGCAGTTCTTTACAAAAGCCATTTTGACTCATCTATATTATAGCACCTCATGCATATGCTCAGTAACACTAATCTATCTTCAGTTTCCATTGAGTTGCCTGCTACAGACATCAGACTTTTACTTTTCTAGATTTCTTATGGCATCCGTATGAAAAAATGACATTACAGCTGACACATCCCTGACTCCTGCTACCAAAGCAGTTGTATAACAGGGGATAGTTTGTAATTCTCCCTTGAAGTCTCTTAGAATTGCTGGTTATACACCATCTGGTCCTTGTGATTTGTTAGTATTAATTCTGCCTATAAGTTCCATAACCTCTATGTTCCATACTGTCTCTTTTAAGACACAACCCCTGGTGAGTCCTCCCATAAAGAAGAGCTGGCTTGGGAATCTCATCCAGCTCTGCTGTACTGAACACAGATGTAAAGATTCATTTAGATTTTCTGTCATTTTCTCTCTATTTCCTTTAATCTTCCTGGTGCTGCAGACTATCTGGCAGGCTTCCAGAGCCTGAAGTGTTTGAAAAGGGATTTATTATTAGATTTTATGCCTTATGCAAGTTGTTCTTCAAACCCTTTTGGCCTGTCTCATGGTGTGGTTTACTTTTCATCTGCCACAAGTTTGGATTCTATTTTTGATTTTAGGCCCAAATTTAGGTTTTAGAAGAAGGCCTCTGAAAAATTGTCCCCAGCAACAGGCTCTCTTGTCCCTCCTGCTTAACCATGACAGTTTCATTTTTCCCCTTATATGCATTTGCCCTGAGCCTTCTGTATGGTATCCTTAAAGTCTCCATGTAACCCACAAAGACATAATTATTTTAGCTGCCTCTCAATTTCTAACAAGTTTCTTCATTTTTAGGTAGTTTCCTTTTTTTTCTTTTCCTCTTTTTTAAATGAAAGCACAAATTGGTGGGCTTTTTTTTGCTTGTCTATAAGGGCTTTATGTAACAAAGGAAAGGACAAAAGAGACAGAACATCACTGTGTGATGCAATGCAAAATGCACACAGCATCTTATAACTCTTCCTTTGCCTTCTGTAGGGGTAGACAGCAGTGTATTAAACTACGGCTTCTGGCTGCAGGGATTGTAACCCCAGTGGCATTTGGAAACACCTAGGAGCAGCTTCTTTATAAATCAGAAACTCCAAGATATTTTGTCCTTTGCACAAAGGGTATTTATTGTGTGAGACTTATGCTGAACATCTTGACTTGCAATTGATTGGCTGTAGTCCATTTTGCCTTCCTCACCAGGACCTTGGCATCATGGCGCCTTGCTCTCTTCATGTCAAGGCATCTCCTGAGCAGTCACTGACCTTACTATGACCACTGCCTGATCCTTAAAAATGACCACACCATGATGGCAGCTCAGGAGTGAATATGTTTCTATTAGCAGATTTATCTTCTTTGGCATGCTGGCACTGACAAGTTAGGGCTAGGGATTTCCTTCCTATTGCTTCCCTACCTCATCTCCTATCTTGCTTGAAGGCAAGGCTGTGCACCAGCATCCCTACTTCTTAAAGGAGACATCTGTGACTGTAAGGGCCCTGAGTACATCTTCCCCATGTCTCTTCCCACCACTGTGGTGGTTTGTCTGGATGGCCTCAGTGCCAACTTTTATAAGTAGCTGTCAGGCTTTGAGAAGCGTCAGTGGGTACCTGTCCCTCATTCCTTCCCACACTGCTTTAAAATTCATGCTCTTGTCCTTAGCCTCTGCCTTAACTATGTTGCAGGTATGTTTGTGTCTACCTCCCTGTGGTCCTTACCCACTGTCTTGACTTCTGGCTTGAGCTGCCCTCTCACTGCAGGCCTGTTGCTTGAAGTGTTGGGGAACCTGCTCTGCTCTTCTTGCTCAGGTATCGTGGAATTTGCTGGCTCTCAGCTCCCAGCTCTGTTTTCCATATGGAGCAGTCTGTCCCTGCCGCTTCCTGATAGCCATAGTGGTTAGGTGGAAAAAAAACCCCAGCCACTGAGGAAAGAAATGAGTGATAAATGGCAAAAATATGTGGAGATAAATATTCAAGCATTACAAAGTAGAAACAAAACATATGTTTTAATGGAGGGCATATGATACAGTGGGGAGGTCCCTGCCCCTATCTCTGCACTGAAAAGGAAAAAAGATTATGAACTAAAAAGACTGTATTGGCCAAACTTAAGTGTAGACACTGAAGTAGTAGTGCTGTGGTAATCACGTAAAGCAGTGTTAAAAATCTGTGTTAGTTATGTGAATGTTATAGTCACATCTCTACAGTAGTGACAGAGAATTGTCTGGGAGCCGTGACAGCAGGAGGAAAGGCATGCATCACCTCCGAAAGGATGCCACTGCCACATACCTTTCTTTGCAACCTCAGATGGCCACAATGGTTACATACAGCAAAGCACTTCAAACACACTCAAAATTCATGGCAAAACATGGCTGTTGCCATACTTTTTTGCAAGCTTCCTTTGTGGCAGGGGCAGGAGTCTGGGATGCATTTCAACAGATAGTGTTTCTGCAATAAGCCCACTAGTGCTTTAAGGGCTTTGGAGCCATGAACTTTGCCCACGAGGAGGGGAAGAACTATGCAGCAGATGGAACTTTGATGCCAGAATTTCACCAGGGGAGTGTGGAGGGCAGAATGCAGACACTGCGTGCAGCAGTGCCGCTGAGGTGTCGTTCAGCAGGGCTGCAGTTGCTATGGAATCCCAGACTGGTTTGGGTTGGAAGGGACCTTAAAGTTCATTCAGTTCCAACCCCCTGCCATGGGCAGGGACACCTTCCACTAGAGCAGGTTGCTCCAAGCCCCGACCAACCTGGCCTTGAACACTGCCAGGGATGAAGCATATTGTTACTAATGCCTCAGTTTCCTATTTTTTCAGCAGACAGTCTCTGTCTAATAATCACAATAAAGCATATTGTCTATATCTCTCAATGTTATGGATTATTTGGGGTTTTTTTGGTGGAAAAGCTGTCCATTTCAATCTTCTGGATATTTCTATGGATTTCTAGAAGTGTATTTCTAGGCTGTTTTAATAGGTGACAGTACAATCTCTCTATATGTAGACGAAAGCTTTAGTTATCTGAACAGTGACTTCTTTGCCCAGCACTTTCATCTGTCATGTGAAGAGTGATTAGTGAGGTTCATAATGGTGTAAGAACAGATGTTGTTTCATGAATAGCAGTAGGCCTTTTTCAATAAAAGCCAGATCTCGGAAGATTGCCTTTTGAATGTGAACTTATTTTGCAGCGTCTGGAAAGATCAGCAGCTCTGTGAGGACAGTGGAGCCACGCTGCAGCAGTAGGAGCACGGAACTGCTCTGGTATGGTAACCATGGCACTGTAAACCTCTGCGGGAGGTGTGATCACACCATGGCTCAGCACCGGGGCTCCAACCCGCAGTACCACATAGCGTGCGTTCTGTGGAGCATGGGAATCCTGGTGTGAGTTTCCTAACTGAAGCTTAAGCTCCAGCACTCCTCTGGGATGACAAGCATGTGGCTCTGCCACCTCCCTAGAGCAGTGCAGGATGCCATATATCCCTGATGACACATCCCTCCTTTCTACCCTGTGCACCTCTTTTACACAGTGCGCTGAGCCAGGCTCTGGAATGCTGCCAGCGCTCAAAGCCCATGTCAGGGAGAGGCTGAAGCCACCAAGCTGCGTCAGAGCAGCCCTGTGGAGGGCTACTTGGGGGTGTTGTCAATGAGAAACTGAACATGACCTGGCTTCAGTGTGCGCTTGAGCCCAGAAACCCCCCGTGTGCTAGGCTGCATCAAAAGCAGCGTGAGCAGCAGGTCAAGGGAGGTGATCCTGCCCCTCTGCTCTGCTCTCGTGAGACCCCACTTGCAGCACTGTGTGCAGTGCTGGTGTCCCCAACATCAGAAGGACATGGAGCTGTTGGAGCAAGTCCAGAGGAGGCCACGAGGATGATCAGGGGCTGGAGCACCTCCCGTATGAAGACAGACTGAGAACATTGGGGCTGTTCAGCCTGGAGAAGAGAAGCTGCGTGGAGACCTCAGAGAAGCTCCCAGTGTCTGAAGGGGGCCTACACTGCAAGAGAGACATTGAGGTGCTGGAGTGGGGCCAGAGAAGGGCAATGGAGCTGGTGAAGGGCCTGGAGCACAAGTGTGATGAGGAACGGCTGAGGGACCTGGGGGGTTTAGTCTGGAGAAGAGAAGGCTCAGGGGGGACCTTATTGCTCTCTACAACTGCCTGACAGGAGGTTGCAGTGAGGAGGGGTCGGTCTCTGCTCCCAAGGAACAAGTGACAGGACAAGAGGAAACGGCCTCAAGCTACACCAGGGGAGGTTTAGGCTGGAGCTGAGGAACAATTCCTTCCCCAGAGGGTGCTCAGGCATTGGAACAGGCTGCCCAGGGCAGTGCTGGAGTCACCGTCCCTGCAAGTGCTCACACCCCGTGTAGACGAGGCCCTCAGTGCCATGGGTTAGTGGTGGCCTTGGCAGTGCTGGGGAACGGTTGGACTGGATGAGCTTAAAGGTCTTTTCCAACCTGGTTGATTCTATGTTTCTATACAAGGATGCTGGAGAGGGACTCTTCATCAGGGACTGTAGTGATAGGACAAGGGGTGATTGGTTCAGACTGAAACAAGGGAGATTTAGAAGTTCTTCCCTGTGAGGGTGCTGAGGCGCTGGCACAGGGTGCCCAGAGCAGCTGTGGCTGCCCCATCCCTGGCAGAGTTCAAGGCCAGGTAGGACGGGGCTTGGCGTAACCTGCTCTAGTGTGAGGTGTCCCTGCCCGTGGCAGGGGGCTGGAACTGGGTGACCTTAAGCTCCTTTCCAACCCGCACCACACCATGACTCCATGACCGCCGAGCCACCGCAGCACATCGCCAGCACTCCCGTCCCGCCACTGCCTTTCCCGCCCTCCGCAGTCCCACTCCCGCCTTCCCGCCCGCCCCGGCGCGCGCTCGCCCCGCCCGCTCGGAGCGCTGGGGCGGCTGCGCGCGCGCAGCAACGCTCCCCCCCACCGGGGGGGGTGTGTTAAAGGAGCGGGGTGGGGGGGGGGGGGTGATCAGGCTCTGCTGCGCATGCGCGGCAGGCAGGAAGCCGAAGCCGTGGGGAGGGGGTTGCGCTGGCATGGCGGAGGCGCGGCCCGGCGCAGGTGAGTGTGGCCCCTGTGCTCGGCGGAGCGGGCGGGGTGGCTGTGGAGGAGGGGAGCGGCTCATCGCCCAGCGGCTTGTCGGGGGGAGGGCCGCGCCGTGTCGGTGGAGCGAGCGCTGCCGTGTCGGGGGGCTGCGGGGCTGCGGCACCAACACCACCTGTTGCCGCCGCCCCCCCACCTTGGCCCGCCGCAGCTTGTGGGTGCCTGTGGTGACCAAAATGGCTGGGCCGGGCGCGGCGGTGAGGGGGAAACTTTGCCTGAGGAGGGACGTGCGAGCTTCGGTGTGTGACGAACGAGCACAGCGAGGCGGTTGGCTTCTGGAAAAGTTCGCTGCGCTGTGCCCACCCGCAGCCGCGGAGCCCACACGGCGGCCTGACGTGTCCCAGCCCGCGGGCTGCGCGGCGTGCCCAGCGGTGCTGGCAGGCGGGAGGTGGCTGCTGAGGGCAGGCGCCACCTCACCTGGCCGGACAGGGCAGGTTGAGCTTTAAGCTGACAGAGGGCAGATTCAGGTTAGATCTGAGGAAGAAGTTCTTCCCTGTGAGGGTGCTGAGGCACTGGCACAGGGTGCCCAGAGAAGCTGTGGCTGCCCCATCCCTGGCAGTGTTCAAGGCCAGGTTGGACACAGGGGCTTGGAGCAACCTGCTCTAGTGGAAGGTGTCTCTGCCCATGGCAGGGGGTTGGAACTGGATGAGCTTTAAGGTCCCTTCCAACCCAAACCTTTCTGTGATTCTATGATTGGAGCTTAGATGGTCTTTGAGGTTCCTTCCAACCCAAACCAGTCTGTGATGTAGGCAGGGGCTCATGGGTAGAGAGCAGTTTAGGGACCCAACCTGGGTTGGGATTGAACATCATAAGTGCAAGAAAGGTGGGGTTTTGGGGTTGTTTTTGCATTTTTTCTTTTACCTGTTGGCTTTTGTGATGCAGGTCCAGATTAATTTTTATTTTATCCTGTGTGGCTGTTAAGGAGGAGGGGGAATAGCCTTTCAAGATTCTTATTCCAGCCTTGCATTTAATGGTTTATCATTTATTATGGGTGTTTAATGATAGAAGAACCTTATGTAACTGTGTCTTGAGCATGTAGCTAGAAATAACATGGTTGCCCAGAGTCATTCATGATATTTTGTATTTTCAGCATGTCTCTTAATTTTCTTGCAGTCTGGGGAGACTTCTCAGGTAATCAGTGTCACTTTGGGATCATCTGATGACCTAACTGAATTGGCTGTTTCTAAAGTCATTAGGTTTCTGCCTGGAAGAATCCTGGTCTTTTGTTGCTGGGATGAAGAAAATATGAATCTCTACTTTTGTAGCACTCTGATGTTAATTCAGATAAATGTTTTGATTAGCCTATATCTTAAATAGCATCCTCTGCCTCTTCTCTCGGCTTGACAGCTGCCTTGTGGGAAGTGGAATGGCCTGGGACACGGTTCAGAGAGCAGAGACTGATAGTTTCGGTTAAGAGAAGCTGGTGCAGGCAAATGTCTGCTTGTCTGTCTTCTGTGCTGTCAGGCTGCAAGTCAACTCTGGTCCTGAAACCTTTTGTACAGCATATATGTATTGGAATAAAGGGTCTTAGATAGGTGTACTGAGCTAAAAATAGCTTTACTGGCAGTGATCAGCCTGGATGATGCACCATTTCTACATTTGCTTTGCAATACTTAAGCTAACACAGTTATTGTCATATTGTCCTGGAGCTCATTACTTGTTATTGTAATACATACTATGTTACGAAGAGCCATTTCATAGGTAAGTTTCAAGTTGTGCTTGTACAATATTAAGATGGGAACTGGCTTTTCCCCTGCGACTTCATGGGCAGACTGAGTGTATGACTTTGTGAGCTTAAATATGAAAGATATTTCTGCTCTCAGGGTAGATCAAAGGCAGCAGTTGGGGTTGAGGAGTGACAGTTTTGGATCATGACAGATGCACAGCCCATTGGGGATATTTTGCCAGTGATGAATGATTGTTGAGACTCAGGGAATGAGTATAAGAGACAAAGGGGGAGAATATAAGAAACAAGGCAATTCTAAACTGATTATTCACATTGTTACACGTTTCTAGTTTCCAGCCCTATGCACTTAGAGGGGACAGGTGGTATTTGTTTTTAATCATAGAATCCCAGACTAGTTTGGCTTGGAAAGAACCTTAAGATCATCCAGTTCCAACCACAGGCAGGGACACGTTCCACTAGACCATGTCACCCAAGGCTCTGTCCAGCCTGGCCTTGAACACTGCCAGGGATAGAGCATTTACCACTTCTTTGGGCAACCTGTGCCAGCGCCTCAGCACCCTCACAGGGAAGAACTTCTGCCTTAGATCTAACCTGAACTTGCCCTGTTTCAGTTTGAACCCATCACCCCTTGTCCTATCGCTACAGTCCCTGATGAAGAGTCCCTCTCCAGCATCCTTGTAGGCCCCCTTCAGGTAATAGCCATTAATGGATTTTTTTTTTTTTGTGCCATAAGTGCTGCTGAATGTAGTTTTGGGTTTTGCCTTCACAATGACAGCTGGGTCAACAGACATGGTATAATGTGTCATTAAACTGAAGATACCAGGGAGTTGCTATGAAGCATTGAATACCCCACTGTAAGGGTGAACAGGAAAGTGAAAACTTGTAATACATTTATTCTCCTTATGCAGAATCCATTATGTAGTAGATGCTTCTCCTAGGATGATGAAGCTACTTACGGCAAAGTTGTAGTTCTTTCCTTACTTATATATTTCTCCTGTGTCATCTTGGAATGGGCTAGCTAAAACTTTGTGTTCTCTTTAAAATCTGGATGTGCTGAGTTTGGGCAGTAGCATAAAAACCCCGAAGCATAGCACTGTGCACCAGTATACCCAGGGGGCTAACTAGCCAGGAAGCAGTTCTGCAGATTGGGACCTCAGGGTCCTTGGTGGACTATAACCACACCTCCCTCTTCACTCTCCCTCATTAGGAAGCTGTAGAGAGCAGTGAGCTCACCCCTCAGTCTCCTCTGTGCTGAGCAAAGCTAGTATTCTTAGCTGTCCCTTCTTTCACCATCTTTTTAAACCCTTTTTGGACACGTTCTAATATTTTTATATCTTTTCATTGTGGAGCCCAAAATGACACACAGTACTCAACTACGCTTGGTTGATTTTATGGCTGTCTCACTAAGAGACAATTAAGAGGTCAATTAAAAATAAGTGCTTGTCCAGTAATCAGTGTTGTTTATTTAGTTCCAATTTTGTATTGATCTGAAGCTGCAGAAGGAAAACCAGAGTTCTTTCTATCTAGGAGATTAGAGCTAAATGCATTTAATAATATAGAAGTACTACCTCTGACACCTAAGGGGCTACCCTGTGGACTGTTGTACCCATTATCATAGAATCCCAGACTGGTTTGGCTTGGAAAGGACCTTAAGATCATCCAGTTCCAACCCTCTGCCATGGGCAGGGACACCTCACACTAGAGCAGATTGCTCCAAGCCCCTGTGTCCAACCTGGCCTTGAACACTGCCAGGGATGGGGCAGCCACAGCTTCCCTGGGCACCCTGTGCCGGTGCCTCAGTTCTTCCCTCACAGGGAAGAACTTCTGCCTTAGATCTAACCTGAACTTGCCCTGTTTCAGTTTGAACCCATCACCCCTTGTCCTATCGCTGCAGTCCCTGATGAAGAGTCCCTCTCCAGCATCCTTGTAGCCCTCTTCAGACACTGGAAGCTGCTCTGAGGTCTCCATGCAGCTTCTCTTCTCCAGGCTGAACAGCCCCAATGTTCTCAGCCTGTCTTCATACGGGAGGTGCTCCAGCCCCTCATCATCCACGTGGCCTCCTCTGGACTTGCTCCAACAGCTCCATGTCCTTCTGATGTTGGGGACACCAGCACTGCACACAGTGCTGCAAGTGGGGTCTCACGAGAGCAGAGCAGAGGGGCGGGATCACCTCCTTCAGCCTGACTGGACTTCTTCAGTAGATTTATTTTTTTTTCGTCTGTCTTAATTACAAACTTTGTACGGTCTCGGCCTAATTAAAATGCATTGTTTAATGGCTCTTCAAAATCTAATTGAATGTAGCTTGGTGAAAGTGTGCTAAGAAATGTCACTTAAACATGATGTCTTTAAGTGTCGCCTTCAACTGTCATTATTGATGTCTTCATAAAAAAAAAAAGTACTTAAGTTATTAAGTTTGGCTTTACTAGTCCACAAAATAAGCTCTGTTTTTGCAGCAGACCTTGTACTGATTAAAATGAGACGTGTACTTACTAATTTGGTTTGTATTTTTAAAAGTGGCCTTATCAAATGATTTTTCTGAAGCACAGTTCACGCAGACTACCTGACCTTGCCAGGGCATTCTGTCTCCCTCCACAGTTAATGCTGAGATGGTGCAGTGTGCAATGTTGTGGCAGAACAGACTTGAAACCATACGAGTTTCATATGTTTGGTTTTAATTCACATTCAAGCTCTTAAGGATATTACAATCTGCAATGCAGAGGTTGTTTCTAAAGCTACCGTGATTTTCTTTGTTTATTTTATAGACATACAGGCTGGAATCTGGCTTTGGAGGTTCCTTTTTTCTTGGGCTTTTTGTGTATGTACATGTAAACGTGTCAGAGGAAATTTGAGCCCGTGTTAGCTACTGATTATTACACTTGCATGTGTATTTTGCTGTTACTTGTCTTGGCAGACAGAAATAAGTCTTAGTAGAATTTACCACTTTGGAATTTTTTTCATAATGTAAAAGCTGACAGTAAGAACAGGAATCCTATTCATGGGTGATATAAAAAGTCCTAATGAATTATTCATATTTTGGAGGTGCTTTTAAATAGCTGAATCCCGATTTCCCATCTGTTTCTTCAAACTTAAGAGATTACTTGGAAAGTGCTTTCAAAAATATCTCTTCCACAGCTACATTTCAAGTCCTGGTTATGCTTCTTGGAGGCCACGTGCAGAAGTCAATTTGTATTTTGGAAACCCAGCATTTTAAAGCCACGTCCAGCATGTTCTTAAGTCAGTATCAGATAGTTTTACTGATCTACAAGATCTACTTCCTCACGCTTATTTACTGCATTCATTTGAAAGCCCTTTGCAGCAATTTGTTTGTAATTCATGCATATGTTTTTACATACCACATTTCATAACCAAAGAAACAATGGTATTTAATAACAGAATGTACTTTTCAGAGGCAAGCTGTGTGGTTTTTGGAAAACATGTTTTTATGAAACATTAAGAAGCCATTTCGTTTACCTTGTATCTATCCATCAGACTTTAGATTTTAGGGTATCCAAAAGAATTCTTAAACCAGCTAATGAAATGGATTGCTTCTGATTTGGTTGGTATGTAATTATAGGATGGCAGCCTGTCTTCAAATCAAAATACGTGAAACTATGTTAAGTAATCTATACTGAATGACTGTTGCTTACATTGTAATGGCAAAGGAGTCCAATTTGTGTTCTTCATTAGTGATAGAAAAGAAACTGACAAAACATTAGAAAAACTGAAAGTGTAGTCATAGAAAGTAAAATGACAACTTTATATTTTGAGTTCTTTACACAGAATACATGTGCTAAGATGAGAAAAATAGATTGCTTCCAGGGAAGCTGCTTGCAGTCCAGGTTTTCAGATGTATAAGCCTAGTATTTTGTATGTACTAGGGTCTACAGTCCTAATGATAAAATAGTTGAGCTGGAAGGGACCTGCAGTGATCAAGTCCAACCGCCTGACTAAAAGTTAAAGCATATTATTGAGGGCATTGTCCAAATGCTTCTTACACACTGACAGGCTTGGGGCATTGACCACCTCTCCAGGGTTTGACCACCCTCTTGGTAAAGGAATGTTTCCTTCTGTCAAGTCTGAACCTCTCCTGATGGATACAGCTTTGAGCCATCCCCACACACCCTGGCACTGGGCAACAGGGAGAAAAGCTCAGCACCTCGCTCTCCATTTCCCCTCTCTTTGAGTTAAGATTGATTCTTAACTCAATCCCCAGCAGTTCTGAAAGGCCTCTGTCTAGTGTTCTCGTCCTGCTGTCTCAAAATCAGGTTAGTGTTACAGCTTAAAAAACCCCAAACACACACTTTGCATTTGCCCTTTATATCTAGTGTGATAACAGAATAGCATATAGCGTAGCATATACTAGTACACTGTTACATTTATAACACTATATTGTAAGACTAATATCCATATATTAAATAAAAATCATTACATATATTGTCTTTGCAAAGACAAAACCCCAGAATGATTTCAACTGAGTCTCTCTTTAAAAAGTATGAATTAGATTATGTGGTTAAGAACATGCTTAAATGTAATTTTAAGTTCCTAACTTTTAGGAAACTTAAAGCTTCGCTTCCACAAAGTTGTATGTTATGTTTTTTACTTTGGCCACCAAATCCCTCATAGTAGTTATGACCATTCCTAGAGGTTTAAAAAAACTCTTTCATTTGAAAGTAAGCGAAATTCAGTGGAAAAAAAAATGTTAATGCTTTGAAATGTCCTGGTTTGTTCTTCCCTTCAAAATGTTAATTTCCACACTACTGAAAAGTTAAAATAATAGGTAGAGAGTCAGTGCTGCTTCAAATGTTTTTCCTCACCATATGTTTTGATACTCTTACATTAACTCTGGGTCATTCTGTAAAAGATGGCAAGAGAAGGTAACATCCAGAAAGCACTGTATGATTCAACTCTAGTTTCTGGAAACTTGTTTGCAGTTGTTCTGTCAAGTGTGGGATTGATTTATCTTCTGGGCCTTTGCATGTACGGTAATTTTACTGCAGAGAAATCATAGAATCATAGAATGGGTTGGGTTGGAAGGGAGCTTAAAGCTCATCCAGTTCCAACCCCCTGCCATGGGCAGGGACACCTTCCACTAGAGCAGGTTGCTCCAAGCCCCTGTGTCCAGCCTGGCCTTGAACACTGCCAGGGATGGGGCAGCCACAGCTTCTCTGGGCACCCTGTGCCAGTGCCTCAGCACCCTCACAGGGAAGAACTTCTGCCTAATGTCTAGTCTAAATCTCCCCTCTTTCAGTTTAAAGCCATTCCTCCTTGTCCTGTCACTACAGACCCTTGTAGTATTTAATATTTAATAGTCTTATACACGTCTTCATTTTTTTTCACTTTTTAGGTGCTTTGAATTTCAATCCTGATGCTGCTAATTCCATTCCAGGAGAAAGGCAACCTACAGATATAAACTGGGCAAACAAAGATAGGAAAGACTCCAACAGTAATCTGAATAGAAGTAATTTACCATTTCCAAGTTTGTCTTCCGAAAGAGGTACGGAGTATGAAAGCTCTTCCACAAAGCATCATGGCATTTGTAATCCAGAAAGTCAGTATGGGAATTCTGAAGACTTCCACCGGTATTTTGGTAACAGTAAAAGTTTGAAGAACCGCAACTTGCAAAGCCAGAGATGGCACAGATCAAGAAATGACAGCACATGTGCTAGAAGTAAGATAAAGCCAAGTACTGCTGATGCTGCTGCAGGTCCAGGAGTTTCAGATGCTGCAGTAGTACCTGGGAGAAGAGCGCCTGCTAGAGGATACAATGACTTTCTCTCTTCAGAGAGTGACAGGGAGGTACCGAGTGCTGATAGCAGAGGAGCAAAGCCAAAGAAAACACACCTGATGCATGTATCTGGAAGAGGTTTCAGGGAGAAGGGAAAGCAAGTACATGACCGGGAAAAGAGAGTGAGCTCTAAACAGAAAGTAGAGCTGTTTGAAAATGTTCCATCTTTGGATTTGACTCAGTCTGACTCTTCAGAATCATCTGTTGGAAAGGCATTCTGTGATGCCCCTGTTGGTGGTGTGGATGAGCAGAAAGGCTACAATTACGCAAACAAAAGATATCCCCGGAAGCCTGTGTGGAATAAACCCCCTGCAGAAAAAGAGTGTCAGAAAAGACATGATTCTCACCGTAGTAAAAATACAAAAGTAGGTAAGAAGTCTTCTCTTGCATATACTCCGAAAGATAAAAATGAAAGGAAGAAGGAACTCTCTGTTCACAAAAATGATGAAACCTTGACGAGTGACATGAGGCATCAGATGTCTGATTCTGTCAGATGTAATGGAAGAAAGTTCCTCCTAAAGGGGGATCAAGCACCTGCACTTCATTTCAGCTGGACCCAGTACTGGAAAAAGCAAAGTGATGTACCAAAAAACAAAGAAACTCATACAGGTAAGCTTTCCAGAGTGTCTTGTACTTCTGTATTAAAAATATGATCTTGAATAATTTGAACTGCCTTCACATTTGACTAGCTAAAGAGGCTTATTATTTCACATGAGGTTAGTATCTGAGGGTAGAATTACATGTAAATGTGTGGTTTCTGAGTGGGGAAATGTTCTGTTATGTTTACTAGGGAAGAACAGATTTTGTTTAAAGGTGTTTTTGTTGGTTTGGTTTGGTTTTTGTTTTGTTTCGCTACCAAACTGCAGGTGGTGGCCTGGTCAGGCACCATGTTAAAACATCTATGTTGGGGGAGCCAGAATTCGGGAGTAAAATTCTGAAGCATTCTGAACAATGGGATTTGAGAGAGACAATCCTAAAACTGATTTTTGCAGAACAAGTTTCCTCATGTTTTATGTAGAAGTAGGAAAATGACAGATAGAAGAACTGTATTCTCCTAACTGGAATTCTTTGGTTTTTTGCAACTATCAAAAGATACTGAGAGAAAGTGCCTGGAAACTGTCCTATTTTTTTCTTTTCTTTTTTTTGGTCCTTTTCCAGTTGAACCACCCAAAAATCTCAACCCTGTCTCTGCTGCTTGGAATGGTAGAGACAGGTAGACTAGTTCCTGCTATGTTAAATGTGGTATTGAATCTTTGGAAGATTGTGCTTCTCAGTGTCTGTTTGCTTTCAGAGCTGAGAAGGTAGTAGCATAATCAGGAAGCATAAGATTGCTTCAGTTAGTAACTTCGTTCCCTTAGGAGAAAGAAGCTCAAGGATCAAGATTCTCCTTGAGCCTTTCTAGCGTAAATACATTAACTTTCATGCTCCTGGGTTCTACTTGAATCATAAAGATACCTCAGTCTTTCTCCCATCATTATTATGACATGGAAAAGGTCATATGCAATAAGCAGGAAGAGAAGTAGCAATCTTTTGCAGGGAACTTAGGGAACTTCCTCCTCTAAAATGGCAATCTGTCTTTTTATGCTTTAGTTGGGAGCTATTTTGGAAACATATCTGCCACTATTTTTCAGGGGGCTGAGTCTAAGTCTTTGTGGGACAGCTAGTCTTTCTGAGTACCGAAAAGATAGCTTTAGTCTTCTGGAGAAAAGAAGTCTGGTTTAGATGGAGATGCTTTCTTTGCTACAGGTAACATTCATGGGGTACCAAAAGCAGAAATGACTGCTAATTCTAAATCTTGTGGTGCTTTATGCAGGAGGGCAGGAAAAGAAGTTTGAAAGTGCTTATATCCTGTTCAGGAAGGCAAACAGTGTTAATACTTCCAAGTTTCCAGGCATCCATGGGCTTGCTTTCAGTCGTGTCTTATAAGCGTGTTTTGAATTGGTAGTCATTTTTCTTTTGGTATTTCTATTTTTTGTCCTTCACGTTCTAACTTCCCTTGTATTGGCACTGTCTAAATTGGTACTGGTACATTTTTACACTTCACACTTAAGATCTTTAAAATTCTACAGCCATAGGTTAAATAGCATTTCAAAGGTGTATTTGGGTGTCTTAGCTTGATGGGAGAGTTAACTTCAATTCTGCCAGACTGTGTGGTGCCTTTGTTACGGTTGCACATCTAACTGTGTTGTCAGACTGTTTTGTCTTTCATGTGGAGTGCTTGCTTTATTTTCAAAGTACTTTTTTGTGTTCTTTCATATGGCTCAAAGGCCCTGTACTTTGACTGTTCTTTCCCAGTAATTCCTCTCCTAAAGCAGTCAGTTTATGAGTGGCTTGTTTTAGTAATCCAAGTACTTCACTGTTAATATTTGTTGTGTGATCTTCCAGGAAGGAGAAGGATGAGAATTTAATTTTGGCCGAACCTTCTGTAGTTAAGAGCTTTAAGCTTTTGAGTTTAAACTTTAGGTGAAGATAAATTTCCCGTATAAAGCGATGAGTAAAATCTCAAACTTCTGCCATGCTTAAAACCATTAACAAATTTGGAAGATCAGAATGGTTGTTATTCATCAACAGGGATTACTCTTGCCACTTTTATGGGAATCTTGTGCTTGGTTTTCCTGCTCTAAAGCTAGAAAAATGCTTATTGAGTGTCAGACTGGAATCTTCCAGGAGTAAACTAATATCTTGCTTGATAGCCATACAGGAAAAAGAAGTTCTGTTATAGTTTAAGTGAAATCTTGAATTTCACTTGAATTTTGTTTCTCAGCTAGCTGATGTTCCATGCACAAGTATGTGTTTTATTTGCAGGGTCATTAATTGAACAGCTGACCACAGAGAAGTACGAGTGCATGGTATGCTGTGAGGTGGTCCGAATAGTAGCCCCAGTGTGGAGCTGTCAGAATTGCTACCATGTATTCCACCTGAACTGCATTAAGAAGTGGGCACGATCACCAGCTTCACAAGCTGAAGGTTGGTATTTTCTCTTGCACACACTTTCAAATATATATATAATAGCAAAATTTGTGTTTCTTACGTTGGAAAACTACTTGTGAATACTGTTTGGGGTAACCAGTAAGCTGTAAACAAAGCAAATTTTAGTGGGTTCTTTTTCCACAGTCCTTTGGATGCTCTACATTATCTTCCTAACTGTTTTGATTCTTTCTAGTGTTATAGCTGAAACTAATTTTCAGGTTTGGAACTGTAAGTATAAGATCATTCAATGAAATCAGTGCATCGAGATGCAAAGCTCTGTGGCTGTGTGTTTTCACACCAAGAAGCGTCTTGTTTTTTTCTCATCTGTGCTTGGCTGAGCAGTCAAACAGAAGCAGTACTCCAAGCATCAGTTGTCTGCTTTTAGTTCTGTTCTCAGATAAAGCACTCCTGGAATCCATCACTGATGCCATGCAGTGAAATGAAATTCAGAGAAGACAGAAAGCTTCTGCCTTTGTCATTAGCTTAAACTGTTTCAGATTCTTTGTATTAGGCCACTTTTTGAAAATCTTAGACCACTACACTCTGCCCTTTAAATGCTTTGGTGTAAGATAAGGCTGAATTGCAGCCTCCCTGCTGTGTTCAGTTGTGCGATGTGGACACACTGAACACTGTAATGTTCATCTTGAAGTAGAGTTAATTTTTTTCTGTACCCTGCTTGTTTAGCATTTACCAATCTTCATGTGTGTTTGTGTCTGTCTGTCTGTCTCTGCCTGGGCATACTTGTGTGGGAAGAAGCAAAGAACTATCCTACCATTACAAAGACTTCTTGCACCCTACAGTGTCTCTCTTCTCAGGGTATCTTTCAGATGTGTTTTACTGAAGGTATCTTCCCTCAGAGACTTACTTGCCTTCTGTTGCCTTCTTGGTCATTTGAAAAATTAGTTTGGCTAATTCAGGTCAAAGAATCTCCTGATTATCTGTGGGGAGTCATAGGGTATTTCTCTGTTCTTGCATCTGCTTATATTAGACTTGTGATTGACATCCAATGTTTGGTATTTCTACCGTGTAGACTGTCAGCAGGACTAAGAAGTAGAGAGTGGATTTTCAGTGTGTTAGAGATGTCCAGGTCAGGAGAAGGAGGGAGTCTCCTAGGCATGACCTTGCCATCATGTGGAAAGATCCTTTCCTATAAGAAAGAACATCACTTTCTCCCTAGCAAGCATTTTTACTAACATTTTGAATTATGTCCTGAAGGAATGTGACCTTTAAATATTGCACAGCTAAGGTCAATCTTACAAAAATACCTGCACTGCACACATCTTTGTTGTGTTTATAAAGGGAAAACTGTTGTCTGTTGCCACCTTTCTTGTACTTCTTTTAAAAACAGATGCTTCAGTGGTGTTTGACTTGCGTACTTACATTGATGGGACAAAAGTTTAAGCCATTTACTCCCTTCTTTGCAGATGGTTTTACTGGTATTTTCAATTTGGCTGGAAGGGTTGGAGATATTTGACATTACAACATATTTGATATTATGACAACTCTTTCTATTCTGCTCCCTCTGCTCCCCTTGCCCTCCACTTCCAGATAGACAGTGGTCTGTACAGTATTGATCTCTAGGATGGATTCTGAGTTTCAGTGGTCAGAATATGAACCTACTTGCCACCTCTTTCCCTTTTTTTCCTTAAACCATGCTACTTAAGGGCTGAAGCCATTTTGTGTGCGTTGGATATTACACAAATACCACTTTTTTGTTACTGGGACAAAAGCTTTTGATTGTATCTAGCCGTGAAATCAAAGCAGTAATTCATTCTGATACAGATTATCTCTTTGCAGAACTGCATAAAACCATCTTAGAAATGGTAGCATGAAGCTGCCAGTGTTGATTCTCGTATAGTTTACACCATTGAAGTGACTGAAATCTTTTGTTTGGAATTCTTCTTATGTACCTAGCATTGTGTATGTGTGGAAAATTCCTGCCATACTGCTGCCTTTGGAAATGCAGCCTGCTAGCATTCACTTTATTCTAGCAGATGTGTCTGGATCCTTTCTTATGTAATTACCTGTGACTCATCTAGGCGAGCATGTAAAGAGGAAAGTTGCTTGTTTGAAACTGCACATAAAGATCTCTAGTCTATATATATAATTCCCAGCTCTTCCTACTCAAGGTTCTTTTGAGCCTCTTAATCCTTTAGGATGCTGGAAACTGAGAAGGTTGTTCATTGTGCCTTTATGACAACAGGCATGCAGGAAGGGGCAGGGTTCTGGGCATGCTACCACACATAAAGATAGCTGTCCTTTTGATGCTTTTGGTTGGAATTCTGTGTACTTTGATCCTATTAATGAGAAGATTCATGAGAGTGGAATTATCATTCTGTAGGGTCATTGTCATTCCCACTTTCTTCAGTAATCACGATTTGTAAGGAGTGGTTACAGGACTGTAATGTAGATGTCAGGAGTCATCCCACTGTCATTCTACCCTACTGTAATTGCATCTGAATCCAGGAAGAAAACTTATTTCTTCTATTTATAGAGGAAAGCAACTGTGCATGTTCCTTGTGGGTGGATCCACATGCCCCTCTTAGAGGAACAAAGGATAATCAGTGATTAAGAAGAGCAAAATATATCTTGAAAGTCTGTTTTGCTCAGTAAAAGGTTCCTATTTTACAAGGACCTTCCCTCAACTCTAGAGAAACTGTTGTTTGTAAAGGACTGAGTATCCTGCTCTGGGAGAGATGTTAATAGGAGAGGCCTTCTACTGGTCTCCTGAAGCTTTATGATAGGCTTACCTTGAAAAGCATAACATGGAATAACAGTGAAAGAAATGATGTTGTTAATAGTGAAGTATACTTTACAGAGTAATCCCCTAGGGAATCCCTTAGGGTTTATTATGCTAGCTTTGGGAGGGAACATGTAAGATGCTAAAAGCTTTGTCAGCAGATACCCCTTTCAGTTTCCTGCTGCCAGTTTTTACCTGTAGCTTTTAACACTTCTTTCTGAGATGCTTCAATCTGTAGCAGTCAAATACATAAAGAAATCTTGGTCAGGAAACATAGATTGGTCTTGAGCATGAAGATGGGAGCATACTGCTTGTGCCACTGTCCTGCAGCTGCTCAGCCCATAATTGTATAGCTCTCTGCAGCAGAGAAAGCTCTCTGCCACTCTTGGTGGCACAGTGATAGAAGCCAGGATGACGAGGGGTATGAATAAGCACCCACTGAAAGGAACAGACGTGCTTTAGATTTGCATTTCAAGAGTGGCAAAGCAAATGATCATTCCCAGTGTGCGTTATGATGGTTAATGCAGGAAGTCTCCAATCCTGGTGATAGCAGACGTAGGTGTGCCTATCATTGCAGTGCAGTGATTGTGTCACATAGGGTTTACTGTTTGCAATCCCTCCTGCATTCATAATATGAGAACATCATAAATCTCAATCAAATTTCTTAATAGCAAGAAACAGTTCCAAAATCACAGCTTTATTAATTTACCAGCACTGGTTGAGAGAGACAGTAAGAGCTAATCAGTTTATGTATTTTTATATCTGTCTGTACAGATAGAAAAATGTCTCCCCCTTTGTGTTCAGTAGTGTGCTTACACTGGTATTCTTCATAGCCAGATATGTGCTGAATTTTGGAAACATCTTCATCAACATTGTATTCCTTACACTGTATTTCTTCCTTTACTGCTATCCAACCCCCTCCTGAAATGCAGAAGCAAGAAAACTACCCTTTAATAAAATACCAGCTTGAAGAATAATATCCTAGTCAATACCTAGGTATTGTCACCTTGAAATGAATGTAAAGTAGATCGTTCTGGTTTATGTAGCACCAGTGTATTCTGGACATGAAGCAATACTGAATTGGTCTTCAACAAGACATGTAAGCTTGTAACATTGGAGGATAATGAAAAGGAATATGCAGGTGGTGCCTAAGACTGTAGGTAATTGTATTTTTCTCACCGATTTCCCCCACTTCAACAGTTTCTTTTCTCACATCTTTAGATATGTTAAAGACTCTCTGTGGTCTAGTGGAATGTCTTATACCATGATAATAGAAAAAGTGGAATTGTAATATTGCCTCTATATAAAGTTGGAGCCTGGTCGGATGAAGTACCTCTATATCTTGATATAGTATAAAATGCATTTTTATTAACCTGCTTTCTCACCACGTCTGGTTTGGTTGCAGCTGTGTTAAGAAACAAGGCGAGAGCACTTGCTCCAAGCTTGCAAATCAGCTCCTTTATTTACTTCAAGTCATGTTTATCTTTATTATTTTTGTCTGCAGATGGGAATAGTGGTTGGAGATGTCCAGCTTGTCAGAATGCTTCCATGCAAGTTCCTAAAACTTACACTTGTTTCTGTGGTGAGTTTCTTGTTTTTGCAAAGAACAAAGATTTTGTCATTTTGATTCTTTTAATTTGAATTCTGCTATTGCTGCTTGTTTGTCTACATCCCTGAAATTAACCTTGTTTAAAAGCGTCTTGACACTGGAAGGTGGTTGTGCAGAGAATCATACATATGTTGCTTAAAACATTTAAAAAATTAAATACTAAATCAGAAGTGATAAACATGTTCATATCACTATGTAAAAATAGGTTTTATGGAGCAATGATAGAATCAGGTCGCTATCCTACAAGCTTTCCTTCTGTAGAAGGCCTGAAATAACATTTCATGTGTTGTCATTCTTTGTGGTAAGATACACCAAAATAATACACAATTCAAGTATGCAACTATCTTAACCTTTAAATTGCTTTACCAGTTTTGTCATTTATGTTGATCAGGGACACATACAAGTTAAATAGGAAATAATATTCAGATTTTTCAGATCTTTATGTAGATACATGTTTAATAAAAGAGGGAGATGAGGCAAGTACCACATTCACTAAGCCTTAAGTATATGACAGAAAGGGAGAAAGGCATTATGTTACTTAATTGCATATGTGCAAATACATTTTGTTTGAGATTTACACTTCTGAAATTTGTGGTGATTCTGTGTAACTTTCCCTTCCTTAAGTGAGAGTCACTGGAAAGTTTCACCTGGCTTGCTACAAACCAGTATTCTAGAATTGAGACAGGATCTGAGAGTCAGTGAACTTGTCCTAAAGAAACTAGATTTATGCTGTAATAGGTAACAATTTGTCTAAAGTTCTCTTATCTAAATGTGTGAGTCAGGTAAGAGCAATGCAGGTAGCACTAGAGGTTTGTATAAAAATGTGTGAAATCTTAGGAGTACAGGGATAAAAATTCAGGTAGAACAAACGCTTTGATTTGAAATGAAAATACACTTTTAAGACAGGTCGTCATTGTATTAAATAGGAAAGAAATTTTGCCCAGGGTTAAAGACTATTTCATAGTTTTGGGAGATCTACATTAGGAACCTCAAGTTGTCCATGGGGTTAAGATTACCATGTTTGAACATGAGATTTTAATATTCTATAGATAATTTTACATTAACAGCATGGCATTTTACATTAACAGTATGGCATATTTACATTAACAGTATGGCATTTACATTAACAGTATGACTTGCTTATGCAAAGCTGTCTTCTATTTGATGGAAAGTACTATGTGTTGAGTGTGGTTAAGTGTTGAGTTTTTCATCATCTTATGAGGAAATTCCGAGCATCTTTTTCTTCTGAATCTTCTAATATTCAGGATTTTCCCTTGTATTCGACTAGTTTAATTGATACTCAGGTGAATAAATGCCATCTGTATTGTTTATTTGTGTTTTCCTACTTGCAACTTGCAGAATATAGAAAGGTGTACTAAAAGAATTAAAATGACATAACTTAAATAATTTTGTTTTTCAAAGATGACTACTGCCAGTATTGAAAATACAGCTTTTTGGTGTGATATTTTCACCAATTCAATATTGTATTCAAGGCAATAAATATGGTTTTGTTTTTGACATGGTTTAGGTAAGGTGCACAATCCTGAATGGAATAGAAATGAAATCCCACATAGCTGTGGGGAACTTTGTGGAAAGAAGAGACAGGGTTTGGACTGTCCGCATCTTTGTAACATGTAAGTAGATGTTGATCATACGAATATTGAAATGATCTAGAGAAAATTTCTGAAGGCTACAGTTGGATATTTTTTGTCTATAGGATATGGTTAGAGGTATATTTGGTTTATAGGTCAAATGAAGCCTGGAAAAAATGGAGGCTATTTGTGTTTGTATGTCAAAGGTGAGTTCATATGAGAATGAACAGGAGGTCAACAACAATAGTTGTAGCGACATTTCCATCATTTTAGGAACTCATCCAGCTGCCTGACTTGGTTTCAAAAACCTTACTTGAAGCAGAGAAGTAATAGTGAATAGAGGTAACTTTAATTGTGTATCCAGTGGTCCAGGCATTTTAGGTGCTGCTTTTCCTGTGTGTTTGTATATCTTAATCCAAGAGCAGTGGTACTTGGTTAAACTGAAGGACTGCTTACTTCTATCCTTTGTTTCTTTTTCTTTCCTTTGGCTTGTAAACTGCTGAGGATAAGAGGGTATTTTATGTATTTATCTACTTGTTGAGACCACCAGATGGTTGAACCAGAATCCCTCATGGAGACCTTAACCAGTATATATAACTCAGATTGGTTTTGCTGACATTTATCAGCATAATTCAGTGAAGAGAGGCAAGAAGGTGCAATTCTTTTAGATGTTTTTTTTAGAAGTGTGGTGATACTGATAAGGTTAACAGCATTAGTCAGGCTTTTTGTTTGTGTGAATAAGCTTGCTAGTCAGAAAAATAAATTATATGTTGTTTCTAGTGTATCCAGCTTAATTTTCCATGTATGGAAGCTGGTCCATAATGCCTGTTCATATTTCTGTTTTGAGACATGCTTAATAGTCAGAAGCAATTGTTTCTGCTCTTGGTACACAATCAAGAACTTCAGTCATTCCAACAAATAGACTGTCATCTTAAACTGTTTCCAAGGTTAACTAAAACTCAGAACCTCACTAGAACTTTCCTCTGAACTTTTTACTTAATGTGGTCTGTTTCAAATCTATTTCAGCATCTTGTTGAATGAAAGAATATTTCTGTACTTTTACTACTTCTTTCCCACACATGAAAATATGTTAGATTCTTTCCCTCTGCTCCACTGAAGTACTGTGTGCCTGGAGTGCTGTGTTCAGCTCTGGGGCAACAACTTAAGAGGGACGTGGAGCTGCTGGAGCGAGTCCAGAGGAGGCCACCTATGGAGCTGCTGCGAGGGCTGGAGCAGCTCTGCTCTGGAGCCAGGCTGAGAGAGCTGGGCTGGGTCAGCCTGGAGAAGAGAAGGCTCCTGAAGGGGAGACCTTAGAGCAGCTCCAGTGCCTAAAGGGGCTACAAGAAACCTGGAGAGGGGCTTTTGCCTCAATTATGTTGTATATGGGTATAGTAACTAATAAACTAATTATACTAATAAACTAATTGTACTGGCATAGCAGTTGTACTTGGGGAATTTAGTTTGCCGTGTAATTGTGTAGTCTTATGGGGGTTTTTTGTGTGTTTTGTGCTTTTATTTTGTTTTCCTTTTGACTAATACATCTAAGCTGGTCAGTCCTGGCCAGTAATAATTGCTCCATACAAGAGTTGCTGTATCTGCAAACGAGTGGAAGTAGGAGGTGGCTAAGGAAGAGTGCAGACAAGTTATTTAAGTATAAATTCACAAACCTGGGCTTATCTGTGCCCAGCAGAGGTCTTGTATGCAGATAGGAACCACCTAGGGTTTCTTGAAGTAGGAGGTAAGATCTAATAATCAACTAAAGGACTGGCGTTGATGACACTCAGGTGATGTGCTTGATGGTGAGAAAGAAAACTGAGGCAGACTTGCTGCTTGTCCCACACGTTACCTTACAGGTAGAGGAACAACAGCTCTTACTGGTGGTGCTAGAAATGCTGAGTTCAAAGATAAAGCCATCACCTCAAAAGAAGAAATTCATAGAGAAGTTTTTGTTTCTAGTCTAAGATCACTGAAGAAAGAAATGTATTAATGGCTTGGACATGTGATGCTTGTTTTGAGTGTTACTGGTGATGAACACAGTTGGTGCGTGTCTGCTGATGAAATGCAAACTATGAAATGTGTTAGTAGCATTGTTACTGGTGATTTGACAGCAGCAGGAATACTGAAGTTTTTCTTCAGTGTAAGTGACATGTGAGACTACTGCAACTGTAATAATGTAGTGTTGTTTCTTTTCTTGTGTTAATAACGCTTTCGTACACTGCAGGGTGTATGAAAGCATTATTAACACAAGAAAAGAAGCACCACTGACAATTCTGACAATACACTGCAGATTGGGTCATAGTGGATTTTTTTCTCTGGGACGGTAGTAAACCTAATGTTAACTTTACAATTTTATTTGCTTTTCTTTTTTTTGACTTATTTTTAAGCCTGTGCCATCCAGGACCTTGCCCTTCGTGCCCAGCCTTTGTGACAAAAACATGTGAATGTGGACAAACAAGGTGAGAACGCTTCTGTTATAAACCCAGGAGTTTGTGTAAGAATAGTTTATTAAAAGTTTACGTAATAAGATTTTTCCTTCTTATAGTTTATTAAAAGTTTACAGAAGAAAGTTTGTTCTAAGCTGTAACTTCTATTTGTGCACTAAAATCATTTGGAGAATTTTATATTTAAAAAAATGAAATTTTAATCTTTTAAGAAAAAATATATATAATTAAAAGTTATCCATGTTAAAATCAGTTTGTGGTATGTGTAGCTGAATTGTCCAAGCAGTCTGGGAGTTGATTTGGTTTTAAAATCCCATTCTAGTGTTTATTTTATTTTGTAGAAGACACAGAAGTGGGAAAAGGTTCACACCTTTTCTATCTCAGTGGAATGTAGTGTTGAGTTATTCCTTTCCAGAAATAAGAATTCCAAAACTAACATGTACATTTCTGGGAAGCTGTACCACTAACAAGAGAGATGTCTGTAATATATTACAGAACTTACTGTGTTTGACACATATAGGTGTCATTGCCAACAGCAAGACTCTACTGCCTGTAGTACCTGTGATCTCTCACATTCGGTTGTTCTGAGCCTTCTGAGTCCCTATTCTAGTTACCTAGAACTGATTGTGGATACTTTAACCAGATTGCTGATTTTTGTGATACTGCATTTAATACTTTAAGCTTGCTTCTAAATAGCATTTTATCTGTACCTTATTAGCATCCAAGATGTATGATATTGCACCTCTGACTTTAAGATGTTTTAAATATACATTTGAAATAGTAACTTTTACAGCCATTGTATGAGGCCAGCCAGAATGCAAAATCAAAAGGTATTTTCCTTTTTAATAAATGCTCCCTGGGTATTACTTTACTGTGAGGGTGGTGAGGCACTGCAGTGGGTTGCCCAAGGAAGTTGTGAATGCTCCATCCCTGGCAGTGTTCAAGGCCAGGCTGGACAGAGCCTCGGGTGACATGGTTTAATATGTGGTGTCCCTGCCCATGGCAGGGGGTTGGAACTGGATGATCTTCAGGTCCTTTCCAACCCAAACCATTCTGTGATTCTATGTTAAGGTAGCTGATAGATTATGGTGTCATTTCTCCACAGTCATTCAGTTCGCTGTGGCCAATCAACAAAAATCCATTGTTCTAATGTATGTGGAAATACTTTGAACTGTGGTAAGCACAGCTGTACTCAAGTGTGCCATGCAGGAAAATGTTCACCGTGCCAATTAACAGTACAGCAAGGTAAGTGTCGGAATGCCTTGTGTATATCCACTTTATACTATGAAAACAAGACCCCAGACAAACCAGTACCAAGAAGCAGGTGCTTTATTCTTAGCTAACAAACCCAAAATCTACTGCTAGAATATTTAGAAAATGCAAAATGTCAGCATCAGTATGTATTTAAAGAAGAATATAAACATGACTAGAAAGAATCCTGCAAAGATGATGAGGCTGTTGGAGCATGTGCCCTATTGGGGCAGGCTGCTGGTACTGGTCTCTGTTAGCTTGCAAAGGCTGAGTAGTGGCTTTTCAGTGGGTGATAGGAGCTAATCAAGAAGACAGAAACAGGCTCTGTATGGGGGGAAGATGAGAGACAATGAGCCTAAGTTGAAACATTATAACTAGCTATAAGGAAAAACTCTATTCTGGGAAACTTGGAGGTTTTCAAGACCCAACTGAATAAAACACTGGGTAATGTGCTCTGATCTTGTTGCTGACTGTGCTTTCAGCAAGGGCTTGGACTAGCTGGTCCCCCGAGAGCCTTTCTGACCTGAATTGTCCTATGAGCCTGCTTAATCTTTTACTAAAATTCCGGAGGCTTGATTAAACAGTACATGGAAAAAGAATAGAAAGAGGTATAAGAAAGCACATTTCAACAAACTCCTCATGATTTCTGTTAAAACTTTATAAACTTGGTCCTGAATGGAGATTAAATAGTCCAAGTTTGTGTGCCAGTATAACAAACACATATTTGTTGAACAGTTTATACACAAAACTGAAAGTTAGTTTTCTAAATGAAGTTAATAACTAACTAGTTATGCGTACTGCTTTAATAAGTAAGCTTTTTTTGTGCAGATAGTACTTACCCTTTAGTTTTTATCTCCTTATCAAAACAAATAAACCATGAATTCCTGCTTCTGTAGGACTGAGAAACCTCTATTGCTGAAATTAATCTAAAGAACACCAACTGAATGATCTTTCTAAAGACTGACTAATAATTTTGCACATTTTTTATTCCCTGTACTGCTGGAGGTGTTCTGTCACTGATATTCTCTTTCTCATTTTCTGTGAAATAACATCTTTTTTCAGTGTGTTACTGTGGAAACAACTTTAAGGAAGTATTGTGTGGGACGAAGGAAGAGTTCTCTGATGGATTTGGGAATTTCTCATGTCAGAATATATGTGGCAAGTAAGGTCACTATAATTTAGGCTTTTGAAAAGTAAAGGTTATTTTATTCACAGTATGTGATCATGATACCCTCAGATAACCTGCCTTTTTTCTTTTCTTCCTTCTTTTCCCCAGAAAACTAAATTGTGGGAGGCACAACTGCACACAAGTGTGCCATCCTCAGCCTTGCCAGCTCTGTCCACGACTTCCACAAGTAGTGTATCGCTGTCCCTGTGGTCAGACTCCTCTCAGCAAGTTACTAGAACTAGGATGTGTTGAACGCAAAGTCTGCACAGATCCTATCCCCTCATGTGGGAAAACATGTGGCAAACCTCTTCCTTGCGGTAGCTATGGTAATGAGAACTTTCTGCTTCAGAATATTCAAATTATCTGATTGTTTAAAAAAGAAAGGAAGAAAAAAGTGGTCCTTAAATGTTTCATTCAGTACTGGACTTTGATACTTGATCAATGATTTTGGGTTTTAACCAAACTGAGGGTAAAAGCCACTTCAGAACCTGCAGTCTGGCTGTTCATAATGATCAGGAAATACATCTGTCTGTAAAGCACTAACACTACCTAGCCTTTTAAATTTTGTTTACGTGTGCCTTTCCTATATTGGTAGAAGAATAAAGCTATAGGAATTTCCAGAAAGTAGTATGTACTTATGTCTTTTAAAAGCCCACCTAGATTTTTGACAGAGATGTGGAGACTGATAGAGATAAATGATTTTGTTCAAATGCCTCCAGTAAATACTCATTTCCTGCTGCTGTAAGAGCATTAAAGAGTAAAAAGTAGCATTGGAAAGTTGGAGAAAGTTATGTGCAGAAGCAATTTGACACTTCAATGGGTGCATTAAGTAACTCAAGTGTATTTAACTTTGAGACTGTGTGAAGCTTCAGTTTCACAGGCTATTTAATTGTGATTTATCCCATATTTAATTGTGATTTATTAGGTTTCAGAAAGGAGTGAGACCAGTGCTGTCAAGATGAGAGTTTCTTTTTAAAGATTGATCTGTTCTCTCAGTCCAAGGACTGAGGTAGTGAGCAATTTAGCTTTCAGTTGAATTTCAGTCAACCTAGTAAGTGAAGTTATGCATAATAAGTCATTCTTTTAAGCTGAAAAGGAAGAAAAAATTAGTTAAAACTGCTGGATTTAATCCTGGATTCTGTGATTTAAAAGGTGAAAAGAATGACAATTTTATGCACATTTAACTCAAAGTAATTACTTTGTCTGGAAACCCAGCTGCGCATAAGCTTAGTGTCTTTGACCACTGATACTCCTGGTAAATGTCAAGTTCCAGGTCATTGATTTTCTTCTGTTATTAATTGTTAATCTTTGTATTTTCATTTTACTAGAGTTCATTCACACGTGTGAAAGCCTTTGCCATGAAGGAGAGTGTAGACCTTGTTCTCGCACATCAAATATTTATTGTAGGTGTGGCTTCAAAAAAAAGGTGAGTGTATAAAGCTGGATCATGGCAACATGTAATCTTTGTTGGCTTTTAAAGCTGGGGAGAAAAAGGAAATGAAGTTGAGGAGAAGAAAGCTAAGAAGTGCTGTGCTCCTTAGTTGCAAGGTCCTCCATTGTATACTAACTGATAGATGCTAACTAGATCATACTGGGAAGTGCTAACCTAGGTCACTTACTGTGAAGGCAGTTTTTGGAAGTATTTTTGCAGAGTGTACACGGAATTCTGTTTAGGCTCTCTGTAAATCCTGTGTTGCATCCTGTAGTATTTATATAGCAAGAAAGGATGGTAGTTTTACCAAGGGTGATGTAAAATGCGAGAAGAAAGGGAGCCTAACAGAAAAAGCTAACTAAAACTCACAGTAATAGACTGTAGATTTGTTGTGGAATTTTTTTGGAGGGAATATGGAGTTTTTACTGGTCCCCATTCTTCATACATTTCTACAGTGACCCAGCAGATTCTCAGCAATTGTTATATAATAATTAGTATATTTTTATATAGTGATTTCTGTAATCACACCTTTGAAGTCTTTGGCTACTATCACAGGAGCCTTGGTGACTTTTCTGACCTGTTGCAGACCTATAGGTAGAGATGGCTTCTGAATATTAAAATATCTAAGTACCTAGACTTTGCTTGAGGCTGGAACAGTTTTCTCCTGCAAGTTTGCTGAAGGTAGTTATGGGGTAGAAGGCTTCAGATTATCTTTCATTTTGAGGCCTGAAACTAAGTAGTGAGGTTTGGGTTTTAGTTCATGCAGCTTCTCAGACACCAGAAAACTGCTTCTTAAAAAAGTATGAGTGAACTACAGTGATAATTTAAATTGGTCATGAAAAATGCGATGCCTAGAAATGACAACTCGGAATGTGAAGTTGTGATGACTGAAGGTTCAAATGTAGTCAATCAACAGTGTTCTTTTCATCTTTCACCTTTTATTTTCATGTTGAAGTCTTTAATCTATATAAAGTTTCTTTGATCATGAGATTTTACTTCACTCTCTGGTTTTTACATCAAGTCAGACTTGCATTTTTGGAACAGTTGGTCAAATTCGTGCACTCTTGTCACGATTCTCTAGGAGAGCTCTTTTGGTTTCTTAGGAAAAACCTGGTTTTGTCACTTCACAGCTTTATCTGCTGAATTAGCTGGGCAATATAGAACTACATTTTTGTTTTAAATTTGTGTTGAATCTCTAAGGAAAAAGTATTGTTTTAAAAGATTTGAGGATTTTTTTCCAGCTTTTATTTCACTTTTGCATAGAGAAGTGTTATACACATGGAAACTGAGAGTGCTGCTGCTTCATGTGACTAGTTGTTTTCTAAATAAGTTTGCTGTTTCATCTGTTTTAACCTCATGGCTCCCTGCTTATTTCCTAGGAAGTCCCATGTGCTCTCCTCAGAAATAAAGGTACAGTGTTACTTTACATATATAATGTGAAATTGTTTTGAAAATGATCCACAGCTCATGGTAATTTTGGATTTGATTGATGACTTTGGCAAACAGCTGATCAGTACTGCTTCTTCTATCCGTACTTCTGTGATAAGTTGGTCATTTCTTGAGATGCTGCTCCTTTTGGGGAAGAGGTTTGAATTGAACCTCTTTCATTTCTGTCCAGCTTCTACACAAGGGAAGACTTCTTCAGCATTTGAGCTCAAAAATTCCAGACAAGCTGTTTACTTTGATTTGAACAGTTTCTTATGCTACCTGCCATGCTCCCTAGGTTGCCCCCTCTCCATCCTGCATATCTTGGGGTCAGCATACACAACTCATGCAAACTAATGCCTTTGCTTTGCTCTTGTCCAATTTCCTGGGGAAATCCAATCTTTGCTTCTGCTTCACAGTTGTATGCTGCTGATCTTTGTATCTGGGCTTGGCAGGGAGTTGCCATTTGACGCTTGTTGGTATTCTGGATGTAGCAACTCAAAATTCACCTCAGTAAAATGTTTACTTGATGGACCCATGTCATACTGAGGTACTCATTTACAAGATACATAAGGAAGTAATATATGTATTTCTTAATTTGAGCTTTTGTCTGTGAAAACTTTACTCTTCAGAATCCAGAAGCGATTGCTTTTGTTGCTTGTGGATGAGGATGTTATTTGTTAGCACTAGTTTCATGAGCATATCAGCAGTAATTGTATTTAGCTGACTTTTAATGCCTTACCAATTTGAGCAGTCTTAACTTGGATGTTTGTGGTACGCTGATGTATCAGGATATCCTATTTTGTATTCTATTTTGCAGAGTTTATGGTGTAAAGACTAATGTGAAATCAGCTAGATTCATGTATTCTGCTCTCCAAAATCCTTTTGAACAAGTGTTTGTTTAAAGGAAGTCAAGTGTTCACATAGGGAATTAGTGTGGGAGAGCAAGTAATTTTAAAGTTTGCTTGCTCTGTTAGTCTCTTCTAGATCATGCTCTGCAGCAGCCTCAGCATAATCGTACAATGGTTTGGGTTGGAAGGGACCTTAAAGCTCCTCCAGTTCTAACCCCCTGCCATGGGCAGGGACACCTTCCACTAGAGCAGGTTGCTCCAAGCCCCTGTGTCCAACCTGGCCTTGAACACTGCCAGGGATGGGGCAGCCACAGCCTCTCTGGGCACCCTGTGCCAGTGCCTCACGGGGAAGAACTTCTTTCTAGTGTCTAATCTAAACCTACTCTCTTTTTGTTTATTGAATAATCAAACACATATATTCATATTTCGCAATTTATATTGGTTCATATTATTATTTATCATGATTAAATGAATATAGTGTAATAAATACTGTAATGTGATTGCAGCTGCTGTTCTCGGCATAATCAGAGATGTAAAAGTTGATTTTCTTTTTAATAGCTGCTATTACATTCATGTGTGACAAGCGATGCAACAAGAAAAGGTCATGTGGACGACACAAGTGTAATGAAGTTTGCTGTGTGGTAAGTTTACATGTGGTTTTATAAAGTTGTTTGTTGTGATGTGTGTTTGGTTTTGATTGTGACGTTAGGCTTTTTGCCTTTGTATCTTTCCATTTTTGTACATCTTCAGACTCTACTTGCAGTGTTGGTCATCCTCAAAAAGTTTGTGTGTGCATTTATTTTGCAGCATTTGCTTTGTGGGCATCATTATAAATGTAAAACCATGTTCCAGCCTAAATGCAATTAAATTAGCGTAAAAGTGCTTTTTGTCAGTACAGTGATTCCAGGGAGGATGTGGAAGGGAAAGGTATTGCTTAATACAGGAAGCATAAGCTATGATGCAGATATCTCTGCAACAGAGGTCTTACCAGAATCCACTTTTTGAATTGTGTATCCATAGAGTGATGGAAAAACTGTATAGATTAGGCCTAAGCTATTTTTTGCACTACACAGTTCTGTCAACTAGAAGGTTGTGACCTTACGGAGAAAAATAAACCAATGGGGTTTATAGTTCACTTCTGCTTTTTTGCCTTCCCCTAGGACACAGAACATAAGTGTTCTTTGGTTTGTGGTCGTAAACTCAACTGTGGGCTACACAGATGTGAAGAACCCTGTCATCGGGGCAGTTGTCAAACATGCTGGCAAACAAGTGAGTTACGTGCAAGAGTGTGGTAGTTCTGATGTATGACAGAAATCTTTTCACTGAAGTGGTCAGAGTGGGACACGAATGTGATCCAAATTGAACAGAACCTGAAGAATATGCAGCTAACTTTGATTTTATGTTTTTTCATGAAAGTTATTTAATTTCAGATGAGTTAACTGTTTGATTTTAATACTTAAAGTTGAATTACAATGAAATATATTGGTATGTATGTTGATCCAGCAATCACTTAAATTTGAGGAATCATGCAAGGTAAAAAAGCAGTTTAGAATTTTAAAGTTAAGGGAACTCTTGTTTAGCAATGTAATATCTGTTAAAGGTATCGAAGTATGTGGCAGATTTTATTTAGCTGCTTAGAATTCAGACTTTTCCACTTGGTACACTAGTGATTTTTCTCTGGGCAGGACTATCTGAAGTGAAGTCAGTCATGTGTGTCTTAGGCTTTCTGGTCACATTCTGGATGGTGAAAATCAGTACTAAATTGCTAGAAATAGATTGACAGGGAGCAGATATTAATTTTCCTGCTAATTTATTTAAAGATTTAAGTTGGTGCAATAGCTTTAGGCAGGTATGTACCCTATTAAAAGCTAGGGGATCATATATTGATTATTTTGCACCATTATAATAGGTAGATAATAATTTTCTGATTTGGGCCTGAAGCAGACAGAAGAATGCTTCCTTCTGATAGCAGAACCTTTAGTTGATCTGGAACATCTTAACATATGATAGCAGTTTTATTCTTTTATTCCTCAGTCTCCTATTCTAATATAGATGTAGCTTATCACAGAAATTATAAGCTGTTTATTAAATGCAATCTTTGAAAGCTGAGCAGGAAAAGCCCTTAATGGATGCATACTGCCTGAGACAAAGAACTTCCAAAACATACAAAATTGGCCTTTGAAGTATTTGGACAGGCTCATAAGCTGCTTATGAAGATGCATGCAATACTAAATGACCAAGTATACAGAAGAAACTATAGGAAGAAGTCTACAAACTGCTGTGCCTTCGGTTATTTTTCTCTGGAATCTTCCCAGTACCATCTGCAGGGCTTGGCAAAGGATCAAATCTAACCACTGCTCTGAAAAAGTGATGATGGGGAAGTTCAGAGTACGAGGTTTGGATGGTGTGCTTGCTGGAAGGGAATTCAAGGGATACATTCCCATTTTTAAGTAAAAGAACAGCAACAGCTTTCAACTTGATATGAGCATTTGTCTTGCTCCAGTTCAAAATGTTGCTGTCAGAGAACCACTCTCTCAAAGCCAGCATAGTTCCTAATGAAGTGATGTTAATGAAGTTGTCTTGAGGAGCCACAAAAGCCAATAAATTCACCAGAGTGGTGTTTAATATAAAAAAACTTTGAAGCTGGAGTAAACATTTGCATGTCATTGAAAGGCTTCTTGTAGTGAAGTGCAAATACATGTAGCCACTGGGATATATTTTACTTGGATTTTTTTCAGGTTTTGACGAGTTAACTTGTTATTGTGGTGAATCTGTGATTTACCCGCCTGTGCCCTGTGGCACTCAGCCACCAGAGTGTAAAAAAACATGCACCAGGCCACACGACTGTGATCATCCAGGTGAGTCAGGCCATTCGGTTTTGCTTAGGTTATTTTGTTTTGTTGCTGGTTTTTGTTCATTTTGGGTTTGTTTTCTTTTAAATCAAAATGTACAGAAGTGTACATAGGTCTGTTTGAAAATCTGTTTGCTTTTTTATTAGATGCTTTTTCAGTAGTTGTGAATGTTTCCAAAAGTCTATGTTTAAAAGCCAACCAACTAAATACTTGCCATGAATCCTAGCAGTGGTACTTATGACTGATAAAAGCACTGGATTTTTTTCTGACCATTATTAATAGTCTCTACACACTAAATGTTATATTCCAAAGATTAAGTGCTATTGCAACAGTAGAATAATCTAGTGCATAATTAGTTTCTGTATTCCTTGGAATTACCTTGACTGGTCGCAAAAGATTCAGCACAGGTCAAATCTGTGTTCTGACAAGTTCTGTCTTGATAGTATAACCCTGCTTAGAAGTTACAAAATTCTCCGCTATTTAATTTAGAAAACGTGGAATAATATTCACCTAAAAAACCTGCCATCATAATTTTTAAAGAGTACTTTAAAGAACAGATTAACCTTGCATGAAGCATCATACTTCCCATGAATTGTGTTGTTCTGAAATGCAAACTCATGTTTAGTAGTCTTGACTGTCTCCTTTAATGCATTTGACTAAAGTATGCTAATAAAACTGTGCTGGCCTTTATATTTCTGTGACTGTAGTGTACCATTCATGTCATAGTGAGGAGAAATGTCCACCCTGTACCTATCTCACTCAGAAATGGTGTATGGGCAAGCATGAAGTAAGTCCAGACTCTTAATGTTTTTGAATACTAAATAATGTTCTGGGACTGTAGGGTTAGATTTTGGTTTTTTGTGGCCTCCATGGAATGGGATATGTAACTGGAGCTTGAATTTAATGTGATTAAATTAGGAAAGTATATCTTTCATGTCATATGCATTCAGACCAACTGCTATATTGGACTATGATGTAAAGAAAAACTCAGTCTTTGTCCTAAGATATTTTAGTATTGCAGTTCTTGCGTGGACAGTGCCAAATGAAGGTGTGAACAGTAAAAGTACTTTGAGACCTGCATTTATAATTTTTCCTTTTTAGTTGTCATCTTTTTCCTCCCCTCTTCCAGCTGCGCAGTAACATTCCTTGTCATCTCACCGACATTTCCTGTGGCCTTCGCTGCAATCAAATGTTAAAATGTGGAATGCACAAATGTAAAAGAATCTGTCATAAAGGAGAATGTCTTATAGATGAAGAGTGTAAACAGCCATGTATTATTCCAAGGCTATATTGTAATCATCCCTGTATGGCTCCGTGTCATCCTTCTTCACCCTGCCCGACGACGTCCTGCTCTGCAAAGGTTAGGTACCAAAAGAAAATTCAGAGGAAGCAAACTCACAGGAGAATTGTATTGTTTAATTATCAGCCCATAACAGTTGTGACAAATGTTTGTATATTAATAGCATGACATGTTTTCCATAAACTTACTGATGTAAAAAACCCAAAACCTCTACATCAGTTTAAATTAGCCATTATTCCACTAAAATGTGACTTTTTAAAGGAATAAACTTAACCTCCCTTACACCCCACCTTGGCCATAAAAAGACAAAAGTTTAGAAAAGCTGCTCTCTTTTGTGATACAACAGGTTGATCTTCAGTGTGAATGCGGAAGAAGAAAGGAGAGCATGATTTGCTCAGAAGCATCCAGTACATATCAAAGGTTTGTACTGTAATAATTCTTTTAATTCCTTTCTGGACTACTTTGCAGTTTGATTAATGTCAGGCTTGACTAAATATATTTAATTCACAGGCATTTTCACACTTTTTTGCACTTTAATGTATGGTTTCTTTCTTTTGTATTCCCCTGAGCTTTCATACCAGCTGTGCTGTACTAGGACACATTCCTCATTTCATTGTTGTTAGTCTAACTGTGGCAGTGTGTCAAAACTTGAATCTCCCATCTGTGGAACTCTGCTCTACCCACATTGAGCAATTAAATACAGACTAATTGGGCAGGTCTAGATTCAGGCTCCTGAATGCAGGTGATTACATATAGCAGTCCATGTGTGATTTCCCTTTATGTGTGATGCAATCTAGTCAATCCAGGTGATGAAAGCTAAGAGTAATTCAAAGTCATTCTAAAATAGCTAAATTCAGGCATCAGAACTTTGGCCTTAATATGCAAACTGAGTTCTACCTAACTCCATTCCTGTTTCCAGATTCTCTTTCTAAACTTCTTTCTTTGTCTCTTTTCAAGAGAGGGCAAGGAAGGGACAAGAAAAAAGAGAAGTAGGGCTTTGGAAATGAAAAGAGCAAAACAGTAATAATATTTTTATTTTTTTTTTTTAAAAGCAACCTTTCTTTGAGGCTGTGATTGAGAGGGAGTCAAAAAGTTAATCTAGAGTTGAAGTTCTTTACTGTGAGGGTGGTGAGGCACTGGCACAGGTTGCCCAGAGAAGTGCTAAATGCCCCATCCCTGGCACTGTTCAAGGCCAGGTTGGACAGAGCCTTGGGTGACATGGTCTAGTGTGAGGTGTCCCTGCTCATGGCAGTGGGTTGGAACTGGATGATCTTAGGGTCCTTTCCAACCCAAACCAGTCTGTGATTCTATGATATTGTCATGGTTTAACCCCAGCCAGCAACTAAGTACCACATGGCTGTTCACTCACTCTCCTCCCCAGCATTCCAGTGGGATGGGGAGGAGAATCACGAAAAGGTAGAACCTGTGGGTTGAAATAAAAACAGTGTAATAATTGAAATAAAGTGAAATAATAATTGTAGTGAAAGGGAGACAACAAAAAGAGAGAGACAGGAATAAATCCGAAGAAAAACAAATGATGCACAACACAGTTGCTCACCACCCACTTACCAATACCCAGCCTGCCCCTGAGCAGCGATTGGTCCCTTCCAGCCAACTCCCCCCAGTTTCTATACTGGGCATGATGTGCTGTGGTATGGAATACCCCTTTGGCTAGTTTGGGTCAGGGGTCCTGTCTCTGCTCCCTCCCGGCTTCCCGTGCCCTTCTTCACTGGCAGAGCCTGAGAGACTGGAAAGTCCTTGATCAGAGTAAGAGCTACTGATCAGAGTAAGAGCTACTGAGCAACAGCTAAACCATCGGTGTGTTACCAGCGTTGTTCTCAGACTGAAGCCCAAACACAGCACTGCACCAGCTACTAGGGAGAAAATGAACTCTATCCCAGCTGAACCAGGACACACATTCAGCCAGAGTTCTGCTCTGCATCCCAGTTGATAGGAGAGCACAGTCACAGATTCTGTCTTTCAAAGGAAGCTTCTTAATGTTTGATTTATTTGGAACTGCTATTTGAGGGCCTGACACATTAGCCCAGCTTAGGATATGCTGCTTTGTTCTTACCGAATGCTGCCTAGATCCAAATTCTGTCAGAAGATGACTTAGCATTGATGTAATAGGTGCTTAATATTACCTAATGAAAACGAGAAGAGAAATGTGCTAACCAGAAACAGTTAATTTTAGTCAAAGTTGAATGCAAGACACATTTAACAGGAGTGGTGATCAGTGTCTCTTCTTTAGAAAAAGGGATCTATTGCACTATGAATACAAATCAGAAGACTGACTCAACTTTGAAATGCCAGTTTAAATTGACACTTGCTCGTCATAGATGATAAGCTGGGAAGGTAACATAATTACAAGCCCAAATTTTTGAAGGCTGTTATTTCTCCACTATTTGTATAGAAACAGGCACTGCAAAAGTATTCATATAAGGAAAATAGTTCTTTGAAGTCAGTGAGAGTCCTTGCATGCATAAGCTGAATACATACATATGTATCTAATCAGAGCCAAAGTCAAGAGAAGGGGAAAGAAGCAATCAGTTTAAAGCAAGTGTTTGCTGGTTCAAATGCGTTCATACTTGTCTACAAATTACTCTTGGCCCATGTGATAGCAGCAAAAGCAGCATTTAATGCCAGCTAAGTTTGTATGGTAACTGCAACTGTTAATGTTGCTGAAAGATTAAAATATTCTGGTTTCATGGAGTTAGGTTTGGCTTTTTTCCCACCATCTACACACTTGGGGAGAGAATCTGATAAATCTGAAGCCGATGTCCCTCTCAGTGCTTTTTGGGTTTACGCGATATGATTATCCTCCTTCCTGATAGATGATGAGTTCTCCGAATGTGAAGTAAAACAGAGAGACAAACATATCCTTTAATCTGAATTCAACAGAAAAAATAATTAAGAGGACTGAATGTTCCATTTTCAGGATTTTGTTTGAGAATGGTGTAGGATATTTCACCAAAAACTTAATGTATATTTTAGTTACAGAACTTTTAGCAAGCAAATCAGACTGGGAAGGCTTGTTATTGAAGGGAATGATGAATCTTTATAAAGAAAATATCAACAGTCTCAGTAGGCATTTTGCTCTTTCCTTATGGCTTGAATAATCCATATTTTCTAAGCAAAATTCGAAGTACTTTATAAATTCACCTTACAGCTTTTAGTTACAGTTAAGGAAGAATCACATAAAGGTTAAAAAAGCAATTAAAGCTGTACAGTCAGCTGCAGTTTGCATGTTAAGCAGGTGAGAAGAAAAAGTATTCACACTGCCTGGCTTAGACTTGCTTAGAATTGATGCTCTGAAAAATTCCCTCAAGTATGTCTTGCTCCTAGTTGCTTGAGGGAGATGAGACAGAGTAGCCTCTTAAATTATATAGCCAAAACTAGGTGATGTGGAACCAGAGTCCCATTGTGTAATCTGATGAGTAAACAGCCTGTCTTCTTCCACCTGGAGGTTTAAATCTGCAGCTTTATAAGCCTTTTGAAAGGTTTATGTGTTGCCTCAAATGAAATCTAATGCTCTTCTTTTTCAGAATAGCTGCTATATCTATAGCCACTAAGTTAACAGATCTACAGCTTGGAGATTCAGTGGAAATCAGTAGGCTTATTACAAAAAAAGAAATGAAGCAGGCCAGGTAAGGAGATCCATGTAGAAACATGTTTCAAATCCTTGTGTATACCTGAATCACAAGCAATGTGGAAAATGCATAATATTGTGAGCAAAATCCTAAAAAAAAAAAAAGGCTAAAATAGGAAGACTTTAGATAGCCTGGCTCTTCTGTGACAATACTGCTAAAAGAGTGTTTTGCAGTTCCTTAGTGCTTCATATTTTTGCTTTTATGTAGAATGACATCTCTGTTATTGGCTGGTTTGTTGTAATTGTGTATGGAACAGTAGAATTGGGGTTTCAGAGTTTCTTTCTACCCAGCAAACTCTAGAGTTCCTCTGGACTTCAGGTTTCTAGACACTAACTTTTTTGCTATTATCTCAGATTTCAGCATCCACCATTCCATCCTGGATGATTAATAGCCCATGTTTTCCCCTGGTCATCATCGTACTATTTATAATATTTTTCTATTGCCCTTTTTACAATTCTTATATTTGTATCTCAATTTGATTGGCATTTCTGTGTTCTAGTACTAGCTCGCATTGCAAATCTGCTTTTAAGTCACAAAAACACCTGTGACTTAAGTTTGGTGGTTTTCTGTTCCTCCTGATACTCCTCAGGGTTGGAATCGCTTGTCTTTTTACTTCTAGTATAATTTCTTTAAGGAATTGTCAAGTTTCTCCGACATCCTTCTGTCAGAAACTTGACTTCCTGAAGGATTCTGCCTCGAAGTCCTTATATTTCTGGGTTTAGTTTATTTCTGGTACCATCTCTCCTTCCTTAATAGTGAATTTGATTATTTCAGTGCGTTTAAAATCTCATGGTTCCTTTATATTGCGTAAAGTCAAAATAGTGAAATTTTCCCATACAGTTGCTTGATGAGTTCCCGTATCAAAAGCTGATACCAGCATACTTTGGCTAGTCATTCTGTTGTATTTATTTGTTGAATGTCTATGAAATTGGAGCACATTATTACCAAGTTCTTTTGGATATTTTTCTACACTGAAATAATTTTAACTCTGAATGTATGGGCAAGGTGAACTAATATCAGAAAGGACAGGCATGTCATAGCAGCTGTATACTTGCCAGGAGAGCAAATAAGACACCAGTGCCTCTGTTGGTGTCCCAGCCTTTGCAATATGTAATGTAAATGATGTTGTATTCACTGCCAAACATATTTCTCTGTGGGCAGACTTATACTGCCCTTTCTTTGAATAGTTGAAATCACCAGAGATTACTTTACTTGGTGCAAATCTTTTCTAGTTTATTGTCAGACTCCATTATTTTCAAAGTAACTTACAAATCTCCTTTATTCATTTACAATAGCAGAATATTTTACGCAAACTGAGCAGGGATTTCCTTTCTTTCTCTCTCTTGTCCTGGAGAGTAACATATTTGTTTAGACCCAGAGTAGCTTCTCTAAGTTGGCTGCATTCCTCTTCTGGAGGAGGAGAATATGATTCTTCAAGCAAATTACTTTAAACAGTACCAGGTTGATCTTGGAGTGCAACTATGTTAGGTTTTTTCTGCCTCCACCAGAAGTTGTGGATCCTATAGCTGTAGGTCTCCAAACATAATAGAAATTATTTGTTTGAAATTGAGGAACTGTTACCAACAGAGTCAGTTCACTTGTGCAGTTTAAGGGGTAGAAGTTTGTAAGTGCCACTGTGAAATTCTGGAGAACTCTTGATCCTTCTCTGACATTTTAATACCTTAAAATTATAAAATGCTTTACAAAGATGAAGTTGAGAAAAGTGAAATTTGTAACTCTGACACTAGAAGTTATGGGCTTCATTGAAATACTAACTTTTATAGTGTATCATAATCCTCCATATGCATAGCTAACTTTCCTGGTTTTCCTGGCTGATGCATAGAACTGACTGTCACATCTTACTATGTTGATATCCCATCCTTCCTAGCTTGATGCTGATATCAACTGCTTTTTTTTCTAAAATGATTTAATTTACCAATATAATCCAATTCTGAAGCTGTTTTTCTCGGCTTCTGTATGGAGTTGGTAACTGCTGCTTCTGTTCAAGACCTGGAGGAGAGCTTGTGTGCTCAAAGATCTTTGATTGTGGTTGGTTGGTTTGTTTCTTTTTAGCTGTGTTATCTGATCTAATACAATAAACTATTCTCACACACTCTTCCTACTTCTTTAGGCTGTCATAATGATATGATACCAACAAAACTACAGTTTGAAAAGTGTGAGTAGCAGCAGTGATTCTAGTTGTATTTTTCTTTCTTAATTCAGGTTGCAATGTGATGAAGAATGCTTAGCTCTGCAGAGAAACAGGTGGGCACTAAACTTGGGGGTTTTTTCTGTTCAAAAGTTCATGTTATGGAAAAAAGTTAATGTTATGGAAAAAAACCCTTTCCTGCATGACCTAGAGAACTGATAAATGTGGAGATGATCCCTGATCTATACTGAGTGATCTGAGATCTTACAAGAATATTCTAGTGAAAAGTACTACAAGTGTAGTTTCAAATATACAGACTGTATCTTCTGCGAGTTGTTCCATCTGTATTAGTAACCCTTATCTTTACTCTTCAAGGACAACCTGTTTGGGAGGCTGGGAGGATTTGTGGTTTTATTTTGTTTGTATTTGGTTTTGTTACATTTTGGTTTTTCCCTCCTGCCCTTAAATGTAGGCGTCTTGCTGAGGCTCTTGAAATAGATGATAATTCTGATCCTTTTAACATCCGTTCTCCTGGACCAAAGTACAGTGAACTTCTAAAAGAAGATGCAAGGTATGTGTTCTAACGCTGGCAGGTGATATAGGTATCAGTGTTGAGAGCCAGATGGGAAATGCAGAACAGTTCCATTTACTCTTGTAAAAATGCCCATGTTTCACTCTTCTCTCCAGCCCTGGAAGTAGGTGATAATTGAGACAAAAGAGGTGATGTGTACATCTCAAGACCTTCAGAATGAGAACATGAGAAGTAAAAAGTGCCTGACAGGTTGCTTTGTTCTGTAATAGGACCAGATTTAGAATGGGAACATCATTTTCCACCATTCTTCTCACTACAGATCAGTACCTGTATGTGTCATGCCTCTACTGCTTTCATATACAACCAACCCCATCTCAGTGCTCCTTGTGATCTTTTCAAGACAAAGACAAAAGTGATAGCTAAGTAATGAAATAATGCTCCCATAGCCTGAAATCATTCTCTCCATCATTTTTTTTTTCTTTTTTTTTGCCTTACTGCCTTTATTTTAAAGAAATGGAATTAATAAAATGCTTGATTGACACAGAGCTAAGCCTGTGCCAGTGCTGACAGCCAAGAGGGCTGCTAGGCTGAAACATCTGAAAATGAGGCAATAGAAAGTCAAGGTAATATCAAAAGCATTATACTAGTAAATACTATACAATTTGGAATGATAATTTATTTGTTGATGTGTTGAGACGAGTGAAAATTTTACATAAGCAGCCACATAGAATTTAAGAGTAAATCAAGCAACCTAAAGCTCCTAGTATAGAACCAGAGACGAGTACAGGTGAGAAATAAGCAGGTCTGACTGTCCCTGCTCACCCAGGTATCTGATCAGGATCATATAGTGAAGACCAGTGAACTGCGGGATTTGTCTTTTCTTTGGTTTATCTTCTTGTGAGATGATTTACAATGGGCTTTGTTTTCTTCTGCCACCACCACCACACCCCCCAGCCATATCCCCCTGCATACCATGCTTTCTGTCTTGTCTTCCTATTTGAGTACTTCAGTCTTGACTATCTTGGAATTTCTTGAAGCTGAGACACATTCCGAGTATTTCTGTCAGATATACTTGGATTATATCTGTCAGAAATACAATACAAAAAGTATTTCTGACAGAAATACTGGTTGATTTCACTGGTGGCTTTGAACTGGTAACTCTGGTTTTATATTTTTGAACACTTTGAGGGAAGTGATGGAATCACCATCCCTGAAATCACCTTAGTGGTGGCCTTGGTAGTGCTGGGGTGAAGGTTGGACTTGATGATCTTAAAGGTCTCTTCCAACCTAGTTGATTCTATGATTCTATAGGCTCCTGAAGGGTTGAATATTTTTGAACATATCCCCCAGTCTGTGAGCTGGTTCCTCAGTAGGTTTTTAAATATAACACATCAAGTGCTTGTGGACCCTTGGGTAGTTAGTTCCATTTTTGTTTTTTTTCTTGCCTCCTGTGGTCACTTCACCTTGAAATTCAGGTGTTCATGGCTGGCATTCCATGTAGCATTTGCTTTCTGACTCTCTGGAGTTAAGCTCATCCTAAAGGGATCAGTGGGTTTGGTGGCGGTTGTTGTTGTTTGGTTTTGGGATTATTGCTGCAATATTCTTTCCAAAGCCTCATGCTACATGGCCTGGCTCTGTATTTCACAGCTGAGGTGTCTGGAGGCCCCTTTCTTCTTAACTCTACAAGTTCAGGTGCTTTTTGTATTTCTCCCAATGTAATACTTTTCTCCACTGAAGGTCCAGGAGTTCTGATAATGGATGGGCATCCTCTATGGTCCATCCATTGTTACAATACCTTGAAGGTTTTCCAGTGATGGGCTGAGTCCCATCATGCCAGTGATCAAATGATGTTTGATCATCATTTCAAATCATCAAAACTACTCAACGTTGCAATTTTGCATGTTTGCTTGAGACCACTTGGTCAGCATCCAGAGCTTTAGTAGGGCATCTCCCAAAGATGGTAGTGCCTGCTTTGGTTGGCACTTCTTGACTGATGAAATTCTGACATCGTTCACAAAGTGGTGGTGTGTTGGTATGGAATGGTGCCTGTTTTTGAAGAAATAGGTTATTTACTACTAACCAGCTTTGAGATGTGAAATATTCACATAGCCTTTTTTCCCCATGAGGATGTGCCCTAACAAATAACAACCTTACTTTTGGAGTTAACTTACCTGCTTATTTAAGAACAGAGTCCAAAGCTCACCTTTAGGTGAAAACTTGGCCTACTGTGATTAAGCAAGGTAAAACAAAATCCTTTATATCTCATATCAAGAACATTTTCTTTGCTTGCAAGTAGCCTTATGCTGCTGCTTTTGTTCTTACTAATTAGTTGTGCTAGACAAGTAGGCCACCAAAGTCAGTGCACTTTTCCTCTGTCTTGGAAAAGAACTCTGTTTATCCAATCCCCATTTTTCTGTTTAATCAGGTATTCTAATTAAGTAAATTGGCTCAATGACAAGTAATTTAAAAACCACTGAAATAGCAACTTTAAAATCTATATTACCTGTTTTAAAATGTAGAATTGTGTTGGCAATAGAATTGTATTATAGACTTATGCTGTGTTCTAAGGGTTGAAAGAAAAATAATTCATTATTTTTTTAATTGCCATGACATACTAACCTTTTTGAAATGTAAATAGTGTAATAAATCAAGATGCTTCTGCTTCGGTTAATTGAGTCCTTAAATTTTGTTCTTGTTGAAAATAATGTTACAAAAGATGAAGATAATGTATCTTTGTAAACTCTCACCTCATTTACCTGGAATGTGGTTTTTGCAGGAAGGATTTAAAGTTTGTCAGTGACGTTGAGAAGGAAATGAGAATGCTTGTGGAAGCTGTGAATAAGGTCAGTATGCAGATACTCTGTATGATTTATTGTAAGAAACAGTTTGGTTTGGGGAGGAGTTTAATGTTACTACACTTTATTAATTCTAATAGTTATGAGTTGACACTAGGTCTGTTTAAGCTCCAATAGAGTACACAATTATAAATAGAACAAAATTTTTGGGAGACACAGTAATTCAGGATCACTTTGGTGACAGCCAGGCTTTGTTTAAAGATTCAGTCAGTGCTAGGCTTTAATGCATCAATGATTCTCATTAATTTTTTGATCTCTGTTAATCAAGTATTAATCATTGAAGATGGTGTTTAAAGGGTCAAACTTTGAGGAGGAAGGCCTAGATTCTTCTGATCCGTGTAATGGAGCAGGCTCACAAATTTGTGTATACCTTCCTGCATTTGCCAGTGTGTGAGTTAGTCCTTCTGTAAGGAGACTTGGATTCAGCCACTGTTGTTTGGCAGACTCCAGTATGCCAAAACAGAATCACTGTTTTTCTAGTGAAAGCAGAATTTCATCTTCAGGCCTGTCAGGTGAGCATAGTCCTGGCTTGCTGCTGCACTGTGCCTGACCCAGTATATGTGGTTCAAAGGACAGTATAAACCATGCCATGCTCAGTTGCCCTTAGCTCAAGAAAGAGTACACTTCACGTAGAAAGCATTCATTTCCTTCCCTCTACCCCCTGAGGACAGTTATGTAACTTTATTCCTTCTTTTTTATGTATGATGATTTCTTAAACAATCTTTGTGCTTGTTCACCTGTCTAATGTTCTTGCCCGTTGTTTTCCACATTGGAATGAAAGTCTTTAGGGGGGCCAACTGTGTATAATTATGGTCAGGCCCCTTCAACCTCAGGCACTTAGTAATAGATGTATGGAACAGTTGTTATTACCTAAAGATAATTTGCCCAATGTTGTGTTGCCTGTGGTTATCCTATTTTACATATACCTTTATTATACACACATGTACACAAGTGTATACACACATAGATATTTCTTTATATATAACTGTGTATACCAATGCATATGCTTGTTCTTATATCAAACCAATATATGTACTATATATTAAAGGGCAGCCACACGTCTTGAATTTGCAATATACAGTAAATGAGTCACATCAAATATGACAGAACAAGAGAACTAGAAGGCTCAAGAGTGTCTTCAATGCTTTATTTCTCAGCAGTATCCAGCTATTTGTTAAATAATGATCCTGTAAAGCAGACAAATGTTGTCTGTTAACAAGCATGTACATTGCGGAAGAGAATGAAAGAATGAAACCAAACCAGATGTGACAATCTTCACCCTGTCTGACCTAAAGGGAGAATTACCCAGTGGTAACTTGAGCTTTGATTGTGGTCAGGATGAACCAGTTAGGCTCACATGACAATTCAGTATCTCAAAGATCAGTTCTGCCCCTCAAGCTATTTGAGTATTGCTATTTCATAAGGTACAAGAAGTCCCCATAAGTAAAATTGTATTTGATACATGTGTGTGTGTACTTCAAGGTGATGGAAACAATAGAGAACACATAATTTGGGGGGAATAAATGATCATTTTTAGATTATTTTTCTGTCAGTACTGAGACATTAGCACTGTATGGTAATAATGTTGTTGTAGCAGCAAAATGTTAGAGGTAGAAGCACTTTCTTTTTAATTCTTTTTTTCCTCCCGACCTTGCAAAGGAAAACTTTACCTTTTGTTTTTGTTCTTAACCTTTTCTCTTTAATTCAGGGCAAGCATACAAAGAAGAGCCATTGTTACCCACCGATGAACAGAGATCACCGCAGAATCATCCATGAATTAGCTCAGGTTTATGGCATTGAAAGTGTGAGCTATGACAACGAACCAAAGCGCAACGTTGTTATCACTGCAGTGAAGTACGTAATTCATGGTTGTTTTCAAACCTATTAGTGATTGTTTAAATAATTGGATGGTTTTATTACTTCCTTGAATTCAAGTTCATTTACAGTGCTATCATCAATACGCAGTAACTTCCAGTAGAAATTTAAAGCAGTTTTAAAATTGCTAATTTCGTAGGTTTTTTATTTCCACTAGTCAAATCTTCAGAGAGGAAAACCCAATTAGACGTAAAAAAGCTAATAAAAGATTTTGCAAGACTGTTTTCCATTCATCTTCATAGTAAGTATTTGTCTTTTTGCCATCAGCTGTATTTGATAGAGGTATCAAAGATGATAAATATCATCAAATTTTAAGAAAATTTAATTGCTGGATTTGCGCTGCCTTTGAAAAAATCTGGTATTAGAACTTATTTGTTCTTCATGTGCCACAGAGTATATTCCTGGACAAAGAGAGACCTGGAATTACTGCAAATTGGAGAGATTTCTAAGCAAATCTGGAAATACTTAGATAAGACACACAGAAGGCAATTCATATTACAGAAGGAAATGAAGGAGATATAGCTGGAGAAGGTTGATCTGAATTACAGTTCTGGTGTCACTTGAAGTGTAAGACCCCAAGTAAATCCTTACAAATGCTCTTCTCCATGCTTCCCTGTTGGTCATTTTTGCAGTCACCATCTTTTGACGAGTATGCAATACCAGATTCCTTCTGAACCAGGTTCAAAGGTTACTTCTCAAAGGACATTACCCAGACTTCTGTCCAGACTGGTATGGTGGAAAGGGGAAGGCTTTCCACTCCAAGTTGACACATGTGCTTTACTGTACCTGTCAGTGGTTTCTTAAACTCTTTTACTGATATGAATTTCCTTCTCCTATGAATAATGCTGGATGCCAAAGCCTGTTAAGGAGCATTTGCTTGTTGTTATTTAGTGACCAGTGTTTAAGCTGCTTGTATGGATTTGAACATCCTGGAAGTGTTTTAAGAGCAGTGATCCCTGTAAGGCCCATCCTTTTCCTCTTCCTTCCAAGAACAATAGGGTCAGTCTCTCCTCACGAACAGGGGGACTTTTCAGGAAGGTGACAGGGTCCCTGCACATTGTTCTCACTAAGAAAACCACATCCTGCCACAGTCTCATTGAAGTGTTCTCTGTTGTTCTTCTTCACCCAGGATTTTGTTTGCTTTCAATGAGGTATGTCTGGAGACAGTTCAGGAGTGGTTACCTAGCTGCAGCCTATGTAAGACCAACAGGAACAAAGATCTAAATAAAATAAGTCCCTTGTAACTACATGTAGCACCCTTATCAGATCGTGGCAGTTGCATTCCAGAAGGCAAAAACTGTACATCCCAGTGACAGGGTTGGAAGGAAATCGTATGTTTAGAGGAAACAGATTTATTGTTTGGCTTCTTTAAGTTTTTCAGGTACAGTAACATGCCCAGAACATCTCCAGGTACAAGTTCATTCTGCTTAATAAGTTAACTGTCTACAGCCTTTCTGGTATCTGGAGTTACTTCACATCCAATTTGACAGAAGTTCTTATGGCTTCCTAAGGGTACTCTCACTTTAAGGACTTCTATTCTACCCTTCACTCTCTAGGAATTTTCTCCTCTGCCATGAGGAAAAGTCTTTCTCCCCACCCTTTGCAATCACAAAGGTCTTTTCCCATGACTGCATTTCAATACCTGTAGCCTCTGAGGCTTTCTGAGCAGCGTAAGTACAAATAGTGCTATAGGTCACCAGCCAGGGTGGTTTAAACAGCGGTCCTGCTCCAGAAAAGAGCTACATCTCCTTCTTACTGTTTTTCTTTCAATCTTGGCATCGTTTGCCCTTGGAATAGTATGTGTTACCTCTTGACAGCTTATGAAATAGTATATGTTAAGTCTAGACAGTCTAATTAGGTGATGCTTCATTATTCCACCCAAACTGCATTAGCTTTGGGAGACACTTCTCACAAAAACCTGCTCTGTCTGAAACCTAATGGATCATTATTGCAAGGCTATATGGAGTCAGTTCTGGACAGATGGGTGGGCAAAGAATTTTATAGTATTTTGTACCAAAATAGATCAATCCAAAATTGAACTTCCAGTCTTCAAGGGGAAGGTAAGTTTGAGTCCTGGTTTTCATAGTTCAGTTCTGTACAACAGGCCATCCTGTCAGCACTACCAGTGCCTTAGAGTCAGCAGATAGTTATTTGTGTTCTCTTTGTTCTTCCTTGGAGTCCTGCTAAAAACCTGTCATCTCATCTTTGTTGCTTGGGGCAGGCAGTTGTCTTTTTTTCCTTATTTTGAGAATAAGTTAATAGAACATAGAGTAGCAACTTTCATATCAAATGTCCAAAGTACTTGCAGAGCCTTTTGGTTCCATCTCCACAGTTTTGCTACAACTGATGATAGAGAGCCATGATTTATGTTAGCAGGAAGGGAGGGTCTGCTTTCCTTCTCCTTTCTGGCAATTAATTTGTCAAGGATTTTTTTGTTTTGTGTGTTTTCCATTGTACACCTATTTAGTTGAATTCAGTTGTTTGGTTTTCTTCCAGATGAATTGAATATAATTGGCTGTTTAATTTCTTTATTTCCTTTTTATTTCCTTGGGTTTAAAAAAAACCCAAACAAACAAAACAACCCACAAACCAAAACAACAGAGATATTCACAGAATTTGGGAAGATTGGAGTCAATCTAGCATTGTCCTGTGTGTCACGAAGGTATACAGGAAGTGATGTACCTTTTGCTTGAGTGTGAGTTGATATATTTTTGTCTCTAAAGCCTCTCTGGTTTCATGGCTGGACAGTCTGCTGTATATATCTTCTGCTTTTTTTTGAGCAGGGGACACAAAATAGATCTTGTCAAAGCTAAAACAGAGCTAGGCCTTGATGTGACCAAAGCAAATTTTGTTGCAGGATCTCCTCAAACAGTACAGAAACTGATCTCTCCTCATTTTTAAAGGTTTGATATATTAATCTACATCCTGGGAACATTTAGTTTCAGTGGAGAGCTGCTGTATTTACTTTCTTGGGGAGAACATTCTCTAGTAAGACTTTAGCTAATTATAGAAATAAGTGCATGTGTAGTCTTCCAAGTGTTCCTGCGTTCCTGTTTTCCTGCATTCTAGAACTCTCATTTATTTACTTGTTTTACTACAGAAGCAAGATTTGGCCTGACATTTTAGAGTAAAGACATCTTACTCTACTTGATGAGCGCCTTTCTAGCCTTTCCTGCTTTTGCCTGTTTACCTCCAGTCAGTTGGGTTTCCATGTTTTTGCAAACCACGGTTGATAAAAATGAAAGAAGACAACAAAATATTCTCCTATTTACCTCAGGCCTCTTCTAGTCTTTTCAGATAGAGCTCTACAGTTGAGGTAGCTGAAATGATAGTGGAAGCATTTGGCTTTATATGCCAGGCTTGGAGCTAGAGAGGAGTTTTTACCCATTTTATTAAAGAGGGGAAAACCAGCTGTTCTCAACTGATACTTGCTGTTAGAATGTACATGTTAAACGTAATATAATCTTGGAAAAAAACCTGTGGTCAGTGGCAAGTAACTTTTCCTTTCAAACAAGGAACGCTTGCAGTGTTGGGGACATGAGAACACTCTGAATTGATGATCTATGTTTTCAAAACTTCACAGTTCATTTGAACAGACTGTCAGTACTTGGTTTAAAACAATACTGAAATGGGGTCAGGGATCACCACTTCATATTTTAGTGGACTTCTGACTTTCTTTGAGGATGTTGTGGAGTTTTTCATCTGTGTTGCCACAATGTCACAGGAATTTGCCCCTGTATTTTCAGAACTGATGGAAACAAGACGTGATGGGAATAAGATGAAACTTACTGTTTTTTAAGCTCTGAAATAGAACTGGGGTTCATCTGTGTGTGTACTGATGTGAGATTTGAACTGCTTGGAGCTCTGGCAGAGGCGGGGAAAAACATGAATTGCCAAGTATGTGACCAAGCATGGAGCTCAACACATTTCTGGAATTACAACAATACACAATCTATTGTTTTGCAGCATTTTTTGCTATTCGGAATGTAATTTTGAAAAGAACAAGATGAACTTGAAAATAGGAATTTAATGTGATTAGTCAACACAGGAAATCTCATGGTCTAGAGGGCTCTGCTCTGGGAGGAGCTTGTTCATGAATTCATGAATAAAATTCATGAATAAAATAAGCAAAGAGGAAACATTATTTAATGATTGACATAGAATCACAGAATCATTTTGGTTGGCAAAAGACCCTTAAGATCATTAGTCCAACCATGAACCTAACACTGCCAAGTCCATCACTAAACCATGTCCCTGAGCAACACATCTACACATCTTTTAAATACCTCCAGGGATGGTGACTCTTACCAGTTTCCACCGCAGCCTGTTCCAGTGGTTGACACGTCTTCCAAGAGAAACCATTCAGATAGAAATAGGAAAGTAATCCAGTTTAGTGTACCAGAAGTAGTTTGGTCCTAAAATGTCAGTAGCATGGGTTTAAACTACAAGAAAGGTAAGAAATTGATCTTGAGAAGGTTTAAGAATTTTGATTTGTTCATCTTTTCTGGGGCCAAATAAGCTGAATAAGAAACTGTGAATGGAAAAGATGGTGATAGTGAAGGTTTTCAGTCTTGTAGTTAAATCATAACAGTGACTGGAAGTTGAAATAAAGCAAGCTCAGTCTCAAAAGTGGCTCATGAATTTATAGGAAAATCTATAGGAAGACATCTTCACAGGCTGTTAAAGATACAGTGTGTCTGGTAATTATTTGGAAATTTTTAATTATTTTTTTGTAATAAGATGCCTTTTGGGAACAATCTAGGGTTGGCTTTTAGTTTGTTTTGTTTTTTCCTGGTTGGTTTGGGTTTGGGTTTCTTTAATACCCTTCCCTTTTCTCCAGCCAGTTCAGCCTTTGAGCATGGACTGCCAGACCGAAGTTGAGTGTGATTCACAGCCAATATATGCCTAAAGCATACAAATGTACATGCTGAAGTACACTGTCCTCCTGTACTGGAGAAAATACTACCTTGCACCACAGCCACAGGGTAGCCCTTGCATTGCAGATGATACAAGCACAAGTGTGGTCACAAGCATATAATAGATTGTTACTAGTGTGGAGGGCAGGAATAGCTGATTATTCTTCACCCCAATGCATAATGTTATTTCTGTGATCTTGTTCACCTGGGCTAGCTGAAAAGGAAGAGGCAGTGTTGCTGCATTGTTCCTGGGACAGTGCTGCTTAGCAGGGCTGCTTTAAGTGCAGAGTGAGAAACAAGTTCCTTCACTACCAGAGTTTAAAAACATGTTTCCAAAACATTAGATAACGTTGTGAAGATGCAGTGAACTGTGTTCACAGGATACCAAGTTAAGCTATTAAGTTGTTGCTTCTGATCTTTTATCTGTTCTGTGAAAGAACAGATGTATGTTGACCTAGAAAGCAAGTACTGCGTTGATCATGTTGTGCACTTCACATGCAGAAAGGAAGGAGTCTGGGCACCAGCACTCAAATCTAGTAAGCTGCTTCTGTGTCTTTTACAGACAGCTATCGAGACATTTAGAACACTTGCATATCTTGTTCTTGGTAAGAAAAATGGACTTGGCACACTATTGGTCTCCATCACTGGAAAATTAAATATTTGAGTAGGTGATTTAAGTATACAAGTATGAACTCTGACACCAGAACAGCTACTTACAAATGTAACTCTTTTGCCCTAACTTCTTAATGAATATAATTTCCTATTGAATTAAATAACCTTTCTTTTATTTTCCTAGAGGGAAATCCTTTTGTCCAAGCAATACCTTAACTTCTGTGCTAGATAAAGAAATGCAGAGCAGGCCTCTGGCTCCACCTCCTATTCCTCATTACAAACAAACAGATAAGTAAGGAATTTGTTTTTAAAACTGTGTTCTTCAATTTTGTGCTGAGTTACTTGAGGAGTGTTTCTGAGCTTCATAAAGATTAGATAGTTGGGAAGAGAGGGCTGCTTTGGGGATGTTTTTCACCTTTAACTGTTCTGTGTAAAAGAGTAAGGTCTTACTTGCATAAGATGATTTATTTGGACAGGTAGTAAATGTATTTTTCTTGCGTAGATATGACTACACATTTGGCTAAAGGTGAACTACCATTTTTCTCAGGTAGTGAAAACTACTGAAGATGGGATATACAAGGTTTCTTGGTGAACAGTCTAATAGAACAGTCTTTACTTTGTATGACCTGCCAGCTTCAGGTACCTGTAGTCATCTCATAGTCATGAATTCTTTTAATGGATGGCTAATTCTTTACTTTTCAGATATTTTTTTCCCCCAAAGTTATTTCAAATTAGCATTTAAAATCATGTTCTGTGCAGTCCCACTTGCAGAAGGGAACAGCTTGATTTTGCAGTAACTATTGCAATAGCTATTGGGTGTTTAAGGTGCTGCTGGAACACAAAGTAGGCTATTCTGAGAAAATTTAAGTTGTTTCAGAACTAAGCATCTAGAGCAAAACACATGCCTAAAATGACTGCTTACAGTGTAACTCAGTGTGAATGTTGAAAAGGTTGTTAGTCCTCAGTTCCACTTACTCCTCTGAGATTCCTGTCTTCAGTGACTATAATGAAAGGGGGTTATGTGGCAAAACTAATTAAAAAGAGGGATTTAGCCATTCATTTTTAACTACTAGAAGTGAAATTGCTTTAGAAGTGCTTAATTCTACAAAATTTTCTGTCTTATGGGAAAAAATCTTTACAGTGTTTGGATTTGGTATTACCATGTATTTTTGTTACTCTTGCTTTTAAAAGCAAGCAGATTTTATCATCAGCTCACTTCAACTGAATTTCTTTTCTCTTTCTTTTAAAAAGGCCTGTTGAACATTTAGTCTTCAGTACAGTATCGTTTTTGTAATAAGTATTAGCAGTTTGGGGGGTCTTTTCTGGTAAGTAACTCCTAATATTCTTATAATTTCAGGACTACTGGAGACAGTGGTTTATCCAAACCGTTAAAGGAAGAGCCGATAATTGACTACTTTGATGTCCAGGACTGAATTGGTTGATGTAGAATTATGCTGTGGAAGCTTAGAGGTGAAGACACTAAGTTATTGTATGAGGCGCTTTTTGGTTTATCTGTCAAATGATCAGTTGTTCAGCATATTCATGATTATACATCTAAAGTTAGGTTGATTGTGATACTTTACAAAGTTCTACATTTTTACAGTTTATGTAACTGCATAATACCGAACAGTAGTACAGCTTTTTAAACCTGGGTTTGGTGCAATTTTTTATCTAATGTGCTGTCAGAGTGATGCAGATTTCCATTGATGCCTTTAAAGTGAGAGAACTGGTAATCAAATACATTTTTAGGAGTAGAAAGAACAACAGTAAATCTCAAAAGATTTATTTTGATGTATGTCACACAGCTTAAAATGGACCAGAAGTAATCTGTGTTAAAAACACTGATGGGAATATTCTTAACATGTTTTCATATTTTATTAATTCACTCTTGTGTTAATGTGGTAAATTTGGGACTTTGGGTTACTCTCCTATATGGAAGGAAATGCAAAGTTTACTCTAAGTATGAATATGTACACTAAATGCCCATTAAGTGTTTAGTCATCTTCTTTGGTATCTGAAGATCCAGGATTTGGTAAAGGTGAGGAATTAAGTCTTATTTTGCTTTATCTCAAAAAACCCACAACAAACCAACCCATAAAGAAAACATCATTCACCCCCCAAAAAACCCCAACACAAGAAAATACTTTGTTATTCAAGATCTTGAACAAAATCATACTTTATATATTCTTTTGATGTTCTGTTTGGTTTAATTTGTATTTAGATGTGTTAGCTTGATGGTCTTTGGGTTTTTTTGCATGGTTTTACTGGGGGTTTATATTTTTTTCTATACTGTGCAAGCTTAAAGTGAATGTGTGAAGTTTGCTTTAAGTATGTTATGAATTTGGAACAGTATTTGTAAAAATTTATAAGACCATCTGTCTTAAACTGTTTGGCAACAGGAGGTCTTTGTTTTATGGGAAATGCCATAAACAAAAGTGGATGATGGTTTGAACAGTGAAAGACACCAGAGTGGTCTCCTAGATGGTCAGTTGTTTACAAATGGTAAGTTAAGGTAGCTCTCTGGGAGAGGAGATTGTAGGTCTGATCAGCTGAGGTGACTCAGCTCTCAATTTGAGTAGCATCTGTTCACTTCAGGGGTTTTGAATTGACACTGATGCAGTCTGTTTCTTGTTCCCTGTGGCTGGCTACATGTAGCACTAGAGGCGAGTTCCCTGTACAGCATCAGAGGCTGCTGCTGAAAGGGGCTTAGCCTAACGAAGAAACAGATTTAACAGAAGACTTGTCGTCTGTTGTTTATTTTTCAGCTAGCTTACTACGGTGTGTGGGATCTGTTGCCAAGAAAATGAGAAGGCAGTTATCCATGCTTAGATTCCTTTATAGTTATCACACGACCTTGAGCCTTAACTGTGAAGCATTCTGTGGCTACATTTCATCTTGAACAGCTTGTGAAACATGAAAGAATGAGCAGCAAACTCACAGACTGTATCTGTCCCCAAAATGTTTTGGAAATTAAAATGCATGCTGTTACTGCCTTTTTTTGTTGGAGCTTTTTATTTCACACACAGAAAATAGGCAGTCTTAAATGTTTCTGAATATTTGAAATGCATATACTTCAGGTAAAACACTTACCAGAAGGATTCTCAACCCTCAAGAGTGTTCAGGCTTTTCATTTGCATGTAGTGGTTTAAATTGGTTTGACCTTTTTTGTCTGATTTTTGTGAACAGGAATGAAAAATAAACTAACATAGCTTATATTGCCCTTAATTTCTTGAGCAAATTAATGTTTGATTCTACAACGTGCACTGCTTTGCTAAGTTCAGCTGAAGAAATAAGTTGCTCAGCATCTTTCCAGAAATGTATTTCCTCAATCCTTTCCTTGTGAGGAGTGTTTTTCCAGTGTTTGCAGACAAGAGCCAGCTCAAGGTGGCCAGAATAAGGCTAATTCTGATTTTGAAACTCAGAGCTACGTTAACATACTGCTGTTTTCAAGCTAGTATCATCTGTTAAGAAGAACCTAGATAGTTATACTGCAGAGGTAGTTCTAGACAGGAGCTGATGCAGTTGGTATACCACAGGTAGGCCTAACATTACAGAAAACCAAAGTGATTTAGTTGGGAATAAACAGAATAAAGCTGAAGCCTATTAACTTTTCACACAGCTTCACATAGCTAAAACTTCACATTTGAACCTGTGATTTGAAATTTAAAACTTAAAAATGTTTTAATAGCATTATATTTAGCTCTACTCTTTGGGGTTTTTATCAGATGATGGCTTTAACATAAAAACATGAACCTTGGTGAGATGCACTTAAACAGTCAAGTATTCTGCCACTGCTTTTGATCAGAAAACCCAGGTAATCTTCAGCATCTCAAGATGAGACTAACAATTATTACTGAATCCGTTCATACTGCAAAGTCATAATTCTTATCACTAAGCCTCTAAACTACATGAATGTTAAAACATTTTTATAGATGTCTATGTTAAACATCTCTAAATTATGGCTGTTGGAGTGTATCTATAGATATGAAGCAAGTCACATGTATAGAAACATTTATTTTGAAGTAGATTTTAATAACTTGATTTAAAACATGATACCATCCGCTTACCTGGGAAAGTAATGCCAAAAATACAGTATTGATGTCTTTCTTCCCAGTACACAGTTACATAGCCTTAAGAAGGAACTCAGCGAAGTTTAACAGTGGTGCTGTCCTCTCTGTTCTGGTTTGCTTTTGCTGCAGTGTATCTGTGAGTACTAAAGGCTGTAGTTTTGATATCTGTGGTAACTCATCTTCGTATTGCACGTGTGCCTCATGGAAATATTTTTCAAATAGCTATTTTGTAAATCTGAGCTGGCCTTTACACCTTTTATCTAACAGAAAAATGAGTGGATAAAAGATATCTTTGCATCGGTGAAGTGAAGTCAGTGGCAAAAATCCTATTGGCATCACCAGAAGCAGCCTTCAGCTTCGATATGCGTGTCACTACTCCACAGCCCTAAGAATAATATTGTTTCTTGTACATTTATTTGAAAGAAGTACTCTGCAATAAGCATATTTGGAAACAAATTATGTGATGTCAGTTGGAATTCATGCAACTTCATGAAGTGCTTTTAAAATGGTGTATAAAATAGGCAGATCCTTTGGCATTTGGGCTGTGCTGTTGCCTATCTATATTGTTTAACATGTTTAAAGTGCTCTGAATATTCAGTGCTTGGGTTTAACCTAACATTGTGTAAGATGCTTAAGTAGTCTTCAATACCACTGTTTCTGTGGCAGTTTTGTACAGTACCTGCCGCATAATGAAATGAGCAAAGTAAAATTGTTCTAAACCACTTATTAAGTTATTTGTTGGAAGTTTTATATTTGACTTGATTTTTTTTTTTTTCTCTTTCAAATTACTGGTTTAAAATTTCTTTCTTTATAAACGTGAAATAAATCCAAGTTGAAAGTTCAGTGCTTTGGAATTGTTTGGAAGCTTTGTCTTGGTATTCCAAAGTTGGAAGACTGAGATATGGCAGAAGAAGAAGTAAAGATGTAAATGGAAGTCTGGGAAGTCCTTTTCCTCAAATTTTGAAATATGAAGTGTGATTTCCTGGATTTGAAGTGATTTTTTAAATGAATGCTGCAAGAAGAATGAAGCAAGTAAAGAGGGTCTCACTGGGAAATGGAGAATAAGGATTATCTGCTACCATATTGGGATTCAGAAGTACAGGAGAGGTGATTATTTGAATAGAAATGTACATTTTGGTTATCCAAAAAACCCTTTACTATGTCAGCCTAAATGCTACTTGGCAATAAAATGTATGATTTTGACTCATCGTCCCTTCATTGGTGTTTGCCCACTGTTCAGTTATAATGGTGACTGTAAACAAGAGTGGTATGGACAGTGGGTGGGGGTGTAAGGTCTAATATCACTTAAAGGTCCCTGTGGGCAGTAGGTTTAGTAAATTAGATGACAAATGTTGTGGAGTGGTGATGAAAACTTTGCCAACCCAGTTCAGTAGGTGGCAGGGAGGCTCAAAACACTTAAAATCAGAAATTAAAAATTACTTGAACCGCTTCCTCCTGAAACTTTTATAATAGCAAGTAATGCATCTCCAACAGCGAAAGCCACAGAAACAAAGAACAGCAGCAAAAATTACAGTGGCCTGACCCGGTATGTCAGATGGAGTGCAAGATGGCTCAGAGAAATTCAGGAGATGATGTGAGATTAAAGAGTTCTTGAAAGACAGCTGGAAACCTTGTGTCTTGCTACCTCACCTGCCAGTAAGTTTGGACTTTCTTTTGGGGATATTTTGGAGGATGAAGGTGGCACATTGCAGGTATATAAGCACTGCAAACCAGATCTTCATTAGAAATCTCTGCCTGAAAAAAATACTTGCACTTCAGTTGAGGACTGTCGTTGACTAGGTGACCAAGGATGTCATCATTATCTGTGTGTGCAAATGGCAGCAGAAGAGACAAATCAGTTTGGCTTTCTGTTCACCTATCTTGTCCATGTTTGGAAATAGTCATTCAAGTCACAGCATAGTCACAACAGTCCCCTACTAGGTTTTCAAGTATTTTAGACTTTGTAGGTGCTGAATTCTCTGCAGAAGCCTTGCTATGTAACAAATGCTGTTCTCAGCCTGTAGTAAGATGTTGAGTTTGTAAGATGGTTGATGTGCAAATTTTTGTCTACACACTTGTTATTTAACCATGAACCAGAGTATCAGAGACATTAAAAAGGGTATCTTTAGGAGGGCTGTATGTTGGATGCTCCTGAGCTCTAGACCAAGTTTCTTAGTCTTTGTCATTTCAGGATTTTTGGAGCAAGTAGTGCAGCTTCTTGAGTAAAGGGATGTTGCTGCTATTCTGGGAGAAGCCAGGTTCCAGAAGGATCCTGGGAATCCTTTGGTGTTAACAGGACCCTGTTGCAGGTAGCAATGTGGATCCTTTCGGCTTCCAGCCAAAGGGTAGATGAGTGCGCCTTTGTGTTCAGTGGGTGAAATCTGCTGTACTTCCTTCTGGAGTAGGGTTGTGGTATGGGTGAGGTGCCCTTCTATAGTCTAGACTTATGTCTTGACCTGCCACCCCATGAGCTAATGTTTCCAGCACTGTATAATTTTTTTTGAAGTCAGGGTGTCTAGTTATACTCTTCTATGGAAAATAGAGGTCTCAGAAAATGGTTTTGCCACTGAAAGAATCTTTTTCGGAGCACAGACCAAGGCCTAGCACCTTTCTGGTGTTTCAGGCAATCCTCTGTAAACTGGTTCAGGCTGCATCATTGTATGACCTACTGTTGCCTGCTCTGGACCTCTCTTTACAGAAAGGGATGAGGGGCAAAACGTGTTATGTGGAGATCTGCTTTGGTTGCCCTTCACAACTTTACTTTCGGTGAAATCATGGGCAGGAACTGACACAGAGTAAATGATTTGGCTTTCTACTGGATCTAATGGGTGCTTGCTTCAATGTCCACCCTTCTTGCTACATCCGTATTTATTCCCTTAACATGCATGAAATTTATTCTAGTCAGAGGACTAAAGGGCTTCATTTGTAAAGAGCTGTAAGAAACTAAACATCACAATCACTGTAAAGAAAAACTCATCTTAATACTTTTTCTATAGTAGGTAGGAACCAAAGGGCTGTCTCTTTCAAAACTGTGTGTGGAGGGGCTAAGCTTACATGTTTTACTAGGGAGCATTTTGTATAAATCTCAGCCCTAGGAAATAAAAGGCTGTGGTGAAAACTGAGTAGTGGGATGTGTTGGGTAGTTGCCTGTAAAACAATACAGTCGGAAAAGTACATTCTGTCCATTCAGGGCACCTAGAGAGCTTTTTTTAACAAGCAATTCAAGTTAGATACATCTTAACAGACATTAAAAAATGCTGTTTCAGGAAGCATTAATTAAAAGTCTTCAGTCAGTGCAGTAACTCCTGGGGTAAGTACTGATTTAGATTTCTATTTAAACTCAGTATGTTGGCGTCAAATAAATAGGTGCCAAAGTTTCTAATGAAGTGTGTGTCTGTGTGACTGCTTAGGAAGGACAGTTCAGCAGCTTCAATCAATGGCTTATGCAATTCTAATTAAATGCTATTGAAGTAGGCAGTGATTAAACAGGTATTGGATTGATGCCACCAAAATATCAATGAAATAACTCATTAATGAATTTTTATTTAAGGTGTATTTCTGGCAACTTTAGGCATTTAAGGAGTGATACATCTTACTTGTTAGCTGATATCTAAGTACCTACTAAGCAATGTAAGTAATGTATTCACTAAGAAGTAGCTGATAAAACCTCATATGAAATGAGTTCTCAGCCTAAACGCACACAAAGCCACGCACCTAGAACGGAATAGATGCAACTGTAGAGGCTGGAGCCCAGCGTCTAGACAGCAGCTTTGTGTAAAAGGGCCTGGGAGGAAGCAGGTCAAGGGAAGTGATGACTTGCCCTCTAGGCAGTACTTGTGAGATGGCTCTTGTAGTACTGGGTCCAGTTGTGGGCTCCCCAGTGAAAGAGTGACCTGACTGGACTGACTCAAACAGGACTACCAAGTTGATGAGGAGGTAGGAGTACATGACATGCATAGAGGAGTTAAAGGCACTGGATTTGTTCAGCCTCGAGCATTGAGCTCTCCTGACAGATTAGCCCAGGAGATAGTGCACAACATGTTTGTTGGGTTAAGTACCAGAAGGCTTCCTGGTTTTAAGGTGGACAGGTAATAGAATGGAGTTCCAACCTATCAAGGGATAGGAAAAAAAAATAAATCACTCTATTCTGTGACAGTTTGCCACTTAGAGGGGAAGTTTTGTTCATTCTTAAGACCAGTGAGTGTTAAGGGGACCAGTGAATTCTGGTTTATCACTACTGGTCCTCTCATTGTAGGTATAGGTTTCATTCTGTTCTATTCTTGCAGAGCAGGCAGAGACGGCAGAATATATTCTCTGTTATGCTCTTTAAGATACTGATTCTTTGGCTCAGCATCACCAGTGATACCTGTAGAACATGGCTTACAAAATATGTGGATGTTTTGACTACCACTGGTAGATCGATTAAGATTGAAGTTCTAAGGCCAGGCACAACGGTTGCTCAACAGCTTATGCAGTCTTCAAAGCAGATGAGCCCAATGCTAGAATGTACAAATTCAGAAGACTGCTTGTGTCACACATTGTCCCAATGACTTTCTATGTGCTGTGCAGCATAGCAGGATTGTGGCTTGACTGGTGACATTTACAGGCAGTAGATCCCTGCTAGCAGAAGAGACAGCTGTATTGTTTGGATAGACAGGGAGCCCCAGGACAAATTTCTCACTTGTAGTACTGGAATGAGAGATGAGAGACAGTTGCACTCAACTACCAATCCTGCAAAACCCTTTAGTTTTGCTCCAAGGGTACTAATACAAGGTAAAGTACATGCTACTACAGTGGTCTAGGCCATCTCTGGGCTGAAAAAGACAGACCATGGCAGGAGGAGAACTATATGTCGTACAGAAGTCCTCAGGAGATGCTAGTGGGCAATCTAAACTTGAAGGGTTCTTGTAAGAGACCAAATGAGACAGGACCATGAACTGAATTTCAAGGTAAGTTTAGTCAGAGAATGTGGGTTGTGGGGAAGCACCCTTCACCCACAGCTGTGGGGGAGCTTACAGCAACCTGTAAGACTAGCGATAGTTGGGTTGGAAGCTTATGCTCCCGTTATCTGGGAACATAATATCTGGCTGATGTTGTAAACAAAAAGCAGAAGACTAAGAATGAAATACTGTACTGGCAGGTGATGATTGCTGTGGAAGCAGGAAGACCCAGGCTTTGGATGCAGCCTACAGACTAATGGTTTTAGAGACCACAGCTAGGGCTGAAAGACCAAGGGTACCAAAAAACCCAGTGGGAGACTTGCAGAGCTGAAGGCTATGGTTGTTATTGAGTACAGAGTAGTCACAGACAAGGTGGAGGGCATAAAAGTGCTACTGTTGCAGATAATTCTTGGCCCAGCAAACCAGAAAACACTGTTACAACAAAGACCACTCGTTAGTAAAGCTAAATGCAGAAGTTGTTATTATGAACATGTTGCTAGAGAGTGTTTATGGCACCCACAAGTACAAACTGCTTTTCTGAGTCTGCTGAGCAGTGCATATGTGTCCTGCTAGGGTGGAAGAGGATCCCCTGGAAGGGACATCCTTGATACTGCACTCACGCTATAGAACAAGGGGCTGTGCCCATTGTGAATATGTTTACAACAAGCATGTCTGCCAGCACACCCAAGTTCTCAGGGGGCATTTGAAAGTGCAGTGTCTACACCCAAATGTAGCAGAGGAAGTGGAGCAGGAGGCACCTGTGAAGGATGTGCAGCAATGGTTATAGTGCATCCAGGGATTTGGAGCTAGGCAATATGAAAAAGAATAAGATTTGTTAATTTAGGCCAGGTACCAATACAAGAATTAAATGTTTTAACCGCTTACGCCAACTGTTTGAACCTGATGATTATGCTGAGCTCCATCTTGAAGCTGTCAGCATGCACAACCCTTTATACTCTCCCACTATTGATTTAAGCAGTGTGAAAGCAGAGAGAATTTTAGACTGCATCAGTTAAATGACACTGAGGAGAGCTGAGAAAGCGGTTTTAGCATTGCAAACAACGTGGTGGAATCTATATGTTTCAGGAATACCAGAGGAAAGGCATAGGTATAACACTGCGCTGAGTTCCACATAATCACAGCCGCAACTCTTCTCCTTCCCTTCCCTGCCCTCACTCAGATCAAGGCTGCACCCATTCCCTGGCTTTTCCAGGTTTCCCATTCTTTCAACTAGACAGGAAGCCACCCATTTCTGTCCATTCAAGCCCAAACACATTGCACACAATTACAATAATTGGTTTCTCCCACTCTCTTCATATGTAATCTTTCTTGTGGGCAGTTTATTCCACCTACATTCCATTTTTCTCTTGTCTAACTGTGAGGACAGGTCTTCACACAGTCTGTGTTTAAAGGGGGATCTCGCAGCAATTTCTGAGCTAATCAAGTTCATTTCTGACTCCTTTCTCTGGTATGACTTTGCTGCTGCCTATTTCCCTGGCTTTGAACAGGATGAACAAGCAACTCTGGCTAAGGAGGTATTTGGTCTCCTTGTTCTAATCCTTTAGGAATTATAACTACATTCATATATCAGTGTGCGTATATATATAAACGCACACACGTGTGTGTGTGTATATACATATGCACACTTTATATACATATATATCAGGTAATAAATCCTACAGTAGCAGTCATTTTATGTATTAAAAGGAAAAATGTATGTTTACAGGCAACAAAATCTCTCGAGTTGGAGTGACTTCAGACATGGTAGCACACTCTTAGGAATAGTGGAGAAGGTGGAGAGCACTATAACCCCTGTGTAAGAGGTGATTACCAGGTAGAATAAGAGTTGCTTTCTACTAGCCGTCTAGCTAGGGAAAGCAATGCCATTCTGTTTGTGCTGCAAAGGTTCAAAACTTTAAAAGTGTGAAAAACATGAAAGTTCAAAATTAAGCATCATTCCTTGGCTGAGGCCATCCTCTTGGCTGCAAACCAGATGGTGTTTAATGAAGAGTTACATGGCTTTGCTCAGCCCACAGCTCTTCCATACAGTTTCCTTACCTTCCATCTAGAAAACATTTCAAGGTGTAATGTCCTAAATGATGGTGCAACTCAAATCAAACTTTGGATTACAGCATAGGCAAAACTGGCTGATGTTGAGATCTTATCTCTAAAGAAAAGCTGTGAGAATAGGTTGTTGTAGAGATGTAGACAGCTTTTCTAAAAGCAACTAGCGTCTCTTAGTCAGTTAGCTTGCAGCACACAGTCTCTAGATAAGAGTGATCAAAGTCCATATAGCAGGACCTATCCAACCAAGTCTGTTTTCCTGGAATCCACCATGGCTGTGTTGGTCACTGAATTATAGTTAAATGTCTAAAACTTGTCTCACATTTCCGTGCTGTTTAGTCACCCAAATATGTCCTTTCAGCACCAGTTTCCTCCCTCCTTCAAACTTGGGTGAGAAATTCCACTTGGTTCTTGGTTGGCAGGGTGATGTTTAATCATGTTTTACTTCCTCAGGTTATTCTGATAGCTGCTGTCCAACTGTACTCCACTGGGTGAGAGTATACAATGTGGGGACACTGAGTCATGGTTAAAAAACCAGTGACCCACAGACTACATACTCATTGTGAAAATCGTAATTTTTTAAAAAGACAGTAAATCTAATACAGATAAGAACTTTTAAAGTTCCTGTGTCACTAACCACACCTATAAAATGTCTATATAGGTGAAATGTTCTCAGTTGATAGTGGTGGACAAGTTACAAGATAAAGTAATGTTCAGCTAAGAGGGAGAATGCAAATCACCACCACCTAATTCAGTCAAATACCCTAGTCTTTTAAGGAGTCAATTATAAACAATAATGAACTACATTAAGGTCATGTTCCTTGGCATTTAATACAACATTTGGGAGGAATTCAGGTGCCTGTGTCCAAGATGGCAATAGAGAAGACATACTTCCCTGCTAACACTGTGTCTTGCTTAATTTGATCAGTATCTGATTTTCATATTTGCAACATGTCCTTAATGCAGGTATTTGAGCACCTTCACACGTGAAGAATCAGCCTGTTTGCGTAGATTCACTGCAATTCAAACAAAGCAGAGAACCACCTAATTTTGTCCATGTCCTCTGAGGGGCCTTGTCCAGCAGACGTATTGAAGAGTATGGCATATAACAGTCAAAAGTGAGTTAATTAAAAACAGAAGTGCCTACTTCTAGCATAATAACCTGTTATTTAGCAATCGACTCCTCCAGGTGGATTCTAAATGCTTTTTGCCTGAGGAGATTCAACTGTGCTATTCCCATATCCCAAAATAATATCCTTAATGCAAGAAGCTACTCCCTACCCTTTTTCCTAACACCATAGTACTATACAGTAGACAACTCGCTCTTCCAAGGGAGTGCATATGAGGGAAGCAGACTGCTGCTCAGTGATGAGGGGTTCTCACTGGGTAGAAGGGATTCCCAGCATTGGATTGAGCATAGTTTCCCCTCAGGACAAAAGCAATGCAATTGGATTATGCAGGGGTTTATTCTGCCAAGTACTCTACATCAGCAGAATAACAAAACACAGTTAAAGCAAAGTAGTATGAAGGCAAAGGTAATGCTAACTTCTATTGTATTATCTTATTATCTTAATGTTTTTACCTGCCTTTCATTTGATATTGCTCTTTAAAGAACTCCTTACATTTGTCTAATATGTTTCTATGTTCTCGCTTCTTGGGCTTTACAAAACTGGTTTCACAATTCATTTCAACCCTGGCAATGATTAACCTGCAATGCTCATGTTGCAAGTCGGTATCACTGTGTCTGCTAGCAGATGCCATTGAGGGGGTGGAAAGACAGAGGATGAGTTCATGAGGTACGATTGCTTTAAATACTTCCATGATGAGTGAAGTTTTCCTCCCCCAGTGCAGTGGTTTAGCAATGACAAAGTGGAACAGGTCCATGTGAAAGGTATGCTAAGAAAACATACCTCTGTTCTTACCTTCACCCTGCAGAGAGGTTTGCAGTGCAGTTTTTTTATAGTCAGTAAGAGTAGTTTATGTCACCACTTCTGTAACTAAAAAACCAGCTTCAGCTGGCACATGCTTTGCAGTCAGGAAAATCTACTATACATATTCTAAGGGTCCATCTCTGCAGCTTTGGGATCTTTTCCACACCACAATCTCTCAGCTCAAGTTATTACATGAAACACTACATCAGGTTGGAACTAGATGATCTTAAGGTCCTTTCCAACCCTAACTATTCTGTGATTCTATAAGTGGACAAGGAACAAAATCATCCTAGTGCTATAATGAGTTGAACTGCTGTCTTCTGAAAGAACAAGCTCTGTGTGGATGGATCAATACTTAATGCTGAGGCCAAAGAAAACCAACTTTCCTTTATTGTCTCAATAACACTCTATCTATAGCTGCTTGCAGACATGTCAAATTGGCATGCTAAAGCAGCTGAAGGACACCATACCTTTGTGCCTTTCATTTCTGAAATTAAACAGAACCAAACAAACCCAACAAATTATACCTTTGCATATTAATGGTTGTAGGAGCTTAACTGCCCAAGGAGGCACCAACGTCCAACCCACTGAGCCATGCAAGCTGAGCATGAGTCAACAATTGTTAACAACTTCACAGAGCTGTAGCAGAGATTAAGGATTTAAAGATGCACTGCAGGCATTAGCTTCCCTTAAGAAGAAAAGCTACCTAGAGAATGAAGAGAAGTACAAACAATAGTATGTAAAGTTCAGTGAGACAGGCTGAGGAGACACTGTGTTTGTGCTGTGACATACTGTTAGGGAAAGCACAGAAAACGAAAGGATGGGAAAGTTAATTCTGCAAGTGATGCTGAACAGTAACAAGGATGAACAGAAATTAGAGCTCTACAAACTCAGACAGCAGTGCTGTTGTATGCACCATAAGACAGGCTTGGCCTTTGTCACAGGGGGAGATGGCTCTTATTCTACCACCAGAAAAGGCGGGACCTGTTGCAATTAATACTCCTTTCGTGTTTTTTATACAGCATGGCAAATCACAGGAGCTGGGCCTCATGATGTCCCTGCACCGCACAATACTGACAGGGAGAGGCAAAAGTAGAAGGGAGAGAGCAGATGTTGAGGCTGAATGCAACAGATAATATACTGGGCTTTCTAGTTCCCTTCCATTTTTCTGTTTTGTTAAAAAAGCAAATCCTGTTGTGCCTAGTTAATGTGGGCTAGTGGTTGCATTTGTATGGGATCAGAAAGAAACAGCTTGCAAAGGATCTCTGGAGGTTATTTAATGCAGCCTCTTACACTAAGGACAAACAGGGTAAACTAAGTTACTCACTGTAAACTATCACTATGTAAACTAATGACAGGATAAATTGGCCCAGCTCAGTGTGAGGATTTCTGCAAAGCTCAGTCATGGAAAGCTTTACCAAACCAATAACACTCTTGAGTTTTGCTCTTACTACAGAAGCCACAGGAGTTTACTGAAAGATAAAATTCTATCACGCAAAGCCTGCCTATGAACCAACAGCGTAGCTCTGCTAACAACTCGAGTATGTGAATTTAATGCAAAGAGACTCAGTAAAGGCTAAGACAATTGGGGCTGTTCAGCCTGGGGAAGAGGAGCTGCGTGGAGACCTCAGAGCAGCTTCCAGTGTCTGAAGGGAGCTACAAGGATGCTGGAGAGGGACCCTTTGTCAGGGACTGTAGTGATAGGACAAGGGGTGATGGGTTTAAACTCAAACAGAGGAGACTCAGGTTAGATACAAGGAAGAAGTTCTTCCCTGTGAGGGTGCTGAGGCACTGGCACAGGGTGCCCAGAGAAGCTGTGGCTGCCCCATCCCTGGCAGTGTTCAAGGCCGGGTCGGACAGGGCTTGGAGCAACCTGCTCTAGCAGAAGGTGTCCCTGCCCATGGCAGGGGGTTGGAACTGGATGATCTTAAGGTCCTTTCCAACCCAAACCATTCTGTGATTTCTATACTTATTTTTGTGATGGTATCCTAAGATGCTTCATACTGTGGTGGATTCGGCTTTCTAAATCACACCAGGAAAGGATTCCTGGAACTCCCAGATCCTCCAGAATTTTCTCTATCAATAATTTTGTTATTCAGAAAGAATGAGGAATCAACCATGCTGCCATACACCATATTTCAGTAGCATTCCACCTTCATACCAGTATGTGTTCTTCTATCAGCATGCTCTGACCCTGGAAGACTGTAGCCAACTTCTTTTGTAATGGAGAGGTCATACAGGATTTCTGGAGCTGCTGCTAGATATTCCATATTCACAAAACAGCGTGATTACACCACTGTGGTCTTGTTTGACATGACTTTCAATGCAACTTGCAATGACAAATTTCATTAGGTTTTCATAGGCTTCTATTTCCACGTGCTCTGAGTGTGAGACAGACACACTCTGACGCTTTGCTTCAGACATGTCCTAATGATCACAGTAGATATGAAGAGCTACTGCAGCATCTCTGCAGAAATGCCCTAGGCATTTGGGCAACAGAAACTCTCTGGCTCTCACACAGTCAGAGTCGATTGCAGTGTGCTCACCTGAGAACTGTGTTCTAGATGACAGTGATAACAGACTGTAAGGAATCAGGTGATGTCAGGTTCGTGATGCCCCTCTCCTCTTGCTGGGGAGAGACATGTAGTTAACAAAGGAAGTCTTAGTTTGTTAATAGCCACTTAGTACGACTTGGCATGGTGCGTGGGACTCTGGGAAAACTCCTTCGTACCCAGGACATAAAAAGCACAGTGTAGCTGGCTTGTGTTTTGGTGTCAGTATGAGACGGAACTATTGGAAGAGTTGGGAAGGGCTGGCAAAGGTCAGACAGGGAAGGTGTCAAAATCACCTTGGGTTACACTGTACCTTTTGTGGAGTTGTTGCTTCCCAAGATCAGTGTTCACTTCCTGCAATCCTGACCCTCAGATGTTTTTATGGCTGCGTTATAATGCCTTTATGTTTGATCCAGTTTACAAAGATTTTCTCCCAATATTTATTATCACAATCACTGTCACCCAGAGACTTTACTAGAAAATCTAAATGGCTGAGGGAAAAAGTGTCAGAGCTAATCCTCAGCCTGCTTGCTCCCTGTTTTATGTTTCATTATTTTTTTGCATCTGCTAACACCTTGAGATGCATCAGGTATTGGTTTTGATATATATTTGGAGATACATGGAGTTAACTCCATAGGAATCAACCAAATTTCAGTTGTTACCAAACCAAATGCCTTGGCTATTTCCATGTGGACTGTAACACCACAAACAACTTTAGCTGTTCAGACATGTTATCTTGTCCCCCCAAATTTATGTATCATGATCACCTTTCCCCAAAACAAAATTATTATTAAGCCAGTTAGCTCAACTCTCCTTGGTCACTATTGATGACTCACTATTGATAAGGGCAACCATTCACTCTTTTGGGATTTTCCCAATTTTTCAAGAACTCTAAAAATTCAATACTCCTGAGTCCGAGAGGTCACTGGCAAGCTTAATTTCATTGTCATGTACATAAACTGCATTAGTCCTGATGACTTGAGAATGTGTCATTTTGGTAAGACTTTTATTGCCAGTCACATAGTCAATGATCTGCATATATCAAGCATTTTTCTTTCCTTCTTTTCTATTTCTGATTTTACCTTTTTCCTCTGACACTAACTGTATTTTGTTTTCTTTTTACTATTTCTAGTGATTATTTCTAATATTTCTGCTTACTGAGATATTCCTAATATCTCAATGTCTCACTAACACCAAAGACAATACAAGTTTTTAAGGTACTGGTGTCTTAGTGACATCATTAATTTCATTAGGCAGATGTCTTGTTTTAAATCATAACACATTCATCCTTTTTCTAGTCTCTGTATGTAAACTAGCTTCATTATACTTTCAGATCTCTTCACGTGTTCTGTTTGTTTGGGTTTTTTTCCTGGGGGTTGAGCATTCAGTAGAATACTCACCCTCCAAATCCATTTTTGTTAACAAGAGGGATGCCTTCTAAAGGTGCACAATTCCAGTCTGGTGGAATTGGTGCTGTACGTGTTGCATTCCTGTCTTGCCAAACAGATGGTGATGGTCCAGAGCACTGTGTTTTCAGTGAATGTCACAAATGGAAAGCTTTTTTTTTCCCATCAAAACATTCATGTGCTGTTACAATTCTAGCATTGTGCTTTTTAGACACACACATATATAATGTCTTAATCTTACTCCACTTTTGATCTTTTTTTATTTCTTGTTCCTAGAAGAGCACCATCAGAGTAGTCTGTTGTTAAACCTGGGCATGTATCACACCAGTACTTGTCTCATGCTATTTAAAGGGAAATGACCATAAATCAGTGTAAGAAGTGAGTTACTTTTCCCAGTCCCAAATTCTCATTGTGCAAAAACCTGTAAGAGGCTCAGAAATCACAGCTCTGAGATTACAGGGTGTGCCAGTAATGGGGGATAACCAACAACCCTGTGTGAACTTACCATTCTTGCTCCACACAACTGCACCTATTTTTCATCAGATGGCTCCCCATGGTTACAACAGAGGAAACAGAAGACAGGTGGAAGAGGAAATGGTGCCTCTTTTCATTCAAAACTTGTTTGGTCCAAAGCTTCTCGTTCTTTGGCTCTCAGCTGTTTTAGACAGAATAATTGTATCAGGTTAAAGTAAAATTGAAGGCCACAGTCCTGATTTCTCCCCACTCAACCTTCTGTGCATGCAGTACAATACTATATGATGCACTTTCCATCTTCATCGTATACAAGTTTCTTCCAATAGACTTCTCAAGGCACCAGGTGGATGGTACTTAGAAAAATTATCAGCTATTTAAAATTTCCTTCTTGATGCTCATATGTGATCCTATGCCTTATACATTGCATGCTGCTCAGTTCTTGTTTTGAAGAGGCAATTGTTATTTTCTCTATGTTTTAAAATTACATTTACTATTCTAATTTATCATTGTATCAGTTCCTCAATACCATAAATTCTTGTGCTACTGTAGCATGACAAAATGAGCTCTGACATTCAAAGTGCCCCCAAATATCCTTGCCTGTGCAGGTAACATCATTCACTTATTGGAAATCTGCTATCACTAGCAAAGACACAATTCCAGTCACTTTCTTAATCTCGGAAAAAGGCAGGAGGATGAAGAGACACATCCCCAACACAGTGCAGCCACTGTTCTCATTACAGTACTTACTTACACCACGGTTTGAATGGGGAAGCCCATATCAGATATCAAAATGTTACCATGCCTCTCTCCCTTTCTTTTTCTGGCTGTTCTACCACCTCCACATCTGCCACTTCACTGCCACCTTTGATCACCTTCCCCACCACCTTCTTTGAAAGGACAGACTGTAGTGCTAGGCAGACGTCTTTCATTCCAGTGAGATATGGGACCCACAAACCTATCAGAGTCCCCTTCTAAAGGGCATAGGTACAGACTGACATGAATAGAGCCTTTCTGCCCTGTTCTATCACTTCACTGGGAAGGTAGAATAGCAGGAGATAAAAAAAAGGCCCTTGGCTTCCAAGTCTGTTTTCTCTACTTTCAGAATGGAGGTGCTACAACCTCCTGTGGGAAGGAAGGTACCCAAGAGTTACAGCTCATCACTACTGCTACATCATTACTATTTTATTTGATACACTACCCCTCCACTGATTCATTGAATCTGCTTCACTTCAGTCAGAGCTGATTTCAACCTGAATCATGGGGCCTTCAGCTGTCCTCTGTAACTCATGGCTGCTATGTAGGAGGGCAGATTTCTGGGGACCATCTTCATCTCCTAAAACACACAGTGGACTTTCTCCTCCACTTGTCCAAAAGGTGACCCACAAAGCTCCTGTCTGGATCTTCTAAAAAGGACCTGGGGGTGCTGATTGATGGAGCTGAACATGAGCAGCTTGTGCCCAGGCAGCCAAGAAGCCAACAGCATCCTGGCCTGTATCAGCACCAATGTGGCAGCAGGGCCAGGGCAGTGACTGTCCCCCTGTGCTGGGCACTGGTGAGGCTGCACCTCGAATCCTGTGTTCAGTTCTGGGCCCCCCACTGCAAGAGAGACATTGAGGTGCTGGAGGGGGCCAGAGAAGGGCAACGGAGCTGGTGCAGGGCCTGGAGCACAAGTGTGATGAGGAACGGCTGAGGGACCTGGGGGGTTTAGTCTGGAGAAGAGAAGGCTCAGGGGGGACCTTATCGCTCTCTACAACTGCCTGACAGGAGGTTGCAGTGAGGGGGGGTCGGTCTCTCCTCCCAAGGAACAAGTGACAGGACAAGAGGAAACGGCCTCAAGCTGCACCAGGGGAGGTTTAGACTGGAGCTGAGGAACAATTCCTTCCCCAGAGGGTGCTCGGGCACTGGAACAGGCTGCCCAGGGCAGTGCTGGAGTCACCATCCCTGCAAGTGCTCACACCCCGTGTAGACGAGGCCCTCAGTGCCACGGGTTAGTGGTGGCCTTGGCAGTGCTGGGCAACGGTTGGACTGGATGAGCTTAAAGGTCTTTTCTAACCTGGTTGATTCTGTGACTCTGGACGCTCCAGAGACCCGGCGGGTCAGGCCCCGCCGCCCGGCTGCTTTCCTTTGGAAGCGGCGTGTATGTAAATCACAGCGAGTCACCGCGCTCCGTCCTTCCCTCCCTCCCTCCTCCTGCTCCTCCCGCGGGCGGGGGGCGGTGGCTCCCGCAGCGTGAGGAACTAACCGTGCCTCACGTGAGGGCGGCGGCAGCGCCCGCTCTGCCCGGGGCCGCGCCATGCCGACCAGCTTCACCGTGGTGCCGGTGGAGGCGCAGGGCCCCGCCGAGCGCCATGGGGAGCGCCCGCAGGAAGAAGAGGACGACGATAGGGACCGCGGCGCCGGTGAGAGGGGGAGCGGGAGGAGAGGGCAGAGTCCGGCGCCCGCGGTGTGTGGAGCTCGCCGCTCTTTGTTTCGGCCCGCAGGAGGAAGTGCTCCGGGGCGGCTCCGGCCGGGCGAGTGGAGCAGCCCCGCGGCGCCGTGGGGCGGAGCGGAGCGGGGGGCACCGGAGCCGCCGGCGGCTCTGCGGGAGAACCGTGGAGCGCTTTGGGTTGGGAAGGACCTTTAGGATCATCAAGTTAGGCTCTGTTTAAAAGCCGAGTCCTGCTGGGGATCGCTCGAGAGAGAGGGGGGTGGGAGCGAAGGTTCTAACCCACGAACTGTGGGTTACAGCACAGTCTTACCTGGCTTGTCGCGCGTGTTTGCCCAGCCATGTGCGTTTGCGGCGGGGTCCCGGGTTAAGTAGGTGTTTGCTACCTGTTGGGAGCCTCCCCTCCTGCCAGGCCCGTGTCTAGGGGGCAGAACCAAGACTGAGGGCACCGCGAGTGAGCGTCTGCCCAGGACAGCGTGTTCTGCAGCTGGATGTACTTGTGGACGAGCGCTCGTGGGGAAACGAGGGATTTTCCCACTCGGATGATAGGGTGCTGTTAGGGAGCAGCAGCTCTGCCTTTGGCTCAGAAGCCCTTAACGCTTCCCCTTTCTGAAGCGTGTTGCAGCGGCAATACCAAGTATGGTCCTTGAATTACTGCTAATACTATGAGAGCTAGTTGAATCTTGCACGTTTTGGGCACTGTGTTACAGTCAGTACTCCCTTTTTAATGTTCTAGGGTTTGTTTTTTATTTTTTTAGATACTGGGTGGTCACATGTCAAAAGATGGGCTTTTATAAAAGGCTGATAGTTCCTCATAGTGGCAGCTTCTCCTTTTTGTGGTATACATCACAGATGAATGAGGCTAACAGCATGTGATGTGGGATGTGAATGTGAAGAAATCATAGAATCATAGAATAGTTTGGGTTGGGAAAGACATTAAAGCTCATCCAGTTCCAACCCTCTACCATGGGCAGGGACACCTCACACTCGAGCAGGTCGCTCCAAGCCCCTGTGTCCAACCTGGCCTTGAACACTGCCAGGGATGGGGCAGCCACAGCTTCTCTGGGCACCCTGTGCCAGCGCCTCAGCACCCTCACAGGGAAGAACTTCTTCCTTATATCCAACCTGAACTTGCCCTGTTTCAGTTTGAACCCATCACCCCTTGTCCTATCGCTACAGTCCCTGATGAAGAGTCCCTCTCCAGCACCTTTATAGGCCCCCTTCAGATACTGGAAGGCTGAAAACGTATCTTTGACAAACTTAATATGTCTATGCTATTTTAATGTCTTTTTGCATGAAGATCATTTTGGCAGGTGATCCAGTAAAACACCAAGCTGGCAAAGTTGAGTGGTTTTCTTCCAGAGCTTTCTCCCCTAACCCCATACCTACCCATAAAGATTTATTCTACATGTAGTTGCATTTCCTTTGGTGTATTCAAGCCATGAGCAAGTGTTCTAATAACTGCCACTTCTTTTTTTTTCCCCCACCAAACTAAATGGCATAGAAAAACCAAAATAGTATAAACTGCAGCAAGTTTGTTTCCTGTACCAGATGTTTGACAGCAGTACAGTATTAATCCGTTTGGGCAGTTTTCCTTATGGAGCTAATCAGAAGGGCATGGAGAGGTGTTTGGTCAGATGGCATCTCAAAATACTGAACATACATACAGGCAAGTTGTTAGACCATGTATGTATATGAAGCATCTGGAAGGCTTGGAACATCTGGAAATCTTGAGAGGGCAAGGGAAGAGTGGAACTAGCACTCTCGTAGTGGCTTATTTCTAACCTTTAGGGTTGTGATTAAAACCAATAGCAATTCTTCATGCAATTAAGTAGAATTTGTGTAGACTAGCAGTTATATTTGCAAAATATGTTTCGATTATCTACTGTTCTGGATCTGTGTTGGTTGAGCAGATGAATTTATGTATGACTTTTGTTAATGTGCCTGTAAACTAGGGAGTAGAGAGGAAAACACTGAAAAGAGAAGGCATTGACTTGTAAACAAGATACAGTCAGACTTCTTGAAGAGATTAATTGCTACGCTTGGATACAGAGGTTTGGGAAGGGAACAACATACTTTATGTTGCCTTGGGTATTATATGGGTGTTTGTGGTATAACTTGTAGTGCATAAAATTGTTAGGTTAATGCTGTGTAATCAAATAATGCTCCTGACTAACTCTTCTGAAAACCTTAAAGAATTCTAAAATACTAGTACAGCTCAAAGCGTTGTAGTTAAGCCCATCTAAATGCCTGCTGCTTGGAGGAGGCTCCAGCCTTGAGAAAAAGACTAGGGAGTAAAACATCTCCTTCCCTGCCCTCTCCCACATCCCCGGCTTTCCTGCTTATTTTCCTCCACTTGACCTTGGTGCTGATCAGACACTTTACTGGGCGGGTCGGATGTGCTAAACTGGCAAACTGAACTCCTCTGTTTTCGAGTTGAGATGGGAGTTGTTTCAGGGCGGGAGGAGGGTGAAGCTGAGGTGGAAGTAAAAGAAGAGGGAGAATGGGACCCTTTCCTTTGGCTCACCCTCAGTTCAGCATATAAATCTGTTCCAGTTTTTCAGGAATCTAGAATTTTATCAGGTTTTGATTGAATTGTCTGGCTTAAAAAGAAAATAGAATTTCCTTGGCTGCAGGAGTACCTTGCTTAAAAAACAAACCAAACCAACAAACCCCAAAGAAACAAAAAAGCCCCCCACCAAACCCACAACACTTTTTTTGGAGGGGAGCAGGGTGTATGCTGTTTATATTGCCAGTAGGGTAGCTCTGGTATCTTACTAGCAGTGCACTTACTATTCTGTGCATTTATCCCCTTATATTCATTCTTATCTGATACTCATCTCTGTGATATTAGAGTAAGGGATGTTCTTACTCTATACTCTTCACTCCTTCATAATCATCTGAAATTCTATAGCCTTGTGTTTTCTGGTTTGTGACACCCTTACATGTTTGAAGGATGGGAAGGTTTGGGTGAGTGGCTGTTTGACAGTGTTACAGCGCTGTCTGGAGTAGTTCTTGGGAACGAGTAGGGAGGCAGAGTGGAAATTAATGCCTGGATTGAACCCAGTTGAGGGTCAGAGCCTGCTGACTCACATATGCACAAAGCAGCAGAAAGAATAGGTGTCTGTGTCTTGTGGTGTATTAGAAACACATTAAAAAGGAAGGGTAGTCAGGAAATAGTAACTAATGGAAGAAGAGAAGGAAACAGAAGTCTCCTGTTAATGGATGAAGTTTTATGAGAAATCCTGGCTTTGATTTGTGGTTGGTTTTATTTTGTTCACACATATCAGTAATGACTGTCTATTAGATAGACCTGTCAAAACTTTGTGGAGTTGAGCAAATACCTATTTCGTTAGCAGCTGTTTGTGTCAGGTGTTTGAAAGCATCCCATAGTATTATTTACCTACCCACAGCAATGTCTTATTTAGAAACCAATATGAGAACTAATTCCTACAAAATCTTCTTAAATTCAAGATCCTCAGATACAAGGAATATAATAACAAACCTGGTCATCTACCAATAAGCCGTTTTATAACTAGTAGAGCATTTAATGCTGTGATTTTTTGTAAAATGCTAATTCCTGGAAAACCAGAGAGAGTTGAGGCGGGTACATATATATGTGTATACAACGGAGGGAAGACAGGATAATCTCACTGAGATACCTAGTGTATTTTCAGTCAGCCTGTGCTCAAACACAGAACCAGTCTGTAGTTCAGAATTTACTGTACAGAAAAATACAGTATTACATGTTCCCCTTCACCCCATTGCAGTTTGTACAGTTTCCCGTACCCTGAAATAGGAGAACTGATGTTTTCACTGGTTTTCTTAATCTACCCAGGTTAATTGTCCCTCTGTGCTCTGTTCATGTGCGTAGCCAATTGTGTGCAAAGTGTTTCCAGTTGTAGCTAAAGGCTCAGGTCTAGGGATATGTGTGGAAGCATGGCTTGGGAAATGTGATACTGTTTTCTACATGCTCTTCCAGGCTCCAGCAAATTGTGGGCTAGAAAAACATGAGCCTTCTATGAAACTGGATTAGTTTCTTATTCTTCAGTGAGTTTAGATTTTTAGATTAAGTTCTACATTTGTTTCTATTCTAAATGCATTAGGTGAATTTCTCTTCTGTTCTCTTACTTAGTCGGGAATCAATGTGTATTTTTGGCAGCTCAGAGACTGTGGCAGGAAGATCTGCTGCTCAAGGGCAAATTACCTCTTTGTTTGTTTTCTGATCCAGTCATCAGATCAAAGGCATCAAATTACACTAATATTGGTCAAGTCTCTCCAGATCACTCATTTTTTTTATAAACTTTGTTCTATCTTAACCCTATGACCTTTTTTCCAAACTGAAGACTCCTACTTAGTCATTTAGGTTAAATGACTTAAACTTATGTTAAATGACCTTAAAGCTCACCCAGTTCCAACCCCCTGCCACGGGCAGGGACACCTTCCACTAGAGCAGGTTGCTCCAAGCCCCTGTGTCCAACCTGGCCTTGAACACTGCCAGGGATGGGGCAGCCACAGCTTCTCTGGGCACCCTGTGCCAGCGCCTCAGCACCCTCACAGGGAAGAACTTCTTCCTTATATCTAACCTAAATCTCCCCTCTGGCAGGTTAAAGCTATTCCCCCTTGTCCTGTCCCTGCAGGCCATTGTCCAAAGCCCCTCTCCAGGTTTCCTGCAGCCCCTTTAGGCACTGGAGCTGCTCTAAGGTCTCCCCTTAAGGAGCCTTCTCTTCTCCAGGCTGACCCAGCCCAGCTCTCTCAGCCTGGCTCCAGAGCAGAGCTGCTCCAGCCCTCGCAGCAGCTCCATAGGTGGCCTCCTCTGGACTCGCTCCAACAGCTCCACGTCCCTCTTGTGCTGTTGCCCCAGAGCTGGAGCAGGACTGCAGGGGGGGCTCCCCAGCGTGCAGCAGAGGGGGAGAATCCCCTCCCTCGACCTGCTGCTCACGGTCTGAGGGTGCAGCCCAGCACACAGGGGGGTTCTGGGCTCAAGCGCACACTGAAGCTGGGTCATGGGGAGCTCCTCATCACCCAGTGCCCCCAAGTCCTTCTCTTCAGGTCTGCTCCATCCAGTCTCCACCCAGCCTGGGTTTGTTCATCCACGCAAGCCTCATGGCATTTTTGCCTGACTACCTCTTTGTTGGCTCCTGAGCTTGGAGGAGGTGATCCTTAAATATTAACCAGCTTTCTTGGGCCCCTCTTCCTTCCAGGTCCTCCACCAAGCAAATCCCTGAAGAGGCCAAAGTCTGCTCTCCTGAAGTCCATGGTACATGAAGTACATGGAAGCTATTTCATACTTATTGTTACATTTCCTGTCTTTTTCTGTTTTTTTTTCTACTTGTGTTAACTTTGAAATGGAGGAAGTTCCAGAACTGTGCATGATGATCCAGTTATGAGCAAACAGTGATTTCCCCCACACCCTGATACCTTTGTTCAAGATAGGCTTTTTTCCTTTTACATTCCCAATGTTCAGGCCGTGGTTTGAAAAGTGATTGTTGAACTGGTGGTTTTATGAAGCAGTCATTATTAAAGTGTCTCATTCATGAGAGGTAATGATCAGTTGGAGCCCAACTGTTTAGGATTGTTTTCCTTCTTGTATGTATATATCTTACATTTCTACATCAAATTTTGCATGTCAGTTTAACATTCATTCAGTCTTGAAGACCTGCAGCTCTCCACTGTTGGGCTGTGCCTTGGCTATCCTAAATAACTTGAGAAACAGTTTCAAACTGTCACATCTCTGGTTACCTCATGGTTTTGATCTTTGTTGCTGCTGTTCATTGATGTGTGGAACAGCATGTGTCCCAGCAGAACTTCAGTGACCATCACCATCTCTGGTATCTGTATTCTGTTTTCTTACTTGGTTATTTGCCTATGGCTTATCTAATATCTTCTCTCTTATTCCATGGCTGCTTTATTTCCTTAAGCATGTTCAGAGGACAACTTAATTGCTCTTTTGGAGACCTTGGCAAACTGTATAAATGATGTTTCCATTATCCATCTGCTTATTGATTTTTTCAAAGAACTTTTTAGGCATGTGAGACAGAATCTGCCTTTACAGAAGCCACATTGCTTGTCCTCCTATACCCCCCTGATATTGTATAATACAATGTTGGGATGGGAAATATTATTCCTGTTGCAGATAAATGCATATCTGGCATTTGATCACAGGCATGGGAGTTCCACACAGGGATTTTCTTTGCGCTGAGGGGTGCTGGCTGTCCTGATGGATGCCCAGCTCTGACAAGGTGCGCTGGTTGATCCTTCCACTGTTTGGTACAACTACATGTGTTACTGTGAATGCAAGTGTTTCTGTTAGCTATTGATAGCTCCAAGGGAAATGGAGGCAAATAAGAGGCACAGTTAAAGATAATAAACTGAAGAACTTCACTGCATTTTGTATCTGTTTAAATACTTCTTTTAGACTGTTGGAGTTCTGACTTTTTCTGGTGAAGTACAGGATCTTAATGCTTGAAATTGACAGCACATTATTATTTTCACTCCATTGTGTTTCTTTCGTGTGAATGAAATGCTAACACTCTCTTACTGTACTTAAGAGCTAAATGTAAATCATTCTACTCAAAAAGCAATTTTAAAGTAGAATATTCCAGGAGAAAGTAACATCAAATGTAGTGATAATCATTCTCATAATTTTACCTTCTCTGGTCCTGGAATGAAAATCTCATTATTGAGATATTTTTTCTTCTTATTGCTGATGTTTCTTTTGGTGATAATACTTTTGCAGCCATCAGAATATGGTGAGTCAAGGACTTCTGGTGTAATTGTTTTGTACTGTTCTTCGTAACAGAACTTTCCTTGTAATGTTTTGTTATCTTATAAGATTACTTATAATTACTTACTGTGTTAGAAGCTCAGAGGTAAGCACTGCAAAGGTTGCCTTTGGTAAGGGGTATAGTTCGTTACTGCACAGCAGACTTCATTAGCTGCTGCTGGGAAAAGAAGTATATCTATTCTCTCCAGTGCTAACTGCTTGTGAACTGTTTTAGGGAGCCAAATGGGCAGGAAACTGGCTATGACAGAAAATTTTGGTTTTAAGGAGTTGTTTTAAGAGGCTTTATTTCATTGAATCAGCTCATTGCCACTGATCAACAGTGTTCTTCTGCCCTCACCACAGCACAAAAAACCACGCCTTTAGGCAACACTTCCCTGAGTAATTTTTCCTGCGTCTTTGAACCATGTTGTTGCTTTACAAAATAGATGCTAAAGCATGGGCAATGAAACAATTAGTACCATTTTTAATTGCTCTCCATTCGAACTATAGATTGTTATCACAGGGGATGTATTCTGAATCTGCGTAGAAGTCTTAAAGATTGAGGGTTCCCCCCTTAACAAAATGTGTTTCTTCATTTAAATGAGTTCAATGGATTTTTCTACCAATTTATTTTTTTTCTGCACAATCCTTTTGTAGCTTATATTGTGTTTTACCATGATAGTCACTGCTGAGTGATGTCCCTGTCCTTTTCTCGACCCATAAGCTTTTTAATGTTGTTTTCCCACCCTGTCCTGTTGAGGAGGAGTGATGGAGTAGCTTGGTGGGCACCTGGTGGCTAGCCAAGGTCAACGCGCCACATGAAGTCTGTGAAAACTGCAGTCTCTGTGATTTCACGTGCAAATTTTAAAGTACTTGCAAAATTAGATGAAGTTTTCACTTAGGTTGGGCAACACTAAGTTCTTGCTATGATGCCCTGACTCTGCTTTACAAGAGGTATAACTGTTTCTTTGGCAGCTTCTTAATCCTCAAAATTGCCACCCTTGAGTTTTAGGGCATCAAAAGTGTTAACTCCTTATTTTCAAAGGTCCAGAAATGGATTAATGAGCAGTTAGCAGTATACAGACTTAAAGATGGTCCCTGAGTAACTTTGTTCTTGAACCACAGCTCTAGAAAAGCATGGCTTAATAATGTCTGTGCCAATTGGACGGTGTTTATTATCTGCTTCCTGATTTCAACAGCATGTATTCTTAATTAGGTACCTTAGTTAGCTTGTATCCCCTAGGTAACTCATAGCAACCAAAAACAAGCAGCATTCAGCCTGTTGAGGAAGTCATTCTGGGAGCCTTTGGGAGGTGAGATGTTGAGTGTGAACTGCTTTGCAAAACCCGAGGAGTTTTTAAACAAAAAAATATCCTCTCTCTTTCTGGAAGAAGAGATGGAAAACTTGTTGTGTCTCTTGCCTTCTGACAACAGGCACACAAGTTGGAAACTTTGTAAAATTAAAAGCATCTATCTACAAGCTTACTTTTTCTTGAAGATAATAAAATCTTTTAGCAGATTAATTCCAGTCTTGATGAATGGGAGGCTTGTGTATTTTTCTTTTAGCTTCAGAAAGGGCAGTTTAGAGCATCCTCGAAAGTATGTCAGAGCTTTGCTTTGTTACCTGTAGAATTGTCCTGACAGAAGCTTACCAGGACATAACCTAATAGCTTGCTGCCACTGATTAGTGACCAGTCCTATCTCTGTCCCTCTACTGGCCTTTCTTGCTTTGTGGATCATCTGCTGAGGACTTACACAAGCTGCTTTATTTTGCTAGCGAGGAACAAGAAGCAGTTCCTGGACAGGGGAGTGGGGTATGGAATCAAAATGCAGCATCAGTGAGTTAAAGCAGCTTCTTTAGGGGCCCAGTAAGCTACGGAACTGGTTCTAAAAAGGAGAAACTTTGGGAAATGGGCTTGGAAGGAGCCTTCAACCCTTTCAGCCTTTCCACAGTTGACCGTGCTTGTGACACAGGTGTTAGGATCACAGAGAGAAGTAGATCTCAGATGTGATTCAAAAGATTTGACCACAGGAACTAGTCTGTTCTAAGCAATAACGTCCATTTAATGGAATTGAAACTGTATGAAGTTGTTTAAGGCTGGTATAGAATGTGTGAAATAGATTAATGCATAGACTAGAGAACAGTGCTATATCTAATTGGAAAGAGAATTAACAAATTATGTAGCCAGTCTTAAAGAGTTCCGCTTTATATTTTCAAAATACTTGTTATTTAAAAGAGTGCTTGCAAAGTTACTAGCACTTTATGTTTTAAAGTGATTTTTAATCTGCTAAATCTTAAGTATAATTAATGCAAACTCTTTCTACATAGATGAATGCTTAGTAACTTTACTTACGGTTAAGATCTGTTAATAAGTACTTAATGCATAATATTGGCCTTTTTAATACGAATCTTTGGAATAGGTTAACAGTACTTGTTGCTAACACATACTGATCTGCTTAGTGGAAGTATTCTAAAGTGAATGTATTTGATGGAAAGGAAACTTTAAATGTATTTATTATTGGGCAAAGACATGGGACGTTTTAGGAACTTGATCCTGTGCGTTTCGCTAAGCATGGCGTTTATTGCTGACGGAAATCCTCCAGCTTTTTTCTCTTTAGAGAGTTCTGTGACTGTCATGTAGTTTGGCTGTGTCATGTGCACTCTTCACACCGCATGAAGCCTTAATGACTTGTTTCAGGTTTAATCCAATACTAGTAAGAAACAGGATTTGAGGTCTTACACAAAGCTGGGAGGAAGCAACTGCCAGTTTCCTGTTTCAGTTCTTGATATGTGAAGAATCAGCAGAGGTGAATGATTTGATTTTCCTTAATCATGAGTGAACAAGATTATGAAGAAAGTGGGACAAATCCAAGTGAGTCTCTTTAAAAGCCGATACCATGGTTCTAATGACTCTTCTACTGAAATAGCAGGTTCTGTACTTCCAGCTATATTATGAAGAATTTATAGAGTTTATGTAGTGTGTTCTCATTAGAAGTAGGCTGTGCTTGATTATAATAGTAGCCTAAGTAAAGAAAAACTAAAATTTAGTGATTTTGGTAAGGTGATGTATGTAATATTAGAATCCTCCATTATGTAAAGGGGTTTACAAGGAGCTTAAACGTACTGCATTCTGCTTTTCAAGATAACTTACATAAATTGTGCTAGTCATTGATAAAAATAATGCAGAAATTGGTGGTGAAGTAAATATTTAGATATTTCTTTACTAAAAACCCAAAACCACAACTGAAACAAATAACCTGTGACTTTGAAGTAGATTAGACTGTGTTAAACCCATCTGATGCAAAAATTGGGAGGCAAGATGTGCTCAAACAAGGTTATCAGTGCCTTTTTGTAATTTGAATCAAAGCACTGTAGTGGCTTTTGAAGACTTGGGTTTGTCAGAGCTCTGAAGAATACTTCTGAAGAATATTTTTTGGTTAGGAATGTTAAGAAATGAAATTTTGAAGATTGCCTGAGTTTTAGTTGCCTGCCAATGCAAAATCTGGACATCCAGGTAAATGTGCGTGATGGAGAACTTAGATTTACTGGTTTTGCCACAGGTGGCTTTCTTGGACGTGACACTTCTATCTGTCAGTTTTAGTGACTTCTAAACTTTATGTATTTTTACCTGTAAAAATTTATCTACATTAACAGAAAATGCTTGTTTACCCTTGTGCAAACAGGATCTTATCTTCCTATTCTCAATTTGTAGTGGTTTCTTCTTAATGTGACTGAAAACTAACTTAATCAAAATGTTACCATAGTTTTTATTAAAAACTGTTATTTTTCACCTCTATCTGGCTAACCAGAACCTACTTCAAGGTACATGGCCTGTGATTAAGAGTTGCCCTTTGGAAACTAGGAAAGGTTAGGACTTCTTCAGATGAAAGTGTGTAAAGTTAGGTGTTTCTAGTCGGAAGCAAAACTCTTTAGTTTTACACGTTTAGAGAACAGCTATACCTTATAGCCAAGCTATCTTATTTGAGGCCATGTGGTGCAAAAGTTTTAGGTCGTTCTCACTTCTTTGAACACAATCTGTATTCTCTTGCCATATAAAAAGAATCTGCTTTCATTTTTTGGATAGATGTTAAATTCTTACAGCATGACAAGAGATATAGATGCTTGCTTTTTTGGACAAAATGTGTTTGAATACAAAGGCAAATAGGAACACTTCTTAAATGTGTGCAATAATGACAGACATAGTATAGGACAGTGAGGAAGCAGTGAATCTGGAAAGGATTTACGGGTCAGACTGGAATAGAGTAGCATGATCTTGGTTTAATGCTGTGGTAAACAGGGCTAGCCTGATCCTTGGAGTAGAGAGGTGATGATTATACTTCTGTAAATAGCATGACTGAGACTGGTGTTAGAAGGCTGTATGTGATTTTTAAAGCTTGAAGTTTTAACATTTTTATTTTCAGAACTTAAAACTAGAAAGAATGTTTAAAAAAAATAAAGGTTAGGAAAATGTTTTATGAACTGAACTGGTTTAGTTTTTGAAAAGGAAGCTGGAGATAATTTAAGAAGTATAGTTACCTTCACAGACAGAAAATACAAAGTGTGAGTCTTTAAATCTGGAAGATGTCCTAGGATGTTATAGTTAAAAGTTTCAAAAGAGCCAAATTGAAATAGAAATAAGGAACAATTTCTTTCAGATTTTTCCAGTAATAAACCCCCCTTAATCTTTATAAAGATAAATTGATAGCATTTTTTTCTTATTCCAGTTCTGAAAACATCAAGAAATACACTGGTCAAATTTCACTGTTTTTTTGTGGTTTTTTTTTTTTTAAGTTATAGAGCCTAATGCATAAGTGAAATTCTGCAACCTGTGGAAACACAAGAAATCAGATTAGGTGGTCTAATATTTTTGTCCTTAATCTCTTGAATGGGCATCCTAGTGCAAATTTAGGATTACTTAAACGATCATTTCCTCCTTCTACCTCAAGCCTTGCTCTGCCGCTTTCCCTAAGACAAGACACCCGTAACACACTTTTGTCATACTCTACTTCTTTGGATGGGCAGAGGACAGGAAAGGGGGAAAACCAACCACTATAGTTCTATGATGTAGTAATCCTGGTATCAATGCTAAGGAAGTGTTTGTAGTAATCCTGGTATCAATGCTAACGAAGTGTGTTTGCTTACACTGATTGCTCATTCCTATGATGATGGTGTCTTTAGTGACAGCACAAGCATTTGTGTAGCGAACACAAACTGATCTTGGTTAAAAGCAGCAAGAATAAAAATGAAAGCGAAACAACTCTCCCAACTCAGCATTAAGCACACCCCACTGTTGCATTTCTAATAGCTCTGGTTTAGTTCTCTGTGTGAGCAGCAGTGTGATACAGGGATGCAAATGGCTTGTGATAACTTATGATGATTATAGTGCATTGTCAATTAGGGGCAGGGCTGTATGCAAGTGCACGTTGTGGTCGTCGGCATGAACTCTGAGTATTACCTCCTAAACTGGAGACAGTGTCTCCTACAGAACTTCTCTGCTTGCAGCTGCGTATCTCAGGTGGAAAATGAAATGTAATTTGTTGCAGCTACTTTCTGTGTAAATATAGCTACATCCATCACAGTGCTAGAGTATCTGTAGAAATCAAGAGCGGGAATCTCTGCGTGTCTCATCAACACAGAAAATACCAGACAGGCTTCTAGGAAAGGTATATTAGTTTGGGCTTCAGTTTGTCCACTAGTCCATAAGTAAGCGCAGAATGGATTTCACAAGGTGAAATACTGGCTCAGATGGATCAGTAATCTAGTCCAGATTTAAGATTTTTGCTTGTAAACATTCATAAGATGAATTTCTTTCAGAAATCAAGCAATACTGTTTATAGATCGTTGAGTGCTTTAACTGCAGCAGCTTTAACTAGATTAAAAGACCTGTAGCTTAGAGGAATGTCTAAAAGTACATTGTAAGTTATCGTTTTTATTGTATGTTTAACTGACTTCCACACCTGAGAAGAGTTTGAGTTGACTCAGTTTTGAAGAAGCCTGAGGGAAAAAGTGATTTGCTTGTCAAGCATTGGAACAGGCCACCCAGGGAAGTGGTTAAATACCTCCAGGGATGAGTCACCATCCCTGGAGGTATTTAAAAGACCTGTAGATGTGGGGTTTAGAGACAGGTTAGTGGTGGACTTGGCAGTGCTGGGGAACTGTTGGACTCGATGATCTTAAAGGTCTTTTCCAACCTAAATGACTCTATGATTTGATTATCTTAAAGCTTCCTCACAGGACTCAAGGGAATAGGGTTAAAACATAAAGTTGTAAATGGCTTGAGACTTACTAGTGGAACAAAGTACTTGTTTTTATATTCCATGTTACCTCAGTATAAGCAACTGAAATAGCTTTTCCTGTTTGCTCAATTTCACTTGGTGCACTAGAGATTATATTTACTGCATTTGTGGAAAGCGTAAGTCATGTCTCTTTTTAGTTCTGGTTTTCTAATGATTCCCTTCCCTTGGAGAAGGGATGAGCTAAAGATTGGGATAGTAGCATATTTCATTAACCTCACCATAGTGTATTGAGGTCCTAAAACTAGTTCTTTCTACTGGATGGTGCAGTACATCTCAATTTGAGTTATGTGTTTGTAAGGCTCACTGTGTTTCTAAGCATATTAAAGAAACTTCCTCCTAAAGGTGCTGGGTTTTTAATTTACAACCAGTACGATTTTGTTGACAGCAATGCTGAAGACTCAGAGGAGCTTGTTCAAAGGTGTTCATGGTTGTAGGATTAGTAAACACTGCAGATGAGAGAGTACTTGTCAGTACATTTTTGTGCTCACTTTTTCAGCATTGATCCTCTTTCAAAATAGAGCTAATATAGATAGTGCTGATTATGTCAAATACTATAAACATACAGTAGCAAACACTCACAAGATAGGGAGACAACTGTATTAAAGAAACAGGAGACTTCTATGTAGTCTGGTAGGGACAGGCATTTTTGAAGTCTAGCATTAAAAAGCTTTAACATAAGTAAGCTATTGGTTGGAAACACTGAAAAAAGATATGAAGAAAAGGAAACCCAAGTTCTGTGTTTTTTTCCATTTGAAGTCTCTTAGGTGCATTTGACAAGACTTGTTTGTTAGAGACATTGTGCTCTGAGCATTTCCTATCGAAGCAAAGCCAGGTAACTGTTTAAAATTACAAAGGAAGACTTCAGTATTCTCCCACCTACAATTTAAAATACTTAATGTACAGTGCTGAGATGCTGATTATTACCTCCAGAACTGGTAAGACCAAGCTATATTTCTTAACCTCGTAATTGTAAATACTGATTCACATTATTCATTTGGTTACCCTTTCGATGTTTTGATTAGTCTAATAATACCCACTGAAGGAGTAGCTCCAGTGTTGTTACACTCTGCAGGAACACAAAACAGTACTTGAAATTCCCCAGCTTGCGTTTTGAAGAGTAATCCTTTCTAAAGGGTTTGGAAGTACCCTGAAAGGAGTACTAATGTTTAACTAATAAGTACAGCTACCAGCTGTCAATAGGTGAGAAAGTCAATAGAAGTGTGGTCTTAGCAAGACAAGTATCAAGCGACCTTGTTTTTATTTTAACTTAGGAATGTGCCTTTTAATGAATGCATTGTAAAAGCTTTGCAAAAATAACATGGTTGTTTCAAGGAATGGAGCTAAAAGAAAAATGAGATTCCAAAAATCTTGGGAAGAAAGTGCAATGTCTTAACTGGGAGTGCCAGTGCTTGTAAGCTTTAGCAAGATGATGAGAGGAATCAGCATGTATTTGCTTGGGGACAGAGTTGCGTTTTGTTGTCTATGGAAAAGCTAACTAAACCTTTCTCTAAGTACAATGGAGCTGATTTAAAGAACAAATGCCAATTTCTCAAATAATTTTGTGCCAAACCAGTATGTTCCATGCACTGTAAAACATCTGGAGGTGCTGGTCAATGGGGGAGATTCTTTTGTGTTCACAGTACTCCTGCTGGCCTTGTATTAAGCATTGTTGGAGGAAGGGGACCTAGGCAGGCTGTAGGACTCGAAGCAATGGGGACCAATAATAAACTGTAGAGAAACAAAAAATGAAAGCTGGAGGATATGGATAGAAGGAGATATACTGGGTAAGAACAGTGTTTGTGGATGAATTGATCAACAGGTCTTCTCAAGATTATGGAATTGATTCTAGAGCCCTAATGGACAATAGCTATGTTTTGAGTCTCTCATGATAGTATGCAGCTTCTGTCATGATACCAATAAGTATAATGATACTGTGGAGAGTCTCTTGGACAAGAGACCACAGAGAGTGATAGGAAACCCATCCGGGAGGTATTCACTCATCTGCTTGAGAGAATGATGCCTATTTCTGTATTTATTCCAACCAAGATAATACTTTGTGATGAGGCTGATGTCCATATTTGCAAGAGTTTTGTTCTGGGACTTCATGTGGAGAAAAGTGTCCTGGAGGGGCAGAGTGCAGAACACAGAGAGAAGAATGCAACTTGTTCTCCAGCTGTCCCTTAATTCTGTAGGGAAGAGCCTGTCTAAGTGCTATTGCTGTAGCTTGTGAATGTAAAGGCAAAAGCGCAGACAGGCAAAGTGGCATGAGCAAAGAGTTGAGACTGGAAATGCCACTGTTGTGACAGTATTGACATGTAACAGCTTTTGTATTGCTTAGACTGGAAGGCAGTGAAAGTGATGCTATATTTTTTGAGAGCTAGTTCAGAGGAGGTCGGGGAGCTACTGTTTAATGAGACTGATATTTAGATAAAGAACAGAATAAATACAGCATGTCATGGAAGAGTCCCCACAACCTTGACAGAAGAATTCATTTTACATTGTTTTTTCATAAATTCCTGCCTGAACTACTGGAGTGTCTTTGAGGGAGTCAGTAAAATAATGAAAAGGTAGGTTGAGAGTATTTTGGTTGTTGTTACCCTGAAGGTTTATGCGAAGTTCTATTATCAAGTGCTTTGAAGTGAACTAGAGATGTAAACTAAGATGAGGCAGGGGAGAGATCAGTATATGTGTTAAAGCCCACATGTTTGGGACACAGTGTTTGGCAGCCACCTCCAGTGTTATCTTGAACCAACATCTTCTGGCTATTCCCTCTGTGGTATAACTTGTCTTATAATTTTTTTTTTTCCTTTTGTTTCAAATTGTTGCACTTTTCCACCAGGGGATGGCATTGCCAAGGAAAATAGTCCATTTATTAACAATGCAGAGGTGGACAAAGGAAACATGTATGAAGGAAAGAATATGGCTCTCTTTGAGGTAAGTTAAGTACCCCCAAAATGAATTTCGCCTTTGAGGCTCTGGTAGTGAGATGTAAACAAGCAAACTCCTGTTTTCTTTCTCTCTTGAAATGTAATGGGGGAAAGATCAACTTTAATAACTCTTCAGTAGTTTGGTACCTGCTAATATTTCATTTCAGTGGATTCAAATGATGTAATGAAAAAAAGTGTTAAGTTTTTTTTTCCTTCTACGTCTATATAGGCAAGAACAGTAAATTTTGATATGTATTGATGTGAAAATGTGCAATCAGCCTTCTTGCATTTAAACTTCTTGGGCTAGCATCTAGAAATTGTTGCTGGAGAAAGCTGCAGAAAGTTAAATCTAGTGGCTTTAACAGTATTCAGTTTTAAAAGGATTACCAAATATATTAGGTTGAACAGGGAAACTACAGACTTCTCTAAAAGCAACAAAGCTATAAAAGAAATTGTGATAGGCCGTGACTTAGTTATATTGTACAATTACATTGTAGAGCATACCATAGCTATTTCTACTTTCTAATGTAAACATCTACTTTATAATGCAAGTTTAATACCAGTTTAATTCACTAAATGATTGCAATCATTTGCAGGGGGAAAAAAGTATACTGATATGGTACATTTAAGCGCCACTTTTGCAGTGAAATAGTACGTGTAGTAAAATTTAACCTAAGCTGTTCTGCTGTAGCAGCATCAGCTGGTCTTGATTTGTGTGTGCTGTTAACAATAAACAAGGTCCTTCTGACATAGTTCTCATAGCCATCTTGCTGTTGCATTCTACCCACTATTTTTTTGTCATCCTCTTATGCTCCTTTCAGATATCTTTGCACAGAGGACATGATCTTTCAGTTCCATCCTGCATTACCCAAATAATGTATTTTTACTATTTTTTGCTAAGTTTTAGAGAAGATTGTGCTAAGGATCAAAGTAATGTTGGTCATTAATTATCTGTTTGTTAGGTATGCAATTTCATACTAACTTTTTTTGACGGAAACCGTGGAAGTGGAGTTCTGTCAGTGAATTTCTCTTCTTCAAGCTCTATTCTGTAAATCAGTGTCCACATCTTCCTGTTGAAATTTGCCACAGCTGCTTTATGTCCCTAATCTCCTTTGAATATACGCTTGCATCAGTTATTTGAATAGTGGCTGACATGTAAATCCTCAGCTGATGCTGTACCGATGACTATCCTTTACGTATCTGAGATTTTAGACCATAGTGTTACAGTATTGCCTTGAAAGCCTTCCAGTGAATTCATCACTATTGCTGTTGTAGTGCTGAATCATTCTGGTGGCATATATGTTTCATAGTATGTTTCCTACAATCTCATGTTTTCAGCTGACTTGTGTTTGAATTTTTGTATAAACTGTTACAAAGAAGTTTGGCTATTATAACCGTGACTATCAACACCTCATGCCTCAGGCAGAGATGCTTTAGTTCTTGTCGTTCTGTTTGCAATCCTGATCTCTTGTCTTCCTTCCAATATTTGATTTTGTGTACTCGATTGAAGTCTGTGGTTCTGCTTTTCTTGGAATCCTTTTATTGTAAATGCTTCTTCTCGATTTTAATATTTGTTTTAGCAAGTGTGGAGTTGTTTTATAGCAGATACTTGGCTAAAGAAAGATGGTATGACTTCTGTAAACAAGTATCTTATATGTGCAGTGACCAATGCTGTGCATCTATGCCTATATTTTTCAACAGATGCATATTTTGGAAGTAGTATGCATGGTTTAAGATAAAATACAACAAAAGCCTGCCACTTTCCCAGTAGGCTTGGGAATGGTCATTCAGAATCTTGGTACTTGAGAGAATCATTTGAGGCCACTCTCTAGATACAAGCAAGATGCTGGAAAAACACGCTTATGACTCTACCCTGACAGTATAATCCCATAAAAACTGCACTGCGATAGGAATAGACTTTATAATTAACTATGGCCCTTCTCTAGATTTCCCTTTATATTCCATCTGTACAAGATGTGTATTATAGTGTAAAAAAGTGAAGTAAGTATTGCATGATAGCCACATAGTGTTAAAACTTATAGGGAGATTTAGAACTCTTGTTGGTTGGGAACTGACTGGTGTTTTGTCATGCTGATTTTTGGGTTTGGGTGAATCATGGCTGACCTGTTGAGTATGTGTTTGATGTAGTATCAAAAATCATGACTTTTTAAAAACCTATTTAATACATGCAGTATTCTTAAAATCCCAACAGGAAGAAATGGATAGTAATCCCATGGTGTCATCTCTTCTTAATAAACTAGCAAACTACACTAATCTAACTCAAGGTGTGGTGGAACATGAAGCAGATGAAGACAGCAAGCGAAAGGAAATCAAGGTATTTAAACTTCTAATATGTTATGCAGATGAAGCTAGCCACAGAGAGAAGCATTTTTTAGCCCCCCCAAAAAACATGTGCCTGCCTGAGAAGGGGAACAAGATTTATGGTACTGTATTTAAAACTGCTTTTTGCTTCTCCTATTTGTTTGTGTGGGGGGTTTCTTTTTGTTTGTCTTGCTGTGCTTGTTCTGTAGTTGTTTCTTCTCATCTGAAGATATAGATTGAGATATGAGAGAACCACCGCTGATCTACTTGCACTTTCCTTAGTGTGATCCCTGTCCTCTGTCCAGCCGCTGTGCTGAGGATTTTGTTAAGGCAGCAGTGTTGGTCCCTCTGGAACTGCCTGGCCCAATGAACACTCGGTCTCGTTTGAGCCCCACCTGGTGGCCTGAAAACACGATTTATATGCTTGTGTGTCTTTTCAGTTTCGATTTAAGAAGAGCTTGTGTATCTGGAAACCTACTATGTATAGCTATTGCTTCTAAGTTGAGTACTTCAAGACCCAATTTCTTCGTAAGTGTAGAAGGCTGGAACTTTAATGATGAAGCCTGAATGCTTTTGGATGTATCTTTGCCCATGAAGACCACCAGCAAATAAAAAGTACAACCAAATATACTGTGTTATGGCAGGTCTGTCTTTAAAAATTAAAACCACTGATTGTTGAGTATAAGTTTGTGGCTCAGTTGCAGGGCAGCCAGGGCAACTGGTGATTCACTTTTTGCAGACCGTATTTGATCTGCAGTAAACTTCTCTTCAATGGTAGTCCATAACTGGTGTTTCAGAAGTTTGTAAAGGTTTGAAATCAACAGATGAAGCAGCATCCTACCCCATCAGGATTTCATCTCAATTCCTATGGAACAAGAGGGTTTGCTATCACAAGTAGTTTTCTGTCTTTTCAGAAATCTTTCTGCATAAATAGCCTGTGAATATTTGCAAAGTTGGAGACTCTTGAGGCTACCGTTCAATTTCACTTGACATTTGTTCATGGAGCCCATGATAAGTGTTTGCAGAAGAAAGTGCTTATGGACTTGAATTGTTTAGTGCAAAAGAATTCATGTTCTGATTTCATTTCCAGGTTCCACGTATGGGCACTTTTATTGGTGTGTACCTCCCCTGCTTGCAGAACATCTTGGGAGTCATCCTTTTCCTACGTTTAACCTGGATTGTGGGAACAGCTGGAGTTCTTGAGTCTTTCATCATTGTGTTCATGTGTTGTGCTTGTGTAAGTTAACCTTTTCTTTTACTATCGGCAAAATCCTCTGTTACAAATTTTCTTTTACAAGAATCTGTCTCTGCTTTCTAATATATATTAGTAGCAGAGAAGCATTTCTTCATAATTATTAAGTATCAGTGCAATTGAGAGACACGGGAGATACATATATATACACACGCACTGAGCGTCACTTGTCATTCTAGCCTATATGGAGTTTCTTTTGAGTTGGTCACAGTAATCTTTTATTTGAAGTATTATATGGATTTTATTAAATCAGCTTTAGCAGATATTTCATGATTTACATTGAGATCTGAACTGTTCTGCTTTTCACAACTCCAGAACAAACTTTAATAGAAACTACAAATCAGTCCACAGCATTATATCCATAAATTAATATTTTAAAATTAGACCACTATTAAATGATTTGTCATAACAATGGCACTTGATCAGTTTGTCACTACTACTTAATTGGGATAATGAAACATGTTATTTCAAGTATATTTAGTGGTTTGCATTCCTCCGGTTCTTTGTAAAGGTTGTCTCAAACACCTAAATTAACTGAATCTTCTACTGAAAAATTTAGTACTTCATTTATGGGGATAACCCTAACCAAACCCATGATCATTTTTGGTTGCTGTAGCATCTTATTATATATAAAAATCCTAGTTTCATTTGATCACTTTGTCTTGCTCCATCTTTCAAAAAACTCAGTATTTTAAATATCCTCTATTTCATCTTTCCACAGACTATGCTAACTGCAATTTCAATGAGTGCAATAGCAACAAATGGTGTAGTTCCAGGTAATGAAGAATTTTATCTTAAATGGTGAATGGTCAAATGATGTAAGTTTTAAAGCTGGGATAAGAAATTACTATAGTCTGATATATCGGAAGCAATGCTTTTGTGTCAAGTGCATGTTTTCTTTTAACTGATATTTATAAATGCAATCTTTTAGATGGACCTTCTGAGAATTATGAATTGTAGCACATTTTTGTCATCAAGTATTTGATTCTGTTTGAATGAAGGATAAGATGTTATAACTTGAGCTAATGGAGACTTGTCTTCATGCAAAGTAGATGCCTTTACAAATTTGAGTGCTTGCTTTGTTTGTTTGGAGTTTATTTTGTTTGGTGTGTCGTTGTCCCCCAAATTTCCCTATACTCCATTTCTAAACACTGAACTTGATTATGTTGTTTTCTGCAAGAATAGCAGCCAGTCTGCTGCCAGAAATCTCTTGCTATATAAGCAATAACATAAGGCTATGCTCATCTCTTTAAATTTTCAGGTTAAATAAACTTGTTCCTCTTAAATTAGGAAGCCGTATGTTTAGATACGCTGATAAAGGCAAAATCAGCCTTTAAAGCTCTTACCCTCTTCAGTTTCTCAATACACTAACTGATAATACCAGGGTTCAGACATTGTTGGGAATTCTGAACAGTTTACCTAATGAAGTTAAAGTAATTCCTCACTTGCAGAGCTTGTCCAGCTTAGTAAGGGCTTCCAGAACTGATGCGTAAGTTGTTAGGCAAAAGTAAACTCTACAACTTGTGCAGGGTGTGGAATAATTGCATTTCATGGATACAGTACCATGTATGAAATAGAAATACAATAGAAAATTTTGTTTCAAATAGTTAATAATGAAATCTAGTTGTTTAGTTGGCCGGATACTGATTAGAATGTTCTGTTCTTCCTCCCCACTCAAATTTTTCAAGTTCAATGTAAAGGTTTTGCTTAACACAAAAAAGCCCAGCTAGGAACCTAGAATTCAAAGAGACCTTCTGAGAAGCAGGATCTTGCCATTATATACAACAGCATTATATTTAGTAAACGGATTGGTGATGCATCATAAATTTTTATGTTGTTTCTCATTTGTTCATATTGAAAAGCAGTTTCAGACTCTGCCCTTTGATTAGAAGTGTATTTCGTATTTGCAGACTGATTTTATACAAGGCTGGTGTGTGCGCATTTGAAATAAAGCACTTCCTTTCTCTGTCTCCTCTTTCTTCCTCAGTTGTTGCGAGTAGGTCAAACATAATGAATTTAAGAGAAGATGGAGAGGGAACCAGAGAAGAGCTTGTCTTGAGGGGGCTGAGAGGAATTCTAGATAAAGAGATAGAGGTGGAAACTTAGAGCCCTGTTGAGAGGGAAACGGGGGGATAAGTTTATGATTTTAAAAAAGGTGATTCACGTATATGGGAAATGACTGAGAAGAATTGAAAAATTCAGGGTCAAGTGAATAGTATGTAAGCAGACAAGAAAAAGCCATCCCTACCTAACAGTTTAAATGGTACTGCAAAAGATGCCTGTAGTGAAAGTGGTAACAGTTTCATATACAGAAAAAGAATGCATATTAGTGAGACAAATTCTGGTTTGTCCCTATCATAAAAAATTATTCTGGAAGTTTTTTTTTGACTGTGAACAGCTTGAGGTTAGAAACTAAAAATTGATTCACGTCTGTTTATACCTGTATATCTTTTTCTTAAAGAATTGTTTAGATTGTTTAGCTTTTGGAGGTTTTTCCTTTTGGTGTTTACTTTCTGTTCCCCAGAGAATGCACATAGAGATACTCACTTTGAAATGTACGTTGTAACTGCTTAGTTGGCATAGACAGCAAGTACCATTTTAGTATGAACATTTCAGTGGCGATGCATGCAGTAGTTATCTTGATTATGTAGATTGAATGATTCAGATTTTTGTTCTTTACTGCTGTCCTTAATCTGAAGGGCTGGAGTCTCTCTTTTGTTTTGTTTTTGTTAAATTCACAGCTGGAGGCTCTTACTACATGATTTCAAGATCTTTAGGGCCAGAGTTTGGTGGAGCAGTGGGACTTTGTTTCTACTTGGGTACAACTTTTGCAGGAGCAATGTACATTCTTGGTACCATTGAAATTTTATTGGTAAGTACTAGTTTCTCTTAAGATTAAATGGATTTGGACTGTTTTGGGAGATTGCTGAGGGATGCACTTGGCCTAAAATGCATTCTAGTTTGGTGATTTTTGATGTTTTGACGCTATATTTCCAGTATGTCAATATTTATTCTTATTCTACTTTTAGAATACTTGTTGCAATTGATGGAATTGTTAACTAGCCAATGCTTCAAATGAATCTAAGGATAGATCTGAGTGTTTGAGCTAGTTTATGGTTTTGGGTTTTTTCTTTTAAATTGTCACTAGTCATCCCTTCCCCTCGCCCCTTTTGCATGTACTCTTCCAAAATGCCCCTGTCATCTGGTTGAACTGGTTTGTGAAGGAATAAACCCTGATATTGTAACAGAAATTTGGCTTTTGAAGTTCAAGTAAATGAATTCTTAATAAAATGTTTATTACATGTATAATAGTTTGCCCTATCTCTTGCAGACCTACATTTCTCCAAGCGCTGCTATATTTAAAGCAGAAGAGGTTGGTGGAGAAACAGAGGCTATGCTGAACAACATGAGAGTTTATGGAACATGCATTATCATTCTTATGGCCATAGTAGTTTTTGTGGGAGTAAAGTATGTGAACAAACTTGCACTGGTCTTCCTTGCCTGTGTGATTCTTTCCATTATTGCCATATACGCTGGAGTTATTAAGACTGCTTTTGACCCTCCCGACTTTCCGTAAGTTTGATATTTTGAAGTAGTGTGGGTTATTTACAAAAAAGTAGAAAAAAAGAGTGTGGGGAGGGCATAGCTGCTGTAACCATTTAATGTTTTAAGCTAAACTTCAAAGTAAAAGTACATTGGCCTCAGTAGTAGGTTTTGTATGTTTTGGGCAATGAGGTGCTTGTTTGTTATTTCAAGTTACCTGTCTGAATCTTTCTTTCATTGATCATAAAACATACTCTGGAAAATGTTCCATCCGCGCCTAAAGAACAGGAAGGTGGTTTTTGCTGACAGGAAATATAGCTGCTTTATCTAAAGAATTAAACTAAAACCGTATAGAAAAAAGTAAAACGTTCAAGAAAACGTTGTAGCTAGGAACCATGGTTATGAAAGAAACAGGCTTTCAGACTTTCCTTGTCATGAGGAGGGTTTTGAAACTTCAATTTCTCCTTAAAATGGAGACCGAGTGGTGTTAAATTAGCTTGTGTTTGTGAAAGCTTTGTACCCTTTCGTTAATAAAACTGAATTTTACTTTTTTCATGTGGCATATTGCTTCTCAACACCTTTAGCTCGTACCACTCTTTGCTCACTAAGAATTATTTCTTTTGTCTGGTTGTTACTATGCGAGTTGTATCTTTTGTGCGTCTTTGAGTTGATTGTGTTTTCCAGAGAATAAATCAGGAGTCAGAATAGCTATTAATACTTTAAAGTAGAAACGTTGGGTCGGGGTTTTAAAGATCATTGGTTAGTTTTATATGCAGAGACTGTTTACTGTTTTAGCAGATGTAGTATAGCCCATAAAATAGGTACTATAAATAACAGGTTTCTGAAGAAGTCTAATGGACAGAAAGTGGTTCAATGCATAACACTATACTGAAGGATCACTGGGTTTACCTTTTTGTCTAGTATTTGTCTCCTCGGGAACCGGACCTTGTCAAAACGCAGCTTTGATGTCTGTGCCAAATTTACTGAAAGCAATAATGAAACAAGGACTACAACTTTGTGGCGCCTATTCTGTGATAGTTCCTCACTTAATGCTACATGTGATGACTACTTTAATCTCAATAATGTAACAGAAATTCAAGGGATTCCAGGAATAACGAGTGGAGTTCTCATTGGTAAGTTGGAAATCACATTTAACAATTTTGAGGCATTATTCATGCGGCACATAACTGTTCAGTAATGTGGTGGTCTAGCCTGTCAGTACTACTTCAGCTCTAACCTGTTTGTGTGAAAGATTCCTACCTGGAGCATGCTCCCTCCTATAAGGATTCCGTCTGGTATTAGAAGCTTAGTATCAAGTGCCTTAATTTGGGGGTCAATGGGATTTTACAGGCACTCTTCCAAAAGCCCTTGTTCTATCAAAAAACCCCCACTTTCATACTTGTTTGTTTTAAAAGTGTTTAGCTTTTTTGTATGCCACATACAGTTATTTAAATAAGCTGTTCATTAATACACTGTCAAACTCCTGAGGGAGAACTTGTTCCCATTTTACAAAAGGAGCATGGAGGAATGAATTCCTGTGGCTTGTCCAATGTGATACAGCAATTCAGTGATGAATTTAGAGTCTTTCTAGCTTCCAGTCTAGCATTTGGACAGGAGATGTTCTGCAAAGAAAGTCTGTAGATTTTCTTCTCTTTACATTCCTTTACAGTTGTGGCAGCTTGGGATTCCAATTACACTGGGTCATAAGATTCATTTTGAACACGTAATGGATTGTGTTGTGTACAAACAATGTTTCTAGGAATGAAATAGATGTTCTGATACCTCTTCTCCTTAAAGTTTGTTTTGTTACCCTTTTTCCTCACCCTAACTTTCAAGTCCTCTTGGATTATCACTTTGGGGAAAATGAGGGTAGGAAATTAGCATAACAAAGCTCTGTGTCATGAAATGGGAAGTGATTTCTATTTTGCAGATCTCTAAGCTGATTTTACCAACCCATGTTGGTATGCACACTCCACAATTAAAATTGTATGTATTGGAGTGCTCAGGCCATTGCCACTTCTGTGTCATACTGAATAAAGGACACAGGCTGTTGAGTCCTCATTGAGTATTTGGTGCTTTAGCGATGACAAACTGGTCTTTCTTTTTATGCTTCATAGGGAGGGGATGTTAATTTGGAGATCTTGTCTTGTTTTATCTCACTCCTCAAATCTCTGCTAAAATTTCGGAAGTTTACAATTGTCTTATTTCCTTAACTCTTCTTTTTATGGCTCCAGTCTTATCTTTAGATCTGTTTGTTATTCCTCTTCATTTAAGTGAACTAGTACACTTAGCATTCTCTTCAGTTAATACTTCCTTAGTTTATTGGGGAATTTGAGTGACATTCTGCTGGGTTTTGCTTGTTTTGGGTTTTTTTGCTTATCAGTTCTCTTCTCGAGTCTGATTGCTCTGCTGTGTGGAATACTTTCACCATGAACAGCTGAGTCCTGAACTGTTGTGCAGGGTTATTCTGTACAGCAGGTCTGAAAAGAACTCAAGTTACTGCTAAGTAGCGTTTCTTTTTTGACCTGCACCTCAAAATGTAAGAATAAGAAATACAAATATATGCTAAGATTGCCTGGAGGTAATAGTTTCCGTATTTTTTTCACAGTAGATCCTGATAATACATTCATTGTGCAGTGTAAGTGGATGTTCTACAAGTAGATTAGAATTTACTTCTATAACTGAATCTTTCTTTAATGGAAGAGAGAATCTTATATGACACATCCCCTACACTACTGCATTTCTACTGGCATACAGTGGGAATGTCCACCAGTTGCAGTTAGCATTGATCGTATTGCTTCATTCTTGGCGTTATAAGGAAATGTTGAGAAACGTCATGATTTTTGTGTTAAGAAAAACCATCTGGTTCATAAGATTACTACATCCTCACTCCTTAATATCCTGAAACAGAGACATGACACTGGCTTTTGTTTGTTTTCCCCTTGTAGATAATCTGTGGAGTACCTACTCAGAAAAAGGATCAATAGTTGAGAAAAAAGATCAGCCATCGGTTGCTGGATCAGAAGATACAAAAATGGGTGGACTCCCTTACGTTTTTACAGATATCATGACCTACTTCACAATGCTTGTAGGGATTTATTTCCCATCTGTGACAGGTAAATACAACTATTCTGCTTGAATGAGGATGTGTACTTATAGCTGGAAAAAAGATTAAATGTGTGTTTGTACGTTTATTGATGATGTGTGATATTGCTAGTCTGTGTGTCCAAGTTTTACGCACCCAGAACTCTTGGTTGCTAGAGAGAAATAGTTGGCAGCAGGTTATTTTAGGCACTTATAGGACATAAACAAGGAATCAGTTTAAGTGCTATTTTTCTATGGCTGGAATGAAAATGAAAGCTCCATGTGTTACTCAGTGCTTAATTAAAATAAGATGCATACCTTTATAATATTTTAAACTTCAAATGGATGACAGTGTATTCTTGTCCTCTGCTGTTCCCATTTCTCTACTTCAGGCTTTATCAGCATCTCATCATATCTGATCCTACGGTTAGGATTTTATTGCATGGAGTCTGACAATGCTTTTGCATTGGAATGTCTTGACATTAACTTCCATGGTTTTGCCTCCAACAGTGGTCAGGAAATTCTGGGAAAGATGGCAGAATTGGTCAGTCGTTGTATGATTTTTCCTTCCTGTCTCAATATGTGCTCAGAAACGTTTTTTTCTCCTGTTAGATTCAAACAGGGATGTGAACGTGTGATGTCCTTCACCATTCTTGTACTTCCTGCCTGCTCCTTTCTTTTTTTTTCTATACTTTTGTATCTAGTTTATTGATTATGTATGTTCTGTTTAGTAGAAAGATAGTGCATTTGATCACACTGGCTAAAATCATTACACCCCTATTAGTTTATAACTTATTTTGCTAACTCCTCTGTATTTCCTCATTTTAAAAGAGACTCTGAAGTTATATTTGAAAAATAATTGTTATTTTTTGGATCTTTCACTTTCCTGAGCTTTCTGGAATTTGTTCAGTCAACAATGGATGGTAACACAAATTTCTGATTAAATGAATGTATAAATGGGGGTTTTGTGCAGGATTATACATTTCTATAGCCTGCTCCATTGGTAATGATGTGTTAAATCAGGCTTAAAGTTAAATGTTCCCATTCTATTATTGACATGGAGTTAGTATTAATTGGTTTTATGACATATAAACTTGGTCTCTTTTTAAGGTATTATGGCAGGTTCAAACAGATCTGGAGATCTTAAGGATGCTCAGAAATCTATTCCTACTGGAACAATTTTGGCTATTTCAACTACGTCTTTTATTTGTATCCTTTATGCTGTGACTTTTCTTCTTTTCTAGTGTGCATTCTGCAGGTATAACAGGATTTTTCATTGAAAAGTCATTAGAGTTGCCCAAATATAAAATGAAAGAAATCTAAACAGAAAAGAAATATTTTGTATTTGTCTAAAGTACAAATATTATAAATGTTTTATTAAAATAGCTCAGATTTTATGTCTCTATACAAATGTTTCTGTATATTTCTGTATTCTAGTAGTGCTTCAAATTTCAAGATAGAACATACTTTTAGTGAAGTGATATAGAAGTTTTTAGCATCATGTTTCAGCTGGCAGATTACTTTGTTGTGATACTCTGTGTAACCAGTGAAAGATCTTAAAGCAAACCACCAGCAATAGAAATTTAGTCCTTCAATACCTAGAAGACACAAATGCTTATTTGTATGAGAAAATATCTTTTCTGTTGCATGATGTACAAACTGGTGACTTCCATTACTTCACAGTTCAACTGTGCATCAAATGCAATCATAGAGAATCTAAACCAAAGTATTGTAGCAGAGAAGAATTAAAAAACAACCACCAGAAAACAACGAGAGCAAATAAACCAACAACAACAAAAACCCCCACTTCCTTATCTTTGCCACTTTAATTTCATCTCTAGGTGAAAAATGATGGTGTTTCTTTTTCTGTCTCTGGTTATTTACAATGGTGTCTTCCTTCAGTCTCAGTAATAGATCTCTCCTGTATAGTCTTGTTTGGTGCCTGTATAGAAGGTGTAATATTAAGAGATAAGTAAGTTGTATTCAACTTCTAGTTTTACAGAGAGTGTGTGTGATCATCGCTTATGTTAATAGGACTTATTAATGGCTTTTATGGGAAATATGTATGTGATGTATTTTGCTTAAGTCAAAACTGGAGGGAAAGTCTTATCTGTTAAACTGAGATGGCTGCAAGAACTGGTCAGTTTACTGGACTCTATCCCTTCAAGAAGTAGAAGCAGAACCTAAGATAGAATCACAGACTGGTTTGGGTTGGAAAGAACCTTGAGATCATCCAGTTCCAACCCCCTGCCACTGGCAGGGACACCTTCCACCAGACCAGGTTGCTCCAAGCCCCATCCAACCTGGCCTTGAACACTGCCAGGGACAGGGCAGCCGCAGCTTCTCTGGGCAGCTTGTGCCAGCACCTCACCACCCTCGAGGGAAGAATTTCTTCCTTAAATCCAATCTGAATAAATGTTTGAATTTTGAAGATAAATGTTTGAAGTGGAACTGGCCCTAATAAGATGTCCTTGAGAAAGAAAATCGTAGTTAGTATTTGTGGAGCTGATGGGTGGAAGTAAGGGCAAAGGTGTTACTTTGGGAGGACTAATATGCACCTGAGGGACAAAGGCAGAAAAAGATTTTTTTGACATGACAGGGAGAGTTCAAGAGAGAGGCTGCAGTGCACCATCAGGCCTAGAATTTCCGCTGGATGTAAAGGTATTTTTTGTTTTAAAATATCAGTTGCAGATCAAGAGTCATGTCAGTTTTCATCCACGTTATTGCCTGAGGTCATTTGAGGCACGATATGAAGCATGAAAGGAATAAATGTAATGGAGATAAGCATGAACGGAGACTCCAGATTTTGATGAATTTCTCCCTTAGGAGAAGTTTTGTTGAGTAAGATGAATCTGTTGGCAGGTTTCACATTTGTTTCCTTGCTGGTGTCTGGTTCTCTTTTCTACTAAGGCCCAGGTTTGCACTGAATCCATGATCTTTCACTTAAAGTGCTGCCAGTTCTTGTTTGGCTGAAATCCAGTCTAACAGTGAAACATACGGATTTTGGTCTGGTTTAAAGACCAGGGGTTTTTGGTTTTCTTTTTGTTACTGATTGCATATCTGCCATAGAAAAATGTAGGTCGTACATCTTTCACTGTTTGTCTTTCATTCTTTCTAGTGGTTCCTACCCTGTGTTTAATTAATACACAGGCAGTAGAACGTGAATTCAATAGAATTTGAATTAAGAATGAATGTGCAGCTTGTTTTATATACTCATTTAAAAACTGCATCAGATAGCATGACATTCAGAAGTCATGTGGATAACTGGAGATGGTGGTGTCTCATGGTTTCCCTATGTTCGTACATGAGTGTCACACACTATTAAAAGGAAAGGTTAATACTTTGTTTTGCAAATCTTCTGCTTATGCCTTAGGGTATATCTGATCTGTAGATCAGACTTCTGCGGTCTAGTTCCTAGCAGTCACAAGGATGTAAAGGATGCATATGTAAATACTTCTGCTGGTGGTGTTAATTCTGTAGTCTGCCAAGATACCGGATATTTTTGCTGCATGTCTGCCTAGAGGCATCAATTATGTTTTCTTTAAACCAGCAGAATAAAGAGAGTTTGCTTGGTTGGGAAATCTTATAGTGCATACTATGACATGGTGTTTATTGTTGAAAAGTGCTGTTGTCCAAAAAAGATTGAAATGTGCATGATGAAGCCATACTAAAAGTTGTTTTAATGCTTATTGATGCTTTTTCTTTTTCCCCCCACCCCCTTCAAGGTTTGGAGAAGCAGTTAATGGAAATCTAGTGGTGGGTACACTGGCCTGGCCTTCTCCATGGGTCATTGTCATTGGTTCATTCTTTTCAACGTGTGGTGCTGGTCTCCAGAGTCTTACCGGTGCACCCCGGCTGTTGCAGGCCATTGCAAGAGATGGCATTGTGCCATTTATTCAAGTGAGATTTATGTTTTTTTTCTTCAAATACAGCTTATATTTTGACAAATGAGGCATTACTTCCGCTATTCCTGTAGAACTATGAGGAAAAGGTTTGGAGCTCAGTTCTAATTGTGAACAATAATAGATGGAGCTATTGTAGGACAAAGTTTGAACGGGGTTATTTCCATGCAATTACATTTAATTATCTTTGTTCTTTTACATAAAAGTTAATGGCTCAAAACTGAGAATACAAGTCTTCTATAATGATTAGATATATTTATAATATAATAAATGAACTAAAAAGCAACTATCAAACTGAACTTCTTCACGCTGTGTTTACAACTTGTGTTTGTGGACAGAGTTGATTTAATCTCACAGTGGAACTGCATAAGTTCTTGTATCATAGAGATACAATTTCAATTTTTATTCATTTTTATAAGCTAGATAAAGTCAACAAAGATGTAACAATAGAAGAGTGTCCCATGGCTACAAACATTAAGATTGTTCCAACATCACTGTGCATGTTGTAACAATAAATAAATTGAATTTGTCTCGAAGTTAAGGGAGCTGGCAAATAGAAGAAAAGAGAACCCTTGCTCAAAGATATTTAACACAATTGCTGGGCAGCATCTGCAAAAACCAAACAACTAGACTTGAGTTAAAATAAATAAAATTCCAAAAGATAATGATGTCTAGAGGGCAAAACTGTGATTTCTGTGATGGAGCTTGGAGTTTGAAAGCTTACCTCAAATTGCCAAGAATAGCCAACAGTTGCGCAGCACAATGATAACCTACCAAGAACAGGTTCAAGTATAAATATGGGATTATATCTGAGGACTATGATTTGATTTTGGGTTTTTTTGAAACAGAGTTAGGGGACAGTTGTCAAATTTAGCACAGAGAAAGAAATCGCAGATAGTGCAGAAAGTAGCTAGGGCTGAATTTAGGAGAATAGGCTGTTCTGTATGGGTAGAGTCCTGAAGATCACTTGAAGCACTTGTTTGGTTTATATCATTATTTTGATACCTACGTTATGTGACCAAACTTATGTTGGAGTATTGCCTACTTTACCCACACTTACCCCTGGTGTCTTGATCAGATGTGTGCAGAGAGGTCACTGTCTCACTTCTGAGGTCAGTGTAATATGTTAGGTTAAAAATGAGCTATCACACTTGGTGAATGACTTAAGACTCTATTCAGGGATATCTATAATCTGTCTTCAATGAGGGCTAGGTATAGAATAGGAGCAGCTTGGTTTGGTTCCTGAGCTTGGGAGAAGCCTACAATGAGTCAACACATTAATGTCCTGAAACCAGGACAGTCGGGTTGTATCGAGAGAGACAAAAAAAGAATTGCATTTTTGTCTGAAGTAATTTGGTACTTGGTGAGAGGGTGACTGTGTGATTCCATTTTATCAGAGTCAGATTTTAAAGGAGTGAAGAATAGGAAGGAAAAAATTTATGTGGTTTGGGAATCGAAGGAAAGGGAATCTAGGAGAAGCAGGATGTTTCAAGAGGGATTTGAGACTTGAAAAGTGCTTGCAATTTTGGAGTGATACAGGTGCTGCATGAATTAAGGAATGAATGCAAGGAGATTAGTTTAGGGGCAAAAAAAATGGCCTTTTAGTGTAAGGGAAGGAAGACTGGATGGTAGGAAGCTAAGGAAAGAAGACAGTATGCAGAATGAGCAAGGTGGAGAACCTAGATGTTTGGAAAGGAAGCCATTATGGAAAATGGGAGTGAGGAGAATAAATACACCTGGATTGAGGTGAGGCAGTTTGCCACCTATCACCAGGATAGATGGATAGAATTCTCTCCAGTGGAAATCACCACATGCAAAATAATTTTTGGTAGGCTCTGTGCAGGAGCATAGGCTTAAATGAATCCTCTTTAAAGATTAGTACTTGTGTTTGAAAGTACTGAGTTGATGCCTATTCTGTATACTACAATAAATACTGCCCTCAACTATATTAGCTTTTTATAGACTAAGCATGAGTCTCTGATACACATTGTTTTTAAGTTACTTAAGTTTATTTCAACAGCAACTGCAGTAGTATTTTAATGTTACAGTCATTGCTTATTTAAGTAAAAATTTTCATATTAGAAATGTATATTTTTGCACTTTTGTTTGTGACTTTCTCGTAGTATAGATTGCTTCATTTTTGTTTTTAACCAATGACCTTTTTTTTTTGGTTACAGTTAAAGTTAGTTTGCAATCTGCACCATATTTCATAACTGTATAATGAACAGCTTTCCCTAATCTTATTGTTTACTTGAATTGAACTAGGTATTTGGTCATGGAAAAGCAAATGGAGAACCAACTTGGGCTCTGCTCCTCACTGCTGGTATTTGTGAAATAGGAATTTTGATAGCCTCATTGGACAGTGTAGCACCAATTCTTTCAATGTAAGTATCAATGTGGTGTTTTGTCTTCTTAAGTTAAATAGTATTTTGTTTTTAAATAGGTAACAATTTTTCTGTTTGAAATAATACGTTAGACTTTGTTTTCTAACAAGTTATGTTCCTGTTTGATCCTTAAGGAAATATGAAACAACAAAATGGCTGGAACTAATTTCTAAGACACAAAAACTTTTTCCATGACTGAATTCCTGAATGCTAGTAAAAATACATCAACTCTTAAAAAAATGGATTTTAAAGTAAAAAGTCCTATTATTTTAGTTCAAGTGAATCTAATAGACACAGACAAAACAATTTAATGTTTTTGGGTAGGAACTGAGCTTTGTTTTACTGACTTAGCCTTGGAAGCTTATCCCATGTGTTATGGCTTGACCCTTGTGGGCTGCTCAGCCCCACACATCTGCTTGCCTCATCCCCCCAGTGCTATGGGAGAGAGAATCAGAAGGGTGAAAGTGAGAAAACTCATGGGTTGAGATAAAGACAGTTTAATAGGTAAGGAAGAAGCTCCAGGCACAAGCAAAGCAAAAGAAGGAGTTCAACTCACTATCAATAGATGGTGTTTTGCCATGAGCAGGAAAGTTGTTACCACGTGTAACTGTTACTTGGGAAAACAAAACAGCTTGAAATCCAAGCGTGTCCCCCTTCTTCCTCCTTTCCCTGAGCTCTTACTGCTGAGCACAAGGTCATACAGTATTGAATATCCCTTTGGTTAGTTGTGGTCACTGCATCCCTTCCCCGAGACTGTTGCTGGCAGGGCAGCAAGAAAAACAGAGAAGGCCTTGATGCTGTGTAGGCACTGTTCAGCAACAGCTACAACATCCCTGTGTTATCAGCACTGTTTTGGTTATAAATCCAGAACGTAGCACCATATGAGCTACTGTGAAGAAAATAAGCTATCCCAGCCAAAACCAGTACTCTATGATTGTCAGTTGTTTGCTGTGCTTTCTCCAAAGTCTTTGAGGCTCTCTATTATGCTAATACCATCTTTCAAGGCCTACTATTAAGTTAATCACATCTTGTGTTCTATTTATTTGCCACTGAAAACAGTGTACAAGTTCTTACCCTTTTTTGGATTGTGTTCAGCCATTTAATGCAAATCTTTCTAGTTAATTTTCTGTTGGAAAATGCTTTTTTTTTCTTTTTTCTTAACAGGTTTTTCCTCATGTGCTATATGTTTGTAAATCTGGCTTGTGCAGTTCAGACTCTTTTACGAACTCCCAACTGGAGACCTCGTTTCAAGTATTACCACTGGTAGGGAATATTCCTTTGTTCAAAAGAGTTAAAACTAATTATGCAGTCCTAAATTGTTGATTTTCCTTCCATAATAAAGCAAAGCCTCCTTTCTAACTTCAATGAGTTATGGTTCATGCACTGAAAACACTGTAAGACCAACATTGTTTTTAGCTGAAATTCAAATTATCAGTAAATAAGTGATAGGAGGAGTGTGTTTTGAAACAGGAATAGGGGTAGTAATAGCTGTGATCATGAAATGTGTGGCTAATATAGAGGTTTTGGGAAGGGGCTGCAGGATGACATTTAATATTGCTTATAAGCCAAGAGATCTTATCTATATGTGAGAATGAAGATGAAAAAGCATATAGTCTGTCTTTAATATTCAGGAAGGTTGATAGAATTTTCATTTTAGTTATGAAAAAAACTGAGTGACAATGAAATGTCATGGGTTTGCCCTGAAAAAATCTTTTTGAATATGCTCAGTAGGCACTTAGTAGTTTGGCATCAAAACCTCCAAATACATTGTGCCTGTTTCCCAGTCTATCACTGCAAACACCTAATAGTAGTTGCAACATCAGGAAGGAAAATGGGGGATTGTTGTCTTTGAGGGTTTTTTAGGGGGTCGGATTTTGTTTGTTTGGGGGGTTTGTTTTGTTTGGCTTTTTTGTCTTTGTTCCACCTCTCCTGAATAATCTAGTTGTGGCAGAAGTACAGTAAGTGGTACAGAGTATCTTAAAAGCCAATGTAGGTGGATAAGATAGAGGGTGGCAAGAGGTACAGGATGGATCATCGTGAGGCAGGAAAAAGCAAAGGGTTGTGAGATGTCAGCAGCAGAGTTTGTAACCTTTTGGCAATAATTGTTTTTGATATTTTTCCCAAAGAAATCAGTGAGCCAACTGACTTGCTGGGTGACTGCGGCCTCACTTCCAGCCAAAGCTGGTGTCGGGATGTTTGGCCAGTATTGGGATGGGGCTTTATATTTTTGAGTGAAAGTAGAGTCTTACATTGTCTAAGTCAAGCATGAAAGAGCAGCTGTTGTTCTTTCAGATGCTGATGTCTTCAGAACAGGCAGAAAGCATTTCTTATGTTTAAAACTGGATGCGTTTTGCCTCAATACTTGTATGGTACTAAAGAAGCAAACTAAAGGTACCAAACAAAAGATAGGTCTGCCAACACTCTGTCATGACAGTGAAAGCTACTGGAAATCAGGTGAAATGAAGTCTGGGGTGTCATATGTGACTAAAAGCATTCACATATGCTGATTTACATCTACCTTGAATAATAATGTGGGCAAACCAGGTATATAAACTTTAATCTGGAGATGCTTTTGTAATTCTTTCAGCTCACAGTTATTCTTTATAGCTTTTGAAAGATTGTTTTCTGTATTACTGTCTAATGTCCTGTGTTCCTGCCTAAGAGACAGGCCACAAGAGAAGTGGAGAATATAATTAATGAGTCAAATTTAGTTTAAACTAATCAACTATTTTTGCTGGAAGTAAAATACTAAATGTTTAGTGTTGTTCGAGTACTTTTCTTAGCTTAAATTCAAATTAACAGTAAATAAGTGATAGGAGTGTGTTTTGAAACAGACCTTGCTTGGAGGTACCAATAGAGTTTCAGAAGTGACAAATGTGGTAAAGCTATTGTTATATCTAGTTCAATTGTATTATTTATGCTACACAAAGGTTCAGAATGTTGGGGTTTTTTTATATATATATAATAAAATTGGGATAATGTATTTGTATTTGCATTGTAGCTATGAAATGGCCTTTGAAGAAGAAAGGCCATTTAGTTATGGAAGGCCTTTAGTTATGGAAGTTAACGTACATAAGAAATTGACTTTGTGGAACATTTGCATGCCTCTTTAAAAAAATGGAAAAAAATGGTTTCTTTTAGGACTCTCTCATTCCTGGGGATGAGTTTATGTCTTGCCTTGATGTTCATTTGCTCTTGGTACTATGCTTTGGTTGCCATGCTAATCGCAGGATGTATATACAAATACATAGAATATAGAGGGTAAGACCATATATCTTATTTATTCTATATTTAATATCTTTAACATTCAGCAGAAAGCACTTTTGTATAAAATAGATACAACTGAAGTAGTAGAATTAAGAGTATTCCTTGAAACAAGGTAAGATCCTGTCTCTGTTAAGGGCTGTAAGTTTTCAGGTTCTAATTTCTCTAGAAGTTCTGTTCCAAACTTCTCAACAGCCAGAACTAATGAAAATAAGAACCAGTAAGTCTGGGAAATCTTCATCTGAGTGGAGATGATGGTGTGATGTTTTGGTGCTGCGGGAATATCACCTTTTAGTATCAAACAGCAACATACAGAACTGTTGCCTTCTTATTAATTGGTGCTAAAGCCCAAAAATGCTCCTCTTTTGTGTGGACTTTAGCACACTTTTTAAGTTGAATCATACTGAACAATCCAGAGTACCCAACAAAAATTATCTATTTTCTGAAGACTTGGATTGTCTATAAATTGGAACATACTTTGCATTATATGCCTTTGGAAAGGTACACTTACAGAGCCATACCTGTAAAAAACGCTGTGTGAGTAGGAGACTTAAGAACATGCTGAGTTCATAAAGAAAGAAAACCCAACCAAAAAAACTCCAACAAAACAACATATCCAGACCCTGGTGGTGATTATGATCAGTAATGTGTGTGCTTTCCCTTTCTAAGGAAAGATACCCAATGCTGAAAGATTCTAGTCAAGAAAAATGGTAAGGTCTTGGAGCAGGAAATTAAAGTGAGGCCAGTTTTGGTGAGTGATTAAGGACAGGTCTTAAGTGGATCAGCTGTTATAAACTGCTCCATCTTGTGGGTTCCCCATCTTTTAATAGCTCCATTTCCAGATTAGATGCTTTCCTGGATTGTGACAGCTCCATTTACTGGGTCAATCATAAGGAAATTAATTTGCCTACTTTAGCCAGGAAGTCGGATCGGACGGTAACATTTCTGCTTGTCTGTGTGTATGTGGACATGCACATACATAAAAATCATATGTATGTGTATACAAATTTGTATACAGACTCTATAAGTGTTGGCACACAGGCAGCACATCTACCCTGTAAAAAGAGATTCTTTTTTGCAGAAACTTACCTTCTTTTCTCCCTGCCTTTACAAATGCAGGGACTGATTTGGCAGTGGGGAGAGACTTGCCCTGATATGTTCTAAAAACTGCTGCCTGGGGAAAACCTGGGCTTTGATTTGGATTTTTTTCGTAACTAAGTAAAAGAGACTTAGGTGATTGTGCTGTCTGTCAGGCTACATTTTAACTGCCACATTGTTTTTAGTAGCTTTTGAATTCAGTTTGGTTTATTTCACCTAATTTTGAAAGAAGGCTAGAGGTAACACAGTTCAGGGAGAATTCATGAATGGAAACAAGCGGGAAGGCAAGGCAGATGGACCCCTTGGCATACTAGAATCCCCACAAAGGAAAACAGTGTGTTAGCTTACCAGTTCTTCCTTATTTGGTCTCTATATGGCATATAGCATAGCTTTGTACTGGGAGAAAGAGGAGTGGAAAATATAGGGAGATTGCAAGTGGTCAGGAGTGCAGATGAAGCTTTAGGCTCATCTGGGAAAGAACCTGGGAAGAAAAAGAAGTGGACAAAGCTGTAGTGGTGGTGTTGGGGGAAAGATACAACACACTAATCCATACAAAGACAAGATTAACTTGTTCATTCTGCTGCTTTAAAACAATTCCTTGTAAGTAAGGGACTTGGGGTTGGACTAGATGACCTTTGAAGGCCCCTTCCAACCCAGACTATTCTATGATTCTAAGTAGCCCTCACTTATTCATTCTAGTGCTTAAAAGCAACTTAAGTAGCCTCGTGATTACAAAAAATCTTTTGAAATATGAATAAAATCATAGTATTAGTAACAATTAATAAGTAGTTCTCTTGAAGACACCTGAGGCTATCTTGGTTAGTCTTCATTCTTGATTTAAATCTGCAAAATGAGGGATTTTTGTCATGCATTCATGCACAAAAGCATTTATTTTTTATGCCCATTATCCCTAACATGAAAAAATGTATTTAATTTGTATAAATAAATGGAACCCTCTTAATTGAATCTCTTTGCACCCTGAAGAGCGGAAAAAGAATGGGGTGATGGAATCAGAGGACTGTCTCTGAATGCAGCTCGCTATGCTTTGCTTCGTGTTGAAGATGGTCCTCCTCACACCAAGAACTGGAGGTAAGCCCTATGCCTTCCAAAGTCACATAAGTCTCGAAATAAGGAAATCTATTTGGAATATTGCTGGTAAAGCTAATGGCAAAATGAAATTCATCATTAAAATAATGTTTGAACTTGGGCATGGAAATGATGTCATTGTAATAGTATTACTATTTACTACAATAGTAATTAAGTTTGCTGGGAATATGGACAAACTAAGGCGAACTTATATCCATGTGGTGTTAACATAGCTTTTGAAAGTGCAGAACTTTAGATGTTTGATTATTTATAGCTTTTTCAGATTCAAAGCAACAGTTATTATTGAGTCCCACTGTCTCTGTAGAAGAAACGCTGCAGTTCCATAAGTGTTTGGGTAGTTTTATTTCCCTTTTATTCTATGAACTTTCCCTCTGAAATACATTGTATAAATATACAGAGGTCCCATTATTTGTTTAAATTAATTTTTTGTGGCCATCTCTTTCTACATATCTTTGTTTAATAGTAACACTTTCTAAATTTCTTAGATATCACTTAAACAAAAACTCACATTTGCTTTCCATTTGTATGTAATGGGATCAGATGTCCACTACTGTTTTTGCAAGATATTCTTTGAATCTGAAAAAGCTGTAAATAATCAAACACTTTTGGAAGGACCTATGCAGGTTGAAGACTGGATCAACAAGAACATCATGAATATCCAGAAGGACAAGTGCCAAGTCCAGTACCTGGGACAGGCTGGTCCAGTGCAATGGTGCAAGGCTGGGAACCTGCTCTGGTGAAAAGGACCTGTGGTTCCCAGTAGGTAGTAAGCCAGCAGTGTGCCTTGGCAGTGACATGCTGGACTGCACCAACAGGAGCATAGCTAGTATATTGAGACGTAAATATATAGGGAAATAATATTCCTCTTTGCTCAGCACTCATTAGAATACACCTAGAATATTTAATGCAGTTCTAGGCACCCTAATATAGGAAAGACCTTAATAGGCTGGTGTGGTTCAGCAGAGGACCACTGAGGTGGCGGGTATGGGGCATAGGAGCATATCCCCTGTGGAGAGAGGCTGAGGGATCTATGCTTACTCAGGTTGGAGAAGGCTTAAGGAGGGGCCTAAAAGCTGATATAACTAACTAGTAAAAATCCATTACCAAGGAGAAGGTCCTGAGAACATGGGTTCCTTACAGCTGTATAGGGTCAGAGAATGAGAAAACCTGATAACATGGAAAAAGAAAAAAGGATTAAAATTGAGATGATGCTAATTAAGCGGTGAAGAGGTTACCCAGTAGTGATAATATCTCTTTCTCTGGAGGCTTTCAAAATGCAGCTAGATGGAGCTTTAAACAATCTGGTGTGCATTCAGTGTTTAACCATGTTTAAGCAGCAGGTTGCACTAGAGGACCTTGGAAGGGTGATAATTTGGATTCAGTAATGTTCTTGGTTCTTTAAGGGAACTTTTCAGAAGGCTGGTACAATGGCTTATGTGCGGGCATTCTGCACCTGAAGAGTTGCCGATATTGCGAGTTACGAATTCCTTGCTGTATAGTTTCATGTTTTCCAATGACTTAAGCACTTTATCTACATTTCATTAATTGTTAATTTTAATTTTCCAATCCTTTCTTGCTTTTTTATGTGTATTTGTGTGTGATTAACTTATTTTTATTTTTCTTTTTTGGCAGACCTCAACTTTTGGTCTTGTTAAACTTGGATAGTGAGCAGTTGGTGAAACATCCTAGATTGCTTTCTTTCACCTCTCAGCTGAAGGCTGGTAAAGGACTGACTATTGTGGGCTCTGTGCTTCAGGGAATCTACTTGGATAAATGTACAGAAACCCAGAAAGCTGAAGAGGTATGTACAAGACAGCTTACAAACACTTGAAACTTCCATTAGTATTTAAATGTTTAATCTGGGTAACTTGTATCTTAGAACAGACTGTTGTAAAGTATTGAATAAACCAGTAAGTTTTACCCTCAGCACAATCAATGATTATGTATAAAGAACAGGTTAGTGTGTGTAGCAAAGTCTTTTATAAAATTTCCCAATAGGATGAGACCATGCTGGTACTTCTTAGCTTTTTATTTTCTTTAATATTGAGAGCCTTGGGCTCACAATCAAATTACAGCCTGGAAAATAGAAACCAAAGAAGTGATAGATTTTTAACAAATTACTTTGTAAGAAAACTGATTTATTTAATAAAAAAATAATATTTATTTAACAAATGCAGATGTCTTTGGCATAATTTCATCCTCTGGATGTATACATGATATTATTTTCTACATTGTCCTAGAAATATGTAGCAGAGCTAGGATTAGGAGCAGCCTTTACCGGAATCATACTGCTTAACTATAAACAACATCCTCCTTGAGATCCTTTACTTTTTCTCCCCCTCTTTTTTTTAATTTCCCATTTATCCCATATCTCCAGAGAAGGCAGGATGAGGTAGGGAAAAATAGTAAGTTGTCATGTGATTTAAGGTGATCTCCAACTGTGCTTAAAACACATTGAATTTGAATGTTTCTTCTTATTCTTCCCCCCTGATAACTTGTCTGTATTTGACTGTACTGCCCGATTGGAAATAGAAACCCAATTTTTGTGGGAAGCCCTTGAAAATATCTCAACTTAATTTTAAATTGTGCCCTTAAGGAAAAAGGGAAGTTCATAGACTGAGCTTCTGAAACCTGTTGTTCATTCAGCTTGGTCTTTCAATGCAAAGCAAATTTCCCTTTTTGTTCAGTCTTATACAACCTGTGTACTCCATTGTTTAAACCAATATTGGGAAATTCAGTATAAATAGTTGTGTTTGCTTACCTGTGCAAACTCTCTTAACTTTATAGAGTGGCGAAACATTTTTAGAAAATACCATGTTTCATGTATTTTATTGAATACTATTGAAAACTCCATTGCCTTTAGAAAACTAGGATAAAGCCTACTCCAGAAGTAGGCTTTGATTGCCACTATATCTTCCAGAAATGGTTAATATCTTCAGTCTCATTGAAAAGAATATCAGTTGAAATGCTTACTATTTTGATCCAAGTCATCTTCAAAGCTTTGTAAAAATGCCTGTGATTTATTCAAATAGATGAGTATTTGAAATGGACTTAACAAAGCTAAAACTGCCCTGTTTCCTCCCACCTTTCTGTTGGGTTTTATTTTCTCCCTCCTGGTATTCAGACTAGTCCCAAGTGGTTTTTAAAACAACAAAGTAGGAAGACATACTACTATCACATGAAAAGGCTCTAAGAGAACAATTAGCATGGAAACAGTCTAGCAATGTTACACTGTGAAAGTAATTGTTATCAAGCTGTTGTTATCAATATGCATGAGTAGAAAACAAGACTGAGCATACAATCAGGCCAGTGAAATAAAGCAAAGAAAACCTTTAAACAGAAACTGTTTACCCATGGGGAGCTGAGGTGTTGCCTATAGCTGGCTTAATGTGATGTGAAATACATGTTTGAGAGAAGGAACAGCAACTTATTTAAGACACACCTAATCCCCAGGTTCTCTAGAACGTCAAACCTGGTGTTAAGATGAAGGAAACTATTGCTTTTGAAATAGAAATGAAGATGAATTGTAAAAGTTTGGGTTTGGAAAATTTCAACTAGGAAAGGTTTCTACAAGAGTTGTAGGAAATCAAGATTCTTTTTCATTCACAGCTTTTGTTTTTGTTTTAAAAAGGAAAACAAAAGCATATTTGAAATGAAAAAAGTGCTCCTATTTAAACTGGTATGTGCTCACAGATACTGTTTGCACAGGCCTGTTAGCTTTGCTACCAAATTCTCTGAAGACTTTTTCTCTTTTAAAGATGTGCCATGAAAACGTAGTAAATTCCAAAGCTGACGTTCCCTAGTCAACCTCTATCATTTTGAATGCTACTTTTAAATTACTTGCTTATGTGTCTGTATGTTTGTCTATGTTTAAATGAAGGGGAGTCATACTGAAATTAAAGGGGCGTGGGAGATTTAATCTGGTCAGTTTATCATGTCATTATTCAGACAGTGATTCCAATTGTCTCCTTCACATCTGTTTGCCATGTTGGGAGCCAATAAATAAAGAACTGGCCTCTTACTGTGTTTTAAGGAGCTTTGGCAGCCTCTTCTTCTAAAGCCCTTGGCATCACATTTTTCCAAACCCTTCCAATTCCAAAAGAAAGGACTTGTCATTCCATACCTTTGGTCAGTCAGCAGTTTTAACTTTACCTGAAGCAGTGTTATTTTATTTATCTTTGTCAATGTGTTTTTACTCATATCTGGTTTGAGAAATAAATGGCTGAATAATTAAAGTAATGAAAATCCTCTGTGTGTTGTCTTTCGGAGAGGTGGGTGTTTTGGGTTTTAGTTGTCACAGAATCATGTTCACTTTCTTGGAATTAGCAGTTTCTTGATGTTGGTTGTACATTGCAGCTAATGGTGTGTTCTTATTTAGTGCTGTTACTCCTTACGGTGTTTATTACGAGTGTTAGTGACTGTATTTCCCCATGTGTAATCTTCCTTTGGCAGAACGTTAAGGCCTTAATGGGAGTAGAAAAGACTAAAGGCTTTTGCCAGATTGTGGTGTCTCCTAATTACAGAGATGGAATATCCTATTTGATTCAGTCGGCTGGGCTAGGAGGGATGAAGCACAACACTGTCCTGATGGCATGGCCACAGTCATGGAAGCAGACAGAAAATCATTTCTCATGGAAAAATTTCGTTGGTATGTGTTTATTGACTTTCTCTTATGCATTTGTACTACAACTGTAACTAATATATTTGCTGTGTGGAGATGTTATGCACAACATCCAGTATTGAATATTTCCCCACATCTGATATCATATTGTGTTGGTTTTCTCAGCCCTCAGTCTGTTCAACGGTGGCTTCTCTTGTTGTTCTCCTAAGCATGTTAGTCATTAAACCCAGGGTGTTCCTGTTCCAGCAGAATCTGGGAGGATTTAAGCTTCTGTATTTAAAACAAAACCAAGAGCTGTGAATGAAAACCAGAAGTTCTTGATCAAATGTCTTGTTTTCCCTTGCAGATGCTGTCCGTGAAACAACAGCAGCTCAGCAAGCACTGCTGGTGGCTAAAAACATTGACTTATTCCCAACAAATCAAGAACGTTTTACTGAAGGGAACATAGACGTGTGGTGGATTGTTCATGATGGTGGTATGCTGATGTTACTGCCTTTCCTCCTTCGGCAACACAAGGCAAGTACGACAGAAAATAGCCGTCATTTCATTTTCCAGCAATGAATGGTATCATCTCGATAGTTAAGTATGGTGATAGCAATCACTGTTACACATTGTCGTAAAGTATCTTTTTGATAGGTTTGGAGAAAATGTAAAATGCGTATCTTCACTGTCGCTCAAATGGATGATAATAGCATTCAAATGAAGAAGGATCTTCAGATGTTCTTGTATCATCTTAGACTGAATGCTGAAGTGGAAGTTGTTGAAATGGTATGTTACTGCCTATCTTTCTTTAGGTGCAATGGAGACTAAACTTTTGAATTCTGTGATTCATTGAAAATGGATTTAGCATTTTTGAAACTAAGAGATGTTAGCCCAAATATAAAAAGGGAAAGATTGCAGTCTCACTGAGAACAATAAGTTTTTTAAAGCCAAGATTACCTTACCATGTCACAATGCTAGTGTATGTGGTAGTAAGTTTAAATGGTTTTGTCAAGTAGAGTTGAGCCATTTTGATGTGTTAATGCCTGTTTTATTTATCAGATAGTTCATCCAGTAAGAAAAAAGCTCAGCTTTTTAGCAGGGAAGGCTGAATGTGCTTCAAGTAATAAGCCATGACTTCCAGCCTGAGAGAGGATGAACATATCCCTTTTTCCAACTGCTGTATGAATATCCCTCTGGAATAAGGAATCCCGAAGCCCCCATGAGAGTATGTCTGTTGTTTTCAGCATTGCCAGCCTCAGCCCACACCAAACAGCAAGACAATGTAGCTAGAGATTCACAGATCAAATAGTGACAAAATGGATTTTGTAACATTTTTTCCTTTATAAATGCTGGCCGTAAACTGCTAAAGAGAAAGGACTAAAGCTGTAGTGTGCCTAGACACACTTTTTTTGGCAACAGAGGAAAAACTTCATTTCCAGCATTCAAAGGTGATAATGTCCAAAGTAAGACAAAAAAAACCAAACCTTTAAAACATTCTGATGTGGAATGGAGATGGGTTGACTGGTTCAAAACTTCTATTACCACTAGTTCCTGGGGAAAAAAAACCCTATCATAAATCAAGAAGATTTATGATGCTGCTCAGCCATAAAGCAAATTTTAAGAATAGTTAAAATTACTTACGGAAAAAAAGTTGGGAAAAATTTGGTTAGGATTTTGAACAAGGATGTAAGATAAATACTTTAATTATTTTACTTTTTGTTTTGCTTAGAATACTGAATATAAAAGACTAAAATGCTGTGTCGTGTGCAGGTGAAAGATGGTGAACAGAGTGCCCTAAAAAAGGCTCAGCCTTGGTTGAATTTTAGGTAGAAGGACAGTATAGGAAGCACAAATTATTATTTTCTTATCAGGCTTCCATTTAACCCTGAGAATCTTCCAAAAGATGAGACATGTTGTAAGTCAGTGACAGCACAGATGACTGCTATAGATTTTTACACTGTTTTTTAGCTTTGAGCTGATGTGAGAATATATGCCAGAGTTTCTTCATAAAAGCTTGTATTTGCACGTTTCTCACTGGTGAAAGGATGATGTGTTACTTGGGCTCTAGACAGTTTGTAAGGAAACAAGTGTGCACATATGCTCAGGAGGCAGCAATGCAGACCCGGTGTAAAGAAGCACTTTCAACCCTATCTCAGTTCTGCAACCTAGTTGGAACAGAACAGTATAAAGTCTGCCCTGAGTACCTCAAATTTAGCTGAAAATCATACTGATATTGGTATAGTTCATTGTACAAGATCTCTGTTTGAAGATGAAGTTTTAAGAATGAGGACACAAATGATTGATCGACTGCATGCTTGGGGTTACTCTAATGCTATGAATACATCCAGGACTGAATGAATGCAGGACTGAACGTGGTACATTGTGTAAACGTTGTTCTTTTGAGTAGCATTTTTCTCCTGATGTTTCTAATGCCAATCTCTCTTGCAGTTTGAAAATGATATTTCTGCGTTCACATATGAGAAAACACTGATGATGGAACAGCGATCTCAGATGCTGAAACAGATGCAGCTATCAAAGAATGAAAGGGAAAGAGAGGTAGGGACTTGGCTTGGCAAGATGTTCTGTGATAAATCTGAAAGTCGTATTTCTTGGCCATGGCTTCTAATCAACTGCTTCTGCTGCTCCACTGCTGTTACTAGTCACTGGTGGTATTTTGCACGTTTTAGTGACAAGCTTCATGCACCTGTATACTTGTGAATATTTGAATATTTATAACTTTTAAAGCTTTTTTCTTTCTGGTTTTATTTTTTTTTTTTTTTTTTTTTTTTTTGGCTTGTGCTTCTACCTTCTCATTTATTGTGTTAACTATTCCAACATCAACACTTTTTAGTGATGTAAAAGGTATTGAATGCTTTGGCTTTCGTATCACTTAGTGATTTCCCTCCCATGCCAAATAAGAGATTTCTCCTGTGTTTAACTGGATTCATAAAATAACTAGAATTTTTTCTTGTGTGGTGTTTTTTTTTTGGTTTTTTTTTTTTGTCTACTGATAATTGTAATTTATTTTAGGTTTGTTTGGGTTTTGGTTTTTTTAATCTCTGTATTTTCACTGTATTTTCTTAAAGTTCCTAAAGATGCATTGTATTGCTACAACAATGTGCTGCTGTAAATCCTCTTTCTTCTCTTCTGCGTCATGGTAGTTTTCTCTTGATGTCAGCCTGCCTAACTTCTTTTTAGTAAAACACAAGGTCTCCTATACTCCTTACTCAGTGTTTTTAAGGTTTTTCCTCATTTTTTTTATTGAAGTCTAGTATTTTACCAGTGGAGTTTGAGTGATTAATCAATCTGTGGTAGGCTTTAAAGGATTTAACTTCCTCATGAATGTTTTATGAGTAGCCCAAGGACCTAAAGCTCTGTAGTCTATAGCATATAAATTGTAGTGGAGACAGAAGAATTTCTTCTCAGCTCTGTGAGTTGTTGGGATCTGCAGTAGTGAAGAGTGCAGTTTGCTTGGAAGTTTTAATTTCTTTCTTCTCTCCCTACCATTTTGGGTTTGTTTGGTTTTTTATTACTCACTTTTATCTGAATGTAGCCATCACCATTATACCTTCAGCTTGTTCCTTCATATCAGGCAGGGTAAAATATGAATGTTCAAAATACCATCGAATTTCTTTCAATTTTGAAGTAAAATCCTTGATAATTCCAAGAATGCCCAGTACTTACTTCCTGCCTTGTCCAAGAATAAAAGCTCTATCCGTGTGTTGTTTCTGATTGGATATACTAATCTGCCTCGTTCTTTTGTATGTTCATCAGAAAATGTTGCTTAGTTATGCCTTCACCTCTGGAGCTACAAGTTGAGTGTAGGCACTCAGTGTGCCAGGCCCTTTCTTAATCTGATCATCTTTTACATGAGTCGAGCCATCTCGTCTGGCTTTACGATGACTTCAAAAACATTTCTTTCATTAGTCTCACTAGTTCAAATTGGCTTTGCTTTTGTTTTTACTATCTGTATCCAGGAAGTGAAATATTACCCTGATATTCCAGCTTTGAATGGTGCTTCTAGTTTTGTTTCCTGTTAACACCAAGATTAGTATTTTAACCTCACTTTTGTGCTTGTACCTCTTCAAACGAGGTTCAAACCTTTGCAAAGAGGAGAAATTGGTTTTGTACAGCGTCCTTTTGCTGTTTCCCTCATAAGTATGCTCTTATCCCTTATTGCTTTCCCCTTTTTCATCACTTTTTAAAATGGAACTTTATTTGATCCTGCCCCTGGGCTTTCTTGTGGAGCTGGGGTATGGGGGCTCATTGGATTTTTGTTTCCTTTTTTGAGAAACTTGGTTTAGGTGCTTCTATTCAAGTGTGAGTATAACACATGCCTGCAAAGTGCAAGACCTGAAGGCTTAGGTGCAACTGCCAAACATTTACTTGTTTTTGACTTTGACAATAACGCTGCAAAGATGAAAGAAAACGTAGAGCCTCATTCACTTCCTTACTGCCCTTCCTGGTGGCTGTTGGCTTCCTTCTCTGGCTAGTCTTGACTAATTGGGCCAGGCAGTGATGTTGTTGGAACTGTGAGAAGGTGGCAGTCATCCTACCACCACTACTTGGTGTTGGGACGGGCAGTGCAAATGCTGTGGTGCAGATTGGTGCTGCCAGGTAAGATTGGCAGAAATGCAGGTGCATGTAGGTGAGGAGCACAATAATAGCTTGTGAATCACTGTTTCGGAAATAAATCAGTGTTCAGAGTTGGAAAGCAGCTTTCTCATCTGCTTAAATGTTTTTTCATACTTTTGTTGTAACTGAATAAAGTCAATTCATCTGAATCGTCACATATATATAGGGATGTGACCCTCACAAACATGTGAATAGTTGAGGTTTCCATATAGGATTAATTCACTGCCCATTTTCACACATCTCTGTAAACAGGCTTCATAACTATCTGCTAAATATTTCAGAAAGTGACCCATAGCATACACAAACAAATGGCATGTTTGTGAAACCAAACCAAGTTTAGAACAAGCTACGATACCAAATGTCATCTATTTAAATGAAGACAGATTTTATTTTGAATAGTATCATCATCTGCTCTTTTCTGTAGGTTGGGTTTTGGGGGTTTTTTTGGTCATTGGTAACCTTTTTGTCCCAGATTCAGAGCATCACTGATGAGTCTCGAGGCTCAATCAGAAGAAAAAGCTACTCCAGTCCACAGTCCATTGGGCAAGATGCGGAGGCACTGCTGACTAATGATTGTCGAGAGGAGGAGGTAGCTGGACATATTACTGGCTAGATAGATATTCCCATTGCAACACTTGAAGTGCCACTATTGCAAACTGAACTACAAATTAATAACTTGATCGTTCATTGTTTTGGAGCAGTTCTTAATAAATTTAAATTTTATTATTTTTCTAAATTCATTATCTTACCCTATATATTGTTCTCTAGATTATGCTTCTGCGACATGGACTATGTCCTCTTTTTCTCACGTTTACTTTCCATACAAGAAACAGTTCTGAGAGTGCCTGTTTCTCTTAAGAGCCAGAAGCAAAAATATTTCTCTGCCTTCTATCTCTTAAAAGTTTTAACAGTGGTTGTTTGACTAGTAAGTATATTTCATACTTTCACAAAGCATTGCCTTCCTTTATAGTTCCTGTTTTGAAGTACTGAAGCTTCTCTGAGACCTTATATATATATATACACTAGGGCTTTTTAATGAGATTTCCACCCTTATTGACAAGCCATTGTTAACCCACAAATGTCATTACTACTTTGCATGGTGAGTTGGAAAGGAAATGGACTGATGTGATCAATGGATTTAGCGTGCACTTGAAGTGTTGCTCATATCTAAAGATGTGTAGCCTAGTTTGTAGAAATGCTGTATACCTTTCTGTTTCCCTTTCTTTGTGAAGTGTGAGAAGAGCGTGTTGTATTTTGTGTAATTAATTTGGTATCAAAATAGCACTAACAAAAATGTGCCTTTTTTGTCTTTGCATTTTTAAAAGTGTGTGCTATAGGTTCAGAATTTCTCTTGGCCTGTCTTTCTAAAAATGGCAAGCTGTCTTTCTTTGAAGACTAGTTGTACTGGACTTATCTTACAGTTTTTAGTTTGACATATTAGCTCATTGGATACTGCTGTATGGCACATCATATATCTGCATGCATTTGTTAGCTTTTTCATTCTGATGATAGAACTGTATTTACAGTAACTTCTCATTCATAGTCTTGACTCATTTAATCTTCTGGGGAGGTATGTAGACCACCAAAAAAAAAAAAAGAGATATGTGTAAACCTCAGAATTTAACTCTAGAATTTGAAAATCCTTAGGGATAGGGAATGGGGAAACTATTTAGGAGGAATACAGAAGCTCTTGGGTATTTAAGAAGAGCTGCAATTAGAGTTTGTGAACCAGTAGAGGCATCACTGTTCAGAGATAGAAGGTAGTTTTCTCATCTGCTTTGATTTTATTCATGCTTTTGATTGTGGCCTGAATGAAACTGATTCTTCTAAATCATCACATAGATGAAGGGACACGACCATCACTAACGTGAGTAATTGAGGTTCCCGAATGAAATTGCAGCTGCAACTCAGGATTTAACAAGTCTTTGAAGAGACTTCCTAACTGCTAAAGATCTTAAAAAAACCAAGCAAACAAAAAACAACCACCCCCCAGAGTAGAACACCCCAAAACACGAAGCAATCCTCCCCTATACCAATTCACTTATTTAAGAGTCTAAGGTACTGTATTTGTGTTGCTTTTGATGGAAATAAAGAAGCCTATGGACAAAGGTAAGTAAGTAAATAATGTGTTAAAAAGTTTCTTCCTTCTTTCCTCAAGAGGAGTAAGGGGGATGGAAAATAGAGAACACAGAAGAGTGTATGCATGCGGGAACAACAATACTGTTAAAGCTGTGATTTGATTTTCTGCTGTTGTAAGGGCTATCTCTTCAGAAGGCCCCTTCAGGGTTACTGATTGGCTTTTTTTCTGTAATATGCACTTGCATGCATAAATAATCTAATGGCAGGTAGCTAGCCTGCAATTTAGCCAGCTAACATTGTGTTACTGGGGTCGTGCTGGTAGTTCAGCTAAAGGCATGTGAAATAGAAAACATTTAGGACAGTAGCTGTGAAAATAACAGTGTAACTGAACAAGCTTCAATGGCAAAACCCCCAGTGTCAATGAAGTACTCTCTGGCTGGATTAGCCTCACTTTAGTTCATTACAAAATAACATCCCAGCCCACATGTAATCTTGCAACTATAAATAAATAACTACATTTTTACCAGCAGTTTCATTTCATGCTGAAGTCAAACCAGTCTGATCATTGTTCACAAGTGAGGTGCCTTTTTTCTGTATTGCCTCTTATTCCACTGCTGTGAAATTACTTTTCAGAATGCTAATACTGTGTAATCTACAAATGCTGTTTGTGGCTGAATCTTGGGGTCATGGTTTGTTTTGTGGCCAGGCTCAGCTGATCCATGACAGAAACACTGCCTCGCACTCGGCTCCAGCAGCCAAAGCAAGCATGGCTGCTGCTGCGCCAGAGAAAGTGCAAATGACCTGGACTAAAGAGAAATTTGTAGCTGAAAAGCATAAAAACAAAGATTCAAATGCATCTGGCTTTAAAGATATTTTCAACATGAAACCGTAAGTATACATGTGATGTCTCGAGTTTTCTATTTGACTGAGTGTGGGAGTTTTGGTGGTGATTCTGGGTTTTGGTTTTTTAAGAGATTCTGGTTTATTTAAAGTTGAGTATAAATATGATCTTTCCATGCACTACACTTAAATGCCATCTTTATGAAACTAGCATGGAATTGGGTGGAACAGCAATGACTGTAAAGAGCCATTCACAAAAATGTAGTGAATGAAGCTTAAATGACAGACTTCAAGCTGTAAACTCAACTTCTGGATTGTTCCAGAAAGCATATATGTTAAAATACTTAATGATAGCTTTTGGTTCTCTCTCTTCCTGTGAGAGATAAATAGTAGATAATAATAATGATAAATTATTATCTACTACTAATAATAAATAGTAATAGTAGTAGTAATATAGTGGTAGTAGTAGTAATAATAATAATGATAATGGTGATAATAATTTTAAACTGTATTTCATTTTCCTGTCCCAGTTACTGTGTGGTATTGGGATGGAGGGAGTGCCAAAGAAGCATAGACTCTTTTCAAGACATTTAGCTTATGTTTTGGTTTTTGGGTGGAGTTTTTGGGGTTGGTGGTTGTTTTGGTTTTTGTTTAACAGATGTTCAGTCCTCATCATGTAAATGAAAGCAAGATAAAACTTGTGCTTATATGTATCTCTTGTTATATTTGCTGTTGAAATATTCCTCAATGTCTTTTCCTTAAAGAGAAGTCACTTAATAGATAAGAGCTACTGCCTGTGTCAAGCCTAATGTAGCAGACACAAAACCAGTGACAGAAAGACATCAGCTTGATTGCTGCTTCATGCTGTGTTCAAGCGCATACACATATGCATTTTCTCTGACTTCTGGAAGAATGCAGTCATAAGCATGGCCTAGACTAGCAAAACTGTGGATCTCGATGGAAATTTTAATATCTAAAGGAAACAGTTCTTAATTCTAGGTTTTGCACACAGTAGAGTTAGAAGATACACTTAGAATCAGCACCTTAAAATCCTAAGTTGTTTTGTGGGTTCGCTCCGAGCTCTTTAGAAACTGTTTGTCTTCTGCAAATTCCAAACATCATCTTCCCATCTTCCTTCTGCTCTAAAGCACTATTTTTGTTCTGGGCTGCATTATACTCGAATTCTTGGGGGAAATGGAGGGTGGTGGTGGGTCGAAGTGTTAATATCTTGGAAATAGTTACTATTATTTCTTTAGAATTGTGCAAGACACAGACTTCAGATGTTTTAAAATTACTATATGTGGTTGGGGGTGGAAATTATGGTTCAAACTTGATGTGCCTGTACAAAATACTGTTGAATTAGAAATATACCTGATGCCATAAATATATTTTTTTCCTGTGCATTTGCTTCCCTTCCACGTAGAGAATGGGGAAATCTGTAAGTCTAAATTTCATTTCACTTAAGCAACATAGGTTGTGTTCCCTGGTTCTTGTGGTCCTGTACATTGTATGTGTGTTTCCTAAACCATAATTTGCAGTACGTGTATACTTTTGTACCTTGTTTTATACACTGTGATTTAGAATTTATCACTGAAAAATATGACCTGTTCATGTTTTCTTCTAAATATTATCACTTTCTGTTCAAGGTAAGTCACAGAACATGTATTTTACTCTGTGAAATAATGTAAAACTTGACAGTACTTCTCTGCACCAGTATAATAATTAGTTTTCTAATAAACTATATTAAAAATGGTAGTTTTCTTGTTCTGGGAAAATGCTTCCCATTGTGAAATAACTACAGGGACAATAAGGATGAATTTGTTCCCAAAGGGAACTTTAACGTTTCATCACATGCCAGTTCTTGCCTCCTTTCTACTAACCCATGCATGTCTAGAAATAACTTGTGTTCAGATGAATACTGGGTATGACAGCGTACAGAAACGGGACATTACAGCCCTATGTTCTGGGGTGGAACTGACTTGTGGCTGCTCTGCTTTTTTTCAGAGCCCAGTGTTCTCTTCATTTTGTCTGTTTAATAGATTGAGCTTCTCATGAAAACTGAGCTTACTTTGTGTCCCATGCGTGATTTCAGTTCTACCACTACTTGAAGGATAAACTAAGTTAGTCAGCTTTGGTTCATGTCGTACTTTAGGCTCAATCTGAGCTTTTATTTCAGTGCTGAATTCTTGCCCACTCCATTGCAAATTTACACCCCTTATACTTCCTCTGCATTTTGTCTTTAATTTAACAGTGTTTCTACTTTAATAGTTACACACTCCTTCATACACTCTTGCCTCGCTCTTCATACTTGTTCTTTGGTCTTCTCAAGCTGCTGTTCTGCTTCTGAAAAACTGAGCTTCAAGTACTTTTTTGTTCATACATGGTTTTGGTACAGTTGGTTTTTAGAACAGATGGCCGCTGGGACAGGATGGACTGATAAACTGATAAACTCTGTTTTGGAAATGTCATTGTCTTGGGGAAAAATGTGGTGAAGAAAAAAAAAATCAATTGAAATTGGTGGGACTGGTCTCTGTTGGCCACCAAACTTCAGGCCAGGTGCCTTTTTTGACTTTTTCTAGTCACCCCTGCAAAATCAAGGATGAAGATACAACCTGAGACATGCTAGTTCTAATAGTGTCCTGTTAACGGCTTTTCCCTTCGTAGTAAAAAATCCCAACAAACAGGACTTAGTAGAACACAAGCTGTTCCCATCGTTCTCCACCTTTCTTGGCCCCCTATGTTTGAGTGAACCTGTATCTGGCTGTTGTTCTCAGCTGCACACTTATCTGTAAAACCTGAGGGTAGCCTCATGTTGATAGAAGATTCTAGAATTAAGTGTAGCCTCCTGAAATGACCTCTTGTAGAACAAAGTTGGGCGTTTCCTTTTGAAGTTTGGGCCTCATAAATGTTTTTCTTGTGGGAAGAGAGCTCTCATTAGTTTCTGGTTTTTGCTTGAGCTGAATCAGTGCTGGGGTTTGTGCCATACTTTTGATTGCTGTTAGTGAAGTTCAAAAGATGCCAGATTTGATCAGGTGCTTCAGAGGTCTTGTGTTCTTCTGCTATTAGCCTGCCTGTTCTCTCTGCTATAGGACAGTGTGTGAGCCCAGCTGAGCAGGGTGCAGTTGTGCTTTTAACTGTGAGATCACTAGTTAGTGTGCCAAAAATATTGCACATTGTAGAGTGATATTTGTCAATATCAACATACCAGTATCTCCGTTTTTGAGAAGTGCTGTCAGCCTGTGTTTCCAAGGTTCCCTTTAAAGTGACACCTCTAAAAACCTACTTTTGGGCAGTGGATCTTCTGGATCCACTTAGGTAGAGTCAGGATATTCTTATTGTACTGTAGCATATGACTCGTTTCCAGTCTTGGCTAGATTTACACAGATAGCAGTTTCTCAGGAACTGCAAGGAAACTCTTCTTTTGTTCTGAAGAGTGACTAAATCATCCAAGGTTTATCCTAAAATAAGGAAATCTCTGAAGTCCTAGCAGTTTCTTCCTCTTGTATGCAAATCTGTGATTATATTTGTGAGCACAAGAAACAACACATTAGTTAATATTGATAGTGTAAAGGGAGAGGCTCAGATTCAGTTCATTGCTTACTACGTTAGTCAAGACATAAGAACTACTAATTTCATAAATTCTATGCTGTTTCTGAATTTTCTTTACCAGGCTTATAGGAATCTGGTAATGTCTCCACAGGAGCGTGAGGGAAATCTTGTATTGTACAACATACATACTGTAATCTTTCCACTGCATTCCTTCAATTCCTTTGTTTGGAATTTCTTGTACAAATCCAGTTACTTTTTATATATAATTTAATAAACTGGATTCTCACTGGTTTAGACTAGACTTAATTTTGCTTCATTGTTGTGAAAGATCGCTGACAATGGGAAGATTTGTGCATTTTGGCAATCTGCTTAGAATTGCTTGAATTTCAGAGTTAAATGTTCTTTTCAAATGAAAAGAAAACCCCATCTTTTAAACCTTGGTATTGCATTTTGTATAATTTATTTTGAATGTGTACGAATACTAGTGTCCATGAAAACAGCTTATTCTATGTGCATATAGATGAAACTTATAAATTCAAATACATAACATATAATTCAAATACATATTCTGGCAATACTTAAAAATGTTTGTTTGCATGCTAGGAATCAGTCCAATGTGAGAAGAATGCACACCGCTGTGAAGCTCAATGGAGTAGTGCTTAATAAATCACAGCATGCTCAGCTAGTCCTCCTGAATATGCCTGGACCTCCCAAAAACAGAAAAGGGGATGAAAACTGTATCCTCTTCTATATTGCTTCCATATTTCTTGACATTTGGAATTTGATTTTTGTGACCGTGCCATTGTCTACTTGTTGGGATAAGCATTAGTAACCATGGTGAGAATAAGATTGCCTTTAAGAAAACAACTTTTGATTCCACACTTTTAAGAAGTATTGATGACTGGGGAGGAGGGGATTGAATTGATGTGAAGCATTCCTAAATATTGAACTTAATTTAAAATCTCTATTTTCACCTTTTGTGTAGGTGACTAGGACAGAACTAGAACTTTTGCCTAATTAAGCCTCACTTCCACTTGAGCAAGCAGGTGGATTATGTTATGGGACAGTAAAGGGTGACACAAGAAAACTCCTTGAGGAAATTGTTGAACTTGAGTTTTGCATTATATATCAGACTTTTAAAGACATTAGTGGCTTTTTTGTTTCTTTTCTGAATAAATTCCTTGACTTGATGATATTTCAGACATGGAGTTTTTAGAAGTTCTGACAGAAGGTCTGGATAGAGTTCTCCTGGTCCGAGGCAGTGGACGTGAAGTGATCACCATTTATTCTTAACCTGTCTGCTCATTTTGTTCAAATACCCCCCAAATGAGAAAACAAAGATATTTGCCACAATTGGAGCAGCTTCATTAAGACTTCTAGTGCATTAAAAATTACCTGCAAGATGAATCTTCTGATGATGTGTTCTGGTTGTTTATTCTGTTAAAAGGTTATATTTAAATTATATTTTAAGAAGATAGACTTATGTAGAAAATATTTCTGTAGAGAATTAAAAACGGTGGCTGGGTTAGAATATTCACATGTAGCATATTCTGACGCTTGTTAAACTGTCGTGAAACACAAGAACAGAAATGAATGCAATGCTATGTTTAAACATCTAGAAATGCAAGCAATTTTTGATTGGTTTAATCTTTGTTCTGCATCAAAACAAAAGGGAAAGACTTTAGGAAAAGTTAGCTTCCTCCCTTACCAAAATGCTGCTATGTTGCTTCTGTTGGGATTAGTCCTGGCTCAGGAAACTTCATTCAGAAACACATACAACCACTCAAACATGTATATTATGTGCATAGAGTGTTTCCCTGAAGTTCATTATTTGCCACACTTGTTTTAAGTAACATTTCCCTGTTTAAAATACTTCAGTAGCTGAAGCCTCCCAGTGACAATGATAGCAAATTGGCAAGTTGTGAGGGTTTTTTTCATGAGCTACTAGGGGTTATAGTATATTGCACAGTTATACCAGTGAAACCTAAAAGCATTCAACTCGTAGGAAGGCTGTGGTACAGTAACTCTGCCTGGCTGCAAATATGATTGTAACAGTTGATAAACCACAGCAAGTTGGTCAATGAAGTGCAGTCTCTTGTTTTCAAATATGTATATTTTGAAAATGTTCTATGTATGTGCTGCTGTTGAAAATAAAATCTGCTTTTCTGACCTGATTGAGCCCTTAAGTGTGCTTCCTTTGAACTTGTTGAATAACTTTAAGTGCTCAACAGAAACTTTATTGCTTCTGTCAGAATTCTGCCTCTTTTTGGACACTGTTAAGTTTTCTAAATGTTGTTTAAAACCTGAAGTGTTGGGGATTTTTTTTAGTATTGGAAGGTGCTTCTACTCTAAAAAGAGTGGTTTTATTTAGGCATATATAAACTATTCTTTTATAGTACAGTGGACATCTCTGTTGCTCAGACTGGGATAGCAGGGATGCAGGGCCCTAATACCCGACTAGGCTCAAGGCCAGTGCTTTTATCATAGCTATCTCAGGCAAAGCAAAACAAACTTATAAACAGCAAAAGCTGAAGGCAGCCCATTACCAGCCCCTGTAGTTTGATGCACATCAACAGAGGGAACACAGAAAGATAATCAGATGACCCACTGAACTTCAGATGGTTCACAAACACCGCTGGGACACATTAAAAGGCACTTGGAAAGTTCATGCTGAACACCAGAAGGCACTGGGTGTAGGTTTAGTCTTCAGGGTAGGATTATGTTTATGTATAAGCACTCGGAGGTACCCTGGGAGCACACCAAAGTCCTCCAATGGCCTTTGGGTACATTGAAAGACATGTGAAGGCCCTGTGGACTGACCAGGAGGCATCGGAAGGTGCTAAGATCTGCACAGCATATCAAGAAGTGCATGAAAAGGCATTCTCAGACCACTGAGGAGAAATGTAGTCAGATGCCTCTGGTGCAATCTAAATGGCTCTTGGCTTTTCCTAGAACACACTAAAAGGCACTCAAGAGGTCCATGATGCGGGGCCGTAAGCGGGCATTCACAGACAACTGTGCTTGGCTTTTGGTAAGAGTAATGATAAGGCTGTTACAGGTGGGGGTTTTGGTTGGTTTTCTTTGGTGATTTTGGTTTCGGGGTTTTTTAATTGTTCAGTTTGGGGTTTTTTTAATGGTTATGGGGTTCAAATATTTCAAACCAAGGTTGGGAAAGTTGTTGGGTTTTTTTTACCGACTTTAAAAATACATCTGTTTAACAGTATTTCTCTATAGAGAAGTTTTAGTGCTGAAATGCCTTGAAGATGAGAGCCTTTAGGAGATAAGCTGGCGTAATTCTATGAGGTAAGAGTTGCTTATTTATTGTTCCTTTTAAAGAACTGATTGACAATTAAATGTCACGGGTTTAGCCCTGAAGAATCCTTTTGAGATGATCAGTAGGCACTTCACTAGTTTGGCACTGAAACCACTGAATATATTGTGCCTGTTTCCCAGTTTATCACTGCAAACACCTAGTAGCAGTTGCAACATCAGGAAGGAAAATGGCGGATTCTTGTCTTTTTGGGTTTGCTGGAGCTTTGGGGGATTATACTTTACCTATTGCTAACACACTTTTCACCCCTAACATGTGAAAACACATGTGTTCAGCCTCAAATTCCCCTCCCAGCTCAGTCACAGCTCAACTAGCATCCACTCTTCTTCATAACCCTCTGCTAGGATAGGGTTGGTTAGATTAAGTTTAGGGGTTAGGGTTAATGTTAGGGTTTAGGGGGGGTAGGGTAAAGGTTAGGGTTATGTTGAGTTTAAGATGTTAGGGTTATGATTAGGGGTAGGGTTAATGTTAGGGTTAGATGGGGTTTAGGTTTAAGCCATTAGGGTTAGGGTTAATGTTAGGGGGTTAGGGTAAAGGTTAGGTTTAGGTTTAGGGTGAAGGTTTGGGTTTAAGCTGTTAGGGTCATGGTTAGGGTTAATGTTAAGGTAAGGGTTAACGGGTTAGATTTAGTGTTAGTGTGAGGATTTGGGTTTAAGCCATTAGGGTAAGGGTTACAATTAGGAGCTAGGGTAAGTGTTAGGGGATTAGGTTTAGTGTTAGCATTTGGGTTTAAGCCATTGCGATTAGGGGTTAGAGGTTGGGGTTATGGGTTAAAGTCAGGGTTATGGCTTGAGTTATGGGTTATACAGTCAGGGTTATGGCTTGGGTTATGGGTTATACAGTCAGGGTTATGGCTTGGGTTATGGGTTATACAGTCAGGGTTATGTTATGGTGGGTGTCAGTTTGGGGCCACTGTCTGACAGGGCGCTGCGGGACCACACACGCAACAGGGGGCGGGTCCGGCGCGAGCCTTCGGGGCGCAACGGCGGTTGCCCCTGGTTACCGAGTCACGTGAGCAAGCCGCCGCCAATCGGAGCGCAGCTCGGGCGCTCGCGAGGCTTCGTTCTCCATGGCAACCGTTAGCCCGTAGCCAGGTGTCCGGGCGCCGGCGGAGGGGCCGCCATGGTGAGTACCGGAGCCTCCGGGCTCTGTCGCTCGGGGCACAGCAGCGCCGCAGCCGGGGGAAGCGCTCCGCCTCGCTGTGGCCGGCCCTGTGGGCAGGGAAGCGGCCCCGTGAAGTCCCGGCGGGGACAGGCGGCCCGTCGTTGTGCGGGAGCCGGTCATAGGGGGCTGCTGCTGTCGGCGTGACCCCCGTTGGGCCCCGCGGAGAGCAGTGGGGCGGGGGGATTGTAGGGTGCAGTGCCCCGCTGGCTTCACTGCGCGTCGGCTTGGAGAGCACGAGTGGCTCTGGCCTGCGTTTGTGTATTTGTTCATGAGTTTGATTTCTTTCGGGGCTGCTTTCTAGATGGTGAGGTTTCAGCACTGGTGTTGGCATGTCTTCCTTCCCATCTGCAACAAGTAGAAACCGTTTATCTAAAGAAAACCCAGCAACAGCAAAGGAAACGTTAGTTGAGCTTTTTATATGATCTCACGTTTGCAAGGTGTGGAGTGCTGTGGGAGTCATCAGACTTGAAACCACACTGTGAGAGCTTGTTTTATCTACTGCTGTTGGTGGCTCCTAGACTGCCTTTAATTTCCAGGCAGTTGAAATCAGTGCTTGCATTTTCATTGGTGTTCTTCCAGTATTGCATTTGCACTGGAGCGACCCTGCGCAGTTGGATTAGCAAGGACAAGGTGCTCAGATTAACTGTTTTGTCTGAGTTGCTACATGCTGTATCCAACACCAGCAATACTAACTAATAATACTATAGTAAATGAAATGGACTTCACCTTTGATTGCCTCAGCTCTGCAGGGATTCCGGTGATAAACTCACATTCATGCCCTGTTGTGCTGCCTGCACAAGTGAGATTTATTCTAATAGAATTGGCCATGCCAATACTCCTTCTTTTGAAGTAGAGACGTACATAGAAAAGATAGTTAGCCAGGTCTAAAACCACTTCCTTCTTAATTTGACCTGGGAATGCTTTTTTTCTGGCCAATAGACTGTTCTGAAACAAATTCAAATTGTCACTTAAGATTATATGGGAAGCCTTAAGATTTTACTTATAAACTGACAAGAAAACATAATATATTTTCCTGTGTACTTTTGTTAGTACATCTATAAATGATACATTCTTTAGCTACATTATATACTCATACGCGGAATACAAAGACAAATTTATCCAAGAGCTTTCCTTCCACTACAGTTGTTGTGGTTCTGATCCCCTGATTGCCTCTCTCTCTGATTTTGTGTGACTTTCCTGAGGGTACTGGTCACTTGAGACCCTGCTTCCAAGTACAGGTGCTTTTAAAGGGGGAGCACTTATGTGAGGTATATATAAGGATTATACATATGAAGATATGGTTGTTTTTTACCACAGTAGTTAACGTGCACAGAGACTAGTTAGAAGGCAAGTCTCCACAATGCTTCTGCTCCTTTTTACTTAGTGTATATTCATCTTTGTGCTTATATCCTTGTCCACAGGCAGAACTAGGCCTTAATGAGCACCACCAGAATGAAGTCATCAACTACATGCGCTTTGCTCGTTTCAAGCGTGGCCTGTGTCTCAAAACAGTGGATTCTTGTTTTCAGAACCTTAAGGACAGCAGGTACCATGGGGGGGGTAGTTCTGAACAAGAATAAACCAAAGTATACTAGCAACATTTACAGGCTTAAATGCTTTATGGGGTGAATTTTCTCTGTTTACATTTGTATGTATGTTCTTAGTGAGGAAGAAAGACCCAATAATTTTCCAAATGTTACAAATCAGTTTTAAAAGGACTCGTTCAGAGTCTTAGGAATTAACATAGATATTGTCAGCATGTCATTGCTTTATATTTTGCTTCTGATGTCTAAATTTGATGCAAGCCTGCAGCAGAAGTAATAATAGAACAGAATCATAGAATTCTTATTACTTTTGCTGCAGGCTTGCATCAAATTTAGACAGCAGAAGCAAAATATAAAGTAATGTGATATTCATGATTGTAATGTTTCCAAGAGAAAATTTAGTAGTACCATGGTCATTGAATAACTAGTCATAGTGGATATTTTCAGGACATTGCAATATATAAGGTTGCTATCTGTATAGTGAGGTCTCATAACAATGCAAAACCATTACCTTTATCATACATGACTCATCTTGACTGCTCTGTTTAGGCTTGTTGAGGAGACCTTCACAGTCGATGAGGTGACAGACATGCTGGATGGTCTGCAGACTGTTGTACACAGTGAAGTGGAGTCAGAGCTCATAAATACAACTTACACGAATGTGTTAGTTCTGCGGCAGATCTTTTCGCAGGCTGAGAAATGGTACCTGAAGTTACAGACAGACGTCTCTGAACTGGAGAATCGGTAACATATATTGGGCTGTATAGAATGCCTGTCAGTAATAAGAAAACTTCAAAGTGTTGATTATTCACATTCTTTTCCTTACCATAGAAACCTATTCTTTTACATTGTATTGATGATAGGTTAGTTTCAAGTCTTCCATCTATATAGTATCAAGATACACAATAATTTCACATTTGTTGGGAAGATGTTTTTGTTGGTAATACTTTTACTTGAATTAATCAGTTAAGCACAAGTGATAGGATTTGATTAAAACCCTTTTGTTTTCTGAGTAGATTATATTTTAATCAAGGGTGCTAAATCATACAGTTGTAATGCATATACCATGCTATTTCATGGCGTGATCTGTTGCACTTATCATATGTGCATAGGACTTCATTCCATACTTGTAACAAGAATCTTGCATGCAATAAAGAGCATAGCATCAATGTGGTAAAATGTGTTTCATTAAATAGCTCTTTTAGTAAATAATTGCCTGCCTTTTTTTTTTCTTTTCAAGAGAATTGTTGGAACAGGTTGCTGAGTTTGAAAAGTCAGAATGTACGTCTTCAAACAAGAAGGTAGAATTTTATTCTAAGTAAATCATAATCATGTCATGTGGACTTATGGCAGGTGTTGAAAATACTTAGTACTGACTCTTTGTGCTTAAGAGAGAAAAAACCAAACCCAAATAAAACCATCTTTTTCAAAACAGTCTTTGAAAGTCTCCAAGAAGTAGCATTTTGGAGTTCAGCACCAATGGTCAATGCATTGAATTGTCTTGGCTGCTTCCAGATTGTGGGTTCTGCACATCCAGGGCATGCCTTATAATCTTCATCCCGAAGTCAGCCAGACTAGGCATGTGTTGGAGCAATCTCATCGCATCTCATTCCCCTGGAACTGGGACATTCACTCGTCCCAGCATGGAGTCGAGAGCTGAGAAGATTCCACAATAGAGATGTGACTCTAACTTACCTTGTATGATTATGGTTGCACCTTATTTGTTTGTAGTGTAAAGGTATATTTAGTTAATATATATTAGATTTGAACACTTAGAACACTATTTGGAGCTGTAAATATTTTATACTTTTATAATCACTCAAATATTTTTTCTGTTTTCCTTACTTCTTTGTCTTTTAGTTGCTGCAGCATTGGTAGTCTTTTGTAAATTCAAGTTTGCAACCCTTTTATGTCTCTAGGCAGTGTTTTTGTTTAGCTTTAGCTGAAAGTGAAGTATGTAAATTTTGGAACTAAGAAAAGGTGATTTACAAAAGAAAGCCAAACTGACTGTCAGTAGTTGTTTTACAGGCTAAAGACATACTTTTCTTCCTCCTAGAAATCTGTATAACTTACATTTTTAACCTTTATTATTTCTTTAGCCCAGCACAGATCTTATTAAACCAAAACTGGCTCCATTAAATGAAGGTGGGTCAGAGCTGCTAAACAAGGTAAGAACTTGTCTGTTTGTGCAGTTGTGATCAATGACCATTCTGCTTATTCAACTGAACTGGGTAGCTGTACGGTAATATTCTTATAACATGCCTGTTGCTGTGTAGACGTCAAGGCAGTATACCCCAGAATGCAAATTAAAATGCTAATAAATTGATAAATATTGTAAAGCATCTTAAATTTATTGTGTGGTTATGGTCTGTAACATGTATTGCAATATTGACTTTCCCTTTGAAAAGACATTTTGGCCTGTGAAATTATTTGGTTTTCCATTTAATGAGGTAAATTAGTAGAAACCAGTATTTGGTTTGTTCTGTTCAGCTGGCTGGCTTTCCAACAAGGTAGTAAATTAGGATATATAGCTGGCTGAAATAATCAGGTTGTCAAACATTTTCTGTATCACTCCGAGTCGATCTTATTACATTCAGTCTTTTTTCTTTTGTGAGTTGGTTAAATTCCTCCTAAAGAAACAAGCATTTGAAGAATTTGGAATTTACTAGTTTTGAAAACATCTGATTTCCCAGTTGCTAAAGATTTTCATAATTCCAAAACACATTCTAGTATTTAGTGTTATCAATACTTTTTGTGAGGTATTGAACTTGCTCGGTTCAACTGAGCTTTTGTAAAATGCCACATGTCTTACAATACACTTTTAAGTTACGAGCAGACAAGATATTTAGTGAGGAGTTGCATTTTCTGTCTTCTAACCTGCATTACCAAAATGATCCATTAAGATAATTAAAGCAGTCAAGAATTCAGATTTGTATCTTATTTATAGATCAATGTAGTTCTCTTTCAAAAATAATTTCAAAATCTGTTTCATAACAGTTTATGTTGAATAAGTGCATCTGATGTCTTTTTTTTTTGCCTCGAAAATAATTCAAAGTTGTATGGTGACTTTACTCTGACTGATAAAACATGGTTATTTCTTGTGACACAGAACATGTTCAGAAACCATGTAGATGAAGCCCTCAGTGATATGGTTTAGTGGTGGTCTTGGCAGTTTTGGGGTAATGGTTGGACTTGATGATCTTAAAGGTCTTTTCCAACCTGGTTGAGTCTCTGATTCTATGAGACGCAGTAACCTGGTATTTGCCTCTTTTCAACAGGAACTAAATACATTTTTACCTGCTTGTTGATTGAAAACATAAATGATGAGCAGCAATGAGACTTGTGTCTCTGAACATGCCATTTTCTTTATTTAATCTTGATACTAGCAAGATGCTAAACTTGCTAATCTCAGTTCAGTAAAGCATATGACAAGTAAGCAGCCCTATATATTACCGTACAATTGGAGACTTGCATTTTTGCTGATTGAGGCAGAAAACATAATAAATAAATGGATTACTGATTTCTTATGAAGGCCGTTTTGATAAGCATTTTGAGAGCTTTCCTAAGCTATGATGAAGTCTGTTTTCTTACCTGCAGTATTTTGAAAATTCAAAATGGCATGAGTGTTCACAAACTTCTTTTGATTCATTAACCCAAAGACAGTTGCTTCTCTCCAAGAAGAAAATGAAAAATTGAAGAACAGACTCAAGACCATAGAAACACAGGTAAATTGGATACTTAATTCAGTTTATATATTTAAAATTATCTAAATGAGAATTCCATGGTTATTATTATTATGTTTTCAATTAAAATATGTTTCTGAGGTTTTACATTTTCAATATATCACAGGCTACAGCTGCACTCGATGAGAAGACCAAGCTAGAGAAGTTACTGAAGGATTTACAGATGATCCAAGGAGATCAAAAGGTAAATATAATTTAGATTTCCCCCACTACCACCCCTGTTTAACACAACTGTTGCCTGTATGTCTAAGAAGTTGGTCTGTCTGGTATGTTTCTTTTCTGGCAAACACAAAAGTTCAAGTTAGTCTTGCAGTGCTCCTGCTGAATTTGTCTGTTCCTGCTGGTCTGTCAGTCAGCAGATAATCCAGAATGTTAGCTAATGCTTTGACATGTATTTTGTGTCCCATAGACCATGATAAATTATTATCTGAAACCATTATTCCAGTTACTATCAGGAAATAGTATTGCAGAGTTCATGTTCTCAGGAGTGATACTTGTATTAACAGATAAAATGTATTTCTGTTTGTTTCTTCCAATTTTACTAATGAAAGAATGATATCTAACCTGGTTTTGATAGAATCATAGAATAGTAAGGGTTGGAAAGGACCTTAAGATCATCTAGTTCCAACCCCCCTGCCATGGGCAGGGACACCTTGCACTAAACCACATGGTCCAAGGCTCTGTCCAACTTGGCCTTGAACACTGCCAGGGATGGAGCATCCACAACCTCCCTGGGCAACCCATTCCAGTGCTTCACCACCCTCACTGTAAAGAACTTCTTCCTTATATCTAATCTAAACTTCCTCTGTTTAAGTTTGAACCCATTACCCCTTGTCCTACCACTGCAGTCCCTAAGGAAGAGTCCCTCCCCAGCATCCTTATAGACCCCTTCAGATACTGGAAGGCTGCTAGGAGGTCTCCACGCAGCTTCTCTTCTCCAGGCTGAACAGCCCCAACTCTCTCAGCCTGTCTTCATACGGGAGGTGCTCCAGCCCTCTTATCATCCTCGTGGCCCTCCTCTGGACTTGCTCCAACAGCTCCATAGCAACAATAAAACACTAATTCTTTAAAGCATTTGTCACAGTTGATATTGACATGGACAAGACAGACTTGTGGCTTCTCACTTCAGACTTTAACAACCTAAATACTTATATGGAAGTATCCAGTGTCCTATATTCTTAAGCATCAATTAAAGCTTTGCTGCAGATGGGTCAGATGGCAAATGTTTGATTTTACATAGTTCTACCCATATCAGCGTACAGTCAAAAAGGCTTCACCTTTATTTTTACTACTCGAGGTTATTGTTTTTTGTAAATGAGGATTCAAACATGGTGAGTTCTGCTGCAGGAAAAAAGCCCAAAACATAAGCTAGAAGACTGCAGGTTGATGCGGATAAATCTGTTCAGGACCTTAGTACTGTTTTAAGTTTGTACCTTTATTTTGTCAATAATTAGAATTTTCTAATTAGAAGTTTGTTCATGTGTGATTTTTTTTCTGAAATTTAAAACATTTAAATTCAAACTTTTAACAAAATTAGAACATTTTTATCCCATTAGTTTGAGAAACTGACTTTTTAAAATTCCGACAGTATTTACAGATTTGGAAGTGAAGTTCAATATCATAAAACATTTCCACTTTTAATTTTCATATTTTAATCCTGATTTCTTTTTATTTTGCTTTCTAATTGGTTTATGGTATGTACTTGGCTTTCTTAATTTGTTGTATTTTTCTCTAGTAACTTTCAAAATCTGTATTCAATAGTATTATTTATTAGGAAACTTGATTTATAAGTCATGGAAAATATTTTCTTTAGCTGTTTTGTTAAGCCTTAAATTATTACTGGTTTAAAATATTAAAGGGGCTTATTAAATCCTAGACAGTAGTGATTGTAGTTTTAAAAGAAAAAAATCTCATCCTACTTTGTGGTTAAACATTAATTGGCCTCAATGTCAGGGCTGCTGAGCATCTTTAGCTTTCGTGTCCTAATTTGCAGTTTCTAATCTGTCGCTTTCTTCTTCAGCTCTTTCTTACATTTTCTGTGTACAAGCATACATATATTGTTGAAACTAGCTGGTAGATACAGTGCTGAAATGTACAACTTTAATCAATTAAATTACTAGTTGCTTGGAGAAAGCACTGAATTTTAGCTTGGACTCTCTCAAAGTTCAAAGTAAGCTTTCCTTCTGTAGAGGTACTATTACCAAATGGTTTCCTATGCTCAAATCTTATCTTCCACACAGAAGGAGCTGAGCTTGCTTAGTTTTAGATTTTTGTTCTTTTTAAGGTGCTACTGGTTCAGCCTCATCCTTAGTCATGACACTTTTGGGAGTTTGAAGCTGAGCTTTTAAACCTGAGAGGGGTTTTGTCATTTGTTTTTTAATGGAAATCCATAGAATAGTTACATGAATATAATGTTTTATGACGCAGAACTGATGGCCAGAAGAGCATGGATTGTTTCTTCTCATAAGGAAACAGGAAAGTTGCTTCACAAGCAACTGTGGAGGCTCTTTTTATAATGTGAGAACAGTGCAATATTGGTACCCAATTGATAGTACAAGCCTGAACACTTTAATCCTTTCCTACCTCTACTACACTAATGGCTTCTGAAATGCCTGTGATACTTTACCTGCTTTAAACACATTATAGCATAGACATTCAGATCTGAAACTGAAATTTACTATTTCAGTGGGCTGAATAACTTCTTGTGATATGCTTCATTCTGTGGCTTCATCTAATTCCTAAAGAAGTGAAGTACAAGAACTTGAAATCTTAACTTGGCAGAGAAGACATTCCAGCCAGTTGTAAATTAGGAAGTGCTTTAACTATTTTTCTTTATTTTAGTTAAAGCACTTCTAATTTAAGCTTTACAGGAGTACCTTGACCATAATTATCTAAAATTAATATGTACATACTTTATACGGAATTTTGCGGAATATTTGTGGAATATTTAAAATATTTCTTCTGTTGCATTTGACACTTTTTAAATATTTCTTCTATTGAAGACTAACGCAAACCAGGATATCGCTGAACTGGAGAATAAAGTAGCAGCTTTGAAATGCCAGTTTGAGAAGACTTTGAATGACTCTACTGCAAACCAAAAATTCTTGGAAGAGGACTTGGTGACAACAAAACATGACTTGCTTAAGGTTCGGGATCAGCTATCCACAGCTGAAAAGGTTAGCATGTTGTAATGTTAAGATGAGATCCTTACTCACATTTTAGCTAATTAGTAGTTTAACAAGCATACACTACAGGATGCAGTTTACTGGGTCACACTTGTGCCTGTGTATTTTTGCTATTTCAGTGGTAAAACACATTCTAAAATAGCAAAACCACAACTAACTGCATGATTATAACTAGATGAATCATAGAATCATAGAATGGTTTGCGTTGGAAGGGACCTGAAGACCATATAGTTCCAACCCCCTGCCACAGGCAGGGACACCTTCCACTAGACCTGGTTGCTCCAAGCCATATCCAGCCTGGCCTTGAACAGTGCCAGGGATGGGGCAGCCACAGCTTCTCTGGGCAGCCTGTTCTTAAAGGGATACTTAAAAATTTCCCCTTTTTCTGCTAAGAAATTTTTGAATGAAAAGTGTAGTCCCAGTCTTCAGAAGACTTTTAGTCTGATTTAATTAGAAAATAAAGTTTCTGTTTCTCTGCCTCTCTCAGTAATCTCATTTGAATCTCAGAGCTGACTTCATCTAAATTTGAATGAATTAGAGAAACTGCTGGCTTGAAACTTGAGGAGGAAAAGGAAGTAATTTTTTAGAAAAGCGTATTAGCCTGGTTTTCAGAATATGTAAATAATATGTTGATGTTATTATGTAGGAACTGGAGAAGAAATTTCAGCAAACAGCTGCCTATCGCAACATGAAAGAGATTCTCACTAAGAAGAATGAGCAGATAAAGGATTTACGTAGAAAGCTTTCCAAGTAAGTGGTGCTGTTCTGTCTGTCCTAACAGGATCCTGCTTCTGGATCCATGTTCTGCTCCCATTTTGTTTTTATAAATGTGAAGCTGTCTTTAAAACAGACTATAAATTTTCCCTTAAAAATAATTTCTAGTAGGCTGTTTCCTGATTTTTGGCAAGCCAATCCTTTTAATGCATGTTAGGTCAACAGGACTGATGGGTGCAACAGCAGCTACAGTGTAGCAAATAATGAGAGAATTTAGTATGGAGAGGATGCAAAATACTCATGGATGTGGTAGATAAGCCTCCAGCAGCTACACACAGAGATACAGATGGGAGATGTACCAGATGCTTTGGCATTATCTTATTTCTTCCACATTTGTTTATGGGCATGAGAAGCCCGCAGTATGTAAACAGGTAAACCTCTATTGCGTAAAGGAAGATGCAGCCTGGCCATTACATGGTGTAGAAGACTTTCATTCTGCAAATGTCAAGTGAACTTTGGCAAGAGGGGTACTTAGACCTATGCTGTAGGAGGACAGAGGTGGAACTTAAAACTTCCGTTTAAATTTCTGTCTGTAGTTTGGGATTTGTGAGGAGGTTCCTGGTCATTCCCTCATTCTGCTGCTTGGTAAACTGGCCAATTCTAAAAGGAGAAAATAGTCTTAAAAAGTATATACAATTGTCTGCCCTAAGTCATACAGTGAACCTTGACAGGAATGTGTCACTACTGGGAGTAGTTTATTACTTGGGTTTAATATTTTCTTCAAAGACAAAATGTCTCTTGGGTGTTTTCTACTGTTTTAATGATTTTTTTTTTTTTCTTTTTAATCTTCAGGTATGAGCCAGATGACTAAAATACCAAAAACATTTGATCTATCAGAAGCTGCCATAGAAAGAAAAAGTAGACTGGTATTATTTTTCAGTTATTTTTGGGTTGAATGGTATATTTTTTGCTTCTAGTGCTTAAAATAACTTGTTATTAATACTTAATAACACACTGAAACTCCTACCTTACTTCCTTGTAAACCTACGATTTATAGGTTTCTATAACATGATTAGTTTCTCTAGTCATGTTGTTCACCATCAACATTCCTTGAGAAATAGCAAAGAGGAGCTTATTGAAGAACTGAGATCATTCCCTACAAAGAAAGTTTATTTTTGTTAAGAAAAGGAGAAAAAAGGGAAGAAAAAAAAAAAAAGGCATTATGGTTTTTTGATGTCTCTGAGGTAGAAACTCCAGTTACTTTTCTATAGTTAATGTAGCCATGAAGTGGTATTATCTGTGAAAATTCCAACAGTGGAAGTAAAAAATGGGAGGAAAAAAATGAAACACGCTGATGGTCAGTAACATTTTGCTAGAGGGTGTTCATTAGATAGTGGGGTAATTATGCTTTATAGTGGAAGCACTGGGCCCTTTCAAATAGAGATGCTAACTGAAGTTAGGCTTTTTCACTTGAATTGATTTGAAACAAATATGAACATCAGAAGACATGTTCTGATTTTGCCAGTATTCTTAACGTTAAGATGATAATCTGAAAACACATAGGAAGGTTGCTAATGGAGCAACTTTCTTGGGAAATAACTTTCTTTAGATGCCTTCATCTCCTTTCTTAATGTAACCTCACCAGAAAACGGCTTCCTTCTCCCAAGTCTTTTACTTGTAATCCTCTGCCTTGCATTTATTTGGCAGCCTCTTAGTAGTGCATTCTACTTGTTCATCTGTCCCTGTTCGTATGTATGTTGTATTTTATTCCAAATAAAAACATTATGTTTTCAAACATTTGATCCTTAAGGAGCTGTTTTTTATAGGAATGTTTTGTATAGTTTTCTTTTTAATATCTGTAGAAGGGAGTGGCAGCTCAGTGAAGTATCTTGCTAGAAATGTGAATGTGTAAAGTACAGATTCGTGCACAAAGCCATACCACATCAAGCAGCTGTAAAAAAGTGTACCAGTGGCAGGGCTGGGAAAAGGGTGCTGTAGGTGTGTGCATTTAACAGTGCTTTTCTCAGGAGCTGCTTGAACTGAAATGGATCATTTTTCCTCATTTTTTCTCAAATGGGCAAAGCTGTTAAAGTTGCTCAAGCAGTGATGCCCCACTCTAATCTGCCATTCACTTGCAGCCTGTAATTTCTTGTGTTGTCCTTCTTCCTCCACTGGTCAAGCAAGGTTGGTTTGGGATAAAGTCCTGTGTGCAGCATGGTATGTTGCTATAGCACAATAGTAGGGCTTTATGGGGTGACACTCCTGCAGTGTCAGTTAAATTCATGAAAGGTATTATTTTGCCCTTTGTACAGTCACTAAAATGTTAAGTTCTTAATAGGAATGTAGCAAAGAGTTTTCTGGCCTGTATGTGTTCAGAACAGTTATGTTGATACCAACAAGAGAACTTGCCTTGGTGAATATTGTGATTTTCTTCATAATAAAAATAATTCTAATAAGATCAATTACTTTTTCTAAAATGGCAGGTAAAGGGTGAAGAAAGGCAGAGAATCTCATGGCTTCTGCTGGTCTTCTCTTTTCTGATAAGTGTTTGGCTGTTGACTTAGCTAGAACATTGGCCCTGTGATAGGCCTTCATTATCAGCTTAGCAACCATCTCAACAAGAAGAACACGTGAACTCTTATCAACCTCAGTACATGGATAGGTCTCAAGTTGGCACTAGGCAAGTGCGGTAACAGACCTTGTTATCTCCTCAAATGAGTGAGGCAAATCTTGTAGAGAACCGTGCAGTGCAGAACTGAAGCGCTGACCTTTATTACCTGTTTAATTGCCAGTTTAGCGAGTATGAGATCAGTGTGATGCTCTCATTGGTTTCTGTTGCACAATGGCTAAGTAAAAGTCTTGTGTGGAGTTCTTGATGGAAACCAGATCATCTGTCAAAGAAGATATATCTGTCAAGACCTGGGGTATTATACAGTAACAATTCTCTTCTCGTTGAGCTAGGTACAGTATTTTGAAGATGAAGGTGACATCTGAACTACTTCTCACAGTGTCTGATGTTTCTAAAACTTCACTTCTTTCCCTGAGGTGTCAATTCCAATACTGCTTTTACCACCCTTTGTTCTTTGAAAGGTCATTATACTGCTCAAATAGACATCACCAATTGCTTCCACTTAGCTGTTAATTCCCTAGTTATGCCTGAAAGGAACATTTAAAAAGAAAATTTCCCTATAACTGGCTGATGTGCAAGAATCAAATCTCTTTCAAACTGGGTGGGTTTTGTTTAGGATTTTTTTGCTTGCAGTCTGAGGAATATTTTCTCTGGGAATGAAATCCAGGCCACTTAGCTTCTCTGGTATGGACTCTGACAGCTAACAACCAACCCTGTGCTCTAACTGTGACTTGAGTTCAGCGGTTGGTCGTTAATAAATGAGCCAGCAGTGCTGCATGCTACCATCTTAATGAGACAGTAAATTACCCGATGTTCTTTACTGTTCATGAACTACTCCTTAATCTGTTTTTCTTCTTCTCTAATGTGTTTTTCAGCTTTTCTCTTAACCATGTTTTTTAAATGTCCTGAGATGAATGCTAATGTATATTAACACTTAAACTGCAAGCACTCCTCTTTATTTGTAGACTAATGTAAGGACATCTGCAATTTGGACATTTCCCCACATGCCTTGCTTCTGGGAAGGCCACAGTCATCTGCCAGGCACTTAGATTTCAATCCAGCCAGAACGTTCTTAAGATTCCTCAGTTTGATATCCCTTTTCTGGTGTTATCAAGGACGGCTCTTGGCTTCTCTGTGATACCAAATGCTGTCAGACCACATTGAAATGATTCTTAATGCCTCAGGAAGAAAACATGAATCACCTTGGGGTGTCAGGTGGCTGAATGGATCAAGCTTTAAAAAGTTTAATCTGTTGTAGGAGGATGTGCCTTTTAAAATGTATTAAAAGAACAATTTAATGTAATTTGAAGGTAAGTTTGTATGTGAGCAGGTAAGAATTGTTATCATCATTATTATTGTAAGTATTTCTAAACAGCTTTGAGCAGAGAATGTGCCCATTAGGGTTACCCTATGACTGTTAACTTTGACAATGTCCTAGCGATTCCTGCCCTGCTCTGGCTGCGTCCAGACTCTCCCTGAAGGCACCTACAGCAGCCCTCCTTATCCGAGTCTCCTCGCAGACATACCCCGAAGCATTAGGCAGCATGTTCGAAGCCAGCTCTTCACCAAATGAAGGTGGGTAGATACTCGCCATTCTGTTTCAGCGGTCTTAGTATCTAGAGGCGTTTTTTTTTCTAATTATTATTTTTAGGAACCTGTTAATGTGACTCTGTCCGTTGTAAGTATTGGCGACACTGAGCGGTTGGTGCAGGACTGACAGGGCAGCTCACGACTGACAACTGCTGGTGTACACGAGAGCTGCCCGGAGACCTCCCCAAACCGTAGGCAAGCTTTAACAGAGCACGAACTGGCAGAAGACAAAGAGAACTGACTGAATAAGCCAGGTATCTCTTTCACTTTAGTGAGGTGCTAGTATGTGGCTCTTCTTTTACACAGGCTGGATCTGAGGTCTGAGTGAATTGGGTGCGATTCTGTGAATCAGAGCTGGGTTGAGTTCACCTTCATGGAGGGAGTACTCTAAATAACCACACCATCAGAAGAGGGATAGAGCTGTGGTGCGAAAGAAAAGCAAGGAACATAAGAAGAGGAACTCTTCTCAGGCATGCCTTTCTTGGGAAGCTGAGGTAATGCAAAACAGTTTTAAGGTAGTTAAGAGGCTGGATATGACTTCAGGGTACATGCCTTAAGGGCATCATGTGCAGTTTGGAACTAAGAAGCAAGTAGCAGTGATGAGCTGGAAGGAATAATTGCAATCCTAATAACTGCTTAGAGGACTAACTGTAATTGCTAATTACACAGAGCAATCACCCACAGTTGTCATGGCCTGTGAGTTGTCAAAGATCTGGAAATTCAGGTGGATTCTTTCTTTCTCCTCCAGTAAAGAATAGCAACTGTGAACAGTGAATCCAAACAGAAAAACCATATGTGAGAGCTTCTAATCTGCTTGTCTTGATAACGTCACTAAACATTTGCATAGGCTGCAGAGACTCCATCACTTCCCTTTGATAATCATCTAATATGCTAACAGCCAACATGCTTCCATTTGGAAGCGAGTGCCTCCAGGAATGGCAGATACTAAACACCAGAGCTGACACCCCGTAGTAGTTTGCGATCCCAGCTGCTTATGAGACTGACATTTGTGAGAGAGGAAGGATTCATTTCATTGCATCTGAACTTCCTGATGTGGCCTGACCCGAGCTGAGGACACCACCCCTTTCTGCCTGCACAGCCTCCCCAGTCCATTAGTAACCTAGTTTGAAATGTAATGGGAAGGAGGTACAGAGCCAAGTAAATGTTTAACTTGATTATGCTCATCAGCAGCAGTAATCTATTCACACAGAAGCATCCCCAGTGCTAGTGATGTGCTATTTTTTAAGGCTGTCCTGCCTGTGAGTTACTAAATGCTCGAAGTTATTTAGAAGCTTCATTTGTAATAAATCCCACAAGCAGTGATGGGCATTTAACTTCTTAATGATTTGCAATAGTTTTCATGGTGTGGGACAGCTAACACATCTGTAGCTTTTCAGTGAGTGTCCTTCAGTTTAACAGCTTATGGGTCTAAAATTACCTTGGATTTTTCCTTCCAGCAGAATTTGGGGTTACCCATGAGTCATTTCCAGCTAGCCTCTAGCTGATATGTTGCAATTCTGCAGGCAAGACAAGAACTGCTAGGATGTTGTCACAGGCTCCCTCAAAACAGTACTCTGGAAGGGTTTGGCAAACCCTGATGTTTTCATCCATTTCTAGCAGTGTTAAAACACACTGTGAAGAATGGATTCACTTATGGAGAATGGATTCGCTTACGGGAGATGCATAAATCTCTCACAGTCCCTTTTCTTAGCATGCAAAAAGGTGGCATCCTATGTTGTGGCTGTTACTACAGGTGGTCAGCAAATCCCCCAGAGGGGTTCTGCTGGTCTCAACAACCTGCACGACATCCTCAGCAGCTTGGGCTCGTGTCCAAAGGCCCCACGGGAGGGATTTGCACCCGCAGCCGGATGCCTCAGCTCTGCCAGTGTCTGTGGGATGCTGGAGCAACACACATGGAGCAAGTTCCTGGCGCTGAAGGAGTGAGGCTGACAGAAGCTGAGTGAGTCTTGTTTGTAAAACAGACCTGAAAGGTGCCCAGTCCTGGCCTGAGAATAAACCAGTACATTTAGACTGAGGAAGGAAGCTGAGTCCTTGGACTTGTTCAGCCCCTTTTTATTCCTACAGACGCTGCCATCAGCCTTCTTCACTGGGAGACCTGTGTGAAGTGATTGAGCTCAAAGTGTACCTTGGCAAGGACCCAAGCACACAGGGTTCATATTTAGACCTGTCACCTCACTGTGCGTTCGGATGACCCAAAGGCCTTTGAGGTCCTTCTGCCTCTGCAACGGGCCACAGACAACTTTTCCCAGTGGCCTCTGTATGTATTTGGTCCTTCCTGCTTAAAAGTATTTTAAAAGAGCAACCCCTTAGAAAAGTCCATCTGCAGCAGTGGGGTTTGAGCATGAAGGTGAGTGAAAAGAGACAAGACTGTTTCATGCTCTCTCAGACACACAGAACATGTAGAGGGAGGGTAGTATTCCCAGGGGGTCAAACTTGAGTGTTGTTCTGAAGGCTGCAGCAGGCTGGGGACATGCATGGCTGATCAGAACTGCCTCACAACCACTTTTGGAACTGGGGAGTGTGCTGGGCTGGTTGGGGTGAGCATCAGAGCACAGGCAATGGGATGCCCAAGGACCTGTTCAGGATAAGGGACACTGGGAATAGAAGGCAGCTCTGACAGTCACTAAGTCCAGTCCTAAGGGTGTGGGAACCCCTTCCCTGTGCTGTCAATCAAATCCAAGCTGGTGCCTCACACACGTGAATGCCCTTCCTGAGGGAGAGGGTCCTGGGGGGGAGGAATGTCCCATTTCCACAACCAAACTGCAGCCCCACTGTTATTTCTTCCCAGTGTCATGTTGGCATGTGAGCCGATCAAAATCCCTGGGCTCACATCCTTCCCAGAAATGCCAGTCAAAACCCAAGCAGCTATTCACCCAAAGTACCAATTTTGTAGTCCTCTGTGTGTCTATAATCTATTTACCAGCATTCCTACTTCAGTATGTGCCTGTTAATAAGATTAGTAATTAAAAAGCTTGATAGGAATTGGCAAGCATAGCTCCTCCGCCTTTCCCTCCCCTCCAAGCCGGGCTGGCGTGGAGTCTGAGGCAGGGCTGGCAGAGTACCTGGAGGAGTGAAGGCAGGAGGGCTTGGCTGGAACCTCTGCCTGCAAGCAGGCAATGGAGAAATCCCGGCCACTATGGGACAATCCCGTGCAGTTTGTTTTTGCCTGCATTTCCTACGCTGTGGGGCTGGGAAATGTGTGGAGGTTTCCATACTTATGTCAGATGTACGGAGGAGGTGAGTGTGGTTTATGTTTCTTGATTCCCTTCAGGCAGAGTGTGGCAAGCTTTAAATCCCAAAGGATGTTGTCTGTGCTAACACCCTGTCCACTCGGCAGGGTCCAGGGCAGAGTAGGAGGTCAGGCTTTTTGTTGGTGTGTAATCTCTTCTATTGCTGCTTTGTTTTACCTGTTATCTAGCATAAGAGATGTAGCCCAACACAGCAACACTCGTTTCCTAGAACTGCAATGAAACAGCAGGAAGGCCCATGTTTTCTAAAAGGATGGAGATAGAATGAGAGATGTAGGTCCACATGGTATTAATTTCTTATTTCCTTGCCCCATTGAACCACCCTGAAGGCATCAGAAACTAGTTCAGTCCCTTGTAGCTTTACATATGGGCACTTGGAGGATATTGGGAAGGGGAGATGCTTACACTAATTTAATCTAAGGAACAGGTTTATCATTTTGAGTTTCTGTCATGAATGTGTTGTCTTTTATACAAAGCCTTAATTTAGGAAGTGATAAGTTGGCTGCAAATCTGCCTTGAACTTGGCTGAAACTCCTTAATCAACAGGAGTTCCGCAGCTAATGCCTCCTGGGAAGCTTTGAAAACAAGGGGTAATTTTGTTTTTGGGCTCTAAAAGAAAAGCTCTTTGGAAGTTTGTCTTTCTCCTAGCTCCAGGCTGAAGAGAGATGATATCTGTATCATACACCAGCCAGAGATGTTCTTCCTTAGAAATCAAAAGTCAGTTAATTAGATTAATTAAACACCAACACTAATAACCTCTTCTAGTATACAGCTACCACTGGTTCATGCTCATGTTTTGAAGAATCCTTATAAAAAGCCTTTCTTTATAAGACATTCCAGTTATCTACTGCTTCTCGCACTGCATCTGTTGCCACAGTGTTGGACCCATCTCAGTTGTGCATTAAGTGACATGATGAGCATCTGCTCATTTGCTTTTGGTCTGCTTCTGCCTTTTCTTCCTTTCAGGAGGAAGCACACTGAGATGTTTAAGTGCTTTTTGCTTGTTTTGTGCTTGTTTTGTTGGCTCGTAGCTTCCTTCTAAGTGCACATGTGGTGGTAGGAGTTGGTTCATTCTGAGTTTTGAAAAGCCAGCACTGGGGCTGCATCAGAGCTGCTCTGTGGGATCTGGTCAGGAAAAGCCAGGTAATACAGTGGGTAAAGTTACAGTAGAAGCGAGATGCTACAGTGGATGAAGCTTTCTTAGATGGTTCAGATAGCAGAAATGATAAACATGATGCAATCCCAGCTGTATTATTCCTCTACATAGATGCTTTTGAGGGTAAAGACTTCATGTCTCACAATGAAGTCCACCACAGATCTTAAAATGCAAGTGTTTCTGTACACAATCAAACTGCACGTGATGGGTTCACCAGCAGCCTGGCATGGCAGACATGCTGGGGGACAGCAAAACTCAGGCACTGGGGGGCTTTGCATGGTTTGGGCTTTGCATGGTTTAGGCTTTGCATGGTTTAGGCTTAGCAGCCATCAGGAGTGGTGGAAAGTCTCTGATGTAACCAAAACTGGGGCCACTTGATTAACCTGGAAAAAAAAAAAAGGTTAAATAAATCCAATTATTTTCTGAAAAGCATGTTTTTGTAGGGATAGATCCTCCTCTATTTTTATCCTCCCTGGTTAAATTTCCCAGGGGAGAGGCAGCTCTCTCTACTGTAAAGCCAAAGCTCCTGACAGCAGGCTTTGCTTTTCTTGTTTTTCACTGCCCTCTTAAAAAGGATTCCAGGCATCAGGACAAAACATCGTTTCAGGAGCTTAAAAGCTGGCTATGCCTGGCACTGGGCTTAGGGAGGATGCCAGCAACTGCTTGTTTGGCATCTTCCTTGCAGAAAAGCACAGAGCCAGTCCCTGTCCTGCCCAGCAGAGCAATAGGCCCCTTTATCTCTGGTGATACTCAAAGAGGGTATATTTGCAGACTTTACAACCTCCTGTCTTTCTGTTCATCAGCAGATTGCCTCCTCCTCATTGCTGCCCTCCGGAGAGCTTGGCCTGAGCAGAGTTCAAACCTCATAGGTGCAGTTAGTCTGTCGATAAGCAGGCTAGGCCAGGCTGAAACAGGATGGGTTTGCAGCACGGTGGGTGCTCAGCAGTGCTCAGCTCTCAGCAAGGAAGCTCCTGGGCACCAGGCGGGATGCTGAGCAGTGTTCAAGGCCAGGTTGGACAGGGCTTGCAGCAACCTGCTCTAGTGGAAGGTGTCCCTGCCCATGGCAGGGGGTTGGAACTGAATGAGCTTTAAGGTCCTTTCCAACCCAAACCAGTCTGGCATTCTGTATCTGCATGCAAAGGGAGTGCAGGGCAAAGCGCAGGGAGTTCAACCTGAGCACTCCTAGAGGCAGGGAGACTTTGGGGTGAAGAACAAGTGCCTGAAGGCTCTTCTTGCAAGGTGGCAAAGCCAGCGCTGAACATGTGGCAACACTGCTAGGAGGGCGGAAGAACCTTCACAAAGGGCCTAACTCTGACTCCCCCCATGGTACATGGCAAAACTCCCTTTGGTGGCTGCCGGGGTTGCTCGCACCCAGCCAGGACAGAGGGGCTGTGCAAGCTCTTAACCCTCTGACAGCTCCTTTGCAGCAAAGGAAGTTATCTAACAGACTAACAAAGGGGTTGTTAATAACGAGAGAGCCAGGAGGTGGGAAATTAATTCCCAGAATAAACCCGATTATTGCTCGTTTATTTCCAGTTCTTTGCCTCAGTCGCTGCCTGGCGTTCATTCCTCCGCGGCGCTGCACAGAGCCCATGGCCAGGAATGTTAATGCCACAGATTAAATCCTAAATAAGAGATGTTTACGTCAATATTTTTGGCTGGCTGTAAGCAGGGAAGCAGGAAAGCCTCCATGAAAATCCTGGGTTTGCCTCAGTCAGCAGCTCAAGGACAAGGATTTCTATTCTTTCCCAGCTAAAGCGCATCCTGATGGCCAGGCAGGAAGGTCCTTTCTGCTCCCTTGCCACCAACCTGCCCATTCCTGCTGCTTCTCTTCCACAGGAGCATCCCTGTGGCTCTCCGTGCAGGTGAAGCAGGGATGAGCAGACTTAGGGTGGGAGAAGGCTGTGTGCCTGCTCCCGCAGGTGGGACCGTGGAGGGAAAGCCTTCACCCCTTTGCTGGTGCTTATGGGCTCAGCATGGGGAGGGGGTGAGGGTGTTTTGGGTTTGTTTTGGGGGTTTGGGTTGGTTTAGGGTGTTTTTTAAGCCAGGACGGACACCAGTGTGTTACTCAAACCTCTCCATTCCACATGGACTTCGCTGTTACTTTTCCATTGAGTGCTTTGGCTGCAGGATGCCACACACAAAGTAAATCTTTCCCTCGCCCTCTTTCTCTCATTATCTTTTACAAGGGTTGGCTGGCAGTTAGTTACCCTTTAACAGCCCCAGCCCCCAGCATTGCTCAAAGCAAAGCATTTGGGCAGTGCTGCCACTCACACTTTAACAGCAGAAACCCCAGCTCTGCCAAGGGCCTGTGGAACATTCCCCATACCCAGCGCCCACCGGCATGTGGGACACCACCGATGGGATGTCCCTCAGAGCTGGGCCGTTCCCTCCATACACATGGTGCATGGGCAGAAGCCATCCCCAGCCAGCTCCTAACAGTGTGATCTGACCACCAAAGGTGATGGTGTTATTCTGCCTTCATTTCCTGAGTGCCATCTGTTGGGTTCTCCCTGCAGGTGGCTTCCTGATCCCCTATTTCATCATGCTGATCGCCGAGGGGATGCCGCTGCTCTACTTGGAGCTGGCCGTGGGGCAGCGCATGCGGCAGGGCAGTATCGGTGCCTGGAAAATCATAAGCCCCTACCTCTGCGGTGTTGGTATGTTCTCAGTTTTCATTGTGAGTCGTAAGTGCATGGGGCACACGGGTGAGTTTTGAACGCAGAGCTTTGGCTTTCAGAGAGAAACCAGGCGGGAGCTGGGGTTTTACTGGGTCTCAGCAGGCTAGGCAAAGCGTTTCTCCACACGCCTCCTGCCACACGTTTCTCCTGTCCCTTGCGGGGCACTGGGGCCAGACCCCAACTCACTGCACAGGGTCCCTGCACTCAGAGGTGTGAGTCCCACTGCCCTCAACCACAGTGTGAAGGCCAGCGCTGAACCCAGCCCCTGGGGCTGCCTGCACTGGGCTTTGAGCCCAACATGATAAAACTGTGCCTTGATTTCCTACCGTTGTCTCTCATTTACTGATCATAGAGTCAACCAGGTTGGAATAGACCTTTAAGCTCATCCAGTCCAACCGTTGCCCAGCACTGCCAAGGCCACCACTAACCCATGGCACTGAGGGCCTCGGCTACACGGGGTGTGAGCACTTGCAGGGACAGTGACTCCAGCACTGCCCTGAGCAGCCTGTTCCAATGCCTGAGCACCCTCTGGGGAAGGAATTGTTCCTCATCTCCAGTCTAAACCTCCCCCGGTGCAGCTTGAGGCCATTTCCTCTTGTCCTGTCACTTGTTCCTTGGGAGCAGAGACCGACCCCCCCTCACTGCAACCTCCTGTCAGGCAGTTGTAGAGAGCGGTAAGGTCCCCCCTGAGCCTTCTCTTCTCCAGACTAACCCCCCAGGTCCCTCAGCCGTTCCTCATCACACTTGTGCTCCAGGCCCTGCACCAGCTCCATTGCCCTTCTCTGGCCCCACTCCAGCACCTCAATGTCTCTCCTGTAGTCCACTCAGCTACATTAGTATGTTATCAAATTACCCTGATAACCCAAGCTATCATTAATTTGCTTAAACGCACATTTTTAAGGCTATATTGAATATTCACCCCGGAGGGGCTAAAGTGTAAAATCCAGGGCAGGATGGCTCTGAGGGGAGGAGGAGGCAGCTGCAGCAGTGGAGGCATGCCCTATGCACAGGAAAATGTGGCCCCTCGGCCACTGTTAGGGGGCCCTGGGTGTTTTGGGGTATTGACATTGACCAAGCACCTTCCTCCATGCCCACAGGTGTTGCCAGCGTCGTCGTCTCCTTCTTCCTCTCCATGTACTACAATGTGATAAATGCCTGGGCCTTCTGGTACCTCTTCCACTCTTTCCAGGTGAGTGGGTTCCTGGTAGCACGGCTTGGCCTTGACATGGCCACAGAGGGTCATGGTGGCTTTGCATCGGTGCTGGCTGTTGCATGGCACCATTGTCAGCTGGGAATGGGGGGCCCAAAAGCTCCAGAAACCTGCCCAGAGCTTCTCTGGAGGGAAAAATGAGGCCATGGTGTCCCCTTCCAGGGGCTCCCAGGGGCGCTGGAGTGTCTTCTCCTCACCATGAAATGCAGGTCAAGGACAGTCCCATAATGGCTTGTTCGCATGTGCCTTGGTCGCCATGGCATCCTGCACCCTGGGATGGGTATGTCTGAAGGCAGGGGAGACGGTTGACCCTGGGGAAGAGAGTCATTCCCAGGTTAGAGGGTCAGAGAGGCTCAGTCCTCAGGGAGAGGGTCTGGTCATCCCCAGGGAAGAGGGTCAGAGCAGGCCTGTCCTTGGGGAGAAGCATAGAATCAGCCAGGTTGGAAAAGACCTTTAGGATCATCCAGTCCAACCGTTGCCCAGCACTGCCAAGGCCACCCCTAACCCATGGCACTGAGGGCCTCGTCTACACGGCGTGTGAGCACTTGCAGGGACGGTGACTCCAGCACTGCCCTGGGCAGCCTGTTCCAATGCCTGAGCACCCTCTGGGGAAGGAATTGTTCCTCAGCTCCAGTCTAAACCTGCCCTGGCGCAGCTTGAGGCCGTTTCCTCTTGTCCTGTCACTTGTTCCTTGGGAGCAGAGACCGACCCCACCTCACTGCAACCTCCTGTCAGGCAGCTGTAGAGAGCGATAAGGTCCCCCCTGAGCCTTCTCTTCTCCAGACTAAACCCCCCAGGTCCCTCAGCCGTTCCTCATCACACTTGTGCTCCAGGCCCTGCAGCAGCTCCATTGCCCTTCTCTGGCCCTGCTCCAGCACCTCAATGTCTCTCCTGTAGAGGGTCATCCCCAGCCCCAGGCAGCCCAATGTGGAGACAAGCAAGCCCTGGGCAGAAAGCCACCCTCACTTTCATCCCCGCTGGCACCCTGGCTCTCCCTGTGTGCTGACAGCAGGAACTCTTCCTCCCTCTCCCTCCCTCCCAGGACCCCCTGCCATGGGCTACCTGCCCCCTGAACAGCAACCGCACCGGCTACGATGAGGAGTGCGAGAAGACATCGTCCACCCAGTACTTCTGGTACCGGCAGACCCTGAACATCTCCCCGTCACTGGAGGCCAGCGGGAGCGTGCAGTGGGAGCAGGCGCTCTGCCTGACACTAGCCTGGCTCGTGGTCTACCTCTGCATCCTCCGCGGCACCGCGTCCACTGGCAAGGTGAGAGCTGGGCACAGCCCTGCCAAGCCCGAGAGGGACTCTTCGTCAGGGACTGTAGCAATAGGACAAGGGGTGATGGGTTCAAACTGAAACAGGGGAAGTTCAGGTTAGATCTAAGGCAGAAGTTCTTCCCTGTGAGAGTGCTGAGGCGCTGGCACAGGGTGCCCAGAGAAGCTGTGGCTGCCCCATCCCTGGCAGTGTTCAAGGCCAGGTTGGACACAGGGGCTTGGAGCAAACTGCTCTAGTGTGAGGTGTCCCTGCCCATGGCAGGGGGTTGGAACTGGATGCGCTTTAAGGTCCTTTCCGACCCAAACCAGCCTGGGATTCTATGACATGGGGCGGATAAATGAGTGCCAAAAGGCAGCGGCCATGGCTGCTATTACTTGGGCTTATAGCATCTCCCTCAGCCCTGCTGCCTCTGGCGCTCTGTTAAGGTGCAACTGAAAAAGGTTCAACCAAAACACTGAGTGATATTGATAAAAATAACCCAGAAAAGCCCTTTGAATGCAGCCATCTCTGCTCCAAACCCAGCCACTGGGCTGCTGGCCCTGCAGAAAGCCATCTGCCACAGCAGAGCTGTGTCTTTGCCTCACCAGGAAGTGCAGGTCAAGGCCAGCCCCGTCATGACTTGCTCACATGTGGCCTTGGTGGCCACGGTGTCCTGCACCCTGGGATGGTCTGTCTGAAGGCAGAGGAGAAGGTTGGCCCTGGGGGAGAGGGTCGGGGAGGGTCAGAGCAGAGCTGCAGTAGGAAACATCTATTCCTCAGTCTTTGCAACACGAAGAAGACATCTACCAGGCATTTTCAGTCACTTTTTATTCACAGCAGAAGTTATGAGGAAGGGGGGCCAGGAAAGCAATGTCCCAGCTGAGCCTGCACTAAGCAGCAAGCTGAGGGCTGTAATCCCCAAATTGTCTTAGCCAAACACAGAAACCAAGAGCCTGTAAACTCAGAGTAACCTCTGAAACCTGCTGCAGCTCTGGGCCAAAACAGAGAGAAATAGTCAAGGAGCATTGAAACAGCATCACGAAGGCAGGGGGCTACCCCTGCCTCCCTTCTGCAGGAACAGCAGCGGGTTTGGGCAGTTAGTTTTAATGTGTTTCAGTTAGTTTTTATGTATGTTTCTGGGTGAGCCACTGGGGCACATCCCAGCAAAGAGAAGGTGACTGGATTCTCTCTTTTTTGTTTTGCAAGTGGCTTTTTCCAATGTGGAGATTGAACATTTAGATTCAAATTCAGGGATTTGAAGTCAATGGAAGGATTTAATTCCACCCCCATCTGGGTTACATGAAGTTAAAATCTTTTTCACATCTGAATTAAAATAGTTTCATTCAGATTTGATTTTGACCTTCTATGAGGTCTGCTCACCTTCCTCTTAGAGCAGATGATGGATGCGCTTTGCCTAATAAGTTCTTGATAGACAGCTGCAAACGGGTGTTACTCCACTAAATGCTGCAGAACTGAGTTTGTAAATGCTGCAAGTATTTCAGATTCTGTTTTTATTGTTCCAGTCAATGAGAAGACCCTGGGAACAGAAACAGGTCTTTATTATTAATAAAAACTTGTTTTCCTAAAGTCTAAACCTAAAGTTAGATTTGTCTGAAAATATTTCTTTAAAGATTAACACAAGACACCAAACACAGTAATGGAAATTATTTCTGTAAAGTAGGTGAGACTGACCATAGCAGATGAGCTCTGTCTTATGTATTCTTTAGACCAAGGTATTTCTCCTCCTTCCCCCAGGTCGTCTATGTAACAGCCTCTTTGCCATACTGCGTTCTCATCATATACCTCATCAGAGGATTAACCCTTCATGGAGCTGTGAACGGGCTCATCTACATGTTCACACCAAAGGTACAGAGAAACCATACTGAATTTGTCAGGAAATGTTATTAGTTACCAAACGTAGGGTTTTTTAAAAGGTGGTGCTGCTGCTTGTGCTTGTATTGAATGTTTGCAGCAGTCAGCTGGAAACCAGCAGGTCAGGCAGCTGGAAACCTTGAATGGGAATGGCTGGAGGCTGTTCTGCCACAGTGCCCATAAGCTGCTGGCTTTCTTCTGCCCAAAAAGACCTGCCCGTCAACATAAGGAAGAAGCTCTTCCCTGTGAGGGTGCTGAGGCACTGGCACAGGGTGCCCAGAGAAGTGGTAAATGCTCCATCGCTGGCAGTGTTCAAGGCCAGGTTGGACAGAGCCTCGGGTGACATGGTCTAGTGTGAGGTGTCCCTGTCCATGGCAGGGGGTTGGAGCTGGATGACCTTAAGATCCTTTCCAACCCAAACCCTTCTATAACTGTATGATTCTATAACCTGTAGTGGATTACTGTCAGACCGAGCAGTAACCCTGCCCCAAACCTCACCTCTGGGCTAAAAGGGGCACAGGAAGGGACCCGTCCCCATCCCTGCAGGCTGGAAGGGGCAAGCTTCACAGAGGAATAAAGAGCTTCATGCTCCCGCTCTGCACATCTACCTTTGCAGCTGGAGCAGCTGTCAAACCCCAAGGCGTGGATCAGCGCTGCCACACAGATCTTCTTCTCGCTGGGGCTGGGCTTCGGCAGCCTCATCGCCTTCGCCAGCTACAACGAGTCCAGCAACAACTGTGAGCGGCACGCCGTCATCGTCTCGCTCATCAACAGCACCACCTCCATCTTCGCCAGCATCGTCACCTTCTCCATCTACGGCTTCAAGGCAACCTTTAACTACGAGAGCTGTCTGAACAAGTAAGTGCCTGGCATTCCGCTTGTTTTCCACCCCAAGCTGGGCAAGGGGAAGGGAAGAGGGGAGGTAAATATATAATAGCTTGGAGTGCTGCCAGCGCTGCCCCGAGAGCACACCTCATACTGCTCTAATAAAGATAATGGTGTTATTTAGAGTGATGAAGGCTGAGATGAAAGGTCAGAGACAGCTTGACTTTTGACACCTGGGTGCTGGCATGGGCCAGGTCAAGAGGGTGAGTTTGTGTTGCGGACCTGAGTGTTTAGGATCACTGAAAGAATCACTGTCAGAGACATTAATAGATCTTAATAGAAATTTCCAAGTATGTGATTCAACAGAACTCGATGGCAAGGTCCACTCTGTTACACACAAAATGAGATCATGTCTGGGTTTGTAATGATTTATACAGGATTGAAGTGATTTGTACAGAGTGGAATTGAAATAATGTGTATAGAAACCAAAGGTACAAAGGAATAAGGGAGACCTTCCTGTTGAGTCACAAGCTTCAGACTAGACCCCCTTGCTTTGGCTGGATTTAGACTGAGCCTCAGACTTGGTCAATGGTTTATGTCTAAGGGGTGACAAATGCAATTTAATAGAAGTTTGTGTTGTTAAAATGAATCACAAGATTTCTAAAACTCTTGAGTATTGAAGCTAATGTACATGCACTTACACTTAAGTATCTAACACAACGCACTAGGATGGAGATATGTGGATATATAGATGTATAGACATATATACACATACATATGTTAAAAATTTCCCTTGGGTGCAGTGACAAGTAATATTACTAATATTACTATATTATTACTAATAATATACTCATGTCAGCTTTCTCAGCACTCTCAAGGGGCAAAAGGTTGAGGGTCAGTGAGCAGCAGTAATGGCCCAAGCAGATAATCCTCCTATTTTGTAAACTTTGAGGGTTTGGGGGCTCTGAGAGGTGTCCCACAGTCTAGATGAGCTCAAAGGGGCTCTCTTGGCACCACTGTTTATAGAGGGTGAGATGATTTGCTTTAGTCAGCGTAAATTTACATCCTGGTATCGTGTCTTTGTTGGGAATGATTTACCATCTCCAAAGAGCTGATATGATAAGGGAGTACCCAGACCTTCCTGTTATCTGCATGGTCCTTCCTATCTTTGCTAGGTGATTAGAGTTAATGGTAGGGGGATGCCCAGACATCCAACTCCCATGCATTTATGCAAAGGCTAACAGGAATTCTTAGGGAAGCAGAGGGGTCCGGGAGAGAGCCAGAGGGACGGAGCACCCCAGTTTGTCTGGGCACAGTTTACCTGGTGCTGGTATGTGCTCTGGGAGGGGGCTGTGGGCTGATTAATAAAACACAGAGATGCTCAGATCCCTCCTTTAAGGTTAAGCCCTGTGGCAGGAGCTCAGCCTCCTTGGTAGCGATGCTCTGGAGGGGCCCAGAGCCTGCAGGATCATGCACTGAAGCAGCAAGCTCTCATGCAGTGCCTGGCACAGCAGCAATTACGCTTTTATTCCTATTTTTATGGCTTTCAATCTATCTGCTGATGAGAGAGGAAAGCAAGCTGCTGATCTCTGCTCGCTGCCAAAAGGCTCGTTAATTTGATGGGGTGTGGACCTGAGAGCACAGGGGAAGATCAGCACCCAAAATACCTGCCTGGGAGCAGGAGTGTGCGTGCAGGAGCTGCTCCCTCTGAAGCAGAGATGAACACAAGGTCACCTATGTCCCAACACGATGCTCCCACCCAGGGAGACTGGAGCCCAGGGGCTGGCAGAGCATCCCGTTGTGATGGGGCTCATGGAAAAGGGGATGTAAAACCAACCTCAGTTTTATCCCTTGGCCTGAAAGCCAGGATTAAATTCCCGTAATCTTTCCCAGGGTGATCCTGCTGCTGATGAACACTTTCGACCTGGAGGAAGGCTCTTTGACAGCGGACAACCTCAGCGAGATGAAAGACTACCTCATGGCCACGCACCCACAGGAATATGCCCAGTTATCACCACAGCTGAAGAACTGCAGCCTGGAAGCTGAACTAGATACGGTGAGTCAGGTCACCCTCTGCTTTCCTCACACCCAGCCCAGGCAGCCCCACGTGAGGCCGGGGGCTGCGGTTGGGCTCATTCCCACACCTCGGCATGGGATGGGATGGGACAGGGGTCACTGGCTCAGCCCAGCAAGGGGCTCACTTGGGTCATTAGCAATGGAGCTGGGTGTCAGTGCTGTCCTGCTGGCTGTGGCTGAGGGACAGGGCAGGACATGAGGGTTTGGGGTGGATGCTGAGAGCAGCGTGACACCATTTCCATGCAGTGTGATTAAACCAGCGCAGATCTCATCTGGCTCTGCTGTGCAAAACCACCACCACAGGTGGATTTTGCTGTGGCAGAGGGTTAGTTCCTATGTCCTTCATGGAGCTGAGGAGCTGCCGTTAACTCACTTCTTGCCCCCTTCTCACCATCAGGCTGTCCAGGGGACAGGGCTGGCATTTATCGTCTATTCCGAAGCCATCAAGAACATGGAGGTGCCCCAGCTGTACTCTGTGCTCTACTTCGTCATGCTGCTGATGCTGGGCATCGGGAGCATGCTGGGAAACACGGCTGCTATCCTCACACCACTCACCGACAGCAGGGCCATTGCCACCCGCTTCCCCAAGGAGGTCATCTCAGGTGAGTGCCCCCCATGTCACAGCGTAGGCCACCAGCGAGGGCACAGCTTTGCTGTCCCACTGCCGTTGAGGGCTCCTCTTTGACATCAGGTGGAGCAGGGAGTATCAAACATGCTGCCCAGCCTGTACAGCACCTCCCCTCAGGAGCTCTCAAAGCACAGTGCCCAGGGCAATCATGGCTGTGTGTTTGCAGGCTTCCCAACACACCCCAGCTCCTTCACATGGGTGTCTACTGACCAGTGGCACTCAAAGGGCCAGGACAAGTGCCAAGACACCTGCAGTGAGTGACTGAGAGTCACATCTCCAGTTTCCGAACTGTGAACCACCTCAGTCTTTGGCCAAAAGTGATACACGCTCCCATTCAGGCATGGAAATCAGTTGTCCCAGCTGAAAACCTGTTTTAGCAGGATGCCCAGCAGTAACAGCAGGTGCTGCACACACAGAGAATCACAGAATGGTTTGGGTTGGAAAAGACCTTAAGATCATCCAGTTCCAACCCGCTGCCACACCTCACAGGGAAAAACTTCTTTAGATCTAACCTGAACTTCCCCTGTTTCAGTTTGAACCCATCACCCCTTGTCCTATCATCGTGCTGTGACTGCAGGTCTGAGGAGCAGCAGTTTAAGGATACACCAGCAGAGTCACACAGAGACAGGTCTTTTCCAAAGGGAAAAAAATAATCTCTTTCTCCTCTGAGAAAGCTGCTTCCCAACAGGAATCAGCAGAAATCCCACGAGCTTTTGGTTTTCCAGGTGTAACAGCAGGGTCCCTGTTTGCTCCATGCAGGTGCTGTGTGTTTCATTAATTGTGTGATTGGCCTCATCTTCACCATGGAGGCTGGGAACTACTGGTTTGACATATTCAATGACTATGCAGCCACCCTCTCGCTGCTGCTCATTGTGCTGGTAGAAACCATCGCGGTGTGTTACATCTACGGGATAAGAAGGTAGGAAAGAGCTTGAACCCTCCTTTCTTCACAGTGGGATTAGCTGGGGGAGTGAATACAGAATAAACATACCTCCTTGGGTTAGATGTTTCTGCTACATGTGTTATCAGCAAGGTGATGGGGTCTCCCCTGCCCTGCAGACCCCTTCCAGCACCTTGAGTTCAGGGCTGTGTGGTGGCCAAGCTGTACGCACAGCTCCCTGCTCTTGTCTTTGGTCTCAAGGGCACCTCCTGCCAAAGGTGCTCCTCCTTTCACAGCAGTTCAGTGTAAGCACAGTTCTGGCAGCTCTGGTTTCAAAGATCCACAGATTTCCCAGGTCATCCCTTCTGGGTAGAAGCAAGATTCAGCACCAGGAAAGGTTTTAAGCAGCAGAGGTGTTTGTGCTCAGGGCACCTAAAGGAAAACGCTGTAGTATTTGCATTGTTTGCACACATACTGTGCTAGCAGACTGGCACCAACATTGGTATTCCAGCCTTGATGGGTTCAATGCCTTTGAGTTGGATCCAGGCTTCCTGTGTGATTTTAGGTACCATCCCCAGCATCTTCCTCAGGGACAGTCAAGTAACAGCAGTGAGAACAACTCAACTACACCAAGACCAGTAGTGTCTTCTCCACAGTACTGAAGCATCATTGCTTTTCTCCATGTCCTTACATGAGTAACGGTCTGAACTTACACTCCGGGACTTTTCCTACTGACCTATTTCTACTGACCTATAGCTACTCTTCCTCAGTTTGGGATCCTCTTGGAAGCCTTGCTCTCTTTTATTTGATTTCACCCTTACTTGTGAGCTAGTTCTTCAGACAATACCTCTCTGCTCGTTATTCTTCTGGTCAACTGTCCTCCCCTTTCCCATCTTACATACTTAATTCTGTAGGTGGTTTTGAAGTAACTCAGATCAAGGTATGAATTGAGCATATGCAGCTGTTCTCAAAAACATGGGTTTGTTGTTGGTTTCTTTTTAAATACAGATTTGAGAAGGATCTTTACACCATGATTGGACGCAAACCCAACTGGTATTGGAAACTTATGTGGGCTTTTGCCAGTCCTTTGCTAATTATAAGCCTATTTATATTTTACCTCACCGACTATATCCTCACGGGAACGCTGCAATACCAAGCATGGGATGCAACACAGGTAAAACAGTTTTGGGTTAGGGGTTGTTTTTAAACCTCCCTTAATTCCTGCAGGGAACTAAGCCTATATTGTTCTACACCAAACTGCCTTCTGAAGGCTTGAAGCTGGAGTCGAGGCCATGCCTTAATGTTGTGGAAAGGTAACGCAGGGAAAATGTGACCTAGTGCAATGGGTCTGTAAAATGCATTAATTTCCCTCTTAATTCTTAATTGACCCCTTCAAACAGTAACATTTTATTCATGTTGAAGACCCAAATACCATCTTAAAAATATAAACGGAAAAATTATGTTCAAAGTATAGTATTTTGAACAAAATTAGTGGTATTTTAACAGACCTGAGCTACTGCTGGAATAAATAATAATAATTTATACTAATTATTATTATTATTTCCATAATTTCCATACACATTTTTCTTCACAAAACTAACTTTTGTACAAGTTCTTCCCTGTGAGGGTGCTGAGGCGCTGGCACAGGGTGCCCAGAGAAGCTGTGGCTGCCCCATCCCTGGCAGTGTTCAAGGCCAGGCTGGACACAGGGGCTTGGAGCAACCTGCTCTAGTGTGAGGTGTCCCTGCCCATGGCAGGGGGTTGGAACTGGACGATCTTAAGGTCCTTTCCAACCCAAACCAGTCTGGGATTCTATGAATGCTGAGCTGTGTATTTATCACAGTGAATTACAACTGGATAAGTAATCACTGTTTTCATAATCTTTTCTGGTAATGTTCCTAGGGCACAGAAACAAATTAGACACGTTTTCCTGGGACCTGTGGCAGTCCTGGCCTGGTGACTGGGTGTCAGCATGAGCCCACAGGCTCCAGGAGAGGAACACAGAGCCCTGACAGAGGTCAGGGCCAAGCCACCTCATTAAGAAAAATCAATCAAGCCCAAATCTGCTCTTTCCCAAAGCTTGTATAAGTTAAGTTTTCTTCAGTATTTTTGTCAGTAGCTCGAGTTTTGTTAATTTTAAGCTTGTAGGGTTGGACAAAGAAAAGTACTGAGGGCAGCACTGGTCTGTACGGCCTGCAAATGCTTCTTGGATGTCCTGTTTTCATATGCATTCACAGCTTTGCTCCAGGACACTGAAAACAACCCCAAATCCAACTCTGCTTCTCTCCCTTGCAGGGGCAGCTGGTGACAAAGGACTACCCAGGCCATGCCCTGGCCGTGATCGGGCTGCTGGTGGCAGCATCCACCATGTGCATCCCCCTGGGGGCACTAGTAACGTTTATAAGGAAGAGACTGAAGAGGGAAAGCGTTTCAACCACTGCCTGAACGCCCACAGCTGGATTTGGGAAGACCTTAACCCCCGTCGCCAGTGGATGGGCACTTCGGGAAGACAGCAGCAACCATTATTTGTAGCAGCTATTTCTAGAGTTGAGAATCGTGGGTGCTATATTGACCAAAAAGTGCTCTTAGGAGGTTCCACAATGGTTTGGAAAAAAAGAGCTCTTCTTTAACAAGATGAAGCTTTTAAAAAGGCCTTTGTGAGAGAGGGGAAAACACAAGAGCAGCTCACAAAATGCTAGCACAAATTAACCAGCACATCAACCCATTACACAAGGTTAGGTAGTTGTTTCCCTCTGTTGTAGCACTGCCTATGGGGAAACATGAGCGACCAACTAAGCATGTTTCTGCACCAAAGTACCAGCAAAGACCCTTACCATCCCAGAAAGCCACTCCTAAGCATGCATGTTATTTGGAATGACATGTTTTTCTCGTCAACAGATGAAACTGTTGAAGTCTTGCAATGTGAATGTGACAATCCCTTTCCTCCAAGGGCGAAGTCAGCAGGATGGTATTGGAGATAAACGTGGCTAAAACTGCTGCTTCGATACTTGTGTCGAGCAAAGCAGTTTATATGTACATATATACACATATATATACATACACATCCATGAGCTGCAGTTCTCTTGCCCCCAGAAGTAGTAAACTTCCAATTCCAGTATGTAATTGTGCGCTGTGCTGTACTTTGTATTTTCTAGGGATGCACTTTAAGTACACTGGAAGAAATCTGTGCTAAAGCTGCTTTACAAGCCCCACCAAACAAAAGCAGGCCATAGGATTAGCTTTGACAATGTTCATGTCCAGATATATTCTAATCATGAGCTGTAACAATCCAGCGGTTCCACAGAACTGGTCCATTTCCCTATGTGAACATTTTATAAAGAAAGCAACATGTTTAAATTGTAAGCTTCATGTAATAAAAACCCAGTAAAATTATAGCTATGAACTTTAAAGAGGTCACTCTGAAGAACAACATTAGAGACACATTCATGGGCTGCGGGTTCTTAATATAGTGTCTTAACCATGTAACCATTAGAGGATGGCAAGTGCCTTATTAAAGAGGGATTAATTTCAAGCAAACACTGTTAAAGGACACTGAGACAAGTCTCTTGCTCTGGGGCAAGAGGCAGTGGTATGGCCTTCAGGGGTGGGTGGAACCTTGATGATGACAACCACCACTGACACCACGCACCGCGAGCCACAGGCCATGCCTCCCGCCCCAGGCTTCACTAACAAAGGAAAGACAATTTTTCACATCTCAGTTTATTAAAAATGGATACCATAAACAAGACCTGTACAAAAAAATATCCGAAATTGCCCACGATTTGGTAACAGTTGTGTGGTGAGAAGTTACCGTCTTGGGCCCCCTCGTCCTCTTCCACGACCTCGGCCTCTGCCACGGCCTCTGCCACGGCCTCTTCCAGCAACTGAGCAGATGAAACAGAAAGGATAAATCACATGAGACCCACTTTCACCTTGATTAAAACATTCTCTATCAAGCATAAACCGCATGCTGCTTCCCTGTGATGAGGTATCAAGTCAGGTATTAAGTAAGTTTGTTAAAGCTCAGTAAGTTTCAGGCAGTATTTTCATCACCTGTGTTAGCTTTTTCAGTATACCACTGCCACAGACTGACTGACTGTATCTTCACTGCAGAAAACGAGGGGATTTAACAGTTTGCTGCTCCCAAATGTAAGTCTGACAAAGAACTTATTTCTCTTATCTTTTTGAGAAAATCTAGTTTTTCAGGCATCAGAAAAAGCATATACAAAAGTATTCTGTTACTATTCATTACAGTGGAAAAGATGTTTTTCTTGCCACAGCTCGTGTTGGGGTTCATCAAGTATTCTGCTAAAGGGAAATGGCGAGTTTTAACACACTGTGAGATTCCCTAACTCAGCCTCTCTCAGGCACATTTTGAAAGGATCCCACCCCCAAACAGCTCCCAGTTTTCAGGGATGCCTCTGCCAAGTTCAGATGTGCTGCTTAGGCCAGAGTCTTAGCTGTGTGCTCCTGCTTTCAAAAACTGCCACTTTATGGTAAAGGGAAGGCAGAATCACAGAATAATTGAGGCTACAAGCAACTGCTGGAGGTCTCATGATCCAAATGGTGATAATGTGATTTCACCCCTTTCTCCTAAGGAAACATGACCTGTCCCACCAAGTTGCAAGGCCAAACTTTTGCAATTACTGGTTAATTTCAAAGAAGTCTGTCAGTGCAGGGCTCAAAAAGATACTTAGAATTCCATGGAAGTGGGTGGCTGGGTAAGAGCCACACTCCAGCACCCACATTTAGCAAGGAGGCTGTAACAGTGACTCTGTTCCACCATTAGAGAGAAGGCTGGTGGCATTTGGTTTGCTGGCAACAGACTGACCCTGTGAAATACACAGAAGCATCAACACCTGATTGAATGATTACAGCACCTGCATGCATCAGTAGCAGCCACATTCACAAAGCGCTGGCAGACTCGGACCCCAGGCATACGTTCCATGTACACCTCTCAGCCAGCACCCTGCCTTCCACTGACAGTCTCATTTGCCAAGGACACACTCTGTGTTACACACTTCTGAAGCCCAAGGGCATCTGCAGGTTAAGGCAAAGCACAGCACAACACAGCAGTGGTCTGAGTGTGCTTCAGGCCCCTGAAGATGCAAGGAGGATGAAACTGAGGTAAACAGCGCTATCGCAGCTCCTTTCCTCTCTCCAAAGTTAAAAAGAGATAGTGATGTTCTTGTTCACATCACATTGTGAGGTTCAGACAAAACCCAACCCCACCACACTCACTTCTCCATGTGGTCAGATTGTTTTTAATGGACGTGAGAGGAACAAAGGATAAAGGAGCTTTATCCTTGTTCCCTATAAAGACAGTGGCCATACCCCTTGTACACTGTGATGCACACACCATAATGTGCGTCACACCACTGCCGTGAGGTAAGCACACCAATTCATAACATACACATGGATCAAAGACCACAGATCCAAATACTTAAACACTAGTTACAGGAGAAATGGTACCACATTTAGAGCACAATCAGCTTTGACTTACAACTTACTATTTTAAAAATACACAGATTAACTGCTGGGCAAAATACACAGTGCCTGAAGACAACCTACACACCTTCTGGGGTTTACTGGATATTAACCTTAAACAGTGTGGATTAACACTGAATTGCTCTCTACACTGTAAGGCTTCTAGGGAGGAGGTTTTTGTTCAACAGTCTTGTGATAGATTAAGATTTACTCAAGCTTAAAACCACATTTTTTAAAACAGATGTACAAAAAGCCACACATATGATTCCACATGGAAGCAAGCTCTACAGATGCTAAGGTGGGGAAGACAGACTTAGCCAGTCCAGTGTCAAACCCTCAAAGATCAAAGAACTAGCTGCCAAATGCAGACATTAAGACACGCAAATCCGATGTTTTCAGATTCAGAGTGCTAAAGTGCATACAAAGGCAGAACAAACACAGACCAAAAAGCACAAACCAACCTGCTTCTCTTTTCTTGGATTTGACTTTTGGTTCGACATCCACTAGCAAAGTATCCAGAGGCAAACTGTCGGGCAGGATGAAGTATCGGATGTTATTCCCTCGAATACTCAGCGTCTCCAGCTGTACAGGTTCTCTGTTCTTCAGTGTCATCTTCACTGCTTTGAGATGTGTGTTCATACTGACATCCACTCCTGAAAAAACACAAGTCTAATTTAAAGGATGAAAAGCTCTAAGATGGTCCCTTGTTGGCTGGTTTTATGCTAATTTGTTGATTGCTGCCTTTAGCTCCTCCTTGCTAGAGATCTTGATCTAGGCAAGAGCAATTTTGTAAATGGTTAAAACAATTCCTCTGAACAATAAACAAACTGCTGCTTATTACAGAAGTCTAGTACTAATCTTTGAACTCCTTCAAAGAGAAGCAAACCAAACCTTTGAGGAGGAAAAGCAACTGGATCATTTCCTCTTTCTGTAAGCCTTAGAAAACTCATAGAATAGTTTGGGTTGGAAGGGACTTAAAAGACCATCCCGTTCCAACCAGCTGGAAACTGCAGTTCACAAACACCTGCTACTTCAGTGACAGGGCACCCACCCCAGCAACGTTTTCACGCGTTCCAACTCCTGCACAAACAACCCTTTGTGCTAAAAATAATGATTGTCTCGTTTCATGAACGCAGAAAGACAAACTGTAAGATATCTTACCGAGAAAAGTAAGTGAGGAGCAGGCCAGAAACAACCACCGCTGTGCTGTGGTTATTCCATAGATTTTTCTGTCCTCTCCCCTTACCTCCAGGTTTTACACAGCTCTGGCACCTGCACTTGGTTTGTGCCAGGTTCACATGACATGAAACCTGCCCCTTCACCAAGCCTGCACTGCCCAACCCACACCCTAAGAGGAAGAGGAGATGGCCCAGCAATGACGGACACAGTTCATGCACCAGTGTAAAGGGAAGATCCTCATTTTAGAAACACAGACTGCATCAAGTTTTTACAGAGAATGAGAGACTCTGCTCACCAATTAAGCCTGCAAGAGCACCCAGGCCAGGAGACAAGCAGTTTGTTTGCTTCCTACCCAGCTGGGTTCAACAGAGCTTGCTGCAATCAGACACCAGGGTGGTGCTTTCATGTCTACTCAAAGCTGATGGATCTGGCAGCAAAATAATGTCAGTTTTGAACTTTGCCAAATCTCAGCAGATTGCTACTGGCCAAAAAAGCACTTCAGCAATCCCCTGGAATACAACTCTGCCAAGTTTGAATTCTATTTTGTTTTACTAACAGTGCCTGGGCAGAAGAGCTTCTAAAAGCAGCCTGAGGTGAGTGAAGGAAAGGAGACCAAGTGTGTTCATCAAGCTTAACTGTAAGGGTTTGCTTCATCAGATACAACGTGCCCACCTACATACCTGGTCATCTCTAAAGCACTGCTAACACGAATGTTCTCAGAACAAGATCCCTCACTGATATTATTAAAGCAAACAGAACAGTCTGCTTATTTTACATGACATGAGAACAATACAATAAATCATAAAGGCTTTTCCTGCAACAGAAAAGTTTCTGGGAGACAGTAACATCCACAAACTTACACAAAAGACCTTTGGCATCAGCAGGAGACCAGGTTTGCAGCACCAGGACTCCTTTTTACTGTGTATCCCCCATCAAGCCCCGTGTTTTCAAACCCGTTTCACGAAATTAATGTGATGAGACCCCCCTGCAGTCCTGCTCCAGCTCTGGGGCAACAGCACAAGAGGCATGTGGAGCTGCTGGAGCGAGTCCAGAGGAGGCCACCTATGGAGATGCTGCGAGGGCTGGAGCAGCTCTGCTCTGGAGCCAGGCTGAGAGAGCTGGGCTGGGTCAGCCTGGAGAAGAGAAGGCTCCTGAAGGGGGGACCTTACAGCAGCTCCAGTGCCTAAAGGGGCTGCAGGAAACCTGGAGAGGGGCTTTGTACAATGGCCTGTAGGGACAGGCCAAGGGGAATGGCTTTAACCTGCCAGAGGGGAGACTGAGATGAGCTCTTAGGCAGAAGTTCTTCCCTATGAGGGTGCTGAGGCGCTGGCACAGGGTGCCCAGAGAAGCTGTGGCTGCCCCATCCCTGGCAGTGTTCAAGGCCAGGTTGGACACAGGGGCTTGGAGCAACCTGTTCTAGTGGAAGGTGTCCCTGCCCGTGGCAGGGGGTTGGAAATGGATGAGCTTTAAGCCCGCTCCCAACCCAAACCAGTCTGGGATTCTATGATTTAGAAGTTCACCTTAACAAGAGCAAAAACACGCTCAACAGAAATGATCTATTTTTGTAGATTAAAAATGCTGACACACAAAACTTCACTGATTTAAGACCAACACTTAACATTTGCCATCAAAAAAGAAATCCCTCTTCTGGCATTCGGCTGCAACGTTTCTGTTGTTACTGCACTTTTAGAAATGAAAGTCAGAGGTACTGAGACACCTTATAAAAATGGAGCTGTACATCCACTAGCAGTCTGATACAGCAGTAAAACTGCCTCCCAGCACCACCATCCTAACAGAATATCACACTTCCCACAGCTTTGCCAATGGTTTGGAAACATTTCCTTCCCTCACTCCCAAGCCTGTTTGGAAGTGAAGGCTGGACTCCAGCTCCCAGGACTACAGAGAATTTGCTGCCTCCCAGCAACACCTTATACACAGAAAGCTCATCACAAAGTAGATCAGCAGCCCAAGTAAGATCAACCACGGGTGTATTTGGTCACCAGTATGTCAAAGACAATCCGCAACTGACTGAAATTCCAAGTGATTTCATGGCTGCCTACGGGAAGCTGGCTTTCCACTGCTCTGCACTGCAACTTCTGCCAGTCTGGACACCCCCCCACTTGTACGTAAAGATGTGAACTAAAAAGAACACCTCCTGCATCTCCCAGAGGAGGTGCCCACGAGAGGGGGCACAAAACACAAGAGCTCGGCCGCAGCCCGCTGTGAGCAGGAGGGTGAGAGGCAGCGCTGTGCTGCCGCCTCCCGCCCGCCGTACCTGTGATAGTGCCATGCACCTGTGTCCCGTTCTTCAGCTCGATGGTCACGGTCTCATGGCTCAGCTTCATTAGAAACCTGGGAATTAAGAACAAATTCAATCGCTCGCTCCCATGTAAAGCCCTATGTGCGCACCGTCCCGCCATGGAAAAACGCTATGCCCTAAGTATTCACCCATCCCGAGCTCCTAAAGGCAGCGCTCCCGGATTCCGCGGGAGATGCTCAGTGAAGCATTATGCGAGAGCAAGGCACAAACGCCGCGTCCCGCCAGCCACCGGGGGCTGCGGCACTGCTGACACCGTTCGACCCGGCACCCCCAGGCACAACGGCAGCTCCTGCACAATGGAAGCGTTCGAAACCTCGCTAACGCCTCAGGGAGGCGATTCCAACCTAACATGGCGGGTTCCCCCCGGAAGGTGCTACTGCTGAGCTCCCGCCCCGGGAGCCCCCTGGCCAAGGCAGCGGCACCGGAGAGGAGCCCCCCACCGCCAGCTAACGGGGCCGGCGGCGGGGCGCCCCGTGAGCGGGGGCCGCGGGCCCGCCCGGCGGCTGCTGAAGGCGCGGGCCTGCTTCCCGCCGCGGCCTGGCGCCGGCAATCCGCCTCCATCCGCTCACCTGACGAGCTTCATCGCGGCGGGCGGCCGGCGCTGCGGCCGGGCGGCCTCGGGCAGGGGAGCGGCGGAGGCCGCGCCGCGGGGAGAGCAGCGTCCCTGGGCGGGCAGGCCCCGGGGCGCGGGCGGGTCACTCGGAGCAGGCCGCGCCGCCGCCGGGAAGCGGCCGCCCAACGCTGCGATCAATGGGCGGAAGCGCCGCTGCGCGCGCGGTCAGAGGTGCGCCGGCGCCCCCTAGCGGCCCGGAGGCCTCGCCCGCGGGGGGGAAAAGTCAAAGCTGTTCTCGCCTTACCCGATTAAAAAAAAAAATAAAATACATTTTAGAGGAAAATACTTGATTTTAAACCCACCCCCCCCCAGACTTTAACGTTTGTACTCAATGTATTTAAAAAAAAATTACTAGTAATTTTGTCTGTGTGTGGGAATTTACCCACATCATGAAAGCTGATCAGTCTGAAAGGTACACATGAAGCTCTTTCAAATGCTCTTTTGTCATTAAATTCAGGAAGTGCCAGCTCAGAACCTCGGTGAACCTTTCACGTTTGAGTCTGTAACAGAACAATGACACAGTGAAAAACACTCCAAACTTGAGAGAGCTGATGTGTGCTTGCTCTTGGGGAGGGAAAGGGAGATGACAACTTCCATTTTCACCCCCAGCACCTATGGCTGTGGTCAGTGAAAACCCTGAGGTTGTCTTGTGAGGGGAGAAGCAAAGAGCAGAGGTGACACTAGGGACTAAACATCAGAGAAGTCCAGCCACAGGAGTCCTCAGGCTGAGATCCAGCCATGGTAATGAAGATGGAACGTGAACCCAACACCAACACTGGGGCACGGGTACCAGTACTGAAGCATGGAACAGCAAGGTCTGCACATGCAGAGCAGAGAAGGAACGAAAGTGTCCATCTAGTGAGGAACAGTTCCTAAGGATCAATTTGAGAACAGCCACTCCAAAGCACAACACAGACCACGGACCAGCTATCTAGAAAAGTTGAACATTTTATTGTCATTTATGAGAACACCGTTTGTGATTTTAGAAATACAGACTCTTTGCAAAGTACTGAAATGCAGGTGCCTTCCACCTTCTGAAACCTACGTTATTCTACATCTTACAAACCTTTTATATTAAAGATTCAAGTTTGGTCATTGCTGCAACAAATTCTTCACTAAAGATGCAAGGATTTAGTTCTAGACTGCAAGACAACCGTGCCGAGTTTCAAATGCCACGTGCCAGAGAGCCATCAAAACTGTGACTTTCAAGTACAGAGTCTGTGGTGTTCTTGTACTTCCAGCCCGTAATGGAGCTCACCTTTGAAAACTTTAAGTTAGAGGGTTTTCCAGTTAACTGCCAACTGGTATTTCTGTTACAGCATCTAGAAGCAAACAGACACCTTGCAAGTACTAGTGCTTATGAACAGGTTATGTTTACACAAACCCCGGAGAGGCCGCCAGAAACATTCAAGGTTAAAATGAACAGTTAACAGTTGCAAAAATCTGTACATATTTTCAGTTGTAACTCAAGGAAACACCCAGAGTCCAGTGTTTTGTGTTCTAGCCTCAACTGTGCTCGTCCCAGTATTCTACATATTCCTCCTTTGCCCCCATTTTAAATGTTATACTTCACAATTTGAATATACAGCTGTACTTACAGGAACTATTAAACAAAGCACAGCGCCTTAAGCAAGTTCCATGGCTGGTTTTGAACAAACCATATAAAATAAGTGACAAAATAGTTTAAAATTGGTCCTCAATTAGGATTATTTTTTTTTTTTTATACAGCTTGGAAGCACTAAGTTTAAAGACACACATTTATTATTAACCAGCACAAATTATCCTGTAGCTTTTTTTTTTTCTCCTTTTTTTTTTGTCTTTTAAAGAGTATGTTACAATATCATGCATGAAAAGCAAGCGGCTGCTCCCAAGTGCAAACACAGAGTTTAGACTAAACACTTCCTCCTCGGGTTGTTCTTCCTTCTTTCATAAATTTCAACGTAACCAAGAATAGAAGCAGCTGACAAGCAAAACAATATGAAGTTCACCTTTCACGTTGCGACCCATTCTTAAAGTAATGGAATACTTTGGACCTTTAGCATAAGGAAGGTTCAAGAAACACTGCAAAGGATTTTTACATTCTTTGATTTCATTTACATCTTTAGAAAGAAAAATTCTATATTTTCACTCGCTAACTAAGGAATCATCTGGAGACTGTAGTATTGAAACAGTGCAAGACATTTGCAACTTCAGGAACATCCAATTACACTGCCCTTTCACCCAACAATGATAAGTAGAATATTGCATCAGTCCTAGATTAACAAGACAGGACAAAAGCTCATTTTAGGAGAGCACTAGGATTCAAAATATCTTTTCTATTTAGTGAAAAGAATCCACACACAAATATGCACGAAGGACTCCTTAACGTGGACTTCTATCACAACAAATGTAATCCAGTGTAAGTCTTGGAACAAGACATTTTATTGGTGTGAAGCTGTATTTGTTCAGAGTCTAGAAGCTCCATTATTAATGCTTCAACATCCGGGTATTCTGACACACAAACAGCACCAGAGCTCTCACCTGTCAAGCCGGAGACCAAGTATTCAGCTGAAACAGCCCAGGCAGACTATGAGCTTAAGCAGTCCCTTACGCCCTGAAACATTCCAGACACCAAAAAGCTGATTTCCATTTCTGCACTGCCTCAGCAAGAGTGGAGCCCACTCCACTACTACAATATTCCAAAGACCATTGCAATTAAAGACTGTTGAGTCAAGTCTCAGTTGAAAGCTGCTACCACCAGCAGAGGATACTATTTTCTCCCCCTGCCCCCCAACACTGCCAATGCTAAAAAGATCACTATTCGGTGTGGAAAGCAGGTCAGTAGAGACTCCAAGTGTGGCTCGAGGAATCCTCACTACCAAGCCGCTTTCCACACACACAAATTCAGTCCATCTTCTCTTTCTGGACCAGCTTGGGTGCATCTACAAAATCCTTGCCGTTGTAAAGGATGATAGCAAAAGTTCCAGAGCTTGCACTTCCCCAGAAAAACACATAGGCCATTGTCTCAGTCCATGTATCACCTGTTAAGAGTCAGATAAACATTTTAGTTTCATTATCTCCAGTTACTAGAGAGAGGCTTTTTAGTACAAAAGCACAATATTTCAAGCCCTCCCTCAGAGATCTGCAGTCAGATGAAGTTAGAAGTCCTTCATGGTCCTTTCTTTCTCTATTTCCTTACCTAGAAAAGCTGTGTTTGCCACACAGTTCTTAGAACACTTTGAACAGCCAGATACAGAAGTTGGAGGCCAAGAACTCTGTTGGCACTGATGTTAAAAAATTCAAGGCAAAAGAGCACAAATCTTCACAACTCTCAACACAGATTTAGATTAGACACATGCATCAGAACAGGCTTATGCCTGTATCTGACTTTCCTGAACTGTCTTTCTGCCCCAGATTAGGTATTCTTCTGGGAACTCATCCAGCTATACTACTACTAGATGTCTACTTAGGTGCAGCTAAATTTGGGGGCAACTAACAGCCCCTTAAATGACTTCCACAAAAGTTTTAACACTGTTTTCTAAAGTAGCCCAGGTTTTCCACATTAATGATACAGTGCTAGCTCTCAATCTTTAGAGCCACGCTCAAACACCTTTTAGTATGGCATAGAAGCAATTTTATACTGAATAGCTGCTGGTAACCTTTTACAGAAAGTCTGCATACAAGCAAGCTAATTCTGTGCAATTAAAAATAGTGACTTACCAGCCATTAGCAAACAAATAATGCACATGGAGAAAGCAACCACCATAATAATAGGCAACTGGGGAAAGAGAAAAAGAATAATCATTGGATATAGCAGCACATATATGCCTTGATTTCCTTTAATCAGTAGTACAGCCCTTTAAGATGTGCTGTACTACAAAGCTATTTACTTGCTTTGCAATGAAGTTGCTTTAATTCCTGATTCACCTGCTGTCAGGTACAAAAAATTTTGGATAGCTCCAAAGTTTGGAAGAGTGTGTTGAATTCACTAGGTTAATTCTTAAAATACACCTTCTATCTATTAAAAGAGAGATTAAAGTTTGTGTTTTAAAAAAAGTAAAGTACACCAGCCACTAGTTAAACCCAGAATGTCCCCAAATCCCGTTTCATACAATAGAAGGGTGAGGAAAAAAAGAAAAAAGTGGGGGTTTTGTGTTACAGTCTATGCTTCTGCATGAAGAATGAGATCTTCACAAGCTGCTTCTGCAGAAGGAGAGAGGCATTGACAGTGATAGAGTTTTTCCCTCTCCACTTGATGAAGCAGATTTTTTAAAACAGCAAGCAGCAGTTTTTTCAATACCTCAACACACTCCATTTTCTGCCAAGGGAACAGGCTGGGTTTAGTCCTATAAGCAGGTATCATAGAAACATAACCAGATTATAAGGACACTTCATTACTCAACAGACGAGTTCTACTTAGTCACATGAAGAAAGTGACTAAAAGGTTATAGGTGTTTCTCCAGTCATGAATAAAGTCTGCATACTCACAGCTAAGAACTTCCAATCTTTCTGGACATGCAGAGGACTAGCAGGTTCTACTTCATCCACTGAATAATTCCCAAGAAAAAGATCAATTGCATCCTGGAAGAGAAAGGGAGAGCAAGAGTTAAAATGGATGACAATGTTGTTGCATTTCTCCATAGTTAAAAGCCTAATTTACCTGTCTAAATCCATCAGAGAAGTTGTTCTTGTAGTAACGTATTAATGAGTTCCATCCATCCATTATTAAGCCCCACTGAGTTCTCTTACCAGTTCTGCAAAAAGGAGTTTTGCAAAAATATTTCAGATAGGTTTATAAATTCAGGAAGATAACTTCAGATTTACAGTTCTTTCATGGGTTTATGTTTAATAAGTGTATTTACATGCAGGTATTCATCTAGTACTGCCTCTGCATTATTACCACACAATACTTGTAACTAAGTTTGAAAGTTACACTTCTCTCCATCCAACAATATAAGTATGCCTTGAAAAAGCACATTTTCTTGGGTTTATTTCCAGATAGCCTTTTCTCCTTTCATATGAATGCAGTGAAGAATGGTGTTCTGTAGACTTTAGTCTGACATTTTACCAGTTGAACCACTGCAAAACTTGTTAATGGCCTTCTCGGATATGAAGGCTTAAAGAAAATCCCAAACATACCAAAACAAACCCAGAAGGCCTTTACAAGAAAAGCTGACTTGCCTTGTGTAGTCTGTCTTTAAGGCACCAGTTCCAGCATATTGTTTGGCACAAGCATTAGCATTGTCAGCCCATGCTGTGAATAGGAAAACATTAAGAAAGATTAAGGAAGTTATGTACTCCGGTTGGGGAAAAAAAAGCAATTGTTTGAACTCTATAAACAGCCTACCATTTTTGTAGATTTTCTCAAAGTCTGCCTGCTCTTCAATTCTCTGTCCAACATGCAGAATACCAAGCCTCTAAAACAAAGAGCAGACTGAGGCTTACTAGGAGTTCACTAGAAAAATTAGAATTTGCTTTCAGAAAAAGCTGGATTTACCAAACCAGAGTCTGGCTAATGCGTTTCAAGTAGCACAGTAACTCAAACATGCAAGCTCTTATTGCAGCGTTAAAATTGTATTTCAGTTCCAAACAGAAAGCCTCTCTCCTCTTCCTGCGTCTTAAACGAGAACAAAACATTTACCTGAAGCTGGGCTTGAAGGGATCGGCGTGCCAACAAGCTCTGAATCACATTAGTCCGATCAAGGCAGTCCATGCAGTTACTGCGGAATATTCCTTCCTGCTGAGTCACAATTTTACCATCGGAATCGACTAGAAAATAACTAACACATACAATCCACTTAAGTATTTATAGACAACAATCCATATAAACAACATCTTTTCAGAAGTGCATATTCTAGCAATCAAACACAGTTGTCTTGAGCACACAAAGAGTTCTTAGATGTGACTTTGAACTTTGAGGTCACCTTGAATTCTTCCCCTCCAACACTGGAAACCAGCATTGATATATGAACATCTTGTAATCTCAGGGCACTCTTGCCCTTCTAATTGCACTCTTCTAGTTTAGAAAGCCCACCAGCAATATTGAGTTATGTCACTGGGACGAGCAGATTGAAGTGCAGAATCAGAGCCTTACATTTTATTTGTTCAGTTATGGGAGGGACCCAGCTCCACAGATAGCAAGATCATTAACAGAGTGTAACAGCAGAAGTAATCAGATTTGTATATACCCAGTCACCTGGTTCAATCCCTGCACAGAAGAGTCATATAAACTGTCAGGCATACTTCTTCCAGGAAGGTATTCAGATCTTTAAGGCTTAAGTTTGAAAACCTGCTACTGTCATTCCTCTCTCCATTATGAGAACATCTGGGGGGAACCAGATGTTCTCTTTTGCAACTGTATATGCTAATTGTTACCTCAATCTTTTTAATCAACTAAACTAGGTGTCTTTGAATTGAATACTGAACTGCATGCAAGTATTTAGATAACTGAGCTGGTAAAACAAATATGCCGATCAAGTTATCAGCTGGATGTGTGCACAGGACAGAACTATACTTGCCCTTCTGCCACAGCATGAAACTTCCAGTTGCCTAAAGATTTACAGATCACATTCTCTAGATTAAGTTACTCTATTATGTAGTTATGGACTCCGAATGTGGATGAGCATAGGATCTGTTACTGTGCAGCATTTTAAGATTCTAATGTTTTAGAGCCATGCAGAACTAAAAAAAAAAAAAAATCAAGAGCCTTAGAAGCCTGTGTGTTTACTTTGATCAACTTTGTGTTAACCAGACCCATTTTCGTCTTTCCTGAAGAACTAGTTTTGTTAAACCATGTTTTACATTGGTGTATGATTAAAGGAAACTAACACCTGTGAAATCCTCATTTTCCCCTTCTCCCACCAAGCTTTGCCTAGAACTGATATTAGGACAATCTGTATAGGTGAAGTGTAGACACTTCTGGTGAATAAAATAGTTTAAGTGCTGCATCTTCTATAATTGCTCTAAAAAAATTTAACACACCCTCACCCCTCAAGCCCAGAAAGCCAGTTCTCTCTCTGACAGGGCTTTCCCAACTGGATTTAACCTGCAGAAAAGAGTTGTTTACCTCCATTGAACTGTTTACCTCCCTCAGGGTTGCACAACTATTTCCTAAGAATATCAGAACTCAGACTTTTCTGTTCCTATTTAAGCAACAATCACCCTAGCTGAAACAGAACAAGGCATGGTAGAGCCAGCCTAATCCTGAGGAAGAATCTTCACTTTTGTATCTTGTTTTAGAGACACATGGCTTTATGGGATTCAGTATTCATTCTAAGAATAAAGGATCCTTGCTGTATGGGAAACCTACATGCTTATTTTTCCTTATTCAAAGTGCTCAAAGCCAATTTATTCTTCAGCTCTTCATGTATTTTTCAGGTCTTTTTTTGGTGGTGGACAGAGAATATTCACTACCATCTGATTAATTTATACTATTCCCATAGCCTTCATTCCTGGCAAGAGATTTCATTCATGAGACTCCTGCTCTAGTTTACAGCTCACTTGGGTTTTTTGGATAGAATATACCACTGCCAGTTTTATACCATTTTAGTTGATCTACTTTGTGCTTTAGGCACAAGACTTTAGGAACAGGAAGGAAGCAATCAAAAAAGCAGAACAAAGGAAACAGTTTCCGTAGCAATCTACATGTCTACAAGTAGCAAAGACCAAGAAGAGCTTAAAACACACTTGTGGGACTACAAGATTTAAGTTGATTTAGACAATTAGTCTAGTTTTATGACTCAACAAAATGAGAATTTGTTTCCTTGTGGTTACTTATGTTAGCAAGGACTAACAGTCAGTAGGCCTTTGGAGCCACAACAACGTGTGCTAGAGAAACTGTCAAAGAGAGAGCAGGTGCCTGTGGAAGGAGTACTAAGTGCTGGACACTCAGTAGCAGTACAGTTTGCTGTCAACACCACATGGAATTACTATTGGTTGAAAAAAAGTATCACTTAAGGAGACTACTTTTGTTTAATAGCTTGTTGTATGCATGCTCATTTCTTTGTCTAACCTTTTACCCTAAGGCACAAATGCAGCTCTTGAGTCACAATGCAGGACTGCTACAACTCCCAGAACCATTTTACTGGGACATACAAAGGTCTTTACATGTTACCCACCACCTGGTCTCTAAACTATTGTATCAGCAAGAGATCAGAGATATGGAAACACTAATGCATACGAATGCACCTTCTTTACAGAAGATTACATGTATGGTTTGTTGTGCTCTGACTCAAGACAAGAGCAACTATGAAAAAGTGGTCTCATTTTATAACAGCACAGAAAAGAACTGCAGAGCCTTACCTAAACTCATCTTGCTGTTCTGCTAGTTGATCCATCAAAATTTGAAGTCGATCCCATCTCATCCGACTGCACTCTTTATGGAAGTCAAATGCTACGTATCTGTTTAGAGAGAGAAGCATCTTTTCAGATTAGGTACGTGCTGCAGTGAAGGTCTCAGAACCCCCTCCCAGGGAAAGGCTGATCTATAAACCAGCTAGTGACAGAGGATTGGTTTTTCTTGAGAGATAGCTTCCAGCAAGTCTCTGTGGATTTTGTCAGCGCTCTGTAATCTTCCTGAGGCTGCACTCATAGCGTGCACAGCGACAGCATTTACATTTCTTTACAGGACACCACTAGTCTGGGGAAGCACACATTCAGTTCCAAGTTACTCATTCTACCTTCTGGCTAGTATTTTCCCTCCAGTAATTACAGAAGGGATATGAATCTGATTTCACTTCTGATTCTTTTGCCCTCCTCTCTTCCAAGCAATGGCATTGGGAACTTCAGTTCACTTTGAAAGAGACTCAGGTGTTGAAATGCAACATTATTTGCTGGCATGCAGCATAATTCCCTTGATAACTCTCTAAAAACCTGAGACAGGTTCTGTTTGAACAGCTAGCTTACTCTGTCATAAGAGAATTAAACAGCTACTGACTTAAACAAGATTTTAACAGCCAACTCATTTCTGCTGAGAAGTGCTCTAGATGAGTGGTGCTGGATTCAGCTTTCATACACAGACACACACACACACATATATATGCTGTGAATTAAAGGACATTACATTCCTCCCCTCAAGTGTTTATAACCCAAAAATTACTATTCACCAAGTTTAAGACTATTTGCATAAAGAAAGATGGTATACCTACACTGAAGACAAGTGTTAGTCTGGCAGGTAAACGCCATCAAAACTGATTGTTAACAAAGAGAAAGGATTTTGGCAGCATTAACCGATTAACAAAGAGAAAGGATTTTGGCAGCATTAAGAAAAATGTGCTGACAAAACACTGCTTTTTAACATATACAGAACATCACTAAAACACACCCTGACAGAATTTTACATCTTGGTTTCCACCAGGTGACTTTATAACAAAGGTGCACAGAATTCCACAAGCTTTGTGCAGGTAACGTATCAATACCAGCCTAGGTGTGTGAGTGAGAAAAGAGCTCACCTTAGAAGTGATCTTTTTTAATAAAACCAGAAGAAAAATCCACACCCACATTCCAACAGCACACAAACACACCCCTGAGGGTAGTAAAAGAGGCATACAGAAGTAAGACAGACTAACTACCCCAGCGGATGCAGCAGCAGGGCATCATACAAGCAGAAAAAAGCTTGGGAAAAATTCAAAGTACATCAGGATTTATCAGGGCATTTTGATTATGATTCCTTAGTAATGCTTAGACAGAAGCGAAACCTTCTTAAAACAAGATGCCTTTTTGCTCACAAGTAGAACTTTTGTCTTTTAATATACATGAGTGACAATAATCCTATACAGCCATTTCAAGGAAAAGGTAGAGGTAAGTATCTGAGGGAGCTGGATGCTACCCTCTCTCCAGAAGTTAGTGAAAGCAAGCACAGACAGGTTGTAGAACTGTACTGCACTCAAGATTCCTACAAAGATAAGGAATTTCTCTTGTGATTAAAGTGCATTCTCCACTCTCTTGTCCTATTGTCACACTGAGGTTGACATTTAAATTACATGTTCCCCTTACTATTTCCTCTTTTATCTCAATAGTGGTTTGCCCACACTCAGCTCCTCCTTACTAAGTAGCAATGTAACCAAGCCCTTTTGCCAGAAGCTAATTCTGCAGGGCGTGATTTCTTTATCCTAAAATGCAGATCTTCACAGTTCTCATAGCACACTATTACTCCAATACTGGCATTACCACTGCCTCTGAGCTCCCTTCTTTATTCTGTTTGACTCTTCGCCTTGCCCCATATTTGCTTTGCAGTCTCACTTCTGCTTAGAATGTGAGCTCTGAAAGCTACCTTATGAAAATAAAACTCAAACATATCAGGCAGTTGGAAAAGGCCCCAAAGAACTGATCACTTTATGGGTCTTGGAGGCAAGGCTCAGCTTTTAACACAGAATGTATCCTTTCATTTCACACATACCTGACCATTCCATTTGCCATGTTGGCTACCATTTTGGCAAATGTTTGCTCAAGAGGCTTTTCTGAACCTTTTTGGTTAACCTGGGAGAGAAAGAAAAGAAAAAGAATATATATAAAAAGAGAGTATTACTCAAAAGCCTGCTTAAAAGAACATCAGCTTTTTCAGGAAGAACAAGTGAAAGCATACCAAGTTGACAATCATTTGCTTTCCATAGCTAATTATTTGTGAGTCAAAATGTCTTTGGAAGCCATCCATCTAGAAGAGAAAGGAGAAAAGTAGCATACATCTGTCAACACATTTAAGAGCTGTGATTTACAAGAAATCTCTATTATCATCTTTTTGATGATACCACATAGGTAGTAGCTGAGAAGTGTTTGATGTTCTCTGTTGTGCTAATACATTTCTGCTTTCATCCCCCCAGTCCATTCAGCTCGCCTTAATAAACATGCCACAAATAACACGTATTGTGCAGCTACTAGAACTGCTGCAAACAAGAACCAAAGAGAAACTATCCCCATTGATGTCTGGGCTTTTTTCAGTCTCTGAACTATCTTGAGTACAAGGCTTCTTGCTACTTCTTTTTAGAAGTAAAGCTCAATCCAGGATTGCCGATTTTTATTCTTCTGGTTACAGTTTGTTACCTCATCACACAAACATGAGCCCAGAAATATTTTTAAACCCCAAGACACAACAAACACTCACATACATGATTTACTGACTTGCTGATCTGTGGCTTTGGTTTATACTTGAGGTTTGGTCTTTGAGACCAGAAAAAAGGAATTGATCCACGGGTCTGCAAAAGAATGGAAGATAGTTTAAAACAACAAAAAACTTACAAAACCACTTGCCATTTGAAGATGAAGCAGACTAGATCAGTTTGTGTGCATGCACATCTTGAATACAATTTATATTTAGAAACATAGAGCAATCTACGTATCTTAAACCAGTGAGCAGTTCCTTACACTGACTTTACCTGAACAAACGATGCCTTGCTGCCCTTGTAATGCACAATTTGTTCTGTTTCAACGAAGTTAGCAGCGTGCCCTTCTGAATCAATACCTAGGTAGGAAAAAGACCTTATTAAGCAAGTCTGGCTGCAGAACAGTGACAGTGTATCAGCAAAAGGCTTCCTACCCTTCCTAAGTGCTCACAGAAAGCATGAAAATACCACAGAGCTGCCTGAAGATGGTAAATTAAACACCTCTGGCAAGAATTCAACATCATCTGTACCAAACTTAACTTGAAGCAGCACAGATCTGCTTAACACATTTAGATATTTCTAGCCACAGAAATTGAGCAGTTTAATACAAAATAAGATACAAATGCTTTGACACAGAAATATTCATAATTCAATAGCAATGGCACTGCAGAAACCAGCCAATTCTTCAAAAGCATGTATGTTGGGACTAAGAACAGAGAAAGTAATTGAAATCTATTTCCTTGTTCACTTTTTAACTTGAAACCATTAGAGAACACACCACTATTCACGGCTGCCCCGCCAGCACCAATGATGCTCTTATTGAATTTACTGCTAGGCCAAAATGGCTGTTACACACTTGCATTTAACTCGCCCCCCAGTAAAGTGTTAAAAAGCCCTACAAAGCTTTTGCAGTTATCTCTAGAATCAGTTTTAATACGATACCAGAACATGCTTCATATCATACAGGTTCCTAATACTTTCTTTGGAGCAAGAACCTCTTGAGACAAACTATCATAAGCATTTTCTGTGCAAGCCTTTATACAACAATTACTCTTAAAAGGTGAGTCACATATAGCTGGAATTTGCCTGATTTTAAAAATAAATCCATTTGCTACTTTACCTCTTACATAGTAGCGCACGCCAGCCCTGAAACAGCTTCTTCTGGAAATCAGCAGCCAGTCAAAACACTTGCCATTAATAGAACAAGAGTGCATAGTGATAACTATTGAAGAACATTAAGGAAAAGCCCCACAGTTCATTAGGGTATTTTGATATATCAAGAGGTAGGAAACATCAAGGAACCAAGTGACCACATTGAAAAGAAATCTGTAAACATCTCTCACACCAGTAACAGTTGAACATTAAACTTCAGAGCATTGGGATCAGTATGCTCATCACAAAAAGACAGGTTGTAGGTGACATCATTGGTGAACACATTAAAGCTGCTATAATTGAGAAAATGGGCTTCTAAAGAAGATTAATCTAGTGTTATCTTGTATGTATATCATTGACTGGACAAACTGCTGAAGTTCTGTTCAGTGCTACATCCATCTCATCCATAATTTTATTAAGCTATCTGAACAGTTTCTTGCTCCTATGGCTTTTAACAAAACAATATCCCTTCAAAAAGGCTTTTCTAGAACAGTGAATACCTTGGGCTATTACACCTTGCACCTGTATGTGAAACAGACATCACATTTACAGATGCCAGAACGAGCAGTAATGTAGACTGGTTTTCAAATCCATGCCAAGGAAAAGAATGAACGCATCTCCAGTGCGAGCTTCTTGCACAAGAATGGTTTCCCGCTTAGGCTAGATATCCAAAGTGGCAGATATCCCATAACCTGGGACTAATCAAACAAACAGGGACCACTGACAGCTAGTTTCAGTTTGAGAGTCTTGTTCTGCGCTGCTTACAATTGCCTTTATTTGGACTACAGTAAACTATCAAGTCTGAATAGAGATCAGCATTCATCATGAATGATTTCTCACAGGCTTTCATCCTTTGCCCCTAGAAACTGAAATCCACAACTCTGAAGCAAACACACAATCAAAATAACCAATTTTTGCAAGCTGCAGTATTCATAGAATCACAGAATGGTTTGGGTTGGAAAGGACCTTAAGATCATCTAGTTCCCACCCCATGCCCTGGGGGACACATCACCCTAGACCACATCGCCCAAGCCCTGTCCAACCTGGCCTTGAACAGTATTATCATCCTGCAGTCTTCTATTCTTTGCGGAATTTAGGTACTTTGTCTTAAGATTGGTAAATAAAAAAGAACATACATCTTGTTTACCAATAGCCCATTTTATCATGAAATCTAGATTCTACATTTAGGATTCAAATGGGACATAAGGCAGCCATGTCACACATGAGCACCTAACATGTTAAAAAGCACACTGACTGCATACACGGAACATCTTGATTTATGTGTGCATTTGTGCTAATACTGTTTGTAAAGAATTCCAAAAAATAATACAAATTGGTCCTACATAAACCAGAATGTTCTCACAATTCATAAATTAGACTGTGAAAAAGAACTATTCCTCTGCTGTCCTGGAAAATTACTGCCAGGTCCTACCCCTTTAATTCAAAACACATACAGCCAACAGTTTCCTGCAAGAAAGGTTACCTCTAAACTTAGCTGCTTAATCAGCCCATTTTCTACCTACAGTCTCTGTCTCAACTTAAATGGCATCTTGCTGTTGGCTACTTCCACACAGATAAAAGGAAAAAAACATAATTTATTGTTCTTTAGAAGAGTTGGGGTTTTTTTTGAGCCGCAAGGGAAGTATCAAATGTAGTTTAGGCTTTAGGTGATCAAAGTCTTGAATACCCAAGTCAGTCCATTATTTCTCATCCCTGCAAGACCCTAGTTGAACAAAATATATTTAGGTTTGGGGATGGTGGGGGGGAAGAATCTTTTATTTTACTAAAGTAAAATAAAGTGGCACTTTAAAGTGGCTAGTGGCACTGCACCAGTTCTGCTTAATGCTCTTCCCCGCATTTTCATCACTAAAAATTCAGTTTCTGAATTCATGGGTTCTCTAAAGGTGTTTGGTTAGTATTAGAATTACAGCAATACATACATGACTTATGCCAATTACTTACATAGTGAAAATAGGACAGAAGAAGGTGTTAATTGCAATCCACCCAGACTCTTCCACCCAGGACCTGCAGGATAAGGACTGGACTGCTTTGACAGTTCCCTTTTGCTATCTTTCCTTGCCACTCCACCTACTCCCATGACATTTTCCATTAAATGAAGTCACAGGAAAGAGGACTGGAGATCTGCCAGCTGCTAACAGTCCTACCAGAACAACCGATCCGGTCTGGAAGCTGTTCTCTGCACACATCTGAGGGACCTTTGCAATGGAGGAGCTAAGGAGAATGTGTCATGAGTTGCTCTGTCCAGTCTTGCCAGTCCTTTTCATGCTGCCAGTGCAGAAGCATCTGGGACTTATTGTTGATCACACACTGCACAAAGAACACTACCTCCAGAAAGCATTAGGCTTACTCACAGCACACACCCCTTCTCAAAAACAGACTCATGACAGCTTTGCTAAAACGGCTGTTACCCAAAGTGTTGGTGCAGAAAAAGCAGCTGGCTAGGAGAAGCATTCCAGGAGCCTTCAGCAGAACTTACCCTTTTATCATCAACAGGAACATCCATAATCACTCCTTCAAGTCAAAACTGTTCTCCCTTATTTTATATCCAAAGCAAATGCTAAATGAGTGTATCCTTATAGCAAGATAAAAAGTACTAAGGCTGATGTAAGAGCATTTGCCATATTCATCTTAACTTTCAATCTCATTGAAAGACAGTTATGCAAATCATGACTGTAAAATTAAATACATTAAGCCTTAAAGGCAGACTATTCAAGTATATTAACATGAGTGGGCTATCAAGCAATATCTAATGCTCACATCTGAACAAACTACAACTTCATTCTGACATTGTGTTCTATGTTATAATTGCTAACATAGCCAATAGAGCAGCCTCATCAGCAACCACTCTGCCGTCAGACTTCCATAGTCAGCTTTACAACATAAAAGGATACATCCGTGCATCACTGGTGTAGCAAACCTATGGATCTGAAACACATATAACACATGTTAAAAATACTAACCACTAGCAGCCAAAAAAAGATAAGTGGCTTTGTCTAAGAGTTTTGTGATAGTTTGATGTAATTTATACCCTTCCATTTTTGTTTTGGGTGCAGTAATTCTTTCCAAGAAAGACACATTCGAGGAAGACAGCAACATAAGTAATCCTTATTAGCAGCAGGGAAAAAGTGAGAGCCTAATCCTAATTACACAACCTTAACAAGAAACCCCAAGCTGCTTTTGTCCTTCTATACATGGCATTCACTCTTCTACAAACATGACAGATACAAAGCAGTACAAACTGAATACCTTATGATATGGTATTTGCTGTACCTCCACAGTAGGATGTCAGTAGAGATAGTCAACAACACAGGAATACTTCTATGTGACTAACATTTGAAATGCTTGGTCCTGTGGTTTTTGCATCCTGCCACTCCTGAATAACTTGGTCTTTCAGGAAAATTTAAAATTAAGATTTTCTAATACTGGAAGTCAGAAATGCCACAACTCATTACCTGAAACTGTTGCTACAGCAAGCCACCTGTAGTCAGTATTAGGTCATGCTTCCCCTCACATATCAGTTATCTCCCTTCTCTACTCGTGTGTTTTGCCTCCTGCATCTGTTTTCACAAACCAGCCACACTTGGCTTTCTTTGCTGTTCCCACCACAGCTTCTCTCTCATTTCCCAAGCTGTGTTTGCATAGCACTACTCAAATAGTATACCCAGTCACATGCCTCCAAATTATGCACAACAGCCCTTTAGTAATTCCTATCTTCACATTCCAGAAGCACTGCACAATCCAGCCTTTTGGAACAGTGCTATCAATGTAAGAGCACATCTCCACAGGTTACTGAGACAGAAATAGAAGCAGTGCGTCATTCAGTTCAACAAATGTGAAGTACTGGTAGAGAAAAAAGGTTGCTGTAGCGCAGACAATTTGAGAAGTTCAACACATATCCAAAGGATATGCGTTTTCACAGAATCGCAGAATGGTTTGGATTGGAAAGGTGCTTAAGATCATCCAGTTCCAACTCCCTGCAATGGGCAGGGACACCTCACACTAGACCACATCACCCAAGCCCCATCCAACCTGGCCTTGAACACTGCCAGGGATGGGGCAGCCACAGCTTCTCTGGGCACCCTGTGCCTGTGCCTCAGCACCCTCACAGGGAAGAATTTGTTCCTAATATCCAACCTAAATCTCCCCTGTTTCAGTTTGAACCCATCACCCCTTGTCCTATTGCTACAGTCCCTGATGAAGAGTCCCTCTCCAGCAGCCTTGTAGCCCCCTTCAGACACTGGAGGCTGCTCTGAGGTCTCCACACAGCTTCTCTTCCCCAGGGTGAACAGCCCCAATGTTCTCAGCCTGTCTTCATACGGGAGGTGCTCCAGCCCCTGATCATCCTCATGGCCCTAAATGACAGCCACGTGTAGTAGGAAGCAGTTTAGATCAGTCTGGCCATTGAGGTACTACAGTTGTGATTCATGGTCATGCCCTTGTATTTGCTGGATTAAGTGAATTGAAAAGTTACCACCGCACTTAGTCTTCATTTGACATTAAATTAAAGATTCTAAACTGTCAGTTTTACTCTTAATGCCAGCTTTAAGACCTACTCACTAGGCAAATGGAATTTAAACTGCATTCAGAGAAAGATGCTAGCCAGAAAAAAAGTTACGAGCTGAACCTTGCTCAATTTGTTATTAACAAATAAGTAGTTTAACTTCAAAAAGCTTGAAAAGTATATGCTGTGTAGTGAAACTTCCCCTTCGGCTTAAACGAGTATCGTGTCAGCACCACATCTTCAACTGCAGACATTTCCAAGAGTCATCTTTACTACATGTAGTACTGGGGACACTGACATGAAGTTGGAAGTTTGAAAGCAGAAGACTGTCACTGTGCTAAACTAGAAGATGAATAGTCACGTTATACTAGATTCTGGATGTCTGAAATAAGAGGCAGAATTACAGGAAACTGTTGCATGCTTAGAGTAAAAGCATATTCATCCTCCATTAATACAATCATTACAAAGTGGTTACCTCTGGTTGAGCAGCAAATTCTCTAAGAAGATGCCCATTCCACACAAACCGTGGATCTGCCTGCAGCAAGACAAAAAAGCCAACAGGCTTTTAGAGACTGTCAGTTCTGTATAATCCAGCTTAAAGGCAGTATCATGGTATCCATGCATTGCACAAGTTTAGGGGAACAGATGTACATGGAGATGGAATGCCTTCTTTCATCGGTATCCTTCATATCCTCAACTACAAATACAAATAAAATCAAAATAGTTAAGAGAAGAACAATTATCTCCAATCTTTAAGGGTGTTGCCTGACACGTGAGGCATACTAAACTGTTAACAACTAAGCTGCAGCATTGGAACAACATTCTGGTCTCTGCCCTAAGTAAGCAGGCCTTGAAAAGTGCTCTGAAATTGTAACTACAGTAGCAAGGTAATACTCAAAGGGGGCAGAAGGTAAAAATGCAAGGAGTTCTGTATGCAATAATCAACACTTCTGAGAATTGGAAGTTAAACAATACTTATGGCTAAGTCACCTCAAAAGGGTCTTGAGCAGGTTGCTGAGCACATTTCAGGATGCTACCAGATTAGTCACAAAAGTGATGTTTGCTGAAGAACACAGGGCAGGCTCTGGCATAAATCTCAACTTTTACATGAGGTAGGCAGACAATACATCACTGAGGATGAGGGTTAATTCAAGCTCAGTGTTGGAACATTCCTCTGTCTAACAGAAAACAAGAAATACAACTATCTGCCAGAAACTGTTCAAATCCCACTTGCAGCATCTTGAACTAGTGAAAGAGCATGATACAAAGTGCTCTTTACTGGAGCTGTTTCCTTCTACCAGTACCATTTTAAAACACCCAAACACTCACAAGTAAGAAACCAAAAATACCCACACACCAACTACAGGCCAATCTTCTCTTGTAGAATCGAACCAGACATGCCCAAAATTGCCACCATCCATTAAGTTAAGCCATTATACTGCAACCACAAGTGTGAAATTACATTAAAATTGTTTTAACCTTCTAACATCTGAATTTACTCAAAACTGATGCTGTTTCACTGTGCTTTACCTTTCAAACAACCTTCTGAAATGCCACAATTTTAAGTCAAACCAATTGTTTCATGTCAGCAACTGCTCTCCCTGGCAAGAACACTGCCAGAGCAGCATGTGACAACGCAAAACAGTCCAACTATAAACTGATTTCTAAATTGATTTTTCCCCAGCTTAGACAGTTTCAGTATCTAAGAGGCAACATCTTGTGACTCCATTGCCACCTCTTTGGCAAAGGAAGAAGAGGTGCTATTGACGTCCAAGGTTTCAGTATTTCAGCATCTAGGCAGTTTGGATCTGATTTATGCTGCAATATAGCTTGTTACCAGATGAAAGATTCTGGAACTCTGGAAGCACCAAAGAATTTCAATCTCGAATGCGTTTGGCTGTGTGATTCTGGTGTCACTAAGAGAAAAGCAGCATATTAAATTCATGCTTCAAACATAAGGAATAGGCCTAGTTTAGACAGAATACAACATCCTAAGGCCAACAGACATAAACCCCACAGTTCTGTTCCACGTGACCTTGGAAGAGAATATGAAGTCACATGCCATTTAATCCACTTTTGGGCAAAGGGTTAGGGCTCGACCACAACCCCTAAGAGTTCTGATAAAATGCTACAGTGCTGAACAGATTTGTGTACTGAAGCATTATAGACCAGCAGTTTCCACCCTTGTTCTAAGCAACCTATGAAGAAAGCTCAAGCTGTAACTTGACTCATTGCTTTGTCGTCTCCGTCAGCTTCTTTTTCCCAGAGAACTGCCCCAGTACAACCCAATTAACAAGCTCACAGAGATAGTTTAGTTACACAGTTCAGCAACAGTGCTATTTTTTACTAGTCCAATTATAAGGATTTGCATCCAAGCAACATGTAAATCTGTTTCACTAGTTTAAATTAATGATTTAAACAGTAAAGCCATTTTTAGTATAACAGAAGACCATAAATATTTTAACAGTATCTGCTACCATTTAGCATACTAATTCATTGTAAAAAAACCACCCCAAAACCAAAAAGGAAGGTTTCAGCTCAAGTGTAATGGGACCATGGATTTCAGCAACATCATCCTAAACTTTATGCAACGTTTCCTTTAGTTTGTGATAGTTTGCTTTGACATCATTTAAACATCAGCTGCATAAATGAAACTTAAGCCATGCAGAGCTGACTGATGATGTCCGAGACACAGACACTAAGTGAAAGTATATCCTTACCCTCTCTAGGAGGCTCATTTCCTGGAACTCTGGGCTCGTGTTGGCTAACCGTTGGAGCGTGTGCGTTAGGTCGTATGTTGTTGAGAAGTAAAATCCATCCACGCTCAAGACATGATTGAGCATTGATAAGAATACTTTATTGTCCTGCAACTGTTGAATGAGAAAAAAGGACAGAAGAGCTCTTATTTATTACCATTGAAATATCCTTACAAGCTACTGCTACTTTCTGAAGTGACGAGATGAACCTTGCTAGTGCGCTAGCACATGACATTATCCAGAGATTACCGTAGAAGAAAACCAAGAGACTGCAATTTTGGTAACAGTTCACTGATAACTTACACCTAGCACACTGCAATTCTATAAGAACAGTGGAGAGCAGAGAACGGTCTCCTGTGAGGTAAATAGCTACTGATATTAAACTAATATTAGAAGCTTTCAAGCAAAAAGGAAGGCATTAGTTTCCCTGAAAACCATTCTGTCAACAAGCCAAATGAGATGGCAATGCAAAACAAAGGATACAACTTACTGTCAGGATTACCCCAGTAATTAATCTGTGTTTTGGTTCAAGTTTTGTTTAACCTCATTCTTTTCCTGGAAGAGCAACAGATTCCCTTTCAGCTCCACTGGTTAGACACCCTTATCTACTCTTTATCAAGCCCCAACACATCTGTTTTATACAACCTCCATCCTTTCCCTCTCTCTCAAAAAAAAAGGAAAATCAATTCTTTCCTGCTGGGTAATTATGTAATGGAACAATTCTGTAAATTAAGCAAGACAGATAGTTAGATGACAGCAAGGCAGCTTATCGTAGGGGCTATCAGAATAGCAAAGCTGTGAGAAAGACTTAACAGGAAGAGCATAGAGAAGTGTGTACCATCTTACCAGAGGGGAAAAAATACACAATATGCAGAACAAACTCTGGGGATGATATTCACAGCTGCACAATGTGAGCTTGTTATCTTGAATGACATAGCTTTATATTCACCTACATCCAAATATTACATCAATTATAGCAGCCTGAATACATCAGAAAAAAAGCGTAGTTCAAAGAGCTTCTAAAAAGAAATTTTCATAGTTTCATCGAATTAGGTCCTGTGGTAATGGACATTAACATAAGATAATTCCCCCACAATCCCCTAATGAATCCACCTACCTGAATATCAGTTAAGTGCAGCATGGTCTTTTTGTAGGAGAGGATGTCAAAGTCTGTTGCTTTCCAGATTGCATGGCTGAAAATCTCACCTACTTTTTTCTTTTTTGTTATTACAATAAGGTATGTGCCTGTGAATCAGAAAGAATAAAGTTAAAAAGCACATAAATAGATGCACATATTAAGAAAAGGAGCCTATAACCATACCATATAACTATATAATCAGAAAACTGAAACCAATAGGAAAGGGTGAGGTTTCTTCAACTTACACCTAGAACTTCATGTTCCTAACAGTAAGGGGCTGGAACAGAAGCAAAACGCACTTGCTAAGCTACCCACTTCTCTATACTCACGGGTCTTGAGCTACTCATTAAGTTTAAGGAATTAAAAAATGGACAAGAAAAAGAAGCGTCAGCTACTCAAGCTGCAGACCAGAGACAGTCTGAAAGTCTTTAGGTTCGCAAATGCTGAAAGAGGCCAGTGGTCTTGAATGTGGTTTGGAAAGCACTGAGCAAGTCTGAAATGCATGAAAGGAAGCGTGCTTTGGAACCCAAAACCCCTATTCATCTTATCCTAAAAAAATATTTATCCTAACAGGTTCAAAATGGAGCAAAGAGAAGGGGGGTTCCTTTTCATAATTTGACAAGAAGTTCAGTGTTTTCCTGGTTGCATAAGTAACAAAGCAAAAAAAAAAAAACCATAATGAAGACAGGTCACACAAAGCAATTGATTTACACTTGCTGGTAAACACAACATATTCTTATTTCTACCTATCATATTTCAGTGCCATTGTGGTTTTGAAGAAAAAGAATACTTTAACAGATTGGATATTGATGGATAAAAATATCTCATGATCTACATCTTATAACCATTAAATGTTTACTTACAACTTCAATGGAGCAAAACAACGAGGGGCTTTTTTTTCCATGCAGAAGCACAGAACCCCAGATCTAGTACGTTTTTATACTAAAGCATTCAAAGAGTATAAATGCCGAAGCAGAAACACTTCACACTATATGCAGGAAGTTTGCCCATTATTTGTATTTACTGCTATACCTAGATATACACCAAGTTTTATGCACAGGTGAATTATATCAGGTATCTATATATAGTTAGTCAAAGAACAGGTATTGCCCCTACTTTTACCTCCACAGCTCTGGTGTAATACCTTTTATTTGGACTATTTAAGCACTTCAGAAATGCTCTAGCATGTTTGCATCTCAAGTTGTAAGTACTGCTTTTGGCTGGTATGTCAGAAGCATCCAGACACCTTATAAAACAAGCACATTCCATCCACAGCTATGCCACAAAGATGCTGCACAAATAGATACATCTGATACGAATTTTCAATGCCTTTTCCTCTTTGAGTATGCAACCTTCTGTTTGAGACTTCAGAGCTTTAGATATTAATTCAGCAATTTCCCCCCTACCCTTAATACTGTAATAAGTGAAGAATATTTATGTTTCTTAAAGACTGCTAGATATGGAACCAGTTTTACATACAATAACACACTGCCTAACAACATGATGTCATTTATTAACAACACAAAATCATTTACTTTAACTGGTAGTATCTTTAGTTTGACAGCTGTATATGAACAATCACTGCAAGGCTTTGGGGATGGAAAGAAAAAAGCTATTTAATAAGTTGCATACTTCCATATTTTATATAATATTCAGTCATTACCAAGCCTGTAAGTTGTGAAAATTTCCCTTTGGGGTAGCTCAGTTTTAAAACAGTCAGATCTTGTCAAGTACCTATGACACAGACGTCCATTGTATCACTCTTAGTCTACAACATCTACAATTCTTTAGAATATGAGCATATAAAGTTCAGTAGTTTAAGACCTTGTCAGAAGTTTACTGCATTTAACACAATGATGCTTTGCTTTGGTTGAGAATACTGCAATGAGTGAACTTAAATCCTTTCTCTGTATGGAGACTTTTATTCAGTATGCATGCTCATTATTTTTCGTTTTTCAGACTACTATCAAAAAGATCTTTTGAATAGCAATTCAAAAATTGCTATTCAAAAGATCTTTTGTATAGACTTTATTAGAGTTTGAGAATAAAGTAGACTGAAAAATGATGTAATAAGGAGCATGCATACTGAATAAAAGTCTCGAGATGTAAAGTCTGGAAGCTCAGACTTTGCACATCAGGTTTATTTGTGGCAGTGACTGTTTAGATCTGAACACCACTGAGATACTTCGAAAAAGCAGACAGCTCATTCTTATCTTATCCAACAACTGCCTAAAATATAGATTTGTTCCAGTCTGTCCTTTTCCTGTTAATGTTGAATTTTCCTTATATATGTAGGACAGTTGGAACACAACCATTACTTGAACTGCTGCATCTACTAGTCTATCACCCTGTCACTCAGTTCTGTACCAAGATTATTAATCTAAAGTCAAACTCCAAAACTCAGTACTTGACTGCTGCGTCAAATCCTGCGGCTAAGATTAAAACAGTTATGGAAAGTAAACTATATTCTTTGCGCACATTTGAAATCTATGCCTTAAAACTCAACCAGCTATCAGTTAACCCTTCCTTTAGAGCAGCTACTGGTTTAAGACGTACATGAACACTCATGATCAACTGTATTTGGATACCTCCATCCTCCAGCAGCCACAAGGAAAGCCCATCATACTGATGAAAGTGTAACTTCAGGTAAGTATCCAAGATACTATTTTTGTCTTTAAAGCTTCTTCAGCAAATATATTGCCTAAGTATTTTTAAAGAGCACAGTTCTCTTTTCCTTACCTGCTACCAATCGGATTGTTCCCAAAATACCATATATAGGCCTTGTAACAGCTGAAGGGGGAACATCTTTCTTGACTGAAAAGCAGAAGAAAAAAAACCATCATCAGAATTTCAGGCTGCTTCTTTCACGCCTATACTGGAAAACTATTAAAGTAGGTTTGCCAAAGCTTCTTGGTCAAATTTCAAGTTTTGCTAGAGTCTTAAGTATAAGCAGCAATACATCAGATTTCCAAAGCCTGATGGGGGGTGGGAGGGAAGGATATGGAAGCATTCTAACCCAATTTCTATGTTTAATCAAAATAGTCATTCAACTGAATAAATTCAAGCTCATTCACATGACAGTACAGCAAGTAGACTCCTCAATAATGTATTGCCCTGCCAGCTTCCAGAAGCTTTTTGTTTTGAAGCCATCAAGACATCAAGGACAAACAAACCATAAATGCTTGTATTTCCCTCTTCTGACTGCTTCTTCTGAGACCCAGTCTATTTCCATTTCAGAGACCCAGTTTACTTTTGGTCTCTCTCTGCAAAACTACCAAGAACAGCACAGATACAATATTCCAAACAACATACCAAGAGATCCAAAAGGTATCCAAATATCAATTAGAAGTCTTAGCCTGTTAAACTTTCCTCTATTCACATTTCTAGAACAACAGAAGGGACATAAGAGAAGCTTTTACGAAACACAAAACACCCGAACCGGAGCCAAGCTTTTTCCCAGAGCTTGGAGAACAGAGAAAGATAGCATTTGTATTTTCCTTCGTTTTAAACACCTTGCAGGTTCATCTGATAAAACCCCAGCCATGAGAACAGATGTGGACTCACTAAAGACTTGGGATGACTATTTAAAGAGTTTTGAAGGAGAAACTGAAATACTATACTACAACACCAAAATTACCAGTGGGATGGGCACACTGCTCTTACATGAAGTAGACAAGATACTTAATAAGAGACTGCTTTTATATTAGTATTACTGTAGCATTTCTGTCTGTTTAGATATTAGTAATGCTAAGGTACAAACTCTTGAAGCACTGAAGAGGAAGTCACCCATTGCCTTAATTTCATGTTGTCATTTAACTCAAGTTCTTTGAATTTGTGTGTTAATTTCACATTCTTAATAAAATACCATTTTGAAGACCTCAGCATCAGCATGCTTAACACTACTTGCACTGACATTTGAATCCAGATTTCCAACACAAAACTAAATTTACAGTGAGGGTTTTTTACTGTTGTTGTTTGTAGAGGCTTTATGAGAATTCAGGTTTCAGCATCAAAAGACAGCACTGGGACAATCTGCCAAAAGCTGCAGAAACTCAGTGTTCAGCACTTCCCATGTTTGGGACTTGTAGCACCAATCCCAACCAGCTTGGATGAGTTAGGTTTTACTGTTGTGATGGGCAGTCTTACAAAAAGAAAGAGGCAAGCACTATCACCCTGGTTACCCACAGCATCAACCCCACAGCAAAAAGCCATTTCATAGAAAGTTCTTTGCAGGATGGAATACAAAGTACTATTTTAAAACAGTAACTAAAGATAAAAACAATTTTCCCAGTATCAATTTAAGGTGATGAAGATATTTTGGGAGTGCCTAGAACAAAACAGACAGAAAGGATGAAGAAGCCTATACTGTGAAATGCTAGTGAGGGGAGTACCTGTAAGAGTGACTTCTGTGGAGACTCTATCAATAGCAAGCACATCATCTGCTCCATCATCACAGGCTTCCACATAAAACTTCTCTGGTGTTACATGCCTTTAAGAGAACAGATAGGAAAAAGAAATTTGTTTAGCAACGTTTACTTTGGCTTTATTTATTCTTCGCCACCTGAAGACACAGTAATAAATTTTAAACCTTATTTCAGCTGCAAAAAAAACCCCCAAATTCTCACTGGATTAATTCCCAACAGCCACTGATATTGACAGTGCAAAAAAGCAAGTCAAGCTAATTGGGTATTGCAAACCCAACAGTTTGTTTAATAATCTTAATTCTTGTTTATTACTGGAAGTTAGAGACATGAAAGAGAGTTTGTGTACATAGTGCTCCGCTCTAACTCATGTAAGCTTGAACTATGTCACTGAGAGGTCTGATAAGCCAACACCAAACTTCAAAATCAGAAGTTTAGCCAAGCACTTTCTAATATATCAGAAACTAATGTACCACATCCCTGATGCTAGTCTAACAAACACAAAAATCATGTCCAAAGTGATAAAATCACCTGTTTCACATTAGTGTGTTTGAAGTATTGTAAGAATCCACTGGAAACAACACAGGAAAGATGGAAAAGCTAAAGTGGCACACTAGTTTATTGAAGCATGTGTGCCAACATTAGCAGATTTGTTAGCCAGGTCTGTGCAACATCCGTGGGGTAACCTGTATCTTCCCTATCAGAGACATACTGACATCCTGTTCAGACTTCATAGCTACCCTTCTCTTCAGGAAAACTCAATGCAGTACAATGCTAGCCATAAAATTAAACATAATTTTCAACAATATTCCTTAAAAATACACCTGTTGAGATACCTGCAAGCCAGACATGTCACACTGTGCAACAACACAAGAGTTATGCAGGAATTACTTGTAGCTGCACATAGAAAATGCTAAACAAATAATAAACCCACTCTTGAACTAGTGTCCTTAAGTTTCATAATGAATTTTCTTAGTTTAAGGCTTGACAAGACCAGGGATCAGTTTTAAACATCTTCTTCTGGAAACTTACTCTACAGAATTGATATTTTTAGGCTCCTTCTCTCTAAATAGCTTTTGCATTTTTTCACATCTTTTTTTAATCCATCAGAAAGCTGAATTAGAATCCCAATTTAGATCATAAAACCCCTTTGTAAGAGATCTAGAAGGCCTCCTTTAACGTGTCTAACATCCCACCTTCCACCCACTAAAAGCAGGGCCAACTTCAAAGTTTATCTAACTTCAAAGTTAAACCCTATTTCTTTGGGAATGTTTTGGCACTCCCTAACGATAGAGATTCTACAACCTCTCTGGGCAATTAGAGGAAAGCCAGAAAAGTTGAAATGCTTAACTGAACTGAAAAAACAAACAACACAACAAACTGTAAAGCTATCAGTAGTTAAGTGTTCATCAGGTAATTTAATTTATTTAAAGGGAAATTAGTCTATGGGTCCTAAAATGGGAAACACATTGTGTTCCTTTTCTAAATCAGCCTTCTGAATCTTTCATGAATACTTATAAAATGCTTTATCACAGAATGGTTTGGGTTAGAAGGGACCTTTAAGATCATCTAGTTCCAACCCCCCTGCTATGGGCAGGGATCTTTGAAACTAAACCATCAGAGCAAGAAATACAAACATGGAGTTTGTTGTACACTGAAGACTTAAAGCCCCTACTTTGCTTTCCCTGTTTGTTTTGGATGAAGTGTACATGTGCACCCCTGGCTCTCTAAGGGGGTTTCATGGCAATAATGGGAACTGCTCTTACAGTGAAGGGCAAAGCTTACAGAGATAGAACAAGCTTAAGGGCATTTATAAGCCCTCCATTTGTTAAAGAATCTAAAAAGAAATACTATTTCAGGTGCGGTCAGAAACCTATTGCTTGTTGGCAGGAGACAGCAGTAGGCATTTTTTCCACCAAAGCAAGCTGCAGCTACTTAACTTCCACTGGCTTAGCTGAACAGTCAGCTTTTTCTGGGAGCTCAGTTGATGCAAAAGAATCCAGCTGAAAATGGGGAAAAGACAGTGCAAAACTCCATACTGGACCTGTTATGCCTTTAATACAGATGCTTATGCATTCTTACTCATCTACGTTAAGTGATATAAGTTGAAAAAAGTCTTTTAATATAGCAGGTTGTAAAACAGTGTCCAAAGTAGTAGCTTCAGTTTTTGAATACTCTGTATGGAGAAGACAACATAGACAAGATACCTACACTGACCATACAGAGCATTTCTATCCATGATCAGTAGTTTTAAAAGCTGCTCTTCTCATTAGAAACTGCAAATGGCCATGACTGTACTACAGTCTCAGCACTGAGACTCACTTCCATATTAGTTAAAGCCCGTTTCAAACAACTGAGAAAAAGCTTACAGGTGCAGAATATTTGTCATGTAAACAGATTTTATACTTTCTACACTCAAGAGTAATAATTTCTCCCTGATAAATGTGAAGTCTTTTATCCTCACCATAAGTTAAAGGAGAGAATTAAGGCTGCCACTGCAAATTATAACTCTCAATGTGCCACATGCCCTGCTTCAGTAGACCATCCCCCTGCATCTCTCTCTCTCTCAAATCCTAGCCCATATTTTGTCTCCTGCCACTACCATTGATCACCCTTTTAACAGTTTATCACCACCTTTATCTCCTCTTACACAATGCTTGTATATTTCTAACTTTGCTTACACTACATTTTACCATCAACACACATGAAAGAAAGCTTTGCAATCAAAATCCTCCTCCCCACAGTCCACTCCAAGACCAGATTTGGTGACAAAAGTGTCAAGTGATCCCTGGTTTCAGTTCAATGGACCAAACTGGCAGCTCGAACTGCTGTCTATGACGTTGAGAGGACTTAAATAACTTTACTTATGGTGATCCCAACAGAGGGATCACCATTAAAAACTGCCTAAAATACAACTGTACAACACAAACCAAAAAGCCTAATGCCTTGCAAAATGTTAAATCCTTGTTTCAGAAGGAGTGAGAGAATTAGTGCTCTTCAAAGTTTTCAACAAAAAGGTGATTCACTTGATCCTCGCTTCATTTGTGTAAATAGTTTAAAGTCTTCTAAAATGAATATAGTTGAGGAAGAGGTCAAAACTCAAAGAGGTTTCAGCCCAAATGCTGATTTACAAACCTACCAGTTACCAGAACTAAGCCAGTAGTCTCATTCTTGTTTAGGTGACCTTTTCAATCATTAAGACTGCTGTAACTGAGATGATTCCCCCTCACTTCTTTTTCAGGAAGGAAGCTGATGAATGCTGCATGCAGGAACGGTGTTTTTCCACAGACCCTCCTCAGTACCAAGTCTGTGTGTTGATCACAAGCTTAGAAAGACAACACAAATGCTTATTTTACTGATCTGAGAAGGAGATATTAAATGTTGAAAGAAGGATCATTCACAATGACTAGGAATCACAGATTAATTCTATTCTTCTAATGAAATAAGGAACAGATGAAAGTTCAAGTGCTAGTATTATATAAATAATAATAAATAATAATAATAGCAGTATTTTCCAGAAGCCCATAATGTCTGTAGTTATTTTTGAAACTGGTTTTCAAAAAGCCATATTCTGCTCTTGTATAACCTTCATATTTGACACTAGATCCTACCTGCTCCTTGGCTATGTTGTCACTGCTGTCTGTAACCATCCAAAACATCAAGAACTCTTAACAGCAATATCTTGCTTCCATTACAGCTTAACAGCACATAAAATCTTCACAGAGTTTGAGTTCCTCTCATTCACTTTTATTTTAAATACAAAAAAAACCCCTGACCACCATTACCATGGCCTATTTCTCAGTGTCGCTAAAGAAGAAAGGGAGTGATACATGGAAATATTTGACACTGATAATGTAATTCCTGATACTCCAGAAAAGGGAAGGTATTAAAGAACTGCAACCACCAGATTCATGTTTCAAATACTAGTGAAGGTGACTTGAATCTCATTTTGAAATCTTCTCCAACTGACACTGTGTGGACTGCTGCCAAGAGGTAAAGCAACTCACTCAATAGATTTCACTCCTACAATTCAAAGGTGAGAAAAAAACCAAAAGTGTTGATTTCCAAGATAACAGAGACACAAAAGAGAAACAAAAGAAAAGCAACAACCACTGCTTGCTTATACCAAGTGTAAAGTCAGCTTAATTTACAGTTAAGTGAGATAGCGGTACTTTTCATTTGCGTATTTGTTGTGAAGTTTCACTTCATTAGTTGCATTACAAAGCAGTGTTGTATACCATGAAGGTGATGCAGAGCTGCATCCCACATTTTAACTGGGTTGATCTTACAGACAAGAATACTACTGTATTCAGGTACAGCATGAAAGAAGACCCATCGTGCTCTAATGGCAACTAAAGATAGTACTGCACTCAATACCACTTAAGCTTTCTAGACCTCAACAGCCAAACCCTTACTTCAGTAATTGATTATTTCACCATAAATACTTAACATTGCTTTAATGCAGGAACCTCTTTGATGTCAACCTCTAAATACTATAATAAAGCAAGACAAAAGCACGCCCTGTACTGTGCAGCAATGCCTTTGCTGTACTCAAGATACCAAAGTGGTCTGCAGTGAGATAATAGGAAAGACATTACTATATGCAGAGTCCCAACAGCTTGTTAAGTAACAGTGCCAACAAGCCGATGGTTTCAACACCCCAGAGATTCCAGATTTTCTAGGTGAGCAGGTGTGCTAATTATACATCTACCATAAATATTACTCCTCAAGCAGAAACAGCTCAAGGAACTGGAACATCTCCCATGGAGCAGTAGTTGTTGCAGGGAGAAGAAAGGGAGTATAATGCCAGGATTAAAGAAAAACACTAATGGAAATACCACTTAAAACCAGAAAAAGGCATGGATTAAAGGCATAGCTTCATAATGGCTATTCCCAGTTAGGCTTTGCTTAAGATGACAAATAATTTCCTGTGTAAGTTAACACCCTCCTCAAACAACATCCCTGAGCTTTACTGTGACAGCCACTTAGTTCAGCAGGAAAAAAAGGATGCATACTGCTGTTTCTAGAAGTATTATCCAAACTACAAAAACTCAGTTTAGAAAACAAGAAACAAAAGACAACAAAGACAAGTTGTACTTTTGGACATCTCCCCAATTTACTGATGAATTGGAATACCATCCACTGCAATAGCTGTTTGAATCTACAATTTGTTCCTGAGGCTACTAGAGGAAGTTAAATAAGTATAGCAGTAACACAGATGACACATCTACGGGTAGCAGTTTTTAGGTTAACAGTTCTCCCCAGCAACTGTTGGTGTAACTCAGTTAGTGCCAACAGTAGCACAGACATTAGACATCAGCACTTTTACTGTTATCACCTGAACTTGAATGATGACACCGGTCAAGGCTTGAGTCACTGCTTTTGATAACATGGAACAAGAGGTTTGCACTGAGAGCTAGAATCTGGTACTGAATGTACAGAATGGGACCCTGCAGAGCACTACAAGCAGTGAAGCTCCATGCAGGGCCACCTGACTACCCAGAAGAGGTGAGCTGCAGAATCTGACCTTTTCATAGTGAGAAAGAGAAGTCAGTTAAAAACCACCAAAACACTGTCGCCACTAACTCCCCACACTGGAGCCTAGCCTGGATTTCCCAGAAGAACGTTCTCCTTTGACCTTGCCAACCTGGTAAGGGTGACTCATCACCCAAGTCATGGTCCTGTAACCTAAAATGCTTGGTAGAAAGTCTATAGGCATTACCACACTTGGTGTAATAACAGGAAGAAAAGCCCATTTTGCAGAAAGCAAACCAATTCTGTTTTCAAGTTTATAAAACAAAAAATTCATGTTAAACTACATTTGAGACAGCCTCGTTCTAAAAAGATCAAAGCTTACTTTTATTTAAGATTAAACTTTAAATGAGAGAATTCTTTATTAGCCTGTATCCAGAAAAGTGCTTTTACTTAAAGAGACTCTCAGTAGGAATGACTGTGTACTACTAGTCACACAACTGCTACTCATACAACTCACCTTTTCTCCTCTGCAGGCAAAAAGATCACAAGTTCAGCTTAAAGAAAGACAAATACTGTTTAGGTGACAAGAGGAAAAAAGAGCTTTCTGCCAAATAAGCAAGTCTTTCAACCACCTCTGAGGATCTTACTCTTCAAATTAACTCCAGTGTCTGTGTACCCTCACTTAGCTACCTAATCAAAGTAAGGAAAGCAGCCCAGTGATTTCTGAACACATAATGGCATTATGGCAAACTATACAGATCTCTAAGGAAGATCTACATATGTTTGCTCTGAATCCAAAAGATGACCAACAAATGAAATTTAACAGAGCATTAAGTACAGTTAAATCAGGCTTAAAAATCACTTTCAGATACTGCTGCCTGAAAACAGCATCAGTAACTCAATTATACAGTTTCAAGGTAATATTTAGAGGTCAGAAGCCTGGGAATGCCTTTAGGACACACAAGGACATTTCACTGTTGGCTTCAGACAGTCAAGAAGAGCCTCATGCTCAGACTCATCTTTTCACAAGGTTCATCCGGCCAGCGTGAGGACCTGGAACGGAAGCACCTCTTCACTTTTAACTTTGCATTGCTTTGGTTATGCAACTTCTTTCACCGTGTAAAAGGCAGGAAGCAAATGCACAAGTCCAAAGGGTTACGTTCGCCCTTAAAACCCTTGTTTTAATGGAAAAATAAATTACACCAGGAGCTTAGAAGGATTTATTTCAGCAGTCACAGTAAGCACTACACAGGAGAGTCCCACAAGTTCAAAATCATCAACTGGCACCAAAATAAAGCTGTGCTATAAAAGACTGATGGGTACCTACACCTAGAGAACCTTCTGCTAGCAGGATCACTACATATACAAAGCTTTACAACCGCATCAGCGCTCGGGTGCCTACAGAAGCCACCCATGAGGAAAGCAGGCGGCAGCCTGAGCTTCCCTCCACCTCCTCTGTGAGCGCAGCGGTTCCCAGGGCAGCGCACCGCGCCTAGCACACTGAGGACCCGCACGCATTAGCCCTCCAGGAGGAAGCGAGACCGACATCCGAGCCGCCAGCAGTGCTGCTGCTGTGCTATCAGATGGACAGCCAAAGCGGAGCGGAGCTGTACCCGCGGCCAAAGTCCTCCTCCTCCTCCTTCTCCTCCTTCCGCTCCGGGCCGCCGCACGCAGCCGCTGCCTCGGGCCAAGCCCTTCGCGCTGACCCGGGTGCCCCGGCCTGTCCCACTCCGCCCCGGGAGAGGCCCCGAGGCGGGCCGGGCCGGGCCGCACCGGGCAACGATCCGCGGCGGGGCTCCCGGGGACACCGGGTCCGTGAGGGGAGGGGACGGGCGACCGTTGCCCCAACGGCCGGTTCCGCTCGGTGACAGACCGCACCCCCCCCGCTCCCGGCGGGTCACTCACAGCTTCAGGCTGGCGTAGGCCGCCGCTGCCGCCGCTCCCGCCGCCGCCATTCGGTGCCCCTCTCGCTGCCGCCGGCTCCGCGTCGCTCCGGCCGCTCCCTCCCCTCCACACCGAGGCGTTCCCGGCCTTGAGGGACGGAGCCCCGCACAGGACAAACGGCCACGGTCGCGTTCCCGAGCGCTGCCGCCGCCGCCGCCTGAGGAGGAAGGGGGCGGGGCTGGGCTGACTGGATCGCACCGCGATTGGCTGAGCCACCGCGTTCTGACCCCGCCCCCGGGATGGTGACGCGATACAGCGAGCTGTGGGGATTGGCCAGTGAGGGAGTGGGGCGGTAAGACCCACCCGAGGGGGTGGGTCTGGGCGGGGAGGCTGCCCCGTGCGGCCTGTGCTGAAGAGGGCGTGGGGAGGGTAAGTGTATCGAGCAGGGCCAGTGGCGCAATGGATAACGCGTCTGACTACGGATCAGAAGATTCTAGGTTCGACTCCTGGCTGGCTCGGCTGCTTCTTTTCCTTTTTTTTTCTCCTGGGCTCCATCCCGAGGGTGCTGCCTGCACCCCTTCCGCTTTTGGGCAGCCCGCACACTCCTGCAGAGACCCACCGTGGCCGTCCCCATGTCCCCAGCACGTCTGGGGTGCTCTGGAGACCCTTACAAAGCACCTCAGGGTTGGGCAGTGTTACAGGGGTTTGTGTCCTTGGCAGCCCCCAACACAGGCTGCTGTGGGAGAGGCTGGTGTCCCTCTGGGCTTGGAGGGACACCCCAGGTCTGGGGGTTTGGCATGGAGCAGGCCTCCTGGCCAATTTCCCGCTGGATCCAGCCCTCTGGGTATCATTCCCTCTCCAGAGACATCCCAAAGCTGCCTGGGCACATTCCTGTGTAACCCTGGCAGGGGATTGATCCTGATGATGTCCAGAGGTCCCTTCAACCCTTATGATTCTGTGATCCCCTTGTTTTGGGCAGCTTGCCTTGAGGAGGGGGAAGCCTAAAGTATAATTACCCTCACTCCTCTATATTTGCTTCATTTTAGCTGATAGCTCCATGCTGCTTGGTGCTGCTCCACCAGCAGTATTTGAGCATCCCATCTTCAGATATGGGGTTGGAACCGGATGATCTTTAAGGTCCTTTCCAACCCAAACCAGTCTGTGATTCTATGATTCTATGAGGTGTCACAGTTGCTGGTAGCAGTGAAGCCCATGGGGCACCACGTGGCCACCCACCTCCCAGAGCCACAGGAACTCTCTCCCCAAAATCCCCTATGGAACCATTTGCACCAACACCGCAAAGGAGCCCCCCAAGCTGTGACCGGAGCCTGCTCCCACATCCCTCCCCAGCTCCTCACACCCAGGTCTCCCCACAGGCATGCAGGAGCAGGACAGCCTCTGATGGAGCTGCAGCAAAGACCAGTGGCCTGTGAAGGACTGGAAATGCCCACTGAGGAGGTTCCCCCACCAGCCCCTGCTCCAGCCACCGATGAGGGGAGACAGGAGGAAGAAAGAGGCTGGGAAACCATCATTTCACAGCGTAACCCCCTCTCTGGGGACTAAGGGCGATGACAATCACCACTTTAGGTAAGACTTGACGCTGAGCATTGCTTTACCATATTGCCTTTAATCACCAAAATCACAACAGCTCCTGCTGCCGGCCTTCACTCCTTTATAAATACATAACAGCACAGAAGAGGGCTGTGTTCAGAGGTGGCTGAGGTTAGCTACACCACCACAAATCCTCAAACACTCTCTCCCGGAGCTGAGCTTTGAAGGAAACAAATGAAATCATTAGTACCGTTGAGAATCATTAGCCAGGCTCTGGATTTGCTTCCCGGATACAGAAAGCCACAGCCTGTGGGAGCATGCCCAGGTCTGGCTGTGCTCCGCAGACCTGCTGCGCGGGGACAAGGGTTGGTGCCACCAGGGCTGGGAATTGCAGCCTGGTCATCCCTCCACCTGCAGATGCTCCACAGGGCATCCCTGTGGTCTGCCTTCGTGGGGCTCTGTGCCATGTGTTTTCACATGGGGATAGTTTCTTCCCATCTCTCAACTTGCATATGGCCACGTGAGCTTCTGGCTGCCCTGGAAGAAAGCAGGGTGAGGGGTTTTATTGCTCAGAAAAGCTTGACTCTGCTTCTCCTTAGGAAAAGGGTGGGTGAGCAGCTCCAGGCTCTGTCTGGACTCATGGAACGGAAAAGAATAATGAACACACAAATGTTACGTGATGAGAAACACAAACCCCCTCCCAGCTTCTCCCAGTGACACAGGCCTCAGAGGATGGGGGAAAAGGGACGTGGATCTGGTCATAGCCCTTCCCTGCCTGCAGGTACTGACTCCAGAGGTGTTTCCCCAGTGATGAAGCCTGGGTCAACTTGTCCTTATGATCCTACGCAGAAAGTTGCTCAAAATGCACCTACAGACACTTGGCATGGGCACAGAGGTGTGAAAGGCAGGGGTCTCACAGGCAGCACGTGCTGCACCTCCATGTGCACAGACACAATGGCGCACACCACTCCAAAATTGAACACAGAGCACGCAGCCAAGGCTGGCATGGGAGAAGAACGGTCCAGACCAGTGTACACAAGTGTGCTTCCCCTCAAAACCCCCTCTAATAAACGTCCAGGAATATGGTAACCAAAAGCGAGTCCTTCACATCCTTTCTCTGTACACCCCAGTGCTCCAGAACATACTGTTTATCCAACAGAAAAGCTGGCAGTCCATTCCAGCGATCATTTCAAGGCCACTTTTATGCTGCCGCAGATTCATCCTCAGGTATGTCTTGTCTGTAGTAACACCACTCTGCCCTTGATCCAATACTGATCCATGCACACACATTGATCTTCATGGACATGTGCAGCCTTACTGCTTCCAGTGGGACTGGAAGTTCAATGCAGGTGGAGTTCTTCATGCAATTCTCTCAGCAACAGCAGTGGAGTACAGCGCTGTCGCTGCATGGACCAGCAGCAGGATGATACTCAGGTGATGTGGAGGATCAGGTCAAAGCATTTATCAGTTTCCCTTTAAGCAAGGGACCAGGTCTGCTGTTGCTGAAATAATAAGGTGGTCAAATTTCCAGGGAAGTGCAAAATAGGGATTGAATTCATCAGGAAGCATGTGCTTGCGATTCCCCTCAGGGCTGTGAGCTCACGGGAGAGAGGCGGAGGTCCCAGCAGCACTTACGGACAGACCCAAACACTGAAATTCAAGGATGCCAAATATCTGCCCAGTGCTAAAAATCAGTGCAAGGAGAAAGCGTGGGAAGATACTCACTTCTTTCTCTCAGCAGCCAAAGATAACCCTTTCTTTTGAATAGCCAGCCAGACCCATACCCACTCTTTCCAAGCCCATTTTCCCCCTTTCAAGGCCCAATGCTGATGAAACTCCACCATTTCCAGCCTAAGGAGCCATTCACTTTGTAGTAAAAAGATCTACAAATAAAATCATCTAAACCCTGGAAGACCGGGAAAACATTTTAAAAGCCCTCAACCAAAACTCAGAAAGAGCCACACACCTCATCAGATGCTCCTCACAGCGTGCCTGAAACTGCTGTTCCCTGTGTTTAACATCAGTTTCCTAAATCACTTTGATCACACGTGTTTCTTAGGTTTTGAATCACACACAAATGTCTATAGCTAGGCCTTTTCACCAGCTTTTATGCAAAAAAATCCCTATTCAAATGAGGTTTTGTGTTAACAGCATGATCTGAATGGAAAAAAAAAAAATCTATTAAGCTCTGGTTCCTGAAAGCAAGTTCCAGGGAATTCACTTGAGTAACTATTTGCATGTGAATTACTCATTACCAGCACAATAGGACTTCCAGGGGTCCCTTGCCCTAAAACCAGCCAGAACAGCACTCTGGGGGAGGAGACAAGACTAACTTTTCATAGCATGCTTCAGCACCTCAATAAATAGACAACAAGGTTCATATGAAACCAATGCAGAACCCATCGCGTATCAGCGAAGAGCGAGGCAGAACTGAACACCTTTCCTGCAATTCCTCTGCAGAAGACACAAAGCCTCGGAGCTCCAGCTCCAGAGCTACCGGCCTGCCCGCTTTTCCCTTTGGGAGAGCTGCCTGAAGGCAGGCAGGGAGGGCTTGCAGCTCCACTGACTCCTGGTGGAGGGGTCAGGAGGAGGAGAAGCCTCCTCTGTGCAGCAACACGGGGAAGTTTACCCCTTCTTTGGGCACTGGAACAGGCTGTTACCAAAAAACTGGTAATTGCTCCATCCCTGGCAGTGTTCAAGGCCAGGCTGGACGGGGCTTGGAGCAACCTGCTCTAGTGTGAGGTGTCCCTGCCCATGGCAGGGGGTTGGAACTGGATGATCTTAAGGTCCTTCCCAACCCAAACCAGTCTGATTCTATGATTCCCCCATCCCAGACCCACCGTCAGGCAGCTGCAGAGCCAGAGACATGCTGGGGACAATCAACAGGGACTCAGACACCCACAGCCTTGGAGAAATAATAAGCTTAAATGAATTCTAACTCTCAAAGATAAAAGCAGAGCAAGTCAGCACACGCAGGGCAATGCAGTAGGTGCTTCAGCTTCAAACCCACAAGCTCACATGCTCCATTTTCAGTAGCTTCACACTGTTGTTTCTAGCTCTGTAAACACAGGAAAGGAAAGCATTGACACTTAATAATTTACATAGGACCTCAAAACTGGAAGTAGGGCAGCCTTCATTTCCCCAGCACTGAGGGATACGGGATGGATCAAGGCCAGGTTGGCCAGGGCCGTGGGTGACATGGTCTAATGTGGGGTGTTCCTGCCCGTGGCAGGGGGTTGGAACTGGATGATCTTAAGGTCCTTTTCAACCTAAACCAGTCTGTGATTCTATGGCTGGCAGGAGTAAGAAGACACAGTGTGGGAGCAGCTTCCCAGTGATCAAAGGGGGCTCCTCCAGAGAGCTCACCACAAACAGGCTGCTCAAGGCTTTCCACCAAGGAAAATGGCCCTTCTCCCTCTCCTCTTCTTTCCTGCAATTTGGGGTTTGTGGGGAAGGCTGCAAGAGTGAGGCAGTAGTTTAAACTGCAGCTTAAAAAGAAAGCATCAGTCCCACTGGTGTTTCCAGATCTTTCCAAAACAAAGGCCAGGAAATGCTCTAAAACTCAAGAGCTAGCAAAAGAGACAGTAACAGGCGACCAAGGCTGCTGTTTCCAGCTCACTTCCAGAAGCCACTTTGATATCTCACTGCCAAAGGAAGCTCAAGGACTGAGTTATTTACCAGGACATCAGCTGGTGTTATGTCCCACCTCAGTCCCTTCTGACAGTCCTAACATCACAGTCACACCTTGAAACCTGCTCCCATCCCTCACTACCCAGTATTTGGAGGCTAAATTTAAGGCCCTAGAGAGCTCACCTATTTGGTGTCAATTTTACCTCCTCTAAAATCACAGGTACAACTCTCCAAAGATAAATATGCCCCAGAGCCATGTGTACTGCAGTGGGAAAGTTTCCTCTCTGGAGCTTTCGGTCTCTCCCTGAGGGGCTGCATGTCCCCAGAAGAAACAATGCTCCAGAGCCAAGATACACCAACGCTGGAGCTCCTGCTGGTTCCCAGCACACGACTGACCTCCAGATGTGTGCTGCCATCCCCAAGAGCAGTAACAACGGGCAGAGGTGCTTACAGCTGGATGGGGCAAAAGGCTGGATGGTCTGTCGGCCCCATCGAACTCCATGCCAAAACTTCCTGAGGCTTGGGCAGTTTGGGATGTTCACATTTCAGCCAAGGCAAGCCATAGAGACATGCAGGAGGGTGCTAAGAGGTCACTGGTCTCCATTTGTTTTACCATTCAATACTTAGCACAGCATTTTGTACCGCTCAAATTGAAGGCCTGTGGTATGTACTAGCAGAGACAGGCAGCTGGTGGCTGCCCAGCACCTGAGCTGCTCCTGATGGGTACACGAGGCAGTCTGACTACATGGTGTGATGTTTAAGCACCTCCATCCATGCTACTGGAAAAGAGGTTTGGTTGAACCATGGTGGGTTCTCAGGACAGGCTCATTTTGGGAGTCCCCGTGCCACTGCTCAGCTAATTTATTGTAGTTTCCTCACTAAAACGATCTTCAAGAATGTCCTCCTCTTACCAGTCAGAACCAAATTTGCATCTTTAGCATAGATAGATGAGGATTTAACTCAACACAATACGTTGGAAAGGGTAACTAAGAACCCCAAATGAACCCGAGGCTTTAAATTAAGAGCTTTTTCTTAAAGAAAAGCTTTGTACCTGGTACACGAGGGGCTGCACAGCTTTGGTACCCACAGAACATGCCCTGCAGGCACACCTATCATCTAGGTAACACAAACTGGGGGAGCACATTCCTTTGAGTAGGGGTCAAAAAGAGAAACGATTTGCCTTTCTGCTTTAGAGAGCAAGGGCCAAACTCTAATCACTCTCTCACATAAGCTGTTGTTATTCATGGGAGCACATTTGTTTATACCAACATACTCATCTGAGTACAGCTTGTGGAGCTGGGCTCTAAATCCCTGTGAAACAAAGCCTTCATAAGGATCTCGAGCTCTAAATAAGCACCATTATGAAATGGCTTTGTGCTGGGTAAACACCATGGGAAGGAGTGGCCAGCCTGGGGGCTGAGCTATGGGGACAAACTGGGAAACTCAGGCAAGTGTCTGTGCAGGGAGAGCTTTTGCTCTGCAAACAGGAATGAGGATGGATTTCCCCCATGTCCACACTTTCAGCATCTTGACCTCTCCTTTCCGAACATGATCCACTATTTGCTCTGACACAGCAGGCTGGCCCCTGTGTATCATGCTGACATGCAAGCCCAGAACCCCAAATCATCGTGGTAGCTCAGCCTAGCTTGCTCCAGTCTTCTGATCTGTTTGAAATGGGATGTTGGTCTCCAGCTGCCAGCCAGCATGCCTGGTCTGTGCTTGGACAGTTGGTGCTTTTACAGCCAGGCTCAATACCTGTGAATTAACTGAAAGGTCTGAGTGTGCCATTTTGCACAGACTCCTTTCTTGTCTTTTCCTAAACAATTAATAAAAAGAGAGTGTCTAAAAACTGGTATTAAAAGGTTGATGTCCTTCAGGGAATCTGATGAAATGTGCTTCTCAGGAAACTTTTAATATAAGACTGATGGGATGTCCCCATCAGGTAGGCAGGCAGACAAGCCAGCCTCTGGCTTTTTACTTGTGCATGGCACCATCTGAATTCATAGGCACGACAGCAAATTGTGCTTTCACTGAAGAATCTTCCACAAGGAGCCAAGAGGAATCTCCAGACAGCAGAAAAAGGCACATAGAAGTAAACCAGTTTAGGTAACACGCCACATACTTGGTCAAGTAGACGTGGTTTGATACAGCTGGAACTCACAGGCATAAAACCCCTGGGAATCCAGCAAAAAGCTCTCATATCCTTTCACAGGAACATCGCCGACTGGCGAAAAACATGCACAGGAAATCAACTGAGGGTGGGGAGAAGGAGATCATGTAACCATCTTCTGTCCTGGCTTTCTGATGTCAGCCATGCAGGCTAGTAGTGGTGCTGGTATGCAGCTGCTGGGGTTGTGCCGTTCTCTATGTGTTTCAGATGACAGGAGTGACAAAGCAAGTGTTCATCTAGTGGGTAACAGCGATGCCCATCCTCGTCGTTCAGTTCCATCCCACAGTCCTGCAAAGAGAAGCCCAAATTATTAGAGCATGTGTTCATCTCCCAGTGTCAGCTGGGGTCTGGCTTCCAGGAAGGTGATTTTGTGACAAGGACAGAAGACAGTCACCCAACAGCTCCTTCTCAGTAAGTCCAACATGTGCCACGAGAAGGAAAGCATCTGACACAGGCATTATGAGGGGCAGCCTTGTACAAATTCATCTTAAGCAGCCTTATTAAATAAGCTTTATCTTGTGGCAAGGTGCAACCCTGTGTGTTTTAAACATGCTCGTGTCTCCTTACACTCTCAGGTAGAATTCACCTCTTCACATTACATTAATTGCAGTAGTAGTGATGTGAAACCAGCCTGCTGAGACACGGCCTCTTTTCACTGCATTATGAGCACAGTGAGAGAAGACATCTCTTTAGTTTAATTCACAGCAGAGTATGAAGGCTCTCTGGGAAGTTCTGCACAGAGGCCAAACAGTGTTTAAGAGCTGGCATCTCTTAGGACTTTTTGTGCAGCCATATCCTTTCTCCAGCCCCAATGACACATTCATTTCCCATGAGACTAAAGGTAACTTACACCACACAGGATCAGTCATCACCTTAGCACTTTTGAACAATCTGACTTGGAAATCAGATACACTAATGTGACCTGGAGCTCGAGGCTTCTGAAAGGCAGCAATAAACCTTATTAAGTCACCACATTTCCTTCATTAACAAATAAGCTGCCCATAACTTTATGAATAGCAAATGAAATTACAGCTGAGACACACTGCTGCAAAAACTTCTGTCCTCAACGAGACACTTCTCAGCCACTGACACAAAGGACATATAATGCAAGGTTTGAATTGCTCATCTACGGCCATTGGAAGGCAGGAGATTTATTTCCATCTTAAAACTAATAGTAGTTATCACTATTAAGTGCTCACTCCTGAGAAAGTTGCTGACCTACCTCACAGTGATAGCATTCCACATGGTAATCCTTGTCCATGGACACAACCCGAATGGTCTCATCAGACCCCTATAAGCATTCAAGCAAAAGAGAAATTACAAAGGATTGCAGCAGGATCTGACACATGCACTCTGTTGATTGCTTCCTGCAACAATGGGAATGTTGAGGAAATGAATGTGGGCTGCTGGCTGGACACCACAAATAAATCCTGCCACCTGCAGTTATTTTTACAGTAAAGCTTCATCACTGACTGACTGCAGATATCCTCTAAAATGCAACACCAGAAATGTAAAATTCTCTCTGTTTAACAGTCACATCTGTCTCAAATCACACATTATGGATCCTCCATCCCTGGCAGTGTTCAAGGCCAGGCTGGACGGGGCTTGGAGCAACCTGCTCTAGTGTAAGGTGCCCCTGCCTGCGGCAGGGGGGTGGAACTGGATGAGCTTTAAGGTCCCTCCTAACCCAAACTTTTCTATGAATCTATGAATATTGATTTGGTAATTTCAATATATCACATTTCTCAGCATTTTCAATTAGTTTCGCCCCAGATTCATCTCCTCCAAGTATTAAAATGCGTTAGTCCCAGAGGGGTCACACATGTCATTCATGAGTGCCACCAGCATTTATTGACATGAAGGAAGGGTATCCTGGACATAAAACTAGCAGCAGTATATTCCTGCAGGAGATGAAAAAAGCAGCCTGGCCCAGCAAGAATAAGCTTTACTGTCAAGCAAAAGAAAGGTCACATCTCAACAACAGCATATGAGCTCAGGTCAAAAGGTTGCACTCTGGGGGAAGCGATCATCTCTCCCCATCCGCAAGGATATTTGCCTTGACGCAGGGTCAAGTGTGAAAGAGGGCAAGACCTGAGACATGATGCTTCCTCCCCTGAGGGGACATGGAATAAAAGGCTCTCACCTCGGAGGGCAGAATGGGAAGTCCACACGCTGCACACTTTGGAGCTAAAACTCTGGAAAAGCAACGAGAAATTGAAGGCAAGTTATGGATCAACATAAAAAGAGAGGCCTGTGTGTTGTCAGCGATATGATGAAAAGCTGCAGCTGCAAATAACTTATCCACAGGAAAGCTTTGCATCCCGAGATCATAAATTCATGTTAGCATTGATTGTAAGCAATGCTTGGCACACGTTGCTCAATCAGGCAAAAAGAGACCTTATCTTTTACATTTCATGCCAGAAACAACAACAACCCCTCTGTAAAATTCTTGGCTGCTAGTGCGAGATTTGGAAGACAGAATGAGGAGAAGCTGAGCAGGACCCATCCCCAGAGAAACACATCAGAATTAATGTCAGCCTTGGGGTGGGAAACCTCAGAGAAAATACTGCAGGACTGTATGGTTCCTTAAGGCCTTATAACACACCATTGTATGATAAATAAATAAATTACAATGCAATGCACATCATTTCAGAACAACGGTGGCACGTGGAGGCAACTCTCACCTTGGCACAACACAGAATAGTTCCAGGAGCTGCCTGAGCAAGACTCAATACTCTGCCTGCTCAGAAAACAGAGCAAAGGAGCAAAGCAAGCCAGGACACTCAAAATGTATGCAGCTCTAATATCATAACTACCAGCTAAGAGCACTGCCTTTTTATTTTACTGTCTAAATGACAAGTGATTTTTTAAGTGGATTTATCAGCTGTTTAATTTGGAGCTGGATAAAAGTTTTGCTTTGCAGGTTCAGTGGTGATTCTTTAAAGGCAAACTCAGCCTTTCAGCTACTCAAAGTAACTCACATTGATTTCCACAGGCATTCGCAGCCTTACTTTAGAGCAGACTAACTTCTGACATCACTGAAAACTTCATGACCACTATTTCTCACTATCTCTGCTCTGCCGAAGGGGCAGCTGAAGCTAAATGGCTTCCTCAGAGTTACACAGGAGTCAGTGGCAGGACAAGAAGAGAGACATCTGGAATGGGTCTAGCCCTATCCTCAAACTTGTACCTTCTAACCTGTCCCTATTTTACTAATCCACACTTCCTAACTAGCTGAAAAGCTGGATTAGAGGCTTGTTGATCGGAGCATCTCTGCCATTTATTTTGTCCTTACTTGTGGTAATCTCTGACGCAGTAGATTTTGTTTTCAGAGTCTACAGTGAATGGCACGCCGTCCAGACACTCATTGCAGACCACGCATCGGAAGCAGCCTGGATGATATGATTTCCCTAGAGCCTGCAGGATCTGCAACAAACCAAGAGACAGGAAAAATGCATGTGAACAGCCAGTAAAGGTGAAAATAACAAACACACAGCTTTATACCAGGCAATGCTGCATATTCATCAGCGGGGCTGTGTCTTTTTTCAGGCACCTCATCTAAAACATGAGTTAAGAAGGATGGAAAGGGCAGCTGAATCAGTATATATCACCTGTTTCCAGTGAAAGGAATTATTAGCATGGGTAAGAAGACAATTTAGAGTCTCAGTCAAGGCATTCAGCAATGCAAAGGACAGAAGTGATCAAATTTAAAGGAAAGAAAATAATTTCCAAAGCCAACAGGTGGAGAATACTTAGCAGGATCACAAGGCAAGACATACCAGGCCAACAAAAGGAAATACATCTTTATATTCTCTGAGAGGCCGAAACAAATACTATTGCTAGGTTTTCATGGTTCCTTAGATATCAAAGAGCTTTGTCTGGCTTCCTCATTTACAGAGTCTATGGAAACTGTTGAAATCAACAGCTGCAATTCACCTGCTGGCTTTGGGCAGCAAGTACTAGCTGAAATACCATGGTCCATCAGCTGAGTGATCAGCCTTCGGAGTATTAAGTAGCTCTTCCAATTGTAATGGTTTCCAGTGTAAGGAGGCAAGCAAAGATAATGAAGGATAAGCATGAGACAACTCTGGGAGGCGTGCTGTGAATTGACCACCCAGGAATTTCTCCTTTCTTTGCCTCAGTTGTAGTTTTACACCACCAGCTACACGATCATGGATTTGTCTCCCCCTGAATCACTCACATCACAGCTGAATGCTGCCCAGTGCTGGCTAAAGAGCAGTGCTGAGCCATGACCCACTCTGTGTACATGTCGAATGGATGGTACCTGTTATAGGCTAATGAGAACTGCCTGCTTCAGCAGGATGTCCATGCGCCTACTGAAGAGTTTGCAAGGACTCAGGCAGATCTAAACTGAGGTCTGGATCACATGTTCTGGGTCAAACTTGTTCCCCAGAGTATCAGCACCCACAAAACCCAAGACAACAAGACAGTAACTTCATCCTGAAGGCACACGGGAAGCCACAGGTTGACTACAGGAAAGACAGGCTCAGCAGAGCCACACTGATGCCCCACAGCAAGGGAGCACTTCCAAGCAGGAAGCATAGACAGGATTATGCATACACTGCCCAGGGAAGCCTGAAAGGCGATGAAGGAGCCGAAGGCTTTGCTTTTAACATGCATTGAAAACAGGCAGAGCAAAGTCTTTGCACCACACACAGCAGGGTGACAGCTTCACTTCCTTGCAAAGAACAGCAAAAGGATGAGCAGATTTTCTTTCTGCTACCAGTCTCCCACTGGGCAGACTCCCAGATACTGGCTATGAATATATTTTGCTTTTGGTGCATTCTTCTAAAGAGCTGTCAGATTTTTTTGTCTCCTAAAGCAATCATCACTTACCATGTCCATTATCAAATGACCACAAATGAAACATCTGTCAGCTGACTGCTGGAAACCAGAATACTGCAAGGACAAAAAAGAATTCCCTTAGAATTTCACAAGGGTAGTCGAGCATAAGCAACAGCACATTGTGGGATGTTATTTGCATGACCTTTTCCTGCATTCCATACACAAGCTAAATTTTCCAGTGCTTTTTTCAGTATATGAAGCTATGGATGGGTCCTCAGAAGATAACCTATGGAGACACCAGACTTCCAGTATTCAGAAGGAGTATGAGTTCCTGTTACTTCCAAGCCCTAAATTTAATTAAGTGTATAAATAAATACCATAAATGCACATGCAAATAAAGCATTTACTAATAACACCTACATGTTTATTTGACCACGTGAATCTACAAGCCAGGAACTTACTCGTGTTTATCACGTATTCACATCACAATATCTAAATATATAGTCTCATAAGCCAAATTCTTCCTTTGGTTTCACTGTTATAAGTCTACTGAAGCTTCTCCAAGGTCCATGGTATTGTCCCAGCTCCCTGTTAGGGTAACAATCAAGTCTGGCCCAGGGCAACATGTTGTTGCTGTTGCTGAGATCTAACAGTTAGGAACTGCCTGTCATGTCCACCACATGCACCTTGAACACAACACATCATCTGTCTGAGGTTTTGGTCCTGTCTAGCAGACATGCAAACTCAAAAACCAAAATGTTTTGGATGCATTTAGCCAATCTTTCCATTTTTAGCCTGTGTAGAATATACTGACAGGAGCAAAGAAGATTAACTCTCTTCTCTCTCACAGAAATCCCTAGACTTCCCCAATAACTAGGCATACGACTTTTCTAAGTCTCAGTGAAGGCTTAATCTACCAGGACTCAGGGCTAGAAGGACATATGGCTTTTTATCATCAAGTCCAACCTTTACCCCAGCACTGCCAAGGCCACCACTAAACCACGTCACTGAGGGTCTCATCTACACAGTTTTTGGACACTTCCAGGGACACATGTGGGCAGCCACCATGGCTGGGGCTGGCCCTGGGTAGATGGTGGAGCAGAAGGACCAGGCAGGATGCTGGACTAGAGCTGTGTGAAACACAGGCAAAGCTGAGAGGCAGAAAGGCTGCGTGACTGCCGGGGAGGCTGAGATGTACCAGCACAAGGGCCAGCTGTGTGCTTACCAGGAAATCTTCTTCACAGAACACCTTGCCATTGACGAAATAAAAAGCTTTTCCTCTCAGCTTTCGACCTGAGTAAAAAAACACAGAGAGAAGAGAAAGGTCAGCAGAGAGCAGGGAGAAAACATGAGCAAAAACTGGCTGCTGAGAATCAAACAACAATGAGGACATTTGAGCATGGCTGTTGCACAGCTGGAGAAGAGCATCCAACCCCAGCATGGTCTTCCCAGCCTCCAGCCTGACTAACCTCATCTCCTCTTCTACTGGCTGATGAACACGGATGGCGGGATCCAGGCAGCAGTCCCACCTCTGGGCAGGAGGAGGTAGCTTTGCAAGCCTGGACCACCTCCTGGCAAACCATACCACAAAATAACCTGGCAGAAGCAAGTGAGGGTACTCACACTGGAAAACACCCCAGGAGAGGAGCAAGGAGGAAAGAAGAAAAGGCATGGAGAGTGTGATCCGTACTTGACATTGTCCCTCAGAATGTCACACCTAGCTGTTCCTCTAGAAGGTGCCAGGTAAGCCACTGGAATACCCAACCACCCAGTCTGCACACAGCAGAGTGCAACACCAGGTCACTCAACACACTCCTCTGCTCCCCACCAGCACCTTCTCACTGCAGCTGCCAACAAAAGTTGGAAACCATCTAAATGAGTAAGCTTTTTTCAAACCAGAATGTTGTAACAGAGACAAGATGACAAAGTTTTTCCAAGAAAGGACTCTACATAGAGGGAAGATTTATATTTGCTGCAGCTTTTGTGTTTATGCCTCATGTTCGCTGTCTGTTTTCAGTTCACTATGGCAATGCCTGCTCACGCTGCCAGCACCACTTCTTCTGAGCACCCTGCCTTCCTCTTAGAGGAAAGGGCTAGGTTTTGTTTGCCCATAAAAAGCTGCTCCTACCTCTTTGCAGCCCAGCTTCCCTATTCAGCTGGGGGTTTGAATGCAGCCTAGCACTGGAGTGGCTCTGCTTGTGCAGCTTGGTCAAGGAGCCCCAAACACGTGCCCGGAGGCAATGCCTGGGAACAGCAGGAGCAGGACCTGCTGCAGGCTGGTTCTGGGACCTGCCAGGCATTGCCGTAAGGAAATAGGAACTGAGACATCAAAAGCTTCCTGCTTGATATGCTACACGTGGCATGTATCATGAAGTGATCATTGACTGCTGGGTGTATAAATGCTGATGACACACAAGATGGGTCTGGAGGGCACATCTTGGTGCTTTATGGCACGTACATACCTGGCAGCCTTAGACAAATAACCATGCTGGCTGCTAAGCTTTAAGAAAAGGAGAAAGCCAAGTAAAACCACTTCATAAACTACAATCTTTACTGTCTCCTGTGCACACCAGAGGGCACTCCCAGGCTGGGAAACAGCTCCTACTGCTCCTCGGGAAATGGAGATGCTCCAGAGACGCTCTGAAGCTTTGCCAGTGAATTCAGCCAGACCAACATTCCAGCAGCAGCCCTCAGTGCCCTGCCCAGGGCTCAGCAGCACGGCAGGTGGAGGACGTGGCAGCGTGTTTGTCAAGGAACCAGCTCCACTTTGCACATGCAGAATGGTTTGCACATTCTTCTGGAGAAGAGAAGGCTCAGGGGGGACCTTATCGCTCTCTACAACTGCCTGACAGGAGGTTGCAGTGAGGTGGGGTCGGTCTCTGCTCCCAAGGAACAAGTGACAGGACAAGAGGAAACGGCCTCAAGCTGCACCAGGGGAAGTTTAGATGGAGCTGAGGAACAATTCCTTCCCCAGAGGGTGCTCAGGCATTGGAACAGGCTGCCCAGGGCAGTGCTGGAGTCACCGTCCCTGCAAGTGCTCACACCCCGTGTAGACGAGGCCCTCAGTGCCATGGGTTAGTGGTGGCCTTGGCAGTGCTGGGGAACGGTTGGACTGGATGAGCTTGAAGGTCTTTTCCAAACTCACTGATTCTATGCTTCTATGCAGGAGCATCATGTTTAAGGTGTGGGTGTTGCTCAGCCCTGTGTTTACCAGGCAGTGCAGGAGCCAGAAGCACACTGCCCCAACACACTCATCGTCACCCATTCTCCTCTAATCCCTGCTAGGGACAGCCATGCTACCCAGAGGTCAGAGATGGCCCCGGGTGCCAGCCCGCATCAATGATCCTCGCATCAATGCAGACATCGGATGGGACACAGAAGAAATCCTGAAAGCATCCCACTCTGATTTCTCTCACCCACCCTGATGCTTTGTCAAGGTTGCCCCACCAAAACAGGACCTGGAGCCCAAAGTAAAAAGTATCTAATCATGGACTTGTTAGATTTGTGGCTCATAACCCAGGGTGTGTATTTGTATGATAATCATGAATCTGAGATTGGTTTGTGTTGGAAGGGACCTTAAAGCTCATCCAGTTCCAACCCCCTGCCACGGGCCGGGACACCTTCCACTAGAGCAGGTTGCTCCAAGCCCCGTCCAACCTGGCCTTGAACACTGCCAGGGATGGGGCAGCCACAGCTTCTGTGGGCACCCTGTGCCAGCGCCTCAGCACCCTCACAGGGAAGAACTTCTGCCTCAGAGCTCATCTCAGTCTCCCCTCTGGCAGGTTAAAGCCATTCCCTTTGTTCTGCCCCTACATGCCCTTGTACAAAGTCCCCTTCCTGTGTGCCTGCCCAGGCAGAGGTAAGCCTGGCACACTCACCAGCAGTTGCAGAGTCCCAGTTTCTGAGGAGGGGAAGGAGAAGCATGGGGATATGTGGGATTTGCAGCACCCTTGTCAATGTGGTCCTAAGCGAGTTAACAACAGTCTAATGCAGCATGAAGTACCCCCAAAATCTCCTGCTGATTTGAATCAGGATTTGGCTCCTAAAAATGAAAACCAAAACCCATTTGACTTTGATTTTAAATGACAGGATAGTGTGGGCTCCTTTTTAGTGCAACAGGCAGGTGCCCAAGTGACTTTCTACCTGTATGCAATGTCTCTCCTTACAGACAAGCCTGTAGTGGTGAGGAAAAACATACACGTGGAGCCACGCAATGAGATGCTTCCCTGGCCGGAGGCCCTGGCCGGTGCATGAGCAGAAGGGAAGCCATTCCAGCAGGAGGGAAGAGGTTTGGATTGCTGCCACCACGTCATTCTTGCACCGTGACAAAAAAAGCATTTACCAGCCATTCTGCACCGGGTGTATTTTTAACCCCATGACATTAGCAGGTTAAGATTGATGGCAACAGACCTTCAGAGAAGGTGCCACAGCCAGCGTGCTCTGCCTGGGCTACTCGTTCAGTCGAGAGATAAACCCCTTTATAGTGGGTTTGTAACTTGGCCGTTGGTGTAATGTGGGCCCATGAAGGAGAGCTGCTGACACCAAGAGCACTTTGAGGTAAGGGGGGATGATTTAATTAATTTTTTAGGGAAGAGGTGGTCATTTTGACTATTTTTCGCTCCTCTCCATGAATCCCTTCAAGCCCCTGGCAGAAGCAAAGAGGAAATGTGCCAAAACCAGGAGTCATCAGGTGCCCTGCAGCCACCATGGGAGCGGTGCATGTGAAACAGCCTCTGCTGCTCTCAGCCTCTCCCTGCCCACATCAGGATGGACTTCTGCAGCGTCCCTTTGAGATGAGGAAGCATCTCCTTGTCATACACATGGGAAAGCAAGACGCAGGAAAAGCTCACTTCCCCAGGCTGCGCTGGGGACTGTCCCAGTGGAGCTGGGAAATGCATGTTCTGGCTGCAGCCACACGAGTAAAACAAACAGCACTGGGACTGCCCCACAGCGCAGAGCAGAGGGGCAGCAGATCTGTCCCTGTGCTGAGCTCCCTGCCATGGGACAGTGCCTTAAGTCAAACAAGTCCCTCTCAAAGTGGTACTTGTCACTCTGTGCCTGCAGAGGCTGGCACAGGTTTTGATTCAGCACATAGATGCTGCTGTAATTACACCAAGAGGAAGGATTGAGAACTTAAATGGCCTAGAAGGAATCACATATTGATCACTGCCTACTTTAAATATGCATCACTTTAAACATGCATCATGATAACTACAGAGACAATCTCCTTTGATAAATCCAGGAACATTCATGCGTGGCTTGCTGCTTTCAGGTTTGATTGCTCTCAAGCTGCTGGCTCCTGACCATATTTCACTTTCACTTCACCCTGAATTTAGCTAATGTCCCACCTGGAAAAATTCAGACAATTAAAATTCTTTGGCATTTCAACCCTACCATCTTTACCTGCTGTGACAATCCCTGGTTCCTCTCCCATGAGCCCTGAGCTTTTATGTACTGCTCATCCCTCACACGTCTGTCTGATCTGTTTAGCTGTGGGATGTTCAGGATGACCTCCAGGTCCTTTCAGCACCAATTTCAGAGTATTTCAAGCTTAGTCACTAGTGCCTTTGTGCTAAAATAACACACTTTGCCTAGCAGCTGAAAATAGGCATACCATCAGGCTGCACTCCCGGGGATGCTGGTGCTTTTGTCCATCATTCTCTCAAATGACAGCTCTCTCCTTTTGAAGTTCACACAGAGAGGGACTTGCAACAGCCCAAGGAGAATGCTGGGAGATGAATCATTGACTTGCTGGGGAGCTGAACCCAACTTTGTCTTTTGAAGTTGCTTTTCCATTATTTATTAAAAGGACAAAGGGGTCACAAACCCATGTTTGAAGACAAGAGACTGCTCTCAACGCATATAATGGTACAGGGTCACGTCTGGCTCCCATGGGGATGCCCTATGGGGATGCACGACCAGGGCCCTACATTGCTGGGCAGGCAGTGTGGACCTCACTTACCACCTCTCTAAGTACTGTGGGGCTTCCTATGGTATCTGCACAGTAGATGGGTGAGAATCACTGCAGCCTGGCAGCAGCTCCTGGGTCCCTTCCATGCTGACAGCCCTGGGCCCCTGTCACTACAAAAACCAGGCTCTCTTAGAGAGCCACAGCTGTAAGATAAATTTGGACATGTGATTACTAATGGCAGGTTAAATACAAAAGGATTTCAGTTCTGGGTTCACTGGATGTAAGCTCCTGAAGCACTAATGGGATAGCAGGCTAGAAACTCCATCTAGCTGCTAAGAATCATAGGATGGCTTGGGTTAGAAGGGACCTTAAAGCTCATCCAGTTCCAGCCCCTGCCACGGGCAGGGACACCTTCCACTAGACCAGGTTGCTTTAAGCTCTGTGCAACCTGGCCTTGAACTTTTGGAGTCCCCAGTGGATACTTTGCTGACAGGCTGTATGGTGTCCTACCATGCATGACAGGCTAGGTCAAGTATCAAAGAGCTCTACTTAATCCCTGTCATCTGTCCCATTTCTGTTGGCCACCGTTAAAGCTGGATGCAGCACTAAGACTGGCACAGAAGTGTCAGTATTTCCAATCTGCTCTAGGGGCTGCATGAAAGGGTCATTCAGGTGCCTGCACATCCTTCAAATAGGAACTCAGGCTGTGATCAACTCACAGACACTCCAGTTCAGACCGAATCTTGGTGAAACCATATGCAGGAGGACAGGATATCTCCTAGAAGAAACTGTGCTAGGACATAGTAGCTCCATTACCATGGAAGATGTAAATGTGAAAACAGTCAGACTAAACAATACCAGCTGTATTGTAAATGTGAATAAAATGTCCTCTGTGCTCTCACCACACATTTGAGGTAGTAAAACCAAAAACCTCTCTGCACCAATCCAGGGACAGCTGCCCTGTTCCCCAAAATGCAGCAAAACAAGGTGGCCACCCCACCACCCACCAACGGGCATCAAAATGCACAGAGGCTCAGGGGGAGAAGGAGGGGGAAGCAATCTCTGTGTCCTCAGTGAATGCAATTGCATCAAAACTATACCAGAGAGCAGTTCTTAAACTGCTCTCCAGGTGTGGAAGAGGCCTCAGTGCTTATTGAGCCACTCAGAAAATTATCATAGGTATCATTAAAACATTATAAGATGACCTTAATAGCTCTCTACAGCTGCCTGACAGGAGGTTGCAGTGAGGTGGGGTCAGTCTCTGCTCCCAAGGAACAAGTGACAGGACAAGAGGAAACGGCCTCAAGCTGCGCCAGAGGAGGTTTAGGCTGGAGATGAGGAACAATTCCTTCCCCAGAGGGTGCTCAGGCATTGGAACAGGCTGCCCAGGGCAGTGCTGGAGTCACCGTCCTGCAAGTGTTCACACCCCGTGTAGACGAGGCCCTCAGTGCCATGGGTTAGTGGTGGCCTTGGCAGCGCTGGGCAACGGTTGGACTGGATGAGCTTAAAGGTCTTTTCCAACCGAGTTGATTCTATGGCAAGAAATCCCCTAAAATCTTTACAGCACAATTAATCCTATGCCTGTTCTTACCAAAATACAGTACTTTGAAGGTGACATTATGAAATAAAAAGACCAGAAAGACTGGAAATTTATTCCGTTAAAAGTTTCAACCTTTTTTCTCACATTGTCCTAATGATTTCAGACGTTCAGCCAGCACTAACACACATACAATCGACTCAAACCACTAACATGCTGGTAAAGCCCTGACTGCATCCCCCGTTGTGTGCTCTGAACACTTGCACCTTTCCAGCTGGGATATCTGCTGAGGACACATGGACCATGCCAAAGCCCCTTCAGTTCAGACCCCAAAGCACTGAACTGTGGCCAGGAGAGGAACAAGTACTGTCATCCTACCATGAGAGCTGCCCTGGCGTTTCTCATCTATGGCAAGCACTTCTTGTGCCAAACAGCGATTTCTTACCAGCGAGTTGGGAGACTGAAAACAAAAAGTCAGCAAGGACAAAGCAGCAATTTAGACTGGAGCAGAAACATGCACTGATGCCTTCCATGCTTCCCAAACTGTAAAGTCAGACACATCTGAATCCTTGCTAACATTAGTTTTGCTAAAAAATTATATACATAGTTTACTACACAGACTCTGGCATGATAATTTCATTGGGGGATGCTGAGTGCAATACTTTGCACTCCCCAGTTTGAAGATCTGCACATTTCTCATGTGCGTTGATCAGTGTCATGGGTTTATATCCAATTACAGGCAGTACATGCTGCCTCCACTAGAAGAGTTGGCAGTTTCTGCATCTGAAGATAAACATATACATGTGCCACAGGGAAATGCACATGGCAAGACTGGCAGCCCTGCAGCCTGGCATTAAGTCACAGAAAAAGGTGACTTTCTACTTGTAGAGTTATGTAGTGGTGTCAATAAAAACCATGGCTTTGCTGTTCCAGGGGTTATATACCAATACAGGACGTGCTTATTCAACATAATTAGCCCAAAGACACCAAGAGCTGCACTGCTCTAAGTAGCCATGCTTTATAATCTCTGCAGCAAGACTACTTAGCCCGAGCAGAGGGCTATGCTGCCAGACAATGCTGCTTTGATAGCTACTTCATTTAGTAAATGACACACAACTACATTGTGAAATAGTAAATAAAATATATTTATATGTACCCAGAGGGTGGTAAGAAACAGCCAACTCCTGTGTGATTTCAAGCTCTGCCACTGGAACAGCAGCCCTGTTACCCTTACCCAGACATCAGCACGCAGCTGAGCTTACAAAAACCAGAAAAAAGAAAGTAATGCAGTGATGTTGCCATGTCAAAGGCTGAATTCTGCAACTGGCAAGCATGCAAGCTTTCCACCTCTTTGCAAGATGGGTCCAAAATCTGCTCCTCGTTTTTGCTCTTCTGCTGTAGCTCAACATTGAACCTCCCTCAAACTACCTTGCAAGCAGTTCTTTCTTTCTGACTTCCTTCCTCGCCTACTGATTTCCTTCACAGTCATCTTGGACACTTCCCTTGCACTTTTTTAGCTTTTAGATTTCCTCTGAGGATCAAGTGGCTCAAGTACAAGATCCTTATGCTCTGAATTATGCTGCTAGCAGAGCTAAAAATGTCTGTTTCCCAGGCAAGCTGATATAAGCAGTCGGATATAAGACTGGCTCAATACACTAAAACACAACAGGTTAGAGTAATACTGTCTAGTTATATCTTTTATAAGGCCTCCTTACTACCCAAGTAACAAACATCAGCATCAGGAAACACCAACATGTTTTGTGTTCTGAGGAGCTATTAACAGCATCACAGCATCATTAGGGTTGGAAGGGACTGCCAACTGAAATGGTTAATGAGTAACAAACCATTTCGGAACTACAACTGTTTGTCCAACAAACTGAAAAGCAAAAGAAAAGAAAGCCAAGACGGAAACAGGCACCTTGAGCTTGCAGAAAACACTTGTATGAGTTTCGAGGAGTTTCTTTTTTAACCTACTTTCATGGCCCTCCTGTAAAGCAAATATAATTTATTACTAATCCTGCAGAAAAGAGTTTTTTTCCTCCCCCCCTCTGCAAAAAGCTGCCTTGTTTATGTCTCTGCCCTGTAACAAACAAGAAGATAAATGAGACATTTATGCCAAAGTAATCATTCTAAATCTGTTGTTGTGACCTCTAAGCCATATTTTCTGCATTACATGCCAGTGGCTCAGATAAAACAGTACATTTTTTCCCCTGACAACTGAACCCTGTAATGTAGCATAGCTCTGCTCAACAAACTGCTCTATCCCTGAACATATGTACATTGGTGTAGGAAATCTGGCACTATGAGGTATCATCCCTCACACACACATACTCCTTAGACCCTTTTGGTTTGCTGTATCAGGGAAACCAATGCACGTCTGGCCACAAATCCAACTACGAGTAACATCAGAAATACTCACTAAAATGAAACCAGCAGGACAGAGGATATAAATATCTGGAGGACAATATGCTTTACCTTAATAGGTAATTTTGTGTATTTTACTTATTGGAGATATTCAACGTTCCACCAGAGCAGAAATTTTAGGGCTGAAATCATGAGCAACCTCGACTTCTCAAAGACAAGTTTGTACTGGATGGTGTCCAAGCTGAACTCCACTTGACCTTAAAAGCACTACTTACTTTTCAGCTAGAAACCAGTGTTTCCACACAGGCTGCTCAAGACGTGCTTTGCAGCTAGACACACACCACCACCCGGACAAATGTTTGCTTTTCTGGCAGATAAAATGGTCTCATCATATCTGCTGCAGCTCCAGGGATGACAGAAAGCCTGCAGAGAGGCGTGCTCTCTCTCTGGGTGACAGCAGCATTTTCACTAGCCTTTTGTTCTTGGTTTTCTTCTTTCCATTTGAAACCTTTTGCCCCAGCACGTCATTTCAGCACATTTCTCAGTTACAGCCTGGGTAATAGAGAAGATGGGCTTCACTTTGCTAAATTTGGCTTCTTTCCATATTTCCAAGCCTTCAGCTGGCACCCACACCTTTTTGTCTTGCATTGGAAACCTTTGCAAAGGGTTGCCTTTTAGAATAAGCAACAAATAGCTGTCCTGTCAGCCCTTGCCAACCCACCTCATTAGAAATGGGATCAAGCTATTTTTTAACCAAAGACCATCAGAAGTACCCACTGATTACCTCTGCAACCACAAGCACCTCTCTAGCGCTGGTCTCCAAATAAAGATGGTAAAATCCATTCTCAAAGGAGGATCTGAAGCATTTCCTTCTAAAGCACCAGTTGCACAGTAGTAATTTTAGACATTTAAGACAGCTTGAACCTGCTGCCGGATTATTTTTAACAGGAGCTTTGTGTGCAAGCGCAGTTCAGAGGCTGCCCAGCCACAGAGGACAAGAGGTCCCTGAAGCAAAGCCCTGGCTGCAGCCAGGAATCCTCTCTGCAGGAGAGGATTTTGAATTCATATATAAGAGAGGACAAAAGAGTGAGCTGCCGACTTCTGAGCCTTCAGGAAACTGCCACCACATGCAAACATCACCTTTTCTTCTCAGTTTTCCCATCTTTGGTCGGATGGCAGTGAAATGCTCTACTGAAAACATAGGTGAGGCAAGGCAGCTGGTGTTGGACAGCTGGGAAATGACTGGAGTTCAAGGTTCAGCTATTATTAAAAAGCATACACATCTTTCTATATTTATGCCCACTTTACAGCTCCAAATAAAACACATGCAGTCCTGATGAGCTTACAACTCTAAATAAAACACAGGAGAAAAACCCTAAGACTCATGTGGGAAAACCAAATAGAAAAGCACCACAAGGATTGTTGTTATCTTTTCTCCCACCGTATACACAGCTATGTTTCTAAAAATACCCTACTAGCCCTAGAGTTAAACATGACAGAAGAGAAAAAACACTGTCTTACAAACACAGCTATGATTTGAAATCAAGTGGCCTGTTCCTCACCCCAGCTTCATCACAGAACTCCTCAAAAAGCCATTTAGGAGGATCCATACACTGTGGCATGCTGGACACTACAGCAGGTTCAAGTGTGTTCAAGGCCAGGTTGGACACAGGGGCTTGGAGCAACCTGCTCTAGTGGAAGGTGTCCCTGCCTGTGGCAGGGGGTTGGAACCAGATGATCTTAAGGTCCTTTCCAACCCAAACCAGTCTGTGATTCTATAAGCTTCTGATGTGGGTCTGACAAGCGGCTGGGAGCTCAGTGGGGCCAGCTGAACTATTCACCCTCCTTCTCAGGGCTAATCATTGCTGTTCCCAGCCTGACACCCTGGCACAATAACCGGCTCCCTCCCTGCAATCACCAGAAAGCAAGCTGGCAGAGACATGCCCTTCATCTCAGGGCATGGCTCCATTTCTCCAGAGAACGAACAGGCAAGGTGTGTAACCTTGGTCATTCACGCACTTGGATGCTTTGACTGGAGGTCCCTCAGAAGAACAAAATGATCTTAGTGAGTAGAAGTAACACATGCAGTGAAAACACTGTCACTGGATCGACCATGCAGCAGTTCCATGTGAAAAGATGTCTCTGGCACTCATGGAGCCCGCTGCCAATGCCCTTGGCACCGACCTGGGAGCCCTCCCTGGGGTCTGCAGACGGAAAGGCCAGAACGGCTGTAAAAGGCTGATGTGACAAATAAATGTCACATTTATGCTAGTCAAGGCATATTCACTGCTACTCTGAAAAAAATACTCTTACAAGTAAGAAAATGTGGCTGTAACTGAGAGGCAGAGGAATGAAAACAACCGGCCCCCACACTGGAAGGCAGATGGATGGCACAATCCAAAATACGTTTTCTACATGCCTTGCAACAATGATAGAATCAACTGGGCTGGAAAAGACCTTTGAGCTCATCCAGTCCAACCGTTCCCCAGCACTGCCAAGGCCACCAACCGTTGCCCAGCACTTCCAAGGCCACCACTAACCCATGTCACTGAGGGCCTCGTCTACACGGGGTGTGAACACTTGCAGGGACGGTGACTCCAGCACTGCCCTGGGCAGCCTGTTCCAATGCCTGAGCACCCTCTGGGGAAGGAATTGTTCCTCAGCTCCAGTCTAAACCTCCCCTGGTGCAGCTTGAGGCCGTTTCCTCTTGTCCTGTCACTTGTTCCTTGGGAGCAGAGACCGACCCCACCTCACTGCAACCTCCTGTCAGGCAGTTGTAGAGAGCGATAAGGTCCCCCCTGAGCCTTCTCTTCTCCAGACTAAACCCCCAGGTCCCTCAGCCGTTCCTCATCACACTTGTGCTCCAGGCCCTGCACCAGCTCCGTTGCCCTTCTCTGGCCCCGCTCCAGCACCTCAATGTCTCTCTTGCAGTGAGGGGCCCAGAACTGAACACAGGATTCGAGGTGCAGCCTCATTAGTGCCCAGCACAGGGGGACAGTCACTGTCTTGGCCCTGCTGGCTACACTATTTCTGATACAAGCCAGGATACTGGTGGCCTTCAAATCCATTCAACACCAAACAACACAAACAAACCACCTCCTTTTTCCCCCACCTCTGTACACCAAAAACGTTAAGCCAAAGCACCAGTGGCAGTCCAGACAGGGGATACTCACTGCATGCTCCGCACGTGAAGCAGGCATCATGGTAGAGGTTGCCCATGGCCTGGCAAGCCTGGTTTGCTCCATACACCCCCTTGCTGCACTTCACGCAGGTGCCTGGAAGAGAAAAAGGGAAAGAGAGGTCAGAAGCAGGACCTGGTGGGGTGGCTGGGTCACTGATGGGTGGCCACACTCGTAATTCAGCATGGAGGCTCGGCAGCTTGGGACCAAGGGGTTCATTGAAGCCACAAGATGCAGGTGACATTGGTGTCACCACCCTGAGAGATGCTGTTAAGACTGGTCATGACAGTCATCAAAAACAGCCCTGACTGGCCACAGTGACATCTCCTTCCTTCTCCCATGCTTCCCCACAACCTTTATACACATTTAAAACCACTTAAGGACCCTCCCAAAAGTCCAGGTGGTAGTAAATGTTGCTCAGGGCTGTTCACAGACCAAGTGTTTCTGCTACTTATTGCATAAAATAAGCTTGTTGGTTGCAATCGGTATGAGGAAAACACACCACTTAGACCCTTTAAATCTTCATGATTTCAGACCCTGGTCACATCTGCTGAAGGCCCTAAGGACTTCCCACTGAAACAGAGCTGGACTACCTGACACTTGCCTCTCTTCCCTCTGTCAATCACATCTGAATAGAGGCTGAATGTAGGCGCTACCTACAGACCATGTATCCTGTCCAGATGTTCCTCTTGCAGGACAAGGCAAGAAGGAAGTCACTTTTGAGGAGAGGATATCTGCTGCTGGTGGCAGCCGAGGGGATGACTCTCCGGCAGCCCATGGGGTGAAGGAACACCAGGAGAAGCACACACAGTCAACTTGTGGCTCTAAGCTGTCGCAAGTGCAAGTCCAAGCTCCTCCTCACACCCAGGCTTTCCTGCCACCACCATCACCTACAGACCAGGGTTAGCTCTGGAGCTCCAGAGGAGGGAGAAGATGACCACACTCAGTTGTTCAGCTCAGTGTCTTGCCAGCACATCCAAGCACATTTCCACCAGCACCCACTCTGGTGTGGGGCTCCAACCTGAGTGGCAATGGGGCAGATGCACAGTGGTGGTGGTGGGGAGGGAGAGCAGGGAGAAGACTTCAGCACTGCAGGTTCACAAAGGGTGTTGTGTGTTCACCTGGGGCCTCTCAAATCTCACCACATTTCCACATAACACTATTTGGATAACACAGTAAGAAGTGACAGCTGAGTTTCACGCCCTTGACAGCATTCACTAGCAGGACCTGCTCCCTTCACCTTACAGGGAGAAGTGCAGCAAGGCCGCCCAAAACCACTATTAGTGGTCAGGGAGAGAAAGTCTTGTCCAAGGAAAATGACACATCAAGGCAGTTTATTTACTCCAGGCATTACCCCATGATTGCGACAGACCAGTTTTAAAGCAGCATCACCCTTTAGCTACCTCTAAATGAGCAACTTCAATCTGTGTTTAAGCAAATAAACCCAGATCTACCCAAATGGGGTAGGACAAACAGAAGATGTGCTTCTGTCTTTGTTGTATGACAACCCTGTGGATGTGACTTCACCTCCTGGTCTCTCCTTCCACGGCTGCTCAGTCCCATTCACCCCAGATCCCAAAACTCCCTGGGGCAGGGACTGTCAGTCACGTCTCGCTCCTACTGGCCCAGGAAGAGGTACAGCATCATCTTGCTGGAGATCCTTAGTCACACTGTGGTTAACAAAACTTCACTTCTCTCAGGGCACCACAAGCGCTGGAGTAATTGCAAAGGTCTGGTCAAAGTTAGGAAGAAACGCAACCACGTACTTAGGTCAGCGCTGGAAAGTAACTCCCAACTCCAGCAGCACCACGCTGGCACTCCCAGGGTGCTTAAGAAACTCTTCCTCCTGCTGATAGCTGCGGCCATCAGTTTTCACATTACAGAGACAAAACCACTCAGGAGCCCTTTGCAATCGCACACACAGAGCTGCTGAAAAGCAGATACCTCATTTTCCCAGAGCAGACCTGGCTTTCTGTGCTGCAGCTGCCTGCGTGCACTCAACCAGCATGCTGAAAGCTGTCCCAGTGCTGCTCCAAGCCCCTCTGCACTCAGAGCCAGAGTCCAAACTGACACAGACCTTGAGAGAAGGCTGCAGAGAGTAATCAGTTACTCGGCTTTGTTCCAACCTGACCTCACCTGAAATGTTATCCTGGCTGTGAGCCCACCCCAGCAGCAGGCTGGCACCAAGTTAGCAAAACTCGCTGGTTCTTTCTGAACCAAGCAGATTTATCTCATTTACTGAAAGAAACATTTTAAGCAGGCGAAAGATAAATCATGCAGGCATTATAAAAAATACCAAAAAAAGACAAGACAAGACAAAGAGGATAAAATGTGGCTTTTCAAATGGATATGTTGTCCCAGGAGTGCATGCATCCAGCAGCGGCCTGAGCTGCTGTGCAGTCGTCTGACACAAGAGCTAATGGCTACCTTGCAAAATTCTCTCTAGACTACAGCAAATGCCAAGCAGAAAGTTTGGCGAGCAGAAAGACTGCCAATTTTGCTGCTCAAAACCTTCTTTCCACAACATTCACTAAGCTTTCCACAGAACCAATGGATTTACTGCACTCTTGAGTGCTGCATTTTCCCCTTCGCTATGCCAAGGAGCGGCTGCTCCAGAAAAAGTCACCAGCAGGCTCCAATTCCTCCTTTCCAGAAAGCAACCGGGTGACACTCCATGTGGATGAGCACCAAGAAGCAGGAGGCTGAAGGCAGCAGCTGAGGACAGGCTCAGCACACGTTAATGATGCTGGCAGGCATCTAAAGCCACTATATTAAATATCTTAATGCAAGTCCCATGGAAGGCAGAAATTGCCTCTGCTGTCTCCTGTCCATCCCTTTTAAGCTTTGGAGCATAGGCACTACCCCTGTGGTCTTCCCAACAGGATAGATGATATTCTGGCCACATCCTGCAGGAGCTGCCTGTGCTCCTGCATCCATACTCAAACCTTCCTCCATCTCCTGCCCCTGGACCATCCCTACCATCCTTCCTCCTTGCTTCCACTACATGCCCCATTTCATCCCCCGATGGAACCTTCCATCCACCTATTTAAATATTTATTTCAGCCTTTAAAACATGGAAAGTAAAGTCACAGAATGAAAGGGCTTTTAAAATAAATTGACAATGTTGTCTATAAAACCTGTAATGTACTGAATTACACAGCTATGTAATCACCAGCATTACTATAAATATTTATAGATGTCCTGTGGTAAGGCTGACAACTGAAAAATGGCATTATGGCAAATCTGTGCATAGTTTGTCTTTACACTTGTATCTGCTACATCTTACTTGAAAGCTGATTAAATCTCAAGAGCAACTGGAATTATTATAGAAATGAGCTTTTGCTTCCTCAAAATAAAACATTCTGAAGTATTTTAAGCAACACGCATGAGCCTTCATCTCTGACACTCAGCACACCTGGCCTGAAAGGGGAAAAAGAGGTGGCTTTTATTAATTTTTCCTTTCCAATTTTTTTTCCTTTATTTTCCATTCGCTTCCTGCTGCCAGAATGATTCCGTTCTTCCAGCTTAGGCTATGCAAGGAAAGAGCTATACCTGCTCCTGATGGTGGCCGGTGAACACGTGCATGAAGCCAGCCTGATGGAAGGCAGCGCAGCACAGGCCACATCCAGCCCCATCCCACTGCAAAACGGGCTCCGTGCCCTGCTCCAATGATTTCCTGACAGAGTGCTGAGCGTGCTTTCTGCTAGCCAGGGAAGGGAGTTAAAATGTCAGCAGCAGCCGGCCAGCCCCACATGCCGCTGACAACAGTCAGCAGCTCTGGGTGATTTTCTTGGCGTAGAGAAGCTTTGAGCAACAACTCCTGTCCTCGGTTGGAAGCAGAGGGATCCCGAGAGCCACGGTTTATGCAAGCTGTGACCTGAGCAGATATCCCCTCTGAAATGACAGCTCGGAACCTCAGACAATGTTATTAAGGCATTATTAAGAAGAAATGAAAGGTTTCTTTTTGCCACCAGGATGGCAAGCCCGAAGCACATGAGCAGCACAGGTAAATTCAAGCTTGGGCACACCAGCAGAATGGGAACCAGCTTTGGAAAGGGAAAGGGATGGGAATTGCTGATTTCGGCTCAATTTCTGCTGGCAGGGCAGCCGGGCCCCGCACAACAAAGCAATCTCTGTTCTCTTTCGCATCATGCGACAAGTAACTGCCTGCACTGCAGCTGAGCGCCTGAACAAAGAGACCTTTAGGGCAGAGCTGCGACCGAAAACAGGCCGTGGAAGCCACTTCCCAGTGCCTGCTGTATTCCACCTCGGCACTGCAAACCAGGAGGAGGGCTGCCACTGGGAACAGCCTCAGCACGCAAGATCAAACAGGTCCGGTGCAGACCTCAAGGGCTGTCAGAAATGAAAGCAAACCCGGTGCTCAGCCTCAGATGTCAGTGCCACCCTCTAAGTTCAACAAGTGCTTTTCCACCTACCGCTCAACTCAAAGCATTTCCTCTAAGTGTTGCTATTTCATGCTCATCAAAAAGAGCTCAGTTAGTTACTACACCCCACTTGCTAAAAGTTCCACACAAACCACGCTGAACAGCAGCATTTTCTGGGACTGGGCAGTGTGATTTCTTTCCACATGCCAGACATCACCTGTCTACAAACCCAGAACACAGATGGGGGTTTTTCCAGCAGCATTACCCTTCTTTTCAGCAGGTTCCCCTTTCTCAGCAACATCCAGGACAGCCAAGCTTTGCTATGGATGCTCCTGGTTGGGTTTGCTACAACTGCTGCTTAATTTTGGAGGGTCACACGTGACAGTGTGCTGCTTCAGTGGTGAGATTTCCTTGCCATGTCAATTGAGCCCCAGACAAGAGGAATGCAGCAGCAGGACCATTCTGGTGGTGTGGCTCTGCATATCCAGAAACAGCACTTGGAAGAGTAAGTCTGTCCGACCCTTTCCACTTCATACAAGCAGCATTTCCACGACCAGCCTGACTCTTCTCCATCACGCATAACTGGGTTTTGCCCGCTCCTTACAGGAGGCTGGATTTATAGTGAAGAACCCACAGTTGCACTTGGAATAACCCCTAGAGCCTTTGCACATGAGTATCTCTGGTATCATCCTTCCCATCTGCCCAGCCACGCATGTGGCTAATCCAGAAGCAGACCCTGATGCCTCTTGGTAGTCCTTCATGAGGACCCTTTTGAAGACACAGCTTCTGAGTTTCCAACCCACCTATTTATTCCAGGAGAACCAAGCCCTCCACTTGCACTCACATTTTCTAAAGACTCTGCTGAGAAAAGCCTTCACCCTGTCATACCCAATGTGATGCTCAGTTCTTTGGGTTTTACTTCAGACCTTCTCCAGAACCTGAGGCCACCTCCCCATGGCTCACCTAAGTCATTTCTACATCTGATTCTAAATCAGACACATTGTGTGCCTTACCCGCTACTGTGCAATTGCTCTTGCTGGAGAGTTGATTTCAAGGAGTTCTGGAGGCCCGTGTGAGGTTCAGTGCCTGGAAAACTTGGCAGTTTGGTGCCGTTCACCACTGAGTGACTGGGTTGTCACTCAATGGTAGCAAAGACGTGCAGGTACTCCCTGCCCAAAGAACCACAGAGCTGGTAAATGCAATTTTTCTGTATCATTTTTGCATGCCGTGTTCTTGACCCCTTGACTTTGCTGTAGACCAAGCACACACTGCCAGCAAAGTACAAAAATGCCATCAAACTCACGTCAGTGACATTTTAAGTACCTTATAGCAATGTCAGAGATAATGTTAACTCCAGTGCCACACGAATGAGGCTCCTATTCTTTTCAGTCCCCACTGCCACAGTATCCTGGCTGAAAGACCATTTGCTCCTCTGCTTCAACTCCTGCATTTTTCTTTCCTTTTGGTAGATTTTTCCTTAGCTTGCAAGCCCAGCTGAGCTCCCAAGAGGAAGGGAGGAGAAGTGCATACTGCTGCAATCGTGAAGAGCTGTATCCCAGGCAAATATTTATTTGTTTGGTTCCTTGCAGTGAGATAAGCTCTGCAATCTGCACACACCCACCAGTCCACATGCCATGATCCTTCCAGCTTTCCTCATTCCACCCAGGACCCACCTCATCCTGCCTCCCCCTCCTCTGTGCTGCAGGCAGGCATCATCTTTTTACAAGGGCATGTAGTGACAGGACCAGGGGGAATGGCTTTAACCTGGCAGAGGGGAGATTGAGGTTAGATCTAAGGAAGAAGTTCTTCCCTGTGAGGGTGCTGAGGCGCTGGCACAGGGTGCCCAGAGAAGCTGTGGCTGCCCCATCCCTGGCAGTGTTCAAGGCCAGGTTGGACACAGGGGCTTGGAGCAACCTGCTCTAGTGGAAGGTGTCCCTGCCCGTGGCAAGGGTTGGAACTATATGATACAACCCAAACCATTCTATGATTTCCCTCTAGCTATGGTGTTATCCTAGGAGCAGGTAGTGAGGGATGCCTCTACTCATTCCCAGTGGAAACATCGTTATCATCACCCATATACAAAACAAACCTCAGAAGAACTTTCATTTTAACCAGAAATTCTCCACTCGGCAGCCCTGAAATTACCCTCAATACCACCAACGCGTCCTGGTGTATCAGCAGCAGCAGGGTTCAGTAAAGTCCACAGCTGTGTACAGCCTTAAACAAGTTGTGGTTTTGGCAGTGGTAAAACACTAACTTCACTGTACACAAGACCTCAAAAGAGCACTGCTGGCCTTCAAACTGATCGCACCCATTCAGAGGTGCTGGGGTTCCAGGTCTCCACAGGGTTCAGCCATCCAGCTACTGCTCTGCTACTGCCAAGGGGAAAAGAAATCTGCAGACTTCACTAGTAGACCTTACTCTGCACGACTGCTGGGAAGCATCCCAATATTTCATTGCAAAACAAGATACCTGGGGCCCTCTTAAAATACCTGTGACTTACCAGCTCTGCTCTAAATAAGAAGGAAGCCAGAACTCGATCGATACCTAACAAATACTTATAACAAGAAAACCATTTAAAGAATTGTTTCTAAAAAAGCTCTAGGTAAGGGTGTAGACAGTCCTCATCAGATGGAGATTTCCATCTAGCTCTGCGAAATAAGCACCGGTGAAAACATGATGCTACGTGTTACACCTCTAAAAACACCCATCCGTGCCTGCAAACCAAGGTGCGTGGTACCACAGGCTTGGCTAAAACAATGGTAAAACCTCCCTGCAGACCTTGCTGCCCCTCAGCCAGGCCTTTTCCCTTCCAAGTCAGTTCCAGGCAGCTCCTCGGTTTGGCTGTGCACCAGCCCAAGTCTTACCTGGAAACTCGTCCTTGCTATGGTGCCGCCTCACCTAGCCCAAAACACGGTGCTAGTGGAGGAGCTGCAGCTCCCCCATTCCCTCCTAGTTAATTAATCTTCCCATTCACCAAGTGGAGATGAAGGCTGGTGCATCCAAAGGAACAACATGGGAAATTAGTGGGATTCAGGTGCCTCACTGCTGGATGGCCCCTGGAAACAGTACACCAAAAACACGAATAGAACCTAAGCTGCCTTCCAGCAACACCTCTGAGGGACGTGGGGCCCCTTCTCTGCTGCAGGGGAACCAGCCTCTCCAGGGAGCAATCTCAGGACTTCCCCCCCTCTCCCAAGTTGAAGTCCCGGGTGATACCTGAGACTGCCTACGTCCTCCTCGACAGCCCACATAAATCAAGTCAGCACTTCAAAAGCAGTCTTGGAGAATCCAGATTCCTCCAGGGACACGTGCAGCCCATGCTGCTCACACAGGCCACTATTAAAAAGACAGGAAAATGAAAACTCTTGGCTTTGTTTGCTTCTTTCCTTGTTATACACGCTTGGAGCACACCAAAGTATTTTGTACAGCAAGCTGGTACTGACAGATAACCAGACTGTCTGTTACTCCTCAGCAGAGCATCCTACCTACATTATGCCTAGTCCCTAGCTTACCCTTTCCTAGGTTTTCCTCTACAAACACTCATTTTCACCCACTGAAGGAAAAAGCAGCTCCTTCAGTGTGACCAGAATTATTCAGTGTAAACATCTGGCCCAGACCAAGACAGACTGAAGGACCTATCTTAAAAAAAATCCCTTTGCGACAAAAGCAGCACCCAAAATTATGAGACATGTAAGCATTTTAGATAAAACACTTTGGTCATTCACACTTCAGTCCTGGTTTCATTTCCTGTCTCTGCTGTACTGCAGAGCTGTTACATTAGACTTCCCTTCACTGGGGGAAAGCCTGAAACAAAACAAACTGTTCATCCTTTTTTATCACTATTGTACAAAAGTATTATTTTCCATCCTAAAGTTTGCTAGCTTGAGGGCATGGCGTAGCAAAGAGATTCAGAACACCAGCTGGGTCCTTTATTCCTCCAAAGGAACTTGGGTGACTATGAATAAATGAAACTAAAAGTGAGAAACAAAGGGGAATGAGGGCCAGCATTAAAGTACCCTGTTTTTTGCCCTTTCCTGCTCCTTGGTCCTCTACAGGGCAGATCTGCTGAGCCTTCCCCCACAGAGCTGAGGCTCCGAAAAACTTCTTCCTCTGCCATGACTGCACCGTTCTGCTTTTCTCTCTCCTCCTCCCCAGATTTCTCAGACACTACACCCTGGTGTAAAACCTCCTGCTGGGAGGATGCCAAAGGAATTCCGCAGGAATCAGGCAGTCTCCATCCCTCCTCCATGCCCGGGGCTCACCTATAGCTCAGCTGTCTGACCAGCAGGACTGTGCTGTGTTGCCAGAATTACTCCTGCTTCACTACACATTTCCTGCAGGACAAAAGCCTCCCCCTGCCACTATAGTCCCACTTTTGAGCACTGCCCCCTCCCCGAGACTGTTGTTCCAACCCCATCTTTGTTGTCAGTCGCTCGTCACAGCCATCAGCCCCCCCAGACAGGGCTCATTCAAACCGCGTGCTGCCCGCGCAGGACGGAAAGCGCCAAAACACGTTTCCAGCCCCAAACGCTCCGAGTGCAGCAACTCGACACATCACTTTTCTGCGACAGAATGCGGACGTGTCTGCCCTGCCACACGGCTGGATCCAGACTCTGACACTAAGATAAACAACCCCAGCACAGCCCTCGGCGGGCAAGTGCCACTGCCCGGTGCCAAGGAACACATTTGGTCACACAGTTTGCAACGGAGCACTCCGCGGTCCCGCAGCTACGTCCCTGAAGGCCAGTGTGAAGCCCACGGCTGCTCCTGTGTGCACAGCCCACTGCTGAGCCACCCACCGACCCCACCGGACAGGACCCCGTGCAACCCTCCTCTGCACCAGGCTGAAGAGTTTAGTCCATCCCTGCCTCTACTTCTCTGATCATGGGTCTAAAATCATGAAGAAAATCCATACCTGCTCCTATCGGTCCTTAAATTAATCGCAGAGTTCTCAGCCATCACAGCAACTTTGTGTTTCCTCCTCCCCAAAGCCAAACTATCTCATCTGCTATTAAACTGCAAAGTGGTGAGGCAGAGAGAGGAAACACTCGATTTGCTCCTGACCACCTGCCATCCTGGGGTAGTAAATTGGTTTGATCCAGCAGGACATTTAATATTCCCATTGGGAGATCCTCGCATGCAAGCGGTCCCTTTTCACTGCCAAGCACCAGCGATAACCTCTGCTGGAGACACGGACTGCTTGAGATTTAGGGAGGACTGTGCCTGCTTGTCTGCTGTCTTCAGGATGCACCGATCCTTTCACAGCTGCTGGGAACCAGCACCTGGGGCTGGGGGGGAAATCCTGGCAAGTCTGGGAAACCACCACTCTTCCCATCCCCAAACAACTCCTCTTCAGGAGATCCTGCAAGCACACCCAGCCACGGCCACCTCCATGGGGGGGTACCACCAAGCCTCCTCCGAACTCTGTGCCCCTCCCCTGCAAGCAGCAAAGGGCTCTTCAAAAGATGCTGCTCCAGCTTCTTCTCAGCTCTGTCCTCCCCAAAGCTGCTAAACTGCATTGGCTTAAAAATTCAAGAGGTAGGCTTAAAGAAAAAGGTGCCACAGGAGGAAGAGCCTCTCGTCCCTGTGATAAATTGAAGTTAAATAACACCCCACGCCCCCAAGCAACTGAAAAAGCATAACCAAGCAGGCATACAGGCAAACACAGCCCTGCAGGTGTGAACCCTGCAGTGACACCTCGCAACGAACCCTTTTCAAGCCGACTGGCAGACTGCCTCCTTACCAAAGTAATCAGCCTTCGGCCGAGCATCCATCTCCTGCTCCAGGCGCTGGGTCAGCGCCTCCAGCTTCAGCTCAGCCGCCGATGGCCCTTGCTCCGGCTGTGGAAGGAGGGTCTGGCAGGGCAGCTTCACCTTCGCCGTGCCGGAGCCCTCGAGGTGCCCGGTGTCCGGCCGAGGGCCGCTCACTCCCTCGGAGAAAAGCGGCTGCGGAGCATCCGGAGCCGTCACCCCACGTGTGGCCAGGCGCGACGAGCCCGGCTCGGGGCTTGCGCTGCTGCCGTTGGGCCGGTGGTTCTGACCGTGGGCCACCAAGTGTCCGGCTGGGCTGGCGTAAGCCGCGGTGTGCTGGTAGTCCGCGCTGGGGGCGGCGGGCGCAGGGCTGGCGGGGAAGGACAGCGGGACGCCCTGGTACCACAGTTGGCTGCTGTCCCCTCCGGCCCTGGGACCGCAGGGCTCAACCCCCCGGGGGGCCGAGAAGGACCTCTGCTGCGGCAGGGCCCCCGGTACCCCATCCTCTGTCCCTGCCGAGGGTGCCGGGGGGGCCCGGGCATGCGAGAAGGAGGATCTCTGCCCGGCTGGCGCCGGCTCATGGCCCTTGCTGCCATTCTCCTGCCCACCACGGCAGGGCTGAGGGTCACCGGGGGTCCCGGCCTGTTGCTCCCTGTGCCCCACAGCGGGTCTGGGGATCCTGTTGGGCTCCGCTTCCCATCCCCGGCGCCCAGCCTGGCTGCCCGGCGCCTCGCCGAAGCCGCGCTCCCCTCCATCGTACGGCCTCATGCGCGGCCCCTCAGTGGCGGCCGGTGGCGGCTTGGACCCCCGTGCCACAGGCAGGCTGGGCCGGGGGGGGTTGAAAGCAGCCCCTCCGTTCAGCGCGGCCATCAGCATCTCCTCCTGCTGCTGCTGCTGCTGCTGCTGCTGGAGGTGGATCTTGGCCATTTTGGTGGCGAACACCCGCCTGGTCTCCTCAAACTCGGGGTTGTTGCCGGCAGCTTTGTCCACGCGAAAGAGCCCGTCCTTGGAGGCCTCGTACATATTGAGGTCCTCGATGAACTTGCTGGCTTCCAAACCCAGATCGTCGTACTTAGCCATGATTTAGACCGGCTTTTAGCGGGCTGATCCCCGCCTTCCCCCTCTTCCTCCTTCCCGACGGGATCGCAGCACCGCTCCCGCCGCGCGCCACCTCACGCCTGACGCGCCCGGGCACGGCGGTGGCGGGATGGGGGCGTGGCCAGGGGGGCTGGGGGCGTGGCCAAGGGGGCGGGCCCGCCACCCGTCCCCTTGGCCACGCCCCCAGCCCCCCTGGCCACGCCCCCAGCCCGCCACCGGTCTCTTCCAAGGGGCTGGGAAAGGGGATTAAATCCCTTCATAGTCTTTATAGTAGGAAACTGTGCTTAATGTCATAGAATCCCAGGCTGGTTTGGGCTGGAAAGGACCTTAAGATCATCCAGTTCCGACCCCCTGCCATGGGCAGGGACACCTCACACCAGACCAGGTTGCTCCCTGTCCAACCTGGCCTTGAACACTGCCAGGGATGGGGCAGCCACAGCTTCTCTGGGCAACCTGTGCCAGCGCCTCAGCACCCTCACAGGGAAGAACTTCTTTATATCCAACCTGACCTTCGCCTGTTTCAGTTTGAACCCATCACCCCTCGTCCTATCCCTACAGTCCCTGATGAAGAGCCCCCGATCAGATCAGCTGCCTGCAGAACAATGTAGATGACATGGAAAAGGTTGCTGAAGCCTTTTGGATAGGGACCCACTGCGCTGGGCTTGGCCTCCTCCCAGGCTCTGCATGCATGAGCAGACACTTTGATGGCAAAGCACCTCTGAAGGGGATCACAGCCAAGTGACTCAAAGGCATTTTGGTGTTGAGTTCACAACGCTTCCAGTCAGCGTTAGGCAGCAAAACACCTTTGAAGTTTCCTGCTCGGATTTATTCTTTCTGTGAGACTCGGGCGAGGGGTATTGCCAAGTGAGCAGATGAACTCTCTACTAGGCTGGAGCTGTAATACCACAGGGACTTGCAGACCCTTCTGCTGTGATTAGATATGGTCCCACACTTCTATAGTTCCTGTGAGCTTTACAGCCCATGCCTATTAAGAAATGAAGGGTCCACAACTGCTGTTGTAGCCCAGGACCAAAATCTACGTGCCAGTTAATTAGCTTATTCTAAAGCCTATCCCTTGAAGCAAAAAAGCCCTGCTCATTTCATCTGCTTTCTCCCTGTGGGCAAGGCTTACACGCTGCATTTAGTCATACAGAATAAAGCTGACAGCCCGTAACCCAGCCCTGCTCCACGTGGCAAGGCAGCAGCTGGGGGAGAAGCAGCCCTGAGTAGTGTTTTCCTGCTTTTGAGACCATCTCAGTGGGAGCACCAGGCATGTGGTCACAGCCTTGTGCCAGGGTGGCACGGCCCTCTAGGGCTAGGGAGGTGCCATGGCCACCTGGACCAAGATACGTGCTCTGGTGTGTTGTAGCAGGAAAGTAATAAAAGCTTCAGTGCTAGAACATAAACAGTGAACAATGCATAAGGCAGAACTATTTCCAGGATGGAGCCTGGCTTGGTCCTTGCAGGAGCAAACACATCTCTCAACAGTGCATTACACAGGGAAATGATGGATGCTCCTTTCTGGCTTCCTAATAGGGGTGCCATTTGTCTGCACCAGCCGGGTGCTTTACACCAGGAGGGTGATGCACAGGGCTGATGGGTAGGCAAGAGGGTGGTGAAGCTGGGACCAGGCTGCTCAGAGGGACATTGTGGACACCGAGAGGCCAAACCTCACCCTCTGCCTTCCAAAAAGCTTGCAGGAACAGACAGAGCAGGGTTGGGAGATGATGTTCCTCCCCACCGCTGCCCCGGGGGCCTCTGCATTCCTGCTCTGCCTGCACAATTAACCCCCAAGCTGCAGAGGCAGCCTGGGTTGTGCATCTGCTCAGGGCAGAAATGGGTCCAGACTTAGAAGTTTTGCTTCCGTTGCAGAGCGACTGCCTGCTACAGAGCATGATCTCTGCGGGGAATTAACACTAAGAGTCATTTAATTAACACTAACGGCACAGAGGGGCCAGGGCAGCACAAAGACAGCTTTCCAAACTGTCTTTGTGGAGTGGTACAGATGCTTCACAGAAAGGCTTTCAGGGTTGTGATCCCTAAATAACTGCATCTGCAGTGTCAGTTCGGTGGGGATGCTGTGGGGGGTAAACTGAGGCAGGGCAGCGTTACCTGCCAGGGCACACCTTGGGGAGGTGAGAGAGAGGAGCCATGGGGAATCACAGAGATCCCAAACAGGAGCCCAGGAAGCAGTGGCGAGAGAAGAGGCTGCAGAACCCTGAGCTGCAGCGGTCTGGTCTCCTCAAGGAAGGCCAGAGCTGGTGCCAAGTGCTTGGCTGCTGCTCCAAGGAGAACAGCCTTTGCCTTCCTCTCTCCAGTTTCTCCAGGTACCACCAACCATGGTGGAGATCCCGGTTTCCCTTCAATGTCCCTCTATGGGGCCAAACACTTGCAGAGATGCGCCAAAATAACACAGCTGGCTTTGGTGGTTTTCCTACCACTGCCTGAAAGAACACGGAATGGTTTGTTTCTCCATTTTCCACTGAAAAGAGCCTTTTAGCAGGAGAAGAGCTCGCCTGGAGAATTTTCCAGCTCTGTTTCCCTGCCTCTTTATCAGCACATTAACACAAACAGCACCGTGACCTGTTTAACCAACATACATGGCCTTTAGTAATCGTGGGCTGGAAGCACCCCGCAGGTCAGACGACATCCTGCCATCGATCATCGGCCTCACGTGGCTTGGTGGACCTCGAGTGGACTTGCCAGATGCAGTCAGTGCATCCACCCCATTCTTCCATGCGTGTCCTAGGAGAAGCCTCTGACTAACAGATGTTTTTGAATGCTCTTTCACATGGGAAAATTGGGAAGCAGATCCTTTTATTGCACCCTTGGTATTTCATCCAGCCACGCGGATCTCCAGGGATGGAGACGTACTTCAGAGAAATATTCATTTCTAAAAGCTTCCACATTTTTGCTCACAATACTCCCTTGGCTTAGCCAGCCCAACAACACACACTTGTATTTCTGTTTTGCAGCAATTAGTGAGGTTCGCTAATTACACTGCTGTGTACTTAGAGACAATTGATTTCCCTTTGTAGCAGAAAACAATTTCCTGTTATGCCAGTTCTCTTAATCTTCATCAGAAACAAACCCAGGCTGCCATTGTCAGTAATGCCTTACGTTCCTTTATTAAATCACTCTCTTTTCTGCCCCGGTTATGTGTCCCGTGTTTATTATTCCTGATCAGTGCACTGGATCACCTTCAGCTGCTATGACTCTATGTATTTTGCTCCATTGTTGGCACCAAGCACAGTTATTGGAGAGCAAATCCCCTTGCTTGGCAGCTTGTGCGTCTCTTCTGGCAGCGGGAGGTGGATGTACTGGGAGAACCTTGGACCTTTTATGCTTGGTTTTGGCAAGCGTAAAAAACTACTGGTAGATAAGGAAGTTCAGAGCCTTAGATGTGACTGTGGGCCTTGCCCTTGCAGCCAACCCAGAGAACGTGCTTTTATCTAAGACAGCAAGCACAAAGGCACATGTTTCTCTTCATGTAACTGTGTATGTTCTGCTTAGTGTTAAATTGAAGAAGACCAGGCTCTTCAAATACAAGAACTTCTTATGCCCCAAATGTTCCAGGCTGAGTATCGCAAGTGCAAGCAGGAACAACGTGAACATTCAACTCGCTATACTTGAGCTTTTCCCATTTACATGTTCCTTTGCTGAATGAGCAACTCGGCAGCCTACAGTGGAGAGCAGACTGGTGTGGCGCAGGCAGATGAGCATACATGGAAATGTCCCAGGTGTCCAAATTGGGGGGTATTTTTGGTGGGATTCCTGTGATCAGAATCTCTCACAGGTTTGGGCCATGTTCACCTGACCGCAAATACAGCATCCACTTGACCTCAACTCAGTTTCCAGTCTCTCATGGCCAACATGAAGGCTGGCAGATAGAACAAACGCCATCAGGATTTTGGTCTGCAACATCACTATATCCAAGCAAAAATGCTCCCATTCAGAGACACTAACAACTGATAAACCCAGCTGTTCAAACTCTCTGACTACACATAAAACTAGAGGTAGCTTTGGATGGAAGATGATGCTGGTTTGCAGCTCTCCAGGGCTAAAACCAGACCCAACCTTATCCAACAACCCAGGGCTTACTTGAGTGAGAGAAATGCCATGAGACAAAGGTTGTGTGTAACTGGGGCCTCCAGGGACAGATGGGGTTAGTGACTTGCAGAATGCTTTGTGGTACCGGAAAGTCACTTTATTCAGGAAAGGGAAAAAAAATCCCACCTTTCCTCTGCATGTCAGGCAGAGATCTCTTTTATCATCTGCGCTGCAGATGAGAGCTCTGATCCTGTCCCCTCCTGCACAGAGATAATGCTCCAGTTCAGTTCTCCTCCTGCCACAGCCGGGACATGCTAAAATCTGCCTCTGATGTACTGTGATCAACTTTATGCTCCTTCTTTGAGACATAAATCCCATTTCCATAAAGAAATGTAACACACTGCTGTAGTTCCAGCAATGTTACCTGGACTGATAGCATATTCACCACACAGTCTCTGGTGATAGACCTGGCTTCGCGTTCAACACCTCTTACAGCACAGACCTTTGATACAAAATCAGCTCTGAGCGTGATAGGATTGAAGAAATGAAGAAACAGAGTAAGCATCCAGCAAAACCAGTGTATGTACTCTTCCCGGTCAGTAAATATACATAAAGACAATCCCCTCTCTGCAAAACTGTAATCTAAGTATTGCAAAACAAGGAAAAAAAACCCCTAAAACCCAGTGATTTCTCTCTCTGTCCTTATTTATAGCCAAGCTTTTACAAAAATCTCATGTACTGCAAACCTCCTGAGGAAGGAACAGCCAGCAAAATGCAAATTAACATTCCTTCTAGTTCGTGTTGCTTGTAAAAGGTTTAGAGAACAGCTTTCTGTGAGGATTTACACTGAAGGAGACAAAGAGCCTGTATGACCTGCATTATCAGTGGAATTTCTCCCTGCAGAAGAAACAAGCAGGCTTTTACAGTGTCAGAGCAGAAAAAGCCATCATTAACCAGATGTCAGTTCTGAGGCATTACTTCACAGGGTTGCTCAGCGAGAGAGCACACGGATTTTATGTTGCACTAGATCTCCATGTTTGGATTCTGGTGTAGGGCATGGAAAAATACATGTGTGTACAGGCCCTTGTGTAGGTTGGGTTTTCTCAAAGCATAGGAAGGACAACTGGGCTAGAGCACTGCCTTTGCTAGCGACCTAAGCTGTAACATTGCTCCTTAGTGTGATGTTAAAAGCCCTCCTGCCCTGCTACAAAGCAGCATCGATGTGTCCATGTCCTCTCAGTCACTGATTTGACTATGAAACACCCATGCCTAATGACACATCTTTCTACATGGCACATTGCAGTGCCGCCATCACTACAGGTCGGAGATCCTTTCTCATGCAATCAAAGGCACTGGAAAACTATTCAGTGACTTGTCAGGACTTTGCCAAATTTTATGTTCCCAGAATCAATATCTGAAGGGTGGACTTTCTGGAAATTCAGTTCCAGGAAGGATTTTGGGGTAGGAAGCATGCCAATAATTATTTTTGAAATTTTATATTACTTAAAATAGGAATTCGATACAGACTGGATCACTGCTTCATCTCTGCAGTGTTCAAGGCCAGGTTGGACGGGGCAACATGATCTAGTAGAAGGTGTCTCTGCCCATGGCAGGGGGTTGGAACTAGATGATCTTAAGGTCATTTCCAACCCAAACCATTCCATGATTCTATCACCTTAAGCAACGGGATGCAGAAAATGCCCCTTCCATGTCATGGATCTGTTTCTTGGAGTAGTTTGTCCTAGGTCTATGGGACTGGGTTTAGCAAATCTCCCACATCTTCTTTGGCTTATCAGTTCATGGAATAAGGTGAGTGGCATCAAACCCGATGGACACAATGCAATTTGATTGATGGCCCGTCAGCTCCTTTCCTTCTCACTCCTCAAGTACCCCCTCCCAGCTGTAAAACCCCCACACTATTTAGCTCTTCAAGGGCACACAATCTGTGATAACGTTTTAGACTGCCTTCAGCATAAAGATGCATCTGTACCATGACACAATTAACAACTGTTAAATAAGAGGCATCTGCAATAATTTAGTTTAAAATGGCTTGGAAACAGACTACACACAGCCTGTGTATCAGTATCAGTCCTATTTTGGCACAGACCTCTATTATCTTCAAAGGGAATTGTGCTTCGGAGCAGGTCAACCTTGTAAGAAATGTCAGCAGCTGTCAGGACAACCTCACAGCTCCACATCTGGCACCTCTGCCATCCTTCAAACACACTTCCCAGGGGATTAGGCTCTGTCAGACTTCCTGCATCATCTCTCTCTCACTTTTCCACCACCTTTTTTGTATCCTCTAGACCACACTGAATTCAACTTACTGTAAACACGCTGGTGTGCCTTCTGACCGTCCACTGCGATTGCTGTTCACTACCTCTCCTTTTATAGCCTGTAGAAGTCCATTCCTTATCTTGATTCTTGCCTGAATCACCAAGTGACATCCACAATTCACTTCCTCCTGCAAGAGCAAATACCAGTGGTAACACCAATAAACACTGTGGCTGCTGCTCAGTCCTGGAGTGACTGCAGCTTTTGTTTAAAGCACCGTAGGGCTGCTGGGCTTACAACATCTCTCTTCATCCTTGTAAATGTTAAAACTTTTTATTTACACCAAACCTGTCACCTTTCCCCCAAAGGAAAACTCTGTTAAAATGGCTCCACAGGCTGTGTTTAACTTTTATACAGGAAAAAAAAAAGCAGGACTGTGCTGCAGATTTTACTTTAAAGGATCTCTTTCATGGTCCTTTCAGGGGCTTCTGAACAGGAGGTTTGTGAATTAATAACAACATATATGTCAGGCAGACACTGGAATTCAAGTTATTTTAACTCCAACTAAAGGCCTGTGTTTGAATGTCTGAATGCATTCCTTTGTGGCTGAGACTTTTGGAGTCTTAAAACTGCAAAGACCATCTCTTCATTATAAATATTCCATTTCTTAGTCATTCTTGTGTCAAAGGACTGCTGCAGAGAAAACCTGCAGGAGAGTGGTGCAGCAAGAAGCAGAAATCAGGAATGTTTTGTTGCAGAAGCAGGGACGTGTTAGAGCCAAATCTGCTTGCTGAGCCTGGCATCTCTGTTATGTACCTACATCTCTGGTACCAAAAATGCTTAAAGCCAAAATGAACATTGGTATTGCTTAGCTAGTACTCACACTGCAATGTGATCTGTCTTGATCCTAGTTCTTAGGATCTAGTGGACTTGTTTACTGTTAAGTGGGAGATTTTTGTGGGTTTCCTTCTAATCTAATACAGAGTCTGGATGACTGCTGGGCTGGAGGGTTAACAGACCTTGGTATTTGCCCAGCTAGTTGTTACTGCCAACTTCTTAACTGTCAGAATGGCTCAGGAATGGCTGGCTTATTGGACTACTTAGTTTAATGGCTATTAAAGACATTCTTGCACAATGAACCTTGTAATTGTTCCTTTGGACACCCTTTTTTCAAGTACTTGCTAAATACAATGCACATTTCCATGCAGGTGTAACAGCAACGCAGTGTACAAATGAAATGGTTGAAATGAGGCATGAGAATGGCTTTGTGTTTTATGAAAGTCTGACCGGCTTTTAGAAACATGACAGCTATTTCCACCTAATGAACCCCTCAGAAAAAGAATCCTGATTCAAGTCTTATGACCCAGGCACTATAAGAAGTAGGAGTAGAGGCAAAAAGCAGCTGTCTGCCTTGTCTGCTTTCCCCACTGCTGCATTTCTAGCAGTAGACTCATCCCTTTCTTGAATCCCCTGAGAAAGTCTCTGAGATGGCTCATGCGTAGGAAGTAACTTCCATTCTGTTCTGTGCAGAAACAACTGCCAGCACTTTGCTAGAGCTGAAGCTCTCATGTACGAGCCAACACAAATATGCCAGTGAGGAAGGAGGATCCTGGCTAGGCTCGGCTCAATAATCTGACCTTTTTCTTGGCTTGACTCTGAAACGTATGTGAAATGTATCAAACCACTCCATTCTGGCCACCTACTGTTCACAAGGGCATTGGGCAGTGCTAAAGAAATCCTTTTTTAAATCAACACTCTGTAGTAACATTTTCTTATAACTTAAAATCATAGAATGGTTAGAGTTGGAAGGGACCTTAAGGATCATCTAGTTCCAACCCCCCTGCCATGGGTAGGGACACCATGTCCCTGTTAAATGTTAGTTAATGGCAGGGTACCCAATCATGAGATGTAGGGAGCAAAAACTGACTTAAGTATACCCAACATTTGGTGCAACACATGCTCAGGACAGTTTTTTAGTCCTGGAATCATATTTATGCCTCTGCATTTAGCCAAGCCAACTTTCCAAGAGGATATATTCCCAAGGCAAAGACTAAAACCCAGGCACTTCATATCATTTAGATTCTGTCACAATCATTTAGTTATTCGATGCTTCCTTCTCATTGTCCCACAGAACATGGACAAACAGCACCTCACCATTACTCCATAAGAACCTTTAATTCTGCACATTTCTCCACATTGAAATTTGTAACAACATTTCTTCCCCTCTGTTACATGACATTTAAATAACCATAACCGGTGGTTTTGAGTTGGGTTCATCTCGAAAGATTCCAGTTCCCTTTTACGGCCCAGCAGAGGCTTCGCTATTCTTGCACTAAGAAGTTGATAAGGGCAGTTCTGGGAGACAGAAAGGCCTTTTGAATGGTTCGCCCCTGGAGATGCTTGGCTCCAAGTTCACTCTGAAGAACTAGCTCATGGACTTCTTCAAAGTTGCGGGCTGCTTGCTGAGGCACAAAAACTTTGCCACAAGCTTTGTTATTGATCTGAAAGAGAGACATGAAAACGAGAAACAAACCCAGGAGTTACTAGAATGGTTTATGCATTTCGTTTCCTGAGCCCAATCCATCTCACTACACAGAAAGTGGATCAAACTCTCTTTCCTCTACCACGAAACTTTCCAAGTAAAGGATAACATTCTCCATAGCCCCTGTCCAACTACCGTAAGATAAGAGAATGAAACTCTGACTCATGATACTCAAGGAAAACTGCAGAAGTGGCCATAGGAAGCCTTAGTTTTGCAGATAGCAAGCAGCATGTGACTATGCAATGCAGCGATCTCTTAAGTTTAAAAATGTGATAGTTATGCAAGCTGAATAATGAGAGTGAACACAGTGGTTTCTCAGGTGGGAATCGTGGTTGGACATACTTTTAGGCTGCAATCTGGATTCTTTCCAGCTGAGCGATTCCTTACAGAGATCCAAATGCAAGATTTATTAAAATATTTGGCTGAAAAGATATCAGAAAGATTCATCCTTGCTTGTTTTTAGAAAGCCAGGCTTTAACTCATTGCATGTTGCATTTGTACTAAATGCATGACTCATTAAGCCAACACTGACCACAAAGATGACAACCACTCATAAAATAATGCTTTCCTCTGTGTGGCTGGTTGTCAGAGCAGCTTCCCTACTGTTTTGCATCAGCAAGCAGAATCACATAAGGAAAACTGAGTAAAGCTTTCAGTGAGAATCACCTTACTGTATAAAATGGTCTTACGAATCCTTTCTGTCATCCAGTAAGGGCAGATAGTGGACAGAGGCTACAGAGCTTTACTGAGAACCTTTCTGGAACCAGCATAAAGTTCATGATTACAAAAGCTTTCAGTTCTATATGGAGTACTTGCAGAGGATTAATGAACAGAATAGCAATGCCATGATGTAGCAAATAAAAGAATTTGAAATTTTTAATCCAGTTCAATGGATTAAATGGGTTCAAACTTAAACAGGGGAAGTTTACATTAGATATAAGGAAGAAGTTCTTTACAGTGAGGGTGGTGAAGCACTGGAATAGGTTGCCCAGGGAGGCTGTGGATGCTCCATACCTGGCAGTGTTCAAGGCCAGGTTGGACAGAGCCTTGGACCACATGGTTTAGTGCAAGGTGTCCCTGCCCATGGCAGGGGGGTTGGAACTAGATGATCTTAAGGTCCTTTCCAACCCTTACTATTCTATGCTTCTATGAAATCACTTGCATGAAAATCTGCTGCAGGTACTGCAGATCTTTGACTTTCAGTATCACTGCAATGAGTTTTCAGTCATCTGACAGGAACATACGTTGCTTCATAGAGCTTGGACATAAAAATACACACAGCTTGGTTTTCACCTGGATTTTAGCCAGGATACATGTATGCAACATACCATGAATGAGAGAGACCTACCTCACTACATAGTTTGTATTTTATTGAAAAAGACCATAATCTCTGCAATCCTCTGGCAGAGGAAGTTGGGATAGATTTTTAAGGAACAAGATGAAGTCTCAGATGCAGCTGCGATGAGTCATTTTTGGTTTTTGACTAGACTTGGCATTAACTTGCAGTGATAACATAGGTAGGTTTTTAGCTATTCCTACATGCATCCGTAACATGGAACCATAAAAGGCTGGCTGTCTCAAACTTTGCCTTTAGCACCTGGTGCAAAGTAAATCCCTTTGAAAATCACAGAAGATTTCATTTTAAAAGCTTTTGTGAAAAATAAATACAAGTTGTTCTTTTTGATGGGGCACTTCAGGGGAGAAATGCATTCCACAGGAAAAAGAAAACAGTAAAATCCAAACAGATAGAGGTTTAGTGATAATATAAAGCACACTTGTCAGCTTGCTGCTAGGACACACAGTCTGCAGTTCAAAACTATGCCTGCTGAGTTAAAATGTTATTCACTGTCCATGATGTAAATTAACAGATCCCAGTGGATGGATGTTGGCCAGGGGAAATCTGCCACACTAGCCTGTTCAGTGCTGTTCTCAACAGAAAAGCCAAGAGGTCTAAATCAACTTAGTAAAGAAGTGACTGGGCAACATCACGCTGTGTACCTTCCCACAGCATCTCTCCTGACCTTCCCACATCATGCTGTGATCCTATCAAATGCCAGGCTGGTGATGATTTCAGCACGTGTTTGCAGCATGGCTTTCATTATATCGTGATATGTAGGTATCGTGATGCAAATGTATTAACACCATTCTTAAAATAGTGCGAATTAAATCTGCAGATGCTTAAGTGTAGCAAGCTTCCTATTCACAGATTGTTTTAGTTGAGGGGTTAGATTGTCAGCAGGATGAATATCTTCTGCTGTGCTTCCATCTCTCCATCTCTCTTCTGCCCAACCTTCAGCAGCTCCAGGTCAAAGTGCCAGCATAAGAAACAGTGCTGGCAGCCTTGTTTCTCTGACAAAACATGGCACTGCAAGAGGAGAAATAAATGATGCTTGGGTCCTTTCTTCCCCTAAGGAAGGAAACTGTTGCTTTTTCTTTTCTTCTTCTTTTTTAAAGATTTTTTTTTTTTTTTTTAACTATTTGACATTTTAGACTATTTTGACTCTAGGAGGAACTAGAGGGGTTATCAAGGATGAAATGAAATCACAAAAGACTGAAAAATAAGCACCTGGAGGCTGCAGAGGGAAAAAAAGGGTTTACTTCAAGTCTAATAATTTTTTACCACTGATGCATAATCCACCTGAGAAGTACAAAGGAAAATAAGTATCTGTGCACTTTCAGGCCTTCCTCATATGCTAAAGCAAGAAAAATGACACCAACTATTTTTTACTTTATGAAAACATCAGTTCTGAGACCACAGTTGTAAGACAGAAGCTGCTAACAGTCCTGCACCACCTAGAAAATGTGAGGAATGCTTGTCATTTCATCCCGTGCTTGTTCATAGGACCAAATGCACACTGCATCCAGGTCAGATTTTTCACAGCATTAACAATATACAGTACAATTAAAAAAATTCAACTTTGCAATAACATTTAGAGCAACAGATACCAGGCATATGCAGTGAATTGAAATGTCTGTCTTCCAGGCAATCTGTATTCTACCGGCCAAGGATGCAGCCACTTCGTTGCTTTTTGCTGCTTTGGGTTAAATATGGAAAGACAGAACTCCAGCACAGACAGGAAATAATGAAGTATTTTGTGTCAAGAGAAATAAAACCAGAATGTCTCAGCAGGCAAATCCCTGGCAGCCTGAGGCAGTTTGATGTCTCAAGAAGAATAGGGTTGTGGCCCAAAGACTCAGTTTGACTGTGCAGCCTTGTGAAGAGACACTGCTTCTTTGCAACTGAGCAATTCTTCCATTTGTCGAGTGTTTCTTGGTTTAATGAGGGCAATTTATTTTTGTAGCCATACAAAAACCTACAGTGGCAACAAGACTTTTAAATACTCACATTTATGATTTCCCCCTGCTCCTCCGTATTCCCCTTTTGCCCTACTCTTACAGTAGAATGCCTGGAATACTCCCTAGGCACTGTTTTAAAGAATTATTGCCAGTTTGAAACAGGAACTTGTCTCTCTGGTCTTCCAGTCCCTGCTTTCTCAGAGCTAAGGAAGATGTTTATCTACATCATGTATGACCTAGAACACGGGGATTGCTTTTCCTCTTATTACAAGACTCCTCCAGAAGGCTATGGCTTTGACAAAGTCAACCAGGAAAAGAAACAAAACATAATTTTCATAATGGTTGTTTAAAGCAAAATTCATTTTTTTTTTCTGGTTCCTATTTGTGAGAAGGAAGTTTTCATGTCAGCATAAAAATAGCGAGTGAAATGTGTAGACATTTTCATGCTTGGCTCTAGAGTCTTAAAAACATTGAGTTCAGAGTTTTCCCCTGTATTGCTGAAGTTTTTATTTTAAAGACATATTTAATAACACGTTTGCTTTACCCACAATTGCAAAAAAAGTTTCTATAATTACACAATTTCTCATTCATGACACCCTTATAAGCTGGACACTGGAATTCAAGATGTTTGCTAGCTGTGCTTGAAGGTGAAGGTTTATTTTAAGCTTGAGGAAAATTATTATATACCTCAGTGAAGATTTCTACTGGTATAAATGAATGGAAGGAGAGAAAAAGGAAGGAGAGAAGGAAAGCAATAAACCCACAGTGAATATTAGGCTAAGTCTGCTTTTAATCCCAGCTGATACTTGAGTCCATCTCCTTGGTTTGGCAAAAGATGTCAATTAAAAATTTCCTCCAAAAATACGTACACTGTGGCCTTTACTAAGGATGTATGTTGAATGTTAGACAAAAATCAGTGTTTTAGCAGCATTTCTCATTCTGATCAAGTGGACTGACAGAGAGATGTGGCAAGATATGAAATTATTTGCAAAGATACTTTAAGGAAATCTACAGCAACATGACTGCCCCTAAATCCAACCAATCTCCTTCCTCCTCAAATACCCAGCTGAACAACAATAACCTAACTGCCTTACTCCCAGCTGAGGGAGCTAACAGAATAAATGCATTATTTCTGTTCCTTTTACATACACAGAACGTGCAGTTTTACAGGACCAAATGACATCTCTTGTAGAGGCTCCATTTCGTTCAATGTCTGCGTAGTATATTAAAGATTATTCTTTGGTGAACAGTGAAAAAGGCAGGAGTCCTAATAGTATGCAACTAGGTATTTACAGACTTTCATTATATGCCTGAGCATGAAGAACTTACAGAATAGAATTACAGAATCAACTAGGTTGGAAAAGACCTTTAAGATCTTCAAGTCCAACCTTTACCCCAGGACTGCCAAGGTCACCATGAAACCATGTCACTAAACCTGAAGGCAAGTTGACCAGGAGTCAGTTAATGGAAGGGCTGAGACACTACTCATGGATCCCACGTGCTTGGTTTGAGGCAGCCCCTCGTACACCTTCAGTGGCACTTGCTGCTACTGTGCACAATCTAATATTAAAGCTTTATGATGCCTGGGAGCTTGCTGAATACAGACTAGCTAACCAGGGATGTAGGAAAACGACAGTAAACTACACTGTGCATGTACACGTATGTTGGAAAATTACAGGTTAACTAAATGTAGTTATATGTCTACACTGAACTGCTGGCTTTTTCCCTAGACCACAACAGTCTTAGGGCTCAAAGAGAAACTGGAATGCAGTTATAATGTTATCAAAGATACCTGGTTTTCCTCAACATCATTCATGGAACGTGACAGAAATTCATCCCAAGGCAGACAGGAAACATCGTTTGGCAAAAATGACAGCAACTTAATCCAGCTTATGATAGGTTGTGTTAGGCAAACACAGCACTACAGGTACCACAAGAAATGTCACCTAAGTACACATTTTTGAACAGGGCCATTTTTGCTCTGTCAGGCAAAAAATCTGGAGGGATTTGTATTTTGATCACACTTTTGACTGTACCATCCTTGCCCACAGTTGTTCATTAGTCAGATCTCCACAGGTACCGATATGCAGTCACTCAAAAAGATTTAGATTTAGGTCATCTCCCTTCCAGACTTACTACATTCATCTCATTTAGGAAACCATTTTAATTACTCAGCACAATGGTAATTGCAGCTTCTATTCCCTCTGGAGCCACCTAAGAAGGGAACTGACTTCCACAAGAGCTTGTAAAGCATTAGTTGGCCACCGCTGAAACAGGTGAAAATGCTCTTACCAGAACAGACATCTCCACAACATCTGACGGCTGAAGGTACTCTGGGTCTACTTTGGGCCAAGACTGATGCAGCACATCAACATCCCAGTGATGATGAGTACAAAGTTTATTCTGCATGTGTGCCAAACCTGGAGAATGAAATCAGTCGAACATTCAGCTGCGCTGTAATCACAACATTCGATTTGTTTGACAAATGACATCAGAATAACGTTGACTTTTAAAAGCAAGTCCCTGAGGAAGAAACACTGTTTAGATCAGCATGCACCATGTTGTAAACAGAAGGACAGGTATTTTGGAAGTTCTTGTTTCATACCATGCATAGGGATGCTAACATGAATGCTGTGGGCACATTTTAGGTTTGGACTAGCGCTCCATAACTTGCCAAAAGCTGAGCTCTCCTCAGCTTTTTTCACAGGCTGACCTCTCCTTCCAGAAGTCAATTATAATACTGAGGTTTTTTTTCAATAACACCATCAGTTTGATTAAAATTTTACTAACACCTCAATCAAAATGCTAAACAATTATGGCTTATTATTTCCCCTGTAATATGCTGCATAGCTTCTAAATTTTTAAGTATCTTTTCTCACAAACTGAAGGTGACACATAACAATACCTTGCACAGTTTGCTTTCCTTCTTATATGTGAAATTATATGCATTCTGAAACACTTCATCCTTTGATTTTACATAAAACTCCTAAAATGGCTATAAGTGATCTCCTTATATTAAATAGGCTTTGCTCTCCCCAAGACAATTCATTCCTGATTTAAGTAAGAAAATAGGATGCAATTAATTCTGGAGCTGCATTCTTTAGCTGACTAAAAGCTTCTAAGTGGGCTTTATGTTGCTGTTTACTCCAGCTGTAGAACAAAATAAAAAGATTCCACTTAATACGAGGCTGCCAAATATGATCAATACGGATGAGGATTGCTCTTGTGATTCTCACAAAGGCAGAGGATTTGAAAATTAAAACCATTCTCTGTGTATGAATAAAAAAAACTTTCATAAGCACATGCTTCATTCAGAACTGCAAAACGTATGTGAAGTCTCATCTGGTTTAGTGAAACTCCAGCAAGAGTGTAAAGAAAACACATCAACAGAATATTCACTGTTGAGACTGAGGTACCTGAAGCTGCTCAAAACACAGCACAACGGCAGACATAGGAGCAAAACCAACCCATGCATAATACATAACATGAACGCAGTTGGATTGTTTAGACTAATACAGTGAATAACAGCAATCAGGAACATAAGGTGAAAGCAATTTTCTCCAGAAAAACCTGCCAGATTTTTGTCAGCACTCTTTCAGACAAAGCACTTTGGTGAGATGACGCACAACCTTGCTATTTGCTGAATGATTCAGAAAGGGGCAATGGGATGCACGGATGGGACCTGCTTCCAATGGCAAGCAAGAACGTGCACATTTCTTGAGAACAACAGCTAAGCCACAATCTTATTAGGTAAATAACTGAGTAAAACACTTCAATGGATCTGGTTTTGTGTATTTTGTTTTCCTCTTGCAGGCGTAGCTCAAGGACTTTAAGAGCAAAAGATAGGAACCCAAGCATTGGTGATTCATTATCACGTTGACTTTAAAGACAACAGCTGCTAGCTTCTTCCCTTTTTGGCTTTGAACATTCAGATGAGCTAATTTCTTTCCAACTGATCACATGCCTTGTGGCAGAAGCATACATACTGGCCACTCCTTATTTTCCTGTTGAAGTGGATTCTTCTAACTCTTCAAACCCCACGTTCTGATATAAGAGCTTCTAGCCATGACCGCAAAACCAGGGTCACTTTTAATCCCCGTGGAGGCTGTCAGTCCTAATAAACCTACTAATAGAAAAAATTACAATGTATTCTGAAGCAGATAAAGTGTGACTAAGCACAGTGTTGATCTTTCGGTTCATTTTCTCGCTACGAAATGAGCTCATCCATGTTGAAAAAAAAAGTGCAAAAGTCAACAGAACTAGTTTCAGAAAACAGAGTTTGACAGGAAACCAAAATGAAGGTGTTATGTTGCCTGCTTGGCTTCCTGCCTCAATTCACATTTTGTGAGCTGTAAATCACAGAAAACGTAATGATTTGGGTTGTATTTTCAAAACAAACACACGCACAAGACCAGAAACTTCACTGTCATGATTCAGAACGGTGACAGTCCACTGGCCAGGACCCAGGCAGAACCCTTCTCCAGCCTTCCCACTTGATTCTGAGACACTACAGCAAAGCACTGTTTGAGAAGTTAAAAACTGACCATTTCACAGACTTTTACTGTGAAAACATTAAACCCCTATTTTACTGTCTTATTGTACTGGAAAAGTGCCTAGTGAAGTGCACATTATAAAGCAGTGTGCAACTTGCTTTATCTTTCTTTGATGTATTTTGCTTTTATGGCTATAAATTCTCTTGCAGATACAGTATAGAAAGCCAAGTGAGTACATTTTTACTTACCGTAAGCCCTTTAGTTATATGTACACATCTGTACAGCCACACAGGACAGACGAAAGGCAATACTTGTGCTCAGTCTGAAGCCCTGATCCTGCTACTGGATGTGCTTCAATGCACTTTTACTGACTAGCAAGCTCTGATGTAATTATGGAGTAAACTCAGTAAGCACCAGCACAGAGAGGTTAACAAAGCGGAAGAGGCAATGAGGATGGAAGTCTCAATGGGCGATAAAAGGAAGTTAATGAAGGCATCTGAAGCAATGCAAGTGTCAGAGTTTAGGACTAGGGATTTTCTAATAGGAGATCAGAGGGAGCAGTATAAAGTGAGTATGAGGGTGCATTATCCAAATGCTGATGGTAACTTTTGGATTTAGCTCAAGTAAAAATCCTCCACGCCAGCAGACAAGCAGTAAAGTTTTTATAAAGCACAGAGCAGGAGAGTGTAAGGGTAAGTGGAGATGCATCTGCACCAGTATCTTACTTGCCTTTGCAGTCTCTGTTACTCTGTTACTTTGTTCTTGATATTCTTTTTTACTATTTAATGAATCTTCCTATTTCACAGTAGCATATCCAAAATACCTTCCTGCAGCCCAGGAGGAGTAAGTCTGTCAGTCATATGTGAAATGGTCTGCAGCCTCAGAGAACAGCAACAACTGTCTCCAGACAGCTCCGAGAAAAACTCCATTATACTACTGGTATAGTAGTACAGAACTGGGTTGTGAAAAGCCCAACCGTTCTAACTCTAAAATGTGTTTCCAATTCAGCAAACTTCATGTGAATTATTTTAACGTTTGGAAAGTGATCTGCCTTCCTCTGTTTGTATGAAGTTACTGTCCTTCATTGTGGGTTACTCTTGGAGGAAATAAAGTATTTTTCATTAGTTCCAAATTGTGTTTTTTCTTGGGTTTGTGAAAGGGGATTTCTGCATTCAGCTTTTCAATTAAAATCTTCAACATCAATTAGCTTCTACTCAGCTCTATGCTTTACAGAAGCCTTCTTGAGCAAGGACTGAATTCAGACAAAGACATCCTTGCAAAAGAGCTATTGCTGTGCGAGTTAACATGTTGCTAAGAGAACTACACCGTTACAGATTCCAATAATTATGTTTCATTTCAATATACCTTAAGATGTGTTTATTATCAGGGTGTATCTTTCATGTGCTATCTCTAATAAAAATTTAACAACTCACAATAAGGAGTTTGATATCCTTGCCTGGACAGCAAAATCCTGTACTACTACAAACTAAAAACAAAAAAACCTCTCAAATAGTGTCTGTATATTCCTCAGATACAAGGTTTCAGGAAGGAAACAGATTTCCTCATCCTGTTAGTGTTCATAAACTGCCAAGATATCAGCCGGATGAACTCTTCCCACACTGAGGGGCTACAGTCGCTTTGTATGTTATTAAGTGATAAACCAGTGTATTCACTGCACAATTAAAGACCATTAGGTTGACACACCAAAACACTGTTCCTCCTCTAAGCAGGAGAAAGAACTCCTTCACACACAAAATATCAAAGCATTGGGTTACTATTGTTCAGCTGCTGAAAGGTGAGGCACTCATCAAACAGCATTCAAGCAGCTTTTCCTTCACCCAAACTGAAAGTATTCATTGCCAATACTGAAGTACGCTCTTCAACCAGCTCACAAAGAGACCAAACTCTTCGTTTCTATCTGATGCATGAAAACAGGATGGTCGTATATAAACTAAACCCCATGGGAGAATAATTCTTCAGCTGCAGAAGAACAAAAATCGCTGTCCCTTGATTCCACCTAATTTTACTTCAACCATACTTAAAAGTTGCATGTTACATCAGAAGCATCCTTGGTGTGTCAAACAGCAGTTCTGAGTTTGTAAAGTTTATTGACATACTAACAAGGAAAACACAGTGAACTAAAAAGCTACAATTTAAAATGAACTCTGATGCAACCCTTACAAAGCAGAATAATGGTATTGCTATCAAAATTACTTACAGCACTGATGCTAGTCATTACTTAAAATGTCAAGCAAAGCATCTTTAACACTCTAAAATATCCTTTGTAATTTGCCTAATACTTTCATCAGCTGGTAATCATTCAGACTGATTTGCAGTTAAATCCAGCTATAAGGAACATTTTTTGCTAATCAAGAAGATACCTGTGTACATATTTATATACTTAGCCAAATTTTAATTTGTACAAGCTATTGTATTAGAAAACACAGATTTGCTCATTTTCTTTTTACATTGTGTTGTGATCTGTGTCAAATAGCTTTTAGATTGAAATGGAAATCAAGTAAATAAAATATATTTAGATATAAATACATTCAGAATGCAAATATTTAAGAAAATCTGTTAGATACTTAAAATTTATTGTATCACATTTTGCAGTTAAATGTTGGGGTTTTTTTTTTGAGTGAAGGAAAATATTTTATGTAAGTACCAAATAAAACCAGCAGTATCAGATATTTTTGGACATGAGAGCCTTCAAGATTTTAATATTTATAGATGCTAACCTCTTTGCCTGGCTTTTTATTCCAAAGCTAGAAAAGGAAGGAAAGTCGGTTGATTTTTTTTTCCCAATTTCTGTAAGAACTGTCATTTAAACTGGAGAGCAGAAGAGCTTCCAGTTGTCAAAAGTAACGTTATTACCTCTACAAAGCCTTATTCCAGCTGCTCAGCCAGAAAATTCTATAGTTTTGTCTTTTCAAATCTTTGGCTGAATTAAGTAATCCAATACATGAAGTCAGGGTCTTATCGTAGGTTGTCATTATTTCACATTGATTTTTAAATTCTATTGTACTCTCTACTTCAGTGTTTCTTGACCACAACCAGTGATCAGAAAAGCATAAAAGGAGAGGTTACAATGCAACAGTAAAAGCATTATTCATTCTGTGAACAATGCAAACAGTCAAAATTAGTAAGAATGCTCCTTTTCTTCAAAAATGCTTGAATACAGAAGGAAGTGTAACGTGGTTCAGAGTTAACACAAGTCTCTGTTCCTACCAGCATTCCTACTCAAGTGCAAAATTATGTTTTATATTAACTGCAGGGCTTCCAAATTTCCCTGTTTCATTTTCCCCTGTAGAAGCAAAAATGCTCCTTGTTTTAATCACTAAACCAAGAAACATGTAAAGGCTGCATACAAGTTACTTTAGAATGAAATGCCAGTATTTAATTAGAAATACATTGCTTATGTGTTGCTTATTACTGCTACAATAGCAGCAGAGGCTTCCACCAAGTGTGGGGGTCCACTGCTACATGTGCTATTTATAGAGCTAATTACTTAGTCAGCTTTTCCTGACTAGTTTACAAGAGAGGAAGCAGCACTATCCCTACTTTCAGATGCAAAGTCAAGGTACAAAAAGAGAGACTTACTCTAAGTGTGTATGAGAACTAAAGCACAAAGAAAACTGAAGAGAGTATTTAGAAAGCTTACTTTTTATACTGAAGTTATTTAAAATAAGAAAGCATCATCACCTATACATGACAAAGTTTAAGAAATTGGTTCCATGAGAAGAGAAACAAGACTTGGTGGAACCAGAGTGCAATTTGGAATATGAATGTGGGAAATCTTTCTTTAGACTACAGGTGAGTGTTTTTCACCAGAAACCTGAATCCCATGACAGAATTTCTGGCTATTTCAAAATAATACAGTTTCCTTACCACAATGCAGTAGTTAAATGTACATACGTTCTCCTGATAAGATTGCTTAACAACTTTGTGCTAAAAGAGATGGTGATTTTCATGTTTAGTCCTAAAATTCTTCAGACAATAATCACCACACAGTGGGGTTTTTTATGCTAGTTGCACTGAATTACTATGCACAGTCTTTGGACCACACAAGCGAAGTGTTATCTTTAAATGCAGTCAGAAGCTGACGACAATGAACTCCTAGTTCTTATATGCTTCCTTTTCAGTCTTGCATCAGGGAGAGATCCACAAAATGTTTATCATTCTCATTCTCCAGTGATTTTCGTAGTAAGAAAAGATTTGCTTCTCTAATATTCAAAACGTTACAGGATTAAGCTTCACATTTGACAAGTTACATTAAGACATCCTAGTGTTCTTTGTCATTGTATCAAATGTATTTGGTAATTCTGTATTCCCTAACATGTACTTGAATTTCAGTTTCACAAGGCACTTTAAGTAATTAGCCTGAACCTCTTCTGCCTCCATCTCAAGCAATGTGGAAAACAAAGTCCTGGCAATTACTTCCATTCAAGTATAATTTCAATTAGGCAGCACTTCATAACATAAGAGACTATTAACCAGAAATAGCTTTTTCCAGATGGATCAAGTCTGATGCCACTCTTCGTTCTAAACACTTGAGCTTGTATTAAGACACCTTAAAAACATTAGAAATGAAAACACAGAAAAAAACCCACTCTGACTAATACATCTTGCTATTTCCAGAACTCTGTCCCATGTTACTGCTGTGAACAAGAGCAGCTGTTCTTTGGCAGTGAACATTGTTCCAGGGCCATGCACCACTCTCAAATATAAGCAATTTACTAGCTCTGCTCTGTAAACACTTGAATACACAACGTTTTAGGATGACAGTTGAAAATAAAACTGTTACAACTGCATCCAAAAGCTAACATTAGGCCCAAAACCACACAGCAATTTGTGGCTAGTCTTAATGTAGAATATATTCCTACCTTCCCATATACATCTTGGGACTTCTCCCAGTAAACCTTAAAAGCAATTGCTGAACTCCAGCATGCACATATCTCATTTCACAGGCTTTAACTGCACCAAGCAACTTAGCCCACTTGGGATTCAGACCTCAAGGTTTACTACTGTGACAACCTTAAAAAAGATCTCCTGTCTGCCATTCCCACTCTCCACGAGGCTGATTTGCAGTGTAACGTCCCTGAGCCTCCAGAGAATTCTACAAGAGTTGGATTTTTATTGGACACTCCTTTATATTTGTTAGTTTACAGCCCTCTGCCATGGTTCTCTTTGCCTGAATTCTTGAAAGAAATATCTGTAGTCCAAAGACTCTGAAACAGTTGTTTGGAAAAGTGCTGTTTCTATCCTCATGTTTAGCTCTTTGCACTGCCATCCATACGCAGGAGCAGCTGGCAGCAGACATATGAATTCCTCATGCAAGCCCTGTCTTGACATTTTCTTCCTTCTCCCTTTCTCTGCCTAGTCTGAAGAAATCCACCTTTGTACGCAAGGGGAAAGAAACTAAAAGCAGAAAGAGAGATCTGGGAACACCACAAGCTTCTAGTTTGTTTAGGACTTACGACAGAAGGTGACAAGACAGATGCAGAATTCAGGGATAAGCTGATACATGTACTATGTTAAAGACATTTTTTTGCAAACTTTTTGCCTGGAACATCAATATAAAGTTTATTTCTATAAATACCTTTCCACATCTCTGATGCAATGTGTGGAGCCATAGGTGCAACCATAATACAGAGTGAAGCCAAAGCATCTTCAAATTCTGTGCTGTGGAGAATAAGAGGGCGGGAAGCTTGCTAAGCAAAAGAGAGAAGGAAAAGAAAATGAATTGTTAATATTCTGAGGTGGTGAGTAAAGTAGTTTAATTAAGAAGAAAATGCAGTAGTAAAACCTAAAATCAGTATCTATGCTTAGGACAATGTAATTTCACAATAAATTGGAAACTTATGAAAAGTTCTGGAGCATTAAAGTCACAACTCTTGGTCACTGAGTGTTCTCTAGCACTTGGAAGCTAATCCTGGAGAGGCTGATGCAGATCCTTAGGGATCTACTCTAGTACTAGAGTCTGAACACACACCCATGTGGCACTGAAAAACATTCTGAGAGCTGCCACTTCTGGAAGTGCAATCTTAGGTAAAACCAGAGCTATCTGAGAAGAGGTGAAGTACTTGTATAAGAGAGTCAAACTGTACAGAATGCAACATGGAGTTTGTTGGGATAAAGTTCAGTTGTACAGGATCCTAGAATAGCTTAGGTAAAGCTGAAATTAGTGACAAACTGGGATTTTAGAGCCGAAGGAAGCTTTGGGAATGAAAAGTAGAGCACAGCTTTTCACAATTTGATGTTCAGATTGCACTGGCAAAGTGTTCAGCTTCTCTAGTATAGAACAGTTTCAATTTCTTGCAAATGGTGCTATACAGGCAAAATCTGAACTTCCATTCTCCTATTTATTTTGTCTTAAATGGAAAAGATAAGCACTAAAAGTAGCCAGATGAACTTTTTTTCTTTGCCTGTTTGGGAGATTACCTCCCATGGTAAATTCAGATTCTGCATTTACTTTGTAATTTGCCTCTCTAATGAAAAAGCACAGAAAACCATGTCAATTTATGAGATTTGGGGGGTGTGATGAACATCCATTACCATCTACCAGAAAACTGTCCAAAACCAGCCATTTGTTTGACACAAACCACAAATGTTGTCAGATAGCATCTTCTTATCACTAAGACTAGTTTTAGTAACTATATTTAATCTTTACCCACCTCCCCACTTCCTCCTTTCAAATTGGAGTAAAAGAGGAAGAGTTAGCATGCTATACGGAAACTTGTTCTTGAAAGATACTGCACTGACTTCTTTGGTTAAGAAATATGTCAGTGTTCAAACATCTGGCTGTCTGTAGGACGCTGTTTGTGTCCACTAGCCCAAAATGCGTATGAATATCTGAGCTGGAGGTAAAGAAACGTGTGCCACCTTCCCAACACTACACAGTATCCCAGACTTCAGTTATCTCAGTACACAGCCCTTGTGCACATCCTCAAACTCCTTGACTTTGCCAATAATCTCCTTGGAATCCATAAGGTATAAAATGGTATTTCAATAAAGGAGTTGAAAAAATCCAAATTTTTATCTGATTTCTGGTTACCGTTACATACCTGAAGGATTGCTCAACCAGATTTAAGAGTAGTAACAAAAAATAACCATAATAGTTTATATCAAGCTTAGCGATTCTATGATTATATTTGATCTGTTGCCAATGGCTGATAAACAACATAATCTAAATAAAAACGCTGAAGACTTAAGTTATTTTTACATTTGTTTTAAAAAAGGGGAATCTGCAAACTCTGTTACTAGCAGGCAGTTCTAGTGGTGAAGCCTGGCTCTGAGGAAGGGAAGATTATGTTTGATCTTTGCAAAGAATAACCCTTTTCTTTAAATCAGAATGTTTGGTAGTTCTATAATGCATTACTATACATAGCTACATATGCAACTTGGTCAAAACCAAAAGAGAACAAAGAACAGAGCTAAAAAAAAAAAATGTATCCTTTTGAAATTACAGGATGCAGATGTGAACATCAGAACTTAGTGGCTCTAATATCATCAAGCTCTTCCTGCAAACCTGCGTATTTCAAGGTTCCAGCGACACCAGAACATGCTGCTTTTGAACTCAACGAGGCTCTCAACTTGGTGGCAATGTTTATGACAGTAAAAGGCCTATGGAAAGCTGGATTTATAGTTCCAGTAGCTCCTTCTTTGTATTAAGACTTAGAGGAACAGGGTCTAAGAAAAGAATACTTTCATTAATATCATGTACTTACCTGGAGTACATTGGTGAGGCTCATCAACTGGGAAATAGCTGCATTGAACAAATGATCCTTTGTGAAGTACTCTGTCACCTTGTAATTAGAAGAAAAGGTCTATCACTAATTACATAAAATTCTCAAAAATGGCATATTGGGTTTTCAAATGAAAAAGAATTATTGATAATCAATTTAAGTTTGTGAAATATGCCCATCTTACTTCTTACATGAGAATCACTTCGGCATGCAAACATAATATATATATGCAATCACATGTGTGCATGGGAAAATAATAATCATCCAAAAATTCCACTAGACCAGGTTGCTCCGAGCCCCGTACAGCCTGGCCGTGAACACTGCCAGGGATGGAGCATTCACAACTTCTCTGGGCAACCTGTGCCAGCACCCTCAGCAACCTCACAGGGAAGAATTTATTCCTAAATTTTACCTAAATCTCCCCTGTTTCAGTTTGAACCCATCACCCCTTGTCCTATCGCTACAGTCCCTGATGAAAAGTCCCTCTCCAGCATCCCTGTAGCCCCCTTCAGACACTGGAAGCTGCTCTGAGGTCTCCACGCATCTTCTCTTCTTCAGGCTGAACGGCCTCAACGTTCTCAGCCTGTCTTCGTATGGGAAGTGCTCCAGCCCCTGATCATCCTCGTAGCCTTGCTCCAACAGCTCCATGTCCTTCTTATGTTGGAGATATAATGTTATCGTCCCTTGGGGACATTCTGTTACCTTCCCATTGCTTCTACAAGAGGCCTTCATACTTGTAAATCCAGTTATGCTGGTGAGAGCTTGTCCATAGATTACAAGATTGTAATCCTAAAGTCTTTTAAAAGACCTGGAATTTCCCTCACCATAGGGTTTAAATCAGGAAAAGCTTTTATCTGTAGAAAAATATTTTAAGTTAATTTTGCATATATTTATGCCTCCTTTTGAGTCTTGGATGATAGAACTGACACTAATCACAGCATGAGATAACACATAAGAAGACATGAACAATCATTTCAGTTATTTTTTGTTTAGGAGATGCTATATATTTTCACCAACAACTTCTTTTCATCTTGTATGAAGCAGCAGGCATGATAATGAGGTGTGACTTCAAATAGATCAAAAGCTGTTGGTAGGGATAACCTGCACAATTCACCTATAACTTTGCTAGTGGAAATGGAGTTACTCGAAACCCAGATTGATAACATTGTAATGCCATAACGTTTCATCCTTTAAATGAGGCACACAGCAGAGAAATTTTGCTAATCCAAATCTTACTACTTAGCAAAATCGTTCTGTCCCATAGAATTTGTAGGTAAATAGACCTACTTATACAGAGAATAATTCACTTAAAAATTATTAGTTACTCATGTGGGGGGAAACCTTTTGGCTCTGTAAGTCAAGCATAAGATTTTAGCATAAGCAGCAACTTATTCAGTCATTTACACACTATGTCAGTGTTTCTTCTAACCTCAGAAATCACCAGATTCTTCTGCTCCCAGATCTTTCTGGCTTCAGCCTTCTCCTTCTTTTTCAGCAGCTCAGGATTTGGCATGGTTCCTGATGCCCTTGCTTCAATAAGTTTGGTTACAAGTGTCCAGAGGCGCGTCTGCCATCTCTGAACGCCTGGCATAGCATCAGCTGAGATTAATGAAAGATGGCAGAAACAAATTTCAGTTACAATGAATGAACCCAAAACTATATAGAAAAGCAGAAAGGAAACAGAATGCTAGACTTAAACTTTTTTTATTTATTTTTAAAAAATATTCTCTGAATAAGGGACCCATGCTGGAGCAGCTCATATAGAGCTGCTCTATATAGCCCATGGGATGGACCTACGTTGAAGAAGTTCATGGAGAACTGTCTCCCACAGGAGACACCTCACACTGGAGCAGGGGGAGAGTGTGAGGAGTCCTCCCTGGGGAGGAAGGAGCAGCAGACACAACATGTGATGAGCCAACCACAGCCTCCATTCTCTGTCTCCCTGTGCTGCTCAGGGGGAGGAGGTAGAGAAAATCAGGAGTGAAGTTGAGCCCAGGAAGAACAGAGGGGAGTGGGGAGGGTGTTATTAAGATTTGGTTTTATTTCTCATTACCTTATTCTGATTTTCATTAGTAATAAATTGAACTTAATTTCCCCAAGTTGAGTCTGTTTTGCCCATGATGGTAATTGGTGAATGTTCTCTCTCTGTCTCCATCTCAACTCACGAGCCTTTCATTGCATTTTAGTCCCCCTGTTCAGTTAAAGACAGGGAGTGATAGAGCAGCTCTGGTGGGCATCCAGCCAAGGTCAAACCCATCACAGCTTGCTTATTTCTTCAATTTAAACATTCACTGTTCTGTTATCATTATGAAATTCAGACCAAAGCTTGAAGATTTAAAAGATCCTTTTAACCTACTTACCATTTCCACACCCCCCCCCCCCACCAGAAAGTATCTTTAGGCTGCTAACATCTTTTTTCCCCCTCACATTTTCCAACACTCTTCTAACAGAACATGACTCAAAATCTTTCTTTGTAATTCTTAAGTGGAAACAGGTTGGTTTGAATGACTAAATGTGTTTTTGCTAGCATCATACCTGCATGTGCTTAGCTTTCTTTAAAAAAGTCTAATCACCAAGCTCTAGTGTACTTTACAACTAAGATTTTGTACCCATGATTCTCACACTCATTTAATTATTCCAGTTTCAAGGTGGAAAAATACAGCAAAGAGTGTTCATCACTGAATTTGCTGCTTCAGAGGGAATTATGTACCTGTGTACTGTTAGGGGTGCATGAGTTAAAGCTTGATTCCAAGTGAGTGGTATTTTTAAGAGACCTTTTCACATGCCTAGCTTTGTACTGTTGTGATTAGACTGTGATAGAAAGCCAAATGAGAAAGGTCACAAAGCCTCCAGTACATGCAATAGTGCAGTAACATACAAATGAACACATATGAATGTAAAATGGTGACAGACACAAACTGAAACAATGTTTACTGCAGGCTGAACTAACTAGCAAGAAGCTAACACAAGAAAGAATGAAGAAGCATACCTTTTTAAATGAGGTATGAAATGTTTGATTAAAGCGTTATGCAACAAGAGGGCTAGATTTAAATGTATGCATAAGACTACATTAAAATGTATGAACCACAGTAGACAAAAGAAATTAAGATTTGTCAGTGTGACAAATGGTATGATGGCAGTAAATAAGCGTGTAGGAGGTTAAATCTTAACTTCTTCAAGTAATAAGCTCATAAAAAGTGTCATGTGTGCTCAAACATTAGTCACTAGCAACTCTGATTATCTTCTAATGAGATTCTTCCAAGACGTGTTTCATAGTCCAGCTTACAAAAGCCACTGCATATGTAAATAAATAGAAATAATAAAATATTGCAAAGTGTTACCTATAATCTGACATGATTAAAAAAGCAGCTTATAAGAAAATCTTAAAATACTAATTTTCAGTCAATCAATCACAACTAATAAAAAATAAGAGAATGAAATCCAAGTTTGCAGAAGAAAATACCACTTAAGGAGTACTTTTCATACATGCTTTTAGCTCCTAAGGTGAAGCTGCTTGCAATAACCTTCCAAGCCTGCCTCTCAGTATCAGCTTTGTGACCCCTTCTCTTTTGAAAGAAACAAAGGATAAATCCTGCTCATTATACTTTTTTGGATTCAATTGTTCCAAAACTTGGTCATCAAGAACTACACTAATTTCGTGCTTAAAATATAACACACTCGGAAAAAAAAACCCAACCAAACCCCCCCAACAAACCAAACACAAACCAACAAAGCAACAGAAACAATCCAACTTACTTTTAGCATCCCACAAAATATCTTGTTCTGGAGGAGCAGCAAAGAGGATGTAAAGACGTAGGGTGTCAATGCCATACTCTTTCACTAATTCTTCAGGGTCTATTCCGTTATGCTTTGATTTGCTCATTTTTTCCCAAGCAACCTGGAGCTTTTCACCAGTTCTTAGGTGAACGGGTTCAGTTCCTAAATATTAAGTCATATGCAAAATATTAGAACAAATTTTGCTCATTTGTAACAGCAATTAATTTTGTTCCCTAAACATAAGAAGAACCGAACTATTTCTAGTGGGTTTTATTTGTTTCCAACGAGCTTAAAGAGGAAAAACACCCATTGTAAACACCCTCTTCCCTCTCAAAGTTTCCCCCTTTAATGTTTTAACACCACTAACATGCCAATCCTTCCATTACCTCATGACAGAAAGCCTCCTTCTACCATTTGGAAGCTCTATCTGGCACTCATGTGCTACCATGACAGCCCCTGAGATTTAAGCATTGTTATAACCATGCCATTTAAAACCTCCTGGATAGGTGTACTGATTTGGTACAATTCTGACCTGCACTTAGCTTTTACAAACACCAGATTTATAGGTGTTTGTTTTCAATTGCAGTAAGTTATCCTGTCAAGAACGTGCCTTCTGTCACATTCATTTAGAGATGGAAAAGGGCATTTACATTACCAAAGGTGCAACCAAGCAAAACCACCTGCTCCAGAAAAGCCCTAGCTTTTCTAAATGAAAACAGGATAGCAGACAGTGACAAACATAAGGGGGTTTGTATGCAGGAGAACAGCGAATACAAGGTTGCACAGATGAGTGCTTAAGGCAGGCAAATTATCACCAAACCACTCCTGTTGTTACAGGTCACCAAGCCAGGACTTGCTGCTCCAGTTTACGCAGTGAAAGCACTGGCAAGAACTTGAGAAACAGCACTCTTTCCTATACATATTTTACATTCCTAATAGCTACTGAATACACAATACACATGTTAGCTTTGCCACGATGTTTTTGTAGGTAGTCTGTTTGCTGGGACTACTAGCTCCATTCAGCAAGCAGCTGAGCACTGACTTAATAAAACTGACTTCTGGTTTTTTGGATTCTACTGGAGCTAAAATAATACCATAGCACTGTTTCTGTGTTTGGATGCAATTCAAAGCTGCTGGATTAGTAGGGTCTCTGTGCACTCAGCAGTGCACATGAACCCAAAACTCACGGACATTGCTTTCCAGTTTAAATATTACAAGGATTAATTTTCTCTTCCAGATTTTCCCAGCACTGAGGCTTGCACACTGAAGGAGTCCCTGACTTTCTGGATGCACCTATGCTGATTTTCCCGTGCAGTCTCTCTTACCAGAGAGATCAACCTCTTCTCTCTTCAAACACTGGCCTGTTGTTGTTAGTCTGAACGTCCGATTCTTGATAAGACCTTGAACCAAGAGCTTATGGAAAGGCTCCCTAAGGATGGAAGGAAAAAGAAACTTGTCTGTTGAAAAGAGCTGTCAAAAGCATACTTTACGATAAGCCTCAGATGTTGAGCCAATCAGGCACAATTACTTAACGAAACAAGAATTTCAAGTTGACTGTACATAAATGCTTGTCACCTTAGAAAGGACTTTGTGCATTTATTCATGGTGGCTGGCTGGCAAGTGTAAGTATTGATTTCTATTCTGTACACATTCTTGCATCCCGATTTAGTACTGAGTTATTCTAACGTCACCTTTCAAATTAGCATATGGATAATACACAAACATTTCTTGGCCAACAGTGCAATTTCCCTAGCTTCAAGCTAAATCTCCATGTGTAAAAGTATTCAAGTACCTGGCCTCACTGTCTTACAAATATTTAGTTCTATCTCACTGCACATTTCTTTCTATAAACAGAGAAGATAGTTTCTCCGACATAAGCACTTGCATGCCTTGTCCCTTTGCAGGACTAGCCATGAAGACCTAGCTGAAAGAAAAAAGTACACTGGAAAAATGGCAATGTTGGAAAGTTCGTGTGTTCAGTGGATCAATTTTTTTTTAGCATCTTGAACATTAAATCTTTCCTTTTCTAGCAAAATTTACATCTGGAAGAGTAAACTCTCATGCATTGTGTATATCATACAGCTAGAGAGAGCCTTAAAAGCACCAAAGCTAAGGGCAGTAGTGCACTCAGCAGGAACTACACTCTAAACACTGCTCTGTTTGACCGTTGTGGCCACCTCTTGCATTTCTAATTCATCGAGTCAGATGTCTGTTGCTGTTTCCACTGAAAAGAAGGACAACAAAATTCATCTCTAGAGGTTTTGCTCCCCACCCAATAGGCCAGGAAAGCAAGGCAGTTCTAACAGCAACCACAAGAACAGGGGCCAGGGAAGAGGTCTGGAGCCGGACCCAGAAGGCAAACACAATGTGGGAGTCTTCTCATGGCATCCTCCAACACAGACATATTGCTGACCATCATTTGGAGGCCATGCTAATCAGCACTCCTGACTTACACCTTCTAATGCTCACATGTGCATGGCTCAACATTAAGCAAGCTGGACCCTCCACACTTCCCTCTAACCAGGTCCCACATATCTACCAAAACAACTCATGTAAAAAGGATGCATGACTCCTATTTACATACTTTCTAAAAAGCAAAAATAAATCCATCTGAAGAAAAGATAGTAAAATCAGACTTCTACATTTTACTTCGCATGCACAAAAAGCCATAATCCAAAACACTACTCACTTCTAAGGCGTTAATTTCGCATTTTACATTATTAGGAAATATAAATGATATGAAAACTTATCTTGTGATTTAAACCACAGTAATTTATTTAATAACATAGTTAAAGTATTATTTAATAATATAACAATTATGGATGTTTTAACTGTACTGAAGCAGGTATCTTCCAAGTACTAGTCTTCAAACTCTTTCGATGACTCTAATGTAAGGAGATATTTGAAAGAAAAGCCTTCAACTGGGAGAGAAAACATGACAGGCTTCATATTTTATCTCCAACATATTCATGTTTGAACATGAGTTTCCTTCCTTGCGTATTTTCTATACTTAGAAGTATATTGTGCAAGTACTGGCACATAGCGGTACATCATTCAGTCATGAAGCTGCACGAGTCTCTGCCACACCACCTGGTTTTATCAACAATGTTAAGAGTAGCAATTCAGGCACCTCTAGAAATATTTTCTAGACAATATTGCACAGGTTGCCCAAAAAATCCTGTTTAGAAAAAAATTAAAGGAACTTAAGGAGAAGTCAAATTTGGACAGTGCAAACAAGAAAAAGGATTTTAAAATAGGAGGCAATAATTATCTAAAATCTCGAAGAATTATCACAAATTATCCAAATGAATTAGAAGATGAAAATCAGGAACAAAAACCTTGTAATCCTATCAACAAATGGTGGAAAAGGTGCTTCAAGAGATAACTGTTCAGGATAGTTTCTTCTACAAACACATTACACCAAGGAAAAATAAAAACAATTTCCCCCCTATCATTCAGTACTTTGGTCTGTTTGAGATCTCAAGCAGTTATTGAAATAGCTACACTTCCTGCTATCTAAAATAAAGCTAATGAGGTATCCAGAACATCCAAATCTATCTGAGCTCTCCCTTGGAAGTGATTTTTCAAAGAACACTTCTTTTTAATGACAAACAGCTAGTTCAGATCATACGCCAAGTTAGTAAAAGCTGAAGGCAGGAATGAGCATTTCCTATTTTTGTTTATGCTGACAGAGGCTACAAAAATGCAATATAAAATACATTACCAAGTATGGGGAAAAAACACCCCACGTGTTCCTAGTGGGAGACCGCAGGAGAATGGAGATGTGCCCAAAATGAGAAAGCCAGAGCCCATCTGATAAACACAGGGTTCAGAAACAAACCGAGTACTGAACTTCTCCTGAAGTGCACAGTGACTTTGCCAGTGTTGTGGTGGCTCCATCTCATGGTCACATGCAGATGTTACACTTTAGATTAATAAAGACACCCAAAATTTTTCCCTTTGAAGACAGTGACGTGTTTCTTGGCTGCAGAATGGAGCTGCCAAGACACCGAAGCACAGGAGGTTGGATGCAATTCTGATCTAAATACTGCAGCACCCAGTCATGGCCTCGTGTTATAGAAACACTGAATGGTTTGGGTTGGAAAGGACCTTAAAATCATCCAGTTCCAACCCCTTGCCATGGGCAGGGATGCCTTCCACTAGAGCAGGTTGCTCCAAGCCCCTGTGTCCAACCTGGCCTTGAACACTGCCAGGGATGGGGCAGCCACAGCTTCTCTGGGCACCCTGTGCCAGCGCCTCAGCACCCTCACAGAGAAGAACTTCTGCCTTATATCTAACCTGAACTTCCCCTGTCATAAACCCCTCCTGAGCTGTATCCCTGCCAACCACTGAAACTAAATGATGTTCACACACAGACAGACATTCTGGCACAGTAAATGAAGAGGTGGCTTGAGTTTCTTCGAATGCTCCATCACATTTCAGATTGTAAAGATGCTGGAATGGGATACACCTTCACCTGCCTGTGAAGTTTGCTTGTGCCCATGCTGGAGTATGGGCACCGTGGCCTTAGGTTTGTGTGTGGCTTTTGCTCACGTTGTACATCAGCTGGGACCCCACTTGCCTGACACCTCTGAGAAGGATCAGCTGTGCTAGCTATGAAACATGTAATTCATCTTTACTGCTTTCAGTAATGTTCATATACAGGTTCATCTCTATGACAGACCAATCTCTCTATATAGGAGCACGCAATGGATGGATCTGCTAAGTGCCACGTCCTCATGCTCCTTGCTGTGCTCTGTGCAAGGGCAGTAGCAGGACTTTCAATTCAATTACAACTGACCTGGCTGGAAGGACTCTGTGGAGCCTGCAACAGTGATAAATAGCGGACTCAGAAGAAGGGATAGCCCTAGCAAGGACATTCACTGCATGTATTTCCATCCTGCACCTTTAGAAAGGTTGAGAGATCCTGATGCTGTGCCCTAGATTGAAGACAAGACCTCGGTCAGCCACTGTCAGCTGAGTTCAGGTGCTTGTGAAACCTGATGTTAGATCAAGCTATAACAACCTGGCAACCCTGTGGAAGGCCAGAATACAATCACAGACTGGTTTGGGTTGGAAAGGACCTTAAAGTTTATCCAGTTCCAACCCCCTGCCACAGACAGGGACACCTCACACTAGACCAGGTTGCTCCAAGCCCTATCCAACCTGGCCTTGAACACTGCCAGGGATGGGGCAATAGAAGCAATTGGAGGATGTGGAAACTCTGATCATTTTAGGCAGAAACAAGATCAAACAATATTGAACATTCAAGATTTTACACAGTCAATAGCTGAGTGTTTTTACTTAAAATCAACACTAGTGATACAGTCTTTAATGACCATAGAGAAGCTCTAGCACGCTTCCTTTACAAAATAAGTTGTTTCTGTCACACACATCTTTCATTCTGTAATGCAGCTCTGTGAAGATAGTGCCTTCTTACTCAACAGATTTGCTCTCTATCACAGTCAAATCTGCTGCCTTAATGGCAACAATAGGCTTTGGTTTTGCTTTATAGTCCACCAGGGAAATGTGCTAGATCCCATTTCCAATTATTCATCAGAAAAAAACCAATTACTAAAGTCTAGGGAAAAGTCAAATTCTGTGAAACTTGTACTTGCAATAACACAGTTGAGCAGGTGTAACAGTGTGTCAGCACATACTGGCCATGGTGGATTAAGCTGGAACAGATAGAATCATAGAATGGTTAGGGTTGGAAAGGGTCCGATCATCTAACCCCAGCTGCTTACCTGGCTCCTGTCCCAGCAGTGGTCACAGCTGGAAAGGCTGACTGGCTTCTGAATCAATTCTAGATGCACTTACAGACCAGACCGCTAAACCAAAATGACATCAACTTGCACTTAACCTGTTATCACATGTACCAATACCCAGAGGGTGCCATTTATTCTGCCTTGTTGTTGCATTTTCTATGAAAGTATGTGTGATGTCTGTAAATGCCTATTTTATATGTGACACATCCCTGGCAGTGTTCAAGGCCAGGCTGGACAGAGCCTTGGGTAACATGGTCTAGTGTGAGGTGTCCCTGCCCGTGGCAGGGGGTTGGAACTGGATGATCTTAAGGCTCTTTCCAACCCAAACCAGTCTGTGATTCTATAATAATGAACATCAGATTTGAAGAGTTTGCTTTGCAAATCTAAACTATGGAATTTTTAACTTTTGTTTTCAATCTCATTTTTCTATTAATAGTCATTAGTACAGAATTAAAGACTATCATAAACATTTCAATGGATTCGAAAGTCAGAGGATAGGAGCCAAACAATAAAAATTTCCATGAATAAAACCTATCAAAAATGAAAAGTTACTACAGATTAATAGGGGCATTCATAAAGAAGTTGTCAGGATACCAGATAACACTTTAAATGGTGGCAGTTCTCCTGAGATATAGCAGAATTTTATGAATTTAAATCGATGAACAAGACCCGAGCTACTAGAGGAAGACTGAAAACTCACAAGAGGGCAGTGTTTTTTAACATTTGAATGTTTTCCCTCGAAGCTGTGGCTTCAACACCATCACTTTAAGCTTCCTAACAGTAAGCTTCTTGTTTCTAATGACCCTTTTCAGATCTCTCAAACCAGCCCTTGAGCAGTCCTGACAGAATACTGAGCAAAAGCAACTTCTGACCAGTGCCAGACCATTTAAAACACATGGTAATATTTTCATATCAAAACAAAATCCTAATTCAAATTCATGTCTTAAAAGCACCTAATGCTTTAACTTGCATTGAGCTAAAGCAAGCAAACCATTTTGTACAAGATAATGAATTTGTTACAGTCATCTTGCAGTCCGAGTACATGTGTAACAGTAAAACCAACAGATCCTAAGGGCAAAGCTGCAACCTATCTTCACAAGTGCAACAGCTCTTGAGATTGTATATGGTGTCAAAGGAATCCTCCAGAGTCTTGCAAACTAACTTCTACAAAAAGCAATTTTGATTCTCTCTGCTATTGTCACTATACACAGTCACTGCTTCTTAAGCATTTTCTTTTTGTTGAAGTTAGTTTTCTTCTGCAACTCACTATATTTAGACAAGTCTACACAGCTTTGGTGCTACTGCAGTGGAGTGCTGCTACTACAGTGGAGTGTGAACAAAACACATCTGAAATGAATACAGCTACAGAATCACAAAGACTTAAAAATAATGTAGGTGAGAAGGGACCTTCAGAAGTCATTTAGTCCAAGTCCTTTCTCACAGCAGCCCTAACTCTGGGTTGCTCAGGGCCCCATCCAGCTGAGTTTTGACAACATCCAGTGCTGGAGATGCCACAGCCTCTCTAGTCAAACTGTTCCAGTCTGATCATCTTCACTGTTGAAACCATTTTCCTTCTGTCCAGCTGAACCTTGCTGCAATCTGTGACTGTTACTCCTTTCCTTTCTCTGTACAACTCTGAGAAGAGTCTGGTTCCATCTCCTCTATAAACCTCTTTTAGGTAGCACTTGACTGCAATCACATTCCATCGTTAGTCTTCTCTAACACACACAACTCCCTTAGCCTCTCCTTGTATGCCATATGCTCCAGCCCCTGACTATCTTAGTGCTCCTCCACTAGATCCTCTTCAGTTTGACAATGGCCCCCATGCTGGGGCGGGGCCTCAAAACTGGACACAATATCCCAGATGACTTCCTGAGCAGAGATAATCAAAGCTGCGCATGGTTTTGCTAATTCAATGCAATATACTCTTACACCAACTGCTGACTCATGTCTAACATGGTGATCATCAGGACCCCTAAAGCCCTTCTCTGTCCTAATCCTCCCTGCATAGTCTGTGCAACCCCAGCTGTTTCTGTGGATAACCTGCTCCACGTACCTGAGTTTCCTGTCAGCATCTCAAACTGGCTTCCCCAAGCTGCCAAAGTCCTGTGTGTAGCAGCCCTGCCATTCAGAGTATCAATGGCTTCACTTAGTGTGCAGTGATGAATGAACTTGTGAGGGTGAGCACTTTGTTGTACTGCCCAGGTTGTTGACGATCAGGTTAAATACAACTGGCCTCAGCAGTGACTCCTGAAGAATATGACTTGCAAAGAGCTGCCAGTCAGACTTTGAACACTGACTGTTTGAGCCTGATGGTCCAGACAGTTTTTCCATCCATGCTTCAGGCCACCCATTCAGCCGGTATCTCCCGACTCAGACTACAAGGATGCCAAGGAGAACTTAACAGCCTTGCTAAAGTCATGGTAAAAGATATGCACAGCTCTCTCCTCACCCAGAGAGGCAATCGTCTCACCATAGAAGGCAGGCAGAGGTATTAGGTATAATTTCCAATTAGTAAATCCATAGTGACTACTCCTAGTCACCTTGTCTTTCATTCGCTTGGAACTTGTACATCTCTGGTTTACTTAAGTGATCCCTAACTCAATCCTGCCCTAGTAGTACTTCTCTCCAAACTCTCTTGCTGAGCACAGACCTTGACAGCAAAGGCCAAGGCAAAGAACGTCCTTTGCTACTAGGCTCTTCGAGTGTGCATCAAGACAACATTTTTATTAATGTTCTATTCAGTGTATCTGCAGAAGTCCTTTTGCCTTCACATTCTTCACCCGTTTCAATCCTAGTTGTGTTATGGCCCTTCCCAATTCTGACCTGGCTACCCAGCCAATGCTTTACATTCCTCCAGGGGCAGCTCATCCTCACTTCCACTTTCCATGCACTTCTTTTAGCATTTGAGCTTACTCAGGACATTCCTTTTCAGCCATGCTGGCCTCTTTTCATATCTCCTCATTTTCTTGCATATTAGAGCAGACCACTTACTTTGCAAGCAAACCTCCCCTTCCTTGTGATCCTACTTCCTAGTGATAATACTTCAGCCACTGTTGTTAATGTTGTTTTGGGAGGTGGAAGAATTTGACCAGCCAAAGAACATTCTGCTGCTGTTTTACAGCTCCGCTAGATGAGTGATAAGATTAGGATTGTAAAGTCTTCTGTAGAATTGATATGGCTGAAATTGCTTGCAAGGGAAAGCTCTGAAATTCTCTGCTTAAAGAAATAGTGCCTCCAAGAGAAAGGGTCTGCTTTGGGATCCGCTCCCTGAGAGAAGAGACAGCTTTCCTGCTGCAGCTATGCAAACTGAAGACAACAGAGTGAGACACAGGTACACAAATCAACCACATCCAAAAATTCAAATACAGCTTCCACTGCAAACTATTCTGCAGGCAAGAATGAACAATGAAAATGCATCTCCTATTTTCATCAAATGATAATGGAATAACTCAGGGAAATACTCTGCTGGCTCCACTAACTAGTCCATCTTTTTCTGCCACACAGCTACTTAAGTTCTAGTTTTGTAGCAAAACTACGACACTGAAGAGTTCATTGTCACGTATATGTAGGTTCCTCTTTTACATCAAGTTTTTAGAGTGGATACTAGTAAAGAATGAATGTATGTGAGTTTCCAGCTGAGAAATTACTGAGCAGTTCTCAGGGGATCACTCATTTTGACTCAATCTATTCAAACGTTTCTGCTGATGGGAGAACACGACAGAGCATGGGACAGTATTTCACTGCTCTGACACTAGAATCCTCCCAGTTGAGGCATTCCTGTGATGGCATTTTAGGGTACAGAGCGCAGAACATCAGTGGAAATAGGCACATCAAGCTGAGAGGACAGAGAACAGAACATCAGATGACTCACCTTCCTGCCTCAAACTTTACCTCTAACCAAAACAGATGATAACGAATTAGGCTAAAGTAGCATCAGCAACAAGAGCAGTTAACTATATAAAAGTCATTAAATAACAAATAAATTGACAGCAGATAAATGTACTGCTTTTGCTTATCATGAAGTGTTTTGCACTGCTTAGCTCCAATACTGCAGTGAATTATAGGAGTGCTTTTCTACATATGCATAGTTCCACTGAAATTAATGGTATTACTGGCAGGGAGTTACTTAATTTGAAATAATAGCACTACTCAGAATGCCTGAAGTTAGTGGTTTATGCAAGCTTTTGCAGGCTGAAAATCCACAGTATCATTTTATCACTTGCTCTGAGCCTGTTAATACTCATGTAATAAAAATGCTATGGATCTATGGATGCACACAGAAAATGCAACTAACTGTGAGAAACCAAGTAGTTATCCAAGACTGACAAGCAGGAATATTTAGGCTTATTCACTGTGATGTTCTACCACTGTAACAATGTCCACTAACACTCTTGCTAGTCAAATGAAACATAAAAGGTTTTTATAGAAATATATAAGGCTTACTTGTGTTTTGTCATCTTTAGATCATGGCAAAAATGGCTTAAAAACCTTGCATAGAATAAGTGCATAACTGCATGCTCCTTTCCTCCGACATACAAATCCACAGGCATCCAGTAGTCTGCTAAGTCACTATTAAAGGGCCTGAAAAAAACCACAAGTACAATAAAAATACAATGTGGAAAAGAAACATCAGCTCTGCTAAAGTAGCTCATCGTACTTGACTGGACACTACTGAGAGCAATACATGTGTAATAGAACTTCTATTTTGCTATCAGATCTTTTACATTTTTAAGTGGTATTCTTATGAAATTACAGACACAAATTTAATTTCCACTGAGATGCAGAGCCACATAAGTACTATTTTCCTATCTTTTAGACAAGCAACTAAGATTTCACATACATTACCTGAGAAAGTGATGAAAATATTTGCTTTTTTTTAATAAATATCCTGTGCCTAGCCTTTGAATTTCTTAGTATTTATCAAGTGTTACATACAAATATATTAGAGTGAAAGACAAAAGACATGCGCACTCAAAACTAGGGGGTTTTGGTGTGGGTGTTTTTAATCATAGGTTTGCATTATTGCCATTAGGGAGCAATGAAGCAGTTTAAGGCTGCAAAACACTCTGAAGAGTCAGATGGGTCATTGCACTCCAACTGAAGGATACTCATTGAATTTACAGTAGATGTTACATCCAACTAGTTCTTTACCTTCTGGAAAAGTCCCTCTTGTCCACGCATAAGAAAATATTTCAACCTGTCACTGAAGGGGAAGCAATGTGCCTGACTTAATAACATTAATAACAAATTCACACTATCACTAGAAAATAATTAACATTAACATGAAATAAAAGTGTTCACAGAAGATTTTTTTCTTTAGTTTAACTGAACTAGTGCCGCAAAAATAATTGGCCCAGGTATACTAAATCTCTTGGTATGTGGTATGTACCCAGAAACTGCTCTGGACAATAAATACATCCCCAAACAGTCCTAGATGAGGTATCAGTATCTCAAAAATATCTTTTTATCTTCCTGAGGCTACATAGTAGAGCTGTTCCACTAATTCCTCTCTGGAGAAAGCAGTGCTATCAGCAGCACTACTACAGGCACACTATGAAGCAGAAAACCAGCTAAAATGACTACATCTATCTTGCACACTTCCTCTGCTGCAGGCACTAATACCCAGCATACAAAAAACATCCTTTCATTATTTATGCATCCAGCAGAAGTGCCAACACAGGAGGACCTTGCTGTGATGCTACTTTGCTTTAGGCCTGCGCGTGAGGAAGTAGCAAATTACTAGAATTCAGGAGAAGAGAAATGAAGGTGCTGTTCTTGGCAGCTGGCTGTTACACTGGACTATTCATCTTCTAACTGGTGGAAAAGCACTGTCTGTCCACACACTGAACCACTCAGTGTATCGCCAGGGAGGGCACAGTCCACGCAACTTACTAGTCTCTGAGAGCCGTGGCAGGCTGTCATTCTTCATGGCACCCTCCACTAAGGGCAATCTTTAGCTCCTCAGCTGAATGTTTCCTCTGTGCCCTCTCATGCAGACTTCTGCTCCTTGCCCTGTAGCTCCTGTGCTTACACAGTTGCATCTACACATCCTGCTTTTGTAGATCTCCTGGTATGGAAGCAACCAAAGGCCACTTTTTAGAACAGCTCCTAGTCTCCCCTGTGCTGTGCTCAGGCCGGAGGGCAGGAACAAAACTGGGGCAGCACAGGGAGTTATGCAGTCTCCTACAAAAGGCAGTTAGAAGCTAGAAGCACCAGATTGCCTGGTCTCTTTCTTTCCTTCTACTCTGTGAAGTGACTTGCCCCCAAACAGCCCTGTGCCTGTGGCCCTCACCTCTCCGTGTTGTAAGGGTCAGTGTATCTCAGGTAGTACCAAGCCGAATCCACAAATGTATCCATGGTATCGACTTCTCGCCGTGCCGCTGCCTTGCACCTGAGCAAGAGAGAAGCAGAAAAGTTGTACTTAGATAAGTGACAAGCTTGGGAAAAAAAACCAACCCAACTGTGTATAGAGTGGTCATGAAGACATTTAGATCGAAAAGTGGTCTGAACAGTCTGAAAAGTCACAAGTTCAGAAAAAGTCCAATCACAGCAACAGGGCGGACTCTCCTTCCCTCTCCCTCCCAAACCAAATAAAATACAAATGAAAAGAAGCCTGAACAATTATCACAGAATGGTTTGGGTTGGAAGGGACCTTAAAGCTCACCCAGTTCTAACCCCCTGCCACAGGCAGGGACACCTTCCACTAGAGCAGGTTGCTCCAAGCCCCTGTGTCCAACCTGGCCTTGAACACTGCCAGGGATGGGGCAGCCACAGCTTCTCTGGGCACCCTGTGCCAGCACCTCAGCACCCTCATAGGCAAGAGCTTCTGCCGAAGATTTCATCTCAATCTCCCCTCTGTCAGTTTAAAGCCATTCCCCCTTGTCCTGTCACTACATGTCCTTGTCAAAAGTGCTTGTGAGAAGGTACAGCAATAACTCCTCTACAACAGCTACCTGCACATCACTGTCCTATTCCAGAACACTTACGAAACGTAAGTAGAGCACAATCAACTGTACACTATCCAGAAAGATATTTCTTAGACTTGCATCCAGATGGAAGGCAGGCTTTAATATTAAAAAGCAGCAGCATTGCATTGTACTGCTGATGAAAAACTTCTCTGCGATGAAAACTACCAGTTCTTTCTGCAGAATCTGTATGCAAACTCCAGTGTACACAGTATCTAAGCAGCCCTCAAGATTAGACAACTGATCGCTCTCCTAATTTAGGCTGTTTTATTTCTTAAACAGCTGGACTACAAACAATAAAGATTACAGCATTCATGAGATGCGTATACTTACTATCTCCTTCAATCTGAATTACATGCTGTCATCTGTACAGTGAATGTGACTCTTCATGATAAAGAAACATATAGCAGAAGCAGCACTTTATTGTTGGACTATGGCTAAGAAAATGAACATGATGCTATTTCTTTAACAAAAGGAAGCTTTATATGAACTCTGCTGGTAAAAGATAATGAAAATTATTGTAGTAAATGAAATTAGAAATACTGTTAAGAAATAGGCAGGGGAGAAAATAATTCTGTTTTCCCTGTTTTCTTAAAAACGGCGAGCTTTGCTTCAGCTTGTTTATGAAGAAATAGCAGTGGGTGTCTGTCATAAAAAGGACCCTACGCTGGGTCAGACTAAAGATCATTCTGGAGTGGCATCCTGTCTCAAGAGTGGTGAGCACAAGACAGGCAGGTACAAAGCGATCTCTCCCAGTCTGCATTCCATGCAGCACTGGCTTACCTTGGGCAGGAACAGTTCACCCATTCTGGAGCTGTTTCTAAAGGCGAGGCTCCCTTTCCTGTGAAAGTGGTGACATTGGGCAACACCACAGGTAAGTCTTCATAAGGTACAGGGACAGTGCCACATGTCTGGCAGTGAATGATAGGAATAGGTGTTCCCCAGTACCGCTGTCGAGATATTAACCAGTCTCTTAATTTGTCACTCGTTAGGTCTCCACCTATTCTTTTCTTTTTGGCCTGCTGGGTAATAGCTTTTAGAGCCTCTTGCCGAGTCATGCCTGTGATCTGATGAAAAACACAGAGAAGCAGTGTCAGTGAACATGCAAGAACAGACAAAAAAAAGTCACAAATGCAATTTCTGAGAGTCAAACTTTATAAGCCTCATATAATTTCCCCCTTCCAACTACAGTCTCTATCCAAGAGACTATTCACATACCAGCAACTCGTTTAAACTCTTTTGCTCAGAAGATAATGTTCTTGATGGTCTGAACAGAAGCAGTCCGAGAGACTTGTAGACCCCTTCAGCCCCTATTGGCAGATATTTGCATTTACTGCTGATACTTGTAATCAACTGATACGTGCTGAAACTTCCAGAGTATCACTAACAAAGGCTGGAGACCGAGGAAATGCAAATGGTAAAACAGCCTCCTTCCTCCTGTTTTCATTTTAAGTTTTTCTATTCTTGCTTTCACATACATCTTAACTCCTTAGACCCTACCTGTCATATGAGAGAATATGAACTTCATGTGTGCTACCAAATGCATTTTTTCAAGAGCAATAACACCATACATATCTTGTTTAAAGATAAGATTTATGTCACTTCAGGCAGATCTGTTAGCATAAAGGCTTATACCACATTTCAGTGAATGCATGGAAACAGGGCTAAAATGTTAATATTTAACTTTAAAATCTATTGCGATGATGAAATAAGAATCAACCTTTAACATGGATTTAATTACTCAGTTTCCATTATAAAACTCAGACTGATACTGTACATTCCTCTCTTGTACAAAAGGAAAAAACTCATTTTATTGCTACAGAAGAGCCAACATATTTCATCATTAAATTATTCCTAGAAATTTGGTAGCACAACTCTGGCTTGATTCTTAAGCAAACAAACAAATAAATCCTTTTAATCATATAAAGTATTTGGCACTCTTGAGAAAACAGATTCCGTTTGCATTGTTATTGTAAGTTGGAAAGAACTCCATACTTGTATACCCACCTCTGCAGAATTAATGACTTTCTCCAAACCATTTGGCAATGTCTCAATGACTTCAGTAAAAGAAATGCCCAGATTCTTAGCGACTGCAGCATCTTCTGCACTAGTACTAGGAATTCCTAGGAGGGGAGAAAAAATAAATCACTGCTGGGATTGACTAATATGGATTCAATCATCAGTTTGATGATAAAACATTTTATTTCAATGACACTCTCTTTATAACGACTTATGTTTGCCCAAGAGACTTTAAAAATCTAAGAACAATAAAAATGTTTTCATGTTCTTTGAACAATGAAATTAAAGCAATAATTACAAACACATTTTCTCAGTTTCTCTGTAATCCAAATGTTCATCAATGTCCTACCTCAGAAAAGGCTGAAAATTTGATGGTTCCAAAAAAGACTAAAAATAAGCTACAAAATCTGGAGAAATACTAAAATTTTCAATACAGTTGTATTACATAAACATTATAGATTTAAATAATACAAATTTGAATTCTATTTGCTACTACAAGAAACATACCAGCTGAAACAGTCCTGTCGTTTCAACAGGAAATTGAATTTCTTAGTTTATTAATATGTACCACAACAGTCTCTAACATTACTATCCCTTTAACTTATTATGAAAGACATGATTTGTTTATAAACTCAGGAAAACAATTCAAATACAGTTAATTTTCTATTCTGAATGTAACTATTGAGAGCACTTCTTACAGCTGTCCAAGTCAGTTATATAAAGACAGTCCTTAAGGGCCTCAATGCTATCCTTCCCTTTGCATCTTATTTTTTGGGACTGTCATATATAGTTCTACTTCAGAGGACTATCTTTTAGGGTGAGTTAAGAAATTTCTTAACTTTATTATCATGTGTAATCTAAAATAACATTGAGATACTAACAGATTTGTTATTTTTCCATAGAGATACAACTTTCTGCATAGTTTTTCCTTTTAGGGAAATACTTTGAACCGTCTCCCACAATTCTGTCATCTTTAAAAGGCAAAGAAAGTTATTCCAACAAGTTAATGCCAACATTAAGTCAGTGAAAACTACAGAGAAAACCTCTCAAAATATTACTGAGCCCATTAGAATTATTAATACACAAACGACTTCATTCAAAACCAGTTTAGCAATCATCTTTGTTCAGGCAATGAAATGCCTGCTATACATTAACTCTGTCGATATATGGAAGTTTGGAAGCAGATAACTAAGGAAAATCAAGCAAAACTCCCCTGTGAAACTCCTTAACTATAATCGAAATGGCTCTGGTCATTTCAAGGCCCTATTACAGAATAATGTGTGTATCTGTCTTCATTTGTCAGAGAGCCCCGCAGCCTGCAATAGGTGGCTTCACAATTTGCTCTACGAATGTGCAGAAGCAGGTCCCACTTTTTGGTCTTCATTTGAAAAGATGATGCTATTCATGTACATTTGCAAAGCTCAACAGCTGGCAGCCAGAACTTCCTGAGAAGAGCTGGGCTGTTTCCAACAGACATAAGGCCAAGGTATGTGCCAGTGGGCAAGCTGGAAGCTTTTAACGAAAAATAAGGTTAGGTATCTCAATCATTTGGCTTCTTGTACATGAGGAAACATTCTGGTTCTCAAAACCAGATTCATTTCTAAAGCGTAAGATGTAGGCACGTTATAAGTAAGGTATACAGCCCAAGTGGATAATTTCCATCAGTGTTGTGAGGGTCATCCATGATATTTTTGAACAGCCAGCTGGTTTTATTCAGTCTAGTTGTTGTGCAGGAACAACCGGTGTTGGCACTGGTTAGAAAAGAAAGTCGCAGCTCCAGGGCAGGAAAGCAGTATCAACAGGGAGGCAACAGAAGGGAGTTGAGGGACAAGTGACGTAGTGGAAAAGGGGAAAATAAGAGAACTATTTCTGATTAGGACTGCTACAGAACATTGCCTATGAGACCATAGAAAAATCCAAGAGCAGTCAAAAAGCTCAGTGGGTGCAGATTGAAATGGGCACCGTTTTTAGACGTTAGTACAATTTTAGTTAGAAGGACAGTCACATCATCTAACCCTATGTACTCAGCAGCCCAAGTTGAGGGGCTAGGCGCCCCATGCAGGTAAGGAGTAAGGCAGGCTGCTTCACAGCTCAGCTTTGAGAACAGAAGCCCACTTCAGGCGATTCATGGTATCTTCTAGCAACACCCTTCCTCCTCTGTTTATGGATCCTCAATCCTAAATTAGGCACCTTCTTCCTTTAGAAATAAAAGATCCAAGAGAACTATCCACGACTACCTGAACAGAATTATTATTCTGAATTATTTTACTGACCTCAACACAGATGTTATCAAATAAAAGTCAAACTTGGAAGTTTTGTACATTTACTGTCCGAAAAACAGCTCTATGACGATACACAGAATTTGTGTAAGCATAAGACACAAATTGAGCTAAAAGTCTGGGTTGTTCACAAAATCCTTATGTGAAAAAACAATGCTATTCTATTTTGATTAAGGATAGCGAGAGACAGCCAAATGCATGCGCACTGTAGGTAATCAATCTTCTTAAGATATGCAGATCCTCAATTTTAGCTCATTAAATGTACTAATTTTATAATATTTCCATTAAAATTTATCATCCTGTAAATCTCTTCCCCCCCCGGCAGATTCCACATAACTATTTTTCTCTTCCTTCTTCATTAATGAAGAACAGGAATGAAGAACAGAGTTCCAAAGTCCAGAAGAGAGCTGCCGTGTCCAAAGATTTACAGTATCCTGTGCTCCAACATAGCAACTGAAAACTACACTATTCCACTTACAGATTAATTGTCACATACCTATTTTAGTATCAAGATAATTCTCAAAATTGGGTTTTGCTGAGATGACTACAGGAATCTCTTGATGGGTGAGCAAATTCACAGCTGTCACTGAAGTGAGTGAGTCTGAAAACAAATTGAATGATCATGGTAAATAAAATATGACAGATGATATGCTAAGAACATGACTTACTATTAGAGCTCAGCTTATCTTAAATATGCATGAAATTTAAATAACTTTTTTGTTTCAAAAACAAAGAAAATGAAAAGCCTAATTACATTTTTAAAAAACTTATAACAAACCCCTGAATAAAACAGATAAGATCTGGATTATAATATAAAAATTGAGTCCTTGACCCAAATGCAGACCTGCTGCAAAATTGTATGAATTTGCTCTAGTAAGCCCTGAGTTATATACTAAAATACATTACTACAAAATTATGCAAAAATAAATCCAGTTATTCAGATGAAACTGAAGGGAAGCACCTATCTTCTTACAGAAGAACTACAAAGCATGAGAAATATTGACCAGTGTAAAAAAACCCAACTAAATAACCTATTGATTTCCAAACAGAATATTCATATTAAAGATGGGAATATGTCCACAAGGAAGAGGAGAGACAAGAGGAGAGAACCAAGGGTGAGAACTGGGGTAAACGGGAACCAATTTACAATGAGTAGCTTGGGTGGCTCAGCAAGAAGAAAATCAAATCTGAATACTCCAAGTTTTGAGGATTCAACCCCCAGATTTTGATTTGTTTCTGACTTTTTCAGTGCCTTTAAGTTGATGATAATGAAAATAATCAACATACAGACTGCTAAGAGCTTCTTTTCACCTATCTTCATAGCTGAGCTGAGGAATGTCTTAGGCTTGTATTGCAATGCATAAAATCTGCTCGAAATATACTAACAGCATTGTAGAGAATAGGGCTACTGTATCCCATCACTCAACATAAATGATTATTTATTTCTGATTACTACTTTTCAAATTTCAGGTGTCTGATAGCCATATTGTAATTCCATATTTCTCACGTTCAAATCACTGCACAGAGCTTCTCCCCTTTGCTTAAAAAAGTACAAAAGGAATCATTTCACTCTTTTAAAAGCCTCCTGAACAGGAAGCTGAGTGGGCAGGACAGTCTGCTTTTAAAAATAACTTCTGTCTTCCACCCAGCAGTAATTCTGATGTTATGCTGGAACCCAAAATAACTCCAGTTTATGAAGGCACTCTTCCTTCTGCTCATTTGCTCACATCATTATTATAATGGCTGTAAAGAGATGATATTACAGTTACAAATGTAAAAGAATGTATGCATAGAATTATAATGAGATAAACATTTGGCCCTTATGCTGTTCATTATCTCAGACACCTCATGCTGTCAAAGCTAGACTCACCAGATTCTAAATTAACATACATTTTTCTAGGCTGAAAATATGAATGTTTGAAAACTGGTTGCTCACCTCTATATAATAATAGCCTAAAACAGAGAGCTGCACACTAAGAGTAAAGGCATTAGAACTTCAAGTTACTCTGCCATGCAACAGCATTTTTTTTTCTCTCCTAGAAAACATGAAGACAGGCTGAGAAAGCTGGGGCTGTTCAGCCTGGAGAAGAGAAGCGGCGTGGAGACCTCAGAGCAGCTTCCAGTGTCTGAAGGGGGCTACAAGGATGCTGGAGAGGGGCTCTTCATCAGGGCCTGTAGTGATAGGACAAGGGCCGATGGGTTCAAACTGAAACAGGGCAAGTTCAGGTTAGATCTAAGGAAGAAGTTCTTCCCTGTGAGGGTGCTGAGGCGCTGGCACAGGGTGCCCAGAGAAGCTGTGAATGCTCCATCCCTGGCAGTGTTCAAGGCCACGTTGGATGGACTCTTGGGTTTAGAGCAAGGTGTCCCTGCCCACGGAAGGGGGGTTGGAACTGGATGATCTTAAGATCTTTTCCAACCCAAACCATTCTATGATTCTATGAAAACATATCCTCCTAATTATTTAAATGAGAACACACTGAAGAAGTGGAATTACAAGCCTATCCCGTTGAAAAGAAAAAAATTATAATAAATCACATTAAAATTTTAATGTTACTGGTGAATTTTTGTCCAAAATCTTGGTTAATGTGAAAATACGGTCTATTCAAGCCCATCCAAAATTTCTTTTTTACTAAGAAATTTACAAAATTTCTTTTTTACTTAATATCCATGGATATCCCTTCATATGTACCATGGCTGAAATGCAAATCTGAAAGTCCATGTAGAAATTCTTCTCCTTGTGTTCTCTTCTTTGGAAAGTACCACTCTGTGCCTCTGAAATGCTCAAGAAATAGTAAGAAAAATCCTCCAAATTCAATTGAAGAAATCATAAGTGTATTTACAAGTAGAAGGAGCACACAATAGCAGAGTTACTAGAATTGTGCCTCTTTTTCAAGGACTTATGACTGTCATTATTCTGAATACGAATTTCTTAATTTAGCTCAACCAAATGGAGAAGTTTATTGTTAATAGACACAAAAAAGCCTTTCCAAGTGTTTCCATGCAAAAACAGTATAAAAAAATTATACCTCTGTCCTTACTAAAAACAAGTTTTGCAATTGTCTGGTTTGGCTTAAAGCACAAGATCCAACAAAGATACAGGCACATGTATAGATATGTGTTTCTGTGGTTAGTGCTTTGATTTGGCTGAACTGTAAGAACTGCAAATTTGTCCCGTTATTCCTTAATAAGAACTCTTCAAGTTCTGCTCGACTCTGAGACAAAGGCTCTTCGTACTCAACACATTCAGGCTCCATTCCTTTCTGCTAGCAAGCAAACTTTTTTAAGGTTATAGAAATGAAGCACTCAAAAATAAAGTAGGTTTTGTGCAACCATCACAATTTCCCACAAGATTCCTGCTTCACTGTTGTTGACATCAGATATAAAGAAATCAAATGGCATGTATAGAGACATCAAACACAGAGAATGAAATGTCATCTTTACCAGTGAGGAAAAGAAATAATTATTGGGCACCAGCTTCAAGTGGAGAGACAAAATATTCAGTATACATTGTATTTACTCTTGCAATTTTCAGGTTTTCCAAACAACAAAAAAATAGGAATGCTAAATACAGGCAGAATTGGTGGTAGGAGCTTTCAGGAAACCAATTAAAGAATTACCACTTATGTGTATCCTCTGCACAAGTCATGACCTGCTGCAGGGATACTTTGAATTTACTCCATTAAAGTCTTCTATTAACCAAGGAGCTGCACAGCAGAGTATTATTTTGCTGTCTATCAGTGATCCACTTTGCTATGTATTAGTGATCTATTGCCCTCTTTATATTCCCTACGACAGGAAGAGATCATGCTTGGTGCAAGAGTTGGTTCTGCTGTCTTTGTGCAAATGAATAACCACCATATGGCTGTGAGATTTTTCAGTGTGCTGACACAGAGTTTGACTATTCACTTCTGGTACAAGAGGAAACAAGGATCTGTTCCATTGCTTTTACATGCTATGAAGTGTTAGAGCCATTATAAAAGGAAGAATTCTAACATAGCTGCTCTTACCACATCTGTAGCCAGGACAGGCTGATGTGATCCAGTCTGACATATACAAAGAATCAAAAGACCTGTTCCTTCTCAACAGGAACAACTCCTGCTCAGACTGACACACATTGTCTGAAGATCATTCTCTGAAATTGCTGTTCTACAACAAAATGCAGTATGAGAAAAATATCACCTTTCCCTGGGATGAGCTCCTTCTGCAAGACTTCCTTGAGACTGCTATTCCCATGCAGCAGCCTGTGAGTTGGTAAGATATATAAATGAGAAGCTCCATAAATAGCTTCAGGTGTATAGGTGTAAGCTGCTAGCTTCTCTCCTGTTACTTTGCCATTCACCTGAAAAAGAGCAGAAAATTTCCCATTGGAAGTGCAGTGGTTTTAGATTCCACTTCCTTTTTATGCAACTAACAAATCTACATCACTCTACAGAAAGAGACAGTTCTCAGCATCAAAGCCAGATGCATTCCCACTATAGGGAGTTTCCAGGATCAAACCTTGACAAAATTTACTTTTAGACCTTCAGAAAGTTCCTTTGCAGTCTTGCCTCAATTTATCCAAATATATCTGTATTTTTTCTTTCTAAAATCATATGTAATATTACATTGTGCTACTGAGCTAGATCCAATCTTTAGTTAAGTAACCTGAAATCCTTCTAATCACTTTTAATATGCATGCCTTGTTTCCAAGAAACAGAAATTATATGCTACCTCTGAAATCTAAAGAGAATTTCAGATGTTCTCAGCTAGCAGTCCTTCCACTACACTTCTCTGATGAAGTCAATGCTGCGACTTATATACAAGAATAAAATAATAAAAGGTGGCACAACATTAAAACTAACTGGACATAAAATAAAAGCAATAAACTTACAAGACTGCTTGAGAATTACCTCCTGGCACTATCAACAGGCTTCATATTTTAGGTCAATTACCCGTGAAACGTATCGTGGTCTTACAAAGAGATTTTTCCACAACACATGTTAATACACCGTTTTAGAAACAACTGTTAGAACAACCTAAATACAAAAATGCACCCAGCAGTGTGCAATTCAGAGGTATTAAGAAAGTTTAAGCTGTCTCAATTTGAAGTTCCCAAAAATTCAGTATTTTAAAATAAGGAGTTACTTCTAAAATGTCAGAGCAGAGTAAATAAGCACAATAAAGCTTTGAAGCACAAGGGCTGAAATTCCATCAGGGTCTCTGAAAATCTCTTCTGTCACTATCATGTTCAAGAAGTCTTTTGCATCTCTTGAGAAAAATGGGAAAATCTGAAGTCCTTCTGTAGATAATTATAACTTTCTCAAGGTTTCTTTTTCCTTCCTCTCCTTTTTTTCTACCTTGACTTCTTTGTAGGTCCATCACTGCCTAACTGACTGGTTTTCATTATTTTAATTATGTAGTAATTGAAATAATTATGTAGTAAATGAAATAATAGACAAATTATGTAGTAAATGAAATAAAGGACAAACATAAGTAAAGTGGCTTGCCTAAGGTCACCCTGGGTCTGGCACAGAAGGTGCTGTGCAGAGGGTGAAAGCCCAACTAGAACCCAGCTGATTTGTGCAATGCCATTTGATACTGCTTTTGGCACTGCTCCCCTAAACGTCCTGGCTTTTTATTATTAGTTGGCATAAATACACACAGCCAATTTGCATCTGATGTTGCACTTGAACACAAACCCTTCCCAAAGGAGGATAGCAGGGAGTATATCTTCAACTCACAACCAGTGTTCTTCAGGAATCTGTGCTGGTCTGGGCGTGAACATAGATCAATCTCTTCTAGTATGTTTCAAGCTTTTTAGATCTGAAAATCCACTTCCATCACACATTTCAGGGGCTCTGATTAGCCCAACCAAGACAGCACCATTGAAATTTCTGACTTACCTTTAGCAAAAAGTCAAGAGAGCATCCAACACAGTCACCTATCCAATTTGCTTGCATTTCTTTTATACCATACCACTCAGGGAGGTCGGACAAAGCATCAAACATAGCCTTATGCAATAAAAGAAAGAAATAGGACATTCAGCTTCTGTAAGCATACAAATTAAGACTGTGGGTTTAATTGTAACAAACACCAAAATGATACGGTCCTGGAAAAAACACAGGATGAGGTGTTTGTATACTGCTGCTGATGCAAATTTGGACATATGTTGTCTCCAACAAGGACTCTCTTGTTATCAGAAGAGGCCTTCCTTTTGAATGGAATAAAACTTCAACACAGAGAAAAACCCTTAGATGAAAACAAACACAGAAAATACTCCTAATGGGTGTAAATTGTGGGAAGTATAAGTGACCTAATGAGCTGAAGAAGCCTACAGATACATAAGAGATATGCTTGCAGCTATGAAGCCTACATTTGGCTTAGTTGCTCTAGACAACAGCCTGGAGATGGCAGTCAGGCAAAAGACATTTATATATCCTAAACTTTTTGAGCTCTGACTTAAAATGGAAAAATAGAGTTTCCAGCTGCCTATGTATTTTTTGTATTTCATATTGATATTTTGCCAAGTACAACAGGCTGTAAAATTGAGTGGGATCTTTAGATGGTATCATCCTATCAAAAAGAAAAATGACAAAACACCCAAATCGTAATAATAAGGATTCATTTCAAATCCAAAATGCAATAATAATTATTATAAGCAACCAGCAACAAAGCTGGTGAAGGGTTCAGAGAACTTTTCTGTATGGCAATGGTAAATTAGAGTGGCGGAATTTTGTAGGCCCTGTCACTTTCCCCCGTATGTAAATTAAACATACATACACTAACTTATTGCTGTGCAAAAAAGGGAGATGATTTAAGGCAAAACTTGAGGTTTCAAAGTTGCTTCTACTTTATTTTGTTAAAAAAAAAAAAAAAGAAAAAAGATAATTTTCCACTTATTTGGATGATTCTTGAAAAGTAAAATATGAAAAAATATTGCATAAAATTAATTTAGCAAGAACAGGGACTCCGCAAAGACTAACCTTACAGATTCTGATTTGAGGACTCTGTCAACTACATAAAATGCACAGAACATCAATTTACACACAGAAAATACTAATATTTGCAGATGGATTTTTCCAATGAATCTGCCTACAGATTCAGCTGGGTAACCATAGCAACTAAATGTTTTAGCTTAAACATCTTAAATGCGCAGACAACAATTTGAATAACAATGCCATCAGTTCAGGCATTATACTTTTATCAAGGAAATCTGTCAAGAGGAAAATGACAATTAAAATGTTCTTTAAAAATCCATAAAAGCTGCTAGACCATTTCAGATGTACTTCACACTTTAGACAGTGGGCCATGATTACTTTCTTATCTCACATAACCAAAATGCTTTCTGCTAAGCGTTTAAAGCATGGCCAATATTTTTGCCCTTTGAAATGAATTCATTGCCAATGGTAAAGTGCAATGTGAGCCAACACTGCTTGCTTTGTTTGCATTTTGTATTTCAGGAGCTGGTGCAGTAACAATAAAGAAATCAAAGCAAATCCACAGAAGATTATCTCTCTGGATACAACAGAAATCTAAAGAATAGTGTGTGTAGGAATGAAACACTGACTCCTGTAACACATGAGATGACTTCACAGCCCATTACTGATCATGAAATTCCTTGTTATTACTTGACTAGTAGTTTAAGCATTGCAGATGAAGATTCCCCTTACTAGTATTTCTTTTTATTCAGGTTGTGAGATACAGGAGAAAACATTAAATGATAAATGGGTGAAAGAGAGGAACACAGATGATTAGAAATGTCATCAATGTGCAGTATAAATAGGTTAAATAGTTACAACAAAATAATTTGTGGATGCTCCAAGAAGAAAGTAAGGTGGATGCCTACACATTCAGCCATTATTGCCAGCTGGTGATCTGCATGAAGAATGAAGGGTTAGCAAATTCATTAAGTGTACTTTAAGTACTTTCAACATCTGAGCCCAGCTTGGATAAAAACACTCTCTACTACTGCAGCATCCTGAACCTTCAGGTGCCTGAAAATAACTGCAGAAAAGGTACTATACACACATTCATGGTAAGCCCTAAACAACTGAGGAAAAAGAGAAGCAAGATCCATAAAGAACCAACTTATTGTACTCATTTATCATCAAAAGCACAAATATGTGAAGTCTCTGAACAGCAAAGACTTTCAAGAAAAGTTGTACTGGTGAACAGAACAGGCAGCACAGTCAGAAACCATGCATCTCAAGTACCTTCACTGTGTATGAAGAATCAAAGCATCAGGCAAGATTTATAAAGTTTTTAGCTTTATTATGACTGGACCTAGAGTGAGACCTGGATTTCTTCTCCCTAGATGATGGTGGAAATTTGGTCACTTGAATCTGAGGCTCAGGAAAAGGATCAAAGATGAATTTTTAATATTTTCTTGGGAATAACTTTCTCAATCTGTACTTGGAAGTCCCAATACACAGAACACTCAGATGGAATAAAAACTCCACCCAGATAAAACAGGAAGTTGATACTTTCATCTCAGAGAGCATAAATGCCAAAATTTTGCTGAAGAATTCCTAGGTGTGGAAGCTACACTGTTCCATCACAATCAAAAGTTGAGCTCATAACAAAAAACAGTGTTTAAACAACACGGAAACATTTTTAAATTACAGAAAATCAAATAGACTATTAAATAAAGTAAAGCAGACGGTCCAGTGAATCTTCACTGCTTATGCCATGCCTGTAAGCCCAACAGTGACTAAGTGAACAAGTTTCTAGTTCAAAGATTGCACAGCTAGACACTCAAAATATGCAGAAGAGCACTTGATGGTACATATGGGATGACAATGTGTGAATGCAGAATTAATTCATCAACCTGTAATTTATGCTTTTTGCTTTCTTCGAAACTTACTCCTATACCAATTACTTAAGACTTCAGGGATAATTTCTATATACATGCATATGATTATTTACCTATATATTATACAAACATGTACATATACTGAAGACCACGTTCAGCTTGATGAATACCTTTGGATGAAAAGTCACCTCTTTTAAGTGGTACTATAACGTCCCCAAACTGTATTGTCATACCTTTGCATAAGCTGTAGTTTTGATGAACCACTGCTTGAGGTATTTCTGTTCCACTTTTGCTCCTGAACGCCATGAGCAACCATTGTCATCCACCTGTTCATTAGCTAGAACAGTCTGATCCACTGGATCCCAATTCACCAAGGCCTAAAAAATGTTGCAGTAAGAAATAATATTTTCAGCAGCTATTTCAAACTTCTCAGATACCAAAAGAATTATCCAGAAACAGTCCTTGGGCCACTGAATTTTCTACATTTTTCATAACATCCATTTAAACTTTTTATACTTCACCTACCTTTTATCTGTGACCTACCAATAACATCACACCAGATTTCATAAAAGCTTCTGAAAATTCATTGGGAAATTACAAGCAATCAATATATTCCATTATTACAGATCTGTTTTCTAGTATTTCAGGAAACATGGCTTCTTCCGCAATGATACAACACTTTATGAAATTGGCTCTAAAGTACTGATCTTTTCATTTATAATCTTACGAAAAAAACCCCACACCAAGTTAAAATATCACAACTAAAGAGAGAGAAATCAGATAATATTAAGTAGTAATAAAATGCCAGTTGCTTAGAGAACTATTAGCATAAGCTCATATTAAAATGGCTATGACTTAAAGTTGAGAACCTCCTCCCTGTTTCTATTTTTATGATATTGGATCAAATTTATGATTGAAATTTTAGAAGGTAACTGATTTAAATGAGTATAATTATTTAGCACAACATATTCTCATGATTCATAACTGGAAGATTTATCTACATAAGTCACTCGAAACATAAAGCAAATACATATTTAAGAAATCCATAGCTGAAAGGTCTTGTCTGTGAATTTTTGAAGTTGCACTTTGTTCCTCCCATCTCTCAGTCTTTTGACTAATATCCAGAACTTGACTATGACATTAAATCCTTAGTTCCTACTTGTACCTCACACAAGCAACTTCTTGACAATGACAGCCTCTGAAAGTATGGCCCTAGGAAGCTGCTAAATGCCATCTACACAAGGACAGCATCATGCAAAAGGGTATAGAGCACACTGATTATTTGATCTACTACACCAACGTAAACCATATGCTTTCAAGATAGCACTCATCTTCTCTAATTTCAGTAGCTATATGTATTTACAGCATAAATATCTCTCTACAGGTTTGGTGTCTATGGTTCCGCTACAGTCTACAGCTACCTAATCAAAATAATAGAGTCTAGGCAGCTATTAATCTCAACATCAGTGAGACACCCACATCTGGCCAGGTCAATAACCTCTACACTAGATTGACTGGCTCAGTATTGTAGGAAGAAGACACAGGATTTTGCTATGGTGAATAAAGATGCCCTCTGTGGATGCTGCAGCACCCAGACATTGTTAGTTCTCAGTAACTGCAGCACCCAGACACATTGAGCCTGTGTCTCCCTGCCAGACACATATACTCCTGGAACAGAGTGTTAACTAGGATAATGCTCTACATGCATTATTCTTATTGCCTGTAAGTAAGGCTATGACTTATCTCCTTGTACCCAAAATGAAGTTGTAATACAGGAGACTTCAAGCTGTGCAAAAGTACCACCTAAGATACATCGCAGATATGCTGACAAGCTGGGATAAATATATGCTTTAAGTATATATGACTGTTTGAAGAGACCCAGGATTATGGGCTATCCCTGCCATCTGTTTCCTCCCAAAAAGCATCTGGTTCACATCCACGAGAGATTACATCCCCCGCAGGTTGACAAACATTGATGTAAGTCCTCAAACTGATCCTTCACTTTAAGAGAGACTTGACTAGCACCCAAACACCTCAAGGATCCCACAATACTTGAAGCCTGCTTAAAAACTTGTATATCATCACTGCTTCTAATGAAGCAGCAAGCCTTGTGCTTTCCAGATTCACTTGGGATCACTCGTCATGCAAACAACTTTACAGATACAAAATAAGGCTGTTATGGCAAACCTAAGGGGTTAATTTTCTATTACAAACACAAAAAATAATTGCAGAGAAAAAAAAAAAATCCAACATGTTAGGACATACCAAATATTGAATCTTTTTGCTGGTTGCCATTTAAGATCTCTGAATACACCCTGCCTACGAAAATAGAAGTAGATTGGTAACACCCTTCTATTCCAAATGCTACCTTTCATCATCAGCTTCTTTTGCTGGGTTCAGAGAATAATTAGAGTACACCCCTGATTATATCCTACCAGGTTTCCTGGTTTGTATGGAATACAAATGAAATATCAAGGCATATTTAAGAAACTTTAGTTTGATTTTAAGTTAGAAACATTCACTAAATTCCAGCTTTGTTTAGGCACAGCTGTTCAGGTGTTTTGGAACTGCATTGCCTTGGCTATGCAGAGAGATCTTTGGAATGCTCATTTACCATCTTTGTTTCACCTCCTCCTTTCGAAGTTAACAACCCTTCCCTTTTCAGATAGCTTGATATATGTTACTTACAAATATTATAAGGTAAGTAATTTCTTAATGTACTGCTAACAAATAAACAGCTGTGATGGTCTTTAACTTCTAATACTTCCATAATATTTTAGAGATCACAAATAGGCTCCAGGAATTGGATAGTTACGCACATAATCTCCAGTTATCCTATCCAATCCTATCAATTTTGAGACTGTATCACAGTAATGTTATACAGTGAAATAATCTCACTGCTGAACAGACTGCTAATGATCACATTATCCTATATGCTTTCATGAGAGGGAAGTTAAGATCTAGTAAAATCTGTACTAAAGCCATAAAATAAACTAACAGAGCTATATTTCGATCCTGCACTTCAATATAAATCACCAACAATATTTCTGATTTGACTTGCTACAACACCCATTCATGTTAGTTACATATAAAATTTAGTTACATATATAATTTAGCTATATATAAAATTCATCCTATTTTGCAGAGATTTAAAACCAAGAGAGGACAATCCACTTAATGAATGTGAATGGATGATCCAGAAGCGAGCCAGTGACATAAGTGATTTGAATTAGTGCACCTGCAAAGTATGGTCAAAGTTTGTACCTACCTCTTTTTGATACACTATCCCAGCTTCAAAAAGCTTAAGAAAGAGATACTGCGTCCATTTGTAGTACTCTGGTAAGCAAGTGGTCACTTCCTGTAGAAATGAAGTAAAATAAAAATTCCTGAGTCTATTCTTACTGTTTTCTTAGAGCATTTTAACTTAAACAATTAACTCAGGAGTGTATAACCTGCGCCACAGAGAAAACATAAACATTTGTTTGTGTATGTATTTAGGTATAGCAAGTATTTGTGTAATGTTTATAACGAGTGATATTCACCTGTACACAAAATCAGAGAACATGGGTTTTGTGGGGGTTTGAGGCACAAAGAAAAGTTTCCCTGTTAACATGGAATCTAAAACCCCAGTAAAATCAGTGTGGACAGAGGTATAAAAACAGAAGATGAATAGAAATAATCACAGCTGCCTCACCCAAAAAAATAGCAGAACTGTCTGGATGGTTGGACTAGATGACCTTTGAAGGTCCCTTCCAACCCAAACTATTCTGTGATTCTAAAACTAGAAAGAAGTCACCTTGGCCAGGTTGCCTTTCCTCTGTTGCTCAGCAATGAAAAGCAGGAACAGAGCCTGTCAACTGCTGAGAGGCAGCTGGGAGCAGGCTGCAGAGAGCAAGCAGACCAGAGGAGCCTACAGCTGAAGCAGTACATGCAGGAGAACAGCAGGAACAGCTCTGAAGAACCTAGGCTCCTGACAGAGCGCGTAGAGCAGCCAGGGTGGAGTATGGGGTAAGATTCTAAACTTCTGAGTTGAAAGACTTGCGAAGGATATAGAATCAACCAGGTTAGGAAAGACCTTTAAGATCATCCTTTAAGTCCAACCATTCCCCAGCACTGCCAAGGCCACCACTAACCCATGGCACTGAGGGCCTCATCCACACGGGGTGTGAACACTTGCAGGGATGGTGACTCCAGCACTGCCCTGGGCAGCCTGTTCCAATGCCCGAGCACCCTCTGGGGAAGAAATCTAATAGAGATCTAAGGTAGGCGAATGAGTTCCCTCCAGCGTGTATTTGCTAAGTACTATGCTCTAACATAATGAAGGAGAACATTTAGGCAACACCAATGAAATGAAATTAAAAACAAACTCCCATTTTGCATAATATTAGACTAACCCATATAAAACGTGGTTTTCTTTCATTTTTCAGCCTGCACTACTGGATTTGTTTGCATGGTCACAGTATTTTGTAAGCCACTGATTTAGTGCCACACAAGTATAGAATAATAATAAAAACACTCCTTACCTCAAGGAGTTCACTTTTAAGACAAGTACCTGCAAAGATGCTTGAGTTAGCCCAGAAGCAGCATAGCTGAGGCAGTAAGATGCTCTGCCCAGCCCAATTACCCTTGCAGGGAAGAGACTTTATCAGCCTGGAAAATTCACTTTGCTGCAGCTTAGCCATTCTGCTTCCAAAGGTAATTCTTTCATGGCTAGCTCAAACATCTGTGCATTTGGAGATCACATAATACAGATATATTTCAGGCATCCTACAGTTTTTGCAATGAATAAAATATCTATTTCTAATGGTTACCATTCAGGTCACTCTTATACCAGCTAATAAGGCAGGCTTTCCAGGTAGAATAAAACTTAACTCATAGCTAACTTCCCAAATTTCTTTGTGTTTTGGGGAACACTTTTTACCTTTCCAAAACCCAAACTATGTGCCCCTATTTCAATTACACAACTGTTTAAATGGGGCAGATGAAGAGCAAAGCCCTTTTCACAAGTACGTGGAAATCAAAGTTCATTAACCAGAATATGGTTCACTAGAAAAGTAAAGAAAGCCTCAAAGCAAAGGCATAGACTTGACATGTGACTTTTCTTTATGTACTTATTCAGTACTGCCAATTCTCAACCTCTTCTTCTGAATGGAAGGGTTAAACAAAAGTCAATTTTCTTGAAAGGTGTCCTGGTTTAAGCAATCTGCAACATTCAACTCCCATGTGTTCCATAACACAGCCCACCAGTATGATTTCAGTATTGAAGCATTGCTGTATTACACACACAGAAAATCTGAGATACCAACAGTTTTAAATGTAAGAAAATAATTGTCAAGAATGTGTGCAGTGACCCTTCCACAACAAATCTTTTCAGAGCAACATTTTGCCTAGCAAGAAAACTAAAATCTTACTAAAAAATCTTGACATATATATGACATGTTAAAATATGGTTTTTTAGATGTAAGATATGCAAACAAACAACTTCACCCTCAAAATTAAAGAAAACAGATGGCAGGTCTCAGACTGCCAGAAAACTAATCCTTTTCCTTTTCACATCTACAATACTGCTACAAAAATCCAAGACTAGCATCTCCATCACTCTATTCAGAATCATATTAAGGTGATAAGCAACAGTTATTGCTGAGAATATAAAGGTAGTGACTGACTTTGATTACCTTTGATACTGTAAATGCAGTAACTTTACAATTGCTTAAAAATTGATTTCTATCTGGAAAATTACATTAGCTTATGTCTGATCACGTTAGCTTGTGTTTGGTAAGGTTAAGATGAACACCTGATTCTCAGGCACTAGTGTTTTTAGATAAAATTTGTATTTTCTAAAATGGTCACGATAGGAACACCTACAAAAATGCAGGCTTACGCTCCAAATTCAGAATAACAGAACCAAACCACCATTTCGAGTTTGGTTAGCTTTCAACCCTTGAGTACTAAATACATGCACATTGAAAAAAGCACTCCTCAAAACATATACACCTTAAACATGCTGTTTCATACATATTTATTTAGACTACTGCCTAACTTCTAGGACAGAACATTGCCACTTCGAAAGAGCTGAAAAAGCATCCCAAATGCAAAAGTGAAATTAAAGATTCTCCTAAACCTTGCATTCTCGGGTGATATCAGTGTGTCCAAAGTGAGAGAAATTTGATAAAAAGCTTGAAAGAAGATCTATTTTACAGTTTAAAAAATGGTCACTCTCAAAGGCTTCTATATTGTCATAAGTAAAATGGTGAAATTCAATGCTTTTCCATGTTCCATCACACAATAAAATAAAGCAGAATCCTTTAGAAAAGAAAATCTTACCCTTTCCCATGTGAAAGACAGACCTAGTGCATCAAATTGTTCTCTCATGTGTTGGATATTACTGCAAAATAATAATACAAAATTAATTTAAAATAATTCTGCTGTGATTTATAATCAGGTGCTTAAGTTATGAGAAATCAAAAGCACTAATTAACCTCTAAACACCACTATTATCTTACTAGAAGTCAAACTCGAAGAATTGTCAGAATACTCATATTAAATAATACTTTTTGAAGTCCCTAGTGCATTCTGGTTCAATTTCAACGCTCTATTATACAAGACAGCAATTTTTTTCCTCTTGATCTGAGCACAACTGAAAAGCAAATATAGCACCACAGTTTGAGGGAAACTTTCCTGAAGCAGCACTTCTCATTATTTTTAATTATCTTTACTGTAGTTGAGCCTTCTGAAATCTTCACAATGCAGTAGGCTGTACTTTCACCATTACCTTAATCCTGCCCTATTCTGGCAGTGCTATCCTGGCTGTATTTTACTTTGGCTCAGGTGTTTGTGTGGCTATGGGACAAGCTGAATCAACTTTTCCCTCAACTGAAGACATGCCCTACATAAGGTGCTCTAAAAAAACCTCCCCAGTTTTCTTGCTTCCTTCTGACCAACAGGCTGATCAAACCAATACTGTGGCTGCAAAAACAGCAGAGCCAATGCAAAGGAGGTGGCGGGAACATATGTCCTGGGAGGTGACAAGGAAGCCCTAAACTTCTGGTGGCAGCACAGCCGTAAATTAAGTCAACTGCAAAACCGTAAGGATAGAGCTTGCCCCAGATGGGTTATATTAGGATGTAAAATAAGATACATCAGAACACACAGTGAAGCTTTAGCTTGAAAGTGTACTAAACAGGTTACCAAAATACCCACAATTACACTAGTAATTGTGGGTATTAACTAGAGACCTGTTGTGAATTCATTCACATACTTGAAAATTGCTTAAAATTTCTTATGGACTTTTAACTTTCTACTAAAACGCACCATATCAGATAAAAAGTATCATCTATCCTTCCATGGTGGCTAATTTGACAATCATGAAGCCAAGCATTCAATTCTGATCCAGTACAAACTGCACTGCTGAATAACTGTAACTGAGCAATGCAAGTGTCCAGCATTAACAGGCACAGAGCCCCAGTGACACCAGAAAAGGCCTGCTGTACACCTCTCCTGGTATGGGTACCAGGAAATCCTCTTACGGACTCACAGCTTCCATTGGGAGAAGCCATCCTTTCAGTAGCACTGCTTACATTAAAGTCCCATTCAAAATGAGCTGTACCAATAAAAAAAATTCAAAATTCAGTGTACTTTCACCAAACTTCTGCCACTATACTAACTCTCACTAACTAAAGTTTCGGTATTTTGTATAAGTAACTCAAGTCTTCAATGTGGTTTGCAGGTTGTTTTTTTTTCCTTAACTTTGAGAATATAAGAAGTAATAGGCAATTTGAGCATTTTAAATCACTCCTCGAGAAAATCAGGATGCTCTGAAATTTGGTTGCTCAATCCTGAAACAACTAAGCTGAAAGGCTTTCAGTGTGCCCCGTTTTACAGGGGTGCCTGACTCTGCACCAGGGATGACTAAAGCACATCAGATTGCTACAAAACCATCACAGCTCCACACGTTCAGTTCAGTCATCCCTGTCGCAGGCAGGAGAAACATTCAGGATGGGGCAGCGGAGAAAACAGGAGACAGCAGTTACTACAGAGGTCAGAATTTAAACTGCCTGTGTGGTGAACCAACTCCCTTCCCTAGCACTATCAGAAATAAAAAGGTATGTAAATAATTTTCCTATTTGGATGTTACTATAATCAGTCCCAATAATGATGTGCTAACTTTTCTCAGTCTGTTGTAATATTGTTATCTAACTTACAACTAGACTATCACTCTCTTCAGTACTAGGGAAATTTTCAATGCAAATTTTTCTTCCAGTATAGAACACCTTGTACTTGTAACTACTACCTGCACTGCTTTATGTGTATGGAGCAATGCACACTCATTTACAAGAAAAGAGAAAAACAGGAGAGCATAGAAAGCAGCAGAAGAGAATCAGCTCAGGCTGTGCCCCGCCACATGCTTTTTTGGTATGACCTAGACAAACTGCTAAGACAAGGCAGGCTGAGCTGTTACAGTTCTTTGCTATTGCACAGTCTCTGCCCCAGATGCTCACTGCTTTGCTTTTGAGCCAATTTAACTCGGTCAGCTGGGCACAGTGACTTGCAGACTCTCTCGAAAGGAAAAACACAGGTTTTTGTGTCTTGATAGTAACTGGTTCTCGCACATATTCTTATCTAAACCATACATAAAGGAAATTTTAAATAAGCATAACTAACTCAGAATTTCTGTGTGATGCACATATGCATTCTCCCTAAATTAAATCAGTTGCCATCCTATTTTAGTTGAAAAAGTATTAAGTATCTTGATGTGGGACCAGAAGCACTATCAAAGAAGGAAATGGATCAAGATCCAGAATGCTACCACAGCCAGATTACTGCACCCAGAGCACAACAAAGGGCTTCACTTAAGATTGGTTTCTGAGTCATTTATAGAAACTATTAATTTTAAAGAATACTAGGGGAACATAACACTGAATTCTGCTTATCACTTTCCAAGACCCAATCTCAAATGCAAACTACCTTTTTCCTGGTTTGCATGGTACTGAAACTGCTAATAAACCTAACCACATAGCTCAATTTTCAACTGTGTATTCTACACTAAGATTTACCTCACCATAATGAAATTCTGATTTATTTCTTACTCGCTGATTTGGGTGTTTGGGAAATGTCACTCTTTCAATATTCTATGTTTTTACAATTTAAAATTCATTGAGATTAAAACCTGAAAAATCATCCTGATACATTTATTTTTCAAAATTGATTCATCTGCAAAGTCCCATAAAACATTGGTAAACAATCCTGCTTCTTTCTGTACTGGCTTTCTTCTACTCCTACACTGGTTTTGCTCTGTTCTGTTGGTTTATGGGGTTCACAGTACAGGTATTCACAGTGGAAATGTTGTGTTACTGCAATTCATTATAAACTACCTTTGTGTCCAGCTTGCAGGGTGAAGCCCATGTTCAACTGCAGCATTTTCTGCTGGTAAACCGAATGCGTCCCATCCCATGGGATTAATCACCTGTCAGCAAAAAGGAAATACACAATCACACAGGCCTCCAAATAATGAACAGTGGTTTGCAGCCAAATAAATGGTGTTGAAAGAGATGTATCTCTTTCCTATGTAAGTGCATATTATTTCAAAAAATAATCTAGCAATTCAGTAAGTATTCAAAAAACCTGTTTAACAGCCAAAGAAAGGCCAGTACTTAAGATGCTGTCCTTAAACACATATATATTCAATACATGATAAAAACAATCCCATTTCTTACACTTACAAATGTGCTAAAAATTCAATAATTACAATTAAAGTTACACAAGTTTCACAACAGCAAAAGGTGATTGAGCAACACTTTACAGGCTGTAAGAAATTAAAATTTTTACCCCTTAAAAATGTATTTCTATAAAGCACTTGTTCTTTGGTTGCACGTAAGCAAACAAGCACTAACAAAGCAAGGCCAGCAATACTAATCTCATGGCATTATGATGTGAAAAATCTGTCCATTTCAGAAGCACGAGAGCTCCTTTTGTCACTGGTGTGAATTATTTTTATTATTCTTTGCCACATCCTTCCAATCTTCTGTCTTCAACAGATTATTTCATTAAAAATATTTTATAGACATGTTTATAAAGGTGCCCTAGGCACCAACTCAGTGTAAAAGCAATGAGATTTAACAAATGTGACTCCTCAGCATTCTCATTTTCAATACTGAGCTAAAACAAAACTCTGTTGGTGCAGGAACAAAACCAAAGGCATTAACCTGTGACCAACCGTGATTCAAGCTAGGGCTCATGCACAGCACATTTGTGATGTATAAATCTAATTGAAATCAGAATGCTACTCTCTCTTACAAGTTTTCCCTATTATAAGACAGATTATTGTTCCTCATATGACAGTGTCAGGAAATACGACTCCCTAACTCCCTACTTTCCCACGTTATAAGTGTAACATGGAAAACTGTATTTGGAGCCTAAACCACCTGTGAACACCCTGTTGAGGCACACACACGTCTCCCTCCTCCCACCAGTAATCAAAACTATTGGTATAAAAGAGAAAAAAAAGAAAGGTAAACTTTACATGAACTACAAATCTCAACAGCACTTTTTTAAGGGCACACTGAAATACTAGTTTCTGCAGTTCAGTTCTTTTTCACCACTACTGTTGCTGGTGACCTGTTTCTGGAGAGAAACAATGAAGCAAAGCAGATTTTTTTTTTTCCATGTATAAGACATATTTTCTCTTATTTGAACCCCCTTTGTTTAGACAAATGCCCTATACTTGCATCCCTACAAATGCCTTCTTTTACTAGAAACTGATGCACATTAAGTGAGATCAATTTTTGTAACACTTGGCTTCTGAAGATCCCCCAGATACAAATAAGCAGCCAAAAGCAAGACACGGTCTCATTTCTCACACTCATGAGCAAAAGAATGTGGGAAGAACAGCTTCATTACCAGCTCCAGACTCCGCAAAAGGGCTGACTGATGCTCCAGACAGCTCATGTGCAGACATTTTATCACTGTACCACCAATGCTTGCACAAGTTATCTGCTCACACAGATCTTCCCAATTCTAGCACGTATATTAAAAATATCATGCAGTGTATTCACTTATCACATTCGAAGGGCAGGTCAATTGAACAACCAATAGCATTCTTCAAGTTAAAGGACTGAAGAAGTACAGTAATTAATCTCCAGGATAGATCTATTTATGCAGTTGCTATAGAGATGAACATAACATGCACAGTGGTTTAGAAAATTATTTCAAGTTTATTGTCTCTTTTACTACACCTACATGATGTGATGTGAGACATGACCCTGGTCATCTCTTCCAATACCTAAAGGGGTCTGCAAGAAAGCTGGAAAGAGACTTTTTACAAGGGCATGTAGGGACAGGACAAGGGGGAATTGTTTTAAACTGAATCAGGAGATTTAGATTAGACATTAGGAAAAAGTCCTTCCCTGTGAGTGTGTTAAGACACTGGCATAGGTTGCCTAGAGAAGCTGTGGCTGCCCCATCCCTGGCAGTGTTCCAGGTCATGTTGGACGGGGCTTGGAACAACCTGGTCTACTGGAAGGTGTCCCTGCCTGCGGCAGGGGGTTGGAACTGGATGATCTATAAGGTCCCTTCCAACACAAACCAGTCTGTGATTCTGTAATTCTATGATCTGACTTGTAGCAACCATGAGAAAAGGTTTCCCTCCCAGCTGACAAAGCACATCAACCAGCTCTCAGGAGCAGAAGAGGTGAAAGAAGTTGACTTCTGTGGTGCCTCAGTTTTCCCTTGCCAGCCACACATTTCCCCCACCACGGTCCCACCCAGATGGCAGCAGGATCTTCCGTCTCATCAACACTATGCTGAACGTTACTAGACTCAGGTAGCTGAAACAGCATCAGTTCTATCATTGGAGATAGCTTCTAACTAAGTGTTATCAACAGAGAGTTCTGAACACCACCTGCTTTTTAAAAGTCTGAAATGCCAATATTCAAAGCTCCACAGGCCATTATCTATGCATCTGTAGCATACATTCCAGCTAAACCTTCACGGATTTTGAAAATACTAATTTCCTGACCAGTTATGATGTTAAAATGTAAAAAACCCACCCAGTCCTACAGCCGATCTTTTCTTACCTGCATCCCTCTCATTTTCTGGAATCGAGCTATTGCATCACTGATGGTGTAGACACGAACGTGGCCCATGTGAAGCTTTCCAGAAGGATATGGGAACATAGAAAGCACATAAAATTTTGGTCTTGATTTCTAGAAAGAAATTTTAGAAAGTTGTAACCACATGAGTTTGCATTTCACTTGAATAAATACAAGTGCACGTTATAAACTACAGGGTACCATGAAGAGAAACAAGGTTCTGCTGGAAACTTCATCAGATCAAATTCTTTAGGGATGGAGATAGAGATGTTTTACCAGACTTTGCTGCCATCTCATATATTCATATGGCACTTGAAAATTATGGTTTTAATCAACTTTTACTCAACAAAAGATTAATTAACAGAACTGCAGCATAACAAATCACCATTCCCTACCGTAGCGTCTGTAATTGATTATCTATGTGCTCTTAATCTGTCCCACCAAAATAGGAAAACATGACAGATTATATTCTTTAATTATAGTTTAAATAAGTGTTTTACTTTGTATTTACAACAAACATGGAGCTTGCTCCTGGCCAGTTGCTTTTCATCAGCTGAACTGCAGTAACTCACTCTGTGACAAACCCAATCATGAACATCCACTGAAGTGAAACCGTTCAGCTCCACTACATATGCTCAGCCCCAAAGTAGTATTACAAGCAGTACCTTGCATAGTGAAAAGAAAGTAAAAATCTCATTTAGTTAGGTTTGAGTAAATTGACAGAAGTTACACAGAAATCAAATGTTATTTCTCTCACATAAGTTATTCCTAATGCATCTTGATTACCATTGAATTTATCACCAATACACGCTTGAAAAGTTCCTACAGTATTTTTCTTATGTTAATAATGAGGAAAAAAGGACAACTTTTAGTATTTTGAAAAGAAGTCTATATTTACCAAATATTCCTTCTTTATCGCTTTTCTCCAATTCTAGCAAAATCAGAAATAATCTGAAAACTTCACTGCAGCACTACACGCTATCTGCCTCAATACAAGATGTTATTAAATCTATTTCAACTGTAAGGATAAAACAAAAGTATCATTAAAAATCCAATTTAAACTTATCACATGTATGATACACAATACCTATGTGTTTGTATATTGTCAGATATTACAGACAGAAGCTTAAATTAATGCTTTCCCTGCTACTCTATGCATGCACACTATTTTCATCTGTTCTCCTCTGCAGAAAAAGCAAACCCTTCTTCTGTCTTGGACACCGTGATATGTCAGGTTTTTGCTGGAGAGGGAGCATACTTTAGGAAAGAACTAAGAAAGATGAAGGGAGGCACAAAAACGTTTTTATACCTATGTGACTGAGCATAATTGCAAAGGCAAGAAGAGTCAGAGACCAGGATTACCATTGTTTTCAAGATTTTTTATTGCATGGGAAAGCTTTTTCTTTCCTGCAAGTCACTTACTATTCCTAAGACACTAAACCACAAAATATCCTTAAAAAAATCATCTTCCCTTAATATGGATTTTAATGGATCACAGTGTGAAGTGTAATAGAGTTGGCAAAACCACTATGAGCAACATCTTGAGAAAACTGTTCACAGAAGTTACAAACATTGATGTTTCATTTAATACGTTAAATAATTAATTCCTAAATGTGGTATACTAAATGAAGAATTGATTACTTAAACATTTCCTAAAATTACAGGTTCACACTTTGCTTATCATCGTGGTTTTCCCCAAGTTTTTTTTAATTATTATTTTTCCACTTATCTCATCAACTGTTTTTAATAATCTACTATCATATAAAAGTATTTTCCTCTGAAACATAATATACATATTATTAGAAGCTGACTGTAATAAGTAAGTTTCAATTAAATTCATTCCGAGAAAACAAAAATACCACACACGTAATTTCCAAATGTCTCATAATGCTTACATCAGTTTCTGAAATTCTGCAGAACTGATCCTTTATTCGTGGGAGCCACCAATTTTCAACTCTTTTCCTTGTCTCCAACCCATAGCTTTTTTCCCATTTCCCCGTCTCACTGTAAATAGTTCTGACACAAGCAGGAACCAGCCTTCTCTGCCATTTAATTAATCTCAGGAAGCCATTTCGTTGTCTCTTCAAACATGAGGAACAAGCACCAACTGTCTGACAAACCGCCTGCATTCTGAAGGTTATGATATCTGAAAAAGACAAAAATATGTATTTCAGTCTGCAATATATAACAGGAATTCAGTGCTTATTATGATTACACAGAAATTTTGTAGCTGTGAAACATATTTTAGCTTCATTTAGATTACTTGGCTGTTTTCCATGGTACGTGCATTTTACTACCATGTGTTTGAATTATAAAAGCATTTATTTTTAGGCCAGAGAATTAAGTGTGCCCCTTCCATGGAACAAGACTGTTCTGTTAGAGGTCTTCTCTAATAAGAGACTAATCTTGCCCATAAGAGGAGGATCAGCGAGTTGAAGGTGCTCGGCAGCCTCAACAGAAGATAGCTAATAGGGTGTTAGTAAAAATTCAGAATAAAATCAGGAAAAGAGGAAGTTGCATGAAATTATCCTGCAAAACTACTGAATTTGTCATTACTGAAGAGAGATGGGGATGACTGTACTTAGATTTCAACTAGATATTCTAAACTGACTTTTGCTAAGGTTTCCTCTTTCAACTGGAAAAAAAAAACCCAAACCCAGTTATAAGAAATCCTCAAATGCTTTAGAGTGAGTCTTCTGAAGTAAAACTACTCAGATGTGAGAAAGATCAAACAGTCCACACGTTTGGGATCTGTCTCGGGGAGATATTTGCCGATTTTATTTCCTACAGTAGGAAATATAGCATTAAACAAACTCCAACCCCTACTCTGAGATTTCCTCCTCATCTTCACCCCTAATTCCTTTAAAATAAATAAATAAATATCTTTTTCATATCAGTATTTTCTATCCTCTATGGTTGGGGCTTCTTTTCAGTTTCTGGCCTATACACTTGACTGTTGTACCAAGCCTCCTACTTCAGTCAGCTCTTAATTTTTCTTGCACAGTTACATCCCCAAATCTCTGTGCAGAGAAGCTGCGGGGCACAGGGCCAAGGGCGGAGCCGGCAGCGGCACGGCGGGGGCAGGGGAAGCACAGGAGGGTGATGGTGAGGAGGAGCGGCGGCAGCCGCAGCGGAGCCGCTGGCCTGAGGGGAAGCGTTACCTGTGCGCCGGAGCCCCCTCCCTCAGCTGCCGGCCCGCACTCTGGGCGCCGCCATCTTGGTCCCGTTGTAAGGGGCGGGCAGCCGCTACAGCCTATGTGGCGCCTCCGCACCGCCCTCCGCGCATGCGCTCTGCCCGGCCCGGCGGGACTTCGCGGGCGCCTGTCCGAAGACCAGCAGGTGAACATCACCTCCCCCTCACCCTCCTTTTATAGACATCGCCCCGCCCCGCCTCCTCCTTTTATAGACATGGCCCCGCCCTTCCCGTCCCGCGTTCTCCTTTTATAGATATCGCCCCGCCCTGCCTCCTCCTCTTATAGACATCACGCTTCCTCCCCTTCCTTTTATAGCTGTAAAGCCGCCATCCCCGCCCCGCCCCTAATTCCACAGGCCCCGCCCCACTCGTAGCGGCCGCCCCCCCCCGAGGGGCGGGATGGGGACCCGCATCCCGCCCGAGGCGCCCGTGGGGCACCCCCAGGGTGTTTTGGGGAGGAGAGGTCGGGGGGTGTCACCTGCACCCCAAGGAGCTGCGGGGTGAAGCGATGGTGCCGCAGACCCCCAGGGCGGCCCCCGGGGTCTGGAGGCGGCGCAGCGGGTGGGGGCACCTTTGTTGGGGTCCCCCGGACCCCCCCAATCAGCCGCATCCCGCTCGGAGGGGGTGTAGCACCGCTGGGACCCCCCATCCCATCACATCCATATCCCCGCCGAATCCCGCCAGGACCCTGTGCCCTCGGTGGGCTCCGTCATGGACCCCCTGAGTCCCGCTGCCCCCCCCACCCACCGCGGGCGCGAAGCCGCTCACTCAGCCCCGCTGCGCTCCGGGGGGCCCGCGGGCGGGCTCAGGGGTCCCGGTGTCCCGAGGGGTCCCGCTGTCCGCGGTGCGCACTGGGCGGTACTGGGGGGCACGGGGCGGGAAACCGGGGGTCACTGGGAGGCCATAGGGGGCGCCGCCGGGTCTCGCTGGGCCGGACGTCGGTCGCTCGGCGGCGGGAGGCGAGGCAGGACAGGGCGGAGGGGCCGGAACGTGTCCTGGGAGGGGTTGGGGGGAGGCTGACCCTCAATTGTGCCCCGCGGGGGGTTGGCACCTTCCTCCCGTGCCCCCCCTCAGGGCCATTGTGGACTCCTCGGTGTCCCCAAGCTGTGCTGGGGGGGGTGGTTCTTGGGGCACCCCATAGACCGTGGGGAGTCAGGGCTGAGGGGCCGCCCATTGCCTGCACCCACTGTGCCCCCCCGCCCTAAGGCCCTGCTGGCACCATGGTTCCCCGACGCTCATCCCGCACCCAGGGAACCGGCTCCACAGCGGGGTCCGTGGGGCCGTCATCGCCCCCCTCTGACACCTCGTGAGTGATGGGGGCGTTGGGGTGGGGGAGGGCACCCAGAGAGACTCCTTCAGCCCCCCCCTCCATCCCCGCAGGGATCTTGCCAATGGTGATGACTCTGGCAGTGACTTTGAGGCCATGCTTTGGCCGTGCGGCAAACGGGGACCCCAGCGGTTGCCGAACCACGGCCACGTGTGTCCTGACCCTCCCTTCTCCCTATTCCATGCGTGGGTGCCATCCCACGGCATCCCTAACCCCCTCTTCAATGTGTCTCCCCCCAGGTCAGGAAGTGTCCCCGGATGATGGAGCCAAACGGTGACTGCAGCAGCACATCCACGGTCAACCCGGAGCCAAATACCCTCTTTGAAGCCATTAAATCAGCTAAAATCGCCGTGGAGGTAACCCCAAACTGAGGCAGCACTCCCTGGGGATGCAGGGCCGCAGGGGTAGGGATTTGCAGGGAGAAGTGGCGCTTGGGGGCTCCCAACCTGTTTTTGCACCTGCAGATGGTGGTGGACAACTGGTTGGAGACCTACAAGCGAGACCGTGAGACAGGGTTCTTGGAGCTCATCAACTTTATCGTCTGCTCCTGCGGTTGCAAAGGCTGGGCTCCCCAGGGTGGAGGGGGCCGTTGGTTGACTGGGGGGTAGCAGGGAGGAGGGATTGGGGATATTGGAGGGCACAAGGTGGGCATAGGGCGGGCGGTGGGGCTATTGGGGGTTCAGGGGGCAGCATGAGGGGTCTGGGATGCTCGGGGTGCATTGGTGGGTGCTGGGAGGCACAGGGTAGGCATGGGGGGGACCTGGAGGGTGCTGGGGGGTCAGGGAGGGCAGGAGGGGATTGGGGGTGCTGGGGGTCTTGAGGGGGATGGGGGGGGTGTGTCTATTGGGGGGCTCGGAGGGGGGGGCATGGGGTGGGCATTGAGGGGGGAGCTTTTGAAGGGCATGGGGGGGTACTGGGGGTTTGGAGGGGTCTGTTGGGGGAGGTCAGTCTGGGGTGTCCCTCCACTTTTCCCCCCTCTTCTACCCCAGCCGCAGCCTGATGGTGGTGAAGGAGGAAGAGGAGGAGCAGGAGGAAGAGCAGAGAGGCGAAGAGGAACAAGAGGAGGGCAGGGTGAGCCCTCCCTCCAAGGACCACCCCAGCCACCCTGGGGTACCCAACCTAATTTGTGTGTTTTGTCCCGCCCAGGGCTGCCTCTGGGACGTCTTTGGCAGCATGTTGAACATGAAGGTGATTTTGGAGAGGTGGGTGTGGGTTTGGGGGAGCCTCACTCCATCCAGTTTGGGTGACACTCCCTTCCCTTTCTGCCCCCCCCCCCGGATGGGTGATCAAGGACCCCAGCGCACCCCCCTGCAGTGACACGGAGGAGTTTGGAACCTGTTTATCATCGTTATGAGCCCAAATTTGGGGGGAGACTTGTGTATGTTGAAGTGGAGCAGGAGGTCACTAACCATTTCCTCCTGGCTTATGGGGACTTCAATCAGCTCCCCATTTCTGTCACCCAGCTCAGGGGACTGAGTACCCTGAGGATGGCTGGTGTGACTATTAAAGACTGAGGCAAAAGCAGCATTAAGTACCTCAGCCTTTCCCTCACCCTTGGAATGTTCAGGAAAGAATTCCTCTAGAATAGTCCAACTCTGAAATGCTGAACAACTCTGCTCTCAGTTTCATTCAGACTGATGCCTTTAAAAAGCAAACCAGAACTTTCATATGGCACATCTTTTGTGTTAGTTACAAAAAAGTAAATAAAATTCCCAAAGCAAGAATTGTTGGGAAAGACTGAATCAGGAACTTGTGTGAGAACAGCCACGCAAATTCCAATACAGTCACCTGTTTTCATAGAATTTCTTTCATCTGCATGGCACTAAAAGTCCAGGAATAATGCTTTCAGTCATCCACTTCAAGTGCTGCAAACCTATTAACGCTGCATAAGTGCTGAGCTTCTGGTATAGCACACCTGATGGCCTTTTTTTCCTTACTAGATGCTTTCTTCTTTTTGCAGGACTCAGATTTGGTCTTGGAAACCTTAATCTTCTGAAAGAAGCCTGGAGATAAAGTTGACTCCACTGTATTTAACAAGTCCTGATAAAGCTGAGTCATTTTTGAAGATGAACTAAACAGATTTTCCACTGAAGGTGTGGATTTAAGCTCTTGAAACAGTCCGTGCACAAGGGTCCCAGTGTAAAGCCTGCTCAAAGGAAGGAAAGAATTCTCATTTAGAATCACACCTCAGCAGCACAGGTACAGAAAAACATGCTGCTTAATGAAAAAACAGATCTTAACTACATACAGCATCCAGCAGTGGGCTCCTAAGGGATACCCATTCTACTGAGTATTTTTCTCCATATGAACATTGTTAAAGAAGGGAGTTCAAACATAGTAAAATTGGCTGGAGGATTTTGATAGATAAAATAAAACATGTGAACACATTCCATCAAGGGCTTGCATGGAAAGCCAACCTCTGAAACATCCTTACCTGCTTAGGTCTGGCTCAGGGAGAGGAGTGCCAAGTAGCTGGTTGAGATACAATCCCATCTGAAGACAGCACTGCCACTGGCAAAAACTGTGTGCAGCATCTAAATCAAAGTCTTTCTTTTCCACTTTCTTTTCCTTCCATTTTAGAAATTCATTATATGCAACAACATCATCTGCAGCACATAAACCTGTGGCATCTAGGTTATAAATGAAAAATGACAAGCAAATGAATGTTCTGCTGTGAACAGTACAAAAGGTATCTGCAATGTGTAGGGTCTTCAAACCTCCCGTTCTGTTTCAGGAAGCATTAGTAATGTTTTCAACTGGCTCAAACTGAACTTTAAGACGTAAGATTGTGTAAAAATTCAAGCATGAATATCCATGAGAATCTCAAATTGTGAAATCAGGAATTCTATTTGTAAGGTAATTTGCTACACTGTTCTGTCAGTGGATCAGCTTCAAACAAGGTTTCCATCTCACTCCTTCCACTTGGGAAGGAGCTGGCAACCCTGACATTCCAGTTTCTATGAACCAGAATCTAAAGAAGCCGTGTAACTCTGGCATGCCTCATCTTTGCCATCAAATGAAGGACTCCTAGAGGAAATGCCACTGTAACTCTAGGAGGTATAAATATTACTGAAACAATTTCTGTCATACTTTACAACTTCCAAACTCTTGCAATACACAGGCAGGTAAACGGTGCCTGTGCAATTCCATTTGTAAGTACAGATGACATTAGAAAAACTCATGAGGAAAACCCCAAATCTATCAGAATGGATCAACAATAGGTATTCTCTTTCTATGCATGAGTGTGTTGAGCATATTCTTTTATATCTAAATATTTTATATCTAAATCTTTTAGTCCTAAAGAAAGCATTTATAAATGCAAATTAATGTTTTACAAGATGGCAAAGTCCTGCTTTACCTCTATCAAATGTTAAATTGATGACAAGCACTGTTTCTCTGCTCTGTATCAATGCAAGGAATGTGTCACCTCAGGAGATAGTGTAAATCCATGCTAATTCATCTGAATTTAGATGATTTGCCATAAATGAGGAAAATGGAATTATGGGATAGATTTTCATAGTAGCTGAACACCTGAACTGTATTCTTTGGAGACATACCTGGATCATTTGTTATCCTGTGCAGTTCTCCAGATACTATCATTAGAAGTAAAGCCTTTAGTTGATGCAACTTAACTTTTGGTTCTGAACAACATATCCAGTAACACGTTACAGCAACAGGAAGTTGTAAGTGACTAGGGATAGGTTCCAGGAAACTCATTTTCACTCCTAGAGTCTCCAGCAAAAGCATCTGACGGCGTGACATGGGCACCTGAAAATAAATTGGAGTGGAAAAATAAAGGTAAGAGACTATTTGCCGTGAGCAATTTCCAAAAGGCAAATAAGCTTGTTTTAAACTACGTAGTAGGTCATGGTTTTGATAAAAAAATACTTAAGTTTCATAGGTACCCTGAACAGGAAATATTTTTAAATACTACTTAAGCTTTAGAAATGACACAGTTAAATGTTAGGTGAAGGATAGAAGTATTTTTTCCCCACAGTTGCCAAGAGGTTTCAGTCTTTTTTGAATCAGGTGATTTAATTCAAACTCCTATGTAAAAGTTGCCTCACTTGGAAAACATTGTAATCACAACGCATTAAAATTACTTTGGTATGGTAAATAAATACACATATATAAAACTTCATTTTGTGCCTCTTAGAAGTTGCCTTACATCTCTTGCTTTGTGAGAGGTAATGTTCTCAAAATGAATATCTACAATACTACACACACAATACTACATACAACCAACTTTTCATATCATGTCTTGGTAATTGTGTGGGGGGAGATAACCTGTGTAGCCTTTCCAGGCTAAGCTCAGAGCCCTGGAGGTACCTCTGTACTAAGGAGTTGTTTATTGAGGCGGCTTAGCTCAGGCATCACGTTTAGCAACCAGCTGGCAAACTCGAGTCCCAACTGTGTGTTGTCACTCGTGAAACACCGCTATTCCTGATCTGTTGTGACAGCCACTTACCTCCACTAACTTCTCCAAAGAAAAACTATCATCACAAAAATCTGTGGGTAGGCTTCCTGCTTGAACAAAGTTTTTTTTAAGTGTCTTTTGGAGCCTGCTGAATTCACAGAAAACTGGCAGCCCGTTGGCCTGCTTGCTTCGAGAAGCAGCTTCAGTATTTTGAGATGCTTTCAGAAGCAGTCCATAGATCACTTGTCGAATGGGCAAAGCTGTGCTATGTGCGCTAGGTCTCTGCATGTTCTCCACCTGAACACGGAGGAAAGTGCTTCTCAGTATCAGGGCATTGATGATGAACGGGGCCAGCTTACCTTTTGCCAAAGCGTCGAGCACCCACTGTGGCAAGCCCACTTCCCTGGCAGCCTCGCATTCGTATCTGCTGCTCCGAAAGAAGTCCTCAAGATTCACATCAGATGGGGTATAGTCCTCCATCGAGGCGCACAGAAGGTCCCGTACTTCTTCTCTTTGGTGCTTCTTAACGTACTTCAGCACACCGTCCACAGCCTCGGCGGGCTCGGTGAACTGGGAGAGCCAGCTCAGCAGCCCCCGAAGGCGGGCGTGCTTCCTGCCGCCCCTCCGCGACCTCACCGCGCTGAGGAACGCCTCGAGGGCTGCCAGCTCGATGTAGTCGTTCCCGCACATGACGGCGAACAGCGGGAGCAGGCTTTTCTTGAGCGCGCCGAAGTGCCCGCAGAACTTATCCACGGAAAAGCAGCGAGCGGGGACGTAGCGGCCCCGCGGCCCGTCTCCTCCGCACACGCTCCGCCACTGGAAGTGCGTGAGAGGGCAGTAGCCGCCCGCCAGCTCGAAGACGCAGAAGTCGCTATCGAGGGAGAGGACGGGGCAGCCCCAGCGGTTGGCCAGGCCCGCGATCTCCCGGTCGGCCTCTGCGAAGCACTGCACGAAGGGCACGTCGAGCCGGCACAGCGCCTGCACGAAGGCCTCGCGGGTCAGCAGCGGCACCACGCACCCGCCCTCGCCGCGGGAGAGCCCGTGGGCCGCCCGCAGCCGCTCCGCAGCGCGCTCCTGCAGCGCCGGCAGCTTGCGGTCGTCGGCGCCGCGGCCGCCGTCCAGCACCACGAAGGGGGAGACGCGGCAAGCGCGCAGGCTGCCGAAGAAGTCGCGCACGGTCGCCGAGAAGAGGCCGTATTCGCCGCCGCGGCGGGAGTCGTCGGCGGAGGCGAAGCAGAGCTGGTGGTAGAGGCTGCTCCCGTCGATGACCAGCTTGGTGTCCCGCACCCGCAGCTCGGCGCAGAACGCCCCGCGCTCCTCCACGAACCCCGCTAGGCCCCGCACGCCCATGACAGCCCCGTCCCGGCGCCGGAACCACTGCTGGGAGCGACGGGCGGAGCCCGCAAATCAGAGCGCCTCGTCCTCCGCCCGCCCACTTGGCGCCCGGCGAGGCCGGAGGCTGCGGCCGCTTCTTGCTGTGCCCCGGGCTGGCGGCGCCCTGCCTCGGGCCAGCCCCAGGGGAGCCGGAGGAGCCCGAGGAACAGCAGCCCCCGCCGCCAGGCGGCCCTGGCGCTGAGGGGCAGAAACCGGTGCGGAGATCGCGTACCTGCGGGCGAGTGCAGGCGGGGCAGGGGAGCGCCGCCTGCCCCGGAGGGGTGGCGAGGGAAGCAGGATGGGGCCATGCTGCCCTCGCCCCTCTGTGCGGGGAGCGGGGACGCGTCATACCTCTGTGCGTGAGTGTGCCCCCAGGAGCGTGAACCTTAACTGCTCTGTGGACGAGGTTGTAACGTCTCTGGGCTTGTCCTCGGGGGTCTCGCTTCCTGAATGTGCGTCAGGGAGGTATTAATTAGCCTCTTCCATAGTCGAGCACATTTGACCTTGTTTTACCATCACCAGCAAGCTCCTTTGCTGCCGACATGACCAGTAAAATCTTCCTTAGTTGTCCTTTCTCTGGGAGCAGTAAAACGTGGAGCCGACCAAAATGATGTTACTTTAGGCTTGGATAGGTTTATAAAGGTGTTGCAGGAAACAGCAGCAGACCCAGTGTTCAGGAGTTAATGTTTGGGGTTGTTTGAACAAAGCTAGAAACCAGCAATACCTCATCTTCTTATTTTCAGAACGTTTAAAGGAGCAGTGAAGCCATTGGCAGGAACAAAGTCAAGGTAGTAAATACTGAGGATATTTTACATATAAAACTTCTGATAAATATTAAATATATAAACATTGAATGTTAATAAATATTAAACCTCTGGAATTTGTACTGCCAGGGGTGGGAGGGTGGCAAATGTTGATGTAACACAGGGGTTCTTCAGAAACTAAAAGAAAACCTGATAGAACTGGCAAATGTCCTTGACTGGCAAAGAAGGGTCTATCTTGGAGGCAGAAAGTGCCAGAGTACATTAGCCGTTGCTAAAGAAACCTAGAGGAAATTAAACCCAGGATCTTACATAAGCAAAGGAAGGCTGGGGGAAGAAGCGGAGGTGCTGTGTGCTTAGCGTGTGTAGGTGGAGCTATGAAACCCTGAACAACAGCTTTGCCTTAGCTGAGAACAAACAAACAAGCGAATAAAGGAGATTTCATTCCAGCCAAGGAAGAAGTAAAAAGAAGTGATCCAGACAATGTGATTGCATTAGTTTGCCATCAGCAGCTGCCAGGTTCTGGAATGGGGCTTGGGGAGAAAATTAGGAACATAAACTGTTTACCAGCATGTTACTGGATAGGGTATACTGGGATTTTTGAAGACAAGGGGGTGGGAGAGCTGATTTTTTTGCATTATCTCTATTTGTTCTGAACTTTAATCAAGTAATTGAGGTACTGCTGCTTTGGAAATATCAGCTCCATGGGATAAGAGGGACACTGGTAAAAAAATACATGGAAGGTTGGGGCTAAAAGTTTGAGTGAGGTAGGAGAGGTGCCAGTTCATATATTCTTGAAGAATCAGTTGGTTTTATGCTTGAGGCAGGCTCTAAAGTCTGTTGACTCTTACAGGGTATTTCTTTCAAACGCAGTGGCTCAGCAATCCACCTCTTGTGTGCTATTAAAATGTTCCTGTGACACCACAAGGGCAGTCACTGGCCCTTGGTATATAACACTATTCAGCAGTAGATATCAAAACATTTCACAAAGTTATATGATAGTTATTAGTAATTGTTATATACAGAGAGAAATTGAAGCATTGAGAGTAGCAGGTGAGAGGTAGGGTTGGAAATAAAGCACAAAAATTAGACTCAATGGGCTGCTTGATCTCAAGTGTGATATTGTGGTGTAAAGGATTGTGATGTGTTCCTGTGGCCCAAGTAAGTGTGAAAATTTGAAGGTGAGCAGTGTTAAGTGACTCTTCTCCAGAGAAAAGGAACAGAGAACTCAGCAGTTTTTGTAAGCATAGTCATTTCTAAAGGTTATGTATTTCAAAGCTATTCTATTTGGAAGTTATGAAGCCATCCATAAACCAGCAACTTCCCGGGAGAAGAGAATAGTAAATGAAAATATGCAAAATTTCCAGAACTGACAGTGTACTATTTTATGGAGCTCATCTTCCTGCCCTCCCCCACACCTCAACACGATCCATTTATGCTTCTTCAGACAGATTTGGTGTTACAGAAGAAGTAATTTTCTAGCTGACATTTGCATTTCAAACTTTTAGTCACTGTTAGGATCTGGAAAAGAATACAGAAGCAGAACCTCAGGAGTGCTTTTGTTTCCAAAGCAGACAGGATTTGTATCACTGGTAAGATAGTAATTAAAATTTGGCTGTGTTTCATAATATAGTGATACTGCAACATCAGGCTCCTTGGTGACAGCAGCTCAGGAGATGGGTATTAAAATAGATTCTTGCACGTACACGTTGTTGTTGTAAGATAGGAATTTATACCTTTCAGTTAGGCTCTGTGCTTGTTAGGAAGTGAAGACAGTGACGTGGATCCAGCAGTTATACAGCTTTTAAAATGAATCAGTTTGTCATTTCTCTTTGAAAACAACAAGCAGCAGCATTTTGATGTTAAAATACTATGGTGAACAAACCCAGCTGACAGTAGTATTCGTTGCACTGATCTTGCAACATCTTTATTTGTTCCAAAGGATGCTCAAGCACAAATGATGCAGGTAGCATTTTATAAAGGCAAAGTAATGAAAGCAGTGTCGTTTAATCATGAGCAGCAAAACACCTATCCTTTATCATTTGGAATGAAGAAGGTTGAGTAAACAGTTATTCAGAGCTCATGTTCAGTTATTGGAAGCCACACAAACACTAGAGGTTGGCCTTTGTGGTTCCTGTGTTTGCATAATGAGGACCTCAGTTAGACAAGAATTCTGAATCAAAGTGAAACTGTTAGAAAGGTGCGTCAAGAAAGCGTTATTACAGCAAAGGAGAAATGAAGAGCTTCTGGCACAATTGGATTTTACTGAAAGTCTGTAGACATGCGGGCAGCCATGAAACTCTGGTTTTAGTGGTGATTCACACAGAAGCTGTGGGGTCAGCACTCAAACAGAGAGTGAAATCTGAGGGGCAAATGGAAGAGCAGAGAAAACAGCTTTGTAGTTATTGATGGGAGTGACTCACATTACAAGTGGAGAATATGCTTCAGTATATACAACAGTCATGAAACACAAACAAACTTGTATCCTGAAACACAGACATTTTTTGTGTCAGGTACTGTAGTGGTGAGGAAGAGTGCCATAGGTAGGGGAACTGTCAGGTGAAATACAGGTGTTGATGTCTCTGCAAACAGCACTTGAATCTTTTAAATAAACTAATGTATAAGCACCTGCATTTAATTCTTCCTGTGTTATCAATTCGGTTAATTCATTTAAGGTTGATTGAGAGGACGGCTGACGACATCATTACCTACATCTACGTTATCTACAGTTTCTTTATCAGGTCTGCTGCCCACAGGTTAGCAACTAATGATTCTACTTACTTTGTCTTCTACTGCAAGCTGAGCGCTGTAAGCACTGCCATAGAATTAAATGAAGATTTTAATAAGAATGATACATTGACAAATTGATTTTTTTTCTGTTTCAAGTGTTTCCTGTGAACACCCATGGAAGAGTAAAAGGATTGGAAAGCTATGTCCTAGAGAAATTTGTATTATTTCTGTTACACAGAGAAATGCTGAAATTTCAAGAAACTGCTAAGCATGTCAGTGTTGCCAGATTGAATTCTGCTCGCTCAGATGCCGTGGTTGCTAGAAGATACACTATTCAGAGGAAACTTGGCAATGGAAGCTTTGGAAGCGTGTATCTGGTTTCTGACAGAAAAGCAAAACAAGGAGAAGAATTGTAAGTAAACCCTTTATGTACTTTAAATAAAAATGGTTGGAACATTTTTCTTGCATTGTAGATGTTATCTTTGTATTTGTGTCTCTTCTCTCAGCTTGGTGTTACGTTGCAGCCTTAACTGTTAAACTGCAGGAAGGACATAAGATAGGTGCAGACTTTATACAGATTCAGCATTTCAGCTGAATCTGTTGCTTAAAATAGTTTATCTGACATGTCTGTCTTATTGTGCTTTTCGCTAAGTCCTTTTTAGTTTACCTGTGCAAGGCAGAGTGGAGGTAGGAAAATCTCAGGCCCTCATCTCCATAGCGATGTACACCTTTGAAGCTTTGTAACAAAGTTCAAAACCAGTAAAAATATATTTAACTTACCTATACCCCAGTGTCACACCATGGACAAGTTGGTAACCTAAGATATACACTGTGGAAAAGACCCTTATATTTACTCAGAACAGAGGTAAATTTTATCATTGTCCTGACAAGAAGCAGGGCAAAGGTATATGAGAGGCTTCAAAAATTTGCTGCTTGTCTTTGTAACAAAGTCGTTTGTTACAAACGACTTGAAAGCTTGAAGCTTTATACTTTATAATCTATCATTTCTCATTCTTAAAACTCATTACAATATTAACAGTATAGTGAAAAGTGGGTCTTCACACATTTGCTGCTATAGCATAAGCTGCCAAACCTCAAAACCAAGGAATGTGGGCTTTGCCTTTAAGTAGTTATGATCTCTGTGAGTATCAGATGGCATATTCTTTTCTGTTTTATCAGTCTCTTTTTGTTACTATAAGATGTTAACAAGCCAAAGTGCTAGTGCAATACTGTAGTTCATCCTTTCATCACTAGGGGGTACTTGCGTATCACAGTTATTCATTCCTCATCTCAAATGCAGATGGATGAGAACATTCCCACAACTTTATATCACTTACTGCTAACAGGTGACAAAAATACTGGCCCAGGTGAACGTGGAAGCTCGGGTGCCATAACTAGATAGAGTGTAGACACGTTCTTCTATTTAAAAATACTTGTTTCCTACAGTGGCTAAATATACTAGAAATCACATTCTCAACACTACTTTCAACTCAGGAAATAAGCTCTTATGAAACTGTACTGGTTGCTGCTTCTGTTCCATATTTCACTGGGAAGTACATATATATATGGAATGAAAGAATATGGAATGAAAAAACATAGTTATGTTTTTTACTCCCCTGAAAGCACTTTGGTAAAAAAAAAAAAAAAAAAAAAGAAACAGAGATATTTAGGTCCCAAATGACCTCAGCAGAAGTAGAAGTCTTTTTGTGTCGTTTCAGAGATGATCTAGAGCATCCTGAGATAAATGTTGTAAACAGCATGAACTCAGCCACAGATAGTTTCCTGAAAATTGCTACAAAGTGCTGTGAAAGAGCATAGCAATGAATTATAAGAATACAAATTCCCATCTTGGATATTGGTACAGGAGCTGTTTGGGGCTATCTTTTTCAATTTTCCATGAGCGCAATGTCTACAGAATGAGTTAATGCAGAGACTGATAGCAGTTATCATGTAATTTCATGTATGCTCAGCAGAGCTTTTGCCTTATTTCAGAAATAGTTTTGGGGCATGTTTTGTACTTTGTTAGCCCTCAAGGATCTTGGCTGTCATGAGCAAAGTGTTACACACAGAGTTGCTTCAGCTGGGGGAGAGAGAGAGATGATTATTTGGGCCATGCAAGGCGAGGTTGGGCAGGGCTTGGAGCAACCTGGCCTAGTGGAAGGTGTCCCTGCCCATGGCAGGGGGTTGGAACTGGATGAGCTTTAAGGCCCCTTCCAACCCAAACCATTCCATGGTTCTGTGAATCAAAGATAGAAGTTCCTGCAGTTTATGTGAAAACAGGCAGCAGGGCAGGGAGTGAAATGAATGCTCTAATAAAGAGAAAGGCCAGAAGCTGGGAGACTCTTCACTATGAAAGAAGTTTCTCATGTACTAGAGAATCCACACAGGAGAGAGATCATCAATTTCCTCTGTTTTGGAAGAAATTTTGGTCAGAATTTATATCATCTTTGTTAATATAAGAGTACCTACGAAAGCAAGCTGCTTAGTTCCTGTTTACACAGGATGGTGTGGTTTGTGTGTTATTTGGTATTTTCCCTGTTAGATATTTGCAAATCTTCTTGTTTTGAGCGAGGTACTGTACATCCACTAAAACCAACATTGAATTGCTTAATGTTGACACTGTCTTTCTATTCTACTGAGCTCTGGCAAATCTTTATCTCAAATTGCAAAGTGATTTAGCTGATATGGAACTCAAGTCCAAATAAGGGTTGGATGCTCCTGCAAATATTTGCTGTGGTTTTTAATCTTTTTCAGGGTTTGGATTGAATTTAGGCATGATAGATGGGGATGCACATCACTAGGTGCCTGTTAGTGGAGTTCCACAAATTTTTAGAGACTCTTGGTTTGGCCCTTTTAAGAAGAAAAAAATGGTAGCTTTATTCTGGATAAAAAACTATTTCTTATGCAGTTTTGTTCATTTTTCGTCTTTTTCTTCTGTAAAGTTGCATCTACATTTGTATAATTTAATGTTCCTAGCAAAGGATAAACAGTGCTACTCAGTCACTTGTCTAGACCCATGTATACCCACTATGGAACACTGTCCGTTTTGAAAGGCTCTTTGCATGCATTTAGCACCTTTACTGTTCTGGGACCTGAAAGCATTTTTCAGGGCTGTGAAGTATTTTTATCCAGTTTCCAAATGGGCATTAAACAGAGAGATTAAACAGTTTGCCTGTGTTCATGTAGCAAGGCTGCGCAGAGTAACTGGGTCACTACTTGAGAAATTATTCCTTGATATCTTAATGTTGCTAAATGTTAGCAGAACTTTTAGTTACACTGTAGGTGCTCTGTCCTTAGCTAGAGCCTAATATCATGGGGGCCAGTTCTATAGTTTGGAAACAAGCTTTTCTATGTGTGGCAGGAAGGATGTGTACTTTCCTGTAGACTTGCATCCTCAGTTCCCTTAAGCCCAACTTTTTTACGACACATTATGACAACGTGCCTTTTTCTGAAATATCCCCTCTTTTCTTTTACTTTCTCTAATTGCAGCTACAGGTTCCCCCTTCCCTCTTGTATCCCTCCAATATTTGTATTTTCCCTCTATATTCCTTCATTAGCAGTTGCAAGAAAAACAGGTCAAGCCATGGTGGTCCCTGAGCATGTGCACAGGAGAGATGATTGGTATTTTCTACCTACCTTCAGTTCTCTGCTAACACGTAGTATGTAAATGCTTTGAAGATTATTTGATCTTATTTGATAGGAAATTCATGTCACACCCACGTGTGAATACAGCGACAATTTTGTCGGCAGAGTACCAGCAGCTCAGTAGTTATCAAGCCAGTACTGGCTTATAAAACTGCCGCTTCCAGGATCTCACTCTTGTGAGACCTCACTTGGAACACCTTGTACAGTTCTGGTGTCCTGAACATAAGAAAGACATGGAGCTGCTGGAGCAAGTCCAGAGGAGGCCACGAGGATGATCAGAGGCTGGAGCACCTCCCATACAAAGACAGGTTGAGAACATTGGGGCTGTTCAGCCTGGAGAAGAGAAGCTGCGTGGAGACCTCAGAGCAGCTTCCAGTGTCTGAAGGGGCTACAAGGATGCTGGAGAGGCACTCTTCATGAGAGACTGTAGTGATAAGACAATGGGTGATGGGTTCAAAGTGAAACAGGGGAAGTTCAGGTTAGATCTAAGGCAGAAGTTCTTCCCTGTGAGGGTGCTGAGGCGCTGGCACAGGGTGCCCAGAGAAGTTGTGAATGCTCCATCCCTGGCAGTGTTCAAGGCCACGTTGGATGGAGTCTTGGGTTTAGAGCGAGGTGTCCCTGCCCATGGAAGGGGGGTTGGAACTGGATGATCTTAAGGTCCTTTCCAACCCTAACTATTCTATGATTCTGTGGTCTGCCCAAACGCAGACTGTAATGACAAAGAGAAGGAAGGCATTTCAATATTGTGTCTAGGGAACAGTTTAGATGATTTTTTGTAAATAAAGTGTCTATAGCTTTTAATTTGCTGGTACATTCAGAGAAAATTTACTTGAATTTACGAAATACCTTCAAAATGCAGGATGTATGCAGGTGTTCAGTGGTTTAGATTTTTATTTTTGTGGGGTTTCTTGTATGTGTTGTTTGTTTGCTTGGGTTTTTTTTTTTTTTTCCAGATTCTAGACTTGCATATGATTTTGCAAAAATCTATCTTAGTTTTTGAGGAGCTTTCTTTTGTTCCTGGACATCATGGGCCTAGAGCTACCCAAAATAATCAGATAACTTGGTTTGTATAAAGGAAGTATCAGGGTTGTACCAGCATTTTTACAGCAAACAGTAATATCCCTGCAGTCACTTCTGTCCTAGTCTCCCAGAGTAAATTATCAGCTCATTAGAACAGGTAATTGTGGTCAAAGGCCAAGTGTTATATAGCAGAGATTTATGTTCAGCAGTAGTCTTGAAGAGCAGTTCTATCACTTATAGATAATGAATGTCCTAATCAATTGTGCCAAGTGAAGCTCTGGTTTAAATTTCACTAATTCATAGCAGCTGAAGTACACAGTAGGCAATAGGGACTTTTAGTTCATAAATATTCACAAGGTGCTTTATGTCCCTATGGTGGAAAGCTCACGCAGAGAAGCGCCAAACTCCCTGGACTGCTCCCCTGTGTGGTGATTGTGGGGTGTCAGCTCAACTTCGGCATCTGACTTGCATTATACCATTAATCCAGACTCATGCTATGATTCCTTGGAAACTGTGCACTTAGCTAAATAATTTATCATGCGACTTTCAATTATTTATGATTTCTTATAACAAATGAAATAGAATCTAAAGATGGAAGAGTTCTGTAACTTGTGAATATCCAAGCAACAAACAGCACATAGCTGTGTCATCAAATCCCTGTTTGCTGCCTGTTTGCTTCTCTGAAGGTATTCCAGGGGAATGGTTATTTGATAGTGGATTGATTAAAACAGTAACAAATGAATCCCTGCCAGTTGTCATGTGCATGTTCATCTAATTGTGCTGCTTTCCTTTTTTCTTCTCCCTCATTTAATAAATCTTAGAAAATAAGACTAGAATCCATCAGGTTATTTTATATTTGTGAACAGATAGTCATGATCTCCTTGGAAACTGAACAAAGGTGCATTTCCTATAGGACCTTCCTGATTGCTGCTTATTTTTAAATAAGCTTTTCTCAGTGAGCCATCTTTTCCTTGGTTCAGTGAAGTGTGCCTCTGCTCCTCCATGTAAGGCTCCAGCTACCATGTATACCATTATAGGGACCCTTCACTGAACAGTCCTGCTGCATAGGAGGGCATTTTGACTGACTTGTTGAGGGGAACATGCCAACAGCATTAGGGGGACCCCTCAGTGGCTATGCCCACTTTATTTGAGCATTCTAACTAGGTCTTTGATTTATTGAAGTGGGAGGCAGCGTGCCTTAAAGAAAGCATTGCTTGGGTTTACTCTCAGTCTCATCCCCCCAGAGCTGAGCTCCTGGGGGCTGTGCTGCAGCACCCACCACATTCGGATCTTGTGTGCGGGCAGTGAGGATGATGATAGTTGAGGTTTCAGATTGCTTACAAGCAGCATTTTCAACACTGAGTGGAGAATTGTCCTTAAGCTATTGTTGGTGAATTACTGGTTCTTTGAGGTGCAAGGCAGAGACAGATTTTAATGATTTTGTCATTAAGCAAATGCCTCGAGATCACTTCTGTCTCACTCACTTTGCTGAAATGGATGTTTAGGTTTTATGCATTTGTAAGCTAGCTTTAGTAAGAAAATGGAGAGGTACAGAATTACTACTTTAGGTTGAACTGTGACCACCTGCCTCAAAGATACAGTCTGGTTTTGCAATATTTGAAAACGCCCATCTAACTGCATTGTTAGATTGGCAAAGTGTTTTCTCTGAAGTCTGCATTAAGGATGTCGTAACTTCTTCTCTGCACAACAAGTCTCCAGCTCTTTGTTGTGTTCAGTCCATTGTAATGAGAAAACTGCTGCAGTGGAATTCTGGATGGATTTGCTGGACAGTCAGTGCATTTCTCATTCTTTTTTAATTTATTTATTTTTGGTTGTGCTTATGTGACATGTTAGTAAATGTAATTCCATGCATCGCATCCTAAATAAGATCATGTGTTCTAAAATAACTTTTTAGTGTTGCTGGGGAGTTGCTTCAGTTTTGAATTTCATATGTTTCACGGATTTCTAAGACCACAGGATCATACTCAGGAGGCCTAGAATGTATGAAAAGATGTTTATCCAACAATAGATAGAATTAATTTCCTCCCTTTGCCTTTGATTATAGACAATGTAGTAATATGCTTTTCTTAATCTGTAAACTGTGCTTTTATCTCTTTCTCCCTTCCCCCCACTTCCCTCCCCCCATACTTTTAATTCAGTGCATCTCAGACATAAACACTGAAGGAGATGCCTGCTTGAAAAAGACATGTAGGAGGAGTGAATTTTCTCATTAAAGTTGCAGCAATTAGTATTTAAATTACTTGTGGGAATTAGTTCCACTGAAGGGACTGGACTGTTGACATAAATATCTTTGCAACATTGAAAGGAACATAATTCTGCTTACAAATATATTTGCATTCAGGAAAGAAACCATTAAGTTTTACATTAGGAAATGTTTTAGTTGAATTTCTATGGAATGCATTCTTATAGTGGTTATTAGTGTGTTGGGTTTCTCTTTGCAACCCCTGGTTTTCCAAACTGTCTGTTTTCTGAAACTGATGCATGTAGATCAGGTGATATGAGGGTCTTTCCTCAAAATTTCTAGTTGAAACTAATGTCAAGATTCAACCTAATTCCTCTACAGGGAAAATTCCTTTTGGCAGATGTTGTAGCTGAAGGCTGTGAGTTGAAGAAACGTAACATGTCAGTCGCATAATGTTTAATTGTATTATAATGCTTGAAAACAAAATAGTTCTCTGATGGCATCTCCTTTTTCTGAAAGGGAACGTTACAATTAGCAGAGAGCAGTTAGCAGTGAAACGTATCAAGTATGTGTAATGAAATCACAGTTGAGACATGCCTGGATTAGATGGTTTGATGTTTGATGGAATTAAGTCTTTAAAAATACAGAGAATAAAGAAATTATTTAGTCCTTGTCACATTTCTCTCCAAAATTCCATTTTGGTTAGTGATGGCATGGCCCTTAATTACATTCTTAAACGAGACTAAGCAGAAAAAACATCAATGAACAGTAGATGGTGATAATGCAACATGTAGAGATGGAGTGTTGCTAAAAAAGGTCCATTCACAGGTATTTAGTCTGTACCCATTATGATCTTTAATAATTTACCTGAGTAGACACAAATTTGTCAGTTCGATCACAGACCGTTACTATTGGATTTAGAGCTGAATCATATCAATAGACTATAAATCTAACTACTTTTTTTTTTTTATTTTTTATTTCTGTCTAGGAAAAAACCCTGAAAATATGGCTTTAGAGGGAAATTCTTCCTTTATTAATCAGTGTCTACTTTTCTTTTGTAATTTTTAATCCAAGTGTCCAAGAGAATGATTCAAAATAAACACATTTTAATATCTAAATAAATAATGTTAATGGATGCTTTTGTGCAGTAGTAACATGGCTTGTTCAGTTCTGTGGGGGATAACACAAGTACTCTGCTTGCCTTTCTAATTAGTGATTTTTTTCTCAACGTTGGCACATATGGTTGACCAAAAATAATTTGAAGTATGCCCCTTTGTGTGTGCGTCTTTGCTCAGTGCAGAAGAAAATGATGCAAACTGTATCCCTTGAAGCTACTGTATTTCAACAATGTTCTCTTTCATGCTCCAGCAAATATATTCCATGTTTCTTTGGGACACTAATTAGGAACTGTTAATTTTCAAATAACCGTAAAGCGTTTCCATTATGAGCTGAACTGTTCAGTGTCAGTGCGTATGTTAGAGCATTTGAACATTAGGCACCTCAATGAAATGTTTGTAGGTGCTCTAATTGTGACTTGCTGGTGGAAATGAAAAGTGAATCATCCATTTACACTTGGAAATTTACACCATCTCATCACCATTCAAAGGTATTTAAGCACAGTTAAATTCATGTGCTTATTCAAAACATGAAATGATATTTAATCAATTTACAGATATTACAATGCTCATATAGCGATTGAATTCTTAGTGGTTAACTCAGGGGTTAGTTCTCAATGTTTATGAATGTTCATGCACTGCATGAATAGGCTATTTTGGAGGATAGGAAAAAACAATCATTGATGACTGTTATGGCTTTACTAATAAATCAGTAGCCTTCATGGGGATGACAAACTAAGCCCAGCACTTGATTTAAGGAGTTGTGCAGCACTACTTAGGATTGAAATGGGTTTATGGCTTGACTAATACATCAGTAATGGGAATAATATAAGGAACCCAAGATATGATTTGAGAAGTTGTATAGTAATGCTTAGGTTTGAAATGTATGCATGCAGATACTGTTGCTCCAAATATAATGGATAAAATGTAAAGAATGGTAATCTGAATTTTTGTTAGTAAGGTGTAAACTGCAGAAAAGCCAGTCACTGACACCAGCCAGAGAAATCTGGTAAGACTATTGGTAATAGGATAGCTATTGGTAATAGTGTGTATGATGGGTAAGGATGAGATGAAAATTACAGCGGAACTAGAAGACCAGCCTAAGTGAGGGAGTAGATTCCAGGCCATAGAGTGCCATATGAAATCCTTGTTACATGGTATCCTTGTTAGTGAACTTTCCAAACAGCTTTAATACTGTGGAAGTTGTTGTACAGACCGAACTTGTGTCTAAAAGGCCTTAAGGTATATATACCTTAAGGTGTTGAAACGCCTCACTGTGGCCTTTCAGTACCTTCAGGGGACCTACAAGAAATCTGGAGAGGGGCTTTTTACAAGGGTCTGTAGGGACAGGACAAGGGGGAATGGCTTTAACCTGACAGAGGGGAGATTGAGATGAGCTCTTAGGCAGAAGTTCTTCCCTGTGAGGGTGCTGAGGTGCTGGCACAGGGTGCCCAGAGAAGCTGTGGCTGCCCCATCCCTGGCAGTGTTCAAGGCCAGGTTGGACACAGGGGCATGGAGCAACCTGCTCTAGTGTGAGGTGCCCCTGCCCATGGCAGGGGGTTGGAACTGGGTGAGCTTTAAGGTCCCTTCCAAACCACACCATTCCATGATTCTGTGAGGGTTGTTGCCTCTTCTAAATTTTGGTCCCCATTTTTAGTACCATACCTTCTCTCTTTGCCATTTGATAAAGAGAATTTAAGACTTCATTTGTTAGACAGGCAATCCTTTAATTTTATTGTTTATGACCAATTGCAGAGCTAATTACAGAGCTGGTATGAGGTGATACATTTTTACAGAATTGCATCTAGTCCTTGTACTGAGGAGTTACCAGGGTGAAGAGGTAGTTCTAGAAAGGTCAGAGTGGGCAGAAATACAGTACATAGTTGTGGGTTATGCCACAAATTGACAACTTGGAAATAGAAACTAAATGGAATGGTAAGTTCCCAGCTTTGCATACTGCTTACCTGCTAGCAGGTCTTGCTAATCTCAGGTTGCAGTTAAAACTAAACAACTGCCTGTGTAGAATGAAGTTTCTGTTTGATGACAAAAAATCCAAATTTTGATGATATATACCTAGAGCACACCTTCTTTGTGCTATTCTAGAAGACCTGTTTATCTTGATGTGTAAAGAGATAGGGTTCTTTCACTTCATTATCAGGAAGCAAATGTACCTAGTCGATAATTCATGTCGCTGTTTGGTCCAAAAGCAGAGTGCATTTTGAGAAAGGCTGCCTTCTTTTAAGAGTTGCATTTGATCCAGTAAAGCAAATTATATAATAATAAAGTGTGTCATCAGCATAAACAAATAGCAGATGGTTTGTAAAATGTTTAATTTTAGATCAGTGCAAACAGACTGAGATAAACACTGCTGTGGCATATTGTCAGTCACTAGTGAAGCTCAGAAAGGGATTCCCACCGTGTGTCTGTGTCCTGGAGGATTCCACCTTTGTGCTTGTTTTTCTCTTGGTTTAAGTCTTGCTCTATTTATCTGCATTTGCTCCATGTTATTGCATTGGCCTGGCTGCTCTTCAAAGCGTGACAATGCAAGCCAGCAAGGTTCTGCTGATGAAAGCCAGAAGGTGTTCCTGGGGACACCTTCTGGTCCTGCTGAGGCACTGTGGAGACAGGGCAGCTGCTGCCTGTATTTTGAGGAGTCAACTTCTCTGTCATGTAGTTTTCCCACTCTAATGCTATTTCCTGTATCATACTCAGCTTCCTCCAGGATGGGTGTAAATAGTGATGCTATAGCTTTTTGCTCTTATGATGTAAATGCATTCACTGTAAGACTCTTTCAGTTGTGGTCTGTTCAAGATCAAGTTCAAAGTGTCTGCTATTAAATTGCAAGGCTAGGTTGGTTGTTTTGGGGTTTTTTCCCTACACAGTTAAAATCTGGAGGTTATTGTTCTGTATTTAGGAAATCTGTTAGCACTTCTATAACGAAGGTTTCTGGTTATGTGTTCTCTGACATTTTATCTTGTCTTTAGGAACATTTATTTATAATAATAAATAGAGAAATTTAAATTAGTGCATCTCTTTTAGCATTATATCAAAAGGAGTAGTTTTAAGTATTGTATTTGGAAGACACCTATGTTTTAGTGGTTTTACCTGTTTTTCAGTATGTGCCACTTAGATCTACAATTTCTTAGTTCATGCAAATAGTTTTGGACCTTTTAAATCCTGCAGAAAATACAGGGGTAGGGTCTATGAAGAATCTTGACTTTCAGATGGACCTGTTATACTCCAGATGGAGTCTTGACAAAATCTTAACATGGGAGACTGTTATTCCCAATATTCATAATAAATGTTCATGTCACAAGCTTCAAAACGTTTCTTTAAAATACCTTGTGTTACCTATCTTTCTAAACTGTTAAGTGCATGCAGATTTTAAGCAGATGATACACAAGTACTATGGCTGAATTATGAGCAGTGATAACTTACTCTTTATTATAAACCAACCTTAAAATGCAGGTGGTTGGATCATATAAACAGAAACATTGTCTCCTTCAAAGTGTAGAGCTGGATTCCCTTGGAAGAGGGGAAATGCAGTCAGGATTGCTTAGCTAGGAGAAGCTTGTTATTTCTTGTGGTTGCTAACCTTTTTTTATCAGTTTATGGATCTATCGGCCTATCTGACATCAGCGGGGATGCCAAATTTGAGTTATCGTAGGAGTCCTGTAAAGCACAGAAAGTGCCCATTTTAGCTGCCTGTTTGGGTGGAAGTTACTTTTGTAAATACTGAAATGGGGTAGAGTGAATTTAAGCACTCTTTAATTGTTTTATGTATTGAAAAGTATAGTTCATTTATAAAGATGAATTTCTGATTGAAGACTTTTAGCTTCATTGTTTTCTTCTAGAGTTATCAGAAAAGAGCCACTTTAAATGAGGAGAGTTGTCCATTTTCTCTGTGAGGCTTCTGAGACCCTGACATAACTTCTTGGCCAATACTTAATACAGAGGTTTTTTAAGTATGCATTTTCAATTTTGAAGTGTATTTACTAAAGTAGGCATTAAAAGCTTTGCATTTAATATGGAGTCTATTTATATTCCTTATATTAAATGTAGTAAAATCAAACCTTATCTACATATAGAAACAGCGTGCACTTACACCAGTGGCATGTGGATATGCTGAATCTTAATTGCGTAGATGCACATGACTTCCAACTCTGGGTATGAATTAATGTTGTGTAGCAGCAACCCAAAACTTGTTTACAAAAAGTGCATTCTCCTGATTTCTTCTTCTGGGAATTAATTTAAATAAGAAAAACACCTGCCTTGTTGTCTGACAGCTGATGACAGCTTCAAAATCACTGAGTGACTAAGATGACATGCTATCCCTACACATCCACACAGGAGGCTTTTATAGCTGTCTCAAGTATACAAGAAACTTGTCTTAAGTGATGTTTAACAAGGACTCACTGTTTGTCAGTTCTGTGACATGATCTATATGAAGGAAGGGTTAATGTCCCCATGTCAACTGAAGATGAAAAGATTGCAATAGGTATTAACCTGTCTGCATAGTATGAAGCTTGTCTGGAGAGATGCAGGCAAATCCAACAGTGTATTTTTTTCATCACACTGCCAGATGGGGGTTAGGGAAGTTTACGTAGAAATTCATGCATTGTTAGTCAGAAACTGATGGGTGAGATTTAGGAAGAAACTTTCTTATGAAGAAATATAGCTCTTTTTTCCTTAGATCAAGCGAATTACTGTAGTTCTATTGCTGTCATGTTTAACTACTGTGACTTTACAACCGTGCAGTGTTGAATGGGGTAATTACTAATAGCACTGTGAAGACATCGCTTCAGTGTGGAGCTTACCTTCCATGTATTCAAAAGTTACTGGAAATTCATCACTGTTTCAGTAAAATGCCACAATATTCTCTAGTAGTCTTAAACAGCACCTTTAGATGTAGACCAACGATCTATTCTTCAGTGCTGGTAAAGGAGGTAGAAATGGTATCCCTTTATGTGCTGTATGCCTTTTTAAAACATTTCATCAGGAAGATCACAGCAAAATATGCTTCTTCAAGTGTCCTTTTTTCCAGGCCAAGTTGACAGTAAACTCCTCAACTCCAGGTTCTTGTATAGAGCTAAATCTGAACTATAAATTCTCCTCTGGCACATTCACATTCACAATGCTGAACACTGAAAGTTTAGAGTTCATTGAAACAGTAGAATGAAGTTTCAGCCACAAATCAAGATGTGTTCTTTTCACTTAGGGGTTCAGGCAAAGGGCAGGCTGATTTTCAGAGAAAAAGGAGTAGGCATCCTGAGTTTGTCACCAGAAAAACTGTCACAGAAATACTACCCTCTGTGTGATTTTCCTCATACTTCCATGGAGACACTTCGGCAGAAGCAGCAAAACCAGTTCCTCGCTACTTCTTATTTCATGCAGGAATATTGAGCATATGCTCTGAGTGGGTTTAAAATCACTTAGATTTGACTTTTTATTTATGTTTATTATTATGCACTAATCCATGGCACTGGAAACATGTCATGAAGGAAACAGTGCTGTAGGAAACTAGTGGGAAAAATACTTGGAAATAGTATACTTAAAACGTTGTTTAATCGCTATGTGACTGACATTTATTTGCATTTTAAGGCATTCTTCTGTTTACCCATATTTGCCTCATCGTTTCATGTTGCCAAATATTTGGTTAGTGTTATTTTGCATTTTAAGAAATGATGATATTTTTTTCAGCATTACATGATTTTATATTTAATATGTTTTCAGGTTTGATTAATATAAAGATTTTTTTTTTTTTTTTTTTCCTCTAGAAAGGTTCTAAAGGAAATCTCTGTTGGAGACTTAAAGCCTAATGAAACAGTTGAAGCAAATCTGGAAGCACAACTACTCTCCAAATTAGACCATCCAGCCATTGTCAGATTTTATGCAAGCTTTGTGGAGCGAGATAGTTTCTGCATTATCACTGAATACTGTGAGGTGAGACTTGCAGATTACTTTGAAGCAATTTGACAGGATGTGTGCTTTAAAACAGAGTCTTAAAAGAAGCCTAGCCCAGTTTTTTTAATGTTTTAGTTTTAATTTTACTCTCCGTTTGTTACCTGTGCTATCACCTGCTCCTTGTTAGGTGTATCTCAAGTAAGCAATGTTATCTGCTCATGTGAGACGTATGGCTCATGGACGAACAAACCCCAGAAGAGGAATGTTTAAACACAAGTTCATTTTGTTCACTATAATCAGCATGATAAGAAAGACTTAAATGCAGACACATTACCAGATCTGTGGGTGAGCTCAGAAACATTGTGCCGTGTATGTAGTATTGATAGGTAAGAGGATGAGAGGAGTATGGGAACACAGTATGAAATCTGATATAAACGAGGAAGGGAAAACTCACTTGCAATTTGGAGGGGATTATGAGAAGCTTAAGCCTGATGATGTGGATGGTGAGTTTGGTAGCAGCATTGTCTTTATGAAGTGAAGTATAGTGTGAGTCAAAGACCAGGGTGTAGTGGATACAACAAATATTAAAGCAGGATGTACTACAATTTAGTTACCTTTTTTTTTTGACTCCAGCATTTGGTTTAAAAGCATATTGCTAAAATCTGTCTTAAGGCTTTAAAAGAAGAATTTAAACATATTTAAGCCAGCTTTTTAGGGGTTTACAGAAAGCAAGTGCCTACATTGTGTTAAATGTAGATGTACCTACAGTGATCTTTATACAAACCTGTGAAGCAGACTCCTCAGTTGTGCTCTGCTAGACGTTTCAAATGCTTTGGAAGCTAATGACCTTGGACTGCTGGGTTACCTGTTCACAAATCAGACTTGTATCAACTAATCACATTTCTTCAAACATTTGGCTTTGGTGTGAATAATTAAAGTCGTCCGATTCTTGCCAGTCATTGATTCCTTAGAAGCTCTCTTTGATGACAGTTAAATGCCTATTTATTGCTGAGATTTTTTTTAAATTGAATCTGAAATGTTCAATTCTGTTATGCAATCTGAATATTTGTTCACATATTATTTTAACACCCGTGCAGAAGCTCTTTGCATCATTCCCTGCATGTCTGACAGCTGGGGCTTGAGAGTGTTGCCAACTCTCTGTGGAAATCCAGAGCTCGAAACTGAAGAATTATTCAAACTGCCCAGATATTGCCATACACTAAGATTATTTTTCTCTATACTAGTGGTAGAAAGTGGCCCAGCATGAGATCAGTTAAACCTATAAAAATAAAGGAGCCTCTTTCAACAGCATTATAGAGCTGGACCAGCAGCTTTGGTCCACTGCGTTTCAGTCTCTCTCTGTCTCTCTTTGTTTTTAGTTCTTTTGCATCTGGAGTAAAGTTATAGGTGAATAAAAAAGAGCATGATAGCAGTTACCAGGGTAATCATAAGCTGCTGTAGCACCTCAGTATTTCTTTTATTCAGGCAATGTAAACTACCCTGCATAAAAATGTTTCGGTGCAGAATAACCTTTGGATCTGGGAGTCATAAACTCAGACACATGAGAATGTATTAGAGCAAGGCAAAAGAAGGAGGAGGAAATAGATGTGTTTGCTATGCAGCTAAATCGTCAGTTTTGAGTCTACTAAGTCAGGCCAGAATGAAAGTTGGTCCACGAGGATGGGCTTCTGCCTTTTCCAAAAGAACATAATATGTAGTATCATTGCATTTAAGCAATTACAGTGTATTTAATCAAATGTTCAGACAAGAAAAGTACAAAGCAAGTTTCATATAGTGCTTTTCTATTTTAGTTAGAATGTTTCCAGAAGGCGTTCTTTCTTATTGACTCATCTATAACCTACCTTTGTATGTGGTGGGATTTGGATTTTTTTACCTAAAAGATGCCTGATTAAATCACACATAAATTGAGAATGAGAAAAATGTATTGCTGCTTGATCCTTATTTGGAAGTCTAGCTCATTCAGTTCCTCATGCATAGAATAATTACCAGATTTGCAGTAATTGGTACTCTTGGGCAGACTCAAAACAGAGAATAAACATGAAGTTGGCATGGAAACAGAACTATCCCCTGAGCCTTTTTCTGTTTGCTCCAAAGTACTGTGACTTATTCATTAGCCACAGTGCTTTGTTCATTCTTGCATGAGTAGCATAGAGTGAGCCTCCAGTGCAGCTGCCCATGCTATACCTGTCCTCTGGACAAAAGAGAACATTGGTCCCTCTTGCTCGGCTCAGTGTCTTTTATCATAATGAATTCACTCAGAATTACAGAAAAGAAATATATGTGTTCTGTTTTGATCTGGTTGAGCTTCTTTAGCAGTTTTCCTAAATCAAAAGCTTACAGGCAATATAAACACTGGCAGATAAGGCAAATTTCAAACAAAAATGCCTTCATGAGCCTTGTAACACATTTTACTTCAATAAAATACAGTTTTTACAAAGTAGTTACTTCAAAAGTTGCATAATTTGATTACATTATAAGTCAGAACTAGTTGTACTTGCCCCCAAACAATTATTTCTGTCTCTTTACTGTGGTTTCAGCTGCGATGTGAGTATCCATGTGCTAAAGAAATCTCAGCAAAAGGAATAACTAAAGCAATCTGTGCCTGTTCACGTTATCAGCTCTAGATGTTAAGCTGTTTTAAGTAGATTACTGGCGGTTTTGGTATTCTTGATATTTTAATGGAAACTGCAGCTTGGAAACTCCCTATGTACTTAATTTGTTAAAATACATTTCTTATGAGCTTCATTATACTGACTGTCCAAAATGCAAAATTGGGTTAACAAACTTCTTCAGAGTTCCCTGGCAGCAGTGTTTCATCTTTTATGATGTATTTTTATCTTCCTTTTTTAGACAAAAAATCAAGGTGAAATTAATTGTAGGACATTGAGACCAGTCTTTTCTGCTTGAAGGTAAAAGCCGTATATTTATTTGAGGGCACATGCAGTACTTTATTCGACTGCTTTTGTTCTCCTTAGGCCTTTAGAATGAAATATCCCTCAACTTAAGAGAGTATTCACTAGCCTAAATCTGTAGGTCCAACACTTCTGTTCTTTGCATCTTTCATGGTAATTTGTGATCGAGAGAGGGGACACACCGGGACAGGGAGAAATGGTAATTGTAGGCTGCTGCACTTCGTCTGTCCTCACCTGGATAGTCCCTTGGGGCCACTAGCCAGCTGACACATGTTTGAGCAGCCCCTCTAGGCTATTGCTGCAGTTGGCTCTGGATTGTCTGTGGCAGCCGTCTGGAATAGGTGAGTCATTATCTCTGAGGTGCATGAGCAGGCTCTTGCACAGCCCATCTGGCTGCCATGCAGCAGCACCCAGCATCAATTTGTCCTTCCTTCCTCTGCTTTGCTGCAAGCAACCAGGGGGAAGCTGCTGAACATTTGGAGTTGCAAAGCGGAAGCAGCTGCGGAGAGCTCCAAATTCCCAGAAGAGCTTCCCTGTGGGCTGCTGCAAGGAGGCAGATGGGGAGCTGAAGCTGTATTCCCTTCCCTAGTGAACAAGACGATTCGGGCATTTCAGTTAAAAACAACTGGAGGATATTGTCAGGAAACACATTTTTGATAGATGACAAAAAATTTTCTTTCTGTTTTAACACTCCAGACTTGAATGTTGTAACTTAGAACCTCAGAGACCACAGAGATTACTATAAACTCATGTCAAAGTACGGGGCAGAAATGTATGGATCTGCGAAGACAGAACCAGCTTATTTTGTAGCAGCGGTATGAAGCACTGTGGTGTTAGAATCACAGAATGGTTTGGGTTGGAAAGGACCTTAAGATCATCCAGTTCCAACCTCCAGCCATGGACAGGGACACCTTCCAGTAGAGCAGGTTGCTCCAAGCCCCGTCCAACCTGGCCTTGAACACTGCCAGGGATGGGGCAGCCACAGCTGCCTGAAGGTCTAAGAAAGTGGAGTCCTGTACTTTGCTGAAGAAGATGACACTTGAAAACCTTACTTTAAATGTACAAATATGTTGTGATATTTTTCAGGGTGGAGATCTAGACTTTAAAATTCAAGAGTACAAAGAATCTGGGAAGATATTCACTCAAAGACAAATATTAGACTGGTTTATACAGTTGTTACTTGGAGTCAACTATATGCATGAAAGGTACAGTCATTTAATATACTAATGTTTAGCTTGGGAGGGGAGTGAGTAGACTTACCAACTAGTTGCAGATATTCAAACAGAAACGAAACTGTATGGATTGTCTTGTATTGGTATAAAGTCCTGTTCACCAATCTGCTGTAGTATATATATACTGTATGTATACTACAGACATATATGTATATGTAGTATATATACCTATATAATATGTAGTCATACACCTAAAGTGTAATTAATTATCTATCCTGCAAGAACACTGTGTATTGTATCTTTTAGCAGCGCAGTTGTAGATGTCTTTTGGTATTAGACACGCTTTTTCTAAGAGCCAAGTGAAAAATTCAGCACAACAGAAATTGTTCAATATTGTTAGAAGAAAATGGATTAAAAGGTTGAAGTAAAGCCAGCTTTTTCAAGGGGGGGGGTGCCAACAAGGATCTCTTGCAGGTATTTAATATGGAGGATCCAATATATATGCTTGAGGTACTCCCAGTAAAATCAGTGAAGTTACATACATGTGTTCTTTGAAAACAGACATCCCTTTTAACAGCTTATCAAAGATTAACCTGAAATATTACTGCAGGTCAGCCAGGCAGTGGTGTGTAGAGATCACACTTGGTTTGAGCAGGGGTAGATACAGTTGAATACCTACCTGGTCATCTCTGTGAGTGTAGTTCTTGCCTGCAATCTGATTAGGGAGGCTGACTTCAGTGATTTAAACATTTCCTTTGTTGTCAGTATATTGGACATATGCATGAACCCTGTTTCGTCCTCCTCCCATGTCATCAAGTGCTGTCTCCTTTGAGGTAGGTGGGACTATTTAGCATGGTATGAGGCAGACCGACTGCTGTGCTGAGCCAGGAACAGGCAGCCACCCGCATTGAGAGCCGGAGGAACGGCTGAGTAAATGGGAATACCAGGCTCCTTTCCTACCAGCTTTTCAGAAGCCGTGAGCCAACTGAGGTTAACCCGGCTTTCAGCGTCTCCTTCCCCTGTCTCCTCCCTGTTGCTTTTGCCTATTGGCAGCTCTGAAATGTCACGTTAATAAACAAGACAGAGAATCCTTTCTGAAGAGCACCGTAGCCCAAAAGTCCAAGATTTTTTGCCCTGCCAAGCTGAACTATTTGGACTATTATTCCTATTAAACTTTTAGAAATAAGAATGTCACTGCTGTAATGACTGTCTTAGCAGAGGCTAAGGATGGTTGTCTGTAATCACCCACATGTTTTGGGAAGTTGAGCTAATCTGCCTAAAATCATCACTTAAATTATTAATACAGTCAGGGGGGAAGAAGCTGTTTATGTTTGAAGAGTAGGTTACACCTACAGTCTGGAGATGAGAGTTCAGATTATTTTCAAGCTGAATGTGAACTAGAATCCATAGTCTTCTATCCTGCATGAGTATTGAGAAAACAAGATTTTGGTGAGAACACCAGCTTGATTGTTGATAATAACAACATTGCATTTGGATTAGATAATCATTGTAGGTCCCTTCCAATTGAAATATTCTATTCTATTGTACAAATTATTCTTTTTGTCTTTCACTGTCTGTATTTCCTCATGCCTCTTCTATCTCTTGTTTTCCCATACGTCCCTTTTGTCTACTCTTCTCTTTATTTTTCCTCATCTTCTATTTGCTTTCAAATCTTAAAAAAAAAAATCTTACAAATGAACTTTCTTTGGTAAATATGTGTATTCAATTACTGCATTTCCTGTAAAGTCATTTAATTCTCCACTAAAAGCAGAAATCTGATTTTCCAAACAGCATTTAATTTTCATTCTGTGAATCATAGCTATTTATTAGCATCTTACCAAGGTACATACAAATGACTTGAGAGTTTTATTTTATTTACATCTCCTGTATTGTATTTATTGTATTATGTTATTTGACTGTATGCTCATTAGAAAATTTAATCCTTATGTTATTTGTTTAGCTTCAAATAATTTCAATGGAAAAGATTAGGCTTAAAAGAAAATAAAACTACTTACAGAAATTAATTTGGGTTTCTGAAACAGAACAGCAGCCCTCTGTGTCTAGAGGAGTCATACTTGATTTCTGTAGTGATACAGAAAAGAGCTGTAATATATGTTTGAACTATGTTTGAATGCAAAGAAAACTTTTCCCTAGATTTGGAAGCTTGAAGTGTTCATTACCTGTGGGTTGAACTTCTCGTGCTATTCCTTAGAAAACTCAGCTGCTGTGGATGGAAGTTTTTATTCCAGAGCAGCAAAAATTATTATCTCTGGGTTTAGACATAGACTATTCACTTGGTGTCCTTCTTGCACAGCTTCAGCTGAACTTCACTCTTTGAAAACTCTTGTGCTGGAAACTTACGTTAAAACTGGACTTTTTTGCTGCTTCAGATTGTTTTTCTTTGCCTGTGATGGTAAAGATTATACAGATTAGACATTCCAGACTTTTACTTGCTTCCTAAAGGGGGCATGAATATCTTGTGGTCATTATGGTCTATACTTAAACCTAAATTATATAGCATTAAATAGGCTCAGTTCTCATCTGCCATTGACATAGCCGGAAAGAGAAGGAAAGGCAACATAATTTGGTGGTCTCATCTAGATGAACGCAGCATGTAACATCATTTAGTCTCTCTGGCATATTTGTAACCCATCACATATCAGTGCACAGAATTGATCCCACAGCAATCAGGCAATGATGCCATTGATATATTTAACCTCAATTTGAATAAAGCTGACCATTACGTTATCCATCACTTTGGTAATCTTTACGATCAATTGTTCCAACACAGAGAACTTATGAAGTTACCGTTTATGCAAACAATTCTGTTGCTTTCAAGCTAGAGGATAGCAGGCTTTGCCCAAGTACTTTATCTGGATTTCACATTGTCTTCCCCAGTACAGGATTCAGACTTATTCAGAACTTACTTCTCTAAATAGTTCTTCAGCTAGAGGAAAGAGAAATTGAGTGTTGAATATTTCCAGCAGTAAACTGATCAGCTTCATTTGCTGGTATGTTGCAGAGGAATCTTTATTCAAGGAGGCTGCCCACTGTTCAGTGCTGCTTTTTTATGACTATGAGAGCAAGCAGAAACTCTACAGAACATAGGTATGGGTACATTTATAACCCAAATTTAAAACTATCCTTAACTGTTAATTTCTACCCAAAATAACCACTCAATAACCACTTCACTGGCTGTCAAGTTAGATTAAAGTTTTCTGGAGCCCAGTGAGTTCATGTTACCTTTATAGGCCTGTCTTTTGCTACAACAGTCACGCTCTTTTTTAAACTGGATTTACAGTGCAGGCTCAATATTTATTTCTTACTAGAATTAAAGCAGTTGTTTAAGTTTCAGCTTGTAACTTGTTTATCTTCTGCCATACTGCATCCAGCTCTGGAGTCCTCAGTACAGGAAAAACATGGACCTGTTGGAGAGGGTCTAGAGAAGAGCCACAAAAATGATCAGATGGATGGATGGAGCACCTCTGCTGTGAGGAAAGGCTGAGAGAGTTGGGGTTGTTCAGCCTGGAGAAGAGTCCAGGGAGACCTTGTTGAAGCCTGTCAGTTCTTAAAAGGAGCCTATTAGAAAGATGGGGAGAGACTTTTTAGCAGGGTCTTTTGCGACAGGACGAGGGGTGGTGGTTTTACACTAAAAGAGGGAGATTCAGGCTGGATGTGAGGAAGACATTCTGTACAATGAGGGTGGTAAAACACTGGCACAGGTTGCCCAGAGAGGTGGTGGATGTCCCATCCCTGGAGACATTCAGGGCCAGGCTGGATGTGGTTCTGGCAACCTGGTCTGGTTGAAGATGTCCCTGCTCATTGCAGGGGGTTCAACTGGATGAACTTTGAAGGTCCCTTCAACCCAAACCATTCCATGATTCTATATCCTGGCAGAATAAAGTGGCTTGCATTGAGAGACATCATCATGGGAAGTTCCAAAGAATCACCCCAAGTATTTCTTGGTCATGTTAATAAATGAAAGCATAATTATTGGTAATGCAAATAATGTGCGTAACATTTTATTCAATATGTTGCAAGCTTATATTAACATTACATTCTAATTCAAACTAATGTGAACCAAACATCATCTCTTCATCTTCTCATCGAATAACATCCTATTGAAAGCTTTCTGGATAGTGGATAGTTTTTATACTTCAAGATACCTGGTATTCAGATCACAGATATCCAGAAAACTTTTAGGTTTCAAGAGTCCGTGGTTATATTTCTACAAAGTAATAATAATTATAAAGGTTTAAACCCACCAATGCTTAACAAAAACATGCAAGAAAAATCTAACTTGCTGAAGTCAAGGTCTTTCCAGGTTCTCTGTGATGAACGGTAAGGAAAGGCTTAATGAATCTAAATTAACAGCCGGATTTATATAAAACTGTGTGCATAATATAAGCTTAAGAAATAATAATGAATATAACCTTACCTTAATTTCCTTACTGATGGAATGTATGATGAGCATACATGTATTGCTCAAGCAAGTTGCCAAATAGAGAACAAATTCTTTCTAAACATCGCTGGAGGCACGCTGAATAGAACTTTCCTTTTACCCAATGTGCAAATCTTTCTCTACAAGCATTATTTTCGTGCAATAAGAATAATAAAAGCTAGAAAGATTGCCATAAGTAGTATAAAAAACTCTTCTCTTTGATCCATAAAAATAGAGATGCTTGCTTTCCATGCTCAGTCCAGGTGCGTACTACAATGTCTTCTAGTTGTCATTTTTCACTTTTTTTTCCTGTTTGTGAACTGAGTATATTGAACTTAATATTTTTTTTAATAGAATTTGAGATAATTGAGGATTCCGCAACAACAACTTATATCTATGATTATATTTGTTTTTCCTGCCCACATCTCAAGAATGTTAGAGCATCAGTCGCTTTCTTTCGCTGTTACGAAGGGGTGAACGACTACCATGTTTGTATAAGTAAATACGGTTTCTATAGCCAGTATGTACTAAATGCTGTTCGAAACTCCTCCTGAGCAGAGTTATCAGCTCTGTTATGAGCAGATACCTGTGTGTATCCAAGCTATTTAGAAGTGGATGAGTTCTAGTTTAGTTGAGGTTGTAGGGAACCCTTTTGGAAGAGTTACTGGCAAGAATTAATTGAGAGCATGTTTTGTATACTGTAGAGGTATTTTATTTTCCTAAGGGGCTGGAGACTTACTGTCACGCATTAAGATTTCAAGGAATTGAGAAGATGCTTTTTGTCCCCACAAGGTGTGTAGATTACGATGTTGTTTCAGTCTTTGATGGAAAAATAAGTCTGTAAAAGCTACTTGTTCTTTTCCTTTGATCTGTCTTTGTAAAGTTGTTCTCTTCCACACTATTACTGTAAAAATTTGACCTACTACCCTCTTCTATATACATATTTGTCTTGCTAGTAATATATTTTCTCTGAAGGAGAATTCCCTGAATGAAAGAATCTCCTACTGCTGTTTTTATCATCCTTTATTCTATTGTGAGACATCTTATTCTCTGCCAGGAGAATAAGATGTAATGCTTTTAAGAAGAGTCAGGTAGGAAGACTTGCCTTTCTCCCTTCTTCTGCAGCTCATGTTAAGTCTGTATCTGTATTCCTGGGATCCCTGTGTGCATTCTTCTTATCCTGGCTGCTTAGGTTCTCATCCTGCATGTGGGTGTCAGTGAATGCATCTCTGTGTTGATATGAAGCTCCTTAATGCCATCGTCTGTGCATTAGCGCTTACAAGGTTAGGCTGCAGAAGTGGTGGGCTGGCCTACCTAACAAGGCACCAGGTTAAACATTTGAGATATTTGATACGTGACTGTGAATGCTTCAAGTTGGATGAGGTTGCATTTCCGTTTATATTCCAGGCGGATACTTCACAGAGATTTGAAAGCCAAGAATATATTTTTGAAAAATGATCTTCTTAAAATTGGTGAGATTTCCATACTTTTTAAAGATACGTTTTAGTATGATGCACCAGTCCAACAGACATTCTGTCAATAAAGAGATTTAAATAAAGTCATGTCTGATACACGATTTTGATTCGTGGTTAAACATGTATTTGACAGGCAGATACAGGAACATGGGCCCAAGGAGGCAGTGAAATCTCCAGCCTTGAGGATGCTCCAAGCTTGGCTGGACCTGGACCTGAGCAGCCTCATGTAACTTTGAAGTAGGCCTTGCTTGGAGCCAGGAGTTTGAATCAGATGAACTTGTGGGGTCTCTTCAAATCTACATCATTCTCTAATGCTATGATTTTGTGGTGTTTTTATTTTGAAAAATTATGGAAAAATGTGTTGCCATTTTTTAAAATACTGGCAGGTTTGTTTTTTTTTTTAATGTAGTTGTATCATGTCTAACAATAAACACAAAGAGTTTATATGAATAAGCATAGGTTTATATGAATAGTTTATTGTTTCTGCTGTTACTTTTAGGGGACTTTGGAGTTTCTCGTCTTTTGATGGGTTCATGTGATCTGGCAACTACATTTACTGGGACACCATACTACATGAGCCCAGAAGCACTGAAGCACCAGGGATATAACACAAAATCTGACATTTGGTGAGTAGTCAGCATACTGTTTTGGTTGGATTAGGCACTTCTTTTCTACTGTGAGGGTGGTGAGGCACTGGAACAGGTTGCCCAGAGAAGCTGTGGCTGCCCCATCCCTGGCAGTGTTCAAGACCAGGTTGGACAGAGTCTTGGGCAACATGGTCTAGTGTGAGGTGTCCCTGCCCATGGCAGGGGGTTGGAACTGGATGATCTTTAAGGTCCTTTCCAACCCAAACCAGACTGGGATTCTGTGATTCTGTGATGTTATTTAAGAACTAAAATTATTCCAGGACATTTGTATCATATGTTGTGATTTGAAGCTTTGCTCTTTGTGTTAAGCAGCATGTAGTTTGGTATGATTCTGGGTTACCTAGGACTTCAAAGGGTCCTAAGATTCAGGTCCAGTCTCTTCCATGACACAGAATCATTATAGACCAAGTTCAGGTTTTGCTCGGAAGGGGGAAATCTTTTTCTTTCTCATATTGAGACAGATAAATGGAAAGAAGCAATTTCTGTGCAATTTTTAAGTGGATGAGGAAAGAGTGATTCCTGGCTGAGAGGGAAGCAGAAGGACCTTCTTAGGAACTGAACTGAAAAACATTGGCAAATGTATAAAAGAAGAAGGTACTTGAAAGGGAAGCTGAAAATGAGAATAACTGGAGTGTTAGGACAGAAGCAAAAAGGCTCAAAGGTAGAAAGAAAAGTGCCAGTTTTGCACTTAGATGGCATAAATTATTGGGATCAAGACTTCTGAGGTGGTGATTAGATAATCCAGTTGCGAAGCTAAGATCTGTTGAAAGACTTCAGGAAACATTTAGGTATGCAGGTGTTCTTGCAAGCTAAGATGAAGAATGATTTTGTTTTGAATGGGGAAAATATCTGGCTTGGTTATACATGTGTCCTAAAACATCTTGTGTTTTAAGATGGTAGTTAAAACTACAGTGTTCTGTAATTGTCACAGCATTTTTCTATAAAGTGGGCTTTGCTTCTTCTCCAAAGAGGTGGCTTTTCCTGTAGATATGCATGTCTGAAGATTCCTTTTTTATGAGTATTTCAAATCTGCTCAATTTTGCCTTTTCAAAATGTACTTGTGCCTGCAGGATATAATTCTAAGAGTAGAGAGCAGTCATCTGTACTTTCAACTGGTAGCAACCATTTTTCACAGTTAACATGTTTAAGCCAGACCCACTTAGAGCACTGTGTGCACTGCTGGTGTCCTCAACATAAGAAGGACATGGAGCTGTTGGAGCAAGTCCAGAGGAGGCCACGAGGATGATCAGGGGCTGGAGCACCTCCCGTATGAAGATAGGCTGAGAACATTGGGGCTGTTCAGCCTGGAGAAGAGAAGCTGCGTGGAGAACTCAGAGCAGCCTCCAGTGTCTGAAAGGGGCTACAAGGATGCTGGAGAGGGACTCTTCATCAGGGACTGTAGCGATAGGGCAAGAGGTGATGGGTTCAAACTGAAACGGGGGAAGTTCAGATTGGATACAAGGCAGAAGTTTTTCCCTGTGAGGGTGCTGAGGTGCTGGCGCAGGTTGTCCAAGGAAGCTGTGAATGCTCCATCCCTGGAAGTGTTCAAGGCCAGGTTGGTCGGAGTCTTGGGTGACATGGTCTAGTGGAAGGTGTCCCTGCCCATGGCAGGGGGTTGGAACTGGATGATCTTAAGGTCCTTTCCAACCCAAACCATTCTATGATTCTATGATTCTGTCTGTCAGGAATCTCATCTCATTATGTAGCTGAACTGAGATGGATTTGATGACAGATTCTGTCTTATCTGTATCAAACCAAATATTAGATAATACATGTAGTCAATAAAAATATATTGAGAGAAGATTTCTAAAGGTGACAAAAGAAGTGAGTAGACAGGGAAACCCACCTCTTGTGCTTTTTTATTGTGAAGAATAATTTGTTCAATGGCAGTCAGAATTGAATGTAAAATGCATCTGTAAGTTCTATTTGTGGTTACTAGAGTCAATCCATAGAAGTCATTAAAGTGGTACAGAGTAAATGAAAGTGAAGTTCAATATTTTTATAGATAATGTGTTTATCACCCTTTTAACATTTAGAAAAGAGCAGACATACCCCCCCCTCCCCCCGCAACTCACTAGCTCTTAGCTTTCTGCTATGCTTTATGCATTTTGTAACTTGTCCAAAGCAGTGCACGAGCACCGTGTGAGCCAGGGGGTGTGTGTGCAGACACTTAGCAGCTCCTGTGTGTACACTGTGTGTGCACTGTGTGTACACGGTTACAGTGTGAGCCAGGGATGTGTTTGCAGGACCCAAGCTGGCGTTTCTGCTCTGAATCAGGCAAAGCAGAGACCTTGGTCTGAACCTCTGATGTCCAGAAGATGCAGCCGGGTTATTTTCAAACCCTTCCAGGCAAAAATTTCACCAAAGCCTCCAAACTTCTTGTTTAACCTGAGTTCCTGCTCCAGTAACACACTCTTTCCCGGAAAATGCCCAACCATCTCTGAACTTAGAGGCACACAACAAATAGGACTCATCCCCTGTGTGAAACCACAGGTACTAGCTGTATATACTAGATCCTTTGGTCTTGTGCTGATTTAGCTTATCAGTTGTTTTGGTTCACAAGGCATGTATGGTTTTTATTTTGTTATTTGGGATTTTTTTGGTTTGAGGGGTTTTTTTAATCTTATTGGTAGGAAATAGTGGGTCAGAATCTACCCAGATTACATCAATGTCATCCAAATAAGACTACTGAAGAATCATGGCAGAACAGGTCTCCCAGCACCAACAGATGCAGCTAGAGACCATTAAGCAATGCATTAAGAAAGCAATCAGAGATCCAGGGGGATTACATGAAAGTCTACCAACAAAGTAACAATTTTAATCAGCTTTTATTTCAGTCCATGCAGTGGCTAAAAATCATCCCTCCAGCCCAAACAGATTTGGGCTTTTGACTTTAGCCTGAGAAGAATCAGCCGCCTCTAACTCCCAGAACTATTCAAACAAAATGAAAACATCTTTTTCCAGGGAAGAGTAAACTAAAAGCAGGTACTTGGTACATTCAGGGCAGTTGTAACCACTCACTAATGCATTAGGTGAGTGCTAACTCTTTTTATCTGAGATTTTCTGAAGAACAGGGATACCTTTGTACCATTATCTTCACGCAACCTGGGATCCCAGACTTACCAAATAGGTCAGTGATAACTCCTGATAACTCCTAATCTTTCCCAGAGATTTCTTTAGTTCCAGGAAACTGGGGGACCCTTGGCACGGGGGCTTCCAATGAGTCTAGGTCCTACTATTTTCATACTGGGGACAGAGTATCACTCTTGCCCATCCCAGCAGAAACCATCTCCCTGTTTGGCTCCTGAATAACATGACCATTATTTGCCTGCCGCTAGTAGTTAGCCTGTGTTGCACCCACATTTTTTTTTTTGGCTGGTTTTCTAACTGTGAGAGCTTGAGGTTTCTCAGGTGACACTCCGAAATCATAGTGGCCAGGGATCAGTATAGGTCCTCAAGTGCAAATATTGAGTGTCTGCGCCTGTTCTAACTCTATCATATTTCTGAGTGCATGAAATAAAGTGTATGCAAACAGTTATCAGCAATAACATTCTCTCTTTAAAGCTATGAGCATATAAAGTAAACTCCATCCAGGAGCTTTTCAAAGGATCTGTGCATAGTGTATGTTTTAAACTCTCTCAGAGGCTGAAATTATAACAGAAATAATTTAGTTGAAAAATAAATATTTTGTTTTTCACTTAGAGTCTTAGCAAATTCTTTATAAGAGAGGTGTAAATAACCACCTTTTTGTCTTCCAGAGACAAAGCAATGTCACAGTCACACATATATCCATTGTACTCTATGTCAGATTTTCATAGATGGTTTGTCTGTAGGGTTTGGATGCATTGGGCTCCCTACACTGCAGAGCTTGAGCCTTTCATTTTAATTGTTCTTGCTTGTCTGTGCCTTTCACCCAGTTTGTCTTTTCCTTTTATATTAACAATCCAAAAATGGATTTTTATTTTTATTTTTGCTTTTTACTGCCAATTTTTCTGTAAAATAGTTACCAAAACTAGCAGGAAAAGCAGTGAAGACCTGAAAAGCAGTGGCTGAGAAAGTCGTGATGGTATGTGTGTGCATAGAATATCTTAAATTGGAAGGAACCCATAAGCATTAAGTCCAACTCCCTGCTCCTCACAGGACAACCTAAGACTAAATCCTATGACTAAAACCGTCATGTTCATTGTGCTTCATGGCAGCTTCCTTCTGTATATGGTAATAAATGTGTCCACCTTCTATTTTCCAGCCACTGTATTGACATTTTTTGGGTAGGTACAAAGTTAAGGCTGAGGTAATGGGGATGGGAAAGACATCAACATGGGTTTCTCATTTAAGGGAGTGAAAATATTTATGGAGGTCTGGGGGCAGGCCCTCCTCAGCAGTAAGGCCTCATGTGGAGGTAGTATTGCTGCTGCTGAGTGAATATGAGGAAGTTAAATTAAGAAACATATTCCTCATGGACGTTCTGATACGTTCAGACTGAGAGATGTAAGTCACAAAGGTATATGCATTTACATTATTTGGCTTTTAGAGTTCAATTTAAAATACTGATTTGGATCTTACAGCATTTGAAGAACTATAACATAGTTTGGACAGATCAATTAGCACCAAAAGCCTCAGGGTAGTTTCTTCTAAGGAGAAGCTGGAGGTCTGTCAGTCAGTGTTGTAGAGAGCACACTGGAGCCTGTCCAGACACTCTTTTATGGTGTACTTAGGCATAAATAGCTTCAGTGTGAAATGGTCATAGATCGATTTTGCTGAAGTGTTGTTTAGGACCTGAGTCAAACCTATTTGTGAATATGGAGAGCCGTCAAACCAAATGTGCTGGCTGGATAGTTTAATGTCCCTTTTAGAATTTTATAACACTGGCACTTAACCCAAACTAAGATTATAAAAGTAATCAAATTACAGGTTTGGGTCATGTGCAGATTGCTTATGAGAATCAGGAAGCGATTTTCTCCTGCTTCTTACAAGATGCTTAGACCAGAACTGTAGAAACACAACTGAGAAATGCAGTTGTGTCTTGAGGCAAGTGGTAACTCCCTCAGGCAATTGCAGCCTTGCTCTGGGACCCAGGGCAGCATTTCTCAGCTTAGGATGTGCTTATTTCATTTCAGAGAATCGTATGCTGCAGCAAAAACTTTATTTTTTTTCTCTCATTTTTCTTTCCCCCTTTATTTTTCTTCTATGGGGCAGACGGGGTTTTCCCTGGGTAGCCTCTTCACAGCCCTGGCTGCAGCAGAATGCCCTGGGTGTTTTCTTCTCTCTCCAAAGCCTCAGGTGTAGTCAGAGTACTAAACTAGATGAATAAATAGGCTTCCCTGATGTGGCATATCCTGTGCTCCTAATGGCTCATTAAACAATTTCTAGCTGCCAGAATCAAGCAGCCTCCAAAACAGATTGATTCTACAAAAAGCAGTTACAGCACAGTCTGTCAGATTGGGATTTCCCTTCCTTTTTTCTTCCCTTAGGCTGGTTTCCATTTTTGTTTGATGCTTTCAGATTCTATGTGTGCCAAGGGGTTTTTTTCTTATTCTTTTTTGTTTGTAAGTATTTTCTCATGTAGTAATTATCTTATAGTTTGAACATGTATCATACATACAGATAGAATCATAGAATCACATAATGTTTTGGGTTGGAAAAGACCTTAAGATCACCCAGTTCCAAGCCCCTGCCATGGGCAGGGACACCTCACGCTAGACCATGTTGCCCAAGACTCCATCCAACCTGGCCTTGAACACTGCCAGGGATGGAGCAGTCACCGCTTCTCTGGGCAACCTGTGCCAGCACCTCAGCACCTTCACAGGGAAGAACTTCTTCCTTATATCCAACCTGAAGTTCCCCTGTTTCAGTTTGAACCCATCACCCCTTGTCCTATCACTACAGTCCCTGATGAAGAGTCCCTCTCCAGCATCCTTGTAGCCCCCTTCAGACACTGGAGGCTGCTCTGAGGTCTCCAGACAGCTTCTCTTCTCCAGGCTGAACAGCCCCAATGTTCTCAGCCTGTCTTCATACGGGAAGTGCTCCAGCCCCTGATCATCCTCGTGGCCTCCTCTGGACTTGCTCCAACAGCTCCATGTCTTTCTTACGTTGAGGACACCATATCATCATCTGTGTAGTTCTGTTTGCTAATTTTTGAATTTTGAAAGCTGCTTGACAGCTAAATGTTTAAAAAATTAGGCAATTTTTGATGTCCCCCAGTAGCTGGTATTTACAAAGCAGTTTTTAGCAAAAATGTTCTGCTAATCATTTTCACATACTGTTTGAAAAGTACCAGTGAGCGAGCCCAGCTATTCTCTCTCCTCTTCCTTATTTGCATTGTATGTAGAGTGTGGATTTCCACTTTCAAATTATTTGCCCTTGTTCTTTTATCAGCAGACAGACAGAATCAATTCTTCTTCTTTAACCCAAATGAATTATTGAAACTTCATTCGTTATTTGCTTTCAAAGATAATATTTATATCCTTTCCATCAAAGCCATTCACCTATACGTACTTCTACTTATCAGTATGCTTTATTTTCATACTGCTTCTGTAAATTATAAATACAACAATCAAATCCTACATGAAGAGTAAAGTGGCTCTGATATTTAAGTTGGTGCTTTGATGAGTCTCCTTCTGTAGCTGGCTCTTACCAGCACTTTCTCTGACCTTGATCAAGTCACTCCTCAGTGTCTCAGTTCTCCTGACTGCAAACTGGAGGTAACACTGAGCATCCTTCAAAGCCTGGAATCTCAACTCTCTTGGTTTTTAAAAGCCATTTGTCAAACAGAACCCAGTTGAAGTGCAAACTTTTATGAATAGTCATGATATAAAATATTATGAGAGTGCTTATGTTAAAATGTTCAACTTGGTGATCTTTTATGATCTCCGTTAGGACTTGCGAGTAAAAGCCTGGGGAATAAGGTGACAGTAAACCAAAGACCCATTTAAAGTTGTTTGCAATCTTTCCTCCTGTTTTTTAATGATGTAAAACTAACACTGGTTCTTAGCTGGATTTCCAGACCTACATGTTCAGATTTCTTCTTTTCTTCTCCAAATAAAATCTCTCAGAAATTTGTTTTTAGATGTTGCAATCTGATGCTTTCATCTGAGAATTTTGTGTTTCTTTGAGAATCAACTGATTTCATAACCTGTTGTATTTGGCTAAATGAGTGAAATCACACCAGAAGACACTTCTGTTATTTGAAACTGGCATTATTTAATATGAACTTGAATTTTAGCCTCAGTTTGTTACCAGAAGTTAATTTGCAAAATCAATTTAAACAAACCTGTGTCCAAACACTACTAATGTTCTCAGCCAGTCACTAATTCTTAATTTAATGAGTAACCACTTAAGGTAGTTAATATGATAGGGTTTTGCTTTATTTTTGCACACACATGCACACACGTATAGAATCATAGAATCATAAATTATCCCAAGTTGGAAGGGACCCATAAAGATCATCAACTCCAACTCTCTCCTCCTTGCAGGACTACCTAAAACTAAACCATATGACTAAGAGCATCATCCAGATGCACCTTGAATCCTGACAGGCTTGTCTCTGTGACAGCTTCCCTGGGGAACCTCTTCCAGTGGCCAACCACCCTCTCAGTGAAGAACCTTTCCCTAATGTCCAACCTGAACTTGCCCTGACACAGCTTCATTCCATTTCCATGTGTCCTATTGCTGGTCACCAGAGAGAGATTTGTACCTCCCCCTCCACTGCCCCCCTTGAGGAAGGCATAGGGTGCAAAGAGGTTACAGCAATGTAAAGCATTATGATCTCATTTTATCCTGCTAATGTAGAACCACAAAAGATAAAGGTATCCTGAAACATATTGAGAGATCTTAAGGCAATTTCAGTTTTACCTCAGAAATAGCTGACAACTATATATATGTATATATAGGAATATGTGTGTTTACACACAGATTTTAAGTGTGTACCAGCACTTACAGAAACAGAATGATGATATCTCCTGTTTATAAAGTTACTGATTTGTGATTTGAATGAAAACATTTCAGATGGAAAGGATGGCACGATAATGAAATTTCCTCTTCCTGGGAGAAAACAACTGTGATTTTCTTTACTGTGATGTCACTATGCATGCTACTTCCGAAAATATTGCCTATACTGTTCCTGTTGTTTTATTCTTCAAGGTCTCTGGGGTGCATTTTGTACGAGATGTGCTGTATGAATCATGCCTTCACTGGGCACAATTTTTTGTCTGTGGTGTTGAAAATTGTAGAGGGTGATACCCCTTCTCTTCCTGATAGATATCCCAGCAAGCTGAATACTGTGCTGTGCAGGTATGATGTTTTCTTTGTATAGCACTTTTAAAAGCAAATTTGGAAAACCACATAATTATAACTTTTGGTTTTTAACATTTCAGCATGTTAAATAAGAACCCTTCATTGAGACCAACAGCAGCAGAGATCCTTAAAATCCCTTATATTGATGAACAACTAAAGGTATATAAAGAAAAGCTACAGCTGTATACTTACTGTTTGAATATGTGTTTTGCAAAAGCAGAATAGAGGCAGAGTAAAATGTCTTGAGATAGCAGTTCATGGGAACATTAATCCAGGGGAGTTCCAGAGCTAAATTGCAGATATGACTGAGGTAGTGAAGCAGTGGGAAATGAAGCCCTTGTCATTTTACATCCTGAATGAATCCCTTTTTAAATGATGTAAGCAATAAGGAGAACGGGCGTTTATGTGGAACAAGTGCGGATCATTTGGGCCTTGGTACATATAATCTCTAAACTGTTCTGGTTAGTCATAGTTTAATGAAAACAGTGCATCTTGCTCTTTTGGCCCCTGCTTCAGTGTATATATTATTTGGCTTTCTAAGAAGGCGAGGAAGGAAACTGCTCAGTCAGTTTTTGCATTACAACTGTACTGGGTCATTGCTGAAGAATCTGGATCACTTTAGCCTCAAGAATTGGCACCACTTCTGTCTTATTTCGTTACAGAATATACAGTACAAGTTCACAAACATGACTGTGAAAAACAAAGCACTTAACTGGCAGAAAGAAGCTGCTCCCATTTTTGATGCTGTGTAAGTATTTTTAACTGTTTTATGGGCAGCAGTATACAGAATCATAGAAGAGTTTGGGTTGGAAAGGACCTTAAGATCATCCAGTTCCAACTTGCCTGCCATGGGCAGGGACACCTCACACTAGACCATGTTGCCCAAGACTCCGTCCAACCTGGCCTTGAACACTGCCAGGGATGGGGCAGCCACAGCTTCTCTGGGCACCCTGTGCCAGCACCTCAGCACCCTCACAGGGAAGAACTTCTTCCTTATATCCAACCTGAATTTCCCCTGTTTCAGTTTGAACCCATCACCCCTTGTCCTATCGCTGCAGTCCCTGATGAAGAGTCCCTCTCCAACATCCTTGTAGCCCCCTTCAGACACTGGAAGCTGCTCTGAGGTCTCCACGCAGCTTCTCTTCTCCAGGCTGAACAGCCCCAATGTTCTCAGCCTGTCTTCATATGGGAGGTGCTCCAGCCCGTGGTCATCTTCGTGGCCTCCTCTGGACTTGCTCCAACAGCTCCATGTCCTTCTGATGTTGAGGACACCAGCACTGCACACAGTGCTGCAAGTGGGGTCTCATGAAAGCAGAGTGGAGGGGCAGGATCCCCTCCCTGGACCTGCTGCTCACACTGCTGGGGATGCAGCTCAGTATAGGGGCTGTATATACCCACTATGTATAAAATTACAGTCTTGCCAAATAATATAATGTTGTAAACACTTGTGTTAATCTCATAGGTTTTAATATTTAGAGGAACCCATTCCTCAGAAATACAGAGGAGCAACCACGTTAATGAGATGCATGATTAAGATTCGGGGGGGGGAGAAAGGATTTGCAAATCAAGTCTTTTTATTATACAACTGTGTAAATTGCACATGCATGTAGTATATGCACACATTAATTTAGTACTCATTGGCATGTAAATTATGACCTTTGTCTTCACATTTTGAAGGTTTAGATCATCATTTTAGTTATGTCATGATAATTTATAGTGCTGCTGTTTGTGTAGCTACTAATCATTAAATGCGAAAGCTACGTTTCCTAAATGACACCAGACTAAAAGCGTATATACTTAAACTAATATTCAGCTCATATGTCTGTAGGATACTATCATATTTTCTTGTAACTACAGTGAGAAACTAAGACTAGTTTGGCTCTTACACCAGTAATGTCTTTGCACATGATCTCTCTCTTAGGCACTGAATATATATGAAATAAATGAACTGCATTAAATTTCAGGGCTGCACTGATTAAAGCAAATGTCAGCATGGGCAGTTTCATTTTGCCTTTGTAAACGAGCTCTGTAGTTTTGATGGCAGCTCACCCTCCCCTTTGCTTCCTGTCCCGAGTTTTCTGTACATGGCTTTGCTCTGTTAGAAGCTAGCACACTCAGAATCAGGAGTCTTTGGTCCTGTGTGGATACAGTGGACATCCCTGTTTCTTCTTTCCTAAATAATTGCCAAGACTTTAACAGTGGTTTTTTGTGACCTCTGCTCTTGGAGAGGACCAACAGTTTTGTGGCTGTGGTCACTTTGTAGATGCTGCCAATTATGCTGCTCGCAAGCACCTTTGGGAGAGGTGGCCAGCTTCAGCTTTTCCAAAGTGTTGTTTAGTATTGTTGGTAGGAAGAAAGCAGAGCAAAGACAGTGTAATTCTACACAGCAAAATCTTCTGTCCATGTTTTTTACCCAGTGTAACTGCTGGGAGTGTATCTGTAAAGCTCTCATCTCTAGAAATTGTGGTTTGGTTTTCCACCCTGTCACTTCTGTTCTTGCTCTCTTTTGTTGACGGATGAGTCCCTGTCTTTTTATGTGGCTGAAGTTCTACATTTTGGTATCAATAGGTACCTTTAATATAAATAGGTTATTGAACTTTGCAAGCATAGAAGTAAAACGCAACAATAAATGATACCTGTATGACTAGTAACAACTACCTAATAAATAACAGCAAGTGGAGCCAGCTGAGACTGCTGTCAAGTTTTTGGCCTTACTATTCTGATGATCTGCTAGAAGTAACCATTTGCTAGTATACTGGGAATAAGAGTCAGACAGGTAGATATGCAATAGCCAGGAAGCATTAGATGTATCATTTGTCTATGGCTGCTGTATTCAAGGTGATTTAATGAACTTTGCACAGATTCCTGTCTCTTCAAATTAAATATAGTTGTCTGCAGAGATATTCCTTAGAGATACACCTTAAGTAGTTTGGGGGCACTGAAATGTTGCCCAATTATTAGCCAACTCTATCTGAATTATACTGGGTATTTAATGCCTATTGAAACATAAAATGTCAGAATCTTCAAGAAAATTTTAATCCATGCCTTTATTTTGTAGGTAAAAGATCTCACATTCTCTCTTGGAGGAGGCAGTATTTTTACCTGCAAAATACATACACAGACTTCTATAACAGTCTGATAAAGCCACTTTCTATTATTTGTAACATATACTATGTTCTGTATCTGATCCATTGTCATTAGTTTGAATGTATTGAGTCCAAATGCACATCATGTATTGACAGAGCTATCATAGGGGAAGGACATTCATGTATATCCTAGAATCTGTACCTATTAGTGTTTAAAAGTAAGTCTCTGGTCTCTAAGATGAAGAGCAAGTTCTAACTGCAAACATGTTAACTTCTTATACATATGCTAAAAGGAAATAGAAAGCCAGCGGCTTCCATGCAGAGGTTCAGAGTTCCTAAAAATTTTGAAGCAATGGATGACAACTGGTTTTGTTTGAGCATGGAAATTTACCTTGAGGCTTTCAAATTCAGGACATCAATTTGACTAAAAAATATCCTAGGAGAAGCTTTGCTATAAATTATCTTCAGATGTGTTTCAGTCTGATTATTTTTGACAAAATGTTTGGAATATGCATAAAGTCATCAGCTTATTATGGCTTTCATTGTATTTATGAGAATGTTGGCTGTTTGTATGGCTACTGGTAAGCAAAATGCCAAATAATTGCTGCAATCCCAGATCTAAAGAGGAAGCCAAATGAAATAAAAGTACCTGAGAAATGGTACAGAGTAAAAAATTGGAGGAGAAATAACTTAAACATAGTGAATTTCCCACATCTGCTGTAATGAAGCAATACTGCAGTCTGTGTGAGTGTACAAGGAGCTGCTTGTTAGGGTGTACTCCTTAATCATTGCTACTTTATATGTATGATTTTTTTTTCTTACCAGGAATTATTTTTGCCATGTATAGTTGAATCTAGTTTCTTCTGGTAAAGGCCTCTAATGGCTTCCTTTATTCCAGTCCCATGCAAGTCATACATTTTAAATAATGAAGTATAAAACCATACAAGTTCAGTTTCAACTTGGATGAAAAATAGTTTTTCCCCCAAGAGATTTTTATAATTTAAATTAGATTTTTTATAGGGGACAAGAAATATGTCTACATTATTCATACTTGAAGACTTGGTTCCATACTTATGAATAATTGAACTCTTCTTGTCTTTGTCCTTAGCTTTTCATATTTCACACTAATATTCATATCTTTACACTATTTCCCTCTATAGTCAACATTTGAAAAACATAATGAGAACTTCTCATTTATTAAAATCCTGATTTCAGAATGATAGTCCAGAAGGAGTGTTACAATTTGTATGGTAATAAAACTGGGGTCTTAGATGATCAGAAGTGAATTTATCTCAGAAGAACAAAAATAGTAACTTGAAATGAATACTTGGTATCATAAATACATGGTATAATAAATAGATATTTGTGTAAGGGAAACATGACTGCTAAGGCATTTCAAACTATGGTTTAAGATTTGTAATTACTGCAGGACGCGAGATAAAAATCTGAGATTAATATCCTTTTTCTGATACAAGACTCCCCTGTGTTGACAAATGCAGCTGAGATACATATGTCAATAATTCATGCTCAGCTTTCAGAGATGGTCTGTGGAGACCATTTTGCTGGTAAATTATTATTGATTAGGACCAGAAATTCAAGAGGCAAACATGATAATTATATTTGTCATTAAAGACACATTAATGTTCTCTTCTATGCTAGACAGCTTGTAACAGTCAATGTAAAATGTATGGCTTATGTTGCTTTTTTCTGTGGTTCTCATTTAAAGACTGCCTTTGTACTTGGAATATGCTCAATAATGAAGCCTGACAGGGTAAATATTTCATTGTGCTTCAACATTTATTCTTTTCAGGAGCTGAGTTTACTTTTTTGCCATTTTCACCCGAGATGCCTGAAATGATTCACACTCTTCATGAGTCTAAGTTTAAATACATCTGAACAGAGACATTTGCTTTCCAAACGAAAGTCTATTTAGTCTGTTCTAGAACCTGTGGATTTCTAATTATTCCAGTTGAAATGTCAACTATGTTTCAATATCAAATCAAAGTAATGATATTTACAGTTTTATATGAAGATGGGCTTGCATGTATTCAATTCCAGGCAGAAGAAAGTTCATCTGCAAACTCTGCAGAATCTGTCTGAAGTACAGAAGATGACACCGCGGGAACGTATGAGGCTGAGGAAGTTAAATGCTGCTGATGAGAAAGCAAAGAAGTTGAAGTAAGTTGAGCGCATCATTTGCATTGTGCCCTAACCATGCACTTTACCCATCCTACAGCCTAATCAGACAGTTAGAACTTGCAAGGCGAAAATAGCAATAGAAAAGGTCTTCAGCTATTCAAAGTGAATGGGGATTTTCGATGAGTTAAATCCTTTTATGTAGAAAAAAAAAAAAGTCAGAACATTAGCCCAAAACTGATACTTTGAGCACTGTGTTTCTGGTTAAATAAGTGTATGAGAGATTTTCAAATGTGTTACAGTAGGAGACTTTTTCTTAATGACTTGTCATTTTAAGGATTGCACAATTAGAGGGGCTGGACATTCAGTTGCAATCCAGCTTTTGTCAGTTGATTTGGCCAAAGAGATTTGCCAATAGAAGTTAATAGCTCAGAGGATAGTCTTATCAAATGGGCAGATGAGGGTATTGGATATGTTGTAAAGGCTTTATGATTTATGGTTTTTTACTGAGTAACACATAATAAAAAGGAGGATTTGAAGGAGAATAAGTACTGTTTCTGAGTGGAACATGAGAAATGGATGGAAGGCTACATGTCTATGCATGAATTCTTTTTCTAAATAGATAGAAGAATATGCTGTTTTGATGACACACTTGAGTTTTTCACAGTTAGAAATATCCAATATTTTATTTGATATGAATGAAAATGGGAAAAGCACCACATTCATTTTTAGTGGTTTCTTCAAAAGCATTTTTGCAAAGTGCAATGTAAATTAATAAATGTTTACTTACTTATTTGTAGAGGGTAATAGAGGGAATACTTGTTTTTGGTTACAAGAGTCAGCATCTTAACCCTGTCGTGCCAAAGCAAGTCAGCAATTCAGTAAAGCAATGATGTCCTAGTACAGAAGAATATTGTCAGGTGACATGAAGTCTAAACTTATGGCCTCAGGAACTCTGCAGCTACATAGACCTGCAAATCGAAAGTAACTGCAGTTGAGCAGAAATGCTCTGTAAAATCACATCCTAGCATTACTTGTGCCAACTTGTGATGTCCATACCCAAAAGCTACAAATAAAAAAACTAAAGGCGTGAATTTCCCTTTGGAAAATGCCAGTGGTCTTAGGAGCATTTATGTCTGTCTGTCTGACACTATTGCATTTGATACTGGAGATGGTATGTAAATTTATGCTCATTTAAAAAAAGTCTTCTTCAATTGAAACCACTGTATGAAAGGTACTAAATTTAACACCTCTTCTGCATGGTGTTTTCAATAATGTGGTAGGCAGATTTTTGTACTTTTATGAAATTTATAAATAAGAATTCTGTCTCACTTTTTATAAATGGATGGAGATTAGGAAATAATACTAATTGCAGGATAGTTCTAGTTTGCTTTTCATTTTCTTTGCTTTCTTGCATTTTAGTGTTTTCTATTTAGATTCCCCCCAAAAAAAACCAAGTGAATGTGTTTATTTTGTAATATGAAGGCAACATACTAATCTTCATAGCTTGTTCTCAGTCATGAACCTTTAAAATGGATCTGTGTTTAGCTCTGGATTATTGCCAGCTGACTCTAGCTGGCAGCATTTGAAACAATGCAAAACCAGTACCTTCTCAGACTAGAGATCTGCTTTCAGCAGTGCAAAGCCAGAGGTGGATGGGAAGGGAATATAGTGATGGGAACTGGAAGAACTGCTTAACACAGCAGCTGGCTGAAGTAGTCCCAACAGAAGAACACAGTTAACAACTCTCCCCCAGGTGAAGTGTTCACAGCACACAAATGTTGCATGCCTGTGTTCACCTGAAAGGTCCCTAAATGGTGGAATAATCTCCAAAGAATTTAAAATCTTTGGAAGACCCAAAAAAGACCTGGATTAATAATTTACTGTTTCTCAATTATAGTATACAAGTTGTGAAAGAAAAATATAATAGTGTTTGGAAATAAGGCCTGAAATCTCTTTATGAGTTCACCAAAAGAAATCTCGAGATGATTAGATGCCGTGAACATTTGGCACCATGGGAGCCTAATTATGGAATTTGTTTTTCCACAACTGCTTTGAAAAGATCCCTTTGTCCACTCTCTGTCATCACATCCTAACTAGAAGTATTCTGGATTTACAGACAGCTGGCAGAGGAAAAATATCAAGAAAATACGAAGAAAATGCAAGAATTCAGGTCCCGTAATTTCCAGCAGCTAAATGTCAATGTCCTACATGTAAGTAATAGGCTATTGCTTTGGAAGTCTTGTTTATGCACATTCAGTGTACACTTCTCTGTTTCCCACGTGCTTTCCTTAGCACTAGAGGCAGAGTCCTGTTCTGAGATTAATAAGTTGGAAGTGCATCAAAGACCGCACTGCTTGGCTGTACCTTCTGTGGATCTGTGATGAGGGAAAGTACGTTCAGTTATTCACCTATGGTTCAACACACTCTCTATTCATTGCACAATTTTCTGTTATTAAGTCGCACTTGAATCTAAATCTGCTGTCTGGTAAGACTTACAGCCTGTATGATGTCAGAGGTCAAAATACATTCATTTTCAACATAAATTTAGAATTGTAATCCTTTAAACACTATAATTTGGCAGGGCTGTGGGTTCTTTTTATTTGATTAGTGAAGAATATTAACATTTCAACTGGCTTTTTATTAAGAATGAAGTCTTGGAATGACTCCCAGTGTAAGCTTTTAGCTATCTCTAACAGAAGACAGGCCTGTTCAATTGTTCCACCACATTTTATTGCAGAGAACAGTGTCAATTTGGAAATATTCAGTGAAAGCATCACAGGAATAATGAGATTTTACGTGTTTTTTCTTCTACCTCTTCTTTCACATTCACTCTAGCTTCTATTTACCATTGTATTTGGAGAAAAAAGTACGTTCAATGTGTCCTGGCTGTATGGCTGAGTCAGTATTGATCCTAATACAGGTCCCAGCAATTGTGTAGATCAGGGCAACCACTATATTGTGATCCTGCTGAAAGCTCTTAACTCTACATGTTTCTCCATGCTGCTTCATTCAACTAAGGAATCTGATGGGCAGACTTCAGAATTTCCAATTCATTCTCAACCAGCCACTACATGCAACTATGCGTCCATAGGACATGATGAACCAAGTGGAAATGGGTCAAGTCAACTCTGCATGTCTGAATTTACAGACCATGGTAAGAATTCCAAATTTGATGTTGAAATAGAACTTCCTATTATGAGATATGCTGAGTTAGAAGGAAATAGCTTTAACTTTACACATATGAAATGACTGGTGTTAGAAAAGCATTTCCTGAATCATCTCTTCAGTGCAAAAATGAGGAGAAGAATTCAGAGCATTAGTACCTTTGGTACACTTTAATGCCATTGGCTTTTATCTGTAACAATGAGAGAAGCAGATGGAAACTGTTTAAACTGTGCTTGTCTATACTGTCATCAAATACCTATTGTCTAAAGAGTATGAAGTACTATATAAGATGTACTTTTCTGTGGATAGATGAACAAATAGTCAAGCTTTTCAAAAAGGGTCAGGAAAATATTTTTAAGAGCGCATTTACAAGTGTTGTTTCTACAGCGTTATGTAATAGTGTCATACTCTCAAATACTTAAGATCCATTGTGTAAGCACTGTATTGGTGAAACATTTTTAATCAGATTAGAATCTTGCAAGAATGCATTAATATACTTTGAAGTATGAAAACTACTTTTGCTACTAGCTCTGCCTGCTAGTGTTGGTTTATGTACATCTATGATGGTATATGCGAATAAATAAAAGGCATCAGCATCAGTTTGTGGTGGAGGTGGGGCTTTTTAGTAGCAAATGTCTTTTTTCTTTCAATATAGCCTCATTTATGTCTGTGTGGTTGGCTTGCTATTCCACAGTATAAGGAGGGATGACCTGTGTAGGAGAGACCCAGCTGCTAGAATTACATCCAAAGGGGAGGATGGAGAAGCTTGCAAATAGAGGACCAGGAGAAAGCAGTAAATGTGGGTGGGAGATGTACCAGGGGAAGCATATAAAGACACCTAAATAGAAACAGAACAACATGCACGAAAAGAAACTGATGTTTCTGCCTTTAGAGGTCATTAAGCTGTTAAACTGTAAAGACAGAAATTAGATGAGTTTATATTTGTGATGCAGAAGCTGGGTCAATCCATTGTATGAAACTGAATGCATGTTTAATTGCCTTTGCCATAGTCTCTGATGTTGAAGTGGTGGGTTCATGGCAAAAAAGCATTATGGATAGGCAAGAGAAATTACATGGTTTCTCTTTGTTTTGTGAATAACTTGTTATTCCTGAAGCTAATGTCAAAGCTGTTACTTACACTATTCAGTACGCACACTCTTCTTTTCTTTAAACATTTCAGTGCAATCATGCATGTTTATCAACTTCATCAGGGACTGTAGCGATAGGACAATGGGTGATGGGTTCAAACTGAAACAGGGGAAGTTCAGGTTAGATATGAGGAAGAAGTTCTTCCCTGTGAAGGTGGTGAGGTGCTGGCACAGGGTGCCCAGAGAAGCTGTGGCTGCCCCATCCCTGGCAGTGTTCAAGGCCAGGTTGGACACAGGGGCTTGGAGCAACCTGCTCTAGTGTGACACATCCCTGCCCATGGCAGGGGGTTGGAACTGGATGATTTAAAGTCCTTTCCAACCCAAACCATTCTGTGATTCTGTGATAAGTAACAAGTGACAGGACAAGAGGAAGTGGCCTCAAGCTGCACCAGGGGAGGTTTAGACTGGAGCTGAGGAACAATTCCTTCCCCAGAGGGTGCTCAGGCATTGGAACAGGCTGCCCAGGGCAGTGCTGGAGTCGCTGTCCCTGCAAGTGTTCACACAGCGTGTAGACGAGGCCCTCAGTGCCACGGGTTAGTGGTGGCCTTGGCAGTGCTGGGCAACAGTTGGACTTCATGATCTTAAAGGTCTTTTCCAACCGAGTTGATTCTATGGTTCTATGTTTGTGTGTGGGAAGGGGTCTAGTTAAAGGGGCAAAATAACTCAGGCTGACTACTTGTGGTTTTTAAATTCTTTTTACAGAAGAAGAATGTAAAAAAGCAAAGGCATATAATTTAAAGAGACATATTATATGACCTCTCTGATCTGTATTATATTCTTTTTTATTTCTGTATACTGCAAAGATGATAACATGTTAAATTCCTTAGCTTAACATGTTCCAATACATTACACCTGGCAAACCCCAGATTTCATTACAATTCCAAAATAGCTAACTACAGTACAATAATTGCATACATTCTTTCTATATTTCCATTGCTAATTGTAAGTTATGGATCTATTGCTTTGAATTTCAAGTGGACAAAGTTCATTTGACTCTCAAATAGGGAAAGTTCACTCATTATAAAATATTGTGGTTGTTTTTCCTACTCTGCTATTTTTTTTTACAAGCTTTGCTGAAAGATTTTCAAGGCATTTTTGTGAATCTTAGAAGGTTAAAAGCCTGCAATATTTCTGAGCATGTGTTTAAGCGTCTCTGCACACGTGCATGTTGTTTAGTGCCTCTAAAGCTGTACTTATGCATACTGATTGGGTAGCAGAGTAACACTCCAAAATACACTCATGCAAGCGATCACACCACCCAAAGGCCTTTAGGAAAATCAGGTATTGTTCTGTGTTTCAGTTTGGCAAGTCAAAATAGAACAGAGTAATAATAAGTGGCATTAAGCAACTTTCTGCATTAGTCTTGTTACAGTATCCTTTGTAACCAGAAAGACTTGAATTAAGATGATAGCGTTGCAGTGACTGTCTACTGCAGTTTATCCACTGGTCTCTTTTACGTGGTTACCCTGTTTCCAGGATCATAAGGCATATTCCCTGACTTGCTACTTGCTGAAATGGTATTATGGATGTTTGTGAAGAGGAACTTGCCTGTTTAGTTTTCGCATTTGCAGTTACCAGTCCTTCACTCATCCTTGGCACGTGGGGTGACAAGAGGGTGCCGATGTGCCCCTCTGACCTGCTCATCACTCCCTGGTTTTCATTGCTTGGTTTCATGCTGGGATCCCGCCTTGTCCCAGGTTCAGTTGAAGGAATGGTAACTCTGATTTATTCCAGCAAAAGCAAGGTTTAACAAAGGTTGCAAGGTTTAGCCACAAAGCGGAAAATAAAACAATGACTTCTCCCCTCCCCACCCTTTTTTTTAATTAACTGGAGCATTATTATTCTTGTTTAAGGAATTGTTCCCTAGAAGTGTTGCCTTTGGAGAGCTTATTTGGCTGCATGGCTGCGTGGACACTTCATAGCAGCCTTCCAGTATCTGAAGGGGACCTACAAGGATACCAGAAAGGGACTCTTCATTGGACTGTAGTGATAGGACAAGGGGTGATGGGTTCAAGCTGAAACAGGGGAAGTTCAGGTTAGATCTAAAGAAGTTCTTCCATGTGAGGGTGCTGAGGTGCTGGCACAGGGTGCCCAGAGAAGTGGTAAATGCTCCATCCCTGGCAGTGATCAAGGCCAGGTTGGACAGAGTCTTGGGTGACATGGTCTAGTGTGAGGTGTCCCTGCCCATGGCAGGGGGTTGGAACTGGATGATCTTAAGGTCCTTTCCAATCCAAACCAGTCTGTGATTCTGTGATTTGCTGCTTTGGTTATAGCTCCCCATTTAAACTCTCCTTCCATGAGGGCTACCAAGAATTAAAGAGATATGTTTTGTAGAGGTTTCTATGCATTGTCCCTTGTCTTCAAGTTTTTACTCACATACTTTAGCTTATTTGAGGGCTATCAGGGATTGAGTTCTACTCATAACCTCCTCAGGAAACCTTTTCCAAAGCTATCTACTGTTTGGTATCGCTAGCTACTTAAATCTTTTCATAACTTCACAAAAATTCACAGCTGCTTAGAAGAAATCTTGCTCTTGTGGCTGCACAGAGGGAAGGAAGCTTGCAGAATGAAGTCTTTACGCAGCAGTTATGTAAAAAAAACCCAACCAAATACTTTGAAAGTGTGTAGAGAGCAAATTATGTTATAGTTCCTGTTTTTTCTGATCTGTTTTCATACTGATTTAGTTTGGCATTGATAAATAGAGCCTACCTCACAATTCACCTTGGTCAATGACTACAGTTAAAGTTATTCAGGCCAAGTCTTTTTAAAACCTATATGGGAAGTCCCTTCACTGCTTCCAAAGCATTATGTTAAAAAACACTGTGTATTTAGGAATCAATTAGAAGCAAACACACCAAGATTGTGTGTGTACAAAAAATACTATGTACTAGATTCTATACTTTCAGATAATTTCAGTGTTTTAAATCTTCCTTAGAAAGATATTGGGTTTTATTCCAACTTGTCCTACTTCCAGGGCAAGATAACTTTACACTGCACTTTAGATTCAAGTTTAAACAGATGTTAAATAAAGATGCAGCAGGCATTTACCTGCAAACAAAGCATCTGATCATGATGGTCTTGAAAAACATTTAATAAGGGATTCTAGTCTACCCCACAGTCACAGTATTCTGGCTCACTTATAAAACTAGATACTGTTTCTGGGGAGCTGGGCCAAATTATTTGGTGACATAAGAAGCTGGAGCCAATTCCAACTGAGGGATAATTTGCTCAGAGAGCAGCTGTAAATACTGAATTGGTTTGCAGTTTCTACCAGCTTAGCTTGCAGCGCATGTGACTGTCAGACAACTAGCTGGAGGGAATGAGAAAGTGACAGCAGTGAAGAGGTTTGTTTATGTTCTCCTGCTATTTTATCTGCTCCACAGAGCAAAGTGTGCCCCTGCAGTGTAGTAAATATGTTGACTTTCACCAGTTAATTTCATAGAGGTATTTAAGGTCTCAATACCTTTTCCCTAGGTTTGCTTGGTTGCAATCATTTACTTGTTTTTGTACTTGCTCAACATATAACTTATATTACTGCTTACATCCAAATTAAATACCTTTCACATCTTTGCTACATCCAGACTCGCAACTGCTTACACCAGTTTGGATCCGAACCATTCCTGTTTGTTTTCTACTCTTTCAGTAACTCCCAGTTGTAAAAATAATGCTCAATCTATGTCTTAAGAATGGCATTTTTTGAAGTGAATCTTGAGGAGAAGTGACCATCTTTTTGCATTAATACATGGACTTTTTACTTCCTGACCCTGTCATCAGACTGGGAGGAAAAGTATCAGGCAGTCTCACCCAGATTCAGCAGGAGAACTGAGGTTATAGTTGAAAGTATGCTCTAAATGACCAAAACATTTTAGAATAAGAACTCAAAAACTACCTTCAGAACTGAGGTAGTTTGAAATTGATGTCGTAAGATAGCTTCATGGTAAATTTTCCTTTAATTTACAGCTCGTGCTCTGTTCCTATTGGAAACCGAGCAAACAATAGGGCAACCTTTACAATAACAGGGCCTCATTGTGCATAAAGGAAATGGCTCCCAGGGCTCACTAAATGCTCGCTGTTATTGACTACATCACTATATTGTTCTTTCTCTTCATTCATCCATCGGTAATAAAAGAATTTCTGGATATTTGGAAAATGTTTTTATTTGCTGAACTTTGAACTGTGCTTGAAAGGCGGCACGGCATCCTTTTCACTGTCACTGCTGCCAGAGCTCCCCTATCTGTATACATGACAACTAGAAAATCAGGAGGAACCTCCTCCCCAGGAAACAAAGAAAACAAACCACTCAGAAAATCAGGGAAAATATGTGACCAAAGTTGCATATGTTACTGTTGATTTTTGTTAACTCCTTTTAGCAACTCCTTTCTTCCTCTCATGCTTTATCTCTGTACATACTGATAAAATACCAGGAGGTGGAAGGTTTGGGGAAAAGAACTGTGTCCTTAGAATCAAACACTTTTCTTGGAAATGTCATTTTGGTTAAAAAAAAAAAAAAAAAGAAAAGTAATTTTTTCCTTGGAAAAAAACATTTTGAAACTAGTTACTTCCTTTCTAACATCAAGTAGTAGAAGATCCCCATAAGGCCACTCTGATTTACATCCTCTTTCTCTCTGTTTTTCTCGACATTTCGTAATAGATAAATCAGCACTCAGTGAAGCCCACAAGTGAATCATAGAATCATAGACTAGTTTGGGTTGGAAAGGACCTTGAGATCATCCAGTTCTAACCTCCTGCCATGGGCGGGGACGCCTCACACTAAACCATGTCACCCAAGACGTCCAACCTGGCCTTGAACACTGCCAGGAATGGAGCATTTACCACTTCTCTGGGCACCCTGTGCCAGCGCCTCAGCACCCTCACAGGGAAGAACTTCCTCCTTAGATCTAACCTGAACTTCCCCTGTTTCAGTTTGAACCCGTCACCCCTTGTCCTATCGCTATAGTCCCTGATGAAGAGTCCAGCATCCTTGTAGGCCCCTTTCAGACACTGGAGGAAGGCTATGAGAAGGCTTTTCCTTTTTCAAATGCTAAAAGGAAAATTATAAAGTATTAATGTTTAACTTCAGTTATATTTCTAGTTCTTATTTAGAATAGCCCCTTTTACTTTATGCCTATGCTGTATATGGCCATGTCAGAAGGTACTTCTTTAATGACTTCATAGTCCTTTTGTGCTTAGTCAAAAGGATCGTACAAGACTTTCATGGGCACGAAAGTGCTGTTACATCCATGAGTTAATTTATTAAGCACATTTTCTGAGAGTCTTTTTCAGCTTAGTTTAGAAGAGCCAGACAAAAGCTTTCACTGATTTCTTGTTGAAGGTTTCAGAGCTTAGTATCCGTCCTATAGCTGACCAAAGGATGGTCATTCTTTTTGATGGCTTTTGTCCTGCGCTGAGGAAAAAAACCTAAACCAATCTGAGTAAGCTTAAATTATAATAATGGAATTATCTGATTTTTCCTAATCATATGAGTATTGGCCTGAACTGCAGAGGGGTGCAGAGCCCTTGGTCTCCTTTGCGGTACAATTTCTCGTTCAGGATGATGCAGCTCAGGGAAGCATGTCTGTGTTTCCAGCCTAGTGAAGTGCTTCAGTTCTTTCCATTTTCTCCCTCGAAGGCAGAAATCCCTTTCTTTTTCCTCCCTCTGTGATAATGGATGCACTGCTCTGAAGGGTGCTGTCCAGCCCTGTTCGCCGCCTCCTTTTGCCTGTGGCTTGTGAGAATGTGTACACGTTGCAGAGGCATACAGAAACATTGCAGAGGCATGTTTCTGCTGACCTTTTGAGTGTGTATGTTGAATATGTGCACACACACAAATAGATCTGGGGAAATTCTAAGCAGTTTGTTTGTGAAGCATCATGTAACCACAGAAACATAAGATAATTGAGGTCGGAAGGGACCTCTGGCAGTCTAGTCCAACCCCCTGCAGTTGCAGAAGCAGAAGAGGAATGCTTTGCTCTGCTCCTGCCTCATTCCCTAGCATGGCTCATGTACAAAGCCATGCAAGGGGGGCAATGCAAGTGTCTGTGTCCTGGCCCCCTCTCTTGATTTTTCAAGCTCTCTGTAGCAGTGTGGTAGCAGAGCTGTGGTAGCGCAGCTTTTTAGTGTCTTGGTTCATGTCACCACATTAAGAGTGCATTATGTCTTATGACAATATATATTTGTCAGAGCAGTTGAATGATCTGCTCCTCACATTGCTGTCGGTAGCAGTGTGCAGACTAAGGACTGTAGCTGCATGGAACTAGAGCAATTTTTTCCTTTAGATGGGAAAGTGCCAGCTGAGAAAATCTGCCTTTTCCACAGATGCAATGAAGCCTTGGGATTAAAAAAGCGCAATAGTCCTTAGAAGCCAAGTTTTACTTTGTTACTGTGAATACAAATGGTGAAAATGAACATACGTTATACCATTATATTTTCTTTTTTCTTCTTTTCCCTTTTTTAAGCAAAAGGGGCCTTACTTATTGTCTTCTGCATGCACCGGAATGTGAGAATGCTGCATCAATGCACCAGTTATAAATATGACTTCAAGGCAAGAGAAAATTAAAGATATTTATCAAAGCATTTTCATGTCATTGCCAAGTTGCCATGCTGCCTGAAACAAGCTTTTGGTGGATTTAAGCAAAATATTACAAGTATCACATTCCTTTGTTTTCTGCATAGCTTGTCTTCTAAGGAAATAACTGTGCATTTACAATATTTTTAAATAATGAGGTTTTATCTTTCCTTCCACTATTAGCATCATAATATAGAAAGAATTCTAAAGGGAATGTTATTATTCAGAGCTTCTTTTCTCTTGAATATCTAACATCAAGTGTCTCAGTGCTATACCACCTAGCAATACGGAAGCAATAGCCCGGTTTGCTCTGAATGAAGTACTTTGGAAGGAAATAAAGAGTACCGTGACTGGCCTTAGAGCAATATGCACAGCTAGATAAAGCAGCGTATTTTCAGAGATCAGCTGGCAGATCTGAGGAAGCGAAGGGGCAGAAGCAGCTGTAGAGACCTTCCTTTGTGTTCCATATGGAGCATATAAACATGCTGTACCTGAGGGAGAGCAGGCACTCGAGGGACAAGTGTATTACAGCCATGTTGCAGCCATTAGGCTGCATGTTTGACCAGCTGGCATTGTATTAGAAAACTTTATATTGGATGTTACTATTTAGCAAGGGTCTGTGAGGAAAGCAGGGTTCCTGCCTATACCACGTGTATGCCACATATGGGGATTTGCTGTGCTTGGGCAGGTCAGGAGTGCTGTGTGAGCAAGGGGAGCCAATGGGCTACAGACAGTGTCAGGACCTTCTTAAACATGATGCTGTTCTTCTCCTGGAACAGCTTTCAAAACAAAGAGGCAGGGTACCCTGGTTTCTGCAGCAGTGCTTTCTTTCCATTTTTGATATGATAGACTTGATGTTCACTTCACTAGCACCAGTTTTTCTTACCCGAGTACCTTCCAGGCATAAATAGGTTTAATTTCTATTTTATGTCAGAACAAAGGGCATGCTAGGCTTTGCAAAGGTGTGGCAACAAAAGTCAAACAGACCTAGGCCAAAGAGCATCATTTTTATTAAAGCTGCTCCTCTGAAAATGCTAACCAAGGAGTTTTCTTCCATGCTACATTATTAAGGTGTGCAGCTGAACTGGTAATGTTCAGGGATGGTGGGAGTAACCAGCCTTTTGCTATGTGGTTAGTGGAAATTGGAGGTGTGTATGGAATATCCAATGGGAAAACTCAGGTAGCAAATATTCTGGAGGATGGACTGCAGATGTGGAAATGGAAGCATATGGGCCCCAACCTTCCCTGATGGTGCCTGCCCTGAGCTGGAAATACCAACTCAAGTTATCTGCGCTCAGACTTCACTACGCCAGCACGGTTACAGCTGGCCATGTGGATTTATGATATCTGCTGTGCTAAAGCCATCTTACATGTTCTTGAAATTCATCTGATCATAGGTTCAACTACATAAGCTGTTCTGTATGCAAATTAATTCTGCAGAGAACCAGAGATGTGCCTCTGCATCTGCAGCATGCAGAGGACTGGGAGTTGGCTTTACTTAGTAGCACTCAAGGAACTGTTATATGGAACCAGAGAGTCTAAATGAAAGCATTGATGTTTTGAAAGCGCCTTCTTCAAAGATGCTTGTCATGAAACCGAGAAATTGTAAGGACTAGTAAAGCTAAATCCCAAGTTCCCATCCCAGGACATGCTGTGTTCTTTCAGAAATGGCACTTGGAATAGTTTCTAAATCATGGCCAGTAAACGTGTACCCCGGACAGCTCTAGTGTCTGAACTAGCATTGAAAAGTGTATTACCGAGCTTGGATTAACTGGCCATATATAAGCAGCTATCAAAGCAATTTCACAAATGGTGAACAATTCTGACAAGATACAAAAGCTGGCATGGAAGTGGGATACAGCCAGCCTTTCCACAGAGTTTGAAAGCAGCACCAGTTTTGGATGGTCATGGGCTACTCACAAGGTGTAGAGCTTTACCTTAGCCAGAGCAGACATTTTTAAGTTACAATTATGAGTAAAAAGACTGATTTTGATACTTTGTTTGGCTGGGAAGGGGGGGATTGCACTTTTTAGTACAACAGTAAACAAATGCAGAATGTGGAAGAAGACAACTCAGAGAACACTAGTGTAGTCCAAGGTTTGCATTGTCATAAATAGGCTGTTTCATATATATTTGAATGCATAAATACACATAGATAGAATGCAGATGAACCTACTAAAATTATACTAATCACAGAAATGACAGTGTCTCTGCAAGAAAGAAAAATGACTCTTCATTCTGCCTGGAAAAGGAGATGTATCTTCATGTTACAGTGTTGGGGTTTTGTTTGTTTGGGTTTTTTTTGTTTGGTTGGTTGGTTTTTGGATTTGGTGGATTTTATGTTTTTCAAACTAAGAAAGGTGAAAAATAGAAACAGGAAGAATTAGAAATGGTGGCAGTGAAGTATGGGGCTGTTTTGCAGCTACCATAAGTATCTTCCAGTATCTGAAGGGGGACTCTTCATCAGGGACTGTAGCGATAGGACAAGGGGTGATGGGTTCAAACTGAAACAGGGAAGTTCAGGTTAGATCTAAGGAAGAAGTTCTTCCCTGTGAGGATGCTGAGGCGCTGGCACAGGGTGCCCAGAGAAGCTGTGGCTGCCCCATCCCTGGCAGTGTTCAAGGCCAGGTTGGACAAAGTCTTGGGTAACATGGTCTAGTGGAAGGTGTCCCTGCCCATAGCAGGGGGGTTGGAACTGGATGATCTTAAGGTCCTTTCCAACCCAAACCAGTCTGTGATTCTATAATTCTATGATCTTAAAACTGAAAAAAACTGAGTCAAAATGTGTCAGAATTTTGGAGGTAAATCAAGTTTATAAGAAAAGGAAGTATTTTTTAAAAATACTTTGGAGACAGTAGATATTAGAGATCATATCTCAATAGGAGAGCTCAGCCACCTAGTGCTGCAGATAAATACATTTTCACTGAGTTCTCTTTCCTACCCCTTAAATATGAGAAATATTCTTCCTGCCCAAACTCCAAGGTCTTTTATTGTATTTTAATTGTATTCCCTTCTTTTTTTTTCTTTAAATTCATGTGAAACAAGTAAAAAAATGTAGTAAGCATTTTTTATGTCATATTGTTTGAATTGAATTTCAGTGCAGTTTAAGTTGGTTTATATTTCTTTAAAGTGGTACGTATAAATGGGTAGAATAGCACAAATCAGCATTAGCTAAAGTTAGGACTATGGTGATTTATGAGAACTGAATATTAAGCGTTTTGTGTCTTTGGCTAACATTTCTTGTAATCATGCCAGGCGAAGACAGATAGCAAACGTTTTCCTTTTGAAAACTGTTAGCATAAAAACATTGTTCCTGGGCTTGGACGTAGCTTATCTTGATTTGTCATTAAGGGACTGCCTAAAATCAAAGCATGGTACTTAGCTCTCCTGGAGTATCTCTCTCTGAATGCTTAGGGCTATTGGTGGGATGTCTGGCCAGCCAGGCTCTCTTGTCTTCCAATCCTGCCTCTTGCTGCTGAGCCATGTCTCCTGTGGGCAAACCTTTGCATTGCAACTTTCTGTCTGAAAAAGTGGGAAATCTGCTGTTTTATTCATATAGTCATGAGAGTCCAGCCTCTGCTTGAAACTGAACGCACGCTTCAGGGCTTCTGCTGAGAAAGGTCTGCTCCTTGAAGCAGGTGCAGTCAGGCCTCGAGCTGCTTCACTAACTCCTTATTTACAGAGTCTGGGATGCTAAAGGATTTTACCCAGAGCAGAGTGGCTGGAGTGTCTTTCATGCTGTAATGAATATGTTGAGTTTTAATAACAATTATTGCACTTTATAGCCTCATTGGCTACGTTAATATTGCACTCACTGCTGTTGCTAAAACTTGCAATAGTAATAAATTCAGAGAGCATGACACCCAAGTATGCGTAGCTGGACTTTGCCAGTTTCTTCTATTTCACTATGCTTTTGCTTCAGGAAAATTTGGAAGAAAATACAGATTTTATCTCCTCTATCTTTTAAACAGGAGCCTGGTATATAACATTTTCCATTTAGCTTAGCAGTTGTGTCCACCGCAGGTTATGTATGTGTGTTAGAGAAAACCAAACTGGGGCATGATTCCAGCTCACAAAAGCTGGATTCAGTTCAGTGCTGACCCTGCTTTGAGTAGATGATTCCGTGAGGTCCCTTCCAGCCTGAATTATTCTCTGGTTCAGTGATCAAATATAGATGCTTTAAGGTCATTAATTTACATATGTTGAGGATCTGACCTTTTGCCAGAGACAGCTTTAACACTGCTTAGCATGTCATTGAAGAGAAACATTTTAATTTGAGAACCTATCCCTTGATTTCAATCACAGAATGTGTTGCTAGTGACATAACATGGTTGCTATAAAATCTATTTTATCTTTTTAAGATCATATGTTTTTTCTGTCTAAATGCTATAAAGTCATAATTGTCTTTAGAGATCCCAGAAGACCCAGCAATAGCAGAAGAATATTACAATGAAGAGTTTGAATCCTGTTCAGAAAGCAGTGGAGAGGAGGAGGATGCGGAAGCGTCACAGACTGTTTCTAAGCCTAATCACCAGGTATATGTGACCTTTGGGAAAACAGTATACACTTGATGCTCATTTTCCATGGGAAAATTAAGCTCCTTCCAAGATTTTGTCCTACTAATGTTACTGAAATTTGGCTTTGCTAGGTATGTGTGTTTATATCAATACCATGAATTAATTATATGTGTATGCATATGCCATTCTTCTGAGACTTTAATGAGAAGGATTCTTTCATTCCTTCAGGATTAAGGATAACACTCCCATGAATGCCTTTTGGTGAATTGTTGTTAGTAAACTTGTTGTGACTGTAAAGCACTCAGAGTGGGGTTCTGTCACGTGTTACCTATAGGTACATTAAGTTAAAGCTGAAAGTATACTTCAAGCATAATATCTAAGTTCCATCTCTAATTCCTGGGCAACCTCTAGTTGCCACTTCTTCCTGCTGATACTAGACTTATTTTTGAGGACAGTGTGATGAACTGCTGAGCTGCAGTATGATGAACTCATGAATTGCAAGACTTGACCAGTGGATCCGTAAACTTTCCCAAGAACATCAGAAAGAGAAAACTTATTGAAAGGCTTAAAGTAGCTTTATCAGATGAGGCTGCCACAAGAAAGTCTTGGGAATTGCAATCTGAAGGAGGTTCAAGATTATTGGAAAAGGCACCTAATTTAGATCTGGTCAGAATGAGCTGAGGTGAATCTTGTCTCCAATGATCAAGTCTTAGTGAAATCAGTGAACTTAAATGCCCAAATCAGTTCTGCAAATTGATCTTTCTAAGGCATTCGAGAACAATTAATTTCTCCCCTAGGCCCTTGTGTACAGTGCCTCTGAACAGTGCTGTCTGGTTCTGCTTAGGATCATGTATGTTATCCCTTGTTCATGTGCAAATTTTGCAAAACAGAGTATGATGGGTTCTGCATTTCAGGGAACCAACCAAGTATATTATCACTCCTCTCTAAATTATAAATAACTTGTACTGATTTTTGAAAATTTTGAACTAATAGCTTCTTTAAATGTAGTTCTTAAGACAAAAATAAAATATTTGTGTGAGAAATGAAAAACTCTACCACTGTAGCAGGGAGTCCTGAAATTGTCTCACCAGTTAAATCTGAATCATAGAATCACAGAATGGTTTGGGTTGGAAAGGACCTTAAGATCATCCAGTTCCAACCCCCTGCCATGGGCAGGGGCACCTTCCACTAGACCAGGTTGCTCCAAGCCCCTGTGTCCAACCTGGTCTTGAACACTGCCAGGCGTGGGGCAGCCACAGCTTCTCTGGGCACCCTGTGCCAGCACCTCAGCACCCTCACAGGGAAGAACTTCTTCCTTATATCCAACCTGAACTTCCCCTGTTTCAGTTTGAACCCATCGGCCATTGTCCTATCGCTACAGTCCCTGATGAAGAGTCCCTCTCCAGCATCCTTGTAGCCCCCTTCAGACACTGGAAGCTGCTCTGAGGACTCCACGCAGCTTCTCTTCTCAAGGCTGAACAGCCCCAATGTTCTCAGCCTGTCTTCGTATGGGAAGTGCTCCAGCCCCTGATCATCCTTGTGGCCTCCTCTGGACTTGCTTCAACAGCTTCATGTCCTTCTGATGTTGAGGACACCAGCACTGCACACAGTGCTGCAAGTGGGGTCTCATGAGAGCAGAGCAGAGGGGCAGGATCACCTCCTTCGACCTGCTGCTCATGCTGCTTTTGATGCAGCCCAGCACATGGTTGGTTTCTGAGCTCAAGGGCACACTGAAGTGGCTCATGTTCAGTTTGTCATCGACCAAAATTTTACTCAATTTACTCTTTGGGGAAGAAATTGTTTCTAATCTCCAGTCTAAACTTCCCCTGGTGCAGCTTGAGGCCGTTTCCTCTTATCCCGTCACTTGTTACTTGCGAGAAGAGACCAGTTTGAATATTAGATCATTCCCAAGCCTGGTGTTTTAGGAGAAGAAAACAGAAAAAATCCAGAGCAATGTAGGCTCTTTGTAGTTGAGTGTTGACATTCATTGGGGTAAGCAATAACCTTTATGTTTGTGGACTACTGGTATATAGTGTTTAAGTTCGTGCTCACACTAATCCTATTCCTTATGTAATTTTTCCACAGGACAGTGATATCGAGGCAATGGTCAAGTATTTGGAGAGTGTCCTGAATAGTAGCTCATTGGGTAAGATGATATCTCTTCTTTAAATGTGAGTTATTAGCCATCTGTATTCATTATATTCCAATTATTTGCATTTTGTAACAAAATAACTTAAAAAATGTGACCTTCAAAATCGCTTCTTCCTTAAGCTACTGCAGAGAAGTATAAGAAAAGGCATACACAGTTAAGTGCTTATGATGAAAATAATAGAGCCATAAAGCATGATGGCCAGAAGTGCAGAATGTTCTAACAAAAGCTTTTAAAAACTTGGCTTCTGCCATATTCTCTCCAGAGGAAAATATTGAAGGATATAGAAGTTGTTTTATAATTTCTAGTACTGGTAATAATAAGAGAAAATTATTTAAAATATTAAAAAAGAAATTAAAATGATGATCCAAGTTTGGATAATATTTATTTTAGTTTACAGGATCTCATTCCAAGCACAGAAAAATCACTGGGAATTTAAAATTGCAATTGAATCCTAAAATCTCTTGCAAATTCTGTCTATAAATATAGAGTTTGAAAGCCTGGTTTCTCACTAAAAGAATAAAAGAAAAGCTAAAAAGAAAACTTCTATGAAAGCCGGCTATTTACTGAGGCTGGCATAGTCACTGTCCTTGAAGACCATGGGGTTGAACTGTGCCAGCAGCAGCCTGTATATAGGTTGCTCTAAAGCCCAGCAGAGTTTCCAAAGGCTCCCAAAGGCTCCCAGGGAAACTGCAGTCTTGTTAGCTGCTCCATTTACACTCATTCAGCTGGGATAAACCTGATTCAGTATTATCTGAAACTAGAATATAGGGAAGCCTGGGAAGCCCTCCTTGTAGAGGTTCCCCCATGCCGAGCTCTGTTTCGCCCTGCTTATAAGAAGCATGGTGGGCTGATGGGAAGAGAAAACCAAAGAAGAAAAAGGATGAAAGGGAGTAATCAAAGCTGTGGCCATCGTAGTCTTGGAGCCACTGGTAACTTTTTGAAGAAGCAGAGTTCCCTGTTCTGTGTTGATGGATGGGCACGCAAACTGCTCGAAACTGGGTGCAAAATATGTTATTAATCAAGTAACTGCTTTTAAGAAAATACGTCCAATATAGAAGTTGGTGTGAGTCATGAATCACCCCAGGAAAAAATCTTGAGGTTTGTTGTAGCAATAATGGGTAAAGCTCTTAGAAGTTTTCACTAAGAACTCATTTGTTTTAATGACTAACCACACTTTTGCAGCATCCTCCAATCTGTAGTCCTTGCAGCTGCCTCATAGCACCCAGAAAATCCTATTAAATGGAGAGGAAAATAGATACCAGTTTGCTTTTAGAGAATAAGTTTTTTTGGCCAGCTGCAAATGTAAAGAGTAGACAAAGTACAAATTATTTAGCCCAGAATCCCAGAAAAAAACAAGAAGTATATCTTTAATAATGAAAAGTCAGACGAGAAGGAGATATTGTAGCAATAAAAAGATTGAACCCACTAAGCAGAATGAGTATGCTGAGCTCTTACTACAGTGATATATCCCGTAATAATAGTAATACCAGAATTTAGCTGAAGCCTGTGGTTAAATGTATGCTCTCTTAAGAGAATACAAGTATTGTATTTTCCTTAGACCACTGGTGCTCAGGACATCCATTTTTTATTGCTGCTAAAGTCCCAAAGCTCCACATCTGGACCTTAGTTCCATACCAACTCAAAGAGCAGCATGCCACGCATAAGTTGTGAGCATTGCTTTGCACAGCACTTGAGATTTCCTTGAGGCCACCCTGAGGATAACTGAATTTTCCAATGCTGCCAAAGTAAAGGAATGCTTACAGACCTCATGTAAAAATGTATGGATATGCATGTGTAGTGTTATAGTGAATGATCAGGAAATGTTCTTTGCATTAATGGGTGAAGTTATTGGTTGTTAGTAAGAACTGAGCTTGTCATTTTTCATCTTTTAAACTACGTTAGCTAGACCTCAGTTGTATTATTCAGGTACCAGACAACTGTTAGCCATTAGGTGTAAAGAGAAGATAAGAAAATGTTTTTAAAAGTCAAATCATTTGTCCATAGCCATATAACAGACTCAGGAATCCACTTTTTTGGTGGTCTCTCCCAGTGCCTGCTTCCTATCTTCTGAATCCACCAAAGATCTGAATCCAGCAGACGCTTACTTGAGTGATTCACAGAATCACAGAGTCATTTGGGTTGGAAGGGACCTCTGGAGATCACCCAGTCCAACCCCCTGCCAAGGCAGGGCCACCCAGAGCAGGTCACACAGGAACGTGTCCAGGCGGGTCTGAATGTCTCCAGAGAGGGAGACTCCACAACCCCCCCGGGCAGCCTGTTCAGTGCTCTGACACCCTCAGTGTAAAGAAGTTCTTCCTCATGTTGAGGTGAAACTTGTTGTGTGTTAGTTTATGGCCATTGCTCCTTGTCCTGTCACTGGGCACCACTGGAAAGAGTCTGGCACCATCCTCCTGGCACCCGCCTTCAAGATACTGATCTGAGTTGGTGAGATCCGCTCTCAGTCTGCTCTTCTCTAGACTAAACAGGCCCAGCTCCTGCAATCCCTCCTCATAAGAGAGATGCTCCAGACCCCTGATCATCCTTGTGGCCTCTGCTGTGTGATGGAATGGGTAATATTGCATATTAAATATTTACCCTTCAGACAAAAATACTCTTTTTGTATATGCATAAATATATCTATATAAGAATCATAGCTGTATATGTAAATACACATATATTTGAGAAATATACATATACACACATGTGCATGCCTTCTGCTTACCCTCGTGGGCTGTTGCAATATACAGACCACTGTGGTACTCATCCATAGAACACAGACTTGCTGAATCACAGACAACTGCCAGGGTTGTCAGCTTGAATAGGCTGCCGTTTCTTTATTCTGTTGCCATTTCATCACACAAGTCCATGCTTAACCTAAGGAATTTATTTATTGTGCTGACTGTTCCCATTGGAAGACAATTCCACAGCCTCTCTGGTGGCTAAAATATCTCCTTTAATTTACCAACAAAACTTCTTTATCAGCCAGCCCATGCTCATTTTTCTCCTGTGCCAATCCTTTTCTTTGGCTTACTCAGTTCTTCCCTTCCCTTTTGCATACTCCATTCATTTCTTTATAATTAGAAAAAAAGATCCTACTTCAGCTTTCAATTTAAAGTACTAATCAAGCTAAAGGAGAGACTTGCCTGTTAGGAAGAAGGTTAATGCTCTTCTAACTAAGTGCAAGAACAATGGAGGAAAACTTGTATTGTCTAAGCAAATTTTATTTTGTTGAATATTTATCTGTCCCAGCACTTCCTCAAATGACTGTGCTTTCTGTTGTAATGTAATTCTGTCTATGCTCCAGAGAAGGAAAATTGTTGTTATAATTCTGGTGCCTTTAAGCTATAAATCTATTTGTCCCTCAGAAAGAAGTTTCCCTTAATATGCATTTAATAATCTAATTCATCTTTAATTAATGTGGCACTGCCTTGTGGGATCCTGGAATAGTCTTCCTCCTTCTGACTGCCCTTGACTCTGCAATAGAGCTCAGGGGATGAAGGTGAATAAGGTTATTTGTCTGTGCATTGATTTGTAGGCTCAGAGACTGTCACCAGAGTGTCTCCAGCGGTGCCCCAGGGATCCAGAGCTCTCAACAGCACTATGGCAGAGACCAAACTGAAACGCATGAGGGAGTAAGTAACATACTTATGTGTTACCAATATTCAGACAAAGAGGATTGATCTGAGAAAATACAGAACATAGCAAAGAAAGCCAAGCCATGTGTTGTTTCCCCATCCATTAACAAAAAGTGGAGGGTGCGGTATTCTTTACTGACTGGATGACTACTTGCCTCCAGAGAGGATGAAGGTTGACTGTCACTTCTGATTCTTCTGTAATAATCTGCACAATCACTGTCATCCTTCCAGGATCCAGTTTGCCTTCACTGCTGTCAGTGTCATTCGAAACTTTGCTTTCTTTATTAGCTCAACACATGCCCATAAATCACTTGCAGATATCCATGTTCCCACCATGTTTGCTCCCTCATCCACACTTCATTCTTGCCTGGAACAAAAGACTTTTGTTTCCCATGATGATATGATGATTTAAAACAAACATGGTTGTTGTTGTTGGTTGGGATTTTCAGATAACACAGAGTAATTACATGTGCAGCTCCCTTTGAAACTCATTGTTTGATTGCTTTCAGCATCACTGAAACCCCAGCTTTGTTAATAAAGATTTCAGTGTCTTAATAAAACAAAGATCTGTGCTTCCTTTCCAGAATGTACTGGTTACTGTACCTTGAGCTTTTATCTTGATTCAGTAATTTGTGGCCTTCCAAGATTTATTGCTTCCTAATTTAGGTACTGATCTGGCAATCATAATGCTCTCTATTATTTATGAACTCAATTTTTCTTTGCAGGGTTGCAACAGTCAACTGATCTCAGATTGTACAGTCTTTAAAAAGGACAGTTTTCTCTTGTGTGGGTAGACAGTGCCAGCAATATGGTGGATGTTATCAGAATACAAATAAGTTCAAAACAGTTAATACTAGTAGTTCTTTAAGTGAGTCCTCTAAAGAAAATGAAAGCAACCACAACAGTGTTGATGCTGATCACAAATGACAGTGCCAAATGCACCGTGTATTCAAGGGAAATACCAATCAGATTTACGCCAGATAGTGGTTCAGTTTTATGCTATTTCAACATGCAGCACCTCCTAGGGTTACACTTTGTAGCTTAGCCTTTATTGTGCAACCAATCAGCAGGTGTCTCAGCCTGACACTCTGATTGCTTTCCATCCTCTTTTCATGGAAAGTACTTATAAAAATCGATAAATGCACCATGTTGTGCCAACTAGTTGCAAGGTGGGATTGCTTAGACAAAATGCCCACTAATCTTAAAGCCTTCATCTGTGTTCTTATGGTTACAGGATAAACCTTAACTGTTAGAACTTCATGGTCAGTGCCTTTATGGATGAGGTAGATTTTGGAAACACAAAAAGAAGAGCAAGGGAGGCAACATGGAGGCAACAGTGAAATCTGTTTAGGTGGCAAGTAACTGTAGAAAGAGAAGTATGAAGGTTTGGGATTTGCACCATTTTCAGATGCTAACAGCAATAGATTCTGATGAGGGAGACTCTCTTTCATGTCATGAATTACTCAGAAAGTAAGCATTGTGCCTAACCATTACAAGTAACATTATTGAAAGAAACTCTTATTAGCTCTGATAAAGTGCTAGATTCATGTAAAATAACATAGGGTTGAACAGCAAAAGGGGCCTTTTAGCCATTTCTAATTGACACGTGAATGGTGTGGGCTTGCAAACAACTGCAGCAGAACAGTCACTTGACAAGATGTGATGTGGTCATTGCTTGAATTATCACAGCGTGCTGCACTGAATGCATTCTTTAACAGTAGAGACACTCTTTATCAGAGTGCCAATTTAGGTGGCTTTTACTATATTATTATGTAGGACTTTACACTGATAATCATGTGAGAGGAAATTGATGCTAAAAGTCCTTGCAAGAATATAGAAGGAAGCCGCTGATGCTCTCGAACGTGGTAAGTAGAGTCCTTGATCTCCTCCAATTTTAAGTAAAAAAATAGCTCAGGTCTTAATTTAGAGACAGCCTGGTAGTGTTTAAGATTCAGTCACTAGCTTTTTTCACTACAATCCCTGAATATTTTCCCTGACATCTTCTTTCCAATTACCATTGCACTCTGTTAAAGCATTTTGAATTGCTATCCTGTCAATAAGAGTCATGATAAAATCACCTACTCCTGTGACAACAATTTCTAGTTCGTTATACTTAGTATCAGTATTCATTATAAAGTTTACAGCAGCAGAGATTTAGCTTTACCTTTCAAGTGGAGTTCATTCTCCCTGCAAGACTTCTACTTCAGTGCTAAGAATTTTGATATGCAGTGTTGATAAGAAATCTCCATTTCTTGAACTAGCTCCCACAAAGATTATCTTGAGCTTTTTCTCATTATTCTCCTTTCCAGCCTTGCATGTTAACAGTGAGAAGTCAAGCAAATATATAAATCAGAGTTGTGTGACTCATATTCCTCATATTGGGCTTTTAGACTGAGGAATCATGTTAGATGCAGGGAACAGGAGGAGCCATTGCTTGGTATTTTCTGTCTTGCTCACCATCTCATTCTCATGACGGTTCCCATCCTTGATGGTACTGGCTAACTTGGTGCATGCCTCAATCTCAGAAGCTTTACTTTCACATGGTATCCAGAGCTAAATTATCTTCACCAGGGTATCCATGAGGAAAAACTAATGACAGTTCCACTGATGCTCCCCTATAGAGACTTTCGAACTATGCATCTCAGAAGAGAACCACGCTGTTCTTCAGAAACAACTCAAGCCAAAGCATTTTTTTCCCAGTTATTGTTATAGCACTTATACCTTGTTTTTCCCCTGAGGTCCATGCAGCTTGTCCAAGACTTCTTATAAGATGTCAGAAGCTTTGGCAATAGTCATCGTGTGAAAGATTGGCTTTGTCCCTAAGTAAAGCCCTTCGAAGAGTCATTGTAGCAAACATTAGCTTGTTTCTGCTAGCTTCTGAAAAACTTGGTAGACAAACTCAAATGCTTTTTTCAGGCTTGGGTGAACAGCAATGACAGCTTGTAAGAAGCTATAAAGAGGTCAAAATCTACATGAAAAGAGACAAACCCAGTTTGTTTAGATCTCCATATGAAAAAGTTTTTCTGCTTCTTTTCAGCTTATTGTATCTTATTTGAAGCCCTTCTTTCCAAATTTTTTACTACCTCCACAACAATTTGACCACAATGAAGGGCCTGGCAGAAGTGCAGAAGCCCTGAAAAGCCTTACGATACATACTTGACTTCTCAAGTCTGTGCGGGGTTGCATGATCTAAAATGGAAAAGCAAAGGTGAGAAATAAGACGAGTTTGTACAGAAATCTGTGGACAAGAACAAGCCTTACTAGGGGTTTTGATGGAGTTGGGTCTATTCACAATTGTGCCTTCTTAGACTATGTTGTATTTGTGTCCAGGGAGTGAAGGCTTCCCCTTGAAGCTTCTTCAGCACTGTAAGTCAAAATTCATTTCCTGGGCTTTGTAAAATCAGGATTTGTGTTTTGCAGACTAATTTTTGAGTATTGGACTAGGTATGGAATAGAATGTGTGTCTTGTTTTTTCTTTTCTGAAAATATAATATAGAAAATCAAGAAAAAAACCACATTAGTACAGAGCATTCTGTGCTTCTTTATGGAGGTATCCATGAATATATACAAGTCCTAGTCCTTTTAATAGCTGTGAACTTTAATATGCAGTTTAGAATTCAGTAAAATGTATGCCAGTAAAAGGAAATGGCTTTTATGCCCCAAATTTTTAAGTAAATTAAAATCCTTTAGCACAGCAGTAAGCACCTTTTAGTCAGTCCCTGAAGTCTTACACACAGCAGCATACCACGATCAGGCAGAAGATTTCATCATCACCTGCTGAGTGTAAGTAAAGCCATCTTTCAGAAGTCATGGAGAAAAGGCATTTGGTGATATTTTTATTCTGTTCCTGTGAATGCTCATAACACTATTGGTTTAGACTCATGAGCAGTATGCAGATGTGCTGCTTGTTCTTGTGACGTTGTCATCAAATGTAGCCTTCATCTTAAAAGTTCAGAAAGAAAGGTCATACTGAAGTCATTATTAGGCACTGGGTATTCTTTAAGATAACTAGTCCTAAAAAGACAAAATTTTAAAAGACATTTATTTCTGCATGTTTTTTAACTACCACAGTGAAGAAAATTATTTAGTTTTTTATTAGATGTTGGGTGGACCGTCCTAGGAATTCCACTAGGAATGTTGAACTTGTCTTTATGTGACCGAGCTGGGAACTTGATTCTTGGCTCCCGTCAGGGAGAGGTGAATGCTTCTGGCTTGTGAATTGTTGTCCCAAGGCAACAACTGAGAAAGTAGGAATGGGTGAAGCCTGGGCTTTTCCTGCCTAAGAAGAAATGAAGGTGAGTGAGGCAGTGGCTACTGCTGAGGAGTCCTTCGCAGCAGAAGCAGTAGGTCCCCCCACTGGAACCAGTTGCCCAGAGAAGCTGTGGCTGCTCCGTCCCTGGCAGACCATTCTATGATTCCAACTAGCAGGAGATTGGAACTAGGTGAGCTTTAATCATAAGATTATAGAATGGTTTGGGTTGGAAGGGACCTTAAAGCTCATCCAGTTCTAACCCCCTGCCGTGGGTGGGGATGCCTTCCACTAGACCAGGTTGCTCCAAGCCCTGTCCAGCCTGGCCTTGAACACTGCCAGGGATGGGGTAGCCACAGCTTCTCTGGGCACCCTGTGCCAGCGCCTCAGCACTCTCACAGGGAAGAACTTCTTCCTTATATCCAACCTCAACTTCCCCCGTTTCAGTTTGAACCCATCGGCCCTTGTCCTATCTCTACAGTCCCTGATGAAGAGTCCCTCTGCAGCATCCTTGTAGCCCCCTTCAGACACTGGAAGCTGCTCTGAGGTCTCCACGCAGCTTCTCTTCTCCAGGCTGAACAGTCCCAATGTTCTCAGCCTGTCTTCATATGGGAGGTGCTCCAGCCCCTGATCATCCTCGTGGCCTCCTCTGGACTTGCTCCAACAGCTCCATGTCCTTCTTATGTTGAGGACACCAGCACTGCACACAGTGCTGCAAGTGGGGTCTCACGAGAGGAGAGCAGAGGGGCAGGATCCCCTCCCTTGACCTACTGCTCATGTTGCTTTTGATGCAGCCCAGCACACGGGGGGTTTCTGGGCTCAAGCGCGCAGTGAGGCAGCTCATGTTCAATTTCTCATCGACCAACACCCCAAAGTCCTTCTCCTCAGGCTGCTCTGAATCACTTCTCTGCCCAACCTGTAGCTGTGCCTGGGATTACCCCGACCCAGAGATAGGACCTTGCACTTGGCATGGTTGAACTTCATGAGATTCTTAAACTCTTACTGTATATAACTGTTGACTTTTCAGAGATAACTACTGTATCCTTGCATGCCCACATTCAAGAAGTAGCTGTATATTGTGCTGCTTTTCAGACACATCTGTCTAAAACAAATGCATCGATAACCAAAGCAAATGCCATCAGGTATGTGTTAAATGTGCCTTGTATTTTAGCCTGATCTTGATGAGTGATGCCAAATGAGTTAAACTCATGACTTTTCAAAGATTTTTATTGTATGCCATGACACTGTTGTTTAAAATCATTTTAGCAAGGCTAGGAAATCTCAAGATATGTGTGAAGTGACTGCAGCCTGAGGAAGTGTGTTTCACATAACTCTTCATGGGCACTTAACGGTGTCATTTTCACCTCCTGAAGAATTGCTCTATATAAGAAAATTTGTTTTGTCTCTCATTTTTAGTATTTGCAGTAAATTTGTTAATATAGGAAGACTTTCAAATTGCAATATTCTAGTTTGATTTAAATGGTCATGTTTTGTTGTGGGTTTTTTTTTTTCTTGTGGCAAAACCTTAAAAAAAAAAATAAATTACATTTTCTCTTATGACAAACCCTATTCTAAATTTGTATTAGCTGGAATTCAAGTAGGAGCTCTAAATTCTCATTAATGCTTCTTCCAAGAGCAGATGTCAGCTTCAATTCCTATTTTATCAATTCATTTATCTCCGAAAAAATGAGATGCATGGAGATATTAGTGTTGATATTTCTTCAGCTGTGTGTCTACAGCTTTTAATAATAAGATCCTTCTTAGCTCATGGGAAAACATGTCCTAAATATGCTTTAGATTTTGCAAGTCTTTGAAGTAGGACATCAGAGAGTTTTGTTTGCAATCAAATTAAGGTGCTTTAATTCAGAAATTATGAAGTAATTAAGGATGAATTATGAAAATTATCGTTGTATCTTCAAGTAAAGAAATTTTCATTCAGCAGTGATATGATGAAAGTCAAAGCCCATTGAGGCTTGAAGGTGAAGCCAGGGGTTAACATTAGCAATTCAGATCTTCCTTTACTAGCTTTTATATAATAATGCTTTTCATTTCTCTTTCTATTTTCTAAATCCCTTTTCTTAGACTTTGCCATACTTTTCACATGGCAAAAACTGAACAGCTGTCAGAACCAGAAAGGCGTTGCCCTACCTTTAGAAGAAAGTTCCTAAACCGTAAATCATGGACCTTAAAATGCACTTCTCCTAGCAGATCTTGAAAGGTCTTCATAGAGCAACTTGACAAGCTTTTCTGCAAATGCAGTTTGCACCCAGAGCCGTTTCTTTCAAGTTTCAGAGAAGTTTTAATCACTCGTAGTCAGTAATGCCAACATGCCGAATGACAGGAAGATACCTGTTTGTTTACTGGTCCATGAGATTCTGTAGCAGATACCTCAGGATTTTCTGGTACAGTTAGAAAGCAATATTTTGTATGAGATCAAAGATATGTGATTTCCTGATTCTTTTGCAGAGTCCTTTCAGGAGATAAATGTATCAATCTTTTTCACCAAGATTCATGTTGTTACTGGTTAGCTGCAAGTAGCATGGTTGTACTCGGTTTTAAAGAGAAATGTAAGGTTAATAAATTAATGGCTAGAAATAGCATATTCGGGGACAAATCCGAGCTGGATGGGAATCCAGAGTAATAATGCTGGGCTCCATGGGGATACCCTTGAGCTAGGGAGAACAGAATTAAGTGACGTCTGCTGAAATTATACTTTTGAAGAGCCTTGCGCTTGCTTTAATGCCCTGTGAGCCCTACTCATGACAGATTTGCCTCCTACTTTACAATATGCTTGTTGGTGTAGGATCCAGGCAGCCTGGCTGCATCAAAAGGAAAAATAAATGCCCACTGGAATGGATAATCCATGTCCAGGAAGCTTCTTTTTTTATCATTTACACTGAGGTAGCCATGAGTGACATCAGTATTTTGAATTTCCTGTGGTTGGCTTAGGAGCTATGTGTTTGTTGCCTGCTATGGCAGAGGTGAGACATTATTGCTGATCCAGGGAGACCTTCATGGTGTAATTCTGGTGTGACTCAGCAGCTGCAGAGCCTCTCCTTGCTCCCAAGCATGGGCCACACTGAGTTCCATGGAGGCACTAGTGAAGACTTGGTGTTTTAGAGCAAAAAGTGCAGTTTCCTTTGAGGGTAGATGAGGGAGAGCAGAATGATTCTAAATGATAGTCACTATTATGCTGAATGACATTTGAAAGTGAGAAGCTTGAAAACCCCCTTAGCTGCTGATTTGTGTCATAGTTATCCTTCAAGGCACGCAATGACAAACTGCTGAGAGATATTAACTTGGCTGCTAATGCCCATAGAGGAGCACCAACTTAAGCATTAATCTTGTTTTGTGGCTTTTGTCAGTGTTGCATAAAGGTAGGTGTATTGTAATTGATCTCCAAACCAGAAAGGACATGTTAATATGTAGCTAGTGGCAGAATAGTCAAAATAAAGACCCATGAGATAATAGAAAATCCTTTGTTCACCCAGGGAAAGATTTACAAGTTCCTCAGCTAGTTGAGAACACATTATTTTATTGTCAGGTTTTAGTAATTTTGCTCTAATGTGTAGGAAATCAACTGCAAATAACCAGATAGCCTGATAAATTCATTTGGGCCCAGATCCACTAATGATTGTGAACATTTCTAGACACCCTGAGTATAAAATTGCAGTTCTCAAAGCTCCTATTCAGCTTCCCTTTAATGCTGATAATGAGACAAAGCAGTAAGTGCCTATGATTTTGCTGATATTCATATTGCTTCTCACATGCTCAGAAGCACCTTACCCTTGATAGAACCTATCTCGTGCCCAAACTCTCGATCTCATGCCCAAACCCCATCGCTACCCACAAATCTGTCTGCCTCTGTGGCCTCTGGGGCTTGTTCCAGTTCATTTTCTCTACATGTGGATTGCGTGCTGCACAAACACAGGCAGCAAGAGGCATTATTTTCCAGACCAAAGTGTGGGGACTGGCAATATCTGCTGTCCAGCCGGTAGTAGGTTGGTGGTCGCAGCGTGCCTCCAGGCTATGAAGGTCCCCAGCCATGTGCCTGGAGCATTGAGAATGCTCTCTGCAGACAGGAGTGAGGGAAGCTGGGCTCACTGTTGAGTCTGTTGAAGTTTGCAGTGAGAAAGCACACTCTTTGGGCACTCACTCGCTCACACATGGTAACCTGGATTTCAGTCCCAAGGACTGAAGGACCCCAAGGACTGCTCATACTATTTTGTCCAGGGATTGTTTCATGCAAATAACATTTGCACATACCTCCAGTATTGTCCTTAGTCCTCAGTCTATCCAGAATTATCCTCCATCATGGCTCATTCTCTTGTGTCCCAACACATCTGCTTTCATACAAATCAGAGTGAAGGTGAAGAAGAGCCCTTCATCCCTCAATCTGGCTGGTGATTGTGGTACTGCTCTGGGAGCTGTGGGTTTGAATCTCATTTTTCCCCCAAGTTTCCAGGTCTTTGGGTGAATGCTCTAACCACAGACCCTGGGATAAAAGGGGACAACTGTGTAGCTATGTGGTCGTATTGCATTGCAGCAAGTCCTGGGTTGACGGTAGGGATTTCCAACTTCAGGAAAGCCAAACAGGTGTCAGATTTAGGATGTGACTTTCTTCGGTTGTGGTGGGCCAATGCTGTGGGTCAACACTCTTCCGGGCTGCCTGCATTGTACAGGGAGCACAGGGTTCAACCACAGAGCTGTGAATTTCATTGCATGGACAAGATGCTGAAAATAAGGAAACACAGTGCTCAAATGCCAGCAATGAATGAATCCCTCCATATATCTAAGCCTCTGTAGCATATTGGAACTAGAGAAAGAACAATCTGACATATGACATTAAGCACATTACTGTATATCATCCTGGGTCAGACCCTTGGTTGGTAGAGCCTGATGTAAGTCCTTTGATTTCAGCATAGTGAAAAACAATTTAAGGCAGTGCAGGATTGGGGTCTGGCCCAGAAAGTTTGTCACAGTAATGAAATGCCAGATGTCAGGTATCCCCTTTGTCCGTATGGTCTTGGCTGAGAAAGAGAAGATGGCTCATTTCAGCTGGAAAATACAGAGTTTGAAGGTGAGTGAGCTATAAGATAGCATACAGAGAGTAAATGCCAGTAAATCAGAAAACGTTGCCAAAAGAGAGTGTAAATGGGAGCCCTATACTTGCTCACGCAGCACATTTGGTGCTAAGGCTTTTAATCATTTCAAACCAGTAATGCAGGTGTCCCATGTTTCATGTGAAACAGAAGTAACTGTAAACAGGTCAGTGCAAAATCCATAATTGTGCCTCTGTAGGACTTCTCATGGATGGACAAATATCCCCTAGCACAGGATCAGGGCCATAACGGGCAAACCTCACTTTCCAGAAAGCCACTTCCCCCCTCCCTCCACCAGGATGATAGATTCACTCAGTAATGTCTGTTTGACATTTACTGTCTTAGATCTCACACTTGTGTCTCTCTGATAGAAGATGTATGATGTGGTAGCAGCCTCTCATTAATGCAGCTCTCAAGTCCAAACAGAGCCTGATGTCTTCTTTTGTGAAAGCAGGTTATAATTTTTGTTACCTACGCCTTAATTTTCAACCTATGAACATTTTTCCTTTAATTCTATTGTATCAGCCATTATACAGATTAGCTGATTTGCATGCTCTGCCAAGCTTAACCAAGAAGATTCGAGTCTGCAGGTCACATTTATTAGCAGAAGCAATACTCCTGAGGGACATTTGCTTCATTTTTCATCTTTAAGTAGACAGAACTGCCAAAAAATTAAACATACTTGTCTAAGAGGGAGAGAGGGGTCAGTAAAAGCATTGGTGAAGTAGCAGTGATTTCAAAATCACTTCTTATGTGTTGATTTTTAACCATTTGAGAGAAATACTGCAATATTTCTGATGAAGAAATGTACATTATTTGCCAAACAAATCCCTACTTAGCTTTCTGTGGTTATCTAATCCCTAGATTTCCAGTGTCTGAGAATTAATCCCTTCCAACAGTTCTAGTTTTCCCCTAAAAAGCGCTGTTGGTAGACAAAGAAGGGCAGTTTCTAATTATAGGAAGCAGGACTGAGTCAGGTGTGCACCTGCAGAGATTCCAGCTTGGACCTGTGGCTTCTGATCCTGGATCTTGACTTTCTCTGCCCCAAATTCCCAATCCACCTCTGTCGGGAGCCAGCAGATGTGATGTGTAGCTGAAGGGCTGGCTGGAGTCATGGCTGGGCATGACCGAGCTGCAGAAATGCAGAGAACAGGCAGGATGTGAGGAGATGTTTCCTTCTTGTGAGATCAAAGCAGTCATGTGGGAAATACAGGCAGAAATACATTATTAGATGTATTGTGCACTTTCGCCAGCAGTAGGTCCTTATATATATAACAACAGGATTTTTCAGAAGTATCTCACATGCTAACAAGGTGGTTCTGTATCACTGAAGAGACTGCGTGCTTTCCTGTGAAAAGCAGTTTGAGAAACAATAAAGTTAAAATCTTTGCCATGGTTTTCTAAGAATGGAGGAATTGACATGATGTGGAAGTTTCGCTGGCTGCAATCTCACTCTAACAATGTTATTCCTCGGCAGCAAAAGGATGACTAGAGATGAAAAAAGCAGCTACCCCTTTAGCTGAATGATGCTATGGGGTTAGAACAGTTTGCCTTGCCCTGGTGTTGGACATGTACAATAGCAGTAAGAAATCAGCATGAAATCAGCACCGCAAGCACAACTGCAGGCAGCATGAGCCCAGGGCATCAGGCAACTCCCTGCAGGCACTGCGCTGCAGGCAGGAACACACTCTCTGCTCACACTGAAGATGTGCTCTGCTAAAAGAATTACCACCAAGCAAAGTGCTAAGGCATCAAATGTTTTAACATGCTAGAGGCACAATACATGTAATGCTTGAGAAATACATGAGAGCATTAGAAGCTCAGATACCATTGGATTATTTTAGTATTTATTGAAGCGGTCTTCATGCCATGATGGATTTCCTGGGAAAGGAATGATTGTTCCACCTAAATACTCTTGAAATCCTAGCAGAATGCTGCTTACCACAACACTACCTACCCAAAATAAGACATTGTTTAATGCAAATTGCAGATGTTCCTGCAAGGTGATCCCAATTAGTCCAGCTCACTTCCTAACTAAGTGAAGAGCATCACCACCCCTAAAATGTGCCAGTTTGACACTGTAAGACAATAAATCTCAACTGCTTTAACATGTAAAAGTGTAGTGAAAGAAAACACCACAAATCCTGGGTGTGTGCAGAGCGAGCGGATAGTTTATGATATGCTGAAGGGAAATTACTCAATTTCATTAAAATATTATGAACTCATCACTGAGTGGAAAGTTTGGTGTTAACTGTGGCTTGTGATACATGAGTTTAAAGATGTTTGCATTTGGAAAAAGAAGTGTTGTTCATTGTCTTGCTGCTTGCAAATGGATCTTCTTTATAAATCACCATTAAGATCCTGTGAGTGTATTCTCTGTCACTGAATTACAGATCTGTCTTCTGATAAAAGGAGAGTGCTGCAAGAAAGAAAACAAGTGCCAGTCAGCTCCTGCTGAGCTTGTGGAGTGGTTTCCTTGTTATTTGATAGAAGCTAAAATAAAGCAATGAATCCTGAAATGTGTTTGTTCACATAAAATGCCACTGATGTATGTCTGCCTTGGGTTGTTCCTTTTGGTTTTGGTGAAACCCAGTGGCAATAATACATGTGTGTATACCAGGCTTGCTGTAGATAAAATGGAACGTCAGATTCAGCATGAGAAGGAATCTTGGTTTGTAACGACAATGATGACCATGTTTCTCCATGACTTTACTGTGGCCAGGTTTTCACTCCTGGGCTCTTTCTGTAACAAACAATCATAAAGAAATTTCCCAGGAAACTTTAGTTTCTTGTACTGCCAGCCAAATTAGGTGCATCAGTATATGATTTTAATCAAAGGTGGCTACAACAGGTAGAAAAAATCAGTACTAGCTATTGCTTATATTAATATAGAATGTAAATTACCTTTTACTTGACTGTTTTGTCATATTTATTCCCAGATCTGCCATTGGGAAGCTGGGAGCAGAGGTGTTTGAGGCCGTGTACAGCTATCTCAAGCAAGCGAGACAGCAGAATGCCAGTGAGGAGGAGATCAGGAGACACCTGGAGAAACTGGTTTCTAGAGCAAGTGATTGCTTTGAAGTGGATCAGCTTCTCTACTTTGAGGAGCAGCTACAGGCTTCAGAATCACGTCTTCAGCTGTAAAAGGTGTGTCAGTAACAGTGCTAGAAAAGGTAAGGGGGAGTGAAGGTGTCTTCTTGAGGTCAGCAAGCAAGTATGGGAGGTATTTGAAGGAACCACTGAAGGTAACGTAGTACATAAGCATGTGAATAAACTCCATTTGAGAATCCAGACTGCAGCGGGAAGTATGTAATTATGGTACAGAATACAGGGACAGGTAGAACAAACGTTTGCTTGTTACTATTCCTTGTTCAAAAGGACTGCATGTAATCTGTGTGACTTTCAAGTGAGCTGTGAAAATACATGCAGAAGTGTATATTTATATACATATATGAGTGCTCAAATAGACAGGAATGTATATCCATAAGGGCAGAAAGATGTCTGGCTATCTACTGTAGGTGTGTGAATGTATAGAGGCAGAGGCATGAGGCCTGAGCTATAGCTGACTATATTAGATAGGAATCCTTACTGCAGCTTCTGAGAGTTTTGGATCAAATTTATTGTACACAGATGGAACAATAAACTGATTTTTTTGACTTGTATGTGGATACTGGTAATGTTATGCATATGCATCACACTTTTGCCAATTTCACCTGCGTATCATGCTCTTACTATATACCTGAAGTTTTCCTTCTACCTCTTCCTTCTTTATTCTGCATTCTGAGCTCCTTCATCCATCTGTGTAAAACACCAAAGGATAACAGTGATACAATCTACAAAGGAATCTCAAATGAATTGTGGACCAAATTAATTTTAAGCATTACCATGATCATAATCCTTATGCTTCCTACTTTTCTGCCCCAACTCTTAAAGGACTTGGGGACTGAATTAGATGAATTCAAAGAAATTCATAATATGAATATAAAAAACCACTGCTATTTGACCTGAGATTACTTACAGCTAAAGGTACTGATATTGACAGCAAACTAAACAGTTCTTCTGATCCATCTTCGTAACATGCTTTAAGAGGCTCAAAGGGAAAGGTGAGTCCTCTTAATCTATCTCAGCAGCAACACAAACTGAGGAAGCAAAAGACATGCCCATCTGCAAAAAATGCGGCATTTATAGTTCTAGCTCAAAGAAACTCCCCATCCTTCTTAATGTTGTGTCTGTGTACCTGCTTCCATAATTTTTGCACATGACTTTATTTAAGGCCATTTAAAACCAGAAGTGCTTAAGTCCAAGATACAGGAGGAGCGCTTGGATATTGCAGGGACTAAAACATTCACAAAGCAAACAATAATTAACTAACAAATGATGAGAATAATGTCAGAGGGGCATTATTAAATGTCTATATATTAAGCTCAACAGGAAACATCTCATCTTTGAGCTGTAGTAAAAACCCAGAGATAAATCCCATGGATTTGACAGAAATCCTTACATCGCTGTTTCTTTTGAGGGTCACTTCAGAAAGGTGGTAGGTTGCATCTACCTTTTCCAGATCTCATCACTTCCAAAATTCTCAGCAAATGGTTGGGTTTGAAATTGCATCATCCAGACCAGAACTGGCTCTTATTTTAGAGACAGTAAGGTCTATCTCTTCCAGAACTTGAGAAAACCCAGTGAATTTGCCTTCTGTTATTCTCCTTTCCATGATCTGGGGGAGGATATGCATCAGGAGTTCCGTAGCTGGCTTTTGGTTTGTTTTTACTAGTGTTTAAAGGCCTCAGAATATTCTCCTGCATTTACGCAGCTGCACAGTAAGTAGCCTTCAGTGGGGACTTCAGTTTTCTGTTTTCCGACATATAAGAACTAAATATTATATTCATGTTCGTATTATCTTGAGAATGTAGTCATCTTGTTTTATGTGATACTGTCACAAACATTGCACAAACACATGTGTCTCCTGTCAGATTTTCTCTTTAGGTCATCACTGGCTAAAAATCCACTCATCCTAAATATTTCAGACTAAACAGATCAAGGAAGTGTTTATAGAATGTCTATAGATACATGAATCAAACATGGTGACAGAGAGCAGCTTATACACCCTTGGGTGGAGAGGTTTGTGCCGTAGTGCCAGATGCAGTGTCTCTGCTGAGCTTCAGGAAGATGCATTTGGTACAGTGGGATTGAGTATTAGAGGTAACAGCATTTATTGGGATGCCTTGCTGACAATCTCTAGGTATGGTTATTAGATTAATTATTTCTTCTGCAATCAAGATTAGTATAAAAAAGATTAGTAAATTTTGAACTGACACAAAGAGTATGGCACTGAATCCTTAGAGATGAGCATTCCCTAGAAATGTAAAAGGTCCCAGGAAAGCAGGAGTGGTCACAAATCAGAAAGTCCATCAAGCAATTGTTGAGCCCAGTCAGGCTTTTATCAGACCTTACTCTTCCGTGAACAGGTCAATCAACAAAGGGAGAAGTGCAGAGTCCTTTTCTAATGTAATAAAGCCTTGATGGAAGGAAAGAAACCAAATTCATTATATTATCTATTAGACAAATGCAGTGACTTGCCCTAAAAGGGGAAAAAATAATATGTTGTCTTACAAGTTCAGATCTTGTATAAGACACATTTTAGTTTTCGGTTTTATTCTGCTTGCTGGGGGAAAAAGGTTTAAGATAAAAAAACCCACCCTAAGTACCTGTCTTTTATATATGAAATGCATTTGATATGTGAAAACACAAACAAAATACAAGCAAGTTCCTTTCCAGCAAAATCCCATTGCTGGTGGTCATTAGTAGAAACCTAAAAGGAAGGAGGAGGATTGTTATCTTCATGGGTCTTCAGTAATAAAAAAGCAACAGAGCTGCTGGAAGTAAATGTGAGGCAATAAATGTAAAGCCATTAGATTGCTGTGGATATGGCTTTATAAAAGGTCCCATTTGACTTACGTATTTGTACCAAAAGCATCACAACCATCAGGCAATCTTACTGCTTTTTTACTGACCCTCCCAAAAATGCTACAAGCTGTATTACTTGATGCAGAGATATTGCAAACAAAGGAAGTGAGGTGAGTGAATGATTTGAGGCCTTGAACCTGGTAGAAAGATTCTTGAACTATAAAGTCAAAAAGAACATTTGAGTTTCTCCATAAGAAATAGACCTGTCAACATCTTGTCCACAACTGGATTAGGAGGCAGATCAATTCCATCTGTCACAGCAAACAAAAAGTAAGTCCATTCTTAGAGGTGGCTGGCCTGCCAGATAATCCTTAGAAGGCACCAGAGTTCCCTCTCTGTAAAATGAATTAGAGGTTTCCAATATCTGCAAATCCTGCCTGCAGGAAAGGACCACCCTTCCTACAGGACCTGGCTCTGTGTGTGCTGCCTTGTGATAACCAGCTCTGAGATGCCCTCAGGGCACAGTCAGAGCTCACCCCGGACTGCTGCTGGCTCTCCCAGTCCAGCTGGAGCGTCAAGCAGATACACAGATGAAAGAAAGATAGAAGACAGCAAATTAGGCTTACAGATTAATACTAAGAGTGACCTTTCAGTGCACTATAGGTGCAACCAGCGTTATCTGAAGGAATTTACTGGACAAGAGTATAAAAGCTCAAACAGGAGATTTGGTTGGAGACAGGAGCGATAGGCATGTAGGCATACGAGATTTCATATTTTATTTGCAGTATGTATTCAAAGCACATCATAACCTGAAAAGCCTTTAGTATGTCCTCACGAAAAACTGTGTTCTTCAGGAGACATACAACAGAAAGTTTTCTTACCATAGTGAGTAGAAGTCTCATGAAAATACAGTCCCCAACTGCTGATGTGGCTGATGATCATTACTGCTCAGGAATATGACTGCCATGATGATAACTCTACCCACATGTCTGGGTATATGTACGTAAGAAATGCTGGGAACAGCAAAGGCGAATGTAGTTATGTACAGACTTGTCAGAGACAGGGTGGGGGGGAGGGATAGAATAGGAAGAAAAGGGTTGTAGGTTCCTCCTTCTTATACATTCTCCTCATATATATAATTTTAGCACCCAGTCCTAGTTATTTTTGTCACTTTTTTATGGTTGAAGGAATGAAAGGAGAGTGAATGGTTTTCTGAAGGCCTCTGAAGTGTCTGGAATGAGACTAGGAGTGAAATCCTAATAGGAAACCTTGACCTCAAGTCCAGTGGTCAGAGCAAGAAAAGACATGCAAATGCTTCTGGTTCCATAAGGCTGTGGGTCCAGTTTTCTTTTATCTGGATTGTAATATGCCCATCATGGCTGGAAAGATAATTAGTATTCACAGATAATTTGTCATGTTAGCTCTGCAGACAGGTTTCAGTCTTGAGTTGCTCACAAATGGTTAGCTACAGGCACCTGATTTTTAGTATTCTCACACTGCGTAGTCAGAAAAACAGACCTTTAGATGGCTGGTTTAAAAGTACAGCCTTTGGGTGAATATTTAGCTATTCCCTTGATGGCTCCTGGCCAAGGATTCCCAATGTTTTGCAATGTGCCAGAAATGCACAGAGACTATCTTCCTACAGGTAAAATGGGCTCTGTTTTGTTGTCATCTTCATTAGTACTTGGCTAACTGCTATCAGAGTACAAAGGCAGAAGTGTGCAAACAATAAGAAATGGTACTTCCAAAGAAAAATGGCAAATAAAGGGGAGAATGTTACTCCTTTCTACTAATTAACAGTCTTGTGCATGGATATATTTTAGCATTTAGAATCCACAGTCTGTCTTAGGGAGCCTGGGAATGTTATACCTCCGTATATGTATTTATAGAGAGGAATGAATTGTGAATATCATGAATTGTCTGTGTATCTATTATCTGTCTCTTCGTGTACACATGCACATGCAGACATATATACACGTATAGGTATGTGTATATCCTTATGCACAGCACATGACCAAATCTTCAAGAATACCTTTTCTGACTTGATGAACAAAATATCTGCCAACTGTGAGGAAAACAGTCCTTCAAGCAGGTAAACACACAGCTGAATGCACTTTGATGGGAAAACTCCCAAATTTACCATCAGCTGCTGCTTCAGGCATTGTATGAAACAGCCCCAAGGCAATCCCTGCCTCAGAGACCTCACAGCTGAAGTACCAAGCAGAAAGATGAGAGGAAAATGGCTCAGAAAAGCATCCTGATCATGTGTAGCAACCTACAAAGTGAGTGCTCCTCTTGCTCCTCACCTGCCACTGTGTCAGGCAGTCAGCGGCGGCTTGTGGGTACCGGAGGAAGGCAAGGCATGAAGAACAATGGGATGTTTAGTGAGAAATGAAATGAGTTTTAATAGAGAAACCCATTATTTCCTAATTTATGACTCTGGCTATGCAAGTGTGTGGGTGGATGGACTATTGAAGAGGCGGTCAGGGATGACTGAGTGCTATGAACAACCTGGGAACCTGTGGATTGCTCTGCTCCCTCCATTGCTACCTGCTTACCCCTCAGGGACTGTGTTATTGTATCATGGCATGCAGATATTCTTTTGGGCTGTATTGTTTCCCCTCAGCATCTCTAATACGAATTCTATTTACTTTTTTCATATTGGAGACTCCTATTTCTGGCAGAGGCCACTATATTGATCTGCATCTATAAAGGGTCAGCAGTGTGAGAGTAGTCTTAAATAATGCATGGGAGTTTGCTCCCTCTGCTTTCAGTGAGCTCCAGTAAAATGCTCCTTAGAACTGCTGTGGAGCCTTCCTAGTTTGAAGTGTCTTTGTTGTCTTGTTTTGTCCTCTCTTCTCTCCACCTTCTCAAGGACAGGAAGAAAACTGAACTCAAGATGCTCAGAGTCTGGAGGACAGATGCTGTTCTTTATTGTCCAGAGGCAATCCTTACAATCGAGAGAGACCGCTTCTCTAGTTTTGTAAGACCATTTTGAATGTTAGCATTATTTTACTGATGCCTTTATGCATCTGACAATCAGTGGCATACTCTTGCCATCCTATCTCTGCCCGTATGTTCTTTTCCCACCTCAAAATGAAGCTTGCTTGTTTTGAATGCTGTTTTGGCAGGAGCTTGGCTTCTGATGCTTACAGTGAATGCTCCTGACTCCCTGGAGGCCTGGTTTTGCCAATTACTCATACTGAGAAGCGTGTCCTTTTACAAGTTGTCTTGGCAACTTGGGGCTGTGTTTCCGGGAGGGGGTGCTGTTCAAACCAATGCAAGCAAGGGAGTGGAAGTGCTCCTTCCGTCACCTGCGGAGGGCAGGAATCTCTGCCAGCATGCATCAGTCCCAGCTAGGGAGCATAGCAGGGCTGGAGGAACCAGGGGGTTTGCTGCCTCTGTGAGGTGGTGGGTGTCCAGGAGGCAGCAGAGCACTTGTGCCTGGGCTGGGGGGCTCATGGCCCCTGCTGGATTCACATCCACACCCCGCTTGCTGTTCAGAGCTAATACTATAATTGTCAGAGAGTGAGGGAAAGAGCTCTCCTGAAGACAATGAGTCTCCAGACTACCTAATGACTGCTTAATGAGTGTCTAAGCACTGCACCATTATTGAATTTTAATTGCCTTCTTTCTGGCTTTGTGCTATAAAGTGAAGAAGGAGCAATCACTACATGTAATGAGGGCAGATGATTAAAAAGTAATACCTAAGAGACACACAGGCATTTGTGGGAAAGACAAGAAGAATAATATAAGGAGGGAAGACACCACTGCTGTGTGCCCGCCACCTCTTCAAATAAGAAGTACCTCTATATAGTTGTGAAAAATTGAAGTTGTTTTCAGCATGGTCTGACAGAAAATTAGATTGTTTTATATCAGTGAGGCAATTAAAGTTATACTGACTGAAATCCTGCTTAATGAGCAATGTATGGGAAATCCAATCCACATCACCAGGTCAGCGCAGATGGGCTTTTCAGAGGTTGTTTTTTAGTGTTGTGTGCTTCCTGATGTATTCTTAGATTATTTCCCACTGTAGTAAATGAATATGCATTACTTTGAGCAGGACACAGCAGAAAGGCCCAAATGACAGGAGAGAAAATGAGCCCTAAATTCATGCAGCATTTGAACATGTGCTTAGCTTTGAGTACCAGCCCCACTGCTGCACAGTCACCAGCGGGAAACACTGGTCTGTAGTATCAAGCAAAACACAGCACAGGGACTTCTTGCTCATCAGTGAGGTAGGGCTTCAGAGCTTGAAGCCCCAGCTGCAAAGCAACAGGCATTCAGAGGTCCAAGAAGAGCTCCAGCCACTGGAGATCTTGACCAGTGCCACAGCCTGGTGGTCCAATCAGTTGAACTAAATCAATATAGCTTTATACGATAAAAAGATGAATTAAATTTAATTAAAATGCACATAGATTACCTAGAGTCGTATAAGCAGAGCTTGCCCTCCCCTTTCAGTTTCTTTTCTGTGTTCATAATTTGGCTAAATGTAAAATGCAGCCAAGTCTTTGGGAGCAGGCCACCTTCCTCAGGTGGGTGAGCTCCCTTTGGCTCTATCACCTGGCTGGGCTGGGGGGCCTTGCATCACTGATTCCCCCACACACATTGTGTTTGGTGGTGTGATGCTCCTCCCCAGCGAGGAGCACTGGTGGCAGTGGATGCGTCTGTAACTCCTCCCTTCTTAATGCCAGAAAATGATCTAAAGCAGCACTTGCCCATAAATCAAAAGAAGTCCCTATAAAGATAGATGTCAAAGCATGTGGGTCTGGGGGAACACACAGCCCATAGACAATCCCTTCATTTTACTCTTTTCAGCTCAGAAGGATGTGCATTTGTGGGAATTTTAACCTGAACCAAGAGCAAACTCTGACTGGTTGTCGATGTCTGTCACCGAACCCATTTGTTCCTATCTTTCTCTTTCCATGTCACCAGGCACCAATCTGTCAGATCTCTCTAGTGCAGCTTCTCTTCTCCTCTGCTGGAGTTTCTGGTAACTCTTAATGAAACATTTTGGACTCCAGTTTTTTCATTATAAAAAAATAACCTGCCTGCCTGCCTGCCCTCTTTCTCCCTCTCCTCCTTCCTCTCTGTATTTGCTTGATTCTAAGAAGCTTTCTCAGGAGCAGTTACTGGGTGTCCGCATCCCTGTAACACTGTAGAAAATTCTCCATCCAAACTACTGATAAGCGTAAAGTTTATAGGGATGACTTCTAAGAAACTCTGGATCAATTGTCAGGCTTTTGATTTCTTTACCAGCTACCTCTTACCAGACACCAGAACTAAATTTCTGTCGCTTTCCATCCTCTTGTTTTCCTTTCCTTTTTTAAGAGCTGAACCTTTCCTTTACGCTTCCCAAGTGTTCCCTGCACTTAAAATTAGTTGTGAACCTCTGAAATAATGACAAACACGAATTGTTCCTTGGGATGAAAGGTGAGCATCAAGCAACACTTCACAGTCAAGATGAAAACACCATTCTGGCTACAGAGACTCTGCAAAGCAAAACATCAGAGTGACGAGGCAGGAAAAGGAGCAGGTTTTCAGCTACCAAAAGAAGGAACAGGCTTTCAGAATTCTTGCCAAGTTACAAAATATCTGGAAGGTTGTAAGAAAAATGGAAAGCGTGATTTGGGCATTATTCTTACAAAGGAAATCTGGGGTATTTTAGTATTAGCAGCACCCGAATCTAATTCTTTGTCATCAAAACACTTTTTATATTACTGAGTTTATAGTCAGAAGAGACAGGAGAAAGGCCATCCCGTTATTGTCATCGAAGAAAATACACAATTTTTCATCTTATTAATCAAAGTTTGGCAGCAAAAAAATGGAAGAGACTGAAAACCTGGAAAAATGGCTTTGGAGAAGGACACTTTCATGCAGGATTTATGTCTCTTTTTCTAGAAAAGTAAAAAGAAATTGAAAATGCCTAAAGTGTGAGCAGCATCAGCTGATTGTGTGAAAATGAGCTTCAATCAACCAGGCTTTCATTTCTCAAAGAGAATGAGGCACGCTTTCAATATATTCATTTGCAATCAAAAAGACTAGACAGATTGGACTTCATTTTGCAGCAACAGATTCAGGGATTTACAGAACCTGAGGATGTGTTGATTTAATGACAATTACCATGAATTATAATGAGCGGTGTTCTCACACCTATGAACATTTCCATTTCTCCATGGTAGAGCAGTGACTCATTCGAAGCTGCCCAAGAGCAGGGAGAAAATCCTTCCCATGCAATCACAAACTAGAAGAGCTACAAACGTCCCTGTGTGGACCATGTCTCAGGTCTGTGTTAGCAGGACGAGTAACAACAGGATCTTAGGCCAAAAGAAGAGTCTTGGTCCCATATCCACCTGTGAGAACCGTGAGTGTTATGTTGGTGTGAATGTGGGACCTTGTATGGGCAATGTTACCACCGGCAGCACGCCTAAGTCAGAACATGATCTTGTCCTTGCTGGAAGGTCTTGTTGCAAAGTCAGTGGAAGGAGATGATCAAGGGAAACACGCTCCCAAGGGTGACAGTGGTGTGATTTTGTTTGGATTGCAGAGCAAGAAGACTTAGAATCACAGACTGGTTTGGGTTGGAAAGGACCTGGAGATCATCCAGTTCCAACCCCCTGCCATGGGCAGGGACATCTCACACTAGACCATGTCACTCAAGACTCTGTCCAACCTGGCCTTGAACGCTGCCAGGGATGGAGCAGTCACCACTTATCTGGGCAACCTGTGCCAGCACCTCAGCACCCTCACAGGGAAGAACTTCTGCCTTAGATCTAACCTGAACTTCCCCTGTTTCAGTTTGAACCCACATCCCTTGTCCTATCACTACAGTCCCTCATGAAGAGTCCCTCTCCAGCATCCTTGTAGCCCCTTTCAGACGCTGGAAGCTGCTCTGAGGTCTCCACACAGCTTCTCTTCTCCAGGCTGAACAGCCCCAATGTTCTCAGCCTGTCTTCATATGGGTGGTGCTCCAGCCCCTGATCATCCTTGTGGCCTCCTCAGGACTTGCTCCAACAGCTTGATGTCCTTCTAATGTTGAGGACACCAGAACTGCACACAGTGCTGCAAGTGGGGTCTCACTTGAGCACCCGGTTCAGGTGGTGAGGTCTGGGTGAACCACACTGAGCCGGACGCAGTGGTCCTGTGCAGCCCAGCACCCTGGTCCAGGGCCAGCCCAGCAGCTTCCAAGCTTTTTTACAGAGGGTAAAACCTCAGTGCTTGTGCTTTTTGTGTAAAAGGATCCTGCTCGACTCCTGTGTGGTGCCAGCTGTTCCCATCTGCTAACATCTGCCTGGAACTCCAACAAGGCAATGGAGACTCATGCAAATGAAGGCAGAGCTAATACTGAGATATGAAGGATTATTGTTGCTATTCAGTGCTAATGGCTTTCTGTTTATTGTGGCCATTTATCCCTATTCCTTGTACTTTTGTCATATCCTTCTTACAGGTACAAGTTACTGTCACTGAAGACTGGAAGCAATTTACTGGTGCTGCTACCTACGCACAACTTGCTAATTATGGACTAGGAGCAGGTGGAAGGAGCCAGGTACATTACGAATCTGGTTTGATTACTGAGCGAGCAGCTAGGCTCAGGGTTTCCAATTATGCTCTTTATGTTGGCAGCACATTTGCTTGTATCCTGGCTTCTGTTTCGGGAACCAGTACAGCAGTCCTGCTGGGTAGATGTGTGCTCCCAGTGGGAACTGGACTTGCATTGATTAGCCTGCAGGGATGGAGTCCTGAAAGCAGCACACCATGTGCTCAAATGCTCTGTGTTGTTGCCCCCCAATTTAGCATCTAAACACCCATTAAAACCCACTAGCTTCAACACTCATTGTGGAGGCAAGACAAAAACTCACTTGGTGGTGAGGTGAGCTTTAGGCATTTATTCTCTTGCTCTTGGATTTGTGGCTTTCCACTCTTCTTTCTCTGCGTAAGTACAGCAGAAGTTGCTGTCCGGGCACAGCAATGACTTCTCAGTCACTGCTGCTGGTTGTGCCACCACTCTGTCTGCTCTGTGGGTAGGAAGGAATATGCATTCACGTAGCTTCCACCTGAAGTCAGTAGATGCTGATGATTCCAAGAATGATCTGGATGAAAATATATAAGGAAACCTGTGTGAATTCTGGGAAAATTTGGAAATTCCTGGGAATGGGATGCAGAAACTCGAGATGAGCAGAGCATAAAGAGGGGAAGAAGCAGAACGCCATCAGGAGAGTTGTAGACCTCAAACCCAGCCTGGTAAATGAGGACAAATACTTTCCCTCAGCAGTAGGAAGCCCTGAAAAGGAGATGCATTTCTGAAGTGAGAAGAAAGCCCTACCATCCAGTGGGTATTTGTCAATGTTTTAAGTTCTTTTTCAAAAAAACACAGTGATTTTGAGTACCAATAACACCATCAAAATGCCAGGCTTTGTAAATTCAGATAGGCCTGACATGGCTCACCTCCTGTTTCCAATAACTGTTGTCATTAGGGCCCATCCCTTAAGTCATCTGATTTCAGCCACAGCTAGAAGGAGCACTGAAGGGAAGATGATCTTCCTCATCCTACCCAGCAAATCCAAGTATTGCTAAATGTGCCTGAGTTTATAACCGGCTCTGATGAGTTTAATATCAACCATCAAACATAATAGAGCAGACTGCCTGGATTCCTTTCCCAGGATAATAAGATATACTGAAGCAGGAACAATTCTTTTCATGTTAATAAAGCGAGTGCCTTTCATTGCAGTGGCACCATGAGGAATTTGAACTCAATTCAGAATAAAGCCCTTGATCTGGCAGCAGGCTGACTGGAAGCTGTTTGAATTACTCCTTTGTTTTAAGGTTCAGCAGTGTGAGTGTGAAGCTCGTGTTCTTCAGCAAATGATTGTAAATGAAATATCAGCTCCTTCATGAAGGGAACTTAGGGAAAAGGCCCCATGGATAAAGAGTGCACTGTGGGAGGTTACTGTTGTTAAGTAAATTTTGTGTTATGGTTTTACCCAGAGGCTGGATCACCAGCAATGTTCCTGTTTGGCAGCAGAGCCATCTCCAAAAGGTGTAGAGGTGAAAAGAACAAGTTAATGGCAGGTGACAGGACAAATGAATAAGAAGTAAGGTGACAGGAGATCAGTGGGACACAGCAGCACAGGCAAGCCCATGGGCACTGGTCATCTCCCAGAGAAGCACAGACTTACTGTTGCCTGAGACTGTTTAGTGCACAAGGATGAAGCTGGGAGTAGTCAGAAAAGAGATGTTTGTAATAGAGAAAGTCAAAGGTGCTGGCTGGTGAATCAGAAAAATGTGATTGCTCTCATCAATAGCAAGAGAAGGCATGAACATGGTGGTAATGAAGGAATTGAGCTAAACTCAGGAAATCTTGAGGCTCTGATTGGAGTCTGGTGTACTTTATGGGTTGGATAGGGCAAGAGATGCAGATGATCACTGTGTGTGGGTGTACATCATACCTAATCACAAGCATGGTTTGACTCAGGAAGACTCACACCGAGTGTGTCCTTGCATACCGACCTGTGGGTAGTTTTGTTCAGTATCAGTTCAGTTCATTTCCTTGGTGTGATGTTTTGTTCACCACTTGAAATTACATGTCAAGACCCTGTATGTCTGTAACAGGCTACTAGAAGTTAGCCACATGGTATGGCTTGGTGGTGACCAAGCTGGCAGAGCACTCTCAATGCCATTTCGTAGTCTGTGGGTTTAGCATGGTGACCACTCAGTGTAGCAGCTCTCAAAATGGGGAGCAAAGGGAGGGTTATTTCCCAAGTCTGGTCTGGGGAGGGGAGTAAAGTGCCACTGGCAGGGGGAATGGGGATTTTAGTGGCCAGAGATGCGACTGGCATATGAAAACCCATATGAGGGTAGGGTGGGCAGTGTCTGGGGACAAGCAGACATTTCCATACTGAACCAGTTTGTTCCACAGCCTGTCTCAAAACCTCAGATCTAATTTCCATTCCCACAGAGATGACTCCACACTACTGATTTCCTGAGATCCTACAGAAATCACAGGGGACAGTACTGAGCAGCACAAAGAAATGAGCAGTTCTGCAATATTGCTAAAGCACCCATTAAGTGGCTTACAGACTGCCTAACTGACAGCTCAGAAACTACCTGTCAGTGGGGAATCCAAAGGTTTGGCTTTTTTCTTCTAGTGGGGTTTACAAGTGTTGGTAGGAGGCCAACACTACTCTGTGTTCCCATCAGCAGTCCAAAACTGAGTAGAATTGGTCTGCTGTCAAAACATGATGGCACAACAATTTGTAATGGATTGTAGTGGGAAGCAAGATACACCTAACAGAGGGCAGTTCCTGGGATACAGTTGGCAGATACAGAATCATGACACCTCTGGAAAGGTTCTTAAGCCTCTACTGAGCCAGCAACTGAACAAGCAGAATTTTTCAAGGTATAAGCAGAGGATGCTGGAGAGGGGCTCTTCATCAGGGCCTGTAGTCATAGGACAAGGGGTGATGGGTTTAAATGGAAACAGGGGAAGTTCAGGTTAGATATAAGGCAGAAGTTCTTCCCTGTGAGGGTGGTGAGGCGCTGGCACAGGGTGCCCAGAGAAGCTGTGGCTGCCCCATCCCTGGCAGTGTTCAAGGCCAGATTGGACGGGGCTTGGAGCAACCTGCTTTAGTGGAAGGTGTCCCTGCCCATGGCAGGGAGTTGGAACTGGGTGATCTCAAGGTCCTTTCCAACCCAAACCATTCTGTGATTCTATGACTGGAGTGTATAAACAAGAAGGTGGGAGATATTGACTGTTCTTTGTGCACTGCATACCATTTTGTTGGTCTTATTTTGCAAACATCTTTGAAGCAAATGGAGAGGGGCAGAAAAGATCTGTGGTGTCAGGCACATATACTGAGATGCACAGCTCAGACAGGGTATTTTAACAAAGATGGAAGGTTAAAAGATAACTTGCTGAACACTCATGTTGAGGAAAATACCAAGTCCTAAAAGCTCTCTTGTATCTTGAAAAAAAACTTGTGCCAAAACCTAGAGCTGGCAAGGACTCCTCCAGTTCAGGTTGGCACATTTAACCATGAGGATCAGGGAAGAGGTTGATTCACAGCCTCTGGTGGGCTGAAAATCAAACCCAGGAATATGTGCTCTAGCCCTGCACTGGTATAGGTATGAATAGTGGTAGCTACAAGGTTCAAGTCACTTGGCTCAGTGCACAGTTCAGTATGCAAAATAAAAAGACTTATACAGGGTAGCCTGTATACTGCAGTAGCAGCCTATAGTAACCTTTCTGGCTTCCCAGGCAGCTCTGCACGTATGTTTTTCATGCAGCAATACAAGAAAGAAGCAGTTATTTTCATCAGCAGGGTCTTTTCTGTGTTTGAAAGTGCTTGGGCTGATCAGGGCGGTGTACTCTTAAGGAACATCACACTGGGAGTGTCAACCATGTCTGCTTTTTTTTTCCAAGCAAGAGACACAGACTAACTGTGTCTTTCTGAATTCTGCTATGGTGTCTTTTAGGAAATCATGGAAAAGAAAAGGGTCAGAGTTGTTGTCATGTCTGGTTGATTGCAAAAGTAGAAATCAGTCTTCTCTAGCTTCAGTGTATTTGCCTCCAAAAAACCCCATCACCTCTCAATGACAGCGCATCAGAATATGAAACGCTGCAGTTATTCAGTTAGAAACAGCTTGCTGTTGCTTCTGCCTGTTTAGCCTTCCTCCACTCAGCTCATGTCACTCAAAAAATGACTTCCACTGAAGGGAGGGGATGCCTCGTAGGCTTGCCAGATTGCGGTTTAATTGGCTTCATTCCCCAGAGACTGAGACTCAGAAGAAGCTTTCAAAGTTGAAATGACAGTGGTGCAAGAAATGGTTTCCTCCTTCTCCTTCACTCAACTTCCCTGCGTGTGTGTCCCCTCCTTACAGAGCTCATCAAAGGATGTGCTTGAGAAGAACTCATGCTGAGGAGCATTCAAGCCTTCACTCCAGTGGCATGCTGGGAAGGGAAGGCATGCAGAAGGGGACAGGACATGACAACATACTACCATAGGGATGCAGATGCACCTGAGAGGAGTGATCCCCACCTGGGGCAGGAAGACGTGCCTGAGCTCGCCCAGAATCGAGGAGAGAGGCAGGCGGGTTTTAGCAGGGTGCATGCAGAAAGACCTCCGAGTAGTTGCACACTGACAAGCTGTCAGGGACAGTGTCTCCTTGCTAACTGCAATACCTCTAGTATATCTGCATGCTGTGCATGACTTGGGCTTCAGAAAGCATTTCAAAGCCACTAACTGGATTCAGATATGCAGTTGCTATTGCTTTTTTATTACTTGTTTTAATTATCTGCTTGAATATGTTAATTGATTAGATTGAGCCTATTCAGATTAAGACAGTGCTGCTTCTGAAGTCTTAGTTCCAGTGATTCAGACCAGCTACTATCTACGTATGTCCCTGGCTAATGTACAGAAACAACAGAGGAAAGATGAAGCGTCTGCTGTGGAGGCCATATGGTTATTTATAATAGCTTGTCAGAATAGGCCCACTGCTCATGGGCAGGCTGAGAAATCCACAATGAATGGCTGTTCCTTGAGGCAAGGTCTTGACCAGATTATGGGAGCTGAAGTTGTCACTGACAACAAATGATGTCACAAGCATCTCTTGCAGCCAGAGTTAAAGACTACCAGATCAGAGGGGCAGGATGTATGGGAAGTGAGCAGTACCTGGAAATCACACATTAGCATTGCAAACATTTGCTGTCTGTACTCTGGATGTGCATCAGGCTACTGGAGGCAGTCCACAGCAGGCTATTTATCTGCTACCTGTTGTTTCTTGAACCATTGGCATTTCAATCACTTCTCAGCTCTGTGGCCACAGTCTGGAGAAAGGCAACAGCATCCTTTGTCGACACACAAACACTCCTCCCCACACCGATGCTAGCAGGCTTTGAGTCAAGATGTTTGCAACTTCCTCTGTGAGAAGCAAAACGACTCAAGAGAGGGCAGAGAAGTGATTCAGAGCAGCCTGTGGAGAAGGACTTGGGGGTGTTGGTCAATGAGAAGCTGAACATGAACCGCTTCAGTGTGTGCTTGAGCCCAGAAGCCCCCCATGTGCTGGGCTGCATCAAAAGCAGCGTGAGCAGCAGGTTGAAAGAGGTGATCCTGCCCCTCTGCTCTGCTCTCGTGAGACCCCACTTGCAGCACTGTGTGCAGTGCTGGTGTCCTCAACATCAGAAGGACATGGAGCTGTTGGAGCAAGTCCAGAGGAGGCCATGAGGATGATCAGGGGCTGGAGCACCTCCAGTGTGAAGACAGGCTGAGAACATTGGGGCTGTTCAGTCTGGAGAAGAGAAGCTGTGTGGAGACCTCAGTAAAGAAGTAGGCATTCTGTAAGGGTGACATCTTCCAAAAGGTTTAGTGCCTGATCCCAAATCTCAGTATTCATACTCCATCTTCAGCTGCTGCTTAGTCCTGGAAACCTCTACTTCCAAGTGTAATTCCTCTGCCAGATCTCAGCTGGCAACAACAAGGGTTGCACTCAACCTTAATAGTGTGAGCCAGGAAAAAGTCTACTCAGTTTTGTTGTCCTTGGTGAATTTATGTTCCTAACTCACAAAGATAAATCAGATGGCTTAATGAACATTATTCATGTTAAAGGGGACAATGAAGCTCTAGTGAGATAGGTAAGCAGTTGTTGAGCTAGATGATTACTTCCCCCTGCTTTCTTTCACTAATCTAAATGAGGAAAGTAAGATTCACTCTGTTCAGCTACAAGACCTGCAACAACCTGTTCAATTTGACTCTGTCAGCTGCATCTTGCTTTGCCAGCACCCCTCTGACTGACCAGTCCACCCTGATAGCTGTGCAAAGCAAGTATGTCCCAAGGCTCTTTGTGGGTTGTTCTCACCCATCACTCTCTTGAACAGATGTCAACAGACATCTCTGCATTTCCTCCCCAGGGAGCTCTGGGGAAGTGGAGCTTTGGAGAGACTGATGATGCCAGGCTGGAGCTGGTGGGGAAAGCTGAAGGGATCTTACAGAGCCATGCTGGTGTGAAGTGTCTGATCTGTGTGTTTGCAGCCATGTGAGAAGATTCATATGTGGCCAGCACAAACCTCCCTTCCTCATGCAGAGGGAGAGATAAACACTGGGTTCCCATCTGAAGATAAAAACACTCATGTAATTAAGGATGAAGTGCTGGGGCATGCTGGCACGTACAGCCAGGAACCGCTTGGCAAATTCCCTGCGTCCTTCAACCCTTTCCTCCGTCTATTTCCCACAGCAGGATCTGATGTATGAATTGTTACTAGCATTGTTGCACTCCATCCTGTTCCCCAAAATAGAGAAACAATTGTGAGGCTACAAAAATAACCAGGAGCAGAAATGGCTTGTCCCTTTAGCTGCGTCACCATAATGTCAGCTTTCAGCACTGGAAGAGCGTCACAGTCTTTGCTGAAGTCTTTGCTGTTCAGTTTGCCTAGGTGAAATTATACTGTTCCTGCACTTATCATGCCTATTCACAGTAATCCTTGTAAAACTTTAACCAAACTCCTTAGCTGGATTCCTGCTTTCAATAGTGAGGATATAACCTGTGTTACCCAGCTCTGCATCTTTCTTTCTTGGCTGCTTCCCCAAGATGCTCCTAGAGTTTAAGGGTGCCTCTTCCAAGGAATTGGAGAGACCTTTGCAGGAGCAGCATTTGTTCTCTCTGATCAGCCAGGAACTCACTCGCTGATGGTACAAAACCAGAGTACCAACCTTCTGCAGTAATGCTGCTGGTTAAATGATGCCTGCTAGGGGAATAAGATAATGGAAACAGTTATGTGCCATTCTGAACCACATCAATCCTGTTACACAGGTAAAGGAGATGGATGACTGAAAGACCATGGTGATAAGGATGTCCTAATAAGTGCCCAGTAGCTTTTGTATCTACTTTCCAGAGATTATATCTTTCAGTCTCAGGAATATAATAGACTGAGGTTTTCTTGTGGACTGTAAACTATGCCAATGTAAATGAGAGCAAATCCAGTGCCTTCACTGAAGTTTTACCGCTTTATGGCAGCTGAAGGTCTGGCTCCACCGCTTACTGCCTCTATAGGCAAGTCCAAGAACTTGCTTGACAAAGCTTGTGAGTCTGCAGCTGCTTAGAGATGAGCCTCAAGACAAAATCAGAGGTCCACACCAGCACGAGTGGTTTTCTCCCCACATTTCAGGGCTGAGTCTGGAGTTGCTGCACAGGTCAGGGTATCATAAGCCAAATTTTGTTCCTCCAAGGCTTTATGTCTCCCCACATGTTCTGAGCTGGGGGAATTCAACCTTGCAGCTGCCTAAACAGAACTCTATCCCCGCGTTTCAAGCTGAAGGGACATTGATCTGGGCCACAGGGACACACAGCTTTAGATCTCGCAGCTGGGATTAGCCTGAGGCCAAAACAACAGCGCTAGCGATGCAGTTGTAAGCTTTGTCTTTCTTTTGCTATACCATCTCTGCACACACATCCCAGCAGTGGAACAGGGGAGCTCTCCGAACTTCCACAAGCAAAACTTCCTCCTATGTGCTGAGCCTCACTTGGAGCTGACCTTAAGTTCCCTGTACTCAGTACCCAGCAGCATTACACACCCCAAAGATGCTTGCGGCAGGGAACTCTGAGGCCAGAAAGTGATATCTGAAAGGACTGCTAGGTCGTCACTACAGGCACGGATCTATACAGGAGAGCATAAAAGAGCAAAGAAGAAAATAATAACAAAAATAGAGCTGGAAGAATGAAGCCAAAATTGTGCAGGAAATAGCAGCAAAGAAGAAAAAGTGTTTGGAATAGAGTTGCTGCAAAAGGTCGTTGCAAAAGTCAGGACAGGCTCAGAGATGGTGATGACAGGAATACTAAGCATATGAGGAAATGTAAATACATTCCTTTTCCAGGGTTCACAGAGGGATAATGGGAGCAGTGCTGGCGACAGCCGTACACTTTTAAAAGGAGTAAAAAAAAATAATGAAGCTACTCCAGGTAAAGTAAGAGCAAGGAATAAAGGACTTGCTCTTGTCACAGGCTGTTAGAGTTTCAGGGCAACGATTCAGCTCCTGAGGATCTCAGCAGTGAGGTGGGAGAAGCCAGGGTTATGCTAGATGGATGGACCTCCCTTGTTGTGTGGCCATAATGAGGTCTCATGGGAAGGTCAGGCAAATGACACAGGTAGTAATGAATCAGGGTCCTTGAATTCAGCAGCCAGTGGGTCCAGCCAGCCAGAAAACACATGGGGAAGTGTAATTTGATTAAAAATCATCTGCAAGGACTAACGAAAGAAAATCATACTTAACAAATTATATGGAAACTTACTGCTCCTGAAGTGGGTGACATTCAGAGCTGACAGTAGATGCCGTGGGTGTAATTTACCTGGCCTTCAGTACAACCTTCAGCATAGAATAAATGAATACATTACATTTGCATTTATATAGCTCCTTCTCATCCACACACCACTGCAAAGCACTTTGCAAACAGCACATGGGCCATGCAAAAGGTGCATCCGTGACAAATTGGGACAAAGAGATTATTGGGAAAGCCAGTCCTGAAGAGGCTGTGGATTGGCGACATGGATGGCTCTTGTTGGAGGTGCCTGGTCCACACCCAGGTGCCCATAGTCTATTCACAGAGAGACACTTAATGATGGGGACATAATAAATCACTTGGAAGACTACAGAAGCAAATTCCTGCTGGCCAGCTCACACAGACTTTCCCTCTTTCCAAGGAGAATCCCAATCAAGGGGTATCTGGGCTGCCCCCTACCCTCTTTTGGCTTTTAGGGTGTACGTTGCTCTGAAGTAGCCTCACACCTCCCAGGTCCTGCAGCAGCAGGCGGAGCTGTATTAGTCAATACATCCTGCTCCTGCTGAGGATGGTCCATAATGAACCAGCCCCTTAGCAAAACACATGTAAAAAAAAGCTTTACTTTTAAGTGGCCTCTGCTATAGCAATAATATAAGATACTGCACTTTATAGAAGCATCTGAAAGCCTCATTTGGAATTGGTCATAATATTTTAATAGGTGATGAGAGTTTTTTTCAGTGAAAACTAGAAGAATTATTTCCAGGAAGCTGAGATGTGCTTTATGTCACCCTTATAAAGAAAAGCAAACCCCAAAAGTGTGTCTTTTTTATTTTAATGAAAGATGGTTGTTGCATAGTTCTGCAGTTGAAAATATTCCTGTGGTTGAGCCCAGTGAGCAATCACTTCAAGGCTATGCAAGGCAGGGGGATGGCTTTTCACACTAAAAGTTTCAGAATCGTGACTGATGTGGAAGAGTTAAAGATGACTTTCTTGGCTCACTAGTGAAATCAGCTTGGAATTTCAAATTGTCATCTCAGGAGAATCAGTATTAACTGCTCCCCCAGGTCTGGCACCACACCAGAGAAGCTTGTCCTGGCACTGCTTTGTCACTAAGGAAGAGACAGGCTCTGCTGTCCATCTCTCAAACTTAATGGCCAAATAATGAACAGGAGTTTATGGCACATACAAGAAATGGACACTGGATTTGTGAAGGTTTTCTAGCTTCAGTATGGTTGCACTTTGAAAACCAAATGTCACTGCACTTCTGTTTTATTGAGGAGGGGTTGTGAAAAAATTGGGGAGAAGGGGTCTGGTCTTTCCCATTCAAGCAGTTTCCTGAATCCTGGGAAATTAAAGAGAGGAGGCAGGAAGGTCCTACCAACTGTGGGTTCAGGATATAGGCCAAGGAGTGCAGCTCCATGACCCTGGTTCCAGCAGAGGGGGACCATGCCTTGGTCTCCTTGCACTCGGACCCTGGACGCAAGTATGTGTATGGTCAGCCGCAGCCAGGATGCTCATGGTCTCTACTCTCTTCTGTGCAATGTATATTCTGTTCAATTGCTGCCTCAAGTAACTGACTTCACAGGAATTGTGTCACCAAGGATTTGAGCAGTGTATTGGCATGAGATCTGCAAAGCACTTTGCAGTTCCTGGGTATCAGTTTATCCTGTGGGCTTGCAAGCATTTCATTATCTCCAGCATTGCCATAGTCCCACAAGGCTACGTCGCTCCACATAGTGGAGTAGCCATACGGTACTGAAAACTTGTATGTGGAAGGAATAGCTATCAGCAACTTAAGTGGCTCCACAAACTATTTGCAATCTTTTAAATTAAAAAGACTCTCGTGTTCCTTCGTAACTTGTAACCATGGTTCATTTTTTCTGCTTTAAAGCCGTATAAAGCGCTTTGCCAGTATAAATAAGTCACTTCAAAATCCATTGCAAAGTTCTCTTCTTCAAACAGTGCCTGACTTATTTGAAAAGCATTTACTCCATGAAACAATCATGAGAAATTGCACCGGCAGCCAAAGACAAGCTGTCTCCAGAGTCTGATTTTAACAGATTATCTTTATTAGAAAACACCGGGGAGTGTTAGTGAATGACAACTTGGAGAACTGGTATATGGCAGTCTTTTCAACAGCTCTCTCTGCACTTACTCCACATCAATCTTCAAAGAGTATCTCTTTCAAGGCTTATCTCATCAGCTCCAATTTTAGAAACAACTTAATAAAGTGCATTTATCCCCTCTTCTCCACATGGAAGCTTGGTTAGTTCAGTTTTTGTGTGGCTCTTATATGCATCTCAACCTTGATCTCTTTATCCTAAAAATACACTTATCAGACTTTGATGAAGGGCATCTTCTCCTCCTTTTTCACACCTTGAGGCTGACATCTCTGAGCTCTGCTCATGCCATTGCACTAAACTGGTCGTTTTTTTTGCAGTTCAGCTTTTAACGTGGGTCAGTAATGGTTGTAGCAGGGGGTTTGTTATCCCACTGCCTTCATATTTCAGCATTGTAAGGCACGGGACATGGTCAGTAGTACTGTTTTGCAGGAAGACAATGTGCTTTTCTCCCAGACTTCCAGGGCCAGTCAATGTATGCGCACAGTGGAGCCAGAGTCTACCTAAACTCCCAGGTGCCATGTATATATTCTTTAACATCAATATTGTTTAATGGTACCCAGTGTGCATTTTAATGGGACTTGTCTCTTAACACATGCCAGGCCTAAACCAAGATCTGCTCCCATTTGAAACTCCGCTAAAAAGATAAACAGAACTTTATCATGGAAGAAAAATACATTTTGGCACAATGCAAAGATCTGTTAGTGTCTTCCTTCTGCTTTTATGTTCTTTTCAGTGGAAATACTGATATTTTGTTGTTATAATGTGGAGCAAAGGGGTGTAATTCAGGCTGAGTCAGCTTCCAGGGGCTTTTTATACAGCCTGTGGGTGTTTCTCAGTAATTCTGTATTATGGGATGGCCTTGAGACCTTTTCTCTTCAGCCTTGTTCTCAGGAGAGCCGATTGCAATTCTGACTTCTGTGCTCACTGTCCTCCACTATGTGTCCCGGGGAGGGGACAGGCAGAGAGGGGAGACACCTCTACAGGAGGGGAAAAAAACCCCACAATCTGCCATTCCTGTGAGGAGTGAGCTGAGCTCCCTCTATGTCTCCCTCGCTCACAGCAAGGACAGCACAATTCCTAGGCCCTGAGAGCACCCCAAATCTCACAGGCCTTCATGGGACTGTCCCATTTGGCTGCAGTGGTAGTGCTGTGGCTTCCCACTTTAACTGGGCTGCTTTGCTAAGCTTGTTTTGTTACTCCTTGCTTTTGCCTCTTGCCTCTCATATCATCCTGGTGGCCGGTTTTCTGCTCCCATACCTAATATTCCACCCTTAGTATTTTATATACGGCAGGGTCCCCCAGCAGAGTCATGCACCCCTCGCTGCCACATAACCCCTTTGCCCTGGAGGGTTCATACACTTTCACCCTGAATCAGGTTTTGCCTCTCCTCAGCATTGTCTCCACTGCTATCAATCAGCCTTTTTCTCCCCTGGGATCCTGGGCGTCTTCCCAATGGCATGCACATTTGCACATGACTGTTGCTCTCTTTTTTCTCTGGTGTCAACAACAGTCCCAGATGATGTAGATGATCTAGATGATCTTAAGGACCTTTCCAAACCTGACTATTCTATGATTCTATGATTCTATGAGATGTGTATCAAGGAGACCCACTCGAATCTAAGGTGGTTAAAATGGTTTTGGGAATAAGCCATGATTGAGTTTCCAGGGGTCAAAAATGGAAGCATTTCTCTTGTACGTGGTGTAAATCTTACCAGTTGTGTGTTCAGTTCACTGTTGAAAGCTACTGCTGCACACTAGATTTGTGTGGACTTGATGGTATCACTAGCATTCATGTTTTTATGCATTGGAATAATTTCTGGAGTGACCACATTTAAGAGAGTGAATTCTCTCTTAAAATGAATTCCTTTTGACCCACCAAAACAGAGCAGAGCGTGGGCTGCCTGGCAGCATTAGCAAGACAACTGAACAACCAGTAGCCCTCTTGTCACAGCAATGGCAAGGGTAATGCAGGAGGAAAGAGATCAATTAGCTCTTCATGTTGGAATAGGGGGCACATCATGAAAAAGAAGTCATTCAGAAATTAATGACTGAGATGGCGTTTAAAACAAATCAAAGATATACACACACCCCTATTCTCACACAAACTCCTGTAAGATGATTTCATAGAGAGGGGACTGATCTTGTCCCTTGCCCACCACTGGGAGCCATCATTTGTCTTTGCTTTGTTCTCACCACAAAGATGCAAATGGGGTGAGAAATAGCTCGGCAGGGATCTAAGCTCATGATAAACATGAGAGTAATATTGGGCTGCCTTATAAATGTAGTCCAGCTTTATCATTGTTCCTGCATGAGAATGCTCAGTGTTCTCTATGCTCCGGCTTTCCCTCAAAGGCTTCCTTTAGGGATGACGCATCAGCTGGGAAAGTGTTGTCAGAGAACATCCATGGTGATCTTCTGACTTCACAAGAAAGATTTCAAACCCTTACCTGAGCAAGTTAAGGCTGCTGGGAACATTAAAGTCTGTCTCTGGTATTTATAGGGAGTCAGTAGTATATGTCTGAGAAATTTCCTAACCCCTGGAACAGCAGAAACATGTTTTTTTAACTGATTATAGCAAAGGTTATGGAAGTGTTGGCTGGATTGGACCCATGCTGTCAAGACTGCCTTAGGATAACTCAAGATATTTGGGGCTCATAGTGTCAATATACAACCTTTTTTCAACTCTACTTCCCCTGGTTACCACTCTTTGAAAAGAAGGCATAGCTGCTCAGGAGATTTTCCCACATCCTGTATCATCCCTCCTTACAGAGAAAAGGAAATTGGCATCTGGAGGATCCTTCAATTTCTACTAGACAAACAGCTCCTTAAACCAGGTAAACCAAGCAGTGTGTTTTCAAGTACTGTACAGTACCAAAACAGTGATGCCAGTGTCCAAGACTTGGGGAGAAGACACTCTCCTTCCACATCCCTTTGCCTTTCTTGCTCACAGTGGCAGAGACCAGTCCCAGCCCTTACATGCCTTGTTCTGTTTCGATGCACTGCACGCAGTGACCAAAGGAAAACTACTAAGGGCATGCTAACAACATTTTCCCTCTTAGAGTTTAATGCCAGAGGCCAAAGCCCAAAGTCACGTGCTTTGGGCAAAGTTATCTTTTTCTTTAGATCTTCCAAATTGCTGAGCATTTCCAGTTCAGCGATGTCAGTGGTACTCCAAGTCCCCAGAAAGCACATTGCGAGTCCTCACAGTCAATGCTACTCTATGTCCTTTAGTCCTGGGGAAAAAATACCAATCAGTTGTCTCAAAATGCACAAGAAGAGCTTAAACTTATGTCTAAAAATATCCTGCTCTTATCACCGACAAGTCCTTCCTTTTAATTTCCTAAAAAGGCAAGACCTGAGTATCTTCATTCCGTTTCTAAGCCTACAGGTCTATTAATGTATGTGTATCCTGACAGTAGAGAGGTAAAAGATTATACAGAATCTTCCACCTTTGCTATTTGAGTGAGAGAACTGTTACGCAGCTTGTCATGAAGACTCTGCTGTGCACAAGGAGCCAAGAGGAAAAAATCTGTGGACAAAAGGCTGTTTCTACATTAACAAGTAATACAGTGCAATAGAAGTAGATCTGTAGTTCCAAGGACCAAAGTTGGCAATATCCATCAGGATACTTTATTGTGGAAGAGCTCCAGTCTGGTACTGTAAACGGCCATTAGAGGCTGGAACTCATCAGGGAGGTCCCACATCTTCCAGTTTAGTTTCATTTGTAAAAACCTCCAGTTTGTGCACTCTGTGACCATTCGGCGATGTAAACCAATGCATGGGGAGTGAAGGTGATCAGATTTGCTTTAGAAGTTCTTCTCTGATTTGAACTTGAACCAAAGCAGAACACACACCCCCCAACCATTTACAGGTTTGTTCAGTACATGTTCCAGCATCTTCTGTGTTTTCTGATGCATACATGAAATGGGAAGCTCTCATTTACAGAGGTCTCAGGTGCATGTGTACATGTGCACATGTAAAGCTGCATGTCCAGGATCTTGTTATGACATTGCACAAGCAAGGGTAATCTGTGACAGTGTTTTTTTATCTTAAAAGTATGTCTTATCAGTAAACAGGAGGTCTTACTCTGTGATATGAAAAGTGCAATTTAGGCACAGGTTCAGCATTTGTATTACAGTTTTCCCCTTGTTTTATGTACCCATTCCTATCTCTAAATGGAAGAGGTGAAGTTGCATTACTACTTCACAAGACTAAAGCAACCCATAGTGCACTGGTGAGCATTAAATAGCAATCTTTATATGCCCTTGAAGAAATGCAGAAAACCTCTGCCTGTAAGGACATGGAAAATTGTTAGAACACAGAAGATAAATGGTGGCTGACAAGGGACTGTAGGATGAGGCCTGTTTTTGAGGAAAGACCTAATAAAGTAAAGGTGACTTACAAAAGCTATCCTTTCAAAAGGAGATAAATTCAGAGATCTGTCTCACCAGAAGTGCGGTACCAAGGAACTCTAAGACCCTGCCTGCTTGTAAGGGCAGAAGCGACCTGCCTCCATCTCCTCATACTGCAACTTCTTGCAACAAAACTAGGCTTATGCCCTTGTGAATTTGCCTTGTGTCCTCACCTCCCATGTGACAAAACATCCCTGGAGGTCTTGGCTGTTTTTCCCAGGTGGTTGTACTGTAGCAGCATCTCCTGGGAACTATGTGTTCCTTTGGTGCTCAGGCAGCCTTGCATGCAATAGGGACAGCAAAGCAGCTGGGTCAGTGCTGGGAGGGTCAGCACATACTAAGGTCCTTGGGGCTAAAATCAGATGAATTTTAAGGTGAGACAGCTAAGGTACAACTTTGTGGCCTTATCCGTTGGAGGGTCGGTGTATATTTTAGTCAAAACCTGGCTGAAGCACTTAGAATAAAGCTTGACTCCCTGCACAGCATGGCAGAGAGACGGGAGGGAAGTAAAGAGCAAGGCTGGGAGTCAGGGTCTGCACCAGTGTGTGTAAGTGCTTCCAAAGCAATCCTGCAGTGAACAACAATAAAAATCAGACCCTGAACGTGTTTCATGGATCATAGAGTAACAGAGGTCAAAAAAGGAGCTTGGGATCACCCATTCCCACTCCAATCCAAAGCAAGGATAACCACCAAGTGAGAGCTGGTGGCTCAGGGTGTCTCAAAAGATGAAGGCTCCAGCATTTGCCCTCTCCCGTGGTGATTCTTTTTCCTTCCTCTGTCCGAAACTCTTCTTGCTGCAGCCTGTGCCCATTGATCTTCAATTCTGCAGGGATGCAGTGATGCCTCACACTCAGCTGCTCCTGCCCTATAAAGCTGCTCCTCACAGCTGGCCCCAGGGCTGCCCAAGTAGACGATTTTGCCTTTGTTTTTGCTGCACTTCAGGATGTTACAGCCAGGATGTGGCCCCGCAGGTCCCCAGCCAGCCTTTTTTAAAGCAGACCTCAGCTAGTATAGCTAATGAAGACTTACCACAAGCGTCAGCAAAACCATTAGGCTCTGTCTCTGAATTTAGAGAAAAGTACTAACGGCAAGGCAGTCCTCTAGAGGATGACAAGGAAAAGGACATGAAAACAGAAACCAGACTGCCCCAGTCCCTTCAGTCTTTTCTTGGATGATGAGACTTCAGAACTATCTGGAGCTTATTCACTTGGTACCAATTTCTAACAGACCATGGCTGAAGCTGTGATACCTCCAGCAGAAGTCTCCAGCACTTGTGCTAGGAGAAAACCACTTTGAAACACAAGGAAAGCTGTCCACTCTCTGGGACCAGCCGCTTGAGGGAGCCAAGATGACGTGCACTAAGAGCCAGCGGCTTATACAAGCATTTTTGGGAGTGTTTTAGCTGGAATGGCTCTCTTTTGATGTAATGCTAAATCAGGTGGGCCAGAAAGCTCTGAGAGCTTCTGTCTCCGGTTTAAATGCTTTTTAATTTGGCTTCCAAAGAAAGCCTTGCACAGTTGTGCTGTTTGTGTTTAGGCTGTCCCCCTTTATAAATTTTGATGGGGCGTGTTTCAGTTTCCAACAGATTTCAATAGCTGTTCAGAGGTCTTGACATTCTACAAGTTGCATGAAGATAGATAGAAAATAGTCCTGAAAATAGGCCATGAGGTCCTTTTATTAAATCAGCTCATAATTCCAACAAAATTCGACAAAATACACAACTTATTGGCACACAAAATTTCCTTCAGGTCCAAGCTTACTGTCTCTATTTTAAACACTAAGCACTCCATAGAAAAGGAAGTAAAGTTATAGGAAAGCAGTTATATGCCATAGGAAATCAGGATCCAGTGGTCAAGGAGATACTCATTTAGGTATTACCCAGTGACTTTTTCAATATGGTTTCCTTTTCCCCAGACCCTCTCCGCACAACTCTCTCTTCCCGAGGCCTAGGTACTATTTTCTCCTATCTCATGCAATCCAACTGCTACATTAATGTTAAGCCAGCATTTTCAGGAACATTGTGACTCCAAGGAGAAAGCTCAGAGACTTAACTTGTCCTAGCTTTTTTAGCCTGTGGGATTTACCATACAGCGAAGATCTCTCCATGGAGCCAAGAGACTTCTCCAGCTCTTTTGGATCCTACAGGAAATCTTGCCTCTTCTAACAGGACTTTGTACTATCTTATTCAACAGTGTCAGTCTGAGGGTATCTGCATGCCAACCCCCTCAGTGACCCTGTGTGAGGGTGGTGGGATCTTTTACCCATGGCAATCTTATCCCTGAAAGACTACCATCTCCACAGGCATGACATGAACGAGGACGAGAGAAAACTGAGAGTCAAGGTAAGAGACAAGGAGAGGCAGAGCAACCTAAAAGAGAAGGTTACACACAATGCTTATGTAGCACCTACAAGGACCACTACAACCCTCCTTCTCTGGTTTTACTAAGCTGTACTCTTCTGTGGGTGTTTTACGGGCAAGATAGATAGGTTTTTGCAAAGGCTCCTAAAGGAAAACTGCAAAACTTTGTTCATGTTTTGTAAACTATTCTTTAGGTTTCCTTTAAAATGCAGTTCAAGTTTCAAAAATGATTACTACAAACCTATGGAAAGTGACAACACAACACTTTGGTTTTACTTGTAATTCATCTCCACACATACTGGGGAATAGCATTAGCATTTTGGCAGCAGTGTTACATTATGAGCTCTCATTTGGGTTTTTGTTTTCTCCCAAGTGGATTTATTTCTTGCCCAGATCAAATGCAGAGACTGCTCCATCCATCGGGTCCATGGCATGCAAAGGAGATGTTATCGAAATGCATCTTACATCCTGGCAAGGAAAACTCAACATCAGCAGAGGCATTCAGCAAGTGGACAACAGAAACAGATGCCTGAAACAAAGTTCATATTAGCAGATACTGTATCACATAAATCAATTAATAATAATAATAACAACAATAATAATAATAATAAAGAGAAAGCAATGACATCATTGCTATACACTGAAGTGCAACAGCAGTGAGTCCAGCCTATAATGCCACTTGACTGTAAGCATAACTTTTGAAAGACTCCACCAGGGGCAAGGAATAGGGTTAGCACATGACAGAAGGATGATAATAAGCACCATGCCTCTTGCCCAGAACAAACTTTTCTTCTGAATAGACAGAAGATGTCAATTCAAGAGCCTTTAAAATAGACCTCATTTTGCAGTGTATGTATGTACGTGTCTCCTTCTCTCTCTCTTTATATGTAAACACACACATATTTCTTTCCCCAGCATCGCAAAAGATGGAATGGCCTATAGGTAAAATGCCTGTACATGAAGCTTCATGGTATCAAAATCTGTCTCCTCCCAGGAGTCCCAAGTATATATTGCAGAAGCTGTTGCGAAGGAGTAAAAATAAGCATCAGTGCCATCCACCTTCTGTTGTCTTGTCCTTGTACTCAGGAAAACACGTGCCTATATTTAGAAAGTAGAATTAGCACTAAAGCAATTTTCACATCACTGGTCCTTCATTCTCCTCAAATATTGTTTGTGGTATCTGCTTCCATGCAAGAGGATGGGGTCACATAAAAGCAATCACAAGGATGGAAATGTTCTCAGCAGGAGGAAGAGGGATTATCAAAAAGAAAAGGAATAAGACTTCCGTATGTTTTGTAGTCCTGGGCATCCGTATGCCATCTGAGCTGTGTAGAGTGTTAACAGATAGATCTAAATATAAAGAATGCATTATTTATTAACTTATTAAGGTTTTAAAAAAGGAGCTGAATCTGTTTGACTAATAAGCTACATCAGATCACATCCGTAGGAAGACACACAGATATAACTTGGCTGAAGTAGGCACAGGTCTTCGAGAGGCCATTCAGGAACTTAGATATAAAGTTACTTTTCTTCTAGGGAAAGTACACAGAACAGTGCCATTCTTTAATAAGTTTGATGACATCTATATGCCATTCTATTACCTACCTATGCCCAGCTTCCCCAGGTAGATAGGCGTAATTCCAGATCTATTTCAAAACAAGATTTCTCCAATGGAAAATATGATAACAGAGACAATTAAATGGAGAAAACACTGATACATAGCATGAAGGCTGTTTGTTGGGATCTCATGATCTTCCAGACCTTTGGAATAAGCAAAACAAACCACTGAATGCACCAGGATGTAAATAGTTAATTTACAAGTGGCACAGCCTGGACCAACTTTCTCAGGCCATCTTCTCAAGAAGTCTGCATCTGTATTTGCATCCTTGCCTATGTATGCTGAATGGAGAGAGATTAGCTGGAGTGATAATGACTTCTGGAGTCTGATGTCTTGATTGTCTCAGCCCTTGATTTCAAGGCATGCATTATAAATTGTTTGTTTATGTATTTATCCACTGCCTTTTGCCACAGTCTTTCTTAAAATCTCACTTTGAAAACTATGCTGTGAGTTAGCCTAAGGAGCTAATCTGAATGCAATAGTGCTGTTTGGATGCCTATTGATAACTTCTGAAGCCGCTGGTCAATGTTGATGCACTTGGCAGGCTGAAGTGTCAGAGAGGAAGTTTCCACTGGTTATATTTGATGAAAAAGAGGGAGAAAAAGTGACAATGTTCCAGGCTGCAAGCTAAATTCAGCTCATCCTAGAGAAAAAAAGGGCTTTGCCTCAAGGCACAAGGTCTTAATACAAGCATTATACTTTTGCTCATGGGATGCTCTTTGTTTCATGACTTCCTTTTATTCCATTGTCTCCACATGGTCAGAAACTGGTGTGAGATGTAATTGAAAGAACAAGCATTACCTGTGTTTTAAAAGGAAATCCTCCAAAAAAAGAATGGGTTTTGTTTGGAACTCATAGGTGGTTTTTTTTTCTTTTTTGTACTCAAGAAGAAAAACTTTATTTTTTTTTTTCCCCTGTTCTACCTGTAAAATTAAATTACTTCTTGCTTTTGAAAAGGTCACATCACCTGATGTGGTAATTGCATGCAGATGTTATGCAATTGTTCCTCATACTCCTATAAAAAGGCAGTAATTGGAAGAGTTTCTTGGATGTTATTATGTGGCAGGTACCTCCTGGGGACAACAACAATAGCTATTCATCTGGAGGCAACAGTTCCCTGTAGGGAGAGCAGAGCTGCCTGCAGAAGTGGGCCTGGATCAGGGGAAGTTACCTCTCTGGCTCTTCCCCAGGGGCGGAGTGTGGGCAGATGAACTTTGTGGGCTCCATCCATCTCCCTTGCTTGGAAAGCAGCACATGCATTGCATGCACCATTCCCTTCCCCAGAGCAAAACCCCTCAGCTACAAAGGACAAACACTGCCCACAGGTGACCAACCACAGCGTGGCAGCTCGGCTCACTGCTTGGTGATGCAGGGGAGCAGGGCAAGTGGGGAGGGCTCCTCATCCACATGAGGACAGAGGCATCAGGTGTGAGCCTTGCTCCCTGCAAGAGGATCTGTGCCTGGACGTCAGCAGCAGAGGACGTGAAGTGAGACCTGCTGGCTGCTGGCTCCCTTCCCTCTCCTGCCAGATACCCTCGAGGGCTTGCTTGGGACATTTGTCTCAGCGGGGTGGAAGAGAAAAGGTCTGCAGCTCTGAATCCCTCTTTACTGGAACACTCATGTTGGGACTAAACGTCTAATATATTAAAGGAAAACAACGGGCTCTTCCCTGTGTTTCCTATTGCTGGCTGCAAAGCCCTGCTTTGGCTAACAGTATTGCCCAGCCTTCTCAAGCCTACAGAACTGTTCTTAGGTCTTCTGTCTCCAGCTTTACCTGGAATGGATGATGAAGTCCATGCAGTAATTACAGAATCACAGATTGGTTTGGGTTGGAAAGGACCTTAAGATCATCCAGTTTCAACCCCCTGCCGCGGGCAGGGACACCTCACACTAGACCATGTCACCCGAGGCTTTGTCCAACCTGGCCTTGAACACTGCCAGGGATGGGGCATTCACCACTTCATAATACACAGTATTTACATATTACACTTACATTGGAAAACTGACTTTAAATGGAGCCTCATAATTTATAACTCAGTGTTTATGAGTTTCTGTTCAGAGAGGTTGGAGAGAAGCAACCCATTTCCCTCCCGCCCTCCTCCCCCAGTTGACTGAATTAGGTGTCACTAATTTCCATCTCCTGAAGGCTGGCAAGAACAAAATGACTGATATATACATGACCCTCCCCCAGGGGAGTGAGTGTCAAAATAACTCATCGGAGGAGCTCCCCCACACTGAAGTGCCACCTAATGCCAACTGCGACAACAAAGTTAATTGCAGCAGTCAGCTGCTGCATTTCATCTGCGAGCCTCACTCAGTTTAATTAACCTTTTGGGAATTACACTCTGTTGACTTAGAATACCTGCCTTGAATTTCTGGCAGTGTTATAGAAACACTGTCTTGGTTGCAGAGTGACTTGTTTCACTCAGAGAGGGGTGATACCCAAAGGCAATACCTTTAAAGAACAGTCTCTGGGCAGCAGCAGGTTGATCCTGGGTTGGAAGAGCCTGCAAGGAAACAGCCCATATCTTTAATACTACCTGGTTCATGCAGCACCGGGCTGGAATTGCTCATTCATCCTCCCCTTGGGGTCAGGTGCATGTTCCTTGCTCCTCCCAAAGTCTCCTGAGCAGTCTTCATACTTGTTCATCACCTTGTGCTTACAGCCACTTCCAAGCACCTTCCTCCAGTTGGCAGCTTCTCTGCCTGCATTTACCAAAAGACATTTTGTGTTCTGCCTTTGAAAAATCGCTGGTTGCAAGAAACAATGCCTGTTGCAGGTAAGTGCAACTCACTGCCACACCTGGGATGGACTTCTCCCATCCGTATGGTGTGTCTCATGGTGTGGTGAATTGTTGAAAAGTTGGTAAGTCCAAGGAAGTGTCTGGCCAGGAATGAGACATAAGTCTGCCTAAGCAATGTATGTCTTGGGGCTTGCAGCTATCTAAGAGCCAGCCTAGCCTTGGAATAGTTTTGTTCCAGTTCCTCAAATTAGGCTGGCAGGAATACCTCCACCAAAGAAGGCATTTCCAGTCTCTCTGAAGAGGACTGTACTGCCACCTTCTTCTGTACCTCACCTTTCTGACCTACATCTAGCCTGTGGATTTTCCCCTTGTTGCTTATCTCTGGGCGACATCTGAGGAACCCCTGCGAGGGGCATGAGATGAGGTTATTGCAGGGGCCCAAAAGGAACAACAGTCACGGGGGCTGCAACATGTCAGACTGGTGCTTGGGCTGGATGGGACTGCTGCAACACTGGGGTGCAGGAGAGGCAGGTAACGTTGCTGTGGCTCTGGCTGGTGGCTGGCTGGGGGTACCAGACACATGGTCCAGCAAGGTCCATGGCCCTTGCTGGCCCAGCTGGCCTGGCCAGACCAGGAGAGTACTGTTCCTCCCAGGGCTCACTTAGCAAACCTACATCCATTTTCCATGTGGAATGAATCTCAAGCTGCTCACCTGTGGATTAATCTCCACCTGTGTCAACCTCTCCTTCTTCATAAAGGCAGCTGGGAGGGCATCTTTAGCGTGGCAGCACCCAATGTACTCCCAGCAACTCCCTCTGCAGCATGTTGACCCTGGCCTCCTACCATCCGCTCTGTGGTTGACTTTATCCTCTGCCTTTGGAGAGGAAAATCAATACAGCTTTGTCAAATAACTGAAAAAGCACATTGAAGATATACCCTGGATCAATAGGATTCATGCAACATTTGAGCTTTTCCTGTTAGCTCTCATACTAATGCACTTATATCTTTACCTCTGGTTTTGGGGGACTTTAATGGGATCTACTGTAACAACAGCTTTCAGTGGAAAGGAAGAAGGGTATCACCTACGAAAGAGAACACAAAATATTGTTTTTCCCATAATCACACATAATTAGCAAAAAAAATACCACTTTCCCTTCCCTACCAGAGATCTATAAACTTCTTACTCCGAAGTCTGACTGTAATTAAAGAATATAAATAAGAAACACAAAAGAAAATACATTAAAAAAGATGTATTTAGGTAATTTAGAAAGCTAATGCACAGAATTCAGCCTTTTTCCTGGCAATTTAGCAGTCACTTCAGAAGACAACATAACGTTCACACCCTTTGCATCAGCAAAAAGCAAAGTAGTCGCTTAGATAGCCTGCTATCTAAGGAGTTGTCTCCAGCACGTTTTCTGATTGAAGTTTGGGGGGAGTTTTTTATCCCCTTTCCAAGGTGTGTAAGTCTTGGTGTGAAACAGAATAATTACTGCTGATTTGTAAGGAAAGGTGATAATTTGAAGCATATTCTGGATTCTTTTTCTTGTGGGAATTTAGTTGAAAAACTGGTCTTTTCAACTGCAGTTTCCAATATTGCTAAACTACTATGCCATTCAATGGAGAAGGGACTAATTTGCTGCCCTGTTCTTTGAGATTACATTTACGTGACTGCCTGTGTATTCCCACTTCTTGGAAAATTCTTTGGCAGAAAATTATATCATTACACATTGGTAATTTCATACCAATGTGTTATTTTATGAGAAAGTTAATAAGACTCAGTTTGACTGCTTCTGTTCCGCATTTAGAGGGGATGAGGGTTCAAAAGGGCCCTTGCTTCATCTACGTGATCTGTTTCCTATAAACAGAGCTAGTTCCAATTTCAGAGACTGAATTTGCAGCAGTTACTTTGACAGGGAAAACATTTAATTGTTTGGTTGTTTTTCTAAATAAACACAAGGTTTGATTCCCCAGCCCACCTACATTCTGCTTTGTCAATGGAGTTACAACAGAACAGCACTGGTTTTATCAAGGGAGAATCATGCTTATTGTAGTCTACCACTAAGTAACATGATTTCTTCCAGTCCTTCTAGCTAATAAAATTCTTTATTTTAGGGTAATATTCATCCCTCCCTGCCCTCCTCCAGTCCAAGATATTCCCCATATTACCGTGGGTAGGAGGTTTGCATCTTAACAAAAGCAATGGGTCACTTCTCTTCCAAAATCCCCTAGATGAGCTGAGACAACCCATCCCGTTCCATGTGTCTTAGTAAGAAGCATTTAGCTGGGCTGTTCAGGCTTTAGTTTTTCACATAAAGATGTAAGAAAAGTCCCAGCTGAGATTCTAGTGCCATCTACATTAATTATGTACCTAATTCTCATTGCTCTGGAAAGAGAAACAAACCCCTGAGCTCCCTGGAGTTCAGTCCTGTTTGATGCTTGTCTGCACTCGCTCTGTCTGCTCAGCTCACCACAGCTCTCACCCTGCCAGACCTCCAGCCCTGTGGCAGGTACCAGGGCTTGCAGGAAATCCTGTCTGAATATCAGGCAGAATCAAAACCCCTCAATCATTTCCATCACCCTTTGTTGTGCCGCCTTGGATTAAACTCCTACCTTCCCAAAAAACACTTCATTTATGACCTTTTGCAGTTTATTTTCCACTGCCCTTCAGTTAAACAACAGCAGTGAGTGTATAAAAGTGAAGGCTGCTCTGGAGATGATGGATGAGGCTCCCCACGCTTCCCACTGCTTGCAGCCCATGAGTCATTTGCTAATTTTCTCAGCTAAAACTGACAGACAATTACCAGGCATTTCATCACAGCCAAACACAAACTGCTGCCTACAACATTGTCTCTCAAAGCTTTAATATTTTATTGCTGTTGCTTTGGGCTCTTGCTCTCTTTCCTCTCCTAGGGTGATGATAATTTATATCTAATATTGCACAATACAGTGCATCTTGCATCTTTGCTGCTCCAAATCTTTCTTTGGTGTCTCCTTCTTTACAGCACGTTACTCAAGAACTATCCAGTTAGGAGCTTTATGGAAATATTGGAAGAAACCATATTATTGGTGTGTATTTTTAAAGGGTTTTTGTAAAAGGTACACAGTTGCTTTCCCAGTTGCTTCGTTATTGCAGATTATGATGTTTAAGGTAAATTTAGTACATTTAGTACATTAGTACAATATCTAACCAAAATCCCAGAGCTTCCCCCACTCCCCAAGTCCTTTGGCAGGACTCTCGGCTTCACCAGACAGAGTGTTACACTGCCCAAATGCCAGAGGGTCTTTTTATCCCTCAGTAGAAAGACCTGTGGATGGTCTAGAGAAACCCTCCTCATTGTGCCCGGTACAAAGTGCAGCCCTGTGTTCTTGTAACCTTGGCTGTGACAGCATCACTGGCAGACCCTGCCTACTTGTCACCAAGACCACCAGCTCCTTATGGCTCAGGGACTGGGGCTGTTCTCTGCTGGCCACAAGTTGACCAAGTGGTTGGCTGGGACCAGCTTCAAAAACTGCTGCCCCAAACTGAGGAGCAGGCCCTGGGTGCAAAGAAAGGACCCTGTGTTCTACCAGTAGCTGGTATAGGAGAAGCTTTTTAGGGCCACCCTAGTTCAATCTAATAGCAGAGGATAACTGGCTTGTGATCTACTGTAATGAAGGTCACGGGATGTTTCATGCTCATTGAGAAAGTCTTCAGTCACCCAGTCCTTGTTAGGGCTTTTAAAATATTTTATAATGGTCCTAAACCTGGGACATCAAAGCCAAGAAGCCCAATCTGATGCGCAGTTTTGATTCTTTTCAAACTGAACAAATGCCCCATTTAAAATGTATGATCTTCCCTCACAGAGCGTGCTGCAGCTTTGGAGAAATGGTGCACCATGCCATTTTAAATGGCAACATCTTCTTTGGTAGGGTAAACAACACACATCTGTGCAGCCAGTCAAAGCTAAAATGACCTCAGGAGCCAGTGATAACTTTCTGTTCCCCAGGAGAGCCCTGAGAGTACCAAGTTCTACCATTCAATTTCATCATATTCTCTGGATGCTGCCATCTCCTCCTCAGCTTTTTAACTGTTTTGAGATACTAAATCCCCATTATTTAAACAGCAGAAGTAGCAGTGGCTAGCAGTGAACAGTTTGGGAAGAGGCCTGGTAGCCACTGCACATGGCCAGATGGGCTTCAGAAGCTGAAAAAGCTGTGTGTTAAAATGGACAAGTACTTTGCCTCTACTGCTTAAGCTTATTTCAGACTAAGACTTAACCCTATACATCTTAAAACCATTTTTCTTTCCTGCTGTTTATTTCCCCACCTTTGGGCATAATTGCTAGAGAATAAGCATACCTCTTTGGTAAAGGGCTGTTCTCCTCAATGGCAATGTCCATTTGCCCTTGTGGCCCCTTCTACGCCTGCATCCACTGAACTACATCCTCAACGCTGGCAATCAGAGATGCAGAAAATACTCCAGGCTTTGGTCTCCCTACTGAAAACACCTGTAAGCTAAATCTTGCTGTAAGGCATAAAATGTAGAGGAGTGCAAAAAATAACCAAAACCAGGCATAATTTGGGAGTAAAAATATAATGTTAATTAACACACCTCTTGCTCTTGGCTAGATCTTAACAGCTGGCAAGAACTCAGACACTAGAAATGTTTCCTGTTCTTATTTACTCAACTAAAAATAGCTGTCAGTGTTAAAGCAACCTAGCACTTCATCCTAGCACTTTTGCATTCTGTATGTGTGCATACATATATATAATGTGTGTATATTATATATATACACACATATGGAAAATGCATACAAAATATGTACAGAGATATGTGTGTGACTGCATATATATGCATGCATAGACACACATAAATGTGTAAATGAACACATGTAAGTAAGTGCTTCATGGTGCTATTTTACATGAAGTAGAACATACAACCAACAGCAGTCACGCAACAAATTCATATATAGTGTGTCTTACACCAGGAAACTTCCTTGCAGAAGTAACTGCTCATCTGTATGGTGTTCATTCACCCCAGCTTCCCTAACTGTATAAAAATTGAGCTGTCACTTAAACCATCTTTAAACTAAGGTGATTAAATCCTCTCCCTTCACCTGCAATGCCGAAGCAGCACTTAGCAATCGTGCACGGTTCGTTCTCATGAAGTATTGATGTCACAAGCATTTATTGCTAGGGTAATCAGAGGAGAAAAGGTTACTGCCTATGTATGTGCACATTCATATGGATGACTTCTGCCTATTCTTTGTGTCCCCCCCTTTGATTCCCCCACACATCAAAAGGCTTGTGGAGGACCCAGCTGAGCAGCCGCCTGCGGTGAGGAGGCGCTCCAAGGTAGTTTGCTGTCTTATCACAATGGCGCAGAGAAGGCGGGTGGTCCTCCCAGCTGGGCTTTCTGCAAAAGACTGCCTCAAAATGCTTGTTTAAATTTCAGCGCTCCCCAGGAAAACGTTGAGCCCTTCCTTTAATGTGCCTGGGTTTGTTAACACACTGTCCCAAGCTGGTGAGCAGTGCCAATCCTCTGCTATTTCATATGGGCTCGGTGCTCTTGTATCCCTGTCGGGCACAAGGGGTGGCCAAGGGCAGTGGAGAGGAAGCTGGATGCATCCCCCTATTCCTGTGTGAGCCAAGTCTTGCTATAGCTGACTTGCTTAGAGCTGCCAAAGGAGATGCTCTAGCCTACAGCCCTGGCAGAGCATCTCGATGGATTTCTGCCCCATTTTGCCTCTGTTTGTCCTGTATGTTTCTGGTCTTTGAGACACACACTGCTGAAAATACCCTTGCCCCTTCTGACCAGAGCCAGGCCTCTTTAACAAGCCAGAGCATGGCGGCATGATGAATCCAACCAAACTCATCTCATTTTACAGCTATCCTAGACTGAATATAGGCACAAAGATACAGGGAGCATGAGGGTGACAGGGGGAACGAGAGAAATGGGAGGGCTTTGTTTCTTCATGGTTAACATCAACCAGTGCAAATCGCCCTTTCACATGATGTGGTCCAATGCAGCCAGTTGGCCACCCCAGTCAGATGTGGACCACATCCTTTTCTGACTCTCTTTTATTCCTGTAGCCTCTTTTCATCTATCCGGTTCTATGGGCTGTCTGCACAGTTGGGTCACTTCCCACTTCAGACTTGAAGTGGGAGTGTGGCTGCACTCTAGGGTGAAAATAAACCTTGCCTTGATAAATACAGCATAATGAAAGGAAAAAACCAGCCAAACAAAACCAACAAAACTCCCACAAAATCCCACCAAAACCCCACAACCCTGTGAACTTGGAAACTGGCATTTATTTGAAACTGATCTTCCTGGAACTGGCTTCCAAACGACAAGTGATCAAATCCAGCAAGTTTGTGACTGTAAGTTATGAGAACAGAAAGATACTGTTTATTTCAAGAAGCCCCATTGCAGGAGTCAGAGGGAAGATGTTACTGACTCTGATGAGAGGAAGGCAGAGGTACTGATCACTGGAAGATATTTTTGTTTGCCCAAATGACATCGGACAAAACCAATTTTTTTCTGCATTGACTGACGTTGACTGACTCCGAACACCAAGTAACTGCAATCTAAACAAGTGCCATTATTAGGGACATGAATAACATCAAGAACATAAAGCAGAGACGTAACACTCAGCACTTTTTAAAGGCAGCCGTAACAACAAACGTCTGGAGGAAATCTAACCAGATGGAGCTCAGAAGTAGCAGAAACAAACAATTATTTCAAGTCCTGTAGAAGAAAAAATGTTATGTTTAATGAAAAATAGCAACTCTCTTAGTTTTGGGGAGGTGGAGACACAATAGCCTCAAAAAGTACATCCTCACTATAAAAAAATCTATGAAAGTTAAGAAACAGATGAAAACATTAATACTACTTTTTTTGCAGATGTATGGATTATTAATGGCTCATGACTCACAGCCCTGTAAAACAGAACTCTCTTAAAAACAGTCCTTCAGAGCAGTGGGCATGGCTCTATGCCCATTCCGTGATCCTCTTCAGCAAAGTGAGCTTCCCTCCACGTCTGGCCTTGAGTGGGTAGGTTCCCAAAACAGGGTTGTTGGAAAGAGATCTTTATAGCTCTGCTTCATCTGCACTTTCCCGGCTGGCTCCACAAAAGTGGGGTCAAATGCCATTTGTAAAGAGGAAAAAAAGAGGGCAGAGGCCTATTTAGAAGATTCCAAGCTCCTCAAGCGCTGCAATTGTGCCAGCACCAACTCCATCCTTTCTCAGTGACCCAATAACATTTAGAGAGTTTTCACTGTATCCTTTCTAAATTCCATAACATGGCTCTAATTTCAGTTTCAATCACAACCTAGCCTAGGTTGCCATTGAAGGATGTGATAAAGTCAACCCCACCACCAAACAGGCACAATTCAGCACAGCTAAAACATGAGGAGGGAACATAATGCATCAGAGCAGACACATCCCCACATGGCTTCCCCAGATACATGAGGATGGGTACAGTTTTTAGCCATTTGCAGTGCATGGGGCTGACAGCGGCTCATTTTGGATGGATGGGTGAAACCCCATCCTCACCTAAAGGACCCTGGCAAAAGCCTTGCAAAGACCCAACAGAAAATTTCTTCCCTTAAGGTACCATCTTGAGACACATCCCCACAGGAGAAGGTGGTTCCTGATGTGGGGGAAGAAGAAAGGATGAAATCCTTGGGAGCACATGGTACAATGATAATTAAGTGGGGCACTTAGTAGCAATGACAGAAGTTAACAGAATCATGGAATCATAGAATGGTTTGGGTTGGAAAGGACCTTAACATCATCCAGTTCCAACCCCCTGCCATGTGCAGGGACAAAAATTAAAGATGACTCTTCAGAGAGTTCTTTGAAGTGCAATTTCCTACTAATCAATGCAGCAAAAATGTTTTCAGCATCAAGCTTCCAACACAGCTGTAGTTTACTACCAATTTATTACCTGTTGTTGTGTGTAAGGTTGCACAGTACATAGGGAAGTCACTGTCCCACCCTGCCAGGGCAGTGGAGAGGCCCAAGTCATCTGTCTTTTATGTGCTGATGATCCTCATTCTTCTCACAAAGATAGAAGGAATATTTCTGCAGTGCAAAAGTAGACCATTTACTCAAATGTCCACCTCTCGCCTAGTGCTAATAAATGATATAGATGTAGTAAATCAAGAATGTATGTGTAGAGGTGAAGGAGGAGCAGGGACCTGTCAGCTTCATGATCTCACCCACACAGAATCAGAGTGAAATGGTAGCCACAGCACACACTGGCTGTGATGCAAGGCCAGGTCATGGTACCGGGCACTGGTGGCCTCTCAGGAATGTCTCCTTGGACACAGCCACACTTTTCTCTCTGCTCTACCTTGGCCTCAGCTGATGCTTTTGAATGGCTGAGCATCACTAGGTTGTATTGCATGCTTGGGGCTCAGGTTCAAGTCTGCATCTTACGGGACTAGGGAATTCCCTAGGTTTTGGCCACTCCTCCTTGGTGCAAACACAACCACCAAGGTGAGTTGGGGTCACTGCTGCCAGTGACCGGGCAGACCTCCAGCCAAACAGGGCACAGAGATGTCCCAGCACATGTGGGGGTCAGCAGCACAGAGCCAGTGAGAGGCTTCCTTCCCTAGAGCCACACCAGGTCTCTGCCTGGCACCTTCACCTCAGGTGTCCATCCCACCAGGCAGCAGCACTTCACACTCCCTTGGAGCTTCCTTTATTCCCCACGTACACGTGGAGAGTTGTAACCCCCTTCAAAACTCTCCCTCTGGATTTGGCAGCAATTTTCCTGCAGGACATAGTACCAAGCACATTTCTCAGCAGGACCTAAATGTTACTGCTATTTACAGAGCAATCAAACTGCAGAGGGCTCTTACAAGCAAGCGAGCACAAAAACACACCTACCCCAGTGTGTTCACAGTGTCATACGGAAATGACAAGCTCTCTGCAGAAGGTCAGCCAAGATGTTCTGAAGGGAACCGGTGCCCTCCTCACCAGGACATGACATTTTGGTATGCTTGAGGGAGATGGGTGCACTGGGGCACTCAGCCTGCAGCATCCCCCAAGGCTGCCAGGGCCCCAGAAGCAGGTCCCACACCCAGGCTGCTCCTTTGGGCTGTGCAGCCAACCCCACCGGGCAGGGTAGGCTTTTACAAAGACATTGAAAGTGGTTTTGGTAATAGCACCACGGCAACAATGCAGACTTCTCTTTCTGCACCTCAAGGTTGTAAAGCGTCAATTGTACCTTGTTCCCCTTTTCTGCTCCTCTGAGAAGAAAGCCAGCCATCACCAGCACAATGGCACTTGCTGTTGCTGGTGAGCCTGTGGAGAAAGCTGAACTGCAGAACTAAGGAAAACCCTGCACCCGGGCAGAAGAGTTTCTCTGCTTTTTAAAACATTAAGTGTGTTGTGATTAATGCAAGTCAATGCATCCTCCAATAGACAGGGGGGTGCAGAGCGCACCGACGGAGCCAACATGCAGCAGCTGCCTTCCTGTTATTCTCATCTCTTTAAAGCCTCCCACCACCTCTCTCACAGACATTCATTTGAACTCTGCTTAATTCACGAGTATAAAAGAGGGGGAAAAATGGACTTAGATTGATACTATAAATAATTCCCAGCCAGTGTTATCCGACATGGGTGAAAATCAGACAGAACGGATCTCCAGCCTCAGTATGTCAGCCTGAAGCCGTCTGTCAGGAGAGGGAGAAAAAATATTGCCCAAAGAAGTGATAAATGCCCCATCCCTGGCAGTGTTCAAGGCCAGGTTGGACAGAGCCTTGGGTGACATGGTCTAGTGTGAGGTGACCCTGCCCATGGCAGGGGGTTGGAGCTGGATGATCTTAACCAACCAAAACCTTTCCAACCAAAATCATTCTCTGATTCTGTGATTCTATGATACTGGGGGGGGAAGCAGAAGGAAATGGACCAGTGTGAAAAAACTAGTTCACCTTTCACTACAGAGGCAGATGCAGATGTCTGGGGCTGGAAGCCTTTTCAAGGGACCTTCTCACTTGGAGGCATTACTAGACCTAGGACAATACTGGTCAGCTAAGGCTGTATCCTAAACAATTTGCAGTGGCCCAGGCTTTGCCATCCAGCCCCATGCTGTGCAGTGCAACAGGAGTTTGTGAGGGGTGTCTGGCTCTGCCCCCATGGGGAAAAACCCGCTGCTCTCCAGGGGGTAGCAAGCTGCTGCAGCTTCTTGGAACAAAGACTTGTGAGTCTGAAAACAATTCAGGATTTGGCAGCTCAGAGGTGATAGTTTACCTAGGGACCGTCATAGGAAATCATAGAATCACCACCCTCACAGCAAAGAACTTTTTCCTTATATCCAACCTGAACTTCCCCTGCTGCAGTTGGAACCCATCACCCCTTGTCCTATCGCTACAGTCCCTGATGAAGAGTCCCTCTCCAGCAGCCTTGTAGCCCCCTTCAGACACGGGAAGCTGCTCTGAGGTCTCCACGCAGCTTCTCTTCTCCAGGCTCAACAGCCCCAATGTTCTCAGCCTGTCTTCATACGGGAGGTGCTCAAGCACAATTTACCAGGTCCATTTGTTCAATGGACCCGGTAAATAAGATGGTGCTTGGCATGTGTAACGTGATAGCAAACCTTGACACAAACTCTGGGACAGTGGGAGTCACTTGTGGGCTGTAAGGAATGGGAAGCACTCTGAGCTTGGAGCAGAGGTCTCAGTGCTCCCCATAAAGCCCGTAACCAGCAGCAGGTTCACTGCAGGGGCAGCGTAGCTAATACCAGCTCCTGCGTGTCCCACCTGAATCATCACATGCTGAAACACAACTCACCTTGAAGGGCAGAATGGAGGTGAGGAGAATGTTCCAGAGAGCACTTGGGTTCCTACTGTGGCTCCTGGTGGTGCACACCCCAGAATTAGATGACCTGAAATGTTTCCATATTGAAGAATAGCTTGCTCTGACTTTCTGAATAGTAAATGTAAGTCCCTTAGGGCTTGCTTCGGCTTTGTCGTTTTTGCAGTCTGTGCCACTGCAACTCATCTGAAAACTATGCTACATCATCTCAGAACATCCAGGAGAGCTGAACTGCATCTGTCCAGGCAAAGTACCTACAGAAGGTCTCCTGCTTTTGTTATATTAGCAGCTAGAGAAATTCTTCCTTTCTCATAAAGGTCTGGCTGGTTTATAGATGGATGAACCCACTGAAAACCCAAGCACCTGAGTACCTGAGTTCAAATTAGTAGTGTAGCCTACAGTGGTTTGCAGTTCCTTTTGAAACTTAATGACAGGAATTACTGGAGGAAGGCAGAAATGGAAGGAATTATTTAACATAGGACTTCGGCAATTTCCCTGGATACAAACAAAACCTTTTCAGGCTTGATTTTTTTTTTCCAGCCTGAATTTAACTCAAATCATTGCACACATGCTTTTGTGGACATAATTCACGTTATTTAGGGCAAAAACTTCTCCAAGGCACTCAGCATCGGCTTACTCGTGTTCCCACGGGAAACCATGAACATTTCACTGACCAAATGGAAACATAACGATGCTGCAAACCAGATATCCATCTCTCACTGCATTTCTAAAATGAGTCCTACAAGTAAACCTGCAAAATGACATACAAAAGGGGCCAACAGTCTTCACCAGTCGCTGGGAGCGAGACCAAGCAGACATTAACCTTAGCAACCTGAGTACGGGGAGCTGATGGGGAAATGCGTATGTCTATAACCTGGTATGATGCTCACCACATCAGCAGAGGCCTCAGATCAGAGTTATATTTAGGTCCAAAGGCTTCCCTGGGCTACAACAGGGAGGTACTCCTAGAACGTGGCAAGGGTTGGGACATGCTATTTGGCTCTATGGATCTCACTGGAGGTTGGAGCCCGGGGGTTGGTTTTGAGGTTGGAAGCACAACCCTACTGTTACTTCCTCGTGACAGGAAAGCGTTTGTTTGGAGAGGAGTGCGCATTTAGAGCTGGAAGCGTATGTGGCGCTGCAGCTCTCCAGTACAAGCCATGGCGTATAGTCACTGCTTCCCCAGCCACCCCTGCTTATCCCAGTCCTTCAGATGAAGAGCTGCCTCTGCAAAGCCTGCCCTCTGTTTTCTTCCGCGTTATTGTCTGTGTGGAGATGGTGCACCCACAGCCACTCCTTTCAAGCAGTTCCCTTGGGGCTGACTTTGCAGCAGAACTTATAAAAATCTATATTTCTATACCCAAGGATCTAAAAAACAAGCATGGCTTTGCACTGAAATGGTATGAAATTTGGAATGATACCTACAGGGTAGGTTTTAGTTAACTCTGAATATTTGGTTACTCAATCTGTGAACCTATAGAATCTGGAGCTAGATTTTATGGGATCCAATCATTCGTCTATGAATTGATCAACCTTGGAGGATTTGAAGTTTTGCTTTTGAATACTCAAACCCACAAAGTGCAAAAATGGTCAGATCCTTCCCTGCTGGTCCTGTTTTAAACACAAAGGAAAACTGAACAAAGTAGAGAGGCAGCTGAGGAAAAGCAGGCTGAATTCAAGTGAAATAAAACCTATCCTCCACTGCAATGGAGGAGCCAAGCACCCTCTGCTTCTCATAGGAGAACCACACCACTGGACTTCCATATGCAGAACCCAAGTACCACTGCTGTCACAACAAACCTACAGTGCCTAACAGCAGATGATCAGCGGTTACAGACCTGGCTGGCACCTATGGTGGGGTTCTGAAGGGAAAAAAAAGAAAAGAGCGGAAAAAAAAGAAAAGAGAGGAAAAAAAAGAGGACTAAAAAGAAAAAGAGAGAATAAAAGAAAAAAGAAAAAGAGAGAGAAAAAAGGAGAAAAAAGGGAGGAAAAATAAGGAGAAAATGGAGAAGAAAAACAAGGAAATGAAAAGATTGAAAAGAAACTAAAATAAGAGAACTGAAAGCTCAGCTGCTATTAAGATATTATCACCTTTCAGGACTTTGTCTGTCAACAGCTTTCTGGAGCTGTTACCATAACGGGTGCTGGAAGGCACAGATGTGATCAGCCACACAGCCTGTCAGACGCACATTCAAATCCAAGTGAACCTGTCGAAGTATCAGGAGTGGGACTGCAAAACCTGACACTCATAGACATCAAGCGCCAGAGGTATAATTACATCTACGCCTGATCCTGCATTTCCTTCCTATTCAGATCTTTCACTGTAGCTAATTCTGGCTACGTACAAGATGCAGAACAAAGTCTTTTCTCTATCCAACTCCTTCCACAAAACTTTCTCTTCCTCCACCTATCATCTAATGTATTGCATTTTCTCTGATTCCTGTTGGCTGTTGAATATGTTTGCTGGCTGTAACACACCGAAAAAGTCACCAGCAGCAATGAAGTCTGTTATTAAGTGACTGACAGCCACTGCCATAGGAAGGCAAATGGAGACAAACGGGAGGAGGACAGAGGGGCAGAGGCTGAGGGACACCATGGCACACAATGTCCTTGTACTACGTCCTGCTGGCTCCATACCAACATGCTCTCGGTACCAAGAGAGCACAGCAGCCCACACAGCAAGCAGGGGACTGCTTCAAACAACTAATGGGAATCACCAAGGATGGGGCTTAAATTTAAATCCTGCCCTCAATCAGGGAACAAAAGCCTGGCTGCAGGCACTTTGCTCTGACAGTAATTCAGTCCCTGCATTCCTCTTCTGAAGATTACATGCCTGAATTTCTTCTTTCAAGAAGGTTGCTCATCTTTTCAGCTGGGTTAAAGCAGGCTCACCAAGGATATGGGGCATGTTTATCCCCCATCTTCCTCCAACCTCGCCCTTCTGAGAGTGTATCTATCTGATTCTGCAGGGTCACTCTCTCAGAGGATGCTCAGCCAGATCCTTTCAACACAGTCCTTAGCTACAAATACTCCCCACATTTATTACCCATGTCCATCCTGGCTTTACAATCTCTTCCCTTGCTCCCACCTCTCCTGTCAGCTGAACTGCTCCTCTGTAGATTCCTCCACTGGTAGCTCCTTCCTCAATTGCTCATCTCTGCACTGCTTCCCTGGTGCCGCAATGCTGGGCTTCCCGTGCTCCTTACACACCTCCCCCATTGCTCCTCTCTCCATCAGCTTTCGGGTGCAGCACAGCTGTAACAATGTGCCCAGAACTCAGCTGCCAGGTCTTTACTCTCTTCTCCTTCACACCCCTTTCCGAGCAGCCCCTGCTTCTCCAGGACCTCATGAACCACTTGTCCTGTGTCCTGTTTCATTTAAATCCCACAGCCTGTGGGATGGGGGATAAATCTTGCCATTTACTGACATCTCACAGACTTGTGCTCTCTTGAAGCTGCTCCTTACTAGCATAAACTTAAACACGTGGGAAGATAAGAGTCTGTGCTTGCCAAAATGCTTTATAAATGAAGAACTGGGCAGTAATAATTCATCAGGTTTCCTAAATGTGGATTAACCAATGGGTTCCTTATACGTTTATAAAACAGCAACTATTTTAACCTGATGTTTAATAACTATGAAAATATTTTGTCAAAAATCTCTGTGCTTGCAAATAAGCAATTACTTTTAATCATCCACAATGAAGCTCAGTGAGGGATTAAGAGGAGATGATCAATTCAAACACTGGCTTCAGTGAGAACAGATGACACCACCTGATGATATTTCTGATACAGGCTGCTTTTCAGACAAGAGCAAGTTCTGTGTTCACATTAAAGCCCACATTTAGGACATCAGAAAACATGATCAATCTGACTGCGGGGGATGCGCAACAGGGGAGAAGGCCAACGCTTTCACTTGTACGTCTACACTGGGGTTTCAGGCCTCCATCTGATCTTTTTCCTCCCTTCAAAGAGCGCACAGAACAGCCTGCTTTGCCAACTGGAGCAAGCGAGCTGTAAACAGGCAATGCTTGAAAGCCTGTCACCGAGGCTGCTGCTCAGAAATGAACAAACAGCAAGCACCAGAGGACAGGCAGGTACACATACACACAGTGTATATACACTGTGATGTTATTCAGCTACTAACTCAGAGCTGGTAGAAGTTCACAGCTATAAGAGGAGCCGCTGTGCAGGGTACTTAGCAAACTGCTTCCGAAAGCACTTGTTGACTTCTCAGTAGCATGAGAAGACAAAGAGTTCCTGAAACTCCTTCCATGCCACTGTACAACGTGTCCTCAGTGCACCCTGTAACACCTAGGCTTCAGTGGCTGCACCATTAAATTGTCCAATAGCTTCCTATAACAAAGATTGAAACATTCTGCCCCTGGCGCTGGCTATGCCTGCAGGCTGAGAGCCTCTGGGCTCAGAGCTGTGGCCTTACGGATCCATGATAGGATGACAAAGAGCTGAGGGACATTTCACAGCATCTTCTCTGCAGGGGTGAAACAGCAGTTTAGAAATCAACTGGCAATTTCACAGAAAACAATCGATTTTCTCTTTAAGTGGCATATGGGGAAAGCAGTTCTCTGTTGACCTGTGATCAAGAGAAATGGAAGATGAGGGAAGAGAAATCAAATCTGTTTCTTTTCTATAAATCAGGCTATTTCTCCATAGACAGCTTTAAACTTTCAGGCAAAATAAAGGAAAATTTCAGGCTCGCCTAAGGCAGAACATGGAAGATCCTAAGGAAAATCTCCCTTAGGAAACATGTGATGCAATCTGAGAACAAACCAGCAAACAAAAATGCCTTTCTTGCTAACTGCAGAGGAAGGTACCCTGACTTTGCACTATCTGCACTATGTGATAAATAACCCACTGCCACATTCTTCCATATATATTTTGTGTGGTGCTTGGCGGATGCATATTAAACAAAACTGAGACACCAAAACTGCAATTTGTGCTGCAAGCTCCTTGCTACATGGAGTAACATCACATTCCAGGCAGGATTTGGCAAGAATGTGTGGAACATCACTTTCAGAGGCCACGTGCAGAAAGGCCTCTGCTTCAGCAATGTTAATCTTTCCTCTTGATCTCCTAGAAATAAAATAAAGCAACTTTTATGAAGTGACTACTTTGCCTATGGGAGATGAATCACACTGCTTTTCAATAAAGCACCAGGTTGCCAAGGGACTCTCTTCAAGGTTAGTAAGTGCCTAAAAAAATATAATCCCCATTTTTTAAGGTTTTCTACTACTTAGAAAGGAAATGAGGAAGGAGATGAAAACAGACACGTGAAACCTTGACTGAGCTGTCACCCAGAGAAATGTGAAGCAAATTATATGGAACAATTTGAATGATGTGAAAATGGTTTAAGACAGTGTTTTGCTAACAACCTCCCCTTGCAATCCCACCCCTCCCAAATCCCCAAAAGCTGGGAGTTTGACTTCAATATGTACAGTTTATGCCCAAAGATTTTACACACCAGAATTGAAGACACAGCAGCACACATCAGTGTGCAGAAGGCTCCATCTCCAGTATACACTCATTAGATTACAACAATTTTCTGCATTTGCACTGGAAACTGCACTCTCTTTCTCAGCCGATTGCCTCTTCTGGGTTCTGTTCTAGGGCTCAAAGTTACTGCCATGAAAGTGAACATTAATTTAACCCCCAAACCATATGATTCACAAGTAGTGATTTTCAGTTCATCACGGGCAGTAGCTAGGTAGATGCTCCAATTCCACAAATTACCAGTTACTCAGATGAGAATGCAAGAACATACCTCGGGTCTTTAGTATTGAAACAGAAATGAGTCTATGGCATATCAACCATACACATAGGTGGGAATTCACATATGATATCCTACTGGAATGAGGGAAGAGGGACAAACACAGAGCTAGGATGTTGTTAGTCCCTATATTATCACAGACATTGATGCTGCTGGAAATATTTCTTGTGATGCCCACTCCAGTGACACATTCACATGCACACACCTCTGTAAAATGAGGGGAGAGATGCAAGAAAGAGTGCACTGACAGAACGACTGTGGACTGAACCAGTGTCATAGTCTTCCCAGTCCATATCACACATCTTTCTGGGTACTTCATGAAGCAGGTCAGCAGGCTGCATTAATCTGGAGTCAGTCCTAACATACTCCTTTACTACCTGATGTCACACCTTGCTGCAATACACAGGCCCGAGAACAACTGCCAGCTTTCTATGTTTTACTGCCACACTTCAAACACAGCAGAGCTGCATCAATTGAAATCAATTCTCTTTCTGCTGTGATAATGTTAAGGCTACATGAATTCAACTTCAATTCCTCTACCAGAAACTGCACGCTTTCTCCAAATACCCAAAACCAAGATCAGCATTTTTGCATGCTTTTAAGTGCCATCAAGTGTGTTATAGAAATAAATCATACTATGCTATGCTACACACTAAGGTGTGTAACAGCACAAGGCAATCTGCTGCAGGTGAGAGATGCTCGTTAACTGCAGTTAATAAGTGCTATATGTGCATTGAAGGGCATAGGAGCTAATTATTAGAAGACACGGTGAACAAGTGGTGCTTACACTCATAAAACCAAGGCACTCCCACATGGTGGGAAAGACATAAATCAGGAGAATGATCCAAGCCAAGTGATAGCTACAGACACAGCACTCATAAAATGAATGAGCCCCACCACTGGCCTCACTGTGGTTGTTAGGACAGGAAATAGCCCTCTGTTAGCCAGATTTTATGAAACACCCTGAGACTGGGTCAGCAAGAGCAACTCCCTCAGCATCGCACGGGAACTCTGTATGGCAGAGCTCACCGGTAACTCACCGGTTACACAGGTCAGCTGTAACACAGCTGGTTACACAGGTCAGCTATAACACAGCTGGTGTGTACGGGTCAGCTGTAACATGGCTGATTACACAGGTCAGCTGTAACACAGTTGGTTACAGGGGTCAGCCTCCCTCACACCTCACCTAGTGATCAGTTTTCTTTCAGTCCTCCATCAGTTTCAGAACTCAGCCAGGAAACACTCGTTTCAGGAAAAGCTCGGGCCATAACAGGCTCCAGAAGCCAAATGGAGCATGAAGATAAAATTCTACATATAAGCTCCTGTCATCCCTTCAGTTTACTAGAATAGTATTTGTTAAATGCTAACAAACAGACACATTTTCCACATGAAGTGAAAATAGCGAAGGAAAACATTTATCAGTCTCACATAATGACAGAGCAATGGTATTTACAACTATGGATTCCAGAGTAATAAACTATCCTTGTTTACCATCAATTACTGCAATTATGTTGTCAAGTGATAGATGAGTGTTTTGATTTCCTCTTCTTCCTGTCTTTTTACCTTCAACTTACATTGTAAACTTGCCACTGTTTATTCATGTACTATTACAGGGCCACTGAGAGGGGTTATTAATGGAGAGTATTTAGTTTTCAAAGCAGTCATGCCACGAAGGCATGTAAACAGATAAAGCTTAACCCTATGTTCTTCTGCAAAGCAGCATGTCAGTGATGTTAAAAACACTCCACTAGCCCAAATAAACAGAACAGCCTAAGGAGGGGGTAACATGCTCAGTGCCTTGCTCACAAATGCCTGCAGAAAACAGACTAAATATAAAGGAACTGCTTGGTATCTGCATTTTGCCTCATTGTTACAGGCAGCTCCAGGCACAGTCACATTCCCAGGGTGTATGTGCACCAGTGTATGGTAATGTTTTGCCAGAAGACACAAGAAAAGAAGAGCTGCACAACAGGTTTCCTGATACGATGGTACACAATAACTCTACTCACACTCATGCTTTTAAAAGCACTCATAGAGGACACAATAATCCTACTCACACTCATGCTTTTAAAAGCACTCAAGGAGGACACAATAACCCTACTCACACTCATGCTTTTAAAAGCATTCATGCTTTTTGCTGGATCCTCTTATGATTTTTAAGCATCACAAAGCAAAACAATATATGCCAAGGAAAGCACAGGCTCTTTACCAGCCCAAGGACACAAAAAAGGCTTGAGGAGAGAGTGCACAACTTCAAAGCATTATACTCCTGTAGAACATCAATACTTGGTTCTCTCTCTGTGCTGAAACAGGTACGTAATTCACAGCAGATCTCAGCTGCTTCACAAGTTAGGGCAATTGCAGCAGAGCTTGCCAGCAACTAATTCCTCAGTCACCAAAACAGGTTGCAACATTTGGTAGGATGTTGTCTTACAGGATTCAGTAACACATTCAGCTCCTTCTTCTTTAATAATCTACAAGTAATATAGAATAAGAGCTTCTTTTTGTTGCTGTTGTTGCTGCCTGGGCATATGTCTCCTGATGGCTCTAAGCTTTCAGTACTGAGGAATAGCAACAAAACGCACAGGTATCTACTTGCAACAGGGCCCTTGGTTTGCCTTTTCACAAAAATGAGCACATCTGTTAGCACAGAAACTGTTGGCTCATCTGAGACACGAGGACTTCGTACTTGCCTGATTTTGTCTGCTTTTATTTGACTTTTAAAAGCACATCTACTTGGTAAGCCACAACAACCTTCAGCTATGTTGAGGGAATACATTATAAATACTCAGCGCCAGCAGCTTTGCTAAAATCTAAAGTTACTTCAGTAAGCACCTGTAGCCTCTTCTAAGAGCAAACTTGTAGGTGGGCTTAAGGCATTTAGTGTCATTACAATAATATTGCTCCTTGAAATAAATTCAGCTTGCCTCTCTCTTGCACTAAGTCCCTTCATTAGGGATGGGAGCATACAGAAAATTAAATACGAAACACCATAAGCCTTCCAATGCCTTACGGAAGAACAGGTCTAATAGATGTTTAGGTTCCAACCTAGGCTGCACTCACATCAAGAGATCTTGCATATCTCACCCTGCACCTGCTCTGTGTATTACTTACCTTCAGGACATCAGTCTTTCCTTGAGCTATGAAAGCTCTTGTCCTTAGTGTCCAAGCGCTGTTGATGAACAAAGGTGGAAAAGGTTTCACCTGTACAACTCAAGAAAAATGAGACCAATACCTACCTGAATAAGCAGCATCGAATAAACCACATTGGCTCACACATCTCAAAAGCACAACTGCAGCATCTACTCTGACAATATATAAATTTCAACAGAAATGTTAAAGCTGAACGAGTGGAACACAAGGTTAACTATAGAGCTCCCTGAGTAACTGCAGTCATTCCCTGGACAATGAAGCTAAAAAGTAACATGATCAGATCATTGAAATTTCACTGCTTATGCCAAAAAGAGAGAAGTTCTTCTCTTACCAAAGAAACAGGAATTGCAGTAGGTTGTTGGTTTTCCCCTAAAGATGAAATCTCATTTGATCAAGTTAATCTTAATTTACTTTTTAAAATCTGTGGTTCCCATTGAGCTTATATTTGATTCTTCGTGCTTTCCAAGGCATACACTGAAAGCAAACCCCAAATACAGTAACTCACAGGAAAGGATCCCACAGCCCTGGAACTTCTGGTTGAGAAATGAAGTAAGAGAAAGCATCTCTCCTTGTGATCATCTGTGATAGTCCAGGATCACTCCCAATGGAGTTAAAAACAACAACAGCAACAAAGCTCTTCAAGGAAAGGCTATGCATGCCAGAATTATCCCATAAACCAAAGGCAAACAGCAGGCTGTGCATCTGACACCCCCCAAATCTACATGTGTTCAACAGCAAGTAAATTTGAAATGCTGCAACTTTACAAATCTATTTTGTAATCAGGAGATAGACCATCAAACACCTCTTCAGGAAATGGCAACTATCTGGAGCAGCTGACAGGTTGCACTCATTACTAGTATGATGGCCAAAACATGACACCCCACTCAGTATTTGCTATGTGTATAGGCTTTTTGAATCCCATCTGCTGTGTGTGTGTGATACCTGCACTTTCAAAGCCCAAGTTACTGATGAGAAGGGGAAGCATGAAGCTGGTGCTGTTATTCAGCATTCTCATGCACTCATTTGAATTGCATTAATTCAACTGAATCCAGCTAAGAGGATACCCTACAATGAAGATATTTACCAGTTCACATTTCCATACCACAGTCTCTAATGATCTCTCCCAGTCTACTACAAGCCAATAGCTATACACAGCCTCTTTAAGATGGCATGTGGTTTCTTCAAACTGCTACAAAACAATTCAGAACATCTTCAGTACCTGAGGGACACCAAGGAAACCACCTTTTAAATTGGATAGTATTAGTAAGGTCTTTAGAAATGTCATGTCTTGTGATGAAGCTGCAAAGATGAGCAGACAGCACTGACACAGTATTAACAGTAGCATAGTAATGCAAATTCCTGAACCACCGCAAGCGTTAAGCGTGTGCTTAGATGGCACTGACAGTTATGCAGGCACTTGCTTCTGTACATGAGAGGATTTACAGCATTCGAAAGGTCACACTTATAAACAGTAAATCATGTAAGATGAAAAATAAAAGGAGTGTACTGATTCCAGCTATTATTTTTTTCCAATTCTCATGGTGCAGAGTGGGAAGTGAGCGGCTACACAGTACTTAGTTGCCAGCTGGGATTAACCACGATTAGTGAGTAGGATAGAAGAAAACAAGCATTATCGTAAAGACAAATAAGAATGCAATATGGAGGCAAGTGTAGATGTGTAGATCTCTCTTTAGAGAGCATGCAAGGGAGCCTCTGTGAAGGTCAGAACAAGCCGTGGCCCCTGCAGTCTTCATGCTGCTTTGTTACTGAACATTTCCCATCCAAACACCCCCTCACCACACACACTTCCAGATCCCTCTGAAGAGACAGACAACAGTTGACATCATCTTTCCCCTAGAAAATCTTCTACGTTAAACTCAACATAACACTAAACCAAAAGGAGAGAAAGAGCTCTGGTGAAAAGAAGGAAACAAATCAGGCTCATGCTGCTACAGAACAACTCATTTTATATGTTTTATTTTGGATTATTCTTCATGGATTCCCCCCCCTCCCCAGATGCCAAGGCAGATTTGGAAGTTTTTTTGAGTGATCAGAGTTGGCCAGAATACTTTCCACAAAAGAGAAAACAAAAGAGAAACTGAGTTTGTAGCATTCAGAAAATTCAATGGAACCATCTTCAGAACAGTTCTTTTCAGTGAAGTGGAAGTTTTCACAGCCTGAGACAGAGGACAAAAGATCACTGAAGACAACTTTTTGGTATGCTTTATAACCTACACCTCAGACTCTCCTGGTGCTTTAAATACAGGTTTGAAATTGACAGTGGTAAATCTTATTACCTGACCAAAATGGCAAGAAGGTGTTCGAGCCAGTTAGCCAAATTGCAATTCAGAGGTTTACTTTCATACAGCTCTACAAAGTTCATGATAGTAACAGAACTGTGTTTTCAAATACATAAAGAACATTACGCATATGTGACAGATGGATCCTTGAACTGGAAAACCTCCTCATCATACAGGTCTTCTGGTAGTTGTTCATCTCCATCAGCAAAAAACGTGGGGAATGGAGGGTTTTTATTGTGCTCCTTGCAAGTAGGCAATTTGCTATCTCTGACCTGAAAAGCAGGAGGGGAAGGGTAAGGTTCACAGAAGGCCTTCACAAAGCGATACACTGGAAATCAAAGAAATCATCTTGCATGCATCAGAAAAAAAATATCCAACAGCATTCACATTACACTTGTTTAGATGAAGAATTCCAGGTATTATCATCAGTTATTTTAGCACCAACCCCAGCTATTGAATTTAACATTACCTGTCATGAAGAAGTTTTTAAAAAACCACCAAAAAATACCCCACAAAAAACCCAAAGAGAATTTATCAGTGTGATAAATATATCACGACTGTGAGAGAATCAAAGCCTACCCTCATGAAGTCATTGCTAAATATTTTAAAGTATTATTAATACAAATGTGTGGAAGGAGGGCTCATTTAAACTGTGTTTCTATCCCCCAGTTCCTTCCTACATGACATACCAAGTGACATTATACAGTGCAATCGCCTCTTCAACAACCAAAACATGCTTTTGATATTTACAATACAAACTATGGCAATGAATTTTGCAGAGATATGTACATGTGCTGTATTCAGTCCCTCTGGCTACTGCAGAGTTGAGCATCTACACTTCTTCACCCAGGAATCAGTACCCAAGTTTGTTGACCATGAGGCTTTAAGAAAGTTAATTTCCAAGAACTGTAGAGCCACAGAGAAATTCCTTTCCTTTCCTGACCTCTTTACATGTGGAGAGATTTAAAATCTAGTCCCTGAAACTCCAATCTCTGAAGAAAATGAGGAGCTGGAATTATCAGCCAAAAGCAGTTTGTCTGTGGGAAAAGATAGAAAGCCGGTATCTCTGCAGAAAAAGAGCTACTGATTCTCAGGTGATGGGATTTTATTTAATATTAAATTCTTCATTTCTATATTATTGTTACATGTGATCTTCCTCCTGAGCTGTAATAACCCCTTTCAGCCCCTATATTCAACTGGATTAAAAAAGAAAGTACAAATAGACTACACCAAATTTTAGTATAGAGAAGATAAGCTCTTCCTCTTATTTTTGTGGTGGGCTTCTAAAGAACAGGAAGCTTGTTCTTACTCGATTCGACACAAACCTCACATAGGACAATTGTGATTTATACCAGAAATTAAATAAAACAAGTTTATGCCCACTGAACATTCTGACAGCACGACATTTACCAAATTCATATCTGCTATTACTTGAGCCTTTCCCAAAGTCCATGAGGATTCCTGCAGATGAAGTGCACAATAAATCTGACTTAAACTTTAGCTTCTGGAAAACTTGTTTTGCTCGTTTGTTAGTTTTTTCTCTCCTGAGGAATTCCAACAGTTTGCTAAGTGCAGGCTTGATAAACAAAAGAAAACCTTTTGCTACGAATTATGGGGTGAAAGGCTCAATGTGCTGCACTGGTTAAGATGGCTACTTAGTTTTTCAAGTAGACATGGTCTAGTGTGAGGTGTCCCTGCCCATGGCAGGAGGTTGGAACTGGATGATCTTAAGGTCCTTTCCAACCCAAACCGTTCTGTGATTCCTCCTCTAGCAGACACCTCCCTCTGAACAGCATTCTCTATATACTTGTAAACTGCCCTGCAGAACTACTGAAGTAATTTACGTTATATATCAACATGGAATGAATGAGGCTGAGGCCCAAGCCCAAAGACCTTTGCTGCAACAGCTCCAGCAGCAGCGAGTTCAGAAGAAACACCATCAGACAGCTTCAACTGCTGAGGCTGAGAAATCATCCTTCCCTTTCAATACATTGCTGCTGTTTCTTCTACTTATATGAAAACATGTTTTAATGACGTCACCAGTTACCTATTATTCCCCTTGCTCCTTTCTTTTTCATTCCCTAATCCTATGACACATCATAACCCTTCTTTGCCAACAGTAAAAACCCCCATGGTCTCTACACAAGTTACAATAACATTAGGAAGATAATTTTATTTCTGATGACATACTCATATCATACATATCTCATTAAAATGTTTTTCGTGGCTACTTTTCTGTTATTTTGGATTAGTCTCATCATTAAATAATGTGTGCTGTTACATACAAGCTGTGCCATTACAGGCAGTTTTGGGCACCTGGAAAATGAAAGGAATTCAAATGTTTCTTTTCCTATTTTTTTCCTTCCTTTCCCCCTCTTTTCTTAAAAAAAATCAACTTCTTATCACAGGGCTTGGGAGTGACAAAACTGCACTTAACTGAAAGCAAACCCAACAGTCTAACCTTAGTCCTGCATTAGTTTATCTAAATGAATGTAAGATTTCTGGGCAGCCATAACATTGTATTTTACATATTAATGTCGAGTGGCATTTTGAAGATAGTGCCTCTTGTGTGATAAGGAGAATCCTTGAAGTAGTTTTAAGATTCTTATGGAACGTTTTCAAAGACCATTGTTTCAGAGGAGCACAATACTGTTCATTTTGCCCCTCCTAAACTTCTCAAAAGGTTGACAGATCCCAGAAGTACAAGCCACATCTAATGTTAAAATCCTTTTATTCTGAGTTGCTCTTTCTTTTGATTGGTATAATTGGCAAACTATTTCTTTTGACTGGCAAAAAGTCCTGCTCTTTTTCCATCATTTCCTACATTCATTGCTTTCAAATGCAATTTAAGTTTGACTCCTGAAGCACCATCTTAGAGCACCACTATCAAACTGAACGAACATAGCTCCTTCTCCCAAGTTTCAGATGTTGTTAGACAGATATTATTATTCCCATCAAAATGAAGAACTAAATTTCATTTTACATCTGAAAGCACCGACCAGCAACTTAAAACATGCTATAATTTATCTGTCTTCTTAAGAGAATTATTGAATGACTCCCTTTACATTTATGAAGGGTGCAGCATACCAAAGGTTTCCTGGATGTATTTCCTCAGATTCCTGCACAATCATTTCAGAGTATAATAAAGGGGTTACATAGTATGCAGCAGCAGTTACACTACCCTACAGAAGCATGTACACAGACAAGAAGCATGTGTGATCCAGCACAGCTCTTCCTGTTTTCCCAGTAACCTTCTGTGAGCATTCCTAATAAAGGAGTAAGTTTTAATGCTCCATGTTACTAAAATCCAGTGAATTTAGCTCTCACCCAGAGAAGGAGTTAAGCCGAGAGCCCAACTGGTTATTACATTGCATAAAAGCATTCAAAAGCATTCATAACTCAACATAACAATCACTTGGTTTGCTCAACTTCTGTATTAATGCTCCTATATATCACAGTAAACTATACTACAAATAGATGGTATATATAGCAGTATATATAGCAGTATATATACACTACAGTATATTTTTTGTGAAGTTTTTTTATTAAGAAAAATACTAGAGAAAGCTGAAACTGGAGCTGGTTGGATTTTGCCACTAAATCTGTAAAACAGTCATAAAAGGTTCTGTAGACAATTAATACACTGTAAATTAATAATACGCATAGCCCATATATCAACAGCATAACAGTATAAACAAATACAGATTCAGTCATCTATCACCACAAAATACGCAATATGGTCATAAACAGACATTAAACTTGATGCTTAAGTCAGAACTCACATTTAGAGCTTAAAATGGCTTCAGGCTGTGTTAGCAATCATAGCAAAGGCGGCAAGTTGTTTGATAAACAGGAAAATGTGTTTAAATATAGAGAACGTTAGAAATAACCTCCTCAGGTGTCATACATTACCTAGCTCAACTTTTCTGCTATTTTTGAAGCTAGACAGAAAATTGAATCCAAGAATTATATTCATTTCTGACCAGCCTTATTCTGTCTTAAAGAAAGAAACAAAAACTCCACACAACTCCATCATGGTGCCCAAGGTATAGAATCACAGAATCACAGAATGGTTTGGGTTGGAAAGGACCTTAAGATCATCCAGTTCCAATCCCCTGCCATGGGCAGGGACACCTCACACTAGACCGTGTCACCGAAGGCTCTGTCCAGCCTGGCCTTGAACACTGCCAGGGATGGGGCATTTACCACTTCTTGGGCAACCTGTGCCAGCGCCTCACCACCCAAAGGAAAGGGACAGGGAACATGAAAGAAGTGAAGGCATCACATTGGTCCTGCATGTCCTCACAATCTGAGCACAGCACATGCAAGGGGAAGACTGAGAAAGTTACCAGCTCAAGGTGAATACTGTAACTAAAGCAACAATGTACTTCAAGTTTAACTCAGTTCTAGCATATGAAAAGGTCAGCTCAGTAGCCAACTTGCTAAGCAACTCCTATGGGTTACAAGTTTTGCCACAATTTCTGCTTTCGCTACAAGTGATATATTCAAAGTGATAGACATTGAATGTCCTAAGAAAATCAAGTGCCTTAAAATTAAGACAGATATAAAACATTACCAAAGATAAACTATAGCATCCTGAATTCTAAAACACCACATTCTAGCATCCCCTCCATTATAAAGCATCTGCTTGAAAAGTCTTGTGCTTCTCAAGTTGACGGAAGAGAGAACTTTTTGGTAATATACTTGGGAGAGAAACTTGAAAGCCATAAGCTTCCAAAAGAAAAACTATCTGCTTTTTCCCTAAAGGACTGACACCACAGATGGCAACTATAGGGCCTGATCTAAGATACACCAAGAGAAACAGGTGTTATTACCTGAGGCAGGCTATCTTGATAGGCACAACATGCTAATGTACAAATGTACAGCATGCTAACGTACAAATGCTTACTCTGAGATGTCACTTTTATAACAGAAAACTTCTGTACATTCTAGCAGACTGCTAAGTTTCTTCATTTTATTAGACCTCGTCACTGAGAAAGAATTCCATGCTAAAGTAAGCTTTTTCCATTAGTTTTCCAATTTGTTAGAAACATTACTTATGTCAGTGATTTACCTGCATGCTTCAGTGTGCAGTACAAATGAAACCTGATTTCTAATTAAACCAGGAATCCATCAATCCTACTATTCTGCACTTTTATACTGCTGAAAATGAAACTTGACAAATTTAAGTGCTTCATCTCCGTCTGGATACAGTGCTGATACACTGAGTTTCCAAAAATATGTAACATACAAAATAAATGTATGCTTTAAGGTGCACTGTGGTTTTAATGGTTACCAAGCAACACCAAGTGGGTACTGAACATAAATGCTTTCCTCTTAAGAGACACACAAAGAGAAAAGTATTATGACATATTCCACTTTTTGAGCTCAAAGACAGATCCAAATACCCTAGACATTAGTCCTACCTTATTACAGGCAGGTATTTAGTGGAATGAACAGTAATTATGCATGTCAATATCCCATAATTTCTCCCCCCAACTAGAGACCCCAACAAATACACAACAATGTATAGAAAGTCAAAGTCTAGATGCAAATAAGAAAACAGCCTGGAAGAAAGGCATAAAACAAGCTAAAACCACCACATATGAGTGCAGCAAGATTAAATGGAGAAAGAAAACCCAGCCATGAAAGTCTGGGTCTGGAGCACTTTGGTCAACATCCTTCCAATATTGTATTATGTCAAAAAAGCGCTATGGGACAAAATCCCTCATTCTTCCCATGGATCCTCAACCCTCATTAATTAAATTAGCTGCAACTCTGAAATGCATACGCCAACATGCACACTTGAAGATACTTTGGCTTCTACATTGTAGATAACTATGACTTAAAACATGTTCAAATACAGGTAACTTACAAATGTAATTAACACAGATTCTGTATTTTGCAGACATCATGTAAAAGGATCAGTAAAGCAGTAAGAAAAGTGCCTTGGACCACTTAGGTAATACTGATGGATTAAGTTTATTCGGAAAAAATCCCCAAACGATGAAGGCATTTTAACTTTTGGTCTTTGGATGAAGTTCCAATCATCATCCATGGCGAGTGAATCCAAAAGAAATCACTGCTGACCATGACAAGGGCTTAAAGGGTATGCAGCAGACTGCCATGGCAATCAATGTCCATTATCCTTTTCACACCACAGATGTCAACACAGTTGTTTTACTGTGTATGCTCAGATGGCTTGGCCCAGCAGTCTCCTCTTAACGAGGCAGTACTGCTGCCTCAAGGACTTTTTCAAGCTAACAGCAAGACTGTTTTCAGAACAAACCCAGTAAATTCAAGGTGTTCAAGGAGATGCTTTCCAGCCTAGGCAAGAGTAATGTCTGAGTGAAGAAAAAGAGAAAGTGGAAGAAAAGGGTAGAAGTGACACGATCATGAGAGAAAGCGTACAACATTTCCAGTAGGTTCCTTTCCAAGAGGAATTGTGCAGTGCCTGATCAGCAAGGGGACACTGATTTCAATAAATCTTCATGGCGGATTTAAGAAGGTGCAGTATTAACACACGCACCTTTGCTTTTAAAAACAGTTTATAATACGAGACATTTAATCAATATTTGTTTTCTTAACTCACTTAAAACCAGAAATCAAAAGATTAAGACTCTGGATAGAATTAAAGTTATGAGCTGGTAGAAGTAAGTACTGTATTCAGAGGCTTAATGGCTTCATAATGTGGTGTATCTTTGCAGGTAAGACACCTGAGGTGTGTACATGCAGTTATCACTGAACCATGCAAGCATGGATTTTAACAGCATGACTAGGAAAATAAGATGCACAACCTTTTGCAACAATTAGCTCTTGCTTAAGAGTACAATTAAGATCAAAGAATAAAGTCTGGGTATCAAATGTTACTCATTTTTACGGCTACATTATGTTGCTTGTATATATAACACCGCAATTGAAAAGTAACACCCTACAACAAAATCACAGTTAATTAAAACTCAGACTAACAGATAGCAACCAGGTGCATGGCTCAGGATTAGATAAAACATTTAGAACACAGTTAAGAAAAGGTCATTCAATCCAATATATGAATGAAAAGCCAGTAAAACTACAGTCTTAATTTATGTCGCTGATGTCATGCCCAGTAATTTTCCAGAAGTTATCCTGAAACCTACTTCTCCTGGACATCTGCTAACTGATTTGCACTATCTTGAGAGAGAAATGTGTAATGCATTCTCTAGGCTTGGGCTGGACATTACAATCAAAGTAGTTTAGAGATACCTCACTCAGAAAAAAAGGCCTCGTTTCCAGTGGGAGAAACATAACGATAAAGTTCATTTTTCTGTGTGTAAAACACTTATCTGAAAACTAAGCTTGCTTTACTTAATGCCCAGTAACTGTAGAGTTCTGCTTCATAACTAGGAAATACATAACGGAAAATGGATGCCCATAGTAAAAATATGTCAAGAACACAATAAACCAGTTGAAAACATCTGACCTTGATGAACTCTGTAACTTTTCAAGAAATGGATCACTTAAATCCCTACAATTCTTCTGAGGATGTTAAACTATATATCAGCTATATATGTATATGTACAACCAAATCTTTATAATCATTCATAATAAAGATGTTTGATACCCTGTAGTCTATTGAGTCAAAACCGAAACAACTTCCTCCAAGTAATTTCTGCTTGCAGATCTGTAGAATATACCTACTTCAAAAGAAAAGTCTCTTTTGAAAGTAATACCTAAAAGTACTTTTCTTGCCTTGATGTGGCTTTTTTACATTGTAAGAACACATTAGACACTTCATTCAGTTTTTCATGCACCATTGTGAAATAATCTCCTTAAAATCTGAAATTAATTCTGCAGACTACTACAGAAAATAACACTGACACATTTATACTGACTGCAAAGGGAACTCGTATCATTAGTGTGAACTCCAGCTATCCCCTCCTGTATCTGAGCTGCTCCTTGCAAAGGAAACTGCTACTGTGTATGGGAATGATTTGAATAACCTTTAAAGCAGTGCTTGCTGTGTATTTCTGTTCATGACTACAGCCCTTAAATAACATTCTGGAAATCTCATGATCTCGCTACTGGCACAGGCTAGTGTTAAAAGGGAATGGACCTAGCCCTGAGACTCTTAGCACAGGGTTACAGCAACTGTGTTGCTTTAAGATACGCTATGTGAGTGCACAACCCCAGTGCAAAGCTAAGAACAAGGGGTTTAGAGTAAGTGGTCACCCACTGTCTCCTTCACAGAACTGACCCTACTGCCCTTTAATTCAATAGTGCAAGATGGGATTCTGAAGAAATGAAGACCGCATTCAACCAGTGTTTTTTGTTTTGCAAGAAGAGTTGTAGACAGCTTACGCGTCACCAACATCAGTAAGTTGAAACTAGAAAACATACCTTCACCAGACAATTCGTGTGACCTGGAACAGACCCATTTACATAAATAATATCATGTTTGGTGTTGACCCTCCACACCTAGGGAAAAAAAGCAGACATTGAGCTTACCTGTTTTAGAGACTATGCCCAGTTTTACAAACAATAGTCTTGCAAAGCACAAACTGATTAACTGGAGGTGGTAGTGTGGGCAAGAGGAATATCCTGTACAGGCCTAAACTTGCTGTAGAATTCAGTCAGATGCTACTTTGAGTTCACAGCTTTCTAATGCAGGAGTCTATTAAAGAGCTTGTGATCAGGCTGTATTTGGCCAAGCAGCTCTTTGTTCAGCGTAACACCAATCAAGCACCCAAGTTTTCCCTCTAACAGCAACAGCTGCTGAACAACTGATATCAGTTTTAGTTAGCAGACAGCAGCAGCAGCACATTTTTTAGTAAACTAGAGGCTACCACGCTTTTTGTGCAAACTACAGAGGTTACCTTCCGAGACAGAGAATAGTAGCTGCAACAGCCTCGGGACTGCTGCAGCAATGTACACATCAGAATCTGGAGAGAAACTAGAATCCCCTTTTTGCACATGAAAGTGAGGACCATGATAAAGTTAGGACTTCAAATGTCTCAGACTTGGGTTGGGAATGAACAAGTGGAACAGGCATGAAAACATTAACTGAAAGTCTTCAAAAGCCTGATTGTTTTCTCACTTGAAAGGGAGAAGTCAAGGGACAGCGAAAAACAACATATCAGATGTGGAGGTATCACCTGAAATTCCAGTTCTCGGGGTACCCATATGCAAAGGGAGTTCAGATAACTTATTTGTAACCAAGAAGAAGATAGGAGCACACATTTGCTGCTCTTGTCTTTCCAGCTTGCTTAGTTCAAGATCATAGAATCATAGAATAGTTAGGGTTGGAAAGGACCTTGAGATCATCTAGTTCCAACCCCACTGCCATGGGCAGGGACACCTCACACTAAACCATGTCACCCACAAGTCCATCCAACCTGGCCTTGGAACACTGCCAGGGATGGAGCATTCACCACTTCCTTGGGTAACGCATTCCAGTGCCTCACCACCCTCACAGTAAAGAACTTCTTCCTTACATCTAACCTAAACTTCCCCTGTCTCAGTTTGAACCCATCACCCCTTGTCCTATCGCTGCAGTCCCTGATGAAGAGTCCCTCTCCAGCAGCCTTGTAGCCCCCTTCAGACACTGGAAGCTGCTCTGAGGTCTCCACGCAACTTCTGTTCTCCAGGCTGAACAGCCGCAACTTTCTCAGCCTGTATTTGTACGGGAGGTGCTTCAGCTCTTGATCATCCTCATGGCCTCCTCTGGGCTTGCTCCAACAGCTCCATGCCCTTTTTATATTGAGGACACCAGAACTGTACACAGTGCTCCAAGTGGGGTCTCATGAGAGCAGAGCAGAGGGGCAGGATCCCTCCTGCCTGGATTCTGACAGGAATGACAGGCAGTACCCCAACACAAGGCTACATGGCTAAGTCCACTGCTTGGTAATGCAATCACCTTATACACATTGTAACATACCCAGAACTCACCTTTAAGCCCAAAGATGTCCTATAGATGTTACCCATTTTACCAGGCATTTTCTTTCCACGATAAACTTTGCCAGCTTTCTAGATAAAAACAGGACCAAAGAAATAATGTAACTGCAAGAGGTACACTTAAAAACTCAAAAAGGAACACCAAAGAAAATATGCTAGTATTTCCAATATTTAAAATATGTACTATTGAAAATATCTAATATTGATTAGCATTTTAAATACCTCCTACTGGAGGTTAGGTATTACTCTATATGTTGTCTGAAATACTTTACCTCAATCATAAAATTGCTATAAATACTGTTGCATCAACAAAGGAATTCTAGCTTTGCTTAATACTTACCCTGTATAGATTCAGAGCAAAATCGACACAAGACACTCACCTATAGCACAGACTGTAGCAAATGGAAATTTGCTTAAACTACTTGTGGATGCTACTAACAGAGCTTCAGAGCAGTCCTGCCCTGGGAGGCTGCCAAAATGAAGACAATACTGTAGGTCCCTCCCTCTCCCTAACCCATGATAAGGGGGTACCTTATCGCTCTCTACAGCTGCCTGACAGGAGGTTGCAGTGAGGTGGCGTCGGTCTCTGCTCCCAAGGAACAAGTGACAGGACAAGAGGAAACGGCCTCAAGCTGCACCAGGGGAGGTTTAGACTGGAGCTGAGGAACAATTCCTTCCCCAGAGGGTGCTCAGGCATTGGAACAGGCTGCCCAGGGCAGTGCTGGAGTCACCGTCCCTGCAAGTGTTCACATCCTGTGTAGACGAGGCCCTCAGTGCCATGGGTTAGTGGTGGCCTTGGCAGTGCTGGGCAACGGTTGGACTTCATGGTCTTAAGGGTCTTTTCCAACCTGGTTGATTCTGTGATTCTATGAATTTTATACTGATGGAAACCAGATTTTTTTTTTTAAAGCATGTATTTTTGAGAACAGGATTTTTAATTACATTGCTTGCTATTGCTTAGTTTCTGTATTCCTTTTTTTTTTTTGGCTGGGTATAAGCCAGTAAACAAAGGTGGAAAAGAAAAGGCAAGAATAAGTGCAATAATTTCCACAGTATTATTGAGGGATTTGTTTCAGTTTCCTGCACCGCTCTGTTATTAATTAACAACGGGGTTTGGTTTCCTTTTTTGTGTGTGGTTTGTTTGTAGGGTTTTTTTTTTGTTTGGTTTGTTTTGGTTTTTTTTGGGGGGGAGTTTAACATGTAAAAATAATGATTTCAGGAAACCAGCTGCAATGAAGTTCTAGGGACAGGATTCTGTACTGAAGAATCCAGGATTACAACAACATCTGAGGCGGTCAACACTATACTGGCAAATAAAAACTGAGGCATTCTTTTTCCCCATTGCATCCTTTCACCTTGTTTCCTTTTCATCCATCATACCTATTCCCAATATTATTTCCAATTCGAGACACTTAGTGAAATTACATCCAGCATTACTGCTTAGGAAAGTTTAATTTAAAGAGAAGTAAAGAAGGGTTGTTTTGTAATAATGAACACCTTCTGCTAAACCAAAAAGTGTTGCAATGTTCAAATATTTACATTCTTTAGAGACAACAGTGCCAGGTGTAGAATTAATTTTCCAGCAGAAATGAAGGACTATAAACCAGTAGTTTATGCTTTTACAGTCTCAATTACTCTAAATTCATTTTCTGGTGCCTTTTAGCTATTCTCTTGAGCATTATTAATAATACTTTTTTAATTTTTATTTCTGTAAGAAAATTACAGACAATTCAGGTTCAGTACTGTGACTTAGTTGGACTTAATACTGTGTAGCAAAGCAAGTTTGCAAAAATCCCTCTTAGTTTAGCCTAAATATTGTCCAACTATTAAAGGCACAAGGTTTTAAATGAATCTGTTCCAAAGAGCTTTAAAACTAGTATTATTTATAGTTTCAAACCTGAAAATGTTATTTTGTACTCTACTTAAAAAATACTTAGAAATCAACAAACTATTTTGGCAATCTAAGAGTTCATTAAGCAGCTACACAAGCTGGGCAAGGTGATAAAAGCAATCTTTGAGGTTTCAAAGAATAGTACCATTTCTGCAGTATAAAATAACATCTAAATCCTTGCCAATCTATAAATGCTGTCATAAAAGATTCTAAGAACACTCTTTGGATCATTAAGACTATTTCTCTCAGCTTCACTACAAAATACCACAATTTGCTCAGTTAAAATATGTTTTGCTCACTTACCAGCAATATAGAATATTCATAAATCAAGGCATAAGAGAATAGCTATCTGCATTGCTCATTATAGAGGTTTCTGCACCTCCTTTGAAAGAGCTAGGATCCTCTGCTACCAGAGAGTAGATGGTAACAGCTAACTATTGTGAAACTGTTCATTTTTTGTAAGCACTTCTAAAAATACTGAAGAATGTTGAAACAGGAAGCAAGAATCCTCACATTGGTAGATATTGCTCCAGGACGTCTGTGAGTTTTTGTCTGGCCGTGGCTTGCAGGCTGACCTTTAAATCCCCACCTTTTCATGACACCTTGAAATCCTTTACCAATTCTGAAAAGAAAAATCATCAAGAAACAAACCCGGGTTAGTCAGACTTCAGGTTTCTAGCAATAGCATTCATTTCACTCAGACTCATGATCTTTTTACCTTTGCAAAGCCCAGAAGAGAGAAGAATATATCAAAATAAATCTATATTTTATAACATAAACATGTTTTGGTGCAATAATTAAAAGTTGCTTTACAGAATAAGAAGCACTAGAAGACAGTCGAATAGGCAAAAAGTCTAACATAAAGTGCTCCTTGTTGTGACAGTCCTTAATATATGGTACTCTAACGAAGCTTTCACCAAGTGAACACCAGAGCAAACAAACAAAAAACCAACCAAAACACCTGAATAAAAAGCAACTGTACAATAACACATACCAAAACTTAACAACAGACCCTAAGCATCAAGAGAGGAAAGAGATGGCTGCTTAGACTAGCATAAAAGTAAACCATTTCTTTTCCAAACTATAATAGACGAACCTCTCGAAAACAGTTTTGTGTGTAGTAAAAATATTTAACTCTAGCGATCTGTACTCATCTGACAAATTAAAGTCTAAACCACAACAACAAATAAAGCAGATTTTCAGAGTCCATGCCTTAATCATTGAGGCATATGATAGTATTACTGGCTTTGGAGTTTTCTGCTTACTGCAGTGACAGACTCAATAAGAAAAATTGCCCCACCACTGCATAAAAGAAAAGCCGATTAAAGTGCGTTTTTAAACCGGCATTACCCCCTTCCGAAAGGAAAAGTCTGTCCACAGGGTTTATGGCTGCACTGATTATTTTATTAGTATAACAAGATGATCCTTTTCCTCCAATTTCTAGAAATCCTTACTCTGCTAATGCACTTCACAATGTCCTAGTCCTATTAGTTCAAGCATTAGGACCTTCTGGCCAAACACAGGAAAATAAAACTGGATATGAGCATGAATAGAGCATGCTGTATATAGGGGCTCTACTTTTAAAAACTAGAATAAATATACAAATGTGGAAAACACCAACATTCACAAAAACTGGATTCTTTCCTCTTCCACTTGAGTGATTCTCCCCTGATTGCTTACCTAGTTGCCCAGAGCAAGTCAAAATACCGTCAAACCAGCCACAAAAAGGAAAGGCTCTCTAAAGCGACAGAAACGTAAGAAAACAAGAGTTGTACAACCACGGTGTCTGTCTCTTGGGTTTCCCCTTCCCTGCTCAGAACCTAGTGGTCAATTCCAGTTAAATTTGACACAGAAGAAAGACATGTAATTGTTTAAAATAAAAATTATTGGCAAAAAAGCCCTGAATACTTTTGCTCCTTTCCTACAACTAAGGAAATGCTAAACCATAATTAAAGCAGCAATACACTCATTTGGCTTGCCAGGTGGCCAGTCATGCATGTGGTTGCCATCAGCAAGAGTCCTTCCAGGCCAGCAGATGGTGGTGTAACACGGGGATATGGAGAGGGTCAGGGCTATGCAAGGGAGCTGAAGGCTTCTGTGGGAGGAAGGACCTGGGTTGCCAGGAACACAAGGCAACAGTCTAAAGGATGCAATGCTCTGTTACACCAGTTTCTCATGCATTAACTTATATTAAAAGCTTGCAGTAATGAATAGGGTGGTTGTAAAAAAAAAAAAAAAAGGTTTGAAAAATACTCGTGCTTTAAAGCCATAGTACTGACAACCTCTGGTATTTTCAGAAAACATGAAGGTTTGTCAAAGTGGGATCTTAATCCATAACCATATGTTAAACAAAATTAACATCAGAATTAATACACTAAAGTGTGCTGAAGTAGAATGTTGATCATCGTGCTTATACTTCTAATTTCTTGCTAAGACATCTTCTACCTGTTGTCCTGGCTTGAATCAAGGACTACATATTTTTGTTCTGACAATGGTAACATTAAACACCGTATCTGAACAAAAACGACACGCATGAGACCTATCTTTATTAGACTTGACACGTATAATGCCACTGTTCTTCACTACGTAGAATTTACTCACTTGTTTTCCTTAGCTTCACTGAAGCATGATTACCTGAGTCCCAGGAAGGAGCCACAGGCAGCAATGATGATAAGCAAAACTAAGACACGCAAATGTTAAATGAAAGGAAAAGAATCTTTGTCTAGAGTTAAAAATAGAGTTTAATTACACACAGTTGTTCTAATCTCACCTGCAAGAAAGCAGCTGTTCAGGTCAAGCACCTAATTCCATACAAAACCTCATTTTCCAGGTTTGATACAAGTAAAATGCCAGTACCTAATAAGACAACTTTCATTTAAAAAGCTACTGGAATAAAGCACTCTAATTAAGCAACAATTTAGCATGCTGCTAACTCTTCAAACTTGGCTAATTTAAAAGACAATTATTCAGATGCTGTAGAGGAAAAGGATTCCAACCACTTAGCCAGATAACTTCAGACAACTGCAGAGCATACTTTTAGGCTCAGATTACACTGTTAACCTAGCAAAGCTTAAATGAACCATAAACCCACCAGAATCATCACTTAAATCTGGCACATTTCAAACAAAACTACTGTTGGCTTTTTCTTGGGAGTGACAAAATTTCTGAGGTCCTGAAATGTTCATGAAACTGGTCATGAAGTGGCAGAAAAAGGAAGTATAATACAACTCCATCTCCATACACTGCTGGGCTACTGCTGTAAGGCATGGTCCCACCATTCCCCATCCTCACAGTTTGGTCATCTTTCTACTGATGCAGAAGCTTACTCAGCCGATCAGCAAGCCGGGGCATGCAACTGATCCAGCTGAAAACTAACCCAGTGAAGAACACAGATAACTCACACTGGTCCTCATGCAATTCAGGATGCCAGTACCAGCTACAGAAGGTCGACGGGAACTCTGTGGGAGAAAGCACCACCTCCCCTTTGGGCAGCAGTCTGCTCTGCTAGAGGTCACAGAAGCATAGTCTGTGAGACAAGGGCTTCTGAACAGTGCCCAAAGCACATCAGGGCTAAGGAAGATCATCAGGCCACAGGAATTCTGAAGTTTACTGCTGTCCCAAAAAAGGCACCAAGCCTTTCCACATTTTTGAAACATACCTCTGAAGCACCAAGGAAAAGCCTTGTCATCACAGACTGCTATAAAACTTGAGGACTGAGCTTTTAAACTGCTGCAAATAAGTGCTAAGGAAAAAAAAAACAGCACTAAAGAAGATTGACAGCATGCAGACACACTGCCTACTGTCAGTGCTCTAAAAGCTACTCATATTGTGCTGAACAAGTTATGAGATTTCAGATAAAAACAAACTGCTTACATCTTCAGCCTTCTTGTTTTTGTGAAAGTGTTTTTCTTCACAGAGGTATTAATTAATTAATTAATCAACGCATTTCAAAAGACTTAGACCAAAACTTCTGCAAGGAAAGTTTAAAAGCAGACAGTCATAATAAATAACCACCCTACACTTCAGTAACCAAAACAAGATGCTAACCAAGACTTCTGAAAAGCAGTGCAAGTACTTTGTTGAAGCCACAATAACTGAGAAAAGCTTGCTTGTATTTAAGGAGCATATTTTTGCTTTGCATTTTGGCAGAAGGAAGCATGCAAAAGGATATCTTCCTCATCTGAATCATTAGGAGTTGGTAAAAAATGAAAATATCCTTTATATTCCACTATATTATCTCCTCTTTATGGTGACATTAGTTTTCTTTCTTTCCCTTCTAAATGAATAATTAGAATTCATAATGCTGTTATCAACAGCACTGCTAGTTTCATCTATATGATTTCAAACATTGCACATGTCAGTGTTTCCTCCAGTAAAACAAAATTACTGACACTCTTAAACATGTAAAGTACATGTTCATGTAAAACATTTCTAAAAACTTTACTAGCAGTGATAGCAAGTCTTAGGAATTATGTCTTTTAAGTCCATCATGGTTTGAACCAGGAAAACAGACGCTGCTGGAGGAAGGAAAGGAAGTCAAACTGTGCTTCCTACTGTAACCAGCATTCTACCCTTAAGTACCTTTTCAAAATGCCTCTATGTCTTAGGAGCTTTCACTTCTGAAAACAGGATTTTAGAAACTAAGGTGCAAAGGGTTATTTCAGCCTGTGGACCAAAACTCCCCAGGCTCCCTCTCTGTTCAGTAGGGAGAAGCTGGCTCCTCTTGAGGGGAGTTCAGAACACAAGTCTAATGTGAAGCACATTCTCATTTTTCCCTCACTGTGCAGCCCAACTGCATTCCCAAGATAACTTCTTTTGCCCTTCACTGAAGATTTCTTGGATATTTCTGTGACATTGTGAAATCTGCACAGAAATGTACTAAAATAATTTAATTCTTACTCAAGAGTTAAAGGAATATGCTAAATGCAGCATTCCACGGAAGTGGAAATTAAGAAGAAACATGAAAAGCAGAAACCGGAAAGCAAGGAAGTCACAGAAAAAGGTTTAAAACCCCCAGATATAGAAGACTGGAATGACTGCACATTCATATTGACAGAAAACCTATGATAAAAAAGAAGAAAAAAGACCTTTCTCTTTAGCTATGGAATGTTCTCCTTCACCTGTATAGTAGGACAACATGTAATATGCTACCAAAATCAGCAGTATAAACAAAAAGCTAATTTCTCAAATGAGATCATATAAATACCTAGAGAAAACAGATTAGAGATACTGAATTACAAGATAGGATGGATCCACTGAACACTCACAAGAACCCAGTCTATTTTTAGGTTGCTAGTATTTACAAATACATATAGCAAGATACAAGTAAGTACCCTGTGGCTGCTTACCAGTACCTTTTACATTGCTGAAAACCCCCTTTCCTAGTTCTCAAAATGCTTCTAGAAAAACAAAGCTTTTCTTCATTAACAAAGCATGACATTTAATCTACATGAAATGACCGTATTCCTAATGACACGGTGCTTTGCTTCGCAAACAAGCTATTGTCTCTTATAAGCTGCTCAATGAATGCAATTTAGAAGAAGAATGAATAATATACCAGATTTAATTATCACATAAGGAAGTTTGACATACAAAAATACTAGTTCCAGTCAACTCCTCTACTTCCTTTCCTCGAGAGGGTGCCCTTATAGGTGTAGCTGTATTAGAACCGACTACTCCGCTATATTGACGTGGTTGGTTTCTGCACAGACACAAAGCTCTATGAATAATAGTAGACATTTGAAAGTATTACACACATGTGAGACAATTACAATGGATGATATTTCAACAAGGCCAGTTAGGTATTATCTCCCTTACACAAAAAATAAAATCAAATGGAAAACATTATCTCTGTAACACAACACAGTAAAAATACACTTCACTGAAACACGGAGACAGGAGTTCTTTTGAGCAGTGGAAATCATGGACATAATAGAGGAGGCATGACTACTCTTGCAAGATACCAGTTTTTCTTTTGACACCCTTTACCACTTGTGCTCTAATTTGGCATTTGCATTGGTCTGAGAGGAAACCATTCCTCCCACGTTAAAGTAAAAGACCATTAGCCACTGCTGGCAAGGAGATTAGCTGGAATATGAGAGAAAACAAAAAAAGGAATTTGACAGTTCTGTTGTCCTGCTAAATGTATTCGACTATCTTTTTGCTTTTCTTTTGGTCCACATGATACCTCTTTTGCATCTCTTCACCAAATCAAAATTAAACAGCCTTTCTGGGAACTGATGTCTTTCAACATTTATTCCCCACTTCTGCATCCCCACACATGCTGCCTTATAGACCCTTTTCACCCATGCTAAGCTTGAGCACCTTTCTCAGCTGTTTGTCAAGCTCTTCCATGCTAATCATGTATGTGCACCAGACAGCACACGCAGAACCACAGCCCTAATAGTACTATTTGTTTACCCGCCATGTTCAAAGGTGAGCCTCAGCAAAGAAAGATAATTTGATACGGAACTTCTATTTCCTGCCACTATCCTTGCAACTGTATTTCAGCTTTTGTGAGACATGAGTTCAAGCCAAAGCAGAGGGGGGGGAAAAGCATTCAAGCAGTCTATTTGAAAGATGAACTGTATGTGTAAAATCATTAGGAACCTACGTTTTTGCAGTAACATCCACAAACTGCCCTGGGCGGAAGTGAGCAGCATACAAGGGAGTACCTTCAAAAGAAGAGGAGAGATCATGTTCAACCAAGCGCTGAAATCCTCAAACCACGACCCAGTCATTACCATCCAGAATAATTACAGTCATGGGAAAGGAAACAAAACTTTGTTTTTATTCACATATTATTTGTTCTTCTTTATAAACCTCACTGACTAAACCAGATGCTCTGTAGTCACTACTTAAGCATGTTTCTCAGTTCATAGCCCAACTTTGGATGGGTAGGAAGGAAGGGTTGGGGCTTTACTCATATGTTGCACTTCAGACTGAAAGAGAAAAAGCCCCAAACTTAATTAGTTAAGACTCCAAATAAACAAACTTGGCAAGAAAACAGAACATGCTTCACTTACAACTACTAGCATTTTACAAGATGTTGAGAGTGCAGCATTTTACAAGATGTTGAGAGTGCAGCAGAAGTACAGCTGCATCTACTGGGGAACTACCTACACACTAACCTTTAGTAGAACTAGTGCTACAGCAGGTCAGTGACTGCAATTCCATTCATTCCCCTAAGCGCCTGCAGTATCAATGTTTCAATTTTAATTAGAGATTTGTCTTCAGCAATTTCTTTTTCATCCAAATGCATTATTCTTTTATTAGCAGCTTAAAAAATCCCACCCAGGATTGATAACGTAGTTCATTACAAATAAACTTTGATCTGAAGATCTGTGCAGCTGCATCTTTAACAGTTTCCAGCCTGTTTTAAGTCAACTAAAACCAGACATTTTAATTGCTTCATGTTCACATCCATTGTCATGCTGTTTGCTAATCTGTATGAACACAAACTGAAACGATGTAAACCTCTCCTAAGTCTCAAGCATAAAAATCCTCATCTTATTTCACGTACTATTTATATGACCCATACACAGCTGGGGTAAGATGCCTGTCAACTGACAGAAAATCATGTATATGAACGTTGTTATGTACAAAATACTGACACTGCAAAATCAGTTTATTGAAAATTTGCAATTCTGCTTTATCTCAAGGTTTTCCTTCCATTTATCAGTCCAGAATTTCTCTTCATGTCAGATTTGGTTTCTATCAGATACAGCACTATCTTAAAAAGGTCTTGAAAAAATCCTTCCCTAATGGCAAATAAAGATGTAATACATGAGACTTTCCTACCATACACAGTTGTTGGAAAAATACCTGTAACTTTCAAAAAACACAAAATGAAAGCAACCTAAATACATCAGCTAATAAAACCTTAAAAACATAAAACTTTTCAGTAAATCTCCAACTTCTAATATTCATTTTCAGTGAGAACGTTTGTTATAACATGTTTTAATGTGTTTTATTTGGCAAGCTCTCAGAAAAATGCCATATATGACAGCCATAAATCTTACTTCTGAAGGCACAGGAAGAAACAAACCTCAAACTGCTATTTTAGGCTCCTGAGAAACATTACCACAAAATTCTCGGTACCCCTCTCATAAGGATAATCAAGAGAACTTCCTGTAAATGTGTTCATATTTATCCCAACAAGTCAGTCAAAGTTACAGACATTTATTTCTTAACTCAATGTTCATATTAACTAGTTTGGATGAGACTTATTTTCTAATCAATGGAAACAATAATATCCAGGAGAGCGGAAAAATCTTACTTCTCATCACCTAGAAAGTAAAGCCCATTTTCTAGTTTTCCCTAAGAAAAAAGTTTGTTTGCTCAATGACAAAGAAATAAGAATTTCAGCCAAATGAAATACCCATCAAAACTTGGCATAGGTCTACCAGCAGCAGACGGTAAATCATTACGGATATAATATTAGGAGTTCAAAAAGATTACCTGGTTTAATGATGGCATCATCTGTTACATTAAATACTGAAATTTTCTGCTTCCGTGGTACTCCAGCTTCTTTAAAAATTTCCATTGCAGCCTCTGATTTCTGTAGTAAGGAGCAGCCATAACGAATAAGTGATCTTACAATGCCTAAAGATTTCTGTCAACTAGTTATCCTACAGCTACCTCGTATAAACAAGAAATACATGAAGATTTCTAAGATCAGAAAAGGGAAACCAAACATTCAGAATATACATAACACATTACTGTGTTATGTAATGACTTTCCAAGAGTTTTGCAGTAATTTAAAAGCATTTTTTCTTTTCCAAAGCTTCTAATGACTTAGTTCCATGCCACCATAAATCTAATTTATTGGATTTAACTAACAAAACCACAGAAATACAGCCTGGTCTTGGAGAAAATTCTAGAAATGCTTCACTTTCCACAGGATAGACTCTTGAAAGAAAAATGAAGAATGTGTTTCTGATTCATATATTTTTAAGATATGTAAAATACACTCAGCATCAAGCTACTGCTGACTTACTGAAGGGGAGCGCTTCCTGTTAGAGCAGTCTGACAAAGTTAAAAGCGCTTAAAATTGTTCTCAGCTCTTTTTAACCAGACAACTCACAGAACACCTGACCACTGAGATGACACCAAGTAACGCAAACAGTGAAGCAGGAAAACTATGGCCACAGGGAAACAATGCAGCTCATTTTTCTTCACATGAATTGTTCTAGAAAGCAATTTAAGCACCTGACAGTCCTGTCACACTCAGATAGCCACATCTCTGAGGTTCACTTCTCGGCAATTCTGCGCAGTTCCCTCTCTCAGAAATAATCGTGTGTGTGCTCAGACAAAACAGTGTTCATAACTTTAAAATAGTTTATTTTGAAAATGCACGTGTTGCTCTTCCTTTTGTTTTAAAAATCTGTTAAAAAGTGTTAGGAGAATAGAGGAAGCTTTGTGAAGAACGAGGAAGCAAGATGATGATAATAATCTCTGCCTTAGACATAAACCAGAAATTTTAACTTTATGGAGCTGTCCTTATTTGAGGAGAGTGTGGATACAAAGTCTTTGAGAGTTAAAAGATTTTTTTGACTGATTTGTTGACTTGAGTTCATAGTACAAAACACTTCAAATACCTTTTTAAAAAGAAAAGTAATCAACTAAATAAAAAACCTCCCCTAAGACCACAAAAATTTGAGGCATCAGTGGAGGACAACTGTATTATGAACTGCAGTACCACATGTAAGAATGAAAAAGAAATGAACCCCCTTTCTACTAAATGCCTGCATATCAAGCCTTTAGTTCCACTGCTACGTAGAACTGCTGCCTTAGATGACAGCAAGGGGAGCTCTGTGCTCAGTACAGGTGTCTGGAAAGAGCAACCACAGTTGAGGAAAAGCATAGTGAAGGGTAGAAATTACATCTCGAGAGTCCTACTATAGCCTTGCACTGTTCTGCTTGAACAAGAAGTTTTCTTCAAACAGTCAAGTCAGAGAGATGGATCTCTACATACAAAACACTGCAGTCTATACAAAACCTTCCTAAAAAGCAGTACTGAAGAGGAGAACAACGAGTGAATTCTCTGATGTTCTTAAAAATACTAACAATATCTCTCAGTATTACAGGAAAATGATGGATATGCCCTCACTTAAGGGAAGCATATCAAATATTGTTGACCAAAAAAATTGTTAGGACGCTGGCAGAATTGTACTTTTGAGAATAATTTTGCATTTAAAAAATCATGAAAAATCTGTTCACTTTTAATAGACTGACATACAGCAAGCTATAAAGGAAAAAAGAATCTTGCTAAAAATGCAATACCCCTTATCATTTTTTAGGCAACTTGACACTCAGAAGAAATGCATGAAACTCTTTGATAGTAAAATTACTGAGGGAATCATTAGATTGAATTAATTAAAAATCAGTAACTGTGAGGAATCTCGGGAAGACAGATGTTCCTATGAGGAATTAACAGAAGATAAGCTGCTTATGCTCATTCAATACAGTATCATTCAGCCTCCTTTTCATTCTCAAGCGAGAATGAAGTGTCTGAAAGTTCAGACACTTCAGAGAGAAAAGAAACACATAAAAAGACATATAAACCTAGGAGAGCAATGATTCAAATCTGCAGCTAAACCACAGAAAGAAATAATTTGTTAGTACCTTAACAAGTAAAATTGGCATGCCAAATTCTCTCTTATAATGTATCTAGTTTATACAATGATAATGATAACAACACTAAAAAGAATAATTATACAGAGCTCAGTCTCAGTCCAGGTCCTTACCACAGATTGATCTAAGGACATTTAATTAATTTCTTTATTAAAATGAGTCTGAGTTCAACCAAATCAATAGGAGCTAACTTGGAGAAAGTTATGTCCAAGAGAGTCTTTAACTTAAACTATTAAAAAATCCTTGATTTGACTTTTTAGGTGGTTTGGCTTTGAAGAAATTTTCTCAAGTTTGTAAGAGCTGTGTAAATAGAAATTTTCTGTATACCTCCTTGCCTCCTGCACATTTTTACTCTGACAACATACTTAAACACTGATAACAACGTCTTTATGAAAAGATCAGCTGTGAGGTGTCCAATGTACATGATATAACTTGAAAACTATGATTCACATGATTCTTGCATGTCTTAAACCAACATAAGAGCAAAGAAAAAACACAGCTGTCACTTCTCCAGGAAAAATGTCACACCTGGAAAGTGGAAATGGACTGAAGTGAGGATAGAAACCTGAAAAGTACAAGCAATGATGGTGAAACATGGCATAAACCCACTGAATAGAAGATACCTTAAAATATAAGCCTGTTCAAAATCAGAAGAATATACTATGAAAGCCAAGAGATTTATCAGATGAAAAAAGCTCCTTCTTCCTCACCTCCACTAAAGTAAAAGCAAGTAACAGATTAATTTTGAGGTTCTGAGACAACATTCTGTTTGAAAAAGGGAAACACCATGTCCTGAAAAAGCCACAATCACCAGCTTATCATGATTCCCATTTTTCAGTCACTAGATCAAACAAATGAGCATCAGGATACTGCAGGAAGTGAAAAGTGGTATTTTATAGAAGTAAGGGATCATAGAAAGTGCAGTCCTTTGAGGGAAAGCTTTGTTCCTGCCTTGATCTATAATTCAATTTTCCTCCTCAGGAATGACAGCTCTGCTAAACAACCTTAACCCCTGAAAGTGTCTGGGAATTCCACATCAGGCAATTCATCAGTAAAACTATATGCAAATTAAACAATCTCAACAGACCTGTTGAAAAAGAGTAAGCTAGAGAACAAAGTCTTCTAAACAACCCATGAAGCTGGGTAAGTTTACAACAGGCCATCAAAGCATGTATCTTGCAGTTCTTGTCTCATATTGCTTCCCCACAGTCATAGTGAAGCCTTTAACTTCATGTTCCTACACTGCCAATGGCCGTTCAGACCCTTTCATCAGCACAGGACACTATACATCAAAGCAACTTCCTAAACCTGCAGCTTTCCTAGAGAATCAAGAGCCAAACTTTCAAGAAGTTCCTCTTGCTATTCTCTTAACCAAGAATTGACATTAAGGAAATAAGAAAGGGTGAATGTGACAGATGACCAATTCCAAAGCATGCATGTCTGCCAAGTAATCTTTTAGAGAAATCTACCTATGCCACTTTTGCACTGTAGTCACAACAGAAATAACTATTCTAACAAAGACACCCAAAGTGATTCACTTACAGAAAAAGGAGATGCGTTTTTGCCTCCGACAATTAGCTGAGATGTTTTTCCACCCGACTCTTCTTTTGAAATGTATTTTAAAACATGACAATCTTGCACCTAAAGGAAAACAGTATTTATTTGAGTATAAGCAGATGTGTATGCTTTGAGAACATAGTAAGAGATTATCAAAACAAGTGAAACCAAGTCAGTCTCTGTTTTCATTTGTATCTATATAATAAAACAGGAGATAGAACCTACAAGTAGGGTAGTATATCTTTTTACCACAGATATTCTTTTTCCAATCAATTAAAGGCTTATCTTACAAAAAACTATGAGTAGAATGCAAAGTGTATGTTTATAAATGCTCTAGAAATCAAATAAACTTTTGCCTGCAAGATCTGAAAACCCCCTGCTGTATACAGGGGCAAGGCATACAGTTAAGAACCCACATTTTTGACTCCTGCTTCTTTGCCCTGTAAACCTGATGTCCTTCACAGCAGTGGTCCATCTTACGGCAGCACCACGTCAGCAACAGCTTCAACACAGTAGCAGCTGCCACAGAATATGAAGCAGCAGCTTCAGGGCTGAGGCTAAGAAATCAAGGTGAAACTAATCCCAAAGTGCCTGAAGGTGGCAAAATGAAAAAAAACCAAGTTGAAGTGGGGTAGTTAATGCTAGCTTTATGTTGCCTCCCATCTTCCCTCACTTGGGTAATACTACACACAGTTCTGCAGCACTTGAATAGCTGAGGCAGAAGGCAGACTGCTCTGGTCTTGGGATACAAACAGAATAGGCATGGTGTACTATGCAGAGTTGGAAGAAATCTTCCCTTTCTTTAGGGATTTCCTACTCTGTACAACTGATAAATTTCACTTTTGCCTGAAACTTCTGGTTAAGGATCTGAATACAGTGTAAGAGATGAAATTCATGATTATTTATTTCACCTTAAGTAGTGTGACAGCATGTTTTTTTCCTGACTTGGTCCATATTGGCATCATTCCCAGTTTTACTGCAATAACACCAACTCTGATGGAATCTGTAGATCAGAACAGAACATGGATGCACACTTAATATTTGAAAGAGCCCATCTCATAACCTGCAAAGTCCCATTAACTGTAATCTTTCCTAAGGAGTTGAAGAAGGAGAGAAAACATTGCTGACTCCCTGTGAGTAGGCTGGGAATAACCTGTTCACTGATTTTAATCCCACTACCAGTAAAGTTCTATCTGTTCCAGTTGCGTTTGACAGAACATGAAGACTAGTTCCTCATTAAGATTAGAACAAGCAATGCTTCAGACTAATTTTGGGAGGGTTTTTTTGGGTTTTTTATAAAATATAACACCCATGTAGAATATTAGAGCCAAACTATTGAAAAGTTTACTGTAGGAGGTTCCTCCTACCCCAACCTTTGTATATTTTTGTCACTGGAACTGTACAGCACAGGCTGTCTGGCTTCTGACAGTCTGTGGCATGAAAAATGGAACACAAGATGAAAAATAAATGCTTTAAAGTTTGAAAAAATGCTCTTTGTTCCAGTTTCCTCTGTCATAGCTGAGGATCTTCTTGTGGATTTGCAGACTGTCAGGTGTTTGTCTGGTGTCAAATGATGTGACCCTTCTGAAGGCTCAAAAACTTTCTATTATGTTCTAGTCCATAAGACTTTTGGATCACTGAATAGAAGTGGGATGTACTATATATTACACTTTTAGAGTCCAGCAATATTTACAGGAACATTTTTAGCTTCATAGACTTCATATTCCAGGGAGTCTCTTTTGATGAATTCTTAGTTTATTATTGTGCAGCAATGGGACTGGCCAAGTGCTCACTTGGGCTAAAAGTGAAGTTCTTACAAGGTTCTTAAGGCTTTTTAGAGAACTGATATATTAAACTTACTTATTTACTACGAGATGTAACGGATAATTGAGGTAAAAGCAAAAAGGAGAATACTTTACAAGACACAATCCTGGTGTTACTGAATGCAACGACTTCAGCCTGAGTTTGGTATTTCGGAAGGGATACTTTCTCACCTGGTTTCCACTCATTCACTGGCCATGGCTCGTCTTTCAGAGGGCACAGCTTGCTGGCTGTCTGAGCTTTGTATTCCTCCGCAGCTGTCTTCTTGAGGAACTCGACATTCTCTTCAGAAAGATGCTCATGCCACCACGTTGCACTGTTAATGTGCCTGACTACAAAGCCCAGCTGCCCCCTTTCCAGTGGTGGGAAAAAGTGTTAAGCGTCTTATCAGTTCAAATAATGGCTCATAACACGTATGTTCATAATGTAATACATACCTCATATCATAACGTAATATAGTACACAGTCATGAAGACCAAAATTATACTAGCAAGCTATTCAACCACCATCACTCAACTGACCACTACCAACACCTAATTCTTTGTCATGCTCTCATCTAACCTTTAAAGTATTTGGAAATATGCCAAAAGGGGAGCAAGCAACAACAAGTCAAACAATCACTACTTCTATGAAAAAAAAAAAAGCTAGATTCATGAATGAAGACATAGCAGTGGGTGTTGTGTACTTCAACTTTAGCAAAGCTTTCAAGAGAGTCTCCTGTGGCATCCTTCTATCCAAGCTGGGACGTTATGGCACAGATAGGTGGGCTATTGGATGGGCAAAAAGCTGGCTGTATCATCAGGCTGAATGAGTCATGGTTAATGGTTTTCACTCTACCAGAAGGCCAGTTACAAGTCAAGTTCCTCAACAGTCTATTCAGAGACTTGTCCTGTTTAATACCCTTATAAGTGACCTGTAAGAGGGGATGGGTGCACCTTTCATAAGTTTGCAAATAAAACTGGTGAGCTGATAATGCTCAAGGGCATCCCTCTGCCAGCCAAAGGGACAAGCCAACAAGGAACCTGATGAAATTCATAAAGAAGAAATGCAAAGTCCCACGCCTGCGATGGAATAACCTCTTGCAAAAGCACAGGCAATGACTTCAGCAGAGCTGCTCCTCAGTCAGGCAATGAACCTGGGAGTCCTGGGGGACGCAAATAAGTAAAAAAGGAGCCAGCAGGCTCCTGGCAGCGATGAAGACCAACAGCAGCTTGAACTGTATCAACAGAAGCATGGTCAGGAGATGAAGGAAGCAGTTATCACCCTTCCTTCAGCACTGCAAGTAGACCACATCAGCAATACTAAATCCAGTACAACAGGGATGTTTAAAAATGAGTGAGTCCAGCAGTGGTACACAAAAATACAGGGGCTGGAGCACCTGCCCTGTGAGGAGGATGAAGGTAGCTGGGCTTGTTTAGTCTGGAGAAGAGGAAGCTTAGGGGGACCTGACAGCAGCTTTCTAATACCTATGAGAAGGTTACTGACAAGACAGAGCCAGGCCATATTCACCAAGGCGCAAGCCAGGAGAATGAGAGAATTGATATAAACTAAAGAAGGGGGTTCTGTTGTGAAAACCAGTCAGCCTGAGGACAGCCAAACACTGGAACAGGGGCCCAGAGAGACTGTGCAGCCTCTGTCCTTGGAGGCTGTCAAGCACCAACCAGACCTCAGAGCTGGCCACACTGTGAGCAGATCAGACTAGAGAGCTCCTCTGCCCCCTTCCAGCCCCAACAGCATTCTGGTTTTACATGCACTGCCAAACAGCTCACTGTACTGTTATAATTGTTGTGAGGGCTAAGGAAAGCTCGAACGCTCCTTAACTCTCTGCAAGTACAACGAGACAGTGTATTTAGCCACACAGGCAGTGCACACACGTGGCTAGCTGAAAGAGCCGGCCAAGCTGAGTCAAAACACGGAAGGCCAAGTCGCTCACTATGAAGCCAAGGTGCTTTGGCTGCAAATGTGCGTGTCCCGCCACGGGCTGGGGCTATGGCCAAGGCTTGAGCGCCCCAGCACTGCCCCGGGGCCCTACCACCACGCCTGAACGCTGCCAACAGGCTGCACCCAGGGGCCTCTCCAGCGGCGGGGACTGCAGCAGCAGCGGCCGCCGAGAGGAAGGGGCCGCCGAGGCGTCCCTCACCCCAGCGCTGCCTCAGGGGCCGGGCCCCTTGTCCCGGCAGCCGCCCCCCTTCCCCCGCAGCAGCGCCTTTCCCTCCCTTTCCCCCTCCGCTACCTGTCGCCGGGCGCCCCCGCCGCCGCCGCCCGGAGCGGCCTCCCCGGCGCTGCCGCCCAGAGCCGGCCGCCGAGCCGGGCCAGCAGCGCCCAGCCCGCCATGCCGCGACCGCTCCGGAGCCACCGCCGCCTTCCGGCGCCGCTTGGTCCGGCGCTGGAAACCTTCCGCTCTGCCTCGGGAACAAGGTTCCGGCTCCCGGCTGGGGGGTTGCTGCGGGCTCGGGAGTTAACACAAACCCTCCCGAACCAACCCAAAGACGCGGCCGGGGTCAGCCTTACCCGCACCGCTGGCCCCAGCGGCTTCCCGGGCCGGCCCGTGGGCACCGAAGGCACCTGCCCCGCGGCACCGCTGGGGTTTAACCTGGCCCTGGCTGGTGGGGTTGCTCCGAGCCCCGGAGCCCCCGCGGGTCAGGGCTGCAGCACCCATGGGTGGTGGGGCTTTTCCGACACGGGGGAAGACCACCCAAGGGGGTGATGCAGAAATAGGCATGGGCACCGTTTCCCCCAGCCCCTTCAGCACTGCCATCGCTCCCGTGCCCCCATTCTGGCTGCGAGCTGGTGAAATCCAAGGCGTTGTCAATAAGGGACAGTGTCGGCAATGAGTGATGTTTATCACTGGCAAGCACCACTCAGGCACGCAGGGTTTTGGGACACTTGTGTGGATTCCAAACCTTCCTTCTCCATGCAGGTGTCAAGCAGATGCCTGGGGGTTTGGACACAAGTGTCTTCACTTTATCAAACCCCAGCAGGGTGCAGGGCTTACCTGCTTCAGGATCTCCTCGTGAGTGGGGAGGCCATGGGGGGGGTAACATTTATGGGAAGTATATTTAATACTGGAACAGCAAAGTTACTGGTAAAGTAAAAGCATGTGGGCCAAGCAGAGTGTTTCTGTGCAGCCTTGTCAAGGCGCTGGCACCTCTGACCCTCTGGCCTCATTGAGATCTGGCTTTCGCCTGTATTCAGGTGCTAGGAAGGCTAGTGAATGGGTATGAACCCAAGATTGCCTCTTGGTTTCAAAAGAATATCTGTTTTAAAGATACACGACTGTTCAGTGTGATCTGCTGAAGTCTGACATTGCTTCTCTTTAATCCTGCTGCTCTGTTTTTCGTCCCCACACCCGGTATGTGATGCACTCGAGGCTTGTGGCGAGCTAACCAGACCTGAAAGAGGCTGTCGCACCTCAGAGTTGATAACTGAGTCGAATTTTGGTGTTCACACTCAAGACTGTGACTCAGAAAACTACCAGCAGCTTTCACACATGGTCCTTGTCCTTGTCCTTTTAACAAGTAAACACATAGTGTGTTTAGAAATGCATCTCTCAAGTTCACAGTCCAGCTGCTGTTCCCTCTCTGAAGCTGGTTAGTCGTCTCTGCTGTCGCAGTGATCACTGCATCTTTTTATTCTTCCCTGGCATCAAGAACAGCAACACCACAGTGGTGTTGCTAATTTTCATGTAGACGTGTTTTCTGGTGGAGTCCATCAGTAGCTTATGCTGCTGCTCTGACAAGGCTTTCTATACCAGGAGAAAGAAATGATCTAAAAATGTTAAAAGTGATATCTCCCCATTTCTAAGCACTGTGACAACCTTACAATGCTGCTTACCATACCAAAGTCCCTGACAAGTAGAAAAATGCTATTTATCCCCATTTTAAAGATGTGGAACCAAGGCACACAGCAAGATTAAGTGACTTGCCAAGTCATGATGGATGTTCCCAGCTAGACAAGAGAGCTCTCTTGATGGTAGCTACTCTCCTTTCCACAGTATGATGCTTTTCTCATCTAACACGCTGCACAGCTGAGGCAGGATTTCATGTAAGTCATACATGGGGGTGCACATGTTTTGAAAAGTGTTAATGCTGTACTTTTTGTTCTCCTTTCAACACGATGGAGCAATATCAAACTATTTTTTCCCCCTTTTTTTTGGTGCATGCAGCTTTTCATAATGCTAAAGAGGTACGAACTCCTGTCAGTTCGTGTAGCAAGATGGCTGCAACTCTGCAGTCAGATTGCAAACTCCCTGCTCTAATCAGTGGGACAAGAATTCAAGTGCCTCCTGAACACAGCAGTAAGAGGCTCTCTGCGCAGCAGTAGAAGTAACTAGCGCGTTTTTGGAGAGAAGAGAAAGCAAGAACAAGTGCCCGTCACAAAATAATCTTCCCTGCAAGTCTGCTGCCTTAGGTATTCCTCAGAGCTGCGGGAATGAGGAGATGGAAACACCACTTTTGCACTGGTAGCCTTCACAAGAGAGGAGTCACCTAGTTTTCACCTGATCAGTTTGGAGGTGCAATGAAATTGGAAAAACAGAAAAGAGAGGGTGTGAGTGCAGCCAACTGATGGTTTGCAGTGAGTGTTGCAACCAAATGTGCAGTGGGGCTGACCAGTATCACTCATACAGCTCTCTAATTGCTGGGATTACCTCTGTAAAATGCAACTCCTCAGCCCAAGACTGCGATTACAAGTGAGACCTATGATTGAAGGAGGATGCATGGTGCTATAAACTGTATTTTCCTTGTGGCAAAATAGCCACAATTCTCTGTAAATAAAGGGAAAAACAGCCCGAGAAGTGTAACTGTACCCTAGGAGTCCTCCAGCTCATCTTTCCCATGCAAGAAACTGTGAATGTCAATGTACGGATGCTTTGTGCCTGAAATGTCCATGTTACTTACGAGTAAAGGGAGTTTGTCTTGTACCTCTTTCACTCTGGAAAGGTTGGATGTATGTTTAAACTTACATAGCAGGTGTGAGTGCAAGACCCATAATCCCAAGTGAGAAAGGTCAATCTGAATATCCCATTGGATTCTTTCTGGGGGTAAAGCCATGTCCTGTTTGTGCAGCCAGAGAGCCATGTTGCAGGGGGTAGCTCTGTTTAACTCGTCAGCAAAGATCTTGCTGCGGTAACGAGGTTCACTAAGCCACATGCTGTTCTATCACAGTATTTGGTGTGTTGGTAAAGCCAAGGGATGTTGTTGAGTGTTGCAGAGTTCTCTCATACAAATCTGCTCACAAATGGGGCCTTCCAGCTGTGTATTTGTTGGAATATCACCTCTGCAACCTGCAACAAGCCTTGGCTTAGACCACTGTCCTCCACTGCAGTTAGCAGGTCTAACAGATCAAACTGTAGACCTCTGAGCTGTATCAGTGTGTACCACTGATACCTAGGGACTAAGAGACATGTTTTAAAGCAATAATATTATTATAATTTCATACCTGTAGACTCTTTCATCAAATGCTATAGAACACTATACTGCTTATCATGATAAAAACTACACACAAGGAGGTTTTATCTTAGGTTAATAAGCAATTAGCAGTTTATTAATGCATTTTTTTTTTTGAGATTTATTGTAGACTTAGTTTTCCCTGCAGAACTAAAAATACAACTCAGCCTAGTATCTGGCTTGAGAATTATGGATATTAATGTATTCTGGGCTAATAGGGATCATGAGTATCTTTGAGTTTAGTGGGACTTTTGGGTTTTGAATTGGATTTGAGAAACAGTAAAAAGGAATGCGGAATAGCAGTCGGCACAGAAGATATTTTAGATCATCAATTACCTCAAAAGAACAAGATATAATTTATTTTAAAGGAGTTTTGGCGGTTTAAAATGATCCATCAAAAGGCAGTAGAAGTTTCAATTTGCATTAAAAAACTCTACAAGAAGAATTGATGGCAGTTTAGCCTAAAGGCAGAATGGCCTCACTAAAACCCTAAGTAGATAAAACAGAAGAAAAAAAAAGGGCCATTTCAAGGATATATTCATATACTTAATGATATTACCCTGCACAAAGCCCATACTATCTTATTCCACTGAGTAACTTGGAGCAATGAAAATAACATTCAGAGCCTTATTAGACAGCCTTTACCATATGGCTAGTTTTGTCTTTGGTGTGTTTCCCTACACCAGCTCACCACACTATTACGTGTTTGTTTTGCGTGCTGGGATCTGTATAGATCGAAGGAGATTTCCAACTGATTTTTCAATATCATGGAGGTGTCTTTTCAAATACCTTGAGGGCTGCTAGAGAATTGCTGATCTATGTTACCCGTAGTAATGATTTGGTTTTAAGTCGACAACATTTATCATCTGGATTGTGTGAAGTAAACAGAAAGCTCTGCAGAAACTGTGATTCTTGAGACTTTTATATAGACCACCTACATGCATGAAAATGACTGGTGATTTATATAGCTCAGCATACAATAACCTATTCATCTCTGCATTTTTTTGTTACGCTACATTATAGAAGTACACTTCTGCTAATGAAGAGCTTTAACTGCCCAATTTTACGTAACCATAAACACTTCAAAAATCAGCTTAGCCAAAGATCATATGTACCAGAAAAACAATGTATTTGATTCCCAGGTTTTCTTGCTGAAAGCTTTCTTTTACTTTCTTTCAATCTGGCAAGTAATAAAGAAAAGGCTTAATCCCTCCTTAGCTGTACCTAACACTCCTAAATCCATGCCCCAGGGTAAAGTAATATTCTTTACGTGGCAAGAACACCATAATGCCTTTGAGGATCTCAAATCACTTTTCAAATATTGAAGTCCCCCAGTACCATTGTGAGATATTTATGAATACATGGCAGTTACCTGCATTTTATGGATGAGGAATCCGAGGTGTGGAGAAGTTAAACAACTTGGGCAAGATTACAAAATATGATACCAGAGGAGCAAAGAACATGGAGTCATTAATTTTTCAGTCATGCGCTTTAACAGCTAGAAAATGCTCCTTCTGAGAACAGGGAATGAAAGGAAAAAGAGGGAAAAGGGGGATAAGAAACTAGAGATACTGTACGTAAGAATTAAGATATGTTGACAGAGTGGTGTATGATATATAAAAGAAAATCTCAGTAGCTTCCAGCTGAAATACATCCACAGAGGGGGCGATGTGCAGCCTGCCAGGGTAAGCTCTCGAATGAAGTGTCAGCCATTAAATGGAAATGTGGATTTGAGATCTATCACTCAGGACATCTTCAGACAGTTTATATACCTGTGACCAAGTAATACTGGCTGCTGTTCTATATCCGCTCAGCTGAAGGAATCTTTACTAGCAAGCATGAATGATTGCACTGCAAGGATCTATAGATGGAGCAGAACTGAATGTGCTGGGGAGACAGCCCCATGCATCTTGGCTATCCCATTGCCTTCATTTTATGGAACAAAATCGTCAATCAAAGCTGATTCCATGGAATTTACTTCTACGGGAGAATCAGGGAGCTGGAGTTCTACATTAACTGCAAACTCATTTAAAAATACATATTTCTAAAACAAACCCCCTTGCTTACAGGGGAGATTTTCCAAAATATGCAGCACTGGCTCAAAACAGCTGCTTCTGGAACTAGCAATAAGAATGTTGTGGGAGCACAACTTGTCCAAAGCTGTGCCCTTTGGACAATCCCACACAAATTATTATTGGTCAGATTTTATCCTTAACTTCTAACAAGTCACATCTTTCACTATCGTCTTTTAGCAAATGAAGAAGCCAGGATTTGAACACTAAGAATAAAAATGATCTAATATCTTCATTTATATATCTAAATATTTCAATGGAAAGATCAACCCACTGCCAATCTGTTCTTGTGTGTCCTCTTTTTTTGTTAAAACAAAGGTGGCTTCAATATTCTTTTGGTACAAAGCCATTTTTTCTCTCACACACAAGCGATATGTGTGCGCGTGAAGTTACAAATCACTGGTGGGCACAAAGCGTGTCACGCAAAGTTGGATGTTATGTGTGAGATGAAAAAGCAGAAATGAAACAAAATAAGAATTCATGACCATTATGTTTTATAAATTTGGGTAGCCAAAATACAACCCACTCGAAAGCCAGCCAGATCGTTTGGCTTAAATAGGCATATTTTAAGACATGCAATCCTGATGGATCATGCCCTCCAAGCCAGATCTGTTTACAGCTATGGTCTGAACCCTTTATAACAGGTGGATGTGTGAATTACTATTCAGGCCACAGACTGAGTGAGCATGTTCGGGTGCCCATGTTACAACATTAGAAATGCCCATGCTTCAGGCTAGTTATCTCTTGAAACACTTTATTACCCTTCTCTTGGAATACGTCAGTTGAAAGCAGGCAGCCTTGTGGCAGAGAGAGAAATAAAGACAACTGCAAAACTGTGTTGTTTTTATTTTAAACATGCAAAATACAGTTCATGCATCTGCCATTTGGAAAAATCTCTCGGTTCATAGCAGATTAAACCAAAGACATTTTGGCTCTCGACTCTCAATAAATATTTCAAAATGCTTTACAGTGTAAAGATAAGAAATTTAGCAAAATTTCAACAAACCTGTATAAAAAACAGATACCGGATAACTTTTATTTCAAGGCGACATGCTGTAATGTAAAGAGTTCACTGGTTTTGTCTGGATTGTTTTCCTCATAAAAAGTTTTCAACAATACAGCTGCTTCACAGATTTAAGCCTTTAGGCTACACATGCAAAAAAAAAGGTTATTTTAGTTAAAAATCACCAAAACGTGCTATTTTTGTTTGTTTTTGTTTCATTTTTAAGTACAGTAGTTGTAGACAGTAGCATTTTTCTGTTGTTCGTTTTGTAAAAGAGTGCAGGCAGGTTCATGGAGCTAGTGTCCTGGAAGACTCGTACTCTGACATACATTTGGGTTTTATCCCTTTGCCATTGTAATAGTCCACGACTTGGTTTGGAACTTCAGCCAAAACGCTTTTTGCTAGAGCAGCTGGGGATGCCTGCAGGAAATGGTAGAAAACACAAGCGTTAACCTGCCTCTCTGCTGGAAGTGCCATGGGGTTTAGAGGCATTGGTACCATGAGATCAAGGTAGGAAGTACTGTACAAAACCAGAAGGCAAAAAAGACTCAAAGTGAGTGACACTACTGCTGTAAACTCATTTTCTGAGTCAGTTTGGGCATGGAGCTGTAGCTGCCTGAAAGTCCGCTAAAGTCCAAAGTGCTTTTCATGTTTTTCAGCTCCATCTGGACTATTGTAAGTTCAGGGTAACTGAACTTCTCTGCAGTCTGGGAAAGAACCCTATTGCACTGAAAAGGGCTGCAAAGCCTTCATTCATCAGTACTTTGCGAGTAACCATAGAATAGAATCATAGAATAGTTAAGGTTGGAAAGAACTTTAAGATCATCTAGTTCCAACCCCCGTGCCATAGGGGCAGTAATGCTGCAGAGCTTTGGGTTGAATATGAATGTATATCACTGTAGAAGGGAGACCTTCATCACCATTTTGCTCTTCTAGAAAAGTGTTTTAATGGCTGGGGAAGTTTCTAATTCAATAAAAACTATTTTGGTTTCATTGGAATTAAACCATGGGCATGAGAAAGCTTAAATCCTAGGCTTTGTGAAGGCTTTAAAGCTCTTCCAATGCATAAATGGTGGGTGTCAACCAGACTTAAGAACTGATGACCCCAAAATGTAGAGATGGATATAGAGATGGCCACTGGCTTTTGCCCCAGGCATTGAGGAGGCAATGAGAAACCATGTTCTCCACAGATAACACACAGTGGCTGCCTCACCCCCAGACAATGCTTCATTTTAAGCAGCAGGGCCTGTGGATGTTTTATAGGCAACTGTTACCTGCATGTGCTGCAGGGATTTTCCTCAGCTCCTGAATTCAGCAGTGACAAAACTGGACTCCTGTTCTCCATCCTCTTGCCCCATGTTTTGGATTTGCTTGTTTCTAAGTATTTGGGTAGAGCTGATTCCAAGCCCCCTGGAGCCAACCTGCCTGACTGTGTTCCCTGTAAGCTCACCCCAAAAATGCAGTAAAAATGCTAATGCTTAAACATCAGTTTGAGAGCTATAAACCAATGTGTTTCTCTCCAGCTAGAGTACACATGGATCACACACTGCAGCTCAGATGATGCACAGGAACTCAGCTCGTGGCTGGGTCACATTTCTTCTACAAACCAAGTACTTTTTCCCACGTTGGTGTACACTTCAGTTCTCACTGTCAGCCAGGTTTCAAAACTACCATCTCACAAAGTAGTTGTATTGACTGTTTATTGCCCTATTCTATTTCATGGGGTGAGATCCTTATCTTTCCAATCTTAAAATTAGGCTTTCATAGGATGTAACTGGTAAATTATCCATAGGCAAGCTAATCCGGGGTGCAGAAAGCCCCTGGGCTACTATACATTTCAGTATCAAACATGACAATACTACAAATACATAGATAATGCTAGTAAAACCAGAAACAAAACTATTTTGATATTTTGAGTCACACATGTGATTAGTAATGAATAAAATGAACTGCTACTTCCCTACTGTGACATTTATACACAAGTATTTGTGCAGGCAAAAAAAGGCTGGAACATTTCTGTATGAACAAACTGGCAAAGCAGAGCCCATACTTTGTGTGATAGCGCAGTGACTGTTCTCAGGTGTTACACAGTACCAGAACCCATTTATTTTAATCCTTCAAAGTGAAATCCATGGTTTTCCACAGTTGCCCCATTCTTCTCTAAACCTGTTTTCACTGAAATCAGCTGATTTCTATGTTGCTATTGAGAATTACTGGGGTTTTTTTTAATCCCCTTTGTAGTGAGCCAAAGCTGTGTATACCTTAGCCTGCCCCTGTGACATCTTACCAGCAACCCTACATAAAGGGTGAAAACAGGGAGTGGGGAAAAGTCCTGGGCCATCGCTGCACACACAAGCCCTAAGCAATCAGGAACCTTCACCCTGCTCTAGCTTTAGAAAGGCTGGGCTGGAGCACTTGCCATCAGCTTCTGTGGATCATGTGTAGGTCACCTAACTGAACATGGGGCCAGTACTCATCTGCCTGTGTCATCTGCTTCATTGTGATTCAGAGCAGCCTGCGGAGAAGGACTTGGGGGTGTTTGTTGATGAGAAAGTGAACATGAGCCGCTTCAGTGTGTGCTGGAGCCCGGAAACCCCCTGTGTGCTGGGCTGCATCAAAAGCAGCGTGAGCAGCAGGTCGAGGGAGGGGATCCTGCCCCTCTGCTCTGCTCTCGTGAGACCCCACTTGCAGCACTGTGTGCACTGCTGGTGTCCTCAACGTAAGAAGGACATGGAGCTGTTGGAGCAAGTCCAGAGGAGGCCACGAGGATGATGAGGGGCTGGAGCACCTCCCGTATGAAGACAGGCTGAGAACATTGGGGCTGTTCAGCCTGGAGAAGAGAAGCTGCGTGGAGACCTCAGAGCAGCTTCCAGTGTCTGAAGGGGGCTGCAAGGATGCTGCAGAGGGACTCTTTATCAGGGACTGTAGCAATAGGACAAGGGGTGGTGGATGGGTTTAAATTCCTGATACACTACATCATGTAGCAGATTAAGCACCTATAATAAAGTTTTCTGCCTGCAGTAGGTCTTGAGCCAGTACAACATTGAAGTGGGTACGAGGTTTTAGGTATGTGAATAATTGTAACTAACTGAAATGTGTTAACTGCTTGTATGAGTGCCGAGCAGGATCAGAACCTTCTCTGAAGTCAAACTTCTAAAATAAAAGAGATTCACTCTGTAGGTTATTTTTACAACTTCCTTCTCCCTCCTTTCAATATTCTCACAGAGGCAGCTTTTGGATAGGTTATTTTTGATTATCTTTGGGTGCATATAAGACTTTGAGTTCCAGGCTGTCCTGAGAATTGAAGCACTGAAAAAAAATGTTGTTTGGGTTGACTCCAAATGAATTTTGGTTTTCTGTTCCAGCAAAACAAAAAATAATTGCTCACAAATAACCTTTTCTCCCCTCTTTCTGTCAGCAGGAGAGGTAATATGGATTTAGGCATACAGAAACACTTTATTTATCAGAAAAACCTATAAACCTTATACAACTAGTCTAAAAAGATCCTTCTTATCAAGAACTAAACACAACGTACATTGACAAAAAGGATGTGATTTTTAACCAAATACATCCTTTACTTAGAGCTGTCGAATGTAATAAGCTGATTTATGGTAATTCTTGTGTTTAATCAAAACTGATAAGACAAAAATCTCCTAATGTGTTAAATCTGCCTTTCTTTGTGAGGAAAAATAAATCTGAATCAAAACATCACACTCATTTCTCTCATGAAAAATTCTTTCACTAGTTGATGCAAAAGGCATGGTCTTTGTGCTGAGGATAAGGAAGCAAGATAGCTGTGAATGTCGCTTTGTTCAGAGATATTATTTGGGATATAGCAATAAAGAATTTCAACCAGAAGTGGCTACTGTTATGGACACTCATCCATTACACTGACATTTGTTGAAATGCTGAAAGATCTCAATAAACAGACTGAATATCAAGTTGCAGAAGAGATATTGACTTTTCTGATATAGCAAATACATTACCTATCGCTGTATCTATATTATCTCTGCTACTGAGAGAAAGGAGGAGAAAACGTGTTTTCAACTAATTGAAAGTAGGTCTAGCACTAGCCCATAACTAACTCACCTCTTGACACTTTAGCAATACACTACAGTGCATCACTATGCACTTGTGATTATCTGATGAAGGAGAATCACAAGTTATGAGCAGGTCAGTGCTCATGCTTTGTTCCAGCACATAGGGGACTGAGTGGCACTGTCACCATAAAAATACATGTATCTACAATTCAGTGGCAAATCTGCAGCCATCTGGCACGGTGTCACCAAATTAATAGCACAACGTGAATTCTACCTTCTATGAGGATCCGTTGGTTACATAAAGGTAGAGGGAAAAGAGGAACAAGTTTGTTTCTCTTACTCTTCAGTAGAGTTTGTAAAAGTAAGAAGTGAGTCTAGATTCAATATAAATATGGCAAAATTGTATTTTGAAGCGAGAAAAACTCTTGAGAAGAGGAAAATAAAATGAAGGTATTTTGGAAGTAGCAAATGGGAAAAAAAATTTCCTGTGGTAACAAAAAGCATGGAAAAACTAAAGAAATGTAAGCATTACAAACCCATATGCAGACCAAAATCAACCCAGAGTTGAAAACTTCTGTGTGACATATCCAGATCTAAGGATCACTAGCATATGGGAGTGGATTGGAAAGAGCAATCTCATGAGGAGAATGAGTCGGTTACACTGTGGGGTAAAGAAATTTTCCATCAAATACTGAGGATATCCTTCCTAGACACTGAGGTGAGCAAAAAAAAAACCAGTCTGGAGAACCACTGAAACCTAACAGAAGGAATGAGGGGAAGGAAGGGAGAGAAAGATGTAAGAACAGAGGGAAAGGGATGTGATAAGCATTGCTGAGGAACACAATGGCCACTCCATGCCTCCATATGGAGGAAGAGGGCCCTGAAAAACCCTAACCCTGTGGGTGGATAGACCTGCCTTTGAGAACGTGGGGACCTACATTTCAACAAGGGAACAGCCTCCTAGGGAACACTGTGAGTACAAATTCACAGCCATTTCAGCTGCCTGTGGAAATGAAGGGAGGGAGAGCAGAATACAGCAGTCCTAATAGAACAGATGCAAAGAGAATGAAAAAGAGACACCGGGAAAAATAATTCACGGAGATCACCGAAACTAAAATCAGGGAGAAAGTGGAAGCAATGACTGGTACCACAAGAAGCACATGGATTCTGCCCCATCTCTTCCCTCCCACCCACATCTTACTAATGGAGCACGTTTGATTCTGTATTCCTCTCCATTTCTGACAAAATAACGCCACAGACTTATTAAACACTTCATGCCCATCCAAAATTAGGCCTTGCCCCAGGCATCGTTCACTCTATATTATATACATTCACCCTTCTGTGGAGTGGATGGAAAAGTCAGCTTACATGTTTGAAGTTCCTAAATGGCACAAACTGGACAATGTCTCGAAGCACAGGCTCGCCCCTGGGAGACCTCAGGATCCCATCATCACCATCCAGCATCTGCATGTCACTAAAATCAGCGTTCCCCACCCCGACGATGATGACTGACATGGGAAGGTGAGAGGCATGGACAATGGCCTCTCTGGTGTCAGCCATGTCTGTGATGACGCCATCCGTCAGAATCAGCAAGATGAAATATTGCTGAAGTTGTTGGGAAAGAAGTGAAAAAATATAGCGTTAGTTCATCTTCCAAAGCTGCTTGCCCTGCTCCAGTATAACAGTGTTTCTGGTAAGCCACTCATGAACTTTCTTAAATAGGAAAGAACCTTTATAGTGACCCAAAGGCTACGCGTGTTTCCCATCCAAACCTCCTCAGCTACTAATCTATTGTCTTCTGGAGGTTAGCTCTAGGTCAGGTAATTTCTAGGAGCTCGAGGGAGCCAAGGGCTTCACAGTGTAGAAAAGGGGGTTTCTAGCTGCTAGACCCGGGAGAGTCAGGACTTTGGCTGGGAAGTCTGGAATAACCCAGAGATCCTCACTAGCCCTGTTTTCCATCTGCTGCACTATCACTTACGCTGTCAGTTTCTGACTGCATTTGTTTTCCCTTTGGGAACCAGTGGGAGGCCGGGAGGAATGGGGTGTTAAAGCATTACAAGCCTGTAGCTGAGCTGCCAGGGAGGTTATGACAGCACTCTGCAGACAAGCTTTGCTAACAGGCAAGTGGGATAGGTGCATGCATCTGCAAACTGAAGGCTGACCCACTGCTGCCTGTGGGATAAGCACCACACTATGGCAGTTATGGGGGTCCCTGGGGAGAGCAAGGGCATGTGCAGGGAGGAATATATCCATCTTCAATCACTTAATGCAGAGCCCTGAAGAGAGGTTTTCTCATTCTCTAAAGGAGAGCAAGCAATTCTGTGAGCTTGTAATTTCTTTGCCAAAACTCCAAAGGCCACTGAACTGGGATCATGGGCTAGTACTTCACTTGGTAATGGGGAAGAGTGACTCTCCCATGGATTCTTTATGAATTGTTAGGCAGCTGGAGTCATTGAACAAATGTGCATTAATAGGAAAAATGAACAGCTCATAGAACTTGGTCACTCTGCATGAGCAATACCAACACACCTAACATAATGAACATTTATTATACACACAGCTGTATAAACTCTTAAGTGTTCTGTTCATCTCCTGCCATGAATAAAACAAAACGTACAGGGAGAAAACTTTATCTTGAAGACTACTGCTATAAATTAATTTGTTTTTCCAACAGAAAGAGGGGAAGTTTAGGTTTAGAAACATGAAACAACTTATTCAACATGACAAACTAGTTTAGAGGCAGCACTGGGAACAGAGTGAGCCACCTCAGCATTAGGTGGGCATGGAAATGAAAACACAGCAATTTCCAATTTTAGGACTTGGACTCTAAATACTCTCAAGAACCTGGAAACAGCAGTGGAATGACAATCACAAGCCCAGACTCAAGAACAGAAATATTTGGGAACTGCTGCCTTAATAGGACATAAGAAAAGACTCAGCACATGAAGAAAGCTTAGGGAAAGCTCTAGGCCTGGTATGAGATGCATGCCAATGTACAGCTTTATTGTGTTCCTATACATAGGCATTTTCCATGCTGCAGTATGCAAGTTCTCTCTTATATCCTTTACTCCCACAGCACTGCTCTTGTAAATGTTTCAGACCTACTCACTCACCTATTCCTACCAGTTCTCTTGTTCTCCCTTTCTCCTATTCTGTCTGGAAGGCAGGAGAAAAAGAAGCCTAATGCATTTCAAAGACGTACATTTAAAACATGATCTATGCTTAAATCTTTTAGCCAAGAAATCTGTCATGGGTGTTGTATGAGATGCAGGCTAACAGACTCGTCTCCTGCTTTCTAAAAGGCACATGATACTCCACATCGGCAATAGCAAGTTTGAAAACTGCATACAGTTTTCAAAGGAATGGTTGGAAAAATCACCTAGTTGAACAAAAGGGTTTTAGTACAGCCTCTGCAAGAGACCTGGAATTGGGTAGTCTGTTTACAGAATCATTTAAACTCCTCTCTTTGCATGATCAACACTTTTAGGGCTTGGTCCCTGAAGTTTTGTTACCTTTTTGGTGGCATTTATATTTCCACAGTGAAGAAGAACTAGGTGTGTTACAGTAAAACAGTTCTAAAAGCAGGAAACAGAACAGTGGGGAAAAGTTTGAAGTTGTGACTATCGAAGCTATAAAGGCAAGATACACTGCTCCATCTGACACAGGCTCAAGCTGTGAAAGCCATTAGTGAAAACTCTGAAGGCATGATTCACATCCATGAAAGGGCACTGTTTGGATGTCCTGCAAGAGATCCATCATAATACAAGAAGAAAGCTGAACACAGCATTATGCCCTTACCGAGGCCTCCTTGGTGTTGGTCTCCTCTGATGCTGATTTTGCCACCTTCTGGATGATGGGAGCGATGTTTGTGGGTCCATACAGCTGCAGCTTGGGAAGGCAGCTCTGATACGCCTCCACCACACCCTGTATTCCTGGCATGAAAAGCCACACAAAAGGCAAATAAATGTGGAGTGCGTCACCAGGATGATGCTTGTTTAAAATGTAAATAAAAGGTGGGCTCATAATTAGGAAGGACTAACAACTTCAGGTGATTTTCAAGAAGCTGTCCTTAGCTGCCTTGAATCTAGTTTGTAATATATAATTCATTGTACCATGCTTCTCCTTCCCAGCAGTTTTTAATGTCTTCTTTTCAGCTATCAGCTTGCAGTGCCCTAGCCTCCATCCTCCTCAGTTTAAGGTGTAAGTGATCACTTCCTGATCACCAGCTAGAGATTCATGCTAAAAGGGTAGCACAAATTAGAAACACTTCAACACTTTTCCCTCCTCCTCTTCAGTTAAATTCTGCTTATTGTGGTAGTTACCAACAAATCTGCCCTTTGTACTTACAACCTAGAGGTGTCAAGGAATTCAGACAGCTTTTCCTGACTGACTCCCCTTTGCTAAGAAAAGAGCACAGGGTGAATTTGCATTATTGCTTACAGGCTGAATTTGATTATGACCAAAAGCTGTGAAATCTTGGAAGAAGCAGCAGGATGCTTTGCAGTCAACAGAAAAATGAGCTTTAGGCAAGAAGTTTTGATGGGAGAACTAGCTATTTTGGGCTTTTTCATTCCAGGATATATAGCCAGAGCAGGGAGAACACACTTCTGCTGACACACTTGACAGATCACTGAATGGAATTTGGTATTTTCAATCACTGAGAAGGATTTCTTGAAGTAAGGCAGGTTTGCCTCTGTATTCAGAACTCTCAGCTTACCAGACCTAATGGATTAGAGGTCTAAAGCTAGAAAGAAAGCCGCAGACTGAAGAGCTTTATGAAGGATGCAGAAGAATGAAAAGCTTCTATAAGAGGCTAAGGCAGGTTGAGTTTGCATAGCTCACTCGAGATGCTACTCAACCAAGTTTAGAGGATATACGGGTGCAGACTGGTTACTAACAAATCACAGGGAACTGTAATTGCTTTACAACAATAAACCTGAACCTTCTATAAAAAAAATGGTGGAGAACGCAGTCTTCTCTCTTTGCAAGTAGCTACAAACATAGTCTTCCATTGCAGTGCTCACAGACAAAGGAGCATGCTCCAATTATAGCTATCATAGGCTAAAATGTAAAGTAATGTTACAAAATTTCCCTTGGTAATTCCAGTGACTAAATTACATATTGCAAAACAGACGTTATTAACTCCCAATTTTAAACCTGCTGTGGATTTCATTACGTATACCTACTGATCTTGAATGAAGGCCTCATAAATCTTCCCCAAGATGATGACAAGATACACTGTAGTTTTTTCCTTATGCATTGAAATAGTATAAGATGAAAATCACTCCCTGCATTCCACACAGATTTAGCGTGGTACATGTTAGAAGGTTGCTTTCATCTTAGAAACAAACATGTTCTAAAAGCAATTTCTTGTTTGCTTTCTCAGATTGGTATCTTTTAGAAATATCTACTGTCCTTATATATCCAAATCCAAAAGGTTATGTGAGTGGTTTAATTTGTAGGTTACTTTTCTCTGAATTCCTTCAACTCTACATTTAACTGGAATCCACTTTGTACAGCTCTGATGAAATACAGTATATATATATATATAGGTGGGTGTAAGATGCATGTAAAATGCACGCATGTGTAGAAGCATTTGTCCTGATTAAAGGTTGTCACTTTCTTTTGCAGATAATAAAGACCAAATCTTAAGTATAAAACTATTAATATAATATACTACAAATATACTAAATATAAGGGTATAAATACTACAATTTTTAAGAATGGAAATTGTACCAGGGGAGGAAAGGTGAGGCTATCTGTATTCTGTGAATTCCAGTCATCTTCATCAAAGTAATAAGTGATAGAACAAGAGGCAACAGCCTCAAGCTGTGCCAGGGAAGGTTTAGACTGGAGATTAGGAACAATTTTTTCACTGAAAAAATTTGACAAAAAAATTTGTCAGGTATTGGAACAGGCTGCCCATGGCAGTGGTTGAGTCACCATCCCTGGGGGTATTTAAAAGACCTGTTGATGTGGCACTTAGGGACACTGGTTTAGTGCTGGACTTGGCAGTTGAGATGATTTAGATGGTTGATTTTAAAGGTCTTTTCCAACCTAAATGATCCTATGATTCTATACACAGTTCTTACTCAATGTAGAGGGATGCTTCACACTCCTTGTGCCAGTGAAAGCTCACTGCTTCCACAAAGAAAGGGATTTCATTCCGCAAAAGCAAATTAGATATGTACTTTCTATCCAACCCGGTTTCCTGGTTTAAGGCAAGACACTCTGTAGCAATTTTCCTTTGTTTTGTGGCAAGTATGCTAAATATTACAAGGAAAAATAGTTTGGTCACTAAGCACTTTATCTCCATCTCACGCTTGCATTCTCTCTCCACATGACACGCTGGTGTTACTGCTCCCTGTGTCACCTAATACAGTGAGAGCATCTAGAAAACATCACAGAATGATTGGTGATAGGAACTCATCAAGCATCCAAGACAGGCACGTGATGAGCAAGCTGCAGAAGATAAGGAAACATGTTTTCTGGTACGTATTCTTTTCTTGCTTTCATCCAGATGGGTATTATTTTAAAAGGTATCACACAGGACAAAGAAGTGCTTTTTATATCTCACACATGCATGTGCACTGCTGCAAAATTTCTTCCCCGGCCTTTCACACTACAGCCAGCTTTTTATGTCTTCTTAGCCCTAAAACTTAACATTTAGTTAAGTTAACCCATCATTTATCAGATAACTAAGTCTTCTGCAAAGAACCGAGTAAAGTTCAGTAAGTGACATAAGCCAAGGTAAGACTCATAGAGCAGCTCCTTCCTTTTTTTTTAACCTCCTCTCATTTCCATTCTTACATTCTATTCTGCATACATAGTATGGTCTGGATAGAAAGTTGTTTACTTGCAGAGAGTTTGTCTGTCCAACCTCTAACCTGCTACAGAGATGTGAAAGCCTTTTCATTCAATACAAACCATTACAGAACAATGTCAGTGTGATAAAAGAATTAGCCTTGGACTCAAAAGAGACAGCAAAGGGAGGATAAAAGCAGCATTCTTTGCATGGACTACTAGTGCTTTTCTCTGAAGTACGCAGTCTAAATGTCCTGCATTTAGACCTGGAAACAAAGCTGTATTTGAACATTACATATCACCTAATGCCAACCATTGTTAACTGAGATGTTTTAAACAGGTCAGGCTGTCTGTGTCCAGAAGCAGGCAAGCTAACACATTTTAAAATGTGATGGTCCAGACAAAATGCTGAGGTCTGTTTTGCTTCCCCACCTCATCCCCATGTCTTCAGTGTGACTAACATCTCAACTTCAGGCTGGCTCACAAGCTATACAGGCACTTGTAGATGCATAAATGTAATTTCGACTTCTTTTAACTCCTTATAAGCAATGTAAAAAACTGTGTGAACACATCAAGCAGCTGTAGGACTTATGCCAAATTACATTTCAAGTACGTGACCTGCAGAGGCTAGGGCAATCCAACAATCCAAGTGCAACAACAAAACAGAAATGCCCACTGAACTGAAACCAGAGGTCTAGCATTAGGATGAGTGAACTCTGAGTTCTTTTAATGTCTCTTTCCCTTGAATTGATTGTCCTCTCTCTCCTCACTCCATTTCCTGGCATCTTAATTGTCATCCTGAACATATTCCGCTGACCATGCCTGAAAGTCAGTCACTAACAAGTCTGAGAAGGGCTGAAAGAAGCAGCTAGAAAATAGACAGAAAACAGGAAGAGTGTTTTGAAACACCCATCTCAGTGTTTGGATGGGAGCAGAAGGATAAGGGAGAATAACAACATGTGGGTTTTACACAGCAGTGATAATCTGACCAAGACTCTTGGATAAGTGATAGTCTGGGCTTACTTGTTGGGCTGTTTAGAGATTATTGTCCTGTTATTCTCTTTTACAAAAGTTGTGAATTGTGGCAGGAGATTCTAGAAAGACAGCATCAGTTACTGCAGCCCTCACTTACAAATACAAGACATCCAGCAACATCTGCTACATGAATCTGGCCTCTGAGTACCGAGGATTAGTGATTGATTATGGCTAGAACACAATTACACTGTGTTAAAACAGCCTCCTGCTGCATCTAATGTCATGAAAGTATGCTGCCTTCTACCACAGCAGTCCTTAGATGCTACCCTGACCTTCGGTGCTGGACATTGCTGGGCTGACTTGAAGCAGGCTGCTGTTGCTATTGATCTGGCAGAGTCTGCTTTTGCAACTTCTTAGTTGTACAATCTCTGCTGTTGATGTAGGTGAAGATCTGGGATGAATCTAAAAGACACGGCTTTAGTTTAGTGCTTTGCTAGTGATTTGGGGAAGCACAAGAGCTGAATGTCCAACACGATGTACTTTCAGAGGGACCTATTTGTCAGGAAATTCATGTGTGGCGCTTTCTAAGGTTTCTAAAGCTAAGCCAAATGGCTTAGAGTCTGTCAGGTTTTGAAAATCCTGGCTGCTGTCTTTAAAAAGCACTCAGGGGATACAATAAAAAATGCAAGCACATTTAGCATACAGCAAAAACATGGCAGTCCGACCTCATGTGAGTGTTACCTGCACATTCTGGGTTGTCTTCATTGAAATTGATTGCAAAATCATGAGAGACCTGCAGAGAAATGCAAAGAAGAGAAAAAGACTGTACTCAGAAAAATTATTCCAAAAGGACTTGCAGTTAAACACCCTTTACATTATTTTTGTGTTAAACCAGAGTCCTTTCAAGCTTCCAGCCATTAAATGTGAAATACAGTCCCTGCTGGAACTCCCCACAGAAATAAAGTAATGAAACTGGAATCAGATTTGTCAATAACAATAAACCCAAGAAAAAAATAGCAGAAATTAAAGCCACCCAAGTATATGAGGAATCACATAAATACGGTGTCAGGACTGGGCTACGAATGCCAGGCACAGAAGACAGATCTATTGCTGTGGAGATTTAAATGCCACCTCTCCCTAGCTCAGCGTCTTGGATTGTAGGAGAAAGCAGGCTGTGATAGAGCACTGACAATGGAAGCTCAGGCCCTTTTTGAATCCTGCACTCACATGTGTGAACAGTTCCTCATTTGAAGGCCATGGGAATACTGGGAAAATAATTTATTCTCCAAAGAGATCACAGAAGTCACCTGGACCCACTGTGAAATAATAATGTAAGAGATATAAGGGGTCTGAGCTGGTTAGGAAGTGACATTAGCTTGGGAGGAAATGAATACTGCAGTCTGTCTCTCTAAATCTGTAACAAAATACTACAGAGCTATTTTCTAAGGGGAATGAGTGAATACAAAAAAGTTGCTGATTTTCTAATAAAGCAATGTATTGTATCCTTAGTGGTCTGGGAAAATAATACACAACTTCTGTATGGACAACTAATGGAAGGCAATGGAATTCTCGGGTGCGAGGCTTCCCCTATCTGTCTGTCACTTAAAGATCTGCATCCACAGCACAAATCTGTTGGGACTGAAACTTTCTTCAGTTTCAGAGCAGAGTTTCTTCTGCTCTTTTCTGGTTTTAAGGGTTGTTCTTGCCTGCATTTCTTTCCAGATTCCTTTTTGCTCCACTTGATCACTGAGAAGTGATCACTTGATTCGTCTTAATTCTCCTGTTTTCCCTTAAATTGTCTTGAATGAGGACCAACTTTTGTCTTGCAATTCACAAGGTGTATATGTACCTATATTTAAGCAGGCGATTCATGAAATGTAAAGTTGAACTCAGGTATTTCATCCCAGATTCATGAAGGTATTTATATAGCTAACTCCAATTACACACATTTGAGACTTCATAGGTGTCTCTAGGACTTTCAAAAGTACCAACAGTCCTGGTCATATGGAAAGCAACCTGTTTACTCCTTGTACAATGGAACCTGGATTATTTGCAGAAAGAGATTTATTTGTTGTATGATGCTGTTTTGTTTGCTAGTTTAGATGACTTGAGAGCACAGTATGGGAAATGGTCTATGACTAATAGAACCATAGATCAAATACATGATTGCATAGGTGCTTCTGTAAAAGCAAAGTGGTATATGGTAAAATGGTAAATGGGGCTGTTCAGCCTGGAGAAGAGAAGCTGTGTGGAGACCTCAGAGCAGCTTCCAGTGTCGGAAGGGGGCTACAAGGCTGCTGGAGAGGGACTCTTCATCAGGGACTGTAGCGATAGGACAAGGGGTGATGGGTTCAAACTGAAACAGGGGAAGTTCAGGTTAGATCTAAGGCAGAAGTTCTTCCCTGTGAGGGTGCTGAGGTGCTCGCACAGGTTGCCCAGAGAAGCTGTGGCTGCCCCATCCCTGGCAGTGTTCAAGGCCAGGTTGGATGGGGCTTGGAGCAACCTGCTCTAGTGGAAGATGTCCCTGCCCATGGCAAAGGGTTGGAACTAGATGATGTTAAGGTCCTTTCCAATCCAAACCATTCTATGATTCTGTGACTCTATAACTTGGCTAACTACTGCCAAAGAGAGTTTCTCACACAGAAACTGAATTTCATAGAATCATAGAATAGTTAGGGTTGGAAAGGACCTTAAGATCATCCAGTTCCAACCCCCCTGCCATGGGCAGGGACACCTTACACTAAACCATGTCGCTGAAGGCTCTGTCCAACCTGGCCTTGAACAGCGCCAGGGATGGAGCATTCACAACTTCCTTGGGCAACCCATTCCAGTGCTTCACCACCCTCACTGTAAAGAACTTCTTCCTTATATCTAATCTAAACTTCCCCTGTTTCAGTTTGAACCCATTACCCCTTGTCCTACCACTACAGTCCCTAAGGAAGAGTCCCTCCCCAGCATCCTTATAGGCCCCCTTCAGACACTGGAAGCTGCTCTGAGGTCTCCACGCAGCTTCTCTTCTCCAGGCTGAACAGCCCCAACTTTCTCAGCCTGTCTTCATACGGGAGGTGCTCCAGCCCCCTTTTCGTCCTCGTGGCCTCCTCTGGACTTGCTCCAACAGCTCCCTGTTTTTTTTATGTTGAGGACACCAGAACTGTACATAATATTCCAAATGAGGTCTCATGAGAGCTCACCACAGTGAAGCAAAGCATTACTTATTAAGAGGTTAAACGAAGCAGGACTTCTACCATGATGGGAAAGTGAAGCAAAAACTCACTGAAGACTCTGCAACCCCTTCAGCCAGCCAGGATATTGGTATGTCTACACCAGGCATCAGTTGCCTCTTACAGAGGGTTTTACGTGGCCCATTCAGGCTACCCTCCTTGGCAATAGAAGAAAATGCAGGAAGTCACCTCCTTTGTTCCTTGCTGAGCAGGCACAGAAGAGCATGGCTGTCAGATACGCTTCAGAGGTGCTCCAGAGCCCTACTGTGTGGCTGCTCTGTGTGTCTCTTGGTATGCTCTGCCCAGCTGGTATCTGCCAGTCTCACAACCAGCTGCAGGCCAAAGGTAATTGCAGCTGTCAAGAGCAGTTATGCGAGTTCTCACTCACTATGATTTTGTTGTTGTTCAATAGCCTTTCTTCTTCCTTTAGATTCTCTGTATTTTATATTAACTGTATCCCAGAGCAAGAAGGAGGGCGATGCACGTTTATCGCTGATTTTTCCATGCCTCTTCAGCGATTTTATGTCTTTATTCCAAATGCATTTGACATTATAGCTAAAGGAGCATCACAATTCTTTCCCAGAGCTATGAATACAGTATTTTAATCTCACATGCAAGCATGGGCTTGATGCTTTTGTTGCTATACTTCTTCCATGATCACACTATGCAAACAATTTATCTGGTTCCGAGCTATGGCACCCAGGCCAGTATGTAAGGAAAATGTAGACAACAGTTCAGGCCAATAAGGAAAACCCAAGTCTAGTAAGTGTGCACAATGATCCAGAAATTAATACTGCCTGAGCAATAGCTGCTATCCACCCAAAGCAAGTGGCCTTCATACATCATCATCCTGATTCACCAAGAACAGTGTCAAAATGTATCCTGAAGCCAGGACAGGAAACACAATGAATGTGCAGAAGTATTGGCTTGTGAACTATATGGCAGGACTTCAACAACATTTAAGTGTAATGTGAGGGAGAGAAGTTCTTTGAGCATCTCTGTGATGGTTCAGTAACAGGAAATCATTACCTGAGGCAAGCCAACAGCAGGTATCTTTAAAGCAGAGTTTCTCCAAATGCTCAGAACTCATTCTCCATTTGGGTAAGTAAAACTAGCTTCAACCTATCCCTGTGCTGCCTCCCGTGTGGTGGCCAGAATTCAGGAGGGCCCAAACCAGCAGAGTCTTCAGGAATATGGCATGTAAAGGAGGCCATACTGAACTCGGGCTGCTACCTGGCAGGACTCCATGTAAAGCCCACCCATGTCAAAAGGTGGTTTGGATCAAACATTCAATTCTTTTGCTTTCAAAACTGTGCAAGATAATGAGCCTTCCTCCTTTTTTGTTTTGAACATGCAAGGGCTTTTCTGACTGAAAGGCAAACCATGCTGATGCCAGAGGACCAAAAGCTGGTGTACTAAATTGCATCTTTCTGATACCAAATGACACAGCCCTCATACACTCTTAGAACTGATAAACTAATGGGGAACATCTAAGATGCTGAACACTGGGAAATCCTCAGGGGAAACAAGACACTTGGCTGTTCAGCAGCAAGCATTTTTATATATAATCTACTAGGGTGGCTTGTATGATGGATCAATCTAGCAGTCAGGAAATCAGGAATATGTCAAGTCACGCCAACACAGAATGACTGCTTTAATTCGTAAAGAACTGCAGACCATGGTCTCAGGTGGATGTCAGCTTCAAGGTAAGAATTTTCCTCACAAAACTGATTGTGTCATGGACCCTGGATTAAGTTTTGAATATGTAGCTGACCCTCTTCTCAGCCCTCCCACTCTTAACATCAGTCCATAAAATCAATCCGTAAGAGGAAAGGAGAGAGAAATTCAGGGCTGCAGAGCTGATTATAAGTGATCAGACTGGCATTACCTGGGTTGCTGCACAGAACACCACTCAAACCCTCTAAGGACATTTATTTGCACTTGGCTGTGTATCAGTCTTTTCCCTCTGCTGGACTCCAGAGAATTATTTAACAGATACCATCATGGATGTGGGATTACTAAATCACGGTTGTGCTGGAACTTCCTGCCCCAAAAATATACTATTTCTCAGGTAATTTCTTCAACATTTTAACAAGCAAAATAAGTAGCTCTATGATACATCATGATGCAGAGAACAGCAGTGTTCCTGAGGATACATCAACTAAACAAATAGTCTAAAAGGCTTGAGCTAAGGCAAATTATAGCAGTTTCTTTTTGCCACTGTACAATGCCTCTATTGCCTGTACATACACAGCGCCAAGCACCTGCATACAGAAAGGCAGTTGTTTGTCAATGTGATGGCACCTGTGAGACCTTTGCAAGAATCAGAAGCATACTTGCACGTGCTTATGACCAGGTTAGTAGAAAAGTCACTTTGTTTTAACATAGCAGGTAACTTACTTGCCTTGTATTGGAACGGAATGAAATTCAGCCTCATAGCGTGGTCCTTGCAAAAATGGTTTCTAATTAAGGCTGAGAGGAAAAGAGGATTTCCTACTTCATGAGAATTTTTGAGACAGAAAGCTTTTGGACTATGAAAGGGCATTTTATTTAAGTTGCATCCAAACTTGTTATAGAATCATAGAATCATAGACTAATAGAATGGTTAGGGCTGGAAAGGACCTTAAGATCATATTATTCTATTCTGGCCTCCATGTTTCTGTTAAACCCCTTTTACTCTAAATGAACTTCCATTTTTTCAAATAAAAAGCTATTTTGAAACCAAGTTTTTGATTAATTTTGCAAATGCTGACTATGGATGCCTGAATTCTGAAAATCAGTGATCCTTTCTTCTAGATTGTTCAATCATAGAATCACAGAATGGTTTGGGTTGGAAAGGACCTTAAGATCATTCAGTTCCAACCCCCTGCCACAGGCAGGGACACCTTCCTCTAGACCAGGTTGCTCCAAGCCTCGTCCAACTTGGCCCTGAACACTGCCAGGGATGGGGCAGCCACAGCTTCTCTGGGCACCCTGTGCCAGCGCCTCAGCACCCTCACAGGGAAGAACTTCTTCCCTTAGATCTAACCTGGACTTCCCCTGTTTAAGTTTAAACCCATTCCCCCTTATCCTGTTGCTACAGTCCCTAATGAAGAGTGAGGGACTCCAGCGTCCTTGTAGGCCCCCTTAAATTAACCACCCTGTCCCAAATAGCTCCAGCTTTCCAGAAACCTCGATGGTGATGGTCCTGGAACTACTTGACAAACAATCTGACAAACTCAGGCATGTTTAGGAATGCTTTCATACTAATTTAAGTTAAGATTGTCAAAACTCCATGAACAATAGATGCATACAAGTGTAAATGCTGAGATACACAATGTTGAGCACTTACCTATGAATAAATTGAACACTATTAAGCCACTGCCAGTCTGAAAATGAAATATGGAATGCCTGCATATTTAGCAAAAGCTTAGACACTAACATTTAAAGAACCATTGCTCAAAATCTATTATTTTCAGAATGCTCATTAATCAAACAGTTTGGAAGCAGACAGCTTGCATCTTTGGCTAAGACCACATTGTAGACATTTCTGCTTGGCAAAGCTTGGCCATTTTCCTTTCTACTTGATTTCTGAGCACGTTGTACAGTTTTCATGTCTAAATTCAAGTTGCTTGGATAAGGTGACAAATTCTGTTTTTTCCCCTTGGTCCGTTACACATCCTTCTGGTTTGAATATACTTTTTGCCCTCAAGCTCCTGAAAAGTGCAGGAATCACAAAGACCACAGCATTTTTCAAGTCCCTTACCTGTCCAGCAAACCAGACAGTGCAGCATCATAAGGATGCTGTCCTGTTTCTGTAACTGCAGTGAGGTTCAACCCAGCAACTCTTCACAGCATAAGCACTGAAAGAAGTTTTCATTAAAAATGCAGAAGTAACCAAGACTGTCTTAAAACAAACTGCAAGTTGTTTTGTGCCTATTCAGCTGTCAACCTGCAATTCTTCTTTAGGAAAGAAGACTGTGTTACTGTCAATACACCTGCTATGGGGCTGACAATTCAAACTTCATTATAACAGTAAGTTTTGTGCTGCTGTTTGTTTTTTTCAGCTCCTCTGAGTTCTGCCAGCTATGAAATTAGTGTGTGTTTCAGCTTTCTTTCCTCCTCTTCACTGTGAACTTCTGAAGCAGTGTCTGAGTCCGTATTATCTGCCACCTCTTCTCTTTACATCAGACTTCTCAGATACTTCTCAATGCAGAAAAGAAGTGATGGGTTGGAGACACTTCTGTGGAATAACCAGCATGTTCTGCAAGTTTCATGTGATAGAAATTCAAGAGGGGAATATTTGTCTCAGAGGTTTACTTAGATCAAGGAGCAGGGTGATGTATTTGTCAGGCCTTGGGGAAAGAAGATTGTATTGCCGAGCATTAGATGAAAGATCTCTAGACTGATGACGAGCGTTATATATGGCATTTCTTACTTCCTTCACTCCCACAGATTCCTTATGCCACTAAGAAACTGCTGGTTTTCTGCTAACAGCTGAAGTGTTTCATTTGGAGCTGAGCTGAGGGAAAATAAAGTCAGTGTAACATAGTGGTGTGCTCTTGAAATGGGAATTCTGTAGCAAGCATGTACAAAAACATGATTTACAGGGGGCTCAACCTCACAAGATTCATAAAGAGCCTGCATAGGTGGATACTGATACTGTTCTGAAGTGCTAATGTATAATGGTGTGTATTTTTCCATGGGGAATAATAGTTGGCATAGCAAACGTTGCTTTTCTTGTAGCATGTAAAGAGATGTGACAAGACTAGAATCTCATTAAACAGACAGGTAGATACTATCCTCCAGCACCCATCCCAGGCTATTAGTGGGAGCTCAAGACAGTACAAACCCAAGGCATTGATGTGACAACACCGCAAATGGACACCTTTCTCCTGTGTGGTGTAGTATGCCAAGGAGTAAATAGCAATGTTGGTACTGATTCCTGCTGGATAGTGAGTTACAGGCCTGATTTTTCTGAAGCATGTGACCAAACATGACATAAATCCACTTTGCCTACTGTTTTTATCAGGCTGCTTACCTCTGGCCTTCCCTCACTGTGTTACTGCCATGCGTACACTGTTCAGGTTTCATTTAGACCTTTAGAGAGCTATGTTGCTTAAGTTGTGTGGAGGTTCTCAGAGTTACTTAGAAACCCTTGGCAGTGGGAGTCAGTTCTACAACCTTGCAATTTGTTGTTACTGGAAGAAATGAAAGAGCAGCTGCTGGTGTGCAGAGACCAATGTGCTATGGGCAGGTTAGATCATCTCATGAGGAGTGGAAGCTCAAAAGCAGACACTCTGAATTAAAATAAAAAGCTGATGAATCCACATGATGAGTGCAGAACTTGGAGTTCTTATAATGATTCAACCTACATTTGAAGATGTGAATTATTAGTTGTGGCACTGCTGCCATTTAATAAACCAAAAGATGTGTATGACCTGTAATACCTTTGACTGAAAACATCAGAAGAACATTTGAATAGTGTGAGATCTGCAGTACTGCTGTGGTGTCTATAGTGTTTTTTGCAGCAGAAAGTAAGAAGGGGAGACAAGTTTGGAGCAGCCTTTGTTGCTTTTAAGTGTATCAGTTTCTTCCATGTTTCCTAAGCACCTTGGCTGTGTTCCACATCAAACACCAGCCACTGTTGGCTTTAAATTAACTTTATGATACCTGTGTAGACTGAATTATTAAAGGATTCACAGGTTTATTGGTCTTGACATATTAAAGGATCATGATGAGGCTTCACTCTCTTAGAGGGTGTATCTTTCAATTCAGAAGTGCAGCCAGGCCAAGCAGAAACATGAAAATGTTGATACAGTTTAAGAAGACAGATACTTCTATGGACTGTATAGAGTATCACAGGGAGGGACTAAACAATAGCACAGATGACTTAATTCCTAATCCAGTTCCAGCTGGAGGCGCCCATGATAGACACCAAGCTAATTATATGTCCCCATCTCCAGCACAAAGCATGGACACTAGGCCACTCACTGAACAACATCTTCCAAAAATGGGTTCTGCCAAAGCAGGGCTCATGAATCTTTAAAATATGCTTGGCAAGTTCTCCTACCAGACTGGCATCCCTTAACAAAGCTCTGCCAAACCCATGACATATTTTGGATGTAACACAACAAGCCTAGCCTTGATTTCTGGTTTTAGTGAGGTTATCACTGAGTGAGAAAGCCAGACAAATGAAAACAAGCAGTAGGAGCTGTTCCCCCTAGCCCCTGCCTTGCACTGAACCATTTCTTGTTTATTTTGTGTCTCGTAAACCAAGGAAATAAGAAAATGTCATAAATGTACCTACTTTGTATTCCGGGGGTATCCTTGCCCCAAATCCAAAGGCTGGGAACATTTTGTCACTGGAAAAGAAAAAAACAAAAGCCAAGAGTTCCCACAGAGAAATGCATTTTGTTACAAGAAACACTTTTTCTTCTGTAAGTACTCATCCAAAATGCAAAGCAGCACAACAGTACAGAAATGGCTTTTGAGTGTTACACGGCAGATTGGAAAGGGATCAGATTAGAGGAGGAGGAGTGTGTGCTGACCAGATGGAGGAGTGAAATGGGAGATTTTTCAGGTGAACTTCTCATATCTACGTTAAAATAATTTGGAGAATCCCAAGGGATCAAGATATCTTGCACTTCACCCACAAATGCAGTAACAGGTCTGTGTTATGCACTCTTTTGGCTGCTGCATGAGAATGAGTTGTCTTAACAGCCTGTAACAACATTTATTTCCTATAAATACGGATGTGCTCCCCCAGCTCAGAAAACGGGCGTAGTGGAGAGATGACTCTATAATTACAAGTGTTGGCAAACTTGGGCTCTTACAGTTGTCCAGGTGCAAAAGAGACTTCCTAAAATAGCTGAAAGAGACAATTCACACTCCAAACCTGCACGTTCTGTAAAGCTTCCCAGCTGCATCTATGGTAGTTCAACTAAAACATGAGATTGGTTTCATTAGGCACAGGTCGTCTGATAACCTAACCAATGCTGTGGCAGAGTCAATTTGCTTTCAAACACTACGGTGAAGTTGTTCAACCCCCGTTAGGTCTGTAGAGACAAAGATTTCCTGATTCAGAGAACCTCAAAACGTCAAGGCTGTTAAAACCCCTTCAGAAACACACTAATGTCTCACACAGCCCACGTGCTGTCAAGCTGCCTCTTCCCAGATGGCAAAGTGGAAAACAACAAGCTGTAAGGAATGTCTCGTCCCTGAGTCAGCAAAGCACTTGATCACACACTTGAGGTTAACAATTCCCCCAAACATATGCTTAAACACATCCTGAAGCCACTGAACTGTACTCCAGTGTTCCGATGAATCAAACCCCTCATAGGTTTATCCTGTTCGGCTTACAAAACTTTCAGGGCCCTTGGAAAAGTTGAGTTCCTATTACCATTATTGGCACTTTCCAAAATTCCAAGAGAGGACAGCATCTTCAATGTTCTTTGTGTAGTTCAAGACATTGCCACTCCAAGTATCAACTGAGTAATTCGCTTCCCAGACATACTCAACAAAGATAATAGCACCCGTTACAGCTGCTGGGTTATTCTGTCTGGTGTGAAGGGCACCATGATGTTTCTGATAGAAGCTGAAGAAAAATGGAAGGGTTTAAAAGAAAGCAGAAATAAGCTGCACCCTCCCCCCCAAATTAGAGTGACCATGAGATACCGAGATATCCACCAGCTCCTTGGGAAACAGTGACGACTGACATCTGATGGTTTAGCTCTCACAACTGTTGTCCTGCTACAAAATGAGCTTCTGCATAAATCTTAGGAGCACAGTTCTGTGTAACACGTTATACTGTGTGACAGTGAGCTTGGAAAGGAAGACTAACATCAATTTGCATGTCAGAAAAGAAGTAGCTGCTGACATTTGATGCTAATGACCTGCTGATAGACTTCTCTTGGATTCAACGCTCCTGGAAGCGGGGAAGCCCTTATAAATAGATGCAAAGAATTCAGGAGCACACTTAAAGGGCAAGAAAGAGCAAGCCATTAGAAAAGAATCTGAGGGGAGAAAGAAATCTTGTTTTACATCAATGATTAAGCATAGTTGGATTAGAAAATCAAAGCCTGTGGTGCTGCAAGTTAATTGATTTTGGTCAAGAGCAAAGAAAGACTAAAGAAGACATTTACTTAGGTAGAACGTGTCTAAATTCAATAAGGCAACCCAAAAACCTGATGCTGGCAGCAATTCCCCAACCTGAGAGATGCCTAACCCATACAGTGCTTGCATTTGTACTGCAATGTTTCTTGAGTGTAAACAAGTGTAGGCACTCTCCTATTTACAGCTCCGTCTTGTGCTCTGCAGCAACTGAGAGGCAGCATAGCCTCCACTGTTATTCAGCACCTGGAGTACCTTACCACCACAGTCAGGACACCTGCCTTTATATCTGAATCCCCTATATCTCCTTGAGCAAGTTCTATTTACTGCTACTATTGCCTTGTGAAAGAGTAAAGCTTGAACATGTACACCCTCAAGATGGGATTCCATGTGGCTGCTTTTTAAAGGGAGAGCATGAACTCTAGAGAGGAGTATCCTGGGGTCTGCTCCTGTGCTTAGTACTTTCTCTTGCCTCACTCAGAGGAGCTCCACACCCTCTTTAGGAAGCTCCTAATTTTCCACAATTTGGGTACTCTGGTATTCTGATGCAAGCTGCTGGGATCAAGAATTTAACTTTCATGTGCTCCCATGAAATCTTTAAGGTAAGGAGGGAACCTTTTGATTATCATGGAATGGTTTGGGTTGGAAAGGACCTTAAGATCATTCAGTTCCAACCCCCTGCCACAGGCAGGGACACCTTCCTCTAGAGCAGGTTGCTCCAAGCCTCATCCAACCTGGCCTTGAACACTGCCAGGGATGGGGCAGCCACAGCTTCTCTGGGCACCCTGTGCCAGCACCTCAGCACCCTCACAGGGAAGAACTTCTGCCTTAGATCTAACCTGAACTTCCTCTGTTTCAGTTTGAACCCATCACCCCTTGTCCTATCGCTACAGTCCCTGATGAAATGTCCCTCTCCAGCATCCTTGTAGCCACCTTCAGATACTGGACGCTGCTCTGAGGTATCACTCATGACATCCCATGCATAAAGAAAGATAAGTACGTTATTCCCTCACCACACCTCGAAACTTGTGTCTGACAGCTTTCAGAATAAAACAGAATTTTAATGCAAGCAATGCTTTTCCCATCACACAGAGCAAGGGTTTTAGCTAATACAAAGGTCTTGCTCTTCAGGAAGTATGCAATTTATTTTACAGAGTAACCCTCTCTAGTCTTCCCGTTCCTCCCTCACTTTGTCATATGAGAAAAATCCCAACAGCTGAGCCCACTGCCCTCATTCTGCTTATCCTGTACTACTGAGACACAGCAGGGAAAAAGCTGTGACTCAGAGGGGCAGCCAAGAACTCTGGCTTCCAGTTCAATCCCTTATGGTATAGAGGCATGACAGAGCTGCTCTACCAGACCCAGGGCTATCACGGCAGCTTGCAGCAGAAAGCAGAGCAGCTTCCCAGCTTCCGGAAGCTATGTCAAAGGCCATGCAGGGACTGAAACTACAATCAGAAAATGAAAACAAGGTTTCCTCCTGCCTCAAGGATGAATTCCATGCACCAGAGCCTCCAGCCCTGTTTCCTAACCTGGCATTTCAGTAGGAAAATGATCTGCTCTAATGACTTTTCTTCCTTTGTAATTGAAACTCACTCAAAAGAAGAAAAGTGAGAACAAGTTTTCTTTTGCTTTGTGGTGTTTGCTCAGGCACTTGGGCTTCATTTATACCAGGAAATAGGCCTGGGACCCTGGCTGAAGCACGGGGACATGACTACAGGCATGGTCTGTTAGCACTCTCCCTGGTATAGTGCTTGGTCCTGTCAACCAGCAGTCTCCAGAGACTTCCCAGGGACAGTGCTGGGGGACAGTCGCGCTTGAGACTGCTCCCAAATGGCACTTTGGGCACCACCAATTTGTGCTGGGAGGAAGAAAGCTGAGATACAAAGACATGGGCAGTGTCATGTCTTTGGCCTCAGGCCACACCAGGATCTTTGACTTGTTTTGTTTAAACCTAGACAGTCCTTGGTGCATGCACTGTCCTGCCGGAGACAGATGGCTAAAGGGACAGAAGAGAAACACAGAAGTGGAAAACCAAGCTGGTTCTGTAAAACCTGGAATTTACAAAGTCAAGTAAGAAAAAGAGGATCGTGACTTGGCAGCATCTTTACTCATGTCCAGGTCATACTTTATGTTGTTCTTTGTTTTACACAGGTTCCCTTGAAAATGAAAACTTGGCCTAATCTTCAAAAAGCTGAAGAACCTGATGTGAAAATCAAAAAAGCAAAAGCATCAGACTTTGACTTTCATACCTGGTTGTGTAAGGGCCACAAGTAGTCATGCAAGTGTTGATGTATATGGTTTCTGGTGCTTTTTCCAGTCAAAGACTGAAAGATACCAAAGACTGAGCAGATAGATCTAGGTTATACCCTAAAGGTAAAATCAGGTAAAAATAGGGGGTTCAGGTTCAGTGTTCATACTGGTAAGCGTAAATTAATGCACACAGAAAGGAACTGTAAGGACTTCTGCGCAGAAATGCAACCAGCTGAAGACCCTCAGTAACCTCAACTATAACGTAATGTACAGGAGAAAATAAATTGTGAAAGTATCTCACATTATCCTTTTGGAACATTGCTCAGTTTTAGTCACCCATTCTTCAAGCTAACTGGTGGGAACAGAGGTAGTGCAATGACAAATCTATACATTAATGGGGGTGGAGGAGAGAGCTGTACTGCACAGACAGGAAAAGAGATGGATACAGGCGATAGGAAGGCTTTGTACACTAGTAAAATGATATCTTCTTCTGTTTCACTAGGAAACCTGATGTAAGTGGAAGGCAAGAAATAAGTTTCTAATAAAGACAAGGAGACAAAATAAGGAACATTTCAAAATTTTGTCTCTTAAGCACTGGTGCCCTCTGACGCAGTATCATTGAAACCTGGAGTTCAGCTTTACTCTGAGAAGGATTTGCTATTCCTAACAACAAGGATGAGAATTCAGATAAAACTCTGTCACTGGGTGAAATTAATTAGTCAGACATTAGAGAGTCTCTTGAAGCTGCTGGCATAGATGATGCTGGAGGTAAAGAGCCATGTATTCACCAGTGTGGGAATACCTGTATTCAGAAAGGAAAACATGAGCTGCCAGGACTGTGTTCTCTGAAAATGAGTTCATTTTTTAAAATCTAAATTGGGAATTCTAAATTCTTAATTGTATGGAGTAAATGTAGGGGGGAAATGAAGGCCTAAGTCATTCTATGCCATTTACTCATTCTGAAAGATGAAGTGCTAGCTAGCTACTTACACAGGTTGTTTGGGGCTCCTTTTACTGATGCTCATGTAAACCCTTTGGTATGTAACTATAGAGATGCTTACCTTTAAGCTCCTGAAGTAAGTCATCTATCCAAATGCAGCAATTTTGTACAGATGCTACTAACTGACCTGGGAGAACCGCAGCATGAAAACCTGCTCACTTTATGCTAGAGCAACATAGTACCTTTAGCAGTACTAATGATGCAGTGAATGGGGCAAAAGAAACAGGGTGTGGGGAGAAAGAACCCATTTTTAGTTTCACATGACAAAGAGTCTTAAGTTTACAGCTCTTTGAAATTCTTTCAAGGAATATACCTGACTAGAATCCCTGGATATTAAGCTGTCACTTGTAATTTTGATTTTGGGTCAGATCAGAATTACCAGAGGGATATTTTTAAAGCCCTATGCTGGATGCAGCAAAATCATTTCCTATGCCTTTCATTTTCAATTCCAATCTTAAAAGAATTAACTGTGGATCTGCTCTGCTCCACATACTTTTCCTGGGATGAAATCAGATGTTTTTCCTCTGTTGGAAAGAAATTTCAAATTGCCAAAATAAAAGGGATTTTTGTGTCTGTTACACATGTAATTGAAAAACATGTGAATGAGAGGAGGGGGAGAATAAAGGGGAGGGAGCAAAGAAAGACAAGGAGGGAAAGCAGAGAGAGGACAGGGGAAAAAAAGTAAACAGCAAATGCCACAGACAAAATAGAGTCATCTCTAAACTCAACTAAAATTGTAATCTTTCCTGTTCAGAAAGCAAACTGGAAGAATATGAGCTGAATTAAGTGTTTCTTTTCTAAAGCATATGAATGAATCATGTTCCTGAGTGTATTATTTAGTACTTATCTGAGAAAGGCTTGATGCCACTAAATTCTGAATCATAACAGCTTACAGGGATTAGCAGCACTTCCAAAGAAAACACAGAAATCACTTGAAATATTTAAACATTTTCAGTTCCTGCTTTGCAAGCAGAGCTGGGTAAATAAAGGACATGATCTATATGATAAAATAAAACTGTTTAAGTGGAAGAGACCAGAGCCTACCTGCTTCGCCCCTTGCACTCCTGCAACCTGTGCTCCTCCAGGATGGGATGGGATAGAGCCAGGCTGTGGTCCAGCTCTCAGCCTGCCCCAGTCAGAGTCAGAAAGGCTGCAAGAGTTCAGCAGCAGCAGTGTTTTCTCCCCCTCTAATCTGTATTCTTGGCTGAGGGACCATTATGCTGTTCCCATGTTTTCACTGTGTGGTTGTGCCTGGTTTGATACAACCACATCTCTGGTTTTGGCCAGGTTACTGTGTGTTTAATCAAACTTGCACTGTACCTAACAAGGCTTGGCATCCAGTCCATAATGCACAGTGACTTTTAATAGAGCAGCAAGAATGAACTGATTATCATACATCTTGTTCACCAGAAAGAGCTGGGAGCATGCAAATCAATGGTAGATCACTGCAACAGCTACAGTGTTTGGTCTCTCAATCAGAGATACTACACAATCATGTGCAAAATCCTGACATTAAAATTCATTTGCTATCTTTAATTACAGGTCTTAATCATCTATGGGGAGGTGGAATCTGCTGAGTACTGAGAAACAAATACTGTCATGTAACTGGGACTCAAGAATATGAGGGAATACCTGTCTCACCTGCAAGGGAATAGGTAATGATGCAGGGGAATACAAATTCCGTGAAGCTAACTACTGAAAGGCATCGACTCATGAAATAACTAACAAAGCCAAATCAAGGTATAACAGATTTAAACTTCCCCTTGCTAACATTGAAAAGAATTGCAGAAGCAGCTCTGCAGGCTAAAAATACCAAGTGATCTCAGAAATTCCTAGACTGGGGAAAAGTAAATACCCACAGAAAACAAAAAGTCATCAGAACCTGAGGGAGGAGTAGGTAAAGCAAAATGAAATGGCAGTGACATATATCACTGGCTAGAAGGCTAGCCTAATAAAATGGCATACTCCGAAAAGTGAGACAAAATGTCAAGCTTCCCTGCAAGATGACAAATAAAATTGCAGTGACCTGATTTATACCTACATGAATGACCCAATTCAGTAGAAAGTATCTTGAAAAAGAAATAGGACTTTGTTAAGTGTGAATAAACTAGGGAAGAGAATACTGTGAGAGGCTACAAAGATTTGAATTTAACTTCTCAAACCAGACAGTTTCCAGACAGTCCCATGTCTGTTAAGGGGTTGCACATCTGTCCCTCTACCTTCCAAAATCTTAACTCTGCAGTGAATTGGCATATCTGTGGGATCATATATAGAAAACTGTACCATTACTGGAAAGGTCAGTTTCACACAGACTGTAATCTCAGATGCCTAAAACTTGACATGACTTGAAGATGACACTGCAGGCAGTGCTGGGAAGAGGGGAATACAGGACTGTGTTGGCATATGTATGCAGAGAGGTGCTGGGAGAGGAATTTCTCATCAAATACTCTCAAGATACAAATGAGCTTTCTAGGATGAGCAAGATAAAACTGTTATAGAGATTATATTGTGATTTAATGTGACCAAATGAGCTGTTGATGTAATTTTACCAAAATCAAAATGACATAAAGTCAAAACAAAGAACGCTATCAAAACAAGTTAGAGCAAAATTGTCAGTGAAATATACTGATGGCTAAACATTCAGATAGGCATTACTGAATACGCAGGAGGAAATGGGCTACTACCCTCTGTTCATCTTATGATTTGGAATGTCAGATCAAGGTTAATTTCACAAGAATTTGGAGTGGATAGTAAGACAGTAAATGGAACCTAATTCACGAGAACTGCCTACTCTTAACTGAGAGCAATGTGACTGTTAAGGTTGATTCAGGCAAAAGGTGTTTACTTTCTGTAAAGGAGGAAATGTGCATGAGAAGATTTAGAACATGGTGTTCATTTACCCAACCGATGGATTTCCAAATGGAAATAAGTTGCTTATAGAATCGTAGAATAGTTAGGGTTGGAAAGGACTTTAAGATCATCCAGTTCCAATCCCCCTCCCATGGGCAGGGACACCTCGCACTAAACCATGTCACTCAAGGCTCCGTCCAACCTGGCCTTGAACACTGCCAGGGATGGAGCATTCACAACTTCCTTGGGAAACCCATTCCAGTGCCTCACCGCCCTCACGGTAAAGAACTTCTTCCTTATATCTAATCTAAACTTCCCCGGTTTAAGTTTGAACCCATCATCCCTTGTCCTACCACTACAGTCCCTAAGGAAGAGTCCCTCCCCAGCATCCTTGTAGCCCCCTTCAGACACTGGAAGCTGCTCTGAGGTCTCCACGCAGCTTCTCTTCTCCAGGCTGAACAGCCCCAATGTTTTCAGCCTGCCTTCATACGGGAGGTGCTCCAGCCCCCTTACCATCATCATTGTGGCCTCCTCTGGGCTTGCTCCAACAGCTCCATGTCCTTTTTATGTTGAGGACACCAGAACTGCACACAGTACTCCAAGTGAGGTCTTACGAGAGCAGAGTACAGGGGCAGGATCACCTCCTTCGACCTGCTGGTCACGCTGCTTTTGATGCAGCCCAGGATACAGTGGGCTTTCTGGGCTGCGAGCGCACACTGCCGGCTTATGTTGTTTCTCATCAACCAACACCCCAAGTCCTTCTCCTCAGGCTGCTCTGAATCTCTTCTCCACCCAACCTGTAGCAGTGCCTGGGATTGCCCTGACCCAGGTGTTCGACCTTGCACTTGGCTTGGCTGAACTTCATAAGGTTGGCATCAGCCCACCTCACGAGTGTGTCCAGGTCCCTGTGGATGGCACCACTTCCCTCCAGCATATCAACCGAACCACAGAGCTCAGGGTCATCGCAAACTTGCTGAGGGCGCACTCAATCCCACTGTCCATGTCACCGACAAAGATGTTGAACAAGACAGGTCCCAACACCGATCCCTGAGGGACACCACTCATTACTGTTTTCCAACTGGACATTGAGCCGTTGACCACAATTCTTTGCATGCGGCCATCCAGCCAGTTCTTTATCCACTGAGTGGTCCATCTATCAAAATGATCTCTCTCCAATTTAGAGACAAGGATGTCATGCAGGACAGTGTCGAACGCTTTGCACAAGTCCAGGTAGATTACATCAACTGCTCAATAGCTGCTTCTCAGCTATATGCTAATAAAATGGTGTGGATGACTAGAATAGTTATATCCTTAACAGTGCAAGGAGGAAATCCACGCTTCTGGAATTGTGAAAATGGTTGTGTTGACTAAAGATGTACCTGATCAGTATCAGATGGCATCAGTGAAAATGGCAAAATAAATTGCTATCTATCTCCTTTATTTATGCTAATTTACTTATTAATACTTACTTATTTACACAGATGTCTAGTCTCTACAGCAGTTGGTGGTATGGAGTTTCACATAAAGTTTGTAGGGTTTTATACTTCAAGAAATTCTCTTCACAAAGAAACACTGACAGAGAAATCTCAATGGTACCAGACTTCACAGTCCCAGAGAAATGTCAACTCCTGCACAGAAAGCTTTTCCCCAGAGGAGATTTCAGGCTGAATTGAGAAATAGTAAAGACTGCATAGAAAAGCCACACAGAAGGTTCAGATTTTGATGGATCTACCAGCTGACAAAATGCAGCAGGTCTCTGAAAAGCACGTGGAGAAAGCAGTGGTTTTGCTAAGAAACTTCAAAGAGATTGCTTTTGACTGACACGCTGACACAGGAACTGAGTTTCTGGAAGAAGAGGCAGCACAAACAGCACACAAAGATGTGCAGTCCTCAACTAAGAGGAAGAAGTTCTTTACTGTGAGCGTGGTGAGGCCCTGGAAGAGGCTGCCCAGAGAAGTGGTGAATGCTCCTTCCCTGTCAGTGTTCAAGGCCAGGTTGGACAGGGCTTGGGCAACATGGTCTAGTGTGAGGCATCCCTGCCTATGGCAGGGGGCTGGAACTGGATGATCTTAAGGTTTTTTCCAAGCCAAAGCAGTCTGGGATTCTACGATTCTATGAAAACTTGGTAAGGGAAAAGGCAGAGCTGTAAGAATTGATAGTATCTGCCCAGATAAAAGGCCTGCAGATATATACAGATACACACACACATATATATGTATGTGTGTATGTATGTATGCATAGAAAAGCAACTCTTATGAAGCCACCTTCCCAACACAGTTGTTGTACTAGACTAATTCTCCTGTACTGATTCTTGGACTAAAAAGTGCTGATTGTAGAAACTCTCGTGTGGCAGCAGTCTGCAAATACAGGTTCTGCAAAGGTAAATACTAAATATGTGTATGTACATATGATGTAATCGTGCCAGCCTAGGTCCTCAGCAGTTCAATCCAAGGACTTTCAATCCAGTTTGGTGACTAGAAGTATTAGGAATTCCTTTCTACGAATGCAGTTCTAGTCCTGGGTTTTCCAAACACTTCAGAGTATCTTTACCCACACCTGACATTAACAAACCTAAATGACAAGTGTTTTTATATAGGTTACTATTGTTGTGTCTATGCAAGTTTGGTCCTATTAAAACACTAAATGAAAAGATTCAGGTCTTTTTCCCCATGGTTTTTTAAACTTGTTTGGATATGCTGATCAGCTTTTTTGCTTGACAGCCTCCATAAAGGTTGTTTCTGTAATTAAAGTGATAAAGCAAGATGCTTAATAATTAAGCATACTTTTATTTACTGATCTGCATGGGTAGATTAAATTTCAACATCTATAGCTCTACATAGGGATTTGATGAAATATTTAATATCACATATATTCTGGGCATCATTCTTTCGCCCCAATTTTAATGAACTATGGTTATACCACTATCTCAACCAAAGCAAGTTTCTGCTTTTCCCCTTGTGTCTGGCAAAATTACCTCCAGGTATTTAGTTCAGATCCCTCCAGCCAAGGTAACTCTCTGAGTCTTCATCCACAAACCCAGACAGCTTCAGGATGAATGACCTGTTAAGTAATTCTTGGGGATGAGGCTCTAATTAATATAGCAGACTGCAAGATGTAAACTCTGGGATCTCTTTTCTGCTTAAAGCCTCAATCAAAAAATCAGCATTTAAGTACATACTGATCTTTGTATCTGGGACCAACTGTACGGATTCATGTATGACTTCCATAACATGTACTGCATTTGCATAGCTTACCTTCTTTCTCCTGTTAACTGCCCTCTGCTGGGTATGTCAGGACATGCGTTCTGGGACAGGTGGATCTTTCAACTGACTTAGTTTTTTTCCTTGTTAGATCTACACTGAAAGGGATGTGCTGGACTGGGAACCCTGGTCTTTTATCTTCTCCTTTCATTTTTAACCTTCTCAATTTTCAAGTGCTCTTTACTGAATGAGGGAAGGAAGGTTTTACAAATGGTTTTAATCAGAGTGAACGCACTTGCTCAGGCCTAAAACAGTGAAGAAGAAATCATACAGAGGAATTTTTGCATCTAGTCAGCTACTGAATCAATTCATTGATTGCAGAAGCTAATGTTGGAACTCAGGATGACTTCAGGACTTTCATATCTTTTGTGGAATGTGGCCCAGTTTTTAAATATTCACTCTTAAGTATTTTACAGAGCTTAATGCAGAAATGCTTTCTGCACTTTGCAGGAATAATGTACTTTTTGCTTATTAGGAGCCCTTGGGGATATTGCTAGATAAGCGTGTTTTACACAAGCAGTTTACTTAACATATGATCTCAGTGTGAATGTCAGCTCCTTGAGTATTTAGAGTTAAGGAGGCTATTGCCTAAATGAAAAAGGACATTAGTGTCAGGAAACAGACAGAGTTTGTCTTCCATGTGTTTCAACGGCTCTTGGGAATAAAAGAAAAATCCACAGTCACTTTAAGAATGAATCAACAGACACAGAGATTTCAAATAATTAAGAAACAATTTTTGAATACAAACATAATGAAGCCCAATTTTAGGACATCATTTTACAGAACTATGTAGAATCACGAGTTGGGTGATTCTGACCCATACAGATCAGAACAGGGATGGCCCATCAAGAAGGGGAAGTTCCACAAATATCCAATGCAACAAAAGCTTAAAAGTATTTGATAAATGATACATTTAACCTTTGTCTTTTTCAAGGTATGAGTAGTGATTTGACGACATAAAAGCTGATTCTCATGCATTTGTGAGCACTTTTTATTAGGCCAGTGATGAACTCTGACTGTATGCAAGTATAAAACTGTGTAAAAATTAATCATAAAGATCATCCAGGAAGCTGAACTGAACATTTGAGTGTGCGGCAGACACTTAACAATAAAGTTCAAATTCACTAAAACTCTTAACTCCATCTTAGTGCCATCTATATTTTGTATAATACTTCAGTGTTTGCTTGAGGCAGGGTGAATTCAATGGGATTAGAGAATAAACTCTAGTGTCCTGCTGAATCAAAACAGAGGTTTTAATGCAAAGATAAATATTTAATGTAATATAATGAGATCCTTAATAAGCAGAAGAGAAAGGAAAGCTACTAACTGCAGAAATCAGATTCAAACTGAGGAGCAGATCTGCAAGTCTTGCCAGACTTATAATATCATCATTAAAACCTGTAATAAAGTAAGATCAGTACGGAAGTATGCCTGTAGCATTGTGTGCATGTAGCACCATTTATCCTTATAAACAAACTTTTTGCAGTCCCATTCCAGCCCTTTTTCCTTTGCCAGAGATAGCAATCACTGCAGAAGGAAATATGAGCTACAGGAAAGACTCTTGTCAATGTGCATGTATATGCGCTGAGGACACATCCCACTGCAGATGCAGTCTCCCTGCTGTTAGTCATGCTCCCACGGAGCTTCCACATCTCTGCCCAAATGCCTCTGTTTCCTTTTGATGGAAACCAGGATGTGTGAAGGGGAAAAGAGAAGAGGTAGGACAGGTAATGGCCAGACCATGGTGAGAGGATATGTTTCCTTATTCCTCAGTTTAGCCACAAGCTCCTCTGGCACAGAGAGAGAGGTTGATATATATACATTTGGTAGTGATTGGACTTGATGATCTTAAAGGTCCTTACCAAGCTAGTTGATTCTATGACTTGATTCTAACTGATTTTTCAGGCTGATCTTTGCTGGTCATCAGAAACACCTGATTTGACTTCTGATCCAGAGAACTCCATACTGAAATTACTGAGGTAAAGAATAAATAAGGAATGATACCAAAACAGGTCCTTTTTGTATTAAACACTTCAGTACCCAATGATTTTTCACCATTTTCATCTGTTTCTTAATGAAACAAAAAGGTGGAGTAGACTTCCTCAATTTCAAGGTAAAATTTTATCAAGTGATATAATTCTTAATAAAAAAGAAAGCTTGTGAAAAGGTTTAAATGGAAATATATATGAATATATGTTTTTTATATATACACGTATATATAATATGCTTCATGAGGTCATATTTAAACATTCACGAGTCATTTATCTTTTAGATATCTTTTATCATTTTAGAGCCTAGTTCTGTAAACTAATGAACGTTTCTCCTTCCTTTATGATACATTGCTGCTGTTGCTTAGCCACTGCTTATATCATATGCAAACTTTATCTTCTCTCTTATGACAAATGTTGTTATAGCCTGAAACAATTCCACCATAAAGCATTAAGAGTTCTGTGCAGGTGAACAGCTCTTCCATTTCCCATACCATGATCAGACTGGCCTATTTCTACAGGACTGCAGCACTTTTGCAATCAGAATAATAATCACCCTCTATTTCTCATTCTCTGAATATTGCTGATGAAAGAATGAATTGTATTCTTTCACACTTCACTATGCAGAACGGAGGTATTCATTTAACTGTTTCAGGAATCTCTGAATCATACAGATAAATGGGCTTGTGGATGAGCAGGGATTGTTCCACTGTATCAGAGGATGTGAGCGGCACTTAATTTGGAGCACTGATTACTTACAGATACATTATGTTAGGCTGATACATACAGAAACCTAGATTATGAGATTTGGATTGACTGGCAGAACTAACTAGACTATATAAAAGAAAATGTTAGATTTTGAGTGTAGTTGCTCTCTATATTACTTGCTAATTCAATTCCTCCCAAATTACAAATACATTTGAATGTTTCTAATTACAGCAGGATTTTAAGTAATAGCTACAGGCTTCCCCCCCTCCTTAAATGTTCAGAGCAGTTTTTACTTTTGTAAGTGAGTGTAGCAAAAGTACTACTGGAATGCAAAAAGCATTGCAAACAACAGATTTTACTTTATTCCAACTATTCTTTCATTTGATGCAACACATTAATCCCAAGACCCAAAGAAAACCACTCCAGTTTCCTTGGTTTGGATTGAAATCAGCCAGTTCTGCCTATTTGAGATAACTGATGCGCACAAACTATAAAATTTTGGTAAGAGCAATGCCACCTTTGTGGTCTTTTTATCTTACTGAAGTCATGCCCCTGTGCAAATGATGACATTCCAGCTCTAAACCTCTTAACAGCCCTTAGGTTCAGCAGGTCCCTCTCTTTTCTCTTCTGGCTGATCTTAACCTGGAAACAGCAATCCTACTCCAGAATTTGAAGCACAACTGGGCTCACTGGAGCAGTTATGGATCTGTGCCACATTTCACGTTCTTACTGAATTTGAAACTCTTTCTTTTAAACTGTATATACAGAAAATTTGCTTTATAGGTTGTATATGCTTATATGTCTCGAAGTTGTAACTAAACAGAACTATACAGGACCTATAGATTATTTTCTGTGAAGGTTTGCTCCTCCTCATTTCTTCTTTAGAGAAATTACAGCTTTCATTTCCAGTTTGCTGGATTCAAAATGTGCAAGTCTAGAGAAAAGGTCTTCACTTAACATTTTGCTCAGAAAGCACTTACCATGTTGAATCCACTTGCCCATAAGAATATATTTACAGTGTCACAACTTAAGAGCACGTAAGGCCAAACACATGCCAGAAAGATGACATTTCCCCAGGGAAAAGGAATTCTGGCTTCTGTTCAGCCCTAGTCCATAGCTCATACAACCTTATTTGCGCTGATGAGCATCAGTAGGCTTTTCTCAGCACAACAGAACTGAATGATGCTGATGATTTCATTTGAAAAATGCCCATTATTTTTTGTGATGATTGGAATATGCTATATTGAGAGAAGAATCCTGATTTGGGCTTCATATCCCGTACAGTAGGGACTGTGTAATTTTCTTACAAAGTACACCTCCTGTGATAAAAGAATCTATGTGAATAAACCAGCCCTTTTTATTCCTTTCCCTATTCTGAAGTAAATTAATCCTCTGAATTACTGCTAGTAATTATTAAATTACTGGATAATCACTGAGGAGTTATCAACTCACAATAAAATATTAATTTTCTCAGACTCACTAAGTTTGACCATCAAATTCTTACAGAAATTAGATCAGGGCAGTATTTTCCTCATTCTTCTTTCAGAAGACATTTCATTACCATGCAAATGGAAGTGCCTCTGAGCAGGCTAATTGGTATATGTGACATGCAACATGCAAACCATGGTATTAGGTCACTCCACAATTTATACAGAAAGTATAATTCAGATCTGACTGGAAGGACCATTGGTTTTGTGAGCTCTGCTATTTACACATGGCAAAGTGGTGGGTGGATGGCTATTGCATGTGCAAAGATTAGAAGGAGTAATTGCATGAGATACTCTGCCTCACCAACAAAGAAAGAACACCGAAAGGAAATGCACTTGGTAATTAGATTAATAATGGGCAATTAATTTGACAGAAGCAAGCAGCATCTCTGGAAGCAACAGAAGTACATAATGTAATCAAAGCATATCTGGCCCAATTACTTGCATTTGTTTTCTTATTTAAAGGCATATTGTGTGCACACATTATCACTAACTTTTAATACTTATTTTAGAAGAGACTGTAATATTCAACAAGCCAGGAGAACGCTGAAAAAGTCCACACATTTACTACTAAGAACAGACATAGACACCGAGCAGTTTAGGCAACTACAGATTCACCTTCAAACACAACATCTCAGGAACACTTTTGTGTGGGATGGGACAGAACCAGACTCCCAGTCATATCAGAAAGGATGCTATCAGCCTCTGCAAAGCAGGCTTCAAGTTTAATACACGTGAAAAATCAACTCAAACATGCAATTTTGGTACGTGAATACAAACCAGAAACTTAACAAACACCAGCCAAACAGCCAAGAACTGGACCTTTCATTACCATGAAGCTAATCTAAACCCACTGTCACTCTCAAAAGTATAAGGTAGATTGATCTTTCTGACATGCAGTCAGCTCTCTTAAATGACTAAACATGAAGCTATGGGCAGCAGGCAGTCATTGGTTTCACACCATGAAAACACTTTCTAAAGACAATTCTGTTATCAAATGGGGTTATTTACCTGTCATAGTCTTGGCAAATCTCCCCAACAGCTACCAATGCTTTCAAGTACTCATTGGGTTGATAGGGGTGGATGTAGTGCAGTGAGCAGCTGTTCCTAGGATCACCATTTGATGCAGTGAAATCTATAGCTACCTGGAAAAGAAGAAAAGACAATGTGTTGCGGAGCTCTTCTGGGCCTAAGTATACCCACACCAACCCCGCATCTTTACCAGAAACAGTCTCTGACTGCCTTAAAGGCAATTTTATGGTGTACTTCATCAAATTTTGACCAGGAGAGTATTGATAAATATGCTGAAAAGGACAGCTTATAGAAATATGGAATAATTAAATATAAAATGGCATAATTAAGTAAAAATTAACTGCATTATTATTCTATGTGGTAAATTATGTTCTAATAAAAATGAGTGAAATTAACTATCTTTAGGTTCTCATACTTAATTAAACTATTCCAGGTCAGGTGATGTTCAGGACATAAAAGCTTTGCAGCAAAAATGCCCTGAGAGAGTTAGAAGTCCTACTAAAACTATAAATGAGAACTTCTTTGCTATTTTAAGCCTTGTTGTGGCTGTAGCAATAGTAGCAGATACTGCCTGTTTCCTTTGGGTTGTACATCTAAGTATTAAATAATGAACCCTCCTAATTTCATAGATGATAGCAAGCTTAAAGGTGAGCTGCAGGGTAAAACTAAAGCTTGACTGCTGCACAGATTATTGTGTTGAAAAGGTTTAGAGAAGATTGTGAGAAGCATTCAAAATGAAAGCAAATATTAACGAATCCTCTTAAAATTAATTTCTCCCTATTAAAATGCTCTTTATACTTCTCACTGAAGATGTACTCTGGCATGCGTCTTCCTGTGATATGACTGTCAGGGACCAGAAAGCCCTCTTCTGAATTTGTGATGCTGCTTTCTAGGAATTCCTAAAAGGAGCACAAAGAAACCCAAAGGGTTTCATGGAGGGAACAAAACCATTTATAAACTTCCTTATGACTTTGTCCAATGACTTCTTCCTCCAAAAATCCCCATTATACCTGGATATTCAATAGACAAATGCACAGAGTTCAGTTTTCTAGTGCAGCTGACAGCTAAGGGCATTGCTGAAGGCTGCAAAAAGAACTTTGAAGTCCCAGCTTGCCCCTGCAAATGTGCAGCTTCCCCAGGTGGAGCCTCTGCCTGGCACAGGGAAGACTGTTTTATGCAGCTATAAAATGAAAATGAAACATGACATTTTCATTTTCCCTTAAAAAAAGCAAATAAATGAAACAGTCCTCCAGAAACTTATTTTTTCTTGATAAAAACAAAAAGGGAAAAATCATACTGTGCAACCCAACTGCTCCTGACTTTCCACCTCAAACTCTTAGCTGAAGTAAAGCATTTTTCACAGGGCTATAGTTAGCTTGGAAATCCCTTCATCACCTTGATGGACTATGAACCTCACCATGTTTCAGTCAGGAGATATGAGCTTGATTTGGCTTGCAAATAAATCTTTCACCTCTGCTTCCCTCCACACTGCTCATGCACTGAAGCAGCGAGCCTGTTTTCCACATCAATCTTTCCCCCAGAAATGACAGCTTGATTGAACATGAATAAATCAATGGGAAACCTCTCATGTTCTCATTAGCATGCATGTATATAAGAAAGAAACAGCTGTGGTTTGTGAAGCCTAAGGTAAATCTACAGGTGCTTGTGTGGATTAGCTTAGTTTTGGGACACTTCTTAACAAATTGTAGCCAAGGTGTGCATATTATCTTAAAAAGACGTATATTTCTTCCTTCATGGCTGTTAGCCAGGGCTAAATGCTTTTTAACTGAAACCAAGAGCACAGCGTAGGAATAAGAAGCAGGTTTCATGAGCTTGGAGAAACGTCTGTGGCTCAGGTTTGGGAAAGAAAAAGCTCTCCCCAGAACAAGCTTCCTTTTTGGAAATGGTCCTTGTAGTCAAGATCTTCTGAAAAGCAAAAAATATCCTGATTTCCTATGATGAAGCCTTTATGAATATTTGTTCTTGGATGCAGTGTGCTGGACTTTGATCCAAATCTCTGTGTGACTCCCAAAGGGAGGTCTTTTATGAAAGATGACTGCTGTTACTTGCCACGATTCCAAAATAACAAGGCAGAGCTTGGCTCTTTTACGTTAACCAGCAGTACCAAGGTCTTGTGCAAATACATAAAGTAAGGATTTATAAACCCAAAGTTAACATATCACAGGAGTTAGGCTAATATTACAAGTAAGCTAATCTTGTGGGCGGCGAAGTAGGAATCTTTCTTACAGTGTGTACATTTGATTTTTATCAGTGTATCTTTAAACGTATCAGTTCCAATGTACCAGTCATCTTCCCACAGCTAAATAAGAACATAACATAGCAATAACTACACTCTTAGTACTTCTTTTTTTTTTCCCTCGGTCTTGTAAAGGGGTGATTTTCATTGCATTGAAAACATCCTACATAGCTTGGACCTCCTGCTAGATCTGTCAGCAATGAATCAGCCTGCCCAAGACCGTGACCTGCCTGAGAGAGAATCTCTCCAATACATCTTTCTATTACAGTTCCTTTTATGCATGTTATACATCCTTTCTGCTGTATTTCCTAAAGTGATGAAAATGTCTTCTGACTACAGACCCATTTGCACTGCCAACTTCTGAACATTTCTTCTGCAGCAGGGAACACTGTCTGATAAGAGATACAGGGTTTTGCAATAAGCAGTGCATAAAAATAGCGTGCTGGAATCAGCACTATTGATCTCTATAGATGAAAGCTTCCTAATAAATGGTTTTAAAGTGAAAGAAAAGTTTACTTTCCTTTTGCAAAGACATTCTTTCTAACTACAGACTATACTAGATGTACAAAGCATCCCAAGAACACACAGCATGATGTTACCAAAGCTTTCATTAGTGCCTTAAATTACCAGGTACATCATACTACAGCTTTTTGTTATCAAATGTATGCCTAGCATCCCAGTTTCCCTCCCTCAGCAAGTGCCCTTTCAAATCACAGTTGTATCATACTGCCTGTACACAGCATGAACTCAATAGCAATGTCATTAGTATGAAGACAACACCACCACATTGTTACATGTACCAGCAGAAATGTTTCAAACAATTCCAGATCCATTCCAGTTAAAAGAAATGGAAATCTGGGAAGGTGGAAGGAATAGCCCTTCTCTATTCAGTGGTCTGAATTAACCAGATTACAACTATGTGAAAGGGAGGTTATATGATGTGTGCAGAAAGCAAGGGAGCACTGAATAGCCGCTGTAGGCTGCAACCTTTTGCTTCAGTGCCCACTGGAAAATCTCCGCTATGTTTTTGGAAACAGCAACACATCATACAACCAGTCCATGCTATCATCACTGGGGACTGGTGCAACTGAGGCAGGAGGAAGTAAAATATGCAGAGAGCCAACTTGTGATAATCTTTAAGTAGAACCACTAAGTTATTCATGAACAGAGCTACAGGCACAGAGACATCCACAGTGGCTTGCCCTGAATCCATGTAGGTTGAAAACTGATAGTGCTGAGTTTACACAATAGTGTAGCTGGTGGGTTTACCATTGAGGGCAGCAGTTAACTGAGGGATCTCTGTGGTTCACAATATGATGGATTTTTCATTTCCTTTAAGTACTCACTGCCTGTCCTTGCAGATGAGTTTACCCAAGTTTCCTATTGTCAATGGTTTTGTTTCACTTCAGCAAAATGGAATGTTAAAATAGTAAAATATAGCAGAAGCAATACTATCCATTTTAACCCATTTTAACACAGCGGTTTTCAACTTGTGGTTCACAACCTACTGATAGGAAACATGCAACAAGTAAATAAAAGGCAAGCAAATTGCCATGACCCTTCAGTGTGCTCTGTAATAAAGAAGTTTGAAAAGCACCACTGTAACATAATAATATGTATATCCCCAGACACTTTCTAATGGTCCTGTGCTTGAGCTAGAGTTGTGGGAAATGTATATTAACCAGCCTTTGCATTTGCTCAAGTGCCTACCCTGATAAGAAATGGCTTTTAGATATTACTTAAAGATATTACTGCTTTTCTGCTGATGACCTCAGATCACATCAGATAATTGAGTGCTTCCAGTCATATTTTTAGGGAGGAAATGTCAGGAAAGATAAATTAAAGGGGTTTCCAGGGATTGGTGAGTTTCAGATTTGGAGGAGAAATGGGCATTGAAGGCATGTGGGCATACCAGATGAAGAAGCTGGGTAAGGTGGAGAGGTAATTACACAGGATGCTTTGCTTGAGAGAAGACAACCACAAAGATCTTTGTCCACTACAGCAGGTATTTCTTGCAACACTCAAAGGAGGGTCCTCAGTTCTGAGTGTTATCCAGTGAGTCTGCGAGCTGTACTGGCAAAGTGCATGTTCTACACCCCAAAAAGTGGATCTGTACAGAAGACGACAATTCACTACTTCCTACAGCTGCTGGAACTTGGGACAACAAAAAAACCTTCCTATTTTTGTCAAATCTTTTTGGAAAATGAAGGCTTGTCTGGAAAAAGTGAAACAGAACATTTCAGTAGCATCTGATGTTTGATATGTGATACCTGGGAGCGGCAACAGGGCAAGGTGCTACAGGACAAGAAAAGATCTCCAGAAGAAGAATATTACCTTGGAGCATTAGAATTTACCCCTGTAACCGGGATAAACCAGACAGGAACTGAGCCCAAATATGTGTATGGGAAATACTATTATATTATATTACAATTATTTGGAAATACAAAATATTGTATTTCTGGTTATGGAGAGCTCCACAAATCATTTTATCCTATTACTTGAACTTAATAGCTTCTGAATTCGCCCTAAATTACAACTGTGTCCCCTTGTAGTGCCATCTTACTGTTAGTAGCTATGGCTGAGGTATGAAACATCAGCATGACTGAAAGAGACAGGTCCATGGCTGGCCTATCTCGCTCTCTGTGACTTTCTGTATAGCACTGTCAGAGGGGAAACAACTTGCTTTAATGGAGGACTCACTCTGGAAAGGAAGGCTGGCCCATAGGACTGATGAGCAGGACACCTACAGTTAAGTGCCTCAAGAGAAGTGAAATGAATTCCCCTCCCTGTGACACAGTCTGAGCAAGGGTATTTGAAATGCTTGTTAACAAACTGAAGCTCAGAAGCCAAACGCCAGTCAGCACTGTCACAGGGGCTAATTCAGTTCTCCAGCTTTTGGGATCTGGTGTAGCTCAGATGGAATTGGTGGGACTATACCAGCCTAGCTTCTCATCCCTGTATGAAGTTGTCTTTACTTTTTGCAACATGACTGTCATTGCTCAAAACATAAATCAGCATGTGCAAGAAAAATCTTACTGCATTAGCATAGTTTTATTTTCCAGGCTTAATACATTTTGCCAGAAGACCTTAATAATTTACCCAGGAATAGCATGGAAGAATCATTTCTCTGTGAAAGTAATGAGTCAGGATTCCCTTTCTTTAAGGGAGTTAGAGAAGTAAGACACTTACTGTAAACTGTATTTGGCAGCCTCCCATGATATAATCTAAGAAAGAGTGCATCTTGTGGATCTGCAGGCAAGAAAGCAAGACATTCAACTTAGCTGTGTATTTCTAAAACATCAGAGAACTGCCTGAAACAAAGTAAATTAGAAGGAGGGAAGGGACCAACTGAAAATAAGGTAAGGGAAGAAAGAGTCAAATATAGTTTGAGACAAAGACAAAAATGTAGGTGTAAGAGGTTAGTACTGCTTACTCCATTGCACAACAGCAGAGATAGGGCAAGAAAAATGAAAGAGGAGAGTTGGGGACAGTCAGCTTACTTTTAGAATTAAAGTCCTTGTCTTTACTTTTTGTAGTGAACCAGTTTCTATTGCTATTATTCTACAGGAAGTTCTACTTTATAGTGTACGTGTTCAAACATCATTAAAATATATTGCTGAGAGTGTACTGAAGGAACAGTCAAAGAGCAAAACATGGATTTACCTTGCACTGGTTAAGGATGACGATGCCTGAGTTCTTGTAATTCTTCTTCTTTGCTTTGTACTTGGGGTTAATGCATTCCCATTGTACCTGTGAGAAACAGCAGTCACTGCTTGAAGGAAAATTTATGGACAAATTGAATAATCAACAAAAATGGCCCTGTCTGATTTCCACAGTTGACTAAATCCTGTCAAATAATGGTGCACCCAGAATAAAAAATGAAAACCATTAACTATGCAGAGAATGGTCTTAATAGAAAAAGGCCTGGGGCAAACAGCTCTCTTTGAACAGATACGTGTGGACATAGCACTGAGAGAGAGCTCCAGATTCATGTGTTGTTGTCCTCCAGTCTTGTAGGTTAGGGTGGTACACAAACAAGATTGAGAATATTCTGAGATCATTTAAGAGGAGCAAAAAAGAGGGAACTTAATACAAATTAAAACTCTGGAAGGAGCAACCTGATGCACTGTATTAATTACGAAACTGCCTATGCAGACACTGGTGTTTTGTATTAAACTCATGATGAGAGAAATTCTGATCAGAGATCATCTCACTCTCTCTTGAAAGAAAGCAATAGTTTCTCCTTTAAGTCCGATAGTAAAATAAAAAGTTAACAAAATCATTAAACATTGCACAAAGATGCAGTTAACGAATTACTTATAAATTTGAAAATTATCCCGAGGAATATAATTAAATCATTTTTGAAAATTTTCTGATTAGTTTTATTTATAAACAGTCGATTTTACAGCAAAATAGTCCTATCTTACTACTGAAATGCATTGTCTTGTTCCCATCTTAACAGCTCCCAGGATCTCACAGATTTCCACTTCAAGTTCTGCTCTCCTCTGGCTTCAGGCAGATTGACAAAGCCAAGTTTTCAGACCCTGACCTCTAATGTCTACAACATTATTCATGCCTCTTACTGCAGGAGGAAAATGTACGTTTGTACATGCAAGTATCTATTGGCATTTGTAAATCCAGATTTTTATCTGTAATGTTTTATTGAATATAGTTAGGAACATTACTATTTTCTGTTTTCAAGTGTTTCATGTGTTGAGGGAAAACATGTGATATTGGGTAACATGAAGAATATATCTCCAAAAGGAACCAGGATGACCAATTACCTAAAAAATTCCTATTATGACATTTTGAAATGAAACAGATCTGTCTTAAATGTTACAATATTTTGCCTACAGTGAAGACCTTCTTACATGTTACAATACTTTGTCTATAGTGAAGACTTTCATATAGGATCTGAGGAAAGTGTTTTGAGCACATAAAACTATTTTTACCTTATGAACAGCACCAGCAATTTCACTGAGCTTCAAACCATTGCCTAACAGCACTTATTTGGATGCCTCTGAAGTATTACAGACTTAGAGCTTTTGTCAAATGTCCAAAAAAGGAAGGCAAAACATATGGTTTTGGAGCAATATGAGACCTTTTCTGCACAGGGCAAGAGGAGTATGTTCTTCACTCTGTTACTGGATACGGGTGACAGAGTGAAGAATGGGAAAAGACGAAGAAGTGTTCCAACTGCAGGAAGCACATCTGCTCACTCTCCCAGTTAGCCTACAGCTCAGTTATTTGTCTTGTGAAATGAATTTTCCAGCTGAGAAGACAGGCAGACACAGACCCACGTGTTCAGGGGAAATCCTCCATAAACATTTTCCTCTACTCAGGAGAAGCAGTTAGGCTTAAGAAATAAAAGCCTTCCTCTCCAAGTAAAGAGAGTGCTCTGTGACACAACGCCAGAGTGGGAATGCAATGTGACAGTGAGGCAAAAGCACTGCCTGCCTGACCTTCATTCACTGCTGTCTGACAAAAGGGTTTAGCACACAGTTGTCTCCAAACTTAGTAGAAACATTCCTACAGAGAAATTGTGCTGTCTGTATGTTATAATATACATTAATATGTATATTCATGTATAATATACATTATGTACAGATATTCCCAGGGAAATGGTGGAATCATTGTCCCTGGAAGTGTTCCCAAACTGTGTAGATGAGGCCCTCAGTGACATGGGTTAGTGGTGGCGTTGGCAGTGCTGGGGAATGGTTGGACTGGTTGATCTTAAAGGTCTTTTCCAACCTGGTTGATTCAATGATTCTAAAGAAACTAATAAATTAAATAGAGAGAAAAAACAGGAGTCAAGATTTGTGTTCCTCCCTTTGACACTGAACTTGACTGGAGAGACCTCACTGCTTTCCTCTGAATATCCAAGGTGCACTTCCTTAATTTCACCATCCTCCTACACAAACACTTTTCAATGTGCATGTTAAACAAGGCCCGACCTATATGATCCCTTACACTATGGACACAATTCTTCTCCTTGGGAAAAGGATCGTTTAAGCCTGATAAACATCTTGTTCATTTCATTGGTTTCTGGAAGAAGTTTGCACTATAGAAGGACCAAAGTGGCATAAAAAACTACTTCAGGGGAGAAAAATCTGTGCCTTTGGCCAGCCTCTCAGCTACTCTGTGCTAACTGTAAAATGCAGCTAGGAGTGTTAACCCACCTTTGCAGAGCATTTTGAGATGTACGGATAACAATTCTCAGCAACTATCTAAAGCTCCTTAAAATATTCCATGTGCAAGTCAGTAATATGTCATTGGCTCATGTGGGTAATAAAGCAAAGGAAAGAACAGACTAGCAAGTTCCCAGAAATCAGGAAAACAGAAAGAAAGTACAATTTTGCACCTAATAAATCTGTTGGTGTGATAGTATACAGAGGGGAAGGGAAGAGAAAAGGAGAGGAAGGAGAAGACATTTCCCAATTCATAGACTTAAAAAACCCAGTAAGACTGTTTGTTTTACGTAAAACTCTCAATCTTCACTTACCCACCAAAATCCAGTTGTGACCTTGCCAATTCCCACAGTTTGAGCTGAAGATGTGACAAGCATCATTTGAAGGAAATTCCCTATACTGGCCTTGTCATATCTCTAACTCTTCCAAAGGGAACAGAGTTCAGAATACAACTCTAAGCAGGTAAGTAATAACGAGAAACAACTTTCAAATATTTTGCTTGTCCTGTGAAGCCAACCTCAATTTTCAGTCTGTTCCTATATTCCCAGTATTGATTTGGGATCTGACATGGTTTTTTGTCGATTAATTTCTGCCTCTTAAATTAAATTTTCAGTTGAGGGGAAACTCATGCAAGAGCCTGCAATCTGACAGGAATTGTAACCATTGTGAGGTTTGGATTCATCCTTCTGAAAGTCACTCAGCATTTCCTCCCAATGCCTGGCAGCTCTGGGCTATGCAAGCTCTTTCCCTGCCAAACACATAGTGATTCTGAAACAGAAAGCAACCTGGTTTTAACTATTTCCTGTTACTTTAACGTAAGTACTGTTGCAAATATTGGTAACGAACCTTCAGACTATACTGCTTTGGTGTTTTATACCCCGAAATTTAAACCACCTTGTGAAGAACTTCTGTATGTAAAACAAACTCCATCCAGCTATTCTTCAATGAAAGTCAGCAAACTAATGCTAACACTTGGAAGGTTCTAATCCCCCTGTTGCTATAATGAGGAGACACAGATCCGTCAATGGGAGATGTTACTCCCTGCAGTGAAGGATGCTGGCTTCCCAAACACCCTTACCCCTTCTCTTACCAAACCTTCAGAAGAGAGGAGCAAACCATGCAACCACCCATGCCACACACCAGGAAAGGCAACTGGAGGTGACTAAATGTAGGCAACCATTGTAGAACCAAAATTTGGACAGTATGTGGTTACTGAATGGCGCAAGTTATTCAGAGAAAGAAATAAAGGTCTGCAGAGTTTCATGTACCCCAAAGGCAGGAGAAATCATAATACAGAGCAGTTGCTTTCTCTGCAACACTGTGCTTGCACACCAGGACATTCGGTAGTGTTGTGAGGAAAGGGCTAGAGAGCTATGGTAAAGCCTGGATTATCACTAGAATGTTCTCTCGCCTGCCCTGCAATTCTTTCGTTTTTCTTTTGGTCCTTCATGTACAGCTACTGCAACAAATGGCATAGTTTGTAAATGACAAAGGAGGCACCACGGTCTAACGGACAGGGTGAAAACCCCAACTGACAGCAGGCAGCGTTATATCCTGCATTATCTCTTTCTGATGCCTCAAGAAAAGCAAGTCACTTCTAAGCAAACCGCAGCTACTCCTGCCCAAAAGGCTGCTTTATTCCTGCTGTCCCTTTAGGCAAGAGGACAGGATGGGGTATTTTAACTCCTTCTGTCCCAGAAGGACATCCACCATGGGAGAAGGGCTACTTTTAATGCAGTTATCTGAAGAGCTACCTGATGCAAAGGCCCTGTGTGAGGGTCGTAGTCAGGTATCTGGGCAAATGACCCAACTCAGGACCCCATCCAACCATGTGCACCTCAGCAGCCATCCTCGCCCCCTTAATAACAACCTGAACTTATGGCAATGTCCGTGGAGATGGTAAGTACAGCAGGGTTTCTTCCTCCCCTTTCCTTTTGTGTGTGTATATCCACATATGTCCATCTTTACATAATCCAGGAACAGATTTTTCCCTTGCATAACTCCTGTGCTGCATGTGGATCCAGGTGCTTTATGTTCCTGTGACTTTTCTCCCCCCAAATCCCTCTGGCTTTATTGCCTCCATTAAAAGAGATGACTTTTTCTCATTAGTAGAGGATTTCTCGTTTCAGCTATGAAAAGCTTTAATAGTTTTTACATTTTTTACCAAGCTTTTCTAGTCTCGTTTTCAAATGTTTGCTAGGTCAATATTAGACCACTTTATAAAACTGCTACACATATATTAAATATATATATTACACATATATTTGGAACAAATCCTGAGCATACAATAAACTCAGACTATTTACTAGTATTTCACTAACACCCCCCTCCATCACAAATAGGGACAGACTTGCTCTTACTGCATTTTCTTGTGTCAAGATCGTGGTGAAGGAGTAAATGATGAATTCTGGAATAGTGGAAAAGGTTAAACAAAAGGTTTAGAAATGTCTACTTCAGACATGCATTTGAACAACATTTGTGCCATTTTTCATTGGTGGTTAGTAGGGAACCAGGTGAGGTGTAAGAATATAACAGTCTGTGACAACAAGGTAACAGAAACACACATGAAGCTATTTATTACCCTGAGGTTGTCAGGATCAAGAGGTCTTCTTAAACAGCATGCATTAAATTCACCTGTACCACCAACCAAAGACCAATTCAGTCCTTTCAGTCATGTGAATCAAGTGTCACTCTGAAGGAGTCATAATCTGTAAACCTCACCCAAGACCTGCCACATTTAGAAAAGAACTACTCAGACCATTCCTGATCAAAACGGGATCAACCATTCAAATAAAGAAGCTTCTCTTCTTCCTTCACACAGTACTCGTTCAATCACTAGGAAGCTGCCAGTGCTCGATTCACAATGTTTATCTAAATGATGCCTGGCCTCAAACACAAATTCCCAAGTAATCTCACAGTGGAGGCAAGCCAGCAAGCCAACTGTCAGCTCATCAGATCAGAGGCTGACACTCAAAACTTGGGGTAATCAGTACCCAGCCCAGGGCCGGAACTGAAACAGTTTTAGAGGCACCATCATGTGTGGTAAGTACACAGATCCATTCTGACCATCAAGTGGTTCTGTAGCAGTTGAGAGACTGGCTACAAGATACTTCTATCTTGTAGCCAAGAGGGGGAGGTTTTAGTATGGGTCAGAATACTCTGTGCTTTCTGGAGGATGCACTATGTACATTAAAAAGCAACCTCAAGATCCTTGTCAACTCCTCCAGGGATGAGGTGAGCTGATGAAATGGTGAGAAGCACTAACAGTTCACAGATGACACACAGTTCTTCCTGCTCCCCAGCACAGACTATGTAACTCCACTCTTACTGCTTAATGTATTACATGACAACTTGTGGAGGTGATACCAACTAATAGGGATGTTGCTGATGGGCAGAGAGGGAGAGCCACGCCATTGCTGTATCCTACTTTAACATTGCACAGATTTACAGCTGGTGCTTAAGAAGAGTTCCTGGATCCCCTCTCAATGATAAATGTTCAGTCCTATTCTCTCCAGTTGCCTGGGCAAGTAAAAACCCTCATTGACAATCACTAGGGTGCTTTTGACAGAATTACAGCAATGTCCTGCAGCTGGCCATAAAGCCTACTGCACAAAAGCAAATATAACCAGAATGAAAAGTTTCACTGCATCTCCTTAGCAACTCAAACAGGGATGTCAGATCTGAGTCTTGCTCTTTACATTGGCTTCCACAACATCTGCGATGAAATTTCAGGTTTTGGTCCTCATCTTCATTGCTCACTGTTGTGATGCTATGTGAAAGAATGCTTAACACCATGGGCTGAAGGACGTAGCTGTCAGTTTTATTTCTCTGACTGAAAGGAGTACTACATGGAAAACAGAACATTTTCTGGTCTGAGGCTATGAAAGAATCTCTTCTAGGAATGCAAGACTATGTCTGACCTACTCATCCCCTCACCCACATATAATTACGATTCTCCGATGTGGCCTTATTAGAAATACCTAGCAACACATCCACTTGAAGGCAAAACACTTTCCTCCTCCCTCCTCTGCCATTCCCTCAAGGTTTACTGAACCCCCCTCTATTCGAATTCACAACTTCTACTCGATTTCACATGCTTTTTCTTTGAAGAAAATAAAACTGACGAAAAAACTGACGAAAAAACTGACAAATGCCAATCACATTACTTAATGTTGCACAAAGGATGTTGAGATAAACTATGCACTAAGACGCACTTATGGGGTCCACAGCTAACAGAATATATTGCCTTTAGCAGCAATAGCTACTGCTGGAGAATAGAGAAGAAGGGGAAAGGACAAGGGAGGGAGGGACAAAGGGAGAGAGAAAGAGAGCAAGGGAAAGGGACATTGCTTTCTGGCTTCAGCCAAGTGACAAGTGACACAGCCTTCCATACAAGTGACCTCTCCTGTATGTGGATCACAATACTTCTTCCATAATAAACATATTGTTTTCACCAGGATCTGCTCAAACTCCCTATTGCTTTTTCTTGCCTATTAGCGCTTGCTGAATCCTGCTTTCATGAGGTGCAAGAGCCATCTAGCATGTATATATATTTTTGGGGCAATATTTATTTGCTACTTAAATGACTATTACCTATTATGTTATCCACTAAATCTTGTTTTCCTCTAGATGAGACAACAAAACAAGGATCAGAAAAGAGAAGGGGGGAGAAGGACTGATTCTCACATTGGTGGCAATTGCTTCCTGTGAGAACTGGCTATAACAGTGGCATCAGGTTTTGCAGGTGCAAGCCCACAGAGTAACTGCACAGTAACAACAGAATGAGAGCAACAAGGAAGAAATAATGTCCCAACGCCTTAGGCATGTGGAGGAGAAGAGCTGTGCTTTTGTGGTGAAAAGCAGATTGCAGTGTTACAGGTGAAAGGCAGCCTGCCCAATGGCAAATGGCAGACCCTTAGCAAGACAGAGGTTCAGGCACATAAAGCACTGTGCAACATTAAAATATTCCTAGGTGGCATTCTGATATTGCAGTGTCAACTTAGACCAAGAATTGACAAATGGCTTTACTAACACCTTATGCCTCTGAAAGAGTATCCATCCCTTTCGCTAGCTGAGGATGAAAAGAGCACACGGTTTCTCTATCATGATAAAGAATATATAGTTTATCCTTCACAGCCATTCCTGGCACTCTGGACTGCAAGTCTCCTGTCTTGGCGAACAAGCCATCTGTTTGGGAAGGACTGTGATGCTTTCGTGAAGACATTTACATTGGAAATACACATCCTTTACCACTCTCACATAGTCTCTTTCTCAGCCACAGGTATTTGTATACCAAACTGGAGTGTTGTCACATCACTGCCCTTGTTGTGGAATCTGTTTACCTCTTTAGGTAGGTCTTATTTCCACTCAAATTCAGTTTTAGGTTTTGATCCTCTGGCTTAATTTGAAGGAACAAAACAAGGTTTCATTTACACTCAGGTTCTGCTCAAAAGTTACTTCTAGGGGGTTAATATATGACTGATATGTATCAACAGTATTTTACATGCATGAGCAACGCTTGTTAAACTCCAAGTTGTTCTAAGAACATCAATAGAAAATATCTGGAAGAATCATAAAAACTTCTTGACCTCTGGAATAGCCTGACTGTTTACCATTTATTAAACACCTGTTGATTCTTTGTTAGCTTTCTATTAACCCATTAGAAACAGAACCTTAATATAAAGCCCAGATAACGCTTAGTAGGCATTTGGGTTTTGAGATCACCATGAAGCAGTGAATGCAAATTATCAGCAGATTAGAAAGTCAACATTTTTAACTCCCCCTCAGAGAATTTATCAAAAGTAACCCCTTCAGGAGTAAGTACTAATAGGAAATGACAATTTCTGGAATTAGATATGCCAAATCATTTATCGTATTCAATAAATACCATCAACTTCAATTTGAAAAGATCAGGCTGACATAAAAAAGTGAAACTACTAATAAGCTATCAATTTCATCTTCCCTTAGGACTGTAATTCATGAAATATTTAGGAAACTGCTAAGTTTCATCATGATGGGTTCAAGTTAGACCTGGCAGCAACATGAGAAACGGAGAAAGATAGAAAATGACCCTCACCCAATCAAGGCCTTAGGCCAGCAGGGAAATGCTCTGAGCACCAAGGCTGTGTATCTGCTTTGCCATAACAGCACAGCACCTCACAGAAAGCAGGTGCTTCTGCTCAAAGGAAATAAATCTTAGCAGAAAGAAATGCCTGTAGAATGTGAACTAAAAAAAAGCACCCTAAGTATTTCAGGCATGGAAGTACAGGAAAGGCTGCTTTTTCTGTTTTCAGATTAACACATCCAGGAAACAGTAAAACCTGTGGGAGAGATCAACACAGCAACTAACTTCTGAGAGATGATGAGGTAATGTCACTTGCTTTATTACAGGATTGTCTGAGGAACACTACTCCACAAAGCTTCCATGTTGAGATTGCTTGGGTTTCCACTCACCTGTCTTCCTTCCATAGCTCCTCGCATTTCCTTGAAAGTTGAGCTAAATTCGCCAATGAAGTCATGCTTTCCATTGGAATCCCAGTCCCAAACTATGCACTGGGGAGGTAAAGGGAAAAAGAACAAAGAGCACATTTGTCTTAAGTCAGAAAAGAGGTTTTATTGAAATATACTACAGGTGAAATTATGATATGCATTGGGTGGAGTGTTTTACCTAGAAGGAAATCACAAGAGAGATTAAAAACACATTCTTGTCCAGATCAAAATGAAATGACAAGTGGAATCTCAACACAGCTTGCTCCTGACAGTTCTGTGTTATGAGTTGGCTAATGAAAGCATGGTCATGTATTTTGGGAAGAAAGGATTCCTTGACTCCATCTCTTTTGCTAGGTGTAAAAATACAGGATTATGTGTACTTGCACGGTCGAGGTCAAATGGTGTCCTGAATTAAGAGTAACTTACCTCATTGAAGTGTTTTACAAATACAGATTCATATTCAAAACACTAACTGCTGTGGGAAAACATTACCATTCTCATTTTTACAGTCAGTGAAGGTCAGACAACAGTTACAGAGCTCATTTTCTGAAATGGCTTTGAATTCATACCCATCAGTGTTTGGTGCCCGTATCTTGGCTGTTTTCCAGTGTTGCTCAACAGTGACTATTCAAACCAAACCTCGCTGATAGTCATTCCTAAACTGATGCCTGCAGGAATACCTCAATGACTTCCAGCTGTGAGAGTTTCAGTTTGCAGACATGGCTAAATACAATTCAGCTAGCCAAGACTGAAGCACATAGCAATAATGACATGCTCTGCTAAATAGTAATTTTAAAACTGGCCCAAAGACAACAAAGGGGCTCACAACTTTAAAGAACAAAATCCCAAATTCAGCCTCCTGGCCTCCCTAGGTAAAGCTTGCATAAAGTGACAAAATCAGGAAGCTTTTACTGTCACATAAGGAGTGAACTGACATCTGGCTATCAGATGGCTTTGAGGGTAACTGTGACTCCCTCCCTGTGGTCCTGAGGCTTTTAGGTCTGTGCATAGATGAAGACTGGTCTGGTGGGAGTAGTAGAGGAGCTCCTGATGAGAAAGGCAGGAATGAAACATAACTGGGGGTGATGGGGCAGCCACACTGGGCTACCGGGCTTAACAACAGTGAGTTTTATCAGGCCACTGTCTCAACGAGGCTCAGTGCTTTTAACCCAGCACTGGTGGTCAGACAACACAAGAGGAAGAGTGCTGCTTGCTCCTCGGAACTCCTTGGAACTCCTCAGAGAGTTCTCAAGCCATTTGAAGTTTGCTTGGTCCAAAGGGGCACTTCTGAGTTCACCCAGAAGGGAACTGAAATCACTGGATCTCATCTGGATCTTGAGTGTTAAATGTTTACAGAAAAGCATTTTATTGAAACGGACTTCCATGTCCACCAGCTATGCTTTCTAACCGGCCTGAATAATCAGCCAAAGCTGGTGTGTGAGCACTGTGGCCAATTCCTTTTCAAAGGACCACCAAACCAGTGGTTTGTAAATTCACTATGAGAGAAGGGAGAAAGACTAGAGTCTTTCTCTAAAGAAAGCTTAAGATGTGGGCAAAATGACTGAATTCCTTGAGTGAGAGCAAACGGACAAAAAAGTTGCAGGAGAAAGACTATCTAAACCAACTTAAATCACTACAGGCGTCGGGCTGACTCAGCCTTAATGGGTGTTTATCACCTAACATCCTCCTACTAGACCATAGTTGATAAGTAGCCCCTTCCACACAAATGTTTGTCCATGTGAGGTTCATTGACGTGAAGCATAGTTAAGAATTTTGATCTCTACATCCAATATCTGAAGAGGGCCTACAAGGATGCTGGAGAGGGACATTTCATCAGGGACTGCAGTGACAGGACAAGGGGTGATGGGTTCAAACTGAAACAGGAGAAGTTCAGGTTAGATCTAAGGAAGAAGTTCTTCCCTGTGAGGGTGCTGAGGCGCTGGCACAGGGTGCCCAGAGAAGCTGTGGCTGCTCCATCCCTGGCAGTGTTCGAGGCCAGGTTGGACGGGGCTTGGAGCAACTTGGTCTAGTGTGAAGTGTCCCTGCCTATGGCAGGGGATTGGAACTGGATGATCTTAAGGTCCTTTCCAACCCAAACCATTCTATGCTTCTATGATTCTGTGATCTAAAGCAGTTACCTGAATTTAGTATGCTGTTAAGTGCCCAGGCACTTTATTTGTCTTTGTAGAAGTAACACAAGTGGCAGTTTCACTAAATTCATACCCAGGACTCCTCCAGGCAGAATACCACCACCCATGTTATCATTTAGGTATCTTTTTCTTTTGAACTTTCAACACTGTTCCTCTTAGCCCCAGGAAGAGATTTGGTTTGATGCAAGGGGAATCTCTCTGATCAATACAGAAGACATGCAATAGAGATACAAAGGACCGCCCATAGGGGAAAAGTGCAAGCATAACTTACTGCTACAGATGCTAACCAGTTGAAATGGTTCACTGGTCAGGCAAAGACCTGGTTCTTGAACCCTCTTACTTTTCCATCCTACCACCTGCAATTTTACTTACTTTTTTTTTAATGCAGGGATTCCAGACAAAAGAAAGATCTCCAGATCAAAACATGAAAATATTTTGCTCTTAGACTTGGAGATCCTTTATAGCACCTTTAACTCTCAGGGATTGAGTGAAAGGTAGAGACAAGGGGAGGTGTTTGTTTATAGGTTAAATTTTATACAACAGTAATCAAATGAGAGTGGGTTTCTGTCTCTGATAGTGGTAATGGTGCCTGGAACAAAACTAGACACAGTGTTTTCATCAGTAATGGCCCTGGAGAATTCTTTATGATGGAATCTTCACTCATAATTGCTCTATGCTTGTTAGGAACTAGTATCTCTAAGTAAAAAGATTTGCAAAAATGTCACAGCAAGATTAATAGAGATGTACAAAAAGTTTAGTTTGAAAACTTCTCAAAAAATGTTTTTGAAATGAAAAAAAAAGCTGTTCTAAAAAGAAAAAACCCAGCTTTATTGTGAAATTTTCCAACCAGACTCACTTTTCAGGTTCTGTCTTTAAGCTCTATTTGAGCACAAATACAAGAAGGGATCAAAGGTTATCAGAGACCTCCAGGAAATGGTATTCTCTTTTCGGATGCTAACCCTTATGAAGAAGAAAAGCTCTGAGTGCTGATTTGTGGTTAGAATTTGAACTGGAGATGGGCAAAGTGAAGTTACGTTTAAAATGCCCATGCAACAGGGATCCAACAGCTTTTTCTTTCAAGCTAGAGATTTGCTAACTTTAGCTTTCAGAAAGCCAGATGGTTCTTTAATCGTCATCTTGGCTTCATGGAAAAGACAAACAACTGCAGTACTATCTCAGTGCCATTTGCACAATTAGAGCTAAGGGAGAAGGGGGATTCCTGCAAGTACATCCATTAGGACTACTTCTTTCTTTCAGAGTTTCACATCTGGCCATAGAAATTAATTGTCTCTGAGAAGCATGTTGTACACAGCAATGATGCTGCATTTCAGCTGAATGTGAAAGGTATTTCTGAAACGTATCAATCCTGGGCACCAGAAGCTTTTATAAAAACCCACTCACACAGATAAAATAAGGGGGCAAGGAACTTTGCAAATAACCCAGCATCAGGTAAAGACCTGATAGAGGTGAGAACCAAAGGGTTATTTCCCTAGGAAATACTTTGAAGTTTTTTGATTTGTTTGCTTGTTTTTTTAAGGCAGCCCTATGTGCTTTTCCAATCAGCTAGATTCATCTTGTTACCTCTGTGTGAGCAAAAAAACCTCCCTTGCACAACTTCTGATTTTAGTTCTATTTCACAAAAACATAACCTGGACTATCCTCCAGCTCCAGCCAATACCAATGTTCTATGATGTGGTGATGACTAGATAAGAAATAAACCAATCACAGAATCATAGAATGGTTAGGGTTGGAAAGGACCTTAAGATCATCCAATTCCAAACCCCCTGCCATGGGCAGAGACGCCTCACACTAAACCATGTCACCCAAGGCTCTGTCCAACCTGGCCTTGAACACTGCCAGGGAGGGAGCATTCACAACAATCTCTCTATCCAGTGTCTGCCTTGGAGTGAGGCAGTTTTCCTGTTTGACGATTCAACAGCAAAAAAAGAATTCCAACCTCAGATCCAGAGCATATGATCCAAAGTCAAGCATTATTTTTTAAAGTTTAATTTCAGTGCTCTGACTTGAGACAAGAAACTGGTGTTCCAAGTCTGAAATGAGTCAGCCTATGTTTTCACTGAGCCAAATTCTTGTACGATCGTTATAATTCTTTCCCTGCTCACCACGCTATCTAGCTTTAATCACAAGGAGAACTAAGTAAGAGTAAAGTCTGACTACTTTAAGTATTAGGTTGTGTGTGGGTGTCTCTACGTACTGAGAGATTATTTTTCCTGTATGCCTTTGGGGAAATGCTTCAAGTTGTCTCGATGAGAGAAGTATTATACACAGCACCTTTTGGCAGGGGCAATGAGAGACTTGTAATTAAACCTTGCAGTTCATGCACCAGCCCAAAACATGCTCCAAAGGTTAGTTCTTAAAAGACTGGCAGCGAGTGCCATGACTAAATCCCATCTGGAGCCAGACCATAGAAATGTACTTCTTGTAAAGAATCCATTTCAGTTTTGCTCAGCTGGCCAGTTATAGCATGCACAAAGCCAGCAAAGACTAGAAAATTCCTAGTCTCGCCAGCCTGAGCTTCTCCAGCTCTGCATATGCTCAAAGTCCAGCTATGAAACGTTAGTGTTGCTTGTGCTGGTACTACGTTGCCACTAGTTGAAGAGGTAGTGTCGGACAGCCCTCCTGACAATGTAAGAGCCTACTTAACGCGAACACTTCACAAACTTATCACCAGAAGATAATGGCTTGAGTGGGAGAGAAGACCAGACCCTTGGTCCACTGTCCAGCTGCTCTATGCTCGCAGAAGAGCAAAACAGCCAGAAAGGCAGCACCTCAAGCAGCCAGAGTCATCCCTTGAGCAGGAGGGTCCCTACTCTGACCTGGCTCTACTGCAGGTGAGATCCTAGTTCATATATTGCATTAAAAAGGAGATCTCTCTATGTGTTGTTACTGCAGTATCTATCCCCTGACATTTAATAAGGAGTAGAAGGGATACCTTTCAAGGAAGATAATTTGTCCATTAATTGCCTGTAGTCCCTAGCTAGGGGTTAGGGGAATAGTACTGAACAAGAGTGTGCCTTGGACAGCTTTCCCTTGCATTTCTGTGAAGCAAGGTATCTTGTGGCTAGGCAAGAAGAATGCTCATTTTTGGACTTGAATGTAATAACTTACAGCCCAGTCAGTAATAAGGTTCTTACCATTCAGCTCTGAACTAAACTAACAGCACCATAATTTTTAGGCAGAGTTTATAGGATGCTATCTCTCAGAGAAATGAAGTCTTGAGGCAAATGTCAGCGACCTGCTCTACTTCCAGAAGCGCTCTGAGCTGCAGGTGGTATGAGGTGGCAAAAGGCTACAAACAGAAACTCTTCTTTAGTTCACTCTCTAGGGTCAGTGACAACACTAAAAATAAAATAATGCAAGAAAAGACTCAGAAAAGCCTAACAGAGAAGGTGAAAAAAAAAAAAAAAGGAAAAAATAATTTCCTTGATCATCAAAGTGATGTTTCTGGAGCACTCTGAATCTCATCAAGGTTATTATTACATGATAATGAAGTAAACCTGCTACTCTACCTCCCTGAAGTATATATACCCCAATTGGAATACTTCAAAGGTCTTTATACTTTATAAGAAGGCCTTTACCCACTATCTACCCATTCTCCCCACCTGGGGATCAGAAAAGCTGTGCAAAACTTTCAGTACAAAAGCTAAACCACTCCAAGTTATCCTGTTTCTGTAGTCAGGATGTTCCAAGGCCAAATTCTACATTATACACATCACAAACCTGGGTTACATGCTAGAGAACAGAGGATGGAAATTTGGTTTTTCCTGCTGTATTCTTCACTCTGGTTTGGTTTTTTTTGTCCTTCTCTTTTCACTAGTTGCACTTTTCCAAAAAGTTAAAATCAACTTCTTATGGCTCATTTCAGATTTCCACTGAAGCTGAGCTCCAGTGAGAATAGAGTGAATGAGCTGGAATGAACCATAGTTTCTTGCAAGATTCACCAAGTCCACCAGCACAGGTGTTTGCTTCATAAGCATTCGGTGAATCTCCATTGCAGGCAATGAGACTTTTCCTATAAACTTTCAACAAGTGCCAGGATTTCATCAATAACTGTGTCTCCTGTACATAGATGGTGGTAATGGATATGTTAAAAGCTGACAGGGTTGTATTGAATTCAGATCCTTTGCCTGTTGAAGGAGACCTGAGACCGACACGCACCAACAGCTTCCTCTTGGTTAATGGGAAGTGAGTCAGCATTCCCATCGTCACACTGCAGTAAGTATAGCACCCAAAACACAGTCAAAACAAATAAAACTAATCTTCCTGTGGATCTAAACACATGGGAAGTTTGGATTTAAAATTACCTGCTTGGGAAAGAAGAGTGAAGGGAAGGAGAATTCTTATTTTCCTACAGAAAGTGGCAAGTCCTCCGATTCAAGATCAGAGTGAGTCCTGTTCTATTGATGGCTGTGATATGACACCAGCCTGAGCCTATCTTACTCCTTGCCAAATGAAAACAGGGACTGTTTACAGACCCACCATCACCAAGTCAATCTCTCCACACCCCCACTGAAGATTTGAGCCATTGGCAGTGCCTCAGCCGAGACAGGTATCCTCACAGTTGGATGTTTCCTCTTTTTGACAGCTCACAGCACGTAAGAACCATCAGGGTCACTTCAAAATCAATTACTCAAACCCACAGCTTGTTGATTACCCTTATTTGTATTACAAGGGTGCCTAGGAGCTTCAAACATAGATCTTTCACCCTGTTCAGTGTTGACAAACGAGCCCCAGAGATATTCCTCTGAAACAGAGAAATGTGCTGTAAGTTATATCAGTTGAGGGACAGCTTGTAACTGGATTTTCAGTGATTCTGTAGGTTTTGATGGTAACAACATAAATAAGCTTCTACTCTGCAGTCACAGTTAGGTTTATGCAACAAAATCCTTAGTGTAGATACAAGAAACTGCAGTTAATATTCACTTTCCTTTGTGCACTGGTCTAAAATAGAGGTCTGTAGTTGTAATGCATGCCTATAAATATGTTAGAAACTACACTTCCTTTACGTTAAGGGCAAAGAACTCCATGTTAATTACAAATTTTTTTTTCCTTAATTTCTTCATCTAAAAGACCCCTTTAGCAATTTAATATGCAACATAGAAATGGGCGTCAGCTCAGTGTCATCACATACTTGCTGAGGGCACATCAATCCCACTGAGATAATTGCTCATTTAACTAACAATTCCCTGTGTAACAAAAAAGGCACTGCTCATGGGCAGGCCCCTCTATATGCCCACTGGAGAAGCTGCAGGCACAGCAGTGAAATTCATCGTCATTCCCACTGTCTACTCTCCATTCCTAAAAGAGCTTATTAGCTTTATCTTGCAGATAAAAATCAACCATTGCCTTGTATCTCAAGCAGGAAAGGATGATACTTGGCAGAAAAAGCACAAAATGCTCTTCCCCACCGAGCAGCATGCCTATGTCCCCAAACGCCACTTGTAATAATGATGAGTGTTTATACAAAGTGACTGATTACACTGTTCTTTCTGTTGTCAATCAGTGGGCGAGCCAATTACATGTCTCTTGGATATCATTCCAAAAGAATGACCTGGCAAACAGCATTGGGTTTAACGGACCTGAACTGGTCGCTCTGTTCAGTGGATGATACCATAGCATAAACATCAGTAGAGGTGGGTCTTCGCAATTGTGGGTAATTTATGAAACTAAGACCAATGGAGGTTTCAAACATGGAAAGATTTTAGGAGAAAGTGGACAAGAAATTGATTAATAAATGTGAAGCAATTCTAAATGTTTATTAAAGCAATACTCTACACCATATTTCCTGAGGAAAATGAAGAGATGAAATACTGAGATTTCTAAATGAAGTAGAGACATAACGCATAGGATACTAGAACTGAAATGGCTAAAGTAACACAAGGGTCAAGGTTAAATGTTAAACCTGAGCTAAATTTAAGGGTAAAGGTCTGAGAATAAAGGTCACAGTTCCTTATCTCATAACCACATACTGGGTTTTTTAAATCCATGTTTGTGAAACTTCTACTGAATAATTTGCACTTGTTATAACAGTCATCACTAGGTGTAAATGGTCTCATTTCTGGGGTTTTGTTGTTCTGAGCTTCAGTTAGTGCCTCCACACAGACACACTGTCGCTTCAAGGTGAATCCTTCCTATATCTCCTTTTGTTTAGTTCACAGATTATGGACTTAAAAACAAAACCTGCAGCCTTTTTCAGTACTACTTTTAAGTTATTTTTCTGGCTAGAGTCTTATTGTATCTCCTATGTTGTACCTAGTGTTGGAATTAATCTCCTGTATGGATGCTGAAAGCATCTCCATGAAGAATCTAAACCGTGCACTGCCATAAGCTCCCACAGCAATTGAAAATTTCCAGTAAGAGTTAAATTAACATCATGACATGGTACCTAAATAATAGGTATTTTCCTGTTTCTTGGATGCTTGTGAACAAGCTAAAACTGTGAAACAGTAATATTGTTGACAAATACCATACTTTTTATGTAATTGCTCAGATCTTTGCTTTATAGGGTTGTGGGTTTTTTTACAGTAACCTACTTTCTGGGTTTTGTTCTTGTACTGGAGAGAAAATAGGACTTTAATAGATTCTATTAACTGTCTGTTTAAATCTACACAGACTTCCTTTTCTATTTGTATTCCCCTTGGATCCATTCAAGTGTTTAATAAATGTTCTCCCTAATGATGAGTTCTCAGTAACTGTTCCATATTTTCCAGGCATATCTCCTTCTGTAACCAAGGATGTGACACCTTGTATACGCAAACATGCTTTATGCTGGGGTGGAAACTTGAGGGTGAGCTCGCTGGGAAAACTGGCACATGAACAGGGAGCTCTTGCATTTGCCAATCAGGCTCGTTTCCAACATCTCTTGAAAATCAGGAAGGAGCAGACTGGAAACCCAAGGTGCCCAGCACCACAGTTACTCTCAATGACTGGCAAACCTGAAGGTATGGGCATATATGGATGGGTTGAACAAAACAGTCTCCTCTGAAAGTACATTTTGTAAAGATAGGGGCATAGAAGGAAGGGAAAAAAACCTGTGCAGAAAATATGCTACAGGAAATAGAACCACTGAGGTTTCCACATGGGTCAAATGATCTCGAAACCACATGAAAGCCTAGTGAGGTAATTGAATGCTTTGCTATAGCACCTAGTGAGGCCAGATTCTTCCCCTATGGAGAAGATGAGACACTGTGGAAAATACATGTAAATAATCATGTAGCATATTTTAATTCTGTATTAATGTAAAGAATATAGAATAAATTTCTGAAATATAGTATATATAGTATCATATACAGTATCACATGTATTACATACATATCTGCAGTCCAAATCAACAATTAAAAATCTTAAACTTGCCCATAATCAATCCTTCCCTGCTTCTTGAGCAAGGAAACATGATGTGTAAACACTGACTCATAAAGAAATTTTGCCACATAAACTGGAACTAAAAGAAGGAATCTGACAGCTTTCTGTGAGTTTAAGAATATTTCTAAGAGACAAATACTCTGTTGCACACAGAATGCTCTAGAAAGTAGTTGCCTTAAATCACTGCTGTGACATCTGTTTGCCCAATATGCAAAGTAAAGCACATGCAAACAGTAATTAATTTCATTAATTTTGTCTCCCTTCTTCTTCTGAACCATCTGCAAACAGATGACAATTTTTGTGAAATGAGAGATTTATTTTGAAGAATTTCTATGCTTACCCCGTTTCTCACTTGTGAGCAATTGCTTGTGACTAAGTGAAGGTTCAAAGTTTGGTGCTAAACAACCTCAACAAAATTCTGACATATTCACATCACAGCAAAATTAAGAGCCCAAAGTGCCCAGAAGCAGTGGTAAGAAGCTCAACATTAACATTTTCACAAGGAAATATCCATTCAAATTCTGTTTCTTTGCAGGTTTTCCAGTGATAACAAACAATAATGTTGTTTAGGATCAAGTTTATCTTTGGTATTTCTCTATTTCCATTAAACTATCACATTTCTAACAGATACTTGGTAGTTTTGAAAATAATTCTATATCCAACCACTTTTCCTCCTTCAAAACTGTCAAATAAAGATTAACACCAAAGAAACTGACACACAGCTATCATCAGTGGCATATGAATGAGGCGGCAGAGATACATGTTCACCAGACCCCAAAGATTTTGGCAAAAGATACTGGTGAAGACAGACACCCTGTGGCTGGCACTGATGTTACTGGAGTGGACCCTTAGGTAACAGGGTTACAGCATGGGGTTTCAGCACAGGGACAACCCTCCAGATTCAGGATGGGATCGAAGCTTGCTGCAAAATATTTCTGCTTCAACTCCAAGTGCTGCTGCTTCATCTAAGATGTGCCAAAATACTTCTTCAGAGGACGGGAGAGCTGACCCTGTTTACTGGCCTGATTCCAGCACAAGCAATTACATTTCTACCATCTCACCAACCCCTGTGGTTCAGGCTGGAACAGTGTTATTTGCTGCTTCCTGCCCTGAGCTGTCGCAGAGCGTTCCTGCGAGCTCTTGAAGAGGTGCCACAGTTCACCTCCAGAGACGGCTGCCTAACAGGAGCAGATGGAGACTTGCTCACATGTGAAACTTCAATTTCGGTGTTAAAAGCAATTGAGAGCTCAGACCTTCACTGCTTATTGTTCCACCAACATCGCTCACTCACCAGCTGAAGAAAATCTGGGTCTAGCCCTTTTTTGTTACTGGAGATGACTAAGTTGTGACAAGCAACTTTATATCCTTACACTTCCATGGCATAACAGCATAGAAGAATAAAATGAAAACATCTATATATATCTGCCAATTTTCTGTTTCCTTCTCTGCCCTTCAAATCAGTTCCCTGAGTGTACAGGAGCAACGAGATTAAATGAAAGAAAATGGTTGATTGCCTATGATTCATACAAGATTCATACATACCTCGAATCCTGTGTTCAGTTCTGGGCCCCTCACTACAAGAGAGACATTGAGGTGCTGGAGCGGGGCCAGAGAAGGGCAACGGAGCTGGTGCAGGGCCTGGAGCACAAGTGTGATGAGGAACGGCTGAGGGACCTGAGGGTTTAGTCTGGAGAAGAGAAGGCTCAGGGGGGACCTTATCGCTCTCTACAGCTGCCTGACAGGAGGTTTCAGTGAGGTGGGGTCGGTCTCTGCTCCCAAGGAACAAGTGACAGGACAAGAGGAAAATGCCTCAAGCTGCACCAGGGGAGGTTTAGACTGGAGATGAGGAACAATTCCTTCCCCAGAGGGTGCTCAGGCACTGGAACAGGCTGCCCAGGGCAGTGCTGGAGTCACCGTCCCTGCAAGTGTTCACACAGTGCGTATACAAGGCCCTCAGTGCCACGGGTTAGTGGTGGCCTTGGCAGTGCTGGGGAATGGTTGGACCTGATGAGCTTAAAGGTCTTTTCCAACCCAGTTGATTCTATGATTCTATGATTCAGTATGCCTGCTCTGAAGTTAAAACTACCCACTAACACATCTGGCCTGAAGAATTCTCCAAAGTAAAATGGAAGAAAAATACTATGATTATCCTGCTGCGCTGGACTACTTTATAGCATATAAAACTACCAGAGTTTTGATAAGAAGCAGCAATGCCTGTTACTGATGGGGTTAGCAGAGGGCTCAGGTATTTTGAGAATGCAAAGGAATGTAGTGTTTTGAAAACATGAGAACTTCAGTAAAGAGTGTAGCTAGCACTCTAAACCCAGATTTTCAAAGGCTGTGCTCTATGTTTGTACTCCAAATAAATGGTAGGAAGTGGCAGTGCTCAGATACCTAAGTATCTTCTCTGAATGTAAGACCAGATTGCATAAATGACCAAAATTCTGCCACAAATAACTGGAGGTGAATAAAAAGATGCCCAGTTAAAACTGAGCTGATAATTCATTCCCTAATTGTTACCATTCTGCCAGATTAATGTGCAATTTCCTTTATATTCAGGAAAATGATGTAGGTGTGGACATTCTTTCATTACTCTGCGAGGTGAATTACAAAGCTATCATTAAAATAATTACCAATGGAAGAAGAAGGAGAATCAATCATCTAATTCAATGTACTTATAACCTGTATATCCTCCTAATGTGGGTGATTTATCTTACTATGATTAAAGAAGTAAGGACACTTAAGTAAAACACGTGCAGTTATCAATAGGCTAGCTATTAAACAACAATTACATACCAGTGAAAAAGAGACACTACCCAGAGAAAAATACTTAGGCAGAGTAAAGTGGTTGTTTTAAGTGATCAGCAGATATTGTCTGAAAACTACACACAAAGAAAAGCAATTGAAAAGCTAAATTATAAATACCAAGTCCATCCTATTGAACAATTGCAACTGGAACTAAGAGGATTTTTGAATAGCTTCTCCATTTCATCATGTTCCTTCTCTGAGCTTCCCAAAACATGTGGTATTTTTGCACGTTGGGTCCGTATAGGTTGCCAATTTTTAAAGATATATTTTCATACATTTATGTAAAGCATAAATGAACTCTATCAACTGTGAAAAGGAGATGGAAGAAAAAGCACTGAAAACCATGTCAAAATCCACATATTAAAAGCAATAAAGAATTCATAGCAGAATAGTCAGTAGTGGGGAATCCTTTGGCCCTAGGAGACAGGTTTCCCTGACCTGTCCCTGAACAGATAGATGAGAAAGACACAAAAGAACAACATTTATCAGTTATTCTGATTTTACCCTCCTAATAAAAACATCCCTCAGGTTCAAACACAGTTTACAGGGTACAAGCTTTCCATATTTCTGATGTGTGCACAGGGACTGACATTTGCAATGAAGTGTTTTAGTGGGTTCCTGCACACTTGGTATCATAAAGAGCTACAAAGAATACTTTGAGCTTACTTGCCCCTGACAAATCACCTGTGCAAAGATTTTTGGTTTCATTGACTTCATTTTCAAGGAAAATAGCAAGAAATTCAAGCTCTTATTATGGGAACAGAAAGAAACCAGCTCTTCTTGAAATGCGGTGACTTCTACAAATGACCGATTATTGTTATCCTTCCCATTACTGCGTTCAATGCTTTTATTATTGTGAACCACATCATTTGAAGCCACTTGTATAAGGCTCTGGACTGCAGGTGGCACCATTATGTCATTATGAAATGAAACATTATTCCTGAGACAAGTAGGCAGAACAGAGGAGTTTAACCTACTTAGTGAAATACTCTATGAATATAAAGAATACAATCTAATACTGGTCATAGACAGGAAAACCAGTTCTCTCTGAGGCAAAGATTAGGGGGTATCATGGGATGCAAACCATCAATGCTAGCTGACGTAAACAGAGCTGTATTATTTATACCAGCTGAGAATGTCTCATTGACCTTCAATGGCCTTTGGATGGGGTCCTCACAAGAAGAGCAGATCTAATGATGAAAAAATCAAGCCATGACATTTTCGGGAATGTTACTAAAGAGACAATATTGCTAACAAAGTACTGATGGAATTGTAGAAGTAGTATATTCCTGTTTTACAAAAGGAACAAGCAGTGTACCAGGAACCCATCCCCCCACAACTACCATCCCCCCAAGAGCTGACCCTATCCTATGTACAGAAAACAAGAAGTTTGTGGTGGAGCTGGCAGGTACATGACACTGGCTTTGCAGAGCTACTTGGAAAAAGAGGGACCTCTAACACCACTTCTTTTGCGCCATGATGTATGTGAAAAACACATTAGGCTCATGTCTTAAATTTAAATCTCCCAACGCTGCACGCTAACCACAGCAGCTCTGCAGTCAGCACAGACTTTACTCCACCTTTCACGTGCACACACAAGAATTTGTGATAACTCTGCTGTATACAGAAGCACTGATTCACCCAGGAGACTTCTGTGGAGCACTCAAAACAGGTACCTCCTGCGGGCAAGGAGACCAGCATGCAAAGGTGTACAGCACACAAAAGCATTCACTTCCACTAGGTGTGCATCAGCATGTCTGCCACTAGCTTCACTGTCTTTCAGGTTTCTTCAGCATCCCTGGGAGGAGTTTCCTGAGTCAGGAATAGCTGTTGATCTCCCTGTAAGGTAGCCCACACCTACCAGTTTGATCAATTATTCCAGAGCTACATAAACTGCCCCAGGGAGACCTCCTTTAGATGTAGGAAAACTACTGTTGCTTAGCACTCAGTCAGTTAATAGTCAAGATATTAAGGTGAGGCTGAGTAGTCAGTGGGGACTCACAAGTGAAAAAATGAAATCCAGGACAGAATCTCTCAGGAAATATAAAAAGAAATAGGTAAATAAGCTTTTATATGAATGGGCCTGAGGGTACTCAATGCTCAGAGAAATATGTATTCCAGACAAGCTAACATTATATAGGATAGAAAGATCTTCAATATTTGTCATACACTGCTTTCTGACTGCCCACAGAGCAGTGTTCGGCTTAATTCCAGTAGTATATAAAGAGCTGGCATGGTTCTTAATGAAGATTCAAATCACTGAAAACAGATCTCACACTGGAAGTGGCTTGCTCATTTTGAAGTCATAATTTCATTTCAGTATTGCACTATGCAAGAATGAGCTGAAATAAACTCTGAAATTCACAGAAAGATGTCAACTTGTTACCCAAAATTAAATTCTCACCATCCTACTGCTGCACCCAGTCAGAAAATGTACATACAGAATGCTTCCTATTCTGAAATGACCTGCAGGTACCTAAGCAGAAGAGACAGTGTCTGGAACACCTAGAATAATTTGGGGCCTGGAGTTAACTTCCGTGCATTGTTTTACTCATTTATTAAAAGGAGGAAACAATATCTGAAGGGGGCTATAAGGATGCTGGAGAGGGACTCTTCATCAGGGACTGTAGCGATAGGACAATGGGTGATGGGTTCAAACTGAAACAGGGGAAGTTCAGGTTGGATCTAAGGCAGAAGTTCTTCCCTGTGAGGGTGCTGAGGCGCTGGCACAGGGTGCCCAGAGAAGCTGTGGCTGCCCCATCCCTGGCAGTGTTCAAAGCCAAGTTGGACAAAGCCTTGGCCGACATGGTTTAGTGTGAGATGTCCCTGCTCATGGCAGGGGGTTGGAACTGGATGATCTTAATGTCCTTCCACCCCCAACTAGTTTATGATTCTATGACAGTCAAGCTGGCTAAGTACTTTTTTGCTGATATGCTAATGAGGGTCTCCAAGAAGGAGCTGTTGCTCCTTTTAAAGAGAATCTTTCTATTAAGCGTTGTTGGTTCCTCATGCTATATCCTCATTCTTGCCTTTAGTCAACAGCCTGGCTATACTGCGTATCAATAAGATCCTGCCTGATACAATTGTCCTCAACAGCATTTGTCAGTAAGAAAATGAGAAAAGAAAATTTTTCTCATGAGAGCATGGGGGAAACTGTTTTTCTCTCCCTGGAGGACTTTGAAGATTCCAGCAGCCTCTCTCTTTCTATATCAGGACAAACCCAAGACTGTTCACATTTTCATTAGGGACTGAGGGAGGGAACAGAAAATAGTGTTTCTGACCTGTGGGTAGGGCACTTTTTGCTTGTACTACCTGCTCCACCATTTTTCCTGCTTTTCAGTGACAGGCTTTATCCACTGAGATAGAAGCCATTCTATGCTTCTACTTGGTGCCTCTCTTATTCTTCTCTGTTGGAGCTGCTTCACTTTGCATAGATCTTTAAAAATTTATTAAGGCAAGGTTTTGAACCTGAGTTTCCCACATCAAAGGAGAGCATTTAAATATCGGGTGATAGCATCAGCCTTTCTCTTGTTCATTCCTCCTAGTGCAATTATACAGTGTGGATCTTCAATAGAAAAGACTGATAAAATCAGCTTGCAATTAGCCAATATATGAATGACTTGTATTCAAATGGCTTTTCCACATCTCTGCCAGCTGTTCTGCACCATGGGCTCTTGGAGCACTAATCTCTCTTTCTCCCTGTCATTGCAAGCAGAATTTCCCATCCTCGCTTAAAATATTTCTCAAGGCCAATTTTTGTCAACATAGGCGCATTTACATGAATTTTCAGATGCAGCTAAATCAACCTCTTCTAGTGAACAATTATCTATGGAAAACATCTACTGATGCTTAGCAGCCAACCTACAACCCCGATGAGTTTCAAGAACAAGTGGCAGTGTGCCCTGGTTCTAACACTGACGTGATCTACACCAAATTATTTACGTATACATTATCATGCTTCCCATTCACTGGCACTAGGGAAAAAATGGACTTAAGGTGCAGAAATTCTTGGCTATGCTGCCTCTGTGATGATGTCCCTGCATTAAACCAGGAATGCATTTGAGACTTGTCCCAGGTATCTACCATTTTAAAGCTTGACCTACTGGAGTCCCGTGACTGTATCTCAACTCACATATGAAACAAGTGAGTCTTTGTACATACCAAAGAGTTTGAAAACCTGAACAGAGGGTAAGCAATAGTATTTAAAAATGTCAAGCTTCTATTTCAGTTGTGCAACTCATTGAGATTTGATTCATTCTTTTGAACAATGGTGCTCCTTTCAGTGGTTTTAACTCTAATCTTTCATTCACTTACACAAAACCCGCTATTTGTTACCACAGCCTACTAGCTGAAGATACAAAATCACATGCAGTTAGCAGAAATGTCTTTTAGTGACGTGCTGTCACTGTGTTAGAAGATCCTGTCTTTCAGAAGTACTGAAAAACACCATAGGAATTCACCAAACACAATTGATCAGCCTCTACCAGGAACAAGGATCCCTGCCTCAATTTTGTTTTAACAAAGTCAGTCAATATAAGAGACACTTTGGTACAGAGAGGGCCTAGATAGATATATCTAGAGAAAATAATAAAGACAAGATATAGAAATAACTTCACAAATCAAATTTTTTCATATCTGAAGGGGGCTACAAGGATGCTGGAGAGGGACTTTTCATTATGGACTGTAGCAACAGGACAAGGGGAAATCGATTTAAACTTGAACAGGGGAATTTCAGGTTAGATATAAGGCGAAGTTCTTCCCTGTGAGGGTGGTGAGGCGCTGGCACAGGTTGCCAAAGGATGTTGTGAATGCCCCATCCCTGGCAGTGTTCAAGGCCAGGCTGGACAGAGCCTTGGGTGACACGGTCTAGTGTGAGGCGTCTCTGCCCATGGCAGGGGGTTGGAACGGATGATATTAAGGTCCTTTCCAACCCAAACCAGTCTGTGATTCTGTGATTTCGATTCTTCCTACTTAAGACCCCTCAAGAGATTTTTCAGGAAGTGCAGAGAACGTACCCCTTTGAAAAGTCCAATCTTCCCAGACTGCCTCAGGTTAGGTGCACAACAATCCTTCTTTCAAAACCTAGCCAAAAATCTCCAGTGTATTCCAGTTAAAAGCACTTGAATCATACTTAGGTCACATGGTTTCAGTTTACTTCCAGTTTAGGGACAAGGCTTGGATATCAAAATGTCTTTCATATTTATTCTCTAGTTCTACATATTCATACTGTTAACAAGGTCATTGGAAATCAAAATGTTAAGGTCCCTTCCAGGCTAAATTATTCTATAACTTGTAATCATCTGGGGGTATCTAGATCTAAAGTATCAGCAGAATGCCACATAATTACTCTAATTTTTATCAGGGGATGGCTCCTGCAACTTAGGGAGGTCTATTATCCAATGCAGACCTAGGCCTGAAGAACACCTGAAGTCTCACACCAGCTCAGAAAGCCTTTCTACAGTTTAAGTCACTCACTGATATGCTTTATGTATGCTATTAATTTAATGGGCATAATAAAATATTTAAGGACTTCTGAGGGGGCTTTGGAAGTAAATGTAACACTAATAAAATCTGTAGGAAAAAAATATGCTTTAGAAGTACTGATATTATGTTGGCTAACCATGATGTGAGCAATGAAACAAAAATGGCTATAAAAATGTTTTACCATTCCTGAATATTCCAAAGTATTATCCTTCTTGGATATGGGATTATCTTCCTTCAGGTATCAGAAAAAAACAACCAACCAATCAAAAACCACAACAAAAGTGATGCTTGAACCTGTGTTTGTAGAAAATCTGAGGTCATGTGTGAACAAGGTCAGATATAAATATTAAAATCAAGTACTTCTTTACAGATTGGGATCCACCACTGATATGTAAAAGCCATTCTCAACACTGACAAATGGATGAAACAAGTAAGCCCCTTTTTGGAAATCATGAAGAAGCAATAGAGACTCCAAATAAAAAGGAGATTCACATCACCTCTCAAAAAACCCCCTTGAAATACAGGAGTCTCACTGCTGTGTCTCTGGTAGATAAGAGATGAGTCAGGATAGCAGAGGAGAAGCTGGGCTAAAAAAATACTGGAAAGCCAAAAACAAAGCAGGAAAATAAGTTTGGCTCAGCAGAAAAAAACTTGAAAGTATGAGCAAAGAAACTGCCTGCTGCTTGACTACTGTGTTCAGAGGAACAGGACCTTGCACATTCTCTGTTAAAAAAGCCCCAACAAACCAAGACTTCATCAGAAATACTCATGAGTTCTGAAACAAACGTCCCTCTCTAAGATGCTTAAGTAGAGCACAGGTCGACAAGAACAGCTTTTCATTAGCTGTAAAATAGAAAGAAAGTAGGAAAAAAGCTAGTGACAATTTTATTTCAGAGCCATTGGGTTTTTTTCAGTTGGGGAAGAGAGGAAGGAGAGAAAATAAGCTGATGGGCTTTTTTTTGCCCAGCTACAACTACCTCTTTTTTATAGATCAAATCACTGAGGTCTGGAACAGGAAAAGGCACTGAAGAATTATTACCAGCATGGCAATGCCACATGAAAAATTGATTCTCAAGGCAGAGAAGCTTTAGGCAGCTTGTTCAGCCTTTAAGAAATCAAAGTGGAATATAAAAGAAGTCAGGTATTAAGCTACTTTTATAAATCCCAAGCACAATTAATTTCAAAATAACAATCTGTTCATGTTCATTGAATTAAAGTATCCTTGCTCAAATATGGTTATGTTTCTCTGTTGTAAGAAATGACAGTAAATGGAACATGCAGTTGCTCCTTGCAGTGCTGCAACATTTATTTTACTAACACTGTCTCCTGTAGATGAAACCAGTACTTTATCACAAAGGCAATGGCAGTGGAACTTCTCAAGTACCATTCCAAACTTACAAAGTAATTTAAGATTCCCAGAATAATCTTAAGACACTTAATTTACAAAACATACGAGGTAGAACATTAAAATGACTGCTTGGTGGTCCCTTTTCATACATGACAGCAGAGAAGTGCAGATCTTGTCTATATGAAATCTATTCCTCTGGAATACACTCCTCTACAAACCATGAGGGGCTTGGAGGAAGCACCTGAACAGAAAGATGCTGACAGTGTACTGCCCATCCCTCAGGAACATCACCCTGAGCTCATCACTATCCAGTCCTCTTGCACAGGAACAGCACTATGTGAGATGCTGTCTTTATTGGAGGCTGCAAAACATAGAATCATAGAACAGTTCAGGTTGGAAAGGACCTTAAAATCACCCAGTTCCAACCCCCTGCCATGGGCAGGGACACCTCACACTAAACCATGTCACCCAAGACTCCGTCCAACCTGGTCTTGAACATTTTACACAAACTTGCCCCGTTTGATCTAAACCAATTAAAAAACCAAACCAAAACACAAAAGAAAACAGAAAAAGCCATAGGCTTTCCGTTCCCAGTTTTAAAATGTTAAGCAAGAGAAGAACATGCATCTATGAAATGCTGTCTTGACTAGCAAAAAAGAAACATATTTGGGGTTGGGGGACTTCTTTTGATGAACAGTCTGTCAAAACCGTCACACATTCAAATTGTTTCAGCTGAACCAAGCAGCAGGTTTTGGTGAAAAAGGTTGGGATGAAAATCCTCAAAAACTTTGGTTTTCCCTTTCTATTTATGCTGGTTTTAGGAGACATATGTTAAGCATAAAGGGATGGATGAAAAGGGGAGCAAACACACTGCTGTCCCAAGGCTTTCCTTCAGCACAGCATCGTGTTGGCATAAATAGGCTATTAACTAACTGCTCTTGTAGGACTGCCATTGTACGACTGTACTGCAGACTTGCACAAGTATTTCTCTCCAGAACATCAAGTGGAAGAACACATTTAAAAATCACTGAAGGATCAGGGTATCACTGCATTTTGTGCAAACTTATAGCAATGCATATCCTGTGAGCAGCATAAATTGATGGACAGAATAAATATGGAAGGTGAAGGAAGGAGATCTTTCTTGGCAGCTATTAACAGAATATTGCTTACAGAATGTGCATCTTTTCATATTCCTCAGTCCTGGCAAACAAATAGGGGAAGCTTTTGGTACTAAAAATATGCCTATGTTTGGCAGAATTCACTGGAATCTGTAGTGTTTGGGGGTGTGAAGGATCACTGCAGCTGCAACTGGGGGACACGTAACCCACATCCGAAATAACACAAGCAGAAGGGATTCCAGTGCCCGCCTCTGCTAATGCTGCACTCCTTGAAACACTAATATTTAACAACAAAACCCCAACAAACCACAGGTAGAGCTCTGCATGCCTTTGAAGATGAAAGAGTGCTTCAAGTAATATCCTGTAGAGAAAACACTTGGTTTTCCCTCAGCTATTTGCCTATAAAGGAATGCTCGCCTATACAAGACTAACAAAGGAGTATCTTTTCCTTGGAATATTTGTCTTCCCCAAACTTCACCTCTACTTCCTAAGCTCCTTTGAATACCCATCCTGTAACTGATCTTGATCTTAAACTCGGTGGCAAGTCTGACTCTATGCGTGCAGCAATGACAGTTACATAGTGGTGATCAGAATGATGTGTTGCTTTCTCTAGGAAGGCAGGAAATTAACAACCAAAGAAATCAGCACAAGAAGCTGTATATAAGACAGATAAGGCCCTTATTTCTGTATCATTAAAGATCGAAGGAAAGAACTCAAATGTCAACAACTTTACAAGTACATGCTTAATGCTCTGAACAGCCAGGAAAATGGGAGCAAGTCAGCCTAGGAAAGCATTCAATGAACATTACATTACCAGGATCCTGTGTTTTACTTTTGCAGGTCACCTTAAAGCTATGTAGTGTTGACGATTTAAAGCTCTTAAGGAGATTAGGGGTTCAAGTGCTGTGAAAAAACACATTTAGGCTACTAAAATCACAATTCTCAATTTCAAAATGTGCACGAGATGATTATAAGTATGAGTTAGTGATTTTTAATTATTTTCTGCAAGTTTTAAATATTCATAAGTCTGCTTGGAGAAGCACACACTGCATTCTGATGAGGAATGCCATTATCTCATACTCTTAACACAGCTTTAGTATAGCACAAGACAAGGTTTCAGGGACAGGACATAAAATAATATTGCAGCAGGCTCAAGTTTCAAATATTCGTAAGTACCACTGGGGGCCGATTCTATCACAGCCTCAATTCTAACCACACATGGGACCTTCTGCTACCCAGCTCTGCCATGCCACTGCTTCACCTCTGCCCTCTCCACAGCTGGTTGGCTTTAATCAGCATGAATTCTTCATTCCCAGATTGGCATGGGAATGGCTAAAGCCAGGCCATGCTTCTGCTTATAGAATTACAGACTGGTTTGGGTTGGAAAGGACCTTAAGATCTTTCAGTTCCAAACCACCTCGCACTAGACCATGTCACCCAAGGCTCTGTCCAACCTGGCCTTGAGCACTGCCAGGGATGGAGCATTCACAACTTCTCTGGGCAACCTGTGCCAGCGCCTCACCACCCTCACAGGGAAGAACTCAAAAGAAAGTGGGAAAGCATGTATGTTTTTTTACCATGCTCAGGACAATTACAAGGTGAAGTCCCAGTGGCTGGACTCTTCCTCACACTGGTTGGGGAGTGGGCACCTGGGCAGGAAGGAGACACCTTCCCCACAGGAATCTCTGCTACATAATCCAGTTGTGTCCTGTTACCTTTCTTTGTGACAGTATCATGAAACATTAAGTGGTAACTTTGAGAACCGCTTGGATAAATACAACTCATCTATTAATAACATTTACCGTCACTCTGCGGCATTATTCCACACAGCCCCCCTTTCCAGACATTTAGTCATCAGATTTTCAGATGTTTTCTAACGAAAATGTGTTTTCCAGGTTGTCAGATTTCCAATGAAATGGATTCATCACAAAACAGAAATAGCTGATATCAAACAGTTGAATGGGACTATTTTGATGAAAATAGTGTAAGCTAATATATACAAGAAAGAAAGACAGCAGAGGGCTGCATGTGTGCAACCAGGGTCAAGGTGAGTATTTGAAGGCGTACACAGAATTCTCTATGCTCTACCACAGCTGCCACAGTATAGCAAAGGACTAGCATCACTTATCTATGTGCTTATATAAAGCAAACTAGCCACACTTCAGCTCTAAATAATCTATTTACCTTTTCCTGAAGTGCTGGAAGAGAAGAAACCTTGTACCATGACGCACAAGCAGCACATACCCTTGCTATGAATACACACAATTTCTTCAATAATGAAATCCTAAGCATTTAGAGCTTTTTCAGATGACAATCAACCCATCAATTTCACCTTGAAAGCTGCAAGCATTTACCATAAGAAAATATTAAATGTACATTGTACCAGTATCCTCTTCCCATTAGATGCAAGTGAATACTTATGAGAAAGACCACATAACATAAGGAAAGGTACATTCATTTTTACTTCACCATATTCTCCCAGTTACTGGCAGTCAACAACTTTAAACTCTCCTAAAGCTGGAGAGAGCATCTGATATATGCTGTTAATAGCCAGCCAATGCAATAATAAATGAATTTGTCTAGCCTAGTATCCTGGCTTCTGCAGTTACTCAAGAGGTCTGACCTGACTCAAGGTCCCATATATACTTCATTTACATTAAAACTGCAAATGATCCTACTCTTCAGATCTCTGAGATACTGTTCTGTAAAATGCTGTGTTATTAATTCAAGAGACGAGTATGACTGACAGAACTTGTTCTGCTGTTGTCATTGCTTAAGAGGTATCACAAACTCCTTGTCTGTCCAACAGTCCTTCTCTACTGCTGAACACTTGTTAAGTATTGGCAAGAGTGTGGAAAAGTGTGTGAGAGACTAAACAGATCTTGCTGGCATCCCTTGAGGTTCCCTAGTATAAAAAAGAAACTGCAATCAGTAAATCCTCGGTAAATCAGTAAATTCTTTCTGAGTTTCTTGAAATAAAATAAATGAGGACACTTACTAGGAACTCCGGGATAGTAATGAGATGGCCAACAGTGTAATAGGCGATTAGCAGAACTGAATACAACTTAGGCAGTTGATATCTACAAACTTGTCTTGTTGACTCCACTATCTCTAGTAACAAGCAACTCTCGATTTCTCATTGTCTGACAGGGACTAGGATGCAGGTGTTGCAAACCAGTTTTATCCTATCACTGAATCCTGCCCAAAGCTCAGAGCTCATCGCGGACAACCCTATGGCAGAACTTCCCCAGCATGTTTTAGCAGCTGTAACACACAAGTAGAACAACTAGCCACAAGCACACTGAAGTCTCTGATCCCAAGAGCCCTGGTTTCTTCTAGTATTGCCACAAGGAAGGCTGTGATCAACTAAATGCTTCTTCTGCAGAATTGTGCAGAGCATAGCTATCGATCACTTTAAAATTCATATGAAGATCATAGAATCATAGAATGGTTTGGGTTGGAAAGGACCTTAAGACCATCCAGTTCCAACCCCCTGCCATGGGCAGGGACACCTCACACTAACATATACACTAAACATGCTTAATTTAGATTTGGTAAGGCAGAGAAAACATTTTTACCACAAAACACAGCTCCATTCACTATATAAGGTGCATATTTATTATACCCATGTGTATACACATGACAAAACATGTATGGTCTGTCGTCTAGCTGGGAGGAAACATATTTTTGGCAAACAGAAAATGCAGATGTAAACTATTTTAACAGAATGTGTGGTACAGGAGACCACTGTGTATAGAAGGGATAAACACAGATTGCCAGAGTAAGAGAAAGTCCACGCTTTCCAAGTGACTCCTATGAACTCAGACATCTTCTAAAATATTAAAGTTTAGACACACTTAACAGCTATTTCTACCCTACTGCTGCATTAATTTATAATTTATAATTAATTATAATTTATAATTAGGCCCCTGAAGATACTTACTGTAATTTTTTGGAACAAATATATTATTTTGCCTTGCATTTGACTCTGCTCTGTTCCCTGAGAATACTCCCTTTTAAAATACACAGATTTTATTATCTGCTCTGCTTAACTATTTTTGCGTGGCACTATGTTAGCATATAAACTACCAAGATAAGATCTATGAGTAGAATGTTGAGCTAAGCTTTCTATTTAAGTAGAAAAAAATATACTACTCATAGCAAAGAATACGTTTATTACAAGATTTAACAATAAGAGAATTTCCATGAGTGTGTAATTTTCAATTTACCCAGTAAAACCAATAAATCTGAGAAGAAATGAAGGGTCCTTAGAAGTTGGTTATATGGTCAGCCAGTGTGAGGCTTTGCTACTTTATGAGTCTCTGAAATGAGATTGTTGGGAAATTGCCTTCACTATTCTTTCCAGACTCAAACCAAAGAAATGAAAAAAGCATATGAAAAACTGGTTACACATTCATTTTCTCTCTTTTTAATATAATGCGACACTGTAAGTCACACAGCAAAATGTCCTGCAGACACAATGGTATGAGACCGATGGATTTTCTTTAAGATATGCAACACTTTAAAATTCAGCCATTATAGGATTCAGCTGCTTTACACGGTTACATCTAAGCCTTAATCCTGATCTGTTTAAGTGAAAGCAGAGCTTTGTTTTATTCTTCTAATTCAAAATGAAAGCACTGGTTTCTAAACTGCTGCACTAAGGAGCTCTGCAGCTAATACTGGGGTCTGTACGGTATTGAGGGCATTATCAACACAATGATCTGAGGTCATTTAATTCATCAGTACCCCCTATGCCCCACCCTCCAGTGTGGAACTGATCCTCATTACCAGGGCTTTCCTTTGTCTCATTTTAAGTGGTCCCAGGGATAGGATTTAGTACTTTATCAGCTATTACCCTGCAAAGGAACCAGAGACCTCTGATTTGGATTATAGTCAGCAACACTTCTAGGTCCCTCTGTTTCATTTTGGGGGATTAAAACTCACTTTCAAAGACAGCTCGAGAGGTGAGAGAGCTTCCAAACATTCCTCATACTGATGACTTGCCTATGCAAGTCTGTGAAAGGCTGTGAAAGGCTGTATTTGTTTTGGGATGGAACCACGGAGGCAGTAAACAACTGGAAGAAAGTTCACAATAAAGGCAATGTACGGATTATTTGGAGGCAATCCTCTCACTTTGCAAAAGAGAAACGGAGAAAACACTCCCCAGATCCCCTAAGCCAGACAACCAAATTCACACACAATATTTCCACTTGCTTGTTGTCCTCTCCTTGCCCTTACTTCACACAATGAATCCTTCTTGCAGTGTCAGGGGGAGAGTTTCTTCATTTCTGCCCCAGTGTTTTTGGAACCGGGGAGCTCTGATAAGGAATAGAAAGTAAAAATCTCTTTTTACAAGGCAAACAACTGAATTCAATCTTTCAGAGTCACCCAATGGATGGGGGAAGATGCCCACCCCTCCCCTACCCCCACCCATTTTATCATGTATACCAGCTTTTCAGCCTTCTACCACCATCTTTACCAGCAGCCCAGTCCCTTGGGTATGTGAATGATAGCTCTTTTCTTTTAACCACTGTTTATCCCTTGTGCAATCCACTTGCACCCCTAATTGTTGTGACAACACTTGTCATTTGACAGCTCTTTCATCTTCAAAGCATCTCACAAACATCAATTAACTCAAATATAGATTAATTAATCTGACAGTTAATTTGCTATAGATCCAGCAGTTACAATAAGGGAGAACAAACTTGTGTCTATTAAAGTCATCAGAATGAGTTCCCTTGACTCTAACAAAACTGGCATCAAGCTCATTTACTGAGCCTATTTCTCTCTCCTAAATCTTCAATGCAGTCTGGTATTTTCTTCCCCAGTGTCTTCAACTGCTTTATCAAGAACAGAGCCAAGGAAAGAGGAGAGGTAAAAAGGAATCTGTGAGCTGAGATCACACACACCAGGAGTTAATCAGTTTTGTTTTAAGGGTGATCTTAAATCTTGCAACCCACCTGCAAGTTTATGAAGATTGATCGGATCAGTCCTTGACCTGCTCAGATAAATCAGGGTTCCAAACAAACTGCTGCGATTAATCAATTCAGGAGGCACAATAAGTCAATTGCTAAATTAGAGATTAACCCAAACTGGCAAAACTGGGTGAGTAGTTGCAGCAAATTCCCCACAATCACAGTAGACCTTGTGAAGTAGGCCACTTGAGCTTTTAATGATCAGTGTAGTGCCTGCAACCACAGGCACAGAGAGAACAAGGGGAATATGAAGGAAAAAAGAAGAGAAACATTTAAGAATTGTAGTATTCTAATTAAGAATTGTAGTATTCTAATTAATCATTTATAGGAAAAGTAGGTCCAATGGTATTTATGCAAGGAGGTCTGTCGTGGTTTAAGCCCAGCCAGCAGCTAAGTACCATGCAGCTGCTTGCTCACTGCCCCGGTAGGATGGGAGGAGAATCGGGCAAGTATAAAACCCACAGGTTGAGATAAGAACAGTTTAATAATTGAAATAAAGTAAAATATAGTAATAATAACAACAATGATAATGATAGGGAGAAGACAGAGACGAATAAAACTCAATAAACACATGTGATGCACAATGCAATTGCTCACCCCCCGCTGACCGATATCCAGCCCGTACCCAAGCAGTGGGCAGTGGCTCCCAGCCAACTCCCCCACAGTTTATATTCTGAGCATGATGCTCTGTGGTATGGAACATCCCTCTGGGAGTTCAGCTCAGCTGTCCTGGCTATGTTCCCTCCTAGGTTCTTATGCCCCTCCTCACTGGCAGAGCATAGGAAACTGAAAAGTCCTTGATGTTGAGTAAGCACTACTTAATAACAACTAAAACATCGGTGTGTTACCAGCATTGTTCTCATACTAAACCCAAAACACAGCACTTCACCAGCTACTGAGAAAAAATTAACTCTATCCCAGGTGAAACCAAGACAAGGTTTCAGAAACTGGCTTTCACAGTGTGTCATTCACTTTAATTTTATAATAATCCTCAAAATAATGTATCATCCTCTCAGAATGCTGTTTTAAAACTCCTACTCTGGTTATGCAGTATGCACTTACAAATATTTCTATTTGCTTATTAAATATACACCGCATCCCAATATTTAAGCCTATTTTTTTTATGTGTGTCTTTTGGCCACCAAAAAGGAGCTTTTAATTATATGAAATTATCAGCTGCACGGTCAGCTTTACAAGCACTTCTCTGGAAACTCACAACATGATAACATCCTTAAAATGAGTAAGAAATTCTATTCCGATGATAAAGGAAGATCTGCAACCTCCAAGAGTGAGGCAATTATTCTAAAGATTCCAGGAAAATGCCCTGACCTAATGAAAAAGAAATGACTTCCTAAAAAAGTCAATTGAAGGCATCTTTTGATTCCTGTGAAAGACATGTAAAGGTTGAGTCCCCCTTTCTTATTGTTGAAGACTTTCCACAAGAAGGACTCCATATGCAAATACCTCTTCAGCAACGTCAGGGTAAGCAAGCAGAGAATGATTGGCTCCACTGGCATTCATTTGGAGAGTAAATTGAAGGGGAGAATGTAAAACTGTGTAGTTAATCAGGTATGACTGAAATCACCCAATCAAATAATAACCAGCAGGTCTAGCCTATGCTGTGATTCATTCTTGGCGCCCATCTCTCTCTACATGGAAATAAAAGCCCAAAGAAAACAGCAACAACAAAGGAGTCTTCTCTTATGGAACAGTGTGAAATTCTTTAGTTCATGCTTTTCTAATCATCATTTGACACTGCTTGAATTGCCCTTTGTGCCACATGCTTTTTTCAGTCCTGCACAAATTATTGCTGTTGACCATAAACCGTATCTTTCCGCATTAGTGCTTCTAGAGACAAGCACTCTATGAGAGCAAAACTGTGCAAGAATAAAAGCACTAATAGATTTGTCTGAATGCATTACTTATTGCTTGCCTCTTAAGCTTTATTTGGCCCTCTTCGCTGGTTCTGCTCAGTTACTTTCACCACTGGCTTTCAGAGATACTAAGGGTTTATTGAAGGATTACGGTTTATAAACTGTAGACTTGTAGTCACGTATTAAAGGTCACTGAAAGCTTATTGATTTAGAGAAAACTGCAGTAATAACTCAGAGAGCATAAAAAAGCCCCACCGCTATTTGCTTTTCCTCAACTCAGAATAGAACAGCCAATACACTTACAGACCTTTCCTCTAATGATCCATCATTTTGTATGAAAGATTCAACACTTTGAAGAAATCAGAAGGAAACAGAAGGTTACAAGTATTTGAGGAAGAACCAACCTTCTATCTCCCACAATGCCATAAGAGACCCTGGGGAAGAGATTATTCAATTAATAATAATTTTCTAATTTTAATTAATGAAATGAAAATAAAGTGATTGCCTCTTTCCATCCAGCACAACATCAAAATCTTTCTTGTAGGCTGTTGAGCTTCTTCTATTAATATTGTAAGCAAGGATCACATTATATACCAGTATAAACAAGGCAGAACAGGCACTGCATAGATTATCAATTCAAAGAGCAGATCTCTCAAGAAGACCTTGTTAACAATGATCTAGCACAAAAACATAGAAAACTCACAGCCTGTGAAAATTAACATTGGAAAGGCCAATGTATTACAAAGGTCTTACTATGGAAATGAATTAAAAATCACATCCTGAATGCATCTCACTAGCACTAGCATGTTGTAGATATACTGGGGCCTACAAGTATATGCAGATAGACCCCTCAGCAGAAAACCAAACATATAATTTGTGTGCTAAGACACAGCTACTCCACCAGATGGGATGGACAGAGCCAAGGAAGTCAACTGGACATAAGAGAGATTGGGGAAGAATGCCAGAACCAGGTTTTAACCTCATTAGAAGTGCACAGGAAGAGCCAACCTTCTAATGGTTACCCAAAGGTAACAGTAATGTCCCAGGGCTTCGTGCTGCAAAAAGCCATTCATGTACACAGAGGACTTATGACCTGATGTATGTAATAGTACAGCTGTGTGTCCCATTCATTACTGTACATGCATAAATGTCACCAGGATCAGGACCATCACCTGTAATCTGGGCTAGGCGGGGACGAAACAATAAATAAACTGACCACAATGATACAGATTGATGCAGAAAAATACTTAATGGATATTCTTCTTAAGGACAGATATGACACATGCTTCCCCTCTCCTTGCAGTGTATTACTTTACCTGTAGCAATGTCTTCCTTCCAGTTTTGGGTTTTTTTTGTCTCTTTTCCTGATGAACAGAATTTCTTCCAGTGAGGTTCTCTGTACACCCTCAGCAGAAGATATTCTTACTTTATGCCACATGCACAATTTGGCTTGTGCTTCTACAGCACCTTGTTGGGTGTTTATTTCCCAAGTATTACAATATCTAATACCAAAACAGAAAGAGGTGAGTTTTCAGTGTAGACTAGAAAAAAAGGAAACCTAGAAAAATGTTCCTCTAGAAAAAGAGGAAGCCTGCAACTATTAGAAAGGATGGAGAGCAGATAATCCCCTGCCAGAAGATACTCACAATGCAAGCCTGTATTTCAGACAAACCTTTCACAGCAACATACCTCTCATGCTGAAACCTAACTTGAATGCCAAAGTTCCACAATTTACAGGACATTCTTCTCGGAAGGATTATATTCCTTGCTCAGATTTGCCAGTAATGACCATTGTGGACTGAACCTCTTTACATATTAGAAAAGCAATGCACTGCTTTTGGATCAAAGAGGTACTTTGTTCACTTCAACGCATACACAAATTGTCTGTACCGTTGGCATTAAATGAAGTTATGACTGGCACTGAAGTGTGACCAGACTTCTCAGATGGTTTCAATGTCTGGGAAGAAAAGCTCAGCAGGTTCATAAATCTAATCTATCTTTTTCATAATACAACCTAGAGCAGCAATAATTGCAATAAAGTTTTACAAGGCGTCCTGAGAGGAATAAAAAGATAACTGCTCTCTGCACCACAGCTAAACGAAGCAAAATTAGTTGGGTTTTTTTTTAAAGCCCATGAGGAATTCAAATCAACAGAAATTTGTAAAGGATGCTGGCAAAAGACTTCTGAGGCAGACCCTAATTATTGGTTGCTTTGATTTTAGTGACCCTGCTTATCTTATCTTTCTAAGCAGACATTTTGAACAGAAAGTTTCAAATGCCCAGACAGTGTAAAGCTGCTTTGGGTGCAAGACTTATAAACAGCAAACTTCTGTAAGTTAAACTGAGTTGTTTTACTGTCTTTTTGCCATGTTAATCCCCATTTTTCATAACACAAATCAGACCACTAAGCTCGGTACACGTGATTTCAGTGGCAGAGATGAAAAGCCAAGTCTTCAGAACTCCAAATAGCCTACAGAGGTGAGCCAAAGGTAGTGACAGTTGCAATGTGTCAGCTGTTAAGAACTCTCTCTATTTGCAGAATGTCCATGAGCTGACATTTCCCTCCGAGCACTTCTGGTGCCTTTTGAAGCCTTACCTTAGACTGTGCCTTCCAGAGTATGTAAACGAGAAGCAGCAAGTACAGGTACAAAACTACCCAGCCTCACGCAATTACTGTTTACAGTGATCAAGCAATCCCAGTGAGGAGCTGATGCTCAGTAAGGCTGCTGGAATACACTGTATCTCCCCCCACAAAATACAGCAAAGGGAATTCTTCAGCACTTAGCAGTAACATATTGCTATATACTTTATGAAGCGAAACAAAACAACTAAAATCAAATGTTCCAAAATATGGTAGGGTGAAGACTGGAATGCTCAGTCAATGTAAATGAAGTATAAACATTTATACAGTGCTAAACCCACCACAGACACTTCACCTCTCTAATTCTTGTCATTTCTACTCTTCTGTCCTTGCTGCCATCAAATTCCTAAGTTATAGTCCCTATAGAAAGCAAACAGGATAGTCATCTGACAAGTACTATACGCTATCTGTCAAACACAACTGATTTTGCAGGCTGCTCTACCATAGCAGCCTTATCTTACACCCACCAAAAGGTATAAAGGGCCTGAATTTTAAAGAAGCTTCAAATGTTTTTCTTCTTTGACAGCCATAATTAATTTAAAACTATTTCTGCATTCATGAATGATCAAATCTTACTACTTTTAGCTTTCCTGCAAGAGCCTGAACTGCAGCCTCAGGCAAATTCTCGCATACTGAAATCAAACACTTGTGTACACAAATAAAAACATGCATTCTTCAAAAAAAAAAAAAAAAAAAAAAAGAGAGAAAAACAAGATCCTGCAGAACCAAGACTACTTTGAAAACTGTCAATAGGTTCATAAGATTCATCTTGCCCTGGTTCTCTTCTTCACCCATTCCTGCACTAACTTTCCCCTTTTCTTCTCTACAAGCAGTCCTAAAGGACTATTTTTGTTCTTATTCACTTCTCCCTCTTTAGCCTCTCTTTTGGCAGTATCATCTGCAAACAAATATAACTACTCTCTCTGCTAATAGCCCAAAGACCCCCTTTATTCCCAGACCCATCTTCTTCTGCCCAAGCTGAAATCTCAGCCTTTCTCATACCTTCTTGCCTCAATTTCAAGGAGACTGAAGCATGTTTCTCCCTCCAGAACCACATTTCTCTACTGTGGACTTGCCACTTGCTCTGACATTCTAGGCTTCACATGCTGTTTACACATCTCTTCCTAGGTTTTCTCATCTAAGTGATTTAAAGGCCACATACGCACAATGTGGTAATGGCAGTGCTGTGCTAATTCTGCTTTTCATTTGGGCAGCAGCAATCTGATCCATCTCTTGTCTCAGACTTATATAGTTGCATTACTATGGGATGTTACCCATTTCAATTTAAGCTACCTCAAAAAGCAGATCTATGAGGGCAGGCACAACTGATTGCTCTAACTTACTGTCAGATATAAGGTGGACTAGGTGATCTGGGACCCTGGGCAAAGGAAGAAGCAGGGTGCAAGGGTGCAACCTTCCGCATCTAGTTGTATAAGGTACACTTTCAGACAGGCTGTGTAACACAGACAATCTGTCACATTACATCTCTTCCTCAGCCTCTCAGCATCTCACATTTTGACTATACCATATTCTCCAGCATTGCTCTGTACAGTTCTGCTCCCTTTCACCTTTGCAGAATAACTATATTGCTTATAGAACACAGAGTCATTTGCCTGCCTTCTGTTCTTCAGGCAATAAACTTACAGATATTTAATCTACCCAGGATATTTATAAAATTGCAACCTCCCAAGATAACAAACTCATTATCCTGACACTTCACATTACTGTCATCCTACACATGCTACAATAAATAACTCCCCTACGTTTCTTCATTTGCATTAGAAACCCTCTTTAGCCAATACTGTTAATTTTGCTTGCAGTTTAAAATGGAGGCTGTTCTTTCCCTACACGTCATTCTTTATTTCATCTGCTACAGCTCTGTTTCAATCCCATTGGACATGCCAAACACAACTGGTTTGACCATTTAATAACTAAGGGGTAGAATCATAGAATGGTTTGGGTTGGAAAGGACCTGGAGATCATCCAGTTCCAACCCCCTGCCATGCGCAGGGACACCTCACACTAGACCGTGTCACCCAAGGCTCTGTCCAGCCTGGCCTTGAACACTGCCAGGGATGGGGCAGCCACAGCTTCTCTGAGCACCCTGTGCCAGCACCTCAGCACCCTCACAGGGAAGAACTTCTGCCTAAGATCTAACCTGAACTTCCCCTGTTTCAGTTTGAACCCATCACCCCTTGTCCTATCGCTACGGTCCCTGATGAAGAGTCCCTCTCCAGCATCCTTGCAGCCCCCTTCAGACACTGGAAGCTGCTCTGAGGTCTCCACGCAGCTTCTCTTCTCCAGGCTCAACAGCCCCAATGTTCTCAGCCTGTCTTCACACGGGAGGTGCTCCAGCCCCTGATCATCCTCGTGGCCTCCTCTGGGCTTGCTCCAACAGCTCCATGTCCTTCTTCTGTTGAGGACACCAGAACTGCACACAGTACTCCAAGTGAGGTCTCACAAGAGCAGAGTAGTAGATGGACATATCTTTCAGGACTGCTTCCCCACACCACCTGAGGTGCTGAGCTTCCTTCCAGCATCTCAGATGAACCTGTCACAACCACTCTGCTCTGGCCTCTTAAGTATCCTGTGCTCCATCTACTTCATCCTTCACTTTTCCTTGCCACATCTCTCATTGTTTTCTCAAACTTCCTCATTCTTTTGGTATTTCTTTTGCCCTTGGACTCATCTCAGTGCCACAACAGTGCCACAAGGGGCATAAACAATATATAAAAACAACCATTCATACTGGTCTCTTCCTTGTGCATCCCCAATACCATACAAACATATAGAAACAAACACTGCCAGTACCACTGTTATCCCATAACAAAACTGCTGATTATTGAAGTTATAAAACACAACCAGCATGACCAGTATAAATTCAAGTATTCATAAGACTCCTTTCCACCTTTTCCACCCTTTTGTGCCATACATGTACACACCCGCCATTTTATTTTCTTCTGTCTGCACAGCACATCCTGCAGTATACAATGAGTGAAAAATGACAATGCTGCTTCTGCAGGGTTGTGCAGCTCTAATGATGAAAGAAGAAAGGTTTACAGCAACAAAGAAAAAACATTACTAGACAATTTGGTATGGTAAGAAGAAGGAAAAAAGACATATTTTTGGATCCAATGTCCTGTACATCAGGTCCAAGAGACTGAAAAGCCACTGGGAACAGTGCCATTCCTTTAATACATTTTTATTTAGTATTAACCTCAATCCTGATTAGAAGATATGAACAACTGGATTCAGCCATGATTTAACACCCATTAGTGACAAGAAGATGAAGTTTTCTGCACCAAGCTCCAAGTCCCCAGCCATCAGTGTTCTGCTGACTGTGCCATGTGCCGCAGTGACACTGTCACTGCTATGCCACGTACCTTTTTGTGGCCACCCTATTTTTCAAATATAATAACAGACTCCTAATTGAGTGTGTTTTTTTACAGAGAGTCTCCAGCCATAAAAGTGAGGAAATAGTATTTAAAATGGTGGCAGGGCTTCCACTTCCCTTGAATTTACTTCCACCAGTTAAATGATGCTGGGTTCAAATCATCCAACTGATTGGCAAAACCAGCTCCATCATTTTTTACTGTAAGAAGTCTAGAGCATAATCTATTGATTACGGTAGATTCCCACTTCTCTGCATCCTTAATTTGATTGTGTAATCATAAGGCAGCTGTGTGATCATCTTTCCCATCAAAGAAGAGGACAGAGCAGAGTAGCAATCTTCAAGTGAAAAAGGGAGACAAAGTTCTGCTTTCTATGAGTAAAACAATTCAAAAAGTAGGAATGACTTCTGACCTTTAGCCTGCGGTCCTGGTCTCCACTGCACAGAGAATTAACAGACACTTTAAAGGTCTTCCAAGCTGGATTTAAGTTATTCATCACAACCTGTGAGTGAAAAGAAAGGAAGGGAACCCTTAGCATTCGCACATCTCCAAACAGAATGCTAACAAGAGCATTTTCAATACAGTACTGTTTTCAATACAGTACATTCATCAAAAAGAGAAGAAAGCAGAGCTCAGCTGGAGGTTTGCAGAAAAAACATGCATGGGATATGTGCCCTTGAGCTACCTGCAGTTTGCAACATTCCTCCTCAGGAAAGCCCCAGAAAGGAGCATGGGTGGGAAATGGGACCTGTACACAGATCATGCTACAGAGATTGCCCCAGTACTGCTATGCTTCAGGGGGAGCATAATTCACAAGGGAAAGGTTGTAGAATACATCACTGAACTGGAAGCCATGGAAGAGATGCAGGACTGGTCAATGGGGATGAGCAGCATCGATTTACACACACATGGGCTGCCTTGCTAGTAAGACTTTATGGGATCCATAACAGACAGGCTCATAATCCCAAATACGGCTCCAGCCTGTACCCCTAAATGCTGCTTTGAAGACAGTGCCAGTTAATACCACGGAAGCAATAATGGCACTGGGACACAGGAAACAAATGTAAGCACCCAGATTTACAAACCTCTTAACACCAGCATCCTGGGAGGAGGTAGAGAAAATGCACTATAGTATTAATAGCAAAAATATGATCCTGTCCATAGTACCATCAGTTGGCTTCAGTACCATCTTCCCTTACTCTCATGGGCATAAGTCAACACCTCATACCCATTAGTCAATAATTACATGAGAGAGAGAAGTGTTCTGAAATGTGGGTGATTGTAATGCCCTTTGTGACATGAGGAGCATAAACTATTCCTTCTGACAGCCCACCTGTGTCCTTGGAATGTAAATCCAACCCTATTCCTTACCTCAGTTCTGTGAACGAGTTGTTGGGTTGCATCATCATTCACCCGGAAAATCTCCAGAAAAGGATCAGATTTGCTGAAAAAGTCCTACAACAAAATACAAGACAGGTTACTCTTGAGACTTGATTTTCCTTGAGCTTTTCAGGCACACTGTGCTGGTGCGTCCCTGCCTGCTAATTAAAAAGGACAGCCAGCATGGCTTTAGTGAGACCTCTGGGTGTCTCTCAGCAATATTTCATTCTTGTCCTTGTTCCGCCAGGATTTCCATGGCACTGCTGTTGTTCTCAGTTTAGCTATGCAGAATTGGCAGGGAGAACTGTAAAATGTCATTTTACAGCCTTTTCCCTTCTTACACCGAGTCCAGACCCCTGAGCTCCAGCTCCTTCATCCATCTAGCTTGTTCCTTTCTGTCTCCATACCTGTTTGGTCTTTTGACATCAGTTTTATCATGCAAGGCCCTTTGAAGCATATTCTACAGTGGGTGCTATTTGCCCAACCTCTCAAAACAGAGGTTAATTGGCCAAGATGTGCTGCTACCAACTAACACAAGTACTGGCAAGATGGATTAGAGGTTAGAGAAGCAAGTCCTCTTTAGGATGTGATAACAGGGCCCATGTTAAGATGACAAAGAGAGCAGGGGAATACAGAAAATTACTTGACATCTCTTAAGTACCAGCAAATCTCTGACAGACATACTCACTGCACTGCAGAATGCCTTTTCCTAGTCTTGCATCCAGCTAACAACCCTGAGCATTCTTACACAAACCTCAGTTAAGTTGCTTTCTGTTTAAGTCTGGCCACAGCATCTTTTGTTTCAACATCTCATTTCTTGTTGCCATGCTGGCTGGGGGTGGAAGTGTAGCTGGATGTTAGCCCTCCATAGCTGGAGGGGGAAAGCTAGCCAACTCAGATTTCTAACAGCACAATGCTGCAAAAGCAGGATTCAAATGGACTCAGCCCATTTTCTGTAGTTTTAACTCCCTCCTTCACTTTCTTCTTCAAAAGAACCACATGATTAACTTTACGCATATGAATATTGTTCTTCTCCATAGGCCATATCCAAAACCAGAGACCTCCACATCAATATGAGGAAGTGAGGAATTCTGCTCTTCTGGTATTTCTATAAAAGCTTAAATGTAAAAATGACTGTAATATGCATAGTACTACAATTTTCTCCTCACCAAATGCCCACCATACTTATATTTGACTAGCTGGATAGACATTGGGATGGGAACAACTTTGGATAAGATGCTAGCCAAAGTCTGGGCACATCATTTTGGTCAAATTTGTCTTTAGGGCACTATTACAACTCCAGAAACTGCAAAATAAGCAAATAAATCAGGGCTTTGAAAAGGGACACCTGAATTTGAATGTCTGGAGAAGGAAGTGAGTCTTGCAGACCATGAAGACTTGGGCAAGGCTCAAGCAACCCGAAGTCTTTTCCATCCATAAAGACGACACCTATCAGTGCTGTTTTCAGAGTGCTGTCCCATGAATGATCTGTTTCTTTTCATACTAGAGAAAAGGTAATGGCATGTTTAGAACTGCTGCAAAGCGCATGCATATGTATTTGTTAAATCTTATCATGTGGAGCTCTAAACAACAAAACCGTGGGTTTGCCTATGTGTTCCAATTACATGATAATAGGACATTTAATGTGAAAGTGTTCAGAACGAGCACAAACCCCAACAAATTCTGTAACTCCAGAGCTTGCCTTATGGCCCTGATGTAGATTTAGTATCTGGACTCCATTCACCACTCGTAACTGATAGTATATAGGGGCCTTTGGTGATCTGATTCTGCCAGATTACTACTGCATAGTGAAGAGAAGAAGCAGAGAGTGAGGCTGCTGGTTTAATCCTAGTGAAGCCATAAACCTGGAGGCATAGGGATAAAAAAGATTGAGCTGCCTCTTCTCACATGTAAGTACACTGATTAAAGCTGACTATAAGCCTAATGTTAACAGATTCTTTATCAAACCTAAGTTTAATAAGAAAAATTATCTGAAAGAAAAAATCTCAAAATCATACATCCAAAGAATGCACCCTGGAGTGCAGACAGATTCCGAAAGGAAATCAGGATTTTGTGTATCATTCCCAGCTGAGTATCATGAAAGCTGAAACAGCATTTCAGCACAAGGGGAGTCATTTTTAAGATCTGGTTTTAGCTACCAAGGCAATACCACCTGAAACGAATTAATGCTGCATGGTATCTTTTATCACCCCCCCTTGAATGGAAAGCCAAAGGCCAATTCCTTTCAGAACAAAGGTACAAACAAAAATCCTTCAATATGGAAGATGCTTTGTAACAACTCCAAAATGATAAGCTGAAGAAACGTTTTTATTTGGTAGCTATTCATGTTTTCAAAGCTTTTTTATTGTTATGCTCAATCTATCAGCTTTGCATTATCTCGCAGGAATATCCTCTCGAAGAAGAATTGCAGCAATAAAGGTTTAATGTTTTGCTACTTTAATAATGTTTAAATGATTAATGCATTTGCTAGTGGTAGAATGAAAGTTGTTCATTCAGTATGTGCAGCAGTTACACAGTAATAACACAAGTACAAGGCTTAAACTTTAAAATATATATAAAAAAGAGCAGTATTAGCCTGTAGTTTGCAGCCATTTGCTGGAGAATCTTTCCTTAGCAATGCTAACTGCCTCTTTCAGAACAGGAAAAGCAGTTTGCCTGCCCCACTGCTTGTTATTTATTATAGCTACCATAAAAACGTAGCTGCTTGTTATGGAAATTGTGACACAGCTATTAATGCAATAGAACCTTCCCAAAAGTTATTGTTCCACTGCGAAGTGTTCTCAGTGGATCTCTTGAAACAAAGACGTGCCAGTTGAGCTGACAGGGCTTCAATGAAACATGAAAATGCAGTTCTACCTTCCAAACAAGCACTGCAATAAAAAATACAACCTTTATCTCTGCAAAGTCAGTTAACTAAAGGAAACTTACATACCTGTGGCTTTCCTATGATTTTTCACTGAATGTTTCTGCTTACAGGAATTTTCCCTTACAAGAAAAATGGAGTTGGCTTTGCTTGGTTTGTGGCTTCTCTAAACCGCTTGCAGTTTTATGTGGAGGGAGTGGAAAAAAAACCCCAATAATACAACCAAGAAACATATTCTGTCTGTTAAATTATACTAACAAATCTTGCTGAATCTGCCAAAAATGTGCTGTTCACATCTTTTTCTCTAATGAAGGAAACTTTTGTGTTTAAGGACCACAATTTGGATCCTCTTTTAAGTTTTCCTTTGAAGGGTGGAGGAAGAAAATTCCTGTTCATTCAAGATACCACTTACTGTAATGGATGGATAGGATTTATTTTGATGTCTAGCCTTACAGCACATCCAGAACCTCCCTCACCACCTTCCCCTATCTGCAAGTTGTGAGACATTAGGATTCAAGTTGTCTTCTGCCACCCCTACAGCTACCAGTGCAGGAATCCTTGGGGTAACAAAGGTGACCCTGTGCAGCAGAGCATGAACGATTGCTTCCATAAGCTTTCTCTGTCTTTCAGGAGACTCCAAGGCCAGTTCCAGCCCTCAGTTTGTTTCTCTGATGTTACATCTCTACTCAGGTCTTCTCTGAGTAGGGAAAGGCATGCAAAACCATGTTCAGGATCTTACAATATGGGCTCTTCTCAATTCTCTGATGGGGTTTTTTTGACCTTTATGTGACATTGGAGCACTCACACTTTTTCACCAATGGCTGAACTGTGCAATTTAAGTCATTTCAAACCTTAATAACAGCAATTACTAACAGTGCCTTGCAACTACTGATGTCAAAGTTCACTGTAAGCCATACCGAAAGCCTTTTCTTACAAATGAGGTAGGCGAAGGTCCAACCAGGTTTAGAGCTACATGCCTAGCTGGAGGAAATTGAAAGGCTTCTTTCAACTGTAATAGGCTTCCACTGATTTTTATCAGCTGAAGACAAGAGTTTTGATTCAGATAATACACACAGAGTCATTGTTTGAATTGCACACTGCATCACCCAGGAATTTTTTATAGAATTATAGAATAGTTTGGGTTGGAAAAGACCTTAGGATCATCCAGTTCCAACCCCTAAACCACGTCAGCCAAGACTCCATTCAATTTGACCTTGAACACTGCCAGGGATGGAGCATTCACAACTTCCTTGGGCAACTTGATGAAGCTTACCTTGCCTGGACATGGTAAAATGGCAAGAGTGACAATATTCTTGCAATATTTCAGAATGATCCTCCTTAACTTATCCCCATAAAGTGTTTCAATCACTCTCTAAAGCTGTTGGCCAGATAACACTGCCCTAGCTCAGAAGAGCACTCTGGCAGTATCCTTTCAATTTCTACCCACAAGAGCCATAAGAAATCATAATATTTATACCAGATTATATTTTACATTTGTGGAAAAGGAATGACCAAGTGGAACCTTATGTTCTATATACTATGTTGCATATGTTCTTTCCTTTTTCCTGGATGTGACAGCATGTGGAACAGGCCTTGTGTACAACTTTAGAAATCACATCTAAAGATGACTGTCTAAAGAGAGGTTGTTAAATCTACATTTTGACACCTAAGCCAATTCCGCGATTCAGAAACACTGAGACTTCAGCAACTGAAGAAAAAGGTCATTCATCTTTCAGATGAGAAGCAAATTCAGGTCCTGATCATTTGGGATTGTTAATGATCCTGAGCATGGGAATGTTATTTACCTGTATGTTCTAAATAAATTTCAGTGCTATTCATCTTTTTGCGTGTTTTCTGCTCAGCTCAGATTTTCTGGCAGCTTTGACCAGAAATATTATTCATCAGTTAGGGTCTGATTTTGAAAATCTGATGTCTATATCCAAAAGTACTCTCACTGATTTGATTTTAAGCTATTCACACGCCACATTGTACAAGCACATGCTTGAATCATCAGAATCATAAACTTTTGTATAGTGTGACCACATGCTTCTAATTAGAACAGCTTTATATATAAGAATGGTGGACACTGTGATCCAGTACAATTGTAATCATTCAATTATATGTAAAGCCCTATTAGGATCATAGTCTTCTGACATCTATAAATTACAAAGACATCCCCCAGATTCCCACAAATAATTATGTGTCTGCTATTACACTGAAAGCATCACAAGCAGTCAGCTTCAGCTGTGTGTTGTTTGAGGTGCTTAATATAAATATATCATTAAAAAACAACAGATATTTTCAGAAACGGGTAGTCCTTACAATGAAGAGCAGTGTTTGAGTCAGTGGGGAGTCTTCTTATTAAAAAGGGAAAAAGTTATTAACAAATCTGCAAGAGCCTTTTTCTCACATTCAAGCTACATTTTGTTGAACCAAATGTGTATCATGACTCAGCTCTTCTGAAGTTTTCGAGCTTTATTTTAAGATGCTTCAAGCATAACGTCTTTGACTACTTATAGAAAGTTCACTTCTCTACGCACTTCTGATCTGTGGCACTTTAAATAATTAAATTGTCTCGGTTACAGAGTAATTAACTTGTCTTGGTTTTAATTAGATTCCCTTGATTATTTTTTTGTTTAATTACTTCGCAACTTCAGGAAAGCCTCATTGTGAACATTCATCTGAAATCTCTGTTATGTTTAATAATAGAAGGCAAAAAAATATCCATCAGGGAAAATCTCATCAAATTCTATTTGCAGGCATTCTTATGTCTTTCAGTGAGGTTAATATCAAGCAGCTTACCTTGTCATCCAATTTCCGCGCACTGAATGAAAGCTCAACGTAGTCATCGTTGCCAGACAATTCCTCGGCAATCACCTAAATGGAAAGCTGCACTTGAGTTTTGCATGGTGGAATGACATGGGAGAAAGGTACCATTTCCCAGTGTGAAGGCTGTATAGACCCCATTAGGAACCTTAAGTGTGGTACAAGTTAATATGTTTCCCTTCGCAATCAGTGCTAAGAGCATTCAGTGAATCCCTTGCTCAGCTGATGGGTGCCACCCTTTTAAGCCTACGAACCTAAATCACTTTGTACCACTCAACTATGCCTTGTCAGTCACCTTCAATGTACAGCCATCAACATCCATCAGGGACCCCCTTCCTCTGACCAAGTACTTCCTCAGACAGGAAAAAATAATGCTTCAGCACAATTTGGCAAGCTAAATGGAAAAAGAAGTGAAGTCACCTGTCATTAGTTGCTACGAAAGGCACATTTATGTTAGAGGAGTTCTCCTGATATAGTTTTTCTGCAATAGGTACACTGGCAAAACCATTTACTGTAGACTGGGTCAGAAGAAAATAACACTAAAGTAATGTAGTGTGATTCCTTCAGGTGGTGTAAACTATGCTGATAACGACGCCAGACACTGTGCTGTGCAATGCTGCTAAAAAAAACACCCACAATAAAACCAACCAAAACAGCCATTAAAATGCTTCAGTGGAGAGAAAGTATTAACCAAACCTGGGATATTTCACTGAAATATGTTCTTTGAAATAAACCACATTATATTCTATTTGACAATTATAAAAGCTTTCCCTTTGTAAATATTCTCCCCAGAGATTAAATTGCCCGAAAGAACCTGCTTCCGAGGTGTTTTATGCCCACAGCCACACACCTGGCAGCCACATCAGCGCCCCAGCCAGGCTCAGACCATTTCCACCACGTGGACTCCAGGTCCTCAGGGAGTTTCTTTGGCAGAAACTAACTTAGACTCTGCGTTGGGCATAACTGGCAGGGTTTTGGTAGCAGGGGCTGCAGGGGTGACCTGTGTAGGGAGATGTGAGCCCCACAGCTGGCCGCAGCTGGCTTGGCACCCCAAAACATCAACCCATCAGCAGCGCAATACAGCACCCCTGTGTGAACACAGTTAAGAAAGGGCAGAAGCTGCTAGAGGCAGGAGGCACTAAGGGAGGAGCAGTAGAAGCCCTGTGAATTCATCCTAAAGAAGATCCAGGAGGAGATATGGAGAAGGGAATGTTGCTGGGGACACAGCTGGAGACGCACTCTTGGAAGGAGGTGCTCCATGCCAGAGGAGGTACCTCTGAGGGCACAGGTAAGCCTATGTTGGAGCAGGGATGCCCCCAAAGGGACCGGGGCCTGTGTGTCAGCCCAAAGCAGAGCTGAGAAAATGAGTAAGAAACAAAGAGCAGCAAAAAAATAGATTTACTATGCTCTGATCCTGACCTGTGCCACCTGTCACCTCACCAAAGGGACTGAGCATAGCATGAAGTGAAGGCAAAGGGAGTGGAGACTATGAAGGAAGTGAAGCAGGAGAGGTGTCTGAACTGACACTGAGTACAGAGAAGTGGGAGAAAAGGTGTTTTCCCTAAGAGTTTTTTTGTCATATTTGTTCCTCAGTACCCAAATCAGCAATTAAAAGTTTGTTATAATTACCAATAAATTGAATTAAGTAAAATCCCCTGAGTCAAGACTGTTCTGGCTGTGACACCTCACAGCAGTGACCTGTGGTATATTCACATGCAGCCAAATAGGGGCACAGATGCTTAACTGTGCATTCAAGTACCATCCCACAGGCACACACATGGTGGTTCACATGCTCCAGGCAAACACGAGCTTGCTGGCCCATAGAGTTTCTTCTCTTCCATGTAGTAGTCTGGTGGGTTTAAAGATCCTAAGCTGTCAATGACTAACTTGGGATTCACACACCAAGTTTCACACGCATTTTTAACTGAAAAAAATGAATTCTCTCTTAGGAAGGTTGACAGACTCCTAGGTCTGGAGAAGCTGAACCCTGTTCTGTTTCCATCCTGTATTTATGGGAGATTGCAAAGTCAAAGGGCTAATCAAATTCCAGCAAAACATGCCAAGACAGGAACTTTCAATATCGTACAAAAAACTCATCATTGAGTACTAGGAAACTAGATGTGTAACTCCCATGTTTGACAGACACCAGGTATGTCCCCAGGTCCTGAAATAATGAGAAATAATCCATTCTGACTTATTCTGTCGAGACAGCAAACTTTTCACACAGTAATTTTTGTCTGAGTTCAGTTTCCTCCCATTCAAGCAAAGTCAACTCTATAGTTCTACTGGCTGGAAGCCAAAGCAAGTAACTAAGGTCCATATTTCATGGTTATCATCCAGTGCTGGCCAGCAGGGACTATTAACTCATTTTCTTTCATCTTCTATGTATCACAGAGCATTAACTTTTGCCAGAACACTCTAGTAACAAGCCTAATGATTTTAGCTGAACTAGAGCATTTGAGTTTTCACAAGACTAGACTCCTCTATGTCCCTCCTAGAAGAGGAGGGGGTCCAGAACACTACAAATATGGACAAAACAAAGTCTGCCCAGATAACCCCAGCAGGAAAGCCAAACCAAGTTATTTAGGAAGCAAAACGCTCTCCTGATTCTCCTCAGCCAGATGAGTGGGGAATTCCTTTCCAAGCCCAGATCAAATATCAGTTTACCTTATGCATTAAAGCACATCCCTTTCTAGCCAAGCAACGAGGAAGACATCTAAGACATCTAAGAAAGAAGATTCCCTGGGCTCTCAGGAAGTACTCTTTCTCACAGTCTGCTGCCTCTTCTGTGGTTGAAGGCAGGAAAAAATCCAAACAGTCAAGCCAAAAGAAACCCATCTGGCTAATTGCACATCAAGGAAAAAAAACCCTTCTCAATCCCATAAGGCAACAGAGCAGAGATCCCCAAAGCAGAATATTTTATTACAGTCTTTGTCTTAATGCAGAGCTACAAATGTCACAAGCATGCTAGGTTCAGTGCAGACAAGCTTGATCCCCCAAACAAGCCAGCAAAGAGAAAGATGAAAGAGAGGTAATACATTGATTTGCAGATTTCAACACGGGGCTATAACTACCCAGCCTGTAATTGCATTACAGCACAGCTAAAATACCTAATCTCATCAACCTTCTGTGTCTGGTGTTGCTGGGTGCATGTGTGTGTGTCTGCTGTGTTGGTTTCTTGTTTTTAGGAACTGGAAAAAGCCCGAGGGCTGAGAAAAATCAGACTGCTGCATGTGTCAGAGTGGGTCAAACGGAGCTTCTGAAGGTTCTAGACCTTCAACTTAAAGTAATCAAGCAGCACAACTCTCCTGCAGCACAACTTGCCTGCTGTCAAAGTACCTTAAAAGTAGCAGCAGTAAATTTTGTGGCTTTCATACAAATCATACATTATCTGTTGCCATTTCCTCACAAGCATTTGTCAGATGCTTGTAATTTAATTATCTGTTAAATAATCGCTCCATCAAGGGTTGTTCTGGTGACTTAGCAGGATGCTTTTAGGGAGAATTAGTCACATTAGCTATTTCTACATAATAGGGAAACAAGAGTGTATTTAAGACGGACTTACTGTTATAGATGACTTTCCTGCTGTGTTCCCATGTTTGAGTAAGGACTTGGAGAGCTTCCTCTGAGAAACAATCTGCACGAAAATCAAAACAAAGGGAAATAAACCCAAATCTGTAGTAAATACATGGCTTATTGTAATTTCATTTTTATGTTGCTTTTTTTTTTTTGTATCAAAGTAGTGTCTTAATCCATGCTCAGAGTTAGCACAGAGTTAGTAAGACCATGACTGAGAAGAAAGGCTCCCCAGGAAGCCTGCAGACAGGATGCAATGGAAGAACAAAGCAAGCGGATGGGATCAAGCAGAATGGGAAGAACACCATTCACTGAGTTGAACAGAGTAACTCCTTCAATGACTCGAATCCTTTATTCAGACTGGCCTCTTCTGCCCACTGGACTTTCTTACAGGATCCCCACATTTAGTTATTCAGACAGCCAGGTTAAGCGTGAATTTCCCTCCACAGTACACACCTTGAAGAAGTCTTTGTATCTCTGTCTTGCCAGTTGGGATACTTAGACAAACAGCTTTAGCTGAGCAATCATTTCCCAGCACCGCTGTGTTAATTCTTCTCCAGATGTGTTATTACTGCTATATAGACTTGCACAATTGCTTAACTTTCTTCTAGCAGATCCAATGCTTTTCAGGATTGCAGAGAGCACCCAGTCACGTTTTACCAGCATTTTTCCCTTGATCCAAATGCCTTTTACAGAGACTGAATTGCAGACACCACCAAATGCATTCACCTGCCCAGTGCAGAGTCATTCATGCTATATGTGATTCAACCCCAAGTTTGGAAAGCAATCTCCCACCAAAGAGCAGTGGTACACATAGAAACAGTGTTTTCCTAACAACATCCCCTAGAACCATGTTGATATATCAAGGAAAGAAAAGTGGTTATCAAACCCTTTCCAAAAATGTCTCTTTTGGATCTTTCACCAACCCTTGGCTCATGGTTTAAGCCCAGCTGGCAGCTCAGCACCACCCTCCAGCGGGATGGCGGAGAGAATCAGAAGGTTAAAAGTGACAAAACTTGTGGGTTGAAATAAAGACAGTTTATCTCAGCAAAGTGAAGCAAAAGGCATGTGCACAAGCAAAGCAAACCAAGGAATTCATTCACTGCTTTCCACAGGCAGGTGGGTGTTCAGCCATCTCCAGGACAGCAGGGCTCCATCACACCTCACAGTTACTTGGAAAGACAAACACCATCACTCCAAACATCCAAACTTCTCCCACGTCCTCCTTCTTCCCCCAGCTTTTATTGCTGAGCAGGATGTCGTATGGTGTGGAACATCCCTTTGGTCAGTTGTCTGTATCCCCGGCTGACTGTATTCCCAACTCCTACTGCATCCCTCAGCCTGCTCACTGCTGGGATGGTGTAAGGAGCAGAAAAGGCCTTGACTCTACAAGCACTGCTCAGCAGTAGCTAAAACATCCCTGAACTATTAACACTGTTCCTAGCACAAATCCAAAACATCCCGCTATACCAGCTACCACAAAGAAAATGAACTCTACCCCAGCCAAACCCAGCACACCTCGCAAAAATCTGCACAATCTTCTCTATACATTTAAGTGCCCTCTGGTGAATGTTGATGCCTGATCAGCTCTGTGGCTTGATAGGATTTCTAATTCAACAAGCATCATTTTCCCCATCTCTCCTAGGGACTGCTTCAATTTGTATCTTTTCAAATTGCAGATGAACTACCTCTCTAGCTGCAGAATGACCACTGTAAGCTTTCAGGCTTGTCCATGGTTTTGGCATCACAATAACTCATGTACTAGTGTCCAGCTTAAAGCCTCATACTTTTGGAGTGCTAACCCACGCGCCTTTAGCCGTGATACTACAAACTCATCATCTACTGAACCTCTCTGAGATCATCTTCTCATCTTTTTGCTCACACCATGCATGTGCTTCCCAAGTGGTGTATTTCACTTAGCTATCAGCAGCTTGCTTTTAAACATGGCATCACTTTGTTTACGATAGTGTGTACATCTCCCTGCGGTAGTGTTTTTGAGGCCAACTAGGAAGCACATTCTGCCCAAACAACCTTTCTCTGTGATGTGATTTACATTTCACAGTACCAGAGCTCTGCTTCCTCTTCCTTCCTTAAACTTCAACAAGCAACTTCTGTGCCCTGAAGTTGTCTTTTCCAAGCATTTTGCCTCAGTTATTAGTTATGTTTTAGTGTCTTCAGATGGACTCAGTTAATACCCTAAACTGACAAGACTGAGTCTTCAAACCTTATATCAGCTGTCTGTATTTTCATTTTGGTTTTCTCCATTCAGAAAAGGGAACAAACATGTTCCTTTTCAAAGGGGATTCTTCAAACTCTTGTAATACAGCGTCAGTTGTCCTCCTCCAGTTGAATTAACTAATAGCTATTAAAGCATTAAATGCTTCAAACCCACTTTATAAGAGGTCTATCTTACTGGCATCCTCTTTGCTTGTACCCCACTGCTTGTAGTGAGAAGATGAACGCTATTTAAGCCTTCTTGGGCTGTCCTCCACATTTTCAGGGAGGAACCCACTGTGTTGGGTGTTTCAATCACTGGTTTATTTGGCTTTTTGCTTGTACCATGATGTGTTCAACACTGCTTGGATTCAAAAAGTGAGACAAGTACTTGCGAAATTTCAGCCTCCAAGTTCAGACAGCTCAGCACAATACAGCAACCTTGCCTTTCTAAAGCAGCAGTTGACTACAGCGAGAGAAGGATTCTGTGATATGTAAAAGTCAGGACATAACCATATCTAAAGTATTTACTAGTTATGATACATGCTCTCTTAAGCTCTGCCCTTCTTGTGTAAAAATAAGTACAACCCTTAAAGCACCTTTTTTCACAGCTATAACATCTCCCAAATGAAGCACTGAGGTAGCTCTGCCTCGCACTGCAGAAACTCTCTCCTTCTGCACGTGTTCACCTTTAGCCTGTTTTTGACAAAGCAGGATTTGTACAACTCTGATGTGCTTGTGTCTTTCTACCTATGCCCGAACCACTTTTGAACCCACCAAATTCACATGAATAGAGGCAGATAGTCAAAGATGCATCAAATGTGTGCTACATTTCAACATGAAGAGAGACCAGGCAGTAGGTAGATGCCAGTGACATAACTCTGCTCTCATGAAATAAAAGGTTTGGTTGATGAGTTCATCCCTTCACAGGTATCAAGAAACCCACTGGAAGGCATCAAGTTTAGATGTATATGTCCATAATGAAGGAAGTTTCATTCTGTCTAACTGCTCACAGAATTCCTGCTTTTTGGTAGAGCCAGTTTTATCACACATGACACTTTCTGTACCATACTCACCACTCTTCAAGATTTCTTTTGTTCCCTATCGTACTGATCAGCAAACAGTCTATTTACAGATGAATTACACCTCTCCCTGTCTTTGTTAAAGACCTGTGTCTGAAAATAGTTAATCAAAACAGAATACTGAGAAAAAAAGATATCCCTTCACAAGAAGAAATAACCTTATTACAGGAAATAGCTTACCAGTAGCCTAAAAGGTCTTTGAATTTAATTAGTATGTAGCATAGCAGCGCTTTCAGAGTTAGTCATAATAATAACTCCTTATATTAGCAAACTGAACTTTAAATTACTTTTCTAAAGACTGCCATAGTCATTCATAAAAGAAGACAAAGTACGTAAAAACAAAGCAGTACAATCTGTACAAGTAATTCTTTTAACTTTGCCTGGCAATATTCATCTAGAACTGAAAATCTTACAGCTTCAGAGATCATGCTGCAACAGCAAACCAAGAGATACCTGAGGTGTTTAAACAGGTAAAGTTAGAGAAAGTGCTGCACTGATGATTAGCCTGTGCTCTGAGTCAGCCCTGGTAAAAATGACATTCATATCTAATAAAGTACATTATGCATCCCACTAATGAATTGAGCAACTTCATTTGGAGGAGATCAAAGGCCAAGTATTTAAAGGTATTTAGATACTTAAGGAGGCATACAGAAATCTAATGAGATTTAGGAATTCAAATACCTTGAAAACACTGGTCCCAGGTCTTTAGCACCACAAAAGCAGTCAACAGCCTATTAAGCAAATATTCCCGTACAGACTACTTCAATTTAATTAATTCAGGTGCAATCACGGCTCTTTTAGCCTTTCTCCAATTCAAGAGCAAGGGGATTTGCAATGCCTGAAACTGAGCTAATAATCAGTCAGCATTTTCAAGTGCATAATCTGCTAATGGCATGTATTATTAAAAGCACACAAGAAACAATAATACTCATTACGATGAAAGAAGATTTGCAATATCATTCATACACAAATATATGTAAGGGAAATATGAAATCTCTAAACAATACTTGGAAAGGTTCTTGGCAGGAAAAGATTTACATCTCTGCAATTCTCTGTACTCTTTAGTCAACTAGTAGCAAAATGCTAGCTGAGCAAGTAAGGGAGTTGTGAATTGTAGCAATATTTTAACACTTGTGTCAATTATAAGAAACCAAACAAGGAATGGAATTACTCATTTGAAAATGGCGAAGACCATCCCTGTTAAGCAATGAAAGAAAAGCCACAAAGGCTATTCCCACCCTACAGACCGGCAATGGCTCACAGCATGTAAGAAATAGCTTTTCTGGTTCCTATAACTTCATGTTGTTGCAGGCACAGCCGAGCAGTAATCAAGAACGTCTTGGCAATGTATGTTTATTTAGTGCTGGACAGAAAATGATTATTCACTGAAATACTTGTAGTGAGTTCTTAAAGACCAGGCTGAGACTTCTGGGTGAAACTTCAGTGTCAAAAACTTCTCTTAAGCCACCTTCCTGTGTGCTTAAGAAGTTAACTTCAGCTATTAGAAAGTCTGAGCCCTTACTGTACTAAATAATGCAATTTCAATGCTTTATAAAGTATATGGAATATGAAACTAAACTATTCTGATGAGAGCATTAGAGAGGCTCAGAGCACACGAAGGCACTAAATCAAAAAACATAAACTAAACTTAAAACATAAATAGAGAAGGACTTGGTTTTGCTATCTTAGCTGAATACCATGGAAATTAGGCTACCCAATTTCAATTTCTGACAGTGTTTGTCCATCTAAGATTTTTTTTTCCACTGTTCTCTGGTGGACAAAAAAATCCAACCCACTAAATAAAAAAACCTCCAATAAATCTGTCTCCTGCCCCTTGAAACAATCACACTTCTTGTGAGCAACCAAAAAGGAACAGAAAGACAAAATCTTCAGTGATGAGATGGGGATTCAGTTGGAATCCTCTGGGTGAGTGGAGTGCTTGAAAACTTTTCCTAGGGTTGGGAAAGGGGAAAAATAAAGGGGAAAGAGAAGGGGAAGAATTTACTCTCCTCAGTTACAGATAACACCTGTAAAACCACCACCAAGGATGAACTGATTCATAGCACCGAAAGCACCTATATGAAAGCTAGAGGTCGCTTTTATACAGTGGTACCCCCAAACGGCAGTTAAAATATTACTGCTTGTGATTTCCCTGCTTCTCACTACAAAGACATACCACTGCCGCTGCTTGCCAGTGCCTATGCAAAGAACAGCAACTATTCAGAGTGAATCAAAGAGCTAGTAGACTAGTGGGCAGATGCACAGCCTGATGGAGCATCCCAAGCCATTTCTGTTGTAGCGGAAAGCAGGGTGCCAAACCACGGCTCTGCCCCAACACTCCTGCTCCAAAGGATGAGAGCTGCAATCTACAGCACCAGCTTGAGAAGGCTGCTATTACTCCCTTCCTCCCAAAGCAAGACCAGCTAAGTCATCCCTGCTTTCTTCACTATGGTTTGCTAATTCACACTTTATCACTCAAAGGCTACAAGTGTTTGTAAATGTTTCTACAAGAGATAGGAGTGAGGGTGCCTTTGCTTAGCTCTAGTAGGCAAACCCCAGTGACAGGAAGCCATTGTTATTGTAAGGATGGCAAAACACTTACTTAGACAAAGTCCAGAGAAGCTGTGAGATCTCCATCCTTGGAGACATTCAAAATGGGACTGGACAAGCCCCAGAGCAACCTGCTCTAACTTGTTTTGAGCAGCAGATTGAATTAGAGGCTCCAGAGTTCCCTTCTCACTGAAATTACTCCATGATTTCAACAGGAAGAGCACACATTCCCAAATGTCTGTGCTATCTCCTGTGTGGCATTTCCATTTCCCTGCAATTTCAGCTTTTCATTAGGCTCAGTTGAAACACACCCACCATTCTGTCACAGTACAGTCTCCACTTCCAGCCTCACACAAGTTTCTCAACCGTATTTTCCTTAAGGTTATTTCATGTGGGTTGAATTCTCCACTCAGCCTCGAATCCAAGATTTAACAGGTTTTGCCAGAACAAGCTGGTTGCATGCTCAAATTCTGTTACAAAGTATCTTCCAAGTAAGAATTCTGTGCACAGATACCTAAAGTTAGGGTAAAAACTAGAAATCTTAACTTTGTTGGAATTCATCTACTCTTTCTGTAGCTACATTCCTAAACCAAACCAAAACCAAAGGTAAAATCCAAACAACTTCTTTCACAAACACATCTGGACAACGGATGTTTCATGCACTTTTGTGTTTTAGAGGACAACACTGTCACAAAAAAAGTGGATAAGGGAAGAGCAACTGACATCATCTACCCAACTTGTGAAAAGCATTTGACACTGTCCCACACAACATTCTTGTCTCTAAACTGAAGAGACATGAATTTGACGGATGGGCCACTCAGTGGATAAGAAATTGGCTGGATGGTCACACTCAAAGAGTTGTCCATGGCTTGATGTCCAAGTGGAGACCAGTAACGAGTTGCGTCCTTCAGGGTTCTGTGCTGGGACTGATCCTGTTCTACATCTTTGTTGGCAACATAGACAGTGGGATCAAGCACCCCCAGCAAGTTTGCCAATGACACCAAGCAGTGTGGTTCGGTTGATAGATGGGAGGGAAGGGATGCCATCCAGAGGGACCTTGACACACCTGAGAGGTGGCCAATGCCAACCTCATGAAGTTCAATCAAGCCAAGTGCAAGGTCCTACACCTGGGTCAGGGCAATCCCAGGCACAGCTACAGGTTGGGCAGAGAAGTGATTCAGAGCAGCCTGAGGAGAAGGACTTGGGGGTGTTGGTTGATGAGAAACTGAACATGAGCCACTTCAGTGTGTGCTTGAGCCCAGAAACCCCCCTTGTGCTGGGCTGCATCAAAAGCAGCATGAGCAGCAGGTTGAGGGAGGTGATCCTGCCCCTCCGCTCTGCTCTTGTGAGACCCCACTTGGAGCACTGTATCCAGCTCTGGAGTCTTCAACACAAGAGCGATGTGGACCTCCTCCAGCAAGTCCAGAGGAGGCCATGAAGACGATAAGCATGATGTAAAGTTCAAAAACAAGAGGGGGGAGGGCAAAAAAAAAACAACCAAAAAAAGCCTAAATGTGAGATCAGAGTCCTCCAGGCTACATTACTGTGAACAGATTTCACACTGTTATTATTTTTTCTTGGTTACCATTAAAATTACACTGCAACCAACCCAGCTGTGTGCTATTTTTAGAGATCAAATCATTATAAAGACATTTATGCTACAGGCAGCAGCAATGACATTTTTTCCCCCTTCTTTTTCAAGCCAATTAAGCAAGAACATCATAATAACTTTTTCCTTTATTTCTCATTCTTCTTGGTGCTATAGGAGAGCATATTTTCATTAAGGCCACAAGTAGTCTGTCAAAAAGAATGGACTTTATAGTGCACTGTAAACATCCTAAACACTGGTATTTTCATGTTGAACTTTCAATTTAGTCAATATATTTCACATTAACTCCCTCACTGACAGGACTTATCCTCTTTCAGCATGTTCGGGAAGAAAAACAAAAGGGATTCATGTGTGGTGGGGCTGAGGGAGCAACAACAAAAGGTGAGAAAATAGGAGACAAAAGCTTTGCAGCATCTTCCATACCAAGCTACCATGTTCACGTTACAAACTTATTAGAAGTATTGCAAAGGATAATTGAGATGAAAGCATCCCTCGGTCTCATCACACAAGCTACCACAGAATGGAGAGCAAATTTACACTCAGCTCAGGGAAACTGAGACCATCCTTGGCATTGCCATTATGGACCTGTGTTATGAGACCACTGCATAACAAGAAGTCTGCCAGTTAGAAATAAACTGTGATACCCGCGGCACTGTAGTGTGCTACCAGTCAGCAATATAGGAATTGACAGCAGACCTGGCTCTAATGACCTCTAGATATCGATCCTGTGAAGAAGACTCATCACCACCTTAAATTTAGTAATCTAAAAAGTAAGGTATCTACTCTAAGCCAGCTGTCCAGACTCTCTTGATAACTGATGGGGAAAGACAGGTATCTCCTGAAGGCAATTTACCTTAATCTGTGATGGAACTGCTGGAACTGCCTGTTTCTCTCCACTGAACTAAAGACGGAAATCAGAAGAGTAACTTAGTTTAGACACCTAACTTTTGGATGATTGAGACTCAGGTAAATGAATCCAACCCTACCTCTCTATTTGCCGAATCACCAGGCACTACCCTGTGTGAATAAAGTATAACTGTAAGCATTCCTTGGACTTGGAACTTGCTTTAAATCCCATATGATGTTAGGAACAACAGTTTTCTTCCAAACCAGTCTATTTCTCATCATTGGTGTAATGAGCCTGAGCTCTACTGTACGGGGCCAAGCAGATGCTCAGTTTCCTATAGCACTGGCTGACTTGAAGCTATATTACAGCAGTAAATCAAAGCAGCAGCAGTTCTTAATTATCCTGTTCAAAGCATGAACGAAGAATTCTGTCATGAACGACAAATCTCACCCACCAGCCATCTAACAAAGCGCTATATTTCATATACATATAGGAGATGAGCAACGAGGGGAAAAACAGCGGTGATACCTACTTGTCCAAGAGTGCACTCCATGCCACCAAGAAAGTCTGCTTCCTTCAGCCCATTGTGATTGCTGCTGATGTCATGGACTTCAAACCGCAACCGCTGCACCTCTTCGAAATAGAAGTCCACCGTGAACAGCTTGGAGAAGACAGGATTTATACAGGTCCGAATCACTTCTGTCCTGTCAACCTGCCGAACGGAAAAGAGATCATACGAGTGGTTTCTCTGTCTACCAGTGATGGACACCAATGAGCTCCTCGAATATAGTTTGTTCATTTACCAGGATTGACAGCTATGACTGTGGCCACAGAACTGCAGTTCCGTGCAGGGCTGGCCACAGGCACCAGGTAAGGCCAGCTTCCCTTCTAGCAAGTCTTTGGCAGATACAGGGCACAGTCTGCTGCCTTCTCTGCAGGGTGAGCAATGGCTGCCCCCCTCGTTGGGTATACTAGATCAGTCAGGTGTCAGAGTTAGGAGCTAGGCAAAATGACTGTCATGTGCTAGATTAATAACTGAGAAATTAACTATAGAATAATTACAGAATTTACATGTCCAGCAATACCCATCCATCACTGCAAAACTGCAGCACAGCGATACGGTTTTATAAAACTTGTTGAAAAAACAAGCAAAACCCCCAGTAATTACTCATTTTGGACAACTTGCGTGATTAAGGAGTGGAGAACTGGATCCACTGCAAACAACGCTTCTTAAAAATATATCCATTTTTCCACCTCGCTACATTGCATTACAAGAATCTGATTGATTATATGCTGCTTATTGCTACTTCTGAGCCTTACAACTGCTAAAGAAACACCATGAAATCTATATTGCTGCTTCTTCAAAAAAGTCCTCATAGAGCACTTTCTAGTTCTCTTAAAATGTAGTACTTGGGTTCCTATTTTTGAAGAAGGCCTTTGCTACTTTTCATTATGATGCATGTGATTGGTGACGCTCTAAGCAATGAAGCAATTTCCTTTTTTCCACTCTCTTTGCTCTGGCACTGGTAAAAAACCCTAATATTTCTGTAAGATTAAAGGAACTGATCCTAAAATGCAGTAGGACTTGGGCACATCAGTCACTAGACAGGAGGTGGCTGGTGTGTCATGCAACAGACAAATTAAATTGCTCAGAGGAAGAGTGATGAGATCCTTTGTCCAATTCCTGATCAGGAACATCTGCTGTGCAAAAAATGACAGCCGCTTGCTTCACTTTGCAAAGTTTATAATGCATTAGCCTTGCTAGTTATCGGCAAGGACACAAAGAGTCAAGCAAATCAAAAGCAGAGGGAAAAAATGTGCAGTTCCTAGTAGCACAGATTTATTTTAGTGCTCACCAAGGGTGTCAGATTGACAGCTCTAACAGCTGGAATTCTTTAGCTAATCATCAAACAGATGCTACCAGTCATTGACTAGATGCAAACCAGTGCTACCATTGCTGTCTTCTCACACAGCTGTGTCAATGTGCTCTGACTATGCCGAGACCATCACAAAAAGGCAAGTGGCGTTACTTACAAATTCAGTTCTTCATATCTTTGCTCAGACTAACTAAAAATGATGGTTCTGATAACAATGATGCAAAGCATAGTAAGAATGACATAAGTGAGAAAGGATACCAGCTACCTTCATTCAGGTGCTTAGCCTGTCTCAGAAATGTTTTGATCCTCACTTGCCATCAATCAGTGTGACTTGAAATCATCATTACTGCTACAAAATAAAACATTCCTGTGTCAGATGACCAGTCAGTTCAATGGGATGTCCCCGAGATCTCTTCTAAGTGGAAAGTGATTTGATGCACTTGCAGCAGAGCGGTCATCTCATGAAATAGCTCATCAGCAGATCCAAAAATCAAAACATTTAAATGATCCGTGTTAAATCTTTCTTCGTAGCCACAGCAATCTCCTAAACCCATTTCTGTTTTCGTAATTTAATGGTGTCATTGTAATTGCTTCACTGGTATAGCAGATCTCCTCAGGAAGTAACTCAAGTTTCCCTGTTACCAGTTCTCATTTGAACTTTGCTGCCGGAATGTGGGGAAATGGTTCTTCACTGTGAAATGCAGCAAGATTTACCCTTGTGCTCAACACAGGTTAAATACATGACTGTTCAGGAAGTGAAGTGCCTGAAAACAGAGGCACAGGTCTGCACACAGGGACATTAAGAACTTCCATGTCACACAGTGATAAGTCACTGTTTGCTTTTTCTAGCCTGTGATTGACTGATGTTCTTCCCTTGACAGACATCATACTGAAATATAGCCATTTCACTGAATTTCCCCAGTCTTTCCACATTATTGAGATGATACATCAATCCTGCATGTCAGAGCATGGGATTACGTGAGAAAAATCTATATGAAGGAAACAATGCCAACAGCTCCACAAGTGACACAAAATTCTTCATGCCTGCCTCAGCAGCTAGCAGCATGCAGTAGCATTAGCCCTGTTAGTTTACCTTGTCTTCAGTCTGCTTTGTCAGCATATTTCACAATTACCCTTCTCTTTGGCTACAAAGTCTGGCAAGTCCTCAGCACGGGAAGCCTGGCTTCATTCCCTCTCTTCAACTCATGACAAAGAAGCAGTGGCGATCAGAGAGCAGTTCAATAAATCCACTAACTCTCATGGAATGCTCTAGATTAAAAGATGCTACATAAACACAAGGTATAATCTCCGTTTGACTTCTGCCACCTACCAGAGGCTGTTCTTTCTTGAGTATTCCTGCTCTCATGTTCAATTGTAAAGCCTTCATCATCCCTTTAGAAATACTGGAGGAGCATGAAACCTTAATGAAAACTGGTGAGAATACTATTGCTAGGTGCAGTTTCATGCTGATAATCATCAAGGAGGACATGATCAACTGTGATGTAGACACTTACAAAACTCAAAAAGCTGACTTGTTTTTGACCACAACAACTTTCCCCATACTTGCTGGACCTGTTTCGTTGAAAGCAAAATCCCATGTCATGTTCCAAGACAACCTGAAACACAGATCCATACAAGATGTCAACCTCATGCCATATGTCCTTAATCTTATTGTCACCCAAAATCAGTAATAGCACTTCCACGGATTATGAAGGCTCAAATGCTTAAGGAAAACACAGTCCCTTTGCCCAGCTTCATCAACTGAACATTCAAAAAGCCGGAACTTCTCAGCTTGAATGTTCTCCGAAGCACAATGAACACCACCAGCAACCACATTAAATCTCAATTACTTCTGCAGAAGAGAGCTTTTAAGTCCAACAACAGCATGCTACAAGCAAGTGGAACTTGCACTTTTGGTCTTGTTACACAAAACACGAAACTATTGGGCAATTTAATCCTGAAGGCAGGTAGATTTCCCAAGGTGGGTCATACCCACAGCTTTAGGATTTGAGCCATCTGTTATTTTAACAGAACAAGGAATTTCTCCAATTTATTAAAGGAGAATGAATTTTCAAAAGAAACAACTGACAGCTACATGCACCTTTGGGCGGTGCCAACAGTTTAAATTGACCTTAAAAAGAGCAGTGCTTCAGCTGACACCACAATCTGAACATCTGCTTCATGGTACAGCTTTACCTGTACTTTCCCTTCAAGGACAATTTATACAGAGAAAAGGACTTGCATCTTCACCTCCCGGGATGGACTCATGCTGCTTTCCCTCTTCATCTCTTTGGCCCTTGTCACTCCACAGAAGGAGGCACCCTGCTGAGCAGCCAGGATTACTTGGCAGGCCCATCTGGATGCAGCCACCCTGTGAGCTTCCCCTTGGGGAAGTATGAATGACATACAAACACCAAAGTAGGGCTCTGCAGTGTAAAGCGCCATCTCAACAGCAGGAACTGAAGTACAGAGAAGAAAAGGACTTCTTGCTTTGGGCCTCCTGAATCCTCTCAATCAAACCTGGAGGAAGCCGGAAGCTCGGTTTGAAAGTTGTTTTCTTTCTGTACTGCTCACTGTGGATGGACAGGTAGCAGAAATATTCGCCTGCTTTCCTGTTGACCCACCATCACTCCTGAAGAACTGCAAACCTGTCTTTGCAGTCAGAAAGCATCAAATTAAAGGAAGCTCAAAAGACAGATGGACAAATGCTAAAATTCAGGATTCTTAAGCTGTTTGCACCTTTTGTCTGTGAGCTGCTGAAAAGCAGTGAGCTTTGCAGAACTGTGATACACATGGTCATTTCAGTGAGGAAACAATCCTAGCTGAAATTTCACTGACAAAGAAGTAATTCAATGGTCAAAGTCCTGGCTGAGGAGCTCCTCTCTTATCTTCAACCACTAGTTGAAAAGTGAAGTTGAAAAAGAGCCAGCCTCAGGAGGACCTTTTTTCTTCTCCTATCAAAATTAGAAGAAGTGAAAGCTATTGCATATAATACCAGGATGATTAAGGATTACGTAGAAGCTTACTGTCACCTTACCAGGCTATCACGTGATTATAAACACAGCTTTCTCAGCATGCCCTTGGGAACCAGGGAAACAGACTTATCTACAGGACCTGAAGCTCTGCACCTCAAAGCCACACTTTAGCACAGGTCAGCTGTGTGGAGAACTCAGTATCCCACACAAATAACTGGTACCTATCTACTCTCCACTATGTTTCCAGCAAACACGTAACTAGCACAAAAGCAACACATTTTCACTGCTTGTGACTTGACATCTTTGAGGTGCCAAGAGTGAAAGGGCCATGGAGAATTCACCATCTTCCCACCAAAGGGACAACTCTTTGGGGGAAATTCTTATCAGGCTCGTGAACTAGCATAGTCAATGTCAATGCTGCTACAGCTGTCTCATCAACTCAGGAAAATCTTTGGTCCACAGAACTATGGCCTGCAAACTTTTATTGCTGCTGCATTTCCTGAAGCGTTTAAAAAAAATAAACCCAAAACAACCAGTTGAAAAGCCAGAAACATGCAAATTCCATTAAATTGGAGGTTGGAACTAGATGATTTTAAGGTCCTTTTCAACTCTATTCTATGATTCTATGAAATAGAGAGTGGGTGGTGCCACTCTTCAGCCCAAAGCATGCTTTTTGTGGCTGTTACACTTTCAGCAGGTTGTTAGACCAACAAATTAACCCACTGTTCCCTATACATTTTACAGGACAGCAAGAGGAAGCCAACAGGCTGTATTTTCAGTGGAAGTCATTATAAAACACTGATTAAGTTGAGAAGAATCACATTTGTCAGCTGAGATGAAAAAATGTGCATTTTGAAGGGGTAGCATTATTTTTAGGTCACCTGAATTTTAACAAGACTGAAAATTGGCATGATAGAGTCCGTTCCATGAAGATTTGATACCAAGCACAAAGCAATCTACACTTTGCTTGGGAGCTCCTGAGGAAGTTAGTAATAATCTTTATTTATTTATTATTATTATTAACAGCGCTTTCACACTGTCACAGATCTATCCAACAAATGAAAAGTCATTGCAAAGGTTGCCATAATTTATAGCCCTTATTTTCAGTTTAATTGACATTTCGAAACAGTGAAAAGAAACCAATAGGTCTCTAACTCTTTTTAGGCTGTAGAGCTCAATGCTAAGCACAACATTGCCCACGTCAGCAAAAACCTTAACATGAACAGCCTGGAAATTACCTGCAAGTAGTTTCTTTTATTTATGTATCTACATATATATATGTTAGATAGCTTGTAAACCTCCAAGTCACAGCCATGAAGACCTGCTTCCAAGCACGGGGAAAACTAATACACAGAAACAGCCCAGGCCTCAAGGGGCTCCAGTCTGAACAATTGGAATTACAGTAAAACAAGCATTATTATTTCTTGTTGAAAAGTTCTTCATTAAGAAAGCCCCTTTCTCTTTTCAGGGCCATTGACTGGCTTCTGCTTAATTACTTCTACTTTCTCAGTTTTCATTGCTCTGAAGCAGGAAACAGATAATTTATACTATATAAATACTATGTATAAATTCACAGAATCACAGAATCGTTAGGGTTGGAAGGGACCTTTGGAGATCATCTAATCCAACCCCTTGCCAAGGCAGCAAAAAACCTGTGGGTGCAATACAGGCTAACTACCAGTGGCAGGCAAATAATGGTAATGTTATTCAGAAGCCAAACGGAGATCATTTCAGCTGGGATGGGAAGGACGCTCAGTTCCCAGTATGAAGAAAGAAGGATCTAAACTGGCTGTGAACCCTTGTGCTGGGGGAATCCCCAGTTTTGGGGAACAAAAGACATCTCTGGGAAAGATACAGCAGAACCTTTTAGAGCTTTAAGACGATTTAGATGTCAAGATCAACCTCCTAGGTAAGTCTAGGTTGCATAAAGATAATGGAAAGTACAGAGTACCCCTCCCACTCAAAGTCATTTAGGAAAGATCAAATATGAGAGAAAAAAAGCGAGTGCTCGATTAATGCATTAACGCATAGTCACACCATCCCTCAATGCACCAGGTACCTGCTTTTAGTTTACTCTCCTCTGGAAAGAAATAGTATCATTTCCTTCAAATAGCTCTGGGAGTTAGAGGACACTAAAGCTCACATCATGGAACTCACATCTTTTGGGTTGGAGTGATGATTTTTAGTCAATGTATGGACTGCAATGAAAGCAAACAGATTAAAACTGATACTTTGTTGATAAGCTTCCATGTAATCCTCTTGGATCTCTAATTGCTTTCCTAATAACATTGCTGATGGGAATCTATCTGCATTTGTCAGTGCTGGGAGTCCTGTTCTGCCACAGTTCTGTGACAATTTTAGTCAGACGACATTGACACAATCTGGGTAAATTCTGACCCACTATTTACTATCATTAAAAACCTCCTATCATGAAAAAGCATGTAAAATATTCAAAACACCATATAAAAGATTCAAAATCAACACATTGGTATTAATGTTAATTAATTTGCATTAACATATTAATGTACATTATTAAAATAGCAATTTTTTTATTAAATCCCACTTAAAATATTTTTTCCTTTTTTTTACAAAAGACTAAAAGGCTAATTTGGCCTAGTGATAAACTGCCAACTATCTAATATATACACACCCAGTAAAAAACTATACCTAGCACATGTGGTTTTAACACAGGGGATGAGCCCTATTTGTTGTGTGCCTCTAAGTTCAAAGATAGCCAGGCATTTTCCAGGGAAAGAGCATGTTACTGGAGCAGGAACTCAGGTTAAACAAGAAGTTTGGAGGCTTTGATGAAACTTTTGCCTGGAAGGGTTTGAAAATAACCCGGCTGCATCTTCTGGACATCAGAGGTTTACACCAAGGTGCCTGCTTTGCCTGATTCAGAGCAGAAATGCCAGCTTGGGTCCTGCAAACACATCCCTGGCTCACACTGTGCCCGTGTACACACAGTGCACACACACACAGGAGCTGCCAAGTGTCTGCTCACACTGTGCCTGTGTACAGTGAATGGAATTGCTCACGTCAAACCCCTATATCATATTCTGGTAAGAAGTTCAGAGCCTTAACAATGTAAAACTGGCAGCTATAGAAACTCTGGTATTAAAGAGTCCTCTTCTGAGGTAGTCAACACATTGTGACCCACCCATACGTGATGCAGAGGGATCTTACAGAAACTGCTCAGTGGCAGGAGATATCCATGTGCTCTGCTCCCTGCATATTTAACAAGCGCTCAGAAAACATCAACACAAGTGGATAATGACCTGCATCAACTAATGGATAAGGTGCTGTAACCCACCCAGATGTGATTACACTGGCATAATTAAAAAGAGAATGCATTTTTTCACTGAAAACTCTTGAATGTTACCTCAAACCCGAGACCTGCAGCCTGGATGCTAAATCTCCCTTTACTTTTATATCCCAAACACAGCCCAGATGTTCAAAGACTATGATGACCACCATTTATTATTCCTCAACCTTCATTTGATGTTGAGAGCTTCAATTCAATCTTAATTTACATGTCTCTGAGGACACTGGCTTTTTGTAGAGAGCAAGAATGGTCCTTTAAGTGGGCATAACAATATTCACATATTGTACCACTTAGCTCCACTCTCCACTAGCCACAAATGCTAGTAAGCAGTGCAGTGCCTGGCAGCAGTCTGGAAGTCAGAGCAGGCAGCCATCTGAAAGCTCTTCAGTCATAAACTCACAGTTTCCCCCCAGATCAGAAAGTGAGCCTTAGGAATACAGATCCGCACTGATGGAGTTTTGGTTTATTGTTATTTGGTTGCTCATTTTTAGTCTGCTTGGAGGGAGAAAGAGTCTTCCTTGGTTTTGTGCAAGGGACAGTTTTTTGTCAAGGCATGCATCAATAACTTGACTGCTTTCCTGCATACTGATGGTATTTTAACGTGCCCTGATCACCTAAAATTTCTTTTCTTCAAAAAGAAATTCTTTTGAATATTCTTTTGATTCACGATGCAGTGCATGATCTTGCCTGTGCAACGAAAAATGCTACATTACTGGGATTTGGAATATGATTGAAAATGTGGCAAGTACCTGAAGGTTGCTTCTCTCAAATGCATTGCTTGGGAATCCCCAGTTCATTACCAGAATCATAGAATCACAGAGTGGTTTGGGGTGGAAAGGACCCTAAGATCACCCAGTTCCAACCCCCTGCCATGGGCAGGGACACCTCACACCAGACCAGGTTGCTCCCCGTCCAACCTGGCCTTGAACACTGCCAGGGATGGGGCAGCCACAGCTTCTCTGGGCACCCTGTGCCAGCGCCTCAGCACCCTCACAGGGAAGAACTTCTGCCTTAGATCCAACCTGAACTTCCCCTGCTTCAGTTTGAACCTATCATCCCTTGTCCTATCACTACAGTCCCTGATGAAGAGTCCCTCTCCAGCATCCTTGTAGCCCCCTTCAGACCCTGGAAGCTGCTCTGAGGTCTCCACGCAGCTTCTCTTCTCCAGGCTGAACAGCCCCAATGTTCTCAGCCTGTCACTACAGAACAGAAGACTGTACTCAAAAAATTAGATTCTGCTGTAGCATTGGGCTACAAAGAAATGAATTCAAACTTACTCTAATCAAGATGAAAAGTATTTATTTGCTAATTGCACCTTTCATCACTCCAAAATGGACTTGCAGAATTAATGTTTAGTATTTCCACCTTTAGGTAATCTCTCATCCTGGGCACTGGGCTTCCACAGCAATTACAGACGTGTTTCTGATTTGCCTGACGTTCTGGAGGGCAAGAGATTCAGAAGTTTGACAAACGTGTTGTAGTGCCTGCCCAGTCAAACAAAAGCGCAGGTGCTTGCTGCTGCTGAGTAGCACTTGAGTCTGCAAAGGGGCCTTTGGAAGAGTGCATGGTGGCACACGAGAGCAATCTGACATCATACCACTCCTCAGGAACATGCAGGTAATTGAAAGGAGAGAAAAATTAAGTCATGGGATGATCCTTTGCTCACTGAGTATCAGTAGGACTGCATTATACTAAGTAGGAAACCTACACTGCTTCACTAATTTGCTCTTTAATTAAATGTCTATAAATAGTGATTTGATAATTTATTTATACTGAGAAAGATCTCTTGCCTTATACACTCAGGTAAGTTAAGCATAACTAATATGGATTCTCATATAGGTTAATGACTTATGTCAACTGATACAGGCCTAGTCAAGTTGTTAGTTTAAGAAATTCATTTGCTAACGATGTGCTTGCAATTAGAGATTTATTAATTTACTTTTAATGTTGTAATTAAACTGCTAAATCAATTATATCATCGAGGCATTAGCAGCAGGAAGGCAATGCACTATTACACAAAACACACACTGCTATACCAGGCTTTTCCATTTATATAGAAGTAAGAATTTAACAAGGCCTGTTTAAGCCAGCTCAAGTCTTCCCACACAACTGGGGAACTTGGACCATAATTATAACAGATTTCTTAGGACTCAAGTCCATTCAAAGCAACTCTCATTCATTCTTTCCTTTTACACATGCATGTTACAAAGCCCGTCAGTGGGGTTGCCATTTGCTGAAACCATAGCAGCCCAACAGCTTGATCTGCTCGCTACCCAGGAACAGCAGTGGATGCCTTTCTGTGAGCTACTACAAAACCCAGGGAAACAGGAGATGGCATTTGTTTTTCAGCCCAATTACACCCACAAGTACACATTCTGGCACCGAATAGTACACAACTAACTGATTAGAGGTAGCTGAGCAAGTTTAGCTGAGCTGTATTACAGTTTTGGAGACAGCATCTTATCAGACTTGTGACTTGGAAGCTCTTTGGTTTTCATTACTCTTGAAGGGCATCAGTGAGTTATAGTTACTGTATTTGCCTGGGAACATCTATTCCAAAATGATTTCTGGAAAACAAAAACCTTGTAATCAAGCCCGTTATACATGGAGCCTAACCAAAGCTTAATCTGACATGACCACAATTTTCCCTTCCTCAAAAATGACTGCAGCGAGGGATGTGCTACATACAGGGACCTATTTTTACTAAATCTGACTTGCCCACAGAACCCCAATGGGCAATAAGCAGCCCAAAGCTATTTCCTGTAATGGCTGCAGGCTCTCCTGGGAAGTGTAATGACTTCCACTTGCTTGTAAACAATATGCCTGACATACATCAGGTATATATAGCACACATACACATCAGTCCCTCTTACATCCATGGTAATGTATAAATACTGTTTGGCATATGTACAGCTGTGGAGCAGATTCAGGTGTGCAGAGCGCATCAAACCCACCCCTGGTAAAACTCTTCACAACAGCAAGGATGCAAAGTGTTGACTTTTTCAACTAGTGAGCACAAGATTTGATTCTAAAAGACAAGTGCAGTCTTGCGGGTACTTCCATTAAGTGAAAGTAGTCCATGTATCTACTCCTGTTTCCTAGTATCATGTTCTACATGTTGTAAATACAGGCTTATTGGTATGAATTATTCATGCTCCATAATGATCCAATATTATCCTGCTGATGGTATTACTTTAAAGCTGGAATTTTCAAGGGAGTTGGTTTCTCCAAAGCTTTAGTAAGTTGTTATTTGAGGCTGTAGGGACAGAAAAATAAGGAAGTTTCCCTGTGCACAAAAGAGCTCAAAAAAAGAGGATTTCCTCATGTGCAATATATACTCTTCAGCAGCTGATCTGCTATTTTACCAGGTGCCTTAGCAGATGTAAGACTGTACTCAGAGTTATGTGACATCTTAGCAAAGTAACTTTGAATGTCTTCAGTAATTCACTTGTGTGAAGAAACCCTCCCCCCCCAATTCAGCACTTCCACCTGCATTTGCAAAAGCACCCTATTTATATCAATTAATTCATAGAATCACAGAATGGTTTGGGTTGGAAAGGTCCTTAACATCATCCAGTTCCAACCCCCTGCCACGGGCAGGGACACCTCACACTAGACCAGGCTGCTCCAAGCCTCTGTGTCCAACCTGGCCTTGAACACTGCCAGGGATGGGGCAGCCACAGCTTCTCTGGGCACCCTGTGCCAGCGCCTCAGCACCCTCACAGGGAAGAACTTCTGCCTTAGATCTAACCTGAACTTCCCCTGTTTCAGTTTGAACCCATAAATTCAATACACAATTTCAGAGGGTGTTTTTTCCTCATTCTTGGTTCAAGAGAGATTCGAACATTATTCAGCAATGTTTTGAGAGTGGTCCCTCAATTTTTAATTTTTTTCCTCAAACTTCATTTTGCTTCATTATAAGTAACCAATTTCCCATCTCTGCACGTCCTCTCTTCATTTCCCAACTAATCTCCTAGTCCTGCAGATCCTGTCAATCAGAGCTATTATTACTTCCCGTGCAATACAGAAGTAAATCAAGCCCCAGACCAGCAACAAGTTAATTAAACCTTTACTTAGTAACTAAGTCTGAAAAGGTGCTAATAATTCCATGGCTCGAACAAAACTCACTTCAAGGCTTTCCTGTCTTATTTAGGTCATAAACTTAAGAAAACACAAGCCTAACAGCATGAAGAGAAGAGCCTAAGCCAAGGAATATTTAATCACAGTGAAACAGTACCTACCAGTTTCTTTCTTCACCTCCTTAGAGCACACCATAAGGGTAAGAGAGTTTGGGATTTTTACAACAGAGTGTGAAGGGTACTGACTACTTTAAAGATGGACCATTTCATGATGCAATATATTCCAGCATGGCATATTTCAGCACCAGGCACTCAGGGGGTTTAACTTATGATGAAACAGTCAACAGACAGAGCACAACATCCTGTGGAAGATACTGTCTATTAGGAGAGCTGTCAGTACAGCTACAGATGAAACTTAGGCCAAAACCACCACAGAATACCTACATCTGAGCAACCTTCAGGTAAACCCCATGGAACTCATGGTAACCCCCAGGAAACTGCAGACGCTAATGGCCACAATCAGTAAGTAGTGTCAGCAGGATCTGGTCTTCTTGGTAGAGTTTAGCTATGACTGAAGCTATGAAGAAGCAGCTTGCAGAAAGTTAGACTTTGATGAAGGCTTGCCCAGGCTTAGTCCAGGGCTGCCCTCGTGAAGCTCATATTAAGGTTGGCTTTAGGCACAAGCAGACACATAAGCATGAGAAAACACAGCCTCTGACTTAGAGGGTAGAGGCGTAATGTTCAGCACAACCAAGCACTGGTTGGAGCTTGCTTAACTACTTACTATTTCATAAGCCACTTTGTCTTTCTGCACGGGGTCTGAAAGTTTCATTTTGCTGACACTGTTGAAAAGCTATCACACAATCATAGAATGGTTTGGGCTGGGAAAGGACCTTAAGATCATCTAATTCTAACCCCCTTGCCATGGGCAGGGACACCACACACTAAATAACGTCCGTCAACTGCTCCTGGGATGAAATACATCACTGAGAGACACTGTGGCTAAAATATCCTGCATTTTATCTACTTTTTAAAAGAAAAAGGAAGAAAAATGAATGCAACTTAATACGATCAAGTATTTTATGGTCCCAAGAGGCTGCCATGCTGGACACACAGAGAAGTACAACATTTGGCAGTAATGCTCTCCTGTCTTCACCTTTCAGTGCCTGTAAAGCTGTTATAAACCAAAGAAAGTTTTCAGGAGATTTCAGTTCTCTCTCTCTGTATCTGACGTATTTGCCTGATACCAGTAATTTTGAAGTCAACAAAACTCAAATATGCATTTTCACGTCTTCCTAAACAATGGAAATGGAAAACAATGGAAATCACTAACACTGTTATTACATATCTCCAGTGTGAAAAGGGTTCAATTTTGGTTGCATAAAACAGAGGAAGTTTTCTAAACTGGCCTTTCAGCACAGTAACATCCTAACATATTACAGGCATGCTGGTTTTCAACTGATACATTTAGAAAGTTTATCCAATGCTTCCATCAAACCAAATGAATTTTAACACCTGCCCTCCACATGTCTCCTCTAAAATTCCCTTTGACAAGGTTTCTTTTCAATGCCTTTTCTTTGCATCATGGCATGTTCTATTAACAAACTGATACAAAAATGAGAAATAATGTAAATAATGCTTGATGGAAGCTTATCCTCAGACCTGGAATACTCTAGAAAATTGTTCCTGTTGTACAGGCTTGGCAGAAGAGACAACACATTTTCATTCTGCTCCAATGTAAGAGACTTACAGCAATGCATTTATTCTTCTCCTGCACCAACAGTCCAACCGAAAACACATGACGGTTGAGAGAGGATGCTCTCAGTAGTAGTTCCAGCTCAGAGCCTTATGCTGACCACAGGCTGGGCTCATTAAGGCTGAATTTAAACAAGGAAGAGATGGGTTCAGGCACACTGCACATACCCTCACTGACATGTATTTTGGTGAAAACCTTCATCATGCTGCTACCTACCCAACCAACTCTGGTGTTAGGTACTCTCTGGTATGGTCCAGCAAATCCTTTAGGACCTTTTAATGATTGACAAGGTCAAAAAACCTCTCCTTGTAGCGACCAAGTATAAGAGGGATCTTGGCTGAACCACACAGTGAAAACCAGGAGCAGCATGTCAGGGCACAAGCTGCATTGACCCTATTACTCTAAGAGTATTGTCTGTGTGTAGATATCACCAATAGACCCCTTAGGCCATTTCACTACTGATGGGACACTGGTAGGTTCCTCTACATGTGTAAGAAGTCCAACCTGGTCTGTTGTGTGCTTGGAACTCCAGCTGCCAGCCCTGAAACACTTAAACAACTGCACTAAACTACTTATCCCAACATAGAGCTGCAACCCAGGACACTGAGCCAACTCTCACGGCATAGTGAGAAACAAACCCAGGACCTGCTTCCTGCCAGGCTGAAGCAGTAGCATTAGTGGTCTAGCAGAGTGACATACTGTGAAATGGGGAGAAGACAGGTGAAGAGCTAGCATGGCTAGAGTAGAATAAAGGCTAGGGAAAAGTGACAGCAGTAGGATGAAGCTCCTATGATACAATCAGGAGTGGAACATTGTTCATCCTGCTATCTTATTGGCATTCTGCAGAATAGAAAGATAACAGTATGAAAGCATAATTATCACAGACACTCTGCTCTCTTCAGCTTTAAATGAAGAGATCCAGGTGAGGCAGCTAACAACCATGACAAAACATGTCAGTATTGAGATACAAAAGAGACATCAATCTGCATCTCCAGAAGGTCAACTTGTTTTAAACTAAGAGCACCCCTTTTTATAAATTCCTGCTGTTCTTTTCTCATAGGACAACCCCTCTATTTAATCAGATGAAAGAGCTTAAAGAAAATGCCTTGCTTTACCTAGACACATTGAAAAACAGGAAGAAAATAGTACAATCAAATAATTACTCATTGAGTCTTAAGATCTTTACTCCTCTTTTCTTTGTCTACGTCAATTTTCTACCTTTACTTTTATTTTCTTGACAGTAAAGGATAGCTTTGTATTTCTACCAGTTAGCAGATTTTATCTTGTCTCTAACATCACTTCCTGCATTTGCACAACACAAATCTCTTAGGACTAAATGTATTCAACAGTAGCCTTTCATTTCAGGCATCTCTGTCTCAGGGTCTATCCATCTAGATATGTGCAGTCTTATTTCTAAGGCTGCTGTGCTCCCAGGCCTCCAACTGATTCCAGTAAGCACTGTAAGCACTCAGCACTTTTCACAGAATCATAGAATCACAGAGTGGTTTGGGGTGGAAAACCCTTCCACTAGACCAGGTTGCTCCAAGCCCCTGTGTCCAACGTGGCCTTGAACACTGCCAGGGATGGGGCAGCCACAGCTTCTCTGGGCACCCTGTGCCAGCGCCTCAGCACCCTCACAGGGAAGAACTTCTGCCTTAGATCTAACCTGACCTTCTCCTGTTCCAGTTTGAACCCATCACCCCTTGTCCTATCGCTACAGTCCCTGATGAAGAGTCCCTCTCCAGCATCCTTGTAGCCCCCTTCAGACACTGGAAGCTGCTCTGCAGCAAACAAATGGCGGTAACATTGATTTTTCTTAATCTCTTTCTTGTTAAATGATCTCACAATCTGGGAGAGTTGATGTGATGCCCTGAAATGTGTGAAGTTGGCCTTGTCAACCTTTGTAATCCCTGCTATAATGACATGGTTAGCTGGGTTATAAGTACAGAATGGGTCCAGGATTTCATGCATTTAGATTTTGGTATACTGGGTTTGAACCTCTGGCATAAACTGCCAAAGCATAGCATCCCACTTGATCCTGTGAGCAACAATATCCAGGACAAGCATGAAACTGTTGGTGAAAATTAAAATACCTATTCCAGCGCCTCATCACCCTCACAGGAAAAAACTTCTGCCTAAGATCTCATCTCAATCTCCCCTCTGGCAGGTTAAAGCCATTCCTCCTTGTCCTGTCCCTACAGGCCCTTGTCCAAAACCCCTCTCCAGGTTTCTTGTAGTCCCTTTAGGCATTGGGAGCTGCTCTAAGAAGGCTCCCCTTAAGGAGCCTTCTCTTCTCCAGGCTGAACCAGCCCAGCTCTCTCAGCCTGGCTCCAAAGGAGAGCTGCTCCAGCCCTTCCAGCATCAAATGTTTATGTATTAGTGCCTCACCATTATAATTCAAATGGATTTAATGCTAGCTACCAAGAAAACTGCTGGAAGTTGCATGCAAACATGAAGATGACATTAGTGATCTAATCCATAGCAGTGTGGTGGTTAACAAGCCTTTTGGATGTAAATCACTTATCTCAATTTCAGAATTAGTTTTGGTGCAGGGAACTGCAATCTTCTGCTAATCCAGCTCAGCACTAGAAAAAGTTGGGTTTGTTCCATTAACTATATAACGGTATTGCAGAGAAACCTAAGTGTTAATCTAATACGTGAAAACGTGGCCGTACAGGCTGCTGCCACAAAAGTTTGAAGGTGTACCAAAACACAGAGGACAGCTCAGGAGAGAACATTTCAACCATGATCCCATTAGGGATAATGACCTGTGCTCCTCATGAAGCAAAATGATTTGACAAACTAGATACAGAGAACACAAAATTTTGCAGAATGAATATAGGTATATGTACTGTTAATAAAAAAAAACCTAAACCAAAACATGAATGATAAACCTCAGCAAACTGCTGCTTCGTTTCTCCCCATTATCCCAGTTTAGCCTGTATTTTGTCTTCCTAATCGTAGACATCATCTTTCTAATCAAGGCAAGAACTAGCTCTTTTAAGATACGGAAGGGATGTTCCTATAATCTAATTTAGCAGCAGCCTGTTTCACCACAGGCACTGCTATAACAAGGGTGGTAAGATTTAAGGACATCTGTGCAGCTGCACCCATTTCAGCTGATGTAGAAGCGCAGATCACACACACCCCAGTGATAATGTGGCGTAAACTGTTTAATACTGCTCTCCAGCCAGTAAATCCATGCTTGATATATCAATATTCAGAACCCACGTAAATTCAAAATGCAGAAAGATGCTTTTCAATCATTGCTAAGCTTTTCAGCATTTCTACACATAGCACAAGAACAGATTAGCTATTGTATCTCTCCCCCCCCCAAATATCCTTTTTTATTCATGTGCTGCCCTATTTATTCTAGGAAAATTGTTTATCAGTGTATATATGAAATCTTCCAGACTTTGCAAGGCTCATCAGAAACTACAGGAATATAGAATAGTAGGTAGTGCTGCTAGTTTAACCCTGATTCAATAAAGCATCTACGTGTCCCCTTACATGCAGGCACAGAAGTCTCTCCAGTGTTAATGGATGACCAGACTGCAAAAGGTAATGAAGCACCTAAAGCGTTTTGTGAATTGGAGCGCTTCATAATACTTTAATTATCCCATGATGTAGCTTTTAAAAGTCATCTCTGCTAACAGTTACAATATTGCTGTTTGAATTGCACATCGGTCCTGTTTTAATTAGTCAGTGCTAGGTAGAACATTAACAACCTCTCTGAAATGACAAAGATCCAACCATTACCTCGATAGTTTAAACCAAGCTTATTTTTGCTTGCTACCGTTGTAACTGGGTCTTGAGTTAGTAATGCTACACACAATGGCACAAATACTTCCCTAAATGTTCCAGCCTTGTTCAGACTAACTGGAAAGCTTTGTTGTAGCTTATTTTTCAGACACGCCTCATGTGGGGTGAAAACCACTGCAAAGGTAAGATGCGCGAACCCCGGCTTCAGCACTCCAGCTAGTATGGTCTATCAGGTAGAGAAATTCAAAAAGACCCTGGCATCCCCAGGAGGTAGCAGACCTGCTTCTTGTGACACTTCTTTAAAGGCCTGCCGCAAACGTATTCAGTTATAAGAGAAAAAACACAGATAAACCACCACAGATTGCCTCAGCAACAGAATGTTGTGGTTCTTGACATCTGACCCCTGCTCCACATAGAGGTAGTAGGATTTTTCAGCTCAACCTTTAAAAAAGCTTTTTAAACCTCTCACCTGCATTCTGGAGATGCTTTAACACCCCACATGGAATTGATATCAAGCAGAATATCTTTCAGCATTTGTCTTAATCATCACACCCACCTCAATTTCATTAAAGGCCAGTGATTTCACTCCCTTATCTTCTGCAGTAAAAATACATTTGTCTTTTAAAATACAATTCCTTAATTGTCATGTTCCATGGAATTTCTGTAAGGCAAAGGCAAAACTCCACCTAATTACAAATGCCTCAGAGCATTATCTTGGATTCTTCCCCCCTGCAGTACAAACCCACCACACTGTACACCCAAACTCTTTATATATCCCTGATCTTTTCACAACATGACATTGCTATGTAAACAGCTAGTCTCAGAAAAAGAATTTGGAAGGCTGGGGTCAAGTTATTTTTTAGAAGGTAACTTATGTAAAAAGCTCCAACTGAAAGTGTACTTTGCCCAGAATGAAACAGAAAGGAAGAAAAACCAACATCTCTAGAAATAATCTCTGGAGTAGGTGTTTTTCTCATGCTACTTAATTGCTGAGATGTTCCTGGGTTAAAAACTGAAATCCAAACTCGTGCCTGTGATGCTTGAATGAAGCCCTGGATGCATTAGGGAAAATTGCACAGAGTCTGTCCATTCCAGATTCCAAAACTGAAGTAGAAACTGTGCTTAAATTCCAGTTCCTATAGATGAAATGTCTCATAGGTGATTGCTGTGGTGAATCATCCAGAAGCTTGAGATTCAGAGGGAAGGTACCACGTTGGTGTTACCTGTGGAGATATACTCCCTAAAGTCACAACGAGAAACTAATACAGTCCCCACATTAGAGTCCATGTAGTCTCTTCTGAGAGACTTTTTTGCTTCTGTAGGTACCTATGGAGACAGCAATACCAAAAGTATATAATGGGAAAAAAGCTGTGAGAAGATACAAGAGGGCAAAAAGACTAGAATGTAATTGCTGGCTTGTGATGGTGGCAGACTACTTACTGTCTACCGTAGTAATCTGAAAATCCACATCTTTCTGGAAAGGCACTGCTCATCTCACGAGAAGGTCTGAAGTCTTTGTGAAATGTTCTGAAGGGCAAAACATTCCCACATGACGCACTGTGTTAAAAGAAGTGGGAGTTGTTTCAAGGTGGTACAAAGTGCCACGGAAAGCTTGTCAGGTGGCATATGGAGAATTGAAACAGCATGTGCAGGAGTGTACATATGGTTGGGAGGCTCTCAGCAGCTCTAGAAGTGGCCCACGAGCAGCAAGATGACATCTCTGACACTGCACCAATCAGTAACAAGAAAAAGACTTGTTGGACCCGGTTTTAGGAGCATCCTGTGACAAACAGCAAAACAAACCATCAGGACTGCACAGCACTCCCTTGTTCACAGCATATGTCCATTACAACAGAGGTAGCTCAGTGGATATATATCCAATGCAGCATAGGCTCTCCTGCACATACACTCCTGCTGGCTGGAAGGAGGAAGGTGCATTTCAAACATGGATTGGTTTTGACAGTGTATCATAAAACTCCTGAAGAGCAGGGGGGCTGAATGCTCTCCTCCCAAGTACTAAACAGCTACCCACACCTTCTGTCAAGTACATCTGTTATTGCCAACCATAGCGTCAACACCTCTATTTACAACTTAACACATTTTTAATTCATATCACTTCCAAACTGTGTGCACACACTACTATCCCCACCTGCTTCCCCAAAACTCAACCACATGCAGCTCATGGAAGTGTTTCACGTGAAGCAGAGAAACAGATTCTTGGGCAGCCTCTGACGGAGGCCACAAAGACCCAGGTGCTCCAAGCTGGGTAGCTCTAAGCTAGTTCTCATCAAGAAATGCAGCCTGCAAGTGTCTGACAAATACTGAGAAGCTATACAAAAGAAATCGTTAGCCAGTGTTTGCCCTGTTTCCAGTACCTTTCTCCATGCAACCAGAGGGGAGATTCAAGCTGGACGCGAGGAAGAAATTCTGTACAATGAGGGTAGTAAAACACCGGCACAGGTTGCCCAGAGAGGTGGTGGATGCCCCATCCCTGGAGACATTCCAGGCCAGGCTGGATGTGATTCTGGGCAACCTGGTCTAGTGGAAGGTGTCCCTGCCCATGGCAGGGGGTTGGACTAGGTGAGCTTTGAATGTCCCTTCCAACCCAAACTATTCTGTGATTCTATCACTGGCCACTGTAGCAGACCAGCAGTCGAACTAGGTAAACCTTTGGTCAGACACTGGTCATGTTTTTGGTAGGATCTGTCAGTGGCATAAGGCTGTAGTAGCCAACTGTCACTAACTCTCTTTGGAAAAAGAAAGGCAGAATCTGAGCATGCCCTATTAAATCCTGACTGGTCCATAGTGCTCCAGGCAGGCCAGAGACAGCAGGACGTGCACTGACATCAGAGAGGAAGACTGTCCACCCCATCCTGCTAAGCTGCAGGCCTCCACTGAGCACACTTCCAAAGGCTTCACTTCCCACAAAGAAAAAACAGCAGAGAAAAGTCAGAAGAGCTGCTATAAATCCATATGCACATGGAAGCATATTTAGCTGTGTCTCTAGATTTTCATGCATATAGAATCTGCTCTGAAATCTGTTCTCTTGAACAACTGCTAACAGAAGTGATATTAGCCATCCAATATAACACTTGCTAATTATACACACTGTTTACCAACATTGTATCTAAACATTGATATTTTCTTCCCATTTTTTCTTTATGGTTGCAGCATCTTATTGCCTGGATGCACGTGTACTTCAGTAGGTGTCCACATAACACTGAAGGAATTAAAGGAGAAGGGTGGCATTGTAAGATACCAAAACAAAACCATATCACTGCTCAGTAACATGCTCAAGAGCAGATGATGACTGCCCCAAAGAAGTGGAAGTAAACCATAAACCTCCTTAGTGTTCAGTGGATGTGTAGCCCACTTACACTAAAACCAAGACCATTTAGTTTGGTTTACGTTTTAAATGGCTGTCCCTGTGTTGACTTCGCAAACACAAGGACCTTTCTATTCAATCTTGTGTTAAGATTCTTTCCTGCTTTAAGAGTAATGTCTTGTTTCATGAGCAGAAGCCTATTGTGCACATATTAAGCATACAGTCATAAAGTTCATGTCAACAAATGATAAAATATTGCTCCTTGACCTCATTCATCAGGGAAGATGATAAAAAAGAATATTTGCAGAAGTCATTTAGCCACAATGATTTACCCTGATGCATATCATCAGTTAGGGAAAGAAATGGACCTAAATCTAGATTTGAAGAGCTTGAGCATCATGGGCATCAAGAGACAGCACCAGAATTAAATGGGGTGTTTAGCTCTGGACGAAGTCATTCAAACAAAAGCCAGAATTGCTCTGGGGTTATAAAACACTCCTGCAAAAGCTACGCCTCAGGAAATGTGTGGTGTAGCTACTACGAGCTTCTGATGCCCCTGCAACAGAGCCAACCCATTCAGCATGGAGAATTCTGTCTTCAGTAACCTGAGACATATGTGAGTACATTGTGAAATAACAAGCAAGAGTCATTAGAACTAAAGAGCAACTCTGAGGGCATCTGTCCTTATTTTACCTTCCTCCTGACTCCAAATACTATTCCTGTAGGAATGTCTTCTGTTGGACTGTTTCTGGTAAACAACGAGAAAATTCTGTTTGATGCAATACTACATGGGCAACAAAATGCTTATTTTTGTAAGGGAAAAAATCCTCCAGCCCTTAGCTGGATAGAAATAACACACCCCCCACCCCAAATCTCTCGAATCTCTCATGAAGCTTTAAGAAACTGGAATATGGAATACAAGGCTGGTTTAAGACAAATGAGGAGAGCCTCAATGTATCTCAGGTTTACATGGTTATTGGGCTAGGCAGCTACTGAAAGTGACATTTTCTAGTTTGTTTTTATCAAATGATAACTGAAAGGTGTTTTTACACAACTTTAAAACTCTATGTACATATATCATAAATATATATGTTTTTAGAAATAGGTACTTCAAGTCAGGACTTAAGCACTTTAATCAGAGGAGGAAGTTTTCAGTATCTCTGATCCACACCATGGTCATACAGCTTTTTGCCTTCTTTAATATTTCTATCCAAATCTACATCCTTTCTTACACGGATAAATCTCACTGCAGCACCCTTACACAGTACAGGTTATCAGCCCTTCCCAGGCTCAATTCACCCAACACATTTACATGTCAGTCGGAAATGTATTTGAGATGCCAGCAGAGCTCCAGATGCTGGTCTCTGTCGTTGAAGTGCACTTCACCACCCCACCTTGAGAGATGTCCATGACTTTTCAAAACCATTCAGAGAAGCACATATCAGCTTAGACAATAAGAAGTAACCAAAACACAGAGGGGGCAGAAGCTCAGCTTTCTCAGGGGGCTCAAAACCTTGCACCTATTGTTTTTCATGCAATTATTCATCTCCCTGAGCTATTCACATCTTCCTCATCCCACGCTGAGGGAGGAGGAAGACACAGAAATAGCGAGCCAGCCGGATTACCATCACCATTCCATGCGTACACACCAATGTCTGAACTAAGACTGTAGCTCCACAGGATTCTCCTCTCCTTCCACTCCATCATGTCTGAACACAAAGGACAGCAAGCTAACAAAATACATAGAAACCTCTTTAGCTTCACTGAATCAAAGGCAGGAGACGGGGAGAGGAAGAGAGGCAGGTTTTCCTCCCTCTTGCAATCTAGCAAAGGTACTACCCGACTCCCACAGTGTTTCCATCAGCTGTCAAAAGTATCTCAGGTATCTGACATATTAAATACCAGTGTGTTACCAAACTTCCAAGTACTGATTACTGATTTTTCCATAACAGTTACAGGGGTTTAATGCTCAAGAAATATTCTTGGTATTTAGGATCTTGATAAGCCACTATTATATTTGTTACTACAGATTCAAGAGATTTTGTGCCCAGAACAAAAGATTACCCAGTTTGGGAAATGTGAATGACAAAAAGAAACTAAAATGGGAAATATATTGAAAGTTTTGTAAATAAAACTGCTTTTCTCTAAGACTTAAAGGGAGTAATATTGTTCTTTCTTCTTCCCTCCCCCTCCCATTGTGGAAGGAAATTGATTTAACCTCATTTACCGCTCTCTAGGAGGAAATCATTCAGCTCTGAGCCTCCCAGGGAGCTTCCGTTCACTGTACAAAAGCTCCAAATGTCACCACATTTACAAATGAACAGAGCATCTTACTCAAAAGGTTTCAGTGGAGCCACCAGGAAGAGCAGTGGCCGCAGGTTTCCTCCTCTCAGGGTGAATAGTTTATTGGCAGGGTAGTATGCATGTTTCCATCAGCAAGTAGAGATGCTTGGCACATAAAGTAGTTCCTGGCCTAGATTCAAACACACTTGTAGGCAGGTGTAGCCTTTCATTTCTACTGTGTGAGCTGGTTCAAGGAGCACTCTAATGCACGTCCTGTGCATGATGTGTCTATGAGGTTATACAAGATTTCATTGGAGGTATTTCCAATAGTTTGAGCCTTCTCCCAAAGCAGTGCAGCAGTTCATTGTCAGTCCCTGCAGTAATGGTGTGGTGGGATGCGTGGTGGTGATCCTGCTCCTCTGCTCTGCTCAAGTGAGACCCCACTTGCAGCACTGTGTGCAGTGCTGGTGTCCTCAACATAAGAAGGACATGGAGCTGTTGGAGCAAGCCCAGAGGAGGCCACGAGGATGATCAGGGGCTGGAGCACCTCCCATATAGAGACAGGCTGAGAACATTGGGGCTGTTCAGCCTGGAGAAGAGAAGCTGCGTGGAGACCTCAGAACAGCTTCCAGTGTCTGAAGGAGGCTACAAGGATGCTGGAGAGGGACTCTTCATCAGGGACTGTAGCGATAGGACAAGGGGTGATGGGTTCAAACTGAAACAGGGGAAGTTCAGGTTGGATCTAAGGCAGAAGTTCTTCCCTGTGAGGGTGCTGAGGCGCTGGCACAGGGTGCCCAGAGAAGTGGTAAATGCCCCATCCCTGGCAGTGTTCAAGGCCAGGCTGGACGGGGCTTGGAGCAACCTGCTCTAGTGTGAGGTGTCCCTGCCCATGGCAGGGGGTTGGAACTGGATCATCTTTAGGTCCTTTCCAACCCATTCTATGATTCTATTATTCTCTGCCCTTGTTTTCACAGCCTTCCTCATGCACACAATCTTCTCTTGCCACTGGAGGAGCACATACAATGGTGTCACAAAGTGACACTGGATGAGCTGGCGGCTGTTTGCAGCTTGGTCTAGATTTCTATATAGCTGTTTGCCAGGGGGACAACAGTGTTGGTGTACCTAGCTTGGGAGACATACTTAAAGAGCTACTCAAACTCTTCCAGGGGGAAAAGAGAATCCCCCTTTCTGGAAATGCTGGTTCTTGCTCAGACTTCCCTCCCTCGACCCTTTGGTGACAGCTCTGTGCCCTAAGCTTGTGATGATTTAGCCAAATTGGGTATCACTACTAAGTAACACAGATGGATTACCGAGTCCCACCAAATAAAGCTTTAGCAACAAAATTGTGTTTTGCCAATAAGTTATTTCACTCAGGATGTTGTCAGGGTTTGCACAGCCAAGGGGCAATGTTAGCTTTACCCCCTAGGAGCCAGTTTGTGGTAGAGCTACTCAGCCAAAACACTGATTACAAGAACCTGGTTTGCGTTCATTCCCTACTGACATAGCTTTGCCTTCAAATGGTTTTGTTGGGGGTGAAGAGCAAACATATGCTATAGCAATATCACTTGCAGTGCTACGCAGGTGGCTAAATCCATCACCACATGGCATCCACTGCAGGCAACTAGCTGTGAAAGGCACAACGCCAGCCAAACGCAGACACGAATGAAAAAAAAACCCAAACCCACCACAAACCTCTGTATAATCCAAAGCAACAAAATATACAATTCATGAACAGTGTATTTATAGTATGTGAATTCAAGAAGAGGGGCAGGGAGATGGGGGTATAAAATGAGAAAGTCAGGTGTACTTGGTGTTCGTTAAAAGTAAGCGTGACTGCCAAAGGGAAATGGTTCACACAAAAGACAATGAGAAAGGTAAGAAAATTGCTTGCCACGGTCTAACAAAGCCTCACACTATAGTACTTGTTAGTTCTCTTTAAGAAGAATAAACAGAAGGTTAAAAATCCAATAGAAACAAGAGAAAGTCAAACGAGGCTTTATAGCCTCTTCTGTTCACGTGATTTCTCAGTTGGCTGGGATACATACATAAACACAGTCCTCTCTTTACACAGGAGAACATTTCTTAGTATTAGCATGCGATTCGTTTTAAGCACACTCACTGATATTTTTCAACTGACAGACATGAAGATAACACACCACAGGAGTTTGCAAACAGCTGTGGATTCCTGACACCAAAAATGCCTCCTGACAGCTCTCGTGACCACGAGGAAAAGTAGCAGAAACTCCTTCTGACAGGTCTTCTGAGCAGTCCTCAACAGATAATGCAACATGCTGCCACTCAGAAGGATCTGGGCAGGCTGGAAAGATGAGACTGAACTTGCTTGAATGAAGTCCTTGCATGCTGCAACCCTATACCATTTTATGAATCAGATTACATACTGTGCTGTGGGCTTAAGTTTTCGAGTGGATTTGGGGTCTGTTGTAGTAAATTAAATGGCATTTTTGGGGAAGAAAGATGATCTAACGGACCTTGCTCACACAAAAAGACTGAGGGCTGGCTCACAGAAATGGAAGAATGCAAATACAGGATCAGCTAGTTTAGGTATTCGGAGTATCCTTGTCCTTACACTAAAGTTTCTTTGAGTAGGGCATGTACTCATCTGAATTACACCTTTGATACTTAATGTGCACGCAGCAAATACTCATCAATAATGGAAGGAAATGATCCTCATGGAGTTGTGTGATGTTTTGTTTCATGCACACCCTCAAGCCTGCCCTGATTCTGCACAGCATATACTCAGGCCCAAATGATACCCACGAGGTTTAAAGACATCCTTAAATTCCTCATGAAAAGCAGCTGAGGGGAAAAAACATCATTTAAACCTAAGACAAATGACTCTTCAGTTCAGCCTGTGTTCCCATGGGATAGCTGTCAGCTCCATGTTGAAAAAAATCACACTAAGTTTAAACCCCAAAAGCCCCTTTTAGGTTTATTCAAGAAAGAGCTGTTGTCATCTTGGTACACATCCTAGAAAGAGAAAGTGTACATACTTCAGCAGAAAAACACCTTCAGCAGGCCCTCTCCTAAAGGGCTGTGCTCCCAAAACTCTGCAGCTTTAGTTGTAGAGCAAGGGTTCCATAGTAGACAAAGCACAGCATTTCACTTGGATTTAGCAAAGAGAAGGGGACAGATGCATTTCCTAAGTCCTGAAAAAGTCCTGCTCAATGCTGGAAAAAAAAAATCTCCGAGGATAAAAAGAGAAAATCAGCCCCATTCAAACTGCGCTGAAAATGTGGATTAGTGCTTTATACAGAAAGACAGAATTTGGTGTCTTCCCTCTCAAAGCACCAAGTACAAATGAGATCAAACTATTAAAGGTCCAGCCAGGTCACGTTCTGAATTTAAATTGATCTTATTTGGTTTGCTTTAATAATAACCGCCACTGCAGTATTCTGGAAAGATATTACCTGAAAGATTTCGTGTGCATTCGTTCCTTTATCAATTTACTTTTCCAGTTATTTTTAAAGGAAATTCACTTGCAAAATGTATGCTGTGTAGCCTATCTGCTAGGCTTTCACAGCATGCACTTTCCAATAACCTTCAAGCTCTTAAATCAAAGATTATGTAAAAATAAGCAAATAACTGTGCCTTTCAGTGCCTTAGATTTTGTTAAAACTGTAGCCTGAAGTCAAGAAAGAAACCACTCTAAACCCCCATATAAATATAAATCAGCCTCTGCTTAAGCCCCAGTCAAACCAGGCTTCTAAGTTGCATTTTAGTGACCCTTTTCCCAGCAAAGCAGTCAGTCACATGCTCAATAATATAGATAAGTCCCAGTAATAATATACTTCAGTCCAAATGAAGTAATAGTTAAGTCTAAGTTAAATCAGTGTGGCTTAAAAACCAGCATTTAAAAACAGTGCATATTATAGTATTTTACTAAATATAGGTGATTAGCTGAAAGAGATTTCTAAATAAATACAATTTGGCTTTTATGTTATTTACGGGCAGCTCACCTAAGCAGTTGCTATGAAAAAACCCTATTTCTATTAATATCACTAGCAATGAGTTAAACAGTTAAAACCTGCATTAGATAAATGAGCTATTGTCATTCAGATATTAATTAAATCAGTTTCATCATTTTATAGTTCTTTGCAAGCTTTTTTCCTTCAAACAACCTCCACCCTCAGAACCTGGTAAAACTGTCCTTGCTGAGATGCCATAAATCAAACACTGCGGCGAGCTAGAGCAGGGATGTATCAAAACCTGCATACCCTGAAAGAGTTGATCCCAACCAAAAACCTCTCAAACGTTACTGGAGTGTGAGTTTTAGCCAGATGTGCAGAACAGATGCTCATGATTTTCTCTGGGCAACTCTGCACTCAAAAGCCAAATTAAAACAATCAAAAGAAGTCCTATTTGGAATCCCAGATTCAATTCAGGCATGGCTGAGCCCCTGCCAGAACCCTCTGACAAACTACATGATTTTTTAATAAATGAAAGATGAAATACTTATTGCATCTTTTCCTCGAGCTTTCAGTTGCACTGAATACATGCTGGATGACCTGAAACTCAAAGAGATGGTGATATCATATTCTCAGACCTGAAGGGGAAAGAAGGCAGGGAGGTGGAGCTGAAGAAATTGGAGTCTTGCCACAGAAATAAACCACAGAAAAGCATGGACAATACTTCCAAGCCAATGGACCGCATGCGTTATCCTGTGTGGCACCTGCTATTCCATTAAAGTCAAATAAAGGCAGTTGAGAGAAGCTTCTGTCTTACGTCACAGAGGCTCTCTGAGCTGGCACTTTTTAGTTCTCAATAATTTAGACCCAATATTAACACATTTAGTGGATGTTCCCTCATTGGTAGCAAGCTGTAGGTCACTGGTGATTTCAGGAAGAGGCAAAGCCTAAACGGTTGTGACATTGTTTGAAGACGACACATCCACAGGACAGGGAAGGATTCACAGCCCTTACATGAGCAAATACAGTATACCTCAAGAGCCAAACCTCTTAAGCTCTCAAAGATGACTTTGATTTAAAGGACTCAGTGCCAGCCCCTGGTCAGGAGACCTTCCCTAACCCATTAAATGCAGCACTGAGTGTTCAAACAAAGCCTGCAATAATCATGTAAGGTTCATTACCATGAAAGAGTTTCTAAGTACTCAAAGGGTCAGAGAAGCTATGGAGAACAGTAGCCCATGTAGGGGACTGATATCCACTAACTTTGACAGCGTGGGATTCTACCAGTTCCTTTTTCCCTTCCTTTCAGGTCACAGAGCTCAGCAAGCCAGGGCAGGTGGGAGAGGGAGAGTTACCTGTCTGAGCTGAAGAGTGCACATTTTACCACTTCTCTGGGCCTGCAAGGATGCTGCAGAGGGACTCTTCATCAGGGACTGTAGCAATAGGACAAGGGGTGATGGGTTCAAACTGAAACAGGGGAAGTTCAGGTTGGATCTAAGGCAGAAGTTCTTCCCTGTGAGGGTGCTGAGGCGCTGGCACAGGGTGCCCAGAGAAGCTGTGGCTGCCCCATCCCTGGCAGTGTTCAAGGCCAGGTTGGACACAGGGGCTTGGAGCAACCTGCTCTAGTGTGAGGTGTCCCTGCTCATGGCAGGGGGTTAGAACTGGATGATCTTAAGGTCCTTTCCAACACAAACCAGTCTGTGTTTCTAAATGAAGCTAAAGGAGCATCAAGAGACATTTGGAGAGTTCGGAAGCAACAAAAGTTTCTCTTCAAGAATGTCTGGTTACAGCAATATTTAGGAACAGTGAAAACAGTAAGAAAGCAATCCAGAAAAGGCTGAAAGGTCCTCTGGATGGATAAAGTGGGGACAGCTCCGACTTTCACAGTACAATTCGAGTTAGAGTGAGGGAAGGCATGGTGTTTTGGCACTAGAAATTGCCATATTCATTTCACTCTAAACATCACTAAAACCCAAAGCAAAACAAAATGAATTTATCCTGAAATGAGTTTAAAAACTAGGTGTACTGCCAGCCCCAGCAGTTTAGAGCTGAAGGCCTCCAAGTGGACACCTACCACCCAAGCTCAGAGCTCCAAAAAAGCCTGAGATTTCTAAGATCCAAGGCCCATGGCAAATCCCACCTGAGGAAAATGTCAATCTGAATCATAACTTTTTTACGTGAATTCATAATGCATTCCCTTTGAGAGAACCTAAAAGCTTCTCTGAAACAAGACTGTCATGCTGAGCCCTACCAGCCTAATTCCAGGCAATTCCAAAGGCTGCATTATTCCAAACACTGCCACATCTTATATGATGCTTGAAGCACTGCACTGCACAAAACCACAAACCACCCATACAAAGCTATGTGATCCACTTAAGGGAGAGATTGTTTATTATCTGCAATGTCTTTTTTAATCAAAAACTTCAAGGTTAGTTCTCATCTGTAGTGTCTTTTCTAATCAGTAGGAAGACTTCCAGTTGACTAACGCTAGGGTAAAGGAGAGAAAAGTGGCCAAAGAGGAAAACTGCACAGGGTAGCACAGCCCATCCTTCCTGTATAACTTTGCTCTCCTGCAATACTTTTCAGACAAAGATTTCCGTTTACAAACATTAATCAGCAGGATTTACTCTTGCTTTTAAGTGTACAGAACTGGAAGGAAATTAGCAGACTGTGATGTAATTTTAATTGCATTAATATGCAATAAAAGTATGTTCCTGGCAGGAAATATTATTACATTACTACTTATGGGTTTAAATATTAAATGCAACTCTCTTCTTCAGATTTCCTCTCCTAATTACACTTTTTATTTTCTAACATATATTTGTCTTCCTAAAAGCATTTTGGAAAGTAATGATAACTTTCAGGTTGGCTGGATTCCATTCTTTTTAATACAGCCAAGTGAGATTTAATTTGAAATCTGACATCGCCTTAAAATATTAATAAGATCAGGGGAGTTTTACAGTGTATATTCATCTTGATGACTGAAAGAACCTCAGTAAAGTTGATGCAGGCTTTAGGTATGTTAAAGTGTAAAGAAATTATATGTGAGAATCATTTCAGTATGCAGATGCATCTAAATCCCCTCTTAGTAGAGAAACAAGAACAACACAGATCAAACTGAGGAGCTAAAGTGCAGATTTTGTTGCCAATTATCATCAAAGCCAGCAACTACTTGAAATCTACCCAAAGGGAGAGTTCCTGGAACCCCCTATTGAGACAGAAAGATTGTTATGTCCTCCCACAGGGATGTTGTGCTCTACCACCCAACTCCTGCAGCAGCTCCAAGCACACCTTCAACATCAGCTCCCTCACTGACAAAAAACAGAGCTGGCCAAGGCCAGACTTGTTAGCTATATGGTCAGTAATCAACTGAACCATCAGCAACTCTCTTCCCTTGGAAACAGTGATGTTCCCAAATCGCTCTCTTGAACCATTCAATTTTCATTAAACTTCCTATCAGTGGCTTGGACAGCAGTGGCCTAGCAGTAGAGAAGAACACTTTTCAAGTTGTGCACAATAGGTGTTAAGTCTGAGGAGATGTTAAGCTCCTTTTAGAACCATACAAGTTTGAACAATGGGAGCCATCATGCAAAAGCAGCGCCTTCGTGCAGGAACAGCAATGTGACAGTGGACGGAGCTTCTCTAAATGGCTGAAAGAAAAGGTGAACAATGGGAGTTTGCTTTGGTAGAACCATGTGTGTGAACACTCACTGCCAGAAAACAACACTGAAACCCAAAAAGGGCAGAAAGCCTGGGCCATCCATGGAAGCACTTACATATCATGAGCCCAAGAGGGAAGATGAGCTGAAACACAGCTTTCTTCCTAGAGTGCCAATACAGAGAGATCAGTTTTGGTATCTGAAAGAAGGAACATGCCGGCTGTAATACAATTTTCAGTAGAGAAGAGGGATGGAATGACAAGTGATGAGAAATTGTGAGACTGGCAGGGTCCAAACCTAGTTCTATATTGATTATTTTAATCATATTCTGTGCTGAGCCAAATCATCTTTGGAGATGATGGTGCTTCTTAGTAGTTACAAAGCAGTGTAAAAGTTGTGGTTTGAATAGGATAATCAGACTAGTAGGGGCTTGTAGGGTCTTCCCTCTTATTTCTGGAGGATGGAATTGCTCTTTGCCTGAGCAAAACAGAACATTATTTCTCAAGAGCTTACGAGTGACCAGTAAAACTGCACTAGGGCCCTTCATCATGCTTGATTTCAGTATCATACACAGCACTAATGAAGTTCCATCTCCCCAGTCCAACAGTCCTTGCAAAAAGATGAGGAAACATACTCTGAACTAACTCACAAAAGGAAAACCGTAATACTGCTCCCATGTTACACGTCCTACTCCTACAAGAACCTTCATGGTGAAGTGCTTGGTTATAACCGTTATTCTCTCTTGTTACTATTCTTACTTCTGATTCTGCTTCATCTTTACTGCTCCAAGAATAGACAGCAAATTAGTCTCTGTGAAAACAACTGCAGAATATAGCATGGGCCCATTATCACCACCGAAAAATGCTAAAGGTGCCACAGTTCTGAAAGGATATGATTTTAAATGCCAGGTTTACAAACAAACTACAAACAAATCCAGGCTCTGGGCTAGCTGGAATTCCAAGTATCATAATGTGCAGTGATGACACAAAGGATCAGGAATTCCAGTACAAAAGCAGAGAGCAGACTGTGCAGCCAAGAAAAGGAGTGTAGCAAACCCCATTCAATCCAGAATCTCATGTTTTCCTTCTTTTTTAACACTGACGGGAAGCTGGGGGGGGGGGGGGTGGTGGTGGTGGAATCAACCAGCTGGTTGCCAACTGTTGCCAATTGCTGGCTCAAACACCTGAATTACTGTAGTTACTTTAAAGGTACTAATTGCCTAAAAATGATTGCACATTTATTCACTTTTTTCCTCTTGGAAAACATTCTTAGAGACATTTTCCTGTGAACTTGAAAGAATCCTTCAAAAATGTTCCTGTTTTACTTCATTCTCGACATTTTTACCCACATTACTGTCAGCATTTTTTGCCTGCCAGAAAAATGGAAAAAGAAAAAAGGTCTTGGTGTATTAAAAATATTAAAATATTTAAATACTTCAGTGGTAGCCAATCCTTCTTTGTGAGAGTAAAGTCAACTCAAAGCTACCCTAACTACCCAAAGAAAGTAAGCCCACTAATACCGCATTACTTCTTCCTTGTACCTGTTGCACACAAGCAAGAAATCTGAATTTAGGAACCTGCTGTCTGACTTTCTGTTTTATAACTGGGAAAGTAAAGGGACTTGGTCTTAAGAAAATCACTGCTCTAAGCACGGTATTGCCACTGGATGTGTAAGGAAAGACAGCACAGATCCTATTAATTTCAACTAGATACACACCATGGACAGAATGCAGAAGACTGAGGCTGTCTAGGAAGAAACCCACCATTACTCATGGAACCTCCACTTTTATGAGGTTTTGCATTAAAAACAAGCACAGCTCAGCTGATCACTTTTAGCAAACAATATACTGGAGATGGATAAGAGAGCACAAGTGATTTAACACCTCAGCCTTTCTAGTTAACAACAGCAGTGATACCTATTTGATGTTAGTTGCTCATTTTTCACAAAAGCTTTCTTCAGATGTTTATCAGACAGAAGCAGAGAATTTGTTTTATCTCAGATGATTCTCAGTTTAGCCCATCAAAGCCAAAGATACTAGTATCCATCCTAGAGTGTGATTTACTACCTTAAAGCAACAAATCTATCTCTAAGCATCAGATTCTTTTCTACACAGAACTTGAAAAGGCTAAATCAACTGAAATAAAGACAGCAAAGGTTCTCATTCTTACCTCCACCTGCATGTGTCATTTACATGACATTTTATTGAAGATAAATGCAACTACATATGCTAAGGAGAAAATAGGTTCAGCACTGAATGCCTACGCCCAAATACATGATTTGGCATCAAGTACACAAGATCAGTTTCTAGAAGCACAAGACAGTTATGTGCAAAACTGGGTGATCCAGAAATTGTACTGCAAACATCACTTCACATTAGGTGTGAGTTTTATGATAAAACCTGCTTGTCATCAGAACCAACTGTTTTAACTGTATCATGAACGACATTTTCACAGGAGCCCTGGCAAGACTCTTTCTACAAAGGCCTTTATGAAAGTAATGGTGACCCTTGAAGAACCAGGAAACTGTGTAAGCCAAAGCCACTCTAAGTTGTGTATCAAAGAAACTGCTTCTCTTTGCAATACTCTTTGCCATCCAGAGGGACCTTGACACACTTGAGAGGTGTCCAATGTCAACCTCATGAAGTTCAACCAAACCAAGTGCAAGGTCCTACACCTGGGTCAGGGCAATCCCAGGCCCAGCTGCAGGCTGGGCAGAGAAGAGATTCAGAGCAGCCTGAGGAGAAGGACTTGGGGGTGCTGGTCAATGAGAAACTGAACATGAGCCACTGCAGTGTGTGCTTGGGCCCAGAAACCCCCCGTGTGCTGGGCTGCATCAACAGCAGCGTGAGCAGCAGGTCGAGGGAGGGGATCCTGCCCCTCTGCTCTGCTCTCGTGAGACCCCACTTGCAGCACTGTGTGCAGTGCTGGTGTCCTCAACATCAGAAGGACATGGAGCTGTTGGAGCAAGTCCAGAGGAGGCCACGAGGATCATCAGGGGCTGGAGCACCTCCCATATGAAGACAGGCTGAGAACATTGGGGCTGTTCAGCCTGGAGAAGAGAAGCTGCGTGGAGACCTCAGAGCAGCTGCCAGTGTCTGAAGGGGGCTACAAGGATGCTGGAGAGGGACTCTTCATCAGGGACTATAGTGATAGGACAAAGGGTGATGGGTTCAAAGTGAAACAGGGGAAGTTCAGGTTAGATCTAAGGCAGAAGTTCCTCCCTGTGAGGGTGCTGAGGCGCTGGCACAGGGTGCCCAGAGAAGCTGTGGCTGCCCCATCCCTGGCAGTGTTAAAGGCCAGGTTGGACGGGGCTTGGAGGAACCTGGTCTAGTGTGAGGTGTCCCTGCCTCAGGACAGCACTGAAAAATGTGTTCAGCAGCAACAGATCTTTTTGAGCAGAGATGCTTTCCTGAACAGAAACCCAAAGCCAAACAGAGGAGCTGAAGTCCCACTGAAATGATAATCTAGGTTTGTGAGCCTTTACGCTGCGGGCTGTTCTGCTTTGTGAAGCTGCCATGAAGCAGAGAGAGCCAAATGCAAGAGCTCTGCAAGGCTACAAGTACAGAACACCCTCATTGCAAACATCCCAGGCCCACACCTATAATCAGTATCCATTAATTTAGCTGCTCTGGCCACAACAGAGCAAGGACTTCTGAACTTTGGGGCCGAAGAGTAGTTCTGTTTTGCCTGAGGAGAAAAGAAAAAGTGTATGAAGTTCTATGTATTCATCCATTTAAACTTTCGGTACTTTAAAAGTAAATACCTGTACTTATTCAATGTAAATATTCATAATAAAAGTTTATTTTAAGACAATATTTAAAACTACAAATTTTGTTAAACTAGGAAACAATTAAGAACCCTGGGAAAAAAAAGTGCTATAAGATTATGCACTTAACAGACCCCATCTGGTTCCAAAAGTATGTATACACAGTATTAAAAAATGGATTTTCTCCCTCAGGAATGCCAAGCACTGCTCTTCATGAATATGTATAATTAGATGTTCTCTGTGAGTGAGAAGTAGTAATTAATTCAGTGTTAAACATCACAACCTATTACTTGAACTCCATGGCAACCAGCACTGCCAAAAGAGAAAATGAAATTTCAAAGCCTATTTTTAAATTATTACATTTACCCATTTCCCAAAATTTCAAAGCAAGCTTGTATTAATTCAGGATACAGACAATTGGAGTTAACTCCTCTAATTGGGAAAAGATCGAAGAGACAACTAATGCTTTTTGCTTTTCTGTTTCAAAAGGCAGTGAATTACTAATCCCTGATGCTCAGGGGTTTGAGGGCAGAGAAGAGGAAAGGTAGCTGACATTCACAGCAGTCACTCTGTGGTATGCACAGCACTCCCAGAGGTTTTCACAGTTTCAGACACATTGCTCTCACTGCTCCGACTGACCGGGCCACCACGCACAGATATTAGGTTCTGACCTCAGTGCTCAAAGCAGTGATTTTTACCCCTGAAGCCATTAAGGCTAAAGGCAGGCTAAGGAAAGCCACTGCAAAGCTGCAGATCTCCAAACCATGAAGCGCCTGATTTAAACATGAATGCTTGCACCTTTGCATTTTCCTCCTACCCAAACAAAGCCAACAGGGACTACATCAGTTCATAAGCTTCAGCTTAGGGAAATGGCTCCAGCAAAATAGAAATCAGTGGCATTCAGGAAGGCAAATTCCAGCACACCCAGAGACATGACTACAGATCCTCAGGAAGGCTGGTCTAAAAGAAAAGAGCAGTAAAGAGGGACATTTCCATAGAGAAAATGTAATAATGGCAGAAATACAAGTCATTCTGTGGGTGGAGATGAGACAGCATCTCTACCCATAGCAAGAGGACGGATTTGACTATGCCTGAGCAATCCTATACCTTCAATTCAAGACAGTTTAAAAGCACCAGGTCACTCTATTAAAGACAGGCAAGAAAATACAGTATGAGCTGATACTTTTACAGTCAGGAAAGACAAGGCCATAGTCAGATGCAATTAACAAAGACCATCAAGAATAACAAGAAACTGACCTGTAAGTATTTTAATAGAATAAGAAAACCAAGAAAAGTGTCAGCCTACTACTCAGTGAAACTGGGACTGTGATTAGGGATGTCACTCAGACAGATGAAATTTGGAATGCCTTTGTTTTGCATCATCATTTCATTAAACATCAATTAGCTCTCACAATTAATACCAGCCATAGATGGTGAGACATCAGTCTCTAATTGGGAAAGGATTGGAGAATAGCTTGGTATTGAGCTTGGCTTGGCTTTTCTTGAAGAGCTGCAGGGTGAGCTATTGGCATTTATCCTGGAGGTCCCCTGGGATACAGTGAGTTACCAGAAGACTGAGAAATGGCAAACAATAAAAAGGACAAGCCAGAGACCTCTAATCCTAACAGCTCAGCTTCAATCCCCAGAACTGTAACCAAATAAATGACCAAACTACTTGTAAATCCCTAGGAAAAAACCCCAAGAAGGTGAATAACAGATAGCATGGATTTGTCAGTAAGAAGCCCCATCAAACCAATCTAATTTCCTTCTCTGTCAGGATAATGGCCTCTGGGGATAAAGAAAAAACAGTAGCTGTCATATTGCTTTACTTAAGTAAGACTGACTTTGATTTCATGTGAAATTCTTTAAAACAAGGTGGGAATATTAAGAGGCTTTACAAATGGTTGGAAAAGGCGACTCAGAGAAAACATCCATGGCTCACCATAATTAAAGAGAGAGGCATGCATGCAGTGATATTCCACAGGGAAGTGTCCTAGGTGTGGCAGTATTCAATGTTTTTCTTAATGAACTGAAGGATAGGGGGAAAAAGGTTTGTTAAATAGTACTCAGATAGGAAGGCTTGAAGTATATTGGAAAGCAGAACTTCAAACTATCTTGGCACTGGAGAATAGGCTGAAAACAGTGCATGTGCTACTTGTGAGCAGTACAATATTTTACATACCTCAGAAGGAATAACTAGCTATAACATAGAATCACAGAATCAACCAGGTTGGAAAAGACCTTTAAGCTCATCCAGTCCAACCGTTGCCCAGCACTGCCAAGGCCACCACTAACCCATGGCACTGAGGGCCTCGTCTACACGGGGTGTGAGCACTTGCAGGGACGGTGACTCCAGCACTGCCCTGGGCAGCCTGTTCCAATGCCTGAGCACCCTCTGGGGAAGGAATTGCTCCTCAGCTCCAGTCTAAACCTCCCCTGGTGCAGCTTGAGGCCGTTTCCTCTTGTCCTGTCACTTGTTCCTTGGGAGCAGAGACCGACCCCACCTCACTGCAACCTCCTGTCAGGCAGTTGTAGAGAGCGATAAGATCCCCCCTGAGCCTTCTCTTCTCCAAACATCACTGCAAGTCAGGGAATACCTGGCTACAGGGAAGGCAATCTGCAGATCAGCAAAGGACACAACTGTTACATCACACTGTTGGGAAGATGACTATCATTTTGTAGCAGTGTATGACGAGAAGTACAGCTTGTGAGATGCACGAAGTAAACCCTTCCACTGAACTTCACCCAACTGGAGTACCTGCTCAGTTTGGTGCATTGCATTTCAAAGAGGAATGACGACCTGAGTTATGTCCATAGGCAGAACAGTGAAGAATGATCATAGCTTTGGAAAACATGGCTTACGAGGAAAGACTGAGCAAACTGGGCTTACTACTCTGAAAAACTAACTGCAAAAAACAGGTTAGATGTTTTTTGCAAACAAAAACTAAGGTTAGATGCAGTAGAAAAAACAAAACTAAGGTTAGATGCAGTAGAAAGTATAATGAAACAAACTTAAAGAGTAATGGTGCTAGAATAGGATGCCTGAGGAAGCTCTGCAATCTCCACCACTGGAGATCTTGAGGAAGAGATGAGACATACATCTGCTTTTAGAGCACAGAAAAAGGACATGGTCCTAAGCCCTTTCCAGTTCTGCAAAGGACAGACAAAGGATTCTTTGCAAGGAGGGGTAATGGGGAGAGGTATCCAGAAAAGAGCCAAACCTGAATGACCTTTTGAAACTACTGAGCATTCAACATGCCTCCATCCTTACCAGAATGTGGAAGGAACAGGCACAATGGTACTGCAAATAGAAGCGGTTCCTTTAACACACAATTAAGGCCAAACCAGGCTGCACGGCGCACCTTAGTGATGCCTATTGCTATCGTGAAAGCATGTTCTGTGTGTCAGAGATTGCCAGATTAGGTTTCACTTCAGAATGAGACACAGTCAGCAAGAGAAACTTCATTAGACGCAGGCAAAAGGTGAGCATCCGAATGAATCAAATCTCAGTTACCAGGGAGCTCACACCATCTGCTGGGCTGCTGATTCTAACAGTGGCAGAAGCTTTTGCCTGCAGTGATCTGAAGGTATTAACAATCCACTCCCAGCCCCCAAAAAAGCAGCTCTTAGGTCAAGTTCTTATTGCACTTCTTTCTGTAATTTTTCTCCATAAAGTTTAAAAGGATTTTCCTTTTTCATGTCACAACATCCATCTTCTCAAAGAAGAGAAGACCTCTGACACTAATTGCACAAGATTCTGAGTTCCCCCAGCAGGCTACTGGGTGGGATGAGAAGTCATGGAGCTAGGCAAAACTTCTGCAGGCCTCCCTCTGTTGCAGTAATTAGTCAGGTATTCACGTTCTGCTCAGAAGTGAGACTTCACAAATAAATCTCAACAACAAAGATTGAAAAGAGTGATCAGCATTCTCTGCTTTTTCTGACCTGAAGCTGTCTGGGGAACCTGGAGTTGAAAGTAATTACACTATGGATGCACTTCATATACTAGAGAAACAGCAAAGCATACTGGTCTGCAACTTAATGATCCACTAAGGCTGCTCCTCAGCAGATAGAAAATGGCCTGGCTCTGCTCTCTGCAGGGGAACTACCTAAGTTTACACCACTGATAGTTTGTATTTACATTTTCATTAGATTACTGAGGAAAGAAATCTTCAACGTCTGGGCCTAATCAATCAAAAAGCACAGAAGACACTGCAGTGTTTGATATGGCACTGAAAAGCAGTGACTGAAACACTCATTCACACATGACATTTGTGCCATGAGCAGCAGTTTTTATGCTTTTGTATCTGATCTTCTCTCTATAGAGTAGGCAACACCTCCAAAGTGGCTCTGATCTCTCGATGGTCAATCCCATTGGAAATATTTTCATATAAACAAAATGCATTGCATCTGCAATGGGAGATAGCATTAAACTTTACCAGCCAAAATTTCAGTTATTGTTACCCATGGATGTATCTTGGGGAAAGATAAGTAATGCCAATGTCACCGAAGCATTAATAAAAGACAACAAACACACCAAGAAACCAAGAGAAGCAAACGGGAAATGCTGCAGCGCAGAGCCTAGCAGTGCTGGGGAGAGACAAGTACGGCAGGATGAGAACACCATCAGGTGAAGTGAGGTGGAACTAGTGGGATATGTTCTGATGATTTTAACACCACTGCATCTGAGGCCTATTCTTACATACCTGTGACTGGCTAAATAAGAGTGACCATCCTTCTTTGCCAAAGACTGAAGAAAAACCCCATAAGTATGTAACTGAAGAATAAGTGCTGCATGCAATAAACATACCATTGGAAAGTGGCACTCAAAGGTAACATCTTTTTTATGGTCCCAAAGCTACGATATTTCTGACCAAAGAGCAGTGCACTCTCCATGAGAGGCTGCCCTTCTACATCACAAACCAGAGGTTTCAGAACTGGTATGACTCAAGTTAATTTTAAGAAAAGATCTTGTAACATCAATAAGAAGTCCTGTAATAGAAAGCCATGAATTCAGCAATGTAATTGAAACCAGGCTGGCTGTTTTGCAGGCACATCCCGGCCCGTCAAGAATTATTCCCCCTAAATGCTAGTTCAATGCTTATTGCTTGATTTTTCACTCACCTGGGCACTGAAAATGCCCAGGATGTTTAGGAACTATATGGTCTGAGCAGTTGAGCTTTTAAACGAAGAAGAGGCCACTGCATGTACCACAAAGGCAGTCAAATCATACAGCAAAAAGGTAAGCTCCTACTCTTTCTAGTCTCAAGACTTACTGTCTTTATACCATTCTTTCTCTTACCATATGTGGGAGGTGTCCCTGCCCATGGCAAGGGGTTGGAACTGGATGATCTTAAGGTCCTTTCCAACCCAAACCATTCTATGATTCTATGTTGAAGAACTAACTCTAAGTAATTAAAACTAAAGGTTGTTTGCTGATGATGTGAGGCATGTAATAAAAAGCCATTCCTCCATTATCATATCACACATCCTTTGTTTCTTCTGAAATACCATGCTACAAGGTGTAGAAATAAGTGACATTTGCTTAAAAGAAAATACCTCTTGCTGAAGAAAGTATTGAGAATCTCACAGATGAGGGGGTGGGGGGGTAGAATTACATCAATTTAAACCTGTTTGGAAAGACCTTCATCAGTTCTTAGTTCCAAAGTTCTCAAGCCACAGAAGGCAGGAACCCTGTGGGATTTGTCCTGAAATTGAAGATAGCTCAGTGTAATGCCTGCCTATGAGCTAGATGTCTAGCCCTCCCGTTGTGGCCAATGGAGACTAGTAGAGCTGGAAAGGCCAGAGCCATCACTTCAGCCAAGCAGCTCTCTGGCACCTCTGCTTTAGGAGAGTTGAAGTAGGTTTCTGAAGGTCCAGACTAGTAAGGACATAAGTATTCAGTTTTGGTTTTGTTACTATTTCCATTTGATACAATGCAGAATTAATATTTCCCCTCACATGACAAGAAATAATTAAGATGGGAGCACACCAGATAAAATGCTCAGCATTTTATGATGTGCAATATTGCTACTGCATATTAACTATGTTTGTGTAACAATGTCATGCAGCTTAAATAAGACACATACACCCCTCTGTCATTAGAAAAGTGTTATTAAAGTTACTACATGAAGTTACTACAGCTCTCTGTTTCTCACGGTTACCTGGACAGCCCTAATTTTGGCCCTTTTGTCCATATGCATTAAGATACAGCTCTGAATTACATGTTCACATCCCCCTTTTCTTTAACCTAACCTTTGCCTCATTCAACACAGAGAATAGCTGATGCTCACTTTATGAGCAGCTATGCATCTTCTTCCTTTCTTATTGCTCAGTGTGTGAGCCCTTATCTTATTCACTGCTGATTATTCAAACTGGGCTCTCAAAGAAGCATTAATAATTCCATGGGATTTGCTGAGCTGTGTATCAGTGATATGCAAGTTCTCTACAATCAGTGAAAAGTTTACCCACTAAAATCTAAGAAATCTTGATTAAACATGAGCTTATGGTTTAAAACCTGCTTACTAGTTTGCTAAATATGGGCAGATTTACCCAGAGAGGCGTCCCCTTCACCAAACTGCAAGTGAGAGGCAATGCCTCTACCCCAAGAAGAGAATGCATCTTTGAATACAGGCAGGACAACATACTGCACCATTAATTGTCCCTAACAGAAGGCTTGATGAGAGCAGAGATGCGGTTAAAATCACTGTTTGGTCTGGTGCACACATCATGGATGTGCAGCTCAGGTTTGATTCTGAGTGCTGGTTTCAGAAACCACCATATGCTTATACCCATCTTGTACCATGTCGACCCAAACAAAAACAGTTGGGCAAAAGCACAAGCGACTGAAAACAGGTTTTAGCAGGGAAACCTCAAAGAATGTTTATAAGTCCTAGTGGTGCTTTCGTTAATATAGGAGTGTGCTGTTAGCAGCTCTTGGCGAGCTGACTGCAGGATAGTAGCACAACAAAGCACTGGGGTGGATTGAACTGTGAAGCTTTCTTGACACAGAAGCATCGACATCTAACCCCAGTGGTGTTCATCTTGTCAAGTTAGAAACTGAATAGGTGCCACCCAGGACAGCAAAGACAAAGGGAAGAGCAGAGCACAGGAAAGAATAACACTCAAGAGAGCTGAGAAGGAAAAGGCAAAGCAAAAATCATTTCTGGGTAAAGATCCCAGCTATTATCAAATCTTGCTTGACCAGAACACCAGACAAGTGAGGAGCTAAGATCTGCTCTTCTCTTGCTTCACTAAGCTGAAGTCTCTACAAACTTGCAAGGCAGTTGTCAGCTTGCGAAATAATAATGCTGGCTTCGAAATCATGAGCTGTTGATTCTGTCGTTGTTTTAAAATTAGGTACATGTTCAACAGTTCTAAATGCACGCTCCTTTTTGTGACCTTATGGATATACTCTCTCTTGCTTTCTCTGCACATAGCAACCCACTAAGCTACCCCTTGTTATTAAATTGACCTTTGTCGTTCCATACTGTTAGATATGACAGTGATAAGGGTTGAAGGAATCTACTGAAAGAAGATTTAGGAGCCCATTTCTTCTGTTTTCATAAAACTCTAAACTCTGTGTGTTTGTTTCAGAGCAGCTTGGAAGAGAAGTACAGGCTCTAAGGTTCAGCCACTGCGCTTCTGAGACTGAAGTAGATGCATTAATCTAGAAACACAAATGAATTTGAATCTGAACCATTAAAATTCCACCCTCAGCAGGAACCTCCTATAGCAGAAAGCATAAACTAGGAGAATTTTATTCCATATTCATTTAGATTTCAGCAGTTATTGTACAATGAATTTGCCATTTTCCAGAGAACACATCCTGGGAGACTATTCAAGAAGGAATGATAAATAAATCAGTGAACTGATATTTCCATGTCATTAGGAGGAAGACAAGCAAGACATTGGCCTGACTGTTGCTGGGGTGATAAAAGGATATTTAGTAGTAACCAAGTATAAAACTCAAAGTAGAGATGTGAAAGCCAAACAGGAGTCAGTTTGACAAACAGCAAGATAGCAATGTAAGTGTAAATCATCCATTACTCTCATTTGCTAGGGGAGTGAGAGCTTATTTGATTTATATGCATGCTTTTGGTAGGACACTGTGCCAAACTGCAGTTAGGATTTCTAACCAGCCAGAGCTGCGCACTGCATGACTAATGGCAACAAAGCACTGGACCAGCAGCCTGAAAGTTTCCCAACCACATCACTGCAGCCTGCTTGGTTAAATCAAGCCTCAGACTGGGAGGCCTCCCAGAGAAGTACTGGAGGAAGAAGGGAGAGAAGTACCCCCCCTTGTAAAGCGACTTCACACTGCACAAAGATCTTTGACAAACTGTGGTTTCTCAAGCTCTTTCAGCACAAAAGATGCAGCTGTAACACTTGGGATTTGCACTGAAGTTGGCAACTGCATGGTGCTGTGCTGGGGTGAAGCAGCTCAAGCCATGGCCATGAGCCCCTGGAGCACCTCGTGCTTTCAGCTGCCTGCACCTTGGTGATAGCCATAACACATGAAGAAGTGAGTGAACACCAGGGGCTTCGGTACAAGCCATGTAAGGTGGCAAACAGAGGAGTTCCAAGAACGCTTCTTTAAGCTTTGCAGCCAGACCCCTTCCTCACACAAAGTTTTTCCAGGTATACAAGTGTGCATGGGCGAGGGAAGGGTCTCTTTTCTCAGGTAACTGAAGCAGGGTAAGCAGGAAGGATCAGAAACTGCTCTATGGGTATTAATATTAGAGGCTATCAAGGCTATAATATATTAATCTATATATATTATATCAAGGATAATATCTAATATATTATATCAAGGATATTAGATATTGATCTATCCTAATCTATGTGATGGAAGAGTTCATGTGTTTAGTGTTTGGGATATGTATGTGAGGAATAGCATATGTTATTTTTACATTGTACACATCCATGCTTTCATCCCCTCAAGCTGCTGTATGAATACACTCAATACAAAAACACTTGGCTTAATGAGTAGTCCAGCTCATGCATGTGAGATGTTAACGCAGAGGATGCTCAGCCCATATGCTCCGGCTTGAGACCACAGATGAGTGTGGATATGAGAAAGGAGCTTCGGGACAAATATCCCTTTGTGCCAGGACTGGACTGCAGATGTACTGGGAGCAAAGCACTTAGCTCCTTCCCTGCCCCATTCTCTCCCTGTCTCTCCTCCCAGCACCTTTAGTCTGTGAGCGGTAGCTATTGCCCACCAAGGGTTTTAAATAATACATATGGCAAAGAAAAGGTTGTATGTCTGGGGGAGATGGAAGGCCAATAAAGAGTGATGTGAAAGGAAGTGTTATTAGGACGGGACAGAAAAATGAGTCTATCGCACTACTTGCTTTCCACCCCAAATCCCGTATTTCATAGAAGCATAGAATAGTTTGGGTTGGAAGGAACATTTAGAGGTCATCTAGTTCGATCCCCCTGCAATAAGCAGGGACATCAACTAGATCAGGATGCTCAGAGCCCTGTCCAACCTCACCTTGAATGTCTCCAGGGATGGTGCATCCACCACCTTTCTGTGTCTATGCCATTGTTTTACCACCCTCATTGTAAAAAATTTCTTCCTTGTATCTAGTTTAAACCCTACCCTGTTTAGTCCGAAACCATCATGCCTTGTCCCATTACTACAGGCCCTACTACAGGTCTGTCCCATCTTTTTTATAAGCCCTCTTTCAGAATTGAAAGGCCACAATAAGGTCTCCCCGGAGTCTTCTCTTCTCCAGGCTGAACAACCCCAGCTCTCTCAGCCTTTCCTCTCAGCAGAGCTGCTCCACTCATCTGGATGCTCTCCAACAGGTCCATGTCTTTCCTGTACTGAGGACTCCAGAGCTGGATACAGTGCTCCAGGTGGGGTCTCACCAGAGCAGGGCAGAGGAGCAGACTCACCTCCCTTGACCTGCTGGTCACACTCGTCTGGATGCAGCCCCAGATACGACTGGCCTCTGGGCCACGAGCACACATTACCCACTCACATCCAGCTCTTCATCCACCAATACCCTCAAGTCCTTCTCTCTGAGGTGCTCTCAACCCCTTCATCCTCCAGCCTGCATTAATACCGGGGGTTGCACTGACCTAGATGAAGGTCCTTGCACTTGTCCTTATTGGCCACATGAAGTTCACTCATCTGAATTCCAACCGATAGGTATGAAACCATGGCAGCATACATACAATATAATAAAAGGGTGGGAAGCCCAAGCTTTCTACAGTCAGCTTCTCCAATCAACTGCATAATCAACCATAGCCCTTCATTTTTCTTTCCATTCCAATCACAGAATCACAGACTGGTTTGGGTTGGAAACAACCTTAAGATCATCCAGTTCCAACCCCCTGCCATGGGCAGCGACGCCTTCCACTAAACCATGTTGCCCAAGGCTCTGTCCAACCTGGCCTTGAATACTGCCAGGCACCAAGCTTCTTTAGCCCTTATAGTAATTGTACACTTACTAGCTTCTATCATGTGGAGAATTTAATAGAGTGGAAGCCACTAGGTGATCACTATAATATTGTTACCTTCTGACCGGCTTACCTCCAGACAGCACTGATATGCCAACACCCACACTCTTGATAGCATCTTCTGGACATATATCTATAGGGAATGCCCTTGCAGGAGGAAGAGAGGTTGTTACCTGACACAGGTGACATTTAATAGGCTCTGTTTCCCGGTTAGCTGGCCTTGAAGGCCCTCCCTGGCCTCAGGACTTACAACCATCCTGTGCCACTGTCTTGTTCTCACATCACAAGACCCACCAGCAGCAGAGGAGCTCCACCACCACCTCTGCAAGAGGCTGGCTGGCACTCAACTAACTCCCAGCTCTCGCACACTGACAGGCAAGTATAAAGCTTTGCAAAATGACCACAGCAGAGCAGTAGGAGAGCACCTTCCTCCTAAGCCAAACGCATTCATTTTTGATCCAGCACGAACCCTACTAAATTAAGATCCTGCCATTTAACTGGCCTCCCTGCAAAACATCCAATCCCTCTCTGTTCAGGAGGCACCAGGAATCAGAACTTAAGGTTCGATTGCTTTTCTTCTACTGCTGAGGGAGGAAGGTAGCCAAAGAACTAGTGCTTTCTATCTACCCAGCATACACTTTTATCTATTCAAATGGATGGTTTTAAGCCTGCAGTAGGACAAAGCCTTAAAGTGGAGAAAACACAGAAGTCGGCAAACTTGATAAAAACACAATTACCTTATTCTGCCCCCCATACACACCAATTCTAATTTTGCCTTTTTTTTGACAATAAAATTCCAATAAGTATTCATGTGTGCTGTATTTTTTGCAGAACAAAATGATGACGGGTATTGAAGAGACAAGTAGCGGTTCGTTGCTCAGAAAGCCACCATTCTCCACTGCTCAGCAACTTGTAATTCAGAAAAGTTAATTTTACTTTTCTCCATATTTATTTACAAGTTCCTAGTTACATATTTGGAGAGCAGCATCTCCTTGCTGCTTGTTTTGTTCAGTCTCCTTCGAGAAGTTAAGATGGAGTGAGGGGGGAATGTCATCGCTAATGACTCCCATTTCAGTGTGGTTAGTGATTACCAGCTGGGGATTGGATCTACAACACGCTGCTCTAAAGGATACGTGTCTTCACATAAGCAGAATGGAAATGAAAATGCGTGGAGCAACGGGCATCTTGGTTTCCCCATAAGTTAAATCAGTAAACTGCTCACATCATTGCAGAGAGCTTTATAGGCATCATAAAGGACTTATTTTTGAACAAGTATCCTTCTTCACCATTAGATACATGTATAAGAAGGAGGCAAATCTCACTTGTTGCTTACGCTTTCTGCTTGTGAGTCTCTTTAGTTTGGGGAGCGGGAAGGAAGAAACAAAACTACCTCCAAAGATGTCCCTCCCCTGTAAGATCAGAGATGAGCATTTTCAATGACCTTTATCTGAGAGAGCTGGATTTTGAAAAACTTTACTTATAGCAGAAGAAAACCCCAACAAAATAAACCTTCGCTTCTAACATTCATTCAGACTAAACCTGCCTAAACTGCCTCCAAACACCAACAGCATTTTTTTTCTCCTCCCTGGGGTTCAGCCTAGGACCCACAGAAGTACATATGGGCCAAGGACTTATAAAAGACACATCGAACTTGCTTTCTTCCTCCTCTCCAAAGAAACAAGTCCCTGTGGTAGTTTGGGACTGGATTTGATACCCCATAAATTCTTTCACTGATTGTGAAGCTTTTCCTTCATGAGACCTCCCAGTATCTATCTTTTCCACTTTCTGCCTATTTACAGTCATTTTGGTTTTTATATTCAGAAGGATAAGCACATGTACAGAATTCATACCTAAAGTCTTGGAAGTAACTCAACATTTGTTCTTCCTGTGGTACATGCTTTTTTTGTAGCCATGTGTTTATTTAGGTCTAATTCTTCAGGGTGAGGATCATCTGTTCCTTCAGGCCTAAGCAGGGTGCACTGAGCTGACTACTCCTAGGTAGGACCCCAACTGTCAAAATGAACCCATTTCACATGGTCAGTTCCTGGAATGATTGCAACAAACACCAGTGATTACAGAAAATATTCTTAATCTACCCTTTAGTTTCATGCAACCATCACATTACAAGGGCAAACAACTATTCATATTGGGGTACCTTGCCATCTTTAATATTAATCTGTGCCCTCAGCTTAGGTCACTTACAGGTCGGAGAGACCTAAATCCATCCTAAAAACATCTGTATTTGCAAACTGTGGGTGTGATAAAAACATCGGCTAAAACACATCTTCTTGCTCATACTGTATATTTGGTTTATCCAGCCAAACTGACAGATCTGCCTTCACCTTGCAAGGAAACAAGGGCATTTACAAACTTCAGTGTAAACCTAAACCACTGCAGGATGCTTATTCTAGTAAGCAAAGGTCACCTCAGAAATCTTATCTTTAAGGCTAGTAAAATATTATACGTAAGATATTGGTCAGTATGAAGCCACAAGATTTGCAATTAAAGTCTGCAAAACCAGAGTGGAATAGTGCTGTGTGTGTAAATTATGTATGTTTCCTATTAAATCAGATCCCTTCAATTCCTCTTCTCCTCCCCCCTCCACTTATTACACAACTTGTCATCTCTTATTTACATGCCATATGATATACAACCCAAATAGAGAGGGCAAACAGCCACAATATGTGCAGAAAAGGGAGAATTTGCATTGAAGACATGAATATGCATTAGTAGCTAACACATTCCAGATAGATCTTTTAAAAGCCAGACTGTTTATTTTGACAAGCTCATTGCTAGAAATGCCACTACGTGCTCCCCCATGCCTCACAGCAGGGAGTTGGTGCTCTGACCGAATACACAACACCCATCTTAGATGCAGAGATCCTGCTAAGCCAGTTTCAAAGCCACCACTTAAAGGGAATCACAACACTGGCAGGCGGAAGCAGGAAAGTCTTAGGGACAGAGGGGGAATCCGTTCATAGCATTCCCTCTCTTCTCTTTCTTTATTCTTTTTTTTTCCTTCTCTACTCACTGTAGTATCTCTGTGAAATCAGAGAATGCCTCTGAAAAACTGGCATATGGTGAAAAAAAAGATATCATTTCTGCAAATCAAAATGGGAACCCCCTTCTTCATTCCTCTTACTTGCTTTATTTTCTCCTCCTTTTTCATTTCTGCTTTTCTCTCAAGCAAACGAGTAAGGCCCAAAAACCTAATGTTATTGCTTGGGATTTAAGTAAGCTTTATTTAGTCCCTTCTCTTCAGCAGATTTCTTGTGTAACCTTAGGCACTCAATTAGATCACCTACTCTTGGATTCTTCATCTATACAAAGAGCACAACAGTACTTGTCAGCCTCAGAAAGGTGATACAAGCATAACTGAACATACAAATGTTATGTGAAGAAGGTAGATAAGCTAGACAAATAAATAGGAAGATAAGCCTTTTGATCAAGGCACTGGCATCTAGAATCCAGCCACATACTGGCTTTAATTCTCAATTCTGTTTAATTCTCTGTTCTTCATCCACTGGTACAAAGGAATGCTTACATTCCTCCCTAAAAATGCCTGAAGGAATTAGAGCATTTGGGACACAGTTGGCCAATGTTAAGATAGGAGATGGCTTTCTTTTTTGTTGTAAAAAGAGAACTACAAGTTTCCCATTACATTTTCAAACTTTCATATAAAAATATAAAACCACCCAACCACACACTTCTCTTTCAGCCAGAATGTTGTAACATATGGCTGCTTGAAACGCACTCCGTCATTTTCAACTTAAATGCACAAAAGAGAAGTGTTTTCCGCTCAAATCTTTTAAGACAGCAGTTTCCTCGCAAGCCTCCAGCTCCCCCTGCTCACAGATTTTGCTAACACTTTGTGAAATGCATGAAAACCCCAAATATTCTGTTTCCTATTCCTCTCTTTTGTTTTTCTTTTACTTTGAGCTGATATACGCTTAGACTTCCCCCTCCTTTCTACACATCTCCATGTTTTTGCAGCTTTGTCCTCAGTTTCTGAGCAGCTGCCTAGAAACAAAGTTAGTTTACAACAGTTAACACAGTCAAATATGCTAGACTTTGAGCAATGGAACTTGTAACGTTCACCAGAATGAAGGAACTGAAGAGGTTATCCTGGAGCACTGCACAATCTGTGCTGTGCAGAGTGCAGTCATTTTGCTTGCAACAACCCTAGAGAACATGTCAGATGTACTAGAAGTTTGCTAGGAGTTCTGTTGTTGATCTTGTTGGGTTTTTTAACCACATAAAACGTCACAGACATCCATGGTGGTTGATGGAAACAAGCTGACACTGAACTGAGGTTCATTCACAATATGAGGTTTTGGGTTGGTTGGCTTTATGTATTTTACGCTGCAAGAACAACACCGATGAGATTTAGAAAAGGGCTGGGATAGGAAAGCCATGGTTTGTATAGGAATGGTTATTTGAAACATAACCAACATTATATTCACACTATTTTAAAACATAAATTCTGCTAGGCTTATTGCCTGATCAGAATCCAAAAGACTCTACAGAAATTCAGATAAATTCAAGGCCACCCATAGAATCATAGTATAGTTAGGGTTGGAAAGGACCTTAAGATCATCCAGTTCCAACCCCATCAAAATAAGTAGCTTAAACTAATGACATCAAATCATAAAATGGTTTGGGTTGGACGTTTTATACTTGTTCCAGTTTCTTGCATCCCAAAGAAACTCTTATTCTTCAGATGTGGATTTTCACAGCTGTTTTCAGTTGAGGGAACAGCCCCCCAACCTGAACTCCACCAGTGGAAGCCATGTGGTTATTCAAGAATGGTGACAGCAAGATCCTCCATATCTGTGACTTTCAGTACCAGAAAGGACTGCCGTGTCGTCTTCACCTAGCTTACCCCAGATACACCGTGCCATTAGAGAAAGCTACACTAAGCCCCAAACACAGTGTCTTCCACTCTAGCTGTAACTTCAGCATGCAAAAACCCAGCATCTTACTGGGAGAGCACAGTAGGGTACCTACATAGACAGGCTTGTGGTACTCTGCTCCTGAAAAGAGGCAAAAAGCATTATCTGAATTACTTATACTTTCTGGCTACCAAGTGAGAAATGTTGTGCTATCAATAGTTGAGCACCCTTATGAGAACAGCTAGGCTTCAGAAAAATTGGGTCATGCCATTGATTTCATATACACCTATTGTGTCTCTTGTCATTCCACTTCAGGAGCATCAAAACATGTCTGACACTAGTTGTATTTCATCTTAGAGTCACCGATATTTGCTTGCTAAATTCATGATCCAGAAGGAAAAGTATGCAAAGCTGCTAATACCATGGGGCTTTCAAATATGTCAAGACACAAGAGCCAATACTACCTATTAAACCATAAGACAACACAATGATTCAGGAACATTTTCTCTCTAAGTTATGGATTCATAGTTAATAGTTACAACATCATAGCAGAAAGACTTGCACTTTTAATGCTTTTAAGTGAATAAACATACAAAGTGGCTGACGAGGGGCTACTCTATGACCCTCAGACTAGGAAGGGTCATTAAATATATCTTACTAGCATGCACAGAAGGAAACAGGCATTTGTAGTTTAAGTGACCCAGTTTAACTGATGGTGCACTTACATTAGTGCTTTAATTCAGTCAACACTGTAATTTTTTAGCCAGTTGCTGGGTCATCTACACTCACTATGCATCAGTTGACACTATGGTGTGCATGAATCCACACTCCTTTCACATGAAATTAAACTCAAAGATACACTCCAGGAGTGCCCCTAATGCACTCCAGCCACTAAAAGACATCCTGTGTCTAGGACCAGATGAGAAAAACTAGAGCTACAACTAAATTAAAAAGAAAGAAACCTAAAATACATAGAGGAGCCTGGATGTCAGGTTCTCAGCTGTCACGGTTTAAGCCCAGCCGGTAACCCGGAACCACGCAGCCACTCGCTCACTGCCCCTCTTCTTCCTCCCCCTGCTCCCGGAGGGACGGGGAGGAGAATCGGAAGAATTTAACTCCCACGGGTTGAGATAAGAGCAGTCCAGTAACTAAGGTACAATACAAAACCACTGCTGCTACCACCAGTGATAATAATGGTTAGTGAAATAACAAGGGGAGAGGATACAATTGCTCATCTCCTGCCGATCGATACCCAGCCCAACCCGAGCAGTGATCTGGGCCTTCTGGGTGACTCCCCCCAGTTTCTATCCTGGGCATGACGTGCTGTGGTATGGGATACCCCTTTGGCCAGTTTGGGTCAGGGGTCCTGTCTCTGCTTCCTCCCAGCTTCCCCTCTTCTCTGGCAGAGCATGAGACTGAGAAAGTCCTTGGTCGGAGTAAACATCACTTAGCAACAACTGAAAACATCGGTGTTATCAGCGTTGTTCCCAGGCTGAAAGTTAAAAAACACAGCACGGCACCAGCTACCAAGAAGGAGAAAAATGACTGCTGCAGCTGAACCCAGGACATCAGCACAAACTATTCTACTTCACAGATCCACTCTTACTGGCCTGTGTCACTTACTAACAGTAAGGAGTGACATCTGCAAAGCCCTCAAGCTACGCCAGTTTAGATCCAAATCACTATTCCAGTCTCCCCATACTGCTCACAGCACTGACACTGGAACCGGGACTGCAGCTAAAAGGTGAGGATGGTTTCTGTGCACTGAGTGATGCGTTGGAAGAGACAAGAGATACCAAATAGCGAACAGACAAGATCAGCCTTTGGGGAACAACAGATCCTGAGCTGAATTAATGAGGTTACCTGGGCCTGGGTTCCTGATACTGGTGAAGGTGAGATGCAACTTCATTACATAATTGGGTGATTTCTGCTTTTCTGGATGGGAAAAGGTATCTGAGGTGGCTTCACCAGGATTCCTAGTGCATACAGATTACTCAAGGGAACAGCACAATGAGCTCTGTGAACTGGTAAGTGAGGCCACAAGGTGATACACTCCTACCCTGCGGATACACCATATTCTCTTCTTTTTATTTCAGTTTGTTTCGCAGTATCTGCAGTTCTGTACATCACAGGAACAGAAATCCCTCCACAGCTTTTGCTGAATCACATATTTTTATAGTAAACACTGCACAGCATGCCAAAAGAGAGAAATGGAATTCCCTGAAGTACCATAAAAACAGTAAGAAACTCCATACTTTCAACTGGTCTTTGTGGCCAAAGACAAGAAAAACTAAGTTTTCTTACAGTTGATGTAAAGATCTATTGTTATAGTCAATTAGAATATCAAACTAGACCAAGGAGAACAAGTCTCTTAATGTGACTTTCTCAGAAAACAGGGAGAACTTAAAACCAGTACCATTAGAGAATATACAATTGAGACAAGATTGACATTTCCCGTGTTTCTAGACTACAAGTTGTCCTGTTCACATAAGCATTATGTTATTCCACTGATAGGGATGCCAAAAGGAATGCAAGTTCAGACTCCTGTCAGCAGGAATTCAAAATCCCTGTAAACAGTAGGTAGGAAATACACTAGCAGTAGCACTTCCTACATAGTCCCTTTCCTTCACCTCACAATAACCTCTTATCAGTCTTGCAAACACAACTGAAAATACTTCACTGTCCTATGAAAAGAGAAGCTACTGACTGAGATGGGATTAGTCAGTAATAGCATGGACATGAGCACTCCTAACTTGCAAAAAAAATCAAGGACACATCATTCACTCATACGATTTACAATGAACACAAACACTTAAATGACAAAACACGACAAAACAACAAACACTAAAAACCATGATAAGAAAAAAAATCTCTTGGGAGGAGGTGAAAAGGGACCAAATGGTAACACTTGTCAGTATCTACAGTAATTGCTCTATTTTGTCAGTTTTTTACACAGGGAAAAGCAAAACAACCTAAACCCAGGCAAGCCTAACCCACCCCAGGCCCATTCTCCCACACGGCACCAGCAGCTTCCCATCTCCACTTCACTTCTCCTGAGCTTTACAGCGTCAGGTGTGTGCAAAGCCACAAACTGAACCAGATCCAGGTAATGATCTGCCACAGCCCACAAGAAAGCGATAGCATACCCTTCCCCACAGTTACTGCTTAACTGGGTTGTGTCCCCCCAGCAGGATCCACCATGGTGATGCTAAGAATAACCTTGCAGAGGGGGCATAGGAGAAGCACCCCAATACACAAACCAAGTCACAGGGGACATGCCACCACTTGATCACTCAAAGTGACTGTTCTGCAAACACCAGTAATTGTTTAAGGGTACTGAAAGTACTGAAGGTATCCCTGAAACAGTGGGCTCACCACAAACTGCACAGCCACAGAAGAATGCAGCCCACTGATGAAGCTTAAGCTGAGAAAGCCCCTTAGCTCACGGGAAGCTTCCTTTCTGCAGTCGATGGGATATGGCTGCATACACACCGATTCATGCATGCTGAGCTAAGAGTGTGCATAAATGTTTGCAGGATCAGTATCAACTAACCACATTCCTCTTCAAAAGCTCTCTATATAATCTGCAGGAAGATTCATACCAATTATATATTTCATGACTAATTATTCTAATTAAACTGACTGGTAGCACATTAGTGATTCAGACAGAAAACAAAATATTCAGACTTTACATTCTTCTCCTCCACACTCCAGTGAAGCCTCTAACGTATCTGATGATGTCTTATTTATCTCAACCCAAGGGCAAAAATATACTGAGGCTTTTCCCCAAATAAATTATACCAGCTTCCTCCACTCTCTTGCAAGAAATTCACCCAGTATGGGGAGATGCTGATGCTGTTTAATTTCATCCTATTTCACAGTTCCAGTTTATAAAGCATTCCTGTGTTGGTGTACACTTCCCCGTACTACCTCCAAGCACCACCACAAGTAGTTGCAAACCGTTAACCATGAGCTGCCTGTTGCAGCTATTGTATTAGACAGGTCCTTGTTGGTGGTTCACATCCCAGTGACTTGCTGACTCACCAATAACCACCCAGCAATCCCATCTGTGTACGTCTGCAAGGGGCTGACTGCTCTATGGAGAGCAGGAACAAAAATCCCTGGTTTTAGGACAGCTCTCTTGCTGAGCATGGGCATCACCTTGCTTTTGTGCTTTTGAAAATGAAGCTGAGAAAGGAAATGTCCGTCTTGTCACTTTACACAAGCAAAGCATCATTATATCCCTGGATTTGGGTAGGGCATTCCAAAAACATCAGAAAGTCTTCACTGAAGTGAAGACTTAAGGTTCAAAGCCAAGCGCTCAGGGTAGTAATTTCAAGAATGGAGACTACCTGTGAATAATGATAGGCCTTAGTTACATGATGACTCCCTCCTTCCCTGAACCTCATCCCCACAGCCCTGATCTTCCACATGGGGAACAAAGACTGTACTCCCAAGTGGAGTATTGAATATGAAGGTTTGTTTCTTCTCCCTCTCCCCCGACCCCTCAGCCTTTTATCCTGGCCAAATCAATACACACGATTTACTGCAGTGCTTATAGACATTTTGCTGATGAAACTACTTCTTCAAATTCTGAACAGATATGGTACAATTGGCTACTTTTACATGCCTATATTTTCTTTTGAAAACATTTAAATGTCTTCCTGTTGTCCTAAGGAACTACTTCTGTGCATAAGTGAAAGCAAAGAAATACATGAAATAAAATGTTTGATGACTTAAAAGAGTCTAGATTCACTGATTTGTCTGGGTGATGTTCTTAAGATGGCTGGCCTTGTAAGACCAAGAGGAGATCATGATCTGCAGCTAAATGTGATTGGGAATTGGAAGTACTTCAAAACCTGAAGAGCTCAGCGCCGCGCTGCTCAAATCAATTCCTCACACAGTGCTCCAATAAAATAAGGAAGAATTTAAATTACCCTACAAGGTGCTGGCCCAGAGTTCCAAATGCTTCTAAAATAACATCCAGGTGCTCTAAAAAGTAAAGCAGCCTTTTAATTTTAAATTGCTCTTCACTCCATGTGCCCTGAATGCTGATCTTTAAACACCACGCGTAAAGCAAAACACTCCCAATTGCAGAATAACTGGTTAAAAAAGCAAGCTGCAACAAGATAGCCCTGGCCAAGGTCAGTGACAAGCCAGATTTAACATCTTCTCTAAGCAAAAGATAACAAAAAAGAGTCCACGTGTGTTTTGCTCTCTTTTCTCTGCACTTCAAATAAAAACCTTCCTTCCAGGTTAAGCTGCTACTTCAGCTATATCAGACTTACTACTAGTCAGACACCTATCATGATGATTATTTATACTGTAATAGCACCTAGAGACTCTGATAAAGCTCTTCCTATCCTTTACAAATAAAGCAGAAGAGCTATTTCCTGCCGCCCACAGCTTATACCTAAGTGGCTTATAAACACAGACAACAGCATGGAAAGCAATTAGGAAAAAATCAGCAGAGCAAAAGGACTACTTCAGGTGTGAGTTTGCATATATATTTTTTCAGAATAAAACTGAAATTTGTGAGATTAGATATAAACCCTCTAAGGGTTTAAGAGATCACCTTTAGCAGTGATGGTGAAGAATACATCCATCACATCCGTACCTACTGGAATCTGCCACATGAAACACCATTCTGCAGACACACCAAGAGCAGTTGCTTTTATACAATCACAGAATCACCCTTTGCCATGGGCAGGGACACCTCACACTAGAGCAGGTTGTTCCAAGCCCCTGTGTCCAGCCTGGCCTTGAACACTGCCAGGGATGGGGCAGCCACAGCTTCTCTGGGCACCCTGTGCCAGCGCCTCAGCACCCTCACAGGGAACAACTTCTGCCTTAGATCCAACCTGAACTTGCCCTGCTTCAGTTTGAACCCATCACCCCTTGTCCTATCGCTACAGTCCCTGATGAAGAGTCCCTCTCCAGCATCCTTGCAGCCCCCTTCAGATACTGGAAGCTGCTCTGAGGGCTCCACACAGCTTCTCTTCTCCAGGCTGAACAGCCCCGATGTTCTCAGCCTGTCTTCATACGGGAGGTATTCCAGCCCCTGAGCATCCTCGCGGCCTCCTCTGGACTTGCTCCAACAGCTCCGTGACCTTCTGATGTTGAGGACACCAGCACTGCACACAGTGCTGCAAGTGGGGTCTAACAAGAGCAGAGTACGGAGGTATTAGACACTGTCTCCCATGAAAATCCTCATAGGCAAACTCAGGAAGCGTGGACTAGACAAGTGGATTGTGAGGTGGATTGAGAACTGGCTGAATGTCAGGTGACAGAGGGTTATGATCAGTGGCACAGAGTCCACTTGGAGACCTGTAACTAGCAGTGTCTCTCAACAGTCCTGCCCCTGGGGAGGAATAACCCCATGCACCAGCACAGGCTGGGGGCTGACCTGCTGGAAACCAGCTCTGTAGAGGAGGACCTGGGAGTCCTGGTGGAGACAACAAGCTGTCCATGAGCCGTCAGCAGTGTGCCACAATTTCCAATGCTATCCTGGGCTGCAATGGGAAAAGCATTGCCAGCAGGTTGAGGGAGGTGATCCTCCCCCTCTACCCTGCCCTGGTGAGGCCACATCTGGAGTAACCTGTCCAGTTCTGGACTCCCCGGTACAAGAGAGACATGGAGCTCCTGCAGCAAGTCCCGCAAAGGGCTACTTGAACGATTAAGGGTCTGGAGCATCTCTCCTATGAGGAAAGGCTGAGGGACCTGGGCCGGCTCTGCACAGAGAAGAGAAGGCTTAGGAAGGATCTGATCAACGTGTATCAGTATCTGAAGGGAGGGTGTCAGGAGGATGAGACAAGACTCTTCTCGGTGACGCCAGGCAATAGGATGAGAGGCAATGGGCATAAACTAAAACACAGGAAGTTCCACCTCAACATGAAGAAGAACTTCCTTACTGTGAGGGTGACTGAGCATTGGAATAGGCTGCCCAGAGAGGTTGTGGAGTCTCCTTCCCTGGAGATACCCAAGAGCCATACAGACACAATCCAGAGCAATGTGCTCCAGGTGACCCTCCTTGAGCAGGGAGTTTGGACTAGATGACCTCTAGTGGTCCCTTCCAGCCTCAACCATTCTGTGATACTGCAATTCCTGCAAAAAGGCAAGAGCATCCAACACAAACAGTATCCATCCTGGTATAACTCTCAGTGGAGTATGATCCCACCTCTGAGATTATTCCACTGAGAATGAAAATTGATTAGAATTATGGAATCATCAAATCATTTAGGTTGGAAAAGACCTTTGAGAGCACCAGGTCCAACTGATAAACTAACACTGCCAAGGCCACCACTAAACCACGTCTCTAAGTGCCACATCTACGGGTCTTTTAAAAATACCCCCAGGGACGGTGACTCCAGCACTGCCCTGGGCAGCCTGTTCCAATGCCTGAGCACCCTCTGGGGAAGGAATTGTTCTTAATCTCTAGCCTAAACCTCCCCTGGTGTTTCTCATAGGCCCTGTTCTCTAGAACAGAGTAGCTTCCTACAGTTCTCCAGAGCTAGGTAGCTTAAATGCAACTACTTTAAAACATTCATAAAGAAGTTAAATGACCAAAGTTATGCTTCTTCACAGCCATTGTTCTTTAGCCAAATCTGAGATCCAAAAACCTATTCCCTAGGCTTCTCTTGGGAACACACTTCACTGTTCTCCATGCTGTACTGAAGTTCCATGCTTACTGGGTTTTAGATACAATCTCATTTGATTCTATATTATTGTTTCTTCCAACTTACCTTACTTTCCTCTTTCTCCAATTCATGCATTCATAAAATCCCCAAATAAACCTAGCTTGAGACCTTCCAGCCAGATCACTAAAGCCTTCCAGTAGCTCTGGGAAGAACAAAGCTTCCCAGAGCCACCATAAAAGAATGTTGGTCACAAAATAAGGTGCAGGCTGGGATTTTGAACACTGGCTGAAGGCAATATAGAGATATAAGGAACAATCATGTCATGGAAAAGCTCAATGGCTTTCAGAACAAACTAATCCATCATATACATTTCTCTTCAGTACTGTGTGAGACACAGAAGCCTCCCTTTGTATTTCATGCTGCAACAGCAACTGCTGGCACAAAGCTGACTTCTGAATGACAAACACTGTATACAAGTTGGTCAGCAGTTTACCAATTGGTTCTGCATACATGTTATGTGACTGCCTCCTTTTCAGCATCTGTAATGAAAGGAAAAGGCAAAGGCAGGCAGATGGTCAGTAAATTATGTATTCTCACTGCAAAGATCCCCAGGAGTAGCCAAATTATACAACAGCTCACAAGAGACATCAAGATAAAAGTGTGTGCTCTTTAAATAGACTGACCTCCAACTCCAGCTGAAATCAGTAGAAAGAGCAGAATGATCCAACGAAGGGAGGAAAGAAATCATTAGCCCACATCAGCTGTGCTTCAGTGAAATGGGTAAGAGCACACGGCTGCTTTGAGAAAGGATATACAGATGCAAAGAGGCATACTATGACAATGCAAACTCTTAACTCCATCGTTGTGCTAGGATCTTACTTAAAAATATTCCCAAATGATACAACTAAAATGTATTCAAAAAGACGGACTTCCTTAGTTTCAAAGTTTATGAAAGATGCATGTATTCCTTAGGGTTCTCGATACTACCCTTCCAAAAATAACACAAACATGAGCTGCTGATGCCCAGCTTAGCAGAAAATATGTACAGCTCTTCTACATTATAAAGAACAAATTCAGGCTTTTGAATGGTTCCTTAAAATGCACTAATGATTCCTTTTATTCTTCAACTACGTGCCTTGGAAAGGTTTCTATTATAAAATAAAAGCTCAGAGACCAAAAACATGATCTCATTGACAGAGCTACACAAAGTGTGTTATTTTCCATTAAAACTGCAACTCGCAACCACCTTCTTCCCCACAGAAAGCAATGGCACCTGAAGGTCAGGACACAGCCACTTTAAATCATGACAACATTAGATCAATTCTGAAAAGCAAAGCCTATCAAATAAATGCAAAACCCAAGCATGCAAGTCCTCCAAGTATGTTATTTTGGGTGCCAATACTGTGATTTAATGTCGAGCAGCAAATTTATAACCAACCACAGTCTGGACAAAAAGCTCTAGAAGTGAAAAGCCAGCAGCACATAGAAGTTGAATTACAAGGATACCATTCTGCATGTATTTTGGCATTTTGCACACCAGGGAAACAATCCCACTTTCGGGACAGCAGAATTGGGGTTGCATGTAAAACTTCTGTGAAGTCTAAGTCTCACCCTTTACCACAGGATTAGTTACAATCAAGTTTCCAATATTGTTATAGAATCTCAATAAATTCCCAGTGAAAAATATAAGTTGGGCTTAAATATGAGAGAACATCAACCAAGTACCACTACGCTAAGGAAGAAAAAAGGGGCACTCCTTACAAAATACAATAGCTTCTTTATTAAGATAAAGATTAATGCAAAGATAGTAAAGGAATCACTTTGGGATTTATATTGAAGAACCAAGGAAGCAAGTAGGCAAGCACAGGGCCTTAAAGGAAATTAAGCACACGCTAGGCTGTAAACAGACGAGTGAAACATCAGACGATAACTGATAACAGTCAGAAACTTCAAATAGAGAAACAAAGGCATAGGAATTTATATTGTATATTCCTGTGCAGAATAGGAAAGACACACGCATGGCAGCTGGCATGCCCAATATAAGCTGCAGAAGTGCAAATGTATTTTTAAACCAGTAAATGTCACTGTCAGTAAAAAAAAGTTCCTGCAGCCAAAGGGTAGCCAGGGCAGCAAGACTACTGAAACTAGGCCAGTCCACAGGGCAGTGACACAGCGTAAGCTTTCAAGTTTACAAAAGTAACAGGTCTATAGCAGACTAATGATCCCTCAAACAGCATTTCAAGTTCAATACAAGGTACAGTGATCATCATAATGTTTCCCCAAAGAAGCATACAGAAGTGATGTAGTGCACTTGGTTCTATACCAGCAGCCAGTTTTATACCACAGTACGCATGAGCTGGCTGATGCAATAGTAAGGCAATGAGTTTTTCCCAACATTTAAAAACAAAAGCCTCAAACCTCTTATTTTTCACTCTAAGTATATCATGACAAATTCAGATTATCACAACAGATAGATTTCTGCTTCAGAAATACATCCTGGGTTGGTGGTGTGGAATAAAAACTGAGCATCTCACAAAACAATGAGATTTACCTCAGTAAGCTGCAGTTAGTATTTCATGATGAATTTCAACTAAATTATAAAGAAACTGGCTAAACAATACACTGTAGGTCTTTGAACATAGAAATTATCAATAGGGAACTACAGCAACGATTCTCATTCCAATGACTTACATGCTCTTCTAGAAAAGACTGTTCAAACCAAGAATTGGCTTATCACATCTTTTTATTTTGCCATCTTTAAGCGTGACATTTTGAACAAGAGGCAGACAAATTTTTTGAGCCAAATCACCTAAGCAACCTACACCCAAATAGTACAGGCTTTGTATAGACCGAGACCTGAAGTTTTCTTAGCAAGCAAGCACCTTTGTAGAGCCAGGTCTGGTAAAAGCACTTTGCTTTGCTGTCAGCAACAGTGGTGTCATGGTGGTAGCGGGCACTCCAAGCCCTCTGCAAGGAATAGGGGAATTTTTGTTGCTTTACTTCTCTGAAGTAGTCTCTTACTAGTTCACACATGCTACTGCCTGGGATCTTCTTTTGGAGAATGCAAGGGGAGGTGAAAGGAACAAAAGCAGAAATCATGCTGCTTACTCTTAGACACAGTCTTAGCTTCCAAAGAGAAAGCGTGAAACACCTAAAGCAAAGCTGCAACAAAAGCACAAGAACACCATTTCAGGCAGTAAAGTGGTCTGCTGATGTGAGCTGATGAGCAAAAAGACCCTTTCTTTTTTTGACAAGTAAGATTCAAGAGACATAAACCTGCTTTTCATGGAGCAGTCACTGCTTTTTAAAATTGAAATAGAACCACAGAATCCCAGACTGGTTTGGGGTGGAAAAGAACTTAAAGCTCATCCAGTTCCAATCCCTTGCCACAGGCAGGGACACCTTCCACCAGACCAGGTTGCTCCAAGCCCCTGTGTCCAACCTGGCCTTGAACACTGCCAGGGATGGGGCAGCCACAGCTTCTCTGGGCACCCTGTGCCAGCGCCTCAGCACCCTCACAGGGAAGAACTTCTGCCTAAGATCTAACCTGAACTTGCCCTGTTTAAAGTTTCAGATTTTAAGTTTAAATCAGTTTGGCAGAGAGTGGTTGATCCAGAAATACACTCTGGCCTTGTGCTCTGCTTTGTGTGCGCTCTGAGCACTCACCAGCAGCACATAAAAGACAAATGCCACAAACTATGTAAGAAATCTCAATGTAGAGCTATGCAAACAGTTGATGCAATATGTCTCTGCTTGGATTTCACGGGGTTTAGATGCAAAATTGTGAAGTTTTCAAAGACAGAAAGAAAAAAAAAGTCAATCCATTCAATTTTTTAAAAAGAATTCAGGCAAAGGCTGAAAAGATCTGCTAACAGATGTGGGCAGCACATCTGTATGGAAATCTAGTTTGGACAGTTTAATTCTCAGTTGGATTTCATGGTGTCTACACTCTGGCCTGATTACAACATAACTAATACAATCTATTTTTAAGGTCCTACCAAACATGAAGGAAGATGAAAAACAACAGTTCAGTGAAACTGCTTTTAGTTTCCTTTGCATAAACTCCATGAATTCACAGCAACAGCATATTATCTTGTTATGCACTGCTTTCAAACCAGACCAGCTTAATGAATTTTGTATCCCTGGTCAAGCAATATATGAATAGAAGACTTTTCAAAGAACATTTGCAGTAATTCAGACTGTTTTTTCTATATCAGTTATTCTCAGAGTTTCATAACTCTTCTTTCCCCTCAGGAAACAATGAATTAGGCCCCAAGACTCCTCCCAGTTAAAGCAGAAGCAGATCAAGTTGCTGACAATCTCAATCCCATTCTGATGCTGTAGGTTAAGAATTAGCGTACCGAATCAATCAAGTGAATTATCTACTTACAAACTAGCTCCAAATCCCAGGTTCCTCTTTACTGTAGGTTTATCACAATCTGTCAGACTACTGAAGTCAAGTCAGGCTTAAAATCTGTCCTGGAGATCTGTGAAGTTTGAATATCTGTAATAAATAGCTCAGGAGAGGAAAGCGTATCACTGAGCTGATCTGAAATGTGCATCTGCCTTCCCATGATAAAAGCAGCCTTAGACTCTTCAGCTAAGTTTAAAACACCATGTATCTGATGGATAGATGATTAAAGTGCAGAGAAAGGGAGCAAATGAGTAAGACTGTTGGGCCGCTGGTGTGGCAACTCCTCCCATGCAGAACAATAGAATTTTTCTTTTGGGTTCATAGAATCCCAGACTGGTTTGGGTTGGAAAGGACCTTAAAGCTCATCCAGTTCCAATCCCCTGCCACAGGCAGGGACACCTTCCACCAGACCAGGTTGCTCCAAGCCCCTGTGTCCAACCTGGCCTTGAACACTGCCAGGGATGGGGCAGCCACAGCTTCTCTGGGCACCCTGTGCCAGCGCCTCAGCACCCTCACAGGGAAGAACTTCTGCCTAAGATCCAACCTGAACTTCCCCTGTTTCGGTTTGAACCCACTACCCCTGATTAAGAGGGAAAGATGGAGGGAAAGCGAGCTCTTTCTTCACTCATCCTTCATGGATGTCAATTCTTCTATTTTGACCTTCAAGGGAGCCACAGCCAAAGGTTTCCCACCACCTGTACATTCTCAGTCCACATTACCTTGCCTCTGCCCCACACTCAAACAAAGATATCTCTTCCCTTTAAGCACCTCTACCTGAGGCGGCCATGATTCTGCTTAAAGGCTGTCCTCAAATGCTAGTGAACAGAAGAGATCAAGTATCCTTTTTTTTTGTGCAATCAGGGATTACTGCTAGAGATTTGAGAGAAAGGCTGATTTCTTTCAGCAGGAGAAAGCTAGCCATAGAAAGGAGGATATGTGCAAGCCCTCACATCTCTTCCTGACCCTCTGGATAATATGAAGAGTACTGCTAATAAATGCCATACACTAGTATGCAGGTGTGACAGAGAACTTCACATCTGTTCTGTAACCATAAAAACTGTGACAGATTACCAAGCCAGTCATCCTGTGTAAACAAAGCAGTGGGAGCACTGTAAAGCCTTCCTTTTCCTGGTATCTTCCTTAGAGAATTTTGAAGCTATTTTGAATGCTCATACAACAAAACTACAAGGTTTGACCTCATTTAAAAAGTAAATATTAGAAAACTCTTGGTTTATTAATATAGCTGAGAACACTGTTTAAGAGTCATGGATTTCATGGAAAGTTAACCTGAGAAAAAGTTGTAAAAAGCATGAATTGAGAACCATCAAACAGGCAGCAGTATCTGCATGCAAAACTTGGGATCGTTAGAAATCCTGATGGAAGTGCAATGATAGCAAAGAAAGATTCACAAGTGGGCAGGGGGAGGAAGTAATTCCAGGGCCCTGTTTCTGAGACAAAAAAAAGCTTTTATTAATAAAACAGTCATATTTTGTCAGCCATCATATTTTGGCCAAATATGATAAACGCAAGAATAAGCGAGAACTCCTCCCAGTTGTTTCTTGCTGTTTCCTGTCTGCAACCAAATTACTCAACAGTTAAGATGAAGGCAAAATTTTCAGGCAGCTCAAAACTATTCAAGATGTTTCTGCCAGCCACAATACACCATGTTTGCAAAGGCACAGAGAAATCTGGCAACCAAGCACCCAGCCCGGCCGCCTCCTCCACAGGTACAAATAGGAAGAGCCATGCATAGTGCTGCTTGTAAAAACACTGACACACACTAACTGAAGAAGGCTGCTGGAGTACAGTTGTACACAAACTGGTCACAAGAAACCTTCTTCAATCATTTCCACAATCCCTGACCCACTGGACACTGAAACAGGAGGTGAACAAGACCAGGTCATTCAGATTTTCATACCAGACAGTACCGTATTAAACTGATTTTTAAGCAGATAACCATTTTCTAACATGCAAAAATGACTATGTGATCTCACAAGTCTTTTGATTCTTTCCATGGCTCTTCCAGAGGCAGATTTACCAGGCAGAAGTCTCCAGGAAACTGGTCCCAACAGCAGATCTTCCCAGTAGAGGATGCTCCAGGCCACAGGATCAGGGAGAGACGATGTAGCTTTTACCACCTATGTAAGTGCTCCCTCCTGACTTCCCAGGAGTACACTTGTTTTATTCATTTATGTAAACTATGATAAAAAACACTCTTCCCTCTGCCATGACATGAAGACAGGGGACCTGCAGAGATTTAGTTGGGCAGATACAGCCAGAAGCCATCCTCCTGCTGCTGCTGTGGCAGGGGATCCCACAGCTCTGGTAAGAGAGGAAGCACCCAAACCTGACCAGTCTCAGTAAGAAAACAGATTCTACAATGCAAGTTTCCTCTTTCTCTCCTTTGTGCTTGCATTACATTTCACAAACTGTACTAGAGAGGCAGCAATTGCTGTTTGAGCTAGTGGAACATTATGATAGTCCATATATATTGATTCACTTTGACAGTATTTGACTTCAGTTGAGACAATCTGTCTGACTTAAATGAGTTCAAGTTTAAGGACTAGCTGATTTAAAAAGACAGGAAAAGAAGCGCTGTGGCTATGTTTAAATGCTGACACAAGGAGGAGGCTCAAAAGAAAGCAGCAGCAATGGATGAGATGAAAGCAAAAAAGAGCTATTATAAAATGGATTTAAAATAAATAGTCACTTATTACTACCTGGGGTGTAAAAAGAAAAATCTCATCAAAACCTAATGATGCTCATGTTTCTGAACTGGGCACAGGAGGAAAAAACTCCCAGTACCGGCTTATAATCACGTATTTGCCAACACAAAAGATTTACAGCCTTTAGTTTTCAGACTTTTAATTTTGCACAAGCAGTTGGAAAAGACCTGGGAGAGGAAGAGAGTTGTTCTTTTAAGAAGAAGGGTAATATAAAATGCAATTCCAGGGTTGGAGATTATGCATGTTTATAAAAACGTACTCAGTGCATTAGGAGTCGAACAGGATATTATGAAAGATGCTCTGTAGGATATGGAGGAAGACTTCACAGTCGATTCCCTGCATGTGGAGAACTTTTCTTTTTCCTGGAAGTGTTCATGCCAGGAGCTCTTCAGCAGCCAAATCCTTGGAACAGAGGATACTTCCAAAAGACTAACGCTTGGAAAGTAAAATATCCAATTAGATGAATTCAGGCTGAGAATGGACTGAGACAGAATATTCAATTAGCCTTCAGCCTGACCCTGCAGACTTCTAGTGGTGTTTCGAAAAGATGAACTGTCTTTGTCATGTGCACCCATACAGAAAGACTTCAGGAAAATTTACCAGCAGCAAAACACAGAAGCTAATAAGAGTATCTTGGCAGCAACAGAGGTTACCAAGTAGTCTGAAGCAAAGCAGCATGCATTAGCATCTATGTACCCTTAATGAAAAAGAAGAAAGAAAAGTACAATATGGAATGAGGAGGATACAATAGACTATACACAGCTGCATTGCTGTGGTGTAAGTAAAATCCCAGCTTTCTGTTTGATGAGTTAGAACAAGAGGAGTCAAATGGCACCTGAAAAACTCTTAAGCATCATCTTCCAGGAATACTCCTCAGGAAATAAATGCAGCAGGACTGCTCCCATTTCGGTTTAGGTCGAAAGGTCAGTAATCAACACTTGCGCTAACAGATTATCGCCTGCAAGATGTGCAGTGCACACACCAGTGCACAAGACTAAGTCCTCTGAAGACCTGAGAGATCCAGGCAGTAGAATCCAATCAACTAGATTACAAGCTCCAAGTTAGGAAAGCAAGGACCTTAGCCACATGGTGGCTTAATTATAAAGAATCTCATCGCCTTTCTTTGCTGATGGGAGTCAATTCTTCCCCGCTGGTTTTCATCAACCAAGATTTGCATGAATCCAAAGGTATTTACAATCAATCCAGTATTTCATTAAAGATTTTGTCCTAAAGTTCTGGCCAGAGAAAATGCAGGTAGCATTTCCAGTATCAGCCCTGTTCTACATAGAGAGGAGAACCCCCAAAGCTGTGAAGAAACTTCTGATTCATTTGCAATGAGAAGAGCTAATTTCCTAACAGCTCTTCAGTGAAAGCACCTCCCTGCCACCAAACTGTGCATGATCTGATACAAAACAACTTAATGGAACTTTGTAACTCCCTTTCTTTGTCAGAGAAAAATCTTTACAAGATGGTATGTTCATCTTACTGTTACTTCATTCCTTACAGTTCATTTTATACAGGATGTTTGTTTACTAAGTTGAAATCTTAGAGTGAAATCAGAAAGTGATATATCTGGAATCTGCTCTACCATTCACTATTATTGGAAAAAAAGAATATCCCAAAAGCCACCAAACATCCAATAAACCATCCCACTGTGAAGCCTTGCAGCTCTTTAAAGCAGAGAATAAATCCCAAATTGCTGCCTAAAAATCTCTATGGGAAGATAGTGCTTTTGGCACTGCATTTCTAAAAGATTCTGAAATAAACATGGTTCAAACCACCATGCAAACTAATCCATGTTCCTTGATGGGTTAGATATGCTTAATCTTCAAAATACAGGACATAATGGTTGTCTTCTAATAAAGTCACGGACAAATCAGAAGACAAAAAACCTAAATGGCATTGAGAAAACAAACAGCAATTTTCACAGTGGCTCTTCCAATACAGGAACAAGGGACTTACAATGAATCAGCAAGTGGAAAATTCAGAAGAATACTAGTAATATTATTTTATTCAACCACCTTGGGCAACATGATCTAGTGTGAGGTGTCCCTATCCATGGCAGGGGGTTGGAACTAGATGATCTTAAGGTCCTTTCCAACCCAAACCAGTCTGTGATTTTATGATTCTATTATGCTGTTCATCTTACATGAACTGAAGATGTATTTATTTGGTTTATTTATTTATTTCCTCTTCACAGTGGTTTCACAGTTATTTTGGAACCGTTTAGCAGAGTCAACCCACAGACTCCCCTATTTCATGGCTTGTTGGCTTCCGCAGTGGTCTGTAACAGCCACAGATGGATAACATGAGAGACACTTTTGGGTATCTATGGAAACAAGTAGCTGAAGTCTGCCTCAAGGTCTTCTCTTCAGATCCTTTCCCCATGTTAGGAAGGGGCAGGGAATCTTCCCCATCCTCCAATACGCAGAGTAACAAAACAAAGCAGCAGGTGCTGGGAATGGAAATAGGGAGCTGAGGTGGATGAAGAGGCAGAAGAAGGAGGATGCTGGAACAATTCATAAATGAAACACAAGAGCAGGACTAAGGAGAAAAGCAAATACAAATGAGCATGACTGTGTCCATCCTATAGTTTTGATTCCTAGGTACCCTGTTTATAGTAGGCTCCACTGGTACAGAATCATAGAATGGTTAGTGTTAGAAAGGACAGCCCCAACCCCCTGCCACGGGCAGGGACACCTCACACTAGACCATGTCACCCAAGGCTCTGTCCAGCCTGGCCTTGAACACTGCCAGGGATGGAGCATTCACCACTTCATTGGGCAACCTGTTCCAGTGCCTCACCACCTTCACAGCCATCACGTTCCATCTGGCTACGTTGAGCCATATTCACCTCCTCCTCCCTCACTGTGAAAATTGCTGTTCATTTTCTCAATGCCATTTAGGTTTTTTGTCTTCTGATTTGTCTTTAACTCTATGAGAAGGCAAACATCATGTCTTGTATTTTGAAGATTAAGCATTTTGTATGACCAGACACAGCTTGGCAACTTACTGCCAAAGTAATGTGTACTTGCTACGTGCAGGTAACAACCTGTGAACAGGCGCAAACTACTTTCTTAGGAATATGTAGTTGATGAGAACTTCAGTGCTTGCACATCTCAGCTGAAGACAGCAGTGACAGACGCAATTAACACTTATTACACAAGGACATTTGCACTGCAGGTGGGTATATAATCATTGGAGCAAAGGAGTTCATCATCATGTACCTTTGCCTGATTCCACTACTCCACTCAGTCATTCATCATCTGAAGCTTATTCCAGTAATTAAACCCCTTGAACACATACAAATTAATATGAAAAAACAGCCATCAAATGATCATCTTAAACAAACAATTTAACAACTACAACATTTGGCCACCTTGCAAGTGTACCTGCCTAAAACTAAGGCCAGAAGAGCTAAAATTCAGCCTCAGGTCAGTCTTTTAGTACATATGGACAACATAATCTTCAATTCTGCTCTATCACTCCTTGTCACCTCAAGCTGAAAATACAAACTCCCTGTGAGAGAAAGAGTAAACTGCCAATTTCCCTGCGAGACACGAGGTATCATTTTAATTCTAGATTGGTGGAGACAGTACTTCTCAGAGAGCATCAACATACATACACAGAGAAATGTGGAGGGCAGGTATGTGTGCACCTTTGTGCACGTGTGGGGTTGCTTATAGCAAAACATCTACTCAGGCAGGAAGAAAAACCAGCAAGCATCTCTGTGCCAGAACTGAGTTCAACACCCAAACTTCTTAGAGTACTTGCCCATGTTCTGCATGTGTTCCTAATGGTTTCAAATCCGAGGAGTAATGTGGCCACCCTCAAATGATCCAGGAAACTACAGACCACACAATCTCAGCTCGATTCCTGGGAAGGTGATGAAGCAGTTAATCCTGGAAAACATTTCCAGGCACATTAAGGATTAGAAAATCATCAGGAGTGGTCAACATGGCTTCATCAAGGGGAAGTCATGTTTGACCAACCTGACAAACTCCTATGATGAATTGACTGGCCTGGTAGATAAGGCGAGAGCAGTGGATATTGTCTACCTGGACTCCAGTAAGGCTTTTGACACTGTCCGCCTGTAAGATCATCATAGAGGAGCTGTTGATGTGTGGGCTGGAAGAGCAGACAGTGAGGTGGATTGAAAACTGTCTGAATGGGCACCAGTTGAAACACAGGAACATCAAGAGACACTTTTTAACTGCGTGGGTGACCAAGCACTGGCACAGGTTGCCCAGGGAAGTTGTGGAGTTCCCCTCCTTAGATAGATTCAAAACCTGCCTGATGCAGTCCTGGGCAACTGGCCATAGCTGTCCCTGCTTGAGCAGCACGGGTTGGACCATATGACCTCTACACCCCTTCCATGACTGAAAAAAACCCCAATCCAACAAAAAAAAAAAAACCCCAGAAAAAGCACCATATTAAAAAAGAAAATAATAATGTATATATATACATATATGCCATTTGCAAATCTCTGGAAACAGCACCTACCCACTCTACAAGAGCATGGGTATTTTCATTCTATATTTAGATGTGCGGGTGGTATACTCTGCACAAACACATACATATGCACACACAGTACTGCAGAATTGAAAATCATTCTTCTCAACAGCAGGCTGACATGTTTTAGCAGAATTTTCCCTGAGATAAATATGCAATTCCTCACTTTCACGGATTGCCTGCATCCCTCCCAACCTAGCATCTCTGGCTGCATACACAATGCAATCCCATCAGGCTGAGCCCACCAGCTTCAATGCATCTTCCCAGTGGGGGCTGTGCACTCAGCCCTCAGAACCTTTCATACAATTCAAAAGCACCCATTTGCAAGAGCACAACCATATGCAAAAAACCAACCTTGACATCTGGATCTCAGGCACCTTCAACCCAGCTGCTCCATGTTCATAAATCCTTCCCACAACCAGATTATGTGATCAGTATGCATGTAGAATCATAGAATCACAGATGGCTTGGGTTGGAAAGGAACTTAAGATCATTCAGTTCCAACCCCCTGCCATAGGCAGGGACACCTCACACTAGACCAGGTTGCTCCAAGCCCCGTCCAACCTGGTCTTGAACACTGCCAGGGATGGGGCAGCCACAGCTTCTCTGAGCACCCTGTGCCAGCGCCTCAGCACCCTCACAGGGAAGAACTTCTGCCTTAGATCCAACCTGAACTTCCCCTGTTTCAGTTTGAACCCATCACCCCTTGTCCTATCGCTACAGTCCCTGATGAAGAGTCCCTCTCCAGCAGCCTTGTAGCCCCCTTCAGACACTGGAAGCTGCTCTGAGGTCTCCACGCAGCTTCTCTTCTCCAGGCTCAACAGCCCTAATGTTCTCAGCCTGTCTTTGTATGGGAGGTGCTCCAGCCCCTGATCATCCTCGTGGCCTCCTCTGGACTTGCTCCAACAGCTCCATGTCCTTCTGATGTTGAGGACACCAGCACTGCACAGAGTGCTGCAAGTGGGGTCTCACGAGAGCAGAGCAGAGGGGCAGGATCACCTCTTTTGACCTGCTGCTCACGCTGCTATTGTTTCAGTAATACAGGATTTTGCTACAATCTATTTGGAAGCATCCAACCTCCAAGGGATTTAAGATATTTGGAAAGATATAAGATAATTTCATGAAGTCACTAAATCCAGATGCAAGAGTCTTCAGATCCATTCCTCTTTGGATTGCAATTGAGTGATTTCTATGTTGAATATACTCAGTTCCCTGGTAACTAGATTTCAAAGTAAAAAATATCAGTCTGTCTGCTGTCTCAGGTCTTGCTGGATCATTGGCTGTCATCGTCAGGAGATTCTTTCAGCCAAATCATGTCTTTGGCTATACCTGACGCTGCTCGATTTAGCTCAGCAATTGAAACTTCATTACCAATTCTGTTCAGGACGTGCTGGACAGGATAGGAAAAGGCTCATCGTGTCAGAGCTGGTTTAGCTCTGAAGCACTGATAGGAACATGAACTAATAAAAACTTTTTGTCCATCCTAAAATGAACACCCTGGACTTTCAATAGACAGCAGGAGCAACTGACGTAAGATGAGAACTGTATCAGCGAGCAGATCTGTCCTGCAAGAATTACTGTATTCAGACAATCACTTTCCAAATTAAACCCCATGTCATACAACGGGAATCTCCATTACAACATAAGAATACATAACTTAAAGCTACTTACCCTGCTCATAAGTAGCCACAGATAAACTGTGTGAAATGCACTCTGTTCTTCAGAGAACTGAAATGGCCCAAAAGATTTGAATCTTTGCTTTCCGAACAGGGGCATTTCACTAATTTTGACATTTAGTCCATTGCTTGGTTCATTTCTACTATTTGAATGATTCCATAGAGTGCATCTAAATGCTCCTTTCTGCACAGCTATCTAGAATTACCTTTTTTTAGAGCTAACTATTGTATCACCTTCAATTTCAATGACATGCAGACACTGATTTTCTAGCACTAGGACAACTGTGAGCATTTTATTCCTACTTATAGACAGTTTTTCTACCGGGGACCTATCTAATGGTTCCACAGCAGCCAACTAAGAAAAGAGGAAGAATGCCACCAAAAACACCTCAACTTTGCTATGCTGGTGCTGACCTTGCACTGGAAAAAGTTTCAGAGGTCCGTAAGTCACACCCACATAATTGGAATAACCAGAACAAGATCCCCAAAGACTGACAAACTTGGCTGAAAATGCTGAATTATAAAAGAATCCATTTAGAATTTTGCTTTCTGCATATGCTTACAGCTACTCTTATTTTTATCTTTTGATAGATAACACAATCTTATTCTGAATGCTGAAGCTGTTGAAAAGAGGGATGAATACTCAAAATGAACTGGATTTAATACATTCCTAATTTTCTCATACATACTTCCCTTTAAAACTCACACCTTTTAGCTTGATTAACCACAAACACTCAAGTGCAACTTTCAAGTAAAGTAACAAACAAGATTTCATTTCAAATATTACATTCCATTCTAATGATATTTATTTACAATTTTTATGTCTCTAAGACATCTTGTTTCCATTTATCAAACAAATGGTTTCTAAGATTAAGTAAAACAACACTAAGTGGGATTTTAATCAAGCATGCAATCTGCAATACAAGGCAAATCAATACGGCAAATGCATTAGTTTAAGTTACTAACTTCAACTGTAATGCTCAAAACTTGCAAATCAAGCTACTCTGTCCCCAAATAAATTCCCTGCCAACAGTAATAAGTACTCCTCTCCCCCACACCATTTTTCTTCTTTAGATTGGAATGCATGATGGTCACTATCATTATCTCTGCTATTACATAGCTTTTATGAAAGAAGAGGCCCTAAAGGGAAAAGTTTTATGATGCTTCATTCTATAATCATCTTCATTTTTAATCTAGACTCCAAAGAGAAGTTTAAAGTGTCATTCAGAGAGTCTGGTTTAAAGTGTGTTAGAGTTAATGGAAAATTTCCTTTCGCTCTTACAAGATTATGCCACAGGCTTCAATTTGCTTCTTCGCTTTAGTGTTCTTGCCATTTGAATTGTGTCTCAATTTGTCTATGCCATACTAAAGCACCAAAATAATAATTTTGGTTAAACACTCACCTCAAACCATTGGCCATGTGACTGCATTTTAAGGATGACACAAGGATCTGGTTTTGAGAGGGCATCCCTGTCTGATATGCCTTTGCATGCAACTCGCAGCTCCACTTTAGTCAGGCATGGGCTGTTAAAAATTCCCAGGGTATTGGCTGCTGATTCATAGATGTTGCTCATTTTCTGCATTCCTTTTCCTGAAAGAGAGAAAAGTTCCAGTAAGAACAGTGCATGCACAGTACAGTCCTTCCTTTCATGCAGAAGCCAAAGCCATGTTCTGCTAGCCAGTGGGACCCCATAACTGTGAATGAGATCCAGAGCTAGGAGGGGAAGGGGAGAATAAAAATCAGAAGAATAGCTATAGAACAAAGAAGTACATCATCTTGTATGTTTAGACATAAGCTCAGAAATAAGTTTTCCACCATGCCCCTGAACTCGGGGGGTGAACTGCGATCTCCATTTCTAGCTCTGTTCCTGCCTATAGGGCTACGTTTCCCCATGCTGAAGGATAGATGGGCTGCTAATTTGGAATTTCTCATGATAACACCTTATTCCAGAAACAAGGCTAAATTAAATTTGTCCAGGACTCCTATCTGTTTCCATTTCACCATGCTCCATCAAAAAAGCATACTCATCTTACACAAACCCTTTGTGTAAGTTCTACAGAAAGGCCCTTTCATATAAACCTTAAATTCCAAAATACATTTCATTCTCTGTCTTCAGACTTACTGCAGAAGGTTACCTTCCCCCATTCCTAAGCAAGTAGTCAAGACTGGTGTTCTAAGCAGAAGGAGAAGATATTTATGCTGACAAACCTTGTTGTTATACAGTATTTGCTCTTTTGGACCAGGAATAACATGAACAGATGGCTGGAATACTGGGAACCTCTGGCTCTTACGTCAGTATAGACACCACCACCAATCTCGTAGCTCAAGCCTTTACTCTCAAAAGAAGAGAGTAAAAATGATTTTTAACACAGAGCTTGGCCAAAATCACCCTATGATCATTTCTGCATGAATAAAGAATATGGGAACACTAATTTGCTCACTTGTTCTGAGCTTCAGAGCCTGACCCCTCAAAACCTGTTGCCCAAACCAGGATTAGCGCCTTTACCCCCTTAGCCCATACATAAGAACTGCAAAAAAATGACTTCACATTTTTCGAGGGCAGATTTATCTTATCAAATTATCAACAGATTTTTTTGTGGTTTCTTTCAAACCTCTTCACTGCCTCTTTCACAAAACCCTCTTCTCAGATGTTAAAGATTTTTGAGAACTGTTTTGATCAAGGTTGATTTCTGGCAATAAGGCACTGAAAGGGTTCTTTCCCCAACTCCGTGAGGTTAAAAATAAAAACAAAACCCCCCAAACACCACCTTCAGAAGATCCAGTTTTCCTATGAATTACAAAGGCAAAATTAGAAAGATATTTCTAAATTCAGAGTAAGAAGAGTTTTGTGCTGGGACAGTTCATGCCACTGATGGCAAGATGGCGGTCCTAGCTTGAAAGCAACAGCAAGCAGAGGGAACTGGGTTCTAGCCTAACAGCACAATGAGTCTTTTCATGGATCTTAATAGCCATGGACAATGATGTGACAATTATTAACAGAATTCCATTGTTTAAAAATGTGTGGCTGTATTTTTTCAAAGGAAATGTAAAGGAGGAACATATTGTTTATTGCTTATAAAACAAGCAACCATTATAAAGTCTGTAACCCCCTTCTCTTTTGACTGCATTTAACCAGGTTGTGTACATCCGAACAAACTCCATTCACACGTGGCCAGTGAAAACCTTGATAAAATATGACAAAACTTCTAAGTACTTAGCTTCTGTCGTGGTTTGAGCCCAGCCGGTAACTCAGAACCACACAGCCGCTCGCTCACTCCCCCCCCCTTCTTCGCTCCCGGAGGGATGGGGAGGAGAATGGGAAGAATGCAACTCCCATGGGTTGAGATAAGAGCAGTCCCGCAACTAAGGTATAACACAAAACCACTACTGCTACCACCAATGATAATAACGATTAGTGAAATAACAAGGGGAGAGGATACAATTGCTCACCACCCGCCGACCGATACCCAGCCCGACCCGAGCAGTGATCTGGGCCTTCCGGGTAACTCCCCCCGGTTTATATACTGGGCATGACGTGCTGTGGTATGGAATACCCCTTTGGCTAGTTTGGGTCAGGTGTCCTGTCTCTGCTTCCTCCCGGCTTCCCCTCCTCCCTGGCAAAGCATGAGACTGAGAAAGTCCTTGGTTGGAATAAACATTACTTAGCAACAACTAAAAACATCGGTGTTATCAGCGTTGTTCCCAGGCTGAAAGTTAAAAAACACAGCACTGCACCAGCTACTAAGCAGGAGAAAAATGACTGCTATAGCTGAACCCAGGACAGCTTCATCTTGGTGCTGCAAGCCTGCTTAAGGTAAACTGCTTTTGGAAATGTCTGGCTCTTGGGGGCCGTTTTGTGATAGAAAGTACTGAAGATATGCTGGTCTTTTTGTCTTCCTGATGTTGACACACAGCCCCTGCAGTGGAATGGCCTAAAAAACTGAAGAAGGAGCAGACTGAAAGAAAAACAAGGGGCCTAGGAAAAGAAGAAGTTGGAGCATAGGAAAGGAAGACTGAAACTGGGGAGCAGGTGCTAGTTGAGGCCAATGTGGTAGGAGTGGGTTTTGCATATAGGAATGATAGGATTGATAAAGGCCTTGGAAGAGCTGAGAGGGGAGAAGGGGAGTGACCTTCAGCTTCAACATGCCAGACCTGAGAACTAGGCAGATGGGAAGGGCTGTGAGGCTGCAATTTTGGAAAACTTGAAAAAAAATCATAGACTATGACGAGACGAAGCCCTGATGGAGGGAGGAATTTTTCAGAGGAAGACAAGTACAGGCAACTCACAGAAGAAGGAAAGTGAAAGGAGAAGAGTAAGAAGAGAGACACCTAGATCTGGCATAGGGAAACACTGCAAATGGTACAGGTAGCTGAGAGGCAAGACCGAGAATAATCAGGGGCTCAGCTGGAGAATTCTGTGAGGAGAAGGAGCTGAGTCAACACAGGATTGCAGGAAGAGTCAAGTGTAGAAGTGAGGAGAGGGAGAAAGGGCTTAGGAGAGCAATAGGCTGAAAAAGACAGGGCAAAAGAAGTAGTACCCACAGTGGCTTCTCCAGGGTGACTCCAGCTGAGAAACCCAATGCCCAAATGTATTCAACATCCTCTCTAGGGATGTCAACTTGCTAGTTACTGTTAGTTCTCTTGTCAGAGAGCTGTGGTGCAGATCTGGATGTGGTATATGATAAAATCCCACAGCATAATTATGTGGATCTTTGAAATAAACCTAGAGAATTAGACATCTACACACATAAGCAGATGTGCAGTATTAACATGATAATCCCAAAAGATTTTAAGAGTTTAAAAATTCCAGAAGATGAGGGTTGCCTTTTCACATACTTGCATGCTTATGTACCATTTTTTCCCCATGGGAACTTTGCCTTATTCACTCCACAAGATGAAAGGACTCATTGAATCAACGTGTATGCAATGCTGTGTTCTATCCACACTGCTCAGTTTGCTACCCCCAAATTTACGTAGCTATATGAACTCTATTATTCAAGCTCCAGATATATTAATTTCCATATTGACATTGCTGTGCCATTCTTCAGTGCACTGTCTGAAGGCTCCAAAACATGGATTCATTTATTTTTGCAACATCCGTCTGTTTCTAATAATTGACTGGTTGAAAGTAAATTAATGTGGGTTTTTTCCTGGATATTGTTGTGTGTAATTTCCAAGTATCCTGGCACAAGCTTTAAAAATCATGTATCTCTTAGTGAAAACAGACTCCTGTAAAAAAGCAGAACTGCCATTTGATTGAATTGCCTTGTCTCTTTTTATGGATAGTAGAACCAAACCAGATGATAGTGTACATTGATTGGTGATTCCATGATTGCAGGCTTATTCAGTGTATCAATCTATGTGCCCCCACATCATGTCATTTTTTACTTGCCTTACATAGAATCATAGAAGGAACCAGGTTGGAAAAGACCTTTAAGCTCATCCAGTCCAACCGTTCCCCAGCACTGCCAAGGCCACCACTAACCCATGGCACTGAGGGCCTCGGCTACACGGGGTGTGAGCACTTGCAGGGACGGTGACTCCAGCACTGCCCTGGGCAGCCTGTTCCAATGCCTGAGCACCCTCTGGGGAAGGAATTGTTCCTCAGCTCCATCTAAACCTCCCCTGGTGCAGCTTGAGGCCGTTTCCTCTTGTCCTGTCACTTGTTCCTTGGGAGCAGAGACCGACCCCACCTCACTGCAACCTCCTGTCAGGCAGCTGTAGAGAGCGATAAGGTCCCCCCTGAGCCTTCTCTTCTCCAGACTAACCCCCCAGGTCCCTCAGCCGTTCCTCATTACACTTGTGCTCCAGGCCCTGCACCAGCTCCGTTGCCCTTCTCTGGCTCCGCTCCAGCACCTCAATGTCTCTCTTGCAGTGAGGGGCTCAGAACTGAACACAGGATTCGAGGTGCAGCCTCACCAGTGCCCAGCACAGGGGGACAGTCACTGCCCTGGCCCTGCTGCCACACTGGTGCTGATACAGGCCAGGATGCTGTTGGCTTCTTGGCTGCCTGGGCACAAGCTGCTCATGTTCAGCTCCATCAATCAGCACCCCCAGCTCCTTTTCCATGAGCAGTTTCCAGCCACTCTGCCCCAAGCCTGGAGCGGTTCAGGGGATTGTTGTTGCCCAAGTGCAGGACCCAGCACTTGCCTTGTTGAACCTCATCCCATTGGCCACAGCCCATGGATCCAGCCTGTACTCTGAACGTCAGAACTAATCAGACCTACTCATGATTTGAGAAGCAGTGATCTGCATGCAAGAGGACCTGACATCTCCTGCCTCAACTAAGCATGACAATAAGTGTCTGGAAAAATTGCTACCAAAAGCGATGATTCAAAATTCTATTTGGGAGACTAGTTTTCTTCTTTTTGTTGCCTTTTTTTCACCGAAAAGAGAACAGATTAATGTGATGGTAACTTTGACAAAGCCACTGAAGACTACTATTTAGCTAAAAATTACAGAAAGTTTTATGTATTTATATGTATTTTGCTGGCAATCATCACAACTTTGGTTTTTTCATTCTATTTCTCACATATCTTTGATATATGATGTCAGTTACCTAAACTTCCATCAACTGGGATTACAAAAAGACTGTTAGAAATTGAGGGGGGGGGGAGGAGGAACTGTTGTCTAATTATTCATCATTTTATAATCCCATCTCCTTCAGAAAGCTGCTCAACAAGCTCATCCTACACATTTACAAGACATTTTTACATGTTGCCCTTTCCAAATTGAAATCCGTTTGAAAATTGGGTTAATTCTGTCTCATGCACATCTTACATCATTAATGAAATGTCATCCTTTGTGCAGAAATAGGCTGGTGATTTAATTAAACTGGATGATTTCAATACTAAAGGGAAGGGGAAAAAGTAGCAGAGTGAGGAGGAGAGATGTATTTTTCTTCCTCCCACAGTAATTATACACTGTTTTTTTAGAACAGTGGGTAAGTATAAAATTATATTTCTTTTCCTCACTACAACTATTACTTCAGCTTTTACAATTTCTAAATTTATCAATGGAAAAGATCAAGGCACAGTGTTATTTTTTTGTCCCATTATATTCTTCTTTTAATATAATCACCAGCTTGGGCTGTTGCACTGATGTCATGTTACCAGGAAGCTGGGGGCCTGGGAAATAGATTTGGAGCCTACTGAAAGTGGTTCAAAAGGTATTATTTGATGTAAACAATTTAGATTGCGTCAGAAGGTTTTTGTCAGTTCGCTACATGCACTACTGACGGAGGAATAAATTGTTCATTTTTCTTTGCTACATACTTCCTTTCTTCCACTTCATTAGAACCTCATTATTCCTTCAATGTCCACATGGCTTTAATATTCACTGAAAAAGAGCAGTATTTGTGAGAAGAAAGTGATAGCAGAGATATGGAAATAAGTGAACTAAGTGATAAGTCACATACTAAAGTTTCCAGTTCATTGCTGCATACATTCTCTTTCATTTCCTCTGGAAAAGAGGTTAACAGTTTATCATCATATGCTTCCCCCACAAACTTATTATCTAGTGCTAGACTGCACAGAACAAGGGAGCACAACCAGGCCTTACAGTTGTGGTGGTTTAAACCTCTCCTTGGTGAAACAGCAAGGAAGAAGGCAGGAGTTGCGGTGGTTTAAACTTCTCCATAGTGAAACAGCAAAGAAGAAGGCAGGAGTAACTGGAAAAAACCTTAAAAGTTGTGTGCTTTTAAGCACAAAATCAAAACATGTACTATGGTAGCCACAAAAAACCCTGAAGTGTGAAAGACTTTGGTAGCACCATGTACACCATGGAATACAAAGAAAAAGTGAGGACCTTGGAAGACAGTTCCACTCTCCCCAAAATACTCTACTTCTGGCATACTTAGAGCTGATTTAGTAGAAGTTAATGTGCTCTTTTGACATTTTTTAAGGGATTCATGGCTCAGAGGGATCTCATTCATATAGGTAAATCTCGGGTGCCCAGTGACAGGATGAGAGGCAATAGGCACAAACTGAAATACAGAAAAATCAGATTAAAGAAGGAAGAAACTTTTTACTGTCAGGTTGGTTGAACACTGGAACAAGCTGCTCAGAGAACTTGTGAAGTCTCAGTCCATGGAGATACCCAGAACTTGTCCAGACACGGCCCTAAGAAACCTGCTTTGAACAGCAGTTTAAAACAGATGATCTGCAGAGGTCCCTTCCAACCTCTACTACTCTGTGACTAAGGAGAACACAATCCATTTATAAACTTTTTAGGGTACAGATTGCCTCTGCGAATCTGTTGTTTTTCCTGTGCTTAGCACAGGCGGGTAATAATCTGTGATTTGGGCCCCTTGGCTTTAAAACCATGCAGAAAATTGAAAGACATGAGCCAACATTTCTGGTAGCTAGTACTACAAAGACTCCTCTGTGTAGATATTTCATTAGAAGCAACAGCATAGAAGTCCAGAAGTTTGTGCCTTGCTAGATAACTGGATTATATTCAAAACCACGTTTGCTACGTCCTTCTCGTCTCAGAGGGACTGAACTGCTTAAAGATGTTTAGTCATCTAGTGCCTACAAAAGTAAGGATATCTGTGATATGAAATACAAACAGTATGTGCCTCTCTCCGAGATCTAAAAGTCTTGAATTCAGCGCACAACCATTCACATCCTCCTCATTATAAAATGGTGATCCACACAGGGCTTTAGTGAACCTCACTGCAAAAATACAACCAGGCTCCTTAGATTCACCATGAAATAAATCTCAGATGTTATCTGAATTCAGATTTCAAGTTTTCTCCTCTCCCCACTCTGTAATTTTTCTCTCTTAGACACACATAAAACCTCTAAAAAGCTTTTGTGCAAGTTGTCTGGGTGAAGTAGGAAGAGATTGCTTCTCTACAGCACCTTGCAAAGAGTCAGGGAAACACACACACTCAGCCTCACCTTCAGTTCATATAATAAATGAGTAGGAAATGAGAAAGATGCTGAGATTAAAAGGCAGTAACCAGTGTGCTCCACATTTAGAAACAGGGCTTGCTATTTAGAAACCTGTACTCCAGACCAAAGTACACACAAATGAATTCGGGGGCTGCAGGTTTGCCATCACCACATGTTGAGGGCTGTCTGAATCAGTAGTTTTACTAGCACCCTGGTTATGAAATGAAAACAAGCCAATAGCATCTGTCTGCTTCTGCAAAAGTAAACAGCAAGACCGTGCTCCTGGAAAGGTAAATGATGGTTACAGTATGTGCATGCAGTGGGAAATACTAATGGTAGAGTTACATGAAGTAAGAGCTGTGAATAAGTGCCTCCAAAAGAGGGCAAGACCTAAAAGCACTGGATGTTGTAGCACTAGCTGCTCCCTACTTATTTATACTTACAAATTACATACAGGAGAGACATTCAGTCCTCAAAGCACAGGAGCAGCTGAACTCTCCAGGTGGAAAGCTTTGAACCTACAGTTTCTGGATCTTCCAGGGCTTGCAGTCTAATAAAAGTAAATATGAAAACCAAGTGTACAGTTAGCAGCTTAAAATCCGTAAAACTCAGACTATCAGAAAACAGTTAGTGCTCCACAGTTGGAAAGAGATGAAACCCCACTTTTCCATGTTGAAAAAATGAGAAATAAGGTCCTTGGAGCACTAGAAAGTTGTTTCCTCTAGTTCTCTTCCAGATTCTCGATTTATGTTACACCTCTGGCAAAATCAAAATCTAAGTCCTCATGTTCATTTTTAGGTGATATCACTAACTTTAAGTGATAAGCAGAACCTGATTAAATACAATGCCATTTCCAAAGTATACTAAACTTTTTATAGGGTCTGATCTGAGATCCACAGAAGTCAGTGAGAAAATAACCCGTTGATTTCAATACAATAGGTGGTTTAGTAATGTAGTGCCCCAAGCAGTCTTGTCTTCTTCCAGTGTACTTTATCATTCGGCAACACAGGAATGAAAAATAATCGTCAGGCACAGAGAGTTCGAGTGCTTCAGAACTGCCTCTTGAGGCCTAACCCAAATGCCACTAAACTTATTCATTTGCTTTAAATGTGCATTTCTCAGACCTTCAGGATTGCTTCTACCCTATCTCCCATCATGATGTGAGACCAAGCTATACAAAATACAGCAACAGCAAGATTTATAGAAAAGGATGAAATGATGCTGGGTGTTAGGCAGAAGAGTTTTAAAAGGTTCCTCTGTTTAGTTACCTGTTCAGTTCCAGCACAATATAGGCCATGGATCCCTTCAGAGAATGATACTAATGGAGATAAGTGATCATTTTCCTTTAAGAACCTTTATGTGATTGAGAATTCCCAGTCTCATCGATTACTCTATCAGTTGTTGGCAACAAGGCTTACTTGGTTGTGGAAAGCAAACCCATTCATTCTCGTACGACTGTGTGCTTGGCAAATAAGTTTTGTGCAAATGAGGAAAGATGGGAATTCATCAGGAAGTCCTGATAGAGCAAGTTAATGAAATTAATATTCCTTGTGCTTAATCAGGAACTCACTAAGACACCTGGCTGGCCCAGGACTGAAGAAAAAGCCCAGAGTGATAGCAGAGAAAGCAGATCCATCTTTACTACAAATGTATATGGGAACCAGTGATGAGCCACAGAAGCCGGTGTTCTTTGCCCTCAGGTTCCTCTGTAAAGCAACATCTTTTTCACTGTAGCATTTTCATAGCATAGGGTTTTCTGTAACCCCTCTTCCATTATTTGACCAACCTCACTATGAACTATTGTTTTTCTTTATATCTAATCTTTGTTGCAGCTGTGCCCTCTTGGCCTTCCTCTGTGCATCACTGGAAAACAACTTCTCATGAAAAAACAGTACTATCTTAAAACATGGTCACGCACTTCCTTGCTGTTGACCATGCTCCCAGACTCACGATTATCGGCTCTATCTCTAATCACTGCACAACACTCTTCTATCAGTATTAAAAAATTATTCTGGTCAACATCAACTGTGTTATAAATTGCTGCAGAAGTTGAAATGATCACAGCTAATACAGATAAAATGCCAGCTGTGAAAATGAATCTCAGTATAACTGACTCTATAACAAGAAGTCGATAGGTTAGCTAGACCCCTCCACAGGAGAGTTTCTGCAATTAAAAAGAGGATTTTTTCCTCCTTCCCTTTGATTCTCTGACTCATGCAACAATTAACAAGGATTATTTGAAGTTATACCTACCAAAGTTTGAAAGAGCCCTTTGTAAAATGAGCAATAAACTCAGTAAGGAAGGAGGACCTGGAGAATCCACAGAAGTGAACAATCAGACAGATCTGATAGTGTAAGTAATCTATTTGGACAGAAGGGGAGAAGGTTCAGAACAAAGTGCCAGCAGTGTAAATGGAAACATAAACACACTGACAGTTCAAAAGAACTCATTACCATAGAACCAGCTGGTTCAGTTGTAAGGGGAGAAGGGAAAGTCACTGGCAAGAAATTGAGATACGTATAACAGAACACTGTACAAAAGTGTGCTGCACCAGTACAAATAACCCCATCTCAGTTAAGGGAGGGGAAAACACCACAATAACTGGAGCACTGGGAGATGCTTGTACGTGTTCAATTCTGGATGCTCAGAGAGGCCTCCACTGAAGTCAGACTCATTTGATGCAACGCAAAGCAATGTAAGAGCCAGCAGCTAACATACATATATTCTATTGCTAGAATTGCAAACCTAAGATTCTACCTTGTTCCCTTCCTATGTAGCTAATGCCACCAGTCACCTCTTACTTCACAAAGTTCCCACTGTCCTCCTGCTTCCAATGCTGTAATATGCAGGGGAAAAGAAACCTAAAAATACAGAAAACAAGGAGAATGAACAGGTAAGAGAACGAAACAACTTCCCTAGGGATAAATCAGACAAGAGGCTCCTCCCCTACTGGAAAGCAGCAGCGATGCTTTTTAGTGGACAAGAGGCAGAGATTTCCCACAGAATTAACCCAAATCTGCTTTATTTACAGTCACTGGATTCATACAAGTCACAAGGAGTCTGCCCCTGCAAAGCCAGCTTACAGGCTTTGTACAGAAGGTCTATACTTGTGCTGCTTCTAAAATGACACCTTCTAAGAGAGTCTGGTGTCTTAATAGCATAACAGAATATATTTTATTGGGAACAGTGTAGAAGCCAGAGACAAAACAGGCTTATCCACATGCTGACATACTGCTAAGAGCTAGTCCTACAGTTGTCCTCTTACCCACAGTCTTGTTTTCTTAAATATGCTTGTCCAAATCCTTCAACTCAATACTGCCAAGTGAAAACAGTCCCAGTGTTCCCCATTCATGCCCATGAGCTGAGGATTTATGAGCAGGAATGAACAACGTGAAGCCCCAGTAAAATTCAGGCTGTCAAATAAGTAAATGATTTGCCTATTGGTTTGACTCTTGGGAGTCTGTGGAGATGATGCCTGAAGCACAGCTGTAAGCACAGGGACTAGCCACTGCTACATTCAGAACCACTGAATCCATATCAAACACCATCCTGAGGAGCTTCACACAAAATAACCTATTACATGCAAACAATGTGTGGTTTGTGAGCAAGTAACATGTGAGCATAGTAAATTGCAGAAATGTAATTGAATCTCTCTCTAATCAACAACTTCAGAGCTACTAGCACGTGAAACTGATTTGATTGCTTATCACTAAAAGCCGTTACAATTCTCTCAGCTTTGCCATTTTAGTTTGCTGCTTGTACTAAGCGATACAACAAATGGAACATGGGGAAAAAAGTTTATTCACTCTGAGGGTATGTGTTTGCTGCTTTTTTAAATCAGTTCTCCCAACTAGGAAATAGATGGAAAGTAAAATAGTGTTTGTCTTAACAAGAACTCCAAACCCTTACAATATTGTTACCATATGGAATCTTAAGTAATTGAAGTTTAATGGATATTCCACTATACTTCAGAGAGAGATAAACCCGGAACAAAATAATCCCAGCACTCCAAGGTGTAGCAGTCACAATCCTGCTATCACGTAAACCCAGCTGAGAGCCTTCGAATGCATTTGAGCTAAAATAATTAGCTGATTCTGAAGAAAAGCGAGCTTACATTTGAAATGACAGTTACTATCCACCTTGCAAAAGCACACTGGCGCACTGCTACAGGGAAATCACAGAATCATTGAAGTTGGAAAAGACCTTTAAGATCATTGAGTCCAACCATTAAACCAGCACTGCCAAGGCCACCACTAAACCACATCTCTCAGTACCACATCTACAGGTCTCTTCAATACCTCCAGGGACAGTGACTCCAGCACTGCCCTGGGCAGCCTGTTCCAATGCCTGAGCACCCTCTGGGGAAGGAATTGTTCCTCAACTCCAGTCTAAACCTCCCCTGGCGCAGCTTGAGGCCGTTTCCTCTTGCCCTATCACTTGTTACTTGGAAAGGAAGCAGCAAGTTGTATTCCTCAGTTATATGCAATTACACCAATGTATGTACATAAACACATGTAATGCTTGGAAGAGTTTATCCATTTACAGATGTAACATATTGCAAACTGCTCATTTTCCTCAACAGATGGCCATAACTGCTTTTCCTGCAGCATAAAAATGATCCTACAGGAGAAGCTGCTTTCTGCTGCTAATCCAGAGACAGGCACATTGAGAACAACGGTGAGGAAGAACTTCCCATTCACCATTTAGTTCCTGCATTTGCAATGCAACCAGAGGGCATACTTACTACAGGTTGGCTCAGGGCTTCTTAGCAGTGAGAGAAAAACTGAACTTACCTACTACACAGGAACGTTCTTGGAGCCATGCTGAGCCCAAAATTGGGACAGAGCTTTAAAGTTCACTTCTATGAAGTGAGTTCAACTCACTTCATAGTTGCTCCCCCAACATGCTTGATCCCTTCCTCAGCACCAACCAGGACTCCTGTGGCCTGCCACAACTCTGATACACAAGAAGCAGCCTGCCTACCCCCAGCGGGCTGCTGGGCAATGGCTGGCTTTGCCTCCTGACTACAGCCAGTCCTGAATTCACTTCCTTTGCTAGAGGTTTAGTGACGACAGATTGGGCTTGTACCATTATAAGCCCCAATAGTATAAGTACCATTAAACTATTTTAAGTTAGAACATGAGCCTTTCTCACCTTCTTGTCATTCACTTACTATTTTCTTTTCAAGATCAAATGTTTAGAGTCACCCATGTGACTTAGGCCAAGCACACATTGCCACCATCTCGGCTACATCAGCAAGGGATACAATCACATTGTAGGCACCAGAAAATCCTAAAGAGGATGCAGCTCTGCCAGCCAAATTATATTTATGGTGGCAGTGTTAATTTCCTTCCTAGATTCATTTCTACTAGCTCAGTCTGACTTTCCTCTATGGAGCTATATCTTATTCCCTATTGGAAGTGCTTCACAGTCACAGTATCCCCATACCATGACAGACTGGGCTTCTGAAGAAGCCAGCAGCTATTTTTGGTTATCAAATTGATTCATACAACAATTTCAGAATGCTGTCAGCAAACAAGCTTACCAATGCCAAACATACTGCTGGTGCCAGTGCCTCACCACTCCTCTGCTGGCGTGTCCATGCTCCACAGGAACAGTGCTCTGCTCAGCTATCAAAGCCGGGCCCCAGTGTGTCAAGACACAGCGCAGCCTCACATAGATCCTAACCTGGCCCATGGAAGCAAAAGAGCTTTGTCAGCAACGTTACAGTGGAGCTACTTCCTCCTGACACGGGGCCAAGGCTTTGGTTTAACATCGCTTCTGAAAACAAGCTCTAGGAATCCAAGCCACCAAGAGCTTTCAAATGTTTCTCTCCTTCAGGAGTTCTCGGGACGTGAGAAACATCTTTGTTGTCAAGTATAGGTGAGAAGCAAGTTACTTGGAGTATCTTTTATAAAACTTTCTCTGACAAAAGATTGTCTCTTAAGTTCTTCTAAAAGGAATTTATGAGTATACACAAGAGCTTGTCATCTTTGTGAAATCTGCAAGTCACCATCAGCCTTTGTTAGCGCATACTGATAACAAAAGGGTAAAACAATTCAGCTCTGTGAGTTATTACAGAGTTTGGAGATGGAGGGAAGGGGCTCTCAGTTCCTAAATAACAAACACAAAAACAAAGGGACTCGTATCATCAGTATTGATGGAAGTCCTACTGCAAACCGCCACACACAAGGAACAGCATAACAACTGCTTGATCTTGACACCACAGCCTGGATGGAGAGAATTTCATGAAGTTCACATCAGGCAAGCAATACCCCTAAGATCTGGGCACATACTGCACAGGGCTTTAGCTACATACCTCTGTCTTTAAAGGAAAAGCTTATACAAAGTACAATAAAGAAAATGAACCACCCACTACAGTTGCTAGCTAAAATGATGAGAGGAAACAATGCTGATAAGCCAGCAGTGATGGCACTCAAGGGAGAAGAGACACAAGAGGCTGCTATTGAAATCCCAGCCAGATGTTTCCACTTCACAATTGCAATAGCTCTGGTCAGATTATCTATACACAGTGCTGTATGAATTGAAGGTTATTGAAGACATTCCTGGGCTTTCTCTCCAAACCTGTGAAGCTCGTAATAGCCTCCTGCTCTCTGCTGAACACGACTGCTTTCCAAATAGGAATTTAACAACTCTTACACTGTTTATTAAGAGGCAGCTGCAAAGCATCAGGGAGATCACATAGATAAGGGATAGCAAAGCAGGGTCACCATGATGTAACAGCCCATTTCATATGGTGGTGGAAGACCTCAGAGAGTGATGAGGATAAATTGCAGCAGTGTAAGTGTATCATGGAGGAAAGAAAACAAGCATTTCACTTGAGCATAGCTTAGGTAGAAGTCCAAGTTGCTGGTTTGTCTGAAATAACAAAACAAAATACCAAGCAAGCTTTACAAGCCTAAATAAAAGAGTTACCAGCACTTTGCTCAAAAGTGATGCTTAACAGTTCTGGTAAAAATAAAGGTGTGAGGCCAAACTGCAATGTCTGGTTGTGGCTGTCGTTCCTCCACACTAGCTGCACACCCTGCACTTGACTGACAACAACTTGTAGTGTCATGTTCTTGGCCTCACCACCAAGAGACAGAAACATCAAAACAAGCCTGGCCAAACTTCCTACGCTCATGTAGAGATTGGTATTTCTGAGGAGCATAGAAGAGACAAAGCCCACAGAGAAGCCTCAGTAGATACCCCATGATGCCAAAAAGGAGCGCTGGTAACTGAACTGGGTTCCAAATAGCCACAAGAGTTGCCAAGAACTAAAGAAAACACAAAATTGAGGACACACTACAACCTGATCATTGCTCAGAGCACAAAGCAATGTCTTCCCAGGTCAAGTATTTCTATCTAGATTTTAACTTTAAAAAGGATAACCATCAGGTTCTATACCTACCTATTTCCAGAATTAGGAATTGACAGTATTGACATATTGGCATATTGACAGTAACCAAAATGCAACTGCACCAACAGACAACACTCAAATAGGTCTTTGAATACTCCAACTATACAAGGCACTTAATATGGGGGTTGGAACTAGATGATCTTAAGGTCCCTTCCAACCCAAACCGTTCTATGATTCTATATGTACTCTGTGTTTATCCATGTCTTATCCCTGATCTGCAAGCAACCAGTCAAAGAGGTCCAATAGTTAGAGATTTTCTCATCATTTTTTAAAGATTATGTTATTGTAATTTCATATAACTACTTGTCTAATGCATGAACACTCTTCAGTCTACGCAGATGTAAGGGAACTCCAGACAGAAGATATTTGAAAGGCTTTTATGAGTATGGAACCCAAGATCTTAATTTTTGTTGCTCTTAACTGCAAGACTTGTTTTGTATTTTATTCTCTATTGCCAGCAGTCCACATAGGTAAAGATGCTTGGAGAGGAAAAGAACAAACAAAGGAACCACACAAATAAACATTAGAAAACACAGCTTATAGCAAATGCATGTCCTCACAATATCAGAGTCTCAGTGACAGATTTTTAAATGCTTCTTGGTAGCATTTACTATGTAGGTCTGTGGTATCAAATCCAGCCCTTGATACCTATGGAAAAGATGTATCAGAAAGTTCTAAAACATTCTGAAAAGCTATGCCCTTTGAAAAGCATCTTACTGTTCCAGTCATATGCACTGTCTGCCAATTACAAACATTACAGCAATTCAGATCTGACCCAGTGAATGATGTATCTGGAGCCAAAATGCTAATTTCACCTATAATTTCTGCCATCTACAAGATTATACAATAACCAGGTGCTTGACTGTTGCTGCACTAAGTCTGTAATGAGATGGAATGCACAGTGATACCATTTAGTGTTCTAAATTGCTTCAACTTTGGAGTAAATACATCAACAAAAACTGAGCCGGGATATTAAGTTAGAGTAATCCATCAAAGTTAGATGTTAATTTCCTGATGTTACATGAAAATTAGTTCTATATTTCACTGAAGAATTCATCAAATGATTCACTTGTGTAATATGTTATTAAATGAAGCACATAAAGAGAGACATCTTAAACATTAACTTAATTGAAGGTAGAAATAGCACAGAGAAATATTTAATACTTACCAGAGGAGAACTCCTATTCTTCTCATGAGATTTTTACCATAAGCTACAGTCTGGCATGAAAGTACATTTCCTACCTGAATTACCCTCTGTGCTGGCTCTTAATTTCCCCCTTTTCAGGAACACGGGCATTTTGCAACATGTTAAGAAAACCATTTCAGTCAAGTGATTACTGCAGCATGTCTATTTTAGCTGCTACTTCAGATAGCAAGTTTCAGATTGCTTTTTTCCATTCCTCCTCTTTTTCAGCCTATGTTCTTTCCATCTATGGTAAGTAACCTACAGCTGCCTCTTCCACTTCAGGCTTCTGCCAAGATAATGCTTCCAAGTGAGATAGTTTTGAATATACCTACACCATGCTAGGCAATGATACCACAAAGGAGCTCTTTAATTCTCAGTCACTGACACTGAGTGACAGTGTCTGACAAGATACTGTATTGCTAAAGTCAAGTTGCACTGGGGCTTCAATATAGTTAAGGCAGGCAAATTGTCTGATAAGAGTAATTTAGGTCGAAAGGGACCTGTGGGTGTCTCTATTTCCAATTCCTAGCTCAAAGGAGGTCCAATCCAGGTGAGTTCTGACTACTTCCAAGAATGGAGATCCCACAGCCTCTCTGGGCCTCTCTTCCAGTGTCTGACCACCATCTCTGGGAACAATTTATTCTAAGTTTCCTTGTTGCAACTTGTGCCTGTTGCCACTCAACCTACCACTATCCCTCCAAGAACCTGGTTCTGTCTTCTCTGACGACAGCACAAAGACCATGTCCCCCTTAGCCTTCTTCTCTTAACACTGAACAAAACCTGTTCTCAGATCCTTCCAAGACTCCCTGTGACTTCACTGACGTACTTACCTGGTGTGTATCAGGCGGCCTGGTTAACTCAGATAAAGCAATTTAGGACAAAGAAGGAAGAAGATCACTGCCATTTCCTGCATGTTATGGGCAGAAAACAGGCTTTAGAAGACTGTAGTTCCATTAAACAAATAGCATATTCCAACTGGGAGCTGCATCCATAAATGACTTTACAGGAAGCCATTTGCAATGCATGACAACTTCGGCTGGTCAAACCCTACGAACAGAACTGCAAGCTCTTGAACATCTCATTAGCACATTGCCTACAGAGTAACTATTAATACAGAGACAAACATCTTTTATGGGGGTGTAGTACTTCCCATGCATTCCCTTAAGGGACACTCAGGAAAAGTAAAACAAATCAGTGCAAGTCTAGTTGTTCTAATGACATTTCCGAAAAAAAAGGTGGTTTAGTGGAATACAGTGATAAATAAATAGGGAGCAATGTTCAAAACTATCTTTCATTCCTTGGTATTTCTGAACTCCTGAATAACTTCAGTCAGTGAACACACTTGAACTCAGACAGATGGTATCTGGAGATTTTTATCTCCCCTCAGAATTTTGTTCAATCTAAGATTGCACTGGGAAAAAATATATACTTAAAGTTGCTTTTACCTTCCAATTGTTCAAAATGGGTTACGATTGCTCTTTGCGGGACTCCAAAATTAAAGATTTAATTGAAACTGCAGTTTTAAGGAATTAATCTGGTTTCGCCAGCTTACCTGTCTGCTGCCCTTCACAATTAGTATTTCTTGCACGAAACTTTAACAGTTTGCTAGCGAAACTGTTAGTCTTAGCTTCAACCTGATGTCCAAAATGAAAACACTTCAAATCTCCCAAATATATATAATTGTCTAGGAAAGCCAAAAGAAGTCTGGAAATAAACTTACTGATATAGACTAATAAAGGCTCTTAGGTTGTTAATAATATCACAGGTTTCTAATTTGCCACATAGGTTTTAACTTTACTGGAACTTGCATGTCCAATAGATGCTGGCCTTGCCTTTCCCAAGTACCTAAAGCCATAACCAGAAAGCTCAGAGCAGAAGTTGTATTTTCTATAGACTTACCTCCTGTAGTCTCATCTTTGATTTCTGATTTTTGAAGTTTCTTCTGTTTTGTATTCTTTTCCTAACCACCGCCTCAAACTCCCCAAACAGCTCCAAGACATCAAAAATCAACTTTGCTCTCCCCATCTACAGAGAGAGAAGTAATACCATCCCTAGAATGAGATAGAAGACTGCAGAGAAGTAGCTTCCTTCCCTCAAAAACCACAGCAAGCGGCAGTTCTCATGAAACCCTTTTCATAACTGTCTACCTCTGACTTTCCCCTTCCCTGACTTATTTCTCTTTGCCAGACTCATCACAGCCCTTCTGTCCCATCTCCACCTTGGCCAGCTTCCCAACCTGTTTTGGCAGCACAGCAATGTCATTCCTACTGCCAGCTACAGGCAGCTGAGTCTCCTGCTCTAGAATGAGGTTTAATGTACAAGGAGTGGAATGCAGAGGATGAACTCAGTGTGGCACTAACGTTCTCCAACATATGCTTTTTGGGATGGGACAGGAGTCATTCAGCTGGCAAGAGAAAGAAGAAAGTATTCTGGACTGCTGAGGGAGATGTGTCCAATAAACTTGCCTGCCCAAAGTCTGCAGGTGCACCAGAAAAGGGTGAGGATTACTGTATGATCTTAATTATACCAGGCTCTCACCCATCTTCATTCACAAAAGGAAGAAATCTCTGCATTTCCCCCTTAGCGCAACGAGGGACAAAACCTTATTAAAGGTGGGAGCCACTTAAACAGAAAATCCCCTTTCCATGAGATTTGGGTCATATAAGGTCAAATCAGAAAGAATAATATCACCTGCTAGCTGGTCACAAGTATGCAACAAAAATGGAAATTGACAGTTATTTAAGAATCTTGTTCGCTACTTAAATGCTACTGAACAGCAAATACAGCGAGTACATTACCACCTTCTTCATGGCCATGCTCCCCTAACACGGGGAGACAAATACTCATTACAGAACGTATCCATTCAAAACCATTTGCTCAGTTACAACAATCCTGTGGCTACGGAGTGGCATTTCCCCAGTGTTCCTGCAGGATTCCACTGGATCTCCAAGCCAGAGCCTTCTCTCATTCACCAAGGTGCTCCAGAGCTCCTTAAAATGCTCTCAAGTGATACCTTAAGGCTGAAGTATGGCGAATCTTACATCACAGTTACACAGCTTGCACTATCAAATGCTTTCTGCTTTGCATTTCCCTTGATTATAAAAGGAATTGATTTTTCTCCTATTTTTAGATTCTTTACATCACTGTAAATTGCATTACTAGATTGGAACATAAATCTTTACTGTTGGGAGTGTTTTTCCACCTCAGGAGAAGCCTAATGAATGAGGATCAAGGATCACACCTGAACAGTGAAGCATCCAGCCAAATATTTAAAAACCAGAAAAAACAACTTTGTTTTGTATTATTTAGTGTCTGGATAAAAAAGTGCTTCTAAAACTAATGGAGCTGCACTGTTCTACATGTCTTCCCATCAATTAAGTCATTGGAGAAGGAAAAAATTCAAGTCCAAATTTTGCCTCAATTTGAAGCCTAAAGTCTACTGAAGTCAATGTAAAGATGCCATTTAATTCAAAGGGCTGTGGAGTCCCTATAATCACTTGCTTTTGCAGCATTTGATCTTTAGTCCAGGAAAGCTATAGAGTGAGTCGTCTACAAACCCATACGCTCCGAAAAAGGGGGTAAAATTGCCACCTAAGATGGCAAAGGCCCTCCTTTGCAGGACTGTCACAGAAGAAAAAGATGTATGATCATTTCATAGAAGAGTGTCACAACACACACTAACTAGAAGGCTCCGACACGTCCACATAGCATATTTTGTTCCAGCATTTCCCAACACCCAAGTGCTTGGCTTTGTTTTTCAAAGAGGGAGCTACATGAAATATGCCAGAGGTATTGAGAAAGCAAACCATCAGCAGACATCTGTGCCAACAAACACTTGGTGGTACCAAACACTTACAGACATCAACAAGATAGAGGGGGGTTTACTGCACAGGTATCTGCTGTTCAAGCTGAAGTGGAACCCCATGGCAGCAACAGACCTTCCTTTCTACTGCAGGCCATAGCAAAGTAAAGACTGTGACAAAACACAACTTGTGGCCATGGGCTCTGTACAGAGGAGCTTTGCTCATCTTCTTTCAGTTCATGCCACAAGGCAGAGCAATTACCCTGAGAGGACGGTTGCTAGCATGGGCATATAACACTCCCATCTTTGTAGCAAGTACACTAAATGCAGGAGTTCTTGCACCAGAAAGCACAGCTAGAGCAGCAGAGGTGATGGGAAGCACTTGGTTAACAAAGGGGTTTTAAATTGGGACCTCTCTCCCCACACCTCTTCAGTGGATGAACTGCAAGGCAGGAACTGGGGGAGCAAAGTCCCTCCCACTGTACGTGACGATCAGGCTGGTGACCATTTGAGGAACCCGAATATACACAATCTATGGGACCTTATAAGATCCAAACCAGAGTCCTGAGGGAACTGGCTGATGTTGTTGCCAAGCCAGTCTCCATGGTATTGAGAAGTCATGGCGGTCAGGTGAGGTCCCTGATGACTGGGAAAAGGGCAATATCACACCCATCTTTAAAAAGGGTAGAAAGGAGGACCCTGGGTACTTACAACCTGTCAGCCTCACCTCTGTATCTGGGAAGATCATGGAACAGATCTTTCTAGGAGCCGTGCTAAGACACATGGAGGACAAGGAAGTGATTCGAGATAGCCAGCGTGGCTTCACCAAGGGCAAGTCCTGACTCACCAACCTAGAGGCCTTCTAAGATGGAGTGACTACATCAGGAAACAAGGGAAGGGCTACAGATGCTGTCTAACTGGACTTCTGTAAGGCCTTCGATACAGTCCCCCAAAACATCCTTCTCTCTAAAACACAGAGACGGATTTGACAAGCAGACTGTTCAGTGGATGGATCATAGAACCATAGAATGGTTTGGGTTGGAAAGGACCGTAAGATCATGCAGTTCCAACCCCCTGCCATGGGCAGGGACACCTCACACTAGACCATGTCACCCAAGAAGACGCTGTTGTGAAGACAGTATTGTGAAATCTGCAGCAAGAAAAGCATACATTCAGAAGAAAACAAGTTAAGTTTTAGGTTAACATCAGACTATGCCTACATTAAGAGAGGTCTTTTTCTCCCCCCCTAACATATCAGAAGATAACCAACCCCTTTGAGCTTATCAGTACTTCTTTAAAATAACATTTAAACTCACTTTCAGCATTCACCAAGTTGAACTTCTGTCTGAATTCATCTCATGTGACTCCTCAATTCGCGCAGGCCACTGTGAAAGGCTCTCCACATTCTGAAGAAATTAAGTGCCTAATTTAATCCATGTGTCTTTCTTTGCCTTTTCTTAATTATTCATTTATCCATGAGAACAGAAGGTGGCATGTCTGGAGTTATATATAGACATATGAATGGAGAAAGGGACAGAAATCATTTGCCATTTGTTTATTTTGCTGGGCAAACTCCACACCTGCATGAAGTGAGTAAGCTGTTAAAATACTAACTCTTCTTCCCCCCTCTCCTAAGTCCAAAAAGCAATCACATTACATGAGAGCACAGGATCACCTAATCCTGGAATTGTCACAAGCTGCTGTAATCACACCTGGCAGCTCAATCAGTACCTCTCAGTCCAGTTCACAGGCTTATCCACCGAGAAGCCCCGAGTGATCAATCAGTCCCAGTGGGGCACATATCACATCAAATGGTGGTGATAGGAGCTATCTAAACCCTTCACAACTGTGGCATAACTCAATAAATCTCTTTAGTGTTGAGGTATTTGACAGTTTGGCTTCTTCACAAAAGTCAAAAGGAGAACCTCATCCAAATAGTTTCCTCATGGAGTTTTGGCCCCGGCAACATCCTCCCTGTTAAAGAGCTGGCCAAGACAACAGTCATCTTACTCACAAATACTCAGTGAGTTAGAATATTTGTTCTCAAAGATATGTTGCAGCATCCTTCAAAGAGACCACTGACAAGAGGAGATTTAAAAAAAACCCTGTGATTTGTTTGTTAGATGCTGTGTTAGTTTTTCCCCTTAACATTGCATTTCACCCATTGCATTCATCAATAAACTTAGCAGGACACTGCCTGACATTTTAAGACACGCAATCAATTATGAAAAGTCATGCTGGTTGAGAAAAATTTATCCCACACTGAAAATAGGAATTTAGTGACTCTCTCCAAGCTTTTAAGCTAATCTCATTACCCACATAATAACGTCCAGGGGCATAATACTCTCCAGAGGCACCAGCCCATTGTGTAAGTCACAGTGGACTAAGTCTGTAGGAAAAAACTAATTGCCTTGACCTTATCTAAAGTTTTCTGAGGGAAACATCTGAAATCCAGTTTTTCAGCCACGGGTGTTTGTTCAATACCCTCCTCTTACAGTGACTGAAGGACAAGCAGAATTCTGGCCTCTGCCCTCAAGGCCACTCCCAGCAAAACTGCCAACCCACAGACCTTACTTACACTACCACAGGCCAGTGTTCTCACATAAAAATCAAAGCAAGCAGATTCCTGGATGACCTGGAAGCCCTTCCTAACAGCTGGGAGGGACTCTCCAATTCTAGTTCTCCCAGCGACTGCACTCACCAAAATGAAGAGCAAATCTGAAGCAAAGACATGGAGAGTGAAGTGGAAAGGGCAGATGCCATTCTTGGGAACAGAATATTGATTCTTGAGAATGGCAATACCGTTTTTCTTCTGAAACCTTGGTGAAGTTATCTATTCACACACTACAAGAAGGATATTTCTTTTTTAATTGTATACAAAGAGCAGACCATGAAGTGAAAGAAATTATAGCTAAAAGGACAGATGAGAAACTGAACGTGAGCTGCTTCAGTGTGCGCTTGGGCCCAGAAACCCCCCGTGTGCTGGGCTGCATCAAAAGCAGCGTGAGCAGCAGGTCGAAGGAGGTGATCCTGCCCCTCTGCTCTGCTCTCATGAGACCCCACTTGCAGCACTGTGTGCAGTGCTGGTGTCCTCAACATCAGAAGGACATGGAGCTGTTGGAGCAAGTCCAGAGGAGGCCACGAGGATGATCAGGGGCTGGAGCACCTGATCATCAAGACAGGCTGAGAACATTGGGGCTGTTGAGCCTGGAGAAGAGAAGCTGTGTGGAGACCTCAGAGCAGCTTCCAGTGTCTGAAGGGGGCTACAAGGCTGCTGGAGAGGGACTCTTCATCAGAGACTGTAGCGATAAGACAAGGGGTGATGGGTTCAAACTGAAACAGGGGAAGTTCAGGTTAGATCTAAGGCAGAAGTTCTTCCCTGTGAGGGTGCTGAGGCGCTGGCACAGGGTGCCCAGAGAAGCTGTGGCTGCCCCATCCCTGGCAGTGTTCAAGGCCAGGCTGGACAGAGACTTGGGTGACATGCTCTAGCATGAGGTGTCCCTGTCCATGGCAGGCGGCTAGAACTGAATGATCTTAAGGTCCTTCCCAACCCAAACCAGCCTATGATTCTACGACAGCCCTGCATCCACAGGCACCCACACTTACTGTATCTGATCAGCTGGTTTATATGTGAAAGTGTTAGCAGCTCCCTTAACCTGAAGTGAAAGGAGCCTTATCAGCACAACTGTGACCAGGTTTAAACCTTTATGCAAACTTGTTTTGCTTAGAACAATCTAATTCCCATCTCTTTATTGCTCACTAAGGCATTTATTGCACTTGATAGGCTGTGAAGAAGGGCAGCCAGATTGATCCCAAGATTATAGGATTGGAACTAATGGGAACTGTTATGAAATTTTAATATATGCCATCTTCCAGACAAAAGGGGACTCCAGAGAGAGCTGACCTTTGAGTGCAGGGACCTCGATAACATGTCAACAGTGGGGTTATATTCTCAATACAAAAACGATTGACAAAGTTAGAGAGACTGCACTACAGTTGTACTGTATGGAAATAGCTCTACAAGGAGAGGTTTCTGCTAGACTGAAGTGAATTTATGGGTTATGTAAAAGACTGAAAGACAAAGGGCAAAAAAGAAATGCTGATATAGTTACCACTGATTTCAAGCAAATCTGTGCCAAACAACAGAACTCTTTACATAGCTGATGCAAGCGTCATCTCGTCTTAACTTCTGATTATACGCCCACAGTATTGACACTCTTTTTAGCAGCACAGTCCTCCTCCTATTTGTACCTTTCCATTCACAATCATTATTAAGGGGAGGAAAAAAGCAACCGCCTGCTCTAAATAAGCAGTATATTCTTCGCAAAGTAGATTTGCATGGGAAGCAAAATGAGTTGAAATTAAATTTACCAACTAGTTTTGGCCAGATTACAGAAGGTAGAGAGTCAGGATAACTTCAGATTGCAAGGGACCGTCAGAGGTCAGCTGCTCAAACCCAAAAGAGGCAGTATTTTAAAAGTCTAAAAGCCTAATTTTAATATTGCAGAACCATTTTGCAAGTGAAGCAATCTCTGATCGGTGACACGTTTGTCTTCCAAATCTGCCTTTAAAAACATGCATTGGAAGCTGGCACTTTCAAACTGATCCTGCCCTACTTCATCCAGTTGCCCTGTTCAGGAAACATTTGGCAGCATTATTCATCATTTCCAACTGGCTCTAACCAGACTTACATCCGCAATTGCTTGAGTTCTTGCCACAGCAAATTTAAATCCTCCTATGCAGCTGACGATATAAATGTATTTATATTTACATCTTAATAAGCCCTGAAATAATCAAAAAATTGTCCTGATCCTCAGAAGTGTCCTTCAAAAAGGAATTCAGTATCTTCACAGAAACAGCGTTCAAGAAAGGGTAAGTTTCAGAAAGATCAATAGCTCCTTTCACATTAAGAATACTTCTTACCTAGCTGTTCTACCAAATATGCTTCCTAGCATTGTGCAGTACTCCCAAAGGCTTTTATTAAAAATTTGAGTATAATATAGAAAGTTTATTCATTCTTTTTCTGGTGTTTGAATATGCTATAAGTGTCTGGCACCCACCAAAGAGGGGCCAGCAACTGACCCATGGTAATAAGTGAATTACACAACCCTATATATGAATAGATATACTTCAGGTTGCCCAAAGAAGTGGTGAATTTGCCCCATCCCTGGCAGTGTTCAAGGCCAGGTTGGACAGGCCTTGGAGCAACCTGCTCTAGTGGAAGGTGTCCCTGCTCGTGGATGAACTTAAGGTTCTTTCCAACCCGAACCAGTCTGTGTTTCTATATAAAGCATAGGCTGTCACCCATAACCACCATACATTTCAATTGACACTGACCTGGAAAATACTTAACATATTAGACCTACTAATAAAAATAACTGGAGTACTCAGTCTTTTACTACAAAGTCACATCAAGACAACAGTACTGAAAAAAGTGCTTTCACCATACAGTGAAAACATTCCTTAAAAAGCACTGGAAAGAAGAGGTGTATGCTTACACACTGCTCTGGGGTAAAGCCATGTACTTCCCTGTTGTTACCAGCTTTGTACTGGTTGTCGCATACAGGATGATGAGGATCCTACACTAAGTCTGTATAGCACATATATTTCTGTCTTCACACTGTGTGATACCATTTGCTGAGGTTTCCTGTTCACTTCCTGGATCAATTATTCAGCCACATGTGCCAGTGCAATATAGAATCATAGAATCAACCGGGTTGGAAAAGTCCTTTAAGATCATCAAGTCCAACCGCTCCCCAGCACTGCCAAGGCCACCACTAACCCATGGCACTGAGGGCCTCGGCTACACGGGGTGTGAACACTTGCAGGGACGGTGACTCCAGCACTGCCCTGGGCAGCCTGTTCCAATGCCTGAGCACCCTCTGGGGAAGGAATTGTTCCTCAGCTCCAGTCTAAACCTCCCCTGGTGCAGCTTGAGGCCATTTCCTCTTGTCCTGTCACTTGTTCCTTGGGAGCAGAGACCGACCCCACCTCACTGCAACCTCCTGTCAGGCAGTTGTAGAGAGCAATAAGGTCCCCCCTGAGCCTTCTCTTCTCCAGACTAAACCCCCAGGTCCCTCAGCCGTTCCTCATCACACTTGTGCTCCAGACCCAGATAATGAGAGCTTTTAAAGCACTCAAGGCCTAATTATTGTCCTAGGTTAAATAACTAAACTAGAATTACCAGAATGTTTATTCAGGCATTTGCATTCAAGAAAGGCTGCTGGAAAACAAGCAAAACCCAAACATTCTCCAGATAAAAGCACCTTCAGGAAATAAGGATAGAATTAACCTTGAGCAGCCTACATCCTTTCTGTTCTGCCAGCTCTATCTTGCCAGACCTCAGAGTCGCAGTGAAAATTGAGAAAACATGAAAAAGCCCTTGTCAAACAGTGGGCAGCAGGAAGATCAGTTCTGTCAGCTCTATTTAAGGCATTCTAGAGAGGGATGTGATGTGTGTGCTGCTTATACTTAAATATGGGGAAATGGCAAGATCTAGGGGTTAGGCAGGCATAGATAGAAATCTTAATATAGAAGCCTTTATTCATTAAATTCTTCTAAAAAAGTTACTTTAACAGATTGATGTACCGATGTCATGGAGCTAAGACTGAAGTCTCCATAGCACATTAAAGTAGAACTCTTCCATGTTTTGCATGTTCATTAGAGGTTCCTAAATGGATTTTTGTATTCAGTCACTCATCATAATCTCCTGGCATAACTAATTCAATATGCCCATTCTGATCTGAGACTTCTGGAAGTTCTAGGCTATTTTAAACCTTCCAGCATACTAGCACCAGTACAGTCCCCCAAAAGGATGGCAGTCTTCAAGATGAAGCAATTCTAAGAAGTCCACAGAATCAAGCTGCATGTTGTTTGCAATTGCACACATTCTTCCTCCACATTATACAAGAGAGAACACAATTACAGTTAAGCTACTTTGCTCCTAGCACTTACCTCCTCTTATGGTTACAGCATGAGGTGCGAAAATGCACACCTCAGTGTAGAACTTGGATGCTATTAGCTTCAGGTAACTGCTATTTCTTTTTCTTTTTAAAATTAAATAAAACACTAAACAGAGAGTTAAGGACAGCTCCACATCCATTTTGGATCAGCTTCCCACTGATACCCACCAACGCAGATACAGGATTCAAGCATTCAGTGCCACAGATGCTTGCTGTTAGCTTTTCTCTTCGCATTAGCTTAGATTAGGAAAGGTTATTCAGAATGACAGGTCAGCAGAACAAGATTTGGGAAAGTCCCATTTAAATTCCCACTGCAACTTCCCAACAGATTCTGTATCTCATTAAGGAGTTTCAGCAAGGATTTTTTTCCCATTTCCTCAGCACCAAGCAGACAACATGGTCCCCTTACCCCTAAAAGGGTGCACTGCCTCTATATTGCAGGGTCTATTGGGCTGAGAGTGCAGTTTCAGACAACCACAACAAATAAACTTCCCAGGATGCCTTTTGCACAGCACTTTACCCTGCTCTACAGAGTAAAGCAGAGCTGTGAAATTGGCCATATAAATCAAAACCTTGAAAACTGTATTACCTTAATACTTGAATTTACTATGAAAAATCGACAAAGCATATTTGCAAACTTAGTAATTCCTTTAAAAATTGGTTTCTTGTTATCTACTTCTTTAAACAGCAATTTTACCTTTTCTGAACATAGATTATTAAATTAGGATAGGCTTAACGTTCTCCTCTCCCTGCAACCAAGCTCCTTGAGACTCAGGAGATCAGGCCATGCCTCATGGAACAGACCAATTCAGTAAGTTGATTAAAAGGACTGGGCTGCTCAATAAATAGGCCCAGCAAAGGTCCTGTGTTGAAGCTTTTGAGCCTTTTCATTTCAAAATGACATTCAATAAGGGCAATAACTAATCAAAAGGACTTGCATGAGTGAATTAGCTGAACTTGAACTGAGAAAGCATGCACATACCTTGAATAGAAAAGCTGATAACCACGCACTTGCTCTCCATTAAAAGGACAGTTCCTGCTGGGATACCACCATACCAGCACTTCAGAGGTACACCGGCACCTCTTGTGAAGGGAAACAGGGTAAAAACAAGGGCTTTCTGGGCATTTCCCTCCACTCTACCACTCTGAACTATTCACACCACTATTTCCAGATTGCCATTTTCAAATCCTCCACATTTCCAACTTCTATCCAAGATGCCCTGATAACATGACTGCAAAGCAAGCAATGCACTGCCAGCACCAACAAAGGTCAATTCAGGCATGACCACACTGAGAATCCTGTTAGTGTGTGAATTAGAAGCAATTCTCTCCATCGTTAATGTAGAGGCAATGCAATTTAGTAGTATTATGAACGGTGCATTAGTAACAACAGTTACTGTACCAGTCACATAATATTCTATGATCATTATCTAGATGTGCTTTGAATGAGATGTGATACCAGCACTAGAGGCATTCAGAGCACACCACTCTACTACTGTAGAGCTGAGAAGATGGTGTTTGACATAAAATGGGTACTTATGTGAAACCTGTCAGAGCCATCAAGGGCTGTCACCCACTGGTCTTTTGCACCCATCTCTTTTGGCAAACAAGGGAAATTGCAGACTTTCTGGAGCATAGGCTAAAACAAGAACCAGGGAGGAAAGGAGATGGAAACAATTCAGAGGAAACAGGGGCATTTTTCAGGTTTGGGAGAGTTTGTTTGGGTTTTTTTACCTGGTTGGTTTGTGTTTATAAATAAATAGCAAATCCCTACACTTCAATGCCATCCTGAGGTGAGCCATCTTGTTTCATTCAAGGATTATGGAGTCACAGGTTCTTCACATGCCACCGCCAGCAGCAGCCTCACTGTATGCCACCAGCCACAGCACACATCAGAGCCACAGAATGGCTTGCGTTGGAAAGGACCTTAAGACCATCCCGTTCCAACCCCCTGCCACAAGCAAGGACACCTCACACGAGACCATGTCACCCAAGGCTCTATCTAACCTGGCCTTGAACGCTGCCAGGGATGGGGCATTCACCACTTCTTTGGGCAGCCTGTTTCAGTGCCTCAGCACTATCACAGTGCCTCATATCCCTCAGAGCAAAGCATCAAGGCCAGGTGAGCTGCCTGCTGACAGGTAACCTACAAGCAACCCTCTGCAGCCTCCTACACAGACCACAAGGAGCTCCTACAAGTCAAGTCACTCCAGTGCACAACACTGATGAGCCTCCATACAAGCACCAGTGACCTGAAGCAGAGCTCTACCTCGTCATTCAAAATTCATCTCGCATGTACTCAGTCTTTCAGAATTAGCCCTTCCAACAACTCTCCTATCTCCTTTTCCAATTCATGAGCAGCATCTGACAGGGCTACAATACCCACTGAGACTGGCAAACTATAACTTCACAAAGAAGAAAACAGCCCTTCCTAAAACTGCTTTTTCTTTTTAGAACACCCACCAGTCATAACATTTACTCAGCTACTGCAGTCTGCATGCTGTTTGTATTTTACTTACATCTATTAATATAAAGAACTAAATGATGTACAGGAAAGGCTGGGAAAAACATTCTTTGGACTCCATGCTCTTTAAAACAGCCTTTTCGTACAGATGACAGATTCAGGTCAGGGCAAGTCTAAAATGAGACACTACTGCCACTTATAAACACAGTGAACAAGTAGTTAGTGCCCCTGCACCCCCCCAGCACACCCTCAAAGAGACCTTACTTAAACACATTTGTTTTCATGATGCTTTGGAAACCTTTGATGGAAACATATATAGAGATTTCTTTGGCACTTTTGTCTTCCCCATAGCCTTTTGTGGCACAATCCCATTAACAAAACGCTGACCCTGAGGCAGGTTCACTTGACTCTACTGCCATCAGCAAAGCACAAGATGTTGAGAACAGAGTTGCAGAAATGCTTATGAAATGAAGTGTCAAGACAACAGGAAGGAAAAACACATACATACATATATTTATGTATACCAACAAATGTCTTACTTTACAAACTAGTAGTCTTTAGGGAAGACCTGTTTTCACATTTTATTATCCAATTTACTGTAGACACAGTAACAGACTGTAACTAGAAATACAGGCTCTGGGAATCTGTTTCTATGGCTGCCAGAGATGAGAAAATGAATCACTGTAGAAGTCTTTTTCTGGTTTCTTGTATCGTTGTTGCGAAATCATCAGATCATCCCTCATCTAACACCTGAGCAGTGCAACGTACTGAACTTTTCTTTCCTCAACTTCATTTTCCTCTGAGATCTGCAAGAGTCTGTTGTACACTGTGGAAAACCAGTAAGCATATTAATGACACCAAACCCCAAGCATGATGCAGCCAGGTGAGTGCAGTATAACACATGTAGAATACAAGATAAATAGGCTACCCAATCCCTGACAAAGACAGCAACTCGAGTCCTGATTCTGCAACCAGATTCTTATCTGAAGGGCAGAAAAGAACACTGTGAACAAGCAGCTTTATATTCTGCATCAAAAAGTGAGTAACATTTTGCCCATGCTTTAAAGCAAGCCTCTGATTTATCGCTGACAGGACAAACTTTTTCTAAGACAGACATTATGAGTAAGACTTAAAATAACAGTGAATCCACTACATGCATAGTTAAGTGCTTCCAAAGGTTAAATACTCCCATTATTAAAACAAACACCTTACTGCACGACTGGTTTATTCAGTATGCTCAGCTGTTCATAACTGGTTACAACATTAGTTTGGTATTTTCCTTTTTTTTATTTAATATAATACAAGCTTGTTTTGTCAAGAGATCTACTACTTCTTCCTGTATATCAGCTTTAAATAACATAGTTCATGTATAGAAATATGAAAATAGGGAAGAATTAGGAATTTTAAGAAATTATTTGGGTGAAAAAACCCCACCAAACTTCCAGATTGCTGCTGCTTTAAAGCATACTTTTGTAAGGGGAAAGAACAACAAGGGAAAAAAGTTCATATGAAACACCTTTTACAGCTACACTCTTATGTGGCATTAAATACTGTGCCTCCGCTTCCCATGGAGAAAAAAAAATGACTTTTACCTAGGAAAATATGACTCCTAGAATTCAATTCGAGTAGTTTATAAGGAAAGATAGATGGCAAAAGTGTCCTCAGTGAGAAAACAACAAGTAGAGAATAAATTCTGTGTTTTGAGCTGAAGTTTGACTGCCAGAATACTACCAGCACAGTATAGTACACAGAGTAGAGGGGGAAGAGGGAGGAAAAACCCAACCAAACAGAACCCACCAGCAATTAACATCATCTCAAGCCAGGCTGGTTGGGCTTGTTGGATGTTTGCAGAGATAAACCTTGCTTACATAGAACCGCCTGCTTGAAAATAGCTTTCAACTTGTCCAGCTGGACTCAGAGTTGAGCAAGCTGTTGCTGCATCACCTGATAAGGGTGGATTCTTATCAAGCAGAGATTTTTCAAGTAGAGCTAGATGAGGTGGAAGAAGCAACACTGTGCCTTTATCTACACTCAAAAGACTTTACTGGGACACTAAAACACAAGAACTCCTCTACAATGGTCATAACAGGTATAAACCAAACCAAACTGCTAGTATCGTTTGAACCTCCTTGAGCACTTTTACTTGCTTTAACATCTTTAACCTGTATTGTTGTGGCAACGAATCATAGGCTCTACAAAGAAGTCCTCTGCAGTTGTGCTGTCACAGTCTCTTCCCTGTGGCTGGTAGAAAGTACTCTCCAATCTCCTTCCAGCAAAGTCAGTGTGCTAACTCAAACCCACCCCCACATGCAAAGCAGATTAAACTGGTCTCCCAGATTTTGACTGAAGCAGACTAGAATACTGGCACAGGCTGCCCAAAGAAGTGGTGAATGCTCCATTCCTGGCAGGGTTCAAGGCCAGGTTGGACAGAGCCTTGGGTGACATGGTCTAGTGGAAGTTGTCCCTGCCCATGGCAGGGGGTTGGAACCGGATGATCTTAAGGTCCCTTCCAACCCAAACCAGTCTGTGACTCTATGATTCTTACACATCTATTCTGCTTGCAGAGCTGTAGAGGAACAATCCCTGGCAACATGGCAACTACCAGAAGGTGACTTCAACTTCAAATAGTGCAGCAAAATAAATAAGTGCTTGCAGCCAAAGATTTTTATTTCCAAGATTCAACTAAAGTAGTCTAAAGGAGACGCGGTTAAGAGTTGAGAGCATAAACATGGAGAGCTAGCATGGCTCTGCTGACTCACACTAACACGGTATGCTCTTGACCCAGAGTTCAGAGCCTGGTAGTGGTTACTTTAATCCCCTACTTAGGCTTAGAAATAGCTGATAGTACTGAGGGGGAGCATGGATTCACTGAAGTACAGGTAAATATTAGCTTTACTGGACAACTGTAGCAACAAAAGCAATGTTACCATCTACTGATAGGCTTCTGTTATTCCCCTACCCTCTTGCAATGCTGAATCATTTAAGTTGAATTAAGACATTTAAATGAACAAAGAAACCTTGCACAAAGACACAAAATGGTAATTTTGGTTTTGTCGCTTTAAAACATCCTGGTAACAAAATGTTAGGACATGCACAGGAATACCCAATCTGTTCAAAACTGCATAATCTCACCAAAAATAAACTAAAGACTGAGGAAAAAACATTCCCTGAATTCAGTGGGTTCTGGTCCCATCCCTTGATGATATCTCTCCACTTCTGATGTACACCAGTTCTTTGTGCCACTTAATGACCTACCCCTTAACAGGTAGGTCTGAAACTTTAGGGTTTTAAACACTTGGTAACACCCAAATGCAGAGTAAAGCTGAACTTGTCAGATAGAGTGCCAATGGCATCAGGGCAAGGCTCAGAGACCACAAAAACAATAACCAGAAGTGATGCTAGTTCTCAAATCCCAACTACTGCTGCAGGCACATGGTTTTAAAACATGCCATACAGTGTTTGAAGTAAAGGACAAGCTACCTCTGTACCGCAACATGGTTGAAGTCACTGTCTTCAACATTCTTCCACACATTGCAGGTTGCCATGCTGGAAAATGCCAAAGCTCTAAAGGTTATTAGACTATTGCTTATGACGATGGGAGTGTGAAAGTTTGCAGTCATGACAACATATTCAACTTAAGAGAAGAAAACTGAAGACACGATTAAAAAACCTCAACTTACACACAAAAGCTCTGACTGTCCCTTCATGCAGCTGAGAAAGAAGCTTTCTTCCCTCTGTCCCTACTCCCTCATAAAAACCATAAAATTTATCTCAACATATAATAAAGACTGAGAGGAAGGGAATAATTTAATGGATTTTCCTACATGCATTATGCAAAGCAGTTTTTAGTCTAGAAAGAGGTACTGCAGTTTACCTAAACTGACTCTTGTGGGTATTTTACTTAGAATGAATGTTTAATAGATGTTAGCTCAGCTGAAGTAGTAAATAGCTCATGGAAGAGAAATAGCTCTAAATCTCTTCATACATACTAATTTTTCCACAAGTGCTTCTTCACAGCCCAAAAGCTTTCCTGTGCTACTGAAAGATCACAAGCAACTGCTTCTGCCTGTCACTTCAGTTGTCTGACTAGAAATTAATCAGAATTTTGGGATCAAACTCTCTGCTCTTCTTCTCCAGTATACACAAAAGACTGCAAAAGTGCTTTTTTTAGGGGAAATGCATATAGCTGTGTGCTGCTTGGACTGGGAGTCCAAACATCCCTCTTCTGGTGCCTGCCTGCCACAGATCCCCAGTATGGCTGCAGACAAGTCACATAGCTCTGCTGTCCCTCAGATCCCAGCCAGGAGAGTCGGAGTAGCATTAGTTCCCCTGTTTACACAGAAACTCAAAGAGCACAGCAGCAATGTTTGCAATTCCTTCACACTACTCTACATTTGTAAGAATTCATATGCTGGTTCAAAGCGCGACTTCAAAGGCAGTTTTTCTTTTTAATCTTCTCTTCCTTTTCTTCCTGCTTCAGCCTTTCACATTGCTTCTTCCTTCCCAGGGGGTTAAAACCTGCTCCTAGATACACATAAGAGACACTGTGGCAGGGACTGAAGGCAGATCTGTCACGCTGCATTGCTTTCCCCAGATACCTCAGTCCCTCCCTCCAGGAACAAGAGCAGAATAAGCTGAGAGTTACCGCTTTCCCTGACAGCTAGTGATACCCTGTGCAACAGCAATACTGTGTGGAGTTTCCAATCAAGTGGGATTGGATGGGGGGAGAGGTACCAAAAATATTTATTACAAACAATAATCCCAACTCTCCCAGAGTTTCAGTCTCTCGAATTATTCTTGATTTCCACTCACTCTGCTAAAATGAGTGGACTAAGTCGAAGCTTTCAACTAAAAAGCTGAATGACAATCTACAGTGAAGGGTTGTTACCAGCCCCGACTATTGTCCAAAGGATATTGCCCCAGAGAAGAATGAGATTCAAGTCCTTCCTCTAACCAAGAGGATTCCAAGGCTTTCCTCTCTCCTTCCAAACATTAGTGAGTGCTATTAATTCAGTTTACTGATGCTGCTCTGGTCTGGCCCACAGACAGTGTGCCCATGCAAGTGATGCACTCCCATACAACATGAAACCAGGCTGAAGCCAGAGGCACTGCACCTTTCAAACTGGAAAACAAGCTAGATGAAGATTTGTATCAGAACAAACCAAATGAGCGTTTGTGGTTACTTGGTTCAGTAGCCAAACAAATACAATGTTTTATTCACCCGACCAATACAAGCAAAGACAAATGTTTCCTGACATGAAAAAAACAGAAAGCAAATCTGCTTCCATCCAGGTCAACTGATTAGAAACTTGAGAATTAGAAAAATAAGAGTTATTATTAAAAATCTGAAGTTTGGTGGTTTACTTTTTTATATAAACTGTTTCACCCTTCATGATACGGTTAAAAAGAACCATAAACCCCTTAAATTCTATTTTCAAATACACTAGCAGTAAGAGTTAAGTAGAAGCAAGAGCTAGATATTAAACAAATGCTAAAAACCAATCACTTTTATCTCAGAATAAAACACGAAGAAAACCCCCAATACTCAGTTGAAAATCTTTACAAATCATTTATTTAAACAGAACACAAAAATCCTAATTTTTCAGAAGTTTACACTTCATTTTAAGACACTGCTCATAACTTTCATTTTTACTTCCACCTCTAACAAGAAATCAAGCTAAGAGTACAACGTCTAATGGTAACCTATGGCACGCTGTAGTCTGGCTTGGTTGCTTTCCCGATTTTCTACCCAGCTCAGTGCTTGTTTGATGCTTTGTGAGCATTTTTCATTAAGGAAAAATAAATAAGTCCCAAATAAAGGGCCTAATAAAGGGCCCTGCAAATGCTGTAATTCCGCACCAAGTTACATATCTGTTGTTTAAAGTAATAGCTAGAAACCAATAGACCTTATGGCTCACAAATTATATCACTAGCCATTTTATCCTAGCATAGTTAGGAAAAGCAGGCAAGTCACAAAGCAACTATCAAATCCCCAAACTATGCCTTAAACTCCCAGAGGAAAATAAAACCATACCAGAAAATACTGTTTCCTGTCTCACTTTGCATTCTCAAAGCATTCCACGTGTACGAAATACTTAGTGTCTTACTCTATTTCCTTGTTCACTGGGCTTGATTTTGAAGCATCCTTGCTTCTTTCTTGCAAGAAGGAAATGTTATGATCATCTCTACCCCACTAATTAGGAAAGGGAAAGACACCAAATCAATGTCCTTAGACCCACAGCCTTTCTCTGTGTACCCTTAATACCTGGGTGGTGACTAGTGCAGCACAGAGACAAGGCCAAGTGACAGATGGAGAAACCTGTGTTGCTAAATCATACTCATGCTCCAAGCTTACTCAATCTTTTCTGTTTAAAATCTGACTGCATCTTTGGAAACATTTGGATGCTTGTAAGCATCAAATATGATCTACCAAACTATTTGAAACAGGTATGGCCAACCTTCCCAGCTGTAAAAGCCTCACACCAGCATCCTGACTGATACAGCTTCAAGACATTTGCCGAAGACACTTAAAGAGAAACCTCAGAGATCATGCAACACGAAAGGGATGATGACAAAAGCTCTCATGAATCACACCTTGGTGACACAAGGGATTTCAGTGTGGGAGCTGCCACAAGGGTCCCTTTTCATCTATACATTCACCATCTATATAAGCCCAAATGTACAGGTAAGTAGGTATTAAGAGACAATTCAGGACTTCCTACCAGGACATCAGCAGCTCCATCCACCTCTAACCCTACCAACAGCTTTCAGCCCCTCTGCTCCAAAGCTTCTGTAGCCCATGGGTCACTCTGCAGCAGGAATCCTGGCAACCCACCCTCCATGGTGGATTCTGAACCAACCAAACCAAACTTAACTACCTTGCTCTTTCCAAGGCTCACAGGATTTTTGATATTGACAGCTAATGCTGTTTTATACATATATATGTGTGTGTATATATATATATAAAAAATACTGTTAATATATACAGTAATGCAGACCTTTTCTGCAGAGGTCAGCTCCTATGTTTTCCTCCTAACACATTCTATGATTCTATAATCCTATGGCTATTAACATTTAACAGCAAGCCTTCACTTACTCATAAGCTCTTAGCTGCATTTTCCCTCTAACCCACAAGTGGCATGAATGGCTACCTTATTTTCCATCTGCAATTCCAGTAGGTGGTTTCCATCTGCTTACAGTATCCATACTCAGTTAAAAACAAAAACCAAAAAGGCACAAAATCCACACTACAAAAGTTCTTTGCTGCCACAGGTAGGGACAGGTCACACCAGAATCAGTTCAGCAAAACTGCATTTGCGGTCTAACTTACATCATCCCTAAGCCAAAGAAACCACAAGCAATAGGAGATTAGGTCCAACTGAAGCTTCTTGGCAGCAGCTGCATGACAAACGATAGGGCTGCTCTCCCCTTTGCTTCTGTCTTTCAGAAACCACTGGGCACTGCCACTTCTGCACATCTCATGCATTCTGCTGGCAACCTCCACAGCAGTGATTGCTGAACACTGCTTGAGTGCAGCTCTTGCTTTGTCAGTGAAGTCACTTGCTGCATCCATCTCCCCTGCAGGAGAAATGGGCCGTTTCAAATTGATCAGAGCCCCAACGTTCCCTCTTTGCTCTTTTGTTGAACTACAATTTAGCCTCTGGTCACAGATATAAAAGAGCACCCTTTGGAAAAATTACTATCTGACAAGTCATGGATGGTCACTGCAAAATGGCTGCAACAGCATGGAAGAATTATTCACCTGCTAAATGGGTTGTTAAACATAACTGCTTCCACAATAAAATGCCACCAAGACATAAGCACAAATAAGTAAATTGACTCCAGGTACTCACTAAAGAGAGTGATTATATAGTAGCTATGTGCCCACAGTGAAAAGCATTATATCTAAGAAGGTAATAAAGTCATGTAAAAATCTGCTTTTTGCCAATTATTATCCTAAATGCCTACAGAACACATTTGGCATCATCATTACTTACAAAAGTCATGCTTCACCTTGTACTCACTCAGTACAGACCAGCTTTAGACTTCCTAAATACTCTGTAGGTAGTATTTATGTAAGAAAAGTGTCAGGACCAGATTTATTTCAGTAAAAGGCAGCCAAATATAGCTTAGTAGGACAGGAAACCAATACATTAACATCACAAGTAGCAAGGTGTAGAAATTAAAGATTCGTTTAAAGAAGGAAGCAAGCATCTTCACTGTTAAACTACTGTGAACACCAGTTAAACTTTATTAAACTGGCTAAACCTTGGTTCAAACCAAAGCCATTTCCATGGCACACTAGAATAGCTAATCAAAGTCCCCCAGTCAACCCTCCTGAGACTCACTGCTCAAAACAAGGCGAATCCATCTACTTAGGCAGCAAATTCAACCCACAATTAGGTGAACAGCAGGAAAAAACACTGCTGTAAGAAACAATTCCAAATGAATGCAAGCAGCATTGCAAGTTGTTGTTTTGCTGCAGCAGGAAGATCGCAGATGGATGGAAGAAAAGCCTTCCTCTGCCTCACATTCTGATACAAATGAGGATTTCAGGAGGGGTACAGTCTTGTCATCCATTCACTTGATTTTGAAAACAAAACTAGCAGAAATTGTCCTGTAAAAGACAACTGCTGAATTTAAAAGCAATGTAATTGCTCTCCAACCGATTACTTCACAAAAATAAAAACCCACAGCCAAAATAGAACAACAGACCACACAACACACCACACACCAAACAAAACACCCACGCCAACACCACCACGCCAGTGTGTAAAATACAACAATCCAATTACTTACATTTTACTGCAGAAGTAGTTAGGAGATGACTGATGTGCCAGTCGCTTCGATAACACCTGATGAATGCTTATGCCACAGTGTCTGAAGCTTTAAGTGGCATCTCCTAGATGAAGATACCACAGCCTCTGTCCCTATTCATAAGAAGGAGTGGAACGTCACTCACATCAGACTTTATATTCCTCTAGCAGCAAAAGATGGGGTGGCACTTTTCAAAGATGTCACCCCAACACTTGCACACAACAGCAAGTCGTAGAGGCCACTTCTGGTTGTCAATATAAGTATCTAAAATTGCAACAGCAAAAAGATCAAAGAGCATTGATAAATAGCCACTTTAGAAATCAGAACCATCACCTGCTGCACAGTCAGAGATCTTAGTTCAAGGAAAGAAAAAAGAAAGCAAGGAAAAACCTCAACCAAGCAAACCACACTATTTGCACAATTTGTTAACTCTCATGATTTTATGTCAGAAACATGTTGGCTTCCTTGATGAGCTGCATAGAGATCAAGAACTTAAGAAAGTTTTGCCTCCTGTGTAGAAAGGATCAAACATATTTTGAAGTCTACTTTCTGGAAAATCTTATCAAAATCACGAAGGGTGTTGCTGAAATAACAACTGTTCCCAAAACTGAATTTGCTCCATCCCTGGCAGTGTTCAAGGCCAGGTTGGACAGAGCCTTGGGTGACATGGTCTAGTGTGAGGTGTCCCTGCCCATGGCAGGGGGTTGGGACTGGATGATCTTAAGGTCCTTTCCAACCCAAACCATTCTGTAATTCTATGATTCTATTCTATTCATGTATCTCAAAACCTCACAGTAGAGACTCTCTGTTCTTAAAACTCCAGATGATTGAAAACTCACTTTCTTCAGAAATCTTTTCCAGTTACACTACTGTTCCAATGAGGAAGTTTTTCACAGTGCTTGACCTCATTTTCTGTTGCAGATAACAGAAGTTCCAAGTCTGTTAAACTTAGAAATACAACGAAAAAATTAGACCTATTTTTCTTGCTGACATTCAAGACAGGAATCATTCCAGCCCCACTGAAGGCAATGTACGTTGTACATTCAGTTTACTAGCTGTTTTGTCATTAAAACCCACTTGTAACTTTTGATCCTTCTAACCCTCAGGAAATACCAAAAGTATCTTCTCCTCTTTTATAAAACCTGTTCTTATTTTTTACCTTCACTCCATTTTTACCTACTTTACCACCCATTCCTAAATATATCATACAGCATATAACAGTGTGCTGGTTCTCACCCTCACTCGTTCCTTTACAACTTGTCTCAACATCTTGAGCTTCACCTTCCTCTATTTCTTTTGATGGTTTTTGTGGGTCGGGGTTTTCTAAATCATAGAGAAATCATTTAGGTTGGAAAAGACCTTCAAGATCATAAACATAACACTAGCAAGTCCACCACCAAATCATGTCCCTAAGCACCACATCTATGGGTCTTTTAAATACCTCCATACTCAACCACTGCCCTGGACAGCTTGTCCCAGTTTGACAACCCCTTCATTGAAGAATTTTTTCCTAATATTTAACCCAAACCTCCCCTGACACAAAAAAAAAACCCAAAGAGTTTTCCTCACCACAGGCAACCCATATCACACCACTTGTCACTGTGTAAGACCAGGCATAGAGTCAATTATAAACCACATTAGTGTCAGAAACATGTACAAAACCAGAGTGATGGGTAAAAGCCCGGTGCAGAGGAGGCTGAAGTTACAAGGCTTCTCCTGCAGGCACCCAGTTATTTTGAAAGCAGTTCAAATAACCTTGCAGTTACTGTTCCCTGTGTGTCCTCCTAAGGGAATTGGGACAGCATAGCCCATACTGATTTCACACCTCAGTTTTGTGTGAATTCTCCTCCTAGGGTTCAGCTGTCTGTGATCCAAAGCCTAGTTCTGACACAGCAGAACTGAATAACCTTGGATGAAACTTCTAAGGAAGCTGCCAGCTTGCAAGAAAGCTGTGTGACAGTACTTAGGCTATAGCCATGATGGATAAGAACTGTGAATTTGCAGCTAGACATCAGATCATAGAATCACAGACTGGTTTGGGTTGGAAAGGAACTTAAGATCATCCAGTTCCAACCCCCTGCCATGGGCAGGGACGCCTCACACTAGAGCAGGTTGCTCTAAGCCCCATCCAACCCGGCCTTGAACACTGCCAGGGATGGAGCATTCACCACCCTTTGGGTATACTGGACATACCAGAGAGAATCCATGAAAGGGCCACAAGGATGAAGAAGGAACTGGAGCACCTCATATAAGAGAAAAGGCTGAGAGAGCTGGGCCTGTTCAGCCTGGAGAGGAGAAGGCTCGGGAGGGATCTTACCAATATGTAAAATACTCGAAGGGAAAGTGCACAGAGGATGGAGCCAGACTCTTTCCAGTGGTGCCCAGCAACAGGGCCAGAGGCAATGGGCACAAAGTGAAACACAGGAGGTTCCCCCTGAACATCAGGAAACACTTCTTCCCTGTGTGAGTGGCAACGCACTGGCACAGCAACCTAAGGTTCCCAGGGAAGTTAAGGAGTCTCCCTCCCTTAAGAAATACAGAAACCATCTAGACATAGTCCTGGGCAACCGGCTCTAGGTGGCCATGTTGCCCCTTAAGCAAGGGGGCTGGACCAGACAATGTCCAGAGGTCCCCAACCTCAGCTATTCTGTGCTCCTATGAACTAAGTGTCATACCTGGAGGTGGTAAGTCAATGCTTTGCCTGGTTGATCCTAGCTATCTACCATATATCTCAGTCAAAAAATAACTGGGTTAAAGCTATACACATGTTGCTTTCATAGTCTCTTTGTGCACAGGAAAGGGTGAACAAAGTGACCAAGAGGGAGCATTACAGCTGATGACGGCACTGGCTTTCTCCATGGGGGCAGTTACCAAGCTCTCTGTCTAACAGGGTCTATGCTGCTGACCAAGTACACCGAATAGTTCTTAAAGTGCTACTGTTATGAATGCACTGATGAAGTAAGAAAGTCTTTGTTCATAATAAGTCCCTACGAACTAGACATTTTATCTTTGTGTGCAAAACCTGGAATATCATCTCCCTTACCAGTCCATGGAAGACATCTAAGAGTTAATCTCCTAAAGACTACTTCAACAAAATTATCCTTTTAATCCATTTTAGTCCACATAGTCCACCTATAAACAGCACTAATAAAATTCCACCCAAAAAAAGATTTTCTTGTATAATGTCACTTTCATATCATTCTTGGCACTTATAATTACAGAAGTGAGACAATACTTAATTCAGTACTAAGGGATAATCTCCTATAAACGTTTGTTTAAACGTTTTTCATGCCTTTTTGTGTATACTTTGTTCTGAATCAGCCATTCATTACAAATCCATGTTCAGAGATGAGGCTTTAGTCTCTTGTTTCTAATTATAAGCTGCATCTGACATTTCCAACTGCAGTTACAACATGCTCAGAACAAACATTTAGTTTGCTTTGTCTCCTAGCCCTTCAATAGAGAGAGATAGAAAGTATCTGAGCTTGTGACGAGAAAGGGAGTTCCAAATACAGCTCACCAGCTTCCCCGGTTCGGACTATGTAGTCCTAAGGCACAATTCTTTCTTCTGGAAGACCAAACTTGGATGGATATGACAAAGAAAGACTGATACTGTCATTTTTCCTACAGGTTGCACCTGAGCATTTAAGATATCGAATCAAAACTGACAGAAATATTTATTTAGAATCTCTATCATACGGCTGCTTATGTCACAAAGAGAAGTAAAATTAAACTTATAGTTAGTCAAGCAGCAGTTAATCTAGATGAAGATACAAAAGGTCTTTAATTCAGAGAACATTACATGTGCCTTAAAAGTTTCTGCTTGCTCTTTCTTTGCTTGTCAGTGGCCAACTCCAGCATGTACTGTCAGTCCCAATGAGGGCTGACATTGTATTTTGTACATCAGAGCAACCAAAAACCAACCTGCAGCACAGCAAACCTCCTTCTATTTCTTCACCACAAGTGGAGCTGAGCCTCAGTTCAGACCATTAACATGAGCTTAAGACTGAAAGGCTTTCTGCAAGTTCAAAAGAACATACCCAGGCACTCTACATGCTGCCTGCAATCCCTCACAGGGAACTGGACCCTACTTAAATGACTCGACAGGCAGGCTAGTCCAATTTCCTATTTCCCCTTCCCTTACTCTTCTCCTCTCCTTCATCCATACATTAACTGCATACAAATGCCATACATACAAATGGGTTCACAGCCCAGAAACCCCCCGTGTGCTGGGCTGCATCAACAGCAGCGTGAGCAGCAGGTCGAGGGAGGGGATCCTGCTCCTCTGCTCTGCTCTCCTGAGACCCCACTTGCAGCACTGTGTGCAGTGCTGGTGTCCCCAACATCAGAAGGACATGGAGCTGCTGGAGCAAGTCCAGAGGAGGCCACGAGGATGATCAGGGGCTGGAGCACCTCCCATATGAAGACAGGCTGAGAACATTGGGGCTGTTCAGCCTGGAGAAGAGCAGCTGCGTGGAGACCTCAGAGCAGCTTCCAGTGTCTGAAGGGGGCTACAAGGCTGCTGGAGAGGGACTCTTCATCAGGGACTGTAGCGATAGGACAAGGGGTGATGGGTTCAAACTGAAACAGAGGAAGTTCAGGTTGGATCTAACAAAGAAGTTGTTCCCTGTGAGGGTGCTGAGGCGCTGGCACAGGGTGCCCAGAGAAGCTGTGGCTGCCCCATCCCTGGCAGTGTTCAAGGCCAGGTTGGACAGAGCCTTGGGTGACATGGTCTAGAGTGAGGTGTCCCTGCCCATGGCAGGGGGTTGGAACTGGATGATCTTAAGGGTCTTTCCAGCCCAAACCATTCTGTGATTCTGTAAATAATTTTGTTTCTGGTTTGGGTTTTTTTTTTCCTTCCTCATTTCTATGCAAAGATGAGTGTATGAGGCCAAACATCTGGCAAGACCTTCAAGTAATTTTCAATCTTTCTTAGTGAACCTTAAGGATCCCATAAAACTTTTCCCATAAATTAACAGCCAAGTGAAAACATCTGCTTTTATCTGTTACCAACACATGATGTACCAAGGCAACATTTCCCCTCAGAGTATACAAATGAAGCACAACTCCATCAACTCACAAACGCAGTGGTAACAGCAGCAGCAATGAGCATTAACCCAAACAAGACCCAGCTGCTGACATTCCTGAGCACATTGTTAGCTGTGTGCTAGTCATTTGTCCACAATTCCAAGGATTTTACTGTCGTTGACATCAAAGTGCCAGTCACTTTCAGCCCTCATGTAACTGGACAGATATTGTCTTACTGCAGACATTTCACAAGCTATTATTTAATTCAACAAGCCAATTCTACATGTCTCAGAATATCCAGTTGCTTATTGACAGAATCCTTCTGGGTAGCAACTAACATCCTAGTCCTTCACATTACGCTGAGCCACCGTAACAAGCGTTACAAAAGACAATCTTTCCTGAAAGCTCTAGACAACATAATCCAAGAGAAGAAACTCTCTTGGGTAAATAGACAAAAAAGAGTTGGAAATTAATCCCAAATACCACCCATGTCCAAGCTGCACCCCAGAGCCAAATGACTGGCTTTTGCAACCTGTGAGAAGGGGGTCTTGCCCTCTCCAGACGTACAGAGAATGTCTGTCTGTCTGTCTTGCTGCCTGACGACTGGCAACCCATGTCACATTTAGCAATCAGTTTACAGTACATCATTTGCTGGAGGAAATTACAGCAGGCAGTAGGTTAGGAAAGCATGGATTAATGGCACAGCTGCCATGCCAGAGCAGCTCCACAGCTCACAATCCTTGCCACCAAGAAATCTTTTCCTGCTTTGGGCCAATCTGCTTCCCATTTGTCCATTGCTCAATTGAAGGGAATCTTATTCAGTACTACCCCAACCCTCCATAACAGCCACTTACAGACTCTGCTGATCCATCAATAACACTCAGTAGCAAATTAAATGTCACAGATACTCCCCCCCCATGTCAATCATGCATCTATTGAAAATAAATGAGGAATCAAAGTAACATGGGTAGCTACAGCCAGGAATCACCATAAAAGGTTGGTCTAGTCAAGGATCCTCTTAGCATCCCATCTTGAGGTGCTTCTTGCACTCACTTCAGTCAGGCTACCAAAGGAGCTGTCAGCCATTTCATTTCCAGCTTCATAGGGCTCATTCTTAGTGGTAAAAATCCCAGACTGGTTAGGGTTGGAAGGGACCTTAAAGCTCATCCAGTTCCTGCCATGGGCAGGGACACCTTCCACTAGACCAGGTTGCTCCAAGCCCCATCCAACCTGGCCTTGAACACTGCCAGGGATGGGGCATGTCAAAGATGTCAGTGGTGGTGGGGCAATGAGAGAAAACTCCTCCTAGCCAGACAAGCTCCTATATATAACCAGACACACAATGAACGGACTTTGCTGTGGAAGGACTTCTGTCAAAGCAGCATTCTCTGTGCCCCACGACCCCCCCATCCAGCAGCTCTGCCACCAACGCAGGGGAACCAGCTGGGGTGCTCGGAGACCCTCTCCTGAGGGCCCTGCAACACCAGGCTGCTGGGATGCGCAGCACAATTCCCCTGAGCGCAGCTCTGAAGCGTACCACTTGCACGGCATTACACCGCGGTGCGGACCCGCTGCACCGCGCTTTGAGCACTGCCTCGGTCTTCACCTCGCTACTATCAGTGAGCTCCTCACTGTGAGCAGGGGAGGATGGAGTTTACCCGAGGAAGTACTCGGGTAAATCGGGATTGACGTCTCCGCTCCGAATCCCAGCCGGGATTCCCATGGGAAGAACGGGGCGAGGCGGGGGGAGAAGGGCGCGCCCGGCCCTGGGAGACCCGGGGCTGGGCTCCGCCGGTCCTTGGGTGCCCCCTGGCGGGAAGGAGAAGGGGTCTCGGGCGGATGAACTCGGTGAGGAGGCCGGTACCGGGGCTGCCACACCTACCGCTAGTCCCGGTTACCAAACCGGTGCCACAAACCGAACCAGGATGCCGCGAAGATGTTAATATCGGGCAAATCCCGCAGTTTCTGCAGGGCGCTGATGGAACTCCCAAGGCAGTTTACTTGGACTGCGCCCTTTGTACAGTCATTTTCTTAGGGAAATCAATGGGAATTTGGTCTTTTACTGCATCAGTTTTCACCCAGTACTTGATGGGTACCAGGGAGAAAGAGAGAAGCCCGGCTAAGATTTCCCAGCGAGGCTTGAATTAAGCCACTTGCAGCCTTACGTTCCCATTCTTGCCCGATACAATCCCACTCCTAATTCATTTTTGCAGTTCAGATGGTCTTCAAATACCTGCACTGAACTACAAGTGCTGTACTCAGCCTTTGTAGGTACAGTATTTCTGCACGCTCAGAGCTGTGATTCAGCAAAGCACTCCAGCTTGTTCACCAGAACACTTGGGCACGCACATCGCTCCCCTTACCTCTGCGTAGCTTTTTCTGGGGCACAAATGCCACTCTCTAGCCTACTTTTCTATGAGAACCAGGGCTCTTTAAGGACATGCACACCACCTTGAAGCAGAATATGTTCCTAAACCAGAGCTAGAAGGCAACTTCACAGCCATGTAGTGTTTGCAGCACAGAAAGATAAGCAGAAGCAAATGAGCACAACTTCTTTTTGTTGATTTGCAGTAAACACACAGAAACTACATTTGGCTGATCAGCAGGAGACAACATGAGGGTCTGCAGCTACTCAGACCTGAGTTTTCACAGAATAAATGCTTTGCACTGCCAAGAGTGAGCATCTGCAACTGAACCAGCAAAGGACACTTCAGTTCCAAGCACAGGGAAAAGCAGAGCTCCTCAGAGCAGCTGAGGTTTTGCTGTCAGGCATCGTGCAAGAAGTTAACACTATTTAGCCACTCTTAAAGACTGCATGCTGCAGTTTTTAAGTGCAAAAATAGACTTAAATGCTTAACAAACGCTTAAACCCCAAAGTTACCATTTGTACAGCAACCTCAGCACAGCTCTTTGGACACGTGTATTCTCTGTCCTCAAGTTAGAACTTCCTGCTTGCTTAAAATCACCTTTCTGACGATGTACGCTACAGCAGATGATATTAAATTCTAGTTTGGATATGTCTGTGAAGTGCTGCTGACTAATGGTTGCATCGGGAACATAATGCTGACTCCTGGCTAGCTCACTTTCAAACTCCCCACCCTAGCATTCCATTATCAGAGGGCTGGTTTTGAGTGCAGTCTACTAGATGATTTTAAAGCATTAAGATAGCAAACCTAGGAAAAGGGAATCTATGACAGCATAACAAAATAGCAATGCCTACCAAATACCATGTGCATGCAAAGGTATAGAAAGCCATATAATAGAAAACCACTTTGTAAACTTTGAGCATTGTCAGCCAACTACTGGATGCAATACCTGGAAACACCTTTATTTTACAGCATACTTCAAACAGCCCACAGCAAACAAGGCAGATAATCCAAGTGGAACTGCCAGTCTAGAACTTTTTTCCATCTGGCTTCTACTTCTTGCTCTCTCTGACTTCCAGAGCGACTCAGCAAGGCACTCAAGTCTCTACATCCATGGTGCTTTCCTGTCCCACCTCTGTGAGCTCTGAAGACAGATCAGCAATTGCGATGTATCAGTGATAGGTGACATGTAAATGTAAACCAACACTGAACACAGAACACCGCAACACGTACTCCATTAGCTTCTCTGTTCATGGAGGGCTCCAAGCTTTGGCATGCTGCTAAGAAGCTAGTTTTTCTGTCCACGGTACAAACATCCAATCTTGTACGTAGAATTAGTTCACTTTAACTTGCACCACTTCAGTATTTTCAACTGAGTTTAAGCACCCTATTGGAGAAAAATCTCTCCCCAAAGATCTGAAGTTAGGCATGATAGCCCTGCTAACACTGGCTACTGAACCCCACAAACTGATAATGCTCTCCACATGCACATAAGAATCTCTTGGAATGTTATTAACAGCATTCCCTGAATACTTTTAACTTTAGCGATACACAATTTGTTTTCTATCATCCTAGCCCAGGAAAGCTGTTCAGCACACACCTGAGCTCTTCCATAGACTTGTCCTTCAGGATATTAGGTATCCAAGACTCCAACCTGGCCATGAGGTTAGCAATACCAACACATCTTTCTACAGACACTGAACGTATGTGTATGTGTTCGTACTGGATCGTGGTCTCAGACTGGGAACGCCAGTACTGATGTACCAAAGCTAACGGAGTTATGCTGGTATGCCCTACTTCAGAAATACCACCTTTTCTTCTATAACCAAATCCAAGTGCCCCATACATAGCAAATACACCTGCCTCAGTCAGGATTAACTTAAGGCTACGTGAAGCTTTCCAGTAATGTGCCTTTGAACTCCACAGACCACAATACAGTGTCTTTTTCTCACTCAAAATCTAGATCGATCAGACGTTTGCAACCCGAAATACCAGGGACCCAAGAAGCAGCTTGATAAACGCCATCCCAAAGGAGTTTTCTCATCCTAAAGTAGTTACAGCACAAAGAAAGCATTGGATTTTGTTTGTTCCACCCTCCCCAAGTCTGCTCCTATATTGCTGCTATTTGAAGTACAAGAAAGTTTCCATTTTATTTTACTTACTTTCTCACCTTAAGAAAAAGCAATTTGACAGCAACATTTGCAGTTGCAACAACAAGAAAAGTTCCGCAAACAACTGACTAGAATCCCTCATCTGCCTACTGCCAGGTATTTTAGGAACACAGGAAAGATGGAACAGCAATAACTGAATAGTCAGCTCACATGTGTGAAAACGGCAACCTGCAAGCTTTTCTGGGAGCAACACTCTGTCTTCTGTAACATTTCTGAGCAATCACACCAGACAGCATTGCTCTTCAGCAGAGAGACTACGGTTACATGCATGCCTGTATACCTATTACAGCTGGGTGCCCGGTTCCTGGCTATGGCTTGAGAGGCTCAGCTGCAACACAACAATAAAGAACAAAACAGATTCAGGGTAAAAGCAGTTAACTTGACCTGGCATTGCCATCAAAACACATGGAGCATATCTAGATTTGAATCACTGTAACAGGCATCACCTGTTTCTCTGTTTAACCATCAGGTTTACTACTAAACCTGCAGGTTTCCCCTGGACATGGCAAGGGGAAGGAGCTGACTCCTTCAAGCGGAGCACCGAAACTAATGCGACTTGGAAGTTCTTCAGCTGGACGAGCAGAAACAAGACCCAGATGCAAAGTTATCTAACTGAGCCCGTACTGCACATCCACGGCCAGTTGTGTAACGAAGCTCAGGACAATTTCACAGGTCTTCATCAGGCACAACTCCCTGCTGGCTTCCACAAGGGAGCTCTAATCAATCAAAAGCTGCAAGAACGGGATCCGGTTTTCTCCCTTTTAATGAAAAGGCTTATTCTGAGCTATAAGAATTGCAGATTAGATGAACTCAGCAAGTCTGTTACTCCCGCTTTAACGGCATAAAGAATTTGTCCTGCTTTTAATCTACCGACCGCAGAAACTCACCTCATCAGCGCTCTGCCTTTGGCAGCGCACAGAAACAAACCCAACTTAAACCGACACCAAAGAACTCCCCAAACAACAAACCTGCTCCCAGCTGCGACCTTTGCGCGACAGCTCAAACAAACGGCGGAGGGAGAGCCGCGGCTCCCTAAGTAAAACTACACCACCTCCGGGCGCCGCACCGCGGGGCACCGGCCTCCCCGCTCGGCTTCTGCCCCAAGTTGCGCCGCTCCCGGCGGAAGAGAAGCCACCCGCGGTGCGCCACAAGCCGAAACAGCGGGGGCCGGGGCGGCAAACCCCGGCCCGCCCGCTCCCCAAGTTTCTCTCAGGTGCGCCGCCCGCCCCTACCTGCCTGCCGGCGGCGGGAGCACCCCGCGCCGCGTCCCCGTCAGCAGTCGGCGGGAAGGCAGGAGCACGGTCCCCTCGGCTGGTCGAGCCCCATGTGAAGAGGAGCGCGGGAGCCCGGCGGCTCCACCGCTGAGGGGAGGGGACGAGGGGAGGAGGCGGGCGGGCGGCCGCTCCCCCCCGTGCCGGAGCGGCCGAGCCCGCGGCAGCGCCCCCTGGGGGCTGCGGTGGGGCCGAGCTGCCCTCGGCCGGGTGGGGCGCGACGTGCCCGGCCCCGCGTTCGATCCCCTCCCGCGGCCGTAGGGAGGCGGCCCGGGCTCTCCTCGGCACGGGAGGTGCTCCGGGCCTCCCGTGCGTCCTGGAGAAAAGGAGGCTCAGCAGGACGTTATCGCTCTCTACAGCTACCTGAACGAAGGATGGAGTGAGGTGGGGTCGGCCTCTGCTCCCAAGCACTGTGTGCAGTGCTGGTGTCCTCGACATCAGAGGGACATGGAGCTGTTGGAGCAAGTCCAGAGGAGGCCACGAGGATGATCAGGGGCTGGAGCACCTCCCGTATGAAGACAGGCTGAGAACATTGGGGCTGTTCAGCCTGGAGAAGAGAAGCTGCGTGGAGACCTCAGAGCAGCTTCCAGGGTCTGAAGGGGCTACAAGGCTGCTGGAGAGGGACTCTTCATCAGGGACTGTAGCGATAGGACAAGGGGTGATGGGTTCAAACTGAAACAGGGGAAGTTCAGGTTAAATCTAAGGCAGAAGTTGTTCCCTGTGAGGGTGCTGAGGCGCTGGCACAGGGTGCCCAGAGAAGCTGTGGCTGCCCCATCCCTGGCAGTGTTCAAGGCCAGGTTGGACAGAGCCTTGGCTGACATGGTCTAGTGTGAGTTGTCCCTGCCCATGGCAGGGGGTTGGAAGTAGATGATTTTAAGCTCCTTTCCAACCCAAACCGTTCTGTGATTCTATGATAACTAACAAGTGACAGGACAAGAGGAAATGGCCTCAAGCTGTGCCAAGGGGAGCTGAGGAACAATTCCTTCCCCAGAGGGTGCTCAGGCATTGGAACAGGCTGCCCAGGGCAGTGCTGGAGTCACCGTCCCTGCAAGTGTTCACACCCCGTGTAGACGAGGCCCTCAGTGCCATGGGTTAGTGATGGCCTTGGCAGTGCTGGGGAACGGCTGGACTTCATGATCTTAAAGGCCTTTTCCAACCTGGTTCAATCTGATTCTGTGATTTCTGCCCTCCCAGCTGGGAGCACTGAAGTGTTCTCTGGGGCCATCTCAGCTAACCTGTTCACCAGGAGAGGAATTCCACATGCCGCGAGCACAGGGATAACTAAGTCCAACCAGCACATCCAGTGAGCCTACTGATTGAAGTTAAGCATTCGGTTAAATTTGGGCTGCAACATCTACATGCCAACAAGCAAGGTGGGGAAGCAGCAGTGCTGGCCTGCAGGAGCTGGCGGGCTTGGATGGTTCCTGAGGGGCCACTGCTCCTGGCATCCAGGCATTGCTGAGCCTGCAGTGCCTCTCTAGATGTCTTCACAGGGATAGGATGGCCCTAACTAAGCAGAAAAGAGTCTTCAAAATACAGCACAAGGACTTGGGATATCAGGATTCACTGTTTGACTTTGCCCACCCATGTCAGCCACTCCGTTCTTGATCCACCGAAGTTTGGCTGTGGCAGTGCCGAAGCGTGTTCTTATGGAAACTCTGGCTGGCTTCCCAGAAATCCTCGGATTATGCAGAGAATGGATCTACACTTGTCAGTTAGGCACGTGCCTAAGTGTTTGTGGAATACAGCATCTTTGTGCCATAGCTCCCCATCTGTATAATCTAATTTTCCCTCCCTACCTCGCAAGAATCCAATGAAGATAAATACATAGACCTCTCTTAGGCACAGCGATGTGACAATGATAGAGCTCCTGGAGCATATCCACTGCGAGAGAGATGCTGCATTGGCATCCCATCCTCCCCCAGATAAGCACAAAGCTACATACACAAAACAGCTTTGACAAGAAGGTACCTCCAGTGATGCAAATTTGCCAGGAAATGAAAGGACCACGAAACAAACAGATCAGTCTGAGGCTGTGAATTTGATGTCAGGTGTTTGCTGAGCTGGCAAATCCTGGACTGCAGCTCCTGAGCACTGCGAGGTGTGAAGCAGAGAATAGGCAATCAAACACATTTGCTAGCCCAGGCCAGGAACACTCATCACAAGTCTTCCAAAGTAAAAATAATAATAACTATTACTTGGGTGTGGCTGCAATCTTCTGCCAGAAAGCCCTGACTCTTTAATTAGAGGCTTCAACATCATACCACTGCACGTGGTAGAAAAACACACTGTCAACCTGGTGTTTTTTCACACTGTGATAAAGTGCAAATAAAAAGCAGCATTTTACCGAGTATATTATGCAAAAAATATCGCTCATCAGCAATTTGTTCACCGCATTAAAATCAAAAAGTCATTTTATTTATGCATCCATGGAAATAAACTTCATTTACTTTTATAGCACAGTGAAATTTGCACAAAACTCATCTAAATATAATTTACTGCTGTAAACAGTATGATTTCCCTTGTCTTTTCTGCTTACCTCTTCTCTGTTACTATTTCTGTAAAAGTAAAGCTGTGATTTTTATTTTTTCCTCATGCACGCAGTGCATAATAGCCTAAGCACAGAACTAAACAAGTTCTCCAGAAAGCCAAGGTTTCCCTTAGTTTTCCTTGGATCTCACAACTCTTTTAGCTCAGTAACACCAGAACCATACTGCCCTTGAAACATATTGGTGAAGCCTCCAGGCAAAACCTTTGCACCTTTACATCAGTGCAAAGGCAGGTTGTGCTGCCCCAGGATAACTGCTGGGCAAGGCTGCTCGGTTCCCGGACTCCGCATGCGGTGTCACGGCTGGGAGCAGTGACAGCACACCGGGTCTGCTTCCTGCTAGCAGCACACAGCCTCTCTGCACCAGGATGCGGGATGTTTCCTCATAGCAGCATTCCTCATAACACTGTCTGAAGGGGACTACAAGGATGCTGGAGAGGGACTCTTCATCAGGGTCTATAGCGATAGGACAGGGGGTGATGGGTTCAAACTGAAACAGGGGAAGTTCAGGTTGGATCCAAGGCAGAAGTTCTTCCCTGTGAGGGTGCTGAGGTGCTGGCACAGGATGCCCAGAGAAGTGGTGAATGCTCCATCCCCGGCAGTGTTCAAGGCCAGGCTGGACAGAGCCTTGGGCGACATGGTCTAGTGTGAGGTGTCCCTGTCCATGGCAGGGGGTTGGAACTGAATGATCTTAAGCTCCTTTCCAACCCAAACCAATCTGTGATTCTATGTTCAGCTCGGCTCTCAAGAAAACAGCAAGAGCCCTCGGATGCCCTGCAGGAATGAGGGAGACCTCACACATCCATGGCTTTGGAAAGGTTCTCACAGAAACTAGCTTTGGTCTAGTATAGGCTAGAGCCTTCCACTTGGGTAACCTACTGTACAGGGCTGTGAGAGGAAGAAGCGGGATCCAACCTCCATCTGCACTTAGCTGAGTCCGGATGAACACCCAGTGTGAGATTTCTGTCCTCTATCTTATGCTCCAGCACTCAAATCATACTTCCTCTTCTGAGGCATGGATACAGTAAGGGCCTTGAATGTCACCCTGTAGTTACATGCCCACGCAGCTACAATGCCTTGATGTTTCCTCTGCTTTCTAGTACCGCCTGCTGCTCTGCTAGTATTGCTGAAGCACCCTTAACAGGGCAGAGAGCTGCAGTAAATCAGGACAGAATCGTTGAAAGTACCTGCGTCCTCCTGCGGGTGGCATCAGAATATCTTCAGTGGACCAAGGCTTGCTTAGGCAAGAGAGAGGAGAGGGATGATACTCCTACAGCGAGCATCACTGCAGTGCGAGTGCTGCTTTTGCTAGGGAGCTCACATAAACCAACAGATCTTTAAATGAAATGAACAGGTTATAGCTTTTTAAACACAGCTTCCACCAAGAATAAGATTTCTGAGCACTGTGCATGTTTAAATGGAGCATTACAGAGCTCCATTTGTAGGGCAAAGTGCTCTAAGTAAAAGGGATTTCGAGGCCCAAGGGGTGTCCTGGTTGTTTCAGTGGGACATGAGTCCCACTGAATCCAAACATAGTTTGGATGAGGCAGTGGAGATTGTCTGAGGTTTTTGCTTAGACAACGCATTTAGCTTTAGACCACACAATCTGGAAAATGCAAGCATATAAATCCAAATTAAATCCAAGCTGTGCAGTTTGCCGTTGGAGAGTGGAGGATGTTCTGGTTGATGTTGTTGTGCTACTTCCCAGTTATTTGGAAGTTGCCACAAAGTGTTGCAAAGGAAAGAAATTGAGTGGCAAAGATACCACCAATTTCACAGACCACTTTGAAGATGCACAAAGCACAGGCTAAAGAGAGCTATAACTACCCTGCCTGGATTTGGAGGGTGACTGAGCTTTATTTAAAGGTGTTTACTTAACTTGCTTTATATGAGATGCTTCCAGACTGCTATTTCGCTCACTGAGAGGTTGTATATATGTTGGGGCTTGGACTAGATGACCTTCAAAGGTCCCTTCCAATCCGAACTGTTCTATAAAGTAGTAAGAAATAGCATCATTGCATAAGCCCTTTTGATTTTGACTACAAAAGCTCTATCACACCTTGTGCCCATGCCCTGTACACGTTGCAGTTATCACATGAGGAGGATGCAAATGCATAATTAAACCTCTCTGCTTCCACAGCTTCAGCAAAATCAGAACTTTATCACCACCAGGAGTAGCTGCCTATCTTTTCATGTAGGCCTCAAACTGATGAACTCGAGTGAATTGCCACAGTCACCCCAGAGGACACAGAAGTGTAAGTGCAAGCCAGGATATCAGAGACTACAGCTTGAAGGTGTCCACTTGTAACCAGAGCAGGGTTGTTCTGCCATTTTAAACTGCCATGTCACGACTATCATGCATGCTTCTGGTAGCTGTATAGATCAGGAAAGACCTTATCACACTGAGACAAGTCAGTGCACTCCCCCCCACCAATATGCACTCTCAAACACGCAATGTCCAAAGCTATATGAGTGTAACTACTGAGCAAATGACTGCCTGCCTTACCTGCAGAGCGTTACACAGCCAATATTTCTTAAGGCTATGAAAGATGACAATATAAAGCCCATTCTTGTGCTAATTTTAGCATACTTTTCACAGAATTTGAGAGAGTGCCTTGTACTGTTCAGTTGCCCATATTACTAAATTATACAGCCTGAGACCACAGCCACAATAGAGCTTCATCATCTTATGCCCAGAAACCACCATTGGTTGACACTGTCGCTTGCAAAAGACCTGGATTAATCACACTAGAGACCAAATACTTGATCTCCACAATGACTAGTGAGGTGGGACCCCTTTGTTTTAAAGCTTAGGTATGTGAAAGAAGGCTGAGGTTCAGACCATATGCCTTTTGAAAACTGGGTTCTTTCAGGCTGTTTCCAGGATCAGAAATCACATATGCTGCCCTAAAACTCATCTCTGATCTCTGCTGATATAGGAACAATTCCAGTTTTCCATTTCCTCCCATGAATTTATCCTTAATGAAGTTAAAAAGCAAGATTTGTTCTCCTGAGATTGAGAGTTATGAATCTGTGTGTACGATAATCATTGTGAGTAGGCAGCACAGAGACTGAGTGTTCTTTTTCTTGCAAGCAGTGATGCTATTCTTAGCTTTGTATGTGGTCCTTATGTGTGTCATAGATAGGCACAATAGACACACATTGGCAGCTTTGATAGTATTCAGAGAGGAGATGATCTCCCAGTCCAGGAAATTATCCTAAAACTCTCATCGTGTCAGCAGCAGAATTTTAACCAACAGTTCCCAAGAGTCTCTGCCAACACATCGTTGTCTTTAGAGGACTTGGAGATACAGAATGTGTGAAAGAAGATGAGAATGATGCAGGAATTATAAAATAGAAAAAGAAATCCACCAAAGAGTAGGCTAGAGCTGTAGCTTTGAGTCCCAATGGCATTACAAACCACCCAGGTGATCTTGTGATACGTGGCAGGACCTGAACCACTACACTGGACTCTCTTGGCTTCGATCCTTAATTATTCTGGGGTCCCTTAGTGCAGATTTGTGGCACCAAATGGCCGTAAAGCTGACACCATTGCTGTCAGTAGGATGTGGTATTGAGTAACGGGATAGAGGAGAAGGTATACATTACCCTGAAGGCAGGCACCATGCTTTCTAGCAAAGCTCCTTTGGCTTTGCTAAGTGATATCATCTCTTGCTGCCTGCCGCTGCTGCATCACAGTCACTCATGCCACGGCATAACTGTAAGGAGCCTGACTAGTGCCCACTGACTCCCAGGAGACAAGAGTTATTCCAAGCAAGACAATCACAAGCTATAACTGGCACAGAAATCGATGTCACTGACTTGGCAAGATTGTGTTATCTTCAGTGCTACCTGCTGAGCTATCTGACATCTCTGGGAAGTGACACCAAGTGGAAGAATGGGAAAAAGACAAAAATATCCTTGCTTCTCTAAGAAAGATTCCTGTCCTGAAGAAAATGATTTTAAAAGGAAGGTAATAAAAAAGTGATGAAAGTTGAAGATTCTGAGGCACACAAAATCGCTTCAGCTTTGCCTGCCCAGCTTGCTAAGGGGTCCCCAAGCCATTTTGCCATGGGTGGTACATGAATACCCTTCTCCAGGGTAAGCATCCCTATTGTGCAATCTCACAAAGCCAGCACTGCTTAGTGACACCAAGTCAATCCTTCTAGCAGTAGTGGAAGTGGAAGGAAATACAGTAGGCCTCATCTAATATACTTCGGTGATAATTTGGCAAGGATATGCTAACATAACAATACTTTTTCTCTTACCAGCCTCTTGTTTTGCTAGCCCACAATATTTTTTTTCTGCTGCCCTTAGAGCAAAGTAGAGAATGAGAAAAGGTCAGAGCCTAAAACAAGCTGAGAATCCACCACGGCTTTTTTTTTTCTGAACGAAACATGACATTTCACCTAGAAATAAACATTCAGTTTAATTGTCTTTTGTTCATCCATTAGTTAAGAAAGGGGAAAGATGATGCTCCATGCAACACTTTGGCCATGCTGTCACTGAGATGTGCTCAGTCATTTGCCATTCTGGCTGCTTCTTCACAGATTTTTATCTGCTGCATAGCATGTGCATTTCTATCACTCTGTCAAATAGCAATTGATTATGCCAGCCTCATGCTATTTTCCTTGAAACAGAAAAATCTAAAGCTTGTTTAACAGTAAGTGTCTGTTGCTTTCTCCCAACAATTGCCTGAGAGAGAGAAAAAGCATCTTTTGTTAGAAATAATGGTTTGCTTAAAAACACCCAGCTCCTTTTGTGCTGAAGTTTCACACGCAGCAGGAGACTATCTCAGTGTTTCAGTAATAAAAAGTCTCTACCATCAGGGTCAGAGGTGTTTCTTTACAAGGTACCATGGATCCTGGCAGCACTTACAGCCCTGTTATCATAGAAGATATTTAATATCCCATATTCCCTGTATCCTACTGATAGTGAATTTTATTGTTTTTATGAGAATATGAATAAGGAGGTACTGTACCAACTGGGAATTTACCAATAAAGTACACTCAGAGCTCTTAAATATCTTCTTATCTTCAATATTTAAAGATACTGTTAAGCCTGTTCTCTATAATAACATAGCACTCTATGAATGTAAAATCAGTTTTTCACCCTCACAACAGAAAACTCTTACATATATCCTCTTAACAAGAAACAGAGGAAAAGTGTAAGTTCAGTATCTCTGATGCAAAGCTAAGCTCTGCACCAGAAGATACTAATTACTCTGCATAGTGTTTAACAGAGTAAAGGGACAGCTTAATGTAGCTGATGAATTCCAATTTTATTGATAAGATTCTTTAGTATGTCACTGCAGAAAGAAATGTTACTTTGTCTGACTTGTTCTTACATTCTCTACTATTTTTTATTTTAAGTGTCAGAAGCAGCTTCCCGAGGCCAAAATTACCTCTAGTGCAACTCTCTTGTAGTCATGCTATTAAGCAATGCCTCCTTTTTAGCAATAATGATCATGGAAGCCATTGCTTCCATCTTACCCTTTGATGTGGAAAGCCAGTCGTGGTGGCCAGGGCAAGCAAAGAGAGGCTGTGAGGGTGGTACTCTGAGCAGGGGAAGGGTTGACTTCATTACTGGAGGAGAAGGAACATCATCCTGGCGTATTTCCTCTCTTTCATGGGCAAAGCTAGAAGGCCTTTAAGATTCCCTGCAAACGAGCTAGGGAAAAGCGTGAAGAACAGAATTTTATCAAGAACCCTTGCAAAGCAATTAAGGACTCAGAACTAACTTCACCAATGTCTGGCTGTGGTCATTCACAGACTAGTAGCAATGACACGTCTTCCTGCTTCCTTCAACAGCTGACCCAGAAGCAGGCACAGCCTGGTTTTCATTTCTGTGTTGTGCAATGGTATCAGTATGTTCATCTGCAGTGTTATTACACATGGCTGCTTCTGCTCTTCACCCTTCATTCTTTAAAGAGACTGCTGGTCACCTGGAATAGGTAAGAGAAGGCGTATTTCCAGCAAAGTAGCCACCAAATGGACAGCTTCAGGGGCTCATAGATAAAAATGCATTAACAGGAATTATTAGAGAAATTCAAGACTGATGAAAAATGGCTTTTCTCTCCTCTCTTAAACAAAAACAAACCATCAGACTTATTTATGCTAAACTTGAAGTTCAATTTTTATTGTTGCAGAAGCTGGCCTGGACACCAGCTCCACTTCTGCAAAGCATGAACTGGCAAGATTAACTGCTGAGTACTAGTATTACAAGTAGCAGCCAGGGATCCCAGCTGAACTGAAGCCTCCTGTGTTGGAGCTTCACAAGAATAAAATAAGCAGCCTGCCCCTGTCTCAAAGCCGATGAATAGAGAAGGTGGACATGAGAGCGCAAACAGTGGCACAGATGAAGCGATCTATTGAAAGGATTCATTAACAAACCAGTGCCAGAGCCAACAGAGGATCCATAGCTTCCAATCACCCCTTCCCAGTTCAGCAACTGGTGTGCTGCCAGGAACCACCAGATGATGACAACTCACCTACACATTTTGAGCATAGGGAAGTACTTACTATGAAGCAATTGCTCCTTATCCTAGAAAAGGGTAAGTTTTACAGTTGAAGTGTATAGCTATCCCAGTGAATATTTCAAGATGGTGTGAGTAATTTAGACTGGGATGAGCCCTGTATTTACAGGAGACACAGAATTACCCTCAAAATGTATGTGCACACGATGTATTTTTCACTTTTGGTTAGGGAGAGCTATAGCAAGGACAGGGCAAGGAAGATGTCAGATCTAAACAGATCTGGCCTGAGCCACTCTGCCAGCTGCTGTGGCCAGTGCTAAGAGAAAGACTTACCACAGTGGCAAGGATGGAAGAGGCCTTCAGGGATGCTGAAAATATACACTAAAAGCATTTTACACAAAAGGAAGCATGAAATGTGTTCTTTGCAATTCTTTTAAATAGTAACATGTGAAGCAAGGTACTGACCATTCTCTCTACTCTCCTAGCAACGGGAGAAGTGTTCTAAACAGGTCTGAGTGATGGAAATTCAAACAGAAAATAAAACCACGCTGAGTGAAACCAGAATAAGGTGCCTCTTACAGGGAGATTCTTGCCCAGTCAGATGACAAGGGTGCTCTGCAGAATTTAATGGGGAGCAGTCACAACAAATCACATGGCAAGACAAGGGCTTGAAAACCACCCGCCCCACTATATTCGCAACCACACTTTTCAGAACCCATGGCTATTCTGTTTAAGAATGCAGATTTTCCTACAGCACAGCAAAGCCCAACCCCTATGTGACGAGATTAGGGAGAAATTTTGCCTATGCATAGGTTGTTGTACATTAATCACCTGCCCACTGAGGCAATGTCGCCACTCGCAAAGAGGAGATGTCAGAACAAGGTGAAGCATCGGTCTGATTCAGCATGAAAGTTCTTCCATGCTGCTGCTTTAGGTTTTCCCCAAAGTGCTGACTTTTATCCTACCTGACTTTAGTCCATACACGTGTATTAAAAAGATTGTCATCCTCCTTTCTTTAGACTGCTGTGCATGCGTGTAACAGGGCTTCCAAAAACGGGGTCTGTGATGTTCCCATGTTTCAGTCGTTTTGCATCATAAATAAAAGGACTGAGGAATCCTTAGATTTCCTGCAGGAAGGCTTTCCTTTGTACTAACACTGCTGAGCTGAGATTTTTCTGTATGGTTGCTGAAGAAGGAGGCTGAAGGTAATGAGAGGAATTTCATCTGATTTACACCTAAGTTTTAATGAGGAAGGGTTATCTCCTGCTGTGCCCCTTTTCAACAACTTCTCTTTTACTGTATTTTCTTTTTCTCTGCAAGTTAACAGGTATTTCCAAGAGTCTACCCTGATGCACCTGAACAGTTTACCTGTGAAGAAGACATTCAACCTGCTGGAAGCATTTTTATACAGCACCTTGCTTAAATCAAAAATGTTAGCTGAGGTTCTAATTCATGACCAAAGGGAAAGGGCACATGTGTGCACAGGTGCCTCAGAGTCATTCTGACACTCCATGCAGGAAGCCAATGGAAAAATCAGAGACTCATTGGTCTATCCTTTCTAGGCTTCTTTCATATCTTCTCTGTATGTATCCTGCCTCTTTCCATGCATCTTACCTCTGGCACTTCATCTGGGCTTCCATTTTTTTCTCTTCCGTCTCCTTCCTCACCCCCATCTACTGACTCTTTTCTTCTAGCTTGATTTCACTCATCCTAAGTTTGGGTTTATTTTTCCTTTCCAAACGATATTCAGGACTTTCAACATTATCATTAATGACATATTTTATCATCCTATTAACAATCTTTCATTACACACCTGCTGTACTGCTGAAGGCAATTAGGAAACCAATCCCCTTCTGTGCCTGAGCAGCAAATTGGCTCAACTCCAGAAAAAGGTGTTCCCCAGGAAGGCTTCTCACTAAAAGGTAGTTCATGACATGCAGTAGCCTGAACGCTACTGACCATATGTACTGAGTCCTACCTAGCCACAGTGTTTATTTCTCATAGCAAATTCATCAGTGATGAATCAAAGGCTTCAGCAGCTCCTGTCAAAAGTTTTGTGCTTGCTCCCTGGAAGGAAGCCTACATCATCTGCTGTCCACAAACTCTCCTCAAGGGTCATCATTAGCTAAGAAAAAGCCTGTCATTTCTTAAATGCTATACTCTAGCCACGCACAGATGAACTGTTTGGAACTGGATGATCTTAAGGGCCTTTCCAACCCAAACCATTCTGTGATTCTGTGAAGTCTTTCCAGGTCCTTGGAGGCAACCCACAGTAACAGCCAGGCCCTGAGGGCACCACCAGCCCCAACTGCCTGTGCCTGGGGCTCTTCTCACTGTGATCTGTGCCCAGCATCCCCAGCACTGTCAGACCCTGCCCCAGCAATGATATAGCAAGGCCAGTCTCCAGCATCCCACAGCTCTGCCTGGCCATGGGCCCCACTGAGCTGGGCCCATGTCCCATCCCACCAGGCACCAGGGAGGTGCCTGATGCCCAGGGCTGGGGCTGCTTCACTCCTCACTGGGATAGTGGGATGGGCTTGTGAGGTTGTGCCCTGCTACCCTGGGAAGTTCCCTTGGCTCCTTGTCCCTTAGGGAGTAGATGGCCCTTGCAGCACCCTGACAGTAACCACTATAAAATCTGTACATGCCAGACCCATTGGAAGAGTTGGTGACACTGATACTGATGGCTAAACAAAAAAATTCCCATTTCTGAGTGTAGAGGACAAGAGATTCTCCTCCCAGACTGAAGCTAGTAAATGAAGTATTTGCCCCAGCTAAAGACAGAAACAAATACGGATCACCAGGAAGAAATAAAAGGGGTCAGTTGAATGGGATAACAGCAGCATGAAGGTATTGCAGCTGTCCTCTCTTCTCCTGCTCCCATTTGGTCCAGTATGTATTCTTGACTGCAGCCAGAGGGCCTCCCTCGCAGCTCCATAAAGTCCACACCTCCTAGCTGCAAGGGCAACAGGACCTGCCTCACGGAAGTCACTGTAAAAGCCCCATCAAGATGCACAGGATCAGGTGAGCCACAGTTCAGTGTCTGTACAACTGCAGCTGTTCTGAAGCTACATCTGTCCTACAGCCTGAGACTGGATGTCCTGATTCATCCAGGGGTTTGCCCATCAGCTGGAACATGCCCTTCGTCCACATCCACCACACCGACCACCTCTCTGATATAGCCCCCACCTTAGCTGACCCATCTCCAAAACTGGTGCCAAGGACACTAAGGACTCTGGAGTTGGGCCAACAATCAGTGGGGACCTACAAGGATGCTGGAGAGGGACTATTTGGGTTTGGGTTGGAAAGGACCTTAAGATCATCCAGCTCCAACCCCCTGCCATGGGCAGGGACACCTCCCACTAGAGCAGGTTGCTCCAAGCCCCTGTGTCCAACCTGGCCTTGAACACTGCCAGGGATGGGGCAGCCACAGCTTCTCTGGGCACCCTGTGCCAGCGCCTCAGCACCCTCACAGGGAAGAACTTCTGCCTTAGATCCAACCTGAACTTCCCCTGTTTCAGTTTGAACCCATCACCTCTTGTCCTATCGCTACAGTCCCTGATGAAGAGTCCCTCTCCAGCATCCACAAAACCACAACTGAATATAAAGAATAAAGCCAAAACTCTGACACCTGTCTGTTTTGACTACTGTCTGCAGTAGTCAAAACAGACAGGTGTCTACTGCTCCATCATTCAGTTTAAGCATGCACTTTGCAGATGAGGGCTGAAATACTGATCTCTAGCCTAGGTGACTCTCAAACATCCTTACTTTTATATTTCTATCTGACCACTAGCCAAAGGTATTTACTGATTCGTAGAACACAGACCTGAGTGTGGAAAACACTTCCCATTCTCAGTGCTACAGAAATTAAATAGGAAACCTTCATGACTTCATTTTAACCCTGAAGATGCTATAAAAGGACTCAGTGTATAGCTGATAGACAAATTTCTGGGGAAGAAGATAACACGTCTCCTATCTATCTGCTCACATGACCTCAGAGAACGATGCACTAGTTCTCCCTGGCTGACCTGACACACTGAGAGTGTTGTCCCCATAGCTCTGTCCAGATTAAAATGGTTTGCACCTTATTGCACATTATGATTCTAACTGGTGCCTACCTGGCGAAGCTGAGTGGCAGAGGGATACCTGCTTCAGGATGATTATCTCTGAGTACAGTACACTGCATTTTCCAAACCATTATGTCTCTCTTTCTAGAGGGAGACAGGCATTCTGAAATACTGTAACTTTTATCTGCAGCAGAGAATTCTCAGATAGAAATACTCCAGCACTTCTATAAAGGAATAAGTTATGCCAGTTCCACCGGGTAAGTCTTAAGCCTCCTGTAAATTTATCAGGCAGTTCTGAGAACAGAAAGTGAACTTAGGATATGGTCAGTGAGCACAACACATTTCACTTCGGCACAAAAGCAGCACTACTTGAGGCTGTCCTGAGAATACATCTAGAGACATGAAGCAGTAGTAGAGCACGACCAGGTTATGCTGTTTTGCAGTTTGCTATTAAACCTTTATGTGCAGACAGCAAAACTCTGCCGCATGCTCTCTGAATAATAGCAGGAAGCAAGAGCAGATTCAAGGCTCCTGGGGAAAGGTCCTCTTTTGAGACAGAGAGGGAGACAAAGAAGCACAGAGAAAATGTTTTCTCTCAAAATGAGAGAAAACTACATTAAAGCTACAACAATGCAAAGTTTCAGGTACTCTAGAACTTCCTTTTTTTTTAAAGTGAGTTTCTTTTCTTAGCCATTCTCTAAGAAAAATGGATTACCTGATTCATTAGCAAAGCAGATCAACCAGGTTTAGGCAAGTTATTTAGTGCATTGTTTTTAATTCATCTAACATCAGCCACATCAGGAAACTCTGACAATAATCACTGGCATGCCAACAACACAGGTACATCCTGTGTGCTTGTTACCACTGTGTAACTCATATGGCTTTCCTATGCTTTGTAATGTATACAGAGTAAATTCTATTTATTGCAGTTCCACGGACTTGGCAATTCCGAAAGTGAGAAAACCTCTTGCAAACTTTTGCAACCACAAAGCTGTTGCATACAAAGATTTGCTTATTTACTTTTCCTTTAAAGGACTATCTGTGTTCCGATGGTTTCAGAGACACATAAAGAAGTGGCTGGGAAGGTAAACTGAGGCAAAGGTCTCACAGCAAGCCAAAAGCATTGCCAATAATATAAGACTTTCCTAATTCACAACCCAGGACCTACTTAGTTTTGGTGACTACAGTGTCTACCAAGGAGATGTTTATTTTTATGAGCCCTGAAAAAACCCTACCATTCCATACTACGCAATTCTAAGATGATCAGAGATCACTCTGCATATGTTATCTGTCTTCTTGTTAACATGGTGTTGGCAAGAGATGTTTTTTAACAGAATAAAACCTAGGGAATATCCAGATAAAATGCTAATCTCAAATCAAGCATTATTTTAGGATGGTGTTAAGGGAGATTAAGAGTTCAAAAGAATGAAAGCTCCAGATTTCTTACTCCATGACACATTCTAATAACGTGCTTCAGTCTTCTGAGCAATAAAGATCAAAAGGACATCCTCAGAAGACCCCTGATGTCAGATCCTTGCTGAGGGATATTCTAAGCACCCTGAACCTGACAGTCAAGCTGCATTCAGAGCCCACATGGATGTGCCCTTGCCCTATAAGCTATATTGGACTGCAGGTAACCTCTTGTTGCCAACCTCTCAGAGCAAAAGCTACAGTGACCACTTGTAAAGTAAGGATGTGCAGAAAATCAATGCAGTAAATTTAAGAGGAAGGGTTTTCAAAAGGAAGCATTTTGACTTGCTCGAAAGTGATTAAATTGATCCCATTCAAAGGCTAAAGTGCACTTGGGGTCTTGTTGTTGAGCAAAAGATAATAATTGAGGCGTTACCCCCAATAAGAGTACAGTGAACTGCAGACGGTCCTGTACTGTCAGGTAATAGTTGAGATGGAAAGGATACTAGTGTGGCTAATGGAAAGGTGCAGCACATTTTCATACTCCACAGCTTGGTCAGCTACTCTGAAGAGTGAATAGAGTAAGCAACAGCAATGCTCAGTTCCCTAACCCCATCCTGCCAGCTGGAATGTCTATGGAGACTGCACTTCCTACTAGCTCCAAAATTCAGGCAAGTTTGAGGAAAGCAAAATCTACCCCCAAGAGCTGCTGCTCTTCTCACAATTTATTTCAGTATAAATGCTAAATAAGTCCCCCAGAGTAGAGAGCACCTCAGGATGACGCTGGGGTACAGAATTGTACCCCATGATTTGTACAGTTTTCCTTCACCTTCAGTACTGATTTTTGCTCAGTGTTATGGTCTGATCTTGGGTCATTAATGGTTGTTTTGAGCTCATATAATAACTGGCCAATATTCTCTAGGGGATGGAGTGAGTACCTCGTGTATCGATTCACTTAATTACTGTGTGGGCATTTCCCAAACCTGTATCCTTGGAGGATCTAAGCAGACTAATGTAGCTTTCTGTTCTGTCGTTCAAAATGGCTAAAAAATGCTTTGCAACTTCATTATAAGTTTCTGGTAATGAGGAGCTGTTTCCCTTATGTAAGATGTTAATGTGTCAATACTTTATACCAGAGATGTGCTGGGGAGGTTTTCTTCCTTTAGCCAGCTATTTAAAATAGCAAGTGATGTGTGATATGTATTTTTAGAGGCTGTCAGGCGATGCTGTTTTTCATGATACAATATGTCTGTTTTCCCTTAGCACACAGGAAGACAAGTGATGCTGGACTGAACACGTTTCCCCCCAAATGGGATATCTTTGGGCAAACATCAAGAGAAGTGACAACACATACACAAGGAAATAGCATAATTTAACAGTCCCTGGAGGAAAGGAAAGGAAAAAGGAAAAAGGAAAAAGGAAATCTCATGGTTGATTTTATCAAGGAAATTATTCTCTTACCAACCTTAAACCTACTCCTGCCCTTCCTGAAACCAGGAGCAGATTTGACTGCTTTCAATCAGACCTCAGGCAGTTCGCTTATTAGTGTTGTTGCTGATATTGGATTAGAGACAACCACCTGCTAATAAGTTAGTATTCTAATACCAGTACCAGTGCCACAAAGTAGCAGAGAGAAGCTGTAATTTGTGAGCTGGTTTATCATGAGATAGCTGTAGGTGTATGCAGTAGGAGTATAATACAGGCACCAGGACTGTGTTGTGATTCATGCTATAGATCTTAATATAAACGAAGAAGGAAAACACATTTATTAACATCTAGAGTGTGCCCATCCCTTGCAGGGACACACAGAAGTAGAAGAAGAGTGTATTCTTTCTACCTGGTGGTCTTGGTATCAGCAACTAATGTCGTGCCAACTGTGTTCATTGCTGTCCTGCCTTTGCTGTTTAAGATCAGATGCAGCAGAGAGCTAAGCTCAGCTTTGTCCTTTGCACACACAAATTTAATCGTTCTGCAACTAAAAACGCCATACAATTGGAAAGACTTCTAGTAAAATGAAACAAAATCCCAGAAGGATATCAGTACAAGATGAACGCTAATGTCTGGGGAGGCAATAGCTGGCATGGGCCAAAGATCTCCCAGTTCCTTCAGTAAAAGGAAAGCGCAGAGTCTGGATATGACATAAAAGCCCTTCAGAGTAATAGTGTTGGTTCAAATAAAGCATAAACTGTGATAATGACAAGGTATGTGATTACCTATAGAAAGCAAGTAGGTGCTTGTGACTTGATCAGCTTCTGCAGGACCCAGCATTTGCACCACAAATCAGCCTGCTTCCTTCCAATCCCATCCTTAAGGATAAGATGAAAACTGGCTAAAAGACTGTTCTGGCAGATACAAATGAGCCCCAAGAGCAACATGACCTACAGCAAAGTACCCTGATTCTGACTCCTGAAGTTTAAATACTGCTCCTAATTAATCCCTACTGAACCTCCACTGACTAACCTGGAGCTATAGTACAAATGAGTTTAGCCTATTGTATCTAAAACCAATAGCAGAACCAGAAACCAGATGAGAAATCAGTCCACATAACAAATCAGGGCTCAGAAGAACCTCCAATAAGAAGCATCTATGATTACGTACCTCCTGAAACAGGAACATTGCTGTTGCCTGGCATAGTGATCTCCTTCTGAACAGTGGATTTTCAGGCAATGAATGGCAAAGTCCTCAGGATATTCAAGAATCTGAACAGGTATAATATCAGGAGTCAAAACATTATAAACTTATTACTGATCAGCTGTAGCTATGAAATTGTAAGATACTGGAGTCTAACTGAGTCTTATCACAGAGAATATGGTCATGTTAAACTGTACCTCATCTGATGCCATTTTGGATAAGAATACATCCTATGGATGGCAAGGCAACTAAGCATGGCCAACAGTCACAAGGGACTCCTCTCTTTCCTCTCAGTTTCTTGGTGATCAGAGACACAGGTTTTCATCCAGCTGGTGGGAGAGAAGAGCCCTGGGGCTCTGAGGTCTTGCCTCAAAGGCTGGAGCTGTAGGACTGTTTCCCAGTACAGCAAATGAACCCTCATGTGCCTGCCCAGTGTCAATAGTCTACTCATGTACAGTCAGAGGCCTTAGTGTTACATTCAAACCAAAGTTCCTGTGCGCTGGCCACTGCTCAAAATCAGTGAGAGTCCTTGCTCAAAGGGTCCTGAAGCACAAAATAAGAGATCAGCAATATTTCAGGGATGCCTCCACACTCAGTGGAGTCTGTTTCTCTGTTACAGATGACTGTAACTGAGACAAGCTTGTCAAATTGATTTTAAGTAATAGTTAGCTGAGATGTTTTCATCCTGTTCCTCACTGAAGATGTGGCCAAAACTGAGTTTTATATGAGAGAAAGCTTTGCTGTTTTGCCCAGGTCTCCTCACAAATCCTCACAAAGAAAAGGAAGCTATTTACTACTTGTGTTTCCTTGGGAAGAGCAAAAGCACTTGGTCCAGAGGCACAGAGGCAAGCAGCCGCAGGTTTGTGGAAGGGACATACAAGTTGCAATGCACCACAGAGAAATGTGTGACTGCAGATGGAAACTTCCTTGAAAAATTTCCACAAAGAAAGTTAAATTTGCTACTAGTAAGTTTCCAAGTGCACAATGCCTCAGGGTGCTTTGGTACAGACAGTCCCTCGACACAGGCTGAACTTCCTTCCAGGGAAATTCATCTCTAACTTTACTAAAAAGCTGATGAGTCTTGGCCCCTGATTTATCTTGCAGTATATCTACATATCTGCAGTATGGTAAACTGCCAACCGCTAGACAGCCCCATCAACTGCTGCCAAAGCAGAAGGTGAAGAAGCTGCAGTGAAGAATGACCTGCAATTTGTACTTCATTCCACTTTGGGGTTTCTGCACCAGCTTGGAACAGCATTAAGGATTCAGAGGGGCTGAGAGGAGTATGAGAGAAGATGAGCTGGAGAAGGCGTGGAGGACTGTAAATCCTTGAGCAAGGAGGAAGTGCTGGGCTGGTGGAGCAGGGATATCTTCACTGCAGAGGAAGGGGAAGGGTGGTTGAAAGTTTTACAAAAAAGCAAGATTTTTGGCTGCAAATTTTTCCAGAGTGGCACAGATTCAGTCAGCTCCTTCGCTTGCGAAGTATCTTCCATATGTAGAAGGGTGAAAACACTTCACTGTGTGTAACAGAGCTACAGAGAAACAATTTAATAACTGACCCAATAACCAGCTTCTGAAATTCCATGTCTACCTTTTCTTTCCTTCTACAGATGTAGAGTTTTTACTTGTGTGTATATGGTAGTAATTTGGTTTGCAAACCTCCTTGGCCAGGGAGGAAGTCTCTCAGATGTATTTCCACTTCTAAATGATTCTGCATCCAAAACTTCTGAATGATGTACTGCATGGAACCACCTTCCCAAGCCACTTTCTGTCAATGTGGTTACTAGAAGGAGCAGACACAGGAAACTCTGCAATGTGCATGCAGCATGGTGGATATACTTTATACTTGAGACAGTTGCTTACAAGATCTGATTTGCCAATAGGCAACTTTCCAGCTTAACTATGTTATTTTATTATTCCTTCATAAATTACTTTCTTTCTCTCTATTTCAGTGGGCTTTCATTATTAATTTCTGTAGAAGAGTGAGCTGACTGCAGTTATGTTCTCTTATTAGATCATCCATTCAACCCACTGCATCTTACAGGATTAGTCAGGAAGCAGGAGAGCACACACTATTGGATTTCAGGCTTTGAATCTCTTGTGCATAGCAGAGATCACTACAAGGGCCGCCTGCAACTTTATTACTCACTAAAATCAAGAAGACAAGCGCTGAGTAGCGATGAACCGCATTTTTCCCAAAGTCCCCACCAGCAGTCAGCATCTACTCAGAAGTGCTTTACTGGTTCTTTTTCCAGCAGGGGATAAGCTACATCACATCATTTTAAGGGACAAAGTACTTTTGCTTGACATTCCCAAATCCCTTGGCTTTTTACAGTGAGTGAAAACTCAATTTGTCTCAGTAATCTAGCACTGAATTCCCACAGCCACCTGTGACCTTCTTTCTATATCCCACCATAAGTACCTATACACTCTGAAAGCATAGTGTTTCCAGGACATTGAAGTAGCCAAATTTATACCTGATATGCCCAGTTGCTTCATTGGAATCATATCAAAAATGAGGCTCCCTCTTCCCCATGCACATAGCATTATCAATCCCATGGAAAAGCTTAGAGGAAGAAGGAGCCTACAAGCTCATTGCCGCATCCTAGAGTATTGCACAAAGCTATGAAGAGAGGTGGCATTTCCACCCATACCACTCACACAAGGTCCATGTAAGCTGGTTGTTTTGCCCTTTCTTCTACCCCAAATTCTTCCTGTGACAGAACTGATTTGAACAGTGACCACAATAATGGAGATACTGGAAATACCAGTCCTGGTTTAACTCTGCTGAATCCTATAGTCCAACAATAAACAACAGTCTTCGCTCCTGTCTTGTGAAACCCTAATTGCCTGACCATCAGGAAATTAAATGTTTAACACAGTCCCATGCAAACACTAAACCTCATCCTCTCTTCATAGGCTTTAAGGAGTTACAAACAAATCACATCCTTTTATTTTCAATAATTGTCATCTACCTGCAATTCCACCTTCCTCTGGCAGAGGAACTATGATGCTACTCAAGCTCCATGTGTAACACTGACTCATGGGAATCACAGTTTTACTTCTAAGCATTTACCAGATTCAGAAAGGAATTATTATATGTAAACCTCTAACACTGCTCTTAACCCTTGCCCTCTCCCTGGCAAAATGCTCCTGCCATCTTACAAACCACATATTCCACACTAAGCTGCGGAAGCATGAAGTTTCACCCTAAGCTTTTGGGCCATTCTGGATTGATCAGTGAACCACTTCAGTGTGGTCTCTACCTCCCACAACCTTACCAGAAAACTAATCTGGGGCTTTCCTTGTCAGAGTGAAGTCAATATTAGAAAACTGTTGGGTTTTCAGAACAGACTGCTGGGGGAAGGCTGTTGCCTCTAACCTCATATTTCTCTTTCTTCTAACCTACATTTCTATTTCCAGATGTTTGTTTTAAAAATTAAGTTAGTGCTCTTCAAAATGTGACAGACTGGTTGTACGGAAGTGAAATTTTTCTGTTTAGAGAAGGTTCACCTGCCAAGGCTTATCATCATAGAAGCAGAGAAGACAGATCCATGCTGCTGATTAATTGCAACGCAAAATCTCAAGGGTAAAGTATTTCAGCCCACACCATCCCTTCAGGCATTAGTTTGGGTTTGTTTGTTTCTTTCTTTTTTTTTTTTCGGGAAATCCTTAAAAATTGGGGCTGTTCAGCCTGGAGAAGAGAAGCTGCGTGGAGACCTCAGAGCAGCTTCCAGTGTCTGAAGGGGGCTACAAGGCTGCTGGAGAGGGACTCTTCACCAGGGACTGTAGCGATAGGACAAGGGGTGATGGGTTCAAACTGCAACAGGGGAAGTTCAGGTTAGATCTAAGGCAGAAGTTCTTCCCTGTGAGGGTGCTGAGGCACTGGCACAGGGTGCCCAGAGAAGCTGTGGCTGCCCCATCCCTGGCAGTGTTCAAGGCCAGGTTGGACAGAGCCTTGGGTGACATGGTCTAGTGTGAGGTGTGCCTGCCCATGGCAGGGGGTTGGAACTGTATGACCTTAAGGTCCTTTCCAACCCAAACCATGGGATTCTATGTTTAGGTTGGTATTCCTATATCAGGATCTAGACTTGCACTTCTACTTTAAGACTGACTAAATAGTTCAGCCATAGCTGTCTGACAGCTTGGGAAGGGTCTTTATCAGATACACACGAATACAACACAAGGCTCTTGTTAGAAATGAAGTACTGGAACCATTCTCCTGTGGTTCTGAGTCAAGAGGGTCCATTTGCACTACATGATCACTTTCCAAGCTTTGGGGTAACTTCCTGAAGGATCTTATTAATAAGTAGAATACTCGCATAAGAATCATACAAATCTAAGTTTGAGTAGCACTTTTCCCTTATATCATCACAGAAGACAAACTCTCTCTCCTTTTCAATTATTCACCAGTCAGTCAAGTCCAGACAGAGAGTAATATTTCTGAAAGAACAACTTGTTCTGTGGGCACAAAATCTTTCATGACCTTTACAAACCCTTGTCTGGAACGTCTTGTGGATATAGATGTTTCCAGAGTCCATTTTACCACCTTTGTTCATTAAGACTAGGACAGAATTTTTGCAAAATCAAAACCCGCTAACTCTGTAAATATGCTTATTTGTGCTTCTTTCTTTAAGGACACAGTATTCCAGTGAACAAGCTCATAAACTTTTAAAGAAAGCTTGATGTGGATGGAGCATCCACTGTATCACTGCGTGTCATAAAGAAGATTCTCAGATGAACAGTAGCATTTACTGCTCTGAAGCTATAAGCAGAGCTCTCCAGTCCCCATTACTGCAAACTCACTCTTGTGCCAAGAATATGCAGTTGTCCCCAAAATAGAAAAAAAGAATAAATCTCTAAGCCTTCATGCACCCAAATAGGATCCTAAACATTTATTAAAGTAAAAGTACACCTTACACCCTCTACCTACAGGAGTTTGAATAAGTAAACAGTGCAGCTCAGGACCAATCTCATGCAAAGTCTTAATGTTAGAAGAAGATTTGCAGCTTGTAAGAATGTCTGTTTCTAATTTGCCTTGATGAAATTGGTACCCATATTTCCAATTGCCTATGCTGAGCAAATATCTGCAAAACCTCCTTCATTTATTACTAAAAGGTGAAGTAACATCAACTGATCTATACACTAGCCACCTGCAACATTAAGGTACCTCTTTCACGTTCCATGTCATCCACTGCTAAAGGAAATGAAGATTTCAGTAAAAAGAATTTATTTATTTTCTTAAAGAAAAAACCAAATTAATGAAGATGCCCTTATGCAAAACATGGGAAGATGGAACAATGTTCGTTTTAATAAATACACTCAGCTAATCCATTTAAACCAAAGCTATGTATTAGTTCCCAGCAGTATCCCACAGGAACAAGCTTGAACATGTTAAGATGTAAATAACAGGTGGGGTTGGGTTTTGCTCACCATAGGGAGCTTGGCATTCATTCACTGGCTTGGATTTCCAGCTATTCACTCCCTTTGCACACCAAAGGAAACACTCTATCAAACAGGTTGGATACAAAGCAGTTTAGAAAATGAAAACTACTGACAGTCCATATAGACAGAAAACAAACTGGCCCCTGCAACAAGGGCTAAATAGTGTATAATCTTAAAACTGAAAAAGAGAGTTTCTCTGTGAGGACCTTGCAAGAAGATTTGGAAGAAAACTTCTAAGATGCATGGTATCACCTGGCCTTGCAAAATTTCATCACATCAGAATGAAGATGCACAGAAAGCTGAGAAGATTGCAGCCTCAGTCATGCTCTCTGGACTTTGAGCCCAAATTTAACTTAAACACTGAGCTCAGAGATTATCTTGATGTATCTTTCAGCAGTACTCCCATCTACTGCACAAATACACATTAACATTAGTTTCTTATACAAGTATGATCATGCCAAGGTTAAGCACGTGTTACATATGGAACTTAAAAGGTGCACTTGCATATATATACACACATACACATATATGTTTACACTCTGGTATATGTTAACTCCTGTATAGCTATATTGCTCTTACTTGATGGGAGAGGCTTCCAATAACCAACAATTAACAAAGGTGGATAAGTTCAGTCTCTGTTTGGAACTACTCTTTTGTTCTCAGATATCCATTGTGTCATAAGTATGGAGTCAAATGGACAACTTAACTTAGCAGAGGAAACACTCTAAAGACCCTTTCCTCTTCATTCAATTTTCAACACTAGGTTCAGCATTGTCTCTTTGTTAAAAAGAAATCCATCCTCCCTTCACCCAATATCACAGATACTGCCAGTGATACTCACAAGGGGATGAGAAGCGACAAGATGACCTACTAGGTTATATTTCAGCACTAAGAATAATGAAAGACATTTCTACACATAACAGGATATGATGATAAGTATGTCTCTGGGTAGTGGTGAGAAACAGCTGTTCTGTACTGCTAAGTACCTTCATTCGGAGGGTGGATGTCCATCTTCAAAGCTCATTTGGAAAGGAGCTGAACAGTGATTTGAGGAGCTATCACAGATGTCAACATCCAGGCCCCTTCTAATTCTTCCAGTGATGATAGGAAGTCACTTTGGCTCTGAAGGATGAGAAGAAAGAGGTTTGTGGAGGAGTCTACTGAAGTCAGTAGACCTGCAACAGGTAATAGCAATTGAGATACTGTTTGTTCCTTTCCCCACCCCCACTGAAATTTCTTCCCAGTTTTCAGACTCTATGTTTTTTTCTTCTTCTTAAGCATGGATTTTCTCACAGGAAAGCAGAAAGAATTAACATCTCAACTAAAGGCAAATAAGAGACCAGACTAAACAGTCTGTGGAAGCAGAGAAAGAAGCACTTCACAAGATAAAAGGAGAGAACAGTTCCTCTCCTTGTCACATTGCCCACACCAGGTTTCCTTTTAATTGAGGTGAGAGGCCAGCTCTATAATTCTAATTGTGCTGTAATTGTCCACTGTGTATGTTTAACATCTGCCTGTGCCATAACAATCAATACCAGTTAACTTTTTTTGCCTTTTTCCCCTTCATGTGGCAAGTACTGTTTCTTTTCAGCTCGTGTCACGGTCCCTATTACCTTTGTTGACATCTCAGTTTGTGAAGGAGTCTCTCCTCAGTATTATGTTAATCATTTTAGAAGGCAAATACACAGTGCTAATCCCTAAAAGACAGGCAAATTAAACACCACTGTGTACCTGGCTATAGCCCTGAACCTGAAATGACAGAGCTATTTTGCCTGAGTGCCATGGCACTGATACTCTCTCTGCAACCATAAATCAAACCAGTGGTTCCATTATTTGAATGTCCAGCAAACGAAACTGGACATTATATCCTGGAACCTGAATGCCTGAGATATGGACAGCTGCACTAAATGGTTGCTGATAGACCATCTGCAAGACATGTCACTATAAATTGATTTATGGCTAATGGAAGCTAAAATTCTCTAGAGATATAGAGTAAGTTAGACTCACAATTTGAGATTTTCCTCCTTAACTACTGCAGTTATACTAAAGATTGGCAAGAAAAACCAAACACAGATGTTCCCCAGTTTTGACTAGTGCTTGGCAATTACAGAAGTTCCAAATTTGCCTTTAGTAAAAGGCCATGAGAACTCTGGGTCTTTGCCCAAGTGTTTGTGTGTGATCCCAATAGACCTTCCACTCTAACCAAGTCTTCTCCCGGCTAGTTCTCACTAGGAGAAATAAGCTGAAACATTGAAACAACAGACTCAAAGTAGTCTGTACACTTATTATTAGTTTTTGTGTTTGGAAATTGCAGTTATGCTGTTAACTATGTACGTTATCAGGATTTTTCATATTCTGGAGAAGACAAATAAACTGTACTGGACATTTCCTTTCCCCACTGAAATAAACAGTATCTGAATAAAACTATATTTCTGTTGAGCTAGACACTCGTCTAAACTCTGCTGTCTTGTAATCAATATAGTTCTACTGAAGTCAATAATATTTTATTACACCAGAAATAAAATTGACTTTCAGGCTTTTTTCCTCCCCTTTTGGCCTCAAAACAAGCTAGCAGATAAATTCAAGCTACATAAAGCAGTCAACCATAAAACACATATAATTTAAAGACAGCTTAGTGCAGCATCCCTCATCATTTTGGGATGGTTATTCTATACACAAAGTCAAGTTGTTTGCCTGACCAGAAGAATCTCTTGATGCCTGTTGCCAGGGAGGTGCAGGAGAGAGCTGCACCCTGAGCAGAGATGAATTAGGAGCCCCAGGTGACACCAAAGCAGACATGGGGCAGTGGCCTCCCTAACAGATGGGAACCTAGCTGAGAGTTGATTCCCTCTCGTGACTGAGAGACATAACACAGTACGTTTTTGTCACAGTGTATTTGGTAGAGTATATACATATATGTTCATGGTACCTGTTTGTCAGAAAGAGGCAGGACAATATAGGTGTGCAGCTGTTCCATGACCTTCACACTTGGCCACGCTGGGACGCCTGGCCAGCGCTCTCGGTGTGGACAACACTGAGATGATGAGAAACTTCACAGCCCCACAAGTAAACAGTGACAGAGCTGGCATAAAGCCGGTTGTGTTTCTAAGGGTATAAAAGCAGGACCCTCTTGTAGCTGAATCTGATGCCCCAGCTACGGGTGAAGAAATCACTGTTTCCTGATAACCTGAGACTCCCAGCATCAGCTGCAACAGGGCTTCCCAGCCTGAAGTGTGGGCCTGGATGATGATTTGATGGTGATTGGTGATGTATTTCTTCTTAATCTCTGTTCTCTCTATGCAGTAATGAGCTGATGCATTGCTAATTTTCCTCTGTAGTTATACATATATATCTGATTTGCTTTATTGTACTTATTTACTATATATAGAGATATATACCTGATCTGCATTAGTGTGCTTGTTTGCTTTAGTATGCTTGTTTAATAAACTGTGCATGTTACACAGCTAGCATGTGATCATTTTGTTGAGTACCCTGCCTGTCAGCAGAACAACCTCACCAAACAGAAGCGTGCAGTCCCATGGCACCTGAAGTAGCGCAGGAGCTCAAGGCTAGTGATGCTAACCTGGTTAAGCCACTGAGCCTGTGGTCGTCATACAAATCCATAGCAACAAGGCATGTTGAGGTCAAGCTGGAAACTACAGTTACAGGTCAGGGTTCATCAGTAAGCTACGTGGCTAGGCACAGGCACAGCCAGGATGTAGCTGAAGCCTTCCTCTTTGCCTGTGCGTGATATACCTTGCAGAGCAAACAAAGGAGCCCCCGAACAGCTCTTACACACCTCTTCACAGGAGTGTGATTCAAGGTGACACAGCCATACTTTGGTATGTCTGGTTTTCACAGGATGAAAGTACTGAAATATTAAAAAGCTCTCCTCAAGACAGTTCTTGCGGAACAAAACCCAAGAAGTCTGATACAGAATCACAGAGTCATCAGGGTTGGAAGGGCCCTCTGTAGGTCACCCAGTCCAACCCCCTGCCAAGGCAGGGCCACCCAGAGCAGATCACACAGGAACGTGTCCAGGCGGGTCTGAATGTCTCCAGAGAGGGAGACTCCACACCCCCCCTGGGCAGCCTGTTCAGGGCTCCGACACCCTCAGCGTAAAGAAGTTCTTCCTCATGTTGAGGTGAAACTTGTTGTGTGTTAGTTTATGGCCATTGCTCCTTGTCCTGTTGCTGGGCATCACTGGAAAGAGTCTGGCACCATCCTCCTGGCACCTGCCTTTGAGATACTGATCTGCATTGATGAGATCCCCTCTCAGTCTGCTCTTCTCTAGACTAAACAGGCCCAGCTCCTCATAAGGGAGATGCTCCAGACCTCTGATAATCCCTGTGGCCCTCAAGATATATTTCCAACCAACAGTGTTTGAAGAAGCCTAAGACAAGGCATCTAGGTTCCTAAATATTTATTTGAATCAAAGCTCTGAACCATGACAGGTAAAAGCATTCGAGAATATAAAAGACATTAAAAAACAACAACAACGAAACCAAACCAAACAAACAAAAAAAACAAAGTCAGTGGGTAAAATATGAAGGCTATCTGACATTCTGTAGTTATCTCTGACAGCTTAATAGCATTCCAGGGATATAACAGTTACAGCAAGTATGTCTCCAGAACATTAATTCTTGGCCATACTAGCTCAAAGATAAAATGAATGATTTGATATTGACAGCTAGATGAACTTACAGCCTTTTCCTCCCCTGTCATAAACATCACGTCTTCCTTACAGGACCATCCTTAACAGCCTCATCCTCTCAAGCAGCACTTTTGGAAAGAGATACTGGAATATAGCCTGTGTCATCCACAACTCCTGCTTCTGATGCTTGTGTTCACGGGAACTACCCAAAGAGCACACCAACAGAAGGCCATGAAGATGAGAATATATATTTTTTTCTGTTCTGGCTGTCCTTTCAAACCCTTAGTAGTTTGAATTTCTGTGGTTATATATTGCTTTCCTATGTTAGGTGAATAAGATGACAGTTCCTTTAACTCTATTTCTTCATTCTCACACAAAACTAGCTGGGCAGGTTAGCTAACTTACCAGAGGTAACTTGGAGGCATTCTTCAGGAAGTGTGGCTGCAGAGGAAAGCTTTTCCCTAAATTGCTGAGTTCAAAACGAGCCTTCAGTAGCTCTTCTCTACAGTGAAATATGCACCTTCACAACTTGGTGTAACTCCCTATTAAATGCTAAGCTAGAAACACACCCTGACAAAACCACAGTGACTCTCCCACATTTAATGTTAATATCCATACACTCCAACTAAAGTAGGAAAAATTCTGAACAGAAACTATCAAAGTATTCACATTCATTACATTCACCACTGCCAGAAACTGCAATTTCAAAATTGCTAAGTAGACTTTAGTAAGAGAAACAAACCCAAGTATAGCCAGTTCGGAAATGAGGGAGCTCTGTAATGGCCTTTTTTAAATACTATGTCATAAACCCTCAGAAATAAAATGTAATTGCACAGATCGTATCAGCAAATTGTGACTCTAAGAGGAAATGGAATTTGCTCATTAATCATCCTGATCATTACCTATGTTATTTTTTTATATATATAATAAGAAACATCTATAAAAGCGAGCAACATTAATAAAGGAAACCTACAAGAAACCTGGAAAGAGGCTTTTGACAAGGGCCTGTAGGGACAGGGCAAGGGGAATGGCTTTAAACTGACAGAGGGGAGACTGAGATGAGCTCTTAGGCAGAAGTTTTTTCCTGTGAGGGTGCTGAGGCGCTGGCACAGGGTGCCCAGAGAAGCTGTGGCTGCCCCATCCCTGGCAGTGTTCAAAGCCAGGTTGGACACAGGGCCTTGGAGCAACCTGCTCTAGTGTGAGGTGTCCCTGCCCATGGCAGGGGGTTGGAACTGGATGAGCTTTAAGGTCCCTTCCAACCCAAACCATTCTGTGATTAGGCTATGTGAGATACATGCACAGTAGACTGCTGCCCCTGCACTCTTAGGAGCACATCACTGCTCAAGCTCCAAGACAGAAATGATCTGAAGCAGGCGGCCTCATGTGCAGTGTGCTAACAGCAGCATTGGCTTCCACTTAGGTCAGGCTTAGAGAAGCAGGAAAGACTCCTGAGGTTAAAGATTTATTTCAGGCTGCTCATATGAATTGGCTTCCTTAGGAAGAAACCTGCTGGAGAGTTTCTCCCAAGGTGCTTCCTTCAGAACTGGTCTCTCTGGAGACTGTTGCCCAAATTCTGGATTCACACAGAAAAGCCCTGTGGATGACTGCTGAAGAGCTGTTTAACTTCAGTTTAGTGCCAGGCCTGCTGTTGAAACCACCAACTCCCACTGCTGACTCCTGGCCATCCAAAATTGACAATTTAAAAGTATTAAACCTAAAATCTTAGTGTCACAAAATTGCTTCAGAGAGAATTGTCATCAACTCAATGGGAGCTACTGAGGGCAGAGAGCCATTCTAGTCACCCCAGAGACTTCTCCAGGAGACTGTGGTCTGTATAGTTAATTCATCACACAGAAAGTAAGGGGGTAATTAAGATGTCTCACATAAAGAGCAGTTGAGAAGGGGAAGATTTGGGCCTGGCTACAGTTCCAGATCTGTGTCCTGACACACCAATGCTATTATCTGTCCTCTCATTACTTAACTCTTACCAAACGCTAAACCTCCCAGCCTTTCTTTGCTGATAACTTATCATTACTGGCAACTGGCCACAAGGATATAAATACCCAGTGGCAGTGCTCCATGTTGCTCTCAGAAAAAAAATCCTTAAAAAACTATAGTGAAACACTGTAAAATTCCTTCCTTTGTGTATTTGTCATGAAGTCCAGTGACAATTCATGGTCAGAGGCATCGTTAGATGGCACAGGGACTATCAATCACAGGCATCCATAGAAATACTGCACTAAAACATCTGATGATCATCAATTATTACACCATTTACAATAAGTCATTTTTACTGGAGGACATTAAGAGTTCATTGATCTTTTCCATTCCTCTCTGAATCCAAATAATGATGTCTTCCTTGATCTATTAAAAAGAATTAACAGTTCATCTAAATTACCGCAAACCTCGGTAGTTCATCACTGAGATATTTGGGGATTTTGACTTGTAGGTGGAGGTTTCACTTTTCCACTGCAATAGACTCCACACCCAGTTACATACTGTATGCAGAGCCTACCTGATCGCAGCATAACTCCTGAGAATGAGTTATTGGCAGCCTATTAATTAATTCATTCACAAAATTAAATGAAGAGGCTGATGATGTGATATCACTAAGCTATCCTGAAAGAGATTTTGATCAGTTACTTTACACATAGCTCTTGGTGAATCATAGATCTTACCAGGAGAACACCATCTGTGATTTCGTAAGCTTCTCCCACACAAGAGTGAAGTTCACTTATCTAAAGAGACCATGATTGAAATAGCCAAGAAAGAACATTAAAATCCCCATTCCCTGGCCAATAGACTGGACATGTACAGAGAAGCAACGAAGAATACAAAGAACTTACTGTCTGCAAGAGAAGAAATTACTGACAAAGCACTACCTTACCAAATATTCAGCCCTAAATAGCTTTCACTGGAAAAAGAATGAACAACAGAGTCAACAATAGAATATTTCAAGAGTTAAAACCACTTTGTGAACAGGGTTGTACAGAACTAAGCGCAGTTGTAATGAGGGCTGCTCACCTCCTCATGGGCACACAAGGGCATGAAAACAGCAAAGATGGTCCAAGGTGGAAAGTCATATACCTCAGGTGTAGGGCCAGAGTGTATCTATGTCCTGGAGGCAATGGCAAGAATTTCCCAGGGCAAGCTTTTCACCTGGTTAAAAAAAGGCATCACCCTGTTATTCAAACAAATCTTTTTTCTAGGCAAAAACTCATTTTTCTCAAAATTACATTCTCTATCCCAATGTAAGAAAAGAAGTTTTGGGTTTTTTTCATGATCAATGTCAAAAATATTATTCAAGTGGTTATCACACTTAAAAATAAGCTTTGATGTTGTATACTTGGAAATTTATAAAAAGAAAAACCCAAAACCCTTGAATGTCAGTAATTTTTACTACTACTTTTGAGGAGTTTCAACTAAAACCATTGTTTAGTGAAACAAGACACAGAAAAAGATGTCAAATACCCCTCTTCCCACCTCACCAACTTCCTGAGTATCTCTCTTTCCAAAATGGGAAAGGACTAGAATCTATGCTAAATAGAAGCACACTGCTACATCATCTTAAGAGCATGCAGCTGGAAAAAAGGCCAGCCATAGAGAGCAAATTCAGTTCTCACAGTAGGTCAAGAAAACCTGAGAAAGAGAAGATAGAAATGAACCACCAGCAGTAATAACGAACAGTGAATGTCTCAGGTTTGGGTAATCAATACTCACTGCCATGTGTTTCTGGAAAGAAAAATCCCTAGAGGCAACAGGGCAAATAACAGAGGTCAGACAACTCTAAGTCATCTCATGCAAAACCATGGTTACCACCAGAACACAGAGAATAAGGATCATAAACTCAACTCCAGGATCCATACTACTGCTTCACAGTACCCCCACACATTGCATTGTATATATTACCGTATATACATGCACATATATTTACAATTTGTAGGTACAAATCTGGCCACAGAAACTGTAACCCTTCAAAGAAGGACAAGAGGAAAATAAAACTTTCTTCGAAACATTTCCTTGAACACTTTTTGTTTTATAAATTAGCATTTTGAGAATAAGACACAAAATGTGTCTTGATTTTGAAGGGCTTACTTATCTCTGATGTGGTCTTTCATATGGAAATCAGACAGTTTTTCTTCCCTTGCACAAACCCCATGTTCTGCTTATATGAAAATCTAGATCTGCGCACCCCTAAAAAACGTAACCCCCAATGCATTTCCAAACTCATTTCGAAGTACAATCTCAACTCTGGTGATTAAATGACTGACCCACTGCCACCTACCATCTATGCAAACGCACCCAGCTTTGGCAAACCTTCATCACCTGCTGTTCCAGCATTTCTGCATGTTGTTTAGACAGACATTCACTCAACATGGTTGCTATAAATCAGCAGTGCAAAGCTGGTGGGTTTTGTGTTTTTGTTAAACAACATCTGGGATTCCCAAAGTTTTTGGCTTTCCACATATTGGGAAGATAAAATACTGATTTAACAGCCCTGCTAACTGGAAACAGTCCAGAATTGCCCAAACCATTCACTTCTGTGAGAAGAATGAATAATTAGCAACATAACAGAACAAATGAGCATCATCCATGCCAAACTCCACAGAATTCACACTTGCTCAGCACCTACAATTGAACAAATACGGGCTGTAACATCCTCCTCCAGGAGAGCATCAAACAATTGTGAGCTGAGGATGTTGCTTCTCAAAATTCATGTTATTGTTCTGTTGAGAAATACAGTGCATGTATCAAATTAATCCTTGGGTCTCATTTCCACAGTGCATGGAAACCACAACACAGTTCTCACTCAAAGTAGTTAAATTTTTTTCTTCTTTTCCTATGAACATTCATATCAGAGATTTTCTGGCACTCAAATATTTGCAAATGTTTAGAGTCTGGAACTGACATATGAACACATCTGGGAGAAAGACCAGCACAGGGATACTCACATGGGAACAGTTATGGATCTACTTCTGCCAACTAATGTCCTCTCCAAACAGAGGAGTAGGAAGTGACCAGGGGAACCAGATCCAAGGCACAGGAAACAATTTAAGGAGTAGTCAGCCTTGATTTAATTTAGATGTTGACTTTCCGTTTCCCCAGTAGCATCAGGGAGCAGCAAGTGCCAGGGAAATGGAGCCAGGAGTTGATGGTGATCCCAGTGCAGGACGTGCTCTTACCACCTGGGTCTGATCACATCAGATAGATGTGGTGACTGGTAAAAGGGCCCCTCAATAGCCCCAGACACAGAAAGCCAGTAATGAGGTCGAAGCTTCAAGCAGGGGCACCAGTCAGGAGCAAAACAAGATAAGGCCAGAGATAAGACTTCAACATACAACCAAGGGGTTAATCCAAGAGACAACCTACCTGCAGCACATGGCAAAGGTCCAGCCAGGAAGCAGAGCAAGAGGCAGGCAAACAAACACATTCAGATCAGCTTTCTGCATTATGAACGTCTAATTCTAGACCCATCAAATTCAGGAGCAAAATTTTAGCTGCTTCCTATAGTATTGAATAGAAATTGTCTGAAGTAAATGGAAAATTTCTACTTACTCCAACAAGGTAGGATTCTAACACAATAGCCAACACAGATTATTAATACAATGGGAAGTTTCTCACCTTTAGGCTCGCTCTTTGAAACAAACACTGCATTTTTAGCATCAGTTAGATTACAATCTATAACAAGGGGGAGTCCTGGGCTGGACTGGGGTAGCTGGGATGGACAACTGACAGGAGCCTGGTTTGTCCAGCCTTAAGAAGATAAGGCTTGAAGAGACCTTGTTGCTGCCTGATGGGAGAGTGTAGAGAAGACAGACTCTTCAGTTACACAGTGGGTGGAGGAGAAGCAACAGCCACAGGCTAGAATTTAGGAAACTTCCATTAGGAAAAAAGTCTTACTGTCTGCATGGTCAAACACTGGCCCAGAGAGGTTGTGGGAGTGAACCTGGTTTGAGTAGTCGTTAGGACTAGAAACCTCCAGAAATTGCTTCCAGCCCTGGTGATTTGCTGCAGCTCCACCGACAAGAGCCCCCTGCTACAGATGGAGAAACACGTTCAGACTTGTCCAATTGGGGTCATACTCATTTGACCAGAAAAAGGAAGCCAGAAGGAAGATGTAGAGACAAGAGAAAAGCCTGGAGTGAGAATAGGATTTCCTCAGACTGAGAAGGAAGAATAGGAAAAAACTATGCAGAGTTCTTTATACATGAAAGATGAGTTTGACTTCACATCTCACCACCAGTGAACTACCCTTGCCACTGTCTCCAGGAAACTGACTCCAACTGATGCTGATGTAGCTAGAAATCACATCCAGTCTAGCGAATTGTCCACGTTTTTCCATAAAGCATCACCCCCACAGCATGGAACTGGCACTTTGCCTCAGCACTGTTCAGCACTTCAGGTCTTACTGTAAAAGCTTATGCATGCTATAATTTTGATGCCCGTGTTTGTAATTCTGCCCTGGGTAACACTTAGAAGGCACTGCCACACTTAGAAATTTGGGCACTATCCATGTATTTTTGCCAAGGACATCTGAAATTTTACAAGCCACTTATTCTTTCAGAAGTGCCTGACTCTTTCATTTATCCCCTACCTGAAATCACAATCATCCCAAGGTGCGTAATCATTCCTGCAGCAGCCAATTGATTTCAGTTGAAGAATAAGCAGGAGATGATGAAACCTGCAGAAAAAAAAAAGCATCCTTGAAAACCTTCCCCCATCCCAGCTGAAAAACAGAACAGCAGGAAAACTATATATGTAACTATTTCCAAACTCTTACTGAGAAACAAGTAGACAAATGATAGTCCTGATTCAGCAAAGTAATGAAGTATCTAGATAATGTGAGGATCATAGAATCATAGAATCACGGAATCCCAGAATCACAGAATGGTTTGGGTTGGAAAGGACCTTACGATCATCCAGTTCCAACCCCCCGCCATGGGCAGGGACACCTCACACTAGACCATGTCACCCAAAGCTCTGTCCAACCTGGCCTTGAACACTGCCAGGGATGGGGCATTCACCACTTCTCTGGGCACCCTGTGCCAGCGCCTCAGCACCCTCACAGGGAAGAACTTCTGCCTTAGATTTAACCTGAACTTCCCCTGTTTCAGTTTGAACCCATCACCCCTTGTCCTATCGCTACAGTCCCTGATGAAGAGTCCCTCTCCAGCAGCCTTGTAGCCCCTTCAGACACTGGAAGCTGCTCTGAGGTCTCCACGCAGCTTCTCTTCTCCAGGCTCAACAGCCCCAATGTTCTCAGCCTGTCTTCATACAGGAGGTGCTCCAGCCCCTGATCATCCTCATGGCCTCCTCTGGACTTGCTCCAACAGCTCCATGTCCTTCTTATGTTAGGACACCAGCACTGCACACAGTGCTGCAAGTGGGGTCTCATGAGAGCAGAGTAGAGGGACAGGATCACTCCCTTCCATCTGCTGGTTACACTCCTTTTGATGCATGCCTCTCTGAACTGAAGCCAGTGTTGAGCTACACTGTCCCCTCTACTTTTCTGAATTTCCTTGACCAAAAGACTCCTTCCTACATGGCAGACATATCAGGAGAGCTAAGTAGGCTTCATGGGTACCACCAACTAGTGCATGTCACCCACAAGTGCAAAGTCAGCATAACTCCAGTGTAGCACTGCCATCCCACACAGCAGCTCAGTTAGGCCAGTCCTAACATCTCCAGAATGCCATTAAATCCAACACCCTATAGGAATAAAATTGGAGCATAACCCCCTCTACACATCTGTATCAGGCAGTGGAGACTCCTTCTTCCCACATTACCTCCCTTCTCTTCTTCTCCTGCTTCCCAGAGGAAGATATCACATGCTTATCAGATACAATCCTGCTCATTGCACTGATTCAATCAGAAATCATAGGGTGCTATAAAGCACCCTATGAGCAGGTGCTTCTTAGTGGGAGCCTAACACAGCAGCTCTTAATCTTATATGTGCCACAGCCACTCTCACACAAGGTCAATTGCACCTATGATTAATTTACACAAGCTGAACCCTCAGCTGCCACCTTACACAGCCTTGCAAATGCACAGGCTGCACAAAACTCTATTGGTAATTAGTTTGTCAAGCAAATGGTAGGGAAGAACAACACTGGTAATTTATACCATAGATATTCAAATGAAACATCTTGCCTGAGTAATTTAGTGTCAGAAAGAAGAACAGCAGCAAAGCAGAACAAAGCTTTCCACCAGCTATTTCTTGAAGGGACATTACTCTAATGTGTTCTGAGCCAAATTCACACACAGTAAAAACACATGTTCCTTCACTGAACTCATCTGGCCAGATTTTGGCATTAAAAATGGTTGTGAAATTATACATGCACGTCCTATGTACAGAGCCTCTGGGATGACCAAGGATGCTAGAGCTCAGCCAGAAAAGATCTGTATGGAAAACACTGTGTTATCCCAACAGGGAAGATATAGATCAACTACTGGAAATATATGTTACATTCTAGCTCTTTGCAAAGAAAAAAAGCAGGACTGGTCACCCTACACTCTTCTTATTTTTCTCCTCACTGTACCACCCTTAGTACTGTCAGAGGTATTGGGACCCTCATCATTTATTACCAGCAGCCCTCTCCACAATAGACCTAGTTGGCTGTAGTTGTTGTTGTTGTTGTAGTTACTTTTGTGTGTGTGAAATAGAATTTCACTTCTAAAAATTGCTGCTCAGGTGATACTTCAGTGATTTGCCAGGGTGTCTTGGATTCAGTGGACTTCAAGCAAATCAAAAGTGGGATTCCCTGGCTACCTGACTATGCAATGGGCTTCATAGTCACTGACCTTGGACACACCATAAGACAGAATGAAGTGAGCCTTGGAAATGTTTGTGGTCCTGCCACAGTACTGTGTCTGAAAGCCCCAGAAGCTTGAATTTCAGCTGCCACAGCACCTCATCTCTGCTGAAGCAAGTTTGTGAGCCTTGGTGAGAATTGCAGAGTTTCTGATCGTGGATAGAAATCTACCTCAAAACCTGGTGTTCCAGGGTGCCACCCTGCAAAAGGAGTTCCCCAAGACTTCCACCAGGACCTGTCAGAGGTCTGGGCTAGCTGACTTAAAGAAACTAACATTTCGCAGGCCAGAATCCCACACAGTGTTGCTTGGTTTCCATTGCCTTCAAAGCTCTCACCTTAGCAGTCAAGCAGAAGGGGAGAAGAAGGAATTTTTCCTCATGGCAGAAGTTGGGTAAAGCATTTCAAACCTTGCTGCCAATAGAATATTGTATAATATAAACGATGAGAAACATATCCTTAGATATATCCACAACAGATGATGGGGCGAACTGCACCTCTGTGCAAAAAGGGGGAGAATTAATTGATGGTACAGAAAAGCCTCTTCATTTTCTGTGACTATTGACAGTTAGGATACTACAGCCATGCAAAATAGGCCTTCTCAGCATCGAGATGATCCATTTTCCTTGCTTGTGTGTCTTAAGATGATTCAGTGTGGTAAACCAGTGTATTCCCAAAAGAGCACTGGTTGAGCGAGCAATACCTAATAAATTCTCAGTTGCCAATGCCACTTTTCTCCCTTTTCCTCCATCAGGCATTTTCTTCTTTTCTTTTCGGTGAGAATTTTGAGTGGAGGTTTGCTACTGCTGAATGTTATTGAACCAAAGCAGTCAGTGAGCTCTTTAGGTCTTGCCATTAATAACTGTATTTCTGTGGAGATAACAAAACCCAGAAAAAGAAAAGAATAGAACCTTTCAAACATTCAAAATAAAGCTGCTTGCAGAAATGGGCTTTTTTTCTTCAACTCATACTAGTAGAGGACAAGACAGAGATATCAACACGTTGGCACTGACATTTCTTGTGAAGAGTAAAACTGGACAAGACACAGGATCAGTTATTCCAAAACTCCCCACAAAAAACCTAGTCTGTATGTGTGTCAAGAAACCTTGAAGAGAAGCAGGTCCTTTGGGGAAAACATTAAAGAAAAGAAGGACAATTTGGAAACAGTATGGCCACTGTTAAAACTTCTCTCTATTCCTTTTCAATTAGGTTGTAACCAATACTAGGAATTTTTGTGTATATATAATTTTATTGTATTTCATGTAAAAAAGGATTTTCAAATAATCAATACTAACTCTCTATCCTTTTTTGACTTCTTGGAGACACTTTTCAGCAGCAGCATTTTCCACAGGTTTTCTGTGCTCAGTAAAAATAAACTCCCATCACCATTAATACTTTTGGCATTGTCTCTCCTTAAGCTCTTTCTCTCTTACACAAGCCCAGTCTTTCTCCATGTCCATTTTTTTTTTCATTATACCTTGATTTTATATGCCGTAATTCACCCACAAAGAGCAATAATTATTTTCACAATGTCATCCCTTGCAACAGAAAACTCTCTGAGATAGAAACCCCATTTTTTTCAGACTTTCCCCGTAGAATATTTATTGACAGTAGGTCACATTGTTCTGCCAAAGGATAAATAAAATAATACCTATGGGCCCAGAAAGCAAGGCAAGGCCAGCTCTAGGCTGTTCTTCTGCATTTGTGCAGATTTATAATGAAGGAATGTGAATTCCTGACTTAGTTTCCAATTTAATACTTTAGGGGTATCTTCTAACAATTCCACAGGAACTGTTCAGTGGGGTAAAACTAACACTGTAACAGTGTTTAATTGCAACAAACTAATCCAATTACCTAGTGTGACAGTCTAGAACCACAGAATCACAGAACTGTTTGGGTTGGAAAGGACCTTAAGGTCATCCATTTCCAACCCCCTGCCACGGGCAGGGACACCTCACACTAGACCATGTCGCCCAAGGTTCTGTCCAGCCTGGCCTTGAACACTGCCAGGAATGGGGCATTCAGTCAATGTAACCAGTATAAAAAATACAGGACGGGTAAGAGGTAATCATGAGTAACCCAGTATTACCCTATAACCATAAAACAGTAGACATATCTCCTTATTAAAATATCATTAAACTTTTTGGCCTCTGCCTGGTGGAGGATCAGTCATCATAGGACTGAACACAAGTCATATTCCCAATAAGTGAAAGCATGGGTATCTTCAAAAGCGAAAAAAAATAGTAGGAAAAGTAGACTAGCTTCCACAACATGGACTTTGTGATTGGAGAGAGGACTCACAGGCAACAAATTTGGCTTTGAAATCCCACCTATTTCATTTATATTCTGGCAATCCATGAACAAGCCACCTCCCTTCTTGCCTCGATTTCCTCATGAGTAAGCTAGAACTGATGCATGTGTGATGGGAATCTGACAATCCTGATGTGATTACGAGTTGAAAAGCTTTTCAAAAGCACATATGGGAATGTTACAGAAGTGCTGCAGTTATACCCCTTCCCAGGCTTCTATTCACAGGGGTGTGAGGGGGAGGACCAAGCTGTTATTTGTTTAATGAAAATTGTATTTACTCACAACTTGGATTAATTCTTTCCTTTCCCAAGAGAGAAAGCTTGAGTTAGTAGCTGCTGGGAAGCTTGAAAATAATATCAGTGGCCATAAAACCCCCACTACATATCCATTATACTATCACCCAATTAGAAATGCAGCACAGGCACTGCCAAATTACCAGTTGGCTAATGCTTCAAAACCAAGGACAAATAGCACATTACAATTCAACAAGGAAGGAGACCATGTCTACAGCCTAATAATCATACTCTGACCCTCACATAGTAATTGTTTGATGGTTTTCAGCTGTAAAAAATATGCTAATAGGATCAATAAACAAAGAGAAAAAAGACTTTGAAACAATGATGAATACAGATAAAATAGCTCAGTGAAGCCGAGATACTTCCACATGACAGCCAAACATGAGCTAGGAAGCACTGCAGTGTCTTTTCTGAATACAGAGATATATGCAAGCACCCAGCAACAGACCTTAAGATGTACTTACTTACACAGGGAGAGAGACTGAGTATTAGTTAGGGGCAAGGATTATGGGGCTGAAGCAGGCAAATCTGTACCAACTCATTTACAGGCACTGAATACTTCTTTTTTCTTGACACTTTGGCCAAAAGTGTTGACTGTCCTGCTATACTTTTAAAAAAGGATGGTCTATGATGGTGTCTTTTCTGGTTGTCATACTTGAGTATTTGTCTGGATATTCTCATTTCACACCTTTTGCTAAGATCTGCAAAAGAACCCCAGGATCTGTCATTATTCTGTCTGAGTTTTCTTGAGTCCCTACCTGGAGATTAACAAAAAAAGCTCCCTCAGCTTTCTCTGGATTCTCCTTAAACATTGCCTGGAAATACCAAAATGCTACGTGTCCATTCTCTCTGCCCTCAAGTTATCAACCAATACTGCTGACCAGATATATCCACACAGATAACATGATATGAGAGTTTATATTTCAAGGCAAATAACATAGAACAAAGAAAGAAAAAGAGAGAGAAAGAGAAAGAGCAAAGGCACAATGTCTGCTGTGGCTCAGTGCAGAGGCTGAAAATTTGTTAGCTTCATCTCATGTGAAAACCTGGCCTGTTGAGTCCATCAGCTGTGAAACTGAAGGCAAGAAGCAGAAATGTCATTGAGATAGATTGTAAAACACAGAGGATGGAACACGAGGAGGAGGATGGAACAAGAGAGGATCCGCTCTTAACGTTTTTCTTTTTCACCAGAAAATCAGAGACTGGAGAGGCAATACCACTGAGTTGCACTAAAGTAACCTCCTGATCCTCACATTCTCCTTAAACCACACTAGCTTGCAGAGTTACTGCACAGGCAGCTACATCTTTCAGAGTATGTAATGGAAAGTTAGCAACACAAAGCTGTGGAGGTGGGTCATCTTGTGTTATGTGAATTTCAAGAGAAGGATGGTTCATGGAACAATGACTTGCATGCTTTACTTAGTGCAGTGTTTAGTTACACAAACATAGGTTTGTTACTTCAAGCCACAAATCAGAGATGATGTGAAAAGTGCATAGGTCTTGCTGTGGATAAAAGGCCATGTAAGTCTCTAGCAGACAACTACTGATATTATTTAGTCCACCTTCTGGAAACTGCACTTTTCTTTTTGAGAGAACATACATCTCTTCTGAAAAGCAATCAGAGGTCTAGCTGGTGCTTTGGGATGTGCATTGTACTGATACAATATAGGCTACAAGAAGCTGAAAATTACTACAGAGCTACTGTGAACAAGATCAGATTATTGGAGGGGTCCTATTTGACACAGGGAAAAAGGGTCACATACTGTGTGGAATCACAAAGGTTTCAATTGTGAGGACTTCAGAAAGCGGCAATACTTTGGAGATATTTGTTCCTTCTTATTCTTGCTTGGGTTGAGTAGCTTAGGAGGGTTGGATAGCTGGCCATGTGGAAGGCTGCTCCTACTGCAGAACAGCACATAACAGCAATTTCTATGGTGATAGAACCTGTCACAGATACTCTGCTGTGGTCAGGAAGGACACTATCCTTGACAAGAAAAGAAATATGTTAGTGAAGAAACACTTGTTCAATTATAGGACAAATATAAAGCAGTTTTAAAACTATTACTGACACTTTTCAACCTGGTACGCAGCAGAAGATGAAAAGAGGTCATTGTGGGAATTGTCTTCCAGCCAGCTACTGCACTAGCTATTAGAAAACATACTTCTTCACTGTCTCCTCCCTCTATTTGTCTTACACCAGTCATTTCTGTTTCCTTCATTGTAACACAATCACGCTGCAGCTCCAAGAATGAAACTGTTCCATCAAACCATCACTGTTATGTCTCATACTGCAAGTACGTACTTCTGCCATCCTTTTCAAGTTGAAGCTAGACCTACTTTTTAATGCTGGCAAGCTCAAAGGAAGAATGCCTCTTAGGGAAACCCTCATAATTTACATACAGCACAAAACTGAAAGCCCCAGGTATGCCTCTTTAAAAATGATGAAAAGAAGTCTGCTTAGATCAAGGATTAGTGAAGTGACCTCTATAATTTAGCCAAATTATTTAAATCACTGAGGGCCATATGTAATAATTTATAATCTAGTATAGAATCTATCATATAATTGGAACACTGACAGGAAATCTATGCTTGCTTTTCTTCTCATTATTTAAATGTTCACCCTAGGAAATCATTCTAAAAACATGAACAGTTTGTCGACTGTACAATATTCTTCTTGTAACATTGTAAAGAGGTGAAAAATACATATGGTTTAATGCTGTAGATAAAAGACTGAAAGGGGAAAGTCAGGTGAACCAGATTAGGTCTTTTAGTTAATAGGTTGCTTTTGCTTGCTCTTTAGGGGAGGAAATATACCTATTTTCATATTTATATGTGCCCAGTGAAGATATTCTAGGCCTAAATGTACCTCCAAGGCACTACAGCAGCAAATGCATGATTTTCAGAGGTTGAAAATTAACTCACTTGTGATTCTTGCAAAGCACAAAGTGGATATTAATTTTTATATGGCAAAAGGTAATGGCCAGAACGATGATATCATGTTTGATATTCCACAGCCTCACTTCCACTCAAGTTCAAGAAGAGCACACATCTGACCTGGCTCTGTTTACCCAGCAAAAGAACATTAAAGACAGCCTTGTGTTCCATGAGTGACAAACCCTGAGGAAAGAAAAATGTTTTACAGATCAGAGATGCCAGAATCTGAAGCAAGCAAACATCAGATGTTTCTATACATCATGGCAAAACAACTTACCATTTCTTTCAAAGACTTCTTGAGACCAGTAGTTTGAGTGTGTGTGTCTGGCCATGCACAAGCATGTGCGTATAAACACTGCAGCTGACTCATAGATGTGATTAGAAACAAATGCACTGTTTGCCCTCAGCAAATAATTTTGTTCCTCTATTCCATCCTATATTAATTTTCAAAAGAAAGACCTTAGTTTTTCCAGGCAAGATTGCTGTCATGAACAACAGACTAGCCAAAACCGGTAGAGATGTGCACACAAAAACAGTATAGCTGTGCCTCGGAAAAGAAACACCTTTACTACCAGCTGTAAACAGAGAACGCTGTCAGACTCATGTTGCCGGATGCATCTAACATTGCTTTAAAAGTAGAGAAAAAATCAGTAGCAGAGATCAGACAAACTGTAAAAACCAACATTTGCTTTATGAGTTTCCCTCTCATTTGGCTTTTGTTAATGATTCCTTAACTAAAGTAAAGAGGAACACATCAAGTATTGCACAAACTACCTCTACACAGCAATTTTATAGCATACAAATCTCACACGCTCAATTTGGCAGTCCCACCCTACTCTATAGCTGACTGCACAGATAAATGGATGGTTTATAGGTACCTATACTTCAAGGGCTCTGATTTTTTACCATTTAACCGTAGTTTTTCCTATGAAAATGGAGTTACGGGAACCCGGTACTTTGTTAACCAGCTGTTATGATTCCCATTTTATTTAGCCAGTCTATCCATATGCACTCTCAGCCATTCATCTGGCCAGAGTGTTACGAAGACCAAGTGTTTGAAAGGACCATCCCTTTCCTTAAATCCTTGGCTATTACAATAGCCATCTTTTTAACTGCCTTTCTCCCTTGAGTAGGAGATGTTACAGTTTCCCCACAACTTCACAGTTGGGTATGTCACAGTTTGCAAGGTACTTTCACACTGTTGAAGTGACTGACATTTCTTCATGCAGCAGGACTGTGTTCACATGAAGGAAATATCTCTGGTCCTCAGAATCAGAGAGCTTCATTTTTCTTTTAAGGAATCATTACATTCATTAGTAAAAAAAGGGTCCCAGGCTAAAACTTCATCCTTCAATCAGCAGCAGTGAACACAAATCCCTGACTATGTGAAGAAACAAACCAGCATCTCTGGACTAAGGGTGTGATGAGCTGACGGGAGCAATCTTTGCTGAGATACCATGTTCTAGAGCTGTCACCATTAGGTTGCAAAGATCAATCATCCCTGGAGACATTCAAGGCCAGGCTGGATGTGGTTCTGGGCAACGTGGTCTAGTTGAAGATGTCTCTGCTAATTGCAGGGGGTTGGACTAGATGAACTTTGAAGGTCCCTTCCAACCCAAACTATCCTGATTCTATGAGCTGCTGGCACAAACTGAAGAAGTATGCCTCCGAGCTGCATGTTCAGTCTACTTCTTCCCATAGTAAAGTGTGTGATCCTTAGTGAAGAGCTGTCGTCCCTTCCCTCTGAAACACTCCTAGAGCTCCTAAGTCTTTGATATATGCATCATGTGGCTCTTTGACACAGGAAAATCTCAGTCTGTGGCTCACAGACCCTGAAAGTTTGGCCATCTCCACTCTTACAGAACACTAGCCTCTAAGAGTTGTTTCCAGGCAGTACTAGTGGAAAGAAGCCAAAGGTTGAACTGCTTCTCAGCCTGAAGTCTGTGCAGTTGAAATCCAAAAGGTTTTCCCCTTTTCTGATAAGGCAAGGATAAGGATGTATAGGCAGGCAGCAGATTTTGATTACCTGTATATACGTGGTAAAAGACATTGCAGATATGAATTCCACTCCTACACACTAGTGTCTGTCCTTGAAATAGGTGTCACTAGAAGAGGTAGAGAAATGTTTAAGCATAAAAGCAGTAGAGACAAAGAACACTTTCAGGACCTTGTATCCACACTTGTATGTGGATTCATACATGACTCCTGACCTGGGAACAAAGTTAGGTCAGCTTTTATTGAGATGAGGCTTGTTTTGTGCTGTTTGTTTGGGGTTTTTTTACAATACAGTTGAAGCATTCAACCTTTTTTAATAAGGTTGTTTTTATCCTTAAGATCTTTATGCTAACTCAAGTTTTAATTTGCTGAATAAGTATCATAGGGAATTTAAAACTCTGTTTCATTCAAACCGTTTCAATAGCTGTTGTAACAGCACTGTCTTATATCTAGTGCTAATGAGTGTTACCCACATGAGCAGAAGCTGAATTCATTCTCCCGATAGAAAGGTCTTGGCAGTGAAGAACAGCATCAGGCAACTTAAAATTCAGCACTGCCTGCTAGTAGTCAGCCATGAAAACTAAAATGGTCTAAAAACCAAAAAAGACATAAAATTCAACTAAGAGCCCCTAATCGTACAATAGTATGACATGGAGACACCTTTCTTTATGGTCTGAACTAGTGATCAACTTAGCTCTGGACATTTAAAGAAGAGCATGCTACCTAAGCAGTACTGTAGAAATCCTATTCAGAGAAGCCTCCACTTTGAGCTTAAAAGGGAAAAAAAGAAGTGTTATTTCTAAGAACATTTAATATTGGGTCTAAAGTGCAAGGAATCAGGGCAAAGAACTAGAAGATGGAGTAGGCATGTTTCCTACTGCTCTTCTACTAAATGTGTTATCTCACCAGTAGTAACAGACCTTCACAGACAGAAAAAGGTGTATCCACGCTGAAACTTGAGCAGTAACAAGCAAGGCCAGATTGGTCCTGGAGGATTTCAATCACAGAACCCCAACTTAGCTCATTCATTTGGCTTCTTGGGCAGCTATTCTTACCCCAGTGTCACCAGAGCAGGCTCTGCATCGCAATCACAGGATGCTACAACTGACACTTCCAGGGACAGCACATTGGTCTTTTAGCTGTACTGGTATATGGAGTAGCTAGATGAGTGCTAATTCCTTATCTCTGCATTGCACTGCGATTTTTAGATGCACCATTAAGTTCACGTAGGAAGCCACATAGGGAATCTTGGCAGGGGAGTTGGAAGTAGATGATCTTAAATTCCCTTCCAGCCCAAACCAGTCTGTGATTCTATGATTCTATGGTCTTAAATCAAAGCCAGGTTTCTTTCAACTCAGTTTGTGTGTAGTGTGGATTTAATGCCTGCCAATTCCATGTGACAGCTGATCTTCAGCTGTCCAGATGTTCTCCTGTCATGCTGCTCATCCTTTACACTTTGACTGCGCAAGTCTTGGTTATGGAAAGGATTTGGAGTGTTTGGCAAAATCCCAATAATTGACAAGGGGTTTGAGGACAAAGTTAATTTCTACAGAAACATCCAGGATGTGCTTCATTAATCCAACTCCAAAAAACCCCAAAAACCTTGTTAGGGAATGTAATCTCTTAACTGTGAGCATCAAGCTTACAGTAGCTGGGCTTGATACTTGGAATTTCATTCCATGGCCTTCAACCAACTCATTAGCTTCAATTATTCAACAGTACTACAGCAGAATTTAGGTAAATATCAAACAGGTGAAAATGAACTCAATTTTTTAAACTGATCTTCATTCATTAGAAACCATTACTTGCAATGCATAGAAATTAAAAGCACCCAGGAGATGGTGCTTTAAAGTTGTCTCCAATGACAGGAGGACATAACTTTTCTGCTATACAGACCCAATACTGAAGTTCTGAATTGCTAGAATTTTCAGTCTCAGAAGAATACCTGGTTCCTCAAAGTAAATATTAATAAATCATATACTCCAACACATTCATGTTGTGAAATCATAATATCAGTAAAAAATGGGAGTGAAAGGGAAGGTTGGGTGGGCCTTGGGCAACACAGTCTAGTGTGAGGCATCCCTGTCCATGGCAGGGGGGTGGAACTGGATGATCTTAAGGTCCTTTCCAACCCAAACCAGTCTGGGATTCTATGCTTCTGTGATTCTATGATTCTATAAACCAAGAGGTCAGCTAGTCAATTCCAAATTCCACCCAGCAGGTATATAGCTATATTCATATAGCTCACTTTTAAACATCTTCAGTGATGGAAATTTCACAGTATTCATAGGCACTCCTTCACTCTCCTTATTTTGAGTTTGTGCTAATGTCTAAGCTCATTCTGCCTCTCTGCAATTCCAGTCTATGTTTCTTTTTGCTCAGCATGGGGATGATTATTACTTTCCTCTCAAAGTAGCCTTTAAAGATGTGAAGACTATTGGGATGTCTTCCTTAGCCTGTATAGCCCCACTTCTTTCAGCCCCTAAATGGCAGTGAACACGAACATTCAAGTTTCAGGAGCTCTGAAGAAGATAGAAAGACTTTAAACCTTCTCACTGTGTCTCATATATAGGATTTAGTTTGGGTTTTCATTTTTTCTTTTCTTTAATTATTAAATACAATAGAATATAGGGAAGAGGATTCCTCTCTCGAAAAATCAGAGGTGGAAAGTGTATTTGCATGAAGAGTTTATAACACTGCCCTTGGTTTTTGAGACGAAGCTGTTAACAGTAAAATAAACAACTGCCGATTCGGAGCTGCAAGCCAGACTTCACATTCCTCCAAGAGATTTCCCTTGTGCAGCCTTTTAGCTTCATGGTGTACAAGTTCATAAATGTTTTCCTGTTCTAATCAAGAGCCATGGGAAGCCACAGGCCTCCCATGTTCTTTTGTATATCAAAGACATAAGGTTTGAGTGTCATTATACTGGTTAGGAACTACACAGTCTTATGAAGAGGCAGAAGTATCGGGATATTGTGTACCAGAAATATGCCTTTTGTCTTGCTTGTTCAAACGTAAGACACTTCACTGTTCATAAGCAGTGCCTGTTACATCGTGTATTTTCTTCACTTCTTTTACTTCTCTCTGTTCTATTAAGGGTTTAAGCAAGGAAAAAAATACACGTTCTTAGTGATACACTTACAAATCCCTTCTGGGAGGTGATTTTATCCTTCTACACACAAAAAAAAAAAAATAAAAGAGGTCTCACATTAAGGGTGGTCTTCACCTCGTTTAAGATTCTTTACTGTTCTTCCCTGCGAAGGTGGTGAGGCACTAGAACAGGCTGCCCAAAGGAGGGGTGAATGCTCCATCCCTGCCAGTGTTCAAGGCCAGGTTGGACAGAGCCTCGGATGACATGGTCTAGTGTGAGGTGTCCCTGCCCATGGCAGGGGGTTGGAACTGGATGATCTTAAGGTTCTTTCCAAGCCAAACCATTCTATGATTCTAAGATACCATAAGAGGCCGCAGGATCTGAGGTCACCAGTTCATGGTGGTTTTGTTTTAACGGATATTCAATATGTGTAACCAGTTTGCATGACCAGGCCTGCATTATGTACACAATATATAAATCAGGAGAATTTACTTAACATTTGGGGGAGGCACACTTAAAACAACCGAGGGAATGGGGAACCCCATGAAATACGACTCACACAGTTCCTTCTGTTATATGTCTCCAGGAGATTAATTGATACCAGAGAAACTATGTTTTCTGTAAATGTATGTAGTATGGATGGGCTGATATTTTAGTTTCTTCTCAATTCACTCCTGAGAAAAATTTTGATTTACTATTCCAAGAGGATACTGTGCTCTCTAACTGTTCTGTATGTAACACCTCCTGGCAACGCAATCCTCCAGCATCTATGTGCCTCAGTTCAGAGCTTCCTCTTCACTAGAAAGAGTGACCAGTAGCCAACAGCTTATATAGGAGAAAACAAAGAAACAAAAAAAATACCTTTCAGGAACCACGGGAGCAGAAATTACGGCTCTTTTGGGAAGAAGCAATACTATCTGCCCAGGGTTTAAAGAAAAGGGAATGGAAATCCAGTTATCCAATGGACAAAACAGCCAAGTCAAATAACACTGATATCGCAATACTTGTATCATCCTTATGCAATGTTCCACTGATGTAACTCCACAGTAGTGTCACTTACATACAGAATAAATCTGGAGCCATTATAAAACACAGGTCAATGCCAGAGCATCGTGTGTCTCATAGTTGTGGAGATGGTTGGTAACTCAATTAGAAATGCATAATGACATGTGCCAGTGGGATTTCTCCCTTTCTTCTATTTTCTTAACCAGAAATCATTAATATAATTTCCAAAACTGCATTTACTTGCAATTTTCCCCAAATATCTAAGAGTGTTTATGTCATTATCAAAACTCGGTGTCTGTTATACAATGATTTCAGTAAAATATAGATTACCAATAGAATATTATTAACAGTTTAGACAACTATACTAAGCTTTTCAATATGTCACAAAATGATGTTTCCAGGAAACTAAAATCAAAACAGCAGGATGTAGATCTAGATATTCTTTGCTTCACAAGGTGATAATGAAAGGAAAAAAATAAAGAAATGTCTTGAAAGTAATTTTGTTAGACCATTACTGACAGGAGGTGAAGAAAGTGTTATGAAATCTAGCAGAAATGATTTAAGAAATGAACAACCTAGCAATCAACAGATGATAGTTGTTTGAAAAAGAGTAACTAAGGAACAGAGCTATGTATCAAAAGATAAAGACAAGCAAACAGAATATGGCACTGTATGAAAAGAACAACATCCATTGCAGCCATGATTTTACAACAACATAGTTTTATCTGAAACCAAACCAGCTCCTTAAACTGGTTTAGTAACAGACAGCAAGCACAAGAGATGCTGCGAACTTGACTTGGACAATTCCGTCTGGGTGCAAGTACAAAAGCTATACTTGCTGTTCTTGTATATGTTCATAGAGTTAAGAAAGCTCCTTTGCATCTTGAGTTGCTCATTCTCAGGATGAAAAGAAGCAAGATGTATTTGCAGTCCAATAGTTAAGTTATACATACATAGTCAGGAAATAGATAAAACTCTGTATTTACTTTTACCTTTCCAAGGTCAACAGATGATGAAATAAAGAATAAACTCTCTTTTTCTTTTCCTTCTCCCACCCAATAACTTTCAACATATAGTCCATGGAAATAAGGAATATTTTTCCATATGTTAGTCTGCACTGTTGGAAACTGTTGCCTCCCATCACTTATAAAAAATGTCTTAACAGAGAAGGTAGCTTAGCTGGATGTACTTTTGGATGTACAAAAGCTGGATGGAGCTTATGTCATACCGTTTCTAGGTAAAACTATTTTTTTTAAAACCTACTTCATACAGATAAGGAAATTACAACTTCAATCTCTAAAGTATGGCAAAGTTTTATAGACCTATAAAGCAGGCTATCATAGAGGCAAAGTCCTTTCTAACAGGAAGCATTTCCAGCCAGCTGATAAAATTCTAATCTCCAGTTCACTAGGTGGAAGTCATTGCTATGAATTGGGTAAGTCCAAAAGGAAGAGAAAACATGTAAAGAGAGATATGAAAGCTGTGTCATCTTTGAATACCATCAAAAATAAACTATAAAGAATTTCTCTGTTTCACATTAAGTAAAACTCAGAACTGAGAGGCAATAGAAAAGGAGAAAAAAACCCAACAAGCTATGTGAAAAGAAGAGAAGAAATACCCCACCTTGATCTTTGTGGCCATTCAAATCCTACCTACAAAGATGCTGACTTCTTGTGAAAGATGCTGAATTCCTATGACCACACAAATGAAAACCTACAAAGAGAAAATTATTGAAGAGTTAATACTACACGTATAAAAAAATCACTACATTGTTTTTTCACCCCTTCTCACAATCCTGAAAGAAGAACCGGACACTGACTTTAACAGACTCCTGGAGAGTAAATTTATATTGCCAGCAACCCTGAATACAGGACTGAAAATCACTGAATGTGTGGCCATGTGTTCTTGATGTCTGGTTGCAGTGATGATGTTTTGCATTTCTCAAGATATTACTGGGTTTCCATTGATTCTCACAAAAGTGAGAATCTACTGCAGGAATCTACTGCAACTACACTAGCCCAAAGTACAACGAAAAGAAGAGAGCTTAACACTAGATGGCAATATGCCTTTGCAAATTATTTCTCTGAGGCGCCTGTAGATAGAGGCAAATATTTTCCCAACTATTATACTATTTCTTAGTTCTTGTGTAGATTTAGGCATACAGGTTTTATTTGGTTTGCTCAAAAATAAACTTTCACGCTATTGCATTTTTCTCACTGTTTGCTTTAAATCACATTTAGATGATATTCTGATCTAGAGCTGGCCCAACAGAAGAGATTCACTGTTTAACTGAAAGTAAACTATGAATTATTCACTGTTCAGTGTGTGTGGAAAACGTGAAGAATCACATGATGAATATTGACCAATTCTATCACGCCCCGTGAAATGTAAATCAAAAGAAAGCTTATTTTGTGGGCTACCACCTTGCATCTACTGATACAAATCAGAACATGAACCTAATCATGTATCTATTAAACTCAGGGCTCCTTTAGGTAACACTTTTTTCCACTACCTGAAGCATTAATCCTGGTTAATTATTTTGGGCTCCTGCCTAAGCATGTAGCCTCTACTGAAGTCCAAGTCAGTTATGAAGGCAGAATATCCTGGATTGTACTCCAGTTGTCCAAGGCACTTTGGCTGGCTTACCTGTGCTTAGTGCAGTGCTTTCACAAATCCCTTGGAAAGCCCAACATGTTCTAAATTGAACCTATAAACTCACAATTTTAAAACTAAACCCACATTATAATTATCAACTAAGTGGCTAATGAATGGTTGCTTGGTTGTTTCCAAAAATGATCAGGATCTGAAGGTAACATTAATCTGTCTCAGCAGCGGTGGCAGCTCACAAAGGCCTTGGCCAAATCCCTGCATGACTTTCAGCATATCTCCCTTCTACTGGCACTTCTTTTTATGTGAAAATGGGTCCCTGAAGCTGCTACCACTTCCACACACAACTTACTCTCCCACCAACTCAGTAAGTAAGAGATCCCAAAACAAAACAGCAGGTTAACTGCCAGTACCATTTTGTCTGTACGTCATTTTAGCTATTGCACTCTGGATAGTTTGTCCCATATTTCTGCAAAAGGCACTTTTACACCTTTTGTGCTTTTTATGGAAGCATCTGTGAAGACAAATATGGACAACACAGGATTATAGTACGTAAGGGAGACATCTTTTCAGGCTACTTTGTAGAGGCAGATCAAAATACCTGACAGAACAAGCTCAGTGTCACTTCTAAATTAAGTGGAAGTCTGCAAACCATCTCAATTTCTATCACCATGATAGGAAATATTTATTTTAGTCCGATTTAATGTAAGAGAAACTGGATATATGGCCTACAGCAAAAATACAGTTTGCTTCTAACAATCATATTGACAGTCAATGAAAATTTCACTGATAAAGGTCACATTGGAAACACCAAGGAGAGTTTTGAAGCAATGCCACCATGGAGCCTAGTTAGTATTAACAGACACAGTGCAGTGACATAAAACCAAAGTCTTCCATTGCAACAGTTCTGACGGTTTCATTCAGAAAATGTTTGTGGCAATATTTAAACCAATCACCAGCTTCTCAAAAAACACTTGATCAAAAAAAAGATTTGCAACATGCCATGAAAGGATGCTCATGTCCTGGCAGAAAATGCTTCACTGATTAAAATGAACAAGAGCAAAAATGACCAAAAAAGCCAAAAATCCAAAGAGACTGAAGGATGATAACAGCACAGAACGGAAAGAAGGATGGAGGGGATGCTAGTTCTGAAGCGAACAGCTCATTTACTAATTCTTCACTCTTAATTCAGGATTTCAGTACCAAAAACTAAACTACATGGGTAGATGACGCTCATTACCAGCAAGATCCAATATTTATCAGCAACCGCTGGCTTGTGTTTGACCTCAGCCTGAGTTTGTATAAAGGACTTTTTGTTTCATTCCAATAGAAATAAAAATGTTATCGAAAGAACATTTCTTTCCTCCCACATATTTGCATTTCAAATTTTGCAGCATTGTGCTAGGGCATGATCAGAAATCATTCCAGCTGAGTAAAACAATTGCTTTAATCATAGTTATTGTAGCTTACCTCAAAGTTAAATATAATTATTAAAATCTGAAGAAAGCAGCAACCCAAACCCCTCAGGTATTCTAAGGTGCACATGGACAATAGCTTGATGCTTGATTACACACAAGGAGGTTGTTGTTTGGACTTATGTCAGCAGCTGGATGAAACACTTCTGCTTTATGCCCGAGCTAGACAGCTGTGATGATGGCTGGCTAGAAGAAAATGTTCCTTTCCTCTAGTACGAGAACTATCTCACCTCCCATTGTCAAATCAACATGACCCTCTCAGTCCCGTACAACTCCTTAGTAAGTCTAAATGACTTCCTAGTGTTAATGGTCTAAAGGTCTTTGTCTCCTAGCAATTTGCTGCTAACTGCTTCCTGTAGTGGCAGTCTGGTTACGTGGTACAATCATTCATCGCACCCAAACAAGGTTGCTTGAATTCATCCACAGAATTCAGGGAAAAAGAATAAAGGGCTTTTACACTGCCCAAAATTCAGGTTTGTGACTCACTGATGGCCTAAGACCAAAATAAGCACCACCACTCTGTGGAATAATGCCTGCTAAATCCCTTTGTTCTGATATTATAGTAATCATCTGTTAAGACACAACTACCAAGCTGCATCTTAATCTGGAACTCCTCTGTGTCAGTCTTGCTCTGAGTCATTATTTTATGATGAGAAAGGTGAATCACATGGGACTCGAGAGAAAGTGCTCACATTTGAGAAGAGGGAGCTTTGCAGTCCAGCAAAACTCCACATGAAGATTGGATCTAGAATTTGATCTCTTTTTGTATCATCACTGGCATTCAGTTTTTTAATAATGCTTTTTCATCAGAACAGGTGGAGGAAATTGATTTTAACATCCTTCTTTTCCTGTATATTTAAGCCCCTGTAAGCCAGTGCTACTCTATAAAAGATAAAGAGCTAATACAATTCATACCAAATGAGAATGTGGAGCAGCAAATGCACATATCCCAAACACAACCAAAAAAATGCAGAAGATCAGAAGGTGCTGAGAAAAACATCGGTGCAAGAACAGCTGTGTAAACCTCAAGGGAAATAGATTTAGAATAAGTTCACCAACTTCTGTGCAGTTACTTTATATTTGCATCAGTGTAAAGAAGAAGCAGCTGGTCACTGTGCAAAAAAAGTACTTTATTTCAGATGGACATCAAACAGAAGGCAATTGCCCAGAATGCTGAATGGCTTAAGAACAACCACAGCCCCACTCCTTAAAAGCAACAGCAAGAACATCATGCTCAGCTTTTTAGGGCCCCCATTACCACTGTAGATTCCTCTATTTGCAGGGTGCAGCTGCTCCTGACAAGTCTCGACCCAGCTCCTCAGGACAGCTCAACATGCCTCTCGCTCAGTCTTAAAATGAATTGAAAGAATATTGTATGCCAGCACTGAAATCATTAACAGAAAGCCTATATCTGATTGGGGCAGAATGCTTTTTGAGGTGGGGGTAAAGTGTCCCTGTGACACAGGCATGGTGACACAACATGCCTTTGTTTCCCTAACATAAAAGACCAAAGAAGTCCACGTTAAGCATTAGCCAAATAGAGGCAGCTGATACCTATCTATTTAGATACTAAGCAAGTCACTTGGAAATGTTTTGTTCTGCCTGTTAGTTTACTGCAGCTGAATGAATGATACCCTCACTTTTCTTTATTGTTTAATCACAGTGTGCAAGCAAGAGACCAACAGGTACACTGTAAACCAAAGGGAACACTTGACTCTATTTAGGGGCAGACACAACCCTGATCTGACTGGTGCTGAGAAAAGAAGACATGAAAAAGGCATGGAAGTGGACATGAACATCAAAACTGCAAAAGCCACAGAGTCATGACTTCAGCACCACAGGCTGGAATGAGTATCCCACTAGGGGACATTTCAGTGAGGGGAATGGAGGGGAGGCAGGGTTGAAGTCCTCCTATACCTGACTCCTTCTCTCCTCACTAATTCTACACTGAGGTCTTCTCCTAACATGCCTTTATCAGTGTATCTTCAACCGATTCTGATCCTCCTCCACTGTCAACGAAGTAGCATCTCAAGCCACAAGTCCAGTCCCACACTGTGTTTAAATACCAAGCAGATTACACTTAAAAGCTGGGGAAGGGGGCTTTCTCTAAGCATCACAGCTTGGAGAAGATTCTCCATATTGCATTTTTGGAGTAGAGGTTTTGTCTTTTGGATTACTAAGCTTTTAAATACAATAACAGCACAACCATGAATCTACTTTAAAGCACTGAAGGACTATTAATGAAGGACTGTAATAACTTACAATCCCTAAACAATGTCAAAGAACCAGCAGCATTTCTTAGCACACTGACTTTTCAGATAGCACAATACAGGACACAACACAAAGCTGTACTTTTACTTGCTTGAAAATAGTATGTTTATCAGGATCTCATAAATATTTCATCAAGTTTATTGGTAAGATAAAGGCATATGATCTACACTTCATGTATTTTCCTTTGTACTTCCAAGGCAGTGAGGGAGGTTCATTTATTGTCTTTATCATTACCTCCTCCTCTTCCACCTTCCACTGTTGTTTTAACACAGGCTGCAGGCATATTAAAGAATCAGTTACCTTGACTTTGAAAGTAGCTGTAGTTTTCACACCTCTCACCACCTGCAATGAGGGATTTCTGCAGGTATGAGTTAGCTGCCAAGAAAGCTCCATCTTCTGCTCTCTAGAGTTTCAGTCTCAGGAATACCAGTACGTGGCACAGCACCATTTCATTCTCCCTCTGTGACCTTCAAAAGAAACAGAGTTGACCAACTTGATTTACTTTAAAATAACTACAGCCTTTTATGTGTCTCTTGCCACAGAATTAGCAGCACCAAGATCAAATCAAAGGAAGCAAGTATCAGATTTTACACTAATATTTTGTATCGCCAAAGTAAGAGTAATTTCACCTTTCTTCTTAAAGAAATCTCACAGAAACTGTGAGGCAGTGGCTGCTTGAAAAGAATCAAGCTAAACCTTTCAGCTCCTGTTGTATAGCTGCTGTCCTTGCTAGACCTATCTACAGTACCACAAGAACCCGAATGGAGCCTTGTGATTCTGAGAAATCACTTCTTTTCCCTCAGCCATACAAGTTGGTCTCATTAAAAACTTTGCCTTGCAGAGCAGTGTCTTTTAGGAGTGGCATCTGGTGTCACGTCCTCTAGAAACAGCACAACACCATAGTCTCTTCAAAGAGGTTTTTGAAGTATGACAGCCAGTGGAGGCAGGAGAACGTACCGGGTGTGAATAGCTTTAATCAGTTGACTCGTATCTCCCCCAGGTCCCTCGTTTTTTAATTTCTTTCTCAATAAATGTGGGCAGCTCCCCGTATCTTTCTATTTCTGCATGAGTGTGTTAGACTTGTCAGGCACAAAAGCAGAAATGACAGCTGAACCATCTTGCACCAGCAAAGCCTGACCTCTGAATGTTTCATAGAGGAATCTCTTTAGCTCTGACAGATGTGAAAGATCTGGCATTGTTACTTTGGGAAAAAGAAGTGATCCCTCTAGAGAAACCTATATCTAATAATTATGAAGAGAAGGTTTGTTATTTGTGCTTAATCTCTCTTGTGATTGTATAACCTTTTTGGGTAGCAACATGCCCTTTTTTTCCAGTTGTTTCTTGTTAATTCTGAAACACAGAGAGCTTTTGATCACTAAGAGTCATCCTCAACTTTTACATATTAACAGGGCTTTCATTAACACATGAATGTTTCTGAACATAGACCAATAAGCTTGTAACATCAATCCTGTCTCTGAGCTAGATTTTTTTCTTTATTTAACATGTACCAGGGAAATAGCAGAAAGAACTCTTAATTAGTGCATTCTGTAACAATGAGAATGTTTGCAGTAAGAGACATTCAAAAAACACACAATGTACCTAACTCTGAAGTTCTGGGGGATAGTTCTAGAAAACACTTTGTCACTAGAGACATAGTCAATCAATTTCATCCACGTACCTTTAATTTTCTGCCCTGACTTTAGGCTTAACCCTGCTCCTGGGCAACAAAACATTCTGCTGTTTATTCTTTCTACAGACCACAGCAAATCCAGGTCAAAATCCAGGGACCCTTTATAAAAGAACAGTTGTCAGCACTGCTCCTTCTAGCTTTCTAGCACAATGTGTCCAGAGAAGACTGTGTTGGCAGTAGGAAGGAGGATGGTTTACTAGTTCTTTTGCATACAGCAAAAGACAGCATATCTGCAGCATTTTCACTTTTGGGAAGGCTGACTGACCCATACTAAATCCTAGCTTAAAGAGTAGAAGGCAACTTCTAGTTCTTTAAGTTCACCTGCCTTGCAAGTGCAAGGGGCGGGAACTAGAGGGCTCAGAGATTCCATGTCATGTTATACAAGGGACACAGAAATGGAGTACAACTGCAAAATACACTTTTCATTTCACAAATTCCCTGAAAAGCACTAACCCAAGAAGGGAAAAAACAGAGGAGAAGGGAAGCTCAGAGCCCACTTTCAGACTTCACTGAGCACAACTGACTCCTCCCCTCTTAGCCACATACCTACTGTATCACCACATCCAGGGACCTTGGTGTGCAAAACAGCTGAAAGCTACCATCAGGATGAGAGCAAGGCAGCTGGTGTGTGGAATCTGGAGTCTGTGTTTCATGTTCTGCCTTTTCTGCATCTTTCTTCACCAAACAACAGCTAAAAGAAAACTGAAGTTTGTGTCCGTAGTAAGTAGATAGTTCATGTGAGATGAGAATTTCTTCAAAACCTGTCACTTCCTGATCTTCTCGTACTCTGGGGGGAGGGGGGGCTTTCTGAATATTTGTTTCCTGCATATTCAAAATTCACTACTGTATAGTACAAAAAAAAGCCTCAATTTTCAATCACATTTTATCATTTTGTCTCCTTTGTGCAGTCCTAGATGAACTTGACTTTCTGGATTGACAAACAATGCTTTTTTTTTTACAGCACTGAGAGAGGAATCACACAGGATTCCTTTTTAAATTGTAAAAGAGGATTTCATAACTAAATGACAACCATGCAAAATCCCTCATCACCATGGAAGAGTTTCCACTTTTCCAGTGGTTTCATGGGATTAACACGCAAACCAAATTTCACTCTGTGAAAGCCAAGCAAGTGTACGATGGCACTGAATGAACAGCATAGAGCCAGTGCTGTGAAACTAATGCTACTTGCAATGATTATGATGTACCGTTTGTTTGCAGGAAGCCTGATTCTTGTTCTGAACATCACACCAGCTTGTAAATCACTTCCATACTCTTTGTGCTGCAGGTTTCCATTTTAGTTCTCTCTGCATGGATTAAGAAATAAAAACAACCCATCTGGTGGTAAGATTTTAAAATGACAATCCATGTATCTACAGCAATTCTGCTGGGCAAGGGAAGGATTCATTGCAGGAGTGAAAAACCTCGATCTATCTTTATAGATTGATCTTTATCTGAAGTGAAATTCCAGAACAGATTCAATGTTTTCAGACTAACAGTTTAGTCTGTTATTTAGATTAGATGACACTTTTATCACTTCTGAATGATGAAAAAGTCAACAAGTGGCTCTTTTAGGCTAATTTCTGACCAGAAAGTGTTTCACAGCAGTCAGGCACAGAAACTGTAGCTAGAGAAGTAGCTGGGGTTTTTTTCCTTATGAATTCCCAGTTAGTTCTAGCAACATGTTTCTGGAAAATCACTTACATGCCTCTGTTTGTTTCCTGTTTATTTAATGTTGTGGTCTATAGTTCCTAAAATATCTAAAATATATTTAAAATATATTAAGATATATCATGGTTTTTATAACATGCAAAAAAAAAATATTGAGCTAATTGCTTTTCAAATGGTAGGAAGAGAAGAGTTACGTTTGTCTAAATAAATCAAACGGGTATTGTAGCTATCCAGACCCAACAAAAGCACCATGAATATATTTAGTATCTGTCAGATACAGTACTCACCGTCATTGCATATTCCTTGTGACTGCACTAATTGCATCCATCACAAAGGATCCCATTAAAGCAAAGGGAATTCCATCTGTTTTTCAGGTATTTCGCCATGGTGATCATACCCCACAGGAGTTTTTTCCAACTGATAAGCACAAAGCTGGAAGGCAGCAGGGATATGGACAGCTTACCAAGGTGTGTTTGCTTACCTGGGCCAATACACTGAACTATTGCAAAGTGGTCTGTTGATACTTGGTTCTTGGAATTTTGTTTTCACTTGGAAAAAGCCTGTATTAAATTGCCATATACAGATCTCCAAAAGGACAGCCAAACAACTTACTAGGAAGCTACAGCTATGAGCAGTCACTGATTTTAAATGGCACTGAGTCGGCCTGTTCTGGTCCAATAGCAACATGTGTTGACCTGTTTGATTGCAGACGAGGGTCTTCTGGAAGGAGCCAGGCACTGGTGACCATCACAGTTCACCTGAGGCCAAACATGAAGCTTTAACCATCAGTAGGATAAGGTGGTGGAAGTGCTCACAAACCACTCTCAGTCTCTGCTGAGCACTTCCCAGCTCATGAACAACTAAGATCAGTAACAGGTGAAACTTCTCTCATGTTATGCCAGGGGAAGTTTAAAGCTTTAGCTTTAAAGCTTAGCTATTTTAGTGCAGGCTGAGCTTTATTTATGGAATAAATAAATATTTATGGAATACAGCAGAGCTGAGCTCGCACACAAGCATTAGCTGATGGTAGCAACTAGCAGCAGCAAAGACAATTCCAGAGTCCAACTGCAGAAACTGTGTCTTTGCATTAATTGTAATTAGCTGCCTCCTCTTGTAGATGGAGCCAAGGGTGAACTCCTGTACTATCAAACTGTAAGGGAATACGTGGGCACTACATGGTTTGAACCCTACTTCTGCTCCACTCCCACCAGCAGTACTCACTGTGTCTGTGCTTCATTCCTTGTTCCCCCAAAATATGTTGTTTGGATGGAAAAATCCACCAGTTATTTGCCTAGGATTCCGGGAACCAGGCAGTCTAACTGAAGAAGTGCCAAAAGTCTGGATGTCCCAGATAAATGGGTATTATGCAAGTGTAGGCAGACTGTGAGGTGTGTGTCTCTGTTAGGCTGCTCTAGAATAAGCTCACTTACACACCTTATGTCCAGTAGGTCCAGCACAATGGCACATGTTTCTCTCTCCTAGGGGAACTTGTCATTTGCCAGGTCTCCACCAAACCCAGAATAGAACAAACTGCATGAAGGGTTTCTCTTCTGCACCATTGTTAGGAAGCCAAACTGATCTTCAGTGCAAGGTCAGGCCTGTTTCCTCTCACATCACCTCCCATGAAGAAAGAGGAGTAACAGACCAGCTTCCTGTGCCTTAAAACTCAGCTGTGGCTCAGTCATTCCACATATACACTATGCAAGTTCAGCACTACATGCCAGCTTGCTCCAGGGCATGGAAGGCTTCAATACTCAGGCGTCAGAATTTAACAACACACATATTAGGTAAGTTGGGGCAGAAGCCTAGGCCAAGCATATGCCCTAGGAAAAGGGATGCACAATTCCAGCAACAGAAAGAGGTGATCACATACACATACTGTGGGCCATGTCTGGCACACTGGATAAAGCCCTGAGTAACGGACCTCATAGCTGACTCTGCTTTGAACAGGAGGCTGGACTAGAGGCTTCCTGAGGTCCGTTTCAACTTGAATTATCTTATGATCCTATGACTTAGAAAAGGACTTTAGGAAGCAATGAGTAATCACTGTACTTGAGATTCCAGTTCAGAGTAATGATTATTTGAGCAAAATTGAATACATTTCAATTTAGGCCAGGAAACCAGGTACAAGTAAAAAGATGACAATACTGAGGCCATTACAGGGCTATTGCATGTGATTCTCATGTCATGAGTTTACAAAATTATGTTGGTAAGTTGGAAAACGTTCAGCAAAGAGCTACTTAAAATCCTGAGTCTGGAAAACCCATTTTGCTATGAGAGCAGAGAATTGTTGTCTAGTTAGTTCAACACAAAGATTGAGTGACTTGATTCCATCTTATTATTATCTTACTAGGAATAAGATCTGTGATGGTATAGAATGGTGTCATTCCAAAGCTTAACAAGATCCAGTGGCTTAAGCCACTGGGGACATAGTCAGGCAAGAACCAAGAATCAAATGTTTTAGGCTGTTGATAATAATTAACCATTGCACAAAATACCTGAACGCTTGGAGAGCTTTTACTTAAAGTCTTCTATTTAAGATTTTCTGTCTTCTTGAGAAATAAGATCTTGCTCAAGCTAAAACTGTAGCCTCCATAGGGAACTGCTGGCGTTACTTCACGTGATTCATATCCTGGATGCATCTTCATGGACAGGCGGTTGCTGTGTCTCCACTCCCATGTAATCAGCTGTGAGCCAGCAATAGAGCAGAAACTATGCAGACAGTGTTGAGACATCTATAGGCCTGCGTTAAGGCCCCCTGCCCCTCAGGCAGTCTTACTAGCTTGGGTAAGCGTGCTTTCCACAGAGCAAAATGCAAAGCTGCATCCGTCAGGAAGACATGTCTGACATTATCTGATACTGCAGACACAGCAACTTTACTGCTTTTTTCACCTGTCTTCTGTCCTCCTTCACTTCAGAAAGGAAAAAGGTCTTTATCAAAATCATATGAAATACTATCTCAGTTTGTGGTTGTAGAAGAAGATGCATAACACACTTCTGGAGCCTCTTACCTATTCTGTTATTTCCACAGCTTGGCATACAGCAACAGTACGAGCTTGGCCAGTACATGCGGAGGAGATACTCTTATTTCCTGAGTGTTGTATACAAGCAGTGTGAGGCAAGTATTGTATCTGGGAGGAAGGATGTTTTTCATGGATATTAATGGAACTTCTTGAATGCAGGAGAGCCTGAACCTGGTGGTGGTCAAGAAAACGTAATACCCATTGAATCCAATGTAATTTCAAATTATTTCTGAAACTGTGGCTCAACTTTTATTCAGGCTGATGGTTAACTGAGAAACACCATGTGAAAGGCTTTTTAGGCTGTGTATCAGGTTCGGATGCCTCAGTGTTGCATGGCATACTGAGGATATTGGATATTTCCAATGTTATACTTCCATATGGAGTGCAGATACAGCTTAGTTTTCATTTAGGGTCCAGCTGTTCAGTGTATACACAATGTCCCAAAGCCTACATGGTCAAATGGAGTCAGTCTTACTGCTTTTCGCTAGGACTCCTGAGGGAAATGCTACCATGTTGCAGGTCCCTTGTCCAACAAAATTTTATTCCAAGGCCTTGTTCCAGCTTCACTCTTTCTCCCTCCTTCCTTCTCATAGTTCCTTTTCACTTCACTCCACTTTAATGACAGCTTCCTCAGCATGGTACCTGTCCTCTTCTTTCCTACCAAGAGAAAAAAACAAAACAAAACAAGACAGGAGAAATGACCTTCAAAAACTTTCATTTTTTTTTCCTGCTTCAGATTTATGTTCAAAGCACTGATTGTGATCACACACTTACGAGTGCTCAGGCAAGTCTTGCCGGGCTGTACCCACCAACACAGGACCAGATTTGGAACCCTGGAATCCTTTGGCAGCCGATTCCAGTTCACACAGTGCCACTGTCACATGATAGGGTGAGTATAAAGCAGGGGCATTTGCTTTCCCTTAATCATTAGTAAAATGCCTAGGATATGAGATGAAGGGGCAGGACAAAGGGCATGGTAAAGGCAATGAAAAGTACATAATGTTACAGGCATTGTGCAGAAAAGCCAAATAAGCTGAGTAGAAATACTGTTAAGAGTTTCCACAGAGATCTCGAGTTAACACAGAATGAAGAAAACCAGAGGTCCTAGGTACAGAGAAAAAGAATTAACCTATAATGTGAGTAAACACCTAGAGAAGTAGATTTATCACAAACGTGGCTCTCTTTGTGCAAGAACAGAAGCACTGTTCTCACTAGTGCTTCAACATTTCTTAATCCACAGTCAACTACAAAAAGACAAAACAATTATTTTGGGACTCTCATTGCTGTGAGAATTGAGTCAGAGGATTGGTTTTCATGCACTTTGAAGGTCAGTGCCTGCACTTTGAGGGTTGGTAGAAAAAGTAAAAGGGAAAAGGAAGGAGGACTTGAAGCATTAAGTGCGTAAGTTCACAGGGCTATATATTTATTCATCTCTCTTCCTCAACTCCTCACCTTGGAGCTATAAGGAATTGTGTGGATAGCAGCTCTGTAACCTGCATATACTTGTCCTAGAGGGGAAAGCTGGGCAGCTGAGTGGAGCTGGAGTTTCCCATTTGTGGAAAACCCATGGTAAAAAGCTAGGAAAGATCAGGAGTGTACAGAGTATGTCCTAGTTTGAGAGAGAAGGTTTGCATGTGTGATGCAAGACAAATTATGTGGGCTTACAAGTCTAGTTAACTCAGCCTGTGATGATAAGTGAATCATGTTAAATAGGCCATGAAGCAATGGTTCTCACCTTGGGGTGATGAGAGCATGAAGATGGAGGATATGGAGACACATGTCTTCCTGTTCATGCACACACCCTGGCGTAAAGCCAGGAGCTGCTTCTGACACTGGTACAGGTGGTGGTACCCCAGCAAACAGTCCAGCATACATGTGGCCAGTATCAACACCTCCAGCAAACTCAGCAAGCAGGTGCTGCACCTCAGTCACATCTAGGGGAGCAAATCAAACAAATCCTAAAGTCATGAACATATTCATGGTTTTCATACTTTATTCAACTCTATTCATCTTTACTACATACACAGGCTAAGTTTGAGACCACATGTATCCTACTATCCAAAACAAGTGTCCAGCATTGATGCGTAAAGTCATGCCTGTTCATGAACCTCTGGTTATAATTCAGCAATACTTTCCTACCTTCTGGAATAGGTAAATTCTATTTCTAAAAAGATTGAGGAACTGCTGTGAAGCTTTCCAAGCCAATTATCCCTTCAGGACTCTCAAGTTCTTTCTGAAGTTCTTTTGACTGTGGAACTATGTAGAGTTTTATTACTGGAAAAAGGGCAAAAAGCATATTATAGAAAAACAGTGAGAATATCTCAGTGTCAAATTTTGTTTTAACTTTTGTTTAAATTGTAACATTAAAAACTTCAAACAAGAATAAACTCAGTTTAGCTGAGATAAATGAATGAACAAAGTCTGAAGTAATCCCAGTCGCGTGTAACCTTTAACCTTCGTATGTCCTGAATTAATGAAAGACAAAACTGACTTATAGAAACTTCACAAGTTTCCATAATTTAGCTGAACTAAATGAAGCTGTGGTAAGGCCACTAAATACAGCTGAGTATGCACAAAGACTCCTATTGCAGTCCAGCCGCTGCTGGGTAATTTGTTACTAAAAGGTGCTGGTGTGTTTAAATAAGGATGGAACACAATGAGTGAAATCATCCCTAGGGAAGCCAAGCACAAAGCAGTTCACGAGGCCTTGTGTTAGTGTTCTGTCAAGGGACAAATGTCATCTTGTGTAAATGAATCCTTTAACTTTGAACTACTGCAGCTGTTACTCCTCTGAACATTTAAAGCCTATTTTGTAAGTAGTCATTAGTATGACTCTTACAGTCCTCGAGATGAATATCCTTGAAAACTACATTCCCAAATTATTTTTCAGCTTGTCTCAACTAGTGGAGCCAATCACAACAACAATCCTGCACGGGTACACTGAATTGCAGAACGAGAAGCACCTTGCCTAACTAGTGTTTTGCAATTTTTGTTTCAGTTGCTATACTTACCTTTCTCACACTGTCCAAAATACAACGAGCTGCTGAGAGAAACCTTTGCAACAAGGGATTTCCAAAGGCAACTCAAGCAGTACAGGGTAAGTATTTTCAATTTTGGAAATCTAATTCAAACGTACCACTTCTGTCAACATCATCTAACAGGTAGGTTTAAATAATGGCAGTCAGTATGTGCTCCTTCCAGATCTCTAATCTTCACAGTGAGTGTAGACAACATACACAAAAACCTATTACAACATTCTAGATCCATCTGGACTGGGCTCTTCTCATCAGCTGAAAATTGCAAGTCATGTCAAAGATAAATTATTGACTACCTTGCAACAAAACAGTCCACGTACCTTCCAGGAGAGCAGACAAAACAAAAACTCCGATCAAATCAGTGCCAATACCTCTCTCTGTTTACTCCAAAGTAAAGCAACTCCTCTGGTGTCTCTGCCTCTATAACTCTGTTAGTTCAGATTCCTCTTCCACCAAAAAAGCTCACAGCTCAATTCCCCAGATTTTCCGTAACAGTCTCAGTGCTCTCCTCAAGAACCTGTTCATGTTTCACATGCAAAGTCTTCACTGAAGTTCTCACTTACGTTTTGTTCTTGCCTCTGTAAGGTATCCCTTTCCTTTCTTTCTCCACCATCAGAATCTTCGTCATGAGTATGTAATCACTTGTCTACTCTGCTGTAAACTTCTTCTTCACAAGTTTATTCAAAATGACACTATCAAACTCACCTGATTTTGTACACTCTTTAACCACTGACCTCAGCCATCTCTCTGTGGCTCCGTGTCTGGGTCTTGTATGCAAATGAATCACAATTCCCAGTTTTATTTAATTTATATTATATCTCCCTTCTGCTGAATACAAACATCATGATAATTCTCGTTATCACACTTCCTATAAGCACTTTCTGGATTTATGCCAGACTTCCTCAGATATCTGTCCCCCTTCTATACCACCCTCTTCCAAACATTTCCACCACCATACTTCAAATCTGAACTCAGATGATCAACCTTGTCTAGAAGGACAGGCCAAATTCTCTCACCAACAGGTAATGGTTCATTGCTTAAGTGTGAAGACTATCTTGTTTCTAAAAACTACTGTGTACTAGTATGGCAGCGTGTGGAAATGATGTAGAGAGGACCTGTGTACTACAAGTTTGCTTTATTGTATTCCAGCCATTTCTGAAGTTTTTAGCCACTCATACAGGATATCCATTGAAGAAGTTGAACAGTGAAAGAATTTGGAAGCTCTCTGACACTTTACAACATGAGGTAAATATAAAGAAAATTCCCAAGGTCCAATAGAAATCCTTGTGCTTCCTCAAAACTGTTTTTTTTAGTTCTTAATTCTTCTGTATTGACATCAACAGGGGGTAGGTCTGTGCTTCCAAACTTTTCAAACCACAGACTACTTTCAGCTTCTTCAGAAACCCTCACTCAACATCAAACTTCCAACTGAAAATCCTACAAAGACTGTGAGGCTGCTCTGGGTTGTCCACCACTATAAGGAACACAAACCAATGGCCTACCAAATTCAAGATCCTACCAGTGACTGCATATGGAGAATTAGGCAAAAGCATACCTTTAGAGAAAATGGTCTTGTTTCTCCTCCAAAGCCCATCACAGAGATACACAGGGATAAAATATGTTGTTGGCAAAGGAACACAAGCATGCTCCCACAAAGAAATTGTATAGGCAAGAGAAGTCATTCTTTGCATATGGACAGCAGTGGTCAGAGTGTTGTCAGGAATTAGGCAGACACTGGAATGACACAAATGGCTGTTTGTGAAAGTTTGGGAGCCTTTTCTCATCAAAGGAACCAGGCACATCACAGAGAAGCATGGATATTATAACAAACGGGGTGCTGTGGTGCCCAACTGTTATGAGTATCTGGGTCCCACAGTCTGGTGCCTCTGACTGGGATTGAAAAAAACCTGAGTGCCCTTAATGTAGCAACAAGCCCCACTTCATGTCACTTCGAAGTCTAGATTTATCTCAGCTGGAGCAAGTGAAAATAGCAGAGTCTTTTGTTAAGAAGTTATTGTTGCAGGCAAATGCTTTAATGCATCATTCTTTTAACATTCAAATATTGGTCATCAGTACTGGGATATCCCCTAGAAAACTGAGGTAGTTTTAAGGTGGATTTAACAAGCAACGTGAAATACTTTGGTGTGATCATAATGAGTTTACCTTTTGCCCTGCAGTTTCTGCAAAGGTCCAGCTTTGGTCAAAGCAGCCTTGAATGGAACGTTAGCCAGGGCCTTAAGTTAAATGAAATGTTAACATGTTGGGACATCTCACTGTAATTTCAGTGAGGTCTGTTTTCCAAACGCAGGATAGCTCAGGACCACAACATTTTATTTCAATTGCTATGTCATACTGAGAAACCTGGGTCACCAGAGAAATGTGCAAAATCCACAGCTGCCATCAGGGATCCAGCTAAATGCTGGAAGACAAAACCAATTAGGTGGGTTTTTTTTTTTTTCCCTTCTAGTGTTAAATTTGATGAGCTTTGGTCTTTCATACTACTCAGTGAAGACTCCGGGGTATCAGTTAAGACAGCTGCCAGAAAAGTCACTCTCACCCTTTCAAGCATACAAAAAGAGCTTTCTTACAGAGATTTTTAAATACAACTCATGAAACTACAGGAGCATGCATCTCTCTGTATTTGTTACTTTTGGCTAAGTGTCATCTGACTTTCAGGTAACTTGGAGACTGAGGTGCCTGCGTGCTTACAGCACTGTGTGAAATAGCAAGTCACAAGACACAAATCACATTTGTTAAAGGAGAAAATGAGACATTGTGACCTGAGCTGGTTTAACTGAACATTTTCTATTGTTTCACTTGTTTAAACAAATCCTTTAAGTAGTTGGCATTTTCCTTAGAACTCATTGTTACAAGAACACTCCCTCTGGTGAGATAAGTCCGATGGTTACCTTGCACAAAAGGAAAGATACCAACCTTGCTGAAACAAGAATCCAGGGTAGTGCAAACCAGGAGCGTTGGGTGTATCTTCCCCCCTTGCAGTTGTGACCATTAATGTATCTTGGGCTGCAGCCCTCAGGAAAGACTAATCCATCCCACTTTAGCCTGAGGACTATGGCAGTATCCAACAGACCTGGTATAAGTAGGTATGAATTCCATCTATATATCTAATCCCTATGCATATAACTCCTATTCCAGTACACCTGAATTACAGCTATACATATTCCTAATTCATCTCTGGATCTCAGAACTGCCAGCCCTTAAAATCCTGGCATGTATATAGGATTTGATTCAGTAAGGATCTTGGGATACATCTGATGGCTGAAAAGATGGCTGAAAGAGTCACCAAGTGAAATTTTTTTGCACTAGGCAACTACAGTAGCAATTGGCAGAAATAATCCCAGTTGCTTTTTGCATGTTTTTTACTATTATTTTTCCTCTTGTTGTTGAACACTGCCTTTCAAAGTTGTTCTCAGCAGTGTGATGCTATAAATAGGAATTCTACAGCTGTCTAAATGTAAAATACAGTCATTATTTTATTATAAAATGTTACATGACTGAAATATTCAGAATTTACTTTGACAAGCATTTTGTACCAGAACAAACAACAGTTAGCAGTAGGAATCAGTAAGAAAATCACCATGTTTTCTTTCTTCACTACAGGATATTAACAATTACACTTTACCTGTTTGGGCTACTCATGGTGTCAGGACCAAGCTGATAAAGCTCTCAGAATTGTTGTTGCAGGCGGAATTTGGGTTCCACAAACAAATACAGAAATCACGTTTGCAGGGAGGTAAGCTGCATTCTTACCCCATTTAAAACCTAGAATAGAATGGGAAAGAAGGCTATATAATAAACATTGACACCAATTCTGTAGTAAAACTGCAAAAGATGCCATGATGTGGATATTGGTGATCAGTATGGAAAGATTTTGATTAATGGGAAGAGAGATGGTAAGGATACGAATCATGAATGTCTTAATGCAACATTATAAAGGAGGTATCATATTGATTACACTGTATAAGAAATCCAAAGTAATATACAGGTTCTTGCTGAACTGAATGAAGTCTGAATTTAACGTAAGCCACCATGCTTAACTTACTTAAGAAAATACTATTTGTGTAATCTCTAGGACAGTAACTTCTGGTGCCTAATTGTCTTCATATTCCATTACTGAAAGTACTAAAATGAGATTATTTAACTGCTTCTAAACTTTATTCTGCTCAGCAAATAGTAGCTGAAATTTAGAAATAGTTTATACCTTCTTTAATCACTCATTCTCCTCTATTCATCTGCTGTTACTTGGTTTTGTTTCATATGGACACTCTCCAGTCAGGAAGCATGGATCAATTCGTTTGCTTTTTTGGAGTCCCAACTTACAAAACCAAGTACAAAGTTCAAACCTCTGCTCTCGCTTTCCTAACAACTGCTGTTAAAAAATGTGCCAGTAGCTGAAGACAATACGTGTCTAATTCTGCTAGCATGGGCAGTTCTCATTTTAGGATTTTACTTTGTCAAGATTCCAACCTTATGCTAACATACTAGCACAGCCATTGATTTAATTCCTATTTTCAGTAGTTAACATTAACAAAACACAGACAACCACATAACTTAAGAAGGCCCAGAGTCCAATGCATATGCTCTTTCTCTGGAAATCATGAAGCCCATGGACTTACACACACAAGAGGGCAGAATGATTCATTACCGTGCTCTTCTTGCACTGTTCTGCTGGCACATAGCAGCTGTGAATTCACTGTTTGAAGCTGTTGAGGCTATTAGGGGTCCCCAAAACATTTTACATAGAAGTAAAAGAGGCCTGCTGTTAATATAAAAGATAGTTATCAGAATTAACCAGGGCACTCTGCACAAATTACCTGTAAAGTCAATTGAATAAATCTGGTGTGTATAAAGACAGATTGTGCTAAAGCAGCAACAAGCGATACAGATGTTACCGCGAACATTCCTCTCATTGTCACTGCTTCCCCATTTTGTTTCAGGTATTCTTTTAAAAACTATTCTAAAGCATATCTCAGATGCTAGAAAGCCTTCACACCAGCAAAAAATGGTTATGTATTCTGCGGTGAGTCCTTTCTGTTTCTTTTATGCTCTTTTTCTGCTGTTATTAAATGCAGTGAAAGCCATGAAACTTTATTTCCTTCATGAAATACAGCTACAAGCACTTTTTATTTGGTTAACCTTACAAATAATTGGATTATTTTCGTTCTCTAATGAACAGACCCTACATTGAAACCTGCAGCATTCCATTTTTCACCTGATGTCATGGCTTGTTTCATTGTAATGTTGTTTTGATCAAGCAGAGAACTGGAAAAGCATGACTCATGTTTTATTGAACCATGTCTTATTTTATTGAAAGTCTATCACAAAGATAATTTAGAAACAAACCTCCTGCTTCCTGCATCTTTTTCAGACAAGAAAAATGAAGTTCAAGTTAGTTATTTTAGAAGGTCTTAAAGGCAGCTACTCAACTGTTTTGTTTAGAATGTGCAAACACTGTCACTGGAGAAGGAACTTTTGGGATTGATCTTGGTAAAAAGCTCCTATTTCTAAGCTGCAGTTAGATTATGACCTATCAATCAGGTATATATCAGCCAAAGAGCTAAATAATCTGATCTAAAATACTCTTTCCTTAACATGCAAAGCCACTAGCTCTTTTCAGAAGTTTTAACAGCTCCTACTAACCTCAATAAGAAGTGCAAGTGATTAAGACTTCTTCAATATTTACAGGCATATATACTTTACACAGGTAGCATTTCAGTTTGTACAGCCATCACAGAACTGCTTAATGTTGCAGAGGGCAGAGGGCAAGTATTAATGAGGCTCCATCAGTAATGTTGAGTGGACAGATAACAGATAATGTGCTGGACATATTGCTAGATAATAGGTACATGCAATCATTTTCAACAGGCCTTTAATGAAAGGTTTCTTCTATTTACAGCACGCAGTCACCATTGCTGCCTTACAGATGGCACTCAATGTCTTCAATGGGAAACTGCCTCCTTACAGTGCCTGTCATTTTTTTGAACTTTATCAGGAAAAAAACGGGCAAGTATCTGCAAGCTGGACTGAGAACATATCATTTTTCTAGAAAGCAAGACCCCAGATTAATTAAACTGGATACAACAAGGTTCACTATGCAGGAAAAGATTATAGATTTATTGGAAGCATTATAATTTGACTCAATTTAGCAGCTATTGACAGTAGTGGAATCACAACACTGCAGCCTGAAAACCCTCTATATATTAGTTCATTACAGTAACGAGAGGTTTTACTCTACCCTTTTTATCTATTTAATTCCTTGACTCTCTCCCAAGAAGACAAACTACACACAAGTTGCTGTTGACCATCTATGGTTTAAAAGATCTCTTCAGAGTACTAATGGTACATACTAACAGCCAGCAAAATAAGCTGGCTAGAAGTTTGTCCCAAAGTACTAGCACTACATCATGGGAAGTCGGAGTGGTTCTGCATACCTAACTTTTGACCCTTCTGTATTTTGGAACAGGCAATACACCATAGAAATGTACTATCGGAATAATTCTCTGAGAGATCCTCACCCCCTCACTCTCCCCGGCTGCAAATTTCGCTGTCCACTGGAGAGATTCATTCAGTTGGTCTCCCCAGTCCTAGTACACTATTGGACAAGAGAATGTAGGATGTAGGACATAAAAAGAGGTAAGTTAAGTGCTTTGGGGACATGTAGCCATGAGCAAAGTCAGGGTTACATCTTCTGCCAAGAGCTCACTTGAAGTAACAATCATTTTCATAAGGGTCTGGTATGAAATTAAAAATATGCAGGTCCAGTAAGACAGAATTGTACCCACTGGCCATAATTTCTACTCCATGGATACATTTATCTATTCCAGCCCAACTTTCTGGTGAAATAGAAGCTGATAAACAACATTATGCATTCCCTTGATTGTAGGAGACATTCAGAGATCAAAACAGATGAATACTGAATAGTATACCCAACTGGTACTTACCAGAATGTCAAACATGTACAGACACATATTGGCATACTAACACATTCCCTGGTAGACCGTCTCTATCTCAGTATTAGGATGTCTGACTTTCCATTTTGACCACTGATGATATTTGCATTTGCAGAAAGAAGGAACATGAAGGCAGATAATTACATTCTCTCTCTTGTAGCTAGCTCTATATTCCTTAAGGGAGATGAAAAGCAAATAGGCCCTAGGATTCAAAAGTGTCCCCACTTTTTTGATGATCAAATGTTCTACCTAATGTTAAAAAATACCATATGGCTTTTTGAAACACTGATCTCCAGGAGAATTTGAAATGTCAGTGATCAGAGGAATTCAGGCAAGCCAACTCACCTGCTTACAAATACAGTTCAACATCTGGAATCCATGAACAGACTGGAGATAGTTTAGCCAGAATGGATGAAAAATGAGCAATTAATGATTCACTAAATACATTTCTTCACTATATTCATTGCTCACTGTCCTGGGTTCAGCAGCAGCAGTCATTTTTCTCCTTTTTAGTAGCTGGTGCAGTGCTGTGTTTTCGACTTTCAGCCTGGGAACAACGCTGATAACACCGATGTTTTCAGTTGTTGCTAAGTGATGTTTACTCAGAGCAAGGACTTTCTCAGTCTCATGCTCTGCCAGGGAAGAGGGGAAGCCGGGAGGAAGCAGAGACAGGACCCCTGACCCAAACTAGGCAAAGGGGTATTCCATACCACAGCACGTCATGCCCAGGATAGAAACTGGGGGGAGTCACCCAGAAGGCCCAGATCACTGCTCAGGTCGGGCTGGGTATCGGTCGGCAGGTGGTGAGCAATTGTATCCTCTCCCCTTGTTATTTCCCTTATCGTTATTATCATTGGTGGTGGCAGCAGTGGTTTTGTATTATACCTTAGCTACTGGACTGCTCCTGTCTCAACCCGTGGGAGTTACATTCTTTCCCTTCTCCTCCCCATCCCTCCGGGAGCGGGGGGAGGAAGAAGCAGGGGGAGTGAGCGAGTGGCTGCGTGATTCCGAGTTACCAGCTGGGCTCAAACCACAACACTCACAAATTCTCAGGAAACATATCAGGAAACTACTGCATTTAATTGCAAAAGGTAATTAATTTGTTAGGGGAAGGAGGAGGTTGGTTCTGATGACTTTTTTTGGCCAAGCAACTAATTTAGCCATGGAAGACAGTGATAAGTACTTCATGTTTATACTGCAGTACTTGGTAATCTAAGTCTTGTGGAAATTAGTTTCCCTCCTTTGCAAAACAAACTGTTTAACTGACCGAGTAATTAAACAACAAAATTATCTATCATATTATCAAAATTTGGCATTAATAAAGATGAAAATATTTGGCCTTTTCAGTTAAAAAGAACAAAAAAAGGCTGTGCTCTGTTTCAATTCTCAAATTTTGCTTAAGCAGAAGTTAGATGGTGTTCAAGCAATTTACACCAAGTCCAGCATCACTGCTCGCAACTGCCTTCACTAGTAATCCCGAGTGCTGAAAACACATACGGACCACAAAAGAGATTAGAACCAAAACTAAGACGCCAATCAAAATATTTGCCTTGGGTGACATGGTCTAGCGTGAGGTGTCCCTGCCCATGGCAGGAAGTTGGAACTGGATGATCTTAAGGTCCTTTCCAACCCAAACCAGTCTGGGATTCTATGATATAAAAATTTGACACTTTGCCCAATTTTATCATGGTTCAGAATGGCTCCATCTCAGTAACTGCTGGGGCCAGATCCCAGTTCTGGGGCTCATAACTCTCCTCCTGCAGGCAGAAGCTGTAAACTCTCTGCTGTGCACGAGTGGAAATGCAGCACTGAGGAAATGCCAAGACACACAGCCCCAGAGCCTGCACAGCGCAGCTTGCTGGCAGAGCTAAACCACTGGGCACTGCCAATGCTCAATGACTGCAGATAGGCTGGAACAGCTGATCTTTAATACCACGAAGCTGAACCGAGCTGAAAAGTGATGCAAAGAGTTTATAGGTCATATTTGCTCCTAACACACACACAGCTGCAACATCACTGATTTCAGCTGTTTTCAGCTTTGTCAAAAATCATCTCAAATATTGCCCTTCGCTAAAGCATATGTTAATACTTTGATTATACGTGCCTCAGAGCATTTGATGAATAGAAGCCCATAAATGGGATTCTTTTTAATTAAATCCAGCAGAGTGACTGCAATAACATAGCTATTCTACATGGAGACACCATTTCCCAAACTGAGCTGTTCCCAGAAAATGCTTAAGTGAAGTTTCATGGAGATGACTTATATCCCCAGAACATGGAAATACAGAGGTTAATCAAGCATTGCTATTACAGGTCACGCAAGAGAGTAGCAGTATTTGAGGACAGTATAAATCAGAACCAAGTTCCTCCACATGACAATGACCACAGTGTGGAACATAGGAAGTGAAGACAGCTCAGCATATTTGGGAAGGAGATTTCTCTGTGCTCTTTCGGCTGCTCAGGAAGGTTTTGGTGTGGACTGGCTCACTGTTTCAACAGACTTTTCCTAATTCCATCAAAATGGGAGCAAATCTGTTAACACTTCTGAACTTAGGCTGAGCCATGCACTTCTTGAGGTGCTATTAACAAATTTGCCATGGTTTTGGAGAATGAGGTCATTTGCTAAGAATGATTCTTTCTTTTTGTCTTACCTTTAGGTGTTCCCTCCATGATCTTCAGTGTGATTAGCTTCATGAAACATCTCCTCCCACACCATGACGTGACAACAGTCTAACATTTCTCATTAACTTCCATCGCACGCCCAACAGTCTCCTGATCTCTATCAAAAGAAAACATGCCAAAATTGTAAAAAGTGGTGACTTATCCTTCATGAACATTCACTTCATTTTATCAAGTGGTAAAACCCAAATGCAGTACAAAACCAGAGTATTATTTCAAGATCTCTTTATTCCAAAAGGACTTTGGCAGAACTAATTCAAGAATGTAATTGTAGTTATAGTGTTATGAAGGACTATAGCCTCAAATATCAGTAAAATTGGAAAATACCTCTAAAGGAGTCTTTTGAAGAATGAGACAAGAACTTCCAGAACTGGTGAGGGAAGCAGTGCTTCAAAAGAAGCTCCCAAAAGGAAGAGTCATAGCAGTGTACTTGTGCTTTATTTTATTCAGGTAGCAATGAAGTATTTTACACAAACACATCTCAGAAGCTACAAAAATTAGGATAACGGCTGTTTACTTAGCTAAGAGATGTCTGTGTTTCTCTTTTCTCTGTCTTATACATGCACAAATATCCCACCTCCAAACAGAAGGAAGGTGAGACTTCCAGAAAGAATGGACCATGGATCTAGACCTAAGAGAAGTCTATAAACAGCCAGGATGGCTACCATAAAGACCTGGCAGGCAACTGTCTAATCTGACAAGGCTTTCCAATACTGAGCCATTCTATCTCTTTCCAAAAAGACAGCAAGGCCTAGTGTTAATTTTGAAAGTAAAAACCATTTGTGGTTTCAAATAGCTTTTCAAACACCCTTCTTTTGTTATGTTACCCTGATTGTATACCCTGATCTGATCATATAAAGTCTGTTCTTCAGGAAAGTCTGTCAGTCCATGCTGTTCTTGATGTGAACAAGAAAAAAGCTGGATCAGAACAATCAGATGTAACTAACTTCTGAAAATAGTGGAGACTTCTTTGCTTGCAGAACCAGGCTTTCTTATTTTTTCTTTTCTCACAGTGGATAGGGCTTTTTTCAACAATCTGGTTGCTCTCAGGTCATTTCAAAGAGAACCAGAGTAACAGATGGCATGCAGAAAATTTTGACATTCTAGCTTCTTTTCCTTGGGCCAGGCTTCTAAAAGGGATGCCAAGCCTATGAAATGTGTATCCCTTTTTAGAACTGCTACCCCATAAGCTACAAAAGAATCAAAAGAATCAAAAGATCCCTTTCCCCATTAGCAAGAACTCAAGTTTCAGAATTCTTGCTGTAAAACCCTTCTGTTCTCAGCAGGGCCCAGCAACAAATCCTGTGCTTCCTAAGCCAGCATAGGAAACACAGTTCATCCAGAAGAGCTGTAGCCAGATTTCACAGCAAAGAAATTCTAACACATAGATAAAAATGAATTATTCCCTCTAGTGAAAAAATGCAACCACTTTTACCATAGCATGCAAACAAGGGTAAAAATATTTTCTAACAGCATGAGACAGTCAGTTGTAGCTGCTTCTTAAGACACACAAAAACAAGCTTGTTTTTTCCATGTTACCTTAACACCCATAAGGGACACCAGCAGAAAGCCTTCCTAGCTCTGGTAGCCCTCATACGATAGTTAGTGCAAGCTATTTAAACGCTTCATCTCAAACTCATGCAGCTGATTATCACTCCTCCCGTAACAAGAAGTAATTCAAATAAAAATTGATAAAAGCAAGCAAACAGAGAGGAAAGTTTAAGATTTCATCTTTATGGCTATTAGCCTTCCAATAAGATTGTAGACTTGGCTGCCAGAAACAAATTTCTAGGCAGCTTCTCTTCTATTCTGAACATGTTCCTATTTCTACATGAAGATCTTTCTTCTGTCCCATAGATTTATCTGTTATGGGTGATCATGGAGCTGGACCACTGCAGTTCAGCTATGGAAGCGCACCCTAGCTAAGGCCACAGCTCATAGAACATGAATAGAAGGTATTTTTTCATCATTTTTACATCACATCACCAGACCACATGTCCCAGCGAACGTACCTGGAACATTCTGATTTCTGTTGAGCAAAATTAGATTTCAAATTTAATTTGCAAATTAAGAAATTTCACAATTATTTTATTCCCCCAATGCCTATTCAACAGACACCCTATCAAACACATTCTTTATAAGGTTTTATGCTCTTAGGATTGTCACTGTAGAAACACAGAAAGGAAGACTTCATTTTTACCTTGCTTACTCAAAGGAAAAATAAACACCAGTGTTCATTAAGTCCGAAACATCAGTCCCAGCTCTTGTATGAATATAAATTGGGGATGTCAGTGGATGAATAATAAAATACTCTAAATGATGTTTCCCAAAACTGCACCAGCTGACTCCATTTGAAAACTCTGTACCATAGTCTTTTGCAGGTCTGAAACCACAAACAGTTTCATTTCCGTTCCTCTTAAAGAAGAAATGACCAAAACATTACACTTCAGGTTTGGAATTAAATAGAACACAAAGGAAAAGGTTTGTGTTTATTAGGGCTTTTTATGTTATGTTGCAAAAGCAGGATCACATGAAAATGCAACTCCCTCCCGGCACAAACAATGCACAAACAGCCCAGCCACGGTTTAAAGAAGGCTTGCTATAGTACAGTAACCTGAATGTCACAGATGCTGTAATAGAGGTGAGGTGTAGCTCATGATGTTCACTATTTTTCCTGATATACAGTGGTGGACTTGGCAGCCCTGGGTAAAGGTTGGACTTGATAATCGTAAAGGTCTTTTCCGACCTGGTTGATCCTATGATTCTATGGCAGCACTACAAATAGGTGTTCCTTCTTTTGACTCAGTGCTTAGGGACTCAGCTGAGATGTGGCAGACCCAAGTTAAATCCCTCCTTTCCCAAAAGGATCTGACTCCACATCTTCCAGAAAACAAAATCACCACCAGGCTGCAGAGTTTCAGAAGGAAAATAGTGCTTTCTGCCTCTTTCTCACTGCTGTTCACTTGGCTTACATATTCCCTGGTGTACAAATTAGGCTGCTTATTTCTCAGAGAAACATCTTAATCATAAGATCAGAAATAAATTTTCTGAGTGCCCTGTAACCAGGGGAATATCACAAATTTGGGACAAACTAAGAAATTATTAGAAGACAGTGAGTAGACACCTTCTTCTCCCCTCCTGCCATAGAATACTAACTTTGTGCTTAGGGCATTTTCTCCTGTAGTGCAAGATAAAGGTTCATGTCACCAGCCTGAGTAAGTTAATTCTTCCTGTGTCACAGATTAACTGCTTTGGCCCTTCCTACTCCCCACATAGGGTGAAGTCACCCCAACACAGGACTGCAAGACAGTCTTTCGCTTTTGTTGTGTTTCGAAATGGTGCTTGGAAAATGTGTCACTTTGGTTTCTGAAACCAACGTTTTTATTATTTTTCCCTTTTTCAACTGAAATAAAGCTTGAAAAAATGGCTGCAGATAAATTGCAAAGTAGGTTAAGTGCTGATCTGCAAATTCAGTCAGTGAAAAAACCTGAGCTGTTTCTCCACGTGAGCAGCCTGGTCCATGAGCATCAGCAGCAGTTTCATGTCCTGCTGCCTTGACTGCAACGATTTCCACCCTTTCAGTGTGCAGGTTGTGCTCCACCAGCAGCAGTTACCTAAGGTAACCCTTGTGTACATAAAAGTATGGGTTCTTTTGCAACCAGTCCACTTCAAAGCCAACCTAGCTATGCTTCAGCAAGCCTTCAACATAGATACATGCACTTAAACCGGATGATTATGTTTAAGCTGATTCTACTTAATGCCACAATTTCATCACTAAAATATATGCCAATAAGCCAAATTAACATAAACATGATTCAAATCGTTTAAGGCCACTTGTATTATAATGCTTGGACAGTTGTAACTAGATTGATTTAGGAATGACTTTTTTCTTTTGAAGCAACTTTTTCCCAAAAGGATAGGGATTTGATGGCTGCAGAATATGACATGTTTGTATCTGCCAAATGCACCGTAGAAAGTGAAACAATCAAGACAAGAAAATTTCCAAATTAAATACATGCTACCAACATACAGCTTACCTACAGGATTCCTACAGGATGCTGTCTTAACCACTATGGCACATGAATGAGGGTATTCTTCCATTTTGGAATGTGTAGAGATTTATTTAAGATGTTGTGGTGTCCATTCTTTTGGGCATAAAATCATCTCACTAGCAAAGTATACATGCCAAAGGGAAGAGTGAAGCCACAGAAAGCAGAACTACTTATCGTATACTTGGTCTTGGGTTGAAATATCATTTTTTAAGAGATGTTAGCAAAGGTTTTCTATAAAATGTAGTTGTTCTGTATTTTCAAACATTCCTGTTCAAAATTCCTGCGATGCGGGATGGCAAATTGAGTTCAAGGCTAAAGCGAAGTTACTATAACGGTTCCATAATAATGAGACTTCATTGGTCATAGTCACTCATTGAAGAAAGACAATAAACCAGCAAATCTTGTAAAAATGAACCAGTTATGAATTTCATGGTAAGGGCTTAGGAAGGACAAGAAATAAATCCGAGAGGCAAAAGGATTCCTTGATCCAAAAAGCTTAGGAACCACCCATCTAAAACACTACATAGATTAAAAAATAGGACATGCATTATTGATTTTTGAGGCACTCTTAAATAGCAGAGGAAGATGATCAGCTTATTTTTGCTGTCAGAAAGGCAAAGTATTATATATTTATGAAGTATGGATTGTTTTCTTACACTTTCTGCATAGGCACAATCACAACAGGAGAGACCAAAAAGGACGGTGGGGACATAACAGTGGAGGAAGAAAGCTCAAGTGCGTGCTCAAAACTGGGCATGAACTGAGAAGAGAGATGGGGAAGTCTGGGAGCTGTGGTCCTACTCCCCTCTACTCCCATCCATCTGAAAAGATATATAGAAGGTCATTCACGCAACTCAGAGAAGAGAGCACTTGAGGCTTAGTGGGACTTGGGGACCTACAGACAGAATTTCTGGAAACTGGTAAAATAGCTGCTGTAGAGAACACTGTTGCAGAAAGCTGGAGAGAAGACCCCAAGGCAGATTTTGGTATAACAGCCATGAGATGACTTGGACAACACACAGGGGATCTTAAGTTCTAACGTTTAGAGAACTCTATTTATAGGCCTCTGCAAAATGTAATTCATTTACTCAGAAAATCCTTATGAAATCAAGTCTAGAAGTATCATTATTTTATAAAGAGGAAGTCAGCAGAGGCAAGCTGAGCAATCTTCTCAACGCCAGTGAGCTCTTGTCAGAGTGCTCTCAATCAGTAACAATAAAAACGTGAGCTCCAGGGCTTGTTCACAAGAAATCTCTTAGAGAATTGAAGCCAAAAAAGAACGTGACGTAAGCAGTTACAAAACGGGAAGTATATATATACTCCAAGGGAAAGCAAAGCAACACACACAAATTGAAGAGCAAATAACTGCCTAGCAAGGAGCTCAAAGAACATACTTGTTGCAAGATTTATTCAACTATCTGAGGAACTGCTAATTTTAACCTACAGGAAGTGTTGTTTGAAATAATTACTCTGATTTCACTGTGACAGTGTAGAAGAGGAAAGAAAAAAGGGGGGGAAGCTGAAAGAAGACTAACTGAGCAGCAGAAAGAGAAATAGTTTTACCTTACTCCTGGTTCTGAGTTTATCCTCATCGCTATGCTACGGTCTGGAAAAATTCCAAGCCCTGAGAAGCGGAAACAGAACAGGTGGGTTGAAACATTAGGAATGCTTAGGAACTCCATCGTGTTTTAAACTCATCCTTAAACTCCAAAAGAGAAAAATATCAGCAAGAAAAGGGAACCGAATTATGATTTTATTAAATAGAATGTAAACAGTCATTTGAAAACAAAGGGCAATGCAAATTGTTGTGTAGTCACGCAACATTCCTCTTGGATTTGAAGTTCACCACCAGCAGTTCCACCCCTTTTGGAAGTACAGCCTGACGTCTGGGCTGTTCAGCCTGAGCAGCTACTGGAGCTACAAAGCCTGTTTTCATCCTCTGCCAGGATGGGAGTGATACGGCTTCCCAACCCATCCAGGATCCTGTGTTTTTCCTTTCATATTACCCTCCTTCTGCTTCAACAGACTACTGCAGAAAGAGAACTGAAGTTTGTGGTTGCAGTAAGTAGTTTTCTTACCTATTTTGTTGCATGGAGTACGGGGAATTTGATATGGCTGTCGAATCAAACAAGGTGTGTACTGGCTGTGCCTCTTTTTTAGACTGAGGAATAACTACTGCTGCCCTTTTGCTTGCTGAGTTTAAAGATAAAAATGCCTCTAGCTATGAGAATTTTCATCTCCTAACCCCTAGTTATTCTTTCAAGATAACTGAACAACTTAGCTTTGTCGTAGACCCATAGTACAAGTGAGTTAAGAGATCTGAGGTCTAAGTTTACCTGTTCTTGCTTAATTTAGCTGACACTCTGGTGCATAGTCTGAGAGCTGGCGATTATGGCCTACCTTTTCTGTGCTTGAAAGCTGAAGCTTATGATGTTTCAGAAGTTACCACAAAAATGAAAGTATTTTCCATTTCAGAATAACTGAACTGGCACAGCAGTATACTGAGAAACAGAAAGGGTTATTTTTACGTAGAGATTTGGGATACATGTTGCATTAACTGCAATTAATTAGGCTGGAAATGGATTGTAATAGGGAATTTTGCTGGGCCATTTCTTCTTTTAAAGTAACTAGACAATACTTCACTGTCACTTTCCCCAAAACCTCAGCTGAAAGAGAGATTAATTCAATGAAGTAGTTTAGAACGTGAAGGCTGCATCATAGAATCATAGAATGGTTAGGGTTGGAAAGGACCTTAAGATCATCTAGTTCCAACCCCCCTTTTCATTCCAATTTCTTTTTTTAATAAGAGGTATTCTGATAAAAGTTAGTCTAAGGGGATCTTTTCAACACAAAGTTGTGGAGATTGGAATTCATATTTATAAATAGGAATTTTAAGGTCCTCTTCCTCCTTTCTCTGAGACATTATGTGCACATACAGAAAACAGACAGAAGTACTGCGTCCAAAACATATCACTTAGCTCTACATAAAATATTTCAGACCTAGTTGTCTGTTCGCTGCATTGTAGATGTGCCACTTGGAGAGAGGCCAGAGAGCGCAGGAAAAACCAGTTCCTACTCCTGCTGAGGCTTATGGCTCCAACAGACACTAAACACAGCAGGGACTCAACACTAATGTTCTGTGTATAGCAATATAGTGAACTGTTGTTTCAGTGGTAAGAGGGAGAATTGGACACACAGATGAAATCAGGCAGTCAGCAAGCCTTGGAGAATTAGCTCTATGAAGGGAAGGAGACTTTTATTGAATTGTAGCTGTTCTTGTGTTCTAACAAGCATTGGTTTTGCAGAACAAATTACAGGAAATGCTCACCATTATGGAGATAGAGGCTTCCTATCTAAAATCAGCTGCTCACCACAACTGTACAGCCACCTACCAAACGAACAAACAAAAAGATATGACATTATTTCTTTATAGGGTAGTTTATCACAATTAATATTAAAATAAGAGGTAAATGTCATTTAAACTCTCCTCCTTTAACCCCTGATACTTTACCTCAGACTGACCAATCTTCCTAAAATGTTACAACAGGTTTATTCTTATGATCAACTACATCTCTTTTATCATAGCATGGTTTCTGTGCGTTCAATTGAACTTTGCCTTCTGAACTCACTGACTGGATTTTCATGGGAACAGAACTGCTAGCATAAATAAATAGGATAGGAATTGGCCTCAGAGCATTTCATTGGTATAATGGGATATAATGACTGTGTGGCTATAGTCAAGGTAAGTTTGAAAGGCATTTTCCTGAGATAATTCAATAGCCATTTTCCAGCTGTACTCTGCAACTTGCTGTGTTTTCATCTGAGAGTATTACTGCATCGTGAAAATGTGTCATAATGACTTTCTAAAACTTTCTTGGCAGAATTGCACGATACAAAATACATCTGCAGGGGAGGAAAACCCAGACAAATATTCCCTTTTGCTTGCTTCTAGAATTGTGCTATGTTCCCTCCCCCCACAATTTCCACCTTTGTGCTGATTCTGTGTTGTTATGATTATTGGCCACAAGTCCATTTGTCTGAAAACCTCTAATTCCAGCCAATTTGTCAAAATGCTCTCTCAATCTTCTTCCTCACATGTAAACATTAATCTTCACCATAATTCTTGTGCACTGAATTTAAACTAGACATGAGAGAAGAAAATAGGAAATACATAGGACCATCGGGTACCCAAGTAGAAATGAAATACTGATTTATCGCCTTGGTATAAAGAAGTTTTGACCTCTCACTTCTGCCTTGGCACAGGCATGCATTTCATTTGTCAGATATACAAAGAGGTGCGGTTTCTGAGGTGCTGCGATTTCATCATGTCTTTCTTCTTGCAACTCGGGATAGGAAGTGTTGTCTGAGCATGTTATCTATTTGTCTAATCAAGCCAAGCCATTTGAAAACTTGACTAGACATGCTCAGTATTTCTATGGTTTCACTGCACTGGCAGCATGACTCGTTCCATTTCTCTCTTGTTTCTTCCTGCCTATTGCTGGCTTCAAAATCAGCCACCTTTTTGTTTGAAGTTGAATCTGTCAATGAAAACATCTGTAAGGTAATTCACAATAATTCCTGGCATTTCTGAATGAAGATGTTATATATACTACACATGCCTTATTCTCAGTTCACTCTCTCCCCCACACCAGTTTTTCCCAACATGATTTTTCATCTGATAACAATAGAAGCAAATGCTGGCCAAAATCTGAGTCATGTGGCCATTCTGATCTGAAGCGACCACCTTCACCAAGTTACAAAGAGTGAATGGGGGAATCCAGACACCAAATAGGTTCAAGCTGTGTTAGAGTTGAAGGAGAGGGTATTTGGTAACTATCCATCTATTCCTCTGGAGAAGTGACTGAGGTGAAGCACTGCAGATAGACAGAAGTGCTGAAATGAACATGCCAAACAGGTCTGCTTTGCTCTCTTTGCGTACATCCTCCTTGCCCTCCCTTCCTTCTTGATTTCTAATATCTTTTCACCTTCTATGATAGTGCCTTGTTCCTTTTCGCTCATCCTGCCATGTTCCATGTCTTCTGAAAGGTCAGGAAGGCAATGTGTAGGCCAGGAGTAATAAATGCTGCAGCACATATGTTTTTAAACTAATTTGAAGCTTTGTAGGGATACATTTTCTTTCCCTAACAGTTATCAGGCGTTCTAATGAAAAATATAAACTTCCAAACAGACAAGCTCTTCTTAAAGATTTAATACTTTCTAACAAAAAAGTCTATTAAAAAGTAGCAACAGCTGAATGAGTTAAGCCTTTTAGGTTAAGTGGTTGTTCATAAGGTCACTGTTTCATTTCCAGCTGCAGCTGAAGCAAGGTCATTTTCAGAAGTAGCAAGCAAGAAGGAGGTTTGAGCACAAACTAAAATCAGTCGGCAGAAAAGCTTAGTTCTTCAATTCCTAAAACCACGGTTCTGCTCTTAGATGCCGTCGTTTCTTTCTTGCCACTTCCAACTTAGTGTTAATATCTCATTTATATGTCACTGTGCAATGAAGATGCAGAAACACAAACAAGGAACTTAACTCTTCTATTTTGTGTGGACGTGGAGAAGCTGTGCTGCTTTTTAGAATAAACACCCTCCACTGCTTCCATTTCTTAAGATTACAAAGAGAGAAAATATTTTCCTTTACATCTCCTGCTCCCCCATAGATTTGAGTATCTTTTGATCTTGACCTCTTTGCCCTCTAACCTCTGTTCTGGCTTACTGAAAGTTTTTAGGGTTTCAGTGTTGTGACTGTGAAATACACACCGAGGGTTATGTCGCACATTAAGTATAAAGTATTGTAAACCAGTATGTAAAATCTAACACATTCTCAGTAGTTTTTCACTGAATTTATTGGCCAAGTGTTGATCCATTGCTACGTATCTCCTAAAAAAAAATAATAACCATTTAATCATGTCAGTCAGTTTGAGCAACTGTCAGTTACTCATAAAAATGCTTTTCTGTGAAGTTGGATAATTTAACAAGTATGCACATACATTGTAATTGGGAATGTAACCTTCATTCTTTACAGAGGCATCAGCTTGTCCAGAAAAGCTAATGAATCCTACCTGACACCAACATAGGTCAGCATGTAAAAACACCAAGGAAATAGCAGTGACATGAAAGTCCTTCTCTCTCATTTTTCTTGCATGCAACTGAATCAGGCAGCAGACAATGCAGCTCTTTACTTACTCTCCTGTTCAATAGAGGTTCACTAAGAAATTGTTATTATAAACCAAATGAGATTCCAGGTTACCAAGAAAAGACATGCACAGAATTACAAATCACATAGAAAAGCAAAGATAAAATCTTTAAGAAAGATTTTATGGACTGTTTTGCTTTGTATAAAATAAAGGTGTTTTGTTTTCTTGTGACTGCACATTCATGCTGATCAACATGTTGTTGATCAGGATGAAAAAACCTCCTTGATTTGCTGAAAAAAATTCATTTCAGGTTGGCCACAACTAGCAAAGCAAAAAAATAACAATAAGCAGTTTTCTCCATGGTTCTAATGGTAACATCTATTCTAGCAAACCTTGCTGTCTATTATAGAAAGTGAACAGAGGGAGAAATCCAATTGCATTTGCCTTTAAAGGATAGTATTTTCCATCTCTGAAGCACCTACTCTAGCGCAGGTTTGCCCACATGAGTGCAGGAGGCTGATGGAAAGGGTGTGTGTTGTAATTACAACATGAAGCCACACTGCTTGTGTTTACTGTGGAAAATATAAACATAAAACACCAACCAACCAAACTAACGTGTACAAACCTCTGGTGTTCAGGCAAGAATGATGTGGCTTCATGAGGCAATGGAGAGTATTCATTATAATCAGGCTATATCCCAGTGAGGTATTACTGAATAAATGTAATTTTATGAACAAATATGCCATGATTCCACATTAACGTTTTATTCTGTGAAGTCAAGAACGAGGTTGGGTATGTGAACATTGGTACAAGCAAAGGTAACTTCCTCAACAGTCTCGGTCAGCACCCGGGAAGATTGGCTGGAGCCCTGTGAATTTGTATTCCAGCATTTCCTTTCACGTGAAACTTTTGTGACTTCATTTTTCTAATCCCACACCTAACATGCTTAGGGAGGGTAATCCAGAGTTTGTCAGAACTATTTAATCTGGGGGTTTTACCTTCTTTGTCTGCTGGAATAAAAATACAGAAAGACTCATTTCTGATGTAAAAATCATAGGACTGTACATATCGTACTAATATTCACCATGCTGGAGTGTCCAGGGTAGGAAAGCAACCATACCCTTTGTTCTCACTGAGTTTAACAGACAAAAAATCCTACAGAGCTTCAAAAATATTTTCATACATGTATGTAAAACAATTCATAGAATCACAGACTGGTTTGGGTTGGAAGGGACCTTAAGATCATCTAGTTCCAACCCCCTGCTACGGGCAGGGACACCTCACACTAGAGCAGGTTGCTCCAAGCCCCTGTGTCCAACCTGGCCTTGAACACTGCCAGGGATGGGGCAGCCACAGCTTCTCTGGGCACCCTGTGCCAGCGCCTCAGCACCCTCACAGGGAAGAACTTCTGCCTTAGATCTAACCTGAACTTCCCCTGTTTCAGTTTGAACCCATCACCCCTTGTCCTATCGCTACAGTCCCTGATTGATGAAGAGTCCCTCTCCAGCACCCAATTAATAAATATTAAGTAAGATAACAGTGTAAATGTTAATACTTTTATATTTTAGGATGATGAAGAAATCAAGCATAAGATCCATGTGTACACAGAATTCCTTTTGAAGATACTGCTATGAAAAAAGCAGTTACCGAAAGTTTAAAGTGTCTATGCCAAAGTAATTAAATAAGCACATCAATAACTGGTTTAATATTCAGAGGTGCTCAGTGTCCAAAATTCAGCCAGACTTCTTGTCTGGGTGCCTAGCTATGGATGTCATCTCAGCATTAACATCTCAGCTGATTAATTTTATGTTCTAGGAGGAAGAATCATCAAGCTCATGCCCATTCCTAGGTAATTATACCTATTCTTGTGTGTACAGAATGTACTCCAATCCTACCTGACTAGGTTTCTGCAGACTCTCCAGAATTGTCATCTGAAAAATGGCCCCGGAAGGATAATCTCTGCTTGACTTCTAGCTAGGTAAGAAAGGAATGTTACCAGGAATTAACTCCATTTTTTGTTGGTAATACTGTTAGGTTTTCCGACATGGTGACCGAACACCAATTGTAAATTTTCCAACTGATCTACACAAGGAAAGTGAATGGCCCCAGGGATTTGGACAACTTACCAAGGTATGTTGACTTACTTAGAACTTACGTATATTACTAAAATAGGAAGTGGGCAGATTTTTTGTGTGTGTCTCAGAAACATCAGTAAATCCAAAGAACTGACACTTGGTATTAGCAATACCATGTAATTCATGAAGATTTTTGCAGCATTATTCACCCAACTTATGTTAAATCGAAATCTTGTTCATCTTCTTCTTTTAACCCTTCCTAAGGCAAGTTCCTAATGGCAAGTTTAAACATTGTCTATACTCAGCATTGATGAAGTTCTAATGACCGTTAAGCACTAGGCCCTCTGACAGGGCAAAGGGATGAAACCTGCCCATCAGGCCAAGTGTCATCTCATCATTTGACTGGCAATCACTTACTCACAAAACAAGGGAAGTCTTGCAGGAGAAGGCTGCTTCAGGGGACAATGTGTCTTCTACTAAGGCTGCTTTCAGCCCAGAGTTTCACCAGGCTGCAGTGAACCTGCTTCTTGCCCTGGCATTTCAACATCAAGCCTTAGCTCTTTAGCTATGTTTGACATATGAAAGTCTAGAGAAAAGAGAGGCCAATGTATTTCCTAACAACAATTCAGCATGATGCAGAAGCATGAATCAGAGACGGTTCAGCATTTAGTGTTTGAAGTGAAGCTTGAAAGATGTGTAGAATTCAGACACTCAGACAATACGTTACTATCCCCAGGGACATGGCTTATGTTGTAAGAAGAAAAAAAGTTCTTGCTTTGGCACAGATTATTTTTTGAGAGCTTTTTGCTACTTCATTATCTTTTTAGCTACAGTAAGCGAGAATGTACTTCTCTGACAGCTAGAAGTTGAAAAGCTCAGCTCACAGCTCTGGTAATGAAGAAAAGATGGTGTGCAATCTAAGACAACTGCAGGTGTACCAAGGCAAATACGGAAGAATATTACTTGAAATGCAAGCCACAGATTATCAGGCTGATCAAACAGCAGAGCAGTAACAATAATAACTACTACATTATTTATCATCCTTTCTCAGCTCTAACTGACACACATTTTAAAGAACAATGTTGATCATTAATGACTCCAGGAGTGTCTACAGAGCTGTTGCACTGTGGCAAATGTATCTGTATAGAATCAGGAGCATTGCTTTTCCTGTAGCGGATGTTGGAGTGTGAGCATTTCAGGACGTATCTTTTCTTCATAGCTATAAATGAGTATTTCTGTTAAAAATTCTAAATCACCTAAAACATATAGAGTTGTGCTGGGTTTGGCTGGGGTAGAGCACATTTTCTTCACAGTAGCTGGTATGGGGTAATGTTTTGGATTTGTGCTAGAAACAGTGTTAATAGTTCAGGGATGTTTTAGCTACTGCTGAGCAGTGCTTGCAGAGTCAAGGCCTTTTCTGCTCCTTACACCATCCCAGCAGTGAGCAGGCTGAGGGTTCAGAACGAGCTGGGAGGGGACACAGTGGGGACAGCTGACCCCAACTGACCAAAGGGATACACCATGCTATATGGCATCATGTTCAGCATATAAAGCTGGGGGAAGTGGGAAGGGGGGGATGTTTGGAGTGATGGCGTTTGTCTTCCCAAGTAACCGTTAGGTGTGATGGAGCCCTGCTGTCCCGGTGATGGCTGAACACCCACCTGCCCGTGGGAAGCAGTGAATGAATTCCTTGTATTGCTCTGGTTGTGTGCTTTACCTATTAAACTATCTTTATCTCAAGCCACAAGTTTTGTCACTTTTAACCTTCTGATTCTCCCCCCAATCCTTCTAGGGGTGAGTGAGTGAGTGAGTGAGTGGTGCTTAGCTGGGGTTAAACCACAACAACGCTACATTATACAAATGGTAATTGATCCCTTAGAAACTGATTGCTGAAGACAAGAAAGAAAATAGCAAATAAACTTCTACATTAAGATTCTCCAGTCACCTTAATCTAATGATAATCTGTATGCTTGCCTTGCAGACTGGAATGCAGCAGCTATTTGAACTTGGACAGTACATGAGGGAAAGATATTCCAACTTCTTGAACAGAACATACAACCGGCAAGAGGTATATAGCAGACTGTCTGGAGGACATTGCTCTGCATAGCAGAACTATGGACTTGTGCTAGATAAAACCACATCATCATATTCATTTCATTAATGGAAAAATTAAGGTAATAGAAGAACATTTTTGAAAGTCAGGCTTTTATGTCAAGGTAAAACATACAGTGAAGTCTAATTTTCAGCTCTTACATTCAGTTTGGGTCTTCAACTGCCCAATTCTCCAGTATTGAACAGCTCCAAACCTGGGAATTTATACATAGTGACCCAATATTGTTCTACCCCTTGAAAGGTGAATGAATCCATATGATGGGCCATGTCACATACTTCATCCTGTAAAAGAGGTTGGTTGGTTGGTTAGATGTGCTTGTCATACAGTACAGATCATTGTGGGGAAGATAACACTGCCATTTTGGTCTATACATGAAGGATGCATTGATGGAAAGGCATAAAAGACCTTAGCTTTGCCATGCTCCCAAGTGAGGTTTACAGTTTTAAGTGCCTTTACTCCTCAGGTATAGCAGATGAATCATAGAATCATTTAGGTGGGAAAAGACCTTTAAGATCATTGAGTCCCAACTGTAAATCTAACACTGCCAAATCCACCACTAAAGCACGTCCCTCAGTGCCACATGCACTCACATCAATGTTCCTCTGAACCTCAGAAGATGGAGAGCTTCCTTCTTTTAATCATGCTTTCTTATTATCCTTAGTTCAGTCTGAGGGTTAGGTTCCAAACTGAGAGATGTTTTGAGAACTCCATTTATGCAAATGCAGTATGGTCCTAGAGAGCTGAGTTATGGTTTCACTGTTTTGTCTTTATGCAAAAACATAAAACTGAAACCAAGAAGCCAGGATTGATAAGTTGGATCAAATTCCCTTATTATTTTTATTGTTTCCATTTTATTTTTAACTCTCTGCCATTCTATCTTCAGTTTTACATCCAAAGTACAGATTATGACCGCACCATTATGAGTGCCCAGTCATACCTTTCTGGCCTCTTTCCACCAACTAGCAGCCAAATTTGGAACCCTGAGCTTCTGTGGCAACCCATTCCAGTTCACATTCTTCAAAAATCAACAGACCGAGTGAGTACTGGCCAAACACTTCCTGTAACACCTTAAACTTCCCCAAAAGTCAAAAAGAGAGGAAAAAAAGGGGGGGGGGGGTAGCTAAAAGTATGTTCTTTTCGAATAGATCAAAATTCAATAGATTGAATTTCGAATTTTGAATTCAATCTAACAGAAAACATCAACTGCAGCTACTGGCTGACAAGCATGTCATAGGCGAACTGTAATAGCAGCATGAAAATCCTCCTTCTGTAGTTGCAGAATACCTGAATTGTTCACACATTACCATTTTCAAGGTACAGCTCTAACTTTTCTCCTGGGAAGGACACTTTTGGACAGTATTAAAGGAAAGTTGCCTTTAACCTTTACAGAGGACAAGTGCTTTTCTAAGCAGCAATCTGCTAGACAGACCTCCCCTACTTAGGAAGTTTGCTCCATAGTTTACTCAAGCAATGGAATTTTCACCAGTCAGTGTAATGACCTTTCAATTATTACTTTCCTCTTCTGGTAGCACTTAGGCACCCTAATTACAGACAAGGGCCCTTTTATGCTCAGCACTACACAAACATTTAATGAAGCCCTGACACTTGCCTTGCGGTTCGTAACAAGAGCAGAACTACCTGAATAAGGTCTTGTAGAAGTATTACTATATCGAGCCCTCTCTGGCTGACTCAGGTTTAGGTTTTCATTTCAGTAGCTCCTGTGACAAGGACTGTGTAAGGAACAGTGTGTTGAACAAGGACAAAAAGTTACTGAGTCTAATGACAAAAAGGCTCATTTTCTTCTGCCTTTGAGGACAGAAATTGACGTTAAGGAAATGTATACAAAAACCCCATTAAGTTACTGCCTGTCCAGTCACCAACATCAGAGGATAGACTCTGTCATTAGGGGGTGGCTGCACCTGCCTCCCATTGGCATTTCTCCATTCTTGGAGGCCATGCTTGAAAGCAGGTACAGAGAAAAAGGGCTTCCACAAACTGGATTAGGCACAATTCAGCTTGATTTGGTGATTCAGCTTGAAACGTAACTCTGTCCCTCAACAGAAAAGAATGCTGTCACTGTTATTTAAATGTCAGACACTAGAGGAAGTTCTTTCACCAGAAGACCAAAAAAAGCATCAAAGTGGTGAGAGCTTTGGCCAAATAAAACCTCAAAGCCCTTAGAGAATCCCAGTGCTGCGCAATGACCTGTTTGGAGAAGGCAAGCTCCTTTGAAGGAATCTCTAGTACCTCATCACTGCTGCTTCAGGAGTGGGTATTGATGTGTCACTGAAACACACCCCTGCAGCAACTTAAAATTCCTGTTCAATATGCAAACCACCTGGAAGAAAAACTGTTCCCTTGGTAAGCCAAGGAGATGTTTGAGGGTATTTTCAAGCCCTAAGCAACACAAAGTGGGAAACCGAGGCCAAGTACAGCCCTGCAAAAAAACCCTAATCATAGTTTTATCTTTTCAGCCACTGAGATCTATCAAGACCTGACAGGCACCAGTACTGGGTATTGCACCATGAAGCCAAAGGGAGTGGCTTCATTAATAACATCTAGAGGGGGATAATTAAGCCATACAGCGAGAGAAACATTTATTCTTGTGTAATTAAACAACATTCCCAAGTTTCACACTGCAGCTTTGAGCCTTCACCCTCCAGCGTGCTGCTGTTACAGGAAAAATGCACCCTTGGAGCTCTGTCCAAGTGCAAGTGTGCCAGTGTCAGCTGGTGGCTGCTGCAAGCTTCATGTTCATAAATCAAAGAGAAAAGAGATGTGCTCCAAGTGCACTCTGCTAATGTTCACCCCAAGACAGGCTTCTTGCACATACAGAAGCCATAGATATTGAGATTAATTTCTCCACCGTATACTAAGTAATGATTTATATGGTTATAGGATAGTAGTTCTGGGTCAAAAATGCTCTAATGACGTGCCATAAAGTGCTGAAGTAGCACAAGCTTATTTGCTCATCGTAACTTTTTACTGACACTTCATGCTGGATCAGGTACCATCCGTGCTGCAACTGGCATAAAGTGTATTTGCCAAAGCACAGTTTGATGGACATATGCATGTACACATGGTTCAGCTCAAATATGAACTATCAGGTAACCTCGTAATGCACACCCTTGGAGTTATTAAAAGTGAACCATAACCCTAAACAAGAGCAGAGCCATTAGGCTCACAGCTTTTTCATATTTCAGCCACACGATTTACTTGTCACTCTTGTTTCAAGTTCTGTTCATTAAGTGGTACTTAAAATGCTTACCATCATGTAAAACGCTTACCTCCAAAGAGATAAGAGCGGGATGTACAGATGCAGAAGCAATTAAGATTCCATATTAGGGGATGCAAGCTGCATCAGGAGGGATTCAGAAATTAAGAGGGAAATTGTAGCATTTTAAATTCCTCATCATGGATCCTGATCTGTTTCCCAAAGCAATCCTCTGACAGACATGCATAATTGCTTTTTGGCAAAATCAGTTAAACTGAGGGAAATCAAGTTGTCATAGACACAAGTAGCCACTGAAAAGTCAACTTACCATCGCCCATTGCTTATGTTAACTGAACTCATGACCCAGGCACCCAAACAAATCATTACGGAGCCATGTAGCACAGCCATGAACCTATCTAACAAATGCTACATCAGCAATCTCAGCAACAGAGAAACTAGAAGTGTGTTGATTCATTCTAGAACTATTCTAAGTTTACTTCTCTTGTTCCAGAGGCTGAATTTTCCTCTGCCTGACTGCCCCCGTTTTGATGAACTTCAGAATGAAACACAAGCATCAAGTGAACTTCAAAGTAGAATGCAACCATACATGGTAAGACAAAGGAAACAAAATCTAAGAAGGAAAGTAACTAAGATGTAGAAGTCACAGAATTGCATTGTTTCCTTTTGCTAAAATGCAAAAATAAAAGTCCTGAGGACTCTCTTAAAATCAGAAATTTAGACCAATACAGTCAAAAAGTGTGTTCGACATTCTCAGGCATTTCTCGTCTTTTTCTACATTAATCTTTGATATGACTTTAACATTAATTTGCTGAGACTATTTCAAGCTTCATGTAATGAAAGTTCCATGATGGGAAGGGAGAAGACATTTCTGGATGCAGCGATTTCCAGCTTTACAGGGCAGCACAAAAGCAAGTCTAAAAGCTCTGGTAAATCTGAACCTTGGGAAGGTTTATGCCTTCCTGCTGTGACCATCTGAAGTTGACACTACAACAGAGAACTAAAGCATGCCCAAGCAGGCGAACACTCTGGCTTACGCAGATTTCTCTGAGATGCATTTTGGATCCATCACAAGACATATCACAGTCAAGAGATTCAGAACTTCCCATCCCGGTGCTGCAGCAGGATGTAGGTACATGGATGGTGTCCCTGCCTCAAGCAACCATGTTCTTGATGATAACAATTGCTCTGGATAGTGGTTGCTGCTGCTGTCCTGTTTGCCCACCATGCACTTTGTAACAGCACAAATCTAACAGGGATCTCATGCTCCTCATACCCTGACAGCACATGTATACAGGGAAGTGAATTATGACTTCAAAGTTATTCTCTCTTTCAGCTATTAGTACGAAACAGGTAACATGGGAATAAGGGATACTAAGGAATACCTTTATTCTTCTGTAACAGCATGTAGAAAGAATCCCTTCGGGAACTATTGTGGAACTATTACTCAGATATTCAGCTTCCCTTCAATCGCAGAAGGAAAACCTAGTTTCCTTTTCGATTTCTTTTTGCCTCATCCTGAATATTTTCCTCAGTTCTCTTTAATTTTCTATTTTCTCCTCATCTTTGTTCTCATTTTCCTTTTCCTTTTGTGCTTTCCCCTTCCTTATATCTGAAGGCTTGAGGTGACTGAGGTAGCCTCCTGGAGCAGTCAGAAGAGGGAAAGAAGAGCGCAGCAGAGGGAGCACCAAACTTATCCATAGCAGGGCTGAAAAAAACGGTGTCTGAAATAGAGATCAGCACTTTGAAATGGTTACAAAATTAAATCTGCCACGAAAACCTTCTCGTACAAGGCTTTCATTGGTGTAAAATTAAACACTACTGTGTTTCTGGGTTGCTAATGAATCTGTATGCATCTACGTTCCATATTTATTGAGTACTTGTGGTATACTCTTCACTTCTTCTTCCACCAGGATTTTTTACAAACGATGGCAGTTAACACAGGACTTGAACTAAATCAACTTAAAATACTGGATAATTTCCAGCTCTGGAATACCTATGACACTCTCCACTGTGAGGTAATAACAAGGCAATAGAGGTTGGGAAGGAATATGACTCCTAAGTGGTGTTTCAGTTAAACCATGGCAATGTGGTTTCATAGGAAGGAGTTGCCTTTTCTTCTGGATTTGCTCCTTTTTATGATTACTTATTTAATTACTTTTAATTTGAATCTAAGTTCTGATTTAGTGCACTGGTAAAGGATAACCCAAACCCATGGTTTACAGCTCAGGAAACTGTTGTTTCCATTTCACATTTTACCCTGAAGCACTGATACTGAAATCCATTCCCTTTATTCCCTCCTTTTCCTTCCCGATATACTACTATAGAATCGAGTGTGCTGCCTACAACATATTTATGATTTTTAACAGGAAAAGGAAATAATTTGCTTTAACTTATCAACAGGTAAACATCAAAATACTTAGATGTTGAAAATGAGAGGTAAGACTGTAAGTTATCAGTTAGAAAATTAGGAGCTGGTGATTCTTACCAGCGAGTAAAATCAGGCTGGCCCCAAGCATGGTATGGTGCCATCTGGCCTCAGTCATTATCAGCAGCACATAAAGGCTCTTGAACATATCCTCTAGACACTGAGGCACTTAAACACTGTAAGACACTGTCACTCTTACATGACTGGAGAGTGACAGTTGCCTGTAAATGGCCAGTGATAAAACTGGCATCTGGACAACTGTATGGAAAAGGCAGGAAAAGTTGGAGCTAGGTTATGCCATGAAGACACAGAGGAAAAGAAGAGGATAAGACATGTCTGCAATCTTTCACACTAGCAAAACCAAACCCATATATTTCTATAGCAAGAACACATTATACCTACAAAGAATCCCCTTTACACAGGTATTTTCCCTTTTCCCATTCACCCGCTTCAGGTTGATCCCAAAAGTGTATTTCAGAGCATGCTGATGAATGACACCACACTTGGCAAAGAACTGCAGGACAGCCTCACAGAGTCTGAATGTAGTAGTGTGAGCCTGGGCAATAGGATGATGGAAACCACTAGAAGGAAAAACCCCATGATTTTGTTTTCCTTTCTCACCAGGGTATTCACAATTTCACTCTCCCTGTATGGGCTACCAAAGATGTAATCAACAAGATGGAAAAACTGGCAGAATTGTCCTTATTATCACTATTTGGGCTTTATAAAACAGAAGAGAAATCACGACTGCAAGGAGGTAAATACAAAATGCACAGCTCTCAGAAAGGAGGAGACAATGCTTATGGTAACATGCACCATCCTGTCACCTTCCTCATGTAAAATTATTGATACAGAACCTTGATTTGCAATTCTGGACATTGGCATTTACATGGAGGAGATATTGAAATGGGGTGTAAACATTAATGTCTTTAATTATCCTATGGTTTTCAAGGATTTTAAGAGTACTGAAATTCAAGGGAGAAAAAGTAAGCCCTCATGGGTATAATCATTACTTGCCTGATATTAGGTTAGATTAAGTTTAAGTTCTGTTTCTCCAATGTTTATTCTAATAATTTCCTGCTCTTTGTTTCTTCCTTTGATGAACTGGTTTATATATTGTGCCAAAAACTTGACAATACATTGATGGCTCTCTGAGAGACAGATATAAAGCTGCCCCAAACCAGTCTGATCAGAATAGAGAGATTCAAGTTATGTCTAAACTGCAAGAGCTGGGACTACTGCTTATCTCCAAAATTGGGGCACGTAGGCTATGCCCGTTCTGATACAACTTCAGGACACAACCTGGGAATTTCTCATATGATTCCCAGGTGTCCATGAACAGGAAACCCAAACAAATGAGCTTGAATATCTGCAGGATGGACCATTTGGCAGTAGGCTTTGCAATGCACCTACCCTGCAGCCTGGGCCTGGTAAAGAGTTAGTAACAGCCTCCTACATCCATGATGTACATAGGCATATACATCATTGGATCAAACCATATAGTAACTACAGGCTCAGACCTGCATTAAAGCTCACTAGCTGGTATCTCGATGTATCATGTGCCCATAGTGTTCAGGGGCATACCCACCATTCCCTCTTTCCCTAGAATGGTATAAATCGTGCTCCAAGGAATTTCTGCTGCCCTTATCCCATTGGCTTTAGAATATCTCTTGGCTGGAGAAGGAGTACAAAAGAGCTTTGGAAAAAGAAAGAAATGCTGCGGTGTGACTTGTTGGAAGTAAAGAGTTAGAAACATTTCTTCAGCACCTAGAGAGGAAGAGGCTAGCACAGTTTTCATTGTTGCAACACTCCAAACAGACAGAAAATGATGGAGAGGAGGTTTCAGCCGAACAGAACTGGAAGTGCCGTTAGCCCCAGTTCTCAGGATAGTTCTAGATGGTTTCCTCTGTAATACTTTCTCTCTAGTTATGAACTTGTAGTAAGCTAAAAAAAGAGTATAAGGCCTGAGTAGATGTCTTCTGTTTGATACTCAAAACCTTTTGCCTTTTTGGTTTCTATGCAAATGTTATATCTTCATTTTCCTCTTCCTTGTTCCCATCTTTTTAAGGTGTCCTTGTGAATATCATCTTAAATAGTATTAGGCAAGCTGCCAATTCTTCAAAACAAAGAAAAATGGAGGTCTACTCCGCAGTGAGTATTTTCATCTTTCATAAATCTTGCTATGATTTTACCAGTAAAAGACCCTTGAAGAGAATAATCAGAGTCTCCCTGTAAGTTAAAGGAATAATATAATAGAATTCAATTCTGGTAACAAGCTGAACACCAGCCAGTACAAGAACACAGCAGAAGCATGAATCTCATCTCAGTTACAGTCAAACTGTACTTGCTAAAGAAAACTGTGGGGTTGATCATCCATTTCTGTAGTTGAAATGGGTGATGCATCAGGAAAGATGAATTGTATCTTTCCCGAAGTGCTCCTAACCCGGAGATGCTGGCACACAGCAGAACTTCAGCAGCGCCTCCAAACCTTTCCTCTGCTTAGGAAGGGATGATACAGCTGTGGGTTCTTTTTTTACTCTCTTAGAGGAAGACAGCCATTTGGGTCAGACCAAGATCCACTTTGCTCATTCATTATCCTGTCTCTAACCAGGATGCAGGAGCAGGGAAGAATGTGAGAATAATGCCAGCACAGAGTGATGCTTCCCCTGATACAACCTTCCAGCAATCTGTGGCTAAGGGACTTCCTGTGATAGAATCTGTATCTGTGTGTTTAATAGCTCTTGACAGGCTTTCTTCCTTCAATTTATCTAATCACTTTTTGAATGCATTTATACTTTTGGCCTCTGCAACATTCTGTGGCAATGACTCGTATGTTAAAAGAAGAAAAGTACTTCCTTCATTATTTTTGAAACTTAATACTGATTTAGCTCCTTCCCAGCATTTCTATTGTGAGAAACAGGGAATAGTCATTTTTTAGCCCCTTTTTCTGGGTCACTCATGAATTTCCTATTTTCTGTCATACCTCTTCCACCTTTCCTTTTCCAAGACAGAGTCCTACCCTATTTAATCCTTCCTCATATAGAAACTGCTCATTACCTTATATCTTTCTTGCTGCCTTTTCTACACATTTTCTAGCCCTACTGTGTTCTTTCTGAAACCGAAGAAGTGCATCCAGAATTTTCACTGCTGCTTTAATGCCCTGAGGCCAAGCATACACTTATTTTTGAAACTAAAAAGTTCCAGATCCTGAATACTAATTAAAACATGGCTGTTTGTTAGACTATAATACAAATAAGCCTTGCAGATATATATATAAAGATGCTTGCAAAATTTAGGCATCAGGCTGTTTGGACTTCCTTCAGCTCCTCCTCCTGGCATACCCTGCAAGAGGAGGGATAATAGGGAGGAAGAGACTGCAGCTGGGTGGGTAACGGATTCCATCAAAATAGAAGCCAAACCGAGATTTTATTGTGTAATTCCAAACAGAAGGAACAACAATTTTTAAAGTTCTGCAGTGTGTGTGGAGGCAAGGAGGACAGTCTTTGTATGAGGAGGACAGTATTTGTACGCAACTATTTATCTGGTATTCTATCTAAAAACAAGCACTTGCATCTTCACTTGAAATGCCATAGGATATACTACCTTATGCTGCCTTAACCTGACCTAACACCCCTGAAGGAAGGAGTAGCAATATGCACTGAAAAACTAGATCTATTACTCAGACCATATCTTGCTTTCCCCCGGTATCTCTGTCGCCAAAATGTTGCCAGATGGTGTAAGACACATTGTGCAGTAACTCTTTGGGAATGCTCCTGCTGTCCGTAGTAATCTGTTAACATGGTTTTCCCAATGGTGAATATACTGATTTATCTTGATTTCTACTCCCTCTCTACTCTGGTCTCATTACTCCGGATAAATGGACTTTCAAGGATGGGATTTTTTTCTTTCCAATAGCATGACACCACAGTTGGGGCCCTCCAGATTGCTCTCAATATTTTCAATGGAAAACTGCCACCATATGCTGCTTGCCAGTTCTTTGAACTCTACCAAGAAAGTAGTGGGCAAGTATCTTCTTATGTATGCAAGAACAAGGAGTGTTTGGAATCTGTTTCCCCTTTCCCCCAAATCTTTTTTCCTCTCAAATATTGTTTTTAACTGATAATTCACTGAGCAGTCAACAGACATAAAGTTGGATTAAAAATAGGAGAAATTATGTATCTGTGTGCTTTGAAAAACAGGAAGAAGAGGAAAACAGGCCTTATGGTAAAATACATTTTCCCAATACTTCAAGTGACAGCAAAATCATTTCCAAGACATGTCCTAAATCCCAAGGTAAACCAGTTGGCTTAGAAGACCCTGGTGCTGTTGCCACTCAAGGAACCTTCAGAAGGACCTTTTGAGCTGACTGGTGATCTGTGCATAATGTAACCAGCACTGGCAAAGTGGGCTTTGCAGATGTCTTTCATAAAGCTGCCATTCTTCAAGAACAGGTTCTAGAGTAGGACTTTTCCAACATTCTGCCTCTAAAGACGACAGCTTCTATTTAAGAACCTTTTCAAAAACATCTTTTCAATGTTGTTCATCAGGCAGTACAGCATTGAAATGCATTATCGGAACGACTCCTCAAAGGCTCCTTACCTACTCACCCTGCCAGGATGCACCTCTTCTTGTCCACTTGAGAAGTTTGCTGAACTAGTTTCTCCTGTGATTACAGAAAATTGGCCAAAAGAATGTGGGAAGAAAGACAAAATGAAAGGTACGGCAACAGCTCTGTATTTCCTGCACAAGACATGGAGGCAGAAATTGGATCACTGGCTCCAAACTTTGTATCTTTCATGCAAGAGATAGATTTCCCTTTAACTAGTGTGGACCAGCTTTACTATAGACAGGGAAAGCCAAGAGGAATTAAATTTCTCTGAAAATTTGAAGAGTAGATCTGCCCAGCAGTGTGAAGGCAGTGTTCTTAATAGCATATTCACATAAGGAGATATTACAAGGCCATGGCCAAAACTAGAGTTGCACTTGCTGGAAATGTCCAAGAGAAGCATGGGTGCAGGTGCTATGCAAGGAGTCCTGTGCATGTTGGACACATCAGACCCTCTGTAGATGCAAAGCAAAAATGGCTTGCACATGCACAGTAAGACTGCTGCATCTGTATTACTGGTACATGTACTGTGTGTTGAGGACGCCTTAACCTCCACTGTACAAAGTGCAGCTGATCCATGCAGATAGAGCAGCTATTTGCCTCAGACTACCCACAGCTGATAACCTCTTCCTGCCTGAATATTATTTCCAGGAGGGAAGTGAAGGGCAAGGCAAATACATGTTACTTTACAATCAATATTCCTGGTATTTCCCTCTTCCTGCACTTATTCGGTATTTTGCTGATCCCTGATGAAATGTTTTGTTTTCATTAACCACACATGCTCCCTTCTTGCCCTGTAAAAACAGAGGAGAAAGATTTATGCATAGGAGAAAGAAAAAGCATAGATATGCATTTCCGGGTATCTGTTTTTATACTTGTGTTGCATACATCAGTAAATGCAGGCCATGTGATCTTGCCAGAAGCATGAACAAAATGCAACTCTATTTCCATTGTACATTTGTAGTTAGACTGTTATCTGTGTATCTACAATAATATACATGTATGTCTTTCATCAACTCACTTCTCTTTTACTCTTTTTCCTTCACAGATATTTTTATTGGCTTTGACGTTGCTGTTGGCTTGTTGTTCATCTTTGACCTTGTGCTGCTCTACCTCCTTTATCATTATGGGCGCTGCAGGCGCAGAAACAACTACCAAGACATTTAAAGGGGTGGTAAAGAAATGAAAGAGAGAGCAGCAATCCTTTAAGTTCCTTATATCCTTCAGTTTGCTGTGGCCAGATTAATGTCCAAAGCATACTCCAAAAGTTTGAAGAGCTGAGGTATCTGTGGCCTAACTCCTAAAAGACTAAACATCTGCAGTGAGAAATACTGTCGAAATACATTATTGTTAAGAATTTACTTTTGTAGGAAGATGGAATTACTCCAGTTTAGAGCTTAGGTTTTACTACTATTAATCTCTACTACTATTTTTATTAATAGTAGTTTTACTACTATTAATCTCTACTATTAATCATTCTGAAGTTAAGCAGTGGGATGGAGGGATGCTATTGCCCGTGCTTTTTCTTTTTCTTCTCATATTGCCTATTACCATTTGTCCCTCTGCTGCTCAACGAGTCTCTTGAAAATCACAGTCTGTAATATTTTCCCTACATCTTATAAAAGGCTATTTTCTTGACGCAGAGGGAAATGTTTTCAGTGAGCAGAAGCTGCAATTACTGTGTGAAAAGATTCATGCCAGCACTTGGGCAGACTGTTTCTGCATTTATTCATGCAAATCTATGTATGAGTTTTGACCTTGGCCTTCAGCTAATAAAGGTCTGCAGCCTGCTTTTCAACAGCTCTGGTTTAGTGCTTTGGCATCATTAAGAGTTGGACAAAATGATCTTAAAGGTCTTTTCCAACCTAATTGATTCTATAATTTATTTCTTTGAGCCACTCTTACACTAATTCCTCAAGCTATCACTCTGTTAATCACTTTTCATTTTAATTTACAATAACTCCTTTAACTCCTTGTTCTGTTCAAAATCCCTTATGTTAGCAAGACCTGCACTGAAAGTAAGAAAACAATGATTCTGCTTTTTGTAAGTTCATCTCTTCTGTGCAATATTTTGTTTAGATTGTAAGCTCCTAAGGGCAGGAAATGTGTTCCCGTAATTGCTCTCTAGTACCATAAAGTAGTATCATAAGCACTAATATCGCTGTATAAAATACTGCTTATCATCACACGTTTCAAGGACTGAACCAAGATGTTTTTATCCTGTAGTCCTGCAGAGGATACTGTGAATCACAATGCCATGGAGAAGCCTTTTTATAAATCAAGGCAACTATATAGACAGGTGACCACAGCAGGTTCAGCCCAACAGATATAATGAGCAATCATGTGTTCAGGGTAATGAGTCCTGTTGAGGTGCAGTTGTTTAGATGAAGCTAAGAGATGGAGCTGCGTAGCTCAGGGATAGGAGCACCCCATCAATGTGAACATGCAGCTTCTAGGCTGACTTTGACGCACATTCGTGGCTTGCAATGTGGAGCCTACGAGCTTGGGTCAGCTACCACAGATCTAGAGATCAGCCCTCAATATTACAGCTATGGACACAGTCAAAATGTGCTGGAGTTAGGTGTATTGATATTAAATAGCATAAATCAAACAGAGTAGCAAAGGCTTGTGGGAAAACAGCACTTTGCAAACATCACTGCATTTTCTTGTAGTAACGTCAGCTATTGAGGTGTCCACCTTTTGAGGCAGTATTCCCACTCAGTAAAAATTTTTACTAGTATCTCTGACATTTCCATTTTATCTGACTTAGGAAATATAATCAAGTGATGGATTTGATTCTTACATGGTAAGGATGTTTTATTGTACAACAATTTGGGGGAAAGCTGTCAAAGGATAAAAGGCTATCCTTAAATCAGATGTTTTGGATGTACAAGCTTCACATTGTAACTAGTAGTTCTGATCCTCAGTGCAAACAGTTAAAGGAATGTCTATCTTGCAGTCAGAAGTGTTACAGCAGCTCTAAGAAACAAGCCTGGGCTGGCTTGGTTACTATTAGCAGTTTACTCATAGTGGGGAAAAGCTCAGGATAAACTGAAAAACTGATCCTGGGTCCTGAATATATATAAACTCAGTGATTACTTGGTGCTGAGCTCTGTATTACCATGGCCACAGTGCTGCTGGTACTCACCGAAGGGTATACCGAGTATGTCTTTTATCAGAGGCAGTCAGATGCTTGACAAGTGAAGATGTATCACTGACTGATAACGTACAATAAGAACTGGTTGTGAGATAGTAGAAAGTCAGCTGCAGTCCACAAGAAGTAGAATGGGGCATGTTTTTTCCAAAATTGCTTCTTACAAGAAGAAGTACATCCGGACAGAAAGGAAAATGTGAAGTATTTGAGATATCTACTGTGGGTTATGCTTCTCAAGCCTAAGCTGTTACAGAGAATTTCAGGAGATGAAGTAATTCTAGCTGTGGCAGGAGCTGTCAGTAAGTAACCTTACTGTAGGTACATCTTTTTGTTAACACATGGTCATGCTTGAAAATGTCCTTTAGAAAGGATGTAGTGAACACAAGTTACACAGAATGTAATGGAGAGGTTCAGATGATATAACTTCAGAATTAGTGAAGGTACAACAAAGATGTAATATATTAGTAACATAGGCCCTGAATCTCACTTGTCATAAAGATGCTTTGTCTTGCTGTGATTAAATCAAGTCAAATTTCTCCAATGGAGTAAAAGGTTGTGTCAGACAAGCTTGTGGATTTCTTAATTTTTCAGCCCTATTTACAGTTTGCTTGGTATAATCTGCAGACTGCTCGTGATTAGAAAATATCTCTAAGCAACTTGTAGCACTGTAATAAAGTACATTATAGAAACGATCCAACATTTGCAATTGTATTTGAGTAAAAAACAATGGAGCTGTCAGTGTGCCCAGAATTCCCAAACAAAAGTGATTGTTCAGGTTCGTTCCTTCTCTAAGAACAGATTTATAAAGCACTGATGTTTTGACATAAATAACATTAATGCTGATGACAAAAAGCTCTTCCATTTGCCTTCTAGCAGTGACATTATCTGCCTCTAGGATAATCACGGTGGCAACTAGAAGCTCTGCAGCAGGATTTTCTGGTGCATATGGTAGACAAGAGTACACACACAGCACATTCCAGTTCAGTCAGCAACAACCTCTGAATTGATTTCATTCTGGAACTTGTTTGTTCATAGTCCTGAATATTGCCCACACTGGATCAGTACAGCAGAGCTGTCTGACTTCCAGAGCAACACGGGCTCAGTTTGGAGCACTCATGTTCATAGACTCACAGAATGGTTTGGGTTAGAACGGACCTTAAAGCTCACCCAGTTCCAGCCCCCTGCCACAGGCAGGGACACCTTCCACTAGAGCAGGTTGCTCCAAGCCCCTGTGTCCAACCTGGCCTTGAACACTGCCAGGGATGGGGCAGCCACAGCTTCTCTGGGCACCCTGTGCCAGCGCCTCAGCACCCTCACAGGGAAGAACTTCTGCCTTAGATCTAACCTGAACTTCCCCTGTTTCAGTACATGTGTACCTGTAATGTAGGGAGATTTGGTCCTAATTATAGCCTTTTTTCTCACTTAAATACATTTTCTTTGGGGTGGTAAAGATAAAGAAAACAGGATAATAAATACACTATATTAAAAAAATAATAATAATCTCTTTAGTCCAAAAAAATCTTGAGTTTGGATTAAAAGACAAGTTTATGATTCTAATTTTTTTCTCCACAAACAAAAATGCTAAAAATTCTACTCTACAAATAAGAGTAAGGACTAACAGTGATGGAGATTGACAGTGAAGATGAGGGTAGGGCTGGCTTATTCTTAGGCATATAACTTTGGCCCTTACATTCCCATGCTGAGGTGATGTCAGCAATATTGCCTAAGATTGTATTCTTGGCATAAAATAGCTAAAACTACTGTACTCCTTAAAGTACTTCTTATCAAGCTGGGGATGAAAGGTGGACATTTGCCTGTAAATGGCTAGCTTTATTGATTTAGACAATAATGCTTCTTCATCACAAGTTGCCAAATAAATAAACATGAGTTGCTCCTGAAATAACAGCAAACCATTGGAACTATTTACATCACATGGGCTCTTCTATGACGAGGCAACTTCCCTTCCAAAGGGATTTTAGCACTGGCAAGGTCTGCAAGGCCACAATTAGGAGATCAGGTACAGTTGGAAAGACAGTTAAAAAGCCATGTTCCAAGTCCAGTTGTGCTAATTTCTGTACTATCTCTTAAAGTGGATTAATGACACGCTTCCTCTCCTGAGGCTGAGAGTACACAGTCAAATTCAGCCATCCTGCAGACTGAGCTTGCAGTGAGCTTTTAAAAAGGCTGTAGAGAGGAGAAAGATAACATTTATCAGTTCAAAATAGAGACAGGCAAAAGAAAAGTGTCCTGGCTCCATCTCTCTGTATATTTAGCCGGAGTCATGTTCATGTCAAAAGAAAAAGGCTATTTCCTGTGCTCTCTTCATGGCAGCTAAAGCTCTTGCCCTCTTACAGGGAGCCCTTGGCTTCAAAAGACATGGCAATTCTGCTAGCTCATCTACCCTATAAACTATGGAGAGAAAGGTTGTAAGATGCAGGATGATCATAAAGCCTTTTCTTTAGGAAGATGAGAATTAAAAGGATATAGGGACTCAAAACCCTGCACCTTAAGGCCCAAATAGGTAAGCACACATCCTCCGTTCTCTGAAATACTGGTCTTGACGGCACTTGGATCAATAATGACAGGAAGACTAGCAAAATCCTGTAACACCCACAACTACCGAGCTGACTGAGGACACTTCCAGTACCTCTTGGAAGTGGAGCTTCTCCATTCTTCTCATTCTAAGACATTCTCAGAGCTTCTCTTGGGTGCTCTTCAGGAAGCAGCAAGAGCTGAAGCGGATATGAAGCCTGCTTCCTGTGCAGCAGTTTTGAATCACACACACTTAAGATTAAAACAGATGTGATGACTAGTAAGTTACTGTTTGTTGTATGACAGTTTCTTCACTTATGAAATTGATAGAGAAGTACTTTTACAGCACAGGCCAGGGCAGAAGAGTTAAATGAACAACTCAAATACATCATGTTACACTTGTAAAAAGAAGAGACCATTTGCTACTGATATAAGCAGCCCTTCATGAGAATCTTGTGCATCCTCTGTAACATTCTGGTGGAAGAGAGCTTTATCAATCCATTTATGCAGCAGGAACACAAAGTCCTCTTTTCTTGGTAAGAGAAGATGTGGATCAAAACCCACCTTAATCCGTAAGTTAAAACTTGAAATAAGCACATGAAAATCTCCTTCTGACAGATGAAGACCTAATTTGCACTACACTTCACTATTTGAAAAGTTGGAGTTGGCAAAGACAGGATATATTAGGCCTCACTATGTGGTGGTTAGCCTATCTCCAACACAGTTATTGAGTTGTCTTCCCTTGTATGCCTATTTCCTCTCACCTCTGAACTACTGGTAGGATGGAGGTGAAGAACATCAAATATCCTGAATATGTAGTGAGCAGCAGAAGCTGCTGTTGCTTACTCTTACATCTTTTAACCACCAAACCTATTTGGTCACAGATGTGAACCAAATGGGTTTTCAATCCCCCCAACTCTTCCTTCTAACAACCACACTCAACCTTAGTGTATGTGCCAAAGCACAGTCTCTGTTGATATGTATCTCTCCCTTTCTGACCACACATTCAGTAAGCTAAAAGAGCCATTCACTAAGTTGGAGCTGTCTTTGTCAGTCTGGTTATCTGGTTGATGTTTCACTATGATTTGAATACCAATTCTCTGTCAAGAAGACCATTCTCCACCATGAAGTGCTGTTGTCACTAATGCCTGTCTCACTTGAGCCTTAAGAAGCCTATTTTCTGCAGAATTGCAGGCAAGAGTACAATTACCTAATCATTCTTTACCTGATGCTTCAGACCAGTACCTCTGAACAAAGTGCGAGGTGATTTCCATAACCACAGCTTGCATTAGCAAAAGCAGACTAAGCACTCTGAGCAAACTTTCAGTTCAGTAAGTGCGTGCCACTTTGGAGAGCGCAAACACAATCACTCTTCTTGAGTGTGTCATTTTATAACGGCATATCTTTCTGGTTTAGGATGTAGTTCTAGAACGTACAAAGAATTATATCAGCAAAACCAAAAAGAATTATACCATACAATCACAGACTGGTTTGGGTTGGAAAGGGCCTTAAGATCATCCAGTTCCAACCCCCTGCCATGGACAGGGACACTCCACACTAGACCATGTCACCCAAGGCTCTGTCCAACCTGGCCTTGAACACTGCCAGGAAGAAAGAGACCAAATACCCTGAAACAACAATGATAAACTTTAAATAACAGCACTGCTGACTCAGAAAGATGTTACAGACTCTTATCTGTCCAAAGCAAATCCTAAACCAACTGGAAATACGATAGGAATGGCCACAGAATAGTATGAATTGGGAAGGTTTCTAATAAAATCTAACTAGTTCTTCTGACAGGAAGATTGGGATGACCATGATTGGGATGGTCCTGGAGCTATTCTTTCTGTTCTCAGAGATGTTTTCATTTTCCACCATGTCCTTCCATGTGCATTGAGCCCTCATAAACATTCCTGTGACAGGATCCCTCCTGATTTCCCCAAGGTCTGACTAAACGTGTATAAGGGAGGAAGGAGGGGAACTGTACACAGCTGGACACCCATTCTCAAATCAATTTTTCATCTATATGCTAAGCAATTGATGCAGTGATAGCAAGCTAACCCTGCAGATGGAAGGGAACTCAGGCAATCTCTCTGTTTTGTGATGTATAATTTGTAAAGTTATTCCATCAAGATTTAAGGAAGATACAAGCAGGAGAAAGCACCCTGAAGACTAATGGCATAATCTTAGTCTAACCAAAGCACTCAGTAGAAATGTTAAATAGCCTGAGAAGGAAAGCAAAAAGAAAAGAACTAAGTTTCTGCCTACCCATGTGATGTCCCAGTAACTACTAGCAGAGCCTAAAGGATCAGTCTCAGAAGCCAACTTAAATACAGAAGCAGCTGTGGGAGTATCATTTTTAAAATAGCATAATCTTAATAAAAACATCATTTCCATAACGTTTGGTTATTTTGTAGTTTTATAATGCTTTTCCCATTACAAAAATCTGTGTTTATAGATTCTTTTGCCTTTAAATCTTGGCTGGTGACAAAACTAGTTCCAGATTATCTGGTGGATGCTAAGCACATCATTCCATAAATCTTTTCACATAGTGGATGGGCAGCTCCCCCAAGTGTTTACCAACCATTTCGTGGTGTGGTTTTCAGCAATCTTTGGGCACTCCCACTTTGATACAACAGCCTAGTCCTAGGTAGGTAATAAAACATCTCAGAATACACTAGATAGAGCCTTTGGCACTCAGCAAAATAATGGCATGAAAAACAAATGTGATGGGAGAGTTTCTGGAAGCACCACAAAGGACATACCTTCCCAAGGACAAGGTATTTCCCTGAGTGGATTCATTATTAGCAGCAGGGCACTGTGGAAACCCCTCACAGTGAACTTGTTTTAAACAAATCTGCTAAATAAAGACAGGTGGATTTGCTCCAGGTTAGCATCATTTAGGGAAGGGCAAGCATGGAAAAAAAAGTTTTGTCAGAAGACTGGATCCCAGCTTTCTGGGTACTGTACAGAAGCTATTTTAATGGGATGGTCTGCTGTTTGGAGACTACTTTAGACACATCATTTATGTCAAATGTATGCAGAAAGCAGTGGAGGCCTTGGTTTATCTATAGACATCTTCAGACATAATAATCCATGTGTTAAACTCTATTTTGGTTAAAAATCTCCTTGAGGTATATTGAGCTAAGAGGGATTTCTGAGTAGTGAGTAAACTATGTGCATGTTATTCTCTAGAGGTGGCAAAGCACTAGCTTACTGTCAATGGTGGCAAATGCTCCAAAACAAGATCAAGGTCACCCCACTGCTGCAGGGCAGGATAAGATGCCAGACTTACTTTAGGAACTGATAATGCAGGGTACACAGAAGAAACAAACCCTCTCCTGGCAAGCGCTGACCAGAGTATCCCTGGCACGCTTTACAAACGTAGGTAGTGTGTTTGAATGCTAGGATTCCCTCCACGTTTACATCTCTCACCTTTACATCTTTACATCAGCTTGAACCGCAGCCCTGAGGACATTAGGAAAGGCTCGAGCCACAACTTCCTCCTGATTCCTGGGAGCACTCTGCCACCTACTGTCTATCCGAGCTCTCTGTGGTTGCAGCTTTCCACCTACATCGTAAGAAAGCTTGTTTTCAATGGGATTTAGCACACTTTGATGACAGGCAGGTTACTGTCAAATGAACAGATCTTGCTGCCTCAGAAAGACTTCCCTACACACCTCACTAAGGGATCAGTCAGTAATTTCTTTCCCAGGCAAGCCCTCCTGTTCAGTCATATGCAAAGGCTAAACTTCAGAGGAGGATTATGTTTTCCTGACCTTCTGTTAGTCTGTATTCATCTTAATCTGTGCTTAACTCCTGTATTCAGCTAATGCAACAGAACCCATAAACGGAAGAACATGAGGACAAATGTCTTTGATCGATCTAGTTGTTGATTTAGCTTTGCTATATTTCATTTAATAGAATGAAAGAAATAAACTGGGTTGGAAAAGACCTTTAAGCTCATCCAGTCCAACCGTTGCCCAGCACTGCCAAGGCCACCACTAACCCATGGCACTGAGGGCCTCGTCTACACGGGGTGTGAACACTTGCAGGGACGGTGACTCCAGCACTGCCCTGGGCAGCCTGTTCCAATGCCTGAGCACCCTCTGGGGAAGGAATTGTTCCTCAGCTCCAGTCTAAACCTCCCCTGGTGCAGCTTGAGGCCGTTTCCTCTTGTCCTGTCACTTGTTCCTTGGGAGCAGAGACCGACCCCACCTCACTGCAACCTCCTGTCAGGCAGCTGTAGAGAGCGATAAGGTCCCCCCTGAGCCTTCTCTTCTCCAGACTAAACCCCCAGGTCCCTCAGCCGTTCCTCATCACACTTGTGCTCCAGGCCCTGCACCAGCTCCGTTGCCCTTCTCTGGCCCCGCTCCAGCACCTCAATGTCTCTCTTGCAGTGAGGGGCCCAGAACTGAACATGGGATTTTAACACAGTATTTCCATGCTGACCACAGATTTTACACCAGCATTTTCTCACTTCTTGTTGGTTACAGTTATGAATCCATCCCATGATATCTGGCCACTCAGTCTGGCACTGGGAATTTCAGTTGGGGATTTTTCAAGATTTTGTCATCTGAAGTCAAATGCTGGTCACAAACAGATGCAAGCTTTCCATGCGAAGTCAACAAAAGACATACTTGTTCTAGATTTCAGGCCTAGCAAGCTTGAAACTTTGCAGTATTCTAATTCTGGGAAAATCTAAAACATAAAAATTCTAAAACCAGAAGCTATTAAGGACATGGAGCTGTTGGAGCAACTCAGAGGAGGCCACGAGGATGACCAGGGGCTGGAGCACCTCCCATATGAAGACAGGCTGAGAACATTGGGGCTGTTCAGCCTGGAGAAGAGAAGCCGCGTGGAGACCTCAGAGCAGCTTCCAGTGTCTGAAGGGGCTACAAGGCTGCTGGAGAGGGACTCTTCATCAGGGACTGTAGCGGTAGGACAAGGGGTGATGGGTTCAAACTGAAACAGGGGAAGTTCAGGTTAGATCTAAGGCAGAAGTTCTTCCCTGTGAGGGTGCTGAGGCGCTGGCACAGGGTGCCCAGAGAAGCTGTGGCTGCCCCATCCCTGGCAGTGTTCAAGGCCAGGCTGGACGGGGCTTGGAGCAACTTGGTCTAGTGGAAGGTGTCCCTGCCCATGGCAGGGGATTGGAACTGGATGATCTTAAGGTCCTCTCCAACCCAAACCATTCCATGATTCTATGATTCTATGATTAATGGATAAGACTGTGGTAATATCAGAAATGTCTCGTGGCAAGGAAATTTCCATCTCCAAGTTTTCCTTCAAGATCTTGTACTATTGTAACTACTGAAGATTATGATATACCGAAAGCAAGGTAACTTGCAACAAATATATACTGCTTTTAATAGTAGTAATCACATCTTAAAAAAGGTGTTTCTTGAGGTAGCTGAAGTTAATCATTAACTTTGTGTGGCCTTCTGAGTACAGCACAATGCTACTTGAAGTACGTCCAGACGGCGCATGAAGAAGGGACACACAAGAGTATACATTAAACAAAAAAAGTGAAGACAATGTGAAGACATGCACTATACTTGCAGCCACCCCCTTGGAGATCCTCACCTGTGTGATTACTCATCATATATGCTTAGTTCCATTGACTCTGATCACTCACACTGAGAGTACTTGGATAAGCAAAGGCTTGCAGAGATAGGTCCTCCTAGATGGTAAGGGCACGAGCATTGAAAACAAGCAACTGGTGAGATGCAAACATCGCAAATTTGGGGTAGGGATATTCTCTCTAGGAACTTCCCTTCTAGGGGAAAAACCCAAACCAACCCAAGCCACAATGAAACAGTAATATTCTGCATAGGGATGCACGCAGTCAATAGCTATCAGGACCTGTGTCGTGGTTTGAGCCCAGCCGGTAACTCAGAACCACACAGCCGCTCGCTCACTCCCCCCCCCTCCCTTCTTCCTCCCCCCGCTCCCGGAGGGATGGGGAGGAGAATGGGAAGAATGCAACTCCCACGGGTTGAGATAAGAGCAGTCCCGCAACTAAGGTATAACACAAAACCACTACTGCTACCACCAATGATAATAACGATTAGTGAAATAACAAGGGGAGAGCATACAATTGCTCACCACCTGCCGACCGATACCCAGCCCGACCCGAGCAGTGATCTGGGCCTTCCGGGTAACTCCCCCCGGTTTATATACTGGGCATGACGTGCTGTGGTATGGAATACCCCTTTGGCTAGTTTGGGTCAGGTGTCCTGTCTCTGCTTCCTCCCGGCTTCCCCTCCTCCCTGGCAAAGCATGAGACTGAGAAAGTCCTTGGTTGGAATAAACATTACTTAGCAACAACTAAAAACATCGGTGTTATCAGCGTTGTTCCCAGGCTGAAAGTTAAAAAACACAGCACTGCACCAGCTACTAAGCAGGAGAAAAATGACTGCTATAGCTGAACCCAGGACAACCTGAAAGTAAAAGGAAACAGAACCTCAAGTGATGAGCTTGTTACAAGTTGGAACGTTGTCAAACCCAGCTTCAGTTTCCTTAGTTTTGTTTTTAATCAGCAAGGTCCATGCTGTGGACCTGGTTCACTGGCTGAACTAAACTACGTTTAGGGCCATGACTGAACAGTTTTTCTTTTATCTGCCGAGCACTGAGTCATCTCTGTGCTTCTGTCAAACACTCTATTAGTGTTCCTAATAAACTGCCTGCACCAGATCTCTAAGTATTGGTCAGAGAGAAAAACAAATTCTCTTAAAGACGTAATTTCTCGCCACTTTTACATAAAAAAAGAGCAGAAAATAAACAAATCCAATATATGAGTTTCTCTTAATGACTACCAAAATGCTTAGTTTATTCAAATTCAATAAAACAACATGCAGTTTTAGGCTGTTTCTGTATAGAACATGTTCTTGACTTCAATCTTTTGCACAGAAAAGTTTTCTTGTAAGGGTCAAGTCGAATAATTACCACCTTATGAAAGATTCGGTTTGACCATGCTCAGTGCCTTTTTTGGTAACAAACCACTTATTCTGCATATTGTGAGGAAAAAGTATCAGTGAAAAGCTCGAGCGATTATGAAAGTGATTTATACACTCATTAATTTTATTTGTGACACTGCAGTAGTGGAAGAGAAATAATAAACCATGAATTGTCAAAATGGAATTTGGACCTAGAGCAGAAACAAAAGAATTCTGTGCTTGTATGATAGAGAACATGCACCTTTTCATGGCTGCTAGGATGTCACCTCAACTGGGGTTCAAGCATTTTTAAACATCTTAGTCTACCCTCCTCTCAAGTGGATAGCACTGCTGGCAAATTAATCAAGTGTACTAGCTAACTTCAGTTCACTGTTATTTATCAAATAACTAATTAATCCCTATAGTCCAAACCTGTTTTATTACTATAATGCAATAATAATTCAGTATTTTCCAGAAATAGAGGTGTAAATGGGGATATATTCAAGTTTCTTTTCTTACACGCCTCTCTGCCATACACTAAAAATGGGACAGCAGAAGTTTAGGGAAATTTGCCCAAAACCTAAAGCATTAATAGTATCATTACAAACTAGCATTAAATAAGATTACATAAGTATCCATATGCTTATGCTTAGAAACAACAGCATGTGCCTTACATACCATTTGCTGGTCACGATCTGTGTCAAAGCAAAGCAAAAGGAGTGGGAAGAGAATGTGGATAATATACTGCCTGAAATGGATGCTAGAACTGGTGTTAACTTGCTGTGTGCACTTCTGCCTGGCTTCTGGTGCTTTCTCAGACTCATAGGCTTCTGTTTCCATTCATTTTGACCCAGTGATCTGATTACAGATCATTTTAAGGATATTAAAGGCAAAACACCTTTTGGTCGTCAGAAGCAACACTTCTGAAAACTGAAATGTTGGTATCTCTGAAGCAACAAGAAATTGGTAAGGAACTTAACAACTCCGTCATAATGAGAGAAACGAAACCAGCAACAGCATGAGGAAAACGAAGGTGAAACTGTAAAGACCTAAGAAAAAATATCTACCAACCCAAAGGAAAACAGAAATTTCCAAAGTCCTGCTTCTGCTTGTTACAGAAAAAGGGAAAGAGCCTGAAAATCCTGCTGACTGATGCTTTTTTTGTGACTCACTGTGCCTGGCATTCTTACAGTGAAGGTGTCATTCAATAACAGGGGAAAAGCAAACCATTAGCTTCTCCATGCCTGCGGGTTGCAATGCAGGAGTTCAGCGTTACTGCGGCACAATGCTACACTCTCCTGTTGTTAACATGGATGTAAGCTGATTATTGCTGTAAATGGCTCATAACATGAGCTTCATAAGCACATCACCTGTGCCCATCTTCCAAGGAGAAGGCATGTTGCCTGGGGATATTCTCCACCCGTGTTCAGACCAGCACTAGTGATCACTGGTGTTGCACAGTGAGCTTCATACATTCATTGTATGACTGAGAGCTTCATACATTCATTGTATGACTTGACCAGACCTCTTGCCTGTGCACAACAGGGGTGGGAGCATATCCCTACAGGGAATACCAGTGCCCACCTCCATGGGTTCAAATCTGTTGTTTTGCCCCATGGATTCCACCATGTCATCATCTGCACGAGCACCAGCAATGATTCACATGCCAAAAGACAATATTCCAGATGTCCCATTTCTTAACCTGCTGCATTTGCCTGCCAAGCTGAATAATCTAGTCTGTGCTTCAGCAAAGAGCCTCCTCAGCATGCTACCCAAAGGGCAGCAGCCACCCTCCTCTGCTTGTCTGGATCCTGCTTGCTCCAGGTCTCCTTGGTGCTACAGAGACAAGGAGGTCAGTGACTTGTGGGCCAGCTGGAGTTTCTTGGCCCTGTAGTACCAAGGAGACTTGGTGGCTGCCTGTCCTGACCTGCAGGCCCTGCTCTAGCCAACAGCTCTGAAATCACAGGAGGGTTTAATGTCTTAATACCAAATTTACTTATTTGGAGGTATTTGACATGATGTTGGATTTTGATTTAGAACAGTGGTACAGCATTATGCTGAAATCACAACACAAGCATGATGCAATGATTGTAAGATAAAGTGGAATCACAATACAACCTGATTCCCCATGGTAGCCTCTACATGCTCCACTGTAACAAAGAGGAAGGTTTTGTCCTAATTCGAGAGGTTCCAAACCAGGGATTGAATGAAAACAGTCTGGAACTGTTTAGAGAGCCTGCAGAGTGAGGCATTCTAGCATTTTTTTTCTAGCAGTTTGCATTCTGATGCTTCATTTCTAAGAATGAAAATTGTGGGTTTTTTTCCACGGTAAGTCATTTTAGCCAGTGCTTATGAAGGACAAAGCTTGTACTTCATGAAATCAAGTCCTGGAAGTTGTCAGGGGGAAAAGGAGAGCCTGCATAAGGCTGGGAGCTATCTAGGGTAATTGTGCACGACCTTTCAGATCTGAGATCTGTCTGCATTGAGGAGGAGGCACATCTCCCAGGATAAAGGCTTCTTCTGGCCTTCAGTTTCAGGTTTAAATGGCAATTAAACTGGACGTACCTTGTGCCATCAGTGTGTGATATGCCAGCTCTGCCATGCAGGGACAGGGCAGCTTCATGTGCCACCTTCCACGGTGGGAAGTTACACCAAGATGTAAAGCTACACAGGGTAATATAATCTAAAATACCACTGCTGATGATTTTTAGACATTCTGACTGAAGTGAGGTGAAAGCAAAGCCACTACAATTAACTGTCAATTTTCCAAGGTAAAAAAGGGATGGGGGCAGAAAGCAGCCTTGTAAAGTGTGTTTGCTATAAACCATACAGATATGAAGCTATACTAACCTTTGAAAGCCTTGTTAACAGCTTCTATGAAGGGGGTAGATTTTAAGCAGCAACATCCAAAATGTGAAGAGCTGCAGGTGTTGTGCATCCCATTTTCTGTGCCATGGTGCTGGAGCCAGGGGGGTCTGGTGAAATCTAGGAATAAAACAGTTGAATGCTTTGAGCAGTTGAATACAGCTCAGCAAAGCAGATCTGTGCCTGTCTGCCAGGAAACAGGTAACTGCACTCTGCTGTTTAATTGAACTTTCATGAAACTAAAACATACTTTGGTAAAATCCACCATGAAAAAGTGTTCTGCTTATGGATCCTGCATACAGGGGATCAAGCTATTGGGGGTGGGTATCTCTATCAGGTATACAGGTAATGCTTGAGATTAAATTGTTATAAAACCAACAAAACTTCCACATATTCTGCAATTTAAGATTTTTTTTAGCCAGAAGTCTTTTCACTGCAGCTGCTGTTATTGGTAGTGATCTGTTCATAGATGGATGAGAGCTGGGGAATGTTATCAGGCCACAAAATGTTCTCCTGTTTTTGCAAGACCCCCTTGCAGCTGTATCATTCATACATGGTGAGTCTGCACTTCCCAGCTACAGCCATTCTAAACAGCAAAGAGCATAATATTGGACTATGGGAGGGCTTTTACTAAAAACAGGAAAAAGGGAAGAATCCTTCTGATTCACGTTGTTTTCATGAGGTCAGAATATCACTGTCCCGGCCTGGACGTTATGGCATCATAATCCCCTCTGTCCCTCTCTGTGTTTGAGGAACAGTTTATGTGTGATGGAGGAAAGGCTAGATATTCTCAAGAACACTCTTCCTCTTTGAAAACAGTAAGAATTTGTGGATTCTGTGAGGCACTGTGGGCAAGGTTAATGATTCCTGTTTGCTGCTTCCTTCACAATTATTTTCACTGGGCATTACAACCTCACTCTTGCTTCTAATGTTGTGACTAGACCCCAGGCTAGGGAATCAGAGGATTAGTACTTACTTTTCCTCTAGATGCTGTACAGGCTGAAGTGGGGAATCAAGCACATACAAGTGACTCCCTCATAACTCTCACTGATAGAAACTGCAGTGCCTAAGCAGAGAACCTGCTGCTTGGGTTTGGGGGGTCCTTTTGGTTTGGATGACCAAATTTAGATACCTGGGAGGCACCACGGCCATAGATATCTTCAAGGAACCTGGCTGTGACTCCCCAAGTAGTTCTACCAAAAAATTCCTCTGACTGATTTTTCCTACTGTCCCACTAATTCACTCTGCTCCTGAAAACCTCTGAACAGTGTCCGAAGGCACTCTTTTGGAAGAAAGGTCGGGGGTTTTTGTTACCTGAATTGCTGAACATAAATCTTGGCCATTCTGTCAATCTCCAGTTTCTCAAATTAGCAGCATTCCTGTTCCTGAGCGAGTACTGAAATTTAACTCAGCCCTTTCCACAAGAATCAACCTTCAACAAAGAAATTGCCAAAGAAATTGACAATTCAAAGTCTTAAGTGTTTGAATTTCACAAGGTAGGAGCATGATCTCAAATATGCAGGCTGAATCAATGGGCTGTGGCCAGTGGGATGAGGTTCAACAAGGCAAAGTGCTGGGTCCTGCATTTGGGGGACAACAGCCCCATGCACCACTCCAGGCTTCGGGCAGAGTGGCTGGAAACTGCTCATGGAAAAGGACCTGGGGGTGCTGATTGATGGAGCTGAACATGAGCAGCTTGTGCCCAGGCAGCCAAGAAGCCAACAGCACCCTGGCCTGTATCAGCACCAGTGTGGCAGCAGGGCCAGGGCTGTGACTGTCCCCCTGTGCTGGGCACTGGTGAGGCTGCACCTCGAATCCTGTGTTCAGTTCTGGGCCCCTCACTGCAAGAGAGACATTGAGGTGCTGGAGCGGGGCCAGAGAAGGGCAACGGAGCTGGTGCAGGGCCTGGAGCACAAGTGTGATGAGGAACGGCTGAAGGACCTGGGGGGTTTAGTCTGGAGAAGAGAAGGCTCAGGGGGGACCTTATCGCTCTCTACAGCTGCCTGACAGGAGGTTGCAGTGAGGGGGGGTCGGTCTCTGCTCCCAAGGAACAAGTGACAGGACAAGAGGAAATGGCCTCAAGCTGCACCAGGGGCGGTTTAGACTGGAGCTGAGGAACAATTCCTTCCCCAGAGGGTGCTCAGGCATTGGAACAGGCTGCCCAGGGCAGTGCTGGAGTCGCCGTCCCCGCAAGTGTTCACACCCCGTGAAGACGAGGCCCTCAGTGCCATGGGTTAGTGGTGGCCTTGGCAGTGCTGGGGAACGGCTGGACTGGATGAGCTTAAAGGTCTTTTCCAACCTGGTTGATTCTATGATTCTATGTAAGGCATGTAAAAACGACACGATGTGGGGTCACTTACACTGAATAAGCCTGCAATCATGGAATCATCAATCATTGTACACTATCATCTGGTTTGGTTCTACTGTTCATAAAAAGAGACAGGGAAAGAATCAAATGGCAATTCTGCTTTTTTACAGGAGACTGTTTTCACTAAGAGATACAGGATTTTTAAAGCTTGTGCCAGGATACTTGGAAATTACACACAACAATATCCAGGAAAAAACCCACATTAATTTACTTTCAACCAGTCAATTATTAGAAACAGACAGATGTTGCAAAAATAAATGAATCCATGTTTTGGAGCCTTCAGACAGTGCACTGAAGAATGGCACAGCAATGTCAATATGGAAATTAATATATCTGGAGCTTGAATAATAGAGTTCATATAGCTACGTAAATTTGGGGGTAGCAAACTGAGCAGTGTGGATAGAACACAGCATTGCATACACGTTCATTCAATGAGTCCTTTCATCTTGTGGAGTGAATAAGGCAAAGTTCCCATGGGGAAAAAATGGTACATAAGCATGCAAGTATGTGAAAAGGCAACCCTCATCTTCTGGAATTTTTAAACTCTTAAAATCTTTTGGGATTATCGTGTCAATACTGCACATCTGCTTATGTGTGTAGATGTCTAATTCTCTAGGTTTATTTCAAAGATCCACATAATTATGCTGTGGGATTTTATCATATACCACATCCAGATCTGCACCACAGCTCTCTGACAAGAGAACTAACAGTAACTAGCAAGTTGACATCCCTAGAGAGGATGTTAAATACCTTTGGGCATTGGGTTTCTCAGCTGGAGTCACCCTGGAGAAGCCACTGTGGGTACTACTTCTTTTGCCCTGTCTTTTTCAGCCTATTGCTCTCCTAAGCCCTTTCTCCCTCTCCTCACTTCTACACTTGACTCTTCCTGCAATCCTGTGCTGACTCAGCTCCTTCTCCTCACAGAATTCTCCAGCTGAGCCCCTGATTATTCTCGGTCTTGCCTCTCAGCTACCTGTACCATTTGCAGTGTTTCCCTATGCCAGATCTAGGTGTCTCTCTTCTTACTCTTCTCCTTTCACTTTCCTTCTTCTGTGAGTTGCCTGTACTTGTCTTCCTCTGAAAAATTCCTCCCTCCATCAGGGCTTCGTCTCGTCATAGTCTATAATTTTTTTCAAGTTTTCTAAAATTGCAGCCTCACAGCCCTTCCCATCTGCCTAGTTCTCAGGTCTGGCATGTTGAAGCTGAAGGTCACTCCCTTTCTCCCCTCTCAGCTCTTCCAAGGCCTTTATCAATCCTACCATTCCTATATGCAAAACCCACTCCTACCACATTGGCCCCAACTAGCACCTGCTCCCCAGTTTCAGTCTTCCTTTCCTATGCTCCACTTTCTTCTTTTCCTAGGCCCCCTGCCTTTCTTACGGTCTGCTCCTTCTTCAGTTTTTTAGGCCCTTCCACTGCAGGGGCTGTGTGTCAACATCAGGAAGACAAAAAGACCAGCATATCTTCAGTACTTTCTATCACAAAACAGTCCCCAAGAGCCAGACATTTCCAAAAGCAGTTTACCTTAAGCAGGCTTGCAGCACCAAGACGAAGCCAAGTATTTGGAAGTTTTGTCATATTTTATCACGGTTTTCACTGGCCACGTGTGAATGGAGTTTGTTCAGATGTACACAACCTGGTTAAATACAGCCAAAAGAGAAGGGGGTTACAGACTTTATAATGGTTGCTTGTTTTATAAGCAATAAACAATATGTTCCTCCTTTGCATTTTCCTTTGAAAAAATACAGCCACACATTTTTAAACAATGGAATTCTGTTAATAATTGTCACATCATTGTCCACGGCTATTAAGATCCATGGAAAGACTCATTGTGCTATGAATTACAACTGAGATATTCAGTAAATCTATTACATTCACTGTTCTAATCTATTACATTCACTGTAAATCTATTCACATTCACACATTCCAGATGTACCCACATAAATGACTAAGACTGGATTGCAAGTAATACTGAAACCTACTGAGAGGTAAAAGAGTTAAAAACAATAGGTAGATTATCTTCAAAAGACACACCAAACAGACCAGGGCTCTAGGTGGATGAAGAGATCAAAAGTTAGCACAGCAATATTTACTGCACATATGTCGATGCCAAAATGAAAGAGTTATCCAGAGGGCTTTTTGTAGCTAAAAGAAATGGTATGAATATGAATAAATTTAGCATGAATCACTGTATTGAAGATGCTCCTTATTAATAATTCAACAAAATTCAGTAACAGTATCATGAAGTTCATTAGTTTAGGCTGCAGTTATTACCAAGCTATTACCTGAGGTAACAAACAACTTATCATTTAATGAGTGCATCAGGAAACACAGAATCATTAATAGGGAGCACACAGAAGTTATCTCTGAATTAACCTCACAGAGAAGATAACTTATCAGTGTTATCTGTGTTTATTTTTAGACAACATATGTCAAGATAGATAAAAATCTGATTTGAGCTTTGAACTCCTGGCAAATGTCAGCATGGTTTTAGTGCACTTTTGGGGTAACAAAGAGTAGAACAAAGACTGATGCAGTAATGTGGGTCTGATTTCCAGAAGAGCCTCTGTGTAACCTGTATTTTGGCATCTGCAACAGATTAGGAGTAACAGTGACAAGATTCAGGAGGGAGGTTTTCAAAGGTATCTTACTGCATTGGCTTCAGGTGGGATTTGTACATTTACCCCCCCCCCCCCCCATCCCTTTGCAAATGCTTCTGTTACCCTCTATCAGTCAAGTCCTATAAATAGGTATCAAAGTATTATTGTTATGGTTATCTGGCAACCTAAAAATACAATTATTAAGCATATTCTCTCTTAATTATCTTTAATTTACACTAAGCTGTGGTGTACCACTTAGACAAAATCTTTAAGAAGACTGGATAGATCCCCATCACTTTATGGCAGAAAACCAGCAGCTGGCCTCAAAGTGGATGGTCCTGCAACCTCCTACACTGTAAATATGTTGTAAATGAGAAGATGAAGTAACTAGTCCCAATTCTACTAGGAACTTATTTTCTAGTAAGACAAGGAAGGGTGAAAGAACCTCACCTTTCTCTAGAAAGCTGTCACAAAATTCTGCCCCATCATTAGAATCAGTACTGGGAAAGGGGGTTGACTTGTCCTTTGCTCCCTGCATGCAGGCTGGGTAGAAACTTGTTCTTTGTTTTTGCTATAAACCACAACGTACCTGTTTGAAAAACAACAGGAACTCTGCTATTATAGGTTGTTTTTACAATTATCATAGTTACTGTTGCTGCAGAGAATCCTAGCACTGGCTCTCCACTGTATCTGTACTGTGTTTGAAGAATTCATCCATCCTTAACCACAGTCTTTCAGATTAGGTGCTGATCACAGAAATAGCCAGTGCACTGTTAATTATTCAGTACTGGACTGGAACTCTTTATTCCTTCTGGAGTTCAGAAATTGGATGGTAAGGAGAGACTTTGCTCTCTACACTGGAGGTGGGCTGAGCTTGTATGCAAATGACAGTATTTAAACTGACAAGCTCAGACTGACATTCTTCAGATTAAAGATCCAGAAGTAATGAAGATGGGTTTGCTTCTCCAAAGGGGACTGCAGAAACCTAACATTTTATCTTTCAGGAAGGCATCAAAGCTATGCTTTCTTATTCTTGTTTTAATAATGACAGTGGGTCTAATGTGGCTCCTCACTCTTTAAGTGACTGGGAAACATACGGGTGAAACACTACCCGTGTCACAGCTAATAATAAAAATGCCATTGACATTAATAGAGCGAGAATTTTATTCACTGTTTTGTTCTTAAATAGCTTTTTAAAATAAAATTGTAAGCTTTAAAATAGGAAGATGGTGTTAAACCCCACAACTTTTGCATTCCAGGCTTTCCACAAATCTTTAGGTAAACAGAAAACCAAGAAACACCCAGTAGTAGCAGCTCACAAGAAAAAATGACCAAGAAAACTAGAATGCTGTTGTCTACACACAATTATAATTTCACCCATGCTTTACAATTAAACAGTTATGAAATCCTGATCTACTTCAGTTTCTGAAAGATGTTTCACCATGTTGTACAATATCATTTCCATAACTTCCTGTCTCAACTGCTAAACACACCTTTCCTGTTTGCTTTCTTTCTGAATAATTATTTAAAAATTATTATTCCATTTTCTTTTGGATCTTCTCACTGTTAACCTGTATCCTCCTTTCCTTTTACCATTCTACTGCATTATAACCAAAGGTAACTTCACCACTTACACAGAAGCATGTCCAAAAATAGAGGTAGCGTAAAAAGGAAAACAGACAGTAAATACACAGTTTATTGCTGAAATACTATTCTGAGCTCAAGAAATATGCTGAAATATAATCTATGTTGTCAGATTAAAATCTGGCTATGAATATATTGATTACTAGTTTGTTACACCAATTTCATCATGCAAATGTAATTCTTTAGCCTCAAGTAATAGACATCCAACAAGTTATCGCTTTGCTTGCTGTGTTTTACCTACCTATGCTAACCACACAAAAGCACTAAACCAGAATATAACCCCCTGAACAACAACAAAAGAATAACCCTCCAAGCCAACTAATCAACAACAGAAAAAAAAATCCCTCCAAGCTCCTCCAAAACATCTTCCATGCACTCAGCCAAAGAAACTTTTCTGAATCATATCACCTCCATCTGACATTACATTTCTGCAATTCCTAGTATGTCAATAAAACTCTTTTTCATCCTCAAAATTCTGTGTCCAAAAGTAATTCATTATCCTCCCCAATGTAATGTTATTTTACCAGTGTCCCAGACTCAGAGGACTAGAGTTATCAAAAGAAGGACTTACTAATATTTAAATATTTTATGTAAAATATATTACAACAAAATGGATATTAAAAATTAGCAGCATACTGCCTGTAATTTTAATCTTAATTTTTTTCTAAAAGATAAATAGTTCTATTTGTTCCTCAATTCTCACTTGGCCGAGGGACCTGAGGGTTTAGTCTGGAGAAGAGAAGGCTCAGGGGGGACCTTATTGCTCTCTACAGCTGCCTGACAGGAGGTTGCAGTGAGGGGGGGTCGGTCTCTGCTCCCAAGGAACAAGTGATAGGACAAGAGGAAACGGCCTCAAGCTGCACCAGGGGAGGTTTAGACTGGAGCTGAGGAACAATTCCTTCCCCAGAGAGTGCTCAGGCATTGGAACAGGCTGCCCAGGGCAGTGCTGGAGTCACCGTCCCTGCAAGTGTTCACACCCCGTGTAGACGAGGCCCTCAGTGCCATGGGTTAGTGGTGGCCTTGGCAGTGCTGGGGAATGGTTGGACTGGATGAGCTTGAAGGTCTTTTCCAACCTGGTTGATTCTACGATTGGCAAACTTTAAGAACACTATTTTAAAGAAATGGCATGGTAAGCCCATGTGTTCTAACGTGAGTCATGTTCCAAAATACTTACATCTTCAGGCATTTTAAGGCGAGCGTGGTGAGCTGTTACAATGCTGCTGTAGTTTATATCATCTCTGGCAAGTCTCATGTCCGCTATGGAGTGTGGGAAGCTGACGGAGAGCTTAACGGTCCCGTTAACAACTTCTGACGGTGGTCAGGCAACCACACAAGCAAGAGTTCGGAAACATTTAATGCGGCTTTCGATGTTATTTCGGCAATTACAAAACAATTCACCTCAGACACGACCCCCCCACGCCTGAGGCACCGAGCCCGCGAAGCCACCTTCGCGCGGCGGCGGCTCTGCGCATGCGCACGGCGGCCCCGCCCCGGCTCAGGGCAGGGCAGGGGCGGGGCGGGGGAAGGAGGGCGCGGCGGCCGGGCCCGCGCGAGCGAACGTGTCAGCTGACCGCGTCCCGTGACGCCGCCCGGGCTCGACGGCGGCTGCGTGGGGAGGGCGGTCTCGGTGCCGGAGCTAAGATGGCGGCCTCCAGCGCCAGGCGCTGAGGGAGCTGGAGCGGTGTTAGCGGCTGCTGCCGGGCCAGCTGAAGGCTGAGGGGCGAGGGCTCCGCTCAGCGGCCCTTCGCCCTTATCGCCGGCAGCGGCGGGAAGCGCAGTGCTGGTGGGGGCAGGTCCGGGCAGCGCAGGCTCCCTGGCCAGGTAAATCCCAGCGGCGGGGGAGGCGAGCAGGAGGCGGCGGCCCCCCCCGCCCTTCGCCTCCTTATAGCCCCGGGCGGGCCGTTCGGCACCGAGGTACCATCGGGGCCGTGCGGGTGAGAGCGGTGCGGGGAGCGAGGCAGCGCTCTGCCGCCGGGGGCAGATGCTTCCGCCCGCGAAGCCCCCCGTTTCTTGCCCCAGCCATGGAGGGGCGAGGGGCGGGCTTCGGGGGGCGGCCGAGGCCTGGGGCGGCGAGCACCCGGCTCCTCCCCAGCTGTGGAACCTGCTTTATTGCACTGCCGAGCCCTTCTCTTCCTGTGTCTCCGAGCAGAGGAGAGGCTGGGCTTTTCTCCAGCCTCAGCCTGCCTGGTGCTTCACTGCTCTGTGCCTGATGCAGCTTCTGTAGCCGTGGGGCAGAATTTGTCGCTTTCTTAGATTGAGTACTAGTGTGTCCAGTGAGAAAAGATATGTTACTTTTCTCCTTCTGGCCTCAGATCAAAATATACCCATCATAAGGTGCTCTGGGAAATAATTTATGAAGAGTGGGAGAGATGAGAAGGAGACTTGCTCTCACAAAGATGAGATTTTATGTCTTTTTTGAGTGTTAATAATATGTCTGAAGAGCATGAGCAGAACTGGATATGTCTTTCAGAAAACCTACTCCTAATGTGCTTATTTTTCCGAAAGATTTTGAATTTCTCCCATGGATGCTTTTTACTTGCTTTTTTGTTTTCCGCAAGCCAAAACAAGCCAGCATCCTAAATGGTTTTCTGCCTGCAGTGAGCTGCACGCAGTCTTTGAGATAGGTTTTTTTCCTGTCAGGTGGTGTGGAGCTTGCACCTTGATAGCTGTGTCTCTGCTGAGGGCCAGGCTCTGAGCTGTAAAAATGTTGGGGTGGGGAGGATTTGTTCTGTTTTCAGCTTAGTGCCCTCAAGCCCAATGAATGCTTGAGCATGCTGCTCGGAGGGAAACGTAGGCATATACATTTATTTAGAGTCTTGCTATTAGTGCACCTATTCTCTGCCCTGTGGTTGCTTTTGAAGTAAATGTAATCTGAAATGTATTTTTGCTTTCTCTCTTGTGCTCTTTCGTAAATCAGATCTATGGCAGTGAGTCTGAGAAGCTGAGTAGATAGCTGCTTTGTTTCCTATTACTTAACACCAATTAAGTAATACTGTGTTTCACAAAATAGTCCTTGCTTTAGAACTTAAGTTCTTTGAAGTCAAAGCCTTTTCTTGTTAATTGAGATTGTCTATGCAGGCCACTTGCATGCAGTTAGATCCATAGAAAAGGAGAAAGGCTGTTGAAGGGATGCTAGTGGCTCAAGTTTCATCTTTGAATTGTGTTAGGAAGATGCTGTTCAAACAGTCTGCTGTGGCTTAGTTCAAAATAACAGGACCAGTGTTGTAGATGTAAAAACCATGCTTGGCTCTAGCTGGCTTCAGTTTCTAGATATGCATCTTGGTCTGATTCCTGCCTGTTAAATGCAGCCAAGTGCCAAAACACTTAACCAGAGATTACTGACTCCTTTGCATTATTGCTGATAGGTTTTTTCCACTTGCAGATTTCAGAGTCTCAGAGCCGAGGGTCTGTCCCTGTGTAGTGCAGAGTTTCCAGGAACTTTACCTTGCCTTTTAGCCTTGCTGGAACAAACTTCTCGGAAGGTTTATTTTGTATGTTTGGCTCACTCCTCTGGGAGTCATGGTGGTATTTTTCGGCTTCCAAACACGTATCTGTCCTGAGGGACTGAATCACTGGGTATTTCCAGATTTGAAGCAATATGCTGGGGATTGGTCTGAAGGGCCAGATCTGTGTTTCAGACTGAGCAGGTGACGTGTGTTTGAAGCTCAGTAAGTGAAGCTTCCCGAGTTAATGGAGTAATTCTTCAGTGGCATTCAGCTATATCTTGCAGTGTTAACCTTCAACTGTTCAACCTCTTGATTTGCATCACAAAAATATTCTCATGCCATAAAAAACTTAACAATTATCCTACCTCACTAGTAAGACTTAAAATAGGACAGTATTCTTGGGAAGTATGACAAGATGGTCAAAATATGACTGAAAAGGAGCACCTTTTTTTCTTCACCCTGTTAGCGAGTAAACCATTCTGTTCTGGCACTGACCTGCCTCGCTGGGGAATGAGATTGGTTCATTGGTACAGCAGCGTGCTAATGTAGATGGAAAAGCAAAACAAGTCTGGAAGATACTGCTTGTCCTCAGTGAGGGAATGGAGCAGTCAGCTGGAGGATGGACCATGACTTCTGGTAGTAGTGAGGTTGAAAGTCTCAGCCTGTTTGCAGCCTGGACCACTGAAGGTGGTGATGCTGCTATGAGTGTGGCAGACTGTGCTAATCCTCTGTTAAGGATCTGGTGGGTCTCATGTCTTTCTCCTTCCCTTGCAAAAAGGGCTGTGTGTTCCTGCACAACAGGTAAGAAATCTCAGTTTCCACAGGTAACGAGGCTGTAGAACTTAAAGAGCAGAGTACTGTTTAGAGACAAGGAAAAAGTTTAGTGTTTGTTAAAAAGAATCTGGCTGAAGGCAGAACTGCCAGTTAGCACACACAGCACTGAAAGAGGCAGTCAGCTAAAGCATTTCAGTGCAGAAAAAATCATGTATTTAAATAATGCCTTTAAAGCTACACAGGAGTAGAAGACTGAAAATCAGGCTCCAGACCTTTAAGCTAAAAGGGAAGTGTGTAGAACCCCAGAACCTTGGTGGATTTTTTTCATTTTTGCTCTCATTTCTTTCCAATTGGTCCCTGTTTTTATATTCTTGGTGTGTCTTCTCTCTCAGAGAAGTCACACTTGAGCTTGATATGAGGATCTGTCCCTGTGTAGTATAGACTTTCCAGGAACTTTACCTTGTATTTTAGCCTTGCTGGCATAGTCTTTTTTGCTTTTGAAGAAATCTGTTTCTTATCAGCATTTTTCTTCCTCCTACCCCCCAGTGAAATAGAGGAGTAATCCTGTGTGGAACTTCAAAGTGCTACCTTAGTATAGGTTAAACCTTCACTTAAGAAAGATACAGAAGCTTTGTAATAGTAGAGGAATAATATAATCAGGAAAAAATTAAATCTGAGTACTGCACTAAACTCTGAACCCATGTCCACACTTCTCACTTTGTTTAAGCTGAGGGATGGATGTATAATTACAGCTCTGCCTATTGCTTTGGTGCCTGCAAGGTCACAGCTTTGTTTCTAACTCTGCAAGTGTTAGTTTGAGACTGACTTGTCTCTGTTTCCTGAAATAGCTTCTGTTTCCCGCATGGTGGCTTTGTCTGAAGAATGTGAAATCCTGGAAAAGTGGGAAGTGTATGCAAGTTGGACACACCTTGTGTAATACACCTATTTGTGTAGCTTAAACTCTGAGGCAAGGGGGAGTCCTGGCACCAATTCAATCCCTCTCATTTTAGGGATTGCTAGTTCTGGTACATGCAGCTTACAAAAAATGTGGTTTCAACTTTTTCCACCAAAAAGCTGTTTCACTGCTATTTGCAGTACTACAAGAACCAAATAGGAAAGTATTGTTGAACTTCTGTTTTGTGAAAAAGCTAATTCAAATATCCAGGTACTAGAGAGTGCAGTAGTTAGGCTCCCAAAAGAAGCTGCAACTCAACATGCTCACTCTTCCTCAACCAGATGAAACCTGTTCGTAAACTGCTACTTTCAAAGTACTTGTTACTTCTGCCCAGTGGAAGTAGAAATCTGAACTAGGTGTCTCTAGTATTAAACTTTCGAGAGCCATCAGTATCAGATATCTGATGGCCGTACTGCCAAATGTGCAAAATAACCTTAGAAGTTGTGATTTTCTATTGTCAGGTACCCCAGGATACTAAGATGATCACTAAAATTGGTGCCTTATTGTCCCGGATACTTTTATGAGTGAAATAAAGAATTTAACTCAATTTTCGTGTCAGTCAGCTTCTTAAAGGTCTCTTGAGTACAGAAAGAAGAGGTAAAGGGGAACCGGAGGCTTTCTTATTTTGGGAAATATGATATGACCACTCTAAGCGGGCTGCTATAGCTTACACTGGTAATAGGGCTGAACTTTGTTAATACTAAAACCTGATGTGCTGTGCAAGTCAATGGTAATTCTATCTTTGGCACTAAAATTAATCATAATTTTATTATCTACATTGTAGATAGTGTAGTAAAAGCGATGCCATGCTGCTTTTGCCAGAATGAGGGAAGGAAGAGAACTTCTTGGTTTCTTCTGAAATGTTTTTGTCTTTGGCATGAACTATTTCTTTTCATCTTGCTCTTACTGTGGAACCAAAGACAACTGAAAAATGATTGTTGGGCTTCAACACAGCAGCTCAGAACACTAGGCTATTGTTAGCCTTGTTCTCTATTAAACTGCAGGAAGATGTGTGCAAGAATTCATTGTTACTAGATTTTGGCATATATTGCCTATGTGTTAAGTCTTCTCAGTGGGAGAGAGAGTTACAATCACTGTCCAGAAGAACAGCGAGTAAAGCATCAAAACTTTATCATTTGGATAGTTTCCATTAAAAAAAAAAAAAATAAGCAGTCTAGGGAATTTGTCACTTCGCTGCATGTACAATACTTCATGTGGCAGTATCCTGAAGCTAGTGATGTGCTGGTGTTAAAACTAAGGGAAACTAATGGAAGCTCATAAAATGAGTGTTTCTCAGTTTGGTATCATTAAGTCCAGATGTTTGCAAGTGGGAGAACATCTTGCTTTAAATAGTCTGCAGCAGGCAGCATTCAGGTCTGGGAGACTTAACAGAACTGGTCAGAGGAGTCTGTTATTGGTGAACCTGGAATTACAGATAAATATAATCCCATACTTAGTGGAGCTAGTCTTGTTATAAGCCTTTTATTTTAGTTTTACTAACACATTAGTTAATGTCAAGAAAATGGCTTAAAGGGGAGTTAATTGGGATTGAGTATCTGGCACTGTGTTTTGAAAGATAACTTTAGATCTGATAATTTTGTATTTTAATGTGTACTACTCTCCAGCAAGATCTGTGTAGTTGGGACAAACAGTGTAGTGTTTTGGTGCTTATCCATGGCAATTATAATACAACACAGTTCTTAAACTGGGCAAAATGGAGAACTTCAGGAGTAGTGCTCTTGGATATCTACCCCTCCTGAAACTTTGTTCCCAAAAACTGGATTTAGAGAATTTAACTTGCCACAAGTCAGTGGGGGATTAACTCTGAAAGCTTGACTCAAAAAATTGAGTCATTGAAATGTGTAAATACCTCTCTTCTCTTTTTCCAAAGGCAGTACCACAAGTTCTCTTCAGTAGGTAGTGATGATTGTGCTGGTTATTCACCTGGGGGCAGGAATTCTCAAGTTCATTTCAGTCAGGCTATCCGTTCTTGCGTTCATGACTACATGACTTCTACAGCAAAACAGCAAGAAAATAGCCTGAAGTTGTAGAGGCTAGGAATTAGCAATGAGCTAATTTTACAGGTCATCCATCTCAAAGTGAGAAACCTTCCTTTGCTGAATCAAGGAGAATTAGCTGAATGTAAAAAGATAACTGGGGTTGAGTCTAACTTTTAGCAGGACTGGGACTGGATTACTTCAGCGTTGCTTCAGACAAGCTACGAATATGAATTCTTGCAGACTAGCTTCTGCTCCATGTGCAGCTTAGTCCATACATTGTCTGATTAACAAGTATTCCTAATATTTTTTGTGTAGAATTGACAAAGCAGTGACTTGAGTTTTTAAGAACAAAGTCTTTTTGTCTTGAAGCATATTGATGATTACTGAACTTCAGTTTTAAATGAAAATCATGAGTACTAACAGGATGTCTCTTTTGTTTTCAGGTCTTGGCACAGAATGAATATAATTAGAGAAAACAGAGATCTTGCTTGTTTCTACACAACAAAACATTCATGGAGAGGAAAGTAAGTAGTTTAAAGTTTGGGGGGTTCTTTTAATGTTTTGTGTGTAATTTCCCCTCTCCAGTATTGGATTTTACTGTGTAGTTCCTGTATCGATGGATGAAAGATGAACTACAGGCTCCTGCTGCTCAGCCTGTGAACTGAATCTTCAGTAGAATCAATTTTGTGTTTTAGCCTTCCCCTGCACATGTTCCCACACTCTAGCTCTGCAATAGACCACCTGACTTACTCAGCTTCTGACTCTCTTGAACTTACTATATAAAGCACTAATTTTAAAGTGGAAATGCTGTTTCTTGAAACAGGTTCTTGGAGGTGTAGTGTCTTCTGTACTTCAATAGATGAGCGTCATTAGTCCATGCATATACTTAACACGTTGTGTAATAGATTATCTATCAAAGCTGAGATTGAAGAATTCTGTTACTACAAATAAACTTCAACCCTAAAGTGGGTCTTGGATCTAAAAATGATTTTTCAGCAGTGCATCTGACCCCAAAAGCTGGGGAACGTCTAATAAAGCTGTGCATTAAATTGTCATAGTTGTTATGCTGTGTTTGATGTCAACTGTTATAGGCACATACATATATAAAGCTTCATAGATCTTTCTTTGGTATCCTTACTGGTTGTTCCTTCTCACTTGCATAGTAGTGCTGTGGAACTGGGATTTTGCCTTGCTACCTAAACATCAACAGATCCAAGAACGTGTGTTATCTGCATCTCAGGAGCATGAGTACAGCTTTATTCTAATGATTATACTAAGAAATGATGTCTGAATCTGTTGTTTGACCAGTGAGTTGAAAATGGTTGGTTTTTGGGGGGTTTTTTTGGGTGTCTGCTGATAAATACTTCATGAAATTTTCTTATCAGTTTTTGGGAATGCTGGGAAGGAAAGGAGGATGGGATTACAAGGAATAGCAGCCACAGATCTTTCTCAGTTGTTCTTTGAAAAACCATGAGATTGCTTTAGTGTCTAATCAAATTGCTCCTTGCCTCTGTCAGCAAAACTTAAAGCCCTGGGTAGTTCAGAGTCGAAACTAGACTGAGCAGAGGGCAAAATCATTCCTCCATGAAGACAGATTCTTGATTGACTTGAAATGAAAAGTTTAATATTTAGTTTTACCTCAGTACTTCTAAAGGAAATTTGGTCTTACCCGAGTTAAGATCCGTGCTGTTGGATTTGTGTGGGCATGGGTGAAGAAACAGTTTCCTTCAGTAATAATAAGATACTATGTTGGGGTAGAATGTTAGGACAGTTTGTCCCTCCTAATCTTTCTGTTGCCCAGCAGAAAATATCTGATCTCCTCTTCTGAAGTTCCTGTGGCCTGTGTGCAAATTTAGTGTGCATGTGATTTGATCCACTTGGTGAAAATTAAATAGATAGAACTCAGACTGCTTCTGCTGCCCAATGCCTTCCATTAAAGAGCCTCTTCCTACATGATGCAGGCTGTTGAAGTTAGAGTAGTATGATCTTGAGCTTTGGCAGTAGTGGTCTGATAAACTGTGAAGTATTCTAGAACTTCCTGCTAAGTCTAAAGTCTACAACAGAGGCTTAGTTTAAAACTCAGTGACCCTTTACTTTTCGCATAATGAAGGGGAAGGCAGTATCTTGTGAGCAGCTGCCTCATGTTGCAGCAGAAGCTTATATGGCTTTTAGTAAGCTAATATTTGAATACTTAAGTCCACTCAGTTCATAGTTATAATCTCAGTATAATCTGTGGATAACATAAAAAAAGCAGTAACTTAATGTGTAGTGCTGAATGGCCTTAATCACTTCATGGGCTGCATGCATAGCAGTTAAAGTATTTTCTAATAGTACGGATGATGGTGCTCCAGTGTTCATCTGTTGTTCTGTAAGATTAATGAATACTGTCTTTCTCTTGAGTGTGGTGGTATAAAATTTGTCTACCAGATTCATCCTAATTAAAAAAAAGTATGGCTTTTACAGTGCTTGGAAGAAACTAGTGAGTAATCAATAGCCTTTTCACTGGGAAGAGGAGATTTGCTTCAAATTCTTCTCAAAGCAGCCTAGCGTTAGCCTGTACTGCAGAGTATAGTGGTCAAGTGTTCAAGTCCTGGAGATATAAATACCTTTCTACGTATTTAAAGGTGAGGTTCTGGACAAGAGTATGTTTAAGTGTGCATGAGAACTGACTTCTGAGTCTCCTCTGTTCATGCAGCAAGACTTATGTCTTCTGCATTTACCCACGGAGAGGAGATGAAAGAAATGGTAACTCAGTAAACCTGCTGTTCTGTCTTGTGTTCCTTGTCACATCATGTATGAAGAATGCTGGGTAATAAATATGCTTCCTAGATGTTGAAATGCTGGCTCGAGCATGAGGGGAGAAAAGGTAGGGGCTATAATGTTTGGAAGGTGGTCTTCAGTTACATGTGATCATTGCATATCCTTATTCTGCCACAAAGCACTGGGAAGTTCTTTAGGATGTTAAGTTAGGAAACAAATCCTTAAACAGGTACTGAAGTGCTTTATTACTTGTGATAAGTTCTTTAGAACAGGATAAACAAGCCTTATTTGTAAATCATATAAAAGACAGAACACCTACCTAAATTGTGCAACAAGAGGAGAGGGAAGAGTTGGGTTGTTCAGAGGATTTTCTTATCTAAGAGTTGGAGCATTCTTTGACAGACTGAATATAGTGGAATTATTAGCAGCTAGCGTAACTTCAAGTGTTCTGCTTCATTACTACAACTTCTCTTGCCCTGCATCTTACATAAGGAAAGTTCAACTACATGGAAAACCAAACAGGCTTTTCAAATAGATTAAACATCTTTAAGGTGGCAGGTCACTTCAATGTTACAGATTTTTCTAAGCTTTGAAGAAAATAAGCACATGCTTTAATTCCTAGATAAACTCTTCTGGGCCAGTAATGGCTTAAACCTGCACCAGATTGAATAATAATAGAAAATGGTAGGGAATTAAGTTTGTGAGATTGAATGTGTCAGGCAGATACTTTTGAGAGATACTCTTACGAGAGAAGGGAGGACAGTTCAAATAACATGAGGCAGCAGCTCTGAATGTATCTGAAACTCATGCTAAGTTTGACCTTATATAGAAATGATGCTTTGTGCTGCAGGCCTGGGAAGTGAGAGAGAAGGGACTGCAACACCAGAGTGCAGAGAAGTGGTTTCTTGGTGCAGTGTCTAGTATGGCATGCGTCTGATTAGTCAGCCATCTGGCCGGGCCTATCCCTAGCAAACCCACAGGTTACCAAGAACTGAGATTGAATCAGTTTTATTTGGTTCAAATTCAGGAAAGGCGCCCATGTTTAGATTCTGATTCTTTGGTCAGAGAAGACTTACTAGAACTGGTTCTGGTTCAGGTTTGGCTTGACTTTCTGGGCAGGACTGGTTCCAGATAGAAGTACCCTAAAACAAGAAGTTTGTATAAGTAGTAAGGAATTACTATAATCTTCTGTTTCAAACTCTGTTAGTTATGTTGCAAAACTTTCCGATGCAGAAATATGTAAATAAGTCTCTATATAAAGAGGTGGTTCAGGGTATGCTGTGAATGTTGTCTAGGAAATGAAACTGGTAAGGTTTCCATTTCACTCTTGCTGTATCTGAATTTCCTAGCTTTAGCTCACTGCTGCTTGTTTCTGACATGCCTGAAATGCCAGCAGCTGCCATGCTACGCTGGTTTTTAAGCACTATGGCAGTTAAAACACCTGTGATATTGAGAGGCAATGATTAGTTTCATGTTGAACTATAGCTTCAGCAGTCTGAGTGCCTCTGAGTTTAATTTTCCTCAAGGGGAAGAGAATTAGGTTTGGCTATAGGAACACTTTGACTTGTTATAGTATTGTGAATGGGTGTGTAAATTGGTTTGTTTCATGTTACAACTGTTGTCTGAGACAGCTTCAGACAGATGCTTTGGAGTATTGCAGGGATCTCTTCCAGTCTGTGAAGGGTTTTTTTTTTTTGGTGTGTTTTTGTTTGTTTTGGGTTTTTATTAGAATTTATTCTGATCTGGTAGTACCTTTCAGTGCAAGTTCCAAGAGTCTTTGGTCCTGACTTAGCTGATAACTTGGGAAAAGATATGCGTAAGCAAATATATTTAGTAGTATTTAACTTGTACGTGTCCTTTAAGGCTATATAGAGGAGCTAGAATAGAATAGAGGAGCTAAAGAAAATTCCATATCCATTTCCTAACAAGGATTTGTGTATAGCTTCAGCAGGGTTTTTCTGTGACTTCTGGAGAAACTAACACTCTTCTGTATTCTAGGTATAAGCGAGTCTTTTCAGTAGGAACCCATGCCATCACCACATACAATCCCAACACGCTAGAAGTTACAAATCAGGTAACTATCATTTCTGAAGTTGATTTCTGGCTGACATTCACCATCCAGAGTGAATCATGGCATTCAGTGTTCAGAAACTATCTAGTCTGGCAAGATCTTGGCAAAACCAGAGCAGAAAACTGGTGTTGCCTTTGCTAATTTTACAAATATCCAGTGGGTTTTGTACTTTCAGGCATTTGTCTTTATTGGCCAATAGGTAGTAGTTTGCTTTTAGGTGCGCTGTTCTGAATGAACTCGTGTAAGTTCATTCTAAATGAATGTAAGTTCACTCTAAATCTATGTCCCTGAAGGGAGTCAGGGCAGTTATTTACTTTGCAGAATATCAAATAGGAAGCTCAAGCTAAAGCTGTCACGTAGCATGCTAGTTATTGTTTCATTACAGCAACTTACTCGGTTATTATAGGTACTAAGTGTTTCTGAGTGGAAGAGATGGAGCTTTAAAATTACTAACAGGATAACCTAATTACTTTCAATTGTCTAGTGGCCTTATGGAGATATCTGTAGTATTGCCCCTGTTGGAAAAGGACAAGGAACAGAATTCAGTCTCACTTTTCGGAAAGGGAGTGGAAAAAAGTCTGAAACTCTGAAGTTTTCCACAGAGCACAGAACAGAACTCCTTACAGAGGCACTGGTAAGATGGTTTTCTTCAAGCAAGCAGTAAGTACTTGGTTATCATTACAATTTGTGGTAGCTTATTCTGCTTTGTTTCCTTACATACAAGCAGGTTGTCTTTTGACATGTTAAGTTAATGAACTTGTTCTAGTGTCAATTGCAGCAACTAGTGCATGATTCTTAAATAGTAAAGCTGCAAATACTGACTACATTAAACTGCAGTGGAATGGTGATCCTTCAAGGAGGCTTAGTTCAAGTCCCTTAAAACAGGGTCAGCTTAAACGCAGGGTTTCTGGGTAGATTGGCTGTCATATCTGCATTCATTCATTGTTAACTTTCTTAAAAACAGAGATTCAGGACAGACTTCTCGGAAGGAAAAATCACAGGACGGGTGAGTGTCTGGCTTCTCTGGATCATTAATGAATGATCTCAAGACTTAAACTACTTCGTTCATGTACGTTATGCTTGTGCTGTATGCACTACCTTTAACAGCTTTTGTAAATTTGGATCTGAAGTCTTGCTTTGAGAAGAGAAAGTCAAGAATTTGTTCAAAAGCAAGGGGAACCTTCTCAACAGTGGAATATTTGAGTTCTCTTCCCTTGGCCTAAGCCTTATGTGGTACACTTAAAGGCTCTGAATGTTACTGCTGAAATAAATGCCTCTACCACGTGGTGTTTTATTTGGAGAGAAGGAAGAACTAAAACAGAAGCTTTGATTCTTTATTCAGTGTTTACTACTTTCAGCACTTTCCAACTCTGGATAATTTTGTGTGTAACATCCTGAATGCTTGGTGTGAGAATATTGTTTCCTAGGAAGATTCCTGTAGGTCATATTAAAGACAAGATTGCTATGTAACGAATCTTGGTAATACAGTAATAATCAAGGCAGTATGGAGAATTGGACTTGATATTTGGTTTTATGTCTTCTGGTCACAGAAGATAGCACTTATTGCATAGAATAGATCTTTAGTGATGAGCATGGTAACACTGCTGGAATATGAGTGTCCCCTTTGTCTTACTCTAGCTTTTGCTGTTTCTCAGTAAGTGTGTATTTGTAAAGGAATGTGACTGCAGGAGATGAAAAATTCAGAGTGTAGTGATAAGCTTACCTTAATTTAGTTTGATTAGCTGAAACCCAGCACCTGGTGCAATAGCTATTTCCTTGTCTAACCACAGTGCACATGATCTGTGAGTAGATAAGCTTCTGTAGCAAGAGAAACTTCCTCTTGGAGTGGCTGTTTGGGGATTGCTGTTCTTTCTTCAGAATACATTGTTAAAGCTGTGACTTCCTAGTCAGTTGACAGCTACTTTGATTCATAGTGTTCTTAACATAGATAAGAGCAATAAGAGAAATTATATTTTTGAGCTTTATACCCACAGTGCTTACTAGACAGGGAAAGAACTGTTGCTGTGTAGTAAAGGAGTGTGTGTGTGTGTACATCTAAAAATAGCTCTCTCTGCAGAGGTATAACTGCTATAAACATCACTGGAGTGATACGAGGAAATCTGTGATTCTGGAAGTGACTCCTGGAGGTATTGACCAAATTGATCCTGCAACAAATAAAGTCCTGTGCTCCTATGACTACAGAAACATTGAAGGCTTTGTTGATATTGCTGGCTATCAGGGAGGCTTCTGTATCCTCTATGGAGGATTTAGTAGATTGGTGAGTACTAAAACAAAAGATCTTGGTATGGTGCTTAGGATGTTTATAGCTGTATATTTAATAATGAAGCTTCAACAGAATTTGATCATATAAGTATGTGCATCTTTGAGACCCAAAGATATTGTATTTTATTAGCATAAAATACCCAGTTACTTATATTTGGATGGTGAGTATGACTGTAATTTGGACAGGGAGTTTCCTGACATTTCTCAAAGTTACAGAAGTGTTCCTAATCCACCTAAGTGATGAAGAGATTCTGTTCAAAAATAGATTGATCAGTGGTGATGCTTCCTTTTTAGGCCTGTGATTGATACTCAGCAGCTTTGCTTGGGAAGTATTGCAGTGTAATGTTGGTTTCAAAATCCTAAAAGGGTTTCTGTGTACTATACTGCAAGCAGCTGAAGTGAACCTTTAGGAATTAATTCATGGTCACTGATGTAAATACTGTTACCTCAGTCACTACTAACAAAATAGGACTTTGCACTCTAGATCATGGTTGCTGTGTCTCTTGTACTGCAGCATGCTTTTCTCTGGCATAAAACTAGCAGTACAGAATTGATCCTCTCACCTTGCCTAGCAAGGCTGGATAGCAGCCTGTACAGATAGCAGCTGGGGCTGCCTCTGTGGCTCTCTGACTCCTTACTCCAGCCAGGCTGACAGGGTCTGTTGCCAAGGCAGGGCATACAGACCTTTACTTTAATAGCATGCTAATGTGTAGCAGGGTATCCTTTAGGAATAGCTGCTCTATGTTGGTATTTTTGAAAAGCAAATGGGAACCTAATAATGGATCTCTTGTGTAATAAGTAACCTCATCTCTTTATACCATGCACTTAACAAAGTCAAGCCCAGCTGCTGGAAAGATTCTCTCTGTTAGATATATAGTGGGGGATTACTTATGGAACTGTGATTTCTTGAGCTGTGCCATATTTTTCACCTGTGGTCTTGTTTTTTTCTTTTCAAAACTTGCAGCATCTGTTTGCATCTGAGCAGAGGGAGGAGATTATCAAAAGTGCAATAGAACATGCTGGCAACTTCATAGGGATCTCTCTGCGGATAAGGAAAGAATCCCTAGAATTCGAGCAATACTTGAATGTTCGCTTTGGAAAATACAGCAATGATGAATCTGTGACATCTTTAGCAGAGTTTGTTGTTCAGAAAATAACACCTAGACATTTGGTAAGATATCAAACTAAACTGACTTGGTTCCTCCTAAGTGCTAAGAATTCTCTTTCCTAACATGCCTTTTTCATTTGCTAAGGAACCTGTGAAAAGAGTGCTAGCTCTTACGGAAGCTTGCTTAGTTGAGCGGGATCCAGCTACCTATAACATTGCAACTTTGAAACCTTTAGGCGAGGTAAGAGGCAACCCTTCTCATACCACTTCTTCAAATAGAAGCTCTAAAAGATCATAATAGTAGGAATTCAACAGTTATAGATAAGATGGCCTTAATTTGTAGAGTAGATAAGTAACACTGCTTCCTGAATGAAATCCTTATCTCTGATTTTTAGGTATTTGCAATAGTATGTGACTGTGAAAATCCCCAGCTTTTTACCATTGAATTTATCAAAGGACAAATTCGGAAATACTCTTCAACAGAAAGGTAACTGGAGCTCTGGTGGGTCATGAATTCAAATGGAAGTTGCCATGGTAGTTTCTTACTTCTGTAAACTCTGACTCTTGGAAGTTGTTAACTCAAAGCCTTGCTATTCAAGTGGTCTGCCACTATAGAAATCAAGATTTGTTACAAGACCTAAATCTCTTCCCTTTACCTTCATCCCAAGTTTAAACAGATCTGTCTAGGAGGTTTTAGATCAACATGTAAGGGTGTTGGACGGTTAGATACAGCCTGCTGTTCCAAAGCAGTGTTATTCTGTGTATATTTGACTTGGTTAAGCAGTATATCTGAGGCAGGGAAAGAAAGCCCAGTTTAAGTGATCTGGAAATGTGAAGGCTGTAAACCCTTTGAGCTGTCTGCTTGAGATGGTCTTAGTTGATTCTATTTAAAACAACCAACAGAAGTGTACTTGCAGTGGTAATGCAGTCTAATCCTGCTAAGTGAGGTTTTGCAGGAAGCACAGGGATGAATTGGCTCACAACATGTGTCACTCATTAACAGATAATCCAGAGCTCATCCCTTTAGTGCTGCAGCTGGCTATACCGGGTGTAAGACAGCTCTGTTCTTACAGTGAATAAAGGAACACTTGAAAGTTAGTGACTTCTTCTAGAGGTGTAGCTGTTAGCACCAGTGTTAGTAAGAGATTGCAAGTATAGCTGCCTTTCATTCTGTGGGGTTTTTCTTAGGCTGTTTTTCTTACAACTTGGTTCTTTGGCATCACTTTTCTCATCTAAATTGTATTCATACATCTTTCACCCAACCCAGGGATTCTCTCCTGGCTAGCTTGTTGGATGGAGTGAGAGCTTCTGGTAATAGAGATGTCTGTGTGAAAATGACCTCCACACACAAAGGCCAGCGTTGGGGATTACTCAGTATGCCTGTAGATGAAGAAGTAGAGAGCCTTCATCTGAGGTTTTTGGCTGCTCCTCCAAGTAAGCTAATGCTTATTGCATGGTTTTATAGTGCTCTTTAAAACATCCAGCTATTTAGTCAGGTACTGTGCACTTAACTTTTGTTATGTTTTCTTCCAGATGGTAACTTTGCAGATGCTGTGTTCAGGTTCAATGCTAACATTTCCTACAGTGGGGTACTACATGCAGTTACACAGGATGTAAGAATAAATCCTCTGCCCAACCCCTTCAGGTGGTGTTAGTGCATAAAGATATTAATAATTTTTATTTCTTAACCAGGGGCTGTTCTCAGAAAACAAGGAGAAACTCATTAATAATGCCATAACAGCATTGCTTTCGCAAGAGGGAGATATTGCAGCATCTAATGCAGAGCTTGAAAGCCAATTCCAAGCAGTAAGACGACTTGTGGCTTCAAAAGCGGGCTTCCTTGCCTTTACTCAGCTTCCAAAGTGAGTGAGAAGTCTCTTCAAGCTTGGAAGTAGTAGGTGAAAGCACTTCTTGAGCTGTTGATGATGTCTCATTTTAAAAACTGAGAATTGGAGTTAAGCCTCACTTCTGAAAAAGACTGGAAGACTCTGTACATGCTTGCTTCCTTCAGGCTTTAATGTGAATTGCAAACGAGCATTAGTATGTAAAGCTGATTCTTCCTCTGCTATAAAATGCTCTCTGCTGGACTCAAATATGGCTTAATGTTTTCCCTAGTCAAAAATGGCACATTCATATGTCCTTGAAGTAGGCAGTTCTTCATTCTTAAAGTATATTGATGTCATTGCTGGCTTCAGTTCAACACAAGATAAAACTTAATGATAGGAAGTTCAGGTTAGGTCTAAGGCAGAAGTTCTTCCCTGTGAGGGTGCTGAGGCGCTGGCACAGGGTGCCCAGAGAAGTGGTGAATGCCCCATCCCTGGCAGTGTTCAAGGCCAGGTTGGACAGAGCCTTTGGCGATGTGGTCTAGTGTGAGGTGTCCCTGCCAGTGGCAGGCGGTTGGAACTGGATGATCTTAAGGTCCTTTCCAGCCCAAGCCAAACCAGTCTGTGATTCTATGATTCTGAGAAGTTGAGTTGTACTCCTACAGTAAGTACAGGCTGCTTGGAGCTTGTCTTAATTGGATAACATAAGAAAGCAGGAAAACTGCCTGCTGTTCTTCTGAAAATTAAAAATCCTTTGGAATATTTTTGACTCTGGACTATGGGGCAGCTGAATGATGTAAAGAGTGATGTATGCAGCTAGACCTTTATAAAGGTCTCAGACTGTTTCTCTCTGAATAGTGTTGTTTCCTCTCTAATCTTGGTAATTTTGCTTTCCTTTCAAAAGATTCCGAGAACGATTAGGAGTGAAGGTTGTGAAAGCCCTCAAAAGGAACAATGATGGAGTAACCCATGCCTCTATTGACATGCTTTGTGCTCTTATGTGTGTAAGTATTAAATTGCAGTTCTTTCACTTTGGAATGTGTGAACTTCAGTCTACTGAAAGATGTAGAAATAGGGACTGCCCTTTAACTCGCAGTGTATTCCAACATGAAATAACTTCTTCTACAATGACTTCCTGCTGAACTTGAACTAAAGTAGGATGTACTTTTTATGGGTTCAGAGTGCAGCTTATGGACTACAGCTGTTAAGAATAAAGGGTTGAAATGTGACTGCATAGTGAATACTTGTTTTTTTTTATAGCCCATGCATGATGACTATGACTTGAGGCAGGAGCAGTTGAACAAAGCTTCCCTTCTTTCTTCGAAGAAGTTTCTAGAAAACCTACTAGAGAAATTCAATTCCCATGTGGTAAGTCACATATCGCAAATGAATAGCTTATCTAAGTGTCTTTCCTAATTGCTCTGAAAATACTTCTATCATGCTTGGATATATCCTTGAATGTGTTTGTACCTGGAGCCCAAGTGCAGAAAATACAGCTCTGTCTGGCACTGAAGCTTGTTCTAAATAAGTTTGGATCTTGACAGGTGAGAATGTAGCTGTCTGTACTGCAGAACTTGAGTGTCATGCAGCAGATGTTTGCATGTTTAATATGGAAACTGGGTGTTCCTTTTAACTAAAAGGAACCGAAAGGATAGTGTAAACTGGTAATTATGGGATTAAAACTAGAATAAGTAATTTCAACACACTAGTATATGAGGTCATGAGCCTCTGATATGTACTAGGAGCCAATGCTTTACCAGAGTATTGCCATACTCAAGAGTAATGGCATATTTTAAACTTGCAATTTTTGTTTTCAGACTATTTCATGATATGGCAGGGAGGAGCACCTTCAGCATCATGGGTACTGAACAAGACTTGCATGAGGACCTGCAGGCAGGGGAGAAACCCTGTATCTGTATTACATACTTGTCTTCCTAATTTCAGGATCATGGGACAGGTGCCCTAGTAATTAGTTCACTTCTGGACTTCCTGACATTTGCCCTATGTGCTCCATATAGTGAGACTACTGAGGGGCAGCAGTTTGACATGTTGTTGGAAATGGTGGCATCTAATGGAAGAACACTGTTTAAGCTCTTTCAGGTAAGATTTAATGGGGTTTTTATTATCATTAAAGGCCTTAGGTAATCAGTGAACATGAACTTTTTCTCCTCCTGAAAGACACATTTTTCTACTGTTCAGGTGGTTAACGTGCCTAAACTTTTTCTGCCTTGATGAGTTTTTAGTAACCTATGATTTTACCTTCAAATATCAGCTTGAGGTGGTTATTCCATAGTGAATGATATGCCAAATCATTGTAGAGTAGACTAAGGCTTGTTTCTAGAAACACTTGAAAATACCAGTTAAATATTAAGCTAGATTCAGCAGATGAACAGGACTTCCTCTCTTTGGAGAACCTGTCACCTTTTTGTTTCTTTCTCAGTAAATGAGAATTAAGAGAGTTACAAGAGTAAGATCTACTTCAGTACTACACCTGTAAGAATATTAGGGTTTTTAGCTAAAATGTCAATGCTTTCTTTCTGAAAAAACAGTGTGCTTTTCTGCTTCTTGGTCGGTGTCAGCTTGTCAGACAGTTTCCCCAGCGTTTTTCCAGCCTCTCTGATATATACTGCTGCTCAGAAGTCCATCTGATACTTGCATGGGAGACTCTTGTTTAAAAGTATAGGGTAGGAACTCCTCCTGGGGCTAGCTGTCACAGAACTGAACTAAATTTTGCCCAGAAGTGGAGGTAGAACAGCCATGCTGTTCAGTTAAAGAAACTGAATGGAGAATGACCTAATCTTCACATGTTGCCCTTGGATAATGATTTTGTCAATGTTCTGTTTTAGCACCCTTCCATGGCAATTGTGAAAGGAGCAGGTTTGGTAATGAAGGCAATAATAGAGGTGAGCCTTATCAATGTTACCTGGGATAGCATAATAGAGGTCTATTGTGTATTGTCTGTTTCAGAAGTGCAATTGCAATAGAAGTTTGTTATATTGCCTTCTTGTGGGGTGGGAGGTGAGTGGGAAGGTGAGGAACAGGACACCTGCTTAATTGTGAGTGCTTTAATGTAGCAACTTGCTTTATCTTACACTTGGGGGTTTGGAAGGCATGTGAGTTGGTTGGGACATTAGGTAGTGCCTTGCATGTTTTCATACTGCAGTTAAAATTTGGCTGTTAATGTTGTGTGTAGCTCAGTCACATAGCTCAGAGCCACCAGACTTCCCTGCATGTTAAAGAGGGTCTCTCAAGGAGGAGAGGCTGTGTTTCCTGGGATGCATTGCCAGATGGAATGGGACTGGGATTAGCAGGCAGTAATGTCCCAGAGCAGACTAGTGATGTCATCCTCTGTTCTTACTCTCTCTGCTTCAGTGATTTGGCTTTGTAGTTTCCAGACCTCATGATGTATGGGCCAAGCCCATACTTCTCAAGGGCTGCTCATGACTGTTGCAGGGTGACCTTGCTAACTGGCTCTCGACACTTCCTGTGTTGAAATTCAGGGCTTAAGTTAGTGTCTCATTGTATCACAGTAGCTTATGCATCTGAAATGCACCTAGTACTTTCTTGGAATGGAAGTGAATGAACACTTGAAATAGAGGTATTGTAAATCTGCAAGTTTCCACTGATATACCTGATAATGTTAGTTAAAAGTTGCTCTCCCATTTATTACAACTCCTGTCATTTGAACTATAGTGGGACATGGACAAGTAAAACTGCAGTGGAAACTTTTTCTTACTTATTCATTGCAACTAATGTACCTTGCCTGAGTGACAGTATTATCCACGTGGCTGTCTTAAACCAAACAGCACCAGTTACTCTTAAGTTATTACTGTGGACCAAAGTCAAGCAACAACCTGTGGCTGTCATTCTTTGTTTAACCCTAATTTGCAAGTGCAGTGTGGAGATACGGTGCTTGTAAGATGTACACTACAAACCTCCTGAAGTAGGATGGGAGACGTGCATCTTACCCTGTCCAGTTACTGTCCTCATAGATATAACCACCGTGGACGTCTGGTCCATGACTTTACTACAGCTTTGATCAGTTGCTGTTGAGAACTTGCATTTAAAGCCTGTCATACTCTAGCTCCTGGCTTTTGGATAGTAGTTGACGTAATTGATGGTTAAGGCGGCCTTGGAACTGTAGACTAAGATAAAAGCAGCTTAACTAAGATTCTTTCTTTAGTAATCATCTTGCCCTGTTTCCAAAGGAAGGAGACAAAGAGATTGCTACCAAAATGCAAGATCTTGCCCTCAGTGAAGGTGCCTTACCTCGTCACTTGCACACTGCTATGTTTACAATAAGCACAGATCAGAGGATGCTTACAAATAGGTATGTCCATCTCACTTGATATGCTATGTTTAAGAAGTCTTAAGTAATGGCCTAGCTAACATTAGAAAAGTTGGGAGGTCAGGAAGAAAGCTTGCAGTTCTTTAGGAGAGTATTTTCTTCAGCAGCTGCTGTGTTTAAGTAGATCAAACTTCAGCTGAGACTGAAGCCACTTAATAAACCTTTGATTTCTTATTTTTTCCCCCCAAAATGGCACTTAAGGAACTCGTTAAAGGCTTGAGTTTTGATTTTTATGGGGGTGTTTTTTCTGAAAACATCCAGGGAAGGGAAAGGCAAGTAGAACGTCTGGAACTGTAAAAAGGTTCAGCTTAGATTATACAACTGTATAAATTCTGTTGTGCACTCCTCGGACATCTTGCATGCAGTTAGGGTCACCCATCCTTGTCTGAGAAAAGCCTCCTCATACAGAAATCATTCCCTGAATTCAGTAGAACCTGGGATCTGTGAGGCTGGACCCGAGGGTGTGCTGGGGAAGATGAGTGATAACTCAAATTTTCTCCACCAAAATAGAAGATTATAGAAGTTTTTTTCATTTTTAGCCACACATTCCTGAAGCGCTTAAAGAGTTGCTAAGCAATGGAGTGACAAGTGGAACTTATTGCTTCTGTGTGTCATCCAGGAGGGAGCTAGTATGAAACCTTCTGTCATACTAGTTCTGTTTGGAGCTACTATTTATGACTTGGTTGTAAGCAATGCTTCAGTTCAGTGCAGTAGAACCCTAGAGACAAATGCTGGCAGCAAGTGTCAGTTGGTATAGAAGGTGGGCTCCCAAAAAGGCTTTCCTAGCCAATAGCTGGTATTAAGAGCTTCCAGTAGAGCAGTTAACAGTTCCGAATGGTTTCTAGGCTCTTAACTTTAACTGTAATTTAAGATTGAGTGGATAAACTTACTCTTGGTTATTAGATTATTAGTTTCTGCTCTATTGCTCAAGTGTTCTTTTGAGGTCTAGATCAAAAAGCATGTGCTGATACTGTTCCACTAACTTCACTGGAACTTCTTAAAGGCAACACTTTAAAGCATGCTAAGCATATACTTGAACCGGAACAATATAATGCTTTGTGCTCTTACTCACTCAAGAGCATGAAGCTTTTGCTCATCTTCATTTCACCAGCATGGTAAGGGTGTCAGTTTAGTGGCTTAAAATGCTGTTTAAAATACTAACTGACAGTTTCAATGGCTTTTTCAGGCAGTTAAGTAGACATTTGGTTGGCCTCTGGACAGCTGAGAACAAAACTGCTATGAACTTGTTGAAACGTATTTTGGTGAGTAAAAATGAGATATGGAGTAGGGAAAGAATAAAATCGGAGAGCCTGCAGTATTGGAAAACTCGGGATAGTCTGTAGAGCAAGCATATCCCCTTTCTGCTCCAAGGGGGAAGTCTAGCCTGGGAGATCAGCAGTCTGGCGTCTGCTATTGAAAGGATATTGATGGCTAGTAGAAAACATCTTGGGTTCTTAAACTATTCTGTTACTTTCCTGCCACTTCTAAAAATGGTGTATGACACAACTTAAAAATAAGGTGTCTGACTTCTTTATTAAAAGCACAAAAATCTGGAGACATAGTAAACATAGCCTCTAATGCTTAGTGCCAGTAAGAAATTAAGGCAACAATTCTGTCTATGCTTTCATGCCTGTCCAACTTTGCTTATAACACCGCTTTATATATTGGCTCATAGTTCCCATGTTCTTTCACCCTTACAACTCCTGAAAGGTTCTTGCTCAAGTTACTTCAGTGAAACTAGTTCAAAGAATAGTGTTGTAAAGAATTATGAAATCTGGAAAAATACCAACTTTTAAATTCAAAATGGCAGTTCCTTTATTTTTTGGCAGAGCAAATTGTCCTAATCTTGGTCGCTATCTTCCGGAAGGTTTAGTCAGATGAGAGACTCTAATCTCTTAATGTCACATGCAACATTCAGTCTATATCAGAGGATATGGGTGGATTCTAGTGTTACAGTATTCTTCCACCTCAACACTCCTGTGGGATCAACTCTTCTTCCTGAAGTCCTTAGCTTCATTAAGTACTCATTTAAGATACGGGATATAGGCAAGAGCTCTGCTTTACTGAAGACAATAATGTGCCTCTATTGAATGGTTCTGTTGAAGATGGTGGCACTTCACTAATAAAAACATAAAGCTGCTGTAGCTTTACATGCTTGCTTTAGAGCAGAATGTGAATTCTGGTTTGAAATCTCTAATTTAAAGAAATGATCTTGTTACCTAATGTGATGTTTTCTGTTCAATTAGCCACGTGTATTTACACTGATTTTAAATGCTTTTAGCCACCAGGTTTGCTGGCATACCTTGACAGTGCTGATCCTGTTCCTGAAAAAGATGCTGATAGGATGCATGTTAGAGATAACTTAAAAATTGCAACTGTAAGTAAATGTAGCTGTCTTATCTCTTCCATTTTATAGATGTACAGTCTTTGACTTTTCTAATGCAGACACTTGACTGCTGCATTGACCTGCATCAAACACTGATAGAGATGCAACTGCAAATAACTAATAGGATTTATTCTGCAGGATCAGTATGGCAAGTTTAATAAAGTGCCAGAGTGGCAGAGACTGGCTGGAAAAGCTGCAAAGGAAGTTGAAAAATTTGCCAAAGAGAAGGTGGATCTAGTCTTGATGCACTGGAGAGATCGAATGGGCATAGCTCAAAAAGAGGTAAAAGTATTTGAAACTCTTTTTGCTACAGGCACTTGACTAAGTGTAGAGAGGGAACACCTACAACTCTGTGAAATCAGAGGGAGATTTGACAGTAACAGAAGTGCAGGAATGTGAGAAACTTCATGGTTCTGCTTACTTTCAGCAAACTTTGCCTCTTACTACCCTTCATCTTGAGTCAGAAGGGGATTCCAGGGAGAATGTGAAGCAGCATATGTATTAAGCTTTAGCTTATTCTTGCTTTAGCCAACCTTGTCAAACTGGACTGCAGCTGATGTGCATTTCTTCCAAGATAATTATACAGGACAATAGGAAATTCCTTGAAACATGACAAACCAGTTTTTAGGCTACAGTTGGAAGAATCTAGGTCTTTGCATCCAAAATTATGTACTTCATGCTAGTGGTGGTTCTACTTATGGAAGCAGCTAGGAGAAGCTTAGTATTGCCTTGAATATAGGTATCTCAGTGCTTAAATAGCAGCATAATATTATACGTAAACCATGGTTAAGAAGTGATAAGTGACTGTTTTGATCTGGTGTTACAAGAGGCAATCACTGCTTGAGTTCTTACTGTTGGTCTTCTTCGTTTAATTTTGTTGTCATGTTCTGTATGACAAACTCCTTGAATAATGAGGCATTTCCCTTAACTTTAGTCTTCTCACTAAGCTTGAGTTTTATGCATTCTGGAAATGAAACAAACTATTACTTACGCAAGGAAGAATGAAAAGAGCAGTGCAATGCAGAGTATTGAAAATGCCTGTCTTTGTATTTGAGCTGATGTAACACTTAAGCTTTAATTTAAGAAAACCTTAACTGGGTAAAATCTAGCTCAAGGTTTAGGCTGTGGTGCAGAATTCTGACGGGTAATATTTCTGCAGTAATGGTGACCTAGATTCAAAACAAAGTATTAATGTAGAAATGTGGCAAAGAGTGGCAGAAGGGCAAGCTGCAGGTTAAACCTCTTGTCTGGATGCTGAGTTTAAACAGTCATTTTTCTATCTGGAGTTCTGGGCTGTTTAATTTCACAGTAAATGTATGCAAGTGTAGCTTGGCAAAGGTAGTAGCAAATACGGTGTTACCACTTTGAATTACTCCAGTGGCTGTGGCTTGTTAAATGTACCTTTTCTTTTTCTTCCAACTTTCCATCGCAATCAGGACAGAAACAATATGGTGAGTCTGTGTATCTCTGCCACTTGTGGACTGTGTTGCTCAGACTTCTGCTTGCATGTGGTACCTCATGTAGAGTTTAACATTGATTTCATGCTTGGTCAAGCTAGGGAACCTTTCAGTGGTGAAGTCAGGATTGTGACTTACTACTTTGACTTGCTCCAGTTATTGCCTTTCAAGAGCAAAGCATTCTTGTGGGTTTCCCTTCCATCGGCTTTGGAGCTGATGAGTGCTTATGGTGATGGGAACTAAGCTTTTCTCAGGGGTAACTTGCTTCTAAATTAATGACTTATTAAACAGCTGAAAGCTTCTCTGGCATGATTTAAGTTGGCATAAATAACACTTGTAAAAGTGTGTTGCTACTACTTGCTAGAAAAGTAGACCTTATTAATGAGGCTTAACTCAGTGTGGCTTTTGAAGGAGTAAAAAAAAACCTAGCTTCTTATTTTAAAAGGGGAAAATGGGAAGTATCTGTTTCTACTAACTTCTTAAATTCGGCTCTTTTGCAGAATATAATTCAAAAGCCAGTGATACTAAGGAAACGACGCCAAAGAATAAAAATAGAAGCAAACTGGGATCTCTTCTATTACAGGTAAGATACAAAGATCGATACAGTGGTCTCAGATAGGAGTTATTAGCTGGTTGGTTTTTTTCTTAAGGACTTCTGAGTTGCTGTGGCTTGATTCCAATTTGACTGCCTTGAAACAGTGCTTTGTAAATGGAACTTACAAAAAATGAAATCCTAAGGTATACTTAAGGATTTAGGTTGTGTTTAAGAAAGAGGTAGATTTGGAAAGCTTACCAAATGTTATCAAACTACTTCATTTTTTCCCTTGAATCTAAAGGAGGAATGAATAACAAACTGCAGGTGTAGATCTGCATTATGTTGAAGGCTAAGCAAAGCAGCACTGAAAATCATTGTAGTGTGTTGGTGCATCAACCTGTCAGCTACTCAAGATGTTTTAATTTGAATTGGAATAGAGATGAGTTTAAGGCAGGCAAAAAGAAAACACATGGATACTGGATTTCAAATAGTGCCACAGGCTGTAAATGCAGCTTGCTTACCTGTGAGTTCTTAAAACTGACAAAGTTACAAGGGAGGGGCCTCCAGCTGAAAAATTATATTAATGCTTTACTTCAGCTAGAGGTGTTATGTTAAATGGGCTAATAAAGCTTGACTGACAAACTAGGAGAAACATCTTGGGGAAATTCTGCAAACTTAACTGATTCGATGCTTAATGTTTCTAAAAGGCAAATATAGTCCATTCTGCACAAGTGATGCATGAAAGGAAGATTGGCATGCTCCTAAACTTGAGTATTAAATGCTGCTCTCAGCCAGTGTCTGGATCCAGAGGCTGTTTTGTAACTGCCAGTGCAGAATGTCCACAGACTGTTTTGTGACACTCAAGACATCAACTTCTATTTTCCTGCCTGAACTACTTTTTTTTGTTTAAAACATACACTTTGGTGTGTGCATGTCTGCTGCCCTTGTTGTTCACTTGTAGCCCTTACTGGCAGATCTGATGAATAGCTTGCGTGCCTCCTGGTCATCAACTATATGCAGATAACAAATTGAGCCAAAAAGGATGACATAAGCATGCTTTAGTCTAGGCTGACCAAAGATAGGGCAAGGGGGAATGGTTTTAAACTGACAGAGGGGAGATTTAGATTAGATATAGGGAAGAAGTTATACACTGTGAGGATGCTGAGGCACTGGCACAGGGTGCCCAGAGAAGCTGTGGCTGCCCCATCCCTGGCAGTGTTCAAGGCCAGGTCGGACACAGGGGCTTGGAGCAACCTGCTCTAGTGGAAGGTGTCCCTGCCTGTGGCAGGAGGTTGGAACTGGATGATCTTTAAGGTCCTTTCCAACCCAAACCATTCTATGATTCTATAACCTCCATGACTATGAAAACACTACATAAATGAACAACCATAAGTACTCTTGACAAACTAGAGACCACTACTCAGTGCTTTGTAATTAAGGTCCACTAATGCTAATCTCTAGCTTGCCTGCTGAGCCTTTTCTGCCTTTCCAATAATGTTTTAAGGAGCTTAAACCATGTAACTTCTTCCTTAGATTTCTTCAGGATCATGCTAGATCAAACTTGATTTGGAACTTCAAAACACGGGAAGAACTGAGAGATACTCTTGAGTCTGAGATGAGAGCATTTAATATTGACAGAGAACTTGGTAGTGCTAATGTTATCTCATGGAACCATCAGGAATTTGAGGTAAATGAGCCACTGTAGGAGAAACTGTATGTAAAATATGTCTACTTAAAATGTCACTTTTCTGTCTCTACATGAGTGAATCTTGTGTTGACAATCCCTGACTGCATGCTAGAGTTTACAGGTACTATTGTCCAGTGTCACTCTCCAAAACTGAAACCTTTTCAGCCTGACAAATGACACTGTAGAAATGAAACAGTGATGAGAACCTTTGATGTATTCTTGCATTAAGAGGAAAAGAGAGTTTTGTGGTCAAGATCCTTGTTCTTACATGGGCTGCAACAGACTTGTTTTGGGTAGTTTCACAAGTTACCTCCTCCTGATAGTGAGTTCTTTGTCTTTATTTCCATCATGTCTCAGTGATTTTAAGGCTTTTAAATACTGCGTTGCCAAGCCATGAATAGGTTACGTGGCTTAAACCATGCTGCTCTGTAAATTGCAGACTGAGGATACTGTTTTCACATTCTAGGCACAGCAGTACCTAAAGTCAAAATACCCTTTGGGCTTCTGCAAAGCAATTGGTATGGTCTTAATTGCCTTTCTCAAAACAACTTGCAAGATGTTTTCAAGCTAATAAACTCTTCCTGTATTCTTATGGTGCCACAAAGTTTTAATTAATATGTAATGCTAAAGCAAAGCAAGGCCAGACTTGAATTCAACTGCAAGATATTCTTAGATATTCCCAATGCCATCCTGGTCACAGTACAGCTTTATAGTTAAAATTCAAGCAGAGGATTACTAGTAAAACAAGAGTAAACTGCTTTTGAGGAATTCTCTGACTGGCAAATCAGAAAGAATTGCAAGACATTGGGCTGATGCTTTAGGAGAAAGAACGATTTTATGTATGCAACTTATCACACAGCTACAGATCAGTTCTTGCCTTGATGCAGTAAATAGCTACGTTTGGGGTTGGATTGGTATTTCTTGTACTGGCATTTAGCTTTCCAAGTTGTCTTCAGGTATGGGTGAGGTGCAGGACTTCTGGGCACCACAGGGTCTGCTATCCCAACTCTATCTCTCCACTTTAGAGGTGCTAACTGGGGCAGAATCAAAACTATAGATCTGAACCTTAGTAGTACAGGCTTCCCACCTGCACTTTGTGCTCCAATGTGGCTTATGCTGCTGGAATGTACCACCAGCATTCTTGCAATTACAGCCCAGTACAGGGCTCCGGGATGGGCTCACGGAACCTTGAACAACTGCTGTCTTGGAGATTTGCTTTTAAATATTGTAAATGAATAGTTCATCAGGCGATGCTGTAAGTATTTGACTTATCTGCATAGTGGTGTTAAAGGCTTCTCTGTCAGCTGTGGAACCTGTCACTGTGCCAAGGGGGATGGTGGCTTGGGATTGCTCTGGATGTCTCTGTATCACGTGCTGCAATCAAATCTGTAGTTGACTTTGGCTTCATGATAGCAGCCTGCAAGCTATAGATAAGAAAAAACACTGTAAAGAGTGGCTTTTGTGATATGTTGGAGGTACCTCTAAGTGAGGCGCTTGCCAAATGCTTAAAACCGCTGAGCATTGAGGCATATGGTTAAAATTAATGTAGTTACTCTGAAGCCAACAACAGGTCTCACCGCGCAATTTCACTTCAGCGTTTCGGTGTGTATATTGATGCCTCTAGGCTTTTATTACCCACTATAATAGCAAGTAAAACTAGTAATTAAGTCTTATTTGTATTTCATATGTGTAGTAACATTGAGTGAAATACCTTGCAGTGGAATAACTACTTATTAAAGCTTGAGTCACTGAGTACATCATGTATTATCCAAGTTTAGCTAATAAAACCAGCTGATATTACAAGTTACTTAAAGGCTGCAAGCTGGGATTTCAGTAAGATAAGAAACTTAAGCAAAACAAAAGCTTATGGCATGTATTTTGTAGAGATTTGTTTCTTTAACAGCAAACATGCAGATTTCAATCTTTCTCAGATTGTAGGAGAGGTTGCTAACCTCGTTGAGTTTATGGAGGCAAGTACAGTATTGTTATGCAAACACAAACTTAATGAAGCAGAAACAACCTTTACTGTTAAGTAACTTGTTCTGTATTACAGGTAAAATATGAGTGCCTTGCTGAGGAAATAAAAATAGGGGATTATTATCTAAGATTGCTACTGGAAGAAGATGAAACGGAAGAGAGTGGAGCAATCAAAAAATCGTGAGGCATTATTAAAATCCTCTCTCATTCCCAGGGTCTCCATTTGTTTTCTTCACTAAAATCTCATCTCTCTCTTAGATATGAATTCTTCAATGAACTCTACCACCGCTTCTTGCTTACCCCAAAAGTGAATATGAAATGCTTATGTCTGCAAGCATTGGCCATTGTTTATGGAAGATGTCATGAAGAAATAGGACCATTTTCTGATACCAAGTACATTGTTGGGATGTTAGAAAGGGTAAGAATTATTTAAAATCACTTGCTACAGTAGTTAACATACAGCTAGTCCAGCATATGTTCAGATACTTCAAATTGCTGTGAAACTCAAGTTTTGGCTTTATAGAAGGTGAAGCTTCAGCATGAGTACTTCTTTTCCATGCTGTTCCCAAGTGTTCCTAGTATCTCCCCTTGATTCAGTTTCATTAAATAATCCCCTGCTGATCGTAGTGGTATTTCAAACTAGTCTCTTTTATTATCTGCATTTTGTTGGCCTTAGCAGGTTTTCAGGCTGTACAGAAATAGTGTGAAGAAACTTTGTGTGATATTAATCTTGTGCTTGCTTTTGAATAATGCAGAAGCATAAAGCTTTTAAGCAGAGAACCTTGTTCCATGTCACATTGTTTTGAAATACTGACTTCACGAGTAGTAGCAACAGCCTCAGAACTAGTGAAATGTGTCTTATATGGGCACATGTGATGGATTAGTATTTTAGTGGTGACTACTTCACCTATTAAGTGTCTGAGAACTGATACAGCTTGCAAAAATACATTTCCATGTAGTCAAGAAGGGGTTCTATGCTAACATCAGTTTGGGTTTTAGATATGGTTGTTTCAAGTGAAACTGAACCACTGCTGATTCTTGTTGGTTTGCCTTGAGTCTCGATAGGCTCACCAAGGATGTAACATCAAAGACCCATTCTGCCTGCTGGCTGAAAGCGTTCTTGTATTTGTGTTAACCATTTCACTGGGGGATCCAAACACTGTCCCTTTAGAACAGCAGGCTTGGCAGAAAAGAGTGTTTGTGTGACAGACTCAGAGCAGCAAAGGGGATGGAAGGTTTTCCTCCTTAGGGGCAGAAAGCTGTGTTTATTAGCTGTGCATGAAACTGGACACTTAAAAGTAGTTTTATCCTGGGCATGAAAAAAGTAAAAGGGTCTTTTCAGGTACAACTGTATTGACTTTTGAAGGTAACTTGTAATATTGCACTATCAAATACTAATTTGTTCTCTTCTGTTGCGCTAGTGCACTGACAGGCTTGAACGGGACAGACTGATACTGTTTCTCAACAAGCTGATCCTCAATAAGGTGAGGTGTACACCTGCACTTAACAGTAGCCTGTCAGTCTTTCAGCTTTAGAAAATGGTCTGAACTGGTCTCTCAGAGTTAACTTGAGTAAAAATTCAAGTCTTGAGGAAGTCTTAAACCAATGTTTGACGCAGCTTTCTGGGGTGTGGTAGATGTTGCTTACTGGTGAGAAAACTGAGGGAAATGTGTAGATATTGTGATGATTGTACCATTCTAGTCACTTCAGAGAATGATTTGCCTTTTCTCATGGTCACTTCTTACTTGAGTGAAACTGTTCAGTACTTGTAATAACTCTTACCTAGAAAATGCTTCTGTTAACTCACTTCATCCATTAACAGAAAAATGTGAAGGACCTTATGGATTCAAATGGGGTTAGAATCCTTGTAGATCTGCTTACTCTGGCGCATCTTCACACAAGCAGAGCTACAGTCCCTCTGCAGGTACGTGGTCTTTGTTTCTTACTACTCATATGCTGCTTTGCTAAAAGGTCAGTTCTTACAAACAAACAAAACCAAACAAAATCAATGTCCTTTTCACATTTCCTGATATTTGCACTGAAGCTAAAGCTGTTCTTCTAAACATCAACTTCTAGAGCAATGTGATTGAGGCGGCACCTGATATGAAGAGGGAGAGCGAGAAAGAATGGTACTTTGGGAATGCTGACAAAGAAAGGAGTGGTCCTTACAGCTTTCAAGAGGTACCTGTCAGCTTCAAACTCTCAAATCATTTCCATCATGGTGATTGAGTGTGTTTAAACAGTGAGAGGTAAAACTCTAAACAATGCTGAACTATATTCTCATAGTAACTCTTTAAGTAAGGATTAAAACTACAGAAGAGACTTATGTTGTGCCAAGAGCCACAGCCTTTTTGCCTACCCCTCCATGCCCCTTTATGCTATAATTTAGTCTTAGCAACTTTTACTTCATGTTTCCTCATAGAGTTGTAAATATGTTGGAATTTCATGTAACTGTTACTAGTCTGCTATACAGCAGTTAAAAGCTTGTTTTGAGCGTGAATTTTTAGGAGCAGCGATAGCTCTGAATGCTGAATCAACTAAATTCATCTCTTATCTTGCAATAGATGCAGGACCTATGGAACAGTGGAAAGCTGACTTCCAAAACACGTTGCTGGGCTCAAGGTATGGATGGCTGGCGACCATTACAGGTCATCCCTCAGCTGAAGTGGTGCTTGCTTGCCAGCGGCCAGCCTGTGTTGAATGAGACTGACCTTGCCACACTTGTACTCAACATGCTCATCACAATGTGTGGATATTTTCCCAGCAGGTAAACACTAATTCTCAGCGGAAATGGTTAACTGTCTCTGGCAGATGCATAGATTTATAAATTCTATCTTAAAGCTTTTCTTGGAAACCAAGAATGAACTGTATTAAAGAGCCTTTTTATGTAGTAATAATTAATTCTGTGAGCAAATACAGTTTATAAATGAGACAATACTAATATTGTGAGAGGGACTGCAAGAATGAATGCACAAGCTATGCCAGTTTCTAATGCACAGTGACATAGTCTTACTCTTGCAGACAGTCTCTTGTCTAACTTAAAGCTGCTTTAATGCATGATGTTAAATCACACTTACTTGTTTAACAAGCAGCTTTGGACTTAACAAAAAAATGACACTGAATGGGATCTTAATAGCCTGATACTTATGGCTTAAGTTGTTCATTCTTGAAAGAAAAAAGGCACATGTGCCCTTACTGCTGTGCAACTTTATTCTTTAGGGATCAAGACAATGCTATTATAAGACCTTTGCCTAGAGTGAAGAGGCTGTTGTCAGATAGTACTTGCCTTCCTCATATCACTCAGGTAAGCAACTCTCCAAAAATGTATCTGAGTTAAAGGCTGACTTAATCCACCATCTGAGCTGTGTGGATGCTTTCCGTGGGACAGACACGTCAAATGACATCTGTAACATCCTGCAAATCTCTGGATAATAAATAGTTTATTTCACTTGGGGGGGGTGTTACACATTTCATGTTGTTTCAGCCAATATCTCCTTCATAATATTTCTATCTTGGACACGCTGAAAAGCAATCTGGACAACTAGCTCTAGATGACCCTGCTTTTGAGCAGGGGGCTTCAACAAGATGACCTCTAGAGGTACCTTCCAATTTTAAAACATTCTGTGATTCAAACTTGTGGTTCTAGGGCTGTAATTGATTGAAATTCTTGTAAGTTTACTGGCTTGTCCCAATAGTGAATTAGTTAAAACTTCAATTTCGGCCAGGTAACGGCACTACTCAAGCAGCTAATATAAATGCTTGTGTTGGATTTCAGCTATTACTGACTTTTGATCCTATCCTTGTGGAAAAAGTTGCTGTGTTGCTGCTTCATGTCATGCAAGATAACCCTCAGTTACCTCGTTTTTATCTGAGTGGAGTATTCTTCTTTATCATGATGTACACGGGTTCCAATGTACTTCCTATTGCAAGGTGAGGAAAAACTACCTCTTGATGGGTCATGCTCAGAAGGACTCCTGCTCTGAATGCTTCAGGGAGTGTGACTTGCTAGAACCAATGTGAGATTGCAAGCAAACACCCTCTAGAGGAGTTCTATCCATATGGTTTAGTGAGCTTTAAAAAGTGAATTGCTTATGACCCTGCCAGGGGGGGAAGGAGAGCATGTCTGGTCATGTAGTTCTAACAGTACAACTAGGCATGGCTTATTGTAGAACAGTGCTTGCAAGCACTCAAGAGAAGTAATATATGCTACTGATGTGCTAATGGGGTGTTTGATAGTAAACAGCTATCAAAAGTGGTGGAAAAATCTAATAGCCTGTTTTAGTATTGAAGCCTGAAATAGGTTAAATCTGTCTGTACTGCCTGCGACAGACACGCTGCATGTGCAGGTGGCTATTGCAGTTAGTCCCAGTGCTCTTCCTCTGAAGTCAATAGTTCATAAAAAGCTATTGTAGAATTCCAATTAAGTGTCTTAAATGCCTTGGGAAATAACTGCATGTTTACATGATGAGTCTAGTGTAATAGGGCTGTCAGCAGTTAGTTTAAGATCATCTTGTTCCATCTCTGCAATGGTGATCTAACAGTGCAGGGAGAGGTTTATAGGGAAGGGTTGTGTCTCTGCTGCTTTTTCTTTTGTGTGGAGAAAACAAGCTTTTGGGAACAGGACTTTCAAACTGAAGAACATAAGGCAACATTTGTAACATGGGAGTGCTTAACTTGAAGTTCCCAAGGATTTGATGGACTTTGTACAGAGATTCATTCAGTTGTTGCTGTTACTCTTTTATCTCAAAGTAAATGTATGAGACTTGCCAGCTGGACTATGTTGTTCTCCTTATCCTTGAAGGGGGCCATAAGTATCAAACAGAAAATAACTACTGTTTCTCTTATAGGTTTTTGAAATACACACATACAAAACAAGCTTTCAAGTCTGAAGAAGTGAGTAGATTGCAAAAATAACCACCTCTCTTTCCAAATAACTTTGCAGACCTCCTGTAGTTGTTTTAACAATACCTGATGCTTGTTCTTTTTCTAAGTTCTCAAGAGTTAGCATTTAAGAACTATAAGGGAAAAGGGGGAGGAGTTTTTTAGATCTCAAGTTGCTTATCAACACTGATTACCTTTGAGATGACAATATGGTCTCTTCTGTAGACAAAAGGTCAAGATATAGTTCAAAGAAGTATACTTGGACATGTTCTTCCTGAAGCAATGGTGTGTTATTTAGAAAACTATGAACCAGAAAAGTTTTCAGAGATATTCCTTGGAGAATTTGACACTCCAGAAGCAATTTGGAGCAATGAAATGAGGTAACTGTTTTCTGTCAGAGAGACAAATCTGAACCATATCTCATGCTGAAGAGGTCTTGTCTTTGCCATTTCTAAAGAAAGCCAAGAATACCTCGATTCTGTGGTTTCATTACTTCCCTCTGTTTGCCTTCTGCAAGGACAATGTCCTGCATTGCCCTCTGCTTCTGTCAAAAACAACAGGGTGGAGAGGAGCAGAATTGGCAGTGGAAAGGGGAATATTTTTCTGAATATCTGATAACATTCACATCTGCCTCTATCATACTTGATTAAGTTCCTTTCATGAGTGAGACTTCACTATGTATGTGGGCTGTTTTATACATACTGTACTCATTTATTACCAGCACCTAAGAGATATACCTCTAACATTACAATACATTTTTAGGGTCTCCCAAAAAGTAAAGCGGTGTTGAGGGAGGGCAAAATGTTACTTTAAATCATTTTTAATAAACTAATTTTCATGGAATTGAAATGGCTTTATAACAGAATAGGACCGAAGCCTATTCTGAACCCTTTCTAAAACGTGGGAAACTACTAAGATAAATCTTTTCAGAAGAAATCATTGCCCACCCTTGTACAGTCACTGGGGATTGAGGACTGCTTGTCAAGTGTTAAACCAAAGTCTCTAACTTTTAGGCGTCTTATGATAGAGAAGATTGCCGCTCATCTTGCTGACTTCACTCCTCGTCTTCAGAGCAATACAAGAGCACTCTACCAATACTGCCCTATCCCAGTTATCAACTATCCACAACTGGAAAATGAGCTGTTCTGTAATATTTATTACCTCAAACATCTCTGTGATACATTCAGGTTTCCAGACTGGCCAATTAAAGATCCAGTAAGTAAGAAGTATTTTAGGATTCATTTAGTTCTTGATCTTTTAGAGTCCTAAAAGTGGGATTTGTAACAAATAAAGGAAATCAAATGCTAAGTTTGTTACAAGTAATTGATTGATCCTGACTTTCAGTTCCTAAGCAAATATGTTAAAACGCTTCTTTATCTTGAAGCAGAATAGACTTCATGCCATACAGCAATCCCATGTTAAATGTATCCTCCTTGTGGTAACCTCAAGTGATTGGGGCAGGGAGGAATCCTCACTTTTGGGTTCTTACTTGTCCATGATGTACAAGAAACTGAGCTAACTTGGTATCAGTACATTAACTGAATTGATGACATTTTGGGGTAGAAGTCTGTGGTCTAGATCTGTCTAAGCAGCTTATTCATGCAACTCTTGTAGTACTGAGATGTGAACTGCATATCATTTAAGGGATTCTTTCTCTTCTGATGTGACTCTTACATAGACATTTTGATCTTAAGGTAATCTTACTGTGAATAAAATATAGCACTGCAGTGAAGCAAGGTCTTGATTGCTTCCTGACTGGAGGGGAACCTTGATTACTAAAGGTAAAAAGGTAGGGTGATGGGGTAATAAGGATTCATTAATAAAGCAGCACTTTAGTAAAGATGATGTGTACTGGTGTCAGCATAAACAAAACTCTAATAAATTGTATTTATTTAGGTTAAACTGTTGAAAGATACACTAGAAGCTTGGAAAAAGGAGGTAGAAAAGAAGCCACCTACCATGTCAATAGATGATGCTTATGAAGTCCTTAACCTTCCCAAAGGACAAGGCCAGTAAGTTGTTTTCAGTATTTAAAGTTGTATAACTACATTTACATAAACTCTGTACGCTGACCAAACTGATGAACAAACATCAGAACGTAGCAGCCAGTTAGTGGTATCAGTTATGTCTAGCACCTGCTTCCTTCGCAGGGGAAGATTGCTTTGTCTAAAAAGAATCAAGGCTTGAAAATCCAGCTCCAGCCTTTGAGAGAATAACTGTGAAACATTCAGATCAACTGAAACTGGAGCTCTGCTTCAAAGCATTCACTAGGCTATTTTACAGGACAAACATTAGACTCAACCATAGTGAGCAAAGAATATGGCAGAACTTCAATATGTTCAGAGTGAAACTTGGTTTTGCTAATCATGCTTCTTCCCCCTGCCAAATGTTGTCCTTTTCTTGGTGATAATATCCTTAGGATTTGTTGCCTCCTATCTTGCCACTGGTTTCTGACTTCAGGCCTCTGGGAGAGAAGTGACAGGACTCTCTTTTTCCTTCAAGAACAGTGCACTTAGGACAAATCATGAACCTCTAAATTTACCATACCGTGTCAGCTCAGGAAGCAGGATTTTCCAATTGAAAGAGCTTTATAGTTTTCACTTACTTGCAGTTACTGTTAGTACTGCTGTCAAAATCCAGGCTTGTTTGTCTGTTTGGTTGGGGTTTTTTTTGATGTTATTTAATGCAATGGGACTTGTTTTCTCGTAGGCATGATGAAAGCAAGATCAGGAAAGCTTATTTCAGGCTGGCACAAAAATATCACCCAGACAAGAATCCAGAAGGCAGGGTATGTACAACACGAATTTATGGTGTTAGTAGAGTGGGGACAAATTCAGCTGGTATGTGTAGTAAGAATTCTGAAATGCCTGCTTCAATTTTCTTTCTCCCTTTTAAAAGCCATGCCCTAGATGAGTACTAGAATACAGATTAATACTACAGAGGAGTAATTTAACCAGTGTCAATGAAGGAATATTAGGATTTCTACAGAAAACGGATGTAATCAGGTCAGACCCACATCTCAGAAAGCATCTGGTTTAGAGTTACACAGGACCTAAATAAGCTAATTGCTCCCTTTCAAACTGCATCCTCTGCCCATTCTTAAAATTGGTTAAACTCTACTTACTGCTTTTATCATAGTGGAATTGAATTAGTTTTAGTCTCTTGCCTGTGGTGGAGTTTAGGAGACAAAAGAAAACTGGTCTGTGCACCAGTGTTGTCTGGAGTGTTTTCTGAAGTGTAGTAAGGCAACAAAGCTAGTGTTGTGGTTAATAACCTGGAATGCTCTATGTTTACCTGCATCTAAAGCACTGCAGCAGGCTTGTAGTAATTTAGGGGGTTCTTAGCATCTCTTAAGACTATTCCTTTTTATTTGCAGGATATGTTTGAAAAAGTCAATAAAGCATATGAGTTTCTTTGCACAAAGTCTGCCAAGGTGATAGATGGGCCAGATCCAGAAAACATAATTTTGATCTTGAAAACTCAAAGCATCCTCTTCAACAGGCATAAGGAAGGTAAGCATACTGTGTCAGAAGAATGATTTAGGTTCATTTCTTTAGTGGCCATTGTGAGTAGTTTTAATCTCCTCTGTTCTTGAATCTGTTTTGTTGATTTCTGGCTTGCCACAGCATTATGTAGTTATGGTAAAGGGCTTCAAAATAAGGCTTTTTCTTCCATGAAGGAAACTTACCTGAAGTAAAATTTACTTCAAAAAAAAAACCATGAAGGGCTTTTTGAAACTCTCTGCTCCAATACTAATCAGTTTGACTCTTCCTCCATATGTAACTTGGGTTTACAATTCCGTCTGTGCAGAAAAGTCCTCGCTCAGTCAGCCAGATGGCAGATTCTGGGTATAAATGAGATTGCACTCATGTGGCTATTAAAAGTGAGACAGTCTTGCAGAAATTCTCACTAGTGTTAGAGTCCTGGGGTGATTGTGCTGCAACAGTACCAGCTAGGAAAGAGGGATAACTAGAGTACCCTAACCCTCTACCTGTAGCTCTAGCTACAGTCCCTGGCTGGCAGCTGCTGGAGTGCCCAAGCCTTGCAGAGTCACAGTGTTTTGCTGCAGAAGTGTTATAATGGTAAACTAAGACCCTCGTATGCAATCATAGGTCTGTCAGTTGTGTGGAGGCAGTGACATTGATGTGGGCTTGCACAGTTGTTCTTTAGCACTGCTGAACCCTAAAGGAATAAAAACCAGTATTATTTAAAACATATGTCAAACTGGAAAGGTCCTTATAGGATTATTGTTGAACAGTCCTGGCCTCTGACAGACTAAGCTCTACTTGTGTTTCTCTGGAGACAGGCAAGCATCATTTCAGAGGCTCTGAGCTTGGGGGTTTGCTGAGATGGAGATAAGTCTTTCTAATCTTAAATGAGTTCTTTCAGCTTCTCGCATTGAACCAAGGAGTTGGATTGTGTGGACTGCTTAGTCATGCTTCAGTTTTCCCAAGTGTTGGCTTTCTTTACTCTTAGTCGTTCTATATCTGATACATTTTCTGCTGATAATGATGCAGTGGTTTAATTTGCTTTTGTGTAAACTTTGACATTTTTCCTCTTGCAGAGTTAAAACCTTACAAGTACGCAGGCTATCCTATGCTGATAAAGACTATTAACATTGAAACATCAGATGACCTTTTGTTTTCCAAAGAATCTCCTCTGTTGCCCGCTGCTACAGAACTTGCTTTCCATACTGTCAATTGTTCAGCATTAAATGCAGAGGAACTGAGAAGAGAAAATGGAATTGAGGTAAATGAAAAGAAACTTATTGAAATGAATTTTTTTAGTCTGTAACTTTCCACAATCCTCAGTGCATAAGACATCAGATGCAGCTGAGAATCACTTTTGGTCTTGTTGAGACACTTCTCTGTTTTTACTGTCTCTTTTCTGGATGCAGTAGAAGTCTCTTGCAGAGTATACCCCTTTCTGGATGTAGGCTCATCTGTTGAACTGTGGGTAACCAAACTACAAGTGATGTTTCTGTACTTCTTTACAAAACTCTGTTGAGAGCTTCTGCATTCTGTATGTGGAAGAATAGATAACCATGAACAGGTCACTTGAGCAGAAGGGCTTTTCACTGCACATAGTGGAATCATTTAGATTGGAAAAGACCTTTAAGATCATCAGGTCCAACCGCTAACTTAACACTGCCCAGTCCCACTAAACCATGTCCCTGCAGGTCTTTTAAATACCCCCAGGGACGGTGACTCCAGCACTGCCCTGGGCAGCCTGTTCCAATGCCTGAGCACCCTCTGGGGAAGGAATTGTTCCTCATCTCCAGTCTAAACCTCCCCTGGTGCAGCTTGAGGCCGTTTCCTCTTGTCCTGTCACTTGTTCCTTGGGAGCAGAGACCGACCCCCCCTCACTGCAACCTCCTGTCAGGCAGCTGTAGAGAGCGATAAGGTCCCCCCTGAGCCTTCTCTTCTCCAGACTAAACCCCCCAGGTCCCTCAGCCGTTCCTCATCACACTTGTGCTCCAGGCCCTGCACCAGCTCCGTTGCCCTTCTCTGGCCCCCCTCCAGCACCTCAATGTCTCTCTTGCAGTGAGGGGCCCAGAACTGAACACAGGGTTCAAGGTGCAGCCTCACCAGTGCCCAGCACAGGGGGACAGTCACTGCCCTGGCCCTGCTGCCACACTGGTGCTGATACAGGCCAGGATGCTGTTGGCTTCTTGGCTGCCTGGGCACAAGCTGCTCATGTTCAGCTCCATCAATCAGCACCCCCAGGTCCTTTTCCATGAGCAGTTTCCAGCCACTCTGCCCCAAGCCTGGAGCGGTGCATGAGGTGCTTGTTGCCCAAGTGCAGGACCCAGCACTTGCCTTGTTGAACCTCATGACTGGCCTCAGCCCATCAGTCCAGCCTGTCCTGATTCCTCTTTAGTGCCTTTCTACCCCTCAGCAGATCTTCATTCCTGCCCAGCTCAGTGTCATCTGTAAACTTTGTGAGGTATGAGCTCACACGTGAGAATCCTACCACCTCTAAAGCACCAAAGGCTAGTACCAGCTCTTGCAAGAAATTTTTCCTCTAATAACCATTTGAGCAAGCAGTAGATTTTGTCAAATGTTTTTCTTCAGCCATTAAGAATGGGTTTACCAGCTAATGTTCTATTTCTGCCAGCCTTTATCAGTTTTTGTTGTGACTGAATTTATGCATCATCCATTCCTCACAGGTATTGCAAGAAGCATTTAATCGTTGTGTAGCAGTCTTGACTCGTTCTAGTAAACCAGATGATATGTCTGTACAGGTAAGTCGCAGCAGTTTTAACTGATGGTAACAGCTTCTCCAAAGACAGTACGTGTAGAAGCATAGAGTTACAGGCTGGTTTGGGTTGGAAAGGACCTTGAGATCATCCAGTCCCAACCCTCTGCCCTGAGCAGGGACACCTTCCACTAGCTCACATGTCACCCAAGGCTCTGTCCAACCTGGCCGTGAACACTGCCAGGGATGGAGCATTTACCACTATAATAATATGTGCACACATAATAAAATATAAGCGTGTATGTATATAAAAAAAATAAAATATTAATGTAGTATTGTATCTCTTAAAAAATGGGATTGCAAACATGCATTTGCCTTCCACTTGGAACCAATAAAATACTGCTTTTTGTAGGTATGTGGATATGTTAGTAAGTGTTACAGTGTGGCAGCTCAGTTTGAGGAGTGCAGAGAGAAGATCACAGAAATGCCTAACATCATTAAGGACCTCTGTAGACTACTCTATTACGGCAAGGTAAGAGCTCCTTTCCTTTGCTTAAGTGGGTCCTTAGCTGTTAAATGTTATGGGGAATGTCCTCTCTCCCTGCTTTTAAGGGAGAGAGGACAATTTTAGAGACTGTTCAAACCCTTCTCTAAGATCCCTGCTAATCATTATGGGATAGAGAACTCTGCTGCCTTGTTCTCGATGCTTGTAGTTGAATCCATTTAGTAGACTTAACGTGCAGTACTCTAAGGATTCAGTTACTTTTGCCCTTTAACTGACACGTCTACTGGTTTACTGTACTAAATCAGCAGATAAAAGTACTAGAGCTAAATGTTATGTAAGCAGACTCCTAAATCATCATCAACTCTGGAAATAGTATACAAGAAGTTTTGATGATGATTTAGCTGTTTAGAACTCACCTCATGTTATATAAATATTGGATTTTGTCTGAATTAAGAAAGGAAAACTTGTCTTGAGCTTTTCATATGAGGTTTGTGAAAATAGAAGACTACAGAAAACACAGGACTGTAAAATCAGACTGCAGTAATTGACTGTAGATGCCTGTGTGTTCCTTAATCCCTGCAGAACAAATGTATTGGCACAAAAGCCTCACCTGGGAATCTCTGCCACCTTCTTGAACTGTTTTTCCACTAGTTCATCAATGCTCTTTTATAATCGTATGAAATATCTATTCAAGTACTATTCCTCTGAAGGATGCTGACTAATTAGCCATGGTTTTGGCTACCAGACACTGAACTTGACCACAGATGATGTTCAGTCTACTTCAAATTTCATCTTTATGCTGTTTAGATAGTATTCTAGAATTAGCAAGTTTTGGCTTTAAGTCTCTGGTAATGAAGCCAGCTGGCTTTCTTTGGTCACAGGTCTAAAGCAAGTTTTTTCTCCTTCCCTCAGAATATACCACGAGTAGCTGCTTTGGGAGTAGAGTGTGTGAGCTCCTTTGCCTTAGACTACTGGCTACAAACACACTTGTTCCAAGCTGGAGTTCTCTGGTACTTACTGGGTTACCTCTTCAACTACGACTATACACTAGAAGAGAGTGGTATTCAGAAAAGTGAAGATTCAAATCACCAGGTAATGTTAACAGGGTGCATGCTGTCAGGCACCAAGAGTTGTTGCTTGGATCTCTTGGTAACAACCTGAGTGTTTTCAAATACTTGTGAGAATCATTGAATTACATGAACAATAATAGAATAGTTTTGGAAGGAGACCTTTGTGTAGTGGTGTAATGCGGCTGTTTGGAGGTTTTTTTTGAGTAGCTTGTGTTTTGAGTTCAAATGTTAAAGCTGCCAAAACCTGGAGTTTCTAAAAGACTTAATGCAAGAGATTTTTATCTACAATGAACACTAAACAAGTACATTTCTGCTATCAGAAGAAAATGTTTTGTTTGGTTGGTATTTTTTGCCTCTTGAGGCTCAACTCAAGGTGTTCCTATTGATACCATGTACTTATCTGAAATATCTGCTTTAGGACTGTATTGTCCCTTTGCCCCACAGCTATGAAAGCAGCTTCACACTTCCATTTCCTTGAATGGTGCCATATCTCTAAGTATGGCATTTCTCCCTCAGCTACTGGATGAGATGAGCTTTGAACAGTCTGTTGGAGTTATGAACTCTTTGTATCATGAAAAGCTTGTTAATCTGATATTTATTATGCTAGTAGGAACTGTCTGGTCAGAAGCTATTACACTGAATAGCTCTTGTAGTTTTCAGCTCATCGTGGTGCCCCAATTTTTCTTACTTATCAGTGCTCATGTCATTGTTACCACACACAACACAGTGATTATATTTGCTGTTCTGCAGTACCTAGTGTTTTGTTAGACATCAGTGCATAATTAGTGATGCAGGTAAATAGAGATACCAATTCTGTTTGTTCTGGTGTGGAAGTGTTGGACAACTCTTTCTGGCTAGTCTGATGTTTCTCCAGTAAGCTCTAGGGGTTTCAACTCTGTATTTTTCAGGAGGTTGCAAATAGCCTTGCTAAGCTCAGTCTCCTGGCCCTGAGTCGCCTTGGAGGGTATCTCTCTGAAGAACAAGCTACACCTGAAAACCCAACTATCAGGAAAAGCTTGGCTGGAATGCTGACACCCTATATTGCAAGGAAGCTTGCTGTAGTCAGTCCTACTGAGGTAAGCATCTGTTGGCCAAAACTTTCTTTAGTGATTCATGAAAGGAATACCTGATCACTTCTAAAACACTGAACTCTCTTAGACCAACCCGATACAGAGAACAGCAGTGCAATTTGTTTTCTTTGCATTTGGAGTAACTGCAAGGAAAAGGAAGTTGGTTTAGCCTCAGACACAATGGGCAGGAACAGTACCCTGTAGGACAATATTTGCAAAACAAATAGGAGAACAAAGAAGTTAATTGTTCAAGGCTTAAGGATACCATGCTAGAGAGCAAACGCTAAACTTCTCTCTTTAAAAGTGGTGCCAAGGAAGGCATCTACAAAGAGATACTGCAGATAGTTGCTGCTCACTGTCAAACAAGTCACAATCTGAAGTAAGTGTGGCTCCAGGCAGAATAAAGAAGAATGAAAATATACATTGTACTGTACCAAACAACTTACACATACTGTTTTTCTAGTATGTGGGAAACTTGACAATTTTATACTTGCTTATGAAATTGCTCTAGTTGTTAAAGAGATTGGATTAACTAATATCATGAAACATGCTGATTATTGTGCATAGTGATCTGAAACTGTTGTAAGTGCGTTACATCACGTAAATGCCTTATTTCTTAGACTCTGAAGATGCTCAACAGTAACACAGAGAACCCCTACTTGATCTGGAACAATGGGACAAGAGCCGAATTAGTTGAGTTTTTGGAATCTCAACAAGAAAGCATGATTAAGAAAGTAAGATACTCTTTATTTTAAATCCCACTACTATCTTTTTAAACGTGTTTCATGCTTTGGTACGTCCACTTGTAATGCAGTGGTATAGTTAATACAAGTGTTCATTGTTGTCTGAGCCTATCTAAGTCACTTTCTTCATTCAGCAGTCTTAAAAAGAAAACAAAATGTAAGAGTTTGTATTTATTTCTTGTAATGTTTCAACCAGAGCTTGTGATTTGGCTAAATCTGTAAGTTTTCTGTTCAGATATTGTCTATTTCATTATTGGGTTATAGCTTCACACTTTCTACAAGATTATTTTCTGCCTGAACTTGTGCTGCTTCTCTCTGCTTAAAGGGTGATTGTGACAAGAGCTATGGATCTGACTTTGTCTTCAGTGACCATGCAAAGGAGCTTATTGTGGGAGAGATTTTTGTTAGAGTCTACAATGAGGTCCCTACCTTCCAACTAGAGGTGAGATGTAGCTAAAACCTTCCTGGTGAAAAAAAGTCTTTGGAATGCTACTTCTTCCTCTTTATCTATCTGTCAGTACAAACAGACTGGAGAAAAAGTCTTATGGAAGCTTCCTTCAACATGATGAGCATGTTATAGAATATCTCTATTGGAGCAGAATAGATTAAAAAGTACAAATTTGTCATAAGATGTGCTGCTTCGGATGTCTTAATGCCTTTTCTCTACCAGCTTGGACTGCAGATACTCAGGTTGATTCAGTACTTTCAGGAGGTGGTGATTCTGCCTTGTGGCTTTGCTGTCTACATATATATATATATATATATATAGACAAACACACACCTTAAGAGTGCTGTTGAAGAAGCAGCAGCTTTGTAAGGGTATGTTTAGATCGAAATAGGGTTGATGTGCTCCGGTATTGTAGTGATCATAGTAGAAAAGTGTTTCCTGTCTGCTTGTCTGGAAGAAAGGGATTTGTGAAATGTAGGAAAAGTTACTTGGATACTCTTTCTTCTAGTGTGAATACTGTTGCATCACACAGCTAAAAATGCTCTCATCTCTAATTTAAAGCTTCCTAAAGCATTTGCTGCAAGCCTCTTGGATTACATAGGCTCACAAGCACAGTACCTTCATACGCTAATGGCAATAACCCAGACGGGGAAAGTAGAGTCCAATCAACATGGAGATCGGTTACGGAGAGTTGAAATGGCCCTGGAGGCTCTGAGAAACGTGATAAAACACAACCCAGGTAGGCTTAAAACTGAACTGCCCTGGTAGGCTTTCTTGGGGACACCCTTCAAAATGCAGACCTCTTTAGTCTTTATCTTCCAGCAAGAAGGAAGCTTGTTTTGCTGGCTGACAGACTAGCACTTTGATAAGCCGTACAGGCTTTTCCCCTCTGCCCAAAGAACATTATCAGTAGATGGATTAGTTTTGTGTGAAATCTAAGCCTTATCTATTTTCTTTTCTGAAACATTGGGGTTTAATTCTAGCCTGCTTTTGCCAGGAAGACTTAAACCTCTTGGATAAAACTTTTGTAATCCTTCAAAGAATCTTTAGCTGACTTTTAAACTTCCTTGCTTCAGGAAGGCTGAGTACGTCATGCTCCTTGAGCCAAGTACCACATACCAGTAAAACCTAAAAACATGTCAGGGCCTTATTAAATCAGGAAAAGATGTTCTTGAGAGTGGGCAGCTAATACCAGCAAAGGTTAATGAACAGGTATCAGTGTACAGACTTGAAAAGCCTCTGAGACATGATTAGGATGTTTTCCTACTGTACTATGTTAGTTCTAAAAGCAAATGATGTTACTATCATGGCTTCTATCATAGCTGGTTAGGTTGTTCTCTGACTGGATTCCTGTATTTGGCAATTATAAGCCTGAAGGCAGCTCTTACTGCAGCAGATAGCAACCCTGCTCTGAGCTGGGAGAATATCTGAAGACAAGAAGTACTGATGATTGATGATAAGTAACTGAACATGCTTAGTTGTCTTGTAAGAATGCAAGTAACTAGGGCATCCGAGAACTAGCTCAGTTACTTGTCTTAGAGGGAGGAAGCATCCTCCGCTTTTGAAACTCTGTTGATGTGTGACCTTGTGGAAGCTACATTAATAGAGAGGGCATTATCATTTTCTAATCCTTTCACAGGTGCTGAAAGGAAGCTGTTCTAACTACTGTGGCAGACTATATACACACATGCAGTCTTTAACACCTCTGTAAAGTGAAATGTGGTCTTGGGACAGCTTTCAGTAAATGCTTTGGCTAACATGAAGAGAATAATTTACTTGGTCTCTTGCAGGTTCTGAGTGTGAATGCATAGGTCACTTTAAGTTGATATTCTCCCTTCTGCGTGTTCATGGAGCTGGCCAGGTGCAGCAGTTGGCTCTGGAGGTAAAAACCCAAACAAACCAACCAGAAAAAACACCACAAATCCCCTTGTCTGGATGCTCTACAGAATCGGCATAAACAAAACTGATTGTGTAACTGTTGTTACCTAAAAAGTATCAAGATTGGGGTTCCAAGGTGTCAGTTCCTCCTTGGAGGAACAAGTGACAGTTTCTTGCCTCTGTCCTTGCTCCCTTCTCTGAGGTGAGAAGACAATTCGATGATGGGAATAAGCATTATAGATACTAGCTATGTTGGCCAGTGAGGCAATGACTTCCTACACTGCATTTTCTGGGCACTGTCTTAACAGCTGGACTATAATCAAGTGTTGTTTGTGATCTTTTATAGGTAGTGAACATAGTGACAAGTAACCAAGAATGTGTTAACAACATTGCTGAGGCAGTGGTTCTTGCTAACTTACTGGCACTCCTGCATTCCTTACCTTCAAGTAGGTACCGTATAATCCTTAAGAGTTGCAAGGCAAAGGGTTTCCAACTGAGAAATTAATTAGGATGCAGCTGGCTGAGCTTACCACTGAGTTTTAGGTTAAAACAGCATTTCAGTAACCTGTTTGTTGTCTTAAATGTGTGAGCTGAAACATATGCATTGCAAGCGTTGAGGTAGTAGATCTCAATAGAGGTAGATTAAGAAGTTAATGCCACACTAGAATGTACAATTGGACATTCTTTAACTGAATTTAGCCAGAAATCTCTAAGCTTGAAATTATCACAAGCTTTCTTGCAGTTTTGATACAGCTTTCTGTTAAAATCTGGTTAGTTCATCTTTGTGCCATAGAGGCTATTAACTAATCCAAGTTCTTAATACTTTTTATTTTGACAGGTCGGCAGCTCGTCCTTGAAACTTTGTATGCTTTGACATCTAGCACAAAAATAATCAAAGAGGCCATGGCAAAAGGTACAGTGCTACCCTGAAAGCAGATGTTTCTGCAACACAGGACTTAAAGTAAATACAGTGGTCAAATCTTCCTCTTCCCTTTAAAACAATCAATGTGGAATTGGTGAATTCATACTGCTTGTGACCAGAAGAAAACTTGAATGTTTTCCCATCTCTTTTTACAGGTGCTTTAATCTACTTACTAGATATGTTTTGCAACTCAACTCATCCACAGGTTCGAGCCCAAACAGCAGAGCTCTTTGCCAAAATGACTGCAGATAAACTGGTGGGTCCAAAGGTAAGGATCTTAAGAGCTCTTGTTGGAACTCTTATCCTGATATTACCTGCCTCACTGTAAAGACAGAACAAGAGAAAAAAACCTGTTCATGTGAGGAGCAATCTGGCTTTTTCAGAATGGTGAGCAGACTTCTTATCTGTGAGCAGACTTCTAGCAGCAGTTTTATTTACTGTACCTACTATACGCAGCTTAGTTTCCATTTGTAATAATTTTAACTTTAGGTCCCCAGCTTTGAGACCTGTCACCAATCTGAGGCTAGCACTATTTAAAATATATAGCACTATTTAAAAATATAGCACTAGAAATAATTGGACTTCCTGGAGTTCTCTGTTCTGTCAGTTAGTGTGTCTTACAGCATACTAAATGCCAATTCTGTTCATCCTTTCTAGGTTAGAATTACACTAATGAAGTTTTTACCTGGAGTCTTCATGGATGCCATGAGAGACAACCCTGAAGCTGCTGTTCATATCTTTGAGGGAACTCATGAAAATCCTGAGTTAATTTGGAATGACAACTCCAGGGAGAGAGTATCGACAACAGTTCGAGAAATGATGCTTGAGTATGTGGAGACCTACTATTTAACTGAGACACTCTTTTGGTGACAGTAAACCAGAGTTGCTATAGAAGAACTGTCAGACAGTTCTGCCTGTAAAAAGTAGGATCCTTGCAAGGCAGACTTCGGTGAGAAGAAATTTGTTCACTGTTCATATATTGTAGCTGTAACTCAGTGATGCGAGTGCAGCTTATGCACAATCCAGGTATTTGCTCACTGCTGTAAGATTTGGGAGGGGGAGTTACAGCGAGTTAAAAATGGGGTCAGAAACTGGAACTCCTTCACAACAAGGAGGGAGACTGAGGTGTCAAGTAGGAAAACCTGCCGCTTTCACTGCTTGTTAAAATGTGCTTTCTTTTTAAAGGCACTTTAAACTTCAGAGGGACAACCCTGACACTAACTGGAAGGTAAGAGTACACTGTTCCTGCTTTGAGTGCATCCAGGGAGACTTTAAGCCAGCTGATAATATATGCATCTACGTAACTCTCTGACAGGCTTTCATCTTAGAGTACCAACAGGAACTTACTTCTGTGCTAACATAACTGTTTTAATGTTGAATTGATGCTTTTGTTATTTCTGGTACCTTGAAGTCAGACACTGCATCGGCAGTGGTTTTGTCAGTAATGGCCTGGCAGTTCAGGTCATTCTAAAACTTGCCAAAAGTCAGCAGCAAAGGAGAATATTGATTTGCTGGGAAAAGTCCTGTCACTGATTATGTTGCTGCAGTAAACTTGCTCTTGGTAAATGTTCAGGAAGCCACTGAGTCTCAAAAGTGACTGTCCATTCTATCATGTCAGGTACATCAGGGAGATGCTTCAGTCTGTGGTATTAATCCCGGTATCTGTGAAAGGCCTGGCATGACTTCCTCCCAACAGTTCAACATTAAAACAACTAAACACATGCAAGGATGGCTGTTTAGATGCAGGTGGAAACTAGAAACTTTGATAGTGAGAAACCTTCCCTTGAGATGTGCAAGAAGGGAAAAGGCTGTTTTATCAGTCTTGTTGCTGGTATTTCTCTTGAACTAGGATAGAGGTAGATTCAGTTACCTGTGTTCTTTGAAAGTTCCACTGTAGCAGTACTGCCTGCACTGTTCTCTCACTCATGTTCCTTCAAGATGAAGTGTCTACTGATTTTGGAAATACAGTTAGTTCAGTGACCCTCACCACTAGAGTCATGATGTTAAAGGGACAATGTCAGCTCTCACAAATGCCCTTGCTGATAACTCCTACTTTACTATCAACAGCTTCCTGAAGACTTTGCTGTGGTGTATGGTGAGGCAGAAGGTGAACTTTCAGTGGGGGGAGTCTTCCTAAGGATTTTCATTGCCCAGCCGGCCTGGGTTTTACGGAAACCAAGAGAATTTCTCATTGCACTGTTGGAAAAGTTTACTGAACTACTGGAGAAGAATAACCCCCATGTAAGATGGTTTTTCTGATTCTGCTCTTTGAATTTACTTAGCAGTTTTAAGCTACTAGTCTTTTAGTATCTGAGTAACTTAGATTCTCATGCTTTCTTACATGATTCTTTTTGGTCTCTTTTCCAGCTCTCTATAAAAGCATGTAGATGTATTTAGGCAACTTCTGAGCATGAGTCAGTGCTTTTAAAATCCCTCAAGCCACAGAACTAGCTTCAGTAGGTCTTAGAGGCTTATTTTGTGATAGAGATGAGGGTTAACTAAGGAAGTGTCTTTAATTATTCCATGACTGACCAACCTGAGAAAATAGCACTTGTTCCATACTGCTTAGAAGTTCTCAGCTATTGACACTTCTCATGTCCTTCTGCAACACTGGTTTCCCATTCTGGTGTAAACTGTGACCTATACAAAGCTGCCACCTAACAATCAGTGGAATGCAGTAGAACTAATGTGTTACAGTTTGAATGAGAACAATGTTCAAGTCAATAACTTAATGATATTACTAGAAATTGTGGTTTAAATGCTGCTCAGACATATCCTGAGTTAATCTTGCAGGGAGGGAGCTGACTTGCACATTGAATATAATGGGCATCTTTGTAATAAGGATGTGGTAGCACTTCGTACAGGCATGCAGGATACAGCAAGTGAACCCTTTAAGGATTCAGGTGGCCAGCCTGAACATCCATCCACACTGTCACGCTTCCAGCGAGCACGTTGGCGCGTGTGCTGCTGTGCACACAGGGGCTGCAGCTGGACACTGGCTTCTCTAGCTACTGGAAATAGTGCTTAGGATTTGTTGCGTGATGTGTGTTCATGAAACTAGTGAATGTCTGCCACTGTGGGAGCTGATCATGTTCTAAACTTCTTGGTTTAGCAATTTCAGAGTAAAGTGACATAATAAAAGCATTAGAGGAAAAAATGCGTGATGCAGAGGAAGTGAGGAACGTTACTGTGATGGTGTGATACGTGAGGCTTTGCTGAGTTATACTTTGTGCTGGTTTTCTGCAGGGGGAAACTTTAGAAACCATTACCACAGCAACTGTGTGCCTGTTCAGCGCCCATCCTCAGCTGGCTGATCAAGTTCCTCCGCTTGGTCATCTTCACAAGATAATCCAAGCTATGAATCACAAGAACAACGCCATTCCTAAAAGTGCCATTCGTGTCATGCACATACTGTCTGACAATGAGGTGAGGAATCCTCTGAGTGCTCAAGGGGGGAGAAAAGCATCACTGGAGTTATTTCTGTTGTTTAGTGCTGTTCCTAGAAGGGCATTATTGTAACAAATACTGAGTGCCAGATGAGCAGGGACTTGCAGCTAATTAATGGGGAGTTGATAAATACACTGAGAAATTGATGGTCTTGGCTGATCATCATAACCATCAAGCTTAGCATAAAATAAAGTACTCTGGTTATTTCTGTCTCTCTGTAGCTTTGTGTTCGAGCAATGGCATCACTAGAGACCATCAGCCCTCTCATGAATGGAATGAAAAAGAGATCAGATATAGTTGGTGTAGCCTGTGAAGCACTTAATCGAATGTTTCAGAAGGAACAAAATGACTTGGTGGCCCAAGTAAGTAGTACATTCTCAGACTGTAAAATACGTGATTATGTTTGGGTATCTAAACTGTTCATAATAACAGAGCTACTGTTCATCTTCAGTGTGCAGGTGGCTTACCAGAAGCCATCTATCTAACATGCTTTCCATGTTGGAGCAGTTGGAAGTCAGTTCTTTCTCCAACATGCAGACCTGTTCAAGGATGTTACCTGAGCAGTGAACCTTAATGCATAAAGAATCACGTTGGCTTGTGTCTGCTGAGAAAGCAGAACAGAGGAATGCCAGCTAATTCAACTGAGCTTACACCTAAACAGAGCAGAACTGCTGGGCAGTTCCTTTGCTTTCTCCTGTCTGTATTTATACAGCTCAGGAAAAACTGGCAAGCCTAAACATGCTTGGTAATAGATAGCTCTTGGCACTCTTGGTTCACACTAACGCAGCAATGTAAAACCTCTGTACGGAACTTCCTAGTCCGTGTTAAGACAACTCCTTTGGGTTTGTGTGCAGGCTCTGAAGGCAGATTTGGTCCCCTACCTTCTAAAGCTGCTTGAAGGGGTTGGTCTTGAGAACCTGGAAAGCCCAGCTGCAACAAAAGCTCAGATTGTTAAAACTCTGAAGTCCATGTCTCGCAGCCTGCAGTATGGAGAACAGGTGAGTACTGACGGGTCCTTCACTGGGCATCACACTGAGCATCCCTTGTTTCATCTTCTGGCTCTCATGTGCATCATTCCACCTAAAACATGAATGTCATGAAACTACAAAATCATTATGGGTTGGAATGTCTCCATCTCTGGTGAGGAAGTCATTGCTTTGATTCATGTGAGGAGTGCTAATAAAAGACAAATCCCAAGCAACTGCAGCAGTGTTTGGGATGTATATTGAAGCAGGTAAAATCTGTCCCAGTAACTGTTCTAGTTCTTGGTGCCTTTCTCTAACCCTCGTGTTGAAAGCTTTCTCAAGAGGAGGGAAACTGGGGATGGGCTTTTCTTCCAGGCTGTCCCTATCTTGCTGTAGTACCGGAAGTGTCCTTTTCTAGCTCACCTCTAGATGCATGGCAACTGCTTGCACAGTTGCTTTTCCTTGTCACCTGAACTAGGGAACAGGGGAGAAAGTCAAGCAACTAAAAGACTTCACATAATGCAGGAGGCTCGTGAAGTTCAGCTGCACAATTCACAGGATAAAACCAGTTGCTACAGTCTCCTTGGAAATGTGTGATGCCACATTGTAGCCTAAACAACTGCTGTGCTGTTTGGCAATGCCTTTGCAATGGTTTGATTCTAGAGAATGGGTTTGTTCCTCTGGAACGTTACAAATGTCATTTGCTCATCTGGTTAATCTCTTCAACAACTGTAGGTAAATGAAATTCTGTCTCGTTCCTCTGTGTGGAGTGCCTTCAAGGATCAGAAACATGACTTGTTCATTTCTGAGACACAAACAGCAGGATACCTCACAGGTTAGTAACCCTTTCCTATTTATGTCCTGCGTTATACCGAACTGTTACTTGTCGTTGACTTTGGAGATACTGTTTATCCTCAGGATCTAGTGCCATCGTGTGGCCTGAACACTCAGTGCTGTAAAAGTACAGTAAGTTTTTAAAACACTTAACAAAAGCCAAACCTTTTTGTGGTTGAGAATGTATTTTCTGGAGTGTCTTTGCTGTACCTACTTGTATAATATCAGTGCAGTGGAGTCTGGACACTGGCAAGTCTTGCCACTACCCTGTAGGGATAAAGCAGAGATGTAATCAGGACTAATGGGTGACTGTATGTTTCCAGGCTTTCTTAGGATCAGTCTATTTGAGTTGTAGAACATGATGTTTTCCAAGGTTTGGGGAAGGAGGAAACTTTCTTCAGAGTCCCTGAGACTCTCTGTATGCACTGTGCCATGTGAATCAGGCTGTGTTAGTGGTAGGTGTGTAGCTGTAGCGTTGGAGCAGTTTGAATGTGAACAGCTCAGGTGTGAGCCCATGTTCCAGTCAGACTCAGAGCACTGGCAGGGCCCCTCTCTGTTGGGGGTGGCCTTGTCCCTGTACACAGAGCTTGTGGCCTATGCCTGAATGCATGCGTGGTGCACCCTGGAGTGCCCTCCTGGTGCCACCAAGCCTGCAATGGCACCCTGGGCTGTCACCTCAGTCCCACAGTGCAGAAGAGCATTGTAGCTGTGCTATGTGTACTGTGCACACACAAAGGATAGCAACTGCTGTGAACATCCTTGCTGGGACTCACACTGTGTGGGCATAATCCTGGAACAGTTAAGTCATAGCAAATCAAGTTCTGGTTCTTCCTTCATTCACATGCAGCACTTGACAGACACATCTTTGACTCTGTTCTGCTGTATCACAGTCCAAAACTTTGCTGTCACAGAGTGTTGCTGTACCTGAAAATACTTTGTGTAATGACATTGTAGCAAGCTTTGTCTAAAGTGGTGCTTCGTACAAACTTCTGACTCCTCAGTGGCTATCAGCTGATGTTCAGTCTTACAAGTCTAGGCTCCCAGCTAAGGTTTGAAAGGCCTTTGTGACAACAGGAACACTTCCCTGTGCCACACAGAACTTTTTCTCTAACCCAATGTAGGAATCTTGGTAAAGCTTTTGAGTGTAACTGAATTACCAAGGTACAAATCAGATGGCCGTAGAGACAGGGAAGGTTCTCTTGAGTGTGTCTTGAGAAGATGAAGCAAGAGCCTTTCAAGTCAGGATTTAGATGTTCTAGAAGCAGATGGTTAGTATTTTGAGAGTAGGTATATGGCAAGACTTTCCACACAGGAAAGACTCAGCACTTCAGCTCTCAACAGGAGTTTTGTGTTTCTTGTACTATTTAATGCTGCTTTCACAAAGAACACTTGAACACTTGATTCGGTTGGAGCTGAATTTAATTGGTATCTCATAAATACTGTAATGAGAAATGTGAAGTGAATGCTGGTGGATTACTGGCCAAGAACTCAAACTCCACCAGATGTTGTTAGGCTTGAGAGTGGGGGCAATACAGCTGTCCAGTTCCTTAAGGCCTGTGCTACATTTCAGTTGCCTAATGTGTAAGTGCTTGCAAATGTAGAATGAAGATGCTGTACAAATGCCAAGTATAGATGGAAACTAAACTAAAAGCTTTATTTGATGGAAACCAAACTACAAGCTCTATTTTTAACCTGCTTTATCTTATATTCTGCCTTATGTCTTGCTTCAAATTGCTTTGCTATTTGCACTTCCCTTGAAACTTCCCTTGCTTATTTCTCTTCCCTCAGGTGTCTCTTCTCCTTCCCTTCTAACTGGCAGCAGTCCCCTTCACCTGAGAAGTGGGCTTTAGATCTGCTCTGCCAGGCAGCTTGCTCACTTCTGTGTAGCTCTCTAAAGCAGGTAGATACCATCTTGCAAACGCACTTGCTGCACTCCAAGTTGTAGCTGCATGTCACAGAACTGTAACAAACGTGTGGGCCCGAACTGCAAAACACTGATAAACGTGCCACCTTCAACACCCAGGAGCATAAAACTAACAAGTGCAGGGGCTGATACTCACTGGTACTACTAAACTTGTGAAGTGTGTTAGGAATCCTCTTGGAAAAAGCTTGAGGGACAAGAGAACTCGTGGAATGTTTGCAGCAGGACATGTAGAAGTGGGTCTGGCCCTGGGCAGATGCTGCTGCTGGGCTGGCAAAGAGAAGTCCCTTCTGAAGTCAGAGAGCTTTTGTTACCATAGACACTGTTTGCTTTGCTCTCTTGCTTGCAGGACAAGTATAGGACTGTTTGCAAGGAGACAAACAACGCTCTGACATTCTGGCTCCAGGCTGTGGTGTGAGGAGGGAGGCTGGGGCATGAAGGGGTAGCAAATCTGGGGGAACTCAGTGAGGATGACTTAAGGGGGGAGCATAAAGGACTCAGCAGAACTTACCATGCTGAATGTCAGCAGAGTGGGCTGAAGGTCTAACACCAAGTTGATAGCTGTATCAATGCAGGAGCATGTTGTGGGTTGGCAGTTTATTAGTTGTTAATCTGGTAAGAGTTGCTGTTGGAACACCTCCTGCTGCAACAGCAGTTGTGGTTGTGTTTGAAAGTTTCTATTCAAGTACATTTTAAACTCTTTAAGTTTCAATGGAGATGGGCTTTGTCTGCAGTGCAAAACTGCCCACCCCTCCAGTTACTGACATCGAGACGTATTGATGGTGAGGAGTTCTGTATCTCCGATAGTTTGTGTATCCCAAGAATGCTGTTCCTCTTCCTAGCTGGAGGCACTAGGAGCTGCCTAGACAAGCACAAGGCAGCTCACTGCACTTCCTGTAACTGCACAGTAGGGCAGCCCTGCAGTGCTGAAGCAGTGGTGGGATGCTAGCCCAAACTCACCTCGCTCCTGCAGTGGGGCCTCCCCTCCTCACTGCCATGTCCACGGTGCAGTGGGATGGAGAGTGGTTGGAGTTCTTCTGGAACTCATTTGGCACATCAGAATAAAAAATGCTGAGCAAGCCTGAGAACGGCCTCCACAAGCTACTCCACTTGGTGGGCTGAGTTAGCCTTAATTCCTGCTATTCCCAGAGTCCAAAGAATCTAAACAGAAGCTCTTACATGTTCTTGTTTAAGGTGTCTGGTTGACTTAAATGATGTGTTTGAGTGTTACCAGAGGGGATAAAGCTGCTCAGTTGCTCGTTGGTTTCAAGGCTCCTCACCAACGCTGTGTTTTCCTCCCGAAAGGCCCTGGAGTCGCTGGTTACCTCACTGCAGGGACGACAGCGTCTGTAATGCCCCACGTACCACCCCCGGTAGACAACGAAGTGGGAGATGGCAGCTAAGGACTGCAGACCCGTGTGAAAGAGGCAAAGGCAGCCTGGCCAGTGATGAGGAACAGCACTTTCCTCCAATGCTCTGAAGTGAACTTTCTGCCTTTCCAAGTGTTTATGACAGTGTTATTCCTTTTTCTAAGACTTGTTTGGTTTTTTTTCTTTAGGGAAAAGTCAGTGATTCTGTCACACTGTAACACAAGGAAGCACTCTGTGGATCAGCTGAAATGGGTACACAAGAAGTTTTTTTTTCTTGTTGTACATAAGCACATTTTGTTCCTTTCTATTTGTTTACAAGACTGTGAATCAAACTTTCCTAGTTTTTATATTTTATGAATTAGCACGACTGGAGTTGAGCTACAGTCTAGAGGAATTGGGCTAAAATCACTTTGACCTCACCGACCCCCACTAAAAGGGCATCCCCTCCTTTTCCCAGTCTGACATGATCACTCCCATTGAACATGACTTGCAAAGGGTTTGTCCCTGCACCGGTTCACTGATGTCCTTAATCATTAACATTCTCTTCTTCCTGAGATCAGACAGCATTAGACATTCGTATGTATAACTGGCTTGACCAAATTGACAGAGCTTCAGCAAAAAACCAACCTTAAAGTTGACGTTATGTAAGAAATTAGTGTAATTGTGAAATGTTCTATACATTATCCAGTATATAAAAACTTTCTATATTGAGTGTACATTATACAGATCATTCATATGTACAGAAAATTTTAAAATAAAGGGAATTAAGAGCCTTGTTAATGCGAGAAAGGTGGTGGGCTTACGAAGCTGTTCTTTGAAGGTGTGGAAAACAAGAGTGGTCAGAGACTTGAACTTTTGAGTATGGCTAAACAGGGCTCCTGGGCATTACCCAGCTTGCGGTAAACTAAATGGGGTGAAACTGCTGCGTCAAAACTGCTTTGCCTGCACTAAAGGGATAAAGAAGTCTGTGGCTCAGAGCAAATAAGGAACTTACTTTAGGGCTGTTAGAAAATAGATTTAATTTAGTGTTAGAAACCCCAGACACATTCTGGTATTTACAAGGCACTCTGCAAGGTTTTAAAAGCAAGCCCCTGATCAGTAAGTGTAATAATTACAAGTAAAGAGTGAGAGAATGTGTATTGCTTCAAGCCATCCCCGCCCATGGCAGGGGATTTGAACTGGATGATCTTAAGGTCCTTTCCAACCCAAACCATTCTATGATTCTATAAGGTAGAACCAAGTTTTTGTATTCAATTTTACCTTAAACCACACTATTGCACTGAACAAAATCCTTCTGAGCCCTTCCTTGGTGCTGACGTTAGATTTTTGCAGTTAGCTTCTTGGACTGCTCAAGCAGTTCCCACCTCGCGATGGTCGAGAGATGAACCTCGTCGGGCCCGTCTGCCAGGCGCAAGGTCCGGATGTAGGCAAACCTGTGGGGAGAGCTGGCTTAGGGGGAGCAGGAGCGCTCAGCACTGTTTGCGCCAGCCAGCCCTGTGACAAGAACTTCTTTGGAAAGGTGATTGCACAGGAGATACTGCAGCAAAGTCTTCCTGGCAGGCTTGAGATGTGTGGGCTGGAAAAAGGGAAGGTTTGCTTCTCCCCAGGGCTGTCAGGGTAAGGCTGAGCTTTAGAAACAGGCCCTCTGTGCTGATACGAACTACTTCAGGTCCAGTGCCAGGTTTTTGTCTTTTTGGAAGGGTAAAGCAATGCAATTGCACTGGACTCGAATTGTAAAACCAAATGGTTTGAGCTTTTTGTAGCTTAATGGCATAACACCATTATTTCAGGCTACCCGAGGTGAAACAGGGGTTATAAAATGATTTTTAAAGGAATGCTTAGAATCTACAGCTGAGGCTCCCTTTACTCACATAAAAGCCAAAGGAAAATCCTGGGAAACTCCCGCTCCTCCACACACTTGGATTGCACAGTCAATCACTTTAAGCACGGCTCGAGGGACAACCACTTTGGTCATGGCTACCTGGAGTTAGAAGGGAACCCACATGATCAGTAACAGTTTCATAATGACATGAAAATGTTTACCTAACCGTTCTGCTGCGATTGGCACCTCGCAGCCCATTCCTCCCCCTGCAGCTTGAACGAGGGCTCTGCCATTCCCTGGGTGAGGTAGAACTGTTTCCAGGCACCCGAACTTCTCATTGTGTTGAGACAGGTAAGAAACACTTGAGCTTCTTTAACTTTTAACAACTTCATCAGATGGATCCCAAAGTTTTTAACTGAGAACATTTTCCAATCTCGTGCCAATCTAAAGCACAGCTCAAGACCATCTGTTTTCAACACAAAGTTAAGCTATGCTTAGCGCTGTGCTTTAGCTTGTGTTTCAGCCAGTTGGATGCACAGCTATTACAGGGACAAGAGCCTGAGGCTGCCAAAAGAAGTTTTACCTCTTTCCTTGCTTTTCTGTTGCCCAGCGCGTCGATCTTGCTGGCTGTTCTCAGTGTGAGCAGCCGAGCCTGTTCTATGCTGAGGCGAGATTCAGCGATCCAGTGGGCAACAACCTCCTGCAGAAAGCAAAGCCAGCAGCAGCCTGTCAATGCTCAGCCTGCCCCAAAGAAGACACCCTCTCCCTCAGCATCCTCTGGTCAGTCACTCAGAGGCATTTGTGTGCAAATTAAAGCTCATTTGATGCATGTCTGAGGTAAAAAGAAAGAATACTCAATGTAAAGAAGTTTTTTTTATGGCAGGAAAGAGGAAAAGGGGGAAAAACTCCAGGGTCTGGCACACCCAGTTCCTGGTCAGACCACTGCCTGCTCGTCCTTTTCCCAAAGCCCCTCCAAGCCTGCTTTTTAGTGCTTTCCTTTACCCACTAGGACTCACAACCTTCTCCCTGTGTAACATGCCTCAGTGTACAGACAGTGGGAGGTGAAAAGGGAGAGGAATCGGTTCTGTTTTGCTTCAGGTACTGGTGGTGGTGTGTCACGCACCCAGGCGCACAGCTGCAGCAGGGCTGATAACTGCCACAACTGTCTGTTCACACTGATGATGATAAATCAGCAGCTCCCCTGATCCAAACGAAGTTACGGCCTTGGCAGCCCTTCCCTGTTCCTCCCAGCTCACTCCCCTCTGCAGCCAACATACCACAGCAAGAACAAACCCTGCTCATGGGATGTTTGTCAATGCAGAAGCTGCCTGGAGCCTCAGCCACATGTTCCTGCCTGCAGTGGGGATGTTGTAGCCGTGAAGGCATGAGCAAACGTGCCACACGTGTCAGTGTGAAGCCTCGTGCCAGCAAAGGTGGTCTGAGCCCAGGTGGAGGGGTTCAGCTACACCCCACTGCCCACAGAAGGGGGGTGACAGCCTCTGTTACCCAAGGCAGCCCTTTAGCACAGGTTCCTCCCAGCTCTAGGGAAGCTCTGCTGCTGCTTTAGGACTTGCCTGCTCTGCATCAACATCAGTTTTACTTTACTGAGCTGCTGAGACATAGAGTGCACCTCATCCAACACATGAACTCTGGGTTATGGTCGTCAATGGAAGTTTGGCGCTGACACAAGTGGAAAAGTGGGTATGTAAGATGATTCCCTCCGGATCGGTACAAACAATTTTCTTTAACCTGTGCCAGACACTAACTCAGTTTCCTCTTTCCGTTGCCCTTGTTTTTTCCAATAGTCATCCTAGCTATTGAAATAGACTGAGGAACACTTGAAATGTGATAAGCAACTACTAAATTCTGATGGTTTCTATAAAAAACAATGTCACCTTTTTATTATGCTCCCTCTCACAAACAGTATTTCAATTCCAGAGCAAGATAAGACCAAAAATCGCAACATGGCCTTGGTTTAGTTTGTACTTTCACAAGTAAGTACAAATAATTGAGCAGAGAAGTAACATTTTTAGTCACATTTAGACCCTTGAGTGTCTCTGGTCACCATGAAGAGAGATGGCTTGGTGATAAATTCACACAAAAATGGTGAATTTGGGTTGCAACTACAGAACCATGAGGTGTACGGCTGAGAAAACCACCTTTCCAAACTGATCAGTGAAAGCAGAAAGATAAAAACCATGGTGCCAAAACCTGTGTTCAAATCCAGCAAAGGATATCCAAGTCATTGCAAGGGGAAATAGAATCAGAGAATCATGGAATGGTTTGGGTTGGAAAGGATCTTAAGATAATCTAGTTCCAACCCCCTGCCACGGGCAGATTTTAGGTTAGTCTTTGAGACAGAAATGAATAATGACTTTAAAGTACACAGGGTTCCTCAGTAAGGAAATTCTTCTGTAGCAGATGGTTTTGTTCCAGAAAGAGTGATCTAACCTGTGCTACCTGGGACAATGCCAGATTTCACTCAAATCCCATAGTTAGTTACTAGTGAAAACTGGGAGCCTCGCAGTGGGATTTTTCCTTTGCCACCTGAGGCACTATGAACAAAAGATCAAGGTTAGGGCACATCTGTTGCAGAGTCCCAAGGTTCTGTGTGGGCAAAACAACGGGTGGTGTCTGGAGCACAGGAACGGGGACACAGAGGGAAGGTGCTTACATGGTGATAGAGTTTCCTGCCGAAGGTCTCCCTCTGCGCTGCGCGCTGGCACATGAGCTGCAGAGCGGTTTCAGCCGCGCCGAGGGACCTCATGCAGTGGTGAATTCGGCCGGGCCCCAGCCGACCCTGAGCGATCTCGAACCCCCTGCCCTCACCTGATGGAAAGAAGAACAGGCACATGCAGATTCCTTGATTCCCTCTTGTGAGCGATCCATGGCTCTGAGCAGAAGCGGCCTCACAGCCCCAGAGCTAGAAGCAAGCTGCTTAGAAGTTTATTTTGCAGAAATCTTGCTTGTTTATGCCAACTAGATCTATGATGGCACACTATTAATAACACTTCCAGCCCACAGGACACTCTAAGATGGTTTCTGAGAGGGTTTGATTTACCTGATTTAAATCAATACATTGAAAAATACATCTATGAGATTCGTATGAGAATCTGGGGGAAGACTTTGAGGTTTCCAGGTCCCAGGGCTGCTCAAGACAGAAAGCTCTTTCAGTGAAATAAAAATAGCAGAGAGGAAATAGAAGAAATCGGGATTTGTAGTCAGTGAGAGGAGCAAAGGAAAGTTCTTCCTGCAGGACGGCACAGAGCTGGCCTGCCCATTCTTTCATTATTGTTCTCAGTTCTGCTGAGGTGGCAGCCACCGGGCATGGATGGCCATGGACTGCAGCAGAATGCTCTTTTCAAAGCCTGTACAGTCTATGAGAACTGGCTTTGGGGAAAGAACTGACAGTTTCTGCTTTGCTCTACTTCAGGGCAGTGGTTTTCGCATGACAGCTACAGCTTCCTTCTATCACCTTACTGCTGTGCAGGAGTTACCCTCAAGCAGCAGGTAGCCTGCTAAAGGAAGAGTGAGCTCCCTCTTGTGTGTGTTTGAGGCCCTGGCTCAAGTGACCACAGCGAATACGGTAACTTACAGTGATGCAGAAAATAGGATTTGGCTCATTGCTGTACAAATTAGAAAGGAATTAACACTGAAACTCACCCAGTATTATATTGGAGATAGGGACTCGCACATCACTGAAGTGGATCTCAAAATGTCCTCCGTGGCTCTCATCTGCAGGGACAGAGAAAACACAACCACAGGGTAAAACAAGGGTAAAAATACAGGCCTTCAATTCCTAACCCTTTTTCTATAGATGCACTTTACTGATTTATTTCATATACAATATTTATTAGTATTGCTGCAGCTTCTGACACTGCTGACAAATTCATACACATATAGCTGATGAATATTGTCACCTACCCATGTAGCCAAACACTGAGAGAGGTCTTATCAGCTTCACCCCTGGCGTGTCCATGGGAACAATAACCATACTGTGCTGCTCGTACCTGACCAAGACCAAATGCACAAGTTAGGATTAGCTTTGAGCCTCCTGCTGTCCCCTCCCTCCATTTCTTTTATTTTCTATCCTCAATTTAGGATAGTCCCATAACGCTGATGTTGAGATCTACGGAGTTATCACTGCCATCCCGCCTGCATGCAGCATGGCACGCATGCTTCAGCACTCCTGCAACCCACACTCAACAAGTAAAAACATACTCCTGGCACTGGAGTGCATCACAACCACTTGTGCAAAAAATACCACTTCTGTCACCTGCAAGTACTTCTGAATCACCCAATTTCCCCACCACCACCGCCCTTCTGTTCTCAAAACACGTTTATCAGCAGCAGCATCTTGGCTTGCCCATAGTTTAGGGAAAAATTCCCCATGTTTAAATTCCTTCAGAATATTTAAGGTCAGTTATTAGTCACACAGAACTGGAGATGACATCCCAGGTCCCTGAATTCACTACACAGCTTTAGCAAGCACAGTACTACATAATCCCCTCCATGAACTTGTGTTCTAAGAGCTCAAGGGATGCCACTGTCTGTACAGCCACCAGAAAAACCATCCTGTAAGTTCCTGTTTACTGCTCAGTGGAACCTGGCTAAATCTCAAGATAACCAGTTGGATTTGGGCTAATCCAACTTTGAGACATAAATGTTCTTGCATTACAAGCTGTGTGATTTTAATGGAACCAGTCACGAAGCATTTTATTCATCACTTGTGTAGGTTTTCGTAAAAGGGATTTTAGTTTGGTAATAAGGGTTGAACAACACTTATTTCAAATAAGAAGAGGGATGTATTACATTTACACATAGAGGAACGGAATGAGAGGTCTGATTAAAGAAAGATGTGCAATGCTCTCTGCTCACACAACTTCACTTAACAAACATCCCATGTTTCAAATGTAATTTTCTGTACCTAAAGATAACTATGTGGAAAATCTTAGTAGATAACTGCGGGTCTCTGATGTGCTGCTTGTGGCTTCCATGAGCAGGGAAGCAATGAAAAGTTTGGGGTTTGTTATCATTTAGGCAAGCAGTTCTTCCTCTTGGTAATTGTTTTATATGAAATAAATCGTAAGCCAGAGATAGCTGTTGGTTGAAGAACTGATGCAAACTAACGTGACTAAGGTAAAGGCAGTGAACCCTCCCAAATTCATCAGTGCAGTCTGTGTTAGCTGCACAAACAGCAGAGCTAGTGCAGAGCACCCACTGCAAGCAGGGAGCAGTGAAAGGCTGGGAGGCTTCGGTCAGCAGGAGCTGAAGCAAAACAGGAGCTTGGGCACAACAGGCACATGCACAGGTTTAAACCCCTCCTGTAATTCATGAGCACCTGCAGCTGACGGAGGCAATCAGTGGTATTTCACTTGAAGTTTTTACTTCAAGTAAGTAGTGACTCCTCCAGGAAACAAGTTTTGGGTAACTCTTTGAGTGTCCTCAGAATCCTTACCTGGATGCTGAGGGGTTTCTGGTTTTGCCCATTACAATTGCCACTTTGCAGTTTGGGTTCCCAGCACCTTAAGAAAAGTCACAAACACAAAACCGGTCTTCAATATAAAAATCTCAATGTAGACTTAAGTAAAGTTTCATACAAATACGTCTGACTCCCTTCCTTTCGTGATACAGGAGCAAAGGCATGCAATGTACTTTGGTGTTTATGCTCCAAGTAATCAGACTGAAACAAAATACATCTTATTGCTTAACACATAAAAGGGAGTTGACTTGGAAGGGGAACAATGAAAAGCCAAACATCCAAACCCTCCAGGATCCAGCTCCATCATCTTTTCCTATGAAAAGAGAACAAGAAGGTACTTGAAATGAAGACTAATTACTTCTGTCTCTATTAGAGCTAGGCAAGTAAGCGTGATACAAAAGCAGACCTCAAGGTGAGATGCAGCCATTTCAAAAGTAAAACTTCTTCTTAAAGCTCTAAAGACTGGAGGATCTGTGTGGGACCACATTATAACCAAATCACATAAATAAGGCTATCAAAGGGTTGCCACAAGGACTTGGCTACTACTTCAGCATAACTTCTCTGGCATGAAGGTTTTTTCCCCCTTTATGATGATTTTAGTTTGCACTTCAAAGAAAGATCTGAGTGGAAATCATTACCTGAACATAATCTCTTAGCATTTCAAGCCATTGAAAACGTTATTTGAATGTCTTTGTAGCATAAAGCTAGCATTTTAATGTACACATCCTAAAGCAGATTCTACCATTAATTAAAATGGCATCTTATTTCTAAGAGCCTTAATCCTCACTATATTTCTTGAAAGGTTTCTTAGTACCAAGGCATGCTCTCATTCCTTTCAAAGTCTCACAAAGACAATAAAGCAGGGAAAAGGGGGCTCGGTTATACCTGATGTATATAACAACCAGTGAGTGTTTTATTGCTATCTCAATACAGATGACAAGCTTTGCACAGATTTAATTCAAGATTCAATCTGCACCAGCTCAGTTTGTTTTGAGGTCGGAAACAAAGACTTTTAGCTTCTCTGGCAGCTGTTATCACAAGGTTTGGGTGCCTCTGGTCTAGACAATAAACTCACCTGGCTACTGAGCTACTTCCTCCTCAGAACAGCCACTGTGATGGCCAGGAAGTGGGAGATTTATCTCATTCTGATAAACACTGCCTGTTCTGAGGGCCAGGCTGCTGGCTGTTTACTTTCCTCTTCTGCAGCATGCTATTCAGTCATTGTTTCTAAAGTGGGGCTGTATTTGTGGCCCATGAGCTGTACAATGCAAGTAACCTAAAATAGCTGAGAGAAAAGCTGGGGGGGGAGGGAAATAAACCAGCTTGGTTTAAAATATGGTAGATCTAAACCAGTTGGCTCATATGGGTCACTGCAAAAAGCAGGTGACCAACCCCAAAAGAACACAAGATATGCTTTGCAATGCACTGCCCTGCAAAGAGAAATGCTACACTCTTAAGGGGTATTTGACTCTTCTTTTGCACAGAAGATAAAGAATTGCCCAAGTGGTGTTTTCTAAAGCACGTTTATCTTGAAGGGAGGTTTACCACAAAGGATATTTTGACTTTTTGGAGTCTCTTTAAGAACTGTTTTGTAAATAACCCTCAAGTCACATCCTGCTTCAAAAAAAGGCAAATTTTACCACAGTGTATGAACTAAATCAGAAGCAGCTTTCATGTTGAACTTGGTGACAAGTTCACCGAGAGCCAGACATCTAGTTAGATGCTCTAAATCATTAGTACAAGTTTCTGGAGGGCACATGAATACCTCTGTTTCATGTGTGCTTTTTCCCATCTGAACACAGCCAGGTAGGCACATTCCTGGCCTTTCCACTCCTTAGAGTCTGAAGTCTTGAAAACCTAAAACAAATTTTATGCAACTTTGACCCATAAATGCCAGAAGGAAGTTCTGCTCCAACACTCTAACTGAAAGACTCCAGTGCTTTGGAAGAAACGCAGAGTGTCTGGGTGGAATAAACCTCTCATTTGTAAATGGCATTTTTACATTACTCACAGAATTCAAAGCAGCTGCTGGAGGTTGGGGGAAGAGTCAGAGAAGCCTGTTGTTTTGGCAAGAGTTAGAAATAGTTTTGCAAGAAACTCACAATTGAACAAATAAAACCAGTAGAGCTTTTAGAAGGTCAGGCTTTTTGAAGCCTATTTCCATATTGATAAGCTTTTAAATAAGCTTTTTCATACATACATCTGCACAACCTGTCCAAAACATTTAAACCACAATGATGCTACACTGGAACACATCATTAACTAATGCATGATGTTATTTAACTCCTCATGGCACTCACACAGGCAAAGACAACGATACTCTAAAATGTGCTTAGAGGGTTGATCCCAATCCTGTCAGAAGCCTAATCTTTGCTATCAATCAGGGGTGTAACATGCTTAGGACTACTGACCTTCCAACAATCAATTCATTCAGGTTCTTTCTGGTTCAGAGTACTAAATGTGGCACAGACACGGACAGTACAACCTTTACTTAAAGAAGCTGCCATATAACCCTGTTTCAGAAGCCAAGAGCACTTAATTCTTGCATTCTAGTTACCAATTTTTCAGTGTCCAGTCTTTGAATTATTGGCTAAGATGACTTAGGCAAGATAATCTACTACTTGAATGCCCCGAGTACCTATGACTCTTGCCATGCTGGCTGGTGCACCGGTGAGCCTGGTGGGTTACCTCTCTCTGCTAAAGATCAGGGGCCTGTGGTGGCATTACAGACTTGTCAGCTTCCTTGGAAGGCAACTGGTAACCACGTGTTCTGGACTCTCCTACAAGAAGAAACTGGACTGCGTAGGATGGATGGAAGCACGGTGTTGATTGGTGCAATATGGAGACCTTCCAATGGAGAAAAGGGGACCCCCAAGAGCAGGCAGTAATTTCTATTCACTAGCACAATGTATTCCATAGTTCTATCTCATCATCTCCAGATAACTGGAGAAGCTGGGCTGCTGGGCATCGGGTTCACATATGGCTGCAACCAGTACAGAGACAATGCTGGGGTTGTGCTATTCAGCAAGGTTACACAGTCCCATCACTGAATGTGGCTGCTAGTTGTTCCCAGCTCGAGCTCACAGTCTCATATGGTGCCAGTGAGAGCAGCTGCTGAGTTCTGGAATGGTTTTTTCCTCACCTTCATCCCACTTTCACATAGCCACAAGTGCTTCTTAGTTAAACAAGATGCACTGGCATTTTGCATTCACTCTTACTAAATATCTTTTGTTATGTTGGGTCTATAGGGCTGTACTGAAATGTAACGGTAACAAACAGCACAGGATTTACATGAACTGCCTTCCTACAGCCTGCCCACAGGACCCCTTAGGAACTGGTAACATAACATTCTTTTCTGCCGGCAACACACACAGATATTTCCTTGGAAGCTTTCACATTTCTCACCTGACCTTGTTGGGGACCGTATTGAGAGAAAGCCTATTCAGAACTGAGAGATTCACTTACTTTAAAGAGAGACAGCTCAGGCTTCTAAGCACAACATGACTTGTGAGAAGCAGACGTGCTGGAAGCAACCCAAGTGTCTTATCTGCAACTGTAAGGAACACTTGTGAAGCACTGAGAGAACTCAAGATGAAAACATTGTGTCCTTGCTCGTGGCAGGGGGTTGGAACTGGATGATCTTAAAGGTCCTTTCTAACCCAAACCAGCCTGTGATTCTATGAAATATGCACAAATGTGGCAGCACTTTCTCTAGACACCAATTCCTCTCTCAACCTATTTTAATTTCTTGTTGTGAATGCAAATTCAGCCAGAAGTATGTGGAAAACATCTGCCCATTGCATTCTTAGCTGCCCATTTTGAAGGAGCTTCCCTCTCAGATACTGAAGCACAGACAGATGGCCAATCCAGCTGTGGCAGGTGTGACAATTTAGTCAGCGTGCCAAAAGCAAAACCTGACCTCTGGCCACCTCAAAATCTCTGTTATTTGGCTTCAATATTGCATTTACTGGAACTCAGTACACTGCTACAGGATACAGGATGATTCCAGCAAAGTAAAAGGTCCAGAAGATCATGGAAGGCTTCTGACACTGCACAACATATTCTTGCACAAGAGACTAATTTGAAGCTGTAGAGATTGTGGAAATTGAAGCAAAATCCAATCAGTTTCTGAATTCTTAACACAGGTAAGTCCATGCCTCGGTGCAGAAATGCTGATACCTGCATATAAACTGCAGAATTTCTCCATCTTCTCTTTCCTGTCCAAGTTTTGACTCTATAATGCAGACAGCCCACTGCAAGTGGGAGAAACCTCATAGATGGGATAACATCTTTCTGGTTTTCTTCTTTAGTATCTGGCTGGCTTGCAGTTTCCATAGACATATTGCCAAACACTAACTTGATCATGAGTCTGACTGGTAACATCCAAGTCCCTGACAACTCTCCCACAGGGTCCAGGGTATCTGCTTATACTGTGCTTGACAAGTTACAACTTGCTTTCGCATCTTTTCCCTATCATGTTCCTGGTTTTGTTTGGTATCACATACTGAAAGAGCAACCTCCTCCACCTCACAAAAAGCAAACTCATCTTTCTATTGTATCCTCTAAAATGTTACTTAAAAGGATAATATAAAGATCCCTTAAAGCCTTATATAGGCAGCCATCAAAACTGAAGGGAAGAATGTAGTGACTCCCTACAGGTAACTCTGCCCCAGACAGACCTCCCCCTGTTTCTCTACTTTTCACCTGTTAAATGTGTGACTTGATAAAAGCCTTTTGACGATATAAAAACAAACCCAACAAACGTTTGGATTTTCAGGAATAAACCAACCAACACCACAGTGAACACAGTGAAATAGTAAGAGAGTCATGACCTTTCAAAGAACACTCACGTTCCGGTTGGAACGTAGGAAATACAAGTGTTCACATGAGAAGAGTTTCCAGGAAAGCAGTCAGAATGAAAGCGCAACTGCCTTCCAGCGGAGGGTGTGGTGCTGGAACACAACATGCAGTGTCAGAGCAATTCAGACCATTTCACTGAAGCACATCTCACTCGCAGTACCTGCTGCTAGTCTGCTGACAAAACAAGGTTAGTTTTGCTTTATTATTCACTGCTCTGTATATTAAGTGTGATATACCTATCTTGTTTACCTAGAGAAGAGCTAGGATTTACTTAGTTAAGTTGGCTTTACAGAGAGAGGTCATTTCACTAAGGTACATGCTCATTTCCAGTCTTACAGTTAGAATTGTTAGAATGGAATGCTGCTTGATTCACTGAAGAAAAAAAAAGCTGTCTGTTTAAACTGGGGATATGAACTTAATTCAATGTGTAGACATACAATCCCCTGTGAAGTTTAAACACACAGAAACAATGAATTATTATCTAACTGGAAGGCTGGAATAATTCTGCAAGAAAACACGCAAAGCTGCCTGTTAATATATCTATTAATGTACTTCCTAGAGAACAGGACTTGGTAACAACAGCTTATGAGCTGTTTGGGTATTTGTGGGTGGTTCTGTACGTGACAAGATTCTTTCCTGTGCATAACATCCTGAGAAGTCTCCAGCTGTAAAATGCAACGTACCCACAGCAATTTGATTCTTAAGGAATTCCATGTGGGAATAAGGTGGCTCGCTGTGTGGGATGGAGACTAAACTAAGCTTATTCCACCACTGCTCAGCACCTGATTCCTATGGCACTGCTGTGCTTTCTGTAACGGGCATATATACGTGTGCCTGAGAAACAACGTTAACAGGAATGATAAATATGATAACGTATGTTAGCCAAAACATGTTTTTCAGGGGAAAATATCAACTGTTGCATTTTAGATTAGATAACTTAGTTTCTGTCAAAATCCCAGGTCAGATAAAAGCCTGTCAGGCAGCAGCATGTTCCTTGTCACAGCTAAACTGCTTTGTGATACGCAGCTGTCTAGAAGTTTGCACTTAAATGTTTAGTGTTTTGCTTTCAAGCCGATTTGCCAGTGGTCCAATTTGATTAAGCTTTCCCAGATGGGTTCTGTAATAGTGTTTTAGACCAAAACCAAACCTTTAATCTTGGCTAAGTGGCTTAAACATTCCCTGCAGCAGTTTCTCGTCTGATAGATTTACTGCTGATGTCTGAATCTCTCCTCCGAGTACCATAAAGCTGCAAAAGATTACCCCTGCTGAAAAATCCAGCTTGTTAGGCATAGAATAGACATCCCTTGCCCAAGTCATGAATTTTTCCTTTCCACACACCTTATTAGGCAACAGTAAATGACAGATTACAGGACTTAAAATAGGAGTAATCATTGTTTAAAGTTTATCTAAGGAAGTGTTTTGAAATGCTAACAAAATAATCCAACAGCCATTAAAGATGAAGCCAAACCAAGTAGTTAATTTCTGACAGATGCTAAAAAAATTAGACAGTATTTTCAGCGCGGGAAAAAAAATCAAGCAAAACCAGAAATTATCCATTTCTCTCTATTTAATTGGTCTGTATCCCTGACTGTGAGCTCAATCAGTAACTTATTTTTCCTGGTTAGACACAATAGATGAAAAAAAATTTGAAGAGATACTGTTTATACCAAAGGTTTGCCAACCCTTCATTTAAAACTGGTCTCAAAACCAGAAATGGTATTTGGAGATTTTTCAAGCTTGAAAAAGCCAAATTATAGCTTTCAGTAACAATGACCTGAAATTCTGAAGTGCTGCGGAGGATGAGAAGGGAAGATGTGCCTTTCATTCTCAGCTCCTTTTTGCTACTGCTCTTACGAAATCTTAATCCCATTTATCCAAAGAAAACAAGGCACTGCAGGACTGTAGTTTACAATGGAAAGAATTTCAGCAAATTAGTCAATGAATGCAATTACAGGAAAAGATGAAAATATTGTAGGACATGACTTGCTTGAGACATAATCATACAAACACTTAAACTTCAGCCCCAAACTGGCACTGAGAACACAGCCTTGGTGTTTACACAGTAAATCTGTCATAAGATAGTACTTAGAAAAGCACCAGAGCTTCTGAGCTGTTTGGGTACTTAAGGGCAGTTTTGTATGAGATAAGATTCCTTTCTTGTCATAACATCCTGAGAAGTCTCCAGCTGGAAGATGCAGCATACCCACAGCAGTTTGATTCTGGAAGGAATTCCTTGCGGGCATGGCTCACTCTGTGTGGGATGGAGACTAAACTAAACTTGTTCTACTGCTCTTTAGCAACCAACACCACTGCTGCGCTTTATGTAATGGGCATATATACATATGTACGCCTGAGACACATATGCATACATGCCCACTCTCCCTATATTGTACGCATATCCCAAATTTGCCAAAATTTATGATAGTAGGCGCAGAATCCTACTGCTTTCCTCTCAGCTTTAATCTGTTAGTATTTCCTATCCACTCCATTGTAATAGCATTTACAGCCTTCAACTGGTACTCAGCTTTGCCGAGGCTATAAAGAGGAAGGTGTAATTTCAACCCTGTAAAGGTACAAACAGATTTATTTTGCAGTGCAATATTGCCAAACACAGCTGAGTCAGTGCAGTTTAAGCAATGATGGCTCTTCAACTGAAATGTGGAAACCAGTGAGGTGCACTCAAAGCACCCTGCAATTGCAAATGCTAAGTTTCATGAAAGCATTTCAGTTGAATCCATTTTACTTTGTATTGCACAGACAGACGGACTCATAGAATCCCAGAATGGTTTAGGGTTGGAAAGGACCTTAAGATCATCCAATTCCAAACCCCCTGCCATGGGCAGGGACACCTTCCACTAGACCATGTCGCCCAAGGCCCTGTCCAACCTGGCCTTGAACACTGCCAGGGACGGGGCAGCCACAGCTCCTCTGGGCACCCTGTGCCAGCACCTCAGCACCCTCACAGGGAAGAACTTCTGCCTTAGATCTAACCTGGACATACCCTGTTTCAGTTTGAACCCATCACCCCTTGTCCTATCGCTACAGTCCCTGATGAAGAGTCCCTCTCCAGCATCCTTGTAGCCCCCTTCAGACACTGGAAGCTGCATGTAGACAGTTACCCTATTTCGTGCCTCCATCACGGTTTAGCTCTACTTTGATTATTCACAAAAGTACTCTCAATATCCAACTTCTTTAAACTTGAACCAGGGGTTCTTTAACTTCTTTAAACCCTGAGTAAGGGGGTTAGGCTTCAACAGAAATTTTAAAATGTAAACCCAGTGTTATTTCTTTGGTGTTCCCTTCCTCCTCCCTTCCCCTCCTTTGTTTGTGTGTGTCTTGTAGCTCTGCCATGGGCTGGGATCTGAATAACTCAACTGATTACTGGATGGAGGATGAGGAGGATGATCTCAACTCGGTTATAGATTACAATACCTATGAGCATCTCTGTGAAAAAAGTGATGTGAGAAACTTCAGTAAAGTATTCCTCCCCGTGTTCTATGCATTGGCTTTCACTCTTGGAGTTGCTGGAAATTCATTAGTGGTTGCCATTTATGCCTATTGCAAGAAACCGAAGACCAAGACAGATGTGTACATCATGCACCTGGCCATTGCGGATCTGCTCTTGCTCTTTACACTCCCCTTCTGGGCTGCAAATGCAGTGCAGGGATGGGAACTTGGAAACTCAATGTGCAAGCTTGCTTCTTCTCTGTACACCATGAATTTCAGCTCTAGCATGCTGTTCCTGGCCTGTATCAGTGTGGATAGATACAAGGCCACTTCTGAATCCCGGGGTCACAGAAGAATTGGTCAACACTGCAGCGTTACCTGCATCTGTGTCTGGCTGACTGCCATTTTCCTCAGTATCCCTGAACTGATATTTAATCAAGTCAAGAAACACAATGACAGGAATGAATGCCTTCCTGTATTTCCAATGAACATGGAAACACTCTTAAAAGCAACCATTCAAATCCTGGAAATTATCCTGGAATTTCTGCTTCCTTTCCTAATAATGCTGGTCTGCTATTCAGCTACTGCCCGAGCAATATTTAGATCTGCAAGTGCTAAAAAGTCTCGACCTTTCATGGTCCTGCTGGCCGTAGTGGCTACTTTCATCATTACCCAGCTACCTTACAACATTGTCAAGTTCTGGCGAGCCACAGATATCATCTACATGTTGATCACTGACTGTGATACAAGTAAAACCATAGACGTTGCACTCCAGGTCACCAAGAGCATAGCTTTGTTCCACACCTGCCTGAATCCTCTTCTCTATGCCTTTCTGGGAGCCTCTTTTAAAATGCACGTTATGAAAATTGCAAAAAATTATGGATATTGGAGAAGACAACAACAGAATGGAAGACCTGAAGAGATTTCTATGAATTATGAAGACCATGCTGAAGAAACAACTAGTTTCACTATATAGACTCTCCACTACTTTCCTGATCTTATGTAACCAAGGGAATTATTTACTAATATTAATTATAATAATATTAGTTACTAATATTGTTATACAAGGGTATTGTTTCAGCAGCTGTTTCTCTGCAAGTCAACTTTCAGATGACTTTCTGAACCTGCAGACTAGCCAAGACTCTACAGAGCAGCTCAAAGTAGAACATGTTGATCAAAATGAAGCATCAGGCAAGAACTAAATACTGAAAGTTCTAGAAACAACTGGAGAATCAAGCTAGAGAATGAACAACCTGCACATGTCTAAATATCTAATTAAACCAGAAACCATCAGCAATAAAGCAGCAGTATAGGAACATTTGTACCAAAAGTTAATAATCTTGTGTTTCTCCAAGTGTTTTGTAAAACAGAGGGAACATTTGCCTAATAAATCAGCTCCATTTTTTTCCTCAGCTCTCATTCCATAGATAGCCTTGCAGCTTGAATTGAGGTCTAAGTTCATGGCTGAGAATTGGGAAGGGGAGACATTCTCTGTGTGTTTCTATATGTGCATAGTCACAACAACATCCTCCACAAAACCCAGTAACTACCAAAACTAACCTGTCGTGTCTCTTTTTCTGCTCACCCTAAACTTCCACAAGGCCAGTGCCCTATGAGAGGCACGTTTTAGATCTCTGTAAATGCCAAAGCAGTGCAGTCAAAACATTAGCACAAATGTAAGCAAAAGTGAAGTTAATCTTCAGATACAGGGCCTGGAATTTCTAGTCAGACTTCGTAAAATGAATCAAACACTGCCATAACTGTATCTACTAAAAGAGATGAAGATACAATAAAATCAAAGAACCCAGAAAGTGCACTGCCTTTCATTTCTTCATATATGTTTGTTTTGGTTTAGTGGGCATTGACATCGCTCATCATAGTCATTTATCAACCAGCAAAGGCTCAAGGCCTTGCTTGATGGATGAGAGAGGTTCTGACTCCATACGGAGCTCATTGGTTAGTGGGATTTAGTTTTTCCATGGAGAGTTTCCAAAGCTGTCCCTCGCCACAGTGCTGGCTTGGATTCCAGGAAAACAGCCGTTTTCCATGAGTCTCTGGAAGCATTTCAAATATATTGACATATTAGCTTTCAAAATGAAGAGAGTGGTATTACAGCATACAGTCCCTGTCTTCAAACATCCCATGGGCTCTGACAACATGCCTGAGCTATGGATTACAAAAGCCAACAAGAATCTCTCATTTTTAGACACTGTTCCTAGTTACAAAATTAGGGAGTGGAAGAAAAAAGCTCTGAAATGACAAAGAAACAACAGTAGCATAAACAAGACATGAGCCTCTTCTCTCTGTTTGGATGAGAAAAGCTAACAGAATTTGTGCCCAGTGTTTTGCGAAATCCTAGGGTGTGAACAGATAAGTCAGAAGTACTTGGCAGATGGTCTACACATACACAATGAGCCTGATATATTTAAGCCAGGGTTAATATATTTAGGGTTAGGGTTTTACTGGATTTACTGTAGACAGGCAGAGCATAGGAAGAAACGCCGGTTCTTCCACAAGGCAACCAACTCCTTGCATGTGTGATATATGACTTGTCTTCACAAATAGAGTGGCTGCAGCCAGAATGACATTGTGACCAATGCCAAAAAACAAACCCACCCAAAATAATCCTTAAAAATCAACTGGGCAGAAAAGGAGCCTAAGACAGAGCTACGTGTATGTGTTTCTTAAACTTCTTGAAACTGCAGTGCCCTGTATGTGTCTTTATAGATAAACCATGCTTACTCTCTTATGTTCACTCTCCTTTTTATAATTCATGTAACTAATTTTATGAATAATATTTTGTGTGTGTGACCTCCTACAAACTTTGCCATTACTTCCTTAGGAACTGCCATGCACATTTGGGAGACAAGCAAAGGTAGCAGCCAGCAGTTAAGTGACACTCTCAGAAAGACAGATGATACCATGCTTCCTTCGCCACCAGTTTTGCACTGCTAGAAAAGACAGAGAGTCCTATCTTCTGGTGAGTCCAGGTATTGCAGCAGCGTATAGCAGTAGGTAGCTGCCACACTCAAAGGTACATAAAAGAAACATTAAAGTTTCTCTCCAGTTAACATCTCTGTTTATTTAGTTGGCTTCCAAACTCCCAAGGAATGATGATTTTCAACTTGCTGTCACATATGTTGTGGTAAAAAAGTAACAGTACTACAATATCAGGGACATTTACCACTCTCCATTGGTTTTTCTGGGAAGTATAGTATGAAATATAAGAAAATCACCTGCAACAGTTAGTCCAACAGCATAACAGGCTAGTTTTAAAAAGCAACCAAATTTTACCGTAACTAGACACACACAAGCTGCAGAGACAGCTTCATAAAAACAAACTATAAAGGCTACAGCCATATACATTTAAGTTACCTGATGGAAAGAGGTAACACGTGAAGTAAAATAGTAGCACTCATTCTGTGAACAAAATTCAGACGTTCCAAAAAGAGCCCGAAAACCCCAAACTGGATTTGAGCCTCTGATTTTGCTTCATAGAACAGAAGCTTGATTCAGCTCCTTCTATTGTTTTACATTCTATTGCCTTCACTCAAGGAGAGACATTTTTCCATTTCAGAAATGAAGCATAAATATTTTTGGTTTATCAGTTCCTGGAAAGAACTTTAGACTTAGACGTTCTTATTTAGGGTTTCTGTACTTACCACTGCTCCACCACTTCTTGCCATTTATCACATAACTGTTTCCATCTCGCTCAATGTTGCACTGCATATTGGTGGCATCACTTGAAGCCACATCAGGTTCTGAGTTAAAGAAAAAACCAAAACCAAAGCACTGGATTAAACATACAGGTAGTACTACCTCCCCAAACATAGGGCTCTAGATATACCCTCTTGACAGTAAAACTGTTTTGCTCCCAGCAGAAAAGCTGTTTTCAGAACCTCACTCTGCTATGGTTAAAAAGCCACCTTCCTATATCAAGAGCCAGGCCTTCCAGAGATGCTGAATGCTTTCAAAATTGAAACTAATGCTGAGTGACAGACATAAAGTAAGTGCATCATATGTTTTGCAAGTTACCTTCAGATTATGTTTTAAAACCTCTAACATACTGCAAAACTACACAAACTTAATCACAATAATCATACTTGTACCTAATTGTATGTTTCTAGAGAACCCCAAACCACATTAAAAAAAGGCTAAATTCTGTTTGGTACAAAAAAAAAAGTATTTTTCTAGGACTAAAGATAAACTGAAAATATATGTAACGCAAATACTAGTCATTGTAACCATGAAAAACCCTAACTATTGGGGAAGGGCAGCAAGGGGGCTTCACTTTGCCTCAGAGATGGTTTTGTATTCAAACACATTTACAGATGCACTGAAGATTTCTGTATTAATTCATTAACACATGACAGCTTGTAGTTTTGTGCTTTTTGCACATGCCATGTGAAGTGTCTGCCCATTGTCTTTAACTTTCTTCTGGAGAAAAATTTACCTGTCATGCAGAAGCAAGAACTAATCTTCCCTTCTAGGAGAGGCTCCAGCCACTCTTTCTTTTGCTCTTCAGTCCCATACATGTGCAGGACCTCCATGTTCCCAGTGTCTGTAAGAAATCAGCAGTCGTATTTACTTCTGCATACACACAACTCATAAGGCATAAGATGCCTAACTCTTTAGTGCTCTCAGTGGTTTTGATACAGAACAGGATTGCTGACCTGGAGCATGACAGTTGAAAACCTCAGGAGCAAAGAAGCATTTCCCAGTCTCCTCAGCTATTAGCGCATAGTCAAGCTGGCTGAGACCACTCACATCTGGGAGAAAGAGGTTCCACAGACCTTCTGCTTTGGCCATTTCCTGTTGAAAGAGTCAACAAACATCAGCAATAAATTTAAAACAAATAAAAAATTCCGGCTTGCTGCCCATTTTGTTCCTTCCTGCCTAACACTGTCCAAAATACCTGATGCTTTTTTTCAATAGCTCTTTTCAATAGGTACAGTCTTTCAGACCTATCCCTCACAGAACCCACTTTTTGCTTTTCTCCTCTCTCACTCGTATCTCTCACCTTCTTTTACACACTCCCTTCTTCCTTTCCTTTCACTGTTCCTCACACTGTTTCTTTCCACACAGAGTAACTTCGCCAGCAGGATGTGCCAAATATTCTTACACTCTACGTCAGTGCCTGTTTCTTTTACTGCTAGAGTACTCAAGAATATTTACTATCTCATACCTTCAGTCTCTCAAGCAATGGTGGTTTCTTCCACTTATCCTCAGTATTTCCATTTCCAGCATAGTATGTTATTATTTCCTTAGAGAAACAATTAAAAAGATGTTGTTTAAATGAAGAACACATGTAACATACACAAGTAATAATACGGTGTCTTTTCCAGACCGATACCCCAAGAAACCAGTAAAAAATATTCAAGAGCTTTTTATGATACAGTTAGTTGCAATATAAAACTAAAAATGGAATTGAAAATTAAATTGCAATCTATTCATTTTGTAGGACTTTAAATGCATCATGGAGATGACCCCAGTCTGTTCCTTTCTTCATACAGGGAAGTGATTTGGGGTAGTTTAAAGCATGTGACGATGACACTAGAAGGTCAGTGTTTTCTGGTGACACAAGTAACTGTTACCAACAGTATGCACAAGAGGCATGAACCCTAAAGTAAAACAAGAGCTTGATGTACTCACACTTCAGATTCAGGTTTTCCACCACAACATTCATATACATAAGCCAGTTAATCTTTTTTAACTGAGAAAAAACAAACACCAAAACCCCCCCAAAGAATACATTTTCTTTTCCTGTCAAAATAATTCCTAACAGGTTATGTAAGCAGTCATTCTGAACTAAGTAAGACTGTCTATCCAGTAATCCAAGTATTTTCACAAGCATGTTTTAGTGAGGGACAAAAAGCTGGCCCAGAACTAGTTTTGGAGTGAATACAAGTAGTGCCCTCTTCTGAAAACCACACAATAAGACAAGTTCCCAAGGAGAATTTGTAAGTCCTGATTCACAAGTTATCAGAAATGACTGAGGAGCACAATATTACTCATCTGCAAAACTTGCATGGCTATTTGTGGTTGGTTTGGTTTTAAAGCAAGGGCTTTAATTATAGCAAGGCTTCCTTGGAGAATCCAAAACTAATTACAAACAGACTTTCAGGAAACTTTGCATATCAAGAGTTTCTGCTCCCAACCCCTCCTTGTGACAGGCAGATGCATTCATAAATCTTTAGAATGTTCTCTGCATTTCTGCCTAACTGCAAAAAAAAAGAGGAAAAAATCCACCAAAACCCAAAAAGCCTAATTCTGCAACAAAAGCCATCTGTGCGTCCATGAGGCTGGAAGCTGAACCAGACTTTCCAAGTGGAAGATTTCTAATATCCCTAGGCGAAGAATTAAAATGCTTCATCTCATTTTCCCTCTCACTAATTAGGGACTTCTGTGGATATGTTATTATCCGATTTCAAACCTTCATTGGTATTAGATATATTTAGGAATGAGGCTAAATTGATATATTGTGGAACCCCATTTTTTGGATAGAATTCACACCTTAAAAATAAGGCAAGAAACAGAAACATTCATCCTTGTATAGTTAAAACCAGCAGTTCCCATTTTTCAAGTATCTTTCTGTTCAGCATGTAACAGTTCTAGGGTTTTGTGTTAAAAATATTCTGGCAAATACCTTTAAACAGTAACTCTCTTTAAAAAGAGTAGTTCTTAAACTGTAAAAAGTTTCAAAAGTACCTCCTGATTTTATTAACAACACATACAACATTTTAATTCTGAGAAAAAGAAATGCAGACTATAAAGATTTCTGCTCATATTTTGCCATGCCACAAATGTCACTGCATGAACATAAGGCTGTTTTGAAAGGAAAATAAATAGGGAGGATGTGACTCCTCTCCATCATTTGACATGTTTATAAGCTCTGGTGGTAACATTTTAATTTATAAATAGGTTTATTGAAGGCTTTTACCTTCTCAGCTGGGTATATGTGCTGCTGCATGAACTGCTTCACCTTCAGCAACATTTCTTGGCCTTTCCTGCTCTGACGAAACAGCTCTCCAGGGGTGCTGTGCTGTGTGCTGCTGAAAGATGACCTAGAGGAGAACACGAAATGCAATAACAACTAAGACCAGATTTTCCTTCATAATAATATAAGCTGCCTTATACAGGCATTTAAAAAGTACGGATGTTGTAAAAGCTTTGCCTTGCCTTTGACCAGCAGTTTAGACCACTCTTACCTTTGTGAGAGCTCTAACCCTTTCTCTGCCAAAGGCTTCACAATCTTAGCAAATTCATGACTATTCTCTGCAGCAGCATTTCCAATGAGATATCTAGCATATATGCCCTAAAACCAAAAGAAAGGCATATATGATATAATTAGGCACTTAAAATTGTCTCTTTAATAGATTGGTGATTTCCTCAACTATGACAGTAACACTTAAATGCACATATTCTTAAAAGGAAAAAAAATAGCACCCAGACAGCGTAGTAGTGGTTTTGATCCATCTCTGGTATCATGGACATGCTTGGTGCCAACTGACAACAGCATACACATATTTATTATCCACAACTAAATTAAGTACCCACATACACACTCTTACTCCATATAAATACCAGGTGGCAAATCCCACATTTGGTGTGCGGACCTCTTGCTGCAAGTCATTAAAATATACTTATGCCCTACAATGGCTGAATATTTAATTAAACAGTTACTTCTGTAACAATGAATCAAGGAACCTTATTTTCTCCTCTAATCACATCTCGAGATTGGTCTCCTATGCTCATAATAAGCAGTTCCTTATCCATCCATCCTCCTTGCTCCATGGTCTTCTTGCTCCATTTCCTTCTAGTCGGGACACAACACTCCTGAGCTTGGAGCAGGTGATCCTTCAATATCGACCAGCAGTCTTGGGCCGCCCTGCCCTCTAGGGCTTTACCCCATGGAACCTTACTAAGCAGGTTCCTGAAGAGGCCAAAGTCTGCTCTCTTGAAGTCCAAGGCAGTGAGCTTGCTGTGTGCCCTTCTCATTGTCCTGAGGATCTCAAACTCCACCATCTCGTGATCGCTACAGCCAAGGCTGCCCTGGAGCGTCACATTTCCAACCAGCCCCTCCCTGTTGGTGAGCACGAGGTCAAGCATGGCACCTCTCCTTGTTGGCTTCTCTATTACTTGTAAGAGGAAGTTGTCTTCCACACAATTGGGGAACCTCCTGCATTGCCTGTGCTGGGCCATACCATCCCTCCAGCAGGTATCAGGATGGTTGAAGTCCCCCATGAGGACAAGGGCCTGCAAGCGTGAGGCTGCTCCTATGTGTCTGTAGAGCGCTTCATCCACAGAGTCCTCCTGATCGGGCAGCCTGTAGCAGATCCCCACAGTAATGTCCCCCATCACTGTTCTCCCTTTGACCCTGACCCACAAGCTCTCTGTTGGCTCATCACCCGTCCCCAGGCAGAGTTCCACACTTTCCAGCCTACCACTGACATAAATAGCTACTCCCCCTCCCCATCTGCCCGGCCTGTCTTTCCGAAAGAGCCTATAACCTTCCATTCCAACACTCCAGTCATAGAAGCCATCCCACCATGTTTCTGTGATCCCAACAATGTCATATCCCTGCAGCCATGCACACATCTCTAATTCCTCTTGTTTATTCCCCATTCTACAGGCATTTGTATAGAGGCATCTCAGCTGAGCTCCAAATGAAGCTGACTCATTGGCTGCAGCAGCTGAAACAGCTCTGCATCACCCCAAGCATTTATTACAGGTGCTGGCAACTGACTGGGAGTGTTGGGATGGATCGATGCCCCCCTCTCCCAACAAATCCAGTTTAAAACTGTCTTGAGTAGCCTGGCAAGTCTCCTCCCAAAGCAGCTCTTCCCCTTCTTCATCAGACCCACTCCACCAGCCTCCAGTAGACCTGGCCTCCCAAATCAAGTCCCATGTTCTAAATAGCCAAACCTGTGACTATGGCACCACCCTTCTAACCACTTATTAACCTGCCAGATCCACCTGGGCTTTTCAAGGTCCTGCCCTTTGGCCTGGAGGATAGACGAAAGCCCCAGAGCCCCTAACTACCTTTCCCTATATTTTGAACAAGTATTACCAACTACAAATACTCATAATAAAACTATGTGACATTTCAGCAAATGTGAGTGTATTACCTGGGATATTGCTGCCATTTTAAAATATGACAAAGCAAGAAAAAAGTTCAAGTTGGCTATATCAGTGCTGATGCCCCGGCAGCGGCAGTAAACGGAAACCAGTTCTTCAAATGAGGGGGTTTCTACAAAAAAACAACAGAATATTTTAGAATAATCAACATTTTCTATTATTTTTCCTCCTTATTCTTTAAATATCTGAACAGCTTTTCAGCTTTATTCCACTGATGTAGTAAACACCATGATTTATCACTTCTCATGATCTAAGTGTGCTACAGAGAGCTAAGAGGAGATAGGAGTTGTCAGAATTTCAGATGAGCAGAACACTTCCTACTGCCCCTTGCCTCCAGTGCATCAGGAAATCAATGTCACCACGGGGCAGGGGGGGTGGTGGTGCTAATAAATGATAAATTTGCATTTTCAATTCAGGTTTCTTCCATTATCTCTAAGAGAGATTCAAAATAAACTTTTACAGAAGTAGCATCCTGTGACTGAGCCACCGGTTGTTAAAACAGGGCCTTAAACTTCATTATCAGCATGTTTTCTTCAATGAAGAAAATGATGGAAAAGTTCTTTGCAAGAGCAAAATTATGTGCTTATTAATTAAACATTTTAATTATTATTATAAAGTTAAGACATCAAAATAGAAATCAACCCCGGGATTCATTTCAACAAAAAGATTACAGTTTCATACCTATGGTGTCTTTGAAACCCAAGAGAGTTCCTCGACCTAAGTCCCTCACAGATGTAGGACAAAAGTAGAACAGAGTGGCATATGCTAAATCTGTTAGAGGATGACCAACAGTTGAAAGCTCCCAGTCAAGCACTGCCAAAACACGAGCCTTAAAGAAAAACGTTAGGTGAATGTTAGAAGATAAATTCTCTCCATCCACAAATGCACAACACATTTAACATCCAACAGCTTTACCCGGTTACTATGTGTAACACACTGCTGCTGTCTCCAGCAAACACAGTTCCTTTTAGCACTAGGTAAGGATCTGCAGAAACTCCATATTCACATAGGGGCACAAACCAAGGCATTTTTCCAATGAAATTCTGGTTTGAATTCTTCATTTTTGAGTAATGTTCTTCCTGTCAGAAACTTCTAAGCTCTTCTAGTCAAAATATGATTGGATTAAAATATCCTAAAGAACAGTAGTATTGACAGTTGGGTGTTTTGGGGTTTTTGGTTTCCAGTCCTGTTGCACAGATACTTCTGGACAAAACACTAATTTATCATATTATGCATAGAGTAACACTTATGGGCATCCTGAAGGACCCCTGCCATGGACCCTTCCTTCAGGATGGGTCCATGGCTGCTTAAACTATGGGCAAAAAACTTTCCTACATGGTCATTCCTGCATATACAGTTTCTACAGATTATTTAAAATTACCTATTTAAAGTTTGGTTGATTCTTTCAACTACATCAGGAACAGCACAGAGAGTCCATGGGACTGCCAGATCCTCTCTGCTCAGGGAGTCAGTCAGCACATTTAAGCCTACAGTGTCTATCAACTGACCTAATGTTGTCTATCAACAATAGGAATCTGTAGGATCTGTTGCTTTGTTGTGAAACAGGAATTGCAAAGTCTTGGTCTCAAATCCCCAGCATTTATTCTGGTCAGAACACAGCAAATAGCATGGAAAAAAGATAATCAAAATGCAATTGTGTTGATAGATAGGTAACACACATTTATTTCAAGAAACTAGAAGAAAAATCTCTTTCCCCTAAAGATGAATGAGGAACTTCAGGCTCTCTGTGATCTACATGTGCTCCATAACTAAGCAGCTTTGGCAGATTTTTCTTTGCTTCCACTAGCATCATGTATCATCCATTCAGATCTTGTTCCAAAAGCCACTGCTGTTAATTGAAGCCATACCACTGATTTCAATGGGCTTTGCATCAGATGCTTATGAAGTGATGCCCTTAAGTTGCACTGAATTCAATAGGATTTATGCATATAAAATGTTTTGTTCCTGGACTTTGAAGTAGGGACTTGAGCTAATGAATAAATTGAGTAACTAGCTCCTGCAGTGAAAACCAGGACTGTATTAGGTAGCTAAACACCATAGACAGAGTATGGAGAAATGTTAAGTTCTCCACTGTTCCTTTCAAACATGTATCATGTACTAAAACACCCAAGTAAGTGTCCCACTACACGGTAGGAGTACAAACAAATGGAGGACCAAAACCTACTAAACATGTATAGATGTATTTCAAATACCTCTGTTGGGTGGAAGATGATATTATCTATTCTGAAGTCCCCATGAATCAGGCTTTCTTCATTATCATCAGGTGGCAAGTTGTTTGCTAACCACTCAGCCAGCTTGTTCATGGCAGGAATATCTGTATGAGCAGCTGCATCATACTGTCTTTTCCAAGTTGATACCTAAAAGAAATACAAGCACTTCAACTGATGCACAAGTTTTTCCTGAGCACTAAATTCTGAAGCACATGCTTCTGACTTTTGGCTATTACCATGCTACCTCTGTCTTCTATATCAATCCTATTTACAGAGCCTAAATCTAATATTATTCCAAAAGTGAATAAATATCATTTTCTGAGTATAGCATTACAGAATTGATCTGAATGTAATAGTAACTTTATACTGTGTACAAATAATTGAAGTAAGTGAAGGCATTTAACAGCTAAAATATGATGGTTACTTTACAAGCCATAATAACAATTTAGCTTGCAAATCAAATAAATCTTCAAAGATCTGACAAAACAAGAGACTTTTTGAAGAGCTGTACCTGTCTTCTGCAGTATCCTGGTCCTCTCCCATATCCTTGGAGACCCAATGACTGTAAATCGAAGGAGTGCAAGTGGGCCAAAGTTTCTATCATTGCAATATACAAAGCAGAACGCTCTGCTGGGCCCACCTCAGGCAGGGAGAGGTCTCGGAAGATGCGACCCTGGAAACATCAGAAATCAGGTATTCAGTGGGATGTACACATCACACAAAGAAGTTAAAGCTCTACATTTCAGGAGCAAAACCAAATGCAGTGAAGCAACACTCCCTACGCAATCAAAAATGCCTTCCTCATTTATTGTATTCCTTGCCCAGGACAGATGAAGACATTCACAGTAATCTCAGATCATTAGTATATCTACTGGAAGGCAATTAAGATATATTCAGTAGATGAAAGTCCGAATTGGAGCACTCAATCCAGATATCCTCAAAATAAAGTTTTGAGGGGTGGGGGTGGAATAAAAACTTTCTGTATTGTCTCTAACAGCTAAATTCCAGAAAAAATATCAATGAAGACCTTAAGGGAAGGGTGGGCAGGCAGGAGAGGAGGGCAATGGGTGGATTGTATGTGCAAAGAGGTAGATAATCCAAAAAAATTCACTTAAATTCTCCCAAAAGCAGTTTAGTATGTTTAGAACATGGGTGTGTTCTTCCATTTTCTCCTTTAATTTTAACACTGCCAGATGGGAAAAGAAAAAGCAGACTCTTCTCTAAGTTCCTCAGTTTCACTGGTTCACACGATGGCTTCAATATATTTCTAATTTCCCAGTGAACCAGATGACAGAGTAGGATGCAGTGAAAAGGGAAGAGGCCTGAATTCCAATCTTCCTCCCACAGTATATATAAAAGAAAAAAGTGATGATACATCAGGCTTCAACTCAGAATCACCCAAATCTAACAGAAACAGAATCAACTCTGCCACAGCATCCCTAGAGTGATGGACGACAGACAGAGCTATGCCATGTTCCTTCTGAAACTAGTGCTTGAGCTGGAACCCTGCTTGGTTTTCAAGAAAAGGTGACTGTAAGTAGATTCCTGTCTTCAGTACTAAACAGGTGCCAGGATGTCCCAAGGTTCAGTATAACTTTATACCCTGGTTGTTGTCTCTCTGACTTGTGCATGCTTTTCACAGAAGCAATATTGCCTTATTTCAAGACATCTTTCTCAGAGCTCAAAACGAGACCAAGAGGTTACATACTGAGCTAAAAACAACAAGAAAGTGAGAAATAAGTCCTGAAGAAGCTGAAATCAGTGTGAATTTCGAATATCTAACATTTCTTAAAATATCAGAGGATTGTTTATATCACAAAATGCAGTAAATGCTGGACAAGGCTCTAACAGAAAGGTTTTAGACAATTTAAAAGCAGCTTGTAGTAGGGAGGAGAAAAAGAACTCCCTCATATTAGAAGACCAACCTGCACATGCTGCATTACATAAAACTCTGTTCCAATGATAGAAACATCACTGCAATACAACAGGGGTTCAGGCACTGGAAATCCAGCTGAAAATAACGCTTTCTGCACATGATATTCTCTATCGACCTGAAGAAGACACAGAAATTTAAGTTCAGTAAAACGCTCTCGAACATAAATGAGTACAGTGAACACCAGTGTATGCTCCTCGATGATATGTGTATAGCACAGAGAATTGTAAATGATCCAGCAATTCACTGCATTTCTGGACACATTCAACCATGTGCCACACCATCATGTACTGGATTTAGCAATACAAAGTGTCTAGAGCTTGATGACGTATGTTCCTTACCTTGTGAGCTCTAGGTAAAAGGGGGCCATGGGGCTTCTTCCTGAGCACATAAGCCTGCCCACCCTTCTGAAGATAAAAGGTTGGATTTGACTGGCCTGAGCTACAAAGAGAAAGATTATAGTTACTTACAAATTCAAGTACATACCAATTTGCAAACTTTTAATAGAAATGATGCAAAAGGCACCATGACTTGGCCTGAACAAAATGGCAAGACAGAGGAAAGGATTCTTCTCAAAGTTTTATGTTGGCTTGGTTTGTTTGGGGTTTTTTTCCCCCAATATAGTCTTACAAGGATGCAAGTGGTAGCCTACAAAATCAGAAGTCAGAGGTTCTATTCCTGCCTATAAGAAAGATGTCTTCTTTCACTGCAGAGAGGTCACAGATACACAATTTGTTCTCCTGTGAAATGAAGATGGCATTTACCTCTCTTCCCTAAAGAGACATCATTAATGTTTCAGGGAATGCAGTAGATACTAACTGTAAAGCTTTCTGATTCGGAGGAACTCAAACAAAGTAGAATTCACACTAGCCCAGAACTGTATTTGTCCTTTGGTGAGCGTGTTTTGAACAACGTAAGCACCAAGAAAGCTCCCCAAGTAACTGATGATTCTAGTACCAAACCCCACCGTATGCTGCCCTGATCATTACGTACCTATGCTATGCTTAAGGGACTGCCTATAGTAACTGTAAAATTTTAAAGAATGAATGTTACAGTGACAAGGAGTCACAGAAACTAGACATTTCAATCACATACATGTGTAAAAGACAAGGACAACATAGTTAAACCCTTCGCAAGACCTTGTCCATCATATCCCAAACAAACTTATTGATCCTTACACGCCTTCCTCTCCTCCTTCTAGATCATTTTTAACATGCATTCTGACCTAGTCCAATAACAGATTAGATAACTAGCAGAAAATGCAGGTCAAGTGAACCTTTGCCCTCATGCTCCCCCCGACACTTCTATTCTCCCTGAGGCAGTCAGGGAGTAGCCTGTAACAGAGTTTAACAAGTATACTGCAGAGATAAACGCTGCCTGACACAACAGAGGTTTAGATCAGTCGAAGCCTCGAACTGCAACCACAAGACAAAGAAAGTAGTAAAAGCATAAATACTGACAATATTTTAGCAGATTTTACTATTAGCTACTCTTCTGAGGCCCCTCCTAAAGTCTCCTCCATTAAAGGATTATAGTAGCTGAGGATATGGATTATTTACATTTATAGGAATGGATGATTTATATTTGCACCAGAAGACAATGAAAACTTGTTTACTAGTTCTTAGTGATAGTTGCAGGTAAAGCAGCTGAAGTCATATTTACAAAGGAATTAATGCTTATATTTGGAATAATGTAACTTCTAATAGACAGCTCCTGATCTGCAGTCACACCACTGACCAGCTGAGTGCAAACGAGCTACATGTTCTATGCAACAGTAGCTCTAGAGCCTGAGTGTAGCACCTCAGTGGTGCAATGCTTTGCCCTCCAAGCATTACTGGGAATTTCAGAACAGCATTATGCTCTTCTTGGGGATTTGTTTACCTGGCGATAGCTTAAAGCTTTTAAAATTGATTTCTTAAGCCATGTATGTGCTTCTGAACATTATTATTTGCTGTTGAATTAAAGATTAATCAGATAAAGTGAGATTTATGAGTAGGCAATAAAACAATTGCGTGTATACTGCAGCAGAGCGCACCATAAAGGGCCAAATACGTGTTTTCCTGAGCACAGTGGCAAGTCCACCCAACACATCGTAGAATCACCACAGAATCACAGACTGGAAGGGACCTTAAAGCTCATCCAGTTCCAACCCCCTGCCATGGGCAGGGACACCTCACACTAGACCAGGTTGCTCCAAGCCCCTGTGTCCAACCTGGCCTTAAGCGCTGCCAGGGATGGGGCAGCCACAGCTTCTCTGGGCACCCTGTGCCAGCGCCTCAGCACCCTCACAGGGAAGAACTTCTGCCTAAGAGCCCATCTCAATCTCCCCTCTGCCAGGTTAAAGCCATTCCCTTTGTCCTGTCCCTACATTCCCATCGCCTCCCTGCAGATTGCCACTTGCTGAGCCGAAAATCACCTTTGCCGCCACTGTGAACTTTGACTTCTCCAGTCGCCCAGGGGACGAGCTGTTACCTCGATGGCCGCTGCGTGCTCTCACCGGGGCAAAGGGCCTGAACCCTGCCCACCTTTCCTGCCGGGCAGCGGGCAACGCCGCAGCCCCTCCGGGCGCCCCGCAGCACAACGCTTCGGGCCCGCGCTCTGCTCCTCGCCTCAGGGCGCCTCACGGGCGGGAGCCCGCGTCAGCAGCCACGAAGGCCGCCGCTCGCCCCTCACAGGTGGCCGCGGGGCAGGAGAGCAGCCCCCACGTTACCTGTACTGCCTGACAGCCAGCGCCCCCGCGGGCTGCCGAGGGAAGCCGGGCAGGTGGCTGCACAGGTACCGCTCCAAGCCCCGCTCGTCGAAGCGGTGCTGCCGCCGCACCTCACCGGTGCCCGGTTCCGCCGCCATCTCCGCCCTGCGCTGCCGGCGTACGGCCCACACCCGCCCACCGCGCCGCTGCGCCCGGCCCGGCCCGGCCCCGCCGCGGCAACGGGAGGCGGCTAGGTCCGTCCGGGAAAGCGGTCCCCGGTGCCCGGCCAGCGCGGCGCTCATGGAGTCACGGAGCAGTGGAATCAGCCGGGTTGGAAAAGACCTTTAAGCTCATCCAGTCCAACCGTTGCCCAGCACTGCCAAGGCCACCACTAACCCATGGCACTGAGGGCCTCGTCTACACGGGGTGTGAACACTTGCAGGGACAGTGACTCTAGCACTGCCCTGAGCAGCCTGTTCCAATGCCTGAGCACCCTCTGGGGAAGGAATTGTTCCTCAGCTCCAGTCTAAACCTCCCCTGGTGCAGCTTGAGGCTGTTTCCTCTTGTCCTGTCACGTGTTCCTTGGGAGCAGAGACCGACCCCACCTCACTGCAACCTCCTGTCAGGCAGCTGTAGAGAGCGATAAGGTCCCCCCTGAGCCTTCTCTTCTCCAGACTAAAACCCCCCAGGTCCCTCAGCCGTTCCTCATCACACTTGTGCTCCAGGCCCTGCACCAGCTCTGTTGCCCTTCTCTGGCCCCCCTCCAGCACCTCAATGTCTCTCTCGTAGTGAGGGGCCCAGAACTGAACACAGGGTTCAAGGTGCAGCCTCACCAGTGCCCAGCACAGGGGGACAGTCACTGCCCTGGCCCTGCTGCCACACTGGTGCTGATACAGGCCAGGATGCTGTTGGCTTCTTGGCTGCCTGGGCACAAGCTGCTCATGTTCAGCTCCATCAATCAGCACCCCCAGCTCCTTTTCCACGAGCAGTTTCCAGACACTCTGCCCCAAGCCTGGAGCAGTGCAGGGGGCTGTTCTGGTCCAAGTGCAGGACCTGCTCTCGGAGCCAGGCGGCTTCTTCTTGGGAGATCGCGGCTCCCTGGAGGTCGCTCCGGCCGCGGCTGGCACCTGCCTCAGCCATGGCCGCTGTGGGGCGGCAGGAGCTCCCCTCGAGGTGGGAACGCTCCTGAGTCGCCGGCGCTGGCGGGGGACGGCGCTCGGTGCCGCTCCCGGAAGCTCCGTGGCTCAGCCGGGCAGACGTGTCGCTGCCATGGCGGAGCCGCGCCGGCTGGAGCAGCTGGAGCGGCGTGTGCGGGAGCTGGAGGACGAGCTGGCCCGGGAGAGGGGCGGGCGGCCGGCGCCGCGGGCCCGCATCGAGACCATGAGCCCGGAGGTGACGGACACCAACCCCTACAGGTGCGGCGGGGGGTGAGGGGCTGCACCGGCGGGCCCGGGCTGAGCCATGGGGAGGAGGGAGAGCTGCGGGGTCTGAGGCCGTGGGACTGGGGAAGGGAAGAGGCGTGTGGAGCTGGGCCCGGGCGGGTGGGGGTCTAAGGGCCATGCACTTAGGCCAAAACAACCTCACACTAGACCATGTTGCCCAAGCCCTTGTGTCCAACCTGGCTTCGAACACGGCCAGGGATGGGGCAGCCACAGCTTCTCTGGGCACCCTGTGCCAGCGCCTCAGCACCCTCACAGGGAAGAACTTCTGCCTTAGATCTAATCTGAACTTCCCCTGTTTCAGTTTGAACCCATCACCCCTTGTCCTATCGCTACAGTCCCTGATGAAGAGTCCCTCTCCAGCAGCCTTGTAGCCCCCTTCAGACAGTGGAAGCTGCTCTGAGGTCTCCACGCAGCTTCTCTTCTCCAGGCTGAACAGCCCCAATGTTCTCAGCCTGTCTTCATACAGGACGTGCTCCAGCCCCTGATCATCCTCGTGGCCTCCTCTGGACTTGCTCCAACAGCTCCATGGCCTTATGTTGGGGACAGGCCCTGCCCATGGCAGGGGCTTGGAACTAGATGATCTTAAAGGTCTTTTCCAACCCAAACCATTCTGTGACTGGTCAGACAATTCTGAAGGCAGATGCTCTGTGGGGAGAGGAGCTCTCAGGTTTAAGAGGGGGAGCAAGAGGAAGCTGTGGGGTTTTCAGCTAAGTTGCTACTAAATGGGACAGGTTTTGATATTGCATGAGGTCTTATTTCTGTAACTTAACTATTTTAGAGTTTGGATTGGCGAAGTCTTGAGCATCTGCAACCTTTTCTAATGCTCAGCGCTTCTGGAATACTGATGCATTATTTTTTTCAGGATGAATTGCTTTTATACAAGTTGATTCTTGTACTTTCTTTGATACTTTGAATGAAAAACTGCAATAGCAGGACAAAATATTACTTTAAAATTGTTCCAGTTATCCTCACAACCTGATATTCTCTGTTTTTTAATTTCTTTTTCTTTCATGTTATGCTGGACTTAATCTAATCAAATTGATCAGAAAACAGCAGAAGAGTCTTCACTGGGCTGCTGCTGTATGGTTCATTACAGAAGAAAGTGTAGAGTTTCATTGTGTAAATCAGGGATTCTTTTACACAAATAGATATGGGTCCTCCTGATTTCGGTGATGTTACTCATACCAACTGAGTAAGTACAGGAGTTTCTGCAGGGTTGGTACTCCGTTGCTAATAGGAAAGCATCTACTATCTCATTTAGATTGTATCTAGCTAGCAGTCACAACTGCAGTGAAAACAGCAGGCTTGAGTTTGGTGCTTGGTGGGGTTGTCTTTAAAGCAAAAGGATTTTAAATACCTGAAAAGCAAAATTACTGTTAGTAATACTCGGGCTCTTCATCAGGGGCTGTAGCGATAGGACAAGGGGTGATGGGTTCAAACTGAAACAGGGGAAGTTCAGGTTGGATCTGAGGCAGAAGTTCTTCCCTGTGAGGGTGCTGAGGCGCTGGCACAGGGTGCCCAGAGAAGCTGTGGCTGCCCCATCCCTGGCAGTGTTCAAGGCCAGGTTGGACACAGGGGCTTGGGCGACATGGTCTAGTGTGAGGTGTCCCTGCCCATGGCAGGGGGTTGGAACTGGATGACCTTAAGGTCCTTTCCAACTCTAAGTATTCTATGATTCTAATGTAGAGAGCATTTTCTGTATAACATTGCTGTTTTTCCTTTGTAGTCGCTTGATGGCGTTAAAAAGAATGGGAATTGTCAAAGACTATGAGGTAGGATTCTGTCTGCATTAAAAGCACCTTGCATTTTCCCCCTACAAGGACCACTTCTGGTGAACTGATGTGCGTTTGGTTTCTTCCTGCAGAAAATCCGTACCTTTACGGTCGCAGTCGTAGGTGTAGGTGGAGTTGGCAGCGTGACTGCTGAAATGCTGACACGGTGTGGCATTGGTAAGGTAATGAGAGCTTTCTTCCTCTGCTTCTTTACAGTAGATGGACCAGTTGTCTTCATAAAGAACTAGATTTGATTTCACTCAGTTGATTTTGCCCAAATGAAAGAGTACTAAAGAAAGCACTCAGGAACAGCACTTGTGTAAACATCACAAATGGAGTCTGTATTTTTCTTATGCTAGTAAAATTGATTTACTTAGGGCTTCATCCTCGATCATGTGGATGATTCTTGTCTGGATGCTTATCTTCCTGCTCTTGTATGAGTCCATCTATCTAACCTTCGTACTGGATTATTGCTCAAGGAAAACAAAATAAAGGAGGGGATAACTCACATAGAAGATAAAGTCTTATGTTATGAGAACAAGCTGATAGATATGAAGTTGAAATGTGGTAGATGTAGAACTGGTATTTTTGTCACAAATATTAGTTTGTCGTGTGGCACTTAGAGATAAAAATTTAGCAGCAATTAAAAATAATTTGATGTGTGTATCAAGAACCACCAGAGTTAACAGGATTTTTCTTTAAAGAAGGAATCTGGGGAATGGCTTAGATATTTGTATTTCCAGGCAAATCCTGACCATATACTCTTGGAACTTCAGGAAGTTTCTTAATACAGAGGTGATGCAATTTTTGATTGCAAAATTTATTCCCCCTTCCTGTGAAGGAGCATTTCCTGGAGACCAGCATCTTGGGCATAGAAAAGGACATTGGACAGTTGACTCAGAGTTTATAATAATCAACATGTCTGTGTATTATGTAGGTATATTAAGTGACTCGTTTTTGAAGAACTATTTGCCAGGACAAGTGAAAGAAAGGATGTATTTCTATTTAATGCCATAACAGCAAGTAGGAATGTGATAACAGAGGTGATAGGGTTCATGTAGATAATCTGTTAAATATTCCTAGTTTAGATCAAATGAACAGATTGCTTTTTAAGAGTGGTTTTCATGACTCACTCTGTTAGTTCCCGGTGAATGGTACTTGAATTCAGTCTTTCAGATCCTTACAATCTTACTGGCTTTTTTATGTGAACTGAATGGGACTGTGGAAGTGGGGGTTGTTGGGTTGGGGGTGGTTTTGTTGTTGGTTTTAGAAGGAGTTTTGTCATTTGAAATGCCTTGCCATAATGCTCTGGTTGCACAGTCTTTGTGTTATCATATGTGAATCTCCAATCTTTATTGTAGCTGCTTCTGTTTGATTATGACAAAGTGGAATTGGCAAACATGAACAGACTCTTCTTCCAACCTCATCAAGCTGGATTAAGTAAAGTGCAAGCGGCAGAGCATACTTTGAGGTATGACTTAGAGAAGTGGGTATCAAAATGTATTTACCCAGGATACTTCTCCAGAAAACTGATGTTTCACTCTTGATCACTTGCAAAGTAGCATGATCTCATTTGGAAATTTGAGTGTAACATAGTTGTGGGAATGGTTGGTACTTTATGGACATTTTGATACTGGCCAAAACCTTAATGTGAGTCTACTTTTTAAATATGCCTAATTCTGCTCAGAAGTTTGGTATAAACTATGTCACTTCAGTGTTGTGGGGCTTCTCTCATTTAATCTGTGAATTATAAATATGAATATATTCTAGACGTCAGACTGGAAACTTAAGACTGTAGGAACACTCGTGAAGTTAGGGGGTAGAATTCAAGTTATCATTATATTTACTGATATTGGCTCATGTTATTTCCTCCATTAGGAATATTAATCCTGATGTTCAATTTGAAGTACATAACTACAACATCACAACACTGGACAACTTTGAACACTTCATGAATAGAATAAGGTAAAATCTCTCAACAAAAGCATATTGATAACTTCTGCTGATGTGTGGTTCTGTACAGCCTGACTTTTATTGTGGGGGGTTTTGATTTAATGGCTTCCAATTGAAAACCAGTGGGAAATATGTACATATGAAGACATTCCTGCCTAGACCTTTTCTTTGGAGTTGGCACTTACTTCATAGAATCCCAGACTGGTTTGGGTTGGAAAGGACCTTAAGATCATCCAGTTCCAACCCCCTGCCATGGGCAGGGACACCTCACACTAGACCACATTGCCCAAGCCCCGTCCAACCTGGCCTTGAACACTGCCAGGGATGGGGCAGCCACAGCTTCTCTGGGCACCCTGTGCCAGCACCTCAGCACCCTCACAGGGAAGAACTTCTGCCTTAGATCTAATCTGAACTTCTCCTGTTTCAGTTTGAACCCATCACCCCTTGTCCTATCGCTACAGTCCCTGATGAAGAGTCCCTCTCCAGCAGACTTGTAGCCCCCTTCAGACACTGGAAGCTGCTCTGAGATCTCCACGCAGCTTCTCTTCTCCAGGCTGAACAGCCCCAATGTTCTCAGCCTGTCTCTGTATGGGAGGTGCTCCAGCCCCTGATCATCCTCGTGGCCTCCTCTGGACTTGCTCCAACAGCTCCATGTCCTTCTTATGCTGGGGACACCAGCACTGCACACAGTGCTGCAAGTGGGGTCTACTGTTACACTGTAGTTATATTTTATATTAGTACATCTTTAGATTTTCAACCAAAGCTGTAGGTCTTACTAGCTTTTCCCAGTACAGAAAACAGATCAGATCATATTTTGGTTGCTCTGGAGTAGTTTCAGATATGCTTTTTAGAATGAAGAATTAGTGGATCTCACAGAGAAGTTCTGAGATAACTTTTCCCATTTGCAGTTAGGTTGTGCAGATACAGTTCTCCAGTACTTTATACTGTGAGTACATACTGTATAAAGCTTCTTTCACTCTAAAATGCCCATATATTTAAATCCCACCTTCAGCATGCTGTTGTTTCTCCTGTAGATCTAAGCTGTTAGTTGTGTCCTGCTCTGAATTTGCACAGGTTTTGTTAGATACACACTTCCCATGTGCTTCTGTGCTCCAAAGCAGCATGTGGATTGCCACACTGGCATTTTGTTCTGCCAGCAAGTTCACACAAACTTCTGCTGCTTATTTCAGTAACGGGGCACTAGAGGAGGGGAAGCCTGTGGATCTTGTTCTGAGCTGCGTGGACAACTTTGAAGCTCGCATGGCGATTAACACGGTAAGGCCATCAAGGGCATGAACTTGTGGAAGTCTGTTTTCTCCTATAAGTAATGTTAGGAAGTGTGGGGACTAGAGAAAAGACAGGGACTTACCAAAATGTTCTAAGAAATTTCCTCCTTGGTTTAAGGAAACAGAATCTGAGCTTTTACCCTGTTCTCATAAAACACATTTTATGTGCGTAAATATAACTGTAGAGCTTTAAGTTTCTAGCAGCTAAGAGTTTAGTGTTGTAAGCCCTCTCTCCATCTTTCCAAATTAGTCTGTTTATATAAAAGTATGATCAAAGCCTGGGATGTTAGAGCTTTCAGACTTTTTAAAGACTGTGTATAGCTAATTGCATACTCATTTGACTTGTATATTTGTATATAAAAGTGTCTTGAGGCTGTGTACCTAATCAAAATATGTTTATAGTAGCAGCCATGTAGAGTATATGCCAACTGCATGTTTTCTGTTATCCTTTGGCTAACACGGTCCATAAATTGCATGCACTGAAGGTCCACACTGTATAATAGTAGCTTGTGCAATGAGATTCTGTAGTGTGCTGGTAACTGGATCACTAATGCCCGTAGTCGTTCAAAAATGTCAGGTCCTCAGGAAAGCACAAAGGACATACATGGACATACAAAGGACATGTCCATCCTGAGGGCAACTTTAAGTTGTCCTTTGACTGACAAATAATTTCTGTTCTACTTTTTTTCTGATTGTAGCCTTTTTGTCTTAAAGCAGGAAGATCCATGTGTTTAACCCCTCTCAATTTACACTGTTTGCGCATGGTTTTGTTTTGGTGTTTCTGTGTTTTTAAGGCCTGCAATGAACTCGGACAAATCTGGATGGAATCTGGAGTGAGTGAAAATGCAGTGTCAGGACACATACAGCTGATCATACCTGGGGAATCGGCGTGTTTTGCGGTATGCAGTGCTCTGCTGAGCTGCTTGTTTGGCTCTTAAAGCAGAGCTGGGAATGTGAAGATGAGCTGGCTAGTGAATGTGATCCTGGCACAGCTGAGGGGGTAGTTTAAAATCTTGTGTCGTCTGTGAGGGGGTTTTAATACTTCTTTCAAAACTTTCTTTCCCCTCAGTGTGCTCCTCCCCTCGTAGTTGCTGCAAATATTGATGAGAAGACACTAAAACGAGAAGGAGTTTGTGCAGCGAGTCTCCCTACAACTATGGGTGTTGTGGCAGGAATTCTTGTACAAAATGTTCTCAAGTAAGTGACCGAGTTGTTGCTATTCAGCGTTCAGCAAAAGGAGAGAAAGAAACCTGAAGGAACATTTCATAGTGATGGATCTGGTTTTTTGAGCAGCTGGTCCAGTTGGAGATGTCCCTGCCCGTGGCAGGGAGTTGGAACTGGATGATCTTAAGGTTCTTTCCAGCCCAAACTATTCTGTGATGGTGCACTGTGTCTTACATGATCTCTGAGAACAGGATCTTATTTACCTGGTTTTAGCTTTAGCTTGGTTTTGCCAGTTGTCAAAAAATTTCTAGTTACAAATAATAAAAGTACTGTTTGCAGGTGTGCTTACAAAAAGCAAAGCTCCATTTTCAGCTTTCTGAAAGCTTCCATGCAGAAAAGCATTATATAAAACTCTATAGCAGCACGTGTTTTTCTCTAATGAAGAATGCAAACATTGCAGCTTCATTTATATCATGGAATTACAGAATGGTTTGGGTTGGAAAGGACCTTAAGATCATCCAGTTCCAACCCCCTGCCATGGGCAGGGACACCTCACACTAGACCAGGTTGCCCAAGACTCTGCCCAACCTAGCCTTGAACACTGAGGGGCAGGATCCCCTCCCTCAACCTGCTGCTCACGCTGCTGTTGATGCAGCCCAGCACATGGGGGGTTTCTGGGCTCAAGCACACACTGAAGCAGCTCATGTTCAGTTTCTCATCAACCAACACCCCCAAGTCCTTCTCCTCAGGCTGCTCTGAATCTCTTCTCTGCCCAACCTGCAGCTGGGCCTGGGATTGCCCCGACCCAGGTGTAGGACCTTGCACTTGGCTTGGTTGAACTCCATGAGGTTGGCATTGGCCACCTCTCAAGCATGTCCAAGTTTATATGTTTATTTCCATTGCAGCTCTGACCCTCCAGTAAAGATGGTTAAGCTGGTTCTGATTCTGTTGATTTTCTGTTGAAAACTCTCTCACTGTAATACAGGACAACTGAGTGTTTGAAGCAGTGGATTACGGCAGAGGAGAAAACTTCTTATGTGCTACTTTAAACATATTTTCTGTGAGACAGTAATGGACCTGTTCTCACACTTAAACCACAAGAGCCCTGGGTTCTATGTTGATGCAGTTATCCCATTGTCAGGTGACTACAGCTTATTTCAAGACAATTACAGTAACTCTTCACAACTTCACTAGTGTGAAAGCGTATTCTAAAAGTTCTTTGAGGAAAAAGGATCCCTTGAGCAACTGAATTTGTACATAAGGGCCTGCTTTCTCTGTGTTTCTAGGTACCTGTTAAACTTTGGTACTGTGAGTTACTATCTCGGTTACAACGCGATGCAGGATTTCTTTCCAACTATGTCTATGAAGCCAAACCCACAATGTAGTGACCAGAATTGCAGAAAACAGCAAGAAAATTATAAGGTAAAAATTGGTTGGTTGGTTTTGGTTTGCTTTTTTGGTTTTCTCTCCTTTCTTAAAGTCTTAAGGACAAAGCACGCTCCAGATCTGTAGCAGAAGAAAACTTTCATTGCTACTCCAGTTTTCAGCAGCCTTGTCTTCAGATGGGTGCATGTGTTTCTAAAAACACAGTACTTAGAATTATCTCAAAGCAAAGGGGAGGCAGAACTGACATTCAGTTAAATAATATTTTCTTCTACAGTGATTACCCAACCCTTCTGGCAGTCATGGTTTTGAGTATTAAAGGGTTTGGGTTTTTCCCTTGCAGGGATTCTGCCTTTTTATGCCCTGTGAAGTTCTAAATAGTGACTGCATGCCTTAAATATTAAAAAGAGTGTTAATATTAGATATGCTCTTTCTTGCTGTTGTTTCACTATTACATATATTATGGTTTTCATACTTTTGTGGTTTTCCTTCAGAAAAAAGCAGCTGCACAACCAAAACAAGAAGTAATTGAACAGCAAGAGGAAATAGTACACGAAGACAATGACTGGGGTATGTATTCAACTGGAGACTAAACCATGTTCCCAGTATGGAGATTCAGTTAGAGTCTTTGGTTTGGGTAACACACTGCAGGGTACATGGACTCCTTATGTTCCCAGCTTTTGTAACTTACACTGTGTAGCTCCTGCTGGCTTTTCACAGGGTTTGACAGTAATGTTACCACAACTCAGTGATGTATTTTTAGTGTAACATGCAGGTTTTAGCCTCAAAATGTAACAGCTGTTGAATAAGAAACTTTGTCAGGAGATGGTCTGAAGCTGTGAAAGGTGTGAGAAGATTTACTCACTGTTTAACTAAATATGTAACTAAAGAGCATTTGTTATTCCCATACCCACTGTGCTGAACCATCCCCTGGATCTTTATGTTCCTCTCAGGGCTTTAAGTTAGAAGGAATTGTCTTAAGGAATGGTGTGTTTTACATAACCATTTCAGGAATGGATATATACATTCCGTTTATTACATGATATAGAAAATAATCTTAGCTCACCATTGGGAGAAGTGCCCTCACAATAAGATTTAAATGGTAAGGAGAAGGAAGTCCTACAGGAGAGGTGCCATTCTTGTCCATAAATTTTAATACATTGTCAAGGGAAAATATATTGCTCATGGAACGGAGAAGTTGGAATCAAAGATCTTCCTGCTTTTAGTATTTTTTCTCTTTTGGGAAAGTCTCTGCTGTTTTCTCTCACTGTGGTAACTTAGTGCTTAAAGAACTTGTTCTTCTAACTTTTAATGGAGTTCTCAATTCGTTTTAATGCAAAGGCATTGAATTAGTATCAGAAACTTCAGAAGATGAGCTGAAGGCTGCATCTGGCCCGGTTCCTGACCTTCCCGAGGGCATTACTGTAGCATACACTATCCCAAACAAGGTAATGTATTTCTTCTGCATGCATTTTTGAAATATGTCTTGTAGATTAAATTTCTAATAAGCAGCCAGTTTGGTTCCCTTTAAACCTACACTGAAACTCCATCTGGAACAATCCCAGTGCAGCCGTATCTCAGTGCATCCCATTAGTGCCTTCTATGGTCCAGGTTTGTGCTTCTATAGAAGATACTTATGGATGGATGTCAGTGTGACTGTACTTTTGAGGTGACAGGAATGAATGTATTTGGGGAGTGGGGGGAAGAAAAATGTGAATTTCTCAGTTGATGTTTTGGTGACTAATTGATTTTTACCATATTTATCATGTAAAAGCTGTGTGTACTCAAAGAGCAATTTTTATACCTGGGGAACATAGAATCTGTGTGATTGCAGCCAGAACACTCTTAACTCCCTGGCAGAACAGTTTACAATTTAAGCTGATAATCATTTAGGCCTAATGTTGCAATTGAGAAGTAAAGCCTATTTGTGGGGGGCTTTTTGTTTGCTACTCTTGATGCCAACTTTTTCTTCCTGTTCCTCATAGGAAGAGAATTTGGTAACTGAGGAAACAGTAGCAGAGTCTGAAGAAAGCCTAGAAGAACTCATGGCCAAAATGAGAAACATGTAGCAAATATTAAGTACAACTCTGGGGAGTTTGGATTGACACTGGATTACAAGAAGACCACACTTTTTTTTCCTCTTTTTTTACCTCCACTGAAGCTTATCTTTGTATTTCTGATGAAATGGAACTGTTACAGGGGCAGGAAGGAGAAGCAGTTACATTGTAAATAGGGAGTTGTGCTACTGTCAACTTTAATTTCTCAGCACTCCTAGTGTCCAGCTATTCAGTAGGAAATAAAAAGAGATGGACAAACTAATGAAGAAGTTCTTCCCTGTGAGGGTGCTGAGGCGCTGGCACAGGGTGCCCAGAGAAGCTGTGGCTGCCCCATCCCTGGCAGTGTTCAAGGCCAGGTTGGACACAGGGGCTTGGAGCAACCTGCTCTAGTGGAAGGTGTCCCTGCCTGTGGCAGGGGGTTGGAACTGGATGAGCTTTAAGGTCCCTTCCAGCCCAAACCATTCCATGCTTCTATGAAACTCACCAAAGCAAGCACAGCACGATACATGCACCATCATGTGATGAGAACAGAACATAGTATAAGACAAGTCAAAGATGAGATCTGCTGGAGAGCACCGGGTAGGTCAAGGGCAGATAGTACCTCGCTCATATTGCTGCTCCTGAGTTTCCAGGCACTTGTACTTGGTTGTTGCTCACTGGGCTCTGTATTCTTGGTATGGATCGTGTTGTGACTATTTATCTGAGTAAACAGAACATTTCTGCCTTTTCATCCACTTTAAATATTGCTGGAATGGAATTTTTGTAAACTACCCTGGGTTTATCAGTGTTTTACTACTGCTTGTTCTTAAATAGCTGCCTGTATGTTTTGTATGGGATAATGGTTTGAGTATGCTGCAACAAGGCAAAGGCTCTAGTTAGTAGTAATTATACTAGCAAACTGGGTATTAGCATTGCCACTACTTCAACTGGCAGATGCTTTTTGGGACACAATCTCTAAGAATCACCAGCACCACTGGAGGGAATAGAAGATTTTGTCTATCTCTTTGAAAATCTCCATATTTTTGTTGGTTATTTAAAGTTCAGCTGTAATTCTGATCCATCCCCATCATATGGGCTATATTAAGGAATACACTTCATCTGAGTTTGCATAGGAAAGCTTCTAAAGTTAGATGCTCTAAACTTCATTTAGTATTGCAAGTATCTTCAGTGGAGTAGCTGAGCTATTGTATTTGTCCTGTAAATAACATTAGTAGAGTCATAGTACCTTTAAATTATCACCTGTTAAACTGACCTACGTACATCCTGCACGACTGGAAGTATCCATTTCAACTATTTGAGTGACGGTGGGTGTCTGATCCAGAATCTGATCATTATTGAGATGTAGGAGAACATCAATTGCATTATAATACAAATATTTCCACCTTGGGCTCTTCAAAAACTACCCTTCCACAGTGTGATGCAGCCAACACAGAACCAGGTAGTAATTAACGGTAGTAGCATCCAACCAACATGTAAAGAGAGAGCAATGCTGTGCAGGTGCTTCTGGTCCTTAATTAAAAAAGGTTTGATTTGTAAGCAATGCTTATAAACTTCAATATCTCTTTCCTCCACAGCTGACATTAGGTCTTATATACATAAAAATCATCCATGCAGGTGGTGAGGGAGGTTTTGGCTGTGGTGCATTATACTGTAAAACAAAAGTGGGGTTTTGGATTGACTCCAGTTCTGGAGCAAGCAGATTTTAGAAATTAACTGTAAATAGGGACAGGAAATAATGATGATACCATTAATAAGGTACATGCTCGAATCTGTGTCACTAAGTCTACATTAGCCTGATGTAAGTCTCATGTTAAGTGTAACTTGCATTCCTTTGTGACTTTACCTTTCTGTTGGGAGCAATGAAGTGAGACCTGGCTCTGGAGGTCCTGAGGCCAATGGTTCTACAAGACTCGCTTCTACAAGAGCTCAGTTAATCTTGTCTCTTCGCTGTTTGCTGGCACGACTGCTACGCACGACTGACACCTTTACAAGAGGCAAGCATTTACCATTCTACTTCATGGAGAGTTTTATGAGCAAAGTAATACACTTTGTGTGCTCGCTTACAGAGTGTGCAGGGTGGTTCTCATGTTATTTTCAGCTTGTGTATACAAGAACTGGAAATAATTAGAAAACACATTAAGATGATTGTATGTGCCAATGGTTAAAATGATTTAAAAATAAACAGCATCAAAGAAAAAGCAGTTTCAAGGAATTTTTTAAATTAAAAAGACATTTACAAGTATAATCTACTCTGACTATAAAACATGAAGGAAGATTTATGACTTCTTTTATTATGACTAACAAATTAAAGCATTGTGCAATGGTTCAGCCCAGCTTTGTTTATTTGGCAATCTTATAAATGAAGCTTTCTGTTTTTACAGTGCATCATGACTGTTACTGACATGTTGATATTGACTCTGATTAAATCTCCATTGGTGACTCTTTGTTAAGGTGGAGTTTTCTACATAGAAGCATCATTTGGTATACACCAGATACACAAGTTACTTTTTTAATGTCCATGAGGCACAACTGCAAATACATGGACAACTACCTTAAGAGCACTGTGACCAGAGCTGCATCAGCTCATGGCCAACATGCAGCCTGCAAGACCCTCCACCATTACTCATGGTCCTGTTTTACTTCCTGAAGAAGGTTTTCTTTGGGTTGACAGCTAAAGCATGTTGTTTCCTCACCATCTTTGCTAGTGGAGCATGGATGGTTGGGATCTGCTACTTTTTAGGGACTGATTTTTCTCCTAAAATCAACCCTGCAACCTGTGAGTTGGAAAGAAGTCACTCAAGAATTGTGACAGTTCAGAATGGAAAAATCACTAAATGGGACAAGCCTGATCCTTTGTAGACCTCCAGTGTTGTATGTTCTCATTTAAGATACTATTAAGGAAAACTATTTAGGAGAATAAGATATATCATTACACACTTTAAAATCAGCACAGAGGTGAGAACCTTCAGCAGATGTCTGCTAATTCCCAACACTGCCTTTGGAGGAGGGAACTGCCAGCTCTGGGCAGAGCAGCCAACAGAAACACCCACAAGCTGAGAAGGTTGAGGTTTTGGGGGGGGTGAGGTGGTTTTCGTGTTCTTTTTTACCTTTTCCTCTTTTCCTTCTCTTTAGTAACAATCCTGCAAAGAACTACCCCATTTCCAGCACTTCTCAAGGTGACTGGAATAGAGGGGAAAAACTCCTGCTTTGATTAAAACCCCATTTTCTGAAGTAAGAATTAAATACCCAGAGCGCTATTACAAAGTGTCAACTGCTGTTGCTGTACTGTAATACCTTCAAGAGCTATTTGGGTTTTTTCCAACTAAATCTTAACCTTTAGAATCAGATTTGGGTTGTGCATTTGTTCCATCAGCTTTATATACTGTTTCCTTTGCTAAGTTACACCCTTACCAAAATGTTAAATTCCTCCTAACCAGAACAAGGGCTGAAATAGGTTATATTTAACTCTGCTCTAAAAGGGAGAAAATACTGTGGAAGGAAAGTACCATTCTGAGGTGATGGTCACTTGCATTTTTCAATCAAAATTAGATGAAATAAACATTTACATCAGTTGCCACTAAAACATTATAGTCAAGTTTCAATTAATTTTTCACTTACGTTTAATAAAGTCTTCTTTTTAGTATGTATTTAAATTGATTCATGGATTGATGCTGGAGAGGGACTCTTCATCAGGGACTGTAGTGATAGGACAAGGGGTGATGGGTTCAAACTGAACCAGGGCAAGTTCAGGTTGGATCTAAGGCAGAAGTTCTTCCCTGTGAGGGTGCTGAGGCGCTGGCACAGGGTGCCCAGAGAAGCTGTGGCTGCCCCATCCCTGGCAGTGTTCAAGGCCAGGTTGGACACAGGGGCTTGGAGCAACCTGCTCTAGTGTGAGGTGTCCCTGCCCATGGCAGGGGGTTAGAAGTGGATGATCTTAAGGTCCCTTCCAACCCAAATCAGTCTGTGATTCTATGACTGAATTGGAATGAACAGACTTCAAACTGATTCTTCCAGCTGACCAGGGTATTAAGAAATACAGCAGGCAGGTAGATTTGATTAGCATCTTTTTATCTGATGGAAAACTATTTTGCATTACTAAATTTTTCCAACTAATACAAATATTCTTGTGTTTTAAGGAATTCTATGAGATTAAATAGCAAAAGAATTGCTAAAGGGTTAACAACAGGGAATCAGGTCATCATCATCATTATTCTGGTTCCCCACTGCAAGTATTTTTACTGGACACAGTTGAATCTAACAACAGCTTTAGCTGTAGATAAGGGTATATTTACGTATTAGCTGCCCAAGGAAACCAATTATTTTTGCACAAGTCCCTTGAATGTCAGTCTCTTCAAGCTGAAGCCACCCTGCAGGTGCAACTTCGGGTGGAATGGTATTTTGACTTATCCAAAATTACTATCTCTTTAGAAACTCCTTTAAAAGCTTCCAAAAAGGCAGGAAGGAAGAATAAAAACCAAAAATACACAAATCCTCTAAGCCAAGCTCTTCCAACATAGAAATAAGAACTACTCCATAGAGTATATACAATTGGTTTCACTGAACTTGTTCTAATCCTGGCACTTAGGCTAAGAGGTAACCAATCCCCGGGTCTGGCAGTAGCTCTAACTTCAGCTAGTAACTAATATGCATATCTATATACAATGAAAGAAGCTCACTTCGTACCGTGCAGTCTGCAAAGTTAACGTGGAAGGATTTCAAGCTTCAACATGTGTTTCCTTGTCTTTCATGAAGACAGGGGTCAGTCCCAAAATAGTACATTACCTCAGGAAAAATAGATAGTCTTAGTAATTTCATGTCTGCTTTAAAATAGCAACAGAGCCCGCCTTCCCTTGGAGCAGGTTTGTATCACCTTTGTCCATGTTCCAGGAAAATATTGGGTGATAACGCACTTTTTAAGCTGAATGTATCTCCACTCGATGAGTGTCGCGAAGTTGCTTTTCCACCTATCAACAAAGTCTCTGCTTCTTTTATTTCCATAGCTCTCTTGTACAGTTCAGCTGCCTTCTCAAAGTCTCCCCCTTCATAGCTTTGGGGAAGAGTAAAACAAAGTTGAAAGAAGCAAATAAAACAGGTCTCTCATTTCATTTAAACTGAAATGCACACCATGCTATCGCCAAAGTGTGCTTAAGGCTCTCCACTTGCCTATTAAGTACACAAGCCCAGGATGTTTTCTTTCATCCAGTAATTGTTACAGTAATTTGCTTTTATAGGGCTAAAGCATATAATCTTACCTAAGCACAGCCAAGTTCTTCAGAGTTTCCCCCACACGAGGATGCATGTGCCCAAAGCTGTCTTCATAAATCTTTAGTGCCCGTTCATAGAGAGGTAAAGCTTCAATCTGCTTTTTCTTTGGGTAGTAGAGAGTTGTTTGTTACAGATGTATATTACACTTGTAATTCTTTTTGCTAACAGAGTATAAACACATCCTAGATGCAAAATCATGCATATTTAACCAGAAAGGTGTTTTGAGTTCTCAATACTGTTGACAGATGAGGATGGTAATTGAGATTGTCAGAGCAATTGGTTTGCCCTTGCAAATGCAATCCCCCCCAATATTGTAATAATTGGGGGCTGGACTTCTAGGCAGTTTTGAAAGATCTCAATCCTGAAAGCTTTGAGTTACCAAATGCTCCTTCATTTTACCTGAGGCAGCTTTAATCCTTGTTTAAAATCAGATTTGCATATTGCAGAAATAGAGAAAACAAAATCTACAGCGCACTCCCAGTGATGCTAAGTAAGGAACGTGGTAAATTGATTTTTTTTAATCAAATTGATTGCATCTCCTTTGAATTTCATGTTAGTTGTAGACTAGGAAGTCTATAGCCTTCTCAGATTTTATTATACATAGAATCATAGAATAGTTAGGGTTGGAAAGGACCTTAAGACCATCTAGTTCCAACCCCCCTGCCATGGGCAGGGACACCACACACTAAACCATGTGGTCCAAGGCTCTGTCCAATCTGGCCTTAAACACTGCCAGGGATGGAACATTTATCACTTCTCTGGGCACCCTGTGCCAGCGCCTCAGCACCCTCACAGGGAAGAACTTCTTCCTTAGATCTAACCTGAACTTCCTCCGTTTCAGTTTGAACCCATCACCCCTTGTCCTATCGCTACAGTCCCTGATGAAGAGTCCCTCTCCAGCATCCTTGTAGGCCCCTTTCAGATACTGGAAGGCCACGCTGGACAGAGCCTTGGGCGACATGGTCTAGTGTGACGTGTCCCTGCCCATGGCAGGGGGTTAGAACTAGATGATCTTAAGGTCCTTTCCAACCCAAACGATTCTATGTGATTCAAAGGGTTGTGTTTCTCTCTGAGTCAGCAGTGGAGCTGTGTTCCCTCATAGTGTGACAACCCTGTCACTGGAAATGTTGTGTTCTAGACCTACTCTTATAAAACGTAAGACAGGACTAATAAACATGTAAGACATGAAGCACTTACCATCTGACAGTAAAGGACAGCCAGATTGACCAAAGCAGTTGCCACACTGGGGTGTTTTGGGCCGAATGACTTCTGTCGGATTTCAACCGCTAGTTCGTACAGAGGGACAGCCTTGTCAAGTTTTCCCTAGAAACAACAGGGGGAGAAATGATTCAGTTCTTTTGCGTCAAAATGGCAACAGTAAAATCTATTTTAAACAAAAAGCCCCAGAGAAGATGTAACTGTTGCCAGAATAAGGGTTTAACTTTGGTTAATTCACAGTTACATTCTGCACAGATTGTTTATCATGAATATTGATTAGGACCTAATTTTCCCCAACACTGAGCACATTGAACTCCCAGGTGATGTGTTTCTCAGCCATGCCCACTTCTTGCTTTTAGAATGTATATTTTCCCCACAAGCGTGTCACTGAGAAGGCTGCCAAAAAGAATTTTCCATTATAGATTCATCCAAATAATTTTCTCCATTTGTATTTCCTCATCCTGATGAGATCAGAACCCATTTTTTGTCCTGAAGGGCCTCCATTTTACTGGTGACATGGGAATGGGAATGTAGCTGCCTTAACTTTTGGGCAGTTTTCCACATACTGAAGTGGTATTCACACCATCTTCCCTGGAACAGCCACAGTGCCCGATGCCATTTCAAGTACCTGTTGCTTCCCATTTGCCATATTGAGGCTTTGGCTTCTTGACTTCGGTTTCTCAAATATCTCTCTCATATTCCAGCTAGTTTTACTGGAGATTATTTTTCCAGGAAATCTGTTTTCCTCCAAATTCCAATCTGCTCACATATTAACTGGATCTACTTCAGAAGTATGCTTAGGCTTCTATTCTTAGAATGTGAATTCTAAGCAATTAAATACTGCAAACTTCCACTGTAATGGTGATAAATGGCTCACTGGAATTGCAAAATTCAAATCAAATTTTCTCCTTATTTTTAGAAAGCATCACCAGTTTGAAAATGATCAGTAACTCATCTGGAATAAACACTTACTTATAAATACTTCTCATTTTAAAATCCCAGACTGGTTTGGGTTGGAAAGGACCTTCAAGCTCATCCAGTTCCAACCCCCTGCCATGGACAGGGACACCTCACACTAGAGCAGGTTGCTCCAAGCCCCATCCAACCTGTCCTTGAACACTGCCAGGGATGGGGCAGCCACAGCTTCTCTGGGCACCCTGTGCCAGCGCCTCAGCACCCTCACAGGGAAGAACTTCTGCCTTAGATCCAACCTGAACTTGCCCTGTTTAAGTTAGATATAAGGAAGAAATTCTTTTTCTACATCTGATTCCTGTCCCTCCTCTTCTTCCACTCTTATCTGCATCGTTAGTTCACCATGAATTTTAATTTGTGCACTTCAAACTAGCAACGAACGTTCTGATGCAAATACTGAGTGTTTTTGCAGTTTCTAGCAGCATGAAAATTAGAAACTGAAGTGAGCAGAGAATACGTGACATTATTTCATGCACATAACAGCAGGAAACAAGTATGGAGCAAAAACACAGGAACATTTGATCCAAGAGATTATCTTCAAGGACTCTTTTCTCTTTGAGGAATAGCAAAATGCGAAAATATGAAAGAAAACTTTGTCATCTTCTGAGCCTGATCTTGGTTCAACAGCTGGAAGCTTTACCTCACTCCTATACTGATGACATCAAAAGGTTAGAACGACCATCTGCAAACTCAAATACTCCTAAAGCATTTGGAAATGATGAAACACAGAAGTTTACACTACTGTTCAAGTTATTCTCCCATAGTGCACAGGGGAGTAACTCTCATCCTCCACTGAATCAACATAAGCTGGAGGTGGCTGAGCCAGTTTATTTGTAAAGTACTATCTCCCTCACGAGCCTTTAAGTTATGCTCAACTTGACTCGAAAGCTCAAGCTCATTGTGTCAAAAGAACTATTCCCACACCTAAAACATGGTTTTTCTATGAAGACACATCTGCCCAAACTCCTGCATGTGGATATCACATAGCAGACAGTAAAGAACACTTACTTTTAACCAAATCAAAAATTCTTTGTGAGGGATTCGGAGCATGCAGGACACTGAAGACATTCTCCATAAGCAGCTTTTCTTCAAGCAAAATGTGTTTTGAAAAAGCTACTGGGCTTTTTGGAAACAGACCAAGGCCATTTGACTACATCTTTATGCATCTTTTATTGGTGTGGATCACCAACAGCTGACAAAATTCCCATGCCCCACTCCTTCTGGATTGAAGACTAACAATGCAAGGCATTACAGTTAATCTGGGTGGTAAGAAAAGGTAACAGGCTTGTGCTTACCATCTTTTTGTACAGCACTGCCAGGTGTTTCACAGTATAAGCCAAGGAGGGATGATCTGGAGCCAGTGCTCTCCTCCTGATGTCTAAAGCTTTCTCATAGAGTTCCTCTGCCTTGTCATAGTGCTTCTTCTCATTGTACAAGGCTGCCAGGTTGTTCAAGGACTGCGCGCAGTCGGGGTGGTTGGGTCCCAGGACTCTCTCTCTCATTTCCAAGGAGCGCTTCAGGAAAAGCTCTGCTGTCCTGCAGAACACATTCACTCAGTCAGCAGTATCTGAAAGCTGGGAACATCTGTACAGGCTGAAGTGGCTGTTTGAAACAGAACAAACTCAGCCTTGGAAACTGCACGGATGCTGGCATCTGGGAGTGGACTCTCCTCAGCATAAGCAAATGCCAGAGCAGAAATTCACTCACACAGTGAGGAACTACACATCCCCGACACAGATCTGCTGTGTCTAGGATGTAGACAGCAAACTAGTTAATATATTTCTGTGCAATCCTGAATCTCCCCTGTTATAAGGACTGAATAGCCAATCTAGCACATTTCAGCAAACATTACCCTACCCCATGGCTGCTCTTTTCTTTAATTCAACCTACATCTGCAGTTATGCAAGTAACCCTTCCTTGTTCAAAACAGAAGTCTACTGACTTCTGGGCATAGTAGTCAAGTACTTCCATGGATAAAACAATAGTGGGATATGAGGTAAAAGTTCAGAACACACCACATACTTTTCAAGGAACTTTAAAGAACATAAAGCACATTATTGGGTTGAACAGACAGCTTCCACACCAAAGTGGGAGAGACTGGAATGGGTTTTATGTATGTCACGAGCTAGCTTCTCATAGAAGAAGCTGTCTAGAAGTGACAAAGTAGAAAAGACTCTGTGTGATGCCATCATTCAAGCATTGCCCCATCAAAAGGGTATATTTCATCTCACTAGTGTACTACTAATATTCCACTACAGATTTACAGCACCTCCTCTATCAGCAACAATGGGTGATTCCCACATAACAGTGGCAGCATCCATTATAACCAGGCAGTTTGTCATCCTGACATACAGACAAATTCTGTGTGACACTATTCCCAAGAGCTCAGCTTAGGAAATTGGAAAAATCCATTTTGCATCAGAGGGGAAAAAAAAAAAAAAGATCATATATACACAGAACTGTAGGTTCACTTCTGGAGCTCTCAGACAAATGTCAGAAGGTCTTCACTCCATGCAGGGGCTAGAGGATGATGTGATATAACATACACAACTGAAGTGACATGCCCTTCTGTCACTGATTTCATTCTAACTGCATCAGATGATCAAAAAATTCATCTTGGACTTGCTGATTCTGAACAGAGACACAATATCCAGTTAAAACAATGACTTAAAGCTTCACTAGAACAAAGTTTATCCTGCTCACCTAAGAAATAGTGGAGATACCGTTACTAGTTAGAAGTTTGGTTGTGTTGGGCAGGAACTACATATGAATAATATGGAATATAAAGCGATCTTGCATGAGATTAGATAGGTGTCACTCCTCTATCAGCAGTCACTTCAGCATGACTTCATGAGGGAAAACTGATGGAAAACTCCACATTTCCAACACTGTTAAAAATCAACTCCTTCACTATGAAGGTCCTGCATTTAACAGAGATTCCGTGTGCAGATCCTAAATTACAATGTATTTCTGCAGTTACCCAACAACTACTATGACATAAACATCAGATATAGCAAGAATGTAATATACTTCCAGAACTTACTCTGTGCTTCTTTTGCTGTGCACTTTCTTTTTTCTCTGAAAAGATTTAATCTGACTTTACAACTCCCTCACAACACATACTTTTAGACTATTCTGGAGCCTGAAGAAGCTGATGTGAAAAGTGGCTTCTTGCCATGCAATCAGAACTGTTCTGCACCTTTTACTCCCCTTCAACACCCGTTTATCTCTTCAGAACACCTTTGTGCTGCTCTGTCCTCCTTCACCCTTAAAAAGGCCAGCGGGGTAAGAGCCTAAGGATTCCAAGCACAGTGAATATTTAACTCAGGATTTCTAGTAATGCTGGTATTTTGAGTGTTTTTTACAGAACAATCCTGCCATTCACAGATGAACACTACAAAGGAGGGTCACAAAACAGTGAAGCTGAGGACGCACAAATTTCAAGAAAGAACTGATATGTGCAATGAAGGCTAGTGAACTTAAACTGTGGAACAGCAGTTCTGAATGAAGGAAATGCACTGACTTAGCAAATACTCACATGCTAACAGCATCAACTCTAGAAAACACGAGTGAATTTCACAGCAAACAAACCCCAGTAGAATAAATCAGGGACAGCACCATATTTGATCATGTGTTCACGTTTAGTGCTAGTTCTCAATGCTTTTCCTACATTTACATCTATAGGAACACTCAGTGGATGTATCACAACTAAGAACACTTACTCCAGATTATTCTGCAGGTAGTAGAGGACTCCAAGCTCATTGAGGGTTCGAGCATTATCTGGTGTATCCTTGCTTAAAGTGAGCTCTTCCAATTGCAGGGCTCTTTGGCGCAGGAGAGCAAAGCCACACTATGGCAAAGCACAAGTAAGTCAATCCCCATTACTTCGAAAGTGTACAGCTAAACACAGAACATCAGAAAACTTAGTTTGGTGCCAAAGGAGCACAATAATCCTACCTAAGTTCTGTTTTTAAGCTAATTGGCACATAAACATTCTGCTTATTTACAATCTAACAGGGAATTTCACCCAAAATGCTTCCAGGAATTTTAAGTTGCTGTGCTGTCCTACAGCTCTGTTTGTCCTGTATCACACACATTGATTTGCTTAAACTCCACAGTTCAAATAACCAATTCAGATCAAATTCTTAGGTTTCTACACTCAAAATCAAACTAATCTCCTATCCCAAATGCCATTTGCAAATATGTATTAACTATTATTCCAGGCTTTACATGGATCATTGTAAAATGGGCTGCCAAGCTAATGCTTACATGCAAAGTGAATTAAAAGTAAAAAGTGCAGCCACTGTTACACACTCCACCTATCCTCCATCTCTGCAGTCTTAATAAAAAGATTTGTGCAGCAGAACTCATTATAGAAATGGACAAAATCTTCATGATCCAAATTCATTTCTACTTAAGCACTATGGAAACAGCAACATTCTTATGGCCTTTCACTATTTTTATTAGAGCTACAGCTAAGAGCTCTGAAGTTACTAGCTGAACTCACAGTACAGACACTACATGACAAACAAAGCCTTAGCTCAAGCATGGCAAGAGGAACTCTGTAGCTGAAAACCACAGAAGATAAAATGGGGAAAAACTTAGTATGGCACCTAAAATTATTACTGGGATTATTCACTGCAGTAAGCACTCTGTTCATCAGTATTGTTAGGATAAATGCCTCAGTCATTCTGGAGAACACCTTTTTCCAGTTCAACAGCCAATTGTATCAGCACCCCCAAAAGGTACATATCCGCTTCTTTCTTTTCCACCCCTCTCAACTCCATACCAGTCGGAGTGATGCATCTGCACTCACAGCAGAGTTGAAAGGGCAGTTACCAAAGCTGCTGCTAGGCTACTTCACTACCTATGCCCTCAATTATCCAAAGCACTGGGACTTTGTCAGCTCTGCAGGGACACTTTATCATCCATTCTGCAGAGCCACAACATGCTCTGTACTTATATTAAGTATCAAACATCTCCTTACCAGGCTGCCTTTCCTCCTTGCTGCTTTTTGGCGTATTCTAAATGACTTCTTCCTCAGTTGCTCAGCTTGTTCATACCTGAAAACAATTATAGTGTTAGAAGAATGCCAAACGTAGCATCAATGAGTATTCTGGAAAGCTTCTAAATGACTGGAGTGTACAAATTTGAGGAGAATTTAAGAATCTTGGGGGGAGAAATCACACTTTTTGCCAAAGATAAAAATATCCAAGATGCTTAGGAACAGAGAATGCTCCTCCTTTTTCTTTAGAAGTTTGCTGTTAAACGAAGAACAAAAGTTGGCCCCTAATGGGCGGCCTGCTACAAGAATACAGAGGGGATGCTCATGGTTGCATGGGAACTTAGGAAACTCTTAAAACAGAACCAATGAAACATTGTGGCTTCAGGAGGAAAATCTTTGCTGTTATTTTTGGGCCACCTCCACAGAAAAATACCAGTGTAGTCAAGCTTACTTGTTCTGCTTTTGGTATAAGGTTGCAAGTGCATCAAGTTCACGGGCTACCCGCGGATGCTCAGCTCCATAAGCGTTCTCAGAGATTTCCAGTGCCTGTTTATACAACTGTTCAGCATTTCCAAACTTCTTCCACTGCACATAAACTCCTGCGAGCTGGTGCAGTGACTGTGCCACCCTCGGGTGGTCTGGATCCAGCGCAGTCTCACGTATCTCCAGAGAGCGCTGCAGAGGAGCTACAGCCTGGAACAAGGAAGTTCAGAGTATGATGGCAGCAGGCAGCACCCTGCATGCTACGACGACTTCACGACTGCAACAGAAAGCACACACTGAGCTCTGCTTAATTTGCCTTCTTGCTGTTACGACAATCTCTAGATGTACTTACCTGACTGAGAAGACCTAGGTCCTTAAGAAACCGTCCCAGGGTCTCATAAAGATCAGCCAGGCAGATCATACTTTCCTCTCCCTCACAGCTTTTCTCATATTCTTTCAGAGAGTCAAAATACTCAGCTGCCATAGAGCTCTTATCTTTCCCAACCAGCTGCCAGTAACTCAGCAATTCTGCAAAATGTCCCCTGTTTTAACAAGGAAATAAGAAGCTCATCTTATCTCTGATACCCCTCTATTCAGACTGATGCTAGCTTAGAAGAAAAGGGCCATATGCATGAATGCTGTCTTTAGGCTACAGCATCTAGAGACAATCCATAGAGACTAAGCTGTTCAACAGCAGTATTTATTTATCCCTTTACCAACCCCCATAGGTAACAGAATAGAAAAAACAGATGGATTTATGTGACAACAGCATTTAGCATTTCAGTGTCTACTATTTCAGTTCTTTTAATCTCTGTCATTATCTGATTTATAGTGACAAAAAATTGCTTTGAAATGTTTCTAACCGCCACAGCAGTGGCTGCTTTTGTACCTTTTGTAAAGGTTTTGCGACACAAAGAGATTCAAAAGACACTTGTGTAGCTTTTGCTTATCACCCTGCTGTTGGAAGAGCCAGGGAAGTTCATCTGCGCTTCTCCAAGTCACTCGGTCTCGACTATCAAAAGAAAAGCAAATAAAAGTAAACATTAAAACTCCGAGAAGCCTAACAGAACTTGCCAATTTGAAGTGAAAACCAGGCAAGCACACAATTGCCATGCCTGAATGTCTAAACAGACTGACTACTATAAGACCTATGTACTCCATTTTCTCACATCTTCATTTTAATTTCACCTCAGAGGCTAGTGGAACCCCCAGGTACCCCACAGGAAGCTGCTTCTCCCTCCCATATGGGCTGACCTGTGCCTGTTAGCAGGACTGCAGCCCTGCAGCAGCCCTCCATCTCTTTGTGGCTTTTTTCCCTGGCACACTGTGGCTCTCGTGGCTTTCTGCTTCCCCAACAGTGGATGCTCTGAGGAGCAGCAGTAAGCAATAGCCCACAGCTGGGACACACTAACTCAGGACTGTAAACGCAAACCACTTTTCAAGCTGGATGTGACCTTGTAGCTGTTCAGCTTTTCTACTGGACCTCCTCTTATGTATGTGCTAACTGCTTGCTGAACACAAGTTGTCCTCTGCTCCTCCAAGTTCCAAGCAACCTCAAAGTTCCTAGCATTTACTGGGAGTTAAAAATCCACAGAGGATCAGTTATCACAAAATAACTGATGTGGTAGAAATTCATGTCCATTCCCCCTCCATAGTCCTCAGTATTTTCCAAGATTAAAAAGCAACATATCAATAATAAATTGACCCTGACAACTAAGGTTTTGCAGAGTTATTCTGCTGTAATAATTTACTAAACTGCGTCAAAAAAGCTATATGAAGAAAACAAAAATATCCATTAGGCATAAACCCTGCAATTTGACACATCTTGAGGAATTCTGACCTACCTTAGCTGCATGGTGAAATACTCCACTAGTTTTTGTCTATAGGCACAAAGAACATTTTCACCTTCTTCCATATACTCTAGTCTCACCATCTCCCAAGCCTGAAAAAGAATATAGTTGAGAGAAAGAAAATGCTTTCATTTATTAAGTGCTGATGATACACAGGATGCTATGCAAGATTTCTTTATGAAACACGTCTTGTAGAACCGAAAATCTTTTGATGCCAAAAGCACTACAAACAGATTGTCTTACATTAGACCAGAGCTCTGGTTATGCACATAATATTCCCTTCTCCTTCCATTCTGCTTGGTTTTTGCAGAACCAGTGTTTTATCATTGAATCATAGAATGGTTTGTGTTGAAGAGACCTTAAAGCTCATCCAGTTCCAATCCCCTGCCATAGGCAGGGACACTTCACACTAGACCAAGTTGCTCCAAGCCCCGTCCAGCCTGGCCTTGAACACTGCCAGGGATGGGGCAGCCACAGCTTCTCTGGGCACCCTGTGCCAGCGCCTCAGCACCCTCACAGGGAAGAACTTCTGCCTTAGATCTAACCTGAACTTGCCCTGTTTCAGTTTGAACCCATCACCCCTTGTCCTATCACTACAGTCCCTGATGAAGAGTCCTTCTCTGGCACCCTGTGTTTTCTAGAACACACGGAGTTAACAACTAATAGATCAGAAGTTTCTGAAGGTTTGAAATGCCAGGTTTCAACTGCTGAACACTAATGGCCAATACTAATATCACAGCCCTAGCAGTTTTCAAGGTGATTTTAACATCAGACCAGATGTTAAGGAAAACAGATGAGCAAACACAAACACATCACAGTCATTCTAGTTAACAACAGAACATTTCTGAAAACCAGCAAGGGCTCAGGGGGTGGAGTTTCACTTGCACATGTTTAGATTACAAAACCTACCTGGAGGTGCTGGAACTTCAGCAAACCACAGCCATATGTCAGCAAACACATTCTGTGCAGGCTGTGAACGAGTGAGGCTAATACTGCAGAAGACAGCTCAGGATAAAGTTCCATCAGCTCTGACTCACTCACACCATTGTGGCTAACACCAATGACACACAGTATCTACATAAGGCACAACAAATATTTTACAGTTAGCAGTGTTTGCTGCAGAGCTTAGTTACACTAAAATTCCAAGAAAAATACTGTGTATAACTTTAGGAGCCAAGAGAAATAAACCTGCCTACACAAGCCCTTTCCCCTCTTCAGTCCTCGAAGAACAGTTCTCAGTGCTAATGGATTAACATTCTAATAGATAAAGCACCAAATGGGACACTCTGGAACAAACAAATGGCTCCTTTGAATTTCCTCTAAAACACTGGAAAATAACTCCATTATCATAAGGAACTTCCATCTCAGTAAAATATGCTGAAGGTCTTATGCTGCCAGCACCAAAGAACTTCCAGCAACTATTGAGTGTCATGTCCTAATCAAAAAAAATGTTCCACACAACCGAGAAATTCTGCAAAAGTAGGAAGAGGAAGCAGAAATCTAATAAGCAGTGCCCTGTATTCACAAGATCCCACATTCTGATTACATTTACTATGCTCAGTGTAGTTAATCATTGGATCAGGGTACTGATCAGCAAGGAAGTGCTATTTCTGTATCACGTGATAGTGGAAAAGTTGTTTTGTTTTGTGAGACAATGTCTTCGTTGAAATTTAACACAAAGCAGCCTTATGTTCTACAGTTAGTTATGCAGAAGATATAAACAGATTAATAAAATTGTCCCTTCCATACTAATAATACAGTCATCTCTGAATCCTATATATGAACCAACATAAATTTGCATTTACTTGTAACATCAGATTCTTTCGGGAAAGAATGTACATTACCTGTAGAAAGAGCAACGCGTTCTCTGCTTACCTCTCTCAAAAGACCTTTCTCTCTGTCACTCCGCAATGATTCTTGAATTGATCTCAGAACAAGCCTGTACAGTGACACAGTGTCTTGACACTGCAAACACTGTTGAAGGGTTTCATCTACATTTCCTGTATTTCCAACACTGAGCAGAAGGACAGAAAGGGCATGGTTTAGAATATCAAATTTGGCAGAGTAAGATGAAGTGAAACTACTGAAGAACTCTATCTCAAAAATGCTCTGAATTCCTACTGGGGTTGAAAGGTGCACAGGTCTTGCTAAGATTAAACACAGAAGAGGTGAATTCCTGAAGCCACCATCTGTCATACTGCCCGATTTCTCTAAATAACTGCAACATTCTTATTTATTAAAAAAAGAAGTATGTTGCAGTGTTCTTTCCTCCAGCAGGAGTACAGAATGAAAACATCAGGTTGGATAAAGATAAGACCACATGCTGCTGTTTCACTTTATGCATTTACAAAGCCTGTTTTCAGGAGCAATTAAGCACTCTAGGACATAAAACAGAAACAAAAAGTAATCAAAATCAGTCACCCAGAGGAAATTATCAATCAGTGTATCATCTCCCGGGAGTCTTCAACTAAAAATGCATCTTTCTCAACAAGATGAGGTCTAGGTTAATAATAAGCCAATGCACTTATTAAGTATTCTCTTGCACAAGAGGGAAGATTAATTTTCTCCTCAGCAGGAATTATAAAGCAAAGTACCATATGCAGGATGTTATACTAAACAGTTGTTGAACTTCCTTTAGCCTTAAAAAATCTATGAGGCAAACTATCTGGTACATCAGTAAATACAACAGACCTGAATTAAATTGTTTAATAAAACAACGCCAACATTCCCCAAATACCTTTAAAAAGCATTGAAGCAACTGACACACCCAGAAAGCAGAATAACAGAAAAATAAAATCAAAACAGAAGAGCTGAAAACAGACAGATATAATTATTTGGATTCATGTAGTACCAAAACTGTGATTGTATACTCTGGTTATTCTTCCCATTGCATGTACAGTCAGCAAAGGGAAGAAACTGCTGCTCCACTGTTTTTTCTTAACAAGATTCATTCTAAGTTAAATGAATGTATTTCAAAATGCTAACAATCCTACTTGAAGTCTTCTAATCTTGAGAGGAGCATAATAATTTCAAGATCATCTCAACTTACCAGGCAATGGTTTTGCCCAAGAGAGTGACATACAAAGCATTGCAAGTTGCGGCAGAACGACAATGTCTCTCAAGCTTCTTCTCCTACAACATTTTAAACAAAATCTGTGAGCCAAGATTGAATTAACTGCACCAATGACATGTTCACTGTTGCACAAGAAAATTAAAGTTCTAGCTCTGCTTCTATCTGTAAGATCCGAATACTATGACATGATAACTAGCACACAAAATACTGCGTAGTCTTGTAGCTATAGGAGCATACAAGTGAAAGTTTCCTTTTGAATTGAAAAGAGTTAAGATCTAACCATTACAAATCTCAACATGAGGATTACATTATAGAAATGGCCTCCAAGGCAAAAATTAAAGGTACAATACTTTTTTCCCCACTCTGCCAATCTGTTACAGTATTATGCAATACTAAACCTTCTATTATTCTAATATAAAAGAACATGTTTACCGCAATATGTGCAACTGCACTGTTTTTGTGTTAATAATTTATGCTGTTCCATCTGTGTTTCAGTGCTATGAGCTGTGGGGTAAAAAAACTGCATGCTGTCTTGAGCATTAGTATTTAGTTAGCTAAATACAATACTTACTTTCTTTAGGCACCTGGGCCTGTATGTTTCCATTAAAAGTTATACTAGAGTAAGGTACTTTAGAAGAACTGCAACAGACGTACCTGCTCTTTAGTCAATTTAACATTTGCAGAGTTACATTCTGCACTAATGAGAGATTTAACATCTTTGGAATTCAGTGGATCAAGATGAAGAGTCGGCCACAACCTTTGGTAAGAGAGAACAAAGTCATATTCAGACCTTACTAAACAGCACACAAAATGAAAAAAAGACATCAAAGTTCCAGACCTTTCTGAAGACTTATATCACAGCAGTAATTGAGGCTATTCCCTGTTACTAAGAAATTCTAGTCATCACAAGTCAAATTTCCGCTTTTAGCCTTATCCTGGATCTACATGATGGTATTGTGGTTCTTCATGTGCATCTGACTGCATTTAATACCCTCTTTTATATAGTCACATGGACAGATCCATCACAGTAAATCAAAAAGCTCTTTTCAAAACAGCTAAAACCTGTCCTCTTTGCAGTTGCAGTAGGGAAGCTTTTGTTGTCCTCAACAGTTGCAAAACCACATCCTATTAAATCTCCAGGTCTTGGCAAATCTGCTGTTTGCTCTTCACCAAGTAACTGTAATTTAAAACAACAATTCTAACCCAGGCTACTTTGAAACATCTCAGAAATATAACATACCTCCAAGCCTGTGGACATGTTTCTACATTCACTGATACAATCACTCTCACATTCACTGGCAATGGATCTATCAGCCACTTCATATGCTTCTCAGCTTGCTTAAAAACAAATTTTGTTACTTAATACAAAGGTTGTTCAAAGCAATGCTGACAGTTGATACATTTCATTGACTGCACAGCTCAGTGAAAAGAGTCTTAAATTCTCCAGTGTCACAGAATTGCAGAATGGTTTGGGTTGGAAAGGACCTTAAGATCATCTAGTTCCAACACCCCTGCTTTAAAAAAAATCTTCATAATCTGGTTCTTGAAGCCATACTAAATGACCCATTGACATGTACCAGCATGACTGTACCTAAAATAAAGCAGATAGAATACTACTGTTGAAATGTTTACCTCAGAAAGACTAGGCTGTTTTGATGCCCATAAGTCAGCTCCCAGCCTTGAATCTTTCAATATATAAAGGTGCTTTGGAAGGTTTCAAAAATTAAGGTGTTAAGATAGAAGTAAAATCCCAAAACAACACAAAATTTATCTACAGAAATATATTCTATCTTTTAGATGTGCTATTTAGGGCAAAGCAAATGTTAATATTTGTTACACAGATGTAGCCGAACCTATTACAGTAGTTGAGATTTCCTCTAAGCTGACAAAAGGTAAGTATTTTGAAGACATACCTGTATCTGGTCAATAGAATCAATAATTATAATAATGCTGCCTTGATGACGTGCAGAAAGTTTTTCCAGCCAACGAGGAAACTCTTCCAGAAGTTTAGCTGGATCGAAAGTCAGAGGTGACACTAACCAAGAGTGTTGCATAAGCTGCGGAATTACAAACACATATAACAAATTCTACCTTAAAAACTATGATGAAAGAAGTCCTGTAGATACAGGAGAGAAACAAACAAAACCCCACACTATTTTTGTGCAATTTTTCTAGTCAAGTTCATACAGAAATCTTTCCTTCTAGTATACGCAGAAAGCTGGCATATGCAGAACAAAGACTATTTCTTGAACTCGCTGTGTAAATTCTGGAGAGATAACCTGAGGACATGGAATTTGGAGACTTAAAGGGCTTAAAAGTTGAAGAGATTAAACAGGAAGACTTCTGAAATACATGAGAAAATTGCAAGGAGAGCACAATTAATTTCATTTTTCACACAGAATCACACAGAGTCATTAGGGTTTGAAGGGCCCTCTGGAGATCACCCAGTCCAACCCCCTGCCAAGGCAGGGCCACCCAGAGCAGGTCACACAGGAACGTGTCCAGGCGGGTCTGAATATCTCCAGAGAGGGAGACTCCACAACCCCCCCGGGCAGCCTGTTCAGTGCTCTGACACCTCAGTGTAAAGAAGTTCTTCCTCATGTCGAGGTGAAACTTGTGTTTCAGTTTATGGCTATTGCTCCTCATCCTGTCACTGGGCACCACTGAATGTCTGGCACCATCCTCCTGGCACCTGCCTTTGAGATACTGATCTGCATTGATGAGATCCCCTCTCAGTCTGCTCTTCTCTAGACCAAACAGGCCCAGCTCCTGCAATCCCTCCTCATAAAGAGAGATGCTCCAGACCCCTGATCATCCTTATGGCCTCCACTGGACCTTTTTCTAAAGGTTTTAATCCTCTGAGATCCTTAGTGGGACCCTGTGAAGGAAGAAGCAAGCTCAGGCCCTGGCACAAAAAAACTCCTCATTTATTCCCCACATATTTAACACACAATAATAAATAATCATAGGAGAGAGACTAGTCCAGGAACAATATGGTGCCAACTGATGAATACAACCTCAGTTTTCTAAACACACAGACAGAAGAGGTACCACCTGCCTCTCTCATTGGCCAGAGGGCAGGAAAGTTTGGAAGAAGTTTATATGGTTTTATAAACTATCAATATAGGTTACTGGAAGCACAACTGCCGATGTCAATCTATTGTGAATATCCCAGGGATGCTATTTAATTGATCTGTATTCAACATCTACGATCCGATTCCCTCATTCTATAATGCCCTACATTTGTATTGGTCTGAACTGATGTTTAAAAACCTGAACCCTCTAGAAGATTTTATCTTCTCACATACAAACACACACGCACACAAGTACTTTCGAAAGAATTATACAGTGCAGGGTATGTGATAACACAGCCTACCTTTAAAGTAAGGCGTTTGATTATCAATGCAGATTCTGAACTAGTAGACATGGGCCTCCCAACAAAGTGATAAAGAATTAGAGTGTTTGGGGAATGCTTCTGTTGCAATTGAATCCTAATTAGAGAAATCAAAAATAAAAAAGGGCACTTAACAGACTGTAATTTTGCAAATATATCTCAAATCAAAGCAATCAGTTTTGCCAAAGGATTAGAGGTGGTCAGTGGTTACCTTGCAAAATAGGATAGACATTTCCTGAGCTGCAATTGAACTTTTTGTGTCAGATTCAAGTTTTGTTCTCTCAGTACTGAGAGCCATTAACAAGTGCCCTTCCTGGCACTGGACAGTCATATGTCACTAAGCTGCTAAGAAGTAATGACACTACCAATTTATTTTTATGTCAGCACATTCTGTCATAGCCTACAAGTGACCACAAAATGCACTTCTGTGATAAATTATTAGGCTGCTCCAAAGGATCCCCTTTCTGTATCAGAGAAGGGCAACACTATCACGCTACTGATACCACAAAGACAGATCTGTAGGGTATTGATATTGGAGTCAGGGAGATGTTAAAGGCAGTCCAGATGGAATTAGCTACTTAATTATTACACATCCTTCCAGGATGCTTTGCTAACTTCAATGCTTTGTAAATTCTCCCATTTTACCTCTAATTAAATTGATACAATGTGTGAAATGCAATCCATCCTTTTTTTTTCCTCCATCAAATTTCATTCATGTAAAAAAAAAAAAAATAATAGTTTAAACTACCATTTTGACAGAAGGAGAGATTTCCCAGAGCCTGGTCCTCCTGATACAAGCAGAGGTGGAATTGGTGCTGGTGCTGCTACAAGGTCATTTAGACGTTCAAAATACTATAAAAAAAAGCAACAATCATTACAAATATTCCGCAGTTTAAAGGAGAAATACAGTACTTGGTACTGTAAAGCGTGTAGATACAAAAGGCATGTACAGATTTATTAAGGTAAGGGAATAACTACTGAAATGCAATACAGCACAAATAAATTCTCTAATTAAACACTTAAACCACAGAATTTATGATCTCTTTTAAAGAAATAGTGAAATAAATAAAACATTTTTTCAAAGCTATTTAAAATGGAACTTTCAGTGCTAATAAACTGCATTAATGTTACTACAGTAAAGCAATTGGGAACTACGTTCGTTCAGGAGTCCTTGCCCCTCTTTCCCCCCACCAGCTACTCCACTGCGTTGGATATGGTTGCCAGGACAAAGCCTTCAAAGTTGGCACCTGCCATGAATGGTATTTTGAGGCAGTAAGCACACAAAAGACAGGGTTTCTTTCACCACATGGATGCCCAACAATATTATAGCAGAGTTCAGGATGATAAAAACAACCACCCTTCATCAACTTGGGAGAACTATTCTGGCTGAAAAAAGAAGTGGATGCACACTAAGATACACATAGGCATTTTTTCTATTAATGTTCTATTATATTCCTGTTCTACTAGGTAGTAAAGATGGTACTATCCTCCAATCCATTGCCAATATAAGAGGAGTGAAATAAAAGAAGAGATTGTGCCGGTAAAATAGGGGTACTAACAATTTAAACAATTAACACAGAAACTGCATGCTTATGTTACATTATAACATCAAGGAATATTGCCTAAATAAGCTGTTGTATCACCTTCCACAACCACTTTAATGTTTATCTTCCTGCATCCATTATACCTTCCCTACATATAACAGTGTCTGACATCCCCAATTTGAAATGTTTTAAAAGTTTTATTTCAAGTAATGAGTAAGTACTGAGCTATTCAACAGCTCTCAAGTTTCCTCTGTTCTTCTCATACACATATGGCTGCACGATGAGATGAAATCTTTGCATTAGTCATCTCCAAAAGACCTAACTCCAGGTGTCAAGACAGACCTCAGATTTCCTCCAAAAAGCCCAAAACATTCAGAGCCTTTTCTAGGATACCCTACTTCTGGCACACCGTTACAGTGCTTTTCTCCAGTGCAGGAACAACAACTGCATCATCAATGTCATTCAACAACACGCAAGCTGGCAGCTCTCCCAGAAAATAAGTATGCCATCTACGTAAGACATATGGCTTCTTCTAGCCTAAGGAGTAACAGCCTCAAGGATGCTCTCAGACACAGCTACTTCTGCAGAAGCACAACTTGCCTAATGAGAGATGGATAGGAGTGACGAATTTCCTCTTCCTCCATATACATTTCCAATGCACTTACTTTCTCAAATCCCAGCTCACATGTTGAATCAGAGGCCTGCTGAAAAGCTTCCATCTGTTCTTGTTCATCATGTGCATCCCACAATACGTCACCAAAAACTTCTTCTTCAGGAGCAGTGGACTCTTCCTTATTACCTAAATCCTTGCCATCTAGTTCTGTCATTTCACAGCCCAATATATCCTAAGTAAAAAGAAAATTACATGGATAAAACTGCAACTATAATTCTTAACAGTGCAGGCACATTTGGTGTTAGCCTCAATTCCACTGTATATGACACAGCTGTGTTAACATCACTGTGCTCATTTCCTTTAAAGCTAGCACAGAACATAAATAAATGAGCAATTACATGAAACCAAGTTAACTTTGAATGCACAGGTCTCAAGACATTGGTTTTAGTCTTCTCATAGTGGCAGCAACTCACCACAAGGAAGGATAAGGAAAGAATAGACTATACAATCTTTCCTTATCCTATGATATGGATAAAGAGAAATTCAAAGAATTTAAGCCACGAATAGATCCCTTCTCCCTGTTATTTCTGTTCTTGTCCCTAAAAGCACTCATCAGCTTGGGTTTTTATTTTCCACTTGCAGATTTCTTTGCTTGCCAGATATTAATAATAAAAACACAAAATGATCCTTTAAATTACACCTAAGTAACATGTAGTAATCACACTGACATCACTTAAGATCATAAATCAGGGGAGGAACAGGCAAAAGCTGAAGTGTATCATGTACTCTACCTGTTTAATTATCTTTTCCATGCAATTATAGATTTCATATGTTCCTTCCTCCACACCTCCAGTATGATCAATCACCTGAAAAGTAAATAGCAAAGCATGATGCAACTCCGAACCCAACTGGAAACAGTATTTAGGGCTTCCAACAAAAACATTCTGGAACACATTTAAATTCCATTCTGTTGCCTTCCTTAGGCAGGATTCACTTTGTCTAAGCTTTTAAAAGTTGGGCTTTTAGTTTCAGTAGTTCTCTCTGTAAAGGGAAATAAATGGCAACTGATCTATTCTGAGATGGGAGCAGTCCCTCTGTAGCTATACTTCTTTCTCTTCCACGGCTACAGAGGGGCCTTAGATAACTAACTGCCATTTAAATGGCTAAACACAGGTGAGAAATTCTATCCTTATGGAATAGGGATTTTTTTTTCAGTGAAAATGCAGTGGCTGTTTTTCTCCTCTGCTAATGAAAATTTTATAACATTCATAGATTCCAGCTTCATCAATCTGCTCAGAGCAATGAGTGCAATGCAATTTCTCCTAAAATGTGGGATTATTACCACTCCACGTTGTTTATATCAGGAAAATAAGCCTTTTAGCATTCATCAATCTTTAAAATAGCATACCTTTGCTTTGTTCACATGAGAGATTTGCTCAATGAACTGTTGCACTGAAGCTGAACTGGCTCTGCCATCCTCCTTTCTGTGGTAAATGAGCCGGGGTTTCTCTTCTGGGTTTCTCAAGAAGGCTTCTTCACAGTCCTCCAACAAACAACTAGATTGGAAATCAGCATTCTTGTGCTATATTACACTGCTGTAGTAAATACTTCAATCAACGCAAGCTCCAAAGATGGGTTTCACTGCAAAATCTAATTCAAAAGTCATATCTATTTACAACAAAGGGCAAGCAAATATCTCAGCAGAGAATTTAAGATAAACTCTGAAGCAAGGAAAAGCTAAGAGAGAAATACATGCTATCTGTACCAAAACCATTAAAAACATTTATTATTTTTTTATGATCATTGCTTTGAAAATTAAAAGTTGATCTCCTGTCACACCAATATGCAGAGTGAAGGTTAACTGCCTTGCATGGCAAGAACATGGATTCACATATGATTAATGAACACCATAGACATGCTCTGCCACCACTTATTTGAAGGCTCTGTTCTATTCCTTTTCCTCTTTAGGAAAAGTCCTTTAGTATTTGTTAGACATAGGATAATCTTCTCATTTTTAGTAGTTCAAAAGGAGAATTACACATCTCCAAACTCAAAAGCTCTTTGTATTTATATACGTGAATGATATCTATGGGTATCATTCCCAGCAATCTATCACTGTTCCACAGAAAGAACGGTACAACTTGCAGACGCTGACAACAGCAGACAGGATCTCTCAAATATTAAATTCTTTATATCAGAACTACAATTTTCATCATGTGTTTTCTAAGAGAAGCTCTCTAAGTGAAAACTGTTGGCAGGAACATCCCTTTGTGTGGTTTCTTTTTTTCCTTGTGTATTTCATTATTAAACACTTCTGACCCACATACACAGAGCTGGTTATTTGGCAACACTATCCCCTCAGAGTGCCAATATCCCAGGCAGCTGATACTATCCTTCTGCCAGCATAAATGGATGGCAGATCTATTCTGATTCCTATATGAAAACAAACCAACATCTTCTGTAGTACCTGGCTGTTCCCTGAAGCACTCTACCGCTGTAAATCATAGCTATTAGTGCCTTAAACCAGCCTTTAATTCTCTGTGGACAAATGTTTTATTTACAGAAACAGGAGGTCTAGTTAATACAAGAGCTCTAGTAACACACAGTATTTGAAATCCCTAGAGTTCAAAATCGACTCCTAATATGAAACTTAATGCATACCAGCATTTCCAGCTTCTTGCATTCATACAGATGTTTTGAAATGACCATTCCATGATCCTTAGTATTAAATTTTCTAATCCCTTTTTCTCTCTTCTTCAGCAAAACGACACCCCTTCCTCTCCCAAACCTCAAAACTCTGCCCAGATTTCCCAAATGCATAAAGGAAACAGCCTTAACACCATTCTAAAAGTATTCTTAGTTTGGTGTTTTTCATGTAGTGAGTCATGTTTCCTGTTCTAGAAGGTTAGGAATTTACTCACTGAAACAGAACACATGGAAGCACCTTTTGTTATAAACCCTCATGATTTCAGTAAATTAAGCTGTAGAATGCTAGCAAAAGGTACAATATAGGAGAGCCATGAAATCAGTCCAAAAAAATAGCCAAAGATAGATAGAAAATTATATGTGACAGCATAAAATCAAAATGCTACAGCCAGGTGTAAAGCTAGATAAGCACATGAAAAACACAGAGGACATTCACACCAGCCATCCTGAATTCCTTAGACTCCAGTAATACACGTGACAGAAAGATGCTCTTGGAAAGCAAAACATTTCTGTGTTATGAAGACATCTTTCAATGCTGTATTTTAAAAGTATCTGTAGCTACAAGAAAAAGGAAATGATACAAAGCTGATGTATTCTTTTAACTGTCTGCACTAGCAAACCTAAAGTTGGACAGAGTATCACTTTGAAGATAGTAGCTTTGGAAAAGGACTGAGCAAAGCATCACATATATTTTACTAAGCTATGCACTCTGCATAAATTACCAGTTCCCATTTGCTTTACCAGTCTGCAAAACACTCACCTTGGCAAAGTTAAATGCAGGAGCAAAATGATTAATGAACTTTTTTCAATTTCCCATTTTCTTACATCCTTAAGAGGCCTTTCACGTTCTTCTGAAAAATGAACAACTTGGAAGAAGTACCCCATTGTTTCACAGACTCTTTGAAGTTTTGGTGAGTAGTTCTGAAAGCAAATTCGAGCAACGGTGTTTCATTACTAACCCTGTACAGCACTAAGGACCTACTGGATACATCTCAGTTTCTTTTCTCTAGGCAGTTTCTTCCTCTGAAGTCCTTGACAATACTTTCACCGACATCAAGCTACACCCACTAAAGCTTTCAAGAAATATTAGACAAATTTCTGAGTAAGTGTCACAGTGGAAACAAATCAGCATGTGAGTGTAAGCTTGTGAGGTACTCACTCTAATGAAGATGTCCACTTCTGGCTGAGTCTCATCAGTACCAATAACAAAACATCTTACTGTGTTACTCCAGAGAGAGTGGGAAAACAGAGGAGTAACCTGTAACAAACTGGCAACAGCAGCATCCCAATCATCTACCAATGAAAGAAATACAAATTAAAGCCTACAGATCTTCACGGCTGATTACACTGCATAACAGGTAAGTCATAACATCTTAATATTATAAATATTACGTGTTATTTAAAACAGTAGTAGTATTTTTACTAAACCAATTTTGTAAATTTGAATTTAGAGACCGCATATCATCAATGTCATAGAATTTGATAATGTGGCAAAACCAGTTTTAAATATATTATCATTACAATTCTACTTCCTTTAAAGAGGATTGATGAAATGTATCCACAAAACGAAGCTGATAATTGTAAAATAAGTAAAAATACACAGAAATAATAAAATCATTCATAGTTACAGTTGTTTTTTCTTTTCCCTCCAGATCTACGTTTATTTATTTTGATTAGACCATGTGAGTAAACGACAGTGAAACATTATGGGAACTTCTTACTAAGATGAAGTCCATTGCTTTCTGTAGCACTGAATGCCACTTATAAGCACACAGAAGCCTATAGAAGCAATGGAAGCAATGAATTTTAAAACTTTCTTAGGTTCTTTATTTTGTGGCTGGTCCTTCTTCCAAGATAGGAGTAGGTTCTCCTTTCAGTACCACATGGGATGATGAAAGGCTTAGTGTATGAAGCAGGAGCCACCACAGAGTAGACCCTGCCCCCCCGCTTTGCAGGCACACACTTCCGAATCAGAACCTGAAGGACTGAAGGAAAAAGGGAGAAACTGCCAGCAAAGTCAACCACATGCAGGAGGGGTTCCAGGGCCAGGACACAGTGAGGGAAACTAGAGCACCAGAAGACAATTTAGAAGAGGCCATTTGGGAAACAAAATTCCAGAGCAATAATTATTGATAAGGAAATATCTAACACTGATTCATATAACAATGCATACATCCTGGTCTTGTAATCAGATTTCCATCAATGGCCCCCTCACTATCTTCCTTAGTCAATATAAGCAACAAAATGGTATTTGGTTTATCCTCAACAAAGTGCCAGTCACTGCTGTTCACTAAAATCACTGCTGCACATACTCAGTCACCAAATGTATTAACAGTAACAGCATGTACAGCTACAGTTCCTTTGATTTTTACAATGAAGAATTCCAAATAACTCTCAAATGCCCATGAATAGACAGAAAAGGAGCTAAGAACAGAATTACTTACGAATGGATAGAAAAATGACACAGACACCTATAATCCCAGCCAAACAAATCACCATTACTTACCCCTGTTTATATTTGCAAATGGTCCCTCAACATCTATGGAGCTATGAGCAAATTCAGGCCCTCTGAAAGACTGCTGAAGTTGCATCATACTACCCATGGATGGCTCACTTCCCAAAGCTCCTCCATTCCAGTACTCAGATTGTGCCCCAGCAGCTAAGAATCAGAAAACAACAAGCAAACCCACCTGTTTATTGTCACTAAACAAGGCAAATCATCAGTCTTAAATATTCCAGGTGAAACCTATTGCCACATGCCACTGATAATCATCTTTACTCCTTTAGCAGATTTGCTCACACGTTTGTGTGCTGTAGTTCTAAACAGGCACTTGTCCAAAGTTTATGTGAAGCTAAAGGATGAGCTTATTTGCTAATATTTGTTATCACAGAGATTGCTGACATCTGTTTGGTTCAAATGCTGACCTGCATTACAAATCAGGATTGCTGCAGTAATTTTGTAAATCACAAAACTGACAACTTTTGTTCAGGAATGTTCCAGCACTGAAAAGCATAAAGGAGCAGTAGGTCAGAATTGAAATATAGTCTCTATGCTGCGTGAAAGAGCTTTCATGGTATCTCTTCGTAGCACGCTTGGATTACACTTCTGGCAATCAATACACAACATTCGAGACACTAAGTAAATCTTCCATGGAGAAAATGGGGAAACTGAAAATGACTTAGAAAAAGGTAAGGGAAGTATGAATTAAAAAAAGCAATTTAACACAAAAGACGACAGAAAAAAATACATAAAACAGACTAGCTGTACCACAGAAGTCCATCAAATGCATAGTTACTATGCAAAAAGCTAATTGCTGCATTTTGAAATGTTTCTACTTTTAAAGACTGCATATTTATACTCCTGCCAAGATCTAACAGTTGATCTCAATAAGCAAAACAGGTTAAGCAACAGCACTTGCACGTAGTTTTTCCTCAGTAACCCTTCATGGTACAAGAAACAATGGTGGGTATCCTTAGGAGTGTTAAAGTGCTAACAGCCTGCTACTATTATTGCTCTATTTTGAACCTGATGCAAAGTCAGTGGACTGATCACATGCTTATCTGAATCCTTCCCATGCTATCAAATTCCTCCTATAGCATATAACAAGCTTTTGCCTTTTATGTCATTAAGTTTGTGAGGGCTTTCCTTTCAAACTCTTTTGGTCAGTTCATGGTCGTTAAGTACCTAACTCTGCTATTCTGAAAAGGACAGCAGCTGAGACTGGCATACTGCATTACTCATAGACAGTAAGCCTAAGATTCCCTCTAGTTTCAGGTGCGCTTTTTGGATCCTTTGGATCAGAAAACTCAGAAAAGCCTAGAAAAATCAAGAATTGTTCATGGAACAATTTAAATGAGTGTTCAAGTCAGTGTGCCTAGACAGTGCTCTATTTTCTTCATCAGTTCATTCACAGGACTAGAAATGTGGGGTTCCCACAATCTAAACCAAGTCTGTGAAGTCAGCTGCTTTTATCCTTTAAACTATTTTATGTTGCTTTTCGCCTGGATTAAAACTTTTTTTCAAAAGGACCTAAGTACTTGACTTGTGCTTTACTACTCAGAAACCTCACTCACATTCCAACACAACATACTGAGAATGAAATTCTCACCTGTAACATCTGTACAGTTATCATCAGAATCAGACTCTTCGGGATCGAACACTTGGATTCCTTGGGCCTGGAGTCTCTGAAGCTTGGCTTCTAGCTCCCGTTTGGCCCTCAGTAAGTCCTGAATCTCATTTTCTTTAGTTTCTCTAAAAATCTGTGAGCAGACAAAAACACAAACCATAAATCTCTTAAAAATCAGTATCAGTTCCTCAATTCATACCATCTGGTTCAGTTGGAAAAATAAGGTTCTAGCAGTCACTTAGCAGGCAAAGGCATGAAAATGTGAACAAGAAGCCATCAGGAGCCTATAAATGAGCAGGAAAACATGGTTTAAAATGATCTGTTTTCACAAATTTACCATTTTAAACCTCAGCATACTGTTCTGAAAGTTAGAAGTCTGCATTATTTTGGGAAGTTTATTAAAAATGGTAAGTAATTTTCTACATCCTTTAAAGGTTATTGACTTCTAAACCCAAAAGCAGTAACTTTTTTCAAAGGCTCCCTTTTCTTCCTCCATGTATTTTTTTTTCATTTAGATTTACATATGGGAAGAAAATATGAACCTAAATTCAAAGAGATGATATCTTCTTCAAGTCTCATTTTCTTAAATAAGGTCAAAACCAATCCTCTGTTTATATATCTACCAAAAACCAACACCTGTTACAATTAAAGGTATTGATAATCTTGAAAACAGTGCAAAGCCAGACCTATTGCCCTGTTTTGAGTGGTAGAAATACCACTATCTGCAGCATGGAAAAAGCAGAAGCATCAGCTTGGCCTTTCAAGTCACCTCTCCAAAAGCACAAAGGCTTTTGTCTTTAACTGGGTCTCACACTTCAGCAGTGAAGAGATGCACCAATACTCACTTTTCTTCAATGTAAGCTAGAGATGTTTAACATTACAATACTATATATAAAATTTATTCAGAAATAATGGAGCTCTGTGTTTATACATTCCTTCAGCATGTGTCAGTTTGCAGCCCAGGTTTTCCTGTCACTCTCAAACATGAGTATCTTTCTGTGCTCAAATAACACAGGAATTTAGTTCAGGATGCATCACTGCATATTCTCTTTTTTTCCTCAGTCTTACAGAGACGTTTTGCTAGGATTATCTTAAACAAAATAGCTACAGCAATGATACTCCAATTATTTTTTATAAGAAGCAGAGGTCCTCATGAAAGCTACTGGAGAAGAGTTCACCGGGGGAATGTAACCAAGTGACATCTATCTCCTTTTTGGTCCTTTTCCCAGGAAGAGAAGTCAAGCCATACCTTGAATTGCCTTTTGACCTTGTCTCGATCATGTTCAAAAGTAGCAGCTCTCTCCATGGCTTGGTATTTAGCTTCTAACGCACTTTCTTTCTCTCTAAGGATTTTCTGGTAGGTTTTCTGAAGTGCCTGAAAACATTTAACACGCCATTTTTCTGAGTGAAAGCAATCACTGATAAAAGGCTTTAGATTCCTTTTCAGGTGTGACTATAACAGTGTTATCCCAGCACTCTACATTCCTCCTCACTCAGGTACCCTGTGGTCCCCATCCCAGTGGCACACCTTGACCGCACGCCAAGATCGCACCACGATAGCACTGGGGCACGCACCACTTCCCAGCACCTTGCCTTCCTTGGGAAGGAAAAGCCACCTCACCCATCACCTCCCTGCCACAGCTTCTCTGCTCAGACCCTTCATCCGAGAGAGCAGCGGGAGCTACCTGCAGCTCAGCACGCAGCCGCTTGTTCTCCCTGTCCAGTTTGGCCTCCTTCTTCACCATGGAGGCCACCTCGTTGTTCTTGCTGACGCGGAAGATCTCGTACTCCTTCTTCAGCCGCTCGTACTCTGCCACGCACTCCAGCTCCTGCACCGAGGCCGTCGACTTGAAGCTGGCACCGATGAGGCCGCCGGGCCGCGAGGCCCCGACGCGCCGCAGGGAGCCGCGCAGCAGCCGGGCCTTGGGCTTCACCTCCACCGGGATCTCGCAGGCCTCGCCGCCGCCGTACGTGTCCTCGATCACCTCCCCGACCGCGCCCGCCGGGCTCACCAGGGACGACGCCGTCCCCATGACCGCGCCGGCAGCCGGCTTGAGGCTTCAACCCCGAGCGGAGAAGCCGGTGCCTGCGGCGGGCCCTGCCGGCGGGGACATGCCCGAAGTGGAGCGTCCCCAGAGGCGGCTGCTCCCCGCCTCGCCCCGGCTGCGCCCCTCACCGCTGCCCCGACCCGGCCGAGCCGCAGGGCCTGCCGAGCCCGCGGGCCATAGCCCGCTCCGTGCGGCGGCCGGACGAGGAAGGAAGGGAGGGCGGGCGGAACCCGCACAGCGGGCCGCCTCCCTCTCCCCCTCCCGTCCCGTCCCACCGCGGCTCCCGCCCGAGGATCGCCGCTGGAGCAGCCCCGGAGGGCCGGGGAAAGGCGGAGCCGCGGCCGTGAGCGGCATGGACCTGCAGCGGCTGGAGGGCGGGAAGCTGCTCCCCTGAGGAAAAGTTGGGGGTTTTAGGCTTTCGCTGTTAAAACCAGGCACTAACGTGTGGGCACCCACTCATTCCCACTGGCATCACCTCGGCTGGTATCATTGGAATCATTGGTGTGCTGGGGAAGCCTCAGCCTCGCCCGGCCCTGCCACGAGGTCGGGTAGTGCTCTCCTTGGCCAAACAGGCTTTTGTGTGGGAGACACCTCGTGGGGGATTTACCTCTCACTGCCCTAAAATCGTGAGGTGGCCTCCATGGCGGAGAAGGCACACTCTGAAGAAGACGACCTGAGAAGAGCAAGTAGTGGGTCCACTGAGAAGTAAGTGCTGGGTTATTGTGCCATGTCACGCCTGAGTTCAGTGCCTGCACCTTGTGCTGCCTCATCTAAGACTCATGAATTCTCTGTTTGAAGACCTCGGCTTTCAGGAATAAGGTGGTCATTAAGTGGTGCCGCTTAAATTATCCTAATGGCATTTCCCTCCCTCCCTTCCTTTTCAAAAAACCTTGTGTGGTTCCTTCACCCGTGCTGAGGATTTCAGAGGAGCAGATCCCTGAGGCTGAGGAGAACGTCTATGTGTGCACATATCTCAGAACCTGCCCTACCATTGGTACAAGTAGCAAACATATCACTACTTTAAAGCAGGTTTTTCTTTGTGTATATGCCGGGTTTGTTAGCCATGACCAGGGGAGCCATTCTTAGAAATGTCTTCCCAATGATACATCAAAATCTGTTGGAAGGGAAAACCACTTTTGCGTACACCAGAGAAAAGGTTTATTTTCTTGAGTAAAAACTCTGGGGTTTGGGAATATGTGCAGTTTGCCCTAACTTTACCCCTTTGTTTTCAGGAGGAAAAAAATCATTTCTTGTCAGAATAACATTTCTGGTTATGCGAGTGATCTATTCCAGTTAAACCCTGTTTCAGTTAAAAGGACAGCTATGGAATATGTGACAATTGTGGGAAGAGGAAGGCTGCTATTATGTTTTCCCTAATATTGCCAATAAGAGCCTGCCCAGTAGTAGGTGATTCAGCAAATCAGCCAATAATTCTGTAACAAAGCAAGGCTCTTGGTTCCTTCATTTTCGTGGTGGTATCAGGCTGTTTCTCCACTGCTGCTTGAGTTCTGGCAATAAAAATACATTTATGTTGGTGCTTGCGCTGAATTTTTCTCATATTCTGAGTTGTGAAAATCAAAATCTCCAAGTTTTAAGCCTAGAATAAAAGGTGTAGTATTGCTGGAACTCCTGGATTCCTTCTAATAATCCACTTGACATTAACAAACAGATTGGAAAAACTGTAAATGCTGTTTCTCTAATGCTGCCTTTGGTTGTGTTACAGAATTTTTATGGATAGTAGAGACCATATTAACACAACCCTTTCTAAACAGAAAAATTACACTCCTTCCCTGTTTCTTCATGGATTGGTTTCCCTAATGTTTAGAGATTAGAATAGCTTGCTTCAACATCTCATTTGTAAACTAACAAAGATTGCTTTAAATCACTGATAAGGATAACTCAGAAAGTAATTACAGAATCACAGAATTGTTAGGGTGGGAAGGGACTTCTGCTACTGTCATCTAGTAATCTGTTTAAAATCTTTGTCAGTCACATGGACAGTGGGATCCAGCTCCCTCAGCAAGTTTGCTGATGACACTAAGCTGTGTAGTTGGTTGATACGCTGGAGGGAAGGGATGGGATCCCTTGATCCCTTGATCCAAGAGGGACCTTGACGCACTTGAGAGGTGGCCAATGTCAACCTCATGAAGTTCAACCAAGCCAAGTGCAAGGTCCTACACCTGGGTCGGGGCAATCCCAGGCACAGCTACAGGTTGGGCAGAGAAGAGATTCAGAGCAGCCTGAGGAGAAGGACTTGGGGGTGTTGGTCAACGAGAAACTGAACATGAGCCGCTTCAGTATGTGCTTGAGCCCAGAAACCCCCCGTGTGCTGGGCTGCAGCAGGTCGAGGGAGGTGATCCTGCCCCTGTGCAATGCTGGTGTCCTCAACACAAGAGGAATGTGGACCTTCTCGAGTAATTCCAGAGGAGGCCACAAAGATGATCAGTGGGCTGGATGAACCTCTCCTGTGAAAATAGGCTGGGAGAGCTGGGGTTATTCAGCCTGGAGAATAAAAGGCTCCGGGGAGACCTTCGAGCAGCTTTCAGTGCCTAAAGGGGGCTTGCAGGAAAGCTGGAGAGGGACTTCTTACAAGGGCCTGTAGTGACAGGACAAGGGGGAATGGCTTAAAACTGAAAAAGGGTGGATTTAGATTAGATGTTGGGAATAAATTGTTCCCTGTAAGGGTGCTGAGGCGCTGGCACAGGGTGCCCAGAGAAGCTGTGGCTGCCCCATCCCTGGCAGTGTTCAAGGCCAGGTTGGACACAGGGGCTTGGAGCAACCTGCTCTAGTGGAAGGTGTCCCTGCCTGTGGCAGTAGGGCTGGAACTAGATTGATGATCTTTAAGGTCCCTTCCAACCCAAACCATTCTATGATTCTATGATTCTCTGATAAATGCAACTGGTCATTGCAAATATGTTGGAAACAGCATATCAGAATATCTGTGGATGAGCTGTATTAACTTTCAAAAATGAATTGACCCAGAAAATTGATTGCTGGAGAAAATAACGTACCAAGTTCTTTAAAAATTGCTTTATGTTTTGTTACTTTTTTAAGCTTCAGTTGGAGCAGCCCAATCCTTAGTCCTTTGAGAACATTGATGGTGGCAGAATTGAGCCATAAGGTTCTTCACCGGTCAGTGAAGATATTTGGGAGACTTGAACTGCTGCATGTTTGACATTTCTATTATTCACCTAATTCAGAAAGGTTATTAAGACAGTCCATATGTGAGATATGGTGGGTTAACCCTGGCCAGCAACTAAGCACTTGCCAGTTGCTCACTCACTACCCAGCTCAGCGGAATAGGGAAGAGAACTGGAAGAGCAAAAGTGAGAAAAACTTGCGGGTCAAGATAGAGACAGTTTAATTAGTGAAGGAAAGAGAGAAAATAGTAACAAAAAAACGCGACAAACCAACAAACAGTAAGTGATGCTGAGGCATCACTCATCACCTCCTAGACAGCAGCCATTTTCTGGGAGCAGATACTCATGAAAGAGAACCCACGAGATTCATTGCTGAGCAGCATGTATTTGTCAGATGAGAACCTGTACTTTGTAAAGGTCCTTCCTGACTTCAGCTGTAACAGAACCCGGCTGCTTTCCATCCCTGAATCCACATAATGAGGAATACAGTACATGGGCCGGTCCTCTGACAAATTTACTCTTCTACCTACCCCTTTGGGGTCAGTGTGCAGTCTGTACTCCTGATCCACAATGGAACAACTACTCTGCCAATGTTCTCCTCCTGCTGAAACTATAGATTTTTGGTGATGTCTGTGTTACTTAGAAGCCCGTGAACTTTTGTGCTATAGAGCATAGATAATTTAGTGCAAATATCCTAAATACTTTGTTTGCTGTTACTTAAAATCTGCTGGGCTACAGGTTAAAAACTTTTATATGGCATCTGTAGCAGTATTGCTTTTGTCTTTGTTGTATCCACTGTATTACTACATGATTTATTGTTGAAGATTCTTACTCTTGACTTCATTTCATTCTAGGAGTTGTTGGTGACTGTCAACAAAGAAAATCTAAGGATCTGTCCCGTTGAGAAAAGTACAACTGCAGGAACTGGCCCTCTGAAAGAAGGTTGGTTTTTTACTTGCATTATTAGGTTCAGCTCCAAGTCAGTTCATTTTATATAACAGTATATCTGATATGTATTCCTGTAAAATTTACTGTATAAGGTCAGGATACAACAAGATGAGAGAAAGCTGAGGAAGATTTGAAGAAGAAAGGTTGCTGCAAATTGACTACCCATTAAAAATAACAGTTGGTATGATTAGAATGAATGTTGATAATGACCTGAAAGCAGAAGATGCTTTAAATGAAAGGCAGCTGACCCAAGTTCTGCATAACATCCTTTTTGTTAACTCAGGTGCTGGAGTGACTTATATATCTTGTATATAAGATATGTAAGTCACTTTTATATGTGTGTGTATATATATATACACACATACATTATACATAACCTTATATATACACTATATATATATATAAAAAAGGTGTATATATACCACAGGCATAAGGAAAGTGTGTTAGGAGCCCTTCATAAATCACTATTAAATTGTTTGTGCCTGCACTGAATCAAGTTGATAATTTTTTATGATCTCATTCATTATTCAAAAATATCTGTGTCTGATGAAACATGATTAAGAGAGTTCTACAGAGGACACACAGTGAAAAGATGTAGTATGGTAATTTTTAAGAAATTAGTTTTGTCCTGGATTATATGGACTTTTTACAAGGCCATGTAGTGATAGGACAAGGGAAATGGCTTTAAACTGAAAAAGGGTAGATTTAGATTACATACTAGGAAGGAATTCTTCCCTGTGAGGGTGCTGAGGCGCTGGCACAGGGTGCCCAGAGGAGCTGTGGCTGCCCCATCCCTGGCAGTGTTCAAGGCCAGGTTGGACACAGGGGCTTGGAGCAAGCTGCTCTAGTGGAAGGTGTCCCTGCCCGTGGCAGGGGCTTGGAACTGGATGAGCTTTAGCGTCACTTCCAACGCAAACCATTCTATGATTCTATGAGATATGATTCTACTTCCCTCTTTTTAGTGATGATGAAGACCTTGCTCTAAGATGTTGCTTGCTATTGGGCTGTTCTTTATTAACTTGCTGGCTATCCCCAGTAGTCAGTGCTGTGCAGGGAGTGCAAGCCTGAATAAGCCAAATGACTGATATACTTACTCAGCTGCTTTCTTTTATATAACATGAGACCTTTTGTAAGTCACAATGAAGTCAGGGAATTTTTCAGTTGAAATGATCTGTTTTGAATCTGGTACTCTAGTTGTTCCAGAAAAGCCTGAAACTGCCAGATCTTAGGTCTGAACATGACAATTACTTTGTTGTCTCTGCTGTGTTAACACCTGCATTTCATTCATGACAGGCATCTGCCTCTGCCTTTCTCTGAGGCCTTCATGCTAAGTGGCAGCAGTTCCATGATTACCAGCCTCTAGGACTGGTGTGCAGGGTTCTGGAGCTCTGTGCATCTGAGGGAATGTCTGCTAGATGGTGGGGAGGTAGAGATCTTCTTCCCTTTTTCATGCAACCCATCATGGCTGGAGCAATATCCATCATCATGACTGGCTTACACCTTGCACAGTCTTTCTGTGACCTGATGTGAAATTGCATAACTGGGGTTTGAGTAATTTGAGGTGTCGTGAGTGAGTACAGGAGACAGAGTAACTAAGAAACTCATTACAGTTCATCATTAGCTCAAAAAGTTGGAAATTTACATTCATAAGCAAGACTGTCATAAAAACTTAAGCTTTAGAAATAGGACTGTATAGCTGAAATCTGAAGAAATGTGCTGAAAATCCCATCTGAAGTCTATAGGTACGTTTTTGAGAGTCTCTAATGCATCTGCTTTTTGCTTTCAAGCTAAAAATAATACAACATACAGGTGGTTAATTGTAAACTGCCTAACAAATTCAACCTTGGGGCATAGTTCTAAGTTCAAATAGCTACTGAACTCACTATTGTTTCACTCAGTAAACTTATTACAGGCTGTCAAGCTGGGATTATCAGCTTCTTTCAAGAATCCATTTGCTGGGAGACCTGAAAATTCTCTGGAGCAGAGATGATGAAAATCGTAAGGAAGGAGAGGTCTTTTAAATGCTTTTAGATGCTCCCATAGCTTTACAAGTCGTAGCCCTTCGCCACTAGAGGACACCAAGACCTCAGGAAAATGGGGTTGTCTGAGGAGGAGGGAGAAAAGGAGAGACACACGAGTTAGGAATTATTAGTTCAGAAGTTATATGCTTCTAGTTATAACAAAGTTTCTTAAAGAATTGAGACAGTTTTGGAAGATGTTTCCAGGCAAAATACAGAGGAGACACTTAGATAAATAAAAGCTGAAGTTTTAATGGAGTGGTTTGCCTATCAGTCATAGATAATAATGTTATTTGCAAAGCCCAATACTAACTAGTTTTGAGAGCTGTACACTGTTTCCATTAAATTCATAGATAGTTTTGTATTGATTTCAGTAAGAATAGGGCTTTGCTTTGCAATCTGAAATAACTGGTAGGTGTTCTGATTTTTGACAAAGGAGTTAGATATCCTTATGTAGGAAGGTTGCTGAAGTCCATTATTTAGAATGGAAATAACAGTCTGAAACCACTGGAGTCTTCTGTCTCCACAGCGATCTATTACTTTAACCATATTTATGTTTGTAACTTGTAACACAAGGACTCATTAAATGTTTCAACATAAGCTATAGGAAATGGACTTAGAACAATGCAATTCATAATTAGAACCAAACTTTTCACCTTCATGGCTTCAGTATGTCAGACAAGTTAAACTTCTTTAATCTTTATGGCAAGTCACTCAGGGGCATTTCTCCATTAAAAGTTTTGAGTGACTTTAGTTTGTCAGAACTCTGAACTGAGTTTTAACTGAACATTCTACAATAAGTTATAGTCCTAGCAAGAAGAGAGCTCTGGAACATCCATTTTATCATCACTGAATTGTCACTGAACTGAGAAGAACATGTCAGATTTTGCAGTCTCATGGCCATTTCATTCCAGACCAATTTGATTAATACTGTGTGTGGTCACAGTGCTGAGGAGCAACTAATCTTGCTCAGCAGAAAAGTGGGGTGAAAGGGAGGAAAATGTCCAAATAAACACAAAACTGGGAGATATTAATGACAAGCAATTGCTTTGCTGTGCCCTTTATTGCTTCAGCCTAGAGCCACAGAACTACAATAGTGCATAACAAGGGATGAATATAAAATATGCTGAAGATTGCACCTAATAATTTGTAACATCACTTAAGAGTTATAAAGAGTTGTAAAGAGTGCTCTTTACAAAACCTTCCTGTGCTAGTGGGAATGTGAAACTCAGCGGTACCCAACTGAAATTCCCTGAGTACTTTCATGTTCAAGGCCAGGTTGGACGGGGCTTGGAGCAACCTGGTCTAGTGGAAGGTGTCCCTGCCTGTGGCAGGGGATTGGTAGTGGATGGTCTTAAGGTTGTTTCCAGCCCAAACCATTCTATGATTCTATGTTCTATTGTTTATACCCAGGACATCTGCCTTCCTGGCAGAGCTGGGTGTCCCAACAGCTTATCCTAATCTGTATTTGTAAATTAAGCATCCTAAATCTGAACAAAATTTTCTTCAAAAACAGAGGTAGAAATGGTGCTGCCACCCAATCCAAAAGGTTGATACCTGAATGGTTTCACTGGCTTATTCAGACTACAGCAATTAAATCCTGCAACTTTTGTTTCCCAGAAGGGTGCCCGACCAAGAGGCTTTAGGGATAACTTGTCTTGGACCTTCCACAACTGTTCTCAAAAGGTATTTCGAGAACAACCTTTATTCAATGATGCAAATGGCTGCAGTTCACTAAGGTATCAGTTTAGCAATGTCTAATTCAGCCTAATCTGTAATCATGTCAGTATTTACTTTGATATCCAAGGGGCTAATCCCTTCTGCCATTTTTTTTTGTGGTTTCATGCACAAGCAATTTTGCTTTTAGGAGCTATAAGAACAGTCACACAGATTTCTCCCTGACTTGATCAAATACAGAAGAAATGATGTTCATATCCTGTGAGAAGAAGGTTGGTCAGAAATCCCCATGTTGCTAGGTTAACGGTAGAAGGCATAGCATGTGGGATGTTCAATCCCAGCTTTAAGAAGATAAATACTAGAAAGCTTCCTGGAAGTTCTCAGCATGTACACTTGAAACTCTGATTTTAGCTCTGAATGGTCCCTATAAAGGCTTGATGCTCTGAACTCCTGCCTTCCAGAGGAAGGTCCTTTTCATCTAGCTGCAAATTAAATACTAATTTCCTTTAGTTTTCTATTGATGTCTTCATTTTAATTGTGTAGTTTGAAGTGCTCATTGTTGAGGGGGGCTGCTACATTGTATTGTTGTCTTTCTGAGCAGGATATCATTTCAAGTAATTAATCTGAATAGTGTAGAAACTGCTGAAATGAATGGTGAATCTTAGGTATTTTCCATGGAGTTCATGGTATTAGAAATTACTTGCGTGCCACATTAGTTCTGCATGTATGAGCTGAATCTGACAACCACAAGATGTAGAATTTTATTTGTAAACCATTATGTGGCGTATTTGTGGAGTCAGTATATATAGCTTCCTAAAACATTGCCTGGGCTATTGGGCTAGCAGGAGTTTTTAGCACTTCATTGTATATTGTGCTGAAATTCTATATATGAGACGTGCAGTGAAACCAAAGGATGTTCCTCTTTTTATGCAGCAGCTTCTAAATGTCCTGAGGCTATAACTGACTGGCACACGGAGAGATTAGATAACCATTGCATAATAGGAATGTCTGGAAAACAGTGGAGCTGCATATATTCCTTTAAACATATGTGATTTGAAAGATGTGACTTGAATGAAGAAAGCCTTTGTGATCAGGTATATATTGAATTAAGTTACACACTGAAACTGTGTTGTGGCATTGCTGAAATTAGACCAATGGGCTATAATATGGCAAAAGTTAATTTTTCTCTGGAACATGGGAGGCATGCCATTACAGTAACTCCTCTGGGAGTACTTTAGATTGAAGGTGTAAAGGTCTGTGATTACATTCCAGGTTCATGCCACGATTCATCTTACTTCAGGAGTTTTGTAGCAATGAACTGTGACCGGAGAGAATAGGAGGAAGGAAAAATAGCTTGTCTGTAGTGCAACGAGCAGAAATGTGCACTTGTGCAGTTTCTAATTGTATGTCAGTTGGAGCTTGTGTCTCCACGTTTGGAGTGGCTTCAGTTTATGAACTGTGAATATGCACCTGGAAACACGTGGTTGTGATCTTGTGAAGATCTTCTAGATCTTGTGGAAATCTGGGAGTAGAGAGTATCTCCACAGTGTCACGCGGTACAAGTTCTTATCAGGTAGGTCTGACTGGTTGATGTGTAGTGAGATGTGCTGAAGATTGCTCACTGTGCCCATGCTAATAAGTTCCACTGTGTCTTTGCACTGAGTTGGATGTTGTATGAAGTGTCAACTCAACATACATCTATTTTATACATTATCAGTTTTAGAGCCTCACTACAAGAAAGATGAGGTGCTGGAGCACATCCACACAGCAACAAAACTGATGCGGGCTCTAGAGAACAAGTCTTATGAGTAGCAGCTGAGGGAATTGGAGTTACTTAGCCTGGAGAAGAGGAAGCTCAGGGGAGACCTTATCGTTCTCTACAACTGCCTGACAGGAGGTTGCAGTGAGGTGAGGTTGGTCTCTGCTCCCAAGGAACAAGTGACAGGACAGGAGGAAACGTCCTCAAGCTGCGCCAGGGGAGGTTTAGACTGGAGATGAGGAACAATTCCTTCCCCAGAGGGTGCTCAGGCATTGGAACAAGCTGCCCAGGGCAGTGCTGGAGTCACCGTCCCTGGTGGTATTTAAAAGACCTATAGGCTGGTGCTTAGTGGCGTGGTTTAGTGGTGGACTTGGCAGTGTGAGGTTTATGGATAGACCTGATGATCCTCAGAGTCTTTTCCAACCTAAACGATTCAATGATTCTATCTGCTCAAGTGCAGTGTATCTGATCCATATGAGAGATACTGCATTTACAGAGCATGCTCTACAAGCTGCAGTGTGTCCATAGTACTTGCGTCTGGGAAACATGACAAATCCTTTTTGCATAGCTATTCTATTTGTATGCTTTCTGTACCTGAAGCTCCAGTTTCTCTGCAGTACACATTGAGGCATTTCACAATGCATAAATGATTACAAGCAGACATTACTGAAAATGTTCTGAAGACCTCAAAAGAAGGGACATAGTACAAAACTGTTATTTCATTTCTGAAAAGCTATTTGCCATGCTGTTCCTTTCCTTCCACAAACTCATTTTGTCTTCTTCCCAGGTTTCATTCCCATTCCATCCCACCTTGCGCCATCTTTCAGTGCATGTCAAAGGAATAGTAAGACAACCAGATAGCTACTAGCAGGGCCTCTTCACCCGTGCTGCTCAAGTACAAGCGTTGCAACAGCCAGACATTTAGAATCACAGAATCACAGACTGGTTTGGGTTGGAAAGGACCTTAAAGCTCATCCAGTTCCAACCCCCTGCCACTGGTATCTATAGTTTATAACTATAAACACGTTATAGTGTGACATCTCACACTAGACCATGTTGCCCTAGACTCTGTCCAGCCTGGCCTTGAACACTTCCAGGGATGGGGCAGCCACAGCTTCTCTGGGCAGCCTGTTTCACTGCATTCCTGTAAGTACTGTGCTGCACCATAAGTCTGACTGCTGTCTGTGCTTCATCCCCTTAGCTCCTAATTCAGTCTCCTGTCTCTTTATAAAACAAAAACAGAACCACCACCACCACCCCCCCTCTCCCAGCTGTGCTGAGGACATCAGTTATGGTAAAAGAAGGGGAAAAGGATCAGAGAGATCTTTTTAGCTTGGAGTCAACATAGATGAAAGTATCTTCTGGCAACCAGAACGCTGGTCTCATTCACGATGGTAGGAAGCAGAGCACAGGTGCTAGAAATCACTGGGAAATGACAATGCATAGCTCTTGGAGGGAGGTGCAATCTTGAATACCTGCTGGTGTCTCAAGTACATCAGAAAGCTGTCTTTGCAGGCGTTTCTAAAGCCTCTGCTCTGCACAAAGCCAGCAAGCTGCAGTGAGGAGAGACCTGAATCCCCAGAGCACTTTCTAACAAAACCAAAGCAGGCAAAGTCTTTTCTGCATTTTGCTGCTTGTATTTTAAGGACCTTTTATATTGACTTCAAAGGGAAAATACGTTATGAAACACTTTTTCAACGTATTTATAAACAGCAAATTGTCACTTGATTCTTAACTAAGATAAATAAAGCCACTGAATGCATAGCTCAGACCTGTCAAAACCACACTGCCTTTAAATCAGCAGAAACATTTCACACTACATCTTCCAAACAATTTTACTGGAATTCTGTCTGGCAATGAGACCAGTCTTGGAAGCAGTAACCCTACCTAGCTTTAAACTGTTCCATGGCAGAGCTGGCCTTATGTTCACAATGCAACTAAATGATGAACAGCACCAATTGAATGACCTTTATTGAGTCAACAGTTTGTTGCAGTCTCTGGTGAAGCCTTTCCATTGACGTGACTTTAGGTTACGTGACACATTAGGATAAACATTACTGGTATCTAACAATAAAGGAAACATTCAACGTGTTACTTGATTTCTTCACCCTCCCTGAAGCCTTGTCACTTCATTCTCATGCTCCTGCTAAAGAAAAGCCCAAGGCTACTTGAAACATTCAGAGTTTTCTATGAAAATTAATCCATATGAAATTCTTCTTGCTGCACTTATGTTGTTGTGGTGGGTTGACCCTGGCTGAACACCAGGTGCCCACCAAAGCCGCTCTATTGCTCCCCCTCCTCAGCTGGACATGGGAGAGAACATATAGCAAAAGGCTGGAGGGTTGAGGTAAGGACAGAGAGAGATCACTCACTAATGACTGTCACAGGCAAAACAGGCTCGACTTGGGGAAATCAGTTTAATTTATTACCACTCAAATCAGAGGAGGATTAGAAGAAATAAACCCAAATCTTAAAAACACCTTCCACACAGTTGTCCCTGCTGCTCCTTCCTTGCCAGGGAGGATTCCTCGCACTCTTCCCCTGTTCCAGTGTGGAGTCCCTCCCATGGGAGACAGTTTCCCATGAACATCTCCAGTGTGAGTCCTTCCCACAGGCTGTAGTTCTTCATGAGCTGCTCCAGCATGGGTCCTTCCATGGGGTGCATCCTTCAGGAACAGACTGCTCCAGCGTGGGTCCCCGTGGGGTCACAGCTCTTCCTCTTTCAGAAGGGTGTGAAAGCAGAATATCAGCCTAAGAACGCAGCTAACAGACACACGAGGAGAGCACAGATGGGATGCAGTGCTTGAAGCCTGCAGGGAATGAGCAGCAGAATTGAGCATGCATTTTCTTCCATGATGGTTGGGTAGAGACTGTGCTTGGTAGCAGGGTCTGATTTTGTATTTCAGTGCAGTCATGTGAATTTTTATGAGGTTCAAGGAGCTACCTATTGAGTTAGTCACACCTTGGGGAAATTTTCATATGCTAAATGTTTGAGTATCTTGCTTTCTTATAGCATGTTTCTATTGCCATCGTGGGAGAAGAGTTGGAGTCTTCTTTTGTCAGTTATTTAAAGCAAACTGGTGAAAAACGGGTATAGAAAGCAATCAGGCCTGTGCTAAAAAGTTCCCCTCTCTAATTCTGTGCTAATAAATGGGGAATATTCTTATATCTATGACAAATTCAACAGAGAAAGTAATTGGCCCTTGTGTGTGGTACATAAATTATTTCTTTGACAACTTGAAACTTAAGTTTATCAGGTAAAGGTAATTGGTTTAGACATGTTCATGCTTCTGGTACCAGTCTGGCTGTTTAACCCCTTGCATAGGTTTGCTCTTCATTAGCTGTCACATGCATAATTTATGATATAGTTTTTCAAAGCAGAGGATTCTGTGCGTTGAGCCCCATCTATCTTCCTTCCTACAGAAAACTAAAGGATAAAGAGAATCAAACTGCGTTAATGGATAAACCTGCACATAGCGAGTGACTGAAAAAGCACTATACATCCCTGCAAACCAGCATTGTCACTTCACGGGTTTCCAGATGTCTGGAAAGGATGTGAAATTGTTTGTTTGATTTTTCCAGTAAATGATGCATGTATATTTGGTTACCAGAGACATCTAATGTTCATCTAAAACGAGCTGTGCAAGACTCAGTGTCTTTGGCAGGATGCTTGTCACGTGGCTGGGTGACCTGCCAGAGCTCTGGAACAGCTGAGGTGTTACAGCAGGACAAAAGGGTGGTAAGAGGAGGAGGCTGCAGGGGAGCAAAGGTGGAAGTAGGAGCCTGCCCTGGGGCACCGCGTTTGAATGTAAGCGAGGAGGTGAGAAGTGGATATTAGCAGAGCTTCAGGCAGCTACACTTCCATATGGTTAAGCAGCTGTGTGCTTGCTCCTCTCAAAAACACATTTTCCTATTAAAGCTTGGAGCTGATTTGTTCAGAGCCGCACTCCAGGCCATAGCATAATGAAGCAAAGCCTTACTTTCTACTTGGGCTGTGATATTTCAATTAAACACCAGGTAAAATATTTCAAAAGATTCTGAGTGACTTAGAATTCTAATTTACTTGTTCATCAGATTTCTGAGAGCAATGTTGAATTGGTCTTAAACTCTATTGGAGCCAGTGGGAAAATGGGGCCTAAATACCTGTACCTGATGTGTATCCATATTTCTTTATTTTAAAGAATCCTTGTGTTTGTTAGGAAAGGTAGCAAATGAGAAATACTGTTGTTATGCTCTTCCTTTAAATCACTCCAGCTGGCTTGGGAAGCTGAATAGCAAGCAGTAGTATTGGCAGAAGAGAGCAGGAAATGAACTAAAAGTGTAAAGGAAAAACCAAAGGGGGAAGAGATTTAAAGCCCTGAAGAAGTCTTCTTAATACCCGATTCTTTCCTAGACTCGTAACACCACCACTGAGCAGTCTATTCTATTTTTGTATCTTCAAAGCCTACATGGTAATTCACACTACAGAGACTGCAGAACCTTACCTTATAAATCTTCACTTATCTCTGCTGTAAATACTGTGTTTGCTTTCGATGAAAGAAATACTTTTTGTGTGTGTGCTACTTGCTTTTCTTTCATCCTTTCTCTTCAGCCACTCTTGCTTTACTTTGCTATAATGCTTTAGCTAAGCATTTAAAAATAATTCATATTAAGTAGATTTGAAATTGAAACATGGAATAAATTTGGAAGGGTTTAGGAAGATGGTGACATTTTAAAAGCAGTTAAGAGCTGTTTGCTGACACGTCTTTACTGGGTAACAGAATACATTGGCTAACAAAGTCGTAAAGAATTATGAGGTTATGTTATATTTGGATTTGAGGTGCTCTTTTGGGCTTTTGGTCCTGAGGTAAAATACATCTGCTTTGGATATAGTTTCAACAGCTCTTGTTTTTGTCTATTTAGATAGAGATATAAGGAAGAAGTTCTTCCCTGTGAGGGTGCTGAGGCGCTGGCACAGGGTGCCCAGAGAAGCTGTGGCTGCCCCATCCCTGGCAGCGTTCAAGGTCAGGCTGGACAGGTCTTGGAGCGAGCTAATCTAGTGTGAGGTGTCCCTGCCCATGGCAGGGGGTTGGAACTGGATGATCCTAAGGTCCTTTCCAACCCAAACCATTCTATGATTTTATGAGGCTATGATGCTATGATTTGTATCTAGTACAAACGTCACTGAAGCATCCGTGTACACACCACTCATCCGTCTCCTTTCTGCAAAGCTGGTACAGCTAGCACTCCACAGTCTTCACTCTTTAGGCCTTCCTGTCTTCTTCATACAGGAGTAATTCCTGCAGATCCGACCTAGCCCGAAATCTGTGAGGAGAGAACAGAACCCAAACAGTACCAGAAATGACTTGTCACCTTGGAATGTGACTGTGACAGGAAAGGACTGTCTACTGTTTATGTTTCCACTTTTGCAAAAGAAAAGCAGACTCTAGGTGTAAATATCTCTTCTACGTGTTGTGGGGGAGGGATGAAAATGGAAGTATAGTATCACACATGGCACCGCTTTCATCACATTTCAAAATTCTTTAGAAAACCACATACTTCTATTTATCCACTTCTTTCAAGAAAAAACTGTTAAAATACTTGAATGAAGATACAAAGCAGAGCTGAATATCCTTTTTGCTCAGTCATTTTTTGCCTCAAAAGCCCTGATGTTTGTGGGAGACTGTTGTACTGCATCAGTGTTTTACTGCATCACCTTTCTAAACCCACTATTCATACAGCTATATAGATTATAGCCAAAAGAAGCTGAATCTCAAAGAAGTGGCTCCTAAACGTTCCACTAAGATATGTACTCACTTTGCAAACCAATGGGTGCTTCATAGCAAAGCAGATTAAAAAATAAAAGCTGCTTGTCAAGAAGTCTAGAACTTTTTGCAAAAATACCAAGAACCACTGGAAATATCACTGAATGGAGTAAAAGACATAAAAAGGCATAAAACCCAGAGAGAACTGCTTTTCTTTGAAAAGAGAAGTAAAGAATTCTGTCCTCTTCTAAAAGAAAAAGCAGTATTATTTCAGTTACAAGTTCTCATCATAGATTTTCTAAAGAAAGTGTAATCCTCTGTTAATGCAACTTCTTTAACTTGACAGTACAAGGTTTGGTTTGAACCCAAAAACCTCTTCTGGAGTTTTAATATCTCCCAGATTAAGCTCAGAATAAAAAGGGAAGTTCTGCAAAGGAGACATCTCACCAGTTATTTTAAGCCTTCCAAAAAGAGCTTCTGCAAGTTTCATACATCAGGTTTTTTGTGTTTGCAAAAGCCCAGACTTGTATCTTTTTGGAGAACAAGTCTGATGAGGAACAGCTGAGGGAATTCATGGGGGTTTAGTCTGGAGAAGAGAAGGCTCAGGGGGGACCTTATCGCTCTCTACAGCTGCCTGACAGGAGGTTGCAGTGAGGTGGGGTCGGTCTCTGCTCCCAAGGAACAAGTGACAGGACAAGAGGAAACGGCCTCAAGCTGCACCGGGGCAGATTTAGACTGGAGCTGAGGAACAATTCCTTCCCCAGAGGGTGCTCAGGCATTGGAACAGGCTGCCCAGGGCAGTGCTGGAGTCACCGTCCCTGCAAGTGTTCACACCCCGTGTAGACGAGGCCCTCAGTGCCATGGGTTAGTGGTGGCCTTGGCAGTGCTGGGCAACGATTTGACTGGATGAGCTTGAAGGGCTTTTCCAACCTGGTTGATTCTATGATTCTTTTTTCTCACCTTGAGGATATATGCTTATGAGTCTCTTTTAAAGAGTGACTAATGATAAACTTGGACCCTGTTACTGCAAGCAGGAATGTAAATACGTCGGAACTGCGTTTCCTGGGGTGGCAAATTTTGCGTCACTCAAAATCTTTCAATCAACATTAGATTTCTTTAAATCATTTCTTTCAATCACAAATTCGGGGCTAGATTCAAGGACTGCTGTGTAATACCTTGGAGAATTTAATTTTCATTTACAAGATCGTAAATTCCTTTCAGATCTTAAAATGTTTCATTGTTCTCTGCATGGACACTGGATCTTGATAAAGAAAGAAGGGGATTGGGGAGGTGGTGTGGGTGGAATTTAGAAGCCACTAAATGAAGGCAGAAGACAGAGTGGCATGAAAGGAGAAAAGTGTAAAATAAATGAGGTAAAGGAGGACAGAGGTGAGCATGCAGTTTCAGAGAACAGGAAGAATGTATCTGACCAACCAAAAAAGCAAGTGCAAGGGGCAGAGCTGATTGAAGAACAATTTGCTGCATGGCACATTTTCATCAGAACCCAGCTCTGCACTTAGGTGGTCAAGCCTTCAAGGTACACTGGTTCCATCCAGTGTAGCTGGACTGGTGCTGTCTTTCTGGTGCCTGGTTCTGATCAGAAGACAGGAAATCAAAGACATTTCAGAGGGCAAACAGGCTATGAAATGTGTTTTGAATAATGCAGCTACTTCTACAATGCAAAATAAAATTTATCAGCTTGGTTACTATGCCATGTAGCTAGAAATAGATCTTGCCATTAGGAACATAACAGCTGTATATTTGCTATGATTTATTTTGCTGCTTCTGATAGAAAACACTGCTACATCATAGTGCCAGATTGATTTCTGTAAAGGGATTTCTAGCTCACAGAAAATGTCATTATTCCACTGACTTAAACCCAGCTACATCTCAGTTTAAGTTGGGGGTTTGGCCAAAGTGTTTGATAGATGGTGCCAAGAAAAGGAACACTAGTGTGGAGAAAAAGAAGGGTGAGTGATGAGGGATCTTGGTTTTACAAAACATTCACCTAGTTTCTGATTTTAAAAGTTATGAAATGGTGGATGCATGCTCCCATCTTACTGAGTAACTCATTGCCTTGTGTGTACACTGATCAGAGAGTCCTGTACAGTTAACATATGTTTGCATAGCTTAATGTTACTGAAGGAACACCTTTCAAATGCTTTTTTATTTTGCTTTATGTCAAGCAATGGCAATGAATCAGAGAAACAATCTTCTGGCTTGTTTTGTAGTATTAATGGCTTCACAGTGACAACAAAGTAGTTCAATTTCTATGTTTGCTATCCTACATTAATAGAGATATATTAATTTAATAGACATATAGTATTTGAACTTCTGGGGTTGGATCCATATCAACTCCTGGTTTTTCCTAACGTTTGCAGCAAAATGGAATCTGGAGCTTCTGTGATTTCTAGGTAGTATCAAAAGTCTATTTGATAATTTAGGTAGCAGTTGGTTATGTATTTCTACAGACATTTCTGAGTTTTGAATCAAATCCACTTGGGATGACACTTACGAACAATCACTAATCGTAGGAGAAATAATGAACTGCAATTCATAGAATCATAGAACCAACCAGGTTGGAAAAGACCTTTAAGCTCATCCAGTCCAACCGTTGCCCAGCACTGCCAAGGCCACCACTAACCCATGGCACTGAGGGCCTCGTCTACACGGGGTGTGAGCACTTGCAGGGACGGTGACTCCAGCACTGCCCTGGGCAGCCTGTTCCAGTGCCCGAGCACCCTCTGGGGAAGGAATTGTTCCTCAGCTCCAGTCTAAACCTCCCCTGGTGCAGCTACAAGTTACATCAGCCCTGAAATGAATACCCAAAGATGAACACAGCTTAAAAAAAATTGAAAAATAAAAGAAAGAGAAGCCATCATACTGCAGATAAACCAGCCCATGAACAACTCTTTCTTCTTCCAAAGCCTTCAAGTGCAGGTGGGCTTTGAGCCAGGTGTAGTGGATAGTGTCCCTGCCCATGGCAGGGGGTTGGAACTGTGTGAGCTTTAAGGTCCCTTCCAACCCAACCCATTCTATGATTCTAGGTGTCTAAGGAGTGAGTTTCTCATGTGTATACCTGTCTTACTGATTTCTAGCGTGCCAAGGTCTTCAGGTCAGGTGAGGATACAGACCATCATTTCAACCCAGGGAAGACCATGTCAGCAGCTTCACTCTGCAGTAGTTTGTAACAATATCCGCTACTGAGAAAACAGCTTAACTTAACTGAATAGGCTTATTGAAACCAAATAAATGGGTTACTACACTGGTTAAGAGGAATGGCTCAGAGTCCTGAAATTGCTTGAATACCAAGAGCTTTTCTTCATTGATGAAGCAGATAAAAATGAAGTTTCCTGATTTGTGTTGACATTAAAAATGAATGATAGCCCTACAGAGCCAAGTACCAGCAAGAGAAAAAATAATGTATCATGTATTGGGCAGCTTCTTTTCAAATTTAATATTAATTGTGTTTGACCACAGTCAAGGACACTGTGATTTTCAAACCTTACAGGTATTACTTATAGCAATGTTGGCAAGTACTTCCATAGATTCTGATTTATATTTCTGGTTACCATATTAGAGTTTTGATAGTTGCATTTTTCCTCTGCTGATTTTATCCTTTTTGAAAGCTGTTTCCTCCATCATCTGTGTGGAACAAAAGCAATTTCTGCTGCTGATTGTCAAGGTACTTTATTTCTGTATTTTTTAACTGCATGGAAAGAGAAGAATTCAGCCACATACAGCAAGCTTTTGGCTTTCCAGAGCAAAGTCACTCCATCAAGACATTCAATAGCAAGCATTTAACAGAAGGTACAGAGGCACTGTTACACTTCAGGCTTATACAGGTACATAACTTCTCAGAGAACAGTAATAGTTGAAGTAGAGACTATCAATTTGTAGTGTGTAAAATGAAATATATGCATACAACCTTTGGAGGAAAAAGGTCTAATTTTCTTTGATTTTTAATGCCAGTAAAGAAGAACCCAGCCTAATGTTTTAGGCAGCTGTCACCTCCTGAAATGCCATACAGCCATGGCTAATGCAAAATTAAAAGCACATTTGCTTAAAGACAGAAACAGATTATGAAACCCTTCCCTGTGAATTGTTCTTTAGCCCTCTGTGCTTTCTAAGGTGCAATGATCTTTGCTGCTGCTTCTGTCTTCGAATGGAGAAATGAACTTTGAGGGGCACACAGAGTATCAGATTTGTAGAGCTGTTATCAGAAGATGTCGTAAGGCTTGTGGAGAATGTTCACACCTCTTTTCCAATGAGACAGCTTCACTCCGAGTACTTCCCTATTGAAATTGTGGTGTTGTGTAGCGAGAAAGATGTGAATGCCAGATAATGTTTACTGAAAGAAAAATGCTTATGCTTTCCATCATGCTGAATAACTTTTTGCTCATTTCTAAATTATTCTTCTGCATGTCCTGAAGCCCTGTGTTTAGCTATGACTCGGAGCAGCCATTTCATTGCAGTGCCTTTGGTCTTCTTAAACATAGTTTGGCCTAAGGAGAGAAGTACAATTTAACGTTCACACACTTACAGCATAGGAAGGAGAAACAAAACCCTTTTCAGTGCCTTTCCAGTGCAGAGCAGTCCATGCAAAGTTTGTTCAGCATCCCCATGGAATTACAACAGTGAGGCCTTGACCTTCATCTAAGATGTGTTAGCTCAGATCTCTGTATTTATGAAGAATCCTTTTTAAGACATTGGTGTACACCTGAGTGCCTTTCTATTTATTATCTGGCTAGTTGTTTTGAAAGATCACAAGAATTTAACTGAATTAAATTAGTCTTTATATACTTCACAAAGACAGTGCAGGTTAAAGAAAACGTTGATATCACAAAATAAGATCAGTGTGAAGCAAAATTTTTAATCTTGGTTCAAGCAACGATGAAATGAAAACAATGCCATGCTTGGTTTCAGGTTCACCATTCATATGTTGCTTTTTCTGCCTGCAGAGAGAAAGAGGGAAGTGATCATACTTATAATATTCTTTCTTCACCAGGATAAGTAGGCAATTGCACCTGTGGGCAGATGACATCTACTAGCTTGTATCTAAAAGCAAAATTGTACCCCTACTCCTTGATGAAACACAGACTGAGCACTTTGCAACGTGCCTAAAGAAATGGCTTATTTTGGCTTTACTGTGTTCCGGTGGTTCAGCCACATACATCTCTTGTTTATCTACACTTGTCTTTATGTTCTTACAAAGAGAGGCTTCAAATAGCATAAGTATTGTGTATTCAGCAGTAAGCTACAATACCTCAGCTTAGAGAAACATTGAATTACCTTTGTTTAAAACCATAGCTTGTACAGAAGAGTATAATTATTTGCAGAGGGCATACGGAGAGTCAGCAGCTTCCCATTTACAAAGGAGCATTTTGGAAATAGATGGCCTTATGTTTGTTGTGTAAGATTAAGCACTAAGCAAAAGAACTATAGATTTTCAGCTCCAGACCCTCAGACATATAAATACCTTTGAGAAGCCAGGCTGCAGTAGTGAGAGCGTTGTTGTGCTATGGGACCCATTTTGTTAGGTACTGTGCACACAGAAAAGAAGAACGGTATTTTTATCCAGTAGATTAAATATTAAATACAAGTCAGCATATTATAAAACAGATCTAAATGAAGTCCAAAAAGGGAGGGCAAGGAGTCAGTGGGCTGGTTTCGGTCAGTCTGATACCCCTGTGTTAGCACACCAGCAATTCTGTGAAGGATGCGTAAGCAAAGACAAATGAGAGGAGAATAACGAGGCAGTTGTGCAGATGTTGATGTTAACAGATGTCCAAAGTATCAGGGACAGCAGGGAAAGAAGCACAGATTATTTAGGTATTTGCTTGCTTGCCTGTTCATTTAGTAAGCCTAAAATGAGTTCAGCATTGGCAGATCACCATCTCAGTAAGAATTGTTTGATAGGGGAGAGATACATGTGCACGTTCTGAAAATGCATACCAGTCTTTTGTGACTTTTTTGCAACAAAAGGAGAGATCCAGTGGAAGGATGCAAAGAGACAGCTCTTGTGAATGAACTTGGAAAACGGCTCTTTCATCAGCTTTCTGGAAATGTATGAACAGAGCCAGGTTGCACTGATCAGGACCAATGGAGAGGAGGTTACAGTATGGAGTAACAGGTAATGAGATCCAGATCCTATGGTTAGACAGCATGTACAGAATCTTAGAGGTGGAGTGGAGCTTTCTAACTTGATCAAGCCTTACATGTAATATAGGTGTGAGAATTTTAGAGGGAAGTCTGACTCAAAAGTAGTGATCAGCTGCTGTACATGAATACTGATGAGAGACATTTGGTGATTGCTAAAGGAAATACAAGGGAGAGATTGAAAGAAAAAGTAAGAGTGTCTTAGTTTTAGCCCTGTTGATGAGTGGATGTCTGTGAGATAGAAGGAGGCAGTTGAATCATCCAGTTTAGCTGGTGGTAGTGAATGTTACAGGTGAGTATATGGTTGTCCAACGTATTCTTAAACAGTCTCTAGTGTTAGAGCTTCTGCAGCTTATCTACTTGGTCTTTTTTATAGATTCACTACCTTTACCACTAAAATGTTGTTCCTAATGCCTCACCTGAATTGATTTTACTGCAGGTTGAGTGTTCCCTTCAACCCTTTTTTTAAAGACTGGTGCCATATTAGCCACATTCCATTCTTGTCGTGCAAAAATAATATAGTCACTTAGTTCTGCCTCCAATGGAGCTAGGAATATTTAATTCTTAAGTTTATTGAGGTTCAGTGCCAGTGTATATTCACATTTCTTTCTCCATTCCCTTTTGAGGACTGAGAACACTGCCATTCCATAGAATCAAAGAAACAGCGTAGCTCAGATGGTACTTTTGGAGGTCCCTGTGGTTCAAACCCCCGTTCAGAGTAACACCAACTTAGCTCAGGTTGCTAATGGCCTTATCTAGTTTTTTATATATCCAAGAATGGAACTTTTGTGGCGTGTTTGGGCATCCTCTTTCAGTGCTCAACTGCCTTCCCAGGGTAATTTTTTTCCCCCCTCTACATCCTCCTGTGAAGACCAAGATGGAACTTTAAGGTCCCGTCCAACCCAAACCATTCTATGATTCTATGTTTTTGAGTTCAGCTCCTCCAGCAGCTGCTTCCTATTATTAGAAACAAGTATCAAGGAGTATTTGTGCATAGTTCTTTTTGGCCAATGCATGTCAAGAGCTGACTAGACAAAACATGTCCCTTCCCCAAGAGATATTTGGACAACCAACATCCCTCATTCCCACCACTCAGTTAGGTTTGAATTGTTTTGTGGAAGGCCTACAGAAACCTTGATTTATCTGATTTTGCTGATTTGGTTTCATAAGTAAGCCTTCCAGAAGAGATCCCCTTATTCTTTTTCCTGTTTCTTCTTCCAGTGGGTTCATCCACATTCCAGGCTTCAGAGCAAATCCTCCATGTGCAAGCTAACATCACGTTCTATCTTTTCTCTCTTCTATCTTTCTGAAAAAAATGAGATTAAATGCAGGCAACCAACTGAGTTATGCTATTGGATCTCTGCTTTGCCATTTATTTCACAGCCATGATCATATGCTAAGATCTCTGCCACCTCTTGGTTTTTTCCTTAGCAAGCAGACATCTAAGATGATCAGTGATTTGTGCCCTTTCTTCCTTTTGTCCTTCTCCTTTTGCCTTCAGCCATTTGTTCTGACAGTATTTCTTTTGCCCATAGTGTGTTGGATAACTATTAGTAAAACTGGATTTCAATACAATTGTAATTGTAAACAAACTGTTCCCAGCCAGTGGGTTTTCTTCTGAAATGGCCTGTAACAACTACAGTTTATAAGAAGGACTCACTAAATAGCACAAGTACCGAGACTGTAATATAAAGAAGGATTACAAAAGAAGTTAAGTGTAAGTGCATTGGCAGTCATGGTGAGAATTGATATCTCATGTTGCAAAAGGGTTATCATGAAGAATACGATGCTTTCAAGCATTTATTACTCTGTAAACTACACCCAGAATTTTAAATGAGGGGCTATAATCCTGTGAGATTGCAACATATAGGATGGATAAATTGAATTTACACATATTTATTTCCAAACATAATGTAATCAATAAAATATATAAGTACCATGCAATATGAATTGCACTAGCATTTTTATTGCATAGTTAAGGGCAAAACATGCCAAAGGAAGAAAAATAGCCTAAGTCTTAAAATTAGAATTACATCTATCAGCAGGGGAAGTAGTCTAAAACTAAAAATGGTTGCCTTGGAAAGTACTTTTGACCATAGACGTTAAACGTGAAGGTCAATGTGGCCTCAGCTTTTGTTTAGCAGTGTAAAGTGGGTATTGTTTGGCTCTGATACGCAGGGTTCCTGTGATCGGAAGAGATGATTATAGAAAACCAGGATTCGAGTATTGAAGGTTAATGACCTCAGTGTATTCAATTTCATGCTATCCACAAGACAATTAAATTGAGTTTGTTATAAGGCTGGTTTTAGTAGCTGCTGGACGTTTTCCATTTGAGAAAGCACTCCCAGTAATTTCAGGGCATCAGAAGTCCAAACATCCTGAAGAAATTTAACCCATTTTACTCAGTCTAAGTGTTGTCTGGGTTCATTGCTGATGAAACCATCTCACTCCTAGTTCTCATAGGAGGTGAGGTTTGGCTGGAATCAAATCCCTTTGAGCACAGTGCTCGGGGTGCTGAGCTGTCTCTGCTCCCATTCAAGTTCAGAAGGAGCAGAAAGATTTAGCAGTTAGGATTAGTCTACTTCAGGCTTTGCTCTTATCTTGAGAAAGGAATTCTGGTCAAAATATTTAGTGGGTGTTTTTAGGCCATTGTGGTACAGGGTGTCTGCTTTCTGACTCCCCTTTACTTCTGCAAAGAAAGTGCTCTCCAGGCAAGTATTTGGAGTAACCTTCATTTTCTCATAAGTTCGAAAATCATAAGAGTATTATAGATAAATAACATCCTTGTAGCTAATGTTATTGGGGATAATATTCCATCTTCATCCAGGAACCTTGTTGTAGACTAACGATACTAATCGGGCGGCTCAAGGCGACTGTCGAATAGCTGTCAAGGATAACTCTATCCTTGTCACTCCCCTCAACCTTCACATTCTGAGTGCTTTCTTCTAATGGTCTTCTACTGAGTTTGAATATCCCATATTCCTGTAAGGATAACTTATATGTAAAATATATATTCAAGGCTTTACAAGGGAAAAGTTCTTGTAATACTTGAAACGAGAAAGAAAATTTATTCTCCTTTGATTGCAGAAGTGGTCTTTTTATTTGCAGCTTCTTATTTGATTTTCTAGAAATACTTCACTAGCTGTTCTGGAGTACTCACTGATCTTTCTTTCAGGTACTAATACCTGTTAATCACAGATGTATGACTCTTCTATTTTAGGTGTGAAAAGGCTGTTGTGATCTGCGTCTAGCTGCTCAGAATGCACATGTTTTAAGGAGCATCACCCCCTTACAGTCAGTCTTTCAGGCTTTAACAGCTTGCTGCTGTTGTTTTGTTCCACAAGCTTAGTTATGAATTTTGCATCAGCAATAAGTATTTTCTGAAGAATACAGTGGATTACTAGAATCAAATCCTAATATAATCCTATATTTCCTGTAAAGAAACTGTCCATGTCTTACAATGTCTACAACATGGTCTTTTTGACGTGTATCACATCTATTTTGGTCCTGGTTTCTCATTTATACTGTAACTGCCAGGAAATTTTTAACAGCTACAAAAAATACTCTCTTTTGTTCTTAGTATACCACTATCTTATTTGTGTGCAGCAAATCTCCTCTTTGATATTCATTGCATATATGTATATTTTCCATATATTTATAGATACGGACGTAGTTCAAAGGGTTTAGAGAGTCAGTAACAAGACTAGAAATTTGCTGTGATGTACCTCTGTTATAAAAGGAGATTATTGACTTCTAACAAGCAGTTACTTGTTTTCTGTCATTCCAGTATATTCTTAGGTAATAGCTAAAGGAAATATCAGGTTTGTACCACGGCTTTGATTTTGGGAGGGTTTTATATTTCAGACTCTTCTCCCCTCTGCTTTCCAGTTTGGGTGATATTTTGTCTTTGTGATCTAAGATAGTATATTGTTTTGAAAGATTGTTTCTGTAAACCAGTGGTTTGGAAGGATTCAGTCCCTTATGTAGCTATCCATGTATCGCACACATGTTAATGTATTGTCACCCCTTTATGTTTCCTTTGAGCAAGTGAATGAATTGCTCTGCTTCTAGTTTCAGAGTTATGTTGGTGGAAGATGGGAGAGTTTTCCCTGTTTCTGTAGACTGTCACGAAATAATTTGTGTGATGATTATTACAAAATGAGTCATTTGATATAAAATGCTTCATGTAAATTATTATAATTGGATGTAAGTGACAAATTGTAACCGTGTTGAACTTAGGAAGTTACATTGCCACTGAAATTGGTCCCATATCCAATAATGATCTGTAACTGCTATATGCTCAACATGGCACAGCAAATGCTCTTTGTAAGGTCAATTGTTACATTCAGTCCTCAGTTAATTTTTGTCCTATTAAAGGCCATTTAAAAAGTGGCACTGACTGCTTACAAACAGAATCCTGTGTTCTGGTTTCTGGGAGAACTACAGGGCTTATTTTAACTGTTTCATGGAATGGCAGTTTTCACCTCATTGTGTTTTGGCCATCTGCAGTTTTACAAGTACAGTGGATGTAAGGCTTCATTTTTTCAGGGAGTGTGTCAAATCATCAGATTGTAGCTTAATCACGGGTACCACCATCAGCATCTTACCTGCTTCACTAGTTACCAATCTGCAGCAACAATGTAAAGGCAGAATTTCGTTCTTACGCTTTTCTGAAGCTCATGACGATAGTTAAATGAAAATATCCTATTAATTACAATGGAAAAAAACCCAACTTGTTTCATTTTTTTCTTGGGGGGTGGGGTGGGCAATACCACTGCTCAGTTATCAGACTTCTTTCTTGCATGGTAAAACTAATCCTCTGTGTCACTTTGGTTTATAATGTATTTCTAGGCTAACTGTTAATATGCCTCTTACAATGCTGTGAGTGCAAACCCATTATTGCTCTGTTTCTGCAATTACGTTCAGCACCATTTTGTGTGTTGGAAGGAAGAAGACGCAAAAGTCATTTTCCAGACTCTTCTGACTTTGAGATTTGAAACTCAAATCTCTGACAAGAGAAAGAGATGAGGAAAATTTCTTGTATACTTTCCCATGATGAGTGCTTGAAAGCAGACTTCATTAGAATCATAGAATGTTTTGGGCTGGAAAGGACCTTAAGCTCATCCACTTCCACCCCCCTGCCATGGGCAGGGACACCTCACACTAGACCATGTCACCCAAGGCTCTGTCCAACCTGGCCTTGAACACTGCCAGGGATGGGGCAGCCACAGCTTCTCTGGGCACCCTGTGCCAGCACCTCACCACCCTCACAGGGAAAAACTTCTGCCTTAGATCTAACCTGAACTTCCCCTGGTTCAGTTTGAACCCATCACCCCTTGTCCTATCACTACAGTCCCTGATGAAGAGTCCCTCTCCAGCAGCCTTGTAGCCCCCTTCAGACACTGGAAGCTGCTCTGAGGTCTCCACGCAGCTTCTCTTCTCCAGGCTGAACAGCCCCAGTGTTCTCAGCCTGTGAAAATTAAAGTGAGAATTAAAATAAATAAATATTAGCGAAAATTAACCCCACACTTAACGTGGCTGGAGCCTGAATAAACCAGCTATTCTTTTAAGCAAGAATAAATTTTGAAAGTCAGTGAAACTTTCCAGTCAATGGAGACAAATTCATCAAAGCAAATTCTGAAGAGCTGTCCTTGGCAGGTGAGATGAGAAAAATGACCATCCATGTATCACAAGTGACCTTAGTAATATAGTTGTCTGGATAGGGACTTTAGCTATGGCTCAAGTATTACATTGCAAAATTTAAGACACTAGCGTGAACTAAGATTTAAGTTCAGAATCCTTAATTCATTTTTTATATACTTTATAGTTGCAGTAATTGAAGTACAGCAGAAATTAAAGCCATCATTTGCTTGACAACCTTTAGATGAATCTTTGCAATTCTCCCAGTTGATGGAAATACATTACTTCTGACAAACCATGGCATGAAATGTAAAATGCGTCTCATCTTCCCCCTGGAAAAAATGAGAGTTGTAAAATTCAAAAAGGGCATTCCAGTCGTCCTTTGCAGTTCTCTTGTGTATGTAGATGTTGGACAGGACAACAACAGGTAATAACCTTATTTTCAACAGTATTTTGGCTGTCTGGTTTTTGATATGTGAGTAAAAAGCCTTAATTATGTATGGATCTAAGAAGCAATTATTTGTTACATACATTGATTTAATATTAACCATAAGATGCTACTTTACTTGAAGGAATACTTAATGTGAGAAGAAACTCATGAGTAAAATTAAATGGTATAATGGAGCATTTATTCTACTGTTGGTAGATGTTGGCATTTTCAAATCAGTTGGAGCTTCCAGAATACAAATAATGGTGAATGTAGAAATTCTTACTCCCACTTGCCTTTAACTGGAAAAAGAAGTATTAAATTTGGATTTAGAAATGTTTCTGCAATATTTTCATGCAGTAATGACTGTTAAAAAGAAATCTGAGATGTATGAGATAAATCTAGTCACCATGTAATTACATTGCAATCAGATTAGCAATAAAGACTTCATTTCCATTTTTGTAATATAAACGCCCACAAAATATTTAGATATTTAAGAGCTCGTCACTAAAATGATCTCGATCTCACTTTAAAAATTAGAGCTTTTAGCTTCTTTCTTGCAGTTAAACTCTCTTCTTCAGTCTACTAAATTCCTGTCAGATGGGAATCTTGAAACTATTCTGTGTTGAAACTTGCTTGAATTCCATTAAGATACATAGAGGATAATTTTCTTTTCATCCCACTGACTTGTACCAGTAACTGTAATTTTAAATTGTAATTCCACTCTGTCTCCTAAAAGGGACATCTCTTTACTTTCTGTGAAACATTATCCTGCCTACTTATTCTCCTTATTCTGTATACTTAGTGTTAATACAGGAAATAGTGTTCACACAGGAAATTAGTGTGTATTAGCTATTGAATTTCAAATTCACCTGTTAACTTCCTCAGCTAAACAAGGCTATAGATGAACAAAACACCCACCTTCAGGTGCATTTTGAAATGGAATTTACAAGTCAAAAGAGTCTCCCATCTCCTTCCTGTAATTCCATGAGCTTTCACAGAAATAAAGGCAAGGAGGGATACTCTCCTTTAACCCATCTCTATTCATGCAAATGCCATAATTATAAACATTTTGACCATTTTCACGTGCATTACACACCATATATACCCACACCGTATTTATAGTGCATCTAAATCTAAATATGTACATGTATGGACTCTTTTATATGTACCTAAGATAATATCTATATGAAGAAGATATAATGTAAAGTTTTAACTTGTTTCCTCATGGATTTCAGGATGTTAAAATGATTCTCATTAGAATCAAATCCATTTTGATGTACATGCATACATATCAGTTATTGAATTTTAGTCACGGTTTCATTTCAAAATTAGCTCCAGCTCTCTTTCATTCTCTCACAGTTACATGAATAGGCTGGTCCAAAATCTGGCTGTTTGAAAGTCTAATAGGATCATGCATCTTCAGTCTGATCTCAGTTCTCATGTGATCTGGGTTACAATTTTTAGCAATCCGGAACAATTTCTTCTCCCAAGATTGGTCATTCAGTTGACAACAGATGAATTGTAAGACCCTTGTAAGTGTGTGGCTCTCTCGTACCCTCTTAGAATTACTATTGGAAGAATTTTGTGTTTTAAAGAAAAAGCTGTGGCATTTAAGGTCTTTCTTTTACTGACATGCTAAATTTCTAGAACATAAAAATGACAATCTATGCCATGTAGATTATACACAATATGCAAGTTCTATTTCTTCCTCTTGGAACCATATGTTGATTATTTCTGTTATAAGAGCGCTCGACAGTGTAGTAAGAAATGGTATATAGCATGACTGCAGTCCATTCAGTGGTACCGTTTGGATTTTGATCAAACACACTCTCATAAAGAACAAAAGCCAAGAATAAAACTTGTTTTTTGGGGGTGGGTTTAGGGAAGAGGATGTTTCTATCTGTTTGCAACAAAGGAAGGAGAATTGCTTACTGCTTGCAGCCTTCGTAGCTTCTGCAGTGTGAGGTGACAGGAGGGCTCACAGAGAATAATGCTGGTGACATGAGGTTGGGGGGGTTGGATTGCTGCTGCAGGGGACATGCAGGCAGCCTGCAGGGGAACAGAGTGTGCCACATGCACTTGTGAACAACAGAAATGAAATGCAGAGGTATGTGGCAGCCCTTTGAGGCTATAATGCCTTCTATTCATTCAGCACATCATTTTAATTTGTAAAACCATTGTAAGAGCAATGTCAGGAGTTGCCAAATGCAGCTATCAGTCAGAAAACAGCACGTACTGCTTAGCTCTATTTACCTGAGGCACAATGGTAGATCACAAACATCTTGTAAAACGACCAGTGAAAGGCACAGTTGTTTGTACACCAAATTAAGATCGTGGCATACAAACCTGCTTTGTTTCAAAGCAATACAATGAAAGTTCTGCCTGTATTCATATTGTCCGTATGGATGTTGCCACTTCTTAGCTATTTATAATTCATTTCCCTTTAGTTCAAAAGAGAAGGAATTAAAATATAAAAGGACAGCTCAGAAAAGGAGGATGTGTTCTAAACATAGTTGTAACAGGAGGAAGCCTGGTGTATAAACTCCCCTCCAGTAATTACTTGAAAATAAATAGTAAATGCCTTAGGCAAGGAGAGATCCTGAATTCCTCCTGGAAAAGAAGGAAATGATGTTATCCTGTTGTGTTTCACTCTTCTGAAACCTATTTAGAATTTGAAGGAGCTCCTGAAATTAAAATGCATCAGGCAGAATCTAAATGCTTCAATCCTAAACTAAACCTGAGAGCCATGAGTGATTCTGTGGTTCTGTGGTCCTCAGGGAATACCAGTAGGTAAAGCTACAATTAGAAAGTAACATATTCAAAGCATCTGAAAGGCATCATATGTAACATACATAGCTCAGCAACCTTACAGTAAATTGTAAACATGGAATGAGCTGAACACAGCAGTATGATTTTAGCTCTTAGCTGGATTCTCTTCATCCAAACAAGGAAGGTGTCAGGCTTGGGAAGAAGTTGAGATAAGTCTCTTTCCATGTATCTGTGGAAACCATGTACTTACTTGAGGCAAGAGCCATCTGTGCCTCTGTGTTAGATGAGGAATATCTTCCTTTCAGTAGAGCCCTTAGTCCCATGGCTTCATGAGAGCTTTGCTGCCTATTTGCGTTGAACTTGCAGCTGTGTGAGGAAAAGTCCTGGGAGGAAGATCTGCACTGATTGCTTTGAAAACAGCCATCATCATTGCTACAGCTGTAATAGAGAACATGACCATCCTTAAGGGCCTGGGCTCTTCATGATACGGTCAGGATCTCTAGATCTTCTAGGTCCTTCTAGAGTCATGGTTGTTGCCACTTATGCACTTCAGAATTGACAGAGCATTTACATGTTGTGTTGCGCTGGAAGGAGTGAGTTAGACACATGCTCTGGGGCAGATAAGCTTGTGTATTAAAAGTGGAAGTCACTGATTTGACATTATGAATCCGAAACTGTTCAGAATTTCCTTAGTATGTAGAAAACTATTTAAAAAGGATGGATAATTTCATATGAAGATTTTAAACAAAACGCCAAGCAAAGCAGAAAAGAAGTTCTTTGCAGTTGGAGAGTGAATTCTCCTGTCAGATAGGAGTTCTGACCCAGGAAGAACTGTGACTCTGTCCAATCACTTTAAATAAATAAATTTGTTTTAATTCATCTCCTTCAGTTCTGAAGTTTTAGTACCAGAAAAGGTCTGTGTAGTGCTTTTGAAAGCGACTGTACTGCGGACCAGAAGTATTCCTTTGCTGTGGTCTTCTGTTCCCTCTGGGGAATGTTACGCTAAAAAAGTGAGGATTAAAACAACTTAATTGAGAATTTTGCTGATTTCTTCTTCGCCTGGAACGACGAGGGGCTAGTAAACACAGCATTGAAGAGAGAATGACATGAGGAAGTACCAAAGGTTGTAATATAACAGGCCTGAGTAGAAAACCAAAACGTAGGAGTGGAAGGAGATGTTGTTGGAGATGCTCTTTTTTGGTTTTGTAAGAAAGAGGATAAGAAGGGTAGCAGGGGAATAGGGGAGCTCATGTGTGGTCCAGGTACCCAGAACTCTTTAAAAAATTTAATTAAATGAAGCAATTAAAAAATTTTATCTAACAATAAGTAATCTACCACTGAGTATCATCTGCTTGGTGAGCTATGAATTCAGAGCCCTCAGGGGAATATAAGAACTCCAGATGATGTCTGTGAAAGCTGATGTTGCATTTGGATCGCAATGTAACTGACAGATATGTAAAATCTCCTGAAGACAGACAGCTCCCCACTGGCTCTGAACCTGAGGAAGGTTCCTGTGCGGTATTTTAATTAAGGTTATTTATTTCTCTTTTATGATGATTGTGTTTTAATTGCTCATGAAGCACCCCAGGGGTGGAGATACCTTAGAAATATGATTTGACAGTAAATAAAGGGAAAATATTGCAGTTTTAGAAAAGAAACCAGCAGCTATAAGATGCAATTTCAGAAGGAAAGCAGAAATGCTTCTTTAAACTCTCTTACAGCTTTCAAGTAAAGAATGTTATCTTATTAGTCCATTTGACATAGTGACTGGCAGTGTAACTCGGTTTTGTCCACACCTTTGCTTAACTGATACACTAGCCAGCCACATGGAAGCTATCTGATGTGTATTTCCACTTGGAGAATGTGGTGGGACCTTTTGTATAGAGTCAGGGACAAAAGTCTCCTCTGCTTGTATGCCTTTATATAAGCCTTAGGCTTTTCTTTCTCATTTGAGCAATTGTGTTCAGCCAGGAACTCAAGTCCCTAATTTATATTTCTATAATACCTCTCTTCACATGCACAGATTCTTGCAGGTACAAAGTCTTGCTTGTGGCACAAACTTGTGTTTTCGTGCATAACAAAATAGAATGACAGAATGGTTTGTGTTGGAAAGGACCTTAAGATCATCCAGTTCCAACTCCTTGCCATGGGCAGGGACGCCTCACCCTAGACCATGTTGCTCAAGGCTCTGTCCAGCGTGGCCTTGAACACTGCCAGGGATGGAGCACCCACAGCTTCTCTGGGCACCCTGTTCCAAGGCCTCAGCACCCTCACAGGGAAGAACTTCTGCCTTAGATCTAACCTGACCTTCCCCTGTTTCAGTTTGAACCCATCACCCCTTGTCCTATCGCTACAGTCCCTGATGAAGAGTCCCTCTCCAGCAGCCTTGTAGCCCCCTTCAGACACTGGAAGCTGCTCTGAGGTCTCCACGCAGCTTCTCTTCTCCAGGCTCAACAGCCCCAATGTTCTCAGCCTGTCTTCATACGGGAGGTGCTCCAGCCCCTGGTCATCCTCATGGCCTCCTCTGGACTTGCTCCAGCAGCTCCATGTCCTTCTGATGTTGAGGACACCCGCACAGCACACAGTGCTGCAAGTGGGGTCTCACGAGAGCAGAGCAGAGGGGCAGGATCACCTCCCTCGACCTGCTGCTCATGCTGCTGTTGATGCAGCCCAGCACAGGGGGGGTTTCTGGGCTCAAGCACACACTGAAGCAGCTCATGTTCAGTTTCTCATTGACCAGCACCCCCAAGTCCTTCTCCTCAGGCTGCTCTGAATCTCTTCTCTGCCCAACCTGCAGCTGGGCCTGGGATTGCCCTGACCCAGGTGTAGGACCTTGCACTTGGCTTGGTTGAACTTCATGAGGTTGGCATTGCATTCAGCTAAAGTGGTGCTTTAGAGGTTGGATGGTTGTTTGGTGGTTTTTTTCTATTAGCTATTTGTGCTATTTAACTCTTGATTCATAAAAGGTTCTTGTGCAGGGAGAGAAATATTTTTGTCTTTCTTCTCCAGCTTTATTTTCATCACTTAATTTACGAATTTAGAAAGTGATATTTTTCAAGATTTTTTTTTTTTATCTAGCCAAGCTGGATTTTTTGGCTTGCTTCCAACATGAAAAATTGTTCCCTGAAGGAAAAGAAATAACAATAATTGAAACATTTCTACAGCTTAAATTATTTGACATTGTATTACAATATGAAATTCATTTGAGCTTTTCAGGTTTTAATATGCACTTTAATTAGGAAGAGATTTGGCTTTTTTTTTTTTCACATAAAGACTTAAAGATAAAGGAATATCTCACTGGGATTATAACCAAGAAGTCTAATGCCATCTATCAGGAGATACTTTTACTCAGCAGTCAACATAAAATCATATGTCTGATTTTGTCCACCTAATCATGTTAAAGATTGCCACATGCAGTAAGGAGCATGGCTTACTGTCCAAATTGCAGCTCATGTTCTGAGCCTGAAGAGTACTGGTGCTTCTTACACCTGTCCAGCCACTTAGGAAGTTCTTTTAAACTGTGATTATGGCCAGGAATTAGGTACTTTTGCATCATTTTGTGGTGGGATAGTTCTGTGTGGTTTCTATATGTCTCAATAATACTACGAGTTGATATTAATCCGCTTTGAAACTGGCTGCTTTGTAGCTATTACTTTTCCAGAGCTAATTCCCATCTCTCAGACAATATAGGATTCTGCATGTGAGAATGTCCAGTTGCTGCTAAAAGCAGTATCACTGTTCATATAGCCACACTTAGCTGTACATATGTGAATGGTGTTCATGTGCAAAAACCAAACCTATAACTTCCAAACCATTCCTTAGATCTGCTCCCTCTTTGTCTGCCTCCACTTTATCTTGCTGGCAACGCCTCAGAAAGGATGTACTACTGTCTGGATCTCCTCAGCCGCTAAAGAGAGTAAAAATCCAGTGGTGACAGGTATTTTCTATGCTCTATGTTACACCTGCGTGTCAAACATCCATGCGAATGATTCAGTTGTCAAAAGTGTCTACACTGATTGCTCTTCCTCGGCCACTCAGGAAGTTGGTGTAGAGCCAGCTCTTCACCACTGGGGATTATCTTCTGTGTAAGTTTTGTACTTTGAGGGCTGTAGGTTCAGAGTAGCAGAGACTTTTAAAGTTATTTCTGCATCACCCTGTGGTTATTTAGTCATTGAATGTAACTAATTTGCATATGAAAGCTGACAAAAATTCTTTCATCATTCCTCCTTTGTATTCTTTGGTCTATCTTACCTGCTTCCCTTTTTGTCTTTATAGCCCCTTAGTTTCTTTCTGGTCTCTCTTCATCTTCCATTTCCTCCTACCTGTTCTGTTTCCATCCCAAGCCAATGCTGTCCAATGCAGTGTCTGCAGCACTCAGTCAGCTACAGCACATGGAGACATACGTGAGACAGCTTTACACTAGCTAATTTGGGTATTGACAGTACTGTTTCTATTTTTGTCTAAAAGCCCGAAGAGGTACCCAGCTCCTCACCAAGTACTGCACGTGCCATCATTTTGTGCTGCTCTTGGTGTCTGAGCTAGTTCCCATATGTGCAGGCACAGTGACTGCATTTTAAATACACCCTGAGTGTAATGCAGCAACGGTTCAGGATATTCACTGCCTCTAGTTTTCAGCTGCTTAGTTATTGCTTACAGGAAAAAAAGGCACCTAACTTATTAAGGAGCTACTAGCTTTAATCAGTTACTTAGATGTTTTAGTAACTTAAACCTGTTTACTCTTCAGGAGTCTTAAATTCTGCAGGAATCATGGCATCTGCAAGGCCCTGATTGTGCTCTTCTCAGCTGTCTGAGTATCTTTAAAGTGTATTCAAAAGGGTATAGCTAGAGAAACATTTGAAGGGATTTGAGTTTTTTATTGATTGATAATTTATGGAAATGGTTTCTGAGCTTGAAAAAAAAATGAATTCACTAATGATGTTATAATTATCAGATATTTTATTCCTTTTCCACCATCACCTCCCATTTAAAACAGAGCTTGATATTAAAGCACCTTTTTTTGATTTATTGGTTTGTACACCTGCATCATCAAAAGTTTCAACATCACTTTAAGAACATTCACTGATGTTCAGTCTCTGCTACAAGTGGGATAGACAGGGAGAAGGCTTCGTGCTTAGCAGTGATCAGATCTATAGCAGACTGCATTAGCTTTAATGGGAGTGGATGACACGAGTGGCAAAGTCAGCTAGACAACCACTTTAATCTGAAATAAACTGGCTCGAAGCAGTCAAGGATAGAGGTGATGCTTGAAGGAATTTATGCAGTAACTTTAGGTAATGGTGGTGTGAACACAGTATCTTACTCATGACTGTATGAACAGTGCGAGATGCTCAGAGGAAAGAGCCTCAGTGTTTTGGTAAGTCAGGATGTTTCCCTTCAATCCTGTTTATCCCTTTGCAGCAGCATATATATAGCAGTATGTCATTCCCTTGCTTACTAGTAAATCTCCAACCAACAGTTGCTTAGTTATGTCAACATGCACATTCCTTTCTCTTCCAGATCTTCTGTTTTTACAGGATTGGAATAGTTTAAGAACTTGGAACAGGCGGGGGATAGGGCAGTATATCAAATATATCAATTATTGAATGCCTGAGGAGACAATTGGAAATTACTTTGTGGAAGACTAGGTATGTGTGAGCTTAAGCTCTGCAGCAGAATAACCCTGGTACCATTTGTTTGCTAGATTGCATTTGTGCCTGTCTCTGCTCTCATGGCAGTGCTGTCTCTATTTCGTCTTAGCCACTATCCCACTCAGGTTTTTCTGCTGCAGGGTCAAGATTTTATACAACTGTGGTTTTGTTAATTTTTGTAATGATTTCATTATGTTGGTAGTAGTTCTATTTCATATTGGAACCCGAGTCTAGTCATGTATTAGAAATGCCATGGTAAATTACATTAACTCCAAGGGCATTTAGCAAATGATGATATAGTCTTGCCTGTAATTAGAAAGACCTTGAAGGATCAGTGCATGAGCCATATATGCTCAAGGTGGAAATTCTTTTGAAAAAGCATATTTTAACCCAGTTTAATGGCAGGTCAGCTCAGGAAGAATAGAAAAGGCACATTCTGTATGCAGAATGAGTGCAGAATATATCTGATTCTTTGTTATTCTTCTAGGTTTTTAAAAATCCATCTGCAGCCATCTACTGAGTGCTCTGGGCACTCTTGATGATGGATTAAGAATTACAATATAAGCTTTGACAAAACACTTCTTACAAATGTATCTCCATGTTCTCACAACTTCCTTAAAAGCTATAGAAAGGAAGGAAAAAAATATGGGCTGGGAGAAAATTAGTCCATTTGATGTCTAGGAAGCAACTAACTCTTTACAATTACCATGATCCTTTTGACATAGTGCCATTATAGTTAGCATTTGCAAGAAATACTCACAGAGGTAAGGACAGGGCCTGTGTGTGTTTTGAGGGAAGTGGTTTGATATGAACAATTTAAATAGAAAAAAAACCCCCAAAACTGTCCAGGAATACTGGGTATGATTTGTTCAGTTGGTCATGCAGGCTTTTTTGGTTTTGTTTTTAAGATCTTCTGTGGCCCTGTAGAATATTAGGCTGAAGCTTTTTCCATAGGTTGCACTGAATTACCTGAAGTACCTGAATTCTTCTGCAAAGATCTATGTAGCTGGAAACCTCTGTGTAAAGTGTACCTTTAAGCTGAGAACTCTTTAAGGGCCACGAGGATGCTGAGGGGCTGGAGCACTTCCCATACAAAGACAGGCTGAGAAAGTTGGGGCTGTTCAGCCTGGAGAAGAGAAGCTGCGTGGAGACCTCAGAGCAGCTTCCAGTGTCTGAAGGGGGCTACAAGGATGCTGGAGAGGGACTCTTCATCAGGGACTGTAGCGACAGGGCAAGGGGTGATGGGTTCAAACTGCAACAGGGGAAGTTCAGGTTGGATCTAAGGCAGAAGTTCTTCCCTGTGAGGGTGCTGAGGCGCTGGCACAGGGTGCCCAGAGAAGCTGTGGCTGCTCCATCCCTGGCAGTGTTCAAGGCCAGGTTGCACAGAGCCTTGGGTGACATGGTCTAGTGGAGGTGTCCCTGCCGGTGGCAGTGGGTTGGAACTGGATGATCTTAAGGTCCTTTCCAACCCAAACTATTCTGTGATGCTATGATTCTTTTTTTCACTTAAAAATTTAATAAGTATTTTAAATCCTTATAAATGAAAATACCTGGTCTTCAGCTTTCACACTTCAAGCTAAGTATGACCATTAATAGAAACAAGATTTTGCAAGTGCCCAAAAGTCTGCAGACTTTGGCCACAACAGCTTTCTGTCTTGGACACACATTTCACTTCCTTCTTCTAAGTGCTACATTGAAATCTTCTAAGGTCTATTTTCATAGAATCATAGCTCCAATAGCTCCATGTCCTTCTCATATTGAGGACACCAGCACTGCACACAGTGCTGCAAGTAGGGTCTCACGAGAGCAGAGCAAAGAGGCAGGATCCCCCTCTTTGTCCTGGTCATGCTGCTTTTGATGCAGCCCAGTATATGTTTGGGTTTCTGGGCTTTCTCTCATCCATTTTCATAGCATACAAATATGACTGTTTATGATTGCTTAAAAAATAAACAGAATCTATTTCAGTGCAGTGCCTCAAGGTTAGTTTGGGCTAGCCTTCCTTTTGCCTGTTTTTGCTTTGTCTGTGTGTGCCATTGTCCTGTTTTTGTAATGTGTCTACAAAAGACACAATTTGTTTATACAGTCTTTCAAGGCTCTGCGCTGATAGAACTTTGTTAAATGTTAGGCAACAAGGAAAGCCTGCTTTACTGTTAGACACGCATTAGATTCCAGCTCCCAAAATGACAAGTTTTCTCTGTATCTTTTGAGCTGAAAATTTGGCCATATATGATGTAGTTATTAATGAGAGATTGGGGGGAAGGAAGAGTTTCTACTCAGAAGTTTTTATTGCAGGGTGCTCGAAGAACAAGCTGCTAACCTGGGCTTATTTGTGATAGACACAAGTCACATTACACAAAATGTGGGAGTCTTCCAGGGACCAGAGATGTTCCTTTCTAAGCACCTGATAAGTAGATGTGACACGTACCCAGGTAATGCTTAACATAATTACAGCTGGTGGATGGATAGTGACAGTCGAATGCCAGTTGTCCATTTCCTCTCAGGAATTCTGTAGGAAACCAGGCATGAATTTATTTCCGTAACTGTGTTCATTTCTTTTCACGTTTTGATGCTGTGTTTCACCAAGTCGTTCCTTGGCTGGAAAACGAAGATAATTTTGAGTTTTCCCACTCTTCATTCCTGAAATGTCAGACACTCAAAATATCTTACGCATCATCTTGTCCTCTAGATGTTCATAGCCTGAAAGTATCATTTTATTTCCAGATGAATTTGTCTTTTTCGGTGGTTCACAGGTTTTATTCGGCGAGCTTTACCGAAGAACATCATCAATGGAAAAATTTTCTCTCTTTTTATTTAGCCTTTATTTAGGTAAGGTCACTTTTGACTTCTTAAAGGCTGCCAGGTGAAGATCTAGATGAGATTTCTTGAAAGGCATGACAGCGAAGCTTCTTCGAGCTCTTGTCTTTTCCATTGCTCCTTGCTTCTGCAGTGCAACCTCTTTTGTGAAACCAGGTTTCTTTGAGATAGGCTTTTTCTTCTTGTCTAGTTGGCTTGAGGGTATTTTCAGTTGCTGTTTTGGAGTCTGTCATTTGCATCTTCTGATGTTGGACTAATCAGGAGGTGTTTTCTTGTTGTGGTTTCTGTTGTATCCTGCCAGTATCTGTTTTCCAAAGGTGTAATTTCCCAAATGGAATTTACAATTGCTATATACTTAGAATTGCTGTAACAGACCGCTGAAATTCTTTACTGAGTTTCTACTGTTCCTGAAGTCCTTCAAATACAGAGATTTCTGCAAAAACATTGAAAAGTAAAATAGCTGTTGTAGTTGAGACACGTTGTCATCATGAGACATGATCAAGTACAGTGGTAGAAATATACTTATTCATCTATATGCTTATTGCTCCATCCCTCACAGTGTTCAAGGCCAAGCTGGATGCGCCTTAGGTGACATGGTCTAGTGTGAGGCGTCCCTGCCCATGGCAGGCGGATTGGAAGTGGATGATCTTAAGATCCTTCCAGCCCAAACCATTCTATGATTCTATATTAGCCATCACAGAATTGATAGTCTGTGGTATCAAACAACAAACCTGTTGTTCGACAGGTTTGATACAAACCTGTATCTATTTGACTGCTGGACACATTGGCTACCCTTTGAATTGTGAAACAATAGTTCAATATTTTCATGCTTTTCAAATTCAAAGTAACTTGGACAGCTGCTTATATATGCTTTCAAGAAGCAAAGATGCAGCTATAGGTACATGTCTTCAGGGAATTTTAGAAATTTAGCCATATGCTGAGTGTTACCAGGTTCTTTACGTGTCTGTAAGCAGCACAGAAGATTTAGGCCAATGTTTTCTATACTTTTTATTAGTGTCACTGTTTCAAAAATAAATATGAGACTATATTCAGAACACAGCTTTGCTTTGCATGTGAATGTTTTTGTCATGAGAAGAGTACAATCTATATATGTGAAATACCAGCAGCGTTGCCTCCCATGTGCTGTTGGGTAGGAGGTGACACTTTGAAGATTGTAATAGTTTTGGCAAAAGGTATTCTGTTGAGCAACATCACAGGGTATGGAAAGACTACATGCTGTTAGGTGGTGGGGTTAATTGGTGTGTAACAATGAATGCAAACATCTGACATTCTCTGGAAGTAGAGTCATGCTATGGTTTTGGTGGTAGATGTATTTAGAAGATAAAATAGACAAGCTTTGAAGAAGTTCAAAGTGGTTTTTGTTTGAACCACATCTAACAATGATGTGTACCTCACCTGAATTAAATTAGCAACCAAGAAAATACTTTTTTCATCCTGCTTTCATTGAAAAGTCCACTGGAATTATTTTTGAAGTAGCATTTGTACAGGGTTGTTTTGGGAGGAAGAGGGAAACATGCTGTCTAGTAAAGATGATTATTTTCTTACTCAATTCTATAAATCACTTTTTAGAGTCATGTTGGTGTTAACCCTTTTCATTCCTCATGGTTCTTCTGCCATATAGGGCTAGTCTTGAGTGAAATCCGTGTTGTACAGCATGGATCCCATAACGTGACTTCATAATTGCATATTGCTCTGGGCATTGACTTTTCATAACTCTGCTTCTTATTACAGAAAAATATCATGAGTAGAAGCCATGTGTCCTGCATAGCTTTACTGTATTGTTACGCAGCATGTTAATGCTAGAAGTAAGGCCTTGATGGAATTACTCTAAACAAGACCAGATGCTTATACAAGCATTTCTTAAACTCTGACAATGGGGATTGCTTAATTCCATCAGTCATAAATTTGTTCCAAAATCTAGTATGTGCAAGATATATATAACAGGGGATTAAAAAAACACCAAAGCTTTAAAGGAAATCTATACGTAATTCTTGTTGCAGTTGGGTTGAAGCTGTTGTGTAAAGTAGTTGTCCTTCCATTCAGTTTGAATAAAGGAGCAGTTAATTCTCTTTTGTTCAGCCATAGCAAAAATAAAAGCTGAACGCAGGCCAGGATAAGAATGAAAAGGTTTATCATTTTTAAGCTAAATCTTTTCATGGGAAATGATAAAGCACATGCAGGAAGTAGGGTTGCCGTGAGAAAGGGGAGAAGGAAAAGGAAATGCAGCTGAATCAAAAGCAAAGAAGCCGAAGTCACAATGACCTTTGAGAAATTAAAGTGTTGGGTTGAGTGCTGACTGCGGGGGTTTATACTCCTGAGTTTATGTATCAACGACATTACACTGAGGTGTTTGTGCTTCTATTATCAGTTTTTCCTCTCCAAGGGACTAATCTGAAATCTGCCAAATTTGACTAACTCTTTCATCCAAGAAGTGAGCAACAGTAACCTGAGTCAGACCCTGACCAGCTGGTAACCAGGTATTCCAAGACTGTCTTCTATAGTAGCTCAGTAGAAGGTCGTCAGGAATAGTAACCCATAAGAAGACATTCAAAAATGACATTCAAGGGTATATTGGAGATGTGTGTTTCTACTTGTTGGCTTGCCTCCAGGATTGGCTGCTTGGACTGTGGAGTCAAAATGAGCATTCGGATGATCTAACAGTTCCCACTGCAGAGTGCAGATAATAAATCTGCAATTAGTAATTCACGCATTGAGTCCATTGAGGAGGCCAGCTGGTTTGTAGTTAAAAGTTGTAACAGCAGGGAACTTTCCACACTCTTCAGGCTGCTCTGCACCTAATCAGCATCACTGAGGGGTGGGGAAAACAACCCAGTTTTAATATTCTAGCCTCATTTTTCAGCTGTCAGAACCAGTTATAGTTTTCTCTTATAAACTGAAAAATGTTGACAGTATAAATGGTTGGATCAGATTTGCTATTCTTGTAAAAGGGTACAATTCCATTGATTAATACAGTAGCATCAAAATTACCTGTAAGTATCATTACACTGTTAAGGTTTTTGTGTGCTATTTGGAAATGTGACCTTACAATGAAAATGATCAATTTTATTTGCATTTCTTCTTTATTTGCATCTCTTTGCCATCTCATTCCTGTATTTGCAATTGAACCTGTCTATAACAATATTTGAATGGTTAAGATGGTAATTTTCCAGGTTGAGGAAATCCTTACTTTGGTAAAATGAGTTAAAGTTGAGTAAAGTCGTCTTTATTTTTCATTCTATGCTAGGCAACACTTAGAGTTTTGACACCTGGAAAAATAATGATACTAGAAGAAGACTGAGACAATCTATGATTGATACTCAAACCATGGTGGCAATAGTATCACTTTCCCACAGAAACTAAGCGAGAGAGTTCTTAAAAATATATTGCAGGTAAACCCTTCAAGTCAGCTTTCCTGTCATCAACACAGATAACTTGTCTTCTTTCTGAGCTAATCCTGATGTTTTTTCCCCAGTCAGCCAAGTAACATAGTTACTGAAAGTCACATTGACCAAATCTAACTCTGCTAACTTTCAACGTAAGAAAAGTTGAGGAGTGTATTCTCTGCCAGCATTGTACTAGCCTAGAGGAAAGCACAAACGCTAGCCAGATTGCCAGCAAAGGAAGTAAGAATTAAGATGCCTTTTGGGAAATCTGGGAAGCTGTAATATTGGAGACCAGGAGGCTGATTTGTCAAAATAAGTGGGACATATAAAGCAAATAATGAAGACATAAACCAAAATTTACTTAAGAGTAAGAAGTGCTGAATATGAAATTCCTCAGTTACCTGTATTAGATATTTGCTGCTTTGTTTGTGCAAACCTTGGGCTTCCGTTTGCCTACCTCAACGTTTCAATAGTTGTTCCCTTTTGTACAGACTTCTTTAGGATGTGGGGCTTCGTTAGAGTGGCAACCTTTCTAACTGTGAGACTTCAGCAGGTACTTCAGTGATGTAGTGTTTTCGGTTCTCCCCAAACTACTTCTTCACTTCGTTCATGTCTTCAAACTACCATTTCAGAAATACTCCAGATAAAATAACTTGACAAAAAATGCCCAGAATTAAATCTGGCAAAGAAGAAATAGTTTAACAGATGTTACCTGTGTGGCAGGTAGGTCTTTCAGAGGCAGCTTCCACTACATGCTGTTTCTGCCCTAATGGACAGTTTAAGGGTTCCATCACATTTAATACTTTCTTTCTTGACATTCTCCTTTGTTCATGTCAGACAGTGAAGTAAATCCTTTTGTGAACATGAAACCTGCAAATAAAGGAAACAAGAGAATTATGAATCCTGGGGGAAAAAACTTATAAAGTAGTAGTAGCACAGAAGTGACCAGAGCTGTCAGAAATCCATTGATACAAGAGAACAAGTGCAACAGATGAGTCTGACATAGTTTTTCCAGCAAACTTTTCTAATTGCAGTTGTTATGTTTGGAGTTTTTAAAATCCAATATTGATGAAATTGGCATGAGTCTGACATCTGCTGCACATTTTTCCATATAAAACAGCTGAACTACTCCTAGGTCTACGTAAGAGACAAATATTGTACAAAGTGTGAGCCTGTATCCAGACAAGAAAATGAGATGTCTTTTCATTTTCAGTGTATGCATAGATGTCTGGAATTGAAACAGACACAAAAGAAAAGAGACAGTGAGTAATTCCTGTCTCTCTTTTGTTAAGAGAGACAGCTTGGTTTGCTGTCTGTTATCAGACAGCTTGGTCAGCAGTCAGCACAAATAAGTTGCAGAAGGGAATTACAATCAAGACACTCATGTTCTCCCACTCAGCCCAAAACAACTTAAAACACTGTTAATTCCAACATACATCTCCAGAAATGATGTGTAAAGGAAACCAGAACCCTAGTGAAGATGCCAAGATGAGGATAATTAGCCATGTCATCTTTTCAAATGTTAATTTTATTTAAGGACTGTACCATTCATAACTCAGTTGTTTTCTTTGGAAGGGATTAAATAGAAATTATTTGTATAGCTTTCTTTAGGTGATTATGAAAATATTTCTTGATAGAAAATTACCTGGTTTTTGAGTAACCTCATCTTCTATGGTGTTTATTACATACCTGGCACTGTGGTATCTTAAAACTACCTCCAAAAGTAATTAAAGAAGTTCCACACTTGGGTAGAGGCTTCATCCTGACTCAGAAGCATGCTGTTTGCTACAGCACATATTTTATTTCCTGCAATGTGTTGGCTTTGTCTAGGAAAAATTGCCAGTTGAATGAGAAGTGGCTCATGGGACAGGATGTGCTGGCCCAAGGTAACACAGAAGTTGCAGTTGCTGATTACTTACTACAGCCTGGTTCACCATGATGTATCTTAATGTTTTAACAGACTCTGCTTCAGCAGTATCTTGTAAACGGTGTGTAGACAAATAAAGTATTTAAAATGTTGGATTTGACATTGTGGAACATACTAATTGGGCCTTTTTTAAACATTTGATAATTTAACATATTGATCAACTTGTATCTGAATGTCTAAACCATGACCTTACCCAAAGATCCAAATGTGGATCTTGGTTCCATTGCAGAACTAAGAGCAATGGAATCATCCCTTTGTGTCGGCTTCACTGGGAGGATTGCACATCTCTGGCCTAAACCATCACTGCCATCATGATAGCCCCCCTGGGACTGCTGTGAAATACAAGTCATGGGCAAGCATGACATATAAACCTTCATTTTAGGGACTGAAGGATGGACTCAGTATTTTTTGGTGTCTGGAGCGTGAGGGTTGGACTACAAGATCTGCTGATGTTCCTACTTGTCTTATTTTCTGTTTTCTTGCCATAGACTTTTGGTATCTTTTTTCCACTCCCACTCTGGCTCTTTACATACAGTGAAACCCTCTTTGCCCTTTTCTTTTGAATATTCCTATAAAGGTTGGGAACCATTTTGGAGTCTTATTTTTCTCTACTCATAGCTTTATTATCCTTGAGGTTCTTACCATTAAGAAAGGTCCTGTGACATCTTTACCTGCATTTAAGGCATAGTCATATTTTTTCTTTATTCTGTTTCTCTGTATTGTTTTTGGGATGAGATCACACAACATTGACAATGATGATGCCCCAGTGATTTAGATACTAATATTACAGTTTTAATAGTATTCTGTATTTCCTTCCACCTAATGTCTTATCAAGATTTTTAGGTACTGGCTGCATATTGAACAAATGTCTTTATTCAGTTCTCCTTGATGACTCCTTCATTATTTTTTTTCACCAGGATCTTACAACTAATTCCGAAGTTATCAGTGCACATGAGTAGTTTAAATTGTTCTTTCCAATGTGCACCACCTTGCAATTTTCTACATTCAATTTAATCTGGTCATCATATCATCTGATTGTTTTGTTATAATAGGTCCTTGTGGAGCTCTTCAGAATCATTAGCTCAAAGGTTCCTGAGCATTTTATCCTGCTGCCTTTCTTGTCAATAGAGTAACATGCAACACTTCAGCAGGAGTTAGGAGATCAATCCACTACCCCAAAGGGAAAGTCTTAGGCAAGCTAATAGAAATAAAACCAGTAGGCAGCCACATATGTTATTATTAAAATCACATTTCTCTTATTAAAACATGACCTTTTTTCTATGGGTTTTTCTATTATACCTAACATAACCATTTATTTTTGGATGAACTTTAGCTGACCGTTCAAAAGGGTAAGAAGCTATGGAAAATGCATGTTTTTCTACATGGCATCGTGTAAGTCTCTTCCATAAAAGTACAGTCACAATCAACACTAAAATATATTAATGTGCTTGAATAACAAAATGTACTTTCAAGGAGAACATCAAGGAGATGATCATAAATTCTAGATAGACGCTATTAATAGACCCTGTTAATAGACCCTATAAATAAACTGATACAAGATATTCCTAGAATATGATAGTATTGAATGATTTCTGGCTTGCTAGATGCTGACTCAGCCTTGATTCATTTGCAGTGTACGTTTACCCTTATATCTGAAGTACCTGTAGTACCCTATCAGATCCCTTATTGCTCTTGGCTTTTGACAGTTTTCCATCTGACTACTTCTGACTTCTGAAATTTTTACTTACTTGCACTTACATGGCAATGCTTCTGTTCTCACTAAGCTGCATGGTACACAAGTGATTCTATTTTGAACTTTTGAATGAAGCAGTTTTTGAAGGTGTTTGGATTTTGGGTTGGTTGTTTTGGTTTGTTTTGTTTTCCCAGGCAAATGTTTAGTTTCCGTTGTAAACTGAAGCTGTTGTCTTTCTGTTTGCGTTCTTTACCCAATGTTTCAATCTATTTGCTGATTGATTCAGGAGAATCTTGAAAACTTCTTAAAGGGCAAGTTATTCTAACACGAAAAATAAAATTCACCTGAACTCCAGGCTTTAATACTGCTTTAAATGAACATTGGAGTCAATCTACTTCTTGCTATGTAAGATTATATATAGTTTAATAAGGTTATCATCCAGTAAACCACTTGGAATTAATGTACTTTTGGGGACATTTGCAGGCACAGGTTGCTACACGTGTCATTAAGGCCATGGTTATTCTTTCCCTACTTGTGCATCCAATATTAGATTAGTAATGAAATTAAATAATCGATTTTATTAATATTTTCATTACCTAATTATACATAAAATCAAATCCAAGAGGTTTTTATCTATGGAATCATGAACCTCCCATCACATCCATATTTATCACTCACACTAGGTTGAACTCAAATGCTGTGTGGTACAGGTTGCGTATGTAAAAAGGAATAGAAGAAGCTAGAAATTAAATCAAAATGGTGTTAATTGCTAATAAATGCAGGATGTGCGTCTGGAGTGACATTTTGTTTGTAGGTAGAGCCAAGATTCATGTTATTTGGATGTTTATAGTATCTACAAACTTGGTTGCCTTTACATATTCCTTCCATTTTCGGTGCTACAAAATGTGGAGGTGGAAAATCAGAAACTCAGTTTGATGCCCTATCCTCTCTATCATCATTCTTGAGATAGCAATAGCAAGCAGCTATGGGAGAATACTGCATTGGACAGAATCTAGCTGTTCATATAAGCTATTAATTTGCTTCAAATGCACGTGAGGTATCATAGAAGGAAAGGTTCTTTCTTACTCTGAATGCTGGCTATCGCCTTACAAATAATATCAAGATGTAGCCTGAGAACAAAGCATTTTTCAGACTGTCAGGAATGGCAGGATTTCAGAGAGCACAAATACACTCCCGCTCAAAAATCCACACAAGATGCCAGTCAATTCTTTTCGTAAAAGAACTGTCTGCTTGCCCGTTGTGAACAAAGCACCAAGCCACAGTTCACAATTGGATACTAGATGGGAATATTTTTCTTTACTATTTTAAATAACAGCCCCACGAGAACTCCATTCTGTCTTTCATGATTAAAACATTTCTACAGAGGGAGTTAGAGATTGAAATCTATTCATTATGGAAACTATTTTCGTGTTGTTGGGGCTTCTATGAAAGATTTCAAGTTTCCACACCATTTATTAAGCAATAACATCACAAGAGAGAAACCCCAGGAATATTTTAGATTAGAGGAAATCTAATAAGGACCTTCAGAATTGGGGTGAACATGTTGTGCTGGAGATTTGAGAATGTTTCAAAGAAATCTTATCATGGCTTTAGAAAGAGGGAATAGTCCCCTTGCCCCTCCCTGCCATACTGTCCACTGGGACCAAAGTCATATCGTTGCAATTAAATCCAAATTATTATGAGTCATATGGTGACTTTCCGTTCAGTAATGGGAAACAACAAGCATGTTGGAGCAATAGTCAGCGAAAGGATTCACTGAACTGGAAAATGCAGTTTGACTGTAAACTCCGAATCATTTAAAACCTATGGAGATGTGATGATGGGCTTTGCTGGCATTTTATGGAGTGGCATTAAAAGCTGTCATCCGTTTAACAGTAATTTTGCTGGAAGATACAGCAAGTGAACAATGTAAAAAAACCCAAGGGGAAAAGGAGATAAAAGTATGGTTTATTTTGCATTTGATTGCCCTGTGAAAAGGTCAAACATAGTCCTGTGACCCACTGCGCGAGAAGCCCACCTCTTTTTCCAGGGCAAAGTGATGCATTTTTCTTTCTGTGACTAACACACCAATATCCAGGCAGAGAGCTGGGCTTTAGGTTTTTGTTTTATCAGAAAAAATAAGAAAGAAAGGTACTGGGAAGTTTCTCCCTTGCTTATTTGTGCATACTGTGACTTTAGAGCTTGGAGAAGAAAAGAACTGGAAATTGTTTGTGCCCAGAACCGATGCAAGGTAGAACCGAATGCTGTTTCACCCACCGTAATGTACTTCAGTCCATGTCCTAGTGTGCTTGTGGAACCTGTCAAATGTCAGTGATATCCTGATGGTCCACAGTTGTCTAAGTGGAGCTTGTGGAAGCCTACTAATTCTCTGCAATTGTTCAGGGTGATGAAGACGATGATACACTTAATAAACGGTTAATACATCATTCTTAGCTGTGTTAGCATAGCTGCCTTGTCAAGCAGGGGCTACATTTCTTTCTTCATTTGTTCTGCTTTAGTCTATTTCTCTAAAATATCACCGTTTCCTTTAGCTCAGTTGTTTTCTGGGAGAGCCATCACCAGTAATTCTGAAAGAGAATGGGAATCATACACACAGCATAGAAGAAAATGGCTTGGGCCTCTGTTTCACATAGACGTTTGGGGTTATTATTTTATGCTATTTTATTTTATTAAATTTATGTTATTTTATGCTATTTTATTTTACTTTAGTGTTACTATTAAACAATTACTGTTTAAGGCTTAAGATTTTCAAGGACTCAGTAAGAGAGATCAAGCACATTTTTTTATCTATTGCCTTTGGCTTTGCCTCTTGGCTTTGCTAATCTATATTTATTTGCTTTTATTTTTAGCATGTGATCAGAAAAATCTCTGCAAAATCATTTTGAAAAGGTTAATGTGTGTGTGTGAGTGTGTGTAGGGGAGTATATGATGTACCTTTATTAAACCACACACTACAGTTTCATTTCTCTGATATTGTTCAAGGCCTCTACAGACAGGAGCTTCCTTTCTGTTATTATCCACCTGCTCTGGATGCTTTTCTCTCTGTTAGAGTTTCCCATAAGCAGTAAATTTCATCTGAAAAAGGTAATGTTTAATTAAAAGATTCAGCATTTGCCCAGGGCAAGCTCAGTGGCCAGAAGGCTGCAGCTACCCAGCACAAGGCAGGGCTGTACGGGAATACTTGTGTTAGATCAAATGCTAGAAATTAAAGAGTTGCATTCACCTAAAGGAAGAGCTGTACTAATTATCATTCCTCAGACCAGTAGAACATATCTATAGCATGAGAGCAATAAAAATGTCAAGAGGAACTCCTGCAAAATTAATCCTGTCAGGAACCTGCCATTAGCAGTCAGAGGCCTCCTTCAGCTGTCACTGGTAAGTTCCTGGAACTGATCAGTAATTAGCCAAATTGGCAATCTGTTTCATCATAGAATCACAGAATGGTTTGGGTTGGAAAGGACCTTAAAATCATCCAGTTCCAACCCTTTGCCGTGGGCAGGGACACCTTCCACTAGAGCAGGTTGCTCCAGCCTGGCCTTGAACACTGCCAGGGATGAGGCAGCCACAGCTTCTCTGGGCACCCTGTGCCAGCGCCTCAGCACCCTCGCACTAAAGAACTTCTGCCTTAGATCTAACCTGAACTTCCCCTGTTTCAGTTTGAGCCCATCACCCCTTGTCCTATCGCTGCAGTCCCTGATGAAGAGTCCCTCTCCAGCAGCCTTGTAGCCCCCTTCAGACACTGGAAGCTGCTCTGAGGTCTCCACGCAGCTTCTCTTCTCCAGGCTCAACAGCCCCAATGTTCTCAGCCTGTCTTCGTACGGGAGGTGCTCCAGCCCCTGATCATCCTCGTGGCCTCCTCTGGACTTGCTCCAACAGCTCCATGTCCTTCTCATGTTGAGGACACCAGCACTGCACACAGTGCTGCAAGCGGGGTCTCACTTGAGCAGAGCAGAGGGGCAGGATCCCCTCCCTCGACCTGCTGCTCACGCTGCTGTTGATGCAGCCCAGCACAGGGGGGGTTTCTGGGCTCAAGCACACACTGAAGCGGCTCATGTTCAGTTTCTCGTTGACCAACACCCCCAAGTCCTTCTCCTCAGGCTGCTCTGAATCTCTTCTCTGCCCAACCTGTAGCTGTGCCTGGGATTGCCCTGACCCAGGTGTAGGACCTTGCACTTGGCTTGGTTGAACTTCATGAGGTTGGCATTGGCCACCTCTCAAGTGTGTCAAGGCCCCTCTGGATCCCATCCCTTCCCTCCGGCATATCAAACGCACCACACGGCTCAGTGTCATCAGCAAACTTGGTGAGGGTGCATCAATCCCACTGTCCATGTTGCTGACAAAAAATAGGACATAACAGTGCAAGGCAGACGGAAAGATAATAAAGAGATCTATTCTTTCACTGTGCATCAACGTTTGCCATTCAAATCACACTTCTTACTTCTGTATTTCCTAGAGCTATATTTTATAGCATTGTTTATTTGCATTTCAACATGCTTTTTTACTGTTTCCATTTGCAAAAGCCCCAGAACAGTAGCAGAATGACCTAAATTTTGTTTTGAAAAATAATATAAAGAATACTTCTGAAAAGGAGAATAATTTACTTGGAGGATTTTCTGATATTAATCAGGGGTGGAAATACCTTAACTGGATCAGTCAGTGTGCCCCTTTCCAGACAAAATGATTCCTTAACACATAAATACCAGTGTTGCAGCCATTTGAATTATAAATTGCTTTTCTCATTTCTCTGGATAGACTGTTCCATGCTCTGGGAGAGTGCATGAACTGAAGGTATGTCCACTGCAGGGTACAGACAAACCTGGACTCCCAGCAGGATAGTCATTCATGTGAAGTTGTATCAAATTAAGAATTGTGAAAGTATGATTTTTACTTGGATCTAGACCAGTGTAAGTTCACTGAACTGAATGAAGTTCCTATTTATTCATGACAATGAAGAAGAGAAAAAACAGGAATAGAAGGGGAAGAGAGAGGATGAAAAGATAACAAACAGCAAATAGAGAAAGAGTAAGGGAGGACTGGAAGGCTTTTAAATCAGATTTTGAAATTTTTAATATCTGGGCCTAGGTAGGGAGCATGCAAGGAGGAATTAAAAGGAGGAGAAGGTCATTAAACACAGGAGGCAAAATTAAAAATCAAGCTGAATTGTCAAATGTGCAACAAGTTTCATGGTGCTCTTTACTATCATGTCCTTTGAGCCTAGGATGGAACCCAGCTGCTCAGAGCTCAAGAGTTCAGAATATTCCTCAGCAGTTGGTAATAAGACTATGGAAAACATGGTCACATGTAAATGGAAGTAAAAGCCAGAGCATAAAAAGAAACTTTTTGTTGCAAACCCTTTGCATTCTGAAAGCTGTCAGAGACTTAGATGATCTACAGAGATGACAGAAAGCTTGAAACAATATAAATGATGCTCTTCATAATTAAGAATTAAAGCTCTGCAGCTCCTTCCTCAAGGCAGACAAAGAATGGTTCTAAATAGGTCATTTTTGTTCCACATGAAGTCACCAAGCCCCCTTCTGCCTAGCATTGTCCCCATCAACATGTGAGTCCAGTGCTTAAGAGGATAGAATATTTAATTCTCAGAATAGAGTGGTATTGCACAATTACATGAATTGGGAACATCCATACCACACTTTTAATGTCCTTGGTTTCCTAAGTCCTTCGGAAATGGGAACAATCTGTTTATAAAATTCAGGCTTCATTAAGAGAAATGACTCTTTGTAAAGCTGTTTCCTAGACATCAGCATCTTCCCTGTGGCAGCTTAATTACAGAATAGCATACTTAGTTATAACTAATTTCTTATTTAAGAATGAGGACACAAAATCAAACTCTCACCAAAATGAAGACAACCTGTAGCTGGCTCATTTTGTTCTCAAGGGGTAAAAATTCGTAGGCTATCTGATAAACTTTATTAGAATTTCCCATTCTGTTGCTAGAAAGAAGAAAGTATTGTGAATAATTGGAAAGTAGTGTGTGTGCTGGTGAGTTATTTGTCTTGATAGCACATATCACATTTAAATACATGCTCTTTCAGTCAATACATGCTCCACAATGAGGGAGAGTATCCCACAATAATAAGATACTATAACCTCTTATGTGGCAAGTGGACAGAAAAACTGAAGGTTAAGTTATGATTTCCTTGTAGAACAGCAGAATCTGCTCTGTCCTAATCCCCTAAACTCAAACCAGGTGAATATGGTCATGTCTTCCTGAGCTATTGATTTCATTCCAGTTAGAAAACTCGTAGCGACTTTCCAAAAATGTTTGTTTGCCTCACTAGGAAGGAAAAGAGCAGAATTAGGGCTTCAAGGTAGAAGTTTCTGACCTAAAACAGTCGGGGAAGGTTACCACAGAAGCAGCTACGGATCTGGAAAGGACTTCACTCAGGGCTCCTGGCTTTTATAGTGCATCCATCCCATGATTAGTTACTGCTCTTCTGTAGGTTTAACCAGAGTCAGATGCAATTTCCCATTGACATCTCTGAGTCTTCCCAGACACTTCAGTCAATAGGCTTTGTCCTATTGATCAGAATGGGCTTAAAGCCAGGCCCTTTGTTTTCCTGCATTTCTATTTTCAAGTAGGAGCTAGAGAGGCAGATCTGTCATCACTAATCTGCAGAATACAAGAGGCTGTGGAGAACTTTTTCCTTACCCTTTGAGTCTCTTGTAATCCCTGGCAATGCAGATCTCAGACACTGTGATATGATTATTGATGCTTTAAATCTCAATCACAAAGTAGACACTAAAGAAGAATGACAGGGAAGTGAAATTGGGCCCAAAATGTTAATAGAAAATACATGACCGAAGGTTTCGTATGGATTATTTGTGATTTGACACATAGGTTTTCTTCCATTTAATGATGTACTTCTGAAATCCAAAGATGTCCAAATGAATCCCAGACACATCCATTTTCAGTTGCTGAAACTTAGGAATTCTGTATCTGGAGTCTCTAGCACAGCCCACCACCTCTCTGTTGCCTTTCTGAGTGCTCAGAAACATATATTCCAGGCTGCAGGTTCTGTGTACCACTGTATCTAGTGGCACCAAATCTAGTGGCATGCTGTTTCCTGTCACAACTTGGCTGCCCTTAAAATAGAAGAATCATAACATATTTTATGTTAGAAGGACTTCAGGAGGGCAGATGGTCCAACACCTCCCACGCCAACAGCTTTCTTAAAGTGGAGGTAAATTGCTAGCAGAAAAGATCTTTGTGGAAAACAGTTTATATACACAGTTTGGGAAAAAAACATTTTGGGTTCAGCCCTTAAGAAAGGAAAGTGCTCAGCATCTTACAATATTAGATCTAGAACTGTTATGGCAAGTGACATTTATTTCAAGTGAACGTGTTCACAGCATCCCAAGAAATGGGACTTTCTACTCACACTCAAACTTTCATTATTTTCCATCAATAGATGGTGCTGGATTTCAAGTAAGTGTTATAGAAATAAACTAGTAAGTCTGGCAGATAGACTCATCTTGGGACTATACATGAAAGAGATGCCTAATATTTTAGCCACATGTGATATATTTAAAAAATGGTATATCTGCAAGTTTCTGAGCTATGGAGTAATTAAACAAAATACAAAAGAGAATGAGAACCATTATCCAGCATCCAAAATATCAGCTAGTTTCTTTTCTCCCTTTGATATGTTTATTAAAATAATCCAAGATGCAGAAGTTGCTGTGTAACGCTGTAATTCTCAGCAGGATAGCTGTGGTTTTTTTATTAGTGCAATAAGGCTTTACACTGTTACCTTTTTAGTTTAATATTTTTTTGTAATAGGTTACAGATAAACTGATCTCCTGTTTCCATTTCTAGACTTTAAGAAATCTCAATATTGGTCCAGAACAATTAGTTGATAAAAACAGAATGCAAAGACTATTCATGGTATTACCACATGAGCAGAACAGGCTGTTCATAATCTCTGCAGTTTCTTTAGGACTGGAAAAGAGTGAGTTCATTAAAAGCTATGAACTTATTTATAGGAAAAACCTGTACAAGGTCTTAAATTAGGCAGCCAAACATAAAACTCTGTTCCTCCCCATCTCCCACCCTGGCATGAATCTTGGGATAGCTTAAATACATATGCTAGAGTTAAAATCTGGGCTATAGAACCAGTTTGTCCTTCTGGAAGTGATTCTGATCCCAGCTGAAGGTGGACTCAGACACAAGGGTTTTTACAAGGGGTTCTTACAAAAAGCTTTGCTAAATGCGCATTGCAGCCTCTGTACCGTTCTGCTTGTCAGGACATTTGTCATGCAGTCCTTGTGTGTTTGTATTGCAGCAGTGATGCTCTTGTGAACACAGCAAAATCAGTTCTAAATTAGCTGGTTTGGCTGTTGCTGCCAGGCTCAACCCAGAATGACAGTTTAGGTGTTTATTTACTGGGTGCTTTTTGTGGCACAAACTGAGCTCCATATTTGTATAGCCACACATTTTGCATTTCCTATCTAGCATAAAATCAGCTGATTGATCAGTTTAAACTGTCACAGAATCACAGAGTCATCAGGGTTTGAAGGGGCCTCTGTAGGTCACCCAGTCCAACCCCCTGCCAAGGCAGGGCCACCCAGAGCAGGTCACACAGGAACGTGTCCAGGCGGGTCTGAATGTCTCCAGAGAGGGAGACTCCACAACCCCCCTGGGCAGCCTGTTCAGTGCTCTGACACCCTCAGTGTAAAGAAGTTCTTCATCATGTTGAGGTGAAACTTGTTGCGGTTTAGTTTACGGCCATTGCTCTTCATCATGTCGCTGGGCACCACTGGAAAGAGTCTGGCACCATCCTCCTGGCACCTGCCTGATCTGCATTGATGAGGATCCCCTCTGAGGCTCCTCTACTCTAGACTAAACAGGCCCAGCTCCTGCAATCTCTCCTCATAAGAGATGCTTCAGACCCCTGATCAGCCTTGTGGCCTCTGCTGGATCCTCTCCAGTAGCTCCTTGTCTTTCTTGTACTCAGGAACCCAGAACTGGGCACAGTGCTCTGGATGGGGCCTCACCAGGGTTGAGTAGAGGGGAACATCACCTCCCTCGACCTGCTGCCACACTCCTCCCGATGCACCCAGGATACTCTTGTCCCTCCTGGCTGCAAGGGCCAGCTCATCATTAACTTATCATCCACCAACACTACTTCTCAGCAGAACTGTTCTCTAGTAGGTCAGGTCCCAGCCTGTACAGTATGTGTCTTTAGATCATACCTAAGCTATGTATCTACAGTACTCACAGTGCAGAGGTATCCTCTGCTGTGCACAGAGCCTATTTCGATAGGATCATGAGTTGGTGCAGAGACCTTGACAGGACCTAGAATCATGCCATAGGGTTTCTTCACCAGAACACTTGGGTACTCAGCTTGTATTGCAGATCTACCTGGCTTTGGAGCAGGCATGCTCCTGCAGAGCTGAACACGTGCCTTTGATTTCAAGGGTACTTGCATCTTCTGATAAATGATGCTGTGGATCTATAGCCCTTTCTGGAAGCTGGGAACATTTTCTTCTCTGAATAGATCTTATCCAGCAGAGTGTTATTATTGTGAAAATAAGTCTTCTGTAAAGATACAGAAATCTCACCTTTGAGTACTGTTTTGCAAATCTGAAGATCACCTGGGGATATTACATCCTATTCTAGGTGGGTTATGAGGTTTTCGCCATTGTATGCCATCCTGCCTGGCTGAATTACATAGTCAGATAAGAAAGAAATTGTCTTCCCTTTCTCCTCAGTAAAGCTGTCATAATATGGGTTTGGGAGGTATGAAACATGTCCTCACATGAATATCTTAAGCCTAAGAAAGTAACTGCAAAACACTAGTTAAGCAGCAGGGATTCAAAACGTGCTTGACTGCAATTTGTAATGGTTGATTCACAGAAAAGTTGATAGACATTTTGGAAACTCCAGAGTTACCCTCACATTGATCATTTTTCTGTCTGAATTTGCAAAATGTAATTGCTTTTAAAATCTTGACATGAAGAGGGAAGAGTGGTTTCTGATGCCATTTTCAGGGAATGATATTAGAAAGCCATTAACAAGGTTTTTAAACCTGCAGTTCAGAAGGCAGCTCTATACATCTCAAAATTTAATATGGTTTTAATGAAGGTCTTAATTTCAGAATATACATAATTTCTTCTTGCAAATTAGCCGTTCTTAGTGAATCATTCTCTACATGGTATGCATTGTAAAGCCAGATTTTTGAGAATGGGTGATTTTGACTTTCTGGCTGCAAGCTTTTCACCTTCCACCGTTATTCCCATGGGATGCCAAGAACCCTCAACTCCCCCTGTCATTCACACAACCAAGCTCTGAGCATACTTAGATTCTTTGATTAAAAGTTTGTTCCTTCATTTGCTTTGTGCTCCCAAAGGCTTTCCTTCCAGGCAGCTCACATTCATTAAAGGCTGTGTGGAAAACACATGGGACAAATGTAATTCAGCAGTGCCAGTCCAGAATAGCAATGCACGTTCAGTGAGAACAAGGTGCAAGACAGTTGGCTTGTTGGGAGCTGTAAACCATCACCAACGTCTCCAGAGACAGCACAGTGTATCAGGGGATACTGAATCTCTCTTCTGTAGAAACAGAGTGACTTTAAAGTTTACTGTTTACAGGGTGAAATCATAGCATCTCTTTAACCATTACAAATCATTACACTACTCTTGAACTATATACAGTATAAAGTGTCATCTTCATTCCATTGCTTATTTCAGATAGTTTGGGGAGTTTCTATTGTATGTAACGGAAATGGGCTTTGGTCCTGTTTCTGCATTTACTGAGACACATGAAGTTTTGCCATCCACTTATGTAAAGGGCAAATTGGATTAAAAAAAATAATGAGTATTGTTTGGTGTATTTAGTAGTAAGTGAACTATCTCATGTAATAAATACCTCGTTAATAGCTAGCAAGTACTTATACATGTAAATTAGGAATGAAGTATAATGCAATTATTCATCTCTGCTCTAAAATATTTACATTCCTTAATTGAAATACAACTACAAGTGTGATTTGCAAGAAGCTATCGCAAATGCTACTTCATTTTTTAGACACGCAGATTTCCCAATAAGGTGATTCCGCAAAGAATGATTGATCTTGGTGAAACAAATTCTGCATCTATTGCCCAAGTGACTTTAAGGAACTATAAAATTAGGATATTTATTTTTTAATGTAAATTTTACTGAAGTTCTGTATTTTCATTCCCCTGTGCTGGGCACTGGTGAGGCTGCATCTTGAATCCTGTGTTCAGTTCTGGGCCCCTCACTACAAGAGAGACATTGAGGTGCTGGAGCGGGGCCAGAGAAGGGCAACGGAGCTGGTGCAGGGCCTGGAGCACAAGTGTGATGAGGAACGGCTGAGGGACCTGGGGGTTTAGTCTGGAGAAGAGAAGGCTCAGGGGGACCTTATCGCTCTCTACAGCTGCCTGACAGGAGGTTGCAGTGAGGGGGGGTTGGTCTCTGCTCCCAAGGAACAAGTGACAGGACAAGAGGAAACGGCCTCAAGCTGCACCAGGGGAGGTTTAGGCTGGAGCTGAGGAACAATTCCTTCCCCAGAGGGTGCTCAGGCATTGGAACAGGCTGCCCAGGGCAGTGCTGGAGTCACCGTCCCTGCAAGTGCTCACACCCCGTGTAGACGAGGCCCTCAGTGCCATGGGTTAGTGGTGGCCTTGGCAGTGCTGGGCAACGGTTGGACTGAATGAGCTTAAAGGTCTTTTCCAACCCGGCTGGTTCTATTATTCTATGATTCTATTTTCCCTGAAAGGCTGGAATTTCTTCTCTGTGTCAAGAAGTCATAGAAAATGATATATTTTATAAAAATACTTGTCCTAAGCAGTTACACTAGAAACTGCAAAGCTATTTGTAATCGATATGCAGATACCTCAAAAGTACACACAGTAGATATAAAAAGGGAAATTAGCCATCCATAGATATGTGTAGAAGCTTTTGATGCAGTTTTTCTGTGTTTGCAGAGAAAGAGATTTTTGCAGCTCGTGACAGGGCCGATTAACCTATAATCCAGCCTTTAATTTTCAGTCTGGATCCTCAGCTGTATAAGATAGGGCTCAAAATGAAAGCTGCAGAAAGCTCATGAGTCAACAGTCAGCAAATAGAATCCCAAGTCACACAAAAGCTTGAAGCATCCTAAATGCAAAAGACAACCATGAGGGTTGCTGACAATCACAGGTACTGCTGGGGCTGATTTGTCACTGCAGAGACCTCTAGTGCATGTGTTTTAAGCTTTGTTTTGTTTCATAGGTATTTTTTTTACCTGTTTTCTTAGGAAAGATGGATTGAGAGACTGCTTTTCCTTCTTCCCACAGAAAGGAGAGGTGATGGAAAAGGTTGTTTCAAGCCATTTTTGAAAGAGAAGGAGTTGGAGTTTGGGATGTGTGGTTTTAGGACTAGAAGGGATGCGACCCTTCTGAAGTCAAAAAGATCTTGTTTAATTTTTCATCTTAGTACGTATGTCAGTTTTGTACCCAAAATTTGCAATGAAAAGCACAAGTATTGCATTGTTTCTACTTTGGAAAGTTTTTCAGTATCTATGAAGGCCATTTCTCCTTTGGTATTATTGAACCAGCCACTAGTGTTGGATGGGTTAGGGCATTTAATTTCTTCCTCCTCATGCTACCACCAGGAGCCGAACACTCAGGAATAGGTCACAGAAGCTTTTTATATGTTGTCATCTAAACTGAAACCAGTATTGCTTTTAAGTTGCAGGGGTGATTGTTCTGGCCATTTAAATCATAGCATGCTATATGCAGCTGACGTTTGGGATATGTTTCTCTGCAGTCCCACATTTGTCCTGTTCTCAAGAACAAACTTACAGCTCCCATGCTCTTGGACATGATAGAAATAAAAGGAGAGACTGAGCTTCTAGGGAGTATTGAAAATAATGTAAGTAAGTTTGCAAAGAATCCTGCATGGAAAAATTACATCGAATTTAAGAGAGGTGAATACAGTGATATTCTTAGAATTTACCTGTTTCATCCATTTCCGAGTGGTGAATCACAGCCTTTGAATAAATGACCAGTGGACCTTTTTCTTGGAGGCCAAGGCAAGAGTGTGATTTTCCAAGAGTGAAACCCCAGAACCTTCAGACTTTAAAGTTTATTTTCTCAACATGTGTACAATTTAAAATTTTCTTTAATCAAAATTAGTTGTAGTGGCAATAAATGCAGAAGAAGAGTTATGTACCATGTAGCTTGAACATTTAATTGCTTTCTCAGAGCTATTCTTTAATATTGAAGAAAGAATATAAGGAGTCCTAAGAGCCCTTTTTACCAACTCATTGGTTTCTACAGTTTATTTCATTCCTTTCAGAAATTACACATATGTTGCCATTCAGTTATGCTTGGTGATGAGAGTTTTCTGTGGTTTAGAGCATGACTTCCCTAAGTGAATGTAAGGGAAAGCTTCCATGCCAAGAAGCTCTTTTCTGATGCTGTGGCTTTGCTGAGCCACAATGTCATGATATATAAAATGTCAGTAAACCAATGAAAATCTCTTGATACAGAGTAAAGGAATACTAAGAAATGTTTCTTTCTGCAGTTGATGGATACTTTCAAAGATCATAGAATCACAGAATCATAGAATGGTTTGGGTTGGAAAGGACCTTAGGATCACCCAGTTCCAACCCCCTGCCATGGGCAGGGACACCTCACACTAGACCATGTCACCCAAGGCTCTGTCCAACCTGGTCTTGATGAAGTCAGGGAGTCTTCATCAGGGAGTCCCTGACAAAGAGTCCCTCTCCAGCATCCTTGTAGCCCCCTTCAGACACTGGAAGCTGCTCTGAGCTCTCCACGCAGCTTCTCTTCTCCAGGCTGAACAGCCCCAATGTTCTCAGCCTGTCTTCATACGGGAGGTGCTCCAGCCCCTGATCATCCTCGTGGCCTCCTCTGGCCTTGCTCCAACAGCTCCATGTCCTTCTGATAATGGAGACATCAGCACTGCACACAGTGCTGCAAGTGGGGTCTTACGAGAGCAGAGCAGAGGGGCAAGATCACCTGCTAGTCACGCTGCTTTTGATGCAGTTCAGTGACAAGAATTCATCCTGTTGAAAGTTCCAAAGTGCAGTCAGGCTGTAATCATCATCTGTATTTGCTGTTTTCTCTGCTTTCAATATCTTGCTCTGGTAGAAAGCACCATGTTCTCTGAAACCATTGACTTCAGTCTCCCATGGCTGGTCAGTTGATGAAATGAGTTTATTGTGTGGGTTTCTGAGTGAGAAAACAAAAACAGCAATAAAAAGCAAGCAGATTGGCAGTTGCTATGGCAATCCCGTCCTTTGTTAGGGTTTGATATAAGTCTTTGGAGCTGGGGGAAATGATCGGAAATGGTAATTAGTTTTTTCAAGGGAATGTAATTTTCCATTGTGAACAGAGATTATAAAGTCAGCAATTTAAATGATACAATTGGAATCTAAATTTTCTATTATCTGTTTCTTAAGGAGGGGGGACATTTTCTGTACAATAATTGTATTGTTATCTGCAATTCCAATTAGGTAGTGTCCAATTTCCTTCAGATTATTGACTTTTTTCCAGTGTACCTTGGTGACAACTATTCACAATATTATCTGAGCAAACACAAACCCAATAAAAGTGTGTTATTTGTTGCAAGAAGTCTGTTAATATCAATATAAAACACACTGCTAAAATAACTTGGATTTTCCCAGATCCTGAGAGGGGTGGGTTTTGGGACACAGCTTTGAGAGATGATCTCCAGGGAAGTTCCTGAAAATGAGATAAAGTTGCAGCTCTGTAGTATTTATCCATACTGTACATTTAGTAGATAGCAAAGGACTTCCAGAATAGAAGTTTGATGCCAAACTACTTTTTTCTGGGACAATGCACATACTACTGCTGCTAAGCTTATGGAACACCTTTGAGGTTTGGGTAGGCTAATGGGGTAGGCAATACTATGTTTCCTCATAGCCAATTACACTGGCTACAGCACAGACATCTAAAGGCTCTTGTTTATATACCACCTTCTTACTCTGAGACTCTCCTTATATCAAGACTTACTAAGCATTTTCCAGCAATGGATTTTTTATATTTCTAAGGATTGATATTGAATAGATTTAGTGGTTATTTTGGAAGTGTAATACCCAAATTTCTCTGTAGATACTGCAGCACAACTACAGCACGCTAGTTGTATATCATTTGCTATCTGTTTCCAATAGGAGGTAATGTTTGTTCCCATGAAGAACAATAGATTCCTACCCTCTCTTTTAATACCAGCACACTTAGAAGAAATTGTAAACTTTTACCATTTGGGAATAGCTGCATCCAATACCCTCTATTTTCTAACACAGATGTAACACTGAGAAACACGCTGCTGTGGCCGTAAAGACAAAAGAGACATGCTGGGCAAATGTGCTGAGAAGAAGATGTTTAAAACCACCCACAGACAAAAGCATGGAGTCTAGCTAAGAGCTGACTCACAGGATAGGCTGGAACCAACCTACAAATTCAGCCAAAGAATCCTCTGCCTTTGTTTTCTCTTCAGGTTCTCTGCCAGAAGATTTTAGGTAAGAGTATGTTGAAGTGGTAAATTAATAGTAATTTTTAGAACCCCATTTTAAATAAACTGTCATTGCACTTTAAAGGATATTTTTAAAAACATATGACAGCCAAACCCAGTCAAATTCTGAATTATGTCTTTGTTTCATGCCAGAGTAGTATTCTAAAAGCAACTTCAAAGCAGAGGGATACTGTAAGTCACTATCTTCCTAAGCCACAACACAAAGGGGAAGAAATTAATTCATTTCAAGGAGGAACACTTCAAAGGCTGAACATGATTTCTTCCTGTCTTGTTAATACTGCTGGCTTCTGATTTACACAAAAGAGAGAAAAAGCAATATTCTTGTGTGCTTCAATTAAGAGGTGCGCAGGCGTATTGCATGCCTGTGTGGAGAGAAGGCTCTTCATGCATGTAGATGCATTCTCCCTCTGCAGAAATCTGCCTCCTTATTGTCACCAAATGTGCAAGGAACCTCAGCCCTTTAGCTAAATGGTGAAAAAGGCAGTGCAAATAACCTGCAGGTGCTGCACGGACTCATAGTTCTGAAATTAGGGGATATGACTCTAAAATTCCGATATACTTGCAGTATACTTGGAGGTTTTCAGTGAGGACTAGACAGCATTCTTGGAACAACTAATACCCACTTGTATTTGTTATGGGATATTAATTAACCTCAGAGATGACTCAAAGACTTGCATAACCTGTTTACACAAGGTTTTGTACCCTGGTCTGCTCTGTGGGGAATGCCCAAGCATGACTGAGGGCTACATTTGCCTAGTAAGTGACCCCAAAAGTAAAAGAGGAGATGTGTACCCTCTTGGGGACTGTGGGCTGCTAGCAACGAAGGTGTTACACAGTATTTTGCAGCTCTGAGAATCCATTAGAAGATCTCACAAAGAGATCGCAAAGATTCCCTTACTAGCCTAAACCTAGTAAGAGACTGTGCTCTGCAGAGGAACTCAAGTTAAGAGTTTTAAGACACTTGGCAAGAAAGTATTGAGTCTTCTCAGTCATATTAAATCAGCTGCAGAGGTGTCTTCCTATCAGGAGCACAACACATGCATTGTCATCTTCCTTAGTGTCCTAAAATCTGGCAAAGCAATGCTTCCATTCATTGAGCTTGACGCTGTGTGCCATGACGAGGGATGGAAGCATTCAGAGCTGCAGCCTGCATAAGCAAAGAGGCTCAAATCCTTCTGCATCCTCTGTAATGGAAAAAGAAAGAATAAGTAACAGCAGAGGAAGTGGAAGAGACGATGGGTGGAAGAAAACAGAGCAGTGGGAGGTGTTCTGGAGCATATAAATGTCTTGATGCAAGAGCACCAGCTCCTTGACATTATCTTTCCTGACTTGGATAGTGAAGGTTGCCAAAGTGAAACATGGATTTTAGTAACATTGGGAGAAACAAAGCAGGAACAGGCAGCATTTGCACACAGGCATATACTTTCTGAGCAAGTAAACCTTTTTAGTTCTGCAGGTTTCTCTGTGCTAATGTAATGCTGATACAGTTTGTCATACCTTTACAACGTGATAAGCTTGGAGAGCACAGGAATTTCACAGTAAATGGAGGTAGAGTGGAAGTGCCTTGTAAGGTTCACACCTCATATATCAATGTATTTAAAAACCCAAGTAATTTTGATGATATCTTACATTTTAATGTATTAGTTAAAATATGGCTCATGGTCTAAAATTAAACAGTCTAGGGTGATCATATGGTAGATGATAAAATATTAATCTCATGATAATTACAGAACTTAAATATAAAAGATTGAAACCTAGTCATGTTGCATTTTGAGAAGAAAAGATTCCATTGTAAATCTGCAGTCATGTGAGTAACTCATATATAATAATATATGTAATCATACTTTAAAACCCACTCTAGGATTTTAAAATACTATTTCCTAGCCTTAATACATGCATTTTGTGTTGGTTTTAACTTTTTCCTCAGTAAAACAGGCAAACTAACAGTGCCCTGTCAGTGAGTGGTGGCATTTCCATATTGAAATGTACCTTATAATGCATGTTTTTATATCATGTACACAAATTTGAAATGGTGGGTTTACGATAGTACTGCATAAGTAATGGAAGCAAAGGCTTCCCTCCCTGCCAAACACACGGCAGAAAACCACCTTGAAGTCTAGCCAAGGAAGATGTGAAAAATATAATAGAGAGGAGTAATCAGAGGCAAGGTAATATCAGTTTTCAAACAGGCAGAAGGAAGCTACAAGAAGACACATTCTGGGTCCATCCACTCTGTTATTCTAAATGTAGTGCTCTCAGAGGACACAAAAATGCCTGTAATTTGTACCAAATAACAGCAATTCACCTTCGTTATGTACTCCCTCATCTGCTTAGTGGACATGCTAGATACAGCAGTTCTAAATTACGGTGACACTATATGGCTGGGAGCTATCATGGAAAAAACATTGTTATGAGACAACTACAGAACCTGCTTAACTTTAAATGAGGACAGCTCCCATTCTACCTGTGATTTACTATTAACTGCAATGACATCAAGGTTTCCTGACTCAGCTTCTGAATCACAAGTTTCTGGCCTCTCTATGGCCATAATGAGTCATAATAACATTATAACAGGATTTTAGGTTGGAGAAAGGAATATAGGAAGCAAGTTCAAATAGCACTGGGCAGGTTTGTCATAAGTTTGTCATGTGGCTGTAGGCAGAAGATCACAAATCAAAATATATGCAAACAGAAACCTAATTCTGACTTCAAAAAATGCTTTTAAGGGAAGGGATGCAGTCAGATAAGCATAAAGAAACCTAAAGGCAGGTATTGTCAAAGACTTCAGCCTTTTGCTGCCTCTTTTCAAAGTCCAGAAGGGATGGTTTAAGCATCAATTCTAGTAGATAAACGAAAATGGTAATGGGTGTTAGATGTAGATCCCTTCCCTCATTCTATCTTTCCATTGTTGCAGACAGACACTGTTCCCCTGGAGCACTCTTGTTTAATTCTGTTGCATTTATGGTGCCTCCTTTTTTTGTTATGTGAGCAACTCCTTCAGTAATTGCAAGAGCTTCTGGGTCTGGTTTATACTGTGAATCTCATTAGACAGGTGACACATTCCTGTCTGGGAGGTCCAGACCAGCACCCACTTAATAATGTGTATCATTTTAATGGTCCTTTCACACTGCAGTATTGCTATGTCATGGTTAGAGCACCCAGCAGTGCTCCAGAGCAGCCAAGCACAAGGCCCTGTCAGGAAGAAGCCTCTATTTTTAAAGCATTTTGATTGTAGTATGGACCAAGAACTTTCACAAAGGTCCAGGTCTATGCCTAAATTTAGGTATAATGAAATTTGTCTGAATGGGAGGAAGGTAGAAAGAGAACACACAGATGATAAGGACCCTTCAGGTCGTCAGTTCATTGAGCTAATGCATGTAATAAAAAGTGTGAGGTAGATTTTCTCCATTCTTCTTTGCATAGGGTATTTTGTTAGCTATGTTTGTGCTTTTCTTGTTAACTTCAGAATTGTTCTTACATGCAAAGATTGGATGACCAAACCTCTAGTAATATACTCTTTCTTGCTATGTTATTTCAGTTGTTACTATTTCAAAATACATAGGAATGTTAGATCTACTAAACACTGAATGAATTTCAGCTCTGGTGAGAGTTGTGTGGTCACTTTAGCCTTGTAAGGGTGAAAATAAACCTCTCCAGCAAAGTAAGGAACAAATTCTTTTTAGTGAAATCAAACAATAGTTCTTTTTTTAAACAGGAAATTAAACACAATTATTTAGACATACCTGCAACATAGGAAGTAGTGACCATGGCATCCTCTCACAGTAGTTCATGTAAGCAAGCAATGCAATAATAATGGAAAACCTTTTGGTCACATCTGCAGAAAACGTATTACATGGATATATATTTTTAATTTGCTATTTTGTTAGGGCAAGTTAAGGTTATTTGTGCATCTAAAATCAAGGTTTGGGGCATTTCAAGCTCTACTCAGCCACAGGTGAAGAGGTTTCTAGTCTTCTGATAAGAAAGAAGTATCTTTTCCAACCTTGAAGAAGGAAATGTTCCATAAGAACTTACGTAGAAATATATATGACATATCCAATTTTGAAATGTATATAATATATCCAATTTTGAACCTTTACAATAGCTAAAACATTGGTTTCAATTGGCAATAACTATTCTGGTTCTGCTAATCTATAGCGTTATATTATACATACATTTAAATAAATCTGCAGAAAGTAATATATGTACATTACCTTTTGTAAAAGTAATGTAAATTGGAGTTCTGGCTTGCTTTCTAATTTGGGGAGGGGGAGAAGGATTCATTTTTGTTGAGGTTTTTTAGTATTTTATATTGGCCGTCAATCAGGTTGTCATAACATGTAGTCAGACGTGATGATCTTTCCTTTAGTCTCGTCAACAAAGCAGATGGCATTCTACTCTTCATTGTTTCTCTAGTTTTCTGTTCCAAATGCTGTAAATTAGGTTAAATTGAACATCTTCCTTGTATCAAGACTGATCTTTTTAGTAATGAGATATTTGAAAAGCCTCCAGCAACTTTGACTCTATTCGCCTTTTCCTCCTTGTATAAATCAGCACAAATCAAATAGAAACCTACACTTGTGTCATAGCTAGCACTGAAGGTCCTAAGCTGTGCTTTTCTGGTGGTGTGAAGAACCGGAGAGTTTAAGGAACCCTTTCCCACTAATAGGAAATAAGAATTCAGGCTTTTTTTCCTCTGGCAATGGATTGCTTGTGAGGTGAGGATACGTGGAAGTGCCCTGACCTGACTGTCAGTTCATTTCATGCAACCCATTTGAACCCCTTGCAGTTTTTGGAATCAGGAGTAAGTATTAGTTGTGCACACCCCAGGTGACAGAGCAACTGTGCACAATGGATTTCTGTAGCGGACGTGCATGTGACAGTATTCCTGCTTCCTTGCCTGCTCCGTAACAGGTAAAACATGATTTTGTGTCCAATTAAACACATCCAGCTGTTAAATAATTTAAAAATGGCAGTTATCAGGGCTGCATCCAAAGCTATGGCTGCAGCAACACCAGCAAGAGGGAAAAGTTTGCACCATCTCTGTTTGTAGACAGTCCTTTTGCTATTCCCCATCCACGTACCAAAGCAAGTAAACTGCTGTTAATCTTAACATCAGCAATCTGAACCAGAAATTAGACCTTGTCCATTATTTATGAGGATGAGTGGAAAGTAAATAATCTTTCTTAACATTAAATTGCAAATTTGGAGAGAGAGATGCTGGGTTTGGATGATATGACACAGAGAAATCAATCTTACTGCTCTCCCAACTTAACACATCAGATTCTACAGACATAAAAATGGTTTTATGTCCTGCACCCCCTCCGATTACTTCCCTCTTTTGATCTTACATGTGAGTGCATTTACTCTCCATTATTTTACAAGAGATGAAAGTAAAACTTGGGTATACTATCAAGATGGAAGAAGGAAACCATTAGCCCTAAGCCTCCTTTCAATTGCACCAATGTAAAGGAATAATTTAATTGAAATCAATGACATTTCCCTGGTGTGAGACCTGCTGACAGCTATAGGCCCTCTACTAAGACTCTAATAAAGTAAGAGGCAGTTGATGGATTTGTTGTTCACTGTGTGCAGTGGCAACACCTGCTTTTCCATTGCCAGCATCTAAATATTAGGCCACAATAAAATCTGCTGCTTGTGCAGCTCCCATTGCAAACCTGGTGCTTTGATATGAAGGAGAAAATAAAATGTGACAATAAAGTAGTGTCTGCCATTGGCATATTTGAAGGAGTTTTATTTAACAAGAAGAGACATTCTTTCCCCACTCCATGGTGGTTTTGGTTCCCTCCTTCATCCAGTGTCACTTTTAAAACCTTGTTGCCTGAGTGATGGTAGGAAGATTAATCCTTTTGCAAAGAAGTAAGGACAACTTCCCTTAACTGTGCTCCAGGCTGCTTTCCTTGTTGCCATCACTCTGCAACCATTCTGTATGAAATGGTCCATAGTTACAATCCAGAAAGAAAACTTTTTGAATGTGTTGGAGGCTGTTGACCCTGGAAAAATAAGCTAGTATTTCCATTGAACTACTACCCTGGAGTCTTCTCACTTCTGTGTTAGAGATCATTGTCTGCACAGAAAATCAAGGTTAAAAACACAGGCGAAAGGACTGGATACACATGTTAAATGTAGAAGAAAAGAGTTTCTTGCATATCTCAAAGTGCTCTCTGGGGATGCTGATGTAAACTCAAACAGAAAGTCCAGTTTTCTAAATGTAGCTTACTCACAACTATGCCTCCAGTTTTAATTTTCATTAGTCATGCTGGCTTTCTTGTTTTCCCTCCTTCTCCCCCATGTTTTGATCTGGTAGCTTTTTAACTCAGTGTTTTCCCATTTTACTTTCCTCAGGGAAGCTACACTCAGGAGTGTAGCCTGGAGCCATTTCATTCTTTTTTACAAGATGTTGCCTGTAGGAGTTTGTTATTATCAGGTTCTACTCCATTGCATACTTTTCCCTATGCACTACTTCCATTATGGAGGAATTCATTAGCTGATTGACTCTATCTCTTTCCTCATTGAGGCTGGTAATGTTATCTATATCAGCTCTCGATCTAAATCCCAGTTCAACCATGTTGTATGGTCATGAAAGAGCAGGCTGAGGCTAGATCTGTACTGAGGGATAGTGAGATCAAGCAGGAGAAAATTGGGTCCTTGTTCAAGAACTACAAATTCCGTATGCGCAGCACAATGTCCCATCGAGATAAGTTGGTAGGTTCCTCACCCACACAGTAGGGCATATTTTCTCATGAATGAGAATGAGAATGAAAAGTCCCCACCAGGGACTACAGCATGTGGAGCTACCAGCTCAGTTAGAGCTGTTGTGGGAAGTAGTGTGTAAGGGTTAGATGGCTGAGATATACTATGCTACTAACTAGCATTTTATGAGATGAGGAATTACGTATCAAGGAGGGAGTTACCTTTTCAGCTGCTATCTTTGTGTTGCTGTGAAGCGGCAATGAAAAATAACTACTAAGAAGGTTTTTTAGGCAAACCGTGTATAAATTTCCCCTAAAATATAAAAGAATGGTGATTTCATTAGTCTTTCTAAGAGCTGAGAGTCCAAGGACGGGTAAAAAACAAATCATGCAGATTGTTTAGGACTGAGCTCGTTCTGCATCCTTTGTAGACTTCTGATCTCTAAAGACATATTGGGTTGCCATACAGAAGAGAAGATGAGGTTCAGTTGCTTTCCCATCAGAAAGGTTTGTTCAGCTGCATTCTGCATGGGGTATTTTGCCCCATGGTTTGTGGCTGTTCACCAATAAAATCACTTAAGTTACAGAAACATAATCACCAGATTCATCTTGTATCCAGTGTTTCAGGATCGATAAACCATTTGCATTTGAAATGTTAGTAAATTCTTAATCCATATGCATAATTTTAGACTGGCTGCAAAGTTACCAACTGCAACCTTTGATATGCACTTGGACTTCAAACCTATGTTGTCAGTATCATTCCTTCTCCAGGTATACACAAGTTACTGAACTAGTTCTGTCAGTTTAATAACAAAAATAAGGTTATGTGTGACTATCAGATTTGCAGATGATGACACAGAGGATATTAGTTGAACTCTCACTTATATTTACTGCTTAGCAAATAAATTTCACTGTAGATTGGAAATGTCTTTCTCCTTTGAAGTTTCCTTTAGTGCAACCAGAGCAGATGTAGGCTGATAAACATAAAAGGCAGACTGCAGGATGTTAAAAGGCCTTGAAATGACATTTGGAGCCTGTACAAAATTATGTCATAACTATCATATATAAGGTGTCATATACCCATTTTTTACACAACTGGTTTACGTTTTGTGCTTAAAAAGTCCTTTAGGTAAAAGTTTTGGAAGTGAATGCCTATAATCTGACATTTACACCTGTATTCAGACACATAAATAAAAGTACATGACTAAATGCATAAATAAAGGTACATGGCTTGGTATTCTTTTAGACTCACAGCTTACATCATGACGGGTGAGTTTGTAAATGACATTTCTTACATAGAACAGCTACAGCAGGTCAGACAAGAAGGCGACCTCTCCCAGGATCTTTGGCAATGTCTAATAGTGGGTGTTTTAGAGAGAGTATTAAAAAGTGACAAGCATATAGTGACACTTCTATTAGTACATCAAATTTCTGTCTGTTTAACACATCAGGGGCACCTCTTGGGTTGGAGTTTGCATCTATAGTAATATTTGATAGCCATCGAAGGATTTTTCTTACATGAATTTAGCTAGTAATCTTTTGAATCCCTTCATAAATGTGTTCTCCTGTGGCCATGAGTTCCATGGCTGAATTATTTATTGTGTTAAATTGTTCTTCTCTTTTGCCTCTTATTTAAGTCCCTACCTTTAAAAATAGTAGCGTGGCAAGCTCAGTCCCTCCTGGCCTCTGATTATTCCTTCAATACTTTAAGAATTATTTAAGAGTACAATTTCCACTTGGAAAAAACCATGGCTCTCTTCTTTCTAGTAGTTCTTTAGTGCTACTTAGGCTAAACTTTCTTCTCATGTAGATACCCTCCACTAGTTGCCAGAAGGCAGACAAAGACAATACCATACGTCACTTGGTAATGTTCCCAGGTGGTAGGTAAATGATTTCCAAACACAGGAACAGACTGGTGATGTTTTAGACTCTTGTTCTCTAAGGAAAACCACTTCCCATTTAGCTCACTTTTGTAAAAGCCAGTCAATTTCTTCAAATATTCCTTTAAAAGTTATTTCTCACAGTGCTAAAATTAGAACACATCTGAACATTTCAGATAATTTGGAATAAAGAAATGAATCCTCAGGAGGATAATATATTGCAGAAGCTCATAGATCTCTTCCCTTTCTAATTTCTGCCATAGTGTCATTCATGCTTTTTAAGATGTATGTTTCTGACAAACAGGAATCCTCTGATACCTCTTAGAGATGTGCAAGCAGCCTCTTAAAGTGAGGGTGGTGTTTGCGAGTGGTACACCAGTACCTCTGAAATATCAAGGATTACCTGTCCAATCTGCACAGCAAATTTTAGGCGCCAGGTGAGAAACACATTTGCTGCTGGCCTTAGGGTGCCAATCCTACTATTCCTCCTTAATGTATCTCCTTTACATTTGTGCTACTCTTTCAAAATCCTTCTTAAGGAAAAGATCATTATGGCACAAGTATCACTCCAAATATTGAACTATCTGTTCTTCCTGCTAGGGAAAAGGTACATTTGGTTGAAGCTGAACAGGATTCCAAAGTAGCAGGGCATGATTTTTCTCTCCTTAAAAATATCACAGCTGTCTAAAAACTAAATCTCTATCAAATTTACCAGGCTAAAAAGAGGGGCTGAAAGAATTCCTCACCTCCTTGTAGTGTATACATCACTGAAGTTAGTCAAGCCGTTTTTAGTTGTGGGGGGTTGTTGTTTAAAAGAATTGACTTTTTGGGAAAGAAACAGTAAATTTGAAATGTGCCAATTTTGATGGAAAAATATTTGGAGGTTTTTTTAGATTCAGGATATGGACTTCTTCAACAGGGGCACATGAGGAGAAGAAAGATCCCGCAGCAGCTAATACCCGCTAACCAAGGCACTCGTTTGGAATAAGATTAGTTCTGGTTAAATAGTCAGGATCTTGAATATGGAACAAGGACTCAAGCAAGTGCTGACAAATCCTGTGAGTGCCTTACACTACATGGTTGGCTTTTCCAGGCAGGGAGTCTCTCAGACTTTCCAGATGCAGTTACTATGCTTTGTGTAAGAACGTCACTGCTCTTGGCACCACAGTAACAAACCCTTGTGATGGATGGTTAGATTTCTCTCTTGGTTAGAATATGGGAGACTCAAGTTGCTCTTCAAGAAGGGCAGGACAGTGGAACTGTGCCTCTCACATGTAAGGTCTTGTTTGCCTTGACTTAAATAATCTCTTCAGCCTGTCTCATTCTTCCCAAGAAAATATCGACAGTTCTTTTTAACGAGAGCATCCAAAGACTGAAATCTCAGAACTTTTCATGCATTCTGGTTTCCTGACCAGCTGTACAAAAGCATTGACTAAAGTCCTTCCTTTTTAGAGACCATAGATTTTAATTAAGCGTGAAAACCACTGCAGCTTATTGGAGAACAACACCTGAGTGTTGTCCTTGTAGTTATTGCTGCACCTAGATATGGTTTATATGGTTTACTCCCCAAAAAGGTTTCTAAACAATGCAATGAACATGTAAAAATATGGCACATGCAGTATGCAGGACAGGAGAGATGTTGGAGTGGTTCAGTATGGGATGATCCTCATGGCTTCATCACTCCAGAGTAAATAATCCTTCCCCTGTTCCTACTGCTTCTTATCACATTGTCAGTTATGTTCTTTCTTCTCCAAGTGCAATACTCTAAGACCTTTTTCTCCTTCTCTATCAATCTCCTTTAATAAAGATACAAACCCAATATGGTTAGAGTCACATTTTCCACCCATTGTATTGATAGATTATTATTGTTCAGTACAGATTCTGCTCCTTCCTCCATAACTTAAATTAATCCTTAGAGGAGAGCCAGAATAAACTTGTACCGTCAGTAAAATGCCAGTGATGTCTGCACAATGATACAACAAGGAATGAGGAATAAATTATACATAATCATCTTCTAAAAACAGCACTTGGATTGCTCAGAACTAACTGCTGACTGTCCAGATCTTAGAATTTTTACTGGGTACAGTAGTGGAGGTCATTGCATTTTTTATTAGTGTCTGCATGACCATGGGATGAGAGGAATGTAGTTTGGCATCACTTCATCTGAAGGACATCTGGTTTACAGCTATTATTTCTGTCCTAGGAGATATTTTTGAGCTTTCAGGTGATCAAATTTCATTTAGTACGTAGACTAGAGGAAGGTTGGCAGCTTATAGACAGTACATGAAACACTTGTCATCTACTGAAAAAGCAGTAAAAATGAATTTGTTTTTTTCTCTGCTTGCCTGCAGATGGCAAAATTATTTTTCAAAGTATTACTCTGTAATAAAATCCTGAGATTTTGTTTACTCGTCTATCTTACTTTACTTATAATGCAAGTGGGACTAAATCTGTTTAGATAGTTAAAATAGAAAGGTAAATTAAATGACATTTTATACCAGCCATGCACTGTGATTTGGGCTGAGCTGAAAAATCTGAGTTGGGTTTCACACCCGACTCTCGTTATGAGTCAAAGAAAGATGATGACACTGGAATCATGAGTCCTGGAACAGCATACTCTGGAAATAAAAAGCAAGTGTGGAAATGGAGAGAAAATAGCAAATTTAGCTTCAGAGTTTGGATCTGATATTTTGATTCAGATCAAACTCCCTTTATCTCTCTCAACTTTCAGTTCAGACATGTAGGTATTGCGTACCCTCTTGTTAGATTCCCAGAAACAAAGCAGTTCCCACTAGCTGCTTTCCATTGTTTCATACTTTGCTCCCCATCAGAATTTTCAATAAATCTGCATTGCAAACTGAAACTTGATATTTAATGTAGGGATAACCTTCTCTATTGCTACTTGGATATTGAATTTAAAGCATGGGAAATTGTGTAGTCTCACTTCAGTACATTTTACCATCGATGATATCTCTCAGTTTACTCCTTAAATATTGGTGGTTGCTGAAGCTGGATCAGAACCTGAAGTCAGTTCTCATTTTTCACCCTTACTTATGCAACCTTCTCTGGAAATCACTGTGAGCAAGCAGGAATTTAAGCAATACTTCATAATCAGGTCTGTTGGGAAAAGGAGCAAGTGTGTGGTACCAAAAGGCAGTGCTGGTTTGTGTTACCTCTCAGCTGGGCCTCGTAAAAGCTACTTCAAGTGATGACACATCTCTGTTAGTCTCATTCTCATGCAAAGCCAGTGGAAATGCTGTATGTTGGATAAAGCAGTGAAGATACATATGACAATAGAACTGTGAAATAAAACAGTAGGCCAGGTGCTGAGAAAACAGTCTGGTTTTACTCTATTTGTAGCTGTGACCAACTTTAATAATTTCACGTGCACTTGGAATTAATTAGGACCTTAAGGTCTGACCAATACTGAATAATCACTCTTAATTATCTACAACATGCAACCTAGTTGTACCATACAAAGGGCAGTAATAAGTACAGGCTATAAATGACTTGGTAGACAAAACATGAAGATAGAGACCTCTCGTTGTGGTTTAATAGAAAATTACTACTTTTTGATCTTTCTTACGTTTGATTTCTTATTGAAGATAGCAATCTCACATTAATGTACTGCCTTTCACCTCAAAGCACATCAAACAGGTAAACACACATAGTAGCATGTGTGTATAATGTATGTAAATATGAAGCCTTTTATTTAATAGGAAGTAGCAAGAAGATGGAGGCTTAGAGGACGAAGTGGAAAAAAAAAACCCAAATAACTGTTTTAAATTTGTTTAAGTTCCTAGAATGTGATTATCCAAGTTGGACTGGTTCTGGGAAAGGGATTCCTGAACTTTTTTGGCCATGTAGCACTCAGCATTTCTGGTGTATCAATGAAAAGCCATTATCTTCATGACAAAATGGTTGTGCAGATTGGGCACAGATCCCTTTCTGTGGCTTCCATGACACTGGAAGCAATCTCATCAAAACCATTGGGATTTTCAGTGATCTGCGAAGGCCAAAAGAATCAGTTTTGTTTCATCGTCTGGATAATAATCATGCCCTTTGTCATGGTGCTGAGGAACTCTGTAGGTGCTGATTTGGCACAGTAACGTGGCAGGTCCTGTGGCTTTGAGGTGGAACTTCTACAGTCCAGCATGGTGCTGGCCTGATCCCCTTGAGCTTGCGAAAACCAAAGCCATAGCCTTAGATGTGCCACAGAAGAGAAGGGTAGAGATTGAAGGACCAGTAGTCTCCCCCCAAACTGATTGCTGTGTGCCGGTAGACAGCATTTAGGAACAATTCCATCATTCTTTACCTGCAATAAGCAGCTGTTGTGTTCCTTATAGTCAGAATAGAAGCAACAAAGCATGATCACACCAATAAACACACCAGAATATAGAAACTTCTTGTCATTTGTGTATTAGAAATAAGCAGAAAGGAGGAGGCTGTGTGGAAACAATAACTTTGCAAAGGTGGCCAATGAATAGAGTTAGCAGACAAACTTAGTAATGGAAAATGATGTAGTAGAGTCTGAGGCGAAAGGAGGAAGGCAGATTCTGAGTATGTTCAGGGAAGGAGCACACTTTTCAGGGTGTGCTCAGAGCCTTGCAAGAGTGTTCTGAAAGCAACATTGCTGTGCATGGAACATAGGCACGGGGTTTACAATTTGATGAAATCTGTCTGAGCCTTTCTTCCCCCTCTTGACGTCAAAGAAAATATCATGTGTTACTCTAATGATAATGGGGGTAGAAAGGTGAGCAGTAAATAGCATTTTCTATTGTCCTACCATGTAAATCATGCTTTACAAATCCTTCTGATCTTGGTTATGTCCACTGCATTGTTGTGGGATGGTATAAGCCCCGCCAATGTCAACCTTGATTACAAAAAGCATTAGTTTTCTCAGATGAGCCATTTCCTTTTGGCAGGGGCAGCAGTTGAGCCAGGCTGGTTTCCCTAGGGCCCAGAGGAACTGTTATCTTTGAGCTACTTTTTCCAGTTGGGAATTTGTCCTATTCCTATGATCATACCAGCCAAGTTGTTTGTTTGTTGCTGAGTTTTTTTCCATTAGCATCATGAGTCTCTTTGTTCTGTAATACCATCAACCTGGGACCTACTTTGCAACCACGAGTTCAGTGGTCCAACAACTCACCGTAGTGTTTTGCATACTAAGTACCTTCTTCCTTTAGTAAGACCTCTGCATGGTAAATGTAAGATTGACATAGGACACACTCTGTCTCAGACTGACAAATAAAATAAAGTCTTCACTGGCTTGTCACTTACCTGGACAAGAATTTCTTGCTTTCACCAAGAAAACATGTTATCAAAAGCAGTGGACCTTCAGTGGTGACAACTTCTCTGATGACTGTGAGGGTAAGGACATAGTAGCCAAATTTCTTGAATTTTATATAGTCAGACTCAGAAATAGAGTGTTTTTTAGTTGAAAGTTAGTAAAAAAATGACTTTAATCATCTGATCCCTTGATGGTACAATGCAGCATCCAGAGGGTCCTTCAGTATTTGGTTCATTCAGATGTGGTAAGCTGCAGTTAATTTTGCCTTTGCAGATCTCTATGCCTCTCTGGGTTTGGTTTTTTTTTTTTTGCATTAGGCATTATTCAGATGTTGGCCTTGTTGTTTTTCTGCAGAACAAAGCTCAGATACCTCTGGATCCTCTCCTTAAAACTGTGAAAATCATTCTGAGTACAGTAACCAGACTGTTTTCCCACCAGACTTCCTACCAGTCTTCCTATTGTCTTTTTCTAGCTATGAGTACAGCACTTGTAGAGCAAGAGGTTGTGAAACAGGCCATGTATGTCTAACTAAATTAGATGTCCACCTCCTGCCTCCCTAGTTATCTCTAATACTTTATCAAGTGCTTGGTTTTTGGCTTGGTTTCTGGCTTGGTTTCTCCAGCCATTCAGTTTTCTTCTTCAGAAAGAACCTTGGATTTTGTCCTCACTTCACAAGCCTTCTCTTTTCCCAGACTAGTTTCTCAACATTTCCAGCATTTCCCATTGATTTCTCCACAGCTGTCACACTCCATACCAATAAATTCATGCAGTAAACATCTCAACAAGAGAATAACCTGAGAGAATGTAAATCAGCACAGAGCAGCTCAAAACCTGTCATGATCCCAATTTATGAAGCCCAGAGGTCTGTAGCTTTGGACCTTGATGACAGTCATCTCACAAAGAAATGTGCAGCCAGTTGTGTGCACCAATACTTACTCTATAACAATCTTTGTAACTACCTCTATTGTTCAGTTTCAGGGAAATCCAGTGTTACCTCTTGAGCATTTTTCTTACTATCCCCTAATTTCCTAGATAAAAAATGGAAATGCCTTGCCAATAAATCCTCATTATTTGAAATGCATGTGCAAGGCATGAAGAAGTACGCTGTGTCGTATTTGTGTGTGTGTATGACAGAGAGACAAAGCTTTTGGAGAATGCCTTAAACCAGCTAATACAGTTGGGACAAACAATGAGGCTTCACATGTTTGTGCCTGGAAATGTGTCCCTTTTTCCTAAGTGTATCATTTGATCTAATAAAAAGATGTGTGGTATCTGTAGGTATAGTCCTACAGAACTATAACACCACATTCTTTATGCACCATAGTTTCCCCAACTCATGACTTGCAAGCAAAGCAAAATCATACGCAGTAATTAATCTGGCACTGCAATCCCGTCAGCACAGAGGAAATCTGAATGACATGAAGGAGTGGATGTGAGAGACTGAACTCAGAAACACCCAAGTGATTCACTGAAAACTAAATGAAGATTTAAGAATACACCTGTTTATCAACCCTGAGACAGCAGTGAATAAATGTGTTTCAGTAATGATCCAAAGAAACAGTTAAACATAGCCCTCTTTTATTAGGACTGGCAGGAATAAGAGCAGAAGAAAAAGTGCAGTGAATTGCTTGCTGCCTGTATTGGACTGACAAGTGAGTGATCCAAAAAAAGATGGAGAACGTAGAATGATCCTAGAATTCTTTTTATGCCTGATGGGGCAAAATCTACGTGCTTGACTTAGCTCTGAGCACAACCTATTTACGACCACGATCCTGCAGACTTAGTGGAAATTCTCCTGTAATCAGATGTTCATTGCAGCATCTGGCCTTCAATCAGGACCATGCCTTTCCCTTCTACAGTAGAGCAATGCATGCAGTCAGGTCCTTGCAGTGGGAATAAATGTGTCAGAATCGTGACCTTTCTTTTTAGCAAAGTGGATAAAAATCAGAGATATGAGCTATAGCAACCTCTTTCTATCTGAAATGTTTTGTTCAATTGGAGGTCATCACAGTTCCTCTCTGATTTTAAAGGTTTATGTAAGTTCAAAGTAGGACTACATAATTCTATGCAATGAAAGCCACTACTACTACTTTCATGCTGGATAGGTAGCAAATTGATAATAGCACTCTGTGTGTGGTAAGTAATTGAGAATTATTAACACAAGCAATGACTCATATAACTATCTTCCTTTTGAATACAAAACTCCTTGAATTTATCTTTCAAAAAAAAAAAAATCCATTCTTCTTGTGAGATAACTACTAATATTTTGCCCCAGGCCTTTCAAAGTTATGACAACTAGGCAGCGTTCTCAGAGCCATGCAAGTAATAGCAATATTTAAATCCTGGCAGATGATTTCTGAGGGACAGTTTTTAAAGCAACATAAACAAGGCAGACTGGAAGGGCAGGACTGTGTTTTAACAACCAGGATGTAGCAGCTGACAAAGTTAAAATGAGAGACGGAATTGAACTGCTTCTGGCTAGTAGAGCTTGTATTTTTCTGTTAAAGGAATGCATAAAGACTGCATCACTGTATCAGCACGTTGCTGTTATTTCCAGCGGCATAAACTGCACATTCAACTAGGCAGAACCTCACACTGAAACTCTGAGCCTCCAGACTCCCCTGTGTCCTCTTGCTGTACTACAGCCTTTATAATAAACCCTTGTTCATATCAACGTTTGTAAATCCGTCCAGGTTTTGAACAAACGTAGGTCTGTTTTTCAGTTGTGTCTTCCCTAGCATTCTCCATTCAAACAGGAGTAACGTGCAGGAAAATACGAGTGTACTCATTTGTATTTTAGTGACCTTGGGCAGCTTTTTACATAGGAAGAAAGAGAATCCTTCTAGCGGAAACCATACCTTGTTGAACAGTAAATCGCTCCCAGGTCATCCCCTTGAATCATTCCAGTTGCTAAAAAGAGTGGTGGTAAGACCAAGAAACTTGGTATGACCTGTGTTTATGTATTCAAGTGCTCTTCATCAGGGACTGCAGCAAGAGGACAAGGAGTGATGGCTTCAAACTGAAACAGGGGAAGTTCAGGTTGGATCTAAGGCGGAAGTTGTTCCCTGCGAGGGTGCTGAGGCGCTGGCACAGGGTGCCCAGAAAAGTGGTAAATGCCCCATCCCTGGCAGTGTTCAAGGCCAGGTTGGACAGAGTCTTGGGCGACATGGTCTAGTGTGAGGTGTCCCTGCCCATGGCAGGAGGTTGGAACTGGATGATCTTAAGGTCTTTTCCAACCCAAACCAGTCTGTGATTCTATGATTTGCTTCTGTAATCAGGGTGTCTGATGAAAATGGGTATGTATTGCTTGCTAGGGCATACTCTAGGTGTGCTTTCTTAGGTAGCTTCTTTTTTCATGAAAGTTGCCTATACACAAGGATTTTAAGCTAAATGCAAGAAGGAAGCTGTCTGCTTGAAAGCCAGTACCAAACACACAGGGGTTTTTCAAGGGCATAATGTCCTTCCAGGCAAAGAAGTCTGATACCTTACATTTGCATCTTCTGAAGGAATTATTTCTAGCTCTTTCTGAACAACTCTTATCACTGTTGCTGGTCCCATGACTGACTGGTGTAGCTCCATGCTATTTTTAGCATTTCCTTAGACCTTCATTGCTCAGTTCTCTTTAGTTTTTTTCACATTATGGACAGAAAACCTAACTATTTGTATGTCTGCTACAAAGTTATTATCTGAGGCTGTTTGTGTCATGGAAACAGATATAATTTCAAAATGGGATGTGAACTTTAAAGAGGGCTGTTTCTCTCCCTGATTTATATTCCTTTTATTTCTTAAGTCTTCCCTGCCCTTAAGTCACAAAGTTCGCCAATTACAATTATACTCCAAAAGAAACTGTCCCTAACAGGTTTTGATCTAATGCAAAAGAACTCTCAGTTTTCATTTCATTTCCCCTTGTATTCAGGGGCATTAGTTATTTAAAACCAGGTAATTATTTTTAGTCATTCTACTGAACAAGATAGGAAGAAAGCAACAGTTGTAGAGAAATTAAAACCACTTTTGAAGCTGAGAGAAAAATTGTTGCTTAGAAAGCAAAATTCTGACATGTCTGAAATACAGTTCCTGATCCTTGGAGTCAGCAGCAAGGCCTATATTGCTGTCATCTGGACAACACCATTGAAAAGGTCTTGTGATGCCAATGCAGATGCTGAGCATGCTGCCTAAAAGGTTAGAGGGGTTGGAGGGGTACCCCTATTATTTACAACATGGTCTTTCTAGCCTGTGCTGTACTGAGACATCTTAGGGCAACCACGCAGAGCAGAAGCAAACTTGCTTACAATACAGCAAGAGGCTGTCTTTTTTCCTCTTATATTCTCCCTCTTCAATAATGGATCCATGCAGAAGAAGGAAAGATTTTGATTATTTAACCAAAATTAAATCAAGCCTTAAAAACAAATGTGATTTTTAACCTTCCCAACTGTAGAGTTCATACAGCTGTGCTTCAAGCCTTTTCTATAGTGATCTGAAGCTCAGGTCTGAACTTCAGCATACATTTTACTGGTAGATCCAGGGGAATTTATTCTGGAATTTACCTTAAGTAACAGGGCAAAAATGCTTTTCAGGAGCTAGAAAACTACACTTCCGTAAGTATATTCTGTGAACATCTAGCATGTAAAGAGTGCAAAGGGATGAGAGAGCCAGTAGCAGCAACAGCAGTAGAAAAATACTGGTAGGTCAGCGTTCTGTAAAGCATGACCGAGTCTTTCCTTCTGAATTCATTTGTTCTTTATAATTTCTGGTGGTCTTCAGAAAGACATTTGACCAAGCTTGTCTCTTCAGGCTGAATTTTCTTTTGCCTGGGTGTGTTTTGTTCCCCATATGCTCTTTCTTGACTTGGCTAGGAGAGACAGGAAATAAAAATCAGGAGGAAACAGAAGAATCAGTTCTCGTTTGTGTTACTAGTGATGGAGTCAGAGCTGACTTTAATATGGTTAATGTGAGAACACAGATTTTTCCTGACACTGGCGCAGAGAAGCTTTCATGATTGGAAAAACGTGTTGTGAGTAATGGAAACATATGTATGCGTATGTATGTGCATATGTATGCATGCAGCTGACAAAGAGAAACAGGCTCCTTCACTCCTTTAATAAAGGAGAATGGCAACTCTCCACTAGGTAAAGCATTTCTTGGAGGAGATGAATAAACAAACAAGTGCCTAGCAAGCCATCAGTGAAGGATGAATAGGGCTGAGATGAGGCAGGTGCCACACTGAATGGCATTATGAATCAAAAGGCATCGCATAAATAAAATCAGTGGTTGGAAGAAGTTGATTATTAGTTGGCTAAAGTTTGATTTTAGTCTGTGATGAGGCTGAAGAGACCCATTGGAGGTTGAAAGGGTAGAGGAAGAAGGGGGTTAGAGATGTCTTACTGAAGAAGTAATGGAAAATGAACTCCAAAGATTAGCTGTGTGGTACAGAGGTACTAAATGGTTAAAGCTGGCAGTTGTAGGGATTGCAAATGGTTACGTCAAAGCTGAAATGTGGTCAGTGTCTCCTAAAATAAATTCAGAGAGAGAAGGGGAAATCTAAGCTTTGGAATACAAGCACGTGTCACATGAGTGCTAAAATGCCTCAGACACATTATATTAGTTGGTGTTTTACAAATTTCCTTTGGTTTCTGTTCGTTCATTCTTTCCTCCAATCCCTCCAGCAGTAACTGCAGTGGGAAAAACTACTCATGGTCCTCCTTTAAGACAAAGCAAATTGAAAAAAGAACAGCACTAACACAGCCACATTCTTTGTGTCTGAATACAGCCACAGCCTTGCATTTACTTTTTCCTTAATTATTTTATTTTGAATGGCAGCTTAGGAAAAATAAATGATACTACTCACACAAGTGCAAAATTCAGTAAACTGTTACCTGTGTAAATCTGTTACAATTACATACATGTGACTTAAGTTGAAGCTCAGCATATTTAAAAACTCGGACATAATTGTGCAGTCCTGAGGGACTGAGGCTTTATAAGTACTCGTACTTCTTCCCACTTTGTCAATACTAGAATATTGCTTTCTTAGTCCTCTATCTTAACTTCACTGTTCAACTAGAAACTCATTGACTAGAAAATGAGCCACTTTCAGTTGGTTCTATAACTTTTGCCTTGGAGTGTAATTTTTAATAATATAAACCTCATGAAACCACAGACATTTACATAGGAAGAGAAGAGAATGAAGCAACAATTTCCATTTTGTCTTCAAGAAAACCAGGGGTATGTAGGGACTTTGTATTCTTTGTGTCTGCAATTCTAAACCAAATGCTTTAACATTTGTGAAGTCCTTTTTCCAGCAAAATGATTAACTTCCAAGCCTCAGAATATGACCATGGGCCTGTAAAACCATTAGGATCATCTGGATTGATGTGTTTTAGGACTGTGAATCGCTAGAGGCTGGTTAATAACAAGGTTGAATTTAGCATTCAAAATGGAACCAGATGAATAGATTGAAAACCTCCATTTTCCATGTGCAGCAAGGAGGCTACAGGGCAGACAGGAGTACTGTGAACATGGTCCAAGAAAAATCCCTTGCTTTTGAGCAGAGAAGCTTGCCGCTAATGCCGAAAAAATAGTTGATCAGACACACTGGTGAAAGAGGACACAGATGCTATGTTGGAATTGAGCTGCCAGTCACAGCTTTTATTTACTGCTGCATGTGTGCACATACACACACACATCATTTGTTGTCTGTTCTGTGAATTCAAGGCATGGCACAACATCCCTAGTGAGGAATTCCCAAGTCCTGCTCAGGTTGGTTGTTTCGAGAGAAAGGATCCCTGCTCCTATCCAGGAGCGTCTACCAGCCTGACTCCTCACACTGCAGCCACAAGACTGGCTGAATCATTACTCCAAATTTCACAGCCTGGGCACATCTATTTGCTTTCCAAGGATTGGCCTGTTGCCATCCCAATGCATTGGATTCTGTTCATTTCAGAGTGTGACCAATATCCAATCCAATACCTTGAAGTGAGACACATTATAAACAAAATCACCCACATGTAGGACTGCCTTTTTTTTACTGGATGTAAATAAGAAGCCAAAACATTTGTTGATCCATCCTTTCCAGGAAAATCCCTACACAACTCTTGCAAATATCAGCAATTGTGCTACATGCATGGAGTAATTTAATTGCTTTAAAGTCAAGACAAGGTGGATGGTTGTGTTTGCTTTCTGTGTCTTCAGAGGTGATGGGAGCTTGCCAATCAGCTAAAGACCTGCTTAGAGGCATCTGCAAACCTGTCACCCCGTGGCTGCATCTGGTTGACAGTGGGAGGGTTGTTCTGAGTCCTCAAGGAGTGGCCTGACAGTGCATCACCTGAGCCCAGTGCTGTCCCCAGCATGAAACCAGGGAATGGCACTCTGTGAGCCTTGTCTCTCTGATCATAAAGCTGTGTCTGGCACTTAATGGCAAAGTTAATTAATATAGCTGATTCGCACACATTGGCAGATATATAAATACCTGCTGGATATTATAGAGGTGAAGCAAATCTAGGATTTGATGGTGGTTTTGTATGGCAGAGCTATGGGCTGGTCTTTCCAGAAAGTCAAACACCTGAACCCATAGGAAATGAATGGGCAGAACTTGTTTAGGAGGTTGGGCCTTTTACAAGCACCTTTTACAAGCAGAGATGAAAGCAGCAAATGGTAGGCAGAAGGAGGATGGCACATGGATGGAAAACAAAGAGGGTTTTTATTCCCCTGGAAGATACTAAAGGAAAGGAAAAGCTCTCTCTGAAAACAATCTTTTTTTCTTTCCCTTATCTATGTAGTAAACAAAAATCTAACACTCCATGGACAAAAGCAATCAAAAGAAATCAATATAACAGAAGCCACATGCCAGGGTTCAGGGGTTTCAGTGCAATACAGACTTTTGCTTGTTTTTCTTTCCAAAAAAACCACCATATTCCATTTGTTTTGTCCACACTCCACATTTATTTTTACTAATAAATAAAAGATACCTTGGCCATATCTTATACTTGGCTGAAATGCTTCCACATTTCTATTACAAATCATATATAGGAAAAAAAACCAAGCCCTTCTTTTTCTTTTCCTTGACAAAGTGAGGAAAAAATGTTGATGTCAGGACATGGAGGCTGTTGTGGAAACCTTTTGGAAAGCTGCTTTGACCGAGGGATTTCCAGGAATCACACCATCAGACAAGTAATGCATCAGTGAATCAGAATCCTACAGTCTGTTTTGTGACCAAATGCACTTAAAAATCTCTACAAAATGCTAACTTTTATATGGCTGAATTTATAGCCCTTGAAAAACAACAGTTATACTGTTTTGTTAATTAAGTTGTTCAAATACTTTCATCCAGCTATAAATAAAAGATCCAGTAGGCTTCAAATCACAGAATCATAGAATGAACCAGGTTGGAAAAGACCTTCAAGCTCATCCAGTCCAACCATTGCCCAGCACTGCCAAGGCCACCACTAACCCATGGCACTGAGGGCCTCGTCTACACGGGGTGTGAGCACTTGCAGGGACGGTGACTCCAGCACTGCCCTGGGCAGCCTGTTCCAATGCCTGAGCACCCTCTGGGGAAGGAATTGTTCCTCAGCTCCAGTCTAAACCTCCCCTGGTGCAGCTTGAGGCCGTTTCCTCTTGTCCTGTCACTTGTTCCTTGGGAGCAGAGACTGACCCCCCCTCACTGCAACCTCCTGTCAGGCAGCTGTAAGAGAGCGATAAGGTCCCCCCTGAGCCTTCTCTTCTCCAGAATAAACCCCCAGCTCCCTCAGCCGTTCCTCATGACACTTGTGCTCCAGGCCCTGCACCAGCTCCGTTGCCCTTCTCTGGCCCCGCTCCAGCACCTCAATGTCTCTCTTGCAGTGAGGGGCCCAGAACTGAACACAGGATTCGAGGTGCAGCCTCACCAGTGCCCAGCACAGGGGGACAGTCACTGCCCTGGCCCTGCTGCCATGCTGGTGCTGATACAGGCCAGGATGCCGTATATTTTCATTAAAAAAGAAATGCAGTGCCACAATGGCACAGTGCAAACAATTTTATCAGACACCTGTATTTAAAATCTCGCTTCCCAGACTTGTAAGTTATGTGACAATTAATTTTCATTACAAAGCTGTTCCAACCTTTGAGATTGGAAGTACAGGAGTTTTCTTTTCCTTCTCTTCCTGAAATGCACACTTCAGAAGAAGGCAAATAACAGAGCTTAGTTTGCTTAATTTGAGAAATCTAATAATGAATTAATTTAGTTTGGAACCTGATTGTATTTCTAGGGAGTTTTACATTTAGGAATAAGATTTGCATTATCCTTTCAGGGCAACTTTTAGCTTAATATAACCCTTTGCAACTAATTGAAAATCTGGATGTTCACTGGATGTTTCATTTCTGCTTCTGAAAAGCTCTTTTACAAGTAAATGCATCCAACCAAAAACTGCTATGTGCTACTCTAAATGTGGACAGAACAACTCCAGAGGAAAAGAGGGGTAATTTAGGAGGAAAAGGCAAGGAAAATTCTAGTATAGCTATTTTTACATGACAGATGGTAAGCAGAATCCCAGGTAATCTGTTAGTCCTTCTGAGTGAAATCATTAAGTTTAAAAAAGCTATTTATTGCCAGGGAGATTAAAAGTAATTAGCAATTATAAAGAAACCTGCAATCATAATGAATCATGAGTTTAGTTTCTGGACAGGAGGGAGGTTTAAATATAAGGGAAGTTTCTATATCTTATCTGTTGTATATTATGAAAATAGCAAGCTCTATCTTTTTGCGATGATGGTGATGATCTCTGGAAAGGCCTCCTGGATTTTTAGCATGATGCTGACACAGTAACAACAGCCCTAATACCAGTTTATTAAAACCCAAGTGCAGGATTAAGCACTTAGTTAAGAACATTTAGCAACAGATAGGAAAAGAATTGAAGATATTGCTACTGTTGTATCTAACACTTTTTTCATAGTTAATCAAAACTTTTCCTGCAGTTGCTTTTAGCTTTATTTAGTCATTCATTTGTGCCATTACACTCATGGGGTTTTTTTTTCTCTGTTTCCAAGAGCTGGGCAGAAGGTACTTCTGAGACTAATTGACACCACTAAGTTTCCACGAGGTGTACATCTGGCTCCCAGGCTAAATTCCACCTATTTGAGCCTATTTGGTAGGTTCTTGCAGAAAGCAAATCTCTTTCTTGTTTAAAAAGTCCATTGTTTTAGGTATGCAGATCTTTTTAATGAAAGCACTCACTCAAACTTACGTGAAGAAAAATTGTTTATGGAGGATGGCTGGAGGATACGCAAATGCCTAAGTAGCAGTTGTGGGGTGCAAAGTGAAGTGCAAAGATGCTCCAAAGCAGTTCCCAGTGCAAAGCAATTTACCAGATGATCACCAGGCATCTTTGACTACTGGAAAGCACATATGAAACCCCAGCATAAAGGTGGTCATGGAACATTTCTGTCAACTATGCAAACTAGGGAAACACTTCATATGAAGGAAAAGGCAGCAGCAACAAAACCCTAGAGTTTATAGCACATGTGAAGATGTGTGTTTTGTTGAAGAGGTTTAGGCATGCCATGAGGGGAGATCTTCTCAGTCACTTGCTGTCCAATGTGCCTGAGTTTCTTCCCTGCTGTGCCACTGTTGTTATTCCTGACTCTGATAGACACCTGGTGAAATGGATATTTAAGGCTCCACTGTTTCAGTGTGATGGGGAGACCTTTCAAGACGACAGCACCTGCCAGTAGTGATTGCTCAAACAGCAGTAGGAATTCTTTATAGCTGAGGGCTTCGTTAAACCAGATTTCTCTGTTGACATGTTGTAAGAAATGCTTTTCTCCATGTAAACTACTTTGCCTGTGTTGAACAAAATATCTCTATTTTACTTTGAGTTACCAGTGACCAACCTCAGAAACGTGCTTCATTAAGATGCAGGTGACGTATGTATATGTCCTCAATGCCTCTGGTTTGGAGTAGTCTCTTCAGCATACTTATAAGGAAAACATTCCTATTTCAAAGCCTGGTATCCAGTATTTAGAGAGCAGAACTAAACTAATTGTGACAATCATTAACATTTTATATTCTAGTTGACTCCTTTCACATGCAGCCTGAACAGCTGCAGTCTTACCCGAAGAACAGTACTCTCAAAGGCTTTTCAATTCTTCTACAAGGCTGAAGGTTTTTTTCTTCCCTCTCTGAGAACTTTTAAAGCTTTGGGAATTTTTTTGTTTTATTATATTTTTAGTACATTGCTTCTTTTCCATCTTTAAGATATTATTTTCTTGATTAAGTGCTTAGAGACTTCTGGTATGTTCATGCAACCAGCACAAGAACAACTTTCCCCTATTAACACTACCTTTTTGACAGCCCATCATGGTTAATATGCATCAAAACAAAATCTGTGAAGGCTGTCTTCAAGGCATCCAATATGCAAGCATGTCCTGTGTATAAATGACTTTGGCATTCATCTCTGATCATCTTTTGGTTTTTCTGTCCTTCCCTTTCTCTTCTTTACAAATTCTGTGGTGCTCTAAGATGACTGTGAGAGACAGAAAAGGATATAAACCTCCAAATATGAAGTTTAAGGGTTTTGAAGTTTGTATGCTTAATGTAAGACTTCCAGGACCATCATGTATAGAGATTTAGGTAAACCGTGTTCACTCTTAGAGCTGCTAGGTATTTATAGCTTCTGTGATTGCCAGTGAAGCAGGTGAATGCTCAAGACGCCCGAAAAGCAGACTAATTCAATATTTTAACTGTGGATTCAGAGACCCAATGTTAAGCATAAGCATAAATACGGAAGACAGCAGTAAAAGATCACTCCACTGCCTGCTGTCATCTGAACTGCCCATCAAAATTAGTCCTGTGAATGCAAAATGAGAAGCATTATTTTGAAAACTTTCTAAAATGTCTCAGGCCAATGTTGTGGTCCTGAAAGTCCAATATTTTCTATATTCTTCCCCATATTTTTACTGTTATTTTTATTGAGTCTTTGTGAGGTCTTTCCTTCTTTCAAGCTCCCTTATCCTTTTTAGCACATGAATAATTTCATGACTTTGTAAAGACCTGGAGATGAATTAAATTTGAGATGAAAGGCAAAGAGATTAATAGTGAAAAGGAAAAAGCTTTCTCCTTTAAAAATGTGACTCTAATACTACAAATTCACTGCCAGGGCTTTTCTGAGAAGTATTTATGATCACAGATGTTTATAAGCCAAGACGTTTATGGAAAAAGCCCTATGTGTTTAAGGGATAGGTTTATACATATCCTTAACGTCTCATTTCCAGGTTTTATTTTTGGAACAGTGACACAATATTTTAGTATAATTTATTAAAAACTTAATAGGCTGTTAGCTCTCAAGTTGTAAATGAAGCATGTAGGAGGAGAGGGATTACTACTGTACAGCTCATGCAACAGGGAATAATTATAGTCCTTCTAGAATTAGAAGGGTGTGGAAAAATACTGTGTAATAAGTTCTGTATACTTTTTCCTTCCAGTGCATATTTAAAAGCTCCTGCTGGATGTTTGTTACCCACCATACGACTGGTCTACAGAGAGGAGGAATGGTTGCAGCCATAGAGGACTCATCTGCAGATCCTCATGGCTGTAGCTCTCAGAGTTGGCAATAGAATCACTGTTCAAGAGAGCAGCCGTGCTGGGGCACATTTTGAAAAGGACACTGCAAAATTTGGAATTAATTAGTTTGCTGGCTGCAGTTCTGTAGATTTGGTTGGTTGGTTTTATTGTACCTATTAGTTCTAGCTGAAATTGGGAATTTTTTGGAGTCTATGTGCTGGTTTTAAGGCTGTGACTACCCCAGGGAGCTTGAAGTCAAGTTGCCAAAGACAGGAGAGAAAAAGAGGAGCTTGAGAAATGACCTGGCTTTTCAGAAAAATGTGCTAACTGGGCGGCAAGCTCAGGAAGAGAAAGCCAACTTCCCCTGGCACCTACGTGAATGTCATATTCACACTGGATCAGTGCTGCTTATGCACCTCATTCAGACTCTTTGAAGCTGATGGAGATCTATCAGGCTTCAGTTCTCTTGAGTGCTGAGGAGTCCTTCAAGGACAAACAATTCATCCCACTTAACAACTTCCATCCATTTTAGAAAGACAAATTTTACTTTTTATCTAAACCAGTTCAATCTGTGTTCTCTATGCACTGAAAACTGCCATTTATTTGGGTTTGGAGCTCCCTTTTTCATTTTTCATTAGGTACAAGGATGAATAATGTCTTCTCTTTTTACAACTCCCATGAGGATTTTGGAAAGGTGTTATAACTCTAGTTATAACATCAAAATGAATTTTGTTCCAGTGAGGAAGAAATTCCAATCATTCTCATTTGTTCGTTATTATTACTTATGAATGATAGTGCCTCGAAGGAGCCAAGCTCACTGGCTTTTGACCAGAGACAAGCCATAACCTCTCTTTAAATTGTACATTTCTGAAGAGGCTGAACTGTAGCCTCCTTCTGGAAATATCTTTAACCTGTGAATAACTACTGCTGGCTAGTTAAAACCAAACTACTAAACTGCCTTAAAGTGGTTACCGTCAGGTATGCTAAACACATAAAGGGATTTCTCTGAAACATGGTTTTCACATGTGGTCTGTGTGAACCCTAGGATAATGTTTCCTAAGTAGCTGAGATTTCCTCCGGAATAGCACTAAGCAACTACAGAAGAAAAAGCTTTTAGAGAACAGAGTTATTTTCAAAGGTTATCAAAGTGGATGGACATTCTGCCAAACACATCCTTTCTGTGTGGTGCATACGGGTGATTTTGAACTTGTGACTGTTACCTTATTCCATATAGGGCAGGAGGAAGATTAGGCAAACAGATGCTCCTTTTCTCTTTGAATCTGGACTGAGGTTTAATTTCTAGCTAAAAGAAACCTCTTCTTCTTGAGCTAAGATCAGTTATTCCATTTCTAGCACCTCCTCTGCACCTGGTCTGCTCTGCTGGATTAGGATATGAAGCCCTCTGTTATCCACCTCCAGTAATATTCCTGCTACTACCAACTTCACTGCTAGCAAAGGTACAGTAACTGCAGAAAACCTGGAAAAAGGCACTCTTAAAGGGTTTGCAGTAAGCAAAGCTTCCTCAGGGAGGAGGACATACTTGAGCCCACTGGTTGCTATAAAGCACAGCTTACCACAAAGCTGAACTGGGAATGTACAGCCAGGATTTTCACAATCCTTAGCTGGGCACTTAATGTAGATGGAAAGATCTATTTTACATATGCAAACCCTCTGTTGCTAAACATTGGAGCACTAATTCTCTCTCTTCCTCTATAGGTCTAAGGGCTATTGACTGTCTCATAGAGCCTATAAGCTGGTGATCAGTGTACTGGGCATTATTAACTGGAGTATCCACAAACTGGCAGACATCATAATAGAGGATGCTGATCTGAGAAGCTGTCCTCATACCTGTTTGGATATATAGGAAGCTGGGAATCTTACACTTCCTAGCCAGTAATGGGTTACTCCATTATTACATCTTAGCACATTTAGCCTAATTATTTCATATTTGTACTATGATTTAAAAACATAACTGACTACAGATGTTGTTAGTTGTTGGTGTGTGACATGGACTCAGCCATTCATTTTGTTATTACTATGCAGCAACTCAAAAGAAATATTGGGCAAAAGAGGAAGAGAAGGGAAAGCCATAAAAACAAGGCAGTGGCTGATGCTCTTGCACTGACAAATGAAAGTCTCATCAAAGAATCCATAGTTTCAACATTGGTTACATTTTACCAGCAGCAACTCTTTCTTTAATCAGATGGAAGACTGCGAACATTGCAAAGGCTCTGGAATGGAATGCTGAGTGATCAGGCAGCTGGGAGACCTTGTTATGGCCTTCCAGTATTTAAGCAATACCTAAGCAAGATGGGAACAAGCTTTTTAGTAGGTTCAGACTAGATATAAGCAAGAAATTCTTTACGGTGAGGGTGGTAAAACACTGGCACAGGTTGCCCAGAGAGGTGGTGGATGAACCATCCCTGAAGACATTCCAGGCCAGGCTGGATGTGGTTCTGGGCAACCTGCTCTAGTTGAAGATGTCCCTGCTCATTGCATGGGGTTGGACTGGATGAGCTTTGAAGGTCCCTTCCAACCCAAACCTTTCTATGTTTCTATGGCTAACGAGGGAAGCAGAACAAAGGCGTAACATTTTCAGTGAGCGGTAGTGCATAGGGTAGGGCACTGAACTGGAAGTGATCTGGGTTGGGAGCTGGCACTATTTCTGGACCTGCACTTCCAAGGCTCTATTTCTTTTGGAGTAGCTGTACCAACACCCCTAGGAACATTCCCCTGCCTGCAGGATAAACCCTAACTCAGTGGTGGCAAATTTCCCCTGGGGATCTCTTCCAGCCAGGTTCAAACCTGTAAGAGTTGTCCTGAAAGGTGTAAGTAGGAGTGGTCAAACGCCACTAGAATTCCCACCAACCCACTCACTGCTTGTAGAAAAAGGTAGGGAGCAAACCGCTGCAGCAGCCACCTGTAATGTCATTTGAACGCCGTGCTCCTGCCAACAGCTTTTGTGTGCGTTTAGCCTTTACAACCCCCACTCCCAAACACCGGCCTTCCCCTTGCGGCGCAGCTACTGCTATAACCCAACGCAGCGCTGTACAACGCAGTTCCTCACCCCCCCCGCGGCCGCACCAGCGGCTCCCCAGTGGCCCGACGGGGAGCAGGACCGGGAGCGGGGCGCCGCCGCCACCTCCCCCCGCGCCGCCGCCTCCCCGCCGGCGGGGCCCGTTCCCGGGGAGGCCGGGCTGGCGGGAGCCCCGCCCGCGCCGTCGGGGGAGCAGCAGCGGTGGCAGAAGCAGCAGCAGCAGCGAGCGGCGCCGGTGCCCGCCCGCCGGCAGCGGAGGTGAGCGGCGGAGGTGAGCGGCAGCCGCCGGCTCCTGCCTGGGGAGCTGCGGCGCTGGGATCGGCTGCACCAGCCCTGGAGTGGGCGACTGGGGAGGGGGAGGATGGGGCTCCGCTTCTGGGGCGCGTTTGCTTATCGGGTTTGTTCTTGTTTTATGAGATGGGAGCTGAAGTGGCAAGAGCCTGCGGGTTCGCGCTGCCAGTGGTGTCAAAGCGTTGCGCTGTGACTGTCCTCCTGCATCTCGGTGGGCTCGGCTGGAGGTGAATAAGCAGTTTCAGGGGTAGGCACGTAGGGGGAATCGCCTATGGATTATTTCCACTCTTTTTGAATAGGGGGGGAGCTGCGAGGGAAGGTGACATTAATACTTACCATTGCATGAAAAGCACCGCATCTCTTGTAGAAGGCAGGGTATTTCATTTTGTACAGGCAGAATATCTATCTATCTATCTATATCTATCTGTCTGTCTGTCTATCTGCCTATCTGGAGGAACTACAAGGTGCTTGTAACAACCAGTGAGCATATGTTTGCTGAGATGTGTGTTGGCAACATACAGCCCCAGGCATGAGACTGCTCCGTATCATAACCAGCTGGGAGCCCCTGGCTTGCATGTTGGATTTGGACTGGAGCACTGCATGGAAGGCAGCACCCTTTTATTTTTAAGCAGGTCTTGAAGCACAGCCTGTTGTAGTGCTGTGATAGGCAGTACCTTTCTCTAGGCGGTTTGTGAGCCTTCATCTATTGCTCTCAAATAGTAGGAGGGGCCAGATGACTGTTTCAGGAAAATATTTTAAAGCCTAGATTGACTAGATGGGTTGTAACAGATAAACCAGCGAGGGATACGTATTTAAGGATTGAACTGACTTCTGCAGGAAAAAAATAGGAAGGGAACTGAACTATGCTATGGATAAGTGGCTATGCTTATGCAGCAGAACTATGAAATATATAATCTAACAGAGAAAATCCACCTCTCAACTGCGGAAAGCAGTTGAGCAAGGTCTATGGAGGGAGTCCTTTATGTGGAATGGAGAGACTTTTGTGGAAAAAGCTGCTAATTAAAGCAAGTGAGATCAGTCCCTCTTTATCCTATTGACAATTTAATGTCTAAAAATGACCCTTTGACTGCCTCAGGAGGTAAATCAGCAATAGGAATGTGTGTCTGATGAATGAGGCTGTCATTTTACAGCTGGCTTGGGGGGGGAGCAAAATACTAGATTAAGGAATGCAATTCAAAAGCAAATTTTAAAAAGCTATAATTTGCTCCTAATGCTTTGCTGCAGCACCTCTGGAGAGCAGATGCAACTGTTAAATCTGTGTTAAGTTCCAACTCTCATATTGGCAGTGATTTTAACCAGATATATTGTGGGGATAACAGTATAGTAACAGTGACACTGCCTGTCTCTGAAAATATTCTAGTGACTTTATTTCAACATATTAATTAGACCTAAATCTACACATGCAAACGACTGGCTATTGCCTACTATGCTGTTGTCCCAGAGTGACCTATTCTCCTCTGGCTTATGTGGCAGACTTACTGTAAGTCCTCATCATAAAGTAATCTTTGATGAGATACAGTAAAATTATTCTGGTAGATTTGTTATCAGCTATTCTGGTTGTGGGGGACCAAGGTGAACATCAGCCTTCCAGTATCTGAAGGGGGCTACAAGGCTGCTGGAGAGGGACTCTTCATCAGGGACTGTAGCGATAGGACAAGGGGTGATGGGTTCAGACTGAAACAGGGGAAGTTCAGGTTAGATCTAAGGCAGAAGTTCTTCCCTGTGAGGGTGCTGAGGCACTGGCACAGGGTGCCCAGAGAAGCTGTGGCTGCCCCATCCCTGGCAGTGTTCAAGGCCAGGTTGGACGCAGGGGCTTGGAGCAACCTGCTCTAGTGTGAGGTGTCCCTGCCCATGGCAGGGGGTTGGAACTAGAAGATCTTAAGGTCCTTTCCAACCCAAATCTTTCTATGATTGTATGATCACCCATTCCTTTAAAAAAAACTATTTGTTACTTCTGAAGATTTGAAAATGGCAAAAATACCTTTAATCCTGTTAGGACTGATGGAATTTACCCTTGTAAACTGATGTTCTCTAGATTAATGCCAGATATGGAGTAGTCTGAACTTTAGTCTTTCTGCTGGAGAGATTAAGGAAAGAGGGGAGGCAATTACAAGTGTTACAGTGGTAGAGGTGCAATTATAGGATTGTAACAGGATCTGCAGTTACAATAGCATAATGCAGAATATCATGCTTATTATTGACAAAGCCTTTTATTTCTGCTGCTAAAACTAATGTCCCAATATAATGCTAAAATAGCTGCAATAATGTGCATACATTAAAGACATTTATGTATTGACACGAACTGCCTTAGAAAGTTGGAAAACACTGGGCAATCTTTCCTCTATTGGCACCAGGAGGCAATATTCCTAAGTGCTTGTGCTGTAGCATCTGCTCTGGTGCTGCCTTCTCTTGGAGGTCTTGCCAGGGCTGAGCTTTGCCTTACCAGATGAGCTGAATCAGCACAGATTGCATTTCTTCATAGCCTACAGCTGCCCACAGCAAAAGTTCAGTTAAGCTGAATCTCTTGGTGGGCATGCAACAGGTCTTGCTTCAACAAAACTTGACCAACTCATGCTCCAGTGTAGCTCGTTGGAGTAAGCGGTTTCTTCTCTGAGGATGGTGGCTAGCCCAGAGGGTTTGGCCATGCTGGAAACTGGATTAAGCAATTGCCAGGTAAATAGAGGCAGTTAATGTACCTAAATTGTAGTGTATGTACTTGCAAATGATTTATCCTGGTCAGAGTTAATGGGTCTGTGTAAAAACTTGTGCTGAGTGGTTTTGTGGCATCCTTGTTTGTGAAGTATATGAACTGCTATGCCTGGCTGTATTTACTAAACAACTCAATGAGTAAATCGCCAACACATTTATGAATAGATCTCAAGTTGGGGCTTTTTTGCATCCAAAGCTTAGGTGTGTGGTGGGGCACAACTAAAGGCAATGTGGTGTCTGCAACAGGTCTCCTTTGAGTGATAGGGTGAATATAGGGTGAATTTAGGGTGAGTGATAGGGTGAATTTATGACTGTGATACTGAATATGGTTTAGTTAAAATTAGTAGAAATTAGTTAACCAAAAACTATTTTGTCATTCCCTAAATTACTCCAAGGAAACTATTAGACAACACAGTTCCTGTGGGGTAACTGCACATAACTCAGCTGGAGGCATGTGCTGGCCACAGCAAATATACAAAATAGGAACAATGAAAATTGCTGTTAAGTTTCTAACTTAAAAGAAAGCTTCAGAGTTGACTCTCTCGGGTGACTGAAGACTGAATTATTTTTCAAAAGGAATAGGAGTGACACCGGATTGTAATTTTGGACCTACTTTGCAACCAAGCCTGTTGTAATCAAAGCTTTAAAAAGTTGAGTTTGAGGTACTAGAACCCAGAAGCTTAGAGGTGTTGCCTATAGATCATTGATGAAGATGTCGTAACTTGCAATAAGGAGTGATGGGTATGGGAGGAATCATGCATCTTTTGCTACTGGCTGACTGATGAACAGGATTATGCAGAACACTTAGCCACCTCTGAGTAAGAATATGGTGCATCTCTACTTGATACTGGGTAGTCCTTGCCACTGATGATAGCATATGTAATCCACAGTTAAAGCACTCATTGTCACCTTTGGTTTGCTGACAGCATTCCCTGAAAGCAGTGTATGAGCTGTCACACTTAGAGCTTTCCTTTGCAAAGCTCTCTTGAGCACTGTGTAAGGGCCCAACTTGTTATGGGGGTGAATTGTCTATGCTCTCTCATCACTCCTTCTGCATCAGAAAGCAGGTTTTATCCAGTGTGCTGTGACACTGAGGAAAAGATTTGCTAATTAAAATTGCTTTGGCTGTCTCTGGGAGCAGGATATAAAGGCCAAGACAAACGTGATGCCACAAGTGGGCAGTCCATTAAATGCTACAAGCAGAGTTACTGGTCTTACTGCAAACAGCAGTGACCACCGGAGCTCTTTCTTCTAAGAAGTTGTATAATTCTTAGAGTAAGGAGCATCTGACATCTAGATTGATTTTCAAAGTCATTGTTTCGTCAGTCCATTCCATCCATAAAGTGTGGAGACTTTGATTGAAGTTCTCATCCCACTGTTCAGGATCAGGTTTTCAGCTTAACCATGTCAGTAACATAGTTGTCAGAACTAAATAATTTAGGGAACAGGGTTCTGTTTACAGGCCCACAGAACGGTTGAGGTTGCGGTGACCTCTGGAGCTTGTGTGGTCCAAACCTCCACAGCCTCTCTGGGTGACCTGTACCTCTGCTGGACCATCCTCACAGTGAGCATTTCTTATGTTTAAATGCAATTGCTTGTGCTTTGGTTTGTGCCTGTTTCCTCTTGTAATTTCACTGGCCACTCCAAGAAAAGTCTGGCTCCATCTTCTGTACTCTCCCTTCTTTGTCACAAGGAGCATGCTTCTGACTTATGGTCAGCTTGTCCACTGGGGCGCCCAGGTCTTTCTCTGGAAAGACTTGGTGGCTGCCTGTCCTGACCCACAGGCCCTGCTCTAGCCAACAGCTCTGAGATCACAGGAGGGTTTAATGTCTTAATACCAAATTTACTTATTTGGAGGTATTTGACATGATGTTGGATTTTGATTTAGAAGAGCAGTACAGCATTATGCTGAAATCACAACACAAGCATGATGCAATGATTGTAAGATAAAGTGGAATCACAATACAACCTAGTTCCCCATGGCAGCCTCTACATGCTCCACTGTAACAAAGAGGAAGGTTTTGTCCTAAGTAGAGAGGTTCCAAACCAGGGATTGAATGAAAACAGTCTGGAACTGTTCAGAGAGCCTGCAGAGTGAGGCATTCTAGCATTTTTTTCTAGCACTTTGCATTCTGATGCTTCATTTCTAAGAATGAAAATTGGGGTTTTTTTTTTCCATGTTAAGTTATTTTAGCCAGTGCTTATGAAGGACAAAGCTTGTACTTCACTGAAATCAAGTCCTGGAAGTTGTCAGGGGGAAAAGGAGAGCCTGCATAAGGCTGGGAGCTATCTGGAGATTCAGTCAAGGTCTCTAGGGTAATTGCGCATGACCTTTCAGATCTGAGATCTGTCTGCATTGAGGAAGAGGTACAGCTCACTTGAAACATCTTCAGCATCAAGGCATTTTCTGTCTCCATCAGGAGTTTCAGGTTTGAATAGCAGTTAAATCAGATGTACCTTGTGCCATCAGTGTGTGGCATGCCAGCTCTGCCATGGGGCAGGGTGGCTTTGTGTGGGAATTTTCACCAGGTTGTAAGGTTACAAGTGGTTAATGCAGTCCGAAGTGTCATTGCTGATGATTTTCAGACATGTGGACTGAAGTGAGTTAGTTTTCAATTTTCCATGGTAAAAAAGGAGATGGTGAGAGAGCAGCCTGGGTAAGATGTGTGTGTTACAAACCATACATACAGGAAGCTATACTAACCTTTGAAAGACTTGTAAACAGTTTCTGTAGAGAGCAGGGGCAGTTCTTAAGCAGCAGTAGCCAAAATGTGGAGAGCTGCAGGTGTTATACATCCCTTTTTCTGTGCCATGGTGCTGGAGCTACTAGAGGTGACTGGTGAAAACTCATATTAAAACAGTTTGAATGCTTTGGGCAGTTGAACACGGCCCAGTTAGAGCTGAACTAAGGAGCACTGCCTGTCTGCCAGGAAGCAGGTAACTGCACTCTGTTGTTTAGTTGAACTTTCATGGAATTAAACTATGGTGAAATCCACCATGAAAAAGTATTCTGCTTATGGATCCTGCATACAGGGGATCAAGCTATCAGGCACACAGGTAATGCTCTATGTGCTGTACAGTCTGGAGGGGGGAAATCAAGCACATACAAGTGACTCCCTAACTCTCGCTGATAGAAACTGCAGTGCCTAAGCAGAGAACCTGCTGCTTGGGTTTGGGGGGTCCTTTTGGTTTGGATGACCAAATTTAGATACCCGGGAGGCACCACAGCTATAGATACGTTCAAGGAACCTCACTGTGATTCCCCAAGTAGTTCTACCAAAATAATCCCTCTGACTGATTTTTCCTACTGTCCCACTAATTCACTCTGCTCCTGAAAACCTTTGAACAGTGTCCAAAGGCACTTTTTTGGAAGCAGGGTTGGGGGTTTTTTTTTACCTGAATTGCTGAACATAAATCTTGGCCATTCTGTCAATCTCCAGTTTCTCAAATTAGCAGCATTCCCGTTCCTGAACTAGTATTGAAATTTAACTCAGCTCTTCCCACAAGAATTAACCTTTAACAAATCAAAGAAATTGACAATTCAGAGATGCAAATTAGGCCTTTTCTTTTTGTGCAGTGAAGTGTTCGAATTTCATAAGGTAGGAGCATGTTCTTCAACTAGATGATATACACACATGGAATGTAATGCTCTGGAAAGTCTGCAAAGAAATCCTAGAGTCCTCTGCTTATATTCCCCAAAATCAATAACCCGCAGAAATATTGTGGTCTGTAATCCATTACACTGAAAGCTCTGGAGAGCAATAGGAGCCACATGGCACAGAGCCATATATATTTAAATTGAATGCTTTGTAGAATGTGATGAATAAACATCTTGGAATAACACACCCACTTCTGCAAATGTACAGGTTGCACCGGCTGGCACAAGAAGCTGAAGAGTTGCTGTTACCAGGAAGATCTGAACCAATGGACTGTATGGATATAGATATGTTTGAAGGCATCTGCTCTTCCCATTACAAGGTAAGACACGAAAGGTTTTTTTTTCTGCTGGTTTAGTTTCTCTTTAGTGCAGCGCAGTTCTCTTTTGTGGCACTGCCCAAGATGGCAAATGGAGCTTGTTTTCCAAAGCTAATAACTGTGGCCTACAATGAATGTGTAACTGGACTATATTCAGACCCAAAACGGCCTCAACTTTCAAAAGTCAATGACAAATGTGTATCCTCAGGGCCCGTAAGATTTGAAGTTTTACTATGTAAAGTATGTGTTCAGATAGCTCTACAGGTTGTCTATTTTTAGTATGTGCTAATAGGAGACCTTCCCACTCACCTGAGGCATCTTTTTTTATGTGCTTATTAATTGCTGTAGATTGAAGTAGGTTTGAAACCTGAACTACTTAGTGCGGGATCTTAATCGGGGGAAATGTCTCTAAACTGTGCACCAGAAAATGTGTCTCACTGGAGATGCAAGTTAGGCCATTTTCTGTGCAGAGTCTTAGTGTTCTTTCACTTTCAGGATTGTTTTATGGTTTGTTTACAGAAACTGCTGCATTTTTCTTTCTTCTTCTATCTATGTCAGCAAAAACTAATCACATTGCACTGAGCTGAGGGTGGTGGAGCACTTGATACATTTTCTTGGCATCTTTTGCCTCATGCCTGGGTATACTGTCACTTGTCCTGGATGCGTCCTTTACTGAGTTGTTTTCAGGGAAGGTACAAAACACAGGTTTTCAAAATCTTATTTGGAACTGGTGGAAACACTTGAGAGACATGGAGCAAACTGAAGTAAAACTTCTCATTTCCAAGATGAGGTAGTTCTGCATGCCTGAGGGATGGCTACATGGGACTTCTTCATATTCTAACAGTTCTGATCAAAGCAAGATTGCTACAGACCAAATCAAACCCACACCACCAGCTCTGTGTTACTCAAGAGCTCAAATCAGGCAGCTGTGCACTTGCAAAAAGGGGCAGTTACAACTGGTCTTAGCTAGTCTCTGCTTTTAACCAAGAGAGGGCTTTCACCTGAAGTCACTCCATTTCTCCATTTTCACTAGCCAGTGTTAAATGATGAGGGAACCATCTGTGCTGAGGCAATGCACTGCTATTGCTTCTATCTGTACAGAAATACTGGCCACCAGTATTACCAGTCTGCCACTGTCATAAATAACTGGTCCAGTGTTATCAGTCTGCCATTTCCAGAAGCATGAGATATTCCTCTCCCATTCTTCTTTTGTGGAAGAACTAAATTGAAGAGGTCCTTTCCCTAAGGTGGGGAATGAACAGACTGTGGCACTGCATCCTATGGAAACAAGAGATGCTTGCTGACATAACAGGAATAAAATGTGCAAAGTATTTAGAAAATGCAAAGATAAGCACTAGCAAATACAACTTACAAGGAAAAGCACACTCAAACATTTGGGTGCTTGAGACATTCCAGTAATGGTTGTTATGGAGGAATACACATAGACGATGAAAAGCTGTAAAGTGTGGTCTAGATAGCAGGCACTTCTCTAAAGGGTATATTTCCCTTCCCAGATGTAACCCTTGGTATCCATGCACAAGTGCTCCTGTGGAATCTGTATTGCCACCACTTATTGCCAGCTTCCACAAGTGGAAATGCTGGCCTGCCTTGTGCTTTCTTGTTTGAACTTCTTCACATTTACATGTTACAAAATCCCCAGCTTTAGTGCAAACCCTAATGTAATGGAGAGGAGAGGAATGACAGCCTTTGTTCCACATATCCGAAATGGGAATAGCGTTTTGTATTGCCACCTTGCCTGCTTTAATCATCTCATTCTCTGAATTGGTACTTCTCAGTCAGTACTTCTTGGCATGGCAGTTAGCCCAGGCCTCTGGCTGTTGCATGGCAAGTAATCCTTCCAAACAGGATTTGCATTCTTGCAGCAGCCATTCGGGGGATAGAGGGTGAATACATGGAGGCAGATTCTGCTTACACAAACATAGCTCAAGTCCAGCCGTTCAGAACATGAGTCAATGACAAACTGACTTGCTCATAAAATGAGTCCCTTCAGAAAAGAACTGGTGGCTGGGGAAAATGTACAGGGTCAGAGCATCTGCAGTATCTTTAGTTAACTGGATTTATAGGCACTTATTCACAGCAAAAATGTTGTTAGAGCCTGAGAGTTGCTTTGTTAGTTTTCATTTGCCAAATGCAGTTATCCCTGCAGAGTTGTCATGTGGAAATGTGAGCTTGCGGCCCAGCTACTTCTCTGTACTGTCTTGGTCTTCACTTTAAACTTCAGTGCTCTTTCAGTGCTGTGTACTCTCTAAAGTATGTGAGATGGTCTACTACAGTGACTCTTCCATTTGGGATGATAGCCTGTGGCTGTAGGATAGAATAAATAACTGGAGGTAATAGTGGCTTAAATCAAAGCCAGACCTTGACTCCTTGACTTTTATATTGTCATTTATTAGTGGGCATTATTCTTGGTAGCCTTCTAGGTGTGCTTATCCTTTTCTGGCTGAGAAATTGTTGAAACATCAAAGATAGCTTAGGAAGTGAAGGAACAGATTATCTTCTGGTTTATATGCAACACAGGTATTCCGATATTAACAGAAGCCATTTGAGCTTCAGTTGTTTTCAGCAATCTAAGTTTGAAATGAAGGCCTGAAGAAGCAGCACCTGAAAACCTCTGGGAAGTCATGTATTAGAAAGTTCAAAACTGACTAAAAAATTCCTTCAACTCATAAAAATGTTTTGTAGCTTTTGGGTTTTTTCTGTGCAGAACATGAAGATGTATGTGTTTGTACTTTATATTGGAGCACTAGTAACTTATAACTGAAACATCTGTCTTCAAACTTCAGGATAGCTGAATCAGAACCAGTTCATTTTGCTAGGAGTTCACAGTTCACTGAAAGGTTTCCATATAAGCAAAATCAATTTATTTTATTTAACTATGACTTACTCCTGTCTTTCTCCTTTCTGGTGCACTGAATTTGTTGTTCCTATTACTCACTTTTACTAGTAGTGCTGAGGGACCCCAGGCATTGATGAGGCTTCAATTGTGCTGGGTACCACACTGGGTCCAATATAAGTTGCAAATGCACCTTTCCGCAAAGGGTTTATGATCGTAGAAGCAAGTAAGATTATATGGGTTCAGACCCAGGAGCACAGTAGAGTGAGACTTTTTTCATCAGCATGGTACGCGATGGCCTCAAGAACCCTCAGGCAGCCATTTACATGTGCAGCTCTATAGCCTGGAGGTGATCATGTTTTAAGGTGGTGGAGAATCAAAGCTTTTCATCCCTCCAAGTAGAGAGGGATCCAAAGACTTGCCTGTCCTGTCACTATACTACTCCCTCTGTTATTTTGATTTGAATAAGAGCAGTTTGATTTAAATCAACTCAGAAACGGGAGCAGCTTCTTGCAGAAGCCTTTCCCTTTAGGAAGCTAGGGTGACATACAGCTTGCGTGTCCTGCAGTGTAATTTGTCCTGACATTTCCTGTCACAGTAAGTTCTTATGAACTGCAGTGACACTTGACCTGTGTGACATAATTCAAAACACTTTTTCATAATACTTCCACTTAAACTGAAAGCAGCCAAACTGTCTTTCCTAATTTCGTCCCTTTGGATCCCTTGTTCCCAGTAGTAAGTTCTGCTTTGCAGTGTTTCCCAGTGCTGCCTGAAGTAAAAAGATGAGAGAACAGCTAGCAATCCAAAGTTTTTCCCCAGCTGCTACTCAAGAGCATTCTAGAAGTCCTTGATCCTTCATGAACTAAATCCTGAAGGACTTGGCTTCAGAAGTTAACCCTCTCAAAGCAGACATTAAGATATAGAAGTAACAGAGTCAACTAACAATAAGGTGTGTTTGTGCTTGCCTCAATTTATTATTGCTAATATTGGACACCAGTCCATTTTGTTCATACTCATGCCATTGAATGTGCATTATTCACTCGATGATCTGGCCCTGACAAGTTTGATTATTGTTCCTAATAGTAAGCAATAACATTTCTTTTGGGGTGGTAGGAGACTATTATGTGCAACGTGGCTGAAAAAAGCCCTATGGGTGCAGTTAAATGCAGTCAAGTGTGGTGTGAATTCACTGGTAAGTGGAAGAAGGTTGGGAGTATGACCTCTTGTTTGATAGCTGGTATAAAAGTAAACTGGTATATTGTGTAAAATCAGCTGGGAAATCTGCTAGAAAGGTAAACTTGCTATGAGACTAATTTAAGAGGGTCCATAAGTACTGGCAAAAAAAAATGGGTACCTGGTTATGCAGATGCATAGTGCTTACTCTATGTTCCTTGTCAAACATACTCTATGTTCCTTACTCTATGTTGTTCCTTGTCAAACATAGAAACAAGAACTTGGGCACTTTTAGGTGTCTACTTATTTAGCCTCAGGTTCCTTATAATCTATAACAAGTCATGGTTTTGAGGACAAGCTGGTATCAGCTAAGTGAGGTAAGGAAATGCCCTTATCCCAGCCCTGGTACAGATGGCTGCTGGGATTAGCCCAGGATCATGCAAAGCAGAGAACTAAATTCCCCTTCTAAAGCCAAGTGGCAGACCTGGCTATTCATTCAAGGCTCTTACACCAGTGGGCTGATCTTTCTGCAGACTGAGTAGGCCATGCCATTCCTATCCTCAGTTAGATTAAGGATCAGTCTGTTGAATTTCAGCTGTGCGTTTCTAGGTCAGATTTAAAGTGAGTAAAAAGGTCGCACTTTGTTTCAACTATTTGCTGTTCAGGAAGAGAACTGAAAATAGTAATTGGAGTGGAGAGAACTATAGAAATGCAAGAGAGACTCAGTTTTGGTGCACAGCTTCTTACAAAAAAGAGGCCAAACTGAACTTTTCAAATCTAATCTCTCTGCAAAAGTAACGCTGCTGAGACACAATTACCTTGTTGTGCTAAAGAAGTCCCTGTAAATAAATATCCTCATACTGGAAATAAAATCAGCATACAAAACATTACGAATGTATAGGGCGACTTGTGTATTTCTATATCTGCACTGTTAATGACAAGTTAGACTACGAAAAATGCATTTTTAAAGCTCTATTTGTGATAGGATATTTTTGTTTCTGTTTTTGTCTTTGTTTTATTCCTCTTTACATGCATGTGCTAATTGCCCAGGTTTAGTTAGATGTATACTGCTTAAACAAGCCTTTGTAAAAACAAATGCAAAGTGAAATTATTTTTAAAATTAATGTCTTTCAGCTCATTGCATGCCAACAGCTGTGCTAAAAAGTCAAATTAATGCTCAGGAGTAGGGAGGCAGAAGCACATCATGTGAAGTTTTGCAAGTGAAAGCCAGCATCCTCCCCTGCACGTAGCTGGAGTTGTTTATAGCTGCAGAGAGCTAGCTGAGTGCTGGATACAAGTGCTTAAAACGTGGGCAAAGATTTTGACTTCTAAATGTTCTGTAAAAGCATGTTTTCATGCATTTCAGTATGGGATCCCCATTTAAATTGTTGACACCTTTCTAAAGGTGTATTGAAAGGCATGGGAAAATGGGATATATGATGAGCTATGTCAGAAAGAGGAATGGTGATTTCTTTTGCTAGAAAGTGAGACAAAGGCGGTCTTGAGCATGGTCTTACCCACAAGATCTGATTGAGGTTTTTTGTATGGCTTTAGCCAAATTACCTAATTTGTCCACCTTAGATCTTTCGTTTAGTTAAATGGAGTAATAGCATTAGCCTTCTATGACTTTGGGAATGAAATGGGAGTTAAAAATCATGTGCAGTTGCCAAAGATCCAGATTGTTAAAGATGTAAAAGTGCTGTTATCCTATGACTTCAGTCTAGTTTGAACGGCACAGTCAGCAGGCAGCTTTGTCTAGGCATCCTAGTGAACTACCAAAAAAGTATTTAATATCCTGAATCCCCTATTGGGGTTGTCTTTTGATTACATCAATGTCATAATTCCTGCTTTCTTTTATAGCTATTCAGAGCGGAGATTGTCTAGTCCTTTTTTAGAAAGTTATATTCTCTGTCCCAGTCCTTTTGCTGCATTCTCTGAAGAACTGTACATTTTGCTCACCTAGCTGCCTCTATTACTGGCTTTCCTTGGTCAGCCTAGCCAAATTTTGGAGGTAGGCTATACTTTCTATAAGCTTGAGGTGGTTCAGCTACTCTGCCTTTTATGCTGAGTCTTCTTTTCTTTTCCAAACCATTCTCCACTTCTGCAAAGAAGAGACTTTCAAAGCCAAGAATGACTTTAGGGAGTCACCTTGTTCTATTCTTCTTTATGATTTGGTCTATTAGCTGCCTCTGTGTTGTCATATGATAGAGGCAACTGTTCACCAAAAACTCTGCAGGCAAAATCTCGTTCCCAGAGCTTTTCTTTAAATTGAAGGATGTTTTGCCTATAACAGTAGACTTATTGATTTGCAGTTGTAGTTTCCTCTTTTCAGAGCTAATCTTTGCATCCTTATGTAGAATCTCTCTTAATGTGCTATTGTCTTAGGCACACATCATCTACTTTATTTCCCGATTCTGCCACACAACCCAGTAGCTTTCAGAATGGAGGCTGTGAGATACCAACTGGCAGAATCCACCAGACCACTCTTATTTTGGACTTTCCTTAGCAATGTAATATTAGAGTATTCTTTCAGGTTCCTGTTTCTCAGCAGCAGCCTACATCTTTCTTCATCTTTCAAACTCAATTTGTTTATGTCTTGCCTTAATTTTCCCCTTTTGGAGAATTTGACATCTTCCACCTTTCCCCTTAGGCTGTTGAAATTCTTCCTTCATCTTACTGTGCCTTTCCAGGTTAATTTTAGTTGTCTACTTACAGATGATCAATCTGCTTTTATCCAGCTTTACACTAAGTGGGATCTTCTTTGTGTTTCTCTTCTGGGACTCTGTCATCCCTTGAACTTTTCTTATGTAGAGAGGTAGAAATGTTGTTCTTCTCGGTCACAAAAAAAACAAACATGTTTTCATGTTGGTACTTAGCTTTTTATTGTCTTACCTGGTTTCAGATCAAATAAATTTACATGGTGTCTCTTCATCTACAAGGAAATTATACTAGCATTCCTATTCTCTTGTGCTAAACTTACTAGACAGGCATGTGTAACATCATACCTGTCTCTTGCAGCTTCAGTTATACAAAAACAATGCTTTGCACTCTTCACACATGCACATAACTTCCTAGTGATGTTCTGCTCTTAAAAGTTTCTGGTCTTGTTTCATTCAGCATCTTTTATAGTTTAATGATTCAAGTTGCAGGATACCTGATTTCCAGGCTTGGAGGTATGAAGGAAATTGGCAATTTGTTAAAGAAATGTTGGCAAGAAGCGGAGGTGGTAATTTTCAGTAGCTCATCCAGCAATAGGTTGAGAAATCCTAATGCCAGATTTCTCTCTGATGTGAAACCACTTATCTTCAAGTATCTTCAGGAAAAAAAGACCAAAATGGAGTGACCCGAGGCATGTGCTTTACACATGGTAGATCGGAGCAAAGCAGTCTTGATGAAATAGCCCTTCTTTCTCTCTTTACATAAGCAGCTACTGGGAAAGAAGTGTTGTGATTTTTTTTTTATCCCTGCACTGGTAGAAAAGGCTTAGAAAAGTGACGTGATAAAACCTGTTAGGGACCTGTTCCTTAAAAAAACTTCCCTAGAGTATTGGCTCTCAAGTATGACGACTGTCTGCACTGGTCAGTAGAAATGTTCAGGTATAGAGGAAGCCATTCTGCTTATTTTCCTGCAGATCTTTCCCTAAACATCTGCAAAACATTTCTAACTGCTTCAGATATTAGAGGCACAGTCTCATCTAAGGTGTGCATCTGTCCCAGTGGAGCAAACAGGAATGTGGAAAAATGTGGTTTAAACAAATGTAGTTACCTGAGGGAAATTTGTGTTCATATCAAAGATCCATTTTTTAAGATCTTGTAATTCTTCATAGTGAAAGGAGTAACCGAGTGCAGGTAAGGAGAATGGTTCTGCAGCTTCTGTCAAGTTTCTTGTGTACCAGGCTAGTAAATGGACAAATTTAGAAAGCTTTTAGGACCTTTAAAAAACCCAAACACAGATTGTTGCTTGGTGTAGTTCTAATAATTACACTGAGCAACTAGTAACTGGGCAGCTACCCTTGAGTGATTTGAAGGCTACCATTAGAACCTGTCCATTATCAATGTCAAATATGGCAAGACATCTTCTCTGTAATGGTGTATTTCCCATGGAAGGTATGGTGATGCTGCACAGAGCTATGTTTGGGAAGTGCTTTAAGATTTGTAGATGAAAGCTGCTTTATCTGAAACATACAGGGTGTTAGAATATCAAATGGGTAGAGGTTTATGTCTAAGATTAGAAATAAATAATTGGCTATTTCCCAGTATGTGTGTTTAGTTTTCAAGATCCACAGGGTACAGTGTCCCAGCAAGGCTTGATAAGATGTAGCTTTGGATACGTGGCTGTCAGCAGTGAGTCTTTTTTAAAAGAAAACGTGGTTTTGGGTATCAGCAACTGATAGTACAAAATCAGTCTAGCACCCAACCTGATAGCACAGCCGGTTTGGTTCTGAGGCAGGAGCTTGGGAGGCAGAATTAGAGAAGGCGTTGAGGGGGTGGGAAGAGAATTTCCACGCTCTGCACAAGTAACATAAGCTCTTTCCTTAATCTAATATCCTGAAATCTGACATCGATAACAATCCATGGGGGATATTGAAAGCATGTCATTAAGAAGTTTTTATGGCAAATACTCAGATCTATTGCAACAAGGGGATCGTTTGCTACCAGCTACCAGCCGTAGTGCTCTGTAGCTGTGGCAGGCTACCTGCAGTGATGACTAGACTCAGGCTTGCTGAGTATTTTGTGTGCATTACTTAAACTTCACAATACCCTTCTGAAGCGTTGTCTGCCTTAGGCCAGGCAGTGCTCAGTGAGTAGTTATATTGTAATTAGTGCACCTATTTACAAGTGGAAGTATGGTGTTGGCTAAAATCATGGAAGCTAGCCCCATCACATGTTGTATATCCTCTTCCCAAGGTCTTAATGCTATGACAACAGGCATGCCCAAAATAGAAATCAGGAGGCTCAGCTCCTGGGAGAGTGATTTCATCACTGGGCAGTGTTTCCTCCCTGAGGACCTTGTGCTGTGTGCCTGCTTTAACCCACCTTCTTTCTACCTTTGTTGCAGAGAAACAGTCTGGCCCTAAATCAACTTTTAAGTGAAAGGTAATTGAGATCATGAATCTCTTCCGCAGGGAGTTGGCACTGTCTTTCTTTTTAAGTTAGCTATACTAGAAATCATGCTGAGCTGCTGCTTGCCATGTAGTCTGCAGTGCATGAGCACTGACAACATTCAGGCACCTTCTTTAATGAATGTCCTTACCGATGTGCAAGGCAAGTCGGTTGTTGGTTTGTTGAAAATCAAATGAAACACAGCCACCATCTTTTCTTTCCCACCCCTGTTTCATGACCGTCTTTTTTTGTATATATGCTAGAAGCTTGGAGGCTCATTCTTTAGAGAGCCTGCACAACTCGATTCTAATACCCTGGGTCTGTCATGTCACGTCTAATACAGGGGTTTTGCTACTGTTATAAATGCAGCAAAACTTGCAAAACATGACCACCAAAGGAGCGTTCAAGCTGATTCCTTGTCATTGGGGCTTACTGTCTGTAGCTGACAGCTGGATAATCATGTAACTAGGTAAAGGTCAGAAGTAATCCACCACTTTGCATTCTGGCACTGCAGACTTTTCTAAATACAGTGACTAGCTGTGGAGAGGGGTTCTGTTTGGACCTCAGTCATGGCACCCACAGTATAATGAGAAAATCAGCTAACAAAAGCTTAGTTTCTTATTTAGAGAGGGATTGCCCGATTCCTGTTTCTAAATAGCTGGGTGCTGACTGCTTTGCTGCAACATCTCCATCATCCAAAATAACAGACTGACCACGAATGCTGCTCAGTAACAGAAAAATGAGCTGATGCCATACTGCTGGATGGGTAGAGGCAAGAATTGTTAAACAGATAGAGGATCATTGCACAGATGTGCAGTGGTTTCTGGGACGTGTCCCCTGGCTGAATTTATTTTCACTGTCTGCTTCTGTATTTTGAACTGTGACTTTTTTAATATATATGTAATTTCTGCCTGTATCTTGACTGCAGAAAACAGGCTACATCAGAAGTATTTTTGAAGAAACATGGGGGATCACTTAATGAAATGCAAAGTCATCTTTCTATTGAGTTAATCGTTGAAATCGTGTTGGGTGTATTTGTACAGTTGTACTCAATGATTTGAGCAGAACTGGTCAGAACAGGATTGGTCACAGGAGTATGATAAAGATTTAATAGCAAGAAAATAGGGTATATTAGAAACTCCATGGTCCTGCACTGACCCTAGAGAACACTGAACTAAGCAGGACCTTTGTTGGACATGGTACTTGTTTCTCGATTTCAAAACAGTGGAATTCCAAAGTGTGGATAAAGTTGTTGTAGAATGGTCTCCAGAAAGTGTCATTTGCTGGGGTAAAGCAGCTTTTTTGTTTCTGTTTTGGAACTGTTTGTATTAACATGGATCAGATATTCCCTCTCCTCATGAGTCGATGTGAGAGATTTTGGCCTTGTACTGTTAATTATCATAGTTTTAATTGCAATATTTTTGTACAGAGTCTTTGGTTGTGATTCTTCTCTTGGAGATGATGTTGTTTTGTTGTTTTCTGTAGCACACAGCATTGTTTAGTATATTTGAAAATTCTGGTTTGCCCAAACTTAGGGTTTCTTCTGTCATTTTCAGTACAGCAGTGGTGTTATGTTACCGTATTCTAACAGTCTTCTGAAGAACATCTCCCTCGATTCCTGTGTCACTTTTGTGTATTTAAAAGGCTGATATGTTATAGTGTACTTTTAGATCAAAAAAAATTAGTGAACACTCCAGGAACATCAGTGATAAATGGCAAGTACTAGTAAGTCCTCTCCACAGCTTTTCTCTCTATTCTCTTGTTTTAATAGGAAGGAAGAATTCAACTATTAATATTTTTATTCTCCTTTATTCAGTGAAGATGTAATTCAAAATGTAATAGCTAACTGCAGAGAGCCAGAAAAGTCTAAGATAATAAATTACCTTAAAAACTATACAACTTTCTGGAGCTTATTTTTAATTCAGGATCATATTATTTCACAGCTCCTTACTTAGGCAAATGTCCTCTCAGATATTCTCCCACAGTTATTACAGTAGGTCGGCTTTGGCCAGTTTACTGTTTGGTGTGAACGGGAGTATCAGAATCCAGTTTCGGAAAGAATTTATCTGTTCTGACCTATTAAATGAAATACCAGCAGTTTCAGGTCTCTCTTTTTAAAAATTAATTATTACAGTGTATTTATACTGTTTTCAATTCACATAATTCAACAGCAGATGATGAAAAAGATCATAGATAACATGATTCATTGCTGTGCCAAAGCAGGATTGTTCCTGGTGTCATATTTTATATTGTTTTGCCCAATACACTTTTCAGTGACTTGAGAGACAGATTGCCCATAATTTCCTCTTTCTCCCTAGGTAAGGCTCAGGTTCTTACATGAGTCTCAATAAGAGGTTTATTCTTTGTTGCAGGAAGCAGTTCATCAGTGTAGAATGACATTTGCCGAGTTGATCAAGATTAATCTATGTATTCCATGTAATAATGGAGCAGTTTATAAACCTCAATGGCTAGATGGTGAAATTGGAAGAGAAAGCGTGTGACCCCTTGACTTACAAGGGTCTGAAAAGGTGGAGGCATTGCTTCTTGAATGTTAGCCATGTAACCATGCGACTGTCTCTTGCTGCAGGAGAGCACAACCAGCCAAATGGGTATGCTACAGGTTATTTATACTGACAGAGATTATAGGGGGAAAAGATGCACTTTGCTGGAAGACTTCTGCCTCAAGTCAGCAAGACTTCCTAGCTCAAGCTCTCACTGTTTACCCCCTTTATAGCTTTTCAGAGCATAGAGTGTTTTCAGGTTGTTTTTAGGGCTCAGCAGTAAACATGGGGCTTTGCATTTCAACCTCCTGGGAAAACTCAGTGGTGAGTAGGTTGTCGGCCAGGGGAAGTTGTGGATTCAGTCACACATTAGGGAAGCAGCAGTGTTTTGTAACCATAATTACTAAACTCCTTGTAATCTGGAGAGAGGTTGATCTCTAGAATGAATCCTTTCCCTTTTTATAACTCTTAATCTACATGGAAAAATTATCAGTCTAGCCTCATCATACAAAGAAGTCTTAATCCAGGTAACGCTTTTCCTTCCTCCTCTCTTTTCACAGTCCACCCAATTTAAGTCCTCAACTAAACCTTTAATTGTATATAAAAGATTACTTCTATAATGTTTATTAATTTCCAAATTGCACTCAGTCGCTTCCATAAATAATTCCCAGTGTGAAAGTGTTGCAAGTGAGCTCCTTCTCCGAATGGAAAGTTTTTCTACTCTATTCTGTTTAATAGAGCAAAATGTATTGAAGAAGTATAAAACTTCAGCCTCCGTAGCTCCTATTCTGAATTAACCCAGGTAACATAAGTGATTACTGAAGTATGTACAATCCAGCATTTATCCTGATTGATTAACAGATCCATTCACTGAATGTTGTTCTTCCTGTCTCTGGGGAACTGAAGCTTCTTACCCATCCTTCTCAATTCTGGCCAGATAACTATCTCTGTAGGATTAAAAAAGGAAAACCAAAAAAAGCACATGGCTTATGCTTGGTTTTAAAAAGAGATGTTGGATATTCATTCTCATTTGTTCTTTTTGTTAAGGAATTATGCTGATGAAAGCCCTTCACTCATGAGATAAGAAGAATGTGATGTGCACGTGGCTTGGCAAGTTGAGCAAGGGGAGGAGGTGGGGTCAGGGTTCCCAACTTCCCAACTGATTGATGTGTCTGTGACACAGAGTACCTTTGCTCTCCCCTGTGCTCATCTATAGGAAGGTTGTTACCTGATTTAATAAAGGGTTCTGCAAATTATTTGTGAGATGCTTTGAGAACTTTGAATGTGAAGAGTTACATGTACATAGGTACAGCTGTAGGAATAAATGTAGGTATGCACCTCAGCCTAGTGCAGTTCCAGAGCAGAGCATTGCTGCCACCATGGAAAGGACTGGAGGAAACCCTCTGGGAACTTTTGAGTAATTCAAGTCTTTTTGGACATTTACTATATGTTACTTTGGCTTGGCAACAAATGTGTGGTGATACTCAGCTTAATGCATAAGAGTTCTGGAGGGAAGAGGGAGAAGTGAGGTGAGGAGGAGACATTTGTTGAGGGTTTTTAAATCCTTTTGTGCTCTTACCCTGTCGTTAGAGCCAAAATGCATTCTTTCTGCTAGAGTCCTAGCTATTTGCTCAGTGTTAAGCCACTGGCATTTTAGAATGAAAGATTCTCAATAGCCAAGGATTACATCCTGAGGGGAAATGAAAGGCTTTGCCAAGCATGCTCTTCCTCGAAGACAGCATACTGGGTAGATGAATGGCCGGTCAGCTTCAGGATGGCACTTTATAGATGATTATAGCAAGCTCTGCTCTGAACACTTGCTTCTCCTCATGCTCATCAATTCCATTTGCAAATCACTCCATTTTAAACCATTTAATGACTCTGTCTTAAAAACTATTCAAGTTATAGTGATCTGCCAAAAATAGTACCAACCTGCTCTTCCACAGCATCAGAGGACTCATTCCCCTTGCTTTGTTTCTTCTGTATATTTTTTCCTTTAATTTCTTTTTCCTCCTCTTCCCTCAATTTTAGCTGTCTTCTATGACAGTGGTGTTCAGATGGAGTAGAAAGCGAGAAGGAAAATAGTTCCCTTGGTGTATTTTTACTGCACAATTGAGAGAGAAGCCTATTTGTATGTGTCAGCAGGGAGGCAGGTGAGAGGTAACAGATGGCATTAAGGGGGACTGAAGAAGCCATGAAGATACAAGGGAGCAGTAGTTCTCAAACATAGGTAATGTCAAAGCAATATACAGGGGAAGGAAGAAAGTTGGGGACCTAAGGCAGAGTGGGTCAGAGCTTGAAAATGGACTTGGGAACACCAGTTTTCCCAGACAGAGCATTCTCTCTGGTGGACTTGATCTTAAAGGTCTTTTCCAACCTATTTGATTCTATAATTCTATGGTGAGTGGCCCATGGTGAGCTGCTGGCTGCTGGGGGCAAACCTTTTGCTTCTCCACACTGAGCTAAATGGCTCAGGTTTCTAGATCAAAAGACATGCAGGCCTCTCAAGTGTTTTGATTCATGTTTCCTCTTGGATTATCAGAATGGAGCCACAACCTGTCCTATGCCATTAGGCCATGTGGCAGGGGAGTAGCTACAGGGCTGCAGCTGGAAGGTGGACTCTTACCTAGCCAGTGTGGCTGCATCAGTATTAATGAACAGAAGAGAGTAGAATAGAACAGTTTGGGTTGGAAGGCACCCTCAAAGCTCATCTAGTCCAACCCCCTGCGATGAGCAGGGACATCTTCAACTAGATCAGATTGCCCAGAACCACATCCAGCCTGGCCTGGAATGTCTTCAGGAATGGTTCATCCACCACCTCTCTGGGCAACCTGTGCCAGTGTTTTACCACCCTTATTATGGTGAATGTGGCTGGCAATTCCAGGGTCGTACTTGGGCCCAGAGCACGGCTAATCCTTATAGAATTAAACTTTTTTGGCTTCTAGAGGACAGTCACATGGAAACTGCTTGCTTGGAGTGGTATCTGCACATTGCTAACTCCCAAAGCGTGCCTGAGAATTGTCAAAACCAGGCCAGTGACCGTCTGAATGATTTAACAGCATTGATGATTGATTTCCAGCACCCACAGTGCAACAGGTTGGCTTTCTGTAAAGGGTGTGAAAAGGATTGGAAAGATGATGTTACTGTGGCATGTAGACATAGGCAGTGAGGATGTACAGTGAGACACATTGATCTTGACAGTGCCACTGTGGTGGTTTGGGTTGACTTTACCCTTCCTTCAGGAACTGAGTGTTTTGAATGAGTTTTGCTTTCAGATGTTTGCAGTTCGCTTGAGCCTGACGAGCTCAGTTGGCAAAGTGAACAGGAATGGATCCCAAGACTTCTTCCACAGAACTGCTGCAGTTTTTCAGCCCTCTCTGTGCAAGGGAAACAAGATTTTGGGGACTTTATTCCAGGAGGACCAGCCATAAAACAATTCTTAAAAGAGGCACTTTTCTGTTGACTGCACAAGGAATTGCAATTGCCAGTGCCACTATGTGAATGTGATCCTGGTGCCAGTTTGCAGCAGCGCTGGAGGCAAACATATACCGTGTTTTATTTCTAACTAATGAAAGTCTGATTTAGGAATGAGTCATTTGTACAGCAGAATGATTGATTGATCGATCGATTTGAAATCAGAGACAGGCATGTCATACTGAGGTCTGCTGCCTCGGTAGTGCAACTTATTATCCCCAAGATGATCTGGGGTTGCTTCTCTCTGAATCCAAGCATCTGTGACGTTAATGGTACTGCATTTTATAATTGGTACTTGATAGTTTAAGTGGATAATCAGCTAAGACATAAATGCAGCTTACCAGGAAACAATTGAGAATTTAGGATAATAAGGCTGATTAGACACTGGTTTATGCCAGGCTCACGCTAAGATAATTCTATCGAACTCAAGTTGTGCAAATAATGCTGTAAGATATACAGTGGTCAGGCATATCCCTTCACATATGCTTGACTGCCTGTCTTTGAGTAGACACAGTCTAAATGGTAATAAACTCCTGCTAGTGAGAAAGAGTAAATGCTCCTCAAGTCAGGATTCTAGACATTGGCTTGCTGAGATCTTTGCAACTTCTTTAATAAAGAAGCTTGAAAACTGTTGATAATGACCCATATCAGTCATTGTTTCAAATGTTTCCCTTCTGTGTTATCTAGGCTTAATATTTTAGATTAAAACACGAAAGGAGAAGCATCTTGTCCAGCATTACATAAACTTGTTGGCATTCATTTGGAATACTTGTTTGCTGCTAAATCAGGTGTTAATGCTTGACAGAGGAGGGAACCACATGTATTTTTCTGGTGCACAAGCACAAGACTGAGAGTGCATGATTTGTTCTGGCTCTTAATTCAGGGCTTAAGCAGTGGAACCACGTGGTCCACCTGAGCTGTTGGGGGAAAGGTGAACAAATAAAGCTTTAAATTAACTTCGTGACTACCAGGCAGGAGGCTTCATGGGGACCAATTTAGTCTCTGGCACAAAAGGTAACAGCCTTATTGCCTGGGCGTCAGAGGGAGGTGACACAGAGCCTGATGTTGCAGACATCATTGCTGGATATAGTTTCTCATGGTGTTACTTGCAGAGACCACTCACTCTTGTATCCCAAGGGCTCATTCTGTCCCTATTTCCCATGCTGAAGGGATTGAGAAGGATTTTTTTCCTGAGTGTGCAGTGCTTCCCTGATACCAGGCAGCACTTCCACTGAGCAGACTGACCTGTCAGTGTCTTGTGCTGTTCTGGGACTTGTGTAACCTGAATCATTTGGATCTGTTGGTCGGACTCCTCTGTACTTACTAGGCTCGTGAAATCCACGCACTCTGAGCAGTTGACGCTGACTCCAGAAGTGCCAGCTAATCCCCCGAGTGCTTGTTTGGCTTGCCCTTGACAACTTCAATGTCACAGGAGCAGCAGCTGGAGCTGTATGTTTAGGGTTGGGTGGGATGTGTTAGACATATGCTGCGTGTTCAGGGCTATTGAAAGGATTAACTTACATGAGCCACGCAGCTGAATGGAAGCTGGCGATCCTCAGTCTGTGCTCATTTACTCCGCCACGCTTAAATACAACATTCATCATATTCCATGTTTAATTTCCACCCCAAATTTCACTGTGGGTGGAGTGGACTAATGGAACAGCCTCCATGGGTGGTTAGAAGGGAAGGAATGAATTCATTTCCTCCAGGGAGGGAAATGCAGGCAAAACCTGCCTGTTGCAGGCTCTGTCTGGCAGAAGCCAGCTGGTCAGTCTCAGAATATCTTAGAATGAGCTGCAGCACAGGCGTCTCTTACCCAGGGAAGACATCAGGTTGAGGGGCATAGGGGTTTCTGGGGTTATGAAGGTAGAAGGGAAAGAAAACGACTGTTTAGGAAATAGGCTAGTGGTGAAAAGGTTGCTCTTTAAAGCAATCTGATGGAATGAATGCTTTGTGAAATAATTTTGCCAAATTTCTGCATCTATTGTCTATATATATTCAGCTATTCCTTTATCTCTTTACAGCAGACTTTCTTTTCTATAACGGTACTTCCCCCCCGTACAATGAGGGTCATTTCGCAGTGTCTCCTCTTTTGTCCAAGGATAGGAGATTTCACTTTTTGCTTTCTTTGAACTTACTAGATATAATTTGTGGTTCTTAAGATGAGATTTATTATTTTTTTCTTAACAATATTTTGCTTGTAGATGTATGGCAAAAGTCTGGATAACCATTGACCAAGAGGAATTTTTGCATTGATGCCAAAGTAATTTCTGTGGAGGGATAGTTCTGGTCTCTTTTCAGAGTTTTGTCACTGAGAACATGGCTAAGCTGATTTGAGTAGTATATGGTAAAATTGGCATCATCTCTAACCCATGGAAAAAGACACTTCACATCCTTGGCTTACTTCCTAATAACAGCACAGTACCATTTCCATTTCCATCAAGGTTAGAAGATCCTGAAGCATTTCCTAATAAGTATCTAATTGGAACTGTGTCAGTGGATTGACATGGCTATGAGTCAGGAAGACTGAGACACTGATTTCTGCCCATTTTCTGGGGTACCAACTGTACCTCTACCTGCCCTCCTATCAAGCTGCTGTTGCTGCCTGGGCTACACGTTAAGTTTCTAATAGGCAAGTTTTTCCTCTTCCCCCCTCATCTTTCTGTGAAGTTTTATTTGTTTATGCATGTATTTATTCTTTTATCATGCATCCAGCAAGATAAATCCATCTGAAGAGCAACTGCAAACTGACTGTAACTCAACCATGTCCTCACACAGCACTTTTGTAAGGAGAAGTGGAAAATCCCACTGTGGCAGTCACAGCCCAGCTGCACATCCGAAACCCCAGTGCAGCCCTGAACAACTCCATTGTACAATTTAAATAATGAAGTAGAGCCTCAAATGTTTTTATTGCAACCAAATAGACACACATTGAACACGGCTCTGCTGCTCCTAACTGATGTAACCCACCAGGAAATGTCATATTTCATGATACAGTTAAAAACCCAACACGCCTGTATCAGCATGGCTGTCACATTTATACTGTAACACTGGTTTATGATGGCCGCAGTTTTTATTGATGACCCTTACTATCCATATTAAAATATGCTTTCTTCTAGCAACTGTATTGTCAAACTGACATCACACACACACACACATTCCTACTCTCCATTTAAAGCGGCTTTTCACAGTAAATTGGTTCAGGTATTTCACCTGGTTAGGTATTGGAAAACCAACCAACCAAACCAAAACCAACAACAATCTCCCCATTACTGCTAGGTTAAAACTATAAGATGCAAGATGTCAGTTTGGATAGGGCGTTAAGCAACCTGGTCTGGTGTGAGGTGTGTCCCTGCCCATGGCAGGGGGTTGGAACTGGATGATCTTAAGGTCCTTTCCAACCCAAACTATTCTATGATTCATTTCTTATAGCTCCCCTCACAAAGGGCATGTGGCACTTAGCTTCATGGAAAGAAATGTCAAATGCAAATGCTTACAGAGCAAGAAGAACTAACCCAGCTCACACTAAAGACCACAGAGGCTGTTTTGTGAAATTTGGGAATGATCTCAACTTTGGTAATGAACTGAAGACAAATCACTTGAAAAATCTGGGCCTTTGCCTTGTTCTTTCAGAGGAAATAAGCTAAGCTTATGGTTAAATAGCCATTTCCAGTATGGGTAGCCAAAAAGAGTGTTAAAGGAGGGAAGTTTTGTTAAGTTCAGAGAAGCCAAATTGGCACAACAGTTGATAGGATAGTGTTTTTTGGATGATTTTGGCACCTAGTTCTAGCAAACTTGGAAATACCATGTGAATAGTATTCCTATGGAAAAAAATAGTATTTTATTTGCAGCCTGGCAGGAATTAAGAGATCTACAAGCTGGTTAAAGTGGAAACCAATGAAGATTGTTTGGATTGGATTGCTGCCTGAGGAAAGCTTGCTCTGAGTGCTGGACTATATAATCCTCCATATTTAAAAAGCCCCATTATTCAAGATGTGTCTAAGCTAGTAGATTTTGAGCAAAAATCCTCCAAGGCTGAATTGGTTTAGGAATGTCAGCTGAAGGTGCATTGCATCTTGGGATGGGAAGTTATTTGGATGTTTTCTGGTAGGAAACCCAAATTAGTTGGGGAAATAAATTCTAAACGCCAGGCACCCTCATGGATCTGGAAACCTACTGAATTTACAGTCAGAATTTAATCTTAGTTGGGATAAGAAATGGAGCAGGCTGGATAATCTTTCTAGTAAATGGATGAGCAGCTTTCTAGGAAAGAACAAGTGACTGATTTTTACCTATAGAAGTAGTTGGTGTTTTTCAAGGTCTCTTCCTTGACTTTTACAAGCAAAGCATAAACAATGAGGGATGGATCTTTAGAGCATCTTCTTCACATCAGCCGATAAGAAGTAGTGTGCCTCTGAATGGATGCCTGATCCTTAATGTATCATTGCCTGCACACATGCAGCAGTTCTGCTTGTTTCTAGTCGTGTTGAACTTACTGCACTTTGCTATGTTTAATCCATAGGGCAGGTCTTATACAGTTGATCTGGGCACCTACAGCTGTCAAATTCATTTTAGATATGAACTGGTCCTCTCTGATCATGGTGTTTAGCATCTAAAAATTCCAGATAAAGTTGAATCTTTCTGATCCTTGTCTATACAACTGTTCAAGCAGTATAAAAAAGACATAAAGAGGGAAACAGAGTAGCCCTGATTGAGGTCATCTCTTGTGATAGGCTTTGATTTCAAAGCAAGACTGGTAATCTTGAGGCTTCTGAAGATTGCAAGGAATTGCCCAGTCACCTTGGCTGCATGCTCCATCCTATTGCTTGTCTATGTATGAAGTTCATAAATATGATCATGTAGTTCATAAATAGGATCGTGTTCTCCCTTGCTGACTTCAGTGTAAGCTTGGTGTGGGTTCACTTAGAAAACTGAAGATAAAAGCAGACGTGGAAAGTGAAATGATAAATAAATGTTCTTACCTGTTTTGTCTGAGAAAGTAAGTTGTTTACTGACCTTTTCTTGCTTTAATGATCTCTGTCTTCCACCTCTTATTCCAGGAAGCTGTTCTTATCTGCTGGTACCCATGACTAGCGAGCGTTATCCTGGACACTTGGATAACAAAGAATTGTTTAATTACCATCTAAGCAGCTGCAGTGTTGTAGTGCAGCCTTTGAGGATGAGAAGAGCACATGATGGACACTAATTGGAAAGCTTAGACAACTAAGCAGTACTTGCCTTGAATTATAACATTGTGCTGTGCCCCACACAAGATCTGTAAGATCAAGGCAGAAGCCCTCACTGAGAGCTAGGATAGAGAGGCTGCAAAAAAAAAATCTGTTGACAGTCCTTGAAATGCTTCAATCAAGGATGAGTGGTAGACGTGCTTCTCGACTGCATCTGCCTGTGGAAGGAGTTTTGCCGTGCTGTTGGGGAATTTTAAGCTGTGTGGTGTTAGTTCTGCATTGCAAATCCTTGTGAGTTTGAGAGAGAGCTAATCCTCAAGACTTGAACAGGCTGATTTTTTCATATGTGGTGTTCTGCAGAGACTGCTTTGTAGATGGTTCTTTAGATAGCTGAGGGCTTTACAAGCATAAATTGATGGGCAAATATGAAAACGAGACATCAAAAGTACAGACTATGAAAACAATTATGTCACTATGAGGCGTAAAAAGAAGCTTAGTGATAAAATGTGTCAAATTCTTACTTTTCCTCTTTGGAGCCAAGCATTGATTTTAGAGGGACATTCATCACAGCAGTGATTGTCACATGAGGGGAGATGTTGATGAGACAACAGCCTGATGGAGAATTACCTTGTCATTCTCATATGATGGTATCATCTGAGAGAGGGGAACTGGAAGAAACGCCACTTGCATATCACAAGATGCATTCTTGTTGTGAGGACTAATGCAGTGATGTTTGCCATTTTCCTTTGCAGTGCTGCCTGACAGCCAGGCTGCTCTCAGGAGCAGTATCTTGGCTCACAACAAAGGAAGGGTTGCTGGATCTTGGTTGCTTTTGATGGTTTCACCAGTAGACACCATTTCAGTGACAAGACCCTGTATTTTCTGTGTGTCTTCTTGAAAGGAGTTGTTGTCCCAGTCCTTTTTCCTTGTAGATGTACAGCAGTCTGTGATGAAACATAAATTTAGACTATTGTCCTGTGCCAAAAATCTGTTCAGTGTTTTCCTAATGCAACCAGAGTGATTTTAGGCATGTGTTTCTTTCCTTTAACCTGCTTGCAAGTCATGTTTATGCCTTAAAGAGCACATTGCTCAGTGTGCTGCTTGGCCATCTCTGTGATACCCCTTTTCAAATGTGTAGTTTTGCATCTGAAGACGGGGAAACATTTTAGCCTTGGCCCTTCACAGAGGCACATTCACTAAAGGTATCCACTTTGTAAATAAAGTACAAGGCTAGATGTAAGGAGTTGTTTGGCTTTTTGCTTTGTGAGTGTAGGAGCCCAAGGAGAGAGAACTGGCATTGAGCTGGAATGTGATGGCTGTGTGGCTGTTTGGGTGCAGAATGACAGTGCAGGAGCCTTCAAAGACAAAGTGCAAAGAAATACAGGAAGAAATACAACAGTACTAGTTGTCAGCACGGGCAGGCTTCTAGCATGAGGTATTCCCTTCCAGGACTGTTTTGGGGCATTTAGGGAAAATGGTGTATGTTTTCAGAAACATATACATGACAGGTTTTCTAACCCAGTATTTGAAATGCAAGTCTTACTTGCATGGAAGTTCCAGGATTAGAGGCTCACATGTTCCTGTACAACAAAAAGCCCATCATTGCTATGTGTGTCTCATCTCAGTATGAAATGCTGACCTCGAGCCTTGCTTGTGTTGCTCCTTGTATATCCTGGCAGCAGAGTAACTGTTGTTGCGGCTGCATGAGTTACAAAGGAAGCCTTTTACCATCTGTCATGTCATACTTAGACTTTTCAAGATCCAAGCCCTGCCCTCCTGCTGTGATTGACTTCAAATCATGATTGACATTAATAGCTGTTTTTAAAAGTCAAAAAAACAGGCGCTATTTCTGACAAGGGGGGCAAGTTTGACTGATACTAAACCCATTACAATAATTTAGTTGAGTCCAGGCATCTTGGTGCAGTGACATTTATGACAGCTCTGTTTCAGTACTTACAACTGCATCCTGCCTGCAGCGGGCTTGCTCTGATGCTTTGCATTTAATGCTGTGTTTTGGGGTTGAAGAAAGAAGGAGAAAGGAAGAGGCACCTCTAGAGAAAGTAAACACCCTTTTTAGACAGTTGTCCTTTTACAGAGGCGGGGAGCATAAATGAAGTGTAACTCTTAATGCACTGACTTTAGCTAGTTTTGTGTTTTGTAGGTAGATATACCTCCCTTCTTTAAGCTCTGGCATGCTGGCAGTGGAATGTACAGGGAGCTGAGATGTTTTCCGCATCAAAAGATGCTCTGCAATGGTACTAAATCTCTAACTGTTGCAACAGGCTCATTACATGCTTGAGGAAGCAGACTTTTCAATTAGCCTTACTTTTGTCATTCATGCCTGGTGGCTTTTTATTTAATATACACTAAGTAGTTATGAGAGATACAGCCAAAAAGTTTGGATTCAACTTTGAAGCCAAGCTAGAAAAAAATGCTTTAGCCAAAAAGAGAAAAAAATATTGGCAGAATTGTATGAACTAAGTTGGCAGAAGTAAATATTGCAGTGGCTTTAGTTGCATTGATTACAAGAAGGAGAAGGGACAGCTGAGAATGAAGTCCAAAGGGCAACAGCTGTGGCCTGAAAAATCAATATATTAGAATAAATTGTGTAAAACCACTGCTGTAGTTGAAAAGCATGTTCTTGCTGAGAACATTTTTAGAAGCAGGTATTGCACTTGAGAACTTTGCTCTTCTGTTCGGTAGTTTTCTCCTTCTGTATATTCTTCATTATCAACAAACGAAAGGAAATTTTGAAGCTGTGTTGTTTTGTTGGGGTCTTTTTTGTGGTGAAATTCTAGACATTTTGGTATTCAGAACACAGGACAATCTCAGAGTTAAATGACTTACAAATATGTAAGTTTATGGAATAGTTTGTGAAAACAGCAAACCATGAAAGGCATGAATTCTTATGGGACTATATAGCAACATGATACATGAGTAGAATCACGGAATCACAGACTGGTTGTGTTGGAAAGGACCTTAAAATCATTCCGTTCCAACCCCCGGCCATGGGCAGGGACACCTCACACTAGACCATGTCACCCAAGGCTCTGGTGAACACTTGAGCCTTGAACACTGCCAGGGATGAAGCATTCACCACTTCTCTGGGCACCCTGTGCCAGCGCCTCAGCACTTCACAGGGAAGAACTTCTGCCTTAGATCTAACCTGAACTTGCCCTGTTTCAGTTTGAACCCATCACCCCTTGTCCTATCGCTACAGTCCCTGATGAAGAGTCCCTCTCCAACATCCTCGTAGCCCCCTTCAGACACTGGAAGCTGCTCTGAGGTCTCCACGCAGCTTCTCTTCTCCAGGCTCAACAGCCCCAATGTTCTCAGCCTGTCTTCATACGGGAGGTGCTCCAGCCCCTGATCATCCTCGTGGCCTCCTCTGGACTTGCTCCAACAGCTCCATGTCCTGCTTATGCTGAGGACACCAGCACTGCACGCAGTGCTGCAAGTGGGGTCTTAAAATGTGCAGGTCTATCAAATTTCATCCTTTTTTCTAGACTGCGGTTTAAAAGAAAAAAAAAGGATAAAAATTAGAGTGTTTCTTGGCAGGAATTTGAAATCTTTTCTGAGGCAACCTTCCTTTTTTGAGCTGACTTAGCAAAGTGCCCCAACTGCTCTGTTAGCATTTATACTCTGAATGCAAGTCTGAAATGCAAAGAAGATGTCTTAACGATGGTGGCCAGGAGCAGTGAGGGGAGTGTAATTATTCTCACCTCCCTGTTCTTGGCGACAGAGTATTTGAAGAAGAGTCCTCAGTTTGAAGACAACGTATGCTTTGCCTTCGAGTATTTTTGATTTCAGGTCCCTGACCAGGTGAGATGCCTCTCCAGAATGTAATAAACAGAATATTTTTGTTCAAGTACCTGAGTGAATGTTTGCTGTAAAATTTTCAATGACTATTACGTTCATTACAGAATGACAGAATCACAGACTGGTTTGGGTTGGAAAGGACCTTAAAGCTCATCCAGTTCCAATCTCCTGCCATGGGCAGAGACACCTTCCACTGGACCAGGTTGCTCCAAGCCCCGTCCAACGTGGCTTTGAACACTTGGGATGAGGCAGCCACAGCTTCTCTGGGCAGCCTGTGCCAGCGCCTCATCATTATGATCATACATATTAAAAAACTGAAAAGGGAGATAATTTTTATCAAAGTTGGTTTTATAGCTGTGAAGTGTGTTGAACAAGGTTTGTGCAATCATAACTACAAGCAAAGCAGTTCAGTTACTAGTTGAAGGTTTCCTACTCAAGAATATGCTAATGCCAGTATGAGTAGACTCATGTTGGCAACACTGTGGTCGTGGAGCTGATAGTCTGCAGATCCCTGGGTGTCACTGAGCTACTTCTAAATGTTCTGCAGCAGAGAGCAAAGTAAAATAAGTTTATTGTCAGGAGGCTTAAATTTGCTTGAGACTGGCTCACCTCCATTGGAAAATATCAAAGCGGGGGTGAGGGGGCAGTCTGCAAAGGGAGAAAGATTGAAAATTACTAGACTACACAATTGTGTCTGTATGTTTAAAACAAGGAGCTAATCTAATCCCAGGTAAAAGCTCTCAGGGTGGCTTATTTTAACAATTGGCTTCATGTATATACTAAAATAGAAAATGCTTATCTTCTGGTTTCTTCAGATAAAAAACATTTAAGCATCAGATACTGACTTGTGGGGCAAAATCCCATCGCTCATGAGAGCTCTCCTACATGACCGATCTGTTTTTGAACTATTATAGCAAACAGACAGAATGCTTTTGTGGTCAGCCATCAGCTAACAAGGCTTTTAAATCAGTTATTTAGATATTAAACAGCACCTTGGCACAACTGTTACCTTCTAGCAATGATTTCTAAGTAGATTGTACTCCAGAGAGAAATCGAAGTGTCTATCTGCCATTAGTGTGATTTATACTTCAAGTGTTGTGTGTAACTTCAATAATAATATTTGCATACTCATTTCTAATTCTTTACAAGTGAATCATTTTAGCCTTTTTTTAGTTACTTTAGCTTACATGATGTGTGACATAGTTAACATAGACCAAGTATTACTGAATGGATCTAGTTGTTACAGAATGGATGCTTTCTCAGGCAGACTCTATGGAACTGAGGTGAGTTTCATGCATAAATTTTTGTTTGGATGTTAAATGCTTTCTTTTTGTCTAGAGATTGAGGTGATCACATGTATAAATGTAGACTGTTTCCTTAAGTGAATGTTTGGTTCTAAACTGTAAGACAAGAAACTATTAATAAGCTAGATTTCATAGGAAATAGCAGTGTGCTGAATAATCTATTGTTTTACCTTAGTTTCAATGCATTTGAGAGACCTGTTGTCATTTTTCAGCACATGCATATTCTAGAGTGGTTTTTTTAGTTGGCTTATTTTACATTCATGTTTGAGTCTGAATGAAGAGTACTTGTGAGCTCTGGCTTTTCTCAAGATCCTTTTAAAGAAGCAAGTTACTATAATGTTGAGGGAGGCAAGACCTATAGACTCTCTACTTTGCATGTATGAAGAACTCAGAGTAGCAGAAGGATTTTTGCATGTTACCCTATGTCTTCATTCAGCTGCTAGAGATAGAGCTTGTGATGAGAGAGGGGACTCGGATCTCCCTGTTAATCATTCATGTGGTTATGTCATAGTGCTCGATGAAGAGCTTGCTTAGCCCTGGTCAGCATGGGGCAAGTGTTGTCTGCAACTTGTCTGCAACATGTGAGGGTGCTGAGGCGCTGGCACAGGGTGCCCAGAGAAGTGGTGAATGCCCCATCCCTGGCAGTGTTCAAGGTCAGGTTGGGCAGAGCCTTGGGCAACCTGGTCTAGTGTGAGGTGTCCCTGCCCGTGGCAGGGGGTTGGAACTGGATGGCCTTAAGGTCCTTTCCAACCCAAACCATTCTATGATTCTATGTCTTCCTTTTGCATACATTCTAATATTGCCACAAGATAGTGTCACTCTGAGGATGTTAGATGGCAGAGGATTCCCAACATATCCTCATAAAATAAAATCTTCAGCTTCAGAGTGTCACTGAAGACTCCCCACTGGGAGAGGAGTGCTCTAGAAATACCTGTTCCAGGAGAATTGCCTTCTACGCTTTAATCGCCAACCAAGTACAAAGTCATAGAATCATATAAATTGTGGTTAGAAGGGATCTCTGGAGGTCACCTAGTCTAGCCTCCAGCTCAAAGGAGGCTACTGCCAACAATAGAGCAGGTTAACTGCAGCTTTTCCTTGGTGAGTCTTGGAAACCTCTGAAGGTGGAGATTCTGCAACCTCTCTGAGCAAAGTAGCCCTCCAGTGTGGTCATTTTGCTCTTGAGCAGGAGGTCCAGCTAGTAATCAGTTGGTGTTTTATAAGCACCCAGTTCTAGGCAGAAGGTGGAATTAGATCTCTGTAAGACCTACATTGTAAGTCAAAACACTTTCTAGAAGTAGGTGTGCTGAAGGAAATGTATAAGTGGAAATTCCATGCTGGTTTCCTTTAATCACTTTAAAACTCAACAGAGGAATTTGAAAATCAATTATACAGGCATGACAGCAAGCCAGTATAGCTCTTCTGAAAACAGCAGTATTTCTTTTCCTCATTTTGCTGATCATGTCATGAGGAATCTGAAGCAGCAATCTGAACAAACTGGAGCTTAGGCAATGTTTTATCAGCACAACAGTTATGGACTTGTGGTTAACAGTGTATCGACCACGTATTTTAGTGCAGTTGGCAGTTTTATCCTTTAATCTGTTTGTAAACCCTTTTCACTGGCTTATAAAATAGGCTTTCTCAAAATATGTAAACTGCAGAGGGGATCGTGTGTTATGTTATACCAAGGTGAGCATCTTGTGGTTAATATGATGCCCTTTCTTCATGTTAGGACTATGAAAAGAGTTTGATAAATAATGTAGTTATTAAATTAAAGGAAAAGAAAGGGCAAGAACAGAGTCAAGAGTAGGTCAAGCTGGCCTGAGCTAGGGACCACAGTAGTTGGTTTGAAAATATATGAAAAAGTTGGAACAAACCCAGAAAAATCTGTATTGGGGCACAGATGTGGTCAGTGGTATTGCTTTCATGAGTAATTCCTGATTTCTGGTAGAAATAAGACTAACTACACCAAAATAACAGTGACAGAGACCTTTTGAGATATACTGTTGGCTTTGCCGTGTGTAGAAAGTCATCAAGATTCTTTTAAACTAATTTCCACTGGTAATTGTGTGTGCCTTTTGCAAGCCAATTTGTCCGTGTCTTAATTTCAAGAACGAGCAATTGCTTTAAGTTGCAGCTCTTAGAAGATGGAATACACATGGAAATGTACAATATTTATTACATCAATACGGCAAGATTTGCCCAAGACAAGTGTACCTGAGGTCAGGTCTTGCTTTGTGCACCACTTTTCTGGTGAGCCCTGCAGGTCTGCTTATCCAAAGGTGCACATCTTACTGTAGTTGAATTTGCAGGTTGCTGTGAGCATGAAGCAGTTCAAAAAGTGTTCTCACATTTTAATAGAGGCGAGTTCCTGCCCTTCCAGGACTGGTTGATAATACAGTTACTGTGTAGAAGTGGATAAAAGACTAATGAAGTGCTGCTGAAAAGCTGCATTGTGATGGATGATATGGAGGAATAAAACATTTCCGGGGCTTTCATTTGTGCTGCATTATGTGAAATGGATGAGGAATGCCTTCTGTGTTCAGTCAAGATTTTTGTTATGAGGCAGCTAGGTCACCAATGTTGGCTTACAGTGAAATCAAGAGGGGAATATTGCTGAATCCTCATTGCTAGCCAAAAGCAGGATGAAGTGAAGTTCATTCCCGACAGAGAAACACATAATGGCACAGAACACACAAGCTTTCTGTTTTATGAGAAAACCTAGGTAGAGGACTTTGTTCTCATTGTGAATAGGCATCATACTTGATTGTATGTACAGTTATAGGTATTTACAGTCTCAAAGCTGTATTGGTGCCATTATTAGAGGCCCTCCCTTGCAATCCATGCCAGCTCTGTAGTACGTACATCCATTTATTGCATTGAAAAGTAATGACTGAGAAGTCTGTTTCTTTCCAGCTCTCTCTCCTCCCTCGAATGGGTTAAATATTTTCTGTCTTCCTAAGAGATGAATCAATACAAATGGCTGAAACTCCTTCAAACATGCATCATGGTTTTTTTTCAGTTAAAGGGTTTTTTTGATGACAACACTTAAGGTCTATTATGTAGTTAAGAATCCTAACCTTCCCCTGAGGTAGGTAAGTAATATTCTCTTCATTTACAGCTAGATAAACTGCAGCAAAGAGATAAAGTAGCTTGTCAAAAGCAGCACAGCATCACTGATGGAGCGGAGGCTGGGACTTACAAATTTCTAGTGTCCACTGGAGCCTATTTTTGAACGACTGAGCTGCTGTGTCCTGACATCAGAACATGCACGTCCTTTGCATGTAGTCACACAGATGAATAAGAACACTGTCTTCTGTATTTCTTGACTCTTTTCTCATGCCAGTCACATGTTCATTTAACCAGCCCCATTAGTTGATATTTTTGTTAGCCTCTTGTCTATTTTTGTCAGGTTTTCTGAGTTCTGTGTCACTGATACACCGAGAATGTCATAAATTGCTAACAAAAGGGCAAGAGTCAACCTCAATAAATCCCTTCTTGAGGTCTTTTCTTCACTGGGTACAGATCTCTGTGCACCATGTATCAAAGACAAGTGGATTGCTTGGTACCGTAAATCAAACCTGTGATGGAATGAGTGACGAAATTCTCTGAAGGATTGAAATACTAAGTTAATTTGCCTGGAAGGCTCCTCTTAAATATGTTTGCTTACCCCTTTTCAGACTATCTCCATTGATCATTGTTCAGTGCTTTGTTTCCTTTTCTCTTTTACTACGTAAAAGTTACATTGTTTTCTGAAAACAAGGCAAATAATAGTTTATGCATAAAGAGCAGCATGGAGCATTCCCTCTCTGTTGAGAAGAAGATGGAAAGAAATCTAAACCACTGAGTGTTCAAAACTTACAAAGGATGAATACTGCGCATATATGTAAGCACATAAATACCTGTGCAGATATAAGTCACAAGCCTATGCACACTTCTCCTCAGTCTCTCCAGCTGCTCTACGTGCATCGTGTTCACAGTTGTATTTATGAGCATATTGACTTGTCCTTGTGTGAGCAGCAGGTTGAGGGAGGTGATCCTGCCCCTCTGCTCTGCTCTCGTGAGACCCCACTTGCAGCACTGTGTGCAGTGCTGGTGTCCTCAACATCAGAAGGACATGGAGCTGTTGGAGCAAGTCCAGAGGAGGCCACGAGGATGATCAGGGGCTGGAACACCTCCTGTATGAAGACAGGCTGAGAACACTGGGGCAGTTCAGCCTGGAGAAGAGAAGCTGCGTGGAGACCTCGGAGCAGCTTCCAGTATCTGAAGGGGGCTACAAGGCTGCTGGAGAGGGACTCTTCATCAGGGACTGTAGCGATAGGACAAGGGGTGATGGGTTCAAACTGAAACAGGGCAAGTTCAGGTTAGATCTAAGGCAGAAGTTCTTCCCTGTGAAGGTGCTGAGGTGCTGGCACAGGGTTTCCAGAGAAGTGGTGAATGCTCCATCCCTGGCAGTGTTCAAGGCCAGGTTGGACAGAGCCTTGGGTGACATGGTTTAGTGTGAGGTGTCCCTGCCCCTGACAGGGGGTTGGAACTGGATAATCTTAAGGTCCTTTCCAACCCAAACCATTCTGTGATTCTATGTACATCAAGACTTAGGGGTATTTTTCTTGTATCAGAGGGGAAAAAAAAGTGGTGTGAGATGAGGTTGACATTGCATGGTAGGTCCATAAAGAAAGGGACACTTGATCCATGTGTTGAATGCTGACAAAATAAAAGGTCCTCCTCGCTTGTAGCATTTCCAGACTCTGTGAGCTGGAGCTGCAAGGATTAAGTCCCTACAGTGTTCTGATGGGAGAAGGGGGGAGGCAGACATCCGAGACACCGGTAAACACATCAGAAGACCTTGATCTAGAACTATTGTTTCATGGAGTTTGATATATGGAAAGCATCCAGCTGTTTGTGTATGTTCTGTTGGACAGTAGCTTGAAGATGGTTCATGTTTAGGACAAGACTATTAAGAGTAGTGTATTGTCCACAAGGACAGGTACCTTGAAGCCTTGATATAATGCATTGTGTCTGGCCAGGGAAGACAGGACAATTAGAGAGACATGATCCTTGATGTATCTTTGCTTCCTGCATTAAAGATTGGGCATGGAGCACTGCTGTTGGTCCAGACAGCTCGTGACTAACACTGATTGAACTCTGCTGTCTAGCCAAGCCGTGCATGGCATAGCAGATGGTGAAGCTTTTTGTCTCCCACCTTTTCAGGACTGCACATGTTTTCACAGACCCAAGAACAGGATAAATCTTACAGGGATGTAAGTGAAATTCTTCTACCTCTCTCCCCTCTGGTTACATGGTCAAAGTCACACCTTAATCATCCTATGGCTGTGTGATGTGAGAATGATTCAACACTACAAGTTAAAACATCCATCTTTCGGTGTACCTCTTGTGACATCTGCTGCCCACCTGACACTGTATTCTGTGCCTCGTACAGTGGAATTCTGATCACATACACACACATACCAAATCACTTTTCTCTAAGCAATCTCTGGAGTGGGAGATGGAGACTTTAAAGCTCATGTCAGGGTTTCCTAAGAGCATCCATTGGAAACGGCGAGAGGACGTCTGCAGGCAGGCACAGTGTAGTTTCTCAGTGAAGAACTAACACTTGGTCATGATCTTCCAAAATTACTTCAGGGTTTTTTTCAGCCTGTACCTGATTTTTGCACCTCCTCTAAAAGATGGTATCTCCAGCCCTTGATATCACCCTTGTTTGACTGCTCAGTCCTGACTCTGAGCTAAGTCTGCCATCTATTGAATCCCCATTACTATTTTCTGCAATCTAGCTTTCTGTCCAAGTACTGACCAGTTCCAGTCCTGCTTTGTTTAGGAGACCTGACAAGATTGGAGCCCTCTCTGTCATGCCTACACGCTACGTCACTTTCCAGGCAGCCATCAGAGCGTCAGGAAGAGCAGCAGAGCAAGAGCTTGTACCTTGCTGCACTGACTCCTTTTACACTGAGAGAAGCCATTACAGATGTATCTTTCCAGAGTTTGGTTGTCAGATGCACTTTTCCAGGACTTCTCAACTTGAGTAGGGTACAGCTGCCTTCCATCAAAGAGAATTTCAGGCACTTGACGATAATAGAAAGAAAGAAACAGGAAGAACTTTCAGAAAACACCAAATTGGAACATGATTGAGAAGAAAAAAGGAAAACTTTCATTCAGCTAATTGATTCCTCGTAGTAATTTTCTTTCTGCTTTCATTTCTATGCAAGAATACTATCTAGTGTAATAAGATTCATCCCCTGCACAGTAGTAGCAGAAGCTTTTAAAAGCACTGGCAGTATGCAATTTCCAGCTGCCTCCTCCCTAGACACCACTTCACCTTAATAGTTTGATAAGGTGGAAATCCCATAAGTACAACACTTGCCATTTATTCTTTTGCGTTTCAAGGCGTGTTTTGTGATTAAGAGGCTGCTCCAAGGCCCATGGAGATCCTCTGTTGAATGGACTTTAAATAGGACTCCCTCCTTTCAAGAAGAAAAACTACCACAACCCAAGTTTATTTGAACACGTGGCTCAATGGTCATTCCTGGATGCCAGCACAGTGGAGCTGTAGCATTTTACCTAAGCAAAGTAGAAAGGCCTTGAACACCATTGCTGAAGCATTCTATTTTAGCTTCTGGGGGACTTCTCTTATATAGACAAGAAGAGCATGTGCAGGCAGATGGTGAGGCAGCTGACCAGGATCACTACTAACTTAGCACCTTTTCAGGCATTCCATCTCCATGCACTGAGCAAGCATATCTGTCTAGAGGACCTCATGTCTTTTGGGCTCCTTCACTGTAAGGCTTTCCTTCTTTAGCAGTTTTCCTTGGGATATCTCCTGTCCATAACAATTTTCAATGGTATCATCTCTTTCAACCAAGTTCATAAATACCATGCTCTGCAGAATGAAGCTAAGCATTGATGATATCTAAGTTTAAATTGTGGATCCCCAGAATATTAAGGGTTCTCATTTTATGTTGCCTGTAATGAAAATGCATGCAGCTATGCCAAGTGATAAGGTAAATCAGAGTCCCAGTTCTCCCTCTTTGCTCTCCCAGGAACTGATGTAAGTTATTGTGAGCACTAAATCCCAGAGTGATTCCCTTCACTGATAAAGAAGCAAAGCTGCTTGTGCTTGCAGATCTTTCCCTTTGGATTTAGAAAGGATAATGCTTTCCTATTCAGGCACCATAAATGAGATAAGGAATCATCATCAGAAGGCAACGGAAAAAGGAAGGAACAAAGGTTAATCTTACGCTAGCTTGGCATTGCCTGGGTATTGGGAATCCACTGTCCCCTGCTTGCTTTCTACAGCATGAAGAGCAGAGGCCTCATCTTGTTCTGCACAAAGTAGTCAGTTGTGGCACTTACCCTGAAGCTATATGAGCAATGAACTCCTAATGGAGCTTGAAATGCTCAGCAATTGTAATGTGCGATATAAAAGATGGAAATGTCCTCATTCCTGCTAAGGAGATAAGTTGAATGTGGACAGAAACGAGAACAAAAGGTTTTGAAGTGGATGGAGCAAATGATACATTTTGCCACAAATAGTGTCAGCACATACTGGGTGAACATACTGCTCAAAAGGGTATGTTAAAGCACATGGCTGTTCATGTGTGGACATGCATACTCCTGTCTTCTTTCTGTTGGTGTTCTTGTGACCTGCTTTTCTCACTATGCATAGGCCGTGTGGGCTTCACCCAACCTACTCCTGCACAGTGGTCCCATATGAGGCTTTTCAGCACTTGTGCAATAACCTTGATCTGAACTGCATCTTGTGAACATAGGACTGATAGGAAATGACATCAAAACTGAGACATGCTTTTCTTCCTTGCAAAATCTCCATTTTCTCTGTTTACCAGTCATCCTTGGGGCTTTTCATGCAGACATCAATAAACTTGTCCCCAGTTGGTGGGGACCAAGAGAATGATGATGGACCAAGAGTTCGTTGTGTGCTGCAGATGGCAGCACTTTGTCCATGGCTTGTCTGCAAAGTCTAAGGGGGATCTGATTTCCCCGAGCACATTGGGAAAAATCTGGGAAGTGTAGTTGGGCATTTACAAAAATAAATCTCCCTGCTCTGTGTGTAAAGTATTAGCCAGGAAAAACAACTAACTAGATAATATGTGTTTTATTCCTCCTGGAGCATCATTTGTTTATGCTGGAGAAAGAATTTACGTAACTTTAATAGGACTTCTTATTAGTTTGTGACAAATAACAAAATACCAATATATTCATCATTCCAAACCCATTAAGGCTGTCTGCTTTGCAAATGATTGATAAAATGCTCTGATTCAGACTTGCACATTTTAGCCCTTACCACAACCACCATGTCTGAGGCACAGCATTCTTACCAGTTTCTCATCAGGGATAAGTAACTGGCCAATTAAATCACAGGCCATGATACATCGTAGAGTGGAGTTAAATCAGTGATATCTACCTCTGAACAATTTGAATCTTAATGTAGGATAAATTAAGCTCTGGCCTTTGCGGTTGCCTTCATATGGAGTCCTCTGTTTGTCAGTCAGATAGGGGTTTAGATCTCTCTATACTCACAGATGTGTTGCCAGACTGAGCTCCACCTCTACGTTTGTTACTGACAAGGCATTACCAGCTTGGTTGTTAAAATCATGCCTGCCTTATTTATGGCTGAATCCTGACATCTTGAGAGCAGGAAGAGTTTTGTCAGTACAAGGACTGCATGACTTGATTTTGAAGCTTTCACAGTTTATCTTCCCCCAGTAATTTTGGCTTCTCAGTGGTAATAGTTGAATATTAGTATTCCAATGGTGTCTAGAGGGTTTGAGCTGTACCAGAGCCCCATTGTATTGTAGATGCTGTATAAACCTATAGTGGGGAGAAGTCCCAATTCTGCAGAGACTGTGATATAAACAGGCAAGACGATGGGTAGCGAAAAGGAAATGGTATCTCTCTTTTTCAGATGGGGTGTCACTATTCACATGGGATAACAGAACAGTAACACTGTTTTCAGTACTGTGGGGAAATAAAGCAGTTGGCCAAATGTCCTAAAGAAGATTTCTGTCAGAGTAGGGAGTGAGTGGAGGTTTCTTGAGATCCCAGTGCACTACTTGGATAAAAAACTAATCCTCCTTCTTTGTGATTCCTAAACAAAATTCAAGCACACCTCTCGTAGGCTGGAAGCTGAGCAGCATTCTTTTGGTAGATGAGAAAAAGCTATGCTGAGTGGGTAAGGGGCAAAAAGTCAACAGGGGTCATAAAAATAAGTTAGCTTTTCTTTTGTCCCTGTTAATAGTTTGTAGATACCTTAGCAATGCCATTAGAAATGTAAGAGTTGCTTCTATTCGGACATTGAGCACCACCTCATACTTGGAATAGCTCATTTTAGCACTCAATGTTAGCTTGGATGATTGGGCTAGTAGGAACGAAACAGGTGAAGTGTGTGTTTGAGTGCAGAGTAACCAAAGTTGTGTATTGGTGCTTATGCTCCTGGGTCACGTTTCTGCATTCCTGTGCTGGCAGTAGCTGTTGCCTAACTCAAGAATGAATATTTTTAGGAAAGTCCCTCCCTGAAATATGCACCAAACTCAAATACTGATGTTTAAATTGAGCCCATGCCCAGGTATTTTTCCACACAGAGGCAGGGACTCCAGCAGGGGAGCTACAAAAGCACAGTGAAACCTCTAAGTTCCCTTAAAAATAGAATCATAAAATCATTTAGGTTGGAAAGACCTTTAAGATGATTGAATCCAACCATAAATAAAATCGTTTGTGTTTTTGAAGAAGCCTCCCTTCTGAAAAAACATGGCCTATCTATTCCTCACCCATCCTTTGGGTGCAAGTCAGCATGTTTGCAGAAACAGTGGTAGGACCATGAAAAGCCCTGCCTTGGGTTACATTCCCCACTGAATCTGTGGAGCCAAACCAGGCTTCCAGTAGCGAGGAATTTGGTCTGATGTCTTTTGGCAGATGCAGGGGCAGATGAGGAGGGCAGTAATGCTACTTCTGTGCTACAGGAAAGATTTCCTGATGACAAAAGCAAAATGTCAGCTTTGGTTGTGGTAGGGCCCTTCCCAGCCCAGCATGGAAAAATTAGTTGGTGATTCTTTTTGGCTATCTGTGACCTTTTCATGTGCCTCATATGCTCAGGAAGGAACAGACTTGGCCTTTAACACCACATTGGAAGAGGTTGATTGCTTTTTGTGAGGGGAAGTGCCCAGACACCATCAGGGTAAGTAGTAAGCAGCTGGTGAGAGGTATTTAGAACAGAGATACATTTGGACATTAAGTTATAACTGTTGCACTGATGGCCTTCAGCCTGGTTGCCTTAATGGGGCAGTCTTGGCAGCACAGAGGAGTAGGAGCACCTACATCTGTTGGCTTCCCCAGCCCTGGCTTGGACACGGTATCATTTGAGATGCTTGGACATCTGCTGCCTGACGTTGCTCTTGTGAGCACTTGCACTCGTTTTCAAGTAGTTACATATAGAATAAATGCAAAATTCAGGGTGTGAGGAAGCAGAAGCTGCAGGTGAACGCTTTTGCTTCTGGAGTGAGCAGTGAGCTGACAGACTTACAAAGAGCTGCAGAGAAATGGGTCTCATCTGTGATGCACGCTCGGCTTGTGCAGGCTCTGAAAGCAAGATGCAAAAAGCACCTGCATTTAGTCTGGAGTGAGTTGACTTTGAGAGTTATCGGGGCTTCTGCTCAACTGCTGGTGCCAAACAACGCCCAGGGAGGCACTGGGAGCTGTGTCACTGGCGAGAGATATTGGTGTTATTAATTTAATGCTCTTTAGATTGTTTAATTTGGAAATTTAGATTTAATCAAATGTCAAAATCGCGGTCCAAATTCCTAAATTAAACATGAATGGCATGGAAGCTTTTCCAGAACTGCTGGTTGTTGCATCAACCCCACAGTCACTTTTATTGGTTGTAGAAGCAACCGTTTTGCAACCAGCTAATTTGGCCTTTGCTACAGGAGCTGGAATAGCTGCCTTGAGACATTCTGAGCCCATTTTCTATAAGAACTTGTGTTTTCTAATAACATCATCAAAGTCGTTTTGATGGAGGCTGAGCAGGAGTGATATAAAAACCAACAAAAGGAAGGGTAATTCCCATTCTCATGATGGCATTCATTTGGTCTTTCTATCTTGGTAGTTGTTTGCTTAATGACTGTCGTCTCCTTGATCCTCCCCAGGGTATTCACATTTGTCTGCTTTGATAAGAAATGAGTCATGCAGCTTGGGCATCTTCATTGCAGAAAAGCATCTACAGAGAGCTAAATGTAAACACTAGGATTTGTTTTCCTGGTTAAAATCATGCTGTGGGACTCAATTCTGCAAACGCTGTGCTATCTAAAGTTGCTTTGTAACAGCTTTGTGGGAAAGAAGAAGACGAGATTTAGACTGTAAATTTGGATGGTTATTTGTTAACAGCTGAAGCTCTGGAGCAACTTTATTTGATCCATACTGGAGTTTTTGGTATAGTGTTGGACGTGTCTGTATGCTACAGCCCTGCAGTCTGGATCCTTGTTAACCCTTGTTAACATCAAGGCTTGCACAAGTCGTGCACTGCTGAAAAGCTTGTCCCTTTTCTGCATGGGAATGCTTCAACCGAAATACAGGTCATCTGGTTTCTATCCACTTCTGTCCACCCTGGCACTTTGTGATGGCATTGAGGATGGGCTGTGAGTCAGCAGCTGTTCGGGATTAGAGTATAAATGCCATGTGTCTCCACCGGTCCCCTGAAGAGCTGAAGTGTTTGGAGCAAGGGCTTTGCATGAGCCCATTTCATTGCATAAATGTGTCGTTATCGGAAGAATTTTCTGGGCAGTATGGTTTCTGATCATTTGCAAATCAAGAACAACTGAACCAAATTTATTTCATCATTTTCTTAAGCTAATTTAAAACATAATTTAATCTTTAATGAAGAATAAAAAAATTAAATGAGCATTAAGTTCAGTCCCTTAAAATAACACTTGGCATCATGCTAAGTCCAGAAAGGCTTACAGAAACACACTCTGCTGCTCCTCCCTTCCCAGGATCACAAACAATGCAAAATGCCTTCATCCGTAAATAGACTTAAGAAATACCACCAGTATTTAGATTTTTATTGCATTTGTGCCTAGTTATTCCCTGGGTTTAGCTTCTTTATTAGATAATATTCAACAGATAAATCAACTTCCCATAATAAAACCAGCTGGGTATAGTTCACTTACTCTGTTCTTGGAGTTACTGGACGAGAGGCAGTTACAGTTGGGCTGTGTTCATGCAGGATGGATTTTGGCCTGACCCACGTACTCTTACACTGAGAACACCAAGACTGTCATCTCCCACATCTATTCAGAGACCGTCAGTGGTACCAAGAACATGCATTCTGGTTTGAGTAAAAAGTGAATCTTCAGTACTTCAAAGAGGTACTTGGAATGCTTTGTTGTAGCAATTGGGTATTGATGGGACTCTTGGACTTGTCAGATCTGTTGCAGCAGGATGTGACTGAAGTATTTTCAGTCTAGACCAGTAAAAGACTGTGTGTTTGCGTGTAAAATGTGACTTTTCTGGGGTCAGCTGAGCTGTTGAATGGTTTCAGAAACCAGCAGAAAACTCCTATTTACCTTCTCCTCAGTCACTTTGTTGTTTCTGACCTGTTACTTTAAACTTTTAGTAGCCTTATTTCCACCCAGATGGGACTCTGGCTGGTCACTGGTACCTGCAGTATGTGGAGCAGAAAGGAAGGGAAACAAGGAGGGAGAAAGGGAGAGGAACAGGAGCTGGCACTGTGGTGAGAAACAGATGGTAAAGGGGTGTATTTGGGGAATAATATCTTGCTTATGAAAATATCTTATACCCTTGTTATTCTGTTTTTATGGGTTAAGAGTCTGCAGTTAATATTGCTTAGTTTAGTAACAGCTACAATGTGTTCCTCCTAGTGCTGTAGAAAGCTGTGTCCCAACAAGTGTGAAGCAAGGTGTTGGAAAAGCAAAGTGACGTACTGAGTCCTGAGCAAGACTTTTCTTTTTTTCCTGAAGGGTAATGAAATCTGAAAACCAGAGAGAAAGCTGCTTTTAGTTAGCATTTCTTGTGTTAATGGAGCCTGCTTAAGGGCACTGTGGATATGCTGTGAAGTGGATGTACAGAAGGGGTAATTTAATTTTGTTGCTGTTGTAATCTACTGGGCTTTTTTCCAAAACAAGAGTAAGGAGTAGCTGACATATTTCAGTACAACCGCCCAGATGACTAGGAGGAGACTAAGCCTTTAATTGCAAGATCATAGAATCAACTAGGTTGAAAAAACCTTTAAGATCATCAAGTCCAAGGTGGAGCATCCTGAGCCAGTGTTAGAGCTTATGGCTGAAGCCACAGCCAATCCTACAAAAATCTAGAGGGTCTCAAATAGATCACCTGTATGTACCTGCTAAAGACTTTCTGTCTTGCCTACTTACATACTCGTTTGATTGAAATGATACATACATATGTTTTAAGAGGATTTCCGTTTTCCATGACTGTAAGGATTCCTGCGAGTCTGGTCTCTAACACATTGACACAAACTGGCAGCCAGTTCTTTTCCTCTGTGTTTGCATCTCAACAACATGATTTTTACTAAGTGCCACACTGTGTGGGTATGACCTTCAAATGCCCTAGTCAAACCCCTTGTATCCTTTTTGACTTTTCAAGTTTGCAAGGCTGGTTGCCATCAGTGGTTGTGAATGATTAACATTCTTGCTGATTTTGCTTGCCATCAGACTGTTAAGCTAGGAGACGTCATGCAATCCTCATGTAAAAGTGGCAGGGAAAAGATTCTTTGTGGGATTTTTTTTTTTTTCTCTTGTTGTAAAATAGGTAAAAAGCTGCATGGAGATGAATGGCATCATGAGTACTAAGAAGGGTTGTGTTTTGAGAGTATTGCATTAAGCCACCCTTAATGAATGAGTGGATTTCTGTTTTACTCAGAACATTTGGAATAATGATCTTTCATTTGAATATTTTGGTTTTTTAGGGAGCTCCTTCAACTCCATTTGGCTCTAATGGGAGCTGAGAGGGCTCAGCTTATTAGGGGAAGAGTGCTCTAGAATTATTCCTTTATGCATAAGACGTGCAATTTGGGATCTGACTGTCAGTGGTGTTGTATTCAGTAAAATACACTGGAATGGTAGCCAGAGCAGAGTGGTAAAATTTGTTCTACTAGTTCACATACATATGTTGAAGATTGGCATGGAAAGCTGTATTTTGCCAGTGTCAGATGGTCTGCCAGTGAACTGAATGAGAGAAGAATTCACTAGCATGGTGCTTGGGTATTGCAGACAGTACCTGGCTGTGAAGAACAGTCATCCTGTCTCAGCTCCATAAAGTTGTAAGACGTGGATAAATTTTGTTATTCAGACACTGTAAGACCTGGATTGTGGTCATTGGTGCTGTATGATCAGTTAGCTCATATCTCCACCCAGGAAGTCTTAAAGCAGCTTGCCATCTTGATAGGACAGTGTTACTGGGCTGTTCTGGGTTAGAAGTCAGCGTGGCCTCATGCTCTGGGTGTAGAGCAATCATGTAGCTCCACCAAATCCTTCTGATAGCCAAATATTGCTGGGAAATTTCTTGTTCTCCTTTGGGAAGAAGATGTTTGGCAAAACAGGGGCCATGCAAATTGGATATAAGAGTTCTTAAAGGTGCCAGAACAATGTGGATAGCTTTACTGGCTCAGAAAACTGTTTGTAACTCCCATCCTAAGAGCAGTATGCATTGAAAGTGACAATTGAAAACAGCCATCCAGTTGGACTATTTCTTTTGAATACACACTCGATACACTCCCAAATGTGTGTCTGCCTCTGGTTGGCATGAGGTGGCATGAGAGGTCTCTAAGAAGGAAGCAAAAGTGCGTTCTTCCAGACATTACAGTGTGTTTGAGAGAGCAAGAACTCAGTGATTGCAGACACATCAGCTGTAGCTGAAATATTAGTGACCATCAGGAAAGACTTAAAAATGAGCATGGAATTCTGCTTTAATGAGGTTATTGTGGAAAGCAATGTCCTGTGAGAGCCCAGTTTTAGCCATTGCTACTCAGAAATCCCATAGATGACAAAAAATGTTACAGAGAAGCCTTTTGCATGGGAAAAGTGTACTTTCTTTTTTGCAATGCAAAAACACAAAGCAGGCAGTGGCCTAGTGAGTTGATCCTCTTCAGCATCTCGGTTCATGCAATACTGCTGTTACATCAGTGAGATTTTTCTGCAACTAAATAGTCACTTACTAAGTGAAGTATTTTCAAAAGTGAAAATATTCCTGCCAGCTTCTTTGGAAAAAAGTTTTATCTTTGAGAGCTTTGAAGTGGAAGTCAATAAACCAGCAAGCATTTTGGTATGTGGAGGTCAAGGATAACTATTACACAGAGTGGCTGGCAGAGAAAATCCAGGCATTTAGCAGTGGATTCGTGCCACAGCAAGTTATGATCAGGCAGTTAGATAGCTGGGTTATTTGCATCATGCATGTTGCACTGCTGTGCTATTAACCATTCCTCTTAGTGTTCTCCACAAAAATGGGTTTAAGAGTTTGTATTTAATTGCATCCTGAGTCCCAGTCTTGTCCTTGTATTAGTTAGCAAGGATACCAAGAGCTTCAGGACAGGGCATATTGCTTTAGCATAAGAAATCCAAAGACTCTGTTAAAGTAGCTCTTTCTGTTATTTGTTCTTATGTATTCTGCTTTGCATCCTTTGAACGCGACAGGGATTTATTCCCCCCTCAGTAGCAGTGTACATTGTGAGCACCATCTACGTCCCTTGGCTATGGCTGAAAAATAAAGGAGAAACCAGTTGTAGCTGTTGCTTAGCCAGCGGCAGCACTCACTGCATGCTGCGTCGCTGCTTGGCAGGCTCTGCAGCTCCCTGCTCAGCAGCTGCTACAATTACCTTCATTTATTTATGGTTATGGGCTTGCATAAGGAGTAAATTCGGGGAAAATTTCCATTTCCATGGTACACCTGGAAGCATTAGTCAATGCACAAACTCAGCCACCTTCCCTCTGTTGATGCAGAAGCTGAAATACCACCCATTCCGACCCTGCTGTAACAAGAAACATCTTTCTTGGCCATGCTTCTGTCATCACCTCACATGTGGGTGTTCAGTGATCAGTCCCAATGAAAAAGCAAGCCAGCCAGCACAGGGTACACCTGCACTAGTGTTTTAGTTTGGTTTAGCAATCTGGTTTTGATATGAATCCCTCCAGTGGTCTGCACGTCTTATGCTTTTGTTCACAGAAGTCTTGGTGCTTGTGAACTGGGCTGCTTTTGGATGAAATTAAACAGAAGGTGCACCAAATGTATCCAAAACCTAGTTATTATTCAATCTGTGGGAGACTAAAGTAAAACTAGTCCCAAGTAAGCCACCCTGAAACATATGGTGTGGTAGCTGGGCTCTTAGGACCACTGTCTGTCATACAAAACTATCCGTATTGGGCTACACTACTTGCTCAGTAGACGTAGACTGAGACTACCAAGCTGTGCAGAGCGACTTCAGCTCAAGCCTTCATGTATCTCTCCTCCTGGATGGAGGACACCAGGAGTCCTACCTTGGTGGAGATGGAGATGGTGGTGGTTGTTTCAGCAGCCCCTAAGTGTTTGTGCCTGGGGAGGGTGAGATCCCTTTCTCAGATGCCACAAGCTGGCCAGGGAGGAATGCCTCCTTTGTGCTACAGTAACTGTGGCCCTTTGAAGATGGGTGGTCCATATGAACTCCATACTTCATTTTCCTTCCTCCATGTTGTGAAGAAATGCTGCCGCCAGGACTCTGGATCTGTTAAGGGGTGGAAGAGCAATTATGTTTGCTTCATTTCATGTGCTGTTAACTACAAAGAATCATAGAATCATAGAATGGTTTGGGTTGGAAAGGACCTTAAGGTCATCCAGTTCCAACCCCTGCCGTGGGCCGGGACACCTTCCACTAGACCATGCCACCTAAGGCTCTGTCCAACCTGGCCTTGAACACTGCCAGGGATGGAGAATTTACCACTTCTCTGGGCACCCTGTGCCAGCGCCTCAGCACCCTCACAGGGAAGAACTTCTGCCTTATACCTAACCTGAACTTCCCCTGGTTCAGTTTGAACCTGTCACCCCTTGTCCTATCGCTACAGTCCCTGATGAAGAGTCCCTCTCCAGCATCCTTGTAGCCCCCTTCAGACACTGGAAGCTGCTCTGAGGTCTCCATGCAGCTTCTCTTCTCCAGGCTGAACAGCCCCAATGTTCTCAGTGTGTCTTCATACAGGAGGTGCTCCAGCCCCTGATCATCCTCGTGGCCTCCTCTGGACTTGCTCCAACAGCTCCATGTCCTTCTTATGCTGAGGACACCAGAGCTGCACACAGTACTTCAAGTAGGGTCTTACGAGAGCAGCGCAGAGGGGCAGGATCACCTCCTTCAACCTGCTAGTCATAGTCCTTTTGAATCGCTGAAGACGGTGCAGGATACAAATACTTCCTGAGTAGCAGTGTTTATTGCTGCTACTGTCTGAATGAAAGAGGAGAAACTCTTGCAGTTATATAGTTGATAAATGATCAGCAGAAAGCCCACACTGTGGGGAGCCTGTGAAAGTTCAGAAGATGCCCCACAGCAGCTGAACAAAAAGCTGGAGTTGCAGTTCATCCCACTGTGTGGGCTGTGTAGCGAGCAATGTATTTCATCCTTACCAGGACAACTGGGTGGCCTTCTTTTCTTTCATGTTCTACAAGAAAACTGTCTCTGTGGTAGCCACACTATACCAGCGTTGTCAGTATTCTATTACCATAACTGAAAATACACCGAATTGCTAGAAAACCACCAAATTAAATGTTCCAAACAACCATGGTGCCGTTTGCCTGACAGATTATGTTTGGTTTTCTCAAGAACCGTACAGCATGCAGCATTAGGCGAGAGGAAACACACTGCATGGTTATTAATTCTTTAATACTTGAAACTACTTAGTGATGAACATGTAGATCAAAGCTTTGCTTGAGAAGATTGAGCTTTCCAGACAGGAGACATTGAGAGCAGTCTGGAGAAATATAACAGAATGCTGTCGGATAAAACCCCCACTGATTACATTTCCATTAGTTTTAAAATCTCCTTTGTGTTCAGTGTAGACATTTTGGTGGCTCTTGTATTGCAGGTTGAATGTAACGTGTTAAGCACTCGATGTGTTTCTCAAAATTGGCAGGGACTAGCTTTCCATTTTAATAAGTACACTTGGAATTCTGGTAGCCGTCATGTAAGGAGAAGGCAAAGATATTAGTTGATTTCTGATTCTTACCTTAGATTATGAAAGAGATGGGCTTCAATAATCTTTTCTTTATTGAAACCATACTTGAAAGAGGTACTGCAGAGAGGTCAGATATTCGTGACCTCAATTGCTATAACTTATATAATGGAAAAATGAGGGATAATGTTGTATTTCTTGTTGTGGTATGCATTTAATGATCTGGTTCATCTTTAAAGCCCAAGCCTATCTTAAGTACGTTTGCTATTGATTTCATTGGAGACAGAAATAGTATTTTATGCCCCAAAATTACATAAATCAAAAATCTGACCCTCCTGAAGTCAATGACAATTATACCAGAGATTTTGAAAGTGACAAAACTTGGCCTCAGGCTTCTTGGGATATATATGTGAGCTTTGGAAAATGAATTGGAACTTCAGCTCAGTGCCATGAAAAAGAAAATAAAACATTAAGGGTCATTTCCCTCTCGGTGGCTTTTTAGCATTTAATGTACTCAGCAATTTGATAGTATCAAATCTTCTGAGATAGTATGCTAGTGTATATTACCACTGAGTGTTATTGAAAAAGATCCATTAAGCAAAATACTGATTTTCATTGCAAACCCATCATATTTCATTAGAAGTAAATGTGTTTCTCCCTGTGTAATTTTGTTATTGAAAAGCTTGAATTTCATCTTGTGAAGCTCTCAGTTGAAGCAAATTAAAATCCCCACAAATTCCGTGTTAGTAAGAACAGAAACTGATCTAATGCATTCTTTGTATTTCCTTGATGTATAATGTGCCTTTATTTCTGTAATTAGCACAAGTATAAAAAACAGCACATATTAAGGCAGTAAACAGTCCTGTTTACAGAGCTTTGACTTTGCTCACTGAGAGGGGAGTGCTGAGTACTGGCTTAGTCAAATATACAAGCCAAGAGTAGATCATCAGACCAGAAAAGTAGGTTTTAGGAAATGCTAGTGCTACTTATGTTAATAACCCTCCATGTGATACAAGAAAGATTCAGTTCTTTTACCATTGCTGGTTTTGCCTTTTGGTACTAACTTGCAAAGCTCCAATGAAGGAAAAGGTCACCAAAAGATTGAATTCTTAGTGTTTGGGTTCTTTCCTTCTTTGTAAATAAAAACCCAGTGGGTTAGCTTCCTCCTTGCCATACCCTCCCCCCCCCCCCCTTTTATCTCCTTCCTCCATCACTGGCTACCACTTTCAACCACTTTTGGGTCTGCTTGATTTGTCTTTAATAGATATAAGCAATACTGGGGCGGATTTCCAGCATGTATAAAAATCAGTGTGACTCCACCAACGTCAGTAGACATACATTGACTTTGACCAAACAAAGACCTGGTATTTTATTTTTACAGTGTCTATTGTCTCAAAGAGATGCCTGAACCTTGACTGAAGTCTTACAAAAATGCATTTAACGCTGCTAGATATCGAGTGGTGCTTTCAAAACAGTGCAAGTAAATAACAATTAACGGAAAGTGTAATATGCCATAACAGAAATGCAACTGTATCCTCTATGGCTAATTAGCAGTTGAAAGTCAGATTTTTACATTTAATTTGGGTGTGAATAGAGCAAGTCTTTGTAATTGAAGGTTGTCAGAAGAGGAGATTTTTAACAGCTAGCTTTTAATTTATAAGCTGATTCGTGTGTTAACTGGTTCATGGCCACCACAGTTCCGGGTGCACCTGAGTCTGTGGGCACCCAGCATGCTGCCCTGTTTTAGCTGCAAGCCTGGAGGCACCATCACACCAGAGGCTGTTGTCACAGCAATGAAGTGCTGGGGGGTATGTACAATATATAGCAGTGTATAGCAATTTGGACACTCAGTGTGCATCACAGCCCCCTGAACATGCCTGAGGTATGTGGTGAAGCACCTTGGGAAAGGCTGAATGATTTGTACCTACCCAAACTGTGCACCAGTGGTGCATTAGTCCATGCCTTGTGTGAGTTCATTGGTGCTGAAGTATCAAACTCTTATGAAGAGGCAAATGTGTAACATTAAAAATGAAGGGGTTTATAAGTGGTAGGCTAGCTTGCACCTGAGGCATTGTGTGTGTCAGAGCAGAAAGGAAGCCTTCTGGCTGGCGGTAGGAGGTGTATTGAACTTTTCACTTCTTGCTGTGATCACTTGGTGTGATCTGTTTTCCACTCTCTTCTGTTGGACTGAAGGTGACGGGGAATGATTTATCCTAGAACTTCTAAAAAACAAATCAAAAGAGGTCTAAATCTGCTATTTTTTCTGCTCCATTTTGACCTTAAATTCAATGGACCATGGTACCATTTAGTGTAATGGTAGCATGTTAGTAGCAGCTCCGATACATGGAAAACGTTGAGAGAAAAGCCTCAGATGGTGCCATTAGCTAGAATTGATGAAGTGCTACTTGCCAGCACCCTGGGTATGTTCTCCTGAATTTTGGACATGTTTACTCAGTTCTTGTCCATACGTCTTTGTTAGTGTAGTGTCACAGTTTGAGTCCATTTACTTGATGGCAAAGCCATCACAACATGATGTTGTGCATGGACAACTGATGTTGCAGTGCCATTAATGTTGTTTTGTCTCTGCATGTGAAGTTCTGCGCAGTGAGTACTTCTGTTGGCTCAGAGCTTTGGGATTTGACCTCTTAGATATGAGTTAGAGCAAACCTGGGAATTCAAAATGCACCAAGCTTTGTCAGAAAATCCTTTAGCATTGAAAGGAAAGCACTGTTTTACTAAAACATAGCCATTTCAGCTAATCTGTGTTTCTCAAGTCCAAGTTTCTGGTTGCAAGAAGAAGAATATCCCTCTCCGGGATATATAATGTCCTCTTGATTTAGACACTCATGTGAGAAGCTGGAGCTATAGATTCAAGTCCGTGGTTGAATCAGACAAAGCAATGATTTGAGGTATTTTTTTTTCCTAGATCCTAGGTGAGGTTTTGTTTAGGGGGTTGGGTTTGTTCATTAAAATCTTAAGTGTAAATTCTTGACCCCAATTTGGAACAGAAAAATATTCAAAATGCTGAAAATTACCTTAACAGAAAAAGAAATCCTGACCTTAATACTGCATTGAGAGGAGTTCTTTAAGTGATGCATCCTTCATAAGGGAAGCACGATGGGTTAGTTCATTAGGTCTGCAATATGTGCTGGTCCAGAGCTCCATCTTTCTGGCAAGCCTTGGAAAGCAAGAAGGGAAGTTTCCAAATGCTCCAACAGGGAAGCTTCTATGTTAGCATTCCAGTCTTTGGAGTTGCTATGTCCACGCTGTTGTGAAGATGAAGAGATGTGGGAAAGGAGTGTAAGCTCCTTTCTGCAATGTCTCCACTTGTGGGGAGTAGGGTTTGCAGATCTGGGGAGAGGGTGGTTCTCATGCTGTATGGAGGACAAGGACATGGGTTCATCCTAGCCACTGTAAAGCACTTGGGTGGGAGGGGAAGGTACTTTGGGCTTCAGTAGGACTCTTACTGTGTTAAGAGACAGAAGAAAGCCTTTGTTTTCTCTTTGTTTTCTCCTCCTCCATCTTTCTCTCCATCTCCCGCATAATAGTTGTGAAAAATCTTCCCTTATAAATGCTCTTTAAATACACATATGTATATTTAGATACACACAGACACACACGGAACTGTATGTGGGTATTTCTTGGATTGTCCCAGAAACGTGCAGGTGGTCAGCAGGTGGAGAGCACTAGCACATAGCAAATGACCCCATTAGTTTTCCCCTGTTAGTCCAAACAATGCCAGCCCTGCTAGTTATTTCTGGAATGTGTTACAGCAGAGCCATGTTCAGCACACCAGCTTTGTTGCTAAGGAGTAGTGGCAACCACAGGAAAAAAAAAAGCTGATTTCTAAGCTTTTCCAAAACAATGTCTGGAGGGATTTCCCTCTGGTAAAGGGAGATCTAAAGGGGCTAACAAGAAATCTGGAGAGAGACTTGTCCCAGGGGCCTGTCGGGCGAATGGCTTTAACCTGCCAGAGGGGAGATTTACATTAATCTTTCTATCTCTTATCAGAATTGCGGTGTATTCATGTTCAGGTATCACAGCTTGGCTGGGGGAACATTTGTAAACACAGACGAATGTGCCTCCTCTGAGCATTTTTTCAGGAAAGCAATTTGTCCACTTCAAACGGTTCTTTACATGTGAATTGAATACTCGGGTGGCTCTGGCTTGACAACCCCAGGTACATGGAGCTTCTGTTTTGCCAAACAGCTTTTACTTAGGAAAGGGAGAGAGATGTCATCTTTTCTAATGGGTGGTGAGTGGATCAGCACCTGGTCAACAAAGAAGGAAGCCTAAGGAATAAGCAGCACAGAGTTCTTCATGTCTGCAGCCGTCCATATGAGCAGAGAGACTCTGCAGCATCCTTTAAAAACGCAGCATAGTTAATTCCAGTGATGATTGTCCAGGGAGGACATGAGTTTGCTGTTATTGCTAGTGAATTGCAATATCCCTTTAGTGCTAGCGATAGGTTTGGTGCCTAAAGCCCTCTCGCTGTAGCTGCTGTAGGTGGTCTCTGATGGTCATTCTAAATGAACCTCTTAATGGTACTTTTCTTAGCTTCTGTTCAATACCTTGTCTGAGTTGGAGCTTGCAATAGCTTTCTTGAAAGAACAAGGAAGAAAACATACAAGTAAAGAAGAAAATTGTGAGGGAGGAAAAGAAATCTGTATTTGTATCCAGTCAGTTGCAAACATCATCTCTAAACAAACAGTTGGTTTAAAGCATCTCCAGGAGCCGGGTACAACTTCTGCCCACGGTGGAAGGGTGATGGGTACTGTGAACTGCAATTGTCAATACCCTTTTCTCTGTGTGCTCTTTGGAATGGTCAGAAAACTGGGTAACTGGGATATTAATACCTAGAGACATTCATCTGAATTGTCACTCAACGTTACCTCCTTGTTTTGCCTTCAGAGATGTGCAACAAAACCGATCTGCTTTCAGTTCAGTATGAAATCTTACAGACTTTGGTCAAGAAACTGTTTCCTACTTCCCTCTAGCTAAAATATCTTCTTTTTTTTTTAGCACCAAAATTAAAAAATACACCAGAATATAGATTGTGTCCTTGAGTATTACTGTAAGATGAAATCCATAAAGATGATTAAAAACTGGCTGCTTCTCTCGACCCTTTCATTTGTAAGGAAAGGAAAGTGCCAGTCTCAGCAAACAGATGTCCGTGTCATAACAGTCATCATCACAGTTGGCTTGAAATGTTGTCTGTCTCATAAATGCATTTAAGAACTGAAGAGATGTGGAGCTTTGCCTCTCTTGGTCTCTCTAGGCCAGACCTGAGGAAATAGCAAGGGAGAGTAAAGAAACCTGCTTTGTTACTTGCATGTTAAGTTGCATGGGGTTTGAAATGCCGTGTTTTCTGCCCATGTCTTTTAGGAATATCACGTTGTTAAAACAGATACATAAACAAAAAGATGTAGGCAGTGTTGTTGTGCAATTGTAACTTTACTCATACCTTGCTCAGCCTGGTAGGGGGGTGTGTTCCAGATTTAGGGCAAAGGGAGTGGGAAACGGAATTCAATTTTATCCCCAGCCCTGGCACAAGCCCGGGATCACTGTGAAGGAGTAAACTCATCAGAACAGGGGGTTGATATAAGTGCTTTTGGAGTTTGCTTTTGCATTTTTGGGGAGCTTTGTGCAAATTCTTTCACTGACTCCCATAAGAGTGTAAGTCAGACTCACTGGGATCTAGCTGTATATTTTTCACATTCAAAGATTGTACATTTTACTGAATCCTGGCTTTCCATCCTTTCTCTGGATAACAACTCTAAGAGCCAAGAGTAAATTTACAGACAAAATAAGGTGTTTAAGCCAATACTTAATCGAGGAACAACTTTGCTATGGGTGGTATAATTTACCAGCCACCAGCATATGCAAGACAAGAGCAGGATGCTTTGGAGGTGTTTTTGTTCCTGAATGGGTTGCAGATTTACTAAAGACAGATACATCTGCCAGTCAGCACTGGTAAGTAGTATCTCACCGCAGGATGAGCGTGGAGATTGCATTGCTGAAACACTGAAGTCCCATTTCATGGATTACGGGGCTGTTCGGTGCATATGCAAAGAAACTGGAAATGCTTTTAATGATCTCAAATTGGACTTTTTGGGGAGAAGAGCAGGTGATTTTAGACTTCTACCTTGTAAGGTAGAGTCCTGTAATCATAACTGTCGCAAACTGCTGCCTCTATTTTTTTGTAGGGCTTGATGGTGCCACAAGTGAAGTCTACTGGGACATTGGCATGGGAAGGATCTTTCCTCACAGTCCTAAAAATAGTCTCATAATGTTAAACTAGAAGTGTGAGTTTAATCCGCACAGGGAACCTCGCCATACCCAAAGCTGTGCTGTGCTATACGTGGCACGCTTGTCTTTTGGTTCTTGTGCTGTGCTGTGTGTGTAGGATGGTGGGGGTAGAGAGAGGTGTCAGGAAAATGTTTGTCTTTCAAGAGGACTGCATCCTGCCTGCTTATAGGGAAATGATAATGCCTATGATAATGATAATGAATTTTTTACATTGTTAATTTCCATGGCAACGAGAATAATCTCATAAATATGGGATTATTGCTTCAGGATCAAAGAGGGGGAGAGCCTGGGCTGTGAAAAGGAAAGTTCTTTATTTAAATATCTTAGCAGCCAAAGGAGTAACAAAACAGCTCTTGAGATCTGAGCAGATTTCCTGTTTACTTCTCCATCACCTGCAAAACCAAGCCTTAAATACTAAGCAAATAAAAGCAAAAATGCCCAGCTTTCTTACTGTAATAGCTTGTCAGCATCGTTCACTACTTCTGAGTGCTCAGCAGATGATGAAATAATTGCAGTTGGAGCAATAAAGCGTATTTGAAAGCAAACCCTTCTGTCTCTTAGCAGTGCCCTGGCATCAAACGGCTAGAGGGTTAGAGCCCAAAAGAGAAAGTGATATTGTCCCGTGTTGTGAGAGGAAGTGACACATCCCAGACTGCTCATAGTGAGGACTTTAGTGGGAATATTTCTTTTCAGCAGGCTGGTTTTGGGTGGCAGCAAAACCGTACATGGGCTTGCTGAAGAATCTGAGATGGGGTCCACTGCAGTTTTCCCCATGAGAAGATCGCTCCAAGCATCTCTATGTCCTCTGCTTCTTTTCATCACATGTCATTTTGAAGCTGTTTGTCTCCTGCATACCTATTTACACATCATAAAGTTACAGAGGAAATGTAGGTTTATAGAAGGGGCTCACCAGCTGCCACTTTTCCTAAAAGAAAAGCTGCAATTTAACATTAACCTAGCAATTAAGCAAAAATTTACTCTAACGTGCTGCTTTCTTGCATAAAAATCCCTCTCAGCAACTCTGAAAATCATCTACAAGAAAGGTAATAGAATAATTCCCAGCATCTTTGATTTGGAAAAGCCATTTTCTGGCATGATTGATATTTCCTTTGTTGTTAGCATGGGAGGCCATAGAAAGAGGAGTAATCTCTCTAATGGGTGTACTCCACGCTGGTGCCTGGGGTTCATGATACATTTGTCAGGCTTTAATTAAAGCGCTGGAGTTGAATTTCCACAGTAATTAACTTTTATTTGCAGTTACTCCATGTCTCTCATTTTTGACACTGACACTTTCCCGTTAGAGACAGGAGCAGCAATTGGCACAAATAAGAATGTGGAAATGAAGAATAACTTAAGAAACAGCAATATATTTGCCATGAATTCTGAAAGGAGACAAAACTACATCTTCTTTCAAAGCTAGTTTGGTGTGAGCTCCCTAATATGTTTTCTCTCCTGCATAAACACATAGCCCATTACCTTGGTTACCCTTCCTTGTGCAGTGGCCAGTAGTAAACAAGCAGCTTTTGTGCAGTAGTCAACATGTAGCCTGAATCCAGGTGACGAGAGGTCTTTCTCATCATGGCTTGCAGAAATGTTTTGTTACCTTTTGGCAAATGTAGACTTTTAAGCATGAACAATATGTGGAGTCTTGGGTAACATGGTTTAGTTTGAGGTGTCCCTCCCCATGGCAGGGGGGTTGGATCTAGATGATCTTAAGGTCCCTTCCAACCCTAACTATTCTATCATTCTGTGTGCTAGGGAAGCTATTGAACCATTATCTGAGATTCTTAGTTCAGTACTGGGTAAGATTTTTCAGAGTAAACATTGCAGGAGACTACATTCTATTGTCAGCGGTGGATTTGGACTGCAGGAATCTCTGTCTCATTGAATGTACAAATTGCTTTTATTAATAAGAAGATAGGTACTCGACTCCGCTCTTTGGATTTCAAGTATCTTTCTCTTCCACTTCTAATTCATGTGGTTTTCTACTTATATTTCACATGTACTGTGAAGTGCTGTTATGTAGGAGCACGAGTAGCAAAATCACGGGACATTGTTATTTGGCTTGGCTTAACAAAACAGCCTTTCCATGAAGAGAGAAACACAGACCTGGAATCCAGTCCCCTTCTGTCACAACTGCTGTATCAATCACCCTTTGACAGACACACTGAGCTCCAGTTGAAAAAATTAAGGGGTTTTTATTCACTATTGCAGGCTGAAATCTCTGCTGTTCAGTGACTAAGCTGTGATTTCCAATCTGAATGCATTCAGAGCTGGCTCTCACCAACCTTGGAATTGGCTTTCTGTAATTTACAGCAGTATCTTGTCCCCCAAATTCTTGAAATGTGTCCCTTGTTTCTAAACTATAGATCTGGACTTGCTGCTATAGCTTTGAAACAGATGATGGGATGGTCCCTCTGAATGCAATACTACCAATAAAGAAGCAGCTAAGAATAGAATCACTTCTGAGAGAAAGCAGTAGACATAATTAAGTAGAACAGTGTAGTAAATCAGTGTGGCACTTAAGGGCATGACGAAGACCAAGAAGAAGAAAGGTAATAAATTGTATGGCGAGAAATGCTAATTGATCTTTGTTTCCAATTTCAAGCAGTGTCTCCAGATTTCATTTTAATGTTTCTTGTGAACTAAAAAGCAAGTGAAGAACTGAACTGATTGTGATAAAATAGAAACATGGAAGCTGGAGAGAGACATGGGCTATTCAATCACAAAACTCATGTGAAATTGTTCTGTCAATGTGTTTTCAGGTATTTTGCCTATTTATTTTATAACATGCCGGCTTTACTCACCTCACTTGTCTTGGAAGACTGTTCTGTAACAGAATGTGTCTGGGTACTTACTGTGAAATCCTTTATGGTATTTTCTCTATATTTTGTTTTTCTTAATTTGTCTTGATTCTTCCCACTTCTGCCATCTCTATACTACATGTGTCTATGCAGTATTTATCCACCGTCTATTAAAACTGTTCCTTGTAGTTAATTTCACCAGCTCTTTGATAGTTTTATCTCTGAACTTACTTCAGTGCTAGCATCTGTTTAGCAATACTGTGCCTTGGGCTGAGGACCATAGTTTACATGCAGTTGCTCTAGACATATTGTGGAGAGGAGTCTTGTATGTGTTCCATTGCAACACCCACTTGGAAAAGAAACTTCAGTTTTAAGCTGAAGCATTGGTCAGAGATTCTGGAAGCCTTGGTTTGATTTCTGACCCTAATCAAGCCCCCAGATCTGCTTTTGGACTAACCAGTTAAGCTGAAATCTATTTTATATGGTTAAAAAAGGGGAGATGAGCCTTGCCTCAAGTCTGCTGTTAAGTTGAATAATAATTCCTCCAGACACTATGGAGTCTTGCAAAGCAAGAATTAATGTGCATGGGCTCTGCACTGGTAGAGAGGAATAGGTCAAAACTCTATAAACTGTATTTGCAGCATTGCTTGTGTGTAATGTGCTGTGTTGTACACTGTTACTGTTGATCATTTTTGTTATTAGTTAATTGCCAATGTTTCCCTCTTCATCTGTAGAGCATTTTATGCCATAAATGTATCATTCATTTTTTCCTGGATCTGTCTGTTTTCCATACAGATCTATTACTTCATATTTTACAGAAAAATCTCTTACCAGGAGAAGGTTTTCCTGACTGTTGACTGTCCTTTGATGGTGTTTTGCAGGCCAGTCTGAGTTCACTTTGCTCCCTTCTGCCCCAAACCTTGAACGGGAAGCCTTGTAGCTCTCTTAGCTATGCTTGATCCAATAACCTCTGTGAAGAGGTTGGCTTTATTCCCTGGAGCATAGCACCACACTGTGTGGCTTTTGCCTTCAGCCAACTCACACCTTCAAGCAAAATGTTTGCCTTTATCTGACAAAGGCTGTGTAGATATAACACAGATGTTTAGAGTGCATTTGTCTTGCCTAGGATTGCAAGCTCTTGACTCCTTGGGGAGATACTTCTTTACATGTGGTTGGTATCTAGGAGCAACAGTTTCTGTCATTCCCAGACCTTTAAGCTGTTTGAAGCCCTGCTCTTCACATGGTTTTTATTATGGTATATATGCAAGAGGAGAGCATACTGTAGCATTGGCTGGAATCATCCCATCACTCGTGGAAGCTTTGGGGGCACCTGCCAATCACCTACAGCAGCTTTAGTCTTTCTTGACTCTTACTGCAGTCAAACTATTGTCAACACAAAAGACCTTCAGTTAACTCAGCTACTTTGCATCCACGTGCCTGTGCTTAATATCTCTGACAAAATGTGCGTGTGTTTTTACCAGGGAATTGCTTGGTTTAATGCTGTCCAGAGATAGGCTGTTGATGGTTAGACCTGGGTATCTCAGTCAAGAAATAGAGCGAGGAAACATCTACTGAGTTTCAAAGCTCTGTGTGTTGGTTTATTCTTTTCACCTAAATTACAGGCTACAGAATCAGTCCGTGTCTCTCAGTTTGTCCTGCTAGAGCTGCTCTGCCTCAAATAAATAGTTCAATGTTCATAGCCAGAGAGAACCAGAGAAACTCACACTGTCACGTAGTGGTGAGGGCACTCACATTACACACAGGAGACTCAGGTTCAGGCCTTTGCTGGTTTTATAGCTTAATTATTTATACAAACTGGAAAAAAATAGCTGTAGCACTGCAGTGATGAAAGTGTTATGTTAGAGTACTCAGCAGAGTAATGGTTAAAGCATTTAGGTTGTGGGTAACTAGCTTAACCACCAAGCTAAAGGGTGGAGCCTTATTTTTCTGAGAAAAGGGTTGAAATGACATTTTCTCATCCAAGAAGAGTGGGCAAATATCTGAAACCTAAAATAAGTAATAAAAACATTGGGGACAGAAACATATCTAACTGGTCTCACTAAACAACACCCTCAGTGGTACATACACCCCATCAGAAAGTGTCAACATCCCATGTCACTCTTCAGTTTTGCATTTCCACCATTGACTAGCCAGAGAATGGGGTAACACTGCGTAAGGTCTGCTGTCTCTGCACTATTCTGGGCCTGTGAGTTAAGGCAATAAAAAATACAAGCCAAAAAACCTTTGAATTCCTCTTTAGCCAACCATTCTCCAAAATGCACGAATAGGTGAAACTGGAGTAAGAAATTCCATGAACTCCTTGAATTTGCAGTTTGTGGCTAGTGCCATTCCAAAGTCTAAATACAAAGGATCTGTATGTATTTTAAGCTCACATATACACGTTGTCCTTCTACTGGCATATATAATGCCATTTGCATGGTCGGCCTGCTTTAGGAGCAGGCAGTTGTCAGTAAAAGTGTCACAAACCCTAGGGAAGATAAATCTGAATATATGGGTCTTATCTGCATTCATAGCAGAATGGGAAAGACTGACAGAATGATGAAGATGTAAGGAATGGAAGCTTGCAGAAAGCAGCTACTGTGTGCTAGGTTACTTATGCGGCTGAATATAGAGATGTGTCCTGTTTCTTCCCAAATTCATGATGAGAAGAGTTATTCAGAGCTGCAGTTGATTTGTGGATAATGCAGAGGTAGTATATTTTCGGTGGATTGCAGAGAGAACTGGTTCATACAGATGAGTTATTAGGGAGCAATAGCACTAGATTTTCTTTCCAAGTGAACAATCAAGCATTGGCATTGCCCTTGTAATGTCTAATATTATCCTTTACCAAGAACAGAACATCACATTCAGTGGACTGTTGCTTTTTGTGACTGTGCTTGCTTTATAGCTCCAGTGGGCTGTGATCACGAGGACAAATCCCACTGTTCTTTGATGTGAGAGGTTCTGTTTTCTCAAGAAAACGTGACTTTATTTATATAAAGTCAGTCTCTCTCCCAACCCTACCAAACAACAGCAGAATTGCTCTTTGTTTGCATCATTCCATGTTCATTTAGCATTCTGGTGAATAGCAAGTGCAAGAATTTTGTTCTGCTGTGTTACAGCATACTCCCTTGTAGTCCTACCTGGCGGGAATAGATGTATCTCCTTCTTCTTCAGAAATGCCTTGCAGGGCTTTGAGACTTGAAATGGGCTATTATCTACTGAATAACAGATGTCTTCACAGATTAGCCTCTTGGAGTAAACACACAGTCACACCACACAAAAGATGATGATTAGCTAGTTGAATAACAATAGCCAAACTCCAATGCAGATGTACAGAAAACAAGGAAAGGATCAGACACTTCTGTTTCTATTTTTCTGAGTTCATTATATACATTCATTTTTACAATGACATCTTAATGTTACAACTGCCCTTATGCAGCTTTCTCTTTCAAAGCCTCCTAGAATTTTTTTTAAATGAAAATAATGTATTAATATTTCCCCCAATTTCATCCTAATACAAGACTTAATTCAGTTTGCAGACAATTAATACAGTATTCTGTGTGTGATCGTAGTTAATTTCTTTAAATGTTTTCCAGTTAGAGATTTGCATTCATATCTTTCAACATGAATGAAATTGGAGAACTCTGCACTGGTAAATTCTGTAAATCATAACACACCTCTGAGTATATATGGTCCAGCAAAAAGCGGATAGAAGGGTTTTCTGCATTATTTGGAGGGAAGTATACGAAGAATCAGACACATTTATCTACAGGACTTTCTGTTCTTGATAGTTTCATTGCTTCCTTGGAAAGATTGAAGTTCCTGATGTAATTTGGGAGGTCAGGGTCTTCCTGAGTGTAGAACAGTATAGGCAAGGCAACTATTGACCTTGAGTGTGGTGAAGTTTGCCTGCTGCCTCACTCAGTAAAACTGTTTAGTTGCCATTCAAAATGGACTTTTCCAACCCAGAAGATTTCTATTCCAATTTCAGGCTGTAATGGTTTAATTTCAGTAAAAACACTTTAATCTCTGAGAAAAAAAGAAAAGCGGCGGGGGGGAATAATGTTTAAGGAAACTCCAGTAACTTCTGTTATTTTGTGGGACTTCCATAACACAGATCAGGAAATTGGAGTTTATCAGGGGGAGAGGAGGATGCAGGACAAAAGCTAAGAGGGGTTTCTATGGTGGGAGTCAAGGTTAAACATTTTTGCATTTTAGTGGAAATCTGCCAGATCAGACTATGTTCTGGTCTGAAGACTCCTTCTCCACGTAATGTGTCCTTAAGTTTTGCAGCTCCTAGGATTTTGTCAGTAGGGAGCATGCTGCAAACTGGGGATTCAAAGGTTGTGACCATGGGCTAGGTGGTTGATTCCAGTATTGAAATGATTAAGAAAGGACACGGCTGGCATTTGGTCCCCATGTAAGGGAAAGTAGAAGAGGGACAAAAGGATGAATATGCGGAAATCAAGTGATAAGAAAGAGACAGTAGGGACAGAGGGGACCTGAAGAGGGACTTTGAAGAAGGAGTGGAAGCAATACAGCAGAAACAGAAGCGGAGAGGGCTGGGCTGAGCACCTAAAGGCAAGTTCTCTTGGGGGTTTTGGAGGTGTCAGTAGGGCTGTGGGATGCACTTCCTGAGCTGGGGTCTTTTTTTCTCATTTTCCTTTTTTTTTTTTTTTTTTTAATTAAACTGTGTAAGTTACACTTAAAAGCCTGTTAAGGGCACAAAGCAAAGCTCTCTTAAATAAGGAGAGATTTCAGTCAACACAGCTCAGATGAATCAATATTGTATTTTATCTTTGTAGTTCATTATGTCACCCCTTCCTCCCATAACTGTACATCATTCAGATCCAGCTTTGAAGCCAGAGTTATTAATTTCCTGGGGAGCACTTCTGTGGCTTCATTATTGCAGCATCTGAGTACTTTACAAACATTAATGAATTTATCTCCACCGGTAAGGTGAAATGACATTATACACCAGGGAAAACGAGGCACAGAAGCATAATGTCAAGAAGGGACATTTAATTTAGATGCCCAACTTGGGATATTTGTGCCCTGATTTTCCAGAGATTGCCCTTTCTTTGTGCTGGAGTCTGCTTTTGCCGAGTCCATCACAGTTGGAATTGCTCCACGCTGCCACAGATCAGAGCGCAGGTGGTTTGTGCTCTGCTCTAAGCAAACAAGGAAGATGCAATTAAAGACCGCCTGGGCAGAGTTTGGTTTTTGTGACTTCCTTGGCATCAGGCACTGAGGCAGGGAAAGAATCCAGTTCCTCAGGGCAACTCTTGGCTGCCCTAAGCATGACCATGGTGGTTCTCCAAGCCCTTACCTCATTCTCATTGGACTGTCCAGTGCCATCGATGGCGAGGCAGAGATGCAGCAAACAGCAGGTTCCTTCTTGATGTGACCTTGACCCACCGAAGCTTTTCCAGTGAGTGAGGCTAGATAGTAGACAAAAAGAACAGTGTAGGTGAGTTTGTTGTTTGGATTGTCGCAGTGTGTACAGACTGTAGCTAGTGCATTTTGCACTGCAAGTATAGATGTCCCAAAAGGGCTCTCATTGCTTCTTATTGATGCACATCTTCTGTAGCTCTGTCATGGCAATCGTAGCACACAGGAGCAGGGGTTTCTGAAACAAAAGAGGAGCTGCCATTTCATTTGAAAAGGATCTTTCATTGCATCCCTGAGTGGCCTCATTGCTCAATTGCATGAGCTGATATAGGGATGGGGGGGAACTGTTTTGTACGATACGCCTGTGGCTGGACATCTCCTGTCTTCTGTCCTTACAGGGCTGAACTCATGGCTCAGAAGAGACAACACATTTCCCCCAACTTTTTACAGCTTGCGGAAGCAAAGCCATGGTGCACTCAAATAGGGCAAGGAGAAAGCAGTCTCTGCTTCCCTGAAAGACTTTTCTGTAGTAGAAAAACAGAAGGTCGGGAAGATAAAGAGATGGTTTTCAGATGCACAGATAGGAGTTAGGTTCCATTGGCTTTCAGGATGAGAGAGGAGTCTCAATGAGGTCTGTACTCACAAAAAAACCTGCTATAATAATCCAGTGTCCCCCCGATCCTCTCCTGTGCTGCTCAGTGCTTTACACCAGGCTATTCTTCCCCTTTTTCCTTCATCAGTTCATTTTCATATTCAATTGCATCGTGCAATGCAATCACTGGAATTACTCTGGGTTTGCACTTGACAGCCCAGAACATGATTTAGCCCGTCTTAGTTGCAAGGTAAGAAAAGAATATCTGAAACTATCCTCAGCACGTTTTAGCTGAGGTGACATTAATTCATTAAATCCATCTATCAAACATGACGCCTCAGGGATTCTTATTCTTTTCCTGCCTATGCTGCTACTTACCTCTGGTAGAAGAGAAAGAACAACCTCCTTGAAACAGTGGCCTTTGCTTGCACTTCTTTACAAATCCTGAGCCAAGTGCTGGGGTTTGTACTGGAGCAAAGCTCCCATCAGGGTCAATGACTATTGCCCAAGAAAGAACTTGATGTTTCTGAGCAGTAAATGAGAGTTTTCACTAACCTGTTAGAATAAATAGTGTATCTGAGCCTAATCTTACTTGACACTATGATGTGTTTTCAGATGCTGCTGTTTGAGGTTTCCCATATTCTTTCATATGCATTTCCTTCTGACTTACTTGCATCTTTATATATGCTAGTGTTTGAACCTTTTGAAAGAGGGAAGATGAGCTGTTCAGCCAGCAGCAGTCTTGCTGGCTGCACAAAGTGAAAGGGAAGAAAATAAGGCAGTGATCAGAATCAGAGTGCTAAATCCTCTCTAAAGCTGCAGCCCTGTCATGTAGAGCTAAATCCCAGACAGTGCCAGGTTAGCACAGGATTGGCCCCTATCTCTCCTTCTCTTGCCTTCAGTCCTGCTCTCCAAAGCCTGAAGTTGTTGACATCATGTTGACACAGAACAGGGCATTATTATTCAGAGTTGCATAAAAAGTGAATTTACATTGAGTAAACCCAATAAGCTGCACTGCTGTGACATTTAATTTTCTTGGAAACTCTTCCTATTGAATCAGGCAGGACTACATATATTTGCAAATGAAATGCAGTGTTTGCACTACAGTAACCTTGTATGGACAAGAATGTCTAATTTGGAACTTACCAAAGCCCATTTCCTGCCACCTTCCACCAAACCTCAGTTTTTGGGGGGCCGTATTTCTGTTTGCTGCCATGTAGAGTTTTCATTTTATTCCCAACCCCTATGGCAAAATGTATGTGAAATATTCTTCTGTAAACAGGGTTGTTATTTATGACTGAGTCACTGGTTGCTTGTCCCTTATTCTTTCTAAGGCCACTTCTTCCTTTGACATCAAACCCTGGGGCTGAAAGTTGAGGGTAAATAAATGGTGTCCCTTGAACCAGACACGGTCATAATAAACTCTTAGATGAAATGTCAGCTCTAAGTGAGTGTACTCTTCTTTCTAGTGTATGCTGATCAGCCCTCCAAAGCAGAGCAGTCATATTTCAGAGCTCACTTTATCTCCCTTCTCTTCTTACCATATTGAATGTCTGATTATAAGAGGTGCAGTAAATGGCTCTGTTAAAAGGAGGTTTAACCAGGGAGACATAGGTCAAGACATCATGTTATTTTTTGTGGTGTATGATTGCGTACATGTGTTTATGCATCCATCCAAATCTGCCCAAGATGTCACTTTTCTTAGAGCATGAGTTGTTACCATTTCATAGAAGAAGCTACTTCAGACAGTCTTAGTCTTTGAAGTGATAGACTTTATTCCAAGATTAATGTGTGCTCTAAAGTAGCTGTGCAAAGGAAACTAGCAAACAGTTTGGTTTGTCTGGATTGTCCCAGAACTGACACCCTGTCAGGAGGGGCAAGAGGATCATATAGTTATAGAATAGTTAGGTTTGGAAAGGATCTTAAGATCATCTCGTTCCAACCTCCTGCCATGGGCAGGGACACCTCCCACTAGACCAGCTTGCTCCAAGCCCTGTCCAACCTGGCCTTGAACACTGCCAGGGATGGGGCAGCCACAGCTTCTCTGGGCACCCTGTGCCAGCGCCTCAGCACCCTCACAGGGAAGAACTTCTGCCTTAGATCTAACCTGAACTTCCCCTGTTTCAGGTTGAACCCATCACCCCTTGTCCTATCACTACAGTCCCTGATGAAGAGTCCCTCTCCAGCATCCTTGTAGCCCCCTTCAGACACTGGAAGCTGCTCTGAGGTCTCCACGCAGCTTCTCTTCTCCAGGGTGAACAGCCCCAATGTTCTCAGCCTGTCTTCATATGGGAGGTGCTCCAGCCCCTGATCATCCTCATGGCCTCCTCTGGACTTGCTCCAACAGCTCCATGTCCTTCTGATGTTGAGGACACCAGCACTGCACACAGTGCTGCAAGTGGGGTCTCACGAGAGCAGAGCAGAGGGGCAGGATCACCTCCCTCGACCTGCTGCTCACTCTGCTTTTGATGCAGCCCAGCACGTGGTTGGTTTCTGGGCTCAAGCACACACTGAACCTGGCTCATGTTCAGTTTCTCATAGACCAACACCCTCAAGTCCTCCTCCACAAGCACACAAGGATGTCTTAAAACCCCCCAACCTTTCATGTTTTCTACTGTACTGATATTTTTACTAAAATATCATTGTAGACCTTGTTGTTTTTGTTAGGAATTTATGGTCTGTTAAAAATAAACCCTAAACAGTATGGGTTACTATTAAATATATTCATGCACCATTGAGAGTGAATGGTTAAGAATTCAAAAGGTTGTTACACTTTCCTACCATGTTTTTTTCAACTATAATAAAATGTTTCTTTCAATCTTGGGAACTTGTGTGTGTCTATTATAACCTGTCATTTTGAAATTAGATCCTTATGCTGTACTTTCACATTATGATTAGAGCTGGTTCAAAACACTCCATCCATCCAAAACTGAAATGGTAATATTCTTAAACATATATTTTGATGGGAAATCTAATACAATTTTCTTTTCACTGAGAAAGGAGAAATGCCATACATGTTTAATAATTTTTTCCTCTTTTTTTACTTTCCCTTTGTCACTGGGAGAGGCATGCTGGTATAAATAGGGAAATAAGGAATGACAAGCAGCAAACATAACCATCACTTGCTATATACATACATAAACATACGTGCTCAATTCAAAAGTGCAATAATGAATTCATTACTTTTTAGTTAATCTTTTTGGCAACTGAGGTGTTTATATTCTCCTGAATTATGTGATCTTGTTTGATACAACGACATGGGCCACAATCAAAATACACTGGTGGGGCACTGTGAAATGATTGGAAGCTCTTGTTCCTCACCCAGCTTTGGTTTTCAGAAAGGCTGGTTTTGTGGACTGGATTCGGCATCTGATGGAGTCAGAAGAGTGCTGTGTTGGTATCCTTCACTGGTGATTATTTCCTCTGTGCTTTATAGATGTAGGTTAGCCAGAGAGTTGAGAGCTAAATGTATGGGTCATGGGCTGTGCTCTTTATACTTATCTTACATCAGGTCAGTTGAAATTCCCCTAGAGATGGTCCAAAACTGAATTAGCCTATCTTGACCTTTTCCTTCTTGTATATCCCTTGATCTTCTTTGTCTTTACAGTCTCTTGAGGAAAGTTACTAAAACGGACCCTATGTACAGTTGAAGTTTTCAAAGGCAAAACCCAGTTAGTGAGATTTTTGTCAAAACAATTACAGGCACCTTCCTTCCTTAGCTCTCATCTTTAGTTCACTGTAGATCAGATAATGGTAATGCACAATATTGAGCTTCCTTTGTGGTGGTTTAATAAGGGTTATTTGTTTAGCTGGATAATTGTGGTGTTTACTAAAGGGAAGATGATCTTGCAGTTAAAATGTTATATTGAGATGCTTCTATCTCTACTACAGATTTCTTTTCAAATCATGTAGGGCCTGTGTAACAGTGTTTTCAGTGCTACAATACAGGTATGCTTGACAGCAAGGCGCTTGTGTGTGTTTTTGAATACTCAAGCATCTTTATGAAACTGGTATTTTGGTCTGGATTTCAGAGCATGCATACTCTTCTGTTTACACCTGATACTTTCCATTCTTGGAAATTGGACTCAATCAATCAACCTTAGGAATACAGTACCATATTATAAGAGAGGGAAAATAATACCTTCTCTTTTGCACCCTTTTTTCTTCTCTACTTGAAATATTTACATTTAATCAAACTGAATAATGTGAAAAGTCTGATTTCAGCAGCTACACAAAGGTACACCCTTCTCTGACTCTGCAGTGTTTATTACAGTGCAGGCAGAGCTGTTTGCTTGCTGTTCTTTACATTAAGTCTTTTTTATTGTGTACCCTACACAACAGGAACAAGGGAACAGTTTAACACAGCTGCAGAGAAGTTAACCCCATAAACCTTGAGATCGCTTTAGCTGGAGAAAGCACTAGGTGAGATTCCTTTGTACAGATGTTGCCATCCTCAGTTTCAGTGTTACGAGCTGGAATCAATAGTGGACCTTCAGCCCACTGAAACTTAATAGAGAGAAACTGCCCCACATAAGGGATGGGTCTCCTCCTTCCAACAGAGGTGTTTTCAACAGGTCACAAGCACCAGGCTTCAGAGGGGGCAATCTACTTGCTGTCTACAGAGGGAGTAAATCAAATGTCCGCATCCACATTGTGGATGCCCTGAAGCCAGAGAGATGCTGTGGGAGATGTTGTGGGGAAAACACACCACAACAAGGGTGATGTGCAAACTGAGCTTGTTTCTATGTCCATTCCCTGCAGTGATTGACAAGGAAGAATAAGGTATATTTTCTTTATTTTCCCAGAAGTTACAGAGGTATCTTTAACTAGTGTAGTTTTGTGTGCCAAGAAGGTCTTTTAGCAGGAGAGCTTCCAATGGTTCCAAAGTTTTCCTGTTGAAGAGCAGACAATTTGCACTGCTTAATGCTTCCTGGGCACAGTGCAGCATGTGAAATGTTCATCATAAACTTGATATGATATGGAAAGATTTTCTTTGGTTCTGCTCCAATAAGACCCATAAAGAAAAATTTGGAAAATTACGCAACTTCATCTTAAATCTATCATTTTGTTATGTGCAGCAAAACTGCATCATCAAAGATAAGTTTCAAATGGAAACTTATTAGGAACTGAAAAGAACTAACTATAAAGGAAATATTTATGTAGCTAGACCTTAACATAATATTATGAGTTTTCCAATTGAAGTAAATTGACAAAGCACATATTCACGTGTGTGAAATTTCCTGACAGAGGTTTGTCTGGCTCAAGGTGTTTGTTCTATGTCTCATATTATTGTGAGATAATAGAGATTTTCATGTTATTCAAGTGAAGGAAGTTACTTCCTCCAGCTGGAAAAATGGCACCGTGACACTGAAAAGATAAGAAGCCTCTTTAAGCAACAGGAGACAAATGGGAACCCACAAGCCCTTCTGCAGCAATAGATTGGTTGTAAAGTTAGAGTGTCTAATGGCATTTTGTAGTGCCTTAAAATGAACCAGGCTTATAGTCCAGTGTTAGGTTACTGCAGATAATAGACACTGACCTGTGGGACTGTCATTCAGCTTTCTCTAATAACTCGATAACAGGAACCAGATGGTGAATTAATTTGTAACTAATTGGCAAGACTGGAAAAGAATTTTCTATCTGTGGTATAACTGCAACAAAATAATATCTAACTAATAAGCCGTGTAGCTTAAGTCATGGTGTAGGAGGAAAGTGGAGCAAAAGAACTTCTATTACATAAATGCTACTGCAGCTGAATTCAACCATATAAAGGTTTTAAAATGCACACAGGAGTCTTCTCCTTTCCACCCCTAATGTGTATTAATGACCAAATTCTAATTATCCGTACAGCTAAGTCAGTTTGATGCTTAGGAAGATGTTAGCACCTCAGAGCTCCACAGAGATGAAAGATGAAAAGGAGAGACTTCTTCTTATCTTCTTATTCTACAACTGGACAGACAGACAGACACACATACATGGTCATGTCCGTGCACTCCTGGGAGCAAGAAGCAACCAGAGCAATTGATGTTCAGATCTCTGTCCCACTGGAGCTGCCTTCAAAAGTATTTACTAATGGTAGATAATTGGAACAAAATCAAGAAATAATGTCCCTTGCCCTATAGGTCGAGTGTGAAGGATGCTCAACAGCCCAGTGCTTTATAGTTGTTCCTATCTCCATTTGTGGGACTTCTCAGTTATAACCATATGATGCAGAGAGAAGATATGCTTCGGGGTTGGTTTTTTTTCTGGATGGTGTGAGATTCTCTTCTAAATCCGTGTTACAGAGGATGCAAGTCTCATCTGTGCAGAAAAGCATGGTACTATCTCTAGTTCAACTCCTACCTGCCTATTCCTTATGCACCTATGACAGGTCTGCACAATGCTAGCAATACTGGTTCTGATCAGCTGTGATATCGTAAGGGTAGATCCTACTCTTCGGAGAACTTAGGAAAGGGAAAGGTGTACACTTTTGAGCAGAATTGTGGAAGTGTATGTGAAGTGCTCTTTCTTAAATCTGCAAAGACAGATCCATTCCAAAGAGTACTAAAAGAGCTAAGGATAAAGGGAAAATAACTATAAAAAAAGATGCACTCAGGATGTTATGAAGAAAGAAGGTAACGGTGGTTTGCATGTTCCAAGCAGTGGGAAATAAATCACAGCAGACAGCGTGGCACATGTTGAACAAGAACACATAATTCTTGCTCTAAGGAATCTTATAACTGCAAATTAATTGCGTTTTTATTAGCATCCCCTAAAGCTTTTGGGGACATAAGTTTTGCAAGGTAACAACTGGGTTGTGGAAGTAGGCCACTGAATTAAGAAACAAATCGCACAAACTTGGAAACACAAAGCTGTCCTTGACCTCTGTGTAGTTGAGGCACACTTGAATTACCCTCTAAGTGACTAACCTGTGGGAAGCAGTGGGTGAAGGCCTTGGTGGTGAAATTTATACTGGGTGAGTAAGTCCTGGGGGCAGTCACAGCTCTGCTTTTGCAATCTTGTAAGGCATTTGTTGAACATCATGGGACAGTATGATAGTAAAAGGATCAAGGCTGTGTTTCCTTGACTGGGGATTCAACAGTGATTGAAGATGGAAGAACTTCTGGGTGTGTCTTCTTTTCCTCTTCTGTGCAGAAGCAGGATAATATAGTTGAAAACTGTCAGTGATGTAGCTTTTTCTTCTTTCCAGAATGATCTGTAAAGGAGAGAAGGCAGTCAGAAATCACATGATAAAGTTTGGGTGCTTTATGTGATGGAAGTAGCATGTCTTTTGACTGTCTCCGCTTTCCATTACCATTTTTTCAGCTGCTTTGTTTCATTCTCCTAGTTTCTCTTAGACTGACTCACAAAGAAAAAGGATTGTCCATTGACTGTTACCTTTGCCTCAACGCTCACCTCCTGTTCTCCTCCATTTCTTCTTTAATTTAAGGCACCATAAGGAATTTTTTTTCCCACCAGACATAATGAATGGCTGGGAGCTGTCAGCTCTTTTGGACTCTTTTGTCTTCTATTCATCATTATGTCTTCATTGTCCTCTTTAATTTATCTGCAACATTGAGGGGATCACTTACTGTGAAAGACAATATTGCTAGCCATCCAGAGGGATTTCACACATCTATTCATCATTCTGTGTAAGATAAACTATATGTGAAATATTGTGCACTAAAAAGTGTCCCTTTCAGACACCAAATGCTTAGCTGATATTTTCACACACAGGTCTCTGAGGCTAGGTATGTGACACCTTTTCTGCATACAAATTTCCACCAACTTACCTGTTGAAGATGGGTCTTTCTAAACTGAAGTTGATTTGAGTACAAACTGGAACTGGCTTTATTGCTTTGTTTCAAAATACAGCAGTAGGTACACCAATATGAATTACAATATAGAGAAAAAACACACCCCAAAGTCAGAATTAGACCTTTATTTGTAGAATCATACAATCACAGAATGGTTTGGGTTGGAAAGGACCTTAAGATCATCCAGTTCCAACCCCCTGCCATGGGCAGGGACACCTCACACTAGATCATGTCGCCCAAGGCTCTGTCCAACCTGGCCTTGAACACTGCCAGGGATGGAGCATTCACCACTTCTTTGGGCAACCCATTCCAGTGCCTCAGCACCCTCACAGGGAAGAACTTCTGCCTTATATCTAACCTGAACTTCCCCTGTTTCAGTTTGAACCCATCACCTCTTGTCCTATCGCTACAGTCCCTGATGCAGAGTCCCTCTCCAGCAGCCTTGTAGCCCCTTCAGACCCTGGAAGCTGCTCTGAGGTCTCCACGCAGCTTCTCTTCTCCAGGCTGAACAGCCCCAATGTTCTCAGCCTGTCTTCATATGGGAGGTGCTCCAGCCCCTGATCATCCTCATGGTCTCCTCTGGACTTGCTCCAACAGCTCCATGTCCTTCTTATGTTAGGACACCAGCACTGCACACAGTGCTGCAAGTGGGGTCTCATGAGAGCAGAGCAGAGGGGCAGGATCCCCTCCCTCGACCTGCTGCTCACGCTGCTTTTGGTGCAGCCCAGGATATGGTTGGCTTTCTGGGCTGCAAGCGCACACTGCCTGGTTTTCAGGGGAGAGGCAGTAGGTGTTCAGACTAATTGGGAATATACCCATTTACTTGGAATTTTAATTATAGATCTAGGAAATTAAGGTTAAGGGTCTTTTGGTTTGTTTTTTTAATCTTAATCAAAATGTGGTATATTTATACCAGAAAGGTCCCTCAAGTATGCAGGATGGCTTCTCAAACAGTGAAGCACAGTATGTTTTACAATTAGGATTTTGGAGAAGTGTAATCCCAAGAAAACTTTGGGAAGTATTAAGGAATAGAGTGAGGCTAAAATGGATACAAATCTCAGGTACAATCAGATTGGATTTTGGATTATTAAAGTTTAACACACATTTTCCCAATCTGTTTATCGTTGGGTTTATTTTTTCTAGGACCATTTCTGTTTCTGCTCGCTCTTCATAATTTTTTCTTCTTGTAAGTGACAGTTTGTGTATTTAAAAGACATGGCGATACTCTGGTTTTACATTAACCAAGGTCAGGAACTGGCTCTGTGTCTGCATTTCCCATCTGCATGGGCACAACTCTGCTGATCTGTTAGTGCCTAAAACTGAATGCTCAGATGCAGAAGAAAACATGGGTTGGTGAACGGGAGCTCTTGCACCTACCAGCCACTCAATGTGTCGCCTTTCTTGCTCATGATAAATAAATGCATTTATCACAGAAGAACTGCAAAAGATTTGTGTAAGATAAAGGCTGCAAAACGCAGGTACTTCCAGGAAAAGAACTTTCGGATTAGGTGTGCCTGTATGGCCATGAGGTAGCACTGTGATGGCTGGACATGGGTTGATACTTGGAAAGAGGTTTCCTCTGCAGCTTTTCAAGTGCTTGACCGTGAAACTTTGCTTTCTCTTGTTAGAGATATAATAGAGGATTTTCCATGATTGAACTGTGACTGGAAGCTGCTGAAATTAGTATTAGTGTTGAAACTGTGGCAACTTCAGAAGTTGTTATATACAATAGGTGTATATTTGTTATATAACAATATTAAAAAGGCCCTTCATTGCCATCTCTCAAAAATGCCACGGTAGTAAGCAATGGGTGGTAAAATGGCAGATGAAATTTGTTGCTGATAATTGCAAAGTCACATACACATGTAAAAACCAATCTTATCTCTACACACCTGAGGATGGACTCCAGATGAGGTATTGCCACTCAGGAAGCTCTAGACAACAGTGGAGTAACGCTCAGCAGCACTCACAAAGGAGAAGAGAATCACAGGCAGAATTGGGAACAGACTAGAGAGGAAACAGGAAGCATCACTGTCCCATATGAGATTCCAGCACACACCCAAGTTCTGATGGCTGCATGTAATTTTGTTTTCAACTCCTCAGATCTGAACTAGAAGGGAAATGTGCAGCTTAAGGCATGACAATTATCTGACATAGGGTATATCTTCTGTATGAAAGAAACAAAAACCCAAGAATTCCTCAGCTTGAAATAGAGATTCTAAATGATCTAATAAAGGCTAAAATTGTGTATGACATGGAAAAGATAAGTAAGGAATAATTACTGTCAAGTGAAAAACCATAGCAGCTCACATACTGTATTCAGCTCAGGGTTGCTGTAAATAGAGCAAGCTATGCCAGGATGTAAGGATTACACTTATGTTGTTTCATGTTATTTCTCTATGGTCCTGCTAATAGCTGAAGTTAAGGACAGGGTAATGGGCTCACTGAGCTTTCACTGGGGTAGGGGCAGCAGTGCTTCCTCTGTTCTTATGTCAGATCTTGATTCCAGCACTTAATGGGCTGGTTCATGTGCCTGAGCTTTGTGAAGCTCATTGGTAGTCATTGATAGTCATTGCAAGCAGTCTCTGTCTCTGGAAAACTATCACTGGGTGTGATTTGGCTCCCAAAGGTGTGCAAATAAATATCATAAAATGTCTCTTGCTATAAAATATCTCTAAAATAAATCCTTGGTTTATATGCATTTCCTGTACACATGAAGTAAGCTATTAAAAAATACAGCAAGTTTAACTGTGCTATTTCCAACCATGTTTAAATTTAAATCAGTTGGACTAGATGATCATTGTAGGTTCATTCCAACTGAAATATTCTATTCTATTAACTGTAAGTCACACCGAGGACTTTGAAGAAATTGAGAGGTTTTAAACTTATGGCAACATTTGGTTTATCCCTCTTCTCCAAGTTGTCTATATATGATTTTATGGCCATGTAGTTAAAAACATAAGTCTTCTAATGGAGGGCAATAGAACATAGTGAAAGTTTTCCAGTGCTAATCTTTATTTCTTTCCCCATATGCACACACTATTTCCTATTTGTTAGCACAGGGTAAATTACCCTAAAAGTCCTGTCTAAATAAACATATCCACAAAAGCATACCATTTATTTTAGCCACAATGCCAGAATCTATAAACAAATACCTTTATACATTCTCGGCATTATTGATATGGAGATGGAAGGGAAATATGAAGAAAATGGGGTTCACAGCCAAAAACTGTGACACATTGCAGTTGCCAAACACAGTTCAAATTATACAGAGTAAATAATGTGGATTTGGGGTTGCAGTTTCAGAGTCTCCTTTTTTCCCATTGTATTTTTATGACTTCAGATGGGTCAGGGCTTATAAATCCTGTTTTGACACAAACTTCAAAGCAGAGTCCTTGGGTATGTGGGATCTCCACACTGTCGGTGGCTTATCTGGTTCTTGTTCTTTCCTGCATATATTTCTTATTAATATGTTAGTGGATGCTAACTATAGACTTTTTGTATATGCATCTTTGAAAAGTGCTGTAATAGACTATATGATGTCTATTTATGCATAAAGACTGCATAAAGCAGACATATTTGCTATGTCTGCTTTGTTGTTTGGTAAACCTTAAGGAGAAAGGAGACCAGGAGCCCCTCAGAAAGTTTTCAGCTCAAACAATGGCAAGAGTCTGATTCTGATTTTCATTTAACTTAGTAAATTAATTTGCTGAGGGTTGCTTTCATTTAGGAGAGGACACCTTGCAAATTCTGACATTTCTGCAGGTTACACAAATGTTTTTAAGGTCCAATTTTAAATGCAAAGGAAAGCATGGGAGAACCAAAAGCCATGTTTGTGTACATGAATTTCCATATCTAATAACTCAACAAAACCCCAAGTGTCTTTTGTTACAGAACTCAGTCAAGAAAAGTCATGATCCTTTTGAGGCTTCCCCATAGAAGTCAAAGATAGTTCTGTTTTCAAAAACTGTTCATCATTTATTGAGTTCAAAGGTGTTATTTATTCATTTTACTTGTTTATTTTATGTCTTCAAGATTGCATTTTAAATAGGCTCTGAAAGATTTATATGGGGGCATGTTAAAATGACTCAGAAATGTCCCCAGGAGTTCGGAAGACGAAATTATGTTGTCCTGAAAACTAGAGGACACATAAAATGTTGTTACTGACTCCCCAGGTGGGAAAAGGTGGGATGGTTGGATATTTTTGCCATATCTCATTTTCAGACAGTTACAAGAGTTGTGAGATTCCTACCTACACCAAGATGGTTCACTTTAGGAGAACACAGAGAAGGTTCTCCAGTTGCTGCAGCTCTAGCTTTCAGCCCAGGTAGCTGCTGGGGTAGGCCAGGAGGTGATGAGCTGGCTAACATGAAGCTAACAATTGCGAGGACAAAGCTGCATTTGCTCCTCTGCTGAGGACCCTTTCTCCAAACTAGAAAGACTCTTGTGATACTGGTTTTATCAAGTCATAGGCACAACATGAAAGTAATTCTCAGTGTGTGTATTTTGTATAGTCTTGAGAATTCTTCCCCTTTTTGGCCATAGCTGTACGCTTCACTGCCAAGCTGTTGGAGAACTAACACAAGCAAAGCTTATTTAGGCAATTTTCCATTGCTAATCAATACCATTTTCCTATGAAGCTTCATATTACTTTGTGATCAATAGGTATAACAATGGCATGTATTTTCTGTAATAAATAATTTTCTTCTCCTTTTGATTTTTTGGACAGAATCATGAATAAACTGGCAGACCAGCAGGACCACATGATACCATGAAGAGAAGCTTACAGGTCCTCTATTGCCAACTGTTTAGTAAGTAAATACTGATTTTTCTTTCTGTAAGAAAGGAACTGTTCAAATCCTTACATATTTATGCAGGGCATGGTTCAGGGAGATACTTAGCCATGTGCCTGGCTTCAGGTACCTGGAGAACCATACGGAAGTTAAATTATCTTGTTAACTGAGATATTTGGAGATGTATTTAAAAAACAGGTTGAACTACCAGCTGATTCTGCAGAGTTGTACAAGAGTAGAAGTGATTTGCTGTGCCTTGCGACTGTGAGATGTGGAAACAGAGGATGGTGGTTGGAAGAGATAACACAATGGTTTTGTATTCATGGTTTTTGACTACTTCTCAGTAGACAAAAGGAATCCATCCCATTTGGCACGTCTGGTAATGGTCTCTCAACATCTATGAATGAGAAAAGGAAGCTCCAGACTCGCGCAGACTAAATCCTGTGTCACTTCCTGAGATGACTAGTTTCTTTTTTCTAAGTTTTGGCTTAGTATGCATGGAATGAGCAATGCAAGGACCATTACTTTTATTGGCATGTGTAAAAAGTAAGTGTAACAAATATTTTAAGCACTGTTACAGAACTATACTGTATCTTGGCTTTATTTATTGCCATCAGGGTATAAAGTGAGATTTTTTTGCTCTGCTAGATTGGCTAGTGTTCCTATTCTTATTTACAGCTTCTCCTATGACATAGGAGAAACTCAGCTGTGTCTTTGTGGCATCTGAGGGGAGATTCTGGAGGTGCACCCAGGATTGTTTTGCTCTCATGAGCATAGAGCTAGGCCAGATGTGCCTACACAACCTTTGATGTGCCCAGAGCACACCTTTGGCTCCAGCGGTTGGCTGCCTGGCTGGGGTGCAATGAGAGAAGGGTTCCTCAGGGAGAACTCTAAACAGAAACCCACTGACAGCAGTGGGGGCTGTGGTAGTTTTACAATAGCTGAGGAGCCAGAGTACTTTGTCTCATGTTTTGCGTGTTGAATAGTTAACTTAATTCTATATTGACCTCAGTTGCTGGACCAACATTAGGTTCATTGTAAAGAAAATACTAAACTAAATATATGAATACATTTCTACCAAGATGGTGGGGAAAAAGGAAGTTATACTCCACATCCAACCTATCGCAGTGTTGGGTCTTTCTGTAGTTTTTTAATACCATGCTTCCCTGCTTGGCATCATTCCCCATTGCTATCCCTGCTGCTTTAAACTATTTTGTTTTTCAAGGTAATATGTAGAAGATCTAGGCAGAATATAGAGAAACACTGAAACGGAAGAGGGAGAGATTAAGCAAATTATACACACGCACATATATGCAGTGTGAATAAGAAACAAACTTGTGAACTCCATGATGTTAATTTGAAAAGATGGATTCTGAACATACTGTTTCTACCAGCAGATAAACAAACTGCCTTATTTCCAAGTGCAGCAAAAATGTGTATTAAATGTAGTTATCATTAACAACTGCAAGAGCTAAAGCTATAGAAGAGAGATTTTGGGCATCTGGAATGATTTTTTCTCACTTGGCTGGTTCCAAGATCCACCAAGTTACTTAATTCCTGTTAAATCAGTTTTCTTTCAGATGCCCTGTAGGTGTGTTACTTAAGCTCACTTTTTCCCCAGTTACACCACAATGCTAAAAACAATCTCCAAAGAGTGCATCCTGCAACCAAGGAAGAGGAAATGACTTTAATGTGCTTCCTGTAACTGTACTTCATGGTATAAGAAGGGCCTGCAGCATGGTCTTACTTGTTTCATTTGCACAAAAGAGGGAAAAATGCTGCTACTACACAGAGAAGAAAGAACCCAAACCTTCAGAGAAAGCATAAGGAGAGGGTGTTGTTCTTCAGGCTGATTCACCAGTGTCCTACATGTGCCCACCTTCCTCATCTGCTACTGCAATAAGTGGGTCCCTGGTGCTGCCTCTCTGATGGGGCAGCATTTTCATCTTGTCTGCTGTGTTGTGAGTGATCAGTTGAGGCTTAGGGCTATAGAGAGAAGTGCCCTATGTACGTACTCTTGTACACGAGTCGAAAATGAGGGTGGCTTGAATAGAGCATTGGTGGGTTTTATAGAAACAGCGATCATCTGGAGAGACGAAACTCTGTCTGTGCTTGTGTGAGTGTGCCTGTGGCTAAGTAATGTAGGAAGAAGCAGTTTCATCCTCCAACTGATGTGTCATTATGGGGCTTGTCACATCTTGGTTGAGTCCCTGGGCCAGGAGTGGCTGTACTCATCTGTGTATTCATTTCCACCTCTGTTCACTTGGGCTGTGTTCAGCTGTGTCTGCGCAGTGCCTGACAGTGGGACCCTCACACTTACAAGGATTGCTTAGCTTTGGGGCTGCAAGAGAAGACTTATGTAGATACTTGCTCAATTTACAGACTACTGAGATTTAACTGTATTTTTAAAAGTCAGGGCTATATGTAAATAAGATTTTAAATGTAGCATACATATTTTCTTCTTTTTGTGTGTGAATTTTAGATGAGTTATGTAATCAGTCTGTTGCCATCCATATTCTTCTGCAGTGCTTTCCAAAAAGAGCATATTCCACCCATTTATGCTGATCAAGAATAGTATGTGTGAAAATGGCGCTAGCAGCAGCTGCTCTTTTGAATATGGTTGTATCTGGCTTGAATCTGATCCCAGTTGTAAAGAGGTAGACTTTGTAAAAATTGCAGTGCTACATTTGGGACAGGGCTCTGGGTGATGCTACTTTACCTCTAGTCTATTCATAGTTTATGAATAAGTGATTAAACATGTGATTTAACTATAAAGAAGCAGTGCTTTCAAACTGTATCTTCAAAGAGTCTATTTAATCTGAAATCTCTAAGACCCTTTGAAGTCACTGGCTAGATTGAGTCGATGAGGACCAATTAAAGCAAAACATGTGTCCACAATTTGCTGCCATTTGTTCTAGGCGCATCTTTATGGATGAAGTTTGTTGCCTCTGCAATGATGAAGATGCAAATGTCTTTCCCATGAGGCTGAGCGATCTCCATCTTTTATAAAGACCTAATGTGATGATTTAAGCCCTCCAGCATGAGCCACAATATGTCTGCATTCTCTGTAAGAAAACATGAACATTATAATTTACCATGCATGCACTGTTCACTGAGGGCTTCCAAGTTGCATATAAACTAAGGGGAAATGTGGTAACTGGCACACAAGCTGTATACGAGGCTTTCTTCTTCACACATTTATTTTCCTGAAAAATTGAAGGACTTTTATTTTCTGTTTACTTACAGCACTAGTATCTGTGTGAGGACCTGTCACCATAACATCTGGAAATAAATGCCGGTCTGAGTGTTTCTTCATGCCATTATCACTTAGGTGTTCCCAAGCATCACTCTCTCATCTCCAAGGCCTGGCACAATGCCCAGTAATATCAATAGAAAGAGTCTCCTATGTACAGGCTTGCACCACTCTGCAGCAAGCTGAGCAAAACCGGTGGTGTGTGGCTGTGCCTTGTGACACAGGCTGTCACACATCTTGTTGTGGAGGCAGCTCGCCTTCCTCAGGTTTAACTGGCAGCCTGGCTGCCTTTTGATTGTCTCTTCAGTGAATTCACCCTGTACAAAAGGTTAGCACAAGCCAGCGCTCCATTCGGATCTGAAGCAAGTCCAGGAGCTCATCATTCTTTCCATAAATGTTTGAGAAGTTGATAGAGAAGACCCAATTCTCGGTGCTGAGCACGTTATCTGCTTATGCCCATTGCCTCTAACAGGAACCCACACCCACCAACTCCTGTTTCCATTGCCAGCTACTGTCTGTGAATAATTATGTGATATTAATAAGATAGTATGCACTGGTGGCTCTTTTGTGCAATTATATATGGCTCACTTATAGCCATAGTGGGGAGGCATGGTAACAGCACAAAAAGACTACAGCCAGAGGAAGAATAACCTGTTCTTTGCCCATAGTAGTAGATAAGACATGAAGAAATGCATTTATAGAGCGGGTAGATTGACATTAGACATCAGGCAAAAACATTTTAGAAGGTTAGGACACTGAAATGCTAGAACAGGTTAGTCAGGAGGATTTCAGTGTGCCACTGAAGCACTGAATGGAAAAAACCCATCTCTCAGGGGAGATAAAGGTCATCTAGATGATTTCAAAAGCTCCATCGAACCCTCTGATCCTGTGACCACTAGGTAGTGTGTCCTTAGCGCAAATGAGCCTGCTTGCTTTGTCAGAGGGCTCTCAGCTTGCACAAGCCATGTATAATTAATCCCTGCGATAGAAACATAGAGCTGAAGTATGCATAAAGGTAGTGGGGATCACTTGATACAGATCAGCAGAGTCTCCTCCTATCATTCACGAGGCCTCACAGGGAGAAAAGGAAACAGCATTTGTGTTGTGCTGTTAGGCTGGTAGGTGTTAGCTTGAGCAAGGAGAGCAGCAGGGAGTGGTTATCCAGCAATGGACTCCATCCGATTTGCTATGAAATTGGACAGGTAAACAGCCTCTGGGTATGTTTCATGTACAAAGCTTTTCGGGTACTCACTGGGCTGGAGCATTTGTGTTGGAAAGTCACGTGGCTTGGTAACAGGCTGCCCATCAGGCAGCTCACAGCAAGCAGTCCATCAATGCTTGCTTCCCCCAGAATTCAATTAAAGGCTGTTGCTTCAGTTTGTCAGCAAAACCTTTGCCTTCTTGAAAAAAGCTGCAGCCTCCTATTTTGTGATCCCTTCCTAGAAAACAGACCTTTTGAAAGAGAGCTTTAAAAGCAAAGCAGTGCACTTGATAAAGAAACTAAACTGGATATGCATTTTCCTACCAGGTGTAGGCTCCACTGTCCTTCATGTGCCCTTTAGTGAGATCTCGGCTGCACACACACGAAACAGCATGTTCCTGCTCACTGCCTGGCTAAGCACAACTCCGTGGACCGGATGGCTCTTGTGATTCTAAGCCTGAGATTGTTCCCATGAATAGGTTGCAACGTTTAGTTTAGATTTGCTGGTTTCCATGAACATTCTTGCCTTTAGAGACATTATAGTTCAGTAGCATTTCACGAATGCACAAACTCATTAAAGAGTTCGAGGTACATGTTATTGGGGAGGGGATGTTCCACTTTTTTCTGCCAAGAGAAGATACAAATTTAGGACATAGCACACCCCCCCCAAACAGCTAGATCTTGTGAAAACTTCTCCACTGTCTCGTAGAGTTGTTGAAACATAGAAAGATGTGGAATCTGGGACTGCAGAATTTCAGGATATGGGTGAAGTCCGTGACACTGAATTTGGGATAAAAAGCCAACAGACAGTAATTATTATACTTGCTCTTTCTATTGGCAAGCAATTCGTGCCTTTGCACGTATCATTTGATTGTCTGATTGTGTTCTCAGCATTAAGTACCTTCAATTTTATGCTTAGAGTGGTACTATTTGCACAAGAACCCTCTAGATTTTTCAGAATAAGTGGTAACATAGATAACTTCCCAGTGTTTTTATTCATCAACCGTTCACACACCAGTTGTGGGACATTATCGTAACAATGTCCATGACCCTTATGCTAGAAACCCAAGAGATATTAAATAAATTCATAGAAATATGGATATTTACCCAACTCGGAAAATGCTGCAAAGATTTGGTTTTAAAATTCCTTTCTGTCTTGTTAAAACAATAATTTGAGAGGTCAAAAAGGAATCCACAATATTATTTCCGTCTTCTGTGGTGAATTATTTGTGGTTTGGACCTAAAGCAATCCCCACTGTATGACAATGTGTCTGTCTAATCTTCCCTTTTAGATTCAGTATTGTTTGCCTCAAGCCTTGAGAGAGAGGTTTTAGAGGGAGAGTGAATAGGCAGGAGTACAAATTTGACTTTTCTCTATTTTCCCTTTCAAAAGTTTATTCATCCGTCTCTAATAGAAATGAAACTTCAGGAACAAAGACGTAGCAGATTGTGCAATTTCATGTGTGTCTTTGAGCCTCAGTGTCAAGTCAAGTGGAAGAAGAACTGTTGCTGATGTGCAGACAGGAGCCTAGCAACCATGAAATCTCAGTCCTATTGAGTTCAGTGGCAGAACTCCCATTGACTTTAGGAGGACTGAGAATTTATTCCCAGCCTTCATGTCCCCACCTTGCTTTGATATCTTGCATTATAAAACAAGAATATCCTGTCAACCATTTATTTCCTTCCCCAAAGCTTTCTTTTCTTGCTGGTTGTGCCTAAGGGACATTGGTATGTTTTTGACAATGTTGCAATCAAGCCCTAATCCAGCAAAAGCAGTTAAATATGTAAATAGGGCTCTTAACACCAGGCAGACTGCTCCTACAGCAGGCACTAGCCATAGGCTTGAATCACTCTTGGGCTGTATTACAGTAATTTGAAGGAAGAATTACTTCAAAATAATTCAAAGTAAGTGTGACCAGCAGGTGGAAGGAGGTGATCCTGCCCCTCTGCTCTGCTCAAGTGAGACCCCACTTGCAGCACTGTGTGCAGTGCTGGTGTCCTCAACATCAGAAGGACATGGAGCTGTTGGAGCAAGTCCAGAGGAGGCCATGAGGATGATCAGGAGCTGGAGCACCTCCTGTATGAAGACAGGCTGAGAACATTGAGGCTGTTCAGCCTGGAGAAGAGAAGCTGCGTGGAGACCTCAGAGCAGCTTCCAGTGTCTGAAGGGGCTAAAAGGATGCTGGAGAGGGACTCTTCATCAGGGACTGTAGCGGTAGGACAAGGGGTGATGGGTTCAAACTGAAACAGGGGAAGTTCAGGTTAGATCTAAGGCAGAAGTTCTTCCCTGTGGGGGTGCTGAGGCGCTGGCACAGGGTGCCCAGAGAGGCTGTGGCTGCCCCATCCCTGGCAGTGTTCAAGGCCAGGTTGGACACAGGGGCTTGGAGCAAGCTGGTCTAGTGTGAGGTGTCCCTGCCCACAGCAGGGGGTTGGAACTGTATGATCTTAAGGTCCTTTCCAACCCAAACCAGTCTGTGATTCTATGATTCTGTAAGAAAATGTTCCTGCCAGCACACATGCTGGTGCCTAATGTCCATGAATTATCCAGTGCCTCTGACAGCGTTCCTGTGAGAAACACAGAAAAATGGGTGTTAGATACTTAATGTACATCGTTACTGATGTTCCCCCACGTGTGAACTGCCATGCACAGCGACATGCACCGCTTGGGTCAGTAACAGAGAAATGTTTCTATCACCATGTGTAGGTGCTGGAACTTATATATGTTAAATGTCTTTGACCTCTTGCAAAGTCTCTGAACTTTTCTCCCTCCACCCACCCCTTGGCACTCTATATCCCATTATTTATGAGCGAGGAAGAACTAACTGTGGAGGTTATGGCAGCTTCAAGCACTCATGTATGTGTCCATTGTAGCTCACTGCAGGCTGTGTAAATAATTTAGAAGTAACACCAAGCTCATTGCAGGCTGTGGAACATTTGGAAGAAATACATCTAAACCAAAGTCTCATCCAAGCATGTGATGAGTATTGTCCCTGTCCCATTGCTAAGTAGCAAAGATATAGATGGCCTCTGCAGTTCAAGTTCTCCAAAGGACTTGAGCGTGTGCCAAAATTTAAGCACATTTAACTCAATGAAAGTGTTCAAAACTCCACCTGCAAAAAGTCTTGCTGTGAAATATCATCGAAGTTAGCCTTTGGAATGAAGCCATTGCTTCTCAAAGCAGTGCATCCGGCTGGTCTTCATTTTGAAGATAGGCATCTGCAAAACTTCCTTGACAAATCAAGGCCTATACATAATTGGTATGAATGTATTGTTTTTGTATTATTTATTATTATTGGTTTAAACTATGCCTGAAATCTGAAGGGCAGGATGTAATCCCAAGGTCTGGAAAAAGCCCACAGTCTCATTTCACATAATTTGTTCCCCCACATTATTCTTGGATGAAAGGAAGATTATTGTTATATATCCCACAAAAGACATTTGAAAAGTGACCTTGGCAGGAAAAATACTCTCCCCCTGCTATAGTAACTTAAAACCACTCCTCTGCTAGCTTCAAAAACAGTTCTGGAAATGAGGAATTTTATAGCACGTCACATCTCTTCAGCTAGAGAAGGCAAGGAACCACAGCCCCAAGGCCATGTTTCCTCGGGGTGGAGGAGCTGGGTCCCCATGCTGGCTGGTACGTCAGCTATTATGTGCGCCCTAAGTGCCTGGGAGGAACCCACCACTCCAGGCTTTGAAGGGATAGTGCAGCGCAGCCCCACCAGCCTTCCCATCACTGAGCTTTTCTGCTGTCCTGTGACGATGACATGGTTCTTGAGCTTCTTTTCACTCAAGAGCAGGCTCCTGTCAAATCCAGGGACAAGGATTTAGGGCCAGGTTTTTCAAATGAGCAAATGTGGAATTACTTGGTTGGGTACTTAGTGAATTTTCCTAAGTACCTAAGCAGGTTATCCTGCTATCTGCATGGTGGCTAAGTGGGAAACTTCTGCAGATGCCTCTAAGAATTGCACTAGGTATGTCTCTCTGATAAGGAGGTCCAAGATACTTTGGAAAACCTGATCCCTTTTCTCCTAATGTAAGGGGAGCAGACTTTGTTTCAAAACTATATGATACTGTGCAGAACATAAATCTATTGTTCATCAACTCTAAAGCAAAAATCAGTGCTTACTAAGACCAAGTTACACAGAAAGGGAAAAAAAAGAAGGGTCACTGAATCAAGTGCACATCCATAGTTCCTAGTAGTGGTAACACATGCTTCTTAGGCAGTACCTAATGAAGTCACAGCATTGTGCAGACGTTCATTAATTCATTTGGGTTCCAGTGAAATTATGCAATTAATTTAAGCCTCCAATGTAAAATATTACAGCTGATGAGCTGATCTGTCTCGTGCAGTAGGAGATGCATTCTGTCCTTTCTATACACTCTATTTACTCTATATATTTTGCATTTGGTTCACAAAGAGCAGCTCTTGTGTGTTCACACTGCCATAGTCAGCATTCCTTTCACTTTCAATATGTTGCTTCCTAATTCTGTTATAACAGATTCCAGTTGCTGAGAGAAGAAGAAGGAAAAGAAACCTTTCTTTTATCCTGTCAGGGAAGGATCATCAGGGAAGGAAGCAATGCAGGGGGAGGGAGAGATGACTTGGATATGCCTCTTAATAAAGCAGGTATATTCATTTCTTATTGCGGGTATAGTTACAATCCGTGGGTGTGTTTCATATACCTATTAAAAACACTTATGTTGATCAAATGTATTGGGTGCATACTCTGTGTTCAGTATACCGTTATTCTCACTCTGTACTACTGGTGCATATAGATATCTTTCAAGCCGCTGCCATCATCAGCAGAAGCACATGTGTGTACTGTGGCAGAATAAGCTCTGCATAGAAAGCTAAAATACTGCTTACATGGAAATGTTCAGACCATACAGCAGACTCTGTCTCATTGGGGTCTTTAATTCATGGACCTTCCTTATTGCTAGAAAGGGAACAAGGGGCTCTCAGTGCTTCAACATGAAGTTTCTAATTCTTTATGCATTTGAAAAAGATACTGCTTCCTGAAGTTAGCATCCCATGGGAAGGAGAATGATGACCTTGCAGTACCTTCTAAAATGTTAGGTATCACTGGCTCCTTTAGAGGCTACAAATTCATTATGGTATCAGAGCTTCTCATTGCTGAGGGCATTAACAATTAGCATACAGGCACCACAATTACGATGTCAAAGAGAAGAAAGTGAAGATAGCAATGAGAGCACCTGAAAAATGGACAACAGTGTGCTTGCAGGGCAAACACTTGTATTTGTAGAGAAAGAGCTTATTCAGAGCCTTAAAGCGCAGGGAGAGAAAGAAAGTGGGTTTAAACCCTGTGGTCTTTTGGCCTTCTCTTGGAGGTAGAATGGAGCCTTTTTATGTCTTTCACTTCCGTACTGCTGGGGTTTGGCAGTGCTGTTTCCTTAGAGCAACTGGCCATTTCAGCTGGTTTAAAGCTGTTTTGTTCTTCCATTTCAGGAAGGAAGAGCTGTTTTTCTCATCAAGGCCATATACATGCCTGAGAGCCTCATGTCAAATCCCTGCCCCGAGACCTACTTCTTAATGCTAAGGTTGTGAAGCATAAAGTTAATCACATTAGAGTCTGTGCTGCACAGAAGTGCCCTGAAAGTTATTAAGGATGAATCCTGCACCAGAGAAAGAGCAAGTGCTCTGAATCTGATTCCCATGAGCAGACAAGGAGGACGTGCAGGAATGGGGTAGTTTCTATGGCTTAATAGGAATGGTCACTAGCAGCTTTTTTCCTAAGCAGAGCAATCCCTTAGGAGAGAGATCATCTATAAGAGTAACAGGACGCTGGGCCTCAGCTATGTATTTGGAGTGCATCTTTCCTGGCCCTTGGGATATTTATGACTGGGACCATTAGTTGCAAAATCACTGTAAAGCATCTGTGTGACTGACAGGTAATCTGATATAAATCCTCTGGCCTCGGAGGTGGAGTGGAGACAGCATAAGACAGAGAATGCTTAGTGTACATCGTCCAAGGAAGGGCTTCTACAGGAAACAGGAAGGTCATCTCTCTTGGTAGTTTACAGAGCCAGAGAAATCCTGGGGTGTGCAGTGTATATAGAGTTGACTAGCTCTTGTGTCACGTCTGTTTCACAAATCAAAGGCAATTCTGAGGAAAATGTCTTGGTCTGGATCATTATGGTCTGGAGCATGTCTGTAAGCTCCAGGTATTAAGCGTCTCCTGATTACAAGGCATCTGTCTTCACTGGCCTTTCCCAATATGGAAAATATCCCTCTTTCTTGCAGAAGGTGATGATGCCATCTGGTGACTTCATGTGGTTCTTTGCAGCTCTGAGAAGGCCACTGCTCCGTCCTGTGCATGTTTGTGCTCCTGGTCTCATGTAGAATAGGCAGGACAGTCATAGAGTCATAGAATGGTTTGTGTTGGAAGGGACCTTAAAGCTCATCCAGTTCCAGCCCCCTGCCACAGGCAGGGACACCTTCCACTAGAGCAGGTTACTCCAAGCCCTGTCCGAACTGTCCTTGAACACTGCCAGGGATGGAGCATTCACAACCTGCTTGGGCAGCCTGCGCCAGTGCCTCACCCTCACAGTAAGGAATTTCTTCCTTATATCCAACCTAAATCTCCCCTGTTTAAGTGCAACTCGTTCCACAACTCTTTCAATGTAAGGCTGTGCAGACAGTGAACCTGGCAGCAGGGAGAACTGTGGGGATGCCATAGCACCAAGCCCAAACCAGGACATCCAGTTAAAGGTGCTTCACTCCTCCCAGAGCAACATGTCTTTCCCACAGTGGTTTTCACTGGTGCATCAGAATTTTCAGCACCATTCCCCTGGTTCGTAGGCTCTGTGGTGACCCAGAGCTGCATGGCATGGTTCAGCACAGCAGCTTGTGCTTCTCTGGGCCGTAGGCTGGCTGTGCTCCAGAGCAGCCCCATCACAGAAAGAACAGCTTGAGGGTTACATTCAATTAGCATAAATTGCCAAAGGCCCAAAATATGCAGCAGAGACACTGTAAATTGTTAAGCCTCAAAACATGTTCCCTTCTTGCAGCTTCTTTGCTCAGCCTGTGGAGGAGAAAAAGCTTAGAGCTCATTTTGTCATTCTCAGAGGAGGGATGCTCCTGATGCAGCTGCAAGAGTAAGGCCCAGTCCGCCTCCTGGTATGGGGGAGATCTTGGGCTCTTGTCGCTGCATTTCATAGATTGATACATTTCTCAGTATCTCTTGTTCCTACATGGCTTACCTTTTGAACTGAAAGCATTTTGGAGTAGGGGTTGACAGTATTTGGATGTGTCGTACAGTGCCGAGCATACATTTGGCTCTTAGTAATTATAACAATTAATAAGAAATACCATATGGCTACAAATATTGAAACTCTCCAAAGAATTGTTGGGCCATTTATTTTTTGTGCATATGGGTGTGTGCCTCATTTAAGCCAATTATTTTTCTATTAACAGGCATTGGTTTTGCCATCCTTCTGCTTTTATTTTTAGACATTTTCAGATTATTACAGAAAGTGTGAAGAATGGAAAAAAAAAAAAAAAAGAAATCTTTTTCCTTGTACTTGTCTTTTAAAATTGAATTTCCTGCTTGAATAATCCTACATTTAATCCTCAAAGGGATGAGTCCCCTACAGGGAATGTGCTCTGCACCCTCAGGTGCCTGCTGTCAAAATGTCAGCGGATGGGAAATGAATCCAAATGAGTCCATGATTCCAAATACTCATTTGGAAATCAGGTGGTGTTTGATTATGATGTTACCAGTATCTATCCTAACATATTTAATTACAAATGGGAGATTTGTGGAGTACAGACATGTTACTCTCAGATTTTAATGTGCAAGTTGTATTCCGCGTTCCAGACAATGCAGCAAAGTTATGAGAGTGTCCCTCTTACTCGCCGTCTAGTAGCTTATGGGAGGCTGGGGAATCTCAGTCTTCAGAGTTTCCATTTTTAGGTCTAGCAGAAGTGATGCTTTTCAGCATGGCATGGACAAGTATAAAGCCTCTTGTGCTGTGGATTGAAAGGATTCAAGCTTTATATCCATGGAGGAAAAAGATCGCACATGGTTGTGATGTATTGCCAAAGTGCATATTGTGTGTCCCTCTTTTGGGACTGGAGGTGTGTGGTCACTGCCTGTGACAAGAGTTTCTGTTTCTGTTCAGTGACTGTATTGACAGGAGTGGTATGTTGCTGAGCCTGTGATCTGCTGCCAAGGGTGCATCCCTTCTGGGCAACGACATTCACAAGGGAATGAAACTCAGACCAAGCATTTGGCTTCCCTGGGTACTTAAGTCGTTGAAGTAGTACCTACAGTTGATTTTTAAAGTAAGGAATGAGCGTACAGAGGTGTATTTCTCCAAAGTTCAGCTGTGAATAAAATACGTTTATTACTGTAAAATACAATGTTTATTACATGCAGTATGTCCATTTCACTGATCGTTTTGGAAAAGCTATTTCTTGTGTTTAAATGTTAAGTAGAAATCATTGAAAAGCTTTGACTACTCCCTTCATGAGAACCCAGACACAGGTAAGTGTATATTTAAAGTATGATCTCGTATGCTGAAGGGGAACATGGAGGAGAGGTGTGCAGGAGGATGCAGGTTTCTGCTAGTATTTCTTAAAAACAAAGCTTTCTTTGTGAAGCAAAGTTGTTTTGTGGTGCCAGATGTATAAAGACACTGGTTGTTCCAACCTTATTCGCTGAGGAATAAGATTGGGAGATTGGAATAAGATTTGTAGAGGAATAAGATTGTGAGAAGAGTCAGGTGGATCAGCAGGGCGGATTTTTAGCAGTCAGAGAGCTTTTGGAGATTACAGTATAGCATGAAGAATTTATTGAGGTGATTTAGCCACAGTGATTATGAATCCATTACACCCATACCTTACCTCAACCAGTATAGAACAAGTCTTGATACCTACAAGTGTATTATTAACATTACTTTGGAAATAATACATTTTTGCATAGTTTCAACATCCTTCATGTTCATGGATTTGGAACATCACTCTAAAACTCGCAGTGAATCTTCTGCTATTGAATCACATAAATTTGGGGAAAACATTAATAAAAAGACGTTTAGAAATGACATTTCATACCAATGCTCCGTGGAGGCTTCCTGCAGTCAAGAGCCCCTGGCAACCACAAGTGCAAACCTCTTGAAAAGAGGCATCTGAAAAAACAAAGGGGGAAAATCTCCTATTCTGGTTTTTGCCTGTGGTGCTGTCTCCTCCTTTCGGAAGCTTCCATCCTGAGGTATGCTTTGCAGAAAAGACAGGTGGAGAAAAGCAAGCTGAAAAAAGCCATGGGGGGAGGCATTATGTCATGTCTAGCGCTCTGCTTTTCTGCTACATCCATCAGCTCTTGTGCTAAGAGGGGAGTAAAAAAAGTTACTTGGTAGAAGGGGGGAACCAAGAGGGTTTTTTTACAGTCAGAGCTAACAAGACAAACGTCCTAAGAAAGACTCTGCAGCATGTGTGGGTTTCTCAGTCATGAGGTCAATGAGGGCGAGTTCTTCCTTCTGCTTGGCAGTGTCAAGCAATTCTTCATGCATCCACCTCCTGCTCACAAGAGCCACTAGCTGACCACTCTGATGTTTAACTCCTGCCCAGCCTTGCGGTTCCATGTATTTTGTTGCTCAGCATCTACAGCCAAGGATGAGGTACCAAAAGAAGCTCCTTTGCAACCAGAGCTGCCCCTGTTGGCAGCCCTGCAGAAACTCCCACCAAAGGAGGAGAAGAGCAGAACAGGCAAGGGGTGCTCACACCGCAAGGTGGGGAAGATTATTTTCTCATCAGTGGCGATTCCCTGCACGTAAAAGCTGTAGTAAGAATGAAAATGAAGTTGTTCTGTGAGACTAGTCATCTGTGGCTGCTTTTTCAAAGCAAAACGCATTGAATACAATGCATCTGTGCAAGAGTAGGAAACAGTCATGAATTTGGCAGGGAGAAAATTTTCCCTTTATAAAGTTATGAGCTGCAATGGTTTCACTCTGACAGCCTTGTAATGCACAAGTCAGTGAATTGAGAGCTTCTCAGGTCTGGAAAATTCAAACCTGGTAGTTCTGGACTGAGTCATGGCAGAATATTGTGGAATCCTCTGATAAATGAGCTTTAGAGATTTACATTCTTAGGTTTGCTTTTCTGAGTAAAACAATATGTATTAGTGCAGCAGGCAGTATTTTTTATGCAGCAAGTGCAGGATGCCAATAGTATTATACTTGTCATTATACGAGATCAAAAATGCATTCATTTGTAATACATATTCCAATTTCAAGACCCTGTTAATTTCAATGAATTGCAGTGTTTAATTTGAAGGACAAGGGTTTTAATGAAGACATAAATCACCAGTCATAAGCACCTCTTTTGTCATTTTCATATACAAAATCAGTAGGTGGATTAGAGGTTCACTGATACCATTCATAGTGCTTCTGGCCACTACTGAGGATGTATTTTCATGACAGGTCTGGGGCTTTGTCACTTTTATTAAGCTGTAAGAGTTTGGGAGCCGTATGTATCCAAGGGGAGCCAGGTACCTCATACCTTGCTGAATTTGCCACACATTTCAGTGTTTTGCAATATTAATTTGTTTTTATTCCATTACTTAATCCATTTGTCCAGTGTTCAGCATAAGAGGAGTTCAGCCTGTGTGCCATACATTCATTAAGCACATCTACTACCCTATGGCGCATTCATCAGGCACTATATATTGTTAACATATTACCTCTAGGGCAAGGTTGCATATGAACTCCATCAATCTTGTGGTTTCTTCTCCTTCTCCAGCCCCATTTTCATTTGTAGAGGACCTTGGTTGTCATAGGAACGTGGTAGGATTGTTCAATAGGAGAAGGGGAGATGCATAGCTTTGCCCATAACTCATTCAGGCTGCTACCTTTAGGACACGCCCATCAGCATCAGCAAGGAGCACAACATGGAAACAGTCATCAGTGAATCTGTGGTTGTACTACGTTCTGGTGAGGGCAGCGGCATTTCAGCATTCCTATTTCCAGCCCAAAAGCCTCTACAGACCCCAGCAAGAACTGGGAACCTGATTTTTAGGTGCTTTACAAACATAAAAGTGATGGATACCTGTGAGTGAACTTTATACCTTGCTGTTGTGATCTCACAGAGAAGATATATTGCAGTGATACACCTGACAAAAATACTGCAGAACTTCTCAAGTGATTGGTGTGGAGACACTGAAATTACATGACTATATCTGTTATAGCCTTTGCAGAGAGGCAGAGGCTAAACTGTGTAAGGAATGGCTAGTCTTCACTCCGAAAGAGTGCTCCATGGCACAGGTTGAAGATGATGTAAAGGAGACACCTTGGAAATGTAATCCAACTGCTATACTTCTATAGTATTCCTGCCAGCAGCCTTCTGGCTATTTATTCAGCTTTGAACTGAGTTATATTTGTGATGACTCCTCTCCACAGCCAATTTTTATGATGGAGGGTATTAATGGGTCTCTTTTTTAAAAGGAGGTTTGCTTAGTTCTAAGTCCATATGCTAAAAGCACCCTTAGGCTGTTTTTAATGTACGTTGGGATTGCAGTACTCTACAACACTGCCAGCGATGATGGAGCACCTGCAGTTTTCTTTCTTTATTTGAATGAGAATTAACCAGACTCTGAGGAAAATGCTGCAAAGTTTAGGTAGACTTGTGGCTACCCAAGCTGCTTCCCTCAAAAAACCCCAATGTCTGTCCATTCCCCTGTGCTGGCAGTCACTAATTCAAAGGCTTAGCCTGGATGAGTGAATGGAAGGTCTGGCTCAAGAGAAGATCTGGAGTGTTTGAGGAAGAAAAGAAATAGTCCTGAACTTCTCTTCTCTAAAAATTACCATTATAACTGAGACAGAAATCTTTAATGCGCTTTGGTAAAGAGGAGGCTCAGCAAGTGCAGGTCAGTCAAGAAAGTAACAGTAAAAACCATGTAGACGAGGCTAAACCCTCAGTGACATGTGTTAGTGGTGGTCTTGGCAGTGCTGGGGAATGGTTGGACTTGATGATCTTGAAGGTCTTGTCCAACTTGGTTGATTCTATGCTTCTATGATTCTATGTATACTAGGAATGTGGAAGCACTGGAAGTGAGGATTGTATTTTAGTATTGTTTAGGAGGTATTTCACAGAAGTGAAGGAGAATGCAGCAGCATGAAACATGCTGCATTTACTGTGTTACAAGAAGAAGGGTGTCACTGAAGGGAAATCCTGGCATACCCGGTGTTCTGAGTAACACTTCCAGGTTTCTTTCTGAACTTTCATATTTCAGTATATGAGCTGCTTGATACCAAATTGTTTCATTGCCATAAGGAACAAGTAAAAGTAGTTTATTAATAATGCTTCTATAGGGTCTAAAGATCATACTCTGCCTATATTTCTAGTAATGTAAGTGCAGAGTCACACCAGATTTCTTTAATTCACTGAATCAGATTGGCAGTGCACAGAAATCAGTGCATGATTAGCTCAGTGTAAGTGCATGATTAGCTCATTATCACTCTGCTAAAATAAATTACACTATTTTATATATACTTTCTATATTATGTATTTATTTCATGTCTTATATTAGTAAAATATGGAGATGGTACAGGCAAGGATGACAGATATAAACTGATTACTTGTGTGAGCTGTGACTGACTTTCTTGTGTCCTTCTGTCAGGGTTCATATTGTTGAAAACACTGTTCATTCTTCAGACCTTCTTTTTTATTAGCTTTGATGTGTACAGTGTGTGCCATATATAGAATCACAGACTGGCTTGGGTTGGAAAGGACCTTAAGATCATCCAGTTCCAACCCCCTGCCATGGCAGGGACACCTCACACTAGACCATGTCACCCAAGGCTCTGTCCAACCTGGCCTTGAACACTGCCAGGGATGGGGCAGCCACAACATCCTTGGGAAGCCTGTGCCAGTGCCACACCACCCTCACACGGAAGAACTTCTTCCTTATATCCAACCTGAATTTCCCCTGTTTCAGTTTGAACCCATCACCCCTTGTCCTATCGCTACAGTCCCTGATGAAGAGTCCCTCTCCAGCATCCTCGTAGCCCCTTTCAGACACTGGAAGGTTGCAGTGCAGTGGGTTAAAGAGCACAGTGACTATGTTCACTCACAGTGTTCGTGCCTGTTCTGTCAGCAGAGTGATGGGTCCTGGTAAATAGCAGTTAATTTAAATATATCGGATCCTGGTAATAGTACTAAAATTTAGGTTCCATTTAATATCCTTGCTGGGGATGCTTCTTGCCCATGATGTCTGTTAAAGCTTTTAAGTAGTTAAGCAGCTGATGTGCTGTGACTGGTGTTTTTTATACCAAACAGAATCATTTTCTAGTGTCCTGTTGTGGGTGAATATATTCAGTAAGCCACAATGTCCATGAACTTGTTCTATTCTTCTGTTAGACTTAATTATAAACTTAGGACATACCTGTAATGCAAAACCCCCACCCTGGATTAGTTAGTTACATTCAGACAAGTGAAGACAAACAGTGAAGAAAAAGCAGGTTTTAATTCAAGTTAGGACTTGCTCATCTTTTAGTCACAATTTATTGCAGTTAGTAAAATAGCAATACTGTATTGCAAACCCACTGATTTAGTAGAACATTTACTTCCAAAACTTAGAGCTTGTAGATATCCATTAAAGCATCTTCTTAAGGATGTTCCTCCTGTTTTCCACATTAGTGTAGTCTCACAGAAGCATATGTGGAAGGTCTGTGGAAGTCCTTTTCCACATGCAGCTACTTGCATGAATACTCACACTGAAATCCTTTAAGTATCTCTTAATTTATGTTCTGATCCTTTGCAATTTCTTTCTTTTGCTAGTACAGTCATTTAGGCATGGTCAGAACACCGCTGATGCCATCAGCTCCACATTCTCATCTTGGTTGCTCTGATAATGTAATGTTGAGAAAGAAATCAATTCAGCAGATCTTCTTTGGTTATACTGGTGTTGAATGTATTCTGGGCCCCTCCACACCTCTTCCAATGAGAAAACTGATCAAATGAATTATTTTATTATTTTCATATCCCTTTCTTGCTGCATTTGCTTTAAAAATTACCTATTTACAGTAGTCCTAGATAGTAAGGAGCTATCATCTAAATTGGTTGGTTGTCATGTGAGAGACCAATAGGAGACATCTGGCAGGGGCAGGATGCTTCATATGGAAATGATCCCCCTGAATGATCCAATTTTGCAGCTATAGGAGTGGTGCAGCCCAAGGAGGAAAGTTGGATGGAGTGACAGGTGGATGCCTCTGGTTGACTTCTCTGTAGGTGCAGGAGGAGCAGATGGCAGGCACGATAATGTCCAGCCATATGATTTTATGGACCTTTGCCCCCACAGCATGGCTGTGAATAGCAGTAAGTAAGACTGGCATCTTGTGAGTTCCTTTTCCACGGCACAACGTGTTTCTCTCAGCAGAGCAAAAGGAAAACCAACCCAACCCAACCTCGCTGCTGTGCATTGCATCTTTGGTCATTCAGACACAGACGCAGTTATGAACAATTACGAAGAATAATGTTGTGCATTATTTCTTCTTTTGAGGCTTTCGTGGTATTTTGTGCAGATAAACCCTACAGCTCATACCTTATTAGTAAGATCAGAAATGAATTGCCCCTTAATGACTTCTGTGCTTGGTGTACTATAAACACTTGTTGTAGATAGAAATGGGTAGTGTAACTAGATGCATTATTAGTTTCTCTGCCTGTTTTGCAAGTGGGAAGCCCAATGCATGCAGAGAAGAAACTTACAACTTACTTGAAGCCCCTCAGTGAGTTGGTGGCAGAACGGAGCTGGAGTGGCATCTCCAGTGCCACACCAGCAACCAGCTGGCCACCCAGTTATGGCAGTGCCATGCAGCCAGTACAAGGTCCAGGCATCCCATAACTGGGCGCTTTTAGTGCACCTGAGCTGGAAGTTGGGGGTTTACGTGTGGTAGAGTGATCGAACTCAGAGTAATTCCTGTTTGTCGAACGTTTTTGGTGATCATGGACCCCAAATTTGAAATTTTCCTGAAAACATTTTTTTGCCTTGACTGCACTTAGTTCAGATGGTGACTTGATCAAAGCAGGAGAGTGAAGATTTGGTTTGAGATTTCTTCCATTTCTCTGAGTGATGGCTGAATAGTTCTCCTTCCTTCTTGGATGAAGTAATGCTTGATCGTGAACAGACATTAATCTCTACTGAGAACATTTTGTAAAATGGAAAGAAAATGAATCCAGGCTTTTTTGCAGCTCTTGACTTTCTTCTTCCATAGCAGAAAGAACTGAGTGTTTTATAGGAAGAGCTCCAGTTCTCCTTTTTGTGGCCTCAGCCAGCAAGAAGCTAAAAGGCTGGATACAGCAAAGTGACTGTACAGTCAGGGCATAGTGACCAGGCTAATCTCTGATATAACAGACCCGATGGACTACTGGGGAGCCCTACAGTCTCCACATCAACAGTATGCCCACAGTAATGGAATCATATAAGGAAACCTTAACTTCAGGAAGCTTCTTCCTCTCACTGGTGAACAGACCCAACACTCAGTCTCTCACCTTTCAGGAGCCACTGGAAATCAGGGTGCAGGGATACATAGGGCTATTTATGGTGAATAGGGTGAAGTTACTGCAACCAGAAGAGTTCCTCTCAGGCACAGCATTGTCAGGGTTGTGCTGCCCGTCCTCAAGTGCAGGAGGCAAGGGCCCAAAAGTTGAGAAAATCTCTACTTTATTATTTCTAGTGATGAGAATAGTCCTAGTGTGTTCAAGCAGGAGAAGGGGTCATTTTTTAACCCTGTACACACATGCACAGTAACACCCTAATGGATCCTAATGCATTCAAAGTCTAAACAGAGTGATGATGAGCAAAAGCATTATTTTACCCTTGGAAAACAGAAATTATGTAGGAATTAGCTTACACAAAATTGCAGGGAGATCTGGTACATCCCAACTTGACCCTTGAGGTCCTGCCCAATGCTTTAGAGCAAGTTCTTCACTCATTTTATCAAGCAGTCTAGCTTACTGAAGTAGGGGAAATGATCTGGTGTTAATTTATCTCTCTGGTCTTCAGGATTGGGAAAAGAAAAAATAAATGAGCAGCAAAGAGTAAACAACTTGATTTTTTTTCCCTCAGAACTGTTCGGTACTAAGTCCTGCAGATAGTTGCTGTGTAAGTGATTAGCACTCTACTCACATAGGGAGCGTATCTTCTGGGGAGGCAGAAGTCCCCTGCTGATTCCACATAATCACTCTGGCTTTATGAGGGCGAAAAGCAACACGTAGTTTCTATTCAGAAAGGGAGGCTTTGTACATATCACCGATGTGGATGAACTACAGTGGAATGATAGTGCCTGTTGAGCACATAGTAGGACACCGTTGCTTGCCACAGGACAATGAAATACGTGTATTTATTCCCTTTTTACTGTACAATGAAACCTTTGCCCCTGCTCTTCACTTGTCATCCTTATTAGAAGCTGATCTTATAATAAAATATGACATAATAGATAATATAATATAATAATGTATGTGTAATATAACGTAATATGTAATGTAATATATAATTAAATATATAATGTAATGTAACATAGTGTTGCATAGCATAACATAACAAAACATAACACAATATAATACCTAATTCCAGAGTACTCAGCAGGTACAAACTGAAATGCTCGTGTGCACCTCTTTCCTTACTGCCCCTAGGAGAGATGAGATTGCACCAATTTACAATTTTCATCCTATTAAGAATCAGAGATTCAAATCCTCTTTGGTTTTATTGGGTGGTTTTGGCTATTTTGGGGTTTCTTAATGTATCATGGGGGGGGGTGTTGTCAGAGTTTCTTTCTCTCTCATGTATTTTTGTTCTCATTGTGTGGATTCTCTTTGACTCTCACATTTGCTGTTCAGCTTTCTGATCCTTGCCACTGGCATTACCATGCTGAGTAATGCCCAGCCGGGAGGGATGTCTTGGCTTAAGCATGGCAGAGCAGGGCTCAGATGTTGTTCTGAACAACTGGCTCCACTGCCAACTTCCTTGGTTAAATTTCCCATTTAACCTTGAAAGACTTCATCCATCTTTTGCTTTATTTCCCATCCCTACATCCTGCCTTGCCCATGTCCCGTGCAGGGACTGGAACATGCAAACATAGCAGAGCTGGTGGCTGTAAGTAATATGGTGGCTTAATATCTTCCTTTTAAATTGAAGCCAACTCCCATTCCTCTAGTTCCTGTTGGTTTGCAAATAGCAGTTAAACAAGCTTTCAGGCTGGTCTTTCCAGATCACTCGTCTAAAACCCTACACTTGTTTTTTTTTTGCCATATGTACATAAAGTTACTGGCATGGTTAAGACCTTGCATGTCTGTAGAGAGAGATTGAGAGAAACAGGGGGTTGCTTATCACCTGAGGTGAGGTGTCCTGCTCTGGCTGTGGCATCTGGGGACATGCTCAGCGCATCAGGAGTATGTAAGTGTAAGATGTTCAACTGTAGCAGGGATGATCAGGCACTGTAACTGTGAGAAGGGGTGCTGCTTCTAACCTTATGCTTAGGAACTATTAGGTGCCACATGAGCAAGCACAATCATACTCATTAATTTGATACTCTGCTATTAAAAGCTGATTTTATAAAGCTGCTTGTTAGCACAGAATCACAGACACTGGGAAAAAAAATATATTAGGAGAAACAGTCTGTTTTTACACTCTGCCCAAATTGTCTCCAGATGTTCCCACATCATATTTTCCAGCCCTTTTACCCTCCTTTCTTTAATCACACCTCTGAGTTTAAAAGTTCCTAAGGAACAGCAGTTTAAGGTCTGTTCTCTCTCTATGCCTCATGACTACACAGGACATGAAACCTAAATACAACACAGGGCTAGAACTACATGGAAAAGCCCCCACATTTTCCCCTATCATTTCTTTTTTTCTTCTCATCCATATACCTTTGGTTTTGGTATTGAGCTCCATGTATTTCACATTGACCCACATGTTCCACTCCTGGTGCATTGTTCATGTGCAGATGTAAATGGACAGATACCCTAGTGCGTTACAGAAATTGTCCACAGAAAGTTAGATGATAAATATTTAGTAAATATAAATAAATCTTATATTTAGTATATAGATCTATACTAGATATAATATCTGATATCTAGTAAATAGAGAACATCTTTTGGGACTTCCGATATGTCAGATAGTATGACTTGATATTGATTAAAAACCTGATTAGGAGTGAACCTCCCCTTTCACTCCTTCTTTACACAAAGCTGGAAGTAGCTTGGGGAACCTTAAGTAATAACAGATTAACATATTGCTTCATATATATAATAATTAATACTACCTACTGCCAGCAAAAAACGTGTTGCACTTCTTCCTGCTGATAAGATGATGAACATCTTAAAATGATGGTGTTGAATTTGTCAGCATTAGTATTCAGAGTGAACACAGCTTTGTTCTGATTCACATTGCTTCCAGAGCTGGAACTGCTGCTCATGCATTGTGCTGGTCAAATTTAGAAGGGGTTTTTGTTTGTTTGTTTTTCTGTTTCTCTGTACTAGAAGCACTGGCAATTTGAAATCAAATCTCAGACAGGCATGAAGCCAAGTTGCAACTTTAAAACTGAATCATTCCGATGGCTTTTTCCATCCTCTCATAGCCATATATTCAGTGGGATTTGGTTATTTTCTTTTCCTTGCACTCTTAATTCTCTGACTGCAAAATCTCACTAAATGATTCATTGCTTCCCAGTGTGCCATGTGTGTGTGTCTGCCAAAACTGCTGTGGTGTCCCTGTACAGGCCAGCAAGAGCAGGGCCCCTGGCACCAGGTGCTAGCTCTACAGTGAGAAATAGGAAGTCTGTATCCCCATCCTCTACATACCTTCACCTCCCCTCTTACTGGGTGTCTCAAGAAATTCATTCTGGACTTTGGCAAGGGAATGGGAGATCATACATGGACATATCTCTCTGCACAGATAGCAAAGCAATTAGTTCCAATTTAAGACAACAGTCATCCAAGCTGCTGTGCACAGAGCCCAATTGAAGTATGCCCAAATCCGATTGCAGGATATGAGCCTCAATTTGAAATCTCAATATTCTTAGAACTTTTCTTATTTAATTATTATTTACTGTTTGTTTCTTTTGTAGCAGTTCTCCCTCCCTTCATCCAGCAGAGCATTCCCATTAAAATCAGCCACTCAACTTGTGTAAACGTGGCAGAATCAAGCTTTGGAATATTAGTAAGAAAGAATACATTGATGGGCCATTTTTTCCACAACGTAATGCCAGCTCTTCTTTCCACCTGGAGAGACTGGCTGTTTCATGGCAGCTGGAATAGAAATAGCATTTTTCAGTTGAAATATCCTAAAGAGACTCATAACAATGAGGCCCACTCAAGACTGATGGGGGGGAGAATTCGTATTTGGAATACAGTGCTCTGACCATTTTAGATAGGGCTATTTTCTGAAACAGTGGGGCAGCAAGTCTCTGAAAACCCAACTACAATCAGGCAAAGAATGAACTTCTGCTTTATAGCTGCTAAATTGAATTATCACTGGAGGGAAAAAAACACCGAGCAGTTTATCCAGACATTGATTCTCTGTTGTTGTCAAACCCCAGCTGTTCTGTGGAAAGGAATAGTGGGGTCAACACATCGCTCTTGTTCCACACCAGAGATGATCAATACTTGCAGTATAATTCAGGTACTTGTAATTACAAGGGCTTGGCAGCTTTGGCTGAAGGTTAAGTGATAGTCAGTGCCAAGTTAGTGGATTTCTTTTTCCTGAAAGCCCCCAAATGTGCAGTTTCTGCTTCTTTTCTAACAAGAAGGGATCTTTGATTCCTGGCATTTTTAAATTGCACGCTCTGCAGGCTGGTGGGTCTATCAAGGATGGGTGTGTGGGGTTAACTCTGGCACCATTTACACCAAGCATTTGCATTTCTATGCTTCTCACGAAGCTTATAATTGCTCCTGTTTTATAAAGTTAAGAGGAACAGATTCTGTGAGTCATGATGGGAATGGGGAAGGGCCTTTCCAGTGGCCAGGACTGATTTCCCTTTCACAAGAAGGACAGGGCTGAGGTGTCCATGTGCTGGTGGGTGGATGGCAGCTCTGCAGTCAAATCACCAGTGCTCCAGCAGATGTGCCAGAGAGCTTTCAGATGGATTGCTGCTGCTCCTGGGTTTCAAGTGCTCTCTTGAAATTCTCATCCATATGAGCTGTCACTGTGGATTAAATTATTCCTGTTCTTCAACGGGATGAACTGTAAAGTTTCTTCTGTACCTGTGTGCATGTAGACAGCCATGCCTATCTAACACTGCCGAATTATTGCTCTTGTCGTGAGCTAAGCACATGCTCTACAATAGACATGTTGCCCCTGAGGACAGGCATTGGCAGGAGACATGGTTACCCTTGAAGTGCTGTCCTGCTGGGCACTGCCCCTTCCCTTTAGGCCGAAGCGCTGTTAACACCAGGGAGGTGGAGGGCAGCAGCACAGGTTTGGTTTGTTAATAGGACCATGGCTTTGAAGGGAGCTGTTGTGGCTTTGTGCGGAGGCCAGATGCAGACAGTCAGCTTCCTTGGCAGCGCTTCCCTGCTCAGTGACCAGCCTTTGTGTCCCAGGTACAGCTAAGCTCCTGCTGGACAGGGGAGCAACCTGGGATTGAGGCTCCTGTTTTACTCCAGTGCTGCTCGGCCATTAGCAGTGACTCCCATCAGTGGGAGGAAGACAATGGTACCCAAGACAGCTCAGTGGGACCAGTTGCCATTGTATTGCCAAGACCTGCTTGACTGGCCCTACCTGTGAAATAATGCAGACAGCAGCTCATGTGAAACAGTGCAGGTACTACTCTATATATTAAAAATGGTGCTGTGGGGCTAAACAACATAAAGTAAAACCAGCATGGTCTGCTGCCCCAAGAGAACCCTGTGCTGGGGCAGCTGGACCTCCACACACTGACTCCAAAGAGCCCAGAAACTAATGTAGTGGGTCCGGACTGTGGTGGTGTGTGTGCAGTGGTTTGATTTCATCAGCTCGGTATTTATGGGACAATTCATCAGCTGAATTGTCCAACTTACATAGCATTAAGGAGGGGAAAAACCTGAGTTACATTAATTTGTGAAAGTTGAATGCTTTTCCTGACTTTCAGTACATTTTGTGCCACAGGAAGTGTCTACAGGCTGATCTTCTTCTACATACTCACTGGGAGTATGTTCATGTTGAAAGTTCTGTATTATGGTAAATATTTCACCCTGAATTACAGGGAAGAGCAATTAGATTTCTTGCTTCAATCTCCCTATCCTCTCAAAAATATGACATCCACATAATATCTGATTTGCATTTCCAACAGAGTTTTCCCTGCCTTTGGAACAATGCAGCAGCTCCAAAAATTCGGTTGTCTATCACAACAGTACCTTTATGTGGAGGGACTTAGAGCACAAGAAGATATGAAACGAAAAAAATCCTGATCTTCAAAGATATATTGTTAATTTTTACCAGTGATGGAAATGGGAAGAAAATCCCTGGCTCACCCTTGCAAATGAGATTTATTCCCCTGCCTTCTCTTTCATCTGAGAAAAATAGCATCCTTAGCAGCATCTAAAGATCATGCTCTGTATTGACAGAGAAGGAAACGTGCCACCCAACAAATAACAGATACAACTGTCAGCAGTACCCAAACCCTACCATTTTTTAGAGGTCTGTCATCTCAGAATTCACTAGACCAAATCATACTTAGCTGGTGAGACCAGATGAAATAATAGACGAGCTACAGACTGGCCCTGCTGTGGACAGCTGGTAAAGTCATTTCATTTTTAGCTGGAGATTTATCTACAGACTTTCACTTAAACGGCCCTGAATACAGAAGCACAGGAAAGGATTACATTTGTCTAAATATATACGTATAATTCTTACATATTTTAAAGAATAAGAACTTACATATGAGTCAGGGAGATTTCAAGCTTGTGTTGTTATAATAAAATATAAATTGCTCAATATATCAAATTCATTACAAAATGGAAGGACAGTGTGAGCAACATAACCTCAGATCTTCCGTATGGATTGGGAATGAAGCTGTGTAACAAAATGGAGATAGCTCTCAGGAAAAATCCTTTTTTAAGTTTGATATTTTTGTAATCTCTCTGCAGTCATGGGATAGACAACTAATTGATTGGGTTTTGGGGTTTTTATTAACACAGAAAATCCACCCTATTTGCACTGAAACATCTGGTGTTGGAATTATTTTGGATCTTCTTTGGCTAGGAATGCCTAGGGACAGGCCTTTCGACTAAATATATGCCACAGAATAAGGAAACGATGTTTAGAGGAGTCCTTTGAGTCTAGGAAATTGTTATTGTAATAACAAAGAAAGGTGCATCCCCTCTTGGCAAATTCCTGTTGTTTGCTTATCTCATGTGTGGCTCTTGGGTGTTTTGTTTGAAGAACATTGATTGATTGTTCCTCATTAACAGTCGTGTTGTATTGAATGAAAAGAGTCAAGTCATGTTTGATATACTGCCCTCAAAACCCTCAAGCTTAGCACATCCATCCTGGTTGCATTTTTCCCCCACTGCTTCTATTCATTAGTTTTAATGGCCACTTTGAAAGCTGCATGATTAGAAGATGATTGTGCTTAGTTTGTTTTTTTTCTTTCAAATGAGGAAAGAGCTCTTATATTGTTAGAACCAGCACATCCAATTTAGTACATCTAACACCTAAAGCTGACTATATCTATTCTGATACTATCTTCCTGGGAATGGCCACTATACTAGACAATGGAGAATAGAGTATAGAAGGTTTTTAGGGAACAACTGCTAGGTTAGCTTTGCTTAGTGACTGACTTTTGTCCTGAAATAAAAGAGTTTATTGTTGCATTTTAAGCTAGTGAGATTGGCAGCATGAAATCTTTTTTTCCAGGTAGACTTAAAGTTTGAGTCTGACTAAATTCCTCTTCCTGCAAGAATAACACAGACTAATTGTGGTCACCACCCTGTTTCTCTCCCCTTCTGTTCAAGACCATGTACCAAATTAGTGTTATTTCTACAGCTTCTCAGTTTTCACATATCTTGCTGTTCTAGATGTCCAGATATTATTGAATTCCCAGACAGAAGAAATAGTAATGGTAGATTTACCTTTTCCGATTGTTACCGTGCAGAACTGTCTTGCAACCCCTTCTATGCATGTCTTCTCTAAGCCTTATATCTTCATTTTATCCATGTAAAAACCTTAATGACTTTAATTATTAACATCATACACATTTAGCTTCAGCCAGAAAACACAAGGTATTGATAATTTGGGGGCTCATAACAACACTTTTTATCTGATCATATCTATTCCTGATTCAAATGTCCATACTTCTGCTTCAGCAGATTGATTGGCTACCGAATTAAAAAGGAGAACAGGGCAGGTTGTGGTTTTACTTGGTAATTGTATAAACGAGTCATAAGTCTCAGGAGTGAGATTTTAGCAATCATCAGCTAATTGAACTGAACCTTGTAACTAACTGGGGAGGTGTGACCTCTTCTTGAAGGATGTAGTCCTGCTCCTCCAGCATAACCACAGTTCTGCTGCTGGAGTCATCAATCCCCATGCTGCCTGTTGTTATGCGGATGGTGGTGCTGGACACACGCATCATGCAGCACTGACACAAACACACTTTGTTAAGCCACTTCCATCTCTGGTGAAAATAAATACTACTGCTGATGCCTGTTGCAAAGTCATCTGTATCAGCTGAAAAAGTTCTGCTGTTGTTGTCATCTTGTCGGCCATGATTCTTCAGAGCTCTGAAAGAGAAATCAGTGCCAGCTACTAGGTGAACTAGAAAACAAGCTGGTTTGGGGGTGCCCAGTATGCATTTTGGCTTTGTTTTCTTTGTAATTTATTTAATCCTCAGCAAAAAGTCTATTCTACAGCAATAAATTGAAAATATATTTCCATCTTCTTGGCGTAAGTGGGACTAAAGCACAGATTTCTATCAAAATGCAGCCTGAATAGGAGTCAGGTATGGGTAGGTACCTTCCATCCCATTACACGTCAATTCTTCGTTCCTGATACATTAAGCAGATACACCTTGTGGAATGAATATCCTCTCTAAACCAGCTGCAATCTAATCCCATTTTGCTCTCCACTGTTAGGTCATTTTTTTCTTATTCTGTTTTGAGTGGGAAGTGCAAAAGGGCCAGGTGATGCCTGACAAAGGACAGGGTTGTGAGATTTTGTCCAAACAAGATCCCAGAACATCCATTTCTGAGCAGGCAATTTCTTTATGTGTGACTATCATGCACTTCAGCGAGCAAACTGAACACCCCCTTACCCACAGGAATTGTCCTTCAGGGGCTCAGTTTACATTTCCAAGAAACTTTCTAGCCTTAAAAAATGTGGGAAAAGATCAAGAATGTGACCTCATTGTCACAGGACACCCTGCTATGGACAAGCCTTTTAGATGATTGATCTCCCGCTCTGTTCTGGGATGTTTTGAAGCACCCTCAGTTTGCACTCTGACCCTACTTGCAGTCTCATCATCAGCCCATGCAGATGGCAGATGCTTTCCAACAGACACATCCGTGTGTGGATTTTGCTAGCTGGATTTTACAGGAAGGTTTCCTGGCTCACTGCTTTCACCAAACAGTCTCTTTTTCTCACCTTAATAAGATCTTGCCTCTGGGAGATGAAGCTATTTCCAGCTTCCATCCCTCTTTGGACTTGATGATCTTAAAGGTCTTTTCAAACCTACTTGATTCTATGATTCTATGAATTCCCAAGTTACAAGAGGCTGTGCGACAGCTCATTTCACAAAAGCAAGGTCAGCTCAGGAGCAGTATCTCACACCAGATACTGTGATGTGCTGTGGCTTGGGGCTCTCAGCTTGTGCTGTTTTGAAGCCATATGCTTCTGGCAGCCAGCAAGGTGCTCAGCTCCCTCTGGGAGCCAGAGCCAAGAGACCCAAGCTGGGAGCTATTGCTCATCATGGGTTAAGAGCCAGCTATCAAGCATCTTCTAAGTAAGTCTGCTCCACAGGACCAATAAAATGGCAATATTGGCTCCAAATAATGGTCCGTTGAGCACTGTGTCCTGTTCAGGCCTGCATCAAAATATTCTAAAGCTTATTGGTACATCATGGGTTTTTTTATATGGGTGAAGGCAGCTCTACTGTAAATCTTGGGGTTAGTATCAGAGCACCAGAGCAAGCTTTGAAGCTTTTGTCCCTGAGTCTTTTCTCCTCTGCCCAAGACAATTTATCCTGTGGTCATGTACAAACAGTAGCACACTGATGGATAAACAGTATTCCTGCTGTGTCCTGTTTGGGAGCTGTAATTATTACTCAACAAATTACTGGATACCCTGCTGGGACAATATTTAATGTTACCTCAGGTGCACAGGAGCTGATTAATTGAATGCTCCTGTAAGCAGGCATTACATTTCAATAGGATTTAATTGTTTTGTCTCCCCTCCACTGGGTACTTGGAGGGCTTTCTTATTGCTTAACTATCCCATGTCACGATCATTTTCAACTAAGGAGGAGATCTAGCCCTTCAAAGTCTGTCTGGGACCATGACCGGGCTTCTGTGAGAGTGTGTATCACATCAATTAACGTAAATCATAATGGTTAGTTCTTAAGCTGATGTGACTGAAGGTTTTCCTCCCCATCTAACCCATACATCAGATTAGTGAAGCCATTTAAAATGACTCTCAGTCACAAAAAGAGAACAATAATCGGGGCACTTTAGCCTCCCAATCCAAATGAGTACATCTGAGGTGGAGCTTGCCCTTCATATGGAGGTCGTCAGGATCTTGCTAATCAGGATGGGTTAATGGCAAGATGAGTTTGGACTGCTTGTGAGTTAATCCACAGCAAAGATCTAAATTAGCTGTCTGAGTATGGAGAGCATTAGGAGATTTTATAAACCTTTAAACTGCTCATGCAGTTCATGTTTTATTCTGCATTTTAAATCAGTCTCATGCAAATCAGCCCCATGGGAGGAAAAGGGTTAGTCAGATCCTGATTTCTAACCTGCAGGTTTGCTTAAATTGTGTTTTTCCGGTGCTGATTTACAGTCCTGGTGTATAGTTCTGTAAGCAGAACCTTGGATGGACTGAAACATGATTGTTAGGGCTAGGAGAGTACCATCATTTCGCTATGCCTAAATTTATGCTGCAGTAAAGGAAGAACTACTTTTGTTCTTTCATTTTGCTTTATTTGAGGGACTTCATCCTGCAGAGGAAGCAGAACCGCAGATAACAAAAGATAGTTTGGAACTCCAGTAATATATTTCTGTTAAAGCATGAGCATGTTCATACTTTCAAAGTGGTTTTTAGTATCTGGCTGCCTAGTGCTGATTTCTAGTGCTTTTCATGCAAGTGTCTGCATCCCTTATTGTGAATGTCTTGATGTCCCTGCCCATGGCAGGGTGGTTGGAACTAGATGATCTTAAGGTCCTTTCCAACCCTAACTATTCTATGATTCTGTGGTTTCTTCACTCTAGTTTCTCTCACATTGTTACCTGTATCAGTTACCTTAAGATCCATGATAAGACATGTACCTGCACTTGTGTGTGTGCTGACCTCTTTGTTCAATGTATCTCAGCCACAACTGGAAATTAGCCGTACATACATGGAAAAATTAATCTGATGAGCAACTCCTCTTTCTTCTTTTCCCTTGTGCTCCTTAAAGACCTTAATTAATCTCAGCAGAGAAAAAATAATAATCAACACTTAAACAATGAGGTTTTGCTTAAGACCCAGTGGGGATATTTTTTAAGCAGCTCATGATGGTTCAGTAATGTGCAACTCATTTGAATTCAGTGACAGCTGCATGCCTAAAACTATGCAAAGCACTTTGACATTTGTACATACAGCAATGTACATATGTATTTTATGTACTTCATGTATGTATGTACATAAAGTAGGAACGCAGTTTGCGTTCAGGTAGTTTTTCATCCCACATCTTGTACGTGAAGAGGCACCAATTCTGCTGAAATGTTTAGATGGGAAGATGTCATAAATGTGTAGTGTTTTACTGCTGGCACCTTCCGAGACGCAGCACAAAGTTGACAGCCTCTGTGAAAATGTTCACATCTGACTCAGTATCTTCCTTTGTTTATAAACTTACCTATAAAGTTTTCCAACTCTAAACAAGTGGTGTTATCAGTTTCTTATTTTCTTGGGTGCCTAAAGCATAAGTGGCTGTCCTTAGTGTGGCCTCAAAGTACTGTGTGTAATTCATGTCATGTTACTTTGCCCAAGAGCCCTCTGGACGTCACTGACTGGTTCTCATTTAGACTATCAGTCTAGGCTAGATCAGCATTTTCATTCCGATTGGGAAGATACTTCTGAAGTGAATCTGCTGCCTGTCCCCACTTACTGCACTTTGGTTCACATCATGGAGCTTTCTCGGTGTGCAGCAATTTGATCCCCATGGATGAAACTAGTCTGGATTCTGTGCCCTGGGGGCACACTGATGTACCCTAGCTGCTGATGGGTGCTAGAGCTAATCAGAAGTAGCCCCACAAAACACATACAGCGTAGACCTTGGGTCCTCAGCACCTCCTGCTCTACTCTAGAGCTCCCTACATATTGCACCATGCTATTTGCTAAGGTGGATGTTGGTGCTTGCTTTTGGAGTCCTCTAGTGCTCCAAGTCAGATTGGGTTGTGCATGATCTCCACTTGTAGTCAGCATTTCTGAGATAGGTATCTCCAAACCAGTCACAGCCTCAAGCTTCGTGGCCACACCATGATTGTTCCATAGCAAAAACATTGTGGCTGTAGGATTGTGACATATCCGTGAACAAGGCAAAATGAAGATCAGAATTTTCCCTTCAGAACTGGGTTGGCAAGAGACTTAATGAATGAATGTGCAGCTCTTCCTGACACTGGAAACCTAATTCAAAAGTCATCCTGCCTGTGTTAAAGTCACGGTTACCAGCAAATAAGAAAAACAACATTTTGGCTCATGATACCTTTATTTTGATTTGCTTATTTCTCAGTTTTCATGTGCTCTCAGATTTTGAGTCCCCTGTTGCAGGTGTAATTACTCCAGAAGACTTGGTCAGAATTTCTCTTGTGATACAATTCTTCAAATCCTTTTGCCTATGATAGGAAATGCAGTCAGGTTAACTTGGTGAATGCTTGAAATGATTGAATAAAATCCTACTTTGAGTGTAGAGTACAGAGGTTCAAAGCAAATGGTTTCAAATTCAGAGCTTAAAATAGAAATGCTACATAATGAGTACTGAAGGAGCAGGGAAAAAAATCCTCTTTCATTGTGTGGTGAAATGCTGAGTTCTTTCAACTTCCCTTGCTGCTATTCTGATTTTTATATTATTTGATGTTTTAAACCACAATTTAGATTCGATACTATGCCAAAAGAGGTAATTTATCTTTGTCTGACTGCATATTTGTACTTAATCTACTTAACAGATTTCTGCAAGCTCTGTCAACCATAAACACGACTGTATACCCTTACACAGATTTGTTTTGATGCTTGTGGCTGCGTGATTACCTCTCCTATCCTTGCTTCTGTAAGCTTTCTTTCATTCATAATGGCTTACAGCTTGGTCGTGACTTCTCAAAAGCAATTTTTCTATGCATCTGATTATCCTGTTGGGAATACAGCATCCCTTCTTCATCAGGAAATGTATACAGCAAAACTGCTCTACTAAAATACGTTCCACTGCTGCTGTGTTTAAGTACCTTACAACACAGACTGTCCAGTTCACAGCTGTTTTTTTGTGATATAAAACATCAAGCACATTATTTTGCATATTCTCAAGTTGTGTAAATATACATGAAATGGATTGCTCAGGCAGGTCCTGTTTTTCCCAGCCTTGCTCCCACTCAGCATGTGTTTAACATCACACCTCTGGAAGTGGTTCCAGCTGGTCTTCATCTTATTCAATGTCTCCCATGAGTACTTCAGACTATTTGTGCTAGTATCTACACTAGTAAATTAAGTGTGCCTGAGAACAACCCTGAGAGCTGATGCCAACTGGCACAAAGCTGAGGTTTACAGACATCTCTAGGCTGGGAAACTAAAAGTGGGGAGATTCAGGCTGGATGTGAGGAAGAAATTCTTTACTATGAGGGTGGTAAAACACTGGCACAGGTTGCCCAGAGGGGTGGTGAATGAACCATCCCTGGAGACACTCAAGGCCAGGCTGGATGCGGTTCTGGGCAACCTAATCTAGTTGAAGATGTCCCTGCTCATTGCAGGGGGTTGGACTGGATGAGCTTTGAAGGTCCCTTCCAACCCAAACCATTCTGTGGTTCTATGAAACTCTCCCAGCCTGCAGAAGAGGGTGGCTGGGTCCCCACTGTGCTCAGCAGCAGTTTGGAGCAGTACCAGCTCCATGCCAGGAAACCCCTTTGCTTCTGGATAATTTGGGGCCCGAGGACCTGGGGATCTTTCTGAATCTTACTTAATTAACTATTACAGGCATAGCTTTATTCAATGTTTGCGTGCTATTTTCTAAGGAACTTAATAAGTACAAGTCCCTAAGTCAGATTTGCAATTTAAGATTCATTGCTATGAGATGGTAAGATTTCACTGCATTTCTGAAGGAAACATTTACAATTGTTCATGCTGCCTAGTTGTCATGCAAGTGCCAAAGTGCTGAGAGTGTAAAGGGGATAGAAGATGGAGGAGATTTTGCATGGCTGTTCTGTGGAGCACTCCAATACTAAGCAAAATCAGAAACATTAAACTTGGAGATCATCATTGGTGCTGTGTGATAGAAAATGGCTATGGAATTACTCCTTTTAGTTGACTCACAGTGCCAAGTGTCTGTGGAAATGTACTATGCTAGAACCCAGCATGAAAGACTCAGAAAAATTTCTGGCCTTGTACCGGAATCAAGAAATAAAGAGAAACAGACATATATCAAACCTCACTGATTTGATCAACTTTGATATTGAAGTAGTGTATAGTAAGAGAGCTCACTGTAACCATTTTTGTCTCTTGGATGGGGAGTCTGCACTGAGTTGAGGCAGAAACTAAAGTGTTACTTTCCCTCAGTCTGCTTAAGGAACGGTTTTAGTTGCCAAATCATTCTTATTTTCCGTAAGGAAAAAAAAAAAAGAAAAAAGGCTTTAAACACAAATAGTTCTCTCTTCCAATTCAATTATTTTGAATTGCATTATTTTAACACAATGCATTTTGTAGAAGTAGTTTCCATTGATTAAGCAGTATGGAGCGAGCCAGAAAGTTCTGACTCCGTTTTTTGCAATGATGTATTGTAATAAGGCTTATTCCTCTTTGAAGTTAAGATATGCCAACTGAGATTTATCTAATTTAGGCAAAAGAATTGCAACAACAGCAGCATGTTCTGTTGTGTTGCATTTTTGGCCCACTGAAAAGGATCGTAACAGGAGCTGGTGGTGGTTTTTGCTGAATAAAGGAATAAAAATGCTGATCTCTCTTGGATGCATTCACCTGTGTTCATCATCTTTCCATAATGAACGAGATCAGCTGAGAAAGATGGAGAATTTTTCTGCAATGAAATGAAAGTGAGGAGATGAGTTAATGTTCTGCTGTTAAACATCCTCTCAATAGGGAGCCTCTGCCTCAGTTCAAGATAATAGACAATGAAGCTCTAAGACAGGAGCAATTGAAATGACATTTTAATCAACTCTCAGGAGGGAAGGCAGCATTATGTGAAACCGTTAATAGAAGAACAGCAATGTTTCTTACTCCATCATTTGTGTGCATTGTGCCTGAACAATCTGATGAATTAACAGATTATCTCCTAATTCATTCAAACATTCTTCTGTGATGCTTTGAAAAAAATCCCATCCTGCCTTCATGAGCAATAACATCAGAGAACAAGAGTCTCTGGTCAAGTTTCATTGCATTTCAAATATGACAGAGGGGTAAGGGTTGAAGACAATGTAAATGTAGGAGGCAGTGTTGTTTTCGCTGCTGTATTGTGACTTTGAACAGAGATATTTTGTCTCCCTTAGACTTTTACGCACCCTGTCAGTGTTGCTGGAAAGACCTATAATCTGTGCCTGCACTAGAGACCTGGCTCAGAGCCCAGTGAGTAGGCTGTGCTTTCATGTGCTTGTTCTTCCTCCAGAAAGCAAACTCAATCAGCAAACCATACCAAACGTAAAAACTATTGAGTGTGAGGTAGCACTGACAGAGACGAAACGGTTGGTGTGCTGTGCTAATCCCACTTCCCAGGCTGTACATGGAAACTGCTGATTAAGAGCAGCCAATCCATTTGCTAACTCTAGCTCTAAAAATAAGGTGTGCTGCAAATAGAAAATTAATGGGAAATGGATCATGTGGAATGGATCGATCAATGGAAATGGAAGAGAAGACAAATGACATGTGACTTGACTTTTCCCTTGGCTAATCAGCTTCATGCCCATATGTAACCAATAAAGGGAGAGGGAGAGATCACATTAATAAAAACTAACCGACCACTCCTCCAGCACCCTGAGGAATTAGTGCAGGAAAGAGGAAAAATGTTTGACATGAAAAAAGCTTGTATTGCAAAGGGTCTTGATTTAGCTGGAATAGAGCCGCTGTGTGCCTTAGATTATCCCCCGACTCACCGGTCTATAGTGAGGAGATACTGGGAAAGGGGGAAAATATAGGCAGGAGGGAGAAGGGGTGATGTCTAAGGAGCTTACACTGAGCAAGGGGAGATACCAAAGGGTGATCTCTTTAGTTGCTCATTGCCATTACTGGGTTTAATTTGCAATCGTGGTCTCACCTCACATGCTATCCCAGTGACTGATTTGGGATTCCTTAGGGTGAAAGAAAGTGAAGAACTTTACCTCTTAAGGTTGAGCAATGTTAGTGAGATTTGAAGGAAACAAGGCAAAAGTAGAACTCCTCAGCTCAGAGGTGTGGTTGTGCTGCAACGCAGATCAGTGTGAACGCCTGCGGTTGTGCTGTCTTGTTCTGAATTCCCTCCTCCGCCTTCTAGAGGAGAAACGGCATGGTGACTCTTGGCCTTTCCTGGGATTCAAGCAGATACGTCTTTGTCTGGGCTCTAGTGCTAATCTCATGCTCTTTGAGAGCTCGTGTCTTGGTTCCTAACCCCAAAATTGCAGCAGTGTTTCCCATTCTCCCTAAGCATGGAATGGCAGAGTGTCCAGATAGAATCTGCTATTTTTGGACTATAGCAAAGGTCTATTTTTCAGATAGTTTTCTTTCGTAGAAATGGGAGGTTTTAAACATATTTTTCATTGAAAATGTTGTTTTCATAGGTAGTAACCTCTATGAATCTCTACAAAACTGAAAACACTAAAAATGTTCCTGTTTTCATGAAGCAGGTCCAATCCCAATGCCATCATGGTAGGCCCATCCCATGGCCATTCCAGGCTTTCCATAGCTGGGTGTATTTATCAGTAGCCAGAGTCCTTTAGCAGAACAGCATCTCTTCACCATACCCAATAATCTTGCTTGTGGCGCTAATAAGATGTGTAAGTCTTAAAAAGCCATAACGGTCTTTCCAACCAACATTTAATTGTCCTACATGCAGAATCAGTTTGTGATTAATCCATGATAGCTTTGGGGTGCTGAGGTATATTCTGAGGGGAGATGTTTGGGGTTTTTTTGCTTTCCTAAGCATGGATGAATATAATAGACACAGTCACCAGCCTGCTACAAGTCAGTGCTGATATCCAGCCCCAGTGAGATACCCATCTGAGATTAAATCAAATTTGCATCGAACACCATCAGTTTTCATGGGGCTTTGCTTGGTTACTTGAGGAACAGAGGGAGAACTGAGGAGGCAAGGTCTGAGATGGAGATGCAGTTATATGTGTGAGACGAATGGGTGACCTTACAGACGATACGTGCTGTCAAACAAACTAGACAGCATTTAAACCAAAACCTGAATGATTTTGGAAGGTCTCCCTAGGAATGATGCTTTGAGAGGGTATATAAGTCAAATGACCCTGACTGTGCTCTTCATCTGGCTTTAAGCAACCTTCAGTTTCCTGCATCAGGAAGTGACCATACTAGCCTAGCATTTGTGTTGCATGAAGTGTCCTTGTTATTGCCAGCATCTGGATGTACAGCTCTGGCATGGCATGTCACCCCAAGGAGAACACTGTGCCTGAATCTTCAAAGATGCTCTTGTGTCGTCAGCTTCCAGTTTATGTTTATTGGCAACCTGCAGCATGTTGCCATGCAGCTGGTATGCAAGCTGAAGAGAACAGAAACAGCGCGGTTGGGAGACAACACACCAGCAGCAGCAGCAGCAAAACACATGTTTTTATGAGAATTCCACATGGAAACAGAGCAAAGCAGAGAACCAGTCTCCCAAATGATTATTTTTGTGGCAAACATTTCCTCATCCCTGATGCTTCCTCTTCAACAAACTACAGGTGTAACTCCTCACTATTGACTATAAGGTGTTTGGCAACCTGCAGGCATGGGTCTAACTTGCAGATGGTCTTTTTGGATGCTATCATCCTGAAGGGAAGGGGTACCAGGGCTGCCTTGTCTTTGCTTTTCCTTTTCTAATAGAGGCAGCTCTCGTAGGCCTATAGCTCTAAGGCAGCAGCATCCATCAGCTCAGGGCTTTGGCCAGGACACCCTAGCCATGCTTTGCATACACAGCAGTGAACATCAGAGTACAGGTACTGGTTTTGAGAGCAACAGCAAAGTATGCTACAGGATGCTTTTGTGATTAATCCATAATTGTTTTGGGGTGCTGAGCTATATTCTGAGGGGAGATGCTTGGGTTTTTTACTTTCCTAAGTATGCCATGTCCTTTCCCAGCCTCTTACACTGGCAATACAGCTTAACCTCCTGGTTGGCTTTCCTTCCTGGATGCCCTGCTCTTCTACCCAGCGCTGGCTTTTTTGCACAACATCCAGGTCTTAAGGTGAATGTTTTCTGTTCTAGATGTCATGACAGTGGTTCATGAGAGCTGGGTTTTACTCCAGCAGATACACCCTAGTGACTCTGAAAGCACTGCCTGCTTCTTCCCACCGGCTGCATGCAAACTACTCAGCGTGCCTTACTCTCCTGCTTCCCTCTGTCTGCTAAGGACTGCAAATCAGGTGCATGCCAGGAAAATAGACAGAGGTCACATCTGAATTTCATCTTTTTGGAGAGACTGGAATGTCAGAAAAGAACAGCAGGTCAAAGGCAACCTTGGCTCCCTCCAGTGTGCTTCAACCTCCTTGACTTCAGAGATGGCTTTTCTCTTCACTGCTTGGCCTTTGCTTTACTGTGTCAGCACCTTTTGCATCCCTGGGCCAAGTGTGTTGTACAGTCGCCTTAAGCTCTGCTTTGTGAAGGCAGAATGTTGTCAGTGCTCCTTTTCTGAATTGAACAGTGCTGGTGGAGGGTCTGACTGAAGTGAGTGCCACAGGCTTCCCACAGGAACAGATTTGGGCTTTGCTTTTGTAAAACCAGATATCAAGGATCAGACATGTGGAAAGGCGAGCAGTTGTTATGAAGTAATTTAGTCAATAAAATAAGTGGATATCACATCCCCAGCTGGAGTCATTGCAGTCCTAAATGCTTGAAAATCATTAGTCAGGCTCTGAGAAATCCTGAGATTGGCTTAAATAATGTGAGATTAAAAAATGTATTTGGGGTTCATTTAGTTGCCTTTTGATATTAAAGCATTAAAGGCTTACATGGGTTAGAAACATACTTTTGTTGAAAAGTGAAGCAGAGTTTTTCAGTGGGGCTGCTTCTGTTTGAAGAAGGTCACAAAACATGGCAGCAATTGCTGAAACAGTTCCCTGAGTTTTCAATCTGGGATAGAGAGCATCATCAGCTTTCCATGGGTAAACGCTTGGCTCCCCTAACTCCACAGGCACCAAGGCAACTGCTCCAGATTTACAACTGAGCGTGTGAGAGCAGAGTCAGAGAAGACTTCAGCTGACACAAAATGTTTACCTTTTAATTCCTGCACATCCCTCTTCATTTTCTATGTCAGGCAGCAGTGCACAGGGCAAAAAAAGAATATGGCATTCATGCACTCAGGGTCATGTTTTCTGCAGTAAAGATAATTCTTTCTAGTTAACTCCATTTATATGCTGGCATGAAGCATATGAAGATGAGGATTTTCCTTTGAGATATTCACGTATCTTCAAAAGTGATAAAATCTGTTACTTGCTGTAATCCCTAAGTAGTGGTGCTGATGTAGGTTTTGATGAGCGCAGTCTGAGAATTTACAAGAATCTCTATCTTCCTTATTGATGCAAACTGATTATAACTAAATGTGCAGGAGTTTTAATTACAATGTCAGTGTAGTGACAGCGACATTGAGAAGGTGGTTGCATAGTCATTCCTTTTTAAATGTGTCTCTTCTTGGTAATTGGGGTAATTCCAGATTTATGAGGATTAGAAGAGCCATATACCCTAAATTCTTTCTTGGAGCTTCTTGTAAGAGACTGAAAGTGTTGTGTCATTGCAGTGAAACCAGAGGCGGGATAATGACAGATAGAGAATTGTCCCTTTCTGAAATCATGTCTCGTGTCTTCTGGAACATCTTCACATCTATTATATGTGTGGCTAGAGAGAGTGCAGGCTGTTGCAGACGCAGAGACGACACTAGCATGGAGGAATGAGGGAAGAGTGCTTCTGAAGCAAAAAAGGGATGCTGCTTATGATGACACAGTCTCCTACAGTAAAACCTTGCCTGCTTTTTAAATGGGACTACTGCTTTGGGGCACTTCAATCTAAACACTGTGAAGGTTGAGGAGTAAGTCTTTAGAGGATGGGCAGTAGCAGTCTGTTCGGAATCAGAATGCTGTGATGTTTCTGACACTGATGCTGCCAGTGAGGGGTCAGGGGACGTGCTTAGTGAGTTTGCTTCCTTTTATTTCCCCCATTTTGCTTCACAGAAGACTGAGATTTGGAGTTGTTCAGCGTGGATAAGAGAAGACTCTGTGGAGACCTTATTGTGGCTTTTCAGTTCTTAAAAGGGGCATATAAGAAAGATGGGAAGAGACGTTTTAGCAGGGCCTGTTGCGACAGGATGAGGGGTGGTGGTTTTAAACTATATTCAGGATGGACGTGAGGAAGAAATTCTTTACAATGAGGGTGGTAAAACTCTGGCACAGGTTGCCCAGAAAGGTGGTGGATGAACCATCCCTGGAGACATTCCAGGCCAGGCTGGATGTGGTTTTGGGCAACCTGATCTAGTTGAAGATGTCCCTGCTCATTGCAGGGATTTGGACTAGATGAGCTTTGAAGGTCCCTTCCAACCACAGCTATTCTGTGATTCATGATTCTTTGATTCTGTGATTCTATTCAGCATGTATGCTTGTGCAGGCCAGCAGAGGAGGTGAGGTGCTGGCAATGCCATGCTGCTATCCCCCTCCATGTGCCAGGCTCAGTGCTGCCTGCCCACACCAACAGGATTTTCACTAATAGCTGTACAGTGTGTGGCTCATTGCTTCTCCTTTAAACATCAGTATGTAATTACAGCTGGTAGGAAACAGCCCTCAAAACAGGAGCTGAGAAATGAGGTCCCAGGATAGGATGAGAGGGAATGGCCAGTGCTGTGGCTGTGTCTTTGCGTAGTGGGGTGGATCACACACTTAAGATAAGCCCTGACATCTCATGACTCCATCTCTGGTTTGAGTAACAGCCTTATAATATATCAGAGTGAAGGAATGAGGTATTGCTGTATAGATGTCATTCCTGTTCATCCAGTACCTGTCCCTCCTGCATGAGGCGATAGATCACCATGCACTCACCATGATCATGCACCAAATTACTTGTAACTTCTTCCTGCCTTTTCACATGTCCAGTTCTTGCAATCTGTTCTTACAAAACCTGACAAAGTCACACCTTAACTATACTTAACCACTCTTAAACAGTTGGACTTGATGATCTTAAAGGTCTTTTCCAGCCTAGTTCATTCTATTAATGCTCACATGCTGAAATCCTCAGCTCAGGTGAAATTTCCTCTGATCCCAGTGCAACTCTTATTTGCGGGATTGAGAGTTTTATTCCTTAACATAATAAACACTTCCTGTAGTAGGTAGATGCTGGGAGAGACCAGTGCTGTGCTGGGAAGCCCTTGATTCAAGGTGGTGGTAGCACAGCCCTTCCTAGCCACACTGGAGCTGAGGCCACATCCAGTGTGGCTGGAGCTGAGCAGGAGATCCAGGGTCTTCTGCCTGCCCTGCACCACGGCACATTTCACCCACTGGCCTGGTTAGCTTATAGGTATGGACATCCTCTCAACGCAAATCCCATTCACTCAAGAACGCCTCTTGCTTCTAAAGGAAAATGCATAAATGACAATATAAAGAGCAAGCCAGAAAGTGGTAATTAATGTCCCGTGCACATGTGCAGCATCACTGATAATGTTGCCTGGTAACAGAGGAAGGGATGGCAGAGCCCTGCCAGGAGCCAGCCGCAGCCTGCGAGTCCTCTTCAAGGCTGAAGCTTTGCCCAGGGGAAAGAGAGAGCCCCACAGACAGCCTTCTCCTCCTCAGAGACCCCCGTATGCAGACATACAGGCGTACATACATGCATCCACACATTGCTTTGGGGGCTGCAAAATGCCATCCTGAATAAATAAATACACGCGCTCTCTTTTCATCTTGTAGCAGACACTTGTGTTTTGCTGTGAGGTGCCTACAAAGGGCTTTGACTAGCAGTATGTTCCAGTGAGGAAAATTTTCACATCCTAGTCCTTTGATCATGATGGCATGGTGAGAAGGAAGCTGACTGTCTTCATTTCTGTAACTAGGTAGGGTGCCCAACTTGACAAGAAAAACAGTTCTTACCCTACCAATTTGCTTTCCATGACCTAAAGAGCATTAGAACAATTCATGCATTTTTAAGTGCATTGGAAAGAGGCTTGAAAAGAAATGGCAAATTCCTCAGGAATCAGCATTCTTTTTCTTCCCTTAGTATATTCCATTAAATTAAATCTGTTTTCCTTGGTTTTCTTTAGTATGTTTTCCATAATTATAAGGCTGGTGTCATTTTGGATTCCTCCTGCAGTACATAAAACTGTTAACTAAAATTGGTATTCAGTCCATAAGCAAAAATACTTTATTATTGCACAAACTATCAAGGTCACAAATATATACACTCCTAAATGCACACTCCTGGCAGGCCGCAGCAAAGATCTTGGGTTCAGGTACTCTGAGTCCCACCCAGTGCTGAGGACTCGAAGCCCAGGACAGAGTCCACCTCCAAACAACACGCATTGTGATGTGAAATGTGTGCTCAGAAACTAAGGTTCCATCTCGTAAGGACAGAACTAATTGTTCTGGATGTTTTAGTGCTGAGGCGAGTCACTCAGATTATAGATGTTTCTCATCATCTCTCCCAGAGGTCAGGATAGTCGTTGGCTGCAGTTGAGCGGGACCACAAAGAATGTGCATAAGATGCTATCTTACGAATTCAGCTAAATTCTTCCGTGCCAGAGGTGTGGCAGAAAGTGCTGGTGGCCAGCACGAGCTTGTGGAAGCCGTCTACATATGTGTCTGTATACACTGATTTTTGCAATTCATTCGAGAAATTGTTTGTTTCTCTCAGTGATTCCTAAATGCTTTATTAAAATGTTGATGGCATTGGCTGGAAGGGAAATAAAAGGATTTTTTGGTTATAAAAAGCCTGTAAGTAATTACTAGTTCATGCCTAGGAAACCATCCACCTGCAGTAAAGCCCCAAGACATTTTTAGCATGTACCTCTAGCTATTTCTTAGAGCGTAGAAGATTAGAGTTAAGAAAACCTATTAAACAATTGAATGCCAGCTTTTACAGTAACTGTAATCTAATCAAAGATTAACCCCTCAGAGCAGATCTATAGATGTTGCCAGTAGAAGGCTTTTTGACTGAGCTGTTAGATGTTTTGCTTTCATCACAGGCTAATGACAAGATAAAGAAAACAAGCTCATCATAAAAGAGTTTCAGAAGGCTTTTTTATGGTAATAAAAATTAATTGCCTACAATCAAAAGTGAAAATATGAGGATACAAGGGAGATCCATTATGTGAAGGAAATCATAAACATTGTTAGGAGAATTAAAAAGTTATACCACATGCAGTATGATACCTTTCACCACAATCCTATGAACAGGAGAAATACCAGCTTTGGTTTTAAAGTCTAACAACACTGATTGAGGACAATAAAGAATAGGAATGTCATCTTTTAAAGGCACTTTTATAGTCTGCATTATTCAGAGGCCGAGTGCTGAATCCACTGAAAACATTTCATGTTTAAAATCCTGCCCCATACAGCTTTGCAGGAAGGATATGCAGCCTCAATTACCTTTATTTGTGGTACACAGGATTGATGGATTTTGTGTTCACTTGCGATTATCACAGGAGCAACAAACAGTGTTTCTTAGCAAGAGAGATTGGAGGGAAGAGCTAGGAGATTGGAGGGAAGGTTAGATACCCTGAAAGGTGTTTTTCTGCAACTCTGAAGCCATGAAATTGAACAGCAGCCAATGCCTTTCAAAGGCTGTGCAGTAATGAACTGTAAAAAGAGGGATAGTTCAGTGAGATACTGCTTTATAAACAGTAGGAGAGAGATTCTGGCTTGCAGACAAATTCCTTCCAGCATCGTGATGAAGCACGTGTCGTCTTCCTGCTGGGATGCTGCCCATTAGCATAAATCCAGACCACATCGCTTTGGGGCTTCCAAAGGAGCCTTTTACGCTAATGACATTAACAAATACAAATTCAGATAGCACCTTTTAACCTTATATGGCTTCTTTGTGTGTTTTATTATTACTAAACACAACTGTAATCACAATAACTACATGTCTGAAGAGGGCATAAAATTAGGATGTGGAAATACAGTGCATCGCCACAAACCCATGTCAGGCCAATCATCTTGAGCTTCAAGCCGTGGCAGTTGGGTTGCTGTTAATAATGCAAAATATAGCTCCATGACTCCTTACACTGAGGAAGAAAACATAACCAGCAAAGCCTATTTATTGTCCCTTTCTCTATTTGCTGTGGTCCTGTTATAGTGTTTTTGCCAAAGAGCTGTGATTGCCATACAAAAGGTGTGGCAGGATTTATTGCTGTAAGGAAACGATTCAGTGGAGGCTGTTGTGAATGGTGTTCTCTCCCATTCTCGATGTAAAACATACATGGTTTGGTGGCGTTTCTCCCTAACCCCCTACTCACTTTGAAAATTTTCTGATGACAATCTAGCAGACTAAATGCCGACCATCAGAACTTTTGTTTAATCCCATAATACGAAGCAGATTGATCCATGGCAGCCATGGGGAGCGACAGAGGAAAATAGGTAAGCACAGCAGGATGGATTTAGGTACCATCTGGCTTCAGGAGTTTTTTATTACCTGGCTTTTCTCATTTTCTCCAAATTACTTCTTCTGGGGAGGGATTACCTCCCTGGAAATCAGCTTACTTTGTAAGGTGCTAGAATACATACTAACATACTTAACTTGACGTGTTCACAGTTGATGATTTCCGTCTAGGAACTCACAGTTTGAATGGGGGTGCGAGAAAACTTATGGAAAAGTTTGGTTTTCTTTCACATAAAAAAACATCTATCATTTTGAACACTTTGTTAGAACTGTGCTTTTTGGATCAAATTTTTCCATCATTGTACTTCAAAACATTAGTTCCTACAAACTGAATCTGGTCCAGAAAAGGGAAGAGTCAGCAAATAAAAATATAGACGTTTCCTGTAATGTATTTCATCCTGGACATTAAGAAGTGAGTAAACTTTATAATGCCAAATTTAGAAGAACATAGACCCTGTTTGCCTCTTATTTTACCATGGTTGGTCCAGCACATTTTGATTAGCCAGGGATCATTCAGATAATCCTTTAAAAGTCTGGACAATTTCATTAGTCTTCAGGAGCCTCTTGGGCCCAACTTGTTGGTTTGCAAAGCACCAAAATCAGATCTTCAGGAGACCTGCAGTATGGTTTTGTTTCATGGGAGATAAAATTCTCACAGATAGGAGGGTTTTTCTACTGATGGCTAAGCTATCATTTGCCTGAGTGGAATACTTGAACCAGTCTTGACTGTACCAGTTCTTCCTGGATGCTGTTGTCTGCAGAACCACTTAATCCGGTATATAAACCTGATGGCGACCTCCTGCACAGCTGTGAATGTCATTTACCTTACACCTGCATTCTCAAGTGCCCATGATTTTATGGCAAAATAGAGGAAAAATGCCTCATAAGGATCTTGGGTACGCAAATCTTTGTGTTCACTTGTATATCAAAGCTGTTGAAACGGGAAGGTTTCATACGTATCCATGTTCCATGTCCCCCTGCCACATCTAGCATAATAACAAGAAGATGCAGTCCCAGAAACTGACAAAAATGCAAACCTCAAAGCTGCCAAATGAAGTAAATTTGTCAGAGAAGCAGTGAAAGCATCTGCAGGCTGAATCTCATGCATTTCCTAAGGAAGAGAATTCCACCAAACTGGGGCCAGGCACATTCCAGATGGCACAGATGGTTTAGCAAGTGACAGATTGGAAACAGAACCCAAATTATGAGCAAGTACATAAACAGAAATCAGAATTTCTCCAATAGGTAGGAGTCAAAGTCTGAAGGGTCTTCAGAAACAATAATAACATGTTAATTTTAAGCCTCAAAAGGTAGCGAAGTGCAATGCCTGACTAAAGATGGAAGATGACAAGTTGTGAGAAGAGCGCGCCACTTGTCAGGAGCTGCCAACTTTGGAGTAGATTCTTAACAAAACAGAGAGGCAGGAAATGGCCCCTCAAAATGCAGCTATAATCCAACCTGGGAACTACAGATCAACAGGTCATGGTTTTCTTAACTGGCTCATTGCAAAAGCTGGATGGGAAAAAAACCTACATTGTTATGTCTTTTTTTTTAATCAAAATGTAATTTTGACTGACTTGTCTGAGAGCCAAGTGATAGATGGATGAAAATATGCAAATCATAAAACCAGTAAGTACCCATGACCATGTGAAGAAAATGTGTGAAAGCAATAGGAGCAATGCAAGAAGAGTCAGAAGTAAGAATATTGCCATATCAATAGGGGAGGGAAGCAAATCACAGCAAAGCTAACCCTCAAAAGCAGCATATGGGGAAAAGTGAGAGGAATCTTAGCTCAGAGTTAAACAAAGACTGATTATTTTATACTCCAGTAATACAAGTCACCATATGTGCACTCTTTAAATTCAAGACAGCAGAAAATTTTAATTAATAGAATAATAATGCTAATTGCATTCTAGGGGCAGCATAGGAACTTATGAGTGCGAAAGTACTAATTATAGTTTTGTGTGTGTGTATGTATGTATGTGCAGAAATATATTTATACACAGACAGATAATATGTATGCATAAAATCTTCCAGCTGCGTCTCCTACTCTCTTTAAGCCATTGGTAATAAAGCCTCCAAACAGCCGTCCTCTTCGTGACAACACTGTCATCCGTTACTGATGAATCGCTGGATATTAAATGTAGGGTATGGTCCTTATTTGTGTGTGTGAACTGGTTTTGTGACTCAGGGAATGATTTCTGTAGAGGCAGAGTGATGGGGAGCATGCTGTGGAACTGGCATGCTCTCTCTTAACACCTCCTATACTTTCGTGGCATTATGGACAACGAATATTTTGCTGGGAAAAGGTAATAACAATAAAAGCAGTGGCGGTTTGGCCTTTCAGCCATGATAAGCTCTTCTGTGTGGTCCTTTGCCAGAGAGGCTGTGGATCTGCTCTCTCTTCCTGCTCTTTTTTGTGGAGCTGAGTATGTTCCACCTCCTAAAAACCACCAACAGCTACATACCATGAAGAGGCTGGAGTCCTTCAGGAATTACAGATACATTCCCCTTCAGTTTTAGGGCTGCAGAGCATCATTTAATCTGATAGGTTTTGTTTATGCTTTTGCCTGGCCAAATGCGCTAAATGCGCATCCCTGGGAGCCAGTTCAAGCTCTGGGTTTATTCTAGGAACTGTCTTACTGCAGTGATTGCTACATAGTACTCTGGTGCAAAGCTGTATCATAGCTCTCTGTCACTCAATGTCAGAAGCCCATTTTTTCAAACAGAGTATGTGTGACCTATGAACAGACCATAAAATGTCTATTTGAGAAAATTAAGGGTGGGGGAAAAATAAGTCTATTTGAGTTGAGCATTTTTGCCTGCTGGGCAGGCACATCACCTCCTTTTTCATCTTTTAATCTGCTCTATCTGTAACACCATCTCTGTACCGCCTCCCTGGTTTCTTATTTCCCTGTCAGTCTCTGCCCTGCTCCTTGCCCCACTGCCTTTCTGAATCTCTTTGATATTCAGATTGACTCAAATATGCTCTCAGATCAAGCAGTGGGGGGAAAAAAGCAGTAATTTAAGTCACAAAGGTCCATGCACATTATAAATCCCAGACAGGCACTAGAGGTTTCTGCCTCCCCTTCTAAACATCATCGGAATGTTTTCAGGGCCTGATGCCTCCTGCCTCCTCTGTTTTTCCTGAACAAGGGAGGAAAATCCCCCATGGGGAACACAGAGACCTCAAAGCCTCTTGTCTCCTCTGATGCACAGCACGTGCAGGTCGTGTGGGAAGGAGGGGAGGGAGCACTGCCAGAGGGGAGATGTGTGCTTTGCTCCTTGGGTGTAGGCAGCAAGGCTGCAGCTTAATGAATCAGCTTGATCTGAAGAGGGGCTCGTGCGATGTCCCTAATTGGATTCCTCTGAGTAACTGTAGGGCCTAGATCAGTGCCTGGGAGGTGAACATGGTCACAAATGTGAGAGTTGCTCAAAGGGAAGGAAAGGCACTGGCTGTGGTCACTACACCTCTGAGATGATTAAAGGGAAAAAGGCATCACTGTGTTCTCTGTTTAGAAAACAATGTTTAAAATCTTCATGTCCCTGTGATGAAGATGTGTCCACCATGATCTGTGGAGGTGGCAGTGTTCTTTCACTAGAGGGCCGTGACAACATGGGATGGGTTTTCACTAAGCAAGATCCACCAGGAAATGTTCCTGGTGGCTGGGAACTCCTGTGTTATTCCGTGGATGACCATGTCTTGTTCCTGCTGGAGTTGCTGTTGACTTGAGAGGAAACAAAGAGACAAACTGGGTTTCTGTGTGGACAGAAGGGTGGTTTTGCCAGCCCTGGCTTTGTCACAAACCAAAAGGAGTCTTCACACCAGGAGCAGATTATCTGACTTTGTTCCCTCTGTTATTCCCTCTGTTATGACTGTTAATTTTTTAAGTAATTTTGTTCTTTCCCTTTCCCAACTCCCCTTAAGATGCTTGATCCTGACTAGTACTTTCTCTCTGACCTCACAGTCTGTTGCCATGGAAATTCAGCTTTGGAACTTCACTGATGGATTAGGAAGAAGACAAAAGATAAACTGAGTAGGAAATGATCCTTCATTTGTGAAAAAGGCAAGACTTAGGTTGTGGCTGTACTGCTACCAAGCCTGACAAAGCCACTAGAAACAAAGTCCTGACTCAGGATTTGCTGCACCATGCTTGAGATCAGGCTCTGGCCCAGCTCGTGTATGACAGCACTGGGAAAGGGTATAACTGGCAGCCCAGTGCTGGAAAAGGGGTTCAGTCTGTGCCTTTGCCCACCACGGTCACGTCTCTGTGTCTGGCAGATGGGTGCCAAACCTTCATCAGTGTACAGGCCTCTGCTGGCAGCCAGGGCTGCAGTGGTCTGTGTGGCTGCAAATCCAACCCTGGATTTACACAAGCCAAAGCACACAAGGCTCCCTGAAATACCTGCATTTCAGTAGAAGGTCTTCAAGAAATCCTACAGTAAAAGGCTCTCTATTAGCAAGGCAGATGTCCACTGAATATTCTGGCTTATTGCACCTAACATTTGCTGTAGAAAATTGGCCTGCTCACCCCCAAGGGATTGCACGGTGATTTTGGTGGCTTTCCAACGGTGAGCAGTGCTGCTGCCTCCACACAGCACATGCTGCTGAGGAAGCGTGGGTCTGGCCAGGCATGGAGACATGCAGCTTTTAGATGAGCAGCTCCTGAGATCCCTGCAGCATCCAGGATGCTGGTTGACATTTAGGGAGAATCTGAGAACTTGCAGCATGTGCCCAGAGCACTGTATTGATGTCACTTTGCTGGGTGTGGGCCAAGCATCCAAAGGGCAGTGAGTTGGTTAACATGATAATCACGTTGCATCCCACTCTCTCTATATGACAGAGCTTTCCTTTCCTGTTCATGACGCTGCCACATTTTTCTCTGAGGGCAAATGTGAGTTAAGCAAAGTGGCAGAAAGGAAAGAGACGAGTCAGCCTTCATCAAAGGAAAAACAAAAATCTGTGGTGAGAAACAGTGATACTGGTGATGATAAATGTCAGGAGCAACTGCCACCACTGTGGGATCCATTCTGTTGTGTCTGCTAAGACTTTGAGGGCTGCAAACCCCAACTAAGCAATAAGCTGGAAAATTAATAACCCGATGAGGAGCAAGAAGGATGATTGGGGCTGGAGCACTTTCCATACAAAGACAGGCTGAGAACATCGGGGCTGTTGAGCCTGTAGAAGAGAAGCTGCGTGGAGACCTCAAAGCAGCCTCCAGTGTCTGAAGGGGGCTACAAGGCTGCTGGAGAGGGACTCTTCATCAGGGACTGTAGCGATAGGACAAGGGGTGATGGGTTCAAACTGAAACAGGGAAGTTCAGGTTAGATCTAAGGCAGAAGTTCTTCCCTGTGAGGGTGCTGAGGCGCTGGCACAGGGTGCCCAGAGAAGCTGTGGCTGCCCCATCCCTGACAGTGTTCAAGGCCAGGTTGGACAGAGCCTTGGGTGACATGGTCTAGTGTGAGGTGTCCCTGCCCATGGCAGGGGGTTGGAACTGGATGACCTTAAGGTCCTTTCCAACACAAACCATTCTGTGATTCTATGTTATCCTAAGAATTTGCCAGTATTGTCAGCCCTGAAATGACCTCCACTTTCCTCCTGCCTGGCGTTTTCCTTCCCAAAGAGAACCTTATCATGTAGGTGTCACCAAGGTCCTTTTCCTGTGTTTCCTGCAGGTGTGGAGAGACGACTCTTCAGGAGTCTCCAGCCATACCTGCTTCTCCTGGGTTTGTGCAGGCTGAATTTGATGGTGTTGCTTTGAGCTTGAGAAAAGGGCTTTCAGATGCTACATGCCTGTACTGGGCTTAGGCTCATGGAAACTTGCTCCTGGCTGCTTCTTCTGATTTGTTGGTTACAGCTTGGCCTTATAAACAAGGCAAGCAGAGCATAGGGAAGAAAGAGGGCCATGATGTACTCACCCACCCAATTTCTTCTTTGTCAAACGGATGACATTAGAATTGTAGAATCACAGAATGGTTTGGGTTGGAAAGGACCTTAAGATCATCCAGTTCCCACCCCCTGCCATGGGCAGGGACACCTCACTCTAGACCATGTCACCCAAGGCTCTGTCCAACCTGGCCTTGAACACTGCCAGGGATGGGGCAGCCACAGCTTCTCTGGGCAGTTAACCAGGAATTCTTTGCTGTTGAGTCAGACGTTGTAGTAACATTGCTCATGCAATACCTTGCTCATGCCATACATTTCCCATCATCAGTCTGAAATGGAAAACTGATGGGTACGGTATTTGGCTGGCAAAGCTGTAATGTCACAAGCTGAACCAGAAGCACTTTCAGCTCAGTGGCAAAGTCCTTTCTTAATGTAGCTATACAATACTTCAAAAATATTTGCAATGGATTTATTTCCAGTTGGATCTAAATCCTCCAGCAAACTCTAGATTTATTACATCTGTGGTGTGTAAAATACCTTCTTTATACCTCACATCACCTTCCTTTCAAACCAGATGGTACTTACAGTTTATGGAATACTACATTACAGTCATTTACCATCATACATATTGTGTTCTTCTATGGCATTAAATGTTAAAGGACACCTTTCTGCCCTATTTGAAAGGAGGGGGAGAGTAGAAAACCCATGTATTAGCAAAATTGCTGTCATTTATTTCATCACATCAAGGCAAGTGTGGTTGAACTAACCAATCCATTACAAGAGAGGTAATACATCATTCATTATTTGCTGCTTACTATGGCAAGCCACTGGGTCTGCACATATAGACTTATGGATTTGGTATGTGGAAAGCTATAATGAATGTGCAGTTGTGATGAGCAAAGTTAATGCTAATATTTACTGCTCTACAGTGGCTGCCATGGACCAACTGTTTCCCCCTCCCTGCCTATTTGCCCCACTCTGTACATGCAGGGAAATGTTCCATCTATTTAATTTCCATCCCAGCTATCCCTCAGTGGCACGCTAGTCAGCTGAGGCTCCTGCCCTTTAGCAGAACAGAAACAGAACAGAAACCTGAGGGAGGTTGGTTTGCCAGGCTGCTCTGCCCTCATGTCTTTGGCTGCTCTTATGCCTGTGCGTGAGGGCAGCTGCAGAAAGATGCTGGCTGTGTGCTTCTCTCCCCACCAGATATCGTCATCAAATCTATTGAATCAACTGGAGGATGTCTGACTGCAAAGCAGCAGGGAAATTTGGCACCAAATATTTTGAACTATTTTAACAACATATCTTATACTGGTGGATATATATTATGCTATTTATTTCTATATCTGCATACATACAAAGGAGTGTATGTAGTAGATAGGTAGGTAGGTAGATGGATAGATAGATAAACAGAAAAACAGATGTTACTGTATCCTTAAAAAGCCAGCTGGTTGCAGCACCTTGTAATTAATCCTTTTATTTAAGCCCCTGACCCATTCATTGCAGGGTCAGAGTGGGGCATAAGTGGGATGGATCATCTGTGTCTTGTGCCACTTTGGGCAAGAGGAGTCCAGGACACCATGGGGACACAACAGGCTCCATCCCTGTGCTCCCAGGAGTTTCAGACAGCCCTTCTGCAGCTTCACAAGAAGGTTCCTTTGTCAGCTCCTGAAAAGGGAGGGGCAGGCAGAGCAGCACATCAGACATCAAGGCTTGGGTGGTTTTCCTTGTCTTCCCTAATGTTCCTTTGCATGCAGCCTCTGAGGTTCCTTTTGAAGAAAACAAGAAATGTCCACATGATGTCCAAGCCTAGCTCTTCACAGTTGCTTGTCTATCCATACAACAGGGCATGCTTGAGGTTTGGTGTTTTAGTTCCTGGACTCATTAACTACATGTTCAGGAAGTTGATCCATAAACCAAATTAACACTGAGTGATGCACCACACTCCCTGTGGTGTGGACACCATTCCTGTACTCTTAGTGCTGCAGTCTGGACAGCAAGAGCACGCTTCAGAATTGCTGAGTCCTGGTCAGAACATACAGCTACTCCCCATGCACATCCCGGGCAGTTGAGCCTATACTAAATCACCTGCCCATTGGAAAGGCAGGGAGAAACGCGTGGCCACCTGCCCGTTAAACATCACTTGTTTTATATGCAGTACAAGAAAATCCAGTGTATTCTCTACTGGGATATATCCCACAATACTGCTCACTGCTTGTCTCTTCTCCTCCCTAAAATCTATCTGATCTTCTTTTCCCACTTTAAAAATGCCTTTTTTTTTTAGTTAAAGAAAAAAAAAAAGGTACTTCCTCATCTCTTGTCCCCCAAGTCCCTGGGCAAGATTGTATCTGCTTTTCTTCTTTAATTTTTGTTACTATTGTATTATATCATCATGTTCAGGGTTCAGAATGTTTTTCCTAATTAAATTCCCCTGTTTTCCTGACTGCTGATTTGCAGATGCTTTATAAGTACTATTATTCTATTATTTTAAAATAAGAATGCTGCATGTTCACTGGAAGCCTGAGTGGTAAACCTGCTATTAACTCATCTCTCCACCTCTCAGCATTCCCACGCCAGCCACATTAGCATGCACCTTGAGGAGCAAAGCTCCATAACTATGCACACCCTGTAAGCCATTTCTACAGAGGAACAGCTTCACTATTACACTTAATTTCTCAAAAGAGCCAAAAGATAATGGGTCCAAATCTGCCTTCAGCTCTGCTTCTGTAACTCCTGTGACTTCAGTGCATCACAGGTGCCTCGTGGAAGGGCAGATCCTGCTCTCCCTGGCATCTTTTTATGTTCTGATCATTGTCACAGCACCAGGGGGAGATAGAACCTGATGGGGAATCCTGATGGCACAGGAGGATTATTCAAGCTTTTTTTCTTAGAAGCATGAAATGGCACCTTGAGAAATTCCTGTCTTCTGCCCACAGCGCTTGCCCTTGATCATCACCATAATGCTGGTGAACTAGATATGGGCATTTTTGTCTCAGTATTTCTATTCTTGCCAAGAGAACTTGATCAGGAGCAAAACAAGTCATTCATGGCTCACTAGAGCAGTGAGTGGTTGCAGCTTTTGACAGCGTGACAAGTGAGTAATAACATGTTTTCACGTGGTAGCCCCATGTGATGTCCTCAGTGTCTGCATGCTGTACTAGATGCCCTGTCCCAGGGAATGACATGTGAAACAGGGTACTTAAGTAGTGTTCCATAACCACTGCCTTTGGCTGAGGAAGCGCATGCACTTAGGCTGGTCAGAAGGTTTTCAAGTGCACATAATTTTTAGCAAAAAAGGGACTACTCCCACTAAACCAGCTTTTCTTGTCAGTCTGTGCATCTTACATGCAACAAAGCAAGCTGGTTTTTAAGCACCAAACTCAAAATTCTCCTTCAACTCTCCATTATGAGCATTTGGAGTTGGGGCTTTTGCTTCCAGTGGCTCAAAGTTTTAACAATCTACTTTGCTCTTATCAAAGCTGCAGAAGACAAGCATGGGTGCAGGTGTTCATCAGAGAACGGATGGACAACTACAGTGTCTCTGCAATAGCTAAAGCAGTGAGGGCCCCTCATCCAGTTGACATGTCTCAATGTGAAAGCCATAGATATATTGGATGATGATAAAACCTTTGTGAGCAGCAGTGTGGGTCCTGCTCATGCAGTTCCAGTTGCAGCCTGGGCTGCAAGGCTGAACTTGAAAGATGGGGCTGCCAAAGCAGGCGGTGAGCAAGGATCTGGGTGAAGTCTTGCCGAAGTTCCCAATAGTCACCATGGCTGGGTTCCTGTCTGCCAAACATAAGAAACATGTTAAAATTACCCTAAACAGCCTATGATTATCTAATGCTAAGAGCAAAAATGTCTCTTGCAGGAAAGAAGAAAGCCACGGTCCCACTCAGGAGCATGTAGGCTCTTAGAAAGCTAATTTATGATGGAGGCGTGGGAATTGCTAATCACTCCTGTGGAAACAAATCGCTGTTACGGCTTCGGGTTGATTTTACCCCCATTTTCCACTTGTTCCTAATTTTCTCAAGCAGGTTCCTCGGGGGGTGGCAGTGTACTTGGCCTCAGCCTAAAGGTGACTGTTTTGAGAACTCTCAGCGAAAATCAGACTGTCTGTTTTTACGATATGTGGGTGTGAAAAGAAACCAGCTATTCCTATTCATTCTGGCTGCAGCTTCTCTGCCCTCCTAACTCAGGAACAGCTGATGCCAGGAAATCTGAACTTGTTTTATAGTGCTTGGTGATGAAGGAGAAAACAGAAGAAAATCAATTCAATATCGCTGGAGTTGGGAGCAATTCAAGTCAAAGGCCAAATTTGGTGTTGAAATACAGCAGTGCAGCCCCACTGAAACACCAGCCTGAGGGCAGGACTGATATTGGCATTTTGTACATATTCATGAAGAAGTTTGTTTTTCCGAGAATGTTAAACAGGGTGAAAGGAGGGATGTCAGGTTTATTTGCCCAAAAGGCCCAGTTCCAGCTCTAATGCGAAACCATGGGCTGAAGTATAAATAATGCTCATTCGGCATGGAGTAAATACCTCAGCCATGTCAACAGGAGGTTTGTGCAATGATAAGAAATAGGATTTGGCCACGTGTAGCAGTTAACCTTTGCAGATAACATTATTCTGGACATACTTCTTGTATCCAGTATTGCTTGGTAGGAAAATAGGCATTCTCTGCCATTTTCTATTCCTATTTTTCTGTTCCCCTTTTTCCTTCCTCTGTCTTTCTCTCTACTCCCTGTCTGAGGGCATCTCCTTTGTCCTTCCTTCTTCCTTTCCATCCTTAAAGCAATGCTCTAGGCCTGCTATCTGCAAGGGTTTCTCTTAATGTCTTCCCCATTCTAGAGAGTGGTAGTTAAAGAGTTAATGCTGCCATTTAAGTGTCAGTTTGGGGCTTCGACTTGATATGTTGGTGACAGGAGAGACAAACTTCTATTTCTTAGAAACCCAGAACACAAGTAGAGATTACATCTCATCAGAATGTTGTGGGATCGGACACATAAATCCGTTGAGAGGGTTGGAACCAGCCTTTGACTTGGGCTTTTCATTGAGCGAATTTTGTGGTTTCTGTCAAGCTGAGCCTTTGCGTGAAACTCTACGTGAATTCCACATAAAATTCCACCAAATCTGCCCCTTCAAATAAGCTGCTCATCCCAAGAAAAATCACTGTCAGCTGTAAATGGTTAAAGGGAACAAACATGTTAAAACCCCTTAAAGCCACAGTGTATTTACAGAAAGTGAATCTTTCCAGTCCCTGCCTGTTACTGGATTGTCATGTGCTGCATCAGGCAAACTGCAGATGAATGGTAGGTAGGAAATCGAGTCTTCCTACTCCTGAATCATCACAAGAAGCCTCCCCAAATGGCCTAGCCATCCCCTGACATCTCTTGATGTATTCTCTGCTTGGTCCAGCAGCCATGTGCCTCAGCAAGGCCCTCCAGGTCTAGCTGAGGCTGACATGTCAACCAGGGCTCTCATCTCACGTTCACAATGATTTCACCTCTTGGAGTCAGAGCCTTCAATCCTTAACGCCTGGTCTGAGCTTCAGCTGTCATGACATACATTTAGAGTTAAGCAAATGTGATTGTGGCTTCACTTTGCATAAGCAGGCATCCTTTAAAATGGATTTATCTTTGTAAGCTGTATGCTGTGCATACATGGTAGCAGATTTTGCCATATGTCGAGATGATTCCTCCATATGAGACATTTTTGCCTAGGGTCTGTAAGAGAGACTACCAAGGAGCCTCACAAGTCTGGGTTTATATCTCCTGTCCCAGTGGTGACCACACTGTGTGGACACTTCAAACCACCTCATCATGCTCTATCTGATCCGTGGTACTGTCTGTTTTGGGCAGTCTGTGTCAGTAGTTTTTTCTAACTTCCAACAAATGAAAGTCCTTGATGCATTTAGTGGAAGAGGATCTAAATTAGAAAAGGTTGCATTTTTTCCGTTTATTGATAAAAAGAAGAACAAATAATCAACATGAAATATATATTCATGATATATATGATACGATTTCTAATACCAGCATTAGAAATGACACTGCTATGCCCAGCCTTATTCCCCCACAATGGCTCCTACAGCATGCCTGTGCCTGTGGGGACACAGAAGGGACGGCTTGTCAGTCCAGAGGTTTCATCTTTGGACAAGAAGACGCAGCATAATCATACACACATCACAGAAAGACATGTAAATGTTTATCACTAGCATCCGGTAGGAATGGATTTGCATAACTGCCATCAGCAACTCTTACTCTGTGGAGGGCGTGTTAGAGCATATTCATGCCTGGGAATGAATGGAGAATACAATTGGTTATTTTGTCCTAAAAATATTATTCCTTTTCTCCCTTCTCCTTCTGTCTGCCCTTTCCTCCTCCCCCTTTGCAATCAGAATGTTTGTTTAAGGCTACTAGCTAACCAGCACTGTCTCAGGAGAGAGGTGTAGGGAGAAGCATGCACTGACACTAGCCTGTTAATGAACTGTGCCACTGCGATGAGGCTGGAGCTTTGGAGGGCTTCTCTGCACTGCTGGCTGTTAGCGTGGTGTAAAAATGTCATGAAATGATAAAGTACACTTGGCCTTGCAGCTTTGCAGGTACAGAGCCAGCCAGCATGGCTCCAGGCTGTGGGTTTGGGTTTCACTGGGGCCAGACGACTCAAATGAGCTGAGGGTCTGGTCCGTTGCTCTGAAGTGCCTGCAAGACGGTCAAGCGTATGTGTTGCCCGCGTCAGGAACTGAAAATGAAGGGATGGGTGGCGCCTGCTCACACTACAAGTCCTGCTGCTCGGTTGCTTCCTGCCTGCCTGCCAGACTGCCTCCCTCTCTCCCTCCATCCCTCCCTCTGTCCCACTGGCTCTTTACCTCCATCTCTTCTGGAAAAGTTAACACTCTCTAGAGTTAAAAAGACTGGAATCATGCAGGACAAGTTTTAGCCTGTTGTAGAAAAAGATCTGAATCTTTACTAAAACTTAAAGGATTTTAAAGAATAATTTCTACAGCAACCTGCTGGTTTCATCCCTGCTAAGATTTTCCCATGATTTTTCTCCCAGGCCCCCAAATGGGCTTCATGGCAGCACATAGGAAGACCCTGGTGCTATGTGCATCTGATGTTCCTGGCCCCAGAGCTTGTGATGCCCTCTCTTTCCCACTAGGTCATTGTTGTTCTGAAGCCACAAAGAGAGCAAGATTGAAAGCGTTTCTCTTTCAAGCAGCAGTGAAGCAGAGTAGCTCTCTGCAAAGTGACTCAGCCTGCCCTTGGGCACTTCTCTTTTCCAGAAACCAAGAGGCAGAGCTTTCCAGCTGCACCCTTTCCCCTTCATCGTCATCCCTGTCCTTGCATCCCCTCATCCTCATGCACTCGCATTTGGGCCTGTGATAGGCAAGGTAACTCAGTGCTATGCGGACAGTCCCCCTGTATCACAAGGGTCTTGCTGAGGGAGGTCGAGCTCTCTCTGAGCCTCCAGAACCACTTTAGAGGTGACTGGGCAATAAAGAATCAATAGAAATCTCCTGCTCAGATCAAAGTTTGGTGTCATTTTGCTTTCCAACAATTCTGCGTGATGTTTCATTTTGAAAAATACAGATTTATTTTGTTTTCAGGGATCCTTTTTAAAATAACTCCTAAGAATTGTTGTCATTATGTTCACTTTTTCATCACTCTCTGCCAAGAGTGGCCGCTCCAGTGGTAAAAGGCTGTTCGTGAGACCCTGATGAACGAGCAGAGACAAGCACTTGCTCTGCTTCAGTTCAGGGCTGAGCCTTCTGAAACATTGCTCCTTCTCCTCCTGTCTTCTGGAAATATCACATCTGGACTGACTCCAAAACTGAGAAGTTTTAGCCCAGTTAAATCATTATTGTGACAGTTCAATGTCTTTTAAAACCACAGGCTTATTAGGGAACCATCATTTTGGTCGGTGCCTTAAGTACGTTCTTCCCTTTTGCCATCTTGTTAGTCCTTTCTAAGCTATTCCACATACATTTTTAACATGTGCCAAAGGTTTTATATATAAAAAGAGGGAAAGTTTGGAAACAGCACTGGGTAAGTTAGGTAATGTGATGTCATTTCAAGGAATAAATCTATATTTTTTTTCTCCCTACATGTTATGTGCCACGTAGCTTGGAAGCTCAGTTAATGCCTTGGACACATGCATGGTAGGTAGATGATTTTTCAAGAGCCATGCTGAAAAAGCAAAGCAGCCAAGCGTGAGCCTAGTGTGAAGAGTTACACAGCTTTTGACTTCAGTTAGTTACTAAACCCAAAGATGAACCTGACTGTAGAAATTACACATCTCAAAAAAAGCCCTGTAAAGCTCCCGAGGCCCTGCTGATACTTCTGAAACATTTGTGTCTTGCTCAGTGTACTTTTTCATAATTACTAGTATATGGATTTGTATTGTTCAAAGCCCTAACAGGGAATCTGCTGTGATGGATGTGCAATAAAACAGAACTAATTGGAAGCATTAATTTAGACAGAGGCAGAAGTTGACACGGAGCTCCGAGTACGAGATGCTTTATATCGCCATAGCAAGTACACAGTGTTTGCTGGAAATACGCAAGCTCAGATCACACCATCTTCACGAACAAATTGTTGCAAATTGTTGCTGTGTCATTTTTTCCTCTTTTTGTTTTATTTCTCTCCTGAAATATATCTTGGACCCAAGGTCATCTTAAGGACATAGTTGTAATGCAATAGAAAAGTTGCTGTAGGTGCTGCTGTGTTTCTGGCAATGTAATTGACAGTGAAGGAGCAGGCAAGAGCAGCTCCCAGCAGGGACACTATTGAATAAATATAATAAACACGGCAGAATGGGAGAGTAATGCATCTGCATAAAAAACTGCATGCTGTATGTCCCCTCAAAAATATTCTGTGCTTTAGGCCTGTAACAGCAGAGGTTCATGTTGATTTTGCTGCTCCCTCTTGCTTTATCTGCCTGCTCTCACCCTGGTCCTGGTTAAGGGTTGATCGTGTGTGATGCTTTTGGCACATGGGTGATGCCACCAACATCGGATGGAAGCAGCTCTTGTTCCAGTGCCCAAAACAAGAAGTCAAATTCTGACTGCGTCAAAATACAACCTTATGTGTGTTTTTTGTTGTCTGAGCATTTCAACCTTAGTTCATGCCAGATAACTTGGGTTTAGCTGCAATATACAAGTTGCTGTTGGTGAATAATCTTGGGCCAAGCAGCTGTTTTCTGCGTCTTTGGTGTGCAAGCACTTGAATTTTATTTAAATCACCTATTTGTCTGAAACACTGATTTCCAACAAACCAGGTAAAGGGGGGAATTAAGCACCCAAGCACTGGTTGTGCTGAGCTGTCATGATGGCTTCAGGTGACCCACCCAGCACCCAGATTTGAAGAGAACAAAAGATGAGCCTCTCCATTCCTTTGACTACTCCTTCCAGTTCTTATTGGATATAAATCTTCAGATTATTTCTCACTTCTCATTTGGTCATTGGTCTTCAGTTCCCAACCATGTTTTACTTCTGTTGGTTATCACAGAATCACAGACTGGTTTGGGTTGGAAGGGACCTTAAAGCTCATCCAGTTCCAACCCCCTGCCATGGGCAGGGACACCTCACACTAGAGCAGGTTGCTCCAAGCCCCTGTGTCCAACCTGGCCTTGAACACTGCCAGGGATGGGGCAGCCACAGCTTCTCTGGGCACCCTGTGCCAGCGCCTCAGCACCCTCACAGGGAAGAACTTCTGCCTTAGATCTAACCTGAATTTCCCCTGGGTTCCTTTATTTCTGTGTTCTCCTCTCAGAGTCCTTTGTATGCTGCATAGTGTTACTGATTGCAGAGGAATTGTCCTGGATTTACACCAGTGCAGCAGAAGCTACCATCTGGCCCAGTGGACTTTTCCTGACACTGCTATCTGTGGTCCTGGAATTGGTCCCTCAAGCAAGCTTTCTGTTATTTATTTCCATGCAGTCCTTTCAACTCATATTGAATGGGGCTGAAATTCAGCAGTTTCTCTTAAAATTATGTCCTTCCTATAATGCTTCTTGATATTCCTTCCTGTCAGTGTCCTGACCTTTACTAAGGCTGTTGCTAATATATTCTCTTAGCCATGGTAGTTAATGTTAATGCAAAGACTAATGTTCTCCTGCAGCTTTAACGCTGATGTGCCACACTTAGTGCTCTGTCTCCAAACAGAATTGCTTTCCGATATTGCACTTTACTGTGGGAATAATTCTACTGCTTGGGTACAATGACAGCTGAGAATGCTTAAAAAGGGAGAGGGGAGAGAGAGGAAGGGGAAAATGTAATAAGGCAAAAGTGTGACAAGACACTTATGTCAGTATTATCATTGCATTTCATGGGAATGTAACATGTGACTGCCACACAGCTCTTGCAGCATCTGTCTGTGGAGGACCCAGAGTGATGTTTAATTGTGGTTCATTCAGAATGCTTCAACAGCAAGTTCTTGTCGTCTTAGGCATTTCAGCCACTGACCTTGGTTCATGCCAGATAACTTGGGTTTAGCTGTCAAAAACCAGCTAAACCCAAGTTATCTTGTCGTTTGTCATTAGCCCTGCTGCGCCCTAGTTTCAAGGTTATGTTTTGTATATGCATTAAATCCAGACCAAGGAAAGCCTGGATCAGAGCAGTGTAAGCAGTAAAACCGTGTTATTAGCTATTTCAGAGATGAATTTGTCTTTCCAAATGCACCACTGGGTACATTTGCAGTTGCATCATTTCTGAGGAAACAACCCTCAGCTGTGTTTGGAGTTTGTTGCTGACGCATCAGGAGATCTCAAGCCCTCCCTGGGCCCCAGGCAGTCACACATATTAAGGGCAGTGCAGCAAAGCCAGGTGCTACCACTGAGGTGGGCACTGAAATCAGATGTTTCCATTATATGGCTGGCATTTGTGCACTTCCACCAGGAAACAAATCAATAGCCTTCGAGAGTAGAGCAGTCAGATCACAGGGCTAGAGACACATCACACAGCAAAGCATTAGGACATTGCTCCTGGGATGGTTTCTCAGCGTGGGACACCCAGGCTGCATGTTTGCTGTAAAGGCAGAGGTGTCTAAGCATGGGGTGCTCTCTGCTGTGCAGCATCACACAGCCACTGTGTTCCTGGAGCGGAGATGGTGCAGGGGAAAGGTAGGAGAAGAGCTGACTCCAGCCCCCATCAGCAGTAGCTGAAGAGTTAAGTACCACACTTTGGGAACTGTGTAATAACCTGACTGAAGTGAAATGAAATGAGGCTCCCAGTGTAGCTGCTGGAGGGGAAAGCAGAGAGATAAGATGACCACATCATATCACCAACAACATAACTGGTATTAACGAAACAGAAGTCAAGGATGGATGAACCCTGAGGCTGAGCTAACTTTCACATCGAGAGAAGATCCCTGAAGGGCTGTGTGCTGACAGGGCAACACGGAAAAGCTGGTACGTTTAATCTCTTCACAAGGGCTGTTGTGTGAATAATCAGAAGTGGTTAGGGTTGTCAGTCCAATTTCCTTCCAAAATAGAATTAAGTGTGGAGGTGATGACATGTCAGGAATGAGTGAAGTAGGTTCTCTTCTGAATATAGTTAGAGGCTGGTGGAACCAGAAAGGAGAGACAAATAAAATATCTTACTTGTGAGAATAATGCTGCAGTAGGGGTTATGCTTATTATTATTATTATTACTATTATTCCAAACAGTGATTCTATGTTAATGGTGCAAAGAAGAGCATATGGCAGTGCCAGCCTGTCATGTTTAAGGCAGGATGAAATTGATGACCTGAGTCCACTATGAACACTTAAACCATTGAATGTAAATGATATTTCAGATACGCAGTAGTTTCCTATGAAAAGACAGGACTATGAAAATAAAGGACAAACACATGTTCAAGATGACCCTCTGACGTAGTGCACACAAAAGAGACTATCCATATGGAAATGTGAAACATTTTACTTTGCTGTGTAACTGCATGCATGCTGAATAGGAAATATGAATAGCAGAAGTGAACTGCAGAGTTGATAGAGCATATTTTTATAAAGTGAGATCCTCTTCCTAACTTCATATGTCTTTCCAACTTGAATTACTGATCCCCTGACTCATCAGGTATGCCGCAGCCCCATGCCATCTCATCCTTACGGTTTTTGCATATGATATTGCATATCTCCACCTGGTGAGTCTAATGCAGGAGCAGTAACACCGAGTGAAATATAAGCAGCAGAGTCCTACTCTCATTAGCAGAAATTATATCCTGCTACTGCAGTGACCTTACTTATACGAACATATGATTTACAACACCAAGTTGGACCATTGTTCCTTCCAGACCAATACCCAGCTTTTGAAGGATGGCAAAAAACCCGTATTTCAGTCTAATGGAGCAAAACCCCCTTTCTTCATCTCTGCAGTGAGCAGCTGATGCTTCCAGAAAAGGAATTTGATCTTTCCCTTTTATCTTTGTATGTCATAATGCAACCTGCACCCCTGACCCACCTGAGTTTCAAGCACGTACCTCCAGTTTTTGACCCCCTTGGGCCATCAGCAGACCTCATGAAGAGCTGCTCATGGAGAACCCACGTGGCTCGGTGCAGCAGGGCCATGGTGAGCATCCAGGTTATTCTGAAATCAGCTTTAGCTGGAGCCAGGTTCAACTCAGGACAGCTAAAAGGCAATACAAGCTTTTGTTCCAGAAGCCAAATGAAAGTTGTCGCTAGTCTATAGAAGAATGAACAGAAATGAAAAGTAACAGCTTGCTGCTTTCCTTAGCAACCTGACATCCACTCCAGAGGTTTTGCTAGCCCTGTATAATCTAGCAGATAATAAAAGCAGCACATTACAGCCTTTCCGGCTGGTTTATATATAACCTTATATCCTCAGGCTGTGCTCACAGAAGACAATCTGGACATGGAAACTCTCACTACTTTTTATAGCCCAAGTCCACCTTGGGGATTATTCCCATTCCAATCTGACACTTTATACTCACAAAGCCAGTCCCCCATACTGGAAATGCTGACTCCCTGGATCCCGACCTGGTTTGGTTCTTACTTGCCCAGATGATAAACTGTGAATAACTGCATAAATCCCCTCATTTGCTTACTCTGAGGCACAGTGTCCCTTTTGCTTCAACTGATCCAAAACTCAGAGTAAAGCTTTCCTGCAGGTGAACATAATGGTTACTTTCTAATTGCGTGTTACCTGCTCACATAACAAATCGGTGCAAGCTCTTCATTACAAGCTCTCATTGGAGATCAAGCACAAGGGTAGCCAGGCACTTGGAGGTAATAATGTGTTTGAAGGAGGCATAAGTAATACATCATCCAAATTACTTTCAATGAACAGATGAAATGAGTGCAATACCTTCAGGGTTTGTAGAAGTTAGTCAGCCTCTGCCTAGCTATAACATCCCTTCTGGCTGTAGCATCAACATCTCTGCACCTGAAGCTGGAGAATTGAAGCACAGCTTTTGCAAATAGAGAAAAAAAAAGGCCTGAATTGTTGCAGCAGAGGGATCCATGAGTAGGGTGCTTTCCTCTGCCTCTTGGCCAGTCGTCATACAGTGTGTTGCAGTATTTGCAATTAGCCATGGATCAAAGACAGGCAGAGGGATAGACAACCTGTCCCTACAAATGTTTCCTTAGAAAAAGCAAGCTAAAAATGTGCTGTAATGAAAGAGCATTCTGAGTCTAGAAGAAGTGTCCTGATTGATAGGTGAGTCAGTGTAAATTAGGGCTGGAGGCTTAATCCTGAAGAAATTAGGTTTGGAACAGCTGTATCATCTGGTGCTGGAATCAAAAGCCTCTGACTTGTTTACCTCCAGATGCAAGGGGGAGGGTTTTGAAAGGAGTGTAGCAGGTCCAGGAGCTGTGGTTGTCTGGAAAAGGCTTGTGCATGAAGCAGCGGCTCCTGCTTCCTCGTGCTACTTTCCAGGCGCCAGACGTCTTGCCTTGCATGCTGTTTCTTTGAGAGGTAGCAGCTCCTTGCTTCATCTGAATTAGTGCTTGCCCACTTACCCTCTAATATGGGAAAGAAAAATGCTTCCTAGTGCATTACCATGGAAGGGCTGCTCTAGTCCACTCTTCATGCCAATGAAGTGTTGTTTTTTAAGGCTTGTCGTGTGGTGTTCAGGAGAAACTGGTTCTGAATGGCCAAAGCAGTAGGATTTCCTGTCCTGGAAGGTAGTGCAATAGAGAGACTATATTTCACCTTTTCAAACATCACTTTTATTTATCCCTTTTTTGTACTAAACGAATCCTTGCTTTGCCTTATGATGATGCCATGTAAACAGATGGAGGGATACGAGGTGGGATTCATCTCACCTAATTCTCATCACCTGAAAGCTGGACATCTGGTTAAAGCTCATCATCCTCTATGTGACCTCTTGTTAATGGCAAGAGAGGAGCCTCTATGTCAATAGTAGTCAATGTGTGGATGGGGTGAATTGCCTGCCAGAGCCACAGCTACTTCAGGCTAAACATGTAACTTTTACATATCTGAAGTTACTCACTGCTTTGGGGAGTTGTCAGAAACCTTTTGAAGATGGCTTTGAATCCTCCTTTCCCCCTTCTTATCGTTGCTTGTTAAATGGGTACCCTTGCTTAAGTCAGCATCTGTGGCACCAACTACATCCTCTCTTTGGTGAGATCCTATTTTAAGCTTTCTATCAGAGGCCACAGCTATTTGTGTCATTGTCAAAACTCTTCAAAAGGTCCGGTGGCATTGATGGGAGGTCTCTTAGAAGCCAAAGGTTCTGCAGTAACATAAATAGGATCAGCAGCAGTAAGTGCAGGTGAAAGAAAAGCCAGCTGCACATCCTTTCTGTCTCCCTTGGCAACAGCATCCTGCCAACAAAAACTGCTGCCAAGTAAAGGCTGGAAAGGAAGGGATGTGCATTTGCAAAGCTGGGGCTGGACAAGCCTTGTGTGAGGGGGGAGCTGTCAGACCAAGGAATACTCATATGCTTTTAAAAGGATCTTTGGTTTGTTCCATGTGTTTTTGGACAAGGGAATGCACAGATCCTCTGTTGTTAAAAAGGGTTTTCATCTGAAATTCCAAACGATGGTCTCTGCAGTTTTGAGCCATATGTTTCCATCCATGACAGCACACAGGGAAGAAATCTGTGTGAGTTACTACTTACAGATGTGGCGAATCCTCCAGCAAAGGTTAAAATACGTGGCATGGTTCTCTTGTTATGCCAGCTGCAGCTTCGTGCTAAATCATTGTTTCAGCAGCAAGCTCTTCATCAGCCCTGAGCTCCAGAAAGTGCTAAACAAGCTGATATTTGTAAGGACCATTTATTTTATAATGCACTAAATATCCTTATTTAGAAAAACCTTCAGACTGGAAACAACAAGCAGGAAAAGTGAACTGCAGATGGGAAGGAGAAAAGAACCGTCAGCATGAGAGCACAAAAATGCAAAGCAGATCTCAGATTATTATTTGCACTTTGTCTTTCCATATCCTTCATGAAATGATTGTGGCTGTGAAAACAGAGCTTGTATAACTAAGAGTAAGATATGCTTGTGATATAATATATACACCTGCCTAGCCTTCCTGTTAGGGACTTCAGTCAGCACTGGGGTCACTGTTGGAGGCCCCGTAGCTGCTATGGGCCCGAACTCAAACCTATTGTCACAGGATCATTCCTGTCTGATTCAGCCACAGCATCAAAAAAGAAGTCTGGCTGCAACATGCTTGTATCAAGACCTGAAAACAGGAGGATCTTCTCACCTAGTATGATAAGAGTGAAGAAGGAACTGGCTTTTCTCTCTAGCAAAATACTAGGAATGAATTTTGTGGGGACTCCATATAACAAGCTGCTCGGGCTGTTGCAGCACAACAGGGGCTCTGAATCAAAGCCTGAGTGGTGGGGATTGCCCTGGGACTCCTGGGGGATCCCCACGCTGCTCTCAAGAAGCCCCTAACTTGTTGCTCTCGCACCATTTCCCTTTTGAGGGTTTGGTAGCTGGCTGCACAGGGCACGTTTGTGTGCTCTTCAGGCAGTGTGTTCTTCCAGACACCCAGCTGTGCCAGAGAGACAGGGGAAAAAGAAGAAATGGAAAAAGAGAGGTGGGATTATGGCTTTAAGAATCACAGGATCTATGGACATCTTTACAGCCAATTCACCACTGAGGAGTGAAGAAATCAAATACAGATCATGCATTTCAATGCCAGAGAAGGAGAGAAAGATGATCACTATTTCATTCCCCATATTTCCCTCTGACAGGAATATTAATATCATTAGAGGTAATTGAATGAAGTGGGAAGTCTGGTGGAGGCACAGAAGCAGGAGGTAGATGTGTGAAAGCCATCCACACACAAAAAGCTGGAGGGAGGGCATGCTGCCTTGGAATGAGGACTGAGCAGCCTCCCAAGGGCGTGCAGCTGGGGTGCTTGTGGCTGTTTTGTTCCCAGAGAAGGAGCACTGCCAGCAGTCCTCTGGCATCTGAATAGACCCATGTCAGACAAACTGTATCTGGACTTGATGGGAAACCAAGCTGGAATACCAAGCAGCCTGTGGATCTGCTGGCAGAGAGGGGGTCTGGCTCAGTAAGTAATCCTGCCTTGTAGTAGCAAAGGTAGTCCATAAAGGAGCGAGCCCTCTCACTGCACAGCCTGCAAGACACGCCTGCCTGGGCTGTCTCTGCCCTCATTCCTCCAAACCAGTTCCAACAATAACAGCAACTCCTGCTGCAGCTGCCTCGTTAGGGAGAAGATGTGTTTTGCCTTTCTCTGCTGAGGGATGAAGCTTCCGAATCCGTGTGATGTGAGCAGGTGAGGATGTCTGCTGACAAGTCCAAATGATATTTCCAGGTAAGTGATTACCTTGAGCAAGCAGCTAGAGTCAGGCTCGCTCTTCTTATTACCCTCCTCTCAGTAATTACTGTTGTCCTAGATTGTCAGTAAGCCTTTTCACAAGGTTTCAGCAGCTCGGATGTCTGTGTATACTTAGCTGAATAGGGGATCTGAAGCAGTCCTGTAGCATCTGTGAGTCTCTAGTGCAGTGTGAGAATGAAGTGGGAGCTGCCTGCTCTGCGACTACACGATACTGTCTTATTTGTATCACCCATTGTTTAACTCCCTGGAGAAATGGATTTTGATTTACAGACTCACTCTCTTGAAATCTGTGATGGAAGTGCACCTTAGAGGAAGTACGAGTGGTCTGCAGTGGGTTTATGTTGTTAAAGGGCCGGGAAGTCTTGCCACATGAAAACTGGAGCCGCCGTTACTGTTGTTGCACAGGGAGTGTCAGCGAGTGCTGCTTAATTTGTGTTTGTACATGTGATTTCCAGAGCTTCTGCTGATGCTGGTTGATGTTACTGCAAATAGAGCTGTTAGTCTGTGTGTCTTATTCCCTGCAGTACTTCATGTATTGAAGTCAGGGTTGATCAACCTAATACTTGCACGGGAAAACAGACAATAACTTCTAAGTTAATATCTGGGAGTTCTGGCATAACAGCCACTGAGAGATGGGCAGGGAAGAGAAATTTTCTATGCTGAGTAACCTACTTTTTCTTTTCTGCCACCAGTCATGGATGAAATTTGCTTAACTCTTTGTTTGTACAAAGGCTGCTTTATTGTGAATGAAAATCATATTGCTCTGACAGATGACAAAGAAACCATAATAAAAATGACTGTAATGAAAGTAGTGATCTGTACTTTCTGCACAGTTTCCATCTATTAAAGATTCATTTTACTCCCTGTAACGTTTTAGGTTTGCTGAGAGACACATGAGAAGTTAATAGTGTTGTGAAGGAAGCTTTCATTACAAAAGTAACATTGCTGTTGCTTTGAACAGGTTTTGCACAGCCTTCTCTCACTATTAGTAAGCCAGGAGTGTTAGAAGCACAGAGAGGCTTCAGCATCCCTTACACTGCCCATGTGCCTCCAAGCCCTGGGTCTGTAGATAATGGTCTTTTGTAGGAAAGCTCCCTTTGCTTCTCCTGCCCACAGCAGTCTGAAATAATGAGTCCAGCAGCAGGGCTCCAAACAAAAAGCTTTTCCTGACTACCTAGAGCAAAACTGTTTGGCTCTGTTTGTCCTGCTGCAAGGTTTGACGTAGCAGAGGCCAAAAGGGGTCAAACACCAGACTGAGCACACGGTGCACATTCATTTGCTGTAGAAAACGTGAATGTGCGGCTCAGAAGTTTCCACTGTACCTCCGACAGTCAGGACTTGGTCCAAAGCCTGCTAAAGTCATTGGGAACCTTTCCACAGGCTTTAGATCAGATGTTGGTTGTAGATCCGAAGTTTGTATGGTTTAAAGAGGGTGCCTTGGGGAGGCTGAACGCATGAGCTGGCTCTGCCATGTCATGCAAAAAGGCTGTTCTCAAAAGTGCCCATGAAGTGTCCTGTGCAGCACCAGCAGTGTTAGCTCCTAAATGAAGCCTTTTCACGTTGTCCTGTGCCAGGACACTGGCTTCTAGCGGGGTCTTCTGAGGTCTTGAGATAAAACAGTCAAAGGATGTCAGCTGCTGGGGCTAGAATTGCTTTGGTTTTCTGGTCTGGAGAGAAGCAGTTCTGCCTCCTGCATGCAAATAAAAGGGCTGTGGGGCAGTTCCCAAATGTTAGGACCCTACAGATTTCACAGTGTGGGAAAGCAAAGTATTCCTAACCCCAGCTTCCCTGATACTCGCTGGGGACATCAAGCAGTATTTTAAAACACTGCTGGATAGGAACTCCTTCATTTTCTTCATGTCCATGCCATTTCTGGGCTCCTCATGTGAGTGTATGATGGGAAGAAGCACTGTAGGGAGATGCTGTTAAGATTGGAACCATTGCACGATGTTGTCAGGAAGGAGGCTTTCTGGCTAAATGCGAATCGGCATCTTCTGTGTGTACTCTTCTGTCACTCTGCTGTGCTTCATCCTTGAGTTAATTCATTCTGTGCTTAATATTCCCTTCTTGGTGCACTATGCAAGACCACAGGATGACACAGTTCACACTGCAGAGGCGTCAGGTCAGTCAGCCTTCTCATTAGGGTTGAATGGTTTTAATGTAGTCATAAAATGAGACACCAAAAGTGGGAATTTGACACACAGCATTTAGAAGCCAAATCAGTTTGACCCCTTCTGAGCCTGAGCTCCTATACCTTAGAAATGGTCTCTTATGAAAAAACTTAATGGTGTGAACTGACCTTTGCAAATATAATTAATTATTATTATTTGCTATAATGTGCTTACATCAGTCTGTATTACCATTATGCCAGCAGATAGTAAGGACTGTGAGTCCTTAACCCCAAGGGCTTATGCTCTAAGTAAGATCAGTCCTAACAGTCTTAGGCAGCAAAAACTGAAGGATTTTGGCAAAGAGCTGCAGGACTGTGCTTTGAACAGACCAAAGGCATCTGCTGGGTACCATCTCAGCTGGGATATCAAAACTTTGGCCGTGACAATTTGATAACAACCAGGTTTCCTTTCAATGGTAGTCTGATTGAGGGTGAGCTGATGCACTGGGGGACAGTTGGCATCATACCCCCCATGGCCCTTTTCCTGGTGCAAAGCAGAGATAGAGGTTGGGAAGGAAGGAAAACTGAAGGGTTTGGATAAGTCCATGTCTGTGATAAATGCCTCCTGCAAGTTAGTGGAAGAATTGAGAGTATCATTTTCCTAGGCTTAAGCCGTAATTGACAGACAGAGCAGTCTAATATCAGGGACCTCAATAAGAGCCCTACTTTATAAGACATTGCATATCCTCAAGTGTTAGAAGAGTAACTGGGAACTCCGGGCAATCAGGTCACTGCACATCCAGCCAGAGCATGCTTAGGTGGTGATGCAGAGCATCTGGAAATGCCAATTCCAGCTTTACTTTTGCTTTCCAATTGGCTGTTGATCAATTATAAAGCCAATTAATTCTACTTGAAAGGGCCAGCAAAGCCCACTGTGAAGTCCTTATTATTATCTGGTTCTCCCTGAATATACAGCACTGGCTATTTTTACAATGATCTACTAAACTGAATACTTCTTCAGTAGTTAAGGGCACAGATTAGCTCTGGTTGACACTGAAGGAGTTACTGTAGTCCATTCAAACAGTAAACCAAAGTCCTAAGAAGCTGTAGCTTATGGGGCCACATTGGCTCTGCAGAGGCTGTTAAACGGAGTCTAGCAGACAAGGAAAACGCGACTGCCACAGCCTAAGACAGCCAAATGTCTTGGGGGCTATTGTTTATTGTCAGATAAATTACTTCTGATGTTGTATTTCCTTTGAATAATTATACTTCACAAGCCACCTAAAGGTACTAGCTAAATGCATCTGGCTTCCTGTGCCTGGTATGTGGTGACCTGCTACAACAGGCTGCCCCAGAGAGATCATAAATCTTTATAGCAGCAAGCTTCTGATTTATTAGTTTTGCAAGAAGTAGAGGTGGATAATAGGTAGGTTTTCAGACAAAGAGCAGGGTGTCTAACCCCGGGGCACAATATGCAGAAAAGCTGTCAACTTCCTTATTCCTTAAGGAAGATCCTGGAGAAAAATACTAACCCAGTAGAGATGTTTTTCTGCATGAGGTGTGAGAGCAAGTAATTACACAAAGAACATCCCAAAATCTTAGCAGGCATTATAACAATTCCAATCTAGTATCTCCTAAGGTCTGCCAATGCACTTTCTCTTGTGTGCTCAGAACAGCAGGCCTAAAGTTTCCTGAACCATTATCTCCACACACCAAATCCCAAATAAATCATCATCCTTTCCTCTTTGAATTTGTTCTGTGGCAGCAACTTGTCTTGGCATGAAGTATTAGCCATATGGACACTAGAATATCTTCTTTGACCTTGACCTCAGAATAAGCACTACCAAAAATGTGAAGAGAAGTCCTCCTTTTCGTTTCCAAGAGTGATGCTCCATGAATACAGCACAATCTGCTCTCCTGGTTGCATCTCAGTGTATGGAATATGTTTTTTTCTTAGATGAGGTGTTCTGCTAAGAGCATGTTGTCTGCAGCTGACTGGGAACTGGGAAGCAGGATCCCAGACGATGGTTTATTTGGCAGAGATCTTTATTTCAGGAGTAAATAAATCAAAGAGCTAATTTTAGCATCAGGCAGTGGAAAGCACATTGCTGGTAATTGTCTCTCACTATGTTACCCAGTCAGTGCTTTCATTTTCTGGATGCTCTGTGAATTAACAGGAGGCTGGGAGGTAGGGGGAGAGGCAAGATGAGGTGAATTTTGTTGGTTGCAGAATTCTGTGCTGTTCTGGTTCAGTAATTATGGTTAGTGATCGAAGTAGAGGATTTAGCTGGGTTGGAGGAATGGGTACTGCTCCTTTGGTCAGCTTTGCTGCATGTGAATGGGTGTGAATGATGCACCGGGTTCAGAATAAACACATTTCATGGCATCTGCATCTGCCCAACATGCAGCACAGAGCCCTAGGGCCCAATGGACACCTCATCAGAGATCTTCTTTCATTGTCTCAAGCCCCTGCCTTCCTTTTCTGCTGGTGCCCATAACAGGTATTCTTCCCAAGTAGGGTAGAACCTAATGGCCTAACAATGCTCATGGAGGAAGCTGGCAAGCCTGGGAAGGGTAGAGAAGCAGGCAGGAAGGTTCTCCACGGTCTTGGCTGGAAGGTTTGGAGTCCTGCAGCCTTGACGAACTTGTCTCCCTGATTTGTTAAGACTGTGGCAACATTTTTCACCTTGACACTGAAATCCACACTAGCACAGTGCTAATGGTGCCATCTGATGATGCTCAGTGGACTGTGCAAAATGGATTTATTCCGTGTGCTTTCTAGTGGGCAAAATTCCACGTTACACTCGACGGCTTCAACATATGGAAATGGTGACGTGTGATTGATGCGGTCCCTGCATGTCACACTAACTCACGGTGTATTAGCCCTGCATCCCGGGGAGGCTTATGCTACTGCAGCTGCCCACGTCCATTATCTGGACTAGGAATAAATGGAAGAATTGATGTTCCCGGCGGTGTGAATCTGGTGCTTCATGAGATGATGTGCACTGCAGAGGGTGGCAGCAGACAAATTTCATACAATCCAATTCCACAGCGCATGTGAGCACAGAACAGGTTACAACCATTTGTACATGGGTGCAAAGGGCAGTTGTGATAGATTGAATCAGACCCTTAATGGTCACCTGACTTTTAAAGATAGCTGTGATAGTTTTCTTCTTGTTTCTTTATGTTTTCTTGTTCGTTTCTAACATTTGGAGATTGTCCATGTCTGATACTCTGAAAGAAGTGACTAGATTGTCTGAAATTGCTCAGTAAAGGGCAGCATATGTATAACCCAGGAAAGCCCTCTCATCAGACATCCTTTCTTAACCTAATTTTCAGCAAGGGCTAAGCAGCTGCTCTCTCAAACCCCAGGTTGCTTAATGGCATCCAAGACTGGAGGCAGCCCAATTTAGGATTTTGCTGACAAAAGAATGACTAAGGATGCCCATAGTGATGCAGACATTGAGCTGGAGGCCTCTTGGATAAAATAAAGATGAAAAAATCTTTTGTTTCTACCCCTAAATGCTTCATAGGATGTTTTGTAGCTTCTACAGGGAAATCAGCTGCCTATGGCACTTAAAGCACTGTCCGGAGCCCATACACTCCTGCTTTTCCACAGATTCCCTGAGACCTTCCCATTCCCACCTTGCCTCTTCCACAGCCACGGGGCCATCACAGCCCCTGCAGATTTTCCTTTCCCTTCCTACGTTCCCAGAGAAGCCAACAAAGTTGGATGCTAACTCTGAACATGGAAGGTATCCGTTCCTGCCAGACACAGAAGCTGTGCCGTTCCCTGCCCGCTGGTCCCTCCCTGGTGTCTCACCCTCTCTCTGTGCTTCTTCCTCTAGGTGTTCTACTGATCTTGGCACTGACAGAAGAGCTGGTGTTTTCTGTTCAGGTACTGTCTCCCACTGTCTCCTCCTCTCAGGGCTTCCCGATGAACACTACCACTGTCACAGCCATGGGAACAACACCTCGCCACAAAGACCACCACGCAGCAGAGCCCCTTCCCACGTCTGCTCACACCATGCCCCATTCCATCAGTGTGCTGGAGAAAACCCCTTCCACCGGGCAAAAGCAAGCAAGTGGCCCTCGCCTCGGCGACAAGGAAACATATCATTTACACAACCAGAGTGCTTTGTACTCGGGACAGACTCGCCCCAAGGGGAAAATATTCCAGGTTTTCAAAGGCAACTTCACAGAGTCCTCAGAGCCTTACCTAAAGACGACCCTGCACTCTCCCTTCCCTACCCTGAGGAGCCCTTTCACAGACCACCCCTTTCAGTCCCAGACCGCAGCATCCAGTGATCCGAATGGCATGGGGCTGGCAAGAACTACACACTCAGACCCTTCACCCCACCGCAGCACCTCGGGAAGCCTTAGGGAAGCAGAGCGAGGTGACGGGGCCGAGCTAATGCTGCAGGAGGCAGATTTTGCCACTACAACTGCTGGACCATCAACCGATCCTGAAGCGGTGTCGGTGCCTTTTAAACCCACCCACTACAGCATATGGGATATGCTGAGCAAAAACAGCTCTTGGGTAACCTTGAACCTCAGTACAAATGTCCCTCTGTTTGCTGGCCCTGGATCTGCAACAGCAGCAGCGGGGCACTCGGTTCAGACCAGTTTTGATGTCAGTGTCTCCTCCCCAACAGCAGGAGACCCCAAGGGACCCTCTCCAACGCAGCATGGCACGGTGACCAACGTGACTTTGCTAAGCACTGCTCTCTCCGCAGCTCCTGCCACCAGGTTGTCCAGCTCCATTTCCACCGCTGGCTCCACTGCCACCGGGAACTTCCTAAACAGACTGGTTCCTGCCGGGACCTGGAAACCTGGAGTGCAAGGAAACATCTCCCATGTCACCGAGGGGGACAAGCCCCAGCACAGAGCAACCATCTGTCTCAGCAAGATGGACATTGCCTGGATCATTCTGGCTATCAGCGTACCTATATCCTCATGTTGTAAGTTAACTGCTGCTTTGTTTTGCTTTCTCTTTCCTTAAATTCAGATTTCAGCCCCTGATTCAAGGAGTAGGTGGTGAGCTAACAGAGGAGGGTGGCTTGAGATGGGTGAGGAGCAATCACTAGATAGAGATTACATTCACTGACCAAAGTGCTTCAAAATGCAGAGCTGAAATGTTTACACTCAAAGCATACTTGCTCTGTTGCTATTAGAATTCACTTGGTCTTTTTGGGCCTTCATTTGAGAGTGTAACACGAGGCTGAACAACTCCAGAAGGTGAATCAGCTTTACTTAAAGCATTTAAGCCAGTGACCAAAAAGTTGTACCAGTCTTTAATCTAGGAACTGCTATATACTGCCCTGGAATTGGATTTAAAAAGCTTAGTGCTAACCCAAAGGATTAATGCCAGTTGTAATGACTGATACCTGAGGAAACCTGAGGGCAATATTTCATTGCAGGCAGTTCATGAACTATCAGATTTTAAAGCCTGGTAACCAAAGTGCTGGCTTCCTCTATTTGAATTCCAGCTTTGCAGCTGCTGAGGGAGCAGGAAGAGTTTGAAATCCTGGTGTTTGTGCACCTGCGGGAGCAGGGCAGGTTGGGTTCCCAGAGCTGGCTTTAGGGTCTCAGCATTTGACACAGGTACAAAAACCACATGAGACATGATGAGAAAGCTGGGTGCTGGGGTGTCCCCTGCTTAGCTGGGCTATGTTGGCAAGCTGGGCAATGTATTCTCTGGGGTGTCACTGGTGCGGGGTGTGATTATGCTGATCTGTCTGGAGTGGAACAAGAACCAACATTTCCCAGCCTTTGCTGCGGGAGGAAAGGGGAGCAGCACAATACAGAGCATTAATTCTGTTATGTTCAGCTACAGGCTGTACTGAGGACATCAGCTAGATGAGCTGGCTGAGCCAGTCCTGGTAAGCACACAGCTTACCCTGCTGCTGTCTCCTGCCCTCTCCGAGGCACAGCCTCCTGATCCTGCCCCTCTCCTTCTGCCCGGGCCTGACCTGGCACCTCCCTGAGACACTTTCAGATTGCTAAAACCTATTCATTTTGCTCTTCGGTACTTTCTGTCCACCCAGTGAGCTGAATCAGCTCGCTGCAGGGTCAGACCTAGAGCCATGAGGCTGCAGGAATACGCACCTGGAGAGGGAGCTGCACTAATCCCTTCCAGTGTATTGGATTGGCTCAGCACTATCTGTTAGATTTGTACCTCTGGGACCATCGGTTCTGCTATTCCAATTGTGGTTAAAAACATGAGTGAGAACAAAGCTCAAATCTAAAAGATGGACAATCAAAGAGAAACCAAAGCAGAAGTGTGAATGCATGCTTCTGCAAAAGATGGGGAGGAGAACCTGGGGTAAGCAAGCACATGATGAGAAACAGCAATGTTTGATTTGCTGAACAGTGCCTTGTCTATCAATGAGGAAATAGAGGATCAAATAAATTCTTCCAAGCATTATGTTTTGGGCTAATATTCAGAAAGCAAGCAGATCTGGAGAGAAGGCATTCAAAGTACTGTGTGCGGTTCTGGTGTCCTCAGCGGAAGAAGGACATGGAGCTGTTGGAGCAAGTCCAGAGGAGGCCACGAGGATGATCAGGGGCTGGAGCACCTCCCGTATGAAGACAGGCTGGGAACATTGGGGCTGTTCAGCCTGGAGAAGAGCAGCTGTGTGGAGACCTCAGAGCAGCTTCCAGTGTCTGAAGGGGGCTACAAGGATGCTGGAGAGGGACTCTTCGTCAGGGACTGCAGTGATAGGACAAGGGGTGATGGGTTCAAACTGAAACAGGGGAAGTTCAGGTTGGATCTAAGGCAGAAGTTCTTCCCTGTGAGGGTGCTGAGGCGCTGGCACAGGGTGCCCAGAGAAGCTGTGGCTGCCCCATCCCCGGCAGTGTTCAAGGCCAGGTTGGACAGAGCCTTGGGCGACATGGTCTAGTGTGAGGTGTCCCTGCCCATGGCAGGGGGTTGGAACTGGATGACCTTAAGGTCCTTTCCAACCCAAACCATTCTATGGTTCTATGATTAAATACGAAACACAATGTAATATCATAGAACACAAGCATAGGAAGCATTACCAGTGTGTAAACTCATGTATGTCTCTGCCTGAAGTGTGCCATATATGAGCTAATAACTAATTATAGTAATTATTATTGTTGTTATTGTTAATAATAACAACAATATGAAGAGTGTTGGCAGGGCTTCTAACCCACTAGTTAAATAGTGTTTAAACTCTTCTTATATGCTGTAACAGGATGTGCCTGTTCTATTTCTTATAGTTGTAACCTCTACTTTTTAAGAAGGGTAAACATTTCTTGGAAAATGATTTCTACCAGCTCTAATACAACTGAGTGTTTAAATTATTCCGATATTTAAGTCCTGCTTTCAGGACCGGATTTCTGAGGATGCTCTTTCCTGGGACTCTCCTTTTACAATCCTCAGATGTATTTCAGAGTTCAAATGAATGGTAGGCAGGCATTTAAATGGGATTTTATTTTTTGGATCTGCTTGAAATGCCTCATCCAAAAGTTGTGCAGTTTCACCTGTGCCATGCTAAGTGCTGTTGTACGGGCAACCGTTATTCCTAGAGAGAAAAAAAACTAGTTGTAACGCCTGAAGTGCTTTTACCCAGAGGCACATGTTTTGGTCGTGGCTCCCCTCGGTGCTGCACACCTGGGGGGCGCTTTATTTCCTGACCCTCAGGCATCTGTGTATCTTCAAGCATGAGCGTGCAGTGTGCAGGGTACACTGTATGGTATGGGCTGTACACTGTACAGTGTATGGTATTGATGTATGTTGTACACTGTACTGTATGGGGTGTATGCTGTACAGTGTACGACGTGGGGTGTTCGTTGTACCATGTACACTGTACGGTGTGGGGTGTACATTGCACAGTGTACACTGTACGGTGTGGGGTGTACGTTGTACCGTGCGCGCTGTACGGTGTGGGGTACACGGTGTGGGACATGCGAAGGGGACTGTCGCCACCTCCCGGGCACAAGCGCCTGCAGCTGAGGACAGGCGGCCCGCGCTGGCGTTGTCACTTCTGGTCTAGAGGGGGCTGATGCTGAGAGATGGATGAAGACCACAGCCATTGCGATTTCATTTCCTCTTAAAGGGGTGAAAACGTTTCCGATGAAAGGCTCTCACAGCCTGCGGGCATGTGCTGGGAAAACACTGTCCTGCTCCAGGCTTGGGGTGCTGGAATGTGGTATCTTGGATATCGAGCCTCAGCTCCATGCTCTTAAATATCTGAGCTGTCTTAGGAGGGAACAAGCCCCAAGGCAGGGAAGTTGGCAGCACACCTTGGAAAGAAGCGGAAGGAGGTGAGGAGGTGCAACCAGAGCCTGTGAAGAGATGCAGAGCTGCAGGAACCTAGTTAACTGATGAGGAGTGTCCCCAAGCCAGCTCACTGAGCTTGCAGAGCTGTGCAGTGGCCAGAGCATCTCTCCTCTGCCTTTCCCCATATCCCTCCCCTGCGTGAGGGGTGGTGGGGACGCTGGAAAAGCCTTTCTTATCAGGGGGCTTCTGAGGACAGCTTATGCTGCCCGAAATCCTTGGAAGGGAAAGCTCAGCATGGCGCTGCAGGGACACGTCTGTCCTGCTCCGACACGTAGACCACTTGCTGTGACACCTTCTATTGACAAGTGCCTGCTAAGTGAAAACCTGTGGGCATTTTAGCTTCCATAACAGGGGAACTGACCTGCTAGAGAGTGGTCACAGGAGCTCTTTGCTCCTCGTCACCTGAAAGTATCCCCTGGGATACTGTGCTTCTCCTCATGGAGGAAAGACCCTGCCAGGGCTCCTCGCTGGGCACCCAAGAGCAGGAAGCAGCAGAGGGTTTGTTCAGCATCACTGTGCCCTGGCATCTGAGCCCCACTGAGGACTGGCAGGTCCCTCCAGCCGTGCTGGTGGCACAGCTCAGTGGTTATAAGCACTAGCCTGAAGACCCGGGCCTCAGGAGCTTGCCTGCTTAAATAAGAGGTGGGATTTAGCCTCCCTGTACTTGCAGTACATGTTTCTTTGAGCACGTATAGGAATCTGAGTCCCACTGAAATCCCTTAAAATGCTAGCCAGAAAAGTAATTCCTCCAATAGGAATGTGTGAGCCGTGTCTGCTACATGAACCTGGGGAAATCATTTCACCTTTTGGTACCTCACTTTCCTGGTATAAATAAAGGGGGGTAACGTTGCCTGTGCCATTTGAGAGCTGCAAAAATGAAGGATTCTGTATCGCTGCATTCCCAGAAAAACAAAGTCATATACACCACTGATAGCAGCATTTTTGGCGTGTCGCAGTTGGGGTTGGTTTTGCAGTGTCCTTCAGGCAGCCTTGACCATTTTTGTGCCCGTGCATTCGTACGTGTGTAGGTTCTGCAATGCAGAACAAGACACAGTATGAATTCATTTGAAAACCCACCGTCCTGGTCCTTGGGCTCCCGGTGCTTGTGTCTCTGTAATTACAGAATGACACGATGGAACGTGGGAGAACAGAAACTTGCAAATCAGATGCGCAGAAGTGAATTCATTCAGGCAGTTCTGCTGACACGGGAGAACACAAGAGGAAGGCTGAGCCCCCGAACACTGGCGTCAGCAGAACTCAAAGAATATGTGAAGAATTGCCTTGGACCTAACCCCACTTAGCTCACATTTCATGCACTGGGATGCTTTCCAATATCAGCTCACTCACTCTATCATTTGCTTCCCAGTCTGAAGCAAGAGAGATCCCAAGCCCTGAGTGTAATCCTCAGATGTGAGCTCAGGCTGAGCTGGAGAAGAGCCTCCTGTCTCCAGATGGAAGCAGCTGTGATCAATAACCAAACCCATTGACATCTGTATCATAGCTAAGCTATATATATATGCTATATACTATACTATATATATACTATATATGTATATACATATACTATATAGAGAGACTATACTATATATACTACTATAGATGGCCACAGTAAGTTAAGGAAATTGAAAGAAATACAGAAAACCTCATTATTGTAGTCATTGAGGCAAGGATTCTGTACAAACATAGTTTATGTTATGATCTGCAGGCACAGGGAGAAGTAAATTAACAACCTGTGGTCTGAATATTTCCTTCAGGTCTGTTAACATCATGTTCTGTGTGGGAGCTGGAGAGTGTGGGAAAGGAGTATGCAGCTATATAAGATTGGTAAAGTACTGAAGTGAGTTGAAAGAAAAGACAGGAGACTATCAGGAAATTGTAGGGGTTTGGTATGATCTCATTACACTGTATTTATGAAGCCAGTATTAAACATGGTGTATAATCCTGGTGGGTTATGTTTTTTAAAAGGTTGGAAGATTAGAAAAGAGCCTTGTGAATTATTTAAGAGCTGAGAAATGCAGCATAACCACACTTGTGTCACATTGTAGTCCAAGAAGAGGCTAAAGCCCACATATAGGGGGCATTTCTGATAGCACAGGGAAAGCTTTTAATGCAAAAGGCAAAAGGATGTTGAGGAAGTGGTGGTTGAAGCTGTATTTAGACAACAAGGGGAATGTAAACATGTCCCCACAATGGAAATTGAGCATTAAAACAAACTTTGTGGGAATGGGATGGCTATCTGGGCACTCCATGTCCTTAAGTGATGCTGGGTATTTCCTATGAGATGTGCTGTACCTTAAATACAGCTTGTGGTTAACAGGGGAAAGTCTCCTGGTGTGCAGATGTTGTGCAGATGTGCAGGTGAGTGTGGGTGATGGACATGTTCCCACCAGCCTCAAAAGCTGTAAATCTGTGAAAGCCTCATTTCTCCTGCTTGTGGGATGTATTATGTCCTGTTCTAATGCGGGGGGTGGGGGAAGGACAACAGCTAATGCACTTGTAGGGCCAAAAGAGGCAAGTCTCAGAGCTGGAGCTCATCAGCAGCTCAGCTGATGATGGGTTGAATGTACAGGTTGAAAACCAGAGAAGAACTAGTCCTTTTCCTGGCCAAAGTGTTGGCCATCTCTGAAGCAGAGGTGGTACATGGCAGCACTGAACAGCAGCACTTTCTCCTCCGTGTGAGGACATCACATAACACAGCAGGAAAGATAAGCAGGGTATTGCAGCTACTCTTTCTCCCTTCAGCTCTGTTGTTGTTACTGTTGCCATCTCTCCCTTCCAAACCATCTCTGCTCTCTGTGTGTTTTCATCCATTTAATATATCCTAGCTGGCCATTGCAGCTGCCTCTCTGGAAAGAGGGTTTTTTCTGTAATACACATAATTCTAGTTGTGGGAGCAAATAGGTCTCTGAGAATATTGGTAAAGCTGTACCCTGTTCCTAGGAATGTTCGGGAAGAGATCAGTCCTGTGCTAGTTACATTAATTTCACTAAAATGTACCCCAAGAGGGTAGTTAATATAAGATGGACAGGAAACAGCCCTATTCCAGCCCTGCTGTACTCTCTGTCCCTCTTAAATCTGTGCTTTGAGTTAGTACAGCTTTGATAGACAGCCTTCTGCTAAAACATACTGTATTCAGGGAATCTCAGGAACATGTTTGCCTGGTTTTCCATCCATTTGCTTGTATGTGTGCTAATGTTAGAGGCCAAGAGTGTAATTAAGGGAGAGAGCATATTTCTGTAAAGCAGCCATATCTGCACATGGCAAGGCCATTTCCTGCTGGAAGAAGAAGACTCTCTCTTGACTCAGTGTCACCAGCTTTCCAGCCCCTAAAACCCAAATCCGATACTTCTCTGTCAGCAGCCACAACATTTTATAGCTTAAAACCTCAGGTTTTCAAACCATTTTCACAGCAATCAAGTTCGCTTTACTGGGGCTCTCATATCCTCAGCCACCTTCAGAAATGCTCTGTGCCTTAGGGAGCCTTGTTGATGCAGTACTGAAAAGCTCCACAGTCTGTTGGCTCTCGCCAGCAGTGGGGAGGACTAAAGGTAGGTCCTGCTTCACTTTCTAATCTTAAGGAGCCTGCAGGCTGGGCTGGGACATGGAGAGGGCAGAGGCAAAGTAGAGACACAGCCCTTGAGGAGAATGGGCATTTCCCTGGGCAGTTCTGGTGGCCCCCATGGGGTGCCTGCTTAACAGGCACAGCAGCAGGAGTCGTGCTGTCAGCAAATGAACTTACTGGTGACAGAAAGACTGAAGCAATATGAGTCAAAGCTAATAGCCAGTGTGATGATGACCTGCTTTTCTGAAACCTGCAGGAGCAGTGCGGGAGATTTTTCCATTATTTTTGGGAGAAGATTTATAGCCTCAGCTCACCTTGCCCTTTGAATGAGACATAAACTGCCTGAACTCAAACCCTTCAGGGTTTTTTCTTAGTAGCTCATTATTTTGTTTTAAACAGAGCTCTAGCCTTGCACTTCTGTATTGCCACTTCACCCACGGCATATGGGTAGCTGCAGTGTTTGTCAAAACATACAAAGCAGCTCTGACCTCTCTGCAGTCTTGTCTTGCCTCTGGGCTATAATTCTAATAAATAATTTTGGCTGTAGCTGGGAAAATCACATACTTTTCTGCTTCATGAATATTTTGTCTCTTCTTTTCTTCCACAAGGGGTTTAGAAAGAAAATGGTGAATTTACAGCAGGGCATTCCCTGTATAAATCAGGTAGATCACAAGCGCAACAGGTCAGTTCATTCCACAGGTGTAAGATAAGCACACAGCTTATGCATTAATCCTCTGAGCGAAGCATGGTACGTGCCCCTTCTTCAGCTTCTGCCTGAGCAAGGACCAGTGGGAGCAGTGAGTTTGTTACAGTGGGTTTGCCTGGCTTGTAGAAGTGCCAGGATCACCCATCTGAATTGGAACAGGATGACTGAACAGAAAGCAGTTCCAGAAAATAGCACTCTGCTTTGTGTTCAGACTGTGCGCTGTGGGAGCGTTATCCCAGCTGGCATCTCTGCCAGGACACTGGAGGAGATACCAGAGGAGACCAGACAAGTTCCACTTCATCTTCCTTCACTGCTCTGCTTTAAGCTCGAATATTTCAGATTGCAGGAGCTTCAGTGCACTCCACAGATAAGAAAAAACAGGCCAGGCTCAGAAACTGCTGGTGCCCAGGGAAATGTGGGGAATGGATTACATTTATCAGTAGATCCCACATCCTGATAGAGCTGATGGAGACAGGCGGGAAAACACCAACTCTGGCGTAAGTGCTGCACTGGAAGCATGAGCTATGTGAGACAGGTACCAGAGGGGATCTCCATGCCACCTCATCCCACTCAGGAGCCCATCTGGTCACTGATGTTTTGGAGCATGGTCACAAAGTACTCAAAATCCAGTTTACAAATGGAAGGTGACAGAGGCAGGGATAGGTCGCACTTTAGGGCAGAAGCTTTTGGTATTGAAGACATGCAGCTACCTGCATGTATTAATTTGGTGTCTGAACCTAGGACACGTCTCTCACTGCTCATTTGCTAATGTGCTCATTGCTGAAGCATCTGAACACAGTAGAAGCAGAAAAGATGTGCACAGCAGCATCCTTCACAGTCCCTGGGGAGCGTCCTCTGTCCTAGACGGTCTATAAATCCCTGCTTAGGTATTAAAATACCATCAGTTACAACACCAAAGCTTTTCCTTAGCCAGGCAGCGACATCTTGGAGATTATAAACTCACATCAAAAGGGAAGCAAAACCTGATCTTTCTGCCAAGCCCAAAGTTTCATCCACTTGGCCCAGATTGTGACTTAATTGTGTGGGGTTTGATAGGAGAGAGCTAGATCTGACCAAGAGTGAATCGTATGAACAAAGGTCACCAGCCTTGCCCTTGAGTAACGTAAAAACCAAATTCATGGTCCTAATGAGTCTCTTATTGAAAGGAAATAACCACATTTTTGACATGTTTCTATTGACAGCAGTTCTGCTGACAGTCTGCTGCATGAGGAGGAAGAAAAAGACATCCAACCCAGAAAACAACCTGAGCTATTGGAATAATGCTATTACCATGGACTACTTCAACAGGCATGCTGTAGAGTTACCAAGAGAGATCCAGTCACTGGAGACTTCAGAGGTACTTGCAGAACTAGTGTCTGAAAACTGTAACCGAAGCTGTACTGGGAGAAGGGGAGAGGAAATCATAGTAATAAAGCCTTCAAATCCCTGTGCACACTCAGGGAAACAGCTTTTTGGGAAGGACTCACCCCTACACACGTATAACGTGTATGTCACCAAAACTGGATTGCCATCCTATTCCCAGCCATTGCAGATATGTTCCACATTGCTGTGTGATCATGGGAATAAATCATCTCTAGGTGACTTTGTTCTTGGGTTTCTCTTTTGAGCCTCTGACCAATGTCTGCCCCATACCATGACTGCTTAGGAGAGTTATTTGGGCTGGCTTGTTACTGATAAGCCAGTTGCTGACAGTCAGTTACTGATAGTCAGTCCTTCCACTCTGTGTGTTGTGCATGTCCCACACAGCATCAGGTAAGGGGGGTAGTGGGACTTCATAATGCAAAGAAATTTTATGCATTTATGTCTCAGGAGCTTCTTAAATACCAGTTCAGGTGAGTCTTCCCAGTATATAAGCAAGTGAAACATCGATGAGAGTGTGTAATAGGGGTGTGTACTCATCAGCCTTTACTTAAGGGATCTGACTGGTTCAGTGGGATTATTCATACATGGGCACGTGATCCTATGGGTAGAAATGCATCCCCTGGCCTCAGAGATAGAGAAGATTTAGCTTAGTTCAAAGGTATTTAAAACCTAGAAACAGTGGAGAGTTTGGGTTTAAGCTAAAGAGATTTTCAGATCAGTTAGCTACTAACTCATCTCATTAGAGACAAACAAAAGTGTTTAGAATGGAACCTCTGAGATGTGATCAGACAAGCACTCACAGCCGCTTCATTAACCCCACTTTGCTGGCAGTCACGTTGCTCAAGCTAAGGCAGGACTTGGGCTAGACTTACCAACAACCACATGATATATTCACATATAGGATGCTCTCCAAAAGCTGTCATCTGGGTCACGTGATCTGTCTGTGGGGGGCCACAAGGATGCTCAGGGGCTGGAGCACCTCCCATATGAAGACAGGCTGGGAACATTGGGGCTGTTCAGCCTGGAGAAGAGAAGCTGCGCAGAGACCTCAGAGCAGCTTCCAGTGTCTGAAGGGGCTACAAGGATGCTGGAGAGGGACTCTTCATCAGGGACTGTAGCGATAGGACAAGGGTGATGGGTTCAAACTGAAACAGGGGAAGTTCAGGTTGGATCTAAGGCAGAAGTTCTTCCCTGTGAGGGTGCTGAGGCGCTGGCACAGGTTGCCCAGAGAAGTGATAAATGCTCCATCCCTGGCAGTGTTCAAGGCCAGGCTGGACAGAGCCTTGGGTGACATGGTCTAGTGTGAGGTGTCCCTGCCCATGGCAGGGGGTTGGAACTGGATGATCTTAAGGTCCTTTCCAACCCAAACCAGTCTGGGATTCCATGTTTCTATGACGTCTAGATGCCCAGTCTGAGACTATTAGAGGAGCTCTTCACTCACAGCTCCTCCTGTCTGAGGAAGGGTAAAACCAACTCACCGAACTTCGCTGTCTGGGAGGTGGAGCCTCCCAAATTCAGGCACTTTTGGAAGATTGGGAGAAATGATAAAAACATCAGCCCATTTCTCACATGTGCTGTACAGGGCAGCGGGGTGCCCCGTGTGCTCACAGGGGGTGTGCGATGTGCTCAACCTGCTTCTCTGTCTTTGTCCTAGGACCACCTCTCCGAGCCGCGCTCCCCTGCCAACGGCGACTACCGTGACAGCGGGATGGTCCTTGTGAACCCCTTCTGTCAAGAGACACTATTTGTAGGACACGAGCAAGTCTCTGAAATATGAGCCCCCAGCTCCCCCGTACTGCAGTTCCATCTCTACTGTCCCCAGATTATAAATAAATATATATATTATAAATATAACCTTTGTGTAACCCTGAATTACAAGAACCGTTTTCAGCTTTTCTTTTCTCCCTCAGAATTGTCAGCCCCCTTTTTATAAGTGTGGTAAAACTTTACAGAACTGTGGCTTTATAAAATAAAGGTATTTCTAAGCAAAACACCTCTTGGATGGACTGGTTTCTTCACTGTCATTTACAACCTGCTGCTAAATATACTTGGTGTGGAAAAGGATTGGGTAAAAAAAGGTAAAAAGGGTAAAAAGGATTGGGTAAGGCTGGTTTGGGGGCAGGCAGCATGTGCTGCAGACAGCATCCTGCATCCTACGTGACATCCCTCAGCCTGGCCATGAGCATTCCTGCTCAGCAACCGTCCCTTCTCCTACTGTAAAATGACTTTGGTCACTCCTTTCCTTTAGGCTGCCAAGCTGGAATACAAGCAGACAGGACCAGCTCAGTTGCCAGAAGAAGTCCATATGGCTTGTGCGCCAGTCTTGTATCCTTTGTGTGACTCCAGTGCCCAAGCACCGGCTGGGATAAGCCCTTTCCAGTGGGAGCCAGCCAGGGTCAACAGAGGGAGAGCAGGAGAGCTGGGCTGAAGTGGGATGCCAAACAAACCTGCTGCACCCATGGGATGCAGGGCCGTGCAAGCCATGGGCAAACCTGTTGAGGTAGACATGTTGCCCTACGAGTCTTTTATGTTACCTTCTTCAGACTTAAACAGGAGAGCCAAGGTCTAGATTGAGCTCCAGAACAATGAGCAAGGACAAGAATTCCTTTTTTCCTGCACAGATGTCCTAACCATACTACATGTTGGACTCAGCTGCTCCACTCAGCCTGGTGCATGCAGTTCTGGTGTCCTCAACATCAGAAGGACATGGAGCTGCTGGAGCAAGTCCAGAGGAGGCCATGAGGATGATCAGGGGCTGGAGCACCTCCTATATGAAGACAGGCTGAGAACATTGGCTGAGAAAACTGAAACAGGGGAAGTTCAGGTTAGATCTAAGGCAGAAGTTCTTCCCTGTGAGGGTGCTGAGGCGCTGGCACAGGGTGCCCAGAGAAGCTGTGGCTGCCCCATCCCCGGCAGTGTTCAAGGCCAGGTTGGACGGGGCTTGAAGCAACCTGCTCTAGTGGAAGGTGTCCCTGCCCATGGCAGGGGGTTGGAATGAGGTGATCTTAAGGTCCTTTCCAACCCAAACCAGTCTGTGATTCTCTGAAGGGAAGTTTAAGCAGGTCAGGGTTAGTGTAGCATCATTAACTATATGCCTTGTCAAGGGGAGTCACAGCTGGTACCAGGCAAGGGAATTACAGCACATCTGGTCCAGCTGTTCCCACCTGCCAGCAGTGTCCTGGTGGCTGCAGTTACTCAGAGCAATCTGACAACTTCACTAAATGATGGCTGTAATCAGACCAAGACGTGGCTCCCCTCGGGACCAAGGGGCCACAGAGCCATTGTCACCCTCCTTTCTCCTTGTCCCACATGTGCATTTTACTGTGCCAGGGCAGACATCTGAATGTGGGCCACAGGCTTCCTAAAATGAGAACTCTATAATGCTATAGGGGCCCTCCTAGATATTTGGTTTTCTGCTCACATCAGAGTAATCCACTGCTTCCCTATGAGGTGACCAGGGCAGGCAGGAAGACATGGCTGTGTATGGACATGAATGGGCGCTTTGGGAATATATCTTTTCACCATGAAGTGAATGCAATGTGGTATCTGTGAGCCTCGGGATCAAATACTAAACGGCCTTCTGGAAATCACGGGTTGATTAAGACAGTAAAAACTTCCTCAGAGTCTTGCCAAGAGCAAAAGCAACCCCATGAGGACCATTATCTCTGTTTCAGCAAGGAGGTGGAAAGAAAGAACAAGGTTACAAAGGATTAAATTCAGTTCTTTGTTTAAAAGTCCATAGTTTTAGATCTGTTTTCTGTGCATGGTACTGCTTTTGCAAGGCAGATGATTGTTTTTTATTATTTGGCACAGAGCAAATGCACTGAGAATGTTGTGTAAGAAATACTGGAGGATTCCTTTCATTTAGCCAGCCCAGTCTGCTTGGTCTAACTGCAGAATGTCTAGAGACTAGCCAGAAATCCTCACCAAGCTGTGAGATGCTGCATTATTCCCAGGCATCACACAACGGAGAAGCGGGGACCCGACTTTAGGCTGTCTCACAGTTCTCAGGCTTAAAAAGCAAGTCAAACAAGCTGCGGGCACCAACGCGGCGAGCCAGGATTAGGCACCCACGGAAAACAGGGATTTCTGATTGCATTCCGTCTCGCCAAAGCCTCGCCGCTGCCCCTGTCCAAACCTACCCCGCATTAGGGCAATGTCCAACATCAGCACATTGCAGGCATGCCTGCAACGATATGCCCACGGGAATCCTACACTGGAACAAGTCTGGCATCCTGGCTGGGAAGCATCCCTGTGTGTAGGTAGAAGAAGCCATATCTAACACTGTACAGTGAAGGATCCCACTGTACCACAAACACATCCTACTTGTGTACTTAGAAACTACCCACTTGATTGCTGTTCACTAGAGAGCAATGACTTAAAAAGATGAGCAGGGGAAAACTCCCCCATCTCCTGCAATAATTCTCAGGGTTTGTTTGTTTTGCCCTTTTCTTTCAGTTCACAGCCTCACTTCGTGCCACGTTTTGCAGTCAAAGTGAAATGGGCCCTTGTTGAACAGGCCAAGTGCAGATGATAATGTGACATTAAGCTGAGAAGGGGTAGACATGAGGGTGCTTGTCCCTAGTTTAAATCTGCTGGGTTTAGGGCAATGTGCCTTGACCGGGTACTCTGCTCTTGTGAGACCTCACTTGCAGCACTGTGTGCAGTTCTGGTATCCCCAGCATAAGAAGGACATGGAGCTGTTGGAGCAAGTCCAGAGGAGGCCACGAGGATGATCAGGGGCTGGAGCACCTCCTGTATGAAGACAGGCTGAGAACATTGGGGCTGTTCAGCCTGGAGAAGAGAAGCTGCGTGGAGACCTCAGAGCAGCTTCCAGTGTCTGAAGGGGGCTGCAAGGATGCTGGAGAGAGACTCTTCATCAGGGACTGTAGCGATAGGACAAGGGGTGATGGGTTCAAACTGAAACAGGGGAAGTTCAGGTTGGGTCTAAGGCAGAAGTTCTTCCCTGTGAGGGTGCTGAGGCGCTGGCACAGGGTGCCCAGAGGAGCTGTGGCTGCCCCATCCCCGGCAGTGTTCAAGGCCAGGTTGGACAGAGCCTTGGGTGACATGGTCTAGTGTGAGGTGTCCCTGCCCATGGCAAGGGGGTTGGAACTGGATGACCTTAAGGTCCTTTCCAACCCAAACCACTCTATGATTCTCCGAAGCCAAAGCATGGAGAAATCCAGAAGCTGCAGCAGGGCCAAGGGAGCATTCGAGGCTCTGCAGCAGCAAAAGGCTGCTTGGCTCTGCTCGGCTGTAGCCCTGCCAGCTCCGCAACTGTTTGGGTTTTATGAACTTCAAGTAACATCTTGCTGCAGGAGACTGCCTGCAGCAAGCATGGGTGCGAGCGGCCAATGCATCTGTAACGTGTGTCTAAATACCTGTGGATACAAGGGTAGGAAATCATCCGGTTCTCAGCGTAGAAAACACCGCTGGTATTTTAACACGTGTGTTGCACTGAATCCTCGTCCCGCTGTCCCTGTAAACACCATTGTGCTTTTCATCTGCCGCATTTGCAGCAGCAGCAGCAGGGAGATTTCCCCTGCAATGGGATTGCTGACCCAGCGGCCGCACGCACAATGTGTCGGGTGCTCCCGGCCAGCACAAAGCCCTCGTTCCAGAAAGCCGTCGCACAAAGCCGAAGCCCTGCGCGAGCCCCAACGTGCTGGGCTCGGCACATCCCTCCCGCCAGTGCGGCGCGGGCCGGGCCGGAGCAGCACCATGCCCTTGCCGAGGCGCCGGTCGTCCTTCCTGGGGCAGCAGCCCTCTTCCTCCACCGCCGAGAGCTCGGGGCCGCCCAGCCGCCGGGTGAGCATCGGCGGTGCAGGGAGCCTGTCCAGACCCCCCGGCGTCTACGTGGGCACCGTCCCCGCGGGCGGTGTGAGCAGCTTGGGCACCCGCGTGTCCCGCAGAGCCCTGGGCATCAGCAGCGTGTTCCTCCAGGGCCTGCGCAGCTCCTCTGCCGCCGTGCCCTTGGCCGCGGGGCTGGAGAAGGGCCGGGGTCTCTCCTACGAGAGCCTGAACAGCTGCTTGCTGGAGTACATCGAGAAGGTGCGAGCTCTCGAGCAGGTCAACCAGGAGCTGGAGGAGCACATCAGAGTCTACCTGGACAAGAAAGCGGCCAGTGTGGGCAACTGGAGAGTGCTGCGGGAGAAGTGGGAGGCCATTTACCATGAGGTGAGCGGGGAGAGAGCTTCAACCCTGAGCACGAGGGTTGGTTGATGCTGGTGATGAACGCTGCCTGATCTCAAGGCACGGTGCTGTAGACGGAGGGGTTTTAATCTATCTTTGCGGTAGTTATCATTTCACAGTGTGTTGTGGAAGATGCCTATTGAGCAGGAGAATTGCCTTAGGCATCCCATACACAGGGACAATTGAAATGCAGCCCAAGGTGCTGATTAAAATGGGAGGTGCGGGGTGTTTCTTTTCTTATCTTTTTCTTGGCTGTGGTTATTACACTGAGCATCAAAATTATTAACAGAAAACTGCTAGGACTGAATCAGTTTATCCCTCAATGTGGTACCATTGCAAGCACATTGGGTTGGATTTATTTTATCAGCAATTCAGATTTTTACTTCATTCCCTCATTTACTTTACCACCTTTCCAAAAGTTCTATTTATTTAAAAATAATAATTGGATCATAATAATGGCTACCAATGAGTGGCTCCTTTCCTTCCCTTTGTCACGACTCCACTATTCCTTACTCCCACCTTCTCCATACGACACAGGCTGCGGGTTCTCCAGGAAAGTCCTTATTGCAGGGGTGCAAAATGGTCTTTGCATTGACCTTGTGGACAAAACCCAACTCTTTTTGATGACCAGTAAGACCAGTAAGACTCGCAAGCTGATGTCCTTGCTTGCAGCAGACACGGGGCTCTATCCCCTGAGGTCTTGGTGCAGTTTGCGAGTCCCAGCTTCCCAACTCCCAGCCAGCGGGATGGGATGGGACCCTAAGAGCTGGAATCCTGAATCTTGTACATCTCTTCCCAGCAGCACTTGTGCAGGCACAGAAAACACCATCTTCAGATGGTCTTCAGCAAGCATGAAAGGCAAGTTCCTCAGGACAATTGTGTGTTTTACCTTGGGCTGTCCAGAGTTTCACACTGGTGTAGGAGGAAGGGTGCATTTTGACAGTGTGCTCCATTTTAGGGCAGAACACTACAAATGGCATCTGAAACCTGAACACAGCGGAATAAGCTGTTATACAAACATCACATCAACATGTGCTTCTGAAAACATGCCATACCCTCAAACCTATCATCTCCCTGGGGTAGACGGAGACTGATGTGAGATGGGGGGTTAATGCTTTGCAGCCATCCCATGTTTTCCAGATGAGTGTCCCATTTTGCGGTTGTAGACTCACCTGTAAAACCTACGGAGGCTTATGGTTAGGACCAAAGAAGTAGGACTGTAGGTACTTTAGGAAAGACTGCTTGATTTTTCTCGATATGAAAGCCCAACATTGTAGTGCTGATGAACCTACTCATGTAATGATTTTTCATTCAAGCTGCTTTCCTTTTAACCTTTCTTTATAGTGTCATCCTGCTGCCTTGCCTCTACATCCCCTTATATGAGTAAATAGGAGCAGCTCATAATGAAATTGAGCTCAGATAGCAGGCTCTTCCTATGTAAAATCAGCACAATAAAGCTATGTAGTAATAGCATTTGCAAGTGTCGTAGAAAATAAAAGATTAGCTTAATCCATATCTATTTAACCATTAAAATACATTAGAAAATACGTAAAGTTTTCTGAATTACATCACTTTACTGAGAGGGTGCTGAGGCGCTGGCACAGGCTGCCCAGAGAAGCTGTGGCTGCCCCATCCCTGGCAGTGTTCAAGGCCAGGTTGTATGGGGCCTTGGACCACAGGGTCTAGTGTGAGGTGTCCCTACCCATGGCAGGAGATTGGAACTGGATGATCTTAAGGGCCTTTCCAACCCAAATCATTCCATGATTCCCAGGGAGCCCCATCTGTTCAGCCAGGAAGGACGTCCAGTAACTATAACCCCCTTGGTGCCGTTTGCATGGAGCAGCTGTGAAAGTTTTGGGGTGGAAAGCCACTAGAGCAGCCACCAGGTTTAGCCCAAATACCCATGATAGGAACAGTTTTTGAACAAGCAGCAGCACACAAACACACACAGTTGGGCAGGTGGGGTGTTTAGACAGGAGCCCTTTCCTCCTGCCATGCTGGTGAGAAGACAAAGATACGCCACATAGGACTCTCCTGGTCCCAAAACCAGAAATGTGTCAGGCCCATCTCCACAGTGGGGTAGAAGAGACCCCAGCAGACCTGAGGTCCTGTTTCCCCCCTGTCCTTCCCGGGATCCCAAATGTCAGGTGGTTGTCCTCCCAGCAATAACAACTGGGTGCTAGCATTTCTCCTGAACACAGAGCTAGGGGGGGAAATGTGGCAACGAGAAGAGAAGGCTCAGGGGGGACCTTATCGCTCTCTACAACTGCCTGACAGGAGGTTGCAGTGAGGTGGGGTCGGTCTCTGCTCCCAAGGAACAAGTGACAGGACAAGAGGAAACGGCCTCAAGCTGCACCAGGGGAGGTTTAGGCTGGAGCTGAGGAACAATTCCTTCCCCAGAGGGTGCTCAGGCATTGGAACAGGCTGCCCAGGGCAGTGCTGGAGTCACCGTCCCTGCAAGTGTTAACACAGTGTGTAGACGAGGCCCTCAGTGCCATGGGTTAGTGGTGGCCTTGGCAGTGCTGGGCAACAGTTGGACTGGATGATCTTAAAGGTCTTTTCCAGCCTGGTTGATTCCATGATTCTAAGTGACTCGGAGGGTATGAGTGGAGGGACCCTCAGGGGAAAACCCACTCGTGTGGCAGTGCGATTCTCAGGGCTGTTACTGCAGCAGGGGATCACTGACAGGAGCTGAGTGATGGGAAGCTGTTATCCAGCTCACAACACTAATTCTCTGCTGGGCAGCTGTTTTTTAGCAGAGCAGGGGGACACACACTAACTGGGACAGGCACAAAATGGGAGGAGTTTTGCAGGAAACAAGGGAAATGAGAAATCCTTGTGGAGAGGAATTCATCTGACAGAAATACAAATCCATCCCGTTTCACCCCGGGCATACTCCTCCAGGCTTCACCCCAGTGTTCTTGTGGAAAATCCCATCTCTAATCGATTGTGTCTCTTGGGCAGAATAGGAGGTTGGTTGTAACAGCAATTTGTTCCCCCAGAGCAGGGCAGGCACCTGGGAAAAGTGGATGCTTGAAATATTCTCAGCAAGTTTATGGAGAGGAGAGGGTAGCTCAGCCTCCGTGACCATTCAATTACAGCTCTGTGGGACACACAGAGATTTATGCTGTCTATGCGCTGGCATGTGGTGTGGATCAGGTCACAGGAGAAGGAATCGATGTCTTGGACCAATTTGATCACTGCTGTGACTCCTGTGCATGGTTGGGAGCACTTGAAAAATCACCAGAGTTTTTCTATGGAGACACTTCTATGTGCACCGACCTTACTGTCAGCATTTACTCAGTGTTAATATTAAGCCTGGGGAATATACAGGACTGACAGCCTGAGGACTCGCTACATTTGACTCACACCCAGTGATTCATTTGCCAGTAATTTATTTCTGGGGCCAGGAGGGTGCTGGGTATTACCTGCAACACAGTCCAACACAACACAGTGCGTGAGTAGTGTCTGGAAATGTGTGAAATGGCACAACAAACTCCCATAAAATGGCACGGAGCTTGGTCAACCACCATACAGAGGGTGGCAAGAAATCAGTTTTAATGATGTCCTCTCAGGCACCTCCAACAGCGTAACCTTGGACTTCCTTCACATAAAGCTGTGAGGAGGAGGGCTAAGGTTTTCTCCTTGTGCTTAAGCGACATTCCAGGTTTTACAGAGAATTTCTTTAGAAGGTATCTCCTGCTTTATGAAGCAGGCATTCTTTGATGCAGTCCTGTTTACTTATAAAGTATTCGACGTATAAATGAAGTCGTGTTTTCCTGGATGCAGCAGGAATCAGCAAAGGACCCATCAATCTTCCCAGGCACTCCAGGTATTACCTTTACCAAGGCGGTATAACAAATGCCACTCTTGCTACCTTTGAATCATAGAATCACAGAATCAACCAGCTTGGAAAAGATCTTTAAGAATATCAAATCCAATCATTCCCCAGCACTGCCAAGGCCACCACTAACCCATGTCACTGAGGGCCTCATCTGCACAGTGTGTGAACATGGAGTTTTCCTTCTTCAGGCTCTGAGAAGGGGTTCAACATGGAAAGCATGACTGTAAACTCATAGTGTTCTGAGTTTCCTGCTTGGCACCTGAGCAGCAGGCACTGGGCTGCATGCTTTTAGCCTGGTATAGGCATGAATTAAAATGTGTTGGAGGCGATGGGTTGATAACAATTTCCTTCTGTGTGTGGAAGGAAAGATCTTCTGATCTTTCTCCACAGACGTATCATTTGCTTTAACTGAAGTGAACTTAAAAGCCAGATAATTCTCCATGACATGAATAATTAAACCGTGAGATTCACTATCACAGGCAAAACCCGAGGCCACGAATATAGCAGCATTCAGAAAGGATTTAGGCGTTTATAAGAACAGCAAAACTATACAAAGCTACAATAAAGCATAGCTAAGGTTTTGAAAGGCATAGTAAACCTTGCAATGCCAAACTTGGTCACATTAAAGGTTGCCAGTCACCAGGGATAAGTTCTCCCCATAAGTGTTTGTTTCACATCACACTCTGATATCAAGGCTGGAGTCTGCAAACTCTTTTGAAGCAGCTGGTTTTCTTTGTTGCCAGTTGTAACCCAATAAATGGGCCAGGATGTTGATGCAGATTTTGATAAGGTTTTTATTCTAAGAATCAGAATTGCATTTTCATGTCCATAAAATCCCAGTGAAATCAAAGAAAATTGTTGCTGCTTTCTAGTTACGATGTTTTGTACCACAAATACCCAGTGTTAATTTAAGCACTGAAAAAAATCATGTTCAAAAGGTGTATGTGCATCACAGATCTGAGTGTTGAAGACAGTGTGTGACTTTAAGGAGCCATTATTAGTAATAATATTTGCATTTTTATAACACTTCCCATTTTGGCTGTTTAAATGCCACATGAGCATCAGTGACTAAAGCCTCCCAGAAATCCTGTGAGGCAGGACAGCATTGCCTTCTACTTTACAGGTAGAGAACCATAGAATCACAGAATCATGGAATCAACCAGGTTGGAAAAGACCTTTAAGCTCATCCAGTCCAACTGTTCCCCAGCACTGCCAAGGCCACCACTAACCCATGGCACTGAGGGCCTCGTCTACACACTGTGTGAACACTTGCAGGGACGGTGACTCCAGCACTGCCCTGGGCAGCCTGTTCCAATGCCTGAGCACCCTCTGGGGAACGAATTGTTCCTCATCTCCAGCCTAAACCTCCCCTGGCGCAGCTTGAGGCCGTTTCCTCTTGTCCTGTCACTTGTTCCTTGGGAGCAGAGACCGACCCCACCTCACTGCAACCTCCTGTCAGGCAGCTGTAGAGAGCGATAAGGTCCCCCCTGAGCCTTCTCTTCTCCAGACTAAACCCCCAGGTCCCTCAGCCGTTCCTCATCACACTTGTGCTCCAGGCCCTGCACCAGCTCCGTTGCCCTTCTCTGGCCCTGCTCCAGCGCCTCAATGTCTCTCTTGTAGTGAGGGGCCCAGAACTGAACACAGGATTTGAGGTGCAAGAGGAGGCAATGTCTAAGTGCTTGCAGCATCGCAAGCCCTCTCATTTCCAATGGACTCAAAGAAAGGTGTTTCCTAAACTGCTGCACCATGCACTATAGCACTTGTGTCAGCAGAATGCTGCATGTTTGCCTCCCGCTGTTGATTATTAGAGTTAAATCAAACTAAAGAGCCACTAGATGGGAGTCTTACATCCCTTCTGCTGAAGCCTGGGAAAGGGCTTTCACAGCTTGTGCAAAGCAGAGAGAATTTTCCAGGATACCTGGTTTCTGCATAGAAACTACCATGTCCTATTTACCCTCCAAGTTCACTGTTGGGAATAAAATATACTCAGCTGATTTCCAGGAGGATTGCAAGGCTAATGCCTACTGGGTCCCTCCACAACCCTCAACCCTGAAGCCTTCCAAACATGAGGCTTTTTTATGCTGTTTTTACAGTTCAGGTTTGTGTGCAGCTTTGGAAAGCCCTGGTCTTCCTCACTGAGTATTTGGCATTAGCTGCTGGACTATGGCAGGGGAGTCAGGTACTGACCAAATCCTCAGGAGGATGGTACCAAGGTTCTACTGTGGGGCAGGTAAGAAGTCACCCCTAATGCCTCAATAAGCCCACAAGATTTCTGCTGAAAAGCACTTTTAAAAAGCACTTTGTATAGAGGCAGAAATCCAGACAGCGGCAAATCACCAGCTATTACCTGCTTCTGCTTTCATTGCAGCCCAAAAGCCATTTTACACTGGATTCAGCCTCTAAATGTGGCCATTAACATACCTCTGAGCGGCACTGTGCAGCTCACAGGATTTAATGTTACTTTTGCTCGTGGGATGTTCCAAAGACACTCATTTTCATCAGACTTTAGATCAGATATTGGGCTTACTACTGGAGACAAATGGGTTTGTTTTGACAGGGCAGGGCAAATCACAGGGCAGCTCCCTGATTTGAGTCAGGAAAAAGAAATCAAAGCTCCTGCGATGATCTACACCTGTGTGAGTTGGCAGGAATACAAAATACCTTCTGTAGGAAAAAGGAAAAGGAAAAGAAGGAAGAAAACAGTACAACCAAACATTCAGAGTTTGGGTCAAAGAACTGCCTCTAGCTCCATGCTGCTGCCATGTAAAAACTAAATGTATTTCCTCCATCTTTCAGGAGAAACTCAGGTCTCCCGGTGCATTGGGACCCAAGGATGGCAAAGCAGCATGTCCCCAATGCTGCAGAAGGGACAACCCAGGTGCTGGGGAGTTAGGCCAGTGCTGGCAAAGTGGGGCTGCAAAAAAACAGGGAGAAGGAAGTAAGGGGTTGAACAATGAAGAAGAGCCGGTTCTGTGTGCCAGCAAGCACATAAAAGACTCCTGTACCAGTGTGCTGCCCAGCGGGGCTGGCTGGTGTCCCATGAGACACCATCTCCTTGCCCATACCTGTGGCTTGTGTAACATCTCTGGCTCCTGCTCTCCCTCATTCTCCCGTGCTGAAACCAGGGCATTTCTGCCCAGTGGCAGTGTTCTCAGGACCTCTCTCCTCTGTCTAGGTGCTATTTGCATGCAGCGTGTTGGAACTGCATGTCTCTGATGGCCTGTCCCTCTATCCTATGGGTTGGAATTGGCCAAGAAACCCCACAGTTAGTAAGGAAAAATTGGCCGCCAGTGCAATGGCATGAGATCTGTTTCCTGTGGAAGCCAAGCCGAGCTGGAACTAGCAGGAATGGAGCTCCAGCCCCAGGCTTCCAGCCACAGCCACCTTCCCTTTTTGTTCCTAACAGTAGGCGAGAAGTAAGCAAACGACTTCTTTTAACTCTTATGCTTCCTCAGATTTAGAAGATGTAGAGTGCTGTTAATGTCATCATCCATTATGGACTTCTCAATGTAGGGAACAGGTCATTCCTCCAGATCTCTCCTTGTCAGATGCCTTCATAGATTTCATATCTGCTTGTCCCAGCATTTGTAAGGCATTTGGAGCAGTAAGCCACTTTTTGTGAGGAGGAATACTCATTACCACTTAGAGATGCTTCAGCCTTGCATGTTCACCTTCACCCCACCACCAAGCAGCAGGCTGAAGAGCAGGTAGGACCATACTAAGGCAATGATCCCACTTGTGGTACTTCAGATAACTTGTCTGGACGCAGCCTTGATTTCTCCACATGACATGGCCTGTTTCACCTCAGGGCAGCAGAATGCTTCAGGGGATTTGCGATCCCATTTAGTTGCAGACTTAATTATCTAAAGAAAGATTTCTGCTTCAAGAACTCTCCCTTTTAATCCCGCTTAAAAAGCTGCTTTTATTCATGTGGTGGTTTAGTTTCAACTGCAAATCTCCATGGGTATGTCCTGGAAAAGATCAAAGAGATGTTCAGTTTAGCTCCTCCAGAGCGACATCATGGACCATGGGAAGGCTGGAGTCCCACATAGCTATTTGCAGAGGTGAACGCTCTGGTACTAAATTCCACATAGTTTGGGTCACTTCCATAGATCAGTGCATGTGGGATTCCAGGGCAGGCAGGGGCCTTTTTAACCTTTTTATAATTTTATATATACTTCTTGAATCACAGCAAGCTGCTAAGTCACAAGCCTTTTAGCTTTGCTTACCCCTCAAGCATCTCCTGGGCATTAAAGATCCACCCCGGAGCCATAGCAATGATCCCACAGTCTTATTTGCTCAATCTTTCCAAAGCATTTCCCATTCAGTGTAATAATCTCTGAAGACTGCCTGCTTCTCAGGTCTCATACGTATCGCAAGAGCTTACAGGATCCCATCAGAGAAGGAAAACGACGCTCTGGGAGCTGAGGACGGCTCGCAGGCAGCATAAGCAACAAGTATTCCTTGGCTCACTGAAGAGGATGACCCTGCAGAGGCCTGCTGATATGGGAAGTAGAATAGGAACTGCATAAGTGCTGCTTAAACTGTATTGTGAAAATATAAGTGGGACTTAAATGATGACCGTACCTCGCGCGCAGTAATGAATTTTGCCCCTTGCGACCAGCTGATGATCAGAATAAATGTGTTTTCACAAGAAGATGAGTGCTTGGGACGAATGAGATTGGTGACAAATTACAGCCTATTTGCAGAGAATTTGTGAATTTATAGGTACAAATGTAATTGATTACGTTGTCTGGAATGAGTCACTTGAACAGCCCTAGGCTAGAGGATTATTTTCAGAATCAAAGCTATACATCTGCTTAAGACACATGTACAGTGCACATAGCTAATGTGCTGAAGCTCTTCATTGCTTGAGCTCTGTTATCTCTTTCTTCTAGGTGGGCGAAGCAGTCCTCGAAAATGCTCGTCTTATGCTGCACACTGAGAACATTCAAGCCTGTGCTGAAGATTTTAAAGACAGGTAAAATTGTGGTGGCACCAAGCTGGCCACTTTCTTTGAAACTTACCTTGGCAAACCCCTACTCTATGATGGAGTAATGCTTAGTGCGTAGAATGGGCTCATTCTTTTGACTATTCATAGAATCACAGACTGGTTTGGGTTGGAAAGGACCTTAAGATCATACAGTTCCAACCCCCTGCCATGGGCAGGGACACCTCACACTAGACCATGTCGCCCAAGGCTCTGTCCATCCTGGCCTTGAACACTGCCAGGAATGGAGCATCCAACTGCCTGGCTTGGGAGGGGGGTTGTAACAGCAAAATAATTCTGATGCTAACATTATTTGGGAATATTTTGAACATTTAAAGTAACATAAATGTGCTCAAGCAAAATTACGCAAGCTATTCTTTGACATACAGACATTGGTCTCTTACTTACTGTCATTTGGGTTGATATTTAATAAAGGCAAAATTTCCATGTGTTTTTTAGTTGTAATTTTCAGTCCCACATAGATGGTTTTGGAAGTAATGATCATTCTGCTGCAGCAGCTGAAAAGCAAAAACCACACCACTACAAATGTCTGTGTGGAAATGTTAGATAAGAAAACAGAAATGGGCTGCACTGGTTTTCCTCATCTTTACTGAGAGAAAGAAATAGCAAAAGAAGATCTTAAATACTGGGAAACTACTTTTTTTAACATCCTTCTGTTCTCAAAACCTGATATTCATGTACATGAGTGCATGAAGCTCTTTAAATTTGACTCAGGAAATATGATCCTTCCAGCTTTTCCTCATAATGGACTCGTTCACTTACAAACAGATTTTTGCAAGATCTGACACGCAAACTGTGCTTCAGACTAATTGGGTTTTATTTCCTATGATTTTTATCATCCTTTTTAACCTTCTGTCTCTGTCTGGTATTATTTTATTTAATCATATCAAAAAGTGTGTTAATCATGTTCTGAGGTTTGCCTTTCATTTCAGAAAGGTATCACTCTGTGTTACTCATTTGATGGCTTTATGTCCTACACTTGCAGCGTAAGCACGCAGTCTCCATCACAAAACCAATGTCAAATCAATCCACTGCATAGGAAAAGCTCCTAATTCTCAGTGGAATCGGCTACCACTTTCTCAGGCTGTTGAACTCCCAGCAACAAAGGTGGCTCTCAAGTGGCAGAGTGTGGGGCCTGTTTATGAAGCTGGCTCCCATCTAAGCTGCCACCTTCCCTGTCTAACCTCCCTGGCCACCAGGAGCCCAGGTTGGATGGGTTTGACACAAAAGCCTCCCACCCGAGGAGATTTACCACATCTTCAATGGAAAGCCTGAAATGAAAGGGCAGAAACAAGAGTGATGCAGAAAGCAGCGCTGTAGAATAGCAGTTGCCTGCCACAACCTTTTCCTACCACTGCAGCCATGGTTTAGAAACGAGCCATTTGCTTTAACAGCAATTCTAGTTGGCAAACCAACCACTCAAATTTCCTCTTTCTTTTGATATTACTACGTCTTAAGGATGGGCTGGGGCCCTGGAACATATACCAGACTTCCATCAGCATCTCTGTTAGTAACAGTAATGCATTTGATGTGCATGTGTTTTCTTTAACCATAGCTCTGAAAAGTTTTCATGTAGATGAAGGAGCAGTTGTTCTCATTTTACAGCCAAGCAAACAGAGAACAAGCCACCCATAGTCATACTGTATATAAATACCACATGCCTCTCTGTGCTTGTTCAGGAATCCTATCGGGCTGTAACCACCGCAGCACAGAGTGCGAATGTGGCCTGTTTTACAACACTCTGAGTTAATGACAGGGTACCTTGGCAGTTAAATTCAAGTACAGTGAGACGAGGTGAGAGCAAAGTATATCTTCTGTGCCTCTGTCTGGGACACAAGGTAATTAGCACAAATGGTGTCATTGAAAAGAAAGCAGGTTTTTCTTGCTGAGCTGTGCTGGATTAAGGTTTCGGGGTTTTTGTGTTCTCTGCAGGTACGAAAATGAGCAGCCATTCAGAAAAGCAGTGGAAGATGAAATTAATTCGCTATATAAAGTGATTGATGATGCTAATTTAACTAAAATGGATCTGGAGAGTCAGATAGAGAGCATGAAAGAAGAACTAACTTTGCTGTCAAAGAATCATGAAGAAGTAAGTCCAGACTCGGGACACTGTAAAGCCAATGTGTGCCTGTTTCATCCAGCTGGTATCATACACCTAGTGCAAAACAAGCACTAAAGAGCTCTGCCTGCCATGTCTGGGGCTGGGGATTCTTCTGAAATCCGCTCTTATTTTTCTCTCTCTGTCAACTTCAAGCACTAACCTGTAAGGTACGATCAAATTGCTTACATTTAAGTCTTTCCTGTCTGATAAACATGACATGGAAGAGATGTCACTTGTTGCTAGACGCCACACAGTGGTCACAGGATTGCACGTATGCGGACATCTCAACAGTGAGGTCTGATCCTCAGCCAGAGATGTAAAGAAAAATGAGTGTGCAGGGAACAAGCTCTGGTCCTGCTGCACTAGCACTGAGTATTAACCAGGTTCTTCTGAACATGCCCTGCTTGGCTTAGCAAGCTGCTCAGTTCCCACAACAGAGTCTCTCCTGAGCAACACACTCCAGAAGTAAGACAGAGGCATAGGCAGCTGGAAGGGAAGCCCATTATTACCCAGTTTTGCAATGCCTTCCCACTTACTTACTATATTCACCAGCACTATTTGCATGAAGGTGGTTTATTGCCTTCAGCAGGGGTTTCAGGATCAGACACAAATCAGCCTCTTTATGATGGGGCTCGGATATGGAGCTACTACTAATCCCACATAAGGGGCAACAAGCAATTGTGCTGATGCTTCAAAAGTAAAAGGGAGCTTGAATTGAGACGGTTCATGGAAGCAAGGCACTATCCTACCTTACAGTCCTCTCAGGTTATTTCCCCAACCACAAGATTTCAGCTTCACTGGCAGGTATATGGAGACTTGGCTTGCCAAGATGAGGTTGCTTCATTCCCTCCCTGCTTTCACAAGTCTAATCCCAAGGCTGGCATTTTGCAGAAAATAACCTATGGCTCCATCACAGCTGCACAGCATGAGAAAAAGTGAAATTGTTTTAGATAAGAGGGAAAACAAAACATTAATAGAAATACACAAGATCCCCTTTAAGCCTCTGTCTATATTCCTGAAACCAGGAAAGCTGGCCCTAAGGCTGTTCTCTGCCCATATATATGGCATTACAAGGACACCACCTTTCCAGCAGCTTCTCTTGCTCCACATTTAGCCAGTGGGGAGCCCTTGCAGGGTAGAAGGATGCTCCTTTCCTTACCCATTTGGAGTATCTGAGCAACCTCAGCACAGACGTGATTTTCCCATGGCAGCAGCACCAGGGGAAGCTGCTCAAGAGAAGCAAAAGAATAAAGGCTGGAAGCAACTATTGCGATTACTCCAGCTGAGCTGTGGCACAATAAAGTCTCAAGGACTTTCTTGAACTAATTCCAACTTTACATTCGTCCAATCCATGTCAAGTCCTTTTGAAGGTCTTGTGACCATGGAGTGAGCACATTTTAAGGCTTTCATTCTTAAAGATTCATAATTCACATAATTCCATCCATTTTTCCCCAGTATTGTCACTGTCAGGGGCCATTGCTTATAAATGCAGTTATCAGATGTTTTTATACTACTTTTCATTTTGCTCACACCAATAGCACATATAAACAGATTGATGTAAAAGTTCAGATACATGTGCAAACCTCATCTATTCTTGTGTTCCTGAACACAAGGTACAACTGATGTGCTACCTTTAAGCGTACGGTTCTAGACACCGTAATTCTCTACTGCTTACATGGTTTTGGAGCGCTTATATGTAAAGAAACAGAATGCTGTCATGGAGAAGGAGAGTGCTCTTTATCTAACATGCACATGCATAAAAGCACGCAGGTGGCTCACACAAGCTGCTTTGCACAACTTGTACATCCCAGTAGATGCCTGTCTATGTTGTTGCGTGGTGCAGCAGAGAGGGAAGAGCAGGGTTTGACTTGCTGTAAGCTGTTAGTTCTTTGACCCAATGCCCACACTGAAGCCTTCCTGGCAGTACAGTTGTGGTGGGTTTGGGCCCCAGGTTTGCAGTGTGCATGTGTCAAGCTCTGACTGCTGGAGAAACTTGCCACTGTGAGGGAAGTGCCTTGGTGCAGGCCTTCAGCCTCCTTCCACCAAAAGGAAAACCACTTCCAGCACCCCAGAGCTGAAGCAAGACTCCCCATGCAGAAGTAAGACAAATCCACATCTGACAAAGAAACCCTCCAGCGCACTAAATCATTAATGTAGAGATGGTCTTTCAGGGCCAAACTTAATGATTCTTTCTGTGGCACCAAACGAGCTCTTCCTCGAGCCTCTCTGAAGTCACCATTCTATCGTTCAGTTCACTTTTACGTCTGTCATTTTTGTTCAAGGATGTGAAGGTATTATACAAGCAGCTTGCGGGATCTCAGCTGGAAGAACTGGATGTTCCCTTGGGAAGTGGCCTGGATGACATCCTGGAAAAAATCAGGATCCACTGGGAGAGAGACATTGAAAAGAATCGTGCTGAGACAGGAGCTCTGCTCCGTACCAAGGTGAGCACAACAACATCACAGGGTTTAAGCAAACACTAAACCTGACTAATATTCTGCAGTAACTTTGAGGGCTGGGTGTTTGGTTTCTCCTTGAAACAAAAACGGTGGTAAAAATCTGAAGGATTTTGGTCCAAGTCCATGGGAAAATACACACAGAGCGTGTGGCTCTCTTAGGAGGCAGAGTTAAGCAGTGGTGGGAATGACCCTGCTGATATCACAGGTATCTGTGGGAGGCTTCAAGGGCTCTGAAATGCTGGCTGAGGAAAACAAACTTAGAATCATAGAACCATAGAATAATTTGGGTTGAAAGGGACCTTCAAACCTCATCTAGTCCAACCCCCTTGCAATGAGCATCTTGCATCTTCAACTAGATCAGGTGGCCCAGAACTTAATCAGTTGATACCTTCTGTGTAGAATAAGCCACAGTTGTTATCCTTCTTACTAGGGCTGTTCCTCTGCTGAACAATTTAGAGGGGTCTATAAATCAAAAAAGCAAAACATATTGCTCTCCACTAATTATAGACTCCTTATGGATTTCTCCTTAATACTGTTTCCTTTGGCAGCAGTGGGAAAACTGGATACTAACTCAGAAATGAAAAGTGATGATAAAAGCAATGATAATAGATGATCATCAGGGAATGATCCTATATGCTTGTAGCCATCTCATTCTGCGGTGGCTATTACAGCACAGCATGGCAGAGCAAATCATAACTACAGATGTGCTATATGTAATATTTATATGTAGTATAAAGCAAAACCACAGCCCCTGCTGTTCCATGGTACAGAGTGGGGGGAAGTGAAGGCAAACAGCAAGAAAAAGCCAAAACTATGTTTGCAAACATATATGCAAGCTCTGAGTAGGTGTTTCTTTTCAAAAGAAAGAATAAAACTGTGACAACAGTTGATACCAAAGGTGGCAGGGAATGCACAAGAAGCCAACCAGAGTCTATGTAGAGGTCCCATCAAGTTTGTGAGTGTGCCAGACTGTTACTAAGCAAAGTCTCCATCAGATTATTCTGTGGGGGCCTGATTTTCAGCCCAAAAGGAAGTCAGTGACATGGCAATAAGCTACATGAGCCTGCAGAGTGCCTCCATGCAAAGCACATGCAGCCTTTAGAAGCCAAAACATCTTCAGAAGCCTCCTAAGCTTTTCCCAGAAAATCTGTTCCTGGTCCACTGACAGATTTCAGCAGACTGACCATGCCTCTGACACACCAGATTCCTCAGTGTCCCCACTTTCCTGTCTGACCTGATCTGCCTCCTCCTGCGCAAACAAAGCCCCACAACTTCTTTCTTCCTATTTATTTCTTTCACACCTTCCAATATCTGGTCTTTCAGAGATATCATTTGAGGACAAAACTGCCAGCTCATACTAGACTGATCACTGGATCCCACTCCCATGTCTTTGATATCTAACCTATCCCTGGTCGGCCGTCCTAGTCTAAGCTCTTACTAGTTTAAGTTTTTCCTGCTTTGGTTTTCTGGTAAGATCAGTTGTGGTTCTGATCAGGTTCTGGTATGACATTCTAGAGGGTTTTGTCCCCAGGTATACCTCTTATTAAATCTAGATGAGGATGTTGTATCTCATATCTCATATAGGTTTGTTACTATTTATACTGGTAACAAGAGCTCAGCTTTTTTCAACTTGTGGACTTAACGTCATCTTATGTGGCCAAGTTGCACCATTTGGTTACCCACAGTGTGAAAAACTTGCCCTTACTCTTTTGCAACATCAGCAGAGGGAGAGCAGTTCCCTCCTCTTTGCTCTTCATTGCTACTTCCTTCAATCTCTCCCTGTGAGATTTTCCTTGGAGCCTGATATTTTAACTTCATTTCTCCACAGGGATGAGCAGGGGGCTGGAGTATGAAAACAGGCTGAGAAAATAAAATGAGAGAAGAGTTCCCCAGTGGGTAACTTAGCACATCATTCTGTGTTGCTCCTGGAGTAAAGAGTAATCAGATAATAAAATGGGAACGAGCAAAAAGAATGAAGTTACAGACTGGATTCCTCTTTAGATCATGAGCTTAAGCTGACATAGAAAGCTCCTTGTAATTGTTGGAGCAAGTCCAGAGGAGGCCACGAGGATGACCAGGGGCTGGAGCACCTCCCGTATGAAGACAGGCTGAGAACATTGGGGCTGTTCAGCCTGGAGAAGAGAAGCTGCGTGCAGACCTCAGAGCAGCTTCCAGTGTCTGAAGGGGGCTACAAGGCTGCTGGAGAGGGACTCTTCATCAGGGACTGTAGCGATAGGACAAGGGGTGATGGGTTCAAACTGAAACAGGGGAAGTTCAGGTTGGGTCTAAGGCAGAAGTTCTTCCCTGTGAGGGTGCTGAGGCGCTGGCACAGGGTGCCCAGAGAAGTGGTGAATGCTCCATCCCTGGCAGTGTTCAAGGCCAGGTTAGATGGGGCTTGGAGCAACCTGGTCTAGCGTGAGGTGTCCCTGCCCATGGCGGGGGGTTGGAACTGGATGATCTTAAGGTCCTTTCCAACCCAAACCATTCTATGATTCTATGCTTTTATGATTCTCTTTACCCACTCTTTGCTGTAGCTGTGACCAGCTGAGACCAAGGTATTTCAAATGATGACCTAGCACTGACTTCCACGTCAGGGCAGTATTTCTGTTTTTTTCTGACTCTTGCCCCATTTGCTTTGTTTTCTGACTGAAATTGCAGTCTTGGCTAGATTTTTCAGTGATATTCAGGCACCAAAACATACCAATTTACATTCGTACCTAACGGAGTTTCACATGACACTTTTTTAGATGAGCAAGTAACCTCAAAACTCAAGTCCATTGGTTTGACATCTGCACTTTTTTTGTCCATAATGCCCAAACCCTTTTCTGAATTGTCAGAAGTGATTTAAACCCTTCTTATGACACGCAAACTCTTTAATATTCTTCCCTGAAAAATGTTTTACTTAATGATGTGGTGCTGTTCGTTCATGTAGTTTGATTCCACCCATCCACCGCTGCTCACTGCTTACCTGCTATCCATAAATCCTTTCAGTTCATGATTCATCCCCAAGGCAGTAAAACCTTGAGGCATCAAGCTGTTAAGCTTCTGTCATAACGGAACTAGACCTTAATCCTCCTCTTGATGTCCTGTCTCTTGACCAGCTGTTGATCCATGGCAATGCTTTGCCCTGAACACACAATTGCACAGCTTCCTCTGTGGTCCCATATACTACATCTCATAAAAGGTTTTGAAACTCTTGTGAGTTACGTCAGTTGTTTCTCCCTTCTTTACTACTTTGCTAACACATTCCAGAACTATTCAGAGCTTATCATCAAAGTCACTTTTCTCCTGCAGATATCATGCTGGTCAGACCCTGGGTGATGGTGTTCTATCCCTAATCATCCTTTAATTCTTTTGATTCCATGAAAAACAGACTAATGAGAAATTCTGCACTCTTACACAACACCTGGCTCAGAACTGTAGAGATGGGCTTGAAATCCACACATCCCTAGGATACCCAAGCACCAAGCTGATAAAGATTTAGGATGATGATTTCATCCTCTCCCTTCATTAATCCAGTTGTTTGTGGGCACCACAGTTCGGTATGGCCTTTCCTTTGTGGAGGAATAGGAAGAGCAGAGCAGAAAACACAAACTGACTAGTTTTGTGCCCTAGTGAAGAGGGCACAAAGACTATGTCTGCACTTCTCTACAGAAGGAACCCTCCAATTGGACTCTTCGTGCAAGTCAGCTGGTGACCTATAAGGAGGTTAGGGAACTCCTGTGTGCACCAAAAGCTTTAGAGCTCATTCAGTGTGTGCTTACTTGCTGTGTAATCCTCAGTACTTAAGTTCCAATGTGGCCACCTCCATCTACTCCATCTGCCTGTTGTATCATTCACATCACTACAGTCAGGTAGCCACGACTGCTTAGAGTATCTTATCTCCTTGGAGGAGTTTCAACATCCCCTGTGGTAAGGGCAAGTTGGAATTACAGGTAGCATTTGGGCCACCAGCAGGGTAAATATGAATGGGAGATACCAGGCTTCAGGTAATGGGTGTAGGTTATACGTATAGATGCAAAAGCAGCCTTCCTGCCCTATGTATCTCTTTAAAAAGAGGTATTATAGTGCTCGTACCATAATAACGTGCAGGCTACACTCTCAACACAACTTAAGAGACACAAATGACTCCAGAGTGGCAGGTCAGGGATCACCAGGACTAGTGAGGTGAGATTATGTTGCTCTGAACACAAACCCCTGGAAAACACAGCCTCTGTGCAGTTTGCTGGGAAGGACAGCTGGTGTTTGGATTGAAATTCACCCTCTGCAAATCAGCTTCATAAGGCCTACATTCTGTCTGAGATTTACCTTGTACTTAAATGACCTTCTGCACCTGAGATGATTTCATTCACAGTGACCAAGGTGTGGGGGTTCACATGGTGGTACCAAAAAAACCCTATAAAAATTATTTCTGATGCGCGGTCCCAGACTGACTTTTAAATTGATCTTATTTGAAAAGAAAATGCATAATCAGAGAAGTAGGAGAGGGTTAAGATGAACTTTCCGAGTGGAATGGAGCTATTCTGCATAGTTAACTTCAACCAGAAGAAATATAAGTTTTGACTGAAGAATTGCATTTGCTAGAGAGCCCAGAGCTCTGGATTGAAACCCTTGATCTCAGCCCTCATTAAAAGCTATAGACATTTTCGTTTTACTAAGGTACATTTTCCTTCACCTCATTTCAAGGACCCTGACCTAAACACATACAAAAGCCCATAAGAAACAAGAGCATGAAATGATGTAAGAATATCTTAATTCAACTTATTCTTCTGACTTGTGTGAGATGACTTGCTCTCTGACTCACCAAATCCTATGTGAAAAATCAAGTTGTGAATACGTCTGAAATCCAACAGACTAAGTGAAAACACTTCGCTTCTTAAAAAAATTATAGCACAATTATATGATATGATATGATATGATATGATATGATATTATATTATATTATATTTAGCATAATTATATTAATTATAGGTACAAAATGAAGAATTACAGTAACATTTTCTTTTTATAGGTCATTTTAAATGTACTAGTATGAATGCTGAACAGCTTCTGTTGTCATAGATAAAATATATCCACTTAGAGGTATAAGCCATTTTACAGTAAATGCATAGAAAAGACGGTAATTCTGACACTAAGAAGTATCCCAAATTGTTCAACTGAGTGCTTTAAAATAGAAGAATGAAACGTAAAGTCAGAATTGCCACAAACTGTGAAACTAATAGCTGTCAGTTTGGTTTGTAAGGAAACTAACCATCATTTGAGTAGGCTGTGATGACAGTGGTAATCCTTTACCAGCAGCAGGCTGAAGCGACTGCTGCTGTGCGAACCCAGGAGGAGGAGATGGTGGAGGGCCTCAGGACCGAGTTCCATCAAACTGCCTGCAAAATACAGAGCTTGCAAGCAGAAACTGAATCCTTGAGGACCTTGGTAAGTCATGTTGGATATACTATGTGCAAATACAACACGCCTTCTGAGGAAAACATTCCCATCCTGGGATATAGACTTAAGAATAAATCCCGTTTTCCAGTGTATGCTGTTTCCAGAGACGCCAGACATTTCTGGGTTCTTCTTGATTGACGTGGTGCACTAAGTGTACCACATTTGGCAACCAAACCCCAAATGTCAATCTTCAACTTCTTCATACTCAATTATAATTGCTGGGTGGGTAGTACTTGACAATGTGAAGAATACCTGCACCTTGTAACCAAAGTAGTTCAACCTTTGTAATGGTAATAGACATTTTGCAAAGTATCTAAAGAAAGGAATTCTCAAAATATTCCATCTCCACTTAAGCATATTCAATAGAGATACTGGCCAAACCTGAATAAAAATCCCTCTAAGGCATATGAGACCTACTTGGAGGAATCTAATAGGTCAGGGCTGTAGAAGGTAGCGGGGTGCAATAGAGCTGGTTAACATTCAAGCATCACTTCCTCCAAGCTCAAGATCGATACATCCCTCTGAGTAAGAAATCAAGCAAAGCAGGCAAGAGCCCTGCAGGGATGAGCAAGGAGCTTCTGGCAAAACTCAAATAAAAGAAGGAAGTTTATGGAATGTGAGAAAAGGGACAGGCCACTTGGAAGAATATAGGAACATTGTCAGAGTATGTAGGGATGCGATGAGGACAGTTAAGGTCCATTTGGAATTACATGTGGCGAGGTATGTCAAGGACAACAAGAAGGGTTTCTTCCAGTATATCAGTAGCAAATGGGAGACTAGGGAAAATGTGGGCCTGCTGCTGAATGAGGTGGGTGCCCTGGTGATGAAGTATACAGAGAAGATGGTGTTACTGAATGCCTTCTTTGCTTTAACCTTTACTGCCAAGACCAGTCCTCAGGAATCCCAGATCCCGGAGGCAAGACAGAAAGTCTGGAGAAAGGAAGACCTTCCCTTGGTCAAGGAGGATCGGGTTAGCGATCACTTAGGCAAACTTAACACCCACAAATCCATGGGCCCCGACAGGATGCACCCATGAGTGCTGAGGGAGCTGGCGGATGTTACTGCTAAGCCATTCTCCATCACCTCTGAAAGGTCATGGAAAACAAGAGAGGTGCCTGAGGACTGGAGGAAAGCCAGTGTCACTCCAGCCTTCAAAAAGGGCAAGAAGGAGGACCCAGTAAACTGCAGGCCAGTCAGCCCCACCTCCATCCCTGCAAAGGTGATGGAACATCCTGGATGTCATCTCTAAGCATGTGGAGGAAAAGAAGGTTATCAGGAGCAGTCAACATGGGTTCACCAAGAGGAAATCATGCTTGACCAATCTGATAGCCTTCTATGATGGAATGACTGGCTGTGTAGATAAGGGGAGAGCAGTGGATGTTGTCTACCTTGACTTTAGCAAGGCTTTTGACACTGTCTCCCAGAACATCCTGATAGGTAAGCTCAGGAAGTGTGAGTTAGATGAGTGAGCAGTGAGGTGGATTGAGAACTGGCTGAATAGCAGAGCTCAGAGGGTTGTGATCAGTGGCACAGAGTCTGTTTGGAGGTCTGTAGATAGTGTTGTTCTCCAGGGGTCAGTTCTGGGTCCAGTCTTGTTCCACTTACTCATCAGTGACTTGGCTGAAGGGACAAAATGTTCCCTCAGCAAGTTTGCTGATACAGCTGAAGCTGTGCTGCCATTCAGTGAGACCTGACAGGCTGGAGAGTTGGTGGTGAGGAACCTAATGAAGTTCAACAAAGACAAGTGCAGGGTCCTGCCCCTGGGGAGGAATAATCCCATGCACCAGTACAGGCTGGGGGCTGTCCTGCTGGAAACCAGCTCTGTAGAGGAGGACCTGGGGGTCCTGGTGGACAACAAGGTGTCCATGAGCCATCAGCAATGTGCCCTTGTGGCCACAATCTCCAATGCTATCCTGGGCTGCAATGGAAAGAACATTGCCAGCAGGTTGAGGGAGGTGATCCTCCCCCTCTACCCTGCCCTGGTGAGGCTACATCTGGAGTAACCTGTCCAATTCTGGGCTCCCCAGTACAAGGGAGACAAGGAGCTACTGGAGAGGGTCCAGTGGAGTGCTAAAAGATGATTAGGGGAGTGGAGCATCTCTCCTACGAGGAAAGGCTGAGAGAGCTGGGCCTGTTTAGCCTGGAGAAGAGTCAACTGAGAGGTGATCTTACCAATGCATACAAATATCTTCTGGACAGGTGTCAAGAGGCTGGGGTCAGACTCTTTTCAGTGGTTCCCAGTGATGAGATAAGGGGCAATGGGCACGAAGTGAAATACGGGAAGTTCCATCTGACTATGAGGAAGAACTTCTTTACACTGAGGGTGTCAGAGCACTGAACAGGCTGCCCGGGGGGGTTGTGGAGTCTCCCTCTCTGGAGACATTCAAACCCGCCTGGACACGTTCCTGTGTGACCTGCTCTGGGTGGACCTGCCTTGACAGGGGGTTGGACTGGGTGATCTACAGAGGTCACTTCCAAACCCACCCATTCTGTGTGACTCTCTGACATGAAACCTGACTGTTTTAATGTCTGCTGTCCTGCCCTTACAGAAGAGGGGTCTAGAGAACTCTTTATACGACGCCAAGCACTGGCACGACATCGAACTGCAGAACCTAGGCTCTGTCATTTCCAAGCTAGAGGCAGAGATGGGAGAAATCAAAATGGAAACCGAGCAGCAGCAGCGGGATCGTGAAAATCTGCTGACCAGCAAACAACAGCTGGAGAAAGACATTGCTGCATATCACTGCCTTCTGGATGGAGAACATAGCAGGTACTGGTCCTAAAAAGCAAGTGTGCCATGAGGATGGAGAACATGTGCTTCCTGGGAAAGGGGTTTTGAGGTTGCTGGAAGCAGGAGGATTAGGAGGGCTCTTTTGTTTCATAAGGCTGGGTGGTAGATGGTGAGGTTTGGGAAAGCTGCCAAAGGGGAAGAACACCCCAAACCCAGTCGTACAGAGATTCCTAATGTACTGGGGAGATGGTGGTTTCCAGCACTCGCATGGGAGAATGAGGTTTAGCAATATTCCAGTAGATCTGTGAGTTTCACTTCGCTGAAGATTTGAGATGTGAGGTTAAAATGCTACTACAGCATCTGGGGACTACATTAGCTGCAAAGCAGCTCTGTTGTTTCTTGCCTTGGGTACATTATGCCTTCGCTCTTACTACTACTATACAATCCAAATACTAAAGCTGCTATCCTGAGGAAGCTTCCTTTCTAAGCACACCAGTGCCCCTCAAAGTCAGAGCACAGGATCTGGCACTCTGACTATAACTTTTGCGAAGAAACACAGTTCAGACTCTTGACATTTGTCCTCTGGAAATAACCTGCAAATGCCTTTACAGTGGTTGTGTAAAGGGTTGGGCTTTTTAAAGATCCTTAATCACCATTAGGCATGGAACCTCTGAGAATCTGATGCAGAGATTTTGACTCACTCTTCTGCTCAGGTCAGGGAGATTATTTGTTATAATCAGATCCCACTGAGATTGATGAGATTTCACCAGCTGAGCTGAAGACAGTTCTGAGTTCAGCAATTTTCCTACTTGTAGTAATGGCCGATTTTTTTCTATTTATTTTCTCTATTTTACTTTCAGCTGATTATGAAACTCCCAGCCCACAGAAGACCATTGCCATGAAAGCAAAAGATGTCACTGCCCATTCTGTTCATGGAAGCTAAAAACCCAAAAAGCAGCCTGCTCTATTCAGTTTGACTCAACAATCGAAGTAGGTTGTAGCTTGAACAACTTTATTAGACCTTCCTCATGTAATTGCTTTGCTTACAGATTTCAATTTACTCATGTTGTTAAAATTATAATAAACATAAAGAAGATCAGGGGGTTGGTTTGACTTTTTTTTCTATAGTATTTGTCATGATAGGATTAAGAACATGGGCCCTCCATTTCCCAGCAAGTGAACGCTTTCTTTGCTTGGCTCTTTCTTGCTATCAGCATCCCCTAAGGTAGGTTGTTGGCCAAACTCCCTTTGAAGAGGCTCCCAAGTAGCATGAAAATGTGGGTGACTCTAGGTAGTTTCTCTTATTTTAATGGTATCATGATGAAGATTTGCCCTCTTACCCTTCTGACTTTCTTTTATATTTTAAACATTGACACCCTCATGGTGTTGCATGTGCAGTATGTCATATAAAGTGCCGAGATGGATCCTGCCCTTTCAGAGATCATAATGAACTTTGGACCCTATCATATAAAATGTTGGAATCCCAGCTTGGTTTGGGTTGGAAAGGACCTTAAAGCTCATCCAGTTCCAACCCTCTGCCATGGGCAGGGACGCCTTGCAACAGAGCAGGTTGCTCCAAGCCCCGTCCAACCTGGCCTTGAACACTGCCAGGCATGGGGCAGCCAATGTTCTCAGCCTGTTTTCATACGGGAGGTGCTCCAGCGCCTGATCATCCTCGTGGCCTCCTCTGGACTTACTCCAACAGCTCTATGTCCTTCTTATGTTAGGACACCAGCACTGCACACAGTGCTGCAAGTGGGGTCTCATGAGAGCAGAGCAGAGGGGCAGGATCACCTCCTTCCACCTGCTGGTCACGCTCCTCTTGATGCAGCCCAGTATAGGGGTAACTGCACCTGCAGCTAGGCAGATGGCTGGCTTTCCCTCTCAAGTCCTTGCACGGGAAGCCAAACATATATGTTTGTGGGATTAGGACTTTACAATATTAACAGTTACATGGGGTGACAACATAGTTCATTAAGTAAACTCCAAGACCAGTGAGAAACGGCATGGATTAGAGAACATAATGGCATACAGCATGTATGAGAGATGGTCTGTAGACATTTTGATCTTCAATTGAAACATCAGCTAACAAAGTTGTTGAGTTTTTAATGATTGATGAAATCAAATACACTCCAAATCCACAATACTTGATCCACCAGTGATTAACAGGAATCAGCACAAAAGTGTGTCCCTTGCCCGTTCCCCCACACATGAAAAATCCTTCCTGGTACAATTACTTGACAAACAATTCCTTAATCTCTGCAAAAAAGGCCACTTGGCATGTACCACCTGCAAGATTTTGATGAGAAAAAACCTTAATTCACTGGATTAAGAGATTACCTAACAACAACCAAAAAAAGAAAGGTTGATGATGGCAGATTCCCTTTTTTCCCCTCGCAGAATGCAGGCGAGGGGAAAAAACTAAGTAACTACTTACACATTGGTACAGAAGTCACCAAGCTGAGACTCCATCAAGAATAGTGATGGTGAGAGAAAACAGACACAAAAGGTGGTAGAAGAGATGAGATGGCACAGACCCTTGGGCTGTTCACTGGATGCTGTCTAGGAATTATTACTTTTGGACATTAATGAGACATAACCTCCCCCTCCTTCTTGACACATAACAGAGAGCAGTTTCTCTGTGATTTGAGAAAGAAGAAGGAATCGACACATTATCTCTGTATTTCTTCATAGTGCCCCCTGATAGGTTTTCAGGTTTTCTTTCTGTCTCATGTGTGCTGAAATGATAGTCAGCAGCTTCTATAAATAATCTATATCATAAAACTATACAATCTGGCATCAGATCTCTTTGCTATTTTCTAGTGATGCTGCGGGTATGAAAAAACACTGCTGGCTATCCCACTGAGAAGCTGTTCTTTATAAATGTCACCAACAGAGATAAAACTGGTGAAATCATGAGTCCACAACCACACTGTGATGTGGTAAGAAGGATTTCTTATAAGTTTCTTACATGCCATTCCAAGTTCTTGTTCCAACAAAACTTGGATCATAGGTTCAAACAATCCAGCGTATTTCATTAAAATTCAATTAGGTTCCTACCAAGATGTTTATGCAGTGGAATGAAAATAGTTTACTGCAAAATCACCAAGGTATTCCAGGGAAGTGGCTGGAAAAGGAGAGAGCAGCTAAGCATAAATAATGAACTTCCAACAGCTTTTCTCTCTATCCCTAGAAAAGCCCAAAAGCCACTGAAAAGATTCTTTTGTGATTAGTTATCAGAAGTCAAATGTAGCACATCTGGCCTTTTGAGAACAAAGTGCTAAAGCTCTTGTGAATAAATCTCTCTACTTTCACACAGGTTGCTGCTAGCTACCTACAAAGCCCCTCCAGCATGTCTTGCCAGCCTGAATGCTAGCTAAGCATTAACAGTCCTCACTCTGTGAGATGGGAAACTGAGAACATGAGAGACTACAGGCTTTCACAAGTATTTGTTGGCGCTAACGTTCATAAACTGATTTATCTTCATCCTCTAGCCTAGCAGCTGCTGCATTAAATACATGTGAACATTTCCAACTGGTTTTCCTTAGAAAACCAAAACCAGGAATCAGATTTGATTAGCTCCTACTGCAGTAACTATCACACCTATACTCCCATGAAGGGATTTGTGGCATTTGCTGTTATGAAGACTCAAGATGCAGTCAGGGAGTACAGACAATACAATCTAGCAGCCAGCTGCTGCATAAAAGGACATTTATACCCCCGCTTGCTTGTTATGTGTTCCCATCACACTGTCCTGTGTTAGCACCAACACCTGACATCTCAGGGGACAGTTCAGGAAGCAAACCCAGCAGAAAATCAGCCCTGCAAAACACAGGGAAATCTTCCTGCCACTCAGCTCCCTGAACCAGGCCAATGCAGGGTCAGACATGCACCAGCACAGTACAGGGCTGGGTTGGGGAGAGAGACTAGTCAGGGCTGTAAAGCACAGCCACCCCCTTGGTGCTAGCTAGTCACTCGGTTGGATTAGCTGTCCTGTCAAACCGTATGCGTACTTTATTCTCCTCCTCAGCCAGGCACAGCTGCTTCTGTGCCACAGCTGGAACAGACACTGCTGCACCCTCGGGGGAAGCAGAGGGTACCAGCCCAATGCCAGCCCATGCTTCATTTCAGATTTCACACTGAGTGAGCAGCATCTCAGCCAGGAACTGGTACTCTAGCCCACCAGCCTCCTGTTTTCAGTTTAGCATAAGCAACAGCATACTGGTTCTATGCCTGAAAAATCATTTTTAAGGTGACTTCGAGCTGGCATTGTGTAACATTTAATACTTCAACAAAAGACCATGCACTGCTTCTACCACTGCCTGCTTTCAGATGGCACCTACTGGTGGAGAAATGGGCATAGCAACACTTCTCCCTTCTGAAACACAGCGAACTCTCAGCATCCCAAAGCTGACAGGAAGGCTAACCTCCTCAGGAGAACCAGGGCTCACGCTGTGGCAAGGACTCCACCAGAACCCTTCTGAAGGCTGCTCAGTGCCTAAGGGCACCTTCTCCAATTTCCTTAAGCAGGCATCTGTTAAGTGTTATCAAATGAATTGTTCTACTTGTGCTCTGCAAATGTCAAAGCAGTCTGCAGTGCTATCGCCTTCGTGTCACAGAGTGGAAATCATTGAGTGTGAAGATGTAAGGGCAAGACAAAACGCTGGGTGACTGAAAATGGGAGCCTGCTCCTAACTCCTGCATCACCCATGGCTCACTTTCCTCTCTTCAGTCTCTCCATGTGAACAGTGGCTGCTGCATCACTTCCCCTACATGCAGCAGCACTTCATCCCTCGGTCTTTGAGAAATGCACATGGAACAGCATCATGGCAAGACCCAGCTACAGGATGGAGGTGAGGCGCCTCTGTGCACCACGACAGGCACGCTGCAGCATGGGGGAGGAGACAGAGCCCTCTGGTAAATCTGTACCTGAGTCTCTGCATTCAGAGCAGTGTCTTGGCAAGGTTGCTCATGCAGGTCAGTGATATACACTGCAGGAGAAAGCAGTCTGCATATTTTCCTTGCGTTATGAGCATGACTTTTGCCAGTCCATGCCTGTGAGTCACCCTTCAGCCAAATGTCCTCTGCACACATAACTGAAGATCATTGCCTTTGAGAGAGGAAAGCAGAAATACTGACCTTTTCTTTTCCTGCAACTAACATTTTACACAACAACCTTACCCATAAAGGCTAACATGATGAATTCACAGAGAACTTGCATACAAACGGTGTGCATCAGCACGTTTCCACAATTGTACATGAATAAAACTAGAGGTGGGAGGCAAATCCCAGCATAACCGCATAACTAATGCTTCCTTCAAAGCGCCAGCTGAGACATGCCCTTAAATCTGGATCTAAGCCTTCCAAGGCCTAAAATATTGCTATTTTTCCATGGTTTCCGCTGAGTCTGTCCCAGATTTAACAGCTGAAATGTCTCTTGGTACTCTGCTCCTGACAGCTTCTAATCCAGAGTTGGTCATTCTAGCCTTACAGCTTCCTGCAGAAGCAGTGGAGTACAAATGCAAAGGAAGGCAATGCCAAACACTCATCCACACCTCACTCTCCTCTGTCCCATCTTCCTGTGACCTTCTAGCAACCAAAGGGGACAGCAGAAGTAGGAGGGGAGCCTGGGTGCACCGAGGAGGCACAGAAAATGAGACTTACCGACCAAATTTGCTCCCTACTTCAGTAGTTACTCCTGTCACAAAATGGAAGGTGTCACTGACCACAGTCTAGGTGTTACCAGATGAACTGTGACACTTGCAAGTTTTAGTTCTTAGGGCCTGCTCTGTGTGGAGCCAACCCCTGTAAGCGCACAGTGTGGTAGAGAAATACAGGGAGAACACAGCATGACAAACACAAGATGAGGATTGTAACAAATCTCCTGAATACAGAATCATCAACTACAAGGATTCAGTTACAGCTAAAAACCCCTTCACAAAGAGTGCCTGCAATAGGACAGCAGCACCTCCCCTCTTTTTTTCAAGCAAGCCCAGGAATATGGGTGGGAAACACTACATAACAGTATTTTCATGGACACAGAGATGGTCAAACACTCTCCAAAATTCAGAAAAACTTTTTATATGTTAATATATACACATATATGTAACGATTTCAAGCGGAAAAGTCACAAAGCATAAAATGATACTGTATCGGGAATACAAACATGCTTACTTTTATACTCTTCTAATACAAACCAGTGCTTATTTGACAGGTAGCTCTCGTCTGGACTCCTGCTTTAGCAGCAGGAACATCTATCTCCTCCTGACGGCTGACCAAAGCGAGCCATCAGAAACAATGTCTCATGTAACTATGGCTCCTGACACTGAGGCTGTTCTCCCACACGCCAAAACTCTTGACAGCGCATTTTAAAGCCACAGCGAACTTTTCAAACACCGTTTTTCCCCTCTGCGGAGCTAAAGGTCACTGCAGCACGCAGCGACCATCTGCAGACACCCGCTGTTAGGTTTGTTTTGCCGCATGTATTCCCGAGGATTCAGTGTGAGTCAGAGAAGTTCACGCCGACACATCCGGACATCCCAGACAAGGGCGGTGTGTCACGTCTTACTCACTTAAACCACACCAAGACGGACCCACTCCAAGAGGAAAGTTCAATCACTCCCTTGCACCCTTTACAACGGCGCACGGCCCCTTCTGGGGCGCTTGGTCACCTCAGTGCGCGCTGGGAGTGAACGCCGATCCGCCTCAAGCGCGGGGAGCGGGGCACGAACCCAGCCGAGCGCAGGCGCCGCTCCAGCAGCCCCCTCTAGCACCTCAGCCATGGGTCTCCCGAGGGTGACCGGTGACCCGATCCGACCCGATCCGACCCGACCCGATCCGATCCGATCCGATCCGATCCGATCCGATCGGGTCGGGTCCGGTCCGGCCGCACCCGCAGACCCAGCTCTCCTCAGGGGGAGGCGGGACACGGAGCTGCCTAACGGCCGCCGGGCGCACGCGCCACCCCGCCCCTCCCGCGCTGCTCGGCTCAGCCAATCCCCACCCGCACCGCCCGTCACTCAATGCACGCGTCGTGACGTCAGCGGCTTGCCCCCCCTCGACCGACTTCTGACTGGCCGACGGGCGCGTCCTTCCCGGCCACCTCATTGGCCGGAGCGCTGCAGCGCATGCGCAGAAGGAGGGAGGGGGAAGCATCCCGGAGGCCCCGCCCCGTTCCCCTCAGCGGGCCGCCCCCACCGCCACCCCCTCCTTCGGGCCGTGTCAGGCGGCGGCCACCAGCGTGGAGCGCGGCGGCTCGTCCCGCCGGGCCCGCCAGCCGTCTGCCGCGCCGGGCTCGCCTGTTAGCCTGGGCCGCCGCTGCCTTCTCCTTCCCCGCCGGTCCGTCTAGCCCCGCCGCTGGGAGCCACCGCCATGGCGGAGACCGAGGAGAGGAGCCTCGACGACTTCTTCGCCAAGCGGGACAAGAAGAAGCGGAAGGAGAAGAGCAGCCGAGGGGCCGCCGCCGCCTCCAACGCCGCCTCTAGCGCCTCGGGGGCGGCCGGAGGAGCGCGCCCGGCTGACGGCAGCGGCTCCGGGGCCGCCGCCTCCAACGCCGGCTCCGCCAAGACGGCGACCAAGGTGCGGGCGGGAGCGGGGCCGCGCCGTCGGGGCGGCGGTGGGGGAAGGGTCACGGCTTCCTCCCGCCGGCAGGGGGCGCCGCAGTGCCCGGCCCGGGGGAGCGGCGCGGCGCCGCCCGGCCATGCGGGCGCCCGGGGCCGGTGGGGGCCTGGCGGGGCTCCCGGCCTCAGCGGGGGAGAGGGTGGGGTGGCCGGTGCCCTGTCTCCGGCTTCGGTTCTGCCCAGTTGCTGGGTCTCGACGCATGGTAGCGGCCGGAGCCGGAGGTTTGGATCAGGTGGCGGCTGTAGGCCCCCTGGGTGTGCGGCCTGTGGACCTCGGTGATAAGGTCCCCCGGCTCTGCAGGCAAAGTACGCCGAGCTCTTTGCCTTCCTCATTGCCGGCAAGGGTTGTACTGCCAGTGATTAGTGCTTTTTGTACCGCGTTACGGTGAAACGATGAGAATGCGAGACAAGCTTTGAGTGCTCGTAGTTGACTTGGTGCCTTACAACTGGCCATGCTGTGTATTTTAAACAGTTTAAGGTACACTCTGCTATTTCCCGATGTTGTTTAACTTGAGGAGCTTGGCACTAGTGGTAGCTCCCTAAGTAGACCAAGGTCAGGGTACACTTTAGCTGCTCATTGCTTGTAAAATAATACCTATTTTTGATGGAAGCTTGTACTTGAAATAGAGATAAAGATCATTAAATGTGAAAGGTACATTAGTTTGGAAACTGATGTTTCTATGGAAATGGGGATACAAGAAATCCAAGAGATTTTAGAGCTGTAGACTCAGGCTCTTCTAAAAGACTGAATCTTCAGCAGACGGTGCAATAACATCAGGTCACTTTCTGCTTCTGCTGTTACTTTAAAGCAGGCCAGATTTTTCCTGCTAGAGGTTGATAATGTAGAAGATCCTAAGACAGGGCTTTTAAAAGAAGCTGTATTCTGAGCTGAAAGGGGGCTATGCCATTGGCGGACCTTGCTTGCTAGGTCTTTGTATTTGAAGTGATATAACTGCATTTCATATAGAGTGTAGGAATTATGTGAACTACTAATTAGGCTGTGTACATGTGTGTTAAAGATGTCACTAGGGACATGGGAGGGCTGCTCTTCTGGTCCATTTCTGACCTACCTTATCCCCCGAATCTGCTGATTATACAAGAGGACAAAATTGGACCCACTTAGGTGGGTCCTTCTTTCCCCAAACACGTAATCAAACTCCTGTTTTAAAACCTTAAAAGTGGGGCTCTCCAGAGACTTGTATTCCACTGTTTCTGTGTACTCAGATTGCTGTGGGGTTTGAAGCTGACCTTTTTACTATTCTAAAAACACTATTAAAAAACAAGAAAGGCTGTAAATGTGGTTGTGAATGTGAAAAAGTCAAATGTACCAATATTAATTTTTGTCATAAATCTACTGTAAGCTGTTCCAAATGTTCTTTAATGTTTGGCTCATGAAATAAGTGATGGAAAAGCAAATCTAAAGCCTCATGTGCAGTCAGGCTGTCACAGAAGCTTACTTTTATGTGAAGGGAGAGGTCTTGCCCTCATATTTTCCTGGTCCTGTGCTGCCCCTTGACTTCCCATTGGATTTTTACTGACATGATGTGGTTTTCTTTCACTTGAACAACTGTTTTTGCTGGGGCATCTCTTAGCTGTGACAGTGAGTTACAGTCAGCTCACAAGTACATCACATGTGGTAAGTTAGGGGAGGAGGGAGTGGAATCCTTTTGCTGTTGGCAGTGGTGCACACAGATCAGTTTCCCATGGAACTGCGCCTTCACCCTTAGTTTTCTTTTTATTACCTTAGTTACAGTCTTCTACTCTCAGTGTAAAGAAGTTAACAACTTGTGTTTCTCTCTTCTTACAGGAAGAGGATGATTGGAAGGAGTTTGAGCAAAAGGAAGAAATTGATTATAGTGGTCTTAGAGTTCAGTCCATGCAAATAAGGTACTACTTCTTTTGTTAATTCTTCTCTCCAGTATAATCATTACCTCTACCTAAAAACTATGTTCTTCAGAGCTGCCTCCAGGGAGTCCAGTTAAACAGAGGTTTGATATGTTTTTCTGCTAGTGCAGAAGTTTGCTGAGGTTTGACTGCTCTCTGACAATGTTCTCTTTATTTTCTAGATCTTTGTGGATTCCCCAGGTCTGTCTGGCTTGGTTGGGGTTCAAATTTTTATTACAAATGCTTAACATTGCCCTCTGTAAGGATAATGAAATAGGAATTTCTCTGAGGGAGGAGTGCAGGACAGTAATTCCCATTGAATTACTGGGCTGCTGTAAGGGTATCTGACTCAATCTATTCAGCATCTCAGTTTGGGGAGTAAATTCCTGAGCCATTGCATTTTTATGTCAAAAAAACCCCAAAATATACATGATAAAACTGGTATTCCATGCCAGAATCCCCCAGGACTGCACTTATGAATCTCATCCAAAAGTCTTTACGTGCTTTTTCATTAGATGTTTCTGATAGTCTGGTCCAAAGTGAGTCTACTTAAGTCTGTCCTGGTTAAGAAAAACATTTTATCAGGTCAGAAAAAGGATGTTTATGACCTAAGTCTTGTACTGAGAATGTTACATAATCCTCACTGTATTGATGTTCAGAATAAAGCCATCTCAGAAATGATCTGACCTGTAGCCATGGATGCTTTCTTTACTACTTGAGCAGGTCTTCTTACAGGTTCTTTGATTTCTTTAGTTTTATTAATACCACCCCCAACCTTCCCCCAGCTTTCAGTGAACTGGTCTACAAGCTCCCCATACCATTGAAGCATGGCAGTGGCTAATCACTTGTCTGAACAGACAAGTGATAAGTGGGCTGCTGCTTCACTGCCTGCTGGTACTGTTTGATTGAAAAGTGAGTACTTCGGTTTTCCAAAGGCCAGCATTCCGGATGCTTTCGGTGCTGTGGTACATTCTCAGGCACGTGGAAGCTTCTGCCAGAGGATTTTATAACTACTCAGTAGGTTCAAGGGGAGAGTGGAGAAGTAAATGGAATAGCAACCCACTGGAGGTTATAAATTATCCAGCTTTGGAGATCACTTTGCTGAAAATAAGCCACAGAGTCTGTGGTGGGAGTGAGATGTTGTGTGCGCTTGCTCTGCTCTAGCTAGGCTGTAGGCATCTGCTTTTGACTGGAGTTTAAAATAGGATAGTGATGTGTTTAGGCTCTTGGTCCAGCTTACTGTGATTGTTACGGTGTTTGGACAATGAAAGGCCATTTAATTTTCAGAAATTATAGGTATTTTTAACTGTTCTCTGATTACCTATACAGCAAACTTATCCAATCATGATGAGTGTATTCTGCATTCCCACTTTGGTGCTGCGATGCAGATCAGTGGCTTTGGTTTTTCAATAGCCTCACCCTGTACCTATGTCCCATTACACCACACAGCTTTGTCTAGCAGATGGTTTGGAGTCTTTGACTATTTCTGTGTAAAACAAAATAGTCTAAATAAAGTACAGTCAGGCTTTTTCAGAGTATTTCTCTTTAAAAACTGGAGTAATTTTGTCTCTGTGCTTTTTCATTCCCTATTTTAAAAAACCAACCAAACAGCACTGACTTGGTTTGTAGATTATCTTGGTATGGGCAATATGAATGTTTCTCAGTTGTTTGTGGTTATAGGGAAGGGGAGCTCAGGACTTGCTTTCTGTCCCTATTTTTCCACAATTTCTTCCTCTTGATTAAAGCATTTTATGAAAGCAGGACTTGTAGCCCTTTACTGCTTTAGCTTCTCCTCATTTCCAAATGCATGACTGTCTTGGTAAGTAACTTTAAGCTCAAAATAAGAAATCAATTTATTTGGTCACTTAGTACAGTTTGAATTCTTCTCTAAGAACTTTTTTCCTTCTCACTTGCCAAGTCATGTAGCAGCGTACCAAAAGCTGTTCAGGTGGAAGTACCAGTGCAGTGGTTACAGGACTAAATGGAGTCTGGTTAAATCCAGTATCTTCAGTGCAGTAGCTGTGAAGTCTTGTCAGTTGTAACTGTGTAGCCTCTGGTGAGTCTTAAACCTCTGTGTGTAAAAGGCTACTTATCATTGCTCTTTTCTAGTGAAAAAGAGGATGAAAAAGATGATGATGAAAGTGAAAAAAGAGAAGACCACGGTGACCACTGGGAGGAGACTGGCGGTGCTGTAGACAGATCATCTGGTCCTTGGAACAAGTCAGCTCCTGCACCGGCACCTGTCGTCGAACCAGTTGGTAAATTTAACTCAGAGTTGTTGCTTTTTCCAACCAGAAGCATATCGGGTGGAATTAAGCTGCTCAGAGAGTAGGGCTCATGGAACAGTTCCTATTCAGGCACCTTCTAACATACCAGTGGCTTGGTTGACATACTAGGAAGTGAAGTTTTCTTGTAAAGGGATCTGAGGAACTGAATTGATAGCACTGTCAAGTACTTCAAATAAACACGAGTGGAAGGGTTTTTGGTTTTGGCCGAAGGAGATCTCTCTGCTTTGCAATCCGCGAAATATCTGTTAGAAGCATTTCTATTGATCCAGAAATACTGCTTTGATAGTCAAGTGGATGTTCAGCCAATATCCGCTGTGTAGGTGGCAGTTCTTGGGTAGGGTTCTATGGTTGGTAGGACGCTTTTCAAATTACCTCTAGGGCACAGAGAGCATGACATTGCAAAATTGATTCTTTAACTGGGATAGGACTTCAGTTTTGATTAAATACAATCTAGTAGCATTAGTGGAGATAAACTACTTAGCCGTGATCTGAATTCAGACTATTCTTTTCCATGGAGAAACTCGCTGCAGAGTGGGCTGCTGTGTTTTCTCTTGTTTGTGCAAGCAAGGAGATAAAATTAATTAGTTACTTCACTGTAGATTGTTACATTAAATATGAACTTTTTGGAAATTTTCTTCTGCATCTGGAGAGGTGCTTTAAGATTCAGCAAATACATAATTACATGTTTACATCTCTAGTTTTACATACAAGCTGCTAATAAACAGCAGATAAGAAACGTGAAGTTCTCATCAGTGGTTTTGTGAACTTTGTGAGGCAATACATTGAAGCCACATTTTAATTTGACTACTAAGTATAGGTTAAATTAGGTGACACCTGATGTCTAAAATACTTGCTTCCAGAGCTTTTAAAAGTGCAAAAACATACTTGTAAGATTCTTTTTTTGGTGGTGTTTTCCAGATATGAACGCAAACTTCTCTTGTCTAAATCTTGTTCTTCTCCCCAGTTACAGAAGCCCCCGAGCCAGTTCAGACTGGTGGTGTCTACAGGCCTCCTGGTGCCAGGGAGGGTGGCAGGCCACGGAGAGCACAGCAAGGACCACCAGAAATCTATAGTGATACGCAGTTCCCATCACTGCAGTCCACCGCCAAGCTCGTAGACAGTCGAAAGTAAGTACATCCCTATGAGATGCATTTTAACTGCCTTCTCTAAGTTCTTGGTTCGGTTTAGAGCTTAAGCCTGAATCTTTCTTGAGAGGAAAGAAATAACTAAGAAATTATTTATGGGAGACTGGATTTTCCAACTCTAGGAAGGGCTTCCCATGAAATAACTTTCATAGGACACAGCCCAGTGAAACAGCCAAACAAGAGGGCCCATTGCCTTATCCTTGACTTGCTGAAGGGTTTTCCTGAAGCAGAATATTGCTGCTCTTGATAGCATCTGGTTCCCTGAGATACTAGCCATGGTGAGGCTCTGTCTTATTACCATCAGTAGACATGAGTAGGATCTCTTGAGCACGCTGCCTTCTCAGTAGAGATGTGAAGGTGAAGAAGATTCCTTCTTAAATGGAGGAATGGGATTTAATACCAATATAAATCAATAAACCTGCTGTTGGAGCTGTGGTTTACAATGATGAGCTCCCACAGTTTGCTGAGGGGTTTTGTATTTTGTGGTGCTGAAGACTCGGAGTCGCACCCTTCTTTAGAGCGCTCATCTTTCCACAACCTTATTCCCTGCAAAAGACATGGCTAGGCCAGTACATAATTCACTTGGGTTCTTTGTTTCTTCTGGGTTTTTGGGGTTTGTTTTCTTCTTTTTTCCCTTTTTTTGTGTGGCTTTGTCTACTTGGCATATGAGCTGTGCTGTCATTGCTCCTTTAGGGTTTGAATGGTGCAAATTGAGCTAAGGAAATTCTGAGCAAGCATTCTAGAGATGGAGTGCTGCTTTTTAAAACCTATTTTTCATAAATGCACTTAAGTTACTTTTGAGAATGTTAATACTGAAACTTGGAATGTGTTTGGAATTGTAGTGGGTGATCAGCTTATTCTGGAGATAAGGTTTTACAAGATTTGCTTGGGAATGCTTGGCTGTTGTATTAAAACTCTAGACCTTAGTGTTCTGTGTTCATAATGGTTTTGTTGGGCTGGGGTGGAAGTAGACTAGAAATTCACAATTCACAAGCTAGTGATAAGATATTTACTGATTACATTTATTTTCCCTTAGGGATAAAGAAATGGAGAAGAGCTTTGAAGTAGTAAAACACAAAACTAGAGGTAGGGATGAGGTCTCAAAAAACCAAGCACTTAAACTTCAGCTAGACAACCAGTATGCTGTGCTTGGGGATCAGTAGAGCTGCATACACATTACAATTACGGAATGCTTTTTTGGTAACCCTTCTACTAAGGTAACTAAACTACAGCTAACGGCTATGATGAACATGCCACCTTATTTCTGCTGGATCTACTGCAGCAAGTGCAGACTACTTTTGACGTAAGTGCTTGGTTCTCCTGCGCTATGGAAGCGTAATATGTTACAACTTCTCCATTGGAAATGGGGCAGATTAATGTAAATCATTGAACAAGAGTCATCAGTGTTCTTTAATTGCTCAGAAAGATACCTTCAGCCAGTGGTCATTTCAAAATCTTTTTATGTTCAGATACTGAGCCTTCGTAAAGGTTGACTACCTCAGACTTGCTGCACTCATTGTGGACACCATGTGGATCACAACTTCTGGAAGAGAAGGTTACAGCTGTTTTAGTGGCCATCTGAAACTTGAAACCAGCTCTACTGGATTCCTGTCAGAAATCCTGCAGAAGTCAGCCATTTGGTTCCAATTTGCTATAACAAAGATTTAAGTGACCTTAAATGACAAACGTGTTCTGTTCCCCTTCTGAGGAATCCTGTCGTGTAGCCATAGCCTACTAGAGACTTCTGGAGCATACCAATACCACTCATGCTACCCAAGTATAACAGAGCTGTAGTTTGTTTACCTTTTTAGATAGCTGTACTGAAGTAACTGCAAAACAAATTAAAACTCACTATCAGATTGGAGGAATGATGGGTTCGAATGGTCTGTTTGCATTAGCCATTTTCACAGTTGTCTGTTGAAGCATCTTATTTTTGCTGTTCTCCACAAAAAAACCCCAAATGCCTGCCTTGTTTCTGATATCAAATTGCAGTATATTTAAGTAATGATGAGATGTTGTAGTGAAATAGGGTTCATTTTGGCTTTTGTCATGAGGTTTGTCTTTCCTACCCTACAGCATTAAGAGTTTTTGACACAGAGGTATCCAGACTCTTAAGTAAAGAATTTGGCTTTTAAAAATGAGATACGTGGCAGTAGCGATACTAGATAAAAACTCCTCCTCTATTAAAAAGTGACTTGTTTGTCACCAACTTGAAGGATAATGGTTATTTGATAACCAAAATAATATAGTATGCAGAGGGATAACTAGAGCTGGTAAGCCTTATTTGTTTGGCTACTTCTGTGAAGCATGCAGGCTTTTTGAGGCAAAATCCCCTATGTAACACTCATAAATGGTGTTTATTCAAAGTCAGGAAGTTTAGTAATAATGGAAGGCAGTGACTTCTTCAAGTTGTTTTCATCTCTGATTTAACTGAGTGGAAGTAGGCAAAATGGCACTGATACACTATGAATATAGGACACTGCCCCTTAACACTGATTTGATGAACCAAACCTGTCAAGTACCAAAAGTGTCGTGCTGTAACTGCTTTTCTCTTCTCTTCTCTGAATTCTTATACCAGAAGCAAAATGAAGTAAAAATAGTGGCGTGCTCCAGTGTTGAGGTTTCTCAGAGTAAATGCCAAAAACCAGACCCAACATCTATAGGAGTTGCCAATGGCAAGAAAAACCAGGGAACAAAACAAAACTTGCTTGCTTGTGTGGTAGTTCTGTGTATGTGCAGAAGATGAGGATAGTGCAGGAATCGCCTCGTTGGGTCCCTTTGACTAACTGCTGACTTGCTTTAAATCTGCTTCTCTGAGGCCAATGGGAATTTTGCTGTTGACTTCAGTGGGGCTGGGGTTTCACCTGAGTCTTTTGTGCACAGCCTAAAACTGGCCTTGCCCTTGCAGAGTTACCTGTCTCTAAAACTTCTGCTAGAAGCTGCTATTAAAGAGGGCTCGAGAGACTATCCTTAAAGTTGGAGAGTTCATTTGGAAACAAAAACCCACTGAAAGACTCATACGAATACCTTGGACTCTGAGCCATGTATCTTCCTTGAAAATACGTTGTTGCCAGCAAAACTGTTGATTTGTCACTAAAGATTTCTGTGGAATTCATGGTAAATGGACACGTCGCTTGATGTGGTAGAAACATGAAAGCTTAAAACGCTTTTCTTGATGCTCTAAAGGGATTGAGATCACCAATGCACATGAATTGAGTTTTAGTCTACTGTATGAAGGGTAGATGAGACTGTCCATTGTACCATCTTTGAGGTTTTGGGCATGAATTCTGGCAGTTCACGAAAACCCTGTAACAGTTTCAAATCAAATAAAATGGAAATATGGACTCTGGAGTCTAATGAATCTTTACCTTTAGTTCTAGCTTATGACAGCTGAGGAGACACAGAGCATTTGGATCTCTTAAGGGACAGGCCATGGAGTGGGTAGTCAGCCTTATGGTCAGGTGGGCTGTGTGTAAGAGCTTATAGCAGTGCATACTAATATGACTTCTGTTTGTACAGAGAAGCTTAGTTGCTTCTTGTCAGTGTCTTCTTACTCCCACCGTATATGACTGGATTGAGATTGTGAATTGAGTGTGAATGAAGCTTTGATTTGCTTTTCACTTGAAAGTAGCTCTGCTAAATCAAAGAATGAAATAAACCCATAAAACCTCTTGGATGGGTGCTGCCACCAGAGTCCATCAGTTACTGATAACTAGAGGTGTTACTCTGGGGGCTTTTGTTAAGCATTTCATTCTAGGTTCTTTCTGGAAGCATTGAGGAAAAGAAAGAAAACGCAGCAATTTCCATAGCACAGAATGTTAAAACTATTGAAAACTGTTTCTTGTGTTAAATATCGCTGCCAGGAACTAGCAAAATACCAGTTGTCAGTATCTTCCTGTAACAATGAATTGTTCTGCATGCCTGCAATCTTGGAAGTCATTCCTCTGTGGAAGCTCAGTATGCTTTTGAGACTCTGAAGTCCAACTTTACCTGGTTTGTTGTTGCATCCATTTGAGGCACGCTGAGACTGTCCGTGTCATTCCTTCAGAATGCTTCTTGAAGGCTCATTCCATAAATGAAGGATTGTAGAAATGAGATTCTTGATACCAGTCAGTAAAATGCTGTTGTGTGCTGCTTCCGAACCTGTAACACGCTTTTGTGGTGGCTTAGTTGTTAGTTTCCAACTTCAAGGTTCCATTTTACTTAGTCTCTGACATGAAATGAAAATACAGCCATGAAGTTACCGACCTGCTGGTAGAACATTTAAACGTCCAGTACCTAAAGGGAAAGGAACAGTTGGGATTTGTGACTCTCGGTGATGCAGTCTGTATTTAAGGAATGTTAAAATGCCAAAAACTAGATCATTTTTAATAAAGTTGGACTTCCCAAATGCCTGCTGTAGGAATCTGGCATCTGTATTTCCTTGAACTGATGATAAACATAGAAGATTAGTTTTGACCCCCACTGCCCCTGGTTTAGCTGTGCCATGTTTAATCTTACTCACAAATGAAGAGGAATTGACAACAAAAAGCAAACGTCTCCTGCTCCTTCAGTTTTGTCTTTGTAGTTACCTTTACCAGTCATGTCCAAAGTAACTGTCTTGCAAAACTTGGGAATAGCTGAATTTTTAATGGTACAGACTGTGTTAGAGACCTGACACCAGTGTTTTGGTGTCTGCATGTGCTGGCTCTTGGAAACTTTTTCATCACAACATGCTGTTTATGTCAGGTAAACACCATATAAATGTGATAGGGCTGCACATCTTGGAGTTTGCTTATCTGAGCTTTTGCAATACTTGCTGGGGTTGGTTTTTTGTCTCAGTTCAGCCTGGTTGAGTAGTTTTAAACTTGCTTGGGGTTTTCTGTCAAATTCTGTAACTAACTTGAGGAGATGATTCTTTTTTAGACTAATACAGCTTCATGTGCTTAAAGGGTGCTTAGTTACAAGGTATGAATATATTATTCTTTCCAATACTGACATGGTCAGAGAAATGAATACCTCCTGTTTTACATGACCAATTTGTATCAGAGGCCCAAGAAAAGGATAGTATTAGATGCATAGCCTGGGGTAGGGAGTGAAGTGTAAGTGGTTGGATAGAAGTGCTGCTTTCACAAGTGACAGATCCATCTGACTTGAAATCAGGCAAAGTGAAGTTCAGTACTTGAGCAAGCCATCCCATTTTGTTTTTTCCCTTTAAAGAAAAGGATTGGGGATACCTGTCCAGAGAGAAGGTAGAGTTTTGCATTGGTCCAAAGCTGTCTAACCAGTTGCCTGTGGAGAGAACAGAGAAAGGACAAATTCCAAGATAGCTCAGCAATCTTATTAGGAAAAAACTTGTTTCATGTTTAGGAAAACTCTTTCTTCTGCGTGATAAAAATCTGAGATGCTGATTCAAATTGCTGTGAAGACATTTCCTTTTATTGTGAAGCATCTTCTAATGGTACGTATATCATGGGCTTATGTTCAGTTACTTAGAATGTATGGTACAGCAGGGCTGATGAAGTTCAGGGGCTGCTTTGCCAGAATACAACTATTGGAAATGTTAATTAACAGTGTTAATGAATCGCCAGAACAAGTAGTTCAGCTGGAATACCAGAACGGAAAAGATTGTATAAAACAACTGCATGCACTGAGAAGCAGCCCGTTTTGTAGCAAGAGCATGGGCCCAGGAGAATGGGATTTGATGCTGGTTTTCCACTGAGCCGCTGTGTTCACTTCAAGCAATTTAGTTTCCCTTTTGCCACAGTTTCCTCAGCTGTACCAAAAAAACCCCCAACCACCTACCTCACAGGGGTCTTGCGAGGAGGCCAGAGCTGCTCTTTGTCAAGGGCTGGGACTGCTGGAAGGTGCTGCAGAGGACTAAAAACCTTCATTAGAGGATCTTTATATTAGCTTTCATTACAGTATTTTAATACTATTTTGGGAAAGGCTTATTTCTAAAGAATGTAAAATACATTCTATTTAAGCATTATGTAATTAGACTTATTTTAGTATGTATGGGAAAGGAAAAGGTTCAGGCTGAGCACTCCATCTAACTGGTATTTCATATCTCTAATTCTCTGTGCAACCCAAATGGCATATTAATACAAGGCTTTTTGGTTTTTATGTGGAACACATGAAATCAATATTGCTCTACCTTGTAAACCCCATGTCTGAAATAAAATCCTGCTCACAGTGGATAGCCATCTCTTACAATGTGGCTGGTTTAAAGTTGATTCCAATTATGTGAACTATAAATGTTCACTGTTGGAAGTACGTATTTGTGTCAGGGTACTAAGTGGTATTTTGTGGTAGGAAAGTAGTTTTCTTCTTTCACATGTAAACACACATTTGTCCTACTCTTTTTCCTTTCCCATGTTGAAGTTGCATGCAAGTACGATGGAAATAGGGGAGAGAGAGTAATCTTAACTTTGAAACTTTAAAGTCTGGTATTAAGGCAGGCTGTGAAGGAAAAAGATGAGGGAATAAAACAAAAGGACATAGTTGCCCATGGGGGAGGCTTCTGTAAAAGGGATAAAGAAAGGCTCAGAAGGTAGAGCTGAGAAGGGCAGGCAGGAGAGGAAGGTATATAGATACAGAGGTGGTGATTACCCTATCTACTTATCTCCTGTTTATCAGTTAACTGGAAGATGAAGAAATGATTGTTAGGAATAATACAGGCCCCTGTCTGCTGTACTGGTGAGATCAAGGTTCATTGCTCAGCGTTTACAGTGGGTCTCCACTGGAGAAGCAGAGAACATGATGGTGGCACACATGCAGACAGACTGCAGCTCTGGAGGGGGCTGGCCAGAGGTGAGGCCTGGCAGCTCTTTTCTCTTCCTGATGTTTTTCTCACTGCAGCACCTCTAAGACAGTTGTTCCTGTGCATCAGCCGTGACAATGCTCTGTCAGAAATGATTACTGCTAAATTTCAACAGACTGCTGCAGTTGCTTCAGAGGAAACGTTGAAGTAGCCGAATAACAAGCATTAAAGAATAACACAGGGAGCTTTTTGGCATACTTACAGTGATGATGAGTGACATTGAAGTCAAGAGAGTTGTAGGTGGCTTAAAAAGACTTTGAGATATATATCCTGCTATATGGTGGGGAGGAGAATTACTTTAAAGATGTATATCATCTATCCTTTTTCCCTTTTAATAAACAAATGACTTTGGTCTTCATGTCTTTCCAGCTACAAACTGCTGCTTCTGCCATTCTCTTACCACTTTCCTCCCTGTACTTTCTAATCTGTCACTTTTTTTAAAGGTGCTGATGAAACAGCAAATATTCAGTGAGGATCCCTTAAGAGAAATACATGCTGTAATGTTTTTCCATATTGTTCTGTCTTTAATAGAGCCTAACACATTACTCGCTTTCTTGACTGCAACTACACATTGAACAGATGTCTTCATCAAGCTGTCCATGGTGATGCCTAGATCGTCCCCTTGAAAGATCACAACTCACTCAGAATCCACCAGAGCATGTATGAGTGGTTTAAAGCCTTTCCAGTATTCACTGCCTTGGGTTTCTTTTCTCTCACCACTGAATTGCCAAGTTTACAGAGGGATTTAGCATCCCCTGGCACTCACCACCTTCCCCAGTGCTGACAAACCTAACAACTTTCTACGGGCATTAGCTTTTGCCATCTGATGTACTTAAGTCTTCAGTTTCATGTGTATAACCCACTCTCCCTACCAGTGGTTAGCGCATGGCACACTCTTCCTAACTTTTACTTAATCTGACCTTTTCTGTTCTTTCTTGTCTCCTGTATTGAGTTTTCTTTCTAGCTCAGTTACAGCATTGAAGTCATCGAGTTAAAACTGCTTTATTTCAAGTAATTTGCCTACAGAAAACTGTTAAAATGTCATCACAAGCTTCCTTTTTTCCATTAAAACAAAACACTTACCTTGTACCTCTTTCAGCGTATGTACAACAAAATGATTCAAACCATAAAAAGAGGCTGATAAGAGAACAAATACATTGTGAAACAGGTAAAACAGTCTGAGTTTGATCTCCCAGAGCTTAGTTTCATGGGTTTCAGTGGAGTTATTTCTGTCACTTGAGCCCAGTTTCATTAAAACTTGATTTAAGATCTCACTTGAAGTCTAGATACAGCAGCTGGAAGGGAGCACAATGAACAAGCCCCATAGCAAACTTGTTTGAAGTTTCTGGGTTACTCTGCTCCATGTTTGTGTTCATCAGAGATGAACAGATGTGTTACTTGGTCTCTGACCAGCAACCAGCTGCACTCAGCCATGCTTAGTTGTACATACCTGTTGTAGTATTTAATTGGTCTTTGAAATTAGATTACAGGCGTTGAGACGGAGATGAGTGCAGCAACACTGGAGGACAAGCTTAGTCTTTGTGGTTTCATCTTTTCACATTCTCATCTTGTACATTAAAGATGGTACAGCTGTAAATAAAGTTAAGTCTTTAAGTGCTGACTGCATTTACCAGCAATGCTACATTTATAAATACAAAGGGGATGTCATGAGGGAAGACTCAAGCCTGTTGGAATGCATAGCCTGCCACTTGAGAGCTGCACTGTCTCAATACCGGAATACTGCATCATATACAACAGCTGCTGTCCAGTTCTAATAAAGATGGGTGGTGTGAAGAACATACCTTGGATTTTGCATCCAAATAGTGGCTGGTGTTCTGTTGCAGTACTACCAGTATTCTGTTAAAAGCAATTGTGGTGGCTGGTGTTTATAAAGCTGGCAAATCGGAGCTGAGGTGTTGGTTAATTCTGAGGGGATGAAGGGCAACAGAGCAGATCAGCAGTAACTGAGAGTTGTCAGTGTAGTACTTCATCCGTGTGGGACAGGGTATGAAAGACTCCTCTCTGCTGCTACACTCCCCAAAGCCCTTTCTTGCCACTGTAAATCCTCACTGTGTTATCTACTAACCAACCCATGACCTTCAGGACTGACTAGTTGGTTCTCTGACTGTGCACTGTCTTTAATCTGGGAATTAGGTAGAAGGCAAACTGGCTTTGTGAACTGGCATGACAGTGTTTTCTAGACAATTGGCTCTGCTGATCTTTTTGGTTGGTTTGGCTTTTTTCTACAACTCAAAGCCCAGCAAAAATCTCCTGATTTGACCTTTTTTCACCCCAGAGCATTCCCTTGTTTCGTTCATCTACATTATTACCATGCCAAAGATTTCTAGTCAGGTGCCTGAATTACCACTTTAGAAATTCACTATTTAGAGAGCTCTATAAGCAAAAACTGAGTCTTGATCACGCTGTATTTCTTCAGTCAGGGCTCCCAGCATCACAAACATGGCTCCATCTGTTGCAAAACTGCTTAGCAAGTAAATGTGATCTCCATGGGGAATTTAAACCTAGACCCTGAAAGGCTACAGAGGAGCCTAATTCCCCGTGGAATAGAGCAAAATGAAGGCAGTAAGCACTGGTCACAGTACAGCATGGTTCAGCTATGAGAAGGAGTAGGGTTGCATGACTGGTAACGTGCTAGCTCGAACAAAACTGGCTTGCCAGGATAGCAGGGTCTGGCCTAAAGCCTCTTTATTTTTTTAATGAAGAGATGACTGAGCGAAGAATAGTCTCTGCAACTGAAAAAAAATAGGAAACTGAATTTGCTTTCAACAGTGTACCAGAATGTCTCACCACCAGGCTGAACCTGAAGAAATGAAGATAAAGCCATTTGAGTGCTCACTGTAATACAAAAGAATGAATGATACTGTCCGGTTGGGAAAAGGGGTGGCTGGGAGCCCCCTGAGCACAGCAGAAACTGCTTCAGCAAAGTCGAGTACAATATGAGAATCCCTGTGTGGCCCTCACAGTTAACACAGGAACCTAATGGTGCCTGTATATTTATATATATATATTTTATAATTTAAGTTCCAAACCTGAACTCTATTTTATTGGCAGTAGATTTTTTTACCCTGGTTTACCTCTCATGGCTTCTGCAGATGACAACTGCAAACTGCGCAGTGCACTCACCCCTTGTTGCCCTTTTGTTAGAGGAATGGTATCAAACTCTGTAAAGCACTTTTGTGATGTTTCCTGTGAAGAAAGCTGAAGAAAATAAATAGATCTTAACAGCACCAACTGAATTCATACCTCCGGTTTGTCTCGCTGTTGTGTTCACCCCTCTCTTCAGCAACAGAGCAGTCAGTGTGGGGACAGCAGTGTGCTGGTTCCAGGCTCGGTGCAGAAGAGGAGCTGGCACACACGTGCATGGGCTGAGCAGATGGCTGGAGAACAGGTAATGCTCAGATCCCATGTTACTGGTTCCACTGGAGCTTGCAATGTGTCTGATTTCAGCTGCTCCCCTTCTGCTTTGCCCCCAGCATTCACAGTGGCTGTGTGGCTCCAAGACTTCTTTAAAGCTTGGCTAAGTGGGTCAGGGAGTGGTTTCTTAGCTGTAGCATGAGAATAGCAGCATGACCCTTCCACAGCTGCTTCTTCCAAGGACTGGGAAGAAATAAAAATACAGCAAAATCACAGGACCCTCATGTCTCAGCTGCCAATATCCACACCTGTTTAAAATGCCTGCCAAGCAAAGCAGCATTTTCAGTGTAGAACAGAGAATTGCCAGGGAAATATGAAGTTAAAGTGTGATTTAAGGCATTAAAAGCAGCATTATTTTCAGTATGTGGATGTGGAGCAAACTGGAGATGCTTGTTGGGCACCCACAAAGAACAAAAAGCATTCAAGCTGTTAAGATCAAGAAAAGCAAAGCAGGTGGCAAGACTAGTCCCTGCAGCTCAGTATCTTGCCACAGCCCAAGTGCGCACTGATGGGGGCACAGAAAAGAATCAAATCCCTCATGGCCGCAGGCATCTTTCAATCCTTCCTGGCAATTCCTTCAGGTCATCCTGACAGCGTGTTTTGGAGCTCAGTGACAAAACATCCCCTGCACTACACTAGGAAGCAGACAGCAGAGCCTTGCACACCAGGGCAGGCTGCCTTCCTGTCCTCTCCTACCTCATCCCTTCCTCCACCACAGGGGGTTAGTTCTCCCCAGCCAGGAGCAGGGCTCTCCAGATTGCATAGCACTCTTCCTGTCTTCTAGCTGCAACTGGTACTGAAGCAAAGACTTCCTGTACAACAGTATTCAGCAGCTAGAAAATACAAGTAGGATAAACCTCCCCTTCAAAGCAATGAAGAGGTAAATTAAATAGACTTTAAAGATGTTACATATGTTCCCCCAGACAACTACAGTGGTCCTGTGCAACTGGACATGGTGCTTTTCCGTTCAGACAGGCCATAGCAATTCCAGCTGCTTAAACACAGCTCTTTCATAAGCACACTTTTACCCAAGCACAGCACGACTCACGTACAATAAGTTCAGTAAATGGAGACCCAGACCCCATAGCTACTAAAAGGTCAGTTTGTCAAATGTTGTGGTTGTTTAAGACCATTTCCAGCTGCTGGAAACCAGCATCTTTGTTCTGGCTCTGGTTCCTGTTGCAGACCCAAATTGGGAGCACGGTGAGGCAAACTTCACTCTCATGTTAAAGAGTTGGTTCTGTGATTGCTCAACAGATGCATGAGCACTCAGAACGGCAGCACCTCAGCAGTGCCTCTGCTTTAGAGAAGTCATTCATACACTCTATTAGTACAAAAATTTACAAACCAGTTCCTTTTGTCCTGTTCCCCCTTTCCCCTCTAATAGAAAACAACAGAAGAGGAAAAATTCATGTGAAACCTAACAGAATTCCTGAATAGAATTCCTGAATAGAATTCCTATCAACGGGTATTTTCCCCACAACACAGACAGAAGATATGACAAGCATCTCACAAAGTATTTCTATCCCATTATTACACAATGGTGTCCCTAACTGAAACCATTAGTGGGACAGTTGGGACATTTTGGAAACAAAGTATTTTTTGGATGAGTTCTTGCCATATTTTTAGATGCTACTGGTAACCAAAGCAATCTTTCCTATGAGTGTTACTGTGAAGTTATTTTAATCTCAGGACAAATGAGAAGTGACACTAGAAAGCTTTTAATTTTGGTGGCAAGAATGAAAGAAATATAAATATGAATTTAAAACTGTACAAGTAAAAAGCACAGGAGTTGCTCAGTGGACTTTGGATCGCTTGGCTCGGCTTGTCTCTCCCAGTGCTTTTCTTTTCTGCGACAATCCCATTCCAAGTTCTGCGTTGTTCTGAAGGCAAGATTCAGCTTGTGGCAGGCAGTAAGACTCCATTGGGGGAGGTGGGTCCTTCAGTAGAGGAAGACAAGAAAAAAAACACAACCCAGGGGTTTAGCTTAAGTCTTTGTTTAGCTCAAGAAGCTTCTGAGAAGAAAGAAACAGCTCATTAGTTTCTAAAATGGAAACTCTCAAAGCTAACATTGCACACCTACATTTGGAATACGTTTTGCAAGCTGCCTACCCTGCAGCACTGCCAGCTCCAGAACAAGTCAGGTTAAAGTTTGAGGCCACATATGGAAGTGCTGAGCACAGGCACTTGTGGCCAGGATTCCTGCATGCACACCTGTATGAGGTAGTCAGCGATGTACTCTGGTTTCAGGCAGTTCACTCCCTGGGCTGCTGCCTCTGCTACGTTGACCCTGCTGTCCTCTGGCTTCAGCTTACTGAAGTCAGCAAAGAGATGAGTTGCTTCTTTGAAGAGAGACACAGAATGACCAGAGAACACCTACACATCAAAACACGACAGACAAAACGAGTTTAGTTTTGTGGTTCTTTCCCCAAGACAAATGCAGTTCATGACCTATAATTTCACCCATCAAATTAACTAGCAAACCAATGGGGAATAAAATGCCATTTACAGCTGCATTCTGTACCATCACACACCTTGAAAGAAGGGTGATCCTTCTCATCAGAGCAGGGCACACAAATTCTATCCTAATTCCCACCAGCACTCTTGACTGTGTGACCCCAAGTAAGCTGCTGTGCCTGACTGCTTGGAAATGGAAGTGACACAGCTCTTTCCTCCTGCCCTCTGACCACGTCTCAGATATCCTGTTGTCGTGGTTTAGGCCCAGTCGGTAACTCAGAGGAGGAGAATGGAAAGAATGTAAATCCCACGGGTTGAGATAAGAGCAGTCCCGTAACTAAGGTATAATACAAAACCACTACTGCTGCCACCAATAATAATAATGATGATAAGGGAAATAACAAGGGGAGAGGATACAATTGCTCACCACCTGCCGACCCATACCCAGCCGGACCCAAGCAGTGATCTGGGCCTTCTGGGTGACTCCCCCCAGTTTCTATCCTGGGCATGACGTGCTGTGGTATGGAATACCCCTTTGGCCAGTTTGGGTCAAGGGTCCTGTCTCTGCTTCCTCCCGGCTTCCCCTCCTCCCTGGCAGAGCATGAGGCTGAAAAGTCCTTGATCGGGGTAAGCGCTGCTGAGCAACAACTAAAACCGAGGTGTGATCAGTAGTGTTGTCACATCAAAGCCAAAACACAGCACTGCACCAGCTGCTACAAAGGAGAAAAATAGCTCTCACAGCTGAACCCAGGACACCTGTGTAAGCAATTTTCTTGCTTAAGACCTTTTATTCACACAAAAAATGCCCAGCATAGAGTTTAACAGAAAGAAAAAAATCCCCACTCAACCAAACCCCCACAAAACCCAACACATATGTGTATTTAATTATTAAAAACCCCAAACCCTACATACTTTTGCTCCTCCTGACTGAAGAAGGCGCCTGAATCCTGCTTCCTTGGTTTGATCAACATTCAGGATCACTTTCCAGCCACTGAAAGCTCCCTAGATAAAAGACTCAATTTAGTCAAAAGTACATCTGTACTACAAAACTACAAAGACTTACTGGATCTCTAATTTTCCCCTCTTGGGAATATCCATGAGATAAAAGATTTGCCATCACCTCGTTTTGTCTTTAAGTGTAAATGGCAGAAAAAACCCCACAGAACATACAACTGCTGGGCCACCACTGGACAGTCAGGCAGCTTGCCACCAAGCCCTTCCACCTGCAGAGCAAGATGGGCAAATCAATGTAGGGAATGACCCTTAGCAATGAGTATTTCTTCCTGAACACCAGGCACGCACTCACAGAAACACATCTTCAGAAAAGACAGTTACTTGGAAACAACAGTATTTCCCCCCCAACATGTGCACACACACTGTTATCTACTCAGAGAAACAGCACCTAGGGCCCACTGGTTGCCTCCTACATGCACTCACTGTGGTTTCCAAGCAGAAAAAGGGTGGAGAGGATTGTCATGAGCATTCATTTAAAAAAGATTATTGTAAAATACATGAAGTCAAGATTCATCCTGATGTGACTGAAACATCAGCACTCTTTCTACCTTTCAATGAATGCTCGACTGCAAAGCTCAGTGTGAGAGAGGAGTTAAAAGACTTTGCGAAACTCTTTTTGGGACTCCTTTGGAGAGGCTTTTAACAAGAGGGAAAGTCCCACTTTCAAAAGCCTCACTGAAAGACTATGGAACTTGCACCGTAAAGATCACAGACGGTGCTTTAGGGAAGCACCTTAGGAAAGGGGTAACCTTGTGCTATTTTAAACGTAATAGTATGCACACAGCCCTGTCCTGTCCACCCATGCTGAGTATCTAAATACCTCCACAATACCATACCTCAACAATACCAGTTTCTTGTCTCCCTTTATGGATTTTTTTCCTCCACCTCACGGCAGCAAGTGCTAGTTTCTTCTGGTTTACACTGATCCCAGGCAAAACATTAAGTATGGAATTACTTCCCCACTCATAATCTTCTTCCTAGAACAATCAGAAGCCTGAATTACAAAACAGTACTGCCAACTTTACCAGCAGAAAAAGAAGTTTAAAAGTAAAAACCCACCCACCCCCAAATCCCAACTCACTCTAGCTTTATCTGTTGATTTTATCTGGCCAAAGCAGCTCAAGGTAAAATGAGAGATTTGGCTCTTCACTGCACATATCTAATTCCACGCATGTTTTTCTGTGACATCGAGTCATGTACACAACCAGATTCTTCTGGCAGTTATCTACAAAGGAATTCAACAGCAATTGAATTCCTCTGAGTGAGTCCATAGTAGTGAGCAAATTAACTCACTACTCTGGATGCCATCAACTCTACGTTTCTGCCGTGTCTTTCAAAAGAATGAAAGTTAGTTTTGATACATCAAGATATGAACCAGCCTACAGGCATTATTTTAAAAGTTAGCCTGGTCAATGTAAAAGAACCACCAGACCCAGGAGAACTGTGAAGTAACAGTTAGGAAGGTGAGGAGTTGGAAGAGATACTGTTCAAAAACTGTTAATGTGCATGGTTAGAGAGTTGGATTACTTAAAACTATTCCATGTTCATTTACTGAAAGGATCAAGATCAGTTCCTGGTGTAACAAAGTCCATGTGATATCAGCTGATACCAGTGAGAATTTATCAAAAGGTGTTCAAGCTGCAGTTTTCAGAAGCAGCTATAAAAAGTGTGGGTATTTCATTTATCCAACACTGGGAGTTTGGTCCAGGACTAGTTTCCAGAGAAAAGCTTGTCAGACTCTGGATCCTCTAAAACTCCCAAAGCTTGAGCACCCTAAACAGCTAATTGGGTTTGAGAGATTAAGTCTAAACTAAAAAGAAATGCAGCAGCGTACAAAACATACTCGTTTCTCAGGAATAAGGTAACTTGCCTGAACAAAGCAGCCAGCTCCTCTACATGCCTCCAGGTAGGAACGATGAAGCACCCACTTCCCAGCTGCCATCGAAGCCAAGAACTTTTCATTTCGAAGAGGATGTCCCACAACAGTGTGTGTGCAACTTGGATCAAAGCACTGTTTCTCAAGCACTACTCCACCTTGAATTGAGAAATGAATTTGATTCACGTTATTTAAAGGTACCACAGAAAGGATCAACTCAAAATGAGAATTACCTGAATTCAGATAAAAGTATACTTCACTCAAATTTACATTGAAAGCATTATCATTGAAGTGACACTGGCAAGGAAGGAAAAGCAGCCAGGAAAGAGTGGCTCTGATAAAGTGCCACTGTAACACAGACAGGAGTAAGAGAGACACCAGAGGACAGCAGATCCTGGGCACTCCCAACAGTAAAGAATGAGGCTGTTGTGGAGACAGCTAGAAGAAAACTGCCAGCAGACAAACCCATGGCTGTTTTATGGCAAAGCTGAGCGCTCACATCATAATAATACATCCAAAGGATCACTCGCAAGCACAGAAAGCCATAAATTTGAGACCTCAAATCTGGTAAGTCACTAACAGAAGCCCTTTCTTTTCTCCAATGAGCCACAGCTGACCAGACACATACACACACATACTATTCTTTGCATTTCACAAATAGCTGGTACCTAATTCCTTAATCAGATGGCAGTAATCAAATCTTTCTTCAGGATTAAAAGAAGACAGCTGAAATTTACGGAGTTTTTCTGGTTCTTCATCAGCCTTTTCTTCTTCTGTAACAGCCTGGAGGTACAGTAACAGATTCTGAATATATGACAGAAAGATTAGGTTGACAGCTGATTATTTCTCTGCCAAACATTTGGATTATTTTTATACTCAGTTTTCTTTTAGCCAGCAAAAGTAGAACCAAACCTGTCAATTACTTGACTAAAAGCTTGGATCAAATCAATGTTAGGCTCCTGCTTAACATCCACGTGGTTGCCCCTTTCTTCAGGGCACAACTGAACCAATCTGTCACAAAAACTAATCCTTCATTCATATCCACTGAATGCCAAGTTGAACACATGAAAAAATCATCATCCATCTATCACACTGCCTCATTCATTCAGAATTCCTATAAATTCAAGGGCTTTTCTGCATTTCTACCACACCTTATGTACTAACATGACACGTTATGCCTCTAAAGACACACTGCTGCTGGAAGTTTGAGCATCAAGTGATACACTGCAAAAGACCAAGCTCATTTTCCTAGCCCTTTCCAAGTTCACTATAAAATAGTACAATTTTAAACCAGGTTTTTGACAGAAAAATAACTTTCCCTTTGTATCTAAGCATAAATTCCAGATACCACCATGGAAACAAAGGCCTAACCTTTTTCCATCATCCTAATATGGCCAGAGGAATTCTAATGAATGCACACAGTAACTCCCCTTTCCAAACCTACCTCAGCATTCCAGCAGGAACTAACTGGACAGAAAGCTTTATCTGTCTGAATATAAAAGCTTTTTCTCTTTGAGCAAACATTCTTTGTCCAAAACCTCAAAGAAAGGAGGAAAGAGAAATAGAACTGCACAGAAGTAATCCACTTCAAGGTTTTAAATCACAGAATTACAGAATCAACCAGGTTGGAAAAGACCTTTAAGCTCATCCAGTCCAACCGTTCCCCAGCACTGCCAAGGCCACCACTAACCCATGGCACTGAGGGCCTCGTCTGCACGGGGTGTGAACACTTGCAGGGACGGTGACTCCAGCACTGCCCTGGGCAGCCTGTTCCAATGCCTGAGCACCCTCTGGGGAACGAATTGTTCCTCATCTCCATCTAAACCTCCCCTGGCGCAGCTTGAGGCCGTTTCCTCTTGTCCTGTCACTTGTTCCTTGGGAGCAGAGACCGACCCCACCTCACTGCAACCTCCTGTCAGGCAGCTGTAGAGAGCGATAAGGTCCCCCCTGAGCCTTCTCTTCTCCAGACTAAACCCCCAGGTCCCTCAGCCGTTCCTCATCACACTTGTGCTCCAGGCCCTGCACCAGCTCCGTTGCCCTTCTCTGGCCCCGCTCCAGCACCTCAATGTCTCTCTTGCAGTGAGGGGCCCAGAACTGAACACAGGATTCGAGGTGCGGCCTCAGCAGTGCCCAGCACAGGGGGACAGTCACTGCTCTGGCCCTGCTGGCTATTCACCTCTTTTATACTTACTGTCAAGTTCAAAACTGCTTTAAGTGTCACTACATCTCTCAGAACACAACTCATCGTAAGTATTTATTCATCGGACAAACCTTTTCTTTGGGCTGAGGTGCAACAGGAGGGTTAGCCAGTGGGAAAGCAATGCTGGGGGCCTGCGGAGTGGGAATGAACTGATCTTTAATCGGTGTTTCAGGATCTCCACATACAGGATTCTTTAGACCTTCAATCACATCTCCATCTACAGCCTCAGGAAGAGCTGTGAAAATAAAGTGTTGTTGCATGACTTGTCTTTGGCTGAATATAATTATGGATAACAAAAACTAACAATTAAAAAAAGTACCTATCCTAAAAGGTCAAAACACAACTACTGCTGTAACATGTACAGTTACATTTCACCACTGCCCTTCCAAAAGATGCTCTTCCTCACACCACAAACCACCAATTGCAATATTGCAAACTCATGTCCCTGGATGCCTTGCTTGGAAAAAAGACTCAAAACCTCAACTGTTCTGATTTCTTTGGCTAAACCACACTAATTTGGTTGAACCAAAAAGCAAGGGAATGCATTTAGCTGATTTTCTTCAGCCTCCTCAAGGACAGGGTCAGTTTTCAGGAAGACTTGCCAAAAGCAGAAACTCTATAAGTAGACTAAGGGAAGGAGTTGGGGACAGGAGGGAGGCAGTGGGGAGAGAGGAATAAAGGATTCTGCTATCTCAGGAGGCAGGAATGGGAAGAAAGCAAAAACACATGAAAAAACAGAAGTATGTTGCTTCCTTAGTCCTAGCAGTAGACTAAAGACTAAAAAAGAACAGGGAAGATAAATACAGTATCTTCACTGAATCCTAAGCATGTCCATTGGCAGCTCTGACATTCCTGTTTTTCAGGCTCATGGGTTATCTGCTTCCTGTAAACTTCATTCTTCATTTATTAATATTTCCACTACTTTGCTACCAGTATTCCCATTTGAATTCCACTACCCTGACCTGAATTGGTATCTGGAAACCAGCTGTGGTTCAGAAAACATTGGGATTTCCTGAAGTTGACGCAGACTGTTTTTACAGAAGCACTGCCTTGGTGTTTGACCACAAATGGCAAATGGATAGGAAAGCTTCTCTTTGTAAAACAGCAACACATAATGGAGCTCAAAGATGTAAAATTGTATTTTTGGCATTCAAGAATGGCAACAATGCTCTTTTTTTAAGCAGAATTCAAATACTACTGTATTTTAAAGTCCCTGATATTAAACGGATGCTGTAGCAAAGAACAAGGATATTGCATTGCTCATTTTACCTATAGCAGCAATCTCTGCATCAGCTAAAGATCCTTTGAAGGCAGATTCATCCATGTTCTTATTGGCATTACTCTGACCTTGCTCAGTGTACTGGGAAGGACTATCAGGCCACTGAAAGTTGCTGACAAGTCTCGCTCTCTCCTCCCTGGCAGTAGGATCGTCCCAGATGATCTGCTCACTCTGGGATGGCTCCGTGTTTATATCTGCGACAGCCTGGCGGGACTGCCTAAGGAGAAGAGCACAGACACCTTAAATATGCATTTGCTGTACAGACTACGAGACTAGAAGGCAATATGTTAACAATCACATCAACTGTAGCATCCAAGTGACCTCAGAAGGCATGGCTGGGAAAGGGGAAAATTTCAGCATAAACGCAACTTCAGCATCCTGGCTTTGGGAGCTTAAGTGTCAGCATGGCTGGAAAAAGGCAACCAAAATCTCACCAGATCAGACTGGTTTGGGTTGGAAAGGACCTTAAGATCATCCAGTTCCAAGCCCTTGCCATGGGCGGGGACACCTCACGCTAGACCATGTCACCAAACGCTCTGTCTAGCACTGAGCACTGCCAGGGATGGAGCATTCTCCACTTCTTCGGGCAACCTGTGCCAGCGCCTCACCACCCTCAACATTTCAGTAGGAGATGCCTTTATTACGTGTCGTATTGATAAATTATTCCAAAAATCAGTGTACTCCATTCTTTACTGAACCTATGAATTTGCAAATGACCAAGCTGAAGGAGTAATTTTGCAAGGCTTCCATTACATCCTCACTGTAGCTCAGCACTGTTACGAGTTCAAATCCTATTCTCTGTTTAGAGAGAAAAGAAAAAGAGGAGAAACATTCACAGAGGCACTTTGCAGGAATACCTGCTACTTGTATATGACTTATGTACTGAAACAGTGCAGCATTGCTTTCTTCAGAATCTATGAGAACACTAACTAATCTGAACAGAAAGAAATCAGTTGGCCTAATCCAATTAAAAGCTAAAAAGCAATCATAGTGTTCTGTGATTTTTTGAAAACCAGAAGATTAAGGTAACATTCTGACTTTATCTGGCACATCAAGTTAAAGATTCTGAATTGCAAGAGAAGCCAATTAAGTCTATCAGTAGAGAAAGACAATACACCTGAAACCCTGGACACCTATTCATGTTTCAATGAATGTTTAAGTATGTGCAGAGAAAACAAAATTAAAATACTCTGAAACACAAACCAATACCTGAGAGCTTCCAAGACCCTGCTGCGGCCATTCCGTGCAGACCGTGTGCTATCAGGAGTAGTTGGAGAACCATCAGTACTGTTCCTTGAAAGGGATCCTCTTTGCCCTGGTGGTTTCACCAGTGATGTGGCAGACATGATCTCCTGCAGCTGCCTTTGGAAGTTCTCCCTCATTTCTAGTGCTTGGGTTAAAACTTCAAGAGAAGGAACAGAACTCGTAAGATCAAGACTGTTATAACAAGTGAAAAGTAACTGAACTTCCAGTCAACTTCCCCCCTGCACTGGGACAAAGACAATACAACAAGGAGAAGAAAAGATACCTAGGAAAAATTATCTAGGAAAACTACACATGCCCAAGTCACCTATCCTAGACACAAGGAGAAATCTCCACTTGGCTCACTTCTGAATTTGCTAACATTATCTAACTCACACCCAGTCACACATTTGCTTGGATAACAAAAAGGTATACTCTGAAATAGAGATTTCTCATGTTAAAGACCAACTTCAGTGTTTTAAGAACAAAGAAATAGCAGTTAAGTTATTGCAAGGGATGATCATGATTTTCTATGGGCTATCGAAGTCTTTAAAACAGAGAACAAAACCCTTTCCTCTCATCCAGCAACAATAAGAGCTAGCTATACGTGACCAGTGTGTAAGACAGACCAGATCTTAACATTCAGCACCTGAAACTGTAAAAGATTTATCTTGTTAGTGTGATGTTCCACAACTATTTTGATTTACATTTACCTCCTTTGGATTCACTTGCTCCAATTTGTTCTTCCCCTGCAGTGACCATTTCCTTTATTTGGTCAGTAGCTGCATCATTTTCCAGATCATCTTCATCCACTGGAATAATCTACATACAATGAAATAGAATGTTCAAACACCATTTTTTTTTTGCTTTTTACCCATGTTCAACACTTGTATAAATTCTGAAGATTATTAATCTTGCCTGAGAGTAAATCCAACCTTTCTGCTACTGCAAGGACAGTAGAACAGTGAACAGCACCATCAGTGACAACATCTATTCTGCAATCTAAATGTCTACTAAGGCAAATTCACACCTTGGATCTTGTTACTACAAGGCAAGGCAAAGACTGGACCTATATAATTTCATATCTGGGAAGCACTTCTAATCCCAAAATGCCTGTGTTTCCCTCCATTGCACTAGGAATATTACAAATGCAGAGAAACCTTAAGAAACATCCGCAATAGCTACTATTAATTACTAGCTAAACCTGATTCAGGTCATCACTGAATAAGCATCAATGGTTTTTATTCTTAGAATCATAGAATAGTTAGGGTTGGAAAGGACCTTAAGATCATCTAGTTCCAACCCCCTGCCATATGTTATTATGGCAATTAACTGAATCCAAATCGCTTCTTAGAACATGAATTCATATCACACATTATACCTCAGTTTCCTCTGATGGCTTTCCAGTTGATGGAAGTTTACTGGAAGAAGAGAGTCTGTCATTTTGCACTGCACTGATGTCCAGGCTCATTTTGGGATTGTATGTGTGAGGAAAGAGAGATTCAGGAAGCCGTTTATATTCTTGGGCACACTGTAATAACATCAGTTAACGTAAGAAAGATGAGAAAGTGATTTGAGAGAAAAGACGTTTCACATCTAAACACAGGGAAAGTACAACAAAAACACCCCCAAAAGAAGTATTTTACACAAGAGAAAAACATGGTTCTTGTTCTGGGAAACATGTAGAAGAAATGTTCAATGGAACAGAATTTCTTTTCTCCTCATGGAGAACAAGGTAAAAGTACATCAGTGAAAACTGACTGATGAATTTATATATTCAAAGCAGGATGCAAAACATCAGTCCCTATACATGTTCGATATAAATGCAAAACAGAAAATTGAAGGGAAATGGTTTTAAGCGTCCATTTCCCTTCGATTTTACAAAGCAAGCTCCATACCTCCAAAAGCCAGTGCTCTGAAACAATACATACACCCCGTTCTTTAACTGATTTGTACTCCTTATTGTTGTCGTTTTGTCCTCCCTTGTAGATAAAGTGTGTTACTGATTCATCAAAGCACCATCTAGAAAAGAAAACGAAACAGAATCATAGAATGGTTTGGGCTGGAAAGGACCTTAAGACCATTCAGTTCCAAATGCCCTGCCATGGGCAGGGACACCTTCCAATACAACTTCAAGATATCATTTCTATGAAAAAACATCAGAAATCTAAAGCAGAGATAGTCCTATCCCTTGTTCACATTAAAATATTGGTTTGCTATTTTGTTATGCCTAAATAAGCAATGAGCCCTCTTTCATCATCAAAAAAAGACAGCATTCGGTTTCAGGATAGAACAACTTCAGTGTCTTTTGAAAGCATTCCTGAAGTAAACAAAATAAATCTAATAAACATATGGAATAGGAGGAATTTTGCTTTAGTTTGGTTTGGTTTTATGTAAGTAAGTGGACTTTCAAATCAGTTTCTGAAAAGAATGTGTGACCCACGATGAGAAAGCTTCTTTTCTTTTGTTGACACACTAAGCTGCAAGTGAAATACTGATCCTCTGAGCTCAAAATATACAAAATACAGGATTCTAACATTTAAACTGATAAAACCCCCTAGTATTTGCTACCTAATGCAAGTATCTTCAGCATTTCTAAACCAAACATAAAAGTAACTTCCTCATCCACACTGTGAATGATAACACTAACTGTAGAAATCAGTAACAAAACACATAAATCAGATTTAGTGGGAGCAGTCTTAAATCCCAAACGCTGTGGGTTCTTTTCATGACAACCTATTTTTCCCGAGCTTTTCTAAGCACACTAACTTGGCCATGGTTACAATCTGTAAGATAATTCTTTTTGAACCAGGGAGATCACATACAATCCAGAGAGATTCAAAATCTGAAATAAAAAGTACATCTTAAACTACTCAAAAGCTGAACATGTTCCATAGTTTTCTTCAAAAAAGAAGAGACAAAAATAAAGAATTCTGCAATTCAGAAAGACTTCAGGACGAAGAGTCTTTCCAAGACAGACTTATCAAGACCACAGAGACTGGGGATGTGTCAGGGAATGTGTGTGGCATTATTTCTCATTAGTAGTGGATGGCCTTATTTGCAATAGAAATTGTTCAAGATGGTGAAATCTGATGTTTAGCTATAGCAAAAGCTCATGTAGACAAAGCATATTAGAATCCTAAGATTCATACTTATTAGATGTCACATTAGTGCAGAAGCTTGGAAGCTGTTTGTATCAGTTCATACCTGTAGTCTGCCCCCAGAGAAGCTGCTACTGCATTCAGTTCGCTTTGCTTCTTAGCAAGTTTTTTACTAACATATATAACAACATCTGCTAGAGGCCTGGATTCTTCTTCCTGTTCAAGCAGCAAGGATAAAAACAGGAGATCATGTTTGGAAGGTTTCTGTATCAATAGCAAAAATACTCTAATATTAAAGTTTAGCATGTAGTAAAATAAGCAATAATAAGAAAACTAAACACATTTTTACTGCTCCCAAACTCCAAGGTCAAAATCCAGCACTATTACCATTCCACACACTAGGAATCCAAATACTAACGATTCACCCTCAGCCGGTCTCCCTGGAAGATCTGCTCCATCCATAGAATCACAGAATCACTAAGATCATCCAGTTCCAACCCCCTGCCATGGGCAGGGACACCTCACACTAGAGCAGGTTGCTCCAACCCCTGTGTCCAACCTGGCCTTGAACACTGCCAGGGATGGGGCAGCCACAGCTTCTCTGGGCACCCTGTGCCAGCACCTCAGCACCCTCACAGGGAAGAACTTCTGCCTTAGATCCAACCTGAACTTCCCCTGTTTCAGTTTGAACCCATCACCCCTTGTCCTATCGCTACAGTCCCTGATGAAGAGTCCCTCTCCAGCATCCTTGTAGCCTCCTTTAGACTGAGCATTTCCTGACCACTGAAATTAGAGAATTATCAAACCTGATGCCACAGAAGTATTTTGCTGAAGAAGAAGTAAGAATAAGGAGCTACAAAGTAAGAAGTGAAAGCATTCCCTTGCTGAAGGCCATTAGCTTTCTTACCCCTCCTCTACAGTAAAAAGCGTACTAACATTGCAAGCAATATATAAGTACTCCCTTTCCTCCTACATCTTGTTCTGTTTTCTCTCGCTAGGGTAGATTAGACTGAAAATGCAAGATGGCGACAAGAAAGGATAGAGTAATGTGTCTTTATAAAGCATTAAGCAACTGATCACATCTTCTGCCTCTTTGTAAGCAGAAGAGCAGCACCTCACAAGGGAAAGGGAAAGAAGACACATGCATTAAAAAAAAGGACTTTTAACTTTAAACCAAGACAAAATATTTAATCCTTCTCATCTGGAGCCTGGAAATAGCTTAAATCTGATGAAATCCTCTCATCCCAATACTATAAAGTCTAAATTGGTACATATGTATATGCCATGTTACTTAGCAACTGATTAATAGACAATATTTGTCCCTGTGAGGGTGCTGAGGCGCTGGCACAGGGTGCCCAGAGAAGCTGTGGCTGCCCCATGCCTGGCAGTGCTCAAGGCCAGGTTGGACACAGGGGCTTGGAGCAACCTGCTCTAGTGTGAGGTGCCCCTGCCCGTGGCAGGGGGTTGGAACTGGATGAGCTTTAAGGTCCCTTCCAACCCAAACCAGTCTGTGATTCTGTGAACACAGTAGTACAGACAGTTGAAAAAGGTTTCAAAATTCTTTGCTCTCCAGGAAGAAGCTCTTCTATCTTACCTTTCTTTAACTGACATTGAAGAATGCATAATCACACAGATTTCTACTCAGCTAGTTCACACAGCACAATTCACAAACTCCTTTATAACTTAAATCACAAAAGATAAAGGTGTTTTCTGAACCAAGCCTTTGCTCCAGCAACACAACCCCAAAGTTTCCTACCTTTTCTGGCTGTGCAGCAGCCAGCTGTGGGCTGGCAGTCAGAGCTGCTGCATGCCTTGTGCTGTTTGCCAGTGCCAACTTCAAGTTCCTGCTGATGACTTCAGAGAGGGGTGTGCTCGGCTTCCTGGTTTTTTGATCAGGACCTACTGGACTTTCCAAAGCTGCCAGAGCATCCTACCAAAAAAGAAGCAACTGAGTGACTTTCAGGAACACATTACAGATTTTCACTCCAATGCAAGGTTCACAAATACAGTCTGTAGCAAGATTTCGTACTCCTAAACCAGGACAGGGTACTACAGTAGCAGCTAGCAAGTGCAACTGTAGTACCACCGTACAAAGGCAGTAGAACACAATCCCAATCTTAGACTACATAAACAAAATAGGAAGAAGGTAAATTATTAGTCTCTTTTTTCATTGCCATCAATGAAAACTGCCCTCAGTGGAAAAGCCAGTGGCCAAACTCAGGTATTCCTAACCCCAATCTACTACTTTAATTTACTAATACTTCCCCCCACAAAAGTTGCATATGAGTATGTGATTCTATCTGCACCTTTGAAATACCATTTGCTACTGCCCCTTTTTTAAAAATGAGAATTTTTGGTCTAGAGTATGTCACTTTCGAAAATTACCAGTGGTAAACTATCAGATTTTGAAAACCAGAGCACCAAACTGAATCTCAGACTCACTCAGTCACAGACTGGCTTGGGTTGGAAGGGACCTTAAAGCTTATCCACTTCCAACCCCCTGCCACGGGCAGGGACACCTTCCACTAGAGCAGGTTGCTCCAAGCCCCTGTGTCCAACCTGGCCTGGTTGGACACTGCCAGGGATGGGGCAGCCACAGCTTCTCTGGGCACCCTGTGCCAGCGCCTCAGCACCCTCACAGGGAAGAACTTCTTCCTTAGATCTAACCTGAACTTGCCCTGTTTCAGTTTGAACCCATCACCCCTTGTCCTATCGCTACAGTCCCTGATGAAGAGTCCCTCTCCAGCATTCAAAATGCAAAGTCTGTATGTTAAGAGGATGAAACAGGGTAAGCAGAGGTTTCTGAGCTGTTTTTAAGTTTATGCAAATCTTTAGCGGCTCTACAGACTAAAGAATTTGCAATGATGATCACCTTTACATCAAAAGAAGGCTTGAATAACTTGTCTTTGGAAAGAAATTTTGATGGTGTATCGAGATGTAAAGACGGCTCTTTCTGTAGCACTCCCCCTTGTGCAAGAGGGGTTGTCTTCTCCATGTGACGAGAGATGACGGCTTGGAAAGCTTTACTCTGGAATCTGCTGATATCAAGAGGAGTCACAGCTTTTTTTCTTCCAACTTCAAGGAGATAATCATATTGGTTTACATCAGGAGATTTAACAGTTGCTGGTGTCTTGTTGAGCTGAGTAACGGAACTCTCATCTTTAAAAGAAACAAAGAAAACATAAGCAATTAATCTGATTTTTAACACAGATCTCACATATACTCTTATATACACAAGAAATGAAAAGTTCATCTGACCTTTCTTTCCCTAAAAAAAAAATAATTCATATCCCCTCCAATAAATGCTTGAAACTGGCAGTTCTATTTTAAAAGCCAGTATCATAAGCGTCTCTTCCAGTTAACTACTTCCACTGAACTACACCGGCACTGAGCATGACCCTAAGTGTCTGAAAAAGAGAGAGCAACCCCAGGTCTGCTCACACTGCTTGCAGTTCCACACATCCTGTATAGCTCATACACCTTGTACAACATCTATCAAAATACAGATGTAATAACAAGAAATCCTTCCCTTTCAACATTAAAGGTAACTCCTTCCTGGCTCCTTACTTCCCAAGCAATGTAAAATGTCATGACTCTGAATCACACCTCTTTAGGTCACTGTGTACACTTCCAGTCCCTTATGCCTTTGGATAAATAGGACTGAGATTTAGACAGCAATAAGCCCTCAAAGCTTCTTCATCATAAATGCTTCTATTTAAGCATGGTTCATCATCTTCATATCTCAAAAAGATTAGTGCAAGAATTACTTTTACATTTCACTGCTCATGTCCCCTGCTTCCCCTTCTTTTTTCTTTTTTCCCCTTAAATATACAATATATAGGGAAGACAGGCCTATGCCAACAACATACTTTTGTTATCTTAGTCACCCATACACTTAGTTCACAAGGGCACTGGTAATATAGGTCTGCTAACATTCAGTATTAAATCACTAAATCGTTAGATATGGAAGAAATATTGCCAAATGAAAAGCATGAAATAACTGGAAAAGGAGCAGAAGCTTCAGAAGATGAAGTAGGCATCAGAGAGGCATCATGTCATTGCAGACTAAGAAGTATGAAGTTCTAAGCAGGATCTACCATCAATTCCCAAGCAATCTACAGAGCAGAATGTGTCCAAAAGGACAAAGCTAAGCCACTGAGCCAGATTCCCAACTGACTGATAACCACAAGAATCCACTAGCTTGCTCCAAAATACTTACAGCAAACATAGAATATCGTTTCTATAATCACAACTCAACAGCAGGAAAAAGAAATATGGAAAAGTACTTGGAAAAATACCCTATAGCTCTAATACTCCAAAGGTGTTAGGGAAGAAAAATTCATACTAGGTATACTCTTCATTGTGAATGAACAGTGCTATGACACAACCATATTCCCTAACTTGCTAATAACCAACCTTCAGCCTCTGCATTTTCAACCAAGAACTTGCTTTCATCTGCTCTCTTTCCTGTCCTTGCAGAGTCCAAAAGCCAAGCTACAGTGACTGCTGGTAAATTCCACTTCTTTGCAGCTTCATATTTGGAACCACCCGCTTCTCTCACCACAAGGTGGGTACTGGCAAACATGCCCTTTTTTACGCTGGCTTTCCGCACAAAGAATTCTTGGACTCTAAAATTAGATTAATAAGATATTCATTGAGCCATAAAATATTCATTTAGTCATAAACAAAATTAATTTAGGGCACGTTTATACTATTGTAAAGTGCATTCAAGCAATAGAAAAAGACCTGTAGAATTATCTAAGACCATCCACTTTGTACTTTACGCTTAACCTCCACTTACAAGCAAAAACCCCATAACATTTCTCATACTCCAGAAGTCCTCACATATCCCATTTTCAAATCATAGAATCCCAGACTGGTTTGGGTTGGAAAGGGCCTTAAGATCATCCAATTCTAACCCCCTGCTGTTGGCAGGGACACCCCACATTAGACCACGTTGCCCAAGGCTCTGTCCAGCCTGGCCTTGAACACTGCTGTTTCTGGAGCCAACAACCATTATTTCCAAATGAACAATAGTTTTCCTTATATTAGTTTTTCTCTTCTCATCAAGGACCTATCTTCCAAGAAGACACAGGACTGAGAACTCACAGGCAGAGAATTTAGTTCAAACAGACCACAAATCAGATCAAATGATATTCTAAGTTATACAGTAGGAATATACAGAATGTATGAATTTGCCACTTCATGACTAAATACGTTCTTCTTAATGTTTTTCAATGATCCTGATAAACTGGGAGCAAATAATTCACCATCCCAGCTCCTAAGAAATGCTGCACTATCATTGGTTATGAGGTTGAATCAGATAGCACTTAAGAGGAACAATGTTCTGCTCCCAGACAACTGAAGAGCAAGACCTGACATCTGTAAAACTCACTTTTTTTTGCTCTGTTCTAGAGCAGAACAAAAAGTTATTGAGACTCAGCCATTGACAAATATGAGAGCATATTCTGGTACAAATTAGGCTGTGTGAACACTGACTAAGCTTCTCTAAAGAAGAGAAAAAGAACTACATAATAACATCTCATTGCTTCAGCACCAGGTTTTGTAAAGTAACTGAATCCAAAAGAGCTTTAACTCCAATATTTTTTACACCTGTAAAAGAAGAAATGAAATGCATAATGGGTTTCATCACACTGGCTAAGGACAAGAAGAAAGGGTGACAGGAGACATACCTGGCTCCTAGCAGTCCTGCCAGATAAACCAGAGAGTCTCTCTCTGCACCAGTGAACTGGCTAAAAGAAAGAACGCAACCTTCCAGAGGGGTAACTCCTTCCATTACCGGGACTGGTGTGAAAAGTGGATTGGACTGGGGATCTAAAAGGAGCTGCTGTTCCACACATGTTAACTTGAAGAAAGTGAAAGAGAATAAAATGTAAATCAAGCCAAACAGCAACAAAGCCAACAATATTTCAGTAACTGTACAATAGCATTTATGGACTCAACAGCAAGCAATTCTGGGTCCATCCTTACATCTGAGACAAATTATTTCCCATTGAGTCACACAAATTCTTTTCTAAAGGACTTTGTCAGGTCTGACATACTGAGGTATTATTCAGAACTTTTCAGTTACTACTCTTCCAACCCTAGAGGCTCCCTGAAAGTAGTTTCAAGACGTGTCCTGAGAGTCTGCATAGATTTACTTCACAGAAAGTTACCTAGTACTGAAAAACACTAACAGCAGTTGGTCTACATCATGCGCCCACTCTTGGCAAATAGGGTTAGTAACTGACTTTGAGCTATAAAGCTGACTTGCAATTAAAAAGCTGTAAAAAGCATGAAACAAGAAAAAGTTAAGCACAAAGATATCATATAAAATCATTATTAGTCAACTGGCTCCTTCTACAATTATTAGAGAGAATGCTGTCACTCTCATATAAGGAGCCTTTGAGTCATGACAATGATGTCCTGTTTAAGAAGCCTGTAGAAAATGAAGTGGAATAGATAAAAGATACCTTATCAGTGCAGAGGCTTTAAAGCATGCTTTCATTTAGTACATTTCAAATGCAACAAGGCTAATCTCTCAGTATCTTACTTACATTTAAGCCACTGATAACTCTGCATACTGACAAGACATATCTCTTGTAGATACATGTTTACTCACAGAACTGACAGTGAAACTCCCTTACCAGCCACGTGTTTGTGACAACATCACCAACAGTCAGCTGGACCGTGCACCCCAACAGCGGTACCACAGCATAGTCTGCAACGGTTCTGTTTTGCAGTGGCAGGATCTTCCCAGCATTCTCCTTTATAATATCTGCAATGCAGGACTCGTCCTCTCCACCAAAACCCAAAAGAAGAAAGCTCTTTCTGACAAACAATCCTCCTTCAGCTAGTGCAGACGACTCTCCCAGAAAACCATTACAGATGGAAGATTCATTCTCTCCTTGAACAGACAAGTGAGTATCATCACTGAAGGTTCTGGATGTTAGTTTTCCAGCTTCATCTAAAAGGGGAAAATAAAAAAAAGCCAACTCAAAACCAACCAACCGCAGTAATTGCCTGACTAGAACATTAAAGACAACCCAAAATAGTTTCATGAAGAAACTACAGTACTTAAACAGGGGACATTCAGGTTAGATCTAAGGAAGAAGTTCTGCCCTGTGAGGGTGCTGAGGCGCTGGCACAGGGTGCCCAGAGAAGCTGTGGCTGCCCCATCCCTGGCAGTGTTCAAGGTCAGGTTGGACACAGGGGCTTGGAGCAATCTGGTCTAGTGTGAGGTGTCCCTGCCCGTGGCAGGGGGTTGGACCTGGATGATCTTAAGGTCCTTTCCAGCCCAAGCCAGTCTATGATTCTACAATTCTGCTGTTTTCAGCCAAGTTTAGTTAAAACTGCTCTATATAGCCCTGTTTGATTTCTAAAACACACTAGCTGTGGCTAGCTTCTTACTAAGGAAATGCTGCAGGACTCATATGCTAATCATGAGCAGTTAAACTTTCTATGGTATGCTGAGACCAGGACATACCTAATGTAGAATCATTAGTTATGTATTGAGAGAGGAGGTCATCTTCAGCAGCTTTCTGAGGCTTTTTAACATTCACAGCTTCTTTCTTCAAGAGACTGTTATTTTTGGGAAGAACTGACTTCATTCCAGGTTGCTCCAAAATCGGATTCTCTAACAGCTGGTAGTTTAGAGGAATATATTGCTCCACTGGCTGTAGATAATCTTTACTAAATGAGTCCAGCAACCATTTTGCTGTGACTACATGAGGCCTATAAAATAAAGTGTTAAACAAACAAGTTACAGCAGATTTCAAAACTGTGATTCTTCTTTCCTACTCCACAAATACTAGTAAATACACACAGCTGAGTTTTGTAACTCCAATACTAAGAAGCTTTGGGCACTTTATTGTTTGGTTGGTTGGTTTTTAATTCTTTGAGTCTGAAAACAGAGAATTTCATAATAATTTTCTATAATGTGAAGTATATCTGCCACTGCAGGGTTGCCAAATCCTTCCTCCTCAATATATTAACAAATACATGTTAATACTTCTTTCACCAATAAGAATACTGCTGTTCTATTTCCTGAGGTGACTCATAGCTACCCAAAGAACTACAGTATTCAAGAACACATAAGGATGTACTTATGAATACAAGGCTGTAAGTCTTCTCACTGAAGTCAAGAACTGTTTATGATTTTCAAATCAATACATGTCTTCCTGTCTACAGGGTGGTGGGAGAAAGAAAACAAGCTGGAAGTAGACCTTAAGCAATACAGTTATTATAACCTGTGAGATGTCTTGTCCAAAAAGTGTTTCAGCTCCTCGCTATTTTCGCCCAAAATGACATGGGTAACATCTTCATTAAGTTGATTAAATCGAACACCACCACCACAATTAATAAGCCGCCTCATCTTGTCCAACTTCCTGCCACTGAAGCCACACAGATAGATCTGCAAAGGGAACAGAGCAACAAAAAGGCTTTGAAAAACAAGAAAAAATCAAAAAAAGAAGAAAAAATAAAGTAGGATATTTTGGTATAATTTGTTTTCACTGCTGTAGAACACAAACACGTGGCACAGCTTCTGTGAAGCAGCAACAAAGTTTAGCATTTAGAATTGGATTCATTTATCTCTGCACATAAATCTAGCAAAAGTATTTCCTAATGGAATGAACCCCCAGCTACTTTCTATAGTGTTTAAATGTATGTCTATGAATATGCCATTTTGTATTTACACTACATATTTAATACAATCACACACACGTACATATATGTAGACACACATGCAAGCTACAGCATGTTGACACAAAAGAAATTTGGCGTTTGCTGCTGACCATGGAAACAATTTAGTCAAGCAGCAATTGCCAGCTTCAACCTAGTTGCTTCCACAGGATTAAAGGCTGAACATTTCAAAGTAGACATTGTTAAACATACTCGACACCCATCTAACAGATCTTCAGGGGCTTGAAAAGAACTTATATCCAAGTTTTCCAGCTCATCAGGAAGAGGATCCTGCCTGCTGCTCAGAGCAGAGCTAAATTCGGTTTCATTAACACCACTCAGATTGATGTTGGAAATGTGGCTGACATCTGGAAGGGCATGATCTTTAATGGAAATTAAAAAAGAGGTGTTAGTTTTGATTCATCTTTCTCTGCTGCCTCACTAAACAAAACACAAAACTGCCACATACGATTTGGTTATGCTAGAAGGAAATGTAAATCTGAATAATAACAAATACTAGGGAAGTATAACCGTGGTTAAACCAAAGGCTTTATTTACATGCAGACCGAGTACAGTGTTACTAGCAAAAGCAGTTATGCACCTTGTGTTTTTTCCCAAATGGATGCAGTCTATGAGATAGCAGCCAAGGACACCAGTTTTCAAAGCTTTTATCCCAGTTTTGTGCTCACCTATTAGAAACACTCTAAAAAATAGAGCTCTCTATAGTAAGAAGAAATCAACATGAAGCCCAGTGATTTAAGAGTTATATGCAGTTTCCATAATACCTAACTTGAATTCCCAATGCTCTTTTGGTAGTGCTAACCCAGTGCTCCTGCTCTTCCTGAAGTCCCAGTCAGTAACAGGTGTTTGGAAAGACACATTTAAAGCCAACTGTGTCTTTCATGCTGCTTTCATGTTTCTTTACAAAATGCTTTTAGCTTTCCTTTTGATAACAGCATGGATTAAAGTAAAAACAAATATATAAAGAAAAAAAAATTCAGAAAAATAATAATTAAAATAAAATCAGCATTTGTTCTCCCCCGTAAAACTACTGTTAAAATTAAAATCATAACAGACACTTGTTTTAAACTACAAATGTATGAACAGTCATCCTTTTTTAGGAGATATACACCACTGATTCTCAAACAGACAATCCTGTGCCTAATTCAAGTCTACTTTTTAAACAGTTATTCACATGTTAAGTCTACACATGTTGGAATATTCGATGTGCATAGAAGTAATCCTTTGTGTTTTAAGCATAAGTAAAATCAGAACCCAAACTGTCAAACCAGCATTGCAAAAGCAAGCAGTGCCCTACTAATTAGGAACAGTTCTTCCTCCTTACTACACATTTCCTACCTTAAACATATTTTAAAAGGTCTTACTTACTATCAGGCTTCCTGACATCATTTGTAGGTGTTGACGTACTGGGTGTCAGTTTTGATCCAGCTTGTATTTTATATATTGTCTCATCCTGACAGAAGCCTTTCTCAATGCTGTCAGAAAACCACTTGATAGACACACAGTGCACATTCCATTTTCTAGCACATTCGTACTTCTGACCTTTCAAATGTAAGCAAAATAAAAACCACAAGTCACTAAAAGGCTATCAAAAAGTAAACACTACAAGATGGCTGGACATGAAGAAAAGTTAAAAATTCATTATTTCATTGTGCAGGTTGTGTTATCCTGGACTCTTCTGATAAGCTGCTTATTTATTCTCTAAATGAAGTTAGAGCAAAAACTCGCATTGATGACTAGCTCAAGGGTACAATATACAGGACACTAAAGGAAAAAAAGGCTTTAAAGCTTTCAAGCACAGGAAAAAAAAAAAAGGTTATAAAGTCCAAGGATACTTCCCCATAGGAAAAGGGAGGGAAATTGGGGAAAATTTTCTTCTCACAATAAAACTACAATTGTTTCATCTTCCCAAGAGGAAAGAAAGGGAGCTTAAGGAAGCTTTCATTTTACCTTAGCAGGGCATTCAGAAGGCACAGAGAATAGATCAATAGATCAGTTAAAAAACATTAGTCCACAATCCAATTTCAATCAAAATATAAATTAAGTCCTATCCAGCTCTCCCCAAAAACTTAGTTTTTCCTTATTCTTCCATCCCCTCTGGGATTCTCCCTTTTTCTTCCCTTAAATACCATCTGGGTCTCTGTTTTTTTTGCTCTTTGGTTCTCTTTCTCACGCCTTTAGAGCAAAGTAAGGTGCCCTGTATTACTCTTCCTTTCAACAGTGCTTCCCTAAACAGCAGCTGTGAGAGCAACACTGAAGCAGACAGACAGTTTAAATTCTTATGCATATATACACTACTTCAACTCAAGAAGTGAGAATAATGTTTACCCTGCAGGTCCTACCTTTTGGCTCTTGAACTATGAGGTGAGTACATTCATTCATCTTGAGCTGCCCCGTATAGTGCCCACCATGTTTAACAGTGAGGCGCTGGACTTCTTTCCTGTCTGAACTGTTTAAGCCAGTTACACAAATTGTACAGCCGAGGAACACAGGGCAAGCATAATCTTCCATGTTAACATCAGTGTATCTCATGATGCTAAAGGAGAAAAAGAGGAAAAACAAAAGAGAAACAGTTTCTCTTCCAAGTAAAATCAACCAGAGAAAGAAAGCAGCCTGTATCAACAAAAGAATTACTAGTCTCCAAAACAAAACTAGCTTTGTTTAATTTCTTTATACCTTTGCTGAGACTTATCCCACAGTGTCTTAACCCAAGCTGGAAGCAAAATAGGTTTTTTCAGAGAAGCAGCTACTATGTATTTCTTGCTGCCAACTTCTCCAGCTATCAGATGAGTTACTGCCACACTGAGGTCTCTGCACACATGTCCACCCATCAGCTGCACGTATTTATGAACTTCTTCCTGGGTGAGGAAAAAATACAGGAAGATTATAAAGAAACATTATAAAGAAAACATTATAAGAAAAAAGACATTTTTTCTTATTATAACATTATAAAGAAAAAAGAAAGAACCTACATCACACAGGTTTTACAATTGGACTTCATGATCTTAAAGGTCTTTTCCAACCTAACTGATTCTCTGATACATCATAAAAAACAAAAATCATGGATTTCGGTTGTCCATGGTTTCTCCTAAAAAACTGTTCAAAACCACAAAATGGATCTATATGGAAGCCATAAAAAAAAATCAAATACAGTTTTCATTTGATTTGCATTTATGATAAGCTGAACATACACATCCTTAATATAAATACTACAGTCATATGGTACAAGTAAAATTTTACGACTGGTTGACATTTTAGGTAGTATACATTAGAAAGAGATATTGGAATAACTAAAAAGTCAACTTTTAAATTAAACTGTTTAAACCACAGCTGACTGGGTATTAAATCATTACCATGTAGTTCTGAGTAACCAGAAATAGAGCACGTTGCCTGTAGCACTATAGCCATGGACAAACCAGCAAGATAAGTGATCTGTCTCATCAGTTAATAAAAATCCCTAAACCCTCCATTTACCCCCATATTAATACAGCTGAAATCTTACATGATTACATATGTATCTGCTTACATAATATATATTTGTGCATGCACGGATAAACCACCATATATGCATTTATATATTACATATACAACTCCCTCTTTCTCCATACAACTCCCTACATAAATTATACACAATGTACAAACTACAGAAGACTAGACAAATCCAGACACAGGCACAGTAAAACTTGTATACAGTTTGACTGCTGCTGTAGCAGTGATCCATCTGAAGCAAATGTCCATGACAACAACCTAAGCAATCTATTTTGTACAAAGCATTACCCTAACATCTTTTTCGAGGCTGGTACAGGATACTGTTACATCGGCCATGGTCATGTTGTACACGGGATACTCGGCTCTTGGGACACATCTCTGGGCCTGTATACAGTACAGGACTACCTGTGGTCCAACAATCCTACAGCCAAGCTGCAATAAAATAACAGAGGGGGGGAAAAATTAGCAGAAGGTACACTGGTATCAGGAAGGTTTTGCCTCTGAATCCTGAGGAAGGCAGGACCCCTGGTCTGTACTCCTCTAGCATCTCCAGGTAGCTGACAGTTTTGGTTTTACTTTCAGTTGTGGATTTTCAGTATAATCCTTGTAGGTTTTCTGACCTCAGTAAAAGCAGCAAATGGTATACGCTAACATGCCAGAGAATTCCAGCTATTCCTTGCATGTCAAAGAAAATCATACTATTCAGGAAGTAAAAAGGTGCAAGAGCCATCTTAAAACTCCAGCAGAAACAGAACTGATCATGCTATTTATTTTTGCACCTGCTTCAAAATAATCCTTATGCTTTGCTAGTCATCATCCTTAAACACAGAACACAGTGAAGCTTTAAAGATTTTATTGTGGATACTTCATACTGCTATATTCAGTGCAAAAAGAGAGACCATACAACGTACGGGCACCTGTGCTTCTAGAAAAGATGGGTATCATACCTGTTTGAGATGATTGAAAACAACACCTGTGAAAGGATCACAAATGTAAAGCGATTTATCATTTTCTCTTATATTGAGCGCTGTCTCTTCTTCAAGGATCTGGAGATGTTCTTCTGACTGGAATTCTTTCATAGACTGCAGGTAAACAGCACATACAACAACACTTACTTAAATAACAACACTTACTTAAATAACAACACTTACTTAAATAACAAATCACAAATAGCCAATCCTGTGGAAACTACATAAGTACACCTGCTTGAAACAGCTCACAGCAAAGCTACCACACAGGAGTATATTGTCAAAATAAAGGGCTAAAATACCTCACAGATGTTGCCCTTATTCCCCCAAGTCTTCACAACACTCACACTTTTAACATTCACCACACAGACTTTCAGGACCTCACCCTGCCAGACAGTGCCTTTAGCTCCCACTATCCTCTCAAGGTGGGAAACAACCCCCAGAGTCCTTCTTAAGTTTACTTAGTGCTTAGACGAGTGACACCCATCCAGACCTCCCAAGCAACGAGTCACTTCACTAAATGTCAACAGCTTTTGAAATTATTTCTTGTTCAGGGAGGGATTTCTCCAAAAAAAGTGTCCAACAAACTTTATTAAACACCGGAAGTAGCTTTATTTATGTATACATTTAAGTTACACCTAAGCCAACCACAGAAATCATTTAATAACTCACCAATCTCACTCATGAAAGCGACCAAACCTACTTACCTCAAGAGCTTTATAAAAATACTCCGACCTCCCAGCAGACTTTATGAACTTCACAAAAACCGGCTCCTTACCACGTTTCATTCTTTAACTGAGAAGCAAAGCCCAGTAAGTGTCCTGCCATTCCGGCCTACCCCGGAACCCCCCCAGGAGCCGCGGAACCGCCTCTCGCCCCTTCCCCTGCCCCTGTCCCCACTGGCCCACCAGGCCGCCGGAGAGGAGCGGGAAAGGCCGGGCCCACCGGGACGCCCCTTCCCCACAGGGCCCCTCCTCACGCCGGGGTTCCGCGCACCCACCGTGCCCTGCTCTGCACCGGGTGCTGGGCGCCGCCGCTTCAACCGCACACCCCTCCGCGGCCCCGGCCCCCCAGCGGCACAGCAACCCGGCCCCACAACGGGCGGGAAAGCTGCGGCCACCGCACTGCGCAGGCGCGGGAAGGGGCCGGGCGGCAGCGGGCGGGGAGGTGGGTCGGGACGTTGCTCTGCGTGCGCTGCGGCGGGCGGCGCCATGGGGGAGCGGTTTCACCGCTTCGTTTTACCATCCCTTTCCCTCTCCTTCCCCCTCCTTTCCCCTCTTTCCTTTACCCCGTTCCCGTGAGCAGTAGTTCCAGAGGTGCCTCTCCAGGTCGGGAATCGTTGCTGCCGTAGGAAGTGTCGGGAAATGCGGCTTCCACAGTCCGGCATCCCCGGAAACTAGTTCCAAAAAAACCTCATAGTCCATCAGGGGGTCTCACATGGAATAGGCTTGGGGTGTTGGTGCTGTGATAGGGGCAGTGTCGCGGCTGCCAGAGTCTGAGAGAGGTTGGAAGCGTGAGCATCCCGTTGCCATCCAAGTTTCAACCCTTTCCGTCTTTCCAAAGGAAGTAACACAGGGAATGTAGTTTTATACTTGTCACTTCCAAGCTATGGACAAGAACGCCAAATGCTCTCCTTCCAGAGCAGATGGCTGGAAACCGGACAACTTGAGGGTGTGCAAAACTCGTGCAGGAACCAAAAATAAGCTTCACTTCTCTCATAAAACACTTGCACCACCGCTAAAGGGTGACCATGACCACCCATCGATGGACCTCCTTTCGTAGTGGCAGGAGTGTTTTCTAAGCCCCATCCCTGGCAGTGTTCAAGGCCAGGTTGGATGGGGCTTGGAGCAACCTGCTCTAGTGTGAGGTGTCCCTGGTTGGAACTGGATGAGCTTTAAGGTCCCTTCCAACCCAACCCATTTGGCAGCATGAAACCTTACGGTGTGGCCACAGGATGGCACCATAATCCTAAGAACTGAGGGGAAGTGTGCGCTAAGGTCAACTGTGGCTGTGAGGTGTTTGCTCTTCGGTCACTAGGGCAGATCCTAAACACACTTAACAATTCTTTTCTATGCTTATTTATTTTACAAACACTTAATCCTCTAGGATCAGCGTGAATTGTGTGAGATAGTGCTTTTTTTACCATCTGTAAAAACAAAGAAAACCAAATGTCATGATGACCAAACTAGCATATTTATTATTAGATTATTAGCGGCAAGCAGTTAAGAACACCGAAGTCATCTTGATGGTCCTGTGTTATTTGATCATGCTGGTTCTTAGCCCACTTCTAAACCCCTGAATTCATCCTGCCTACTCTTTCAACAACCTGTTATGAAGAGGAATTTATGTTCATTAGATAAGGAATTTATCTTCATTAAGGGGGGGGGGGGGAGATCAAGAAGTCTAACACACAAAAGTTAACCAACTTTGATGAGTTGTATAATACAAAACATTATTACAATCTACTGGCAAAGTCCATAATTGAATGTACCAGCAGAGCTACCAGACACTGTGTTTTCCATTACCTCCTCGAATGCGGAGCACAGCTCACTACAGTAGCTGAAATCTGGTTAGTTCTCATTTGCTGAAGTGTGATCCCTTCTCAGTGAATGGATAGCAACTCTTGATAAGCTGCTGAGGCACTGGGCCACCAATCTCTTCGGTTCCATATCTTCCCTCTGGAAGCTGCTTGTCACTTAGAAAGATCCAAGTGATGCTGAAATTACCCAATTTCTGCTTATACTGGTACGTGTTTTAAAGGCATATGCAAAGTCCAGAAAGTAACAGATGTGCAGGGTCTTATATGCAGCTGAAAATCTTGTAACTTAGAAGTTGTAGTATACTTTTGTTCCAGTTCCCATGGGGATGTAGTCCAAAAGTGGTGCTTAGTATGACAAAACTGAATAACTTAAAACAAGTGGTTTGATAAGCGAAGATTTCCCTATTTTACTTCCTGCTTTCACAAGCACGTGGTGAGGTAAAACCTCTTTGGGGCTGTTTAAAACAATTGCTTCTTTGAAAAATATTATTTAAGAGGTTATCTAGAGGAATTGGGAAACAGAAGTTGCCCTGATGGAAATCAAAATCCTTAATTCTAATTTCCTGTCTCCACAGTTGTCCAAACTCACATGTTTTAGGGGAAATAAAAGAAATGCTAGAAAGAACAACTTGTCCTAAATTAACTAATAGTGTGATCTTAAGCACACGAATATTCCCCTTTTATTTCATCTTTTCTATGTGTTCAAGTGCTTTGCAGGATCTGAGCTTCAAGCCCAGTCATATTTGGCGACCAGTCTTACTAATTATGGAAGCTTTTGCTCTCTGTAAAACTCCTAAATGGCAGAAAAAAAACATTGGCATAGCCCGCAAATGGTACCTGCTTCTAAACCAGAAAAGAGATGCTGCAGAGTCTGTAGAACAGTGAATATTTTTACTTACTCATATGTTTTGATAACTTAAATGTCTGTAATGTATGTTTATCGCTAAAAACATCTGGTTCAGCCCTGTTCAGACATCATTTTCACACCTCTGTTGTGAATACTGTTGTGGTTTTGCAGCCATTACGACTATATTCAGTCCAGATTTTAAAGCTATTCTCTTATGTAGGCTAGAAAAATGGCAAGCAAAATCACTGCACTGAAAAGCTAAACCCCTGTTGACTCATCCATGTTTGATGTAGCCTGATTAAAACTCCATGTACAATGCTTTATTTTTAAAGTATTATAAACACATGGGTGTTTCTGATCAATGATAGGTCATTGGATTAGCTTTTTAGTACAAATAGCATATAAACCAGCAGTTGATTAAGAGAGAGCCTGCTGAAATATCAAATTCTTAAGTCACTCAGATATCAACACCTAGTAGTTACAGCTATTATGAGAAAGATCCAAGAAGTCGGTACTCAACCATACACAAAGGAAAGTATACTTTGAAATATCAGAGTCTATTCTAAATGTATAAGATTTTCCCATACCACTTGTAGGGATTCTATATCAGACCTCAGTAATTTAGCATTATTTACAGAGACACAATCAGGCTTAGTAAAAGCTGTGACTGAGCCTGATTTAAATGAGTGAGATACCTTGTATAAGGTACAGTCAAGAGATGTTTCCAAAGAACCAGTGTGAATTTCTAACCTCTAGTTCACTTCAAAAAAACAGTTTATGAGCCTGCTAGCATTGGCCCCCAGCCTTTGTGTGATCTTGGGCAGGGACAACTTCCAGTAGAGCAGGTTGGTCCAAGCCCCGTCCAGCCTGGCCTTGAACACTGCCAGGGATGGGGCAGCCACAGCTTCTTTGGGCAACCTGTGTCAGTGCCTCAGCACCCTCACAGGGAAGAACTTCTTCCTTATATCCAACCTGAACTTCTCCTGTTTCAGTTTAAACCCATTTATGTACAAATACCCAAATGTATGAGCAAAACCAAGCTTTGGTAAATATGCAATCTGTGATCTTTTGCAGCTGCCTTGGAGGCAACATCCAGGACAGATTCTGCAGGTTTCCTCCACAGACTTAATTTCACACAAGTCAATTCCACCTTTTTGCTGGGCACAACTTACAAGGCAGCAGAAACTTCTTGTTCCCCAGTAGACTGTGTGTAGGTGGAGCTGGCCCGTTCAGCTGTGTCAACATAGAAAACGGGACAGAATTTGCAGAAGTGGAATACAATCTGCTTTCGGAAAAAGCTGTGAAGGTACTTCCTAAATTTTTCTCCAGCGAAGGCATAAATGACAGGGTTGATACAACAATGGATCATGGAGATCGTTTCTGTCACTTGGATCGCTTTGTGCAGTTGACCACTGCCTTGACAAGTGTTGATGAAAAAGGTACCTTGAAAATCACGCAGGAAAATGCAGATGTTGTATGGTGCCCAGAAAACAAAGTAGACAATCATGATGATAAAGATCAGCCTGACTGCTTTATGTTTCTTCTCATTCCTACATTGCAGTAGAGTCTTTATAATTTGTGTGTAGCTGCAGACCATAATGAACATTGGAATAACCAGTCCCAGGATGTTCATTTTTAAGGTCAGGAATTGCTTCCATACATCTCTCTGCTCTGATGGATAATGAGCACTGCAAGTATAATGTGCATTTTCCTTCTGAGTTTTGTGGAATACCATCCCAGGAACAGAAGCAAACACTGCTACAGCCCAAGTGACCACGCTGGTGAGGATGCCGTAGGTAACTGTCCTGGCTTTCAGAGCAAACACTGCGTGCACTATGGCCAGATACCTGTCTAAGGTCAGCAGGATTATGAAGAAGATCCCACTGTAGAAGCCAAGGAGGTAGACACCAGAGAGAATTCTGCACAGCGCCTCCCCAAAAATCCAGTCGTGAACAGCATAATAAGCCCAGAAAGGGAGAGAAAATACAAAGAGCAAATCAGAAATTGCCAAATTGAGCAGGTAGATGTCAGTCATACTCCTCAATCTCTTGTATTTTACCAGGATAAGGACAACAAGCATGTTGCCTGTGAGGCCAAATATCACCACCAAAGAATAAAGTGGTGGCAAAAGCTTTGCTGCTAAGTGCTTTTCCTCAATTCCCATGCATGGTGTTGAATCGCCATAGTCATATGCTGTTGTCAGTTCCCAGTTGTCTGAGTCTGTGGTGTGGTTTTCCATTGTGCGTTGGTCTGGAAAGGAAGAGAAGGATGTTAAACTAGAGAAAACTCCAAGCTTGGCAGTGATGGGAACAAAACACGCTGGTGTCCTCCTCTGGAATGCTTTTTGCTGTTGAGCACATGAGCATTTCTGCCTCAAGGTGTGGATGAGAATGAAATTGCAGAGCTCGCAAGAAACCCATCGCTGTACCTGTGAAGCCACATTGCTACATGTTGGAAGTGTGCTGAGGGTAATTTCCTATGTGTACGCTCTCTGGTGTGGTTTTCCTTCCTGTCAGCTGCCTGACCCAACCAGAAGCAGAGGAATGATTAATTTAATCGGAGCAGTGAGTAGTTTGGGACTGTTGTGCTCAGCAGTGTCTCAAAACCACCACTTCATTCCCTCCACAAGAAGAAACTCAGCTTGTGGCTGGAGTGACCCAGGGGCAGACCCTCAGTCTGCTTTTTGTTAGAAACTCCTAATGATCCATTCTGATTTACAGCCTGTGGAATCCCTGAAGTGCCTCTTTGTGAATCGCTAGATCAAATTGTGAAGTTGAAAGGACTGTTTTGACCTGTAAGCACTGCTTGCTCAAAATGCCAATGTCCTTATTTTGTCTTAAAGAGGTTAATTTAGCTAAACCTATGCTAAGGTCCTTGGGAAGGGACTGGTTGCAAGGTCTTTGACCAGTTTCCTGACCCAGGATCTGAGTACCTCCTGAGCTGCCAGGTCCTGATAGAGTTTCTTATGCTGTACAGTATAGACATGAATCTGGCCTCAAAAGGAGGAAGCATTATTGGAGCAAAATCTGTGCCTTGGAAACAAAAAGAGGTGCTGCTTTCCAAACCTTTTTCCCACCCTTTCCCCAACTTCTTCCTGAGTCTGGCTGCCATATCTGCTCCCAACAATATCAAGACCAAGTATATCCATGTTCAAGCATTCCATTTTGGCATGTTGAGCATGGCATGAAGTTTTCTGGAGAACAAGGAAGAAGAGAGAATTAGCACGTTTTTGCAGTTTGGGTCTCAGCTTTGCCTAGACACAATTTCTTGGGGAGGAAAGATTTGCTGTCAGACTTCTCAAAGACTGGTTTTCAGGAAGCTCTTGCAGTCTCTGTGAAAATCCGCCCCCCCACCCCAGTCATACTAGCAACATAGTTATTTCCATACTGAGACAGTGGTTTTTTTGGTAAAGGAAGTGGCTCTGGCTCAGGTGTATTGACAGTAAATAAGTTGATTTTAAAGTATCTAAGGATTTATATTTCTTAAGTACTTTCAGCAACTCTTCTAGGAAAAAAAAGCACCTTTATAAAACACTCTTTGGTCCAAAAAATTAACTTCTTTCTTCCAAAACATGACAAGACTTGGACACTGTGAAATAGTTAATATTCCATTCCGCTACATCTGTGTTGCAAGTCCTGACAGTACAAGCCCCTGGTAATGCACATAGCTCAATATCCTCATTTCTAGTGTGTCACTCAGCCATGCTGTTTACTGGGATTATGGGATAAGGCACTGGCTGCAACAGCATGCCAGACCCAGCACGTCCCTTCTTGATAATTTGGCACCTGTGTAATGCTCATGTATAAACATGGCTATGAAAAACACCCAAGTCATAAACCCAGAGTGGTATTTTATGAGTGTGTGATCAATAGGATTGATGCAAATATTACTGCAAAATGCTGCCTCCACGTTATTGTGGTAATTCTTTTTGTGCCAGCCCCTTCTTCCTGCTAACTGCTATCTCAACACCTTCCTTCCTTTTCCTCTGCTTTCTTAGAATGACAACCACATCTTCCCTGCATTTCATCTCCTTCCTCTCAACCCTTTTTGCATGCTTAAATTGTGGTCTCCCCCCGAGTGCTTCCTTCCACTAACTGAGCCCCTCTCCTCTAGCCTGGCCTTTGCTTCAGAAGCGTCTCTCTGCAAAAGCGCTTACTACCCTGAACTGTGTAGTACCCAGCACATGCTGACAAGGGAAACTAGAGGTACTAAACATGGAAACCAGAAGAAGGAATTGTAAGTGGTTTTGTGCTTTATCCAGAAATCTCACTGTTTTAGGACACAGTGCTGGCCACTGGCTAGAATGCTTCAGTGGATTAATTGACCTGGGTTGTTCACCTAATGTTCTAATGGTCAGAAAACCCCAAAGATAATACTGGAAGATTTCTGAAGAAAGGATGTTTCAAAAAGAGGTCTATATTATGTTGAATACAGCTTAGATAAATGCAGTATTTCTAGATATCTACAATCCGCTTTACAAATTCTGTTGCTCTGATTAAGACCAGCACTCATGCAAGTTCTGGAGAGGAAAAACTCCATAGAAAGTTTGAGCAACTCATGTCACTGTTTCATTCTGAGTTTCAGGGCAGAGCCCTCTGTTTCTAAAGAGGCAAAGATTTTATTAAAGTGGTTTTCAGTTCATTTGCACAGTGCTATATAATGGTAACAATTAAAAAGGTATAGTAAACAGAGGTAAAATGCTAAGCTATGCTGCATGTAAACATGTTCCATGACACAGTGTTTAAAACACAACATCAGATTTTCTGTAGTCATCCTGTGAGAAGAATAAGTGCTCTTCACTGAAACAATCTGTTTTGTCCTTGCAGTAGCAGTTTTAAAATCCATACTACCATCATTATGTATCATCTTATACATTTCTATATATTCTCCTTGCCCATGGCAGGGGATTGAAACTGGTCATCTCAAGTTCCTTTCCAACCCAAACCAGTTTGTGATTCTACGATCTTCAGAGAAAAAAAAAAAATCACAGGCATACTCCATCATATTTCTTAGTCAGCTCAATCTCTAGAGATTTACTTCTTTGCTTACCTTGGTCCTCTGCTCAAGTCTTGTAGTGGTTCTGTCCTTCAGAAATAGCGTGTTCCATTTAACATATCCTATGCATTTCCCAGTGTAACTGTTAAAGATGAGTTCACTGGCAAGATTCCACAAGTATTTTTCACCTCAGGCATTAGAATACCTAAGCAACTACTGTATGTTACAAAGGAGCAAAGATGACTTACTATATATCTTATGGTGCAAGTGAAGGCTGGGGTTATTACATCAAGAATAACGCTAAACTGACTTGTCAGTCACGAGAGGAAGCTCAAAAACACCTCTTCCTGCATGAAAAAGGATGTATCAGTTTGAAAACTTCTAACAAACAAGTCTGTTTGCATTTAAAAAAAATAAATCAAGGAGCAGTTCTCTTTTTTCTAAAAATGGGTCATCAGATGTTACTTTTCTACTGCTGTGAGATGTGCAAAGATGTTGAAATGTGGAGGATCCTCCTAGGAGCTGAACTCACGGTTTCACAACCCGCAGCTGGAGCTTTAGAAAGAGGGTTTTATATTGTTGTGGCCTTTTTCTCATGTAGCTAATCTCTTTGAGGCAAGAACAGTTTTCAGGAGTTCATCCCTTTACATTTCTGAATCATTCAATACTTCATGGATTTTGACCATGAACAAAAAGTGAAGCTTTTGAATAAAGCTTCCAGTTCTATTCAGAATTACCTGCACTTTCTGTTGGCTTGCTCTGAGTTTTAGTATTTATATTTTAGATGTGATTGATTCTATTTTCCTCCAACCTAGTCTTTTGGACTGTGTTTTTTGTTTTAATCCCTCTCATAAGACCATGACTTAGTCTCTATAGTGAGTCTGACCTTCTTTTAAAACAACACTGTTACTTAATTTTTGGAACCAAGCTTCAGAAAAGCCTGATAGAATCTGATTTCCAATCAGTGTGCTTCCTTGTGGCTGATCCTGTGACTTTTCGAGTAAAACTGAAGCTGCACTGTGAGCAGCTTTTTAGATCCTTCTTAGACATCAAAGAAACCACACAGGAGGTTGGAAAGGTACAGAAAAAGCAAGAACAAGATGGTGCCTTATCAGATGCCCTGAGAGAGAAACCCTGAGAAGATACCAAATAAAGTGCATCCTCCTGCCCCCCTGCCTTGACATCTCCTTGGGCAATTCCAGAGTGTCTGATTCTATCAACCTAGTGAAGGCATTAAAGGAACATCTTTCCTGCACTCAGTCCTCAGTAGCCTTGAAAGATTTGAAACTGCCAAAAGCCCAAGGGAGATGTCTTGCTTTGGATGCTGCCATTCCTTAATGGAAGCCAAAGGAATCGCAGCTTCTGACTTACCTCTCAGATCTAGAGGGAGACAGTAAAAAGCAAAAAGCTCAGCCTGTTTTCCTCGTCAACCCTTCGTTGCATGAGGGACTCATCAAGGTCTTTGTTCCAAAGGGTCAATAGATTCTTCTCTTCCTTTCCCAATCAGCTGTTCCAATGAGCTCTCTAAGGGCTGGAGCCTCAGTGTCAAAATGAACGGCCACTGTAGGGTATTCTAAGGGTATGCTCACACCACCTGATGGACTGTATTAGACCCCCTGTAGAGTCAGTGGAAAGAGATGTTTCCACTCCACCTAAATAATCAAGCTCCTAATAGCTGCCAAACTTTGCTGACAAAAACCTGCCCTTTTACCATTAATTCTTATAGTTCTCGATGTATTGTATCAAATTAATTTTTCAATGTATAATTCCTAAACTGTCCACAGACTGAAATTGAGACACTTTAAGAAAATAAAGCTTGCTTTGTTGTTCTCTATTACATGTTACTGAGCCTGCTGGGGACTCTAAAACCTTCCATAATCTCACATATATGAACAGGGGAATCAGCCTCAAAACGTGTTGTTGGATTTGCCTGTTTTTCATCAAGCTTTTGATTCTGAAAGAAAAAACTGGTCTCAAACATTTGAACTACCAACTACAGCTTCAAAGTAATACCTGTGGTAGGCTGATCTTCAGAAATAGCTGCTTATTCGCACAGATTCATTTGCTCTATTAATATTGTGACTCTGATGCTTACAGCTCTTTGTTCTCATAGCTCAGTGTGATCAGCAGCTGGGTATTTCATTTACTGAGCAGCACTGTAAGATTGCAGAAGGTGTTGCACGCCAGAAGAGGGCCTCTGCCACTCATGGTTACAGTGGCTGACCAAGGGGAATGGTTTTGATCTGGTTATCAGCTGGGTCTGACAGCTGCATGAGACACAGAGTGTGAATACCTGTGGCACCTGCAGCCCTAATACGGGGACGCACTCTGGCAGCAGGAACCTGCGCTGTGGCTTTGTTATCAGCACCTATACCATGTGTTCACTCAGCTCTACAGCAGCTACAGATAAGCAGAGCTGCTGGGAAGTCAGATTTGATCAGGTCTTACGTGTGGCTGTTGGTGAGTCCAGGCCCCTGGTGCTGTTTGCTGGCACTAGGGTGCTGCTGGTGTGTTCTTCATCAATGCTGTTAGATCTTCCTTTTGTCCCCTGCTCCCCTCAGTTGCTCTCAATGGGCCTCTGCAGGACTTGATCTCCCACCCAGTCTGAAGCTCCATCCAGCCTTGGACTGGCTGTCTTACTGTTGCATCACCTTCTCCTCCCTGCTGCCTTCACAGAATCATAGAATCCCAGACTGGTTTGGTTTAAGGGACCTTAAAGCTCATCCAGTTCCAACCGCCTGCCATGGGCAGGGCCACCTCACACTAGACCAGGTTGCTCCAAGCCCCGTCCAGCCTGGCCTTGAACACTGCCAGGGATGGGGCAGCCACAGCTTCTCTGGGCACCCTGTGCCAGCACCTCACCACCCTCACAGGGAAGAACTTCTTCCTTAGATCTAACCTGAACTTCCCCTGTTTCAGTTTGAACCCATCACCCCTAGTCCTATCGCTACAGTCCCTGATGAAGAGTCCCTCTCCAGCATCCTTGTCCTTCAGATTGCCTCCATCTAGTGTGTGTGTCAACACTGAGGTATGGACAATGCCAGTAGCATTGCTACAAGTCAGATTTTTTCAGCTTTTCTCAATCCCTTACCCAGCATCTCTTTGGAAACGTGCACTGCTGCTTGCCAGGAGCTACAGCACATTTAAGAATCTTTACCTGCAGGTGAACCTCCTAATTTTAGCAAGTAATTGAAGCTATTGTTCAGTAATAAAAGGAATCACGCAGTGGGTTGATATAGCTCAGAATTTTACCTGTTACGGTTTTATTTCATAGATGAGTAGGAGGCACGTTTAGTGTTGTGACACTCATTGCCTCTGTAAAGACATTCCTAGAATAGTAATAGGTTTCATTCCTTACCTGTGGGGCTCAATTTGGTGTACTCAGCAAGCGTGCAGCCATGTACACTGCCAATCTTTTCTATCTAGTGACTGATTATATGATTCATCTTCACAGTAATCAGGCCATCACACTGAAGTATCCAGTATCTAAATGGTGTGGTACTCCACAAGGAGATGTCACCAGTAATGTGAAGTCCACACCAGTGCTGAAATGTCTACCATGACACACACCAGATGTGGCATACAAATGTCATCAAGACATTTGAAAATGCAACTAGCAGTTTCCATTCAATGTGTAATAAACTTGCACTACCTGAAGAAGAAATACTGGGGAAGAAAAAGGCCTGGGACAGAATGGCATATACTTTTCTTAGAGATACACAATAAGATAGTTCACAATGCTCGTATCAAAATCTATGACTACAGCAAAGCAAATCCTCCTTTTCATCTGGAGGAGAGGTCTAATGAAGACATGCAGGCACAGACTGGATGTATTCCTTTTTCTGTTGGTTCTCCTAGTTGTATCTCATTTTGCTACTTGCTATATTCACAGAATCCATGTCCAAATTAGCTTAGTATTAGCATATACTTTATTTCAGCAGTAACAGTTCAATGTCTTTGTTTTGAAGAGGCTGAATGCAGCTAAAACTACTTTTTTTTCTTGTCAGCCTTTTCTTTCAGGCTCTCAAGTTCTTGTGACTGATCTGTTACTGCCACTACAATCACACCCCATCTTACATCCGTGAGGAAAATAGGGGGTGGGGGGGAAATGTTATGTATCACGCCCTAAGATTTCTGTCATGGAGACTAGTAAAAAACCCAACAAAACAGTTCACACATTCACAGGTTTGAGGAAGCTGAGTTACAAAAACAAACTCTGGAGAGACAAGTGTTTTTAACCTGGGTTAATGCTAGTTCTTCACTAGTTCTTTCTGGGTTTTAATCTCTCGCAAAACTTGGACATCCATAATTATCCATTGCAGCACATCTTCATCCCATTGTCATGGTATTATTTTTGGTTTGGCTTTGCCCAAGATGCTCTTCCTGAACCAGCTGTGTTTCCTTATACAGCAAGGAGGAAGAGAGCATTGCTTCCTTCTACCGCTTTTATCCAGGGCTCTGGTGTATGCTGCCCTGTTCTATATATAAGGGGTTATCACAGAACAACAGATTTTCCTTTTGGGCCACAGCTATGCACTTCACAAATTTTCGGCTCTCAGACTCTCATTTTTACATTAGACCTTTAATACTCACACTTTGCTGTTTTCAGGTACATTTATAGTACATCGATTCTGGTCTTGAGGTGCTTTTTGGGGCTATCTCCACTGTGAAACAGAAATACTCCTCAGTGTATCCTGGCAGGCTGGGAAAATCACACACCAAATCATTTCCCAGTGAAAACTAGGTCATAGAAAGGATGGACAGAGCCTCCACAATGACAAGGTATGCGCCAGGACCCAGGAACCAGAATGTACCTTTGGGCGCCAAAGATTAGGTGTAGTCTGTAATTGTCCATACCTCATGAGAGCGTCCCTGCCCAAATGGCTCTTTCACTTCCATCCACTTGGTCTCCATTCCATTCAGAACGTCTGGTACTGGGGTAGGTTGTGTTGTTAGCATCATTTGGTTAGTGTCCTCCTGGCATAACCTTGTAGACAGCTCTGCAAAGCTGATCATCATTTGAGGGGTTGTGCAGTGGCCTATGCATCTGACAATGCTGCCTGCCTCCGGTTCAGTGCTGTGGCCCCACCTTCCCTGGACCAGTCATTTCAGACTCAAAACACTCAAACAGAGATTGCCATCCCTGGCACAGGTATTACAACTCTTTGCAGTTAAGCAAACCTTACAGCAGTTCTTTTCCCTACCATTCCATCTTCTGAATAACATACAGCTCCTGTGTCACCAGAATATGGGTACAAAGCAATGTCTTCACTACATATTTCTAGTCAAACATCCTTCTGTGCAGCCTGGAGAAGGGAAGCTGCGTGGAGACCTCAGACCAGCTTCCAGTGTCTGAAAGGGGCTACAAGGATGCTGGAGAGGGACTCTTCATCAGAGACTGTAGCGATAGGACAAGGGGTGATGGGTTCAAACTGAAACAGGGGAAGTTCAGGTTAGATCTAAGGAAGAAGTTCTTCCCTGTAAGGGTGCTGAGGCACTGGCACAGGGTGCCCAGAGAAGCTGTGGCTGCCCCATCCCTGGCAGTGTTCAAGGTCAGGTTGGACAGGGCTTGGAGCAACCTAGTCTAGTGGAAGGTGTCCCTGCCCATGGTAGGGCGTTGGAAGTGGATGAGCTTTAAGGTCACACATTCCAACCCAAACCAATCTGGGATTCTGGGATTCTATGAATTTTCACAAAGCTGTGAAACTCTGTCACAGCTGAAACCAGGACACTGTTCAACATGTGTTGTAAAGCAACAATCTACTTGCAGTGTTCACAGAGGTCCATCTTGAATCTTTTTGCTGTTCTAGTGCTACTTGTACACTCTCTCAAATGCTTGCTTTCGTTTCCTCAGTATGTCGCCAGGATGGCTCAGATGCCTCCCAGGCAAGAAGTGATTCTTCCTTGTGTTAGTTTCCTCTCTGCTGTAACAACCCTGGTGTGCCTTCATACTTCTCTAGCTCTTACATACACACTGGATCTTCATCGCAGTGCTTTTCCCTGCAGAACTTGAGTTATGGAATATTTGTCTCCTGTATGTAAAATTTCCCCCACTTCTTTGCCAAGGTAACTTGTGTCCTCTTTCATAGAAACACTGGGCATCGGGTTAAACCTTCCCCATGTGTAGTTCCATCCCACTGTGACCAGACTGCCTGAAGCCCTGGTAGCCTAGTTTGTACCTATCTGTCTGCCTTGTAGCTATACCATGCTGCAGCCACATCTGACATTAAGACTCAAAATACACCACAAAACTATCCACAGCTTTGCTTGTCTCATTGCAAAGTCACAGGGAAGACACAGGATTATCCTGCCTGGGCACATAACAATAAGCTAATCTTTAGGTTTAGTTTGTTTGTGTTTCTGCTAGCAAAATTTAGGAAATTAAATTCAGCAAACAAAGGCAGTGGGTATAGAATTTATCTTATCCCGTGGTGGACAGATGAAAAGAGTGTGCAGGGGAGAGGAGGAGGTATGGACTGTAGGCTGAAGAAAGGAATTGGGGCAGTGGAGCAGGGAGAATGACATGGTGAAGTAGAAGCATATTTCCATATTGAGCTTTAAATGCTTGAATTTCCTTACACATAAAACTTGGGAGATCAGGCACATCACTTGGCTGGGGTCTCTCTATACAGTGTAAGGAGATCTGAAATTAGCTGCAGAAAGTCTATGGAGTCTTCATCCCAATGTTAAAGGTCTTTATCCCAATATTAGGAGTGTCATCTGTTATTACGCTCCTTTATACCTCCTCTTCACCTATTTATAACACACAGAGCCCTGTTTCTCCAGATTTCACCCACCTAAAACCTGTGGCCCCAGATTTTTCCTAAAGATATTACAGTGCCCTCTACTCAAGCTTGTGGGTAGATAAATCTGTGCCAGTTACAGTAGCTTCTGGACTGGGCAGATAGTTCTCCGTTTGGTTTCTTTTGCTGGAGTGTGGTATGGCAAGGGTTTAAATCTGGGGTTGCTTGTTTTTGCCACCTCTGTTCTATGAGCAGAGCTGATGCCCTTTTACTCATGGAGAAGAACATGGGCTACAGGGTTTACATTGTTTTTCAGATACTGATTTTATTAATTTCGCTTCAATAATATGAAAACAGAAAGAAACATAATTCCAACTAGGCAAGAATTTGAGCTATGGCAGTAGAAACATCACAGTTACAGCAGGATTTGTATCACACTGAACTGATTTCTGCTTTAATATTAAAAAGGTGCTTTCACTTTAGTGCAGTAAAAAAACACAAAAGGAAGGAAAAATATTATTTCCAAGCAAAGTTTACTGTGGGGATAGTTTTTGGTCTTTTGTTTTGTGGCTATTAACATCACAAGACAGTCACCAGATTATAATAGCTGATCAGATAAAAACTAACGACTAACAGAAGCAGTGTTTGATGTTACAAGGCTTGAGGGAGAAGAGTATTTGCACCACCTGGATTAAGATATCTGATACGTAAATGAAGAGGCTTTTCTATGTTCCTCCTGCAGTTGGATGGGTAATCTTCCTATTTAAATCATATATCTGCTTCTGACTTCGGCATCTCTTTTTCTCTGCTGACCACTGAGGGACCTTGAAGAGATTTGCTGTTAATTTAGGCATCTGAATCAGGTGCCTAATGTTAATTAGCGTGGAATCCCCTCTTGTGTCCTCACGTTGCCTGGAGGTTAGTTGAACTTCCAGATTTCCATGAGCAAGGCCTTACCTGCATGAGTGGTGCCCCGTGAAGTAAATGGGGAAAAAAGCAGGAGGACAATTCACTTATATAAAGTGTTCACCTGCACTTCCTTACAGTTTGAAGCAAGAAGTTCTCCCTCTTCCTCTTTGCTAACATCATGCTAACAATGAAACACGCTGGTGTCCTCCTCTGGAATGATGTTTGCTAACCAGAACACCACTTTCTTTTACAGTAATGGCATAAATACATGGCCATAGGACACCAGTTGACTAATGGTCTCGAGTCTTCAATCAGCATGCAGTTCTAGCTGTGGCTCCAGTAGGCCATGAGCACTCTTCTCCAGGCACACTTGTCTGCAGTTGGCTGCTTTTGCAGTTCCAAGGCTACTGTCTGCCTAAAGATGTATCCCAAGCATCACACTTCGGGTCTGTGAAGAGCATGTTTTTCTCAGGCAGGAGCCTAACCTGACACACTTGCTGCATCTGCCATGTAAAGTCTTCCTCTACACACGTGATTTACCTGCCCAGAACTAGGGAGGCCTCCACTCAGTGCTGTGCTCATGGTCTCCAGAATCCTTCAGCGAGTCCTGGTACTTTTTTAACACAGAATGTTGCATAGCAAACACCAAGGTGACTGTCATTCTGGCCTTGCAGATCTCTGCTCAGGGGCTTTTATTGGTTAAGTGCAGCTTTCTTGGGGAAAAACTGCATCCACAAAGCCCACTTTGGAAAATGTTAGGAACTGAACCATGATATGGCAGGCATAACATTAAAGAGCTACATTAAAAATACTATAACTTAGCCTATAGTCAAAAGGATTATGTTAAAATTACTACAGTTAGCTAACAGCTAAATCCCTGAGTTAAATGGCCCTGTGAGATAAAGGTGTGTCAACTCTCCCATCAGAGGAGATATATAACATTGATCTATCGCATATTCATCCTCAAATTCCTTTTCATGGAAATATCTTTTATTCATGTAGGGGAAATAAGGGGCTGGAAATGAAGAAAACTAAAAGCCTCCCCCTATCAAAAGCCTATGACCATGTTGCAGACAGGATACAGTCACTTGCAAAAGTTGCCCCATTAATGCTGAATACTAAACAGGTATATCTATCCTCAAAGCTTCATCCCAGTGTTCATCTTACAGCGTTCACGCACCGGTAAATGGCTCTTGTGAGATGACATATTACTCCTTAACCTCTTCAATACTGTATTGCCCCCAGGTAGATCTCACTAGCATTGGTTCATTGGATAGAATTTAGGCGAAGAAACAGAATTATACTGTTTTAGGCCCCACTCAAATCTTGATGTTCTGGAGAACTCCATGATCCTCTTAGTTTAAGAATGGAAAATGCTATATATAACCCCAGGGAACAGTTAACCACAAGAATTGAGGGTCATTCAGTAGCGGTTGACAGAAAGACCTTCAACAGCATCAGGCGGTCCCTAAGGCAAAGCAAGTGACACAACAATTCCTAACTAATGTTTTAGGGTATCTTTACAGTCCAGTAGAGATGTCATGCTCTGCAGTGGATGATGTGAATGTGGAAGTAACTCTTTCTAGTTTCTCATGATAAAGAGCTGGGCATTTCCTGCAGAGGTGGGCAGCAACGTGCTTTCTGAAGAAGGCACAGAGGTACTTCCTAAACTTTTCTCCAACAAATGCATAGATCACAGGGTTGATACAACAGTGGATCATGGAGATTGTTTCTGTCACTTGGATTGCTTTATACAGCTGACCTTCAATTTCACAAGTTACGACAAAAAGTACACGTTGAAATGTGTGCAGAAAAGACGAAACATGGAACGGTGTCCAGAAGATGAAGTAAAAGATCATGATCACAAAAATAAGCCTGACTGCTTTCTGTTTCTTCTCATTCTTACACCTCAGTAGTGTTTTTAGAATTTGTGAGTAACTGAAAATCATAATAACCATTGGAACAATAAGTCCCAGGATGTTCATCTTTAAAGTATAGGAGTACTTCCAGTTGATTCTGGTACCACTTGGATAATGAGCACTGCAAGTATAACGTGCATTTTCCTTCTGAGTTTTGTGGAATACCATCCCAGGAACAGAAGCAAACACTGCTACAGCCCAAGTGACCACGCTGGTGAGGATGCCGTAGGTAACTGTCCTGGCTTTCAGAGCAAACACTGCGTGCACTATGGCCAGATACCTGTCTAAGGTCAGCAGGATTATGAAGAAAATCCCACTGTAGAAGCCAAGGAGGTAGACACCAGAGAGAATTCTGCACAGCGCCTCCCCAAAAATCCAGTCGTGAACAGCATAATAAGCCCAGAAAGGGAGAGAAAATACAAAGAGCAAATCAGAAATTGCCAAATTGAGCAGGTAGATGTCAGTCATACTCCTCAATCTCTTGTATTTTACCAGGATAAGGACAACAAGCATGTTGCCTGTGAGGCCAAATATCACCACCAAAGAATAAAGTGGTGGCAAAAGCTTTGCTGCTAAGTGCTTTTCCTCTGTTCCCTCACACGGTGCTGCTTCACCATAGTCATATGTTGTTGTCAGTTCCCAGTTGTCTGCGTCTGTGGTGTGGTTTTCCATTGTGCGTTGGTCTGGAAAGGAAGAGAAGGATGTTAAACTAGAGAAAACTCCAAGCTTGGCAGTGATGGGAACAAAACACGCTGGTGTCCTCCTCTGGAATGCTTTTTGCTGTTGAGCACATGAGCATTTCTGCCTCAAGGTGTGGATGAGAATGAAATTGCAGAGCTCCCAGGAAACCCATCTCTGCACCTGTGAATCATAGAATGGTTTGGGTTGGAAAGGACCTTATAGCTCATCCAGTTCCAACCCCCTGCCATGGGCAGGGACACCTCATATACTAGAGCAGGTTGCTCCAAGCCCCGTCCAGCCTGGCCTTGAACACTGCCAGGGATGGGGCAGCCACAGCTTCTCTGGGCACCCTGTGCCAGTGCCTCAGCACCCTCATAGAGAAGAACTTCTGCCTTAGATCCAACCTGAACTTGCCCTGTTGCAGTTTGAACCCATCACCCCTTGTCCTATCACTACAGTCCCTGATGAAGAGTCCCTCTCCAGCATCCTTGTAGCCCCCTTCAGACACTGGAAGCTGCTCTGAGGTCTCCACGCAGCTTCTCTTCTCCAGGCTGAACAGCCCCAATGCTCTCAGCCTGTCTTCATACGGGAGGTGCTCCAGCCCCTGATCATCCTCGTGGCCTCCTCTGGACTTGCTCCAACAGCTCCATGTCCTTCTCATGTTGGACACCAGCACTGCACACAGTGCTGCAAGTGGGGTCTCACAAGAGCAGAGCAGAGGGGCAGGATCACCTCCCTCGACCTGCTGCTCACACTGCTTTTGATGCAGCCCAGCACACGGGGGGTTTCTGGGCTCAAGCGCACACCGAAGTGGCTCGTGTTCAGTTTCTCATCAACCAGCACCCCCAAGTCCTTCTCCTCAGGCTGCTCTGAATCTCTTCTCTGCCCAACATGTAGCTGTGCCTGGGGTTGCCCTGACCCGGGTGTAGGAAGTCATATTGCTACCTGTTGGAAGTGTGCTGAGGGTAACTTCCTATGTGTACTCTCTCTGGTGTGTTTTTCCTCCTCAGCAGAGCCTGTCAGCTGCCTGACCGAGCCAGAAGCAGAGGAGTGATTAATTTAGTCTGAGCAGTGGGTAGTTTGAGGCTGTTGTGCTCATCAGTGGCTTTCCAAAGGGATGGATAGAACCAGCAAAGCAACAACAGGCAAGCACAGCATCTGGCATACAAAGTGTACCTTGCTTCTCCTTGGGACCTGGCCACCTTCTCATCCTGCCAGCCCATACTGTAGCCCTCACTCAAGAAGGACTAGGCACTGGGAGAATGTAAACCAGTGCCCGCAAAGGGCCTGTGGCATGGGTGAAACCTAACTGACTGCCACTTGTTCAGGTTGTTGGTGACTTCCTGAGAGCCTTAACGCCCATGGGAACCAGGTCACTGGAAGTGTAGAAATGACCTTTGCATAGTACTGAACATACGCACCTGGGGACCTGCTGTCTGGGTGTTGCAGAGTAGGAAGTCAGCACCGTTGGCCTGGGTTAAGATGTCAAATACTGTGTCTTTTACAGAGCCTGGGTCAGGCGTAGCTCATGGAGGCTTGGTGGTTTTGGGTAGCTCTGGAATGAAAACACTCCAAAGTCCTGCAGAAAGAACAGATAAGCAAACACCTTGGCAAATGGCATAAAAGATGACAGTTGCTCTCAGCATGGCCTATGACTCCTGTAGCTGTTGTGACATCTCCCTGTCGACTGAAAGACCTTCCCAGTGCTCAAGGATGAAAGAAGTTTTGATTCCTTGTTCCAGTAGCTGTTTCGCAGCTGTGATTCAGGATCTCCTGGGTTTAGATTGGCCAAGTGTCTTAGAGGGGGCACAAAGGTAAAACGTAGATATGGCCACCACCATGAGTGTGCACTAACAGTTCTTTATGTGCAGCAGTTGTTTGACATTGTCCCTCATCCTTTGTTCGTCAGTGTTTCCAATGAGGAAGTGCAAGGGTTGCCCAAACTCTCTGTCCCTCCAGTTTTGGTTTTGGGGGCTGCTGGGGGGACTAGGCTTCCTTTTCAAGGAGTTAAGTGTGCAGCAGAGCTGTGAAAGCCCTCAGGCAAGTTCTGTTAGAGTGGGAGCAGATAAAGGCTTGCAACTTAGACATCAGACCTTCCTGTCACCAAACCCTTCCCCTTTCCCACATCCTTGGTAGGACCGTGAGCTAGATGCAGAAGCATAGTTTTGTGTGATTCGGTTCTCTGAAAAGTTGAGAACTGTCTTCTCACAGACCCCCAGAGAAAACAGAAGAATTCCTGTGTCCCATGAGAAGCTGGGAAGAGGATTTTGTGCAGATGGGTGTCAGAGGGTCCAAATGTGCTTCCTGCTCATTCAAGGGGAAAGTGAAATAGATGCATTTGGTAGCCACTCAAATAGAACTATTTGCTATCTGGTGAAAGGGCTGTTCTTTCTCCCTGTGTCATCATAGAATCATAGAATCAACCAGGTTGGGAAAGACCTTTAAGATCATGAAGTCCAGCTGTTCCCCAGCACTGCCATGTCACTGAGAGCCTCGTCTACACACTGTGTGTGCAGGGACTGCTTTTGTCAGGCACTTTGTGGCAGATTGGTGGCTGTTCACAGCACGTTCATGGGTTTGAAATCTGCATTTTCTTGGCAATTTGATGCCTCGACAAAGGCAATTTGGTTTTCTCTTGACAAAAGCAACAGACCGCTCCGGACACAAAAGACTGCAGGTAGCGCGTCTGCCCCATCTTGCTCTGTGATCCATGACCACTCATGTGGTGCAGCAATCTTTGTCCTTTCCTGCCTGTAGTCCCACCTTGCACCTCTTTTCAATGCTGAGGTCTATCCTGTGTGATTGCAGATGTCTTTTGCAGAGACCACATGCTCAAAACCACCAACTTCATTCTCTCTGTGCTTGAGTTCTGCAAGACTGAATGTAACTGAAGAAGCTCAGCTCATAGCTGGAGTGACGCAGAGGCAGGTTCCTGGTCTGCTTTTTGGTAGAAGCTGAATTTCATTACATGGTGGGTCATTCTGAGCTGTAGCATGTGAAATTTCTGTGTGCCTTAAGCTTGTGCCAGCCTACTCAGCTGTAGAAGTCACAGAACATTCAGGACCTAGAGGACCTAGTTTAATCTGGGTCCTTACCCCAGTGGATATATATGTAATACAAATAGTTTTCTTGAACAAATTCTATTGATTACACAGTGTTAAAACAATTTTCTTCATGTGTATACGCACAAGTATACACACATATACACTCATATATATAGAATCATAGAATTGTAGAATCATAGAATAATTTGGGTTGGAAAAGACTCTTAAGATCATCAAGTCCAATCATTACCTCACACTGTCAAGTCCACCACTAAATCATGTCCCTCAGTACCACATCTACAGGTCTTTTAAATACCTCCAGGAATGGTGACTCAACCACTTCTCTGGGCAGCCTATTCCAGTGCTTGACAACCCTTTCTGGGAAGAACTTGTTCCTAACACCCAATCTGAGCTTTTCATTTTCATGCTGAAAGGAACATCTTCTTCAGACTTCCTTGGCAAGAAGTCTGGGTTTGTCTGTAAAATTATCTAGGCATGAACCATCATATAGGTGTGTAAGCAAGAAATCGCCAGCTACCTCTGCTCTTGTGCTGTACATGTAAATGGGCTCTTCGGAGAGATTATGATTTGAGAAATTGTGATTATTTGGCTTATTTCCCTCTTACTTTCCTTCCAAAATGACAAATGAATATTCAGGAAGTCTTCATGATTTTCATTTGTGGGGCTTTCTCATTTGTTTTATGGACTGCATGTAGCCATCAGTGCCCGCTCTCCTGCCCACAGTCTCTGAATGTACAGGATACTTTTGGTTGCTAACAGGAAGTCTGGATGATTTCTGCAAAAGCAGGCGACCAAGGTGCAGCCTTACTAGACAGTCCCTTCCAAAACGAAACCTCGCTTTGGAAACCATTTGTTCTGTCATAAGAGCTGAGCATTAGAAAGAGCTCCTCAGAACTGCCTCCTAACTGAGGAGGTTTCTTCATCCCTGCAGAACTTTCAAGGAAAAACATGTTCCAGGCTGGAAGAAACAGTCTTAATTCCCTGTGAAGCCTCAGGATCCAATTGTTTCCATTCCCCACCAAACCCAGAAAGACACTCTTGCAAAAATTCTGAGCTTTTATGCATTTAAATAGAGTCAGTCTATGTGGTCACAAGACAAAAGAAGTAGGAGGCTTTCTTACCTAAACAAATGTACAGTAAAAGAGCAGCATAAGCACTGAAAATGAGCACTCTGAGAAAGAGATACTTGTGACAGCTATTCAATGTCTTCCTCTGAATCATGACTATATGTTTGAGAGAACTTTTCTCTTGTCTAGACAAAGTCCTGTGCTAGTATGCCTGTTCAGTGTTATGGGTTTTCCCCAGTGTCTCTTCTTAAACTGCTTCAGATGAAATATTGAATTCAGAGTAATTCAAACAACAGTTGTAGTCACAACCATTCTGGGGATGAACTCAAATATAAGAAAGAAGGATAATAGTCTGGAGTGGAGATCGCCGCTTATGTGGTGGGATCATGTCCCTGTCATGGTATTGTTTTAAGGGTCTCCACGCAGAGTTCAAGCCCACTGGTCTGGCACTGTCAACAGTTCCTTGCAAATCACAGTGCTGTTTTCCCATGAAAGCAAATGTTGCTATAGCTGCATATTTGATATATTACACATACACACACAAATTATATTCTTAGGTTGTTGTAGCTATTTTCGCTAATACCCATGTGGCAAGTCTCTTTTATCCAAGCAGAGGAGCTCACCATTCCTTGTGTATGAAAAGAGTACAATTCCAGTGTAATACCAATGAATTTTATTCATAGAAAACCTTGTTAACAAAAATTGAAAGCCATATTATGGCTAGCTGTCAAACTGGTGTCTCCAGCTGAGATATAGGGTACAGGCTTTCAAATGTGGTGGCTCGGAAACATCACACTAAAAAGCAGAACTGATCCCAAAGAACATACCCCTCTATAACATGACAATGAAACACCACCATTAACAGATTAAATGCTTGACTAATACGAAGAAACCATGTGATAGGATAAAGATGAGGAGATGATACAGAGCATCTGAATCTCACAGAGCAAGATGTGGCTTAGATTTGGAGAGGTTAGGTTAAACGTGAAGGATTTCACATCTTATTGGTTTATATCCTTAGCAGAATGCATCTTCAAGCTACCGATCTCCTGGAACAGCTTCAAAATGAAGACCCAGTAAGTTTCTAGTACAAAAAAACTGTCATTGGGCACATATACTTCCCCACAGAGTGAATCTGTAACCGCATATACACATTTACATGTAAAAAAGAAAAAAAATAAGCTACTTACTGATTTATGAAGCTGGGGCTGTCTGACTGTGTCTTCTTCTTCGTGAAAAAGCACATAGTTAAACCCTATGTCTGAAAATAGGAAACAGCACTTCCTGTGTGATCTGTGTTGCAAAACATTATTACAAGAGTCAAGGGCATGGTTCTTCTTTTCTGGAAACACTTAGTTTCCAGGATGAGTACAGAATTGAGGGATAAAGACTTTGTGGGTGTATACTTGTTCTGCTCCAGCTGGAACTGGAGCAGTCAGTATCTGAACTTCTGGGTTAAGACTGGGTAGCTGAATTCAATAAGATCTGAGTATTTCTAGCTGCTCTAGACACTTCTGCAGCTCAACAGAAAGTGGTGTGAAATATCTGGCATCCAGAACATGTGCTTTTAAAATGAAATTCTTGTCTCTGTTGAAACACCACCACCAAAGTATTCTTCATGTTCATTATCACTGATTGACTTGTACGTCATTTCTACATTGTTTTATCATCACTAGTGAAAAACAATCTGTAAGAAAAATTAGGATGTGTTTATACTATGCAAACTGTTAGTGTGCCAAGTTAAATAGCATCATGCTTGCCTTAGGTGAGCATTGCAAAGAGACCCAAGTCAAGGTCCAGAGGTTTCCAAGCTAATTAGGTCAGGCAGAGCACTGTGCTGGTAGAACTACCTTCCTTCCAGCTATGTGGTGCAGACTGCTTGAGCTGGTTTACACCACACTGCACTCTGTGGTGTAGACCCCTTTCTTGAACATCTATTGGAATTTCTGTAATGATCTTTCACTTCCAAGAGCCTGTTGTATGAGGCAAGCTGGAATCTGCAGCTCGTTCCCTTTTATGATGCGACACGGCAGGATTAAAAGCAATAAAAAGAAAGAGATTAAAATAACAGAAAGTGGTTAAGATGATACATTTTTGCTTCAGAGGTGGGAGGCGCAGTTGAGTGTAGAGGCTGGTGTCATGCATTTATTGTTTTAAAACATTCACCTCACCAATGCCATTGGCACTGCAGCTGCAACAGCCTCCAGCTGATGGAGGCCTATGTAAGTGATCGTTATAAACCAGGAGTAATGAATAATATAGCCACTTATCTGCTCCCTGAGGACACTTTGTACAAGTGTGTAGCAAGCTACAGCAAGGCTACACTTCAGGTTTGTAGGTTTTTGGCAGCAGCTCTTGACCATTTTCTCCAGGACTGCTGGGTGGTTTCCTACAGCATTCCCCAAAAGCTGTGACACTGCCTTGTGCTACAGTTATAGCTGGATTTGGTCATTTCCTAGAAAATCTATGTAGTTTCAATAAAACCAGCGATACAGAACATGACCACATGTGTTCCAGAGAGCATAAAAGAGACTCACCGAGCTGGATTTGGTGCCTAAGCAAGGCTTTAAGGAGAGGGGTCTCTGTGATGTCTGAAAGAAGAGAAACATTTCCTGTTGATCTGAAAAGGGCTGTGTAATTTTGCTGGAAGTATACACAGCAAACCACTGAAAACCTTCAAGCCTGAGCAGAAAGGACTTTCCATATAGGGACACAGTGCATAACAGGGAGACATAAACCACAGATTTTCTTCCTATACCATTTCCCTCTGAGTTGCTGTCTGAATTTGAAAAGTTATATGGTTTACTGCTCAGGACATCTCTTCCTACTCAATGTTCAGGCTGCTGGTTCAGCAGGTTTGTTTGCAAGTTTCATCTTTTGTGAACTACTATTGCTGGTAAAGAAATGCTTGGCTTGCAGCATCAAGAATCCTGCCTAAAGCACTTTGTTTTCACTGCCCTATCAAAAAGAGGGGCTTGTCTCTGCTCTTGAGAGTGGGACTCCTTTGGAGTCTATTGTCCATGGGCTACAGGGGGTTGGAACTGTATGGGGGTACCAGAAGTAATCCTTGCCCTGTCTTGTGACACTGAAGCTTCCTTCTGCCTTTTTCAGGGACTTTTAGGAGTCACCAAGCTCCTTCTTTTTGCTCGGTCTATCGGTTTGCCCAAGCAAAAAGCTGGGACAACAACCTGTAAGTGATGGCAAAAGTTTGGGAAACCTGGCAAATGTGGCACTTTGGGATTGAATCCCTCCCATGCAGGCCAGGAAGAAGACCTAGTTGAAGGGCAGACAGTACTTTCTAAACAAATGTGGGAAGAAAAAATGCATACAAACCTGCAAGCATCCAGATATTGACAGAATTGCTAATATTTGAAGTCTCTTAGGAATTAATAAACTTTTGGTTTTGTTTTCTGTCATACATAGACCAGTTATAGGAAAGATCACAGAAGAAGACATCCTTGGAAGCCCTAGGTTTGGCTTCCCTTGTGATGGGGAATGAGTGACTTGTGACTCAACTTGTCATTTGAGGGAAAAAAAAGCACAATTTTGCACATATGGTTTTAAAAGAGTTTTAATTCTTCATGCCTGCAGCTTGGGTGCTTAGATAGAAGACAAGTGGACAGTGTTTTCAGATTGCCTGAGCTCCAATTGCTCTGACTTTTGATAATAGTGGACAGTTTCTTTCCAAAATTGAAATGCAAATACTTGGAAGCTACTTAAGAAAGTTCGATGGAGATTAAAATTCAGGGGAAAAAAAAAGAAGGATTCAAAAGAGAAGAAACATCTCATATTGGACACTTCATTTTAGGCAACTGGGACTACATTTTGAATTGTAGTTATTTTTGTTATTATCATTGTTTTAATTGTTTTATTATGGAGGATAGAACCTGTTAGAAAGGACAGAGCAACCTGAAAATCCCTTTTTCGGGGGTCTTGAGACTCTGAAGAAATACAGGGGAAAGGAATGAAGTGTTCGTTAGTCTAGGAAGCATGGTCTGTGAGAAATGATTGGGAAAGGACTAGATGGTCTCTGGAGAGGTATCTATGATTTTAGTCCTAGCATCCTTCCTGTAAGGGTTTAGTGAGCTTAATAAACATTAACCAATCCAAAGAACTGCTCAAGAGATGGAAGCAGAGAAAGCAGTGGGAGAAAAGCATCCCAAAGTCAGAGACATTGCCAGGTGAAGATTGCTTGCCTTATAAAGAGCTTAGGTTCTCCATCTATAAGATTAGAAAGAGCAAGAACGGAAGAAAAGAGTACCTAAACTTCACCATGCTCATCAACCGGATTTCTATAAAGAAGGAAGTACTGCTTGGTTGTACCAAAGAGAAGAATCAAAAAAGACAAAAACTTTCTGCAGCAAAGCCATCTTACTTCAGCTGGGGCTTTCTGTAAGCTGTCACAACACCACCACTGACAGAACTGAAGCAAGGGAATCAAACCATGGTGTGCTTCTATTACTCCATCAGCCGCTGCACGGAAGAGAGAACTAGCTTGTTCTGACAAGACCACTGTTGCCTTAAATTGAGAATGTTATGTGGATACTGAGGTCGAGATGTGGGGATGTGTTTGGGACATGGACACAATTTTCCTCATTTCTTGAAGAAGTCTCTTTTCTCTTCCTGTGAAGGGAAAGGGAAAGCTGTTCACTGACAGAAAGAATATTGGTAAAATTTTTAAGCAGATTCCCTAAATAAAATTCCTGGGCCTTAGCTGTATGCCACTAAGAAAGACCACAGCAAAGATTAAGCGATGGCCTTGCAGTTCACTCCATATTCCAGGCCTCCCACATGGAAGGAGAAACACTGCCTTCAGTCCCTGTGTCAAAGTGTAGATCTAAAGACTGGCCCTGCTGATGATCCACCCAGAAGCAGGAACACGAAGACTGTACCCTTCTCATGCCCAAGAAAACTGCATGTGCCCATCATGTCACAGAGTAAGGCTGCAGAGGCTGTCCTCCTCTTCGCCTACATCCTCGTACCTATGCAGGCATTCTAAATGGGCACTATGTTTTAGAAGAGGTAGGAAGATACATGAAAGCAAAACCCAGTTTCTGCTGACGGCATATGAAAGTTGCGTTGTCAGCTGCTCACGTGTCTCTCACGTGAGTGCTTTCTCACAGCCTTGGGTCACTTCACAGAGCCTCAGAGACATAAGAGTTGCTGAGATGTAAGCAAATTGAGAGTTCAACCCGTTCTGAAGGCATTCTGAGATGCTCACAGGAAGGACTACACAAGGAAATAACAGTGCAATCTGCCCTTCATGTTAACCTCTTGAGTACACGTATCATGATGCTTTGTTCAGTTTTTAGGAGCTGTCCTCCCAGCTGAGGGACTGGTTATGCAGGGTTCCTTTTATTGCACTTAGTAGTGTGAAGGACCAGGCTGTCATTAATGTACAATACCCAGAACCTTCTTGGACTGCAGAACTTTGCTTTTACCTCATGATTATGTCTCTAGTTCTGTTAGGGTAGTATCTGAGTGCTTCTATTAGGGTAGTATCTGAGAGCAAATAGTACAGTATTTGTCTGCTTACTGCATTTGTGAGATGAATCAATACAATTATCTCCATTTTGCAACAAGGAAGCTGAAGTGACAAGATTATGAATAATGCTTCCAAGCATCTGTTACTTTGGGGAACCTCTTTTGTGAACTGTTTTTCTCCAAAGTGAAATATTATGCTGGGGCATGGTTCCCATCTGCTGTAGCTGCTGGTTCTTGGTCTTTGCATTGGGCTCTGGAACATGAGGAACACAACCTCAGAGGCCATCTATGAAAATCTAAGTTTAAGTGGAAAGGGAAGATGCTTAATTTGCATGCTAGAAATAGACACTTAAGGGTAGGTAGGAGGAATTCAGGCCTAAGTGCCTAAATCCCTTCGTGGAACTTGTGCCTGCCCTGTGCCAGCTTCCAGATTCCAGTATTATTTGCAGCACAGGACTTGGCATCTCTGGAATGTAAGTCTTCCCTCATTTTGCTTCCCAGATGTCTGCAGAACTACTCAATGAAGATGAATCCGAAAGACACAACCAGCCCCAGGTAGTCTTCAGTCTTCTCAGAGACTGGCCTCACACTCCTGCCTAGTGGAGCCTGCTTTATTTCTGAGAACAGTCCCCACAGAGAGTCCAGCAGCCTGAAGCCAGTTTGGTAGCCACCCTACACCACTTTGTAAACACACTGAATCTGACCCTAAACATCTTCTTACAGGTTTATTTGCAGGGTGGAGACACCATTTCCTTAGTAACTTCTGTAGAGAAAATATAAGAAAACACTGGGCTTTAGGAAAGTCAGCAGAACCTCCTTACTCACAGTCTGTTGCAAGCTAACCACACCACAGATCCTGTGATATCACAGACTACATGCTGTTCTCCATCCCTAGCAAATGAGGATCACTGTGATATCCTCTGTACTATGGGGTGGTACAATTTATTGCATTCTTTCTCTCTTTTTTACAGGGCAGTACTAATTGCTGTCTCATAATGGGAATGGAAGAGCTGGCTTACAGCTTGGTCCGCAAGTGAGATGTTTCACCCCTGCTGTTAGTTGAATGGTTGTGGATAGGCTGTTTGTGCCACTGTGCAAAACAGTAGCAGTGTTAGCAGGTGTGATACGAAGCCAAGTCCATCTGTGCTTGTGAAAGTCTCAGATCACATTGCAATAGTTGTTTTATGCCAGTATGTTTTGCACATGCAGAAGTTTTTTGTTCTTCTTGGAAGAGATTGTGTAAGTGTTAAGATGAAAGCAAGCCACAAATAAGTGATAAAAATAACCAACTGAAGAGCCATCTGAGCAAGAGAATTCAAAGGAAAGCTGGTATTTTGAACTGTGTTGTACTAAAGTATGCTCAGATGAAGTCCTACATAAAGCTTTAAGCAAATCTTAGCAATAAAATGTATTTGCTTTGCCTGAAGTGCACTTGGATTCACCTAAAATCTCAAAAGCAAACTATCACTTGTATGTTTCTTTAAGGAATTAACATCATACACTGATGCTCTGTTTTGCAAGACTCTGGACATCACAGCCTGGAAAAGCTGTATCAGGAAGCTGTAACAAGGGAAAACACAGTTTACTAGCTACCCTGGGAATCAGTATGAAGGAGGGGGAGAACAGGATGACCCATTAGGAGGGGAGACAGACTGACCAGCTGGCACTGGAGTGCACTGGGATGGATGAGAGAGGCCACCTGATTATCTTCTCCAGCTCAAGAGAAGGAAAGAGCTGCTGACAGCGAGAGAAGCTGAGCATGGAAGTCATCTAAGGGCCATGAATATCTCTGAGATGTTCAGGTTCTTAAAGAAAGCTGAAGTCAGGCAAATTTCAGAACTTTGTGGCATCATGAGGTCATTTCAGCAGATATCTTAAACCACAGAAAGTTTTGTGTCTCACTTCTGGGTTAATTTATTATTGCATTTGGGGTTGCATTGGATGATATATTTGGGTTAGAATGTATTTCTAATTCAGAAGAGCAAAACCCACACAAATTGTCAGAAAGAAGACTGTATGAGGTGTGTTTTTGTAGCCAAGATTCTAGTGTAAGGACTACAGGTAGTTAGAATGTGTGCCACAAATGAACATCATCATCAATTTTGGCTGATCCAACTCTTCTTCTTTATATCTTTATCTTAAATAAGAGCAGCAGGTAATAAGTAGTTCTTATCTGGATCTTTGTAACATTGATGTCAAGCCTTGGAAAATGTTATACAAGTCACACTGACTATTGCACCCAACCTCACTGAATTCAGTGGTGGATTTCAAACATGTGACAGAATCTGGCTTTAAATTGATTACCATATACAAAGCTGTGAGATCTCAGGATTTCAGGGAGAGGCACATTCTCTCTCTCATGCCTGTTTTGGGTTTCCCCAAAGTGGTGCTGTTACTCAGGAATGTGCGGTGCTACAACCCAGCCTGGCTACCAAAGCACAAAGGACTACTTCCTCTGTTTCAGGAGTTTCTAGCACCTTGATTTCTTCTCTGCTGCAAACATAGAATCCCAAACTGGTTTGGGTTGGAAAGGACCTTAAGATCATCCAGTTCTAACCTCCTGCCATGGGCAAGGATGCCTCACACTAGACCAGGTTGGTCCAAGCCCCGTCCAGCCTGCCCTTGAACACAGCTAGGGATGGGGCAGCCACAGCTTCTCTGGGCACCCTGTGCCAGTGCCTCAGCACCCTCATAGAGAAGAACTTCTTCCTTATATTCAACCTGAACTTCCCCTGTTTCAGTTTGAACCCATCACCCCTTGTCCTATCACTACAGTCCCTGATGAAGAGTCCCTCTCCAGCATCCTTGTAGCCCCCTTCAGACACTGGAAGCTGCTCTGAGGTCTCCACGCAGCTTCTCTTCTCCAGGCTCAACAGCCCCAATGCTCTCAGCCTGTCTTTGTACAGGAGGTGCTCCAGCCCCTGGTTATCCTCGTGGCCTCCTCTGGACTTGCTCCAACAGCTCCATGTCCTTATGTTGAGGACACCAGCACTGCACACAGTGCTGCAAGCGGGGTCTCACAAGAGCAGAGCAGAGGGGCAGGATCACCTCCCTTGACCTGCTGCTTTTGATGCAGCCCAGCACACGAGGGGTTTCTGGGCTCAAGCACACACTGAAGCGGCTCGTGTTCAGTTTCTCATCAACCAACACCCCCAAGTCCTTCTCCTCAGGCTGCTCTGAATCTCTTCTCTGCCCAACCTGTAGCTGTGCCTGGGATTGCCCCGACCCAGGTGTAGGACCTTGCACTTGGCTTTGTTGAACTCTATGAGGTTGGCATTGGCCACCTCTCCAGCCTGTCCAGGTCCCTCTGGATCCCGTCCTTTCCCTCCAGCGTATCAACCAAACCACACAGCTTAGTGTCATCACAAACTTGCTGAGGGTGCATCAATCCCACTGTCCATGTCACCAACAAAGATGTTGAATGGGAACGGTCCCAGCATTTGAGGGACACCACTCGTTACCGGTCTTGAATTGGACATTGAGCCACTGACCACAACTCTTTGCGTGCGGCCATCGAGCCAGTTTTTGATCCACCGAGTGGTCCATCTATCAAATTGATGTCTCTCCAATTTAGAGACAAGGATGTCATGCGGGACAGTGTCGAACGCTTTGCACAAGTCCAGGTTGGTGACGTCAACTGCTCTGCCCCTGTCCATCGGTTCCGTAGCCCCATCATAGAAGGCCACCAATTTGGTCAGGCAGGATTTCCCCTTAGTGAAGCCATGTTGGCTGTCACCAACCGCCTTGTTGTTTTTCATGTGCCTTGGCATGCTTTCCAGGAGAATCTGCTCCAAGATCCTGCCAGGCACAGAGGTGAGGCTGACTGGTCTGTAGAAATTTATTGTAAGATGTTTAATGTGATCTTTTTTTTCCAGAGCTGTATCATCCTGAAGTATTGCATGATTTAAGAGCAAATCCAAATCCCAACACAGAACAAACCAGCACTTTACCCTGCTCTCACTCCAGGCACAGCTCTTTATTTATTCCTTATGGAAAGAGGGGCTCTTCATAGGGCCAAAGAGAGAAAGAGAGAGCAAGAGTGTGCACAGCCTCCAAGTACTGCTCCTGAATAGGCAGAACCTCACTTGAAAGAATGGTTCTTCCTGTAGAATGATCTCCCATGTTCACTTGTTTAATCTCCCAGGAGCCCTCGTCAAATCAGATTTCTCATGAGCCCACGCTGTGGAGGTGGGTCAGATGTGACACATCTAAAATTCAATCTCACATCTTCTTAGGGTTGGACTGTCCCATGGTAAATGGGACTGAGGAACATTACAAAAGCTGTGAACTTTGCAATTGCAGGCTGAGGAAAAGCCTGGAGGAATCACCAGCAGCACCAAATCTTACATGATGTTCTTGCTTTTCTAACACTCAAGTTCTCCCTTGCACTGCTTTGTGCAGTTTAATAGCACTTTATTTGTTTTAAAGCAGGTCTGGGAGGTGTTTTTGAGGGTGTGCACATTTGGATGTTTTGTTGTACAATGCCAAGTGGTCTTGGACTAGAACAGGGCCAGACTTTCCTCTCGGTGCCTTATGCATCATATAAAAGGGCATAAGGCATGAAAGGGGGAGATTGTGAAACATGTTAGATGAAAAACAACAGTTAGAAAGTTCAGTCAGGTTCACAAACCTTCTAGAACTAGCTAGGAAAATGTTACCAACGTGAAAAGCAGTACTTAGCAATCTGATAGCGATGGTAGGTGTTACAGCTTGGTCTTTGGAGGAACATCAGTTGCTTTCGTTGTGCAACATCTGATTAGGAGATCTGGTCTTCAAACAGCAGTCATTTCCTTACTCCATCCTCTTCAGAATAGTGACCAACTTTCCACTGATTTAATGGAACAACATTAGGCTAGATATTTGGCATATATATTCCCATTATTATGCACAGCACCAGGAAATCCAGGTGACATCAAACCCGAATGTTCTTTGCTGCCTTTGCATCTGACAACATCTCAGCATATGAAAACCAACTGATCTGAGTAGATTGCAGAATCCTTTTGCCAATTTTACTTTGTGTCAGAACCCTTGCAACTGAGGAAATAGTGCATCTGTTATCTGCTTTATCTGAAGGACAATATTATATCTGCAGAAGAAAGCAGATTGTCATTGACAAGTTTCTACCTAAAAATAATTGTAACAGAAAAGATAGTAGTAACAGCTCCTTATAGTATCTTACTAGGGTGGTGCTGTTACCCAGACTTGTTTCAGTGCATAGAAATGCAAACATTTTTGAGCACTGTTTACTGTCTCTATAGATTCTTTCCATCACATGTAAGAGTAGCATAAAATCCTGTGGATTTACAACATTAAATGTCATGTTTAGAGAAGAAGCACAAGGCTCTTGAAAGGTCTACTGTATATGAGTACTTGGGTTTATGCTGGGTATGTTTGTGTCTCTATTCTGGTAGTTCATACCATAAAAGGGGGAAAATATCTACTTGTATTATTCCTTTCTGCAGCCACATTAGACAGAGAGAGAGCCTTCAGAAAGGAAAAGTGTCCTAAGGATCCACAATCTTAATCTTTGAGAGATCAACAGTGCTTGAGAGAGGATGGGGGGGTGTGTGTGTGGGTGTTTAGATCTACACTTCTGGATTCTTAAATACCAGTCAACACTATGAATCTTTATTGGGATTTCAAGAACAAAACTTTCTGAGCAGGAAAGTGAAGGCAAGACTTATTTTGCCAAGGAGCTCGAGGGAGCCTTTCAATTCCATCCAATGTGTTTTATGTTACACTGGCTTGAACATCCATTCCTCATCCTAATCAAAGCTTGTCATCCATTGGAAAGACTTTCAGGAGCCAAGACAAAGAGGTGCAGTTAATATGTTTATTCAAAGAAGACAATTCTAAAGCAGCAGGAGATAATGATGTATGGAAAAAGAGACAGAGTCTACATGCTACATGCTACATTTTGTGGTGCTTACATTCAGCAGCAAGCCTGGAGGCACAGAGTTGGAGGTCTCACACCTCCAGCAGTGATGCAGACTACCAGGCTGCTTTGATGATGACATATCCAAGTGTATGGGCCTCTATGAGGCAGCTGGAGCTGTTGCTTTGCTATTTTTGAAGGTACCACCACCCCAAAGGCTACATCGGGCAGCAGCAGCTCCAGGGACCCTCCCAGCTGTGTCCACTGGGATCATCGCACAGGAAAGCAACAGGGCCCTGGGCAGAGTGGCCTCTTTATCTGGGAGCTGAAGCAGAATGGGAATGGTGACAGTGGCTAAGGTGACTCCCTCTTTGCAATGTGAAGTAATTCCATGCCTTCCTGGGGGAGCATCCCACACCTGTCCCAGGGATGTAGAGATTCATGTATGGAACAGCTTCCACAAGGCAGAGCATAGGCTGGGCTGAGGCAGAAGTGATGCTTTCATCAGAGGAGAAAATAAATAGTAGAGGAAGCATGCTACTTGCTGAAATAAAAGAGCTCTAAAGCTTAATTGAAACCCACTCTGTGGCAAGCTTGTAAGGTCACCATTTTACAAACATACCGGTGCTCTTAGGAAACTAATGTCGCCTCTTCTTATGTTCACAGCATATCCCAAAAGGAGGTATACTGTTTCTCCCAAGAGGATGCTGCACACATAGTACAGCCTCCAGGTCCACATCGGACCTCAGGCCAACTACTCACACCAGAAGGAGGCAGCTCAGGTGGGCTTACAGGATCACTGCACTGTCAGAGCAGCTGGAGATCTGGCTGGGTATTGAAAACTGACCAGCCCCAGCACCTCCAACAGGGCTGGAGAGGACACGGACACAGGACTGCAGCAGTCCCTTCAGATGGGCCTTGAATGTCACCCCAGCAAAGGCATAGATCACAGGGTTCAGGCAGCAGTGGATGAAGGAGATGGTTTCCGTCAGCTGCAGGGCCAAGGCTATCTGGTAGCTCGCCTTGCAGTCATTGATGATGTGCAGGCTCTGCAAGGAGTCGAGGAACAGCACAACGTTGAAGGGAGTCCAGAAGAGGAAGAAAACAATGACAATGATGAAAATCATCTTGATCGCCTTGATCTTGTTTCGGTTTTTGCATTTTTGCAGGTTTTTCAGTATCTGGGCATAGCAGCAGACAAGGATGCTAAGGGGAATCAAGAGGCCTAAGATATTGGATGCAAACTGAGAAGCAACCTTCCAGGTATTGTTGCCTGGGGGGTATATGGGGACACACTGCACAGACTGCTCGATTTCCAGCTGTTGGTTGAACATGATGTTGGGTACAGAAGCTAAGCCAGCCACCAGCCACAGGATTAAACTGGTGATTACACCACAGGAGGCTGTCCGTATCCTCATGGCATAGACAGCATGGACAATTGCTATATACCTGTCTATGCTCATGAGGGTTATAAAGAAAATGCTGCTGTAAAACCCTGTGTAATAAATGCCAGCCATTATCTTGCACATAGCATTGCCAAAAACCCACTGGTCTGAAGCATAATGGGCTTGGAAAGGGAGAGGCACAACAAAGAGAAGATCAGAGGCTGCGAGGTTCAGCAGGCAGATGTCAGTCATTGTCGTTAGCCTTTTCCTGGTCAGGAGAACCCAAAGGACCAAGGAGTTTCCCAGAAGGCAGAAGACAAACACAAGGCAGTAAAGAATCGGCAGGAAGAGGGATTTAAATCTGCGAAAGCCGTTTCCTTCATTGCATGGAGCAGTGTTTTCATCATATCCATAGTCATATTCTGTTGTGCCGAAGAATGGGCTTGTGGGATTCATCTCAGATACCTGTGCAGGAAAGAGAAAGGGATAAATGGCTGGTTGTCCTGGCATGGGACTCCTGGAGTGGCTTCTGCCTCTCTCTGTGCCGCATTCAGCCCATGGGTCAGCCTCCAGGCAGAGAGGGACTGCAATATGCAGTCTTGGTCTCATTTGTGCCACCCAAAAGCACTGGGTTGGCACTGGAAGCCTGCCAACCATTGCTATACATGCATAGGTATGAGCACTGGGGTGCTCTTGGTTTCCCCAGAGCTGCCTCAGTGGCAGTGAGTTAGCCCCTCATCATAGAATCATAGAGTTATCATAGAGTAATCATAGGTTGGAAAAGACCTTTAAGACCTCATCAAGTCCAATCATTCTCATTAGAAAGAATTCATGCTCTGAATAGTTGTAATGGTGTAAAATAGCACAACACCTGCATTTGATCTAAGAATCTGGATTTTATTGTGCTCCCTGAGCTGGGGAAGTTCTTTGCTTGTAGCATAAAGACCCTTATGAAAGTGTCTCGACTGAAGAAGCCATCACCCAGCAGCATCAGCCCATTTTTAGCTGAGCTGATCAGGGCATGAAGAGCATTTCCTCTCTGCCCTTTCTGAAGCTTTGCAGTAAAGACAGCGTTAAAACAGTCTGACGTGCTCGCCAAAAGGGAGCCAGTGCTTTAAGCCACCTTTTGAGTTTTGTTTGTTCATTTGTTTCCAGATGTCACCTCATCACCCCTATAAGAGGGATCTGGTTTGCAGAGTGAGGTGCTCACATTTTAAGAAGTGGTGGTTCTTTCAAAAGACACTATTTCAAAGGTGTTTGCCTTTGTCGTTGCTAAGACATTTCTATGTTTCTTGTTCACTGCACCTATGTTATGCCTGCATACAGGTTGATCACATCTTGAAAGAGCTTCAAAGATACAGCTTCCAGGACTATAATCATTGCTATTAAGCTCTAGCAATAATATAATTGACAGTGATTAATTCATTAAAGCAGAGGGTGTGCTCTTGTGAGTTAAAAGGTACACAAAAAGGCAGAGAATGGTGAAAATGTTCATATCCACAAGGAAAGAATCAGAATTCACCCCTTCTTACCCATCTTGTGCCACCTCATGCAGGGAAATAGGAGGATCAGTATGCACAGCACAGGGAGGTGCTGGACTCAGCATTCACCTTCTGCTCCAGCTATGGATACTGATGCCCCACTGATCTGCCTCAGCTTTTCTTGGGGCGCCAGGACTGTTTCCTCCAAGGTCAATTGGCATAGGCAATGCAGAGAAACCTTCTACAGATACAGCACTCAACCCCATGGAGTTCCTTGTTCATAAATACAAGTAATGAAAAGAAAGCAGTGCTGCAATATATGTATGTTGATAGTGTAATGCTTTCCTATACTGAGGTTTCAGTTGTATGTAGGACATTTGTGTTATTAATTTCAACTTTATTTTCATGTATAAACCCCTAAATATTGACATTTTGAGTCACTAGATAATGGCTGTTCCTGCAGCAACACATGGGTAGAAAATGTTTCCTGCTAATGCTTTTGATGTGTGACCCCCCCACGCTATGACTGTCAGCATTTCAGCAATGGCTTGACTTTCTTATTTCCTGTCAGAGACCCCTTAAAAGCAGTCAATAGATTTAATCAAAAGTAAAAAAAATCAAACAATAATGAATCCTATGTTATAGATATATATAGATGTATAAACACGTACATAGATACGGATTTGTAGATTTATAGATATAAAGCATCTGATTTTGGCAGGATTCAGAAGTGTGTTTCCTGGGGTGAATAAGGACTGGAGTGGCTCTGCTTCACACTTTCAGATGACATTTAATACCTTTGACAGCTTCCAACCTGGGCACATTTTCCATTGTCTCCTCTCTCCACATCAGTTGGTGAAACAGTCAAAATGAAAAAGCACTTTTCCGGAGGGTATCAAGAGAGAGGTAACTGCTGCAGGTCCCTTCCCCCTCCTTGCCAAAGTTAGACTATTACTTTTATGGGTAGCACATTAAATATGGATGGACTTTACCTTTGACAGCAAGAAGCCTCTACTCTCCGTTGGCCCTGGTCCCGTCCTTCCACTGTGTCCTTGTCCTGTCTTGTGGGCTTGGGAGTTTCCAGGAGGTTTACTCCATCACTTGTGGAGATGGTTGAGCTTTGGTGATATGCAGGTGTCGAATGGGCAGCTGCTACTTACAGAATAGATCCTGAAGCTGTGGTAAACAGGAAAAGAGGTGACACAAACACATTATGTGAAACAAAACTCAAACACGGCTCTCTTCGAGGCAGCAAAGGTAGCGCATGAATAGGTCTTCTCCTTCCAATGCGCTTGCTAAATCCCACTGCTTCACAGTCACCCCTGATAGAGGCGAAAACTTGAGATGTCTCCATCACAGAACACATACGTAAACTTGCAGCTTTCTACAGAAGCTGGTAGAGCATTTCTGAGTTGCGTTATTTTAGTGTTCTGTTTCCTTCAGCTAAGATCAACTTGTATCTGCACTCTGGCTGTGTCTCTCCCCATCAGTAATGTATTAACTTTAGGAGCAAAATAAGAACTCACAGCTACTAATACCTCTTTGCAATCATTTTTTAAGCAGCTTTTATTCAAGTGGAGCTATTTCAGAGCTGCTTTGCTACCTGGGGGTTTTTTTTAAGTATATTCTAGTGCATTATTTTAGGTCAAGGATAAAATATTGAAACAAAGACAAGCTTGAAATTTTTTACTTTATTCAATAACTTTAAATGATTTCTGTTTTGTATGATACTGTAAACTGTGATGATTTATAAGTCAACCAAATGATACGTTTTTCATCCATCAATCTCAACAAGCACCGTTTTCCTGATTTATAGGAGCACAAAGAAGACAAGTTTTGCCCAAGAGACCCAAACAAATATTTGGCAGCTCCAAAGCATGACTGTTATTATCTCCTTTGGTAGCAGCTAGCAGCTCCAATCCAAAGTAGCTTTCCAGCTTGATGGCTGTTGCATAAACAAATAGTGAAAGAGAGCCCCAAAAAACCAGAAGAGCTAAAAGTTGTAAGCAGACAAAGAAAAAAGCGAGAAAATTGGCTAGAGAGAAAAAAAAAGCAACCTATTTATAGAATCATAGACTCACAGAATAGTTTGGGTTGGAAGAGACCTTTTAAGTTACCTGGTCCAACTCCCCGCAATGAGCAGGGACATCTTCATGTAGATCAGGTTGCCCAAAACCACATCCAGCCTGGCCTTGAGCTGCTGGCCACGCTGCTTTGGGTGCATCCAAAGGACCTGGGACTAGTCAGTAGCACAGGCAGAAAGAAAAGACCTCTCCCCTGAGGAATTCAAAATGCTACCAATGACCGTGGCATCACCCTGCCTCCAAGCGCCCAGTTACAGGGTTTACTGTTACAACCCTCCTACTGTTACAAACATAATGTAACTCCATTCTATTTACTTTATGTGTTCAGAAATCAGTAGCTTTCATCATTTCTTCTTATGATCAAACATTGGGCAATTAAAGGTGCCCCCTTTTCCATTGGATGGTTTGTGCATTAGTTTGGCTGATAAGCTATTAACATAGAATCATAGAATGGTTTGGATTGGAAAGAACCTTAAGATCATCCAGTTCCAACCCCATGCCATGGGCAGGGACACCTCACACTAGACCAGGTTGCTCCAAGCCCCTGTGTCCAACCTGGCCTTGAACACTGCCAGGGATGGGGCAGCCACAGCTTCTCTGGGCACCCTGTGCCAGCGCCCCAGCACCCTCACAGGGAAGAACTTCTTCCTTAGATCCAACCTGAACTTCCCCTGTTTCAGTTTGAACCCATCACCCCTTGTCCTATCGCTACAGTCCCTGATGAAGAGTCCCTCTCCAGCATCCTTGTAGCCCCCTTCAGATACTGGAAGGCTGCTAGTAACAATAGTTTGTCATGAAAGCAATAAAAGGATGAAATATATCTAAATTTTAAATATTCATGCATATTCTAAAATGAAAAAAAAATCTTGTATTTTTTCTTGAATTATTTTCTATTGCAGGTATTATGGTATTGCAAAAGATTTCAGTTCATTCAAAATGTGTTGTTTCCAACAGGGAGATCTTCAAGCTGTGTACATGAAGCAGCAGCAGTTCTGCACAGCCAGGCAAGGCGAGGCATGAAGGTGGAAGAGTGTGGCAGGAAAACTTCAGAGGGAGAGCTCTGTGTGTTGGAGAAAGCAGGAGCAAGCAAGAAGATGCAGAGAACCTTAAAGGCAAGGAAAAGAGCTTGAGTTTAAGTGAAAAAAGAGAAGATACAGGTGAGCAGGCCTGGTGACTGCTGTCGTGGGAGCTTCCAGGGTGATGGGTGATCCTGGCACAGAGTCATTCTCCGAGCTTTCCTCAATGGAGGAAGACAATTCACTAAAGGCAACGGAAGATGCAATCTGTTGAAGGCAGTGAAAGGAAGGGAGCAGAGATGGGTTTAGGAGATGACTAATCTGGCTACTCACATTCTTACAGGTAATCTGAGGGGAGCATGGGCACAGAGAGTGCTGCTGGGCTGCAGGGTGGTAGAGATAAATGACCACCGGTATGTTCACAGATGTGGGAGGCTGAATGCTGTAGGTATGCTACACTTCCCTTGAAAGCTCCAAGGAGGTTATCTGGAGGGGGAAGGATGGGAGGGAGGCATTTCTGATGTTCTCCACCATCAGCTATGAGCCAGGCTGTAATGACCTGTATCCTTCCCACCCTTTTGCAGTCTGTAAGTAGCATCAGCAGTGGTCAAGGCCAGACTGGACAGAGCCTTGGGTGACATGGTCTAGTGTGAGGCATCCCTGCCCATGACAGGGGGTTGGAACTAGATGATCTTAAGGTCCTTTCCAACCCAAACTGTTCTATGATTCCATGATCCTGAGTTACACCTCCTCCTGAGTTACACAAGGACCATGCAGGCAAATAAGGACTTTCTATTGAGCCAACAAACACCCTTTGAAGTTCACCTGCAGAGAATAACAAAGGAAAAAATGTGGTAAACCAGCAAGAGGTTTGAACAGAGATGTTAAAGGTCACCTGCACTTGAAAGTGCTGAACTCAGGCGGAAAGAGGTGCAGAAAAGCTGCGAGGTGGCAGGAGCATCCGCATGAGAGAGCTGGGCTTACATAGCTGGTAAAGTTATGTAGGGGATACATTTGGAACGTACAGACAACCCAGCAGGGAGATGGCCAAGAGGATGGTCTTACTTTACAGAAAGCATAGGTATAGCAGGTTGCCCCTTGAGCTGAACGGAGCTGGTGCTGGGGCTGTGGAGCAGCCTTCCTGCAGGAGAGGAGCAAGCCAGCTGGTGTAAGTGGTCCTTGGTTAAGCATGTGAAGGGAGACACCAGACCCGGAGGCTCTCATAGCTGGGGATGGGGCAGCAGGCACAAAACAGTCCCTCCCAGGGCTTTGGAGGTGATCCCAATGTGCTGGGTGAGACATGGAGGGAAGGAAGGTCTTAGATCTGTTTGCTAAGAACCCATCCAAAACCCACCCGAGAGCTCCCTTCTCTAGCAGCGCTGGCTGCTTCCTCACAGCATGCTCCAGTTGAGTTTTATCTGGACACTAATACCAGTGGTAGTGATGTTTCTCCATGTTCTTGCGGGCTTTCCTGTGAGAAAGACCTTACAGCAAGAGAGACAACTGATTGTTGGTATCTCCAGCGCTCCAGCCTTTGTTCAGTTTAGGTGCAGGAGCCATGCCACACACCATGCTCCATGCCCCCAGTCAGAACTGCAGAGGGAAGAGCCCTGTGGCATCACCACCTTGGTGAAAACACCAGTGCAAGGCATCTCAGGTTCAAAAGCACAAGGAAAATGTCACTGTACGAGGAGCCTTCTGGTTTGTCTTGTGCTTTGATGGTGGTTGCCAGGGTCAGCCTGCAGCAGCTGCAGCAGCTCTCTGGAGTTATGGTTTCGGCTGGTTTTCATTCAGAAAAGCTTCCTCAGTGGGGAAAAAAAACAAACCAGAAGAGCTAAAAGTTGTAAGCAGACAAAGAAAAAAGCGAGAAAATTGGCTAGAGAGAAAAAAAAAGCAACCTATTTATAGAATCATAGACTCACAGAATAGTTTGGGTTGGAAGGGACCTTCTAAGCTACCTGGTCCAACTCCCTGCAATGAGCAGGGACATCCTCATGTAGATCAGGTTGCCCAAAACCACATCCAGCCTGGCCTTGAGCTGCTGGCCACGCTGCTTTGGGTGCATCCAAAGGACCTGGGACTAGTCAGTAGCACAGGCAGAAAGAAAAGACCTCTCCCCTGAGGAATTCAAAATGCTACCAATGACCGTGGCATCACCCTGCCTCCAAGCGCCCAGTTACAGGGTTTACTGTTACAACCCTCCTACTGTTACAAACATAATGTAACTCCATTCTATTTACTTTATGTGTTCAGAAATCAGTAGCTTTCATCATTTCTTCTTATGATCAAACATTGGGCAATTAAAGGTGCCCCCTTTTCCATTGGATGGTTTGTGCATTAGTTTGGCTGATAAGCTATTAACATAGAATCATAGAATGGTTTGGATTGGAAAGAACCTTAAGATCATCCAGTTCCAACCCCATGCCATGGGCAGGGACACCTCACACTAGAGCAGGTTGCTCCAAGCCCCTGTGTCCAACCTGGCCTTGAACACTGCCAGGGATGGGGCAGCCACAGCTTCTCTGGGCACCCTGTGCCAGCGCCTCAGCACCCTCACAGGGAAGAACTTCTTCCTTAGATCCAACCTGAACTTCCCCTGTTTCAGTTTGAACCCATCACCCTTTGTCCTATCGCTACAGCCCCTGATGAAGAGTCCCTCTCCAGCGTCCTTGTAGCCTCCTTCAGATACTGGAAGGCTGCTAGTAACAATAGTTTGTCATGAAAGTAAGAAAAGGATGAAATATATCTAAATTTTAAATATTCATGCATATTCTAAAATGAAAAAAAAATCTTGTATTTTTTCTTGAATTATTTTCTATTGCAGGTATTATGGTATTGCAAAAGATTTCAGTTCATTCAAAATGTCTGTTGTTTTCAACAGGGAGATCTTCAAGCTGTGTACATGAAGCAGCAGCAGTTCTGCACAGCCAGGCAAGGCGAGGCATGAAGGTGGAAGAGTGTGGCAGGAAAACTTCAGAGGGAGAGCTCTGTGTGTTGGAGAAAGCAGGAGCAAGCAAGAAGATGCAGAGAACCTTAAAGGCAAGGAAAAGAGCTTGAATTTAAGTGAAATGCAATGCTTCATGTAGCTGAGACACTGTCAGCCTAAAAGTGACCAACATGTCCAAGTAATGCAGAGCTCCTCTCCCCCAGACTACTCAGAGCCCCGAGGTCAGGGAAGTGATGCTCCACTGAAGCCCATGTAAAATGGAAAGGCTGTGGCAAATGCGAAGACCACAACGAATCTTGCTGTGAGGCAAACAGCATGTCCGCATCTGCAGTTCCTACAGCCAGCCATACCTGCTGGCACTGGGGGAACCATCACGCACACTAGCTCAGCCTCTGACATTAGTCCCAGAGGGTTTTCTTGTCACTGGAGGATGACAGCTAGCTTAGCTGCTGCAAAACTGCTATGCCTGCTCTTGCAGAAACCTCTCCTTCCTCCTACAGACAGTCTAAGTGAATCAAGTTTGATACAGAAAGGAAACTGTGGTTGAAACAGAAGACACCACCAGCAAGAACTTGCTTTGGTATCAAGAGCCTCAGCCGCAAGCCCTGGTATAGCTCTGGTTCTTTGGTCAAGTGGATGGGAGGCACCTTTGTGACACCACGGCAAAGGCTACGGTGTTGGTGTAGCAGCCATTAAGAAAAGATGGGAATAAAAGCAGAGTAAGATACACTACCTGGTAGGATATTTCCCACAAAAAGACTAAGTCTTTCCTGGAACTGCTCACTATCACAGCACCCAGCTGGAAAGTGGAGGACAAGTTTGCCTTGATGTGATGCCCTGCTTCCTCCCATCTCAACATGGTGGTAACCGAGTCAGGCACTCTTACCCAGAGACTTTCCTCTGCCTTGGCTTGACAGCCAGATAAGAGCAGCTTCTTAGTCAAAAACGGGCCTTTCCCTTTCAAATCAGCCCTCACTTTACATCTCAGAGTTCTTACTCTCCCATATTAGAACAAGAGGAGAGGTGACTTAGTTCAGTAGAGGAAACAAAGGTAGGATTGACTGCAGCAGGGGGTATGCATGTTCAGAGATGCTGGGTTGCTCAGCTAACATGGTTTGTAAACCACCAGGAATCATCATTGTTGATGGGGAGAACAATGACGATAGCTCGACTTTGCAGGGGAAGGCAGAAACAGGGGGTCAGGGCGAGCATGTCCTCTGCGGAGTGAGAGTAGCGTGGCAGGTAGCACTCTGATGAACATCTCACCCCAAATTCCTCTTCCTGGCCATCCCTCTTCCCCAAAATCCCTCTCCCAAGTGTCTCTGCTGCCTGCATGAACCAACAAGCACCTTTCCCTGGCTGTACCCCCCTGGTGAATCCCTTGCACCCCTCTCCCACAGAACAGCAAGGATGGGCAAGGACACCGAGCCCTGGGTGCGCAGAGCTGGCACTCACCTGGGAGCTACAGGAGGAAACCCTGCATAGGAGCTGTCTTTGAGGAATCTTTGCCTTTTTAGGTTATCGCCACAATGTTTGGATCTATCATTCAGAAGTTCTTCCCTGTGAGGGTGCTGAGGCGCTGGCACAGGGTGCCCAGAGAAGCTGTGGCTGCCCCATCCCTGGCAGTGTTCAAGGCCAGGTTGGACACAGGGGCTTGGAGCAACCTGGTCTAGTGTGAGGTGTCCCTGCCCATGGCAGGGAGTTGGAACTGGATGAGCTTTAAGGTCCTTTCCAACCCAAACCGTTCCATGCTTCTATGATTCCACAATCAGCCTCAACTAACAACACACCATCTTAGTAGGACCTCATGATCTTAATCAAAATTGTTTAATCAACCACTGCCAGTGTAGAGGTACAAATATGCCACATTTCACTTTCTTGACGGGGATAACATGTTTGTATGCCTGTGTACAGAGGTGGGTGAGATTTTGTGACCAGGTGAGATTTTGAGTAATTGGGGTTTTTTTGTCATCAAAAAAGTAGATTTAGATTGACTAAAATCTCTGAAAGTGACGAGTTGTTTTGAGGAGGATTCCCCCTTCCAAATTAGAGTAAAAAGAAAAGTAAAAGAAGATCACAATACTTTATTCTGACAAGTTCCAGCCAAAACATTGCCATTTTTTCATTCTTAAAGGTGTCATTTTCAAATACAGATTTTACAAATAAATAACCTCTTCTTCTAATCCTGCTTCCTCAAACCAGGCAGGCTTTGAAGCTTCAGAGATTTTCCAGTAGAACTAAGATGTGCCTGTTTTGCTGAGAGCAGACAGAAATGTTTAGTTTTCTTTTCAGCTTGGTCAGCAGATGCATCGACACCCTCCACCACAGTGAATGCATAACTGCAATAACACACTTGTGTATGCAAACATAGAATCATGGAATCAACCAGGTTGGAAAAGACCTTTAAGCTCATCCAGTCCAACCGTTCCCCAGCACTGCCAAGGCCACCACTAACCCATGTCACTAAGGGCCTCGTCTACACGGGGTGTGAACACTTGCAGGGACGGTGACTCCAGCACTGCCCTGGGCAGCCTGTTCCAATGCCTGAGCACCCTCTGGGGAACGAATTGTTCCTCATCTCCATCTAAACCTCCCCTGGTGCAGCTTGAGGCCGTTTCCTCTTGTCCTGTCACTTGTTCCTTGGGAGCAGGGACCGACCCCCCCTCACTGCAACCTCCTGTCAGGCAGCTGTAGAGAGCGATAAGGTCTCCCCTGAGCCTTCTCTTCTCCAGACTAAACCCCCCAGGTCCCTCAGCCGTTCCTCATCACACTTGTGCTCCAGGCCCTGCACCAGCTCCGTTGCCCTTCTCTGGCCCCGCTCCAGCACCTCAATGTCTCTCTTGCAGTGAGGGGCCCAGAACTGAACACAGGATTCGAGGTGCAGCCTCACCAGTGCCCAGCACAGGGGGACAGTCACTGCCCTGGCCCTGCTGGCTACGCTACCTGTGCAAATGTGCCTATGAAAAGCCGATCAGGCATTGCTCTGTCTCCTGCAGCAGATGCTCAGTGCAGAAAAAAGGCTGCGATCCAGAGCGTCCTCCAAAAGCTGGTGCTGAGTTTGTGGAGGAGAAGCAGCTGGAGGGGAATGGTGAAGCCTGGATCAGCTTTCTCTCCTCCACACTCTGCTTTTCACGGCCGCCACCAAAGCCACAAGGATTATGACAGTGACAGCTGCAGCCTTGCACAATTGCTTAGTTTCAGCCAAGCAGGAATCAGAGCGTTGCAAAACTCCCAGCACAGTAACTCATTCATAGCAATGGTAGCAGCGAGAGGGGTTTTCTCACCCATGTCTTACAACAGGGTGATTGTGGGACAGAAAGAAGTAACCAAATCCGCCTCGTGCATATGGAATCTTTGAGAAAAAGACTGTCCCTTGTCTGACCCTCATCTGATGCACTTCTTCTCACTCTGAAGCGCTTTGCTGTCCCACACCTTTGGTACATCAGCGCATGGCACCTCTCAGATTAGCATCTGACACTGCTTTGCCTGAGGGTGGAGAACAGAGAAGGACATAGGCAAGAATGAGTTAGAGCAGAGAAATCACAGAAGAGGGCTGGATGGGACGCTGGGAGATCATGTAGTCCATCTCCTCTCTTGAAGGAAGGGGCAGTGTCCCACTTTTATTCTTGCCGAGCCTGCTCCTACAGCCCCTGTTTCCCTCCCAGCTTCTCCTTACAAACCATCCCAGTGCTTCTTCAGACTCATTCCTAGTAAATCTGCCTTAATACTTAATCTAAAACTCTCCTGGTATGATTTGAGTCAGTTATTTACCTCATCCATGGAGGAACAAGCACTACTTTCTTCTAGCTGCTTTAAGATATTCTAAGTACAGTTTTCCTTTCAATCGCAGTAGCTCATATTCCATCATCTTTTCCTTTTAGGCCATGTTTTCTAAACTGTTAATCATGGCCACTGTTCTCTTGTAGCAGCTGCCCAACTTTCCTTAATCCTTTTAGCATTGCAGCGCCCAAAACTAGACATAAAGCCCCAGCTGTGGCCTTGCCACTGGCAAAGCAGACTGGAAGTCTCCTGCCTGCAGTAGCTGACTTCTTCTGCAATCACATACCACTGGTGACTTAGCTTCTCTCATGCTGGATGACAGCCCCCAGATCCTTTTCTCCAGAAGTGCTGCGTTCCCCATCCTGTGTTTGTGGTCTTGGTTGACTCTGCCTGTGTGCAGAAGTTGGTGCTTGTCTTTAATGAACTGCAACCCATTCCTCACAGGCTTTTTAATCTGTCAAGAAGGACTCTTCATCAGGGACTGCAGTGATAGGACAAGGGGTGAGGTGTTCAAACTGAAACAGGGGAAGTTCAGGTTAGGTATAAGGAAGAAGTTCTTCCCTGTGAGGGTGCTGAGGCGCTGGCACAGGGTGCCCAGAGAAGCTGTGGCTGCCCCATCCCCGGCAGTGTTCAAGGCCAGGTTGGACACAGGGGCTTGGAGCAACCTGCTCTAGTGGAAGGTGTCCCTGCCCATGGCAGGGGGTTGGAACTGAATGATCTTAAGATCCTTTCCAACCCAAACCATTCTATGATTCTGTGATTCTATAAGGTTAATCTGAGCAGCGATCCTGTCCCCCAGTACATTTTCACCCCATCTCAAGGTGGTGGTATGTGTAAAAACAGCAAAACCATGCACCAGCCCTTCACCCAGAGCAGTAATGTGCACACTGGCTTGTGTAATGAGCACAGCCCTGCTGCAGCACTCTCTGGGCAGCTCTCTTTTCCAGCAGCAACCACTCAGAACTTGGACTGTCTGGCCACTTGTGCACCCACATAAAGGCTGTTTGATATACTCAGAAAGCTTGCTAGCTTCGAGGTATGGGATTCCACCACTTTGCACAACTGGCATGAGGCTGTAATTATAGAATCACAGAATCACAGACTGGTTTGGGTTGGAAAGGACCTTAAGATCATCCAGTTCCAACCCCCTGCCATGGGCAGGGACACCTCACACTAGACCAGGTTGCTCCAAGCCCCTGTGTCCAGCCTGGCCTTGAACACTGCCAGGGATGGGGCAGCCACAGCTTCTCTGGGCAACCTGTGCCAGCGCCTCAGCACCCTCACAGGGAAGAACGTCTTCCTTAAATCCAACCTGACTTCCCCTGTTTTAGTTTGAACCCATCACCCCTTGTCCTGTCGCTACAGCCCCTGATGAAGTGTCCCTCTACAGCATCCAATTGAGGATGATGTGTTAAAGCTGCTTCTTGACAAATGTGTATCGTCTTTTACTCTTTCTATTCTCTTGCAGGCTGCTTATTCCTTCTGTGCTTTCCAGAAACTGCAATTACAGTGACTGGCACGTAATTCCCTCTCTGCTGTAGGCTGCTGTTTCCTCACCATACTGACTCAAAGCAAAGGACCACTGGAGCTTGGTGCTGGCCATACTGGCTTGAAGCAAAGGGCCACCAGAGCCAGCGCGCTGCCCCAGCAGCACCCAGCCCCAGTCTGCAAAGGGGACAGCCTCTCCTGCCTTGGGCCATGCCAGCCTGGGGGATGTGAGGATGTGAGGGGCTGCAGGGTGGGATATTCCCCATGCAGCCACCGGTGCCCATGTCTGCTCTCAGCACAGCAGCCTCCTCTGGAAGCAGCTCTGGTCAGTTACTGTGTTCTAAAACGAAGAAAGGTTTCCAACATACGAAACCATGCTTTTAAAACAGGGAAGCCTGGTGGGTTAAGACCAGGATGGTGACTCGGGGACCCTGCCACATGCACCAGGACCCCTCGGAGGGGTCCATGCCTTTAGCAATATCTCCCCAGGGTGGGCTGCTCTTAGCACAAGAGCATCACACAGCGCATCCACTGGTGCTGCCCATCTAGACCTCAGTGGCTACGATGTCAGAGCAGGTGTCTGTGCGGCGGTGTCCCGTCTTTCACATCTTCCCTCAGGCCTCTGCCCTTGCAGGAGTGTGAAGAGAGGCTTTGCTGGCGGAGAGGAGGTGTTAGGAGAGGTTGGCAACGCCGCTGATCAATTGATATCCGAGCCGCTGGTAAACAGGAAGCTGCTGAGCAGCTTTATTCTTTTTCTTGGGTTTTTTAGGCTCTTTTGATCTGGTTTGTGTAGCTTTTTTTTCTTTTTGGTTTTTTTTTTGCGTACTTCATCTCAGGAAACACATTTTTTCTGCCACCTCTTGCAGGAAATGTGCAAGATACAAAGTGTTGAAAACCTCCCAGTCAGCTCAAGCTGCTGTACAAGAGGTGGTGAGTCAAAGGGCCTGGCAATGAGGGCATCACAATTGCACTGGTAAAAGCTGAAGCCCACGGGTCAAGCTCATAGTAGTGAAGGAAAGGCTAAAACAATTTAACCATGGAGAATACAGACACTTGCACACTTCTGTGCTATGATTAGATCACAGAATCACAGAGTCATTAGGGTTAGAAGGGACCTCTGGAGATCATCCAGTCCAAGCCCCAAATTCCAGGGCTTTTCACCAGTACGAGAAAGAGCTTTCAAAGCTCTCTGGTCAGGAGAGCCAGTGGCATAGGGCTCTTTCCAGAGCTGCAGCACCAGGCTCTTGGGAACTCGTTTTCAACACCAAAGACCCACCATGGAGCCTGCTGTCCCCACCAGGCACGTCCACCATCCACGCTCCTGCAAACAACTGCAGCCACACTGAGCCCATGTGCCAGAGTGTGATGGGGAAGAGGGATGGCCACTTGTGCTCAGCACCTTAGCATGGACCCAGTGAGTCATCCAGACACATCAGGAGCAAGCAGGACAGACATTACAAGGTTTTGGCAGATACCCGTGACTTCCCCTAGGCTGCAGGCAGCAGCACAGGTACAAAACCTGCAGGGATCAGTGCTCACTGTGTTTAAACTCTCTCCTGGTCTTGCTTAAGAAAACAAGGAGATAATTAGGCCCCTGCTGCTATCAGGGAAACAAGGTTTGCTGGAAGAAATGCTGGCAGGAGAGGGTGAAGCTGTGGGGAGCAGGGGGATGGACAGGCATTCCTCCTGCCACAGCCTGGAGCTGCAAGCTTGGCTTTGGCTGCAGCAGCGCTGACCATGCACTGACAGGAATGGGTTTGCTTTATGCATCAGTCCTTCTTAGCCCCTCTTCACCTTAGCAGTGAGGAGGATCCCTTAGGATATTCAGGGCTATCCCACCACCTACACCTTCCTCCTCTCCTGTGGACTGTGGATGGGCATGCACAGCTCAAAGGAGATACAAGATACAGCATAAAACATCCTGAAAACTACCAGATCCAGCAAGAGGCTGAGTTGAAGAGGAGCAGGAGTATCTTTCTGGTATGAAGATGCACGGGGCAGGTTTTCTCATTACCAAACTGCAGTTTCATGTTTTTCTGGCATACCGAAAGCACAAGAGGGGCTCTTGTGGGTTTCAAATGAGTGGGACAGAATAGGTGAACTTTTGCAACTGCAGAGGTAACATCTGTATTTCCTTTTATAATACCCAGAATTTCTTTTGCTCACTCTTTGCTGATAATCTCCAATCATTTCAAGAACCTTCAAGGTTTCATATCTCACCTCTGACAAGTCTGTAGGCAGAAGAGGTAAAAAGTCAAAAGTTTCATTAATGTTTTGTAGTCACTGGGTGTGAACGGTCTTTCTGATCAGGACCAAACACAAGACCAGCTTTTATAGGCAAGACTAATAGTAATGTGTCCACATTTCTTGGACAGAGCAAAGGACAACTGAGAAATCCTGGAGCCAAGAGTTGAGGCCCGATGCTTTAGGCCACCTTTAAAGAAAAAGGAAGCTCTTGAATTAGCCTCAAACAATATTGAAAATCCAGTAATGAAAAATAGTGGTTTGGGTGTTTGTGCTTCTTCTACCCCAAATGCTGTCTGCTTATTTCATCTTTATTCTATCAAACATGTGCAAAGCTTGTGATTCCAAACTTGGAGGTTTTCCTTAAGAAAAAGCACAGAGCAAAGGTGGGGGCAGTCAGCACTTGGAAACCTGCACACGTCAGTTTGCTAATGCCAATTGTCATAAGCTGGGACAAGGAAGGCTTTCCTTTGTGGTTACTTAGGCTTTTTGTCAGTAAAGTGGGTCTGAAGATGGACCTGAACAACCCTCATTTATTCCTGTTGTGTCTCGTTTCAGTTTTGGAGAATTCAATCCAATGAGTTAAACCAGAAATTCTCCATTGTAATGTAATAAAATAGATCCATGGTCCAAGGCAGCAAAGTGAAACCACTTCATAAAACCCCAGATGCACAATGTTTTGGGGTTTTCTTCGCCTTTTGAAATGTGAATAGGTATTCTGATGAGACATCAAACAGCACCTGACCACATATACCACAGGAGGTTAATGTTCTATGTACTTCCCAGTAAGGCACGCTACTCAACAACATGAATGTGCTCCCAACATGACTTCATTTATGCTCTCTGTGTACAGCTTGGATTAAAACACACCTTTTTACTACCCTGTTGTGGAGGAAGTAACTGCATAGAGAAATGACATGTTTGCCTCCAGGCTTTCTAGAAACCTGCAACAAAAAAGGGTCATTGAATCACTCACTGTGTTAAAAACTCAGCCCTGGGAATCATCTGCAAGCCTGATATTCAGACATGATTTTAATACCAAGTTGGGTTTGAGCCTAGGATCCTAAACTATGGCCTGAGCATGCTGGTGGCCAACAAGATCATGCAGATGGCCTGCAGGGGTAATAGAACCATGTCAGGAGCAGCATTCACCATCCTCCATCAAAATGCTGATCCCAAGGGTGGTCCTCCAAGAAGCTCTTCAGGAAACAAATTCACGTCGGCTTTTGGATACGCATGCAACCAACAGAAAACTAACCGAGGGACCTGCAAAGGGCTGGGAGAGGTTGGTCTAGCAAAACACAGCCATAACTGCAGTTAGCACAATCCCTGCAGCACGCCTTGCCAGCGATACAGCAGGTCTGCCTGCTCTGGCTGACAATCAATCTTCTGCAAGAAGAAAAGGCACGAATCTTCCAGCAAACAACAGGTTTTCAGCGGCATCAGAGAAGCAGCCGGCTCCCCGTGTGGTGGCAGGGAGGTGCCATGCAGGGCTGAGCTGCAGGCAATGGGGAAGAGCTGCTGCTGCTGCCTGAATCTGCCTGCTGCTGCCTGCATCTGCCTGCTGCTGCCTGCATCTGCCCAAATCTGCCTGCTGCTGCCTGCATCTGCCCAAATCTGCCTGCTGCTGCCTGCATCTGCCCAAATCTGCCTGCTGCTGCCTGCATCTGCCTGATGCCGCCTGTATCTGCCTGCTGCTGCCTACTGCTGCCTGCATCTGCCTGCTGCTGCCTGAATCTTCCTAAATCTTCCTGCTGCTGCCTGAATCTTCCTGCATCTGCCTGCTGTTGCCCTGACATCCCACTCCTGCCCCATGGCCACAGCATAGTCCACTCTGTGCTGAATGGAAGAAGTTTACCTGTGGTACGAGTGCAGTGGGGAGGGAATTGCCACCAGACAGGAAATGATGCTCTTATGAACAGCAGGCAGCTTGGCTGGCAGTCAGGGGCACCACGGATATCCAGAGGTCTCACATCCCATTTGAAGTGTTTTCAGAGAACCAGCCAGGTGAGAAAGGATCAGCCCTTTGGCCATTGCCAAAGTGTGAACACACAGTGCCTGAGCTGAAAGCATCATCTACGCTGTTCCTTCTTTAGCAGGCCTGTGTTTCAGCTCCTCTCTCATGTCACAGGCAGTAGGGACTGAATTACCAAAGGTGAGGAGCACCACAAAGCTGACAGATGCACATGCTCACTGTCACCCAGAGCTGTGGGTGCAAACATAGAGCGATCAAACAGAGGGGAAGGAGTGGCCAACTTTCCATACAGCCACTTGCCAGACGGCAAAGGCAGCTGTGCGAGGAGATGTGTTGTAGCAATTAGGCTTCACAGAGTCATAGAATCACAGACTGGTTTGGGTTGGAAAGGACCTTAAAGTTCATCCAGTTCCAACCCCCTGCCATGGGCAGGGACACCTCACACTAGAGCAGGTTGCTCCAAGCCCCTGTGTCCAACCTGGCCTTGAACACTGCCAGGGATGGGGCAGCCACAGCTTCTCTGAGCACCCTGTGCCAGCGCCTCAGCACCCTCACAGGGAAGAACTTCTGCCTTAAATCTAACCTGAACTTGCCCTGTTTCAGTTTGAACCCATCACCCCTTGTCCTATCGCTACAGTCCCTGATGAAGAGTCCCTCTCCAGCATCCAAAAAACACCAGGACAGCACAAGAGGGAAAACAACGGGCTGTCCTAAAGACAAAACAGTACCACCACGGAGTCCCCCTGTGGAAAAGTGCCCAGGTTTGGGCAAGTTCTCCTCAGTGGTGGGGGGCTAAAGCAGGTTCCCGTGCCTGTAAGCGGTACCTACCTCCCAGCTCAGCTCTGCGGCAGCCTCCTCCTCCTCGGCCGGCGGCAGCGCTGTGGCAGGAGCCGTGCAGGATGCTGGAGGGAGCAGCTCTGAGTGCTGTGGGGCAGCAGCTGCTGGCTCCTGTGGAGCTCCCAGCTGGAGGCTGGCGCAGGGACAGGACCGGTGGCTTTGGGCATCACGGCTCCCCCCTCCCTGAGCAGTCAGATAGAGCCCAAGTGTCTCCATGTGCTTCGGTACATGAGGGCTGTTGCGCCCCTGGCTGCTGCCGCTGTCACACAGCTCCTCTGCCTGGAACTGTGATGTGGGGTCCAAGAGCACTCACAGATTTCACGTTACACCATTACAATGCACAATGTGTGTTTCCCAAGCCACACAGCTGCCTGTTAGGGGTGGCTTCCCCTTGCACAGCCTCTTGCCCTGTGCCCCATCTACCCCCATAGGGAGCCCTTTCATCTCCTCTGGAGGTGTCCCCCACCAGACTCTTCCTCAATGGCCAGAGCACCCCCCCAGCCATAAGGGATGCATGTCTCAGTCTTGGGCTGACCCAGACCTCAAAGCTCAGTCCGCCTCTCCTTGGAAGCCAGCACCAACCCCCAGTCTGACAAAATGCCTGGAGGCAGGGGCCACCACGGGACAGCATGGACCACCATGGGACAGCAGGGGCAGATGATGGCAAGAGGCATCCAGGCGCCCCAAGAAGAGCAACAGGAGGAGGGATACAGACAACATCTGCTGCTGGGACCTGTTCTGGGGTTCTGCAAAATGCAGCCCAGAGGTGCCTTGGATGCCCACAGCTCTCCATCAGGGGACATCTCTGCAACATGGGGTGACAGTCCTGCAAGTGCAGCCATTCCCCTGCCAGCACCTCACTGCTGGGAAGAGGGGGCTTCACATGCATTCAGCAGAGGAGTCAAAGGGATCTTAGCTCCTCTTTTCTGTCATCTGGCATAGCACATTAGCCAGGAATTGCAGACAACAGGCAAAGAGCTGAGACAAACAATAGACTTGGGAGAAGAGAGTGAAACAGCAGGAGCATGGTGAGGGGAGATGCAGGGAGGCCACGGGCAGCCAGGACATGGCAGGACGAGCAGTGCAGCACCAGAAGGGGAACAGGAAGCAGTTGGTGGTGAACATCTTGCACGGTCCTCAGCCATGGCCACGCTTGAGCTTATCTGTCTTTGGTTTGTGCTCTGAGGTGCTTCAGCACCAATTCCACATCCGCAGCACCATGCTGACCCAAGGGACCAACCAAGCTCTGCTGCTAGTGCTGCCAGCTGGATATGGAGCTGGTCTTCTGCAACTAGCTGATGCTTAACTTTACCTGCTGTAAACCGAGAGCATACAGTTCCCCTTCGTGCAAAGCCTATTTGACTACGCGCCCCAGCTTCCATTTTTGGCATCATCACAGCTGTGTGGTGACATCTGCAGAGATGGTGGCGCTCCTTCTGCTCTGCTACCAGCTCTTCTCAGCTCCTCCTTGCACACCCTGGAGCTGCTACTCCATGTCCCTCCAGAAAAGAGGAGAAACCTTCCAAAACACACCATTGCCCTGTAGCTCTCCAAAGCTACATAGATAAAAGTACTGTGAAGATCGGACCTGCCCATGAGTGGTGCGCATCAGAGGACAGGGGACCTTAGCTGGGTCATGGTAGCCAAGGGTGTAATCAATCCTGGGAGCAAGCCAAACTCATCCCATCTGCCTTGGCCTGGGGTCTTTGATTCCTGACATTGTACCTCACTCTCAGATGCTCTTTCTGCAGTGTTATTTTTTGGCACACTGAAGACATGCTCTTTTCTCCAAGAAAACATTAAAGAATAAGCTTTGGATTTGGAGCCAGCATCTGCCCCAAGGTTCTGACTCCAAAACCCACCCTATTGAAATACCCTGAATATTCACTATCACGTATCAGACCCTGATTGTCGTCAAGAGGCTGGTTTTGTGGTGACACACAGAGCAACAAGGAGTAGAGATTACAAAACAGCTTGTGGGAAGGACAGAGCCAGAGCTGAGCTTGGAAGGGAAGCACCGGGAAGAGGAAGATGCATCATGGTCCAGATTGTCCCCACCCAGATTGCTCCTGCCTGGGTTTATGTTTGTAAAAGTAAAATTAAGACTATGTATCTTTGATCATCACCACAGCTCCAATTCCAGAGCAGGACTCCAGTTCACTCCTGTGTATTTCTCCTCCCTTTTCACTTTTCCTCTTGCAGTTTAGCGGGATAGAGGCCCACAGGGCCAAATTTAGCCACCTGGGTGCAGCTCCACTGACCACAGCAGGGTTGCTGCACAAAGCACTGGGTGAAATGCTCCAGGGATCTTTCTTTCTGGCGTCATTCACTCTTCCTATCCCTGCTGCAGATCATTTACACTGACTCGGTTTGATTCGAGCTCTTGTGGTGACTGTATTCCTGAGCCAAAGCTGCAGAGTGGAAACACAGCAAACTTGGGAATGGGCATGCAGATGTGCTGCATTTACCCCAATGGAGAGGGCCTGGCAGCCTCACTGATTTGCTCCTTGTTCTTAACCCTCAAGCAGAAACCCAAAGAGGTTTTAAACGGCGGATGGTTCATACCTGAGGTTTCAACTTTGAGGCTTTCATTGGGCAACAGCGATTTGCTGAGGATAGGTTTTATTTTCCAATCCACTCCAATCCTCAAGTTATGCCAGCAGGGATTGTCTCCTGTGTCCTGTGCTCCTCTTCTCTGCAGTGTTGGACTGGCATGAGACCTCCCATAGGGTCACATCTTTCAAAGTCCTGTTCAAGAGGTCTGGTCCCAGACACCATTTGGACCCTCAGTGGCACGAGCCAGGTTCCCACGACCCCCTGCTCCCCAAAACACCACCCCATAAGGAGCCACCCTGAAGGAGAGGGGCTGGTTGGATGTGTGAGCCCTGGGTGCAGCTGGCCCTGTCCTCCGTTACCAGGCACATCATGCACAGCCTCACCAGGAGGGCCAAGAGGAGAGACTCCACTGCAGGCACTGTGTGTATTTCAGCCTGCCCCATCCCCTGGGCAGTTACCAAAGGCCAAAGGTAAGAAACCTGCACTGCCAAAAACTCAGGAAGGAAGATAGAAACAGTGCTTCCAACCCTGATTCCATCCTCGCTTCATCTAACTGAAAAGGGGAGTCAAAAAGGGATAAGTAAAGTATGGTTTTGACAACAACCCATTGCTACCGTTACAGCCACACTTTGTCAGGACCTCGTGGTGTCCTCTAAGCAGCACATCAATCCACTTTGCCATCTTCAGCAGAGTGGGGGCTCAAATGGGGAAAGGTAATATTTCAGCTAAGTCTGATGCTTGGTTTCATGATGACTTCAGTAAAAACACGCAGGAAGCAAAAAAAAGCATACCAGTCCCTGGTGCAGGAACATGTGGTGATGCTTTGACTCAGTTTCTAGAAAAGGCAGGTCTTCCAGCCAGCTTAAAAGCAGGTTTTAGAGAAACCTGTTTACGAACATTTACACTGAACCTGATCAAAATGGGGCTTATTAATTGAGCTTGCCTTGATGGGAGGAAGGCATGAAGCTGATACAGAAATATATAAATAGATATAACCAGACTTAGATCAAACTGTGATTTCACTTGCATGATTTTAACTAGATCAGCTCATAACCACCCATTAAAGCTTCATAGCTTTTTATGACAGCAGCTCAAATCCCTGCCTTCAGTCTCCTATGCTAAAGCAGCAAAGCTGAGTGATGGCTGGCAAAGCTGGGCACTAACGCTAACGCCACTGTCCTCATCAGTTTCAGCTGAGCAACCCCACCTGCATGCAGTGATCCCTCACGGGATGAAAAACCTGCCCAAGGGTCGGCACATACAATGCTCCATCTGTTCTCCTCCAACGGGGTATGAAAGCCCACAAGAGCCTGACCAGCTAAAACCCCACACAGGGACTTGGAACAAGAGTTGCAGGAGCTGCTTCTGGTGGTGGTTTCTTCAAGCGGTGGCTTTATTTTTGGCTGGCTGGAGCAGAAGTAAACCTGCTGCCATTGCAGGAGTTTCTCAGGCTCACTCATGCTCTGCCTCAGCTATACTGGGATTGAGAAGCCTGGTTTTACTAGGAGAGGTCCCTGCTTCCCTGGGCTTAGAGCTTTCTCAGCCCTGAAGTGGAAACACACTCATAAGTTTATCAAACATGTTTTCTCCAAAGCATTCCTTTGCTAATAGTGGTAGAAAGATACTAACAAAATCAACCTACCATGCAGGAAAACCACTTCCCTTCTCAACTAGTCATATTTCATTTGCCAGTTACCAGAAGATCTCTGCATTCAGCTGCAGAGCACTTCAGGAAAAGCAGGAGAGTCAAACCTGCTATGTGCTGTGGACACAGGTAGAAGTTTGCCCTTCCTTTTTGCCTGTATTTAATTTTCTGAGCTTCCTTTATGTATCATAAGGATGCATATCCAAGCCAGGGTGCAAACCTTGTCACATTTCTCTGCCACTGTTGAAGAAAATATAGGCATTGAACTTTCAACGCAAAAGAGCAGAATTATACCCTGTTGCTCAAACACCTAGAGGGACAGTCACATAAAGTCCTGGATTAAGAACTGAAACAAAAATACCTATATAGCTATGATAGAACAAGGGGTGATGGGTTCAAACTGAAATAGGGCAAGTTCAGGTTAGATCTAAGGCAGAAGTTCTTCCCTGTGAGGGTGCTGAGGCGCTGGCACAGGGTGCCCAGAGAAGCTGTGGCTGCCCCATCCCTGGCAGTGTTCAAGGCCAGGCTGGAAGGGTCTTGGAGCAACCTGCTCTGGTGTGAGGTGTCCCTGCCCACAGCAGGGGGTTGGAACTGGATGATCTTAAGGTCCTTTCCAACCCAAACCGGTCTCAGATTCTATGATTCTATGAATTGAGATTTGAGACTCAGTTTGGTAACCAGAGGCTCAAAGAGAAGACTTCTTTATCAGTTCATCTTATATCTCCTCCACTTGAACTTCAATTGATTATAGTAGGGTTATTTACTTGTTTATTATCTTAGAAGTATTGCTGTAGCCAAAGGACTGTCTGTACATGGTAGATAAATCATTAATTATTGCAGCTCTGACAAAATCCTTTTACTCCTTTTTGCTGGTTTCTGCATGCTTCCATCACCTGCCTCATGGGGATATTTAGGAACAACCAGCATTAATGATCAATGTAGATACACCCAGATGGAAGCCAAGATAGGGCAAAGTATCAAGATGTCTTTGAGAAAGGGAACGTTGAAACCTAAATACTGTGTTACCACTTCGGGTGGTTTTTATCAGATGAAGTGTGAACGTGGCTGCTGGTGGTTCAACTGATATGAAACAGCACTCTATCTTTTTATCTAAAATTCAAGCAAAACCATAACACTTCAGTCCATCAGACTTGGCCAGGTGGTGCCTCTTATTTGAGCCACCTTCTCTTTGGAAATCCCACGACAAAGATGCTTCAGAAGGAGATGCAGTCAGCAATTCTGCATTCCTCCCACCCAGAGGCAAGCTGGGGATCAGGGCACCAAGGCACAAAGATGCATGGCCTGGGTAATGGAATAAAGGCACCTTGCATCCTACCAAAAGTTGACATGGGAAGTTTCAGCTTCTAAAGGCAAGGCTTGCCCTTGTGGTTTTGGTTTAAAATGATGTTTGCACTTCCAAAAATGAGAAAAGCACCAGGCAATTAGAGTGTCCTTCTGCCTTCCCCAGGAAACACTTTGGTCCCAAGAAAATGGATGGTTTTTCCTGTTTTTTCACTAAGAATAAAACCCAAATATTTTCGTTTCAAGTGTATTTGAAATTCTCCTGTTGCTGTCAAGGTTTTAGTCCAGCTTCACAAAGTGAGCCATGAATTACCCACACGGATGCTGCCAGTGCTCAGAGCCTCTCGTGTGCTTTCCAGGAGAGATTCAGCTGCCTGGTGAAGACCATGGGACACAGAAACATCCGGCTTGGTGGTTTGAAGGCAGCAGGGAAGAGGGGGTGATGAGCAGCAAGACAGCCAGTCCCAGGCTGGTGTGGTGGAGCTTCAGACTGGGTGGGAGATCGAGTCCTGCAGAGGCCCATTGAAAGCAACTGAGGGGAGCAGGGGACAAAAGGAAGATCTAACAGCATTGATGAAGAACATACCAGCAGCACCCTAGTGCCAGCAAACAGCATCAGGGGCCCGGGCTCACCTACAGCCACATGTAAGACCTGATCAAATCTGTGCCTCTGATCTGATGCCAGTGTGGATATGGATGTATCTGCCTGCGGATGAGCTCAGCTAAGCCTGCCTTTGGAAAAGAGCAAAGGCTGCTGGGGTCCATTCCAAGGGATGTCTCGGGCTGCTTGGGGGAAGGCAGGGGTTAACCCTATTCAAGCGTGCCACCTATTGCTAACCCTTACCACTGCACCCATCCAGCACCCTTCTTCCCTCTGCAGAGCCAGTGCAGGAAACCCGTGTGGCAGCTTTTGTCAAATCAGCTGGACCTGCTGCAGAAACCAGACAAAGCTCTTGGCTCACGAGCTTCCTTTTCTCCAGCTCTACTTAGAGATCTAAAAAAATCAATACAATCTGTGAATATGCAGAAAACTTCCTTAAATATGTGCACACCTCATCCTCGAGCAGGATGGAGAAGGGCAGCACTGCTGCTGAAGGGCATGGGCAGGGTGGGTTGTCACCAATCAAAGCAGACACCCCAGTAACCTTCCTGGATATTAGGGTGTCTTCTATAACACGCATGTAAGAAACTGCATTATTCCTGAAGCCCAGGGAAGCACGCTGCTACTAGTTCTTACACTTGGATTTTTACAGATTGATAAGTATTTCTAATTCTATGGGCACTGCTTTTTTCTTTTTTATGCTTTTTTTTCCTTCATTCGTTTCCTTCCATTCGCAGAATTACTTTTGACGTGTATGTGATTTACGTGACTCAGGTCCCTGATTTGTTTTCTTTTCCCCGGCACAAAGACAGGAGAATATGAACATGATGGATGGGGCTTGGAGTAACCTGGTCTAGTGGAAGGTGTCCCTGCCCATGGCAGGGGATGGAACTGGATAAGCTTCAAGGTCCCTTCCAACCCAAGCCAGTCTGGGATTCCATGATTCTGTAAGAGGTTCAGACAAATACAGAGGTACTGCTGAGGGGTGGCTAAGTTATATAGCAAAATCTAAGAGCATTGTCTTTGAGTTTTAAAGTTTTTAAAGCTTGCTTTAAGGAGCACAGGGGCACTTGAAACCCCTGTGGTCCTTGGGGCTGGAACCCCTTGGAGCTGCTCCTTTGCACAGGGAGGGGGTAGGTGGGATGGCAGCTGTCCCAGCTGTGAGGAATGGAGATGTATTTATTGCTGCTACGTCCTGCGCAGATCCTTCATGCCATCCATGGCTCATCGGCCGGAATTCAATTCCACATTATCATCCACAAAGGTATTCAAAATCTGTTTTAAGTAAGGAACAATTGGAAAGGGAAAGCGTCCAAGGAGGCTGCCTTTACGCAAGCCTGGAGACTCATGCTAACAGCTCCTAAGCGCATTACTGCCTTCAGCTTCTTGCCTTTTTGTTTCCTCCCCTTTAATTTTGGGGGAGGAATTGGCCACCTTTCCCAGCTCACAAACTTGATTTTCCCTGAGAGAAGCAACAGTGGTTGTTTAACATGGTTTGAGCATAACATCGCTAAAGAAGAAGCATAACCCTCTGCCATGTGAATTGACCGGACAGATGGCCTGGGTGACTGGAGCTACCTTGGAGCTGACATAGGAGCTAGGGAGCAGTTTTGGGGAAGAACACGCCAACCCTTGTTGCATGACGCATTGTTTGCCCTTGCTGCCCTTACCGCAAGTCCTCACCAAAGGACAGATGGCCGGAGATGTGTTGAAATGTCTCAGGAACTGGAATATTAAGGTTTTGTCTCGCTTCGCCCATGCTTCACACACACAGAGCCCCTGATGTTAACTCCTGCTGTGGAATGTGGCCTACAGCTGACTTGCTGCTAAAGAACAGATTATCAGGGTGGGCTTGCTGCTGTTGGCCACCTGCTTGCACATACTTTGGTGTTGAAAGATGTGTGTGCAAACTGCATGGCATTGGCAGATGGGAATGTGCAGATGTCTTCTGCAAAGTGGTTGTGTCAGGGTAAAGCACTTTGTGCTGCCTCTTGCAACAGCAGTGAATCTTCAAGATCAGGAACTGAGCTCTGGAAGTGTGAAAGCAAGCCAGGGCTAGCAGGAGCTTCAGAATTGGTGGGCTCAGACTGAAGGTTTCAGCCAGCTGTATTTCAGCCCAAACCTTTGAAAGGAACAGCTGTGCTCAAGGGGAGCCAAGGGAAAGGATTTCTCCTCTGAAAAGCCTATTGAAAGGAAAGCATGCACTTTGTCTGCCAGGAGACAGGTCTTGCCTGGCAGCATGGACCAAGAGCAGTCCAGTGACACCTGAACTGCAGTCACCACAGATCAGCTTATGAAGGGACTCTTCATCAGGGACTGGAGCAATAGGACAACGGGTGATGGGTTCAAACTGGAACAGGGGAAGTTCAGGTTGGATATAAGGAAGAAGTTCTTCCCTGTGAGGGTGCTGAGGTGCGGGCACAGGGTGCCCAGAGAAGCTGTGGCTGCCCCATCCCTGGCAGTGTTCAAGGCCAGGTTGGACACAGGGGCTTGGAGCAACCTGCTCTAGTGTGAGGTGTCCCTGCCCGTGGCAGGGGGTTGGAACTGGATGATCTTAAGGTCCTTTCCAACCCAAACCAGCCTGGGATTCTCTGAAACCATTGCTGCTAGTGTCGTTCTTAAGAACTGAGGGAAAACATTTGAAGAGATGAGTTCCCCTCATTAGATGAAGCTTTTGCAAATGATCGTGATGGGGCTGTGCCTCTGGCACCAGGAGGAAGTGCTGGCATTTGGAGAAGTAGTGGCTAAACCAGCACAAGAGTGGTTTTGGTTGCGGTCAGTCCGTTCTGGTGCAAGTTATGAATTGCCTCATTGCAAACAAGCAGTGCTCTGAATGTAACCGCGGGTTGGGGCTTTTTTAATGAAATGTGATTTATTTTGCTTTGTTTCATCGGCGTATCCACAGTGAGCTGGAAAACAGTGTCTGTGCTCTGGAAATGTCCTTGCACAAGGGAATTCCTAGCTCTGTCTTCTGTAGAAAACTCCATTTTAACTATGAAAAGCTTTGATTTTTGCGAAGTTCTGTTTCTGTTTTCCCAAAGTCAGACTGAGCCTTGGGCTCTTCCTGAGCACCATCTGAGATGCCTTCAGATGAAGCCTTAGGCCATTCTTGCAAGGAGAATGCCTTAGGCCTTAGGCCATCCTGTTCTCCCTTGCAATTTGGTTGGCCATGCTGCGTTTCCCTCTTTTCTCTGACTCCAGATTTAACAGATTTAACAGCCCAAGCCTTTGGTACTCTGCAGAAACACACGGCCACTGGCAGCAAGGAGAATGTTTTGCTGTAGATGATCTTCTGCAAGACTCAAGGGAAATGGGTGGTCAGCGGTGTGCAGTGTGGCTTTTTTCTTCTTCTTTTATTCTTTCATTTGGTTTTCTAGCATCATCCACTTCAGTAGCTGCAATGCGGAGTGGTGATTTGGGTGCCTAGTGAGGGGAGGCAGCAGAGAAGGCAGCAGAGCAATAGTGAGGCATGCTTAGACACTCTGTACCTGCATGGCAACAGTAGTGTTTCAGGTCTACAGCCTCAAGAGGTCTGTACTAAAGGTTGCCTCGTCCCAACTGCCATTAAGACCACAGAGCAGCTGCTGCCAACAAAGTCATCCTGGTGACAAGCAAATGCCATGATGTTACTTTCCTGACAGTAAGCCCCCTTCTCCCTCTGGACACGGAAGGCTGCTGATACATCAGATCTTAGTCTTCACAAGAGCTGCAGAACGTCCAGCCGAGACAGAGCTAGCAATTCAGACCATTGTACAGCCAGTGGAAAGGGGGATACAGTAATGCTTCATTCACTGACTTGGCTGTAACCTGGGTGGCAAGGGGTCCCAACCTGGCCAGGGCCATCCATTGGGAGCTGCAGTCACCCGCCTGGCTCTGGGTGTCAGGGAGCCACCGGGGTTGGAGTAGGTGGTAGCCAAGGCCAGTGGTACCAGTGGGGTGCATGAAGCAAACTCAGACTCTGTGCTGTGATTCAAAGCCTGAGGGGAGTAATGAAGCAACTTATGAGGAACAGCTGAGGGACCCAGTGGGGTTTAGTGTGGAGAAGAGAAGGCTCAGGGGGGACCTTATCGCTCTCTACAACTGCCTGACAGGAGGTTGCAGTGAGGTGGGGTCGGTCTCTGCTCCCAAGGAACAAGTAACAGGACAAGAGGAAATGGCCTCAAGCTGCACCACGGGAGGTTCAGGCTGGAGCTGAGGAACAATTCCTTCCCCAGAGGGTGCTCAGGCATTGGAACAGGCTGCCCAGGGCAGTGCTGGAGTCACCGTCCCTGCAAGTGTTCACACCCTGTGTAGACGAGGCCCTCAGTGACATGGGTTAGTGGTGGCCTTGGCAGTGCTGGGCAACGGTTGGACTGGATGAGCTTAAAGGTCTTTTCCAACCTGGTTGATTCCATGATTCTGTGAAGCAATACACAACTGATTCAAAAGGAGTGACACATACAGGTACGTTGTTTGCTTCCTTATGCTATGCCCAGCCTTTCATGTTGCGCAAACATGGCACAGTGGGTAAGTTTTTCTCTCTTTCTCTTCTTTCTACCTTTGGCTAAAGCCTTGCAAGTCTCTTAGACTTCAGCATGGCTTCATGAGTGGAAACAGCCCAATATAAGTAAGCATGTTTCACAGGCATTAAAAACAGACCCGCTGCACTGCTGGAGACTAGGACAGCCCCTGTGACCAAGCTGGGCTCCTTGCAGCGATGTTCCTCTGCCTTCCCTCCAGAAAACACCCCTTCTGCCTGCACCCAGAGCTGCTGAGGCTGTTCCCCATCACCCCTTCCCAAGCCACATCCCAGGGCTGCCGTCAGAGGTGCCTTGCTCTGAGCCTGGCCTCAGGAGCGGGGCATCTCCCCCTTGTACCTGCTGTCACACCAGCACTGCCAGCACAGTTTCCCTCTGGTTCAGCATTATTCCTGCAGCAACAGTGGAAATCCCACCCCACATGTAGTACACAAGTTCTTTAACATATGGCTTATAACAGTCTTGAAAAAAATGTTAAAAAATTGGGTGTGTATAGCTAAAATACACCAGTAGCAATGGAATTCTACAGAGAAGTACATCCCTGTTCTTCAAGTTGTTCCTGAGCCATAAAAATGAGTTCATGAACTTTCTGCAGAGGCAGAAGTTTTGCCAAGCTTCAGAGGGAAGACATGCAATTATTTTTCCCCAAAGTGGAATATGCTCCTTTGCCTTGATTGTCCTCTTTATTTTGTGACTGTAAGAATTGGTGAGAGAACAGCACCACCTCCTTCACACACATTTACTTAACAGACCACTTCCACAGCCTTAACATTAACTTATTAAATACATGGTGTGGTGTCTGCGGAGTTCTCTCAAGGACAGCCCCATTTTGCAGTATACCATCTGGAGGATACTTGTACATCTACACACAGTGAGACAAAGGAGGCACAGGGCAACACTTTGTTGGCAGCGAAACCTGCAAATCTGTTCTGCTTTAGCATTAAAAATAAGAAGTCAATTTGCTCGGTTTCAAGTGCCAACAACCCAGCTACTAAGAACCAAAGAGATGCTCTTTTCACGGCTGAATAATGGAGCATTTATGTTCTCCATGGAGCAGATGGAAAATTGATCTGTCACGTCCCTGCTGTCTGGCATATGAGAAATGCACTAGTGTTTGGTGCCTGGTAAGAGTGTTGCTATTAAGACAAATCAGAATTACATGTCAGACACAGAGATCAATGCAATCTCTTTGCTCGCAGAAAATACGTTTAAAGTCTCGCTTGTCTCTACCCTGTAGAAACAAAAGGACAAGTTCCCCACTCAGAAAACCCCAGACAGCTCCAGCTTGCTGTTGCCTCCCAGAGGATTATTTCTTCTCACACCCAGGGCACTCACTTTTGCTTATCCCACCCCTGCGTGAACTCCCAGGAAAACCATGGCCAGACTCTGCCCAGCAGCAAGCAATGCACCACCTAGCCAAATTAAGGAGCTGGATGGATTGCTCCTTCCCCTGGCTCTTGGGCAGCATGGGGAATACCCAGAGCTACAAACACACTGGCTCAAAGCCTGTTGTGGGCAACCACAGGCTGGGTAACAAATATCTCCACTTCCATCAAAGCCTCTTTGGCCAACATTGCTCCTGCCTGAGTGCTTCATGGTTGGTTGCTGCCCAGCCACCAGCACCACATCCTTTCCAACCAGCCTTCAAGCCAGTAAAACTGCATCAAATAAATAGGCATGGGGTCATGGCTTCACCATCAAGCACCATGGTCCTGCAGACCAGATGCCCTCACCCCAGCGCCCCAGCAGGGTGGCAGGAGAGGGGCTGCTGCAATGCCCCAGAAGGGACTCACCAGTCACTCGCCAGCACGACCTGTTGATAATGGGTAACCCACAGCAACAGTTTTGTTCCCTGCTATCCCTTCTGTCCAGAAGGGTGGTTTGGGATGGAACTAAAGGTAGCAAAAGCAGAGTGTAAATGCCAGGAGTTTTTTTCCCCCTAAAATACCTCCAGAACAGAGGAACCTACAGTGAAACTGTGATAAAGGGCCCAGAGCATGTGTTGGCAGCTCTTTGGAAAGAAGAAGCTGGAGAGGGAGAGAAAAAGACATCATAACCTCTTCCTCATTGTAAAAACAGACTTGGCTGCTAATTTTACCCCCAGCGCAACTCTGGATGAGGAGAAGGGCTGCTGCTTCAGCAACTGCTGTGGCAGCACTTCTAACTAATATCATCCTTTGCATGGCAAGTCCCACAAGCATTAATTCTGTGTGTCTACATAGATACCATAACCTGATCCTGCCTTGGCTGTAGTGGTACTTAGTATGTACATTTGAACTCATACAGTTATTTCAGGAGTGGGGGCCGGCTCTTAATTTGAGATGTTTCTGCTTCCCTAGACTGGGGTTATCACAGGGCTCATGGCCAGGACTGAGGGCAGAGATCAGGGGGGAACTGGAGATCATCAAGGAGTTGAGTGGACCGTGTGTGTTGTATCTGCCTTGTGAAACCCCTGGGGCATGAGTGGAAGCACTAGTCCCAGAAAATGACCCCAAATCAAGAGCGGGTTTTGCTTTAAAAGTAGAGTAAGAGTTTTCTTGAGGAGCTGTGCTTCTTCGGGCTCTGCAAAACTGAACTGGGCAAGAAAGTCCTACTGACTTTTCACTTTACCCATGTCCTGAAAGAGTCTGTTACCATGTGCAAAACTCCGCTAAGGCAGACAAAAAGTTGTTTCACCCCACACTGTCCATAATACTTCTGTGCTTTGGGCTAAGTCTACATCTTAATCATGACTTCCAGGATTTAGCTGTCCACCTCCGATGTGTGACTCCAAGGGTGTGCTCTGAGATTGATACCAGTCATAGTTAGGGAAGGAGAAACATTCTTAGATGTGCTTTAACTTCTTTTAAATACAAGGCTGCTCCATAAACCTGTTTGAAAAACTAAACCCCCTTCCTGCCAAAAAGAATTCCTATTTGGGATTTTTCTTCCTAGCCCAAATTGGAACAAGAGATTGGTTGAGGAAGCAGCTACCAGGTAAATTCCAGGTTAGGGGAACAGAAACTTGTTTTCTGACCTTTGCTGCCTGCGTGCAACCTAAAGCACAAACCAGCCTCTGAGAAACCTGGAGAACAACCTGTGCAGCCCAGAGGAGCAGCAGGAGTCTGAACAAAAATGTTTTGAAGGCAGGTGCCATCAGTGCATGCCTTATGGTAGGGGGCTTCTCTATACTATATTCCCTTGGTCCTTTCCAATGAAGATGAGGTTAACCTCGGTTTGCTTGTGTAAACAACAGGAACCCTCTCAAAGCGAGCTGTCCCACCTCCCTATGCCTGGGGACGAGGCTGCTGTAACACCCAGAGCGGGTGGTGTGTGTCCCGCCAGTGCCAACCTCGCCCTCCACTGACTGCAAAGGGAGCAGACAGCTCCTCCCAGCTACTCTGCCAAATGCCCAGCTTAAAGAAGAAATGAACTTATAAACATTGTGGACCTCCAGCTGGCAGAGGAACTCTAACCGAAAACCAGGATTGAACTAGAGCCGCTAATAATAACACTTCCCCATTTCTGTGTTAAAATCCTTTTTTTCCATGATCCAAGGCAAAGAACAACACTGCTAGAAAAATGACAGCTTCTGGAAAAGCTGTTGTTTCTGGCCATGAGTGAAATGAATGTTACATGCCTTGCTGAGTGCTCTTCACAAGGACAGGGATGACTTTAAACTGTAGGATGTTTTTCCTCTGTTCCTATTTGCCCTGACAACAGAAAGTAAGGTAATTTCCACGTTCCAGCCAACTTCTGCTCTCACTTGTATCATTATATATATACTGAAAGCAGTTGTATGATTTGTACTTCATGTGCTATGATAGCATGTTCTTAGCCTGTTGATTCAATCCCATCAATTTCTTATCTCCTTTGCACATATCTTTACTGAAAAGGAGCACAGGAGCTCTTATTTGTAGAGCAGAAAAAGGTAAAATACAATAAAGAAAAAAGACAGGTTTTAATCCCAGCAGTTCTTTACTGAATCTCAAGCAAGAAGGGAAAGATCCAGGTGCCTCAGGATCCCGCAAGGCTCCTTTATTAATCAGTGACCTGATGGAGGGCTTGTACAAACATAACATCAAAGCACATACTTAGTCCTGCTCCGCCATCCAGGAGGTCCGAGGTGACATGGGAACAATGAGACACCTCTGAGGGCAGGTGAGATCCTCCTTCGAGGTCTCACCTGCATGGAAGCACAGAGAGCAGCAGCACTGCTCAGCTCCCGGCAGCAAGCAGGAGGGTGAGCGACGCTCCCCAGCAGATAGCTGGCTGCAGCAGGGCTGTGAAGAGCAGAGTAGCATGGGGTGATGAGGGACAGGACATGTGCAGGTCAGAATGATTCCCAGGCAGAGGTACGGATCAGGGCTGAGGTCTTTGTGAGAAGGTCCCTGTGTCAGGGGCCAGCAGCAATTACGACAGAGACAAGGAGGAGCCCAGCAGCAGCCGGTGGGCAGTCATGTGGCCATAAGAGGAGAGCATAAGCAGTGAAGACAGTGGTTGGCACTGTCATCCCATCCATGGAGAACCTTTACTCTCTGCAAAGAGGCTCCTCTGGTCCCTTAGGAAAGATGCTATGGAGGGGTCAAACCTTCAGCCTGAGCTGAAAGGGGACATGATAGTGATCAATCTAACCCATAGAGAATCACAGGCTCGTTTGGGTTGGAAAGGACCTTAAGATCACCTAGTTCCAACCCCTTGCCACAGGCAGGGACACCTGACACTAGACCAGGTTGCTCTGAGCCCCATCCAACCTGGCCTTGAACACTGCCAGGGATGGGGCAGCCACAGCTTCTCCGGGCAACCTGTGCCAGCGCCTCAGCACCCTCACAGGGAAGAACTTCTGCCTTAGATCTAACCTGAACTTCCCCTGTTTCAGTTTGAAGCCACCACCCCTTGTCCTATCGCTACAGTCCCTGGTGAAGAGTCCCTCTCTTAGTCTCTACTAATCCACAGATATTAATCTCTATTAATCCATATATATTAATCCATATATATTAATCTATATATTGCTTAAGTGCCATCTGTATTGTCAGTAAAACCAGAGGATGACTGCCTCGGCAGGTACTTGTCCTGCAAGCCTGAAGATGGCAGCATGGGACAGACTGAGGGCCACAAGCACCATTTCCAGTGAGGACTGTGACTCTGGTGCCAAACGCGCCAGGGCCACTTGCTGTCACAGTGCTGAATCCCACACCTACCTCGCCTCCAAAACTGGGTGACCACATCCCAGTGGATAGATGGTCTCTGGCCTGTGCTGCCTGTGCAACATTCTGGCTGACCTGAACCACCTACCCCCATGGATGGAATTAAATGCCGGCAGCCAGCAGCGCTCCCTGGCAGCTCTCTGGTGTAGACATAACCCTCCCTTCCTCCAAAAGTCTTCTAAAGGCAGCGTGTCTTTTCCTGGCTGTAGCAGGCAGATTCTGCCTTCACTGATCCAAAAAAAGAAAATGTCACCAGCACAATTTTGGCCTGAGTCTTGGAGTTTCTTTCTTGCAACCATACTTCCAAAGAAATCAGTGGCAGGTCTCTCACTGGCTTCAGTCAAATCAGGATCCAAACAGGGTGCTGCAGGTAAGCCTTCATCCAGGATGTTAATTTAGACTTTGAACCACTGGTTGGAGCCATTACTCACTTTTCTATACCTGTTTTTTAGCTGAATTTCATAAAGAAATGAGGGTACTGTGACCATATATGTTCAGCTGATGGTATGTCATCTTCCAAGTCCCAATAACTTTTCATAGTGTTGGCCAGTTTCAAATCACCACCCAGTTGGGATTAAACTCCTACCTACAAACAGGTAGACAAGCAGAGGGCAGAACCTCTCAGAAGAGGGGTGTGGTGTGAGCTCTGTTCCTGCTGCACTCCTGAGAATCAATGCACCCTTGACCTTCACGTGGTAGAAGCTCAATAATTAACAGTCGTCACCAACCATATTCATAGAATCACAGAATGGTTTGGGTTGGAAAGGACTTTCAGATCATCCAGTTCCAACCCCCTGCCATGGGCAGGGACACCTCACACTAGACCAGGTTGCTCCAAGCCCCTGTGTCCAACCTGGCCTTGAACACTGCCAGGGATGGGGCAGCCACAGCTTCTCTGGGCACCCTGTGCCAGCGCCTCAGCACCCTCACAGGGAAGAACTTCTGCCTTAGATCCAACCTGAACTTCCCCTGTTTCAGTTTGAACCCATCACCCCTTGTCCTATCGCTACAGTCCCTGATGAAGAGTCCCTCTCCAGCATCCTTGTTTGGTTTGTATTGGTTTAGAAGCATCTTAGTTTCTGACTTCTTCAGTATTTAAGACCTCAATGTTGCTTTGAGGGTGAATCTTTAGCATGCAGCAGTTCATGCTCTAGTCATAAGAAGAAATGACTCCTTTCTCTCCCAAACCCAGGACAAATAAGGTAGTTTCACTGCTTCTTTTTGCCTCTTAAAACAGAAGCCTCCACAGCAGGAGTTTAGTTATTGGGTTGATTTTCATGAAGATTTTGGGTTGATTGTTGCAGCCTCTCAAAGTAGCTGCTGGAGAACAGTGCAAGATTTGCAGAGGCAAATGGATGAAGAATATTATCCACCCAATGCAGGTGATAATTACTCCTATGAAGACTCTTTTAATGAAAGTAATGTCTGTGAAATGGGCAACTATTTTGTATTTTACACCTATCTCTCTACTGTCCTCTACACTCTGGCATTTCTGCTCAGCCTGCTTGGAAACACCCTAGTGTTATGGATCCTACTAAAATACGAAAACCTCACATCTTTAACAAACGTCTTCATCATGAATCTCTGTGTCTCTGATTTAGTCTTCTCCTGCATGCTGCCTTTCTGGGCAGTGGACCAGGCCTTTGGGTGGATTTTTGGTGAGTTCCTTTGCAAGGCAGCAAATGCTGTTTTCTCCATTGGCTACTACAGCGGCGTTTTCTTTCTGACACTCATGACTATCCTGCGGTACTTGGCTGTAGTGAACCCACTTTCAACCTTGAGATCCCAGACACAGTGCTGTGGGTTTCTGGTGAGCTTGGCTGTTTGGACTGGTAGCACATTAATTGTGGTTCCTGAGGTTATCCACACCACAGTGCAAGAAAACTTGGGGGACAAGACCTGTGATTATGCTAATTGGAAATGGAAGAAGGTGGACATTTATCAAAGAAATGTACTCTTCCTGCTTTCCTTTGGGGCTATTGTATTCTGTTACTTCAAAATACTGATAATCCTGCTCAGAACAAGATCTCGCAGAAAGCACAGAACTGTGAAACTCATCCTCACCATTGTGTTGGCTTTTTTCCTGAGCTGGGCACCTTACAACATCCTCAGCTTTCTGACTACTTTTCCATCACCTACCTGTCAGTATGAAAAAGACTCCAACCTTGCCTTTCACATCAGCCGTAAAATTGCTTTCTTCCACTGCTGCCTCAACCCTGTGCTCTATGTCTTTGTTGGAGTCAAGTTCAAGAGGCATTTGTTCCGTTTATGCAATCAGTATTCACCCTGTGGCCACAAACAAGTCTCCAGCTCCAGGGTTTGCTCTCAAGGCAAATTCCACTATGAAGGTGCGTCCATCTACTGAAGCGAGACCTCACTCTTAGCACTTACCCTGGATGAGCTTTCCGATTCTAAAAGCCATAGATAATTTCTAATTCTTAGAGGCACTTCCCTGAGAAAGACACAGAAATATATTCTTTGCAAACATGCTGTGTATGGGAAGTCACAACAAAATGTATTTGCAGTGGGATGGGGAGCTGAGGGTGCTGAGCAATTACTTCATTGGCCTGTAAGTCTTATGTGTATGTTTTGTGCAGTGAGATGGATTTTCTCTCATGTAGAGTTCCTTTTTAAAAGCAAAAGACAAATACTCGCTTTTTCTTTGGGAGCTGAAACACCAGGTTTTAACATAAACAGTGTTGCATGTTGCTTTGTCACCTGACTTAGAATACTTGGATTGTATATAGCAATGGACACAAGCATTTCTGTAGCCTTTAATGATTTACAGTGTTTATTAGTGCTGAACTCACTGGTTCTCTCTTTTCGGACTCTCAGGATTAACTGGCCTGACAATAGCTACAAGAACTCTGAGTCTCTGAAGTTCTCAGTACAAATGTTCTTTTATCTGTTGGTATATATATATATAAGTAGCTTAGTGTAAAAGTAGTCTTTTGGATCTGAAATGGGAAGTTTGGGAGAGCTCTAGAAGGAACACAACCTGTTAAGCAGATACTTTACTAGGATAGTAGTTTTCCTCCTGTTATTGCAGGCACCTTCCTGTCTCTGAATACCCCTTCAGGAGGTTGCAGTGGATCAGCAGCCCATCTCCAGAGCAGCCCATGAGCATATTTGCCTCCAAACGCTCTCTCCCTCCTTTTCTCCTTTTGCCATGGAGCTGAGAAGAATCAAGCTTTCTAAGAAGGTTATAGCACAAGAACAAGTCAGTCCTGGTATCCCATTACTACAGTTATTGCCTAAAACTTAAAAAATTAAACAGGTTACTCATTAATCCCTCAGGCGAACTCACTTGTGTTCAGACAAGCCATGGAAAGGTAGAGGTTGTCATGTGTCTTCTTGTGGTGAAGACCAGCCTTTGGCTCTCGTCACCTGATAAGAGACATTTGAAATGTAAGTGGTTGCTTCTGTGCACTTCAAGAGACTTTGGACTAGAGACTCAATACCATCAATTATGAAGAGATAACCTACTGAAGGACTAATGAGTCCAAACTCTTCTTCTGTTCTGCTAAGCCAGGACCACTTCTGGGCACCAGCAAAGCTCTACAAGAGGAAAATGCTGTGACGAGGAGTGAAAGAAGGTCTCATGCACCTACATCATTTCAACAAACTGTCGTTCAACTCATTGCGCTAGAGCTACACTACACTGAAATCAATGTATTTTACACGTCTCTAAAAAAAAAGTCAAGAATTAACAGAAGCAATAAAATGAGAGATTGAAATATCCTGCTCTGTCCAGGTTTGAACAGGTTATTTAAATCTGTGTGTAGCTTGAGTGTGTTTTGTTACAGTAGGTCTGAACATGTAAAGGGAATGCTTAATATTACCCAGTTGTACTGCTACCTACCATAACCAAAGTAACTCAGAATGTGGAGATTTCCCCTTCTGATCTAATAAAGTGGTACTAATAAACATTCAGAAATTCAATGGAATACTACATTGTGACTATGGTTCTCTGCCTTTGACAACCACCTATTAAAGTTAAGGTATTTGAAGAAGTAATTGCGAATTTTCATAGATTCATTTAGCTTGGAAGAGACTTTTGGATGTCCTCCTCCACCCTGCTCCCAGCAGTTCTATCTTCCCAGTTAGACAAGGTTGCTCAGGGGCTTGTTTGGTCAAACTCTGACAATCTCCAAGATCAGGAATTGCATAACTCCTCTGTGCCCCTGTTCCAAAGCTTAACAACTCTCATGGTGGAATTTTTTCCTTCTACATGAACAAAATTTCCTTTGCTGCAACCTGGGGATGTTGCCTTTTCCTTGCCTTCTCTGTGTCCTTGCTGGCTCTTCCCAAACATTTTTGTCCTGCATCTGGCTGGTAATGGCTTCCAGGAGGATTTGCTCTGGATAAAACATAATGCTCAGGGGACCTTGAATCTTTAATTTCACTCCATCAATCAACTATTATGTGGTCTGAGCAAATGCAGAACTGAAAGAAAGAAGTCTGTAAAGTGAAAAAGGAGAAATTAATTGGGTTTGGAAACCACAGTCTATCTGGGGGAAGGGAGTGGTGTCAGACTGCGTGGTCAGAGTACTACAACTATTGTACAGTGCCAGGGGTGGCACCTCTAACTCTAGTTGCAAGTTACAGTTAAATGGACATGCTCTCGCTGCTCTGATTAAGTCCATACTAAATTCCACCGAGTGGGAATGTGAGGACAACAGCTTCTCCCACAAGTAGCTTAGCTGGATTGAGCCCTTCTCCTAAAGACAGCTTAGCTGTCTTTACAGCAAGTCAACACAAAGCTGAGCATCACTGCCACAGCCTGTCAGAGCTCCCACCTTCCGTGCAGCCATGGGAGCTTGTACCAGTAGGGAAAATCCCCACTGGTAAGAGGCAAGGCACCAAATTAATCCTTTCCACTGCTAATGCAAACTGTCTTAAATAAAATAAGCAAACTTAAAATTCACACATTTCAGAAAGCATCCTGTTCCTACTAAAATAAATGATAATTTCGCTTCTGATCATAATCAGAGCAAGAAACAGACTCATAAGTGGGTGCAATGAATTGGGCAAAGCACAGCATGCACTGCTTATTGCCAGAAGGATTTTTACTGGAAGTCAGGATATCTCCATCTGTAACTCGATATTTTGAAAATACCACCAGTGTTATTAAAATAATAAATAAAATTCTATTTTATCTTCTCCTTATGGTTACTCAGCAGTTTCAGATGCTCTTGCTCACCCAGTGTTTAAATAGGAAGGGCCTGTGCTAAATGGAGAGTTTCACTGATAAGGGAAGTTAAAAGAACATACACGTATCTTCAGTTTTACGTCAAAAGAACAGTGTAATATGGAAGATCCTGACTGGAGTGAAGCAATGAACTGAGAATGACAAAGGGAAGTACAGGGAGTGGAGTACTCTCTCCATAGACAGGAACTGCTGAGACACCAAATTCAAGATATTTCTGAGTCTGTTTCATTCCTCCAAACAATGCTGCCTTCTGAGGTCTAGTTCTGTTTCTTGGTGGTGACATCCTTCCAGCCATCTGAACCAGCTCTTAACCTCCTAAACCTCAGTATGCTCTTTATACATATGCCACACATCTCGATGTATATAAAAGACTGGTTCATTTAAACTGCACAGTCCAGAGTCTGCACCCTGGTTCTCCCATGCCATTGCTGCTCCAGCCGAACCAGCACCTAATCAGCCCAAAATCCTGGTACCTACTTTGTCCACACAAGAGTGAAATTCAGCCGGTTCTGAGCAGCGGTAGCTCCTAAACCTGATGTGCTCAGGTGGAAGTCAGTCTCAGAAGCTGATAGCTTCCAAAAATTAAAACTCTTGACCCTCTTTTGTTGCTAAGAAATGAGAATATATAGAGAATTCTAAGGAAGTTTTGGTCAGCTATGAGCATAACTGGAAACAGCACGTTTTTCTCAGAAGAAATTGTTGTCTGTATAAACAGGCAAGAATTCAATAATTAATGTTTCTGAAAGTAGCTTGTCACCACATAATTAAAAAGAGGAACACTCTGTTGTACTTGATTATTTTTGAGTGAGAAGTAAAACTGTGCAAAGACTTAATGAAAATACATTTAAAAAAAAAAAAAGCCATTGCAGTGAAATGCTGTGGGATTTGATTTATCATTATTTGCAACTGATGACCCTGCGGTTACTTTTGGAAGACACCCAGTTGTCTGCAGATCGATGGTAATTTGTTTTCAGCAGATGCTCTTGGCCCTGTACTGCATGACGCCCTGAAGAATGCAAAGAGAAGTCAGCCTGAAGGTCACTTCTGAACTATGCAAGACATCCCATCATGTTTCACAAGTCATGTACCCACAACATGCTTAGCCCTATAACCCGCACTTCTGAGGGCATCAAAATGCTTTTGAGCTATGTAAAACCATACATTAGATGAAGGTTAATCACCAAAACTTACGGTCACTTAGTCATCCTGAAGTTGAGGATATAAAAATGAGGATGATGGTGACATGTCAGTGACTACATACTACATATATTTCCTCATGAGCGTTGAAAATATGATGCTTTGACCTTATGGCTGCCTAAGTTTAAGTTTGTGACGCTAATATAGTCACAAGCATTGTGACAAGAATTGATGACAAACCGTTTGGTCACGAGTTTTATTTAAAACCATTTATTTACCAAAGCAACATGGAAAAAAACCAAAGGAACTGAGTTTTCAAGTACACTTCAAGTGCAAATCCAGCGCAGCCTATTCCAGCTGCTGTGAAAGAAATGACCTTTTAAAGAATCACATGCGTTATAGAGGGCTTAAAATTTGGAGAGTGGAAGTATCTTGCTTGTAGGAGCTGGTGTGGGAGTGTTAAGGAACACCATGCACTACATACTCCCTGCACCCCGCCTTAGGAAGGGGACCTCTTCCAGTTTCACACCCGCTTTCTCACAGTTTCTTACCATTTGTAGCCTTTATTAATCCCTACCTACGTCTTTCAGCTGTGGAAAGAGGATTTTCCTTTTCGTGAACAAGGGCAGAAAGGGGAAATCTGCTGTGCCCTGGATTAGCTGAGCCTGACTTCCACATTCACTTCAGTTGTCCATGCAAAGAGCTTGCTGAACTGATGCACAAAACTAACAAGGTAACCCAGAACAAACAAAACCCCAACAACAAACCCATGCTGAACTGTTTTAAGAGCAACAGTCGCTACTATACTAAAGTTACACTTCGTGACCGTGCTTGGGGGTAGCAGAAACACACACCCTTGAAAGCAACCCCCAAGCCCTGCGGCTGTGGGGAAAGGCGGCGATTTCCCCCACAAAGACATTTAAAACCCCTCTGCTTCCACCACGGTGCCTTTCCGCGGCCTCCCCGCTGAGGCGCCCGCCGCGGCCGGGCCGGCAGCGCACACCGCCCCGGGGGTGGGGAGGCACCTCCAGCGGCCTCACGGGAGTTGTAGTCGGCGGGGAGCGGCGCCGGAGCCGGAGCCTCACCCCGGGGCCGCCTCTCCGTGACATGGCGGCGGCTGCGCAGGTACCGTGCGACACCCCCCTCACACCCCGCTGAGGGAGCGCGGCGGGGCCGGAGGGAGGAAGGAAGGGAGAGAAGGGGGGAAGTAACTTCAGCTGCTTCCACTTGTTGCCGTTCGGAGCTGGGCTCCGAGGGGAGGAGCCCCGGCGGGACGGATGGAGGGGGGCAGAGAGTTGAGCTGTGGCCCCTCAGCGCCGGGGCGGCCGCGGCCCTGTGGCGGAGGGAGCGCGGGCTCGGCACGGCCGCCTCTGCCCGCGGTGCGGGGACCGGCTCCGCGCACAGCGGCCGGGGGGTGGCTCTGAGGGACGGGGAGCTGCCTGTCCCTAAGGGGGTGGCAGCCAGCACCCGGGCCCCGTCCCCTCAGGGGTCGTTGTGTCCGCCTGGTGAGCGGTGGCTTTAGGCCGACATAAACACTGTTTTGTCCCCTGCCATCTGCCCCGCTGTGCGCAGCAGCTGCAGGAGGAGCAGGCACCTGGGGCCCTGCTAGAAACCAAACTCCCGCCCGTGTCCGTGCCCTCACCCGCCATAAAGTGCTGACAGGCAAATATTTGCCGCAGCCCTAATCCCGCTCGCCCTTGTGTCGGCAAATCTCCGGCGGACAGACGGACAGGGAGAGTTCTGCTGGCACAGACGGGCCCGGTCTGTCTCCCGGAGCAGATGCTGGGGTTGCAGCCAGCCCTCCTCCTGTTTACGTTGATCCCGGTAATCCAGAGCCAGCAAGGAAGAGGGGGGAAAGCGAGGCTTTAGTGGAATGGTCATCTGCTGCCTTTGTGCTCTGGATTTTCCTCGGGCAGAGGTGCTGCGGTGGTGAGTCGGGCTGTGGAGGGGCTGTGCCATGTGTTGGACGCTGGTGAATCTGTTGCTGCCTGTTTTGGAGCTCAGGGCCCTGGTGTTTTTCTTCCCCGGGTGATTGCACGCAGCCTCCTGCTGATTTGGGCCTGTGCAAAGGTTTCCTTGGCCTATGGAGCTGGTCATGCTCCCAGTTCAGCCTCTCACTTGAAACCCAGTTACTTTTCAAGGGTAAACAAAGAGGGAGGAGGACCAGGCCTGTGGCTCTTCAGTGCTGAAGAGTGAAAGTGGGTGTTTGTTTTTATCCAGCTCTGACTTCACACATCCATGGAAGCAAGCTGGAATTAACCTTCCCGGGTAAAACACAGACTCTGTTTGCTGGCCACATGGTGACATGTTCTCTGGTTTTCTTATCCTTGGTTCTGACGTGATGTTGCAGGACATGCAGCAGAGGAGATAAACTGCCTTGCAGTGCTGCGTGTTATGTTTTCTGGATATTACTCTGTACAAGGCAATTTTCCAAAGTCTTCCAATGATCCTCATGGGAGTGCTTGAATTTAAAAAATGTTCCAGATGTTCCAAACGATGTTTCTGAACATTCATATTTAGAAGAGTGCGCTGGAGTTAAAAAGTTGTATTGAAGATATTATGGTGGAAAACAAGTGATAGTCGATTTTGCTCTTGTTGCAGTATATATATTTGACAGCGTTTGTTGTGAACATGGTTTCACTACTTCTTCTGAAAAGCCAGTTAGTTTTGGAGCCTGATTTTCATGTATAAAGTAGCCTTTTATGTACACCATCTGATAACAGTGAAAGCATGTATTGTATTTGCAGTCTCTCTTTCCATTGCTGCGTAAAAAGACATCCTGGAAGGCAGGGTCTTCTATGCCTTGGTTGGTAGGGGATCAAGACCTAAAGGAACAAACAGGGAAAGAAAGCTATTCAAAATGTGGGGAAAAGTATGTGTAAATACAGAAATGATCTGGTGGACTCAAGGAAAAGTAGTGCTGAGAACTGTTTTCAGTTTAGATTGTTACTTGTTTTTCTTAGTTGATCACATTTAAAATGAACAATTGCCTGTTTGTCAAATAAATGCCAAATCCTTCTGGTATTCCTTAGATGTTGTTGAGATGATTAAACTGGAGGGAACTGTAAGAGGCCTAAGTGTTTTTATTGTGACACATTCTTATTTATTTACATTACTGTGGTTTTATTTCTGTTTGGTTTTGCCAATGTAAGGAGACTTTTTAGCAGCTTGTATCTAGTCTACTTCATATTTTCATGTAGGAATTCCAGTTTGTCCAGGGAGTGGTTGCTGTTTGTGTCCAAAAATCCTATAATAGTAGTAATTTTGAATACTTTGCCCAAATGTTATCAGAAGAAGGCTTTGCAGTTTGTAACACTAGTAGAAGGAGCAGAACCTTTTATGTAGAGTATCTCAAACTCAGTGCTTGGCATAGCTCTGGGAAGCTATTGCTGCACAGGGCTTTGACTTGTACACCCCTTCCCTTTGGATTAGTAATTTTGTCCATCACAGTGTTCTGTGATTGTGGATGATAAAGTGATCTCAGCAAAGATATTTGTAAACAGTTAACCCCTGAGTGTGTCCACCATGACATTGAATTTACATCTCAGTGGTGAGTCTCAAATAGGCCTCTCTTCCAAAGGCTTTTAAATAGTTGGGATTTGTAACTGAAATTTCCCCTTTCCCCCAAAATGGTGACCTTCACTGGAAGACCCAGTAGAAAAGAGGGAGGGAGAAAATACTCCATACTTCCTGCTGCAAGAGGAAAGGAAACAGGATATTTTGCTGTTGGCTCTGGGGTAGCATGATTCACTCAGTGGCATGTCAGTTTGGGTTGTCTCAGCGTGGTTTTTGCTTAATGTGCTTCTCTCACCTCCTATTAGATCTACGCATACGTGCCCAAAACCTGTAATTTTCAGTATTGCTTGTTGCTAGTTCCCTGGGAACTTCGTGTGGGCTAGGGAGCTACTGCTGCTGTTGGCTGGATGGAGGACAGATGGAGTTCTACAGGTGAGCAAGTCTCAACATCCACCTGCCGAACTTCCCAAAACCATTAGTTGGAGGCAGCCTTTTCTTCTGAAAGCTCAGCTTGGAGGGGCAGTGTGGAACGGGAGATACAGAGGTAACAAAATCTTGCTAAGGAAAGCTTCCATTCAGACTTAGGATTAAATGGTGATTGCTTTTAACTATCCCAAAGCCCCAGAGGTGGCTGAGATGCTTTGGGCAGGCCAAGCTTGCTGAGGAAGTTAACAAACCTCAGAGACCAACTTTGGAGACGTGAAAACCGTGAGATTTGTTGAAGACTCCAAGCTTGTACAATGAGCGAGTATCGTGAACCACCAACGCTCCTTTGCAGCTGGAAGTCCTCTAGTGTTTCTGTTTCTGTAGGTGTCTATATAGTGCTCCTCAGAGTAGCATCTGAGCATCAAGTGCCTGGCTTGAAAACAGGCAAGAGATTTAAATAGTTGGGTGAGTTATGGAGAGGGAGAGCAGGTTTTGTGGCAGGGTGTCTGTAGGTGTCTACATGGTCCTCCTCAGAGTAGCATTTCAGCAGCAGGAGCCTGGCTTGAAGAACATGCAAGAGATTTGAATAGTTGGGTGAGTTATGGAGAGGAAGAGCAGTTTTTGTGGCAGGGCAGGTCCATAGGGACATGGGGAGAATGGCTTGGAAGAATGTGAATACAAACAGGGAAAAGCACTTTTAACTTTTGAATGAAATCTATCCTTTAAACTCATCATACAGGCACTGAGGCAGCAGGGTACGTTTTAGGGGAGTGAAATAGGATGGGAGCAACTGAGGAGAAGCAAGTCTCTGGGAGAGTTACAGTTAGGTGTTAGTAAACACAGTGTAGCATTCCTGACACAGGGTGAAGTATGGTGTGTCCTAAGGAAAAAGGGCAGATGTGTGTGTTAAAAGCGATACCAGTGCAATTCCTGCTATCAGAAGAGCTCTCTTCCCCTTGTGAACTGACTGCTTCCTCAAACAGACAACTTCTTTAGTCATGAGACAGGGCTGAGACAGGCTTGTCTTTGTGAGACACGTACAAGCTCATCCCTATGGTGGTGTAGGCAGGAAGTGCTTGTTTGAGTTCATGTTGTTCAGCAGTTATTGATGTGAGCAATATCAGACAAAGCACTGTATTTTTCCAGTCAGGAATTTGCGCTCCTGGTCTAACGCATCTGCCCTTAAGTCAGGTCTTAGAGTGGCGATCCAATTAGGGAAGTGCAGCATTAAAAAATGTTGTTAGGGTTGTCAGCTTTCCCCACCGAGGGTTAAATATTAACTTATCTCATGGAGTTCTTGTGCCACTTGTATACTTGATTCTGTTTTGAGCTTTTCCTAAGAACAGCTTGCAAATACAAGGAATAAAGGGGGAATTCAGGCCAAGTGTCCATAGAATAGAGAAGTTTGCTCAAAGATTATACAAAACTTTGCCAATTCTTTTGTGTCAGTCTCTCTTGTCAGGTTAGAGGTGAAAGCAGGATTTTGTATATGTCATTAGTTTGTGTTCTTATGCTGTTAAATGCAAATATGCCTAAAGCACAAGGGCCTCACCACAAAAGCGCTTTATTGTAGGGACCCCCTAACTAAAAGCATGCCACTTTTTCTGCCAGACATCTGCAAAATATGTGAGTGGCTTTGTGTACTTTGTCTAGTTGCTCTCTTTTGCTGAGCTATACTCTGTGAGTTTGTTCTTCTGGATGCATATTTTCTGCAGGATGTGTTTTAAAACTAAATGTTAGATTAGATCTAAGGAAGAAATTCTTCCCTGTGAGGGTGCTGAGGCGCTGGCACAGGTTGCCCAGAGAAGCTGTGGCTGCCCCATCCCTGGCAGTGTTCAAGGCCAGGTTGGACACAGGGGCTTGGAGCAACCTGCTCTAGTGGAAGGTGTCCCTGCCCGTGGCAGGGGTTGGAACTGGATGATCTTAAGGTCTTTTCCAACTCAAACCAGTCTGTGATTCTGCGATTCTAGGTTTATATGCCTGAACACTTCAAAACAAGGTTTGTGTCTATGAACGTGTGGAAATCCAGTCTAGGTTTGCAGTGTGGTCTTAGGTTTGAAGTGCTAAAAGAAAGAAAAAATATTCCTCCAAAACCTTAGTTTTGTAATTGAAATGTGAAGGTTTGTTGGCATCGAAAACGAAGGGGGAAGATTAATTCAGCAAGAAAATTTCACTTCTCGGAATGGAAACCTTGGCTGACATTCAGCCTATGCCTACATTTTGTTTTTAATGGTCCTATTTCATGTAGGCCAGTGTGTTTTTATCAGTCACGTATCTTTATACGCAGTGTTGAGCACAAAGGGTTGGGTTGCTCAGTAAAAGCATTCGTGTGTGCCTGACAGAAGAGTCGCGCTGCCTTTTTTGCAGTTCACCTCAGACCCTTATTTCCAGCAAACAGTTCTTTAGCTTTATGGATGTGCAGCTTTGTGGTGCAAAAGGAGAAAAGCTTTTCTCTTTATCCCATAGCTGTAGTTAATTCCACCGATGCTCTTATGTTTCCTGCAACAAGAAAGTACAAAGTGCTTTTCCCCAGACAATTACTGGAATGAAATAGTTTAACTGAACCAGTGGTGTTACAGTCCTGTGAAGCAGAGTAGGTTCTTTTTCCCCAGCTCCTTCTTCATCTTTGCTGTGAGGTTTGCATTCAGCGTTCTTTGTCGATGTTTCTTGTAACGTTGTGTGACCAGGTAGGTTGGTTTTTTCCACACGCTTTCCAGAAGTGTGCCTTGCAGTGTCTGCTTTTATGGGACAAATCAAGTTCACATCACCCATGAGAATAACACAGTTACAATTGTTGTGACTTGTGAATATAGGATTTGGCTCAGTATCCTCACTTGTCTGTTTTGTTTCAGAGTGTTAGCACAGGTATAGAATTGCAGGCACCAAATAGAGGTCTGGTGATAGCAGTGGGTGCCAAGTTATGAAGTGTCCTGGTTTTAAGTGGCTAGACCGGAGCAGTTAAGTCAATGTGAAGTATTTCTGTAAGCAGTAGAAAGTTGTGGCCTTGGTTTCCATTGAATTTGTTGTGCAGATATGATTTGAATCATAGAATCACAGAATAGTTTAGGTTGGAAAGGACCTCAAGATCATCCAGTTCCAACAGCCTGCCACGGGCAGGGACACCTCACACTAGAGCAGGTTGTTGCTCCAAGCCCCTGTGTCCAACCTGGCCTTGAACACTGCCAGGGATGGGGCAGCCACAGCTTCTCTGGGCACCCTGTGCCAGCGCCTCAGCACCTTCACAGGGAAGAACAACTGCCTTATATCTAACCTGAACTTGCCCTGTTTCAGTTTGAACCCATCACCCCTTGTCCTATCGCTACAGTCCCTGATGAAGAGTCCCTCTCCAGCATCCTTGTAGCCCCCTTCAGACACTGGAAGCTGCTCTGAGGTCTCCACGCAGCTTCTCTTCTCCAGGCTCAACAGCCCCAATGTTCTCAGCCTGTCTTCATACGGGAGGTGCTCCAGCCCCTGAGTATGCCGTATCATTTGATTTTGAACTGAGTTACACAAGTCTGCAGTGTGAGGCCTGCTCTTAGTATACACTGAAAATGCACTTGGGCGGGGGGTGGATTCTCTGATATCGGGCTATAACACAGGTCTTGCTGCAGCCTTTTTATCAATGAAGAGGAACCCTGCTCATGGACTTCCTCCAGCTTCCCGTTGTGATTGCGCATGGAGGAGTGTAGTATTTTGAACGCCTCTGCCTTCTGTCAAGGTTGGCCAAAACTGACCAATGAATTAAACAGAATGTAGCTGCTGGAGATGCAAATACACCTACAGAAACAGAAAGAGAAATGTTATGAAATCAGTTTAAAAGTGGGTCATTGCAGCTGCTCCACTAACCAATTTAATTACAGTCATTTTGTTTCCTGTTTTGGATGTGTCTCACTCCCCTTCGGGTCAGTCTTTTCTTTTTCTGTAAGTAAGTGGGCTGTTTCCTATCTGCTTCTTAAATCTCCAGGATATCCTCCTCTGTAAAGAAGATTGTCACCCCCACACCAGTACTTATGCCAGCAAGAAAGGGAGCAGCCACCTTCAGACACCAGCAGGCACGGGCCCAAGAGTGCAAGGAGGGACTGGTGGCATGCCCTGTCTTGCCTCCTCTGCCGTCTGGGTGCCAGGTCCTTAGTGTAACTGCACTGATGTCATTGCAGCTCTGCAGTTTCGTGCCAGTTAATGCCCTCCCCCTTAGTCAAATGCTATTGTATAAGAGGTAACGATGCATCATCTAAAAAGCTTTTGACCCACAGCTGGCCACTCGTGCCTGACACACGGGTGGTGCTGTTTTCACCTAGCAAATATTTACAGGCCTGCATAATAGGATAGGAAATGCTGGGGAGGAACAGGATTGTGCTCTAAAGAATCCTGGGCAAAATGTTCTGTGGTCAGGAAGGACTAGATCAGGTGTTTACAGAAGCTCTTCCTGTTTTGAAACCTCAGGAAACCAGTTAAGGTACATAGTCAGCTTTCTTTGCCATAGGATGTGAGAGCTCTGCACCTTTCCATGGGATGGACTGTGTTTTCAAGGAAGCCCTCTGGAAGGACCACAGAGGGGAGAAGTACCTTCCTTCCCATATTGCAGAGAAGGCGGGTAGAAAACGTTTCAGCACATTAAAGCGTCCCTGTCCATGGCAGGGGGTTGGAACTAGATGATCTTTAAGGTCCCTTCCAACCTAAACCAGTCTGTGATTCCATGATTCTTCTTGTGCAATTGCGCAGGTCTAAGGATCCCTTTCACCTCTGGGAAGAGAAGGGAGGAAATATGTATTTTATGGGTGGGAGCTGATGCAAGGGAGGGGGAAGCCGTGAGATCCTGCTCCCTGTACTGAGGAAAGGGGTGACTGGGAGCAGACAGGAGCTCAACTCCCAACTACCTTCTCCTCCAAGCTCTCTGTTCATGCCTGCAGTTGGCCTGTTCACTGTTTTCCTGGCATGCCCCTTGCATAGTCTTTGTGCCTCTGCAACCTTGAACTGGGGCTTGTTCCAGCCATTGGGAAGGATAGGCAGGATCCCCTGGTTGGTCCTTGCTCTTTTCTCCCTTTGTATATGGAAGGGCATTTTATTTGGCCACACGTTTTAGTTTTCCATTGCCCATATTGCACAGTCTTCTCACTGAAGCTCCTTCCTGTAACAGTTGCTAAACTGAACAAATATGGCTGATACTAATGTGCGTGCTTAGGCAAGGAAACATTGACTCACTGGGTTACATTCCTGCTTTTTTTCACTGGCACCCAAACTCAGCAAGGAAGTGTGGTGCTTTATATGACCACTCAGTAGAATCAAGATAGGAATTCTGGGTATGTAATATTGTTGCTTTAGGGTAAAAGTTTGTGTTTGGCACAACACAGGGTTGTGCTGTGCTGGCCTCCTCTCCCTGAAACAACCCAGTTGTGGGGATTTTGCAGGCCAAGACCCTTCCTCAGACACCTCATGGTCCATGAGACACTTGTGTCATAACAACTGCCATCAAAATACGGAAATAGAAACTAGCAGGTAACAAAACACAGGTATTAAGAGAAACATCGCACTAGTAAGATTAATTACAGCCTTTTCCTTTACTTCCCATGTTTCTATCTCTATGGCTTTGTTAAGGTTTGCTTTGTTTCAAAAGGAAAAGAATACAGGCTCACATCAGCATCATTTCCAAACAATACCTCGATACATAGGGCGGAAGGATTTGCATTTGATTGATTCAGACACCTACTTCAGCCACGCCAATATAGTTATTTTGGGAATGAAAGAAAGAGATGTAATAATTTGACCTAAATATGTTTGTACTTCAAAAGTTTGTAAGATTTTAATTACAACTTAATTTCATTGTTGTGAAGCTTGAATGATAACAAAAGCACAGAAGTATAACAGCAGATTTTCTGAAGATTCAGTACTTTGTTTGAAAATCTGTCTGTACCATTGTAGGCAGAATGCAGAATTCTGAACAACCCCTCCACAGGATGCTCAGTAACTTCCTTATGCAGCTTCTCTGTGGCTTTTTTGGAACAAATGTCCCCAGGTTAGTATTTGGAAGTTTGGGTCCCCAGGCATGGTTGTTTCAGTAAAGCGTTTGTGGCTTTGGGTTAATCTTAATTCATTGAATTTAACTAAGGAAAGATTTTCTATGAGTGCTAGGTATAGAATAGAGTCATAGAATGGTTTGGGTTGGAAAGGACCTTAAGATCATCCAGTTCCAACCCCCTGCCATGGTAGAACTCGCTTGTCATTGTTCTAAGCAAGGGAAGTGGTGCAAAGGTATATTTATCCAGCCAGGGATGCTGCTACAGAGCTTAAAATAGAGTGGTATCCTCTTACATGTGTTGGGAACAGTGGGTTCTGAGGAGGGGATGTTTCTCATGCTGAAACCAGTACTAATTCTTTAAGTAGCTCTTATGAGTTACAAATATGCTTCAATGCCAGAGAATCAAACATACATCGTTTTTTGACTCCTTGGCCTGTGCCTAGTCTGTGTCTTGAAATCATCTCTCTGAAATGGAAAAGGCGTTGTACCTTTTTACTTTGCATCCTGTGGGGAAGATCTGGCAGAGGGTTTGAGAGGGAAAGTCCCGTGTCATCAGAACCACCCTCAGGGTCACAAGGTGAATGGCATGAGATGCCAGCCTGCGCTGAGCTGTCAGACCAAGTGTGTTGTAACTCCAGCAAGGGAAAATTGCTCTCTGAGGTTTGCTGAGGAGCTTCGAAAGATCTAACTGAAGAAATAGCTGAAATGGAAAGTGAAATCTAGAAGGAAATAGAAAGGAGGTTCCAGGAAAAGAGTTGGCCTCATGGGAATTCATTACTAAACAGGATTTAAAATGCCAAAGCACCTCTCTTCTGCTCATTTGAGATTATAAAGACTTTTGTTTTAATTTTGACTTTTACAGAATTGCAGGTGTCACAGAGAAGAATAATCTTCATTAGCCCAGTGGTCATCAAGGACATGAACTCTGCTGTTTTTACCTAGATGGATGAGAAGGTCAACAGCCCAGAAGGGGAGCTCCTTTGGTGTTCAGGATGGCAGCAAGTGGTGGCGAAAGCCAGTTGCAGCGGATTATCAGGGACTTGCAAGGTACAGTGCCACACTCTCAGCTTCATTCTGTAGGCTGGAATGCATCCTCTCTGTTTGGAAACAGAGAGTAGGAGTTGTTTGTCACTTGTGTAACTCTTGTGCAGCAATTGTACCAACATCGTTCAAGGTGTGTGATGTGCTCAGTAGAGATGTGGCTGATGTTTCTCATGAGAGATGTGCTGTACCTCCTGCAGCAACCTAAATTCTTAAATCCTGCAAATTTAAACATGCAAGATGAGAAATAAGTTTTACCATTAAAAAAAGAAGTGTCTTTGGGGTGTGTGGTGTGAGCTAGGACTTTGTTGGCTATGCTGTTACAAAACTTCATATGACATAAGGAGAAGGCCTGATTTTTAAATCCTCCCTTGGTGGGAAGCTAGTGAGGAGCTGCTGCTAATGTGGGAAGGGTAAAAAAGAAGAGGCCAAACCAAACTTGGAACGGAGACACGGAGGAAGAGTGCTGAGTATTGGTTCTGCTGTTCTTGGAACATGCTTTCTGTGCACCTGACTTGACCTCCACTACCAGTAGCCAACTTAATTTTCCATAGCTCTGTTGCAAGCAATCAGAGATTCATAACTGTTTTGCTTGCTCTGTCTCTGTCCTAACCAGCTGTCTATACCAAGATCCAGATATTTCTCCTTTTAATTTTTGTTAAATGTAAGGTGCGATATGCACCAAAGCTGGGAATCTTGATCTTCCTGTAACATAAAAAAAGAGATACGTGCCTGCTAACAAGGAGAGATTTTACTTCATGAAGGGGATCAAGTGGGACTGGGAGCTAAGGCTCACTCAGACACCTGAAAAAATTAAAAAACCTAGTGGAAAGCAAGCTCAAAATCAGTAATTTCTGATGCTAAGAAATACACCCTTCTGGGGGCAGAGTGCCCAGGAAGACAACAGAGTTTGCTTTGGCTTGAGATTTCCTCACCCACTAAGGGTGTAGGTTTTAGGGAAGAGCAGTTGCTCTCTGCTTATTTTAGTGTAAATTATTTTCCCCATTTCTGTTTGTAACCAGCACAAGCTGAACCTTCCTGAATAAAGCATGGAGAAGGTAAATGTGCTGACTGAGAGACTGTTCTTGTGTTACTGATCCCCTCTAGCAGATGACATGCTTTGTCCTTTCTAATCAGAATCCTCTTTGTCCTGTGGTACTACCTTAATGTGCACATGAGACAGCAAAAAGTTCTTTCTCTTCCCTCTGCTGAAGAACCAGTTAGCAACTGTCTGTTACTCGTTTTTGCTAAGTGTCAGAAGGAGGTTTTGCTCTTTTTAAGAAGAATTAGCCTGTGCAACAGGTTGCTGTAACTTGAGCTCTGTGGTTTTTAACGGTCATCTTACATTGCAAACATATCAGGGAGCTTTTTGCACTGTCCTTAAGACATTTTGACTGAAAGAAGCTGAATACACATGTAATGTCCGTGCAGAAAAGTCAGTTACTTAGTCGTTTATGGATTCAGTGCTATATATCTGTTGCAGTAGTTAACCATTTTGGTGTCTTGTTTTCAAGATGCTGTGACTGAATTAAGTAAAGAATTTAAAGAAGGAGAACCAATCACAGATGACAGTGTCAACTTGCAAAAATTCTCCTACAAGCTCGAGTACCTTCTACAGGTAAAAAGCGATGTGTGTCATGTGTAATCCACCAGCAAAGCTAGGCCTTGCTTTCTCTTCTTGCCACTTCAGGATGTGGGATTTAACTCAAATAATCATAAATATCCAATTGTAAGAACTGAAATATGTGCTGCTTATTGTATTTATTTCAAGTGACAGTAACTAACTGTGATCAAAAGGCAGTGCTGGCAGTTTGACTGAAGAATGTAAGGCATTTTTTTATTGATCCGAAAGATTTGAGTTTAAAGATATATCCTGCTAAATTATCACGGGAAAGCTGTGGTAATGAGATCTTGACAACATTTTAATGCAAAAGAAATATTAGTGAGGTGTTCACAGTGCAAATATAGTGCTGTGAGTAACTGACAGAATTTGTAGCAACTTCACTTCAGAGATTCATTTGAATTGTATGGAAGGCTTAACACAAAAGATTGATTTTTCATCTGGAATGCTGCTTTTTGTCCAGCCTCAGAATTTAAGTAAAAAGAGGACACTGCTAGGCAAACTGAAACCAAGTTTGCATGTGTTTGTGTCTACACATACTGTATCCATGTCACTGATTGCAACAAAGACATGATAATCTAGCCTTAATTGCAACAAAGACATGATAATCTAGCCTTAATTGCAACAAAGACATGATAATATAGCCTTAATCTAGGCAAAGGGAGTTTTAATTGGGTTGCAGAGGCTTCAGCAGAAGCTCTTCAGCTTTCCTTTGGGATTTGAATGGTCCAAGCTGCAGTCCATGCCCTCACTGCGTTGCTGCTCTGAAGGTGATTTAGATAGAGCAGGTTTTTCTGGTACATACATGTGTGCTGTTGCCGCACTTGATTCCAGGTCTCTCAGCAACTGATTGTTGCTCTTAGACAGCTGCTGAATCTGCTGCAAATCTTTGTTTCAGCAGTTTTGGATAAATGTCTGTGTTTTAACTACACCCAGAACATTATTATCTGTTACTGTCTGTAAAGTAGCTTGTGGATCTGCAGGATTCTATCACTGTCTCTTTCCTTTGTGGATACATTAGCTAAATCAAAGAGGAGACACGAAAGCACATGTTGCTGGGAGAGGAAGAGAATTCCAAGTACCTAAATAGAACTATATTTGTATTTATGTTTTGCTCATTGCATTTTGTTTTCCTTGTTTAAGTTTGACCAGAAAGAAAAGAACTCACTGCTGGGGAACAGAAAAGACTACTGGGACTATTTCTGTGACTGTCTAGCAAAAGTCAAGGGAGCTAATGATGGAATCCGCTTCGTCAAGTCTATTACAGAAGTGAGTATATCAGTTTAGCATCATAATATATGGTTTAAGTTTTGCTGTGTCTTTGAGAGCAGTAGAAACCAGAAGAAAATACACTGCTTTTAACATACAGCCAAAAAAGTTGGGAATTTTTATGTTTATTTTTAATTCTCATGTAAAGCAGTGTGAGCAGCAGGTTGAAGGAATGATCCTGCCCCTCTGCTCTGCTCTCATGAGACCCCGCTTGCAGCACTGTGTGCAGTGCTGGTGTCCTCAACATCAGAAGGACATGGAGCTGTTGGAGCAAGTCCAGAGGAGGCCACGAGGATGATCAGGGGCTGGAGCACCTCCCATATGAAGGCAGGCTGAGAACATTGGGGCTGTTGAGCCTGGAGAAGAGAAGCTGCGTGGAGACCTCAGAGCAGCTTCCAGTGTCTGAAGGGGGCTACAAGGATGCTGGAGAGGGACTCTTCATCAGGGACTGTAGCGATAGGACAAGGGGTGATGGGTTCAAACTGAAACAGGAGAAGTTCAGGTTAGATCTAAGGCAGAAGTTCTTCCCTGTGGGGGTGCTGAGGCGCTGGCACAGGGTGCCCAGAGAAGCTGTGGCTGCCCCATCCCTGGCAGTGTTCAAGGTTGCACAGAGCCTTGGGTGACATGCTCTAGTGTGAGGTGTCCCCGCCCACGGCAGGGGGTTGGAACTGGATGATCTTAAGGTCCTTTCCAACCCATTCTATGATTCTATAAAAATGCCAAGTTACTCTTCTTACTAGGGCACTAAATTATATAGGATGGGATAGTCTGACTCTTACTTTATTTTGAAGACTACTTACACAAGTTATGGTCCTGTTTGTCTCTGATTGTGCCTTGCCTTTTCATAAACTTAATGCCATTTTCTCTTAAAAGGAATGAAAAATTAAGTCAAGGGTAGAGCCTACCATCCTCAGCATAGCTTACAGCAGGACTTGGTGCTAAGTGTGAGAGGAAAGATTCACCATATTTGACATTTTTAAAGACTTTTTCAGCTGGTCAGTAGAGTTGAGGAGGACTGGCTGAGAGCAGCACTTCATCTTCTGTCTTAATTTTGTTGCTCCATGTCAAATAGTGTGATATAATGGCTCAGGGTGGTTGTCATTGTTCCCTTGGGTAAGGTGTCATGAACAGGACGAAAAGCTTTATTTTTATTAGATATAAAGCTTAATCTTGTAACAGCCATGTCTTCAGTGTGATGAGTGGGTGAAATAAGTGCTGTGAGAAGCTTTCTGTGCTGATCCTGTCTGAGTCTTTAGAACCATTGGTGGGTGTAAGAGGCCCTGGTGTGGTGGTGCAGCTGGTGGTGTGCTGATGCTCGGTTCTGTTACCTGTGAGCAGTGCTAACTTGTACTGGCAAGTTACTATTTACAGATTTCCCTACTCTCTTAGCAATTCCTTCACAGCAGCTCCAGATGTTTGCTTTTTCACCTGAAAGAGAGCCATGATACTCTAGCAGAGGCACACTCTGTGTTCCCTACCTCACTTACTTCTCTTAGCAGCTTAGGCGATATTGAATATTCCTGTTTTGAGGCAAATTAGCTAAGGGCGGGCTCCAGTTTCTTTTACCTCTTGGAAGAGAAACAGGGGAGCACCATGAAAATGGGGTTTGACTTTCCCACTACTTCCAGGAAAACTGGAGAAGTAAGGACAGTGACTGCTGCTGCAGGAAAGATCCTCTGACTGTAGATACTGGCCCCTAATTTCTCAGGAACAGTGGCCAATCTGATTTCTCTGCAAAGGTGACTGCTGTAGCCTTCAACAGTCTGTTGCCTATGATATCCCCTGCATATTACCACATAGAGTCATAGAATGGGTTAGAAAGGACCTTGAGATCATCCAGTTCCCACCCCCTGCCATGGGGAAGGACACCTCACACTAGACCGTGTCACCCAAGGCTCTGTCCAGCCTGGCCTTGAACACTGCCAGGGATGAAGGCTGCTCTGCTCTTTGATCCTTCTTCAGTACCTCTGGCTGTTTAATGGTTAGCATGATATGAGAAATTCTTGTTTGACACAAGGGTATTTTCCATTTCAGTGTATGTGCAGCCACAGAAACTAGTTTGTGGAAGACTTCTTTTAACTTTATTAGCTTGTGGTCTAGGAATATGAATTCCCAGAAAAAGCAGTCAGCCATTTCAGATAACTGAGCTGGCAGACTCAGGTCCAGAAATGAAATGACAGATGAGAGGAAAACATATTGGTTGTTCCCCTTCATTACAGGTGGAAATCAGCAGCCAATTTTTGAACCTAGCTGGATAGAATGTAAAGGTTTCCAAATGTCATTCATTTGCTCTCTGAACAGTACGTGTTGACTTTCAAAGATGGAAGTGCACAAGGAGGAAAGAGTAATGGAAGTTGCTTTTTAAGATTGGTCAGACGTTTAAAAGCATAATGCCTCTTCTTGTGCTTTGCCTGCAGCACTTCTAGTATTAGGGTGCATGATATGCTAAAGAGGTGGAGCAAGGGAGCAAATAGGAATACCCTGGAATCTGTCCATCTGTGAATTAAACAAAGAGCCTTGTCCTTGATGGCATTAGGTGAGCAGTGAGTTCTGGTCCTTCCCCTCTCAAAGGTGATTACACTGAATACACATCTTTCATGTCTTTACAGCAATACATTGCACCTTAACTACTGTGCTTGCAGTCAGCATGGATAGACTGGCAATACCAGGCACTGCTTGCCTCCCTGTATTCTAGCAGGGCTCTAGCAGGTTTTGTTTCCTGGTCAAATAGTCTCTGGCTACTTGTAGCTGCATATATGTAAATATTTTCCTCAACTTCTCATCAAGTACATTTGCTCCATGCTTAAGAAAGGCCATTTAAATCCATAAACCAATGGGAGTAAGGATAAGATTAATTCAGTGGCGTCCAGTGGCGTTTTCTTTTGACTATTCTTGAGATATTCACTAAATATGCCTAGTTAGGCAACCCACTTGTAAGCTTCTGTGCACAGGGCAGGGATAGCATCTGCTAGAAGAAATATTCACACATCTACAGGGTGAATGAGGGTGAAAACCAGTTGGCAAATTAAATGTTGTTTCTGGGGTACTTAGCCTTTGGGGCACATGTTATTTCACGCTTTGTGTCCTTTAGAATTCAAACCAAAAAGCAGTTAAAGGTGTTGTTGCCTTTGCTCCACATTTCCCTGTTCCATTTATAAAGAACATTTTTGTATATAGTGGATTAGTGAGTTGAATGAGGAGCCTGGGTCTTACCTGAGTGCAGAAGCCCAGTAACAGCAAAATCAAGGAAACTGAGAGTTAAGGAATTGCTCTCACCACAGTGGAATACTGATCAAGCAGGAGAGAAAGATTGTGTGGCCTTTGAGCCTTCTTTCACGCTAACTCTTCAATCAACATTCACAGTAACCTACTAACTTGTGCCTCAGCCCCTCTAATGTTGGATTCCCTTTCTGAGTCTTGAATATATTTGGTTTGTTAGTTGGATGAGCAGTTTGGTTGGGAGCATGGCTGGCTGGTGAGAGATTATTTCATCACTATCATTTTCCATTCCTAAATTGATCAGTGACTTTGATGGATAGGAGAAATAAAACACTACTGTTTAGTGTTTCACTATTTTGCAGGGCAGCAAATTGTTCAGATGTAAAAGACAAAACAAAACCTCAATTCCCCAAGTCAAGAGCTATAACAAAATTTAATACTGAGTTTTGTGATGCCCTTTATGTTGATTTAACAGCTGTCTTCATGAAAAGATCCATTAATTTTGGTCAGGCAGCTGCTCTTGGTCTGAAGTAAGAATTAGGTTTTTATTAACTTAATGGCTTAAGTATTAAGAAAGGGTTAATGGGTCTGTGAGGATGTATATTTCTGTATGTGTGCATCTTTGTTCTATGACTAGAGCTGCCCTAAAGCTCTTCCAGCTGTGGCCAGGCACATCCCAAGTAACCCAAGCAGTCACTTCTGGCTTTGCTGGGCACATTGGGATTTTGCCTTGTGTTGGGAATTGTCCTTAGCATAGTCTGTATTCATGTACTCAGTATATTAAATAAATCATTGGTCCTGTGATGTCTTTTACACTATTATAAAGTGGACATCAGCCAGCTGTAGGTACACATTCATCATTCAAAAAGGATTCCACCCAGTGACAGTGTTGGGAGAAAGTGTCTCTCAGTTCTTACTGCTTCCTTTACAACTAGTGGCTTATTGTGAGTGGTTTTGTGTTGATATGTAGAGTGTTCTGGCCATGTCTCTACATGATTGCAGATGGTACTTAGATTTTTCTTTTCTTGTTGCTTCTCCCTTCCAGCTACGAACATCTCTTGGAAAAGGAAGAGCATTTCTTCGTTACTCCCTGGTGCACCAAAGGCTAGCAGACACCTTGCAGCAATGTTTCATGAATACCAAAGTCACCAGGTGAATAGCAAAGTACCTTGTTCACTGTTGGGTGTTTGCTCAGTGTGATCAAGCAACATCACAAAGTAGCTATTGAAAGGAATTGAAACCCTTCCAAATGGTTGGCTTAGAGAGCTGGTAATAGGATAGGAAGGATAACAGACCTTTTGGCCTGGCTCACTGGTTCATACCTATTTTAGGCTGGTAAAGATTGAAAGTTGTTACAGCTAAATGTCTGTGGAGTGGGAGGTGCTGATGCTTCTATCCGTTGGTTTCAAAGGTGACATTTTTAGAAGCATTGAAGATCCTGGGTTTGATCTTCTGTGCTGGACATTATAAAGGAGCGTTAATTTGGATGTGTTGCTCAAAGCCCCAGAAAGCATTTCCGTGTGTCTCTGGGTTGTCACACAGAGGAACAGCTTGCCCCTGGCCAAGGAACACCAAAGATAGTTTGTAGTTGCTTGAGGGGGGCACTGTTATGGCTTTGAGAAAAAGCCATTTATTTACACAGTGTATTTAATTCTGATTGCTGCTTTCTGTCCCTCATTTCTGATGTTTTGAACGTGTGCTTTAGGTATTTCCTGTGTGATTATCCAGTGTATAGCAAATATTTTGTCTTGCTGGTGTTTTGCCCAAGCACTAGATCAAAAAATACCTTGTGCAGGGGCTCCTCTAAAGACATTTCAGTGGACTTCATTTAAACTGTTTAATTTCATTCTTATCAAGGGGATGGGATGTTTCAGTTTGTGTTTAGAATAGTGTATCATAATTTTTCTGGGATGGAGTGAAAATGATGTTGTGGGGCTTTTTGAAAGTGAAATTGCTGATTCTTTTTTACTTGTGAATTAATTTTATGACTATTACTTACTTTATTTTTGTGTCTGTTTGTTTTCAAGTGACTGGTACTATGCAAGAAGTCCATTTCTCAATTCCAGGATGAGTTCTGACATTGTGGGTCAACTCTATGAGCTCACTGACGTTCAGTTTGACTTGGCATCAAGAGGCTATGATTTAGATGCTGCATGGCCAGCATTTGCCAGGTAAGATAGAATCACTTTGTCATTTAGTATTAACAGGGCCATAAAATGTAACATAAAATGCTGCATAGTCTGACAAAGCTTATGCTTTTGAAGGTAGGAATATTTGTGTTAGAGCAGTATCCGCTTTCTTCATGTAATTAGTCTATGACCAAATTGGCCTTTTTTTCTTTCAATATACTGTGTACCAGAGATCAGAGTTGATGCTCTGTAGTGGAGTACTTCCAATAAGGGCAGTTTAGGCCACATCCCAAGCTATTCTCATCTTCACAGGCACAAGAACAAATATTCTTAGCTCCTTCTGTTTTAAGAGCTGAGACATGCAGTGACTGAAAAACCAAGCAGTGTGCTTCACTTGTAGCAATGGTAGAGGTGACAGTATGTGGTCCCTTGCAGCCTGATCCCACTTCAAAGAGAGGGATAACTTCTAGGTCTAATCCACATCCGTTTTCGAGGTCTGCATGCTGCCACCACCTGGTTGAGCTGCCACCAAACAGCAATACAGTTGCTTAGAGCAAAGCTGCATTGTGGTTCTTGTGGATGTGGGAAGTCATGGCTGCCAACCCCATAAGCTTTTTTGATATCCCTAGTTTGTTTTCCATCAACTTCAGTGGTTGTTGGCCCCATAACAGCAGGTGCTGTTATGTCTTTTAGTATATGGTAGTTCCAACTCAACAAGTCTTACATGTGAGAGTAGGAAGACATGCATGCATGTGCTTAGACTTCTCTTATAGCTTGTTTCTCTGTGTGATCAACAGGAGGACACTGTCCTCGCTTGGATCTTCTGCATATTTATGGAAGCCCCCAAGTCGCAGTTCCAGCGTGAGCAGTTTAGTGAGCAATTATTTGCAGGTAAGCAAATTACAAAGAAATGTTTATGTGACATGGTAGATCTTTAATTAATGGCATCATTCCTGAAAGCTTAATAGTTTTATGGTGCTTATGACTCAAGTAATGGTAAACTACAAAAAAGAGTTCTTAGTTAAAAGTAAAGGGAATTGTCCAGTAGCTTATTCAACTGAACATGCAGATCTTGTATCTGCCTGCAGACAGAATCATAAAATCAACTAGGTTGGAAAAGACCTTTAAGATCATCAAGTCCAACCATTACCCCACAACTGCCAAGAACACCACTAAACCAAGTCACTGAGTGCCTCATCTACACGTTTTTACTTTTATCTTTTGTGAAAACAAGCCCCATTTCCTGGAAGTTGGTATCTTGTAGTGCTGTGAATACAACATACAACATCACTGTGCATTAAAAACCTGAATTTGCTCTCATCTGAGCACACCATTTAAATGCATGTTTTATACTTCTTAAACTTTCTGGTTTTTCCCCTTTTGTTCATTTAGGCCCAGGAGTTCCCCTCCAGCCCTGATGCAAATAGCTCACTAAATGTTGAACACCTTGAGGGCTTTGAAGAGATGCGTGTAGAACTGGACCAGGCTGAGTTGAGGCAGAGGGAACTTCAAGATCGTATTCACCAGCTAGAAATGGAAAACCAGGAGCTCCAGGCAGCTGTCAGCCTTCAGAAAGAACAAGTGCAGGTAGAAAAGGAGAAGAGCAATAACTACAGTGAGGAGAACTCCCGGCTGACAAAGATGATCACAGAGTTACAGAAGCAGTGTGAGGTCTCGCACTCCACTCAGAGCACTGTTCATGACCTGCAGAAGTGCCTGCAGTCACTGGAGCTGAATGCAGTGGAGCAGCAGAAGGAATATTCAACAAAACTGGAGCAGCTCGTGGCCAGCAAGGAAGATTGCGCCTCAAAACTGCAGGTGTTGAATCAGGAGCTGGAGGCTTCTAAGGCTTTGGTTGCTATGAAGGATCATTGCATCGATGAGCTCAAAGCCAAGCTGAGTTCCACAGAACAGAAGAACCTCAACCTCCTTGCAGAAATTGATGCTGCCTTGGAGGACGAGGGACAACAAGCCACAGCCCACTGTGATTCTGCCCTACAGGTACAGGCACTGTTAGAGAAGCTTCAGGAATCAGAAAAGGAAAAGGCAGACATGCAAAGACTCAATGATGAACAAGTGTCTCAGCTGAAAGCAGCAAGGGAGGAGGTGCAGCTGAAAGAAGAGGCACAGAAGGAACTGGAATCTAGATACAATCGCCTCACCACTGACTCCAAAGAAGAGAGTGAAAAGCTACTTGGGAGGCTGGAAACCATGGCAAAGGAAACGGAAACACTTCAGAAGGCCCTGACCCTGAAAGAAAAGGAGGTGGCTGAGCTCCAGACCCAGGTAATGGGGTCGCTGGCTCAGGTGGGGTCATTGGAAAAAAATCTTGAGGAAGCAAGGAAAGAAAAAGAGAAACTTGAGGAGGAGTATGGTAGGAAGGAAGGAGCACTGAAGCAGGAAGCCCAGTCACAAGCAGAACAACTTGAACTGCAGGACGGTCACTTAGCAAAGGTGAGTCAGACTGTGTGTAGCCTTGAGGAGCAAAACCGGAATCTCTTGTGTGAGAAGGAGCATCTCAGCCAGAAGGTCAAGGAGCTGGAGGAGCAGATGGAGCATCAAAACTCTGCAGTGAGTGAAATGGATGAGGAGGGCAGGAAGCTGAAAGCAGAGAATGTGGATTTGCAGCAGTCCAAGAAGAAGATGGAAGGGAAGCTGAAAAATTTGGAAGATTCTAAAGCTTCCCTGGAAGCCGAGGTAGCCAGGCTAAGAGCCTCTGAGAAACAGCTTCAGAGTGAGATAGATGATGCCCTGGTGTCAGTTGATGAAAAAGAGAAGAAGCTCCGGAGTGAGAACAAACAGCTGGATGAAGACTTGCAGAATGCCAAGAGGCAAAGTCAAATCCTGGAGGAGAGATTAGAGGCTCTGCACACAGACTATGAAGAGCTAAAGCAAAGAGAAGAGACTACCAAGGAGTCTTATGCCTCACTTGAAGGACAGCTGAAAAGTGCCAAACAGCATAGTTTACAAATGGAAAAAAGCTTGGGCACCTTGAAGGAAAGCAAAGAGTGTCTCCAGACACAGCTCTCAGAGCAGGAACTAAAACTGCAAGACATGGAGAGCCAGTGTGAGCAGCTAAGAGCAGAAGCTGAAAGACACAGGAAGAAGGCAGAGACTCTTGAGGCAGAAAAGCTCAGTGTTGAAAAGACGTGCCTTCATCAGACAAAGCTTATTGAATCCCTCACATCAGAAAAGGAATCCGTGGAAAAACACCAACTACAGCAGGCAGCTTCTCAGGAGAAGGAGGCAAAAGAGCTGACCTCCAGATTGGCCATGAGTGAAGAGCAATTGGAGGTCAACCGTGCTGAAGTGTCTAGGCTGCAAGCAGAGGTCCTGGACCTGCGAGTCAAGCTTCAGCAGACCACTGATGAGAGAGAGCAGATGAGAGGTGAGCTGGCAATCACAGAGGCTTCCTTGGGGGAGCAGAAGGCACTTGTCCAGCAGCTTAAAGAGCAAAGCGAGTCACTCAACAGAAACCATGTGCAAGAACTAGTGCAATGTAAAGAAAGAGAAGAAGTGCTGAAAAAAGAGCAGGAGAGAGCAGCCCACCAAAAAGCTCAGCTAGAAAATGATTTGCTGAGCATGAAGGAAGAGCTATTCAAGGTTAAGCAGTGCCTAGAAGTTGCTAGAATGGAAAACGAAGAAAACAAAGATCTCCTCCACAGGACCAACACGGATATGGCTGAACTTGGTATTCAGATTTGTGCCTTGACCTCTGAAAAGGTGGATGCAGAAGAGCGGTTAGCCCAGGCTACAAAACGGCTCAAAGAACTGGAAGAACAGGAAGCCAAGCAACAGGAGAAGCTGGAACTTGACATCTCTAATCTCAGGCAGGAGAACAAGAGCCTGCAAGAGAAATTAGAGGAGGCTCAAGTATGTGCCTCAGCTGTTCCAAGTCTGCAATTGCAGCTGGAGACAGCAAAGAAACAGGCACAGAGTTTCCAAGAGACCAGCCAAGAAGAGCTGTCTGCAATAAAATTTCAAATGAGCACAGAGATTCTAAATTATCAGACAAAATTCAAGGTAAATGAATGTGATTATTACAGCTGAGGAAGCTGTGCAGGATCCCCTACTTTACCATCTGCTGCAGCAATAATTGCATGAAACCCTGAGGTTTGTGATCGTCAGGCTCTGAGACTAGCACACAGCTGGCCTTAACCTGGGAGCCTTAAAATGCCTCTACACTTAGGGCCTAGGACTATTTGAGGTAAAATCGCAGAATCATTAGGGTTGAAGTGACCTCTGGAGATCATCTGGCCCAATCTAAATGGACTGGGGCCAAGGCAGAGCCACCCAGAGCAGGTCACACAGGAACGTGTCCAGGCGGGTTTGAATGTCTCCAGAGAGGGAGACTCCACAACCCCCCTGGGCAGCCTGTTCAGTGCTCTGACACCCTCAGTGTAAAGAAGTTCTTCCTCATGTCGAGGTGAAACTTGTTGTATGTTAGTGTATGGCCTTTGCCCCTCGTCCTGTCACTGGGCACCACTGGAAAGGGTCTGGCACCATCCTTCTGGTACTCTTCTAGTATTTTGGAGATGTGTAGTGGTGCCATCTGGGCACGGTGGAGAGGCCGTGTGATATAGAAAAGCCAGCCAGTAGTGGAGAGGGAATTGGCACTTTAGGTCGTGTTTTCTGGAACTATTCCCTCTGGTCACAGCTGTGATTTCTTTCTCTTTTGGTAGGAACATTGCAAGACCTGTTCCCCACACCCACAATGCTACTTCTCCTTAAAACCGATTTTGACGAAAGCAAACTTAAGACTGAGACCAGATACTTTTGCAGTTAATTCCCTCATGTAGTTTTGTGTTCAACTGCTCAAGGTAGCAGCAGAGAAGATCAAAGTTTTGCTTCCAGAAAACGTGAGTCAGGCCTGTGTATGTGAAACAGCACACCTAAAGGATGAAGGTTTTACTGTGTTTGTGCTGCCATTCTGAGATAATGGCTAAGAATGGCAGTCAATCAGAGGCATATGCCACTCGTGGTATCCAGAAATCCCACAAGTTTGAGAAAACAGCACATATTCACTTACGTTTATTTTCATAAAGGCGTCTTAAACCTTGGTGTGATTTGGGTTATCTCACTCTTTTGAGCCAAAGCATTTTGCAAGTTGGGCCGCCTTTTTGTTGAGAACTGTAATGAGAACAGTAAACCACAGCTAATCTGCCACAACAGAAGTGAATTTGCACCCATGAGTTGGGTTTCTCCTTAGCTGTCTTGTCATGAGCCCGACAGTGGTGCTGTGTTTATCCCATACATAGCAGTAGGAGCGCTCTTGATTTACAACTAGGAATCTCGTAGAGGTTCCCAGTGGTTATTGCTTCCAGTGCAAAAGTGCCTCAGCTGTGAACATCACATCTCAGGAGGGCACATTTAAACAGGAGGCCAGTGTCCACAGAGCAACAAGTGGAGGGGAAAGTGAAAGAACATGAAATAGACCTTTAAAATACCTCTGGTGGCCAGGGAGGAGGAGACGGCTGCCTGGAGAAAACTAGTCAGAAGGAGACAACTGCTCTGTAGCAACTGCAGCAGATGCAAGATGAGGACTTTCTCTGTCTGGGTGTATATTAAAAGGAGCACAGCCAGGAGCACGAGGACAGTGATTATCCCCCTTTACTCAGTATTCATGAGGCCACATCTGGAATATTGTTTTGCCCCCTCAAAACCATCAGTAACCTGCAGCTTGATCAGCAGAAAGCCCTCAGGATGGTCAGTGCTGGAGCAGTTGCTCTGTGCAGGGAGGCTGAGCAATGAATGGGGCTTGTTCATCCTGGAGAAGACACAGCTTCACAGGGACCTAAGAGCACCCCCCAGTACCTTCTGGAAGTTACTAAGAAGAAAGAGCTGGGCTTTTTACAGGAGTGCAGGGAGGGAGGGATGAAGGACGACAGACAAATGGGAAAGAGCAGGGGTGGCTGCTAGAGGAATGCTAACTCCTGGCTCCATCTCTCTGCTAGGCTGTCAGTGAAGAGTGTGGGAAGGTAAGAGAGCAACTTGAGGAGCAGAAGCGACAACAGCATGCTGCAGAGGAAGAGATTGCAGAGTTACAAGTAGGTCCTTGATCTGATTAAAAGACAGAGATGTTTGTGTCAGCAGGCATTCTCGTTACATCTGAGAAGGCAGCAGCATTTCTGGTGACTGGATGTAAGGCTGGGAATGCCCCTGAATAAATACAGGCGCTGCAGACAAAATACTTGGCAGCTGAAAGTTAGCCACTGAAACACAGGCTATGAAAAGCACAACAGCACTTAGGATTTGTCCTGCTGTGAAAGCTAGTTAGGGTTTCTGTAAAACCTGGCTATGTGTACACTTCTAAATGGGAGTGCAGGTTTAAAAGGTGTCTGTCTTAGGCCCTGCTTGCCCACTGCACACATCCACGTGTGTGGATCCAACTGTTTGCAGGCTGCAAAGCACACTGAATCAGAGAATTAATCTGGCTGAGAATCCAGCTGGGAAGAAAACATGATTTTTGCAATGCATTTATCAAACAGTTGAGTTAGGAGTGTTGTACTGAGGTGTAAGGACTCCAGACATAAGACAGTTAAGGTTATTGAACCTGGCCCTGCCTGCTAGCAGAAATATGTACACCTTTAGATGCAGCCAGGTATGTTCCCTGAGGACTCCAAGTGTGGCAGGCTCCTCTGGAGAGGCTAGCTGTGAAGGAAGTTTTTGTTTCCATTATACTACATGTTCCATATAGCTTTAATAATCTTAGAATCACAGAATGGTTTGGGTTGGAAAGGACCTTAAGATCATCCAGTCCCTGCCGCGGGCAGGGACACCTTCCACTAGACCAGGTTGCTCCAAGCCCCTGTGTCCAACCTGGCCTTGAACACTGCCACGGATGGAGCATTTACCACTTCCTTGGGCAATAAACATTTTCCTAATATATTATTCTTTCTTTTGAAACTTTTAGGTGGTGAAAAAACTTAGAGGGCATATGCTTTTGCCGTTATCTTTGAGAGATTTTCCTTGATAAGGAGGCAAAAGCTCAACTGATATGGATTAATAAGAATTAGAGAATTAATACTGTCTTACTTTAGAGTCTGTTCCTTATTCGGTGTGACAGAAGTAATCAATCACTAGTACACAACTAATTAGCATCTGCTTATACAAGAATATCTTAATTGGTGATTTGGCTTTAACTGATTCTTTTAAAGCATTGTTTAGGTGTCTTGGTAATTGTCCTATACTTGGTAAAGTGTTGTTTTTCTATGTAAGGAAATACAGTCATTTATTTCACTAGGCTGCAAACACAAGTTTGTCTAGAAAGCTGGATGAAGCAAGAGAGCTGCTGTCTGAATCAGAATCTGCTCGGCTGCAGAAAGAAGAGGAGGTGACATCTCTGAGAGAACTCTTGGCAAGGTGGGAGTTTGGGTTCTTTACACCATTAGTTGTAAGCCAGATCAGGGGCCAATAACCAAAGCATCTTGAAAATGGCTGTGGGTTATGAAGTAGCGTATGCCACAGGGTTTATATAGGGCAAATAGTGCCCGGGCACTGATGGAAAACATCAGACTGACACTTCAGATGAGAAATGTGTAAATTGCACAGCACACATAAATGCAAGGTTTGGGTTTTATTGTATTGTTAATTTAGCTAGTGACATAAATTCATTGTATGACTTCCTTTATGAAACTGAAAGACTTTTTACAACCCCTTTTTACCTTACAGCTTAGTCTCAAAACTAAAGCATCAATATTGGCTCTTTGTTCTTCATAAGGAATGGAAAATTTGTGCTTTTTAACAGGTTTTTTCTCTCCTCTCCATAATATTTCAGGGAATCAGTAAGAGTTATTTGAACGGGACCACATCCTGCGTGTCTTTGTCATGTCTTATCAGTTCAAAGTATCTTAACACAGGTCTGTAATGTAAGCCTGTGTGGTGTGGACTATTTGACAGTCCAAAATAGATCTTCGTGAGGCATGGGCTCACACAGAATTTGGATTAACCAAAGCCTATATATTTGTACATTTTTGTGCTGATATCATCTGTCTTTGTGGGAAGACCGATGATTCTTGATCTGTACTGAAGGTTGTCAGTGCAAAATCTAACTCATCAAAACATTTGAATACAGTTGAATTGGCTGAGTGGGTTCAGAGCAGCTCAACCCTTTGTGTTGTGTTGCTGTAGCATTTTCGATCCATTGCTGGGACTCACAGGACTGAAATTGCCATATTGTTAACTGAAAACTCACATTCTTAGAAGCTTCCTGGGAAAATTTCCTTCCACTGACTGTGCAGTGAACTCAGTTGTCTTAGCCTTTAGCTTTTGAATTGCGTCAGTGTTAGAAGAATATAGTGAGAAACTGGTTTCCTTTTGTTTTGTGAATGTGAAGCTCAGTTTGCAGCTGCTGCTCATCTTAGCTTCCAAGAACACCAATTTTATTCCCAGTGTGGTAGCCATCATAAGCTTTGCTATAAGCAGGGCATCCAAGAAATTGCTGGTTGCTGACTGTGTTCACTGGATAACAGATCTGTGTACACTTTCAGAGATGCAGAAAACTGGAGAGATTCTGAGGGTGGAGGACCCCTTTCTTCCGTGGGGAAGACTTGAATGTGCATGAGCTAAAAATGGTTCTTAATTGCCTTTGTATTTGATCAGCATCCAAAAAGAAGCTGAAGAAGCAAAAGAGAAGGTCCTGGATTACAGTGAGAAGCTCAGCAAGGTGGCAGCAGACAAAGACAGCAGCGACCAGAAGTTATTTGCTGAACTGGATGATCTGACAAGAACAAAACAGTTCCTTGAAGAACGTTTGATAGAACTTATCAGGTTGGCATTAAAATAAAGAGCAAGCAGCAATTAAAATCCTAGCTTAGGATGTTAAAGGTGGTTCAGTCTTGTATTCCTGATTGATTGGAAGATATAGGTAGTGGCCAAGTTCATCAGTAGTTGAACCTTTGCATTTCCATAATGCAATCAAAAATATAACACCCACTATTATTTCCTCCTTAATTTGCTGTCTGTTTTGCAAAAATATGTAGTTCTCTGCATGGCATATATTTTTCTCCCCTCCTTCCTAAGAGCTTTGGTAGGTTTCTTGATCTGTCTTTATTTCTGAAAGCTCCTCAGAAGTTTCAGCAAAGCAATTTTTACTTTGAAGCTTTCACCAGCATTCAAGTTGAGGTTGGTTAACAGTAAACCAGCACTAATAATTTCTATGTGTTTTTCTCTCTTTTAACTGTGTCTCTGCAGAGATAAGGATGCTCTGTGGCAAAAATCAGATGCTCTGGAGTTCCAGCAGAAGCTTAGTGCAGAGCAAAGGTGGCAGGGGGACACAGAGGTTAACCACTGCCTGGACTGCCAGAAAGAGTTCTCATGGATGGTGCGCCGACACCACTGCAGGTCAGTTTGTTGAACTCCATTACACTGCTCAAAAGTAAAATCCAATTTAAATGTTTATATGGATGAAGTACTTCTTAATGTTCACAGTTCATTGGTGAAAATCATTGATACAGGACGTTGTAGAGGCTGAAAGCACACATGAGCTCACAAGGGGAAAAGAGAGATTAATGGAAAGGTCTCTTGGCGTGTATTAAGGCAAAGATCTGGATGCAACTCAGTTTTTCATTTCTGGAAACAAAGATAATCACACCCTCCATAGTGTGTTTCTGGGTTTTAATGTATTATGCACTGCTCTGTGCATGCTGTAAACAATAATCACTAAAATGGTTTTTCTGTTGTGATAGAAGTGTTCCAGAACAAAGGCAACATGCTGTGCAATTACAAATTTGGTTCCTTACACTAGATGTGTTCAGGGATATTTACTGGTTGCAGAGTAACCTTTAAAAAAACCTTAATATTAAATTACTTCCTATGCAGTTAGCCTGCTTGGAGTTAACTAATAACTAGATCTAGATTTATTCAAATGTATTTAAGTGGATACATTTCAGGGTCTTAGTCATGTTTGGTTTGTCTCTTTACTATTCTTTATCCTTGATTCATCCTGTAAGGTATGTAATACTGGGACTGTTTCAATTGCGTATGAATGTAGGGAACATTCAATGAGGACTAATGAATAGTGAAGTCATTTCCAGTACCAACTTCCAAATTACTACTAAAATCTGCGAAACCTGCTTGTGTTTTCATCTACTAATGGTTTAAATGTTTATGAAAGCCAAAACCACTACGGCTTCAGGAAGAACAGTCATCCCTGCTGGGTGCTTTTCTTCAGGAAAATCTTAACACATTCATTAAGAAGTAGTTGTCAGGTTTAGTACTGAGAGGCTGCAGAGTGGAGAGAGCAGGAGGGGTGAATGTACATTTATGTGTCCAGTGTTGGCTTTTCTTCCCTGGCTGAAGGGGAAAGGGGTGATTAAGTAGAGACATCTAGATGTGTTCTTACAGTCCTTACAATCAAATAGAGCTTGCCTCTGAGTATGAGGTTTGGCCTGTGTAATTTTATTTCCTTCCTTACTGTATATAATATTTATTTGTATTGCATATTGGTGGGTATTTATTTGGCTTATGTCTTTATATTTAAATGTATATTTAATTATTTGTAATTTTTTTTAGTATTTTTAGGGTTTTTTCTGTTTGAAGGCAGTATTAAGGCAGTAAAGTATGAATCTGTCCTGTGTTTGTCAAGAAAATTTGCTTCATCTCAGAAAGCAGCATAGTCTGTATTGAGTTCTGCCATGGATACAGCATTTGGGCTTTTGCAGAGAACAAGACCATCATGACACAGCCCCAACCTCTATCACATAGATGTGTTCCACCTGGATGTGGTACTATTCTAACACCTTTGGTTTTGACTCATTTCTAGAATGTGCGGTCGCATTTTCTGCTACTACTGCTGCAACAACTACATGGTGACAAAGCCTGGTGGAAAAAAGGAGCGTTGCTGCAGAGCTTGCTTTAATAAGCCTAGAGTCATTGTGGGTAGTACAGATGACTCTGGATCCAGTGCCAACCAGGAAGGATCACCAGCTTCACTGGAATCACCCGTGTCACCATCTGAGAGGGCTTTTGGTTAGTTTGTTGTTTGCATGCTCTGGGGAAATAAGCAGAGTTCTTAGACATCTCCAAGAAACCACATGGCCACCCCCTGCACCAAGCCCTACGTGTTCATGGAGTGTTTTCAGGGTGGGACTGGTCCAATTACTGAATTTGATGCATATTGACAGAAATTTGCATGTATATTAAATGAGTGTCAGTCAGCCTGAGGTTTTCAGTTGGTTCTAGTAGTGACCTAATGCTTCCATAAAGGTAGAGGAATGGCTCAGGCTTCCACTGTAAGGGTTTTGCTTGTTTGTTTTCCAGACAACCAGCTAATACTGTTTATGTTTCTTTTCATATCCTTAATGGCACAGTTTCAGGTGAAGCCTCTAAGCCACCAGATGATGCAGCCTTTGACATAATCACTGATGAGGAGCTGTGCCAAGTACAAGAATCTGACTCTCTCCACAGTGAAAGTCAGATGGAGCAAGATTCTCTGGATCAAAGTGTGACAGATCTGTGAGTAAACACTGCTTTGTGGAGAGGGGACTCTTCTGGGTTTTGTTTGGAATGTTGTTTTTTGGGTTACTTTTCAATTCACTGGGGATAGCCAACCTCTGCATAAAGAGAAGACACTTTGTTCCCAGCCATGTGTTTAGTAGACCAGTACAAAATTATTCTGGCCTGTTTGCACAGTCAGCATCAAATCTAGTAAATCCAAACAGCTCCACCTGCTTCACCACAGCACAGAGGAGTAGTCCCACTTCTCCACATCAGGCCAGGTGTCACCATTAAAATCAGCTTGCAGGCCACACTGATCACATTCACACTTCACTTAAAATGGGAGCAAAGTGATAGTCTTTGTCAGACTCACTATTACTTAATAGCAAGCCAAGAAGGAAGTACAGAAAAGATAAAGAAAGATGTGCTCTTTTTATGACAGGCTTTATTGAACTGAATGTGAAATAGCTGGTCTGTGTCTGTAGGATTCCTTACTGCTTTAATGATAACAACTTACAGAAAGCAAGAAGAACAGGAACTGCATAGCTAAATCTGGCACAAGCTTATTCTTTTTTTTCTGAAATGAGAATGAATGCAGTTTTCAGTCATTTTTTTTTACATCTATTTTACATAAATTAGCAATGAAGAGGACCTAAAGCCATCTGAATATCCAGGTACTTGGTTTGCAAAATATGTTGTGGTATTAGAGTTAATATATATCCATATTTAGACAAAATATTGTTCAAATACTTTCAAATATTTTCCAAAATTTCTGTTGTGTAATATATAATCTTTCAAAAACTCCTATATATTTGAGAATCAAAAAAAAAAAGAGAGCATTTTCACCTCAATTCTGGGGTTGTTCTGCTTCTGAGCAGAAAAAGAAGCATGATAAATGAAAATGCTAAGCTGAAAATAGCCATGGAGTAACCAGCCTGCTGCTGAGAAAGCAGACTTTGACCCTTTTGCCCTCAGCAGACTGGTTTCCATCACAAATCACAGTGTCTTGCAGTTTGGGTAGAAGGCAGACTGTGCAGACTGGTTTAGTTAGGGAAAAAAAACCCCAACTCTCAAAATTCTCCATTTTTGTTTTTTGTTAAATAAGTTGTATATAACCTGCTTATTTTGTGTACTGTGGACACTGACAGTATATTCATGTTTCTCATGTGTTAGGCAGACATGAGCAAACTGAGCTTCACAATGCTCTTTTGAAGTGAATATTGCCCTTGTTTTGCCAAGGGATAATTTGTGTGTGAGGGTTTTGTTTCTTTTAAGAAGAAAACCAAGTGTAATGTACTTTGAATTCATGCTATCTGCAGAGGAGATATCAAGTGAGTTAGATGCGGAGACTAGAACCAGGACTAAAGAAATAAGCGTGTGTTACCATTTGTTTCAAATTGTCCCACAAAGTATTGAAGCTGGAGGGAAGGATTGCCACTAGTGATGGAATACCGTTCTTGAAGGGCACCCGTGCAACATCCTACTTGACCATGTAAACTGTTAGAAGCTGTCTGTCTCCCCTTGTTCACAGCTTATGGGCAGGAAAGCCAGGAAATAGTGTTTTAACATCTGCTGCTCTTGGTTCATCAGTTTTACAAGCAGGGGGAAGAGTCCTACTCTGTGCTTGAGACACACTCTGAACACTGGAGAGGAGAATGGCTTGGATGGAGAATTACACTGTGGATGACTTGAGCATCTCAGCATGGCTGAGATTTTCACACTGACCTTTCCTTATTCTGGGTGTGAATGATGTTAAGGGACATTTTCTTTTCTATTTGTGCCCCTTTTGGTTTCTACTGTACTGCTCTTTCCTAAAGATTAGGATTAAACAGTAGTCACTTCATGCTTTCAGGTCTATTAGGTGAATTTGAAGCAACCTGATTGAAATCTGATTGTGAGAAGCTGAGATAAGTTGTGCAGTTGCAGCACATCCTGCTACTTCAAGGCTCATGGGTTCTCTTCTGAAGTGTTATATTTTGAAACTCTTTTATTTCTAAAGCATTCACATTTGCAGATTGTGTTCTAATAAAACAAAGGTCAGGAGGATATTGTATAACACTGGATCAAAGTCTGCAGGGTAAACCAGTGTTCCCATTTTCACATATTGTAGAAATACCATGCCTGCAATAAATGTTGCAGCAGCAGAATCAAGATCAAAGCAGAAGTGTGAAAAAAACCAAAAGTTGTCACTACTCTGCTACGGAAACAAAGATTTTATTCACACCTTTGGTGTGTATTCACACCTTTTTGACGCTCTTGGTAGAAAGCACATCTCAGCCTGTCTGCACTGTGGTTGCTTTGGTTTGGATTCTTGTTTTTTACTGACTCATAACAGTCTTTCCTGACCTAATTACAACTCAACATGGCTGGGCAGGGTGCCAGTGTAGCCAGAAGGGGGAACTGAATGTGGTCTGAAGCATTCTCTGCCCTGCACAGAACCAGCAAGGGAGAGAAGTGGGGACAAGAGCACCTCTTGCTACCCTCCGCTGATAAAAGCAGCCTTGTTGTAGCAGCTTTACTTGCCACACAAGCACAGCACATTCCTTCCTAGTTTTGTTTTTAAGGATGTTGCACCATTTCACTATGGGAGAAACAAGAGAAATTGGGTAGTAAGGAAAGGATTGCCTAAACAGCTGTTTTCTAAGGGGAAAAAGGTGGCATGGGCATCATGCTGCCAGTAAGGGTTAGATACCACTGAGCTGCAGTCATCTGGTAGGAAGGAGTGAGAATAGGGAGAAAAGGAACACTGATTTATTTGTATCTTATAGTATATAAGACCATCCAGTGGAGGGACAGTGACCAACAGTAGATGCCTGAGGAAGAGCATAAGAACAGGACAAGCATGAAGTAATACCTCTTCAAAATGCTTCACCAGCCTGAGACAATCCTTGTCTCAAGGAATTGCTGAACCAGAGCTGTTCTCTTCTTGCTGTAGTGTCTTTTCCATGCGTCAGTTCTTCCTGCTTTTCAGACCCACTTCACTTCACTTTCAAAAGAAAAAGAAAAGAAACAGTCCAGACTGTTTTAATAGATACCAGAGGGTGCATATTCACAAGCTGGGGACCTGGCAAGCTGCAGGAACATCCTTAATGCTGCCACCTGGTGTGAAAAGTCAGGCAAGAATCAATTCTCCTGTCAGGGGGACAAGAGCTCCTGTTAAATCCTGAGGCTGTTTCTTATATTTTCCATATAGGCTACCAGACCTCAGCTTAGACCATTGGACTCAATGGGATATCGTAAAGGAGAAGGAGAATTTGCTTTGTGATTGTAATGCACTTGGGTTTAAGAGACAAAGTAGAAGACTTAGTGTTCCTTTAGCCTATAGTGAGTAGGAATGGTGAATTTATGGATTAGAGCAGCCAAGTGGCAAGCTAACCACCTAGCCACATGCTGGGTTGCAGCAGCAGGAATAAGGAAAATCACATTTTAGAGGAGAACGTGGAAAATGTATTGGTCCTGGGATTTAATTTACATTTCCAGGTCCCAAAAGAAAGGTGAAATAATGGATTAAATAAGGAACTCTAATGGCATTGCCTAATAGATCATGGAGTTAGACACTTCTGGGAAGCCTGTAGTCATGTACAGTGGGATTGAGTGCACCCTCAGCAAGTTTGCCGACGACACCAAGCTGTGTGGTTCAGTTGATACGCTGGAGGGAAGGGATGCCATCCAGAGGGACCTTGACACGCTTGTGAGGTGGGCCGATGCCAACCTTATGAAGTTTAACCAAGCCAAGTGCAAGGTCCTACACCTGGCTCGGGGCAACCCCAGGCACTGCTACAGGCTGGGCAGAGAAGAGATTCAGAGCAGCCCTGCAGAAAAGGACTTGGGGGTATTGGTTGACGACAAGCTTAACATGAGCCGGCAGTGTGTGCTTGCAGCCCAGAAAGCCAACCGCATCCTGGGCTGCATCAAAAGAAGCGTGACCAGCAGGTCGAAGGAGGTGATCCTGCCCCTCTACTCTGCTCTTGTGAGACCCCACTTGGAGTACTGCGTACAGTTCTGGTGTCCTCAACATAAAAAGGACATGGAGCTGTTGGAGCGAGTCCAGAGGAGGGCCACGAGGATGATAAGAGGGCTGGAGCACCTCCCATATGAAGAGAGGCTGAGAAAGTTGGGGCTGTTCATCCTGGAGAAGAGAAGGCTGCGTGGTGACCTCATAGCAGCCTTCCAGTATCTGAAGGGGGTCTACAAGGATGCTGGGGAGGGACTCTTCCTTAGGGACTGTAGTGGTAGGACAAGGGGTAATGGGTTCAAACTTAAACAGGGGAAGTTTAGATTAGATATAAGGAAGAAGTTCTTTACAGTGAGGGTGGTGAAGCACTGGAATGGGTTGCCCAGGGAGGTTGTGGATGCTCCATCCCTGGCGGTGTTCAAGGCCAGGTTGGACAGAGCCTTGAGCCACGTGGTTTAGGGCAAGGTGTCCCTGCCCATGGCAGGGGGGTTGGAACTAGATGATCTTAAGGTCCTTTCCAACCCTTACGATTCTATGATTCTATGTAGTTCTCCTGGTCGGTATAAATTCAAGGCTGCAAAATGAAAGCTGTGTACCTATCATGGTGGAAGGGAGAGTTCTGTGGGTCACAGCATGAAGTCTGCTGCTGTTCCTACTGTGCAAACAAAATATATGTATAGGTTTACAAGCTATAGTTTATAGGGGGTTTTGTCAGAAACAGTTTTCTTATCTAGTTGTATAAAAAGAGTAAACAAATTATTTGTATCACTATTTGCATAGGTGTTGTATTAACCTTTAGGAACCAGTATGTAGTACGTCATTCCTACATTTCAGTGGACAGACCGTGCTTGGTTCTTGCTCGGGTTTGGGCATTTAGTGAGAGGTTTGAGTCTTTCCTGCAGGTCACAGCTGTCTCCTTAGGCTATTAACAGTCTTGGTATGACTGTTAATATGACTCTTGACAGGCTGAGAACATTGGGGCTGTTCAGCCTGGAGAAGAGAAGCTGCGTGGAGACCTCAGAGCAGCTTCCAGTGTCTGAAGGGGGCTACAGGGCTGCTGGAGAGGGACTCTTCATGTGGAACTGTAGCGATAGGACAAGGGGTGATTGGTTCAAACTGAAACAGGGGAAGTTCAGGTTAGATCTAAGGCAGAAGTTCTTCCCTGTGAGGGTGCTGAGGTGCTGGCACAGGGTGCCCAGAGAAGCTGTGGCTGCCCCATCCCTGGCAGTGTTCAAGGCCAGGTTGGACACAGGGGCTTGGAGCAACCTGGTCTAGTGTGAGGTGTCCCTGCCCATGGCAGGGGGTTGGAACTGGATGATCTTAAGGTCCTTTCCAGCCTAAACCATTCCGTAAATCTATGGGCTGACGGTGCCTGGAGATGTTTTCTCCTGCTCTTCTACTCAGCAGTGCTGCTTATAGAGCAAGGTGCCATAGGATTTAAAAGAAAATGCTAACCTGTGCATTAGTTTTGAGAATTGGTCTACAGAATGTGCGGCAATTATGCCCTTGCTACATGATTGATGGTTCAGAAGCACATATGCTACATGTGATTACACATTTTATTAGGTACCACTGATTTTTGGTAGGAACCAACCAGTTGGTTCCCTCTGTGTAAGAATCTTTTGCTTTTTTCTTGGAATGACAGCCTAATTGTTTCAGTTGATCAACCTACTGAGGTGCAGAGAAGCAAAGTAAGTACCAGTTAGAAAAGCTCTTACTTGGAAGCTACCAGCATTTGTTTACTGACTCTCAAGCTCTCTGTGTGTCCCAGCCCTGTAATTCATAGCTGGTGCTACTCCGGTGTTCACCCAGAGCATGCACCCTTTTGGAGGTAAGGAGTGGATGGCAGATTCTTCCATATACTTCCTCTGCTTTCCTGGACACATCACGGTGGGGAGGAGGCATCCTGCTTTGTCATCCTGTAACAGCTTGTTTGATGTATTTGTGTTTGAATCACCCAGTATTTCTTCTATGAAAAGAAGATACATGGTAGTGATTCTACAGCAATAAGATATGTTTGGGGCACCATTGCCAGAGTAAGGAACTGGGTAATATGTCTGTAAAACACCTCACAGATTAAATCCAGGGCAAACGTCATATCCCTGTGGAAGCTTTGTTTAAAAGACAAATCTTGCTTGTGCCTGCCCTCCATCAAGATTTCCACCTGCCAGGGAATCTTTAAAACCTGGCAGCATCTCAGATTATCTTCAGACTGTAGAAGAGATGTTCTGGATGTATGTGCTCCTAGCTGATGGAACGAGGATCAGAACAGACTTCCATTTGTGCACAACTGGTAGCAGAATGGGGCTGCAGTTTTGCCCAGTTTTGTCACTAGAATGCACAAAATAAGGATTCTAGAATTTGGCATCATGACTATCAGAACGTTTCTATTTTAGGAAGGCGTCAGCATGCAGATGGTATTTGACCACATATTACTCAGAGAATCATGTCTTTCCTCTTTTATCTTGTCCTAGGAACAGCACGTGCAATTCTTCAACCTTTGATGAATCGGAAGAGTGGCAAGTTGCTCAAGATGCTGAGATATGCTTGTTGAAGTCAGGAGAAATCATGTAAGCAGAACAGTTTCATTATTACCAGCCTGAAAGAATAGACTGAGCTCAAGATCAGCTGTTTGAGCGCAAGTTGCAGACTCCTGGGAGAGCTGATCACTTGTGTCCCACAGTAGAATTTGGTCTGAGGAGGAAGAGCAGAGAGTATAGCTCAGCTACACAGAGCAGCAGCAATGAGCCGGGTCCTCTCTCTCCAGCCCTGCAAAACTTTAGTGTAAATAGGGAACAAGAAGGAAAGATTTGGGTCCACAGCACATCGGAAAACCTTCTTTCCTATTCTTATTGAAGGAGGTGCAGTGAACAGGAAGGGGGCTTAGAGAAGAAGGCCATGTATTTCTTGTAGTCTCTGAAAGAAACTTCCAGGGCAAGTCAGGGAATGCATTATGAGTTAGACCTTTTTCACAGGGAGGAAATTCATGGCCTTTTGGAGCATGTATCTATTATTTATTGGTGGCCTCACAGAAACTGCTTTGCCTAGCATAGCATAATATGTTCAGCATAAAATGTTCAGCTGAACCTCTGTGAACTGTGTGCACACAATTCTCTGCTGTATCCTGCTCTGAAATTAATAATTGTGTGTGGTAGTGATACAGCATGTCACTTGCACAGCCAAAAAGGGAATCTATCCTATGTAAATGCCTGGGACATGGAGAAATTCCCCTTTGCTCACTATCCCCTTAGGCCTCGCTTTGAAATTTTGGCTTAGTTATGGGGAAGGTTTTAAACTTTAGTCTGCAGGGAGGTATTAGTCCACGTTTCAACCTTGTTGCTGCTGTTTGCAGAACCAGTAACTAAAATCATAGCTGGGTTGTAGGGCAAAACCAAGAGTTTATTAAAATCAAAGATCACCTGAGACACCCCAGTGGTTACTTCAGCTAAAAGGAGAAAGTAGCAAGGTAGGCAAAACCTAATATGAAGTTTCCTCTCTTGCTAGAGTACAATAGTTATCAGAAAAAATCAGTTGTCATCCTTAAGCACTGTGTAGCCACAGCTGGACACTGAGCTCTTCCTTCTCTAGAACAGCAAATCATCATGGTGACTGTATAATATCCGCTGATAAATGTGTTGATTTTTTGATAACAGATCACAGTACTTTGTTTGCTGTGAGCTCATTGATTCGGAAAGCATTTAGTTGGCCTAAAGAGTGATATGTTAGATTAGTTTTACTTAGGGTAATATAGAGGAGATCCACAGCTCTTAGAAATTACAGGTCTCCCCGGAAGAAAGCAAGCAGTGTTCTCCTGTTTAAGGGCCTCACTGTTTGCAGTTTGAAATAAATATCAGAATGAGGTAGGCTAATACAATGCTTCAGGACTTGGGATCATCTAGGTGATAAGAACCTCCTTTTTCATTGTACTTTGGCTCGGCTTTTATGCAGCTTACTTGGGTAAAACAGCTGTAGCATTAAGTGCTGTGGAGGCTCTAGACACAGCTGCTGTTCACATTGCATCCATCTGTCCCATCTGTACTCCTGATCCCTACTTCCTGTACAAATAGTATCTGGAAAGGTGAACAAATTAAGTGACTATTTTTTGTTTCAATTTTTGTTTAAAAAGAACAGTAGAGGGCAGCAGACCCTTTTTGTCGTAGTAACTCTATAAAGCTTTATTCAAGCACTACATTTTTCTAGTCAAAATGAACTAAATAAATGAATAATATCCACATTTGCCAGAGCAGTGAAAGTGCTTGATATCAGTCATCTATTCTGTACCTCTTGCCTTCATCCCAGGCTGAATTTTCCTGCATCTTGTGACCATGTCCCAAAGTTTCTGTGGAGTCTGCCTCAAATAGATGGAAAATAAAAGGCAATGATTATTGTTTCTATATGAATAATTAGATTGGGTGTCTTCAAGTAATTGTATTTTTCTCCTTCACAGGATCAAATTACCCCTTACAGTGGAAGAGATCTTAAATTTTGGGGAAAGCAACAGAGAGCTGTTCATTAAATCCAGCACCTACAGTATCATTCCCATCACTGTTACAGAGACGGGACTAACAATCAGCTGGTTCTTTTCATCAGACCCTAAAAGCATATCCTTCAGCGTTGTCTACCAAGAATCAGAAGACACACCACTGGAGCAGTGCAAAGTAAGGCCTTTGTTTCTTTATTACAGGAGGTTGTAGTACACTACAGTCAGCCACCAGAGGAATCAGCAAGTATATCCAGGAGGTCTCCACAAGGGTGCCAGTTGCTATTGCATTAAGGACTTGTTTCTGCAATTAAGCTACAGTTCTGCTGAAGGCAGAGCTACATCTTCACGTTGCCTGCAAATGCTGAGTTAAAAAGCACTGTAGCTTCTGTTAGTCACATCTAAAATTCGCCTTGTTATTAAGCAAAAGTAAAAAGTCCAAGCCTCCAAAATTCTTCTTTTTTCCCCTCTCTCTGCACTTAAGCAGAGGCCAAAAGGAGACAGATGAAGCAGTGAAGCACATACTTAAGTGTCTTGATGATGTGCAGAATCGCTTTGCCATTGCGCAAAGTACCAGTTTTTATATGTGCTGTCTGTATTTCCTAAGGATTATGGATTAAGTGAATCGATGTTATTCAGCTAATTGCAAAGTTTTAATGAAGACAGGGCAGCTGTTGGTTTAGCCCACTGTGGTAAGGGGGGACCCCACTTAGAGCACTGTGTGCAGTTCCGGTGTCCTCAACATAAGAAGGACATGGAGCTGTTGGAGCAAGTCCAGAGGAGGCCACGAGGATGATCAGGGGCTGGAGCACCTCCCGTATGAAGACAGGCTGAGAACACTGGGGCGGTTCAGCCTGGAGAAGAGAAGCTGCGTGGAGACCTCAGAGCAGCTTCCAGTGTCTGAAGGGGGCTACAAGGCTGCTGGAGAGGGACTCTTCATCAGGGACTGTAGTGATAGGACAAGGGGTGATGGGTTCAAACTGCAACAGGGCAAGTTCGGGTTGTATATAAGGCAGAAGTTCTTCCCTGTGAGGGAGCTGAGGTGCTGGCGCAGGGTGCCCAGAGAAGCTGTGGCTGCCCCATCCCTGGCAGTGTTCAAGGCCAGGTTGGACACAGGGGCTTGGAGCAACCTGGTCTAGTGTGAGGAGTCCCTGCCCATGGCAGGGGGTTGGAACTGGATGATCTTAAGGTCCTTTCCAACCCAAACCATTATGTGATTCTATGAATTCTAAGGCTGTGATTTCTCTGGGGGAATAAGATATAGTGTGTGTTACTTCACTCTGTGGTTACAAACTCAATGTAAAATCTTTTATTTTCTTAATCCGAAAGCTGAATGAAGAGTGAATATTGCTGCTTGGTATATCTATTTGATATAACTTTGGGTTTTATAGGCTTGTCCTTGATCTGTGTCAGCTGCTGTTCTGACAACTGTCTCTGCTAGGGTTTTACAGCAAGATAGATGGTAGCACACATTTTTGCTGTCAGCTTAGATAAACAATTCAGATTTGCTGAGAAAGCTTATTTTATAATGCTGGGAGTATAAAAGCAGATATTAAAAGACATTTAGCTTAATCATGCTCTTGGATATATTTATATAGATTTAATGTAGCACTGCTGATGTTAGTAAACTTGCTTAGATTAACACTAAAAAGATCAGGAATTGATTCTGTCTCTAAAGCAGAGATTCATAGCCATGGTTTAATGCTGTAAAGAGGTTTATCAAAGGAAAGCAGATGTCTCACTGTGAGATGGGTGAATTGTTTGGGTTAGTTTGGATGAATTTTTAATGCTAATCAGTGAAAATAAGTAGTCTTGCAGGCACATAAGGACTTTGGGATCTTCAAGATGGCTCAAGTCTGAATATGAAGGCAAATGTCAATTTATAGGGCAAATAGCAAGTTTCATTTTGATTTGTCTTGAATTCCAGGTTCTTATTCCTATGACCCGCTGCAACTCTCATAAGGAAACTATCAGAGGACAGGTGAAAGTCAGAAACTCTGGCATCTACACGCTGATATTTGACAACACATTCTCTAGGTAGGTCCTAACTGGGTGAAAAAGGTGAAATAAGCTTGGTTTTTACAGACTGTGGAACTGATCATGGTCATGAGTGGTACTCTGTCCATCGTGGTCACAGTCTGAGAAAATCTCTGTGTGAGATCACTGCTGTAACTCAAAGCAAGAACAGGCTGGATGTGAGGAAGAAACTCTTTACAATGAGGGTGGTTAAACCCTGGCACAGGTTGCCCAGAGAGGTGGTGGATGCCCCATCCCGGGAGACATTCCAGGCCAGGCTGGATGTGGTTCTGGGCAACCTGGTCTAGTTGAAGATGTCCCTGCTCATTGCAGGGGTTGGAGTAGATGAGTTTTGAAGGTTCCTCCAACCCAAGCTATTCTGTGATCAGATGTGCCATTATTCTGCCATTCAGAAGTAAGTATGAGGAATTGGTCCCAGCTTGCCAAAAGATCTTCAGTCTGAGTTTTGGTTCTTGTTTTGTTTTGTTTTTAAACTTCCCCCTAGCAGAATTCCACTCTTCTGTCTCAACTTCTGGGAAGGTAAACAGAAGTAACCGAGTCATTTGTGACTATTTCCAAGACAGTTTAGTCAGGATTGTCATCTTAAATTAACAACAGCCCTGACAGTCCTTGCACAGGCATACTTCTTGTTAACAACAGTCAGTGTTTTGCCTGAATATGAACTGAAAGCCTGAATGCATTTTTAAGGCTTCTTGTCTAATTGTCTTCAGTTAGTGTGATCATCTTTCTCTCTTTTTACCCTTGACAGGTTTATCTCAAAGAGAGTGTTTTATCACTTGGCCGTCGAGCGACCTGTCATCTATGATGGAAGTGATTTTCCGTAGCCTTGACTTATACTGTGTTATTTTAAATTAATTTTGTAAGAAATTATCTTATTTATGTACACAGAAGCATTATGATTACCACTGTGTTTGAAGACTTTGAAACTATGCAATAGTTATAATGCACTTAAAGAACATGTATACACTAAAAACAGAAGCCTTTTTAGGAACACTAATGGTTCTGTACTGTGTACAGATTGCTGAAAAGCCATGTTCTTTGATTTAACAGGTCAAGAATCAGTTTCAGTGGGGAGAAAAATGAATGTCGGGGAGTGTTAATGCAAACTGAAAATCAAATTCCTTTTCTTCCAAAAATATCCTTCAAAAGGAAATTTAAAGAAAAAAATGTGTATTTTTATTGACCTCTTCACTGAGGAGTAAATATAACCATTTATGTTCTGCTCTGCTGCTCCTGCAGTCAGAACAACAATTATGCAATGCTTCAATCTTCACAGGCATATATAGTAATCCATCTGGAAGTTTTTATCTTTTCCACGTTTTATAAACAGCAAACATAGGGGTTTTTTACATTTTGGGATAAGATTTGGTAAGTCTTACCTGGCTTTTAAAAATGCACTGGTACTGAATACCAGTTACAACAAGAAGCAGCAACTCCTTTCACTTTTGCTCACCAGACTCTGTAAGTTGGTCCGCTGAAACCAGCACTTATGGTGAGTACCAGTAGCAGAATCAGGAGTGTCATTTGTAGAATGAAGCACTGCTCACTGTGTGGTATTAGGAAGAGGAGCATTCCTTTTTCCTGCTTTAGCACCTTAGTCATCAGCATTCACAGGGAAGCACAGTTTCTGAGGAGGTCAGCAGTGCCTCTCTCTAGACCACATGGAACGCAGCAATAATGCTTGAATCAGTCTCAAAATGTCCATCCAAACCCAAATGCATATCCAGCCCCATGAGCTCTTCACCCAGGGTTGGTGTATTCTGTCCCTTCCTAGCCTGTGCACTTGCCCTAGCCAGCTGCTAACTTTGTCTTGGATTTGGGGATAAAGCTGTCTCTCAACACTGCCTTTTAGAGAAGACTGGGTTCTCATTTATGCAACATTTCCATGCAAACCATCTGTTGTCTATATAGAATTTCAATTTCAATTTCTTGTCAAAATATCCAGGTTTTTTTTTTTCTCTTTAAAAATCCTGTCTTCTAATGGAAAGGCAAAACATTTGACAGGAGGGAGGAGAAAAGCTCTTTCTCCTGAGCAGCCCTCCTCATCATTTTAGGTGTATCTGATTTCTCATGTTGTTCTCCTCCCAGGAAACCTCAGACCTGGAAGGTTTTAGCACAGCAGTTGGTAGAAGGCCAGCACAGCCTGCCAGGAACTCTGTAGACTCTTGGTGGTTGGTATACAAGGGGTCATGATGGGAGACAGCAAATAAACCATGAGGGGAAAGAATAGCACAAGCTGAAGCAAACAATTTAGGGAGAGGAAAGGGGCAAATCTTATAATTGTGAAAACAAGGGCAGGGAATTGGAGGCATCAGCTTGACTAGGGAAGGAGGCCAGGAGAGTCGAGCTGGTGTTTGTGTTGCAGGTCTGATCCATTGCCTATAAGGGATCTCCTACACCAAAAGGCTGGTTATTTAAAAGGTGGAGTTCACACAACAAGTGTTGGAGGTTCAGTGGCTGGACTTGATGATCTTAAAGGTCTTTTCCAACCGAGTTGATTCTATGATTCTATTTACATAGTAGCAGCTGAGGTAGAGGGAAATTCTAATTATAGGAAAGGAAAGAATACTGCAGGTGAAGCTGAAGGTTGCTTATCATTCATCCCAGTTGTTAACAACGCATAAATCCAGGGATCTTGGAAAAGATAGTGAAAGAATGGCTACTTTTTATGGAGCACCTAGATTTAGGTGTCTGGTTCATCCAGCTCACTGATAGCTTTCCCTTCAGATGCCTCTTCCCTGAATTGGTGGTGTGCTCACAGCCTCTGCCTGGCACCAGCGGAAGGTGCAAACTGGTTTACTCCCTTCCTGATGGAACTGCAGTGCAGTTAAACCCTGACCTGGCTGTGTGCATGACAGTGAGATGGACAAGAGACTGAAGTGGGCAATAAACAGGCAATAACCGGCGCACGGATCAGTTGATGAATTATGGCAGATTTCAGTGTTGAAGCTATGTTTTATATTTAATGAGGCAAGAAAAGATTATTTATTGCTTAAAAATGTGTATCATATGCTATGCAGCTTCACTGAGCTGCTCCTGAATTCTGCTGCAGTTTTCCTTTAAACTTTTAGGTGTGGTTTTTAAAAGCATTTTGCTGTTGGTTTAGCTAGAATACTAATCTTACTAGGATATCTTTCTTAAAATGCCAAATGTAAGGTAAAGGGATGCTGTCAAGTATCTTAGGCCAAAATGGGACATATCTCTGCTCAGAAGTATTTGAAATGTCTCCATTCAAAGTTCTTTGACAGATTTGCCTCTTGATTTCCTCTCTGCATCCCAGTTCTTAATATTTTTCATCCTCTGGCAAGTATTTTTAATGGTTTTAAGTATATTTTAAGTATTATTAAGTATTTTTAAGGTTATTAGCTCTTAAAGTAGTTGCCTCCATCTAGTAAGCCACATGTTTCACTGCGAGCCTTTCATGTAATCAGTCCTGAGGCTGGCTGAAGCAGATGAGGAGGGGAATAAAAACACTGGATTGTTTTTATTTAGCATTTGTGTCTTTATGGTACCTTTTCTTCACATTTTCCTGCCCCGTAAGAATAGTTTTATGGGGCTTTTTTGCTCTCTGAAAGAGGACACTAAGAGCAGGAGCTAGAACCTATACTTAAAGATGAAAAGTTTGCTTCTAACCAAGGAGAGTATTTCAGAAGGAGATAAGTTTCAAAAGCTGAAATAGTGAGGCTGGAGTGCAACTGTTCAAGAACAGAAATCCCATCATGTCAGCTAGGAGAAGAAGCCTTTTCCACCTCAGAGGATGTGCAGAGCAAATAGTAAAGAACTTTTAAAATTGATCATGAAATGAGTTGAAGGGGATGTCACATTGATGTGACAAAGAGAGTTTGGGGTCAGCAGAAGCAATTGAGGTTTTTCCTGGGTGCTGGAGCAATGGAGGGTAATATTTGCTGTTATGCAGAGGTTTATGTGAAGGAAAGAATGCAGTTGCTGTAAGAAATGACAGTGTTCCTTTACTCAACGTTACTCCATGTTGCTTTATGATAAACCACAGAGATATATTGCACCAGAATGTACCGCGTTACCAGACAGCAAAGCTATAAAAGCCTGACTTTGCTTCTTACTGAAAATGGAAATTGCACTATAGTTATAGTTGTACTCAGTCACTGAGATTGTAACTTGTTCAGAAGCATCTTTTGGTCTTAACTGCCAAAGAATTGCAAACCCTTTTCACATCAAACTTCATGCTTCAGATAGGGGAAGGAGAGATTTACATGTCCCAGCATCTGTACAGTTACAGAGATGTAGACGGTTGTGTACTGGGATGTTTCTTCATGCTTTTTGCCTCCTTTTTTAACCTCAGGAATTAAATAAAACTCTCTATCACTGAGCATCTGTGTCCCTTTTCCGTCTTGTAGGGAGAGCTTTGCCTGGAGGATCCATCAGGTGATTGTATGATTCTATTTCTGAGCAGGAAAGAATTTTTACAAGATAAGGAAAAGAGGAACCAGTTTGTGATGCTGGTGGAGAAGGGCCACATCTGTACAGCACCACAGAGCAACAGCAGGCCTTTAAATCATGGTGCTGCATGGGCTGGACCCCAAGCTAGAGGAAATACCACTGTGTGCTGCTGGCTCAGAGCCACCAGCAAAGAAGTTCTTCCCTGTGAGGGGTGGTGAGGTGCTGGCACAGGGTGCCCAGAGAAGCTGTGGCTGCCCCATCCCTGGCAGTGTTCAAGGCCAGGTTGGACACAGGGGCTTGGAGCAACCTGGTCTAGTGTGAGGTGTCCCTGCCCATGGCAGGGGGTTGGAACTGGATGATCTTAAGGTCCTTTCCAACCCAAACCAGTCTGGGATTCTATGATTCTGTGAGGATGAAGAGTCAAAGGGAAGGGTCTCGGAGTGATGATGCAATGCTTGGGGCATAGAAAAGCCAAGGTTTTTTTCTTTCTTCAGAAAAGGGACAGCAGAGGAGGCTGCAGCCCAAAACTGGGAACATCTGGGCGAAAATGGCCTTAAAGAGAGGGGAAGGGAGCTGTGGAAGATCCCAGACTTCTCCAGTGTTCCATCAACTGCTCGGTGGCCATCCTGCTGGAGCTGTGGTAAGGCACAGTGTCCCATGGGACGTGTGAGAGGCCACAATACCCCTCGCCTTTGGAGAAACCTCCCCTCCAGGGAGAGAGCATCAGCTGAAGTCTGGGGACACCCTTGGGAGGCAAAGATGGATTTTGGTGGGATAAATCCAGCTAAAACCTCAGGGCAGGGGGACAGAGCAGCTCCAGGACCACAGGCAGCTCCAGTGGGAGAGCCTCCAGGAGGGAAAACCCACCCTGGGGGTGCTGGAACACTGACTCAGAGTGGGATGTGCGTGACCCTGTCACAACCCAGCACCCGAAGTGCTGAAAGTTCACGGCTGTGTCACCACCCTCAGCAGTTTCACTCACAGACCAAACATGGAAGTTTCCCACCGTGGTTTGTAGAGCAAAGATGCTTTTACCTTCCCTGAGAAGGCCCCAGAATTCAAGTTCTTGGGGCTGGTGAGAGGCTGTGCAGGGATGAGCTCGAGGCCGCGGGGCAGGACCTCAGGTCAACAGCTCTTTGTGTGTTGGTTCATTTGCACGACTTGAGCTCTTCTGGGGCTGGGAGGACCCTCTGGGTAGGAGCATCCTTGTGCCCAGCCCTGAGAAGGGGTGGCGGGGCTCAGCTGCCACAAGGAAGCATCTTCCTTCCTCCCCCGGCCTCAGAAACCTGCCCTCCCTCCCGAAACTGCTCCCATGCCTTGCCTCGGGAGCCCAAACCTGCTCCAGGGTCCTCGGCTGTGGCCTCACACCCCAAGGGTGAAGTAAACCCTGTTAGCAAAGGTTTCCTTTTGCCTGGTGTGGGAAGGGCAAGTCCTGTCATCGGAAACAGGATCCCAGCCTGGGAAGGACCTGTGGGAAGAAGCAACCAGTTCATCCTCTCAGCATATGTGACAGCGCCTTTATTTGACAGAGTTTCAGCTTCCTTTTGCATTGAGCTCAACACAAATTGCAATCCCCCCCCCCAAATCCTTCTTATACATGTAGTAAAAACTCACATCCATCTTTCACCATTGTTTTTTCCCTAAGGAAAAGGTACAAAAGTTTACAAAATCTTAATAAACACACAAGAAACTAGAACCCCATCTGTCAGCTAGAAAAGCAGCGCCAAACGGTGCAGAAACTCGTGTTCATCAACATGCTTTAGTGATCAATGCACAATGAAAACACCTTCTACCTGCAAGAAATAATAATGACAAAGAAACAACGACCAATAATGCAAGAAACAATGTCCAGGAAGCAAAACAATTTCAATGTGGCTGTTTAAAACAAAGCCTCTGAGCACTACAACTTGCAGTTGAAGACTGGGAGGTGCAGGAGAGGTGGGGAATGGCCATGGGCACTAACCCTGGCACACCAAAAGCCCTATAGAAGTTGTGGGGTGCATAACAGCACACTGCTTTGGGGTGCCCCTGCCTTCACCAATCTGGAGTTTCAATCTAGATTTCATTAACATTAGGTTTGACACTTAATCTCTGTCTTAATGGCCCCAGGCTAAATGTATTTTCTCACTGTTAGCAAAGATACTAGTGAATAGCCAGCACTCTGTTGACCCATGGGTTTGGGTTTTGCTTTCCTGTTCACTATGGCTTTTCCCCACATGTCAAATATCCCTGGGATGGACAACTCAGTGTCCCTGATGGCCTTGAATTTTTATTGTGAGGTGTGATTTGTTTCCAGTATCAAAATAGGAGCCACAGCAAATAAATTGTACCCAATTTCACCTTATATCACACAGCTAAAATATAGAACTAACTGTGCATCAACCACTTTATAAACGTAAACTGTTGGCCTTCCTTTGCAAGAAGCATCACCTGCATAGCAGAACAGAGTTGTGTCTGCACAAGCATAGAGAGCAGCACTTGCTACTGCAATAAACCAGTGTAGGAGCTAAAGGCTGCCCTTCGTTAGAGGGGAGGGGAGCTGGTGTAGGAGCAGGCAGGCTCCCCAGTCTGGCCACCTCCATAGGAAACCCTGGGTGGACAGCAAACGAAGGCTGACCGTGCTCCTGCTGCTTCCCCTGCCCCCATTGCTGCCGTAGCTGCTTTACCACCTCCCTGCAAGGCTTCTTCTTTCAGGCTGTGGTCTGAGCTGCAGATGGGACAGGTATTTAGAGCTGCCTCAGAGACAGCTTTTGTCCTCTAACAGTTCCGCTTACAAGAGTATGACTCCATTTAGCTGCCCTGTGCCAAAGGTTTCCCTTCCTTTCAAGCCAGCAAGCCCCAGTTGGATCCCATACAGCAAGGATGGGCCATGCAAGCAGTCCCCAGCCCTCCCCACTCCTCTAGCGTAGTCTTTGAGATATACACACAGTTTCCAAAGAGTTTGGTGCTCCTCTGGAGCAGGGCAAGGACAAACACTAACTTACAAGAAGACTTGGCAAGGAGAGGCCATAACGGAGGAGGTCAAGTGTAATGGTTGATGATCTTAAAGGTCTTTTGCAACCTGGTTGATTCTATGACTCTATGATCAAGTGTGTGCTGAGGGTGATGGAGCTCCTCACTCGCCGCCTCCCCAGCACGGCGAAGGACCAGTCTGAGCTGTGCTCGTGGCTGTTGCAGGCAGAGGAGCACTGGTCTTGGCCCCTGCTCCAGCAGAAACCGCCGCTCGGCATCACCCCGGCCAGCGCTGTCCTGAACCGCTCGCCAGCAAAGGCATAGAGAAAGGGGTTGAGGCAGCTGTGGAGGAAGGCGATGCTCTGGGTGAGCTGCAGCGCAATGTCCAGCCGGTCAGCAGCATCACAGCTCTGTGCTTCCCCGGCGTAGGTGCTGATGGCTTTGACCAGCAAAACAATGTTGTACGGGAACTGGGAGAGGAGGAAAGCGGTGATGATCGTGGTGATGATCTTCAGTGACTTCTGCTTGTGGGATCTTTTGGCTTGCAGGAGGGTGTTGATGATAAGGGAGTAACAAATGACCATGACAAGGAGTGGGAGAAAGAATCCGAATGTGACTTTGAAGGCCAGGACTGTAACTCTGAAGTTCATGCTGATGTTTGGTGGATATGTGACTTTGCAAACTGTTATGTCACCCACCCGCATGCTTTGGCTGTACATGATTTCTGGGATGCACAGGCTCATGGATGTCAGCCAGACAGCCCAGCACATCACTTTGCTGTGCAGAAGCCGCCTTCGCTTAGAGGCGTTAGCTTTTGTCGCCTGGACAATAGTGATGTACCTGTCCAAGCTGATGCAGGTTAGAAACAAGCTGCAGCTGTAGAAGTTGATCTTATACATACTGTTGACAACTTTGCACATGAGGTTCTTGAAGATCCAGCCATTGGAGGCAGCCTCAGCCCAGAAGGGGAGGGTGAAGAGGAAGAGCAGGTCTGCAATGGCCAAGTGCAGCAGGTACCGATCCATCATGCTCCTCCTGAAGCGGTGTTTGCAATATACGAGCACGACCAAGGCATTTCCCACGGTGCCCACAGAGAAGATGAGCCAGAAGAACACAGGCAGGAAGGCTCGAGCAAACTGCCTGACCTGCCTCATGTCACACATGAAGTCCGTGTTGTTCACCGGCATTCCATACAGGGACGCCTCTGCACTGTCGTTCCTGTAGTATTCCAAGTTGCTCTTGCCAGGGTGGATGACCTGCAGTGGGACATCAGGCAAATTTGTGTTGAGAGGTGGCTCACTAAAGCATAAATTTGCCTCTCTCCACCAGATGCAGTTGAAGATCCCCAATATATTCCATTTTATATATTAAAATATGTAATATTTTATACTATATATAAAGAGCAAAGGCTGCCAGCGAAACACAGCACGTTTCAGACTGCTTGAAGTGTGTGGCATGGCAGAGACATATAAAAAATGATCCGCTGAGTAACAAAATCTTCACAAAACAGCAGTTCCCCACCGCCAGCCCACTTCAGCTATTAAAATGGCAGGTGGTGAGATCTCCGTCAGATCATTCAAATCACTGTTGGCTCAGCAGCTTCAAATACAGAACAAAACACAAAATCCCCCACCTTGGAAAGAGGTAGGGAAGGAGCCTTTTTGTTACTGCTATGTGGGACAGCATGATTGGCTCGAGAGAGGCAGAAAACTGATGCGGGCAAAGAGAGCGGAAAGAGAAAAGGAGGCGACACAACATCATAGCTGTATACTCACTACCCTTGCAACAGCCATCTTCAGTCAGAGCTTCACTTAGTCTTGAAGGAGGCTCCGTGACCTGGAGAGGAAAGATGGGGGAAAACAACTGATCTGAAACAGCTCTGAAGTAGAACTGTGACTTTCTGCTGTCTTCTTCTTCTTCTTTTAATAAAAACCTCAACCTTTTGACATGCATCTGGCTGGGAGACAAACCAACCACACAGAAACTGATGTCCTGGATCTGATTATTTAGCTGTTTTCATCATCACACCCAACAGTCACATCACTTTGAGGTTTATGTGGGCCGAGCTGGGTGTGTGCTCCCTCCCGGGACCCCAGCCCAATGAGACCTGTCAGAGACTGTTTGCTCTGCGATTTGCATGGTTTAGGTGGCTCAAACACAATGTTCTCTTTTCAATAGCTAAGACCTCTCACAACCATCATTTTTCTGCTAATTTTTCAGGCACAGCTACAGGTTGGGCAGAGAAGAGATTCAGAGCAGCCTGAGGAGAAGGACTTGGGGGTGTTGGTCAATGAGAAACTGAACATGAGCCACTTCGGTGTGCGCTGGAGCCCAGAAACCCCCCATGTGCTGGGCTGCATCAAAAGCAGCGTGACCAGCAGGTTGAGGGAGGGGATCCTGCCCCTCTGCTCTGCTCTTGTGAGACCCCACTTGCAGCACTGTGTGCAGTGCTGGTGTACTCAACATCAGAAGGACATGGAGCTGTTGGAGCAAGTCCAGAGGAGGCCACAAGGATGATCAGGGGCTGGAGCACCTCCTGTATGAAGACACACTGAGAACATTGGGGCTGTTGAGCCTGGAGAAGAGAAGCTGCGTGGAGACCTCAGAGCAGCTTCCAGTGTCTGAAGGGGGCTACAAGGATGCTGGAGAGGGACTCTTCATCAGGGACTGTAGCGATAGGACAAAGGGTGATGGGTTCAAACTGAAACAGGGGAAGTTCAGGTTAGATCTAAGGCAGAAGTTCTTCCCTGTGAGGGTGCTGAGGTGCTGGCACAGGGTGCCCAGAGAAGCTGTGGCTGCCCCATCCCTGGCAGTGTTCAAGGCCAGGTTGGACACAGGGGCTTGGAGCAACCTGCTCTAGTGGAAGGTGTCCCTGCCTGTGGCAGGGGGTTGGAACTGGATGATCTTAAGGTCCTTTCCAACCCAAACCAGTCTGTGGTTCTATGCTCATTCCACTCACACCCCAAGAAAGTTTCCAAGTCACAGATCAGGCTCAGTTCCAGTTATGAAGAAAACAATGATTTGGGCTTGGTTTTGGATGAGCTCACCTGTGACTGGGCACCACACTCCAGCATCAGCAGCATGGCATCCCCTTCCAAGGGGAAGGAGCCCGGGTGCTCTGCACTCAACTGCAAAATCCCTGCTAAAGTGTCTTCGTATCCTCAATAATCAGCTGTCATCCTGAAACTCCTCCTGCAGCGGGTCTATATTTGTATGTGACAGTACCTCTGTGCAGTGTGTGGCACGTGGCTGCCTGCCAGCGGATCCGTGGAAATACCCCTAACTCCAGCTAGTTTGGCCCTCACTGTAATGCAAAATCATTCCTCATTGGGAGAGCTACATTAACTGCAGTATGGTAAAGGCATGCCCATGGGCAAAGCCTCTCGTGCAAATGATCTTCATGTACTTCAGTCTCTCCTTCATGAATCTGAGCCTTCAATTCTGTATTTAAGTGACTTTAATTAGACTTAGCTTAATTCTCCCTAGAAGCAAAGTAATAAATGTAACATAATCTACCCACTTCACACAGCCACTTCCACTGTCCTTAAAGTCTCCAGAGCAGAACATGGGCGGCTGTTCATCCTGTTTTTTTCTGCCACGTCCCACTTACTCGGTGAGCGCCATTGACAACACCACCATTTTTACCCCACTGGTGGGAACAGAAGCAGGAGAACAGTGTGAACTTTACAAACCCTCTTGCCAAATTGGTTCCCTATTTGCATCCTTGCTCAGTGCCGTCCCCAGTTAATTCATTTCAAACCAAAGCAGAGACAGTGGGCTCAGTTCTTGCAATACCAGCCTGGATCGTGAAATAACTTGTAATTTCCCTCCAGCTCATATCATTACAAAATCAAGCATCTCTGCCTTACAAATATATTGCTTTCTTGCTCACCAAGAGAACTTGCAAGTGTAACACTTCTTTTTGGTTTGTTTTAAATGGGAAAATGAAAACCACCAGCATTTCTGCTGTGTCTTCATTTTAACTTTCACGTATTTACTCTCAAGCCCAATTTGGGGTTGATTTTTAAGCTCCTCATTCAGCGTGTGTGCTAATGGCAGAGGCACAGGCAGCTCCACGTGCTGAGCTTAAAAATCAACAGATTCTGCAGAAACAGAACAAAACTGGGGGTTCCACCCTCTGCTGAGGCTGACCAAGAGGTTTCCTTTTCTCACAGTGAAAACTGCCCTGTGCTTGCACTAGATCTCTCTCTTAATACACCTATTTTCCCCTGCCAGGGTAAAAGGAGGCCATTAACCTGCCTCTCTCCAAACAGGCTCAACAGCCCCTCACCTGCTCTGTCTGTGGCTGTGATTGAATGTCATAGAATCATCGAATGGTTTAGGTTGGAAAGGACCTTAAGATCATCCAGTTCCAACCCCCTGCCACGGGCAGGGACACCTCACACTAGGCCATGTCACCCAAGACTCCATGTCCTCTATGAGGAGGATGTTTGCACTTGGTGAGGTCGGTGCCTCTCACACACAAGCAAATCCCGTTATCTAGGAACTTTCTATAGATCAGAACACTCGAGGCAGGACTGCCCATGACAGGTCCCCTCAGCTGCTCCTTATTTCCCCAAGGTGAGGCAAGGCAAAGCAGCTGGGTTACTTCTGACAAGCAGGAGCTGCTCTCCACTGAGGAGTCTGAAAGTCAAGCAGAGAAAAGACGACCCTACATAATATCATTCCTACCCCAGACACTTGCAAACACTTTGCAAATCAAAACCATGGTTCTATCGATGTTCTCAGCATTTCTTCTTCCGTCAATCACACAAGTTCAGCCTCCAAAGCTCCTGCCGCCCGCCCATGCCTGGCAACGGAGGCAGGGCCATCTCCGGGCACGCAGCGGGGCGGAGCGGTCGCTCTGTTCCGCTCCGCCGACACCACCCTGTCCCGGAGCGCTGCGCAGAGGAGAGGTCGCTTCACCGCCGGTTCCCGGCTCCCCGTCATGCTGCGGCTGCTGCTCCCCTTGGCCGGGCTGGCGGCCATCCTCCGGGCCGCGGTGAGTCCTCCCCCCGCCGCCTCCTCCTCCGGGGCGGCCCTGAGCGCTGAGGGGCGCGGGGGTTGCCGGGCGGACATGTCTACCCGCGGGTGGGGGCGATTAATTCGGTCCGTTTCTCATTAGCCAGCTCCGGCGGTCACGGGCGGTGCTACCCGGGGCCGGTGGCTGCCGGGGCAGGGTGAGGAGCGGCGGCGGGGCCGCCTCCTTGTCTCCCGTCAGGCCTGGCCCTGGCCGGGGCCTCGCTGCCTGCGCTGAGAAGGGCCGGGCTGCGCGGCCTTTGCGCCGCGGCGGGGGGACACGGGCATCCAGGAGCACATCCCATGGGAAACCTGCGCTGCTGTGGTGTGCGCAGGGAGAGGAGCTTGTCCTGCTCTGCCCAGGTTCCGCATCGACTCTGCTGCCGCTGTGGTGACCAGCGGGTGCCATAGCAGGTGCCCGGGCACATCCTTTGTCTCTACCTCTGCTGTGGGAGCCTTGTCGCTGGTGGCTGGGGTTTGAAGCCCAGCATCAATGTTCTCTTGGCAGCTGAGTGATGCACGGGTGGGTAAAGCTGTGTGGGAAGTAATGCAGCCGTGGGGAGACTGTTGTCAAAGGGAAGGCGGGTGGCACCAAGTGTGGGCTCTGAGGGATTTGGGTATGGGGGAGACTGACAGTTCTGAAGGTAAGAGGAATGGAGAACCAATACTCAAGAGATTTGGTTGTATTAGAAGAGGGACACTTGGTGGATTTAGTGGATTAGTTTAAAACAGAGAAAATGTGTGGTTGCAGCCCAAAGGCCAGTTGTATCTCGGGCCGCATCCAGAGGAGCGTGGCTCAAGGAAGGTGATTCTGCCCCTCTGCTCTGGTGAGACCCCACTGGAGGACTGTGTTCAGCTCTGGAGTCATAGAATCACAGAATGGTTTGTGTTGGAAAGGACCTTAAGATCATCCAGTTCCAACCCCCTGGCACAGGCAGTGACACCACACACTAGACCATGTTGCCAGCACTGCCAGGGATGGGGCATTTACCACTTCTTTGGGCAGCCTCTTCCAGTCCTCAGCACAGGAAAGACATGGACTTGTCGGAGAGGGGCCAGAGGAGGGACATAAAATGATCAGATGGGTGTAGCAGCTCTGCTGTGAGGAAAGGCTGAGAGAGCTGGGGTTGTTCAACCTGGAGAAGAGAAGCCTCCGGGGAGACCTTACTGTGGCCTTTCAGTACCTAAAAGGGGTGTATAAGAAAGATGTGGAAAGTTTTTAGCAGGGCCTGTTGTGACAGGATTAGGGGTGATGGTTTTAAATTAAAAGAGGGCAATTCAGGCTGGATGTGACGAAGAAATTCTGTACAATGAGGGTGGTTAAACCCTGGCACAAGTTGCCCAGAGGGTGGATGGTGGATGAACCATCCCTGGAGACATTTCAGGCCAGGCTGGATGTGGTTCTGGGCAGCCTGATCTAGTTGAAGGTGTCCCTGCTTATTGCAGGGGTGTTGGACTGGATGAGCTTTGAAGGTCCTTTCCAACCAAAACTGTTCTGTGATTCTATGAAAATACTTCAAAAAACATATAGAGAACTTCAGGGATTTGCTGCAGTGGGAGGTTGTAGAAGCAGACAGGGTTTAACAGATCCCAAAAGAGGATTAGCCAAACTAAAATACATTGGGTTAATAAACAACATCCAAAAATGATCAGGCAAGGATTTGCCTTTTAACATCCCTGATGGAGGAGCTTTGTTGGCTGGAGGAGTGTAAGGAGAGCAGCCACAGACAGTGGCCAGGGCAGGTTGTTTCTTTAAACAGCATTTCTTATTGCTGTTGTCCAGACAGAATGTGGCCTGGTATCTCGAGGAGCTGTGGGCTCAAACCAGTAAGGCATTTCTTATGCTCTTATCTTCCTGGTTCTGCTGATTTTCTGCAGAGGCATATGTGTAAAACAGAATAGTTTTGTACCAGCTGAGAGGGCTTGAGGAGCTGGGGCTGACAGAATGATTCTCTGATGTCAACCCACAGCTCCTTGAGCAAGCAGTGAGGGAAGGGGTCTTGTTAAAACTTGGTCTAGACCTCGAAATACAGCAGGGTCCTGTCATCACAGAGCTGCTGATGTGCTTTGAAATGAAATTGGGGAGGTACGTGCTGCAGATAAGCAACCTGGCAAACTGGGTTTATAAACTAATGGGCTCAAGCTTGCTGCAGGGCACCACAAGGCTGCTTTTGTGCCCTACTTCTGAGGTATTTTTGGCTGTAATGATTGCTTTCTTTTTCTCTTAGTTAAGTGTGCGCTGACAGAGAGGAAGGGTTTTGAAAGTGTGTGTATGCTGCTGCATGGCTTTAAATAAAGTAGTTTGTCATCTCAGCCTTGTCTCTATTGTATGTTATGAAAGACTAGTAGGTTTATTTTAACTAGAAATGTGCAAACTTTAGTCGAAGTCCTGTGAACTCTGTACAAAATACAGGGCAAACAGGAATTCTGGTTGGATTCAAACATAACTGGTGCTTGCTTATTTATTTTCAGTCTGGAGCAGAGATGTGTTAGTGCTCCTTTTACTTCTGCAGGAGCACAGTGTGTGATGTTTTAGCCTCTTTTCAACATAATTGCATCCTGTTAGACCAGCATATGCTGAAATAGGTGTTGAGCCTTGGGAGCTGTACATGTAGTGGAAGTGAGTAGGAGGTAAGTAGCCAAGCACAGTGGGGGTTTCACTGGTCCTATTGGTTTTCAGGGCTGTGGGGAAGTGTTATTCACAGCTGGAGGCAAGGATACCTGTGGATGCATCTCCTAGAGTTCCTGGTCCCACAGTTGCATCTGATGCTGTTCCAGTGGGGATTTCACTGCTGCTGTAGCATGTGTTGGTAGAATCCCTTGCATTCAGTGAGGATGACGTGGGGTGATACCTGCTTTTGAGATGGAGCTGGCTGCTTGGGCAGAGCAGAAAACGTGTGTGAAGTTAACAGCAGAGCAGCTTAGTCCCAGAACATGTGTGAGGCTTACAAATATTGTAATGATTGTTTCCAGACTCGTTGCATCACTGTTGTGATCTACTGCCGTCTACTATAAGGAAATCTTAATGAGGAAAGAGCGTAGTAAAAAGAAAAAGGGGGTGGAAGGAGTCCTTGAGGGAGGCAGTAGAGAGCTTGAAAGGGGACTGCCAAAATCCAGTGTTTTCAGTTGCCTGATTTATTCCACACCAGGAAGTCTCCTCTCTGTCTGTATGATAGTGATTCTGCATGACCCAGTCTCTTGGGTAGCATGTGCAGAGTAACAGTCCTTCATTGCAGTCTGGGAAAAAGGGAATGTCTGTGCTGTTTTAAATGGGCTGATACTGGTTCCTGGTTGCAGGCTTCGTTGACCCAAGGCATCCCTTCATAACCACATTATTGCCTACTGGAGACTCCTGCAGAACAAAAGGGACCGGTCAGGAAGCCAAGATGATCTCCTTCAAGCAACTGTCCCTTGAAGCAAAGGCTGCAGTGGCTGCAGGAGTGGTTTTCCTCTCCATGATGGTGTCGCGGAGTTACCTGTCAGAAAAGCTCGATCTCAGGATGCGGCGCTGGCTCATGCGGCTGCAGACAGCGCTGTTTGCGAATGCACTCATGTTGATAGGATCTCTTCATGTGTGGAGAAGTATAGTCACCACGTTCTCCAAGGCTTCAGTTGCCAGCTCGTTCTGTTTCATGCCCTGGAAGATAGCTGTGTTCATGTTTCTGGCTCTGGCTCATTCAAGCTTCTTCACGTTGCTATTTCTTGTTGCGGAAGAGCCCTATTTCTTTTCTTTAGCTGCCTACACTTGCCTGGGGGCCTATATCATTCTGATCTTCTTCCTTTTCACTCTAGGCTCTGTAGAGCAGGCTTACAAGTTGTTGGCTGGAAAAGGTGCTAGAGCAGGCACTGGCAACAAGAACAGACCAGCGATGAAACCAGTGTTGGCAGTGCTGCTGACTGCCGTGCTGACTGTTGTGGGGCTGTTAAATGCTTCCCAGCCTCCTGCTGTGAATTCTGTGGAGGTTCCAGTTCACAAGCTGTCCTCAACAATGAATAACCTGAAAGTGGTGTTGCTTTCAGATATCCATCTGGGGCCTACAGTTGGGAAGACCAAGCTTGCCATGATTGTGAGGATGGTTAAGGCTTTAAAACCAGATATCACTGTGATTGTTGGCGACCTGACTGACGCTGAGGCAGAGATCATCCGACCTGCTGTTGAGCCTCTTGGAGAACTTGCTTCCCCTCTGGGGACTTACTTTGTCACAGGAAACCACGAGTACTACACGTCAGATGTTAGCAACTGGTTTGAGCTGCTAAAATCATTTAACATTCGGCCGCTGCATAATGAGAATGTGAAGATTGTTTCACCACAGAGCAGTGAGGACTGGTTCTGCCTGGCTGGTGTTGATGATATTGAAGCAAATGTCTTGCGCTACTCAGGACATGGCATGGATTTAAAGCGAGCCCTGAGAGGTTGCAGCAGCGAGCATGCAATAGTGCTGTTAGCTCATCAGCCTGTTGCTGCCAAGTGGGCCCTTCAGGAGAGACCAGACATCAACTTAATTCTCTCTGGCCACACTCATGGTGGGCAGATCTTCCCGCTAAATGCTGGAGCTTATTTGCTGAACCCATTCTTTGTTGGCTTGTACAAAGTTGGGCAGAACACCTTTGTGTATGTCAGCCCAGGGACGATGTACTTTGGAATACCCATGAGGCTGGGCAGCAGAGCTGAAATAACAGAGATAATTCTCCGTTCTTCTTGAGGAGTTTTCCATTTGACAGACTTGTACCATCCTTTTTGGTCAGTGTCTTGGCTGTTTTGCTCTGAAAGCACATCCTGTTTCAGGGAAGCTGGAGAAGATATGTTGGGGTGGACTTCAGCAGGTTCTGTTAAGTGTGAGCAGAAAACACCAACTGTATCTTGGGCCTATGAAACAAATGGGGGCATTTTAAAATACTGAAGAAATTAATTCTTTGTTTTTATTATTATTATTATTATTGAGGTTCTGCATTTAAAGATAACACCGATGTCACAGAGACAACGTGTCCTGTGCGTGTTCAGCAATATCTGAGTCCTGCAGCTACTTAATGTTCCACTGTTCGTTATCCATCAGGAGCTGCCTTCTCCAATCTCAGGCAGGTGAAGTTCTGATCTCTTGCGGTGAAATCATTCGTGCACGTTTCGCAGAAGCGATTGAAGAGTGTCCACAAAGTCTGTAAACTCAAGAAGTCTTTTGCTAGAAATGTTCTGGGAAGAGAATGGTTTTAAGGGTATTTTTTAATCTGTCTTCAGCATGCACTAGAGCTTCCAGTCTGTGTTGTTACCAGTATTAACAGTTGAGAGGCATCAGTTCTTGAAATCCATTTTTTTCTAGTTAAAAAGCTGGGGAGACTGATACCAAAGGATGAAGCAGCTGTGTTTCTGCAGGCATTTTCCCCAGAGTAATTGGGCATATGATCATTACTTGCTGAAAATAGCTTTAATAAAAGCAAATGAGAAAGAAAACTTGGAATTGCCAAACTTCTCTTGCTGTCTGTGCATACAGGACCTCCTGATGTAAAGCAGAAAATCCAAAGCTGAAATAGTCAGTCTCTTTTCTCTTCATTCTGCACATTTTTTGTTTTTGCTTAATTTGTCTTCTGTGATTTTTCTCTTACAAGAGCGAAGAGATGCTATTTGAAAACAATGCAAATAGGTTAATGCTTGAACTTTAAGGTTTTGATATTTCAAGTAAAGGGTGCCCTTTTTAAGAATACTGAACTCTGCAGCAGGTGACTTTTCCTAGTAGCATTTGCGTATCAATGTCCTGGTTGTCTGATAGGCACATAGCAGAACAACTGCTACAGAAAAATGAGGGATGGAGATTTTCCGTCTGTCTTTCCTAGAAGGGCTTAGCACAAATCCATATATTTCTGGGCATATAATTCCGTATAATTCTTGCCTTTTTTATCTTTGTGTTCACATAAGAAAGCCAGGATGTAAATTCATGTGTGTATATTGTCCAGGACGATGATGTAGTTCATTTTTGTACATCTTCCTGTCCTCTCCCCTTCAACCTCAGTGTTGCTGTATGAAAACCATGAACAACTCAAGTCTGGGAATCCTGCCTCTGCCTCTGAAGTCTGTAGCTGCAGCCACAGTGTGTCCCTTGCTCTGCCTTTCTGCCCACCAGTACCTGGGTTCCTCTCAGGCAGACCCATGTAGCATGTGGCAAAAGAGATCAGTGCTTACACAGGAGACTGAGGATGGCAAGACCAGATGGTGTTCAATCTTTTTCTGCTTTCCTTGTGATCCTGAACCAGACACACTGCTGGTTTGTTCTTCAGCTCCTGTTGTCCTTTTGCAGGAGGAATTCGGGGTGTATTTGAACAGTACCCCAGGCTTTGTGAAGTTGAGCTTTTCTTTATGTGACATTGCAAAGTTTCACTTCATCCACTCCCTTCAGACACCCCTGCCCTGGCAGAGTTTCTAACTGATAAGCTGGTTTTGTATCCTCTTCCTCTCTTCAAAATCTTTTATTTTTACTACAGGAATATTGAGAAATAGGGTAAATGTATCATGTGCTGGAAGGTTGGTGGAAGACTTGGAGGAATCAATCCTCTTTTGGTCTAAAAACTGAGCACCTCATCAGCCAGGCTCTTTACTTGCTGGACTAGATAATTATTGTTGCCCAGCACCTATAACTTCATGAACTTCTTTATGCTTGTGCATTAATGTCTGCTTAATTATCCTGAAGTTTCCACACGTATTTAATACGGGGGTCCAGCTGAAGTTCTTTCCCATCAGTGGTGTAGTGTCAGATGGTCTCATGAAGAGAGAGTCTTGATAGCCTGTAGCCCTCTTTTTACTTATCACCATGCCTTCAGTTAAAAGCAGTATTCTGGGTTTAGTAGTGCAGAGTATTCCCTCTAGGCCAGTGGTCCGGGAGGATAGCTTTTCACTTGTTAGGCTGAGGGTTATTACTGTGTTAAGCTTAACACAGTAAATAATTCCATATTTATTAGATGGAATAAATTTTTAAGCAAGTTTCCTCATCAGGATGCTTTTGTGGGATTGGCTTTAGGTCGTGTTAGTTTCCCAGTGAATTGCTAGTATTATTTTTCTCTTTTTCCTCCCTGTCCTTGTTAGTTCTCCCTTTATTCTGTCCAAATGTGTGCAAAAACCTAGCTGAAGTGGGCCTTCCATCCCAGGGGCGTATAGATGGCTTCTTCATTACTTTGTACGTGCATCCCTTGGAAGATCTCCATGTATCCTTTCAGGGCCACATGCACATCCTTTTAGGAGTGGTCATATCATTTCATGAATCTACTGAGTTCTCCCAGTGGAGTTTAGATCTTGTACATTATTTTTCTTTAAGTCTCTGCCTCTGAAAGCTTGATGGTTATCACTTCAAATGATTTCTTTCTGTGCCAAAACACTCCAAAGCCTTTTCCTGATTTGCCTTTTTCTTTTTTTTAAGCATGGATGGAAAGGATCCTAGATCAACGTTCTTTTTAATAGTGAGAGAAATTAACCTCTGCTGAAATCTGACAGCAATCCCTAATTGTCCCTCAAGGCTTTTTCTATACTTTTCCCTGTTTGACTTGAATATTCACCATGTTCACTATTGACTTGAATATTTACTATGTTCAGTATTCCAGATGAGAAGAAAATTGCTGTGCTGCTTTTTTGTTTGTAATTATGTTTTATTTGATGTGTATGGAATGTATTTGATCTGGAGAAATTAACTGAATATATATTTCTTCCTCAAAAGGCCAGTTGAGGGGTTGGGGGGAAGTTAATCACTGTAAGAGTAATACCAGAATAGAACAGTGTCATCACTCTGTGAAACCTATATTTATTACATTAAATAATCACTATAGAGTGGATTTGAAAATATGTAAATTGTGGTATAACAAATGCTTTAAATGTTGGGATTTAATAAAACTTTATTTGCTTGTTAAAAAAGATGCCTCTGAGGACCTTTTCTTTTGTACCAGTATTCACTGTAGCAGTTCATGGTGAATTGTTCTAACACACAATTCTGTTTACCAACAAAAAGGTAAAACGGTTCTGTTTCCCAACAAAAAGATGCTGATAATAGATGGGAGTAGTTTGGGGAAGTCTTGTACCAGCACTGTGAGGCATGATGGAAAGTGGGAAAGGTAAGGCCACTTAAATTTGCCTAATGCCTCTACTAGGGGGAAGAAGTGCAGGTTGAAGAGATGAGGATGTGATGTAGGGAAATGGAACACTGCAAAGGCAGAGAAAGGACACTGAGAGGATTTTTGGGGAAGGAGCAGAAGAAAATGAGAGTGGTTTGTGGGTCTCAATTTTGATGCTTGAGCTTTAGGGTAGAGAAAGGGGTGTTCTGTGGTTGAATGGTCTACATAAGAGATGCTAGAAGTCTTCATGGGTGGAAGGGTTTATTCAAGATTTGAATCCATGTTTGTTTGCTTTCCAAGTAAGAAAAAAACCCTGTTTTGTAAATTTGGAGTTAAATAGTTTTGCATGCTGAAGCTATTACTTTTTTTCCTATGGTGAGGGACATGCACATTCTAAAATGTTAAAATACTAAGGTTGCACAAATAAGTTCTTACTTGATTTAAGAAAGGACAGATTCTTTAGTTCTTTTCCATGTGAGTATGTTATACCATTGCCTGTAAAGGTCTGGATTTTCAGTTGGGCATTAATATGATGTGGCACGAATGACCTGGCATCCTAAAGCGTGCAGTGAGTTTGTGCCTGTTGAATGTGCTTATCAAACTAGCAGACCTGTACCCCATCTTCTGGGGAGAAAGAGTGGGAATGAATTCCATGCATATTGATAATGGTGAGTACACAGCATTGGCAGAGCCAGGCATAGATTCATGATGAGAACTGGTTTGGTTGTAAGCCCTGGTCTGCAAGCAATGGCTAGAGTCATGCACTGTCAATAAAAGAATGTTGAGTAAGTGAACATATGATGTTTGTTAGAATGGGCAATAAATGAGATGAGTCAGAGTAAGTATTCTGGAAGCTTCCTCCTTCTCCTCACCCACATAATGCTACTGTAGCAGGTAGTGTATGTGTAAGGAAAGGGATGTACAGTTATGGTCACAGCTTTGTGTAGCTTCTAAATGGTAACTGGTTCAATGATGATAATCATAATTGATACCTTCTTTTCACAGTTTTATGACAAGTTTTATTTCTCTGTCAGAGGTGTCTGTCCCCTGAGGGTGGAGCTGTGTAAAAAATTGATTCAGCGTTCATAATCTCCCAACAGTTACGTGCCATGAATGGAGCAAGTGTCTTTTCCATAGGCCTCTGTAGGTAGTCTGAATGAGGGGGCTAAAATCTTCTTTCAGAGGGAAACAGCAGCAATTTGTTTTGACTCTCATCCTTTATTTCCAAGGATAATGGTCTTTCAATGTGCTTTTTCCCTAATGCTGCTTTATTCTTTTTAATACCATTGCAGAATTGTGTTGCCGCACCCGAGTTGTGTGTTTCATTTAGTCACGATCATTTTGAAGCTCTCAGCTCTGTACTAATGCTGTGACTCGTCGCAGTGCCCTAGAGTAAAAACCAGCTGAAGAATGTGAAACATCTGCTTGGTGTTCCTAAGGGTGAATGATTTCCTTTGGGGATATGCACAGTACAATCCCATCTTAGTACAGCACGGTCAGGAATCAGGAAGCAGGTTATAAATTAAAGGTGAGCAAAAAAATCACATGTATTTGAATTGAAAGGAAAGTAAGCACATGATACCTACCTGTGCATCCTCTGCAGTGGCAATTTACTTGAGGTTTAACAGTCTGGAGTTACTACAACAACATAATTTCCCAGGGAGAATCCCAACCTTTGAGTTACTTTTGTTCCAGAGCAGTTGACTTGTATTTCTCAACTCTGTAAGGTCCTGATTTTGTGGAGACATGGCACATCCATGCCTTTGAGTCAAGATTCATTTCAACTTTTATGGAACTCTGTGTTAATTAATATTAAGAATGGGTCTGTGTTTGTGGGATCAGGGCTGCAAAACCTTCTGCTATGCAATACTTGTCAGTCCCCTGTTGTTCTTCCCTGTGAGGGTGCTGAGGTGCTGGCACAGGGTGCCCAGAGAAGCTGTGGCTGCCCCATCCCTGGCAGTGTTCAAGGCCAGGTTGGACACAGGGGCTTGGAGCAACCTGCTCTAGTGTGAGGTGTCCCTGCCTGTGGCAGGGGGTTGGAACTGGATGAGCTTTAAGGTCCCTTCCAACCCAAACCATTCTATGATTCTTGTTTCCCTGCCAGCTTAGGGCTGTATCTTCTCACATCTGCTGTTTTATATCCACCACACAGGCAATTTCACTTGCTCACTGTAGGCGGGGCAGAATGTTTTGGGCTGCTACATGCATTTAAGACATTTTCCACAACTTTAGTTTAGGTTTTCTGTAAAGAAATGCCTTTATCACAGTTGCAACCCATTGCAGTCTTCCTCCTCCTTGGAGTTTGTAGTGTTCAAGTGTTTGTAGAGTGTTATCTCACTCAATTGCTCTGTTTAATGGCAGTCTAGGGATAGGCATGTTTACTTAGCAATTTCATCATCCACCTCTCAGGAAGCTTTCTTTGTTCTTTGTACTGTACCTAGTAGTTTGTATTCTTGTTCTTTTGGCCTGTGACACATTGCACTGCCTCCTTTTTGCTGTTGTGTTGCACTAAGAGTATGCTCTTGGTCGGCAGTTGTGCCCAGTTGTTGGCCAGGAGTTTCACTACTTGGAGCTTTATGGTTATACATGCCTGCTGTGTTTCACTTTTTCCATTCCCTTCTCTCTGTTCTTCCTGTAATTGTACACACTATTGTAACAAAATGGTTCACCACTTAACACAAAGAAGTGGTTTCGTGGGAAGGTTCTTCAAAACCGTGTGGTCTGTTGGTCTCTGCTTGACTTTTGGGCAGATTTCCTCAGGTGGTGGATGCTTTTATGTAGTGGAGATCACCTGGGGTTTTATGATGGCCTACCTTTACCTTGCCTTTCAATTTCATTGCTTTTATTTCATATAATCTATTTCCTAATTGCCTTATTCTCCATATGGGACAGACCAAGGCCTGTCATTTCAAGAACAAGGCCAGTGTCCTTCAAGAGCTTTTAATTTGCACTAGTGAAAGGTGTGTTTCACTTGGACTAGTATAACATTAACATCCAGTGAATCATGAGGTTTGTTTGGCTGACTTCTGACTTATTTTCTGATAGATATGGAGAACTAACTGATTACATTTGGTGACTGTGATTTTACTTCGTAAATCCCCACTGATCTTTCCTTGCGCGATAATGAATCTGATGCAAAGTCATCGAACATGAAGACACAACCCCAACTATTCAGTGGTGCATGGAGGCCAAAAGTAGTACTGGCGACAGGGATGCCAAAGGCCTATGCAAGATGTGAGATGTTAAGGTTTATTTAAATAAAATTAAAATTAATAAAGGTTCTTAAAGACATAGGGCCAAGCACTTAGCAAAAGTCCTTCTGGTTTCCCTTCTTTTTAAGAGCAAAGGAAGTACTGCTGTGGTCATAGTAATTTAAATCTTACTAAGATTCTAGTATCAGTTGAGTAGTAATCCCGTGCTTTTGAAGTGAAAGTATTTTTCTTGTGGCTAGAAAGTGCAGATTCTTTTTTTTAATATACCTGCTTCTTTTTGAAGTCCACTGGTTTGGCTGTGCTCAGCTGGAAGGTATTTAAAGTAGGACTTTTTTGCCAAATTACTGATTTTCAATGACTTAAACGTCTGCAGTTTGCCAGACTGATCCATCAAACAGTTTTGTACTTACTAGAAGCTAAGCTTTCAAACATGGAGCATTTAGAATGGGTTATTTGTTCCTCAAAACCTCCCATCTAGCTTTTGTTCCTAGACTTGAGCATGGCATGAAGTTGGAATTCGGGTTGTGTTTTCCAACAGTTTAATAAGCTAACATCTTCAGCGCAAGTGTTGGCATTCACCAAATCTCCTCTAAGTAATTCCTCATCCTTTGCACTGGTGTAAGCAACTGCAAATATATCTCTGTAGAGAGGTAGTACTATATACTCATTAAAAGTGGAGAATACATGTGGCATATTTTGGTGTAGTAGTGAATCCTGTCATTGCTGAGTGATTGGCAGATGTGCTGTAGTCGTTTGGTGTGTTAGGCTGAGGGGGGGGACTCTCTGTAGCTGGAGGAGAGCCATTCACCATCAGTTAGTTTAACACTGTTGTACCTTCTATTGTGGACAACCCACAGTTGTTGCATAGGCTGTTCTCCATGTCTTTCAAGGCAGAAAAAGATTATATTGTGTATTATTTCTTTTGGCACACAGAGTATACCCCCGAGGAGTTTTGGGATTGATTATGACTGCAACTGCTTTGTCAAGGATGGGAGACCTTTCCGTTACATCTCAGGTAGCATTCACTACTCCCGAGTGCCCCGGTACTACTGGAAAGACCGACTGTTGAAGATGAAGATGGCAGGACTTGATGCCATTCAAACGTAAGTAGCTGTTGACTTTCAAAGTGATTTGTAGTCCTGTGACATTTATGAGAAGTCGTGAAGTGGAATGCTGCCATTGTTGCTTGGTTTATTGGGGTTTAAGTCATAGGTAGAGCTCTGAAGAAGTGAAGGGTGGTAGAGGATGACCTCTAACAGCAGAGACCGGGACAGCTGGGCAGGTTAGAGCTACTAATCCCCTTCCCTAGTGATAGGTAACACCCCTTGGTCCACAATCCAGGGTGCAAATGTGACCTGAAATAAATTGTTGGACTGTGAACTTTGACAACTATGAAACACTTGTATGTTGTGATGGGTTGACCCTGGCTGGGCACCACGTGCCCACCAAAGCCGCTCTATTGCTCCCCCTTCTCAGCTGGACATGGGAGGGGACATATAACAAAAGGCTGGTGGGTTGAGGTAAGGACAGAGAGAGATCGCTCACTAATGACTGTCACAGGCAAAACAGACATTAATTTATTATCAACCAAGTCACAGCAGGGTAATGAGAAATAAAATCAAATCTGAAAAACACCTTCCCCACACCCCTCTCTTCTTCTTGGGCTCAACTTTGCTCCTGAATTCTCTACCTCCTCCTCCACAGTGGCTTAGGGAGATGGGGAATGGGGGTTGTGGTCAGTTCATCACACATTGTGTCTGCTGCTCCTTCCTCCTCAGGGAGGATTCCTCACACTGCTGCTCCAGTGTGGGGTCCCTCCCATGGGAGACAGTTCTCCATGAACTTCTCCAGTATGAGTCCTTCCCACAGGCTATAGTTCTTCATGAGCTGCTCCAGCGTGGGTCCCTTCCATGGGATGCACCCTTCAGGAACAGGCTGCTCCAGTGTTTGTTCCCCAGAGGGTCACAACTCCTGCAGCAAACCCAATATATATGTGCTCTGCATTGTAATCTCTAGAAGGCAGACAAGGGGAGAGGAGACAATGTCTGAATACAGTCTCTTATCTCCCTGAAGCCTTGAAAATATTGGCAAAGGCTGCTGTAGCACTTAAAGCTGCTTCACCAGGAATGGTTAAATTTAGAAGAGTAGTTGGGAACTAGGTGTTTAAACAGCTTTCAGTTGCAGGTACCAAACCTCTTCCTTGTCTTTCCTACCTGGTTGTGTCCTTACTACGACAGCTGAGGCACAGATTAAACAACATGCAGCTTACTCTTATTTTTGCCAAAGCTTCCTTCACAAGGGAAGAGGAGCAGTAGAAAAGCGTAAGGCACAGTCTTTTCAAGCAATGACTGTAATTCCCAAACACGTTTGTTTTTCTCTCCTAAATCGTTCCAAGGCTTAAAGCTTCTCTTTGAAAGAGCTGCTTGTGTGCTATGGACTGCCAGACAGCGTTGGCTCTGCATGTCTTGCAGCATCTTTCCTTCCCCTCCCTTGAGGGTTCTCTATGTTGGGGTGGCTTTTTCATGTCTTAACTGTCTTCCCTGTCTTGTGATGATGTAGTGACTGCTTGGTGGGTGTGTTTTGGGGTGGTTTCTCTTGTTTTCAAATGAAGCAAGTTCTGTTTTCCCTCGCATCACGTGAGAACAATGGGATTAAGTGACACGCTTGCTCAGGACATGAAATTGCTCGTGTAATTATTTTTTGCTGCAGTAAAAGTAATCTCAAATGGACCTGAAAATTGTACTGTTTGGTGTCTGGCTTGGAAGATCAGGGTCCTGGCAGTGGCTCTGTGACTCTTATGATCTGTAGTGTCTCATATTTCCATTATGCCTCTGATTTATTTTCCTCCTCCTTCCAAACCCCGTGTATCTTCAGCGCCTTCTGTTCACTTCCAGCTTTTTCAACCAGTCCCTTCCTTTTTTCTTTGAAATTGCCTGTTCATGTCTCTGCTGTATCATTGGTCTTTTGAGATCAGAATGTTTTCCTCCCTGTTCACCCCCATCACTGTTGTTTAACAGCAAAATTGCTGCAGGGCTGTGGGTACTTCCCCCCCACCCTTGCTTCCTTCTTCCTTTGTAATCTCCTGCTAACAAAGTTGTGAGTTTTCCTTCTTCATTTTCTTTTCTTTTTTCACTTGTTAAGATCTCTTACTCTGTGCCTTACTGTTTTGCATTCCTGTCCTTCCACTGTGCTGGAAGCAGTGGAAATTGTCTTGCATTGCTGGTGCCTGCTCTCTGTTGATCTTGGGAGGGTTATTTCTGATTTGGCACAGAAGGCACAGTACAGCTAGCAAATGTTTGCCCTGTAGTTATGCGACCTATGGCTTAGGTGTTGTTGCTGAATCACTGTTGACAGATAACAGGTTTTTACAAGCCTTCCTCCTCTTGATTATTTGAGATAAAGCAATAATTTTTTCATGTTACCCCTGTGATTTTGTGTGGTTTTGGTAAAAATGGAGATCAGTCTAGGTGATTATTTAGCTGTGTTTTTGTATTCTCTTCTTCTGCCTACTCTGTCTTGGATCAGTAAAACTATTAGCAAGGGACTGAGATACCAGTTGTGTGAAGTTGTTCTGCAACGGGCAGCAGCACTGCCAGACTTTCTGGCTGAATGTGGTGGTTGGACTCCCAGCCTTGGGGCCACCTCTGAAGGCTGTGGCTTTGTTGCTTGCGGCTTTTCCCATGAGGCAGGGAAGGGTCTTGCTGTAATTTGAAATATAGGAGCCTTGTTCTTATCAAGGTAATCCCAGTGAGGCTTAACCACTTCAAAGTAAAAAGAATCCTTTTATTACAGGATTGTCTTCATAAATTAAATACCTTGTGGTCAAAGCAAGCCAGACCTGCTCTCCTTCCTGTTCTGCTCGATGCCTTGATGCTGATGTTCAGCTGATGTCTGAGTCGGCAGCTTATCTGGGACTCTTGGATGGGTGAAGTCAGTATATGTCTATAACCCTCTGCACCTGGAAACACAGTATCATAGGATGGTTTGTGTTGGAAAGGACCTGAAGATCATCCAGTTCCAACCCCTGCCATGGACAGGGACACCTCACACTAGACCATGTCGCCCAAGGCTCTGTCCAGCCTGGCCTTGAACACTGCCAGAGATGGGGCAGCCACAGCTTCTCTGGGCACCCTGTGCCCGCACCTCAGCACCCTCACAGGGAGAACTTCTGCCTTAGATCTAACCTGAACTTCCCCTGGTTCAGTTTGAACCCATCACCCCTTGTCCTATCGCTACAGTCCCTGATGAAGAGTCCCTCTCCAGCATCCTTGTAGCCCCCTTCAGACACTGGAAGCTGCTCTGAGGTCTCCACGCAGCTTCTCTTCTCCAGACTGAACAGCACCAATGTTCTCACATGGGGGGTGTCTCCAATGTCTTCATATGGGAGGTGCTCCAGCCCCTGATCATCCTCGTGGCCTCCTCTGGACTTGCTCCAACAGCTTCATGTCCTTCTTAAGCAATAACAGAATATGAGCAAACAGGTGACAGGAAGCTTGATCTTACATTAAAGCTTAAAATACCAAGGCCTAAATCTTCCAAATAGCAGGTTGAAATTTGATATTGTGGTTGGTGTGACATCCCAAAAGATGATGGATGTGTTCCTGGGAGCTCCAGTCCTGACCGCAGCAGGTAGCATGCAGAGGCATCTGGTCACACAAGGGTAACTGTCCTCATTTTCAGTTCCTGAACATCTGGAACACTGAGGCATCCGGATAGGACTGAAATTTAGCGGTTGGTTTGGGAGGGTTTTTTGGCATGGAGGAGTTAAACATTTAACCGCTAGATGGGGCTAAATATGTACAGGATTAAATAAGAGAGGAAAATGACCAGAAGAAAAGGAAGGTTACATGATAAAGCTTAAAAATTGTATCTAAATGGTGAGTAAATGCTATTAACTGCAATACAGACATACTGTGCTTCAAGTTTGTGAAGGAATGTGACATTCCTTTGTAAATTCATTATTCTGTAGCTAAAGCAGTACAGCATTAACAACTGTCTATAAATTTGTACAACGTTATGTAGGAATTATGCTTCCTAATAATAACTATTTCAAAGTAAAATGCTTTAGTTTGAGGCCATTCCTAGCTGTAGACAATAGACTGGGGGATTAAAGGGTATTAGTAACAATTTTTAGGCCAGTGTTTAAAATACATTTATATCATGACTCTTTCTGTAAGAAAGCATTTTGCATACATTTTTGTATTCACTTGCTTCCCTTCTGCACCAAAATCTGTGCGATTTTTCTGGCCTTGTGGGAATGCATGGGACATAAATTAAAACTGTTTCTGGAACTGCCTGACAGGAGGTTGCAGTGAGGGGGGGTCGGTCTCTGCTCCCAAGGAACAAGTGACAGGACAAGAGGAAACGGCCTCAAGCTGCACCAGGGGAGGTTTAGATGGAGCAGAGGAACAATTCCTTCCCCAGAGGGTGCTCAGGCATTGGAACAGGCTGCCCAGGGCAGTGCTGGAGTCACCGTCCCTGCAAGTGCTCACACCCCGTGTAGCCGAGGCCCTCAGTGCCATGGGTTAGTGGTGGCCTTGGCAGTGCTGGGCAATGGTTGGACTGGATGAGCTTAAAGGTCTTTTCCAACCTGGTTGATTCTATGATTCTATGCTCTTCTTCTGTCTTGAACATAAGGGAGCTGGAGAAACTCTTTTGTCTTAATCTCAGACACTATTAAGCACAGACTTGTTTCTAGAAAAAGTTCATAAAACTCTCCAATGAGTATATTTTTGTAACTAACAGGTTACAAGGTGTAGTTGAATTACTAAAATGCTTTTCTTGTATTAACCTGTAATTTACTTACCAGTTATAGCTTGTACTAAGGTTAGTACAAACTAACTTGTTTAGTACAATTAACTTGTTGTACAACTAATTTGTTTTGTAGCTTAAAGAGGAAGGAGTATAACCAGTTGCTGTCGTTCTGTAGGCAGTTATGAAGTTAAGTTTAGTATTTTAGGAACTGTTATGAAGTTAATATCTAGTCATCCTTATTTAGCTGAAACAATTGCAGGTGTCTGCTAGAAGCATTTTTCAGTGAATGAGTTGTTATCTAACCTGAGTTATATCTGTCCTGAACTTCCCCTGTTTCAGTTTGAACCCATCACCCCTTGTCCTGTCGCTACAGTCCCTGATGAAGAGTCCCTCTCCAGCATCCTTGTAGCCCCCTTCAGACTCTGGAAGCTGCTCTGAGGTCTCCACGCAGCTTCTCTTCTCCAGGCTGAACAGCCCCAATGTTCTTAGCCTGTCTCCATACGGGAGGTGCTCCAGTCCCTGATCATCCTTGTGGCCTCCTCTGGACTTGCTCCAAAGCTCCATGTCCTTATGTTGAGGGCACCAGCACTGCACACAGTGCTTCATGTAGGGTCTCATGAGAGCAGAGGGACAGGATCACCTCCCTTGACCTGCTGCTCACGCTGGCATACTGCAAAGTACTGAGCCTTTTTTCAGTATTAATACTTTCTGCCATCTGAAGTACCTCACAGAAGAAAGGCCTTGGAGTTATTCTTGTATTTTACTCATCTGAAGACTAAGCCAGCATTACAGATGTGAGGTGTGTGGTGCAGGCAGTAGTTATTTGGAGTTCTGGTTAAGCCTCAGTTTCCTAATGGACGGTGATCTTCTCTTTTCATAGGTATGTGCCATGGAACTACCACGAAACCCAGCTGGGCGTGTATGACTTTTCTGGTGACAAAGATCTAGAGCATTTCCTGCAGCTCGCTAACGACACCGGTTTGCTGGTTATCCTGAGAGCTGGCCCTTACATCTGTGCGGAATGGGACATGGTACACAGCCTTTTGTAACAGTTACCTCATTTCACAAGTAAATCTAATGCAAGTATTTCTCTATTAAGTAGACAAACATAGTTGATATATCCTTGGACAAGACTCATGGTTTAGTGTATTAAAATCCATGCATACAAGTGACTTCTTCCAACACAAGCTGATTTTGTGTTTGTTTTTTGATTGGGAGCTAGAATTTACTTGTTGAAAATCAATTTTCAGGTATATGTTTTGATAAAAGGCTAAATACTACTTATGTTTCCTTAAAAAAAAAAAACCTCACTAAAGTGATTCCCTTTCTTTTCCCAGGGAGGTCTTCCTGCATGGCTGTTGGAGAAGAAATCTATTGTTCTCAGGTCTTCTGATTCAGGTAAAGGCATCAAAAAAGACTAGCAAAAATACACTTTAGCAGCAAGGTGATTTGCTGTTTGAGGACATTATTAGGCAGTTCATATTTCAGCTTAAGTTATCTTGTAACTAAAACGTGCTATACTTGTAATTAGAAGTGTGTGGTCAAGAAGTATATAAAATGAACAAAGTAGGGTAGAAAGTTTCCAAGATATTGACAACCTTCATGAAAACTGGTGCCAAGAGACAAATCGTTGTCACCACTGAGGAAAATACAGGTAGCTCTCAGCTTTGTGGTTTTTGGTTTTGCAACAGCGAACTGGTCTGGTTCTCATGGACCACACATGGAGGGATTGAGATGAGACAGGAGATTAACATGGTTATTAGAGTGTGTATTAGGGGACGAAGATGCATATCAGATCTGGTTTCAGTTCTGCTCATGGTAGGATAAGTTATCTATTTAAAAAAAAATAGTACACATAGCAACATGCATTTTCCTGTTGAAATGTACTAGGACAACCTGTGTGAGACATACTGAAGTCTCTCTGGTGATTTTCAAAGTTCATCAGTATTTAAATGTTCTATTCTGTGGCAAACGGTACTGGGAGCTGCCATGTATGAACAAGTATAAGAGCACATCAGTTCATTAAATGCTGTTCCATTATACTTTACGTATTTAGAACACTAAGTAAAAACTACCCATATATAATTAAAAAAATAGGAAAAAAGCTGTGAAACATCTCTATTTTGTGTATCACAGATTACCTGGCAGCAGTAGAGAAATGGATGGGAGTCCTTTTGCCAAAGATGAGGCCTCACCTCTATCAAAATGGGGGTCCGATCATCATGGTGCAGGTAACTCCCTGGAAATCCAGTGAACCCAAGCAGCATGGGTGCTTATATTGCTCTTGCAGATACTCTGTGGGTGTTGAGGGGTAATGTCACACATGTTCCTTAAGAGTTTCAGGGAGCAGGAAGATTCTGATGAAATCCCTTATCCTAAAGAACTGAATGCACTGTTTCCAGAATCCAGAGAGGACTCATCTGCTCTATCAAAGTTGTTTCCCACAACTGTAGGAAGCAATAGAGGAACCCTGTTGAGCTTTTTAGATCTGAGTTTTATGCCATAAAGCCAAAATACATTACAATTGCCAGAAACTCTCTGACCGGGAAAAAGGGAATAAGGATAATTTAGGATGCAAGGATACCTTAGGATGAGGAATACAGATACAAGCAAAAGCAGTATGGGAGTAAGGCTAAAACTTGTGACAAAAAGAGCCTCACAATGTAGGCTTTTTAGTTCTTGGCTCCTGACTTAAGCTGTAAATGTTTCAGGATACAGCGTTGTGTGTTCATGGTGACTAGCTTGTCTCTTAAACTTCTAGATGTGCAGTGGTGATTGTTCCATATTCTTAGTATTTGACCATAACAAAAGCTTTGTTTTAATATTTTTAAACATCCTGGTTGGGACAGGATAGGGTGGGAGACCCTTCTTATAGGATGTCCAAGATATTGAACAATGTATTATGCATTGTTCTTGAACAATGTGTTATGCATTGCTCTTGAACAATGTATTATGTCTGTTGAGCAAAAGCACTGGCAAAATTATTCTTTGGCAGAAATAAGATGCTTATAACATGATTTTCAGAAATAGCCTTCAGGTGTGTGTAGCATTGGATCTGGAAGTTGAAAATCCAGCCCCCTGGGAAAGGGGCAAGATGCATTCCTCTCAATAGTGGAAGGGTTGTCCTTATTCCCTCAGTCCTTTGAATCCATTGCAGGGCATTACTGTTGATGTGAGCCCCTCGTAGGTGTCTCTGTTCTGAAAGTCCAGTTCTGCTGCAGTTTTGATCATGTCACAACCTGTTCTATGATTTGAATGTTGTGCTTGTGCTCTTCATTTTTAATAGGGACTTCACTGCTGTGAAGTAGCTAGAGTAGAGATTTTTGTGTGGAGGGTGATTTTTATAGGAAAATACCTTACCTCCACAGAATGCTTGCTCCACTGTAAGGTACAGGTGAGAGAAATGAGAACCTAAAAGTGTTGTCTTCTCCAGACTCCAGTCTGGAGTTAAAATGACATTTTCAGCATTGGTGCCAAAGAAGGAGGAGGGTTGGATTTGGGCTTTCCATTTTTAGTATCAGATGCAGACTGAAACTGCCTACTGCTTTGCTGACTTGCTTTTACTGTGCAGGTAGAGAATGAGTATGGAAGCTACTTCGCTTGTGACTATGACTATCTGCGTGCCCTTCTGAAGCTCTTTCGCCAGCATCTTGGGGATGAGGTGGTGCTGTTCACAACTGATGGTGCAAGCCAATTCCACTTGAGATGTGGAGCTCTTCAGGGTCTTTATGCAACAGTGGACTTTGCCCCAGGTTGGAGACTGTTGTTTGTTACCAAAAATTGTTGTGTGTGTGTTTGTGGCAGGACAAACTGACCTGACTGCTCGACAAACCTGCCTGCTTTGTTCAAAGGGGCTAATAGGCATTTATGTATATTTGATGTACTCTTAAATATACAAGAATCACCCAGAAGTACCCAATTAGAGAGCTATAATCACTTCCTTGCATCATGAAACCATGAATAAGGAAATGACACTGCTCATAGCGTGTATCTCCTAAAACTTAGAAGTAAAAGCTGGCATAGGTTCCATTGATTTTTAACGTTTTTTTTTTTAATGCCCTCTGTCTGTCCCAGAATCCAGCCCTCCTTGTTCATTTCTTTTTAAGCCAGTGGTTACTGGAAAAAAAATAAAAGACTGCTGAAGATCATCATTGGAAATGTGCACACTGCCACAGTTGGCTGGGATTATAGGCCTGAAGCAGCCCTACTGTGTTCAGAGAGTGCCCTTTTGACAGGAGTGTTAATGTAGTGATGGAAATGTTCATATACTGCAGGTACTTGGCAAAATAGGCTTAAGGCACAAGAAACAAACTCCAAGATAGATCTTTCTCTATTTTTTTTATGTCTGGCCTCTTTTGTACGTTATTATCAAAGATGTTTGCTTATCAGGAATCTTTTCTTAGAAGTAGATTGAAATTGTGAACTCCTTCATGCATGTCATTTATGAGATGGTAAGCTACTCTTGGAATTATTATTTCCGGTCTGTATAGCTTGAGCCACTTGGATTGATGAAGAGTGAAAGTACTCTTTAGAGACTGCCTGGCTTCTGTTCTTCCCCATAGTCTTGGTACCACAACCCCAGACCTCAACTTTCCAGTGACCAAGTAGCACTTTTGACCCATATGACATTTTTTGGTGCTAGGATGTCATTCCTGAGAAAAGCTGGGGTTACAGAAGGTGTATCTCAAAAGCAAAGGCATGCATGCATACATGTATGTATATATTTTAAATATGTTCTGCAGCTTAAACACTGGAATCAAAGGTATTGATTCCTTTGTTTTCTGAAGTACCTTTCTTGTCTGGATTTTCCTAGAATCATAGAGTGGTTTGGGTTGGAAAGGACCTTAAGATCATCCAGTTCCAACCCCCTGCCATGGGCAGGGACACCTCACACTAGACCATGTCATCCAAGGCTCTGTCCAACCTGGCCTTGAACACTGCCAGGGACGGAGCACTTACCACTTCTCTGAGCAACCTGTGCCAGTGCCTCACCACTTCTTCTGTATATCTAACCTGAACTTCCCCTGTTTCAGTTTGAACCCATCACCCCTTGTCCTGTCGCTACAGTCCCTGATGAAGAGTCCCTCTCCAGCATCCTTGTAGCCCCCTTCAGACACTGGAAGCTGCTCTGAGGTCTCCACGCAGCTTCTCTTCTCCAGGCTGAACAGCCCCAATGTTCTCAGCCTGTCTCTATATGGGAGGTGCTCCAGCTCCTGATCATCCTCATGGCCTCCTCTGGACTTGCTCCAACAGCTCCATGTCCTTCTTATGTTGAGGACACCAGCACTGCACACAGTGCTGCAAGTGGGGTCTCATGAGAGCAGAGCAGAGGGGCAGGATCTCCTCCCTCGACCTGCTGCTCATGCTGCTTTTGATGCAGGCCAGCACACAGGGGATTTCCGGGCTCAAGCGCATACTGAACCAACACCCCAAGCCCTTCTCCTCAGGTTGCTCTGAATCACTTCTCTGCCCAACCTGTAGCTCTGCCCAACCTGGGATTGCCTCAGCCCAGGTGTAGGACCCTGCACTTGGCTTGGTTGAACTTCATGAGGGTGACATTTGCCGCCTCTCAAGTGTGTCAAGGTCCCTCTTGATCCCATCCCTTCCCTCCAGCGTATCAACCAACCACACAGCTTAGTGTCATCGGCAAACTTGCTGAGGGTGCATCAATCCCACTGACCATGTCGCAGCCAAAGGTGTTGAATGGGATTGGTCCCAACACTGACCCCTGAGGGAAGAGAAGACATCTATTTCAGTAAAATGAAGGACCAAAAAAGTCATGGATGTAGCAACTCAATTTTATTTCTATCTGCTTATAGGTGGCAATGTCACAGCAGCATTCTTGGCTCAGCGGAGCAGTGAACCTACAGGCCCTTTGGTATGTCCTTTCACTTAAATCTTTTCTACCGTTCCTAATCTTGCAGTTAGTAAGAGAGGAGTTGACAACAGTGTGTTGGACAGTTTGAGGGACATGTTTACAAAGATGTAATTTCCAAGTCAGTCAGAAAAACTGAATAGAGGAGCTTCTGTGTATGTTTGAAATCCACATTAACTGCTGCTCTGCAAATACCATTTTAGTCAAAGGTGATGATTTTGTATCAGTGCTTTTCCTTGTGAAGACAAATGTTTACAAAGCAATGGAAACAGTGAGGATGGTGAGATGAGTTAGTGAGGTATGTGTGTAGGTGGAAGTTTAACTTTTTAAGTTAAAAGCAAACTTAAAAGGGTAGGTTAGAAGTTGCTTCCTGTTTTCAGCTACCCTAGAGGTTTTACCCAAGCTATAATGGGCTGTGAGATCACTGGAAGCCATTTCGACAAGGGGAGAAGGCCCATTGAGGGTGCAAGATTATCTCTGTGCTGTGAAGTTGTTTAGAATGCCATTTGATGTTGGAAAGGTCTGTTTTTTATTTAGTCTATGTATGCTGTCCTGCAGAGAATGTATTAGTTCCATCATTTATTTGAATGTCAAGCATCTGCAACATGTTCATGTTGACAGGTTCACAGGAAACTCATGCCCTTTGGTACTTCAACAATTCAGAGTGTCCCTAGAAAATGATTGAAACAATCTTTTAATTTATTTGCCCAGTAATCTGCTGAAAAGGACTGACTTAGTGTGTACTTTGCTGTATTTATAGTAGTTCAAAAATAGCTCCAATGAGTCAAGGTGCCTTTTTTCCTTCCCTCTTATGGTTAGTAACCTGAAACCACATTGCATTCTGTTCTTGTTCCCTCTTCATATTTTCCCTTCCTCTTTTGCCCTTCCTCCTTTCAGGTTAATTCTGAGTTTTATACTGGATGGTTGGATCACTGGGGGCACCGTCATTCTGTTGTGCCCGCACAAACTATAGCTAAAACACTTAATGAAATCCTGGCACGTGGTGCTAACGTTAACCTGTAAGTGTGTGCTTAGTAGAGGTTAATTTGGGGGGGATTTTTTTTCCCAATTCAGCAAAACCTGATTTAAGTGGATGGCTTTTTTCCCTTTTTAGGTACATGTTTATAGGTGGGACTAACTTTGCCTATTGGAATGGTAAGAGATTATTTAAATGATGATCGTGATGTAGGGGAGCTCTTTACGAATTAGGTATTCTGTGAAAGACTAAACTCTGCCTGCTTTCACATGACAAACGATGACTGCATTAGCTGTTCTCTGTCTATCGACAGCATGTTGTACTAGACCCACATGGTGTTTAATTTTGCAAAGGCTACTTCTGCCTCACTCAGTCCTGTGAAACAGTTGAAACATGGATAAATTTGTTTCTCTTCAGAATATTTCTGAAGACTCTATAATAGAGCAATGTAAGCTCAGAAGGATGTTGCCCTCTATCAGGAAGAGTTTCTCTATGCCAAATCCCAAATACCACTGTTTATAATTGCCTTTTTTTTCCCCCTTAGGTGCAAATATGCCCTACATGCCACAACCCACTAGCTATGACTATGATGCTCCACTGAGTGAAGCAGGGGATCTGACAGAAAAGTATTTTGCCTTGAGGGAAGTCATTGGTATGGTGAGTGTCCCCAGGACGTGTTTACTTGAAACATCCCTGGTGTACTGCAAACACTCTCATTCTTGTGTTGGTACAGGTTACTTCTGAATTTACTGTTTTCTGAAGGGAAGGGAAGTATAACAAGGCGATTAGGCCAAGCCTAACTGCTTGTTGTTACAAAAGGGGGAAAGATCTTGCACCTCTCTGCCTATCCTTTCTGACCTGATGGGGAGTGAACAGAGCTCTTCCCCTTGCAGCATCCATCAGCCATTGAGTCAGTTCAGGCTCATCACTGCAGCTTAGTGCTTTGGCTGACTGTATCCCAAACTTTACATTGTGGTTTGGGGTCTCTCGGAAGGAGTGAGCTTCTCCAAATGAACACATCTTGGGTTTTGTGATGCCACAAACTGTAACTAGTGTGTGGGACCAGCTTTGCCTTGCTGTAAAAATGCACAGTATCTTTACAAACTGGAGATTGAAGTGAAACATGGAACCTGTATCTGAATTTTGAATACCTTTGCATTGGAGGCTTCGCATGGAGGGTTCAGATGAGGCTTAAAAACAAATTCCATGGGAATACCAAGGCTCAGGCTTGTACTCGCTGTCCTGTTGCATGCTAGCAACATTCCTAGTGACTAGAAGACATGTCTGTTGGGAGTTGGTCTCCCAAAAGTGTACTACACTTTCTCTAGGATTGAGCATGCCTTTGTCTCTGTACCTGTGGAAGGCCTACTGTGGATCTCTCCATTATTCCTAAATTTTCCATTGAGGGCATCATTTTGATAGCCTTTCAAGGGGAACCTCCTGTCTTGATACAGCTTTTCTCACCAAAGAAATTCCCAAGCTTCCTGTTTTTGAGTTGTTTTCTTCAAGGCAAGATCCCTATCTGAAATGTAAGTAGCGCTCTAGTGCAATGAGAGGCTTGATAAGATCTGAAGCGTTTAGTATAACCTAAGGTGTGTTTGTAGTGTGGTCTGTTTATCTCTTACCTTCCATATCCATAGGATCTCAGTAAAGTTTTCCTGTGTCTGTGGGTTCTAAACCCGTAACAGTCTGTCTACTCAGCTGCAGTTTGAAGTGGACCTGATGAAAGAAAATTAAGTTGCCTGCAACTAATGACTGTGTTCCACGTTAGCTGTGTAGAAGGGTAACGTGTTATAATAATCCTTCACTGTTTCCTTCAGTTAATAAATATAATAAAGAATAAGGGTTTCAGTGTACAGCTTCTTTCAGTTGCTGACAGCATTCTCTAATTTATACTGTTTGGGCTGAGATTTTCTACTTTTGACAATCTTCTCTTGGGTGAATTACAGCTTTTCTTCTCTTTAAGCCTGAATGACCATGGCAGGGGACTGGAACTGGATGATCTTAAGGCCCTTTCCAACCCAAACCATACTATGATTCTGTATCTTGATTATTTTCAAATACAGAAAGAAAGAAATGAACTTGTTATCAGAAATATAAATCAGGTTTTCATCAGTCCGTTCATAAGGAAGGCTAATGATTCCCATATTGAAGTGCTGCTAAGGAAGGTTCAGGTGGAAATGCTGCCCTACAGACTTGGAAAGGTTCACTCAAGCTCCTGTGGACTGAGAAGAGGACTGCAGGAGGGTTTTAGAAGGCAGTAATGCAGGCTCTAACCACAGGAGGGCTCCAAGGGCAATGATTCTTTCGCAGCTCAATCTTAGACTAGATGCAGCTGTAATCCTTTAGCACACTGAGATTATCTGCTTACTGAAAGTTCTGGTTTTGTACCTTGTGAAGTGGAAAGTGAGAATTCCATTAAAACATGTTTGTGTCTGTTTCATGTGGTTTTTTTTCCCTCCTCTTTCTAGTATAACCAGTTACCAGAAGGTCTTATCCCTCCAACAACACCCAAATTTGCATATGGGAAGGTTCGCTTGCAGAAGGTAAATTATACCTATGAGATGCTGTGTATCTTTCTGTACTGCCATATGGTTGGGTTTTGCCAAGAATATGTTTTTTAGGGTGTCATGGAAGTCTCTGGACTTCATACAAAATAAAGAAGAAAACCTTGAAAGCAGACTTTCAGGAAGGAGGGAGCAGGGCTTGAGAGTTAAGAATCATGCCCATGGGAGAAACCAAGAAAATGTATGTTACCTGCATATAAAAAGATAATTTTTACGTTATGCAGTTTGTGCCTTAAGTTTTACTAAACTGAGATTAATATATTATCAAGACAACAGAATCATAGTTGTCCAGGATAAATCATGTATGATTAATGTAGCTGGGGGAATGCTGGCATCAGAGCTATGAGCAAAGAGTGTTTCTGTAGCTGGTGATGCCGCTGAAGTAGAAGCAGCAGGTAGGATATACCTATCTTTGAATTCTTTCTAGGTGTTTAAAGTTCGAATGTGGAACACTGCAATACATTTGAAAGTCTGCTGGATTCGTGAAAATCTATAGCTGATGAGAGAAATAAGTTTCCAGCTGAGGGAAAAGCATACGGAACTCAGCCTTGTTATACCCTGTCTGACACAGTGCTATAGTTGCTCAGCACATGAGTAGCTGGGATTTGCCCACAGCACCATCATTTTACAACCTAGGACAATTCTCTGTGAAAGATGTTTGAGAACTGTGTTCCTGCAGTGAGCATAGAGGATGGTTTAAGGGGGGGTGGAAGAGACCACAGGGATGAACTTGGCTGTATTCATTCTGCTGGGCAGAGACAAGTTGTTTTAATTACTGTACTGGATGCTGTAGTTCAGAGTGCCTTGATTTAGTACTTTTTAATTTGAATTTGGTGGTCACCTTTCCCATCAGTGATGTATCTGCTCTGTTATGTGCTGCAGCTGAAGCATTTCAGAAAGTTGGTAATGCAGAGGCTTTGCAGGTGCTTTCAAGTCATCCCACTCAAGTGGTGGGCAGAAATTTTGTATCAAAGTGAGACGCCAGATCTATATCATTCTATGATTTTCAACAACCTTTGAGTATCCTCAGTCCTTTTAGGTTGGAGGCTGCCATATGAGGTTTCACTGAACAGGCTGATACTTGGTAGTGACTAATTTTGTACCACTGTCAGTACACCCACCACTTCTGCTGCTATCAAAGCTCACCAGTATAAGCACAGCAATCAGATTTTGACTCTTCCCTCTTCTTATGGTTCATGGCTCTCAGATAGGGCTGCCCAGTTTCGGTAGAATGATGAACTTTCATGCTTTCAAGAAATGAGTGCTGCAGGATGACCAGACATCTGTCTTACAGAGGACGAGTCAGATTACTAAAGCTGCTCAAATATCACAGCTTTGACCTGACCATCACACTGGGAGCCCTGTTCCTGCACCTTCTCAGCTTCTGTACTCCCTGCTTTCTGAGAGGAGGTGTTTTACTCTCCATCTAGTAGCCATAGGAATCCAGATGGCATGTCTGAGCTGCCAGATGTGAGGTTCCTGTTGTTGCCTGTACATATGCTGCCATCTGCACTGAAAGCCTCTAGAGCTGTTTTCTGGGAGGAAGGCTGCTTCCGGTCTGTGAAACCACTGCTTCATTTCGACAGCAGTTTGTTCCTCTGCTTCATTACCCTGCAACACAGGATGAGTCTTAAATCACAGAGGGTTTATACCATCCCAGCCAAAGCCTTCCTCCATGCTCTGTGATGCATTCTAGCCCCTGCTGGGACCAGGTCCAGTGAACCTTGTTGGTGGAAAAGCTTGAATGTGTTTGGGTGAATATCAGAGAGGGGGTATGGAGAATGATAAGACTTGGTTTCGGTAATAGCAAACTCCCAGCTGTGTCATTTGCAGTGATGGTGCTAAAACAGGTACTGTGTGAAGAAGCTTCATTGTGCAGTCGAGGTCCAGCAGTCAGTCTGCTATGCGGACCATTGAATCTACCAAGTGAACTAACTCCCTTGACACTTACGCAGAAAGGAAGAGGGAAAGGAGACTCCAGAGTATTTTCAGGGGTCATATGGTGTACTTTACAGGGGTACGTGTGACCAGAGCAGGCTGTTCTCTGTTTGCCATTTTTCTCACAAGATACTCTGTGACAATTCAATCCTTAAGTGCCTGATCAGCTACTCGGGACCTAACCTTGAGGAAAAGAGAGCTTTGCCCTTAGTAGTGCTGCCTGTCATATTTGCTGGGTTTTGGAGGTTTGCATGTAGAGTGTCCCAGATGAAAATAATTGGGAACCTAGGCTAGTTGGGGGGGGTGCTGGAAACAACCAACCAACCAAAACCACCACCAAACATAGGACAAGGAGTAATGGATTTAAACTTAAACAGGGGAAGTTCAGGTTGGATCTAAGGCAGAAGTTCTTGCCTGTGAGGGTGCTGAGGTGCTGGCCCAGGGTGCCCAGAGAAGCTGTGGCTGCCCCGTCCCTGGCAGTGTTCAAGGCCAGGTTTGATGGGACTTGGAGCAACCTGGTCTAGTGTGAGGTGTTCCTGCCCTTGGCCAGGGGGTTGGAACTGGATGAGCTTTAAGATCCCTTCCAACACAAACCAGTCTGGGATTCTGTGCAACCCAAAACCATCACCAACAAAACACCTCCCCTGCCATTCCCTTATCAGACACTTGTTCATTTTGAGCTATGGAATTATATTAAAGAATTCTCCTTGGTGGGAAAAATTTGTTAAAAGGTGCTGGGGACACTGACATAGTTGCAGAAGACATGAAAGCAGGTGATAAGGAAAAAATGTTGTTGCATACATGCAGAAGAGAAGTATTGGAGCTGAGGAATGAGGGTAGGCAAAGGCCGAACAGCAGTAGATGGGCTCAAGAAATGTGAGCAAGATGACAGGGTTTAGGCATTAGGCAGGATGTGGGGGAGTATCCTTTCCAAAGGGAAGTGAATGAGTCTCAGTGCCTGCAATGTGTCTGTGCAGGCTTGTGAGCAGGTGGTAGTTTTTGATCACCACTGAGGAGGTCTTGGATACAAAGTGCCCCAGCACTGCAAGCTGCAGACTCATAGATTCTGGAGACACACTCGGTCCTTGGGATGTGCAGAGCTCAAGCAATAGCAAGTAGCAGGCAGCACTGGTGTGATCTGGGGACAGAAATGGGTTAAGCAAACAGGATGCTGACAGTTGTTGATAACATTCCTGTTGGAGCTTGTTTTTATGCTTGCTCTTACACTTTGGTTCTGAAGACCTTGCTTTGGAGGATAAGAAAGTATTTCTATTTTTTAATTAGTAGTCATCCGTTATTTTACAGATTAAATAACAGATTTTTATCTGTTTTTAAATGTTCTTGACAGTATTTGTGATTTTTAAATTTACTGTTAAGTTTCTGTTGTGAACCTGATTGTCCACTGAGTAGTAGTCAACAGGAACTTGCAGCAAGAGCAGATCTTGCGTTTGGGGTTTCTTTTTGTACACACCACTTCATGGTGAAAAGCTGAACAAAAATAATCCATTGAAGCATCAAAGAAACAAGCTCCTACCAGCCCAGGCCATATATGAATCATATGTGGTCAATCTGTATTTAGAACAGAAGCCTCCTTGATAGCAAGAACTTAAAACCAGCAAACCCAAAGTCAAACAGGCACATATCCAAGCTGCTAATACCAGTTCAGCAAGGCATAAAGCAGCACTTGGTGCCAGTAGCTTGTTCAAGCGACCATGTGTGTCCTAATACTGCTTACATTAATTTCTAACTTCATTTTCCACCTCGGGCCAAGACTCTTCATGCTCATAGGACTGTTTAGTTCTATAAATCAGCTCCATCAGTGTCTGTGCAGAGGTACTGATGCTTCAGAGCTGCTGTACAAGACCTGGCAGTTCAGTCTCTCTTGTGGCCTGCTAAGTCCTGCACATTGCTTTAACATTACTGGCTCCCTTGGAGGAGCATGAGATAAAGAATGGAGCACATCCAGGCTAGAGCATTTGGGGAATTCTGGTTGTTAGTTTAGGTACAATGCTTCAACTGAAAAAATAAGAACAAACTACTATCACCCAAATTTTGCTAGCCATCGTTTGCCTGACAGCCTTCTTGCCAGAGTGACCATCTTAGCTATGGACTAGTGAGGGTGACCTAACCTCCAGGTAGTGATGACATTGCCCTTTGTATGCTTACAGCTGCCTTTTGCTCCATCACATGTAACTTGGGAAGACAAATGCCATAAGTCTGAACATCTCCCCCTTCCTCATTTTTTTTTCCCCCAGCTTTTATTACTGGGCATGATATTACATGGTGTGGAATATCCCTTGGGTCAGTTGGGGTCAGCTGTCCCCTCCCAACTCCTTGTACACCCCCAGCCTGCTCGCTGGTGGGGCGAGGAGAGAAGAGGCCTTAACTCTTTGTAAGCACTGCTCAGCAGTAGCTAAAACATCCCTGTGTTATCAGCACTTTCCAGCATGAATCCAAAGCATAGCCCCACACATTATGAAGAAATTTAACTCTGTCCCAGCTAAAACCAGTACTATACTGAGGAAATAATTGCATGTACATAGATGATTCATGCTGACTTCCATCACATACAGCATTTTGCACAGTGATGTATATTTTAATATGTAAGTTAATATTTCAGCACTGCTGACTTTCATGTATGCTCTGCAAAAAGTCAGTAATCGGTTACTGAAGTAGCCTCAGAAGTTTGACTTGCTATGAATGCTCTTACAGTACACAATTCTACATGATTTTAAATGCCTACGTTGGGTTTTTTTACTGTTTTTCTGAAAGATTTGTAAGTAAATCTGCATATGAGAACTATTTTGAATATCTGATGTGTTATTACCACAGTGAAATAATTCTGGTGGAACAGACAGGACATCTTGCATGAAAAAGATGAATGCAGTTAGTTTTTTGAGCTTGTAAGGCATATAGTGTGCATCTTGACTAACATAAAATTGATAGTGGATTTTGAGAGAGACTTGTAGGAGTAGAAAACTCTAAAATCGCAAAAGAAAACTGCAGATGGCAATGAAAGGCAATTTAATTGTACACATGTAAGTCCTTATTCAACAAGGTACTTTTGCATGTGACTAGCCTAAACCTTGCTCCAGTCTCACTAAAATACGTCCAGCTACTTAATGTGACACTGAATCACAATGTTAGGGTTTGTAAAATCATTTCAAACTAAATAGGGTAAATTCATCTTAAGTAACTTTTGATGGAACCAAATTGGGTCCCTACTTAGCTCAGAATGATTCCACATTAACTCACCTGAAATCAGTAGTATTTTCCCTAGTTTGATAGTGTGTATAACTGAGCAAAATTTGGGTAATATAACTGGTTTGTGTTAATTGTCCAGAGCAGTTGTGATTATGGAACCTTTGTGAGAAACTCATGGGTTAGTGCTCGTTGAATAATAAAGTGTCACTTTTAGGAATGTATAACAAATATAGAACATCTGCATTCATAAAACATCGCTCCACGTGGAGCATGTTTCTTTCAGGGTTCTTCAGTTCTCTGTACTGTATTTTATCATTGTCTGTAAGGATGATGTAAAGGCTTAAGTTTTCTTTGCTTTCTGGACAGATGCGGGTAGGTGGCTAAATATACAAGCTGTTACTTTTGGACTGATATTTTCTGACCTTCATGTATCTGCTTTTCCTGTGCTGCAGGTGGGTACTGTGGTGGAAGTTCTTGACAGGCTGTCACGTGCCAGACCAGTGAGAAGCACTTACCCACTAACCTTTGTTGAGCTAAAACAGGTGAGGATCCTTTCAGTAAGCACTTTGCAGTAATTTTGTCAAGTTTACAAACTTGATATTGTTTGTGATACTACTCTTCTTACATCCAGTGTCTTGCACCGTCGGTCAGCAGGTGGTAAGCAGTTGCATTGTGTCTCATTTGCTTTGTGTATTCTTTTGTCGTTGTTATTATTTTCCCTTCTTTTTCTTTCCTATTAAACTGTCTTTGCCTGAACCCATACCTTTTTTCTGATTCTCTTCCTCATCCCATTGGGGGAGAGTGACTGGATGGCGGGGTTAATGCTCCTGAGGTAAATTAGGTAGTTTTTAAAATAGATAATAGCGACTCGATGAATATGTCAATTATGGGCACTGGGTGACAAGTACACTTTGGAGTTTGTTATATAAACTCAATTGGGAAGGGGTTTTCCAGCTATCTTTTCATTGGTTTCGATGAAGAAATAATACTGTCAGTTAGTAATTTCTTTGTTTTAATTGAGGAGATATCTTCATAGCCAAGACCCTTATCTTCTAAAGTTACATAAGTGTTCTGATGAAACACTTAGAAATGGAAACTCTGGAATTTACACATGTTACTTAAAGGTCAAAATGAGCTCTAATCCGAGGCTGGTATCTGACAGATGCTATCTGAAGTGAGTGAAAGTTAACATTTTAGTCTGAGCATGTAGGCAGGAATGTGGGATCCATCTAATTCATGACTTAAACTGAAGCTATGGAATGACTTGGTTCATAAATCTGTTTGGGGGTTTTCTTTTCTTTTCTTAGTATTTTGGGTTTGTACTGTACAGAACTACGCTTCCCAAAAACTGTACAGAGCCAACACAGCTGTCTTCACCTTTAAACGGAGTCCATGACCGTGCCTATGTCTCTGTCGATGGGGTAAGCAGGGTTTCCTGGTGTTAATTTCTGCTGTGGGTGGCCTCATGAAAGTCATCCGTGTAGTCTGCCTTACCAAACCAACTGTATTAGATAATCTTATTTAATCAGATGAAGGAAATAAGGAAGTGTACTGTCGATTCTCTTCATCAGGGAGTGTAGCAACAGGACAAGGGGTGATAGGTTCAAACTGAAACGGGAAGTTCAGGTTAGATCTAAGGCAGAAGTTCTTCCCTGCGAGGGTGCTGAGGCGCTGGCACAGGTTGCCTGGAGGAGCTGTAGCTGCCTCATCCCTGGCAGTGTTCAAGGCCAGCCTGGATGGGGCTTGGAGCAACCTGCTCTAGTGTGAGGTGTCCCTGCCCACAGCAGGGGGTTGGAACTGGATAAGCTTGAAGTTCTTTCCACCCCAAACTATTTTATGATTCTGCGATTCATACTAAGTGTTCATATTTCAGAAAATATTACTATATTATTCCTAAGGAAAATGTAATTGTTTCCATTTTTGACATATTTGAATGTTGATACAGATTCATTACTTAAGTAAAACCAAACAAACTAGAAGAAGGGTTTACTTGCAGGTTCATGAAATATGTTAATATATATACTTGGTGGTTTTCTAGTGTGTTTCCATAGATTTTGGGGGATTTTTTTCTTTTTAAGGGTGGGGGAAGTGGAAGCCTGAGCCTAACTCTTAAGAAACTGATTTCTGACTACAAGTTAAAAAAAACCCCAAGTTTATTGTACAGGATGTGAACTTTACCTTTCTTCCCTTAAGCAGGGTTTTGTTCCTGCTTAATGAGAATTGATATCAATTCACAGGCTTGATAGCCTATTTTGTAATTAATCTTTGACCTCTGCTGACCCTCACAACCTTTGCACCCAGGTCAAGCCTTCCTTATGTTGTTAGAATGGGAATAAATAAAACTCAATATTGAAGCAAATTTAATTGGAAGATGAAGCCCCTTTTAATCACTGATACTGCAAAAAACTTCAGTCACTAGACTCATGAGAACCTGCTTTTTGTGAATCCCACTAGGTTTCTAAGAGCTAATTGGGTTAGTTGAAACCAGATAAGGAAAGAGATGGTGTCAGTTAGACAAATGCTGCCTAGTAGCACCAGTTGATGTACTGAGGTGTGAGTATTGATACAGCAGCTTTTGTGTGTGCACATGTTCTCACATGCAAAAAGAGGAAAGGAAAATGAGGGGTTTTACTTTTGTTTCCTTTTTCCCCTTCATTCAAGTTGAAGAGACAAATAATGTGTTTGTTGGTTTTCAATGGTTATTATTTTTCCTCCTCTTGGTGTAACACATATAGGTTCCTCAAGGTATTCTTGAAAGGGACAAATCACTTATGATAAATATAACTGGAAAGGCTGGAGCAAATCTGGACATCTTGGTGGAGAATATGGGCCGAGTCAACTTTGGTAGATACAACAATGACTTTAAGGTAAGTGAAATCAATTGAGTTACTGAATTGTGGTGGGTTTTCTTCTTTTCCAGAGGTTGAAAAACAAGTAGTGGCTTAGAGCAAAAAGGATTACACAACTGTAACTTTACCTGAAAATATAACTACTAGGAGTTTTCATTTGAGTTTTTTCCAGTCACCAAAATCTATGTGGAATTAAAAACTGACAGACATAGTTTAATTTTTTTGTTGTTGGTGGTGGGTCACTTCTGTTGTCAGCCAAAGTGTCACCCACAAGACTTTCAGGTTGAGTCTGTAGCTAACACTTTAAAATGTGTGAAGCTGTTTGGAGGAACTCCAAAAATGGGTTGGAAAATCGCTGCTTGATTGCCGGTCGATCTTGGTTGTACTTCAAGGCTTTTGAATCCTTGGATTGCATTTGGGTGTGTGTTTGTTTATGTGCATATAGAGATATACTTTTGTATCTCTTTCCATGTCCCATTTCCTTTGTCAGCAGCATATCCTTGCAGTGTTTTCAATGTGGCTAGGAAAGGCTGTCTCACAAGCACTTTACCATATAAAACCAGTTCAGATTTGGACTGATCAGGTGTTGCGGATAATCATCAGAAAGCTTCTGAATGCTTCTGAGTCAATGCTACACTTTGGGACTGTCACCTCAAGTGGCTGTGGTGGGTTGACTTGGGCTAGACACTGGGTGCCCACCAAGACACTCCATCACTCTTCCATCATCAGGATGGGGGAGAAAATACAGAAGGATTCATGGGTGCAGATGAGGACAAGGAGATCACTCACCAGTTACCATCATGGGCAAAACAGACTTGACTGGGGGAAATCAGCAGTGGGTCTGTCTTGGAACTGGCTTTGTCCAACACAGGGGCAGCTTCTTGCATCTTCTCACAGAAGCCACGCTTGCAGTCTCCCTGCTACCAAAACCTTGCCACATAAACCAAATGCAGTGGAGGTGCCACTAAGGTAGGAAGGGCAGGGGCAAAAAGGAAACCTTTCTCATTTTAGACTTAATGGGATCCCTGGTGTGATACTTGTGAGAGTATTGTAGAGGCCAGGCTTGTGTTGTGTTTCATATGGGCCATGTTCAGTGCCACAGCACACTATTTGTTTTTAGGTTTTGGTATTATTAGGCCACAAGTAATAATGAAGTAATTGCAAAGCTTTACAGTTAAGAAGAGATTTGCAGTCACTTAACTGCTAAATTTGACTTGGCCTATACTGATTTCATGGTGTTCTTTCAGAAAGCTTGTCAAATGTTTACTGGCTGTCCAGATTAATGACTGATTATTGCGGTGCCTTTTGGTGCTAGGGTGATGCCAGGAAAATTAGAAGCTCCTGTTTCCTCTCAATCTTTCTGTGATAGGTGTCTCGGAGCAGAATTTAGACTTCTCCAAAGTGTTTCTTGGTTAGTTTGGATGTAAGAGCAGGGGAAGGATAAACATCACAGGAAAGACATGTGCCTGAAGAGTACTATTTAGTTATCAAGCAGAGGCACGGGTGCTGTGAGGAAGTAGGACTTTTAAGGTTGTAAGTAGAGGAAGGAGTAAACCCAAGTGAGGATGTATCTTGACTAGCTTAGTTGATGAGACCACAAACTGGCAAAGTTTGGGCCTGTTAGAGAATCTAGCTCAGTCTATCTAAAACATAGACTGGGAAGAGACTTGCAAGATTGCCAGTAGCAGAAACTTCCATTCTCACACTTGTGTTGTGCTGCCATGAGTAGGATGGGCTTGTTTGTGTTGCTGAAGAAGGATATATTTGTTATGATTAAGCAGTGTAGAAGAATTGAAGCTGAGGCTTGGTTTGAAGGAGTCTAATTGACCACTTGTCTTATTCTGAAGTATGTTGTGGTGAGGATTTCTAGGTATATCTTCAATTATGCTAAGTCTCCATCCAAGGCAAAGCAATATAACTCCAAGCATTTGCTAAGCTGGTAGCCTACAGGCACTAGTAAAAGCAGCTTCTCCTGCCTTACACTTTGGAAAGCATGCAGTTCTTTTAAATCTTAATCAGAACAAGTTAAACTTGTTCTTGTGGGAATTTTTAGGATGTATGAAAGCCTCTGGATTAAAAGCATCAGCAACTGAGGCTTTTCTGTGCTTGTGGTATATAAATTCAGTGGGTAGCAGTAGTGTCAACTCTGTTCATACTATTTTTCCAAGGTACCTTGCCTTTGAGTAGCAAGAGAGGGCAGCTAGTACCCCAGTGTATTGCCTTTGTGTTGAAGTAACAGAAGTGTTGCATTCATTTATTTAATAACAGGCTAGGTGATAAGGAAACCTATGTGCTTAGTATGAAATTAAGGTGACAAAGTAGAGGGTTAGATGTTGGATCAGGAGAGTGCTTAGTGTTGCTGTGAATGAGCTGAAATTCACACTTGCACCAGGGTTTCAAGCTTGCAAAGCAAGTTGAGTAGACACATGCATTGTGAGAATAATCCTCTAAACGCAGGATCCTTCAGTAGAAGAGGTTGCCTTTCTCAGGTAGCTTTGGAATATGTGCATTGCTTCTTCCCACACAATTCTTCCCTCATGCTGTTCTTTGTGTTGATTTTGAAAACTGGGAATAATTATACCTTGGATTTTAGATATTCTGTGCTTTCAAAAACAACATTAGGGAAAGAGGTTCCTGCCTTCTGAAGCCTTGCATTTTTAAGCAAATAGGGGAGCTTTTCTGGATTTTGTTTGTCTGTTTTTCAGTCACTTTTTTTGAGCTTGAAATGGAAGAAGGCATCGAGCTTTTCGGAAGGAGTCTTAACAGGATTTTCGTGTAAAAACATCCTGCTGAGCTAAGTCTTGTTGAAGGACACAAACAAAGGGAGAATGTGGCTTCTGTTTTTTCTATATCTTTTCACATGCTCAATTCCACCTATATCTTTGTTTCACCTGGAAAATCTATATCTATATCTGACTGTTGTCAGAGTGAAATCTAGGTTGTATAGAAAAATTTTGCCACTTAACTCCATATAGATACATTATTTTGCTATAAGATCCTGTTCTGTAAAGTGGGCATCTAGGTGAAGGAAGAGAAAACCAGTTAGTGCTTGAACTGATGATGAGGCTTGTGGAGTCAGTGCAGTACTTACTAGACATCAGAAGAAACACACAACACAGATCAGCCCTCCAAGGCCATAGAAAATGTGGTTTTGCTTGTTCCTGTTTGACATGTGGAATTTGCAACAGAACTTAAGTTGCACTGGAAAACAACCTCTCTGCAGGGTCTGTTCAAGCAATTGTGTGGATGTAGCAGCATTGGTTTAAAATCAACCCTTTGCATTGCACTAAAACACCATTTTAGAAACTTACTCTAACACAATTAGGATTTGTGCAGGGCTAACAGTGTTCCTTCTGATATCATGCCCATACCTTGCTTTTGCATTCATTGTGTGAGTAGACTGGTATGCTGCATACTTGATTCCACAGAAATGAAACAGGACTCTGGGCTTGAAGCTGACTGTAAGCTTTAGTATTTCTCTGAATCGAGGTCACAAAGCATGTGGCCTTGATTTTGTCATACTGTATCTTATCTGGAGAGGGTTTGCAGGAAGGAAGTACTGCATTCTCCGCTATTGTGCAGGTCGATGTCTTGGGTTAGTGACTCAGTGTTAACAAATCTCTTGATGGTATCTCAGACCTATGATATTTATGATATTTAATGATATTTATGTTATTTAATGCTTCTTCCACTTTATATTAAGGCCCAGGTTTTGGAATTATATTCATGTTGAAGCAAAACAGAAATTTTCCACAGTTATGGTGAAGAAAGTTTGAGGGAGGGGAAGGCACAAAACACCCCAAAACCACAAACAAACCAACCACAAATAAAACCTTTGGGCATCAGTGAAAGATCAAAACTTAGAAGAGGAACAGATCTTTCACAGAGAAAAACCTAAACTCTTTATTCTTAAGCAAAGCTTTTAACTTGATGAAGACCAGATGCTTGGGTTTTATTCAGACACAGATTGGCAGCTGTTGCAAATGGTTTGATTCAGTTTTTATTCCTGACTGATTTATAGCTGCAGCCAAATAACTTCAATAACATGAAGTCAATTATGTTATCTTTTGGGTTTCGTTTTTTACCTCCTCTTAGGGTCTCATTTCAAATTTAACTCTTGATCAAGATATACTTGCTGAATGGGAAATCTATCCTCTGGACATAGATGGAGCAGTGAACTGTGATATTAACAGCCACCTTGATCAACCAAAGAGATCTGTTGATGATCCACTGAGTTATGAAGCACCTACTTTTTACGCTGGTACACTTTCAATTCCTGAAGGAATTCCAGACTTGCCGCAAGACACCTATGTCAAGTTTCCTGGCTGGACAAAGGTACAATGTTTTGCTGTAAAAACTTGAAGTCTACTCAGAATGCTTCTATGGACAATCAAAGTCCACCTCTCTTGGATGGGTAGAAGTTGATTGTAGTGGTGGGGTATCTCAAATATATTTAAGCAACTAGGAGATTGATTCCTTGTTTTAAGTAAATCCGGAGAGAAACCATTAAGAGAAGGGAAACATATATTCAAAAGATACATAGTGTGGGTGTAGAAAGTGGAGCCATCACCAAAAACTAAAACCCTAGTCTTTCAACAGTGAGAAAGATGAAATGTCAGGCTATTTAAAAATGCTACAGGGCACTTTCCTGCTTATATTAATTGATTAAGAACATATTTGCAGTGCTGTGTGAAGAAATACAGGTCCTATTACAAAACAGAGAGTGTTGGACACAACTGCTGGTGGTGTGCCCATAGATACAGATCCAATGCATGGAATTTGTTACTGCTTGTCTTCTGGAGGTTACCTTGACTGAATGGATCGGAGAGCGCTGCTGTGAGAAGCCTGTGGGCAGATCTCTGTTAATGGAGACTTCTCGTAGGGCTGGAGTGCAGCCGGAGCAACAAAGAGCGTGTTTTCACAGTGCCATGTTGGAAGCAGCCAGCATGCGGGGTGGCTAAGGACCACCTCAACTAGCTGGTGGGAAGCACAGAGAGCAGAATGTGTGCACCGAAGTGCCACTCTTCTTAGAGACCTGAGCATTGAAGTGAGGGCTTCTGGGAAGTGTCTGTTATAGTGTTAGGTAGCAAAATTATTAATTTCTGAAACAATTCATTTACTGCTATTAAAATAGAATAGGAGAAGGAGTTGCTGGTGATATGCTTACAGTATTGTAGTGGTTAAAGCACTTCCCAATATGCAGAAGAGTCTGATTCATTGCTGGCACTGAGCTTGGATGAGGAAGTTTGACTTACCCATTCCTATATATGTGCATGTCTTACACAATCACTGAACAAAATCCAAAAATAGCTGCTTGCACAGGAACTGGAATATGAGACTTTTGCAGTCAATTCTGAGACCCGTGAATCACAAACCTTCTTCAGGAAGTGAGATGATCATACCTGCCTGTTGGCAAACTCATCTTTGAAATGGCAAATGAGTCCAAGAATTCTTATATATTGGTGGAAGTCTTTTCCTCTGATCTACAGAAACCTGTGTTTTAAATAGTTTGTATACCCTCTAAAGCAGTCATGGTGAAGAGATTCCAGTTGAACTGTAAGAAGGGCTATTGAATTGATTCTTCAAGCTTTATATGGATCGGACCAGAGTTTTAAGGCACCCAGGAGTATGATTGAGGTGATACTGGGTATTGAAACTGTGACTTCCAAATAACTTTACCAGTGAGCAAATGCCTTTAAGGCAGAGGGCCTTAGGGGTGTAAATTCCACTCAGGTCCCACTGTGTCTGGGCCTTAATTCCTTGAGTGGCATTGTATAAACTGGTGATGCCATGTTGTGGAGAGGGACTCTTAAAAGGGGTTGAAATTAATGTATTGGAGTAGTTGGAAAACCATGCAAACAAACAGTCACAAAGAAAACATACAGATCTAATGATGGTCCTGCATATTAAGACAAGGAGTCTGGCATGCTGGACAGCCTGGAAGGAAGGGTGCAGCATTAACAGTCATGACCTATGGTTGTAGCTTGCTTGCCTTCAGCGGTTTTTAAACTCTTCACTATTGATAAAACTTCCTCCACCCTCACTTGAGGAAGCACAGTGGCCTTAAGTATACGTGCCCTGGATGTATGGTTAGATTTATCAGACGTTTTCTCTTCAGCAGAATAGAGGATTTGGAGTCAGGACACTTCTTGATTTCTGTGGAATCATGGGTTGTAGTTGCTGACCCTGCTAAAAGGAATTCTTGGGACTGAAGATAGAGATCCCCCTTGCTTTATTTTGTCTGGGGCACATTGATTGGTAGTGTCTATAGTGTTGTGATTTGCTGGTTAAGGGCATACAAATTCCTGAGTGTGCAGTCTTTAGAAATTGCAATGTTAATAATGCTAGTTTGGAATTGAGCAATGAAGTCCAGAGCTTTACTGGGAAAATGAGTTTACAAACAGTGACTGACTAAGAAACAAGACACCTGTCTGATCATACCATCTGTAGTAGAACTGGAATGCAGTTGATTCCTACAGTAAACTCCTACTTCCTGCAGGGTTACAGTCACTCTCTGTAGTAGGTGCAGTCACTCTGTAGTAGGTAGGCTACTGTCTACTGGATACACTCACTAATTCAGTTGGTGTGGAGAGGTTGCATTAATGCCATGTTTTCCTTTAAAACTCTTCAAGCTCAGTCCTTTGCTTCTGTAGTAAATAGTTCTTCTCTTGCCTTTTAATAGAGCAAAAACAAGCCACAAAGCAAGATAAACTTGATCAAATAATCCAAAAAACCAACAAACTTTGACCTCAGACGTGGTTTTTAATGAACACCTTGGCAAGACAGGATTTTATACCGCAGAGCTGAAATAACTCACCTGCGTTTGCAAATGTACCAACTCCTTATAAAATTTCTTTTGGGAGTTTTGTAAAACTTTGTTTCCATAAATACTTGAAAGAGAAAACAAAAGAAAAAGACCTCCAAAACACTTTGAACACCATTACTCGCTGTATTACAATTGTGCTGGTGGAAATCTTTTGAACTTGAGGTATTTATAGTGTTAAACCAGTATTTTGAACTAGGGGTTCTAGCCATTTCCACTATGAAAAGTATTTTAAAGAGTTTACATGCCAAGTTAATCACAATTTCAGTGAATTTCAATTCATGCTTGCAGACCTCCAGATATTGTAATGGTTGTAAGTAGCTACAGCAACATACAGTACTCTCTTGCAGTGTGATTTCCGAAGTTCTTTTATTGACTCAGCAATTACAAGCGTAATACAGAATCACAGAATCATCCAGGTTGGAAGGACCCTGTGTAGATCATCCGGTCCAACCCCCCTTTCAAGGCAGGGCCACCAGAGCAGGTCACACAGGAGCATATCCCAGCTGGTTTGGAATGTCTTCAGAGAGGGAGACTCCACAACCCTCCTGAGCAGCCTGTTCAGTGCTCTGACACCCTCAGTGTAAAGTTCTTCCTCATGTTGAGGTGGAACTTGTTGTGTTTTAGTTATGGTCACTGCTCCTCGTGGGGAACTCCAACTGGATTCTACTCTGCTGATCACAACTCTCTGAACATTAAGATGTCTATTAATTCATATTAATTTCATGTGTCTAAACAAGCTGTATCTTTCTCATGAAACCATGCACTAGGAAGGGACTACCAAGGCACTGTAGTCTTACACTCATACAGAGAGCCACAACAAAATTAAGATTTGCTTTTTTCTTTTGGGAGTTCTTTCTCCTTTTAATAATCAGCTTCAAGCAAATATAATTTTCAGGTTTGCTGTGCATCTTTTTGGTGAAAATTCAGTGCCAGGAACCTGCAATTCTGTTTTCTGAAGTGTTATCATACTTGGAATTCATGCAGTATTTGACCACTTTCTTTTTAAACTCTTTAACTCATCAGGTAATTTAGATTCTTTTGACTATAATTAGCATTTTCTTGAACCAATCTTCTCTCCTTGTGTTCTGTTCAGACAGAAAGATGGAGGAAATTAAGTTACTATTTGAAGAGCATTATACTTAAAGCTGTTGCTATGCTTAAAGCGTCATTTGTTCTCTGTCAAATTATTGATCTGTTGTTATTTTTCTTTCTCTCTCAACAGGGGCAAATTTGGATCAATGGCTTTAATCTTGGTCGCTACTGGCCAGCCCGTGGTCCTCAGTTGACCCTTTTTGTTCCAAGGAATATACTTGTTTCATCAATGCCAAACAACATAACAGTGTTGGAGCTGGAGTATTCACCTTGCAGCACCCAGGCGTGTGAGATAGAATTTGTAGACAAACCTAACATCAATGGAACCACACAGTATAAAAGTTATGCCCCCCAGCTCTTTGCTAGAGACTTATGGCTGAACTATCTATAATGATTTGAGTATTCCTTTATCTTCCCCTTTCTTCCCTTTCCCTCAACCCATACTTCCCTTTTTTTAAAGACTCAGTTTTAATCAGTAGGTTTTCTTTTTTAAACCTGCCAGAGTTAAATACTGAAATCATCTCAAAAAATAAAAGCTGTAGCTTCAGAATGTGCCTTGGACTGTGAAATTGAACTCCACTGCAAGATGCACATCAGTAAGGTTAAAATGTAGTCCTTTTAGGCTGCTTACCGCCTCTTACATTTCTCTTTGCCATGTTTTGCAACTGGAGAGGAGCATGCGAAAGGGGTATGCAGTCTTACTAGCTTGCTGGTTTTACTCATGTGGACTGGTAGATCAGAGCTGCCAATAGACTAGACACTTCCAGGTGATTTTATCCCTTGGTTTAGTATCAGTATCATTTGAGTCTGAAGGGGCTTACTGCACATGTTGAGGGGACCTCATTTTGTTTTTCATCTCCATGCAAGTGACCTTGCAAACATTTCAGTTGGTTTCTTACAGGAACAATGAGAAGTGTGGAAGAGAAGTTGGTCCAAACAGCAGTAGCATGGAGAAGGACCTTGTAGTCTATGCCTTGAAAGCCAATTGTCCCCTCTTGGAAAGCAAATTCACTGCTTCCCTTCTGCTTTCTCTGAAGACTTTAAGTAAATTGATAAGTACAAGAGTGTATGTAAAATTTAGACTGTTTTGGTTGGACCGTAGGCTCTGATTAACCTGCCTGCAGAATGTAGTCTTAAAATGACCCTTTTTCCTTTAATGGATTAATGGATCCTGGTTTGGGTTTTTTTTCCCTTCTTTTTTGGGCCTGGAGTCCCTGTTTTTTCATAGGCCAGCACCTTGGGAGCCGACAGCTTTAAGTTAAAGGATTTTAATTCTCTTTTAGTCATTAATTCAGATCTTCTGATTTTTTTCCGGTAAACTGATGATCTTTAAGTGCCTGATATTTGCAGAAATGCACGTGATCTCTGTTGGTAAAGCTGACTTTCTACAGCAGACAGAATCTTCTTTTTGATTCTTATGTCTTTGCTGTCAACCACGCAAACTCCTTGGTGAGATTTAAACAACAAAAAAGATGATGGAATCATGTATTTTCATAATCTGTGGTTTCTTCCTTTGATTTTTGTCTGACATAATTAAAATGGTTCTTTAAAGATAAAATCAGTCCTGTGTGTTTGAGAAGGAAAGGGGAGAGGGGGAAGAGATAGGAGCGGTTACAGTATTAAGGGAGAAATCAGGTTGTAAAGTCTCTAAAGGACAAGTTGTTCTTGTTGATATCTCATTTCTTTCCTGTGTTACGAAGATGTGTGCAAAGTAAAGCAGAAGTATCTGTAATGGGCTGTGTGGACTCTGGAGGTGCCACCCTTTGCTGAGATGGCCAATGCAAAAACCTGACCATTTCTTCTCAGCTGATGAGGACTGATACTTTCAGAGAAGAAGAGAGTGAAAAGGAGCACCACTTGCATGAATATCTACATCTCTGTTATGTGGTTGACATGTTTGGGCTTTCAGACCAGACACATGCAGTTCACTTGAGCCAGAGAGCTTCTACTCTTAAATTCTCAGCTCAAATGCGAAGTCTAATGGCTGGGGGCTGTGTGTTCAGTACCACACATGCTTCATTCTTGGAAGAATGCTCTGACCCCAGATGGTTTTTTTTCTTGACACCATTCCTTTGCAGACCCTGGAACATGCTCTGCAAGCAGTTTATTGTCAAGTATTAATTACCTGAGAGCCAGGCCTTGGAAGTAAGGAATAGAACAGAATTCGTTTCATACCACCTGTGGATTTTGTGGCTTGGAGTGTGCAGAATGCTGGTACTATTTAGGTACTACTCCTACAACAGTTTAGTGCTTTAACAGCCAGGAGTACTTTTATTTTTCTGGTAGCTAATGCTGTGAGAGGAGTGAAACTCCTGGCTCTCATTCCAACTTCATTTGGGTTTTGTACGTGTGAAAATGTAGTGTAATACATGAGACTTCACTTTTTGCCCTAACTCTGTGTAATATTACAAGCAGAAAGGCTTTGCATCAAGGATTACAAACATGCATCTGGTTAGATACAAGAATTACAAGCATAACAAGAACAAGACAGGACTTACCCTAGGTTTTCTAGCCTTGGCATGCAGTTCTCCTGTGACTATGTGATACAGAATGGGACAGTGTGGCACTTCTTCCTTTACAGTCTCAACCAGGTCAGTTATTTTAACCTCTCCTCAAATGTAGTTCATTTCCATGTCCAGGGGTGGAAATGAGATCTGAATAAAACCTTCTGACTGAGGGCAAATGCGTAGAAGAGGGACTGTGGGGAGTTAATCTGGCTCACCTTGACGCAGTGGTCAAGGCACTGGTGCATCTAGTGTTTTTGAAGGGCATGGTGTGGAAATACTGTCAGAGCCCTGGCTGATGTCCGTGGTGTAGCTGTGTGATCTATTCCAGATGCTGAAGCTCAATGGAATGGTCTGTCTGGTGAAGCCAGCTGCCTCCTGACGGAATGGCAAGAAGGAATGTTCCTAATGCTAAAATTGTGGCTCCTCAAATCCCCCCTGCTGCCTGTCCTTGGGAATTTGCAAGTGCTTTGCTGACACAGCAGCTGAATAAAAGGCACGGTGATTTCAGCAGACCAGTGTAAACCTCGTATTTAGTCAGAATCAATCTGTAAGTAGAGGTTTTACACAGGTCCATGTGGAAGGTAGGTGTGATGTTTGCAGGTCTGTAGGGGTTGAAATCTGCCTGCTTAGTGTAGCTGCAGGCACTCATCTTACCACAGATATTTTTCCTGTCACTGGAGAGGGGTTTGTAAGCTCAGACTGTAATCCTGCCTATGCATGAGTGGATCCTTTAAATGCGATTACTTGGGATGAATGAGCAAGTAGTTGAACATGAACTGATGAATAGTGTGTGCTATGTAGTTGAATTCTCTTTCTTAACCTACTTCTTTCCCTTATAATATAACTATCTTCCCAAATGTTAATCAAAATTTCATAGTCTCTGAATCACAGGGTTGAGACTTAACTTTATCTGTACCCCTTTAGACTCCGTTTTAGACTCCCTATGCCCTTTGTAATTCTCTTGAGCAGGCAGCTCTCTCTGTCTCCCATCTCTTTGGGGGCTCCACAAAGAGCCTATGGTTTTCTTGTGAAGTTTTTTGGTGGAATACTCATTTGTTAGCACAGTCTGAATGTGTGCGGGAGTCTGACTCTAGAAATAATCCTCCTGACTGGCCAGCAAACACTTTCCACCTGACAAATATGTGTTGGGTGTTCAGAAATGGCAGTTACAGAAGAAGCCTGTGTTTAACGGTGTGCTCTGAAGGAGGTGGTACGGTATTGTCCAGGCTGAGAAGGCGACCTCTTAATAAAACCCTAAGTTTGGACTGCACGGGGAAGGAATCTACTCTCTTTGGATGGACTTGGTCACATTGATATCACCAGATGGCTGACTAGACTATTGCAGTCCCCTTGTACTCTCATTTTGGATATATTGAAATCACTGGGGGCAACAGGATCTCTGTATGTGTAAAATGGATATTCTGACACTTTTCCTAGGACACACTTCCTGGAAAACCATCCATATTTGAGCAAATAGCTTGCAGTATAGACCTGAGCCTCTGACAGCAGCTTGGTTATTTACTGGTTGTTGTACCAGCAGGAAACTACTTGAGAATGTTTTTCTGTGACTTGGCTTTGCAATCATTTATTTTCTTCCCTTTTTTGCTTGCAAATGCTCTAACATAACGTCTCAGAGGAACTGCTGATGGATGTGCAGTACGTTCTCTCTTTGACCTGTTCTTGTATGTATCTTTCACAAGACTGCAGATGTTATTTTAACAGGTAACACAAGGTGATAGGTTTGTGAGAGATGATCTAGCTCTATGCCTCTCTACCCTAAGCCAACATCATCTATATCTGAAGTATTCCCAGTCTGTTTGACCTGTTGTGATGGGGACTGTAGTCTTCCCTAAGCAAGCTATTCTAGCTTTTACTGTTAGGAAGCTTGCCCACAGCTAGCTGAAGTCTTCGTTGCTGTATGTAAGCCAATTATCACCTTCACTGTCCATAGCAGTCTCCGTGCTCTGAGACTGTTTCGTGTTCTCTCTGTTGTCTTCTTACCTCCCTGATGGACTGGATTTACAGAAATGTTAAAAGGCACAGAGCAACATAGAGAAGACTCAGCAAGGATGTGAAAGGGTGACCAGATCCTGACCTGGTCCAGGTTCTGCAGCAGCTTTTTCTGGAAGAAATGAGTTGCAAGAATGCTGTCCTGCAGGCAAGGACTTGAAAAATAGGTAACCTCATGATCCTGGCTGGAAGATGGTGTGTCAAAAGGAATTGGAAGCTACAGAAGAATGGGGCCTGCTTTAATGGTTCTCCTTCCATAAGAAGGCAAACCTGGGCAGGAAAAGATGATCTTGGGACTTGATGCAAAGGGTTTAATGGGAAAAAGTTGGAAAAAGATGTCACAGGGATCTTTGTCTTGTTTGTGCTGAATAAAGTGTGTATGTTTCGAAATCCCTTTTCAGAAGATATTTTCTGTTCCTTGTTACATTATCAAAGATGGGAGTAGTGACCCAGAGTCCCCAGCTGTGGGGCAAGTCTTGAAACTGTGTGTTACCTACAAGAGTTTCACAGAACCAGTGCTTGTTTCAGGTAATGCAATCCCCTTTCAGTAGAATATGTGGTCTTTCTGGCCAAGGAATTGGGGATATACTTAAGAATTCCTATTTTGGGCTTTAGCACGTACATGTCCCTCAGGAGCCAAGTGTATATAGGGCTCCAAAGTCAAAGTCTCAGGAAGGTCCCACTTTTCACTCTGTAGTGTTGCAATGGGAAGCAAAGTCTTGCTCAGGAAACTCCCCAGCATGTGTTCATAGCACACTCTGTTCAAGCATCACGATAAGATCTTGCACTTTGGTAACATGTTTACAGCTGCAGGACAAGAATTGTGTTGTCTTACGTATGTTTTTTTGGTAGACAATGTGGGGGGAAAAGAAGGAGGCTCCCCAATGGAAGTGGGAATTGCATTTGAAACTCCAACAGAAAGGGCTTGTGCGAAGTCGAGTGAATCTGTTGAATATTGGTGCAAATCGAGTAGGAAAATGCAGCCAATATCTGTGGCTTCAAAGGTTTCAATCCTTTGAAGTTTCCTTATTTGTTTTCAGTGTAAGCACTATTTCTTTTTTAAACTTGGTGTTTCTGTAGCGCTTGTGCTGCAAGCGGGATTTCATGAGATTAGAGCAGAGGGGCAGGATCCCCTCCCTCGACCTGCTGCTCATGCTGCTTTTGGTGCAGCTCGGCACACGGGGTTTCTGGGCTCAAGCTCACGCGGAAGCGGCTCATGTTCAGTTTCTCCTTGGAGATGTTCCTGTGCTGTGGGTGAATGGGCCTTCTGAAGCACAGGTAGAATTGTTGAGAAGAAGAAGAAACTGATAGCTTACTCTTAGCTTTCCTCAGGCCCTGACTGTGTCTGAGCTTTAGGCTGCAACCTTTTCCTGTTAACTGAAAGTTGGATGCTGTTTTCACAGCAGGCACATGTGGGATGAGAAAGAAGCTGTGTGGAAGGAAAACTTGCACTCCTTTCTTTCCTTTCCATTGTACCACTGAAGCTCCCCAGAAGACTTTAAGCTCTGAGAGATCGGCCTCCTGCATGCACTCTACGTATCTTCTTTCAAGCTTTTTTGGCTGTTTCCCCCCTCCCCTCTGCTTTAGGATGTGGTTTGCAATAACCACGATTAGGTAGATCCTGTGTGCTGAAGAACCCAAGAACCTTGTCCTGAACTGGTGAGGTGTTAGCATGATTTCCTGCAGAATTTTCTCAAAGCACTGGCTTGTGCTACAATGCATTCCTGTGGTGCTTTTTTGGTCCTTTGAGCCAGAGCAATATCTACTGAGGATAAAACAGTGCGAGTCTTTTGACTACAGCCAAACATAGACACAACATGACTTGATTTAAAGCATCGAGTCCTGCCTATCTTGCCTTGAAAGAGAAGAAAATTGCTGCTGGTTGGTATCCGCTGAGGCAGCTTTTGGGGTTTTTGTTTACTTTTTCAAGTCTAACCTCTCAGCTCTGCTTGCTTTGACTCAAAGGCTTCAGATGTGTTGAAGAAAACCTCAAGTTTCTGTGGATCCTGTCTAATTTTAACTCTGACACCAAGACACTTGGTGGTTTAGTATCAGCCAAATTGCAGACTCCTTTTAATGCCTTTTATTGAAAAAGGGACACCCCACACACCCCACCACCTGCAAATTAAGCTTGTACACCCAGCCTAGGAAATAAAGGAAACTTGGATAGAAGGTGCCAGTAATTCTGATGCAAGAATGCAAGAGTAGAAGCAAGAGCTATGCTGAAATCACCCTAAAGGCTGCTTTTGTTTTTTCTTTCACTCTGAAATACCTAACCTGTGCAAAACTGCTGAACTGAGATTACAGTAGCAGCAATCTTCACTTGCATGAAGTTTGTTTTTCTCCTGTAGGAACACTGTAAAGTGCTGTAACGGGATGTTTAAGCGCTGTGGAGATACGAGCAAAGAAGAATACTCAGTGTTCAAAAACATGCTCTGGATGAGAAGTCTAATGAAGACAGAGGGAAAAGCACAATTATGTGTCAGGTGAATAGTGGCTTGTTGGTAGGTTTTATGGTTTTATTTCTATTAATTACTTTTGCAAACCCAAGCGGGTTGGCAGGGGAGAGGGGAAAGAGAATGATTTCCCTTTTGGTGCCTTCAGCCACTGCCAAGCAGCTACAGGCTGTGGCTTTGCATCCCACTGAACTGGCAAAGGGGAATGATGCTGAGCACTGTAGTTTTCACATTTTCATGGCTACAACTGGAGAATTTCACATGAAAGAAAGGAAGCGAACTGGGGTGAAGGTTCAGCTCCCCTGGCAGGATGTGCAGGGGGAGGAAAATACATCCACTTCCTAACAGAAATCTGCCTTACAGCAAGGTTGTGAATACCCATAGATCTGCTTCCGCTTGCTCCCTAACTGCTTTATCACTATCTTGTCTTCCATTTTATCCTTGCAATTCCAGGTACAAATCATGCTTTTTCTGACAGCCCTTGATATGCATCACCTATTATCAGTTGTTATGAAATAATAAGGGTAGATGATGCCTGGTTTGGTTTCACCACGGTTTCTAGTGAGCAAGTTCCTTCCTCAGAAATACAACCATCCTGTTGTACATGCCCTGAAAGGTGAGTGAAAGAATATCCAACGATTTGTTCTCTCTCTGTGTAGTGAGTTTGAGTGTGCAGCACATGAGAATGCTGTTGTCTCAGAGACTGAGAGCTTCAGAAATACACGGAGCTCAGCCCATGGTATTTGTTGTCTTTGTTTTCTTTTTTCATTTAATGAAAGTGTATTTTTTCATGTAAGAATAATGGCACTGAGTTTGCACACGGTCCATTAAGCCCGGTTTCCTCTTTTGGAGGTGAGCATATCTGACCATCTCCCGAGTTTTAACACTTTAAACTTTCAGGTGAAGTTTTGTTTGTTGGTTTGCTTGTTTCTTACTAAGTTGAGCTGGAATTTCAGTGCTTTTATGCTCTTTTCAGTAGAAAAGACTCAGCTTTAACTGCAAATTCAGCTGCTTGCTCACCATGACTCAGTATGTGAAAAAAACAGCCCCAAACTCTTAAAATTCACACTCTGAAATGCAAACTGGTGTAGAGCAATTGAGATTATTTAAAAGCATCAGCTCTCTTTCAGCAACCTTGGTCTATGTTCCACAGTGTGTTTTGATTTGGGGGATTACTCGTGTGTTGTCAGGCTGTATGCATTTTGATGCAAAAATGTGATGCTGGTTTGACTTGGGAATCATAGAATGGTTTAGGTTGAAGAAGGACCTTAAGCTCACCCAGTCTCAACCCCCTGCCACGGGCAGGGACACTTTCCACTAGAGCAGGTTGCTCCAAGCCCCTGTGTCCAACCTGGCCTTGAACACTGCCAGGGATGGGGCAGCCACAGCTTCTCTGGGCACTCTGTGCCAGCGCCTCAGCACCCTCACAGGGAAGAACTTCTTCCTTAGATCTAACCTGAACTTGCCCTGTTTCAGTTTGAACCCATCACCCCTTGTCCTATCACTACAGTCCCTGATGAAGAGTCCCTCTGCAGCATCCTTGTAGCCCCCTTCAGATACTGGAAGCTGCTCTGAGGTCTCCACGCAGCTTCTCTTCTCCAGGCTGAACAGCCCCAATGTTCTCAGCCTGTCTTCATATAGGAAGAATGTTCCTGTTCTTCTGAAGTACATAGTTTTTTCCTGCTACCTGTTTTAGTGTGTTCATGCAAATTGGTGAAACCCCCTGATGACAGACGTCAAAACATGAAGCAAATCGGGCATCAAGTCTAAAAGGGGCAGTGGTTTTGTCTGCCAACCTTCAGATTCAGAACAATCACCAGTTGACTGAGGAATGTTAGGAAGAAATTACTCAGAGCCAAAAGGTTTGGGGTTGGTGAGGTTCTTTTTCAGAATAATGCATTTTGAAGTTGGTTTCATCTTCTGTGGAAGGAGATGAAACTTTTGGGGCTGTGAGTAAAAGCGCGTGCATGGTTCTTGATGTCTTGACACAAGGCAAGAAATCTAGCAATGAATACATAGATTTTTGTCTTTCTAATAATAAATGCTTAGTTTCATTATAGTACTTTTCATCTGCAAAGTGCCTTGTTTTACAAAGGAGGGCAGAGTCTTGATTTCTATGTAGCAGATGCAAGAGTTGAATTGACTAAGAACCGTGGCAAAGCTGAAAGCAGAACCTTAAAAAGTGGTTGGTTTGTTTTTTAGGGAGAAGTGAAGGATAAGGGTGCTACTGCCTCTTTTGAGCATATCAGAATGGTTTGGATTGGAAAGCAGCTTAAGATCATCCAATTCCAACCCCCTCCCATGGGCAGGGACACCTCACACTAGACCAGGTTGCTCCAAGCCCCTGTGTCCAACCTGGCCTTGAACACTGCCAGGGATGGGGCAGCCCCAGCTTCTCTGGGCACCCTGTGCCAGCGCCTCAGCACCCTCACAGGGAAGAACTTCTGCCTTATATCCAACCTGAATTTCCCCTGTTTCAGTTTGAGATAATCTCTGTTTGATAGGTACTGACAGACCCGTTTGGTTTTTTTTTTTACTGTGTTTTGTTTTGCTTTTGCCAAACTTTGTTACTCTTTGTAATTTTGTGGGTTCTTGTGGACTCAGGTGTAAAAACTATGGAAGATTATTTTAGGTGTCACTGAAATGAGCATTGATGCTGGCTACCTATTTCTTCCATTATTAGTATCAGCTTTTCCACATCTATTTCTGTACAAGTAGTTGACGTTTCTAGAGCTTTTTCTACATTTTTTCAGGAACTTGGGAGACTGAACATCTCCAGTGCTTTATGTTCTTATGACAGTTCACGAATGGGGCATGTGCCCTCCTGAAAATCAAGGCCATACCATATTATGGCTGAGGTCTTTGTTATGAATCACCTTACAGAAAAGGTGGGCTGCTTTACCTGTTTGTGACACAACTGCATCTGTACAGACCTATTCCTGGAATTGAAATAGTCACACAAAGAAAAGTTCTGCAGAATCTTGCTTTCTGCTGATCTTCTTTCTCAGCCTCTAACACAAATGGTTGAATCATTGACATTGAAGAGCTGACCTTTCATACATGCAAATTTGAGGATTGATCATTGAAATTGAATCCATACAGTCCCATTTTGATATAAAATGCTGCAGGGTTTTTACACTACAGCAGCATCAAAATTTCATTTGCTTGGCAAATTCTTACGAAACAAAGTCATAAGATAACAATCACAGTTAAAACCCCTTCTCTTTCTGGTGGTTTTCTCCAGTAGCATTTGTTACCTTACTGAAATTTTGCTTCTAATGCTGGCTTTTTTCTAAACTCTGGCACATTCCTATGGGTATGTGGAATAAGCTACTGTATTAGTAGTGGGTTAGTGTGGTGGATTTATTCTATTCAAGTTGTTCACAAAAAGTAGTGTGTTAAATAAGACAAATCCATGAGTTCTTTTGACAACTTGTGGTTACATGAGGGCTTTTGAAATGATTTCCCCCATCAGAATGTCATTTTAATGAGAACTCAGAGCAGAAATAATGAAATATTTCATTTCAATAATGGTGAAAAATAGGCTGTGCTTACTTGAAAAGAGTTTTAAGCTGAAGCAAAATGCAAGCAATAGTGTTGGGTTAAAGGGTGTTGATCAGTCGCCAGTGCATCTGTCCTTTCCAGTGTTCAGATCTGCATAGAATCAGAGAATCACAGAATGGTTTGGGTGGGAAGGTTTAAAGGTCATCTACTCCAACCCCTGCCATGACTAGGGGCATCTTCCAGAACATGCCTTTTCAAATGCAGAATGCTCTGCAGTGCTGTCAGAAGACGGGGTCCTACCTGCATGACTGTGTGTGGAGAAGGTGAGCTTAAGCTGGTGAGGAAATGAATGGATTTACTCCATGTGACTATGGGAGAGGAGGTTGTGGCATACACATTCATGCAAAAAGCCAGAGCAGGAGCAGATGGGAGCCAGCATTCCCATCGGGGATTTTGGGGGTTCCCTAGTATTTCTGAGGAAGGGAAGCGAGTACTGACCTGCATTATGCAGAGATGGGTTGGTGAAGCAGAACTGAGGAGAAAACAGCCTAGATCCATACTTTCCTTTTTTTTCCTTTTATAAGCTCTTCAGCCCCTGCTCTGAAGTGTTGCAGGGTTTTGTGAGACACCTTGTGCTATGGGTTTCATTCTTCTGGAAAGTGTTTCGATGGCAAGGGCAGACTTGTGCTCTGCAGCTTCTCAACACTGTCTGCAAGGCCCTGCAGATAATGTTCTGGCAACCAACCAGCCTTATTTCCTTTCTATTCCTGGTGCTGTGAATGAGCAGCAAGGGCAGAAGCAACAGGAAAAAACATCCTTTCTCTTCCTTATGTGATTTTTACAGCTTTCCCACATACTTTGGTAGCATCAGAGGCAAGTCACTGGGTCTGCGGTCTTGGTCTTACTTGTGGTCAAATTTCAGTTTACCAGTTCTGAGTAAGTACAGAGATCTCTTGTGGTCTTTCTTCACTTTGATTAAGATACTTTTGTGTTACTATTAGCTGGTACCGCTCTTTCTATTTGTGTGTGATGGTGACAGGTTCAACGTCAGGGAGGGACCTTCTCTTGGATCTAGCTGCCCAAACCACAATACTTCTATGGAGATACTTTAAGAAGGGCAAAGTCCCTGTGTGAAGAAGACAAGCTTTTCATGCTGACATCTCTACCAATTGTTCCAATCGCAGTCCCATGTACAAAAGTCTCTTCCTGAACTTGGCTGTTTGGAAAATGCTGATCAAATGCCCCTGGCCTCTTTGGAGCAGAAGAGTGGATCTGGTAACGTCAATCTTCACACAGCCTCTTGTCTTACAGGTTGCTAGCAGCACAGAAAGTACCTTTTCTGAGGTTTTCATATCTGTGGAAACAGATCAGAATCTTGCAGATCAGGTTCTTGATTACTTGCTGTAGTTGCTAAAAGCAAAAGCAAGGAAACAAACATCTTCTTGGAATTTTCCAGAATTCTTAGTGCCTCTGTAGTTTTCATTTTGCAAGACCTGAAATCACAAGCAGCTTGCAGCGTGCAGTTACTGCACTAAATAATGCTAAATGAATGCTAACTGCATGCAACAAGAACCTCCATACATCAGGGCTGTGTTATGGTAAGATGACTGCAGATACCACCAGCACTACATCACCTTTGAAAGGTCTTATCAGTTATGCAAGTGGAGAAATCTCACCACAGTTACATTGACTATTCATTTCCAGCCTCCCACTTAAAAGCTTCTTTCATACCCAGAGTAGCAAAGTCCTGTTGAGTTCTCTGTAGGATTTGCCTGAAATAGTGTTTTAATGATCATTTTGATTGGCATTACTAAATGGCCCTTGATTTCTGTAAATCAAGTCAAATGGGCGTATTTGCATAACAGATGGGAGTTGATGAGGTTGCTCTGGGGCTGTGTTAAGAGAGAGAGGTAGGATAAAAGTGGGGAAAAATTAAGAGGTCCTGGAGGAAAATGTGTGCATGTAGATCCCTGCTGGAAGCATCCTAGTGTTGGGAGGAGCACTGTAGTGGCTGTTGGATGGTACTCTCTTTCAGACCAAGTGTGCAAAGCTGGTGCTGAGGCAGTGGCAAGCAGCAATAGTATAGGAAGGAGAACAGCAATTCCTGCCTGGCACATAGACTCAGAGGAGCAGATTGGGAGGAGGCTGCTGACCATAATGCTTCTTTTGCACAGTCATAGGATCATAGAATCATAGAATGTTTTGGGTTGGAAAGGACCTTAAGTTTCAACCCCCTGCCATGGGCAGGGACACCTTCCACTAGACCATGTCACCAAAGGCTCTGTCCAACCTGGCCTTTAACACTGCCAGGGATGGGGCATTTACCACTACCCTGGGCACGCTGTGCCAGCGCCTCAGCACCCTCACAGGGAAGAACTTCTGCCTTAGATCTAACCTGAACTTCCCCTGTTTCAGTTTGAACCCATCACCCCTTGTCCTATCGCTACAGTCCCTGATGAAGAGTCCCTCTCCAGCAGCCTTGTAGCCCCCTTCAGACACTGGAAGCTGCTCTGAGGTCTCCACGCAGCTTCTCTTCTCCAGGCTGAACAGCCCCAATGTTCTCAGCCTGTCTTCATACGGGAGGTGCTCCAGCCCCTGATCATTCCTGTGGCCTCCTCTGGACTTGCTCCAACAGCTCCATGTCCTTCTGATGTTGGAGACACCAGAACTGCACACAATACAGTCAAAAGGAATGAGACTGACCTCCAGAGTAAAAGGCAAGTGTGTAATGCAACTTCATGCTTAGGGAGTGCCTGTGGTGGCCCAAGTGCTGTATGAAAACAAACCAACCAACTTGTTTTTACATTTTCATCGTGATTTGTACTTCGTACAATTAAGCTGATTCTTCCCTTCATCTACGTTTCCATGGCAGTTTAGCGCAATAGAAGAGAGGACACAGGCTGGCTTTCCGAGGAACTCTGATATAAAAATGTGGGTTTAAGAATGAGTCAGCTTTGCTTCACTAGAATGTCTGTCAATGGATAAATACTCTAGTCTTTCATGGTTCAGTAGGTCGGTATGTACCATAATTCATTGCTTGGAAACTCTTGTTCAGCTAAAATGACACCTTTGTTCAACTGACATTTTGAAATTCCCTGCTTTATTTTTGTCTGTACTAACACCATCATCTTGTCCTTTCTCACCAGCAGATGACAAAGCCCTCTCTAAAAAGAGGAGTGGCATTATCTACTGTAGCTCAGTGCATGGAGGAGAAGGGTTTGTTCCAGGTGACAGAGAAGGGAGCCATACCGGTTTGACGAGCTCCAGGACCTGGATTCTCGAGCCCGTCACTTAAAGGTGAGCTCCCCCTTGCACCCGATTCAGCAAACCTGCTCAGAGCACAGCTTCCAGCTTGATTGCTCCTCCAGCACACACATTGAGTAGTGGTGAATATTACTGGGAGGACTGGGAGAGGTTATTTGGTCAGAGGAGCAAGGACGATGTTCACCCAGGGAGAGCTCTGGCTGCAACAGGTACCCTCTGACCAAAGGCAAATGTGCACAGGCTGTGGGGCACAAAGCCAAGCAGTGATGTGAAGCACCTTTGAGTTTTGTGTGGAGAAGAGAATCAGAGCATCATAGAGGTTTTACACCAGCTCTATGTATGGCAATGGGTGCAGCACATTAATTCCACGCATGAGCAGATTCGGTGTCCTCCCCACCACAGGGTGTGTGCCTAGAGCTGGATCAGCCTGCAAGCTGCTGGCCGTCTTGATGCCATTGCTCAACACTGCTCAACACTTGATGACCTCTTTTATCTTATGGTCATCAAGAACCTATCTGTGGCTTGCTTTTTGCTTGCTGACCATTTTGCAGAGGCAGCCCTTCCCCTGGACTGGAAAGCAAGGTTCCTCTAAAGGAGTCATTTATTCTTACTGACTAGAACTGTGGTGCGCTGTCTGGCTTCCAGGTTCGTCTGCGCACTTGACTGGTGAATACCTCAGCAGTTCACAGTGCCTGCGCCAGCAGTATCGCATCTGTGAGGACAATGTGCCATGCTGGCTTTGGGAGACACGTGTTGTTGGGTTCAGTGACATTGGTGAGGCTTTCAAGTACGTGGCACTTGTAATTTGTCTTCTCTTTCAAAATAGGTAATGGATGGCTTAGCCCACTCCTTGCAGCAGTTTTCTGCAACTGATTTACTCAGTGGTTGTAAGGTTTTGAGTAACAAGAATTTATAACCTTTTTTCTTGGGAAGGAAGACACTTTCTTACCACAAGTAATGTCTTCCACAGCTATTCTCATTATCTGCATTAATGCAGATCCTTGCCTGTCAGCCTCAGCAAACAGCTAATGGTAATTCATTCCCAAAATTTGATTATGATGGATATGTGTGTGCATGAGTATTTAAATGTGCTGCTTTTTCTTCTCAGTCTTGTATCACAAGAGAGGTCACATGGAGATGAGTTTCCGCTTAACATTTCTTATTTGGGGCCATGAGAACAACACCACTATGATATTTTTACATGTCTTCTCCAAGCCTTTCCTGCTGCATTTGAATGTCTTGTCTGCTCTTTGCTTGAGTGCTGAGCAGACACTTTGTTACTGAAAACCTAAGAAATTAAAGTCTTCCTGCTGAATGGTTGTGATCCAGCACAGACACACCAGAAATACCTGCCAATATGTATTTTTCAACTCTTACTTTACCTGCCACCACATTACTGATTTTGCCTCTTTTTAAGTTATTTTTGTGCCAAAATCTCAGCACTGCAGTGTGAGTTTGCTTCCTGATCAGGTCTCTGATTAATACCATGTAGATCTGTTAGTGGCTACTGAAGCATCACACTCTTCGCATTTTGCTGTTATCAAACACTAGAATTCTTGGTGTGGTTTCTGACAGACCATTTCTATACAATCTCTAGTTTTACTCTCTTGGTTGCCAGATACATCTCCAGGGAATGAAAACTGAGTCTTGGGGTTAAGTACTTTTTAAACAAAGAACATTCACTTTTAAAGATATACTTTTAACCAAGATGCTTTGAATTTATTTGCACATGCTGGAAAATAAGGGTTTTTTAAAACACTTCCATCCAAAACACTTTTAAAATGTTAATTAAAATACAGAATTGTTATCCTGAATTACAGTGATAAAGTAATTCAAAATGCCTATATATACACCTACACATAGGTGCATGTGGCAACTTGGATACCTAAGAGAAACTGTCTATAACACAATGTAATGCATTTGCTTTGCGTCTTTGTGCACATAAAGAATATATTTTGAGTCCTTAATGAGGGTGTATCCCCCTCTCCCGAGATGAAACATTTGACAGTAGCAGGTACTGTTAAGAGCTTGCTAAGAGTCAGAGCAAACAAGTCCTACACAGATCAGCTGTGGAATGAAACAAAACAGTACTAATAATCCTTCTGGAATAAATGAATGTGTTTTCCAGATGCTGGTGACAAGACTCTCTTCTCCCCCTCCATGCAAGGGGCCAACCTCCATCCTGATCCTGGTGAAAAGCAGACGCACAGCACAGTGCTTTGCAGAGAGCCGAGGCTGCCATTACAGCTGAGCAGTGATTGGGGATTGCAGCAGATAAAACTTGCGTGTCCATCTCCCACACTTCACATCTAGGACACCTTCTGTCATAATCTTCAGAAAATCTAGAGGCAGAAATCAAAGCTGAAGTGTGTCATTATCCAGCACTAGCTTATTGTTAAATGCATGTGCATTTGCTTGGCTTTTCAGAGTTCTTGCCTTTGTCAGTTGGCTTGCTGGTGAGTACCGTGGCCGGTGTGAAACACGTTACAGAGCGTCTTGATCTCCTGTAGACTGTGTGTGGAATGAACTGGTAGATTCAGAGTGGTAAGTGATATGAACTCCACACCACTTGCAAAGCTCTCCGGGCAACCACCAGTTCTTAAAGAGCATCTTCACGTACTTCTTAAATTTTTCCCCCATGAAGAAGTAGATGACTGGATTGAGGCAACAGTGAGAAAGGCCGAGGATTTCTGTTACCTGGAAAGCATAGTCCAGATTCCTGCTTGCTTGACAGTCTCTAAAGACTCCCATGACTTCCAGCAGTTGTAAAAAGATAACAATGTTGTAAGGGGTCCAAAAGAAGAAAAACACAATCATGACAGCAAAGATCATCCTCACAGCCTTATTCTTTTTCTCATTTCTACAGTGAACTAATGTTTTAATGATCATGGAGTAGCAAAATGTCATAACTATAAGAGGGATTAGAAGCCCTAAGATGTTGATTTCCAAAGTACAAAAAAGCTTCCATGTTGTGAAATTGCCTGGATATCTTGGCTTGCAGGTAGTATAATTCTGTTCATTAAAAGATTCTGTGAATACAAGTTCTGGAACTGAGGCTGAAAGAGCTACAAGCCATACAACAAGGCTAGTAACCAAGCCATGGAAGGCAGTCCTTGCTTTCAAGGAAAACACTGCACGAACAATCGCCAGGTATCTGTCTATGCTCATGAGCATAATAAAAAATATCCCACTGTAAAACCCAACCAGGTAGATCCATGAAATGATTTTACACCAGGGAGTTCCAAAAACCCATTGGTCTATCATGAAATAAGACCAGAAGGGCAAGGATAGAACAAAGAGCAAATCTGAGATGGCAAGGTTCAGCAGGTACACATCAGTCATGCTCTTCAACCTCTTGTATTTGAAGAGGACCACAATGACCAGAATGTTTCCTGTGAGCCCGACCAGGAATACTAGAGTATACAGAACAGGTAGGAAGAAGGCTGCAAACCTCTTGACAGTCTCCTTACTGCAGGGTTTTGGAGCATCGTTATAATTATCGTAATAGTCATATAAGGTTGAGGTGTCAACTTCAAAGGACTCTGTACTTGAAGAACTCATGGTTTTTCCTCCAGTTCCTGAGAAGGAAAGAGCATAAACATGTCAGTGACTTTCAGTGCATGAAGATTGTGTGGTTACCTCACAAGTCTGAATCACTAGCAGCAACTGACTTGTAGTTCCAACACACTTCTCATTACAGGTTCTCAAACACTGTTTAAGCATCATGCATATGCACCCTTGCAAAATGGACTGTCATAGAATCATAGAATCAACCAGGTTGGAAAAGACCTTTAAGCTCATCCAGTCCAACTGTTCCCCAGCACTGCCAAGGCCACCACTAACCCATGTCACTGAGGGCCTCATCTACTGTGTGAACACTTGCAGGGACAGTGACTCCAGCACTGCCCTGGGCAGCCTGTTCCAATGCCTGAGCACCCTCTGGGGAAGGAATTGTTCCTCATCTCCAGCCTAAACCTCCCCTGGCGCAGCTTGAGGCCATTTCCTCTTGTCCTGTCACTTGTTCCTTGGGAGCAGAGACCGACCCCCTCTCACTGCAACCTCCTGTCAGGCAGTTGTAGAGAGCGATAAGGTCCCCCCTGAGCCTTCTCCAGACTAACCCCCCCAGGTCCCTTAGCTCTTCCTCATCAGACTTGACATGCATGTGTTTAGTCCTTGCAGCACTGCAGCACTGTGCAACTTGGATGTCAAGTACGCAGCACATAGTGAAGAAGAAAGCACATAGGAAAGAAAGATACAGGCCACACATATCAAATCAGAGAGGGGTAAATCCTGCATGGAATAAAGTAAAAAGCAAAGCCGCTATTCATAGCAGTCCAGGATTTCACCTGCCTATCTCATCAGGCAAACATCACTGTAAGTAGATGGTAATGAAAATGGATCTGACCCTTCTAAAGAATTCACGCTTACTGAAAGTTGACGTGAGTTTTCAGTAAGTGCTGTCTCCAGTGGCTAAATGAATAACAGAAATTGGTCATTTCTGTATGTATGTTCTTTTCTAATAGGTAGAGACAGGGGTTTAAGTGATGTTACTTCGAGGTAGCCTGGACACAGTGTAGATATACTGCTGATGTATCACTGATGTGTGTGTTATTCACATCACAACAAGTGTTACTGTTTTAGCCAGACATACCAAAATTTTTCTAAGCCTGAGTTCTGTCCTTCACCTTTGTCTTTATTTTTAGGAATAGCAGAATAGTATCATTCCTTTATTTGTCTTTGCGCTGTGCGTTGCTGCTACATAACAACAAACATTGACTTTCATTAACCCGACTCCTCCTGTGTGTCATCCCAGGCACAACACCTCTCCAGCCTACAGTTCTGTTCCATTACACACACAGAGGAATTTAATCTGAATCACAACTGACAGGGACAAAACTGTTTAATGCCAATGGTCTAAGGATGAGAGCGTTGCAACAACTGCACCTAGACATACCTGAATGCAATATAGGTTCAGCGTAATATACTGCAATACTTAAAAGTGAAAACATACTGTCACAGAATGCACATACACCTCTGATGATGCAGGAGTTGTTAAAACTGCTGTAAAAGTTACCTGGGCAGCAAAAAAAGCACAATGAAACAGCATTGCATCCACACACATGATGAGCGTACAGGATACAAAACTGCTGCAGCAACTGCATTATGTGAGCTTTACCTTTTCTCCTCCTCTCTTCTTGGATGATGGGAAGAAGCTTCTTTCAGAGTGCAGAATCACTTGCGTCTCCGCAGGTAGCTCTGGAGGTGCTGCCTGCACAGCAATAGCCAGCAGCTGCAGAAGCACTGGGTAGCTGTGTTTTAACGGAAGCTTTGTACTTCCTTACAGATGGTATCACGAGTGTTTTCTCTCCTCAGCGCTCATCAGAGATGGTCCCCCAGAAATCAAATGAAACACACTCTATCATGTGTAAGGAAACGCAAAGTTTCCACTGAGAGTCTGATCACTGAGTTAAAGGAGCTTCATCTTAACCAATAATCAGTAAAATAGATGTCACTGAGCAGCTCTCATTCAACAGAAACCTTGTTCTTATGGGGTGTAAAACACATCTTAACCTTAGAAAAACTAATCAAGGGGTCATCTATGGTGAGCAGAGAGGAGGAAGGTACTCAAGGTGTGTGTGTAAGGTACTCAAGGTGTGTGTGTAAGGTATGTTTCCAGTCCCTCTCTGCCACATCATTCAGTTTGCAAGTTACACTCTGTAATTGAAGAAGAAAAGACCTGTATGGAGTCAGTGAGGGAAGGTTCTTTTTCTTCATTGTTGTTTGAGCTTCCTAACTCCTATCTTGCTAAGAAAAGAAATGAAGGCGTGTTAATTCATGCTGCTTACTTGCTTGGTATCTCCCGTAGCAGGTTTTGTATGCAGCACATTACCTGCTACTACTGACCTGGTGCCAACAGTAATAGTTATAAAATACCAGATAAGATGTAGGATGTGCACACGTGCATGTGTGTGTGGTGTAAGGGCAGAAGTTTACCATGGTACTTGTCACAGCAGGAAGCTCAGCAGCTTCTATGCATCTCTCCTGACAGTGCTGAGGGCTCTACTAGTCTTTTGGGGGATCCAAGGAAGGGAGAAGAGAGCACAGAGGCCGTTGCTAGTCAAATGGATGGGTTTGAGTCCCACAAGCAGAACATCTGTGCTAGCACCTGGCAAGTGCTGCTCTCCTCCATGTCCCAGAAGAGACCAGTCAAGCAGAAGCAAAAGCTGTTTCTCAACAGGGGAGGCCGCTTTCTTGGTAGCAGGAGAAACTGAAGAAGCATGATAAGAACCAGAAACAAGGAAGCTACAGGAGGTGGTTGGGAGCGTAGGAAGAATCATAGATCTCAGTCCAGGACAGATCACACCTCTCCTAGTTTGGCCTCCGGTGTTATTCTGTTATATCTTTGGTTCAGTTATGCTATTTGCTGCTATCCTCTATGCCTCTAACATTGTTACTCTGGCCAATAACTTACACTTGGCTGAAGCATTTCTTCCTGAGAAGTTTGGTGTGCAGACAGCATAAGATGTGGGATCTACTGCTTCCACATTTTGCGGGGATAAAAGGATTGTAGGGAAGATGGCTTCTCAGTCACCTTTCACAAGCTGCACCTCTAGAGGTTTTGAATTCTGTCACTGGGAGATGTTCCTCCAGTGCACCTTAAATGCCCTGCACAACATATACATCTTCACTGTAGTTTTCTACTAGTCCTTTAAAGATACAGACATCAGATGAGCAGGCAACACTGTGGTACCAGTTTCATCAGCTCTGCTGATGAACAAGGAGCTGTTCGTCTTGGTGCTCTTCTGTCCGTATAAGGTCCTCATTAACCTCTTCCTTCACATGTTGTTGCACTAGGGGCAAAACTCAGCTCTTCACCCGTATTAACAATGACATAAAATCTTTCTTTAAGCACCTGCTTTTCAGGGAAAACCCCACCTCTTGCTCTGTAGGCATTGTTCTGTCTTAGTTTTGGCTGTAATGTTTTTCCCCAGTAAACCACCATGCATCTGCTTGCCTATCTTTGCTCCACTCATCATTTTCTGCTCTATTAAACTAAGCATCTCCTTTGAATTTCATCAGTGGTGATTTTTCTTGATTTCCAGATGAAGTTTCTATGAATAGGAGTAGTGAATAGCATTGAATCCAGATACAATCTTCTACCCTGGAAGAACCCTTCTTGGTTAAGGGATGATCTCCCATCATCAGCAACCATTTGAGATCAGTCGACCTGTCCTTAGCACACATGCCACACTTCGGATGTGCTTCTAATCTTTCAGTCATACTGTTCACAGAGACCAAGTCTGCAGCCTTATGAATTCCAGTTTAGCATGATTCATATGGCACTGGCCTGAAGGAAGAACCTATCTGGCATATTGCCTTTTGCCCAGTCCTTCCTTGGAGGACTTTCAAGTAGCAAATGCTTCCTAAGCAGCTTTTTGTATCTGCTTGCTGCCTTGGGTGGAAAGCTTGGCTTCCACCAGAAGAGTAGAGCAGCAAAGGATCCTTGTTGGATTGGGTGGAGAGGAATGGTGGGACCACACTGCTTTGCAAAGCAGCATTTATACTGCAGAAGCTGCCATACCAATGCATTTCATGCTGCATCAGGTCTGTCTTTGTAAGGAGACTGAACAAGAACGTGTGTGCAGAAAGAGGAAAAAAGCCACAAAAAAGAGAAGAATGGTTGTGGTTACAGACAATGAAAATTTAGGATGTTTGAACGCCATGAAATGAAGCTAAAAAACCCGTATCTGACAGCTCATGAAAATTAAGAGGATAAAGGTGAACCCTGAAACACCTTCTGGTGGCCTCCCAAAGAAAGAAGTCCATGGAAGAGCCTGTGAGGAAAACTGGAGAGAAGATAATAAAAAGAACTCTCTGAGCAAATGAAACGATGCAGAAAATAGATGAAAGGTGTTGTGAGTGAAGGTTCTGCAACAGCTTGGAGAGAAAGAAGAGTAAAAAGCACTAAATATAACTGTAGTCTGTAGTAGGGGAGCTCTGTGGTCCCCTTGTAACATGGCAGAGTGGTTTTATCAGCTCCTCCTTGGAGAAGAACGACCTGGTAGAGACTAACAAAAGCAGGAGATCGCGAGGTTAAGAGGAAAGGGTGAAGAGCTCTCATCGAGATGTAGGGGATGTTGCTGTAAAACTAACGGTTGGCAGGAAAAGGGGAGAAGAAAGAAGTCTTACCTCTTTACTAGATGATATCAGGTATGTGCCACTGACCAAATAAATCACGAGACTGCAGAGAGGTGAACCAAAACTGAGCCACCTCACTGGGAGGAGATTAACCTTTTTATGGGATGGGGGAGGATGGAGGGGGCACATCAAAACCAAAAGAGGGGAACTCAATAAAAGCAAAAAGCAGAACAAGCCAAACAATGAAAACCTTGCTTCTCACCAAAAGATGAGTTCAGCCACTCCCATCTTTACAGAAAGTCTTATCATTAACTTGCCATTTTTGCAGGATGCCCAAGAATTTTGCGTGAGGAAGGTTTAGAGAGAGATGTTTATCTAAGCCACGAGCTAGGCTGTGAGATATCCACCACTGATATGCCAGTGCACCATCCATTGCCTCTGATACCAGTGTGGCATGGATAGATGATCCAGAAGTGTTTATTAGAGAAGTCCTCATCCAGAAGATCCTACCTCAGGAGAGAGGCTGATGATGGTCACTAAAGGTAGCAGCTTTTGCAAAAATTAGTATTTTGACTGATTGTGTGGATCAGCCAAAGTCACATCTGGCCAAACAATTCCATCCTCTCCGTCAGGCAGCCAAGCCCTTCTGACGTGGTCAGGGCTTGTTCAATTCTTCTTCTGCAATTCAAGTGAATTGAAATGGCAGTTTGCACACCTGTAGTTCCCCTCCTTACTCATTAGGAAGGTGTTTGTGCCACCTATTCCTTGTGCAGTTCCTTTCCTTGTAATTTTAAATTTATTCCAAATTCCTTGTGCATGACTAAAACTGCAGGAATCTGACAGAACTGAAACTAGTTTTAGAGACAACCACTGTCTACACTGTTGTCCCAGGTGATTCATTCATCATTTACCTCAATCTTTTTGAACTTACGAATTCTGTTTGGCCCAGACAGCCGTTTGCACTGACAAGCAAAAGATTTAAGCCCAAAACATCTTTTCCTTGCTCAACACTAAGTTCAGTTCCCTACATCTGTTTTTCTTTTGGTGGTCCAGTCCTGTGCATCCTGCTGCTTGCATCCACTAGCCATTCTGTGAATGGTATCAGCCATTGTTTCCTCAGCATGATTTGCTTTCTTCCATGTGCTTGCAAAGCTGCTATATTTAGAACTCCTCATGAAGAAAGAGCTGAAACTTCAAACCTCAAACACAACTGGAACAGTCATTTTTTTATGCTGAGTTTTACTTGAAGTAAAAATCATTGATGCAAGAACCATGAGTTGAATTCTTCTGAAATGTGAAACCACATGGTGAGGAGCTTGCTTTGTCTTTTTCAGTGATCTATGGAATGTCCCCAAGCTGTTTCTACAGGCAGATGACAAATTTGGGCTGTTTCCACTCTGAGAAGTTGTTGATACCTGAGATAGAATTTTTCTTCTTTAAATTTCCCAGACATCACCTAAAGATCACTATGATGTCCCTGTTACAGGCTGGTCTCTCCAAAGAAAGAAAAAAGACAAGGCAGCATTGAATAGCAGAGGTCTCCTCATACCAGTTTGATGCTCACTGAGATGTTTAGATACAAAGGAACGGTGGCATTCTGGTGTAAAAGCTTTGATTTCTGGTTGCTTTGTGGTAGTACCCCCAAGTCTCAAACCTGTAGTTGCTAGTAGTATTAAAAAGCTTATTGAATGACTGGCCTTATCCTGAACATCCACATCACAAGTATCTCCACAGACTCTCCTGCCACATTCCTCACATGGAATCTGTAACATAAAGGAAAAGCTAGTTAGAAAAAACAAAGTGTTTGCAGAGGGTCAAGGCTGAGAAAGAACCAATCCTTGTTCTTATCAATTACTAATCTTCTTTCTGTGATTGCTGAGACTCAGCAATTAATTCATTCAATTAATTAATTAAATGTAGTTAATTTAACACCCACAGGCTCTCATTTGCTCAAGGATAAGCAAATCAAAAAGACTTGACGAAATGGATGTTTCTTCCAGCAGCAGAATGTAGGGACTAACCTTTTTCTTACTTCTTGTAAGTACATTTTCCGCACTCTGCTTGTTCACCAGTGACTCCAGTTGCCTCCTTTACCATTCATGACCTCGAAGTCTGATCGAGTTTAATAATGCCACCCTCTGGTGGGAATGCAAAGAAAGCATTGATACTAAAGATGGACAGAAGAAATGATGGAGCGAGCTTAGGACAGAGAGTGCTGCATGAGCAAGGGTGAGTAGAAGGCTAGTGAGAAGGGAACCTGGAAATGCTTGGTTCCAGGTGCTGTTAGCCTTGTGCAGAAGGATGTATGCCACTGCCTACAGTTGCCTTCTATGAATCTGGCTTGATCTGTAACCCTGGCCTGTGCATTCCATGTTGTCTTTATGGCAGCTTGTATTCTGACTGTCCCTTGCACTGTAGTCTCCCAGAACCTGAGCTATGAAGAGGATCTGGAGAGCAGGAACCAGCAACAGGACCAAGAAGAAGGAACTGAACAAGAGACCAAGTGATGGTGAGCCTTAGTGGTTCAAATGAGGGCTCCCTTAGAAAAATCATCTGACAGCAGTATGAGGATCCCTGTTTCCTAAGATATTACCCCAAGGGGGAGAGGGGCTACAGTAAAGCAAAGACGTGCTGGAGAGGGGCTCTAAAGCACTCAGGGGTTAAGACCTGGTCAGATTTGAGTCAGCTCTAATATTGCCATTTATAAAACAGACAAACCCAGCTGTAAGCCTCCTCAGACACCTTCCTGCCAAAATGTGATGGTGAAGGTCCTGTTTCTGTACCAGGAGTCTAGCGACATGTCCCTAGGAAAAGCTGGAAAAGCAATTCCTGTGTGTGCTAACCCAATTCCCCATCCCTGAGCAGTTTTAGGCCATTAGCACTATTGCTTGAGGCCCTTCCAGTGGGAGATGCTCCCCACTGCCATGTGCTCCTGCTATGGCCAAGTTGGAGCCCATGTTACTCAGTTGCCTGAGGCAAAGAGGATGGCAAAGGGCTGCAGATGGAGGTGGTGCAACAACTTGCTCTAGGTGCCTCTTGGACATACCATTTCCTTCTAGTTTGCTCCTACCTCCTTGGAGCCCAGAAAAATAAGAGAAGCCGCAGCTCAAGGTTTCAAGCAGTCCTATGTGAGGAACTGTGCTGGTGAAATGCATAGGAACTTGCACGTGGAAGCAGTAGCACATGTCCTGGCACTAGAGGGAACTGTCTCGTCAGCAGATGTATGGAGCCATCTACCGTTCTGCTTCCTCAGCATCCTCTAATGTGCCCTGCAAATCCATTGCAAGCTGTGCTGCTGGTTCTTCGTGTCACTGTGCTGCTGGGTTTGATTTTAATATAGCAAATGCAGTATGTGTGGGCCAAATGCAAACTTCTTGTGGGAGAAATGCAGCTTCTTTCAATGGCCTGCATTATCCCAGCCTATTGGCCTACTTGTAGCTGGACTGTTGGGCTGCAGCTGAATATGGAGCAGTGACAAATGCATTTTATGTATCAGAGACCTAAAATCCAAGTGGGGTGGCAAATGGACTGTTCTGGTTACAGCTGCTGATGGCAAGTGGATAATAACATCTATAGAGTGAAAAAGCAGTGCCAGAGGCCTTGCTTGTATTCTCTGTCCCATCGCTAACCTCTGCCTTCAGTGATACAAGTTTAATGTGCTGCTTCCAGCTGATTGAAGGATCACATTTGGAAGTTGGGTAAAAGCAAACTGTACTTCACAAGCAAACCCTTTTCCCCATTTCCAATGGGAGCTATTTTACACTATGTCTTTAGGGAAAGGAACAACAAATATGATATATTAACTACTGACATTCATGCGTTGAATATTAGTGTAGCAAACAAAATTATACAGGAGCAGTTGGTAGGTATTTTCTTCTGCATTGAAAACAACGTGTTAACACTGACACTGCAAAAACCCAGGTCTTGAGGTTTGGGGGTGTGTATGTTGAAAACTAAGCTCTTGCAGTAGTTACCAAGTAAATTAGGAAGTTCTTATGAAGAGTGGCAGCAGAATTATTACCAGCTTCACTAGAAGGGCTGTATGTAGGTGACAAGTGTCCTTTAGCAGTTCTAAATCGTTCTCAAGTTTAGCTGTGATTAACTGGGTTTGAATCTCAGAATGACATCTCTGCAAATCACAGGTTTTCATTAGAGCTCTGGGTCTCGTACGGAGTTAAGAGACTGAAGTGCAAACAGTAAATCTTTTGCAGGACTGGGTAAGTCCTTAATACAGAAAATAGTTCATTCACTGCTAAAATGTGGCCATTTATAAGTGGTCTATAAATGGCCTTTGGCAAAGCACCACAACATGCTTTGGCAATAGCTACAGAGGAAAAATGTTACCAGTCAGGAGCTGCAAAAGCAACAGCAGGGGAAGACAGTGCAACTGCTAGAATTCAGGTTTGGGAAGAAGAAAGCTGGTAACTGAGGTTTTCTTTGGGAAGCTCTCCTTTGGTTTTTAGCGATAGCAGAACTTGGGGTGGGACCTTGCATAGGTGGGACTTGTCCCCTCATTGGCATCAGAGCATCCTGCTAGGACAATGGTTTTGTATTACCTGTGAGATCCCAGTGAAGGTCTTCCCAAAGGTAACAGAGACAAAATGGAAATGACAGCACTGAACTTAATCCATAACCAATGTGTTTACAGTTGCTCTATTAAATAGAGCCTTAAAACTTCAGACTACCTTGGACCAGGACTTCAGATCCACTCCCAGCAAATTCTCAATCCAAAGGAAATGTGTAGGTAGGGACTCCTTCTGATGCCAATGTTGCAAACAATGGCTTTTACCACTGAGTGATTTCCCAGGTCAGTGTGATGCTCTGACTGGTGCATTGCTAAGGTTTTTGTACAAGTTAAAACCCCAAAAGGTCAATGAAAAGAATTCAGAGCAGCCGTGTACGGTTTAGAAACAAAGAAACATAAATCTTATGATTTTGCAACTGTGATGTGCTATTTGAACAAGAGGGATTCACAGTGGCACCTAAAAAAGATACTTGATGTCCACATGTCTCACTGCAAGCAGTTTGGCAAAATATGTGTCTTCTTCATTCTATTTATAAGTAGATCAGGAAGTTGTGAATCTGCTGAGAAAACCTGCATTCAGGTTTTATCTGTTCCTCAAAATGTAACCCTGCTGCTAAAAGATTTATGTTACATGTCAGTGTGATTCTCAAACAGGAAGAGTTGATTGTGATGGCAAAATAAGATGCAAAGATAGCTCACCACCCCCCAAAACCCCAAAGCCCAATCCCCTCCCCCCCCCACCCAAGAGGTTTCTTGACCTCTTTCTTGACCTCTTTGCACAACCAAATGCTATTCAATGGATAGATTATAACAAGTGTGCATTTTCATGTGTAAACTGTGGCTCGCTAAGTAAGCAAGAGTCTGTCTGTAATTTATGGCAGATGGAAAGGGGTTATCCCAGACAGAAAGACTGGTTTCCTTTCTCATATATGCTGGTAAGGACTGGGTGGTCCTCAGGGATGTGTTGATCCAGTCTAAAGATATATGCAGCATTAGTGCTGTACGTAGGAAAGTGTATGTTGTAAACTAGCCGGACAGTTAGAAAGCACCAGCTTCCCGCTGCAGAGGCTTTGAAAGAGAAGTAGTATCTTTAAGTAAAGGCTACAATTAACTGGAAGTCCAGTGGAGGGACTTAAAGAGACATCAGTGGGCTTTCAGTCAGGCTCGAATGGTGCAAGGAACACCTCGAGGAGTGTAAGGTATAAAATAAGCAGAAACACAGGAAACCATACAGTATTTGCTGTCACACAGCACAGCAGAGGCATGGTGTGGGCAGGAGCTGTGGGGCTGTGGCTCCCCATACGTCCTGGCATGGTGCAGTACAAAGAGCAGCAAAGCCTTCAGCTGCAGCTCAACCCAGTCCTGGTAAAGCTGGTTACTGGTTGCCCTCAGAGCACTGGATGTTTCCTGGAGGCTGAAAGGTTTTTAAGGGACAGTTACAACAAAACTCTTCCTGCTGATGCAAGCAGAAGGAAAATGATTTGGTTTTCAGTGGGTTTTCTTTGATTTACCACTTCTGCTATGAGGAGGCGTCTGCATGAATGAGCTATTTGTTGCAGAACCCAATGCCTAGAAGCCACCCTGAAACTTTTAATCTCATACAAATGCTCAAATATTGAGCACGTAAATAACACATTCTTTATAATAACTTGCAAATACATGGCATAAGCACTGATGATCCTATGCTGACAATCACTGGGCTCACAGTAGCAAATCTGCACTGCCAGAGGGAGGTGGATCTGGAAGTTGTGTGTGCTGGGATGCACTGTGCTGGTGATGGGCAGGATTACTGGGAAACCACTGGGATAGGCAGGAAAGTGCTGTCCTCCCTAGAGAGCTGTCAGAGAGGCTTCATTCTGGAGACAGCACATGGATCATATCTAAATGTGCCTTTTACTCGTCCCACTCAGTAACTCACTGTTGTCTGGAAAAGAAAAGGGAATTCAAATAAACCAAGTGCGATTGCATTGCTCAGCTTGGCAACCCACCCTTTCCAGGCTGATTTCATGCAGACATGACTTCTTGTTTAGTCTCAGAGCATCTTCCTCTTTCTTTCTGCACATCTTAGCATTTCTTTAAAAAAACACTGTAAAAATACCATTTATTTACAATACCACTTGCTTGGGGGTGGGAACAGAGAGGATTGTCTGATCTCGCTTGGGCAGGCTGGACTTTGAAATGTAGTCTAATTTCAAGTGACACACTACATTTCATCTTAGACGATAAGGCTGGAGTCTGGAAGTGCACTGGTAGCGTCTCTTTTAAAAGTTGAGCATATAGAATGTATTTACACCTAATAAAAGGTGTTTTATGAAAAGGGGCTGTGATCCTGTAGAGTGACCTGGGTGTGCAGTAGCACAGAGTTGAAGATTTCATATTTGTGTAGTTATTGTAGATACAACGAAGAAGTTCTTCCCTGTGAGGGTGCTGAGGCGCTGGCACAGGTTGCCCAAGGAAGCTGTGAATGCCCCATCCCTGGCAGTGCTCAGGGCCAGGTTGGACGGAGGCTTGGGTAACATGGTTGAGTGTGAGGTGTTGGAATGAGATGATTTTAAGGTCCTTTCCAACCCTAACTATTCTATGATGCTATGATTCTTTTGCATATGGAAAATGTCTCCATGGAGAGGCTCTCCTCCACATTTCTTAGAAACAAGTGGTACAAAAAAGGGCCTACTGCTCCCACTGATAGTCTAGAACAACTCTTTTGTGCTAGTTGGAAAGTGAGGGGGTTTCTGCAGTCTTGACATACTCCCAGTTCCATCAATGTATAGAAGGAAGGTCCCACTGACATGGACTCATTTTGGGAGATTGGTCCTTGATTTTATCTTGTAAGGTGATCTCAGCTTCACAGATGGCAGTGGTCCATTCCCTTACCTCCAGCCCACAGCACCAGCACAAACCTCCTTTGCTCTTGCAGCAGATGATGGCAGGAGCTTCACAGGGAGGCCCATGGGGAAGGTCTCTCACTTGTGTGATTGCAAGAGTAGAACAGATGTTTGGAGGATGTGGAGTGCACATAGTAAATGTGTCCTCTGGGACACGTCAAATCTGGGTACAGCTGCAAGTTTCCCTGGGGAAATCAGCTATGGGAGGGGAGGCCACAAAGGTTGAGGAAGGTTGTGGTAAACAGCATGGGCAAGTGGTTATTTTGTACCCAAAGCTGTTGTCTATGATGGTATAGACATAGCTGGTGTTTACAATGTGTGGCAAGCAGAGCATGGGCATGAAGCATGTACTTACCACCCTCTCCAAGCAATTCACAGCCTTATCGTGATGTATTTGGACCAAGCACAATGATTCCCAAACCCATACCTTTTCCTGGATCAGCTCCAGGTCAGGACCCAAATCCTTAAAGATGGTCTTTGCTCTGGTTATTGCATGCTATAAACACCAAGTGCATTTCTGGCAGTAAATGTGTATTCAGAAATAAATCTGGGGTGTTTTAACAGTAGGATTTTATTAGGTATGAAAGCACAGGTAAAACATTTATTGCACTCAATACCCCAAAATCACTTCTATATGGATATACAGCATCAAAAATATACCCCTTAAGTATCAATCAAAAACATTGCCCTTATAACAGTCAGCTACCATTCATTAAAGAGATCTCTAGTCCCTTAAAAAATGAGTTGAGGTCTATGTACATTTGTACCACATGTTCATACACTGACACGTGCAAGTTTCAGTGATGAAATTACTTAACAGCTTCCCTCTCCTTAAATTCTTCTCCAACTCCCATGTCAGGCCCAGAGTGCTGCTTTTGCTTCTACTTTCCCCCTTCCTCTCTCTTGATTCAATTCCATGTTCAGCCTTGACATACTGTACTGCTTTTGTTTAGAACATTTAATGCTTAACAAGACTCAGGTCAGTGATTCAGTGCAGCCATTGAGTCTCTTCATATGGGTAATGGCAAGCTCTCAGAGATGGCTGGCCTTGCAGAAGACATATTTACACACATTTCTTCTTCACAGAGCCTTTCAGACAAAGACAGAGCCATCCTGGTCGCTGGTGTTGAGGGTTATGTTGCTGCTCACGACACTTTCTGCGTAGCTGGCTGAAGGGGTGACCTGGTAGTGGCTGCAGGGCCCACAGAAGCACAGGAATGGGCAGTACTTTAAGCAGACACGATGAAGGTATTTCCTGAATTTTTCCCCAGCAAAGGCATAGATAAAAGGATTGAGACAACAGTGGCTGAATGCGATGGTTTCAGTCAGGTGCATTGCGTAGTCCAGTGATTTAATTTGGTTGCAACTTGTGAATAATTCATAGTGCTTTAAAGTCTCTAGAAAAATCAGGACATTGTAGGGGGACCAAAACAGAAAAAACACCACCACCACGACCAAGACCAGCTTTACAGCTCGTGCTTTTTTCTGGTTTTTGCAGGACAGCAGGGTTTTGATGATCCCACAGTAGCAATAGCAAATGATACAGGCTGGGATGAAAAACCCAATGGTGTTCAGCTCCACATTGCAGAACACCGGCCAGATGTTCTCCAGCTCCTGGGGGAAGATGGAAAGGCAGTCGTTTTCTACCAGCTGGGAGAACACAAAATGTGGCACTGAAACTAGAACAGCTATTGCCCACACTCCACAGGTTATAAAAAAGCCATGCTTCGCTGTTCTGGATTGCAGAGAATGTGTCGCCCGGACAATGGCCAGGTACCTGTCAATACTGATAACAGTGATAAAGAACATGCCCCCAAAGAAACCGATGTAATACAGCGAGGAAACAGCCGTGCATGGAACAGTCCCGAGGGTCCATCCACGCACTGTGTTGGAGGCCCAGAAGGGGAGGGAGATCACGAAGAGAAGGTCCGAGATAGTCAAGTTCAGGAGATAGATATCAGTAATGCTTTTTTTGCTGCCCTCTTTCACAATGGCAAAAACCACCATTAGGTTCCCTGTGAGGCCGAGAGCAAACACTGCAATATAAAATATTGGCAGGAATATTCTCCCAAACTCTTGGATGTCAGTCTTATTGCAGGAAAAAGCATGTTCGTCGTAAGCGTATTCAGCTGTTGTTCCTGTGAATGCTTCCGTCATGCTGAATCTTCTGGCTAAAGGCAACATGGAAAGGGAAAAGGGAATAATGTCAGAGAGGGAGATCCAGAGTGATGACAACACGGCCAAACCAGCCTGTTAAAGCAGGGTCTGAAAGGAAAGGTCAGTGATAAAAAAACTAAATGATAACTACCCCTTGGTCACAGTGTCACTGTCTTCTTACAGGAACCTCCACTGGCTGTAAAGAAGAGACTTAGTTCAGTGACCATAAACTGCCTCTGGTCAGATGTTTACGTGTCCTGTTAGTGGGAGATGTAGTCAATAGAGCCAATGACGAGCAGTGTCAAGCCAAACGCACTTGAAGACAAGGCAGGCTGCTTTCCAGACTCTGCTGACCACATTGATGAAGCTCCTTTTGACTGTAAGGAGAGCATGAGCATGTTACTCAGTGGTAGACGCCGATGGTGTATAACTACTCCCACTATTAACACTTAGAGTGAAGTGGCTGGAATCCCAGCACGTCCACTTTTCACTGATAGCAATAGTTTTTATAGCCTCTGTTTAAAATAAGCCTTGTGAGACTAAGAATGAAATAGAGATGTCGTGAGGTGTGAGACAGTCCTTGCCCAAGAAGTTTCGTATGATGTAGTGGTAACAACAACAAACTCTCACATGGGTGGCTACTGTGACCATTGCCATTTTCTCCTAAGGCCTCATTGCCAGAGCATCATTTGTGATATGGAGCATGAATTTCTGGCCTCTTATTTTGCAGTCATTTCTCAAAGAGGGGTTTTTTGTGCTAGTTGGAAATGCAGGCTCTCCATTTGAAGATACCTTCTTATTCAAGTTCAAAGCCTCACTGTTCCCCAAACATTGAAATGAGAAGTGCCCACAGCCATTAGAAAACAATCTCTGTGGTTTTGCACAGGAAAAGTGGGCTACAAGAAGGGCTGTCTGAGCGCTGGTAGTTTCAGAGCATGGGCACGGCATGGGAAGGCAGTTTGCAGCAAACAGGCACACCCATGGGCTCAGCACCTCTTGCAGTGCCTGCCCACTAGAACTGGGAGCTGAGTCTGCATGCAGAGCCTGGGCTTGCTTGCAGCCCAGTTTAATTCTCCAGCTTCTGAAGATGTGGTATCTGACCAGCAGAATTAGATGGGATGAATAGGAAATGCCTAGGTGCTGGGGCAGAAGCTGAGAGGAATGGCAAACAAGGTAGTGTGAGATTAGAGGTGCCTACAGAGGTACGTGTCAAGTTCCCCATCTCTTTACCCTGTTGAGGGATACAGAAATGAGGAGGAGAGATCGCATATAATCCCAGTAGCCATCAAATTGTGCTTTCCCATCCTGATCATAGAATCATAAAATCAACTAGGCTGGAGAAGACCTTTAAGCTTATCAAGTCCAACCGCTCCCCAGCACTGCCAAGGCCACCACTAACCCATGGCACTGAGGGCCTCGTCTACACGGGGTGTGAACACTTGCAGGGACGGTGACTCCAGCACTGCCCTGGGCAGCCCGTTCCAGTGCCTGAGCACCCTCTGGGGAAGGAATTGTTCCTCATCTCCAGCCTAAACCTCCCCTGGTGCAGCTTGAGGCTGTTTCCTCTTGTGATGTGATGTTTTCTTCTCTTCTGAGATGAAATGTATGCAGAAGGTGCCTTTCAAATGGAAAGATGTGTCAGGGTACACCAGGTTTCTCGTGGGGAATATGAGTCACTACAGCAGCCTACCCAGCTCTGCCACTGAGCTGTGACTGCACCAGAGCCTCCATCTTCCTCTGTGGGCTGATGTGCTCCACAGCTGGTTCTTCATTGATGCACCAGCGTGCGGTAGCTGAGGGCTACCAAAATGATTGGGGATGGTGCACCCGGTGTATGAGAAGATGCTGAGAACTGGGTTTGATCAGCCTCAACAAGAGGCATCTCAAAGGGGAATCTAATGAGAAGGTGTAAATGTGAAGCAGGCAACTTCCCTCAGCGGAGTAAGAGGCAATGGCCACGGGAAATTGTTACTCACTGTATGGAGAATCATTTTCACTGTGAAGGTGGTCAAACATCACAACAGGGCTTCACCAAGCTTGTGGGGTCTCCATCCCTGGAGGTACTTGGAACTCAGCTGGTCCTGTTCTGAGCATGGGTTTGGACAAGAGAGCTTCAGAAGTCCTATCCTAACTTCATGACTCTTAAATAAAGCCAGACAGAGGCCACAATGTCTCTGCAAAGTGCCCCAGCTTCTTCTCTGTATGCTTCTGTTTCAATGTGTGTGTGATGAGCAGAAGTCCCATCATGCACAGACGTAATAACTGATTGATGCCTGCTTGTATTCCATTAGCATCCAGAGAGGGTGCTCAGTGGTGCTTGCCTAGACTGTGTGTGCTGGGTGAAATCTCTGATCTGGAGAGGAAGAGCGAAAATTGGGTTAGTCTCCTCTCTGAGAACCAGTAGCTGTTCTTGTCTTTCCAACGCTGGCTCCCTTAATCCATGTCTAGAAAGGCAGCTTGTTCCTCTGGAGAGTTTCCATACATGTCCACACAAACCACTGTGCTCTCTTGAGCACAGGGAGGGTTTCACACAGGTAAGGAAATGCAGCTTCCACCACGGGGTAGACCTCAGGTCTGGCAGCCTCCCCCACAGGTTGCACCCACTGGCATTGCCTGCAGAGAAAGCTGGGTGCGGGAATGGCCACCTTCTTCACAGGAGACCATTTACGTGGAGGTGCAGGATGAACTCCTGGTCTTACTGAAGTGAAGAAGAACATCACTTGGCCTCCAATCTTTCCTGAAGTACCTTTTCAGTCAGGTAATCTCCTCTAGCTCACTGATGGGGATCATTTATTTCTACAATAACAAATTATTTCTTTTACCCCTGGATGGGTGGTTGCAAAGCCCATGGTACCTGCACCAGCACGAAGGGTGAGATGCTGCATGGCATGTCCAGGGGCAAGCAAGAACTACACTCATAAAAATGACATTGGCATCCAAAACTGCTGGCACAAAACGGTCACAGTCTAGGGTATGAAGTGACCTGAAGAGCATAGAGGACACTGAAGAAGGCTGCAGGGCTGTGGGGTCTCTCCACCAGATGTTTTCCCTTGCTGAGTATAGGAAATAGTAGATTCACTTCTGCTTCTCAGGAAACTGCTGAACTGTTTTGCATTCTCTCTCCAGACTTCCCCAGCAGTTTTAAACCCTACTCCCCACAAACACTTCTGCCCTTCATCATGTTTATAGCTATCTCAAAGACAATAGCCTGCAGGACCAAAACCCCTGTTTCTCAACCCAGCTATTCCAAACGACCATGTGCACTATATGTAATATATAGGGAAGTGAAATTAGGAGAGAGCCACAAACTCCTCTAAGCAACAGAAGGTGCATTTCAGCCTTCAAACAGCACGGGCATCAGTCTGGGTGACACGAGAGCCAAATCCTTTATGCATCTGAGCTTTCCAGTTACCACCCCATGAGCTTCAGCCAAGTGCCACGTTACAAGGTGTGCTGCCAAGAGAGGTCCGCGAGCGCTTCACCTCTGCATAGTGCTGTCACACAGTGAGAAGTTAACAAACAATAACCAAACCAGAGGGTCACGCTTCAGACTTGCACAATGTGCTCATAAAAGTATTTAAGGCTCAGAAGGATTTTCACACCTTACTCAGCACTTCTCAGGGAGGCTGAATTGTGCACTTTTCTCATGCGGGCAAAGCTGCATAGGCTGAAGCTGTGCGCCAATGATTCACGGGCCCAGGGAAGCTGAAGGCTTTGTGGGAACCCCTCTGAAACCCAGTGGGCACATCTGCCTTTCTCACCCTTAGATCTGAGCTGCCACCACCCTACCCAAATATAAATGTCCTGCTTTTGTGCATTTGTGACTACACCCATCTGCTTCTGGCCAGCCAGTGGGTCTCGGCCACACCATAGGGGTCCTTGGATACATCCAAATGACATGTTTTAGCTGCTGGTGGCACTTCTAACACACAAAAGAAAGAGGTTTAACAGAATTAACCAGAACTGGGTGGAAACCAACAGGAGAGATGTGAGTCTTAATAGCACTCTGGCTGAAACTCTTCACCAGCCTGGCACTAAGCAGCTACCACACAGCACAGACTATACCACACAGTCACCAGACCGCTGCGGACATCTCTAACCACCATTTGGATGATACCCAAAACAAAACTTAGACTTACAGCAATACAGTAACCAGAGATGGGGCCCAGTTTCTAGTCCTACACCCAACTGGTTCCTGTAATTTGCTTAGCTCATCTTTCAGAGCTGGGTGGCTCCGTTCTTACGGGACAGTCTCTGGAGCTGTTTGGGATCCTATTAGATAGCTGGGATCAAAAGCGGCCCAGCAGATGCAGTTACTTTAAATTTATATCTCAGTCTTTTATTCAGTCCTGAAGTGGGGAGATACTCTCTCTGTTCCGCCTCTACGGGTGCTGGAAGCAGCTGACGTAAGAAGGACATGGAGCTGTTGGAGCAAGCCCAGAGGAGGCCACGAGGATGATCAGGGGCTGCAGCACCTCCCGTATGAAGACAGGCTGAGAACATTGGGGCTGTTCAGCCTGGAGAAGAGAAGCTGCGTGGAGACCTCAGAGCAGCTTCCAGTGTCTGAAGGGGCACCAAGGCTGCTGGAGAGGGACTCTTCATCAGGGACTGTAGCGATGATAGGACAAGGGGTGATGGGTTCAAACTGAAACAGGGGAAGTTCAGGTTGGATCTAAGGAAGAAGTTCTTCCCTGTGAGGGTGGTGAGGTCGTAGCACAGGGTGCCCAGAGAATGCTCCATCCCTGGCAGTGTTCAAGGCCAGGTTGGACGGGGCTTGGAGCAATCTGGTCTAGTGTGAGGTGTCCCTGCCCATGGCAGGGGGTTGGAACTGGATGATCTTAAGGTCCTTTCCAACCCAAACCAGTCTGGGATTCTATGATTCTATGACATAATTCTGACCTTTGGAAGCGGGGAGCAAGGTGAAGCAGCTAACCTTCAACCTGGTCAAAATGAAATCTGAACAGCAAAGAGGGGGAGTGTAGCTGATGCCAGTCCGTGTGGCTTTAGAGAAAAGAAGCCTTCATCTGGACATGTGATGCAATTACAGGGTTGATAAAGGGTACTGTGCAGAAGAGTTGGAGCTTTGACTTGGACTGCCTGCTTATTTGATGGACACAACTCTCCAGCCCAATGCAACACAAGTCCAACAAAGCGTTAAAATGGGATTTGGGATTGTTAGCTGTCAAAGCTCAAAAGCCAGACATCCGTGGAGGATGTCTCACCAAACACAGAATATTGCTTATAAAAGGTCTGTGTGAATAATGAATTGAAAGCCCCAAACTTGTCAGTATTTTCATCATTGGTCTGAAAGCTGATTGGGAGTCAGAGGTGGCAGGGGAAGTGATGAAGGAGTTTTAGAGAATTAGACAGTAATTCACACAGACCTGAGTAATCTGGGGCTTCTGGGATGATTCACATTGACTTTAATGTAGCCAGTGACATGCTTGGGAGCTAAACACCACGGACTGTGTCTCAAGAGTGGGAGGACATCTGCTGGGAAACCTGGATGCTGATATGGGCAGAGTCTGAAACCCAGCCCTCAGCCAGATGTTGCAGTAAGAAAAGCTGATGCAACCCTCAAGTGCTTACAGATGTTTAAAGAGGTGCTAAATGGGAAGTGGCTTTACTACTGCAGACCTTGGGACTGGGGCTGTAGGTATGCTTTGGTCACACCTGATTGCATAATCTTGCTCATGTAGTGGGATTAGCCATACCAGAAACTGATGCATGGAAATTCAAACCAGAAACTGGCAAGCTAAAACTCAGATACACATTTTTAATGGTGAAAGACAAATGACTGGAACAGACTTCAAGTAGGAAAAAAAGATTTTTGTATGTCTGAGGATCTCCACGAGAGAAAATACCAGTCTGGGATATGGGTTTAGGCCAGACACAGTGGAGGAGCTCAACTCTACAGCCCCTGATAGGCAGGGAGGCAGAGCAAATGGGCTGTTGGGGCACACTCAGCAACAATGACTCTGTTCTGGTCCCCTCTGTTTGGGGACAGGGATGTTGCTATCATCAGCCAGACTGTACTGCCTCTGTTAAACCCTGCATGTTTTGCCTCCTTCTAACCAGTTCTTTTATGATTCTTCCATCCCTTCCAAGTGGGTGTGTGGTGTAATCCCAGATGCATCCTTGCTCCCTGGTCCTCCAGTCCTTCTCTGACAACTTTAAGGTGAGGAAACGCCTTTCTTTGGTGTTTCTTTTTTCTTCTGTGATTTATTCTCACATCAGCTGGGCCATTTCTGTGGCCTGGCAGAGTTCTTCTTAATAATCACTTATTGCTTTGGGTGATTTCATTTATGGAGACTCGGTCCTGGACTTCGAGGGTAAGTTCTTTAAAAGAGAATAGTGCTGTGGGCTGCTTCATTATTATAGTTTCTAGCTCAAGGTGGATTCAAGGTGCAGAAGCGTGATGCTGAGGCTTTCTGAAAATTAGGGCATTTAAGGTGTCCTAAATAAAGCACCCAGAAATGGAGGCTGATCAAACCACTGCTGATTTGGATAAATATAAGTCTGAATCTTGCAGGGGCCTGTGGTCCCTTTACAAAGGCATTTAGGTCAAAGAGAGAGAAAAAATGCCCCTTCCCTGGACCAATTCTACAGTTTTTATACCAACATCACAAACTGAATTGGAAGCAGTCTCCACCAGCTGGGGATAAAACCTACAAACTTAAACCAGTAGTTTGGGGTAAACAAATACATTTGAAAAGATCAGGCTCGGATCATGGAGGGCAAGAGAGGATCTTTTTCACCTTTCCCTAAGGCTTTATAGCATTGGAAAGTGCTTTCTTAGAGGTGCTCCATGCTTACCTGGAAATAACTGCAGGGCAGCAAGTAACCAGGGCACAAGTTTCAGCTTAACCCATCACATCAAAAGTGCGTATACTCTGATTTTGTCATGGCTCCACTTTCAGGGCATAACCAAAGCTCTTGAGCAAGTGACCATGCCAATAGTCACATCAAGGCATTTTCCTGGGGTGCCATCATTGATACCAATCATAGAACCGTAGAATCCCAGACTGGTTTGGGTTGGAGGGGACCTTAAAGCTCATCCAGTTCCAACCCCCTGCCACGGGCAGGGACACCTTCCACTAGATCAGGTTGCTCCAAGCCCCTGTGTCCAACCTGGCCTTGAACACGGCCAGGGATGGAGCATTCTTCTGAAAGGGAGCTAAATACTGGAGGGCTTCTGAAAAGTCCCACAAGGCATTAGCCTGAACCTCTGGCAGTCAAAGTACCTTTAGTAATCTGGCCCTATGGAGGTCAGAGCCTTAAATACCCATTTCAGAAATGACTTATCCATTTAGGAACCATAGCCTGACAAGTATGATTCAGGCTCCTGTGTCTCCCCTGGGTCTTAAAATCGAGGTTAGAAAATCACTGAAATGCTTCTGAAGTTTTCATCCCTGACTCTCAGGGTCATGATTCTGTGGCCAGATTCGAGGGTCCTCTGCAAAGCCTCTGCAACCTGAGGTGGTTTCCAGGCCAAGACCAGCCAGGAGATGGGAAATCGGGTGAACGCTGCGAGAATCATATTGAAGAGCAGCAGTTGTATTTGTGCCCACAGAAGCTGGGGAGCACTTTAACTCAGCTGCTGGGGGACAGACCTGCCCACAGGGCACTTGGGTTTGGGGTTGTCATTTGACTGGATGGTGATTGCCAGGATCAGGGTTTTCTTGGGAAATTTGCTTCACGGGTATGTCCTGTAGCCTGTTAGTTCCCTTTTGCCTTTCCTGCTCACACAGTTACTCGTGACACTGTATTTTTATACCTATCGCTGAGCATTACGGTGGTGTTTTCTCTTACCTGCTGTTCCTCAGGATTCCTTTTTCCCAGGCCTGCCCTTCTTAAGCAGCATTCAAATTTCTTTTGTTTTCTCTGTTGAAGGGACAGTGAAAAGAGATGAATTTTTGTAGCTATGTGCACTCTTTGTACTTGTTTATGGTTATCACTCACCCTGTCCTCTCACCGCATTTATTGTGGGGCCTATTTACTTCCTGCCCCCCTTTTTTGTTATTAATAAGCTGGCATTGCTTCAGCATCCTTCAGAAAACTGAGAAGGCTGTCTAGAAATGGGGCATCTCTTAAATCATTTTCTCTATTATTTTAGAGAGCATTACTGCTTCTTGACTGTGTCCAGATGAGATTTAAGTTCTGGAGTTGACAGCCCCTTCCTAGGAAGATCACATTTATTATGTGATTTACTCTCAGTTTACTAAGTGTTCTCCTTTGTCAAATTTTAGCCTTTTCCTCTCCCTTTTGGACTTTTTCTGTGCTGCTCAAACCCTCATAATTCATTTCAGTTGCTATTTTTTATCCTCTCACCCAGTTCACTGCCTCTGTCTGGCTGCATCAACACAGGGTTTGCCCCAACATCATTACTTCTGTTTCTGGATCTGTGTTTATATCACACAAGCACTTAACAGGCTGCCATCACTGGATTACCCAAATGTCTCACCCAAACCAGCAGCCATCCTTGTAACAACAACCTTCCCATGGAAATCTGAGTCACAGAGAAATTAAGTGATTTGCTCAGATACAGAAAGTTGGGGTTTCAGGGTTTCTTCTGATTTCCGCCATTCTCTTGCTGCTCTGTCTTCATCAGACACTTGCTGCCATCTCTACCAGATTTTCTGGTTCGGCTGTCTCTCAGTGTCGGTGATGTTTGGGATGTTGGTTCACTGACTAAAACTAAAATCAAGCAACACTGGTGAGTTCTGAAATCCCTGCAGACATCTGACAAAAACCATCTAATGAAGTAGAAGGGCTGCATCTTCTTGCTCTGTCTTTCTGGGCTAATGCTGCACGCTAGTCATCTGTCAGCATTAATCTTGAAGACTTCCAGCAAGGGCGAATATTGCCATAAATAATGAGTCACAGTAAAATCTCTCTGCCCTGGGTCACTTTGATTAATAAAAGCTTTTCCCTTTCTACTTTCACAGTTTGTAAACACCCACATCATCTTTACCCAAATTAAGTATTACTTAGATTCCAAGCACTAAGCAGTGAAGAGTTTACTTAAGTACATCAGATACCATTTCTTGTCCTCCTGCTCTGTCAAATTATAGGTCAAGTGGAATTGTCTCTTACCTTAATTCATAGCTGCAGTAAAAACCAATGTTTTCTTCAAGCAGAGACTGTTTGGGTTTAAATGTATATTTCCTCTTCTCTAGAGCTGATGCCTACCCTATGAAACATGCGAAGTTTGGCAGGGCAGCTTCCTGGGCTGAGCTTCGTGGCTGTGCTGAGAAAGTATTAATGTGCTCTGCCCCGGTCCTGCTGGCGCCTTGTGAAACTGTGAAGCAGGATGCGGCCACTCTGAGGGGCAGAAGTGCTTACGGAGGACAGGACTTGCACAGGGTGTAACACAAGGCTGCAGACCAGTGAAGGCAGAAGAAGGTATCAAAGCATGTCAGAAAACATATAAAACCAACCCCACGCAGATCCTAGAGGGAGGCAGAAACCCCATCAGCATGACCACTGCATTGGCCCCAGGGAAGGGCTGGAGATGCTGACAGCTCACTCCAGCACCTCCCTCCCCACCACCACACCAGCCCCTGGGTAAAACCACTGGCCTTAGGACCCAAAGCAGCAGGGAAGGGTGAATGTGCCATCACGAAAAGGGGTAGAAATGCATGTGCAAAACAATTTAAACAGCATTAGTATTCTTCCTTTTTGTGCATCCAGCAGATCTAGACCGATGATGATTGGAGCTTCGAGATTGCCATAACACTATCAATCAATTCTTGGCTTTACCTACATACACGTTGTGCCTCCTCTTTGCCTGTGAACAAGGTTTTGAGCACAACATCTCTCTGCAGCCCAGGGCTTCCAGTGGACCAGAGGGGTCTGAAGGTTTAAGCATTAGCATGTTCAGTAATCAAGGAGCCTTCTTGGCCCCTGACACGAGCATCACGCTCAGGGTTGTGTTAGGGTTGCACCCATGACTGGGATGCCACACATCCCAGTTGGATAGCACATTTCCAGGCACGGCTGGGGCATACGCAGTGGTGTGTGTTATTATGGGAATCCGAGACACAGTGTCCAGTTGGGGAATGTACCAATACCAAGGTGCTCTGGCACATGCAGGAATACAGTCCTGGAAACACCTCCAGGTCCTGTCCCTGCCTCAGGTGCCAAGGGAGGTTAAAATGCTTTCTCTCCAAAGTCAGTAATGCCACCTCCATATGGGCTGGGCTGGATGGGGGTTTTGGGATGGAAAGCATCTTCCAGATTGTCTGAGCTGTTGGTCATTGACTGGTGTAGTGAGTTGCCAGGCAAATATTCTTGTATAAGTTGAGTTCTGGTATTTCTGATAATTACATGCCTTTTTATGGCATTATGCTTTGTCTAGCAAAGGTTACATCCCCAACAGCCACACAGCAGTATACCAAAGGTCAAACTGAGCCTCTAACATCAACCAAACTACAAAAGTGATGTCAGCACCCATGGAAATAATCAGGGAACCAATACCTGGTTAGGTGTTAGCCAGGAACAGCAAAGGTACATACTGAAAAGGAAGTTTAAAGGTTAAGGAACAGGAAAGGGCCAGAGCAGCAGATCTTTAAACCTCATCTTTTTCTCTTACAGCTGGGTTTCCCTGAAGGCAGCAGTCAACCCCTGCCCTCCAACACTGCCCAGAATTCAACTGGAACATAGCACAGAGCAGGCTGTTACCCTCATGAAGAAATGAGGTTAGCCAAAAGGAGTACCCACAGGTTTTGACTGGAGGACTTCAAATAAAAAGAAACCAAGTCAGGCTGACTCACTGACATCCTCAACACATCTCCCCAGGGAGACAAAAAAGGCTTTCCGTTGTGTTCTGCTGATAGTGATAACGCTAGATAAGGGTGTTGCTCGTTATCATGGTGTGCACTTGTAGTGGAACATGAATAGGAACATGAAAATGGAACATGAAATGAACACACCACCACCTGAAAAACAGTTGCAACATCAAGAAGTATCTCTGCTCTCCATCTTCGACCTCTGTTCACCCTCTGGTACTCAGGAAACACCTCAGGGATAACAAAGTCTGAGAAAGCTGCTGAAGATACTTTCATTCTGGTCTTTACATGAGGAGGAAAAGCATCTTTTGTTTCTTCAAGTTAAAAAGAGACAATGCATCTCTTGTAACCAGCGAGACTTTTCCTGGGAAGGGCTAAGGCAGACTTGCCTGCCTTCCTAACTGTGGGTCATGGGAGGGTGTCAGAGGAGGAAATCAGAGATACAGTGGGAAAGAGTGGGGAAACCCCCTTTTCTTCTTATTCCACTTCCCTCTTGAGTTGCCTTCCAAATCTGAGAACTTATTTCTTTCAACATGTGGGGAAACCAGTGGTGTTTCCACAGCAGCAGCATCTCCTCCTGCTCTGTGGCTAGGCCAGCTCAGCTCAGGTGGACAGGCTGTTGCACACTTGTGCTGGCAAGTTCAGGCTTTGTGGACTAAAGCACTTCATAAAGAAATGTCTGGCCTGAAAGATATAATGCTTCAGGGGAAGAGAAGTCTCAGGGGGGACCTTATTGCTCTCTACCACTGCCTGACAGGAGGATGTAGTGAGGTGGCCCTGCACCAGCCCTGTTGCCCCTCTCTAGCCCCGCTCCACCACCTCAATGTCTCTCTTGTAGAGAGGGGCATACGTATGTGTATGTGATCACATACACACACAACCCTGCACAGAAATCATGCCTGTGCCTCGCTTCTGCAGGAAAACCCAGCAGAGGGAGCTTCATCCCTTCATGTCACTGAAAGATGCAAGCTCTGGTGCCTTTCCAGCCAATACAGCCACCCCTGGGAGACACGTTTATTCTTCATTTAAAAGGTAGGGATGCAAAAATTGTCCTTTGAGAGAATAAGGAGCTATATCTGGGGATTAAAATGTTTCCTCCTGCTTTGGAGAGGTGACAGAGGCTCACCCAGGTCTCCTGAGATAGAATGCACCTTCCTTCCACAGCTGGTGGCCCATCTGCCTTGCTCCTGGGCTCCCCTCAGACAGGGCTTCCTGCTGCCGTGCAAGGCACAGCCAGGGCCTCCTGACAGTGGCATGTGGCCATGTCTCTCCCCTGCACAAGAGGTGCCAGCAGCCTGTGCCACTGCCATCACTGACGCCTGCTGACACCTCATCCTCCCCCCATAGGCAGAGCCTGGGCTGGAGCTCAGTAAGCTGCAAGCAGAGGTGCCCTTCGGCATCTCTTTGTCTCTCTAGGCACAGCCTGACCTCAGGAAGGGCTGTGAAGCCTCCCGTGCCATGTGTCCCGGGAGCAGCACTGGCTCTAGGGGTGCTCTGTGCTGTGATGTGTGCACCCACCAGCGCAGGCACCAGAGGATGTCCTGCCACAGGCTCTGTGCAGATGCTGCAGCAGCAGCAAGTGCTGCTCCTCTTGCGCTCAGCTTGCTGAAACACCTCCCCGAGCACGATGGGAGTGGGATGAGTGTCCCAGTGCCACCCTCAGCCCCAGCTCCCGCGGGGTGGCTGCTGACCCACTCTCCCTGCTGCATCTCACAGCTCCACAGCAGGCCTGGGGCTGCTGGCGTTGCTTGTTCCTTGTGCCGGGCAGCCTGGCAGCTCCAGTTCAGAGAGGAGAGGTACAGGATTAAGGAAGCAATAAGGCCCCAGCAGGCACTTGGCTGGGGTGGAAACCCTGTAAACTGTTCAGGGCTTTACTTCGGTGTTATCTGTAAGAGTGTCTTGCAGGGTGCATGTTTTGGGAAGGAAGGGCGATACGGACTTGGCAGTGTCAGGTTTATGGTTAGACTTGATGGTCTCTTCCAACCTGAATTACTCTGTGATCTATGATCAGTTCCCTTGTGTATTTCTGTCTGTGGGTGGGTGAGTGCAAGGGCGAAGGTGCCTGCCAAGGATAAATGTTAATGTGAACATGGTGCCCTTTGCTGGCTGCTGGCTGCCTTGGGCCCTCCTCCACAGACATCTTCACCAAGAATCCCCGGAGCAGAGGAGAGGCAGCGCTGCTTCCTCTCTCCTGGCCACAGGGACTGCAGAGCAGGGGCAGGAGGTGGGATGGGGGCACGTCACAGGCATAGGGGGGAAATTGCAAACCTCTTCCACTGACGTTCGTAGAGATGCTCAAAGTGAAAGAACGTACTGCTTATTCAGAAAATAAACCTGGCACGTTTCCGTTCCTCCAACTGTCACTGACAGAGACTGAAATCATTGGCTTGGGTTTCACATGTCTTTAATGTAACACGTACCTCACAAAGGAAAAGGCATTTTATGACTGTGCACTGCTCCAGTGAGGTCCTTGCCTGTGACTTGGTAAGGTAAATGCTGCCACCATATATGGGTGAAGGTATGCCCACTTCTTAAAAGCTGTGATAGAAAGACATCGTTTTGGCACTTTCAGACCCAGCGTTGGATTATGGAGGGGAACCTGACATACCTGCTGGGCTCCGAGGACACGTCGGTGAGTCTCTCCCTGCTGGGCTGCTGTCCTGCAAGCTGAGGCTAGTAGCACATATGAGGGGTCCAGTTTTGCCTATGGGGACACATAGTGCTGGTAGGGATGATGGGGGTTTAGAAGAAATCAGTGTGATTGTTCTTCTCAGAAAAAAAACATGGGGTGAAAATATCTTTGGCTCATGAGGCTGTGTTTGTGGAGGAAGGCTGGCTTTAAGGGCAGGGGTAGTGCTAGGAGTGTCCCGTGGAGGACATCCTGACTAGGAGATGTGCTGTCACCCATCTTTACCTGTTTGGTGTCACAGGTGCTGCCCAGGGATGCTGTGGGGCTGCAAGGGGCCAGGGAGCAGGGAAAGGGCACATTGCTGATGCTGGTGCATCCTGACAGTTTCCGGGAGAGCAAAGCCACTGGTTTTGAAAGGAAAACCTGTTGGCAGAGTAAAGTCTTGGCGGGCAGGAGCTGCTGGCAGCAGCAGTTTGTGCAGAAAGGCCTGTCTGCTCTTTGGGAAGTTGTCCTTCAGACCGGACCTGCCACTTCTGGTCTCACCTGGGGTAGAGAAACATGCAATGTGCAGCACCCACTGGTGACCTGTATGTGCTGGTGCCCTTATAGCTGAAAGCCTGCTGGAACTATGCAGGAACTGGTCCCATGAAATGCTATTTCTGGCACTCAGCTAACTGGAAACACAGCTTTTAGGTGAGCATCTTCCTGGGCCCTGCTCCCTTCCTGAGCCCTGCTCCCTTCCTTCTTTCTAAAGGAAACATGGAATAGGACCCTGAAACCTATGTTGGGGGCTCTCAGCCCCCTGGCCATACCCATTTGTTTTCTGGTTTGGAGATGTTCCCTGTCTCTGGCGCTGGTGCCCCACCTGGACTGAAGCACGGGGCTGGGCACCCCACACAGAGCTGATGGGGAACACTGGTAACCTCTAGTTTACCACCACAGCTGCCAGAGGACCTTGCAGGGGAGGACTGATCACTCATGTTTGTTCCTTGTTAGCATCATAGAATCATAGAATGGTTAGGGTTAGAAAGGACCTTAAAATCCTCCGACGCAGCTGAGGCACAGTTATTTTGTCCTCATGGAGAGGGACTTTTTCTAAGAGCAGGTAGTGACAGGACAAGGGGAATGGCTTTAAACTGAAAGAGGGGAGATTGAGATGAGATCTAAGGCAGAAGTTCTTCCCTGTGATGGTGCTGAGGCGCTGGCACAGGGTGCCCAGAGAAGCTGTGGCTGCCCCATCCCTGGCAGTGTTCAAGGCCAGGTTGGACACAGGGGCTTGGAGCAACCTGCTCTAGTGTGAGGTGTCCCTGCCCATGGCAGGGGGTTGGAACTGGATGATCTTAAGGTCCCTTCCAACCCAAATCTGTCTGGGATTCTATGTGGCCTGTTATGAGCTGACTTGTACCTAGTATGTATACTAAGAGGGTAATTTGGTATTTGAGCCTCATGAACTTCATTGTTCTTGAACAGGTGGGTTACATGTCCCCAACATCTAACTCCTCTGCAACCCATGAATACAACTTCTACTACCCAGAACTGGACATCAGCTGTGATCTTGACAATATCCCAGCATTTGCATCTACCTTTTTTCCGGTGCTGTACTCCCTCCTGTTCGTGACCGGCCTCATGGGAAATGCTTTGGTCGTTTGGGTCCTAACAGTTTTCAAGAAAGTCAGGGCCATGACTGATGTGTATCTGCTGAACCTCGCCATCTCTGACCTCCTCTTTGTTTTCTCCCTCCCCTTCTTGGTTCAGTACTCCATCACAACTCAGTGGACTTTTGGAAATGCAATGTGTAAAATCATCAGCTCGGCTTACTTCATTGGCTTCTACAGCAGCGCCTTCTTCATAACCATCATGAGCATCGACAGGTATTTGGCCATTGTCCAGTCTGTCTATGCTCTACAGGTTCGGACGACTGCTCGTGGGGTTATCACCAGCCTGGTCCTTTGGGCAGTTGCCATTTTAGCATCAGCACCAGACTTCGTATTTTTCCAGGAAACAAATGACAATAACCAGACTAAGTGCCTGCCTCACTATCCTGACGGCAGCAATGGCTGGAGGACTTTCAGTAATTTTGAAGTCAATGTCCTGGGGTGGCTGATCCCTGTGGGTGTCCTCATTTTCTGCTACCACAGCATCTTGAAAAACCTGCAGAAGTGCCATACTCAGAACAAGTACAGAGCAATTAAACTGGTTTTTATTGTTGTCATCGTGTTCATCCTCTTCTGGACCCCCATCAACGTTGTGCTTTTCCTGGACTCTCTGAAGAATATGCACATCATCAGTGACTGCCTGACAAGCCAAAGACTAGATCTAGCCATGGAGCTGGCTGAGGCACTCTCCTTTGTCCACTGCTGCCTCAACCCAGTCATCTATGCCTTTGTGAGTGAGAAGTTCAAGAAGCATCTCCATGAAGCTTTCAGAAAACATGCCCATTTTCTGTTGTTCTGCAAAGACTACAGTGGGCGCAGACTGGACAAGCACTCCTCTCTGCATGCAGCATCCTCACAGTCATCTTCTGTTGGCGCTGTCTTATAGAGCTATAAGTCAAAAACTTTCATCCCGAGCAGATGACTTGAAGCTGAGAAATCCTCCCAGCAGGGCATGCCCAGGGATGCACTGCTTGGGCAACCTTTTAGGATAGGAAAAGTGGAAGCAGCTGCTCCTGCTTGCTTTTTAACATGGTTGCCTTTGGGGTTCTTAATTTTTAGTGTCTTTAGCATCTTTCTCCCTTTTCCTTTGCATGTCCTGCCCTGCCTGCATCGTGAAAGGGAGGATGAAATTACTAGCAGACCTCTGCACTCTCTGAGCATCACAGAGAGGTGCCTTAGAAGCATTTCCTTCCCCACCTCAGATTCAGTACTGAAAGAACCTGGTTATGTTCCCAGACTCAGGACACTTGGCTGCTCCTTCCTTCACCTCATCAGAGTGGACTGGCTTTGTAGGCAGGGTCAAGGCTCACAGCAGGAGCGGGAACCCACTCCTTGGAGGGAAAAGGTCAATGTTTAAGGTATCATGCCAGGGCCTGGCTTTGTTGATGGATCTGAACAAGGCTTCTAGCCCAGAAAGAGCTTAGTAAGTGAATAATTAGATAGGCAACAAAGAGAAATGCTATACATGTGTTTTGCTGTAATCAATGTGGAGGAGTATCTAGGTATGATCCTATCTCTCCATCCACTACCAGGGGTGCAGCTCCTAGGCTGGAAGGGTTTGGAAGTTGCAGCTTAGAAATTACACTGTGGTTGTCAAGGAAAAACCCTTATGAGAATGAATGAGTGCCCTAAGGATGAGTAGAGAAATAGTTACCAGGAAGAAAAAAGCTGAAGAGTTGAAAAATACTGAGTGTGAGCTGAGAGCGCATTAAGAGTGGTATGTCTAAGCTTCCCGTGGTCCTGCTTGCTGGTAAGCCACAGGCTTTCAGCACAGCCCTGATCTGCTGGCCAAGGGGCTGGTTGTTCTGTGGATGCCCAAAACAGGATGGAGAGAGATACAAACTGTGGTAACACACCGAGCATCCTGTAACCTGGAGGTGTCTAAACCAGACAGCACTGGCTGGTTTGAGTGGCCAAAGGCTCCAGAGGTGCCTAAACTGCAGATTTCCAGCTAGAGGAAACTCACATTTTGCCATGAGGGAACTTTTTGAACACTTCAAGCAACTGATGTGCCAGTATAGTCGCTGCTCTGGAGCGTACAACTGGAGATGACCTCCCAATTACTGCTCCCACTTGGTAACTGTGAATGACTGGTTTCATAGAATCATAGAATGGTTAGGGGTGGAAAGGACCTTAAGATCATCTAGAGATTTATACGTGAATGGTTACCTATACACCTACATATAGATGTACATTGACATAGAATCATAGAATCATAGAATAGTAAGGGTTGGAAAGGACCTTAAGATCATCTAGTTCCAAACCTCCTGCCATAGGCAGGGACACCTTGCACTAAACCATGTCGCCCAAGGCTCTGTCCATCCTGGCCTTGAACACCGCCAGGGATGGAGCATCCACAACCTCCCTGGGCAACCCATTCCAGTGCTTCACCACCCTCACTGTAAAGAACTTCTTCCTTATATCTAATCTAAACTTCCCCTGTTTAAGTTTGAAGCCATTACCCCTTGTCCTACCACTACAGTCCATAAGGAAGAGTCCCTCCCCAGCATCCTTATAGGCCCCCTTCAGATACTGGAAGGCTGCTATGAGGTCTCCACACAGCTTCTCTTCTCCAGGCTGAACAGCCCCAACTCTCTCAGCCTGTCTTCATACGGGAGGTGCTCCAGCCCTCTTATCATCCTCGTGGCCCTCCTCTGGACTCGCTCCAACAGCTCCATGTCCTTTTTATGTTGAGGACACCAGAACTGTACGCAGTACTCCAAGTGAGGTCTCACAAGAGCAAAGTAGAGGGGCAGGATCACCTCCTTCGACCTGCTGGTCACGCTTCTTTTGATGCAGCCCAGGATGCGGTTGGCTTTCTGGGCTGCAAGTGCACACTGCCGGCTCATGTTAAGCTTCTCATCAACCAACACAAGTCCTTCTCCTCAGGCTGCTCTGAATCTCTTCTCCGCCCAACCTGTAGCAGTGCCTGGGATTGCCCCGACCCAGGTGTAGGACATACATATATACTCATGCACATGTGTATATATACACAAATATGTACACATACATAGATGTGCATATAGAATCATAGAATCATAGAATCGTAAGGGTTGGAAAGGACCTTAAGATCATCTAGTTCCAACCCCCCTGCCATGGGCAGGGACACCTTGCCCTAAACCATGTGGCTCAAGGCTCTGTCCAACCTGGCCTTGAACACCGCCAGGGATGGAGCATCCACAACCTCCCTGGGCAACCCATTCCAGTGCTTCACCACCCTCACTGTAAAGAACTTCTTCCTTATATCTAATCTAAACTTCCCCTGTTTAAGTTTGAACCCATTACCCCTTGTCCTACCACTACAGTCCCTAAGGAAGAGTCCCTCCCCAGCATCCTTGTAGACCCCCTTCAGATACTGGAAGGCTGCTATGAGGTCACCACGCAGCCTTCTCTTCTCCAGGCTGAACAGCCCCAACTTTCTCAGCCTGCCTTCATACGGGAGGTGCTCCAGCCCTCTTATCATCCTCGTGGCCCTCCTCTGGACTCGCTCCAACAGCTCCATGTCCTTTTTATGTTGAGGACACCAGAACTGTACACAGTACTCCAAGTGGGGTCTCACAAGAGCAGAGTAGAGGGGCAGGATCACCTCCTTCGACCTGCTGGTCACGCTTCTTTTGATGCAGCCCAGGATGCGGTTGGCTTTCTGGGCTGCAAGCGCACACTGCCGGCTCATGTTCAGCTTCTCGTCAACCAACACAAGTCCTTCTCTGCAGGGCTGCTCTGAATCTCTTCTCTGCCCAGCCTGTAGCAGTGCCTGGGGTTGCCCCGACCCAGGTGTAGGACCTTGCACTTGGCTTGGTTAAACTTCATAAGGTTGGCATCGGCCCACCTCACAAGCGTGTCAAGGTCCCTCTGGATGGCATCCCTTCCCTTCAGCGTATCAACCGAACCACACAGCTTGGTGTCATCGGCAAACTTGCTGAGGGCGCACTCAATCCCACTGTCCATGTCACCGACAAAGATGTTGAACAGGACCGGTCCCAACACCGATCCCTGCGGGACACCACTCGTTACAGGTTTCCAACTGGACATCGAGCCATTTACCACAACTCTTTGCGTGCGGCCATCGAGCCAGTTTTTTATCCACCGAGTGGTCCATCTATCAAATTGATGTCTCTCCAATTTAGAGACAAGGATGTCATGTGGGACAGTGTCGAATGCTTTGCACAAGTCCAGATAGATGACATCAACTGCTCTGCCCCTGTCCATCAGTTCCGTGGCTCCATCATAGAAGGCCACCAAATTGGTCAGGCAGGATTTCCCCTTAGTGAAGCCATGTTGGCTGTCACCAACCACCTCGTTGTTTTTCATGTGCCTTAGCATGTTTTCCAGGAGAAACTGTTCCAAGATTTTGCCAGGCACAGAGGTGAGACTGACTGGTCTGTAGTTCCCCGGGTCTTCCACCTTCCCCTTCTTGAAAATGGGGGTTATATTACCCTTCTTCCAGTCATCAGGAACTTCACCTGACTGCCAGGATTTTTCGAATATGATGGACAGTGGTTTAGCAACTTCATTCGCCAGCTCCTTCAGGACCCGTGGATGGATTTCATCAGGTCCCATGGACTTGTGCACGTTCAGGTTCTTAAGATGGTCTCGAACCTGATCCTCTCCTATAGTGGGCCTAAGGTCTTCGTTCTCGCAGTCCCTGCATTTGCTTTCCAAGACTTGGGTTGTGTGGTCAGAGCATTTGCTGGTGAAGACTGAGGCAAAGAAGTCATTAAGAACCTCAGCCTTCTCCAAATCCATGGTAGCCAGTTCTCCTGATAGCTTCTGGAGAGGGCCTACATTGTCCCTAGCCTGTCTTTTATTTGCTACGTATCTATAGAATCCTTTCCTGTTATCTTTTACATCCCTTGCCAAACTTAATTCTAGCTGGGCCTTAGCTTTCCTAACCTGGTCCCTAGCTTCTCGGGCAATGCTCCTGTATTCTTCCCAGGCCGCCTGTCCTTGCTTCCACCTTCTATAAGCTTCTTTTTTCCCTCCAAGTTTCCTCAGCAGCTCCTTGTCCATCCATGGAGGTCTCCTGGCCCTCCTGCTGCACTTTCTTCTAGTCAGGATGCAACACTCTTGAGCACGTAGCAGGTGATCCTTGAATACCGACCAGCAGTCTTGGGCCCCCCTGCCCTCTAGGACTGTATCCAAATATATATATATATTTTTTTTTTATGTATATAAATGTTGATAGATAAATGCAACGGTGTTCTGAAGCTTTTAGTCCTGACCTATTTCTCCCTACAAGATATCATCATATTTGAAGTTTTATAATAAAGATACTGCATGTAATGTAATTGCATGATACTTGCACCTGAGGAACCTATTTCGTCATTAATTTTTTTAGCTTGTGTGTTTTCGTCTGTCCTGGGCAGTGCTGCAAAACTGACAATGTCTCCAGCTGCCTCTTCTCACCCTCCCTCTTCCTCCTCCCCCGGGAGAAAGAAGCAGATAATAGATTATCTTTTCTTCTAGCAATTTAATTTCCTGCCAGCCTGCCTTACAATGTTTCCACACATTGGGCTGACTTCCTTGAGGAGAGCAGAACAAAACACAGTTATGACCAGAGGGAAAGGCTCTAGTTCCAGCAGCAGGACCACAGCCAGGCGCAGCAGTCCAGCTCCTGCCTTTCAGCGAGTGCCAGGCCACCCTTGGGCAAACAGGGGGGTTTTGTATGTGCAACCACTCAGGTGTTGAGAAGGGGATTCACAGAAATTCCGGACAAAGCCAAAGGGTGGTGGACAGCACCAGCTATCTCCCCTGCAGACTCACAGTGTGAGCCCTCTAGATCAGACCTTGCTCAGCTGAAGCATAAGAGATGGAAACAATTTCTGCAGCCCTGCAGCCAACCCTTCTGTGAGCACTTTGGGACACGTGCTCTGCTTGGGCAGAGCCTATCTGCCCAAGCTGGCAAGAGGATGGCCTTTCCCTGGTGCTGCTGAGCATATCTACTAGTGGATATGTCCCTCTTTTCAGAGGTTTCACTGCTGTGGTGTAGCTGTTGGAGGGAGACTGTTATCCAGGGCTTCCCCACAAGGGTTGTGAGCCTGTGGTGTGAGTGTAGCATGAATGTGCAGAGCTTTCTTTGCAAAGTCTTTCACTTTTCTAGTTCTCACCAGAGTCTAAAGGGTACCTTCCCCCTGCTGCTGCCTCAGCACCACTTGCAAACCCTTCCAGTGGGGAGGCAGGAGATGCTTTCTGCAGCTCACAGGATTTCCTGCCTGAGGCAGCTGCCTTCCTCCATCGCAGCAGCACCACCAGGAGCTCCGAGCTGGACCTGACCTCAGCTTCTCCTCACAGCCCAGGTGCTTTGAGCTGCTGCTGCCTTCCTGTGCAAAGGACGTAGGTGAGACCCACATCCGGAGGCTGCACAGAACCTGCCCTGTGTTGCTGTGGGTAGCCAGGAATATCATTGCAGACCTCAGAGCTCCTCTCCTTCCTGAAGGGACAAGCCTGGGAGCAGTATGCTGCCCTGCCGGTGTCTGTGAGGGCACTGAGAGCACAGGAGAGCAGGAGGCATCTTCCTGCATCTGTGCAAGCTTGAGGGTAGTGCCACATTTTAGGGTCATTCCAAGAGCTGGGAGCACAAGAAGGACCCAGCTGCTGAGGCTAGTCCATCATGGAATCCCAGACTGGGTTGGGTTGGAAAGGACCTTAACATCATCTAGTTCCAACCCCCTGCCATGGACCCCATGTCTGTTCACCCGCTCGCATAAAAAGTACCCACCACAGTTGTTATATTGGTCCTGCTCATATCTGCTACTTAACTTTATATCCTGATCTTGCTTTTCTTTTTTGCTGAGATGATGCAGGCTAAAGAGGATTCAGGATGATGTTGGCACATTAAATAGTCTTGTTTTGGCTTCACTGTGTCGTCTTAAAATAGAGACCAGCGTAATTGTTAGCCACATTCAAGCTTAAACCTAGAATACATACTTGTTTTCTTTTGATTTATTGGTGTTATTTGCACCAGAGGGTCCCTTCTACAGAGGGTCTCTGGTAGAAAGATGGAGTCTTTGGTGCCACCTATGATGTTCTGTATGTTTAGTTGGAAAGGCCTTAACAGGCCTTGCATTTGCATTTGCATTTGCAATGCACTGCACTTGCATTGCAGTGGCATCAGTGGGATTCGTCTTGCACAAATGTCACTTCTTGCACTGTGAAAACCTGTGCAGCACTTGTAGAGAGCAAAAAGGGTATGTTTAAGGACCACCCTATTGAACTACACCAGCTAAAAGTGGGATATATGAGGAAGTGCTAGCTTACAGTGTGGCTAGATCCCTTGGGAAATAGTGTGAAGTGGGACCTGGTGGATTCTTCCCCATCTTTCAGCTCTGAGCTGCGGAATTCCACTTTAGCACAGAGAATGGCAGTCTCAGTGTTTTGATCCAAAATGGCATGAAACTTGTCCATATCTGCCTTTTTCTGGCATTATGCTGAAGCCTCCTTCCCGAGGCAACATGGAGGCAACACTAATTAAATCCTTGGCAGAATCTCTGGCTTTCAAGGCACTTGTTTGAGCCACTGCATGCAGGCTGGGGATGAGGAGGGGAGCTTCTGACATGATCCTTTCCAGAAGAGTCCTCCCAGCCAGCAGCACAACTCCATTTCTGCTGTGGTAACATCCAGCTATGCCTGGAGGTCAGAACCAGCCAAACGTTTAACAAGGGAAAAAAAGAGATATTAACGAAGGGTATTTGTGTCCTGCACCTCTCTTGGCTGAAAGAAGCTCCGGCACAGCGATGGGCCTGCATTATCATGCACAAAACTCCCAACAACCCTGGTAATTGTATCGTAATCCTGTTTTATTTTCAGCCTCTTGAAAACACTAATTTAGTATATTCCAGTTATGAAGCACCATGGAAATTACTAACTGCACCAGGAGAGGATCCAAAAAGATTCACAACAGAAAATAATACAAACCAAAACCCCCATAACTTTAAGTATTCTGTCTAGATATAAAAAACAGTTTGGGAAATTGAAAGAGAATTAGATCCTTAGTCTGAATATGTCAGTTTTAACTATAACATGTGGGCTGACATGCATTTTGGATTAATACTTGTACCTCAAAGGCAGCAAGCAATGCTGAGCAAAGCAAAGCTGCTGCTGTACTACACCAGCTTTGATGCACATGTGTGCTGCTGCGTGTCTGTGTGCTTCTGCATCGATCTGCATTCCTGCTGACTTGGCTGAGGTGCCAAAATGCACAGAGCCAGGTCACAGAAATCCCTCCTCAGAATAGCAGCAGTGTGATTTGGGTTACCACAGCCTCTGCTGACAAGTGCATCTGCTGGGACCTCGTCCTGACCCAACACTGCTCTCATGTTGTGGCTGGTCAGGACTCTCCGTGTGGGTCCAATGTGCTTTCCATCAGTCAGTGAAGCAGCATCAGTGCTGCTTCATCTCCTCATTCATTGTGAGGCTTAATTTAAGGGAGCAAAACTCTTCCAGGTCCACAGCAAGCCAAGAACCTGGAGACTGCTGGTACTGTCAGGGTTTCATGCTGGAAGAGCTCATTCATGGGATGTGCACTGTTTGCTACCATGACAGTCCCTGCTTTGCTTTGGAAAACAACAAAAGCATCCATTGTATCTCCCCCCAAAGACATGGAGGGAGAGGATCCAGCCACACCACGCTCAGCTCCATGCAAAAGCTCAGCTCCATACAGAAACATTTCAAACACACCACTTGGGTCTGTCAGCCCTATTAGAGTCCTTAAGATCACTTCTTTAAACAATCATTTAAATGTGCTTTTACTGTGCCTTCAAAGCAAATGTGAACTGCCATGGTTACGTTAAGTCAGAATTAGTTCTGAGAACAAAACATACCCTTCAGTGCTCAGGCACCTAACCAGTCCCACCCAGCACAGCAGAAACATGCCAAAGAACACCAGCCAAAGCAGCTTTTCCAAAACTACAGATCTCTCCCAGCCAGCTTCCTCATCTAATCAATGATGATGTATTGGGTTTGTGCAGCAATATTTGGTAGCAAGGGGTCTGCAGGGGTGGCTTCTATGAGAAGATACCAGAAGCTGCCTGCATGTTGGAAGTAGCCAGTTCCAGCTGACTCCGAGATGGACCCACCGCTAGCCACAGCGGTATCTGTAGCATGTCTGTGATAACATGTTCAGAAAGGGTAAAATCTACTGTGCAACAGCAGCTAGGAGAGAGGAATGAGCATGAGACAGAGATAGCCCTGCACACAGCAAGGTCAGCACGGGAGGAGGCAGGAGGTGCAGAGCCGATTCCCATGCAGTCCATGGTACAGACCATGGCGAGGCAGGCTGTCCCCGTGGTGGCCCAATGTGAGCGAGGGACGGAAGCAGCAGGAGGGATGAAGGTGGGCTGATCCTGTTCTCCATGCGTTAACAGGCAGAGCCAGTTAATGAAACATAACACAGTCACTCCTTGGAGGAGGGAACTGCATAATGAGAGAGGAACAAGGCAAGAGGGGGTCCCTAACGGAGAGCTTTTGCTCGCCTGCGTGTTATTTTCTCAGAGAAGTATATTCTCTCTTTCTTACGGGGCCAAGCGAGCCAATAAGTGGTCTGTGCATGTGGCTGTTGCTGCGCTCAGGACTTTGTTTCTAACAACAGCCCAACGCAGCTGGAGTGTGTCGGGACGCGCTGGCCTGCGCTCGGCGGGGCACTGAAGGCTGGTTCCCAGAAAAGCAGCTCCTGGAAGCTGCTGCGCGCTCCTCCCTGCCTCCTTCTGCTCCGCTGATAAGGAACGGAGCTCAGGCCCATGGGCTGAGGGCTGGTGCAAGTCCATAAGCGCCTCACTGCTGCGACGGTCCCTTCCAACCCAAACTATTCCATGATCCTGTGACTCAATGCTCTGGAAGCTCATCCCTCTGCTGCGGGCCCAGGAGGTGGAAGACCAAGTGGACACCCAGTTGGTAAGACAGCGCCAGGGATAGGACTGGGTTTATGAACTGGAGTATCCACAGCAAGGCGGCTGTGAGGGGATGCTGAGGGAAGACATGGAGACCACGCGTTATAACCCGCCCCCTTCCCGCTGCCTGCGCCTCACACAGCCCGCTGGGGCGCAGCTGCTGGATATCTGAACAGCCTAAGAATGTGACAACAGCCAAAGATGTGACAAGAACGCGGCCCGGTGGCGCGGAGAGGCGAACAGCCGCGGTGCCCGCTCACAGCGCCGGCCACAGCGGGGCCCCGGCTCAGGCGGCACCAGCGAGGATGCGGGACGCGAAGGGTTAAGGGCAGGCGCATGCGCTTCCCGCCCCCCGGGTTGGCTGCTCGGATTGGCCAGCGGCGGCGCTGCGTCACTGCGTGCCGGCGCGCTCAATGGCTGCGGGGCGGCGCTGGGATGCCGCGGCGAGAGGCTGAGGTACGGGCGGGGGGGGCGGTCGGTACCGGGCCAGGGGTTGGCACCGGGCGGGTGCGCCCGGGCTCCCCTCGGCGGGAGGGTGTGAGGCGGCGACGGAGCGGGCCTTGTGGGGCCAGGGTGGGCCTGTGCACCGCGGCCGGAGCGGGAGTTCAGCCGCGTCTGGCCGGCAGCGGTGGAAGGCGGCCGTGAGTGTGCTCCTCCTGAGAGCGCCGTGCGGGCAGCCCCTGTGCTGCCGTTCGTCGTTAGCCAAGCACCGTTGTGTGGGGATTTCACCCTTAAAAGGGGTTTATAAGAAGGATGAGGAGAGTTTTTAGCAGGGCCTTTTGTGACAGGACGAGGGGTAATGGTTTTAAACTAAAAGAGGGAGATTCAGGCTGGATTGAGGAAGAAATTCTGTGCAATGAGGGTGGTTAAACCCTGGCACAGGTTGCCCGGAGAGGTGCTGGATGCCCCATCCCTGGAGACATTCCAGGTCAGGCTGGATGTGGTTCTGGGCAACCTGATTTAGTCGAAGATGTCCCTGCTCATTGCAGGGGGTTGGACTGGATGAGCTTTGAAGGTCCCTTCCAACCCAAACCTTTCATAAACAGGGGAAGTTCAGGTTGGATATAAGGAAGAAGTTCTTCCCTGTGAGGGTGCTGAGGCGCTGGCACAGGGTGCCCAGAGAAGCTGTGGCTGCCCCATCCCTGGCAGTGTTCAAGGCCAGGTTGGACACAGGGGCTTGAAACCACTCTAGTGGAAGGTGTCCCTGCCCATGGCAGGGGGTTGGAACTGGATGAGCTTTAAAGTCCCTTCCAACACAAACCATCCTATGATTCTGTGTGGGTTTTGAAATGCCAGGAGTTTGCAGTGAGTGTGGATGGGAAAACTGTGCCTTAGCTAACCAGGCCATGCTGTGCTTTGGGTGCATTTGAGACAGGTTTAAGGTGTGGGCAGCTCTAAGGGAGAGCTCCACTGGTGTCCGTGGCAGTGTGGGGCCTTGGTGTTCATTGGGAAGGGTTGGAGGCACTGCCAGCAGGGTGCCGAGCAGAGGTGGGTGATTAGGGCTAAGGCACAGGGAGTTCTAGGGTGGTAGAAAGGGGGCACCCCTTTCCTTTGACATGGAAAATGGTTACGAAATGGCTGCTAAGAGATTGCTGCTGTTGCTGTGCCTGAGGCTGCAGATGGAGGTTTGATTGAAGGTCTAAAGATCCCTATATGTGACGATCCTGAAACACCAATTAAAGATCACTTGATCCCCACTCCGCAGACCCCCAGCATTGCTTTCCCACTGGCTAACCCTCCTGTTGCACCTCAACCCAAAGAAAAGGTTTGTCAGATGAAGAAATACCTAAGATGAGTTGTGTTCTGAGAGATGTAGTGACACTTAAAGCAGTTTTGAACTTGATAGAAAGTATAAAAGAGGTGAATAGCCGGCAGGGCCAGAGCAGTGACTGTCCCCCTGTGCTGGGCACTGCTGAGGCCGCACCTCGAATCCTGTGTTCAGTTCTGGGCCCCTCACTGCAAGAGAGACATTGAGGTGCTGGAGCGGGGCCAGAGAATGGCAATGGAGCTGGTGCAGGGCCTGGAGCACAAGTGTGATGAGGAACGGCTGAGGGACCTGGGGGTTTAGTCTGGAGAAGAGAAGGCTCAGGGGGGACCTTATCGCTCTCTACAGCTGCCTGACAGGAGGTTGCAGTGAGGGGGGGTCGGTCTCTGCTCCCAAGGAACAAGTGACAGGACAAGAGGAAACGGCCTCAAGCTGCGCCAGGGCAGGTTTAGACTGGAGATGAGGAACGATTCGTTCCCCAGAGGGTGCTCAGGCATTGGAACAGGCTGCCCAGGGCAGTGCTGGAGTCACCGTCCCTGCAAGTGTTCACACCCCGTGTAGATGAGGCCCTCAGTGCCATGGGTTAGTGGTGGCCTTGGCAGTGCTGGGGAACGGTTGGACTGGGGAACTGGATGAGTTTAAAGGTCTTTTCCAAGCTGGTTGATTCTGTGACATTCAGAAAACTCTTTCCAACCACCGAGTTGCAAGAATGTTATCAAACAATCTCCCAGGAAAAGCAGAGGGACCAAACACCACAAATAAATTTTAGGCTCTGAAAAAGTTTCCTGTGCCATGAGCATCAGTCCTTAGCATTTGGGGTTGGCTCATCTTCCGTTCCTTTAACATGCATCATACCAGCTGCTCTATTTCCTCTTGTGCCATTATTAACTAAATGGTCCTTTTCTTCCCTTCCAGATGCATCCAGTTCTAAAGGCCTTTGTGTGTGGCTCCATCAGTGGGACTTGCTCCACACTCCTCTTCCAACCCCTTGACCTGCTGAAAACTCGCCTGCAAACTCTGCAGCCTGCTGTGAATGGGTAAGAAGGTGGGGATGTGTGTGCATGGGGTCTGTGGGGTGCTCCACCATAGGCTTCTACCTCATTTGCTGGCTGGGGCTTGGAGTTCATAGGGCTGTAACTTGGATACTGAGTCTTTCTGAAATAGGAGCTGTGTTTTTATAACATGAAGGATTGATAATTTGCTCCAGAAGAGAGAAAATGGGTGCTCTTGTGAACGCTACTTTAATAACATGTAACCTCAGCATTTGTCTGCTCTCACTGGAGAGACTAGTGTTTGCTGGAGTGGTTGCTGTCCAGTTTCACGGGGTGTCCTCTGCCTGAAAAATCCTGTACTGTTGCCACATAACATTTCCAGGTGTGCAGCTGCTCCCATTTGCTTGGTGTAGTCAACTATGACTACATCTGCTGCTGTTAACAAAGGGAGTGAGCAATTAAAAGTGCTAATGAGAGAGACATCTGTTACAAATGGTAGTAGAGCAGAAGAGGATGGAGAAGCCCTGGGAAGAATACAAAGAGAAGCAGGCTGAGTTGAGAAAGAGCACCTCAGAGGTATGGGTGAAAGGGAGTGGCTGTGGAGTACCTCTGCCAGAGTGCAGAAGCAGGTCACCTCTGCAGTTCTTGTCGTGTCTTCCTTTCAGGTCCAGCCGTGCTGGGATGGTAACACTGCTCTTCAGGGTTGTTCGTACTGAGAGTCTTCTGGGGCTCTGGAAAGGAGTCTCTCCAGTAAGTGGCTGGTTTAACTCTGACTTCTAAAAATAAGTAGATAAATAAACCTATTGTTTCATAGAATCACAGACTGGTTTGGGTTGGAAAGGACCTTAAAGCTCATCCAGTTCCAATCCCCTGCCACAGGTAGGGACACCTCACACTAGACCAGGTTGCTCCAAGCCCCTGTGTCCAACCTGGCCTTGAACACTGCCAGGGATGGGGCAGCCACAGCTCCTCTGGGCACCCTGTGCCAGCGCCTCAGCACCCTCACAAGGAAGAACTTCTTCCTTAGATCCAACCTGAACTTCCCCTGTTTCAGTTTGAACCCATCACCCCTTGTCCTGTTGTGGTTGTTTATTACTAACTATGGCTGCCTGGATTTAAATAGCCAGCTCTTGTACAATTATGAGTGAAACCATGTGTGTTAGACTAAATCCTATTTTAAGGAATTAATGTTGTGAATTCCATTGATTTGGTCATGGTGGTCCCTGTGGTTTTGAAGTCCTCAGCAGCTGAACACTTGGATGCTTTTGCAAAGGTGGGGTGGCAACTGCACCAGCTTAATTTTTTGTTTTGGAATATCTTGTTCCTAGAAAACTGAATCAATTGGCTTTCAGTGCCATACATCATAGAATCACAGGCTGGTTTGGGTTGGAACGGACCTTAAGATCATCCAGTTCCAACCCCCTGCCATGGGTAAATGATTTGTACTTTGTCTTCTTTCCTCAGCATGTTCGCTTCAGTGATTTTTTGTTTTCTACAAAGCTTCCTGTCAAGTTTAATAGTCTTTAAAATGTTCTGTAGTACATTTTGTCTTATGTATGCTTTTTCTTTCTTTGCTTCTGTTTCTTCTGAAGTCCTTTGCAAGATGTATTCCTGGGGTTGGGATTTACTTCAGCACTTTGTACATGATGAAGCAAAAGTTTCTAGTGGACCGGTCACCCACAGCCCTGGAGTCTGTCCTTCTGGGTGTCACTGCACGTGCAGTTTCTGGGATTTGCATGTTGCCAGTGACTGTAGTGAAGACCCGATATGAGGCGAGTATGACTTTGTCACACACCTTCCTTGTGATGAAACAGAAATTCCTCTGTCTGGAGAAAGTTGTTGCCTCTTGGCTACAGCCAGGGATGTAGTCCTGATTTCATCTGCGCTCACCCATTATGCAGGAAATGCCACGCACTGATATTTAGGCAAGAGATGTTAAGATGAAACAGAATTCACCCTGAGATTTTTAAGTTCCAATTGTATAGAGTGTTTGTGTAGCATTTCTCATATTTTACCTTCCTGAAGGGTTGTTTTAAAGGTAGGTGAAACCCACTTTTTGCCTCGGGCTGTCCTCTGTGCTGCTATCTCGGGCATCATATCGGGTGCATACTACAGGGTTTTTTTGGCTGCTATGGCCTCAGACTATGTGTAGGGCTCCTTGGCCTGTGTGAGTGACTGACCGCTGTCTACGCTTGCAGAGTGGAAAATTTGGCTATGGGAGTGTATATGGAGCTCTGAAGAATATCTATCAGACAGAAGGGGTTCGTGGCATGTTCAGTGGGCTCACTGCAACGCTGCTGCGGGATGCTCCCTTCTCTGGCATCTACCTGATGTTCTACACGCAGACCAAAAACCTCACACCTCAGGGTAAGGCTGAACATTGGAGGCTGCAATGGAAAATGTTTATCTTCTCGCATCTTGCCCTGCAGTTGCCTGCTTGCATGCTCTGCCCTCTACCTCAGTAGTTAAAATGAGTCTCTTGTAGGGCTTTAAGTGGAACATTCACATTTTCCTTTGGAGAACTCTAGACCTATAACTCAGAAATGGAAATTTGCCCTAAATTGATTGATTGTCTTTATGAAGACTGATGCATAAGGTGGGTTGGTGAAGAGTTGAAAGAGAGGATGTCTCGAGTGCTTTCTGCTGCTGGTTATCTTGTATACTGATCAGTTTCCACTGAACCAGGGCTCCTCTGATGTTAGAACTGGCTGGGGCAACACTTGCACAATCTTTCCTTTTCCGAGTAACTCAAGTTCGGTTCCCCAGCAAGTGAGGCTTTTTAATAGTGCTAACTTTACACTAGTAGCCACTTTTCCCCTTGAAAGGCTTCTCTAGCCTGCATGGATTTTAACTTCTCTTAGACTCCAACGTTGATTTCATCATTCAGTAGCTTTTCGCTTTGTCACGCACCATGAGTGTTCCTGGCCTCTCTTGTGTCTGAGTGCATTCCCTTTGCTCTGTTGCAGACGAGCTGGATCCAGTGCTCATGCCCTTGCTGAATTTTGGCTGTGGGATCTTTGCGGGAATCTTGGCCTCGCTGGCAACGCAGCCTGCTGATGTCATCAAAACACACATGCAGCTGTCCCCCCAGAAGTACCGCAGGACAAGCCAGGCCATTGCCTTCATCTACAAGGTGAGGTGAAGCCCTTCTCATGTGCCATTCACAGCCTCACTTGTGATCTCCTTGCTCGAAGCACAGCTATGCTAAGAAAGCTGTTGCCTTTTAAAGGAGGTGAACAAATGTGACTGATATGCTCTTGCAGTCAGGCTAATCACTGTCAGCATTTTCAGAAGCTGAAGTGGGTCGTGCTGTGAGAGACTGAGGCTAAATCTCTTGTTTATGTGCAGACCTCTTCCGTCATAAGTAGAAGGTACTCTGATGGTCTGAAAGCAGTCAGAAGCTTCAGTCCATTCCTTGCTTTTCCTTGTAGTTAGAGCGGCCATTGTCATGATGTACTCCTCTTGAATGTATTACGACGCAGTGAACTTGTTACCTGATTATTTTTGCCATTCCTCAGTCCTCTATCTGTTTTCACAAAAAATTGAAATTGGAGAGCAGACACAGAGTAGTGGAGCACAAAGATGGGCATATTCCAGTAAGCATCTCTCCACACAGACCTCCTTCCTGTTTTCAGGCTGGTGAATGATTTCACTTCAGTCCTGTCTGTTACATATTGATTCTTACACTGGTAGTGATGGAAAGCACTTAGCTTATTCCATTGTATTTCACTTCAGCTTAGCTTAGCATGTAGGCTTGGAGCAGCTGTGCTTGGTTTATCAGTGTAGGCACATCTGTAATTACCACACTGGGGCAAAGGGTTTCTTTAGTGTGAAGTGCTGGTTTCAGATACAAACCAGCTACAACACAATTCTTTGCCTTTTGGACACTAAAAGAGAAATAAATGCCCAGATCAATATTCAGGAATGGGATGGAGATGTAGTCAAAGCCCATCTTTCCCTTCCTGCCCTCAGAAGGGCAAGTCTCGGCAGGTTTCCTTTGTTTCCATATTGAACTCTACTCCTTAACTGAAATCTGTTTATTTGTGCATGGATTTTTTTTGTGCATGCTACATTTTTCTCTCCTCAGAATGCTTTTTCACTTCAGTACTCACAGATCTCAGTTTTTAACACAACAGTTAAGTGACTTTCGGAAATATGAAGCTCTAAACCTAAGACAAATCATTTTCCTGAAGTGTCTTGAAACTGTTACACCCTCAACTTCTCTTCGTTGGGCTTGAGTGTGGCTTTCCCCATCTGTTGTCCCCATCCTGGCATTCCCTTCTCCGCTCACGGCTTGTCCTGCTTTCCTGGGTAGGCCCTGCAATTGTACAGTGCTACAGGTTCTTCCTCAGCATTCAATGCTATTTAAACCTGAGTCTTTCAGAAACCATTCTGGGTCAAGCTGAAATCTATCTTGTGCTGTTCTATGTCATACACGATGAGAAATGAAAACATTAAAGGCAGGTTGTGATGGATTGCTGTGTGTTTCTCTCCAATTGCAGGACTTTGGATTGGCAGGCTTTTTCCGAGGCGGTGTGCCCCGTGCCCTCAGGCGCACTCTCATGGCAGCAATGGCATGGACGGTGTATGAACAGATGATGGAAAAAATGGGCTTGAAATCTTGACTGTCTTGCACGAGAAATGACCAGCTTCACTCCTGCTGCTGCTTGCTGTGATCAACTGGCACTAGGAAGTTCCCAGTTCCACAGAGGAATAAGCTTTGCTCAGCCAGGAGGAAGAAAGCCTTTCTGATACAGGGGATTAGGCCTTTTGGCAAGTAGAGGAAAGGAACGATTGGATCTTTGTGTCACTAGATCAGCTCATTCCAGAAGGACTGCACTTGCAGACTGCCATGGGCAATGGCAGGGTTTCCACAGCCTGGTAACTATGCTAAGAAGCCCCTTTTAAAAATAGCTCTGTGTTCACCACCTTTATGCAAGGAGACATTGCTGAGCCAAAAGCATTTGAGAAGAAAACAGTGGTTGAAGAACCTGCCAGCCTGATCCTTGCTGGTCTGGCCAGTAAGACCACAATGACCCACTGTCCGATGTAGATCCTCCTTCTTCCTGTGATTTGTTCTCTAGATCCTCCTTCCTCATACACTTTGTTCTCACGGGGGAACGTTGCAGACCATGGTGGGAGACTGGATGTGTCTCTTACTGTGTATATTACAGGAGTGAGTGGAAGAGAAACGAAGTGCTGAAGGAAAGCCAGGAACGTGATTTCTGTCACTGCTTTGTACTGTGCATGGTAGCAGAGGAGGTAACTGGAACCTCCTTGCTGTGTCATGTGTTATCATGTAATTGAGCATCTTAACACTCTTGAAATGTGCTGCTGCCTCTACAGCAGTGTTTGCACAGGAATTAAGAAGCATGAGGCACTTTAAAATTGATTGCTACCAAAGTTCTACTTGTTCCCTTAGAAACGTTTTTCCTGCTGGTCTCACAATATCAGGAATGCTCAAGTATTACCTTTTTTTATCCAGTTGTACTAGAGATTTATTTGCTTCCTATTATTCATTTGTTAATCCATGATCAACACCCTCCATGTGAGCTGGTCCTTAGATGTAGCTTTTAGGGTTATAGCTCATAATGCATAAATGTATAATGGAAGTAGATATATGTACTGACACTTTAGATTTCCCTTAAAAGCTGCTGCTGATTGCATGTGGAATATGTTTGAGTTTGGAAAGAAAAGGCTGGTCTTTTCTGTTTGAAACATGAGTGTTTGGTAGGGAACTTGAATTCTCTTTGGGCTCCACACAGACCCTTCTCAGTTTCCTGGCTTATCATTTTCTCTTAGCAGGAAGTCCACAGTTCAGAATTCCCAAGTTTAAGCTTAGATAAATACATTTATTTTCATCCACTGTGCCTTCTTCCTCATTCCTATTGTGTTAAGGCAGACCGCAAAGTGTGTGCTGTCCAAACTTGGGTACCATCTGCTCTCCTCTTCACTTGTGCCTCTGTGCTGGCTGGTTGGGTTGGAATCCTTGCAGCTCTGTTGGCATTGCCAAGCTGGGCATGGAAGTGTGCATCTTGTTCTGTAGAAGAAAACATAGCTTGCAGAAAACATAGCTTTGGTTTTTCTTAAGTATCTAGGCATATTACAAATCACTTTAGAAGCAGAGCAGATGTCTCTAAACATGAAGACTTCACACTGTAGCTGTGCAAACAACCAGTACTACCTACCTGTTTGTTATTCAGAGTGGAATTTGCATAATCACTGCCTGCCCTGGCAACCTCCTGAGCACAAGAGTAGAGGGGATGTGGGTTGTAAGAGATGTTCTTTACCAGATTCCTACTTCAAGAAGGTTTAGTGACTGACGTGAAAGTTAAGTGTGAGTAAAGTGTAAGGTGGATGGCTGGACGCTTGGAAGGTGCTGCCTGTTTTTAGCCTCAGCCCATCTGTGAGGGGACAGTGGTGCTACCCAGTACAGGAGTCTCCAAGAAGGGTGGTGAAGAGTCCTGTGTGCACATATCTGCATGTTAATGAATAGAGCACTGCATGAGATCAGTGCCTGTTGTGACTGACAAGCTGTCAGGTTCCCTCTGCTGCTTCTCACAGTCAGCCATGTGGGCACATAATTGGCCAAATCCTAAGTATGAAGAACTGTTCCTTTCTTTTGCTGTCCCTCCTACCCTCAGTGACTTGAACTTGTGAGAGCAGTGGTAACTGCGCACCCTGCTGGTAGTTATCCTGAGCCAGGTGATAAATCTTGAATTAAGTAACATCCTCATCAGAAACCTGAAATGCAGGAACACTTCAGTGGCTTTTGTGCCCTGTACTCCTGCCTGGTCCAGTTACAAAGGAAGAACTAGAGAATTTATTCCCATGTGCCAGTGTTTTAAAGTCCACTGATTTTTATTTTCTTTTAGGTCTAAAGCAGTGTTAGCTTTTGTTTTGGGAAAGTTCCCTTTACTTTGTGGAGAATGAGGAGGCTCTTTGTTGTTGCAGCGAAGTGAAAAGTACATGCTTTTTGACTTGTGAATTAGCCTAGGCTCCTTTGAGTTTAAGAAATGGAGAATCTAAACTCTACCAACCCTTGGTGCTGTAAATCCAAAAACTTCTCCACATGTGAGCTGGGGAGAGTGAGTTTTGTGGTGCGAGTTTTATTTATTACTTCCTTTGTCAGGTCTCTCATACCTGGGGGAAGGGAAAGCCTGAGGTTCTGTTTCACTGTCTCCTGAAAGCTGTATCACATAGGCAGGCACAAGACTGTTTCTCAGCTCTGATCCTTACCATCCTTCACCCTTTTGCCCTCTTCAAAACCATTCTGTTTCTGAAGTGATTTACTGAAGGTACTTCTTAATACCTATAGCAAGTCAAGAAAAACAAGTGTATGGACTTGAAGTTTAGATATATTGCCCCTGAGGTTGTATGCTTCTAATCAACAACAAGTGGCCACTGTACAGCCTAAATGCGAAGTCAGTCAAATAAAAGATCCAGATCCAGGTGCTTAATCACATACCTGATGGCAATTCAACACTAATGATCCTATCAGATAATCACTTCCAAAGCCATCTGAGCTTGGATGCCAGAGCAGGTGGTGTGATCCTTTCTATATGTGGCAGGATGCAGTCAGATTCCTCTTGGAATGACCTCAGGTACTGGCAATACCCTGTTAGTGAACATGCATTGACTTTGCTGCAGTGTAAGAACACAACTGGTTAACATGTTGAGGCAGTCAGGATTTGAATTGTAAGGACACAAGAGAAATAGTCTGGTTATTTATGTTTTAGAAACTTCACATTTCCATTCTTCCTGTGTGAATATTCTCCCACCCCCCGCACTGTTTAAGCAGAACTGGAGCTTTGGAACATTGCATAGGTTTGAGTATGGTGAGTGTTTATGTGTCTACGTAAAATATTTATGTGAGAAGGTGTATTATATATTTCTATTAAAAACTGGTTGCCAAAATGAACCGTGTCATCTCGGCAGCGTTTCTTTAAAAAACCCAACCTCCCAAACCAATCAACCCACAAGGGGTGGGATGGAATGGAGTCTTAGAGCAACAGGAGTCTCCCAAGAGAACAGAGCTATTGGATGAGTTCAGAGCACATACATGGCAATGCGTATTCTCTTTTTCTATGAGGTATAATATACACTGTGCTAGTGTAAGCTAAATCAGCTTTACTTAAATGGAAAGAGCACATAACAATGGGGAATCTTGTCTTTTCCACAGCTTCCTGTGCCTGCCTGCTGCGTGTAAAGGCTGATGGAAACAGGAGCTCCATAGTAGCACCTTTAGGACAGTGGGGTTTGAGCACTCTGGGGGGAGACTGTTTTTAATCTCCTGCCAACCAGGTCTTTGCTACTCAGGCGGTCTGATCTCAGCAGGGGACAAGCCGTTGTGCCTGGGACATAATCCTCTGCTGCAAGGTGATGCTGGGTTGGTGGGATCTCCTCTTGCTGCCACCGTGTGGTCCTGGGATTCGTTAGCAGGTTGTGCTAAGCAAAGCACTGATGTTGATGATACTGAGATGTACATCTGTAACCCTTTCTCTTTTCAGATATTGCCTAGATGATACATTCTTATATGGAGTTATCTGTGTGTGTCAGTCCTACCAGACAGTCCTGGCGTGGAGCCTTGGGCCAGCTGGACCTGAACTGCTTGTGCAGGTACCTGGTACCATGTTAGGCTGGCGATAGTGCCCACTCCTGCACACAGGGCTCCCCAGAGCAATCCTGCTGCCTAGGCAATTCTAGCTTTGTAGAACTAGAACTAAGAAGGGAATAGATTTGCTGAAGTATGTTTTCCCAAAGCATGAAATAAATAATAATGAACCAAATCATAAGCCCCACTTGAGAGGCCTTTCCAGGTGAAATCCACATTTCACTGACAATAGTTGGCACATCTCTGTCCTTTCCATTCAAGCTGTTTATGTTTCATATCAGCTTCAATATCTTTGTAATCAGATGAGGAGGCTATGCCCTAAGAAGTTCTTCTCGGATAAGGAATATTTTCAATCTAACTCAACTTTTACAAAGCAATGTCTGCCATGCGCTGGGTGCAGTTGTGTAACAAAGTTCAGTGTGAATAGTGGCTGGAGGGATATGGTCGAAAATAGGTGATAAGGTAGATAGATTTCCACCTGAATAACATGTCCATTGGTGACAGAGATTTATTTTAAAGCATCTCAGCTTTAAAAATAACTTCAGTTATTTTTAAATAGCATCTCAGTTAAAAAATAACCCAAACTTTCAGGTTGCTTAAGAAAATAATTAGAAATACTTTAGCGTCAAGCTTTAGCATTACTTTTCGGAGCCCTCTCATGGGCTCTGGAGCTCATGGTCTGCCAGAAAGGGCCAAAACTGTAACAAGAAGAAAAAAGTGAAGTATTAGAGATTCCAGAGGAGCCTGGAATGCTTACCAGCAGCACTCCGAGAATGGTGGAGGTTGGAAGGGACCATGGGGTCATCTAGTCCAACCTCCCTGCTCAAGCAGCTCCTTTCATAACATGTTTGCTGCAATATTTGTTACTGAACTTCCATCAGTGTGTTCAAACACACTTTGAATGCAGTTGGCTTTTGATCATGCAGAGGAGCTCTCCAGACTACATTTACCGCACGCAGTGTGGTAACAACAGCACCTCCCCTCTCCTCCCCCCAAGCTAACATCCACATCATGCTCCTGTTAGGAGATATGTTGGGCATAGCCCCATCATGGCAGCTCTCACCGTCCGCAGCAACAGGAGTCTAGAATGTGCCAGGCACCCGTGCAACAGCTCCTGATCCTGCTGGGAGCTCCCAACCGCTTGCTGAGTTTCATTTGACTTCTCTTTGTCACCACCATGAGGCAAACGTCTGAACTACTCTCTGAAAGTATCTTCTAAACCTGTTCTGGCGATCCCGCTAATTAAGCTCATCAAGCAAGCCCACAGAAGAGAGAAGACGGTGAGAGCCAGCTCCTGAGGTGCAGGTTGAGCTTTTGGGGAAATGTTGGAAAGTGGCTGACAGTGGCTGCTCACCAAAACAGGACAAGGCTGAGAACGCTGGGGCTGTTCAGCCTGGAGAAGAGAAGCTGCGTGGAGACCTCAGAGCAGCTTCCGGTGGCTGAAGGGGGCTACAAGGCTGCTGGAGAGGGACTCTTCATCAGGGACTGTAGCGATAGGACAAGGGGTGATGGGTTCAAACTGAAACAGGGGAAGTTCAGGTTAGATCTAAGGAAGAAGTTCTTCCCTGTGAGGGTGGTGAGGTGCTGGCACAGGGTGCCCAGAGAAGCTGTGGCTGCCCCATCCCTGGCAGTGTTCAAGGCCAGGTTGGATGGGGCTTGGAGCAGCCTGCTCTAGTGTGAGGTGTCCCTGCCCGGATCAGGACTTGGACCTGGACCCAGACCAGGACCAATACCTGGGGCAGGACCAGGTCTGGGACCAGGACTTGGAACAGGCCCAGGACCAGGCCCAGGATTTGGACCTGGGCAAGCAGCAGGACCAGTACCAAGACCCGGACAAGGACTTGGACCATGACCAGGACAAGAATGTGGACCAAGACTTGGACCTGCACCAGGACCAGGACCTAGTCCTGGACCCAGACCAGGACACCTACCAGGATTTGGACCTGGGCCAGGACCCGGACCAGGACTAGGTCTAGGACTTCGACCTGGACCAGGACCTGGACCTGGACCAGGACTTTGACCAGGACCAGAACCTTGGCCAGAACCAGGACCAAGACTTGGACCAGGATTTCGACCTGGGCCAGAACCAGAACTAGGACTTGGACCTGGACCAGTATCAAGACCAGGAGCCGGACCAGGACCAGGACATCGACCAGTACTTGGATCTAGACCGGGACCAGGACCCAGACCAGGACCAGGACGCAGACCAGAACCAGAACTTGGGCCAGGAACAGGACCAGGACTTGGACCCGAACCAGGACATCGACCTGGACCAGGACCCGGATCAGGATCAGGACCACGACCTGGACCCCCACCCAGACCCAGACCAGGGCCAGGGCCAGGAATTGGAACTGGGCCAGCACCAGGACCAGGACCAAGACCCAGATCAGGGCCAGGGCATGGATCTGGACCTGGACCAGGATGTGGCCCAGTACTTGGACCTACCAAGATCAGAACCAGGATTTGGACCTGGGCCAGTACCAGGACCAGGACGAGGACTCGGATCTGGACCAAGAAAAGGACCAGGACCAGGACTTGGAATCGGATGGGACGTGGACCAGGACCAGGACGTGGATCAGGACCAGGATTTGAACCTGGGCCAGCACTAGGACCAGGACTAGGACCCGGAGCCGGACTAGAACCTGGACAAGGATTTGGACCTGGGCCTGGATCAGGTCCAGGACCAGAACCAGAACTTGGACCTGGACTACGACTTGGACCAGGACCTGAACCTGGACCATGACTTGGACCTGGACCCGGACCAGGACCAGAACCTGGACCAGGACCGGGATCAGGACCAGGACATGGACCAGGAATTGGACCTGGAAATGGACCTGGATTTAGACCTGAGCCAGCACCAGGACCAGGACATGGACCAGGACCTGAACCTGGACCGTGACCTGGATCTGGACCAGGACCAGGATCAGGACCCGGAGCAGGACCAGGATTTGGACCGGATCCAGTACAAGGACCCGGATCCGGACCCCGGCCCGGACCAGGACCTGAACCTGGACCGTGACCTGGATCTGGATCTGGACCAGGACCAGGATTTGGACCGGGACCCTCCTGCCCCAGCATCGGGCTGAGCCCCGCCCCTCCCGCGGCTCCCCATTGGCTGGCGGCGCTATATATAGACGTCACATGTCCCCGCCCTTTCTCTTCGCTCCGCGCTCTTTCGGACCTCCACACGGCGTTGTCAGCGTGAGTGCGGGCCGCGGGCCGCGGGCCGCGGCGGGCGGCCGAGGGCCTCCGGGGGTCCCGGCGCGCTGCGGCCGAACCCAGCAGCCTCCCCCCGCAACCCTCGTGGTGCCGGCGGGCGGCGCTGGCCGGGCGGCGGGGAAGGCCGAGGCTGGCGGGAGGCGGGCGGCGCGGCCAAGATGGCGGCGGCGGCTGGGGGGCCTCGTGTGGCGGCGGGAGAAGGGGGTCCCCGCGGGGCTCAGCGCCGCGCTTCTCCGTGCAGGTTCCCTGTCGTCGCTTCCAAAGGGAAACCCCGCAATGTCCGGAGGTCTCGATGTCCTGCAGATGAAGGAGGAGGATGTCCTCAAATTCCTCGCTGCCGGGACCCACCTGGGAGGCACCAACCTGGACTTCCAGATGGAGCAGTATATCTACAAAAGGAAAAGCGATGGTAAGGCCGTGGGGTGGGCAGCCGGGGCTCTGTGGGCACAGCTGAGGAAGGAGGAAAGCGCGAATGCTTGAGCTCTTTAGCAGTGTCTCCATGGCCTGAAAGGTACAGCCGTGTTTTACTCATAGAATCCATTTACTTGGAGAAGTAGAATGAAACACGTATTTCAGAACTTGATAAATTAACTACAGCTGGATTCGGGCACTTCTGATAGTTCTTGACTATAGTAACAAAACGGTTTTAATGTCTCGGTAGTGATTTCTGCTACTTGTTTGCAGTGTTACTCAATCTGAGCTGCACCCTGTTAAAAGATTGAAGTTCATATTCAGGCCCTGGGTCGTGTTGATAGATGTCTGGAAGTGTTGTATCTATCATGTTGATGGGTAGCCTCCCACATAAAACCATCTGGGGGGAGTTTCCTTGTAGTAGCTTTCTACTAAGAGAGTTTTGGAGTAACCACAGCCATGCAACATGTTTAATGGTGAGAGAGTGCTGTCCTGTTGTAGGATCTTGTATCAGCTGGTTGCTCTAAAGCCTTTTGTCACCAATAGGTATTTACATCATCAATTTGAAGAGGACCTGGGAGAAGCTCCTCCTGGCAGCCCGTGCCATTGTTGCCATTGAGAACCCAGCTGATGTGAGCGTCATTTCCTCTAGGAATACTGGACAGGTATGGAAATGTGTTGGTCATGAAGCCTTCAGGTCTTGGGAGCAGGACTCTTGGCTGCATCATTGCCTGCTGGTGGCAAATGGTAAAAGTAGCACAAATCCTGGCCCGGAGATGCTTTTTTTGCCAGCATGTTTCTTGTGTTGCACTTGCAGCTGAAATCAGTTGAAACCCACTGCTCATTTCTGTAGTTTTAGGGTGTTTGGTAACTTCTTTCATATCCTCCTCTGGGTACTTCCTGTTGGGTTATTGGTGTTTTAGTGGTCAGTCCCCTGGTGCTCTCCTCACCCCTAAGAATTCTGTGAGTCATTGGCACTGCTTTTTGGGGACAATAAGTGCTTGATGCATAATATTCCAAGGAAATCATTTGCCCTGTTCCTGAGCAAAGTGTAGTAACTTTGTTTTTAATTTCATCTGTAGATTCCTAGCAAAAAAAAAGTCATAGAAGGGGACACAACCTTTAAGTAAAATCTAATTGGCCACTGACGTTTAGCTGCGAATTGAGTTTCTTTGGAGCAGCATAGGTGGTGCCACAAATGTTTAGGGAGATTGTGGATGACATGGGGTGGATTTACAAAGGAAAAGCTTGGGTTCCTGTGGGATTGACCTGCACACTGTTAAAGCTTGATGCTGAGGTCAGTTTTTGGCCAATGAGCTCTCAAGTGTCGGAAGTGTGCTACAGCAAACTGCATGGCAGGGTGTTCGCTAACGCCAGGAGAGGGGCTCCCTCTGTGAGTGGAGTTTGATAGTAGGCCCTGCCACATGCCTGAGGAGGTGTTGCAAGTGAGTAGGAGCTGCCAGCTGCAGTTTTAATGGGTGCAGCTGCAGTTTATGTGTATTTACTACTGAGTTTTTCCTGTAGTTATGGTACTGGATAAGGAAAAGATGTAGAAATAATGGAAGAAAATCAGCTTTGCTTCCTTCATAAGCTCTTTTCTCCCCCCTTTCATGTTCCGATTATGAGACTATGGAGTAGACCATGCAAACTTCAGAAGAACACAGGGTTTTGGGTACTGAATTGCTGCTTTGCTGGTGGATATGATCTTTTTAACTCCAGGTGCTGGTGTAGCTATTTTCAGAAGCCTTTTTATTTTGTGAGTGCAGAGCTGGTGGTGAGCCCTGATTTTACCCAGGACTTGAAACAAATGGTTCAGTTCAATTTTGTGCATGCTCACACCTGGCTGAGTGGCTTGAAACACAGTTTTCCTGCTTCACTTTGTGGTCCATTTTGCAGCGTGCCGTTCTCAAGTTTGCTGCTGCCACTGGGGCTACTCCTATCGCTGGACGTTTCACCCCGGGCACCTTCACAAACCAGATCCAAGCAGCTTTCCGTGAGCCACGACTCCTGGTTGTCACAGACCCCCGGGCTGACCATCAGCCACTGACTGAGGCATCTTATGTCAACATCCCCACCATTGCGCTGTGCAACACCGACTCCCCGCTGCGCTACGTGGACATTGCCATTCCCTGCAACAACAAGGTAAAGGCTTTGGAAGGGTTGCTGTGTATCTCACTAGTTAAGGCCTCTTGCAAACTAGCAGAGGAGAAGGAGAACTGCACACAGTTGGAGCTTGGAGCTGAGGCCAGTTTGTGGCCAAGGAACTCTCAAGTGTAGGACGTGTGCTATAGTAACCTGGCAGGGTTTTTCACTGACACCAGGAGGGTCTTTGTGGCCCAATGAGTGGAGTTTGGTAGTCATTCTTGCCACAATCAATGAGTATGAATGGATGCCCCATCCCTGACAGTGTTCAAGGCTGATTGGACACAGCCTTGGGTGACATGGTCTAGTGTGAGGTGTCCCTGCCCATGGCAGGGGGTTGGAACTGGGTGATCTTAAGGTCCTTTCCAACCCAAACCAGTCTGGGATAAAGAGATCTGCTGAAGAAACTGCTCAGAAATGTGACCTTGCCAGAAACCACCTGAAAGTCTAGGAGGATGGGAAACTTGCCTTTGATCTCCATCTAGATGTCATTCACTACAACTTATGTAAGCCAAATCTGAGCATGTGTGTGAGATTTGCTCATTTAGTCGGGTTTTCTGTTCATTTTAGCATGTGATGAGCATAATCCCTGTCTTCTGGATAAGATTCACGTGGGGTAGCAAGCAGTGGGAGCTCCATAGCAGAAGAATTGCTTCAGGCAGTGCTGGATACAGCAAATTGAGGTGCTGATGATTGAACTGTGCTTTGATTCCTGCAGAAACCTGAAAATGTCACTGGGGAACTCAGAGTTGCCTTTTCCTGAGTCCCAAGTGCACAAGTCTGGGCATTAGCAAGTGATGTCTTTCTCTTGCCAAGTAAGAACCTTGGATTGGGTGCACAGAAGTCTTGCTCTTTCAAAGAAGAAAAGGTGTTTGAAGGTTTTAGCTTTGCAGCAGATCTTACACCCTTTCTCCTGTTCCAGGGAGCCCACTCCGTGGGTCTGATGTGGTGGATGCTGGCTCGGGAGGTCCTGCGCATGCGTGGCACCATCTCCCGTGAGCATCCATGGGAAGTCATGCCTGACTTGTACTTCTACAGGGATCCTGAGGAGGTAGGAGATGTGTCTCTGAGATGCCTTGCTTGCATGGTGCTCCTGCCCCGTGTCTGCCTGCTGTCAGGGACAGGCTTTGCCGGTATAATCACTGCACTCCACATTTAAGGTGGTGGTTGGTTCCTTGTATTGCCTGTCAGTCGGTGCCTGTTTGGTCCACGAGGGTGGTGAGGTGTTTCTGGGAGACTTAGGCTATGTGCTCTTCCATTGCAGATTGAAAAGGAGGAGCAGGCTGCAGCTGAGAAAGCAGTAACAAAGGAGGAGTTCCAGACAGAATGGACGGCCCCAGCTCCTGAATTCACTGCTCCTCCTCAGCCTGAGGTTGCAGATTGGTCTGAGGGAGTGCAGGTCCCATCTGTGCCCATCCAGCAGTTCCCCACAGGTCAGTTTGGGGGTGGCTGTGGGAGGTGGGGGGGGCGTTGCAGCGGGTGGAAAGAGCTGTGGCGTACTAATTGTTGGCTGTGTAATTGCAGAGGACTGGAGTGCCCAGCCTGCCACTGAGGACTGGTCAGCAGCTCCCACAGCCCAGGCAACCGAGTGGGTTGGCACTGCCACGGAGTGGTCCTAACTTCAGTCCTGCTGTACTGCAAGAGAAATAAAGACTGGTTTAATACACACCACGTACTGCTTTCTTAAACTGGTTGGTGGGTGCAATAAAGGGTAGTGTGGGGCATGGCCTATGGTCAAGGGTGGTGGAGGGTCTGTACCTGCCATTTCGCCCTGGTGCTGGGGACTGTGGCTCATCCCCAATGGGGCGATTCATTGCACTTGTCCCAGCTTCCACCAGTCTGCAGGGCATCCTGTGGCCCAGCGAGGGCTGCGTGGTACAGGGAGGAGAGCCCTGGACTGGGAGCTGTTCCCCTGCTGAAACTGCGGTTCCAGCACCAGTGTCACTGATTCCTTCCTCAAAAACGCTGCAGTAGTCCTCAGAAAAAAGTACCAAAACCAAACCAAACACCTCTTCCCCCCCTTAATTATTTTGCCTTAATTATTTTGAGGGGTATATTTCTGTGATTAATAGCAATAATGGGAGGTAGACCCTTCAAGAAGAATGAGATTGGTTTGTTGGAGGTGGAGATGAGATCGAACTGGATCCCCTTTTCCATATTGCTGTGATCTTGTATTCTTGTTCTCCCTTCAGCCATGTCAAATCAACCCATGAGGAATGTTCTCTGTTAGCACATGTGCTCATTTCTTTTACTGTAACAGTACATATTAGCAGTGAAAAGCCTAAAGCAAGCTAGCTATGCTGTTGTCCAAAGGAAGCTGGTCTCCTGTTGTCCTTACCTCTTAGATGCAAGACAGCTGAAGATTTTGTTAACTAATGCACAGCTTTTAGCTGAGAGGCACATGAGGACTTCACTGATTTGGCCCTGAAAGGGCCTTTCCCATTCTGTTTGCCAGAAACAAGTCTGCCACCCATGTGCTGGGCTGCATCAACAGCAGCGTGAGCAGCAGGTCGAGGGAGGTGATCCTGCCCCTCTGCTCTGCTCTTGTGAGACCCCACTTGCAGCACTGTGTGCAGTGCTGGTGTCCTCAACATCAGCAGGACATGGAGCTGTTGGAGCAAGTCCAGAGGAGGCCACGAGGACGATCAGGGGCTGGAGCACCTCCCGTATGAAGACAGGCTGAGAACATTGGGGCTGTTCAGCCTGGAGAAGAGAAGCTGCGTGGAGACCTCATAGCAGCCTCCAGTGTCTGAAGGGGGCTACAAGGCTGCTGGAGAGGGACTCTTCATCAGAGACTGTAGCGATAGGACAAGGGGTGATGGGTTCAAACTGAAACAGGGGAAGTTCAGGTTAGATCTAAGGCAGAAGTTCTTCCCTGTGGGGGTGCTGAGGCGCTGGCACAGGGTGCCCAGAGAAGCTGTGGCTGCCCCATCCCTGGCAGTGTTCAAGGCCAGGTTGGACACAGGGGCTTGGAGCAACCTGCTCTAGTGTGAGGTGTCCCTGCCCATGGCAGGGGGTTGGAACTGGATGATCTTAAGGTCCTTTCCAACCCAAACCATTCTGTGATTGAGATGTGTGTTTCTGGCACATCCTTGAGTCTTTGTCTTGCCAGCACCCAGCAGTGGGAGGCTCCTTCCAGCCACCCGAGGTGTGTCACTGTGTGCCAGGGGATGGTGAGAGCCTGTTTGCTTTGGGACCCTGGGTGAGTGTTGTAGCTGGGTCGGGGACAGCGGCTGCTGATGCGCTCCCCAGTTCTGAGATTGCCCAAAATAACTTGTTGCTCTCCTCTTTCTTTTCACCCTTCCACATTAAAAGTTTCCAGACTTGGCATGGGCTCAGCCCTCTGTACCTTGAATCGTTGCTGTTACTGTGTCACCATTGTCCCTTTATGTTCTGTAGCCTCTTTCATGTGAATGTGTTCCAGTTAATGAGAATCTAGCAGCCCTCAGAGAGCTCCTGTGTGGGTGATGGTGGGGTTTGAATCAGTGATGGCTGCATCTAAGTGCTTGTCAGTGAAATATTCCTGGCACGTTACTGGAATGGGGTTGTTTTCCTCAAAGGATTTCCTAAAGCATCAGTTTGACCTTTTAGAAGTGGCTTTCTTAGGACCAAGTGAGAGGTGGATCCACGCAGCCTGGAAGGAGAGGGTCAGGAGTCAGATCTCTGCGTGTGGAATCAGAATTGCCTCTTTGGGGTAACTGGAGTGGGGTGGAAGAGCTCGTTCGACGGGAGCTCTGCAGAGGGGACAGACAGCAGCCCTGTGGAAAAGGAGGCAGCTTTGGCTGCAGCAGCAGAGCTGCTTCACTTCCACTGCAGGAAAGCTCTGTTCCTCAGCGGGCAGGGGCACAGGGGAGGAGAGGGATCTTTTTGTGTTTGGGTTGGTTGAATTGGGCTTGATATGTTTTTTAGGATAGCCTTTCTCTTCCACATTCAGTCACAACAGGAGCTAGTTGATGTTGCTGAGCATCACAGAACCCGTCTGGAGAAATGAGCCCTTGAGGAGTCCTTGCCAGTACATTACAATGGGATCCATGGATCTTGTATACACATGTGCTTCCTAATTCCCTCTCTAATTTATGTGCCCACATTCACAGATGTTCCCTTTCCTCTCTAGTCATTTCTTTGCTCAAATATCACCTGATCTTTTCAGTACCCCAGTATTGTTGTAGGATTACACCAAGGCTTTTCTTTTCGAGGAAGCAAAGGGCTTTATGCACAGCTGAAGAGACTCAGCTCTGTTTCCTTAAATCCAGGCTGCCAAAATGCTCCACTCTTTCCACCTGTAGACTGGTGACACACTGTTCTACCTTCACCCTCACCTACACTCTTTACCCAGAGAGGTGGTGGATGCATCCCTAGAGACACTCAAGGCCAGGCTGGATGTGGTTCTGGGCAACCTGATCTAGTTGAAGATGTCCCTGCTCATTGCAGGGGGTTGGACTGGATGAACTTTGAAGGTGCCTTCCAACCCAAACTGTTCTATGGTTCTGTATTTGCTTTTTGGGTCTGAACTAGGTGAGGATGACCATACCCGCCTGTCGCTGCTCTTGGGCACAGGCATGTTAACAAACACGGGTTCCTGGGGGCAGACAGTCCCCCGGAGCATCTCTCCCACCTGGCAGGTATCAGGAGGATGATGATGGTGCTGGGCTGCACAGCTGCGAAGTGCCGGGGTGAGCATCATTTCTAAAATCCCAGCAGATGGGGCTGTTATTCCTGGTTTGTCCGCTTCCCGCTGCTGCTGCTGGTAGCCTGAGAGCAGGACTGGGGGGAAGACAGCCAAAAGCTGTTTTGTAAGCACACCTGAGCCTTTTTGAGGTGGATCTCTGCAGTGAAAGAAGTCACCTGCCCTCCTAAATATCCCAGCTGCTATTTAGTGCTGCAGGAGAGAGTTCGCACTGTTGCAAATCCCCTGGCTGTGGGGTCTGGTGATGATGCATCTTCAGCGCCTGGCTCCATCTCTCGCAGTGGGAGCAGAGCTGGTCCTGCTGTGTCTTGCCATGCCTCTTGCCTGGCTTTTGACTTCCCTGCAGCAGGCTGGTGTCACCCTCTCACAGGGATCGAAATACACTGTTTGTGACAAAAACCCCAACCCAAACCCTACTGTTGTTCTCTATGTGTCTGGGTGTTAAACTTACCTCCACGCTCAGCTGCAAACCTTGATCTTGCTCTTAATTTCCCTAAAGGAGCAAGTGTGGGATGCTGCTGGCTTTCAGTGCAGAGGAAAATGGCGCTCTTAGATGAAGATGCTCATCCATCCTGCTTCACTTATTGCTTCCAGCATTTCTAGATTGGCTTGTCCCTAGTTCTCCCAAAGCTCACAGGTACACAACTCATTGCACCCACTGGCTTTGCTTATATAGGGAAAAATTAAGCTGAACGTGTAGAGAGGGAATCAGAGCATGCACCATTTACCTTCACTTGTTATTTTGCTGTTAGGGGCTCTAATTTGAGGGGCAAGATCACATACAAAACCAAGCCTCCACTACTTGCTCAGCATTGCTTCTGAAGGCTCCTTTGTGCCACGTACCTGCTCTCACCTGGGTAAGGTTTTATGAGCCTCAGGGGTGAGGGGCTGGAGCATCTCCTCCCCCTTGCTCACAAGGAGTGGGATGGGGTAGGAGTGAGGAGGCTGTTGGCTTTTCTTCTTGGCTTGGTGAGGCAAACCCCCTTGGTCCGAATGCTGCAGCCAGCCCATTGTGCTCCATCAGCGCCTTCAGGAGGTTTAGCAGCTTGTGTTTCTGACTCGAAGGGGGCCTTTGGAAACAGAAACCCTTTTGAGATTGATTTTAAGTCTTGATTTGGTTTGTTTAAGCACGGCCTGGATTCCTCCTTGACTTCCAAGGATGCTTCTGCGCTTTGTTTAAAGCCTTATTTTCCTTCTGAGAAAGCAACATGTTTGTGGTTGTGTTTCAAAATGAGAACTGGGATTTCTGGAACCACACCTCGAAGAGAGAAGCAGGAACTTCTTTAGAATGTCAAATCTGAGGCTTGTGGTATGAAATCCTGCAAGTTCCCAACGTTGCAGGTTATCAGCTCTGCACGGTGCCCGGGTGGGACAAGCACTCTATGGACAAGCTGTTCTGTTGTGGTCACAGGTTGGTCTGTGCTGGTTCTGCTCCCCTGGTATGTGGGAGATGGAGGTTGCTCTGTTCAGGTAAGTGCCAACCCTTTGCATTTCTTTAATCTTTATGTTAAATCTTCTGCTATTACAAGGATATGGATTGACCTTCCCTCCTAGTGTCCATTTGAGGGGCAGCTGTGTTAGAGCAGAGCATCTCTTGGCTGGCTGCAGCCTGGGAGAAGACTTGGTGTGCACATGTGAGCTCATGTGCTTCCTGGGGCACAAGGGCTGCTGTAAGGCTCTGCTGTCTTCTGGGACTGTGGCTTTATGATTAGAGGCTCTTGGGGCTCTCCTGCTAAGAGCAATGAGTGCTTCCCATGGGGAAATGTAAGCTGGAGGGAAACGGGAGGGACCAGGCAGAGAGCAGCCACCTCTTTCCTTGCTGAGGCTGGGGTGGGCTTGTCTGTTGTGGTAGCTGCTCAATCAGCGTGATGCTGGTGCCACAGAAACCCTTGTGCATGGTACCAATTTCTGGTTAGATGAGATTTAATGGTGGCTGCAGAGGATGTGTCTTGGTGCTGCGGAGACCCTGCATCCCACCTCTCTCGTGTTGGCAGGCTGCGTTTCTCACAGGGTAGGTTTGGGATGAGTGGTTACTGTGGGGTGAGGAGAGCACCCCCACCACACTGGGGGTTGTGGACCTGTTTCATAGAATCCCAGACTAGTTTGTGTTGGAAGGGGCCTTAAAGCTCATCCAGTTCCAGTCCCCTGCCCCATGGGCAGGGACACCTTCCACTAGGGCAGGTTGCTCCAAGCCCCATCCAAGCTGCCCTTGAACAAAATGTAGGGGCTACCTGGCAACAGGAGCTTTGAGCTTCAGGCTAGTCCCTTGACTGACCAAGGAACAGCGCTGTTCTCCTTCTCCAAAAGGTACTGGGCTCCCTGGGGAGCCAAAGCTTGGTTGGCAGCGGCCTTCTGCAAAACCCACGCAGCCTTGGGGCTGTTTCCCTGCTGCCGATGGGGCTGGGGACCCACAAGCTGCAGTGGTGCTGCTGTGATGGCTTTGTGTTTGTACCACCGTGCCCAAGCTACTGTAGTGAAGTGCTCCAGCTAATGAAGAAGGCATGGGTTTTACTATGTTGGGGATGGTTGGTGGTTTTGTGTGTTGTTTCCCGCTCCTCGAGCCAGCCCTGAGCTCTCCCATTGCCTGATCTAAAGAAATCTGATAATAACCTTCATATTTTGAAGATCCGAAATATCTGCTTGGGCACTAAATTATTTACTGCTGCTGCTAGCAAAAAAACCCCTCAAAATCATCCCAAAAGTCCCATATGTGTGAAATCTTTCTCAGTTAGAGGAAGATTTGGATCTGCAGCCTTTTGCAGAAGAAGCCTTGGTTTCCATGAACAGCTTTGCTTTGAGGGAGGGAGAGTGGAGAAAGGGGAGGACGCAACAGCTTGGGATGTTTCTGCAGCTGCTGATCGCTATTAGAATGGGGTTACTATTAGTGTTCCACCTCCCACTAATGCTGCGATGGTTTGCCCTCCTCGAGCCGCCCAGGTAACAGTGCCATGCTGCTATGGTTGCTCTTATTTCATCTTCAGCTGAGCTGAAGCTATTTTTTCCCCCTCCCACATTGCCTGCAGAGAGACAGCACTGGCAGCCTGCGCAGGTGCCACTGGGTTCCTCCTCGCCTCCATTCCTGCTTTAACATCCTGCCGCTGTCTCCTTGCAAAGCCTTTTCACTGCTGCTGTGTGGCAGCAGTGGGCACAGGGCCTGTTGTGACAGGACAAGGGGTGATGGTTTTAAACTAAAAGAGGGAGATTCAGGCTGGGTTGAGGAAGAAATTCTTTACAATGAGGGTGGTTAAACACTGGCACAGGTTGCCCAGAGAGGTGGTGGATGAACCATCCCTGGAGACATTCCAGGCCAGGCTGGATGTGGTTCTGGGCAACCTGGTCTAGTTGAAGATGTCCCTGCTCATTGCAGGGGGTTGGACTGGATGAGCTTAGAAGGTCCCTTCCAACCCAAACCATTCCATGATTCTATGAGGTGGGAGAGACCCTCTGCGGTTGCCACCCTCCTTCTTGGCTGCTCTGCCACCTCGGGGTGGCTTTTGCCTGTATGGTCTTTCCATGGGGGTTTGATGCTGATGTGTAGCTTTTGCCTGCTGGGAAATGGCATCTGTCTGTCCATCCCTGGTGGCTGTGGGCTCTTCTCCCTCTGCCTTCATGCTGCTATGGGAGGATGCTCGGTGCAGACGCATCCCGTCTCCTCAGTGCTTTACCACCAATCATAGAATCACAGAATGAACCAGGTTGGAAAAGACCTTTAAGCTCATCAAGTCCAACCATTACTCCAGCACTGCCAAGGCCACCACTAACCCATGTCGGTGCCTGTGTTGATATGTGCATATACAGACTGGCTGCCAACATGTGGGAGCTCTGTTTGCTGAGCACATGGAGAAGGTGGGTTTTCCTGGGCAGAACCACATGGTACCCATTTCAGATTCTGAGGCAATGCTCACCACTGGTTTGGCTGGTCTATAGATGGCTGAATTGAAGGGGGCCCAGGGAGTTGGGTCCTGTGATTGGAAACGAAGGACTGCAGCAAAGCCAAGCCTCCCTGCATTAGCTTTGTGTTGGTATAGACCATTTAAAACATGCTGCTGACTTCTGATTCAGCAATGATGACTGTGTTGTGTGAGAAATGGGCCAGTATTAGAAATCCTTGGTTTCCAGAGTTGCCTTTTTCCCTGAGGAAAAACTGTATCTGAGCATTTGTGAGTGCTAAAGCCTTGGCTGCAGGTGAAACCGGGCTGCCACTTGTCAAAGGACAAGCTGCTGCCTTGGGGCTTAGGCAAGCAGCAAGAAAAGCATGATGGAGAGAAGAAAATCCCCGTGGCTGTCAGGCTGCAGAGCTGATAACGCTGCATGCAGCGTGAATTGAAACTGGGGGCATCACTCTTTAAAGCTTTTAGGTGAGCACTTCATTTGTGTTGTCAGGACATCACTGCTTGGCAGAGACGTGGCTTGGAGATGTAGTGCGGTCAGGCTTTAAAGGTTCCCATTCAACCTGCTTTGGTGACAGCAAAAGCACCTGATATTGTTGTATAGAGGGGTGTGAGCATGCTGGGGTGCAGAGAGGTGGGCAATCTGCTGCACCCGTGGCCTGATGAGGTCAAGTCAGGGACCTGCAGGACATCAGATTGAGTTTCAGTGCACCTTCACCAGTGGGAAAGCCACTGTGGGGATGCTGAGCAATGCTGCTTATGGGGTGGGATAAACTGCAAACACATTAGTCTCCATCACCAGGAATTGTCTCTGGGCCTGGGGAAATGGCTGTTGGTTGTGTTTCTCGCCTGGATCTGATGGTGGAAGTGTCTCAGTGGGTGCAGGAGCCAGTGGCCCCTGTCTCTACGATGCCTCTCGTGGTGTGTGGAACCTCTTTGTTGCCGAGAGGTTTCTTTAGATTAGATGTGCAGATGATGCCCCTCCTCGGCACCTTGATTGAAACCAGAAATCCCTCCCCAGAGCTCTGGTCTGTCAGTTGGTATGACTGGCACAAGGAACCCCTTCTACCCCTGCCATGAGCAGCGCTGTGCGACAAAAGACAGCCAAGGTCTCGGAGAAGAAAGGAGGTGGATTATGCACAAGACTGTAGCTCAGTGTTTTGAACGAGCTGCCAGTCCTGTAGCTGTGAAGGATCCAGATGTGTGATAGATGGCTTCATGTAAATGGAGGGCCAGATACAGGAGCAGAGGATGAAAGAGGGCTTAACACGATAGCCTTGGCTGCTTCTCTGGAGTAAGCGAGGCTATCAGAACAGAATGCTGTCAGCAGTGGTGGCGTGCAATGCGTGTTCCCTTTCTCTCCTGGCAAAGCTTCATGCAAGCTACCTGAAAATGCAAGCTCAGCTGTTTCAAAGTTCTATTTTGTAGGGAACTTATTCTCCTTCTGGAGTAAAAGCTGATTTTTCTGCTTTGGAGAAGCCAAGGCCTTGGTATTATGCTACTGAATGCAAAATCACTCTATTCTTTGCATACACGTGAGATATTTGGGCCACTTTTCTGGCTTTATGAGCAAGCCTTTTTGATGGTATCTACTACTTTCTGTTCACTGTGAGTACAGAAAGCAGTTTGCCTCACAGCCAAGCACAGGATGAAGGAAATGGCTGAATGACCCTCAGAGAAGGGTGCATGCTGGCATCCCTTTCACAGCCCCAGTTTGGCCACGTGTGTTTTGCAGAACTGTCCTTTTGGGTTTTCATTTCTATGTTGTTGAGATTCCTGTTTGTCAGTAACACTGAGCAGATGCTCAGTCTTTCCAGCCTGTGTCTTGCCTTGCAAACTGAAAACTGATGCCCATGAGAGTTGCCTGTTTGAAAACAAGATTTCAGAGAAGAATAACAAAAGAATTCATATACAGATAGATGATAGAATATATTTCTATCTATATGTTTCTATATAGATATATGTAGAAATGTAGATATTTCCTTGGGTTTTACCAAAACTTTTTGAACACAGCATTCGAGCTACTGACTACTCCGAGTTTGGGAAGTTTAACCTCCAGTTGGTGTAACTGTTAAATAGGCTCAAAACACAGAGAGGCAAATAATCATTTTCGGTTAATACGAAGACCAAGAATTGGCATTTTTACACCCTTCACAACTGTTGTGAGCTGGAGTCGGGGAAGACAGTTGCCACTGGTCTGCAGAAATCATTGTCTAGCTGATACCAGCACCCTTGTATCCTGAAGCCTCTGAGCTTGCAAAAGATAGTGGTCAAGGAGTGAACCTAATGTATAATAATTGGAGATGAGCAAAGCTTGAAAGATTACTTAGCTACTGGGCAGTTGTGTGCTCCAGAGAAGACAAAGTGCTTTGTAAGGCTCAGTATTATTGCAGGTCTTGGGGGGCTTGATTCAGAGAGCATTCAAATCCTGGAATAGTTACTTATCTGGTCTAAGTCTGTTTTTCAGGTCTTCTAAACCTGTCTGGAGTTTTTTATGGCTTCTTCATAATGTTTCTCATTGCCCTTACATTCCTAGTGCTAATAAATAAATATTATAGAGTCATATTCTCTGCTCTTCTTCCATGTGTGCGCAACGTGTGCACATGCATGTTTTCAGCCCCTTTCTGTTTTCTTGCAGAGGTGAGATCCGAAGCCACATCTCCCCTTTCCAAATCATGTTTTAATGTGAGATAAGGAGCTAAGAGAAGGGAAATCCTATTCCTCATTATGCAACCATTCCCTAAGATACCAGTCTGCAGGGCAGGGAGGCTGGGGTGAAATCAGGGCACTGTGTCATTTCTGTGACATCCTTATGGATTAGCAAGTTGGCAAAGCTTTCTCCCAACTTTCTGACCAATATTTTCTATGGACACGTGTGGAGAAGAGGGGAGGACAACAGCTGCTTTCTCCCTAAAAAAGCCTTCTCCTATCTGACTTTCATCCAGTTCAGTGGCTGGGTGTCTCTGCAGACAGAGGTGCAGGGGAGGCAACCAAAACCGTGCTGCACCAGCAGCTTCACAGCAAAGAGGCAAGACAGGACCTTCTCTGAGAGACACAGCTGGGAGAATGAGCAACCCTGCCCTGGGAACAGCCAAACTGCCTTTGAGCTGCACCCCAGGGTGCAGACTTCCAGCGGGATTGTTACTGGCTACACTTATGGGTTTGTTTTTGCTGATGAACATGAGTTTATTTGTTATAGAAATGTTTATGGAGGAAAACACATAGAAAACCATTCCATGATTCTATAGGTGATCTAAGCTGTCGAGGATGGATTTGTGTCAACAACAGGAAGAAACTGTGGATGCAAAAGAGCAGATCAACCCAGAGAAGTCCTGTACAGAGTCCTGGGAAGTTCTGTAGATCTGGAAGATGTGGTCCTTAAATTGTACCAGAAATTTCTAGCTGGTTATAATCAGAAACTAGGCCAAAGCACTTCTAGTCTGTTAGTTGTGCTGGGTGGTGTTACTAAATTGGGAGGATCTCATCAATGCAGATCAGTATCTCAAAGGCAGGTGCCAGGAGGATGGTGCCAGACTCTTTTCAGTGGTGCCTAGTGAGAGAACGAGGAGCAGTGGCCATAAACTAACACACAACAAGTTTCACCTCAACATGAGGAAGAACTTCTTTACACTGAGGGTGTCAGAGCACTGAACAGGCTGCCCAGGGTGGGTTGTGGAGTCTCCCTCTCTGGAGACATTCAGACCCACCTGGACACGTTCCTGTGTGACCTGCTCTGGGTGGCCCTGCCTTGGCAGGGGCTTGGACTGGGTGATCTACAGGGGGCCCTTCCAACACTAATGATTCTGTGATTCTCTATCTAAAGATTGAAATAGTGGTGCAAGCTGTCAATGGACTATGAAAAGAAGAACAAAGGAGGAACCTGTAGAAAGCAGTGGTGAGGTACACAGTGGGCTTGGAACAAAAAGATGAGAGTTTGGCACGCTGGAGAAAAGCTGTTATGAAGGACAAAATGCTGCTGACAAAACCTCTTCCTCTGCTGGTCTAGAAGGAGTCCTCTACTCCTAGTAGTGGCTGCCATGCAGCTGGACACAGACACTCACTTATATAGACTTAATTCCTCAGGCAGAGGGGACAGCAAAAGAACCCAACACCCTCTGTTGAGATGACAGGTGAACTCGCACTGCTTTTATTAACTGAAGAAGCCTTCAAAAGGACTGGCAAGCACTTGTACCACTGAGTGAATTCACCGTGCTGCTGTTAGTGGCCACAGGGCTATGTTCAGTATGTAGTAGTTCAGCAGTGCCACAGCTGATTTTCATCCTGACCTCCTCCCATTTCCTTCGTGCTCAGAATCAGCGCACCCATTGGGGGTTACAACTCCAAAGTGCTATTAAGCTTCCAAACCAAGCTGGTTTAGATAGTGTTAGAGAGAAACAGATAGTCACGAGTGGATGACCAACATACGATAATCATTTCCTACTAAAACTACAGCAGTCCATGCAGCACCTCTGTTTTCATGTCAAACAGGAGGAACACTGCTGAGCTTATCGAGCAGCATGTGGGTAGCGTGGCTGCCCTCTCCCCCTCCCAGGGAATGGCCCCAGTGGGTATCCCCTTGGCCTGTGCTGGCCAGGGTAAGGTGTGCGGACCCCCAGTGCCAGCGGCTGTGTCACCAACATGTGGGGCGGTGGGATGAACGCTGCTCCTCTCCCAGCAGGCATGGGGCTGCCATCCAGGACTGCTGCTTTGCCTTGTGTCCCAGCAGTGCTGTTTCCATGAGGAGACTCTCTTTTCTTGTCTAGAGAAAAGATTATGGATGTTATTTTCTTGAGAGCAAGCGCTGCCTTTCTTCCTCTCCCCGGTGACTGCTGCTTCTCCTACGGACAATAACTCCAGTGACTGGGGATTTGTGTTTGAGTGGCTGAGTGAAGAAACCATAACTAAGACCGTTAGCCCCTGGCCAACAGCCAGTATGTGTCTGTGCTGCCCAAGCCCTCTCTGCAGGTTCTTGCTGATGCATTTATAAGAGGTGACAGTCCCACCAGTCCTGCTGGCACACCTCTAGCCACATGGTGGTCATGGGTCATTGTTGGGTTTAGTCTTTATTTCCAATGCACCCACAATGCTGCCAGCACTATTTCCATTTAAATGAGTACCCTGGGTCTTCTCTGAGGAGAATCTGTATTGGCTTGGCCTGAACTTTGCAGCTTGTTTTGGCCTCTCCAAGAAACAGCCTTCTAAATGTGAGAGGACTATGGTGGCACTAGTCTGCTTTTCTTGTCTGCATCAAGATAAAACCCAGATCTTTCACGTGTTGCACTGTTTCTCACAGATGAGAGCAGGAGGCTCTGGGTCAGGAAATGGCTGGTTCAGACCATGCCTGGAGGATCTGTCTTCCTTAAGAGTGCCCAAACCCTGGTGCCAATGCCTCCTCCTGCAACTTTCTGCCCAGCCACAGACCCCTGCAGCAGAGCTTACAGCACTTATTTGCTCTAAGACCAACACAGTCCTGTAAAAAGCTTCTGACTCATTCCTAATGGATACTTCAATGAAAACCTCAATTTGGAGAAAAGTCTGTGCCTGGCACAACTCACCAGCCCAGAAACAGCGCTGGAATTCCAGTATTGTTCCTAGAATAAATTGCTGGTTCCATGACCGGCATGGTTTATAGCTGGAGTATGAATCATAACTTTGCATTACAGTTCCCACACTGTGATATGCCTGTGTGAGACATAATCCAGTCTAAAAACTTGGCCTTCCTGGGTGGACTCTGTAAAGGGACAAAATCTGTGCTAGTTATACTTATCCCATCCCTTACAAGTGTGTGTCATTCCAGTTTCTCAATCCTTAGTCAGTCTGGTGTCAAAAGGAGTATTTGCAGGAGTGTTGGGGTGTGTGTGTGTGTTTAGTTTTTACCTTCTGCTTGCTTGGGGTGACTTTCATTCTTTGTACTTGGTGTAAATAGATCCTCCAGATCTTGCATTATGGGATTAGTGCTGGCTTTGTTGTTTCTCTTGTTCTTCTCCTCTTCACGTTGCTGCAGCAATTAAGAACATTGGGTTAAGTTTGAAACTGCAGATGTAATCTGTGAAACGGTGGCCTGGCATCATGCTTGGCCTGGCTAAGTGCGTGTTGGTATGAATGCAATCCCTTTGCCAAGTTTAAGGTGCTGAATCTTGGTCTGGAGTCCAAGGGTTTTAGGGAAAGAAAGTAGGTCCAGGCAGGACTGAGAGCCTGGGAAGCGACAGCTCTGCTGCTTTTGGGGCACTTGCTGACAATGTGATGTAGAGGTGCCAGGCTGTTTGAGTGTGTCTGGAACTGCCAGTCTGCTCTCCCTGGGGTTTTGGTTCATTTTAAATGTACCTCTTGGGAGGGAGTGATAAATGACAGAGGAAGATGAGGAAGGCACAGCAGCATGAGGATAGGCCATAGGGATGTCATTGGTTTTATCTGTACACATTGAGGTCTTCAAAAGATTTCCTTCTGGATGGCAGAGGAAGGAAAATACTCCAGGGGCTGTTTGTGCTCAGGACACACTAAGGATTCTGTATGGGGAAGGGAAAGGCTGCCCTCTCTTATGCAGTGAGAAAGTGTTGATGGGATCAGCTCCACCTCCAGCTCTCCTCCCATAAGAGTGCTCTGCCAATGGAAGGAGTTGTATGCTGAATGCAAGGCAGTGTTTGTGGCCTTGCTACAGCCATTTGGAAAAGCTGCCAGACTTTGGCATAGCTGCAGCAGATCCCTATGAGCTCAGCAGGTCATCACGTAGGGATCTGTGGTGGGCTCCAGCCACTGACCACCCCTGCCATGACCGGGCAGCTCCCATCCCTCGCTCCTAAGCAGGGGGACTGTGCTGTTCCTTTGGGCAATACCAGGACCTACTTTGTGACCCCTGCCTGGCGGCTTGAGCTCCCTTAAACCCTGATCACAACAGGTTTGTGCAGCATGAAACAGTCTACATGCCCCTAAGTCCAAGTGTGCCGTAACACGTGTTCAACTCCTGCAACACTTGAGGACGCATTGTGCACCAAGCCCTTATTTTAAGCCAAGTGCACAAGCACGTGAACTGTTCAGAAACTGATGGTTCTGAATTTGAGTGTTTGGATGTAATCGATGGAGGCTCATTTCTCAGTGCTGACATCCTCACTTTTTATGTTGCACTGATCTCTGCTTTATGTAATGTGTTGCTCTTTTCCCAAGTAATGAGTGATAGGACAACAGGAAACAGCCTCAAGCTGCACCAGGGAAGGTTTAGGCTGGAGATGAGGAACAATTCGTTCCCCAGAGGGTGCTCAGGCATTGGAACAGGCTGCCCAGGGCAGTGCTGGAGTCACCGTCCCTGCAAGTGTTCACACCCCGTGTAGCCGAGGCCCTCAGTGCCATGGGTTAGTGGTGGCCTTGGCAGTGCTGGGCAACGGTTGGACTGGATGAGCTTAAAGGTCTTTTCCAACCTGGTTCACTCTATGATTCTATGTGTCATTGCCTCCTTGGCTCGGATCCTGCCCTGTACCTGTAAAATGTTTGATACCAGTCCTTTGGTGGCATCATGTTTTTTCCTGATGCAAGACTTGACACTTTGGACACATCTATGTAGTCCAAAACAGCACAGGGTTAGAGACCCACCAGTAAAGCACTGAGGGAAACTGGTGCTGCCAGACCAGCACAGGCTCTGGTAGCAGGACAGCTTTGCTGTTTCTCATTGAAACACATTGTCTAAGCAGAGCTGTGCTTCTGCTGCAGGTGTTTTGCTGCCAGACCTCATTCATATTAATTCAGGGGTCCCTGCCTTATAGTCTTCTACTTGTTGCAACCCTTCTCAGTTCTGGATATAATGAGGTCCAGATCCTACCCTGCTAATTTGAGTCATTGCATCTGTCTATATCTTGCTTTTCCCATCTGTATGGCAGAGACAGTCACTAGCCTCCGTTGTAAAGTGCTTGGAGAATTACTGGTAAAGAATGTTATTGCCATGCTGTTATTTATGGCTCTTTGCTTTTCAGCTTGTACAGACTCTGTGGTTTTGATAGGCTTATCATTGTCCCTGGGAAATCTCAGGCTCCAAAACACTACTTGAACTTATTTTTGTGGATGGAAAGTGCAGTTTAGAGGAAAACTCACAGTGGTTTTGATATATGAAATAGCAGCCTATTGCAGGATGTGACCACTCTTCGCAATTAGCCATTAAATGCCATCAGAGAGGACTGAACAAGCATAAAATGCCTCTTCCCCCTTGTGTTACTAACGTGTTCAGAAGCGAAGAGCACTTTAAAAGCACGTGTTGCACATCAAACTTGAGGTGCATGGTAGTTTCTCAAAGATGGCTTTGCCAGATCAATACTTACCATTTGCATCTTCTTCTTCAGCTCTGCATTGGCGCGCTGATATGCTTCAGCCACAGCGTTCAGGTAATAGATGGCAAGGCTACAAAAACAGACGTATTGCTGTAGTGATAGGGCCAGGGGAGAGAGAAAGTCCCATAAGGAGGGAAGATTTAACTTTTTGCCTATATTCTAACACTGAGTTTTCCCACAGGCTGTATCCAAACCGCTTTTAGAGGCTCAAGGCTTAGGAAAAATCCCATGGCATGGTCAGCTAAGATGGGCTGAGCCAGCCCAGCAGCTCAGTTCTGCTCAAGTAAAAGAAAAATGAGCATCCTGCCCTCCTGCCTCCACCTTGGCTGGCCATGGGCTCCCTCTGCCTCCTTTGAGCCAGCCTTGGTGAAACCAGGCACCAGCCTTGAAAACCAACTCTGCTGATAAAACACATGGCTGAAAGGAAAACCCTGGCCTGGGTGACAAAGCAGGTTACACAGGGACCTTAGAAAAAACTGGGAAAACAGGAAAATGGTGGCAGAGTAGGGGCCTGAACCCTCTCCTGAAAAGCACATTGCTCAAGGCACAGTCCTCCTTCCCTTTTCAGGACCAGCTGTTTCCTGCATACTGGAAAGAGGCTGTCAGGAGGAGCAGAGGCTGGAACTGAGGGAAAGCAGAAGCCAGGTCAGGGCAGAGTCACTGGCTTTTGTTTCAATCCCTTCTGCAGAGAAGGGCATGTCAAAAGCCAGGGGAAAACTGAGCCAAGCTTGAGGGAGCTGAAAGGTGACCCAGAGAGGGACTCTTCATCAGGGACTGTAGCGACAGGACAAGAGGTGATGGGTTCAAACTGAAACAGGGGAAGTTCAGGTTAGATCTAAGGCAGAAGTTCTTCCCTGTGAGGGTGCTGAGGCACTGGCACAGGGTGCCCAGAGAAGCTGTGGCTGCCCCATCCCTGGCAGTGTTCAAGGCCAGGTTGGACATAGGGGCTTGGAGCAACCTGCTCTAGTGGAAGATGTTCCTGTTCGTGGCAGGGGGTTGGAACTGGATGAGCTTTAAGCTCCTTTCCAACCCAAACCATTCTGTGATTTTATGATTCTATAGGAAAATAAAGGTTTCGGATGTAAGTTCACATCTGCTTGTGTGGCTTCAGCCCAGGTTCAGCATCCTCAAGCCAGGCTTGAGGATTTTGTCAGCAGAGTGCCAGACTCTGAGCCCAGCAAGGCACCGTGTACTGGCATATCAGTTTCCAGGTGGGAGACAAGGAAGGGGTACTTATGATGGCCTCTCTTGAGGCTATTTGCAGGGGTCTGTCTAGAGGAAAGACGTTTGGTTTCTTTTGCCTAGTATTAACCCAAAAGTCAGTCTTGGTGATCTGAGCTCTCTGATGCTCAAAAACCTCTTGGAAATTATTATTTTTGTTCTTCTACAAGGATGTGATAGTTTTATTTCTTCTATATTATCAAACTCATTGCCTAGGAAATACGGCTGTGGGGCTGCTCTGCTATTTTTGTTGTGTCCAGCAAGGATGTAAGTGCTGGAGCATCCCTGTTGTCATAAAGATAACTAGATCTGTCCTTCCAAGCTGTTTGGGATGACATGCACTCTGTTTCTGAGCTGCCTTCTCTTGTTCACTTAGTAGCTGAGCAAATCCATTTCCATTCCTTTTCCAGTCCTTTCCTGCCCTCTGTGTTAGCAGCCAGCATCATCTCCAACCACAACATTTTCCCTCCATGAGGACTCCTTGTTTAATGGGGCCTTGATGGGAAGGGTGTGAACTCACCAGGTCCCTCTCCAAACACTGTGAAACATGGAGTAGTGGTGGACTTGGCAATGCGGGGGGAACATTTGGACTTGATGATCTTAAAGGTCTTTTCCAACCTGCTTTATTCTGTGATTCTATGATAAATCTGCTCTGTCAGCAGATAAAGCCTGAGCTTCCTCTGTCCTTGGCTTATTGCAGACTTATTGCTCCCTCTTGGGAGGGAGGGGGAAAAGGGACAGAAAAGGGATTTGGGGGGATGCCTTTGCTGCTTTCTGAATCTGCATGTGGTCAGGCAGGTTTGGACTTGGTTATTCAGGCCAAATAAATTGAGTAAGCATTAGGAAATGGAGTTTATTCACTTCCACTGGGGTACTTCAGAGCTACTTGCCTCTAAAATGAGCCTGTTTGTGCTTGAGCTGTTTAGCATGGATGTTCTATGGCCCTGGCATCCTTCTCTATTTTACTGCTCCCCAGAGCTGGGTCACTGCCCTTCTCTAGCCTACACAATAGTTTTCCATCTTTTTCTCCTCCCTGGTGCAGTAAGGTGCTTCCAGCTTTTGCTAGGAAGCTCTGCAAGCCATGGCTTTGAAACCTTGCCCATTACCCAAGTTGGGTTAAGTTATGTGCGTGTGTGCACAATCTCTCTGCTGCTTCTTGCTCTTTATTTACTTTTCCCCTTATCCTTGGGCAGCTAGAAACAGGACAGCAAGTTTGACACCCATGTCAACTGCTAGACCCTATCATTGGTTGGGACTTGAAGCCAAGAACAGAAATAAATAGAAGAGACATCTTGGTTTTCACCTCAAAAAAGATAAAGTGTTATTATCATGGCTGGAGAAAATGGCTCAATTCAGCCTATAGGAGCGAAAACTACATTGTTTTAGTGTCTGCCATAAAAATCAACAGAGTGTCCATTTATGGCCCACTCATTGCTCTTTGTAGAGGCTGGTTTTTATCTAGGCTGCAGTGTGGGTTGCCTTACCTGCTGGCTCTCTGTTCATCAGGACCGAAGGAAGCTTTTGCATTTCCTTGGTTTTAATCTCATGGCAAACTGGATGGGGATTGGTGTAATGACTAGCTCCAGCTCGACCCTATCTACCTGTCTGCACCTCAGCACAAGCTGAAGACTTTCAGGGAGAAGGCAGGAAACTGGGGCCTTACTAAATGTAATTCCCTCGACTGAGAGGTTTCCAAGAGCAGAAAAGGACTCAAGCCTCAGGAGAAATCCTTGCATGGTATCTATGGTTTCATCTAGGATTATCCCAGGAAGAGTTTGTGTGCACATTGTGAGCAGCGCTTCTGCACGACCCCTGATGCTCTTGGGGCATGCAAGAGCTACTGCCAAGGGGCTGTAGGTATCACTTGTCCATGGGTGCAATCACTTTTTTTAGGGCTGTGACTCTCCTGCGAGCTGAATGACTGGAAATCATAAATATCTAATGCCCTCCAAGGCCACACAATGTATCTGGGTGGGAAACAGGGTGTTTTAGGTAATGAGGACGTAGGGGGGGATCGCTCAGTTTGCGAAGAGATTCGAGGCAGAGGCAAAATGGTGTCTTGAAGAGAGATGGACAGACAGGAAGGCTGTGGTGTGGGAATAGCTCAGACTGTGAAAGGGTGATAAAAGGTGTCTCTTCAACAGATAAACTGGATTTGTGCTGTCCCCTGACCTGGCTGTCATCGAATCCCAGACTGGTTTGGGTTTGAAAGGATCTTAAGATCATCCAGTTCCAACCCCCTGCCATGGGCAGGGACACCTCACACATAGCCAGGTTGACAAAGGCTCTGTATTTCAAGGCAGGTAGAGGGATGACATGGAATTTTCAGTTTGATTGGGACTTTTCTCAGGCTGTTTCTCATTGAAATTTTGTAATGTGGGAACTTGGTTTTGATTTAATTTAATAGTATTTTATTCAGTGTAACCTATTCAAAATGAAGGGTCACAGTGCCCAAGAGGCCCATCTCTATTGCCTGTGGATGCCCAAAGCAGAGTGAGAGCAGGCAAGAAGATACAATACACTCCCCAACCCTCCCCCTGTCTCCCACTGTTTAGTCTGGAGTGTTCAGAGCTGTCAATTTGGTCACAGCTCTCCCATTATTTTGATAGCTATGGAAACCTCAAGAACAATGCCAAAAATATATGTTTAAAAAAGAAAGAACTGTCTTGATCGTAGCGTGGCAGAAGGTGCTGGAGATTTAAGTGTTGTTTCAAAGCTGAAATGATCAGATAGCACTGAAAAAATTCCATAGAACCATAGAATGAACCAGGTTGGAAAAGAGCTTTAACATCATGAAGTCCAACCGTTGCCCAGCACTGCCAAGGCCACCACTAACCCATGGCACTGAGGGCCTCGTCTACACGGTGTGTGAACACTTGCAGGGACGGTGACTCCAGCACTGCCCTGGGCAGCCTGTTCCAATGCCTGAGCACCCTCTGGGGAAGGAATTGTTCCTCAGCTCCGTCTAAACCTCCCCTGGTGCAGCTTGAGGCCGTTTCCTCTTGTTCTGTCACTTGTTCCTTGGGAGCAGAGACCGACCCCACCTCACTGCAACCTCCTGTCAGGCAGCTGTAGAGAGCGATAAGGTCCCCCCTGAGCCTTCTCTTCTCCAGACTAAACCCCCCAGGTCCCTCAGCCGTTCCTCATCACACTTGTGCTCCAGGCCCTGCACCAGCTCCGTTGCTCTTCTCTGGCCCCGCTCCAGCACCTCAATGTCTCTCTTGCAGTGAGGGGCCCAGAACTGAACACAGGATTCGAGGTGCAGCCTCACCAGTGCCCAGCACAGGGGGACAGTCACTGCCCTGGCCCTGCTGCCACACTGGTGCTGATACAGGCCAGGATGCTGTTGGCTTCTTGGCTGCCTGGGCACAAGCTGCTCATGTTCAGCTCCATCAATCAGCACCCCCAGCTCCTTTTCCACGAGCAGTTTCCAGCCACTCTGCCCCAAGCCTGGAGCGGTGCAGGAGGCTGTTGTGGCCCATGCTGTGTTATTCCAGCTGTATTATTTGGAAAAAGAAAAAAACCCGAAGCACAATCCCAAACAAACCCCACACCTCTTCATAGTTTTGGAACATGTAATTTTTTTAGCAGCTCTCTAAATGCCACCAGCTGTGACAGAAATTGCTTCTCCAAAAGGCATCAGGCTGAGGCTGTCCATTTATTTCCTGCTGGCTACTGAAGGTTTTTTGTAGGGAAGCTGTGACAGCTTAGATATCCATGAGGCCTCTGTCAGCAATGTGCCTCATCTGCAAAGTTGTGTTTATTTGTATCAGGTAACTACATTTTGGGTGAAGGTGAGGGGATAGCAAGCATGTGTCTGCCCTGATCTGGGCTGTTACCTCAGCAGAAGCGCTATTTAGACCTCACTAGCATCCCATCATTTTTCTCTTTTCTTCAACCTCCTCCCCCCAGCCAGGCATATAATATTGCAAGGAAAACTTACACCATGAGCAGAATTGCAGGTATGATCAGTCCTGGATTTGCCACATAGCTGAAGATCTTGGCAACAAAAAGTGGGAAATCAAGCTCGATGGTCTCTTGAATGACTTCATACATCCTTTTCTTTCCACTGGAAAGACAAACAGCCAGTTAGGGAGTGTAGGTATGTCCTGGAGGGACAAAATAGCTCTTAGTCTAACAATGCTAACTAGCATGCTTCCTCTGTCTTTCAGAGCATCAGCTGGTTGTTGGGAACCAAGGATTTTTAAATGCCTTCATTTGAAATTATCTATTGGTCCGTCAATTCCTCCTTGACCCCCATTGATCATGAGAATAATCTTTACTAGGCCAACTTCCTCTTGGAGTGGCTACATTTATTTCCACATGTGGCTTCTTTATGAGTTCTATTTATCCCTCTGAAATGCATAAAAATCTACAGATTGCAGATATATCATATATTTCTATTCAATATCTTGTTAAATATGGCCTTTTCATAGAGATGACTTTCCATATGCAAATTCCAGCTTTCTGAAATGATGAGCCAACTTGAAGAGCTGCTCAGTAATGACAAAAATAGCAAGCTGTGATTATTGCTTAATAGGAAACTCAGTGAAAGAGTCATTTCAAACCAGATTGATAAAACAGATGAGAGTATTATGTATGAAAGGAGAACAAATCTGGAAAAGGCTGGATTGTGTAATCGACCTTCTTCTTTCCCCAGCATCTCTTGGGTTGTGCATTCACCCCTACAAGTGCTATTCCTCATATTTAGGCTTATGCCTCCTGGGATCTTGCAGGATTCTGCTAAGGAAGGTGCTGGACTCTGTCCTGATGGTGGGAGTCAATAGCTAAATGCTATCCCAACTTCATCAAGTGCCTGCAGCTCAGGAGAGCTGAGCTCTCAGTCAAGCTGAGCGGTGTGCCAAGGGCCTGAATCGGGCTGAGTGGCTTTTGAAGGGTTGATGGGGAATTGAAATAGCTGTTTCACGTTCCAGATTAGTCATCTCCAAACAGTAGCAGGTGTGCAGCAAGTTCCTTGTCAGAGCTTTCCACGTTGCTCATTGACACCTGTCCTTGTTCTGGAACTGATGGAATTCTGGTCTCTTGCCTTCTCTGAGCCTTGTAGCTTCCTGTTGTCATTCCCCATTAGCAAGTGGATAACCTAAAGCAGCGTATCTACAGGAACAATTTGTTCCAAGCTTGCTCCTTGCTGAGTCAGGCTCAGCAAGCCCAGGAAATGGCATTACTCAATCAAATTAGGCTTTATTGGCATGTTAATCCGGTCCATTGAATGCTCCATGAAGTGCTGATTCTGTCCTAATTAAAACTCAAAATAGTAATTTTTCCCTTTTTCCCCTAAAGATACAGCTCTTTGGGCCCAGACCTATCCATTTCTGTCTATTTTTACTAATTATATATTCTATTGTATTTCATTCTCATTTATTATAGAATTTTTGTTTTACATTTATTGAATTTGACACAATTCAACATGTAAAATACATCTCATGCTGTGGGAGCTCTTGGCCCTATGAGAGGTCTTAGACAGAGGTTTTAGACCCGTTTTGCTCCCACAATGTTCCAGAGAACCTTAGGGTTGTTCCTGTTGCTTTTTTGTGCTGGGGGCTGCAGCCTTAATGTCCCACCCCTGCTGTCTCCTGGTGCTTTCATTGGTGTGTGTCAGGAAAACACCAGGAATCATGTAACAGAGGAGCTTGCAGATCCCAGTGCCGAACAGCAGCCAGGAGCTCAGAGCCAGTTCAGTGCTCTCAGATGTCTGTTTGCACCAGACAGTGGGGCACAGCCCATTGATAAGGATTTAACCAGATGGAGAATGGAGGCATTTCACTAACTTCATGAACATAATCCCACGTACCACAGCACAAAAATGGCCTTTTTGGTGTATCGCTAGTACCTGAATGGTCCGCAGTCAAAGGAGGGAGGCAGGGACATGATGGTGTAAGCCACGGGCAGGAGGCTGAGGAACAGGATCAGCAGCAAAAGTCCCATGTAAAAATTGTTAGATTTGGATGCTTTGAAGACTCGTTCATGAGGGACATTGCTACTCATAACAGCCCAGCACTGAAAATACATGGAGGTTAATAAGCGCAGCACGTTTATACCCACGAGCCCTGGTGCGTAAAAGGATCCCATCCTGAAAAGGAAAGGAAAGGAAAAGTATTGGGTTTTGACAGACTGGAAGGTGTTTTACTCTCAGAAGGAGGAAAACAAGTGTTCATGCTGTGAAGTTTGCCCACAAATGAAGTCTGACTATGCTGGCTTGTGTTACTCATGTGCTCCCAGAGGAGAAGCTGCTTGCATCCGTGTTAGGGTAAGGTAATCAGGCATTGAGGACCAGTGAGATCTCGGATCCCTCAGTGGTTGCAATGAAAGATTTTGTCAGTTTGTGACAAAAAAATATCTTGGAGATAGCTTGGGCAATGCCAGGTGAATGTCACCAGTATGGAGACATCCCTTAAATCTGCAGAGATGCTGTAGTAGGGGACCAGGCAGAAGTAATCCACGGCAAAAGAAACTTTGCTCCCAGAGGTGAGGGTGCTTTGTGCTGTTGCCTATTGCCTCCGGTGCTGCTACAGCAGGGCAGAACAGCTACTGTTTGCCCTCGCTTGGGGCAGTTTTGGGATGTGCCCCTTTGTGCCCACCCTTGCATTGATGTGGAAGCTTGCAGTGCCTCCAAAACCCTTTCTGATCTCTTTCCCTAGCACATGGGCTATCTTAATAAATTATTACTACTGGAAAAATATGACCTTATGAAAGTCAGAGTGGGGCAGGGTTTGTACTACTGATCTCTGCCTCAGTAATGCCACTGCCTCTCCTCTTAGATGAGCAAGCCAGCATTTTTAGGTTTCTAAATTTATAGTCAAGCACAGGAAGCCAAACAGAGAAACCAAACCCCAAAGGTTATTCTAGCTGGCTTGGAAGCTTTCTAACTCCATTGGCAGGTTTTCTAAATGGTGCAAAACACAAACAAAGAGGAGGAAAAAAAGGAAATATCTTACCAAATCATTCCCTGGTTGAAGACCAAACCCAAAACATTGCCGCTTATGTCAAACTCTGCATAGGATGGCTGTATGGGGAAAGAAAGGAGGGGGCTGTTGATAGAGGTACCTGCTATTGTTTGCTGCTGGGTTAAAGGATGCTTGTTTAAAACTGGTGTGAAGGGATTTCTGGGAGGGCTCCTGCTGAGTGCATAATGCTTGAGTGACCAGCAGCAGAGCAGTGAAAGCAAAGTTGGAGCTATCGTGCTCTGGGCTGCTGCTTCTCTCTTGGCTTGCTGAAAATTGCAAGGATATATGGAGGTGCTTAGAATTACTCTGTGTTCATTTCTCCCTGCTAATATAAAACCAGCTGTGAGCAAAGGAACCATGGCAAGGGACTAGGTTTTAACACTCCAGCTGCTGTATCTGGCTACAAAACTACAGTTCCACCCTGTTGAATGTTTAAATGGTGATAATGAAGAGCTGGAGGGAAATGCTACGCCAGATACATCCATGTCCCCAGGTCTTGCAGCAGCAGGCTGCTGCAGAACACAAACAGAGGGCAGAGGGAGACACATCTGAGGGAATACATGACCTGATGGGTACTGGATGGCATTTTGCTCTGTGATAGCAAGTAGTTAAAATACTGCTTTATATGGAGCAGCCTATCTAACGTGAGGGCTAATGGTGCTAAGTCCAGAACAGGCTGGTCTAACCTATGGGCAGCATTTGTCTCATACATCAGTGTTCTGCTAGATTTGCCTATGATGAAGCTACTGTTTCATAAATATATACATACATGGTTCTAAAAAGTAATGGAAATATGTTTGAAATTTCCTGTGCAGGATGTCTGGTTTTCACACAATTTGCAGGTACATAATACTGTCAGCAGTTCATCAAGTTGAGGTTTAAGGTGCTTGTCTTTTATGATGAAAACTGGAAAGGAGCCTGGTCAGTCTTGCTCAGCTGACCGCTCACAGCTTTGGGAAGGCATGGGTGCGAATATTGGTTTCTTTGTTCCTTTGATTACAGTCCATTTCTGCTTCAAATCACAGAATCATAGGATGGTTTGGGTTGGAAAGAAGCTTAAGATCATCTAGTTCCAACCCTCTGCCATGGACAGGGGCACCTTCCACTAGAGCAGGTTGCTCCAAGCCCCTGTGTCCAACCTGGCCTTGAACACTGCCAGGGATGGGGCAGCCACAGCTTCTCTGGGCACCCTGTGCCAGCGCCTCAGCACCCTCACAGGGAAGAACTTCTGCCTTAGATCTAACCTGAACTTCCCCTGTTTCAGTTTGAACCCATCATCCCTTGTCCTATCGCTACAGTCCCTGGTGAAGAGTCCCCCTCCGGCATCCAACAGATGCTGATTGCGGTTTGTTTCTCAGTGCAAAATCACCTTGCAACCTGCCTGGGCTGATGCCAAATGCCAGGGAAAGGAAAGAAGGAAGCATGGAATAACCTCTAAAGCAGGTCTTTTAAATTGCATTGAGAAGTGGAGGATGGATGTCCAGGGAATGTGTGGGGTCTTTTTATACAACAAGGCATGCCTGCAGGATAGAAGAGACTTCCAGCTATTTGTACAATGGAGATCTTAAAAATGAAGAAAACCCCATGTGGTATTTCTAAAGGTTGTTTACAGGAAACATCTTAAAAAAGAAATACTCAAAGGCAGCTAACAAAGTGAGAGGAGCACATGGCCAGGAGGAGGAAACCAGAAGCTTCAGCAAGATTTTGATCTGTGAGCACACACAGTGGGAGCAATTTCATGCTTCTTGGCTGCCAGGAAAGTCCTCCAAGCTCTGAAATCTCTCAGCCCCCTTGGGAAACATCCTCTGCTTTCCCCAGAAGAAATACAAAGAGCTCCACAAGCAGCAAAATGCCGGTTGTGCCTCAACTGTCCTTGCTTGACCAGGCCCCTATAGATACCTGCAAAGCCCTCCTCTTTGCTCTTCCCCAGACCCCTCCTGGAAACCCTCCCAGTATGACTACTTGGGCAGCTGGTGCGCTGCTATATCTGTTATCTTGCAAGGTATTTGCATGTCTGTCTGAATCCATTTGGTTTTGTCACTTCTTATGGGAAAGAATGGATTTCCTCCATTCCCCCTCATTATTTTCTTCTGTATTTGTGCAGCTCCATTTCTGTCTGCTTTGGTAATGTAGTCTTTATGAATACCGAAGAGTCCAGCACTGTTGTGTGTTATGCATACATGAGAGGGGAAGGAAATGCTCCTTGCTCCATTGCAGACAGGAAGGTCTGGGACTTTGAGAAGAGATCTAGAACGGCCCAAAGATTTGGGGTTATAAAAACTGAATGAACATCAGGTTAACTTTTTTTAAACTCAGTGTTTTAAAGGCCTGAAGCAGGGGAGAGAACTGCATTTCTGCAGGGTTCTTTCTGGGATGGAACTGGTTGATCCAAGGTAGTGATGCAGAGGCTACCTACATCAATTGAATTGTCAGACAAGACTGGAGGACCACTGGAAGCATTTAAAACCAATCTGTTTGTAGCATTTGACCAAATGGTCCTAAATGACTTCTATCTTCAAAGCTATAAGGCACAGACTTACAAATCCAGCCTCTAGGTCCCAGCACCAACAGTAGTTCACAAATCTGACAAAGCAAGCTCGGATGAAGTCTCCCACCAGGATGGTTATGTAGGTCACCAGGATGTCGGACACAGTGAGCCTTACAAACTCCTGCAATTTAAATCAAGGAAAAAACATTTAGCTCCCATACTTTCAGCAGTGTTTGGGACTGTGTTTTCTATTAAGCCATTTGTCTTTATATGAGAGCAACCTTCAGAAAAGCATGCCAGGAGCAAACTCCTTGCCTGGTTTCAAACACTCAGCTGTGCCTAAGCTTTACTTCTGTTCTTGGGAACCGTGAGCTCCATCACAGCCATTAGCCCTGAGAGTTGCTGTTAGTATTATTGAATGCACTATGCATTGTGGCAGCACATAAACTGGGAGTAGAATGTTAATGCTGCAGTAATGCTGGTGTAAAACATACCTACACTGAGGGTAATGTTGATTGTGCATGGCTCTGCTGTGGCTCAGCTCCATAACCTAACGTGGATTTGCTCAGTTGTAAACAAGAGCTGTGGGGAAGTGTAGAGAAGAGAAATGTGCAAGATAAGAAGGGTAAAATTGCAGGCAGAGGTAAGACTTGTAGGATGAAGATAGCTGATGTCCCAAGGATTCAAAGGGAAAAACACTTACAAGAAAAGGTTCAAAAGCCTGAGGGGATAAGCTAAGGATCTGGAGTATGGTAGCTCAGCTGCACTGGGGATCAGCTGCTCCTAAGGGGCAATGGTGGCTGGTCTTCCCCCACTTGACTGAAAAGCACTTAGCTCGTGAAGATCCATTGGGTGTACGTAGTAATGCACAGCCTCGCAGCTTGGTAAGCCCTAGGAATCTAACTCAGCTTTTACTTTCTGAGTTGTGCATAGTCTGGCTGCAGTACTTCTTGATGCAAGATGAAAGTTGCAGGGTGGGTTTGTGGGGTGAAATTCCGAGGACCTGGAGGCCACCCTGCATGCATTTCAGGGGTTATTTCTGTGTAATTCTGCTCTCATCCCATGGCCTTGGGATGTGTCAGGAGTTCCCTTGAGGCATGTCTTCCGGTTGGATTTTACTCATGCTCCAAAGCTGTTCTGCATCATGAAGTGCAGCAATAAGTGGAGAAAACACGTTTGCTTCAGAAACACAGTGAGGATCTGAACGAAAACCCAGTGCCCGCATGGCTGCAGGCTACCTGGCCTTTTGTGCTCCTCACAGCATGTGCCGCAGAGCTGTGTGTGCTCTGGGCGCTTCCAAATGGGGATCTCACCACCATGGCTTGAGAACTGTGGCCAAGGACTTACACTGCCTTGGTGCTACTATATGAGAGTCAGGAAAGGAGATGTCATTTGCAAGGAAAACTTCAAGCCTGGAAATCAGAGAATCACGGAATCAGACAGGTTGGAAAAGACCTTTAAGATCATCAATTTCAACCTTTACTCCAGCACTGCCAAAGACATCACTAACCCATGTCACTGAAAGCCTCGTCTACACAGTATGTGAATACTTCCAGGGATGGTGATATGTTAAAACATTAACAACCCCCCACCCCAAACCAGCCCAGAGACAAACTACATCACAGGTTTCTTACAATGCCGACTGTTGTCTCCCAGCAGGGTCCCCTGGGCACATCTGCAGGATCAAGGGGAGGTGGGGTGGCACTGCTGCCATTCCCCATGGACGAGTTAAAGTGGCCAAGCAGCGTCCAGTGTGTGATGTTCTTCACCACGTCCTCTTCAGCCAGCTGCAACAGAGAACCCCCCAGCCGAAACTATCAGGAAAGAGGGGTCCCAGAGGATGTGTTTGGAGAAACCCAAGGCATTGGGTTTCCTCCTCGTCCCTACCAGTTACCGCTTGTCATATAAGCATCTGCTTACGACAGAGTTGCAGTGCTGGCAATAGCACAGAAACCCCTTCCCTTTTGTCAGAAGCAGGGAGGAGCAGCAGCTTTTCCAGACCTAAAGCAGATTGGGGAACCATGAGTTCTGCGAAGCTAGCAGCCTGTTTCCTGCACATGGAGGAGCCAGACCTCCTTCAAGACTACTGTGTGCAGATGGAGCCTCCACCCAGTCCTTCTTCCTCACTTTCTTCATAATTTTTCAAGGCAAAACCCACTCTCATTCCCTCATTCCTCCAATTCTTCTCAGCTTAAACAGAGTTATTTTTTTTATGGATCAGTTAGACATTTATCCTTTCCTCCAGTTATCTGCCTGCAACACGCTACCAGGATAAAGTTGAAGAGAGGAGGGCAGGAGAAGAGGATTATGAACTATATCCTCGGGTTCTGCGTTAATAGAAATCGCAAACGGTGTCAGATGGAGAAAAAACCTCAAATTACTCTCACACACCATGATTATAGAAGGCAATAAACACTCTGTTGTCAGGGCTGTAAAGAGAAGCTGGAGACTTGATGATTCTATGATTCTGTGGTGCTCTGGACACCCCTCTGTTTGGTGAGTCTCCCTGGGCACTGCAGCCGATGCTGGAGAGGACTGGGGATGGGGGAAGCGCCTGCTGCAAAGGGGGTGGTTATGCCTGCTGGCTGCAGGGATGGGCTGCGCTCACCCCCGCCTCTGGAAAACGGTAGTGAATGTCTTACTTTTTCATTGACATCATCCATCAAGGCCAACAGGAATGTGTAGAGGTTCCCAAGGAAGAGCGCGAAGATGCGCCCCAGCTGCCACTTCAGCCCGATGCGGGGATGGTAGTTTTCTAGTGCAGCGATGGTTTCAAACAGCGGAGGGCAAAACATGCCCAGCAAGGACATCACGATTTCAACCTGCGGCATGAGGAAAACGAGATTACCACGAATAGTAACAGCAGCTGCTAACTTACTTTGAGCAGAACAGGGGGTGTCAGACTTCAGGGCTGAGTTGCGTGGCTTGCTCTTGCAGGAGCACTTTTGCTGTTGTCTCAAAGGGATGAGCTCATGAATATTTAGGTTCCTCAGGTCCCTAGTAGTACTGCTTGCATCAGCTCCGAGGTTCTTAGTTTAGCTCCAGAGGAAGCGCAAGGCTTGGCTTGCGTGCAAAAAGAGAATTAGTTGATGCTAATGTTTATTTTTCACATTCAGCACCTTTGCTTTTGCAATAGGCAATTATGGATTGGAATGGAAGCACATCAAGGACTCGGTTTTGCAGTGATAGTGGTATATTGTTCCTCTATATGGTGCAAGATGCTAAGTTATACTGTGGTCAATGAGGTCATTAGCAAGTCAGTGTTAGCTCAGGCATGACTTGCAGGCTCTATGGGGTTTTTACAGCCTCAAAGTGCCTGTTGGCCTGCAAAGGACTGTATCTGTTCAGCTGCTGGCAGGCTCAGACTCACAGGTCTCTTTTTTTTGTGCTTTTCTTTCCAGGAGCAGAAAAGTACCCAGAAATGTGTATATTCTGATCTCAAGTTATCACCAGGGAAGTCTCTTTAATTTGGGAAAAGTTCACTGAAATCACAGAATCCCAGACTGGTTTGGGTTGGAAAGGACCTTAAGATCATCCAGTTCCAACTCCCTGCCATGGGCAGGGACACCTTCCACTAGACTATGTCACCCAAGGCTCTGTCCAGCCTGGCCTTGAACACTGCCAGGAATGAAGCACAAACACATCAAAGCATTTTGTGAGGAAGTTCTGTCTTGCTAATCTTTTCTGAGGGAATTATGAAAATGCATGGCTTTGAATTTAATTTGCCTTTGATATATAAATACATGCTAATGTTGTATACGTTGAAATGAAACCTTTCCATAAGTTGAAACTTCTAAAAATCTTATTCTCACGATTCCAGATGGATGATAAAGATCTGAGTTTAGCTTTATGTCTGATCATGGACATCTCTAACATCCAGAGGACTTTCTAGTACAGCAGAGTTTGTAAGCAGTAATATGTAACTTGAGTTAGATTCTTTAGAAGATGGTCAGAGTTGTAAGTGCTGAAGACCCATTGACTTTTACTGTGATTTATATTAAGGGTATTTTCCCCTCTCTGCAGGAGCTGTTCTCACTGGAAACAACCAGTGAGACCAATGTTCTTCCCAGCTAGAACAAGTACAAAGGTACAAAAGGGGCCTTCTGAGCCTCGGTGGGGAATCCCTCTGCCTTGGATGCTGTCCTCAAGCTGTGACAATGATTATGTGGGTGTCCAAGAAGAACTACCACAGCAGGAAACCAGAAACACAGCTCCCTTACCTCATTTCTTTCATACCACCCAACATTTTGCATTTTAGAAAACGTCTGGGAGCGTTTCACCACGAAATAAATGAGGTAACCGCTTCCACACAAGCAGCATATGATGAGGACATTGGCCAAAACCCGCAGGAACCTCCTCAGGTGGATGTTCTCATCCTTGTTGCTTTCTTGCTCGTCCACGATAGACTCCTATAAAAACAGGGGTGCTCATAGAATTGGAGTGAGTACCTCACAGCACCAAGCCTAAGGCAACATCGGGTGGTTTTCTATGCTTTGAGATGCAAACCCATGCTATTCTGGCTAGATTGAACTTGGTAATTTATGTTAGATTCAAATGAAGCTTCATACAGGCATCTCTGACTGCAAGACATCAAGTGGCAGACAGCCTGCCATATCCCAGGGGAATGTGGTGGGGGAATTGCACTCTGAAGTGAAACTAATTTTGTCCAATCCTATACAGGGGGTTAGGGTGACCCAGGGCACAGGAGCTGGAACTGCTGTGGTTCAGCATCCTCTTTGCATGGAGAGATGCTGCACAGGTACCCAGATTTCCCCTTAAACCTCTGCCATGGTGGGTGCTGGGAGCATCTCCAGAAGCAGACAGAGAAATGCCACTTAGGGTTACCTTGAAGCTGGTGGTGATGGATGCAAACTTGTTGTCCGCTGTCTCTGGGTTGCCAATGAGGTAGTCCCAGCTGGTGAACATTTTCCAGCTGAAAATGAAGTTGTCATCGTCCCCATCTGCTGTACTTTCATTGGCGTTGCGTGCCATCCTGTGTAAGGACATGGTCAGACAGCGTTTCACAGAGCCAACACGTCCTTCAGCTTTGCAAAGCAGTGATGGTGGCTTTAGATTGCTGATGGATAAGGAAGGAGTGGGGTGACCATTCTTGGGGTCTGGGTGCAACTGCCTGTGCTGTTGGACTTTAGGTTTAAGGAGGACTGAGCAGTGAAACAGAGTATTCAGGGCTATGCAGGTCTTGTGTTAAAAACAGTAACGTAAAAAAACCCTAGCATAAGTGATTAAAGAGGTTGAAGAATGCTTCCACCAGCGTGAAGAAAGTCTATTTACAGTGCTTCTGGGTCCTAGGCTACAGTATAGGATTATGGCTACCTTTGGATAGTTAAACTTACACATTGGTGCTGTCCAATCCACCCACTGCAACACAAAGTTTTAGTAGACTTCAGTAGGTGCACAATGCTGGAACCAGTGGAGTAAGTCATCCAGGGAGAGAAAAAGGATTATTCCTGTTAATCAGCACAAGGGCAGATGTGGCTTCTGCCGTTTCCTCTCTATTATTTGATCCCTGAAATCCTTCTGTAACTCTCCCTAGAGTTCCTAGCACCAGTCCCTCAAGGAATGTGAGACAGCAGATGATGCAGTTCCATGGCAAACGTACAGCAAATCCCCATGTCCCGCTCCAGCCAAAGGCTCAAGAGGCTCTTTCTGCTGCACAGCAATAGGGCCACTTTCAGCAGCGATAGAAATCCATGGGCTTATTCTTCCTTACAAAGGAAGGAAAACCTTTGTATGTGTGTGCCTTCCAGGGCAGTATTTTTGGCTTTGCAGAGCACATCTCAGCATCAAGCAGTGCCTTGGCTGTGTCCTTAGTGCCCTGCGGATGTTGCAGGGGCATCACTGGTGCTCAGGAACAGTGCACCAGGACTGTGGAGGTTGGGGCCTGATTTAAAACTCCACTGATTACTTGGGAGACGCATCAAAAGCAGTCTGGTAGCATTTGGCTCTTTTCTGTACCCCTCGCACCATCTGTGTGACTCGCATTGGCTTTCAGGAATGGTTTTGGGAGGTTTTTTTTTGCATTGAAAGGATGGGGAAAGGAGCCTTTGAAATTTACTGTAAGTAAAATCCTCCTTCATGTACAAAAATGGAAAAAATCCATGTACATGTATAACATCCACCTGTTTGATGGCCCTGTAGTGATGTTGGAGAAAGGGTTAAAGCCATCTAGGGAGGAGGAGGAGGAAGAAGAGGGATGGGGAAGGAGGTGGGAGGGTTCACAGTAATGCACATAGCACATGGCTGAGGCGGGGGCTGCCCAGGTCCACCTAGCCCACCAGAGCCAGGGGTGATGGATGCTGAGGCCAAGTGCATGAAGACAGCAGGCACACAGCCCCCTTTGCCCCACACTCCCCCAGCCATCCCCAAAGGCTGCACCAAGCCATAAGCTGTACCCATGGAGGGGAATCCAGCTGTGAGACACATCTGGGTGCAGAGAGGGCAATCCCAGCTGTACTTACGATCTTATAACAACCATCAGGCTGTAGCCAAATACACTGACTCCAACCATGAAATATGCCATCGGGAGCCTGTATTTTAACCAGCCAATTGTCCTCTGGTTGTTGTAGTAGCCGTAAAAGAGCGCTGAGTATTTGATATAGCCCTGGAGGAAAAGCAAAAGCCAACATTCGTGTAAGCTGTGCAGCTTTCCTTCTTCAGGAAAGGGGTTTCTGGTGAAAACCAAAGATTTAAACAAGGAAAATCAACCTGGAAAAGTTTTTAGTGTCTCATTCTTGACTGTTTTCTGCCCTGTCCCCTTTGAGAGCCATCCTCCTAAGAGCTTATCATCTTAAGAGAGAGGGGAAGAGGGAGAGCACATCAAAGGACCCTGGCTCCAAACTAAAATGCAGGTTTTATCCATCACTGTTTCATCCCTCCTAGAAAAACCTCCTTATTGCTCTTTGTGGCTGTAGCCCACCTGCTTCTCAAAGCCAGTATCAGACCCTCGGATCTTGTAGAAATGCTGTAGCAATGGGGTTTCCCACCATGATATGAAACTTTTCCTTTCAGCCGAGAGGCAGCTGATGCTCGGTACCCTGCAGATTTAGTTCCTTTTACTGGCTCCCACCTGCAGAGCAAATATAGCTAAAAACTGAAATCAAAGCACTGCTTTCATGTGGAAAGCAAAGCTCAGACATGAGCTCTGTTATCCACCGTGTTGTCTCAAGTAGATCTATTTTTTCCTGTACAAACTGCTGGGCATTCAGTGAGTGTGCAGATTCCTAACCTGCATTAGCAATCTCTCCCTATTTTTCTGTCATATCTCATCCAAGTTGATGTGTATCATTGCATATTGTGCTTCTCTGTTTTTCACCTGTTGTCTTTCAGCTCGTAAATTGTGTAGATTAGCCTGGCCATGAAAGTTGAGCAAGCTCCCCTCTGATCAAGCCTTTGGAGAGACCAAAATTGAGACATAACTTGAAGCTTATGTCAGAGGCTGTGTAATGGATCTTTTTTAGAGACACTGAATACTTTAAATGGGGAGGGACCTCTGGAGGTCATCTAGTCAAGCCTCCTGCTCAAAGCAAAGCCAACTTCAAAACGAAGTTCTATGGCTCAGGGCCATGTCCAGCTGAGTCTTGAAAAGCTCCAAGGATGGAGATCCCACAGTCTTTCTGGGCCTCTCTTCCAGTGTTTGACCACCTTCATTCAATCAATTAGACCAAGCTCCCCCAAAGCACTCGGTTTTTCATTCCTAACCTAATATAAAGCTTTGGTATCCCTGGGTGCAACATTAGCTGTGTGTTTGCCCTGCACAAAGTGCAGTGCCATACGTATGGTACAACTCTGCAGCCAGTGCTGCTGAGTCACCTGGGGACATACAGCAAGCCTGTGGCTCATAGTGTGTTATGTGGAATGTGCTGGGGAGGTGTAATGAAAAAATCCTCCTAAAGTGTAAAGATAATGTCCTTGGAAGGTGCCAGTGAAGCTTGTTTCTCAGGTTGTAATCGCAAACCTTTGTCTGTTTGATTCATCAAATGGTGGGGACTGAAAAATGAGGTTTTCTGCTCACATCATCCAGTATGTTCTGTAAACTCCATTTGTGAGACACGGTGTCTAGTGTCCAATTGAGATTTATTCCTTTCTGCTCCTTTAGAAATCCATGATGTGACCTCCTTGCTGCCAAAGCATACGTTTCCCTGGCTCCTTTGTCCTGAAATGCATTTTTCAGTATCACAGTATTGACTCTTCATTTTATGCCTGCTCTGAAATAAGTTTCCCCATTGCACTTCTTTGGAGCACTGGAATAAGCAGCTATTAATTTTCAAAGGGCAAGCCTGTGAAGGGCTTCATTTGACATCTTCTGGCTGCTGAGGGTGTACATCATTGCCCCATAGCTGAAAATTGCTTCTCAAGCTTGTCAGATTGCTCCCCGGTGTCAAGCAGCAAGGGAGTGGGTACTGGACCTGTGTGGCAGAGGGGCTCAGAGGGTCAAACCCTTGACGGAATGTAGACGTATGTACCAAGACACAAGCAGGAGACTAGCAGGTCGTGGTAGCCAGCCTTTCATGCTGGTAGGGCCTCATCCAAGAGCAAATTTCCATATTGATAAGTGTATAGTCTATGGTCTCCCAGACAAAATCAGTGGCTGCAGTTCAGCAGCAGTCCAGCACAGGTTTTTCTTTGTTTTGGAGGGGCTTTTTGTTAGTTTGGGGGTTTTTATGGTTTTGGCTTTGTTTTTGACAAACGAGTTTAAATGCTGCTTATTTTTACAGTGTGCTGTTCAAATGAGCTTTTCCTTCAGTGTTATGTTATCCAGAACGTCACCAATTCACCTCTAATTTTGGATTCTGGCAAGTGAGTGAAGGTGCAGAGTAATAGCCAGAAAAATCCTCAGCAGAAAATGGGTGGTGAACAAAGGTCTGGCCCTGTTCAGTATTTGAAGCCTTATTAATAAATCCATTTAAATAATCTCTTACGTTAAAGAATTGAGGGGTATTTTTTAGCTAAGGGAATTGTGGTGAGGTTTATGACAACAGGACTGGGTCTGTAATATGTGGGCCACCACCAACAAGTGTTTAATAAGTATCTCCAGAAGTAGCAGCTTTGAAAGTCAGATCCCAAGGTATTGGCCACAGCAGAATCTCCTCACCCCTGCACACACCTTCTTCTCTTTTGGGCCATCCCCTAAAAACACTTAATCCCTTTGGCCTAAATCTTCAAAGGCAAAGGGTCACTGACTGGGGTGTGTGTGACTTGAGGCTGCAGCCAAGCACTTGTGGGCAGCTAGAAGCTTAGGTTTTCCCTTTGGGTGCAAGTCCTAAACTTTGGTTCCAGCTTCAGGCTCTTATAAATATTTCAGGGGAGCAGGGACGGCAGGGACATGGGGAATGATCCCCTTCCTAAGGCTATGAGCAAGTTCGTAGTGGCTGTTCTGCATACAAAATGAATAAAATTCTACATGATGAAGATGAGATGATGATATCTATTTCTATAGATCTATGTATATTTAAAATATAGCAGAAATATATTTATTGGGTGGTTCTTTCCTCTGAAAAAAGATCTTTTATTGCCTGAGTTCTATGTCTCTATAAGACAACTATGTGAACATGGTTTAAGTGAGTTGCACCAAGTTCATCACTGGGCAATTAACATTGTCACCTGCAATTTTGGCTTCTTGTGCTTCATGAATAAAAATACTGTGTAGTTAAAAGGACATGGGTTTCCTAAATCTGCTTTAAATTCCTTCTGCGTGGAACTGTGTAACGCCACTGGCCTTAGTGGATTTTATTCTGTCCTGTTGCATCTCATTGACCCCAGACAGACACGTTTTGGGTGATGTTAGCCAGTCAGGCTGGGGGAATGGTCGGACTTGATGATCTTAAAGGTCTTTTCCAACCTGGTTGATTCTATGTCCCCTTTGGAGTAAAAGTCCATCTGCTTTGTACCTGCAAACCTGAGAAATACATGTCTCTGTGAGTCTCTCATGTCATGTGTGTCTACACACACGTGACATACACAAGCTAGCACATTTGGGCACAGAAGTGGTTCAAATCCAGATACTGTTTAGGCCAGAAAACTCAGGAGATACACAAATTCTTTTTGTCGCAGAAGGTGTCTTCATCTTCTGGAAGAAATAGGTGCATTGGTGGTTTACCTGGGCTCAAATTCATCCCTAACTAACTTCTGAAGGGTTTCAGGAGGTATTCAACTGATCTCAGATGATTAATGCTCCTGTGCTTACCTCAAAATCCCATAGAACTGAAAAATCCATAGCCGTTGCTTGTTCAGCCCGGGGTACAGTTTTCCTTGGCATGCTCCCGTATGGCATTCCCATCAGGACCTAGTGAACATTAATAACATTGATGCATGTATAGTATGATACATTGTACAGTTTTTGTGGATTTTTTGTTAACGAGACCCTTTGATTTTAATTTTGGTCAGTTTTCCTTTTTGTTGGTTTTAATTTCTTAATTCCAGAACAGCAGTTTGAAATATTTAGAATTAATTTCACCCAAATAACCAGAGGATTTCCCTTTCTCTGCTAACATCAGGTAGTATATTGCCAAGGACCTATATCTCTCAATGAACAGCTCCAGTTTAAACGTCCTTAGCTTAGCAAGAAGTTCTTTGCTTGAACTTCATGGGTGTAATGCAATAAAGGGATTAGCTTTATCTATTTATGCAGGACTCCTCCTTAGAGGGAAGTCAAGAGCAGTGGGTTGAGCTTGCAGTATATCTTATATTGCAGGTCTCAAGGTGAGGTGAAGGGCAGTTAGGTTGGGGAAAAAAGCATATGACAGAATGGTGCAAAGAACAGTTTTCATTGCACAGCCTCTTCTGCTGGCACCACGCAAAGCAGCAAGCCCAGAAGCTATGGAAGGCCAGGTGAGAACATCAAGGGCTATGGAGAGTTGAATATATTTACAAGCAGACTCTAATGCCTGTACCAAAATATCTCAATAATATTCATAGCCTAGAAAGGTCTTAGCATATAATCTATATGCTTTATGCACTTACTTTTTATTATTATGCTTTATGCACTTACTTTTTAGGGCTATCTAATTAATTTCCAAATTATTTGTGATTAAATGTTTATTGCCCAGTGGCTTTCCATATCGTAACAGCTCAGGAGGCAATGAGTAACAGTATGCATACTTAAAAGACAAAAGCTGTTTAGTCTTCTACTGTATGCATAGTTCCTAAAAAATACATTTGTATTGTTCAGTGCTAATGGCTACGTCTCTTCATCCTGAGAGAAGGAAGAGCTTTCAGTTTTGATAGTATGAGCAACCACATTAAGGAGAACAAAAGCCTGGTCCTCGGGAGAGGCTCTGCGCTGCATTTCTGCTTCATAAAAATCTGCATTGAACAGAACAGATGCCACTGCCTGTGGATTGCACAGCCTTTAAAGACTGCACTGAGTAATTTAGCCAGAGCTGTAATGGCTGCATTAAGAAATTCTTCAATAAGTGATCATATGAAGTTGGCGATGAGATGCTTTTCTTTCTCCAAGAACAGCAAGAAATAGGAAAACTAAAAATAAAACTCTGTCTTGCGAATCATCCAAATTAGAAGTACAGAAAAGGGATATTTCCCAAACAAATGTTAGTTGGCAAAGTGCTGAGAAATTGTTTGTTCCTTCCCTTGATAGCTCCTCCTGTGGGGCTGTGCTGTAGCTGCTGCCCTGGGGCTTTGCCCCACAGAGGGTGCAGAAGGAGGTTTCTTAGTCATTTTTAGTCCACAGCCATTTCTTATGGCTCTTATGGACCTGCGTTTGTATCTAGGATTCCTAGGTTGTATTTTTCACTTTAGTTAAAACAAAAACTGGCCTTAAATTAGGGGTTTGAGCCCATGTTTTAGCTGCTGAATAGGCAGGATCTTTGGTAGCCTTTTAGGTCTCCAGAATTCAATCTGACATTTGCTTCTGCGTCAGCAGCAGCCTTGCAAGTTCTCTGTAAATAATCATCCTTATACAATCATCCTTATAAAGCACTACCTGCTGTAAGAAACCTGTTTGTACTATCAATCTCATGTTCATGTGTCCTTAACCCACAACATCATGTTAAGCAAGATATTACTGAAAAGAGAATTAAGCACTTACCTCTGGAATTATAACCAGTCCAAATATTAAACCAAAAAGGACAAGATTCACTCCGTACATCCACCGCAGAAATATGAAGTAGGAAGCGACTGAGGAGCCAAAGTGACCTTAAACCAGAAGACACTTCATGGTTAGGAGTTTAGGAGGGTTAAACTGTCCTCAGCAAGCCCTTTACCCTCAGGTCTCCCCCGTGTGTTGCCCAAGACCCTCCTGACAGCCCCCACCACTGACAGAGACAGCAAAGCCCAGAGCTGCCCAGGGTATGTGCTCCTCATTTGGCACCAGAGATGGGGATGAGGAAGCTGGAGCATGGTTTGGGTGAAGTGAAGCTGGCTTACAAAAGACAGCTACTGCACAGCAAGCAACTTCCACTTACTCTCCACTTCTTTTATCTTCATCTCCCAGGGTATGCACTGAGTTTTGAAATTGTCAAAGTCTCTCTTAAACTTCACCCATTTCTGAAACAAGACAACACTGCAGTGAGCAGAGAGGTGTGAAGAGGGAGGCTGCTTCATCTGCAGGCCTTTCTAATGGCAGGGCTGTGTAGCACTGCTAGGAGAGGGTGTAAAGTCCAAACCAGAAGCTCTGGTCTGGCTCTGATCTTTTGGGCTATTCCAGAAACTACCTTCAATCCAAAAGTCCCCCAACCCCAGGTGTTCGCACTCATTATCTGAGCTTTAACCTTCCCAGGCTTTTGGAAAGCTGCAGTTGTGCTGTGAGTGCTATGATGCAGAACCAACTCTGTTTAAAATACAATTTAATTTGATAATATACTGAGCTCACATCCTTTCTCATCAGACCAGCAGCTAAACTCTCATTGATTTCATCATCTCAGGCCTCGCTCCATTTTTCACTTCTCAATATAATCTCCATGACAACACGCAACTTGGCTACCATCTTCAGTCTTAGAACACAGTCATCATTCTCCCTGTTATCTCCTCATTACCGGGGAAGATGGAATTTTACAGGAGTCCACGGGGCAGTGCAAGCATTTGGCATGGCCTTTCTGTCCTTTAAGGGTACCTTGTCTCAAAGATGAAGGTTTGGGAGATTGCAAACAGAAAGCTGTGGTTTTCCCTGCTCCCACAGGCTCTGCCTTGCTTCAGGGAAAATATCAAGGAGATTCAGATGGGAGGCAAATTCTCCCTGTTGTTTCTGTAATAGTCATAGCTTTGAAGCTGGCTAGTGTTTTTTTGAATGCAGGCAGGAAGTTACTTTGATTTCCTGCTGTTTCCAAATACAGGTTAATAAACTCTACCAAAAAAAGTGCTGAATACATAACCAGGTAGCCAAGCTGTTCCCTGACATCACTGCGGCACTTACCTTTGCCATCATCATCTTATACGCGTACAACTTTTTGCCCTTCCCTTTTCCTAGAGCTCCTTCAAACTTCTCTACAAAAGCTTGTGCCTCCCTAGGTGCAAAATAAATAAGCAGGTTATTGAAACAACAAAGAAGTCATTCGCTTTCCACCTCTCCCCACACCAGTGGGAAAGCAGCTGTGCTCATGCAAGGGTGGATGTCTGATCTCCCTCCACACTCTGTGCTTCAGCTGGGGCTCTGGCTGCTATCTCCTGGTGGTGTTGCTGTGCCATGTAGAGCCTGCAAGCCCATCTAGAGCTAGGTAGCATGTTCCCAGGGCACTCATGTCGATGCAGAGATATGTCCCAACTCTTGTTCCACACTTCTGCCTGGGTGTATACCAAAGCCGCCTGCTCCTCTTGCTCCAGAGCTCTCCTACCCCAGCATCCCTGCTATAACTTCTCTCTCGTGGTGCACTGATCAAGAAGGAAATGACATTGTCTAGTGAAACAAACTCCAAGAGGATGCTGAATCTCCCTCCATGAACACCTCCCTGGATAAATGTCAGCGATGTGCAACTGGCCTAACAGGATAATCTCAGTGCCAGGGAAAGGAGCGTACGCTAGTCAGGATTGAAATCAGGCTGCAAATTGAAATTAGTTTTAGAATAGGATTTCTAAGGGGAATACAGAGAAAAGAACCCAGGTGGATGCTGTTAGAGTATGCTGAGTTTGTGAATAGAATTATATTGTATATTGGTGTTGCTAATACATCACGAGGAGAGATTAAATTTCAGGAGCTGGGAGGTCCTTTGCAATCTTAAGCCTATGTGAAAGACGGGCTTGTGCTTGGTAGAAATAGTTGGCTATTTCAGCCTGTAACCTTGGGAAAATCACCTGCAACTTCATTTGCAAACCTAAAGTGAGATTTCTAAGTCTTGAACATATTGTTTTGCTGCCTTTGTGTTACACATTCCTCACCTGTGCAGTGGGGCTAATAATTTCTTGTCTCAGGGTTGGGTTTGTGCAGTCAAAACAACTAAGGAATGGACAGCACTCTGTGAGCCTTTCTGGAGACCCTTGCACAAGCAATGCATGCTTTGTTCAGGTTCGTTAGTAGGTGGCAGTGATTGCCATGGTTCAGGGATAAGATGAAAGGACGGAACTATGTTATCAAACAGGATCCTAGGCAGAATTTTAGCCAGGATCCTACACCAAAGGGAAAATCTATCAGAAATAATACTGCTTTGCTATTTTTTTTCTTTTTTTGTAGAACTTTGGACTTTCAGGGTCATAAGATTTTATTTGTAACGAGCTCAGGCTTGTAACATGCCCGCGAGATACAAAAGCTGCTTTAAATTGGTTTCCCTGTATAGATCTTTACCCAGATTTTTAGAAGTAATTGGAAGTGTTCAAGGCTTCTGATTTTAATGGAAGATGGAGCAGGTCTTGGCCTTTAGGGTGTAAAAGAGAGAAACAGAGACACGTGGTGGCAGCCAGCCTTCACAGCCCAGTCACTGCAGCTCTGGCAAACAGGGAGCAGAGGGGTATCACCACTCCCCGTGGGGCTGTGCATGCCTCCCAATGCTATTTTGAAAGCTCTCCTGGTCGAAAGGGGGTTTTAACCAATAGAGCTGGGATTTGAATCGTTGCCTCGACATGGGGATGGTTTGTGATGACCCTGTTGTCATGTGGGTTTTGATTTCCCTGGTCTGCCCTGCCCCACTGATCCCACTGGCCTGCACTAAGGGGTCTCTGCAGCTGCCCGAGCTGTTCCCACATTCAGCATGGGCTTGGTGGCAATATTATCTCAGCTCCATAAACCTTTGCAAATAATGCAGCATTTTTTCCAAGCAGCCCCATCTCAGGAGTGTGAAGTAACATGGCACTTTGCTGCTCTGATTTCTGCCTGACAATGGGCATGAATAAGCAAACCAGGGCACAGAGTCTGCTTTAACAAGTAGCCTGGCAGTAGTGAGTCATTTGGTTTTAAATACGAGGGTAGAATGACCTGGCCATGGGTATCAGTTGAACAGATTTGCCTGTTCTTTGGTTACAGAGGCTGAAAATCAAATTCCACATTATAACTCTGATCTGTGAAGCCCAGACAGGCTGGCCAGGCTCTGCCAGTTGCTTTGTCTGAGACTGGGGTGTTACAGGAGCAGCAGCAAATATGCAATATCTAGGAAAGGCAAAGTGCATCTGGCAATCAGCAAAGACCCCAGGGCTGTGGCTCCTGGTGTGAATGGTACCTGAGCACTGAGAGCTTCTTCACCATCCTCCAGGGCTTGTTCCTCATGGTGGAGATCAGCTTTTTCTTTTGCTCCACCTGCTCCATCAGCATGGCAAGCTCTTCCTCGGACGGTGACTCCTCATCAGATGAGTTGGAAGAAGCAGAAGTGCTGGCAGAGACACAAAGGCCACAGAATAGAAAACCTTGCAGGAGTTAGAGGGAAGCTCACTGGCCCCTGGGGATCCCGCTCTGAGGTGCTCACAGTGTCTCACTATCTCCTGGCTCTGTGTGATGCCAACCTGGCCCCTTCTTGCTCAGGGCAAGGCTGCTTCCAGTGAAGAAATGATTGCTCCCCAGCATAACTCACCCAACATTGTGTTTTGGATCACACTTCAGCTACAGAAGCATTGCCTAGGCTACAGTTGGCTCTGGAGAAATGCTTTTGACATGTTCAGAAGGAAGTAGGAGATATGGGGAGAAGCAGAGGGTTGAGACAAGCAAGATTTGGAAGAGGAAGAGCTTGAAAACATGAGAGATCCATTTTAACCTGAATGCTTCCACAGGCCAACCAAGAAAATGTGCCCAGATTTGAGTGGCTTAAGCTGTCCTGTCGAAGAGTGCTTTTCTAGCCCCAGCTATAGGTGCCGGGACTTCACTACGTGTATGGGTCTGATCCTGGCTGAGAAATAACAACAGAAGAGCTTGGAAACAGTTTGTTTGTGTGCCATTTTACACTACTCTTTTCCACTGTTGTACCTCTCTTGGGAGAGCAGTAACTTATTCACAGTCTATGGGTTTTGCAGTTCTGACCCATATGCCACTGGCATGTTGATACCGCTGCCCATTGGACACGAGGCACCATACCCAGGGATTGTTTAATTACCTGTTTTTCCTGTCTTTCTTCTGTTTGTTCTCCCCCTCTTTTCCTTTCTTGTTTGCTTTCTTTTCCTTGTTTTCTGACTCCTTTTGATCTTTGGTAGGAGCCTTTTTGCCTCTCTGCTGGCTTCGTTCCTCTCCTGCCTTTTTTCCACCACTGTTTTTCCTTTGGTAGTTCTTTGTCCTAGCAGCTTCGTTTTCTTGGCTACAATTGTCTTCCTCTTTACTTCTATCTTCTTCTTTGTCTTTCTCTTGCTTTTTCCTTTCAAGTCTGCTTGCTCTGCCAGTTTTCCTGAGGGGTTTTTTCTTGGGTGTCTTGTTCTTTACTTCATCTTCTGCAAAAGATAAAAAAGAAGTACATTGGGAAATCCCATGCTGGCAAAATGAGGATTCATCAGAAAAGCATGGGCAGCCACGTTTGCCTGATGCAAACCCTAGTGAAGCCAAGAAGCAGATGCTTGTTGGCCTCAGTGGGCTTTGCGTTATACCCCATCCAAGAACCATGTCCAACTCTTTGGTTATGGAGCTCCCATTTAAGACAGTATGGCTGATTTTAGCACATCAGTGACTTATATGTGGCCATAAGAAAACTGGAGATCAGTTACCAATGCAAAAGCCCATCCATCAGAGAGCACAGGCACATATCTTCCCAACCTGTAAACGCACCAGAGCAATGGAAACAGAAAGCACAGTTGCTTATACAGTATGAAGTTTGCTTGGTGCAATGTCCTTGAAAGACATTTACTTCTCAAGGCTGGGGATGGAGGTCTTCTTTTTATAGAGAGAAAAGGCATAGCTTAGGAAGGACCCAGTTTTGTTTCACTGAGCTTTGTTTTATATGGGAAGGTCTATATCCGGAGAAAATAAAACCCCAGATAGTCTCTGATGCACGTTCCATTCTTATTGGCATTGCAAGCTAAAACCCTCTTTTGTGCTGAAGTCAGAAGTGCTTCCAGTTTGAAGGATTGAAATGGAGCAAGATTTAATTGTGTGATATTATAGAAAGGGGAAAAACACATCCAAAAAAACCCCTTTTATCACCAAGTACATTTAAATAAATCATAAGTTTCCCACACTCTCTTGGCTTCTAATTTTCCAAAATTTCTGGCTGATGAAAATCAAGTGTTCAAACAAACAGCAAAAAAATTTATCATTTTGGCATTGGTTTATTTCCAGGGTAAGAGAAATCGTAATAGAAGAAGGATATCATGCAGGAGTGGGCTCCAGAGTGAAAACTGAGCAGTCTAAAAGGTGAACAAAACTAGAAGCAAAAAGAGTTTGAGCATTTGCATCTTTGTGAGAAGCTAGAAATTAATAACAAGCAAATAGTTTTGTTAGTAGGTGGTGGTTGTCACACTTGGCACTGGGAACGAGAAGGAGCTTTCAACTCATTCTCAGGAGCCATTAGGTAGGTTTCAGTTACTCTGTAATGGTCCATCTCAGCTGAATTTCAGTTAGTGATCTAGGTCAAAGGACCACCCCTCTTTGGGTAAATGTTCATTTTATGGAGCCAACTATCACAGTTTTCATTTGCAACCTGTCAAATACGAGCTTAAGTTTGGAATAATCATTGGTTACTTTTATTGCTTTGCTCGCAAGTATGGAAAAGGTGGGTATGATTTAAAAACAAAAAATCCAAGTCATTTGCTAATTATTTTCTCAAGTTTTATGGATTGTGCAGACACGGTTGTGAACCATTGTTGCAGTAGCATCTATATTCATATCACCTCTCCAGTGCTGTCACCTCTAAGCTATTTTTCTTTAGTTAGTGCTATAATCCTACCACTTAGCTATTTCTCTTTATTTACCGTACATACAGGGTTAAAGTTGGTTTTAATCCTGTCACTGGCTTTTCCTGATTTTCTTCACAACCATCACTCTGCCTTCCACCCATTTTAATTTTTGTCTTCTCGGGGCCATAATTAATCAAGATATCAGCATTAGTCTAAGCAAGCATTACAGGGGGGGCAAGCAGGACCTTGCTGTGATGCAAAGCACCCTGCATACGATGGTGCTTTATCGCGGTGCCTGGTTTACTAAGGATGACTGCCAAGGGACATGGGCTCTGACAGCCCTCTACTCTAGAGCGTGGATGAAAGGGGACAGACTGTTTAAGGATGATAGTTTACATATCACCATTGCAAGTCAAACCTCAAGGGGAAAACCTGGTTGCTTACTAGTAGCTGATGAAATGGTTCCTGTTGTAGAGCAAGTAACAAGCCACAGAGAAAAAGAAAAGGTGTCACCTCTTGTATTTCAAACAAGATCACATTTTTTAATCTCTACATTACCTTCACTCTCTGTGTCACTTTCCACTTGTCCATCAATCTCTATTCCAGCTGCAAGACAAAGAACAAAGAGTAATTGCATTCGTTACTGGGATTTACACACGTGATGCTTTACGCAGCTAGCCATTAAGTGCCAGCTGGAATTGGCAGAATGTCCCTTATTGATTAGACATTATACTCTTTTCCTACAGTGATGCTCTTCATATTTACTTTAGTTTGGCAGGTTGACAAAAGTTCCATGCATGGACAAACTGAAACTGCATTGAGAGACACAAAATGGTGTGCTCGGAAAGATTTGGCAGCATCAAAATGAAATAGTGATACCAACCATCTTCCATGATGACCTGTAAAGCACATTTCTTTTTCTTCCCCATGACAGCCTCCTGTCTTTTGCACAGACACCGTAGCTGCTATGCTGCACACCCCAATCATATGCAGGTTACTCTCTCTTCCAGTGCCCATGAGCTTGTCTCCTTGGCTTTGCAGACAGATGGGCACATCCAGATGTCAGTGGCTTCTTGCTTCCGAGCCATGTGGGCAGGAGAGGGAAGGAAGGGGTGGGAGAGGCAGGGAAGACCCGGGATCTGTCTCAGCCCACCCAAATGCTTTCTCTTCTTCTCCCTTCTCCCTGTGAAAAAAGTACCCATCGGCATTACGTTGCAGTTCATTATTTAAACATGAAGGAAAGCCCTTTGGTGGATGCATGGTGGTATCGTATGAAACACAGACACAAGTCACGTCTGGTTCTGACATAAGCATGTGGCTGGAGTCTTTGGGAGGATCAATTTTCTTAATGCCATATTCTTTACTGACCTATGTCAATCTGTGTAACCCTGTTAGTCATTCCCCTGCACCTTATTAAACCTCCTAGTTGGTGCCCCTCAGGGAATGGCTGTGGGTCACCTCCTGTCCTCCATGTATGTCTTTTGTAGGGGACTCATGAGCTAATAGATGCAGTAAGGAGTCAGGAGTCAGGACACCAGGATCTCTCTTTCCTTTGCTCCTCTATTCTGTGTGACCTTTGAATCCTCATTGCACTCGCTGGTAAAATAGGATAGGTTTTCCTTCTAGGTGCTCGGAGGCTTAATTAATTAATGTGAGACCCTCATGTGGAAGGTCCTTTAGTACCACAAAGTATTGTATTGCATGCTGCAGCTTGCAGCCTTCTGATGAGTCAACAATAGGTTTGTCTGAGCAATCTCTGGCGTAAAACCTGCAGCACTTGCTCCAGCTGTCGCTTCTTCAGAGAGCTGGTGCATCCCCAGAGCAGGGTTTCTTCTGCAGGCACGCGGGTTGTGCAGGAATGCTTTCCCAACAGGAAACTGACCCTCGTGCCTTCACCAAAATCTGCTGCAGACCCCCAGCTTGCACAGGCATCCCTTGGGGGACCTGGCATGGTCACAGTACACAAAGACTCTTATCCAAGTGCTGACAGGGAGAGTTTTAATTCCCCCCTTCCCTCCCAAAGAGATGAATATTGTGGAGATCAGCTTGAGGCTGCTGCCACCGGCGACTCTTGTGTATGATTCCTGCTCTGGGTCAGGGGCAGCACCCAAGGAAGTGCCAGCCTGAACAGGAGACTCTCTGGTGGTTTTTGCTCACTGAATTCTGGTCCAAAGGCACCTTTCAAGTATTTTAAGTCCAATCCCATGGATTTTTTGATCTGCCTTTGACTTGCCTGAGGTAAATACATAGCACATGGTATATACCCATACATTATTAACAACTCTAAACCTACACACTCATTGCACTGGGTGTTTTCACTGTGTGCTCCCCGCCAGCGAGTCTGACTGGGTCTGAAGACAGTGGCAGTGGTTTTTGAAGGTCTTCTCAGTGTTTCACCTGTAGCCCTATGTGTACATGTGGCAGGTTGAAAAGTTGTTCCAAATGTGATCACTAGGTCATCGCAATTACTGGAGGTTGCTGGAATGGATTTCCTTCAAGCTACTTCAGTTGCCTCAAGCCTCAGCCCCAAGCATCTCTTTCCCAAACAGACTTCATTTTCCTTGTTAAATGAAAGCCAGATTTCTGGAGAAGCATGTGGTAAGAGGCAAAGGGTTGTGGACGCCCATCACCCAGCCATAATACTGTGCTAGGTGCTGGCACTGCTTCTGCCTCATGGCATCCTTCTTCTCCATTAAATCATACTCAGATGCTTTTTGTATCCTCAAGGTATGCTCATGTGAGTGTCTCATTGCCAGGGGAGTGTCCTGCCTTCTACCCTGCCACATGGCCAGTAATTCACCCATCATCTGCACTGGAGCTGGGGCAGCTGCAGGCTCCAGACCTGCTTGTGCCACTTGGCATACCCAGAGGTACCAAGTACATGAAAAATGATGGGCACTGAGACTTCATTTTATTATCAAAATATACAGCCAGGTAATACTCCTGTCCTGCATGTCCTTTGATATTATAATCTGTCCATGGCGATGGTGTGATGCTACATGGCAGTCACAGAGGCCATGGGCACCCTTTGCCCCATGGGGGGATAAGATCACCCCGCACCGTAGGTGATAGCTGAGTGGTCCCCTGGGACCTATTCTATGGAACAGAGCAGGAATGGTAGCTGTTTTATACAGCACTCATGAGGCAACACATTGGTATGGCTGTTTAGTGGCTGAACATACTTGCAGGCAGCTCTGTATGGATGTTTCTTCCCTTCCCTGTGCCTACACTGTCCAGCATAGCAAGTTTGACCATGGCAAAGCCGTGCTCCTGCAGGCTGGGTGGCAGCATTTTACCCTTGCATAGGAAGGAAACATTATTTTTCACACTTCCTACTTCACTGGACTCCATCCCATGGAGGAGTTTGACAATTATTTCCTAATGAGGAAGGTTATTAAAACGGCTGCTCAAGCACTTAAACTTAAGAAGAAATTCCTACGTTACTTTTCAGACTCAGCCTATGGTCCAACAGACCCCTTTGAGTAAGGCTTGCTGCTCCTCTTCCTTTGCCTTAGAGCCTTAGAATACATAAACCCATCCCAGCTGATGCTGTCTTCCTCCCATGGAAGCAAAATTCTCCATGTGCAGCCACACAAGCATGAAGAGAAACCCTGAGGTCTTTGTCCCTCAGGGGACATGACCTTGGAGGGAGAGGCAAAGCCACTGTCACTTGGGAAGCAGACTAGGCCATGCCAGAGGGTGTGATGCAGAATATAGGCTGAGCAAAGGAAACTTCAGGAGTGGGGTTCAGTGCAACAAAGTGGTGTCACACCAGCTGAGACCAGGAAGAAGGGCAGCATGGTGAGGCCAAACCATGGACTTGCCAGCCTTGTTTGCCTTGGGTTTTGGTATGTGCTTAGAGATCTGCGATTTCCCCCCCTCCCCGAATCAGGCTGGTGGGATCTCGCTGTACTTCTGTGCTGGTTTTGCCTGTGTGATACTGTGCTTGCAGTTCATGGCCACTGAATAGTGCTGGTCAAAAAAAGAATGCTTAAAGAATAAAATATATAGTTGTTCGTGTTCACATTGAATTATTCATGGGGAAAAAATGTAAGGTGGGACATTCTACAAAATGCTGTATTTGAAATAAGGAAAACGTACTTCATTTCACGTCCTTTTGACACTCGTCTTTCTTGGGTGGTAGAAGGTGCTTCATTAAAAGAAACACATACAGAAACTTTGCAACAAGCTCCAAGCATGGCAGGCCTCGAGAGCAAGGAGACATCTCGTGCACTGTGAGTGAGGTCACACAAATGAGGTCTCACAAATGAGGACTTTCTGCGTCCGTGTGTGCGCATCAAACAGATGACAGATCCCGAAATAGCTCCGGGTAGGGCTGACCTGAGCCTGCATAGCTGTACAATGGGGAGATGCTGCCATTCCTCAGCACCAAGCATGCTGCTGTCCTCAGCTTACGAGCCTGATTTTCCTAAGAGGATAAAGTGTCTTGCGGGGTTTATGATTTCTTAGGATTATGGATAGGGGGGAATTAATGGATTAATCTTTTACCTCTGAGTTATTCCACACAAGGTATGAATAAGTAATGCACAGCCACAAACCCAGCTATTACTTATGTAAATGTCAGACTTCATACACAGAGTGTGAGCCATTTCTGGAGTTGTAGCACTAATTTTTCCATCCTATACAATTTAGCTTGTTTCTCCTCATTGTGGTGACTAGCACTATATAATTGGACAGGTTTGAGTTTTAACATACAAAGACATCGGATGTCTTATCCACCTCCAAGTGTTAAATACAAAGCAGTTGTGTTATGGGGAGAGGGTAACTGAATCCTGCGAGGATATACAACATGCTTCTAAATGCTTAATGAGCTAGTGTTTCTCCCTTTCTTGCTTTCTGATTAACATAGGGCTTTAGCTAATTAATCCATGGATTACATTTATTCAAGATTTATCTCGTCTAGAATTAATCGTTACTCAAGGAGACTTTTGAGTAATAACAGTAACACCTGACCTGTGTGTGGATATTTTGGTGAGGGCTTAAAACTTGCAACTAGAGCCAACTTCAATGCTGTATCTGAGACAGACATTTAAAAGTCAGAGATCACTTCCCAACACTGACTGCTAAAGAAAACTCATTTTTACCAACAAAACCCCAACACAGTCATGCTTTCTAGGGCCTCTCAGGCATGTTTTGTAAAGCTGGCTCCAGCTCAGCTCTGATCCAGCCTAGCTTTTGGCCACAGCCTAGGGTTAACTTTAAAACAAATAAATAAATCTGACTAAACCATGGAAATCCAGCATGGGCTACATGTTACCCTGGGCAGAGATGAATACAGAGGTCATCCTTGCCCTCATGTAGTCTCTGCAATGCTGTAGGGTTTCTCTGTACTTTGGTCCAAGGGTCTGGAGCGTCCTCTGCCAGGGCAGCATGGGAAGGCTCAGAAAGCAAGGACTCGTCAGCAGTCTTCACTGCAAACATATGGGAAGACAGTTTCATTCATGTCTCTTTTCTTTCATGTCTTTCATGTCTTTCATGTCTTTCATTCATGTATTTTCTTTCTGGAAAAGACATTTCTCAGCTTTTTGCAGTCTCTGAAAAGAATCTTCTGGCTCCCAAACAGAACAGTGGGTCTGGACTACAGTTGGAGGCAGTAAACCAGTGCCAAATACATGCCCTGTGTTGTTCCTGCAGCGTGGACATTAGTTACTTGTAAGGACAATGCAGTCCCACTGGAAGAAACTGCACAAGATTAATCTTGTGTGTTCGGGATGCTGAACTCAGTGCCTTGCCAATGGAAATAACCTTTATCTGAATAATCCCAACCCAAGGTGGGGAGCAGGAGGTCCTCAGAGGCAGAGACATTGCTTTCCTATTACATTCCCACTGTTATTTCTCAGTGTTCTGTCTTTGGCTTTGACTCACCTCATGCCTCAAGGCACAGCAGGGAGAGCAACAAGCTCCATACATGCTGTTAGCCTGTGTTTGAGCTGGAGAACAATTACTGCCAGAGGGCTGTTAATTCAGGTGGCCTGTCAAGAGGAATTACTACAAAACAAGGGAAGGATGTGCACTGGCAGGTCCTGGAGATGTGCCAGCTCAGAGAGGTACCTCTGAGCATCAGATCAGCCATAGGACACAGCTTCTCAGTCTTCCACTGCTTCTTATTGTGTAGAAGCCAGTATTAATTCATTTTGTTTTAAATGTGCTTATACTGCCCAGCTGGGTGAGAATAAAGCACCCCTTTAGTAGCAGCGTTGTGGGAAACACTGCAGTTATGAAGACCCCAGCCTAGGACAAAACACAAGCCAGTGGCTGCCAGCTCACTGCCATCTTCACTGACTCCACATCTCAGTCTAAGCACATGCTTGGTGTCATCCTGGATCCATGTGAACCTGTCCGTGCTCTCCAAACCCAGCGTATAAGTGCTTGTTTGGCAGTGGTGCTGGTCAGATGCTGTGTGTTGCTCCTGTATCATCCCTTGTTGGGGGCAGGCTTTGTGGGCAGGAGGCTCTTGTTCATCCAGAAAAGTTACACCAGCCATGGGTTTGTGCCAAATAACCCTAAAGCTTCAGCTAGCTCATGGACTCAGTGGTGCACAGGACTTTGAGGGGCCTCCCCATAAAGCACTTGCGGTGTCAGAAGGTCCCTGTCTGTGACAGAAGCAAAGAGGTGAGAGGGTGGCTGGAAGTCAGAACTAGGATCTCCATGTAAAATTATCTCAAGGCCACATATATAGTTGATTCACACTGGAAAAAACCCAAACCAACATGCTCTTGTGCCCTTGTTAGACATGTAAAGTTGTATTCATGAAACACTTTGAATGATTATTTTTTTCTTATATTTTTCTGGTAAGTTTTAGTAAAGAATAAAATGCAGCACAAAGCCAGATCATTGTGGTGCACAGAACCCACACAGCATGAGAGCAAGCTAAGACAGAAGCAATTTGTTTGGGGAAGAGAAATGCAATGATTTGGTATCTTAAGGGATTCTGCCAGTGCATTTATATCATGCCACAGTAACCTGCTTCCTCCTTTGCCTTAGCATCATTTAGTCCCTGTGATGAAGAGATACGAATCACAAGTCACACTCCTCTTCTGCTCCTAAGAGAGCAGCACTGCTTGTGTGTAATATGCTCCTAGCGTACTCCCAGCTAGTTGAGATCTGGCCCAGGTCAGGAGTGATGTGCAATCAAAATGTCATTCCAGTATCTGAAGAATATTGAATGTATCTGAAGGATATTGAAATGTCTTCTAGTATCTGAAGGGGGCTACAAGGATGCTGGAGAGGGACTCTTCATCAGGGACTGCAGCGATAGGACAAGGGGTGATGGGTTCAAACTGAAACAGGGGAAGTTCAGGTTAGATCTAAGGCAGAAGTTCTTCCCTGTGAGGGTGCTGAGGCGCTGGCACAGGGTGCCCAGAGAAGCTGTGGCTGCCCCATCCCTGGCAGTGTTCAAGGCCAGGTTGGACGAGGCTTGGAGCAACCTGCTCTAGTGTGAGGTGTCCCTGTCGGTCATTTGCCGAGGTGAGCAGCTCCATAGAGGAGCCTTCAACTCCGGAGCGAGGGCAAACCCCGCGTCCAGGAGCCTCAGTTCTGGGCGGCGAGAGCCTCCGACGGAGCCTCGAATCCCCGCCAGGCCTTGCCCCGGAGCCGCAGCTCCGCTGAGGCGAGCGGGGACTCACCGGGGGCGGCGCTAGGAGCGAGGCACCGCCCGAGCGGGAAAACCCGCCGCGGGGAGCGCGGGAACAGGGCCTGCGGGGCGTTCCAGTCACTTACCACGAGTATCCTCAGGGAAAGCCCCACACTGCGGAGAGCGCGGCTGGAAGGAAGCAAACTCGTTATTCCCCAGCAGGGTGAGGTGATGAGGCTTTCATCCCAGCTGAGCTTGGGAAGGGAGGCATCCTGTGCACGAGGGACGATGCTGCGGTCTGAGGTCAGTAATTCAACATAATAATATCAAATCAATCAATAGAAAAGTATTTAGATATGGAGATAAAGTTATCCGAGTGTGTACAGACCTATTTCAAGCAGCTAAGTGATTCAAATGGCTAAAGCCATGCTACGTAAATGCTTTATGTTAGGCATAGTTTCAGAAACTTGCTGAGTCTGGGTCTCCTATGGCAGCCAAGGCAAGAAATGGTTCCCTGTTGGTTTCTGGTGTAATTCTACTGATGTTGGAAGGATCTATTTTAGAGGCATTGGAGCCCCTTTCTCAGGGAAGGTTCTGAGCTGTCTCTTCAAGTTGTTTTAACCTGTTTTTACGATGTTTCTTTCCTTAAATATACTGCCAATGCACTTGAGTATCAAATCTCAAGGCAACAGGCCAGCATGTCTTGAGCAAATCTTGCTAGATTCTCATTCACAGCAAAGCACTCCAAAATTCAGTGTTGTTTTGTCTCATGAACAGATTAAATACCTAATAAGCCATTTAAAGTATTAAAGCAAAGGAAGAAAATTCCACAGCATGTTATGTGCTTTTCAAGTGTTAGTGATTTCCGTGCTTATTATTGAAAATGATTGTTTATTATTAAATAGTGACTGAGACATTTGTAATGGTAGATAAAGGCCTATCCTTTACCAGTCCAGAGTGTGTTGCAGATATAATTGGCTTAAGAAAAGTTACTGCTTTTATCTGGGCGTTCTCTAAAGTCACTGAGTATCTTCTGATGCATTTATTGCCTTTAGATGATTTTTAAGAGAGCTCCCTTTGTTTAGAGATGTAAGAAGAGGGTAATTTATTACTATTATTAACATTTGTGTGTACATGTATATGTGACCATACATATGTGTGTGTGTATACACATATGTATATATAAATCTTCTTTTGTTCCAATCACAGAGTCATTAAGTTCTGGTAGGGCTGGTGTTCTTCATGTCCAGCATTAAGTGTGTAATGTCAAACATGTCTCTGTGCCTCTTGTAGCATATGGCCAGGACGGAGCACATTTGTGTTTTTTCAAGCTTACAAATATTTCTGTTGAGTTCATTATCATGAGGATTCATTTTCTGAGATGCGTAAATCAGTGTTAATGCTAAAACTGAGCTGGTGTGGTCGAGGTTTTCAGTATCACAATGAAACCCCATTTTCTGTGAAACTTTAAACTGAAAATGGAATGCAGGTGTGTCCAAGGAGCCTTTTCCATCACCTTGGGCTGAGTTACCTGGGACAAACTGTGGTCTTCCAGCAGCTGAAGCAGGCTGGGGTTAGGCTGGCAAAACTGTTTCTGGCAAATACCTAAGAACAGTGATGTTCACTGGGAAGATTAGTCTTAATGTTATTGGTGAGCCCCCACTGTTAAACTTGACTTGTGTGATAGTGTTAACAAGGTGAATTTTAGCCTGATGTTTAGATTTTCTCAAGTACATAGGCACTGGCCAGGTTCTTTGGGTGCTGCTTTGATTGGAGACTTTTATTACAGGAACTTATTTGTTAACTAACTGTTGAGTAAGTTTGAGACCAGGTGAAGTACCTTGCCACCAAGGCCCAAAAGCAAAAGACAGAATGGTAGGTTACTTAAGGAAGGCAAAATACTGTTGATTAAAATATGAACCTTCTATGTGGAGTACAGAATGGATTGTGGGTTTTGTTGTTGCTTTTTCCTCTAACTGCATTAGCCTGTTCCTGGGATGATTTGTTAGCACGTGCTCATTTTCAGTGTTACTACACAGTCACACTTTTAGCTTAATAATGTGCTTTCTGGTTTGTACTTGCTTGCTATGACTGCAGGACTCTTGTCAAAACCAGTATTAACTTGCTTTACCCATTGAAGAGAGAGAAAGAGCAATCTATTTGTATTAAGACCTAAACAACCTGGTCTGAACTTGGCTTGGACCCCATTTTGAGCAAGGGGTTGGACTAGTGTCGTGGTTTGAGCCCAGCCGGTAACTCAGAACCACGCAGCCACTCGCTCGCTCCCCCTCTTCTTCCCACCCCCTGCTCCTGGAGGGATTGGGAGGAGAATGGAAAGAATGTAAATCCCACGGGTTGAGATAAGAGCAGTCCAGTAACTAAGGTATGATACAAAACCACTACTGCTACCACCAATGATAATAATGATGAGGGAAATAACAAGGGGAGAGGATACAATTGCTCACCACCCGCTGACCGATACCCAGCCCGACCCAAGCAGCGATCTGGGCCTTCTGGGTGACTCCCCCCAGTTTCTATCCTGGGCATGACGTGCTGTGGTATGGCATACCCCTTTGGCCAGTTTGGGTCAGGGGCCCTGTCTCTGCTTCCTCCCGGCTTCCTGTGCCCCTCCTCACTGGCAGAGCATGAGACTGAAAAGTCCGTGATGGGAGTAAACATTACTTAGAAACAACTGAAAACATCGCTGTGTTATCAGCTTTGTTCTCACACTAAAGCCCAAACACAGCACTGCACCAGCTACTAGGAAGGAGAAAAAGTAAGTTCCAGCTGAACCCAGGACAACCAGAGACGTCCTGAGGTGTCCCTTCAGCCTGAACGGTCTTATGATTACTGAAAAATATCATGCATTTGTGAGCTAGTGGGAACTGTTCTGTAAGGCAGGAAGGAGGGGCTGTTTAGACTATTTAATCCAGGCTGTATAACCTAAGCCTTTGCTTTGGGCTGGAGTTCTGAATCCCTCCTTTTCTTTGCAAAAAGGATTTTAACGTTCTCTCTATGTGACAGAAGTGCTGATTGTGCCTGCTGTTTCCAATCTGAATGCTACCCCTGGCTCCCCAAGCACCAGACTGTTTGTTTTCTTTGGCTTTATGGTATTTTAAAGAGCTTTCTCTAAACTTCATGCCTTTATGAATACAAAAATGATTTGAAAGGCTTTCCTCTTGACCTGCTAAACACAGAGTCCCTCTGGGGTTTGTCTGAGACTCACGGTTTATCTTGTTAAGTTATGCTATAATAGTTACCACTGTATGCTGTTTTAAGTTACCAGAACACTGCTGCTCATCTGTTTTGTATTTCTATAGGGTAATATAAGCAGATTGTGCCTCTGGAGAAATCTAGCTTTATTCTTGTTTTGCTACAGGGAAACTGAGTCTGAAGGGTGTTAAACTATGAGCTCAACAAAGTCAATGAAGGGCTTCAGCTTTGGTCTTCTCGTTCCCAGATTTGTGCTTTACCCACGTTTATTCTCAGTTCTAACCTCCCATCTTTGTTTCATGAACCTGTCTTTCCCTTAAGATTTGCATGCTGTGGCATGCCTCAGACTATCAGCAGCATGTTGCCTTTACATAGCGTTTCAGCAGGTACATTAGCTGCTCCTTTTGATGCCACGGGTTGAATGAGAACGTGTTCCTCCTGCTAGAGGTTTCTAAGCAGGACTGAATTCCTTCTTTTGTTAAATTGCCATTTCTTAACCCAGAAATTCCGAACACCGCTATTAAGACATTTCCCTGCTGAATAGGCCAGGCTGAGAATGCAAACTTCTTTTGGAAACACCATAGTAGGAGTCTTTGAGCATGACAGAGAGGTATCTGTAGAAGCAATTGAGAGCATCATCTCTTGCCAAGGTCAGGAGGGACACTGTCTGTTCCTACCTCTGTTCTCAACACCTTTTTGGGGACCAGCATCTTCAGCAGCAACAGTGCTGACCCAAAGTAGATATTTTGATTGAGTGAGCTAAAAAAGCAAGTGCCTCAGGCATGTTGTAGCTCTGGGTAAATCCTGGGTGGATCGAGTGCAGGAGGAGATGATGACTAGCTGATGGATCCCTTGTTGTCTTTGGGCAGATGAGGTGTCTGAAGATGTCTGCAGCTCAAACAGTGACCCAGGAGGGCGAACTGCCTCCTTCTCGACCGAGGTTGGCTCTTGAAAGGGGACCCTTGGGGAGGTGTCTGGCAGTTTAAGCACAGACCTGAGCCTGCCCCTGCTGTGGGACTTGCCCATGGACTGTGCAAGCCCTTGTGCCCCTGTGGTCTGAGCTTTACAGCCCCAGCCAGCAGCCAAAACCAGAGAGGGTCCAAAGCTCCTCCACAAGCAGCTGAGGAGATAGGCAGGGGCCTAGAATTTCAGGCAGCATTGAAGGGAAACACACCTCCAGATTTTAGTATTAAATCCCTTTATCATCGTAAGGAATGTAATAATCATTACACAAAGATATCCACTAATCACACAAAAACCCCTAATTCTATGTGCTTATTTGAGCCAAATTATTCTGCTATAATGAACATGATATTGACAAACACATGGATCTGAGAAATGTTTATCATAGATTCTTTAATATTTGCCACTGCTGGCACTGCACCATTCCAGTGGGCTTTCACTTCTGACCCCTGCCTCCCTCCGATGCTGCAAATCATTGTTGTCTCAAGAATTTATATACAACTTCTTGACATCACTGTCAAGTAAAAGGAGGATTCCTGCTGCTTCTCAATGCCTATAGCATTGAGCTGTATGACTGCACTCACGGATAACAACAAAGTGGTAATTTACTGGGGATGAAATGTTGCTACTATAGAAGAAATATAAATTATAAAAATTAGATTGCTCTGTCAAGAAATCCTGAGATTAAAGCACTTATTTGAATATATATATGCAGACCTAATGGGTGCAAGGCTATAAATGCAGAGGAGAAGGAATGATCACAGCAGTAGATTTGTGTAGTTATCAATCTGTAAAAATCAAGCAGGCAAGGCATTTTTAAAGGAAAAAGCAGGATGTCATTAACAGGAGAGTAAGTTTTCAGAGAAGGTAAATGGAAGATAAATGGTGTTACTTACCAGCTAAAAGAAAGATGCTTACACTCTAAACTTCAAACTCCTCTGAAGTTGCTTGGACAGATTTACACCATTTAAAAGCATCTCTGGCTGTCAGAAGGGCCCTCCTTACAGATAAAGTCCATCCTCTTCTTCACAGAGCAGGTTTCATTGCTAGGTTCATCACCAGCAGCAGCTGCCAGGATGGAGTTCAGGCTGCTCCACTCCCTTGAGTTTCTTACTAGCCTGACTCAGTTAGATCCATTTTTAATGCTGCTTCTTGCAATTCTGAGGAACACAAGCAAAGGCATCTGCTTTAAAGAACATTAAACAAACCCTTCTCTTTGGTTTTGTTTGTGCATGGTTTTAGCAGAATGATTTCCCAAACAGAAATTGGAAGAACAAAAACCCATGTGCTGACTAACACAACCCAAAGTTTTAATGCATGTAAGACTGAAGCAGAAAAAGGCCATTATATGTTAAAGCATGAGACAAATGAGTCAAATAACTGCCCCCTCACAAGCAGACAATGGCACTTTTCCATCACAAGCAACTCTACCAGTAACAAATGACAAGTTTTCAATCCCCATGCCAAAAAGGAATGTGTGCCACAAAAGCCCGTGTATCACATCACTGTACTGGAGTGCAGGCAACAATATGCTGGGGCACCTCTTGGCTTTTCAGTGTCCTTTGAAGGAAATAAGCGTATTATGAAGTATTGTGTTCTGTTAATTTGCTCTCAAAAATGTATTCTGTTAGAGTGAAAGCAATCAGTAAGAGCAGCCACAGGAAATTACAGCATCACAAGGAGCACCGTGGTTACCTTCAGAGTGAGCACGAAGCACTCAGTAAAGCATGAACATCAATAGGGACATGTACAATAGTAGGAATGTGAGGATATCTTGGGAGCTGGCCAGAAAGCTCTTGGCATTTTAAATTCTGGATTTCCTAGTGGTGGGACATGTTGTCCTTTTATCTGCATTTATTTATTCCAAAGCAAATTCTGGTACACGTACAGCCAACTCACTGTGATGTGAAATGCTTTGGAAATTCTTCTCAAGACTCACAGAAATGCATAAAAGAGAAGTTATTCTTATGAGTTCTGGAAAATTCCTTTCTCTGTGTATATATATATTTTTGTGTGTGTGTGTAAAAATACCTTTTTCTCATGCGTGTGAAAATAATGTGATTCATATGTATGTATGAGGACCTAAGTCACAGAATCCCAGACTGGTTTGGGTTGGAAAGGACCTTAAGATCATCCAGTTCCAACCCCCTGCCATGGGCAGGGACACCTCACACTAGAGCAGGTTGCTCCAAGCCCCTGTGTCCAACCTGGCCTTGAACACTGCCAGGGATGGGGCAGCCACAGCTTCTCTGGGCACCCTGTGCCAGCGCCTCAGCACCCTCACAGGGAAGAACTTCTGCCTTAGATCTAACCTGAACTTGCCCTGTTTGCGTTTGAACCCATCACCTCTTGTCCTATCGCTACAGTCCCTGATGAAGAGATGCCTAAATGATGCCTAAAAGGTTCAAAGAGTGTAAGTGGGCTTGCTGGCTGAACAGCAGAAACCCATTATTATTCCTATTCAGGGTTGGAAACCTGGTCGTACATGTACCCACAGATATCCACACTGCCTTTCTTTGTTCCTTCTGTGTTTCCCCAGACAACTGTACGTTAGAAATGCTGGCCAGAGCTGGGTTGAACTCAGTTCTGGTTTGAGTGTAGAATAACATTGGTGTTTTTAAGAGGTATCATTAATAAATCACTCTAATATATTCAGGTCCATAGTTCAGCTTGGCCCTTTCATTAATGTTAGGGAAAACTATGGTCAAGCTTCCCAGCCTGAATTTAAACACAAAAAGAATCAGTTCTGTGTATGGGCTGGAAAGCTGAGGGTATTAGCTCTCTATCTAGGCACTGCAATACTTGCATAGTTACAACTATCAATAAATTCACTTCCCAGCACCATATGGAGCAGACAAGTCTCTGTATTCCCCAGAAAGGAGGAAAGCTGAAGACACATTTGCTGTCTTAATGGTGCTTGGGTGCAGGGTGCGGCGCGGGCTGTCTTGGCCCCTGCAGTGAGGATGCTGCAAGCTGGCCACCCAGGATTCACTCTGGGTCATTGCTGTCACGTCTGATGTGGCCTGTGCCTGACTTGTGTCTCCTTTTGAGGCAGTGAGCAGAAATGCACAGCCTTTTCTCTCGGGCTGCATTTTCTTCTGGCTGATGTGTTGAATTTTAACCAAGCTCTCCGGCTCTCTCTCCAGGTTACTGTGAAGAGAGTGTTTGCTGTTTGACTGTTGATGTTGAATTCGTAGAAATGGAATAGCAATAATTACAGTATCCCAAATTTCAAAATACGTGCTGCCCAGCATGCCCTGGGAGGCACATCCTTATTCTCAGTAGAGAAAAACTGAACCTGTGATCATAGTTTGAGTGCATTTAATGCACTTGTGTCTCTTTTCTCAGGAGAGGTTTCCGTGTGGCATTTGCAGGTTAGAGGGAGAAAAGACAAAATTATTGCAAAGACTCCTGCTACATCTTGGTTTTCTTTCTTTCCATCCCCAAAGGTTTGAAAATAATTTAGGAGGTGAAATGATGTAGAAGTTATTCTCTATTGTCTGTATGTTCTTCTATATTAGGCCACAGAAAGATAACATTGCATGTACGTACCCATGTTCATACATGTGCATGGTGCTTTAAAGAAAAAGAAAGAGGCAAAAATGGCATGGTAAGGTATGGATCTTAATGCACACACCTTTTCCACTATGTAATAGTAGTAGTATTATCAATACTTTTCTATTGCTATAATACTTAGAAACCAATTGGGTTGGAAGTGTGCTGTGCTGGGAGCAGAACAAAAAGTCCCTGCCCCAGAGAAGTTCAAGTCTTATTCTACTATGTCTTGCTTGCTTGAAAATCCCTGCCTGGGTTTTCCAGTTCTGCCTTCCTGAGGGAATGGGAGGATGGGGTCAGCCTGGGTGGCTGCGCGTGACACAAAGGACAGGATGGAGTTGTTATACTTGATGCACTGGGAGAGGAGGAGGTGGTTTGGGACCTCTGGGGAAGGTGACAATGATCTCAGTAGCGAAGGTGTGTGAAAATTAGCATCGTGGTTAATGGTCAGGCCTGCTGATCTAAGCTAGAGAAACTAGTTAAAATGAGAGGTAAGATCTCCCAAAAAAATAAAGCTTCTTTCAGCCACCAGCTGTTAACCTGTGCAGTGCATCTTAGTCCATCGCTATGCCTTGGAAAGACTAGATTTCTTTAAAATCCCACTTCATCCTTCTTATCTCAGCGGTATGTCCAATCTAAACTGGTCTGTGAAGCCTGGACAAAGAGGTGCATGTCCACCACCACCAGCAGTTGAGACTGATTTGCACTGGGGCAGGATCTGCAGGGGCACGGGAGGGAGGTTGCAGGCTGCTCTTCAGCAGCACGCAGGTTTCCCACCAGCACTAACTGTATCGGGCCTTTGTCCAGATGCTGAGCTCAGGGCTAAGCTCTGGACTGCTCCTGATTAAACGTCCAAGGTCACGCACAGCAAAAGCAAGCAGTGCAGGTCTTGGAAGACAGCATTGAAGAAAACAACACAATGAATTAAACCTTAGCTCAGAGCAGCTTCCAGTGTCTGAAGGGGGCTACAAGGCTGCTGGAGAGGGACTCTTCATCAGGGACTGTAGCGATAGGACAAGGGGTGATGGGTTCAAACTGAACCAGGGGAAGTTCAGGTTAGATCTAAGGCAGAAGTTCTTCCCTGTGAGGGTGCTGAGGCGCTGGCACAGGGTGCCCAGAGAAGCTGTGGCTGCCCCATCCCTGGCAGTGTTCAAGGCCAGGTTGGATGGGCCTTGGGTGACATGGTCTAGTGTGAGGTGTCCCTGCCCATGGCAGGGGGTTGGAACTGGATGAGCTTTAAGGTCTCTTCCAACACAAACCAGTCTGTGATTCTATTAATGGGGAGAAAATCATTGAAGAAAACCACAATGAATTAAACCTTGGCTCCTGATGGCCTGCGGGGAGCTCTCCCAGCTCAAGGGGCTGCATGCATGATGCTGCATAGGACTGGCAGCCCTTCCCATAGGGAAGGGGACAGCACAGAAGTCACTCTCTCTGCATTATTTTCCTTCCAAACTTGGGTGCCTACAGACCCATCTCCTCTGGTTCTGCCTGTATTCAAGCAGATGAGATCCAAAATTACTCTCTTGGTTATGGCATAAGTATTCATAGAGCAGCAATGTCCCCCTTTGTGCTCGGTATCAGTTGTGCCTACAACTGAGTGGAAAATAAACACCGTCTGCATCAGGTGGAAATGAATGGAAACTGAAAATAATAATAATAATTAAAGAAGGCTATGAAAGCCCAGAAACACATTTGAGAAGCAGTGGTGTGTTTGATATTACACAGCAGTATGTACTGGCCACATCAGCACTGTGTGTACGGCACTTGCTTGTGATAGCCTAGCTTTCCTGGGGTTTTCCATAGGCCTGTAAAGGATATAGGCTTCTTGTTAGCTAACAAAACATGCTGTGTAGTTTAATTAGCTTCCTGGGAAGCGAACATCCCCAGAGATTTAAATGATGAGAAGAGTCATGGATTTAAAAAAATTCTGTGATGACAAAGCACAGTTTTGGCTGGTCTCCCGACTTCCAGTTCCATGGGATTGGTTTTGTCCCTCTTACCAGAACTCTGTGCTGCCTCCCTGTGTCTTATAGTGTGATGAAATCGATGCATTTACCTACAGAGGAGTTTTTTGTTGTAGTTTGTGCGGTTTGTTCCTTTCTTTTTAATCAGCATCCTTGACCCCTGTTAGCAGAAGCCTTCACCTTCCTGCCCCATCACTTTCAATGTCAGTGTCCCAGGAGGAGGCTGCTACCCTGCTGCCTCTGGCACGTCACCCCAGATGCTGCATGCTGATCCTCCTCCATGGGAACCCTGTCCTGAGAATCCCACTCCATCCTTAAACATCTGGCACCAGGTTATGGTTAACTGCTTTTTCAGCAGTTAAACCCCAAGTTGCCTGCCCCAGGAGGCTCAGAAGAAGCAGAGAGCACATCTGTTAACTTGTCTCAGGCTGTGTTGCTGCACCTTTATGGCAATCTGTTTCTTAATTATGAAATGCAGGATTAAATATTCACACACACAGTGCAGGGACCATGGAGCCCAGATAGATGTGTCTGTCCCCATCGTCCTCTTGCTTTTGCGGTTTGTGTCAGAAACCACTCTTCAGTCTTGGATTTTGGGTGTTGCTTCTTGTAATCTGACTGCTGTTTCCAGAGAAAGTGTCAGAAGATGGGTTTTTATCATAGAATCACAGAATGGTTTGGGTTGGAAAGGTCCTTAACATCACCCAGTTCCAACCCCGTACCATGGGCAGGGACACCTCACACTAGACCGTGTCACCCAAGGCTCTGTCCAACCTGGCCTTGAACACTGCCAGGGATGGGGCAGCCACAGCTTCTCTGGGCACCCTGTGCCAGCGCCTCAGCACCCTCACAGGGAAGAACTTCTGCCTTAGATCCAACCTGAACTTCCCCTGTTTCAGTTTGAACCCATCACCCCTTGTCCTATTGCTACAGTCCCTGAAGAAGAGTCCCTCTGCAGCATCCTTGTAGCCCCCTTCAGACACTGGAAGCTGCTCTGAGGTCTCCACGCAGCTTCTCTTCTCCAGGCTGAACAGCCCCAATGTTCTCAGCCTGTCTTCATACGGGAGGTGCTCCAGCCCCTGATCATCCTCGTGGCCTCCTCTGGACTCACTCCAACAGCTCCATGTCCTTCTTATGTTGAGGACACCAGAAGTGTACACAGTGCTGCAAGTGGAGTCTTACTAGAACAGGTGGGCAGAAATCTCTTATCAGTGGTTAAAGGTTTATTTCTTGGGGCATTCACTGTTACAGACACCCGGCTTTGCTTTCATGTTGTTTCTCTTTGAACTAGTTAATACAGAAATGCCTGGTTGCATACCTCAGAAAGAAAGCCGATCTATGGACCACTGAAAAAAGCTGAATATTTTTGTAGAAACCTACATAAATGTGACATAGGATAAAGTTTAGCAATAGTCTCTGTGGGAATGGCAAAAATCCCGATTCTGTGCTATTCCCAGATCATTAAGGGACGACAGATTTTCACAATTGGGTTGCTGTAAATTAATATCTATGAATGGGGAAGTGATAAACAAGCAAAAATCCTGTCAGAGCTCTTCACAGAGGGCTTCCCACTGCAGCCAGCAGCTGAGGACTTTCCACTGAAGAACTTCTCCTGGCAGAGGTCCTAATCTTGACCCTCAGAGAGGCAGTGATCAAACCATTGTGATCCTTGAATACGAGTTTCCTTGTCACATAGGTCATGCAATTATGTTTTCATTAGAAATTAATGCCAAAATTTTTTGACTGAACTCAAGTATCTTCAAGGCTGCCCAGAGAAGTGGTGAATGCTCCATCCCTGGCAATGTTCAAGGCCAGGTTGGACAGAGTCTTGGGTGACATGGTTTGTTGTGAGGGGGTTGGAACTGGATGATCTTAAGGTCCTTTCCAACCCAAACCAGTCTGGGATTCTGTGATTCTCTGATCTCTTGTGAAAAGCTGAGGACTTTGCATGGTTAAGATCCAGCACATTGTGAGCTGCATTGTTCCATCGATCAATGTAGAAAGAAGCTTTCTCCTTCCTTTTAGCCTGAATTGGGCTAGATTAATCTTGCTGTCATTGAACAGGTTTTTTAAACTACCTGATAGATTGGGTCACCTATAAGTATAGGTGGGTTTTTCTTTGTAAGTGTAGGAAGATCCTTACCAAATCAGGTCTAGATAAAGTGCGGGATATGTTTTGCAGACTGAACTACATCCATCTAAAGCTATAAGGGAGATTTACTAGATCACAGATTATTGTTTTCTGAACATTTGCCAATTGATAAAAGTTCTTTGAAATGTGGGTGGATGAGGCAGACATCCTGTTTCACAGTCTCCTTCACTGGTGTGTAACAGGAATGTTTGCAGCTTTGTTTCAGCTTGGGGTGTTCCTTCTCACCTACCCCATCCCTGCCTTTGCTGGCTTTATTAGTGTATTGTTTCCCACCTTCTTTGCAGCTTTGCTGGCCCATCTGAGTAAGGTGCTCAGTGATGGTGTGGAGTGTGACTCTATTCCCCCATACAGAGCATGGTGTGGGGGAACAGGAGGGCTACCCATGGTGTTGGTAGCCTGAGCTGGGTACCTTTGAGGCAGTGAAACAAGCACCTTGCAAGCCCTGGGTTTGCTTTTTAACGTGATCTCTGTGGTTTTGCTAATGATGACCTGGTTTAAGTGGGTACCACTAAGTGACCAAACTACCATGTGAATCGTGTAACATCCCCACAGGAAAGTGGTGCTTTGGGCCGAATTGTGCTGTTAAACCATGGGTTAAAACCAGAGTAGTTATGGAAGAGATAAAAATTTTACCCGCCAGCTATCCTCACATCCTCTTTCATCCTTCTTTCTTATTCTGTGACTTAACACAGGAGATAATCATGTTCTTTTGGAGCCTGTGCTATGGAAGAGGTGGTGAGCTTTTCTATTCCCATGGCATGTGAAAGGAGCCCCCTGCTCTTGCAGGAGGTACAGGACAAACACTGCTTTCACACTGTCGCTTCCTCAGTGCCACTTCGCCCAGGCAAACTCAGTGCTTTAAGCCAGGACTAAGTGGTCAATTGATGCAGAGGACCCTGGAGCAAGCTTGCAAATTAGTCTGCTTAAAAGGTTGTGCTTTACATATTTGAAGATAATTGGGCTATCATAACTAATTCATCGAAGGATGTCGACAGGAAAAGAGCCATCCATCCCCACTTTCTAGCCTTAGATTAAATAGCAGGAAAGCCTGTTTTGGTTTTTCTCCTCGTTTCTGTCCTAATGGATGTGATCACAAAAGATGGATTTATTTTTTTACACTATAAAGGCACGAATGAGGCAATGGACATGAAGAAGAGGCTGACTGTTGTTTACGTGGCCTTGTATGAGGTGCCAAGGGCATCATTTCTATTGCATCCCAGCCTCATTCAGCAATGAGGTAAAAAACCCCCTCATACACAGCTTTTTCTACTGTGAGCAGTGCAGCAATCATATCTGCAGGGAGAAGGCTTCTGTTATTCATACATTGGCTGCATCAAATTGATGACAACACTCTCGTGTACGGACATCTGTCTTGCACAGCTCTGTTTCCATGACAGTAGCCAACAGATGACTGTGCTGTGATGGGGATAATACATACAGAGCACCTTTCCATCCAGAGCACGTTGATACCCACAGTTATTCCCAGAAAATGACTTTCAGATTCCTAACTCTTAGTCCTTCTGTGTGGATCCAGGAATGAATACTGAAGGGGTTTTTTATGATTCCTATAAATCATCATGCTGTAAGAAAGAAGACAATTTTCTTGTCTGTCTTTAATGCCTCTCTAGAGGCAATATTCTAGATCCTTAGATGTGGTACAGGGCCTTCAATACCATGAAAATCAGTGGGAAATGCAAAGAGGAAAGGAAGAACCTCAGGAAGAACCTGAGGTTTCTATGCTGTGAGGGCAAATAAGCAGTTTTGCTAGTAATCATCGGTGTCAGATATAAGATATCAGTGACTTTCTTTTCTGTTTCCTTTTATTCATTCTCTCATGTCCTAACAGGACTGCGTGTTCAGCTACAGGTGCTGGCTGAAATGCAGGTCAACAGTAGCAAACCAGTTTTGTCTTTGCTGGATTAGTGGGCTGACTGATACGCTACAAGTCTTACCCTCTGTCACCCCCTGGTGTATTTAAAAGCAGTCAAGAACAACCCCGTACAAGAGCAAATATAACCTGAAGGAAGGGTTTCTCAGATACCAGGTTCAGCCAAGCAAATTCTGGAGGTGGGAAGATCTCTCCCAATATTGGTTTTCTAGCCTGAAAGCCCCAAATGAGCAGAAATAGATGAGCTGAAGGAAAAAATCGTCCTTGACAGCGCGTAGGTTCAATTCTGAATTTCCTCAGAAAACATCTAGCTGGTAAAAACTGGCCCCTCCAGCTCTCACCTGATCCGTGATGTCTTGGCAGTTGCATGTCCAGCAAGGAAGGTGAAGCTTTCATTTGCTTCTCTTCCCATTTTTCTGGCTATGTTATTCTCTGCCTCACCCCCTCTGTACATACAAACAGGCTTGCACCCCCTCCTAGTCCCATGCCTGCCTGTCCTCCCCTTGCCTTCAAGCCCCATTACACTTTGGACTCCTTAGTTCTTCCTTTCCTATATCTGGCATCTCTTAGAAACATATATATATATTTTAAATACATTAATGTCCCTCAATCTTTGTTGCATATCTCCAGGTTCTGTGCTGTAATGTCTCTGATGTCCTCATATCTTTTCACTTCTAGCTATTCCAATTGATCTGTTTCCTCCTGCTGTTGCTTTTAATATTTATTCTCCCTCTCAGCCTAGCCACTGCTTTTTCAGCTTTAACACCTTTACTTCTTCCAAGCCACGGCTTGTCTGATCTCACTTTACTGTAATTCTGTCCATCATTTTCTCTGTTATCTTCAAAAAACCATATTTTTGCCCCTTTCCTCCATGCCTGGTTTGAGTTACCCTGCCAAGGCTCCTGGCACCTCTTACAGTGTCACTCTGCAGCCATAGCATGAATGGACTTGTGCCCACCATGCTTCTCCCTGATCTCCAAAGCCACCAGGGTGTCTGGCTTGCAAATCCCTTGGGTACCACAACCTGGAAATACATCCTGTATCCTGCTCACACGGGCACGGGCAGCCCCGGCCCAGCTGCATGAGGCTGTGGTTAAGAGGCCTGGAGCTGCATGGGAAAAGGACTTGGGAATTGCTTATCCCTTATAAAATTTCACCAGGAGACCAAAATTCACCTGAAAGGTCCTGCTCCTGAGAGAGTTCCTGTGTCTGTATGTGTGTTTTCCTCCTGTGTGTTGCCAGCAGCAAAGCTGCGCCTTTCCTCAGCCCTGCCACACCAGTCCCCACTTCCTCTCCTTCAGTGGCTAATTCCTAGAAGGAAAGCCTTGCATCTGAACTAGACTTTGAACCAAACCAGTGTCAGTGCTGCTCCTCATGTTTCTCATCCAATGCTGCTCCCCAGCACGTGCTGCAGCCCTTCCCTCCCCTCTCCTGGCATGGAGAGGGCTCCTCCATGGAGATAAAGCCGTGTTGAGAGCCACAGGCTCCCCTGCAGCAGGCATTGTGGTGTGCCCCTCATTTCCTTGCTGGCCCACCCCAAGATGACCCATTGTCTCCCCTATTCTGAGAGCCATTTCTCCTCCCAAGATGCAGAGCCTGCTCATCAAGCCTGAGCAGCTTGACTGCTATTAACCCGATGGGGAGCTGTGCTGATTTCCAGCTCCTATGGAGCTGGCCTATCCTGCTGGCATGTTATTGAAGTGAAGAAAAGAGCAGAAGTGGTTGGCTTTTTCTACTCGGAGCTGCCATAATTTTCTGTAGTGATGGGACATCTCTTTTAATTTCTTTCTTTCTTTTCTTTTGTTGTGTTTGAGGAGTATTTGCCCTAATTAGTGTTAGCTTGAGGAGGAACTACTGTGAATGCTGAAGGTGAATTTGCTCCCCACCAATGCCAGGTTTCGGTGTGGCACAGTTAAGAATTGTGGGGCATCTCTGTCCTTGTGTAGCATTGATGGGAAAGGAATGGGGCTTCACTGGGGACCCAGCCAGCAGCACAGCGGGGTGCTCCCTTGCATGGTTCATCTGGAAGTGCTTCGGGGCAGAATCAGCCTCAGCACTGCTGCAGTGGCCACCCCTTGGGGCAGGCGGGTGAATACCATAGAGTCCCAGACTGGTTTGGGTTGGAAAGGACCTTAACATCATCCAGTTCCAACCCCCTGCCATGGGCAGGGACACCTTCCACTGGACCATGTCGCCCAAGGCTCTGTCCAACCTGGCCTTGAACACTGCCAGGGATGGGGCAGCCACAGCTTCTCTGGGCACCCTGTGCCAGCGCCTCAGCACCCTCACAGGGAAGAACTTCTGCCTTATACCTAACCTGAACTTCCCCTGTTTCAGTTTGAACCCATCACCCCTTGTCTTATCACTATAGTCCTAAAAGAAGAGTCCCTCTCCAGTCACCTCCACTGCAGCCATTGCTCTCCCCATGGACACTGCGGGAGGTGGGGAAAGCTTTCAGTGTGTTTTTAAGCAGTCAGACGCAGGGTGGGTCATGGTTATAGCAGGGTGAGATGAAAGGAAATCAGTCTTTGCATGAACATATGTATTTCTTTAAATAAAGAGCTGGTGTTATGAGAGCACACGGTGCCCTAGGTAGGGAGTGATGGGCTTGTTGCCATGGGAACTACTCTTTCTGCTTGAATAGCAAAATCAATAATTGCCCGAAACACTGTGTGTTTGGAGTTTGGTCCCTTTTTGTCATGTAGGTTTTGCGAGAGGGGATATGATGGATTCTGCAGGAAAACAAAATCTCTATGGATGCTCTGCACTGCTCCCTGTCAGCCTCGGTACCTGCAAAGGGATATGTTAATGCCATACCTTAATTTAAATGGATAAAGCTTTATCCTGCCATGCCAAAGGCCTAATTCTGTAACTCTTGCCTTTATTTTAGGGAAGCAAAGCCTGTGCTCCTAGGAATGGTAACCAATACCAGCAGGGTCAAGGTTGCTGACATACACTGGTTTGGGTTGGAAAGGACCTTAAGATCACCCAGTTCCAACCCCCTGCCATGGGCAGGGACACCTCACACTAGAGCAGGTTGCTCCAAGCCCCTGTGTCCAACCTGGCCTTGAACACTGCCAGGGATGGGGCAGCCACAGCTTCTCTGGGCACCCTGTGCCAGCACCTCAGCACCCTCACAGGGAAGAAAGTGGTGAAGACTATGTAGTCTGACCACAGTGTGAGGAGCACGTGGGCCAAACTGCTGAGTTTGACCCATGTGGTCATGGTAAACACTATAATTTTGAATCCCTTCCTGTGGAGGAATCTCTTTGGGAACTGGTGAGCCAGGCTCTTCCCTTGCAGAGCTCCTCAGATGCATGGGCACTGCTTCCTTGTGTCCTGGGGCCTGCCTGGAAGATAGCATTGCTTGGTCACCATGGTACCAAAACAGGGTGCTGCTCCAAGTACCTCGTGTTTTTCTTTCTTTCTTCCACCCATTACACACTCTGGTCAGCAGTGAGATAATTTGTTTGGTTGATACGCTGGAGGGAAGGGATGCCATCCAGAGGGACCTGGATGCACTTGTGAGGTGGGCCGATGCCAACCTTATGAAGTTTAACCAAGCCAAGTGCAAGGTCCTACACCTGGGTCGGGGCAATCCCAGGCACTGCTACAGGTTGGGCGGAGAAGAGATTCAGAGCAGCCTGAGGAGAAGGACTTGGGGGTGTTGGTTGACAAGAAGCTTAACATGAGCCGGCTTCAGTGTGCGCTTGCAGCCCAGAAAGCCAACCGTATCCTGGGCTGCATCAAAAGAACCGTGAGCAGCAGGTCGAAGGAGGTGATCCTGCCCCTCTACTCTGCTCTCGTGAGACCCCACTTGGAGTACTGCGTACAGTTCTGGTGTCCTCAACATAAAAAGGACATGGAGCTGTTGGAGCGAGTCTAGAGGAGGGCCACGAGGATGATCAGGGGCTGGAGCACCTCCTGTATGAAGACAGGCTGAGAACATTGGGGCTGTTCAGCCTGGAGAAGAGAAGCTGTGTGGAGACCTCAGAGCAGCTTCCAGTATCTGAAGGGGGCCTATAAGGATGCTGGGGAGGGACTCTTCCTTAGGGACTGTAGTGGTAGGGCAAGGGGTGATGGCTTCAAACTTAAACAGGGGAAATTTAGATTAGATATAAGGTAGAAGTTCTTTACAGTGAGGGTGGTGAAGCACTGGAATGGGTTGCCCAGGGAGGTTGTGGATGCTCCATCCCTGGCGGTGTTGAAGGCCAGGTTGGACAGAGCCTTGGGTGACATGGTTTAGTGTGAGGTGTCCCTGCCCATGGCAGGGAGTTGGAACTAGATGATCTTAAGGTCCTTTCCAACCCTTACTATTCTATGATTCTATCATTCTAATTCCCTGTGTTACCGTGCTAGAGGGAATTCATCCCTGGGAATGAAGCTAACGCCTCACTGAGATGAACAGAGGTGATTCATGCTGCTTCCAACTGCTGGGTTCACTTGTTTATAGACTCAAGCTGCTGATGTGACTGCTCAGTTACATCCCAGGTTAGGAGTTAGCTTTTTCTCATCAGGAATTTCCTTTCTGATTATTTCGGGGAGGGGGGGAAGCCTTAAAGAGATCCCTTTAATTTCTGTATATGTTTTGTGTATTTGTGCTAGCAACATGAATAGATGGATACATCGATTTAAATCGATGTAAATATTTGTGCTAAGCAATTTGATGTGTCCGGCAAAATGATTTGATGATGACAGGGTATAGTTGGTGAATATTCCCTCCCTCAGCTGCTTGCAGTAGTGCTGGTCTTCCATACCCAGCATCTTTATAATCTCTGCAGTTTACAAAATACACCAATGACCTGAGAATAAACTAGAGACAACACTTGGAAGAGAACTTGGTTTCTCTCCCTTCCCATCATAACCATTTTGTGTATACTGGGCTTTTTAGGGGTTTTGCTGGGTTGCAATATCTTATACAGGGGCCATTTACAGTCACAAAGTAACTTCTTTTTCTTCCCAAGGGAGAACAGATTTTCTTGTTTATACATTATTTTATCCACAGGGAGTTTGAGTAAGGCAGATTTCAATGCCTGGACTTCCATTAGAGCCTGTAGACACAATCTGACCATTGCACCAGAGCAAACATAGGTTCTAGGATAAGGAGACCACTAACAATGGCACCAAGTAGGTTCCTCACACATTTTCCAAGTGGTTGTTTTCCCAAGGCATGGCCTGGCCATACAAACATCTGATAGGAGCCATCGCTCAATGGTTTAGTGCATTCCAGTCCCACTTTTACCTTACAGACTTAGTGCAGTTTGGTCTGACTGTTCATTTGGCAATTACAACTGTAGGATGCTTCTAGTGAATCTATCAGGTGGTTTTTTCCAACTTCTTAAGTTTGTTAAGCTCAGCCAGTTTTGTCCGTTTGAAGTTTGCTATCTTCAAAGTGTTAAAGGCAGAAGAATGGCCTTGGAATGAGCAGGTAATAGTGGTTTTGACTATGGCATCAAAATACGCCACTCATTTTACAGTGTGGGGGGCAATTCATTAGGCTCCTGAAGTGGCAAAGCTTGTGAATTGGGGTTTAACTTCCAGCAGACTTACAACTGTAAGTAACTTGGGGCAATGATCCATTTGTAACTCAGAGGAAGTTGGGTTCTGATGTGTTGCACAACCTGCTGAAGGCTGGCTCGACTCTGGGTGAGACAAGCTTTTACTTGCCAGGAGCCACCAAAGACCTGAGCTGGTGTAAATCTGTGTCAGGAGAACCTTTTAAAGCCTTAGAAAGCCAGTGATGGCTTTAATTAATCTCTCTTATTCTGGGTTGGCAAAACTGGTCCAGGAATTTGCTTTTTCCAGATGAGTGAATAGAAGAAACCCTTTTCTGGGGGGGTTGTTTTGTTTTTAGCTTACTGGGTTCATTCAGGGGATTATTTCAGACAGAATTTGAGTGTTTCCATTGATTTGTCTTTCCAGTCCCACTCCATGAACATATAATATCCTGTCCCCAGTTTCTTTCTGGTAGTGGCAGAGGTCCTCTGGTGCCCCCTCCAGCGTCTGGCTTCATCATCAGGAGGCCACATCCATTATTTCCCTTTGTCTAACAGCACTGCCAGCTGAAATATCTCTTGTTGCTCTTAGTGATTTAGGCCATTTCTCAAAGACTACTTAAGTTTCCAGACGGTGAATGTTGAATCTCAAATGTGTGGGAGCCTAATTGATTTCTCTTCTTAGGAGAATAGAAAGGTATCGCTCCATCTGAGATGTAGTTCAGTGTAACGCACACAGAATAAACAGGCATTTGGAATTAGGATGCACCAGCCGTGCAAATAGCAAGTCATGATAATTGTTGTTTTAAATAAGATAACACCCTGGGTCTGGAAGAAGCTGGAGGTCTGAAAGTGCAGATCTCCACCTTCCTTCAGTTCCCTGCACCTTCGTGGAGCCAGGAGGATCTTGGCTTTCTCTGGGAGAAAGGACAAGGATAAAATCCACATTGAAGATACTATATCGGGACCTGAGACTCATTCTGATCGTGTCTCACAGCTCACCAGCATCTCTGTGAACCAGGCTGTTTCCTTGCACTTATCCCCCTCCAGAGTATGGGGTTCCTCTTCTCTGTGTGGGAGAAGAGGCAGGATGGAGAGGTTTAGAAATCACAGACTCATTAGGGTTGGGAGGGACCTCTGGACATCATCCAGTCCAACCCCCATTGTGAAAGACAGAGCGAGGAATATTCCTTTTCTGATGTCCTTCTCTACCTTCCCAGCAAGAATAGCTTTCCTTTTTTTTGGGGGACACACACACACACATGTGCTTGTTTCCAGCTTCTTGGGACCCTCTGCAGGCGATTTCTCAGCCTGGTCCATAGTGAAGCCTCACTGGCATGTGCCCCATCCACACTCTTTGGAGAGCATCTTTTTTTGCCATTACAGAAGCTGCAAAGTTTGCCAGAAAAACAAACTCTCTGACACAAGCTGCCATGAAGCAAGCAATGGCCTGTACTTAAACCATATTCCTTCTTGGATAACTGGGAGTAATTGAGGCTTTGATAGATGAACTCTGTTACTCCAGTCAGTCGCTGCCGATCCTTTGCACCTGCTTGAAATTCATAGGAATTCCTGGTATTGAGCCTGTTTGCCATGTGGATGATGAATATGAGCCTGGCTTGCTCTAGAGCACTTTTTCAGTTTCACTTACACTTAATTTTACTGAAGCTCTTCCTTCTCTTTTGTGTTGGTGGTTGGCAAAGAGCCAGTTGCTGGAGCTGGCTTCGTTTTTGGGGCCGTCAGCTTTGATTTTCCTCTTGCACGCTGCGTTCCCAGTGTCCGCACACTGGGAAGCTGTGTTATTCCTTCTAAATCAAGATGATTATTATCTCTGTTACTGAGAGAAGTCGCTACGAAGCTTGCCAGTACATTGCTGTAAATCAGAGAAATTCCCATCTAAATTTCTGCAGGGGATGGAGCTAAGGTAACAAGAGACCTGGGCAGGACAGTCAAGGAAATCAGAGGTATGTTGGCCTGGAAAGTCACCAGTTCAGATAATTCCTTTTATTATAGAACAGCACAGACATAACATACCAATACCTGGTAGATAATAGCATTTTTTTCTTGGATACATGCATCAGAATTGCATATTGCAGCATTTATCAGTATAGAAATGGAATTATGCGTTTGCAGAATGCTCTGCAGTGCTTTGCTCACTACAGTCTTACAGTGGGAAATGGAAAGGAGCCGAGGGGTGATTACTTCATATCTACATGGGATCTTAATGCATGGCTACCTGAATTTGCCATTGTGGTGGGTTGACCCTGGCTGTCACCAGGTGCCCAACAAAGCTGCTCTATCGCTCCCCCTCCTCAGCAGGGGAGACCAAATACAAAGAAAGGCTCATGGGTCAAGATAAGGGCAGTGGTGGGTTCATCTTGGAGCTGGCTGCCATGGGCTCTGTCCAACACAGAGGAAGCTTCTAGCACCTTCTCATAGAAGCCACCCCTATAGCCCCCGCTGCCAACCCAATACAGCTGTATATTTGGGACTGTCTGAACCCTGACATGCCTTTTCATATATAGCAAAACCAGGGTTCAGGCAAAACTGGCAGTATCTTATCAACTTGTTTCCAGTTATTCATATTTTTGCTTACAGAAATAATGCAGAGGAAGTCTAGTGACTCTCCATCACGCAGTAATGCAGTTTAAGGGTAGGAGTTTCCCTAATTTCTACTAACACTATCTGTGAGAAAAAGCTTTGGGGACAGGAGGAATAACTTATATGGGAAGTCATAGTGTACTGTCCCGTGACTCCAAGTCCAAAATGTATTTGCTCTTCTCCAACACATAGACTGTGCTCAATGGCATTTTTCAATTTACTTGATAGATGAAGCAGTGACTTCAGGGAGGGTAGGATATTATCACCCTCTATAAAGTGATAATCTTTCATCTCTTATCACCTTTATAGAGTGCCTCAGCCCCTGCTCACTGGGAGAGCGTGCAGTGAAGCATTTCTATGGACTTGCCCTGTTCTTGCACTCTGCCCTGGGCACTACTTGGAGAAAACACCCATTGGAGCTGTGTCACCTGGGGTCCTACACATTACAACCATTCCTATGTCTCCCCTTTCATCTTCTGACTGAGAAATGTGGGGACAGCTGCTCAAAGTTTGAGTTAGCATTGTATGAAGTCCATAGAACAGGACTTTATACAGCCGCAGGTCTGAGCATCTACTGTTGTGAGCCACCACACTGAATAATTCCCACCGTCAATGGATCTATATCCACTTTAGACTCAGTATTTTTCAGGCAGTTTGGATTATATGTGCAAAGATACAGCACTTCTAGATGGAAAATTCAACAACTCGGATGCAAAGGGGAAATTGGAGCCTGGAGATGCCTGCAGTACACTTCATCTCCAGTGAGCTGTGCATGGTTGCAGCCCTCACTGTTGCTGATCTATAGAATATTTATAGATAGTATAAAGGCTGTAAATTTGGAAAGGTGATAGTTCCAATAATTGGGCCTCTCTTATTTGTTTTGGATGCTGTTCAAAACCTGAGTGCTCTACTTCCTAAGCTAGATTTATTCCTGGCCAGTTTATACTCCTGTTTTCTTGTGCTAAGGGCAGCTCTGTGCTTCTGATCCATTGTGTATTGCCCTTCTCTTTACAAAGGGCAGCGTGTGTCCACTCTCTCCTGTCCCACAGCTAGGACAAACTAAGCTCTTAGCTGGCAATTGTAAAACAGCTCCCTCTTCCCCACTATTCCTAGGATCCAGCAGAGAGGTATCTGATTCACTACAGCATTTAAGTGCACGATTGCGCACTTTTTATCCTTGAATTTCCATTGTTCCTCTCTTCAGGGTTGTCTGGTTTTGCTGACACAATCTTCTTATTGTCCTCTTTGCTAACAATGAGTTCCCACTTTGAAATCTTAGCAGGAAACGTACTTAGGACAAAATGTAATTAATGAAAACCCTAATGAATATGAACAGAAAAATTGAAAAGATTGATCTGAAATCACTTCTGTTGATAATCTTCCTCTGGCCTGATGAAACCTTTGTTCAGCTCAGCTGGTTGCAGTCACTTTAAGCACTTGAAATGTCCTATATTAATTCTCAGTTTGTGTAATAATCCTCTCCTTCTTAAGGAAATGACTGTGTTTACTCTTCTTCCATGTAGTGCTGCACAAAACCCTTTGACGGGTGTCAGCTCTGCTGCCTTTCCCCCTCTAACATGATTGTCCTGGATGGAAACAGGCAACACCATCTCAACTTAAATCTTGGATGGCATCTAGGTTTTCCTGAATCTTTTCAGCCTCTAAACCCCATCCCTGCTTTTAGCAGGCCAAATACTGGGTCCTCCTTCCCTCTAGGAACCCTTTCCCACAGGCTTCAGGTGGAAACACCAAAGGGGTCTTCTTTTTCCCTTGGACATATGGAAATACCAAGCCTTTTGCATTTCAAAGACACTGAGCTTTTCGGTCCAGCAGACCTGTATTTCTAGAAGTTCTCCTTATTTCTCCACATTCTTTATAGGAGATTCCTGTCTGATTCTTTGAAGAGATTAAACTCAGGATTTCTCCATCCCAGTTTATTTCCTACAAGCAGCGTTTTTCTAGTCCCTTCATTGTGTGCCAAACCCAACTTTAACATAGCGTCAACTCTTGTTGGCTCAGTGGCTCCGTCTTCTGCTGTCTGTCAGCTCTCACATCAAGACGCCCATCTCCAAGGTGAAGCAAGCACAGAACCATGTCTTCACTGTTATGCCCAGCCCAACATCTTGGTCTTTGCAGACACTCTGGTTCCTTGGCAGGAGGCTGTCACTAATGACCTGGAATGTTGTCAGCTGAGATTATCATAGAGCACAGCACAGAGCTGGCTGTTTCCCATACCAAGTATCAGAGGGTATAGTCCAGAACCAAACTTCTCAGGTTGAGGGCAGGAAATAAGGGCAATTCAGTGATGACATCAATCATGTCAATAGTGATGAGTAAAACAGAATGTCACAGCTTCTTGGCAAGGCTCCTGGAGCTCAGTAACACCAGTGCTTAAACTAACTTGAGGCTACAGGAGTTGTGAAATATCATTATGTTAATGTTGGAGAGGCAATACCATTAGCTGAAGTCTAGGATGACTTGTTGAATTTGTCAGGTTAGGGCAATTTGCTGAGGTGATTATATTTTGATTCACTATAATTTCAGTTTGGAACATTTAATTTCATGTATTTATTTAAGCCTGTATTGCAATTAAATCTCTTCTCTTGCATATAGATTCCCAGGCTTTTGGAAGAAAGTGGCTGTGCTTTCACGGCTGCCTTGGAAATTGAGATATGCTGGCTGCATTTTCCACAGTGCTTCCATGAGCAAGGACAAAAAATCCTACTTGCAGGATTTTTATCGGGGCGGGTGTCTGCTGAGAACTCCCCAAAAATCCTCTGTGCTCCTCTCAGTGACATTGATCCCTGTTGGATGCCTGGCTCTGTGGTCAGCTCCAGAAACACCACTCTTTGGCACCCTGTGCATAGGGGCATGCCCATGTGTGTACTGCTAGAAGTCAAATTATACTGACCCTAACCTCCTAAACCTGTGGGTAGATGCTGATGTGACACTGGACCTTTGGGGCTGCTGAGCCCGGATCACTTGGGATTTGGATAGGGCATGCTGGCTGCGTCTAGAGACTGGCTCCTGTCCCATTTCTCATTCTCACTTTGGTTCAGGTGGCACTATTGTGGGGTGCTCTTGACAATCAGCAACTTTGGTGCCATTTGGATTTGAAGTGCCTTATGATGCACACAGAGATGGATCTGCTTCAGTCCAAGGAAAGTGTCCTTTCTAGGGCTCTAGCTGCCTCTCATGAAGCAGATGCATCTTGATGATAATGCTGCAGGCTACTGAGAGGGAGGAAAGAAGGGATGGAAGGAGGGAAGAAGGGGGAGGGATAGCTCAGAGCCTTTGCTGTGCCCTCCTGGATGGCAGAGGCATGGTGCTGCGCAGCAGACTGGGCACCCAGTCAGCAACAAGAGCAAGAGCTGGTCCCTCACCATCAGGGAGGCTGTGACAAGGGGAAATTCAGAGCAGAAAGGAGAGCGGATAATGCAGAATGCAAGGCTTAAAGGTTTTTTTCATTTGTTTTTCTCCTTCCCTGGAGCCTCCTGAAATAAAAGCCGGCACTCCTCGGCTTGAAGGAGTGGATGACTGCAGGGCATTGTAAAGCTAAAGCATCTTGTTCTCTTGAAATAGAATTGTGCACAAAGGCAGCTTTGCATTACATCCCTGCCTGGATGCTTTTTAGCACTCCTCCAGTTTAGAAAACTCTTGTAATTGCTTTAAGTCTGTTTTTCCACTGCTCCAGGTCTGGTCTTTGTTTTCAATGGAGTGACGGTGGTTCCTCAAAGCTGCATGCAGTCTTCACCTATAACTCCATTATTTTAGAATCGTGGAATCACAGAATGGTTTGTTTTGGAAAAGACCCTAAGCTCATCCAGTTCCAACCCCCTGCCATGGGCAGGGACACCTTCCACTAGACCATATTGCCCAAGGCTCTGTCCAACCTGACCCTGAACACTGCCAGGGATGGGGCAGCCACAGCTTCTCTGGGCACCCTGTGCCAGCGCCTCAGCACCCTCACAGGGAAGAACTTCTGCCTTAGATCTAACCTGAACTTCCCCTGTTGCAGTTTGAACCCATCACCCCTTGTCCTATCACTACAGTCCCTGATGAAGAGTCCCTCTCCAGCATCCTTGTAGCCCCCTTCAGACACTGGAAGCTGCTCTGAGGTCTCCACGCAGCTTCTCTTCTCCAGGCTGAACAGCCCCAATGTTCTCAGCCTGTCTCTATATGGGAGGTGCTCCAGCCCTTGATCATCCTCGTGGCCTCCTCTGGACTTGCTCCAACAGCTCCATGTCCTTCTTATGTTGGGGACACCAGCACTGCACACAGTGCTCCAAACTGGGTCTCAATTTTGGCACCTGTTGGTCCCTATAATCTGTGGGTTTGGCTCAGGGAACCCTCACTTCCAGCTCCATGGGTAGAGTTTGTTGTCAGTTCAGTCACAGAGATCTCATCCACCTATCTGCTGGAGCCTGTTTGTTACATGGTTACAGCCCTGCTTCTGGTCCTTTTGCCTGCAGAACAGAGTTTTTCTGCCATTAATGTAACTGAATATTCCAGAGTGTGAACTAAGAAGTTACTTTTGCTCTGTGGTTTGCTATAAGTGAAGCTGCAGCTTCAGAGAGCTGCTGAGATCTTTTGACCATTCTTCATAGAGAAGACATTAAAAATAGGAGCTTCATTTTAAAGAACTTTGAATGATTGAATGATCAAATAGCCCTAAATCCTAGTTCCTGATATTTGCCAATGTACTCCTTTGTAGCATCCGCGATGATTTTGCTGCATAGCCCTGGAAAAGGGGAGCTGGTGCCTGCATTCGTGTCCTTCCTGCCCCTGTTGCTTCCCTGGGAAGGTGTGTGTGCTCCCCGCCTGGCTGTGTCCCAGCAAAGGGCAAAGCTCTTGTTTGAAATGGCATCTCCTCTTGTGCTCCTGCCTGGTGTGTGACAAGTTCAGTCCCACACTGACACTTAAGCAGATGCTGGTCTGCCTCCTGGAGAGTGGCTCTTGTCCGGAGTGCTGCGGGGCACTGGTGATGGGAACCCATTGCAAGAGGGCATGAGCTCCTCTGCTGGGAAATGGCTGTGTGTAGGGTCACAGCGGGACGCTTCAGCTCCTCCAGCGCTCCGGCCTTCCCCCGCTCCCTTCCTCAGGAATGGGCATATTTGACTTGAGACCACGTACTCTCTTCTTGTAGAGCTATTGCCAGCAGTATTTGCCTTCAACTTGCTGCATTTATATGGCTATTAGAGAAGTAAAAACTGTTTTGTAGCGCACCCTCCCCCAGCAGCTCCCCTCCTATGGCTGTGTCCATGGGCAACAGGATTAGTTTAGTAAACAGGGTGGGCCTGTTTAGTCTAGAGAAGAGCAGGCTGAGAGGGGATCCCATCAATGCAGATCGGTATCTCAAAGGCAAAGAAATGAAGAAGGTGCCAGACTCTTTCCAGTGGTGCCCGGTGACAGGACAAGGAGCAATGGCCATAAACTAACACACAACAAGTTTCACCTCAACATGAGGAAGAACTTCTTTACACTGAGGGTGTCAGAGCACTGAACAGGCTGCCCGGGGGGGTTGTGGAGTCTCCCTCTCTGGAGACATTCAAACCCGCCTGGACACGTTCCTGTGTGACCTGCTCTGGGTGGCCCTGCCTTGGCAGGGGGTTGGACTGGGTGACCTACAGAGGGCCCTTCCAACCCGGATGATTCTGTGAACATCCACCTGACCACATGCTCTTGGCAGGGATTCTCCTATAAAGAGATGCCTTGAAAGGTGCATGACAAACTCTTCTCTTGTATTGCTCTTTATCCCTTTTTATATCCTTCCAGAAGGAGTCACTCAGAGCCAGTTCTTTATTCTCTTAAGATGTTGGGTGTTTGTGTTGTCTGTCTTAGAAAGTCACTTACCACGGGAGGAACTGTTTCAGTCTCCCCTTAATACATATGCAGACATATAATAGGCACCAAGGAAACCTCTTACCGGCTCTCAGTTGTGCTTAGCTGTAAAGTCCTGTCACCCTTACTTTGCACCCTTACTTTCTTGCTTCTCCTCACAGATTGCTAACTTTTTCAGGTTCCTGAATTTCTTTTCCATGTCTACAGATATAATTTGGTTGGTTCGATCCCCTGACATTGTGCCCTATGAGAGCAAACAAGCATTTCTGAGGTTATTCAGCAACACTTTTTGACACATCTCCCAGCCAGTCTCAGAGAGTCAGCCTCTATCTGCTTTGCAGGTTTTGATCAGGCTATTCATCATGAAGTTATTAGTGCTTTCCAGGTCCTCTTACTTTTCAGTACAGAGTTCTCCACTTCTGATTTTTGCCCGCAGACACGATGCTTTATTGAATCTGTGAGCTCTGACTTGGTTTTTCTACCACTTGTCAAATTTGTGCTCTGATATTTCAGCTTTTGACACTACTTCTCTTGGCAGAATCTAATAGATGCTGCTTGCAGGCTTCTGTATCTGTGGATTTTGCTTAGCTATGTTGCCTTTGCTGAGAAACAGCTTAGAAAAAGTAAATACATTCTTAGTGACAAACCTTTCCCAGTTGACGCTGCATGCATTTTTGAGATGACACTGAAGTTTTGCATATTTACTGGTCAAAAAGGCTGTCTACATTCTAGGAATCGGTTAACCCACCCCTCCAATGGCTAAATGAATTATAAGCAGGTGACACAATTTAATTCAGCATTGACAGGCATTGTAAGGCAGTTGCAGGGACAGCTGAATGAGTCTGATTGCAAGTAACCAGATGTGTTTGCTTTATATGTGGCAGGATAGCTTTATTGTAGTAGCACAGCTAATCAAAACCCAGCCCTCCTCCTGGGTGAAACCTTCATATTTCTGCACTGGTGCATGATGTTCTCTTTATAGACAACCCCAGGTCTCCACAGAGAAGTTTAGTGGGACTTCTGAGTTCATTGCATTGAATTTCTCTTTCAGTATGGATATAACTCGTTTCCACTCATTGTGCATTACACCGACTGCATTTATTGTTTATTGACTCATTGTGGAGCATACCTAAGATTTTGAATCAAACATAGTAATTGTTTGCCTTTTTTTCTCTACAAGGTTGTGAAAAGGGGTTTTTCTCCTGCTGGGAGGGGTGTTCTTTGAAAATCTCTTGAAATTGTGCCTGAAGCTCAGCAGAAGGAACTGACCTGTTCTGGTCCAGAAAGAAGCTCCTTTTCCTTCACTGACTGTGGCGGGGGGGGAGCCCAGGGTTGCTGTTACTAGCCTTGCTTATGTGAATATCCCCAGGCAGATGGAATAAATAATAATAATAATAGTAACAATAATAATAACAGCAGTGATGCTTCCACATCGCTTTGCCATGTCCTGGTAGGTGGCCTTTGCGGGTGGCAGGTTGGTAGGAGTCAGCTGTGGTGCAGAAGAGCTGACACTGATACCTGCTGGTACCCATTGTTGAACTGGGGTGCTGGCTGTCCTCTGCTAGTTCTCCATGGCGTGGGGTCATAGATCAGTGGCTGGGCCTCCACAGGCACTCCTGTCGACAGGGTGGGACATCCAGACATCTCACCTCTACTGCTCATGGTCCTCACACAACTGTCAGCGCTGTCCCAAGCCAAGCACAGCTCAGGGGAGAGGTTTTTAGGGTGGTATTTAAATAACAGAATAACATTAAGGGTACACAATGTCTCAATCTAGTCAGGATTAATGTCTAGACTTTATTAATGATTTCACAACACATGGCAGGAAAACGTGCTTCAGCGGCATATTTTCCATCTGACAGAATAACAAGTCCCTTCAGGAGCACATCAATTGTTTTATCTTGGCTTATCAGTGTAAATCTTCCGTCTGTCCTGTTAACACTGCAGAAAGGAAGCAAGTGAATGAAATTGGCTTATATGTACTGATTCTTCTTTCATTCCTCAGGCCTGAAAAGACTAGATCTTATTTCACTGAGACCAAAGTTTTTGGCAGTATCCAGAATTGAAATAGCTGAATTCATTGCTTGTTTCGAAGTTCCTCCCTGCTTAGCTCCATAGATGTGACACATATGCTTCAAACCTTCGATAATAATCATGTTTACTGCAAACAAGTCAAACATTCAGCAGCAACATGTAAATAAGAGCAGTAGCAGCAGATGTCCAAACAAAACCAGTACCATGCTATCCAAGTTTCAACTTGGCTCCCATTTTAGACAAGCTCTTCACAGAAAAAGGTTATTGCATCTACAAAAGCAATGTTAACAAAGGGACATAAATCTGTCCAGCTCCGATTTTGCCACCTTGGATGCTGCTCTTTGAACTTTGTACTAATTCTTCCAAAGCTTATCATCTTTAAAAGTAGCTTTTAAGTACATTAGCTCAACGTGCATGGTTTTTAACACGACCTTTCTCATTTTCTAATTAGTTTTGTTGCTCAGCTGTTTCCCCATGACTCTCTCAGTTGCAGAGTCCCTCCAGTACGTCTTATTGAAGCTCACTCTAGCTGGAGGCTTTGCTTCCAGGTTTCCAAAGTTTGAACAAAGAGAGTTTTAGAAAAGCTTCAAAATAAAAGTGAAAAATATGCACCCTCTTATAACACGCCACTAAAATACGCATCTGAACTGTCTTGTCAGAACCTGATTTGGGCATCTGTTTTTGCACTAGATATATTTTAGTGATAGCACAGGGCAAACAGTCACGCGGCTTTTCTGATCTTCGAGTTTATATGTGATGTGGTCATAGGATGTGATTTATGAGCATCTCTTATAGGCAGGTGGGGTGACACAAGCCACGCTTCACTGAAGCTGGTTACAAGCAAGGAGGCAGGGAGGCCTGCCAGGAGAAAGTGCAGAATGACTTAGGGAGGAGAAAATCCTAAAGGTGAACGTTTGAGAGCCAAGTCGTGGGAAGCTGCAACTGAAATTTCATTACTGGTTTAGATTGAGTTATTAATAAAAGCAAGGTTGACACTCACCTGTTCTTAAAGTAGCACAAATAGGCTTAGCTGGAGGGCCTTTAGTATTGTTACACTGATTTATATGGAGAGTAAGACTTCATTTCAAGGTCTCTGTACTGTATTGAGGGCAGTATAGTAACTCCATTTATTTGCAGTGTATTTCTCGGTGTAGTACATACAAGGGGGAGTTGTTTTGGCCTTTAGTTCAGATGGATGATTTTGTTTCCCAGCTATTTCACCAAATTCTGTTTACATCCGCTCTTAAAGACATGAGCGGCTCTTGCTATTCCTTTTGCTGGTACTACCCTCATGGTATTCCTCTGAAGCCCTTGGCAAAGCTTTCAGTCCACAATAGGATTGGTTTTGGTTTTTAAATAGGACTACTGAATGTGTGAGACATCAAGGCACTGAGCCTGATTCCAGCTGTGTTTTTTAACATGGGTTTAACTCTCCTGACAAGTAGCTATGTTATTCTTGATTTTGACCTCATTGGAGTAAGGTATAAAGATGACATAAGCTTAAAATCACATCCAAAGTCTTAGTTCTTCTGTTGCATATCCTTACAGACCTTTTACAGTCATGTTCTTATACACAGTCAAATGGATTTGTCATCTATTTGGTTGACTCTTATTCAGCTTCAAAATTTTCCTTAGAAAATACTGTGCAACATAATTTTACCTTTTCAAACACAGCTAAATTTCTAGTCGAGACTGTAACTGTTTGCCTCTATATGGGGGGTGAAAACAGTCAAATGATTGCTGTAGCTCACTGCAGAGCTACTGCCAGAGAAGCTGTCTAGAGGAAGATGCAGAGAAGGACCACAGTCCGCCTGTGACTTTACAGCGACCGTAACTCATGCCCGTTTAGTGTCTCGCTCTTGATTCCAGAGTCACTGCTGCCCCTCAGTGCTGCATTGCTGGCAAAGGCATGCCTTGTGGAAAACACAGACCTTTGATTTAGCAGGACATAAACCCTAGTTCCAACTCAGACCTCTTTACAGCCCACAGAGAAAGGTAGTGTCTTCCCCACTGCGTTTAACCTTATCATCTCTGCTGTATCAGGAAAAGGTCTTGCTGTGAATCCCTGTTTGCTGGGAGGAAACCAGCATCAACGGGGATTCACTGTTGCAGCACAGAGCTCTATTCCCTCCTCTCCTCCACTGGTTTATATCTAAAACATAACAAAAAATAGGATGAATCCGTGCTGTGCAGAACACAGAGCGTGGCAATAAGCTCTCTTTTGCAGAGTACCTCAAGAAAGTTTCCCCTGCAATCATTTTCTATGCAGGTACTGCAGGTATTCACCCCCCTCCTTCCTCTGTCTGTGTGATTGCAGCTGCTGGTTCTGTTGCCTTGGATTTTATTGTTTAAAGGTAGAACAGATGGTGAGATGTCTATTAAATACTAAAGCGTGCAATGCAGGAATCATTAGCACAGCTGAATTGGCTCCTTGTAAGAGTGGGTTTATCCTTTGAAATAGATTAAAGGACTCAGAAGAAATTCACTGCCCCGCTGGGTGCCTGTGGTGGGCTGAATAGATGACATGCCACTCTTGGCCAAAACAACCAGCATCCTTTCCTACAGGAGCACGTTTACGACAGGATTCTGCACCCTCTGAGGCCCTGCCAGCTACTGAGCTGCTTCCTCACTGGTTTTGCATGAACAAATTGATCAGTTACATGATAATACTGTATTTTGTTCTGTTTAACACCACTTTCCAGGAGTCCTTCTGCATAGGTTTAAGTGCTTGAAGTCCTTGGGGCAGGAATTATATTCTCTTTTAAATTTAGAACATGCAGTAGCGAGGTCATTTTGCCCCAGTTTCTTCTCTTGGTCTCTCATTGCTGCAATGCAAATAATTAATCCAAGGACTAGTTGTAAAAAGCCACAAAACCTGCAGCCCTCTGAGTAATTTTGGTTTCAATGGGCTCTGCGGGTTTGGCTCCCTGAAGTATAATAGTCTCACCATCCACCATCTCTGATGCACTGGATCAAAATGTTCTGCAAAGTAAAACTAAGACATTTCCGAAGTACAGGACTGTGCTTTTATCTGAGAAATGTTGACAGAAGGGATCTCATTTAAACAGCAAGATTCCAAATCCTCTATTCTTTTTCTTTCCTTAATATAATCCAGTTTGCTCTAAAGGTATTGAAAATGTCCTTTCCTTGCTTATCAAGTGATACAATGAATACAGCTGGAGAGCCTCACGTTGATGGCACACTGTGTGGAAACGTGTGTTTCTGGTGTTTCACCCTCTGATGGGGGCAAGATGAGATGTCAGACAAGGACCTTTATATCACAGTCCAGCACCTCCCAATTCAAATAGCTCCAAAATTCTTCTTCAAACATGGACTTCACTGAGGGCTCATGTCCAGTCTCTTATTCTTGTGATCATCTCTACTGAAGCATCAGCCAAGGTGTGCTATGTGCCCTGTGTGAACTTGGGAGCATTTCTGTTTGGCCCGAAGCAGTATTTTGCTCTGTGGCTGTTTCAGGAGCTCGCCAGCAGAACGGAGGCTGTGTCTGTCCCCTCTCCCTTCCCTCCACTGCTGACCATTCTTCAGCAACTGCTCTTTGAAAGCTTTGTGGGATTTTTCGGGGTGAATTGGAAAATCTTTATACTGCAGCAGCAACACAGCATGTTTCGTGGTCACAGCAAATGAAATCACATTGCTCCGGGTCACTGGCTCGGCTGTCTCCCAAGGCAAATCTCTGCTGGGCCCATCAAACCCGTGTTAGCCACGCTTTTGTTCCACTAGACAATGGCATGCTTTTGTATGACAATGGAAAGAGAATGAAAAAGCTCCTAAGGCCCTGCCTTACAAATCAAGTGTTTTATAGAAACATAGAGTGTGTGTTTTATAGAAATTTACAATTTGTAGAGAATAATATGGGTGATGGAGAGGGACTCTTCATCAGGGACTGTAGCGATAGAACAAGGGGTGATGGGTTCAAACTGAACCAGGGGAAGTTCAGGTTAGATCTAAGGCAGAAGTTCTTCCCTGTGAGGGTGCTGAGGCGCTGGCACAGGGTGCCCAGAGAAGCTGTGGCTGCCCCATCCCTGGCAGTGTTCGAGGCCAGGTTGGACATAGGGGCTTGGAGCAACCTGCTCTAGTGTGAGGTGTCCCTGCCCATGGCAGGGGGTTGGAACTGGATGATCTTAAGGTCCTTTCAAACCCAAACCAGTCTGGGATTCTATAAGAAAGCAGCACTAGTTAGATTACACACATATATAGCAGTATGTGCTTTTCCTCTACTCGTTATTTTAATTGCCCTAATAATTCACACATCAAAGGGACCGGATTAACCTCCAACTGCAGGCTTGGGTAACACAGTAGACCTTGACGTGGCATGCCAGATCCAAGTATATGTACTTGGAAATCCAAGTATGTCCAAAGGGATATAACATTGACAAGCACTTTGGGCTTTTTAGTTCCCAGCTGAGTGTGTGGCTCTGCAGCCCTCTCCTGATTTCAGTCTGGGTCAAACAAATACAGGCTGTGCTTAGTCTGAAACAGCTGTGATTTGAAGTGCTTTGGATTGACTCTTAGTGAAATGCAGTTGTGCTGTTCAGATCATAGAGCTTGGAGCTGAGCTGTAAATGCAGATTGATTAGTTGACAGCTTCACTTTGCTGTGGATTTGATGAAATTTAGCAAGCAATTCCTAACCCTGCCTTTCCTCACTCCTTTTTGCACATTAAGTTACATTTCTCTCCAAAATGAGGGCTCTCGTTTAATTTTCTCCCTTATATTTCTCCTTGCTGTCCCTCCCATGGCGGGCAGGTCAGGCTGGCTCCCACACGGTCACTTGTGTTGGTTGCTCTAAAGAGAGCACGGGCACAAGCAAAGAGCCTTCACTCCCAGCAACATGTGAGCTCCGTTCCTCATACTTCATACACACGTTAGTAAACCATGTTTTCTGTTGTTCACAGATACAATTTCATCATCAAGGGAGTATATTTGGTGATAAGAAAGTTTTTTTTCTCAGCCTGTGTGCAGAAGATAAAATCCGGTTGGAAATTTATTGGTACAACTCTTCTGGGAGGAGAAAAATGAAAGGAATGAGAAGCAAGTTCTCTTAGTGACCATTCCATGCTTCTAGATCCAACATCCCCAGTTTCACTGTTTGGTTGGCATTGCTTAACAAAGAGTTCTCCAATCGGAAACATGAGCCAAACTCCTCTTGTTCTAAACACATCTACAAGCAGGCAAATTTTAAACAAAACTAGAGCCTAGCAGCACAGATCTTGTTATCAAAGCTCTTGAGAGTCACTGGCAAATATCAGAGGAATAAACTGCATTATCTATTGATGAATGACATCTCTACAGATAGTTCCAGCTGAACAGACTATTTAATTAATTTTCTTTGCAACCAGAAGTCCTTCTCGGCAGTGAAATGAACTTTTTTTTTCCCCTCTCTAAGCTTTTCTTATTAGATTTTAGTTTGGCATTGAGGGCTAACAGAGAGATTCCTGAGATCATCACCATTCTTGGAGGTATAGCTGTGTTCCTGGCCTTGCTGAAGAAGCGAGATGTTAGTGAAGGCTTCCTAGGGCCAGAAAATCAAGTACGTGCAGCCACAGCAGGAACAGTGGCTGCATACAAGCAAGATGCTCTTAGAGGACCCACATAGACCAGGCCACTCTTCTGCATGGGCCATCTTTAGTGCTCGGTAGATGGTGCCAGTAATAAGCCTACGAATAAATGTGTCATGGTGCAGGAAACCCTCTTCGCTGTACCCGTGGTGTGTTGCAGTGCATTTAACCAAGATCTGCTTTCATTGGAAGAATGAAAGGAAGTCAGGCTGGAGGAGAGTTTCCTAGATGCTGTTCTGGCAAGGAAGCCAAGGTTAGCATGGACCTGGCTCAGGCAGCCCTTTCCCCACAAAGTCTGAAGCGTGAGTGGACAAGTGTGTAACAGAGCTGAGGAAAGCACGAGGGCTTCACACAGTCTCTTAGTGGATGACATGAGGATGATCAGGGGCTGGAGGACCTCCCGTATGAAGACAGGCTGAGAACACTGGGGCTGTTCAGCCTGGAGAAGAGAAGCTGCGTGGAGACCTCAGAGCAGCTTCCAGTGTCTGAAGGGGGCTACAAGGATGCTGGAGAGGGACTCTTCATCAGGGACTGCAGCGACAGGACAAGGGGTGATGGGTTCAAACTGAACCAGGGGAAGTTCAGGTTAGATCTAAGGCAGAAGTTGTTCCCTGTGAGGGTGCCAGGGTGCTGGCACAGGGTGCCCAGAGAAGCTGTGGCTGCCCCATCCCTGGCAGTGTTCAAGGCCAGGTTGGACACAGGGGCTTGGAGCAAACTGCTCTAGTGTGAGGTGTTCCTGCCCATGGCAGGGGGTTGGAACTGGATGAGCTTTAAGGTGCCCTCCAACCCAAACCGGTCTGGGATTCTGTGACACCACTTTTTTCATGGTGCTAAAAGTTGCTCTGTCTCTGTAATGTACAGGCAAGGAACCCCAACCTTTCCTGCTCACCCAAGTGAGGGTCTGGGGTGAGGAGCTCTCACCACAGTATCTGGAAGCTGCCTCCCCCAGTTTGGGAGCTGACACTTTATCCCTTTTGTTTTCTCTGGTGAAGGGCAGGCTGCCTGGAGCGGTGCCCAAATACAAGTGTTTAAATCGACTGTGCTTTGGTCATGCTTAAAATCTGTCTGTAAGGGACAAGGGGTTTGGCCCTGTCATTACATCTAGTCATGTTGCTGTCTTCATATTTTGACAGTAAACCATCACTGTGCCTGTCTCCTCTATTTTGCTGCTTTAAATGGAGGAATGATTTAGATCAAGGTACCACTTCTCAATGCTCACCTTTGAAATGTCTCACTGGCATAATATGCTCTAAAACATACCCGGAGTACAAAAATGATAGAAACTTGAAGCATCAGAGGGAGGCAGAGCACAACCAAAAACCTGAATTGAATGGGATGTAGGTCAGATTCAGTCCTGTGAGACTCTTTTGCCCACAATGTGGCCCATAGCTTCTAAAGATGCCTTTTTGTTGTTTACATTTAAGGAGTTTCAATATGGCTTTAACCTAAAGGCTTTCCTTTGGCCTGGAGTAAGCATCTTTTCCCCACACCTCCTGGTCCAGATAACCAATTCACCTACATTTTAATGGGAGAGAGGCTACAAGATTGAAGGAATAGGGTTTTGTTTTGGTTTATCATTTTCTTATCAAAGGCAGCATGTAGCACATCATGGAAATCTAGTTTTAGTCTAAATTCAGGAGGGAGTGAAGCTGTTTGTATTCCTGAATGGCTTTGTCGCCAGGAGGTCTGTATCCTTGCTGACAGCGCATGCCTTTGTCACACACTGCCGTTTCTGAGGAGCCAGCTCTGACAGGAGTAGTTGCTTCTGTACTTGGCAATTCAGTGAGCACCACTTAGTTATTTCGCTCAACATTTGGAAGTTGTGTTTTTCTAATGGAAAATCAAGGGATTTTAAAATCCTAAACAGATCAGCAAACTTGGACATGGAACCCAGGAAACACTAACTAAAAATACACTTGTTCCCACATCCTCATCTACCCTCTGAAACGTAAAGATAGGAGATGCCTCAAGCAAAGACAGGAAATGCCTCAAGCAATTGTATTTTAGTTAATTTAGCCATTTGCAAGTGTCATCTTCTGCTACAGCAAAGTGCATTTAGAAACAATTCTATTTCCTGATGAAGCTTTTGCAAGAGCAGTTTGTAAACCAGCAGCTGAGATTTTTGAGCAAGTACTTGAAAAAGTACTGTCTGTGTTTCCAGATAAAGGAAGGGGAGTTCACAAACGTGGTGATGTAACCTGCACTGATATAAATGTGTATTCTGACCATGAATGAAACCTTGCTTCTATTGTCATCCATCAAAACTCTGCCAAAAACTTTACAGGGCCAGGACTTAAGCCTGGGGTTTATGGTTCTTAAGATTCTTGGATCTGGAAATCCCTGTTACTGCAGGCAGCTGGTGCTGTGAAACTCCTAAACGGGAAGCTAAACCAGTAAGAAAGTTTCTGTGGAGGTGGAAGGGTGTGGAGAAAGTGGTTGGTGATATGAGGCTCTTACCTGTTGTACAGATTGGCTTAACACAAGATAGGGCTTAAAATCCAGCTTGACGGTGCTTGATCTCAGGGCCTGAGTTCAATTAGTCATTAACCTATGGAAAGATACAGTGGTATATAAGAGATTTTGGCTTATCTCTTTGACAGATACTGTTGTGGCTTCATCAAGGATGTATCCTTGTTGCCAGACATGCTGTCCAGTTGACAGTGATCAACCTCTGTGATCACTCCTCTGTGAAAGTGGCTTCCTCAGGAAAAAGTCCATAAGGTGTCTAAAAATGTTTGTGCCTTTACTTTCATCTCTTTGGAATAAGGAGGAAAGTTCTATTCTGCTGCAGTTACACAAAGACCAGCCTCTTACCTTTAAAAAAGCCCTTTAAGCTGGAAGTATTAGTGATTCTTCTGGAGATGCATGGTATTCTAATGTGTAATACATGATATTCTAATGTGTAATGCATGGTATTCTAATGTGTAACTCATGGTATTCTAATGTGTAAATTCACACATCTTCAGGCAAATGAAGGAGATGATTGTTGTAACAGTTAAAATCACAGGCAAGGTCTTTATTTTTACTTTGCACATGTCTTGCATTGCACCACTGGTATTTAAAACGTTTGAAGAGAAGAAGAGAGTCACTTTTGAGGCAGCTGAACATTTCTCTTATGTTTTATCTCAAAATGACAAACCCTGGCAAGGTCAAAGATCATTTGAGTTGGTCTTTTAAATCCAGGATCTTCACATGCACTGTCAGGATCCCATTCCCAGTTATGTGAGGGAGATAGGGAAGATTCACAACCCTCTGGCTGTATTAAAGGGGCGAAGGGGAGCAGCAGATAGAGCAGCCACAGGATCTGGCTGCAATACAGCCCGTGCAGACCAGATTCAGAGATGTTTTCTTTTAATCTGTATCTTTTCATTTGGAAAAAGAAGCTTTATGAACCTAATCAAAAGCTTGTTGGTACCAACAGAAGCCTGTGAAATACCGATAACTGCCCAGTGTACTTGCACTTGTGACACCGGTTTTTCCCACGTTAGCATATTCAGTCCCGTTTTTCTGATCTCTGGGAACTGAGTTTTTCTTCCTCTAACCCTCCATAGCTGCCTTTTGGCTTGGCAGCTCCCACAGGGACACCGCTGAGACAGGCAGGGCACTGGGTTGTTTTCCAAGCCTTGCCTCTGAAAAGTGCCACCCAAGCACCAAATGTTGCTGATGCGGATTCATGACAGCGCAGGCAGGCCAGCGAGGAGAGCGGGAAGCGGTTTGTGTGAAGAGGAGCACAGAGCGTGCAGAAACTCCAGGAGCCTGATGTTGCGTGTCAGGCTCCCCATGGGAGTTCTCCCCACCACAATTGGCTGTCTCTGCCCCTCGCCATCCCTGTCTTTCTCTCAGTGGGAATGTTGCTGGGTGTCTCATAGGAGTATCTGAACATGTTCTACATTGCTCTCAGTAGCATCTGGGAAAAGGCAGTTTGAGTTTTCTGAGGTTTAGATTAGGGATCTTTCTCCTCCTTCACTTTGCACTCTTATACTTTCTTCAGGTTCTCCCCTTTCTCAGGCACTGTGAATGCCCCAGTTTGCTTTAGCTGCTTCCTCAATTTGTCTTTTCCAATATCCTTTGTGGTGCTGTCAGATGAGGAATGATTCTGGACAAGAAGTACACCTGTCTGATGTGTGGAAGGAGCAGTCCTAATTGCGTGTGACACTGCAGCACAGTGTAAGATAATGGCTAGAGGCAGATCTTGTATTGCAGATACATTCATGATCGTGAATCTGCAAGTGCCTGTAATGATGAAGGAAGCAAGCTTCAATGAGAACTGATACTTTTACTCTTTTGGTCAGGAAAGTGATTTACTGGCATGTCAATCATGCCTGCAGCCTCTACCTCTTAGGAATCTGTCCCCAGCTTTCAGGGAGATTTGGGGTGTCTATGGCTGCTATCTGTGCAGTTAGTTTACAGTGTGCGAGGGGGAATGGTTTTAAACTGAAAGAGGGTAGAGATTAGATATTAGGAGGAAATTCTCTACTGTGAGGGTGCTGAGGCGCTGGCACAGGGTGCCCAGAGAAGCTGTGGCTGCCCCATCCCTGGCAGTGTTCAAGGCCAGGTTGGACACAGGGGCTTGGAGCAGCAACCGGGTCCAGTGTGAGGTGTCCCTGCCTGTGGCAGGGGGTTGGAACTGGATGAGCTTTAAGGTCCCTTCCAACCCAAACCATTCTATGATTCTATAATCAATTCCACATCTCCTCAAAACAGACAGTGCTGAACTGAGTTAAAATCACACTCTGACACCAAGTCTCAGACACCAGACCTGATGCATGCCCCATGCTGTTGGTTGAACTAAACCAGTCTGAGTTTTGATTCACCTGAACTCTGTTCAGCCTCAGCTCAGAGACATGCCTGGAAGCTCCCAAGCAACTAGATGGCCTTACCTGAGGAGTTAGAGCTGTGCTGCAGGTACCAGCCCCATGGGCTAGCTTACCCTCACAGGGAAATGGAAGTCTGTGTATTATAGAATCATAGAATAGTTAGGGTTGGAAAGGACCTTAAGATCTCTAGTTCCATTATCATGAACTACAATCCTGGCAAAGGCTGGAAACATTCACAGGTGGGTTAAAGCAGTGATTTCATAGGATGGGCTTGGCAGTAGAATTAAAGGCAATAATTACACCGGCACTTACGGTACTGAAGGAGAAGAGAGGACTGAAGAAATAGAGATGTCAGCTTCAGCCAGTGCAGGATACATGGCCACAGCATCGCTTTAATAGACTATCTGTGGTTGTGCTGTCACTTACCACGGCTCAGATCAACCTAAATGCAGGAACATCTGTCAGATTATACCCAAGAGACACCCTAGGAGAAAAGAGAAATAGACTGTGCCCAAAGGCACAGTGAGAAAGCAGTCTGAGATTATGGTTTTAGGTGGTGGTCTTCAAACATCTCCTCTTCAATTAAAAGGGTGCTGGAGTTAAGACCAGGGCTGGCTCTGGTCAGCATTCAGGTAACAAGTGCTTCCTGTAGATGAAGTATTACCTGGGACTACTACTGGTCCACATGTGTGTTTGCAGCCGTTACTGTGTGCATACAGAGTGTGTAGGTTTGGATAGTTTAACCTGTGTCAGAATTCCCAAAATGCCTTAAAATGCCATTGTGTTACATGGAGAAATATTTCAAACTTGAGTCGGGAGGTGGCTGAGGTTGAGATCAGCCAAACCCACAGCCTTGGCTCTCCATACAATCATGCCTAGGCCTAAAAGAGCAGCTAAACTCATCTTTGCAGCCGTAGCATCTCCTAATCAAGCTTAAGTCATGTGAAAGTTTATTTAGAAGCGAGTTGATGTAAATAAGTTAGAGAGGACAGAAACCAGGCCTCAAGCTGCGCCAGGGGAGGTTTAGGCTGGAGCTGAGGAACAATTCCTTCCCCAGAGGGTGCTCAGGCATTGGAACAGGCTGCCCAGGGCAGTGCTGGAGTCACCGTCCCTGCAAGTGTTCACACCCCGTGTAGATGAGGCCCTCAGTGCCATGGGTTAGTGGTGGCCTTGGCAGTGCTGGGCAGCGGTTGGACTGGATGAGCTTAAAGGTCTTTTCCAACACGGCTGATTCTGTGATTCTGGGATCTACTACTTAGGGAAGGCTCCGGGTGCACTCTGCCATGTCTATGTTGTCGATCTTAAAAATTGCCAGATAAAAAGCAGTGTAACGCAGGTAATGGGATACAGAAGAAAGAAGATGGATTTAAGCTGCGTAGGTTTTTTTTTTCCCCTTCAGTGGATCCTTGGCCCCACTTTTGCTGAAGGCTGCTTGTTCAGCTCATAGGGCACGGCTGTGCTATGCGATAGCCTCTTAACCCCAGTTTCCAAATGCTTCTGGAATGCTTCCTGCTTGGGAAACACTTAGTGCCTTTCAAAGCATTTTGGGATCAATCCTGTCCTCCTCCCCATATCCCAGGCTTGGTAGCACCCTCTGTAAGTGGAGTGGGAAATGGTCAGAAGTGCTGAGAACCAAGCTCAGTGCAGGTCTGTCAAGCACCACAGCTATTATGGATTACAGCTTCCAACATGATTCAATTTGATTTTAAAAGTTGAATTTCTCAGGTTAGAGTTTTACTTGAGCTCCTGACCACTGGTGCCACTCTCTCCCAGTAGTTTATTTGCCTTTTGAGAAGAGGAGAAAATAGACAAGTTTCCCTTCAATGACATTCTGCCTTCCCAAATATCAGTAATAGGATTTAATAGCTTCTTGCCTTGGACTTTGCTGCATTGTTGCATTTAAACTACTGCCACATTTCATGCCCCGGCTGGTTCTGCAGCAGTGATGGATGGAGCATTGCATTTTTATGTACTCTATCTCAGCTACAGATTGTAAATTCTGTGCTATGCTTTTGGGGCAAAAAGCACTTGGTAACGGTTGGTGTGAATCTCTGTATGTGATATCTAGCCGCAGTTGTTACTGGTTTAGGTATTCACCTCACATCGGAGCGCAGAGGTTTAGAAGACAGGCTCAAATAAAACAAAATTAGAAGGAAATCTGCCTGGTTTAAGAGTTTGCATCGCTTAAAGCCTTTTGCATGGAGGTAGGTACATTGGGTTTTTCAGTTCTATAGTCAATCCTATTTCCTGCCGTGGCTCATATGTTTTTCTTTCATGCTGCTCGTTGTAATTCTATTTCTAACTAAAACTGAAAAATAATTAACCCCTTTCTCCCTCCCACTGGATTAAGAAAGGTAATGAGATTGTCATCCAGAAGTTACCTGAAGAGTAGTATTTAAAATAACAAGTTCCAGATATCCAATAACAAGGATATCTGAGGAATATCGTGATACGCTTACAACTGATGGATTTCCTTTGTGAAGCAGAGGTTCACTGCTAGTCTTCCTTGGCAGACAAAAAGCCATCATATCAGAAACAAAAGGTCACTTCAGCATTCCTGGTCAGAGATGCCAGTTTCTTGGCATGTGTATGGACATATTTTGGTGTTTGGTAAGTGACAGCACAACCACAAATAAACTGAATGCAAACACCAAAGCACATTAATATGAATTAATACCAAATAATCTGAAGTAAAGTCATATTATCTTCTAAGCATTTCTGCACCTTGTCAAACCTCTATTAATTTCTCGTTTAACCTCATTAAGAACAAGAGAAAGAATGTTCCTGGCTGAAGAAGAACCACACAGCCAATATTAAAACGTGAAAGGAGGCTCCCTGCAGCTCTCATTATGTGGCCCAGAGACATGTGTGAAGGAGAAATGCCAGCATCATAGGAAAACCGAGGGAAGCCCAGAAGCAGACACTGTTTCCCAGTGAGCTGGTGCTTGCTGCTGTGTTCACAGCACTCCAGACAGCAGCCTCTGGCATCTCTGGTAAACCTGGTGCAGTTCCTGGGGTTACTGTGTTTAAAAGATGCATTCAAAACATCTTTCTTCCTCCAAGCCTCCACATAAAGCCAAAGAGTGGTTGTGCTTGGTGTTGTGTATGTAAAAAACATCCTTGCGATGCCATGGGAGGTCTTTCCACCTTTAAAACCATGAATTGCAATCTAAATAGATGAGTGGCAGAGGTGTAGTAAAAGGAGGGTTCCCATCTGCAGAAGCAGAGCCTGTGCAGAGCACAAATGAACTGTACAAAACCTCAGGGGAAGCCAAGGAAGCAGTGAAGGGTTGAACCGGACCCTGGGAAGGGTGGTGACAAAACCGTGTCCCTCTTCAGGTGTGCTCCTTGCACTGAATGCACCCACTTGCTTTCAGCTCAAATGAGTTTTGAAGTTCATCAGGCTTCATTCCAGCTTTGTTAGAACTAAAGAAGTAATAATTTTTTCATTATGAATTGAATGAAGTACTTCGATGCTCAAACAACATCTTCAGTTCCAGTTTGGCATCATCAAACAAGATGGGACTGTGGAAATAGAGACCAAATTCAAGCACAGGTTTGAATCTTGGGTGTCTTCTATTGACAGACAGCCTCTCTTGCCCTCTTTCTCTTGTATACAGCCTCAAAGAGGGCTAGCAGGAGAGCAGACCAGCTCACTTGGGGATACAGTATAGCGTGGTGTTTAAGGCAAATCCCCAGCACATGGGGAGGTCTGCTCTGTCCTACCCCTTCATGGATGATGGGAATTGGCCCTGCTCTGGTCACCTGCTTTACCCCTATAGTCTTAGAGACATACAGCAAGTTGGTAGCGACTCTTTCTCTTCTCTTTTTTGGCTGGAGTTTCCCCAGCAATTCTGATTTCAAACCCTTTCCTGAATTGGACAGAAACAAGTGGATAGTTTCTAATTCTTGATTCATCTTTTTTCTTTTCTCGTTGTGGGAGGGGTTTTTTTAAGCAAATACAGCACTTGCAGAATGTTATTGCACTGTTTCAGCCAAATTCTGGGGTTTATTTAGTCTTGCAGTTGATGTGTAACTAGAGAAACAGCTATCTCACATCCCAGGTGGAACTCACCTCCCAGGCAGGAGAGGGAAGAAGTTGTGCACTCCAGAAGTGTGTTAGCTGAGGAGAGGAGTCATACACCTCATGGACTTGGCTTTGCCTGTCCTCTGGCTTGGGGCCCCATATACCACGGCTGGTTTTACACATGCTGCCAGTCCTGCTCTGGAGCTGACTTCCCCATGACAGGAATTAGGTAGAGCTGGGAGAAACGTCCTCCCCAGCAAGTCCTGTCCCAGCAGCAACCGCCAGAGCTGGTGGGCATGTGGGGAGATGACCAAAGGAAAGATTCCTGTTAGCCTGAACTGCTGTGAGAGTAGGAGCATCTCACTACTACAAATGCGGTTGACAAACCTGGTCTCCATAACTGTTTAAGGCAAATCAATTCACTGAATACTCCTAGCTTGCACTATGTCTCAGCATTCTGTACATTTCATTTGGATGGGGTTTTCATTAGACCTCCAGAGGGACAGTTATTTGACAATACTTCAAAAGACAACAGGGAACTTTCTGAAACCCACTTCGATTGTCTCTCTAACTTATTTATATAAAACAGGTTGCCTCTTATGATGAAACTGGGAATAATTTGATTTATACATGTTTCTAACTTCAATTTTCCTATAAGAGGCATGAAACCATTTTATCAGTTATACTTGGTCCACTGCGGTGACATTTCAAGTCTATAAAATCCACTTTTTTATTCTTATCTAACACAGTTCAAGAAATAGTAGAATCTCAGACTGGTTTGAGTTGGAAAGAACCTTAAGATCATCCAGTTCCAACCCCCTGCCATGGGCAGGGACACCTCACACTAGAGCAGGTTGCTCCAAGCCCCTATGTCCAACCCGGCCTTGAACACTGCCAGGGATGGGGCAGCCACAGCTTCTCTGGGCACCCTGTGCCAGCGCCTCAGCACCCTCACAGGGAAGAACTTCTGCCTTAGATCTAACCTGAACTTGCCCTGTTTCAGTTTGAACCCATCACCCCTTGTCCTATCGCTACAGTCCCTGATGAAGAGTCCATCTCCAGCATCCAATTGCTATTTGTTTTATTCTGCCTGAAAACACTTGTTTTGCTATTATTATTGCTTCTTTTTTTATGGCAGAGATTAAAATCTAAAATGTCTATCAGCCTTCTGTTTAGAGCTAGAGGTAACGAAGGGCTGAAATCAAGCAGGATTGCCTTTCAGAGGCGCTGCTTTGTTACACCAGGGCTGTGTTGTCTGGTTTTTTATCTCCCAACCCCCAGATTTTGTGTGTCTGGCAAGTTGGCCATCAGCAAATATGCTGTAAGGGGTATCTAAAATCTGAATTAATACCAAGACAGTGACTGGTTGGGCTAGTGCCCAGTGCTGTCTTATTAGCATGCAGGAGGCCTGCCAAGATGTTAAGAGGAAAAAGCAATGAGAGGGGGATGCTGGAGAGGATGAGGCAGCAGTAGAGTCAGGGAGCTTCTGGCTCTTAAATACGGATGTGAGCTGGAGCTGAGGGCAGAGGATGCTCAGGCATTGGAACAGGCTGCCCAGGGCAGTGCTGGAGTCACCGTCCCTGCAAGTGTTCACACCCCGTGTAGCCGAGGCCCTCAGTGCCATGGGTTAGTGGTGGCCTTGGCAGTGCTGGGCAACGGTTGGACTGGATGAGCTTAAAGGTCTTTTTCCAGCCTAGTTAATTCTTTGATTCTATGGGGCAGACCCTGACAGAGAGGTAGCCCATAGCAAGTGCTTGATCCCTGCTATGGGACCTGCAACCCAGGAGAGCAGCCTGTGGCACGCCATACCCTTTCTCATGATATATGGTGTCCCTGCCCCCCTGAACACTTCCTAGCCCCTCTGTTTCGGTAGGGGAGCTGGAGGAGGCCGTGTAAAGCTTTGTATGGGGGTTACAAACTCAGTGCCTGCAGTGCAAAACCTGCCAGGGTCCTGCGGCACCAGGTATAGTGGCAACACATTACTTGGCCAAACCCCAGTTTTACTGGGAGAGGCCAGTGTGGGGCTCTCCTGTTGTTTATCAGGGTTATTTGGGTTTCTTTTCATTTCAGTTTGGCCCTGTTGGATGGTAAGGCAGTGCTACACAGCATAGCAGAAGGAGCAGGAATAGTGGTTTTAAACAACGGTAGCTGGTGGTAAGCAAAGGAACAGCTGTGGCCAAGAGCATCACCGCCTGTGCCAGCACAGTGTGCTGGCTGCTCATGGGCACAGAAGTACTGTTGGGATACTGGGACGTTTATGAAGTCTGGCAACATAGCTGTCTCCTGTTTCCATTAGGTTTTGGCTGACTGAGTTGGGGAGGAAAGCAGGTTTTGGGAAGGGAAAAACTGGCTGTCAGGTTTCAGGGGCTGGAAGCCTCACCTGCAGGTGCTTGGGTGCAGGCTGTGCCATCAGCTGGGAAAATCGACTGTAAGGGACTGAAATTAAAGAGAAAAAATGAGGTCTTTTCTCTATGAAAACCCACAATGTTGTATCAAATACTGCTCGGACACCTTGCCTTGTGACAGCCCTGCTCTTGAAAAGAGAGGACAGCAAAAACCATAAGCAGAGCCTATAGCGGTCCAGAGATGCACACCAGAGCAGAGATTTGCACAGTGCCATGCGCTGTCATCAAAGCCTCTTAAAAAGCAGGGCAGGCTTTATGTGTCATTTCTCGTCCTCAGAGGTATTTCTACCACTACTTCAAGGCCTGCTTTTAACAACCTGTGGGTTTATAGCTTTGGGAAGGATAGAATAATATCTGAAATGGAATTGGCGAGACCAGGTGGGGCTATGAAACCCGTTCATAATGTACAGAATTGTGTATTTACTCATCTCTTCCCTGGTGCTAAACTGCTGCTCCTTCAAAAGACTCCCTTTCTTACCTCAATTTACACATCATTCCAGCTTGCCTGTGATATTTGGCCGCCTTGGATTTTAATTGCCTTTCTGTGAGTTTGTGAAACAGCGCATTTGTGGTCACAGGTCAGTAGCTGTTATTATTACACTTGCTGATGATAAATGAAAAGTTGCACTTTCTTCCCATTAAGAAGAGAGGTTTCATCTCTTAAAAGCAGTTTTTGCTGCAGCAGATGACAGGAGGCCATTATGCTTTTTATTTTGGGGATGTGCAACAGCCTTGGCTGAATAATGAGTAGGGCAACAGTAAAATTCATCAGCATCCATCATCTACCTACGCCAAAGGTGACATATTATGAGGGTGCTGAGGCGCTGGCACAGGGTGCCCAGAGAAGCTGTGGCTGCCCCATCCCTGGCAGTGTTCAAGGCCAGGTTGGACACAGGGGCTTGGAGCAACCTGCTCTAGTGGAAGGTGTCCCTGCCCGTGGCAGGGGGTTGGAACTGGATGAGCTTTGAGGTCCTTTCCAACCCAAACCATGCTATGATTCTATGACACTGGGAGGCATATGAGCAGCATATCTCATCACAGCTGTATCCGAAATGGCTGTGGTAGCACAACGTGTAGGAACATAGAACTTAAAGGGAAAAAATGAAAAATTAGGGGTGGCATTAGGACATAATATTAGGTGGTGTTAGGGTCATTGAGGGGCGATCTGAAACTGGGTTGTTTGGTAGCTGTGAGGTTTAAAACACCCTTGTTTCGGTGGGCTCTTGAAAACTCAGATCTTTTCAGCTTGGGGAGTGTTCTGCCTGGCAGTTTTCTTGCATTATCTGTAATCCTGGCTTTCCTCACTTGTGCATATTCTTGAGAAGTAGCTGCCATGGTCCTTGAACAGGGAATAATTCCCCAAGAGCTGCAGCTTTATTGCGAAGTACTGCTAAATGCAGTGGTTGTGTCATTAGATTGTGAGAATAGTACCTGCTTCTTCCGGATTTCCTTGTATAAATCGTTCACAGAGTGGAGATACATTGAATTTTAGGTTGTAAGGATAAAAAGAACAGTGCCCATAGAGAACCAGCTGTCTTTATTAACAACATTGCCAAGCAGCGCTACTGTGGGTAACCTAATCTCAGTCTTCCCATCTTCCCATGGATGCTTATGTTAAGAAAACAGAAAGTGGATTTGGATAGGCAGCTGCCTGGAAGAACATGGGTAAGCGTAGAAGCAGTGTGAGTGTGGCAGTGTCTGTAGGCTGGCTTTTCCAGTCACACACCTGCAGAGCTGGAGTTGCCTATGGAGATAGTCCCTGAGCAATGGCAAAACATTGCCAGCACTGCAGTTCCCTGCATGCACACACTGTGCAGCAATGGATTCAGCCCTTTCAGACACTGCAGAAGGCTGAACTGTTACACACACAGAGATTATGGAAATGGTAGAATTCTATTTTTGGACTTTAACCAAGCAGCCCCAAACTGTGTGAAAATACATGTGGAAATTATCCTTTAATCAGAAACAGGAATTATAACCTGAATTTCTAACAATTTCTTGCAGAAGATTCTGATTTACAAGGACTTTCCACTGAAGCTAAATCAAAACCTTTAGGACAGCATTGTTATAAATGAACGAGTTACATCTGAATATGCCCATCTAGCTAAGAAATAAGATTGGGAGCATTGCCTTGTTATGGGACAACCACCATGTTTTACCTTTCAGAGTTTCTTGCTTACATATAAGTAACTTTATTGAGGGTCAGCCTGGCAAGAAGCATTTGGGATGAAGGGTGCATGGGATCCCAAACAGGTATTTTATGCTCTTTGTGTTGGTTCACTGTTGATTGACTGATTTTTGAACCATCTCCTATTGTTGATTTGCACTTGGGGCCTCCTTTCCCCCCATTTTCTTCTTGTAAGTCCATTATTATCTTCTTTCCTCTTTGAATATTTGATGTCATTGATTCCCAGCTTCTTCCTGACATCTCATTACATACTTGCAGTAGTTATCCTGTATCATCTGTCAAATGCTCTTTTACTAGGGTAGACACTGCCATTTTTCAGTTTTCCTGCAATGATAGAATCATAATCATAGAATGAACGGGGTTGGAAAAGACCTTTAAGCTCATCCAGTCCAACCGTTCCCAGCACTGCCAAGGCCACCACTAACCCATGGCACTGAGGGCCTCGTCTACACGGGGTGTGAACACTTGCAGGGACGGTGACTCCAGCACTGCCCTGGGCAGCCTGTTCCAATGCCTGAGCACCCTCTGGGGAAGGAATTGTTCCTCAGCTCCAGTCTAAACCTCCCCTGGTGCAGCTTGAGGCCGTTTCCTCTTGTCCTGTCACTTGTTCCTTGGGAGCAGAGACCGACCCCCCCTCACTGCAACCTCCTGTCAGGCAGTTGTAGAGAGCGATAAGGTCCCCCCTGAGCCTTCTCTTCTCCAGACTAACCCCCAGGTCCCTCAGCCGTTCCTCATCACACTTGTGCTCCAGGCCCTGCACCAGCTCCGTTGCCCTTCTCTGGCCCCGCTCCTCAGGTCGAGTATGTGCTCAGCTAAGCTTGCAAGTCTATTAGGAAAGAATCAGCTTTATTTCCCAGGGTGCTGAGTGGCTGGAGCCTTCTCTCAGGTTTCTGCTCCTGATTTTGCTTCTTATCTTTTGTTACCTGTTTGCAGGTAATAAAATACTGAATGCTATATGCTATTGACTCACATGGAGGGCAGCCATGAGAACTTGGGTTCTGGTCTCATTGGTACCCAATGAGACAGACCTTTTTGGTATTCAGAGCTGATTTTAGGGATGAGCAACTGAAGAAAGCAGTGTGGGCACACAAATGGCTACACAAACAATCCCTTCCTTGGCAGTCACAAGTTGAAGCCTGGGCTCTGCCCAGCTGCAAAGCAAACCCAGAGGACCATGTCAGAGGGCTGTTGATCACCAGTTGTTGATACCCTTTTCTCTCCAGTAATATGCATCAGCATATTCTCCTGGGGAAAAAAAGTAATATCTGAGGACCTTCTGTCTGCAGTTAGTAATTCTCTGTCTTTTAACAGAAGCCCAGATGTTAGTTTTAGCACTCTTGTCAAAGCCCGGTAAAGATTGTGACTGGAAACTTTTGGTTCTCACATAACTGTGCCTTTTTTTCACTCTGCTTTGTTCTGAAGCATTTGAGAGCTGCTGTGCTATTGCGCACGTTGATAAACAAGCTGTAGTTGTTGGGTCATAGGGTCTGGAGAAGAGATTTGGGTGAGGTTCCTGCAATGGAGGCAGAGCAACTGCAGCTCCTCAGACCATGTGAGGGCTCACTGTGAAAGCACTTCTCTGGTTTTTGGTGTATTTTGGGTTTTGGTGGTTTATCTTTTGTTTGGTTAGGGTTTTTTTTTGGGGGGGGGCAGTGTTGAGGGGTTGTTTTTTGGTTGGTTGGTTGGGTTTTTGGTCTTTTATTCCTCAGTTGAAGTTGTGGATTGAAGAGCAGCATGCTTGTTCTGACTTTGGAAAGAGAGTTTCCTCTCTAAATCTGATAAACCCCCAGTTTTAGCAACAAGAACTTAGCTTTATTACTGTGAAATATTTAGTCCAGTTATGGAAAAGTTACCATGATGAGAAATGACAAAAGTTGGTGGCTCAGTGCAGATGCCCAAAGCTCCATTGTTTTAGAATCACAGCATTCCAGACTGGTTTGGTTGGAAGGGACCTTGGAGCTCATCCAGTTCCAACCCCCTGCCACGGGCAGGGACACCTCACACTAGACCAGGTTGCTCCAAGCCCCTGTGTCCAACCTGGCCTTGAACACTGCCAGGGATGGGGCAGCCACAGCTTCTCTGGGCACCCTGTGCCAGCGCCTCAGCACCCTCACAGGGAAGAACTTCTGCCTTAGATCCAACTTGAACTTCCCCTGTTTCAGTTTGAACCCATCACCCCTTGTCCTATCGCTGCAGTCCCTGATGAAGAGTCCCTCTCCAGCATCCTTGTAGCCCCCTTCAGACACTGGAAGCTGCTCTGAGGTCTCCACGCAGCTTCTCTTCTCCAGGCTGAACAGCCCCAATGTTCTCAGCCTGTCTCCATACGGGAGGTGCTCCAGCCCCTGAGCATCCTCGTGGCCCAGGCATGCCAAGCACAGGCATGTTTCTGTAGCAGTGGTCAGTAGTTTCCCTTCTGAAGTATTTCAAAATGAGCAACTTACTTTTTTACCTGTAGATTTTTCATCAGAACAGGAGCTCTCATGTGCCCCTTCTTTACCTTTCTCTCATTAAATGTGAAATCAAAGGAATATGAGTAGGTTTGGGGTTTTTTTCCCCCTTCACTTTTCTCTTTCATATTTTTCCCTTTGACCTTCTGCTGCTTTCTTAACTTTGGAGCTGGCAGAAGGAATTATAGGCCAGTCTAGCTCTGTGCTTTGGCTGAGGTCCTGACCTGAGAGGAAGGGTTGAAAATCAACAGAAAGAATGAAAGGCAGGGAGAAAAGAATAAGAAATCATTGCAATAAAACCCTCTCTGGATATCACTGCCGTGTTTTCCTATGTAGAGAACAGTGAAATCCTTCTCTGGTAGCTAGATCTGTAGAGAAAACCTCATCAGCATTTCCTTAGCAAAGATGCAGGTGTAATAAATATTAACTGAATATTGACTTCTTTGGAGTCATTGAGATTTAAGTGTGATAATGGATGTGTGATAATGGGATGCATGATAATGTCCAAATGAAGTCCCTAAAGCTTTCAGTGGGCATCAAGGACTGCACTGATTATGCATGAACCTTATTTTCCTTATTTGCTTGACCAGAGGAAAGAAATGCAGCCCAGGCTCCTGGAAACAGGAAGGGGAAGTATCCCCCTGCTTGGATAGGAATAAATCTCCCCTCCCAAAGCAGGGATCTGTCCTGTGTCCCCACCACAGTCCAGCAGGGCCAGCTTTGGTGTTGCTATAACCCAAGGACCTTTTACATCCTATTTTCTTCCTTATCTGGATGAGCCCGAGCTGGCTGGGGAGGGTCTGGCACGCATCACACAGGGTGGCACTGCCTCTGCTGCTCTGCGTTCATCCCCCAGGCTGCCCCATGGACATCTCCCATCCCAAACGCACGCTACAATGAGCTCCTTGGGGCAGGGATGGGCTTTCTGCTTGGTGCAGGGAGGCTGGTGCTCATCACAGAGCTCACAGTGTTGTAGCAGCAGAGGTGTTCATTATAACTAACACGCAGTGACCTCCGTGGGGAGGTTTAGTAGCGCTGGATGTGGCAAGGTAAAGACCCCTCGGCACTGGTTTCCTCAACATCCCTGGGGTGCCAAGGACTGTTTGCACCCACAGGAGTTATTCTCATTCCTCGCACTGTGGCACTTCATTAGCTTTTTGTCTGTCCTGAACCTCCCTGGGAGCATCCTGCTTTGAAATGCCAGCACAAACGCAGTTGCTGCACACTCGAGATGTAAGGGTGAGCTCCTCCGAGCTCCCCTGGAGCCAGCGATGGGGAAGCTCCGCCGTGCGTAGTGCTGCGGATGCTGCAGCTCTGAGAGGTAAAGGAGGGCAGAGAGAGGGAAGGCACACGTGGAGGAGGGGGGTGGAAGGCAGAGCAGGTATGTGATGGCAGAAAATGAAAATAGGTTTGTTGTAAAAGAACCTAAAATCCCGTTCTTTGAAGGGACGAGGTTTCTATTGATTTCTGTGCTGGCCAATTTAACTAAGGATTTTGTATAAGGTTGTCTGCATTTATAGCAATTAATTAGAAAAGAATCTTCATTTATATGTGTTACTATGACCTGTAATTCCCTATAAAGCACCTGTAAATATGAATATATTCATATTCCTACCTCCAGTGAAACAGCCATGGGCAAGTCTGATAATTACTAACCTCCGCTTGCGAAACAAAACTGCATTTCATCTACAGCCAAATACTCAGTTGTTCTGAATGCAAAATAGAGTATTTTTCCACACCAGAATCTGATTTCTGCACAAAAGTGTGTGTGGTTAAGCCTTACCCAACTGCTTATGTAAGTATAGCTCTCAATATATGTTAGTGCTACTAATAACAGAGTAATGTAATTTTCTCTCACTATATGTTAGTGTTACTAATAACAGAGCAATGTAAATTTTAGTACATTTTAACCCTGCTTTGAAATAGTGGATTTGGCATGGCATGTGTTTTCCTAAGTAACGAGCCAAACAAATTACTATTCAGATAGAGGAAGAGGTTGTAAAAGGCAAGTTCTCTGAAATATCACACAAGAGTTTTAAATTGATAGCATTAAATGATAGACGGATGTACCATTGCTCCACTCGCTTCATTATGAGAGGAGCCACAAAGCAAGAGCTCTACTGAAGCTATCAGTGTTTTATCCCGAGGTTAAAGGAGTTAAGGAAAGCAAATCATGTTAGTGATGAAATTTAAAGACTGAATGTTTTCATGACCTCAAAATCTTTTGGATGTGAAATGGGATATTACTTGAGTTGCAGAATTGAGGGTGCTGCCAATGCTGAGTTTCTCAGCCTGAGATAACTGGTTGTGCCAGCACAAGTGTGTCCACTTGCACATCAGATAGAAGTCTTTGCTGGCATGTTACGTGTTGAGCTCACACCCTATGAGGCTCTACAACAAGCCTTGTCATCTCAGAATGTCAGCAGAAGCCTTGTGCCTTTCGCTATGAAGTGAAAGGGTGCAGGACACAGCCCTCAGGCTGGGTAGCAAATAGTGGAGGACTTGACGTGAACGATTCCTCTAAGAGGAATTGCAGCACAGACATCCCTTTCTGCTGCTGGAGCACAGTGATCCCCAGCAGGGACTCCTTGGCTGGTCAGGTAGCACTGGGCTTGCCCCAGAAGAGGATGGGAACTGTCTCTTGATCCAGGGAAGCTTCTGAGGGCTATGCAAGGGGCATGGACAGCAGTGCCATAGCACCTTCCCTCCTCCCATATACCTTTGTTCTTCTCACAGGGGAGTCAGGTCTGTATTTACCCCATTTGGCTTATCTGGAGCAACCCTTGCTGCATCTGCTTTGCTGGCATGGGGGGAGCCCAGCTTCTTGCATGGTGTTTCACCTCCTCATGAGCTCTTCTGCAGATGGCAGCTTGCTGGTGCCCCGAGATAGCTGCACCTCCATCTGTGGCATTCTAACTATGTGGGCTCGGAGGCCAGGTCCAGACCGAGCCTGCTTGCCAGGCAGCCAGCCCTGGCCTGTGGTGCTGCAAGGGTTGTCACACCCCACGCACAGGGCCTTGCATTGCCTTTGCTGAACCTCTTGATGTTCTCAGCCACCCTGTCTCCTGCCTGTCCAGCTCTCTGAATAGAAGCCCGACCCACCAGCATCCCACTCGCTCCCCATTTTGTGAACTTGCTGGGACCTCACTCCATTCCCCCGTTCTGGTGTTGTCAAAGGTGCTAAACAATATTGGCACAAGGATCACCGGGCTGCCACATGGATATTATTCTCCTTGTCACAACCCTTTGAGCACAGAGGTTTCCACCCACCTTATATTCCAGTTATCAGTTGATACCACACCGGTTTGGTTATAAGGAGATTGTAGGAGACAATGCTAAAGGCCTTGCTAAGTTCAAAATATGCAATATCTAGCTGTTTAATCACAGGCTATGGAAGTCAAACCCGTATGAAAAGAGCATTTGAGCTTGGTGCCATGCTGATATAGCCACACAGCCTCCAGTTTGGCACTGGTTTGGCTGGTATTTCTGGCTGGCTTGGCCAGAGCACAGGCTCCTGTTTTTCTGGACAGTTATTCATGCAGATCTCTTCTTTCCAATGTCAACCCAAACAGCCCATCCATAAACAAAGCAGACAGATAGGCAGCATGTGGCTCAACACTGACAAGATGCAAAACTCTGAACTGGCCTCAGGGAAATGGCTGAGTCAAGCTCATCAACAGAGTTTAAACAAGGATTACAGCTTTTAATATTACTTGCAGCCCAAGGAAGGCTTGCAGTGATTTCTCTAAAGTCTCAGTGTTGATCTTGACCATTTTTAGCTCAGATGAACTTTAAAACATATTGAAAGCTCAGGTGCCATTCCTTTGGGGTGCAGAAAGAACAAACTCCAGATAACGATGATAAAATGTTCTGTTCACCATAGTCAGTGGGGTGGTTCAAATACAGACCAGAAACTACCAAAGAGTATACAACCATAAACTGGAATTTGCTCATGGGTAGACATAGGTTGCTGATTTTATGGTCAAGATTTTGCCTCAAGCAATTGCCACTTGATTGGTATTCTGACTGGAAGATACATGGAAGACAATGCCCAAGCAAGCAAACATTGAATCCCACAAGGAAATAAATCATCCTGCTCATGTAAAAAGACATGCTGGTCAGGAATATTTTATGTCTGAAAGCTACGTATCTGCTAGGAGATCAGGAGCACAGCACTGGGCAACAGCTGATCAGTGGAGCTCTATCTGAAAATCATAGAATCATAGAATGGTTTGAGTTAGAAAGGACCTCCAGTTGGAAAGCTCATCCAGTTCCAACCCCCTGCCACGGGCAGGGACACCTCACACTAGAGCAGGTTGCTCCAAGCCCCTGTGTCCAACCTGGCCTTGAACACTGCCAGGGATGGGGCAGCCACAGCTTCTCTGGGCACCCTGTGCCAGCGCCTCAGCACCCTCACAGGGAAGAACTTCTGCCTTAGATCTAACCTGAACTTGCCCTGTTTCAGTTTGAACCCATCACCCCTTGTCCTATCGCTACAGTCCCTGATGAAGAGTCCCTCTCCAGCATCCTTGTAGGCCCTTCATGGTGATTGGAAGGAAATATATTTATGATATACTTATTTTGTGAAACAGCTTTTTACTGCTTCCACTGCAAAAGCCGAGCTGTCACTAAGTACAGGTTTCTACTCTCCAGCGCTCTGAACCCACTATTTTCTCCTGTGGAATATTCTTTTCATGGAGGATTTTGTTGGCTCATAGAAATTGTTTGTGTCTCTGAGCATCCTGGCTGGAGGCAGAATACGCACCAAGGCTGGGATCTCAGTACACTGGTGAGGTTGGGTGTTTCTATACTTCCCCTCTTGAGAGGCACTTGTGAGAGCAGGATTTTCAGAAGAAAGCGGGTATGCCCAGTCTGAAAATCAGCCCGTTGAAAATTGCTCTTAGTTGGGTACCCAAAGCCCTAAACCAGCCTGCAAAATGTTTGACCATCAAAATTCTTCTTGGATCCTCCCTGTATCACAGCAAAAAAGAACGATTTCCCCTTGTCCACATTTGTTTTTTAAATAATCTGAACTGAATCTCATTTAGAGAGGATTTAGAGACAAGGTTATGACTTGACCCTATGCCACCTTGTCAGGGCCAGGTAGGAGAGGGAGAGATGTGCTCTTTGTTTCACCAATGTAGCCTGGCTTCTCAGGATCCCAGGGGAAGAAAGGGTGTTGGGTGCCTAAGAGGACAGTAGGCATGGTATGACTAGGGTGCACTCGTCTGCCTTGCAAGGGGTGCGAGGGGAACAGCACGGGGTGAGGAGCTGAGCTCTAGAGAAGCCAATACATTTGTTATCCCTGCCATGGTCACCAAACAGCTTCAGCTTTCAAGCTGTGGTGCCCAGGTCTTTGCTTCCCCATGTCTAGAGCAAGAGCATCAAAGCAACTCTGAAGTTCCTTGTGCAGGCAAGGAAAGAGAGGAAGGGGCATATGCTGGGGAAGGAAGAGCACAGTCAGGAAAAGAAGTTATTGCCTTGCTGCAGAAGAATGATTCCAGCGCCGTGTCACACCTTGAGCGAGGTTTAAAATGTGGCTCCTCAGGGAAGAATGAAAATGAATCTGCAAAGTTTGAAGCAATGAAAATAAATAAGGAAAGCCCTAAACTTTTAGGCACCCACACCATGACAGGGCTGGTTTAATAGCAACCTACGCGTTATGAAGAAAGGTAGTAAGCAGTGGTTAGCTCCTTCGCGTAGCTCTCCGTCAGCGCTAACAGAAGGGTATTCTGGCTCCAGATCTTGTTTCTGTGTGGAACTGGTATCTGAAGAAGGTCATTATATAAAGGTGTAAAATATATGCGTGTGCACCGGGAGTGAAGATAACAGTCAACTAATTTGCTTCTGTTTTCTTTACTGCAGACACACAAGTATACAAACGCACACACTAATAGGTGGGAAAAGTCTAAGACAAAACTGTTTCTTTGATGATCGTTTTGATAGACACTTCAAAAAAAAAAAAATCAAAAATTCCCAGTATCACAAATATCACCAGAGGAAACAGAGCTATTTCCCTGAGGGAAGAATTAAATACAGACAACAGGAAAGCTGCAGCTGGATGGGCGGGTAGAGATGCCTTCAGCCACATCACTGCCATATTCCTGAGGCACTGTTTGGGTTCTCCATCCAGGGAAAGAGCCACTGGGATAAGGATCGCTGTTTTCCCTTTGTAATGTTTCTCCCATCAGAGAGGACTGATTTACATTTACAAGCTCCCCTGCAGAATCAGCTTTTTGCCATAGGCATGTGCCCCTTCTCCCCTCCCACTGTCCTCCCTGCTTTGCTTCAGGTTCTAGCTCTGGGTGCTCACGCAGGCAGTGGAGCAGGACCCTGCAGGTCCCAGTGCTCGATAGTGCGCGGGGTGTGAAATGCTGCTGCACCTCCCCAGCAGATCCCAACCAGGTTGGCTTGGCACAGCCCCAGTGCTGGGTCCTCAGCAGGCTGTGAGCACATAGGAGGGCAGCAAAAGGCAGAGATGCAATCATAGAACCATAGAATCCCAGACTGGTTTGGGTTGGAAGGGACCTTAGAGCTCATCCAGTTCCAACCCCCTGCCACAGGCAGGGACACCTCACACTAGACCAGGTTGCTCCAAGCCCGTGTGTCCAACCTGGCCTTGAACACTGCCAGGGATGGGGCAGCCACAGCTTCTCTGGGCACCCTGTGCCAGCGCCTCAGCACCCTCACAGGGAAGAACTTCTGCCTTAGATCCAACCTGAACTTCCCCTGTTTCAGTTTGAACCCATCACCCCTTGTCCTATCACTACAGTCCCTGATGAAGAGTCCCTCTCCAGCATCCTTGTAGCCCCCTTCAGACACTGGAAGCTGCTCTGAGGTCTCCACGCAGCTTCTCTTCTCCAGGCTGAACAGCCCCAATGTTCTCAGCCTGTCTTCATATGGGAGATGCTCCAGCCCCTGATCTGGAGGAGAGCAGCACTGCAGCCCTGTGCTTCTGGTTTTCAGAGGAAGCCTGTTATAGTCTTGCAGATAAGTGCAGGAAAAAACTCCCTGACAAGCCCCGGAGTCCTTGTTCAGGACCTTAGGAGTTTGGTTAAAGGTAAAAAAGATGGTGTGTACCAGAAGCAAAACACATCAGAGATGCTGGTATCCTTATGGCCATCCCAAAAAAATGCTGTGGTTCAGGGCAGATTTTAATATGGAATAGTATGAGCAAGCCACGTGGATGACTGTGGTTCACGGACAGAGGTATGACATTATGCAACTTACTATGTCACATACAGTTACAACATGCAAAATACATACCAGGACTGTGTAAGCAAGTGTTTTGTCGCTAGTAATGCGTGAGTACTGTTGATGTATATTTAATCAGAGCAGCTGAGTGCTGGAGACTGTATTTCAGATCTGAAAGCTTGAGCTGATTTGTTATTCTGTCCTATTTGAGCAGGAAAGCTACAAGCTGAACAGACTTCTTTTGTAAGCAAGAGTTCAGGATCTGTGTGCTATAGGAAAGCAAGTTTCATTGGCAGTTTCATTGTCTTCCTCTTTGCACGTTTAGGCAAGGAGTGGTGGAAGGTAAGAAGGTGCTTTTAAACGTCATGGCAGATGCTTTTCCTGGAGGAGAGGTGAGTTTGCCTGAGTCCTGGTGATTCCCACAGCTTCTAAGGAGAGAGATGATGCTCCAGGGCTGTACCTCTTGCTGTGCCTTTGATCTGCCTTCTGCACCTCGGGGTGAGAGCAGGACGTGGTGGAGAGTCCTGCAGCAAAGCTCTGGCCTCATTGTCTGCATCAAGTCAGGACCGCAGCCTACACCAGCCTGGGTGCCCTTTGTAGGGGCTAAGTTCAAAGCTCTGCTGCCCTCAGGTTAAGACTTAACCTGATTTTTGCTTAACTTGATTATTGCTTAAGCTATATAAAAGGGTTCTTAATGCAGCAAGGCTTGGAGGCCAGGGTTCATTTTGCATGTTCAAAATCATACATAATTCAGCTGCAAGTCAGAGGTGCATAAGCCTGAGGGCTCCTTCCAGTGCTTAATGCAGTAGCTGACTCAGGCAAACTCAGATTTGTTGACAGGGTTGCTGCTCCTTGAGAGGACCAACGTCCGTGTTTTGGTTAAATGCAGCAGTTTTGCTTTCTTGTTTCATTTCCTTGCCAAAATGAGATATCTAGGAGGAGGGTACCATGGCCTATACTTCAGGCTCACACTAGGGTGAAAGAGCTCAGCTTTTGATTGAACAGAGGCAGGCAGGTAGGACAGAGTCAGTATTTTTATCCTGATTGTCCAGAACTATGAAACTTGGTCATTATTTTCTATATAAGCCCAGGACACCATTTTGCTTCTCCATCAAATGCAAGATTGTCTCCTGCTCTGCAGCATTACCTTTGCAAAACAAGTTTAAAATTCCATGTATTCCTCACCACAGTCCAAAAAAAAAAGTAGAAATTTTAAATTAAGAAACAAAATTAAGGAGCTGAGGTTATGAATGTCCAGAGGACATCCCACCAGGCGATGAGGGTAGGAAGGGCAGCCCACCCATGCCCGAGCCTGCCACCACAGCTTACGAAACCCTGGAGTAGGAGTCAGAGGAGATCCTGCATAACTCATCACTGTTTGCTACATCCACCAGTTCTCTCCAAAGAGGTGAAGGACCAAGAAGGAATAAGACTGATGGTTTTTCAAGGAGGGAAAGGGAGGAAAGGAAAGGCCAGTAAAGAGCAGTTGGACAGCGAGAGAGGGCACTGGCAAGGTCGCTGCTAAAGCCAGCAGTGCAGCTGCGTCTCTGCTCATCCTCTGCAACATCATCAGTGAGCGTGGGATAATGGGATGCTTCAGGAGGGTCTTGGAAAATCAGGAGCGAGCTGATGCGTGTGAGAATTTGCACACTGTGGACATCAAAAGCCTGTAGACAAGGGCTCTGGTGTTTAACACTCCGCGAGCTCATGGCACATCAGTACCCACTGCAGTCTAGGACTTGCCGCTGTATTTATTGTGGTGTTGTGTATACTTAGAGGAGAGGCTGCTGCAAACAGCACCATCAAATTCAAGACAAAGCCCAGCAATATTGAGTTGTTAACGGCAGTTGTGTTGTGCTGCAGCTCTAATGAATGGTTTAGTTTTGTAGCGTGATTAATTTGCTGCCACAGAGGAGGTTTTGTTAATCTTGGAGGACACAGAACTGGAAGGGGGGAGGGAGTGGAAAACTGGCGTTTTAAGCCTAGAAATTTAATTGCAAGATAGTGCCTGAAATATAAATTGATGCATAGAACTGCTCTGAGAGATAAGCACTAGCAGGGACGGCAGTTTCTGGCAGACAGGATCATCACGCTATTATGAACAAGATACTGCTGTGGGCTTTGCTTTGTAATTTATATGGGCGTGAATTTGCTGGACATAATTCTCTTGGCTGCCTCCCATCCTGTAACATGGCAGCAAAGCTCGGAAATCTTACCGTGGGCTCGTGACTTTGTGAAAGAGGTGGAAATCTGATCTGTTTGCATACACAGAACAGGTTCTGGCTTTTGAAATGGGTGCAACTGTTAGCATTTGCTTGTTGGACTTTGAAGGCAGTCAGCAGAACGCAGGCTTGTCCTGGGAATAAATACTTACTGTGTATTTTTATTCAAGTTTTCATTTGTATAGTAGTTTTAAAGCATTTCTGAGGCAGATTGAGATATTTAGAGTATATGAGGCAATGTTTCAATCAAATGGTATTCTCAATTCTTCTCATGTTATTCACATGCAAGCTGCTTTAAAACCTGACTTCTCCAATTAATATTAAGAAAGAGGGGAGATTAAGGTGAGCTCTTAGGCAGAAGTTCTTCCCTGTGAGGGTGCTGAGGCGCTGGCACAGGGTGCCCAGAGAAGCTGTGGCTGCCCCATCCCTGGCAGTGTTCAAGGCCAGGTTGGACACAGGGGCTTGGAGCAACCTGCTCTAGTGGAAGGTGTCCCTGCCCGTGGCAGGGGGTTGGAACTGGATGAGCTCCAAGGTCCCTTCCAACCAAACCAATCTGGGATTCTATGAAATGTTCAGACTCTCCCCGAAATACCCAGTTGTGAGAATCAGGTTTGTGATGATTTTTCTCCAGTTGCTTTAAACCAAGTACTGAACTCATGCTCCTTCACTCTCTGTTCTCCATGGTCTGGTGTAAGTCCTTGCAGGGGCTGGGCAATGCTGGAATAAGGCAAGGCAATTCCTGTGTATTGGGATGTAGCTGAATTAGCTCACAATAATTAAAACCATAAATGGCAGCACTCACCGCCTTTCTTTCAAACACTGCTCTTCAGTGTTTGACTTTCTGAGCTCCTGGGGTGTTGGGGTTTTTTTGGCTGGTCTTTTCTGCTCTCTCCGATGTTCGGTAATTAGTAAGAGAGACACACAAAGCATTTTCACATCACAGAGCAGGGCGAAGTTTACAAGTGCCACTAGAAGTCTCAGAAAGGATTCCCACAGTGATAATGGATGTTTGCAGGAGCCATTCCCCCACGGAATTTGACCTTTTCTCTGTTGGAAGGTTTTAAGTGATTGTGTTTTTTAAATCATGACTTCTGAATCATGCTTAAAGTGGACACATTTGAATTCTCAGCTGTGTCACTTTTCTGCCTCTCTTGGGATACTGCTGTGGGTCCCTGGTAAAGCAGGGGACTGCCATGTATTTGAATATATGGTTTTTAGGGACCAGAAAGGGGATTATTTCATATGCAGGCCTAAAATGATTTTGGTCCTTTCTAACTTTGGCAGACCAGGCATCCTCATCTGTGGAAACTTAAAAACAAGACTGCATCAACTTTCTGGTACCACCTGAATTTAATCTGCTTCTGAAAGCTTGTTTTCTGTTTTAAATGCTGTTTTCAATTTAATAGATCCCATATTGTGTGTCTTTGCAATCTGTTATAAACAGGAATTGTGTATTAGAGAAAGCAGATACAACTACAAGCCATCAGGGACAAAACAGTTGGATTTCCAGCTTTGTCTCCTTGGATTACCAGGCACCCCACAGTTTGTCTGTAATTCCTTTTCATTGCATCTCCAAAACCAGTGCCCCATTAAAAGTACACTGCTCTGAATCAGAGCAGCCCTGATGAGGGTTGCAAGAGTGTAGGAGGAGCAGAGACCAGGGGGCAGAACTGCTCGCTGTGTTCCTAGATGGATTTCCTGAAGGAAAGGGTAGGTGGTTGACCCAGCTACTTGAGGCATTTTTACACCAAAGACTTTGGGTTGCAACACATCTGAACAAAGCGTATTGTCTGATCCCACCATATATAATCTTAATCCCACCCTTAGGAGACAGCAAGAGGAAAAGGCATTTCGATATCATCTGAGATCAAAGCAGGGAAGTGCAAGAAGGGTTCGGATGAACTACCCCAAGTTCTGCCCAAACTGAAACCAAATGGTAGCTGAGGCCTGATCAGATTGAGTTGATTTTACTTTCTGCCCTGCTTAATTCCAGCCATAGTATGAGGTACAACATGCAGCTATCTGCAGAGGCTTGTGCCTAGTATGTATATATGTATATTCCATCTCTGAGAAGTGAATAATGAAAGTAAGGTAAGGATAATAATGTTTCACTCATATATAACAACTTGGGCAGGAAAATACCTTGTGAGCAAACTATTTTGGTTGTAATCTTCCTATTGTAATCACAGGCCCTTTTTGACACTGCATCTCCAGCAGGTTATGTAAAATTATTGTAGGGGGCATAATTCATTGCAATATTCACAATATTCAGTAATCAGATGAGTGGTGTATTCACAGGAAGGAAGACATTACAGCATTCAGCCCTCCGTTCAGCTCAAAAATAGCTCAGATGTTAAAAAAAGACATGATTGCAGGCACTTACTGACGCTGGGTTCAGTGCTATGCAGTGCAGTGCTGGACGATAGAAAAGCCATTTGATACTTAACAAAAGAAAACCACAGTGGCTCAAACAGGCCAAATACACCCAAGTGGCCATGACACAGAGCTGGGCAATTATAACTGGCATTGATTTCAATTGGCAAGAAACTAAAGGAGGAATTTCAGTTCTCGAGCAAGAGAAAACCTTCTCAAGGTTTGTCAGCCTACCCGTGAGTCAGACACTTCGTTATTGTTCCCTTACATGAGTTTTTAGCTGATGTCCTCTTTAACCAGCTTAGAGGCTCATGAAGAGGGAAGCATGGCACTGTGGCTTACACATGTGGGCATTAGTGAAAGGCAGAGCAGCACAGGGGAAACACTGGTCTAGTCTTGCTGGGTATAGCAGGGGCAGCATGCCAAGGGGATGCAGGAAAACGCTGATACTGCTGCCTCCCAAAGTGCCTGCCCAGCAGCACTGCATGAAACCTCTTGAAGCTTGCAGCCCAAGCTTTTATCTGTCCATAGGCATAATCCTCACCTTCCTTCAGGCCCAGCTCACCTTTGGCATAGCCTTTGCTGATTCCAAACCTGAGGTTTAGCCCTGGAGCACCTCCTGGTCCCACACTAATCCCTAGCTCCAATGAAGACAGGATTTTCAAGACCAGTGTTACTATTAAAGCTAGGTTTGTAAACTGGTTTTAAGTTCTAATAACAGGAGTGTTTTAGATTAAGTGTTGGACCAGGGGCAAAGGGAAATGAGGTTTGGTGTTGATGCCTGTAAAGGCTTTCTCCTTAAAGTTTGGTTTGACTGTGTCCAAAAATAACGTTGGGGTTCCGACTGGAATCCATGCCAGAAGGATGAGAGAAGAGTGGTTTATAACTGGACTCAGTACGTTAGTGGTTGTCTTTCTAGTTTTGACATGGGAATGGCACATTAAAAGTGGGGGCTCTCAGTAGAAGAGGCAGGTCTATGTGCTAGAACACTGGCTGGGTTTAGAGCTCACTCCAGTAAGCACTTACAAGTCCATAGGATGGAGATGACAGGGGTCTAAGGGGATAGAGCTGAAGTTAGACTTCCTCACCTCATTTTTAATCCCCAACCGCAACTGGAATTTTGCTCTAAATCCATAAATGCCTACTTGTACTAGATCTAAAAATAGAGATTAACTTCATTTTGGCCTGAGTCATAAACTTTATCTGGCAGCTTTTTTGGGACTCTGTTGAAATCCTAACTCATCAGCTCCTGATTACATTAAAAGTATTTCCCTGAATTCTGCAATCCAGCAGCATTTTCAGAGGATAGGCTGCATAAGTGAATGTTTTCACATTGCTTAAGTCTTTACAAATGAGTTCCTTGAAAGGAGGAACCAGGTGTCTTAAGACTCTGCTGTGCTAGATGAGTCAGTTGTTGAATCACTTCCACTTTGGTTGTGCTATTGCTGCTGTAGCTTTCTTTATTCCCTGTCACATTAACGTCTTACCCATGTGCTGAAAGTGGGCATAAAAGATAACAACAATCTTATTATTAAATGCATGGTTTGTTCTTTGTTCAAGGAGTATGTAAAAGTAATGAACACTGGTGGAGGTGCCAGGAGGCACCAGATTCCTGCAGAGCAAAATATCCTGGAAAAGATTTTTCGGAAACATGATTAGTCAAGAGTTTTGCATCTCTGGTGATTGCCAAAACCCAGGGTCAAGGCATGGCCAGGATGGACAGAGCCTTGGGTGACATGGTCTAGTGCAAGGTGTCCCTTCCCATGGCAGGGGGTTGGAATTGGATGAGCTTCAGTTCCTTTCCAACCCAAACCATTCTATGATTCTATGGCCATACCAATTCCGTCCTAAAGATTCAAGCCATGATCTGCAGATATATATGCACAGAGGACATAAAGAAGGAAGCATACAGAAAAACTGTGACTTTCTCTTCTGTGAGTTATTTCTTACACTGGGGCCCTCCATCTGACCTAAACATGCTTTAGGGGACCTGGAAAACTAGCAGTTGGGTTTTTCCTACTGTAATAGGAAATATGAATAGTTGTAGGAAATAGGAAATAGCTGTAATAACCAGTCCCTGCAGCCTTCCTTAAGCCAGGAATTGTATATTTCAAACTACTGCACTTTAGGGAAAACTTATCTTAGAACATATTGTGCAGTGCCCATGTTCCCCCCAGTTCACCTAGAGAGCAAAACTGAAGCTATGCAGCCTCCCGCAGCACTGTGTCCTTCATTGAGCCATGCAGTTGGAATTGAAGGGGACAATTCTATCTAAGTGGGATGGATTATTATTATTGTTGTTGTTGTTGTTGCTACTTGTTAGAAATCATTAAGCGAAACTGAACTGAACAAGCAGAAAACCACTTTGAAAGTTCCCAGAGTTCTTTGTCTTGGTGGTTCAGGGAGGTAAGTGGAAGAATGACAACTTCTCAGTGGTCAAGGCAGGGTGGAAAGTTTCTTAAGACAAAAAGGAAGCCGCTGGATGTTCTGATGAAGGGCTGCTGCTGACTCCTCTGTCAAACGTTAAAAATGAATACTAAAATGGAAACTCCCCTCCCCAGGTTGGGCTGACGAGTGTGAAGAAGCACCTTCATGAGTTTCCAGCTAGGCCTGTTTTGCTGTAACCAGCAATGAGCCAGTGGTGTTAGCAGAACTGTGTTGGGATGTCTTCAGGGCTCTCTTTGGAGTTTGCACCCCTGATGTGGTGTTGGCATGTGAGCTAGTTCAGTGGGAGAACTAGATTCACACAAAAGCTCTCTGCCTTTTGTGATGGGAGCTCCTTCATGCCCATGCCCATCACTGGCAACTCCAATGGTCTGTCCTAGTGAATAAGATCAACAGTAAATCTTGATCTGTTGGCAGATTGAGCAGACAGGCCAATGTTTGGAATACCTGCTCTCCCTTCCTCCCAGTCCTCCCACCACAGAGAGCATCCTCATAGAGAAGTGGTGAAACACATTAGTTGGTGAGCCCGAATTACAGAACTGCGTCATTTTCCCTTGTCATAAGTGGAGAAGCTTTTGTGAGCACTGAATGGACTGATTTGAATTTCATACTAATAAGGGACAAAACCACAAGCAAGAATCTCACTGATGCAGTGATACAGCCAAAAAGCAAAATAAAAGCTCTTTCCTATGGTATTAAATGGCTGCAAAAGGCTAGATAGATAAGCACTCAACTACATTTGCCTAACAAGGAGCAAGAACATCTCAATCTTCAAGCTTACTTGTTGAAACCTTTGATGTTCAAATATTATCAACTCCACCATCTTATCCTGTCAATCTCTTAACCTGGATATAACAGAAGATAGAAAGGATAAGAAAAGAGCATTATCAAGAAGGCTTCCAGAACAAATATTTTTGTCATTGAACAACAAGATAGAAAAAGCTCTCTTTTTAACAAGAATGCCCATTATGATCTTATGATAATACAGAAAGGCACAGATAAAGCAACTGATGTTTAAAGCAATGTGGAAAGCCAGTAGAGCAATATCTCATGGTGAACAGAGGTATCTCGGCTACTGTGCACCTCTCGCCCTCTTGGACAAGTCAAATGCTTCCCCTCTCAAATATGAAACTTCTGTTCTTCTTGGGATTCCACACTGTTCTCAGACTTTGATCCATGGTGGCTAAGTACTTGCTGTGTTTCCCTTGAGGGGTTTGGGAGGTATCTGCCGTTCTGCTCCTTTTGGAGGTATTGCAGAGGAGTCTGAAGATTGTGGTCTTCAGCAGAACATGGGTTATTCAAAAGCAAAGTCCTGCAGCAGAAAACAATCTTAAGGCAATAAATGGGCTACACATATGTCAGGTTCTCTGGGTCCCATCTGTTTACTCTTCTTGATTCCTGTGGGAAGCTCTTTTGAGCAGCTACTGTCTCATTTGATGTGTCAAATAACATGTTATCCAACATATAAAGTACTTCACAAAGCGTATCTCAGGCCTAGCTGTGGTGTCTGGTCTCCAGGCTGGATCCAAGAGGGCAGTGCATTGGCGATAAGAAACCAGACATTTCTGCTTACAGCAGCATTAGAGAAATAGCGGTACATTAAAGCTCCTCTTTCAATATTCATTTGTTTACTTGGGTTCTATATTCATAAAATTGGCCTACGATGGCACATTCACCTGTCTTGAAGAAACCAGATTTCACTGTGAGTTGTGAGGATCTAGCTAAGAGGGAAAGACAGTTGCAGTATCATGGAATGATGCCACAGGGGAAAGAATCTGGCACTTCCTGCTGATTTTTAAGACATCTTTTTCCAGGTAAATGAATAACTGTGATTACACACAGCATATGATGCTGTGCAGGTTGAACATAGCAGAATCCATATATTATAAGCATGGAGATGTTCAAAGACTGGGTCTGAGAGCAGCTGAAAAACTAACAGCAATTATTATCACTGACATCTTACAAAGTCAGAGCTCAGAGCTGTGAAGAGGAGTTAGTCATTGGAAGGAACCCTCCATAGTTGCTCTGTCCCTAGTTCCCCAAGGACTCTTTTCTCTCTCGTACTCACCAGTGGCTGTGACAGATTTCTTTCTCTTGTCGCCTACTTTGCATTTTCATATAAAGAGACTTAACCCATGGGACCAGTGCCATGTATCAGAGTGCAGATCCTGAACTGTGAGAAGAGAGCTCTTGGCTTAGCTCAGGGGGGCTGGTACCCCCAGCTCGTTGCAGTCCCTCACAGAAATAGCAAACGTGAATCCATCCCAGCTGCACTAGCCCTAAAAGTCTTATGTAAAGGGATATGCCAGTTCCAGCTGCTTCAGGTAGTGCTTCCCAACCATCTGCTCATGAAGAGCCTCATACATGTACTCAAAGTAGGTCCATCCCACCTGCATATTGCCAGATTACACTCATACATGGTAGAATCAGGACAAAATAGTCAATATCTGTGGACGCCTCTGCTAATCAAGATACACGTCCTAATGCTCTGCTACAGCTGCTTTGCAAAGGGAAGGATCGTGTTGTAGCTGGTAATTAGGAAGTATGCCTTTTCTTGTTGTTTGGTTTCATTTGTCCTGCTAGAATTCACCACAGGGTTTGCAAAAGGGGAAGAAAAACCTCATCCACCCTGGAAAACAGCTTTGCATTTATTTACTTCTTTTGAAGTCGGTTGCCTTACAAGAAAATTGCTCTGTAATCACAGCAACTTGCTTGCAGTCTACTGCTAACGTTGCCCTTTGATGTTCAAAAGTTTATTAGTGGAGCTGCATTTTGTATCTGAATAATGCATTATTCTGGAGGGCTTCTCCCGATGTAGGCAGTCAGAGGGGAACGGGGGAGTCCTTTCACCCCCATGGCATCTTTTGTATCATCTTTGAAATCTCTGAGCTTTGCATGCAGAAGATGGAGCTTCTCAGAAGGAAGCATTCCTCCCGCCATGGGTCAGTGTGGGCAGTCATCTTATTCTTAAGAGTTAATTATTTCTTTCAGTGAGTTGCTGCTTCAGATGGACACTCCAGAAGCACAGTGCTTTGAGCACAGGGCTGGGAGGGACTCCCTGGGACCACAGCTTCATGTGAGAGGCAACCATGCCAGACTCTTCTTGCTGGGCAAACTCCATATGAAAAGCAGGTAGGATGTTTTCCCCCAGCTTTTGTTTTTCTAGGCCGGTTAGCCCAGATCTTTCCGATCCCAAATCCGAATGCCTCCACTTGTTATCCTCACAGGTTTTATTCCAACTTGGTTTGAATTTTCTTAGCCATTTCAAAGAGCCCAGGGATGTAGCCTGTACCCTCCATGAGGCAGCAGCAGTTGCTTGTGCAGTACCATTATTTCCTTTCTCTCCTAGAAACGCCTTTCCTGATGCATATTATTTGCATTTGGCTTCTGCTTTGTCAGCTCCTGTATCATCATGTACTTCTGCCTTTTACTTCACCCAGGAGACACCAGCTCCCCGTGCTCCGGGTGACCTCCAGAAAGCTTTGGAGAGCCTGCTACACTGGGGGAAAATCCACCTTGTCACATTAGCGTGAATGATATCTGAGGGTGTGTGATTCCAGCATTTTGCTGGTAGTCATTGTTTGCTAACATGAACTGAAGTTATACTGACAGTTCAGCTGCAGAGTTGAGCTGTGGGAGCAGGGTAGGACTTTCTAACTGCAGGTAGCATTAGGGCTGACCGCAAAATATGATAGCACAGACAGAAAGGAAGGAAAAAGGTTCAGCTGATGATTACACACATGCAGCAGCAATATTAGCAAAGCTAGCATGAAGGTCCCTCCTGCAATGAAAGCTACTCTCCTTTAGGAAACAGAATTGGGCCTTCCTTGGAAGCAAAGCCCTGTGTGGTACCATTAGCTTGCCATGACCCCACACTAGAGGCACTTGCTGTTCCCTGTTCTGTACCACTGCAAGCTTACCCGGCTCTGCTCTGATTTGCAACCACTTTAATCTCTAGCTACAAATTGCCATGTTTTTGTAAGATTTAAAGCACAAACATAGTATTTTTGGGTTTCTTTCCAGTGGAAAGTGAAGTCTCTAGTAGCCTGTGTATCTCCTATCTGCTGTCTCCTGCTGTATTTCACCTTTATCAGTCATGGTAGAAGTTCGTGCTAGATCAATTGCTTTAAGATGTTTGTCACAACTTTTATTTGTTAGTAAAGTTAAAGAAGTTGTCCAAGTAGCTGGCTGTCTGGAGAGAGATTTGTTCAACTATGTATATTTCAGTTCTACTGGTGAATAAGTTATTGCAATTATTGGCCTATTAGTGAAATATGTTGTCTGAATTTTTATAGGCTGAATATTCATAGGAGGTTAACGTCTCAGCTGCCTGCAGAGTGAATACAAATGCAAACATTAACAGCCCAGACCCATGTCTACTAGAAACCTCTGGCACAAAACAAGAGAGATTTGAAGTGCCAACACTTTCCCACTTCACAGAAGATGAAAAGCAATAACTTAGTGATAATATTGGAGTCACCAACAATTAATGCTTTGATCAGAATTTCGTTCAGAATTTCAAGTGAATGCATACAAGTGGGACACTGGGAGCTCACTGCTGGTCACCCACACAGTATCCTCATCTTTGCTGTAGTCCTGTCATATTTCCTCCTGGGAACTGAGCGCTGATGAAGCAACTGAATGCATCCAAGTTGTTGCAGTCATTCACAGTAAGTTTAAATCTGCCAGAGAAAATGGAAAATTAAGGCAAGGAATAAGAAAGAACATCTAGAGTTTGGCTTAGATTCTTCAGTTTATTTCCTACCCCAGATAGGTTTGTCACTGCTGTGTTTGATTAAACACAGTCTGATGGCATTGCTGCCTTGAAATTCTTTGGAGGAAAGAATGGAACTTCTAGGGTATTTATTGAAAGATTGGGTTGAATATTTTTGTTCCACGGCTCCCACTGGAGTTGTTTTGTTCTTGTTGTAGGGCATGATTTTGGTGGCAAGGAGGACTGTGTTTCAAATCTCATTAATGCATTTAATGCAGTAAATCAGCTCTCCTAAGAGTACAGGGGGTGTAAGTATTGTCATAACTGATGTGGCATTTTTTGCCCTAACGACAATGAAATGAGGTGAGATACTGCAGCCAAGATAAAAAGACCTTAGCTGTGCTTGGACTCAGAGATACATGGGTTCACATTCTGGGTTGGATGGCGTGCTGTTAGAGTCCTTTCCTTTGGGACCACAGAGTTTTAGTTGGAAACGCGCTGTTGATTTTAAAGGTCTCCATTAGCTCCATGTCTTGAGCACCAAGACCTGAGTTTTCCTAGCTGTCCTAGCTAAAGGATGACCAGCATGGAGCATTTTGGGTGCTGCCTGCACTGCCTTGTCTTTGCACCACCTAAAAGCCATGAACAGCATCATCCTTCTGTACTGCCTATAAATGCCTGACGTATCTGAAACTGACAACAGTTAATCTGCCGGAGTGCCAAGATTATTCACTATTGTCTGGACCAACATCCTTTCCTCCCAGTGCTACTTCTTGACATATTTGAGGACAGGAACCCTCTTTGTGCTCCGCACTGGCACAGTTCCTGGTGAGCAGCCATCTGCCGCGGTGCTCCTCAGCATGTCAGTGGTGCAGATGAGAAGTAACGTTGGATCTTACTGCGTGTTTGGCTCACTGCTGTAAAGATGTTTAATGTAAAGGAGAAGGGACTCCCCTTCAAGGCATGGCTGTCTGGCTTCACAGAGGCAAGAAAAGCCAGCCCTGCCCCTGCCACGCTCCTCTTCATCATCTTGGAGGTTAATGCAAGAACCAGATGGGTTACTCACCCTGTTTCTGAAGGTAGGGCTGTCACAGCTTGCAAGACCATTGATGGACCGTGCCAAGGAGGTGCTGGGAGATGCTGGTGGCACGGACCAGGAGCCAGGCTGGCACACAGTGCTCTGTGCATGGGAGCCCCAACTCACCCAGAGTCTCTTCTAAAGGATGGGAAGCTGCCAGATAAGAACGTAGGGAACTTCTGGGTGGAGGGTATCTTTCCTCTCTCTGTTATACCCATCTGCAGCATGAGGATTATAGAACCATAGAATGGTTTGGGGTGGAAAGGACCTTAAGATCATCTAGTTCTAATCCCTTGCCATGGACAGGGACACTAAACCATGTCACCCAAGGCTCCGTCCAACCTGGCCCTTTCATTTAGGATGATTATTTTGGGTTGCCCTGCTCTTAGGCAATGACTCAAGCTGAGAGAGGCAGGGTAGCATTATTCTCTCCCAAAGCCTGAGAGCTGCGAGCAACCTGAGGCTGTAAGGCTGAGAGCTCTGTTTCATGCTGGTGAAAACCCTGGCCACTCATACATGGGATATTCCTCCACTTAGGGGTTTTTTTTCACGTAATTAAAATAAAAAGCAGGGTTGTGGCAGTAGCTGGCAAAACATTAACCTGGTTATTTTAGGGCTTTTTACAGATTCTTTTTGTAATTTCTATTATTTTTGCTACTTCTTAGTATTTCTTTTGGAAGAAATGATTATTCCTTTCCATTCTAGGTTGACAGAAAACACACAGAAACTGTGTAATTGCTGAGTATTTCCCATCCAGCTACCGACACTGTTTTCCCTGTTTGGTGGGACATATGCTGCTGGGTAGGACTCTGCCACAAACTGTCCTTTAGGCCCATGAATTACCTTCCTCAGCTATTACCAGTATTATTAGTAATAGGGACTTGAGCCAAAGACAAATCTGGGTGCAAAGACTTAACTGAAACACCAAAGATCTCCAGTAATACCAAAGGGGCTGAGGGAGTACAGGAAATGAATGGGGAAGTAAATTACTTTATGCATAGATTTTGATGCTGGGGTTTTTATTTGCCCTAGTGTGAAAATCCCTCTTTGAAGTAAAATTAGCAGTGGCCTAATACTTTGTGTTTAATCAATATTAACCTTTGAGTGAAAAGAAGGTTACATGGAAAACAGTTACACAATCTGAAGGAAACAGTCACAGTAATTATGTGAAGAATTATCTGACTTTGGACTTGGACAGGAAATGAAAATGCAGGAAGTGCAAAACTTACTGGTGAAAATATAGACAGGTGGGGTGAAATGCCATCAAATTACTGTTGTCTGTGTGGCATTTTGAAGAAGATAGGGGTATGCTTCTAATGGATAGAGAGCTCCTTTCTGAGCAAATACAATAAGCCAGACAAGGAACTACAAAGCATCATTGTTTTATTCACTGTCGAATTTGATGCTGGTTGAATCAAAAATTGCTGCCAGTGGATGGAGGCAACAATACCTTTTGGGTGGTTGCTTATAACTACTGAATTAAAGGTATAAATTATTCTAGTGAAGAAAGGGAATGTTCCCTGCTCATGTGCTTGTGACTTAGTTTAGCACTGAGCAGAGATAGGCACAGTACAACAACCTGGGGAAATGTTTCTCTCTAGAGCATGTTTGATCTTCAGCTGGGACTGGAAAGCAATAAATCAAAGCAACTCCAGCAGATGGCAACTACTGAGATTTCTGCTTCCTTTCCTGCATATAATGCAGGACAAAGTGCTCTTACATTTCTCCTAGCAGAAGCTAGTAACGTAGAGGGAAGCACAAAATCTACCTACTAGAGTCTGGGGTGGCAATGAGAACACCTGGCTTTTTGTCTCAGTTCTGACAAAGATGAGTTATGTGATCCTGGGAGAGTAATTTAACTACTCCATGAGCTGTGAAGATATAACAACCTCAGCACATAAGACACAAGTGGGTAGAAATCTCATCTTGTCAGCACCTTGCAGTGGCAGAAGCACCAAATGAAGTCTCTGGGCACTGGCTTTGCAGCATCATATTTTATTTTGGAGTAGCTCAGTCTATCTAAATAGATACAAAATCACTGACCCGTCAGAGTTTATAAAACTGCCTGTCCAGGCTTTATGCTGTAGAGAGGGTCACAGCTCATAAACAGCAGATTTCTTCCTCCGAGTCTCATACACATTTAGGTTTCCTGCATTCAACCTGCACTTCATGCGGTAGACCAAGCCTCCATCCACAGGGCATCCCACCACTGACACACCACTGCATGAGGGTCTTTCATTGAGCCTGGTCAAAACCCACTATCAAGTCATTAGAGTTGACTTGCAGTGAGGTCGGGTCGGTCTCTGCTCCCAACGAACAAGTGACAGGACAAGAGGAAACGGCCTCAAGCTGCACCAGAGGAGGTTTAGGCTGGAGCTGAGGAACAATTCCTTCCCCAGAGGGTGCTCAGGCATTGGAACAGGCTGCTCAGGGCAGTGCTGGAGTCACCGTCCCTGCAAGTGTTCACACAGTGTGTAGCCGAGGCCCTCAGTGCCATGGGTTAGTGGTGGCCTTGGCAGTGCTGGGGAACGGTTGGACTGGATGAGCTTAAAGCTCTTTTCCAACTTGGTTCATTCTATAATTCTGTGACTTGCTCTGTGCCACATCCATATAGTGACAAATCTATGCGTGTCTTTCGCTGCCTCTTTTGCACGCCACGTCTGTGCTTTGAAAGACCAATATTAGTCACAGCAGGAAAGGAGTCTTGCTTTTCTTCTCTCTCTGCTTTGTTGCATCTTCCCCATGGCACTGTACGTCTCAGTGCGAAGCATTCAAAGAGACTGCACTGGCATTCCTCTGAAGTCCATGAGTGGCACTGATTGACTGTGGCTGGAGAGCAACTCGCTTAATATCAGGACCTCAAATGTAAGCAAAACTACCTTTTCTGACTACCCGAGAGTGAATTTGATTGTTCTTGTTCTGTTAAATCACTCTGGGTTTCCTGTTCCTTAATGGTAGACAAGGGAAATTGTTTTGTCTTCATGAATTCATTTCACATTCCTGCAAAGAGAGAAACCACTTGTAAAGGAATTTTAAGCCTGATCCAGGTTTGGCAGTGCCCCTTATAGCAACCCGAGCTGTTGCACAGGGAAGCATTAATTCATAGCAGTTGTACTGTAAGTCTAGCTGATCCCTGATTAGGGATGGACTAGATAACCCTACGAAATGATCCTTTCCAACTCCATTTTATCCCGGTGCAGCAGTAGAGTAGCTATTTAATTGCTCTGCATAATTCTGCAGAAAAAACAGATGCGATGTCTTCATGTGGTACGAAATCCTGCAGGACTGAGTGAACCATATCTGTATGCAGGAAAATGAGGTTCCTTAGCCCTGAAGGATCATGTTTGATCAAGGTCCTGTAATGCTTTTTTCATTATATTAGTTTTGCAGTATCACTCAAAGCAAGCTGGGAAGATCATTTTATGAACTATTAGTTGGGTCGTTTATTCTTTTGCCTTTAAAATAGGAATACCTTCACCCTCTACTAATAAAACCTTTCCCTCAGGGACATAAAATAACGAGATGTTAAACGATGGTAACTTAATTTTGGAAATGTATAAATTGGCCACAGAGTTTCCAGAATGGAATTTCATTCCCGCATGTTTCACACAGGTCAATGTACTCAATGCTGTAGCGGGGCTCAGAAATGGCAGGATTAGCAGCATTCCCAGGCAGAAAGATGTGGCTCAACTGAATTCTTAGGTGACCTCCATGGGGCAAGGTCGGGATGTCTGACTTCCAGAGCTACATTCTGCTCAAGTAACCATAACTCCAGACAACTGGTATTGATTAACTTTGCTTGCACAGGGAAAAGTGTCCCATTTCTTCTATTTAATGACCAAAACCAAGGGCAAGTTTCTGCTCTAAGTTTTTGCTGAGGTGGAAAGGAGGCTGTGGTAGCCCTCCCTGGGTAGAGATGGCCTTGAAGCATTTAAATCATGGCCGTTCAGTCCTCCCATGTGTTTGCTACATGTTGGGGCCCTAGTAAGGAAATGCATAGAAGTGGGGAAATAAACCCCCCGACAAACTAAAAGATGATACCTCAGAAGCTGCATGCAAGAAGAGTGGGGATACATTTACGATTCTATGAATCTAAATGAACAAGAGGGAGCTCCAGAGGCTTGCTTGGTTAAATATCTGAGTAGACAGTGCTCCAGAAGGCCTTAATTTCATGTCCTGCCCCTTGTCCAGCCCACTGGGCTTTGGGCAGTCCCGGCACCTACCCCAGAAACTCTGTCTCTCAGCAACGGAGTTTTCCAGCCATTGTTTCCTTTAACCTTCAGCCCAGGGGAAAATTTGCCTCCACCACTCGGAAGCATTAAAACGCAAACGTTGTGTTCAGTGAAACGTGAAGCAATCGGAGAACCCAAACCCATCCTCCTCACGGCACTTTGGTATTTGCTGCTCCTGAGGTTTCTGGATGTCTTGCCCCTAGCTACCCCACTCCTCCTCGCCTCTCACACCAGTGCTGCTGATGATTGTGTTCAGGTATTTACATACATATGACACACTGAGGATTTGAGCTTGGTGTCTTCAGTTTTGATGGAGGATAATTGCAAAGCTCCTGTTCGCTGATCTGCTGAGTTTACCTGTTTGTGGGCACAAAGGTAGTTTTCCAAACACTGACATTAGTCTTTTTATTGTTATTTGTTAACCTCTTCCAAACATTCGGATGCACTGGCTGGAGCTAAAGGAGAAAAGTGGTTTGTAAAAGGACTGTGTAAAGGCACAGGAAGATCTAAGATGTCCAGACTGCATGTGCCCCGGGCAAGGCAGCCTTCGAGGGGCAAGAGAAACAGCCCTAACCCTGAGCTTAGCACATGCACAACCTAAATCAGTGTCCTGAATATTGCTTCAATAAGGGAAACAGCATTTCCTGCACCATTTTCTTCTCGATTGTTTTTTAGCTTGCACATTCTCTTTCAGTTTCCACGTTTCCTCAGCATCACTGGCGACATGACGTCTGGTGAGGTGACAGATGGAAGGAGAGACTTATGTTGACCGTGGGCCTGCCGCGGTGGTACCCCTCTGTCCCTCCTGTGTCAGCAGTGCCCTGGGACCACACTGTCATCCTCTCCCTCCAGGGACTTTGTTGCCAGCCAAGATGGGGCAGAGAGGGGTCAGTTTCCAGTCTTGTGGTCACTGCCTGGCTTCTGCTTTGGGTGCAGGGAGGCTGGGGTAGGGCTCTGGGCAAGGTGACCGAACCATGTGAGTCTGATACCTACTCCCTTCTTTCATCCCTAAAACCATCTCAAATAACTTTAAGAGTCAAATTTTAAAGGTCTTGCCGCAGTAGAGTGTCTGGGATGAAATACACATTAGTTCTCCCCTGCCCTCATCTCTGTTTGATCTTTATGGCTCTCTTGCTACCCTAAAGTCTCCTTCCTGATCTGCTGTGACAGGTCAGAACAATGTGTGCTATTTAGGGAAACAGCAATGGGCCCTTCTGTCACCTTTGCCATTTAATTTGGCCCTGAAACCATTGGCTCAGATGATTAAATCAGATCTAGAACTATGAAGAGTTGGGATTAGCAGTTAAACATGTCATTTTTCCCCTGTGTGTTGATGCCATGTTTGTGTACTTTCATGGACTGGTCCAGAATATCCTGGTGTTCTTTTGGGCCTTAAAAGGTGGCAGTGAAACCTCATGTCTCAAAGAGTTGCTCCAGAGTTCTGCTGATAGAAACCTCCCTGTGTTTTATGGGAAGGAAAGCCAGCAAGGGTGGCGGGCCTGTTTCTCATGCCTGCATACTCTCCTAATGAGGAAATTTCCCTGCAGGGAGAGTAGGAATGTTTGTGCTACCTGTGCTGTCCTGACATGTGCCTCCTGGGACAAGATGAACTGGCCGGAGAGTGTTGAAATCTGAACGGGACTGAACAACATCACCCAACAAATGCTCTTTATGTGAAGACCAAGGATTTCAAAGTGCACAAGAGATCGGGGTACCCTGTCTCCCCACATAACTCCAGTTCCAGGTCTGATGTTACAGAGGGTGTTTTCTGTTCCTCCCTGTCTGTGTCTCACCTACTTGGAGGTGCTTCTCCTAATTTCTCAGTGTGTAAGTCTTTGATTATCTAATTCAAGGTATCTGATGCGATTAAATGAAGGAGGTCAAGTCTTTCCAGGGAGGCAGAAGAGAAAAGCCAAACCAGAACAGGGACCCTAGAAATAGTTGTCTCAAAAATCACAATTCTGTCTTGATTCAGCACACTTTTTTACAGCTTCTTTTGTTCAGTTCTGTGTGTATGTGTGTGTGTGTATTAAATTATGTTAAATAATAAATTATGTTAAATAAAGAAGTTATGGTAAGTGCATGGGAAGCTTTTATAATGTGTCTGGGAAGTGGCCATGGGGGAGGGCTCTTCAGAAATCCCAGGGGGCTGGAACTGGATGAGCTTTAAGGTCCCTTCCAACATGGAAATGTGTTTGCATTTCATCTACTCTGGCATGTTGATTTGCTCCTAATCCAGACCTATGGCATGAATTGCCCCTACAGACCAAGCAGGAAATGTCCTTTGTCACCAGTTTTGGAGGTGAGTTATGGGACATGGTGCACGGGGGTTTTGGAGGTGCCAGTTAGCTGCTCTCTCCCAGCTTTGGCACAGCCAACTGCTAGATGAAGCTGAGACACACACACACACACAGAGCACTGTGCCTTTTTCAGCTGGTTTTTATCCATAAGTTAGATATTAGGCTGTGAGCATGTACTTCAGAGATGTGCAAGAGGGGATGGTGATGACTGGCTGCACCATAAGGGGTGGCCAGTATTTGCAGAGGGCTGGAGTCAGTGACCCTGGTTTCCTACTGGGGCATATAATGTGGGTCCTGTACATGGCCAGCCCTGCAGGCAAATGGGTTGGAACAGGGGCAGGGCAGTGTGTGCTGGGATAGCACCAAGCAGTCCTGTCTTTGGGTGGCTCTAAGCAGGGGTTTTTCATTCTGCATCTCTTATCTCCATCTGCCTTGCTTTGTATTCATTCTTCAGAAACGAAGAAGTATTTTCACTGCCTCTTACGCTGCCTCTCACTTCTTGTTAATATTCTCAAGCTCTTACCACTGCTAGAAAGGATTTTATTTCACTACCAGCATCTGAGGGGGAAACGAAAGCAAAGAGCTGGAAATCAGCTTATTCTGTGGGTTTTTTTGCCTCCTTCAGCCAGCAGGTTTTGCAACTGCTGCATTTCTGCTGGGCAGTTTTCAATCCTCTAAGGTCCCTGTGTATTTTTCCTTAGATGACATCTCCTTCCAGAGAGAAAGTAAAATAGAAATCTGTAGTCTGTGGCTGGTAGCTAAAGAGTAGCCAGCTCTTGTCAAAGCCCAGGGATGAGGCCATACATATCAAAACACATAACTTATGGAAAACAGGAGTGATTCACTTAAACAGCTGTAAGAATCAAAGGCTCCAGAAAGCTTTGCTTGCCCTTTTGATTAGTTTCTTTTACAGCAGCATGGTGATTACCCCGCAGCAGTTTAAGCTGTTGTGTTTGTAACAGATCCGAGGAAAGCTGCTTTCCTGCAGATTTTGATCTTTTGCCTCCTGTGTTTTGCCCTGTGTGTCTTGGCAGAGCTGTGCAAGTGTCTGTGGGGCAGTGGGCTGTGCTGGCCATGTGTATGGCACCTCTGTGCTCCACCGCCCCTCTGCCTTCCACCCATCCCCACACACATTTTCACAGGCTTTGAGGCTTCTTCTCCTCCCTAGGATGTGGTTGGAATTGTCCTTTGAATTAAAAATAATTCTGTGGGCACTCACACACAGGTAAGACCGTTTCATACCTCCTTTTCTTGGGAAAACAGGGTAAGAGAATGTGTCACTGGCCAGCAGCATAAAGCGTTTGCATTAAGGAATGAGAACAGGTCTGGGCTGTCAGGAAAGGAAAGTCATGTATGTACAGAGCCTGAAATATAATTACAGGATATACTCTTTCGCTTGGGTTTGTTAATAAACTGCATAACAGTGTATTTTACTATAAAATGGGATTGCACAATTGGGGAGCATCACAAAAGACACTCGTCAGGGCTGCTAATGCACCATCTGCAGGGACATGTTTTTACTGCCTCACCTCAGAGTGCCTCTGCCAGTGCTTCATTTTCTCTGTTATGCCCCTTTTTAACACAAATATGTCTAAGTGATGATATCTAGAAAGAGTAAGCAACCAAAACTACTCACTGTGGCAAAATCAAGTGCGTATCTGCTTTCATTGCGAAATGATAGCACAAACCATCCCCAGAGGAGAACACCTCCTCTCTCACCATTTCATTACTCTAAAGCAAGAAATACTAAACTTTTAGCATAACAGGCAACCCAAAATATTTCCCCCCAGCATCACTCAGGGGAAGGGATGAGAAATTTCAGCTGAAACTTCCCTGCAGCGGAACTGCCTTCACAAGCTGAGCCCAAACAGTTGAAATGTACCCCATTTAAAAGGTTTTTAAAGGAAATTGTCAAGACATTTGAACAATGGACATCACAGCCTGGATGCCAGACCTGCCTGGAAGCATCAGCTTCAATCTCTGTCTGCCACACTTCAGGGCTGGTTGATGCTGGCTGAGTTCAGATGACTGTCAGGTTGGTGGCTGGGGTGTGAATGGGAATGGTGGCATAGTGCTAGCACCTTCCTCATGGTAATGAGATTTTACCTTTCATGTCTTCTTTCAACAAGTTATGAATTATTTGTGTGGCTATTTTGAAACAAGAAAAATGTAATTTGGATTTTGGAAACCTAAATATATGGTGGCAGAGCCTTAGGTGACATGGTCTAGTGGAAGGTGTCCCTGCCCATGGCAGGGGTTGGAACTAGTTGAACTTAAGGCCTTTTCCAACCCAAACCAGTCTGTGATTCTATGATCTTAAACCTATATTTCATAAATTTCTCTTTATAGAAATTTCTGTTGCCATTTTGATGTCAGCCTTATGCAAAACCAGAAGGTTATTCTTGTGCATATGTCTAGTGTAGCCTAAAGGAGAGTGTTTGCAAATACTCCAGCAAGAAGGATTTGTTACTTCTGTAAAGCCCCTGTTTTGCCAGGACAGCCTTTTAGTATAAGAACAAGGCATTTTTCTCTCTCTCCTTTAGCCTCTAAGAGCAGCCTTGTTCTGACAGCTTTGTGGCTGGTTGTAGTGCTGAGCAGCTCCAAGGAAAGGAAAAGAGATAGAAGAGACAACAAGGTACCCAAATGCCAAAGGGGCTATGTGAGGGGTTACCTTGTTAAAAGATGAAACAAAACCAATAGCAAATTCCGCATGGACCAAGCCCAACTCTGAAACTTGGATGCAAGTGAGAGAATCCAACCAGGTTGGAAAAGACCTGTAAGACCATCAAGTCCAACCGTTCTTCAGCGCTGCCAAGGCCACCACTAACCCATGGCACTGAGAGAGAGGGTTTCACTGAATTTGGAGTGGAAAAAACAGTGTGGTTCCATCTCCAGTAAAACCCACTGCTCTTCCCAGAAAGAAGCTGTCTTCAGGCTTTTGACATCAAGGCAAAGGAAGTAAAATACTTGATTTGCAGAGCTGCTGGTGTGCAGATAGCACAGGGCTTTGGGCGTGCATCCAGGGGTGCTGGAAATCAGCATTTAACTCCCATCAGTGCCTTAGGGTAAAAAGACCTCGGAATTTGGTAAACGTACAAGATGGACTTTCCAGTTAAAAATGCCATTGGATATACCTGTTCCTCTCTCATCTGTCATGCTGTGGGCCACTATGGAAGTTAACCAAGCTGTTCTTCTTGTGGTACCCTCTAAGGTATCACCTTAATGTTGTTTTCCTCTGGTTTGGAAAACAAAATTAAAGTGATACCTTTGCAAATGACAACGGGAAGGTGGAAACAGGGATCACCTTTTCCGTGTGTGGTGGTGGAGCCTGAAAGCATAGAAGGAATGGTCTGAGATCCCATCATTGCAACTTGTATAGCACAGGCCCAGTTAAAACCAGAGTTTCTGAATTTCCTGCACAGAAGCCAGAGGACTACTTTTTAAGCAGACATGCTCCTAAGGAATAGCTTCACTACTGGAGTTTTCTTGGGGCAATCATCAGAAAATGTGTTTATTCTGATCCTGAAGGGAAATACCAGCATGGTACTGTCCAAAATCACTACCTAAGCAGTGATGGGTTGGTAACTGTTTGAGCAGAGCTTGAGAAAAGGCGTATTTCATGTGATGCTGGGAGCTGATTGTTGCTGTAGTGAGGATGAAGAGGAACTTAGGAGTCATTTGTGTGAAATTATAAAAACACAAAGCACTTAAAAGTATTGAATTGGCCAGCCTGTGTGTTTCTTATCTCTGGGCTCAAGCAATAAAGAAGTCTGCTCTACTTCTGCTCTCTACTTCTAACTGTAGGGGAAGTGGCCTTCAGGGACTGAAAGGGCAGTAATGCTGCTGTTTTCCTCCTTTAGAACCTTGGAGGGGCAGCCAGCACACAGACCAGCCAGGTAGCAACGTGGTTAGTCCACAAAAAGAACCTACATGCTGATCTACTGCCCCACAGAGCCTGTCTCGTGGGACGTTTGGGTGTCTGCAGTCTAGCTTTGTTCACTGCAGGTGCTGCCTGAAACTGGATGTGCTCTCTTTACACTTAGAGCCATGCTAGGATGCTCTCTTTTGGTCACAGGCATGCTGGAGGACTCAGAGATGTAGCTGCAATGACCACTCTATACCGCGACACACAGGCTTTGAGCAGCTCCATCAGTTTAAATCCTTGTGGGAGACGTTCAAGTGACACTTAGAAACCCGTAGATGCTTGGAGAGATTTTTCATTAAGAAAAAATGGGCTTGTTTCATTTGTGGGTGTTTAACCGCTGTTTTGATGAGTTTCTCTAAGTCAGCAGGCAGGGCCTGCAATAAGCTGGTCTGTGAGCTTTTGGAAGGAATACTTAACAATTGAATGTGCCAGTTTGTACCAGTTGATTGTGCCATCCACTCCGTTGTTCTGCCAGATGTACTCACTGCTCAGGATCCAGCCCTCTAATCAGGAGCCTGAAAAGTGTGGCTGTGCTGCCTTTCCGCAGCATATGTCATCCCAGAGCTCCTGCATCGCTGTCCTCCAAACCCTGGGCTTCATTCCTCCCCATGCCAAGTCTGACAGAAAGCTCCGGGAAGGAGAAGGTCAGCCGTATAGAAAATGTGACATTATAAAAACAGACAGGTTGGAAGAGGGTTTGCTATTTAAGACACACACAATTAGAATAGCTTTGCCCCTCCAGGCTCGAGCGAGAGTGACTTTGCCGGAGGAGCTAGAAAGTGGATGTAGGGACAGTGAGCTGGGCATGGCAGAGCCAGGCCACATTCACAGTATCCTCAGGGTTTCCACCACGGATTTGTAGCCCATCTCATGTTATTAGAGACTCACTGGAGAGGTAAGCAGATGTGTGTAACCTAGCTAAATAAAACCACCCTCTCTCAACCACAGCCAGTGAAGGAGGGCTCACAGCAGAGCAAATTACTGGGTACATTTCATGGGAAGCACTGGGTGCTCCAGAGCCTTACCAAGAGCAGCATTCAGCATGTGACTGCAAAAGTGTAGGTGTGTGTGAGACAGAAAGAAGACTGTGGGGGACCAGTGGAAGAAGATGCTGCTTTTCTTCCACTTATTATTTCTGATCCATCTGGTGTTTAAACCAGCCTTGCCAAGTCATAAGAAAAAGATCTGCTCTTCAGCAGTACTGCTGTGAGTTCCAGTTGATTTATGTTCACAGATCATTAGGGAAATGTCTGGAGAGGAAACAGCCCTTTCAGGACCTGGAAAAGCCTCACAACATTCCATTTCTTATACTATGTGAAAGCAATCCAAGGTTTATAGGGCCAGCCATCCACTCTGACTTCACTGCTACCTAAAAGGGACTGAGAATCTGCTTTTCTTAAAGTATTATATTATTAAAGGTGGTTGGATCTCTGTGGGGTCAAAACACCAAAAAAGTCTTTATGTAGGTAAAATCCACTTTCTAAATGTAGTGTAGATAAGCAAATTTAGCATATTTGTAGTGGTTTTTTGCCATATTAAAATTTTATGTAAGCTGACATGTATTTGTCAGCCTGGCCCAGGAACACAGTTTGTTACGCAGTGTGGAAGTTCAGGTTGGAACAAACGGTGATATTTTCTATAAATCCCTGAGTTGAAATCCAATTTTCTAAGAAATAATTGCCTGTTTCTGAAGAGTTTTATATCTTCTGAAGAGCAATTATCTGGGGACAGTTTTTACTTTAAAGACTCTGTCCAAGGCTTCTTTCAGAATGTTATAAGCAGTCATCGCTGCTGTACCAGATCTGTGGGGAGGTATAAGTTAAATCCAGGAGCCAAAAAGAAGTGGAAGCATCTATCTTTAAAGACTGAACATTTCACAGCTTCTAATTTGCCCATTCGAGGAAAGTCAGCTTCAGAAAGGCTTTGGCTTTTTATCCCCCCTTTGAATAAAGACTTTTCCCATCTTTATAAATTGTCGGGATTATTAGAATAAACCAGAAAAAAAAAGGAATGATGGAATGGGTCAATCTTTACTGTGCTGCTGTTTCCCAAACTGTAAGACTTTGCTTTTGTGTCTCCTAGTGAGTGTTTTAATACCCTCAAAGTTCGTTTAATACTCTGTCAAAGTTCGTATCAATGTGAGATTCTGGGAGGGTTGTCTGTGAACAGTGATTCATCATTCCTTCATTAAAGCTTCCATGTAGAAAATGTAATTTGGAGCATTTTGTTTGATGGGAATATAATTCCAGGTTTTCCATGGCGAGTTTTGGAATTTGAAGTTCTACAACATGTCCACTCAATCACAGACATTAGAGAGGCAAAGCAACATTTCATTCTTCTTTCTGCCCTTGCAAACCAAAAGTTTCTGCAGCAAATGTGACCAAAAATCCATCCCTCCTGTACAAATGCCAGGAGATCCCGAGTGTGTAGAGCTGAACATTATGGGGAAAGGGGGCTATTTGTACTGACCAAAGAGGGCTCCTTTCTGCTTTCCTGTTACTCCCACTGAAACAACTTGGGGAAGTTAGAGGAAAGGTTTGGACACCATGATCTCCTCACAAGGACCAGCCTGAAGGTACCATGCTGGTAGGTACTGCTGGTACCATGTGGTGCTTTTGGAGCTGCCATGGAAAGACAGCTTTCTATAGATAGGACTAGTCTCTCTAATCAACTGTAGCATGCTGCACATCCATAATCATTGAACACAAGAGCATTAAGGACCTGAGACACAGCAGGAGGGAGAAAATGACATGAAATCCAAGTCAACCCAGGCTGAGCATCTCTTGTCACTTTGCAACACCAGTCATTTCGAGCCTGTGAGCAGTTCTGTTGAGTCAGACTTTTGTAGCATGACAGGGGGATGCCTGTTGACAGGTATAGAGGGATGCTTTCTATAATCCTAAAATGGTCCTAGTGAAGAAAGGCGCTAAAAGATAAGATTGGCTTGAAACATACATGTAACCTTATATTTATTTGGCAAGCAGTCTATAAAGATGTCATAACTCTAGTTGAACCTAAGCCTAGGCTTAATTTCAAAGCATCTGCTACTTGTTCTGATGCAGATATCCTATTTTTCCAAGTAATGTTGTTATGTCTTCCAGGATGATGAATCTGCACCCTCTGTTGTTGATATCTCCCCTTCTTTATTACCCTTTAGAAAAACAAATACTTCGAACTAATCATTTGTCCTTTTAAACAGCTGACTTGAGCTCTTTTGGCTCTCTTATTTGCGCTCTTCTTGCAGCCTTCCTCAGGCATCCACTACAAGCCACTGTCAGACAGGACCCTGGGCTTGTCAGAGCTCTGGCCAGGCCAGGGCCACTTGTTCTTCTGCTTTTTTAGGAAGGAAATATTACATTTGAAGTTCACAGTATCATGGTTATTTCTGTTGTGCAAATTTCCCTAAAAATCACCAGGTTTAAGTGAAACAGTTTCATTTCCTAGCACTTAAAATAGTGAATCTGTCAGTCTCGAAAGCCTGTACTGGCAAAATGGGAAATCGTGTCTTCCGTTTATCTTAAAGTATAAACTCATTTGAAATATAACCTAAGAAAAAGCAACACAGTTTCTACCCAAGCCTTTTGGTTAGCTTTCTCAAATCCAGACAGCAATTTCAGTTTGATATGCAACCACTTGTCTTCCAAGCAGAACAGGCAGGAAAACATCCAGATATTACAACATGGGTTAGTGGTGGACTTGGCAGTCCTTGGGTAAAGGTTGGACTTGATGATCTTAGAGGCCTTTTCCAACCTGGTTGATTCTGTGATTCTATGAGAAGTGTTTCCTGGAAGAAGGTGTTGTATGTGAAAAGTTGCACTTGTGCTATGATGTGTCTGCAGTATAACTCTGATGAGTACCAGGTGGTGGCATTTCTGACTGAGCTCTGTACTGCTGTGAACACAAAGGAGAAAACCAGGTTGGAGGCCTGTTTTTCCCATGGATAGATCCACCTGGAGGAATGAGGAATACTCTGAAGAGGAAGTAGGGGGAAGGATGGAAGAGTAAAAGAGTAATTCTGCACAGCCTGGGGAGAGGGACCTGCCACTACCACTATACTTTGTGCTTGTGGTTGCACAACATCTCAATAAATGCCTTTGTGTGATGATGAAGGGTGACGTTACAGAAGTATACAGACCTCTTTAGGCTGGATCAGCTCCTCTTTTTCCTTTGCACATGGGAGCACAAATCATGTCTTTCATTTAAGAAAAACAGCATGAGTAATTATGTTGCTAAGGCAAAGATTTAAGGCTCTGTCACAAATGCGGAATGTTATGTCCACTTAAATCCAAGAAAAAATGGTGGCTGCCCTGATAGCAGCCAAATTTTTAAGTTCTAGCCAGTGCAGAAGGAGCACCTCACTCCAAATCTGAGCATCTTAGTCTGTATCTGGTCTGTCGTGGAATTCAGGTTGACGGGAGAAGTTGAGAGGAAGAAAGGTTGAAAAACCTAAGCTATTGGCAACAGAGGGAATTCAAAGCTTTGACTAACTGGGGTGGAAAATAGATGCGTGTAAAGAACCAGACGGACATCCAGAAGAACAAGAAATGTTTCCTGACTCTACTACAGCTGCCTTTCCCCTGCTATTCCAAGCAAGTATTTTTAAATGCTTCCTGCATCTGTTTTCCCCATCCGTAAACCCAGGTAATTGTTCTCAATTTGCTGCACCCAGTTATGGAAAAGATTTGTCAAAATGATATACACACCAGCTTTCTGCTCTTCTCTCTGGTGTTACGTGCATCTTCCCACTGCCCATCTGGGTGTCAGCGTTGGCAGTTTCAATCGGGAGAGGAGATATATGGCACGATCTCTTCATGCCAGGTCCTTCGTCTGGAGGAATGTGTTCTTGATGATGGTTCTTTCTTTCTCACATTAGGATCATTGCGTTGAGGTGAATTTATCTGCTCATTAATACACTCTCCACCTTCATTGGTCTCCATATCTACATTACATCCAAATTTTCTGTCTGTGGTGTTTTTCATGTATGTTGGACACATGGTCTTTGCTCTCTTTGTTATCCCCTGAGCTGGTTATGCCCAACTCCTATGGCTGCATTTCCCTAATGTCCAGTAATGGACCATTAATGAGCTGTTTCTAGCTCTGGGACCTCCGATACCATCCTGTGGTACTTCTCAGTGTTGCCTCTTCTTGTTGCCTTATACCGTGTGATGTTGCATGTTACCCTATGGTCATAGACAATAACTATGTATTATCACTATCAGTCACAAAATCAATATCATAGTGTTAGATCGCACAATCTTACAATGCCAAGTAGGTAGATAATAGTTACCTATCTGGTCATTAGATAATTGCTGTTACAAGCAAAAGCACATCTCCACATGGGCCAGACAGGGTCTGATGGGTTTCTGAGGTCTGCTTCAAGGGTAAATAATATAACACGACTTACTCCCACCCCTAGTTTTTTTTCCTATGACGTTTTCTCTGTCTACGAGAAACAACATAGATGTGAAACGTGGCATAAAGGGGTTTTAACACAGGCACCTGTAGGTATGCTGCATGGTCAGTGAGCACATCATCTCCACAAAGTCAGAGGTCTGCAGGTCCTGCGTAGCCCTCAAGCCCCTGGGAGCTCTGAAGAATGTCCCCGCATCACACCAACTACACATACACAGGAGAGATTTTACAGGTAGAGCAAACCCTCAACTTCACCTTTCAGTTTGGTGTCTGCCACTATTAATGGATGCTGGAGCTGAAACCCCCCTGTTGAAGCCAGAGGTGTCCCCATGGAGGTGGCCAGGCGGGATGAGCAAGCTCTCACTGCTTCTGCCCTGTCTCTGCTCCACACAGCGCAGGCAGGATTTGTAGCAAAGCACTTTTTATGACCACTAAGCGCACAGGAAAAGGTTTATTGGGTTACAGCATCCTTCCAATAAAAGAACCTATAATTTTGGGATACACAATGTTAAGTGGCCATCAATAACCAGAGTAAAACTGAACACATTGACCCGTCTAGCAGCCATAGTACTTTTCCCAGTGCCAAGGAGAATATCCATAGGTTTGGGTACATCACCTGAGCAGGGTGGGGTTGGTCTCTGCTCCCCAGGAACATGTGACAGGACAAGAGGAAAGGCCTCCCTCCCTCCCTCTCTCCTTTCCTCCTTACCTCCCTTTCTCCCCTTTTTGTTTTTCCCTCTTTTCTGTGGAGCTTGTTTTGCATGCGTGCTTCAGAGAAGGCAAACACATCCATTTAACCCAGATGATTTAAGACTGACAGGTCGCATTACCAAGAACATGCTCAGTCTCATGTACCCTAGCAGCAAGGTAACATCTGTATGAGGAACTTTGCCAGTGCATTACAAACCTTGCTCTGGGAGAAATACAAAGGTGGAGGTCCCAGAGGAGAGGCCGTTTGCATGACTGGGTTCATCGCTCCTTGGGACCTTTTAGCTGAAGGATTTAAGTGCTGGAAAATGCCTGGCTGCTCTGCAAGGACAGAAAGAGCAAGTGAGAAGCAGATCCTGCTTTGGGACCAGAGGGGTCTCTGATGGAGAAGCTAGAAGGTGACTTTAGTGGGGGGACAAACCATCAACTCAATGCCTCCACACAAAGGGCATCCCCTCTTAAGAGGAACAGAGGTGACAGACACCTTAATCTGTGTTGTGGAGGGAGTGAAAATCTCCTTATAAGAAAAAGGCTTCTGCTTAGACCAAATCAATCACAACTGAACAAGCAGCAGACTGGTGCTCCTGCAGGAAAGTACAACCTGTGGGTGGTTAAGCTCCTCTGAAGGAGTGAAGGAGAGGAAGGGAAATTTATGAAGGTGTGACTTGGGAGAGAGAGAAAAGGGATGTTTGATCCTGCAGCAAAAATAAACTGCATAATGGATTAAACTGGGGATTTATTGTCACGGTTTGAGAGGAAGTGTGTTCAGGTTATTAAAATGCCTGTGAGTAACAAGAAGTTTATCAAGGAAGAGTGGAAAGCACGAGTCAGATGAAGAAGGAAAAAACATTATATTGAAGGCATTTCAGCTATGAATTGTTGTTAGGAAGGGTTTCTGTTCTTACAGCTTGTATAAAATGGATAAATAGCACTGGCTTCGGCTAGACATTGGGTAATTTTAGTTTCTTTTCCAGATTCATTCTGGTACTGGCTTGTGGTTGCAGTGCTCTGTTCCTTCTGGATAGTAAATGGCTCTAAGCAAAAATAATGTCAAGTGTTTCAAGATGTGATTCCTTTTTAACACAAGGGAGATGAGGGAACTTCCATTGTTTCTTCAGGGACTGTGTGGCACACCAAAGTAGAAAACACCTCTTCCTACTTAAGCCAGATCATCTCCACTGACACCTTGGACCTCTGGATGGGTAGGAATCAGCCCTATATGTCCACTACATTACAGAAGTAATATAAACATCAGAGATCCATTAAAAAAACCCCAACAGATGTGGGGCTGGCTGTGCAGTGCAAATAAGCCAACATGAGTGGTGGTTAAATTGCTGCAGGACTACCAAAGTCCCAGGACAAACATTGCTGTTGGTCTCTGCAATGCACGTGCTGGTTGGAGTTTTCCATTAAACTCTTATTCTGGATTCAGGCATTGAAATCAAAACACTCTTTACAGTAGAATCCACTGGTGACTGTGAGGAACTACAGAGTCCAGTGTGTATGTTTAAAGTAAATCTCCTGGGTCTCTTTCTCATTTTTAGTGTGCATTTAGTTGAATATTTGGTAACTGGAGTATTTTCCATTTTCCACTGATGTATTTTCACTGCAAAAGAAGTATCTAAATATAATGCTGCTGAACTCGTATCACAACAGTTGTCTGTGTCTTAATGCCAATAAGAAATTTAATTGGCTTCGCACAGCCTTCTACTAACCCATGGTAAAAACTGATTGAAAGGAATTGGATATCATGTCCTTATAATTGTGAATGCCTTTTCCCTGGTAGGCAGAGCTGAGCATGTCATTCCTTTTCAGCAACTTTTAGCTGTAATAGGACCAGCTTTCAATTAATTGCAACCATCTTGGCAGATCTGATCTTTCCAACCAAGCCCAGACTGTGCGATAGTCTCCACTAAAGCTGCTGATGAGGAAAATTGCAGACAAACCCCCTAAGTTGGTTGTTAATTGTGTGCTTGATTGGTTAAAGAGATTGTGATCCTATGTATCGTGCCTATTATTTTAAGGAGGGAGACAAAACCCCTGAGACTTGTATATATCACTGCAGTGAAAGAGGAAAATGCCCAGCCAGACACTTACACAGCCCCACTCTGTTTCCAGTTCTTCATCTGTCATCTGTCAAATTGATCTGTAGTAACTGATGATGTGTTAATTTTTCTGCTGCAAATATGTCAGGAAACTGCGTGATGAAGGGAAAAGATGTGTGATGATTATGATGATTTTTTTGTGCTGTGTTGGAGGAGTGGATTAGGATCCCATTGAACCCACGGCTGAACAGCAGTAACACCCGAGTGAGCTGCGAGTGGTCCAGGGCTGAGGTGTGCAGTGCGAACAGGAGTTTATCCAGTTTGTCCAAATGCTGATCACAGGTTAAGTTCATGAGACTTGAAGTGGGTCCTTCCAGCCATGAGAAATCAAACAGGGTAGGTATTAAACTGGCAGGATTAAACATCTCTAATTGGATGAAGAGAAATGAGCAAGTGGCAGCCAAGCAGGAAGCTCTGGGTACAATTTATTGTGTGCCAGGGCTGTTTCTCAGGGCCTGTCTGAGCCATGCTCACAATTCCTGCTCTCCTGGCTTAGCAACTCATGGGCTAGACACCCTGAGCACATCCCTCCCTGGTCACAGCATGTCCCTTCCTCAGGCACAGCCAGCTCCAGTGGCATTTCCCTTCTCCAGTCCCAGCTGGCTCTGGATCAGACCCGCTGTGTGTGCACGCACCCGGGGCAGGGGGTGGTTTTGCTCATCATCTCTGTGCAGACTGTGCCCAGTTGCTCTATTTAAGCACTGTGGGGAACACAGGAGCACAACGGGCAGCTTTCATGCAGCCAGCACTTGCCGAGAAATCAAAGCTTTCTCCTGACTGTCTGGGTGGATAAAGAAGGATTTGGCACACACTGCAATCTTCATCTCTTACCCCGTCAGATGGCAAAGCCATGTCTGTTCCTTGCAGCAGACTGCTGCTCCTCTTGCTTTCTTACCCACCCATTTCATCCTAGCATGCAGAGATGGACAATGTGCGATCAAACACGTTAGAGGGAACAGGAAGCTAAAAGTCTCTTTGAACAGCCTGGGCGTTTTGTTAGGACATGTCACTGCCATCATCAAACCAAGCAGTGAGAAAGAGCTCAGGGGTCTGTAATGGTTTTCAAAGAAACCCTCATTCATACACTGATTTTTAACTCAACCCAGACAGCTTGCTTACATTTCAGCACATAGCTGGGAGCTGAGATTCTGGCCAGGCTGGGCCCTTCAGGTTTAATTAATTATCTTTAATGCAGCAATAGAAACTTCAATTCAGGAGAGCAAGGCCTGGGCTTTAAATCCCCCAGCTGCTTAGTGCAGCCACAGCCTCTATCTGCCCCTTCTGCTCTCCTGCAGGAAGACTGGGAGTTTTGCTGCGCAGGGACTGTGCATCAAGTACCACAGCTAAAGGGAGAAATACCAGGGTCTGCAGGTTGTGATGGTCCTGGGTGGCTTCCCCTGCTCCCTGGAGTGGGGGCTGCATGGGGAGGGGAGATGAGGATGGGTGGCTGCAGTGCTCTGGGATGTGCAGGAATGTGTACCCCAGCATGGTGGCACGGGCTGGCCCCTCTCACACCTGCCTGAGGAGCAATGGTACATGACAAGAGTCTAACCTGGAGACAGGCACCTTTGCTTGTTTGTATCTATTTAGAGGCCAGAAAGCCCTACAAATGACAGTATGTGAAATTTTGCCATGAAGATGTGCTCTTTCGCTACCTAATTCTGCTGTTTGTGCCCTGGTTCAAGAGTATTTCTTTCTCTTCCTTGGCCACATGGGTTTGGCTGGACCTGGTTTCTTCCTGCCTCGCAACTCTTGGCTACCTTTCCAAATTGGGATTAGTTTTAAACACTTGCTCAGCCATCCTTGATGCTGAGCTTGCCTTCTTTCTTCTAGCTTAACAGTCTTTTCTCCTTTGACAGCAAGGTTAGATGCTTTCTTGCACTGTCAAGTAGCTTCTCCTCTTCTTTTTCCCTGAGCTCCTCAGCAAACATTTCACACTGCTGGGGTTTTTACATTTATTTTTGGTAATATTTTTATTCCCCCCCCCCCCCCCCCCTTTTTCCTGCACTCAAAGCTGCAGGCTGTGGCAAGGGGAAAAGAAAAAAAAGCCATTAATTTTAGAGGTCCTGAATAACTGGGTTTGCTGAGGTTGCATCAGTAAAAGCAAAGCAGCCTGTAGTGCAGGAATGAGCTGGCATCTCCATGCAAACAGCTCAATCATGTGCCTGGACGTGGGAAACTTCCTCTGTGGCTCTGCTCTCCCTGACCCACTGTTTGTGCGAATGCAGTGGATTCCTGCTCCAGGAACACAAACTGCAGCATCCTGGTGCCATGGGACAGCAGCAGCACCTACGCCAGCCTCTGGAGAGCTCAGCTCTGAAGGAGATGATCTTGTTTTCTTGCTGCGAATGGAGGAAATCAGTAACTCAGACCTTCATCACTGGCAAACAGGGAGGTAAAAACTTGTCAATGAGCCATGCTGAAAATCAGTGTTTCTTCTGTAGGTTAGAGGAGGGGATCACAGGGAAAATGGATATTCAGGGTATGATCTGAACATGATCCATACCAGCCCATTCCTGTGCATCCCGTGGGAATATGTCTTTGCCTGATCCTAAAGAGCATGGAGGCAGGCTTTGGTGTTGGCATGCTTACCTGCATGTTGGTGCTGAAGGTTAAAGGACACTTCTTGGGCACAAAGCAAATTTGAACCAGGGATGGAGTGAATAGCAACTTCTGGAAGGAGAGCACAGGAAATGTGGTAAATCAAATTAAGGCTGTATTAACGAAGAATGGACAACCTGGAGGTGTCAGAACTGTGATCAGGCTGTGATTCACTCACATTAAGCTGACTTGAAGTGCAAGTTTCTCATTAAAAGAAGAATGTTTTGAAAGAAATATTGAAAGGCACCTTTTGGCCAGGCCAGTTCCTTGGGCTGGGTCACTGTGTGTACGTCCAAGGAGAGAGAAACATAACTGAGGAGGAACACAGTGGCAACATTATTTAAGTTCAGCCTCCATCCAGGCTGGCTTCTCTTTAGCGAGAAACTCTCAACCTCGGAGACTTTGTGATGTTCTTGCCTTTACAATATGTTTAAAATGACAATTGTCCCCCACCTTTTCCCATTCCTGTGTTCCGTTTTTGCTTAGCAGAGAGCAAACTTCAAACTGAGTAACTTTCACTTATCACTTGACTGAGGTTCAGGATGATGTATTAATCATAGCATGGTTGGCTTGGAAGGGACCTTACAGCTCATCCAGTTCCAACCCCCCGCCATGGGCAGGGACACCTTCCACTAGACCAGGTTGCTCAAGGCCCCATCCAACCTGGCCTTGATTTGTGATTAACTCTTATGCTAATACATGACTCTTCAAGCTCAAATCCCTATAGAGAGGAGGTGTTTTAAGAGGAAATAGCATAAATATGGCCAAATCATTAAAGATGTTTATTATCTTGTTCATGAACTCCAGTGGTATGTGGTTCATTAGTGCCACAGAGAATGAACTCCAGGGCCATCGTGCTTTCTTTGCTGTATTATGAAGGTCAGATTTTAATATGGAAGGCCTTGAAATTCCCTATAGGAAAGATTCTGTTTCAGACCAGTAGAGGGAGAAAGCAGGCCAAAGACATAAATTAGAGGTTTTAATTAAGATTTATGGTGGAAAAAAGTCCAACTTATCTCCATAGTTAGAGTGCAAGAACAGTTGTTCAGTTTGCTGCAGGGTTCTTTGCTGATGCCCTTTATTATTCCATTTATTAAAAGGCTAATGAATAGTAGGATTATGCAGTACTTTCCTGTCCTGACAGGGGAAATAAACCAATTTAATTTGAGAAGCAGGTTTCTTGTAGTCAGTGACTGAAAAATATATTTGAATGTTCAGCAAGGTAAAAAGAAACTATTTGTACATATGAAATGTTTGCTGTAACTCAAGCATGTTAATCTGAATGAGTGCGTAAGGCGTAAAGTCACGGGAAACCATTCAAAACTCTTCAAATTAATAAGATATAATAATAAGCAAAATAATAAATGTAGTCACATGAAAATGTTTATAAGTGATTTGCCAGTATTTCCCAAAGAGATTTATTTCTGCTTGAAATTCTTGTTCTTATCCATGATACGTTTGGTACAGTATAGGCAGGGAGGGGGAGAATAATTTTCATGTTCAGACCGTGCAAGACAAGGAATGAGTGTTTAGGAGAAGAGCTACCGAAGTAATCACACCCAGAGAGTAATGCAGTTGTCTGAGGCTCACCTTGTCAGTGCCGCTGTTTCAAACGTGACACAGATTCAGGTATCACTTTCATCGCACAATCTCTTCTCATTTTCTTGTAGAAAAGGATGTGACTGCCGTTTCCAACAGAGAATTTATTCTCTCCTTCCTGTGGTGTCTGTGGGATGCAAAGCGTCTGGGTCTGACTGCCTTTACTTTAAAAATGCAAATCACACCAAACATTAAGAACAAGCTGGAGAGAGCAGCATGTTCTTATAGCAGAATGCAGGTAGGTTTTGACAGCGTGGCTCCTCTCAGCACTGGCTCCGCATGTAAGTGGTAACTTTAGGAAGCTCTGTCCCCTAAGTTTAGGAAGCTTCAGAGAAATAGTCAGCCTTGCTGTCTAGCCCAAAACCTCAAAAGATCTTTTATATGCTGAGCCCAGGCCATTATGGACCTGGAAGAAAGGACTGAGATGCTGAACTCCCTACTCCAGCCTGTGCAACACAGCTATGGCAGGGCTAAGTCAGGCTGCAGAGCTTCCCTGCAGTGTCCCGCTGCTGCTAGAGTTTCTGTAACAAGACCAGAATATCATTCACAACCTTGAGATGGAGTCTCCTGGCCAAAAGGAGATCTTGTGATGTTGGAGTTGAATAGCAGGAAGGAATCAGAGATTGCTCTGGAACAACAGTATGATCTCACCAAAAAAGATCTGTGGCTCCTGTGAAATACAAGTTTGATGCTTCTGACAGCTCTTGGAAGGGAGGTGTTTTTAGGGATTCCTCCCCTCCTGCCCCCATACATCTTTACAATTTTGTCTTTCCTGCGTTCAGCTTCTGATGAGCTGATCTCAACCAGTACCTGGACCATTTTGATGTTGCTTTGTTCTCGTATTGCTGAAGTCAGCTATTCACATGACTTTAAATAGTAAATTTAAGTAATCCTATATGTAAGTAAGAATCTTTCAAATTAACACAGTCACACAAAGGGAGGTTGGACAGGTATGAGTTTATTTTCTGCCTACGGGAATCACTGACTGTATTCTCTCCCATCACTTATTATTGCACTACCATGTCTCATAACATATTGGGCATGGTATAAACAGAGATGGGAAAATGAAATTGGAGACTATGTGATTTTTCTGTTCATGTTTAAAGAGATACTGACTGGGTCTGGAAAGACAACTGAAAGGTGCATGTCTCCATACATGAGGGAGATCTTGGCTGAGGTGCCATATTCATCACAACCTACCAGGAAAAGATTGTAAAAGTCTTATCAGATTCCCCTGAAGTCTAGAGACCTTTCTTTAGCTGAACAGAAGGAGCCTATGATCTAGAGCACTGAGTGCTCCAGGGAAGATTAGGAGAATGGATCCTTCCATTAACAGTCAAACACAGTCCATCAATATCGTTAATCTGTCATTTCTCTTTTGCCTTCCCCTGAACTCCTAAGATTTGAGATACCACCTTCCATGAGTGTGTGTCCTCTATAATTTTCTCTGTAAGTAGGAAAGGATGTTCAGGTCCTAGAGCTGACCACAGAAGCTGGTGCAAATGTCCTGCTTCTCAACTACATTTACTTAACAAACTGAAGGAATTTTATCATTCATGCAGCTGGGAAAACCCTATGTATTTGTCTTACTCCTTATTGAGAATTCATCCTTTTCCTCACCATATTTCATTCAGAGACCCTCACTTCACACATAAAGCTGTGCCTGGGGGGGCTAGAGGGATCCTGAATCTTCCCAGCTTACCCCTTGCATCCCCTTTCACTTCTTGTTGGAAAAATATCCCCTTCCACCAAGTGAAGAGCCTTGATATTGCCTTCAAGGACAGAGCAATTTTCAGTTGTTTGGTACTTGATATGGAGATTTTTTTGTTTCCATTTATGCATCCAGTAGAGGTAAGATGAAATCGCAAGAAAGGGCAATACAGCTGCAAATGAAACGAATGAACCTCAGATATAAAAGCTAAACTTTTATAGCACCAGTGGCTTAATTTATTTGCTGTTCTGTTTGGGTTGGGTTTTGGGGTTTTTCTGGGAAAGAATTATAGCTTGCTGTAAAGCTATTTACATCCAGAACATCAACTGGGATTTGGTATTAAAACTGTAACTGAATCTATTCCCCTTAATGTTGTTTAATATAGACCATCAAATGGTTTAGGAGTAATGAAGTCATGTAATACTTAGGGTGTACTCTGGGTCACCACTAATAGTTGCTGTGGAAACCTTATTGCCTCCTCTCTTCTACCACAGCAGTACATAATTGTAGTGGGTCTGTTTTTTCAAGGATTATATTCCATAGCACTTTTAAAGAAAAAGAAAAATGAATGACCTTCACTGGAAGGAGTTTAATTAAAAGAGAGTGAATTCCTCACTTTTCTGCACCAGCTGTGGGAATAGGAGTAGGGCTGTGTTTCAGATGCCACTGCAGGACCACTTCAACTTTGCTCTTCAGGCACAAGGACATAAAGCTACAGAACCAGGAGCACTGAAATAAAAAGGGCTTAAGTGTCCTTAACATAAGAAGGACATGGAGCTGTTGGAGCAAGTCCAGAGGAGGCCACGAGGATGATCAGGCGCTGGAGCACCTCCAGTATGAAGACAGGCTGAGAAATTGGGGCTGTTCAGCCTGGAGAAGAGAAGCTGCGTGGAGACCTCAGAGCAGCTTCCAGTGCCTGAAGGGGGCTACAAGGATGCTGGAGAGGGACTCTTCATCAGGGACTGTAGCGATAGGACAAGGGGTGATGGGTTCAAACTGAAACAGGGGAAGTTCAGGTTGGATCTAAGGCAGAAGTTCTTCCCTGTGAGGGTGCTGAGGTGCTGGCACAGGGTGCCCAGAGAAGCTGTGGCTGCCCCATCCCTGGCAGTGTCCAAGGCCAGGTTGGACACAGGGGCTTGGAGCAACCTGCTCTAGTGTGAGGTGTCCCTGCCCATGGCAGGGGGTTGGAACTGGATGATCTTAAGGTCCTTTCCAACCCAAACCAGTCTGGGATTCTAAGTTTCTGGTAGGAACTGCGGGCATCTGCTGTTCCAGAAATCAAGCCATTGAGCAGTGATGGCTGTAGCAGCTTAATTGCACATTGATGGAGGCCTGATCTAAGTGTGTTTGCATACAGGGAGGATCCAGACAATGGCAACTTGTTGCAGAGAATGTGGTAACACGTGTACAGCACACTGGTACCAACACATATGGAAAACCCACCCACCCAGGAAGGCCGTTGGTGGCCATGCTGGTGCCTAAACGTGTTTAAAGTAAATAAACGTTGGTCTGCAACTTTATATTTGTTTTATATATAGGGTCCAACACTTGCCCTCCTGGGCAACCAACCCGTCTGCCCTGCAGAGCCCGGCTGCGGGGGTCACGGGCATCTTTCTTGTTGGCAAACAGCCAGTGCATCAGAATAGTCCCTCATACGAATGACCACAAGAAAACAACTGAGGGCTTCCAAAATGGCTCTATGTCAAAGGATCATTTTATCAGAAAGGCTGTTTGCTTTAAGACTTGGCTGCAGAGCCTTCTATTCCTGGTACCACAGACCGCCTGGGCACCAGAAGACTAACATTCTCTGTGCTAGACCCTGTTTCAGTACAAATCGTCTGTAATTGTTTTAATGACTTTGTTAATGATTCACAGATATCTTGTATGCACTATTTACTCAGCTTTCTTCATTACCCCATGGCCTACAGTGGAGATGCCACTGAGGAGAACAATAATAATTGGCACCCATAGGAAAATGAACAGTTTGAGCTGTGCAATTAGAGACCAGGCTCTCCCCTTCAATTCTTAATGAATAGATGTGGGTATTTTAGGTTTTGAAATTGCAGTGACTGTGGTTTTATACAGTCACCAGGAACTTGCATAAGGAAATGGAGTTCAGTGTATAAATATTTGTCTGGAGCGACACACCTTGTTGGTCTGAGAGCTGAGAGTTTCAGAGCTGAGCAGAGAAAGAGGATGTATGTAAGCGGGTACCGGGTCTACTGGAGGTTTGGTATACTCCAGTTTCCGAACTGGAAAGGTGATTCTCATTGGAATTATAAAAATGAGAAATTCCTGAAGTCTAGTTTGCAGTAAGATGATGTTAATTTGGGCAGAGCAGAAGGAGGTGAGGACTAGGTCTTGCAGGGCTCATCCTGGTCTTGTGGAAGGGTGCATCTGTGTGGTGCCTGCAGCCCTGGGCGAGCCAAGGTGAAATGAGTGACACAGTCCTGTCAGACACAATACCTTTAAAACAAGATTGAAAAGTAAAACTAATGTGAGGTCCCAAGGTAGACATACAGAAAAGAAACTTGTGTGGATTTAGGACAATCCCTGGAGGATTTGATTTGCATAATACCACACAGTCATTTCAGCAGCTTGTGACAGATATAATCCTGCTCCAGTACGTCCCATGCTCTTTTGGGGGGAAGGGAGGGGAGTTAAATAAGAAGAATTTTACTTTGTGTGTGAGAAAACACCAAGGAACAAACTGCTTATAGAAAATCCAGGGAGGAGAATTAGAGCATTCATGGGGTAAGCTCTTTGAAACAAGCAAAATGTATTTTCTATGGGCTTGTACAGACCATGGCTGAAAGGGTATTGAGCACAATCAAGGCATGTGAGAGGTTGTGCAGGAAGTTATGTCAAACAATAATGTCATTAGATGTGCCAGCATCTGACACATCTACTTTCATAACACTTCGACTCAGCTCTTTTCTGGAAAGGGATGCTGGCAGGCAATCTTCTTTTAATTGCCTTAACTATTGCTGGTATGTGTTTGTCTCTAAGCTTTGGGTTTGGCAGCAGAGAAACTACCTTGATGAAAGAGGCATCATGGAAATAAATAACTTTTGCTCAATAATTTTTATCCTAATGTCCACTTCTGCTAGATGCACTGTGGAGAGATGTTTTCGGAATAGCTGTTCCTAGATATTTTTATGCAGCCATCTTAGATGTAAGTCCCTACTTCTGTGATACTCATCTGTTCAGAGTCAGTACCACATCTGTTCAGTACCACATCTGTCAGTGCCATATCTGTTCTTAGACTGGAGATGAGGAACAATTCCTTCCCCAGAGGGTGCTCAGGCATTGGAACAGGCTGCCCAGGGCAGTGCTGGAGTCACCGTCCCTGCAAGTGTTCACACCCCGTGTAGACGAGGCCCTCAGTGCCATGGGTTAGTGGTGGCCTTGGCAGTGCTGGGCAACGGTTGGACTGGATGAGCTTAAAGGTCTTTCCCAACCTGGTTGATTCTGTGATTCTACTACACCTGGGTAAATCTCATTGGTCAGTGTATCTAATTGATGTGGTTGGCTTCCAAGGCTCAGAAACGTCCATGAACTAGCCTGTGTCATCTGCAAAGAGCTTGCCTCACTGTCACCAAGCGTTTTTGCTGTTCATTTTTAACTCATCCATGTGGTACTGACTCTCAACAGATGAATATCACACAAGTAGGGACTTAGATACAAGATAGCTGCATAAAAGTTTTGTAAATGTGTAAACACTTGTATGGGTGAAATTGTACCTGTTTCCATCCAACAGTCTAACAGGAGGGGGGAAAAGTGAGCAAGCTCACTTTTCTCTGTACCTCAGAAGTGGTTAAATCTTACGTCCCCCAAATAAAAGGCTGGAAAACGCTGCTCTGCTTTTTTGTTGACCCCATTTCCATGCAGAAATTACTGTCAGGATTAATGCTTCTTTCAAAAAAAAAAAAAAAAAGAAAAATCATTCTGAAAACAACTTTATTCAGGATGTACTAAAATACAGGACGTTAATATGAAGTATTTTAATCAGTATTTAAATTTTGACTAATCTTGCTTGAAGGAATTCACTGCCCAGGATTTTAAAACTCTGTTCATGAGGATTTGTTACATTATTGCTGTGATTTTGCTTGTAAAATATCAGCAGAGAATTATATACTGTGTACTCTGCATGTGAGGATAGTTTGTCTGTATAGACTTCTAATAAGAGGGAAAGAAGCTCTTAACACCATCAGCTTTTTGTCAGCTTTAGCCCAAGGCAGTTGGGTTGATGACAGCTTCTAAAATTTGATTTTTAATAATTTCAAATAATGAAAAAGCTCAATTTATTTGAATGAGGAAACCATTGAGGTCTTCCTGTGAAAGCCAACCTACTTGACTGCAGGCTGGCTTTAGGCATCAGAGACATTAATCAGAGCTACATTTGAAAGCAAGTACTGATAGTACTAGAGAATTGAACCACTAAAAACTAAAGAGAGTAACTCTAGAAGCAACTGCAAGCAAAGTGGTTTTAGATGGGTGTGTTTTAACCCCCAAATTTCACAGCCACCGGTTGATTCTGGTACAAAGAAACCAAATGAGGCTGAAAGAAAGTACCACTGAACACAAGAGCTAAACCAACACTTGTTCCTGTTTGTTCAGCGCTTGAATCTGTGAAGTCAAAGCTGTCTTAACACGAGCATTTTCCTGGTTAGCTGGAGTCTTGCATGGTTTTTATTAGTCCTCCCCTGGGCACCACGCAGCTCTTTCTCACTTTTTTCCAGTTTGTAAAGAAGAGAGCAGCGCTGAACCATGTAAAAGATGCTCCCACACCCTCAGTGCTGCTTTGCACAGGACAGAAAGGAAGCTCTAAAGAAAAGCTTCAGTGGCCCACATCCCTCCTGCTGCTGCTTGTCCTCGGATTGGTGAGCAACAGGGACTTATTGCTGGAAAGGTGGGGCTAAGTGGAGAAAAAGACTGGTATAAAATAATCCCCTGGGGATGAAGGACACTTGCCTTGTGTGTTTGAGCCACTGTTAGAAAATGAAGTTCATTCTTCAGGGAAATAGAAGAACACACCACACCTTTTTAAGAATTTCCTTTTTACTTGCAGAAATGTAGGGGTTGGATCTTGACCTCACCCATGTGGTGGCAGGCGTAAAGCACTGAAAGAGCCTTCATTTCTCTGCATGCAGCATCTTCTGCAGACACCTTCAAGCTTGCATTTATGCACTCTGTGTGAATGAGGAAATCTGCAGTAACACTGGTACAGTCAGCAGCATGTTCTCTTCTGGAACTTACTCCCATTCGGATTATTCTTTCCAGTAATCATGGGTAGCTCTTACCACTCACCACCATGGGTTTTTTTTTTTCTCTACATCTCTCTTACTATCTCTTATTCCTGTTGTTACCTTTTAACTGACCACAAAACCACCACCACCAAAACAAACCCTCCTTGCCTTCCTCCCAATGGTTGCAACAAATCATTTTTACTGCATCACTTACAGTTTATCCGCTGGTGCTTCCATCCCAGTTGTGAGACTTTGGTGTGTTTGTTTGCTTTCAAAGTGCTTAAGTTCTGCTGCTGGCTAAATAGCAAAACGTCTTCAAGCTGTCTCCTTTACTAACATATGTATAGAATCCCAATTCTGTCTTCTCCCAGATTTCCTTTTTCTCTTTTCCCACTTAATGTTTGTCAGAGCTCCTCCATATATTATGAGGCTTCTGGGGCAGGGAACCTGACTTGACATCATTGAATCACAGAATGGTTTGTGTTGGAAAGGACCTTAAGATCATCCAGTTCCAACCCCCTGCCATGGGCAGGGACACCTCACACTAGAGCAGGTTGCTCCAAGCCCCTGTGTCCAACCTGGCCTTGAACGCTGCCAGGGATGGGGCAGCCACAGCTTCTCTGGGCACCCTGTGCCAGCGCCTCAGCACCCTCATAGAAAAGCCATGGCAAAGTGCCGTATCATATTGTATGCTGTACATGTTAAATACTATTAAAAATTTGTCCATTCTTCTCAGCTCTTTCACCTCTTCCTCAGTTGCTAATGGGCTACGAATTACATGCTTTAAGTGATTTATCATAATACTCCATGTTTTGCACACGCACTTTATGAATTATTTGTGTTTAGGAAGTTCTTTGAGAGATAAAAGGTTACGCTGACTTCCAGATTAGTGCCATCAAATTATTGTTTGCTACATTTTGTGATACTACTCTGAGGTCTTAACAGATCAGTTGACAGACTTAATCACTAATTACTGCCTTTATTTTTTGCCCTGAGATAGCAGTAGGCTGGAAGAAATTCAGAATTGGTCCCTCTGGCAAACACAGTGGCTTGTGGCTTTCCAGCAGGTACTTCCTGCGTTTGCACATCCAATTTCCTCACCCCTTTACTGAGGAGGTTGGGACACTTAGAAAGCAAACTTTGCCAAGTCCTTCTGGAGTGGTCTGTGATTGTCACAAATAATCCAGCGTGACTGAGCCACTTGTGCAAGGAGGGTTTTAAGCTGGTTCCACAGCACAACTTGGGGACAGGCTGAAGAGTCACCCAATGGCCACCGCAGCCCTGTAGCCACATGTAGGTTATGGCACCATGGGATTTAGTGCTGAGCTTTCCAAGCAAAACCCATCTGCTTATTTCAGTCTACATTTGGATGACTTTTTTTTCTGTATGGAAAAGGCTGCGTTCTGACAAGAGAAAATATTTTCTCGCCATCGAGAAAATACACATTTTCTTGTCCTGCATCCTGTTATTACCAGGTCCATCATCTTTTTCTTTACAAGATTTTTTCCATGCTACGGCTTATTTAGCACCACATGGCAGAATGGTTGCATACTGGGGGCCTGACTTCTTATTTGGTTGTCTCTATCTTGAGGTTGTTATCCCTGAAAGATTGTATATGTGATCCCAGGGAAAGCCTGGCATATATCAGTTCCACCCATCTATGCCTGATGATTTTGCCTATAGCTGTGAAAAAGAGATTTTAGTCCATGTTTTCTTTTACTGTGAATAGCACCCATCAGAAAGTACTTGCTACGGATGCAAACAGAAGTTGATTTCTTTCCAAGTGGGACAACACAAGCTGTAAACGAAGACAAACAGAGCATCCAACAAGTAGGGAGGGGGATGCAGACAAATGGAGAAGTCCAGCATACCATCCATAAGGCCATTACGGTATTTCTTCACTTATGCACTGTTCTTATCTTTCCCCTATCTCAGTTGCCACTCTGTCAGTTGTTAATGGCTGGTTTAAGTGTGCCCTAACTTAATACCTTCCCCATGGGGTACCAATGCAGGATAAAAACATCCTGATTACTATATGGTGTGGAACAAAAGAGCCCCAAGTCCAACACGTTTCTCCTGTAGAGAAGAATGTGAAATATTACAGAGAAAAGCATAAACTCTCCGTGTACCTCAATGCATAGTGCTGAGGCAAGGGTGAAACATTGCTTTGGAACTCAAGTTAGTATTAGCTTATTGAGTGTGAGGAGCAGGGCACAGTTTTTTACCTGTTTGATCTCATGGTTGTGTAATCAGAAACATTATAGCTAATCGGTATTGACAGGTGATTTTAAAACGTATTATACCTCCAGGGTTTCAGCTAGTAGTGTAAGGCTGGGGAGGGGGTTCTGTGTGGGTATTTTCTCACTCATTAACAATGCTTGGTGCATGTTATCAATTATTCTTCCAGTCAAAGCAATGATGACCTTTTGTGTGAGTCAGTCCCTGATTTGCTGCCATGTCATGAAAAACTGCTGAACACGACTGCTTCTTTTTCTTGTTTTTATTTAAAGAAGTTTTTTTCCTTTTGGGAAATTCCCAGACATGTTTTTTATTTTATAGTTGCGTTTAGGAAATGGTAAACAATATTTGATGCAGAATACTTCCCAAAGTTGTTCAGGGTTTTGGCATGTCTGCCTCACAGAGCAGCACCCATGTTACTAATGGGTGGCACAAGAAGTAAACATTTGATAAACCAGTTTATTTGTAATGCCACCAAATCAGTGTAAACAGAAGTATTACAGAAAACATCTCCCTTGAAAACCTGCCAGGATTTATTGAATACATCTGTCTTGACAAAGCACTTCAGCTGAGATCAAACAAACCCTTTCCTTGCAGTGAACAGCTGCAGCTATTTTAAAACGAAGTTAAGCAAGCCTGAAGGGAAAAAAAACCCACAGAACAGGGATGAAAAATAACACGACGGGTGAAGTAATGAGGTGGATACAGCACGATCTGCAGCGGCGCAGGACACAAACCGGCACGGTCAAATTAGACTCGCTGGTGATGGGAATGACTGACCAGGCCGCGCCCGGCGTGCTACATCCATAGGGATGTCATTCCTGTCCTTTGGCATCAACCGGCTCCCTTTTACCTCAGAAGACACCCCCCCCACCCCGGGCCTGCACCCATGGCAAGGTCCGCCCGGTCCCTTCTCCGCTCTGGCGGTGGCTGGGCGGCGCCGAGGGAGCCCCGCTGCGGGGCACAGCCCAGGGCACCCGCAGCACCACACACCCCGTTAGCGATGGGGACCGAGCACTGAGGCGCGGCCCCGCCGCCACCCTGCGCACCGCCCGCCCGCCCGCCCTTGGCCCGGCCCCTCCGCGCCCATTGGCCGCCGGCGCCCGGGCAGGTGCCGGTGCGCGGCGGGGGCACCGCGGCAGCACCCGGCGGCGCGTCCGGCGCTGAGGGGGGGAGGAGGAGGAGACGGCGGCGGCGACGACTACGCGCTGTCGCCTTGCGCTGGTGCGGAGCGGGAGCGGGGCACTCCCGGCTCCACGCAGGTGTGTGGCCGGGGGCCGGCGCGGGGGGCCGCAGCCCCTTCCCTGCATGAGCGACGGGGCGCGGGGAAGTTAGTGCCCGCCTGCCATTTTGGTGCAGCCCTCGCGTTTGGCTGAGGGTGAGTACGGCCGCGGCTGGGCAGGGGTTGGCGGTGAGGAGACACCCTTGGGGCCGCCCGCCGCAGCGCCCCGTCGGGGGGCGGGCGGTGCTCGGTTCCTCCCGGCCCGCTCCGCTTGTGAGGGGTCGCGGGCGGGGCCGGTCCCGCGGGCCTTGCGGGCTGAGGGGCCGCCGCCCTCCGCCGCCGTCAGGGCCGCTGCTCCGCGGGCACTTCTCGAGTGGGGGACCGGGGGCACGGTACGAGGCTGCTTTAATCACCGGAGTGATGTCTGAGGAGCTTCATAGCTGGCGGCGTGGTTATTCGAGCGCTGTCACTGCAGTGCATCATCATCATCATCGTAATTATCATTATCCTGTTTTACTTTCGATCAACTTCCCCGCCAGCACATGGAGGGTTTCGGCGCGGCTCTGCCTCTGCCCCCTTTTTACCACAGGAGCATCCCGCCACTCCGCTTGTAATGTATGCCTCAGACAGGCAGAAGCAGCGTGCGTTTTCCTAGTATCAAGGTCAATTTGTCGTAACTGCTGAGGAAAATACCATCTGGCTCGGGCTGACTTTTCCGAGGGAATCTAATTAAGTCGGAGCGTGTGTTGTGCTGGGGTTTCTGTTGTGGTTTGGGCGAATGTAACCAAATTAGATCGCAAAATGCATTAAGAGTGCGTGTGCGTCCCTCCTCGAGCGTGTCTGCAAGGATGTTAAGTGTGCCTAGCAATCTATTTTGACAAATGGTGGCTTTTGCCTTATACCTGCCATGTTACTGTTTCCTGTGTTTCTGAAAATGCGGGCAGCTGCCTTGCTGTGGAGCCCGGAGTTTGTTAGAATAGGCACAGCAAGGATTTTGGCAATAAAGGTTTTTACTTGTTCCTCTGATAACCCTTTTCTGGAAAGCTACAGAGAGAAAAGAGGGAAAGTTACTTTAGTTCTTACATTACCAGGCGTTTTTCTGACTCTGAGGGACCTGTCATCAAGCTGGATGGGCTTTTATAGTTGCTTATTAATAGTGATAGTGGTTCCCTGTGAACTGCATTGAGAGCGCTGACTCTATCCCTGCAGTTAAGTGTCAGACAGTAACGTTTGCTGCTTGCTTCTAGCTTGAGAAAGTGAGCAGAGCTGTGTAAGAAGCAAAAAGTGCTCTGTCTTGTACGTAATCCTTCAGGCTACTGCCTTACCCATCGTTACTCAGGAACTGGATTGCATCAGAGCGTATTCGCTAATGCATTATGCCTAAATGTCCAAACATGTACTTGGCGATCCTGTAGCCTTCCTGTAGAATTTGTCAGGTAACTTAATATAATGCATATAGTAATCACAAACAGAGTAGCATTTCCAGCAGCTGTGACACGTTAATTACCATTGAGAACTCCCAGAAGTCAGTTCCACCCCAGTAGCCCCCACAGGCATGAGAGAGAAAGAGCGCTGCCCCTGTGACAGGGTTCGTGTTCTGGACCTGCTGCTGATTCAAGTGCTACAGTATTGTCCTTTCAGACAGGTTAATGCTATTTAGCAGATTGTCTTCATCTGAACCACTGCCATCTAGGAGCAATAAGAGATCGAGAAAGCTGAGCTAAAACTGGTGTTTATTTTCCTGAGTCGGCTTCCTGCTTCCACTCTAACCTGATGAATATAGCTGAGTGTGCTACAGAGGGTGTACCCAAGAGTTGTGGACACAGCAGTAACGCACCTTTCTCACTGAACAGCTGCAGTAAACAGAACCCTTGAAGAACTTGTACTTAAACAAAGAAGAAAAGTTCCCTAAACTATGCATGGATGATGCTGAATAAAGCTGCAAATACCAAATGTGCTATTGTTCATAAACATATATCTGTATGAAAATGGGACTCCTTTGTATTGCTGCCAACATTAACATGCCCTATTGTTATCAGACTGGAAACTGCTGTTTGGCAGTGTGAACTGCCTTAACTTGCCTTTGGAGACTTGGACAAGTTCAAAGAAACTAGTTGAATGTAGTTCCAGGAAAACCAAAAGAATAATTTTTGTCTTTGAGAAAACAGATTCATTTGCTTGAGCAGACCAAGCCAACCTTCCTATGGAATGATTTATTCACCTTCCTTTTGGATCCAGGTGGGTTATTTATAGATTCTTAGAGATACTAGAGGCTTCTGGCTTACCTGTCAACCACTGACAGCCAGAAAATAAACCAGCCCCGAGTTTCTTACATTCAGAGATTTATATCAGCTTATTTTCAAAAGAAGCTTATTGAAAGAGGAAGATAACTGCTATATTTCAGTGTGGAGTGAAGCATACCAGACTGTTACTGAGATTACCAGAGAAACTTGGCCTTTATCTATGGCATAAATAAGGAATTTTTTAGAAGGGCTAAATACAGTGTAGTTTGGTAAGATTTCAGGTCGTGGTTTAGTTTTCTGTATCTCGGTGAAATTGGGCAAAAATACCTGTCTCCAAATTTCCTGTGACTTTACAGAAACCCAAAAGGAAGACTCCTTTTTATGTGGCTGGCACACTAGTAAGATCTCTCATTCATATGGTACAGACTAGTGCTTGTGACCTGCCTGCTATTTAATGTTCAGTTCATATGTGTTACACTATTCATTTTTTTTTAAACAATCTGACAGAAAAAGGTCTTGCTGCATTTTGTAAAACTGCATTTTCGGGCACTAAACGTGATGTTTGACATTCTATGTCTTGAAAAGAAATAAATAAAGCACACTATAGTGGAAAGCTTTAGTGTAGAAGAACAGAGTATAAGGGCTGCAGTGGCTTGACTGTACAAAAGCTAGTATCAGCATTATTGCAGTAATGACAGGTACTTCGATCTTATGGGTACTATTCTGGAAATAGGAATACATCAGGAAAACATCAGATTTCCAGGCCGATATGCGTTCAATTTTAACAGCAGAGCAGTATTTTTATTCATTTGTTTATTTATTTAAGAATGTTACACTAACAAAACCCCATATCTTGCAAATTTTTACTGACATATTAGTCCCTGAGCTGGGTAAAGGAAACAAGAACTCTTGTTACTTCCTATATGCTTTGTTTACCTATTGATCAATTGATGATCATAAAAGAAAAGCTAATATTGGTGTTTATTCAGATTATTGCAGTTATTACTGTCTACTGGTTGTTATAAAGCATTACCATAGGAAATGAATTTTGCATTCTTCAAGGCAAAGTACGCCTCCAAATAAAACATCACCTCTTGAAGTGGAGGAGCTAACTGCTGTGGGGATTAATCTTGCAGATGAGATGCTTTCGGTGGCATTGTCTCAAGTTGACTCATGGTGATCAATTAAGTAGTCTCCCTGAGTATTGCTGGTACTGCTGGCAGGCAGGCACAGAACTCTAGTCTGTCCTGCTGCCGAAGACCCAAGCTCAAGTTCTGCTGTGCAGCACTTCCAAAAATCTTCTATTTCTGGATTCTTCCTTGCAACATATGCTGCTGTTTGATGGAGAAGGATAAATGGATAAGTGACTTAATGCAGCCATCGTTTCTGCATCAAGTCTGTTTAAAGGATGCTGAGGTAATTTACTGTAGAAAGTGAGATGTAGGCTCTTCTTGTGATAGCAATCTGAAGTGTTGAGCCTCATTCAAAGGCTCTTAAAAGTCTGTGGCATTCCCACTGGCTTTAATGAGTCTTGAAGCCAGGTAACAGCCTGCAATCTTTGGGGTATTTTAGTAACAAAACAGTCCCTTCCCCAACACCCTCCACCTGCCTCTATGTGGAGTAATACATGGCTCTGCTGTTGTAAACCAACTTTCGGTCCTTGGAGGAAGACATTTCATAATCTGTTTGTTTGCCTTCAGGAGAGTAAAGAAGGCAAAACATGTTTACAACTCGAGGAGTAAATTTTATGTTCCGCTCTTGTGATGAGGAGTTTTATCTCTTCTGAAACTAATACAAGAAGAGCTCCTATGCTTATGAGGCATTACTTTTGATGCAGAAGGTCATTTTAATGTGGTTTTCTTCTGTTGCTTCTGGGCTATGTGAACAGGATGTTGTGTCACAGGCCAATCCAAACAGAAAAGTGCTTGTTTGTGCCATTATCATTAGTTGCTAGGGCATGGATGCTCAGTGCGTGATTTAAGTGCTGTTGACAGAGTTGCAGCTAACACTGTCCTGAAATACCTCGAGCTGCAGGGCGTACCTGGTTTTCTAAGCATTGCTAATCTTGCAAGAGGTTCGTTCCTTTTTTCCCCTTGAAGAGAACGGATCCCTCTGCCCCTCAGTGGTCATCCCCGGGAGTGCTTGGCATACCTTTCTGGAAGTTATCTCAGCACTTGCATCCAGCTGTCATCGGTGCTTTGGTATTTGTTTGACAGAACGTGAGTTGGATTTCAGTTACACTATAGTGCATGAATTGGAGCAACACCAGGTTTTAAAAACAATAGAAAGAGCTTTGGGGAGGATTGTAGAAGGTGTCTTCTGGTGATGCTGTTTTTTACAACCTTGATCTAAAAGGCAGTTCCAGAAATTGTCCATAGTTTAATCACTGCAAGCAAGAAGTCATGGGTTGAGTCCCAGATAAGAAGAAAACAGTTCACCTCTAGAGGAAGATCAGCCTGCTTCTTCAAACTCCTCACACTTCTAATGTTTAATGATGAGGCTTCAGATTCCTGCTCCATCACAGGTCAAAAAGAGGGGAATCAATGGATGAAATACTGTGTCCCACACACAATTAAGTGAACTGTACCTCTTCCATAGAGATATGTCATCAATGTAGTTGTGGCAGATGAAGAATACCTAAGACTGTGCTTTCAACTGGGGGAGAAGTCGTTGCTGTCCATGTCGTATCAAGGTCCAGAAGCTAATGTGGAGGACTAGAGACAGGAATTTTCTTGGTAAAGCTGATGTTCTTTATGTAGGAGCTTATCAAAGGAGCATGCTGTGTGTCAGTGTACTGGTAATGCCGCTTCAGTCTTCAAGAGTGGGCCTTGGTAAAGGGAACTGCTTTGAAAAATAAAGGTAGTAAGCTACAGAGGGGTCCTGTAGCTTACTAGTTCTTAGTGATGGTGGCTTAAGATGATCAAATAACAGCTTCTGTGGGGCTCAAAAAAGGTGTCTGTGCTGACTGGATGATTCTCGAAAGCCGTAAAAGGATGAACTGCTTTGGTTCTCTAGTTTAAATTAAAGGAGCTGTGAGGCTGCTCCAGTTTGGATCCAAATATGAGTGAACCAGCAGTGAAGTTGGCCTTTGAACTCCAGAAGGTGCCTGGCTCCGTCTTGTAATTGAATGTAAATGTTCTTTGTTTGTGTGAACTTGGGATCCAGAGCTTCAGGTTCATATTTGTTGGCCAGGGCTCAGATGCTGGTTTAATCTGTGTTGTGCAGTGTCAATAGAGGGGGAAAAAAACCCTAGTAGCCAAGCTCAGGCCCAAAGCAGAGCCTCTGCTAAGCACAGTGTAGAGTAGCTCCCAGTGTCAACAAACTAAACCATTAACTCCCCCACCTGACAGATTAACCAGCTCCTAGTTTGGTTTCCAGAGGCTTTCTACAGCTCCGGCTCTATTTTACTCTTGTTTTATGTCACTTAACAAATGCTTATCTAAACAATTGAAGGACAACCTGCTCCTTAAACCCTTTTTTCCGTGCATGGGGTGTAAGTTGTGTGCCAACCAACTGCAGCTCATCGCTAAGTCTCAGTGAAATAGGGCATGTGGCTTTACAGACGTCACTCTTTGTTATTGTATCCCTTATGATTCTTGCTTGTTCTAGCATAAATCAGGGTTAGAAGCACTTTGCAGGTGTGAGAACGAATGCAGAAGGCACAGTCTTATGAAGCTATTTTTGTTTTTATTTTGTTCATTTACTTGCTAATCTGTAAAATGCAGTAATTTGCAGTGGGGTTTCTTGTCAGTGCTTTGAATTAGCAGCAATTTACTGCATTAGATTTGTTTTCACATCTGGCAGCACTAGAGAACACAGCCTCATCGTGGCAGCTGCTGTTGGGAGAATTTTCTACCCTCTAAAAATAGGATTTCTGTCTGTGTCCTAGTCCTACAGAAAGATTCTCAGTCAGAGGTTAGTTCTTGGATTAAACTTAAGGATATGCTGATGAGTGGTATTTAGTAAGTGGGAGGCAGAATATCAATTAGTGCAACATATGTTGTGGAGGGGGAAAAATCCATTTTATTGTATAGGATACTCTAAGTGTGCCTGTGGTGTGTTTGCATATTGGTTGGATTTTATATTACGGATGTTTTGGTAGCAGTCAAGCAATCCACTTCACTGTTTACTTTTGTGGCTTGCATGGGTTGATCACAATATGGCTTCGAGTTATGACGAGATTCTTAATATATCATAACCCTTTTGCCTGTATTACTGAAATGCAAAATTAAACGTGTGCGCAGATCTAAAATGTATAGTTTCCAGAGCTGCTTGAGGTTTTACAAATGCTTCACCTTTTGTCTCAGTGCTTTCTTCCCCACATTAAAGATGTGAGCAACTCGGATGAGAAGCCTTACCACCACTTTATGTAGTTGTGATGCTTTGGCAGCTTGAACTTGGAAGAGTTATCTCAGTGGACCTATATTTTCTTGCTTAGTTGCATTTTATCTGTAGGATACTCCTCTATAGCTGTTCTTACAAATAGTGTCTGCTGTGGTGCTGGGGAAGGCGTTTAACTTCAAAACACATACTTGTCATGTGCTGCTCCACAGCTCATGCGATAGTGGACCTTCATTTCATTCTTCAGACCAGACAGGAAGATGGCATGTTGGCATCCGAAATAGAGGTCTGCACAGGAATATCCTGAGTTGTGTTCTCTTATAGACTCTTCCACAAGGAGGGAGATAAATATTTGAACATTTTCAGGCTTAACGTGGCATTCAACCTGAGCCCTTTTCTGGGTGCATGTGTTAGACTGCTACACAGATTAAAGTGAGTGCTCCCTCTCTGCCTCTTAAAATGAGATGGAGACTGCCATCAGTCCTCTGGAGGAGCAGAGAAGGATTTGCTGTTTCTTTCATCTCCCTTCAACCTGTGTAGCTCATTTGAGGGCCATTGATCATGAAATGCAGAGACTGGCGGGTGTCTGGGGGGGAAGGATGTGGTGTGTGTAGTGGGACAGGTGGGAGAATGTGATTTTTGCAGTCCTTACTCTTGAGGTAATGCTGAGCAGACGTAGCAATACAAATGAGCTTTTTGTTTAGTATTTCCTTCATGCTGGCTCAAGCTTAGAAAGTACAGTGAAGATGGGTTTGCCAGGTGTGTTCTGGTGTGGGTTTTATCACGGGAAGGTGAAAGAAGGGACATAACTGTTCAGTGGCTGCTGTTCTTTCTGTGCAGGGAGCCTGGGTGCGAAACAGAAAGCTTTGAGCCCCACTTTGCAAGTGAGGCATCCAAAGGAAAGCCCTTGCAGTCTGGTGCTTAAAGACATGGAATTTCTGATAGTGTCGGGCTCTTCAGATGCATGCCCTAAGTGCACATACGGGCTGTGATGGTTCACTTTGGGGCTTGGTTGACAGTCTGTTATAGTAATGAGCCGCATGAGTGCTTTAAATTGAAGGCATGTGGAAAAGAGACCAACTGCATCATCCCAGATGCAATTGCATGTCAGCATATTACTGCTCCAGTTTTGTCTTTGTCTCCAAGCTGCCCTCCTTGTTTCAGGAAGCGTAACAGTCAGTCTCACACAGTCAGAATACTGTCAAGACCCTTCGTCTCCACTACGCTTTCTCCCATAAGACAGTTGCTACTAAATAGAGAACACAGAGTTGAACACAATTTGCCTAAATTCAGCATAAACAATGGAAGATGAGACTGAAGTAAACTGAGAGCATACTAGAAAGCCAGGGGCAGTGAATTTCCTGCTCATTGCAGGGGGTTGGGCTGGATGACCTTTTCGAAGGTCCCTTCCAACCCAAACTATTCTATGATTCTATGCAATATGTGCTAACAGTATATGCCAGATGACCTTTGATCTCTAGCAGCTGTAGAGCCAAATTCTGATTAAGCCTTTCCTCTAGGGAGTTCACTGTTACCAGTGGGAAGATTATTCTGGTCAATGAAGTTGGCTTTTGAATTCCCTATGGGATTTATACTTGTGTGTCAGTTATAGGCCTGATACGTAGCTATAAAATGGTCATGATTTATTACTAAGATTCTCTTTTTAATGTGAGCTTTTTTTTTTTAATCTGTCAAAAGTAGCTGACACATTAAGTCCTCCCTGTAATCTTTAGGCTTTTCTGTAAAAATAAGGTTTGCTGTATAAATAAAATAGCTTCTGGGTTTTTTTTTTAGTTACAGTTTAATATGCTGAGTTCTGCTTCTGGGAGAGTGCTTAGGTGAGAGATGCTATTCTTATTAAACTGAAATGCGACTTTAGTGGAGCTTTTCTCGTTCTGCTAGTTCAGATTCAGTACTTAAAATAATGTAAAACACAGAAGCAAGAAGCCTGTGAAACTCCTATTTATTTCCTAAATAGATTAAAATTTAAACCCATGCAGTACTGCCCTTTGAACTTGAAGATTTACCATTTCCCCCACTATAGTATGTCCTGGCATTCTTCTAGATAAGTGCACACAGTTATTGTAGTAACTTGCATTAATAAGGAATATTTCTCCCAGAAGAAACTGAATGAACTTCATGGTTCTTTAAAACCTGCTGCTTCACCCGCTGCATCCACCAGAGAAACAAACCTGACTTTGCTCAGGAACTTTGCACCCTGTTTGCTTTTCCAAAGAAATCTCATGTAAAATTGGTACAAGGTTGACAGGAAGAGAATTTTCTGCTTTGGATACAGCACAGGAGACGTGCAGTAAATCTCAGTTAAAATCAGTGTGGGTGCAACGGGTAACATCCTCTTTGAGATCTTGGTCTTGCATCTCATTTAAAAAGTGGATACAAGTCCTCATGTTAAAGTCGGTTGGGCTGTGCTTCATTTTTCATCCAAAGAGGTGGCTTTGTGTTCCTGACAAGTATATTTTCTCTCTTTTTATTTTGGGACATAAGTTTATTTCCAGTGACAAGGGAAGAATATCCACACTATTGTTTACTGCAGCTTCTAGACTTCCTTAGAGTTTAAAGAAAGACTATGAAGTTTGTGACCAATATTAATGATGCCTAATTTTAGACTTACTGACGTGCTAGCTCTAGTAGAAATTACTTTGGACAGTAATGCTCTTTAAATGTTGTCTTTTGTCTAGAGTCTGCTTTGTTCAAGTGTGTTGACATACATCCAAACACAGGAATTCCTTCTACAGTTTCAACACTCGGACCTTGTTTTTGTCACCAAATAAATAGTGTGACACTTGATAACTTCTGTATGATATGTATTGTGATATTTACATTAAAAAATGAGTGTGATGACCTGGCGCTAGCAATGGGATCACTTACTTCAGACATTCAGTAAACAGATCTCTTTCAAATACAAGGTGTGATGAAGGAGCTCTGTTGTAGACAAAGTGCTCGCCTTCCTTTTTTTGGCTTAGAAAGATGACAATCCTGTATGATTTAAACAGGCAAAAGGTTCATCAATAAGATTGTAAAAGGAATTTCTTAAGGTACTAAAAGACTTCTGCAAAAGTTGGTCAAACGCCAAATTATAATGGCAAGACAGATCAAGCAGTATTTCTTAAGGCCTGACAGACTGCTGGAGGAAGTGAAGATGAGTTGGTTGGCAACAGAATCAAAAGACAGAATTACTAGCAGCTTTTTTTCTTCTTGATTTTTCTACCTGGAAAATACTAGAAGTTGCAGAGTAGCAGAACAGGGTAGAAAAAGTGGTGTTTGGTTTGGTGACTAAAGCTGAGAGCATGTGAGGGAAACGTATTCTGTATGAAATATTCCAATCGCAAATAGCTGGGTTGAAGGTGTTTGTGCTACTGGCTCCTCAAGTATCACATTTCATCAGTGCACTTCAAGGAGCAGCATTTTATAGCAAAAATGAGGCTGTGTTGTGGAACCAGGCGAATCTTGATTAAAAATCTGCTCAGAAATGGGAAGAATTGTAGGACATTCTTGTTTGCAGTGCCAGGGGATTGGAAGCATCTCTGCCAGGTACAAACTGTATAACCCCACTGAGACTTCTCAGCCCAGAGATGAGCCCTGGCGCTCCCAGCATCTCGTATGGTAAGATGCTCCAGTCCCTTAATCATCTTTGTGGCCTTGAGCTGCACATACTCCAGCAAGTCTGTATCTTGTACTGGGGAGCCCAAACTGGATGCAGCACTCCAGATGCAGTCTCATTAGAGCTGATTTCTTTGCTACACCATAAAACTAAGATGCCTGTGTTGTACAATGCTCAGTGTGGGCACTTGCAGAATTAGCTTTAGAATGTGGCTCATTGTCAAGCAGTAAATCTGTTTGAAATGTTACTTGGTGCTTTGTGGGCTTTCTCCCCACCCTCCTGGAATGCTAATCTTTTGCTGAGGCTGCAAGTCCAAACAGCTCAGCTGTCATATGAGTGACTAGGAAATATCCTACTTGCCCTCATTTCTTGGGTAGATGCTCTTGTCCATTTCAAAATTCAGAAGCATTTGAAACATTTCATTTGCTCATTGCTCTGTGGGGATTTTTTGGGGTTTGGGTGTTGCAGTGTTTTGGTTTTTTTTAAGGTTAAATTCAAGAAATATTTCTGATGTGGAAGTTTTAATTTGATTTTAAAACCAACTGTAAGAAGTATTAAGATTGGAGTATTACTCAAACAATAATCATGTGTTGCAAGCCTAGACTTTCCTGTTATAGTGGGTTAATTTGTTCAGCAAAAGTTTTCTAGAATCTCAACTGGTTTAGGTTGGAAAGGACCTTAAGACCATCCAGTTCCAACCCCCTGCCATGGGCAGGGACACCTCACACTAGAGCAGGTTGCTCCAAGCCCCTGTGTCCAACCTGACCTTGAACACTGCCAGGGATGGGGCAGCCACAGCTTCTCTGGGCACCCTGTGCCAGCGCCTCAGCACCCTCACAGGGAAGAGCTTCTGCCTTAGATCCAACCTGAACTTCCCCTGTTTCAGTTTGAACCCATCACCCCTTGTCCTACCGCTACAGTCCCTGATGAAGAGTCCCTCTCCAGCAGCCTTGTAACCCCCTTCAGACACTGGAAGCTGCTCTGAGGTCTCCACGCAGTTTCTCTTCTCCAGGCTGAACAGTCTTAGCAAAGAAGTATTTATTACTCGTGAAGGCAAAAGCCTAAAAGTGAACATCTGAACAGCCTCATGTAAGTTATTTTCAGTTGAGGCCACAAGTTATTTTAGGCTGCGAAACTATTTTGTTGTCTGTTTTTTGTTTTTTAATGTAACTTGTTTCACTTCCTCTGGAGGATTTGCCATTGTGTATTTCCAAAATGCATAATCCGGATCTACTGAAAAAGAGACATCTGAACATTGTTTATTTATAAAGTGCTGTGATACTCCCAGATCAGAGGTATTATTTCCTGAGGGGAAAAAACCACACAAGTTCCTTGGAGGTTTATGTACTATTAGAATGCAGGCTGAGAGTCTAACAGGTAAATAAACCACATGAAAATGAAGTTAATGTCGCTGGTGGTTTTAAAACATATTTATACTTCAAATTGAGTCATTTCTGACCCCAAAAATCAAAGGTAGTGGGGCTGCGTGCTTCCCCCTTCTAATGCATTTAGGAGTAAATTTCCCCCTTTTAGTACATGCTCATTGGTAGTGGCAGCTGGATCAAAGGGCTAGTTTTCCTTACCTATGTACCACAGCTTGTATGTGTGAAAAACCACTATTAATTTTCACAGAGTTTCCCAAAGCATTTTGCAGAAGACCTGAAGGGAGAGCTTATTATGGCAGTTGTTAACTTGATGCTCAAGAACAACTGGAGCTGCGTCTTTGATCCCTTCATCTCTTCATTGTTGTGTGTCTCAGGCAGCTGTAGCCCTACCATGGAGGTTTCTCCACTGGCTCCAGCAATTGCTTAAAACAGGTGTTTTAGTTTATATCCTGAGTTTTTCCCATAAAGTGAAAAAAGTGAATTGGAAAAGTCCTGCTTTCTTTCCTGTCGTGGTGGTAGCAACATCTACGTCTTTCCAGTCGCGCTGGGAAATGCATTTGTAAATGGTACCTGCTTACTTCTTTTAATGGTGTTGTAAAATAATTCCTGCTTTCTTATTTGGTAGGACAGAAAGACCTTTGAGTGTTACAGAAGGGTCTGTTCTCTGTTCATACACATTCACAGGGATTTCGTTTTGTAAATGCAGAGCCACGGTGTAAAATCTTCAGAAGTACCTAAACCTGACTTCACCTGAGTTAGTTGAACGTGTTTCTTGTTGAGGGCAACACTGAGGTCTCCCCTCAATATTTATTATCCGAAATAATTTCTCTTTTGCATTTCTTTTTAAATCAGGGGTGACTGGTTTCAGTGCATGGAACTGGAGAAATAATTCCGAAATGTATCATTCAAGCTGCACCAGGGGAGGTTTAGACTGGAGCTGAGGTACAATTCCTTCCCCAGAGGGTGCTCAGGCACTGGAACAGGCTGCCCAGGGCAGTGCTGGAGTCACCGTCCCTGCAAGTGTTCACACCCCGTGTAGACGAGGCCTTCAGTGCCATGGGTTAGCGGTGGCCTTGGCAGTGTGAGGTTACTGGTTGCCGTCCATGATCTTAAGGGTCTTTTCCAACCTAAATAATTATAGGATTCTATGATGTTTTTCTCCGATGGCAGTAGCTTTTTGTTGGGCAGATGTGCCTGTGATTTCAGCACACTTGGGGAAAATATCAGTACTTTCAATTGATTTTGCATTTTTTTGTTCTGTTTCTGATTTCAGATATTCCTCATAGCTGTTCCGATCCAGGGCAGAATATACAATGGGGAGAAAACTGGATCTTTCAGGCTTGACTGATGAAGAAGCAGAGCATGTGCTCCAGGTGGTTCAGCGAGATTTCAGCCTTCGGAAGAAAGAAGAAGAAAGGCTGAGGTAAGAATAACAACATGATTAAAAATATTGGTCTCTCTGGATTATTACAAACTGTTTTTTGGGGAAATTGGAGAACACAGCTCTTTTGTAGTGTTCCTATCACAGAGGCAATAAACATCCAGGCTTCTCTACGTGAGTTCAATTATTGAGTAGTAATTCAGTTTTGTTTAGTCTACCGTGGCCTGAACCACAAGAGTGGTCTCTAAATCATCTGTGTATGTCACCTGGGTAGAGACTATAGTAGTGGTTGACTTTAACAAACAGATTTAAGAGAATTTTTTGCTTGCTGTAGTCAGTTCCTTTTATTCAGAAACTTTGTCTGTATGCAAACACCTGAAGGTGAAGAAGTTCAACCCATCTCCTTCCTCCAAAATAATCAATGGGGCACATTATCCATTGTATTGAGAAGTTAACTCTGCTTTCAGTAGCCTCTATACAAAATGATTGCAGGCAGAAACAACCCAGAAGAAAACAAATGGAACTTGTTGGCAAGGTGACTTTCTCAGCCCGGGAACTTCAGTATGTGACAAGGGGACTAGTGACAGAGACCTGGATTGGTAGATGCAATATTTTTCTTGTAGTTTCAAGAATATTTCCTGGAATTATTATGTCTGACTTTTATTATCTTCTTTGAACATATCATTATTTATTCTCTAGAACAGTCTGATGACTCCCTTTCCAGTTGGCAAATGCACATCTTAGTAGCATTATAGATATCATCCATTTCTTTATCATTTAGCATCAAGCTGAAGTCAACAAGGCAGGAAGATGACTGAAATAAGCACAAAACTAGGCATATATATTAGGTGCAGTTGGAACCGAGAGGAATCCTGTGTCAATTTTCTCTTCCTATTTTCTGAAACTACTTGAAACATTGGGAACAAGAAAGGCAGCTTGTGGCATAGGCATAATTCAGCGTTGGCATGCTGTGCAGGTTCTTGCTTGGGTTGGTACTACAAGCTTGCCGCAGGGAGGAAGGGCTGGAGGAGGATGGCATGCCCAGTATTTATTTTGCCTGTTTGTTTTGCTGTGGGTAGCACTGATTCTTTTTGATAGCCTTTCACAACAAAGCCAAGAGAGTTTAGAACCAGTTTCAGGAGGGTGTGTGTGGGGGCTGTTTTTATGTGACTGGTTGTATCTTACTGGAGCAAGCATACCGCAGCTAGCAAGTGCTGGAGCATCTTGCCTGTGCTATACAAAGATGCTGTACTGAGAGGAGGAGGGGGAAGGATGTAAGGCATGCCCACAGAAAATTGATTGGAAAGCCTGGAGAGAGAAAGTTCTTGCTGGTGTTTGTGTTTTACCATTTTGCTGCTGAAGTTGTCCATGACGCTTGGTAATTGAACGATCACAAGTAGAAAACTGGTGTAGGAAGGGAGATGAAACTCTGGAAAGGGAAGAAAAACACATGGACTCAATGTGGCTTGTATAGGAGTATGTTATTTTTATTTCTCCTGAATGTAGTATGTTAAGTTATGTAAGTATGTTAAGCTGGAAATAATGAGCTGTACTGACAAAGTTCTGAAATGTAGGCTGATATTTCAGTAATTTTAATGACCTTAAAAACTATCTGTGAAGTTTAAAGCTTGCTCTCTCTTTTTTACAAAATGCAGAGTTAAAAGGGCACAACAACACATCTTTTTGTCATGCTATGTAATAAGAAATGTTGTCAGATAAGAAACTTAAACCTTGCTCTAGATGAGAATTTTCAGCCTGTAGCAAAACAGATCAGTTCTTGTGTCTGTTTGGACGTTCTTGGCTGCATTGCATTGGATTTTAGGAAGTTACCAACTGGCAAAATCTGCAGGATAGCTTCACTTCAGAAGTATTGCCAAGCTTTGTAATCTTTTTAAAGAGGAAACACTGCTTTATATTAGACTGCTGTTAATAAATTCAAACCCAAGTTATATTTGTGGGTTCCCCCTCCCCCATAATTAATTCCAGGTAGCAACGTTAGTCTTTGGATGGAACTGTTGAAGCTTTCATGTGTGGTACTTTCTTAAAATAGTGTTTCTGGATAATTCTTCATACAATGGTTCTATCTTTGGATGGTTTTCCCCACAAAGATTTCAGTAGCTGTTTGACAGATCTCTCTCTGGATAATTCCTGCTGGTAGCAATTATTTCTAAAGATCAAGAACTACTTAAAGGAATATGTGGCAGATTTCTGCAGTATTGGGAGAACAATGAAAACTAAGAAACCTGTAAGTAGTTGATGGCTTCAGTTTTGCTTTGCCAGCAGAAGCTGAAGAGTTAAGTAACATACGACAAGAAATGAAGTTTATCTTCACTCCTAATAAATGCGTTTAAGGTAGTAAAATGTCAGCTGAGAGCTAACGTACTAATATCTCTTGTTCCACGTTAATTTATTGTTCCATATTCTGGAAACAAAATGACATGATGAATGTGTGGAGAAAAGCCATACTGATCATCTGCATTTTCTGCTGCAAAGCTGTTCGGAATCTCTCTGCAGTGAGAATTCTCAGCAGTGGTTCTGTAATTGAAACCTTTCTTCTAACTTTATGCTTGTGTTAGCAGACAGGCTGCTCTTGTACGTTTTGTGAACGTCTAGTTGGCTAAAAATAGGGAGATGACAATAATCTATAACCATATGTAAATAGTGATTAGTGCGGCTCATTTATTATGCCTTATTGCTTCATATTAGTTCAGTTTCTTTTCTTGCTCTGGCTCTTGGCCTGATCCCAGATGAATAATATTTACTGTTCTTTGTTGTTTGTTCACCCATAATCTTTCTATTTTGATTGTGTTGGTTCTGTTCCTTGGCAGTAGTGTTGTGTTGTTATTGACTGCAATGTTAGTGTAATCATCCGGAGTCACTGAGGCTGAAGTGATAACGCACTCTGGTGAATAGATGGGCTTGGTTTTCTGTGAATCAGCTGAAGCAGGCAAATGGGGCAGCTCTGACAGAATTAGGAAGGGGGTGGCTTTGAGTTGCTTGGCGTGTGTGCTCAGCACTGCAGCCCTGTGCGCATCACCTCTGCCACAGGAGCTCTGCAGGCTGGCTGGGCTCCTGGCTCACTGATAACCACAGCTGGCTTGTTCAGCAGTTGACTGGACACACTCATGGTTTGTTTTCTCAGGAACAAGTTTATTTTCTTAATCTTTGCGTTTCACACCTCAGCTGCAGGAAAGCAGCAGTAGGGAGGATTGGATTGTTTTAGTGTTTTGCTGTGTATAATGTCTTTGTCATATCTGCAGTTTGTGTGTGTTTTGGCTTTTAATGTTTTAAAGAAATGGCAGAGGAGTGCTTACAAGATCTTACAAGGCCAAATATGTGTTTGTGTTCATGAGATAGGCCTCTTTACATAAGCAGACGTGTAAAAGAGAGCGTTGTCTTTTATTTGTTTCCATTTACTGCCTCCGTATTCAGTTTTCCAGATTGTCTAAATCTGCCATTGTTTATTCTCCTGTGCTGTGGGCAGAATCAGCTCCCCCTTTAGTTTTGTTGTTACAGTTACCACTGTATTTATAAAGATGCTTGCCCCTTTATTTGAGGTCAGGAATGCTGAGAAGTCAGCATGTTGTAAAAAAGTGAAATTAGAGTTTTACAGATTATCTTATTGTGGTAGATATTCCTGACCCATTGTGTTTTAGCCATGTGGACAGGTAAGAAGATGGCTGTTCTGATACCGAATTTAACATTCAGAATGACTGCAAAAGCACAAAAGTTGGAAGGGTGGGGAAGGGGGCAGGTATAGAAAGGGCTCAGTGCTGATCAGGTGCCAACAAAGCAGATGCTTTACCTGTCAGCAGCAACTTTAGGAGGCCATGGCCTAAGTGACTTGGGCCCTCTTCCTATAACCATTGGCTAACCAAAGTTTCCATCACCATAGCAAATGCTGAGTCAGCATTTTTAGGAGTTACTCTGGTGATAAACCTTAGAAATTTGCATTGGGCAGAGGTGAAATGTTTCTTTGCAGGGGACGTGGTTTCTCTTTTGTTCAAACAGCTGCTGTTAATCACCTAGGAAGATGCATTTACAAGGAAAAATTGCTGACCTTCTGGAACGACATGGACATGGAATCATAGAATCACAGAATCAACTAGGTTAGAAAAGACCTTTAAGATCATCAAGTCAAACCATGTCACTAAGGGCATGTTAAGCACTTAATAGGGTTACATGGGGTCACAAGGAAAGAGTTGAGAGTTGACTGTCACCCACAGGCAGAAACATCATCACGTCTTCCCTGATGTTGTGTCTGTGGGAGCTGGGTAGGTGAGTATCAGCTTTGCTGCCTGTCTTTATGCAGTTGCATTTTCAGTTGTGGCAAAGACAAACTGCAGTGATTCAGGATCAGATCTCCAGCAGTCCTTTATCTGCAGGAAAGAGAGATGTTTGTTCTCACTGGAGGGCCCTCTCCACTCTGGTTCTTATTTTCTTTTAGCCAAATGATTGGTAAGGGACTAGAATAGAGCCTTGTGTAAAAGATGATGATGAAACGTAAATTAAGCGAGTTGCTTTTGCCTGCTTTCTTTTTTGTGCTCCTTTTACATCATAGCCCGCTGCAGCATGAGTAGACCTATGAAGAGGCTTCTTAAGAAGCCAATTCTCATACCTGACAAAACCCAGAAAACAGTTTGATGCTTTTTCTTGTCAGACTACAGTAGACTTCAGTGTATTTACAGTATGTGTCATGGGTCTTGCAGTGCATAAAATATTAAACTCCTTCCAACTTCTGATAATTGAAATATTAGCTGGGTGAATCATATAAAACTGGCAAAATGCCGTGTCAGACATTTGGGTAGCTATCTGTTGATTCTGCATATTGGTTATTATTCCTCCTTCCTGGGGCAGGTTTGTATCAAATACCTTAAAAAACCCCCAGCAAAACCCAACCAAAACCCGCTGTCTGTCTTCCCTCCTCTCCTCATCTCCAAATGAAAGCTGTTTTCCTACAGAGGAAGGAATGGAAGATTGGTCTCATCTCCACAAGCTTCAGAGTTCCAGCAGATGAACTTCTGATCAATACCTTGTTGCTCAAAGTGATTTTATAAGGTCAGCCTGCCTGCCCTTCCCTCTGATGAGCAGCATGGGGAGAGTACAAGGAACATTCCTGTCTATTACTCTGCTTTTCGTTTGTTATTTTGTTTTAGCAGGTAGGCACCATTCTGGTTCCTATACCTGCTCGTTAGCTCCTCAAGGGATCCACTTCATATCCCTGCTTCTGCCCATGGGGCTTGAGAGCGCTGAGGAGAACGGCCAGCACTTCCTGGTGGGCTGTCCTGACACACGTATTCTCTCCCTGTGATAAAAGGTCTTAGAGTGGTTTGTTCCTTCTCTATGAAAGGTGCTTTTTGTGATTCCAATGTTAACCTACCTGTACTCTTCTCCAGTGCAAGACTCTGCTGAGCTGTCATAAGTTTAACACTCACATGTCTAAGCTTGTATTTGAGTGCACTGAATGATTCAACAGAATCATAGCTGCAACTTCATAGATTATATTGCTACTGCTTTGGCTTATAGAACAAGAGTAAAATATATCTAGAGCAGGACAGCTGTTTGTTGGAAGTAAAGGTTCATTAACAAGATTAGGAAAGAGCAAGACATCTTCATTTATCGATTATCACCAATTTTGTTACATCATGTTCCACGATGGAAAGAAACCTGTTTCTCAGCTCCTGCAAGCTGTCAGGATTGAATTGTCAGTAGCTGGATTTGTGTACTAGATGCTTTACACTGTTCCTGTGCAGCCCACTCTCAACTGCAATGTTTAATGTTTTGACAGATAACCCTTAGGCATATTCTCAGGTCAGGGTGAGTGGCTGATCAAAACCCAGTTAGTGACCTGGATGAATTCTGCATGAGAGCCAGAGAGCTAATGGTTGGTTTTGCTGCAGTCAGTCAGGATGCACTTTAAAAGGCAGTTAGAAACTGTTACTTGTCTCTAATTTCAAGAAACACTGATGCAAGAATGCTGCTTGCTCACAAATAGTGCTCTGTCTGGGGGTAGACAAGGAAGTAGGTGTCTTGGCAGTGATATTCCATCCCACTTCATGTGCAGTGCAGCAGTGGTTAAGAGTCCTTTTTTCTGTGATTTGCCCCAAACTCCCTGCTCTACCACCACAGGGACCAGGTACAAAGTTAGTGCGTAGGTTCTGCTGACTCAGCATTGGTCCACCTATAAGCAGAGAAAGTGACTGCAGTTTTTATGCTTTACAAGAGAGAAATCAGGACACTAGAAAGAATCTGACATTAGAAACAAAGAACTTAGAGGGTTTGGTCCATGTTTTTACTGCCTAACTAAGGAAGAGATGCCAGGGTACTTCCAAAGAGCAGCTCCTGCTTAGGTGCCTCTAAAATCAGTTCTGTGCATCTTGCTTGTGACTATAATGGGAAACCACTATGACTGTCGTTACTTGAGTGTCATATAGATGCTATAGGGAAAGCATGGATAGAACTTCTCAACGTGCTGTTTGGCAAATGCAGGACCAAAACTCGTGCTTGAATTCTGTGCTAAGTGTTTTCATAAGGTCAATTCCAGATGTGAGTTTTGGCTGTTTAAAAATGCATTTACAGGCGCAGTCTCAACTGGGAGGAAACGCTGGTGAACCAAGCATGAAGAATCATAGCATCAACAGGGTTGGAAAAGACCTTTAAGCTCATCCAGTCCAACCGCTGCCCAGCACTGCCAAGGCCACCACTAACCCATGGCACTGAGGGCCTGGTCTACACGGGGTGTGAACACTTGCAGGGACGGTGACTCCAGCACTGCCCTGGGCAGCCTGTTCCAATGCCTGAGCACCCTCTGGGGGAGGAATTGTTCCTCAGCTCCAGTCTAAACCTGCCCTGGTGCAGCTTGAGGCCGTTTCCTCTTGTCCTGTCACTTGTTCCTTGGGAGCAGAGACCGACCCCACCTCACTGCAACCTCCTGTCAGGCAGTTGTAGAGAGCGATAAGGTCCCCCCTGAGCCTTCTCTTCTCCAGACCAAACCCCCAGGTCCCTCAGCCGTTCCTCATCACACTTGTGCTCCAGGCCCTGCACCAGCTCCATTGCCCTTCTCTGGCCCCGCTCCAGCACCTCAATGTCTCTCTTGCAGTGAGGGGCCCAGAACTGAACACAGGATTCGAGGTGCAGCCTCACCAGTGCGCAGCACAGGGGGACAGTCACAGCCCTGGCCCTGCTGCCACACTGGTGCTGATACAGGCCAGGGTGCTGTCGGCTACTTGGCTGCCTGGGCACAAGCTGCTCATGTTCAGCTCCGTCAGTCAGCACCCCCAGGTCCTTTTGCATGAGCAGTTTCCAGCCACTCTGCCCCAAGCCTGAAGCGTTTGTTGCATAGGGCTGTTGTGGCCCAAGTGCAGGGCCCGGCACGTTGCCTTATTGAACCTCATCCCATTGGCCACAGCCCATCCATCAATCCAGCCCGTCCATATCCCTCTGCAGAGCCTTCCTGTCCTGAAAAGGTGCAAAAAGAAAATATTCAGGGAATATTAGAGGAATTTGTATAGAAAGAAATGTCTCCAGCTAACACTTTGAATACTGGACAGGCCATGGGAGATGTAGCAGAAGTACAGCTCACACGTACTGTAGCAAACTTTCTTGGGGGTCAGTACTTAAAGAAAGCACTATGATGCTGCAGAGACATTATAAAACTTACTGCAGGCTTTTTCTATGGTAATTTGGTCTTTGTCATGGGTTATGACTAATCAAATTAACGGCCATAGCTTAGCTAAAAGGAGTCAGCGTGCCTGGTGATAATGAACAGCTATAATGGAAAATCAATACTTAATCTCTGATACCTTGTATATGAAGAGACTGAGCTTTTAAATGTGACTTTGTAGAAGTAATCTTCTCTCACCTGACTAGCCCTGCAGGATGTTCTGAGTATGGACTCCCATCTATACAACTTAGTCACGCTGAAAATAGTTGCTGGAATGTTGAATCTTAAGTGCTTTTTGCAGGGAAAAAGTTTCATCTTTTCGTCTTTTCCTGAAGAAACAAGATGCTGACTTTGCTAAATATGTTACTCTATTATTTTTTCAGAAACCTCTTTGTTAAAGCCCAATGTTAGTTCGTGGGGAAAAAACGTACAGATGTTTATGGGTAGATAGAGGGATTCTGCTGAGGGAAGAAGTTACTGGCAGATTGTCCTTAAAACCTGGAACACAGGGCATTTGAGGCTCAGTCTAAATGCCATCAGTTTCTGGATCTTGTCTTGAGCATGAGGATGAACGATGTGAACTTCTTGAGTTCTGTCCCCTGTTGCACTGTGACTTGTGAGTTGTTGATTCTGGAGAGGTTAGCTAGACCTCAGCGAACACCACGTGGAAAACTGGGCTCATCTACTACGTGTCTGTCATCTCTTTAGCACCATTCTGGTCCAAAATGCAAATATATGAACAAAAAATCATTTTCTAGTCTCATGTAAGCACTTCTGGGTGAATAATTGGCATAAGAGAAAAACCCATCATCTAGCAGGTAATCACTGAAACATTCAGCTCTTTGGTAAAGAAAACTTGGGGGTTTTCTAGAAGGAAGGTGAAGAATTAGAATACCCTCATGGACACTATATGAAGCAGGGTGCTAGAGAGCAGGAAAAGAAGTTTATGATTTCAGTCAACACACTGGAGGGAAGGGGTGGGATCTGGAGGGAGCTTGACAAGCTTGAGAGGTGGCCAGTGTCAACCTCATGAAGTTCAGCCAAGCCAAGTGCAAGGTCCTACACCTGGGTTGGGGCAATCCCAGGCACAGCTGCAGGTTGGGCAGAGAAGAGATTCAGAGCAGCCTGAGGAGAAGGACTTGGGGGTGTAGGTCGATGAGAAACTGAACATGAGCCACTTCAGTGTGTGCTGGAGCCCAGAAACCCCCCGTGTGCTGGGCTGCATCAAAAGCAGTGTGAGCAGCAGGTCGAGGGAGGTGATCCTGCCCCTCTGCTCTGCTCTCGTGAGACCCCACTTGCAGCACTGTGTGCAGTGCTGGTGTCCAACATGAGAAGGACATGGAGCTGTTGGAGCAAGTCCAGAGGAGGCCACGAGGATGATCAGGGGCTGGAGCCTGGAGAAGAGAAGCTGCGTAGAGGCCTCAGAGCAGCTTCCAGTGTCTGAAGGGGCCTACAAGGCTGCTGGAGAGGGACTCTTCATCAGGGGCTGTAGTGATAGGACAAGGGGTGATGGGTTCAAACTGAAACAGGGGAAGTTCAGGTTAGATCTAAGGCAGAAGTTCTTCCCTGTGAGGGTGCTGAGGCGCTGGCACAGGGTGCCCAGAGAAGCTGTGGCTGCCCCATCCCTGGCAGTGTTCAAGGCCAGGTTGGGCAGAGCCTTGGGCAACATGGGCAAGTGTGAGGTGTCCCTGCCTATGGCAGGGGGTTGGAACTGGATGATCTTAAGGTCCTTTCCAACCCAAACCAGGCTGGAATTCTATGAGGTGCTTAGCCTTTTTTTCTTTATTTTGAGCAACCAGGGAGTGTATAAGAGAGATGCATGACATGGATTGGTCTGTGTATGTATTGCTCTATTTAAAGCAAAGATTAAGGGTTTTTGAAGGGAGAATGGTGTCCGATTCAAAATCTGATGCTTCTGAAGATTAAAAGTGAAAGTGATAGTGCCTGCAGAGGTGACTTTCCAGGAACCAGTTTAAGTTGCTGGGAAGAATGTGAAATAGTACAAGTGTCGGGTCCTGGGCAGTTGAATTTCAGGCTCTTGCTGTGGAGGAGAAGCGTCTGGACAGTTTATCTGTATCTTAAAGGTATGGTTTAAATCCAAATGAGTACTATGCACTGGGACACCCATCTCCTGGATACTCAACTTCATGGGCTTGTTTTTATGACATCCATCAGCTGTTACTGTAGTGCTTGAAGTCACTTAGTGATGGCTGCAATTACAGAAGATATTAAAAGGTCTGTGGACAGGCTGGGTGAAACCTCTGGCTTTATTGGAGGAGTGTGTTTTTATCCATCTGAGTTCATTTTACAGATCAAGATCTTGTATTAACTGCCAGTTGTTGTTTGTGCAAGCCTAACTCTACCTTAAGTGCTGGTTTCTCTATTCAGGTGTTACTATAGTAGTACAATTAGTAGTACTTCCCCAAATTACAGGAAAACATGGAAATAAACATTCAGTGACTGGCTGCATAATGCAACTTATTCAGGGTTTATTCTTTCTGTTAGAGTTTACAGTGCAGGGATGCTCTAAATGCATTTCCATAGGGCATTCACTAAGTTGTAAGCAATATGTGCCAAGTCTTACAGTTTTGGAAGAAGTGTTGTGTTTAAAACGTGCTTTGTTTCTTTTTTCTGTCGGAAGGGAAAGGTTTTACTGTGAGTTTCTATAGCAACATGCTGTAGACCTGTTCCTGGCTGCATCAGTCTGGATGGATCTGTCTGAAGCTGTATGGCTTCCTATCTTGAATATACTCACCTTTGGTTTTCAAGAAAATAAGAGATACTACTCATCAGAAGGAAATTTGTCAATCTGAAATACAGCTCAGCATTTAAATTTGAAATTTGACTTGTTAATACTTACTTTTTTTTTTCCAGAAACATATGCCTAATGGAAATTTAAAAGCACTTTAAGGATTTAAGAAACACTGATGTCTGTGAAAGGGAAAGACTTCTGCCTCTACCTATAAAGCTGTTGCCATTCTTAAAAAGTATTATTCTGTTTCAGAGTTACTAGATTTAAGGCAAATAATATTGATTGGAAATTCGTTTTGCTGATGTTTTTATTTCAAGGGATCGTCTTTGCCTTTACTCACTTCTAGAATTTCCATTCTCTGTGTTCTTCATAGAAAATGAAGTGACAGGACAAGGGGTGATGTGTTCAAACTGAACCGGGGGAAGTTCAGGTTAGATCTAAGGCAGAAGCTCTTCCCTGTGAGGGTGCTGAGGCGCTGGCACAGGGTGCCCAGAGAAACTGTGGCTGCCCCATCCCTGGCAGTGTTCAAGGCCAGGTTGGACACAGGGGCTTGGAGCAACCTGGTCTAGTGTGAGGTGTCCCTGCCCATGGCAGGGGGTTGGAACTGGATGAACTTAAGGTCCTTTCCAACCCAAACCAGTCTGTGGTTCTATGTTCTGTGTTCAGAGGACTGCCAGACAATTTCCCAAAGTGAAGGGAGCTGCCTGAGTTGAGGTGCATGTTAGAGATAGCTGATCTCTGCTTCACAGATGGCAGTATTCTCGGCATTTTTCTTTCTAAATGAAGTGGAACATTTTCAGCTAAAGGAAAAAGGGGTATGAGTGTGTGGGAGAATTCCAAAGATGTCAAAACACTTTGTCAACACTTCCAAAGTGGTGGTTTCAGAAATGTCTTTGCAGATACTTTCTCACTGTAGCGCTTTCTAACACTTGTTGGTTGCATATATGAAATAAAAGGGATTTGGTTTTGTTACTGTTATGAAAATAATAGTATAAACAAGACATTAAGTTTTGCATTTGTAATGTGTTAGGGATGCAAAAACTTATCAGCTGTGTCTCAGCAGGTTAACATACCATAAAGCATTGCTGGAATGGGTGCTAACCGAAGTATATGGTCCTACCCTAGGATAAATGTGAGCTACTTATGATTTACCCTTGAGAGCTATGGTAAGGAGCTTCAAGTTTGCTTAGGGGAAGGAACTAACATATGGGCAATTGCTGCAGTCACACTTTTCACTTTGAGTGAACTTGGGGTAAGTTCTTCATCTGCTGTTTCCTTTATTTTGTGGTTGGTGTATATTTGGCTCTGTGCCTGAGGCTACGGCAAGTCTTCGAACTGCACACCCAAGAAGTCTGTGTTCCTTTGGTTTTGATTGGGATGGATAATATTTACTCATGCCTCTCTTCCCTTATTGCTTTAATCCTTTGTTTCTTCTTCTGGTTATGAATTAAAATTCTCCTGAAAGCGGCAGAATTCAAACATAATTTCTTCTTTAATTTTTTTTTTTCTCCCTATGGTACCTACTAAAATCTAGAATGGATAAAATAATTTCACTTTTGTCTTCTACCCAAACTCCACACAGGAAAATACATAAATCTCTTTATAAAGCTGGTTTACAATAGGATTAGTATTCTAAAGAACCATAGTAAGGCTTCGTTAATGCCGTTCTTCAGTGTATTACAAAGCTGCAAACCTACTACAGCCTTATGGTGAATTTGGTGTGGTTCTTGATACACTGTGGATTATAATTTGGCTAGTGAATATGGGAGGATACAGGCTGCAAATGGTGAGGTGTTTCTGCAGCACTTCCAGCCTGAAAGGGTATTCTGAAATTACCTTGTTTTTGTCAAGCACATTGGAAATACAGTAATTTGGAAACAGCACAGAACTCAGTGTTTGCATCGCAATCAAAAGAACTTGAAATCGAGAAGCAATTAAAAGGGAAGCCTGTTGGAGGTGACAGGGGTTTAATCAAATGTTTCTGCTGTTCGGAAACACTTTGGTGAGACTTAACAGAAGAGTCTCTGGAAGTGATGGGACCACTGTGTTGTGATAGAAGATGTGTCATTACAGGATGGCAGGTTATTAGTGTTGCCACTCTGGTTCCATGTTTTCTTTATGGTTCTTGCACCTGCAGGAGGTGATGAGTTTCTTGCTTCCATTTTGACTGGTTTGGGCGTGTTTTCTCCTTTCTTGTTTCAGAAAATAAAATCAACTTGTGTGCTTCCGTTAGGAAGGTTGAAAATATGCTTAATTTTAAAGGCTTTGTTGTAACTGCATCTAAGCTGCCAGTCATCCTGGAGGTAATCCTGTGCTAATCCTTCCATTACCTCAGTCACACAAAAGAACGAAATTGTCTCTTCAGTTGATGTCCCTTCAGTTGATGGCAGGATGTCACCTGTCATTCTGCCTTTTGAAAACCTTATTTGAATGCATTGTGGCCTAACACGAAAATAGTCAAATACTTGTATGACAGGTCTGGAATATCCCTTGTTAGATAGGGACTGTATCCTAAATAATGCTGTCACTAGTGAAGAAATGTTTTCCATGCCATGAGACAACATTTGAAGTTTCTATGTGCCTCAAATATTGCCTGTTGATTGATCACTATTATATTATTACAGGTAGCCACATGTGGTGCCGAAGGGTGGAGTATGAATTTGTGTTTTACATATAGCTAATTGGTCATCTAGATAAAGAAAAATGGAGTTTTACTGTAAATTAATAAAAATCACTGTGAATTTGAAATTTTTCCCATTCAGATTTTACCCATTTTGGTTCTTGAGAACAGTTCTTCAGTGCTGACATGAAGCCCAGTTAGCCAGCATGATCTGTGAACTGACAGCTTTGTTCTGGGGTAGGTGGTGAATCTGTGTAAAATTGAGTGGCTTTAAGTTCAGAAGGAGCTCTTGGGCAGATGATGTATCAGTCCAGGATTGGTGAACTGTCAGTGTCTCTGCCAGCAAAGTACAGGAACCTGATAATTGCTTTTCCTTTTACCATCTGGACTTGCATTTATTTTTCCCTTTAAACTTTGATTTCTTCTTCTTATTATTTATTATTGATTATCATAAGAAGCACATAGAGCTGTTGGAGCAGGTCCAGAGGAGGCCACGAGGATGCTCAGGGGCTGGAGCACCTCCCGTATGAAGACAGGCTGAGAACATTGGGGCTGTTCAGCCTGGAGAAGAGAAGCTGCGTGGAGACCTCAGAGCAGCTTCCAGTGTCTGAAGGGGGCTACAAGGCTGCTGGAGAGGGATTCTTCATCAGGGACTGTAGTGATAAGACAAGGGGTGATGGGTTCAAACTGAAACAAGGGAAGTTCAGGTTAGATCTAAGGCAGAAGTTCTTCCCTGTGAGGGTGCTGAGGCGCTGGCACAGGGTGCCCAGAGAAGCTGTGGCTGCCCCATCCCTGGCAGTGTTCAAGGCCAGGTTGGACAGAGCCTTGGGTGACATGGTCTAGTGTGAGGTGTCCCTGTCCATGGCAGGGGGTTGGAACTGGATGATGTTAAGGTCCTTTCCAACCCAAACCATTCTATGAGTCCATGATTATGTTACAAAGTTAAATATAACACTAATAGTATATTATAGTACATGATAATATTCTAATAGTGTATTATGTAATTGAATACTAATCAGCACAACAGCACTGGTAAATGTGCTTTCAGAGTGCCGGAGCAGGTGAGACATTCGAGGAAGTCAGCCTCGGGAATAAGAGGTTTATAATAAGACAAACATGTAGAATCATAGAATGAGCCAGGGTGGAAAAGACCTTTAAGATCATCAAGTCCAACCATTCCCCAGCACTGCCAAGGCCATGACTAAACTGTGTCACTGAGGGCCTCACACAGTTTGTGAACACTTCCAGGGACGGTGACTCCACCATTAATGCAGGCTAGACTTGTAGCTCTCCGAAGATGCAAACTTCAGATTTGAAATACTAGGTTAGAACCTTTACATGGCCAGGTTTGAGAGGCTGGTCACTTAGACTGAATTAACATTCATGTGTTTGGGGTAGTGTAAAAGACAGAGTCTTTTGGGTGGCAGTTCTGTCAGCCAGCTGTAATAGAGGATTTCCTGGCTTAGATTACATCTGTTGTCTGTGAGTGCCTTGCTGGAAGAGGGTCTAAGAAGGAATAGCCTTTACATTTCTTTACATTTACCATGCTTTTAATTAAGTTTCAGGCTGGTATTTTCATCTTGTTGCATTCTGAATAAAAACGAGAACAGAATGTAAATATTGGTAGCACAAGAGGGAATAATTTTTCTTTCTAATCAAACAAAATACTATTCTAGTCGTTAGCACAGTCTGTGACAACCAGCAAGTGTTCTCCTGCCCAGCAGTCCTCTCAGATTTCATTTGTCTTTAATCAGTTGAGGAAGCAGTTCCAGGCACTCTAGAGCAAAGCTTTTCTGCCCTTGGGTAATGTAAAAAGATGCATTTAATCAACTTAGAGCTCAGTTTCATAAAAGAAAGCACAAAAACTCCATCATCACCTGAAAACAGAAACTCACTTTGTGTGCTTTTCAAGAGTGCTCTGCTTTGACCTATGTTTCTCTTGTTAAGGTGGTAGCACTGGCACTTTCTGTGGTAACTTGGGTTGTTTCTAAGGTTTCCTCAGTCCCATGTGCACAATAGCTGTCTGAAGTAAGTTATGCCTCAGAGGCGGTGGTGACTCCTGCTAGGAATGGTAATTGGGACTGGTGAGATTGAGCAGGGAATTCCCAACACCGTGTCTCTACATGGAAGTGTTCTACACATACAGTCCCAGCCAAACACCTCCTACTTGGAATAAATTAGCAAAGAGGAAAGTGTTGCAAAAAGAGAGTGTGCCTGTCTGATGTGATCCCTTTGAGCAGAAGTAGTGATCTTAAACACCCGTTTCTCTTGGCATTGCAGGCATTGCTGCCTTAGCATTAGTTATTAACATTACCATTAATGTGATGAGTAAATCAACAGTACGTAAGTGTCTGTGAACAGACAGGCAGTTTGGAAACAGCTATGAAGCTTTTTCCAATAGGTGAAAAAATCTTCTAATGCTGATGTTTGCTGCAGAACAGTAATCTCAGAAACCGGCGGACCATTTCAGGCATATCTGATGTCTCCACATTCAGCTTGCTTAGTCGAGTGATATTTTCCTTTGATTAGTTTCTTCAGTATTTTACAACGCTTTGTAATGGTGATTGGGGTCATCTGAGATAAGGGAGGTTGGAAAAGGGGGCAAGAAGAAAGAATATCACAGAAGCCACTGTTACCTGGTGAAATCAAAGGCTGATGTTCCCTTTATCCTGCTTATGTTCTCATGATTTGGCTGTCTTTAGTATGGTTTATGACTGTAGCTTGGTTGGTTTTGCATGGATAAAACTCCTCTTCAGTAGTGTGGATTTCTTTCTTCACTCATAAGGAAATGCTTTTGGTTTAGGTAACAGTAGTTAGCACAGAGGATTTAAAGGCAAGGCTTAGTCTCTGTCATTCTGAATAGTAAAACCCAAACATTGAGGCACTACAACCCCAAGATACAAATGGATGTGAGTCTTTGCATTGGGAATCTGGTCCTATCTCCTACCTAAACTTTGTAGGTGCCTAATGTAGCAAAACTTGAGACAGAAACAGCTTGCCATAGAGATGCTAATGGATATTGGCTTCCCTGAAGCAGTCAGAAATTGGATGACAGAAATCACAAACACATTTTATGTGCTGCCAATCATGGAAAAACAAACATCCTCCACTTGTGATTAGAAAATATGTCATGGCTTAGGAGCAATTATACTTGAATGTTGCCATGTTCTGAGTAAAACATCACCAGGTACCTTATGTCCGAGTATGATAAACCAACTGTAACTATGACTTTTGTATTTGGGAATGCATAAGAAAAGTTTGAGGCTACAACAAGCTTCCCAGACCTCCCTCTTTCAATTTGAGCCATTTTCTTAGGGGACAGATGAATTCAGGTCCGTTATTGCTGGTGAAAAATCTGGTTTTCCTGGAAAACACATGGAATTTGATGAAGGGGCTGACTAAATAATACCTTTCATTTCCTTACATCTCCTAATAGTTGGCCTGTAGAACTCCTTAGGCATAGATCAAAAGCTATATAGCAATCTATATAAATCTATTCGTTATAAAGCTGTTCATGAAGGGTCCATGTTATTCAGCCTGTGTTTCTAATGACTTTTAGTGACTTACCTCAGGTACCTATCCAGTAGCAATGGAGCGCAGCCTTTTCCTGTTAACAGTCAACCTTTGGCTGTGTAAAAGACATCACACATTCATTCCCATTATTACTTCCATTTAAAATACTCTCTTTAGCAGAGATACAAAGATAAATTAGAAAGCTGGGTTAGAACCAAACAAGCCTGAAGCAGAGGATCATACTCTGATGATTTGCCAATCCTCTTTCATTGTGTAAAGTCATGTGGATTCTTCTCAAAATCAAGGTGTTGTGGTACATTTCATCAGTGGTTTAGAACATTTTTATATCAGGGAACTCATTTCTCTAGAGAAAATTTCAGAGGGTGCTGTTTCTGTGTGAGTGCTTAACAGATCTACCTACTGATATGTGATACATGTTATAAGGGTGTTCTCTCTGACCTCATTTGTTTCCAAGTATTTCACTGTTTTGCAAAGCTTTAAATTATGCTAAGCATTCATTTTCCTCCCTGGCTTGCGAGCTATTATTTAATGACTCATTTGGTTTGATCACACATGATGTGCTTCCTAGAAAAACGTTTAAGGTTTGCTTTAATGGATAAGCAAATGTTTAGAAGATCGCACATATTGTCACAGGTTTGGAGTTAGAGACAGTATATCTAATTCTTGTGAGGCCTCACCTGGAGTACTACATACAGTTCTGGTGTCCCCAACATAAGGAGGACATGGAGCTGTTGGAGCAAGTCCAGAGGAGGCCACGAGGATGATCAGGGGCTGGAGCACCTCCCGTATGAAGACAGGCTGAGAACATTGGGGCTGTTCAGCCTGGAGAAGAGAAGCTGCGTGGAGACCTCAGAGCAGCTTCCAGTGTCTGAAGGGGGCTACAAGGATGCTGGAGAGGGACTCTTCATCAGGGACTGTAGTGATAGGACAAGGGGTGATGGGTTCAAACTGAAACAGGGCAAGTTCAGGTTGGATCTAAGGCAGAAGTTCTTCCCTGTGAGGGTGCTGAGGCGCTGGCACAGGGTGCCCAGAGAAGCTGTGGCTGCCCCATCCCTGGCAGTGTTCAAGGCCAGGTTGGACAGAGCCTTGGGCGACATGGTCCAGTGGAAGGTGTCCCTGCCCGTGGTAGGGGGTTGGAACTGGATGAGCTCTAAGGTCCTTTCCAACCCAAACCTGTCTGTGATTCTATGGCCATAATAAGCCACATGGTTTTATTACAGAACCTTTTCTCTGTTACTGATATCAGAAAGGCAATGGAAAGATTATTTTTAAACAAAGCTCATGCATAGATTATTAAAAAGCTGATGTTGTTTCCTGGCAGGAATCATTCGGCAGGGTGTCCTTCTGCCCTCCATGCTCTGTGAAATGTGGTGGAATTACCCCAAAAGCTGGCTGGAGGGAGAGCCTAGCACAGTGGGGGAATGCGTACATTGGGCAGCCACCATTAAAAGCAGAATAGGCTGATGTTTCCTGAGGAACACAGCCCAGCTGCCACTGGCACTGCAGTAATTCTGGCTATTGGTGGAGAGCACCGTAGCTGCAGGAATTTTATCCATGTGCTGGAACGGTCTCACCTGGCACTACGCTTGCATCTTAATATCCTACTCTTAATATCCTACTACTCTTAATATCCTACCTCCTCCTTGGTTCAGGAAGCAGGTGGTAGGGGGTGAAGTACTGTGCTCATCTTATTAAATGAGTGTCTGTGTATCTGCATAGATGGTATGAGATGGGGTCTTGAAGCTTTTCTGTGTGATGCCACAATAGTCTCCCAAATCTCTGTCCTCCCTTGGGGAAGAGAGGGAGGTAGCTCCATGGCCTTGGACTGCGGTTTAGCAAGGAGCAGAAAGTATGATCACATTTGGCTGAACAAGAACCTTTAATGTACACTTAGTTCAAAAAGCTTAAATGTAAAAATGCTTGTTTGAAGTCCCATAACTACTGTTTTTTGGTGTTCTCTTCCAAAATGCATCCTCTGTCCCCTTAATACTAACTGCAAACTTGACTCCTGCTGCAGAAGTTGAGCTGAATTCTTTGTTTCATGCCTTACTGTTGTCTCCAAGTCCCTGCAGCACTGGCGGGATGGAAGGAATGGCTTGTGCAGCCTTTCCATCGCTAGTAGGGTTGCACGATTGTGAGTAATGAGAGTTTTGGTAAAAGATTGCACAGGAAGCAATAAACCCATCTGCGTTTCAGTTTAGCAGTGCTGTGTCCTCTGGGCTTCTAAGGAATAAGAAGTTATATACTGATTTTCATCAAACAAGTATGACTGAATACTCGGTGGGAGTGAAAAAAATAGGAGAGTTGTGTTTCAGTTCAAGTTACTGATTCTGGAAGCATCACCCCACAAAGCCATCCCTGCGGTGCTAATGCTTCAAATGTTAAAATTGTAGGCACACTGAGCCTTTTATTTAAGCCCTGTTAATTACAGTTGTCCTAATATTTTTAGTTTCCGTGAGTTAGACACAAATCAAGTACAGTTTCTCTGTCAGCTAAAACAAACCTTTCACATGAAGGATTTTAGCTTTCTTTGCAGACTTGGATCTGCAATAGTTAGAGTTGGGGTTATTGCTACTTGTGTTTTGCCTATGCATTTACAACTGAACGTTAAAGAACTAAAATTGTCCTTGAAAGGTAGATTGCAGTTGGTTGCAGACATGCATGTAGTGGACAATACTCAGATTTCCTCTACTTTAGCCTGGTTTCCCCTACTGTTGATGGATAATCAATCCATCATTAGCTTCTGTCACAAAAGGTGAATTCGTTATTACACTGGTAACAGTGAAGTAGGCTTGGAAGGACTTTGCCTGCTCATGTTTGTCTTGTGCAAGAAGCAAAAAAGGCAAGACCCACATGACATTGCAGAGAAATGCTTTCAGTAAATTGTTTTGTATTTTGATTTCTGGGCTCACCACAAGGATATGGTAAGCAAATATGGAAAACTGAAGTTTTGTTTGTGGAGACCTCAGAGCAGCTTCCAGTGTCTGAAGGGGGCTACAAGGATGCTGGAGAGGGACTCTTCATCAGGGACTGTAGCGATAGGACAAGGGGTGATGGGTTCAAACTGAAACAGGGGAAGTTCAGGTTAGATCTAAGGCAGAAGTTCATAAATCTTTGACCATCTAAAGTTGCATTCAGATGAGCAATTAAGCTTTTACAGTTTTATCCCCTAGTGTCTTGCGGGTATAACAGGGGGCACCAGTAAAAACATATTGTATGATCAAATGAGAAACTGCTGCAGAATACAAATTGTGAGACACTTTCAACTGTAAGTCATCACTTGTGACTTTCTCTGCAGCAATTTACTGCATGATGTATAGACAAATATTTTATTATGGATTGCAAGAAATAACGATCACAGAACAGATCAGTGCTCAGAGGAACACATAGAATCCCAGACTGGTTTGGGTTGGAAAGATCTTAACATCATCCAGTTCCAACCCCCTGCCACGGGCAGGGACACCTCACACTAGAGCAGGTTGCTCCAAGCCCCTGTGTCCAACCTGGCCTTGAACACTGCCAGGGATGGGGCAGCCACAGCTTCTCTGGGCACCCTGTGCCAGCGCCTCAGCACCCTCACAGGGAAGAACTTCTGCCTTAGATCCAACCTGAACTTCCCTTGTTTCAGTTTGAACCCATCACCCCTTGTCCTGTCACTATAGTCCCTGATGAAGAGTCCCTCTCTGGCACTTGAACGTACTTGAAGCATTGCCATGGTCAGTTTTCCAGCTTGACAGAAGGAAGAGAGGGACCAACTTCCTGAGTTCAGGCACTCTTCCAGGGACAAATCAAAGCTCCATTCACTCAAATGCATTTTCCTGTACTTCTTTCCAGCCAGTCTGATATTGTTTCATTAGCTCTGAAGAGAGTGGAAGTTCATAATCAATGTGGTAAATTATTCCCAATAATGAAGAGATGGGAGAGTCTGCTCATCTCCCATCTGTCTCTGCCTGCTGGTGGGAGGTTGAGAAAACTTGTAGAAGAGAGTTCTTTTCTTGCATTGACGGACAGATGCTCCCACCTCCTTCCAAAGCTTTTCTTCCTTACAGACCAGTGCATGAGTTGCTGACTGGAAGATGTGGGTTGTTATCTTTAAGCCCATCAGCATGCTTTAGTGTGTACCTCTTGCTTAGGGAACCTGTCCTCTGAACAGTAGAGCTAGCAGAGACTGCAATCCATAAGGCTGTGGAGTAACACTGGGTCCTAGATTGTTTCTGGAGTCAAGCCAGATCTTTGTGAGATTTTACTGTGCTCCAGCATAGATGCAGTCCTAACAGAAACATGTGCAGAGTGCCTGCAATCACAGAATCCCAGAGTGGTTTGGGTTGGAAAGGACTTTAAAGCTCATCCAGTTCCAAGCCCCTGCCACGGGCAGGGACACCTCACACTAGAGCAGGTTGCTCCAAGCCCCTGTGTCCAACCTGGCCTTGAACAAGAACAAGAAGGGGCTTTGCACCGGAGAACTAACCGCTTCTGTGTAAATGGTGTTTCGCTGTCATTGTATGTAAGGAGAAGTTAAAACATTCGATATTGTCAACCCAGGTATTAAAAATACAACCCACCTTCCAGTAAATAACTTCTTAACACCTCTCGTTCAAATGATAGATGCAAAATTCCTTTTATTTGCTTTCTGGAAGGCAAGAGTGGTTCATAAAAACCCACCCTGTTGTCTGTCCCTTGGAGCATTTGGAGCCGTATGTTCCTGGACTTTCCTTCAGGCAAGTGGGACTTTGCTTTTTAGAAGTCTTTCTGTCATCTTTCAGAAACACTTGAGGAAAATTTAAGGAATATAACGTAACTTTCCCATTTTGTATTTGTCTCATCTTACTCTCGTAGAGCTTGAAATGTGTCACATCTATTCCTGATCTGCTAAAAGTGAATGAATGTAAACATTAAGCCCCGACTGATGTTTTAAAACATATTTATTATTGTAAGCACTATGTGCAGACGTATGTCCATTGCTTTAATGTCATTATCTTTATGACAGTTGGAAGAAGAGACCTTTACAGTGGGTCAGGCAAGTCTTTGGTGAATTTATCACAACTGAAGCAGTGCAGTAATAAATTGGTTCCAATATATTAAGCTGCCAAGTGTGTTACAGTGGTCTTTGTGAGTCACACGTACCCGGCAGGGATAAACGCAGGGTCTTTCAGGGTTATTTAAGTTCTGTGAAGTCCCCTGTAATGGATTTAATGGTACTTGAGGGACCATAGGTGACAGAGGCACTGGTCAGAGAGAGTTCAGAAAGGTTTCTTTGTTTGGGGGCAATAAGCTTAGTGAGTTGAATGTGCTGTTTGTTTTCCCCATCCCCTGCAACTGATTTTTAAACCAGATTTCTGAGAGTGCCTTTTCCTGTATAAAGTGTTCCAGGAATGTTTAATAGTTATTGGAATAAAGTATTTCACAGGACAAACGCAACCTTCATGCTTCCTGAATGTTAGTGTGATTGCTTCTATTTGCAGGGGTGGTTTCTGACTGCTAGTGCAGCACCACTGCTTGGTCCTCATCACTGCAAAGTTCTTCTGAAAAGTCAGGTTCACGCTGAAGGTCTCATTCTGACCTGTTTCTGATTAATCTTTGTGTGCTGTCAGTCTGTCTGTCCACCAGTTACTTGCAGGCTGGCAGCTTTTCTTTCCTGTACCTTTTGGCATGAGTCAAGAAGAAGAAGACGACTGAACCTGTCCAGGAGCTGGGTGTACATTTCTCAGTATAACCAACAGCTCTAGTGCAGCATAAATAATGTTGTTTCGTTTGAAGTTGCCTGTGCTATTAGATTCCATATTTCTTGCACCAGTCCAGAACCGGTTTTAACTTTGCTCTGCCTCAGGGGAGCGTGGGGCTGAGGAACTAGTCTGCTTTTGTGTGTCTTTGATCCTGCTCTGGAACTGGCAGCCCTGTCTGTTTCTGAGCTGTGCTGCTTCCCGGAGGTCTCCTGCCTGGTTACTGATGCTTCATACAGGAATTTCAAACTGGGAAAAAATTGTTGTGGATAGAGGAGAAGCTGGGAGCCAGTGTAAGCACCCTGGGAAATAAAGCTGATCCTTTCCTAATAGACTTGCAAGCTTAGCTGAGCACATACTCCACGTGAGGAGCGGGGTCACAAAAGGGCAACGGAGCTGGTGCAGGGCCTGGAGCACAAGTGTGGTGAGGAACGGCTGAGGGACCTGGGGGTTTAGTCTGGAGAAGAGAAGGCTCAGGGGAGACCTTATTGCTCTCTACAACTGCCTGACAGGAGGTTGCAGTGAGGGGGGATCGGTCTCTGCTCCCAAGGAACAAGTGACAGGACAAGAGGAAACGGCCTCAAGCTGCACCAGGGCAGGTTTAGGCTGGAGCTGAGGAACAATTCCTTCCCCAGAGGGTGCTCAGGCATTGGAACAGGCTGCCCAGGGCAGTGCTGGAGTCACCGTCCCTGCAAGTGTTCACACCCCGTGTAGCCGAGGCCCTCAGTGCCATGGGTTAGTGGTGGCCTTCGCAGTGCTGGAGAATGGCTGCACTGGATGAACTTAAAGGTCTTTTCCAACCTGGTTGGTGCTATGGTTCTATGAACCCAACATGGTTCTGTGGGTACAAAGACTGTAGCTGGGCAGACCTTTACTTAGCAAGGAATTAGCTGGGTACAGTGGCCTCGGCTCCAACCTCAGCCTTCCTGAGAGCATCTTGGGTTTGTTTTTTGTCTTCATCAATTTGAGTTAGAACTTTGGCATTTCCTGAAATAAGCTTGTGTATCTGCTTTAACAGGGGGTTGTTCTTACTCTTTGTAGTATTAATAAAAGCTGAAGGCTGAATTTTAAAGATGCAAGCTCTCTGGAGCCATGCACCCATGGAGATTTGTCAGCTTTAATCCTATATGCAACCTTCTCAGCAGAGCATAAGAGGACTATTGTTGCTGCCTTGGCTGGTGCTGTTTACACATTACAACAATTGGTCCAGTGATTTAAACTTGGGTTTTCTTCCTTTTTTTTAATGTATTAAAGAATTATATCAATAAACTATCAGCTCTATTTTAGTGAAATGGTATCTAAACAAGTATTTTCTGTTTGCATTGCCACTCTCCAAATGAAGGATATTCGGTGAAGAAGAGAAATAAATGAACATTTATGAGCCTTCTGGCAGAAAGACAGACCTTGTCAGGCCAGAAGAGTTTCTTTGGGGTAATGGCAAAGAAGGACAAATAAGTTTTCCTGTGTTAGGCTGCACTGGAGAAAACGAAGCACGACAGATTAGTGTTGCATACAGATTTACCCCTCTGGAACATTGGTGTGTCTGACTTCAACACACTTAATATTGGTGCTAAATGCTAGAAGAGTTGGGACAGAAAAGTTGGGGTAATAATCATACAAAGCTGTGAAGCTTTTGGTGGCGTTTTGGTAGGGGTGGTAAGACCAACTATGAACTGGATATAGGTTTATGTCAGTTCTGCTACTCGCTTTAGCTCCATTCCATTTTACTGTCAGGATGACTTCTTAAATCACGGAATTCACGAGTTTGTGTATTGAATAAGATTTTTTCACGTCTAACCTTTATCAACATGTTGTCTTGTTTTCTAAATGATGAAAAGCAGCCAGTCTTCGAGTCATATCCTTTACAGTGTGTTATAAAGAAGCCTAAAATTCTAAGGCCCTGTATCATCTGGGGAGAGTTTTTACGCATAGATATTTCTGATCTGAATGAAGTTTTTATCAGCTGGAGTTGGGTATTGCATTGAGAAAGAAACTTCGACCTTTATCATCTATTAATTATGGTTCATTTTAAAACGGAAGTGGTATGTGCATGTAAAGGAAATATATTCAATTCCACATTATTTGTGCTTCTGTTTAGTATGTTGTTTATTATGTTTTTCATCTTGTTACTAAGAATTGAAGTTACTTGCTGGCACATACCCACAGGTTCATTCCCAACTGGTTTCCAGCATTGTTTGCTCCAAAATATTGATGAAATCTTAACATTTCCAGAGGTGTGTTTATCTTCTGTGTTTGACAGCTTCCACCCTCAGCTAATAGCTTTCAAGTACAGTGTTTTCTGGGCTTGACGTGTAGTGCTTAGCTGATGCCTGTGAACTTGAAGCATCCAGATCCTGCTTTCAGAACAGATATATTGCAAGTGACAGCTTGTCCATAAGTATATATGTTGTTCGTTTAAAATCTGCTCAGGACAGGTTCTCTGCTGGCCTTGGTGTGAGTACCTGTATAAAACACAATCAGAATCCAGAGCTGGAATAGCAGCTATTGCTGAACAATAGATGGAGGACGTGAGTTTGGGATTTTCTTCACAGCGTTCCACTAAATTTTGAACCTTTAATTTTTTTTAATGCTTGGGAAACTCTTTAAAGCATAGCGAAGGCTGTGAAAATAACTTGTAATCTTTCTAGTGAGCTGGAGTGAGTGCTGCAGTAATTGACAGCAGGGAGAGGTGCAGCAATGTATTTGGTGGGCATTTAACCTTCTGCACATCCAGTAGCACTAGTGTCTGATTTTGATGAAAACTTCAGCCTTGTTACTTGTGCACTGGCTGGGTTTCATTTCCCATTGTTTTCCAGTACTGAACCTCATACCTTCTTGGTTGTGGATCTGGGTTTCCAGATCTGAAGTCAAGCCTAATTATGTGGTCCCACATGATCTCATTTCACAGCATCCTTGGTCTCCTGCTTGTGTGGTAGGAATATGCAGGTGAAGGTCCATTTGAGTAGTGTCCTGCAGAAACCTTCTTCCCTTGTGAGTTGCGCTAGCTGGGACAATGATGGCTGCACCACTCCCAGTGCATGGAGTAGCTCTGGCAGCAGAAGCTCATAGAACCATAGAATGATTTGGGTTGGAAAGGACCTTTAGATGCTCCAGTTCCCAACCCCCTGCCATGGGCAGGGGCACCTTCCACTAGACCATGTTGCCCAAGGCTCTGTCCAGCCTGGCCCTGAACACTGCCAGGGATGGAGCATTCACCACTTCACATCATGATGATGACTGGTGCTCCTTCTTAGCAAGCCTGGCTATAGAAGAACAAGTTATCTTGTTCTGCCCTTTTTAATATACGAGTGTGAATAAATATATTTCTCACTGAAAGTATCAGGAAGCAGATCTATTGAGTAAGAATGTGCCTTTTTTTCCCTCCTAGAAGTAATTTTGTAGAATGTAACTCTTCTTTTGGTCTGTCTGAAGCTGACATGTATTATTCATAAAGGCTAGATTGGTTTTAATAAAGATAATTCTCTTCAGATAACATAGAAAAAATACTCATTTATTAGGTTGAGGTTCTTCATGTTCCTGCGGCACTGGTCATGAACAATAACTCCAATATTGTAAGTTTTCACTTTGGATTTTGATTCTTTGTTTGCTGTGTGAGTTTTTCTTTTGTTTAACTAGACCCCTTCCATAATAAAAGCTTATGTCCTTTCTCCTTGAGTATGTTGGCAAAAACATCCAGAAAGTTAGATGAAGCAGCATGAGAGGTCCAAGTTTCTTTGTCAGGTCCTTTTGGGAGACCTTTGGTTCAGGCTCAGACTTCCTTTTTAAACTAATGAGAGCGCTTGTCTTGTAAGCAAAGCTGGTATCTTGGTTGTGTACATATATTACTCTGCCCTGTAGTAGAGTTGCATCAGGCTTCTGACAGCAATGGCTCCTGACAACAGCAGGGGATAAGGAAAGCTTCATACTCTTAAGTATCTGATTCAGGAGTCAAAAGTACCCTGAAGGTCATCAAGACTCTGTGTATCAGTGGGAGATTTCAAGAGCATCTTGAAGCTGCAGTTTGAGATAGTGTAAGTAAAAGCTGACTGCTAATGTGGAATTAATTTATCATAGAATGGTTTGGGTTGGAGGGGACCTTACAGCTCATCCAGTTCCACCCCCTGCCACAGGCAGGGACACCTTCCACTAGAGCAGGTTGCTCCAAGCCCCTGTGTCCAACCTGGCCTTGAACACTGCCAGGGATGGGGCAGCCACAGCTTCTCTGGGCACCCTGTGCCAGTGAACACATGACACATTCTGTGTGAACTGTATTTCCTATCACTTGCTGAACTGTGCAAGGGTGACATCCCATGATGCTACTTTGTTCGATGAAGTTCTCATCTGTTTTTAATTGGAAGTAAAATTCTGAGGCATTATAATCAGAGAGCATATGTAGAATAGTGTGTCCTGTACAAATTGAGATGGATGATAGAGCTGGTGGGTTTGAGCCTAAGCAATGTGTTTGGAGTAGTCAAACCTAACCAGTGGCTTTCTGAGCTTTTCAGTAGTGGTATGTCCTTGTTACCTTCTCGTTGTGTTTTGGTGTGTAATTCTGGAAGGTTTTTATTTAAAAAGAATCAATAACAAAATATTTACTATAAAAGATGACTGCTATTGCAGGCTGGACAGTGTATGAAGAATATGCTCGTGGCCTTCTCATAAAAGCAGGATCAGTGGTTCTCATAAATCCATCTGTTCCTGATGACTTCCAACGTGACATCCTAATCCTCTGCATGTGCCAACACAACCCTCTTCACAGCATCCAATGGGGACAAATATTGACATGATTCACAACATTAATATAAGTGGGTTTAGGCCAAGCTAACTGTTCTTAGTTATTACATTTGTATTTATAGGTTGTAAAGATGTTGTAAAGGTATCTTGTTACTGCAGCAAGTCACGCTGGATACTAATGCACAGTGGCTGAAAGTCCTACTGCAAAAGCTATTATAGAAAGAAAATGCAGATGCATTCCTCGAGTTTGGATTTGGGTAGAGTTGTTGCTTTGGCTATTTCTTGCTAATCAGCTGTGTTCCTATATTGAAACTACTCATTTTTTTAAACTTGTGATTCATCTTTCTTGGCAGCAGAGCAGTTGTGTTCCACTGAGTGTCAGAGGAACTGTCTTTGGGGAGCTCACTCTTCTGTGGTTTCACAGAACTATTTATGCCAGATAAGTATGGGGGTGTAGTTTAGGTGGCAAGGCTGAGCCCAAGAGATCACTGAAGAAGCAGCAGTAAGAAGGGTGAATAAGCTAGAAGCTTTTAAATTTCATATTTGCATAATAATGGATAATAATAATTCAGCAATAGCAATATGTATATGGTTACAAACCTTTTAATAAATAAGTAAACTATTAGGGTGTAGAAAGTTTTACTTAATTTAGCAAAACAATACCAAGCCACGTATGTTTGGCTTGTGGTTTACTTGCTTTTTCCACTGAATGACTCCCATTCTGTAATGATTTAAGAAATTTGCTCTGATCTTTAGAGGGAATGACTTAGCAAACTTGACTGTAGAGCAACAGAACACAAAAGAATTGGAACTTCCAGTAACCTTTCTTATAGTCTTCCTAAAGCATAGAAACGCTTTGCGTTGTGAAGTCCATACGTAATCCTGCACTTGTGTTATCGGCACACAGTTATGTTTAACTTGCATCAATGGTAAGACTAAGCAAGTTTTGTCTTCATGGTTATGTTATGAACTGAACAGTGTCCCTGAGTTCTTAAAACTGTCTTTTTCGGACTAGATCTTACATGGTTTTTGCCTGAGACTGACGATGCTACTGAACAGAAAGGCCTTTTCTTGTTTGCCAGCAGTTTCTGCAGAGGGATGGCAGGCTGCTGGACCCCTCTGGCTTTACTTTGCTCTAGTGCTTAGAGTTACAAAAAGGATTTTAATTTAACAGAAAATAAAAGGAACAGCTAAAAGGGAGAGTGCTTGGAGTCAGGATGAATGATGTCGAAAGGTAGAGGCTCAAGTAAATGTGACCCACCAGGGAAAGGGAAAAGTCTGAAAAGACCAAAAGAAAAAGATGTTAGGAATAAAGACATTGTAAAAAAAATTGGAAAGCTGCATCCACTGAAGGAAACAGAAAAGAGCATAAACTTTGATATTTTAAAGGTAAAACCACAAAAAAAGATTCAAAGGCAAATTTGTAAGTGCATAACAGCTAATAATAAATACAGAATAAGCAAGAAACAACTTTGCCAGGGAGTCAGCAAAGCTGATGATTATTAGGATGTAAAGGAAGCATTACTAGTGGATAATGTGACTGCAGCACAGCTAAGTTAAATAGTTTTTCATTGGAGTTCGTGTCTGAAGAATTCAAGAGTGTTTCCCCCACTGAAATGTGAGACAGAAGATTGAAATATGTTGTCATGGCAAAAGATTCCTGTGAATCAAAGCCAACTATGAAGACTTCTGAGGGATCTTGTGGTTTTGGTAATTAAATGCAGATGAGATTAAACTTTGGTAAGTACCAAGCAACGTACATTGTGAACAGGAAAACAAACCTTAACCGTTACATTAGCAAATTACCTGTTACAGAATCACAGGCTGGTTTGGGTTGGAAAGGACCTTAAGATCATCCAGTTCCAACCCCCTGCCATGGGCAGGGGTGCCTCACACAAGATCATGTCACTCAAGGCTCTGTCCAACCTGGCTTAAGGAAGGCCATTAAAGAAGGATTTGCAGATAATGTCTTAGGAATTGGTTCAGTGCTCAGTGGTACTGAACTACTGAATCTAAAAGGGTGTTGACAATATAGTAGTAAAGGAATGGAGAACAAATCAGAAAACATGACTCGTGTGAACATGTAAATCTGTACCTCATCCACTTCTCAATACTAGATGCACTTCCCTAACGTTATAGTTGTCTTTAAAATATTAGAGCAGTAGTAAATGTACAGCAAAGGTTGCCATGGTTGGTCAAAGGTGTGGAATATTTTCTGTTTAAAGCTAAATACTTTGACTAAAACTTTTCAGCTTAGGAAAACCCAGCTGTATGGGAGTAGCTCAGATAGGTTTTTAAAATCCTGAGTGGAGTAAAGAATGTGACTATAGATTTCTGCTTTCACCATTTCACATTAATCATGCAAGAGAGAGTAGACAGTTGAATAGGGAGGAAAAGGGTTGGTTAGAAAGAGCAAATGAATGAACAAACCAAAGAGTCTCTTCTTTCCAAGTCCTTAATCTGATTGTACTAGCAGTGTAGTCAAAACTGTCTACGGAAAAAACAAGGGAAGGTTTGTAGGAAGAGGGAATATTCTTTATTACACCACGAGACACAGTTATTAAAAGCAGAGTAATCTGAAGAAGGCCCCACGTGTCCACAAAACATGTGTTCCTTCTTCACCTCCCCTGCTGCACTGGCTGCTCAAATAACCAAGTTGTGGAAGTGACCCTGGATTAAATAATCATATCGGTTGTGTATAGCTGCGTAGTTGAAACAAAGGAGAAGCACTTCTTTTGTGTACAGGTTTTTTGCACCTGTACCTGGTTCTTTTGATGACTCCTTCCTCTCCATGATGGCATAGGCATTACGTGGTGTGTTTGTGTCAAAGGCCCAGTTGTTTCACTTGAAAATCTTTGTGGCAACTGTTTTGACAGGAACGTATTTTACTATAATCTTATTTTTTGTAGACTTTGCCTTTTAAGTTGAGCGAAGATTTAAATGGATCGGCCCTATTTCCAAATATGTGGCCTAGCTGTTGATGAAGTCTTCAGGTTCTTAATACGGGTGGTGGTGAAATGATGTACAACACTGGACAATGTGTACCAAATGATCAGATCCATATTTAGGGCTAGCTGTGGTCTGGTAAAAGGTGAGGTACCTCTTGCTTTGCTTGCATCTCTTCCTTGAGAAAAGCCACAGTCTAGTCTGGGTCTAGACTGTCTCCCTTTGCTACTCGTTTGCTTTTTGCATAGCGTGGCTTCAGTGTGTTTCAAAGTGGTCATTTCAGTTTTAAGTGTCTCGGCGGATATTTACTGCAAGATTATTAGGTTATTTAGTTGCCGAAGAAGTCAGCAATTGGCTAGTTGCTGAGGACCTAACGAAGAGAAGGGAACTGAAAGATAACCTAGTCATTATGCCCGTTAGAGAGTATGAAGAGTCTATTTTGAAAGAGAGTTAAAGGAGACCTAGTAAGCAGGGGTCTGTGGATGTGGATCATCTAGCCTTTACACCAGACGTAAACCCTGTAACTGTTTCAAGCAGCAGACAGATCTGCACTCTCCTTAATATATGTGAACATCCTGAAGCTGAACCTTTTTTCCCGTAAATAAGACTGAACTAGTTCATATTTATTTTCATTCTGCTGCTCGTGAAACCTTCAATCTATGCACTGTAATGTTTCCAATAGTCCGGAAATAAGAACAACACTCTCCACTGATAAATCTCTTTAAGACGTAAATGCAGCAGTGGTATTCTGAGAACAATCAAAGTAGTCTTGTTTAATGAACCACTGATTTGAACAGATAACCCACTGGCTTGCCAAAGTATATTCATTAAATGTGAATACTGCTCAATAAAAGAACAGCAAATTTTTTTCTTCTTTTTAAAGTTAAAATCTGACATACTTCTTTCCTAAAAGAAAAAAACAAGAGACCATTTTAATGCACAGTACATCCCTTTATCCTAGTGGGTTTGTGCCCTGCCAGATTTCAGTTTAACTAGGTTTTTTCTACTTTTTCTGCTAATATACATAGATCTGTTCTAGTTGTTTTGTTGGTCTCTTAAACTGTTACTGTTTTGGTTCCTCCCCCTGCTTAATGTTTTCAGCTTTTTGGCCTGAAATGATCAGTGATTTTCCTGGTTTGGAATTGTACCGTTCTTCTGCCTTACAAGAACAGCTTCTGACTTCTGAAATGTTGTGCCTAAGCATTTCCTTCCTCCAATTGTTGCTTACCTCAGTGAGCAATAAAGAAAATCTCAGCTAGGAAATTACTTGTCCCTTTCACTCAGTCACAGTTCACAGTTATCCATATTTCTCAGGTTGGAAAATTACAGCAGCGGTAATCCTATGATGAATACAGCATTGTTCTATTTGGAAAATAACATAGAATGTTGAGTCAAATAAGCAATCATACGCTTTGAGAGAGCAAATTTGTGGATTTAGCCCATTCTCTCATTGCCCTTCCTCGTTGTCCCTCAAGTGTCACCCACCATTTTAGTGTGACTTTCATTACTTTTAGCATCGGCTTTATTCTGGTCTGCTCACACCTGGAACTCTGCATGGGCTGTGCCTTGGAGCATGGGCTGCTTGAGTGGCAGTTATTGCTGTGGGTACTGATGGGGATTTAGTCAGGAGGAGATAACAAATAACATGCACTGCTTCGGGAGGCCTGAAAGGCAACGTCCAGAACCAGGGGTGTTGAAGCAGTGTGTTGGTTCATAGCCACTATGTTGGGAGCAACTTGTTGGTTGGTCACCTTGTGGCTTGAAATCCATCTTTCCAATTAAATTGGATGGGCATAACCCCTTAAAGGGAATTTAGTGTCCTCCATCGCCTCTCAGGAAGAAGGCTGAACGCCTCTGTGAGATGGGCACTGTCATGCTGGATGTGCAGAACTGCCAAGCAGACAGAGAGTGTACCCAGCTCCTCGCTTTCCTAGTGCACCCTGTGCAGCCTCACCTCAGTATTTAGTTACAAACCTGCTTTAATCTAATAGAAGCCCTTATATCCTATTAAGGTGTCAGGAGATGAGTTATGCTTTTACATGCCCGACATAGATAAGCTCCTGTTTCATGATCTCAGGGCGCAGATGGCCTGAGATGCTCTATGGGGAGATGATTGTCTGGATATGAAAATGCTTTGACTGAGGCCAGAATAGATGCTAGCAGTGCCCTTAAAGTAATGGCTCAATTAGAAAAGACAGGCTTATTTCAGCTGATAATTTCAATTGAGACATGGAAATTTTAGTGTCCTGGTTAGTTTTATTTGTTGTTTGCTTTCATTTCACTGTATCTGGCTCTTATTTAGAGAGCAGGCTGAGTGAACAGTGAGGCTGTTTAAAACAGTGACTGCTGCAGCTTTTAATAAATGTTTAGGCTGAGGCCAGGATTTGTTTGCAAAAGTGATCTTAACAGGGGCTTTCTCCCCCTGCTCCCACCATTGGTAAGCTTATTTCTTTGAGTAAGCTTATTTCTTTGAGTTGTTACTGCATTCAGGATGCCAGGGTTATGTGTATATCCTTGTGTTAGATGTCAAACAGCATGGATTGGATTGGATTCACTTTTTACTGCAGTGAACCCATTCAAAGTTGGTGAGTTAGTAGTGTGTCAAGTGTGAGAAGAAGAAATCATAGAATCCCAGACTGGTTTGGGTTGGAAAGGACCTTCACATCATCCAGTTCCACCCCCTGCCACGGGCAGGGACACCTTCCACTGGACCAGCTTGCTCCAAGCCCCTGTGTCCAACCTGGCCTTGAACACTGCCAGGGATGGGGCAGCCACAGCTTCTCTGGGCACCCTGTGCCAGCGCCTCAGCACCCTCACAGGGAAGAACTTCTGCCTTAGATCTAACCTGAACTTGCCCTGTTTCAGTTTGAACCCATCACCCCTTGTCCTATCGCTACAGTCCCTGATGAAGAGTCCCTCTCCAGCATCCTTGTAGGCCCCTTCAGACACTGGAAGCTGCTCTGAGGTCTCCACTCAGCTTTTCTTCTCCAGGCTGAACAGCCCCAATGTTCTCGGCCTGTCTTCATACGGGAGGTGCTCCAGCCCCTGATCATCCTTGTGGCCTCCTCTGGACTTGCTCCAACAGCTCCATGTCCTTCTCATGTTGAGGACACCAGAAGTGTACACAGTGCTGCAAGTGGGGTCTCACAAGAGCAGAGCAGAGGGGCAGGATCCCCTCCCTTGACCTGCTGCTCACGCTGCTGTTGATGCAGCCCAGCACACGGTTGGCTCTCTTGGCTGCCAGCCCAAATTGCTCTTTGCCTTTTAGTTGGTGCAGGAGTTGTTCTCGTGAAGGCATGGAAAGGAACAGGTAGAAGCTAGAAATGGTATTGATGGAGAAACTGATCAAGAGACCATGAAGAGCAAGATCTGGTGGGCTGAGCAGAGGCATCCTGACCCATCAGCAGCTAAAGACAGCCTTGACGCTGTTGTGTCCAGCAGAAAACTTGCTTCTGCATTGTTTGTCATTAGCTGTTCCTTTTTGTGGCAGTAGTATCCCATTTTCTTCAAGAGTCTTCCTGGAAATAGGGAACCATATCTGCTGCCATGCTCACAAAGGTAGGACAGACATCCCTTTTCTGATAGGATATCTGAGAGGAAACACCCCTCCCCAAAAAGGCTGGAGGTAGAAGTATAGCTAAAACTGAGGGATTAGGAAGTATCTGGCATCAGCTGGCTGCAAGCACAGTATTACAGTCTCTCCCTGGTTACCTTTTCCTCCCCATCTTTGTGTGCTCCCTGGGGTCTCCCCTTTGCTCTCCTGCGCTGTACTTGGAAAGCACTGGAGGGTTCAGACCTCAGTGGCCACAGAGACTGGTGGTCCTGTGAACTACCAGTCAGCATCACCATCCGCTGTTAAGAGCCACTTGTGTTCTGAGTTTATAGATTCTATTGATTTTTAGGGTTTCTTTTTTTCCTCCAAAAATAAACTCCCAGATGTTACTGTGTGGTACTCGAAAAGACAAGAAGCAATCAGTTTGAACTATATTTAAACATTGCAATTATAAATAGACACAATGGATGTCTTTAAATCTTTGATTAAATATAAATAATGGAGCAACTTTGTCTCCATTTTCTAAAGGAGAACAAAGTGCACTAATGCTTGGCTCAAATTTTAGTTTGAAAAAACGCTGTCCTTCCAAGGACGACATAGTTTACTTGTTATCATCCTTTAACTTTCATTCAGGATCAAGATAATTTGGTGAGATCTGGTTGGTGAATTCTGATGGTCTTTAACTGGAATTCCATTTCCTTCAAAATTGTTACGTACCTCAGGGAGCTTTGGGTGTTGGTACAAGTCTGATGGTACAAGGCAGCAGCTGTTCAGCCTGGAGAAGAGAAGCTGCATGGAGACCTCAGAGCAGCTTCCAGTGTCTGAAGGGGGCTACAAGGCTGCTGGAGAGGGACTCTTCATCAGGGACTGTAGCGATAGGACAAGGGGTGATGGGTTCAAACTGAAACAGGGGAAGTTCAGGTTGGATCTAAGGCAGAAGTTCTTCCCTGTGAGGGTGCTGAGGTGCTGGCACAGGGTGCCCAGAGAAGCTGTGGCTGCCCCATCCCTGGCAGTGTTCAAGGCCAGGTTGGACACAGGGGCTTGGAGCAACTTGGTCTAGTGGAAGGTGCCCCTGCACATGGCAGGGGATTGGAACTGGATGATGTTAAGGTCTTTTTCCAACCCAAAACTGTGATTCTCCAAGCAAATATTGGTGGCTTCTTTTGCAACTGTAAAATTTATGTGTATTTCCAGTAAAACACCTCAGCTGATCCAGTTCTGAAGTGTGGGTTATGTAGCTGCCAGTGCTGAATGGGCCTTCCATTACTCTGCTGACCCAGTTTAGTTGGCCCAGCAATTAATGCACAATCTTCCTATGGTGACATATTTGGTGATACTCTCATAGCCTGGGATAGGAAATCATCCTTGACTCTTAGCAGATGGCGTACATTAGAGCAGCCTATATTATGGGAATGAAAGAAAACCAGAAAGAGGCGATAAGCACAAAGAGGGATGTATTCTTGGAATGTGCTTGAAGCATGTGCCCTGCAGTTTGTGAAATATCTGAGTATTGTGATGGCAAAATACGGATGTGAATAGCAGCACATACAATGCAAAGCGCTTTGAAATAGGAGCATTTTCTTGTACATTGATTTAGTAGTGCAGCATGCAAAATGCTGTTTATAAAATAAGAAGGAAGCTGTTTCCACAGTAATTGTGGGGAATTTAGTAGTGTCAGGTTTGAAGAGTGGTATTAGAATTTGCTTGGCAAATTCTCCACTGGGTTCCATTTGTTTTAAAAGTCAACAGGAAACATTTCTCCAAGGTTTACAGTAGCTGATTCATTAATATTTTGATACTTAATGAATGCAAATTACTTGTTTTCTTTAGTGTCCTGATATTTTTCCGTGGTCCTTATGGAAACCAAAGCTTCTGGTTTGATTCTCATTACTTCCGTAGTTAAGTTAGTGGATTTGGACTGCTGTTGCCTAGTTTGGGTTTGGTTTTTGTGGGGTGTTTTTGTTTGTTTTACTGTGCAGTATGTACTGTAATGAACACTTCTTCTGCAGGTTTTTATTGCATTTAGGGTGAAACGAGGCTGTGGAAGGAGGAGATGTTCATTCAGCAATGTCTCATTCCCCAAAAAACCCCACCATGGTACCTGCAGTGCTGGATCCAGGGCTTCGTATGTGTTTGAGACATGACTTTACAACCTACAAAGCTGGTGGAAGGTTGCTAACAGCAACTACTCTTCTATTAGTCCTTTTTGGAGATTTGCAAGCTTATTTTTTTTAACCTTGGGCTAAGTCTTCAAAGGGAACGTGTATTTTTTCTGCATGTGGGTACATGCATGGGCAAAATGAGCTCATCCGAGCTGTTTGGTGCCTGGCTGGTTGCTCGTTGTGCTGGGAAAGGGAATGTGTGTGTGCGCAGTTGTAGGGAGTGTGATTTATAATACAACAAATTTTGTGCTGCTTTGAGCAGCACTAACCTCGCTCTGCGTTGTGGTTGGCAGAGCAGAAGCACAGTGCTACCTACTGTAATGGAAGGCCAAGGTGAATGCCTGCTGGGGCTGACTGCCCTGGTTTTGGCTTCCATTTACTCCAGTTCATTCAGTGCTATTTTGAATACACGGTTAAAAATAGGATCAAAACAATCTCCCCTAAAATCAGAGTGTACAGAAACTGCTGTGTGAGCAGTGTCAGCCTGCTTTGTGTCCTCTCCAGCCCAGCAACTCCAGGTCTCCTGTTATCTCTGGTGAGCAAGGACAGTGCTGGGGGAGCTGGCCTGCTGCGTGTTGAGTGCTGGGGTGTTCCTGCTGCCAGGACTACCAACTGTTCCCAAACCAGCTGTAGAGCACCTTGGCTTTCCCTTTGGCTAAGCAAAACTAGTTCCCTCTCTGTTGAAGTCTCTTCTAGTCACCTAATTGCAGGAATATGCAATTTCGAGACTTTACCTTTTTCTTACACTTGATTGAAACTTGCTAGCGGCTCAAGCCATAACACAAATACTGCAGTCTGAGAAAACCAGCTGGTAATACTCTAGGCAAAGTGCCAGGTCCTGCACTTGGGCCACAAGCGCCCCCTGCACTGCTCCAGGCTTGGGGCAGAGTGGCTGGAAACTGCTCATGGAAAAGGACCTGGGGGTGCTGATTGATGGAGCTGAGCATGAGCAGCTTGTGCCCAGGCAGCCAAGAAGCCAACAGCATCCTGGCCTGTATCAGCACCAGTGCGGCAGCAGGGCCAGGGCAGTGATTGTCCCCCTGTGCTGGGCACTGGTGAGGCTGCACCTCGAATCCTGTGTTCAGTTCTGGGCCCCTCACTGCAAGAGAGACATTGAGGTGCTGGAGGGGGCCAGAGAAGGGCAACGGAGCTGGTGCAGGGCCTGGAGCACAAGTGTGATGAGGAACGGCTGAGGGACCTGGGGGTTCAGTCTGGAGAAGAGAAGGCTCAGGGGGGACCTTATCGCTCTCTACAACTGCCTGACAGGAGGTTGCAGTGAGGTGGGGTTGGTCTCTGCTCCCAAGGAACAAGTGACAGGACAAGAGGAAACAGCCTCAAGCTGCACCAGGGGAGGTTTAGACTGGAGCTGAGGAACAATTCCTTCCCCAGAGGGTGCTCAGGCATTGGAACAGGCTGCCCAGGGCAGTGCTGGAGTCACCGTCCCTGCAAGTGTTCACACCCCGTGTAGACGAGGCCCTCAGTGCCATGGGTTAGTGGTGGCCTTGGCAGTGCTGGGCAACGGTTGGACTGGATGAGCTTAAAGGTCTTTTCCAACCTGGTTCATTCTATGATTCTGCGTGCCTGTGTAGCACATGGCATGGGAGTGATGAAGCTTGCCAGAGGGTAAGAACTGAATGGACATCTGGACACTTAAGTATTCTCTGGCGCCTACAGAGTAGGTTTACTTTGGCAAATGCATGGTCAGACAGCAGTCAAACCTCACTCTGTTGCCTCTGAGTGTTTTCTTTGCCCTGAGTTCTTTAGATGCTGAGATACAATATGAGCACAAGCTCGGAGACCTGTGCCTGCTTCTTTAATGTGAAGTGTAAATGGGTGTATTAAATGAGATTTGTTTAGGGAGGTTTAATTTTTCATGTGGTTTACTTAAACAGAGCTTCTCCACTAATGTGAACTGTAAAGCTGTCCTGCCGCTTATTATTCATAAATAATATGTCCTGTTCATTATTATTCATAACTTTAAAAACCAACCAGTTGGGATGAGATGAACTGTTTTCCTTTTAAGTAGTAATGAAGAGTTTTTTGCTTTTACCAAGCTTTTCTTGGTAAATAACCAAGTAATAACTCTTACTTTGTGACTGAAATGTTTTCCTGTAAATCCCTGTTACGCACCTTTTAATCTGATAAAAACATCAACTGGCATGATTAGGACCCACAGGGAAAATTCAGGGTTAAAATTAGCTTTTAATGCTACAACTAAAATCTTCAAAGGAGAGAGAAAGCCTTTTAATGTTACCCTTTTTTGCCTCTCGCTTGTATTTCAGGTGTTTGGAGCTTTATTTTGTCTGGTTGGTGGTTTTTTGTTCTTGCAGTTTAAAAACCATGCCATGACATTCCATACCACCACCCAGGAACGCAGCAGTCGCAGTACCCTGGGACAGGATTAAAGGGAGCAGCCTCCTGTGTCCCCTGGCAGAGATGGCCCGGGGCAGCCCAAGGACATCCGAGAGGAAGTCCTTGGGGAGCTGGTGGAGTTACTTACAGGGGGCTGAGGCAGGAAGCCCAGCGGCTGGTCAGTGCTGCTGGAGGTTCTCGGCTGCAAGGCCAGCTCCTGGTGGGACCAGCTTCTTGGCTCATGGGAGGGATAGCAGTCCTTTCCAGCTGGATAGCTGTGGCCAGACCAAGGGAATGCCTTCTTGAGGAGCACTGCAGAACTCACCATGTTCTTCCCCCACAGAGCCACCAGGGACAGCAGCCTTAAGCAATAGGATGCAGAGATGTTTTCAGAGATTCCAGCCACTGGTGACCTGCCAGCCATAGGAAGGATTCTTGGCCCCCAGGTCGATCGGGCCAGGGGCCTTCGGCCACTCTTGGAAGCCCCTGAGGTGGCTCCAGGTTGAGGGAGAATAGGGCTTGGACATCTCCTGGGAGGCGTGACCACCCTGTGGACCAGGAGCAGGTCTTGTTCACATGCTCAAGGAGCACCCGATCACCAGTGTTGGGGTCAGGAAGGAATTTTCCCCTAGGGCACATTGGCGCTGGTCCCGGGGGGTTTTTGCCTTCTTCTGCAGCATCAAGCAGGACCCTTGTCAGGGCTCATCTGGTCCACACGGCTGGTTCCTGTGTTGCTCATGCACCACGAAGGTGCCCCTCGTGCCCTGCAGCTGGGGGGAGGAAGGGTTTTTTTCCTCACGCAGCATCCCATGGGGTTTTTTGCCTTCCTCTGCAGCAGTGAGCCCCTCACCAGGGCTCCTTTGGGATATGGTGGCCCAAAGGCTGCTGCTCCTGCTCCATGCAAGGGCCCTCATGTCCTGCAGCCCAGGGGAGGAAGCTTTCTAGAGTCCCAGGGTAGCCCCTGGGGGTTGCTGCTTGTCCTCTGTAGCATCAAGCACAGCCCCTTGTCTGGGCTCCCCCTTGGGCTCGGTTCTTGCTGCTGCTCTGCACCTCCAAAGACCCATTCATGCCCTGGCTCCCTCTGGCTCCATCGCCCAGTGCAAGCTCGGAGCGGAAGCAAGCTCTGCTCTTCCCTTGGCTCCATTTCCCTGAGGGTTCTGACTTGTGCACAGCAGCCTGTGCTTGGAACGTGTTGGTGCTTGTGAGCATCAGCTCTGAAACAGAGTAAAACAGCAACCAACCCAAAACTAAACCCCATAACATAGCATAACATAAAAGAAACCAAACCAAAATCAAATGGAATCATAAAATCCTCTTTCCACTTATAAGCTTTGTGATTTGTGTCCTTGAAAGTGGTTTTAGAGCTGAAAAGCCCTGGCATTGCAGGGAAATAACAATACCATTGTTATTCAGCTCAGGGTGAGCGTAGGGAATGGAATGGAGAGGCGTGGAATGGAACGGAACAGACTAGAATAGAAATGGAATAGGTTATGCTATGTTATGCCTACAGCTCTGCATGCCAAGCGGTGCACTAGGTCTAAGGGGAGAGCAGGAGAGCAGCTCTCTGCAGTGCAGGTCCCAGACCCGTCCAGGAGACAGGGGTAGGCACAGCCACAACATGGCTCAGGCAGGGACTGAAGGCCCCAGGCTGAGCTGAGACACGTCCTCTGTGCCCTTGGCAGGAGGCGATGAGGTGGGGGTCCCAGAGGAGATGGGTCCCAGCCACTGAGGCCTTTGAGCACCCCAGGACCCTGGCAGAAGTAGACCTGCTCTGCTCATAGGCACTTTAGATGCTGATGGTTGGCCACTTTGGGGACAAGAGTATTGGGCCAGATGGACCTTCCCTCTGATGCAGTACTGCTGTTCTCAGGCTCTCATGTTTCAGTATGTTTTCCCAAGGGAAATAGCTCAGGCATTTCTAAAAATGAGTACAAGGAAATAAAGCCAAGTGCATAGGGAACTGAACAGGTATTGCTCACCTCAAGATTTGCAACCATTTGGTTGAGGAGCATGTCCTGCTTCAGACTGAGGCTTCCAGCCTCGCTAGTGCCAGAGCTGTGGAAGCCCAGCTGCACTGGATGAACACAGAAGACTTCCAAAGAACACATTTCACAGCTGCTTTTTGCAGATTTGATCAGATGGTCAAACCATCATGAGACAACCTACAGCTCTTACCCCATGGGAAGGTACACGCCTCTTTCCCACAGGGTGACAGGGCCAGTGTCTCAGCTAGGACATGGTTATGGGTATTCAGTGCCTTCTGCTAGAACAAGGCTGCGAAGGAATGTCATCAAAGATGTCCTCACCATGTCCTGCTAGGGAAAGGAGGAGATAGGAAGAAGAAAACATTAGACTAGACTAATTGAGTTGGCAGGGACTTACAAAGACCACTTTAGTGCTTACCAAAAGTTAAAGCATGGTATTAAGGGCATTGTCCAAATAAATTCCTCTTAAAACAGTGACAGGCATGGGGCATTGACCTCTCCAGGAAGCTGGTTCCAGGGTTTGACCACCCCCCTCAGTAAAGGAGTGCTTCCTCATGTCAGGTCCATCATGTCATCAATACATGTCATACATTGGGAAATACCCCACGATACCACACACCTCTTCTTCTGCTCTGGAGCCTCTGAGGATTCCAGTGAGCTCTTAGGCAGAAGTTCTTCCCTGTGAGGGTGCTGAGGCGCTGGCACAGGTTGCCCAGAGAAGCTGTGGCTGCCCCATCCCTGGCAGTGTTCAAGGCCAGGTTGGACACAGGGGCTTGGAGCAACCTGCTCTAGTGTGAGGTGTCCCTGCCCATGGCAGGGGGTTGGAACTGGATGATGTTAAGATCTTTCCAACCCAAGCCAGTCTGGGATTCTGTGGAAAAAAAGGCAAGTAGAAGGGTTCAAATGCAGAGCTTCTAGTACGTTTAGGGTTATGTGCTTTTCTTCTTTTTATTATCATGGGTAACACTGTGGTCATATGGTCATTCCTTACATTACCTATGCAAGGGTTCTCTAGTCTTCAGTTGAAAAGTTGATGAATTATTGCGGAAGCTGTTTCACCGTTTGATAGATTTTGGGGTATTAATTCATGTTCATGTTTTGGCTTCAGAATGCTTCCTCCATCTCACTACTGCAAAAAGCAGTGTCCTTTTACCCTGTTCCTCCACCCCTGGAGCTTTCAGTGATAGTGGTGAATATGCTAACTCTGTAAGTCTACTATGTGTTAAAAATGCAGTAAAATGTGGAAAATTGAATTTAAATAGCAGAAGTAAATGACTACCATTCTGAGTGATCCTCCCTCCCGCAGTTTAACTACCTCTTTGCCATCGCAGTAGTCTTCAGAACCAGAGACATTTCTTCTGTTCTTGAAATCTCAGCAAAGTCAAGAGAAGTGCCTTCATTTCTTTTCCCCAGTGACTGTTTTAGCATCTGCTTTGGAGTTCACTATTTTTTGCCTTGCTTTTGCTTTTTCCTCTTCTTTAAGCAGCATTTTCCAGTTGCCACCACACTTTTGTATTGCAAATGTGAACACACAGGTCGTAGCGGGAATAGCATCTCTCTGACTCTTTTGAATTAACATAGATAGCAGTGGTTTTATTATTGTTGCTGTTGCAGAAGCTCCAGCAGATCGCAGTCCTCATTTGGTTTAGACTTTAGCCATGGAGACAGACAGAAAAGATTCTCATCCAACATCTGGACTCTTGAAAAACAAATAAACAACTATGGAGACATTTGTAACATACAAAGTACTGAATGCAGGGATGTACCTGCTTTTCTGCTGATCACATGCTTGGAACTGGAGAAGAGGGTTAAAGGTACAAAATTAGGCAGAAAGTAAGAGCATGGAGGTTGGTTTTGCTTGTGCCATCAGGCTTCCAAAACACTGAAAGCAATGACTTGGAAATTATGTGTGTGTAGGGGGTTAATTTATGAAGGAAAGGTCATGCTGCAATAATGGAGTTCAAGTGGAATAGTTTATACCACAAAGTCCTTATTGTGCACCAAAGCAATAGCTTCTGAAGGGTGTGCTTTAATCTCTGATATTTTCAAGGGAGAATTTCAGCATTGCTCATTAGAGAATAGGGCAAGAGAGAGGGATTAAATAGCAGAGACTTATTACTGTGGTTTGCTGAATTTTGCTTATTTGATTCATCAAAGCCTAGGAAGTTCCCCAAACATGCCTCTTCCAAGGTAAGTCAGCTGCTGGGTCTCAGCTGAATCCTTCTAATTGAATAGGATTGTTTCGGCTTTTGATACTTTTCTGGGAGAACTCATCCTTAAAGATGCTGCTTCACCACTGTCTTCGTCCTGTGTTGGCACAGCTGATTCTCTCTGTGTAAGTCTTCAACCTTGGATTTGTCCCTTACTGAATTTCTCAGAGGATTCTTTTCAGATGATTTACCAATAATCCTGATCATTTTGAGTTTCTTCTGGATGCTTTTGTCATCTGGGAATAAGCATATTCTTCCTTCAACTTCATTAAGACTGACTGGAACAGCTTGCAGTGCCACTTGATATGTCTTTCCATTTTGAGAGGTCCATTGACAGACAGCTTCTCTTTCTCTGTAGTTCTGCCAAGTAGTTCTGCATCTACATTAATGTCAAGACTCCAGCACAGATTAATTTGTCTTTATTTTCTAATGCTTTTGTAAAGGACATCTGAACACCTACCTGGAGAGGTTTTCAGTGAGGAAAATGAGAAGCTTTTTTGAAGATCACTGAAAAGCTCAGAGTTGGTTCTTGCAGTAATAAAAGCTTGTAAAAACTGCTTTTTCTGGCAGATGCAGTTACTGTAAATTACATAAGGGAAGCTGATGAGGTTAGATTTTGCTGTAGGTTGGTTGAACTTAAATAGGACATAGTGAAAGAACAAAACTGTCACCACAATTTCTTTTTTTCTTCTGGACTGACTAATCTACATCACCCTGTTCACTCAAATGGGCGAGATGCTGAATTGTTTAGTGAGGTTCTGTGAGAGGCCCTATGAACTAAAGTCATTTTGCCCCCATATTCCTCACTCTAACAAAAACTCCTCAGTCCCTACAACAGCTTTATCCAGCCTGGTTTGCACTGAAGGTCTCACAGAAAAGATGGAAAATCCTGTGACCAGAGCTGAATTGGATTTTTCTCTGTAACTTCAGTGAGTGAGCTTGGAGAAATCAGTTGGTCCCACCCTTTGGACGTATCTGAAGTCCTTACTTCCATTGGTTTCCTCGAGTTAATGTTTAAATGCCTTTGAAGTGCCAAGCCTGACAGTGGAGTTTGGCTTGTTGAAGTTCCTGCCCGTGGCAGGGGGTTGGAACTGGATGATGTTAAGGTCCTTTCCAACCCAAACCATTCTATGATTCGATGAAATTGATGTAAGGCTGTGCTCCAGTGACATGGGGGTCCCTGCCATTGCAGGCAGTGATTGTTCGTGAGCACATCGCCATGCTTAGCTAACTAAAATCTGACCCTCCAAACCAGAATTAGCTTTCAAGTGTCTCCTCATCTTCACAGCACCTCTGAATACATTAAAGAAGATGGGAGCCCAAATTATCTGGACGATGTAGTCCTCTAACACCAAAGTTAGTAAGGAGAAAGATGCTAAACAACAGGCAGGTGTCAAGGTTTAGAGAGCATTAAGAGAGATGCTGGTTTTAAATATATTGTAGACTTTGTCTCTTAAATCGTTTCATCATATTCTAGCCACTGATACCTTTTAATTTGTACTTTTAATACCTCTTAAGGGATATCCAATATACCTGTATATTCTCTTTATGTTACTGAAGATCAGATTTGCTCACAAAGGGTGAAGTTTGTTCTTCCCATGGAATTATCTGTGCCTTCTTTTTGTTTTTTTTCTTTTATTTTTCTTTCTTCTTTCAAACACTTCAGGGATTTTTGGATAGAGAAGGAGCTATCTTTCCTCAATCTATTGCTGCCCTTCAGAAAGCCTTTTCTGGGGGTGATAGTCAAGCTTGTGTAGCAGTAGATGACTTGTAATGCGTGGACAGCCTTTCTCCACTTTGCGTTCCTTCATGCTGTTGGTAACCAAAAATCACAAAATCCGTCCTTTTGCCGTGGAGTTGTGTTGGCCGTTTCCTTCATCATGTAAAGAATGAAGGTGCTTGCGTTGTGTCCTTGCATAATTCATGACATTTGCATTGTTTTGAACTATTTAGATCTCTTGGGAGGTCCTAGAAAGGCAGCTTCCTTCTGAAGCCACGTTTGTCTCCTGTGAACTAGAGCTCTATGTATGCCACTATGAGAAGGGTTGAAGATCTGGATGATTTCTCTGTAGTCCCTTTAACTCAGGTTCAGAAAATCAAGTTCTGTGTCTGTTGAGTTTTCAGATGCCTGTTGATGGATCCAGTATAGTGTGTAACTTTACTGCAAGCCAATAAGGCTGCCTTTGCAACAGGCAGTTTCCTCTTGTATCAGCACACTCCTGATGAATATGATGTCAATTTGAGGTATCACCTTTACGACTAGGAAAACACAGCAACAGCAAACATAGATCATTTTATTTCTGCAGTGTCTATTCAATACTATTTTAGTTAATTATAATTTGGGAAAAGCCAGCTTGCCTGCAAGCACAATTCTACTTGTCTTTCTGATTTAACAGTTAATTCTATCAGGATCCCTACAGAATTATGACTTATGCAACCACACCTGTGTGTAAATGACTCCTTACTGACACTTTAACACCAATAGCCTCAGGAAACTGACACTTTAACACCAATAGCCTCAGGAAACCAGGATTTGGTGTATTTTCAGCAGCTGTGCTTTTTGCTAAGCTCAGAAACCTGTTTCTCCCTTGTGCTGAGGGTGATAGGTGTTTTGCTGTGGGTTTAAGGAAAACAGTTGGAATCAGTGTATATAGCCCTGGTCTGGAGATGCAGGGATGCTGGTTTTGAGTACCAAGAGCTGGCAGCATGCTATTTGTGCAGGGACTTGGCTCCTCTCTGTTCTAGCACCCGAGCCCCTGTCTGCGTTATGTTTTCTTGCTTTCTGTTAGGGATTTATAGTCTTCACTATAAACACTAAGATTTTCTATCTCACTTCAGGATTTACTTAATCCTTAATCACTGTAGCATCTGGGTACTTGAATCTTCAGTCTGTGCAACCTTTTATGCAGCCCTGATAGGTAAATTTTGGGATACAGGTGGGACCTAGAGGCCAGAAGACAAGAAGCGACTTGTCAGATGTCACAGGGGAGCTTTTCACAGCACAGGTCACACTACCTCTGGTGTCCAAGCCTTAGCCCAAGCCAGCAGGTTATCCTTCCTCTGCAAAATCATTCTGGAACATCCATTTCCAAGGTACTGTGTTCTCCATAGTGTGGAACAGAGCGCAAAATATGCAGCTGAGGGATGTGTTGCAATAATTCTTCAGAAGTATTAATAATAAATTCTTTCAGTAATTGCTTGAAACAGCCAAAAAAGTATTTTTCCCACCACTTTAAGCGTGTGTATGTGTGTACAGAGAGGGTACAGCACAGATTGTTCACAGAAGCAGCCTGTTTTGCCTGCCTGTGTTTCAGATCTTTTTTTATGTACCACTTTCTTTTCAAGGCCCTGAATATCAAATTCCACAAACAACTTGTTTGTGGAATTGTGCATATCCTGAAGCTTAGATTTCTAGTGTGTCTAAACTTGTACCTTTCCTAATGAAAGCATCGCGAAAAAAAGCATCCTTTAGAGACCTGGCCCATTGTGGATGTAAAAGGAAATGAAGCACAGCCAAGTTTAGAATGTAAAAATTGGTGATATAATGCTTGGTGCTTATATTCCAAGAAGTAAAAACTAACTTTGCCTTGGATTTGTGGCTCATAGCATTTTTCCCTTTATGTTATCAGATAAAACGTTGTAATCTAACTCCCATGATAGTAGGATAATTGATATTTTGAATATTAATATTTAATATGTCAATTTGTTCTGTGTTCTGAATTTATTTGTCAGCTCTGAAACATAAAAAGGAACGTAGTGGTGTAAAGATTATTAAAGCTGCAGTCATTCCGAAATTGCTTCCTTTAAGAGTTTGTGCCTATTTTAGCTGCAGATATCTTTTTCTGGGTTGGTTTTCTTTATCCCCTCCTTTCTCTGAGGTGAGCAGTCATTTTCATTGTCTGATATTTATAACCTGGATAATTGAGTGTTGGTAACTCTGGGTAATTCATTCAGACTAGTGCTGATACAGAGCAGTGGACTCTGATGTTACCAGAAAGTCAAGTATTATCAGGGATTTAACTAAATTCTGAGATCAGTACTTGCAGTGCTGATAAAGAGGCGTTTATCACTCTATTTGTTGTATAGCAGCTTTCCCTTAGGGACCATAGGGCCACATCAGTGAGGGTGGGGGTACCATTAGCTTGAGAAAAGAGAATGAAATGCAAGTCTGAAGTGAATGTAGGGCAGATACACTGGTTGGAATAAAAAGTAGTGAGTGTTTCATATTACTTTGCTGTATGTCCTGTTACGTAGGTGTATTCAGAGTGTGTTTAGTGAGTCTCTCATCTCATCTAGATTATATATCCATACACAAATAATGATTCCAGGTTGGAGCTGTTGCAGGGATCGAGCTAGTTGGGACACTGCAGCTGGTGGTCCGGTAAGACTTGAGCTGCGGCAGTGACAATGCGGCAGCCCAAGTGGAGACACCTACAAGGTGCCCGTGGCTGCTGGTGTTGAGGAATGAAGCACCATGGTTTGTCAAGACAGAGCTGGTACCCAGCCACCTAAGTGTTTTCAATACAAATGCAATGAATTGCCAGTGTTTCCTGATAATGATTTCCATAACCTTATGTACCTAGTCTGTGAAGCTGTGGGTATCTCACTCTTTGCTTAGAAAGGTGTAAACTGCTGTGAGAATGACATGGCCTTACTGATTTTTTTGGTGGCTTCCTTGCCTTTTCCTGCAGTTACAGCAAGTACTTAGGTCGGGTCCTGGACTGTTTGCAGAACAGAGTCCAAAATAGTTAATCGGGAGAGCTTAAAACAACCCCAGCCCCCACCATTCCTTCCACCTTTCTGGCGTATTTATCAGCTATCATAATAAAACGGAGAGAGATAGAAATGAGAAAAATGCATCTCATGTGTGGGGGGTACCTCCAAATTGGAAATGATGCAAAAGGAGATAGGCTCCGGGGCAGCAGTGTTCACTTTTGTCTTATTCCTTGTTTGCTTGTTTCTCCCCTGTGCATCCATTCACATGTTGTTTAGGGCTATGCAGGCATGGAGCAAGCATGGAATCACCATGGCACAGCTTTATGCGTTCCTCCTCTCCTTCCCAAACTGTTCGAACCACTTCTAAGATTCCTGTTACAGAAAGAGTAGCTGTTCTTTATTCTTGGGTGCATAATGTACTTGGAGCTATCTAGCATCAATATACATTATTCAGGCTCTATATAATGGCAAGCAAGCAGCACATACGTAATCATAAGATCAAAGAGATTTGGAAAAGAGCAGAAAACAAGCAGCTTCCCCATTAAATTTAGAGATAAGGCAGAAGTTGAAATGAACTTTTTACAGCCAGGGGATCCCAACTACTCTGATACTGCTGGGCTTCAAAGTGCTGCAGGGCTTGTGTTCTGCACGCCTCTTTCATTCCTAATGGGCCTTCCCTGGGGAAGATAATCTCTGTGAGAAGGGGACAGTGTGACCCAGAAACAAGGCAGCTCTGGCCTTGGGAGAGTTGGGAGAACGTTGTGAGCTCTGCGACCAAGTAGCGTGTGAGTCTTGGCAAGTTCATTCTCCTCTTTGTTTCGCAGTTCTTTGCCTAACTAGACAGAGCAAGCACGACCAGTTACTGGCACAGTCAATGTTTCTTACTGTATGTATGTATAGTGCCTCGTACAGCACATTCGTAGTTACAAAAGGCCTCAGAGATAATGTGTGTTGCAAGCTGTGCAAAACACACTGGCTGTTGAAAATCCCCAGGAAAAGCAGAATCAAACTATGTCAGCCCACCAGATTTCTTCCTCAGGCAACAGAATTGGATGTTTCATTTGGTGAGATGATAAAATCATGGAATCCCAGACTGGTTTGGGTTGGAAAGGACCTTAAAGCTCATCCAGTTCCACCCCCCTGCCACAGGCAGGGACACCTCACACTAGAGCAGGTTGCTCCAAGCCCCTGTGTCCAAGCTGGCCTTGAACACTGCCAGGGATGGGGCAGCCACAGCTTCTCTGGGCACCCTGTGCCAGCGCCTCAGCGCCCTCACAGGGAAGAACTTCTTCCTTAGATCTAACCTGAACTTGCCCTGTTTCAGTTTGAACCCATCACCTCTTGTCCTATCACTACAGTCCCTGATGAAGAGTCCCTCTCCAGCATCCAGTATCCTAGCTGTTGGCTAGCTAATAGGTAGCACTTGCTGTACACCACCAGTAAGTTTGCATCAGGATGACAGTGAGGGCATGAGGCAGTGTGCTGTGGAGTCTTGGTTAGATCTCTGTTCTGTTTCTTGTTACTGTCTCAGATATCTGAGTAGCAGCATGGCCCAACATGTCATGCAGGGGATGAAGTCTGATGGCAGACCTTGAGAGGGAACCCAGCACAGTGTGCTTGGTCCAGAGTCCAGCAGGATGTCACCATCAATATGAGAAAGGAGGCAGAGCCTGGGTGCCATGGCAGCATTGGCCAAGGAGCTTGGCCACGAGCACGGGGCTTTTTCTTGGGCCACCACAGCAGTAGCTCTGGCGGGGCTGTCTGCTTAGGCTGCCTTAGTGCTCACTGAGCCTCTTGCTTTGGGATTTAGACAGAGTTTAAGCTGTTAGCCCCCAGACGAGGTTAGGCATCCCTTTTTGTAGGGGAGAGACTGCGCCATGGCTCTTGCTGAGGAAAACCAACTCATGTCTGACACCCTTACCCCTTAGCTCTAGTCAGATGAAACAGCGAACACACAAAGGCTACTTAAATGGCTTTTACAACCCAGTGTTCCATCACTCGAGCAGGCCAAGGCTCCAGGACAGTTGGACTTCTGCCTGCCTCAGAACCTGCTTGGCGTTGGGGGATTGGAGGAGTCAGGAGCAGCTCTTGCTTCCTTGCCATCCCTGCTTCCTTTCCTTCCCTGCCTTGGACCAGTTTGGGGAGTTTTCATCTATCTCTATGATAATTGCTCTTTCTTTTCTTATGAATACTTCTTGTAAGTACTCGAAGGCAAGAATGGAGGTCAGCTTTGGTTTGAAGGTTGAGCTGCAGCCTGCACTTGTATGCCGAGGGCTGTGAAAACACGGCAGAAACTGTGGTGGAGGATGTATCACAGCCTAATTAAATTCTATACTAGACTCCCCATATTGAGCAAGTTTTCAAAGCTAGCAGAACGTGCATTATTTAATACTATGGAATGAATATTGTATGGGATAGTAGGCCACGTCAAACAGACCTTTCTGGCCAGATCAGAGTGTGACACAGCTTTGTTGAATCACAAAATCAACAATTAAAGTATATTAAAAATAAAAGTGCTTAAACTTCCATTTCCAAACGTGGAACTTTTGATTATTGCTCCCCAAATGGCAAAGGTTTCGGGTGGGTAACTGTGGTGAAGAGGGGCAATGGGACAACTAAACAAACGTTGTAAAGAACGTGCAATGTTTTCTGTGATTAAAGAGTCTAATTCTATTCTCTCAGGTAAAGATTTCAGCTGTGTATTCTTCATGGGCTTTTCGATTACCCAACAGAATGGAATTGTAGTTAAGCAATATTAAGAAATGCATAATATGTAGCTAATAGACCAGCGCTGTTGAACATACATAATTATATTTCCATAGCTTGTTTGTTCCCTGAGTTCAGGATGTTAATAACTTCTGAATAATGAAGTGTTCTGGGATATTTGTGTTGAAGGAAGCAAAAGATTTGTTAATGGCAAATGGAGAAATCAAAGTGCAGTCCTGGAAGAGTCTTTGGCTTCCTTATTTAAACTGATTTCATTCTTGTATTATCTAGACATTACCTTGTCTCTGTTTTCCCTTCTCTGGGGAGGTCAGTACTGTCGGTAGGTATTCTGGGAATGATCAGAGACATCCCTCAAGCTGAGCAGATGTTACATTAATTTAGGAAAAAAAGATTAATCACACCCAGAAATTTGGACCTAGTCCTGTGGAAAAGTCCGTATGACATCGCTTAGAGTTGTGGTCAATGGCTCAATGTCCAGCTGGAGATCAGTAACGAGTGGTGTCCCTCGGGGTCAGTGTTGGGACTGATCCTGTTCAACATCTTTGTCAGTGACATGGACAGTGGGATTGATGCACTCTCAGCAGGTTTGCTGGCGACACCGACCTGTGTGGTTCGGTTGACACACTGGAGGGAAGAGATGCCATCCAGAGGGACCTTGACACACTTGAGAGGTGGCCAGTGCCAACCTCATGAAGTTCAACCAAGCCAAGTGCAAGGTCCTACACCTGGGTCGGGGCAATTCCAGGCACTGCTACAGGTTGGGCAGAGAAGAGATTCAGAGCAGCCTGAGGAGAAGGACTTGGGGGTGTTGGTCAATGAGAAACTGAACATGAGCTGCTTCGATGTGTGCTTGAGCCCAGAAACCCCCCCTGTGCTGGGCTGCATCGAAAGCAGCGTGAGCAGCAGGTCAAGGGAGGTGATCCTGCCCCTCTGCTCTGCTCTCGTGAGACCCCACTTGCAGCACTGTGTGCAGTGCTGGTGTCCTCAACATCAGAAGGACATGGAGCTGCTGGAGCAAGTCCAGAGGAGGCCACGAGGATGATCAGGGGCTGGAGCACCTCCTGTATGAAGACAGGCTGAGAACACTGGGGCTGTTGAGCCTGGAGAAGAGAAGCTGCGTGGAGACCTCAGAGCAGCCTCCAGTGTCTGAAGGGGGCTACAAGGCTGCTGGAGAGGGACTCTTCATCAGGGACTGTAGCGATAGGACAAGGGGTGATGGGTTCAAACTGGAACAGGGGAAGTTCAGGTTGGATCTAAGGCAGAAGTTCTTTACTTGGGTGACATGGTTTAGCGTGAGTTGTCCCCACCCATGGCAGGGGGTTGGAACTGGATGATCTTAAGGTCTTTTCCAACCCAAACCACTCTCTGATTCTATGATGTTTGATGCTTACATTCTTTGCAAGTGTTACATCCGCCCAGCCAGCTCTCTTTCCACAGGTACTAAAAGAATGACAACATAGAGCTAAGTTTTCATTGCAAACTGTGTTATCTAAACACCACAAAAAAGCTGAAATGCAATCACAAGCTAATCTGTATGGGAACATACTATTTAAAAATGTGGAAACTCTCGTGTCCACTCCCACCCCCCTACATTTTGTTATGAAGTCAGATAAATTTCTGCACTTCTGTATCTTCATATGTCACTTAAGATATTTTTTTGGACTCACTGACTGATTATATAAGTAATCAAATGATTTTAATGCTGCTTCAAATAAGCAATTGCTAAGGGTTTATTTCTATAAGAGATTTCTATTCCTTGCCCAGATGCTGTTGATTCCTTAGTAATAGTCATGGAAGTGATCAGGTCTGTGTTTGTCAGCCCTGAATAGCCAGAGAACAAGGATCAGAGTGCATTGCTGTTAAAAGAGGATGCATTTAATAAATGTACATTGTTTTCAGGAAAAAAAATGATGCTTGTGAGATGTTTACCAGAAGAACACTGCAAAACTAGGTCTGGGAAATGCAAGCCCTCAGGCTTATTTCTGTATGTTAAATATAAACCATCATTTCTTGCAAATGCATTATTCTGTCTTGGTGGTGGTGTAGAGGCTATCCACAAACTGGTTGTTGGTAATAAAATGGGGCTTCATTTTGGGTGAAAGCCATTTAAATGAAGGAAGCTTGAAGCTCAGCATAGTCCTTCGTGTAGTCGATTTGGAGAGGTTCTGTGGATTCCTGTATGACAGCAACATCCATGTATTCGGAGTTCATGGAGCTGTATGTTTGTCTCGTAATGACCAGATTGGTCATGTTAGGTCAATGCAAGGTCATTGAACAAACTGCAAGTCCATGTTGCTCTTGCAACTCTGAGAATCTCAAAAGTAACTTTGGATACTGCTGTATTTGGATATTGTGGGTGATCTCTGCACTCGTGAGTGATTTACTGCAACTTACACTGGTTTAAAGACAATGAAACATGTCTGCATGCTTATCAAGCGAGGGCATGCTGCGGGGTTGTTGGGGTTTGGTTTGTTGGTTGGTTGTATTTGGGTGGGTTTTGGTTTTGGAGTTGTGTTTTGTGACACCCTTACTGTGATTATTTAAGATCTATTGTATTTTCAGTGGAGCTTAGTGGGATATTTTAGTGGAGCCTAGATGTATAATATAGGGTTATTCTAAAGGAAAACCAGCGACAATCCCCACAATAAGTTCCAATCTCTGCTGTTATTTAAGCAGTAATATTTTACCCTGTTTCTAAGACATGGTATTTATTCTGCTATATTAACATCAATTTTCCTTTCCATCCAGTGGAAAAAAAATGCAGTTAATTATAATCACTGTTCTGTCTGTCTCTGTTAGCAGAGCAGTTAGTGTCCACAGCGTACCACGTGTCCTCTACATACAAAGAAGAACCACATATATATAAATACATATATATACACACACATATATATAGTGTAATCCTATTCACTCTCTATCCAGGTTTGGCTGGGATAGAGTTAATTCTCCTTCGTAGCAGCTGGTGCAGCGCTGTGTTTTTGACTTTAGCCTGAGAACAACACTGATCACACCCCGATGTTTTAGTTGTTGCTAAGTGATGTTTACTGTGATCAAGGGCTTTTCAGTCTCATGCTCTGCCAGTGAGGAGGGGCACGGGAAGCCGGGAGGAAGCAGAGACAGGACACCTGACCCAAACTGGCCAAAGGGGTATTGTGCATCACTGCTGTTTATTGGGTTTTATTCCTCTCTCTTTTTGTCGTCTCCCTCTTCTTTACAGTTGTTATCATTATTATTATTACTATTAGCATATTTTACTTTATTTCAATTATTAAACTGTTCCTAACTCAAAAGTTTTATGTCTTTTTCTGATTCTTCTCCCCATCCCACTGGGAGAGGGGAGCGAGAGGCTGTGTGGTATTTAGTTGCTGGCTGGGGTTAAACCAGACACTCTTTACTGTGAAACAGGTCGCTGCTGACTGGATCTTGTGGTTTTACCTCACTTTATTCACTGGCAGACAGTGTGGAAAGATGTACTTGATATAACTGGCCTGAAATGTTGGACATCATGAACCATCCAATGCTGAAGTAAAATATAAATTTCAGGGGTTTTGTGAGTTGCATTGAGGTTTTTATCACTTTAGGTTTCTGATAGGACTTGGTTTTCCCCCAAGCATTTCTCTGTATACAGGATAGCTAGAATTTAATGTGTACTGGTGTGTGCTCTCAGCGTACCATGCCCATGTATGCTACAGATACACCTTATTTCAATGGTTTTCGATGAAAGCAGAAAAAAAAGAGTATCTTGAAATCAGCCATATTATTTTTCAGGATAAAGTTTCAACTAGTCTGTGGCTTTCTAGTATACCCCTTTCTTCTTTTTCCCTTCAGAAGGGTCTACATTGCCTATAGGCATTTGTTTCTGGAAGATGTAATAGAAGTAAACTCCCCTGTATTGTAGAACTAGAGAACTGAATGTTGGGAAAACCCACTAGCTGTCCTGCTCTGTCCTATATATATATATATGTATATATGCACACACAGAGACGGAATATTTGGTTTTCCTTGGCTCAGAGGTGAAGATAAATGAAGTGAGGAAAATAATTTCTTTGGAATATTTAAACACTCTTGGTTTCCTCTGTAATTAGAACTCAGTGAAATATTTGAAGTGGGTTCCAGCCACTTTGGATCAGAATGAAAATGTATGCAAAAAATCAGAATAATTGGAATTTAAGCTACCATGTCTTATTCTTGTTCTTCATTAGGCCTTTCAGGTTCTCTAACTCCCCAGGGAAATCTTGAGTTTATCCTGCTGAGTATTTGTAAAATTAATTAGGCCTTTGTAATTTGACCTTCTCTGTTGAAATTCAGTTAACTGAAGCTGTCAGGAGTAATTAGAGATGTAGATATGTAAGAAGGGAAGGAAAAACATTTCATCTTTGCCACTTTATTGTTGGATGTTTTGCCTCTATCAAAAGCAAAAGATGCTTGGTTTTGATTTATGTTCTGTAGTTTGCTGTATGATAAAAATTGAGGCAGCATTAAGACTACTAAAGCAAGTTTTAGTCAACCTCTGAGGACAAGAGAGAATATGGGGAAGCAGCAGAGCTGGTGCAGGGCCTGGAGCACAAGTGTGATGAGGAACGGCTGAGGGACCTGGGGGGTTAGTCTGGAGAAGAGAAGGCTCAGGGGGGACCTTATCGCTCTCTACAACTGCCTGACAGGAGGTTGCAGCGAGGTGGGGTCGGTCTCTGCTCCCAAGGAACAAGTGACAGGACAAGAGGAAACGGCCTCAAGCTGCACCAGGGGAGGTTTAGACGGAGCTGAGGAACAATTCCTTCCCCCGAGGGTGCTCAGGCATTGGAACAGGCTGCCCAGGGCAGTGCTGGAGTCACCGTCCCTGCAAGTGTTCACACAGTGTGTAGCCGAGGCCCTCAGTGCCATGGGTTAGTGGTGGCCTTGGCAGTGCTGGGGAACGGTTGGACTGGATGAGCTTAAAGGTCTTTTCCAACCTGGTTGATTCTATGATTCTGTGATTCTATGGTTGGTGTATTAGTATAACAAAGGTGATGAAGTCTAGTTACAGAAAGATTTGTTGGGTTTCAACATACTCTATGTAGTAATTCATTGTTCAAAGAGTATGATACTTATTTTTAGTAGGCTATCTCATGTCCGTGCCTGTCTTCCTTTGTCAAAATTTGCCTTGTTCTTAAGCTGGTGGATGTGTGTATAATGCTTGAGTCAGGTTAAACAGTCCTAATTCCAACCACGCTAAAATGTTTATCATGTCCTACTAGCCTTTGGATGGACGATTAAGTAGACTCAGACTGTTGTGCATTCCCTTTTCATTGAGGAGTTCACCAAGCGGGGTAGGGGAGAAAGAGAGGGTAGCATGTGGTAAGTTTTGTGTGTTGTGGGCCTGATTGGAACACTTACAGAAAGCAGATAGTTCTCCAGACTTAATTCACTGTATCTCATAAGACACATCATACAAGCTGCTACTTTACAGTTTTTAAATACAAAGCTTGTTTTGGCTGACACTTAATAAGGTGTAAAAGGCATTGTGCGAACTCCTCAGGGAAGGATGAATGATCACTTGAAAAGAAGGAAGGTTAAAGTGTAATGAATTAGAAAACATGAGCATGTGTGGTCTTCCCATGTCCTCTTTACATTAGCCTTGTTTGACCATTTGTGAAGTGCTGTGGAAGATGTGGGAGCTGTGCTTCAGTAGGTGTACAGCTCCTGTAGCTGTGAGCCTGAATGCTCGTTGAACAGCAGCTCTGTAACACAGAGAGACCTCACTTAGGTGGAATAAATACAGTATGCACCAAAGCATGAGTCTGAAATACTTTGGTAGATGTTATATTTCAAAGGTCCTGTGGGCTAACACAGTCAGGCTGACACACACTGCATAGTAAAAGGGTTCTGGGAATAACTGTGTGCAGTTCTGGAACATAAGGAGGACATGGATCTGTTGGAGCAAGTCCAGAGGAGGCCACGAGGATGCTCAGGGGCTGGAGCACCTCCCATATGAAGACAGGATGAGAACATTGGGGCTGTTGAGCCTGGAGAAGAGAAGCTGCGTGGAGACCTCAGAGCAGCTTCCAGTGTCTGAAGGGGGCTACAAGGATGCTGGAGAGAGACTCTTCATCAGGGACTGTAGTGATAGAACAAGGGGTGATGGGTTCAAACTGGAACAGGGGAAGTTCAGGTTGGATCTAAGGCAGAAGTTCTTCCCTGTGAGGGTGCTGAGGCGCTGGCACAGGGTGAATGCAAGGTGCTCTGATACTCTATGGCCATATTATCTGGGGAAAAAACAGTACCAAATTTTGAGTGTAACTGCATACTACTTATAATTGTAATTCTTATAATTAGTATCCTTTTTTCTGTCAGCCACAGAAACTTGTAGGTTAGTTTAATGAAATACAAAGATCTATGAACACTTAAACATTTTAGTCTCTTTTGTTTCACATTATCTTTTCATTCTTAATGCATCTGCAGCGACCAAGGTTACAAGTAATTGCAGCCACGACTCCAGGTAGTAAAATATCTGAAAATGAGCCAGATGATGTCTTAAGGTATCCAGTGCCAAATGAATGGCAGTGTTTCCTCATGTAACTCTGAGAAACAGAACCATGCCCCAGTCTTTCCCTTAAGCTGTGAAGTACAAGCAGTATTTCACTGGATTCTGAAGCACACTGATAAGATGTGAATCATGGTTGAATTGTGATATTAACTTCCTAATATCAGTGATCATTAGGTACAGACTGTTGGTAATCTGTGGACTGGTCTTCTCCAAGCAGTTAATCCATGTAGCTCAGGCCAAGAGCTAATGGTGGTTGCTGTTAACTGGCTATTTAATATGAGCAATCAGTGGAGATACTCAGTGCATACCCACTGAGTATCTCCACTGGATCACAGTACAGACTTTGAAAGCTCAGAATTGTTCTAGGATTTAAACTATCTGCTATTTTGTATTAAAAAAAAAAATAAATAAAACCCTAATCTCTAATGGCCCAAATCCCTATAGTGCCTGTATATTGGTCTAAATGAGTTTAATTTCCTTAACACATTCTACAGTAGCCCCATTGCACATGTGAGGAGTTGGAGGAGAGAGGAGTTGTGCTTTCCCTGAGTCAGGAGTGGTTCTTGTATTGCGGAAACCTAGAGAAACTCCCCTCATGCTCTGTGGACCTGAGCTGGTCCTCTGATCTCTGACCCTTCTTAGGATGCTTGTCTAGATGCAGCCAGAGTGATCCTCCCATGCGCAGATGGGTTTGCTTTGCGTTTTTTGGGGGGGTTGTTTTGTTTCTGGGATTATTTGTGTTCATTTTGGCTTTTTTGGGTTGTTTTCTTTTTTAAAAGGAAGACAAAGGCATGATTTTCATTTCTGCTATGAACTTTTTCCCCCCTCTGGAATTTAGTAAGTCAGGATTTTGGGGTGATAAGACACATGGATCCTTCAGGGCTTGGCTTGTGAACAGCTACTGCTGCTTTTTCCAGTACAACAGAGCTTTCATTGTTTCTTTTCATAATAAAGATGCCAATAACAAGCCAGGTTATTCGATGCACACTGTTCCTGGTGCTGTGTGCATGTTCTTTCTTCCCTCACTTTGCTTCATCTGATGATATACTTTTACTTTTTGAGTGTGTTAGATTTATACAGTTAATCATATTACAATATATGGGAGTAAAGGTCTATAATAGATGTAAATAACTAAATCTATTTCAGAATGTGATAGCTTGTTCTTTCTGATAAAATGATATGAAAACCTCTCACATCACCAACCTGAATGTAGTGGTAAGGCACCTTTTCTGAGCTGCTTTATTGTACTTAGCCAAAGAGGGCATTACAGCAAATAATGTATTTAGTGTGTCAGGTCGTATGTTTCAGTGACTTCCAGACACGGTGCTTGCCAGGATTGTACAGTATTTCACACTTTATCCACATAAAGAAATACAAGATTTACCTAGTTTATCCATGAGAAAGAACAAAATGAGGATTGACCCAATGTATTCCCACTGAGGCACATGAAAAGCATAAGATTACTAACACTAGCTTTAATTGCAATGACTACTTTTATTACAGTGCTGTTAAGCTTTGCCTGGGATTGCATTTATCACAGGGTTCAAAGGGCTCTAAGAGCCAGGCTGTGTGGACTTTCTTGCTGAGCACTGGTACAGCACACTCAGGGATCCTGAGTGTTTTCTGACTACTTTCCTAAAGGAGGACAGTCCGTTTGGTTACTCTGCTGCACATTCATGGCACATGTTAAGGAAACTTGATCCTCTATAAAAGTCTCAGTCCAAATAACAAATATCCGAATCCTGTTCTGCGTCCTTAGAGCTGAGTTGTTAAACTGATCGGTTTTTGCTGCTGAGCTTATGTCTTGGAGTGGTCATGACACAAATATGAAGTAGCACATGTTTGTGAATAGCCAGAGCATTTCTGTCTCATTGGATGTGGAAATGAAACCAAGATGGAGCAGGAAAACTCCATCTTCACTGCAGTCACATCACCTCAGGTAGTGCCTGATGTTAGAGCTAATTCAGGTATCTCTGTTTGCAAAGTAGCAGAAATTGCATGGAATTTAGTGTCAACACCAAAGTGTGTATTAGCATTGCTTTGTGGTGGGGGAAATCTGGGCTGCGCTGCATGCATGGATGGTACCGTCTACACTGTTTAAGTCAGCTTGAACTCTTCTTCTCAGTGTGGTAGTGATGAATGTGAAGCAATGTGTGCAGCCTCCACCTAGCGACATGCTCAGTTCTTGTGTATCCCAGTGTGCTTGAGGTAACAGCAGGCAAGGGAAGTGCTGTTGTGGCAAGGCACAGCTTAAGGTAAGACAGCTCTTGTGGACACCTGAGGTGAAGCCAGGCTTCAGTGAGCCATGTTCTCACTGCTGGGCAAGCAGGAAAGTTGTAACTTTGACAGGCTGAGAACATTGGGGCTGTTGAGCCTGGAGAAGAGAAGCTGCGTGGAGACCTCAGAGCAGCTTCCAGTGTCTGAAGGGGGCTGCAAGGCTGCTGGAGAGGGACTCTTCATTAGGGACTGTAGCGATAGGACAAGGGGTGATGGGTTCAAACTGAAACAGGGGAAGTTCAGGTTAGATCTAAGGCAGAAGTTCTTCCCTGTGAGGGTGCTGAGGTGCTGGCACAGGGTGCCCAGAGAAGCTGTGGCTGCCCCATCCCTGGCAGTGTTCAAGGCCAGGTTGGACACAGGGGCTTGGAGCAACCTGATCTAGTGTGAGGTGTCCCTGCCTATGGCAGGGGGTTGGAACTGAATGATGTGAAGGTCCTTTCCAACCCAAACCATTCTGTGATTATATGATTCTATTATTCTAATTGCCTTGGAATGGACACATTTCCACATGCTCTCCTAATAATTAAGGTCAAAGATGTTACACCAGGTATTGAATTAAGCCTCCTCATAGAAGAAGTTTTCATAGTTATTGAATAGATCTGTATTTATGAAAACCAACAGTCTTAAACTTGCAGCTTCTGATTTTTAAAAGCTTTGGCAGCAACATGCTGCCAGTAACTGCACTTACTCATCTGGCTGCCTTCCCTTGCAAAGGGTAAGGAGGTGTTGCTGCTTTCTCCTAAAAGAGCTAGGTTGTGTTCTGTTAGTCCATGTATCCTTCTCAGCTGTGCTGTTCAGAATATACTCATTGAGTGTGTGCCTCACTGTTACTCAGCAAAAGCTTGTAGTGCCATCTACTTGATACAATGACAGATCCTAAATTTAGGAGCTAAAGCAGCCTCTAGGCAGAGTGAGACAGGAAGACTGCTGGATAAGGAGCTCTGGCTGTTCATTGCCGGTTTGCGTTCTGGGCTGGAAGCCTTGCATCCGATGGCTTCAGGTTTGGCAGCTGGCATTTATAGAAGCAGTGAACATCAGGGTGAAGTAGCGTGAGTCACGATCCAACCTGGGGCTTTGGGGGAAGGTGCCAGCGCTGTTGGAGAAAGAAGCCAAATGCTGCTCCTGTGACTTCTGCTCTGCACAACTCTCCTGGAACGTCATCACTTGGTGTCACCCGATGACAGCAAATGAAGCTGGGTTATTCTCAAATTCCCAGCACAGCGCTTCCCTTTAGTAGGTGTTCTGTGATCAGTTGATATCCCTCTTCACACCAGTTGGCTTTCATGTTCGTTACTCTCAGCAAAGTTAACTTCAGTGTAATTTATTTAAATCATCCTGATCTTATGTTCTTAAAAAACCCCAAACAACAACAAACCACCTCAAAACCCAAACAAAAACCCCACAGAAACTTCCCAGATATTCTTCTTTTCTGCATGAAGGGTATTTTTTCCATATGAAGTCACAAGAATTTGGAACATCTGGTAGTAGTGGTATCATCCCACCCGTGAGCGGTAGCTGGGGAGGAATGCTGCCAGGACACTGCAGCAAAGCACTCTCAGTACTTCCCAAAGAGCTGGCCAGGCAAGTTGTGCTCTGCTTTTCTCACAAGCCTGTTAGTAGCTCTGTTCTATCAAAGGTGCTTGAAGCCTGAGTTAGGTTAGAGTAGGACTTACAGGTGTACTTGTTTAATTTGGACCATAAGAAATCTGGATGTCCTCTTGAGCATGTGAGTAGTATCTGGGTTATTTTTGTATGCATTAGCTTACTGATTACTTAAAATAGGAAACTTTATTTTTCAAACATTAGGTGAAATGAACTTTTTTACAAGGGACTGTGGTGACAGGACAAGGGGTGATGGGTTCAAACTGAAACAGGGCAAGTTCAGGTTGGATCTAAGGCAGAAGCTCTTCCCTGTGAGGGTGCTGAGGCGCTGGCACAGGGTGCCCAGAGAAGCTGTGGCTGCCCCATCCCTGGCAGTGTTCAAGGCCAGCTTGGACACAGGGGCTTGGAGCAACCTGCTCTAGTGTGAGGTGTCCCTGCCCGTGGCAGGGGGTTGGAACTGGATGATCTTAAGGTCCTTTCCAACCCAAACCAGTCTGGGATTCTATGAAACTTATTTTTTCCTACTTTGAGATCCTTTGAAGAATCTTCTGAGTTACAAACCATAGTGTGTATGGGCGCAGTCTTGTCACAAATTGGGGTTTTGTGAGTGTCGCATTACTGTAGTATTTGAATGTCTTTCTCATTCTTGAAAGGAAAGGGAGTACAGTCCTTCCTCCTCCTCCATTCATACCTGATTTGCTTAGAAGGGGAGTTTCACTTGGAAACACTGAATAAAAGTCTCACCAGTGCATCAAAACAACTGAGCTACTGTGAGACTGTAGGAACTGATCAGGTGAATTTTGCTCCTTGATTTGGTAGGGATTGGTCCAGTGTTATTCCTCATGGCATGCAGAATATCCGAGCTCGAGCTGACTGTCTTTTCCTGTTTCTGGATAAGCTCTCTCTCATACTCAAGAAGCTTGAATGTTCAAAATGCAGAAGAAACCCACAACAGATTGAGTCGAGCTTTGATTTGCCCTGCGTGGTGCTCGAGTGTTTCTCAGTCAGAGGTGTTTTTCTCACTGAAAGACAGACCCTGGCAGTGAGAGGCAGCTATTCCTGAAAGGCATCAAGAAACCAGGAGCTGCTGGGGAGCGCCTTTCCCTTCTCTCCTAGGGCTCTGTGTCAGGAGCTGAGGGGGAGGGTCTGCATCTCAGTGTGTTTCTTATAGCTGGGATGAGGACCCTGAGCTGCCTACAGGGGATCTGAAGAACCTTTGAGTGGGATATTGTATAGCTGGTTCTTTTCTTCTTTTTTGCTTTGATATTAAGGTTTTTCAGACGTAGCCCTTCATTACAAAGGGGCAGGATGGAAGAGGCTTGTGACAGATCTGTTGTACTTGCCACAGACTGGAAACGTAGATCTGGGAAATGCTTTCCTTGCTCCACAGTAGGTGGAGCTGTTTATTACACACTTGAAACCAGCTCCATTAAAAATGTGGTTGAGAAACAGTTATTTGCGCTGATGGAGTGCCATGTCCTAGCATCCCTAAGATGCTAATTCCTTAAAGATCCATCAGTTTAGAAGGAAGATGTGAGTAAACTGGTTTTGTAAAAAAGACTGCAACTTCTTGAATGCTGCTTTATCTCTAGTTTTTATTCTGCATTCATGTAACTTCCCATACAGATCACATGGAGCAGTTCTGTCCTGCTGTGCTGCCTGTGACTCTTCCAGTTTTCTGTCTTTTTTTTGTAAGGTTACATAGCTGTTTGCAATTAAAAAGTCTATATTTCTACTATGATTCATTTTCTTATCATAGAAGAATTTGATATCATACGAAGACAGGCTGAGAACACTGGGGCTGTTCAGCCTGGAGAAGAGAAGCTGCGTGGAGACCTCAGAGCAGCTTCCAGTGTCTGAAGGGGGCTACAAGGATGCTGCAGAGGGACTCTTCATCAGGGACTGTAGCGATAGGACAAGGGGTGATGGGTTCAAACTGAACCAGGGGAAGTTCAGGTTAGATCTAAGGCAGAAGTTCTTCCCTGTGAGGGTGCTGAGGCGCTGGCACAGGGTGCCCAGAGAAGCTGTGGCTGCCCCATCCCTGGCAGTGTTCAAGGCCAGGTTGGACACAGGGGCTTGGAGCAACCTGGTCTAGTGGGAGGTGTCCCTGCCCATGGCAGGGGGTTGGAACTGGATGAGCTTTAAGGTCCTTTCCAACCTAAACCAGTCTGTGATTCTATGACTTGAACCACTTACAAAGGCTTCTGGCTGCCTCCCTGTTTGATAAGCTGCTCTGTGCACTGTAGGCCTGTTGAAAGTTTTCTAGGAGAGCTTTCTCAATCCCTTGTGGTGATGAAATCTCCTATAGCAATTACAGTAAATCTGTCCAAAGTGTAACAGATTGGCTTAATGGAAACTGATATTGTAGCTGAATTTCCATTGAATACTTTGACAGTTAAATTAAACTTCCCAGGGCAGTGCTGGAGTCACCGTCCCTGCAAGTGTTCACACCCCGTGTAGACGAGGCCCTCAGTGCCATGGGTTAGTGGTGGCCTTGGCAGTGCTGGGGAACGGTTGGACTGGATGAGCTTAAAGGTCTTTTCCAACCTGGTTGATTCCATGATTCTGTAAGCATTTATGTTGCCTTCTTTCAAGCTCAAAAAGCAGAGCAAATGTTACTGGATTAAGTCATAGAATACTTAGTAGAAAGATATATTCTTGCCATTTTCTTTTGCTGATGAAAGCCAATTCAATGGTAATTGCAGTATCTTTTGCCAAGCTGTGCTTCCTGATAACCTTTGATATAAATGAACTTCTTTCATATAAGGGACTTCTTTGCAGTGTTGACAGGTGAGAGAATTCATGAAGAAAGCATATAACATGATTTTCTGGAGCAGGTAACTCGGCAGAACTTTACAGTACAGAATCAAGAGCACATGCAAAATATTACTTTCAGTCTTTATTTTCTTAGTGTTGTACAGGACCTTAGTTAATAAGGTTTAGGGGTGGAATAATCAGGTTTGCAGGAGAAATAATAACCAATAAGCAGCAGTATGTCACTTGCAGAACCCCTGAGTTCTTGCTTTGTTAATTGTATACTCAGTAAAACTATTCTTGGAAACCAGAGGGATCTGCTTTTGCAGGATTGCACAGCTAAAGCTGAAGTGAGGAATGTGAAGCAGCAGCTCGGCAGCTCATTTTGAACAATATGAAATTGCCTAATGACTCCTAAAGTAAATTAGTAATGAAAAAATAGCAGTGCAGCGTTCATTATTGCTGCTACTCATCTTAGCATCAACTCTGGAAGAATTCAGGGTGTTCAACAGGCTGAGAACATTGGGGCTGTTGAGCCTGGAGAAGAGAAGCTGCGTGGAGACCTCAGAGCAGCCTCCAGTGTCTGAAGGGGGCTACAAGGCTGCTGGAGAGGGACTCTTCATCAGGGGCTGATGACCAGGAGGAGGAAACTTTCCAGAGTCTGGGAGTGAGTGTGCTGTGTAAAGAGGAGGATGGAAAAGGAGCAGTGTTAAGGCGGGTTTTCACATCAATCTCACTATGGGAAGGTCTGCCTTGACTGGAAGTGTTAAGAGGAAGTTTTAGACTAAATCACTAAAGAAGAAGAGAAATTAGTCTCCAGGGCCAGATGGCAATTGCTTGCAGGTTCCACAGGAACTCGGGTATGAAATTGTTGAACTGTGATACAAAAACTGTTTCCTAAATTGTTCTTGGTACCAGGAAAATGGATGGATTTGATCTGTGATGCTGGTTTCTAAAAGGGGATGCAGGAACAGGGGAACTGCACACTAGGAAGGCTGACTTGTATACTGAATGAATGACAAAATTGATAAGGAAAAGAGTCATACTCGCACCAGGAATACTGGAGAGGAATCAACATTATTTTGGAGAGAGCAAAGTTATTCCTTGCAAATCAAGCACAGGGTCTTAAAGGAGCCAAGAAAAATGTGAATTAAGGTAATTGAGTTGCTGGGCCACGCTTGGATTTCAAAGGTTTTCCATGAGTTCACTCAGTGGAGGCTCTTGAGGAAATGGAGCTGTTGAGCAATAAGAGGGAATGTATTTCATGGCTTTTTAAAAATCAGGATAGGATGAAAACCAGGACTAAATGATCACTTTCCTCAGTGTCACACTATTGATGGGTTTCCTTTAACAACTGTGTTATTATTCTGGGGAAAAAAAAAAGAATAAACAGTGAAATGATCACGTTTGCTGAGAAAAGTTGCACAGAGACTTAGTGACAAGGCAGCAAAGCAGCATGTGAGACTAAGTGTCGATCAGTTCAACTTGCGTTTTATACATACATGTGTTTGCATCTACACAAATACACTGATGTTACCATATGTAATATACGCCCTAAAACACACCAATGCACGAGTGGGGTCTGTTGGGAAAAGAGATCTCAACATCAGTCATGATAAATTCTTTTTGCAAACACAAAGTCAGTAGTTGGTGGTGATCAAAGTACAAATAGAACATTTAAGAGTTAGTGTGAAAGGAATGAGAAATACCAAGTTTATAGTATGCCAGCATCTTGATCTTTACCTAGAAGACTCATAGGACTAGAAAGACACAAAAAGCAATCAGAGATGCAGAACAGCTTTTGGCAGGGAGATGGGGAGCAGCGCTTCTCAAGCTGTTGGTTGCAACCTGAAAAGGAGTTGTGGGACAGTTTGAAGGTGTTGGTCTGCAAAGAGCAAGCAGCCTTCCTGCTGCCAACAGTAAAGAGGGCTCTGCATGGCCAGGAGTGGAGATACTGCCTTCTTTTTCCACAGTGGCTGAAAACTCTTAAGCAGGGAAAGACAACAGTCACACCTGATTGGAGCTAATGCTTGGAAATGTCCTGAGCTGAAGAAAAGATGGATCTGTGACATCAGTCAGAAGTTTTCCAAGCACTGCATCGAGAATACTTATTCTGGAGTGTGAATTAAGCTAGCTGAGCCACTAGTGAAGCTGAATTTGCAGCAGGAAGGTCAAAATTTGACCCAGAAGAAACTATGAAAATATCTGTCAAGGTGTAGGAGAAGAATTGTCTTGTTTTCAATAGATAATGACTGAATGAAAGCCACAGGGCTCCCAGGGGAGGAGGAGAACACCCTCTGACCGAGGACGTGCGACATGGTCTACTGTAAGGTGTCCCTGCCTGTGGCAGGTGGTTGGAACTGGATGATCTTAAGGTCCTTTCCAACCCAAACCATTCTATGGTTCTGTGTATCTCGCTAATGAGAAGTTGGCAAGATGGTGTCCTCAGATGATGCATCATCATAAAAGGATAAGAAGATAGGGTTATTCTTCCCCCTGAGACTTGACTTGCTCAGCACAACATCCTGTGCAGGCACAGAGAATGTGATCATTCAGCACCATGAATGTGCATTAGGTAGGTGCAGTAACTGTATTAGGTGGAGCTTTGTAGCTTTTGTGTGTGAGTAGAGGATGCAGGATCCTGGTAGGTGTGCTTGGCCTGTGGAATGCACCACTGAGCACCCTGTCTCCTCTCTAAACAGCCTGAGAGTGTGTTTCGAGTTCTCTTTCAAAGGGGCAGCACAAGTGTCCTGGTCTTTGTGTTGGGTTTGAACTGTCTTTTTCAGAAATACCTGCGGATCATTTGACCTCTTTGGCTAAGGAGGGCCCAGTTTGGGCTTCATGTTGTTATTCCATTTGGGAAAGGAATTTCAGCCATTCCTGAAGACCATTAAAGCGTTTTTATCCTGCTTCTTTATTCAAATACTAATAACTGGTTTTGTGCTACTACAGGTTGAAAAGGGTTCATCACTGGCTCACAAACGAGTTTATATAAGTCAAAAATTATTTATTTAGGGCTACACAGAGCCACAAAAGGAAGCTTCAGTAGTTTAAGTTTTAAAATTGGTTTCAATGGCAACATTTTCTCTTACAGAAGCTTCAGTGTGTCTGAGGAAAGTTTATTTTTGATTTTTGAGGGAGTTGAAATTTCCTTAGTCATGTCTGGTTAATGTGAACAACAGAACATGTGATGAGGCTGTTCATGGCTCAGAAGATAATCTTGCCATCATTTCCAGCAAAACATTTGGATGTGTTTTGGAATTCAATTGATCATCTACAGGCTGCAGTATTTCATGTATGGATTTGTTGTTTTGAAGAGTGAATGCTGGTGGTTTGTTACTGTAATTAAAAGTGGTTTTAGCTGTTTGTTAAGTTAGCCATTAATAAAATGAGAAATTAATATAGATTTGGAATCATCTTACCTCACATTTAAATTAAAGGATGTTTCCAAATTTCTAATGCCATTATCTCTAGCAAGAAAGACTAAATTAAAAGGCATCCGTTACATATATCTCATACAGCACTTGTCACTTGTAGGTGTCCTACAGAGGAGTTGGGTAAATGTTGTCATCTCCATTTAGCAAGTAAAGAAAGAACAAAATCAGTGCTCTGGAGGACTGTATTACTAAGGAAATGCAAGATTGTGTTTTGATTTCAATTAATCCATTAGTTATGTTGTCCTCAACATAAGAAAGACATGGTTGGAGCAAGTCCAGAGGAGGCCACGAGGATGCTCAGGGGCTGGAGCACCTCCGATATAGAGACAGGCTGAGAACACCGGGGCTGTTGAGCCTGGAGAAGAGAAGCTGCGTGGAGACCTCAGAGCAGCTTCCAGTGTCTGAAGGGGGCTACAAGGCTGCTGGAGAGGGACTCTTCATCAGGGACTGTAGCGATAGGACAAGGGGTGATGGGTTCAAACTGAAACAGGGGAAGTTCAGGTTAGATCTAAGGCAGAAGTTCTTCCCTGTGAGGGTGCTGAGGCGCTGGCACAGGGTGCCCAGAGAAGCTGTGGCTGCCCCATCCCTGGCAGTGTTCAAGGCCAGATTGGACACAGGGGCTTGGAGCAACCTGCTCTAGTGGAAGGTGTCCCTGCCCATGGCAGGGGGTTGGAACTAGATGAGTTTTAAGGTCCCTTCCAACCCAAACCAGTCTGGGATTCTGTGATTAGTGTTTGTTAAAATATTTAAAAACAGTAGGCAGAGCATTTGGAGTTTCCATCCAACTCCAGGTGCCAGAGTACGTTTCTAGTCTTGACCCTTTTTGCTATTTGCTCTGCCTGACTCCATAGGATTAATTTATTTTGATTGCCAAAAGCTTCTGAAAAAAATCCCATTAGGAAAAGAAAAAAGATGAAGCAAAGGTGATGATGTTCTCAGGAGTTTAGAAATGAAGAGCTGTAGATTAGAAACTGCAGCTGAATATAAGAAGAAATAAATGGTGAATTTTCAGCTTTGGCTAGAAGCATGTGGGGCTTCCTGTTAAAGGACTTCTTTAGCTTATTAAATGATGATTTGGAAATGAATGACAAGCAGCAGTAGAAGGATTTAGATTAGGTGAAGTCTAAGGTGTCTGCGAGGATGTAGGTAAAGGTTTTATTTCAAGCTCTGGCTGGATTGGGCTTTTTCCTTTCTTTCTTCTTTTTTTTTCTTCTTTTTGTCCCTTTGACAAATGCTGGGCAATGTCACCTGCATAAGGGAAACCAGACAGGTCCCTTATCAGTCCAGTACCTAGACTGAAAACATGTGGAAGTAGTTGGGTGGAAGATGCCTCAGCAAAAACTGTTCCCATGAAAAGTAAGTGCTGGAGGGTGCAGGAATTCATAGAATCATAGAATAGTTTGGGTTGGAAGGGACCTTCAAAGCTCATCCAGTCCAACCCCCTGCAATGAGCAGGGACATCTTCAACTAGACCAGGTTGCCCAGAACCACATCCAGCCTGGCCTGGAATGTCTCCAGGGATGGTTCATCCACCACCTCTGTGGGCAACCTGTGCCAGTGTTTTACCACCCTCATTGTAAAGGTGGTAATACCTTTACATAACACCCCAGAGCCTTCTCTTCCCCAGGCTGAACAATCCCAGCTCTCTCAGCCTTTCCTCACAGCAGAGCTGCTCCATCCCTCTGATCATTTTTGTGGCCCTTCTCTGGACCCTCTCCAACAGGTCCATGTCTTTTCTGGAAATTATGGTGGAAGATAACATTGATATCTTGCCATTCCACTGTGCAAATTGAAGGTGCCTTCTTGTCTAAAACAGTTATTGCTTCTGGTGAGGAAAGGAGCTAATAGATAATCCCGAGACCTTTCATTAGCAGCTTTCTTGTTACAAGAAACATGAGAGCAAAAGAGTTTGCCTGACAGAAGAGACAAGAGGACACAAGGTACAGAAGATACTATGTGGTTTAGAATTAAGTGCTCTTGCAGTTCCTTTTGATGGCAAATCATAACGTTATTTGTGCATGGTTAGGCTAGGGAATTCATTTTCCAAATAATCCTGAGGTTCAGATTTAGCAGGGTTTTCAAATAGACAAGCAACAAAATTCCATGTTCCAACTCCTCAATACAGGAGCCGCTTTTGCTCTTTGAAGAATAAGACTATTCCTACAGACAGGGGCAGGGAGGGACATTACAAAACAAGCCTTACTTGTTTTTTCCAGTAACTCCTGCCCATCTGGTCAGACACCTGACCCAAGTGTTACCTCGACCATAGTCCACCTTGGAGTTTACTTTTTAAGCTGAAGTCCATCACTTCTCAACTGCTAGTCGCTAAACTGAAACATGGGAGGAAGCAATGGGAAAAATAGGCAGGGAGGTACCCTGATCAGTGAGGGAGAATGAAGGGATGTGTAAGCTTCAAAGCCTGTTAAAGACAGCCGGGGATGCAGCCTTGACAAACTATTGTAATGCTGATAGCAGGTTTTGATTACGTGAGTTTCAAAACAAAAAGGCGGTTGAAATGTAATTCTAAGACTGGGTTTTGAAGTGCAGGCTGAATGAGAAGCTGTTGAGGTAAATTGCTCGCTGTTGTTTCACCAGCTCATGAAAAAGAAGTTAGGAAAAATCAGGTTTAAGAAGTTTAAAAGCCTCCCAAACTCAATATGGGTGAAAATCCTTATTCTGAGAGCCATTTAGACAACCAGAGGAAGGGAGGAAATGATAATGTGACTGAGTAGCAGCAGCAAGAGCACTATGTACTGTGTATAGTAAGTAGTGTATACATCACCTGCTTTAAACAAGTGGCTTTGGGCTGGTGTGGAAAAGGCACGGCTTATCACAGAAGCATATTGATTATCTTTTTAATATGCAATAGATTGCTGTCTTAGAGGATCTTTGCAATATGATGATGAATTCTTTGGGCTCTGGCAGACACTTAGCAATGCCAGTGCTCGAGAGTTAATAAAAAGCAATGCACTCAGTGCTCTAATCCTCAGCAGACTGATGGAAAGCCTTGAGGGAGACAGGGGATTTTTAATTGGCTCAGGTTGAGAACTTTGCTGGAAAAGAACTTTGGAAATCTAAAAAAGAATGAAATTAAAAACTTTGGTGAATGAAATTAAAAACTTTGGTGAATCCCAAATGAATTTCTCTTCTTAAAAACCAAAACCAAACAAACCCGCTAGAATGTTGCCGCTACTTAATGAAGCGGAATGTGGAATAATTGTTAGAAATCAGATTTAAAATTCATATGGGTGAAAAATGTAACAGGGGGAGAATGTGTTGAGTGGCATTTCAGTGAATAAGCATTTTGCAGTGGTGAAATTCATTTCCAGAGGGCAATACTGTAATGACACCCTCGTGATTCCTGTTCTGTTAGCAACATGAAGTGAAATGGGAATCGTTGCTGTGTAGTTTGGCCTAATGTAAGACGAGGTAGATGTTACTGGGCACGCATCTCCAGAGTGATATTTATTGCTGCTCTCAGAAGCGCATCAGTTGCCATGACTTCTTTCTGGATGCACCAGCACAAAGTCCCACTTGAGAGCAGTTGTGTGTGGAGTCGTTGCTTGCATCCATTATGGGATGGACTTCTGTGTTAGCAGGAGGTAGAAACACAGGAGGGGGGAAACAGACGCAAGAGAACTAATAGCAAGTAGCTCTAATACAGAGAAATAACACTTAAAGCAGCTTCTCCCTTCGATTTCCACTTGCTGGTGTGAGTGTAGTGACAGCGTGCCTCAGCCTTTAGGAAGGCACAACATCCCTGTGATCTCGCAGAAAAACACGTTTGAGACCGGTGATGTATTGATGTGAAACCTTCCTCACATCAGATCTGGTGGAAGGTCCGTTGTTAGTGGCAATTCAACCTGCTCCTCCTGCCTCTCCTTGCTAAAGCAAGCTTATCTAACGCAAAGTAATAGGGGAGTAAAAGGTTATTTAGTCAAATATCTGGTTTTAAAGGCAGATTTGAGTCTTTGCTGTGATTTGGACCTGTTGCTGAAACAAAGGCTGAAGCTCGTTTTGGACACTCGCTTTATGATGTTATAATTAGGGTTGGTTTGGGGTGGGTTTTTTTGGGGGGGAGGGAAGGTGCAGGGAATTGGGTATTGGATTTGTTTCTTTTAGCAGTGTTAGAGCATATATACTGTTAGCTGATGACCTGAAAACATGCAGGGCGATGAAGGAAAGTAAAAGAAGCCACAAAGCAGTTGTTAATCAAGTATAAATTGTTGATGATTTGAGAACAGTATCGTGGGTAAAATGCTGAATCCTAAGTAGTATGTTTTAATATGAATATATGTCCAAGCTGGAGGGTATTTTACAGTGATTTGAAGGGAACTTGCATAGCTGGAGCTTCTGAACGATATAATTACCCTTAAAGATACACTTTTAATGGCTTGATAAAACAGTACATACCAGGATAATTGGCACTGAGGAGCCAGAGACATCTTAGAAATACCCAGCCTGCTAAGGAAAATAAATACCATTACTCTTCCTTCTTTCCTTCCTTCCAAGTAGCAGGTTCTGTTATGCTTGCTGTATGTCATGTACTGTGTAAGATTAAGGCACTGAAGTAGATGATTTCATGGTCTGACACCACTCAGCTCACCTGCTTTCATGACAAAGTGTTGTGGGTTATGCTAAATGGCTTGAATTATGCTCTTGTTTCAGTGAAGGGCAAAGCCCCATCTATCTTAGATGTGAGAATTGGGGCTCAAATTAAATTTAAGTGCCATTATTTTGTTTTTACTGATTTTTTTTGTTTTCTTTTTGAAGTAGGGTAGACCAGGAAGGCAAAATCTGAGTCACTTCTGCTCTGCCGAACAGATGATAAGCCCTCCTTCACTAAAACACTTGCATGCTCTCAGAGTTTGGTTGGAATTTTGGTTGTTAGAATTGGATGCACACAAATGTAACAGGCGTATAATGCATGTTTCAAAATGCTTATCCACATTATGGAGCTTACTGCTTTGCTGACTGCATTTCTATTTCTTTGATCTTTTACAAACTGCCCTTTATGTTCTTCTGATTAAATAATAAGTCAGGGGATTTCTACCCTGTTGTAAATAAATATTTAATAGTTAGGAATTTTGAAGAAGTCATGGAAGACTTTTGAAAAGATTCTGAAGTTTAAAGGCAGTTTAAAGACAATTGTTTACTTCAGCACAACATTTTCTCCTACTTGGATATTTGCAACATGCTTTTAAGATAGAAACAAGATGCAAATATTCTGGGTAAAATACAGTGTGTTGGATATAACCCATTGTAATGAGGTGTGACAAAAACCTAATATTCTGCTGATTAACAATAGAGGGTAAAAAGCTCTACTCGATCTATGCTTTTGGATCACTCAATTTTGAGGTATGCAAATTGAGGAGAAGAATGAGAGGAAGAAATCTAAGGGATGGATTTTCAAGAAGGGCTAAGCCGTCACTAAAACCCAAACTCCTTTAAAGTACCTGTCATTCTACATCCCGTAACTGAGGAGCCAAAAATCTGACCTTAATCATCCAGCTTAATATATGCAGTGCATAAAAAGTATGATTTAATATTCACGTGTATCTATACACCTGTGTGTATTTATCTTGGTATATAGGTATGGTAATGAGTAAATAACAAGGATTTGAATGAGAATTGGTTCTTTTGATATTACTGAAGAAAATCATACTCCAGTAAGAATTGAGCATTTGTGCTTTATTTGGTGAGCTTTTTCTTTCAGACTTACCCAGACTGGAAACATTCAGAATGTGATTTTGAAAGACTCGTCCTGAACACAGAGTGCAGATGACCAAACCTAGTGATGAGGTTGTGCTCTGGGGTTTAGCTGGACCCTGTACAGCCAACAGATCTCTGAACTCCTGCTTGCTTTTACAGCATCGCTATAATTGGAATTCCCACCCCAGGGCAGTGCTGGAGTCACCGTCCCTGCAAGTGTTCACACCCCGTGTAGACGAGGCCCTCAGTGCCATGGGTTAGTGGTGGCCTTGGCAGTGCTGGGGAATGGTTGGACTGGATGAGCTTAAAGCTCTTTTCCACCCTGGTTCATTCTATAATTCTGTGATTACTTATTTATTGAGTGTTACTTGAGTTTAGTCTCTGTATTTTCTAGCTACTGGGTGTAACTGATGCTGATCGGTCCCATGTGAGCCTTCGGATTCATGCAGGAATGGCAATACTGAGATCAATCAGTCATCATCCCTTTCTTTTCTTTCTTTTAAGCAAGTATCCCTGCTTAGTCTGAGAGCAGTTTGCTTGCTGTTTGTTCACAAGGCTGCCCCAAAGCACTCAGCTCCCCTAGGATACATCTGCATCTACCACATGTTTCCTGGAGTTGTATTCAGATTGTAAGGCATTTGTTTGTCAGCAAGAGCAACGGTTTGCTCAGGACAGGGTCTGAAGGGTACGTTTTCACAATGGCAGTAACGCGGTGATGTGTTGTAGGGCAAAGCCAAAGTGGGTATGTAAGCCCACTGATGCTGGAGGTTTTCCTTTTCTCAGCATCTGTGGCACAGGTATGATGCATATCATCAATCTGTTTGTTGTACTGTTCAGCCAAGCTACTCCAGGTGAAGGACCATGGTTTACCTCATAGCTTTGGCCTCTCTAATTTATTTCCTTGACATCTTTTACAAGCTTAAAAACTTCCCTCCCCCCATGTATGCTTTTTGTCTGGATAATGTCTCACTGCTCGCAGTGTTCAAGAATCTCTTTAGCTCTGGGATCTGGCATACTTTTCAATGAGCTGACGTGGGTGCTCATAGTAAGGGAGTGCAGCAGTACAGTACTTGACTTGAACAAGTCAGTCAACTGTGTTTCTAGGTCATTAGGGCTAGTTTCACAGGCAGTGCCTAATTTCCTGTATGTCAGGTCACTTGCCCCAAGTCATAGAATCATGGAATGGTTTGTGTTGGAAGGGACCTTAAGATCATCCAGTTCCAAACCCCTGCCATGGGCAGGGACACCTCACACTAGACCATGACATCCAAGCCCCTGTGTCCAACCTGGCCTTGAACACTGCCAGGGATGGGGCAGCCACAGCTTCTCTGGGCACCCTGTGCCAGCGCCTCAGCACCCTCACAGGGAAGAACTTCTGCCTCAGATCTAACCTGAACTTCCCCTGTTTCAGTTTGAACCCATCACCCCTTGTCCTCTCGCTACAGTCCCTGATGAAGAGTCCCTCTCCAGCATCCTTGTAGCCCCCTTCAGACACTGGAAGCTGCTCTGAGGTCTCCACACAGCTTCTCTTCTCCAGGCTGAACAACCCCAATGTTCTCAGCCTGTCTTCATACAGGAGGTGCTCCAGCCCCTGATCGTCCTTGTGGCCTCCTCTGGACTTACTCCATCAGCTCCATGTCCTTCTGATGTCAAGGACTCCAGAACTGCACACAGTGCTGCAGCAGGAGACTCACGAGAACAGATTCATCATGGCTTATGTCTACATGCAAGACAGATGTAGTAGTTGCTGTAATCTAATTGTGTCCTAACTAGGGGCTTGACAAAACCATGCTTCATTCAGCTGCTCCCTTGTTTACAGAGCATCATGTAAAATGGAGTTCCCTGCAGCCTCAGCTTCTTTGGTTTCTCTGGCCTTTGGTGTGTGTAACTGTAGTAGAGAAACCAGATTGTTTAGACTCAAGTTCATGTTTCTTGGAAAGTTAGGCTCATTTCTCATCTTAAGCAACTGGTACTGATTAGGGTTAGAATTTCTGCTGATTCTGGGTGTGAAAATTTCTGGAGAGATGCTTTTGCTAGTATTAGAGGGAGAAGAGCTCTGAATATGCCCTTTTTTAATTTCTTAATTCCTATTGACTTCATACTTCTGTTACAAATCCGGTATTGGTCCCTTATTTTAACTCCAGTAAGATTTGCCATCCAAATGCTACTCCAAAACTTGTAAGATCAGGATTCGCTAATGAAGGCCAGGCCTCTGAATTTCTATAAACCCTTTCTAGCAGGTATCTGGCTTTCTTGGCCTCTCTCAGCAGATAAACAAGACTGAGGAATGTGAATAATAATCTGGTTTTTGAAGGCCTCCTGTGGCCCTGATGGAGCTTTTCAGTTGGCAGAATATACCTCCTCCAGCATCAATGGAATGGAAAATGAAAAGAAATGAGGAGAGCTCTGAAAAAAAGCTGCATAAGGGTGGGAGGTGGGAGAGCAGAAAGCTTGGTAGAGCAACTTCTTTGAGATGTAACTTCTTCTCTTAAATTTAGGTGGTAGAGTTGATGACATGATGAAGACAGTGTTTGGTCTTTGTAACTTCCCATGCCTGAACGCAAACCTTGAGGTGCGAGTTGGTATTTCTGCAAAGTTAGAGATAGATTCAGCTATTTAAGTGAGCTGGGAAGCTTAACCACATACATAGAATGGTTTAAGGACTTCTTGGACACAGATAGTGGTGGCACTGGTCAGAAAATGAACTGAACTGCAATCAAGGCAATCTTTGTAGCTTCGATATTTCCTGCAAGGGGGAAATCTTTCAGGTGAAACAGCTTTCTCAGTCATTGATAGTGTGTTTTACAGCCTGTGTATGCTTTGCCCATATGGGCTATTTCAAGGACAACTTTGAAAAGCCCATGCACAAGGCTTGTGACTTGTCTATGATGTGCTCGTGGTGTGCTGAGTTCTCTGCCAGTTCACATGTAGCCAGGGGGTCTGCACAGAGTACATGAACCGAGTCTGGGGTCTGACTGTGCAGAAGCTCCCCACAAGAGACACAGAATCGCAGAATCCCAGACCGGTTTGGGTTGGAAGGGACCTTAAAGCTCATCCAGTTCCAACCCCCTGCCACAGGCAGGGACACCTTCTGCTAGACCGTGTCGCCCAAGACCCATATCTCTTCCATCTGCTCCTCTTGAAGAGAGAAGATGCAAGAGGAAGGGAAGAGGAGAAAGTCATCGAATATCTGAATGGCACTATCCACAGAAGAACTGAATAATAGTATTTCCAACTCTTTTATTAGTCAAAAATCAGAACAAAAAGTGACATCGTAAAAATTCAGAACACTTAATTTTAAAAATGATGCAGAACATTGGAAACCATCCTGCCTTTTCCAAATAGTCACCAGCTGGTCATTGTTCTGAATTCTAGTTGTTGAAGTAGGTGAATTTCCATTTTTCAAAAGCTTCTGGGTTATTTCAGTTGTTTTTACCATGCACCAAAACCATCCCCCTGAGGTACACTTGCTGTACGTTAAATTGATAGATACCTAATTAGGCAGAAGCAGAGAGCACATGTGGCCCGAGAAGAGGCATGAAAAAGGCTGGTTTCTGATGTTCCCTGCATCCTTTCTCGCCTTGGGAAAGCTGACTGTGATTAGCCTTTGTGTCCTGGGTGAGGTGTACGGTCAAGGAAGAATTACTGGGCTACATAGAGCTGTAGGAGCATCTGCACAAGAGGACTTTAATCTATCAGTAGTTCCTTAATATCCCACTGCTCTGGTAACCTGGCTGTGTTTCCACTTCTCTAGCTAAATTGCCTTTTCAAGGACAGTCTTTAGGACTGTTTCCATGGGGATGGGGCATGGAGAGTACTAGGTGGGTGAGATTCCCTTGCAGGGGATATTGAATAATGCAGTTTATGTGTACGCATGCATGCTCACACACATACACTGGGTAAAGCTAAATAGCTGCTCTTGTAGTCACAGCTACAAAAAAAGACCGTTATTTTCTAAATAAATTCCAAATTACTAGTGTTTATGTTTGTTGTGGTTGCCTACTGATTTCCTTTCATTCCATTAATGTCTATTCTTTCATATGTTAAAACAGCAGCATGTTCTTAAATTTGCAGAAACATTCCCTTAATAAAAAGCTTCTGGGTGAAGTTAACATGGACTGTGAGACATCAGAAGTATTGTAACAGTGTTAAGTGAAGATTTGTTAGTGTTACTATATCCATAGCATATGCCAATACCTTTTAATACACGTCTGCTGGAGAGGTAGAGGAGCTGTCAATGTTTTCCTACCCTTTTGCAGAGATCTGTCTGGTTTGCAAGAAGGAATATGATGCCGCTTCCAGAACGTGTTAATGTTGTTGAGATGAAAGGCACCAGGGTAACATATCATGTTAAATATAAAACACATCCTGTGAAAACAGATTCTTTTGTCTGTCAAAATACTTCCTTGTGTATAATAGAAGCGTGTGGTAATTTGAAGCTTGTAAGTCTTTGTCTTTAAAACAAGCAAACAAAACCTATATGGGTACTGCAGACAATTTCTATACTTAAGAAAATCATCATTTATAGGCTTAAATTTACTTAAATATCAAGCTGCTATTTCTTGACACATATGTTGGGTGTTTGGAATTTCAGGGCTTGCAGTATTTAAGCTGCTTGAATTGCAGAGGCTATGTGGGTTATCTAAGAACCATATTTACTATGTGTTGGGAGCACGGGCAGCATGGAGAGCTGGATTAGGGAAGTGGACTTCAGGATCTACACACACGCAGACCTGCTGAATGTACAGTTAAGTGTTGCAGTTGCAAGGAATTCAGTCTGAAACTGAACACTGGAGAAGGCTCATTAAGGGTAGACCTTAGGGCAGCTCCCAGTGCCTAAAGGGGCTGCAAGAAACCTGGAGAGGGGCTTTGGACAAGGGCCTGTAGGGACAGGACAAGGGGAATGGCTTTAACCTGCCAGAGGGGAGACTGAGATGAGCTCTGAGGCAGAAGTTCTTCCCTGTGAGGGTGCTGAGGCGCTGGCACAGGGTGCCCAGAGAAGCTGTGGCTGCCCCATGCCTGGCAGTGTTCAAGGCCAGGCTGGACACAGGGGCTTGGAGCAACCTGCTCTAGTGTGAGGTGTCCCTGCCCATGGCAGGGGGTTGGAACTGGGTGAGCTTTAAGGTCCTTTCCAACCCAAACCTGTCTGTGGTTCTATGATTTCTGCTGAAACCAAGTAAGTGGTGTGCTTCCTAGGATTACATAGGAATTTCACCTGGAACAACGCCCTGTTACCACAATGGCCTAGAGCATTTGGTAAGGCTTCTGGTGGTACATCAGGGCTCCTGTTGTTGTTGCAGGAAGCGACAAAATACCTGTTGGATGTTGGCATGGTAAGGCACAGTGCAGATTTGTCTGTGTTGTGCTCCCATGCTCCTGGGGGACATGGCTTTCCCAGTGTCCCTGTCCCACCTGGGTACTGGATTGGCAGCCACTCTCCTGGGAGAGCAGTGGTGAGGACAGGCGTATTTCAAACCCGTCCTCATCAGGCAGCAGGCTGTGGTGTATGAAGTGTTATTCATCTCGTATGTATGCAAAGTGGGATGAAAGTCCTTGTGCTGGTTTTCCTAACTCCACACACAGAGTCCTTTGACACTATGACTTACCAGGCTGTGAATCCTGCTTCCTCAGCAAGCTCTGCTGTTTATCCTACATAGTGACTCTCCTGCTGTACGCCAGCCAGACGATGGGTTGTGGTCAAACCAGATGGCACTGGGAAGGGAGCACTGGGAGAAGATCTGCTTCATGTTGTAGGAGTGTTTGTGTTCTTAAAGGAATTTTTTTTCAAGTTGGTATGGGCATAAAATAGGATTCCTGAGAAAGGGAGACTCACAGATGCCACCACTGAGACAAAGAATGTCTTGCACGTAAGCACTAAATGGTTTTGGTCTGTTTGAATTGAACAATACTTTATTCTTAAGAATGCTTCTCTATATCTATTGCTCTTCAGGTATGACCAAAAGGGATAAAAAAGGTCATTAACTTCAGGTGACCTTGTACTGAAAGTGAGGACCTGACAGGAGAAAGGTGTGATTCTCCAGGGAGAGATGTGTGGGGAGAGGAACAGTGTGACAAATAGGAGGGGGGAGTGCAGGTAAATGCTGCAAGTGTACCAGCATTTGAGGAATACTTTGCTTTCCTCTACTGACCATGAATACACAACAAAATACTCGGAGGAAGTCTGTTGATAGGCCAGGAATTAAGTTTTCATCCCTTTAAAATTAGATGCATCTAAGAATTAATTCTGTTAAACTATCTTTTTTTCCACTTGCTATAATAAGGAGAAAAACGATAGGATTAAGTGACGAAATGCGCTAATTCTGAGCTTCAAAGTGGTAACTAGAGACTGACTGATACAGTACTAATGTATGAGAGACTTTTAGAACTACACTTTGGCTGCTTAACATGTGGGATAAGCCCCAGTAGATGGTAGGGTACAGAATGCTGTTAGACTGTGGAGTTTGCCAGGTCAAATAAACTTTGTGGTACATAGTTAGTCAGTGCAATTCTATAGACTTCTTTAGATTTCTGGGAATTATTTGGAAAAGGACATTGAAAGATAAAGTTGTACTAAAATTAGCTAAAAAAGAGGCAAGAAATATTGACATATTAGTTGTAGAGAGATACCAGACAGGCAGTGAGAAATGTGCTTCTGGGAGAACAAAATGACATTTATTGAGCAGGAATGAGATAGAGGGGAACGTAGCAAGTGTTTATATAACTATAAATCACTATCAAATATGGGAAGGAAGAAATCAGGGAAAGGATGTAAGAAAGGTGATAAACTGTGAGGATGTTTAGCTGGGTTGTCAGGAAGTTTGATAGGGTAGTATAATGTAAAGTAGTACATCTTCATAATCTAAGAGGAAGGTGTCATAAGGTGCTGATGTAAATGATAATCAAAGTTTACCATTTTGTAGTTACAGTGTAGGGCTGGATAAAGGGAATGAAAACTGGCTGGGTGTGTAGGCTCAGATTGTCATGGTCAGTGTGGATGTAGTAATGAGAAAGGGGGAAAACTTTTTAGCTTGTCATCACTTGTGATTGATGTCCAACATGGTGGCACACCTTTTGGCCCTTCTCAATGGATCAGTTAAACCCAGGATTAACCAGAAGGTCCTGCCCCTGCAGCAGAAGTGCTTGTCCCTAGTATTGGGGAGGTATTTCACCTCAGAACACCCTGCCTGGCTGCAGAGTGGTCTCTGAGATAGAAGGGAATACATGAAAGAAGAGTGAGGGGAGAAAACTGTCTTAAACCTCAGATTTCTTCTCACGTGGCAGTATTAGAACTGGAGGGCAAAGGAGTCTGTACTCACAGCACTGCTGCTTAGAAAAGACCATTTCAGCTTTCATGTGGAGGTTTCTGCTGTCCTCAGAGCTCCCTGAATATCTGCTGTATAATTCAAGAGCTGCTTCTTCCTCGCTGCCTCACCTGCCTGCTTGATTTCAAAGCCTCCAGTTAAATATAGTCCAGTCCGTGCTCCTGTGATACCCAAAGTGACAAGAGAAAATGGGGTTAAATACAGTGCCTTCTGACAATTTCTGGGTTTACAAAGTGAGAAGAAGGAATTAAATAATACCAGTATGTTATTTATTTCCTTTATCTACATTCTGACATGCCAGTCAGTTCCAACTGATGATAGACACTGATTGACAATGCTTGTGCCAGCAACAGGAGAGGAAGCTTCCCTTAAGAGCCACTAGCATAGGGTCTGTAGAGTAATACAGCATCAATCATTCCTTTTGTGAAACGGCTTCACCTGAGCATGAAATTGTTCACAGATTAGGATAGAGCCTGGTACAAGTGAGGGACTGGGCTGGGGCAAGTGAACCACAATTTACTTCAGTGCTGGTTGAATCTGTGCTCTAACAAATGCAGTGCCTGAGATGGGGTTTTTAGACAAAGTAACTGCTGAGTATGGTGACTTTTTTCTGGTTCTGTCAGCGCTTTAACTGGTTCACTGTGTTTAGCACAAAACTACCACGAGTTGGTTTTCACAACATTTATTTTATGGTATTTAGTAAGAAATATAAAAGTGTCAATTCCTATTATCAGATATGTTTGCAAATGTAAAACATACGCACACCCCCTAAAGCAAAACAGCATCAAAAACCTAACAACCAAAACACAACAATAACAGTGTTTCCTCAGTGCTGGATTAATTCATTTTTAGAAAGAAATTGTCTCCAGAATCTATGATACGATTTTATGCAGGTAACTGATTTTATTTTATCTTTTCATACTGCTGTCTCAGGTTGTAGAAGGATAACTGCGTTTTTTAAAGGTAAGGTATACATCTGTGTTTAGTGTGAATTTATTCAGCTCCAGGGAGCATCAGTTGAGGCAGATGAAGTATTTCAGTAAGGTAATAAGGAGTTCATTTAGTCTCAACATTGTTGTTGCAAATGCTTGCTCAATAAAACAGTGAAATAGGGTTTTATTCTTGTACCTCACTTCCCCTTAAGTAAACATGAAAGTTATCCTAGGCTCCTAAATACTTTGCTCCTAAATCCTGGGATCTCTGATGGCACTGAAGCTGCATACCAGTCAACTTACCTTTCCTATGTCCACTCCTTGTTACTATTTCCTCATGGTGTGTGTTGTGAACATAGCGTCAGGTCTGAATGCCCGGTAGTGGCTGAATCCTTAGTATCGATTTTTAAGGGCAGTGGGATGTCATCGTAGCCTTTTGAGTTAAGCAACAAAAGGGCAAGACTTGGACAACAATTGTAAAGAAATTAATGGGACAAGATCATTAGTTAGCATATAGAATCATAGAATGGTTTGGGTTGGAAAGGACCTTACGATCATCCAGTTCCAACCCCCTGCCACAGGCAGGGACACCTCACACTAGAGCAGGTTGCTCCAAGCCCCTGTGTCCAACCTGGCCTTGAACACTGCCAGGGATGGGGCAGCCACAGCTTCTCTGGGCACCCTGTGCCAGCGCCTCAGCACCCTCACAGGGAAGAACTTCTGCCTTAGATCCAACCTGAACTTGCCCTGTTTCAGTTTGAACCCATCACCCCTTGTCCTATCGCTACAGTCCCTGATGAAGAGTCCCTCTCCAGCATCCTTGTAGCCCCCTTCAGATACTGGAAGCTGCTCTGAGGTCTCCACGCAGCTTCTCTTCTCCAGGCTGAACAGCCCCAATGTTCTCAGCCTGTCTTCATACGGGAGGTGCTCCAGCCCCCTGATCATCCTCGTGGCCTCCTCTGGACTTACTCCAACAGATCCATGTCCTTCTGATGTTGGGAATACCGGAACTGCACACACTACTGGTGCCCCATCATATATACTGCACCACCAGTGTTTGCTCATGTTTTTGAAAGGAGAAGGAAAGAAAATTAAAGCTAGATTTGATAGGAATACCCACTAATTTTGTAGAAATTTAATTTTATAGAAATGAAAATCTGAAGAGAAAAAACCCTTAGGAGATACTTGTAAGATTTTAGATAGAAGAATGCAACTGCACTTGGAGTAATTGGACTGTGAAATACTCATCTCCCTGATTTTTGATACGAGTCACTTACTCGTAACTATTTATGAGCCTCTTAGTGCTGAACGCTGAGGTGTCCCATCTCCTGTCTCCCTCTGAAGCCTTTGTGCTTTGCTTTTGGTTGGTTTTGATGTTGGTTTTTTGTTTCCCTCCCCAGTTTTGATGCACTCTCTGCTGACTGTCAGCTACTGCTGCTGCAGCGATATCCCTCTGCACAGATTCGGGTGATGTGTGTTCCTTGAAGGCTCCCCATTTGCAAGCAGTGCATTTGTATGCGTACAACCATGGCTTTTTGACAGCACCCATAATGTGTAGAATACTAATACACATACTAAGTGTTAAATATAGCATGAGGCACAATTGTGGCTGCGTTGATAGGAGCCTAGGAAAAATTTGGCCATCATTTTCAGATAATGAATTAACTTAGCATTTGCTGTAAAGGGACATAGTACTATCCTGAGCTCTGCTTCTTTAAGAGAACAAGTAAAGTGTCACCAGGGACAGTTTAGCAAAGACATGAGAGAAACAAAAGGTGTGTGTGGTGATGGTGTAGCACTGCCTGGGACTAGAGTTGTGTTAGATGCCCATCCTGATGGAAAAGAATAAACTGCCTGAGAAGAAGAGGCATCTAAAAGAAATGAACACTGAACCCTTAGAGAGTAAATAGTCATCGTGGCACGTGCCTGCTGGGAGAATTTGGTTCTTACTGAATATAGTGGGGGGAAAAGATATGTGTTGGGAGAAGGAGAGAGGGAACAAGGGCAGATGTGGGAACCACTTCTGGTAGTCATTCTGGTGGCTTTGAACATCAAATTGGAAACGTGTGAATGGGAGAAGAAATTCAGTCAGTCAGCCTGTGACTCCTCATTGTGCTAGTAGCCAAGGAGTAAGAGACTGTCAGGTTCTGCACATTAAAGGAACTTTACCCCCACCCCAGCCTCTGATATGCATCTGGTAGGTCTAAGGAGAGCAGAGGCAGGAATTCTGTCTGCACTTCAGCCTCTGAATAGGAAAAGCCCTTAGTCCTCCAGCATTGTAGCTTAGAGGGCATTGCTGGAACTTATATTTACAGCTGACCTCCATATCCCAAGGAAACTCCCATCCAAACAGACCAGGGCTTGGATTTGACTGGGAGTGGAAAAACAGGAGTTGTGGCTGGTGAAAATGGCTTTTCTTAAAGGCTGGGAACTGGCACATCTGAACTTGTTCACCTGCTCCCAGACTATGTGGAAATCCAGATCTCGTGCTAAGCAAAATGTCTCAGTAGTTTGTATGTGTAGGTAGAAGTACAAAGGGTGAGTATAAAGAGTAGGTGAGTATAAAGGGTGCCTGGCTTGAAGAGTGTCTGAGGGCATTGTCTCTGTGGAGGAATAAAATGTTTTAAGGCTCCTAACAGTGGTCAAATGAAGATTAAAACCAGTTTTAAGACAAATTGGTGATCTTCATGGACTGCTCTGAATCTAGCGTGAGAGGTGAGATGGTGCAGAGAAGTGAGACAACCGGTTACGCGGCTGAGCAGAACACTGCTCCCCTGGGAAAAGCACTTTGCAGTGTGTGCTGCCTGCTCACTACTCCTTGAAGGACGAAAGGCTCCGATGCCAAGTGGATAAAAGGTAGCTTATTTTATTACATAGATGTAATTTGAATTAAGAGGGCTAGGAACAGAAGCCCTTGCCTGTAGTACTGAAGGAGAAAGTTTCTACCTGTCTTTGATAACTTGTGGTCAAAGTGCTGCTTCCCTGTTCAGCAGGAGAGTGGTGTGAAGGAAATGGGATTTCTTTTGTAATTCCTAGGAACATTGTCTTTCCATTTCCCTGTTTTCCTGTGCAGGCAACTAGAATAGGTATGACTTCTACTCTTTATTGGGAAAGATAAAAGGTAACATGGTCTAGGGTGAGGTGTCCCTGCAGGGGGTTGGAACTGAATGATCTTAAGGTCCTTTCCAACCCAAACTAGTCTGTGATTGTATGATTCTATGGTTGAACATTAGGAAAACATATATTTGTCCATCACCCAAGAAAGCAACAGAGCAAATGGGAGCCTCATCAGCCAGACTTTGCCTTTAAACTGATACGTGCCAGTATGAAATGGAGAGTGGTGTGAGGCGAGTGTAAGCTGGCTGCAAGCTGGTAGCTGGAGATGTTGCCTCAGAAAAGAGCTGAGCACCAGGTTTCGGGGAGCCTGGCAGGGAGACTTCTTACACAGTCTCGGAGCTTGGTGTGCTGCATTGTAGCTGACGAATGCATGATGCATCATCGAATCATGGAATGGTTTGGGTTGGAAAGGACCTTAAGATCATCCAGTTCCAACCCCCTGCCACGGGCAGGGACACCTCACACTAGAGCAGGTTGCTCCAAGCCCCTGTGTCCAACCTGGCCTTGAACACTGCCAGGGATGGGGCAGCCACAGCTTCTCTGGGCACCCTGTGCCCGCGCCTCAGCACCCTCACAGGGAAGAACTTCTGCCTTAGATCTAACCCGAACTTCCCCTGTTTCAGTTTGAACCCATCACCCCTTGTCCTATCACTACAGTCCCTGATGAAGAGTCCCTCTCCAGCAGCCTTGTAGCCCCCTTCAGACACTGGAAGCTGCTCTGAGGTCTCCACACAGCTTCTCTTCTCCAGGCTGAACAGCCCCAATGTTCTCAGCCTGTCTTCATACAGGAAGACACCCAAAACATTGACTGTAATTACATATTCATTATGCAAACTGTTGCAGATTAATTAATACAAGCCTCTAGAAAAACCTGAATATGCATGTGTATATTTTGGAACTTACAGTTCACTACAGTGTTCTTTGACAGAATTAATCTTGGTGACAGACGTGTTGGGTATCTCTGGAGTATTCTTTGCTGCTTTTGTGTTTAGAGGCAAACTGAAATGCAGCCACTCGAAAAGGAAAATGAAATACAATGTGAGATTCAGTCAAACAGCAGGAGCTCTCTCCTCTGCAGATCCTTATTGCTATGTTACACATAATCCTAATAGCTGAGCACCATCAGTTGTGACTTAAGGGATGTGAATAAATTGTGTCAGTTGTGCTTCCCACTCTTCCAACCTTTCCCCAAAAGGGAAATCTTTTGTGCTTGGTCTTTTTTTCTGTTGCTTGTTTTATTTGCACATACATATTTTATATATATATATATATACACACCCCCCCCATAAATACGTACTTCTAAATACATTACATTCCCTCCTTGGAAAGTAATGCTGACGGCAGTAAGTGCACGAGTGCACACAGATTCTCCTCCTTCTCTCTGTCCTACCTCCCTCATCTGTGTTTGTTGAGGGAAATGGTGTTGCATGGGGAAGAAAAGGGAGCGTTTGTGCTGGCTGTGTGTTCAACTTGCCTCTTGGAAGTGGCTGTCATCCATTTGGAAGCGAGTCTCACTGAATGAGGATCAGTGCTGTTGGCTGCTCTCCTCTCCTTAGAGCATTGTCACAATCTTCTTGCACCAAGCCATTTGAACATCCTGAAGGTACAGTCTAAAACCTTCAAACTCAGGATGCTTTGAGCATGAACTTGTACCTCCTGAATTCCAGCACTACAAACTCTCAGTGTGTTGAGATTGGATCTGATGTTAATCATCCTGCTCACAGTAATCATCCAGCTGAAGTCATGGGAGTAAACCAGAGCCTACTTTTCCCTTTGGCTACATAATTTTCCTCAAACCAGGCACATTGAGTTGCTTACTAGTGTTGTGCAGCACTTTGCCTTCATATGAAACTCATGTTTGACTTCCAAGGTGAGAGTGTGGAGTGTAGCCTTTTGGCTACCAAGTCCTATGGACAGTCTCTTTTGCCATTTGACTCCTTATAGAAACTAGAACAGCCTTTGGCAGGTGGTGTGTGAGGGCCTTGATTTGTTACAGCCATCAGAGGGATGTGCATTGCTTTCTTTTCTGTTCTGCCTGGTTTCCCCTGGAAATGAGGCTTTTTCTGTCGTGCTGTCTCTCTGCCAGCCTCTCCAACCCTATCCCATTGACTTTCCGAATCATTGGCCTGTTTTAGTCCTACTTAACAGCGAGGCAGATGCCTCGATGATATTAAGGTTCTACCACTGTAATGAATGTTGGCAGCCAGATAGAGAAGAGAGATGTAATTAATGCCTGTATTGATGAAAAGGCTTCAGTGCGTGCTCAGCTTTTTCTAGGTATCAGGTTTTATTAGCTCTGTTGTGAAGGAAACTGCCTGGTTTTATATTGTGTGAGCATTATTTTAGTGCCTTTAATAGGTGGCTTTGCTTCTGTGGTTTATCACACTGTCATTCATGAGAAACCTAGTGAAGGTTCAAATGCCATTGGGCGTGCTGATGTTGAATGTGCAGGCTGATACTACCAAATATCAGTGGTACTAATTCTGGGAGATAACAGAGCTGCATGAGAACGAAATCTCTTTTTTCGCTGCTCTTCCTGACCTTGACTCCTTAGCTGTTCTCATCTTGGGTGGGGAGAAGGGTCTCATCTTGAAGGTCTCATCTTGCCCCCATCTGCTGTCTGGGGTCTCCAGCCTGAAGCAAAGGTTGCAGCATCTTCGTCTGCTGACACTTCTCTGTGCCAGAAATCCTCCTTCTGTCATGTAGCACTCACCTTCACCAGCTTCTCTCCTGGCATACGGGGTTCCTGCCTGACCTCTGTGCAGCAGCATTGCACTGTATTGTTCCATTGCTGTGGAGCAGGATGGGTGCTGTGGATGGAGGAGTGATGTGGGAACAGCTCACTTCCTCTCCTTTCCCTAGAGAGATTATCTATGTGATACCATGGTAGGAGGGAGTAATGGAGATAACAGAACTACTCTAACCATCCCATTTAATGTGTGGGATAGTTCTGTCAGTTTACACAAGGAAGCCAGTTTGACTTGCATCGTTCAGACTTCATTCTCTTACGTGATAATCTTACATTTTTCACCTTCAACGTTCTGTAAAAATGCAGAAAAACAAGTGAAGTTTTGCCATCTGGACAAAAATCTTTAAGAAAGATTATTTACCTGAAGCTCCAAAGAGTATTTACTTGGGTTTGAGCAGCTGGTGTAAGAAACCTTTGTACAGGGGGCAAACAACAGCAACATGCATTGGTTTAAAGTTTTAAATTTAGAAAAGGGGTGTATCAGGAATATGGTTAAATATGATGTATATGCAAGTTCAAAAATGTTATGCTTTAGAGCACTGCCTTAATTGCCCTTTAGACTTGAGGTTTAGAATTGACCTGTCAGACTTCCATAAAATGGGCTGTTTGTATTGTGAGTTATGAATCTGAGGCAGAAATTGCAAATAAGATGATGTATAGGCCAGCAACGCGAGTCTTTTTCGCATTCCCAGCTTGGCTCATGAGGATGCTTATAGACGATCTTGCTTGAGTTCCTGAATAAGTATGCAGTAAGAGTATTCCTTTTTTTTTTCCCCTCCAGCAAGATACTTCAGCATTAATGTAAGAGTAAGTCAGCATGTCGAGACTCTTTCTTCCTGCAGAATTTAAAGGTACCACAGGCTATAGCTTACTTTATCTCTTGTGGTACCTTTAAATTCTGTTTAGAGTTTTGTGCTACTCTAGTCTGATAAGTGGTTCTTATCAACAATTGGAAGTAGTCAGGTAGCCAGCACTAATTTTGAGAAATGGAAAGCATGAATGTATGTTCTATATATATGAATATATAAGCTTCTGTTTCACATGGTTTTCATGAATTAGGGTTGTTTTTTGTCTCTTAATGCAGATCCTAGCTGTACATGCCAGGAACTGTGTGTTGTAGACGTGTCTGCTTTTACAACTGTTCTTTCTATATGTGTTTTATTACTCTTACCATGGAATACATATTGCCTAATCAAAAGCACTATAAAATGGGAGATAGCAAATGACTAAATACCACACACACACACACAGAGCTCTATAATTATTATTTCTTAATAAATGAGTTCTCCTGCTGGAATACAGAAAACTTGAGGGGGTCTGCAACAATTCACAAACAATTGGCAGTTGGCTTAGTATTGGTCCTGACTAGTAAAACACCCAAATCTCTCTGAAATGAAGTATGTGATTAACCACCCTTGACAAATTGGAGCTATTATGAATAATATGACCCCGTGGGTCAGAACAAAGCAAACTTGGCACTTCTGTTTTCAAACCTGCTCATCAGTAGGATTTTCTACTGCTGTGCACCGAGCCTTTTGACTTTCCTAGACTGAGTTTTCATTTGTAAAGTGTTCTGAAAGCAGCCCTGAAGTCTTAAATGATGCTGTGGCTATGCCAGCTGGAGTACCTGGAGCAGCTCTCCTAAGGGTTCCCTTGCTGGAGCTGAGTGAAAGGAGATTGTTTTTGCTGGTTCGTGACTCAAAGCGTTTAGATGAATTGCCCATGGGTAACTCCAGGGAATACAGGGGGTTTTGCTTCCCATTCTGCATTTAGAATATGCATTCTGCCATTTATTTTACACCTGCACAAAGCATTTGAAGAGTGTAACATGAAGATGTGGAAAGAGAAAAGCAAAGGGGAGATTTCCCATTGAAATTTGCTTTGTTCTTTTGCTTTTCATTCTAGTGAAATGAAGCAGAAGTTGGATGAAGAGGGTAACAAGTGCAGCATCCTTTCCAAGCAGCAGAAGTTCAACGAGCACTGCTGCATTCGCTGCTGTTCTCCTTTCACATTCCTTATCAACAGCAAGAGGCAGTGCCAGGACTGCAAGTACAACATCTGCAAGAGCTGCAGTTCTTACCAGAAGAAGGAGAAGGCTTGGATTTGCAGTGTCTGCCAGCAAGCAAGGTAAGGATTTATTGTTCAGCAACCTGTGTAAAGCAGCTGTGGCCTGACCTGAGCTTTTCCTTCTATTTGTCAGTAGTTAACACTGGCGGGCTAGGACATGAAGTACCTGTTTGTGTAGGGGTTGATTTGTTCCTGAGGTGTGACGTGCCTGGTGTCTGTAGAGGTTAATTTGTTCTGAGAGTGTTTGGTTACCTGGTGCTCTTTCCAGGCTTGCTTTAGCTGGACCGGTGAATCAGCAAGCACTAACTGGACTTAGCTTGAGCAGGGCTGGGGTCTGAAATGTCTGGGTTACTCATGGGATCTGAGTGCAGATGGTGGGAAGGCAGTTAACCAGTTTGCAGCAAATCCCACTGATGGGTGGGGAGTGGACGGAAAACTCTTGGTGAATGGATCATCCAGCTGTGACTGTGCTTTGGAGTGCTTTCCAAAATGCCAGCTTATTGGCGGGGATGCTTTGGCCTTACTGGCAAGTAAGCAGTGGAAATAGCAGTGCAACCTGTTGTAATTCTTAACATCTGTTAAGAATATGTTGCCAGGCTTCCATTTGTAAAGGGTGTCAGGCTTTTACTGTCTCTCCCTTTTGAGGCTAACAGAGCCACAACGTTTACAGACAGCACCACAAAACCAAAGCAAATTCAAGCAAACATGTAATAGCAGCAAAGGGGCCGTTCCTTGGATGGTGACTGTGATAGTCCTTCTTGTCTGCATTGCAGGCCAGGTTCCAAAAGCAACCTTAGCTGTGGTGATGTAGCACTGGCCAAGGCCCACTTAGACAAGAAGTGTGAATGAAATAACTTGCTTCCTAGTAGTTTAATTTTGACCATTTTTGACTAAAGCAGCTGAACAAATGTGACAAAGATGGCAGTTTATTCTTCGTGATTCCCTTCAGTGGAGAACGCAGGATGAAGACAAGAGCTGAGTCCTTTCCAATGCTGTATGACATTCCACTGCTTGCCAAAGACTCCCACTTGTTCCCCATCAACACCCACATGAAGTTTAAGCTTTCACGCAGTATCTGTGAATGAAGTGTGTTCCCTTTGACACAGGGCCTTAAAATAATGGGGATCCCAGATGGATGATGCCATGTTTCCAAATGGCAACCTTTGTACCTGAATGAGGTTGTATTCTCCAGGGCACCTGCTCCTTCTCTGCCTTTTACCTTGGAAAACCTACACACACATCCACTTTCCCCCAGTCGGGAGGCACAAGAACAATAGGAGCATCTTCTCCAGCAGCACAGAGAGCTGTGGAGCCAGTGCTTGTTTCCACTTCAGTCATTCAACCATTTCATTTTACACCTTTTTCTTCCACTTCTCCTAAGTTCACCCATACGGGCAGCCAGCAGCGTGGATGCTGATGAACTGCACTTAAAATAGTTTTTGCTGACTCTGCAAAAAAAGTCTCAGAAGAATTTAATTTCAGGAGAAAAATCTGTAGCTCTATTAGAAAAATGCTATTTCTGACCCTGGAAGTCAGTGCTTTTCCCACAGGCCTGTGTAGACCTCAGAGTCACCCACCCGTAACTCAGTTACAAACTCTGTCTTTATTTATGAGACCTGGCACACGGCTTGAGTTATTTTTCAGTGAATAAATTAACTAACGCTGCTGCAAATCATTTCATGATCTGGTTTATTGATTGGACTGTGTGACTCACAGACCCCTGTAGGGAAGCAGGGGTTGGCGTTCATCAGGGGCTGCTGAGGTGTTTAGGTTTGATTTTGGGGGGGTTCTTTTTGGTTTTGAGGGGCTTTTGGTCTTAATTCTCAGTATTGCTGCCAGGGGAAGCACCACAGTGTGTTGTGAGTTCCTGTTGCTTTCTCAGTTACTTACCCTCAGATGGAGCATGGACTGTGCTCTCCTGTCCCTCTGCAGCTCCTCTTCTTATGTCTTTATTTTTGCCTCTATTAAGACAGCACAAGTAGTGGAGCTGGTTCTCAGTTCCTGCTTGTCTGTACACCTTGCTGTACAATAGATAATAAGCTATAAATACCTCAGAGAGTACTGCATTTTCAGGTTGTTCTCCTTTTTTTTCTCCCCCTTCCACTATGTTTTTGCTTAGTTCTACAAGAGTTAATGTTGTAATTCTCTGCTGTGCAGAAAGAGCTTAGGCGAGCTGGATAAGTACAAATATTTATAGTTCAGACTTCCCTTAGTGATCTGTTTGTGCTTTTCAGCTTTAGAGCAGTGCTCAAATAATCCTGAGCTTTATTTCTAGGCTGTATTTAGAATATGTCAATGAGTTACCTGATGTCAGAACCGTTTTCTTACCGTACAAAAGGCTTTTAAAGCATTCTCAGCATACATTGTGATTCTAAAGATGGTTCACCATATACGTTAGAGCTTGAGACTCTGATTAGGTGAGTTACTTGGAAGATGCATTTTGTTTATCTGCACATGTGAAAATGCTGAAAAGCTCCCATATGATGTGGGAATTGCAACCAATGACTTGGGGATGGTTAAATTAGGTTTGAAAGCAGTACATTGTAGAAACATCCCTTGGGCTCGGATTGAAAACCCTTCTGGGAGCTGTACCCTGTTCTTTAGACCTTCTTATTTCTGATAATCTTCTGGTTATTTCTGATGATCTTCCTCCAAAAGAGGAATAATCAATAATCAAAGAGGAATAATTGTCAACTTTTGCAGGTTGTAAATGTTCTTCTGGTCTATTCCTGCCCCAAGGTGATCTTGACACTGGAGAAAATCTGACCTGTTGAGTTAGTCTCCCCAGGCACAACACTAGGGAAGATACCTGTTCTATGGCAGTTGTTTTTCATCTTCCAAGGCAGAGATCTACATTAACATTTAGCAGAGACCAAATATGCAGATTAGCATTTGAAACACAGAACGTTTGTAGGAAGTTAGGCCAAAAAGTTAGTCTGTCCTTCTACCAAAAGCAGAAAACTCATAAGCCAATGAAGATGTTGGTGTTTGAACTCCCTTACAGCACATCTCCTGTTGCATCTTTTAAACGTGAGAAGGTTCAGCTCAGTGTGCAATCTCACTGCTCAGAAATGTCTTTACGGCAATGTCTGTGTAGATCTTGTGATGAACTGGAGAACCTGCCTCCAATTTCCCAATTTTCCAGATCTAGCACATGTTCTCCTCATGCATTTTATTCTAGATTTATCTCAGGGTGCTGGTATTAATGTTCTGGGGTTTTTTTTCTCTCATATATGTATCTTCTCAATTTTAAAGTATGTTATGATAAAACTGTATGTTATTAATTTCAAGCTCTCAATTTGTTTATGGTGCATTTCTGGTTTTTCCAAAGCTTTATACCATGTCTCTTTGTTAGACACCCATCAGACAATGTGTGTAGGCAGCTTGCTGAGTTCTGCACCTCTGAAGTCCTCTTGACTAAGCAGATTCCAGGCACTGTTTCTTTGTCCTCTGGTTTAACACTTTTGGTGCCAGAGAGGGGGTTCTTTTCTCATTTATTAGGAATAGGGCATGCTTTTCCTTTGTCTGAGACCACTTCTGTTGTCCAATCCCAAGGAGCCACATTCCACAACACCCTGCTAGTGACACTCTGCTTTCCAGTTTAATGCTTATACTAAAAAAAGTATTAGTGTAAGCCAATAAAATGCATATTTTTGCAGGTTTTCTAGACCAATCATGTTTTCTTCTGGACTGTAGGAGTGGTATATAAAGTCCCATCCAAAATAAAGCACACAAACGTCTGGCTGTCCACCTCAGCTTTTCATGACTTTTCGTGACTTTTCATGATTCATGTGTGAATCCCCTTGCATTCTTGGTTCCCTTCTTCTGGTCTCACCATCTGCATATCAAAGGATTTGTGTCTGTTGCGAGTGGGAGCAATGACACCTAATCCTTTCCTGCCTTCACATCCATCTGCTGGGTGATTCTCCTGCTTGTTCCCAAACCACTTATTCGTAGAGTCGTAAAATGGTTGGGGTTGGAAAGGACCTTAGGATCATTCAGTTCCAACCCCCTTCCACTAGAGCAGGTTGCTCCAAGCCCCTGTGTCCAACCTGGCCTTGAACACTGCCAGGGATGGGGCAGCCACAGCTTCTCTGGGCACCCTGTGCCAGCGCCTCAGCACCCTCACAGGGAAGAACTTCTGCCTTAGATCTAACCTGAACTTCCCCTGTTTCAGTTTGAACCCATCACCCCTTGTCCTATCACTACAGTCCCTGATGAAGAGTCCCTCTCCAGCAGCCTTGTAGCCCCCTTCAGACACTGGAAGCTGCTCTGAGGTCTCCACGCAGCTTCTCTTCTCCAGGCTGAACAGCCCCAATGTTCTCAGCCTGGCTTCATACGAGAGGTGCTCCAGCCCCTGATCATCCTCGTGGCCTCCTCTGGACTTGCTCCAACAGCTCCATGTCCTTCTGATGTTGAGGACACCAGAACTGGACTCGGTATTCTGATAATGAGAGTTTATCACCTAGAGGCCTCTTGCTTAGCTCCTTTGGGCCAGTCTGTGAGTAAGGGGGCATCACCTGGTCTGCATGAAGTCATTATTCTGCTTCGTAAGAGCTGCTTTGTTGTTGATGGTCCTTTGCCAGTGGCAGTTATTAAGAGACAGATACCTAGGCACTGCTCTTTTGCTCCTTAATCATAGAATGGTTAGGGTTAGAAAGGACCTTAATGATGTTAACTAGTGAAAACCACAGCCGTGCTACATACACTCTGACTTCGTGCAGTCAAAGTAGTGTTCTGAGTGGGTCCCCTAAATTCTCGCACTGGTTGTCTGCAGCACAGATTTATTTGAATGTTGAAGAGAACTGTTTTTGTTTGCTTGTTTTCATGCTCCATATCTCACTGCTGCTTTAAAAACAAGAAAGCAAATAAGTTGTGACAGGACGAGGGGTGGTGGTTTTAAACTAAAAGAGGGAGATTCAGGCTGGATCGAGGAAGAAATTCTGTACAGTGAGGGTGGTAAAACACTGGCACAGGTTGCCCAGAGAGGTGGTGGATGCACCATCCCGGGAGACGTTCCAGGCCAGACTGGATGTGGTTCTGAGCAACCTGATCTAGTTGAAGGTGTCCCTGCTCATTGCAGGGGGTTGGACTGGATGAGCTTTGAAGGTCCCTTCCAACCCAAACCATTCTGTCATTCTATGATAAATATAATTTATCTTCATAAGCTCTCAATCCAGAGTTATTTTGAATGCTCTTTACATTTTCTTTTGAGTTTCTTGTTGTGCCTAGTTGAAAGGTAGGTAATTGAAACTAGACTTTAACAATTTGTGTCAGTAGCAAATGTAATTGTCTTGCTGGAACTTGAACATTAACTAGAGTGAGATTAATTAGATATTCATTACATTTCTTTTTACTATACATTGCAGTGAGACTTGAGGAAAATTTATTAAGGTCTAGTCCACCTGCAGCACCCAGTACATTTGCTTGTGTTTAGCACGTATCAGGATTAACGTGAAGGTAATGTAAAAATGTAAATGTGAATGTAAAAATGGAGCAATGCTTCTGATAACATGAGAATTGCAACACAAAATAAAGCTCAGTGGGCAGACAGAACACCCTTCAAGTAGACTGGAGCTTTACCAGCCCCAGGAACAGTCCTAAATCATAGAGTCACAAACTGGTTTGGGTTGGAAAGGACCTTAACATCATCCAGTTCCAACCCCCTGCCATGGGCAGGGACACCTTCCACAAATCAAATCTTTCTATTTCAGCTGGTTTTGTTTGGAGGCCCATTCACTGTAATGTGCTTTAATGTCAGCAGAACAGAGTATATTTTTATGGAAACATGATAAAATTGATGGTAGATGTATCCCTTGGCAGGCTCAAATCACATCTCTTCTGCTTAGCTGATGCAAGGTGTAGTGTAAAACTCTCTGCAGTCTCTATAGGGAAAAAAAAATACAAACCCCCAAAATTTGGCAAAACCTGGGGATGCTACTTGATAACTGAACCTTGTATTTGCTTGTTGATACGTTTAGCTGTAACAAAACAGTTGGTTGCAGGGTGTCATTGTGGAAAGCTAATGAAGATCTAGAGCTGCTTAGCAAGCTTGTTTTGCTTTCAAACAGCCTCAACCATCTGGCCAAAGGAAGCTGAAAGATCTTTTTAGTAGCCTGTCTCAGCCCCAGCTTGGAGCTTTGTGTATGCTTCATGAGAGTTGCATATTTCTGCTGTCTGAGGTCCTCGTCTGACATGAGAGAGAATTCCTACAGAACTTGGAAGCTGGGACTTTGTCATGTAAATGCCAGGAAACACGTTTTCCCTTCTGAGAAAGGATTGTATGGAAACAGTCACTTGCTGTGTGGCAGAGCAGAAAAGGAGAAGTTTTAGCTCTGCCCTGTGTTGTCTTCACTTGATCTGTATGAGTCTTGTTCTTACTTCTGGACTGTAGGAGGAGTCTATGGAGTCCCATCCTCTGAATGATCTCATTCATATTGTACGTAAAGGATTTTCTAATTGTAGGTAAACAGCAGTGACAGTTATTTTCCTCATCTTTATGTCCTTGTAGAAATTGATGTAATTCCTTCAAAAAATGCCTGCTGCTCTGTTCCCATGTTCTTCCTCCTCCTTCTCCCACCACTGTATCTCTGTTTTGCATCCTGTCTCTTGATCTCCTTTCCCCATCCATGCTTTAACATCACAGACACCATATCCTTTTGCTTACACAACCCTAAAGGGCAAGGACAATAGCTTGGATTTTGCATAAGAGCCAGGAACAGTCTTCGGTTTATTCAGTTGTTCCCTGGCTGGAGATGTTGAGAGGGAACTGTGCAAACTGGTTGCTTTGGCACGTTGATCTCTGCTGGGTTTTTTTGCTATCCTGATCAGTCTTAATTATTTCTGAAGCATGCACTGTGAAAAATTCCAAAGCTGCTAGACAGGATAAAGCTGTACTTGCATAACATAGAGCAGACTGCAGTGCTGCACTCAGCTTTAGGAAAAGTATCTAAAAGTGGAATCGACGAGGAGCATAGCAAAGAGGAGTCTATTAAACAGCTAAATACAAGTGCTAATGAGGCACTTTCCAAGCTTGAAGTAGTCTCACAAGTCAGCGTGTGGCTGGGTGCCTGGAGGACTGATCCATGTTTTAGGAGCTCTGGATTCCAGTTTTAGCTCTTCACCTGATTGTCAAGTGACCTTGGGGAACTTTCAGGTTTCCCCATGTGCAGAATGGATTTAATGGATTTAATCCAGGCTCAGGAGGATCGCATCACAAGTACACCAGGAGGCTTGTGTGGATGAACAAGGAGCTCGTAGACAAACTCCAGCATAAAAAGGAGATCTGCAGAGGGTGGAAGCAAAAACGGGAAGCCTGGGAAGAATACAGAGAAGTAGTCAGAGCAGCCGAGGATCAGGTTAGGAAAGCTACAGCCCTGGCAGAACTCAGTCTGGCCAAGGACATAAAGGGCAACAAGATAAACTGCTATAGGAACGTGGAGCCAGGCTGAGAGAGCCAGGCTTGTTCAGCCTGGAGAAGAAAAGGCTCCTTAAGAGGAGATCTTAGAGCAGCTCCAGTGCCTAAAGGGGCTGCAGGAAACCTGGAGAGGGGCTTTGGACAAGGGCCTGTAGGCACAGGACAAGGGGAATGGCTTTAACCTGCCAGAGGGGAGACTGAGATGAGCTCTTAGGCAGAAGTTCTTCCCTGTGAGGGTGCTGAGGCGCTGGCACAGGGTGCCCAGAGAAGCTGTGGCTGCCCCATCCCTGGCAGTGTTCAAGGCCAGGTTGGACACAGGGGCTTGGAGCAACCTGCTCTAGTGTGAGGTGTCCCTGCCTGTGGCAGGGGGTTGGAACTGGATGAGCTTTAAGCTCACTTGAACCCAAAACACTCTATGATTTGATGCTGAGCTCTTGGAGGTCAGTGGTGGAAAAGTTAAATGCTATGGCTGTAAAGTGGTAAGTATTACTAATGTTGTGTTATTACAGAAGTTTTGCTGCAGTCAGCATGATTAAAACCTCTGCTTTGTGTGTTGCAGCAGCACAGCAAAGTGCGTGCTTGGATTCTTGTAGGGAATGAGTGAGGATAGGATATCACAGTTTATTTTCAGTGACAATATGTAAATGTTTGGCCCCACCTACCTTTGGCAAGTCACGTTAGAGAAGTTATCAAACATTTTCCCTAGTAGGAATAAAGTTATATAAATAGTGTGCAAAAATATTGGGGCTGCTGAACTGGGAGGAGGGGAATAGGAAAGGATGTAACAGTTTTTCCACATTATAAGCAGCATAAAAATTCTGCATTAGACTTGTTTAGCCTTTCAGTTTTGCAAAAGCTGAGGGACTTTCAGTGATGATGACAAATTGAAAGCTAATGAAAAATACAGAGGATTCTTCATGTGTGGGCACTTAAGTGGCAAGAGAGAACATCACCCCTTATGCCAGCTGAGATAGGAAATATTAAGTATCAAGCACAGCTTAGGGAAGAACTTCCCTTGTGTCAGTTCTGTAACTAGGACTTCCCATGCTCTGCACCCCGTCACTGATGACAGCCCCTTCATTGGGTTGGTGTCAATCAGGGTAGGTGTAGAGTCATGGTGGTCAAACAAGGGAGGACAAGAGATGGCAATATGTAATTAGAGGGCTCACATTTACAACTGTGTGAAGCAGTAAAGGATTTCAGGCCAAGATTTTCCTCCAAGAATGAAGGAAAAAAGGTTTGTCATGTCAAAACCCAGCCTGTCATTCTGACTCCTGGGTGGCTGATTCAATAGTACTTGTATCTCTCTATTTTTCACTATAATGTCAATTCATGCATCCCTTATTAAAATAGTGATTCTGCTAAAGCAAGTTCTCTCCAGCTAATTCTTGGTATTAGCAGTATTACTATTCTTACTTTTTAAATAGATCAGATGTTTAATCTGCTGTGTTTTTCCCTGGAGGAGAAAGGGATTCTTTCCTTTCATACAGCCTTGCCAATGATGTGACATTTTCACATGCTTGCAACTTGAGAAAGTTGTTCCTGGACCTCTACAGTTCAAGTAGGATGATCATCCTGTGTGTTGTGATGGGAGTTTCTTGGTTGATGGAGGGGATGAGCTTTGCCTTTCTGACAATGCCTCTCCTTCAGAAGACTTAAGAGTAAACTGAGGCAACCATTAGGACTGATGGTTATAAACTCAGCATGTCTGGGCACTTTTGGATTCTGATAAACCCCTCTGATTACCTCATGCTTTGTCCTCTCTTTCTCTCCAGCTGATGCTTTTGGGTGACCCTTAGGGTGTTTTTCTCATCCCCTGCAGAAAGTCACAGCTCTTTTTGGTTTTCTAAAAAGGGAGAGCTTGTTGGCCCTGTTCTGTGTTAACTCTATGTGAAATGCAAGGCACTGTGCTTCAAGCAGGAGTTTCTCAATCAGGCAAACTACAGGAGGAGACCTTTGCTGCGAGGTGTTTCAGCCCTCACCATCTCCCTCCCAAGCTCATGTGGCAGCACTGAACTATCTCCTGGCCTTGGAACATACTGGGGTGTCCCTTGGCTCTGGTGAGCATCATCCTTTCCTCATCCTCTTCAGGACAACTGGATCTTTACTTGCCCAACAGAGGCTACTTTCTGATTCATGTTTTGCCCTTCTTTGGTTGGGTTTCTAATATCCTCCTGCCATAATGTTGTGGGGGAAATGTTTTTCAAAACATGTTAATCTGAAAAAGCTGTTAAATTTTTTTATTTGAAACAACTGAATTAGTGCCCAGGGAAAAAAAGTGAAATTTTAAAACTAAATCTACTGATTCTTATTTAGAATAGAATCATAGAACGGGTTGGAAAGGACCTTAAGATCATCCAGTTCCAACCCCCTACCACAGGCAGGGACACCTCACACTAGACCATGTCGCCCAAGGCTCTGTCCAACCTGGCCTTGAACACTGCCAGGGATGGGGCAGCCACAGCTTCTCTGGGCACCCTGTGCCAGTGCCTCAGCACCCTCACAGGGAAGAACTTCTGCCTTAGATCCAACCTGAACTTCCCCTGTTTCAGTTTGAACCCATCACCCCTTGTCCTATCGCTACAGTCCCTGATGAAGAGTCCCTCTCCAGCATCCTTGTAGCCCCCTTCAGACACTGGAAGCTGCTCTGAGGTCTCCACACAGCTTCTCTTCTCCAGGCTGAACAACCCCAACTTTCTCAGCCTGTCTCTATATCGGAGGTGCTCCAGCCCCTGGTCACCCTCATGGCCTCCTCTGGCCTTGCTCCAACAGCTCCATGTCCTTCTTACGCTGGGGACACCAGAACTGCACACAGTGCTGCAGCTTGTGTAAGCAGAGTTTTTCACAACTTCTCAATCTAGATCAGCTACTTGATTTTTGGGTCAAGTCATACTCTCTTTATATATTTTTGCATTAGAATTTCTTTTTCTGGTCTCTGTTAAATGGCAACATGCTCAATTGTTTTTAAGAGGGAAAATCCTTTTTCACTTGTTAAGTTTCATTGTGCTCTCTTACTTTTTTCCCCATCATAAAATGCATGTAGTAAAGCAAAAAGCCATGCTGTGGCTGACACTGTTAAGGTAGCCTTTAAACAGAGCAGAGTGCGCTTTTACGTAGGCATACCACTGAACAGCTTTTAATGATCAATAATGAAAGACTGCTAATTGGCTTGATACAGTGTTTGCCTCAGCATTTGCTGAGGTTCATGTTTTCTCTTGCTCTATTGTGCAACCATTGAGCTTTAGTGAAGTACAGAAATCAGGCACTTGTTCCAGCCACTGCTGACGTTGCCTCCTCCAAGAGCGAAGCCAGCTTCTGGCCTGTACCCTGCCCGTCCCAAAGGGACACACTATGTGTATGTCCTTTGCTTCTTTTTTGCATGTTCTTTGCTTCTTTTTTGCATGTTCTTTGCATTTTCTAATGGGGAAGCCTGACCTCGAAGGTGTTTAGTGGAGCCTGCTGTGACTTTGAGTGACAGGGCATCAAGAGGGAAGGTCTGATGCTGAAGGAAGAATCCCACCTAAGCACCACATAGATTTAGCTCCCATATGCTCATCACAGAGGGAGAACGCTATTTATGCCTGCATTCTGTGCCACTCTCTCTGCCGTTGTAAGCTGTATATAAAGACTATTTCCACAGTTCACATGTAATTCAGGGTGGGGTTTTTTTTGCCAAATTGTATTATTTTTATCCCACTTCCTATGGATCAAAGACCCTCTGTGCTTCCTCAGTGCTTTTTCCCTCCAAAAGCTTTATCCTGTTAACCGTGAACTGCTGCCCAATTGTGTGTGGGTACCCTTGCAAGCATTAAAAATGCTGTGTTTAGCACAGGGTTTGGTTTTTTTTCTTGGTGATAGAATTGGAAATCCTCCAGACTTGTAGCCTCTAGCTGTGAATGGCCATAACAAATGTGTCTTTCCTCCAGCTAATGCACTTTGCAATCAGGAGTAGTACCCTCTTAAAAGGTCCTTGTGTTACCAGGGAAGTTAAAGGGAGAATTTAATTTGTCATTTTTAAAAGGCTTAACCACATCAGTAAGTCCTTCTGTGCTCTTACTCTTCAGACCCACCGTGAGATAGATCTGAAGCACTTACTGCTTAGTATTTTCAATAAGAATCTGTAAGATCATACATACACTTAAATCATCATGCAGTAACTCATCCTGCTTCTGTGACCTGGGGGAAAAGGAAGGTGGGAAAAGCCATTGCCCTTTCTGCCACACACAAGGCTTTCTAAATCTGTGTGCAGAATTAAGTCTGCGGGTTTCTTGTACTTTTGCTGTAGTAGCATATCTTTTCTGCACCTTTTATTGCTTATAACTTTTATAGCTTTTGCTGTAGCTGTCCAGGCAGTCTTGTTCATTTTCGCTCGAGAGCTAATAGACGACTTGTATTTATTTTATATCCACAAATAAAATCATGTTAACATAGGGGGGAAACCATCTGCGACCTCAAGATGTCTTTGAGTTTGCATCCCAATTCATTTCAGGTGGTTGTATCTTTCTTTTCCAGAAATAACTTCAGAAATGAAGATCAAATTTTAACATAGTGCCTAGATAAAAGCTGCCTAAAAGCAGACCTCTTTTGATTGCAGGAGTTGGGAACCATTTGAAAGCACTCTTTGATCACAGCGAAAGAAAGCTTCCTGTTCATTTTCAGATGAGTATTGGATTTATAGTGTGCTTGGGAATTACTTTGGTAAAATGTTTTCATCACAAAGCTACTGTAGTAAAAATAGGAATTCTTTACAATTCGTACAATTCATACTTGCTTTGACTGGAAAATGGTGAGGAAAACATGGAAATTCTGAAAAGGAGCCTCTGAGAGATCACAATTCACTTGCCTGAAATATGGGAGCTGAACTTGAGACCTTCTCTCAGAATCATACAAAATATGACTCTTGTTCTCCCCATAGCCCCCCCAAGCATTTTAAACTCCTGTATGTTCCTGGGAATGAACATGGTGTGGATTTGAAGTTTGATTTTTCCCTCTATAGATTGTTGGATGCCAACAGGAAGTTGCTAATGCTTTTCTGAAGTGGTTCTGTCCCATGGCTCAGGGGCTGTTCTGTGACCCAGTGGTCTTGCTTCCTCAACTGAACACATCTACTTTGGGGAACCAATCTCTGTGGGTAGTGAGGTGGTGGTTGCTGCTGGATCTCTAATGCTGCCTGCCCAGATCGGTTTGATTTGAGATTTAATATGCTGTAAAGCTGGTTGTAATTTGGTGAGTGATGTTTCTTGGCAGTAGGTGGGACTCCTGTGACCATACTGGTTCTGGTTTTCATCTCTGTTTCTGTCCAGTGACGTGAAGACTGTGGGTGCTTCTCCAGGCCTCAGCTTGAGACAGCCTTCCTCCGCTTCTCATAAAGCTCCCAAGAGATAATAAGTGGTGAATAAATGAGTTTGTTCATTTAATTAATAAATTGTATTTCCCATCATCTGTCGCACTCTGAGGTTGTATGTGAGGTTAATAAGCTAATGAAGACATCATGGCTCACATTGTCTTCAATTTGCTGTTGACAGATTTGCTTTGTAGTCATGTTTTTCCCTCACTGGGCAGTGTAATGGTTGTAGAATAGTGCCTGGAGTATGGAAACTTGATGGAATGCTTGTGCGATAGAGGAAATCTGTGTAAAGCATGGTGGAAATTGCATCAGTAGTCACAGCTGTAATTCTGTCTCACTGATGTGTGTTCAGGGCTTTGTACCCTTGGGGACTTCTTAGGTTCCCTCTATCTTGGGTACTTGTAATTGTCAAAAGCACTTTCAATCTCTAGCAAGATAAGAAGAATTAGTATCTATTAGAGGCAAGGAAGAAATTTATGATAACTTGTCCTAATCCTGCAACCTCACCAGTAGCCAGGCCTCTCTCTGTGGTGGCAGTGGTACACACTGATTTCTGATCAAAAGTGCTTTGGAATGGTCCCGAGGGGGGAAAACAAACTATAGAGTGTTGTTCTGTGAAGAAGTGCCCACTCTGAGCTATATTTTGAATGCCTCTATCTCCTGTGCTTCGGAAATCCTGAGCCATTTGTTTTGGGGGGAAGTATTTCAGTTCCATGTTTAAAAGAAACCAACATTGCAACTGGTGCCTTTCAGCCTTAGGCTCCGTGACCTATATGTCAAAAAGCCTTCTTGTGCTTTGCTTCTAGGATCAAAGGGCTATTGGATGTAAGGGAGTTTGAGGTTAGTATTTCAGAACGTGTCGGTATCAACGTTGCTCCCTGAAACTGTTTCTCTGAGTATAGAAACCAGACCACTTGTGCAGAAAGCATACTTCCCAACTGTCTCTGATACTCCTAAACGTACTGTGGCAGTAGTTACTTTTCTCATCTGGGAAATTTTAATTAGAGATTGAATATTCTTGGGAAGCACCAGCTTTTGAAGCAGTCTTACATAGAGTTTGGGTGGAGAGGGTTGGTTTCGAGACCTGCAAAAGCATCATTCTCTGAGTCCGTTCTGTGCAGTACATTTAAACACCCTATCTTCCACTTTCAGAGTTTTCCAGTTGCTACCAAAGAAGGTGGTTCTGGCAAGAGAAACAGCAACAAAATAGAGTGAAGGAGATTGACAGGAAAAGGAGGAGGAGGAGGACGGGGAGAACAGCACGATTAGAGTTTGAAAGATTAGTCATGTAACGTGTCATCGTAATTCCCAACTGGCAATTAGACAGCACGTATCTGCATAAAGGATTAGTGACACTGGAGAGGAATGTTCAGGAGCTTGAACAACACTTCCAGTGTATAATTTGCACATGGTTTGACAGATACCTGCCTTGCATACACCATACACTACGGTATTCCAGTGCTTAATGTAATTACTCCTAGCAAAACCAGACCTCCAGCTCCATATAGCTGGATTTTCCAGTCAGGTTTTGAATGCCTTCAAGGATGCAAATCTCACAGCCTTTCAGGGCCCCTGTCCCAGTGTTTGACCACCTGCATGGTGAGAAAGTGTTTCCATGTACCTTATCAGCATTTCCCCATGCCCTCACTTGCATCCACAGCCTCTTGTCGCTGTCTGGGCACCTCTGAGGAGAGTCTGGTGCTTCCTTCCCTAACTCTTGCCATGAGATGGTTGTGGGCAGTGGTTTGGCCACCAGAGCCTTCTCCTGGCCATACACTCTGTGCAGTTTAGGTGGTTGTAGATACCTAAGAGTTGAATACTCAATTTTTTTCATGGTTTCTCTTTGCAAATAAGAGCCTGAGAAAGGCGCAGAGGTAAATTCAAAACCTCGAGCTGGCTGTAGTGATAGCACTTTCATGACACTTGTTTTTAGCAGCAGCTCACTTTTGATAGTAGGATTAATGGATGCCAGATACATCTGGACTAGCGTCTAGAGGAATCTGGATGTGAAAAAGTTAAGGAGTTTCAGGAAAGAAGTCCTCTTTGCTCCGAGATAAGGAGGACTCATCCCTGCAGACTCTGCTGAGAGCTTTGTTTAAACGTGCTGACTCTCAAAGGGATACTGAGTGTTAAATGAGCAGATACGTCGGCTCCTGAAGGCTTGCACCAAATTTGGCAGTGTCCATCCACAGCTGCAGTTGCTCAGATGCACCAGTTACTGATATTGGAGAGTCACATGAGGAAATTACTGCCTGGAAATTCTGAAAGTCAGGACTTGGCTCCCAGCTTTCCTTTAGCTGATCTCCATTCAGCTTTGCATGTCCCAGTCCCTTTTTGGTGCAATATAATAGACGATGATAGCAATCCCTTTATGTTTCAGTGCAGAGCTTCTCCGGGAAGGAGCACCTCTGAATTCTGCTCAGATCTCAGGTAGAGTACAGCTGATGGTACAAATACAGCAGCACTTCTAAACTTTTTCACTTCATATAACTGGGTGCCTTCCAGTATGCAGCTTATACCTGGGCTTTGTAAACACAGGAAGATTCTGCTTCTCCCAGTTCAGATGGACTGCTGCAGTTGTTAAAAGGCACATTAAAAAGTTGCTGTCCCTGAATACTTAAGCTGAAAAGCGTTAGCTGTCAGAATAAGTTGTTAAAATAGGAAGTGAATGTCTGCATTCTCACTGACAAAGCCAGGCAGTGGCTCCTGAATCGTGCTGAAACTCCTGAGCTGTCGGGTGTTTTCACATTTCCCATTTAGGTTATGAAGGCATCATCGTGGCTTCCAAATTTATGTGGACGCTTCCATTTTCCTGGATGATTGCTGATGCTGATTCTGTGCTCTGCAAATGTGCTTGGATGGTTTATGAAGGGTAGAACTTCAAATCAAAACATAGCTTTAGTATATATTTAAAGGTAGAAAATTAATACACAGATCCTTCTACAGAAGAAATGAGTGTTTCCTTCATGTCTCTCCATATCTTACACAACAGGTATATATATATATAGGAGGAGGACCTGCATTCTGCTTCCTACTCATCACTTGCTCATCACCTGGTGTTGAGAAGGTCACCCTGCCTTTCCATTTTTTGCTCCATTGAGAGAGACACATAATCCCTACCTTTATAGTGAGCTTTGTATAATTCTTTTTATTACTTGAGGTCATATAGACCTGCAGTGTCTGAATAAAATCATATTCATGGCAAGAGATTATATATAAGAGACTAGATCTAAGGCAGAAGCTCTTCCCTGTGAGGGTGCTGAGGCACTGGCACAGGGTGCCCAGAGAAGCTGTGGCTGCCCCATCCCTGGCAGTGTTCAAGGCCAGGCTGGACACAGGGGCTTGGAGCAACCTGCTCTAGTGTGAGGTGTCCCTGCCCATGGCAGAGCTTGGGAGTGGATGATCTTAAGGTCCTTTCCAACCCAAACCATTCTATGATTATATGATTCTATGATATGGTCAAGGGAGCACAATTCAATGTGAGTGGTAGTATGAACCTGCAGAAGAGAAGATTCTGAGAAGACCTTGTTGCGGACCTTCAGTTCTTAAAAGGGGCCTATAAGAAAGATGGGGGCAGTTTTTAGCAGGGCCTGTTGTGACAGGACGAGGAGTGATGGTTTTTAAACCAAAAGAGGGAGATTTAGGCTGGATGTGAGGAAGAAATTCTGTGCAATGAGGGTGGTAAAACACTGGCACAGGTTGCCCACAGAGGTGGTGGATGCACCATCCCTGGAGACATTCCAGGCCAGGCTGGATGTGGTTCTGGGCAACCTGGTCTAGTTGAAGATGTCCCTGCTCATTGCAGGGAGTTGGACTGGATGAGCTTTGAAGGTCCCTTCCAACCCAAACTGTTCTGTGATTCTATGATTTTGTTTCCTGTCCAAATGATTGTCAAGTGTAATCTGAGGAGAACTCTCTGGCAAGTTCTCTTAGTTGATAACATAGCAGATGGGAAATCTTGATCAGAAGAAAAGCACCAAAAGACCACAAAACAAAAATAAAGCCTTGCATTTAGTGAAGGGAAACACCTCCTCCATAGGAGCTGTCTTTAGATCCTAGATTTCATGATCTTAATAGTGTTTTTAATAGTGAGAAAAAAAATCTAAAAATGATACTTCTAGTTCTCACTTAGATGTGGATTATCATACATCCTAATTAGAAGCCTGGTTAAGATTTGTGTCTGAGGCTGGCTCATTTGCTTGAAATCTCACAGCTGATAAAATAAACTCTAAATATTATCTTCTAATGAGATTTTTCACGAGTAACCTTGTCCATTGGGGTGGGAATCCTTAAATCACAGCAAACTGTGTTCATAGAATCAGCTATGGGTGTACTAACACAAACAGCAACACCTGTGCTCCTTTCTGTGTGGACCAGCAGATGAAGTTTACCAAGAAGATGCAGCTGAGGGACCAGGGGCAGGAATAAAAACTTCATATATGTGAGAATTGGGATTCTATAAATGCCCCATCCCTGGCAGTGTTCAAGGCCAGGTTGGACAGAGCCTTGGGCAACATGGTCTAGTGTGAGGTGTCCCTGTCCATGGCAGGGGGTTGGAACTGCATGATCTTAAGGTTCTTTCTGACCCAGGCCGGTCTGTGATTCTGTGATTCTATGATTTTCTTTTAGCAGGGACTGTACAAATACAGTGAGCTAACATATATCGAAGTGTTTTGTTCTGCATGTTACACTCTTAGAGCCTATGGAAGAGAAAACCAGCATGTAGCAAACTGAATGGTGCCCTTCATTTGTAAGGTCCGGATCATTCTGCAGAGGTGTTCTGCATGCTGATATTGTTATTTAAGCATTCTAGATGGAGCCTCCCAAATTCTGTTATCTATGTTTTGCAAGAAAAAAACAAAACAAACACAGTATCTGGAGGGAAAGAATTAGCTTCTTAAGGAAGTGCTTTTAACTGGGATTCTGAATTAGAATTTTCCTCAGTAGTGGGAAGTTTCTGTTATGCTGGAAAGCATCATTGCCCTTCCATGGCTTTATGAAGATTTCCTCTAGCTAGAAATGTCTTTCCCAGCAAAGATCCTGGCAAATCTAAAGCGAGCTGGGGTGGGGACCCAGGTGCTAGAGAGTTTTATTGCTTCTCCTTGATGTGACTTCTCTTAATCCCAGCAGAACAGCAACATATTGGCTGCTTGGCTTTTTTCCCCATTTTTCCCTCTTTCCCTCATTTAAAATGACTCGTTTTTGTTAGTGCACCACCTTCTTAGATGGAGTAAAATGTTCTGTGGTACCAAACCCCATCCACCACATCTTGAGAGCCTCTGCACTGCCAGAGTGCTGTTCCCAGTGCAGAAAGGCTTCTTCCTTTCAGACACAAATCTCACAGGTCTCTTCTGCTTTTAATTCTTGCTGAATAATTGTCTCCAGCTGCTTCCACAGATTCATCTCCGAGCTGAGCATTGCCCTCGGAATAAATGTAGCGGTTAGTGCCTCTGAGAGTCCGCAGAAAGTTGAATGATTCTGCCTTTATCCTTACCTCTGGGATTTATTAAGACTGCTGCTTTTATGCCTAATAATTAAAAACCTGCAGTGTCGTGGGATATTGCCATGGGTCTAAAATAAATTCATTCAAGCTGACATCAAGATTTAAATGAGCTTTGTTCCTTCTGTGACAGCTGTAGTATCCCGCTTTTGGGGTTGTAAAAACAAACTGCAAAGTCAGTCTGCATGGGTTTGCAATAGAAAGATACTTTTCCAAGAGGTATTTTTCCAGGAGTTGCCCAGCTTTCTACTAGTACAACATTATCCCAATTTGGGGTTATTTTTCTCCACTTACCACTCATAAGTTTTCATTGAAAGATCACAAAAGCCTTTTCACTGGTTTAGACAAAGCCTCTGCCAGAAGTCCGTTCAGGTTCTGTGTTTCATTTGATGCCAAGAGTAAGTTGTGTGTAACAGCACCATGTCTTAATGGTTTTGCTGTGTATTTACAACCCGTTTGGTCTCGTTACAAGAAGGATATGAGAAATGCTAATTTGGAATGTTTTAAAAGCCACAGTGATGTTGTCAGAGGGAGGAAAAAACCACCTTGAAACCTAATTTGCCTTCCAGAGTCAGCATGTATATGTCTAATGGGATCGTGTGGTCCTGGTTTGGTTTATATAAATAAGTACTCACTAACATCATCTGTGAAATGTTACTTGATGTTATTATGCCAGCACTGTTTGTGCTTCCAGAATTAAAGTTAAAACGAAGTTAATACTTGAAGCAGAGCTTCACAAGAGGAATGCTTCATATTACTGCTGGGATTAAGAAACCTATTTAGAGAGTTGAAGTAAATATTATGAAGATTTTGTAAGTATCTTGATTAGTTTGAATCTAATCTAATTTCAAAATCATTTCTGTCCATAATACAATGTAATGACAGAACAGGGCATGTGGTTCAGACTTCCCATGTCACTAAATCGTTTAAACCTTTTGGTATACTTGGAGAATTTGCTCTTAGGTCATGATTTTTCTGCCATTCTCTATACCTGAATGTTTCTTTCTCAGCAGGGAATTAAAACATAATGTCTCACTGTCACAAACTCTTCAAATCCCTTTGTTGTCTCAGAATGACTTTCCATTCTTATGTTCAGCAGGACAGTCTTTTAAAGTGCACATTACTCACTGAGCTCTTAAAGGGGCTAAATCTAAGGTAAGGGCTTTAAACTGTTCCTGCTCTATTCAGCACTGCCATATCCATGCTGCATTCCCAGATGAACCACAGCTGTGTCACAGTACAGGATGAGTGGGAATGAAAAATGTGCCTTAAAAATCTTCACAGCCTAACCTAGGATTACAAAGCTTGTAGAATTAGAGGCTCTGATTGTTACTGCTTTTAGTTGTCTGAGTAATTCTGTGTTGCAGTTACATACCTTAATATAGCAGCATCTCTTTGAGCTGTAAGTTGGCCTTTTCTTTTGCTGGGTTTGGGATGGCTGGCACCAATTTACAGATATTTTTGTTCCATATTTACTGCTACAGACTCTCAGCTGCAATGCTAGATTGAAACAGGCTTAAAAATGAAAACCAAGTGTTGAAATTATAACAGGAGTAAAATATCCTACATTTTTGAAGGCAATTTTGACATCTTATTTGCCAGTAAAAATACTAGAAATTCCAGTTTGCAAAAAAAGAAAGCTTGAGCTTTCTCAGTCCAGGTACTGAGCAAACTCAAGGCAAATGAACAGGCAAGTGACTGTATGCAAAGGAAGATGCAACATGTATTCTCCAGTAATGGCTTTTCTTTATGCTTTTGTACTTGTACTGGATACCTGCTATCTAAAACTTGATCCATTTTCCTAGAGACCTTCCACTTGTCTTCGGTGTCGACCATTTCCATGGTAACATTTCACTTTTCTGTTTTCCATTTCACTAGCTTTACCTTGAAATATAAGAGTTGGTTGTTACTGAGGAAAGATACAGTTCAGGTCTCTTATAGTGGTCTTGGGTATTTTAACTGACGTCATGTTTTATCAGCTAATACAATAGATCTTATTATTTTCATCCATAGAGATCCAGTTGTCTTTTTTGCTTTTTGGTTTCTTAAAAACTTCTAAACATTCTGTAGCACCTTTAGGGCTACAAAAAGAAAATCACTGGGATAGGTTAAAGATGGTCTAATGCTCAAAGTCTCTCAGTGACACACAAAGCTATTTAAAGAGTATTTAAGCTACAAGGTATGTATTGCAATGGTTAAGAAGACAGTGAAGGGATAACTCAGACATAGAATCGTAGAACAGTTTGGGTTGAAGGGACCTTATCATCATCCAGTTCCAACCCCCTGCCACGGGCAGGGACACCTTCCACTAGAGCAGGTTGCTCCAAGCCCCTGTGTCCAACCTGGCCTTGAACACTGCCAGGGATGGGGCAGCCCCAGCTTCTCTGGGCACCCTGTGCCAGCGCCTCAGCACCCTCACAGGGAAGAACTTCTGCCTAAGAGCTCATCTCAATCTCCCCTCTGCCAGGTTAAAGCCATTCCCCTTGTCCTGTCCCTACAGGCCCTTGTCCAAAGCCCCTCTCCAAGTTTCTTGTAGCCCCTTTAGGCACTGGAGCTGCTCTAAGGTCTCCCCTTAATGAGCCTTCTCCAGGCTGACCCAGCCCAGCTCTCTCAGCCTGGCTCCACGTGAGAGATGCTCCGACCCTCTGATCATCTTCATGGCCCTTTCTGGACTCACTCAAGCAGGACCTGCACAAGCACGTGTCCATGTCCACGTGTGCATTATATAAGTTTTTTTTCCACCTGTGATTTCTTACTGGTTTGTCTACAGCACATCTGCCTTATTGTGGTCCCACTGCAGAAGTGAAAAAGGACTGCCTGGAGGCTGAAGCACTTGCTTTGTTTGTTTCAGAAGCTGGGACTAATGTGGTCAATAAGCCACAAATTGCCCTGGAGGCACAGCTTCTATTTCTGCGGAGGAGTTACAGCATCTGTATTCTTTCTGCAAACAAGAAACAAACCAAACCCAGTCTTTCCTGTGTGCTAAGAGACTGAGACCTACACGCATCTTCAGCAAGGGCAGCATGTCTCAGTAAAGTTTGCAGGTCTCTGGCACTGGAGGCATGAGGAGTTGTTACCCTTTGGGAAGCAGCATGAGAGGAAAATGGGATGCTTTGTCAGTTTGCTTCTCAGAGGTGTGTCAGCAGTAGGTGACTGTTGTTTTCACAAAGGTGCACAAACTTGCTGGTGTCTGTTTCAGAAAGTGTCGTCCGCTGCATACAAGACTGAAGCATTTCAAAGAAAAGAGCACAAGATGAACGTTTTGAACTATGTGGAAAGCCTGTTGTTCTTTAGCTTCATCCCTAGAAACTGCCGGACAACTTGGATATTTTTTCGCAAATATTTAATGTAAGGCAAATTCCTGGCACAACACACTTCAAGTTTATCAAAGTAATGAACAACAGATGGAGATGTGTCAGGTAATCTTCAGAGTAGCAGTAAATTATAAAGCAGTTTACAGTACTTACAAGCTAGTTTACAGTATACTTCAGACCTTACCTGCCCACCTCCTGGCAACCGTGTAATTAGCTAACTTAATAAGAACACACTTCCTACCACTGATTAGTGGTTTCATTTCTTACTGTGTGATAATTCATAGTTCATGCTAATAAATCTTTTTCAGATCATTCTACCCCTTTTATGCTTAGAAGCTAATTGCATTACAGGGTGTGTTTATCTTTCCCTACACTGTAGCTGGTTTCAGCAAGGGAACCACCATGCAAGGGTGTCGTGCTGCCTTGAAGCCATATTACTTTCTATTGTAATTCTGCCAGGTTTTGCAATGCAGTTTCATTTGCTGAAAAAACATTAAGACACAGCAGGTGCTGGAAAACAGCAGGAAGCAAGAGCCTTGTTTCAGTTACAAGCATTTTCCATTCACAGAGTGGGGATCAGGAATTGAGTCAGGGTTGTAAGATGTGCTCTATGAAAACATCCATGTTTCTCATCTGCAGAGGAGGGGGTCAAAATACTTTTTTAATGCTGGTATGAAAATTTGATTTCCCATGGGGAGTGAGTTTATATACAGGTATAAAATACAATCTCCTATGTACAGCGCTGGTTCATGAGGCAGCAGACCTGGTGCTGCTCATTTGGCCACAGCTTACTCGGAAGCTTAGAGTGTGTTACTGCAGTTGAGCCATCCACATGCTCCAGTTAAGCTTTGGTAGATCAGTAAATTTAACTTTTGTCTCTCGGATTATTGCCTATGTTGCCAGACTGCAGGCTTTTCTGTGCAGGGATATCTCTTCGCACTCGGTTTTTGTTGTCAGGCATGGTAGAGCCTTAATATCGATGGACTTGCTGTAGAAACAGCAAATTCTGGAAGGAAGCTGGTTTCCTTCAGGTCTGGAGGGTGGCTTGCTGCCTTCCTCCCAGCCCCCTGTGGAAGTTCCTTTAGAGCTTGAACATCAAGTTATAACCTTAATTAACAGAGCCGGGACTTGTTCCAGCATGGATTATTGAACAATGTGAGCGTGGCTTCTCTTGTCATTGCAAGCCAGGCTGAACTCGGGATCCTTTTCCTGCTCCTGGTGGTCAATGAAGTGTTAACCATGAAGGGGAAAATGTAGTAGTGGAGGGGATTGCCTTTTCTGACTTTAAAGGTGATATTGCAAGCAGTGGACCACATTGAAGTTTTAATTAAAAGTATTGCCAACTTCTCTCTAAATTTTGCTGTCTGCGTTATCGCTTCTCATTATCTTTTACTAAGGAAGTTTAATCAAAGAGCACAAGATTGATACTACCCTAATGTGAAAATACATTAACAGAGGTTTTTTAACTTCTCACGTGTATAGTACCATTATGTAATAATTTAAAATAACAAATATTTGTGCATATACTTACATGTATATGAAATGTAGGTTAAAAATATAAAAGGTTGCATGCACATTCTAGGCCCCTTTTCATAAATTATGGGAGCCTACGTGGAAGCTCCGTATCAGCATTACTTAATGAAACATGTCCTGCATAAATGCATATCTATGCTATTTCCAGGCCCCAGGGAGTGATTTTGATGCAATATATGTACAACATATGAGCATCTTAAATAATGATCAGATGTGATGTCTGAGCTGTACTTCTTCAATTTGCAGGCATGATTGTTGATGATTTTGGAGCCATTGGATTTAATAATTGCATTGCAAAGGAGGCCTGTTTTAGAGATACAGAAAGAAATCCATTAATTTATTTACTCAAAGGCCTCTTAAATATTGCACCTAGAGGAAAAGTGATTTTTCTTCATCTCCTTGCATTGTTTGATCAGAAAAACACAGTTGGGAACCGCAGGGTTGTTAAAATCTGGTTTAAGTTGTGGCACTATTCCCTTACATCTGATAATTCTCTTGGGAGAAGAAACTTCAGTTAAGTTAACCTATTTCTTGGGGGTTTTAATACCAGTTGCTAAAACTGCAAGGTTACTGGGGGAAAGAAGAACTTCATTTGGATGATCTGTAAGCCATAGACATTTATCTTCTATATTTCTGTCTTTTTGTTGCTGTTTCTAATGGCAAGTTAGAAAGTTAGTGTGGAGTTTGCAAGCAAGATGATTCTTTATCGTACTCAGGACAAGTTATCTTACGTAAAGCCTTTGGCTTGCATGATCAGCCTTCTCATCTGTGGCTCTTTTATTTCATATGAGAAGTTTATAGCCTGCTGTCCTCAAGGGCATTGCACTTTATTAGAAGCATACAACAGAATGGTTCTGGGTAGTTTTTACACAGGACTCTGTGTAAAGGATGAAAATTTACAGCTTCATGTGTGTGTTTTCTTCTTCTAGTAGAAAAATATACAGTTGTGATCATCTTTTTAATGATTTCCTATGATAATGGGCACAACGTTTCACCTCCGGGTAAACATAATATAATTAGCTATGTTAAAAACCTCTTGTAATTACTACTGTGAAACCTTAATCCAAATTTCTCTTGTCTTGCTGGCAGATTGGGTTTGTGCCTAGAGTTAACTGTGGGTTTGTTTTGTTGGAAACTACTATTCCAACAGAGTGCTGCATATCCAGAGATCCTGAAGAAGTCTGTTTTCATTAAGCAAGTATGCCCATCCCTGTGCTAGCTCTTCTGATAAAGTAGCCACAGAAGTCTGCTTTGTTGCATAAGAGAACTAAGATTTAGATGTTTGTTGCATGTGCTCTTTGGGTGGTAAGTCTCTTACTTGCTTTCTTTGGTTACACAACAGTATTGCCTCAAAGTGGCAAATTTTCAGGATCTGAACTCTACTGAGCTGCAATCCAAGTGTAACTGAACTGCATGGTGGACTTCAGAGCGTAAAGAATGGAAAGCACAATTTCAGTTTTCTTACTTTGCTACTGATCTCTGGTATGAACTTAAGCAGCTCCAGAAACACCCATTTTTAAACTTTGCCACCTTACTGACGTGTTTGGATTTCTTGTTCTAGGGAATTACACTCCATCAATTTCCTGAGCTTGCTTTTTTTAACTCTAGTTTGATAATATCGTGCTCTGAAGCATTGCTGTGCTGTGGAGATCACAACAGGAAGCCAGGGTTGCCATAGCCACAGGTTTTAGCATCTGATTGTGGAATCTTAAGACCAGTTCCTATACCAACACTGTCATCAGAATACAGAAGCCAATATTTTAGCTTGTAAGATGCATATTTTGAAATATAGTCAGATTCTTTTGGGGGGAAAAAAACCCTTCAGGTGGGGGGATCTTTCTGCTGCTGTCAAACGAAGTTCTGGTATGAATCTTGGGGATTTGCTTGTAAATGCTGGTCTTAAGTATTACAGAACCACAGAATCATGAGGGTTAGAAGGGACCTCTGGAGATCATCTGGTCCAGCTGAGGTGGACTGGGGCCAAGGCAGGGCCACCCAGAGCAGGTCACACAGGAACGTGTCCAGGTGGGTCTGAATGTCTCCAGAGAGGGAGACTCCACAACCCCCCCGGGCAGCCTGTTCAGTGCTCTGACACCCTCAGTGTAAAGAAGTTCTTCCTTATGTTGAGGTGAAACTTGTTGTGTGTTAGTTTATGGCCATTGCTCCTCGTCCTGTCATCGGGCACCACTGGAAAGAGTCTGGCACCATCCTCCTGGCACCTGCCTTTGAGATACTGAACTGCATTGATGGCATCCCCTCTCAGCCTGCTCTCCTCTGGACTAACCAGGCCCAGTTCCTGCAATCTCTCCTCATAGATAAGTAGATAATACCCAAACAAGAAATGAGAACTCAGCTGTTTGGCTTGCTGTGATATTAGGAAGTCCCACATCCCTTCTCCAGTCTCCCCATACTAATTCTCAGATCCCAGAACTGCTCTTTCAGAACTGTATTTTAGGAATGCAGGGGTTCTAAGTAATTTTATAAGTACTGCTCTTAAGTTACTACAACTTATCTGTCTAAACTCTTATCAAGTCCTTTGTATACATTTAGGAGTTTAAATGTCTCTAATTTCAAAAGTACAGTTAAGCATAACTGCAGAACTTGTACTCAGGAATATTGAGTATGCAGTGAGTAGCTACACACAAAGGAAATGTGTTTTTTCTGATAAAAAGAATCTTTTTAATCCTCTTGCTGATTTAAATGAGAAGAGGATTCTCTTGGAAGAAGTTGCAACCGGTGATACTTATTCTATTATTATTTTCTAAAAGCACCCATGAACTAATATATTATTATATTATTATTATAGTCAGTTGTATGCATAATTATTTTGTATAATTGAACTTCTGACATTATTCTGTGTCTTTGTGGATTATTGAAAAGCACGCCATTCCCAGATAGTATTGGAAACGTGGATGTGTGGAATTATGAAACTGCTTCTGCCATCTATCTTCAAATATGTTTTGTATTTGGATACAAATACAAAGTCAAGTCCATGTTACAGACATCTGGAATTACTGGTTTCTCAAGCAAGTCAGCCTAGGAATAGTGACATTTTTACTACTTCAGAAAAATAGTTTTATTACCCTTTTTTCCCAAGAGAGGAGCAAGTACTAAATGTCTTTAATAATGCATTGAAATCTGTCAGGTTATGGCTTAAGAAAGGTGCAGTGCTTTGACATTGGTAAACAAAGTATTTAAGTTATTTTCCTTCCTTCACTTACACTATGGTATCCTGACACACTGCGGTACCTGAATGTCAATCTGTATCTTTCCTGTGTTAATAGTAGATCGCGATATCTTTATAAATTGCATTGTTTCACTTGTTTCATACATTTCACTGGCTTTTCTACCAGACATGATTCTGTCTTTTAAGGCAGTATCCTCTGCTTCCTATAATGAAGTCAGGGTTACATATTTGCCTCCAATACGAGTTAGTTTCTGCATTCTGAATTTAGTGGGAATGAGGTGAATGAGTGCAGTTCACATGCCAAAAGGTTAGACGTAGTAGGATCAGCTGTCAGAAGGACACAAGATAGAAAGGTGAATTAGCACTGCTTATTAAGGAATAATTGCTCATGGCACTTAAGACTATCATTGAGTTCTCTAATTGGATGTGATCTGCTGGTGGCTGGAGGAGAGAGCACACCAAGAAACCATGGTGAGATACTTGCATGCACCTGCACTGATTGTAGTTTGGTCATTTCAAGCTAACTGTGCTGTTTATGTACCGAAGGACCAGCAAATCACAGAGTTATTGAGATTGGAGGCAACCTGTTGGGATCATGTGCAAATGTAGACCACTGATGAGTGGTGTTCCTCAGGCGTCAGTGTTGGGACCGATCCTCTTCAACATCTTTGTCGGTGACATGGACAGTGGGATTGATGCACCCTCAGCAAGTTTGCTGATGACACCAAGCTGTGTGGTGCATCAACACGCTGGAGGGAAGGGATCCAGAGGGACCTGGGCACGCTTGAGAGGTGGGACCATGTGAATCCCGTGGAGTTCAACAAGGCCAAGCGCAAGGTCCTGCCCCTGGGTCGGGGCAATCCCAGGCACAAACACAGGCTGGGGGAGGCTGGATGGAGCAGCCTGAGGAGAAGGACTTGGGACTGTTGGGTGAGGAGAAGCTCCCCATGTCCCGGCTTCAGTGTGCGCTTGAGCCCAGAACCCCTCGTGTGCTGGGCTGCACCCCCAGAGCATGAGCAGCAGGTCAGGGAGGGGATTCTCCCCCTCTGCTGCACTCTGGGGAGAACCCGCCCTGCAGTCCTGCTCCAGCTCTGGGGCAACAGCACAAGAGGGACGTGGAGCTGCTGGAGCGAGTCCAGAGGAGGCCACCTATGGAGCTGCTGCGAGGGCTGGAGCAGCTCTGCTCTGGAGCCAGGCTGAGAGAGCTGGGCTGGGTCAGCCTGGAGAAGAGAAGGCTCCTGAAGGGGAGACCTTAGAGCAGCTCCAGTGCCTGAAGGGGCTACAGGAAACCTGGAGAGGGGCTTTGGACAAGGGCCTGTAGGGACAGGCCAAGGGGAATGGCTTTAACCTGCCAGGGTTAAATGGGTTTAACCTGCCAGAAAACCTGAGGCGCTGGCACAGGGTGCCCAGAGAAGCTGTGGCTGCCCCATCCCTGGCAGTGTTCAAGGCCAGGTTGGACACAGGGGCTTGGAGCAACCTGCTCTAGTGTGAGGTGTCCCTGCCCATGGCAGGGGGTTGGAACTGGACGATCTTAAGGTCCTTTCCAACCCAAACCACTCTGTGATTCTATAATCAGTCATGAGCAGTAGTCCATGCTTGGCAGTGCACAGGGCAATTTACCCTGCCACGTTTGAGTTACCGTGGACACTGTTATGATCCTAAATCCTCTTGTGCTACTAACCCTTCTGCAGGGCCAGATCCTTTCTCAATTCCTAATGGCATCTGCCCTCAGCTGCACTCTTCAGCTGCGCTTCTTGTCCAGGGTTTGCTCTGGTAGAGGTGTTGGTGCTGAGGACCTTCAAACCTGCAGTAACCTTTGTCTTCAATGGCAGAGGAATAGCTGGTAATCAGGGTATGCTTTCCAGAGCCTGTGTCCAGGGACTTTGCTTTCTTATTTTAACAAAAGTTCTCCATGGCATTGCTTCTAAAAGTGCTCACATGGCCTCGATAGCAGCAGCTCCGTACAGAGACGTTGCCGTCATGCTTTATTTTTAACAATGACAGCAGCAAAACAGAAATACCAATTTAATGTCACATCCACCATGGGATATTCAGTCTAGTGGAGAGAACAATGGGCTGACAATCAAGGGGTCAGCCTCTATTTTTGGGTTGCTGGCAGACTGGCTGTGTGGCCTTGGGCAAATTGCTTTCACCTCTCTGTGCTTCTGCTTCCCCTCCAACTCCCTGCCTGTCTTTTTCATTTAGATGATTAGCTCCCTTAGGCAACAAATGCCTCTTGTTTGTAAAGTTCCCTGGGTTTCGTTGGAGGCCTTGGGGTCTCCAGCCCTGTAATAATAGTGATTCACGTCAGTTTTACCAGTGATCTCTGATATACAGATCTGAGGAGTCTAATCTTCACAAAGGGACGGATGTTCCTGGTCCTCGTGTTAATAATATACAACAGGGAGCTGTAACAACAAGGCTCTTCTCTTCTTGGTTACTGGAGAGGGACTCTTCATCAGGCACTGTAGCGATAGGACAAGGGGTGACGGGTTCAAACTGAAACAGGGGAAGTTCAGGTTAGATCTAAGGCAGAAGTTCTTCCCTGTGGGGGTGGTGAGGCGCTGGCACAGGGTGCCCAGAGAAGTGGTAAATCATAGTATCTCCATCCCTGGCAGTGTTCAAGGCCAGGCTGGACAGAGCCTTGGGTGACGTGGTCTAGCGGAAGGTGTCCCTGCCTGTGGCAGGGGGTTGGAACTGTATGATCTTAAGGTCCTTTCCAACCCAAACCAGCCTGTGATTCTAAGAGAGAGAACAGTCATTATTGTCCTCACTCCGGGCTGGTTGGAGCCATGTACTGCGTTTGCATGTAAAAGCAGACCAGGATACCCACCGTGAACTAGTTGGTGGAAAGGTCAGTGGCATGTAGGTGCCATATAGGTGCCATGAGCTCATGATTTTCCCAGTCCTGACCTGTTGGAGGTCTCTGCATTCAGCCTTGAGGGAGTGCTCTTCTTCTGAAAGTTTTTCAGCAATTGTATGTGTATTTTGGACACAGCTCTCACCAGAGCAGGCTCTGTCAGCGCAATACGTACAGCACTGCCTATTGGGCTGACATCTGTGTCTCCCTTCCCTCACAGGCACAAACCCCTTCCCCTTTCCCATCCAGAAGTGTCCCAGCCAGGCCGTGTTGGACATGACACTCACAGTCTAGCTTGCATTCCTTGCTATTCCTTCTTCGTAAGTGGTCAGCAGTTTGTATTTGAACATGATATGGTTGAGGGGTTTCTTCTTCACATGCTGTGTGAGGTTGCTGACAATCATTTTATTATGGATCATGTTGTGATTTCCCTCAAAGCTTCAGTATCCACAATGATGGAAAGCTCAGGCTTCCTTCATAAAAACAGTTGTGATGCTTAGCTCTTCAGAACAGAAAATAGAAATCTTAAGGGCTAGGATATTGAAGCAATAAATAAAAACACATCAGTTTGTTCTGTGTCTCAGACTCTTGAGTTTTCAGAAGGCCAGGATTGACAGTATTAATTACATAAGATTGGAAAGAAATCACAACCTGCTGCCGCCCACTGTCCGTGCCATTTTAGTGGGAGTGAACACCCACCTCCCATGATGGATCTGGATCACATCCCTTGTCGTAGCAACAGTGCAGGCTGGGACGTGTTCTTCTTCCAAAGCATAATATGAGTGCAATGATTTCACCAAACACATGTACAAAATGGACAAGTATTATAATAGGATGTGTCAGTGGGTTCTTAATTTGCATAGGAATTAGCATATATAAACCACATGGGGATGAGAATTCTCCCCGGAAGAAACTTCTCTGAGCTATTATTACTGGATTACAGTGTAGTCATTACTACATCATTGTGAATACTATTAACACTTAATAACTATTACTATTTAAAAACAACTAATTGTAAATAATATTGTGGTTTTAAAATGGTGGGTGAGGTAGAACTATGTTCCTATCACTTAGAGCTGGTAATCAAAGTCAGCAAGGACAAGAGGAGCAGTTTAAGAGTTAGAGTTCCCTTAACAAATCTGCCATCTGTTAGCAATATATATGTATGAGAGCAAACATTCAGCTCCTGTTGTGTAATGCAAAAGGTGCTGTTCAGAGTCTTGTGCTGGGGCCAACATGTGCGGGATGCCTGGGATCCATCCCTGGGGAAGTGGCCTGTGGGAGCGGAGGGAAGCGCCAGCACTCGCACACCAAACACTGCTGGAGCTGCCAGGGAGCTGCAGGAGGGGATGCCAGATGAATAAGGCTCAGCGGGTTTTACACTCGAGTTACATGATGGATGGGTGAGCCTTGCACACATCTGAAGCAGGTCTGATTTTCTCTTTATTCCCAGCACATGTGCTGTGTAGATTTGCTGGCACAAAATAGGTTTTCGTCTGTGTGAAAACCTATTTGGTAACCACTTAAGTTACCATCCAGCTATAAACAGAGCTAAGCAGCTGCAGGGGTTAAGGTCTTAGCTTTGCTCACCATCAGAGGGAAGAAGATATTAAAGAATACAGTGGGGGAAATGGTATTTGTAAATTCAGAGACAATTCTTTAAATGGCAAATGAGTCTCGAGTAGGGGTAATAGAAGGAGACTGATTTTGCAACTGGATTTCGGGCCAAAAATGTTGTCTTAGACAATACCGCTGTTTGTCTCAAAATGTACCTCACGTTACAGGAGCTACAACAGGGAAATGTTGATGTTGCTATTGGAAACTTAATATTTTGCATTCCCTACCCTTGGTTATTTTAGCCAACTGTGTTGGGTCTCGCATAGCATCTCAGAGCCTTAAAATCTTTGGTGTGCCTATCCTCACAAGACCCCACTGAAGGAAGGACAAACAGCATGCCTCAGCTGAAGAGAGGAGCAGCCTCCTGAGCTTTTTCTTCCCTTGCTTTCCCTTACACCCCCTCCTTTGCTTCCACTAGCACTTGAGAAATTCTCTTGTTATTCTACTGCAGGCTGTTCCACCGCGAGTGAGCTGCGTTTGCTGGGGAGAGAAGCGCTGCTGAGAGGAGCTGCATACACTGCGCCTTCCCTCCAGCACAATCCTTCTGTCCACCTGCAGCGTAAGAGTTCAGTTGTGAGAGCTGGGAATGGGGGGATTTCTGTTCCCCCACCCTCTGCCTTCCATCTGAAAACCTTTACAGTTCTTCACTTCATCATGAAGAACACTCATGTTGTGAATCAAATATTAGCACAAAGCGGGAAATATACTTTAGGGGTGTTTATCCTGAAAGGAGTGTGAAACAGATCAGGAATAGAACACAGTAACTACTCCAGGTAAATCTTACTGCTTTATTTCTTGTCATTTGTAGTGGTGATACCCATATCTTTGTCGTGCATGATACTACAGTGAGATGACTTCATTCCTTGTGTTGTGCATCACTGTCCTTGCAATGCAGTTCTCTCAGTTCATAACATCGGGGTGTGATTTAATCACAGGACTGAGAGTACCTTTCGATATTGGATGCTGAGATGCAGCAAACATGAAAAAAATGTTGAGTTTCAGTTGTCTGAACTTGTGACAAATGTGTCTCTGCACAGAATGTATCTGGATTACCTGATTACCTAGGGGGAGCTTTGTTTTTCCTGAAAGTGTTTTGATTTATCTTTACATTTATAATGACTTGAAGAGATGTTTTGAAATAGCTTAAAAAAAAAAAATGACAATGGAGAGGTTTACCTGAATAAAAGAATGTTGCTTCTTAAATCTGTGAGTAAATACAAATGTTTAGGCAGTGTTTACTGGCACTGCTGAAATCCCAAGCAATGCAGTGCTGTGTGGCTGCATAAGGAAGTGGACGCAGCCATAGCACTAGTTTCCTTGGACAAATAGCTATGCCAAGAGCAAAGTGAACTACTGATTGACTTAACAATCTGCTTTGATGATCCCCAGTGTTATCTGTAACCGAGGTAGGACACATTTGCTTCAGCATTGCGTGTATTTTTTTGTCTTGACAGTGTTTTGACAAAGATTCTGTAGTGCTCCTGGAGATACGTTCTCTTAATGCTTTCTAAATGCGTTCCAGGAAAGCAACATTAACATTAAACACTGTTTTCTACTGCTGCAGTCATAACACAGGGTTTACAAGCATCAACGGGAAGCCTTGCCAGATGCATCCCAGCATCTGTGTGGTGACGACAGAGCAGTGGTGTGTTATCCCACTAACGTAGGGGGAATCACAAGTTCTGAAGTGAGCAGAAGCTGAAACATTAGCACACTGCATATACTTAAGCACAGGTGATGGGAGGATAATTCTCTCCTCTGTCTTGCCAGCCACAGCAGCCTTGAAATCTTGGGTATTTTTGTTGTAGGATGGACAGCAAAAGAAGAAATCAGGCATGTTCAAATAGCCAACTGTTTTAGTGACTGTTAAACATATTACTGCCCTTCTGTATATGCAGCTTTGAAGGATGTAATGTCTCTCTAGCAAGTATAATCCATTAAAACTGCTACAGGGCATACCATTGGAGGCTGTGCCTTGAGCTCATTTTTGCTGCTTACTTGTTCCCATCTCTGCCACCTATGTTATGGAGATGATCAACTGTCTGTGCCCATCAGTCTCCCTCTGTTCTCTTCGCAGAAAATACATCTGTGTGAATAACTGGTAGTTATTTGTAATTCTGGAGGCAGCAGAGAGCGTAGCTCTGGCTGCCAGTAGAAAAAGTTGCTACAAAGATCTCTTGGTGTTAAAGAAACCCTAATCTTAGGATCCCAGCTTTTATAATAAACATTTCTGTCGAGTTTCGTCCCTTAATACCCAGTTTGGGAAAACAGTTCTGACCTGACTCCCTCCTTTGTCAGGAGGCTAATGACAAGTTTCTCCCATCCCTGCTAATGCTTCTGCAATTAGAAAGGTAGGCCTTTGTAATGGGAAAATATACATTGACGAGATGATCTCCAGAGGTCACTTACAACCCTAATGATTCTGTGGTACATGAGCCGCTAGAGAGTGTGCAGCAAGAAGGGAAAGCTGAGGGAGAGACCGAGAAACCAGCTGTATCTTCATGTGCCCAGGAGGGACTTCTTGAAGGGACACATAGAACCATAGAATTATTTAGGTCTGGAGAAGAGAAGGCTCAGAGGGGACCTTATCGCTCTCTACAACTGCCTGACAGGGGGTTGCAGTGAGGGGGGGTCAGTCTCTGCTCCCAAGGAACAAGTGACAGGACAAGAGGAAACGGCCTCAAGCTGCGCCAGGGGAGGTTTAGACTGGAGCTGAGGAACAATTCCTTCCCCAGAGGGTGCTCAGGCATTGGAACAGGCTGCCCAGGGCAGTGCTGGAGTCACCGTCCCTGCAAGTGTTCACGCCCCGTGTAGCCGAGGCCCTCAGTGCCATGGGTTAGTGGTGGCCTTGGCAGTGCTGGGCAATGGTTGGACTGGATGAGCTTGAAGGTCTTTTCCAACCTGGTTCATTCTATGATTCTATGATCAGAAATATTTTGGGGTTTCCTAATGCTCTGCCATTCAGGAAAGCACTGAACAACCAGAAGCTTCAATAGGTAAAATCATAGAGGGACAAACCCCATTGCGTACCTTGGTACACTGGTGAAGGCCAGAATGTTTATATGATGGCATACTTAAAGCATGTTTTCTATTCTACTTTCAGTGGGGTTTTCTAGTATGTCTCCAACTGATAAAATAGGCTTTTTGCTATATACAAATTAAAAAATACAAGAATAATTTTGATGTCTATTATAAGATGCTCATAGTCCATTCATACAAACAGCAGGCTATTTGGTGTGTGTTCATACAAAAAATACAATTCATGCCTACTTTCACCTCTATAAATATATATATCTAAAATATGAATGAGAAAATGACTCTGAAGAGCAGTCATTCTGATGGTATAAGGTGTAGGAGAACAACATTTAGCTGGCTAGATATGAAATCTAATTTCAAGCATTATAGCGATTTCCCAACAGCTGACAAGATGAAAACCTGTCAATTCCATTTATAAGAGCTGGATAATAAATTTGAAGAAATGGAGAATAAGCATTTTCCCAGCACTCTCTGAAGAATGATGCCAAGAACGCAATTAGCTTTGTTGCGTTGCTCCAGTTAAGTTTATGAATGATGCAGAACATGGAGGTCCCTCTACATGGGGCTTGGGTGCGATGTAACTTACTGATTAGTCACAAACCCATTTCAGTTGTGCCTTGATGTATTGCAGTAGACTGTTTTATAATCATAGAATCCCAGACTGATTTGGGTTGGAAAGGACCTTAAGACCATCCAGTTCCAACCCCCTGCCATGGGCAGGGACACCTCACACTAGAGCAGGTTGCTCCAAGCCCCTGTGTCCAACCTGGCCTTGAACACTGCCAGGGATGGGGCAGCCACAGCTTCTCTGGGCACCCTGTGCCAGCGCCTCAGCACCCTCACAGGGAAGAACTTCTGCCTTAGATCTAACCTGAACTTCCCCTGTTTCAGTTTGAACCCATCACCCCTTGTCCTATCGCTGCAGTCCCTGATGAAGAGTCCCTCTCCGGCATCCTTGTAGCCCTCTTCAGATACTGGAAGCTGCTCTGAGGAAGCAATGTAAGGAGAGTTAATCATAAACGAACAGTCAAAAGCATTTCAGTCACTTTGTTAGTTACTGTTAGGATGAGGTTGATGACAGCCAGAAATGCACCACTGTATCCAACATTCCTATTTACAGCCTCATTTTACTCTGCTACCATCCGTGGCGAAAGTCCCACCACATTTAGTGTTTCCCATTTGCTCCCTAAGTGCCATGGAGGACTGTGTTCCAGCTGCAACACGTGGCTAGGCAGACAAAAAGGTAAAAGTGCATAAAAGAATGACATGAAAATGGATTTTTGTTTTGCAGTCTTGATGACCCTGCTTGACATCCCCTTCACTTTGGCACAATAACTAGGCTGAATATTTCTAGGTGCTACATTTCTGGTCACTCCAAGAACTCTAAAGAACTTCCCTTTGCTGAATGGAGGGATTTCAATTCTGTTCATTTTTTCCAGGCAGTTTTAGGGTGAGCAGGAAATAGGCAGCTCGTTGTTATTTCCTTTGGACACTGAAAAAATGAAGTTTGTAAGAATTAATGATTTTTATCGCATTCATAGCTCAGAAGTCTTTGTTTTGCTGTGTGAAGGCTCCTGGGCAGGAAACAAGTCCCATATAATTGCATGTTCTCAGTGTTCAAGTACGAAAAGTAAGGATGCCTTACAACAAAAGTGCAAAATTCATTCGATCACCAAGGCAAAGGAACAAACTCTGGGCAAAATATGGTACTGTCATCAATCTTGAATTTTTCCGATATCCTCTGACCATGAAATAAATGTGTGTAAAGCAGTAGCAGTTCTGTTCAAGGGAAAGTTCTCTTTATATCCAATGATGAAGATTCATGGATATTTGGGTTTAGTTTCTTAATTGAAGGATCCAGCTAGATAAAAACCACAGTTAAAATAAAGCATGAAAAGTATTAGGAAGCAACTTGATTGAGCTGATAACAGGCTGCTAAGAGGGTCTGTTAATTTAATGACTGTAAAATCTGGCTTGCATCCATTTTAGCCCTCTGTGTCCTGATTTTCCCCATTGTAAAAGTGGGGAATAGTTTTCCCCACCATTGCAATGTAAGTTGTGCTTCCCTGGAAGACATCATTGGGCAGAATCAGAGATAACATTGCCTTTTCATGCCCGATGCTGCCCGCATGTAACTCAGGCTGCTTTCCTGACACGGGCTTCACAAAACTCATTAAATTGATCCTAGCTTATTCCTTCTGAGGTTCGGGTTGGTAATAAGTGTCAAATATTCCTGCTTCATCCTACTTTAAATGCAGCCTGTGTTTCCCTTCCCCCAACCCCCAGTTTATCAGCACATAAATCTTGCCTTTAAATTTGGATGAATTGACTTAATGAGAACAAAAAATGTTAACTGTGTCTTATTAGATTTATCCTTTTAATGCAAGCAGCTACATGTGTCTAATTACAATTATTGAATTCTCCAACCTCCACTTTGGCCTATAAAATATTTAAATACTCTAATGATAAGTTGTTATTCTCTCAGAAAAGAATAAACAACCTTGACTTAACTAAGTGAAATGTTTCCCCTTGAGACATGGAGAGCTGGAATTATGGCAGTGCTCGGATTTGCTCAATGTGCCAACTCTGCAGAAAACTGCAACATTAGAAGTATTCTTTTAAAGCAGACTAAATCCTGTAGTTGCCCCTTGGCTGCGATGCTCAGGTCCTGCCCTGCCATCAGGCCAGCACGTGCTAATGGGGAAAAGCTCACCTCTGCAGTGAATCAGCTTTGTTATGCTTTTAGCCTCCTCTAAAAAATCCCTTGGTACGCTTGGGATGTAAAAGGCAGCAGGGCACAGCTTGGCAAGTGGCTGCTGCTTTTGGATACGGCATCTTGCTCCTTCCTCACTCATGTCAAGCACTATCCTGGGAAGCTCACTGCCTCCAGCCAGGCTTCCCAGACCCCCTTCTATCCAGGAGGCCAGGAACAAGCACTGCCACGTCAGCAGACTCAGCCTATGGTGCTGTTGCCACTTAATGGTCTTCAGGCTGTGAAACACTATAGTTTCCAGACTATGGATTCAAACTGAAACAGGGGAAGTTCAGGTTAGATCTAAGGCAGAAGCTCTTCCCTGTGAGGGTGCTGAGGCGCTGGCACAGGGTGCCCAGAGAAGCTGTGGCTGCCCCATCCCTGGCAGTGTTCAAGGCCAGGCTGGACGGAGCTTGGAGCAACCTGCTCTAGTGGAAGGTGTCCCTGCCCGTGGCAGGGGGTTGGAACTGGATGATCTTAAGGTCCTTTCCAGCCCAAACCAGTCTGGGATTCTATGGGCTTGTTGGAGTCCGAGTATCTCATAGAATCACTAGGAAATGTGGTGAAAATAGGGCATCAGGAGAGATGGCAAAAGAGGAAAGATTCAGTAAGAAAAAAGTGAACAGAGAAACCCCAAAGCACTTGATGGTAATGGCAAATTATTCTTTTTCAATACCTGAAAAGTATTTATAGAATTTAAAAAAGAATTACCTAAAATAACTCTCCAAATTGAATTGCAATATTACTATTTCAGAAGCCTGGGAATGAAGTAACTTAATAATTTAAAAGAAAAAGTAGAATTTGTCCAAAAGAGAGCTTATTTAAATGTAGTTTCTATGTTTCCTATGTCAGTATATACTTTTCTATAGATCTCATTATTAGTACCTATAGGTATTTCAACTTGGAATATGAGCTCTTCGTACTGACAAAGATGAGTGAGTGTGATCTGATGCATTACTCTGAAAGGCTCTGGGATGTGGTTTGTGGATTCATAATCTTGACTTCGAGAAGAACCAATATCCCAGTGTTGATAGGGAAAGTAGCTTATTACATGTGTTGGTGGTACTGTGTGATTTTCTGTAGTAGTCTGTTAGCATGGTGTGATTTCAGTGCTTTTCCTTGGTGATAGTTCATGAGAAAGTTGGGGCTTAGGTGTTCTGTGGGTGGGTTTTTTTGGTAACACTTTGCTAGAGGAAGTGATTGCAAAAATTGCTTTAGCAACAGCTTCCAATTTTGCTGGGTGCTTGTAGAGGCCACTGAACTACAGTGTAATTCAGAGAAGGTTCTCTTACCAAAGGAAGAGTTGGTAACTGGCAGTAGTGATTTTTGTTCTGTAAAACAATTTACAAGCACGTTTGCTTTCTGGAAGCTTAAGTGAATACCCTTTAAATATGCCTGAGAATAAATCTTTCTAAAGCAACACAGAGGAGATTAAACATGATCAATGAAGGAAGCATGAAGTGAAGCAAACAGAGCTTAAAGCTCTAGTCATAGAATCTCAGACTGGTTTGGGTTGGAAGGGACCTTAAAGCTCATCCAGTTCCAACCCCCTGCCATGGGCAGGGACACCTCCCACTAGAGCAGGTTGCTGCAAGCCCCGTCCAGCCTGGCCTTGAACACTGCCAGGGATGGGGCAGCCACAGCTTCTCTGGGCACCCTGTGCCAGGTTGCATTCCAGGTTTGCGTTCCAGCTAGTCCTGTGCTTTTGTATCAGGAACCTAGTTTCAAATGCACTCCAGTTGTGTGAAGTTTTGATGTGCCCTTGAGCAGATCCTTGTGGTGTTTCACAGTGCTGTTATGAGGTCTATGGGTAATGCAGAAGAGATCCTTACCTGCTGTGCAGCACTTGAGTTCAGGAGGCGCATTTGTATCCCCCAAACAGATCCAGTGGGGGAAACCTAAGACATGTTGCTTGACTTTCAAACATGCATGGAACTGGTGAGGTATTTCCTCTGGCTTTTTGCCCAGTGTCCAAGATTTGGCATGCATCAGAAATTGCAGAGTTAATGATCCTACTTGATCCACAGAGTTACAGTAGCTTAGTAACTCAACCAGACTGGAGTCTTTATGGGAGCAGTGAGGCAGGGCTCAGGCTAATTCTGTAGCAAACAAGTGGTTTTAGGGAGAAAGCTGAGGCTGAGGCTTTTGTGCTACTAATCATATTAACTACAGAAGCAAATCACAGTAAGAAGATTTAAAGAGAAGTGGGAATGAATACAAGTTGTGTTTCAGGTATCTGTATGGCCTTCGTAGCACAGGATTTCATCACCTTTTATGCAGTTAATGTGAGAAAAAAGAAGTGGTGGTGCTGTTCTAATTAGCCCCAGTTAACAAAGAGGGCAACATCTAGAAACTCTCTGTTAAGTCAGTCTGTAAGCCTGTGCGTGTTTTTTGAGAGGGAGAACTGTTGCTGATTTTAATATCACATCAGGGATGGACACTCGGATATGCAGTTTATAACCAAATGTGATTCTATCATTAGGCCAGAGAAAAAGAGTTATTTTTCATTTTCTTACAATAATGCTCCTAATGAGCTTGGCATACTTGTTGCTTTTTTATCATTCAAGTTGCTGCTGTATATCTTTTGCCCTTGGTTGTCATTTCTTAATGAAAAGGAAAGCAGCATCTCTTCAGGGAAAGAGAGGCTTAGAAAACTGATGTGTCTTCTGTTTAGATTTATGAAATAACAAATTAATCGCAGACATGTTATGAAAAAGAATGTCAAAACGTATGAACTCGGATGAGAAGAACTTTCTGGTAAATGGTCTACTGGATCTTAGGGTTCCTTTCTGTTATCTGGAGTACAATGAAGAGATGAAGAACCATTACAGGAGGCTTTTAGCTAGACAAAATGGAGCTGATTAAGTAGGCTTTTAGCAATGACCAAGAGATTCCTAATGCCTAAAAGTGCACATGAACTTCATCAAAAAAGTTACCTTTTTTATGCTAAATCTACCAGTATTTTACCAGTGTAACAGTAGTTCTTGCGTTCAAAGTGTAGTTCTTCTTGGGGTCATCCCATGGAGGAGTTTGTGCCAAGTGAGCTAGGGGAATGTGTGCACCTAAACTCCTTCATTTTCTGATGGAGAATTGAGGGCAGTGGAGGTAGCACCATCCATTCCTGAAGAGGTTTCCATCCGGAGGCAAAGTGGATGCCACAGGTTCTATGGGTGCCAGTGGTGCATGATGCTTTGTAGGGCTTGTTCTGTTGCATGTCAGAAGATGGTAACATGGCCCCTCTGCTCACCTTGGTCACCTTTTAATCTGAACTGTTTATCATTTGTACCTTATCTCTTGTCACTCAATGTGTTGATCACTTGGCTATAAATGATTCTGAATTTGGAGGATCTTGGCTTTGTCAGATTTGAGAATTTGTCAGACATGAGAAATGCAAGGCAGGAGGACTGATGGCTGGCATGTATTGAAATCCTGCAGGTTTGTGGTGACATTATATGACCATTGAGTGACCATTTCACTTGTGTGCTCCACATGCAAGAGGTTTTAACTATCGCTGAAGCACTCCTCTCTGTGCTTAACACTCTTTATCCCATCTGTAAAATGGAGGCATAGGGTGGACACTTACACAGCAAGCTTCTGGATCTGCAGATCAAACGGTGCGGCAAGAGCCTTGGCCATTGTCAGTATTAGTGTTCTCCCGACATAGAGACTGAGTGATGTTCTGGGATGTCAAACAGCCCCTAAATCATGGTGCTGGAGCCTAGGGCTTCACCCCATTTAGCTGCTGGACTATTAGGGGGAATAATAGCAATTCAGCTTGTGTAGTTACTTTGGGTCCTGTGCAAAGTGCTGACCTGGGTTTCAGTTGTTGTTCGTGTCCACCCGTGTCTGGCTGATGTAGAAAGATGCTCCATAGTGTTAGGTGATGGATGTGTGGCTTTGAGGAGCTAATGCTTCCAGATAGCCTTAGTTGTGCAGAAAGCTTCTCTGCTTCCTCAGGGGAACAAGCAGTACCACTAGAAGAATGAGCCCCATTTGATAAGCCTTTAGCAATCAGTTTGTTTCCATTTCTCTGGGGGAAGAAAGTGAAAAAAGACAGAAAATAAACTCTACTGAGGCTGTTTCTCTTTCTTTCCCCACTGTCTCATGTCACTTTTTATCGCTGGCTCAGCCTATCTCAGGAAGCATCCTCTAAATTGCATTGCAGGCAGTGAGATAGGAATCATACACTGTCAATAGTTCTCAGTTCATTTGCTTTTTGCGTCAGTGGGGAACACAAGTCATATGAATGGCCTCATGCAACAATGTCTGTACTTTCATAATCCGTGTTATTCACTTGTTACTCTGAGTCAGTTGATAAAGACTCGGTCTGACTCATTCTTAGTGGATTTGCTTGTCTGCCCCTTCCTTCCCCTGTCACGCCAGCAGTAATACAGAGCTGGTGAATGACTTGGCCAGGCTCCCGCAGAGGCGACTCGATGTTTGTGAGCCAGAGGGTCACACATGAGTACAAGCTTCTCTGCTCTTCCTTCTGCTAGCACCTGCTGGGACACTTGTTTTGGCAAATGCCAGATGACTGGGTAATAGATGGAGGAAAGAGTAATATATTGAAGAAACATGGGTTTTCCTTCTCCCTGTGTAATAATGACCCGTGGTGCTGCTGCGATTGGCAGTCCGTTGTCCTGCTTGGCTCAGATGTGTGGATGTGAGCAATGTCCCCATATCCCTTTCAGCTTCATGACTACACACTTATAAATCTATTACATCAGCAGCATTAGAATGAATGCACTTGCGCATGTTGATGTGTAAGTCAGGAAACTGAGATGAGATTAGTCCTGTTCTGATGTTGCTGGTCTCATTGAAAACCCTTTTCCACTCAGTTTTGGTCACTGGAGTTACAGAAGAGTTGGGGTCTAGTTCCTCCGAATTTGGCCTTTTTTGTGCATCACTGTTTGAGGACACTGATGAATTTAAAGTCAAATATTGTTTACCTTTTAACATATCTGTCCTTTAAGTATTTCTGAATGATTTAAGTGTGGGTCTTAAACGGCCAGGCTATTTGTGACCGGTTGTGTTGATGCTGCTGAAGGGCTCTGTATGTCCTGGTGGCAGAAAATAGCATGAAATTGATTTATCTGATGCTCTACCTAAAAATTAGTCAGAGTACGGGTGCTGTCCTCCACAGTGCTCAGTGCAGCAGCATTTGTAACACAAACTCTACTTTCTCCTTTCTCATGACTTTATGGGAACTCTGGTTCATGGAGAATTCAGCTTCTGCTTGATGCCCTGTAGTGCTCAGTGTGTGAATGCGTTCATAGTTTTTGTGTCTGTAGGAATTCCTCCACAAACAACAATACCAGTGTTTAAGTGCCACAGCTGAAAGGTTGGTGGCCAGGCTGAGCCACCAGATTTTATATCTGAAATAACACATTCACCCCTAAGTTATACCCTTTCAGTGGACAGTATGAGTGAAATAAGAAGGTAGAACCTGTTGTTTGTGTCATCTCTACATGGTGCTCCAGGTCTGGAGAGTGTTTGTTAAGGGCAGAAAACATCAGTTGCAGCACTTCTGGTTTTCACCTGGTGAAATTTGCAGTCCTACTGGCTTTTTGCCCTGTTTTGCACTGGTTTGGGACAGCTGGTCCATCAGCTGGGCTTCCAGGGGCTGTTTCCTTTTTCCTGAAGGCAGAGAAGCTGCTGCTTCTGCTAGCCCTGGGCTAGTTTGCTTCTGGCACTGAGGAGTCCAGGTAGTTCCATGGCAGCTCTTTCTATATTGGGCTGGCTGGTAACTGCAGTCCTCAGGGGAGCTCGGGTCTAGTAGTTGTGAAAAAGAAAGGGAGCAAAAGAGAATACACAAGCCTGAGGCTAAAAGGGAGGAGAAGTGGTGCACCTGAGACCAAGGGAGAACAAGCATCATTACTTTGGTACAAAGGCAACTTCATCTGAAACAGAAAAGTCATTGTTAAACACCAATGTTCATGTCATCTGTCTTGTTCCTAAGTTGAAAACAGTGTTAGTGTTAGTGAAGACTTTGTAGATGGATGTTTCTCATAGTAGAAAGAAGGTGCTGTGCTAAATGATAAAGGATTCATTAGATCTTGTACTGAAAACTAAGGAGAGCCATCACGCTTTTTTCTGGGTTACTAATAGTACTCTGAAAAGTAGTAGTAGCCACGTCCCTCCATTGCAGGTCTAAGTGCCTTTATGAGTAGTAGCTGCCACCCAACATAGATTTCAACATGTTTTCTGGAGAAGGTGCCTCTTTGGGACTTGCATTACTTGCATTACAAATGCCTTTGGAATTTGTGATTTGGGGGTCACTTTCCCCTTCCTACACAACAGCTTTTTATGCATTATTATTCATCAAGGACTCCAATGAAAGTCTCGGTGAATTTTACACCTACCACAGCTACTGTGCTAATATTGTGCAGTTCCAGGAATGCAGTTCTGATCATAATAACACCAAGATAAATATGAAATCGTGTCAGTACAAACAAAGATGTTAATGTAGAATGAAGAGGATAAACCTATATGTAACTTTATTTATTGGAACATTTCATCATAGTGGCGTTCTGTGTTACTTTCTAATGAAGAAAAGTACCTAGTCATTTTGGGTAGAAATCCTCAGGATTCTAGAAACCACCTATATCCAAAAATAAAAGTTTCCCATCTGCTAGAACTAGGCAAGCTGTGTGAATAGCAAGACATGAACAAGTTTGATACTAGCAATATCTTTTAATCAAAAGACTTTAAAAGACATGCTTGTTCTTCAGTAGAAAGCTTGTAGGTTTGTTTCCGAATGTCTCCTGCCTGTTGTGCAGCAGAGGATTATACCTGTTGTAAGAAGCATCTTCAGAACAAATGCTTTGAAAGTTTTCCTCAGTAGTGCAGTCATCGTACTTCAAATTCAGTATTTCGTTTTGTGCCTTTATGTAATTTCTGTAAACTGGCACTCTTAAATTCTGACTACAATGAAAACACGGTGAGTGGAATAGACAAAGGTTCCTTCATGTTGTCAGTTATACTCCTCTCACAAAGTTCTGCTTAATCCTTCATCTTTCCCTGTATCTGATACCGAATTAGCTTGAAAAAGCATTCTAGGGCTAACTTAAATATGTAAGATGTAGGTGTGTGTGATCTTGTGATCATGTTTCTTAATCCAAAGGTACATGTTAAGGATAAACCCCTTTGGTATTATCTGTTACACGTACTTGCAGTCTTTTGGTGTCTGGGGCAGAGCTGTCTGTAACATAGAACATTTCTAGTTTTACATACTGTGTATGACTCATTAACCTTCCTTGGGCCTGCACATTAACAAGAATCCCAGTTTGTATATTAAAAGTCTGGCCACTGTGGCTTTGGTTTATCTGTTATTCATAGAATCACAGACTGGTTTGGGTTGGAAGGGACCTTAAAGCTCATCCAGTTCCAACCCCCTGCCATGGGCAGGGACACCTTCCACTAGAGCAGGTTGCTCCAAGCCCCTGTGTCCAACCTGGCCTTGAACACTGCCAGGGATGGGGCAGCCACAGCTTCTCTGGGCACCCTGTGCCAGCGCCTCAGCACCCTCACAGGGAAGAACTTCTGCCTTAGATCCAGCCTGAACTTCCCCTGTTTAAGTATTGAAACCACAAGTGCCTGACAGGTTATACAAGTGAGTCAGCTGAGAATTCAGATATTTATTTCAGAAGCTGCTGCTACAAATCACTTTCTGTCAAGTCTCATGAAATAATAATGGTCCTAATGCTATTCTGAACTGTCTGGCTGAACTTTGACTTGAAGCATGGAAATGACATTGAATGAACTGAGGCAATCATTAACCAGTCTGTGATACTCCTCTCTGACCTCTTGTTTAACTAAATAGATATGCACGTTGTTTCCCATGATAGTGCTTCAAGTATTCACAGGGCATGTACCTATAAAGAGCTTCTCAAAGACACTAATTCTATGTAACTGTCTGAAATACCTTAACCCACATGAATCTGCAGGTTGTATAGTGTTTGGAACGTGTTACAGTTGGCAGATTCAGTGCTGTACCAAGTGCAGTCAATCACCTTTCTCTCAAAAGAATGAGGAAGAAGGTTTTGGTGGCTTTCTACCCTTTCAGGGAGTCCTTATGTGGAGAAAGCGTTTTGCAATCAGGTAACCTTTGCATTTCTTAACTTCCTTTGAAACTGGATAGGTAAGGAGAGTATCAGTAGATGCAAAGTGCCAGGCAGACACAGAAGAACTGGCTGTTGAAGCCAAGGTTGGGAGGCGGCATTTAATTATACTAGGGCTTGCTAGGCTTGGGGTGCTGGTGGGCTAACGTGTTGATGTGGATCTGGTAGAGTGGGTGTAATGCACAGAAATAAGACTTCAAACACGCATTTTGTTTTGAGGGAGGACTTGGGATTTTTGGACACCCCCTTCTAAGCAAAACAGTCAGAAAAAGGATGGTGAGGGGACAGAGGAAGAAGTAGAACACAGGTGAACCCAAGCCACTTTTCTCACCCCTCTGATCCTTCATCCCCAAAAGCTGTATAATACTTTGACCACACACCTCCCCATTGGTAAGAGCAGGTTTGTCTCGCTGTCAGGACTGGTATTAGGTCCAGGTAGAAGCATCAACATGAGTTAGGCCTTTAAGGAAATCCCAAGAGGTGGAGAAAATAATTCAGGTCTATCAAAGAGGGTTTCTTCACTTCTGGAGTAAAACTTTTAAATCTTGTTTCGTGTTTGCACAGTGAACCTATTTTCTTTGTTATCTCCCCAAAAAAGCTAAGGTTTTTAACATAGTACCAGAGCTTTGAGAACAGAACATAGAGGCATGCAGAATTTCCCAAGATTAGGTGAATGTGAGTGCTACTTGCTGTGTTTTCTCCCAAGGGGAAGGGACTGTTCTATTTCCATCTTTTGCAATAGCTCTAATACACTGCAGTAGCTTGCAGAGACACTGACAAATAGTAAGTGTGTACAGCTTGGTTTGCCCTAAATCTTTTAGAGCAGGGATGCACAAAAAGCAAAAGCAAGCCAGTTTGGTTTGCATCTGTCATTCTTCCCTATGTTTCTACCTCCAATACTGCCTTGTGCCCCCTGTCTTCTACCCACCACAAGACCACAGCTCTTGGTGTGTTGGTAACCTGTTTGGCTGGCAGGCTTTGTGAGACCTGTTGTGCATGTTGGACTCGAGTCTAGGCTTGATAGCCAGAATTGGGCAGCTTACCTGTTTAGACAAACCATCTGATCCGTGCCTAGCTGCCGTACACCAGCCAGCCACTGCCAATAACCTGCTGGGCCTGCCAAAAATAGGTGAGCAAGCCCAAGGAGTGCAGTGGCCAGTGGCTGGGATGTGCCTGGCTGAAGTGCTACCAAGCGCCAGTGAAACTCTTGCTCTAACAGAATTGTAAGGAGAGGGTGAAGGGAAAATTTCAGGAGAATCACAGAATCCCAGACTGGTTTGATTTGGAAGGGACCTTGAGATCATTCAGTTCCAACCTCTGACACGGGCAGGGACACCTTCCACTAGACCAGGTTGCTCTAAGGTTCTGTCTAGCCTGGCCTTGAGCACTGCCAGGGATGGAGCATTCACCACTTCCCTGGGCACCCTGTGCCAGCGCCTCAGCACCCTCACAGGGAAGAGCTTCTTCGTTAGATCCAACCTGAACCTTCCCTGTTTCAGTTTGAACTCATCACCCCTTGTCCTATCACTACAGTCCCTGATGAAGAGTCCCCCTCCAGCATCCTTGTAGAAGAGAGAGAAACTCTGCACACAGTAATAGTATCACCCCTTTAATTAAGATTTTTGACTGTTCTGTATCTAATCCTACTTTTATCATGTACATTTGAATGTTTTGATATAAATATGCCCATTGGGAACTCCTTCTTCCTGAAAGAGATACAAATGACTAAGCAACCAGATATTCGTGGCTAACTGTCCTGAGTTAGTGTTTCAAAATCAAATGTCATCTCTCGCTAGGAATGCACAATGTTTTCAAAATGCAAATTTGAAATGTTACTATAAAGACTATAATTAAACGTCGTATTACTTGTGCATTCTCTGTGGGTTTTAATGTGCTCATCAGTACTGTGTGAGCACTCTTACGGCTGTTTGTGACATATCAAAGGCAATTCTCACCAAAGCTGCCCAGTGGAAAAGGACCTGGGGGTGCTGATTGACGGAGCTGAGCATGAGCAGCTTGTGCCCAGGCAGCCAAGAAGCCAACAGCATCCTGGCCTGTATCAGCACCAGTGTGGCAGCAGGGCCAGGGCAGTGACTGTCCCCCTGTGCTGGGCACTGGTGAGGCTGCACCTCGAATCCTGTGTTCAGTTCTGGGCCCCTCACTGCAAGAGAGACATTGAGGTGCTGGAGCGGGGCCAGAGAAGGGCAACGGAGCTGGTGCAGGGCCTGGAGCACAAGTGTGATGAGGAACGGCTGAGGGACCTGGGGGTTTAGTCTGGAGAAGAGAAAGCTCAGGGGGGACCTTATCGCTCTCTACAGCTGCCTGACAGGAGGTTGCAGTGAGGTGGGGTCAGTCTCTGCTCCCAAGGAACAAGTGACAGGACAAGAGGAAACGGCCTCAAGCTGCACCAGGGGACGTTTACACTGGAGATTAGTAGCAATTTCTCCCCAGAAGGGGTTGTCAAGCACTGGAACAGGCTGCCCAGGGCAGTGGTGGAGTTGCCATCCCTGGAGGTATTGTAAAGACCTGTAGATGTGGTACTTGAGGACATGGTTGGACGGGGCTTTGAGCAACCTGGTCTAGTGGAAGGTGTCCCTGCCTGTGGCAGGGAGTTGGAACTGGGTGATTTTTAAGGTCCCTTCCAACCCAAACCATTCTGTGGTTCAGTGGTGGACTTGGCAGTGTTGATTAAAGGTTGGACTTGGTGATCTTAAGGCTGTTTTCCAACCTATTGTATCCTATCCCATCTCATCCCATCCCACCACTCCCATCCATGGCTGGTTTTGGAGAAACAGCTGGATGCAATGTATGTTCACCTACATTAAAACAGTAATAGTGGCAGACTGTGTGTCCCACTGTAGTAACTCGCAGTGTGCACTCCATTTTGAATTTCTCTTTTCTTCTTACTCTATTCCCAAATTGCTAATTAGAGTCAACAAATTGGCTGCGGAATACAACAAGACATCCTGCAGTCTGCCAAAACGAGTGGCTGGCATCCTTACAAACTGGGTTCTCATGTGTTTGAAGACTTAATATTGAAAAAAGCTTTCAATATTCATCATCCCTGTCCTCCTACTGAAGTGACTCAATTCCAAAGGCAGCAACATATTGCTCCCTTGCTATCAGAGGTTAGATTAACAGAAATGAGGTTCTCCATGAAGAAACGTTGTCCTCTACCGATTAAGTTTCATCATGCTAAGTAACCAGTGAGTGCAGACTCTACATGATGATAATTTGGACATAACCCAGCTGAAGTGTTGTGATAATGGTTGGCTTGGCAAGCAGACGAGTCTTGAATGCGAGACTTCTGTAGCTCCAAAGCAGCATATGTAGACCTGTGGTGCTGCAAACATATGCACGTGTTGTACTGTGTGTGATCTCTGGCCTATGCCTTGCAGTATACATATGGGTGTCTGAAAAAGACTGTTTAGAGTGGAGGTAGATTCCAATACCTTTCTGTACTGTATGGCCTCATATAGAATCATAGAATCAACTAGTTTGGAAAAGACCTTTAAGATCATCAAGTCCAACCTTTTACCCCAGGACTGCATATGACAGTGTCTGTGCCATCACTTGCTATCTTCATATCCTCACATATTGACCAATGGCTTACAGTGGCTGATTTGTTCTTAATTTACGTGTTTCTATGCCGGTTAAAGCAGAGCCCTGATGTCAGTGGTCCAAGTCTGTTTTTACTGGTACAGTGGTGGATGCATCCACCTGTCAAGGATATGCAGCAATTAGCGCATGTATCATTTTCTAATGGGATTGAAGACTGTTGTGAAAGCTTTTACCCAAAATAACATGCTACAAATGGATTCAGAGGCAACACTGGATCTGAGGTTGATACCAGGGGAGGCAGCAATTCCCACGGGCAGGGACACCTCCCACTAGATCAGGTTGCTCCAAGCCCCTGTGTCCAACCTGGCCTTGAACACTGCCAGGGATGGGGCAGCCACAGCTTCTCTGGGCACCCTGTGCCAGCGCCTCAGCACCCTCACAGGGAAGAGCTTCTGCCTTAGATCTAACCTGAACTTGCCCTGGTTCAGTTTGAACCCATCACCCCTTGTCCTATCACTAAGTAGGAGCACATAGGTTTCTGTGTCATCCCAAATCCTCTGAGAGTAAAGCCAGTGTTTGGCCCACAGGGAGTGCAGGCTTGCACAAACGGATTTGTATGGCAGGAGTTGGCTGAGATATATGAGAAGTGTTTGAGGCTCATTGGCTGTAAAATGGGAATATCTTATTTCTCTGATCCATTTCCGACCCAAGCAGCGTAGCTGTTGTAGTAGAAGCAGGACTAAATAGGCTTAATGCAGATAGCACTTTTCAAGACGTGCAACTGTCGTCATTGTATACAGCCATTTATAAGTCTTGCTGTATATTTTACTGAACCAATCTGCAAAATCCTTGGCTACAGGCTGTTTCCAGGCTCAGATGTGCTGCTTCTCTAGTGGATTTGGAAAAGGATTGCATGCTTTGTCACAGTGCCTTATTCGACCCTTTGATCTCGCTCAGTTCTTCATGTGTAAAGATTTTGAGAGGATTGGTTCCCTTTTCTCTTCCACACAAGTATTTAATCTAAAATATTTAATTTGAGCAAATTGCAGATGTGAAAACAGAGCTTTAAGGCAAATGTTTAATGCCTCAGAAGGCAAAATGGGTCAACTTGAGTCAAAAACACAGGCTTTAGAGTCAAGATATCTGATTTCCTTCCTCAACATGCAAGATTTCCAAAGTCACTGGAAGAGTTTTGCTGCCTCAGTTTTTCACCTGTAAAATGGATTTAAAGGATATTTGACCATTTCTTTTATTTACTTGTTGAGATGTTAATCATCTACCTTTCAAAGACCTTAATTGCTTTAGGATAATGGCATTATTGTCAATGAGTTAGTAAATTTTAAATAACTGTGATATCAGGTATATACTTACTGATCGTAAAGAATAGTAATAATCCATGTACAAATGAAGCATGAAATAGGATATATGTAAAACAGTTTTATTAGCTGCTTCACCTACTATAGAATTACGGCACTTTGTACCTTAAAGAGTTAATCTGTCACAAAATTAGGAGTTGAATCATCGACTTTATCGCAGTATTTGGTAGTTAGTTCCAATCTGAAAAATACTTCTGTTACTATTTGTGAAAGAAGTTCTTGTTTTTAAGTCTGTTTCTAGACTTTCTCTGGAAAATCTCTTTTCACTACCTGTGATTTTATTTGAGTAAATAATAACTCAGTAAATAATCCCATTGTTGCAGCTTGCGGAGTATGTAATATTAGCATCTCAGGTTGTCTTATTTAACCAATATTTTAGATGGGTTAAATGTATAAATCCCAAATATTTTAAAGCAGTAGCACTGACCTGTCATTATTCAGAGTATGATTCAAATGTGAGTGTAAGTCCTTGTATTATTTTCCTATGTAAGTAGATAACTCTTAATGCTTTATATTCGTACAACCTCTTGCCTTTGGGAACTGGGAGAGAAGAAAGATTCCCCCCCCCCCCCCCCCCCCCATCTTGAAACTCAAATAATTCTTTTTTTCCCTGATTTTTTTCTGTTTTTCCTCCTTCCCTGGTGTTCCTGGCCCTGGGGTCTCCTGTTCAAAACTGAAGTTCTGAAGGAAATGAGGAGTAGTTTTTTTAATGAAAGCTCATCATAACTAAAAGAATAGTTAGAATCATAGAATCACAGAATCATGATATGATAGAATATGATTCTATCACAGCTAAAAGAATAGTTGAGGGTAAACACCCTTGAGTAGCCAGTGTATATATTTTTATTTCATATCTGGAAGAGATAATTGTTTTTATCATTCCACTTTCCATTACACAAGAACCAGATTTAATGTATCCATCTGACTCCATACCGACAAATCCATCTTCTTGGAGACTAATCTATGTCTCAATTATATGATTCTTTTAATGTTTTTTCGAGGTCCAAAACAATTTTTAACTTATTTTGGTTGAAAATATATTTGCTCTATCCATAGCACCATCCTTAATAATGGTCATTCAATTATTTTCCTGTAGGAATGTAGGTAATAGAAGTTTCTTTTGCAGCTGCACTGCTTTTGTAACAGATCAAACACAGAACTGCACAGGCTATGTGATAATATCATTATATGTAATAGACTTTTTCATATCTCTGGGTCTGCTGGACAAGGACTAGTGATTTGCTGTAGTCTGACCTCCTGAAAGAAGGTCAGTACATTAATGGAGCAGCACATCCACCGATGCGCTCCCTTCTGCCTGCCTACCCCAGCATTCTCCAAACTTGTCTTGATGTTTTCTGAAAGAAAAGGAAGATTTGAGAAAAAATAATGGCAAGAAAAAAGGACCAGGGCAGCGTGAGAGTTACCTACAGCCCTTTGGCAAAAGTGCTGTTATGTGCAAAGAGAAAGAACGTTTTCATTTGTTCTTTAAGGCGTCCCCCTTAGATGCACGGAAGGATGGATATAGCAGCAGCCAGCAGTTGACAGAACAACCAGCCTGCTCGGCTAGAAATTCTAATAGTTGGGATTGCTTCCCCAAAATGCCGTCAAGTTCCTCTTCTTTATGAGAGGGGTTTAATTCTATGAGAAGAGAACTACATTCTCTTTGGTGAGAGGTGAGAGTAAGTGATGTCTCAGCTTCTGTTGGCCCCGTCTCTCCCTGTGGTCACCACACACAGGAGGGATGCCTGAGTAAATATGCCTCCTGTTATCATAATGGGACCTTGTCTGCCACTGTCAGGTGAAACTACAAGTATTTGTATGCAGCAGGTCTGCATTAAATCCCTTTATTCACTTAGGGCCTAAGCAGCACAGTAGGAAAAATGTTAGAATTTTATTTCCTTATTCTTGAAAACTTGCCTCTGTGGATTTGCCTGAACCAAACATGAAAAGCTGTGGTTGCAATACCTCATGCAAGTAAGGCAGGAAGAGTCCATCAGTCAAGTAACATCCATCCAGAGCAGCGTTCAGTATCTAAAGAGGTCCTACAAGGATGCTGCAGAGGGACTCCTCATCAGGGACTGTAGCGATAGGACAAGGAGTGATGGGTTCCAACTGAAACAGGGGAAGTTCAGGTTGGATCTAAGGCAGAAGTTGTTCCCTGTGAGGGTGCTGAGGCGCTGGCACAGGGTGCCCAGAGAAGCTGTGGCTGCCCCATCCCTGGCAGTGTTCAAGACCAGGTTGGATGGGGCTTGGAGCAACCTGGTCTGGTGGAAGGTGTCCCTGCCCATGGCAGGGGGTTGGAACTGGATGATCTTAAGGTCCCTTCCAACACAAACCATCCCGTGATTCTATGATCCTTTGGCTGCCATATTTTCATCCCAGTTTAAAGGGAACTAGAGAATTCTTGGTGTGCATTTCTGCTCTTAGTGAAGTAGGGGCTCTTCTCAGATGAGCATTGCGGATGTCCCTGAGAAGGGCAGTGATGTTTGCGCTCCACTCACTGCCCACAGTTGGAAGCCAGCTCTAAGGGACTCGGAAGACCCACTGCACACTGTCATCACCGTGTACATGAGCAGGTAGCTTTGCAGCTCCTCCTGGTTTCACCCTTTCTGTTCATACAGTGTTTCTTCTAGTTCATTCCGTTTTCTTGATTGCTGTTGATCTAACTTACCGATACCACATCTTATCTTACCGCAGCTGGGTGGCCCTGTAAGGATACCCCCTGCCGCATGCAGGTGAGAATAACTTGCCCTGGACAAGACAGGCAGATTGCTTGGCTTTGAAGCTTTCTGTTTGTTAGAGAAGCGAATCCTCCTCTGGACAGCAGATCAGTTTTACTCAAGAGCTCTGAGCAGTACTGGGTTTAGAATCATAGAACCATAGAACAGTTTGGGCTGGAAGGGACCTTCAATGCTTATCTGGTGTCCAAACCCCCTGCAATGAGCAGGGACATCTTAAAGTAGATCAGGTTGGCCAGAACCACATCCAGCCTGGCCTGGAATGTCTCCAGGGATGGGGCGTCCACCACAGCTGTATTTCTCTGACAGCCTGGCTAATCTGTGCCTGCAGGACTGTGTGTGGTGTATTATTGTAATACAAGTATTAACAAAAAAGGGGGGGGGGAGGGGGGAGGGTTGTATTTTTCATTATTCAAATAGCTGAAAATCCCCACAAACAGTACATCTGTGAGTGTGCCCAGATGTGGAGCCCCCGGTAGTGAGGCCAGCTGGGATTAAAGTCTCATTTGTATAATTTGTAAAGGCTTTGGAATTTTTTCCGACTGTTTTCATCCATAATCTGGAATTTAGCTTTTGTCCGGCTGCTGGACAGCTTGCACAATAAAGCCTCCAACTAAAGATATTTCCTGTGCAACAGAGAAAACCCCACCACTTGACATGCAGTGACAAGGAAGTGGTTTGAGAAAATAAGAAGGGAAAAAAAAATCATGCCCTGCATGTTTTAAAGGCTTCATCAAAGAGAGCCCCACAGAGAAGTAACACAGCGTACAGAAGGCTCATTTTCTGCAAAAGCATCAATAGAATGGTAAGGAACTTCAGAGCTCAGGATGCTCACTTGCACACAGCTGTAGAGAGCACTGTTGCACAGCATCAGATCCCCTTGCTCAGTCCTTATTTGCCCTTGGTCCATGCTCAAAAGAGCACGTGGGGCGTGCTGGTTGCCTGAGCCCGCCTTCTGGGGCTGGCTAGCTATTCCCCATTGCCCCATTTTCCACTGTAATTCGGGGAAATCTCCTTGCTTGAACTGCTGGATGAACATGTGAAGCACGTCTGGGTAGGTTTATTATCTGGAGAGTGCAGCATCACTCCCTCTCACTCCTGCTTCCTACCCCAGTGGGTGGATGGGTGGCAAGGAAATATGTTCCTTACGCCTCCCATCTAGGGAGTGCCTGGAACTTGGATTTGGAGGTGTCTTGCTCCTTCTGGATAACATGGCACTGAATGAACAACGTGTTTCTTAAGCTGTTCTGTGGCTGTGGAATCGCAAAGCTAAAGGGACGTGTTGTCTCAGAACGGGGTGGTGAAGCCTGTGTGCACAGCTCAGAGAAGAAAACCTCCTTCAGAAGTTGGGTTTGCAGGGTGAGCTAACCACGACGAAAGAGGAACTGAAATCGCATCTCTTTGCTCCCCAGCAAAGTTTTAAGGTTTTGGACTTCTTTTGAATCCTTTTTCTTCTCCCTTTCTTTTTTAAATAATCTTGAAATGAGCCCAGCTTTCTCTCTGGCTGTACATGGTGATGAATCTGCTCATCCTTGCTGGCGTTTCACAGCTCTTTGTTCGCAGCTTTCTCCCAAGAGAAGAACAGAAACAGACCTGAAAGCAGAAGATTGTTGTCTTTTTGGTGTTCTGGAGCTTTGTGTTAAAAGCCCTGCATATTTTTCTAATCAGCATTACAGAATTAATTTGCATGGTTTATCCTTGGGTATCTTTGTCTGATGGAGCAGAGTTTGTATCTCTCTTGTGATATTTTTTATGCTTCATGGACCTTTTTTGTTGCTCAGCTGTTTTTCAAGAATCTGTGGATTAAAAATGAAGTTTGCAGAAAGCAAAGCCTTCACTTAGGTAATTAGAACAGCTAATCAAAGTGGCTTGATGTTCTGTTGGTTCGTTTGGTATCTTCCGGCATCATGGGAAGCATTTCTCATGTGGGTGAAGGGTGCGTTTGTTCGTAGCCATTTATGTTCAGTTGGATTTTGACTGTAAATACTTGTGTTTCGTTAACATGAACACAAAGTTCAGTGACCAAACGCTCCTGAGAGCATTCTGGTGTTGCTGTCTGCGTTCTGAAGTTGATTTACACAAGGTTTCTGTATGAATTTTCCTTCCCTTTGGCAAGTAGGTGCAAAGGATACATCGGTAGTAATAGCACAGCAGGAAATGAATGCCTCTCCAATGAGAATTTATGAGTATCTCTTGCTATTGTTGTTTCTCAAGAAAAGCAGCAGAATGTGCTCATTTTGAGGTACTGTCAGTGTGGGTTTTTGTTCCTTTTGTCTGTCTTCTATCAGAAATAGGAAGCAAAAATTACATTGATGTGTGGTAGCAAGTAGAAACAAATATGACAGTAAATGACAACTTATCTGTGTTCAGTGTAGCTGTAATAATTTGCTTTGATTCCTGTTTATTTGTGTTTTGCTTCAGCATGTTGGTGCGTGTCAGTGCCATAAATTCACTAATGATGCAATGTCAATCAATTTTTCGGATTTGCCTGAAAACCGATTTAGTGCCAAATGATCAGGATATAGGATTTCTTTTCTTTGAAGAATACTGAGACACTGAAAATGTATTTTACTGCAAATTAAAATAGAGGGGAAAAAAAAAGATTTTACATTAAATGAAAAGGGAAGAGGGATTCAGGAAGGGGGAAAAGGATTCAGATAAAGCAAAATATTTCTATTACTTTAAGGGAGAAAGATTTGTTTCAGTAGAAATACTGTTATTTATATATTTATGATTTTTATGTCATAACATAAATCCTCCAGGTCATATACAAATGTCATGAATGTATCCCGTAATCTAAAATATCCTCATAAAAAGCACTTGGCAGTGAGCATGTGGAATGTTCCATTTTGGCAATACTGGAGTGTTGCAGCTTTTAGAGAGGCGTTTGGATGTGGATTTGTTTTGATTTGGTTTCAAATACTCAATGGCTGCTTATTACTTACTTTTCACCTGGACTGACAGGTCCTGTTCATCAGCTGTGAAAGATTTTAATGAAAGGCTTAAGAGGAAAATGCAGCGTGGTGGGGAAGTGATTGCCAGCCATTGAATGCAAAACCTAGAAGGGCTGAGGAAAGAAGTTCTTGGGCCCCATTACACCATTGGCGATGAGGACCACAGACTACTTTTGGCCACTGAACGATCCACAGTGGTAGCAATAACATCTGGGGCTTGTTACACACCAACCTAGAAATGAAAGCAGGAGTAAAATGAAGAGAGATGCGCATTTTGTGCACGTTGTGCAACGTTTTAGCCATTTACCAATGGCTAGGGAGGAGGTACACTTTAAACCTCATTTCTGAAAGTGGCATCCATGCAATTGTCAGTTTAAAGAAAAGGTGGAGTGAAAATACCTTGGTCTTAGTTCAATGGGAACTTTCTTTTTAAAGAGTTGGAGGTTTCTACACTGTGAGTCTCAGGAGGACTTTGGCAGGCTGCCCAAGGAAGTGGTGGATACCCCATCCCTGGCAGTGTTCAAGGCCAGGTTGGACACAGGGGCTTGGAGCAACCTGCTCTAGTGGAAGGTGTTCCTGCCCATGGCAGGGGGTTGGAACTGGATGAGCTTTAAGGTCCCTTCCAACCCAAACCAGTCTGGGATTCTATGATTTGTGACTCACAGCACTGCATAGCCCAGATTCAATATCAGTATGACATACCTGGTGCTCTCAATGGGACCTCATTCATAGGGACTGCACTGCGCTAAGCCATATCCTGACAGTTACATTTAGTCTTCTTGAAGGAGTACTGGTAAAGTCTTGAACTACCAGTTCTGGGATTTGTATTTAAATAACAATATAGAACACTTGGGTCTTTTTTTCCTTGTCCCAGGGCAAAAAACAGTGAGAATGATCTGTGATGAAACAGAAAAAAAGAAGGAAGAAAAGAGCAAACATCTTTAACTGTCTTGTTTAAGTAGAAACGCGGAGGATTCGGCTTAAATGTTAAGAAAACCTTTCAGCGTTAGGATAGGAAAACACCAGAGTGGATGGCTGGGGAGCTTTGCAGCATTGGCAGTCATGAAAAACAGCCTAGCTGTATGTCTGCTGGGAGTGATCTTGCTATTGCTCATCATGTGTGGAGACAAGGGAACACCTAGGTGATCCCATTTCTTTCACAGCCTAAGGCTCTGCCAAAGTGGCTTGAAAGCAGCAGTAGATTGTACTGCAAGCTCTCTGCAAGCTCCCCTGCAATGCAGCCTTCTGAACTTTTAGGTTCAGAAGTCAGTTCGGAATAAATAAGCATCAGTGAGCTGATGCTCACATTACAAAGCAAAAATGGAGAAAGAATATTCACTAATGGCTCTAAGACATGGCAAACATCCTTATAAACATGTTGTTGTGGCAAAAGTTTATTAGCTTTTGCCGAGATACTGTCAGGAGCTGTCTTGGATATGGCTTCTCACATCTTTTACTGCTGGTAGGTGCCTGAAGAGAGGTCCTGCCCCTTATTAAGTCGTTGCTTTAACTGCTGTTAACTCTCCACAGTTGTGATTTCACCCCTGGTGTTTATAGTCAACTAAATTGCAGTGGAGCACGGGTTTAAAAACCCTCTCCTTTATAAAAAATTACTTTTATAACTGCTGCAAAAATCTTTATTTTCACTTCAGTTACCCTAAAACACAACATGTTTCCTGGAGGCAGCAGGTCAGATTAATATGCCAGATATGCATCTATTTGTGAACCATGGGTTCCTGACATTCAGCCTCACAGGGAAGATACAGGGCAAAATAGCTCAGTTAAATGCTGACATGTTGTGCTCTTACATGTGTTCTCCTACTGGAGGATCAGACTGTAATTACACTTATACCAGTATTGTTTCAGTGTTTTCCTCAACTGCTGCAGGATGCTTATCTTCTGGGGAACAGACCTGAAAATGGTCCTTACCAAGCTCACCCTCACAGCCTTCACTCACAATCCAGAATGATGGCTTTTGCCCAAGTTAGACCAGAAGATGTTTTTAGCCTGACTCTTTTCAAATGAGAAGATTAACTCAGGATGAGGTGCAAAAACCACTGAACCTGACCTACCTCCAGCCTTATCCTTTGCAGAAGTCTTAAAAGGGACCTTTATTGTCTTGTTGCAATAAGACTCTGTGAAAGGAACTTCTTTAATTCTGAGGAAATGTAATTGGAAGACTAAAATTCAGAGAAGAGCCAAATAGCTTCATAGGAAAAGTTAAGGATGCAGATGACTGCCAGAAAGGAAGGAGGATGTGGTGATGGAGCTGTGTGCACATGGTGCTGGGTAAGTGAAAATTTATTGTTAGATGGCAACATGGGTGGGTATAAGTTCAAACTTAAACAGGGGAAGTTTAGGTTAGCTATAAGGAAGAAGTTCTTTCCTGTGAGGGTGGTGAGGCGCTGGAGTGGGTTGCCCAAGGAAGTTGTGAATGCTCCATCCCTGGCAGTTTTCAAGGCCAGGTTGGATGGAGTCTTGGGTGATGTGGTTTAGTGCGAGGTGTCCCTGCCCATGGCAGGGGGGATGGAACTAGATGATCTTAAGGTCCTTTCCAACCCTAACTATTCTATGATTCTATGATTCTAAGTGGCAAAAGTATATAAATGTGAACTGAAGGTGGTATAGAATCATAGAAAGGACTTTAAGATCATCCAGTTCCAACCCCCTGCCATGGGCAGGGACACCTCACACTAGACCATGTCACCCAAGGCCCCATCCAACCTGGCCTTGGACACTGCCAGGGATGGGGCAGCCACAGCTTCTCTGGGCACCCTGTGCCAGTGTCTCAGCATCCTCACAGGGAAGAATTTCTGCCTTAGATCCAACCTTAACTTCCCCTGTTTCAGTTTGAACACGTTACCCCTTGTCCTATCACTACAGTGATACACCTCACATACTGGTGGTCCCCGACATAAGAAGGACACGGAGCTGTTGGAGCAAGTCCAGAGGAGGCCACGAGGATGATCAGGGGCTGGAACACCTCCTGTATGAAGACAGGCTGAGAACATTGGGGCTGTTGAGCCTGGAGAAGAGAAGCTGCGTGGAGACCTCAGAGCAGCTTCCAGGGTCTGAAGGGGGCTACAAGGATGCTGGAGAGGGACTCTTCATCAGGGACTGTAGCGATAGGACAAGGGGTGATGGGTTCAAACTGAACCAGGGGAAGTTCAGGTTGGATCTAAGGCAAAAGTTCTTCCCTGTGAGGGTGCTGAGGCGCTGGCACAGGGTGCCCAGAGAAGCGTTCAAGTGTTCAAGGCCAGGTTGGACAGAGCCTTGGGCGACATGGTCCAGTGTGAGGTGTCCCTGCCCATGGCAGGGGGTTGGAACTGGATGATGTGAAGGTCCTTTCCAACCCAAACCATTCTATGATTCCTGTTGTTTGGCACATACTGCAATGAGCAATCCTTCCCATCTCCCATTGCAAAGTCACTGAGGTTTGTTTTGAAGGGCCTAGGTATATATTTTCATTCAAAATGTATACCTAGGTTTTCTGTATCAAGCCTGTTCAGGCTCCCTCCCACATCTAATTTCTTGACTGCTGATTTCAAAAGTAAAGGAGACAGAGGAAGCAAATAGGAGTGTTGCACATACAGTTGTCTTCCATAAACAACAACCAAAAATCTTTATTTTCCCTCTGTGCTTTCCCTCTTAATTTGTTATTTCTCATACCTGGCTCCATGTTGGAATTTAAAAGCCCAAACTGGGGCAGTGAATTTCTCAGTGAATGATCGAGAGGATGCATGATTTTAGGAAATGCCTTACATAGCACCATCCTGTTGGTTGAGCTCTGAATAATTAACAGTGCAATTATCAGGCCAGGTTCATTTCTGCTGGTGCAAGAAAGTCGTGATTTCACTGTGAGGGACAGGGACGGCTTCTTTGTTCTGCTTGTGGCTGAACTTTCTCAATTTATATATGTGTATATATATAAAGTCTGGTTTTCAGGAAACTGAGCCTTGGTAGGATATGCACATCTGCGGTGTTTGTGTGCAATAGTAATGATTCATCCTGAAGGGAATGAAGGTGAAGTTGCATTCTTGAGCTGGAATTACATTTGATTTCACTGGGACTGGAAGGATATGAAATACTTTAATTCAACAATTTACAACAAGCATTATGTTACAAGCTCTAAAGCATTAGCCCAAGGGAAAAGGCAAATACTGCTACTGGCAGAGAAAAAGTATTTCAGGATGCTGAGTTTGAAGCAATTTTACTCTGAAACTAGTAAATAAGAAGTGATAGGCTAAATCTTACCTGTATCTCTGGGCACCAGGCTGAGGCCTCTTCTCTCCATTGGGAAATGAAATAAGAGCCTTGAGCCTTACAGCGTGTGTGAGGCCAGGACAGGGAGAGAGCCTATACTGGGGTCCTGTGGCAATGCCTGAGACAGCATAAACATGGATTAGCTGGAGTTTCCCAACCACTGATGCAGAACATGGCACCGGTGCAGCAAGAGGGTGATGGAGGGGATTTAAGGGTGTCATCCTACAGCACTCATCACCTACCTGGGGGGGAACATCATTGTTAACTGCAGCATGCCTCTGCCTCCAGCCCAGCAGTGTGGCGAAGCAGGTCTGCTTTGGAGGGGTCCTGGCCACCAGTGTCCCAGCTCTGCCATAGCTCAGCAGTTATGCCTCTTCTCCTGGCTCCCAACCCCTCCATCTCCTCACTCACAGCTGAGCCCCCCGGGAAGTTCAAGGGGCCTTGAGAGTGCTTTGAAGGAGTGAAAACTAAAGCATTGATGTTGCTTTTTCACTGAAAATTCGCACTTGTAATACTTTGTTCAGTTTGATGTGATTATGTGTTGTGTTTTGGAGTCCCCCACACAGCAACAGTTCTGATCTGTGGGTGGGTAGTCCTGTATTTCAGAAGCGAGGTTGTTTGGCTTTTTAAATTGTCATTACTTAATCTAGAAGAATTGTCACATCCACAAAAGTAAAAAGGTGCAAGAATTGTAAAGCACCTCCAGTCCTGCATGAGCCTGCTCAACGTTGACCTCAAGTGGCCTGAGGCTGGATGTTACACCAGGGCATAGGCTGCAGGGGGGGTTCTCCCCAGAGCGCAGCAGAGGTGGGAGAATCCCCTCCCTCGGCCTGCTGCTCACGCTCTGGGGGTGCAGCCCAGCAGTAATACTCATTCAGGTTTTATTGTTGTTAATCCAAAAGTGTTTGCCTACCTTTCACACTTTGGAGTAAGGCAGAATCATAAAATCACAGTATTCTGCTCTGCCAAAAGCACATCAAAGTGCAACTCAGCTCCATTGCAATGTGATATAACATAAATAATGTCCTTAGAGGTTAAGACTAATTAGCAATAAAGACATAGCAGTCTTTATGGCACAGAAAAAGAAGTGGCTACAACCATTTCTGCTTCTTCAAAATGCGTACAGCTTTAAGTGTGAACTCTCATTTCACGGAGAGAACTTGCACACTGTTAGAGGCTGAAAAGCTTTAGAGGGGGCATTGTAATCTGCTGTAAAATGTGTGCAGGACCAAAGCACAGATTTGGAGTTGTTGGTAGCTCTCCAATACGTAGGAGAGAAGCATGAGATGATTCGATTACTCACAAAGTGTTAATCCTGCAGCAGTGAGGAAATTAAAACAAAAATACCAATCCTTGTGTTTACACCAGATTAACTAGTACAAAGAGGCAAATCTCTTCTTTCATTGTTGCTTTGAGGTGTGTAATCTCTTTTCCTTTTGACTCTTCCAAAGTTCTCGTATGGAAAATATCATTACAGATACAAAGCCTGACTCTAAAATTGTGTTATTGCAAAGCACTCTCCTCCCATTGAGAAGTCAGTGCTGTTTGTTTTCTGTTTTTACAGAAACAGTACTGATCAGACCCAAAAGAAACCATGGTATCATGGGGAAACAGCCTTGCAGTGGGTCCCATGTCTTGTTTTTCCCAAGTTGCCAGGTCAGCATTCATAACGGACTCTCTTAACTCATACAGTGTGTGCAATGAGATAGGTGACTTTTTGGTAGTGTTGCCTGGGAATGGTGCAGGTTCTGTCTACCTATTGCCACGTGAAAAAGGATGCAGAGCTTGGCAGTATCTCATGGCTTTATAAAAGCATAGGAGCTCTGGGGACAAATCCATTAGGATGAATTATTGACATCAATGATGCTAAATGTTGAAAGGAAGAAACTGAACTGCAGTTATGAGTCCTTCCCTCCAAACTAGGTTTTCCACCTGCTGTTCTTTGCTCATTCTGCTTTGAGGTCCTTTAATTAGGCTTTGTCTACTCTTTTGGTTTCCGCAAATAGAAGCAGGGATATATTCCTATGAAAATGTTATTTTTTGCACTGCATTCATGGGCTCATGTTCTGCCATTATCTGTAAATCTGGGTAAATAAAGGCTATTTTTAAAACCTTCCTGTGCTGTTCCAAGGCTTGTTTGTGTTTTTCAAAAGGCTGTAGTGTTGCCATTATAGTGCAAAAGGGGAGAGCACCTCTTCTGATAGTAGCAAAACCAAATAAAACCATGACTAATGTGAAGCAGATATTTGCTCATGACTTACCTCTTTTTTCCTCTTGCCTCAGTATACCAGATACTTGAAAAGTATAAACAGTAAAGAAGTATTCAAAAATGTATATGTTTATGCTTTCAGGCCTAAAAGATCCCTTTTCGTGTAGAAGGATGGTAACCGTTTCTGTTTATTTGTTGTAGAATCATTCCAAATATGTAGTTTATTTTTCTGTTTTAGGCTCCTAAGGGCCCAGTCTCTGGATTGGTACTATAATAATGTTAAAAGCCGCTTTAAGTGTTTTGGAAGTGCCAAAGTCCTGAAGAACTTATACAAGAAGCACAGACTGGAGAGCGGAGGTTGTCCTGATGTAATAGGTAAGATTTCTTACTATAGAATCATAGAATCCCAGACTGGTTTGGGTTGGAAAGGACCTTAAGATCATCCAGTTCCAACTCCCTGCCATGGGGGGCACCTCACACTAGAGCAGGTTGCTCCAAGCCCGTGTCCAACCTGGCCTTGAACACTGCCAGGGATGGGGCAGCCACAGCTTCTCTGGGCACCCTGTGCCAGCGCCTCAGCACCCTCACAGGGAAGAACTTCTGCCTTAGATCTCATCTCAGTCACCTCTCTGTCAGTTTAAAGCCGTTCCCCCTCAGCTTGTTTGCTTTAACACACAAGCTGAGACAGTGGAAAATCTGAGATAATTTCAGAAGAGATTTTTTTAAGGTTTTTTTTTTCCTTTTTTTTTATCAAAGAAATAGTGAAGAGAAGAAAGAGGTGAAGTGTCTGGAGATCTGTTTATGAAGTCAAAGAATGTTTAATCATAATCATGCTACTGATACAGAAAAACTGTTGTCTTCAGCCTGTAAAGTAAATTGCAGTTTATATTCTAGCCCATGTTCCAAAATTTATCACAGTTCTGAGTAGTCCATGAATGAGAAAATAATTTTGCATCCAACATTTGGCCTTAGAGCACATTTCCATGGGGTTTGAAGCAAAATTTGGTTAAATGGGATACATTCAGTATCCAAGTTGACCAAAACTGAAGATTGTCCTGAGTTTTGCATGCTTAAGAGTCTGAAACTGGCCACATCCTATTTTTGTACTGATGTTTGTAAATGGTTAAAAGATGCTGATTAAGTATCAGTGTCACCCTTTTAAATGAAGAGACACAATTCTCCCTTAACTATGATGTTACAATGCCTTGCCCATAAAAGTAATTGGAGATATGAAATGGGCTAGAACAAGTGGCGTTTGGCTTCTAGGGCGAAACCACCCATGCATTCAATTCTGATTTGTTAGTCTTTTTGCTTTCTCTGTATCAAATCCATTTTTCTAGAGAAGATTCCTTAACAGTTGAGAACAAGTATGTCTGAAGGCAGGAAAATCCATGTCAGTGAGGGCACTCGTGGCACATGGAATTAAAAACCGTGAGGATGGATCCTTCAGAACATTAATATCATGTGTTGCCTGTACTTAAGCTATAGAGTCACTAAGTTTGTCCTGGAATGGAAGTGTGAACAATGCAATGTTCAGTTGCAGTGGCACGTGCACCCTCTGTGAGACCTTTTTAAGAAAGGCCTTTGAGTCTAAATGTCATTGCAAACTTTCTTCTACTCTCCGTGTGAGGGTTAGGTAAACCTTTTGTTCCCTTTGAAGATAAATACTAGTATATGTGTCTAGGGATTGGCTTATTTATACAGCGTTGCCCTTTAAAATGTAGAATCTATTTCAACCCCAAATGTCATATTAAAGGCAAACTCCCTGTACTTCTACCATGTAAGTTTTATACCTAGTAGCTTCTTCCTCTCTCTTTTTTACTGTACAAATAGTTTTCTCCATCCAAAATGAGAGGTCTTTCATATAAAAGCAGTCATGTTGTGTACAAAAGCTGCTGCAGTCACGGTTTATACAAGAAGTTGGAGGAATTTTCTGGCTATCCCTCTTTGTGTGGAGAGCCACTGTATCTTGAGTGAATATTCTAACCTAATTCTATTCTAATTCTATATAATTCTGTTCTAATTCTATATTCTATTCTAATTCTAATGCCTCAGCTGTAAATGGATATTTCTTATAGTAATGCACAGTACTGTCTTTTTTTTGAGCAGAAGGAGGGTTTTTTGAAGGCAGCTTTGAAAATGAAGGAAGCATTTGTGGCAGTGACTCTACATTCTACCGGCAGACAGAAGGTATGCTGCTCAAAATCTTTCGACTCAAACATTCAGCCCCATACTAAAAATCCTTTGTGTAACAAGCTGGGATATCTCGCTTTGGTGTTACAACCCATACACGCTTATGCTAGTTTGATTTTCTTAATGTCCAGGTTTTGTTACTTCTCTCCTATTTCCTTTCCTATGCTCATGTATTTTCATATATTCTGTTGGTGTTTATAGGAAGTTTACAAATTTTCTTCCTGTGATTCCCTCTGAACTATTTTGCTGGATTGTAAAATAAAGAACATAAAAATCCTGTGGGTTTTTTGTATTTCATATTGACATTTCAGAAGTAACATAGAGATTGAGACCAATTTCTCTGCCTTCCGGTGTTAATTTTCCCGTGCAGAATTATGGATTGAGGAAATTAACTTTGTCATGAACGACCTAAGATTTGAACTTATGTCCAGAATATGAGTCTGAATTTTGGAGCTCGTCATGCAAAATGTGGATATGTAAAGAGCATGGTGTTTTTATCTGATTCTTCACCTAGGACACAGCATGATGGATACCCTTGCTGTGGCCTTACGTGTTGCAGAAGAAGCAGTGGAAGAAGCTATTTCTAAGGCAGAGACCTACAGTGACAGCCTGGTAACATTTACAGAAAATGAAATGTAGTAATTTAAATAGAAAAATTATGTTTCTTTTCATTTTCATTCATACAAAAACAAATAGATACAAAAGAAAACACAAAGAAGTAGTGATTATCTCATGCCATATCTAAAGAGTTGGGTGTGAGTTTTGTGAACTTGTACCCAAGATGCATGTTGCAGTTCAGAGGTGACATGCAATTTAAGAACCTGTAATTTTTTTCCACAGTGCCAGTAGGGGCATTTTACCCATTTCCTGATCTGTACCATTTCTGTGGAAAGGCTGTTTTTCTGTGATTTTAGCAACAACAGATAACCATTTTCATGCAGGACAAGCAGAATGAGGCTTGTTACTTGCAGGAACACAAGGAGGACCTCATAGAAGAGCTGGCCACAACCATCGTGCAGAAGGTATGGCATGCATTTTTTCCCTAGCTTGTTTAATAGCCAAAACACAATCCTTTAGTCTGGTGAGCTTTAACTCTGCTGACAGCAAAAAGGAGGACACCAGTGTAGAAAGGAGAGTAAATGACAAGTTGCTACTTCAGCCATCATGGTATAGGCTTAATCAGTTACATCTGACAGAAATAAACTTAATCCAGTGCCTAAACTGTTGGCCTACACCCTCAGAGCTGAGAGGTACCACCTCCTCAGATCTCTGATATCTTTTCTTGGAAGAGCAGGCTCCTGCTCCATGGAATTTTACATCTGTACTTCACTTCCCAAGAGACACAGAGTTTTCCAGTGTAGAGAAGTGTGGCTCCTGACCATACCATCTACTGAACTCTGCATCTGCAACACATACAAAGAAAACATTGATCGTTAAAACAGAACTCTGGTAATGATGCTGTGAGAGACACCCAAAAAATCACAGAACCCTGTGTCTGATTTGTGTGGCTTTTTCTGGAAAGCTCCTTCTTCTCCCTGTGGAGCTTGCAGTTGGCACTGATGCAGCACAGAAATGGGGGGTAGTGGGAACAAATATCTCTTGAGTTTGTCTGGGCAGTTTGGAGCAAGGAGGGACAAGCATGAAGAAGGTGCCCCTGAGCCCCCGTCATCAGTAAAGTAACCACTCTGCTGCATTGGTCTCCCTCCATGTGAACTAAGCTAATTGCCACATCTGTGTATGGGATGTGGCATTTAACAATGGATGGGTCACACATCAGAAGATGAATTTGTTGTTTATTAGACTTTAAAGAAAAAACAGAAGAGCAGCAGCAGCTCAGTGGAAAGTGATCTGCCTTCTTTTTAGTAGGGAATGTTAGAAGCTTAATCCTGTTTATCAAGTCTTTGATAGTCCAGAGCCTATCTCAGCTAAGCTAGAATTGCTAGCACTTTTGTCAAAAGCTGCCTAACAAGATATTCTATGCCACGGAATCATGTTCTGTAGGTATTTTAAACTGGAGTCAGAAAAGTTGCGGAAATTAGGTGCAGCAGGATATATTCTGTCAGTGTAGAGAGACTTGTAGTCTGTATGATCTTCTCTCTCTTAAGGCAATGTAGATTTTCAAAAGCAAAAACAGTGCCTAGACACCCAAGACCTCTTCATTTTCAGCAGAAATCCATCAGTGTCATGGAAACCTTTGAAATCCTCCTCATATCTAGTGCTTTATGTTTCTTTGCAAAAATTCTTGTCTGAGAAAATACTTGACACTTAGATGCTGCTGATGTTTAAAGCGTTACTGTAGAACAGCTTTCCACCTTTATTTAATTCACCTCTGATGTTTCTACAGGCGTTGATCATGATTTATTGTATCAATGCTTATGTTCTGGCAAGCAGTATGACTTCAGATGAGAAGAAATGCATGCAAGCTGTCAGAATCATCTTTGCATGAACTGGAGTAAAAGCAAAGGGAAACTCAAATGTTGTTCTTAGGCGGTTTGCCTTGAGACGGGGTTAATGCAGTTTTTTCTCCATACGGCTCAGAGTATTTCCCAAGCACCCCTTTTTTTAATCCCTTCCCCTCTACCTTACAGATTATAAAGAAGCAGAAGAGCAAAGCTGAGCAGGCTGAAGCTGACTTTGAATGGCCACCATCCAGGAGCAGTGGCCTGGCGTCAGTTGCTGTCTCAGATCAGAGCATGCTGACTTTTCCAGGGAGCCGCAGGGGGTGCTACACATTATGGGTGAGTGACGTATTGATGCTTTCTGCTGCACAAGACTGCAAGATTAAACTCATGGCTAAGTACGCTTACTGTCTGCAGTGGTGCGTAGATACTTTGAATAAGAGACTCATAGAATGGTTTGGGTTGGAAAGGACCTTAGGATCATTCAGTTCCAACCCCCTCACACTAGAGCAGGTTGCTCCAAGCCCCTGTGTCCAACCTGGCCTTGAACACTGCCAGGGATGGGGCAGCCACAGCTTCTCTGGGCACCCTGTGCCAGTGCCTCAGCACCCTCACAGGGAAGAACTTCTGCCTTAGATCCAGCCTGAACTTCCCCTGTTTCAGTTTGAACCCATCACCCCTTGTCCTGTCACTACAGTCCCTGATGAAGAGTCCCTCTCTGACATCCTTGGGATCCTTGTGCTTGCAGAGAACAAGCATTAAACCTGTGTCCAGACATAGTGTGGCCCAGTTGCATTCTTTCCTAGCACAAAATGGGCCATGGAAGTACAGCACAGACATTGTGTTGTATTGGTGAGTGTGTTGGGGAGGACTATGTTTGTGATACGATCAATCTCACTGCTTGATTTGAACGCTAACAGCACTCAGTACCTTGGTGTTTCGTCCTTAAAACAGTTTTTATGCTCACTTAGCTTTTATTTGGATTTTTGCTGAGTGTTATATTTTTCTTTTGTACAATATTAGATTTCTGTAATATTTCTTTTTCTCGTTGGCCATCTTAAAGAAAACAGCCATCAACAACAAAAAAAATAAAATCAACAGCAGAGTGCTATTTATGTCTTGCACTAAAGAGTATTTCCCCTTTCTTTCACTTATTTCTCAGCACAATGCCTTTAGCTCCTGCTATAAAGCTGAAGAAAATCTGACAAGCTGCATTAGTAACGTTTTAAGAAGAACAGCAAGGGAAAAGAAGTGAAAATAAGCTATAGGCTTGGATAAGCTGTTTCACAGTAGGAGGGGGAGAACAGTCACAGATGAGCTCCAGTGCATTTTGATACAGTGGTTTAAGCTGCTGCTCCCAGTAACCACCTCTGCCCCACTGAGCAGAACCAGCAGAACCGAATGCGTGCCGTGCCGTAGTTTCCAGCTAAGTTTGCTAGCATACACTGCAGTGAAAATAGATTGATGCCAGAATCTAAGACTGTGGGCCAGAATGGCTGAGACACAGTCTCACATTCTTCTCCCCACCTATTTCCAGGTCGAAGGAGTAATGCCTTTAAGCTGCTGCTGTTAACCAAGTGCTCACAAGTCAGGGTGAGCGTGCTTTGCTCTGTAGCTTCTAGGCAATTTACTTGTGGAACTTAAGACCCAGAAGAGGGAGAGCTAATTTTCTGTGTGACTCAACTGAGTTTTCTTTATGCAGTGTAAGGACAGGACCCGGGGGAACATGCTGTTCAAATCCTCAGTTATTACACTAGAACCCTGTTGTTCTTCTGCATTTGGAGAGATAAGCTCGAGCTCAACACATTTGAACAGGTTGCCCAAAGAAGTGGCTGTCCCATCCCTGGCAGCGTTCGAGGCCAGGTTGGACACAGGGGCTTGGAGCAACCTGCACTAGTGGAAGGTGTCCCTGCCTGTGGCAGGGGGTTGGAACTGGATGGTCTTAAGGTCCCTTCAACCCAAACCACTCTGGGATTTCTAAATTCTGTTCTGAAGGAACAAGTTTGAGTCCCATTTTTTTGCCAGAGGGAGCTCATTGGTTTGAGAAATAGTCATTGTGGAGAATGCTGGAGTAGCAGAAATGTCACGCTAAGGTGAGAAAAGCTGCAACAAACAGCTTCAAAACTCCTGCAGCCATCAGTCAGTACTAGAGACCCAGATGTGTTGTACGGTACTTTCTAAGGATTTTTCTACCTCTTTACTGGGTCTGTCACCACATTTGTCACTGTTTGGTTCAGTTGTCATCCCATGGTGCATTAAGGAACAAGAATGAATTTGACCATTTGCCATGACACCTGGCAAACAGATTAGTACTTGAAGCAAGCAGAATCAGGGTAGATTAAATGAAAGGGAAGAAGAAACATGATGAAGAGAAAGATACGGAGGAAAGGAAGGTGAGGACAGCAGATCTTAAGGCAGGTAGGATTTCATCATTTGAAACTGGAAATCTATCTTAAATATTTTTGTCTTATGTGTAGAAGATAACACATGGTTTCTCTAGCACAGTAAAGCTAGCAACATATAGTTACTTATGGCAGTTTCATGCTTTAACACTTGCCTTTAGAAACCCATGTTTATTACTGCATTGCATTTTATTACAGTGGGAGCTGTAATAATCCCAGATATAACTGTGTGATTATACCTGCCAGGCAATTTTTCTTTTAAGCTCTGTGTGCAGCTCATCCATATCAGCCAGAAGCTTCCAGACTCCGGAAGCCCTGCATTACCTCCCTGCTCATCCAAAATCACTTGCTTTGAAATCATCGTTAAATAAGTTAAACTGCCTCTTAGTAGCACATAGTAAATGCTGCATGCAGGGAACTTGGGCTGTGTAAGCTGGGGACAGCACAGTGCCAGGGGACCAACTGCATGAGACCTGCTTGACTGGAGCAAAATCTGTTGATCTCCATATTAAGGAACACACACACACAATATGTATTACTGATTGTTTAACTGCGGTGCTGTGGTGTGTTAGTAGCTATAGATATTCTCTTTTCCTTTTTTTCCCCTCTTAGATTTCTTTGAGATCCCTTTGCCCATGCTAAAAACAGTGATACAAGACTGAATTTTTTATTTCCCTATCTCATAAAAAGAGATGGACAGCACCTTCTCTTTCTCATTACCAATAAGCAAAGGCTGTACAAAGTTTGGATAGGAGTTGCTTAGAGCAATGGGAGGATGCTTCTCTGCTCTCTCAGTCCATTTACCCCCATAGATCACTGCCAGTGAGAGCAAACAACCACTTGGCATATTGTATCCCATACAAACATTGATGGAGTGCAGGCATCCTGGTGTGTTCTAAGTGCTGTATTAGTGGTCTTTATTTTACAGCTGAAAGATTGCATATCTAAACAGCAGCTCATCCATATTTTATAGTACATAAACCAGCTAGGGATATAGGGAAAAGGAGGATTTCATTAAATACACATTACGATGCACCTCAGGGGAAGCAGAAATTTACTGGTTAAGCTCATTATAAGATCCACAGTGCACTGACAATGGTTTATTTGCTCCTGTTTCTGTTTTCCTTTGATTTGTTCTGAAGAGAAGGAAGGCTCCACATGCCTGAGGTCCAGCACTGCTTTGGAAACCCCTGGGAGCTCTGCAGGTTCTCTGTACCTTTGTAGGTTTGTCTGAAACCAGTCTTTGAAGAAAACCTTTTTGAGAAGGAATCCTGTCCTACAACACAGTGGCAGAGCTGTTTCACACGAGGGAGGCACAACACTGTAGGAAGTTGATACCAGCTGACATAGCTTCTTCCCTGTCAACAACTCTTTATCAGAAATATACTTATGTCTAATTAATAATGTGTCATGTCATAGGGAAGATGGAGCTTCTAGCTTTTATACATGAGCTGGGATCAGAAGGTTGTCACAGAGCCTGTTGCTGGGACCTACTTGCAATGAGGCAGGCATGCAATTATCCAGAAGCCCATCAGCTGGATCCTGATGTGTTATTTAATGTCTTATTTCCGTCCAGAAGCAGCCAACTGCGGCACTACCTTCTCTGCACAGAATGGGAAAGAACAGTGCACCCTGAGATGGAAAAGCACTTAGTAGTTTAGAGAATAATGGGTCATTTTTTATTAATATTTATTATGAGAAGATCAAACTCTATGTACTTTCCAGGTTACAGATCTTACTGTCATCTGCTGACTTTGCAGTTTTAACACTGTAGTCTCACTGCAAAAGTAATGTGGATTTCAGGTCAAGACAGTCCTGTCCATAGTAATGTGGCTGGTTTTCCTCCTTCCACTGCAGCAGAAGGATACAAGTGCTTTTCCAATTCTCACTCAGCAATTAGTGCCACACTTTAAGGCTTCATGTAGCTAAATAATCAGTGCGAGGCTAAATGTGACAGCATTATCTTTTTAAACTTGTTTGTGTGGTTTGAATTTGAGATGTATCTCTAGCAGAAGATTACTGGGTTTTTTAGTTTCATCATACTATTCATGCACTTGACAAGCATCCAAGAAGACAGTTTTGGATGCTGGGTACATGAGCAAGCCCATGCAGGCCTGAATTCAGCTGTATTGCGCTTACTGCCAGCAAACCAAGATAGGTTTTAAGACATGAAAGGGAGTAGAAGAGAGGACAGAGAAGGGCAGTCATTCTGTAATGTTCTTTTTCAAATTGTTTAGTTCATGAGTTGTTCTTTCCACTTTATTTTGTTTTATTTCATTTTGAAGATGCTATTGTAACGTATTGTTGGGTATTACAAAGCTTGAAGGTCTGACTTCAACTCTGGGATGCTCAGAGCTGGGCTGCCTGACAAATCTTACTTTCTTTATTTTTAGATGAAATCAGGGTGCATATTGTCACAGCGAGAAGCAAATAAACACAGAACACTTCAGGCTTCCTCTGTCAAGTGGGCGTTTGAGTAGGTGATACAGTGATTCTCTCTGATGGGCGAGTGCTCTGCTGAGCACAGCGTTGTAGATGAGGGTCAGCACAGGACATGAAAGGTTGTGCAGGGCACTGAGCAACCTAGAAATTAATGAGAAAAAAGAATAATCATGTTCAGAAAGAGCATTGTCTTGAAAAAAAAAAAAATAGTGAGTTTATGTGTGAGGTTCCAGTTAAACTTGAGACCAAAATGCCAGCTCCCCTCCTTCCATTCCCTTTTACACACATGCATTCTCCCAGTGGGGTACACTAGTAGTGACTTAGAATCGTGATGTCCTACAGCAGACCCAGGGATCAGGCCTTTGCAGTTGCTCATCTGTCCCATCTGTAAGTAATATGGTGATACTGTCATAACTGGATGCTGACTGAGCTCTCAGGATCTTCACATGAAAGGTGTTACACAACTGGGAAGCATCTCCCATGTTTGGGGTTTGGCAGGAGTTTTTTAAGAGATGTAATGGAATATTCCAGGTTAGGGAGCGGGGAAAAAGAATTGGCCATGGGGGAACATGAGAGGAACACTAACAGCTAAAGGAATAAGGGTACCTTGTAAAGGTACTACTTAGATTACAGTTGCATTGGTACATCTGTCCTCTACTCCTAAGCACCTAGTAACTGATTTACCACGAACTTCTGCAGACTTGTTCACATAAATCCATTACATTGATTGAACTATGCTATTATGCTCCTAGCACTTTCCTAAATGGTTAGCCCCGTAAGTGCAATAAAATGATGTTTATACTCATATTCTGGAACCAATATTTAAATATCCCTTATTATTGCAACCAAAGCAATAGCATTATCACATGTGGGGCCTGCTTATTATTTAGGGGAAGGAGGGAAGTCACTCAAACACTATGCATTATACTTCGATGTGGTGATGTGTAGAGCTGCTTGCATCCTCAGCAGCAATGAGTTTGTTGGGGAATAACTTCTCTCCTTTGCAACCCATCTATGGATCCTCAAGGTCAGCTAATCCAAACTGAACCAAGATAACACACACAGCCAAATGTGGCTCTACATGTTATTACGCAGCTGCACAGTTCATCCTCCTGATGAACTGAGCATTAGTTTTGTACTCCTTTTAAAGGAACAATGCTTTAGGGAGATTGGCTGCCTGAGAGGCCAGTAGAAGGATGGCAAAGCATCCAGTGCAGCCATGCTATGTCTGTGTCACTAGTGAACATCAAGCCAGCTTGTGCAGACCCTGGAAGGAGAGATGCTCTAAGGCTTTCGCAGGAGAGGGAGCAGTCCTCTCTGCTTTCTCCCAGCCTATTCAAGGATTTGCCCTGATGGCTGGGATATCCTAACCAGCGTTTAGGTCAGGGCATGAAGGAGGGAGTTTACTTTTGGCTGAGTGTGAAAATCTCCTATTCGTCTGCCTGGTCTTGCCCTTTTTCAGAAGCCATGGGGTTGTTAACATAAAGGATTAACTGAGGAACAGATGCTTGAAACCCTTGGTATTTCACTCACACTGCTAAATGTCTGGACTGCATACATTTGAGCAGAGCAAAAATCACTTCCAGGGATAAACAGGCTGTGGTAGAGAGTGGCACCATTCCCAAGCTCATCTTGTCTCCTTCCTGGTGTGGGAGTTTACTTACCAAAGGATGCATTTGGTGGTGATGCTTAGGGATTGCTACTGTATTTGCTCAGGTGGGTGGGACGTGTTGGTTCTGTCTGTGCATTAATTGCATTCATAGAGTGTTTCTGCTGCACTGCTAGCATGGCTGTAGAATTTGTGGGTGAGAAGAGGGGATGGATAAGGTTGCATCAACTCATCTGTGTTTTGCTGTCAATTTTAGGCTGCTTCCCTAGAAGAAAATCTATTCTAAATAAGTGCAGCATAAATTACAGTTTTACCAGTTAAACCAGACTGAAGAAATAGGGTGAAATGGGAGGGAAGTGAGGAGAAAAACATGGTGGATCCAGAATATCCTTTGTAGAGTTCAGTTGGTTGCTTTTAGGATCTATTTTGAATTAGCACTTGGGCTTCTTGTTAGAAGAAAGAGGAATTACCCATACTCTTCCATCTTTTGAGGGAGAATGTAGAGCAAAATCTGTATCTTGTCTCTCTAAACAATATGCTTACATATGAGAGAGTTATTCAGGGTAAAGAATCCATGGATTATCAGCATTAGACTTAATATTCTCAAGCATGTTTTGTAAGAAGTTGTTCTTGCTTTTGGTTACTCGTTTGGGTTTTCCTTATTCAGAGTTCGGAAGCATGAGCTCATATGTTTTTATAGACAGAAGATGGAATGTTTGTTGAGTAATAGGAGAGAGTGTGTGTGATTACGTTTTATTCACTCCTTCAGTCTTTAATCTTCAGAAACCCCATAGTCCTTTTCTTGTCTTTGTCAGCCAGCGATGAAACAGGACTGTACATGCAAAAATTATTCCTTTTAGTGCTGGCCCAGTACAAGATGAAGGCTGAGTTCTTTCCATCCAGACATTACAACTAGGCAGCAGAAATCCCCTGAAGAGGGATGAAGGAAAGAGAATAATAATGTGTCTTGTATTTATTTAGAAACCAACATCTCACAGCAGATGCCAGCAGGCAGGATTCGGTGGGAAGCTCATTTAACTCAAGCGTTTGGGGGTGCCCGTCAATACTGTAACTATTTTGCAGGCTGTGCTGTGCTGCTCGGCAGTCCGGTGTGCAGTGACCATACCCATGACATGTTGGGTTGCAGTGCCATCTGCTGATGTCCTCATTCATTGCAGAAACTAACAACAGTCTCAGTACCTTAGCGTCTGTCTGCAAACATACAGGGCAACCTTGTAATTAATCGCACGTAAATACACCCAAAATAGCATCAGGCCGACAGGGTTTTTTCTGCTGAAGAACCAGAATTTCTGGTTAAAAAAGGTGCCTGTAGCTGTACCTGGGAGGGCTGGGTCTTCTTGAGCTCTCATGTCTTTATAAATCAGGACCAAAGCTCCCACATTCCTGCCTTCTTTTGAAAATCATATTTAGGCTGCTCTATTATTGGGATGCTTCTGAAAAATAGACTGGGTTAGTTCTGCCCTGAGATCTTGTTGCTATCCAAGCCTGTAGGCAGTGGGTAAAGGTTCAGGGCGATGGCTCCTCCATTCGGGCAGTAAAGATCCCTTGTTGTGATGCAAACCGATCCAAGAGCTGATTGGGGTAGCTGGCCTTACCTCCAGGACTTCTCTGCGTCCACACACAGGGAAATGCCATGGAGCACCAGCCCACAAGTAGGCTTCTCAATCCTGTTCCTTTACGTTCAGTGTTCTGCTTCTTATGCGAATATCCATAAGGGAAAAGTGTTCCCTATGGATCTATAGATGGGCTGGTATCTCTTTATGCAAGGGAGGCACAAATCACAGAATCATAGAATCATAGAATGGTTTGGGTTGGAAAGGACCTTAAGATCATCCAGTTCCAACCCCCTGCCATGGACAGGGACACCTCACACTCGACCATGTCACCCAAGGCTCTGTCCAGCCTGGCCTTGAACACTGCCAGGGATGGAGCTTGTACTGCCTGCCGGAGGTAAGTGCTGCAGGGAAGTCAGCAGCACAGCCAGTGCACGTACATAAGTTTGCAGCCTCTGCTGAAGCCCATGCTGTAGCTGTAGAGCTGTCAGGTTAGTGGTGCCAGCTGAGTTGACTCTAATCTAACCAAGATTAGAGCTTTTGCAGTGTAGCCTTACACCAAATAACTAACTTTCTAGTTTGCTCTTAATTGCAAAAGCAGCAAAGGGAAGTATCCAAGTCATTTGGTTTTCAGATAGAGTCATCAGTCAGGCTGGTAACTGATTGGAGGTAAACTTGCAGACAAACATTTGCTTTTGTGCTCTGGAAAAATGGTCAGGTTCTGCCAATGTAGACTGATCTGTTCTCATGGCAGGATATGCTTCTGTCCTACTTCTACACTGGGCTTGGCTATTGACATTCCTTTTTTTGTGTCGTTATCGGTGTTACCAGTCATTTGAACTGCTCTCAGGGGTGAATTTTTACACTTTCTTTCCACCCATACCTGTCTGTGTAAAGCACAATTCTGTCTGTCCTGCTATCTCTATCTAAAACTAACTTTCAGAACAAGAAATAACCTAATCTTCTACTTTTATTGAGTCTTTTTAATTTGTGCTTCTCAGAACGCTGTCACTCCTTGAGCATTTGAATCCCTCCAGATACAAGAACCACAGAGAACTACGAAAGCAGTAGTGAAGAGGGCTAGTTAAACAGCCTCTTCCAGGAGCATCGTTTCATCCTTTGTCAGGAGCTGAATGCAGGGCTGCAGCCAAGCTATTTTAGCTTGGTATTATTTTTCTCTCCTAGAGCCTTCTGACATTGAACCATCTCCAGTAAGAAGTGGTAGCACTTCTAACAGAGCAGTCCAAGATAGATTTCATCAAAAATTCACATAATGTGTAGACGATTGTAGAGAGTGGCCTCAAGTCGAGCTTCGGAGGTACCAAAATCTTTTCCCCTTGCTGCATTTGGAGGGATTTTCCCAAGAATTAACAGTGGTTCCTGCCTAATACCAGTTTTCTGCTCTCCACTGAGTTGATAGAAACTGTGGAGAGCAATTTGTCTCTGACCTGACCCAAAAGTTTCAGCACGCAATTTAAAAGAATCAGCTTGTTTGGATAAGCTTATTTGGGATCCTAGGCTGCTGTAGCACATGGACTGTCTCTACTTTCTTTTCTGTGGTTCCTTGGTTTTAACTGCTGTTTGTCCATCAGGCCCTTCATGCTCATCTTCTCCTTTTTAAACCCTTCAAGCTGTTGTGCATCTTCTAGTTCTTCTGAGTCATAGAAATATAGAATAGTTTGGGTTGGAAGGGGCCTTCAAAGCTTATCTAGTCCAACCCCCTGCAATGAGCAGGGACATCTTCAACTAGATCAGGTTGCCCAGAACCACATCCAGCCTGGCCTGGAGTGTCTCCAGGGATGGTTCATTCACCACCTCTCTGGGCAACCTGTGCCAGTGTTTTACCACCCTAATTCTGTAGTGTGGATGCACCTGAACTAGCTTCAGATTGCTCAGGCAGTGCTGGGAGCAGCATTCGGGTGGAAGCTGAGCTCCTTCCTTGGGTTTTGTAGTCCATGCCAAGTTCTGTGTTGTCAGGGCTAACCTGCTCTCTTAGGTGAGTTGGGAGCCAAGTGCAGACACTGCATCCCTGTGCTGCAGCCTTGACTGTGATGTTTATGAAACAGTGAGTAGGCAGGCGAGAAGCTGCCGTTTAAACAAAACACCAGGAAAGTTGTCAAATCTACAGATTTTACATAAGAAAAAACATGTTACTTTCATTCTCTGAGCCCAGGTTTTCATTATACAGACTACTTAAGGTTTTCCTGGGGTTTTTTCTTCTTATGATTCAATTATTTAAGTAATAAAGGAAAATAGGTACTAGTGATTAAACTAGAGAATATTCCTTCTTCTGGGTTCTTCAGCATCTCTGATCTCTTTGTGTTTGCCATATAAGTGGAAAAAGAATGTGCCTTGAGGGAATAGCCTTGGTACTGTGAAAATAATGACAGCTCTAACAACTTGCTGCTTTCAGTACGTAACAGCTTGAATACAAAGATGTCAGAGGGTATGGCAGACATGAACTGGACCTAATTTATTGGAGGGATGGGAAGTTCAGTAGTTCTTGCTTACAATGAAGTGAAAGTTGTCATAGTTCAGGCTCCGAATTTGTGGTGGAATTGCTTATATTGCCCATATATCCTGGCAGGATGAAATCAAAGTTAATGAACAACTTCCTATAGCAAAACAATTTGTGTACCTGTTTGTATTAAATTATTAAGCTTTTTAGAGGGTTAAGGAGGATTCTGATGGTCTTGATCAGGTGAAGATCTATTTTGAGGTTTGAAACAACTTAAATACACCTTTGAATGTAGTGGCTTTGTAAAAGTGACTTATCTAAAAGGTTCCCTATAATAAAATCTTACAGTACTATGAGCTTACTGTTAGTAGTTCATGTCACTGAATTTGAACGGAAAGACTCCAATGCATCATATTAGGACCTGTGTCTTTGCATGGACAGGATTAACCAAGTAATGTGGTCATTGCAGTTACAGAAATATTTGATTCTAGGGCAATAATTCTGGCTTTCCTGCAGAGTTCAAAAGCCAAGCTAAACCCCAGTGCTTAATTGTGATTCTTTTTACTGAATCTGTTATGAAATTACACCGCTGAGCCAAGGAGACAGGAAGATTTGCAGTTAATTAAATCTTCTGGCATAGTACATGGTCCCACACAGAAGCATTTCAGATGGAAGTGCCGCCAGTAAAGTGGTGTAGGTGCTGCTTTCAAGCCAGCACGACCCCTAGTGATGCTTGTGCTGCCCTGGGAATGGAATGGACTTGAAAGAAGTAGCTGAAAGTCAAGTTATCCTTGTCCTCATCTGCACAAGTGGAAAGCAGGGCTCTGCTGCAGGCAAAGACTGGCCCTTTTGACATTAACAGTTTTAATCAATTATGTGTAATACATAATTTGAACATCAGATTTGAGAGTGCCAACTTGGCCTGCAGAAAGAAGCTGAACCACTTGAAAGCATATTTCTTATTGAAACTCTGGCCCATACAGGCAGTCTTTTACCAACTTTGTTATGAAGGCCAAGACAGAGGTTTTGACTGGTAAAGAGTTATGGGGGAAAAGCTTCTTAAAGCTGGTCAGATTTAAAAGTGACTTCTGTAATAGACCCAGGTGCCTCAGTCATAACTATTTATGTCAATCCAAAGGAAAACATCTTTCCTTCAGTATTAGTCAAGGCTCATTGACAATCACACCAGTAATTTACCTCACTTTGACTTGAAATGTCACCCTCCTAGAAATAAAGAGATGTGCAGTTGTAAGCTGTGTTGACTTCGTTAGCGAGACTGCATCAAACTGCCCAGTGTATTGTATGATCCGTATGTCCTAGCAAACAAAAGAATTCTGCATTAAAATAATCTATTTCTGGGGAACAGGCTGTTTGTTTGCTTTTATCTTTTCATTTTTAACTTCTGCAAATTGTTACAGCAGATGGGCTGTTGAGCCAACAATAGATCGTCATGTCTCGCCACAGTGGGATCTCTTTCTGGCTAGCTTGAGTCAAAGCAGTTTAGATACCAGTCCTTACCAAGCACGTTCCTAACAACTTCACCTTAATTATTTCTTTCCATCTGGTCCGTGGTGGTAGAAACAGTTCCCTGCCTCCTTGCATCACATCAGAAGCGCACATAAATAAGCAATCTAGTGCTGAAACAATTCTTTCAAACACATTAAATTCCATCTATGCGTGCCAGCAGATCCCCCCCCTCCGTGGGCAGCTGAATACTCAATTATGCTAAAGAGTTTGGTAAGTTATTATTTCTATCTTAAAATTATGCTTTTTGACTTTTATTCCCACAGAGGTCTCAGTCTGCGTTCTCCTTGGCTAGTGAAGATATGCCCAGTAAAGGACTCGACCCTGCATCATCCGTGACTGAGGCTCTTTGGCGGCAGCAAAAGGGACAATTGAGGAAGCAGAAGGAGCACAAGCTCTCTGCATTACCCAGCTGGAAGAGTGTGGACAGGCTAAATGAAACAAGTAAATATTTCTAGTACGAATAAGATTCTTTTTTTTTTTGGTTCTCGCTCACATATGGAATAAATATGACTTAAACTTAAGGACCTTCTCCAGGAGATTCCTGCTGACCTCTGTGCTCGCAGGAGTCACATGTAAAAATGTCTGTATGGTGATGCTGAATGTCATGATTTCATTTGGCTGTGTCATTGCTTATCTTACCTTTTTCTTTCTTTTCTGCCAAGAAAAGATTCAAAAGTTGGGCCTCTGGGGAGTTTATTTTGGACTGTTAGGAAACATTAGGCATCTCATTTGGATGCATTTCAGAGCTTCTAAGACACAAGAGCACAGCGGCCTTTCTTTGTCACTTGGTTATCTGTCCTCCAGTTGAAGGAGTTTGCAGCTGCCCAGGGTATCCCTTCTGTTGCACAAACTGTTCATGAGGTTATATGGTGAACCAGTGAAATAACTCATATTTAGAATTCCCCCTTGCACGTTTATTTTCAGTCCCAATGAATTCACCAGTGCAGTGTTCTGTGCAATGCTGCTGACTGCTGCTTTCACACAGGTTTGAGGAAGCTGTATGAGTAGGAACTTCACAGACCAGCAGTTTCCCTGGGTCTGTCCTCTCTGCATTAGTTATGGATATGAATATGGGTGACGGCTGGTAAGCAGCTTCTGAAGTCAGCCCCATTCCTGAATCAGCACCCTGGGATAGAATGCAATTCCCTGCTTGCTTCAAAATGACATAAGTACAGTCTGTCATTGAAGAAGGTGGTTCCTGCTCTTGTGGGAGTCCCATTTCTACCACCTCTTATGTTCTGGCTGTAGTGTTCATGAGGCCATAAGAGTGTAGCACCAGGCAACAGCTGCACGGAAGAGTTGTTTAGTTTTCACCTACACAGCAGCACAAGGGGAAGGCTGCTCACTGCAGCAGCAGCAGTCCCTGCCCGCAGTTGATGCGGAACAGCAAAGCAATCATATCTGCTGCTGTTGTCCTCCCAGGATAGAGTCTGCTTGTTCCTGCTGTTCCAGCTTGCAACAGCTGTAGAGCCCATCTGATCCCTGTAGCAAATTGCTTCATGGAGCTAAACAAGCAGAAAACTTACGCTTTTGTGGGGTGAGTTTACTAGTGCTGTTGTTCCCGCAGCTGGCTCACTAGGCACTGGCGAGCAGAAGCAGCCACAGTATGTGTGTGGGTATAGTGGGGATCAGGGACGAGGGCTGCCCATCAGTTCAATTCGTTTATCTGTAATGCCAGTTGATAATCTGGGAGACTGGAAATTAGACAGTGTCAATACCCCTCCTCCCCCAACAAAAGAAAGTAGTCATAGTAGTAATTCTAAAGTAGTTGTAAAGTAGTACTAAAATCTGACTTAAGTATGCATTACTTTGTGAACTGCTCATTCAGAAGTGTTGTTCTCCTGGGCATTTTAGTGGAAGGCCTATTTTCAGTAAAGCAGTTTAATTGGGTGCTTAAATTTAAGAACCCACTTCAATCCCATTGAATTGAACTATTGAGCAATTTAGTACTTAACAATTGCTTAACCATAACAGAATGATAAATTGACCCAGTTTCCTTTCAGGTGCTCTATTCAGAGGATTTGTTCTGCTGCTTTCATCTAAGAACCAAACTTGTGATGAAATTGTGGTGCCCATTGAGCTTATAGTAAATAGTTGATTGTGCTAGTACGTGTAAATATGATCTCACCTATGCAGTAGTAAGCAGCTCTGTATTAGGATACAGAAAATGACAGAAATCACAACCAAGAGTTTGGAGGTTTTTTTGATTTTTAGTCATGTAGCCAAAAAGCAGCTCACAGTTTATTTTGGCTGCCATTTGCACTGGTTTAAATGATGGCTCAAGAGCCAAGTCATGAATTTGGGGGTTTTCCCCTTTACCAATCGTTTCACAATGATAATTCTGATTAATTTTCACTTTCACATGGATAAATTATAGTGTATGCACAAAAAAAATGTGTGCAAAAGCCATTCCTTCAAGTAAGTGACTTTGTTTTGGAAAATCAGGAATGGAACATTTGAGATTACTTGAAGCTGGGCTAAGACTGCGTCAGCTTTCTGACTACAAAGTACTCGGTGGCTTTCCTTTCCACTCTGCTGAGTAACGTGTCTGAGTAACTCTGTTGATGTGATCAGCTACTCTCCTGTCCCTTCTTCAGTTAACCGAGGATGTTTGAGCAATTCTCATGTGGTGTTGCTAAACAAAACAAAGGGATATGGTATGAGAGAGAAAAAAAGAATGTGGCACTCCAATGCATTATGTTAGTGTAATGTGGCGCAGCTGAATTCAGTTCCTTTGGAGATTTAGATCTTGCAGAAGTGTTTGCCTTGATTGAGGGAACAGTGATTTTAAAGAAAGGTCTTCTTTCTCTCAAGAGAAACCTCTGCTTAGCTTAGTGGGCATAGTTGCAAAAAGCAAACAAGCAGAAGCTCCTTATGCTTGTTAGCTTGTGTTCTTTTTTCCTCCAAAATCAGCTGTTACAATGAAGAGCTTTTGGTTCTCCCTCGAAACCTGACTTCAGTTGTATCCTCAGCTGGTCACCACTCCAAGAAAACTATTCCTGTTTTGATTTGATGGACCTTAAGACCATATAGTTCCAACCCCCTGCTACGGGCAGGGACACCTTCCACTAGACCATGTCACCCAGGGCTCTGTCCAACCTGGCCTTGAACACTGCCAGGGATGGGGCAGCCACAACTTCTCTGGGCACCCTGTGCCAGCGCCTCAGCACCCTCACAGGGAAGAACTTCTGCCTTAGATCCAACCTGAACTTCCCCTGTTTCAGTTTGAACCCATCACCCCTTGTCCTATCGCTACAGTCCCTGATGAAGAGTCTTGTAGCCCCCTTCAGACACTGGAAGCTGCTCTGAGGTCTCCACGCAGCTTCTCTTCTCCAGGCTGAACAGCCCCAATGTTCTCAGCCTGTCTTCATATGGGGGGTGCTCCAGCCCCTGATCATCCTCATGGCCTCCTCTGGGCTTGCTCCATCAGCTCCATGTCCTTCTGATGTTGAGGACACCAGAACTGCACATAGTGCTCCAAGTGGAGAAGAAAGCAAGTATTTTTCAATCTGCCTCTGTGTTGGCTCTGAACCTCCATACCTTTCAGCTTAATGACTACCTCAGCTAGAAGTGGTTTTCTGTATTTAGTTAACCTCAGTGGATTTCTCTTCCATATCTATAGCCATCTCTGCTTTACCCTAGATTAAGTTCTAGCATCCATTAACACCCTTAGGCAAGAGGCTCCATAGGTCCGGTACCCACTGCATCCTGCTTCTTTTTTTTTGTTTTGAACTTTGATTTCTCTAGTTTCATGTGATGTCCTCTAGTAGTTAGGTTGGAAGAGATTCACTCATCTCTTTTATCATGCATCCTCCCAGTTTCCTCCAGATGGCAGAGCTCTGGCTTATTTAATCATTCCTTGAATGGAAGATGTTTCAGAACCTGTTGAAACCTTTGTTGCTCTTCTCTGATCCTTTTTCCATCTTTCCTTGTCAAGGTGGGGGACCAGAACTGCACACAGAATGGAAGACATTTGCAAAACACAGGATTTATACATGTCTGTGTACTGATGTTCTCTCAGCCTTTCCAAATGATTCTTTTAGAAAAAGCTTTGGTCCAAGTACTCTCTCTTTTAAATAGTCATCACCATGACTTTAAGCGGTGGCTTCAGAGTAGTACAGCAGCATGGCTCACAATAGGAGTTCATGTAGCAGCAACACTTGTATTTGTTAGTTTTGTTGAACCCTCCAATTTGTGGCCAGTTGATCACAAACTGGCAAGTAACATGAGCTTTTCACACTGTGATCACAATTGTTCTTGTTTTGTTTTCGTAGATCTACCTTCTGTGTTCCAAAGCACTGATGGGAACTGGGTGGCTTTGCAGAATGTCACTTTGCCTCGTCCTCGGATGCTCGCTAAACCAAAAAGTCAAGTATTTGAAGCTTTGGAGAATGAATCCAGTGTTGTGTCTGCCTATGATGAGATGGGCTCAGACAGTGAGGATGACTATGACTGGAATGTGGCCTTGAACAAGCTGCGTCGGAGACCTCGGCAGTTACCAGGCGATTTCTATTATACCAGTTCCCAGTACGGCACTGACTGGGTCTATGGCAGTGATCAGTACCAGGCAGTGACCTCCCCTTCCTCTGGGTTATACACCAATACTGAGACACTGTTCTCCGATTCGGAAACTTCTTCACTCAACTCTTCCCAGGAAGCTAAAGGACCTGGCAAACTTCTCTGGTTGCAAAGCAGAACTCAAAGCAATGTGCCCAGAATGGAAAGAAAACATTTCCACGGGGAACTGGATGTGAATTTCAATCCACAGGCAACGAGCCTGGAGTACTCGGACAGTAGCGAGACTGAAGAGGTCCCTTATGATTTAGAAAAGAGATCGAGAAGATGGAGAAAGAACAAAGCGATCTCTGAAGAGCTCTGTGAAGAAGAAGACCACACAAAAGCCGACAAGATGAATTCAAGTCAGGTAATCATGTCCGAGCTTAGCAAATGCACGCTCAGAAAGAGCTGAGCACAACTAATTAAGTGATGCTGGCAATAACATGTGAATTGGGAGTGGGAGGTTGTGTTCTTCCAAACTTTATTTTTCTCATGCCTCCTAACGGAGAAGAAGCAAAGGTAAAATGTTCCATACACCGTGGGCAGGCTTTGCCTCTTTCTCAAATCTGCCACTTCCATCTGATCAGTGACATTGTTAATACTGTAAAATAGTGTTCTTAAAAAAAAAAAGAAGCTAGGACTTGCCAACAGCCAACACTGTTGATTAATCAGTGTTTTGTTGCATTGGGGTTATTTTTAACTCCTTTGCTCTTAGAATAAGAAATAACTCCTATGCCTGGGAATCTTCTGTTTGCATATGTCCTGGTAAGGGATAAAGTGAATGAGCAGCAAAAACTCAGAAAGGGCATTTTTTGAAATACAGTCCAAGTAATGTCTGCTTTGAACTGGTCACTTGATTCTGAGTTCTGATGTGTTTGGGTGAGTGTTTGCAAACTGCTTCCATCTAAATAATTTGTCAGTTTATACAAAACAAAACCACAAACAGCTCAAACTTGGAAAAACTGATGATACAACTTGAAGACAGCAAAGTACTCCACAGGCATTTCTTTGAAACATCTAGTGTGGGATAACCAGAAAGCCAAGAATTCTCTCTTTGGAATTTGATGTTATGTATGGGATCTGGTTGTCCCCCAAAACTTTTTTAGCAGTACAAGCACACTTCTGACTCTAATTACAGAGCCGGATGAGGCCAGTATTGACCCCTTGTCCAGTTCCATTTCCCATGTCCTACCTCTCTTAAATCCCGGAGCTGCATCATTGCTGCAGCAGAGTGATGGTAAGCTTGAAGCAAGGAGTTAAGTGCTGTCTTCTCCCTGTGCCTCTGATTACAAGCAACCTGATCCAGTCCTTAAAGCCACCTGAGCAATTTTAGGATGCCTGGAATTGTTTCTCTTTGCTTATGCAACTAGCCTGTATTTCCCACAGAAAGACACCTTATAGTAAGTCAAGATTGGGATTCCAGGATTTCAGAAGGTTTTTAGTGCTGGGTAAATTACTGTTAATTATGTATCTATTCCATCTGCTTTTAGGAGAGACGTATGGGTGTTTTGGGTGTTTTATTCTGGTTCAGACATTCCAGGCCAGGCTGGATGTGGTTCTGGGCAACCTGGTTTAGTTGAAGATGTCCCTGCTCACTGCAGGGGGTTGAACTAGATGAGTTTTGAAGGTCTCTTCGAACCCAAACCATTCTATGATCCTATGTCCTCAGACATTTAGAATCTGCAGTTGTTGGAGAGTTATGTACAATAATGTGCTCTAACAACACATCAGTGACTATTAATGACTTCTTAGAACATCAGGCAGAATTACAGGACTTCCCAGGGACTGCACAAAGACCATGTTTTGTACACAGACTTCTGCATTTCCCTTTCTGTCTTTGTGTATTTGTGCACGTTCAATGTGTATCTGCAGTTATATTGTGGCTTTCTAGTTACTCCTGCTCTGCAAAGTATAGAAGATTTTAACTCACAAGGAAGCTTCTAGAGACGCTGTGGAATCCTCGAATCATTTAGGTTAAAAAAGACCTGTAAGATCATCGAGCCCAGCTGTTAACCTCACACTGCCAAGTCCACCGTGGACCATGTCTCTCAGCACCGTGTCTGCAGGTCTTTTAAATACCTCCAGGGATGATGACTCAACCACTGCCCTGGGCAGCCTGTTGCAGTGCTTGACAGTCCTTTCAGGGAAGATGTTTTTCCTAATATCCAACCTAAACCTCCCCTGTGTTCATCCAGCAGAGGTCAGAAAAGCAGGATGCCTCCAGACATACGTGACTGCATCCTTCAGCAGCTTCGTGTGCACTTCACAGTGCAAGCTGGTGCAGAAAATGATTGTTTTTTCTGCCTTTCTTGTGAGTTGCTTAAGTACTTTTGTCTCTTTGGGCATACATTCCCCTACCCCAGTGGCTGATTTGACAGCTGATGCCCGCATTCAGAGAACTGTTACTCCAGCCTCAGGTAAAGCACTGCTGGGAGCAGGAATGGACAGGCTGGTACAGTAGGGATGTTGCACAGTTGGACAATTCTAGGAAGCAAATAAAATGATCATGAGCATAAAGACTGTGATTTGAGGTATGAAAATAAATTAGCCAGACATCATTTATATTGCTTAGAAAAATGAGATCAAAGGGATGTCAGGGTTTCATATAATCCTCAAAGGAATGTGTTGATCTTGGTAAAATGATTGAGGCTGCAGAGAAAGCTCCCTACACGTGAACAGTTTGTACAGAATGATAGTGTAGGTGAGTGAAGAACTGCAGAGAGTGTAAACTTAGGGAGGCTTCTTCCCTAAATAGGGTCTTAAACCAGGCATAGATTTTCACGTGCTGAGATTACACAGTATTATAGAAACCATACAAAATGCTTTCCTAAACCATGTTCCACCTGGACATTAGACACCAAACAACTGAGCATATGTAAACTGTGGTGAAGAAACACTGTGCTTGTCTGCATTCCAGTAATAACCTGATTTTACTGCATTGTAATAAGAAGATGATAATTTGCTAACCATTATGTTTCCATCAGCACTGTAGAACAGGATTTCAGTTTAGCAGTCTGAAAGTTGGGGTTTCTTTTTCAATTTTCAAATGGTGAAGGTTGTTTTCTTGTTTGCTGAGCTCCAAGGCTCACAGTGAAATGGAAACAGGCTCTTTCCTCTCTCCCTGCTCCAAGTCTATGTTCTGGAACAACTGGGAGCATTTCATAACTCTTATTTAAAACTAGGTATTATTTCATCAAGATCCAGTACCTAGATGAGGATAATGCTGTGGGGTTGAGACTCCACACTGGAATGCTGCCTTTGTGACTGAGAGACAATTCATTGTCTAAAGTTTGGAACAAGTTAAAAAGGGAAACCTGAGCACAGATATCAAGATGTACTGTATTTGGGGAGAGTATAGTGTAGCTGCAGTTCTTACATTCCTGATGGGAAGTGGAGTGCCTTCATTGCTTGGAGTGAAGGAAGTGCCCACATTAGGAGTTCCCTGCTTTGATCAGGAGACCCAGCTGATAATTAGAGCCCTCCTGCCCTGCAGGCAGGTAAGGGGTGAGCACTGTGGGACTGCTGGTTCCCACAGGATGGCGCTTGGGATGTATCTGTTGAAGGCGGCTGCCATGAAATTACACCAGCTCCTGCTGAGAAACTAGCTGCAAACCTCACAGTTTGTGTCTCTGCCTAAAAACTGTAGTTTCTGATTTCTGGTTTCGTGTATGGCTTTCAAGAGTTTATAGTCAAACATGGATTTGGTTCTGGAGCCTCAAAGACAGTACTTCACTTGTTAGCTTCATTTTGGGGCTTTTTTGTTTTGTTGTCTAGGATTGCATAGAGTAACCAGCCATTTGCATGCAAGTATTTGGATAGTGTATATGAGGAAAGGTGCATTTCTTGGTTCATTGTCTGCTGCAGGACTTAGGCTTGCATAGAAACACTTGGTTTTCTCTTAGGGAGACTGAGTTTGTGACTGTGTTAGTCTGCCAGGCTCTCACGGAAGCTCTGTTTTCAGATAAAGTCGTAGCCCTTTATTCTTGTTTGCAAATGTTAGGATTATATGTTGCGGATGGGAATTTACACAATGATTTGTATGAACACAAAGATGTCATTAAACTAACCAGACAGAGCCAAAGTGCGAACAGTGAAGAATAACAAAGCTTGAGATAGACTCTATTACATCATTAATAATAGTACCTTTCAATGCATTTATTAATTTTTTTATTGTTGTCATGGCTTCTAGTACATTTTTTAATTCATTAATCAATGAAAAGAGGCATCATCTCACAAACAGTTCACTGCCACCATCCAAAAAGCTCAACACACAAGCCAAGCAGCAGTAACAGAAACCATGAAGTGTGGCATTCTAGGATATCATTAACTCTGTGTGTAAGCAGGAACTAACAACTCTTACAAATGTAAATACTCCACCTCCTCATTGTGAAGAGGCTGGAAAGCAGGAAGGTGGATATAAAAGACGTACCTGAATGCAGCTCAAGGTGAGTCCTCCCCTGAGAAATGATGTGTATTCATAACACAAATTTAGCTAATATGAAATAAAGCTCTAGGGATGCCAAAGCAGCTCGTGACTTCCACCTGTGTAGCAAAAAGCTCTGTAAGTTTCCCAGCCAACGAGCTCGGAAGAATCTTGATAGCTGTTAAAGCAGAAGCTAGAATTGGGAACGCTTCGGTAACGGTGTGACATGTGGATAAGGTAACATAGCAGCTTGCTGCAGGGAGAATACCTCCTCCCTGTTTATCTTCCTGCCTTCCCTCCACCTGCCTCCAGCTTGGTCCAGTATCTCTCCCTTGTCAGCTGTAGTACATATTTTCTACAAGGATGCTGGGGAGGGACTCTTCCTTAGGGACTGTAGTGGTAGGACAAGGGGTAATGGGTTCAAACTTAAACAGGGGAAGTTTAGATTAGATATAAGGAAGAAGTTCTTTACAGTGAGGGTGGTGAAGCACTGGAATGGGTTGCCCAGGGAGGTTGTGGATGCTCCATCCCTGGCGGTGTTCAAGGCCAGGTTGGACAGAGCCTTGAGCCACATGGTTTAGGGCAAGGTGTCCCTGCCCATGGCAGGGGGGTTGGAACTAGATGATCTTAAGGTCCTTTCCAACCCTTACGATTCTATGATTCTATTCTATGATTCTATATTTGTACCCTTTGGTATGCCTACCCAACTCATTGCAATCGAGTTAAGGACAGGAAGGTGCAGGATGGCTCTTTTCCAGCAGCACTAGGTTGTTACATTGGCTCCCCTTGTTTCATAAAACTACATCCTCGGTCTTTTTCTCCTGCTGAAGCTGGGTGACTTAGCAATATTGTCCTGCCATGCCTTCCTCCAGAATACATGGGAAGTGAGCTGCAGGGCTCTGCAGGGTTTCACTGAGCTCTGGTTAAAGGCAGCAGAGATCAGCCTAAAAGGTGCTGCCATGTGTCATCATAGAAAGGCTGGTATTTCTTCAGGATCAAGAGGAGTTGTAGTTCTGCTGTTGTCAGCATGGGTTCTTTAAATTAACTGGTGGTGCTTTCAATGGGCATGTATGTGTACTGCTACTCTGATATAGCTGCTAAGCAGTTCAAGCTAAGCAAGTCTGTATACAAAGCCCCCAAAGGAATCATGCACATCTTGCTGCACGATGAAGTCTGTCAGTGCTTCATGGTACAACAGTGAGGTGGAAATGTGGGAGAATCTGCCCCTCTGGACTGCCAGACTCCCTTCCTGCTCCACTAGGTTTTATACACATTCATCAGCTTATTTAAACAGGAAAAGCAAACTTCTGTCTTTACAAGCTTGTTCTGCTCCAGTGTCTGCATAGAATGGGATTTTCTTCCTTGCAGACTTGACCCCAAGATAAACCATCCTTTTCCTGCCTAGGCACTGCCAGAAGGAGCCCACAGCCCTGGTGCAGAGCTCTCAGAGCTCACTAGCAAGTCTTGTAATCCCAAACCGCGTGTTTTGGTAGATGAGAGTAGGTTTTTGGAGGGACCTATTAAATATACGGAGGTAACTCAAGTAAAGAGAGATTCTAGTAATTAGCTTAGACTAGATACCTAACTGTAAATAGCCCCAGTTTAATGAGACGTATCTTCACTAACCTGTATTCTCCTAAAACACAAGTGCGCAGTTTAGCTGTGCTTTCTATCCTGTAAATCCCATAAGTTAAGATTGTTTCTCTCTTGGGTTCAAAGTGATGAACTGATTGATTCAGCAATAGCTTTCAGATTTTTTTTTTCAGTAGTTTAGCAATATGTGAATATTTTTCATTAGCTGATTGTTGGGCAGGGCTTGGAATGAGCTGCTGAATGACATGCAAGATATGTCTGAAAAAAAAGCTCTTACAATTCAAGGATGTCGGAGAGGGACTCTTCATCAGGGCTGTAGTGATAGGACAAGGGGTGATGGGTTCAAACTGAAACAGGGGAAGTTCAGGTTGGATCTAAGGCAGAAGTTCTTCCCTGTGAGGGTGCTGAGGCGCTGGCACAGGGTGCCCAGAGAAGCTGTGGCTGCCCCATCCCTGGCCGTGTTCAAGGCCAGGCTGGACAGAGCCTTGGGCGACATGGTCTAGTGTGAGGTGTCCCTGCCTCTGGCAGGGGGTTGGAACTGGATGATGTGAAGGTCCTTTCCAGCCCAAACCAGTCTGGGATTCCATGATTCTGATAAATACAGATTTTCAATTAAAAAGGTGAAATGACACCAGGGTTCAACATATATGCATATTTAAAGCATATCATATTATAAAACTAAAGTAGAAACACTCTGATTTGAAATCTTGATCATACTCAGAACAGCTTCAAAGCTCATTTGGCGGAAAAGGCTTTTCATTCTGCAAAAGCTGATTGGGAAAAGAATAAATTTCATCATAAACTGTGGTTCCCCTTCTATTGTAGCTGGTCATGTACTTTGCAATCCTGATTTCCTAAAAGGCATTCTGCATGCTGAAGGTGAGCTATAAAGCATTTGTGTTTAATTTAGTTGCATATTTAATTTAGTTGTGTAATTGACTCACAGATAACTGCAGACAAAAATTGTCCAGAAAGCTGTGAAAGTGCTAGATACTACAGTACAATTTACTGTATGAGAGACTGACATTACCAACACGATGTGTCAGTGCATTAAGAGCAGTTTGGAGGGGAGGGTTAGTGAGGGAGCTGACAGAGTTAACGTTTCCTGTGAGAACTGGAGGTAGTTGGTCCATCCATAAAAACTGCTGCTGTGGCCCTTTTGCAAGGCAAATTCCCTCTTTATGTATTTCCAAACGAATGGAAGAGAACACAGCATTTAGTCTCTCCAGCAGTGCCTGGTCCTGTCACAGTAGGAGAGCGTAAGACAAATAGGAATCATTCCCTAACTGAGAATTGTTCCAAATCATCCTGTTAGACCTGCTGAGATGTGCCTACTGCTTCTGGTGCCAGGCTGCATTCTTCATTGCCTCCTTCTGCGTGGTTTGGTCATGATTATGTTCCATTTCAAAGAATTCAGCACTTTTAAAACCACCTATTTGCAGATTACTTTATGGACTTGACTGAAAGCACTCTACGAACTGTCTAATGATTCAAAACTTTCTCATAGCAGTCAGCAGGGAGAGAAGAATGTTTCCAGAAGGCAGTTAATGCTGTATGTGCTCCGGAAGATGCCTGTTTCTCTCCACAGATTGTAGCAGAAATCAGGTTCTAATCAGATAGTATAGATTCAGAAAATGAACTGGTGTGTGGACATGAGGTTTTGGAACAACCATGGGAGGTTTTCAGAATTCCTGCAAGGGCTGACAAAAATACCCCCCCTTTGAACATTACTAAATGTTGGGCAGGCACCCTGTGAAACAGACTTGCACAAAGATTGTAGTTTTCTTCTGTTCAGCCTCCAAAGTCAGGAATGTGTGGTCGAGTCTGTAACACCCACTGTACTTAACTGAGCCTCTGAGTACTTCCCACCTACATCCAAGAGTAGGAAAAGAAAGCGCTCTAAAAGATAGAACTTGTTCCAAGGAGGTTGGTGTTTGGAAAACGGTCGTTGCTGTAGAGATCCACCTATGTTTATAATCACTGAGGAAGCTGAAAATCTTAAGCATCATCATGTAATAAGAGAGACTTTTCAAAACATGTTTCCAGTAGTCTTCAAGAAAAACACAGACAATGCTCAAGCCAAGCAGTCAGGGAACTCAAGCACGGCTTTCAGCTGAAAGCTGGACACAACTGCCAGGTCACAAGCTGTTTCATTCCCAAACTACACTTTCTTTATGTGCACCGTGCAATGCTGGGAATGGGAAATGCCATTTAGGCATATTTGGTTAGTTGCACACAGATGCATAATGATTGTGATAGTTCCTTTTTACATAATAAAAAAGTAAGCAGGAATGATAAATATAATCCAAGAAGCGTGGGTTTGCTGGCATTCCTCTGTAAAGACATGGTATTTTTTTATCAGCACACTTAGTGTGCTTTCATTCTGGCTTCCCTGCAGAGTGATCATACCTATACTTTTCTAGGAAGCTGTTTTTCTTTCTGTGCCTACACAGTAATTATACTGTTCTTCTAATTTCTTTGTAGGATTTTGATGATTTATCAGAAGCAGATATAAGCAGTGAAGATCAGCATCACAATATCAAGCCTGACCTTACAGAGGAGGAACTTAAATCCAGGTTATTTCAGCTTGCTGCTAAAATGAGTGACAAGGAAACATCTTCTGGTGAAGAACAAGAGTCAGAACCTAGAACAGACCCTGAAAACCAGAAGGAGGGTTCATCCTCAGAGGAAAATGGTGGCAGAAGTATTCAGGAAGAGTTACAGAAGGTAAGTGGTCGTTGGAGAGAAGTGGGGACAGTATTGTGAAAGTTGGAATCCAGAGAGAAACTTGTGGTCAGAAAATCAAGCATAGCTGCTTAAAAATAAAAAGGTTTTTTACACTGAATCTGAGCCTGCAACTCTTGTGCAGGTGAACCTTCAGTCAAGGTGTGTGTTTCTCCCCGTCAGCCTACAGCATCGATTCAAAGCACTGAACTTAGCTTGTGTAATAAACCTGTTAAGTGACTGATATTAATGGAACTATGTCAGTTTATGCTGACTGAGAATCGGTTTATATGGTTTTATTTAAAACCACATCCAGTTCTTCTTCTTGATTCCTTGCTAACCAGCTGGTTTAAGTGGTTTTTACAGTCCTTTTATTTGCTTCTCTCTTTAGAGTATCATGTAGTTCATTCTGATTTCATAGATTCTTCTTTGACTCGCCATTCGAATATAAAGCTTCTTTAAAGCTTTCCAACCCTGTTACTCTGTCAGCTAATAGGCCTCTGTGAGTAGTAGCATATTGTAATGAAATTCACTGTCAGTTCTGATAATGTATGAGATCCTCTCTCTGTGCCATTTCACCCGTACATAGTTGATTTCAGTGTCGCTCCACAGGACTTACCACCTGCTCTCTTCCCTTCCTGCTTCTGAATTTCAACTCAGATGATGTGGTGTGCTTGAATCTGGTGCTGTAGAAGCCCAGCACTGCCCCTTGCAGTCAAGTAATCTTATCCCTTAGACCCACTTAGGCTCATTCTTGTCTGCTGTGCATCTTGATTCACCTCCTGGGGTCTTGTCTGCATAGCAGCTCAGCTTTGGCAGGGAGTGTCGACAGCTTTCTAAAGGAAATCTACTCTTCATCGTTTGGAACGTGTTTTGTTCAAATTGTATAAAGACTAATACACCAGGAGGTGGAAGCAGGATCAAGTGACACAGGTGGACAGTGGAGATGCTGTCCAAGTGTCAGGAAAGCCAGTGCCCACCTGGAGTTGAATGTGAGGAGGGACATGAAGGGAAATAAGAAAGGCTTCTACAGGTATATCAGCAGCAAAAGGCAGATAAGGGAAAGTGGGGCTCACCACTGCAATGACCTGGTGACACAGAACATGGAAAAGGCTGTTACACGACATCGTTTTCACCTCAATTTACAGGCAAGATTTACCCTCAAGAATCCCAAGCACCTGAGACCTATAGGAAAGTTTGGAGCAGTGAAGAAGCCCTCCTCCTTTTCTGTATGCTCTATGGTGGACACTTGCGGCCCCTGCACAGTCTGGGCCTGGAGCAAGCAGTCCAGCTCTCTCTGAGCTCCATACTGAAGTGAATCCAGTTAAGGCCACAGAGATGACTGAAAGATTGAGGCATCTGAGGAGAGGTTGTGAGAATTGGAATTGCCTAGCCTAGAAAAGAGAAGGCTCAGGGAGAATCTCTTCAATGTGTATAAATACCTGATGGGGGGATGGGGGAGGGGGTTTGAGGTCAGAAATAAAGAAGTGAGAATCAGACTCTTCTCACCCGTGGCCAGTGACAAGACAAGAAACAGTGGGCAGAAACTGAAATACATGAAATTCCATCTAAACATCAAAAGCTTTTTTACTTGAGGGTGGACAAATGCTGGAATAGGTTTCCTAGAGAGATTGTAGAGTCTACGTCCTTGGAGGTAATCCGAATTTCACTGGACACAGCCCTGGGCAACCTGATTTTGTTGACCCTGCTTTGAACAGAAGCGTTGAACTAAGCAATCTCCAGAGGTTTCTTTCCAAACTTACGTATTCTGTGACTTTCTGATTCTGAGTTATTTAGCCATGGACTACACAGCAGTGTAAGTACCTTTGTGATCATGTATGCAAATACGTCCAGGATGTACACACAACCTTCCTAAGGAAAGGAAAGAAAAGCTTTATTGCCAGTGCTTCTTAGCAGCATTCAATTCAGCTTGTCTTTGGTTTACAAACCATCAATACCAAATTATGCAACAGGATGTATAGGCTAGGTGGGGTATAACATGGTGCCATTAATGTCCAGAATTAAAGGCTGTAAATAGGACATTTACCTATATGGTGAACTGAGCACAGAAAATGGAAAATGTATGTTTTGGGGTGTGCTTATTCATTTGCATGCATCTACATAGCAAAATCAGTTGGTTTTCCTCCTCTAATTTTATTATTTCTTTAAGATATGTATGTCAGTTATTTAAAATAAAGCTAAGACTAATATTTTCTTTTCCTCAGTAAAATTTCCTAAAGTTTAAAAGGAATAAGAGGCACATTTGGAGTTCCTAATTCTTTATTGGTTTGGGCTAGGAAAAAAGTCTTAGTCATTCCTGGTCACAGTATATAGTCTTTCTGTCTATAATAAAGAAACCAAAATATCCCAATGCTATTCATGGTCATGACTCCAATGGAATTGATAGCAGAACTTGCTCCAGCTCTAGAGAAATAAGGAGGCTGCTTTCATTCTTATTCTTGACAGCTGTCCTTAAAAGTGATTTAAAATCTTCTGCTGCGTGCCTTCTGTTTGGAAAGGAGGCTGACCAGCACGTTACAATGAAATACTGAAGATGACAGTGCGTAATACCAGTTGTGGCTGTGGTAACGTAAAACATGAAGACATAGCTGAGCTCATAAAACATGCAATAACTTAAGATGAGTTGATGGCAGGTCTCAATGGAGACGAGCATAGAAAACGTATTTTCAGGGAACCAGTAATTTTAGATGCCTTAAAAGCCACGTGTCCCAATATGCTGTCTCCTTAAGTGTGATTTTTGGAGAATGCCTGTGTAGGGAATTAGAGATCTTTCAGACTGGCACTTAACATTCTTGGCCAGAGACCCAGACTTCTGACCTGGCTTTCAAATTAGGTGTACAGAAGCACTAATTCTGGGCCATTAAAATGAGAGCTCAAATGCCTACAATCTGCTTTGAGCTCCTGAACACAAATTAAATACTGTATTTTTGCCATCTTGCTTATATTTTAGCCATGCTGCTTGTCTTTGTTAGCCTTCAGTCTTCTATTCTCACAAGGTTATTCTGGAACAGATTAGGAACCTTAAGGAATTTCTAGTTACAGTATACCTGACCATAGAATAAGATTTCAAAATCCATGTATTGTTGATTGAATCAGTGGAAATGAAATACCTGGTGTTTCTGAAAATCTGTCTTTCATTTGTCTGCACCTTTAAACATCTGCACTTCTGTTTTTAATGGAAGCTGGGAATCTCACATGTTGAGCTGATCCTTTGAAAAAGGTATTTAGTATAGTAAGATCTGAAGCAATGGCAAGAATTGGCACTTCTTGAGTGGGGAGTTAGCTGAAGTTGGGCATTTGCAGGTTCTCAGTTCTCACTTCAAACTGAGCTTTTGAATTGTATGTCTGCCTTTAAGAGACAAGCTTGGAGATGCTGACCTTTGAGTTCATTATTCAATTCATGTGGGATACTTGAGGATTGAGGTGGGTATTCATTAACACCAGTTAATTTTATTCCGTAGACTCAAATCCGCTTAGACCTTCAGCACATCTCATTTCATCACTTCTAACTTCACGATTGCCTAAAATGTCCTCGTGGAGATTCACAGCTCTCTAAAGCAAACACAACCTAGAGCAGACTTATTTTTATAGGTGACATGTTGTGCTTACTAAGCTACAGCAGTAGTTCATGGTCTTCAGGGGTATGCAGACCTGTGAAAAGCCTGCTTGTCTCCGTTGTGCAGTGAAGGGCCGTGGAGTCCTCTATGCTCAGGGCAGAGTTAGCCTTCAGCCCCTCTAGACTTCAGGGTGAACTAGCCAAAAATCACATTGTCCAACTGTTGTGTTAGTGAAACATCTTGTGTTATGGGTTGTTTTTTGCTTCACCCCTTCAAACCCTAACCAAATACCTAAAGAAAAAAGCAAAATGTAAATTCCCTTGGAAGTATCTTAGTGACACTGATCCTGAGAGTGGCAAGCATGATTGATAAATGTATTTAGTTCTTGCTCTCCTCTATCCTCTCTCCTTCTCCTTTAATGCTTTCAAGAAGATAGGCTGGGTCTGTATCTCATGGTATACCCTAGAATTACATTCTAGAAGGCAGTTTCAGCAGTACCTAACGCAGGCTGCATTTTGAATGTGACCACTAAAACCAGAATAGCCCTTGCTATTTTTGCAAATTGTCCCACACAGCATAGAACCTGAAATAGTTGTTAAAATCTTTCTCGTGTTTCTCTTTTTGTCTCCTTCTACTCTGTGCTCCTCCTTGCTTAAGGTATGCAAAAGTTAATCTTGAAGTAGTAACGCTGAGTTTCTCTCCTCTTTGTATTACCTTGATGCAGTATGCTGCATTTACTTCTACTCAGAGACTCTTACAACCAAGGCTTAGTAACTTCATTTAAATCCTGCTGGTTTCTGTTGACATTATTACATGACTAGGCACACAATAGCTCCTTTCTGAATGACAACCTGTAAGTAAGTTTGTTAAGTAGCACAGTGGGATCCTGTTCCTTAAGTGAAACCTCCCAAGTTCCTTGACATATGAATAACAGCGAAAATATTCTTTCCATTAAATATTTATGCCTTCAGTCTCTGGAAGCGTTTTATTCATCTAAGGTGTTTCAAAGTTCCTAAAGGAGCCATAACCCTGTGGCTCACTTAATCAAGTATAGTTGCTTTACTGCGTTGCTGCTACTATGTTAAGAAAGCTGAACAGTGTAATACAAAGACATCTTCCTGGCTTAACAACTCAGAAGATGTTTGTGTGTCTGTTGTCCCATGTTTTTGTATGCAAGATGCTCAGAATAATTCTTGTCTTTTGGTGGATCATGGCTTTTGTTATGATGTTGATTATCAGGACAGTCTTCCAAAGCCCAAGATTGAAAACCGAATGTGGGCAGCGTGGTAAAAAGTGATCCTTAAAATGTATGAACTGCACATAATCTATGCACAGAAGTGGGATGACAGCAGAGAAAAAAAGATTCTGGTTAAGGAAGTTGAAACAGTGGCTATTTCTTCTAAAAAGAGGTGTGAGACTTTAATCTTCACATTGGCCTAATGGATCCAAAGTTTGAAGTTCTCAATTCAACAAAGCAGTCAAATACATATTCAGTTTTAAACAGGATTAAGTAGTTTGCTGGACAGAAATCCCATTCAAGAGATTTCTCCCCTGTATTTCCTTTTATTTATCAGTCTTCAGTATGGAAAACTAACTTGATCCGAAGTTTATTTTGACAAAATCTGAGTCTTCGGTTTTGAGCAAAATAGTTACTTCAAGACCATAAACATTCATTTTTTAAAAGTTTGCAAAAGTGGCAGTGAGGTTTGTGTTCCTCCAATTCTGGCACTTTCGGGCTCAATACAGTTGTGTTAGTATGGATATGAGCAGTCAGTCCATCTGAGATGCCCTGGGGGATTCCACAGGGCCATAAGCTGCTATTCCAGAGGAAAAGTGCATCTCCCAGGTCCATGCCGTATCTGACAGTGGTGTTTGAAAATCCTCAAATTTCAAGCTGTTTCAAATTGCACCTTCTCTGCCTGTGTTTAAGCAACTGAATCAAAGCCTGGGAACCTCCTTCAGTTGTCTGATCACCAAAGATCTATTCACTTAGGAAGAAAATGTAAATGCCATTTTCATATACCCATACAGGAGATCAATGAAGATCAGTGTAAGCTGCTGTGACAAGGTGGGGGAAGTAGACTGTAGCAAAAAAGCTACTATTTTCTTGCCGCCTTCTGTATGCAGCCCAGAGACCTGGCAGTGACAGAGGAGCTTTCTCAGATCCAGCTGGAAGAGATTCAAGAAAATGCTGCTCCTCAGCTGGATAATTCTTGTGTTACAGCACAGCCAACAGGGTAGCTCTGGTTGTGTCATTACTTCAAAGCAAAGCCAGGCAGTTTAATTTAAATAGTCAAGGTAAATTAGGGGGTTCAAGGTAAGTCTAGTGACTTGACAGTGGAGAATGGTAGTATGAACCTAGAGAAGAGAAGATTTTGGGAAACCTTGTTGAAGCCTTTCAGTACTTAAAAGGGGCCTATAAGAAAGATGGGGAGAGACTTTTTAGCAGGGGCTGTTGTGACAGGATGAGGGGTGGTGATTTTAAGCTAAAAAAGGAGAGATTCAGGCTGCATGTGAGGACGAAATTCTTTACAGGCTGCTTGGAGAGGTGGTGGATGCCCCATCCCTAGAGACATTCCAGGCCAGGCTGGATGTGGTTCTGGGCAGCCTGATCTAGTTAAAGGTGTCCCTGCTCATTCGAGGGGATTGGACTGGATGACCTGTGAAGGTCCTTTCCAACCCAAACTGTTCTGTGGTTCAATGAAGGGGTTTACTGGTTTGTTTTGGAACAGCGAAGTCCAGGAGAGGGAAAGCAGCAAACAGTAGGACGTGATTCAACCCGAGACATCTTACTGTGAACATCTGTCTGTGGCATCAGTGAGGTACAGACCCTTTTGTAACGAGAAACATGCACGGTGTCCTAACTGCAGTTTTGTAGACTCAAAACCTGAAGATAGCTGGCTTTTCTTCTTCTTACTGCTGCACAAGTATTTTTCTATTGCTAGTGCCACTTTCGTGATGGTGGAAATCAGTATTTCCCATCTGCTTCGTGTTGTTAAAAATGTTGTGTCATTTGCAATATCTGTCTTAATGAGATATATTATTCTCAAATCCCACAAACAAAAATAAATTAGGCATTGCTTTGTTTTAAATATTTTAGTAATAAATGTAAAATCTAAGTTTGATGGTATTTTATATTTGCTAGTTTCTTTATCCTTGCTATTCATCCTAAAGTTCTCTGTAAGTCTGAACCTATATAAATGTTAACCTCTGTAGCTGTTAATATAACTTTTCTGCCTTTTTATTTAACTGCTTTCCCACTATCTAGGAAAAACAAAAGGCTTTTGATCTACATTTAAAGCTGCAGTTTTTATCCACTGTATTGCAGCAGGTGAGAATGCTTTGTTTTGTCTGTGTCTTCTTACATCTCTTACTAAGTAAGAGATGCTATAAAGTGATATTGAGGGTTTCCACATTTCCCAAGCAAAATTCTCAAACTCAACATGTTTTCCTGGAAATATCAGGCCTGAAAAATCATACATTTTTGCCACAATCAATAGTCATTTCAGAAAATCATTTTATAATCACAGCTAGCCCTGTGTTACAGTGGTAGGGATGAGTATAAAGTAGATATGTGAAGCAGACTGGCTGTCTTATTTGGCTTTGAGGTGAGAATTTGGTTTTATTAAGAAGAACAGAAGACAAAGATAAGGTGTATGATCTCCCTGTTCTTATGTACTCACCTATACGAAGAAATTTGGAAGGAAAAAATTTAAAGTTTTATTTCAGCAATAAGATTTTTAGCAGTTTCTGACCATTGTGGTCTTCAAAAATCTTTCTAAGCTCCCAATTTATAAACAAAACCCTTAATTCATTGTAGAGATTGCACACAGTGAGTAGGCACTTTCTCACTTTGCTGCTAGTGTCTGTTGCTTAGCGTTTGTCTAGGCAGGAAGAGGTTTCATATTAGGTGCTACTTGTGTCTCAGCTTATGAGAATCAGATATTAAAAGAAGTTCTCATTTTATTCCCTGAGCACATACATACTTACCTCATGTTTTAAAATGCGTGCTATTTTTAATGTCATATGTAGTAGTAAGAAAATTAATTCTGTAGCATTCTCTCAGTCATAAAATCACTTTTTTCTTTCAAAAGTTATGCTTAATTCAGCTCCGCCTCTCAACTTTTTCTTTTGTCCTTACCCTCAGAGTTTAATTTTGCACTATGAGTTTTGTTCACCTTTCAATCATCTTGATTTTCTTTATCATCATCGAGGATGACTGTAAAGAAAAAATATTTTCCATATGTGCAATGTCATCAATCTGTGCCCATTGCAGATACAAAATCCTGCATGGACTTAAAGATTTAAATATTTCCATTTCCAATTTGGACCATAGCATTTCACCTCTTGGAAATAACTTCCTTTCTCATGATTATAGGCAACTTGTCTCTAGAAATGAGGCATTGCAAATTCTTAGGAATAACATCTGGAACTACATTAGGACAGTGGATTGGATTTGTTTGTAAAAATCTAATATTTAAAATTACCTAGCACAATCAAAAAGAGAGGCTGTATTTCTGTGTGTCATACTTGGAGAATGTCAGTAGAATAATTGCTCACTTTGTAAGATAATTTAGCTTTCTTTTTGTAAATGAGTGCCCATAAATGTAGATATTAAGGTCAAGGCAGGAAGTCTTAAACTTGCACAGAAGGGTAATTCCTTAGTACCATAGTTTATCATAAAATCCCAGACTGGTTTGGGTTGGAAGGGACCCTGAAGCTCATCCAGTCCCAACCCCCTGCCACGGGCAGGGACACCTTCCACTAGAGCAGGTTGCTCCAAGCCCCTGTGTCCAACCTGGCCTTGAACACTGCCAGGGATGGCGCAGCCACAGCTTCTCTGGGCTACCTGTTCCCACATCTCAGGCCTGTCCAGGTCCCTCTGGATCCCATCCCTTCCCTCAAGTGTATCAACAACCACACAGCTTGGCGTCATCAGCAAACTTGCTGAGGGCACATCAGTCCCACTGTCCATGTCGCTGACAAAGATGTTGAACAGGATCAGTCCCAACACCAACCCCTGAGGGACACCACTCACCACCAGTCTACACTTGGACATTGAGCTGTTGACCACAACTCTTTGAGTGCAACCTTCCAGCCACTTCCTTATCCAGTAAGTGGTCCATCCATCAAATCCAGGGATGGCTGCTCCATCCCTGGCAGTGTTCAAGGCCAGGTTGGACGTGGCTTGGAGCAACCTGCTCTAGTGGAAGGTGACCAGGCACCTTCCCTGCCCATGGCAGGAGGTTGGAACTGGATGATCTTAAGGTCCTTTCCAACCTAAACCAGTCTATGATTCTATTCTAATCACCAGTCTGTGATTCTGTGATTCTATACAAGGACTTAATGCTCACCTGCTCACAGCAGTTTGGACAGTTACATTCCTTCAGTTTTGTCATCCTGCTTTCCTTCTGTTACTCATCCTTTGTGTCAGGATGCAAATACTGTTCCATAAAGCACCTTCCAGTTCAGCATCCATAAGTAAAACAACAAAGGAAGTATTGACAGCATCAGGAGGAAAAGAGAGACAGCAGAAGGGAAGGAAAATGACTGACAAGTCAGCAAGAGCTAGCTTAGACCACTGAAACATAACCTTCAGCAAAACAGGAATTCTTTCCATCTGTCCAACCCCACATAGAAATGACAGTAAAGAAGTTTTGCAAGATGCTGTTTGTGATATTCAGTGCACACATGTATGTATATGTGCTTGCATGCACACACTTTTTTAGTATTTCATTAAAATTCTCTCACAAAGAACTCAGGGAAATTGAGCATCTCCTTTTGACTGTGTCTTCAACATACTGGTGAGTGTGGCCATTAATTATCAGTAAAAGTATAAATCCATGTTTTCCTCATTCCACTAAACTCTTAGTCTCAAATTCAGTAAAAAATGAGATTCTCATAACCAGTAGAAATGTTTGAATTGGATCAGCTGCATTGATTTGGGAGGGCTCGTGTTAATTCAGCAGTAAGGTAGCACAGTTACAATCCGAAAGCATCCCAGTGTTTCAGGAGTGGTTGTGCTTAGCTTTTCTGTGCTTGATATTTGGAATAGAGATTGCTTTCTGCATCCATCACATCCATATTAGTTCTTTGACTTGCTTGACAAGACAGATGGGAGTGACTTCATCGTGGCGTGATAGCTGTCTCTTTGAATTCCTTATAGATGTTAACAATGACCTTTCCTGTAAGGGCAAGATAAATTAGACAGCCAAGAGGTCTTTATAACAGTTTGAGATGTGCACCTACCATGATGATCTTGGTGTGCATGTGTCTGTGAATTTTAGGGGATTGTCATAAATCCTCATAAATCCTTCCTTTGCTGTAAGCGCAGGGGAGAGGACTGTGAAGCACTACAACTCCAGGACACTTTTTCTCTTTTTCTTGTTCCCCACACCCCCCTTTTTTTCCCCCCTTATACATATCAAATAATTCTACCTAGAGTCCCCCACTAGGTTTGCAAACTGACTGTTTTGGAACATGAGCTGTTTCAACAGCTTTTCACAGTTGCTCAAAAAGAGGTAAAAGCATATTCAAAGCCATTAACTGAGCATCCAGTTTTTCCAATTTGAGAACCCTTGAACTGCCCACATGTTGATCTTTTCTCTCCCTCAGGCAGACATTAATCTCTTCTTGCTTCTCCATAAAATACAGCCCAGGGCAAAGCTGAGTTCTAAACATCCTTCAGGAGAAAACTTCCACAAAGTTTTAGATTTAATGCACTGAAATATTGCTTGTGCTCTTCAGTTGTGGGAGACTTACTCTTCAGGTAGATATACTCCAAGGAAGATCACTTTTGCTTGCCATGTATTTCTTTACCATGTTTAAACTGTAGCATTGTATCCTTGTTATACTATAAAAGTACATTTCACAAGCTGAAAGAAAAGATGTAATGTTGTGACTCCTGTGTCTAGATACCCACAGGCAAAGATCAAGATATATTCAGTGATGCACACACTTTAAGAACAGCCATCTACCTGCCTTGTGCAACATTTAGTGGGAAGCAGATCTTTGGTTTTAAAAGTCAAACAACATCTGCCACTTAAAAACTTACACTAAAAATCACATTTCTGCATGAGGAGAGGTTTAGACTGAACATTAGGAAACATTTCTTGAGTAAGAGGGTAGTCAAACACTGGAACAGGCTTCCTAGGGAGGTGACCAGTGTTGAAGAGGCATTTGGACAATGTCCTTAACAACGTGCTTTAACAGTTGGTCAGCCCTCAATTGGTCGGGCAGCTGGACTAGATGATCATTGTAGGACCCTTCCAACTGAAAAAGTAGTCTATCCTATCCCATCCTATCCTATCCTGTCCTATTCTTTCTCATTGAACTTTTCTTCCCTATCCATTACCTATGGAGAAGGTAGGGCATTTTACTCAAACTCTTGATTTCATAAAGCTTCCTATCACAGAACACTTGATGAACACAACAACAACAACAACAAAACATCTTTTGTAGTGATTGGTCTGTAATAAATGTCAATGTGGATTCTCATATTCTTGTGCAAGAACCCTTTTTTTCTAATGTAACATAATCTTTTTTGTAAATCTATCATTAACTACAAAGGATAATAAAAAGTTTAAGGAACACTAAAGTGAAGCTACAGTTCTTGAAACATACATCAGTGAAGATGATGAAGAAAATGTAGTGTCTGGCCTTTATCCTTTTTTGTTTTACTCATAGAATAGAGTATGAATTAGGTACTTGTAAAAATGAATAATAAAACAAAGTAACATTGATTTCTTCTTCTGTCCTATAAAATTATTGATCTGGTTTTAACCTAATTGGCACTTGGGAAAATAAATAGAAGAAGCAGTAGGCTATTTCTGGGGTTCAAGTATTTGTTCTCAGTAAGAGAGTCCTAGACCTGCTTGTCTGGGGCTGTGTTGGCTGTCCTAAGAAGCTAAAGGTCTGAGTGCTGTAGCGTACTTCATTTGCTTTGTTCTCCTTCTCTTTAATCTCATGTTTCTAGTTATTTCTTGTAAATTGGAGAAGTAACAGTGCTAAAGATGCCTTAATGTATCGATACCCAGTAATTGAGCATACACTGCTAAAAAAAAATAGAGGGTTTCAGTAAGTCTTATCTAACATCAAAATGAACAACTGGTTAAAGGAAAGAAATAATAAAGTTGTTTTCCAGTTACAGCCACCAGAGTTTGTGTGAAGCAAAGGAACGTTATTTCTCCTATATCCCGCCTAGAGGTCAACTGACGTATAGATTGATACAATATTTCTATCATAGACATTTTTAATCACTTATACTTTTTCCTGTACTATAGAATTTACTATATAGAATCCAAAATCCATCTGTTTCCTCAATTTTAATCCTCAGATATCCTGTCTGTGGGAAAATTTACAGGCGGGTGAGCCACTAATCCACATGCTCACATATTTGCAGGTTTGAGGAATTAATTTAGGTCTAAACTTCCTGCACTTTCTTTTAGGCAAAGCAACATTAAAGGTACCACACATAAATTCAGTGGCGGTATTTGTATTAGCTTCAATAAGTTTTAGCTCAACCTCCAAGCTGTATAGTCTGGATGTTGAGCTGGATGCTTGAAGGTACATCAGGTACATCTTATTGCCATCGGAGGAGTTGTCCTGAAGCCTAAAGCTCTGTGAGAATCATCAGAATCAGGGTAGTTGATTACAAATTACACATCAGGAACATTGATAAAAAGGCTTATAGTTGATAAAACAAACCAAATCACATGGATGCACCTGCATGCTTTTCCTTGGTATGTGATCTCATTTATTTCATAAATAGTAAAAAAGATAAATTGAGATTTAAAATAACTGAGGATATAAATGTTTACACACTGATCGCTGAACCTTCGTTTTTTGGGGCTATCACAGAATTCACAGCTCAAATCTTTGTAAAATGCTGTCCTCCTGCTGAAAAAGATTCTCCCATGTTTGCACTGCCATGCGGTAGCTCCTGTGGATATGGAGACAGATGATTCCATGTCTGTTTGCCAGTACCCAAAAAGGAAGATTGTGTTTTAAAACCTGTTTAAAACACTGTTGCAAAAACAGCCTTATCTAGTTCGCTCCTTTGGGATAAGGTTTGGACCACCTCTCCAGTAGCAACTGTGTTGTAGAGGAATTGCATGTGTGTTATTTTGCATGCTGTAGCAGTGTGCATCTGTGAAGGAGGGAGGGAGAAAAAGAGAAGTAGATTTTGATTTCATTACCCAGTTCTTGTGTTTGTTCACAGCAGTTAGCCAGGTGTGTTGTTATAGCACAGCTAAAGCTGCAGCTATAAGCAGCAAGGTGATTTTACATATTACCCCTCTGTGCTAATGTGGTGCTGTTGTTTTCTCTGTCTGCTCTTGTAACCAAACAGAAGTACTCTGCTGTCTCTCTCTGCAACATATCCACAGAAGTCCTGAAAGTCATCAATGCCACTGAAGAACTGATAGCAGAATCCAGCGGTCCCTGCGATTTCCCATCTGACATTCAGGACAGGGGAAAAGAGACCTTCCCACTGGGGACAGACCCTATCAGGCTTGATGAGCAGCTCACCACACTGGAAGAAAATGTAAGAGCATGGATCAGTATGTGAAAGTGTCCCATGTGTGAGTAAGCACACCTATGTATGTGTGTGTGCCCATATGATGCATTGGCAGCATCACTGGATGTTCACAATTAATATTGGGTTATTAAACAAATAAACAGAACAAAAATTCCTATTGTAAAGGAGTGTTCAGCTGTCTTGCTGGGGCTTTTTCCTAATGTGTACTTTAAAATATTTCGGGAGAGTTGAATGGTTTGGGGGTTGCAACTGATTTTAGAATCTCTATCTCAAGTTACCTTAAGCCTTCCAACCCTCTGTGGCTGTGTGGCTGCACCATGCCTGGCTGAAACCACACTCCCAAGTCCCAGCACAGCCTCAGGAGTGTAAGTACAGGTAGGAAAGCATGTCCCCAGTGACACAGAGGAGAGGAGGAGCTCTTCTCACCCACATCTCCCCAGCGGACTGCATTGAGCTGCACTCTTAAAAAGAGCAGGCTGGAGAAGCAGAATTAAACAAACGTTTGTTTGGCCACATCCGAATCATCTATCCCTTTTCATGGGTCCCTGTCACCTGCAGGAAGAAGGGCAATGCTGAATCATAGAGGGAGGTCACTACTCATTGGAAATTTTTATGCATCCACATAAAGGAGTTGGTACACTTGTAACTTCCATTTTCCCTTCTTCCCACATTTAACTGATTACGTTGCAGTGATTTTTGTCCCTTCATTAGGAGCTCTTAAAGATCTCGTAGAAATCTGGACTGTCCCATTATAACATCTTGATCATTTCAATAACAGAGACCATGCTTTGTTTTAGCCCCAGAATATTTTCAGACAGAATCTACACTACTACATCTTTCTCTGCCCCACAGAGGATATGAAGTAGATGGCAAAACTCCATAGTTTCAAGATTTCACCACCACACCCCATAGTAAAGAGCCTTTAGAAATCCAGGAATCCATCCAAAGAGGATCTGGATGTATATAGACACTTTGTTCATTATTGCTCTCAGTAGCATTTTGGGGACTGTGCATCAATGTGGAGATTGTGGGGCCATCAGCACAAGGTTTTGGCGTAAGATGTACATACCTAAATGATGGTAAACTAAGTCTCCACAATCTCAATGTGAAAAGGGCATAATGACTTTCCCTTCCCACATTTCTATCAGTTCTGTTTTCTTTAGGGGTTTTTTTCCCCTCTTGAAAAGTACAATTTATTGTGCAGAGAATTTTGGAACAGCATTTAAATGCATCTTTTCTTTAACTTTCTAAAGGTGTTTCTGTTCATAATGTTCCTTCTTTCTTGAGCTTTTAGATGTGATAGGGCAATGTTAAAATCTGAAGGGGCTGTGGTATGTCACACCACAAAGATGTATCATCTAAATGAATGGAAAGAATAATCAAAACCCACAAAAGCAGGACTGTTTCTATTTAAATCAGCATGTTAACTTTATGGCCCACTTGTGCCTCCAGGTGCTTCAGCAAAGATGTTAAATCACATCACTTTTGTGTCCTAGGTACATTTTTCAAAGATTTCATGCCTGCAGTCTATGGTCTTATAAGATGCAGTTTGTGCAGGATGTAATGAATTTGTTTCTTAGCAATGTCACATAGAATCACAGAATGGTTTGGGTTGGAAAGGACCTTAAGATCATCCAGTTCCAACCCCCTGCCATGGGCAGGGACACCTCACACTAGACCATGTCACCCAAGCCTCTGCCCAACCTGCCCTTGAACACTGCCAGGGATGGGGCATTCACCACTTCTTTCATATACATGAAAAGCATTTATCAACATTTATGCATTGAAACAACTGATACAAGAGGGGGCAGGAGGGAGAGGGAATAAAAATCATAAAAGCCAAACACTTAAATCTTAATCTAGCCATTCTCCACCACTTCTGATGCACAAAGTCACAGCATGGCCAGAAATTATTTGAATACCTGTTACACCAAACGACTGCATGATCTAGGAATTGTGGGCAGATAAAATGACTTGAGTGGAAGGCATGTGAACTGAAGGTATCTGCTCAAGGACCTCGTTCAGTTTGCCTGCCCCTTGAACCATGAACATGTTTAATTCATGCTAGTTTTGTAGCAACACAATCTTTATTGCTGTTAGAGTGAGTGAGGCCGCCAATGGAGAAAATCAGGATATATATTTATTTTCCACTGTGCTGTTACCACCCTCATGGGAACAGTCTCTTGTCTATCTAGCAAATAAGCAGAAGGTGCAGTATTTTCCCATGGGTCTGCACAATTTTAAGCAAAAGCTAATGCTTGAAAATCACCCTTTTCTATAAAGCAGGGACATCTGTCTGTGTGTACCTTAGATTTCTTTGTGAAATAAAAGAAACACATAAAGCACAGTGTATCATGAACTAGTGCTCTGATGAGCTGAATGGGAAATGAAACCTTTACCTGCAGCTATCAGAGGTACTGTAGGTGGGTCTTGCATGGCACACGTAAGTCTATTGACCCTCTATAGATTCACTCAAAGGGCCAGGAGGCAGGAAGTTTTTGACTGCTGTGTATTTGGGTGAGAATGAGGATGGAAAACTGTGTTGTACGTGTAAGCACAGTTACTCTGCAAGAAGTTAATAACCATATGCTGCTGAACAGCTATTCTTAGAGTTTTGATTGCCAGAAGGCATTAGGCGTGTTTCACACCTAAGCGTGTTTATTATGAAACACAGCTTTATATGAGGTGTGATCTGACGCCTTCACTTGTAGACTTTGAGTTGTTGTAATGTAATTGGAATATCAAAAATAAAGCAAACTTTCCAGCTTTTTTCTTTTTTTTTTTTTTTTTTTTTTTACTGGTGAATCTGGAACAGATCTGGTTTGGAAAACCATTGTGGCACCTATGACATCTGAGTGCAGCCACCTCATGTGAATGTGTGCTTACAGATTAGAATCAGAATCCCAGAATGGTTTGGGTTGGAAAGGACCTTAAGATCATCCTGTTCCAACCCCCTCTAATGGGTTAGCAAGGAAGGAAGCTCAAAGGTATCATGGAAGATGCAGTCTTCTTAAACCTTTATGCCCCCAGAACAGAAATCAGTGACCCTCTCCTTGCCTTGGCCCTGCAGGTATACCTGACAGCCAGCACGGTGTACGGGCTGGAGGGGCAGCTGACCAGCCTGGAAGATGCTGCACGCAAGATCAACAGTGTCACTGCAGAGTCTGAGCTGGCCCATCTGGAAGACCAAGTGGCCACAGCAGCTGCCCAGGTTCATCACGCAGAGCTTCAGGTGAGGACAGCAGCTCCAGCCACCTGCAGGGTCACGCTGCCTTGCCGTGCGCTTACCTGTTGTCTGCACATACTTACTTTTGATATGATTTTGTCCCACAGTGGACTGATGATCCAAGGATGCTGACTGCATCACAGGAGCTGAGCAAAGTGTAGTTTAGATGTGTAACTCAGCCCGAACAGATGTACTGTCTGGGCCACGGCAGTGATCGTCCCCCTGTGCTGGGCACTGGTGAGGCTGCACCTCGAATCCTGTGTTCAGTTCTGGGCCCCTCACTGCAAGAGAGACATTGAGGTGCTGGAGGGGGCCAGAGAAGGGCAACGGAGCTGGTGCAGGGCCTGGAGCACAAGTGTGATGAGGAACGGCTGAGGGACCTGGGGGTTTAGTCTGTAGAAGAGAAGGCTCAGGGGGGACCTTATAGCTCTCTACAGCTGCCTGACAGGAGGTTGCAGTGAGGTGGGGTCAGTCTCTGCTCCCAAGGAACAAGTGACAGGACAAGAGGAAACGGCCTCAAGCTGCGCCAGGGGAGGTTTAGGCTGGAGATGAGGAACAATTCCTTCCCCAGAGGGTGCTCAGGCATTGGAACAGGTAGATATGTGAACGGGAGTGAGAGAGGAGGAGAAGAGAGGCCTAAGCTATAAAGGAGGATGACAGAGAGGTCAGTGAAAGGTCTTCTGCAGAGTGAACAGCTTCAGGTGTCATTGTGAATCAGGAGCAGGGTTTTATGTTTGAATTCTCTGGCACTGCTTTCCCTTTTGGCAACATGTTTCCACTAGTCTCAACATCAGCCTCCTTTCCCTCAGCTGTTTGCTTTCATGAACTCTTTTTTCCCTCTAGCAATTTGTTTTCTATTGAGTGTTTCTATATAGCATGTACCTGCATTATGCACATTTGTGTTTAACATACATATACCTTTAAATTGCAAACATTTAAGATCAAATGTTTTGATTTTGTGACGGAAGATGTACTTTGTGTGTGCATGAACTTATTATTGAATTAGGAAATACGTCCCACAAAGTCATTCTTTGAATGTAGCCATTGAAAACCACAGGTTGAATGAATTTGGGATTAGGCGGCTAAAGGTAACTGGGAGATGGAAGATGCAGGTTTTCTTTCCTCCTCTCTTATTTTCCTCAAAAGGAGTGAAATTCCTCTTCCTTGGAGTTACAAGGTAGGTTGGATTGTTCTTTTACTCCATCTTTACTAACAAATTAAGCGCCTTTTAACATCAGGACTAAAGAATACAGGCAGGTGTCAGAATTGCTGAAGTTAGCCATCTGTTTGTATTTTCTGATTAAAGAGGGTTTGACTGGGGATGGGAGATATTTTAGTAGCGACATCTACAGTAATTTTAAAACTTCTTTTTCCCCCTCCCCATCTGTCTGTCTCTCTCTTTTATTTCCTTTGAAGATTTCAGATATTGAGAGCAGAATATCAGCTCTCACAGTTGCAGGCTTGAACGTGGCTCCATGTGTTCGCCTGACAAGGAAACGGGATCAAAAGCAAACGAACCAGGTGCCAGAACATTCTGTAGTATTCCAAAATACATTGGAATCCTGCCTCTTTTTCTGTCATGGAGTAATGCTTATGTGTTGTTTACAGATGCACACAATCGACACATCAAGACAGCAGAGGAGAAAACTTCCAGCTCCACCAATAAAAGGTGCACTTCAGTTGTTACATACAGTAAAGAAAGACATTCTCTCTTTGTAAAATTCAATATAATGGACAGTTCAGCAAAGGAGGGGAAAGATCTAAGTTACAAACCAGTTTTGGTTTATCTTCTTTTTAACTCCACAGTCTATTATCTGACAATTCTAGGGCCTGCTTCACCTTGCATTACTCTTGTCTTACTCTTGTGTAATTCCACTGATTGACATGGCCTCAGACTTTAATAAATTTGGAGTATCACAGCCTGCTGGCTTTCATTTAAATTAAATCCACCTTTCTTCTTGCATTTTAGGGGAAGTTTTATCTCTCTAGAAGGTGTGGCTCTTCAGGAGTATTGTTACATCTGCTTCAATCTGCTGTGTGAAAAATCTCCCTTTTTTGTCTTTTTCCCAGGTGAAAAATTAGATGGTTCTCCGGTTACCACTGTCAGGACGTTCAACAGAAACTTCATGCTTCAAGGATCTCTAACACAAAGAACTAAAGAGAGGAAAAGCACTGCCAAGGACTTAATGGTAAATTCATAACATATCATAGAATCCCAGACTGGTTTGAGTTGAAGGGACCTTAAAGCTCATCCAGTTCCAACCCCCTGCCATGGGCAGGGACACCTTCCACTAGACCACGTTGCTCCAAGTCCCATCCAACCTGGCCTTGAACACTGCCAGGGATGGGGCAGCCACAGCTTCTCAGGGCACCCTGTGCCAGCGCCTCAGCACCCTCACAGGGAAGAACTTCTTCCTTAGAGCCAACCTGAACTTCCCGTTTCAGTTTGAACCCATCACCCCTTGTCCTATCACTACTGTCCCTGATGAAGAGTCCCTCTGCAGCATCCTTGTAGCCCCCTTCAGACACTGGAAGCTGCTCTGAGGTCTGCACGCAGCTTCTCTTCTCCAGGCTGAGCAGCCCCAATGTTCTCAGCCTGTCTTCATACGGGAGGTGCTCCAGCCCCTGAGCGTCCTCGTGGCCTCCTCAGGACTTGCTCCAACAGCTCCATGTCCTTCTTATGTTGGGGACACCAGAACTGCACACAGTGCTGAAACTGCTGTTGAAAGCAGTCAGTAGAGAGCAGTGTCTGTGTAGGCAGCTGCATTTCATTGCCTTCACAAAACTTGTCTTACTAGTTTGGGGAAGAAGAATAGAGAGCATTGAAGCAGCTGAACAAATACCAGTGTCCTGGGAGATGTCTGACTATATACCATAGTCGAGCAGCTCCTGAATGTCATATTGTGTGAATGCACCCTGGCTGCCAGGTCTCCAGGAACGTGCTACCCTTATTCATTAAAAACATATCAAATCAAATCAATGGCTGGTCCCCTGCAAGTCAGACCTGACCTAGGCCCTCACAGAACCAGCTGCACACTGTATGTAACTCAGCAGGTGAGAGTCACCTTGCATCTCAGCAATGTTTGAGAAATGTTCAGAGGTTGCCTAAGTGGAATTCAAGGGATAGATAGGCCACGCATTGGCTCTGTGGGGCTTCAAACTGGGTTCACTGGCAGCTGTCAATCATTTCTTCTGCAGCAGCCAGGGGGATAAGGAAATAAGGAAAAAAGAATAAGGAAAAGAGGGATAAGGAGAATAGCTGTCAGTCCCGAAGCAGTCTGCCACTACATGTGTGGAAAATAGGTGGGGAGGTGAGAAGAGGAAGGACCTGGCTCTGTGGAATCTTCAGGCTTGTTTTGTGGTTTGCTCAGTTTTTCTCTTTCCTGTCCCTTTCTGTTCTAGGAACCTGCTATAGGATCTGCTGTGATGTACTAAACTTACTCCTACTGCCAATAACACACTGCCTAAGGCTGTACACTAGAGTGCCTTTACTTAACAGCCATTGCATATGTCCAGCTGAAAATGGACCCTCAAGAACCTACAAAGCCTCAGTTACAGGGCTTTGTTTGGATACCTCACTGAGAAAGCTGTCCAAGTCTTCAGCATTGTGGTCTGCTAAAGGAAACTCTGCCTTAAAGTTCTCACAAAACTCCAGACAGGATGCTGAGTTTCAAGAGCAAGGCTCCACATTTTAAGATGCACTTTTTCTCCTTATTGATTGTACGAAAGTATGTCATCTTTACACCGCAGTATGTTTTTGTACACTCAATCAATCATAATGATAGGCCAATTAATCTGCCAGAGCAGACCTGTGATCCATATCTGCTGGTTACTAACGTCCATGTTGTCAAGCAATAAGAGCAGCTCTGTGCAGTGTATGCTGTGTGGTGGGAGTGGAGAACCAGTGTACCTCACTGTGGAGTCAGTGGAAGTTCTGACAGGGTTCGTAGGAGGAGGTGGGATGTGCAAAGGCTTCTCTGCTCACTGAGGGTGTGTTTGGCAGACACTGTTGTAGCTCCAGAGCGAGGTATTTTGCTCTTGGCAGCAGGGGGAACATGGATGTCATGTTGAACCATGAACTGGTAGCAGCACATGTGGACCAGATGTCTGTTATGATCCTGGTGTCTGGAAACATCTGAGCACTGTTGTGAAACCAACACCTCTGTATGTCTCATTCTTCTTGGTAGCATTGTCTGCTTTGGTGGTGTCCAACCAAGCTGTAGTTCAGAATAAATTCTGACCAAATCTTTTCAGATTGGTAAAAGAAGGTAAAGACATTGTGGATGAGATCTCTGCTGACTGGCTGGTGGTTGTAGGTGGTTGCAGCCTGTGAGAGATTCCCTTCTGCTATTTCCTGGCTTTTCTGGGGAGGGGGCAAATGTAGCCCAGAGGTCTCTTCCTTTAGTAGTCCAGTGTAGAGTAGCTGGGACCTGCTGCCATGTGCACCCCACTACCGTTGGACAACTCTGAATTGGATTGTGAATAGTAGAATTTCATCTTTCATTTCTTGAGACCTTCAAAAGGTGAGCCCTCAAAGGTGGAAGGCCCTTGAGCAGATGCCTAGGAGGGAAGATGCTGCTTACAGGGTGTCCCTCTCACCCTTTCGGGGAGGACCTTGCCAATCTGTGGTACTTTTTGCTCTGAAGAATACGAAGGAAGTAGTTAGAGGAGGTGATAAGCCAGTGAATCTGTTATCTTCCATGCAAAGTGCAGAGCAGGTCCCCAAATGTGGAGTGGGTTGTTCTGAAACATGCCATGAAGGAGGGCACAGGCCGGCAAGTTCCCCCTCAGCATCAAGGAGCAGTGGGTACCAGGGCAGGAGGAGAGCTGCTCCTTTCCCTGGGCCCCCAGCGAATACCTGCTAGTAGAGTGCCACGTTAGCTGCCACGTGGCAGGAATGCCATCCCCTGGGACACCAGGCCATGAAATGGCTCCAGTTGGGCAAACAGGAGGAAAACTGGGCAAATTTCCTGGCTGGATGGGTTTTAGTGGGGCAGGTGGGAAGGTGAGGAATGGCTGGATGTGGCGGTTGGAACAACAGTGCCAGTTGCAAATCTGCCACCCGCACTTGACATCTAGCACTTGTCAGTACCCTGATGTCTGGCTGCATGTAAGGAACCCTCGGGATAAATACAACCATCTTCCCACCTGGAGTACATAACCGCCCCTCCAACCCTTCAAGGAATTCCCATCTGCCCAAGATCTGCCCAGATGTGTTCGTTCTGGGTAAAATTCTGCCTTCTTTTGCTCTCACACAATCCTAGTTCTCCAAAATTGCTTTTGCACAGGTGTGAGGGCAGAATTGGGCCCACTCTGTTTAATATATAAATATATATATATAAAACAAATATATTTTATTTATATATGCAATCCAGTAAAGGAGATTAAACAGAGTAGGATGCCTAGTGATCTGTTACCCAGTCTCCTCCTCCTTCCTTGACTGTTCTCTTGTATGTATACAGCACATTCCCAGGTTCCGGTTTATGCAGGTATGCGTGTATGAAACGTCATTAATGGTGGTTGGTCTACATATTCGTCTAATAAATAATAACTAATATTGTGTATGTAATATCAATACAGAAATGACTACTTTTAATAGAATTAACTCTTCGGCTTTCGTTCTGTTAGTGTGATTTAAACAAGCCAACAACGTTCGGAATAGGTTGTTTTTCCTTAAGAGGCATGAAAAGCATCTATTATCGTGTTACAATGTTAAAATATTCAGTCTTCTTTGACAGAAAAACGTGTACTGTGTAGGCATTGCAGCAACAAAATAGAAAAAGTGAAAAAAAACCCCACCTGCTCCACGGCATTTGACTTTTTACGGATGTTTATTGTGCCAAATATGTGCAAAGATATAATTTACTGGTTTAAAAAAGTCATCGAAGCGTCTGCTAGAGCACACAAAGAATTATTTTGTCATCGAGTGATTTCAATCTTCAGTGTTTATATTTAGATTAATTTTTATAAATGAAAATATTTTACTGGGCAAAATGAGGACTAGATGATCTATTTGATTAAGTCTGAGTGAATATTAAGCTTGCCTTGTTGTTGTTATCTGCATACTCACCAAGAACTGTCGTCAAGAGGAATTATAAAAGAGTAAAAGTGGTTTATGAACAGAATGCCTTTGATTCATAAAGAAAAACCAAAAGTTGTTCTCTGTTGTTTGGATTTCTGTGCACTTTGGCCAGGAAGCCTGTCCACAGTGACCCCTCACAGCCTCTGTTGGCTGAGGTGAGGAACATGCAGTAACACGCTCGGTTCAGGGGTTTTCCATGGGGCTGTGGTGGGAGGAATCCCGTTAGGAACGTTTGATGGTGAGTGTTCTCCAAGCTCCCAAGTCTCTTGGGTGAAATAGCATCTCAAACAGCACTTCTCGGGCAGAACTTCTGTAACTCCCTCTGGGATTGCTCCCAATGGGAGCAAGAAGCCAACCCAGATAATCTTAGTCTAGTGTGTCCAAAGTCCCATGCAATCAATGCTCATCAAAACACTTCTTTGTCAGCATATTTTTTCTACCATGAGTGTGTTCATTTAAACCTGCATGTTTTAAGTAATACTTTCGGTCAGCAGATAGTATTATAAATAGTAGTAAATAGCAGATAGTATTATAAATAGTATTATAAATAAGCAGATATAGTATTATAAATAAGCAGTATTATAAATAGTAGTAAATACCCTATTATAGTAAAAATCCAAAGAAAACAAAAAGGGTTAAATCACCTACAGTGATGAATTCAACCACTATTAAATTGTTGTAGTAATTCCAACAAGGCACAGCTAGAAATGCAAGTTCATTCCAATGTCCCTTTTGCAGAATGGCTGTGGCCTGGATTTAATCATCAGTCATTAACTAAATTGTCAACTATCTTTTTTGGATATAAGCCATAGATTAAACTGCATTCAGATATTATTGCTGGTAATAGATATTAATTAAGATTAAACATACTGTAAATAATACTTCTTACAAAATTAACATAACACATTTAATTACCATGGCAAACGTGAGTATTGAGCCACAGCTCCAGGCTCGTAGCTGCGGACTAAGGTAGCAGCAGCACATGGCTTGTGATCCTCCAAGAGTGACTTTAGCTTGACCAGGTAACATGCTTACAAACACCTGCATCATTTTAAAGGGAATCAGCTAGTTTGGGCACTGACCCCGTGTGAGCAGTGGTGCACAACTACCTGCAGTAGGCACAGAATTAGTCTTCAGATTTCAATCAGCCTATGTTTTTCTTCTCTTCAGCAGGGAGAAAATGCGTGTCCTTGATAGGAACAACTTTTTGCTCAGTGAGATACCTCTCCAGCAGTACAGGAAGAATCATGAAGTGCCAGTGGACAGTTCAGGGCAACATTCCTACAAGTGGATGTTAACAATCTATGTAGAAATTACACAGAGAGCACCAGCATTAATGCAGGTACATTAAAAATAAGTGAGAGCCTTTATTACTTCTTCCAACCATTGCTTTTTATTTTTATATATCAATCAACAGCCATTTAGTTTGAAATGTGACAGGAAGGTTTCATGATAGATTTAACACTGCAGAGTTTAAATCCCAGCACAAAGGCTGTGTAGGTTTGGGTAAAACTAACATTACAGTGAACAGCATCAGGAGATGGGTGGGGATGTAACACAAAGAATAAGCTATAGTGGCACTCAGTTCTAGTGTCCATGCACTGTCTTTTACCTGCAGCCTGAACGCGTTTCTCTTTGAAGGAACTTGCACAAGGAGCAGAAAGAAGAGCAGGGTGGGATTGCTAGGCAAAAGCAGAACTGGTGCCTGAGGTGCAGGGGGAGGATGCGATTCAAAGCACAGAGGTTGAGTTGCCACCTCGGGGAGCAGAGATCACCAGTCACTGTCTTGTGTGTCCAACACTTTGTGCTCCCACAAAGTGTTCAAGATGAAATCCAGGTGTCTGCTCACAGGCCGCAGGCTGTCATGGTTGCTCCTCAGCTGCCTCTTCCCAAAGCGACCGATGGGGCGCACGCCACGACCCACGTACCAAAAAGGATCAATCTCAGGACCTGGAATTCAAAGTAGTCAGTGAAGTATCTACCACTGCACTTACAGGCAACATTTCCTGAGCATTTGGAGAGTGCTGGATGGCTTAGCCCAAGAAAGAACACAAGGGGAAAGGCTGCAGCCACACAGCTTCGAGGTGTCTTTGAGGATTGCTTTGCATGTGTAGGGCCCAAAGGAAGAAGATTCAGATGCAGAATTATCTTCCATCTATCTGGGCTGCAGCCTGCAGATCATATAATCCTGGGCTGGTTTGGGTTGGAAGGAGCCTTAAAGCTCATCCAGTTCCAAGCCCCTGCCACGGACAGGGACACTTTACACTAGACCAGGTTGCTCCAAGCCCCTGTGTCCAACCTGGCCTTGAACACTGCCAGGGATGGGGCAGCCACAGCTTCTCTGGGCACCCTGTGCCAGCGCCTCAGCACCCTCACAGGGAAGAACTTCCTAAGAGCTCATCTCAGTCTCCCCTCTGTCAGATTAAAGCCATTCCCCCTTGTCCTGTCACTACAGGCCCTTGTCAAAAGTCCCACTCCAGATTCCTTGTAATCTAACATAAGCCAAAGTACCCATCAGATTCAGGAGGGCACAGGATGCTTTAAAACTGATCTGAACCTTGGAAGAGCTGTCAGTGCAGGATACAAACACCATAGTAGCTCCACCATTTTTAAACTGTCGTCTTTTAGCTAAAGACCTGAAGTCCAACTGTCCAGGTCCATCTTTGCTATATGCACCAGGTAAGCTACAGACTAACAAATCCACTGGATTGCAGAGGGGTTCCTGTGAGATGAAAGCATAAAAACCTAACTCTTGTTTACGTGGGAAGTTGTTTCCATTTATGACTTTTTTTCTTTGAAAGCATCTGAAGTGCACTTATACCTGACCTACTTAGATAGTCTCGTCTAGGTTTAAAGCAGGTGTGGAGAGGGGTGTACATTATACTAAAAGACTAAGATATACAGCAACGGGGAATATCTACAAAGTGCTGGAGATGATGCCACCCCAAGGAAATGCCAGATCATTCCAGAGGACTGTCAGGAACAGGAATACATTTGAATTGAAGTGCATTATATATCATCCAAGTCCTATGAAAGTTTCAGGCAGGGCAGCAGGATTTTCCCCTGTACATTTTGATGCATGAACAGAGAAAATAGAAAATCCCCTTTGGCTGTACATTGCTCCATAAGTGCAAGTTAGAAGTCTTCCCACACCACGTTTAACCCCCTCCTGCCCACTAACACCCAACCATTTCACCTTCTTCACCTGGGTACATAAAAACTGAGGTTCCCACCATCACTAATCATCTTTAATGGGGAAAGGTGTCCCACTGAGAGCTCATGTGCCTTGCTCCCCACACCTCCTGTCCCCCACTCCACATACAATTACCAGCCTTTGCTCTTTGGGGGAAGATGAGATTTCCTGATACAGATTTTCCTCAAAAACCTTTTGGCCTGTGTGTTAGCTTTTACTCAGATGATACGGGATTGTGCCCCCCCAGCCAGCCTCAGTTGCTCATAGTGTCTCCAAATGGAGACACTTCAACCATTGACTTGTATTTTGACTTGGAGACAACTCGTAGTTCCAGACAGAAATTACGATGTCTGTAGATTAAACTTAAGCTTCTGGCCCTTGCTTTCTTCTTACTGTAAAGAAGTAGTTGTGAACTACTGCAGCTCCACAGAACATGGCTGAAATTCAAGTCCATTGCATTCCATCAGGTGATGCTCATACTTACTCCTGTTGTCTATCTGGTGTTTAAATGGTCTGCTGTGTCCTGAAGCAAAGCTGAGCGATACCAGGAGCACCAGCAGGTAGATAGTGACCATCTTTAAGTGCTTTGGTGACCACTGGGCACGTGGTGTGCACGAGATTGGATGCCACATGATGGAGCAGCGGTGGGAAGGCTGTGAGGAGACAAGTGAACATGGGGAACATGTTATGAGTCAAAGCTCTCAAGGTAAAGGAAGGTATCGATTGTAATGGGGTGTTTCCATCTATCAGAGCCACTTCACAACGCGGTTCTGTGAAACACTGGTGCTGGGGCTGTCCTGGGTATTTCTGTTTGAAGGCAAACAAAGAGCCATCTACTGAGGTAACTGCAACCAGAGGGTTTTTCTCACCACCAGTGAAAGCCCCTGTCCTGGCTTCACAGGACACTTAAGTCCTGGCCCTGAGCTTGCTTCTGACTTTCTGTGTGGCCCCCTGTATGAGCATGGGCACTGGCCACCAAAGTGTGTTTTAGCCTCTGCCTTTCATCCTTTCCTCACCTGCAAAATATGTGTAACATTTACATTTTACACACTCTTTGTACAACTAAATGTGTATTTAGTGACAGGACAAGGGGAACGGCTTTAACCTGGCAGAGGGGAGATTGAGATGAGCTCTTAGGCAGAAGTTCTTCCCTGTGAGGGTGCTGAGGCGCTGGCACAGGGTGCCCAGAGAAGCTGTGGCTGCCCCATCCCTGGCAGTGTTCAAGGCCAGGTTGGACACAGGGGCTTGGAGCAACCTGCTCTAGTGTGAGGTGTCCCTGCCCATGGCAGGGGGTTGGAACTGGATGAGCTTTAAGGTCCCTCCCAACCCAAACCAGTCTGAGATTCTATGAAAGGGAACATTCTGCCTGTGTCACCACTCCCTTTCACAGCCAGCAGCCAGCACGCAAGAGCACCATTTCCAGTTATGCTTTCCTCTGGTAGATGACCCAATCCTTTCAATGCACCCGGATGCAAACACACGTGAGACCCCCTGCCCCAAGAAGGGCTATGCAGAACAGAAGGTGCCAGGTTGGGAAAATCTCACTGGGAGGTGAAGGATCCTGGGGTTGGGTTACTGCTGACCCTGTCAATGGCAGTTTGTAGGCGCTCCCTCATGGCAGCATTCCCACATGCTGTGCAAGGACAGTCTGCCTTGAACACACAAGGGCTGCCTACAAGTTTGGCAGCCCGGAGCCTCTGCTTACAGAGTCAGCAGGAGCCCGTTTGCTTAAGCATCGCTTAAGACAGGTATGCAGGTACAGAGCTATAGGAAATCCTCTTGTCGACACCTGCACAGAGGCTTCTCCTTGCGTTCAGGTGGGGTTTTTTCCCCTGCGGCTGCCAAAATCTTAACCTGCTTTCAGTACAGGCAAGCAGGAATGAACATCTTTTGATGCAAGATACTCCCAAGCACACCACGCAGGCAATGCAACAAAAGCACCTGGAGACCATGCTTGTGTCTCATTCAAATGCAAAGTCAAAAGCTCCTCAACCCCCAGTATTCACTGATGGTTTGTTTGGGGTTTTTATCCCACATCAACAATTACTCAGCAGGCAACTCGGAGAACATTGATTTTAACCCATGATTTGAACAGAACTGTGAATTAACTTTTCTAACTTGAGTATCTCGTGCCAACCTCGTGTCAATCAAGATTTTAGCACATAAAAACACATGGGATGAGTTTCAGTTTCAGCTGGTGTGCATCTCGCATTGCTCCACATTTAGCAAAGCCTTAAGTTCAGTGAGACAAAACAACGGTGTTTTGGGGAATCTCTCTGGTGTGCTTACAGGGCTGCTGACATCCTTTCCAGATTACCTGCTGTCTGGTTTTGCCTGGGAACTGAGTGACAGAAAGGAAGAGCTTGTCAATGTTGATGACAGACAGAAACACAGGGAAAAGCTTTTAGCACAAGCTTTCTCCTAAGCAATCCTGTGTCTCAAGTCCCCATCATTCTGGCCACCTTCTACGGTGCCATTATTTATTTATTGCCATTTTTTGCTCAGGGCTTCCACTGCTCCTCAGTATGTAATGTGCCACCTCTAAATAACCAGGGGGCTCAGCACCTCCTTAATTTTTGCTCTTCCTAATCATCCCACCTCATTTGTATGGGGAGAAACCGAGGCAGAGATGCCACAAACTTGACCCCGTGTGCCGCTGAGCATCTCTAACCCCAGCTCTACCTTGTCAGTAGGCTATAAGGATAAGCACAAAATCTGGTTATCCACTCACAGTCCTTTCACGAGTAATGGGGCTGGAGGTGGTCTGTGGTCAACTTGGGTCCAGACCTGCCTTAGCCCACAGACCTGTAGCTTTCTTCCAAAGGGAAAACTGAAAAACAAGACCTCCTACAGTCACTGAGTGTGTGTGTCCCCTCCACTTCCAACTGTTAAATGAGCTCCCAAAACTTGGAAAACTTACTAGTTTCAACAAAACACAATTAAAAGTTTCAGGACTAGTTTTGCCCCTGGAGCTCAGCAGCAGTCAGCACCGCTGCCAGTTGGGCAATCTGCTGCTTCTGCTTTGTCCCTGAGCACAAAGAGCCCTTAAATTTTGACTGAGCAACATCTGTGAGAGCGATCTGGCAATTTCTATCAACATGGGAGGAGAAAGGTAAAGCCACTAATAACACTGCAGTGAAGCCACAGCATCACAGCTTGCTGTCAGCCTGCCACACACAAGCCATGGGACACCAGCCTGGCTCTCCCTCTGGGCACACAGGGGCTCTCAGCACACCAAACTCAATCTCTGCTGCAGGTCCATGAGGTCTAAACCTGCCGTGGATGCCATAGAATCACAGAATGGTTTGGGTTGGAAAGGACCTTAAAGCTCATCCAGTTCCAACCCCCTGCCATGGGCAGGGACACCTCACACTAGTTCAGGTTGCTCCAAGCCCCATCCAACCCGGCCTTGAACACTGCCAGGGATGGGGCAGCCACAGCTTCTCTGGGCACCCTGTGCCAGCGCCTCAGCACCCTCACAGGGAAGAACTTCTGCCTTAGATCTAACCTGAACTTCCCCTGTTTCAGTTTGAACCCATCACCCCTTGTCCTATCGCTACAGTCCCTGATGAAGAGATATCCTCAGAAGATAAGGTGCTATTAACACTTTAAACCCTAAAATAGCATCTTACTCAAGGTCAGCGCTGTGTATACCCCCTCCCATGCAATCACAAATAGCTTTCACATTTGCAAGCAGCGCTGGAGATCCCCACATGAGATCAAACCCCTGCTAAACCCAGGCCTGGGACTATGGCTTATTTCAGGGCTGAGCAGCACAAGAGGCACACTGCTGTGCTGCAGGCTCCCGCGTGTGCTCTCCCTGCCGTGGCTAATCACTGCCTGTAGGTCTGGCAGCGTTGCCTCAGCGTGGTCCCCTTTGCTTCATAAACCTGAGCAAAAGTTATTGAGCACATCAGTGTAGAAAAGCTAAAGCTCCAAAGGAACAAGAGGACATTCAGGCAGGAAGAGCCAGGACAAGCACTGAAGCAGACAGCGCGAGGCACTCACCTGCTTGCACCAGAGCCGCTCCTGCTTGCACCAGAGCCGCTCCTCAGGTAGCCACTGCTCCAAGGAGAAGCAGGGCAGCTGCTGGGGGCTTGTGCCTTTTATACTGGGAGGAAATGGGCTTGAAGCAGCGCGGGGGAGCCAAGAGGGGGGCCAGGAGCACGTCAGCAGCACTGGCGAGCAGAGTCTGAGTTTACGGAAGGAGGGGTTGAGAACTGTGACAGGAACCCTCAGAAAGCCATTGATCAGGAGCTGAGGGCAGCACCAGCGCATGGCAGGGTGGCCGAGCCCCCGCAGCACACCAGGAGGGGAGCAGAGGGGAGGAGACCGCTGCCACATCCCTATGGATGTGGGGATATGGCAGACCGGAGCAGCAGGGGCTGCCAGCTCCCTGCACAGCAGAGCCAAGTGCTCCGTGCTGCCCGGCTGAGATGCTCTGCATGAAGCTCGTGTCTGTGGGGGGAAAACACTCGTGGTGGGGATGAGGTGTGGGGAGGAGATGGACAATGGGGAGCTCTCAGGGCCTGCAAGCCGGAGCAGTGAGTCCATGCGCCCTTTCCCAGCCCTTGCTCCTCTTCCCGTTGTCCCACCACTGCATTTTGCTTGGGATCTTACCTGGCAGCAGCTCTAAGCCCCTAACAAATGACTGGGGTCAACTTATCCACACATAAGTTTTAGGCCATACTGCAACACAGCACCCAAGTACCTGATGGGATCAGTTGTGATTCAGTGCTTCAGCAGGTGCTTACCAAATTTGTGACAGAGAAAAATCCACCTGCGTGAGGCTTACATCTTGAGCAATATTGTATTGCTACAACAGCATCTCTGCACTGTTATTTTCACCTCTGTCTCTTAACTAATGTGTTGTTGCAGTCTTGCTGCTACAGATCTCTCTGCTTAAATAGCTCAGCCTGTGCTTGCTGTGAGGTTTGCAGAGGAGCAGCAGTTGAACTGGCAGGTGCCTCACTCCCTCAGCACCATTCTGCAGAGGCTGAGATGGGCAGTGTTACCGCAGGCTCTCTTGCTGACACCCTTGCAGATGCAGGGTTGTTCTGCTCCTGTGAGACTGACGACCAGGGGGAGACTGGGTAAGAAATGCTGCAACCCCGTTAGGATGAAGTGTAGGTTCAATAGCAAATCCATTGTTCAGTTTTCCTATGAGGATGCTTTCAGCCGGGGAACACCTCGAGGGACAAATGACACTATTTCACTGCAGCAATAGTCTTCCATTCTCTAATTTCCACCTAGTAACAGCTACAAGAAGTCTTCCTCATCCAAGTTTTCAAGAGTTTACTCAGACTACTCAGGATTACAACTGCAAAATATGAAGAGCACTCCAAGTCTGTGCTAGCATAAAAGGTCTTTCTACAGCTAACACAATCGATAACGTATATACATATTTTCTTCATCATCCTCCTTTTAGCATGTTCCCTTTGAACCTTGCAAATGCTCCCTGCCTAAAAATCAATCCAAGAACCAGGCAGTGACTGTGCTTCTGCTGTCATAATTGTATGTGTATGCATGGAGAGGGTATCTTCTTAGTAAGTAAAACCCTTCATGGTTTTGCATCACAGATCTCTTCCCTTACTGATCTTCACATTGATTTTGAGCAGAAAATGTGGGTATCCTTCCCTGATCTCTAGTGGAGTGAGGGCTTTTTGTCTCCAAGATACACAGGACCCTGTCTTGTTTTGCTGTTTTCCTAAGTGATTCTATCCTCTTAAAACAAAAGTAGAAGTCTTTTTCATCCCATTTACTCTTTCTAGTCTTGCTGGCACTGCAGTATGAGCCTTTCAATAGCACAGAGCATCTTCACCAATTGACACCTACTTGGAAGTTACCATGTAAAAGAAAACTGTGCAAAGGCTTTCATGGTAACAAGGTTTGCATATTGGCAAATGCTGCCTGCAAAATAATATGCCACAGAGGAAAAAAACCTCACTATTATGAGAGCCAGCATTTAAAATGCTCTGATACAGTCAGGTGCCTTCTTTCTGGCCCAAGGTCCACCTACTGCATTACCCTGGTTCTGGCAGTGGCCAGCAGAGAACATCTAGGGAGAGTCTAAAACCAGGGCAGCATATTTGGACAGTCCTCATTAGACTATTGTCCCAGGCCCTTGAGCCTTGTGGTCCAGAGGCCTTCCAAGCCAAATGGTTCTTTGTGGTTGGTAGCCCTTCATGGACCACTTTTCTTTCGCAGTTGCTTCTTGAACCCATGTAAATTCTCAGCATCCACAGAACCATGTGCCAAGGAGCTCTGTCCCTGCTACAAGAAGGATCATGGCTCTGCGTCTCTTCTGGGTACACCACTTGCCGGTTTCAAGTACTTATTTCTTCATTTTTGCTTTCAGCCATTCTACCTTCATGAAAGGCTAATTTCATGAAAATGTTCTAAGCAATGAAGGCTAAAAGACTATGTCTGTTTAAATGAGGCTCATCAGAAGCCTGTCACGGAGGAATACTCTTTGGGAAGACAGCACCAGAGGCCAACAGTGAATGACAGTTTTGATGTCAACTCTACCATCCGGTCTGCTCAAAGAATTAATCCAAAATGGGGACGGTCTGAGAACACTGGGGCTGTTCAGCCTGGAGAAGAGAAGCTGCGTGGAGACCTCAGAGCAGCTTCCAGTGTCTGAAGGGGGCTACAAGGATGCTGGAGAGGGACTCTTCATCAGGGACTGTAGCGATAGGACAAGGGGTGATGGGTTCAAACTGAAACAGGGGAAGTTCAGGTTAGATCTAAGGCAGAAGCTCTTCCCTGTGAGGGTGCTGAGGCACTGGCACAGGGTGCCCAGAGAAGCTGTGGCTGCCCCATCCCTGGCAGTGTTCAAGGCCAGGTTGGACACAGGGGCTTGGAGCAACCTGCTCTAGTGTGAGGTGTCCCTGCCCATGGCAGGGGGTTGGAACTGGATGACCTTAAGGTTGTTTCCAACCCAAACCATTCTGTGATTCTTTTTTCTGTATTTCTTTTGCTGGCAGGAGCCTCCCACAAACAGAAGCAAAGACATTTGATGCAGTTGGATTGAGAAACAACCTTTTTTCCAGCCCACCACTCTCACTGTTTCAGGTGAGTAGTTGGCAAATGCCATGAACTGCTTTGCCTGACCTGGCGCACAGTCCTCTGCACTGGGGTAGAGCGTGATTTCTGTTTGTGAAACGAAATGAAACACCTCTGGTCTGGTTTTGCTCAGACTTCAATGAGAGGTGGGTATTAACACTGACACTTGTGCTGCCTGGACCTGGGAATTCTTCAGTGGCATCAGCCAGGAAGTGTTGAATGGTTGGTGAGAGTGGCACCAACTGAGTTTGAAGGATTCATAAACAGTTGAATTCAGATCTATTCAGAACACCATGTAAATTCAAGCAACTAGATGAGACTGTTGATTACACGTAGCTTTACACTGTTCTCCACAGACATTCAGGTTACTCAAAAGCCAGGACTGCCTTTATTTTGGAGCTATTTTTTATGTTGAGAAAGAGGTCCATCTAGTGGTTAACACAGAAACCATCCTCTGCCGCCCCGGGTCCCCCGGCCCGTGGCGTCCCCGCAGCCCCGTCACCCGCAGCCGCTGGTCCCCGGCCCCGGCGGCGCGTCTCTCCTCGTCCCGTCCCGTCCTTCCTTCCTCCCTTCCCGGGCAGAACACGCGGAGCCGGGGGGCAATGTCCAGCCACAGCCCCGGCAACGCCGGTTCCGCACCGGTTTCCTCCAGGACCGCTCCTCTCTGCCCGTTTAACCCCGGCTGCGGCTCTCGGGAGCGGCTTCTCCCCGCGCCCCACAGCCTCGGACCTTCCAGCGGGACCCACAACCGCCCCTCGCGTCAGCCGGAGCCCCACGGGGCCGCTTCTGGACAATGACCGTGTCCCGGTCCAGGAGGACCCGAGTCGGGGAGGTTGGTTGTCATACCCAGAGTGAGATTCAGACACAAACGGGGTCAACTCCCCACAAAACAGTCAGATTTGATGCCGCAGATTCCACAGACCGCGGTGTGTGGGGTGACTCTTCGTGCTTCTCACGCCTTGCCCTCCCTGGGTGTCACTGCCGAGAAGACACTTTAAGATGCTGTTTCTGCTCTCCCTTCGCTCCAAGGGTGCTGAGGGCCTGGCTGGGAAGGCAGTGCTGGAGATGGCAGCGGAGATGTCAGAGCTGCTCGGTTCCAGCTGCAGCTGAGTGAGGGTTTCAGGGTGCCCAGCAGGTCCCCATCACCCCGATGGCCTCACCTGGAGCCTCCCCAGCCACACACCCTTCCCCACTGGCCCCAGCTCTGCATTTAAGGCCAGGTCAGGGACGGCTTTTCCCTTCTCTGAGAGCTGTGTTATAAATCTTCTGGTTTTCTGTTAGTTTTTCTATTTTATTGCTGTATTTATTTTCTGTCTTTATTGCAACAGTGCTACTGGGCTGCCTTTGACTCCTGTTTAGCTACCGTGGGGTCGTGGGTATGGGGAGAGTCTCTGGTTTCCTGCTGTCCTTAGGTTTAGGTTTGTTTGCCTTCTGGTTTCATTGTCATTTGGCTGCGTTGCCTGAGCTGCTTCCAGTATGTGACTTCCTGATCGGGGCTCAACTCCTGCGCCAGGCTGGGGGGGTTGACAGTGCGAGGGGGTACAGGTTGCAATTTGGGGCCCCCCCATCCAAGGTGATGGGCACCCGCATCCCACCCGAGGCATCCGTGGGGCGCCCCCAGGGATTTTTGGGGAGGAGGTGTCGGGGGGTGTCACCTGCCCTGGAGGCGCCCCAGGAGATGCAGGGTGAAGCGATGGTGCCGCAGGCACAGGGGTGTACTGGGGGGCACTGGGTGCGCACTGGGCGGTACTGGGGGGCACGGGGCAGGAAACCGAGGGTCACTGGGAGGCCATAGGGGGCGCCGCCGGGTCGCGCTGGGCCGGACGTCGGTCGCTCGGCGGCGGGAGGCGAGGCAGGACGGGGCGGAGGGGCCGGAACGTGCCCGGGGAGAGGTTGGGGGGAGCCTGACCCCCGTTGTGCCCCGCGGGGGGTTGGCACCTTCCTCCCATGCGCCCCCCCCAGGGCCACTGTGGGCTCCTCGGTGTCCCCAAGCTGTGCTGGGGGGGGTGGTTCTTGGGGCACCCCCTAGACCGTGGGGTGTCAGGGCTGAGGGGCCGCCCATTGCCTGCACCCACTGTGCCCCCCCCGCCCTAAGGCCCTGCTGGCACCATGGTTCCCCGACGCTCATCCCGCACCCAGGGATCCGGCTCCACAGCGGGGTCCGTGGGGCCATCATCGCCCCCCTCTGACACCTCGTGAGTGACGGGGGGGTTTGGGGTGGGGGAGGGCACCCAGAGCGACCCCTTCAGCCCCTCCTCCATCCCCGCAGGGATCTCGCCAGCGGTGATGACTCTGGCAGCGACTTTGAGGCCACGCTCCGGCCATGCGGCAAACGGGGACCCCAGCGGTTGCCGAACCACGGCCACGTGTGTCCTGACCCTCCCTTCTCCCCATTCCATGTGTGGGTGCAATCCCACAGCGTCCCCAACCCCCCCTTCAATGTGTCTCCCCCCAGGTCAGGAAGTGTCCCCGGATGACAGAGCCAAACGGAGACTGCAGCAGCACATCCACGGTCAACCCGGAGCCAAACACCCTCTTTGAAGCTGTTAAATCAGCCAAAATCGCCGTGGAGGTAACCCCAAACTGAGGCAGCACTCCCTGGGGATGCAGGGCCACATGGGTGGGGATTTGGGGGGAGAAGGGGAGCTTGGGGGCTCCCAACCTGTTTTTGCACCCACAGACAGTGGTGGATGACTGGTTGGAGACCTACAAGCGAGACCGTGAGACAGGGTTCTTGGAGCTCATCAACTTTATCGTCTGCTCCTGCGGTTGCAAAGGTCGGGGTTCCCAGGGTGGAGGGGTCCCCTCAGTGCTGCTGGCGGGACCCCCATTTCACCCGTTCCCCTCTCCCCCATAGGTGTGGTGACACCAAAAATGTTCAGGGACCTGCAGAACTCGGAGATCATCCAGCAGCTGACAGAGCAGTTCAAGGAGGTGCCGGGTTGGCACAGGAGTGGGCGATGGAGAGGGGGGGATCCAGTTCACCCCATCTGTGTCTCCCATAGGATTCGCCGGAGTATCCCCTTTCGCTCAACACCCGACCCTGGCGCCGTTTCCGGGCTGGGTTTTGCGAGTGGTTGACAGTGGTGGTGCAGCGATGCCAATACAGTGTCATCTATGACGAATTCCTGATGGGTTCCCTCATCTCCTTCCTCATCAGCCTCTCTGATTCCCAAGTACGGGCTTTCCGCCACACCAGCACCCTGGCAGGTAGGCAGCACCCATGGGCGGCTCTCCGTGGGCACCCCATGGAAGGGGTCCCAGTGCCCACAAGCGGTGTCGTCGTAGTCATGAAGTTGATGTCGGCGCTGGTCGAGGTGGCGCTGGGCGTGAGCGTGCAGCAGGAGAACAGCCTTCGGCAATACGAGGCCGAGCGGAGCAAAGGGCCCGGCCGCCGCGCCACCGAGAAGCTGGAGGCATTGACAGTGAAACGCCGGGAGGTGAGTGGCAGCGGTGCCAGCATGGTGATGGTGGCACGGGCCCCGGCTTGAACCGCGCCGCGTCCCCACACCAGCTCAGAGAGCAGCAGGAGGAGCTCGAGAACATGATGAACGCCATCTTCAAGGGCGTCTTCGTGCATCGCTACAGGTCAGTGGCTTGGGAGTGGAATGGGGGGGTCTCATGGGTGGGGGAGAGATTTGGGGGTGAGCGGCAGGAGACCCCCGGCATTGCTGCGCGCTGCAGGGACGTGGTGCCGGACATCCGAGCCATCTGCATGGAGGAGTTGGGGACGTGGATGAAGACCTACACGGCTTCCTTCCTCACCGACAGCTACCTCAAGTACATCGGGTGGACCTTGTATGACAAGGTGGGTACCGATGGGAGGGGATGTGGGGGGGCGCAGGGACGGGGCCCCCGCTGACAGTTGCCGCTGCAGCAGCGGGAGGTGCGCCTGCAGTGCGTGAAGGCATTGCAGGGGCTCTATGGCCACCGGGACACAGCTGCCCGCATGGAGCTCTTCACCAGGCGCTTCAAGGTGAGGGGGCCTCCATGGGGACGGTCCCTTGGGTGTCTCCCCCACCCCCTGTAGGGTGACACTGATGTGTCCTTCACCAGACCCGCATGGTGGCCATGGTGCTTGACAAGGAGCCCAGCGTGGCTGTGGAGGTGGTGAAGCTGTTGACGCTGATGCTGGAGTGAGTGTGGGGGGGGACAGGGTTTTGCAGGGGGTGAGGGGACACCCCAGAGGCCCTTGGGGACCCCCCCAGCCTTCCTACTTCACAGGAACATGGAGGAGGCGCTGACGGATGAGGACTGCCAGAGCGTCTACCCCGTCGTCTTCGTATCCAACCGGCCTCTGGCCGCTGCCGCTGGGATTTTCCTCTACCGCCGGTGAGCGAGACCCGGTACCCAGCACAGCCCATCCCTGGTGCTGCTGTCACCCACCCACAACCCCCCAAAACACCGAGCCTACCAAAGCATGAGCCAAGGCTCTGTTTTCTCACCAGCTCCCCTCATCCTGGTCTCGTTAGTGCCAGCATTAATGAGAGCAGGACACTGGGGTGGCCAAACCCAACTGGAGCCACTTGTGCTCTTGCACCAGCCATGTGTTTATCTCAGCACAGGCCTATGGCATCAGCGGTGTTTGGGTTTGGCACATCTGGGGCAGAAGCAGATGTGATCCCCTGGGGCACAGGGATCAGAGCATGGCCCGTGGTGGGGGACATGGGACCCCTGTATCCCTGGCCCTTGGGTGTTCCCCAGCTCTGTCCCCAAAGTGGGGTGTACCTGGGACCCCCCGTCCATGTCCCTTGGGTGCCTGGTCCCTGCGTGTCCCCCAGCTCCATCCTCACGCTGGGGGAGATGTGGGACCCCCGTGTTTGACCCTGTCTGCATGTCCCCAGGCTGCTGGACCCCCAGCAAGGTGCGGGCATGGACGCACCTCATGACAGGGACAACAGGACCTTCTTTCGGCTCCTTCTGACCTTCTTCATCGAGATCGAGGTGAGGATGGCTGCGGGGGGCCAGGTGGGACAATGGGGGGTCCCTGCATGCCGTGACCCCCTGTCCCCACCATCCCCAGCTCCATGAGCACACAGCCTACTTGGTGGACAGCCTGTGGGACTGCGCCGGGCCGCAGCTGCGGGACTGGGAGACCATCAGCGCCTTGCTGTTGGAGGAGTCGCCTGCTGAGGGTATGGTGCTACTGGGAGACACCGGAATGTGCTGGGATATCACGGAAGAGGCACTGAAATGACACTGGGATGACGCTGGGAGACACAGGGAGGCATGGGGATGCCACTGGGATATGCTGGGAGACTCTCGGGGACATTCCTGGGGCATGTTGGGACATTACTGGGAGATACTATGATGTCAGTAGGAAGCACTAGGGCAGCTGTGGAACACTCTGGGATGTCCCTGGGTTGGCTGTGTCATCGCCACCGCACTGGTGGGCAGTCAGGACTCATACTGGGATGTACTGGGATGCCCTGGGCCCCCATGATGCAGCAGATGGGGAGGTGCTGGCTGCAGGCTCCCCTCATTCCAACCCCCCTCCCCATTCCCCAGGTCTGGGAGACCAGCAGGAGAAGGCGCTGGTGGACATCCTGGCAGCCAGCGTGGTCCAGGCGGCTGAGGGGCAACCCCCTGTGGGCCGTGAGCCAGCCAAGAAGGTAACGGGCTGGGAGGGGACAAAGTTGGGGTGGGGGTTGGGAGGACCCCCCCCTTGACCCCCTCTTTGTGTCCCCAGACTTCATCCCGAGAGCGGAAGGCACAGACGGAGGAAAGAATCCGCCTTACCCACTGCCTTATCCCGGCTCTTCCCAAGCTGCTGGGCAAGGTTGATGGGGAGGGGGGACACCCCCCTGGCATCTCCAGGGGTTTGGGGGAGTCGGTGGTGACCCCCCTGTCCTCCTCCTCATCCTCTCACTATCGTGTCCCCCCCAACCAAGTTCTCGGCAGATGCTGAGAAGGCGGCTCCGCTCCTGGAGGTCTTGCGCTGCTTCGATCTCAGCATCTACTGCACCGGGCGGCTGGAGAAGGTGTTGTCCCCTTGTGCCACCCCTCTTCATGTCATCCCCCTGGGCAGGATCCAACCCCCCCAGGACTGGGGCTGAGCCGCTTTGCCCCTCAAAACTGTTGGGACAGGGATGGGATGCGGCATGTTCCCCAAATGTCCCCTTTGGTGGTCAAGTGCCCCCCATCAGCATGCTGTCCCCATCACCCCGGCGTGTCCACAGCTATCCCCATCCTCACTGGGGGGGTCTGTATGTCCCTATGGGGGGTCCCTGGGTGGCTCTGTGCCCCCGGGAAGGTGATGTGTCTCTCCTGCAGCACCTGGAGCTGGTGCTGGAGCAGCTGGAGGAGGTGGTGCAGAAACACACGGAGCAGACGGTGCTGGAAGCTGCATCCCGCGCGCTCCACGCGCTCTGTGACCCTGAGCTGGCCCTGCAGCGGCATGGGGACCGGGTACGGAGCCGCCTGGCTGACCAGCTGGCTGACAAGTGCAACCAGGAGATCACCGAGATGCTCCAGGTAGAGGGGACAGGGACATGGAGCTGGGGACAAGGCTGGGGACCGGGACATGGGGTGGGGATGGGGCTAGGGACAGGGATACGGAGCCAGGATGGGGCTGGGGACAGGGACATGGAGCCAGGATGGGAACAAGAGAGGGACCAGGAGCTGTAGGGACACTGGTGGCTTGGGTAGGGACGATTGGCAGGGAAATTGGTCTAGAAAGCGCTGGATGGGGGAGACAGCAAGGGACCCAGCCGGTTATGGGTCCCCAATCCTTCATGAGGTGTCCCCAACTCCTGGCCCTGCGCAGGCCTCGTCCCTGGACGAGGAGGAAGTGTACAGCATGGCGGCCACACTGAAGAGGATCTCCATCCTGTTCAAGTGAGCTGGAGGCCACTTCTGTGTTCGTGTCCCCAAGGGTCCCCTGGGTGCCATCGTTCCCTTCTGTTCCCCATTTCCCCATCCCCTGGTGTCCCTGTCCTCATCTGCTCCCCATGTCCCCATCATCCTGTCCCCTGTGTCCTATGCCCCATGCTCCACATGTCCCCATGCCTGTCCCCCACGTCGCCTCACCCTGCTGACACCGCTCTGTCCCCGCAGCGCCCATGACCTGACGCCCTGGCAGCTCTTTGATCCCTGCGCCCAGCTCCTGCAGCATGCCATGGACACAGGCGAGGTGCCACCGCAGGTACCACCCTGGGGACACGGCGCTGGGGACACACTGGGGACATGACGAGGCACATCCCTCACCCACATCCATCCCCGCAGGTCCTTGTCCCCACCATCACCTCCCTCTATTTCCACATCCTCTGGGAGTTCTCGCGCTTGCCCAGCACCGATGTCCCTGAGGTGAGTGGCCACCAGGACAATTTGGGGTTGTCCCTCTGTCCCTAAAGGCCATCGTGTCCTTAAAGCCACCATGTCCCCAAACGTCACCATGTTCCCCTGCCCAGGAGCAGCTACAGAGCCTGAAGACCAGAGTCATCACCTTCTACTCTCTGTGCCACAGCTGCCTGTCCGACATGGACGCTGGCGTCCGGGAACAGGTACATAGGGACCTGGAGGGATGGGAAGAGATGGAACCAGCTCTGATGCTGAGCCCATCCTTGTGTTCTCAGGCCTTCAGAGTGCTCAGCGACCTGCTGCTGGTGTTGGGGCCACAGCTGCCACAGGACGGGCGAGAGGAGCTGGCTCCGCTGGTGCTATGTCCCGATGCTGAGCTGCAATCCCAACTGGCCGCCTTCCTCATGGACCACGTCTTCTACCCTGCCTGTAGCCACGAGGAGGTCCCGGCCACCGGTAAATCACTGGGTGATCCCTCAGTGTCACTCCAGGATGCTTGTCCCTCCCTTAATTGTCTCCTCTTTGATTATGCCCCTCCTTAATTGTCCTCTCCTGTCTCTGTAGAGGACAGCGAGAGCCGCATCGAGGAGCTGCACCGGCGCCGGGTGCTTCTGGCCGGCTTCTGCAAACTCATCATCTACGGCGTCTTGGAGCTCAGCGCCGCTTCTGACGTCTTCAAGCACTACACCAAGGTAACAGGGTGCACCCGGGCAGGTCCCTGCTGTCCCCGCAACACTTTGGGGACGTCGGGCCCTGTCCCTCCCTCCCCAGTTTTACAGCGATTATGGGGACATCATCAAAGAAACGCTCACCTTGACGCGGCAGATCGACCGGCAGGAGTGGGCTCACACCCTGCTCCTCAGCTTGCAGCAGGTTGGGGTGGCGGGGGGGGGGGGCGTGTGTGTTGGGGGGCCCTGGGGCAGGACTGGGGTCTCCAGGGGGCTCTGGAGGGCTGCTCTAGGGAGGGTTGGGGGGCTCCAGGATTGTGGATGGGGTTTGAGGGAGAGATCTGGGGATGTGGGGGGAGAGTCTGGGGGTACTCCAGGGGGTTGGGGATTTCTGGGTAGATCTGGAGTGGTCTGAGGGGGGCTTTGGGGTGCTCTAGGGAGGTTTGGGGGGGGCTCTAGGAGATGTGGATGGGGTTTGAGGGGGTGTCTTTGGGGAGGTCCAGGGATCTGGGAAGCTCTGGGTGTGCTCCAGGGAGGGTTGGGGGGGGGTTTCCAAAGGTTCCCCCCTAACCTTGTGCCCCCCACCATAGCTGATGACTGAGCTGCTGCACCAAGAAGGTCCCGACATCCGGATGACAGAAACTTTCCCAGAAATCCGGGACTTGGCACGAAGGTTTTCCCTGTTCTTCAGCCTCCACCAGCTCCAAAGCCGCCCACTGCTGCTCCACATCCACAGGTACAACAGGATGAAAATGCTGAGGGGGCAGAGGGTATTTTTGGGGGTGTCACCGCCCTCCTTATACCTTTATCCCTGCCAGGGAAGGGATCCTGTTCGCTTTCCAGAAGACCCCGGGCTCGGAACCGGGATTGCCAGCCCTCAATTTACCCTTCCTGGAGGTGCTGAGCGAGTTTTCGCCCTGGGTGCTGCGCCCGGATAAAGCTTTGCTGTGAGTTATTTTGGGGGGGGCATCCTAGGGTGAGACTGGGAGGGTCCCTTCAGGTCCATTTGGGTCCCATTGGGGTCCTCGGGGTCAACGTGGGGACCCTGGGGGGATGTGAGATGTCTGTGTGCCTCTCAGTACCCCACTGACCCCCCACACGCCTTTGTTGTCCCTCCCCAGCTTAACCTACCTGGACAAGATGTCCCGGGAGCACCTCGGGGTGCTGGCACCAGGTGACACGGGGCAGTGGCCGTCCCTTGTCACCTACCGCAACTCGCTCCAGCCACAGGATGAGGGGGGGACCGGGGAGGGCAGCCGTGGCGCAGCGCCCACCCCACAGCCCACCAAGAGACCCCGCCTGGAGGGTGAGGATTGGGGTGCTGGGGGGGGGTCGGGGGTCGTGGGGGTCGCGTCACCCCCAGCACCCATCTGGGCTCTGTGGGGTTGGGGGAGTCTCTCATGCTCTACATCCCCCCCCCCGCAGCCCCCCCGCAGCCCCCCGACTCCAGCCCATGGCCGAGCAGCCGCCCCCCCAGCTTGGCCTTGACCTCCACCATGTTACGGGGTGACCCCCGGCCCCCCCGGCTCTCCCCCAGCCATTCCTCCCCAGCTCCATCCTCTCTTCACCACAGCAGCAGCTCCATGACCATGGGGAGCAGTGGGGTGACCCCGTGCGTGAGGGAGGGGTACGGGTGGGGGCCACTGGGGGGCAGGATTGAGGGGCTTGGGGGGCTCAGGGTGGGCATTGGGGGGAACAGGGCTGTTGGTTGAGTGGGGGGGAGCAGAGAGGAGGGATTAGGGATATTGGAGGGCACAAAGTGGGCATAGGGCGGGCAGTGGGGCTGTTGGGGGGCTCAGGGAGGGCGGGGGGGATTGGGGGTGTTGGGGAGTCTCAGGGGGGATGAGGGGGGCATGTCTGTTGGGGGGCTTGGAGGGGGGATCATGGGGTGGGCATTGGGGGGGAGCTTTTGAAGGGCTTGGGGGGGTACTGGGTGTTTGGAGGAGAACACTGGGTCTGTTGGGGGAGGTCAGTCTGGGGGGGGTCCCTCCACCTTCTCCCCCTGTTCTACTCCAGCCGCAGCCTGATGGTGGTGGAGGAGGAGGAGGAAGAGGAGGAGCAGGAGGAAGAGGAGGGCAGTGTGAGCCCCCCCTCCCAGCCACCAAGGACTATCTCTGGGGCGTCTTTGACAGCATGTTGAACATGAAGGTGATTTTGGAGGGGTGGGTGTGGATTTGGGGGAGCCTTTCACCCCCCAGTTTGGGTGACACTCCCTTCCCTTTCTGCCCCCCTAGGGTGGGTGATCAAGGACCCCAGCGCACCCCCCTCCCAGCGACACGGAGGAGTTTGGAACCTGTTCATCATCGTTATGAGCCCAAATTTGGGGGAGGCACCCAGATGTTGGGGGGTGCACCCCCCCCCCCCCGAGTGCCAGTCTGTTGACAGTTAATAAATAGTTGTTTGGCAGCTGGTGGTGTTGGGGGGTTCTTTGGGAGGGGTGTCAGAATGGGAGTTGTTGGGGGGGTCTCACTGTGGGTGTCCGTAGCGTGGGGGGGGTCAGTGTGGGGCTCCTCGGGGTGTTTCCTTTTGCAGCAGTTTGCCTGTTTCTCAGGCCTCATCAACAGGAATCTATGTTGGTTGGAGAGAAGACGTCTGGTTCTCTTGTTGCAGCCTTCCTGGAGAGCTGTTGCCTCTATACACAGCCAAATACGAGTTGAAGAATCCTTGTAGCCCTGTCCAAGTGTCTATATTCAGGGACATACTAATTAATTAATGCATTTAATTTGGTATTTGTCCTGGGTTCAGCTGGAACTTGTTTTTCCTCCTTCCCAGCAGCTGGTGCAGTGCTGTGTTTTGGCTTTAGTGTGAGAACAACGCTGATAACACCAATGTTTTAGTTGATGCTCAGCAGCGCTTACCCCGATCAAGGACTTTTCAGTCTCATGCTCTGCCAGTGAGGAGGGGCACAGGAAGCCGGGAGGAAGCAGAGACAGGACCCCTGACCCAAACTGGCCAAAGGGGTATTCCATACCACAGCACACCATGCCCAGGACAGAAACTGGGGAGAGTCACCCAGAAGGCCCAGATCGCTGCTTGGGTCAGGCTGGGTATCGGTCGGTGGTGAGCAATTGTGTCCTCTCCCCTTGTTATTTCCCTTATCATTATTATCATTGGTGGTGGCAGCAGTGGTTTTGTATTGTACCCTAGTTACTGGACTGCTCTTATCTCAACCTGTGGGAGTTACATTCTTTCCATTCTCCTTCCCATCCCTCTGGGAGCAGGGGGAGGAAGAATGGGGGGAGTGAGCAAGCGGCTGCGTGGTTCTGAGTTACCGGCTGGGGTCAGACCACGGCAGGACAGGAACATATTTTGTGTTTCCAACTCAACCTGGAGAAAACAACTCTAATAGGAAAAGGAAGCTTCATTTTCCATAGTCCTTTAGGTCTTGGCTTCCCCAAAAAGGAAGTCATTAACTTCTACTCTGATGATGACTTACATGATGCGAATAGGCCTTTGCTGGAAATGGAACTGAAACAACATTTCATACAACACATAAAAATAGATACAGGTTATCATTGGCAAGGTTTAAATTAGAAGAAGGGCCTGGGCTGACTTTGTGGGGCAGGGACCATTTCCAGGGGAGAGAAACAAGGGCAGCATTACTTCTAGAACCCAAGTACAGGAGCTCAGGCGGGCTCAGCAGCACAGGCTGGGATGTAAGATGCAGTGTGAGTGCAGAATGGCAGAGGAGTTTGATCTGAGACACCCAATACCTTTGGCATTTCACTTCAGCGTGCCCCAATGTGGTGCTGCACCATGTTGCAGGGAGGCTGCAGCAGAGGCACAAGGTGAGTCCTGGGCACCTCTAAGCTCAGCTCTAAAGATCCTGCCTTACAAAAGCAGCCAGGATTCAGTCTGGGCAGGGGCCCAAATCCCACTCAGGATGGATTTCCAGCAGCAATAGCTCTTGTGGCTCTGGGGGGTTCGGGTTAGGCCTGGTTGGGGTGAGGGTAAGTTTCCAGCACCAGCTGCTGGAAATCCATCTGGAGCAGGTTTGAGGGTATGTTCATTCCGCCACAATTCCTCACTCTGTTTCTCAAGATGCTTTACTGACTGACCATCGCTGGGCAGGGAAGGACCATGTACAACACTGCTGAGGCAAGGAAGGAGGGATGGAGTTTAGAATTCCATGGAGCGAGGGCTTCCCTCACACTCCCAGAGCTCGAGGAGAGGTGGCAGACCGGCCAGCGAACCCTCTGGGTAAGAGGAAGGGGAACAACTGCAACGCTGCGATGTTCCTGCAGCACCCCCCTGCTCTCCCATCGCCCCCCAGCCGCACGCACCGCTGTGCTGCCCTTCCTCCGCTAGAGGGCGGCACCGCACCGCTCCCGCACCCCCCGCCGGCAGCCGCTGATTGGTCGGTCGGGGCCGCGCCGAGCGCCCCCGAAGGCACCGCTGCGCCGGGGCGCGGTACCGCTCGCAGCCGGCAGGCGGCGCGGCGGCGGCAGCAGGGACAGCACGGCCCGAGGGGGCCCCGGCTGAAAGGGGGATCGTGCCGCCAGCAGGGCCCCGCTGGAGCTGCGGGTCCCGCCGTGCCCCTGGCGAACCCCGCGGCTCCTGGGAGGTGGCGTTTGAGCGGCAACACGCGGGATTCGAACTCTGTTTGAACCCCCGCAACAGAGCACAGGAGCCGGGTTCCAGGCTCCAACACGTCGCGCTTGGTCTCCGTTTCTGAGCCCCAACTTTGGCGTCAGTGACGCCGATTTCCAGACCCCAAACCGCGGGGCTCGATCTCTGTTTCTGAACCCGAAACGGCCCCAAGAGCCGGTTGGTTTCCACACCCCAACTCTCGGGACTTTGTTTCTCAGCTCCGAGCCCGGTTCCAGGCCAGGCTCAGCCCTCGGTCTCCGCTCCCAAGACTCGGCTACGTGTGCCGGAGCCAGGAGCCCCGGACGGGCCGCGGAGCCGGTGTCCAGCCCCGCAGGGCTCGGCTCTCTCGGGGAGAGGAGCCCAGAGCACCCCGGCAGCCACGCACCGGGAACGCGGGGCCCGCTCTCGGGCCCGGCTCTGCTGAGCCGCAGCGCCCGCTGGAGCCCCACACCGCCCGGGAAGAAGCCAGGGGACGGCCGAGGGCGCCTCATGCCCGGGGAACCCGCGGCCCCGGTGCCGCCCGCACCCTTTCCGCCGGCAGAGCCCCCTCCTTCTATGGGCATGGCCCCGCCCTCCTCGTCCCGCCCCCTCCTTTTATAGACATCTCCCCGCCCTCCCCTTCCTTTTATAGATGTAGCATCGCCCCTAACTCCACAGGCCCTGCCCCTCCCGCCGGGGCCGCCCAGGGTCCCGCCGGCCGCCCGCTCGTCCCCCTGCCCCTGGTGTCCCCGCAGCCCCGTCACCCGCAGCCGCTGGTCCCCGGCCCCGGCGGCGCGTCTCTCCTCGTCCCGTCCCGTCCTTCCTTCCTCCCTTCCCGCGAGAACACGCGGCGCCGGGGGGTAATGTCCAGCCACAGCCCCGGCAGCGCCGGTTCCGCACCGGTTTCCTCCAGGACCGCTCCTCTCTGCCCGTTTAACCCCAGCTGTGGCTCCCGGGAGCGGCTTCTCCCCGCGCCCCACAGCCCCGGACCTTCCAGCGGGACCCAAAACTGCCCCTCGCGTCAGCCGGAGCCCCACGGGGCCGCTTCTGGACAATGACCGTGTCCCGGTCCAGGAGGAGCTGAGCCGGGGAGGTTGGTTGTTACACCCAGAGTGAGATTCAGGCAAAAACGAGGTCAAATGCCGCTAATCAAAGAGATTTATTGCTCACTTATCTAAACAAAGCAGTTATTTACTGTGGAAAGAAAACAGCGGTAGCAAAGGGGGGGAATAGAAAACAAGGAAATCCAGCAAGCAGCCGGGATAGAGCTGCAGCAAGAGAGAGTCACCACCGCGGATCCAGCGGCGTCCCGGTGCCTGTAGGCTCCGTCGAGACTGGTTTCGGGTGGCTGCCTGTTCCTCATCTGTTCACAGCAGTTGAGCTCGGCTGAACTGTAAATCGTGCAACGAGCTCACCAGGACCGCAAACACGCTCTGGGACAGTCAGCATAAAACACGGGCTCCCACAGACCCCCGTGCGGAGCGCCCCGAGCAGCACGGCTCACAGAACAGTGCCACCACCGCGATAACGGGCCCTTCCTCTGCCCCTTAAAGCTCCGTGTACTGCCCTTCTGTTTGCGTGCTCTCGGCTGTCTTGGAGCACGGCTCACAGAGTGCAAACATGCAGCCCCTGCTCCCACACTCGAGGTGCCAGGACTAAAAACTGGTGCTGGGCATCACCTACACAAGGAGAGCTCTGGAACAGTGTCACCAACATGGCAATCCACCCTTCCTTTGCCACCAAAAACTCCGTGTTCTGCCTCTGTAGCAGTGCTCTCAGGCTCCCCCGGAACCAGCTCCCAAAGCGCACATGTCCAGTCCCTCGCATCCTGCCTCAACAACCAATGCTAAACTGGTAACCTGAAATAAAAAGGTTTCACATATAGATGCTTACTGACACGTGTGTGCTGAGCGCCAGCCCATCCAGAAACTCCCTCTGGATAAACCTCAGCTGCTGAAAGTGTAAAAGCTCAAAATAAAAAGTGGAGAGACCTCAAAGCCATCAAAAGACTGAAGGAACAGCAAAGGACTGACACCAGGAGAGCCCAAGAGCTGAATGAACTCCCCAACGAGTGACTGTGCCTCAGGTGCATCAGATCCCACCACCCTCCCACAATCCGTAGGGAAAGGGGAGGGGAAAACCACCACCTGGGATAAAGGAAGCCAGAGCAGTTGTTGCACATTTGCTCATCTGCAGGATGCTTATGGCTGGTGAAGAGGAAAACCAAGAAAGCAACCTGTCTTCAGAGGACCAAGAGCTGACTTTTTCCTACAGCTACGAGTGTTGCATTGGTAAGGGGACCAGCTGGTGAGTTACACTTTGCATTCCAGGGAGTTTATAGGAAAAGCAGTACTTCGTACTAAGCTGAGTAAAACTAACAATACCTTACACCCCATCTGTGTTCTACCTCTCTGGGCATCAATCTCAGGTGCTCCAGAAGCCAGCTTCCAAAGTGCAAATGTTCAGCTCATGCTCCTATGCCCGAGGTGGCAGGAGATGGTGCTGGGCAGCTGGTGCTGGGCGTCACCTACACATGGGACAATTCGCATGACTGGAGTGCTGCAATGGATGGCTACATCTGCAGAAGGGATAGGCAAGGAAAAAGAGGTGGTGGGGTTGCGTTGTACATCAGGGAGTGCATCGGCTGCCTTGAACTCAATGTTGTGAGTGAGAAGGCTGAGTGCCTGTGGGTGGAGATCAGGGGGAAGGCCAACCAAGCTATATATCCTGGTAGGTGTCTGTCATAGACCACCCAGCCAGGATGAAGCTATGGATGAAGTGTTCTTCAAACTACTGAGAGAAGTTTCACGATCACTTGCACTTGTTCTCGTGGGAGACTTCAACCTTCCAGGTGCTTGCTGGAAATACAACAGCAGAGAAGAGACAACCCGGGAGGCTCTTGTAGGCTGTGGAATATAACTTCCTGACGCAGCCGATGAGTGAGCCAAATAGGGGAGATGCCTGGCTAGGCAACTGATAGGACAAGGGGAATGGTTTTAACCTGATAGAGGGGAGATTGAGATGAGATCTAAGGCAGAAGTTCTTACCTGCGAGGGTGGTGAGTTGCTCGCACAGGTTGCCCCGAGAAGCTGTGGCTGCCCCATCCCTGGCAGTGTTAAAGGCCAGGGTGTTTTTGTTATCAATCAAAATCATAGATTCACAGAATCTATAATGGTTTGTGTTGGAAGGGACCTTAAAGCTTATCCAGTTCCAACCCCCTGCCCTGGGCAGGGCCACCTCACACTAGACCAGGTTGCTCCAAGCCTCATCCAACCTGGCCTTGAACACTGCCAGGGATGAGAGCAGTTTAAAACAAGGTAGTAAGCATTCTGCAATTCCCTGGGAATGTAATTTGGCATTTGGGCTTGTTTATTCCCTTGTTCACACTAAGAACAGCAGTGAGTTGCTTATCTATTAAGCACTAATTGTTTGGCATTGCTGTTTTAAAAACACCTGATCCCACATCAGGAGTAAGCCCCAGAAATGGCAATGAATCATTGTCCCATGGTGTGACGAGGACAGCCAAAAGCACACCACAGCTTTCCTCCAAATTCTGATACTGACTTTTTTCCTGTGGTCTCATCCACATCTGCTGACTTCTCTGAGATATTACCCTCTCCAGCAGTGGGAGGGCAGATTTTCCTGTCTGTTGTGGCCTGTCCGTGCACATAGAGAAGTGGAAGGTTGGCCACGTTGTGAAAGGAACGTAATTCACCTGCTGTATGTATGGCAAGCAGAAAAAGAGTCTGAGAGAGTTACCAGGGACAATCACTCTCCTCTTAAACAAGAGGGAGAGCTTGAGATATCGCTGAAAATTAATAGAGAGCGGAGAGGCTACTGTGCCTCCAGTTTGTTCTTTCTAGATTCAAGAGCACAGAGATATGCCAGGGGCTTCAGTCAAAATTGGAACCCCACACATGGTGGGGTGTATTGTAACAGGGCAAATACAAGAGATCCTCAGGCTTTTCCAAACAGGCAACCTACTGCACTGACCCATAACCCCCACCTTCCCCATGTGGGGTTTTGTTTCTTAACTTGGGCTTGCTCATTCTCCTTTAATTATGGGAAATTAGTGATATAATTTGTATATCTGCCTTAATAACAACTTTGGTCATAGGCTATTTTTCATCAGGCTGATATTCCCCTCTTTTCTTTTTTAGAGTGTACATTGACTTGTTTGTTAGCATTTTTGTTGACGCAAAGCCTGGAAATGATTAAGTAGTTGCGTAATTCATTAGTTCCTGTATGGGAAACATGCAGAAGTGCCCCTGTTGTCTGTCACTTCAATAGACATGCTTCCCAAATTTCTGTACAATTTTGCCTGTGCTGATAGATACCAGAATTGATGCTTGTGTTTCCTGGCATTGCTCTTTTGCTCCTGCATCAACAACATGACTAGCATTTTTCCAGCCTCCTACAAAATGAGGATTAAAAAGTAGCTTTTGGAATACAACATAATTGTTATTGCCTGCATACTGCAAATCCCGGCCTCGCTTCATGTAATTAAAGAGTTTGCTTGGGGTTTTTTTTCCTCATTAAACTCTTTGAGAGTGGTTTTTGCTTCTGAGCTTCATTTTACCTTTGCTTACATATACATGTATTTAGTGGTTTTGCTTTAAAACAGAAGGAAGGATAAAAGTGCAGGTGGTTGGGTTACAGGGGTGTAAAGAACAGCACTGGAGAATATAAAAAGGCAAGAAATGAATAGACTAAATTAAAAATAAATTAACCTCTCAAAGCCATGTCAACCATCTGAGCCTCGATCTCAAAGGGAAGAATCAAGTGACTCCGTAAAGATCAATAACAGCTTCATTTTCGTAATGGATTTTATTTTCAAAGCACTCAAATATTGTGGTAATGGAAGAATAAACTCTTAAAAACATAAGAGGTAGAGTTATACTTTTGGGATAGAAAGGAATGGATTTAGCAGTCATGTTACTAGGGGTGGAGCTTAACCCTGCTCATGACAAGTATTACATGATACAGTTGATGCCCATTTCACCAGAGGTTCTTGTCACCCAAACCAACGTAGGTTTGTCATTCCTTGGCTTTGCAAAATGAAGAAGAAACTTACACAGTGTGTCAATGGAAGAAAAGATCAGCTAAATAAGAAGCCAACATCCTCGGCCCCACCATCCAGGGGTCTGTGCTTAGTGACCAGGATGGTCCTGCCTGGTTGCAAAACCCATGTATCTGTGCCTGTCCCTGTGTCACTCCTTATACCACTGAATGATATGGGAGGGGTTTGAAAATGCGCAAGGTCCAAGCTTAGTGCAATTGTATTTTTTAGCATTGTTTTAGCAGGCTGATGTTGGCCCTGGAGCTGGGACACGGGGCTGAGTGAGTCCATTTTGAGTCCTAGGTGAGCCTTATTCTTAGTGATGTTGTGCAGCACCTGTATTGTGTAGGGTTTGCAGAGGGGTGCCTTTAACCCAAACTGCACATCCTTGATGTTCCTCTCAAAGGCATAAGACCAGTGACTGTGACAGCTTCTGAATCAGTAAGAAGCTGAATTTGTGAGTAAGTGTGTGCATGTAGGTGGGGAGAAGTTATCCAAATCAACGCACCTTCCGCTTTTCTGCCTTTCATCCACTGTCCAGTTTCCAAGCAAAGTAATCTGTACTGTATTTTCATCTTGGCCATCTTCTAATTCACAAGCACATTTTTGCTGTTGTTTGGAGCTAGCTATACGCAGTGGTGAGCAAAATTACCCCTTTGCAGCATTCAAACCCTTGTTATGTCGTGTTTATTTCATTAAGAACCAGGCCTTCATATTTAAGATAGGTGGTGAATGGACATTTCCTGTTCACTGTGACTATTAAAACAGCTTTTTACACTGATGGCCAAACTTCATCATTGCAATTATCCAACAACCAGCTTGCACTTAAGCTTTGTCATAATACGTGGCAGCAGGAAACAGTTTTGAGTGCTGGGTAAAATCATCCTGCACACTGGGTTTGTCTCCTTGGCTGTCGGCTGGCTCCAAAAGCACTGGAGTAGAACAGGAGTTAAATATCTGCAAGGCTTAAAACAAATGAGCATTAATAGATCTCTATTGTATGGTAAAGTTAAAATGCTAAGACTTGCTAAAAAGTTCAGTGCAGTTTGGAAGCTGTTCTGTACATGTGTTTACATGTATGTGTATATGTTGTCAGTGTGTGTGTATATAAACATGTAACACATGCGCACGTACATATATATGCATGTTTTCTATCTATATACATATAAATATGCCCAGATGGAAATAAACATGATCTACCTCATTTTTTTCCTGTATTTCCACACACTATAATTACCAAAGGAGAAAGAATGATTAGATTGTTTTTTCTAGTTAAACAGAAAACGAGATGAAAGGAGCCTGGGTTTACCAAGGGAACATGGTGCCAGAATAATCTGATAGCTTTCCTTAAATGGGATAATGGATTTTCCAAAATAGAAAAGAAGGTAAATATCATTTGGACCTTAGCAAAGCACTTGATACACTCCTAAATGGGCAGATGTTAATAAAGCAAAAGAAAATGGAGGTTAACAGAGGACATGAAAGGTGTGGAAGAACTGACTGATGGGAAAGGGGAGAGGAAGAGAAAGACAAGATAAGAGTCAAGAAGCAGGTTACTGTGAGGGGTCAGTTTCAGGACCAGGGCTGGTAACATTTTCATTAAGTACATTAGCATATGGAGTCATCATGCTCCTGAAGTCTGAACATGAGGGGGCATTGCTAACATGGAAGAAGACTATCATATATCCAAACTTTTCTGACTCTGACAGGTAGATAAATGAGAAGGAGTGTTTGATTAGAACAGAATGTCAGGGCATGCACTTCAGGGTTAAGGAGGAATTTCTTCTCTAAGGGAGATGAGAGATGACTCAGGTGGGGATGATCAGAAGGTGACTATGAACCGACCGTGGGATGAAGCCACGCAGATGGTGTACATGCTCACAGCATACATCAGACAAGGTATTTCCAGCAGACAGTTTCCTTGTAGAAGGCATGGATAAGTGCACATCTGCAACACAATTGCTGTCACATTTCTCTAAGAAAGAGGAATTCATCTGCAACAAGTGCAGAGGTACCACAAAGCATGTCATCCAGATATGACATAAAGTACTGCTTAGCCAAAAAAATAAACGCTGTGGTAGGATACAGATTTCTTTCTAAGAATATATTGGTTAGCCTAATACCAGGGACAGAGAGGAGCTGTTTAAGGAAAAAAACTAAACAAACCCCAAGTAACCATACTACATTTAGACTGGAAAGCAAGAACAGGTTCTCATTATTAGATCAGAGGAGTAGAAACAACCTCCCTCCTCCAATAACTCCAGCAACTTAATAGGACAAAACCTATTAACAGAACAGATAATGTGGCATGATCCCAGTGGAGAGCCAGGTTTCTGCTGAGCTAATGTAGAGGTGGCCTCTTCAAATACTGTGACTGGTCACCAAAGTTCCTATTTCCCTGGAAAAAACCTAAATTACCTTGTGAAGTACCATTTTAAGTGGAAGCCTTGCTTGCTGTTAGCTTGGAATCCCAAAGTAAGGCAGATACAGCCCTTCTTTCCAGTGGGAAACCTCAAGGTCTCATAGAAGTAATGCAAAGTTGGCATTTCCATAAATCCCTTTCTGCTCCCCCTTCAAAAATAGTTTTTCTTTAATTAAAAAAAAAAAAAAAGAAAATGGACGTTTCAACATGGGGAAGGTTCCGCTGCACATTTTCCAGCAGAACTGAGTGGCTGCATCACACCAGATGTACCTGATAAACTCACTTAACGTTCCTTAGTCCCATTGAAATGACTTGCGAGAGATGGGCAGGAGGGGGTATTCCATGCTTTCCTGTCCCCAAAAGCAGATTCAAGCAAAGGACATGCAGTTTCAGCACAGCATATACCTTGATTCATACTTCATTGACATAAGGAAATCACTTGTTCACTCAAGAATGACCTTGGCCCAGCGATGATGGTCATGGATGGTGACTCTACGCTGTTCCTTATCAATCAGCATTATTTCACAATTGAGCTGTGACAGCTCCTTGCTGTTGGGGTGATAAAGCAGATGGTGCTGCAGAGGATGAAGAGACTGTTTTTGTGTTCCAGGGCATTGTGCCCATGTGTGGATCACTTTGTTCCAGGTCAGTAAGGGATGTATGGGAACCACACCAGGACCCTGTGGAGCCCACCCTGGGCATGGGGCCTGGGACAGTGTTCACCAGAGCCTTTTTTTAGCTGAGGAATGCTTTGTACTAAGGAAGTTCATCCAGTGGCGACACAGGGTACCTAAGTCAGACCCCTGCTTTCTCCATTGCTTACAGGAGAAGCCAAAGAAGGGAATCTGGCTTCCTGTAGAAATAACTTTTGGGAACACCTTGCTCTGCTGTGCCCTCTGAGCATGATGGACTGTTGTGAAGATGTGAAAGCTGCAGGACATCTCTGCATTTTAAAATGAGCATTTTGTGTTCCTTTACCAGCCTGCTGCTTCTCGTGATGCTGGGACAGGGAGGAAAAGCTGCAGAAAAGCCGACAATGCATAAGAACAGCTTGATAAATTGAGCGTGAGGGATTCCATGAAGCATTGAATGTGGTGTTTTGTCCAAAGCTGTGTGCTGCACTCTGCTGGCACAGTGAGGACTCCATCACCAACAGACACAAGAGATGATAAATGGGAAGGTCCTAGGAGGACTGAGGTTGTTAATAACCTGCTGTCAGAGTCAGACTCTCAGCCCAGTAGTGAAGCAGAGGAGGGAAACAAGTGCTGGGCTGGGAGCTCCAGGACCCAGGAAGGGTTCAGATCAGATCTGGGAATGGTGAAGGCTCTCCAGCTGGAGGAGCCCAAGGAGGACAAGCACAAGAGCAACTGGATAGTGGGCCCAGCAAGCCACTTTGTCGGGGCTGGTATGCGCAGGGGAGAGAAGCAGCCTGCTCGCAGTCCAGCAGAGAGACTATTGTGCTGGTTTAGGGTAGTGCATATATTGCAGCTGGGAAAGTTATGACTCTATTAGGATCCCCTTGTGCAATTGCAGATACTTTCTATTCTTCATTAGCACTATTTGCAGCTCTGAGGCCTGGTAAAAGAATTCTTAATTTAATTTTCTTTGGGAAGAAAGCACAACAGGTTTGGGAAAGCATTGTGGATGCTCTTTGAAATCTGGTGGTCTTTCATGATGATCATCTACTATGATTTAACTTTTGTCTTTTTTGGGGGGCTATTTTTATTAATCTATTAATAGTAAGGTATTAATAAAAAAGGTTGGACAGGGCCTTGGGCAACCTGGCCTAGTGTGAGGCATCCCTGCCTATGGCAGGGGGTTGGAATTGGATGATCTTAAAGTCCTTTCCAACTCAAACCATTCTATGATTCTGATTCTATTAATGTGACCTATTAATGTGACTATTTATTAAAGAGATATTTTTAATGCCATAGAGACTATGGAGATATTAAGTCCATTAAATGGAATGGTCTTGGTTGTTAGCTAGAATGCATATGCTATTCAAACCCATTGGTATTAGATATAGAAATCCTCTTGCTTCCCAATGATTAGATAACTAACAGTATGAATGAATGCTCTGGATTGTGATTCCAAAATATAAACTGTCGTGGTTTGAGCCCAGCCGGTAACTCGGAACCATGCAGCCACTCGCTCACTCCCCCATTCTTCCCCCCACTCCTGGAGAGATGGGGAGGAGAATGGAAAGAATGTGAATCCCACGGGTTGAGATAAGAGCAGCCCAGTACCTAAGGTATAATACAAAACCACTGCTGCTACCACCAATAATAATAACGATAAGGGAAATAACAAGGGGACAATTGCTCACCACCCGCCGACCGATACCCAGCCCGACCCGAGCAGCGATCTGGGCCTTCCGGGTAACTCCCCCCAGTTTCTGTCCTGGGCATGACGTGCTGTGGTATGGAATACCCCTTTGGCCAGTTTGGGTCAGGGGCCCTGTCTCTGCTTCCTCCCGGCTTCCCGTGCCCCTCCTCACTGGCAGAGCATGAGACTGAAAAGTCCTTGGTCAGAGTAAACATTACTTAGCAACAACGAAAAACATCGGTGTGTGATCAGTGTTGTTCTCACACTGAAGCCCAAACACAGCACTGCACCAGCTGCTGGGAAGGAGAAAAATAACTGCTACAGCTGAACCCAGGACAATCTCATTTTCAGGATTTGATGTTCTAAAACCTGCCACTCATTTTCTCTGTGTAGCTGAAATGGTAGGAAAAGATGTCACCAAAACTGTTACAAGGAAGTGGAGTGTATTGCTGCTTAATGTCAGATGTTTGAGATTTATGTGGTACAGCAAAAAGAAAAAAAAAAAAAAAAAAAAAATTTTTGAAAGAAAATATTTTCAAATAGAATGTTAAGTAGCTTATTTCAACAATTTAAATGTTTTCTTTTAACAGCTGAGAGTGTCTCTTTGGAGAGTATGGCTCATTCTTTGTTCTCTTGCTGTAAACTCAGCAATGCCAAGCTGTATTTTGGAATTCAAGGCAAGGTTTGCTTCTAGCTATGCAGACCCATAGGCATGCTGAGGTGACCTGCCTGTGTGTCTTGTCGTGTCCCACATGATAAGTATGGGGTTGATTCAGTAGCCAAATTCCACTGGTTTTTAGTTCAGCTTGAACTTGTGAAAAGAATTTGCACAAAGTGAACAGAATACCAAAACACCATTCAGATCCTCTGTATATACAGCCCATACAGGCGGATTCCTAGTTTTGATTTTACTTCTAGGGGGTTTTTGGACATATTTTTTCCTGTTAACATTCTCAAGTCTAAGCAGAGCATGTGATGTTTGCAGTTTGTGTGTATGTTTTGCAAACCAAATACTTACACTGTTAACCTTATGCTAATTTAAATATTGTTTTCTACTCTTTAACATTCACAAAGCCCACGAAAGGAGTTAAGATTAGAAGGTAGCTTCACACCTAGAATTCCCAGCCCACATTTGCACTGCTTTTACGTGAACGCAGTGATGAGATTTCTTAAGGCCTGTCCAGGATTTTTAGTTCTTCTTCTTTATTAAGTGCATTGCTCTATGTGGAGAAAAACATACCATCATTTGTATAAAGAAGAACAGAAAAAATTGAGGAGTACTTCTGACTTGCTTCAGGCTTCCATTGAAGTACTCCTCACTTCCCTTCATCCTAAACCAAGGGCTTCTCCCACACTTGCCTGTTTGTGGCTAAGGTATTAGTCCAACACAGGACACATCCCCCAGGACACTGTGGACAATCATTCAGCAGCAGTTTCTGGACTGCAGGACATGCTGGCACTCACAGCACGCTGAGAAGCAGTTCACTGCCTGTGCAAGTGCTGGTACCCCAGTGACGTCAGTGTCACAAATGTACACTAGCTTACTGACAGTGTTCCATGACCTGGAGCAATGCTAACAAAGGGTGTTGAGTGATGTCTCCAAAACATCTCCTTAATGCAGTGGAGTTTCAGAGAGCTTCTCTGCGTGCTGAGGGAGTCTGGAGCTGTGAGCCAGCATAAGCAGCAGCTGCACAAATGTATTGCTAGATGGTTATCACAAGCTGTTATAAGTCTCTGACTTCCCAAATTGCTGATAGGAAATCAAACATTAGTGCTTTCCTCATAGAAGTCTATCAAGTGACTGCCCTACAGCTTATTCACAGATTGAAAGCTGGTTAGTGGCTGTTTCTCCATCCATCTGAGCTTTGACAAGACTGGAGAAGACCAACTAGGAAGAAAGAAATCACGTATCAACAACTTTCCAAAAACCTGGAAGGAGTGACATAGAATTAGATGGGTAAGAAGGTGTGTAAGAACTCTGCATCATGCCTTTAGATATGTCATTAGAGAGAAGAAAAGCAATTAGTTTTTTATCAAACTTTGGAAACTCTACAGTGATCTGCAGTGTGCATGCAAAAGCTAATTCTGGGCAGTGCTATGGTCTTGTGAAGTACCAGATGCAAACTGAATGCTTTGTATCCCCTAGGACAGCAGACAGTCTTGGCTTTCTAAATGCTATAAAGCAACCCATTATTGCCTTAATGCCTCCAAGGGTTCCATATCTGAAGCCCAACTCCACTTTGGTGCTGTAGACTTGCTCTCTGGGGGCTGCAGGCAAGTGGAGTTTTTGGAGATTGAATGTTTTAGGAAAGAGAAACTTTTGTCTGGATTGTTGCTCAGTGCTTTACACTTGTGGCTGCTCTTTGTAAAACGTTGGTGTGAGAAGCCACCATGTGGTGTGGACTTGTTGGTGCTCGTTGTTTTCCTGGAAGTCAGGAGGCCAAAGGTGCGTGATAAATGGAGCTTCTTAGACATTTAACCTGCTTTCTGAGCTGAGTGCAACTGAGGGTGATTTTTGTTCCAGTCTCCTGGATATCTCATGGTTAGAACTGAATATCAGGCTTTGAGAACCATTAGTCATGGAATACCTGTTGTGAGGTATGTTAGCTCCTTCATCACTACAGATTAATGTTCTATTTGCCTTCTTTTCCCCAAAAATCTGGGAGCAGCAGCAGATTTTCCTGCTCTGGAATAGAGCAATTAAGCAATAGCCCAGGATTTTCTTGATAACAAACATCAGGAAACAGAGAAAGAAGTAAAGGGCTTTATATAAAGCTCTTCATTTAGATGCTGAGAAAGAGCAGCACAGTACACCATGCTTTAGAAACATGAATGCTTTCCACCACCCTGGCAGTAGTCTACAGGATGATCTCACATCAGTTATTTCACTTTTGGATTTCAAATACTTACTTCTGTTTTCTCTCATTTTGAAGAGGTTCCCCATATCTAGTGACAGAGTTGAAGAGTTGAGATTCCATATAACTTATCAAGAAGAGAGTCAACTACTCTAATTTCAAAGCTTTCCCTGAGTCTGCAGGAACACATGAATGCCTTTACCAGCCTGGGATTTGCAGAAGCAGACTAGACTTTGTAAAAGCATCTATTAGTGGTATTAGGTCTCATCTGAACTAATTTATTGGAAAACACTGTGTGTGCAGCAAAGGGAAAAAGATTCTCAGACATGACAGGATTTCCTTTATGCTTTGATCTTTGGTTTTATAATCTGTAGGAGCTAGTGTACAAATCAAAATGCCAGCCAGTCTCTTCTGGAAATCTGGATTCTCACAAGGATCATGTAATGATAGTTTTGTAGCTTTTCTGTCCCATTGTTCCCTACAATCCCCCGCATCCTCATTGAGGTGCTGCAGCTAAAACCTTTCTCCTCTTAAAGCACTTTGACAGCTCTTTCCTTCTGATGTTTGTGATTAAAAAGTCTGCTAGAAAGATGCCACCTTACAAGAGAAGAGGCTCCCCCGTGAGTTATCTTCTATAGCTGTAAACAAGCAGTGATGGTTTCTTCCCCAGAGGTACAAGGTGAGGCAGACCAAAGGAAGCAGAGGTAACGATTTCCCCACTAACAAACCTGGAACTACAAGAGGGAAGATTTACAAGGTTTGTGCAGAGGGGATAAGTAGCAGACTTCAAAGCTGAACTCAAGATGCCCTGACATCCAGCCCCAGCTGTAACCGTGCGGGCACCTCTGCTGCTTCCTTGTGATTGCCAACACAGGGGTGTAAATCCAAGCGAGCAGTGCTGAGCACTTTCAGCTCCGGTCTAAGTAAGTAGGACTCAGAGGTGCTGCCCTTGGCAGGAAGGTGGCACTGGACCTGCTCTAGGTTCAATCTCTGCCACCCCCAGCCTCTGCTACCTGCCTGCGTCAGCCACCTTCTCCTGTTTCTCGTACATCTCTAATCCACCAAACACACATGTGGGAGTATCTAGATTAAAAATAGCAACCCAGCAAAAGAGAAATGCTGTGCAGCCAGAGAGCGGATCTGCAGTGAATTATTCATCCCTACAGAGCCCTCTCATCCCAGGATGATCGCACCGGAGCTGCTCAGGTGGAGCCTGGCTCAGGGAGGGACAACAACCTTGTGGGTGTCTGTCCCCTTGGTCCCTTTTCAGCAAGCTGAATTCCTCACTGGTTAGCTCATCTGCCTTTTCATACAAACTGCCACATGAAAACACCTTAAACCACCTCCCTGCTCCCCTCTACACCCCCTCCCTTCACTTGTTACTCAATAACCTGACTAACACAGCTCAGCTCTCACAAACCCAAACAACTGAATTAGTCCAACCTTTTAAAAGGTTATTGGAACATTCTGTTCCATTAACATCAAACCTGAGTGGAAAGACACATGAAAAAGCTGCTGCCATGCTTTTGTTGGCCAGGGCACTTTGGTAGGTTGCCAGCATGTGAAATTGCAATTAGCAAGAGACCATGAGTGATTTTCCCCATGCGTATCTGCAGGGGTGGCCCTTGGTTTCAATCAGCACACTGGTAGCTGGGATTGTGATGTGCATTACAGAGATTGCTGGCAGCTAATTGTCACTTTTCTGGAAGGAATTTTTGTAAATAACATTTTCATTCCCACAGAGAATCATTCAATTACCAGAGCAACCATCAAACCCTCAGAAGTCAGAACATCCTGAGGCATGAGAGGACGAAAAGAAACCCCAAACAGACTTAACTTCAAAGTAGGCTTCATGGTTCCTGGCTGGCATCCTGCTTCTCTTGCCTGGTGTGGTGTATTTGGCATGGCCTCTCACTGCTGCAGTCCTGAGCTGGAGCCTTGCAGAACCCCACCTAAGCATCCTCCCTGAGGATCCAGCCCAGCTGTGAAACTCATGGGTACATGGAAGCTGAATGATATAAGAAGAATTAAAATCGAGGCGTTTGGCAGTGCCTCTCTGCTTCTGGCAGACAAACCTCCCAGTTTAACTGATAACATAAGCAAGATTTTAGAAGTTTGTATTGCACAAACAGCTCAGCCCCAGACTGCCCTGGGCAATGGTTCCACGTCTGCGTGCTTCTCTCCATAGGCTTTCCTGTCCATGGGATCCCAGCCCTATTTTTTTTTCTTCCATGGTTCCTGTAGGATACTTACATGGGTATTATGTTCCCCATCTCATTCCTGCAGCCTGGCACCACATACTACCAACACATTGACAATTCAGCCATGGTGCTTTGCATATGGACCAGTGTCTTAAACAGGCTAATCTTTCCCCCCAAAACTGCACTCACTTCATTCTGAATCACAGCAAATTGTAGTCCTCAGAAACGCATAACAGAGGCATGAGTCCATGGAAGGATGGTCCCACCTCACTTTGCTGCTGTAGGCATCCAAAAAGGAAGATGGCAATGGCTGCAGTAGCATCTTGCCCTCTCCTGTAATCCAGCACATCTTTCCGCTTCAGAGTTGCATAAGGCATTGCATATGTGGATTTCTACTTGGATAGATGCTATGAGGCTAGAAATGCTACAGTCTGTCTCTTCAGATTCTGACCTACTTCTGTAGCTCAACAAGGCAGGAGACTGTGCCAGACATCAATCTGGGCGCTTGTCTCATGGCTTCAGTGCTGCTTTCTTCTAGTAGCTGGCACTCAGCACCATCATCCCTTTACTGCAGAGGCCCATTTCTTCCCTATTGGAGCTGCTGGGAACAGCTCTATAATTCGTACACACTCAGGCAGCCTTCACTGGGACATAAATGCCCAGGCTCAGGCACTTCCAGAGCACAGACAGAAAGAAGCCCTCTGGTTTCCATAGCTCTCTATTGCTTTTGCTGGCTTTTATATCACCTTATCTTTAGCTGATAGATCACAGCTGGGAGGCAGCTGGTCACTAACCACTGAAATGGGGCAAATATCTCCAAAAGGGTCATTCGGTGGCAGTCCTGCTATTTTCTGTATTCATGCATATCCTCCATACACTTTGTTTTTGAAACTAAATATTATCTTCATGTGAAGATTTGCTGAGCAGTGAAAGATAAAGCAGTGTGGAGAGAGGTGAAGAGAGAATGGGAATGCTGTTTATGTGATGTCAAAAAAACACCAGGTTTTACTGTTACATATGATTAAATGCTGAAAGGCAAGGTGAAAAAATGGAGATTTGTTAGCACTGATCATAGGTTCCTCCCTGGCTGGACTCACAGAACAGCGAGGACTGGGGAAAAGAGAGAATTTTGAGTGGCATTCAGCTGTGTATTTAAGCATGAATCATCCTCCATTTATTGCAAAGTCAATTTCCTTTTCTTTTTGAATGTAGTTGAATTTTCATGAAGGAATAGATGAACTTTGGCTACAACAGATGTCATCTTGGAGGTTTTTGGGGTGTCTTTTTTTAATATCTGACTGTAGCCCAGTGTAAAAGGCAATATTGGGCTTTCATCTTTCACCACTACTAGCTATAAAATCCAAAGGAGATGATGCATCACTTGAGAAGTAGAGCACTCAGTGAGTCAGGGTACAGACCAAGAATTAATTGTGGAAGGAATTTAAAGATAATCCATTGAAGAGCAGACACATTTGAGAACATTGCAGTCTGTTCAGACTCCAGAGAGCCAGCGCACAGTGGCAATGTGTTACCCTAAGGCTTCCCTGAAGGGGTGCAGGAAGAATTTGCTGGGAATGCAGTAGCCAGTGGGAATATTGTTGGTGTCTACAAGGGAAGTTCTGGTAACGTGCTGCAATGGGAGAAAGGAGGGTGAGGCTGGATGGGGGGAGTTTCCAGCTCCAGGCTTGAATTTCTGCAGGAAAAGGAGCTGAAAATTGCCATGTTGGAGAGAGGACAAGAGCTGGCCAGAGCATAGGGGGATGCTGGCACCTGTACCCAGGCTGCTGGGGAGCGGGCTCCGGTTTCCACAGCCCACCAGTACATACCGAACCACCGCCAGCAGGGTGGTGGACTATGGGGGCTGCATGCTTGGAGACACATGGGGAAGCGCTGAAGCTGCCATGCTCTGTGGCAGCATCCTCAGCCAGCACCAGCGCCCGGAGGTGTCTTTAGTAAACCAGAGCCTTTGGTAGCTCCCTGCATGACTGCCCTGCTGAGCTTTCCTTCACAGCATTTAAATCTCTCCTGAACAACTGTGTTGGTGGCAGGGCCTAACCTCTGCCATGCTTTCTGGATGCTGGGAGTTCTTTGTGGCTATTATTATTCACCCTGCCCTTTATGCAATGCCAACGCTGCCGCTGATTTATCTGCTGTATTTCAGGGCCTTTTTCAAGACCCCGGTTTCCCGTGAGAGTATTTTGCACTGATTTACATGGGCAGTAGTGGAGCAGGGACTGAAATGGCCACACAACTGGCCTCAGCTTGCTGGCTGTATAGCGAGCTGTGCTGTGAAATATTTATGCCCCAGAGGTCGGGCTTTTGGGGAGAAGAAGAACATCCAGAAGGTCCAGCCAGTGCAGACTGTTTCTTTCTTCACCCAGAGTAGTTGTAGCGTCCAAGCAGGCAGGATTTCCTATCACTTTCTTTGATTAGATCATCACTTTGTAAAGAAATTCTCTTTGACAACCAACCATCATTTTCTACTGCTGATTTTCCACATATGTCACCCAGCTCTCTCCTGTACAGCATCATGCACTTTCTCCCCAGACTACCCTCTCCAGCTAAGTTCCCGTGGCTTTCATGCCTTTTGTAGCTTGGGCAAGTCACAAAAATCAACCCAGACCAAAACTATCTGAAATCAGACTAATTTAAAAGCTCAGAATCTCCCATCTCATGCTCATACCCAGGAAAAAGTGCCCCCCAAGCCCATTCATCAGTGGAATTGCCTGAAGGATGCTGTGCCCAGAGCAGAACACGGGTAATGCACCAGGACAGCACCCTTGGCTGGCTTCACAGTTGCCTCTGCTCAACAGACTCCCCTCTGCTTTGCTCAGAGTCCTGGTGTGAAAACTTTCTCTTTTTGGTTTATTGGATTGTCTCTAGCAGATGCATATGGGCAAGAACGACGATTTGAAAGATGGGAATTGGTTTGGTCTATATCTACCCTGCCCTCAGAAAGCAGAGGGTGCTTTGCTTCACATTGTGTTAATTTCTCTTCCATGGATTTTGTGAAGTACAGGACTCCAGAATTTCCCTGCTGACTCCTGACCAAGGCTGGATAAGGGACTGTCCTTAAGCTTTTGCCAATGGGAAAGGGAGATGTGGGGCAAGGGAAGATGTTTTCTCTGTTTTCAGTACCAGTAGCAATTACTTCTCCCATCTGCTTGGGAGCCCAAGCTGACACTATTAGAAAGCCATAATTTTTTAGAGGCAAGGTTGGCCTGGCCTTAAAAACAAACAGAAGCCTTAAAAAACATCTCCAGTTTTTTTCCCTCAGACAAACCAGAAACTAGGCATTTCTGCAATGAAAGCTTTCATTACATTGTCATGCTGAGACATAGTGACTAAGAATGACAGTAGAAGTAGGGGATTAAATGTGGACTATTTACTGGTTATTGTTGTCACAAACTATAACTAGTTGACCTTTTAATTGTCTTTCTAAAAGGTTCCTGCCCCATTTCTGCCCCCTGCCTCCTGGCCACAGGTCTCTTCCCCCTCATTTGTGCCAGAGACTGAAGCAGTGATCTTTTTATGGCCTGTCTCTAACAGAGGGGACAAAAATCTCCTCCCCTTGTTGGTCTCTGGGAAGGGATAACTGGCACTTACTGTTTGTGCCTAATGCATTACTGCTGAGCAGTATTTACGAAGGTAAAAAGCCCGTTCAAGGCTAAAGCAGGGGTGCAGCTCAGGGTGACAAAAGTCCTGTCATTAGAGCAAGTATATTAAGAAGTTGATGTCGGTTTAATTGTCTCTCTCTTTGTACAAAAGACAGTGCTAAGACAGAGACAAGAACAGCTGTCGTATGTTCCTTGACTGATGATAAACTCTGATTTACTCCCTTGGTTAGCAGTCTGCAAAAGAAGGTGTGTTGTGCCATTCAGAGGCTGTATGGAGGCTTTGGTACCTGTCCAGGTTCGTCCTATGGGATAAGGAGAGGTCTGATCTTGCCATTTAATCTGATCCATGCTATCCGTGCCTTCCCATCTCAGTAGCTTGGGTGTCTGTGCAATTCCCCTGATGCTTCCTATTGCAGCTCCTCTACAGTGTGTGAACAGAAGGGAGGTTCACACCCCTCCAGAGGTGAATGGAGCTGGGACCATTGGCTGGATACCTCAAAATCCTTCTGAAGGAAGGTCTTTCTTCAACCAATGGGCCCAGCACTGTTGTGGGTCAGAGGTTCAAAAACTGCATTTGGGCTGGGAGGGGATTAGCACCTTGCTCCATGAGCATGGTATTTGCCTTACAAAATAGTCAGAGATGTGGGTTATTTTTTGCTACTAATTAGAAGAATAGTTTTAAAGCTCCGTGTCACTCTCCTTGTTCACTTCTAAGAGACAGTGCTTATTTTTAGATTAAATTTTAGAAGAAACTACTCACAAAAAGTAGGTTTTCCTGGTCATATCCACTGATAGAAATGTCTGTATTCCAGATGGCAGCATGTCTTATCCTCAGGAGACAAATTTCCTGGAACTGAACAGAAGACACAGTGTGAATCTCACAGCATCATTTAAGTAGCTGTGCCTGTTTAGTAGAAAACCAGTCAGCAATACAACACACTTATTTAAAAAAGCAGCATCTCGGACATCCATTGTAGGCTGTACATAAACAGCTCAATCTTTCTCATGCTGGTTGTGGCTGCAGAATCAAAATTGGGTGATAAAAACATTGGTTTGAACTGGGAATTGATGAACAAACTGCACACTAATCACGGAGGTGTTTCTTCACTGGCACAGGCAGATGCCCTCTGGTTTCTTTCCCTTCTTGAACCACCATATATCACTATAACAATGAGAGAAAAGAAGTTATTACTTTTTTTGGGGAATTATTGGCTCAGAACTAGCTTGCAAGCCAGTGGAAGAACAGGGTCTTGAAGGGCCTCCTAGGGTCTTGAATGTTGCCCATCAACTTTCTCCTTGTTCAAGCTGAGTGGACCAGCTATAAGCTTTCATAGATGGGCAACTCCATCTATGAAACACAGAAACACTCCACATGCTTGTAAGTGAAAAGCGATGCTTGATGAACACAAGTCTTTCAGATCAGCCTTTGCTGTGTAAGGATATTGTAGAACAAAAAATATTGTACAAACAAGTTGAGCAAAAAAAGTAGCAGTGAAATAAAACTGAGGTTTTGACTGTCCTGAGAGACCAAGACTATAATGCTGGTGTGAAAGCTTTTCATATTTACCTTTTAATATTGCTTGATAACTACAAACTCAAGAAGAGTAGGGGCCAGGAGTACCCACGCATGAGCAGTGCGGTTGAAAATGAAGTATTATCCCAGGTGATGCATTTCAAAGTAATCTGCTTTTCAGGGGGGATTTACTAATGCAATAAAAAAGGGGGAAAATATGAAATTATGTCTGAGGTAGATATTTTTTATGTCTCTGAAAAGACTGACTCCTAAGGTGAGTCTACAATATAGACAAAGCCCATGAGCAGAGAATAATAAAACCCATTAATGTTTTTGCTTCTCCGTCTGCCCTTCCCACCCTCCCTCCCTGCTTAAGTCTACAAAGAAAGATAATCTGCAAACACTGATAAAAGGAGCTTCAAGACAGAAGCCCCAAAACTCTGCCAGGAGGCACTGACCCCTTTTCCCTTACAGAACTCAGCAGGGTGATGGAGGGAAAGCTTCACTTCATCTCCTGTCTCTATTTCAACAGGTTGGGCATCTGCCCTTTTAATTCAGCCTTCACTTAATGGAAGGGGCCTGAGATGTTTCTTCCTTAGCTGCTCTGCTCTATATCCTTTCCCATCCACCAAAGCAGGAGGTGTTTAGGATAGAAGCTGCTTTCATTTCTGTTACCTAGTCTGATAAAGGAGATATCAGCTTCTATTACAACTTTTAAAAATGATTCATACTGTGAGTTACTAAATGACTGAGGCCACGTGGAGTACGTAGGAATTGTGTGAGACTGAAGTTACTGAACTTTTCTCTGCAAAATCATTTCAAACATCCCTCATGGAGTTTTGAGTTATGATGTCCTCTGTCACTACAGTGAATTGCAAATGTTTGTAGATGTCTCCCTGTATACATCAGTGCATCTATTTGTTTTTATAAAAGAACCATCTTGAAATGAATTGCTGCTGTTCAGCAGTTGTGGCTATGGGCTCAGACTAGAAGGCTGGTGAATCGAAGTCAGGAGAAGAATTCATATTTTTAAGCATAAAACTCTTTTCTTGGTTGTTTCCATCACCAGGATATCTCACACGTATTCTCTGTTGGATGAAGGCTGGGCAAGGAGACACATGAGAATATTCTCTCAGTGTAAACCACAGCCCACAGCCAGGACCATGAAGGATGTTTGTTCAGCACACTGGCTTTCCTGGAAGAGGAATATTAAGTCAACAGACCACTAACTCTGAAGGAACACTGTCAGCTCCCAGCCACTTTAACAGAAAATATTCCGTCCAAGTCTTCTGTATTGCATATATGGAAAAGGATCTCTTCTGGCCAATGCAAGTCATCACCATCAGAAAGAATATGTATTACACCTTATCTAGATACAAGCACCAACTGTGAAGCCCTTTTCAAACCTCCTTTTTGTGACAAAAAGAGCAAATGAACTTTTCCCAGTCTCTTGCATGGCACTTGCTCTGTACTTTCCCCCGTCTCTTTCCCAGGAATTCATTTGACCTCCAAAGGAGTTGGGTTTACTCAGTGTTGCCTCCACTGACCCACACAGAAGTATGTTGTGGACAAGGAATTCCTCACTTTTAGTAACAGTTAACAACCAGAAGAGGTAAATGCCTTTTCATACTGAACTACCAATCTCAGGGAAGACAGAAATCATTTTTCTTTCACCTGCATTGAGGTCCTTCCCAGCTGACAAAGAGGAAGAGCTTCCGCACATGATAGATCCATTTCCTCGTTTTTGCAGTCATATGAAATGAAGGTCCCCTCTTTACTGTCCAAAAGGCAGAAACATACCATGTGTATGGAGACTATTTTCTTTGCCAGACCAAATCTCCTGTAGGCAGAGCAGACCAGCTTCCTGCATCCTTCTCCACAGCCTTTGCTGAGTCTCATCCATGGTGGGAAGAGCTGCATTTTGCCTACCCTGATGAGAAACCTCATGCCCTCCCTTCACATTTCTTATGGAAATGGTGAGCTCAAACCATGGCCTTTCTGAGGGCAGTGTCTCACTGCTCTTAGCTAAATGAGATATTACAAGGCAGTCTTTCCAGAGGAATAACAGCTCAGCTAGTCCACAGGTTACCCTACTATGCATTAATCATCCATGCTTAAATTCCCCTGGCAGTTTGATCACTGTGTGACAGCCTCTGGAAATGAAACCTTTAGTGTCAAAGCAGCCCCAAACAACCCTCTGCATGCCTCTGGTGAGTGAATCCGACTGTTTAGCAAGAGAAGCGACTGCAGAGCTTTTCTCTGAGTCCTAAGCCCCAACTGCTACTGGGAAAATTCAATAGGCAGCAAAAAAGAGCCACAACTAATGCCACGCATAGTTGCCATAAGGATACTAGCTGGCATTTGAGTCTCATTGGCCAGTTAAGGATAGCACCACGATGCTGGAGAGGTTGCCATACCAGGCTCAGGATTTAGAAGCAAGATTAGAGGCAGCTGTTCCTTTATCAATATAAAGATGAAAGTTCAGGGTATAAAAATAAAATGCAGCCCATCATCATTTTCCTTGGAGGCTGCAGCCAACTTCAGCAGTGGCAGCATCACAGGGTGCCCACGCTGCCTTTGTGGGGGTACATCCCTCCATCCTGTGTGGTGGCTGCTGGCATCTTCAGGGTGATGTCCTGGTTACCACTGCTTTGCAGCTCTGTATGCCAGGAGGGACAGCTGCCCCTGTGGAAAGGCTTTGTTTGGAAGAGCTTTGCTATTGAATAAACACCCGTGAACACTGTTTGGAGCTGGGATGAAGGGCACTTCCTTTTGTTTTAATGTCACAGCGTCATGTTTCTGTAGTGAAAAGCATCCATGTAACTTGCAGGCTGGGGAGAAGAACCTTTCGTCCTACTTCCAGCCGTCTTGTTGGAGGTGAACAGAGTGGGGCAGAACTGTTGCACGCTCACAGTGATCTCACCCGAGTCCTCAGCACTGGGACACAGCCACCATGGAAATGCTGATGTGCCAGGGCAGATAATGGCTTTTCCTACAAAACCGAAAATGCGACTTCACTGTCACAGTGTAAACACAAACTGAACTGTTAAAAACCAGATGATCCTGAAGTGCCTTCATCTGGGTAAGCTGTTTTCTTTAGAGCATAATAAATCATAACTGTTTCTACAAGCCGTCTCTGTACAAGGAGATGAGAACAGGGTGCAAAACTTTGGAGAAAAAGTTCAAAACCTTAATCCCAAGAAGGGATAGTCTTAAGAACCGCTTATAATTTCTGTGGCATTTTATTAAACATTTATTAATGTGCTTTTTATTTGCAAAAATCAGACTATTCAAACCAGCATAGCCTAAAAACTTGTCTTTGGTGAAAAATGTTTTCCCTCTGTGAACACATCAGATAACCACCATCAAGTTGTACAGTGGAGCATTTATTGTTGGCCCTCAATATTTGAAATGTTAAGTTACATGTGCCCTCTTAAGTCAACCCCTTATTCTCTATAAACGCACTTTTTTCATCAACACATACGAGTTAATCATACAAAAGAGTGTGCATATCAAATGTAGATATGAAGCTACAAAAATTATGAATATCTAAAAGGAATCATCTTTGGGAAGGGACCAAGCAGTGAAAAAATTCATTCCCCAAAGTGATTGCATCAGAAGGTTCTGAGCCCCTCAAAACTGTGGACTTTACTGATACCTTCCTAACTACCAGTGTCTGATTTGCTTTATGTACAAGCTGATCATCTGCCTTGAGAATGTATCACTGCTAGTCATAAGTCGTAAATATTTCACCGTGTAACTGGGAAGTGCTGGTTTTTTCAACAGCTCAGTACATGATGACCAGATTTCTAGGTAATTGACTTTCTTTTAGCTGGCACTTAAATGATACATTCAAACAGAAATGGCAGGATCATGTCAGGTAATTAAGAGAGTGATACTTAAACCTTATTCTGTTTCAGTTCTTGTGCTGGTCTTCATTTACTTGACTTCTTCTGAAAAATCATCAAATCTTTAGTTCCCAGTTTTAGCAATATGTGAACTGACATGGCTGAAGTCAAATATTTGATCATTCTGCAAAGCTCTGGAGCCCTCTGCTCTGCCATTGTGTGTGTTATTCTCTGGCCTGAACATCAGAACAAGTAGGTAATCAAGCAGAAAACAAAAGGAAAATGTCAGGAGTGAGGAATCTCAGTCACTTAATTCTTCATAGAGTCTTGCTCATAAATTAGATTTAGTAGAGTGTCTTGGTATGTAAAATATACATGAAAGAAAAGTCTCCCAATGGGATCAGCAGTTGTAATCGTCCTCATTTACTTTTTGCTTTCAACTAGTTAGAAAATCGCAGGCAGAAGAGCAGGACTGTTACTAGAAGACAGGCAGATATCCTGTGCTCTTTGGCAATGACAGTAACTGTATTATGTTCTGGGAGAGGTATCATACCAAGGAGCAGAAGATCAAAATGTGCCTGCTTAATTCAGTGACCTTGTGCAGTTTAGAGTGAAAATCCATTTGCTTTATATGCACAGCAGGTATGAAAAAATGCACCCTAACCCGGCTGATCTCCAAGGGTCTGATTTCCAATTGCACATCTCTGCAGATCAATCCCAATGATTTCTGTGGAAGTGACACAAAGCAGAAAGGTTTCCTTCAGTTTATCTTGGAGGGGGGGGTTCTTATCTTATCACCCCGAATAGGTGAGGGTACCAAGGCATTTGCTGACTGGGACATATCATCTTTCCCACTGGACTGTGTCTGTCTTAATGAGTGCCTGCTTGCTCTCTCTCTGCAGAAAATGGTCTTGTGCTAAACGGTTAATCCTGGCAGCCATCCGGAGCCTTGGGAACGTCACCTGGGTGCCCTGCCTTGGTTCCTTTCCTGACAGGTAGACTGGGAGATGTGATCAAGACTGCACATCTTAAAATAGCATGCTGGAGACTATGCTGCTCAGCACTCTCCAGCGTTAGCTAATTGCCACAGCAGCCCAGCACAGCACTCGCCAGGGACCTGCGCTCTGCACTGATTAGGAATTCGCACACACAGGGAAGAGTGTGGGGGAGAAGGATAATGATAAAGCAAATGAAGATCAAATCAGACAGCAAACCAGGCAAACAGGGAGAGAACAACCAGTAGATAGAGTTAGGAGTGTCAGGAATGAAGGCAGTAACTCCCAAAGGATGCATGAGTGTTCCAAGCTGGGGGACAAGAGACAAAGGGTTTGATTTCTCCTTGCTTGCACCAGCTGCTGCTGCAGCGTGATGCTCCTGCTGGTGCCAATGCACACAGTGAAGAAAAAGACCAGTAGACAAGACTAGCCTCTTCAGAGATGACAGCACATCCTCCAACCCAAAAGAGGACTTCCAAGCAAAATGATGACTTCCAGTGAGAAACAGACAAGGTCAGCTTGGGGGAAGAAACCAGGAAAAATGTCAAATGCATCTGCACAACCCCAATGGGAGTCAAACACACACAGTCACAGTCAGTCACTGGCTTTCATGCCCTGCCTGCCTATATGGGCAGAAAGCCACCTAGAAAGCCTTCAGACACACCGCACTTTGAGCATGCATCCCTTCTGGGCTTAGGAATGACGATGCATACACCCTGCAGGCTTTGCTCAGCACAGGTTTAGGGCTAAAATCTTTCAAGACCAGGCCTGCTAGATCTCTCACAACTCTGTGATATCCTGCTCATCCATCCCATACTCACAACAGCATGTTTAAAACATATTGTTTGAGAAGCTTTTCTCATCTGCCTTGTCAAAAATGTACTACACACACTTGCAATGTCACACAGTGGCGTAACTAGACTCCCACTAATAAATTTTGAAGATAGGCACAGAGTTAGTATAGAAAGGGACATAACTCCCAGCTTCAGTCCATTTCTGGCACATAATGTTTGGATTTTAGTGTTCTTGAAAAGCATAATCACAAAACTCCCACTATCTTTCTACTGAGTAAATCATCATTTTGTCCAAATGCAGGCAGTGGAGTAGTCAGTGAAGATGTCTGTGTTTCCATGGAGCCAGCCGTTGTATTGGTGTCTAGAAGATAAAAGAGGCCTGAACAGCTCTAAGTTCTCCCTAAAATCACATTTTCAGAAGCCCTGGCCAATTTTGCTTTATTACAGTGTTTTGCAAGAGTGAAATTAGACATAAACAACAATGGGGCAAGGAAGTTCTGCCTCACTGAAGAACTCCCCCATGCATCTGTCCTTACAGGAATGGAGAGAAAACTCTTTAAAGAGATAAAATACAAATGTGAAGCATGACAGCATCAGAAGCATCTCGATCACTCGCAGAAGTGATCAGCAGGTTCTGGTTACTTAGCAACTTCTGCAACCAGCTCACTTCAGTAGCAAATCATCAGGGTGTAAGTGGCAGACACATACCCGGCTCTAATGCTCTGCTCTATTCATCGGCAGAACCAGTGGTGGGAATCAGGAGAGGTTTGGAATACTGTTAAAGACCTCCATTGCGAACCTCTTTGCGAGCCCACCCTGCTGTGGTACTGCATGGAAGGTGACAGGCTTTGTCTCCAACAGAGTCCACTCTGAAGGCAAGGTAGGACATGCTGGGGAGATGAACAGGTAAGCAAGAGTACAGTGAGTGTCTCATAGATATGCAAGGGTTGCTTTTAGATGACACTGAATGCCAATGTCCATAAATTCCCTTCTGCAGCTCTGTATTGATCCTAACCCCATGTCCAGCTGATGCACATGTTCTAGGAATGCAGCTGGTTTTAACTGGAAGACACCAAGCACAGAGGAATAGTTTGTCTCCCATGTTCTGCAGCAGGATGCCCACAAGCTTCTCTGGGAGCCTCCAGGAAAAACAGCGCAGAGAAGCCTGAACAAACCAACTACCAGCACAACCACTCCATAGACTTCAAAGGCATCACCACTGACTCGGCCAAGTGAATTATATATTTATTTGTCTTCACATTTGCAAAGAAGAACTGAAACTCTACTCACCTTTTCCAATGCATTTTGGCATATTCTGAACCATTCACACAGTCAGGATTTCACCCAGTTTTGCCACATATATTGGCATCTGCAGAGAAATGAGACAACCTCCCACTTCTGCATGTCGGTGTCCAAACTGTCTCAATTATGAGGGAGCTAAGAGAGAGCCAAAGTCTGCAGCAGATAAGGGGTGAACTGATAGCAATCTATAGTGAGGAGCTGAGTAAACACAAATAGCGTGAGCATGCTGTAATGCAACATATGATATTATTTATAATCTCATCAGGCTGTTGGTGCCCTCAACTGCTTCCTCTTCAGATTGCCATAGATGTATTTCTATATGACAGTCACAGCTTCTACTTAATATCACTATGCTTTTCATTTTTCTTGTTGAAGCACTGCAATTCTAGGAAGTTCATCTAGCACTTGGGTGTCTAGCCCTTTTTGATGGACTGTTCTCAGTCAATCCTTTCATTAAAAGAGGTTAGTCATGACGTTCCTTCTCACAGTATTTTCCTCACACTCTCCTCTCCTGCAAGCCTGTCCTCTGTTACAGGATATTGCAGTCTTGATTAAGATAGGGCCTGTGATAGGGTGGTAAATACAGATAAATAACTCCCCAGGGCAGGGCAGGGCAGAGCAGCACGGGAGAGGAGTAGCAGTTCCTGTCTAAAGAGAAGCTATATCGTAGAATCCTAGACTGGTTTGGTTGGAAAGGACCTTAAGATTGTCCAGTTCCAACTCCCTGCCACGGGCAGGGGTGCCTCACACTAGACCAGGTTGCTCCAAGCCCCGTTCAACCTGGCCTTGAACACTGCCAGGGATGGGGCAGCCACAGCTTCTCTGGGCACCCTGTGCCAGCGCCTCAGCACCCTCACAGGGAAGAGCTTCTGCCTTAGATCTAACCTGAACTTCCCCTGTTTCAGTTTGAACCCACCACCCCTTGTCCTGTCGCTACAGCCCCTGATGAAGAGTCCCTCTCCAGCATACAAAGTCCCTCTCCAGCATCATTACAGGGCTCTGGTGGATGAGTTTAGAGTAAAAAGAGGTAGATAAAGAGGAAGGAAACCATCCTCTGACCACGAAACCCTGCACATCTGGAGATGTTACTCCTTTGCCTACTGCTGTAGCATCGATGTATCTGAAAAAACTTAGTCCCCTCAGAAAATGTTACATAGATTTATACAGAGTCTGAGGCCTAGGAGCGAGGTGAGCTATTCATAACACACTGGCTAACCTTTACCAGTTTTCTTGTTAGTAGCTTCCTAGGTGAAAGCGCAGCAACTACTGTCAAGAAGCAGGTGAATGGTCCACCCCCTTACCACATGACTGATTTGCCTACCAGCAAAGAAGGCAGACTACTTCTTACCCTTATGCTAGTAACTTGACTTCTCTAGAGACACAGAAGCTTATAACCTTACATTAGATGGGCTAGATAAAATATTAAAAGAATACTTTAATAATTTATACAAATATCTAATCCTTTTTATAGCCTAAGTTCTTGCCTTCAGTGGTTATTGTAGGAGGTTAACTGCACTCTCTATAAAATTCATTACCTTTTCTCAGATTGCAATTTGTTGCCTTCAACATCTTGTTCTCTTATATGAAAGACTAAAGAGCAGCACTCATTTCGCCTTCTCCATGACGTGCGTAGGGAGGTGGAGGTGCCCCTGCCTGTGGCAGGGGGTTGGAACTAGGTGATCTTTAAAGTCCCTTCCAACCCGAACTGCTCTATGACTCTATGACTATCACGTCCTTCTTATCCATGTCCTCCCCAGGTTCAGTGTTGCTAGTTGTTCCAGCCTCTTTTCCTGCAAACACTATTCCTCTGTACCGAGGCAGGCTGTCAATATAGCAGCTTCTCTTTTATCCGTCGTGGTTCTTTCTGTGTCATTGTCAGAGCTGCAGGGCACTAAGGGAGGATGTGCCATTTGTGTCTCACAGTTTAATGCCACTGGGCCACCTAGTTCTGCTCAGCTGTCTCAGGGAGGGGAGGACTGCCTTCTCCTGGTGAGCCTGGCAGCAATTCTGCTTCATAGAATCATAGAACCATAGAACAGTTTGAGTTGGAAGGGACATTCAAAGTTCATCTAGTCAAAATGATAAAAGTCATAATGCCGCTGTCCTGCCTAAAGCCTTCAGTAATACTAAAGAGGAAAGGGACTGATTGTTCCTTAGCCTTTCCTTTTTCTGCTCAACAAACTGTTAGGAAAGAGTAGGAGCTGCTAGAGGGATAACAAGAATAACAAAACTGCCTGCAGTGCAAGATGTGTGGAGGCTCGGAGAGTCGTGGTACCATCTGTGCCTGTCTATTTACAGCCAGAACAACTAACGCCCAACTAATGGTGAAGAGAAGCAGAACTTCATGTCATGGAGACAGTTCTCTAATCTTACATAAAAGCAGCTTTCTGAAAAACCTCAAGTGTTCAGATGGAGAGAAGAATGGTCACAATTGACACGTTAGGAGGTTTGTTTATGGGATGGTGGAAAACACCTTTGTTTCAGCCACATCCTTTGAACAATCTTGAGCCAAGACTCCCAGGCAAGTTTGGCCAGAGCTTTTTCAGCAACACAGATTTCACTACACACAAAACAGGGCATTACAGATCCATGGTTACAGCAAAAGCTTGGTAAAGCAAGTCAATTGTGAAAGCAACCTGCTTCTTTAGGTTAAAAAAGAAAGATTTTTGTCTTTGGTACAGCTGCTGTGTGAAGGGAATAGGTATTTTTTGAATCGAATGAATGGGCTCTTTCCTTCATCCTTTTCAATGAAAAAATGTTTTGAAAACATGTAAGTTTAGACTGAAATTTGAAAATATAATCATTCTTGAAATATAAGCAAAACCCAGAGTTAAATCCACTGTATTTACCTCCATGGAGCTGTCCTCAGGGATCATTTTAGACCCTGTGACTCAGGTTGACTCCAGCAGGGATAAGAGATTGGACTGGGAGAAAGTCTCATTTTCAGGTGAAATGATTGCAGGCAATTATCCACTTAACGAATGTAGCTGGGCACACAGGGAAGGGGCAGGGACATGGAATATTGTGAAGCAGAGGGCACAGCCAGGGAAAGGTGAACTTGAGGACCCGAGAGAGAAAGTCCTGGATGAAGAAGATACAAGGTAGAAAGGAAGGAAAAAGCAGTCAGGCTGGGGAAGTTCCTGTACAAGGGATGGAAAGTTCTGTCTATGGTTTAACAAAAGGTATACAGAAAACCAAACTAGATTTCACTCAAACCTCAGCTTCAGAGTAACTGATACATGTAAATAAGCCTCTAAAAATCAAAGGTTTATTTTTCAGATTCACAAAATGTATGGGTTTAGGTGCTTTTGGCATTGGAAATTTTAGCTGCTGATGATAAAAGAGTCCACCTTAGTAACATCTGACGTGATAAACACTTCCAGAAAGTGTGCTAAGCTTGCTCGCTATCTGACTTCAGCAGAGCCGGGAATTGCTCTCTCTGATCCTCTATGTATTTTTATTGATTTACTTATTCCAGAAGAGTTATCCAGACCTCTAAACACTCACAGAAAGTATAATAAGAAATGAATAAAACCCACAACACAAGAGAAGAACTAAATGGTCACAGCTGAGACTGGGTACACTCAAATACAGTCACACCCCAGTGGATAGAGGGAGTTTGCCATTACCATCATCTTATCAAACGTTCTGGGAAAGCATTCTGTTTGCTCACAGAAACAGGCTCCTGCAAGAGGTTGGTTCTTTTCCCTTTGGACTGTCAGGTTTCAATAATGAAAGAAAAATAACTCATTTTGCTGAGATACTGTGAGTCTACAGAAATGTTCTGTGACCATCCAAATCACTGCCTCAAAACTCCTCAGGAGACTTCCACCAGCCTCTCAGTACTCTAATATGCACAGCTCAAGCCTTCTAATTAACAAAGGTGCCTCTGAAGATTGCACCACCAAATAGATGCAAATTACTCCTCTAATTTCTTTCTTCATTACATTCCTTATTTCCTTTGATGCTATAACGCCTTTTTCTCCCCATGACAACACACCAGTGGTGGCTGGTAACATCTTGAAAGGAATTGCTAACATTTGAGATTTGATTTTTGAGCTGTAGTCTTGGAGGGACTTTTCTTTGACTATGTATGGGATTTCTTCCTACACCTCCTTCAGCTTTCTCCAGCCCTCAAGGAACTGATTCCCCTTTTCTTTAGAATTCCAGGACTCTTTGCTCTTGTTCTCTGCTTTCCCCCACCCCTGCCTTTCGCCCTCCTCTTCATTCTCCTTTTTTGACCAACTATAGCAAATAGTTATCAGACCAAATCATGCAAATGGGGGAATGCCACCAAATGTAGTGAAATTGAAGCATGGCTTCACCCTGTATTTTTTGTGAGGAGTTTATGCACAGCTCCTCTGTGATATTTTAGGTAACAAATGCCCTTTGACATTTGTTACCTAAATACCTTTGAAGTGACCCTCTGACAAGCATGCCAATGCAACCTGCCTGCACTGAGAAAATGACAGTTTGTTAGAAAACAGATGGAAATAGAATGAAATGCCCCACCAGCTAATAAAAAAATAGTTTATCTATATGATAAGGTCACATATATATAAATACATAGATATGGCTATTACACATTCGTATAAAAACAGTACGACTTTTTCATCATTATGTATGTCCTACAGTTGTTTAGTAGCAACATTTTCATCTCTTACACTTTCTTACACAAATCAAGCTTCTAATAATAGGAAAATAAAGACTTTTAGAATAATCTGGTTTAATGTGAGCTATGAAAAGATGTCCTTGACTATTCCATTGTCTGCTTTTTACATATTTGGGTTCTTGGCAGTAATACATTTGGCATCCAGCAAATTTCCCTGCTTTTGGTATTTCTTGGTCGGTTCTCCTTCTGCAAACCAGAGATAACGATTGTAAGCACAGGAAAAGATTTGCACCTTTCATTTAAAATTAAAAAATCAAGCTTGTTCCATAAAGCAGGCACAGGATGAACTGTTGTGGCACAGCTACCCAGATCCCACATGGGAATATGGTCAGAGGAACTGAATGTCCTACGTGGGCTAGAGCAGAAGAACGTCTCAAAAGCAGATACTCAAATAGAGCTATAATTTGTCTGTTGAAGAGGTTGTGAAGACATTCCTTTGTTCAATGGACCAGAATATATCAAGGGTATGTTATAAATTAAGTAACACTGACTTAGGTTTTAGTGTCCTGCCAAAAATAAGTATACCAACCACCCTTAGAACGGAGAATGAAAATAAAAGCAGGACTTCATCTGATGGTAAAATGAGATATTACTGAATCCCAGAATCCCAGAATGGATAGGGTTGGAAGGGACCTCCAACCAACTTAATGATTTAATCATTGAGTAAAACCAAAGTGATTGGTAACATGTACACTAAATAAGTGTTTATACACACTATAGAAGGGCCGAAGGCAAGAAGAGATGTCTTGTTACAAGAATCAGCATAAAAAGCTGATTCTTGTAACATAAAAGTATCTTGTAGCATAAAAGTATCTGGACTGCAGAAAATCATCACAAAATTGTAATAGAGATCCATTCAGTGTTCAGCAAATCCCCCTAAATACTGGCAAACATTTCTGTTTTCCTGAGTATAGTTATAAACATGTAATATGGTGTGACTGCAAATCTCTCTCTTTAGGAGAATTATAGGAAACTAGTTACCTTACAGCATTGAAATCACAAAGGAAGGTTTTAAACTCATAGCACAGCCAGAGGAAATGGGTAGGCTAAAAATATAAACTCAATCCTCCTTTTATTCTTCAGACATCCCGTAAAAATGCTGTAAAGGGAGAGCAGGGGGTGTCATTTGTACAGGGAAGTCTTTGTCTCTGGTTAAAAAAGCAGAATAAGCTCTTAACCCTTCTGCACATGCATGTGGACTGACCTCAGAAAAAGGGCCATTGTTTTCCTCTGACTGTGGCAGAAACAGCCACTTTTACATGGTACCGGAGGTGAGTCTGCTCACTGTAGATCATAGGCTCCTTTTTCTAAAGGAAAAATGCTGAGGCTATAGAATAGACATACATATACACATATATATGCACACAGAGATTCACTTTGCAACAGCTGTACCATTCCCAGCTGCCTGTCACCACATCAGTGTTGGAGGTTGCCACTGCCCCAACTCTGCCGGTGGAAGGGACCTTGTGAACGCTCCCTCCTCTGCTTTAGGAAAAGCAATGTTGGTGGGATCATCTTGCTTTTAAGGATGAATACGAGCCAATAGTCACAGAGCAGATCAGACAGAGCTGACGCAGCAGAGGGTTGGCAGACAAACGGATACCTGCAAGTGATGGGCAGCTGAGAGCCCCAGGAGATCTGTGAGCAGAATCAGTGTTGTCCTCAGGTGGCACCGTCAGAGCCAGGAGAGAACATCTGCCCAGAGCTGAGGGCAGATATGGGTCTTCTTGATGCAGAAGGTGACTGTGAGCTCCCTGTACAGTTGGCAGCATCTTGACCACCCAACAGTAATGCCCCTGTTTGGAAAACTTCTCCAAGTCAAACCTATAGGATCTGTAGTGATTTATTAAATCAAGCTGCTGATCTCTCTTTGAACAGAGACAGAGAACTTGCCTTCACCTCACCACTGGTTCTGAACAAAAAGGGGCAATATCTAGTTTGATACTCCACTCAGAGAAAGCATGTCATGTAATTATTGACATGGTTTTACAAAACTGAGGTCTACCTAGAGTGAACAGACAGGCTTTCACTGATTTCCCCATCCTTTCAGATTTTCCATTGAATCAGAATCAAAGTAATTTTAGATTTGATTTCTCTGGTTTGCCGTTTGCATTTTTTAGAACATGGTGAATTACAACATGTGTTACCATGTAGGTTTCTGATTTACTAAACTACAAATAGAAAGATTTCCTTGCTGTGTACTGTGCAGTTGCTGTAACTGCTCAAGGTTGAATGTTGGTGCTGCTAATGGGAACTCTGCAGGGTTATATAAATGTACAGCAGGAGAATTTGATATAAATATACAACAGGAGAATCACAATGTAGGAAAATCTAGATGAGCACATCAAGAAACGCACAAATGTAGGCATTAGATTAATCTAAATATAGAATTATACTATTTCTTCATGTCTGGTCCTGATGGGATACAAGCAGGCGTGTCCAACAGCAGATATGAAGATGTGCTTAGTATATATATATAGTTTCCTCCTCTGAAGAAAGGGATTGAAGTTTGTAAGTGGGTCTAAAGAAAAATATCACTGAATTAAAATGAAAGCCTGAATTCGTCAGGAGGTTTGACATCAAGGTTAGTCCAGTGAAGACTATCTTAGGTTTCACAAAGCCTCCCCATATTCCAAGACCAAAAGTAGAGACTTCATAAAGCCATTTTGTTTATGAGATTCCTAAAAGCATCTGTATGTCTTTGATTACACCCCGTTACGAGCTTCACTTGAAGTTTCAGCTCCATGAGTCTAAAAACTGGAAGTGAATTGATCACAGATGACACCTGCTGTTTGCTCTCACGCTTGGAGTTCCACAGACTTTCAAACAACACACAGATATTTTACCTGGTAAAAATAGCACAGATGTAGCACAGATTTTCCTGGAAAGATCTGCGTTCCTTCAAAGATCTTGCATAGAAATTCCGCTGGTCCCACCTGGTGCTGAAAAGGTTCAGCAGAAAAGGTTCCCTGCTGGCTGCAAATCTGGAGCTAAACTGGAGATGAGCTTCCAAGGAAAACAGATTTCTATTTTGCTCAACTATAAAGCTAATTTCAAGCAAGCCAGGTCTGGGGTGAGGTCACAGTTGTCACCCTCCAGAGGCTATTTCCTTCTCCTTCTCTTTGCTCTAGACCTCATGCAACATCATACCCTTGAATTTCATCTGAAAAATGCGAATGGCAGCCTCCTGGAAAAGGCTCAGCCGTGGAAGTGCTGAAATTTAAAGAAGTTCCTAACCTAGAATTTAGGCTTCATGGTCTGCTTTCGGCTAAGGACACACACTTGGGCAGCGTGGTATCACAACCATCTCTCTGCTACGGACCCCCTAACTTCAGCAGAAGTTCTGGATCATCAACTGGAAATAAACCCTGCTCTCCAGGAGCATCTCTCCTGGCCCTGGTGACAAGACAAGCTCTTCCAACCATGAGCCTGTTCTCCATCCTTTCTGGCCCAAATCTGCACTCAGGAAGCCACCTCCAACCCAGTGCCCTGCGTGGCTGTATGCCTTAACCTACGGCAGCAGGGGCATCTCCATCCCCATGTGCCCTCCTGATGCTCGGAACCAGTTCATCGCAAGGGCAGGACAGGTCTAAGCTGTGACTGTTGGCTCAGCAAGTGGGAAGCTGAGCTGCAGAATATCAGACAGGCAAGAGGAGTCATAAGTATTTAAAAAGTCCTTGGAAATGTTCAAGGCCCTTTGACAGGGCCTTGGGCGACATGGTCTAGTGTGAGGTGTCCCTGCCCATGGCAGGGGGTTGGAACTGGATGATTTTAAGGTCCTTTCCAACCCAAACCATTCCATGATTCTATGATTCTGTGAAATCAGCTATCAGATCTTCTATTTTTAGCAGGGAGAGAATTATACACTGTTATCTTCTTCTTCCTCTCATGCCAACAGCATGACATGAGGGTGCCTACTGATGCCACACCTGGCTCAGAAGTGGAGAAGATCTAGTCCAAGCATATATAGTAACTGGCAACAGTGTGAGCTGGTTTACTTCTTACCTCCTCAGCCCCCTCAGTTTTCCCTTTTAATGATTCCCTAGAGATGCAGCCTCAGCCCCAGCCTAGTGCCCACTGAAAGGCTGCAAGTCTCAAGCCCTGAATAACTTTTTGATGGGCAAAGACATAGGAGGATCTTCAGCTCCCCTGCCCTTTACCCAGCTTCTTTCATCTGACCTCTCTGCAGCAGCAAAGTCATCAAAGAAAATGAAGTGATGGCCACTAATTTAGATCATGGGAGCCGATGAAAAGGTTTAGCAGTGATAACTGATTTGAAGGGATTGGATTGAGAATCCTGCACTGTAGTGGGCTGTGTGGAGGTAATAGTTACTCCTGAATGGTGGGGAAGAAGCCAACAGAGAAAGTCCAGCACAGCCACAGCTATTTCTGCTCCCCACGTCTCTTGTCGGGTGCCTGGAGCTAAACTGGAGGCAAAGGAAGCCTCTTGCAGGAAGGAGGGAGCACACACACACTGACTCTGTACACCACAACTGCACCTCTGCATTTCCCATCCAGCTCTTGAAACATTCAGCGCTTATTGGCTTATTGAAATATATGCTCCTGATGCCTGTCTTTCTGCCGAAGAACTAAAGAGCTGGAGGAAACCAGCTTGCCTTTCCAGTCAGCTCAAAATACTCTGTTGTTTCTGGGAAAAATCCTCGGTCTGTACTAAACAGCAAGCTCCAAAATATAACAAATTAGCTCATGGTGAGCACTATATTGACATGACTGGTTCATTATCTTCTTGCCTAGGGCAGAGGACTGATGAAAGGAAGAGAAGATCCACATATTTTCTGGATTCTTCCTTGGGATAAGTTACAACTTTAATTAAAAATGCTGCCCGGGAAGATGGCTGAAGTTCAAAGCCTCTGCTTGTGCCCAGAATGGAAAAGTCTGTCTCCTCAAAGGAGAGCTGATGCACGTCTGCATATTGCTTTCTCTGTCTTGATGTGGAACAAGAAACTGGAATTACATCTAGTTAGTTAGTTTAAGGAGAAATTCAGAATCGTGCCTCCCAATCAGAAAAATACAGTGCTGAAAAACCAATAAGCACTCACTGTCATTTAGCCAAAGTGAGTGTTTCAGGTGCTGAGAGAAGTCCGGGCTGGTCTATGAGCAGCCCCTACATCACCAAGGCCACAAGGTTCTGCCCTTCTTTCCTGTCCCAGCATGAAGGGCAGAGATGACACTGCAAACTGGTGGGAATAGAGTTCAGAAAAATTCAAGACTGAAGGATCAAATTCTTTGCTTGGGATATCACTCCAATTTATGCCAAAACCCCGTTAAAGTGGTAGAGTTATAGAATATCAGTAATAGACCACAAAGCTTAAATTGTAGTTTGAACTGAATTTGAGAGAGGAAAACCAAGGAGCAGAGAGAAGAGTTCTTATTTCATGGGAATGCATTCCTCCATCTCTCTATAATTACAGAATCACAGAGTAGTTGAGGCTGGAAGGGCCCACAGGAGATCATCTAGTCCAACTGCCCTGCTCAAGCAGGGTCATCTAGAGCACATTACTCGGGACTGTGTCCAGATGGCTCTTGAACATCTCCAAGGGACTCCACAACTTCTCTGGGCAACCTATTCCAATGCTCAGACACTCTTATGGTCAAGATGTTCTTCCTCATGTTCAGGTCAAACTTCCTGTGATTTATTTTATGCCTGTTGCCTCTTGTCCTATTGCTTGGCCCCAGCAAGTCTGGCCCCATCCTCTTGACACCCTCCCTTCAGATACACTTATACACATTGCTCAGATCCCCCCCGAGCCTTCTCTTCTCTAGGCTGAACAGACCCATCTCCCTCAGTTTTTCCTCATAGGAGAGGTGCTCCAGACCCTTAATCATGGGTTCATGGGCCAGAAAAGAGACTCCTTCCCTTTCTGGTCAGATACCTGCTACTTTGCTGAGCAATACACGTATTAAAGGCCTCTCTACACCTTCCCATCCATCTCTGACCTTTGAACAAAGCTTCATGTCACAACATGCATTAGAAGTGGGATAAATACCATGCAATAAGGTGTTGAAATAAAACATCTGAGTGACTGTAAAAGCAGTGTCATCATCTTTAACCTATTAAACCCAGAAGGTTTCAAAAAGTACGCTGAAAAATGCTACTTCTAGCCCTCCTATACCATATCGGTGCTTGCCCTTCATCCTCTGCATTGCTGAGGTAAAAGCAAGTAAGACAAATCTGGATTGGTCTGTCCATAGGATAATTACATGAGCCTTAGGCAAAGCATGTAGAAAATGCCTGTTTTGTTTAACAATTTGTGAAACGGCTAGATCCAGAGGAAATGAGACCTCTCAGACCATGTTTCTGGATGACCTGGGCACCATTTTGCAGCCTCCACTGGGATAACAGCTCAGTTATGCATAATTCATTTTTATCCTGCCCAGCTGCATGCAAAGGTTAAAAAAGATATAATTAGTCTCCTTCTCTGTTCCCACCTCTGGCCCACACATACCCTGTCTCTTATTCAACCTGTCATTGTGAGCAGTATTATCCAGGTCTCCTGAAAAGAGACAGCAACGAAAAAAATTATGGTAATTTAATTCAGAATGATCTTTCCTTTGTAGTTTGCACATTACTTTTGCAGCTATATCTATTAATAACCTCTAGGAATCAGCTTCTATTTACATAGCACATTTCTTCCCAAAGAGTCTCTGAGTGCTTTGCTAACCTTAGGGATCATTTCATTCTTTACTGACAAGTAAAGCTGAGTTTCAACTTTATGACACACTTCAGGCAAAGGATGGAGAGAGACGAATACTGAGTCTACACACCGCAGAGCCTACAGCTCCCAAAGTGGGCTGCAAGTGTCCAGCAGAAGGTCTCCTGCCCCATGCAGGTATTGTTACTCCAGTGCCTGAGCTTCTCTTTGTTGTTGTCTCCCTACCTCGCCTCTGGGTGCACAGAAGGAGCTCCAGCAACCAAGGAGGTTGATGCTGTTCCTGGGTGGTGATACTCCTAGTTCCCACTCCATCAACACTGAGATCATCTCGAGCAATGTCTATGGTGTTTTTAAATTTAATTAAGAAGTACTAGAAGCCTTTGGGAATGCTAGGGAAAGAAATCCTGCATAACTTACTGCTATTTCTCTATGTTTGTTTTTTTACTACAGGGGCACCACCAAAACTAGTTCTTATTGTGCCAGGTGCTGTAGTGATAGCCACTGAGTTATAGCTCAGCATTTTCCACTTAAAGGACAGGAGGCAACAGGCACACACTGAAATACAGGATATTCCATTTAAATATGGGTGGTCAAAGACTGGCACAGATCGGCCAGAGAGGCTGAGGAGTCTCCATCCTTAGAGATATTCAATACCTGGCCAGACATGGCCCTGAACAACCTGCTGTTGTTCACAGAGTTGACACAGATTAGAGCAGTAGGGTTGGATAAAGTGGTCTCTTTTAACTCAATCTATTCTATGCATTTGTACACTTACATAGAGCAAAATGCAGGACATATTCCCAGGTGCTTGCAGTCACAGATTGAAGTTGCAGGAAGCAGTGGCAGAGCAAAGCACCCTGTTCAGTCCGGTGACCAGACAGGCTGAGCAAAGAATTAGGATTCACTCCAGGGACTCTTCTGATGGCCCATGCACTAGACTTATGTTGGGGACAGGATGCAGAGGGCCAGGAAGTGCCTCCCATTAAGAGCTCAGTGGTTACAATGGGCTTCAACACTGCTCAGTCTGTGTCTGGGTCTGGCTTTTATAGAAAACTCAATGGGAAAATGAAAGAGAAGTTTTCATGTGAACATAATGTTACCTATATATAATACAGATATGTGTGTATACTTATATATGTATATCATCCTGCCTCAGGTATAGGCTTTCAACTCTTGGAATAGTTTTGTGGACTACCTATATACAAGAGCATTGCCAAAGTTATCATCCATAAGTTTTCCTAGCGCCTTTTGTAACTTCTTTGCAACAAGCTGAATGGGTCCTGGTGCAGTAATACAACAGGTATTTAAACAAACAGTGATCGCCTTCAATGCTGAGCTCCTGGAACTGTTCATTCAGTGCGGACAGTCCCCGTAGGTCTTGGGAGCAAATACATTCCGTGAAGCAAATACTTTTTCAACGGATTTGACTTCAAAAGCAGTTTCCAGGAGTTGAAAAACATGACCCCAAAAATTACTGCTGAAATCACAGAGAACACCATTATTTCAGCAGGTGAATGCTGCAATCAAAATTATGGTCTCAAGCCTCTCCACTCTTATGTGTCTTAATCAGAAATAACTCTGTCAAAATGAAGAGGATGATGTTGATGTAAATGTTGCATTCAGAGGAAAACCTGACTTTTTGAATGAATGGTTTAGCATTCATATTCCTACCTTTCTGTAGCCCTGGCACATTGGAAATCATACATTAGGAGGGCTAGAAGAATCTGACCATCTGTGAGTGACCAGAAGTTAAATCTCTACAAAAGATTTTTCTAACAGCGTTAATCATCAGGTCAGAGTTAGGTGTGTAAATGAGCCAAAGGCCTGGCCTGAAAAGTTGGTACAAAATGTACTGTGTTGATATCAACCCATTCTGTGACAACTTGCCGTTTTCCAGTTCAGTTTTCCATGATGTAACCCTCTCACCCTTTTTAATTTGTTTGTGATCTTGTAGAAATGCTTAGTTTAATAAAATACAACCCCTTTTGATGTTATTGCTTGATATTTGCTTTTGTATGTATTAGATTCTGTATTTGTATTACATAATATAATATGTAAATGTAATATTGCAGATATGTAACATATCAGACATTAATGTGATGAGAAGTCTAAGCAAAATGAATCAAGATAGTACAGTTGGCACAAAGTAGTTTTTTGTTATTGACATGATAGTATGAGCCAAATCTTTAAAATCCAGACAATAAGATTTTGGAAACAAATTTCTTTAGAATTTTAAATTCCTGAGGAATTTCACTTTTCAGTTTTACTTCAGAATGATTTTATAGTCACAGAATCCCAGAATCATCAGGGTTGGAAGGGACCTCTGGAGATCATCCAGTCCAACCTCCATTCATTGACTTAATGACAGAATTGCCCGTGAAAGAGGCCTCATTCCAAACCAGTGCTGATTGTGGTAAATAAGAAGCTCCGCTGCCATGAAACTGCTTTTGGACTTTCCTTTTGAAGATGCCATTTTCAAGCTCCTCTTTTCAACAGTGACACAAGAAATCCCAAAGGACTGTCACAAGGGCTTCTGTGTCAGTTAAGCCTCAGATCTGAGTTATGTGAACAATTTTGCTTATATGATATAATTTGATTTTACCACTGGGGAAATCTTTATAGTGTTTCATGTCAGTGTTTGATGCTAAAGACACTATTTTGAATAAGAAAATAATGCTAAATAATTAACCATATTCATCTTCACTAATCAGCAGAGCCTCAGTGAGTCCTGTTTATTAAACTCATTTTTGTTCCTTATGTGTGTGCTCAAGAGTATAAAATTATGGAACAAAAATAGCATCAACATTTGTAAAATCTCTAGAGAAAAGCAGCTACTGGGGTACTTGACAACAGGGAGAACAGCTGGAGAGTCTAATATCCACCCCCTCCAACCTCATGAAAAACAAAGAGTTCTGGCAGACTAAGGCTGATGCTCCACACTTCTTCCTAATTTTCTCCCTGTAACATGATTTTCTGTGCAAGACACCAATATCCTGATTTTGGGGGGTTTTGGGTTAATATGTGTCACTAAGTTCTGTATTTCCTCTTATTGAACTGCCAGTTTAACAAGCAGCTATCTCCACTCAACATTTCTGCAGCTTCCTTCTTATCACCGCCAACATATCAAATCTGTCTTCCTATTTGCAGGCCAGAAGCAGGGAGAAAAGAAGTGAGATAAAAATGTCCCTAAACTGAAACCGTGCTTCCTGTCTCCTGGGACCAGCCATCCAGTATGTCCGTCTAAGCAGAGGTTCTGGCAGAAAGTGAAAATAAACTATAATGGTCATTTTACATATTGAAAGACACTAACTTGGACTTGCACTGTTTCGGAGCGGTGGGTACAAGTCATAGAAGAGGAGGACTTGCAGTACCAGTTCAGATACTGCAGGCAGAAAACCAGTGCTGCCTGGGGAAGGTTCTGTAACTTCTAAGTACGTGAGACAAGGTTCAGGCTTCTGAGCAAAGTTTTGACATCAGCATAGCAGAAAACAAAACTGCACAGGGATGATAACAGACCCTAATAGAAAACAGATGAAAATCCAAGATTAATGATGGGAGTGTTTTAAAAAGTTATAGTCATATTGTATATATTACACGGCTCTGGGTGTAAAATTTAAGGCTCTGACATCAATTCAAAGATACCTCAAAAGCCATGATCAGTGGATTAACATCTATCACTGTGTAGCATAAAGAAGCCATCTGTTTAAATGTAGGCAGGGATATGCTCCCCAGCAGACATCGATGTCAAGAGATACAAACCAAAATCAAATGGCAAAAGCATGAACAAAAGTTAATGGAAAGGAAATTGAAGAAATTCTAAACCGGGATATTCAGGTAATCCTGAATCATATTTCTAAGCATTTCTGCTTCCCTGTGCTAAAAGATAAAGATATTTCTGTCTCTTCTGGCATTGTACTTGTACATATTCAGCAAAGTTGGGAAAACACATTCTGATCTAACCTGCTGCTTGCAGATGCTACTGATCTGGCATGAGGAAGAAAATGTAGCCAGTGAGTATTTTATGGCAGGGATGAAAGTTAATTCAATATTCAGATATACAGTCAATACAACAGGAATAATATTCTCATAAGACACTAGGCTAGTTAAGTATTATAAACTTTCTATCAGATTATCCTCTTTATTCTAGTGGTCAGCATCCCTGACTGGCATTGCACACGGAAATCTCATTGAGACCAATTCAATTTTCCTGACTTGCAATAAGAATTCAGGGGATTATTTGAAAATCCTATTTTCACCTCTATGGTTTTATCTGGGTACAATGGATGTGACCAAAAGCACAAACATGCCTATGTCACCATCTCGTAACTGAGTCTTCCTCTAGGGTTTGGGACATGTATACCAGAGCCTGGAAACCAGGGGACTGTGGCATTTCTACCAGTGCAGTTTGTCAGCTGCAGCAGGATTAGTCTGGATAGACCATAACACAAGGGTATAGATGAGAAGACAAATAATAGCTTCATTCATAGCTAGAACTCAAGAAAAGGAGCCTGAATAAGGTTATGACAGATTACCACCTACCAGTCTCTCTGAGAAGATAAAAAGGCTGGGTGCTTCACAGTGACATAGTAAAAAGGGCTAAGGGCAAATGCAATGATGTGGGTGATGGATTCCCATACAATATTAGAAACAATAGCATTTGATGTAATGGTCTGAGCAAGAAATCTCACAGACTAATTTAAGATGCACATCTGACGATGATATGCATCCCTCTAATCTGCAGAATCAAGACCTAGTAGAAACCCAGGCATACCTTCTAAACCTGGCCATTTCAGTGAAGAACTAGGCACATAACGTCAGAGGCTGTATTTCCTACTTACTTGTGATTATTAGTTCATGTAAAGAGTAGGCAGTGCTGAGTGGATATCGATCTCTTCGAGAGCAAGCTGTTCGTACTGCATGTATTTGCTAAGCAACTCCTTCTGCTTCAGAACACTGGGAGCATTTGCATGAAAATAGAAAATCTTTGTCTCTGAAGAGCCCGTGTTCTTCTGCTGCTTGTTCCAGGCATCAGTTTTAAAGGCTGAAACAGCATTTGTTCTTACTTGTGTACCTCCACACTAAGGACTCAGTCCTTGATACCACACAGAATAGCACTCCTGAGTGCAATGGTCTTGCTGAAAGCAATCAGTCTCCTTGTTCAGGTGACGTGGCTGGATGAGGACAAGAGTGCTTTAGAAGTTAGGAATTGAAGCTTTGATTCCCTTGACTTTCATAAAGCTACTCCAGCATAGCAAAGGCATAACAGAGATGTCCAAGCACCAGTCTTGGGGTTTGAGTGTCTAATATTGGCTCAGATGACTGTGATACTGATTGTGGCCGTTGCTGGGAAAATAAGCAGTGTGAGCTAGCAAGTTCCCTAGAAACGAAGAACATTTTGATTCTTTTTCAATCTGGTTCCTATCTAACCCAGAAACAGATTTGTGAATCTTTCAGTTGAGTCTCAGCCTGTCTGCTGGTTTACAAGTAATTCTAATGCTGGAGTGCAGAGTGGAATGGGAAATGTACCCACGTTCTCTTTGACGCTTCAGGGATGCTTCCCAGCTGGAGGAATGGGTGGGCATGAGGCTGCTGGGATGACTCAGCCCCATTCACTGGCATTGACACTTACTTCCACGAAGAGTTAATGTGGTTCTGCTGACTCACGGAGGCAGATAAATCTCTTTTCCTGTTTTGATATACAGCAGAAGTGTCTCACTGGAGAAAGGACACAGCAGAAAAGGGTTCCCAAACAGGGGCATGCATAGTATGCAGATCACTCTAAGTGGTACCTGGGTGCTGCTTGAGAATTCAAGGGTCTCTGCTTCTGCACACCAACAGCTACAGCAGCTCTGGGAGCCCTAGTCTAAGATGCTGACACACAGTCTGGAGGCAGGGAAGAATTTAGTTTTTACTGATAATTTTACTGATGATGTTGATACTGCTGTGCTTTAAATGTTACTGATTTGTTTCATGCATGTACATCTCCAAAGTATCATGATTCGTCTCAGCCAGAAGTTCTAGCCAAGACATGTGCATCTTTCCTATTGTAATCTCTTCTCTGGCCTGGCTACAGCACCTGGAACCATCTCAAGTTCATTCATTTGGGCACATCACTCTGAGTTTTCCTCAGTTCTCTTGTCTTTTCTCCTTTTCCACTACTGCAAATGCAAACTTCTTGTTCTCACTTCCAAACCCCTTCACGGTTCAACACCATACCATACTCATACCAGTCCTGGTATATGTCACCCTTCCACCCACCTCGCTTTGTCAATAGCAGCCTCCATTTCTGCTTCTTGATTCTACATTTCCCTTTTCGACTGGGAACAAAAACCTACAGAGAAACCAGCAAAGTCCCTGTGTAGACTCCTTTACAACGTCTCTGTCATGTATCACATAGCACTGAAGCACCAACTAACAACAGCAAGGCAGAGGATGTTCAGGGCTGCAGGCTGGCTAAGGACCTGCACACAGGATCTGTATCACACCCTCTCCTTTGAACTCTGATTCTCATCCTCTTGTTTTCTGGAAAAGTTCTTTAGCATACAGACAGTCATCGACAATGTCTTGTTTGTGTGTCTTCTGTGTAGTATGGCAAAACAACTCTTAAATGACCTGCTAACCAGCTTGTTTCCCTCTCCTGTGGAACAGGATTGCTTCACAGTCCAAGTGTCTTGCAGCTTCCTAGGGAAGCAGGATTTTGTATTTTATAGCTGGGTTTTAAAGCTACAGAGAGACTGAGGCCGCACTGGAAGCTCATGGGAATACCAAACCCTTGTCTGCTTAGTGCAGACTAATACCAGAGTTTTTGCATTCCTATACAAATAACTGTAAAGGCAAGCCCCAGGGCCATGTTCAGAACAGACTGGGAAACACTCAGAGTATGTGCACAACTAAATGCTTTCCAGGGAGATATTTTTCAATGTATTGTCGTAGTAAACATTTAGATTTTCCAACAACAAACTCACAAACCAGTCGTTAAGGAATGCTCTTTATGGACAAATATTTCGCAGAGCAATTTCATATGTAATCACACAAAAGGCTTTAGAATCCTTAGTACCTCCACAGCATTGGCACTAAACAACTACTGCTTTAGCTGATATCTCTTTTCCTTCCAGAACACCTGGGGCATGTCAGGGCTTGCCCAGAGCCCTGAGGACCATTCAGATGTTCAGTACATCTGTTCTTCATGCACACACAAAGCTTGGCACCTCATCAAACGCACCCTGCAATGGCTTTTAACAACCCGGTAGAAAGAGACCTGCAATGGCCTTTAACAACCTGGTAGAAAGAGTCCTGCAATGTATATCCTCTGGTGGGAATGAAGGTGTTTGATTGCCCTTTAACCCTATCTGAGGTTTCTTAAAAATAACTCAGATTGTTGGGCTCTCAATTCTGCCTGCACAGACCATTTGATCCATTTAATTTGGATTCATTGTCTTTATCCACATATCAGATCTAAATTTGCCGGTTTCAGCCAAGCTCCAACTCCTGATAGGTTTACTGGTGAAATAAATATAGAGCAAAGTAGGTTACAGTTATAGCCAGGCTCCTGATCAATAAAAAATAAGATAAGCAAGTGTGGTAGTTACAAGACAAAATAAATATAGTCCAGAGCTGAATCTTGCCTAATCTTTAGAAGTTCAGTTGGAAGTCTCACATGAGTGATGGTCTTTTTCAACCTGCAAGTGGGAACTTAGCCAAGAACATGAATCCAGTCTTCCTAGAACACTGCTTCAGGACAAAACCCATTTTAAAGACTTCATTATACATACAGAATACATGAAAGTACTGCATTCACCACTCTTTCTAGGCTAACTAGATCTCACCAACCTATATTATAGGGGTTTTTTATGTTCCGCGATTACCTTAAGCCGGTCTGGTCTTGTTCTAAGATCACCTTCAGCTGTGGAGGCATGAAGTTTGTTGTTCGGATTACTTCTCTCTTTCACCCATTCCCACAGATTCTTCTTTTCCTGTTGTTTCTTTTTGGTCTTTGTATAAAAGCCTCAACTTACATAAAGCATGCTATAAAAAAAGCTCTGAAAGTCTATTAATACATTCCCTTTAACATTCTCTGCATATATTTCACACTTACCTTTAGATTTGAAGCAGTCTTTTTTAGTCTGTTCGAGTAAAACAGACAGTCTAATAGCGTTCCGGATGTCAGCTCCTGAGCATTCCTCAAAGCTTGCAGAGCCCTCATCCTGCAGGCCCTTTATGTTATTGACATCACCTGATGCTCTGAACAATCATGGCATCATAGAATCAACCGGCTCGGCTCGGCATAGCCCGGCCCAGCGGCCAGCTCTGCTCCGCCCGGCTCAGTCCGGCTCCCGCTTCCTGTCCCGTCCCGTCCCGTCCCGTCCCCTCCCCGGCCGCTGCCTCCGCCCCGGCCCCGGCGGGAGGATGGACCCGGCTTGGCGGGGTGCGGGCAGCAGTCAATGGGAGAGCTGCTGTCGCTGCTGTGGGGTGTTGTTTCTGCTTTACACCTCACTCTAACGTTTTCCCTTGCCTGTTTCCAATGCTATTAACTCCCACCAAAAGGGCGTTGAAGTTTTGGGCAGCGAGGTCCCCTTGCACCCTGTTGGATGCCCGACCTGTTACTGATGTTGGGTAAGGCGCACCTTGCCTGCAGAAGCATCTCTGAGCTGATGTGCAGTCTCATCTAGCCATGCATAGGTGGTAGGGCGACCTTTCAGTGCTTAAAAGGGCTTATAATAAAGATGGGGACAGGCTTTTTAGTGCATTCTGTAGCAGCAGGACAAGGACTAATGGTTTAAACTAAATGAGAGGAGATTCAGATTAGATATAATAAGAAAGTTTGTATAAGTGGGGTGGTGAGGCGCTGGCACAGGTTGCCCAGAGAAGCTGTGGCTGCTCCATCCCTGGCAGTGCTCAAGGCCAGGTTGGACGGGGCTTGGAGCAACCTGCTGTAGTGTGAGGTGTCCCTGCCCATGGCAGGGAGTTGGAACTGGATGATCTTAAGGTCCTTTCCAACCCAAACCAGTCTGGGATTCTCTGGAAGCACCACGTTTCACACAGAAGTAGGTTCCTCCCAGTGAACAGCATTTCGTATCCTGCTTGTTGAATGTTTGGGAACTTTGCAATGAAAACCTGAACAGAAACCATTGTGACATAGTCAGGAGCAGGTGTTTGCCATGTGAGCAAATGCCTTTCTAACATCAGACAGCTCATTTTCTGGTAATTCCATGGAGTTGCTTTGGAGCATTTGTTTCTCTGGCAATATCCTGGTAAAACCCAGTACTGTTACACTAGCCCACAACAGCGCCTGGCTATTACAGAAATGTACACAGGAATATTCACGTTCAAAGAAGGAGAAAAGTCAAAATGATGTCAAGAAGTGCAAGACCTTTTACAGATTTAAAACCAAGCTTTAAGGAAGACTGAAGACCCTTTGCTCTTGCTGGTTTAAGGTGGTGACGAGGACACTCAGCTCTCCTGGGTGATCTTTACACCTCTTTGACAAATAAACCTATTGTTGAGTGGTCTTCTGCACACTGCAGCTTTTTACTCATCTTACTGAAGAACGTGCAATTAAAAGAAAACATGTACAGCAAAAAAAAAAAAACAAAACCAAAACAAAACCAGTCTTTAGCTATCTTTATACCTTTAGATGATGTTAAAGTCCTTCCCAACCCTAACCATGCTATGATTCTATATGGCCAATGTTCATAAGAAAGTAATGAATATATCACTGCAGAGAAATGAAAGGGTGGGAGTTTTACAGCAATATGGGGAGGAACAGGATGATTTCTTAGGGGTTCAAATAAATTCTGATGCCATTTCATTGACAAAAGGAAATAAGGAAGGGTTTGGGGGTTTATTTTCTCCTACGGAAGAAATAGGAAGGCTTTTGTCCAACTCACAGCTTTTAGTTTGTTCGTTGTGGCTTACTTCCTAAAGTTCAGTACTTTCCCACTTATGTCAGCTTTATATTACCTTATAGTTCCTTTTTTTTCCAGATCAAAAGATGGAAACAGCGTGTTAGACTTCCTAAAATGGACGTGGGTTTATGTCCACTGCAATTCTTTATTCTGTTGTTTGTCATTCTGATGTAGGTCTGGCTGCTCTTAGATTCTCCCCAGCCGCTCCTCTGGTCGCCAGCATTTCCAAAGGAGCACAATGTCATCTAATTCCCTTTGTAAGCTGTGTAAGCATTCAGTAGCCAGACTAACATCTCCTCTGTGAGACAGCTCTGTTCTGTTCCCTCTGACTTGGAGATGATGGACAGAGGCACAGTCTGTACGACATGCCCAGTGTGACAGGCGAGTGAGTGCTTTTCCATAGAGTTGAGAGGGCTGTGTAGTGACAGACTGGCGAGTCATGAGAGTCCCTTCCTAGTGGATTTGGACATCTACTGTTGCGTAAACAGTGTAGATAGCTGGATTATGATGCTTAAAATATTTGGCATGGGAAAGCATGCAGAAACGACCACTTCAGGTCAAAAACATTGACCGTCCGTACACATAACTCTATGGGGAAAAAAACCGCCAACACAAAGCGAGTGCATTTTGCATTGACTTGTTTTTTGCATGAGCCCACCAAAACTGCTCTATCACTCCTCAAATTGGGCAGAGGAGAGAAAAGAGAATGAAAGGCTCCTGGGTTGAGATAAGGATGGGGAGAGATCACTCTGCAATTACCATCATGGGCAAAACAGACTTGACTTGGGGGAATCAGATTAATTTATTACCAATCAAATCAGAGGAGGACAATGAAAAACAAAATAAAATCTTAAACCCACCTTCCCTTCACCCCTCCCTTTACACATCTTTTAACCAAAATTTCCTTGGAAATAGCTATCAATGTTCACTTCAGTGTATTTTCTTGAGAAGGTGAATATTCTTGTGATGCTGTCCATGCGCCTATTTTGGCTGAGGCAGATGCTGAACAATTCCCTAAGTCTCTCTTTTTATTGAAGATGAATAATTTATTTTTAATTGTTCCATCTTTTTTTGTGTGCTTAAGACATTTCTGGTTTTTCTCTCTTTTTGGTTATGCTTATATATTGACAGTGATGGGAAGGGTCTTGATTTAGAATCATAGAATCAAGTAGGTTGGAAAAGACCTTTAAGCTCATCCAGTCCAAATGTTGCCCAGCACTGCCAAGGCCACCACTAACCCATGGCACTGAGGGCCTTGTCTGCACGGTGTGTGAACAATTCAAGCGACGGTGACTCCAGCACTGCCCTGGGCAGCCTGTTCCAATGCCTGAGCACCCTCTGGGGAAGGAATTGTTCCTCAGCTCCAGTCTAAACCTCCCCTGGTGCAGCTTGAGGCCATTTCCTCTTGTCCTGTCACTTGTTCCTTGGGAGCAGAGACCGACCCCACCTCGCTACAACCTCCTGTCAGGCAGTTGTAGAAAACAATGTTCTTCTAATTTCTAGCAATCATATTTGCGGTTGGATTAGATTCTGTAGTAATTGCTATGGATAACTCCTTCAGTACTTCTTTTGGATTCCTGATGGCAGTGGCTTTCTCTTGGTCCACACTCTATCAGCTGTGTGGTTTGCAGACCGTAGAAGCATCACTAGAGCCCATCTTGACATGCAGTGGCTAAACAGCCCTGCTGCTCAAACCCTCTCCCCTTCTCTGCTGCCTTGCCTCATGCCCTCAGCTACACAGGTACAGCTTTTTGCAGGTGATCTGGATAAGGGGTTAAAGATTGGGGTTAAGGCTGGGGTTAAGTCTGTGATATTTTAACAAAAAAGGACATGTATACCAAAGGTGTTTTAAAATGGCAGTCATGTGCCCCAGCTCTTTGATATGGGCTGTTTTCTGGCTTCAGGGATGTCTGTATAACTGAGAGGGTGGTGTGGAAGCAGTATCTGCTGCAGATAGAAATGCATGTCAAATGACGTGCTTGGTGTCTTTGCTGAGATGGGTGTGTTGACTTCTCTGAAGAGACTGTGCCCTTGTTCTCAGCCTGCTTGCCAACTGGCTGTTCCCTTTGTCTGGGCTTCTGATATTCATATAAAGGGTGGTACAAAATCCTGGCTTGTTCTGCACAGCACATGATCTCTCTTCTCTGTGGATAAATCTTTCTGACATGATGTAGCAGAAGCAAGCCGTTTAGTCCAACCAGCTTCTATTATCCGTTTCAGAAGTATCAGTGGCCTTTAAGTGTTTCATCACAAATAATTTCTGGCAAATCCACAAGAATACCAAAAGGGGCCTATAAGAAAGATGGGAAAGCATTTTTTAGTGACAGGACAAGGGGTGGTAAAACACTGGCACAGGTTGCCCAGAGAGGTGGTGGATGAACCATCCCTGGAGACATTCCAGGCCAGGCTGGATGTGGTTCTGGGCAACCTGATCTAGTTGAAAATGTCCCTGCTCATTGCAGGGGGTTGGACTAGATGAGCTTTGAAGGTCCCTTCCAACCCAAACCATTCTATGAGTCTATGATTAAAAAGGAGGAGAGTGAAGGTTCTGATCACTGTGTTCACAATCAAAGCAACACGTTGGTGGGCAGTATGAAACATCCCATAGCTCCTTCCTCAACCAGCAACCCAGTGATTATTAATGACTCTCCAAAGAGCGTATTCTACAGCCATCATACGATCAGCTCACTCCCTTACATTACTCTGAGCTTCTCCCCACACATCAGCTGTGAAACCATTACCCAAACAAGCCTTCTAAATTATATGACAGAAATATTTTTCCTTGGCTGGGAATAAATCTCTCTCTTAGAACAATCCCCAGCATGACTGGATCCTACTTCTTTCACAGAACTGAAACTGCTCTTTTCTGAGAAGACTCAAGTACCAACTTCTTTCTCCTGACCCTGCCTCCCTTTTCAGCTGTTGACTGTGAAATCCTTCTTATTTACCTGGCACTTCCACAGAGATCAGCAATGCATCACTCTACCTACTTGCTCCTAACATCTTTTTTCCTGTAATTGTCAGTAGGTGTCTTTCCACAGAAAAATATCCCTGTGATGTTAGAGCTAGGTATCCAATCCTTTACTCTGCTACTTTCCCATCTTCTCTCCCACATGCAACTCCCTCCAGAAATGACAACCTCTGTCAAGAAAAGTTCCAGTTACTCCCTTTCCTCAGTGCAGATAGACTTAAGTTTGCTGAATTGAGAAACACTACTTGAGGATCACAAGCTTTTGACTTGAATGCAATTATGGATTTCCTTCTAGAATCTGTACCTGCTTAGGGTCAGTTTCCATAAGCTGCAGTGAGACTTCAGAATCTAAACCAGCACCCTCATGAGAAGCAATTTTAATGGCACCTGGGCAGAAATACTTATTCTTGATTTCATCTGACTTGAAGTATTCCGCAAGCTATACTTTAATAAAATGGTTTAGTTCAAATGACATTAAAACAACTCTCAAAGATTCTGATTGCCCTTTATCATTAGTCTTTATCCTCCCCAAAGCTCTGCAGTCTGTCTCATGAAACTCCTACTGTCTTGTTACCTCATTATTCCCTTCTAAAATTTTATCATTATAGCCCACCTCACACCTCCTCTACCACTCTGAAAAATGCTGCTGTGACCTATGGTGCATATTAAAGTTCCAGTTATAACTGTAGAATCAAACCTGCAAAATCTTTACCCTGATCTGCCTGTGACTTGTAGGTCACCTTTGGCTGGCCCCCGCTTTCTTAATGCTTCAGCTTCCCCAGCCATGAAACTTCTTTGTTCTTTGAGATTAATGGTTGAAAACCACAGAACAGAGCTATCTATTAATACTGCTTCTAAAGAGTTTTCAAGTGTGCTGCAACCTCTTTGAATGACTGAATCCATGCAGAGATTAATTATATGTGATAGACCTATAAATGAAATCTCTCTAAAGGGCCCAGTGGCCTCTCTCTCAGTGGCTATCAACCAATAATCCAACATACTTTCTGCTTCTTCTACCCACTTGCTCAACTATTCCTTGATGAAGAGGAATAGATAGGAGGCACCCATGCATCTCCAACCTGAAATAAATTGCCCTTCTTTAGTTCTTTGCTAGGGTAGTCTAAATAATGCTGAATGCATGGAACCTTCCTGTGGCCAGTTATTTTTCCTAGCTCCACTCTCCCTCCCCAGACTTTTTCACAAATCCCCCTGATTCAACTGGGTGCTGGGAGTTGAGACCAGAAGAACTGAAGCTCTGCCTGAGAACATTTGCCACCCACATACTGCAACAGTGTTAAGGAGCTAAATCTTATTTATGAGGCTTAGCTTCATTTCCAGTTCTTTGTGCCAAAAGCCCAATGCAATGTTATTTGTGCACATGAGTGCTCACACAGTTTTGGTTTGATTTGCTACACACTAGCCCTCTCTTAATCTGGTTTGGGGCCTGTAGACACAATACAACAGAAAAACTTACAGCCACACTAATGCATGAGATTGTGGATATGACAAAGGACATTAGGAGGTGCATGTAGAGACACAGCCAAAGGACAGTAAAAAATATTAAGGAACTCTTAAATAAGAGACATTGAAACAGCACTGAAAGATGCAAAAACAGTATTGTAACATCTAAGCAAAAACCCAGAATGGGAACCAGGCAGCTTGCTTTGAACACTTCATTAGGCATGTTTCTCTGTGCCCAACTAAAAAGCCAGCCAAACTATAGACATCTGGTAGACAACACCCTTTGGGCTAACTTGGGACAGAACAGAAGTCCATTTTGGTGCTCAGATCTCTTAAATAGAAGGCAAACAACTCTGGCTGTTGTTGTGGAATGGGTTTTGGAAGAAAACTGATTCATTAGCTTCATTCTTGTTGAATTATAGCAAGTCTAAAATTTGCTCTCTACCCTCATTCACCTGAAAGACTTGAGAGTGATACTATAGGAACTCATTCTCCAAGCGAGAACTTGTCCATGTGTTACTTGATGTGGGACCATGTATGACATGGGACCAATGCCAACCTCAGAGGAGCACCTTATGGAGTTCTTTAAATAAACTGTCCCACACATACTTGGGAGAGCTTAGGTTTTGTATTCACATCTCCCTTTTGCATCTGTATTTGTCAAAAAAGGGCTGCAAAGGCAAAGAAGAGAGTCTCAGTTCTGGATGCTTGTCAGGAATATGTAACTCTATCCCACCTTCTGCCCAAGGTAAAGGCTGAGAAAAGTTTCTTATTTGTCTCATGCACTTCTGTCCCTCCCCGAGGCTCGACGTGTTACAACACTGCAAGCCTCAACCCACATCTATAGCACAAGGTCATGAATCAAGCTGGAGTACCTAGCTTGACTATAAACCGCGATGCTTATAAAGCAGCCTTCCAGAAAACGCACCCAAATCTCACAGTAATAAGCTTCCACGTTTACATCTTTGCTACGGGGACCGATTGCGGGATGCCTTGTGCCTCAGCCCAGGAGCAGATCCCGGGGCTGAGTCGGGACTTGCAGAGCATCGCTGGAAAGGCCCCACCACTGCACCTCTCTCACAGATTAAACTCCTTCCTCCGCGTCTCCCCCGTCATTTTCCCTTCCTATAAAGTCCTAGCGCATGCGGTCGGTTCCTGGATGCTCTCCCCGATCCGGGCCGGCCCCTCCGGGCGGTGCAGCGGGGCCGGGCCGGGGGAGGCGGGGAAGGGGGAGCCGCTGCCGTCACCGAGGCTCCCGGCTCTCCGCCGCGGCAGCCCCAGCCCCGCTCCCACCCCTTCGCCTGCCCCCACCCTCCTTCCCTTTCTCTTGCTCTCTCGGCGAGAGCGCTGGTGCCTCCCTTCCCAGATGGCAGCCGGCAGCGCGATGCAGCCTCCCTCTCCTCCTTCCTCCTCTCCCTCCTCTCCGGCTCTAAGTTAGTACCATGCTGCCGCTGCTCCTCCCGGCGCTGCTGGCCGCCTGCCTGCCGCCCTGCCAGGGCTGGAGCCCCTCGCCGGCTGCCAGCGGGCAGGAGGAGCCGGAGCAAGAGCTCTTCTTGCCCGCCGTCAACTCCTCCTCCCGCTCCTTGACAAGCCTCGAGATGGACCTCGACGGGGCAGCAAGCAAGGAGGAAGGCAGCACCTCCAACCCGGGCACGGCGGCTACCCCTAGCCAAGAGCCCTTCCCTTCCTCTCCCACCTCCTCTGGGCAACAACAGCAACAGCAGCAGCAGCGTCCCCATCCGCAGCCCTCCGAGGACCCGCACTGCAATATCAGCGTGCAGCGGCAGATGCTGAGCTCGCTGCTGGTGCGCTGGAGTCGCCCGCTGGGCATCCAGTGCGACCTCCTGCTCTTCTCCACCAACAGCCACGGGCGGGCCTTCTTCTCCGCCGCCTTCCACCGCGTTGGGCCGCCACTGCTCATCGAGCACCTCGGGCTGGCGGCCGGCGGAGCCCCCCAGGACTTGCGCCTCTGCGTCGGATGCAGCTGGGTGCGGGGACGGCGGGGAGGGCGCTTGCGGGGCTCCGCGCCCCAAGCCCCCGCCGCATCCTCCTCCTCTTCCTCCTCCTCCTCGCTGACCTACCCACCGGCGGCAGAGCCCGGGCAGTACTGGCTGCAAGGGGAGCCGCTGAATTTCTGCTGCCTGGATTTCAGCCTGGAGGAGCTAAAGGGGGAGCCGGGCTGGCGTATGAACCGCAAGCCCATAGAGTCTACCTTGGTGGCTTGTTTCATGACTCTGGTCATCATCGTGTGGAGCGTGGCCGCCCTCATCTGGCCCGTGCCCATCATCGCCGGCTTCTTGCCCAACGGCATGGAGCAGCGCCGCAGCACCTCCGCCGGTACCACCACCGCCACCTCCAAGTAGCCTCTCCTGGTGACCCCCCTTTCCTTCGTCGTGTCCCGACGGGCCGGACTCTGTCGTGTTTTTCTTGTTTCCCTGAGGGGAGCAGAGCCTGCTCCTGTGTGCTCGTTTTGTATCTTTAATACCCGTTTTAAAAGAACCTTTTGGTAAAAAAAAAAAAAAAAAAAGGAAGAAAAAATAGATAAAAAGCCGCCAAAAAACCCAACGCAGGAAATAAAAGACCTTCCCACCCAACCGCCTTTGTTGTAGTCGGAGTAGCTTTTTGTATATGAATACAGTTTGAGTGGGGTTTTTTCTTAATTTACAGAAAGGGAAGTCTCTTTTGGGCAGGATTAAGAACTGGAGCAGTATATGTGTTGTTATTGCTGAAGCTGAACTTTAACGAGCCTTCTACATTGTATTTCCCAGTTGAGATAGTGTGTATTATTGTAGCTCTGCGTTATTCGGCTTTTAATACAGAGGTTTTCTTTCTGGAGTCATCGTGGCCTTTTGTTGATCTGTTTCTGCCAGGGTGGGATGGAGGGTTTGGCTAAAAATGGGCTACAAAACTTCTATGAGGTGATGTTACCAGGGTTGATGGTGGAAAAATGGAATCCCAGCCACTTTCTGAATGGTGTTTACCCTACCCATACAGTAGATTTAGGTCTATATGCCTATATCCGTGTTGTGTGGGGTGGAATGGGGAGCACGTCTGTGCAGACACCTTCCAAGGTGATTTACTTCACAGAGCTTCACAGACTACGGCTTTCTCCTTGGTGGGATGGTTTCGGTCCTGGGAAGATGAGGCCCACTCTTTGAGATATGTTAAAAGCAGTGTGGGGGCAAGTCAATGACTTCCACAGCGTGTGTCCCTTGAAAATACAGGCGCGAACATTGGGGCTGTTCAGCCTGGAAAAGAGAAGCTGCGTGGAGACCTCAGAGCAGCTTCCAGTGTCTGAAGGGGGCTACAACGATGCTGCAGAGGGACTCTTCATCAGGGACTGTAGCGATAGGACAAGGGGTGATGGGTTCAAAAACTGAAACAGGGGAAGTTCGGGTTGGATCTAAGGCAGAAGTTCTTCCCTGTGAGGGTGCTGAGGTGCTGGCACAGGGTGCCCAGAGAAGCTGTGGCTGCCCCGTCCCTGGCAGTGTTCAAGGCCAGGTTGGACACAGGGGCTTGGAGCAACCTGCTCTAGTGTGAGGTGTCCCTGCCTGTGGCAGGGGGTTGGAACTGGATGATCTTGAGGTCCTTTCCAACCCAAACCAGTCTGGGATTCTATGAAAAACAACTCGGATGCAGTGTGTCTGTTGGAAGCATGGTAATATCATACCTCTCTTTCATCTACCAGTCCGTGGGGTTGCTCACAGAAAGCCTGTGGGGTGGAGAGAAGGCAGGAGGTGTCGATCGAGAACTGTGCAAGTGTGCAAAGAAGAATTGTTAGGAATACACAAACTCACATGAGGCTAATTTGGTGTATTTGTAATATTTTCTTCCCTATGGACTAGTGGAAATGACTGGATGAAGTGTCTGCAAGGATTAAATTCTTAGGATTCCTATTTTTTTTAATTGAGAACAAAATAAAATAAATGCATGCTTTATGTGTATGCTATCTGGGAAAAAAAACATGCAGAGAGAAAACGATGGACAAACATCAAAATGTTAAAATGATCCATGTTACCAGGCTACATACCTCTACATCCACTGGTTTTCCTATTGATCTTAATGGGCACGTCACTTGAGTGAACACTGCAGTAGTGTTGCTTTCAGAATGTAGAGGATCCAGTCACCATGAGACGTGTTCATCTGACCTGTTGATGCAAAGGGCACCTTCCCTCGTGCACTTAATTTACAGAGTCCTGCTTTTCTTTCCTTGATGTGAAAAACAGCGTCATTTCCACCTCATGCAAGTTCTTCTATGTACAGATGTGCTAAGAGAATTGCTCTACCTGCGGAATAAACCTCAGAGGAGTTGCCATGCTAGGGAAGAATTCAATCTTTTAAATGAAGATGCACTTAGGGAGAGAGTTTATTTTTTTGGATGAGATACATTTAGGCAGAGAATTAACAAATGGTGGCTGAAGTTTTGCTGGCTTTTCAGTGCACGATGCATGGCACACCCTGTGAGCCAGGGAGCCTATGCTTAAACTCAAGGTTGGAATCACGTGTTTTTCTTCTCCTAGTTTCACTAGTGATGTGCTGTTGTTCGGTTTTTTTTTCTGAATTGCATCAACATAAGCAAGAATCATAGAATTGTAGAATAGTTTGGTTTGGAAGGAACCTTCTAAGGTCATCTAGTCAAGAGAGTGGTGTTACCATCTGAAAGAGGCAGCTTCAGTTATTAAAGGGTTATTATTTTGCAGTTCTTGCAGACACCTACCAGGTGGTGCACCAAAACTGGTACAACATGGTTGGTGTCTTCTAACTTCTACCAACATCAGCTTGAATACAAACCTTGCGAACAGGCAGTGCCACACTCAGAACAGTTTGCTGCTTCACTTAAAAAGCATGATAGAAGGGACAGATGGAGAGATTTGCTCGTAGGTCTCCTATAAATACCCTTGTAAGTGGAGCTACTATTAAAAATCTGCTAAAATATGAAATGTTTAAAACACAGGGATGGCATTGAACAAACAAGCAACAAACCCAAAAGGCAAATCTCATCCAGAATACAACAAATTACAACATTTTCAGCAGCACTGTGTGCTGATCTCAGACACAATGTGCAAAGAGCACTTCTAAGAGAGGGAAGGTGATTCCTTAGATCACAGTAACCGTAGGGCTAGGGATGTCCCCTTTGCAGGGAGAGGATGGTCCATGTTTCTGTGTCTTGAAGAGGAATTTAAGGGCAGTTCAGTGAAGGGCACAGATATTACCTGATGTACAGGGTTGAGGTTGGATCCACCTCCCTGAACCCTCTGGTTTCAGTGAGGTGGCAGCAGGGTTTCTCGTCTAAAGAACAGAGAGTGGAAACGCGTTATGCAAACTGTGAGTTGCTATAATACCTAACATCAGTAACCCTGCTCCCATAGCTGTGGCTGCGACTATGACTTTAAGTAACTGATAATTTTGACTAACAAAAGGTACACGCAGCTTTCGCCCACATCCATGGAATTGCATCTGAATCAAACCCAGGAGAGTCAAGCCCAGCGCGATGTGAAGCGATGTATCTGTACCCCAGCTACTTTCAAATGCCAGCTTCAGACACCGAAGCGTCTTCTTTCTTTTCTTTCTGACTGGCGGTGGAGCTTGCTTTGCTGGGGATGATTCTAAGCCTTTTTTATTCATTTGGATTTATTTCTAAAACCAGTTGGTAGCAGGGTCAGAGTGAGAGCAGGTTAGTCACCATATATAACCCTTCACATTATTAGGAAGGGCATATTTATGCATATATATACATACATCTGTACATGAGGACTTACTGTGTAGAACTAAGTCAAAAGGGAGAAAAAGGATGGTGAGAAACAAGTCATACTGAACAACACTGGTTTTCCTTCACTATTTGGTGGATCGCATTGCCTGGTAAGTGATCCTGACTTTATTTATGTACATTGTTGGAAAGCAAGGGATACCTAGAAACAGGGGGAGTTTCTTGATTTCCTTTTTATGTAATGCAATTATATTACAGATTTTTACTCTTTTTATTTCATTCCAGGAACCAGGAACTCTCTCCAGAAAGAGATTCAATGTTAGAAGGTGCTAGTGTTAGATTGGCACACATTCTTTCTTGTATACTCAGATCTCAGAACTGAATCTCCCTCACATATTTTCTTTATGATTTATAGATGTATTAGAAGCAGAATATACAGATGAATATGCAGTTTTAGCATGGAAACAGTGTTGCTGTTACTTGGTGCCACATTGATTCCCATAATAAATATATAAAAAAGTAGCACTATATGACAATAATTACATATTATGTCAGCATACTGTTGTTTAATAGGTTATCAGTAATCAAAAGCAGTTTTGTATGTCAGAAAGTACAAATATTTGGGACAAAATGGCCATACTTGGATTACTGTGAGAGTTATTACTTATTCAGGACTTAGTTCATTTAGTGCTTCTGATGATTAATATGACTGCAACAGCAGCAATGTTTGTGCAGTGAATAACACTCAATATGAGTAAGGGCTGCTGAACCAGGCCCTAAGAAAAACTAATTAAAAGCCTTAGTTGGCTGAGTAATTATTATTCATTGTGACCTTGGCTTGCTGAATAAAAGTATCCCCAGGGCTGGCATTACGTGATCCCATGGGCTGAACAAAATCCCAGTGAAATCAAATAGTTAATTGAAGTTTTCTGTGACTGAAGATCAAAGAATCTCTATCTAGATATAAGAATAGGTATCACATTCTTGTTCCTCTCTGGTATTTATACACGCAGCTCATAAAGCCAAAGCCAGGATTTCTCACTCCAATGTAAGGCCTTCCTAGTTTGGGAATTAACTTTGTTCTGAAGCTAGTGTGAAAATGCCACTTATTTTTAAGGAATTTTATTGAATAAATTTAATTTTTTTAAACATAGTTCAAGGAAAGGTCTTGATTTTTCAAAAACCATTTTTAGTGGTTCTGGAAAAATATGTAAATATCAAATCTCAAACATATTCAGACTTCAAAACATTAAAAATCTTTTTAGCCAGTAACTGATTTATAAAAACATATTTGAAAACAAAGCCATTGCTTTCCACTTTTCCCTTCAAAAGTAGAACATTTCAATCAAGATCAGAAGTGCTTTTGAGTGTTTCACCTTGCAAAAGTGATTTTGTGGGGAAAAAGAATCTCTTTCATGATTTAGAATTGATAACAGCTTGAGACAGATCAGGTTCTATGTCTCTTGTCCCACCTTCAAAACAATTCTCATTCAATAAGTTGCCACAAACAATTGTAAATGAAAAAAAAACCCAAAACAATTAAAAAAGTAGCTTAGCCCTTTTCTTTGGTTCCTATTTTCTTATGCCAAGGGAGAAAGCAGCCTTGTCTAAAATTTGGGATATTAAAGATGTGTATTGGAAATATCAGGATGGTGTTTCATTAGATTTGTGGCCAGACTAAGTGTCACAATCCAAGTATCTTCCAGGATATGGATCCAAGCTTATATGAAGTTTGATCATTTATATGACAATTGGAGTCTCTGGATCTGCATGTTGGGAAAGCCAGGATCTAAAACCTTATTTCTATTTTAGCTTTCTTCTTATCTCCACAAGTTAACAATGTCAGAGCAGAATTGGAAGATACAAATATCCTATGAAACACTGTGTTTCTGTGTATTTGACTTGTTCTCAGCTGTCATAGGAAAACATTTGATTAATGAGACCTGGATTTGAGATCGATGCCATTACAAGGATGTGAATTCACTGGGAGTGTGAAGTTAAACTGTATTTTTGTTCCTTGTAAGGTGAGACTTGCTAGAAGCAGTGGGACCTTACCTTGTTGGTGTCATTCTGGGTGTTGCTAAGCAACATGAAGTGGTTAAAATGGAGCTACAGAAGAAGAGCACGGAGGAATAAAGGCAACAAAAGACATAGAAAAAGCATAAAAGAGATGAAATGTGCCAGCACATTCTGCAACGAAGTTGCTAAGTATCAACTGGGAAAAAGGCAGTGATTAAGATCATAGCGAAAAAAGAAAGCTGACACAAGTTGAATGAGGAACTTGATTCCGTACTTCACATTCAATCAAATTTTTCAGTGCTTTGCTTGAATAGTTGATTGCAGTTTTGGTCCCAAATGGCAAAAGTAGTGGCAAAAGAGAATGAGAGCCTGGGAAGACATGGGAGGCCTGGGAAAAATTAAAGTGGAACCTCCATACCATAAATGAAAAGAGAAAAGGAATCACTCTACGTGTTGCTGGAAACCAAACAATGGAACAGCAAGGCACTCTCCTGCATACACTGTGTACTCTAATTTTGCTTCAGATATTCTCTAAGGTTGTAAGGAAAACATGCTAAAATGGATATGGTTCTTCCATCATATCTTTCTGTGATGCATGCCAAATGCATGTTTCTCATTGTCCAGCATAGGAATGTTGGTCACATTCTGTATTAAAGCTTTTCAGCTGAACCGAAGTAATGCTGGTGTGACTGTATTTCCCGGGCTGGGCCACTGCTGTTAACAAGACTACATGCTGGTATGCTGCTTATAGCATTCTTATCTGTATTGCCAGTACTTTCTCACTCATACATTTTAAAGACTACCTACATGATTTTCCTTTTTTGTCCCTATCTTCATTGTCTCCAAAGCTTCACACCATTTGTCTTCTGTCACTGAAAATCAATCATTTTAAGCTTTGTTCTTTCTTACTGTCTCCCTTTTCCCTCCTCTCTTTCCATAGCGTGTTTTTATCTTGACATTTTCTGTCTTTAGATTTCTCACTTCTCTTTCCCACAAGTACATCTTTATTATCAACCTATAAAAAAGTACTGCAAGAAACTGTGCTATCAGTTTCTTCTGCTTTTCCATTCTGCTTTCCATCCATTTGGACTGTACCTCTCATGTCTTTGGTCTGCAACACCTATAAGACAGAGTAAACCTTGTGTTGATGGCAAAACCCAAGTGCAAAGTTGTCTCTGTCTCACCCCATAGGACACCTAACCTGTGTCCTGTGGTCAGGAGTTCTTCCACACCCTGCCCCAGGTATAGAGCAGGGGCCCTAAGCTACTGTGTCTTCATCTGGTAAATGAAAAGTGGACGCATTTGAAGAGCTTCCTTCCTCCTTAATTCCTTAAAGTCCTGCCTCTGAATAACCCTCTACTCATGCACCTGCCCAAAACCCTATCTTGTGGATCATGGGAGCCCTCACATGCCACCTTTCCCACGTATCCTTGATCGAAATGTCGGGATGCGTCTCACCCTGCCTTTGCTAACCAAAGGTAGATGTCTCACACCCTGGCAACCTCTGCACAGTCAGAGAAGCAATGATCTCATTTAGGAATCAGTGTTTAAAGTTACACTCAGCTAAGGTATGCAACTACCGGGCCCCAAACATTACTTTTCAGTTAAAGTAATGCAGAAATGGAAGGCCCTTGCCTGGATGATGGCACATGGAAAGGTTGTGCAAGCAGAAGACCTAGCAGATTTTTCAAGTGCTGGTCTAGTAGCAATCTGGCTTTAGTAGCAAATGGCTGAGTGGCCAGGCCAACTCACTGCAGCCCTACTTTTATAAGCTGCTAAATGTGTACAGATCACAGTTTGTGAGGCTCAAGCCCTCTGAAAACATGTCTGTGTCTCTCTATCTGTGGAGGAAATAATATTTACTCTTCCCACACTGGTAGGGAAAGGATTAATGAGCTAAATCCCTTCTGGCATTTTGAGCATGTGAAGCACAATAAAAATGCAGAACATGAACATTATTTTATTCATTATCTGTTCTTTTTTGCACTTAAGGTCATGGTTTGAGCCTTGTGTTGTTAAATTAAGGTATTCCACACAATTTCATCCACAATTTAGCCAGGCAATAGCTGTAGTCTGGAAATGCTTTTCCCATTGAAAGGTGCTGCTGTGAGCTGATGTATTAAAAACGTATCATTACTAAATGATGAATGTTCCTGGAAGAGATTCTCATTAATCCAAAAGTATATGAAAGAATTCCCCAAGGTGTAAGAAATACTTTCTAGAAGGTGAATATATGAAGAAATTGCTGTGGAGGGAGCTGGTGGAGATTTAATCATAGGGCTACTTCATTTATTTTCTTGCACTGCGTGTTTTAGCACATTTTCTCTGGGGAATATGAGCTGTGCCTAATTATGCCAGAAATGTAGCTGCTTCTAAACGGATACTGGAAACTACTTGCTTCAGGCAATACTTACTATGAATTCCTGAGATTTTTTCATTTCCTCCAGGACAAGTAAAGCACTTAATGATGCAGGGTCACATCATTTTCTTAACCCAGAGAAACCCACTTTGGGGCACATGCAACACCCCATCCCTTCCCCAAGATGGTGATTTCCCATGGCACCCCAATCCCCACTGTCTATTTGTATAGGGCTAGGAGCATGAAGACAGATGTCTTATGCCTCTATTCTCCACTGGCCACACATGACCTTTCCCGCTGTCCTGGAAGCACAATTGTGGTGGGTCTTACTGCGAAAAAATTTCCATCAGGTCTACACAAGCAGCAGTTTCTCACAAAAGTGAACACAGCTGGAATGGTAGCAGCTTCTGGAGAGGAGCACCACCAGCAGACCTTGTGTTCCTCTTGCCCTCAGTTGACTACACTCCATGCCCATGGAGTGTTCCACAGCTCCACAGCTATGACTTCCTTGTAGAGCAGCTAAGGAAAACCACTTTCACAGTTTAGGAAATAAATGAGGGTTTAGCCTGAAAGCCTTTTTGAGCAGAAAAGAAGTTTAACTGAGCTATTCAGGAACGTCTGTGTACAGGTTAGACATAAGGCAGAAGTTCTTCCCTGTGAGGGTGCTGAGGCGCTGGCACAGGGTGCCCAGAGAAGCTGTGGCTGCCCCATCCCTGGCAGTGTTCAAGGCCAGGTTGGACACAGGGGCTTGGAGCAACCTGCTCTAGTGTGAGGTGTCCCTGCCTGTGGCAGGGGGTTGGAACTGGATGAGCTTAAGGTCCCTTCCAGCCCAAACCAGTCTATGATTCTATATGAGCCATGTAGTGATGTCTTTAATGCATACTCAGAGTTTTGCAGGCCTTTTTGGGTTGCTTTGGTTTTTTTCAGAGTTTGACTAGGAATTGTTGTAGATAACCTGGGAATGCTCCTTTGCCCTGCATATAAAGTGTAATTCCACAGGCTTCGCCTTAGCTACCCTGATGGGAAAGTGGATTGCCCATGACAAAACTCATCCTCCAAAATGCCACTTATCTCCAGTTCTGAAAGAGACTCATATTCTCTCCCCATGACACTGCCATCATAACACTTACAGGCACCAGCCCATGCTGGGTTAAGACAGAAGAAGACAGCTCTTATTTTCCTCCTACATCTGGAATGTTTCATGCCTGTGACAATTTTGAGTTCCCCGAATTCAGCCGGTGAGATGGATAATGATGCTGCCCAATGCTAACTGAAGTGTTGTGGGTGGAATGGGTCAGAGGTTTACTCCCACGCAAAGTACAAAAGAAAAGAGCATTTGCTAATCTGTTTTCTTACATGTGCAGAGCACAGTGAAGCAGAAACCAGTGGCTTTACTCACGTAAGAAAAACAAACTCCCTGAAGCACAGATGCTGAGTGATCCAGTTCTTCAAAAACAAACCCAAGAACGGTTATTTGTGCATGTAACTCCTGCTGATGGCCATGAGAACAGCCCCAGTGTAACTGTGTGACTGGAATAGCATCACTTTTTGAAAATCTCCCAATTAATTTCATCAAACTGTGTGTGATTCAGCTGATAATTGCACTAACTTTGGTGTCTTCATGGCTATCAAGTTGTCTCTATTGATTCTTCTGTTACATATAAAGAGATTAATAATATTGATGACATTTCTGACAAAAAACCCTGCTTAAAATCCCCGTTAAATCCTTCTAACAATGATATTCAGGGAGCTTCTAAGATGGCAAACATCAAAGAGTTAATACATTTCTTTGACATGTTTAAAATATCAGAATCCTCAGTGCTGAGGGCTACAGGTTGATTGCAGCAACAGCAGCATTCACAGCAAGTTCCCAAGCACATGTTGTCTGCTATTACTTGGCAAATAATTGTTATGCTTTAGGTGCTTCTTTGTATATTCCAATCCCACATTCACAATAAAACCAATTTCTCATGACAATGCACATAAAACATTCTCAAACTCCCACTCTGAGTCCCTCAATGACACAAGCATACTTCACCTCCCTGTTACCCTGTCTTGTATATTAGGGTTCAAAAGGCCCAAAATGTTCTTTCCCTTTGACCATCTTCATTTTCTTGTCTTTATTTCCTACAGCTGCTGTACCGTCTGGTTTTGCTCAGCATGTTTATAGTTGTGGTTACTTAGCAAGCAATGGAATATGTGAGCAATTCAGCAAAAACTTGCTGCAGGCAATACTAATCCTTCTGGGCTTAGACTTAGCACAGGAACAGAGGGTGCTGGAGGCTTCCTTACGCTGCGTGCTGTAAAGTGTGGAGCATGGCTTCAGAAAAGAATTAAATCAATGTTCACTACAACGATTTTAAGAAATTGATCTTTCTTCATCAGTTCAAAGCACTGAGCAGTCAGTCTGGATGAAGAATAAGGAAAGGAGGATGTATCAGCTCCTCTGTTTTTAATTTAAGCATTGGTGGTTTTGATGAATTTAATAAGTGTGTTGAGGGGTGCAAGTTTATACATTACTGCAGGATTTTGAGTTACTTCAGAGAACTGAAATGTAGGGGTTTGAGTTACTTCAGAAAAAATAAAGAAAATACATATATACTGAAGGAATAGATCACATGAAGGGCATTACTGATGGGAAGTACTGCACAGCAGCACAGCTTTCCAGAAGTACCACGTATAGACCCACCCCACAGCATCGTTACATGCCAGTTCACCACCCTAAGCTGAAACAGCTGAACCTTCTCCTGGGTGGGCAAAAGAGTGAAATCCCTAACAGAGGGCAAGGCAAAGGTTGAAGGCAGCAGTCACCATCACCACTGTAAGGTAAGCTCTTCGGAGGTAGAACCCTACAGCCCATGAGCCGTGGAGCAAGTAGCTGGGGCAAATCTGAGAAGCTGCTTTCCTCTTGTGGCTGCTTGGTGAGAGTCACCACCTTGTGCTAGCATGCCTGTCAGTGTGACAGCTGTGTCAGAAGCAGTGGCAAAACCACAATGTGCTTAGGCTAGTGTGAAGAGGCACTTAGAGCTGCTCTAACTTCCATTTCCGTGTCCTCAGTCATGCTTCCTTGCCTTTTGCTCTTCTCCACTCTTAAAGGTGGCTGCCCAGGGAATGCCTTGGGTGTTTAACACATATCAATCACTAAAACAAAGTCGTCAGGTTGTTAACTACTTGTGGCAGTCAGAATTTTTACAAAGCATTTCAATCAAATAAGATGTTTTGCAGTTGTTTGCCCCTCCAGGTGCTGAGCAAAAGGAATCCAAATGGCTGAAGGGCATTTATGTTGACACTGCCTGTTCCTGTACTCCAGTACTCCATGCATTTTCAAGGTTTCATACTTCCTTGCCCAAGTTATTTTTCCCTGTTGGTGTTCTAGCTTCTAGACCCCACCACAACTTGGAGGGCTTCCTCTTTTCACTGACTCCATATTAGAATACTCAGTGCATGATGGTTTTGAATCAGATATAATCTTATCATGTATTCATATATTTCATTGCATATCCTGAATTTTCTTTTCTCCGAGCTCCTGTTGGAAGATGAAGGCAAGGTAAACCAACTACCGCTGTTCTTCTCACAGACAAACTCTTTCCTGGCTCTAACACTGTTAGGTGAGTGCCGCTGGTGCCACAAGGTCTGAGTGATTAGTGATAACATGACTGGTATTTTAATTCAGCAGTGTGCTTAGTTAGAGTCTCTGTGCATGGATATTAATGCTTCACGTCATTAATAACCAGAAACTGTGTCTAATAAGGTTATTCTTCTGTGTACATTATCCAGAAAATGGCATTTAAAAGACAAGCTATGCTTTGTCTGAGAGGTCAAAGTTATACTCAGATTACCTTCTGCATATTAAGAAATGCAAAAAATGAATGTAAAAATGTAGGAGGTAAATGGTAACAATTGGAGGCAGTATTAATGAAAACTGGGCTTCTATGGTGAACAACACAGTATCTGAATGGTAACGTGGCGCGCACAGAATTGACCATGATCATGAGAAGGTGTAAGCAGTGTGTGACTTTACTACAGACTTTGCAAATGCTAGCATGAGAACCTCTTTGTATTATAAGCTTCAGCCAGCCCATCCTGATGTGCTGCAGGCACAGGTCAACACCTAAGGCCACGGCCCAGCAGCATACTCAACACATGGACTCACCATGCTTGCTCACAGGAACCCCACCGATTTTCCAGCTCTACTGCACCTTTCCAGCATAGCCACAGTGCAGCAGAAGAGGTGCGGTGCCATCGCTGCACTGCTCCTTTTCGCAGAATCACAGAATCATTATGGTCGGAAGGGCCCTCTGTAGGTCACCCAGTCCAACCACCTGCCAAGGCAGGGCCACCCAGAGCAGGTCACACAGGAATGTGTCCAGGCGGGTTTGAATGTCTCCAGAGAGGGAGACTCCACAACCCCCCCGGGCAGCCTGTTCAGTGCTCTGACACCCTCAGTGTAAAGAAGTTCTTCCTCATGTTGAGGTGAAACTTGTTGTGTGTTGGTTTATGGCTGTTGCTCCTTGTCCTGTCACTGGGCAGCACTGCAAAGACTCTGGCACCACCCTCCTGGCACCTGCCTTTGAGGTATTTGACCAGCCAACATGTCAGGAGCTTTCTGAGCCCAGCTTGGAGTCCCAGGCAGATGAGCTGCAGTTAGTTGGTCACCAGCCCCTAGACTGTCCTTGGGGGGCTGATGGGATTCCCTGACTTTGCTTGGTCCAACTGTAGGCTGCTGTTATGCTCCAGATCTTGCTCCTTGTTGTTGGTTCAGCCTCCAGCTTTTTGACTCTGCATGCTGCTTCTGCCTCTGCACCTCTTGCCCTGCTTCTCTGTTCTTGACCACTTCACCTGATCTTGCTTGATCTCAGACTGCATCCTTCACTACCCCTGACCTGACTTTTAGGACTCAAGTTCTTCAGATGGGAGACTTGGAAGATGGAAGGATTTGTTCCGTTAGTGCCGATAGCTTTTCTCCACCTCATCATGACCCATGACTGATTTTGGATGTAAGTAATTCACAAAGCTAAAAGGAGCAAACAAAAAGTTTAGGTAGCCACCCTAGGCAAAATGAGTGATTTCGTTACAGTACATCAGAGAAAAATGGGATCAAATGGTCTAGTGTGAAGTGTCCCTGCCTGTGGCAGGGGATTGGAACTGATGATCTTAAGGTCCTTTCCAACCCAAACCATTCTATGATTCTATAAATATAACCTGCACTCTCAGGGAAAGAAGAGACTCACAGATATTCAGGTATTCACAGGGCACATCTATGTTCTACAGAGCTGGGGATTTTCTTTAATAGCAGTGTGATTTATGATGCAATCACACTGTCTAATGATGCTGTCAAATACTGGCCTGTGCAAAGAGCCAAAGTGGCTCACTGGCAAGTTAAACAAAAGAAAGAGAATGAAAATGCACATTCTCCAGCCATCCCATTAATGTACTTAATGGGATGGCTGGAGAATGTGCATTTTCATTCATAGTGGTGTAAGGCACTATTAACATCTCAGTACATACAGGCGAAACAGACTTAACAGTTTTATGTGTGTGTGTGCTTTAGCCTGCAAAGTAAATCCTGGTGCTGGTCCTGCCGTGCCCTGCTGACTGTTTCTCATGTGGCTATGCTGGTTGCCATACACCCCACAGCCCTTGTGTACCTATCCATAATTACCAGCAGCATCCCTTTCCCAAGACAGCAAGAGCAGTTTCTTCAATAAGCCGGTGTCCAGAAAGTATCGCCTATTTGTCTTTAAAGACCTGCTTTTTGACTATTTATAGTGAATTAGGAAATGATAAATGTTGTGTGCTGCAGTGCTATTAGATGTTAAATGAGGCCATAAATAATTTATTATTCAGTCCCTTAGCCTCTAGAACAACCTGCAACATTTATTTCTTTAATGAAATGTCCTTTCTTCTCTGGTCAACTCTTTGTAACAGCAAGAATCAGATCCTCTGTGTGATGAATAAATAAGGAATTGATTCCCTTGTAACCACTCTGGCCCTAATGCTGCAACCCCAGTGGTTTCAGCATCATTTCTCCTGATTTATGCTGGGGAAATGAGGTCAGGACCTTTTTTTCCCCGGCAAACAGGAGAAAGCTCTTCCCCAGCTGTCCCTAGCAATTGGCAACAAACCAGGCAACAAACTGGTTGACTGGCCATGAAATCCAGAGTTGAGGAGGCTGGAAGGGCTCTTGCAGCCAGCTACCCATTATCCTCCCACCACAGGAGCTGGCTGACTACCCACATCTCTATCCACAGGCTGGAGAAGGACTCGTGACAGCATGAGATTACCTCGAGGTGCAGACAAACCAAGTGACTCCCCACAGCTGAGCTATAAATTAGGCTCTGCAGCCTGCCAGCATAACCTGCCTGCTGCTAGCTTATAAGTCAGCTGTAGAGCAGGGTTAATATTTACCTACATGTCTCAGGCGGGTGGCGTTCTGAAGATGGAATGTGTTACAGAGTAAGTCATCATTAAGCCTTTACACTGGCTTATTTACTCACCTCTAATAGATTCCAGAGGTGCAGAAATGCAATTAAACCAGATGATATCTATAGCTGCTTGCTCTCTGCTAACACCTCATCTTCTCATGTATTGATTTAATGCCTGTGCTGGCGGCGTAACATACGTTTGCTGTGTTTTACAAGTACCACTTTGCTGACCTGATTTCTGTGTACTGATACTGCCTGTTTCTTTGTTCTTTTGGTTGGTATTTTTTCATTGTATCTGGCAAAATATACAGAAGCTTGCCAGAATCTCAAAGTCAGGGTGGCTTAGCCATGGCTCTGAGTGTTTCTGTAAGTAAAATGTGCTGTGGGGTTGGAGTTTCTGGGCAGTAAAACTATCCTTCATTACACTGCACCAAGAGATCATTAAACCCAACCTTTAGCCCTTTAGAGTTCTGTGGTTTAGAACAGAGACGGGCAAAGTGCAGCCATTTCCATTTGCTCTGGCTGGAGAAGTTTTTTCCTTTCCTCATGATACAGCTGTTGCCATTTGCTTTTTTCTTTTGAGGCAATAATAATGTTCCAACCTGCTCCCTTATTACTGTTTGCCATTACTACTTACAGGCATCCCTGCATTTTTGTTACAGGCATTATCAAAGGAAAAGAAACAAGAAGGAGGGGTGTGTGTGTGTGTGTGTGTGTGTGTGTGTGTGAGCTCACTGCAATGAAGGCAATTTTGCTGCTGGTCTTTCACATCATTAATATTGGAATAAAGAATTACATGAGAAGGAGAAGGAGTGTCTCTGGCACCAAACTCAATGTGGTGAAGGGAAGATGTTATTTTGAGAGATGCAGTAATTTAATTTATTACCCTCTGACAAGCTAAGCTGTACTTTTTCTCTGATTATACAAAACTTGGTCATCACACACTAATTCTCCCCATCTCCAAACCCATGATGCTTCACAGACAATTGTGCCACACCATCAACTTGGTCTGCGAGAGAAAGCCTGTCCTTCACCAAGGTGATGTTCCCTCTTCCTTTCCTCCCCTCTTCCTCCTGAAAGGTTTCATAGGAAGCACAACCCAGAGCCAGCACTTGGCAGCAGGAAAGAGGGACATTTATATTCTGCATAAACGTGCAGTCTTTCTAACATGGATGCTAGCACGCACAGTGGTGTGCTACAACTAAGCACAGGCTTGCAGTCACAGCAGTAATTGGATGTAGCAGTTCAAGCTGCTCCTGGGTCTGATGTTTACCTTAGCAAACTAGGATAAGCAGGGTTAGCAGCCCCTGGCACCCAGTCTTGCATTCACAACATGATCACAAACTTTAACGTTTAGGGCTGGGAGAGCAGGAACCAGTTTGGAAGCACTGGGTGCAAGAAACAGGTTTGCATTGTTATAGATGAAAAGCACGAGGTGTTGTCAAAGCACTATGTTAGATGGCTATTTTAGGATGAGATGATCCATGCTCTGTTGCCCAGGCAGCCAAGAAGCCAACAGCATCCTGGCCTGTATCAGCACCAGTGTGGCAGCAGGGCCAGGGCAGTGACTGTCCCCCTGTGCTGGGCACTGCTGAGGCCGCACCTCGAATCCTGTGTTCAGTTCTGGGCCCCTCACTGCAAGAGAGACATTGAGGTGCTGGAGCGGGGCCAGAGAATGGCAACGGAGCTGGTGCAGGGCCTGGAGCACAAGTGTGATGAGGAACGGCTGAGGGACCTGGGGGTTTAGTCTGGAGAAGAGAAGGCTCAGGGGGGACCTTATCGCTCTCTACAACTGCCTGACAGGAGGTTGCAGTGAGGTGGGGTTGGTCTCTGCTCCCAAGGAACAAGTGACAGGACAAGAGGAAATGGCCTCAAGCTGCACCAGGGGAGGTTTAGACTGGAGATGAGGAACAATTCCTTCCCCAGAGGGTGCTCAGGCATTGGAACAGGCTGCCCAGGGCAGTGCTGGAGTCACCGTCCCTGCAAGTGTTCACACCCCGTGACATGGGTTAGTGGTGGCCTTGGCAGTGCTGGGGAATGGTTGGACTGGATGAGCTTAAAGCTCTTTTCCAGCCCCACTGATTCTATGATTCTATTATTCTGTAAGTGATTATTTCTTTCCACTGTTATGGATGAAGCCTAGATGAGGTAGTTACTTGGTAGATGTCTACATTTGCTTAGATGAATCCCACCCCTAAAGACAAATCTAAATTTCATCATGTGTAATTTAAAATTATTATTCCTTGTCCTTCTCACTACATCACCCCCAGCCCCATCCTGCTTACAGCTACCCTTGAAGTATTCAAAGACCCTCCTACATCACTCCTCTGTGCTCTCTTTGGCTAAAAACCACACATCCTTCCATTGCTCCTTGCAGGTCCTATTTTCTCTTCAGCAGGCTGGCCTTCTGAGGCAGCCTATCCTTGGGCATAATATACCTAGACAACTTACATTTAGCAGACCTCTGCCTCTGTAGGCTTCCTGCAAGGCTGGAACATGGTACAACAGATGATCTTGCCACTGTTCTTACCTCTTAGCCACTGCTGGTTTTGGAGTACCTGAGCAAATCTCACACTATTGACTGCCAAAGGCCTCCCCTCTTTCTCTTCATGCTATTTGATATAATTCTATGAAGAATAGAATAGGAATAGACTATAACAGGAATTATATTCTATGAAGAATAAATAGCCTGCTATGAACTCTGGATGAAATTCAGAAGCACTCCTCATGGAAATATGTCTTTTGATAATGAGAATAGATTCACCACCAAACCCCTAAAGATGCAGAATGTTCTGTTTTCTCAGCGTCTAACAGAAGTGATGAACTCCATCTTTAACATCCACATTATATCTTTTCTGTTCTAAAGTAACCTGAAGCAAAGCAATAGAAAGCAATTGGTTTGGTAGGTCCAGTTTCATGCTATACTCAATTCTACCATTTCCTGAAGACTCTTCAACTAATAGTATCTTAAATTTATGATGATTACTGAAAAAAGGAAGGAGCTGAGGACAATGGACATTGTCTCTGGGTGAAGTCAGGCAAACATCCCATTACTGGACTGTGGATTTTCAGATAACTGTTGTTTGACCCATGAAGACATTGAAAAGTCATCCCTTCCTCTTAGAAACTTCATTGGTAGAGGCTGGAGCCTTGTCTGAACCTTGGAAATAGCACATATAACACCTTTGTTAAACTAGTTTCCATGGTAACAATTTCATGTCATTGAACATCATTAAAGACTATAAGAAATATGAACTATTCACTTAGCTTGTCTTTAAGGTTTTGTTGATCTCCCTTTCTGAATAACTGTTCTCCTGGGAGGTAAGACTCAGGACAAAACAAGGGATGCAGGAGGTGTCCTGCTTTGCTGTCACATTATTAGCAACCCTTTCCTTGGATTTTTCAGCTCGGGATTTCAGAACAAACTCTGTAAATATGAGTAGGCATGGAAACGTGGCACAGATATTTCTGTCTCTAACACACAAAAAAAGGCAACTTAAGATGACTGCAGTTAAGTAGCTTGTCCAGAGGGGAAAAAAAGGGAAGCATGAGGAAGCTGGGTGTGAAATTACATGTTGTGATGACTTGACTCTCTCAGTTAGCATCCTTGCCAGAGCGCTACTCTTCCACTTCATGCTAAAGCTGGATAAAATCACTGTCAGGCTTTTTTGCCACCTGCCTCTCTGGCACAGCAGCAAAACTGAAACACCCTGGCAAATCTCAACATACGTGAGTAGCTTAACTCTTCTTACAGGAAAATCCAACTGTAAAATGGAGTGAGATCCAGTAGCAGGAAAATTCGTCAGTTGCCTGTCATTTCTTTGTGCACAGTTCTGGGGTTTTTAGCTTACATAATGAACATGTGTTTTCTTACCCAGTGATTTGTTGTGTACTACAATCTCCTTTTGTGGGCAACATCTGTCACTTCTGCTAGGGCAGAACTGGGAGCAAACCACGTCTTGACTCTGGCTCTGAAATCAGACCGGCTTCTATGTCAGGCTTTTCCAGCAGCCTAAAGGTCTCCTATGGCATGTCACCTGTGGGAACTTCCACAGCACTGAGGACAAGTACTGCTGAGAAAACAAGCAGTAAGAAGTACCCTGTGGCAATGCTGCTGTGGTTTTCCATGCATTGGGACTGGTTGAAAGAACTTGTGAATGCCTTCTCCTCTATATGATGGTCACAGCAAGCTGGGAAGAGGGGGAGGAGGACTGGGGGAAAAAAGTGCTTTTTTTGGGGTCAGAACCAAGCCCACAGATCCAAATACTTTACATTTTGATATGCAGATTTGATATTTGCAGCTATGACTGGAGGCAGCCTGTTACTCCAGTGTGTTAGGCTGGGAAGTCGTCTATATCCAGAAGGTGCAGACTGTAGATTTCAAAAGACAAATGGTTCACCAGTTGAGATATGGATTCAGGATGCTACCATCCTACGACAAATAGCTAATTGCCTCCTATCTCCAGCAGGATGCCTGCTCAGGAACCAAAGGAAGGATAAGGCTTTAATTTTTCCTGGTGGAAAGCTGTTTGAGGGGGAATGAAATAAGGCACTGTATTGCTATAGGATTATAATGCAATAAAGATATATCCCTTTTGGACTGACCCCAAAGTCAAGCATTTTATTTCACGCACAAAGAAAAGGCTGAGAAACTGTGTTTCAGATTAAATGGAAAAAGCTATAAAGCATTTCACTTCTGCTGCAGCCTGAGCAGGAGGTGGTGGAACCAGCTGGGAGGAAATGTGACATTCCTTTTTCTTTAAAAAGTTCCAAAAATTATTTATGTCTAGGTACAGCATCACACAATTTGTTCTGGATGAGACCCCACTTGGAGCACTCTGTGCAGGTCTGGTGTCCTCAACATAAAAAGGACATGGAGCTGTTGGAGCAAGTCCAGAGGAGGCCACGAGGATGATCAGGGGCTGGAGCCCCTCCCGTATGAAGACAGGCTGAGAACATTGGGGCTGTTCAGCCTGGAGAAGAGAAGCTGCGTGGAGACCTCAGAGCAGCTTCCAGTGTCTGAAGGGGGCTACAAGGATGCTGGAGAGGGACTCTTCATCAGGGACTGTAGCGATAGGACAAGGGGTGATGGGTTCAAACTGAAGCAGGGGAAGTTCAGGTTAGATCTAAGGCAGAAGTTCTTCCCTGTGAGGGTGCTGAGGCGCTGGCACAGGGTGCCCAGAGAAATGATGGATGCTCCATCCCTGGCAGTGTTCAAGGCCAGGTTGGACAGAGCCTTGGGCAACACAGTCTAGTGTGAGGTGGAACTGGATGATCTTTAAGGTCCTTTCCAACCCAAACCATTCTATGATTCTATGATTCTACGATTTTATGATTTTATGCTACTGAAGACTGACGTGGTGATGGTATTTCTCCCCCCTTCCCACAGAAGCCTAGCATTTAGGGATACACCCTCGATGTGGGAAGACAAAGCTGGACTTCCTCATCTCTGAGGCAAATGCTGCAGCTTCAAAAGACTTTTATTTAAAAATACACTAAAATACTTGAAACTACACTGAGCCAGTAACCCCATAACCTGGTGGTGAGAGGCCCAGCGGTGAGGGGGCACGTGGGTTCTACTTTCTAATTCACTCAGTAGTAAGATGTGAATTTTCCCACCCTGTCACCCAATCTGGGGAAGGAATTGACACCACCAACGTTTTTCCTCTGTTTTCTTCAGCTTTACAGTGCTGCAGCAGAATGAAACTCCAAAATCTCAAAGTAAAATGATCTGACATTTTCTAAATATCTGTCTCTGCCCAAATTGTTCAATAAATTCAATATGAAATGTGAATAAGCTAAGTAACAGTGGCTCCAAAACTGACTGTCACTGACAAAAATACTATTTGCTACAACAATTATTTTAGGTGCCCCCTAGGATTGAACGAGGCACGAAAATCTGTTGCATTATTGACATCATGGATTTGGAATTTCTCAAAAAAAAGGGATAATGCTAATTTTTTAAAATACAGTTCTGTCTCCTGGGCTAAAGAAAATGCAGGGGCTTTGAATCGAGGGAAACCTCTACCACAGCCGCACTTCCAGCTGGTTTAGCTGAGCCCTGTGTGTTTCTCCAATCCCAGGGCAAGAAGTTCCCCAGGTTATTGATCTCTTTTGGCCAGTACAAGGCTCTTCCCCGACTGTGTCTGCCTGATGGAGCCGTGCAGAGCTGCATGCAGAAGGGGGCCAGGCTCTTCTACAATGCTGCTTGCCCAGAAGCTGGTTGGCTGAGCTGACAGAAACCCAGGATGAAATAATATGCACAAAACTTTGGATTTCAATTATCAAAACATGCTTAATCTGACTTTTCTCCAATGACCTTTTCAAATGAATTCAGCCCTTGGCACATTTATTATCAGTGAGAAAACATCTGTACCTTTAAGCCTACCCACGATCTTTTCTTTCCATTTTTTGCTTTCTCTGCTTCACTGTCTCTTTCAAGCCTTAGCAACCCTCCTATCTTTCTCCTTCTCTTGCAGCAAATTCCAAATCTGAACAGAAATGTGCCTTGTTATGTTGCTACAACTAGGGACCCTCCCATTTACATGGGCATGAACTGCAGTGACATTCAACACTGACACTCAAATCAGATGAAAAAGTGGTGCAAAGGACGCGGGGGTGGGCAAACATTTCTGCATTGCTGTTTGAAATTATGTACATTACATTGAATGCATTTTCTTTCTCTTTAAGAATTCAGTGTCCTTGCTTAGTCCTAAGAACTATTGTCCAAACCTCCTTTCTACTTTGAGGAAATTAAAAGCTGTGACTCAGGCTCATCTCTATCAACATCTCAAATCATTCTTTAATGAAGAGAACAAGAATCTTGCCTCTTTGTTTTCACACAGGCTTCAGTTCAAAGCAGCTTGCTTGAGGATAGCATTTAATTGACCTCAGTGATGGAGCACTTGCAGGGTACCTCTTGCCTAGCAACAACCGCCAGGTAGAGAAGCTTTAATAACTGCTGGGATTTAAAAACCAGAGAACACGATTGTGCAGCAGTGGTTACTTCTGAGCAGCCCAAAAGTGAGCCATCAGTGCAGGCTGGCTCCCCTAATACAACCTTAAGCCAGGGAGACTGGCTCATAGGTCATGATCCCTTGTGTTTTGCTGGCTACCCAAGCATCGGTGCATTGCTGGCTGTGTGAGGGAGAGTTGCTGCAGACATCAATAGGTTGCCCCTGGATCTAATGGCGTGCCCAACCCTGCTCTGTCCTGCAAGCTGTGAGGATAAACACAAGGATAAGGTAGTCGTACTTCCCCTGTGAGGCACTGCTGGGGCTCCTTGGCTTTCTGAGGGATATGGTACAGATGTTGTGGCTTTCAGCGTTGCATAGACAGCTTGTAAGTCTGCTTTTCCCAAATGGCTTGCAGAGAGAACTATGTGGAAGCTTGACATTGCAGGTGGTGACCAGAACTGTGCCTTTTTGTAAATAAGCAACAGTTACCTGGCCAGGGTTCATTTTATGCTATAATGTATGGTAAGTGACAGACCAACCAAAGCAAAAAACATGGAAAACGGGACTGGCACTTAAATTAAGTGTATTCAAACCCTCTTGAAAGAGAGCTTTTCTCTGCATCTTCAGCTCCTCACAAAGGAGAGAATTTCCAAAGCCAGCTAAGAGACAGGGTCTTCATCCTACTAAACCAATATTGGGGTCAAGTCCTTTGTCTTTTAAATATAGGGCACTTTGGGAAATGAAGCTGACAAAGAGAATAATCAATATTTCCATTTATCCCCATTCCAGGTACAGGTTTATATTTGGGATTTGTAAAGAAATGTGCTGCAAAAAGTCTCCTTGTATTGCTAATAACTGAGCATTTCCTACCTTTGCCCTTCTGCTTTCAGAAATGCCTTTCTGCTGATTTTCGGTAGTCTTTTATTACTCATTTTTGACTGCTTGGGAGTTTTATATCATATATATGTGTGTGTGCTTGTGTTTGTATGTGTATATAGCTCATACACCATTTGGATGGACTTTGCAGTCTAATCCTCCTTTAACATTTTCTTCCCCCAAATCCGTTGCTTGTCTTGCTGTAATCCTCAAGCCAGCCATGATACCAAACAGCATAACTAGAGGCAAGAAGCAAATCTGATAGTTACTCCTAGTCCTCCTTTCTCTTCCTCTTCTGAGCATCAGCATTCACAGCCGCACAAGGGGATGCCTCGTGAGAGGTACATGTAGCCAAGCCTTGCTAGCTGCTGCTGCTGCTTGAGAGGAGGGGATGCAGATCCACAGCCACAATGGCTGAAATGATCTTTTGGGGTGGGATAAACAGGGGAAAAGAGGAATATTTGAACGGAAAGTGATAAAAATAGAGTGTCGTCCCCCAAGTGCTGAAGTATCTCACTTAGACTCTGTTAGCCTCCCTTGCTCTTTTCAACTTTGCTGTGAAATCTGTTTAGGCCAGAGATGTGCCCATTTCTTCCTTGTACCATCAAAGTCTTAGACTGTAAATGTCTCATGGCCAAGACCTGCTTCATGTTAGCCAAGCACCATTCATGCCTGCAATATTTTACCAGCAAAATAACCACACCGCGCATCTTTCAGAGCTGAAGCTGCCACCCCCAAGAGCAGGGAGACGTGCCACAAACTGGCCTTGTCTGTTGAGGAGTCCTGACCCATAGCTTGCTGAATCTGCCTGGTCTTGGTCAGTGGGGCTTTGTTAAGCTCCAGTACAGTTTGTTTTGTGGTATCTCTGTCCTGGTTTCAGCTGGGATGGAGTTAATTTTGTTCCTAGTGGTGCAGTGCTGGATTTGGGCTTCAGTTTGAGAACAAAGCTGAAAACACACTGATGGTTTAGTTGTTGCTCAGTAGAGCTTACCCTAATCAAGGACTTTTCAGTGTCTCATGCTCTGCCAGTTTATCTCTCTCTCTTTTATTTGCTTTTTCATTATTATCTTAAGTAGTATTAGTATTATACTAATATATGTACGACCCGCTGGTACTTTGTTGCCAGCTGGGGTTAAACCACAACAGTCTCAGACCAGGATAATCCTATGGGGAAAAATGAACCCCTGAGTCTCTACTGTCTTGCTCTGTGGCTGTATCCTGATCCATATGAAGCTAGCAGAAGGCATCAGTCTCCTGGTTTTCACTCATCTGCTCAAAGTCCTGGTGGAGTCATGCTTTGGTGTTGGTAACAACCTGAAAGGGAGAAGGCAGAGGCTGCTGTACACATCTTACTCTCTGGCACGCAGGAAGTTTCCCAGCTTCTTCTGCTTTTCTTTCCTGTGTTTTTGTCCAGGAATGTATCTCTGCAGGCTTTTGCATCTTCACACAGCTGAAGTCAGCCCATGCTCTGAGAGTCAGCTCTAAGGTGGAAGGTGGAGAGATGCAATCAGCATGGAGCCGAGTCCAGCGCAGCAGCACTGTTCTATGAGGGGCTGTAGCTTTTGCAGATCTAACACTGCCTTAACCTGGCTGTATTGTTTCTGCCTGGCTCAGAGCACTACCAAGGCAAGCTAACATTTCCCTGCAAAAAAAGCATGTAATCTTATCACTGGTTTGTTAGTCCAAACCTCTTACAGAAACATGGTTTTCAGACATGTCTAGCTCAAATCTGGAGCAGCCGGCCATGAGATTTCAGGGGAAATTACATGTTCTCAGAAGCATGCTCCTTTTGGCTTTATTCTGAAGCAGAAACAGAGGAGCGGATTTTGTTCTCTGCTGTCTGAGAGGGAGTTTGCAGCGACATTATGGACAGCATTTGGGTTTATCTCCATTTATACCAGCAGAGAGTTGAATCTGGCCTGCAGTCAAACCAGTAGGTCCACAGGACCTTATTGACACTGGTTTTAACCCCTATTTTTTAAGGAAAACAGAGGCAGTTGCCTTAATCTGAAGTTCACAATATTTGTAATAATCCAGCTACCCAAAACCACCACACCCCCCCCCAAGTAAAACTCCATTAGAAAAGCCACAATCAAGAGTCTTTTCCTGGTGCCTTGCTGCCCTCTGAGAAGGACTAGCCCCAGTTTCTTCAGGAGAGGGCACAGAGGCTCCAGTGCATGTATACCTCACAAGAAGGAATGGCTGAGGGTTGGACTTGGGCTGGGGACATTCAATCCCTCCTCTCACACCAGCAGCCTGGTTGAACTCGAGCATCGCTTCCATTCCCCATCTGTCAAACAGGTTTATCGCCCTGCTCAGGCACTACAGGGATGGGAACCAAGCAAAAGCCTGTAGCAAGATGAAGGCTCTCTGATCTTGCAGCTCCTGACATCTGTGCCTACGCTGGTAACAAAAAGGCCACTGGTGTAGGTGGCTTTTTGATGTGGAAACTGCAATGAGACCTGAAACAAACTGAGACCACCTGCTTGTTTGCCTTAACAAAGGAATTGAACAGAGAGCAGAGCCTTTTTATTTCTAACAGGTTTGATTTGGGAACTGGAATCCTGGTTCTCTGGGGCGTGAGGATTATCTCTTCACATTAATATTCATGCTGCTCCCCAAAAATACATTCCCTTGCGTTTTGCTTGTCTCCTTTCTCCCCTTTCCCCCTCAATTCCCTATTTCTCTTCCTCTTCTCCTGCTTGTCTTTTCTTCCTTCCTTCAGTTCTCAGAGGTTTTTCAAAGCAAGGCTAACCATTACAGTCACAGCCTTCTTTCACACAGAGTGACTTCTGCTCTGTGCTCACATTTTAACCCAAATGTTGTTTTCCCATCCCACCTCTAGATGGTTGAAATAAGCAGAACGCCTGAACGCACTGAGGAGCACGTTTCTAATGGGTAAGGAAGGGAGATAAAGGAAAATCAATAGCCCCGAGACTCACAGGAGTACTGGGAGAGGGTACTACTCCTTTCCAGCCCTGCAGGTACCAAGCTGCCTGTTGCCTAATCTGGCAACTGGTCTTCTTATACTGATGTGATGGTGCCTATACTCACACTGTAATCAACATCCACCTCCTGGCTACATTTTAGATTGAGTTAGGGCGTGAATTTCCTTCTCACTTTACAATCAACATGAGCAAATGCTTTGTTTATCAAAGCAATCTGAGCGATGCCTAATGGAAAGCACTGGATCTATCCAGAACAATTAGAGCCATGGAATAGGCACCTTACAATAACGGGAAATCTATTCTGCTAAAAGCTTCCTTTAGGATCATTATCTAGAGACCTGCTAACCCTGTAATTGTTCCCTCAGCACAAGCATCCTCTTCAGAGAAAAATAAAGACCATAGTGGTTTGCTTCTGAGTACGAACAGCCTGGCTGGCTGGTGCTCTGATGTGTGCAGCTCCCCATGTGAATGCCTTCCCTTCATGAGAAAATGTATCCTGAGAGCTTTGCAACAGGATTTCCTTACTAGTGCACAACCTTCTTGTTTAAAAACATTGGAGGAAAGAGTACCTCTGTGTCCAATAGCCTCCTTGATTTATTTTAACTAACAGAAGAGTTTTATCTAAATCAACCCCCAAATGTACGTTACCAGAGAGTTAAACTGATGTCTGTGTAATTGTCTATGTATTGTGGCCTTTCAGTTCTTAAAAAGGGCCTATAAGAAAGATGGGGAGAGACTTTTTAGCAGGGCCTGTTGTGATAGGATGAGGATGATGGGTTTAAGCTAAATGAGGGAGATTCAGGCTGGATGTAAGGAAGAAATTCTTTATACTGAGGGTGGTAAAACACTGGCACAGGTTGTCCAGAGAGGTGGTGGATGCCTCATCCCTGGAGACGTTCCAGGCCAGGCTGGATGTGGTTCTGAGCAACCTGGTCTAGTTGAAGATGTCCCTGCTCATTGCAGGGGGATTGGACTGGGTGAGCTTTGAAGATCCCTTCCAACCCAAACTGTTCTGTGAGTCTGTGATCCTATGATTTATAGATGACCCTGAAGATAATATAGTTCCAAGCCCTCTGCCATGGGCAGGGACCAATCACTGGTATACATTTGTGAAAAGTTGCTTGCTTTCTTCTCAACGTTATTTACTGATTTTATACATGGACAGGACATATCTCTGGTATTTCAAGTGTGTTTTTCCTATCAAATGACTCCCTTAGAAAGACTATTATAATGTTTATAACCTCTTTTTATTCTTGATACTTGGAGAATAATTTATGTCAACACATTTTATCCTCAAACTTCCTCCCAAAATTGTTGCTGTGGCTCTTGTCACGTGCATGGTAGCTCAGCCTAGGAGCAGGCATGGCTTGGTATTAGCAGGGTTGGAATTGAGCCCTAGCTTTGTCTCCAGCTGGTTGGAGGCTCTGCCTTGGGCTCAGCCTATCTAAGTTACCATGGAGGTCACTCTTGGCCTGTGCCAGCCACCACATGGGCCATTAAAACAATTGATACCTGAATATTATCACAGAAACCTCTTTTAGTTTATCTACTTAAACAAGCATCAAACCTTTCTCAACAGAGCTTTGGCACCTACAAGAAGTGCAAAAATAATAATAATAAGACAAAAATGCAAATAAATGGACAAATAACAGCAGGACAGTCAAGCTTGCAAAGGAGATGATGCTTTGCAAGGCTGTCCTGCTTATCTCCCACGATTAATCCCAGGAGGCACCTCAGTTCAACTGGATACCCTCGGAAAGGCCGTGAGTAATGAGTAACAGTCGGAGGAGGTGGAATCAGAGGAGAAATGCTTTATCAAGCGGATATTTGAGTGTATTAGCAATAGAAGGGAAAACAAAGGCTGGGCAGGTGAGTAATATCTGTGGCAAAGCAAAAATCTGCAGAGAATGAAAGATACAGATGAAGCCAGGAGAGAGCCCTGTGCTGGTGGGGAATGAGAGGCTGAAGCCAGGGCCAAAGCTCAGCAACCTGGAGCCCTTGTTTAAATCCTGGCTGGAACACAAAGTGCCTGCATGCCCTTGAGCTGGTCATTCTGGGCAGTAGATTGCACTAACCATGGCAACCCACGAATCGGAGCTAAAATCATCACTCTTCACATGTCTGCCTGCCAGTGCAGCACCTCCTGATGTACTGCTCCTCTGCCAGAGCCTGTTCCAACTGCCCTCAAGCCTACACCTGTAAATCAATGAAATTAAAACAATTTCATAGATCTCCTGGCTCTTTCACACTAGCAAAGCCTCCCACCACATCAGTAATACCCAGTGTTCACAACAGAGCGATGTGTGGTATGCTTTTCCAGAGAAAATCCCCCAGGAAAGAGGTTTTCAGCATGCAGAGGGAGGCCTTTCCCCATCCATAGTACATTTCATGCCAAAATAGGGTTTTGAAAGTATAGTTTTGGGATTATATTATATTGGTTATATTATTATGGCTGGCGGTGTTCAAGGCCGGGTTGGATGGGGCTTGGAGCAACCTGGCCTAGTGGAAGGTGTCCCTGCCTGTGGTAGGGGGTTGCAACTGGATGAGATTTAAGATCCCTTCCAACCCAAACCATTCCATGATTCTATGATTATTGTATTATATTGGGGTGTTTTGGGCTTTTTTTAAAGCATCTTAATGATTTTAAGATCAGTAAGCATCTAACTGATTTATCATCACCCTTGAAATTCTCATCATGGTTGATGGTAATAATTATGCTTCAGCTTTTAGGAAACCCTAACCTTTAGGTTTCAAGGCAGTGTTGCTGCTATGACATTCCCAGGAGCTTTAGGCCACGATGAGAAGGGATTTTACTGAGGACTGGTGCAACACTAAAAAGCTACTGCCTCTGAAAGCCAGCAGAGATCTTAGGAAGGTAGGTACACTTCTCCTTCTGATAAAGGCTGCAGAAATACTGATTTTCCAAGCAAAGCAACCATCTGCTAAAAGGAGTCGGGATCCGTCTGCTGCTGAAGTCAAAAGAAAAGCTCACATTAAAGCAGGTCTTGTGGTCTGGCCATATTGCATCAGGAAAGTCATTTTTATTTCTCATTACTGCTGTGGACTGGCTAAAGAAGCTCGTAAATGCCTATCAGCAGGACAAAAAGGATGCTGTTTATCTGCTGGGAATGCATTACAGAAAGGAAGATGCCAGAATTTGGAGGGAATAATGTCTTTTATACAGCAGTCTGACACAGAGGCCTGTGTGCATCACTGCACTTGAAGAACTGGAAAAACATGTACAAATAAACAAACCCTAAGCCAATATCCATTTGAATTTTAAATACGTTCACTCTGGATGTGCTGTCACACCTTTTGTGTTCATTTGCTTGCAGGTATTGGGGAAATCCATGGTTTCCATGTTCAAATAAACCTGGAAGAGTCTTTTCAAAGTTTGTATGCCTAACTACTTAAAAAATAAGCATTTCCTTCATGTTTCTGTGTGTTTGCACTGGAAGTGACTGCAGATTTATTTAGTCAGTGAATAAAAATGACATCACTTGATTTACTTGAGCAGCCACTAGAAAACTATGTGCATATTAAGGAATGTGAGTGATGATTACTTAAAATTAACATTCAATCTACAGAGGAGTAGGATCATTAAGATGCAAGATGTATCAAATAAACTTAACTAAGGAATGAATCCAAAAGAAAAGTGTGATCCTCTGGCAGTTATTGTATAAATGGGAGAAAAGACTGCATTAATTGTATAAATTATTCATCCTATTATTTGCTCAGTTGTGGTGAGTAGCAATAATAACTTTCCATCTCAGGGAGGGAAGAATGATGACAAAGAAATTTTGCTTATTATCCTTACAATGGCAAAATAAATAAAACTGGGGAATAAAGGGAAAAGTCTAGGAGCATTTTTAAGTTTTTTTGGGAGATCATGTTGTTCATTGGTGAGCCTGCCTCATGGACAAAGGTTTTGAAAAGTTGACTGATGAAAACCATAGAATCCCAGACTGGTTTGGGTTGGAAGGGACCTTAAAGCTCATCCACTTCCAACCCCCTGCCACAGGCACGGACGCCTCACACTAGACCAGTGTCGTGGTTTGAGCCCAGCCGGTAACTCAGAACCACACAGCCACTCGCTCACTCCCCCCCTTCCTCCCCCCGCTCCCGGAGGGATGGGGAGGAGAATCGGAAGAATGTAACTCCCACGGGTTGAGATAAGAGCAGTCCCGCAACTAAGGTAGAATACAAAACCACTACTGCTACCACCAATAATAATAATGATTAGTGAAATAACAAGGGGAGAGCATACAATTGCTCACCACCCGCCGACCGATACCCAGCCTGACCCGAGCAGTGATCTGGGCCTTCCGGGTAACTCCCCCCGGTTTATATACTGGGCATGACGTGCTCTGGTATGGAATACCCCTTTGGCTAGTTTGGGTCAGGTGTCCCGTCTCTGCTTCCTCCCGGCTTCCCCTCCTCCCCGGCAAAGCATGAGACTGAGAAAGTCCTTGGTTGGAATAAACATTACTTAGCAACAACTAAAAACATCGGTGTTATCAGCGTTGTTCCCAGGCTGAAAGTTAAAAAACACAGCACTGCACCAGCTACTAAGCAGGAGAAAAATGACTGCTATAGCTGAACCCAGGACAACCAGGTTGCTCCAAGCCCCTGTGTCCAACCCGGCCTTGGACACTGCCAGGGATGGGGCAGCCACAGCTTCTCTGGGCACCCTGTGCCAGCACCTCAGCACCCTCAAAGGGAAGAACGCCTTTCTTATATCTAACCTGAACTTCCCCTGTTTCAGTTTGAACCCATCACCCCTTGTCCTGTCACTACAGTCCCTGATGAAGAGTCCCTCTGCAGCATCCTTGTAGCCCCCTTCAGATACTGGAAGCTGTTCTAAGGTCTTACCTTAACTTAGGACAGTGCTGCCCCATCTCCTCCCTTGTTCTCTTTCTCACATCACCTCTAGAGCTTGTTGCTATAAGTTTGTTGGCTTGGCAAACTGGGGCACCTGAAAACTACATGGCACGAGCAACAGAAGCCAAGGAGCTTTCAGACTGCTGGAAATCTCTGAAAGCCCCAGATAGACACAGCACCCCCACACTAGTTCTAGTTCTTGCTCCAAAGCATGTGAATGGAAGAGCTTCTGAGGGAAAAAAATCCTCACCACATTTTTTTAAGGTGATAAAGTGGTGAGTTTATTGAATCAGGTAAATCAATGTACTCAAAGAATTCAGGTTGAAGTAAATTGCTAGTACGAAAAATTTCAGCATCAAGAGTATGATAACAAACAATTAAAAGCAATTTCACAGAGGGAAGCATCAGACAATCTTAACCAGAGGTGACTTTCCCAATCTATAATGAGTGAATATCATGTATCCCATTAAATGCCACTTAGGATATTATGGGTACCTCCTGTGGTACAGAGCTGTTCCCTTGAATGATGGTGATGATGGTGATGATTTCCTTGCTGTACAGTTATATTTTCAGACATTCAGTTTGGACTTTTATTAAAGAAACACTATTCCTCCGTGCCATAAATATGCCCTTGGCATTGAGCATTAATTTATGCTATCTGTATAAGACTTTGACTTCTGCAAAGGAACATATATCCCAGTGAACTGTTGAGAACTAATAATTTCTTCTACTTGGAGCTGTTGTTTAGTGAGAAATGAGGAACTGGTTTTCCATTTAGCATAGTCTCCCTCCAAAATGAACTAGCCATTGCTTTATGTAACTTACTACTGCTGAAAAAACCCGAGGGGCACTCAGCCTCCATGCAATGAATGTGGCATTGAGCAGAGCAATCAGTCTGAATCACCCCAACAGTCTCTGTGCCCCTCCAGGAAAGCTGCTGGCCTCACCGATTGCCTGGGGACAGTGGATAAGGATTCACTGCATGATCAGAAGGTACAAAAGGATGCTCTAAGCCGTGACATCTTGTGTAGCTCACAGAAGAAGCCATCTGACAGCACAGAGACCTTCAGTAATATTTCAGGAGGCAATTACCATCTGTGTACCGAATGCTTCCAAGTGGCTAAGCTGTAGGAACACTCACTAGGATTTCCAGCTGGGTTTGCTTCCTAGCTCAAAACTAAGGAGTTTTTACTCCCTGTCAGTCAGGAGGGGACAGCAAAGGTGTCTCACTTCCTTGCTTGTCCCCACCAGAAGTCTCTCCTGAATGGATGTGAACATACCTGGCTACCTCATTGTTCTCCCTGGGGACTCAAGGATGTCACACCTCCTTATGCTGCTCTTAGTACACAGCCTGGTACAGATGCAGTGTCCTAGAGAGTATGTTCTCGCTCCTCCTGTTTTATCTACAGCTTTGCCTTGCACCTGAGTTTTGGTCTTTAAAGTACAAGCTTGGGGATTCGTGAATGTATCACCTCTGTGGCAGAAGGGCAGCAGTATGTATTATGAAGTTATCCAAAAGAGCAGCGAATGATCTATGGACACAAAAATAGAGCTAAAGCTTGCCCCAGGACTGTATGTTCTCAGTATTAACAGGTTCTACAGAAAGTTTCTGCTGATCTGTGCCCTTTCAGCATCCAGGATATCTGTCTTCTGGGAGGAGCTCAGCTCTTCCGAAACCCAGCTCCACTCCCCAGAGGGTAAAGCAGCCTCTTCTCCAGCTGCTTTTGAAAACAAGAGACATACTGAAGTCAACAGCTTCAACCAACAGTACAATTTCTCACACTTACACAATCTCTATTGCCACAGCATCAGAGAACCACCCCTGGCCCCCCAGTTTTCAATGTCTTTAGCCACTGATGAAAAAGGTGTTGCTATTTTTCCTTGTTAAGCATTTGGCAACTGACGCACAGAAAGGCTAAGACTACATCTGCACAACGCAATGCAGCTCTCAACCAGCAGGATCTAAGATCTAAGGATCTAAAGACGGTGACACAAAACCCAGTACAGCCCAGTAAGTTCTCCACCTAGTTAATTCACCCCATCAGGGAGCTTGGGGAAGCAGGGCTATAGAGGGGCATGATGAGGATGGGTGGGAAGTGATGGGCAGATGTCTAATTACTGCCAAGGGTAAGGACTGACTGCTCTGCCCCCATTCCTGAGCAAGCTGTTAAATATCCTGCTTTGTTCCTACAAACCCAAGTTAGGATGCCAGACCTACATGCCACAGATTCCTAGAGAACCAAATTCAAATCGAGATGACAGCTTCTTAGCTTAGTACCCTGAAACCTGCACAAATCATCACAGCAGCATTAGGAGCCACTTGAAAAATCACAGTGTAAATGCTACATCATCAGAGCATCATGTCCAGCTCTCCAAGGCTTTGGTGGCAGCTGGATCTAACTGCACACTTTTCAGTTGAAACCAAACATTAACACTTCACGTTATCCTGTTGGGCAGAATCTCACTTTTTGGATACATTCTACATAACTTAAAATAGCTTCAGCAAATGCTCATTTCTTCCTCATTCAACATTCCAGGAAAGTCTTAGCAGTTTTACATGTGGAATAAGAACTTTAGCTTCAGTTTTCCTGGACCATCTGCTGTAGCTGCACCTACAACATCCACAAAGTCTCGTTAAAGCCCACGATGGTCTTTAATCACTGACTAGGTCCTTTTTTTCCCTTGTCCACCTTAGATAACAAATATTTTGCCAGAGTGGGATGGGTATGAGTCACAACAGAAAATCCCTGCTTGGGAGCTTTATAAATCCATGATGAAAAGACTGCCAGTGCCAGGCACATTTGGCGTCTGAGTGAATTGGCTCATTTCAGTACCTAACACAACCCATTTAAAGGCAGAATATTATGCAGAAGGCACCTGATTCACTTTCCTAATGATGCTGTAGTGCAGCTCAAGGAGGAAACCTCACTGTCTCAAGCTCTTTCCAACTTCACTATGTTTGCATCAGAACAGCTAACAGTGCAGGCACTTCACTAATACCTCCCTTACAGAAAGGACCCATTACATACGTGTCAGCATGACAGCCATGGGGAAGTGCTGGTCTTATGTGACTCATGCTGTCTCTGCTAAGCATCCTTATAGGCATTTGTGTTATTTGGTAGTGGTGTCCTATTCTACAAGTTGTTTACCACACATACTATTTATATCTTTTATCAGAGCTTGAACATCTGTACCAGAGATGTCTGTATAAAGTGACAAAGGATATGTGTGCAATAAATAACCAATTCTCACCCGCTCAGGAATGTTCCTGCTGTTAAGCTGGTTTGTTATGATTTCACTTAGCGACAGATAAAGATGATGGAACATGACTTCTCCCTGACAAAAACTTGGGTTTCTTCCCAGAGGCTCAGAAGTGCCTGAGCCTCAAGACTTTCCCTGCTGTCTCCTCTGCCTGTCTGTGTGATATATGCTGAGCATTCCCTTCCTATGCAAGCAGGTTACTCCTTTCAGGCCACAATGTCTCACATGGTAATGCTTTATGCTGAACCACCCCTCACCACCATTTGAGAGCAGATGGATACAAACCAGCCACTTTGGCTTGGGGATAACATTTTTTCTTCCCCTGCATTTTGCATAGCAGCGCCTCCTGAAGTACTGCTTCTATTTCTTTTCTTGGGTAAACTCCCTTTAAAATGCAAGCAAGAAGAAAACAATAACTTTATACCAAAGACAAACAAAATGTACTGGGAGCAGCAATTTCTTCCCCATGCGACTGTAACAGCACCGCATTCTTTACACCCAGTTTCCCAGGAAAACTCCAAGATAACTGTTTCTGGAAGCAAATCCCGCTCTTCACCTTTAGGTGAATGAGTAACCTGGACATAATGAGCAGTGGCCAGGGGCAGGGTTCCCAAGCTGTTACCCACTGCCTCCTTTGCTCAGGGTGCAGCTTTCCACATCCCCTCTCTGCTTTGCTGCTCCATCCAGCCGGGCCCGTGAAGGCTCAGGCAAAGGGCAAAAGACTGCAGGGTAAGACCTTGCACATGTAACTTGCTCAAAGCCCTGCTAAATCTCACTCATATTCTGTCACTAACCAGGATTTGTATTCAAGGGCTGTAAGTAGCCCCTGTGCTTCCTAGAATCCATCTAACCACCATGAAGCACTTGGAAAGAATTAAGCTTTTGACCAAAATGATGTGCTGCACGACCTCAGTCTATGGAAGATTGATTTGTGGACTCCAGAATATTCCATGGATTGTTGTTATAGCTGGGCCTGTTTCTTTCCTCTTGTATGATGATCAATAATGTATATATTATGGCAGGTCATGAAGAGCTGTAACGATTAGTTAGCACCATATGTATCCTTGCTGAACAGTGCAGTAAGTAGTTCCCAAATAAATCAAATGGTTGTTTTTCAGCACAGATACACTTCGAGTCAGGAAACTCTTATTTCAATGACAGCCTTAAGCAAGTGCCTAACTTGAAAGCAGCAGGATTTTAATACATGCAAATAATTCCATTTTAATGTAGAAAATTCTATTCCATCCTACAGAGACGGACTTAATCCTGTGTCCAGAGGGTTTAGTGGACTAGAGCCGGTGTCAGTACGACACTGACCATGCTGATTACAAAATCATCTAAGTATATACCTACAGTTATCAGAAGGGGCCTGACTTTATTGCACCTTGACATTTATGTTTGCTCTCTTCCCCTGCTCCTCCTGAGTCACTTCCTTTCCCCAAGAAGTGGGGAAGGTTGCTAGGGCAGACTTATCCTGTGAAATCACTTGAGTAGAAGAATTTCCTTAATAGAAGAATTGCTTTAAGAAGTTATCAAAGGAATGGAAATGTGCTCATATGGCTCACACTTTCATAATACAACATGTGGGGCTGAGTGCCTGGCAGGCAATAAAAATCCCTTCTCCTTCCATATTTGTTGAGATAGTCATGAGACTCCAACTCCTCCTTCTCCTCCACACAGTGGCCACAAACAGCAGAGACGTGTCTCATCCCATGAATGCCATGTGCCATATTACTATAGCTGGATATTCCTGCTAGGATTGAAGCAGAGGTAATAGTAAGTTTGGTTCCCTTGAACTGAGATAAGGGAGTGTAGAAAGTTCTTTGGTCTTTCTTTAATATTAACCTGGTCGGTCTTAATTAGTCTGCTGGTATGACGCAACTACTGTACAAGGGAAATAGATAACTTTCCTAAAGCATGGTAAGTGAAACCAGCTTCAACAATAGATAGGCTATTACGCATTTCCAGGCCTGCCTCAGGAGGCAGCACACTCACTGTATTCCAGTAATAAGCTTCAGACAGTGAAAAAAAAACACATACCCATGGAATTTGCTAAGGCTGACAAATGCCTTATTTCCCATGCTTTTGCAAGACTGTGCTTACCATTCTCCTCACCCAGCTCACACTGAGCTGAGCTTCCATCCAGCAAGGGGAAGCAGATGTTGTAAATCATAAGGAGTCTAGAGCATCTCCCATATGAAGACAGGCTGAGAACATTGGGGCTGTTCAGCCTGGAGAAGAGAAGCTGCGTGGAGACCTCAGAGCAGCTTCCAGTGTCTGAAGGGGGCTACAAGGATGCTGGAGAGGGACTCTTCATCAGGGGCTGTAGTGATATGACAAGGGGTGGTGGGTTCAAACTGAAACAGGGGAAGTTCAGGTTGGATATAAGGAAGAAGTTCTTCCCTGTGAGGGTGCTGAGGCGCTGGCACAGGGTGCCCAGAGAAGCTGTGGCTGCCCCATCCCTGGCAGTGTTCAAGGCCAGGTTGGACAGGGCTTGGAGCAACCTGAGCTAGTGTGAGGTGTCCCTGCCCATGGCGGGGGGTTGGAACTGGATGATCTTTAAGGTCCTTTCCAACCCAAAGCAGTCTGGGATTCTGTGATTCTATGATTGGTATTCTCAACTGCAGCAGAACCAGAGTGCCAGTGCACACCAGTTACCCCAGTATGTCAGATCTCAATAAAGCACAGCTATGCTCACCCCTGTCTGGTGTGTACAGACACCAACAGCCCCAGGTTCTCTTGCCTCTAACAGATCCTCTTCTCCATTCCAGTCTTCTGCCACCTTTTGCTTATGGATTTGCAAGCTCTGTGGATCAAGGCTGGCTGTCAGTGTTGGCCGAGGGTGAAGCTGTCCATGTTAGATACGGTCTTTAGGCATGACCACAGTATATAAAGCAGCTGCTTGACCTGATCTTTTTAACAACAGAGGAGATGAAATACTTGGAAATTCAGCTGGAATATCCAGTGAGTGCCCTGCTTCTCCCCAGCACAGGGTACTCATCTGGTGCTCTTTGGGCAGCTGGATGAGTGTCACACAGCTGGCTGAAAGCTGCTCTGGTTTACACAGTGAGAGCAAATGCTGTCTTATACAGCAGCTGTGTTTCAAGCACCATGAACTGCATCTCGATTACTCTCTTCGAGCCTGCATCAGCTCTTGTACCACCTGCCTCATGGACATCTGCACTAAATACACACTCTGTCATTTCAGGATTAGCTGAGCTTTTTTTGCCATTGACAGCACAGGGTAGAAACAACCAACCTAAGAATTACTCTAGTGAACTTTCTCTCCTTGGGACAAAGAGCACATTTATGTGTGTTTCTCAGTATGAGGTTATTGGACATTGTCCCTAGGCTGACCATGGGGGTCTGTGCCCATACAGCTGCCTGTATGGGGTTATTCCTTTAATGATTTCATTTTAGGTGGAAAAAAAGTAGGGAACTGAATGTCTCATTGACAACTACTGGTAGGAACAACACTGACTCAGTCTTTGAGGTTTTCATTTAGCTATGCTACACACACTGAATGTGGGGGTAAAGAAGTTGGAGATTTGCTCCTCAAAAATAGGAGAAATTAACCCCAGCTCTCCCTGAGCAATGTATCAACATCACTGTGGTCAGTGAAGCTCACCACTGAACAACGATACCTAGCTCATGTAAAGTGGCTGCTAAAAGCATTTCAAGTCTTGCGTAAGAAGAATACAATAAAAACAACAAACAATGTTAACAAGGATTAAGCCTTATGATTTTCTACACCATTTCCAGCTGGACCAGGGCACTGCACATTAAGCTAATGAGAGGTAAAAGCCAAATTAGTCGGGTTTGATGGAGCTTTCATTGCACACTGACTGCAGAGGCAATTACTTCTCAATCTGTGCAAGCTTCAATCCATAGACTCACATACCATATGAAGCTGACCCAGTAAGGCTGGCCTGCAAATCTGGTGTGCCCAACTCTTGTCCTTTTCTAAGAAAATGACTGTAGAAGAGGGAGGAGGAATGTAAAATGATATCTGCTGCTCTAGCTCACCTCCAGCCTGAGTTAACAGGTCTGCTTACAAACACTTCCACATTTATCCTGCATTAGGACCAAATACTCCCCCAAGTCGAGTCTGTTTTGCCCATGATGGTAATTGCAGAGTGATCTCTTCCCACCCTTATCTCAACCCAGGAGCCTTTCATTCTCTTTTCTCTCCCCTGCCCAATTTGAGGAGTGATAGAGAAGTTTTGGCGGGCTCATGCGAAAAACAAGTCAATGCAAAATGCACTCGCTTTGTGTTGGTGTGGTTTTTTCCCCATAGAGTTATGTGTACGGACAGTCAATGTTTTTGACCTGAAGTGGTCGTTTCTGCATGCTTTCCCATGCCAAATATTTTAAGCATCTTAATCCAGCTATCTACACTGTTTACGCAACAGTAGATGTCCAAATCCACTAGGAAGGGACTCTCATGACTAGCCAGTCTGTCACTACACAGCCCTCTCAACCCTATGGAAGAGCACTCACTCTCCTGTCACACTGGGCATGTCGTACAGACTGTCTCTCTGTCCATCATCTCCAAGTCAGAGGGAACAGAACAGAGCTGTCTCACAGGAGATGTTAGCCTGGCTAATGAATGCTTACACAGCTTACAAAGGGAATTAGATGACATTGTGCTCCTTTGGAAATGCTGGCGACCAGAGGAGTGGCTGGGGAGAACCTAAGAGCAGCCAGACCTACATCAGAATGACAAACAACAGAATAAAGAATTGCAGTGGACATAAACCCACGTCCATTTTAGGAAGTCTAACACGCTGTTTCCATGTTTTGATCTGGAAAAAAAAGGAACTATAAGGTAATATAAAGCTGACATAAGTGGGAAAGTACTGAACTTCATGAAGTAAGACACAACTAACATAAACTAAAAGCTGTGAGTTGGACAAAAGCCTTCCTATTTCTCCTGTAGGAGAAAATAAAACCCCACACTCTTCCTTAGTTCCTTATGTCAATGAAATGGCATCAGAATTTATTTGAACCCCTAAGAAATCATCCTGTTCCTCCCCATATTGCTGTAAAACTCCCACCCTTTCATTTCTCTGCAGTGATATATTCATTACTTTCTTATGAACATTGGCCATATAGAATCATAGCATGGTTAGGGTTGGGAAGGACCTTAACATCATCTAAAGGTATAAAGATAGCTAAAGACTGGTTTTGTTTTGTTTTGTTTTGTTTTTTTGCTGTACATGTTTTCTTTTAATTGCACGTTCTTCAGTAAGATGAGTAAAAAGCTGCAGTGTGCAGAAGACCACTCAACAACCACTCAATCACCCAGGAGAGCTGAGTGTCCTCGTCACCACCTTAAATCAGCAAGAGCAAAGGGTCTTCAGTCTTCCTTAAAGCTTGGTTTTAAATCAGTAAAAGGTCTTGCACTTCTTGACATCATTTTGACTTTTCTCCTTCTTTGAACGTGAATATTCCTGTGTACATTTCTGTAATAGCCATGTGCTGTTGTGGGCTAGTGTAACAGTACTGGGTTTTATCAGGATATTGCCAGAGAAACAAATGCTTCAAAGCAACTCCATTGAATTACTAGAAAATGAGCTGTCTGATGTTAGAAAGGCATTTGCTCACCTGGCAAACACCTGCTCCTGACTATGTCACAATGGTTTCTGTTCAGGTTTTCATTGCAAAGTTCCCAAACATTCAACAAGCAGGATACAAAATGCTGTTCACTGGGAGGAACCTACTTCTGTGTGAAACGTGGCGCTTTCAGAGAATCCCAGACTGGTTTGGGTTGGAAAGGACCTTAAGATCATCCAGTTCCAACCCCCTGCCATGGGCAGGGACACCTCACACTAGAGCAGGTTGCTCCAAGCCCCGTCCAACCTGGCCTTGAGCACTGCCAGGGGTGGAGCAGCCACAGCTTCTCTGGGCACCCTGTGCCAGCGCCTCAGCACCCCACTTATAGAAACGTTCTTACTATATCTAATCTGAATCTCCTCTCATTTAGTTTAAACCATTAGTCCTTGTCCTACTGCTACAGAATGTACTAAAAAGCCTGTCCCCATCTTTATTATAAGCCCTTTTAAGTACTGAAAGGCCACAATAAGGTCTCCTCACCACCTATGCATGGCTAGATGAGCCTGCACATCAGCTCAGAGATGCTTTTGCAGGCAAGGTGCGCCTTACCCAACATCGGTAACAGATGGGACACTCAGCAGGGTGCGAGGGGACCTCGCTGCCCAAAACTTCAACCCCCTTTTGTTGGGAGTTAATAACATTGGAAATGGGCAGGGGAAAACGTTAGACTGAGGTGTAAAGCAGAAACAACACTCCGCAGCAGCGACAGCAGCTCTCCCATTGACTGCTGCCCGCACCCCGCCAAGCCGGGTCCATCCTCCCGCCGGGGCGGAGGCAGCGGCCGGGACGGGACGGGACGGGACGGGACGGGACGGGACGGGACGGGACGAGCCGGAAGCGGGAGCCGAGCCGAGCCGAGCCGAGCCAAGCGCCGCCGCCCGGGAGGAAGAGGAGGGGCTTCACCTGCCCGTCCCGCCCCGCGCCAGGTGCGAGGTGGAGCAGGAAGCGGCGGCGGCGCCCGAGGGACCCGCGCCCGCCTCGGCGCCGGGCCCATGCGGGGAGATGGCGGCGGGCCGGGCGCTGGCCGCGCTCCTGGCCGCGCTGCTCGCCGCCTCGGCGCAGCTCCTGCAGCGGGAAGGTAGGCATGGGGCGGCGGGGGCACCCCTCACCCCCGCGAGCCCGGCGGGGCTGCCCGGGCAGGGGGGGGCTAAGGGAGGGGAAGCGGGACAGTCGGCTCCGTGATGCTCACATGTAGCCCCCGGTGGGAGCGGGTCGTGTCTCTCCGGTGCAGGCGGGCGGGGTGGCCCCGGACACCCCGTGTCCTGCCCGCGGTGGAAGTTGACGGTCCCGGTTCCAGGAAGCGTCGGGCCGGGCGCTCCGGCATCCCCCAAACATCGTCGGTATAGGGACACCCGGTCCCAGCACCTTTCGTTTGGGCATTCCGGCCACTTTGGCCTTGAGATAAACTCTAACAGGACGAGTGGTTTGATGTCTACATTCTCTCGTGGTGGAGGATTAATTATGGAAGTAAACTTCACAAAGTCCTTTTCCCTGGATGCTTTAATTCTCTGTAAGGAACGGGAGCTTGCAGGATCATGCTCTGTGCTGAACCATGCAGTCACATAAGCTGTTAAGCGAATAGAATACTGTTCTTTCTATAGTACTTACATAGAGCAATGGATGATTTGTACGTGCAGGGACACAGAATGGCTTGTCTGCCCAGCTGGGTCACGTAGTTCAATGGGAGGCTGCTGCTCACTACCAGCTCCATGTTTCTTGAAGTTCCGGGATGCTTGATGCAATCCCATGTATGTAACCTATGAATAATTTCCTTAAATCCTGTCTGCGACCCCAAAAGAATTCCAGTTATGAACACAGAGACAGTGCGTGGGGTTTGCCTTGATTTCCGAAGTGGCTTGATTGCAAAAAAAAGGGCTCATCCTCAAATCTAAACAGTTTGGTTTAGAATATTAGAATCACAGAATGGTTTGGGTTGGAAAAGACCTTAAGATCATCCAGTTCCAGCCCCCTGCCATGGGCAGGGACACCTCACACTAGACCATGTCACCCAAGGGTCTGTAGCTATTAGTTCTGTTAAGCTCTCTTGAAGTATGAGTTCTTCTATCCAAATAACTACCAAGTCATTAGCAGTGACTATGAATAACCTGATGTGAAACTCGTGCCTTTTTAGCGCTGCTGTTACCTTTAACTGCACCGTTTATGCTGAAGTATGGCTCACAGCCATTGTTATTGTAAATAATACAGCCTAAACGTTGACTGTAAAATTAGACAGTGATGAGGTTTAAGTTTAAGGCTGTGTAGTCTTATTTGCTTTTAATGTATTGCCTGTGAGTAGAGTGAACGGCAGTTATTTGCTTCTCTAAGCCACTTCAAAGGAAGAAGAAAGACTATTATGCTGTAGTTAATTGTGTGTTGCTTTCAAAGAAAACAAACCCTAGATGGGTCAGCGCTAGAAGGAGAGGAGCTATGCTTTCCAAAGGTCTTGTGGTGTTGAAGCAGCAAGTGAAAAAACCATCAGCTGCATAATTTTTCATACATAGAATCATAGAATCAACTGGTTTAGAAAAGACCTTTAAGCTCATCCAGTCCAACCGTTTCCCAGCACTGCCAAGGCCACCACTAACCCATGGCACTGAGGGCCTCGGCTACACGGGGTGTGAACACTTGCAGGGACGGTGACTCCAGCACTGCCCTGGGCAGCCTGTTCCAATGCCTGAGCACCCTCTGGGGAAGGAATTGTTCCTCATCTCCAGTCTAAACCTCCCCTGGTGCAGCTTGAGGCCATTTCCTCTTGTGCTGTCACTTGTTCCTTGGGAACTTGTTACTTATGAGCCCATGCCTTTGATTTTTGCTTATTGTTATCATCTGCTCCTATTTCTTTTTCCCCCTCTCTCTTGTTTAAAACATCCAAACAAATTATACGTTCATGTTGGTGTAAAAAATAAAAGTTTATACCTGCTTTATGCAAGGTTGAGCCCGCACCATTGGTTTGGTTGGGTGCAGTGCTGAGCGGGGTGCCAGCTGCGTGGTGGTGGTGGGTGCAGGTTGTGTCCTTTGAGAGCTGAGCAAGTCTCCTTTGCGTGTGATTGTAATAGCTCTTGATGGGAAGGTGCAGGAAATGGAAGAAAAATGGTGAGTCTGACAAAAAACTTACGTTAGTCTATCCTTATTGTGCAAATCATCCCAACAAATGAGATGTCTGTGGTCTGGGGCTTTCTCAGCTTAATCTAGAGGAAGCAGGGAGCTCCCCAACTACTGACCTTGCCCTGAGGCAAACCATGAAGTTGGTCTGTAAAGCAAAGTTAGTAACAGTGGAGTTGCACAAAGTGCCACTGGTGGACCCAGTGGTTTGCTGTCACTGATGGTGGTCCCTCCTTCAGTCCGTTCCTTTCCAGCTGCATGCTTCTGCTCACTGCACAAGCACATCTCCTGCACAAGCACCACTACTCCTGTGTGCTGGGTCCTCTATCATCCTATCAAACTCAGTGCCTTTCCTCCTTTTCGTGGACTCCTAGCCCCACAAAAAAAAGATGGCTCAATCTCGGCTGGTTTAGTGACATGAGTTGGTAGGCTGAAGGTTGTGATGGTGTTAGTGGGACCGGGGAGTGTTTGCTGGCAGATCTCATGTGCCTGGCGTGTGCTTCCTCTCAGTGGGAGTTGCTTTTGTTATTGCACAACCAAAACTGTCGTTGGAACACTTCCCTGGGCAAAGGTTTGTCCTGAAAACCCAAGGTAGTAGTTTTTAAGGAGTTTCCTTTGCCTGGTGCTGATGTTGGTGCTGGCTCTGCTGTTGCTGCCATTTGACTGCAGGTTGAAGCCATCCGCCTGTCAGTGAGGCCAGGTTTAGGTGTGCAGAACCACACACAAGGTGGGTATAAGTCACAGATGCCTCTTCTTGGGGTCTGGTGATGCTCTGGTGAGACAGGTACAAATCTTGATGATCCTATCTTTAAAGCTGTCTCTTGTCATCTTCACGAAGTAATTTCTTCTCTCACTGTCTCCCTCCACCTTTTCCCAGCAGGTACAGTATTATGGTGGTGTTCTTTGTCCTGTAGGGATGTGTGGGTCAAGCATGGCTGGTCACACTGTCTTCAGAGGGTTTACTTCAGATGCAACTGTATGCATAACTTATCAAATGAAACCCTGGTTAATTTATAGGTGGAAAACTACAGAAGTATTTGGTGTGATAGCTGTGCATGGATGTGTGAATGAAGTATTGCATATCTGACCTTTGAAAATATGTTTCCCAACTAAATCATGTTTTGTTGAAGCACTGATAATTAAGTTATTCAGATTTTTATGATGTCTATGCAACATAAATACTTCAGATTTAAAATATCCTTATGTGATAAAATCTGCATGTGTTTTTTGGGGGTTTGTCTTTAAAATGTCATTGTTATAATAAATGAATCTGCAGATAATGCTACGTTCCTTCTTGCTTTACCCTCCAGTTAACCTTTTCTTGGCAACTGACTGATTTGAGTCAGTGTCCACACATAAAGATGCTTCTTTTAATAAAATAAAAAACCCTAAGCTGTTAGCAGGGTCTTTCTGCTGTTCTGACAGAATATAAATAACCGTCTTGTTTGTGCTCCTCTGACAGTCGGTGGAAGCTCGATTATTTCCATTTTGGATTGCCGTTTGCTCACTCGATGGAGACGTCTCCTTTTAAGACCACAACTAATGTGCATGAGTATTTTATTGTACTTTTTTTTTTTTTTGCTTGCCTCATGCCATTATCAGTCTGGAGTGCCCAGTTTTTACTCTCTAGAAAATACTGTGTTTATAGTAAATGACTTACTCTGTCTCAGTTCCGGTGCTACTACCTTACATTTTCCACCATAAAATACACTTTTTTCCTCAATGCCAGGTTTTTGTGGGTTTGAGATGTTTGTTTGTAACAGATGAGATTTGTGCGTGTTTTTCATTTGTTGGTCTGTCTTTAATAAGTCTAAAGGATGTAGAGGTAATGTGAAGGCCACATTTTTAATAATTTTTATAATTTATAAACCTTTGCCCAACTGGGAGAAGTCTGAAGATGTTACTTTAACAAAGCACTTCCAGCAGTTTCTGAGACATCGGCTGTCTCACTGATGCTGCTCCAGTATCTCTGTCAAACCTCAGCCCTGGAGTAGATAACCCACTGCAGCAGGGGTTGATTTGTTGGAGCCAAACCATTAACCAGTTCCCATAGAGCACTTGGTGACTTTTGGTACTCTCTTAGTAGGATTCAGGCGATAGAGCCTGGTCACCATCCCTCAACTCGAAAACTTCTGTAATCTGTGGGTGATATGACTACACAGATTCCTCTTGCTCAACATCTGCTTGTGAAGGACAGGGCATGAAGGAAAGGATGTGGGTTGTGCTGTGCTTAGTAAACTGTTGGTTGCTGGCTGTTTTTTCAGAGTGAAATCTGGTGGGTTTGCTGGTGACAGAGGTGAGGGTTTGCTGCCTGTAGCTGAACCTGTCCAGTGCAGATAGCATTGATGTGATCTGGAAGACCTTCAGGCAGAGCCAGCTGAAGAATTGTGCTGTAATGTCTAGGAGATGTGAATTTTGCATGTGTTAGTACAGTCTAGCCTTGCTTCTGAGTGCTCAGGCTGCCAGTGCTGTTGGAAAACAGATTTCTGTTTTGTTTCGGTTTTTTTTAACCTATCTCCTATAATGGGGAGAAGTCTCACCTTTGCCTGTTTTGTTGGACACCCTTTAACAACCATCCACCCTCAAGCGTGCCATGGGAGAGCCTACTTCGAGCTGTGCCTGGTTTCTTGGGGAACAAGGTGAACGTAGTTACTCACTGTCAGAGCAAACTATTATGTTGAGAGGTATGATAATGACGGCATTTTGGAGTTGTTCCTGGATTTTCTGGGTCTGTGGACAAAGCTGAGAGATTAGTGTATGGGGACAGCAGGCAGAGGGGTGAAAAGGGATGATCTGGAGTTCCTCAGGAGTGAGAGACGATCTGAAGTTCCTCAGGAGTGAGAAACAAAGAGCTGTGGGCAGGATGTTTAGCATGGGAGGGACCCCTGATTGTGAAATGCGCTTTTCCACCTAGGTTAACCAGAGCCAAAACTGAAGAGCTGCTCAGACATGCTCTAAGATGATGGCTTCTCACTGGCTTACATCAAGGTAGGGATAAACTGGGCAAGCAAACACAGCTTGCAGACAGCATTCGCTGAGTTCTGCATCTCACTGCCACAGAAGCAGCAGAACTTCATATCTGTAAAATAATAATTAAGAAAAGGCAGCTCAGAGGCAACATCCTCCTTTCGGTAATTACAGCTAAGCTTGCCAAATCGCCGTGTCTGGTTTTCCCACTCTTGGTGAAAAAGCTTCTTTTAAAAATCTCTTTTACACAAGTGTGTGTCTTGATAATCTTCAAAAAAGGTTCTAAAGTACTCATTTTTTCTGAAGTTTTTTAAAATCGGAAGGTACTTTATTCCTGTCAGGCATTGCAAATTCATGAATGAACAGCTTTTGAGTGAGCATCCTTGTTGGCCTGGAGTACTGAGACACCTTCTCTGGTGAATTGTGCTGGGATGGCTTGTAACATCACTACCCCAGCAGCGTCCACCCTTCCTCCCTGATGAGGAGGAGAATGGGATGTGTGACATCTCACCTGCTCCACATCCCCATCCCTTATCCCATCAGTGAAGATTAGTGGGTTGTACTGTGGTGGCTGAGGAATGGATGTTCTCCCCCAGGTGCCCTCTCTTGAGATGTGGGTGCTAACCCTGGCATATCACTGCCATATCATATCATTGGCAGCATCTACCTCTAAGTGTTTACAAGCTTTGAAGCTTTAATTTTCCGGGTGATTCCCTGAAACAATCCTTTTGCAAAACACAGACCTCACATCCCAAGCAAGCGTGGTACTGGAAGACCAAGTCCAAGCATAAGGGCGTCACTGAGCAATGCAGAGAGTAGTTAGTTTACATTTTAAATGTAAACAGAAAACATGTTTGCTTTGTAGGGTCCAACAGGATTTCAGCAGCTTGCAGCAAGCAGGGCTGGCTGTAATTTGTGGTTGTGCTTGTGATCTCTGCTGCTCACAGCACCGTTTAGTAGGGGAAAGTATGAATGGTGTATAGGTCCCTGACTGACTTTGCTAAGGGCTAAGGCAGTTACCTGGATGGGCCTTGTAGGTGGAAGTGGTGGAGGGGATGATGCTTGGGCAATCAGGTGCTGTAGAGAAACTGTAGAGTTGGACTCAATGTGATAAATAAAAATGCAGTAAGGCAGGTACAAACAGCTTGAGGCAGCAAAGCAGGTAGATGTTTACTCATTTAAGTATTCTTTGACCTGTTGGCAAATTTAAGTCAGCTGTGCAGTGAATTGTGTTGGAGGTGGTGGGGAAATGGTTGATAAGGAGCAGGTCTCTTAGCTGAGCCATTGGGGCTGAGACACTGGGATGTGGGAGCTGGAGCCCACGATTCCCATCATGCAGGAGACTGCCTTGAGGTCCCCTCACTAGGCAAAGGGTGTTTTGGATTAATTGCTCTGAATGTGTCCTGCTAATGCTGGCGTCTCCTGTACCTAGACCATCCATTAGATCAGAGAGAGGAATTGGTGTGGCTTGAAATGGAAATCAGTTAACTTATGCCTTGGTTACTGTGTGGCTATAGAACCATAGAGCAGTTTGGGTTGGAAGGGACCTTCAAAGCTCATCCAGTCCAACCCCCTGCAATGAGCAGGGACATCTTCAGCTAGATCAGGTTGCCCAGACCCACATCCAGCCTGGCCTGGAATGTCTCCAGGGATGGGGCATCCACCACCTCTGTGGGCAACCTGTGCCAGTGTTTAACCACCCTCACTATACAGAATTTCTTCCTCACACCCAGCCTGAATCTCCCTCTTTTAGTTTAAAACCATCACCCCTCTAGCTAAGTTGAACCCCTTGCTTCCCAACACCTTGCCATGACCCTTGCAGTAGATTATGTGTGGTGGAACAACCTCAGCAGGCTACGAGCATGCATGTGGGCCAGCATCCCTGCAAAGGGTGCAGAAGGGCTGCTGAGCTTTCCAGGAGAGCCTACCAAGCTGTAGAGCAAACAGCACCGCAGTGCAATCCCGGTACCAAGGCGATGGCATGAAGCACTGTGGTGGCCAAGCCTGTTCTCTGGAGAGGTGTGTTGGTTGTATGGGTTCAGATCCCCCTCGGGCAGAACAGGGGTTTGGATCCAGGTACTTCATATCCGGAGTGAGTGTTGCCACTACTCGTCCTCTGCAGCAAACCCGTCTCCTCCAGCTCCTCTGGCTTGTGAGTGGTGCCTGAGTCAGCCTCATCCAACTGGTTTGCATTAAAAATGGCTCAAGTGGAACAAGCCCACGATTGAACCGGACTGAGCAAAACAACAGTTATTTTGGGAAAGGTAACATCTGGGATTTTCCTGTTGGTGGCTCTTGTGGGCTTTGGTTCCTCGGGCTGTCCAGTGAAGTCACATGAAACAATCCATAGATCCTTATGGATAAATTGCTGCAATAAAATGCAACCCTCTAGCTAAAACTAGTTGGACGCCATTCTAACTCCTGCTCTGTTTAGCAAGGCACTGTACATAGCTATAAAAATTGCTGTCCTGCTAAGTCCTTCCCTTGTATGTACATATGCACATGCTGTATGAGTGCCACTTGCTCTACTACTCTTCTACATTGCACCCTTCTTTTGTACAGGAAAAAATGTCTCTTTGACATTTATATATACATATTAAAAAATATCAGGAGATTAGTGTCAGGTGCAACAACAGTAGATAAATTTAGACTCAGCTCTCCGGGGTAATGCTACTTGTTTTGCGCTATGCAGTTTGTTTCTAACTCAAGTTGGAGAGCTCTGAGCCATGAAATTGATGTTAGGTTTGGAGGAAAAACATCATACAACTGAGAAAAAGCTAGCCAAGGTGTGTTTGCAGAGAGAGGTGTGTTACTCTAGTGATAAAGGGATGCTGTGGTGAGACAGCTGCCGTGAAGGCAGTCTGAAATAAGAATGAGCAGTAGTGAAATCCAGTTGCAGCAAAGAAAATGCAGCCCGAGATGAGGGCAGTTGAAGAAATAGCCATGGGAGACTGCAAAACTCCAATTGCTTAGAGGAAAAAAATTAGGGTGAGATGAGATGCCTATGCCAGCTCGTGAACCAGCTCAGGACTGGAGGCTTCACCTCTGACATCTTCTGGTCCAATGATTCCATTGTGTAGACAGAGACTAGATCCGGCTTGGCAATTCTTCCTCTTGCTGGTTTGGATATCCTGTGTGTCATCCCTGTGCAGCATTGATGAGGCATGGAAATGCCTCCTTTACAAGAAACGTGTGCAGTTACTGGTAATCCTAATAAAAAGGCAGGCAGTGGGAATCACAGACAAAGGCACATTAGTGTGAGTCACAAAGACTCACTCATGTTTATAAAAGTTCTGCAATAGCGGTGCTTTTAAAGTATGCTCTGTGTGTCTGTAGTTTGGGGGGTTTAGCCCATTTAGCCATTTACTTTTAGTGACTTTGGGATCACTGGATATACTTTCTGCATTCTTTTCTATTTTTCCTATGCAGATGGGATTTGATAGTCTAATGTAGTTTAGCACATCCCCAGCAGCTGGTTGCTGTTGACATTACAGCACTGTGCTCTTATTTCTTGGCCAAAATTACTCTCTATGTAGTTTCATCTTAGCAAGCTGTTTCTTTATGCAGTAATCTAGCTTGGTGTCTGTCCTGGTCGGGGCTTCTGACAGATAGCTTTGATGAGCTTAATTTGGTGTGTATCTGCACCCTTGTTGCCTACTGGGATGCTGATACATTGATCATTGAAGTAGTTCTGTGATTTTAGAATCCCAGACTGGGAAGGACCTTAAAGCTCATCCAGTTCCAATCCCCTGCCATGGGCAGGGACACCTCACACTAGAGCAGGTTGCTCCAAGCCCCTGTGTCCAACCTGGCCTTGAACACTGCCAGGGATGGGGCAGCCACAGCTTCTCTGGGCACCCTGTGCCAGCGCCTCAGCACCCTCCCAGGGAAGAACTTCTTCCTTATATCCAACCTGAACTTCCCCTCTTTCAGTTTGACCCCATCACCCATTGTCCTATTGCTACAGTCCCTGATGAAGAGGACTGCCTGATTGAACAGGCAGGTCCTGTTTTGGAAAGCTGAGGCATGAGGCCAGTAGTAATCAGTAATACTGAGCTGACAAGGATTTGATCTTCCTGCAGGGAAGCAAATGGCTACGTGGTTATGAAGTCGGGAGGAGGAAGGGGTAGCAAAAAACCCAGGCAGCAGAAGTAAGGTGTTTCAAGAGCTGAGGAAGATGATGCTTTGTTTTTTCCATTGTAGGGAGGCTTTGCTTCTTTCAAAACGCCATTCAAAACACGGAAAATCTCTGCTCCTTGGTTTCAGCTCAGGGCGTGTATTTGTTTTGGTCTAAAGCTAGTCACGTGCTTAAGGTTATGCTTAAACTTAATCCTCATGACTAAAAATGGTATCGGAGCCATGCGCGAGCAGTTGTGGCTGCCCCATCCCTGGCAGTGTTCAAGGCCAGGTTGGACAGAGGGGCTTGGAGCAACCTGCTCTAGTGTGAGGTGTCCCTGCCCATGGCAGGGGGTTGGAGCTGGATGAGCTTTAAGTTCCTTTCCAACCCAAACCAGTCTGTGATTTGCTTCAGAAGCACTGACTGTTATTTGTGTTTCTCTGTCCTGCCAATTTGGCCATATGGTTGTGCTATCTCGGGGATGGGACAAGGAATAGTGATAACTGTTTGACGAGAAAGCAAGGAGCAGACTTTTCAGCAATACTTACAAACTGTAGACGAGTATAGCAATTACTTTATGCAAGAAAGAAGTCTCTTTTGTGTGTAGTTATTAATTATTGGTATTAGGCTTCAGAACACTTCATGACACTAACATCAGAAAAATTACAACCATTGTGGTCAAAGGGTATTTTGTGCACTAAGTATGATAAATAAAAAGCCTGAAAGAACCCCACAAATGACAAGTGGTATGGAAAACCAAACTCTGGGCTAGGCTAGGAGCAGTTGTTTCACTTGCTCTTCAGGAAACTTCTTCCTCCCAAAGGAGGAGAGGAGCAGCCCTGGCTTCGCTTTGCTCTCTTCTTTTCACCACCCTGCAGATGTTGTCCCTGCAATTATCCCCTTGTGTGCTTAGAAGGCCATTGCACAAGGCAGGTCCTGGCCTGTATGGTCATCTTCTTCTGTTGTTTATTTTTCCTCAGGGAAACCCCATATTGGAAATCTCTGCCCAAGCATTCATAAGGCAGAAACATAGATGCTGGGTAGTGCCAGCATTGGAAAAGGAAAGAGAATTCAGTGTTAGGCTCTCAGGTCAGAGGACTTTCCTGTCACTTAAAAGCTGGAGGAAACTTACTTGGTGATCAGGTTCTCACTAATGGTATTAGAGGGTTAGTAAATTCATTGTTAACAAGTATGTATAGAAATTTGGCAAGCCTCATGGCGTGTGAGGTGTTTCATTTAAAGCCTTTGATACTAGAGACAAATACGTAAGGCAGTTTCGACGACTTGCTAAGTCTTTCAACTCCAAGATTGTATAGAAAAGCCAGAAAGGTTGGAAAAATGCTCAAGACCAACAAAACTCAACTAAACGCACGATGGGGTAACTCTCTCCTGCCCTACTCCCCCTACTGGGGAGGTTTTTGATGCCTGGTGTTTGCAAACCTGAAGCTGCAGTGTTCCCAGTGGCACACTGGGAAGGATGGTGGGGTGGCTGCGGGTCTCTGGTGTGCTCATGCAAGAGTTCTGCTGATCAAGGGTTCCTCTGTGTGCTCAGCCCTGCTGCTCACAGCTCTCACTAGGTGAAACCCCAAGTCTTTGGCCAGCATCCTTACCACCACTGTAGCTGTAGCAGCTTGGACCAGGCTGGATGTTTAGGTGCTGAAAGGGTGCGGAACAGTCAGGCAGAGCCTGGGGCACCCTGCAGATGTGTATTTCCAATCCAGCTGTTCTGTGCCTTCCTGGCAATGGGAATGGCTTCAGGGGTGCTGCACTGCTGCATTTTCTAAGGTAAATATCTTTTTATTTGGGTTAATGAACAAGAGGATTCCCAACCTGGTGTATGGGCAGACCTTGGTCATGCAGCCCTGTGTGATGTTCTGCTCAAGGAATAGACCTTTATGAGCAGAACTTGGGGTACCCTTATTTCTTGATATCTTTTTATATATATATATATATATAAAAAATATTACATATATATATATGTAATTTTTTTTTTACCATAAACACTAAAAGCACAAGTGCTGTAGACAGACTTTGACCTGGGGCTGGGGTATGGTTGACTTCAATGCAAACTTTACTTGCTTCAGCCAGGGCTGGGCTTAATCTTTGCTAAGCATCAAACTGATGCTAGTAACTTTTCTAGCCATCTTGAATGTGCAGTCAGTGCTCCTTTGTGTCTTCTATCATGTGTATATTTTTAGAAGACAGACAGAATTGGTCCATTTGTTGATAAATCACTACCCATAAAAGAAGATTATTCAACATGCAGTTGATTCTGTGGCTCCAGTATTTCCTGTGAGAGCTTCTCCTGCGTTTGGTAGTGCTTGGGGATGGGTTGAAATCTGTGAAGACTGCTGAGGATTCAATGTATTCCCCAAAAGGCAATGGTCATGTCAGGGATGGAGAGGAGGTATCCAAGCACACATGGTCCATCCCAGGCCACAGATACCTTCCACGGGGCATTGCATGGACATCTTGTACCTTTAGGGAATGAGCTATAAAAGGTGGGGAGATGGGAGAGGGCCGTAACCACATGTATAAATGTCTGTTGGGATGTGCTTTTGGTATTGCTGGGATACCTCATCTGGTCAACTGTAATTGTTGAGGTATACCCAGAGATTCACCTGTGCCATCATGTGCAATTGAAGCTGAGGCTTGCATTATCGTTTGGCTGCTGATAAACTTCCTGAACTGAGTCATGACTTCATGGGTGCCTTCAGAAATGAAGCCGGCTCTATGATGGGCATAATAGACTGAAAACCAAAATCAAGACAACAGAAATTTGAAAGGAGTAGCTGAACTACTTTATAAATGTGAAATAAATAACCTTGGTGAAGGTAAAGTGGAGCAGAACTGGTCCTACACAAATTCCGTGTATACTTCTCTGGGTGCATGAAGCGTGCTGAACTGGAAGAGGTGAGGCATTTTCTGTCAGTCGAGCACCAGAGAGTTCTGAGAACACGGATGCAACTATTCCTTCTGATAGTGTGACATCTGTGGGGGTGTGTGGAGAGGCTGGTGATACCCATATGTGCCAGTAACAAAACACCTCTATTTGTTTTTCCTTCCTAGCATCCTTTACGATCTCTCTTCGTACAGAGGACAATGTCACGGTTACGATTAAACCGAGACCCAGTGTTTCAAAAAGCTGTCAGATTCGTGTTAAAAAAGTCATCAGGTCTGAACTCAAGATAAAGCCTGGGGACAACATGACTTTTACCTTCACTTGTAGTACTCCAGAGAAGTATTTTGTCATGGAAATTGAGAAGAATATTGGTAAGATCCAGGTTTTTAATTCCCACCACCCCCCCCCCCATGGTAATTTTCTTCCAGTAAAACCACATACCTTTGTTTCCTGTTACTGTATTAAGGTATCCCCTGTAACCTTGGAAAGAAGAAACCTCTGAACACTGATAAACAACCTTACAGCTGGCAGCATTAATGTTAACTTGACTGTTTCAGGAACTGTTACATGATTGTTGCATCCGTTCCTGCTGCCTTCCCTTTTCCCGCAATTTGTAAACCCATTAAAGAATCTTTTTTTCTTCTCAAAAGCCTCTGAGCACTTCTAATGATATATTACCCACATTATTTGTTGAACAGCTTGATTGTGCCTATAGGGGCAGCAGAAGCATTGAAGACATGCACGTGTTTCCTTATATTTAATGAACATTATTGAAGTCAAGAAACTGAAAAACTGGAAGTGTTGTAACTAAAGCTTCCTTTGTGCTGAATGTCATCCCTGGTGTATGCGTGTTAATGTACTTTTTAATAGCATGAACACGTGCTATTTCTCAACGAGGTCCCAAACTTCATTGGGCATTCAGTCTTTGGTAACATCTTTTTTGTTTCTGGGGAGGTGTTCAGGGATAGTTCTCTTCACATTTTGGAGTTTTATTCATATGATTAATGCAAATAATAATATTCACAATATTTCATGATGTATTTGAAAGATGCACTTGTGGTATTTCTTCTTTTAACTTAGCACCTAGACATAGGTTGAAGTGTACTTATTTTTAGTGTCCAGCTTGAAATACCAATAATTTGGATTTTTCAGAGACAAGTTTTCTAAGTTCTCCCCAGAATCCTGCAGTGGCCATTGTCATTCATCACCTCTGCAAAATCTGAGGCCCAGGTTGTTCATCAGGGCACCAAGGAAATGAAGATACAGCTCATAGCAAGCAGTGGAAAATTTAAAGATGAATGATTTGCCAGGGAGAGATGGGATAAAATTGTTTCTCTAGATCCATGATTTCCAGCTCTCCTGACATTGTGTTTTTCTCTTTTGCCCATTCGGCACTCTACCCTGTTCACTAAATACCTTCTAAATTCTTCAGCAAACAAGGCAGGAGTACTAGAGACAATGAATCCCTTCGATTAGTCAGCCTGAGTAAAGCAGGTTTATCCTGTCTACTCTAGGACTCCTATTTAGAGACAGCATGTGACCGTAGAATCACAGAATATAGGAGTGTCTTTTAGTGCGTGTCAAAGAGAAGAGCAACCTAAACTTACAAAAATAGCAATGAAAGGGAAACTAAAATTCCTATTTACTTGAATGCTTTCCAGCATGTATCATGGCTGTTCTCTCTCTGCATTTAGACTGTGTGTCAGGCCCGTGTCCCTTTGGAGATGTTCACCTTTACCCACCGGGACTACCTCGGCTTAACAGGACTTTCATCTGGGATGTGAAGGCGAGCACAAAGGCTGGACTTGAACTGAAATTTACCCCGTGGCTGAAGCAGATTGAGCCAGGAGAGACGTGTCCGGATTTCCACAGCTACAACATCAACAGCTGTATCGATAAGGCCACGGTCAACATTGGCACCTTCTGCAGGAATGGCTCCGTGTCTCGCGTCAAGCTGCTGGGAGGAGTTATCATGTCTCTGCACCTCCCATGGGACTCACCTCTCACCACCTCGGGCTTCAACATAGCTAACAGGGCATCCATAAAACGTAAGTAATGTTTCCTCACTGTGCACATTGCAGCACAATTCTTTAAACTTTTCTTCTCAGGTAACTTTTTGGTGCCGCTATCTATAACTCCCACTTCATCTTTTTCTGAAAGCTGTTGTTGTATGGGTTTTAGTTCAGTAGCTGGTGCTCTTCTGGGGTCAAAATATCTTAGTTTGATCAGTTGATAAGTATTAAAACTGTCACATTGCTGCTTTTGGCGCATATTATTAATTATTGATCTCTTTAAACTTCCTAAAACTTAAATGTACCTGCTCTGTTGGTTTTGTGTTTGCAGCTAGGTGAGACTAGATAGCATAATTAGAATGAGCCAACAGAGTTATCTGCTAGTTGCAGTGTGTAATTGGGTTTGATTATGTTTAAATAAAGCTATATAACTTCTTGAGCTTCAAACCAATGCCTTTCTTCAGGAGAGGAAGGTGGGAAAAGGGGAAGCAGTGCCTGGAAGACACACGAGGCTGCTTAAATACAACTATCTGTTTCAACCTGCACAGCAACATAAAATATTGTGTAACAATCTTCTTAAAATACCTAGAATATTATATAGCGATCAATCACTGGGTTACTTTCTGATCTCATGACAAACCCTCTCTGGGAGGTGTTCTTGCTCTGTACTTGAATTATGCAGTTCTTGCTATCAGTTACAAAAGGAACCTGGTCCAGGTTCGAGCTTGCAGAACATGAGTTTTTGTAACTCCTGGCATTGCTCACAGTTGCACATCATTGCTGGAGTCCTAGAGCAGGACTGTAATCTCTGTGTACCCAACTTCACACTGCCAAAAAGTCATCCAAGCATAAAGTGTCTTACACAGCCTTCATGGTTCACATTTGTGTTTCATCATGCGTATTTGAGGCTCTTCACTGGTGTGCTCTTGTTAGATCTGGGAGGCTTTTGGACAGAGAGCTCTGTGCTGGTATAAAAGCTCACATCTTTTGTTTCCTAAAACCCAGTGAAGCAGAAGCAGTTGTCAGGTGGCATGTTTGATCTTGCAAAGCCAGGAGCAGAAGTAGGAACTGGGGTCTTTCCAAAGAATAAAGGCTTGTCTGTCCACGTGCTTGAAAGGTGAACCCACTAAACTGAAAACAGAGCATTAATATATCCCTTACCTTTCCTGTAATTAAAGACAAAAGCATTAACTGGAGTATATGTTTTAGTCTGAAGGTTTTGTAATAACCTAACCTGTAGCTGAAGTGGATGATCTCACTGTCAAAATACTCTGCTGCTGGGCTGCTAGATATGCCAGTGTGTCTTCATTAATTGGAACTTGTTTTGTATGGTTTCCCTCACCCCATTTTAGGGTTATGCATTATTGAATCCATTTTGAAGGAGGAGTCTTCAATCACCCTGATGTCCCCAAACTACCCACGGGGCTTTCCAGAAGATGAACTCATGACATGGCAGTTCATGCTTCCTTCGAACATGAGAGCAAGCGTGTTTTTCCACAACTATAGCCTCTCCAACTGCGAAAGGAAAGAGGAGAGGGTGGAGTATTACATCCCTGGCTCCCCCAGCAACCCAGAGGTGTTCAAGCTGAGCGACAGCCAGCCTGCCAATATCGCTGGCAGCTTCAACCTGTCCCTGCAGGGCTGTGATCAGGATGCTCAGAACCCAGGCATCCTCCACTTGCTCTTCCAAGTCGTCATTCAGCACCCACAGGTCAATGAGAGTAAGTACCTGGCCTGCCTCTTCCATTGCTTTTGCCTACAGACAGCTGGGCTGAGCACCACAAGAAAGAGAAATACTGGTGTTTTTGGGTAATGTTTCTTGAACTTTGAACCCTCCTTGAGTTTAAGGAGGTGGGTTGCCAAGCGATGCTGAAGTGTTTTACCACTCTGGGTACCACTGGCCATGGTTACAGCAAGGCAAACAGTGATGCTGAGATTTGCAATGGAGTATAAAGCTCCACTGTAGATTTTACACTGTAACTTGCAAAGGAGATTCCTTTTCCAGCACCTGCATCGTGCAACTGAAAAATGCCTATAACACCTGGGGTATCAGGTCTTGCACGTTGTATAGACAGAGCTAAGCACTGGCTAGCTTTTCCTTGTGACCGTGTTCCCTCTGAGGGCCTGATCTAGCTATTGGGCAACGACCATAAGTGCTTGATAGGAGTTTTCCAGGCTCACATGTCGCTGCCTGTTCTCCAGTAGAGAAACCAAATTCAAGCTTATTCAACAGTTTTATTTTCAGACATAAGATTCAACATTTTAAAGACCATACTTATAATGTGAGCCCAGATTTCTGTTCTGGACATAAGCAGTTGTACTCAGCAAGGGGAAACCTGATGTCATGGTAGGTAGGAAGATCTGTAGCACGAACTGGTGAAAAGAGAAATGCAAAATTGTCTCCATAATACTAATGGCATCAATATGTGTTTCCTTCCTTCCTTCCTTTCCTTTCCTTCCTTTCCTTCCTTTCTCCAAATCACACTGGACATGGAAGTTGTAAGATACTCCACTAATAGTATCTCCTACATATCTGGATGTTCTTTAGGTTTTTGCTGCTTGTTCCTACATTAAAATTTTACTTTTTTCCTGTTTTCTTGCTCCAAATTCAGACTGGCTTAACACAATGACTTGTAATACCAGAGCATTTACCTAAAAACTGAAATAAAAGGCCTGGCTAGGTAGTGAACTATGGAGTTAGTGATTTATCATCTGGCTTCTTAGCTCTGACCTCAGCTCATAGTGGAGGTTAACAATCAAGGCACACTCACTGCAGAGGAGCAGGTAAAGGAAAGCCCACACTCTGGACTCACTGCAGCAGGAGCTACTCAGAGGCTTTCTAGGGAATTTTAAAGGGAATACAGTTTAAATGGCCTGTATGTTGAAGTCACAGATCCAGAAAGGGTCTATAGCATCTCACCACTGTAATCCTCCACTCTGTCTCTGTCAGGTCTGGCTGCACTCATGAACAGCAAGTACTCCTAAAATTGTTGTTAACCAGATCATGTTTACTCACATTTATTGTGTGCTGCAGCTTGGAAGCTAGGCAGAGTGAAAACATTGTATTCAGTTAATCAGCTTTATCTCCCTTCTACTTTTGGAAAGCAAAGATGAATTTTAATATGCTTATGGCCAGCAGACAAGATTATAATAACCTAAAAAATGAAAATCAGGTTGTCATTTATAGAAATGACAAATTGGAAATGCAAGTAATAAATTTCTTGTATTTAAGAGACAACAGTGGTTTCTCTAGGGATTTTGTAGGATTTCATCTCTGATTTGGTAGTCACAAAGATTCACGTTCAGCCCTCAGGACAGTATTGAAATTTTGATTAAAATAAGCCATCTGCAGTGTGCGAGTTAAACATGGCTCTTATTAAAAATGCATTGGTATCTGCATATTCTCAAAGCTTCCCAAACATTTGAGTATTACACAGCTGTCTGTGGTGCTTGTCATTAAATGGGCGAAAATACAGCTCTCTCCAGTTGAAATAACTTCTTGATCTAACCCTCTCTGTGTTTAGCTGCTATGAAATGTACTGAAGAATCAGAAACCTTGTGGTAGAAATCCTAGGTTCTGTGCTTGCATGTGCCAGTGACTTGGAGAATTCAGTCTGACCTCTTGCCTAACCCTTCAAAAGAGGGTAGATTTAGATTAGGTATAAGGAAGAAGTTCTTCCCTGTGAGGGTGCTGAGGCGCTGGCACAGGGTGCCCAGAGAAGCTGTGGCTGCCCCGTCCCTGGCAGTGTTCAACGCCAGGCTGGACAGGGCTTGGAGCAACCTGTCCTAGTGTGAGGTGTCCCTGTCCATGGCAGGGGGTTGGAACTGGATGAGCTTTAAGGTCTTTTCCAATCCAAACGGTTCTATGATTCAAAAGGAGATAGCATATGTCTTACTCTTTTGTAGCTGGAAGGTCATAGGAAAATGGGGTTTGTGTGTGGAAAGGCCTTTAATTTGAAGAGCTATATGATGCTGCCTGAGTTCATACGACACTGATGGAAAGAAGTTAGTAATGTTTTCTTAGCTGATATAGAAACAGCCGCTTGTCTAATGCAGGGAGAAGAGCTGGAGGACGTTCTGCTCTGTGCCACGCTTCTTGCCAGTAATAGTTCTGGGATGTTTTTCTTTGCAGATGTCACCCATTTGGTCGACCTGAGCAAGGAGTGGAACACGACTGTGACAATACACTTTGAAGGGTGGCCCATCCGGACTCCACTCATGTCTGAACCAATATGCCTCATCTGTAAGGATTCTCGCACCTGTGACCGCACATTGACATTAGTGTCTGGTGCCATCTACAAGATCTCCTTTCTGTGCAAGGACTTGTCCCAGCTGAGGATCACAGCTGAAAAAGGCATAAGTATGACAGAAGTGGCTTAATGTTGTTTCCTAGAGAAGTATTTTTGCATGCTTTTCCCCAAGGGTTGCCCAGACCTCTCTCATTTGGATTTTAAATAAGAGTGTGGTTGGAAACCAGGCGTTGGCCAGCTGGGAGATGAATATAATGAATCTAGAGATGATCTTGTTGTTCACTACATCATTCTGCCTTTAAAAATAGAAACTGCATGGCCATTCCTAGATGGAAAAGGACAGAAGTCACCTAAGAATTTTCTTAGGAAACTGCAAAATATGGAAACAGAGAAGCAGAGCCATAACTCTGCCCATGAAAATGCAGGACCAAGGTGGCCATCCGGAATGCATCTTGTGCTGCTTGCATGTCCGCTTTATGTAGAACTTCCCAAATGCTTTCAACTACCATTAGGGAAAGAGTTTTCTAATATATGTCTGGACTTTGGTTCGACTGCAACAGTGTCCCAGTCAGCAAGTGATACAGCAAAAGTAGCATCTTGAGTGAGGGATTTTGAGTGTGTGTCTGTTGAGTTGTTTGGTGTCCTGCACGCTTTGAAGGAAAGCTCTTTAATACAAATGATACATGTTTGGGTAATATTTTCTCAGGTAGATGCTTATCTGTGTTTCTAACACAAAACTGACAGTACTTTCAGTGTGTGTGTACTCTGGTACACAGGAAATCTTGCTTTTTCCAGATATTTCCTATGCAAGAAAAATACAACCCCTGGGACTTGTTTTTGTGGTTGCAGGCTGTGTCAATCTTCAATGGTGTCAGAGGAAGATCTATTCCCTTTCGGTGCCCAAGGCTATCACCCAGCTGCCAATTCGACTGTATAAGTTTATTTGGAAGCTCTTGGCTCCTGATCTGATCAACATAGAAATTACATCTCCGTCCTTGAAACTTCAGCAACACGTCCCAGAGCAGAGGTGCAACAGGAGCTACAGTTACAGCATTGTCAGTGCCACCCCAGAGACCGAGTTGAATGTTGGTGTATTCTGTCCTGGTGGATCCATTGAAAAGATTCAGATGAGGAATAATATCACCATATCTTTAAAAACATTTGGTAAAGAATTCCTCAATGAGTCTAACCATCAGGATCTGAAAATGTCTTTTGTGCCTCATATTAAAGGTAAGGTAGTGTTTTGGACTACTTGGCTGCACAGTGTTGGATGTCTCAATACGCTTATTAGAGCACATATGGGTAAATAGAAATAAGAGTTTAATTCTTTAGAGTTGAGTCCTGGAGCCATTGCTGGGATCAACCTTTATCTGAATCAGTGAGGTGGTTTATTCCTGGAAGGCGGAAGGAACTTTGTACTCCAGGTGGTGGATAGTTGGTTGTAGGAAATTCTCTGGATATAGCTGTGCTAATTGTGGTAATTACTGATGTGGGAGGGGGCAATAAGTGAGTTGTATTGCTGGTACTGAGGTGCAATTGATTGTATAGAATCACAGACTGGTTTGTGTTGGAAAGGACCTTAAGATCATCCAGTTCCAACCCTCTGCCATGGGCAGGGACACCTCACACTAAACCATGTCACCTAAGGCTCTGTCTGACACTAAACACTGCCAGGGATGGAGCATTCACCACTTCTCTGGGCACCCTGTGCCAGCACTTCACCACCCTCACAGGGAAGAACTTCTGCCTTAGATCTAACCTGAACTTCTCGTTTCAGTTTGAACCCGTCACCCCTTGTCCTATTGCTCCATGTCTTTCTTCTGTTGAGGACACCAGAACTAAGTTTTCATTCCTTTATTCTTTTCCTTTACTACAGATGAGTGCACTTTCACTGTGAGTCCAGATCCAAAAGCCAAAGTTTACTTGCAGACTCCCAACTGGCCTTATGGTCTCCCTCCTTATGTTTCCATATCCTGGTACGTCCTTGTGCCCAGCAAGCAAGTTGCCCGCCTTGGGTTCGCCAAGGACCGCATGGGCATTGTGTGTGAGACGGGCCGTGCCTATGTCAACATAAAGGAAGAGACACCAGGGGCAGAGGAGACCGTGCGCCGTGAGGATGAGCTACTGCCCCAGCCCCGAAATATGTATCACAACTTCTGGGTCAACGTCTCCAACTGTAAACCTGTGGAGAGGACGCAGCTGATCTTGCAGTTCCAAGTGACTTCTGCTGACAAGCAGATAGGTGAGTCCTCGGAGGCTGTGGTGGTTTGCTTTCTGCTTGTTTCCCGGCTTTCCCTTGGGGAAAGTAATGGATGCTGGTCCTCCTTGGGTGTGAGGTTCATGAGAGCTCTGCCTTTGGAGATCCCTGTCCCTGAGAAACCTGAGTTACAGCTGGGTACTTCTAGAAGCTGGGGAGGAAGGAAGAGTTTTATGTTTCTTTCTGTGGCGTTTGGTTTTGTTTTTAGGAGCTGGGGTATTGCAGGGCTTGGGGGAGTAAGACTAGATTTTATTTTATTTTTATTTAATTTAGCTTTTTTAATCGGAGATCACAGTCAAAATGTGTAAGATCAAATGATATTTTTCTCTCCCAGCATCACAGACCTGACTAATAACTTGGGATTTGCTTATGCAAACTTACTCGTGCAAGTGGTCTTCATGGTAGCAGTTCAATTAATCTCAGTGTTCACATGAGCAAGAAATCAGCCCTGGGTCAGGTCTGACCATTTAGTGGAGAGTATCCTGACTACTGTCAGCAAAATCTGCATTCTTGATGTCTTTCATGTCCCTGAAGCATCAATAGTTTTATAAAAAGGGGGGGTTAGCTGCATTTTTAGGGTAGGCTTTGCTTGTGTAAATTTTCTTCACGTGTATTTCCTCTTCACCTATGGGAGACTGCTATCTGTCGAAGTATTGGCTACACAGGCTAGAACTGAAACAGAATTAATGTATATTATTTTCCCTCTTTGGTAATGTATACTACCTGTAAAACACACAGCATTTTTCTTTGCTCGCACATGGACTTTCCTGATCAATTTTATGACTCCTGGAACACCCCAGGTCAACACAACTTGTGCGTTTCAGAGGAAAGGATGGCATTGAGGGGAGCTTGGTGAAATGTCGCTCTTTCCTCTGTTGAATCCCTCTGTCTCTCTGCGCTTTCTTCTCTTCCCTTATTCAGCTAGAGGCATGTGAGGTAAGTTTAGCAGCACATGAGCTGTGTTGAACTCTTGGAGTTGGGGTGGGTTGGTTGGGGTTTTTATTCGTGCTCTGCTGCTTGCAGCAGGAGTTTTGTCATTGTTTAGCCTCCAACCTCTTGGAAATAGCTTGTGTTGCCCCATGGTGAGCACGGCTGTGAAACTCCTGCTCTGCTTCCAGTTGAACTCCTGAGGAGGTTCCAACGCAGACAGCTTTTAGGAGAAAGCTGAATGTTTTCCCTCTCTTTCTCAGTGTCCTTGTACCTTGTCTGTTTGCAGACCTAGGAGTGATACTTGCTGTGGTGGCCGGGGCTGGAGTTCTCACAGCTATTGGACTGACTGTGTGCTGTGTTAAGAAGAAGTAAGTTCATAATTTGGCATGTGTCACTCAGCAGTTCCAGAGGCATTTTGGGAGAGCTGCTGGGCCATCTGTTCCACATGTTGTACATAACCCTTGAACAAGGGTCTGAAGAGTAATGTAGACAAGAGTGGTGGAAGTGGTGCAACTCCAGGAATGCTGCTTTACTCTAAATTGACTGACTTTGAGTAGAGCAGCAATCCTGGAGTCACATTTACTTCAACGCCCAGTGCATTGCCTATCTTGGCCTTAGCACAGGCTTCTGGCTGCACTGTAAGTAAGGCATTGGTTAGGCTTCATCAGCCGTTCCTGTGAAATGAAGTTGCGGTGAATGTGGCTGCTGTACATGTGACTCTAGGCAAGACTTCAAACAAGCTGTGATAAACTAGGAGCTATCTTTCATCTACACAACCTCCAGCAACTTCTGGAGTTTGCACGTCAAGTGAGAACATTTTTCTATGAGATGAGCCCTTGGGGAGAGAACTAGGTTGTGCAAAGCAAACGTGTAGCATTACTCATGCAAGCAGAGCCTGAAGTCATTGATAGCTTGGGGTTTCTGGTACACGTATGCTTAGTGCTGGCAGCGTGATGGGGTCCTGAAGCTATAGACCTGGAATGAATTTGTGCAGTATGATGACTAGACCAGTTATAAGGACACTTCTCTGCCACACAGAAAAGACTTTGCAAATACAGGCTTGAAGATCTTTGGTTCAGCCTTTGGTCTTTCCACTTTGGGAACAATCACTCCAGAAAGTGAAACCAAGAAGAGTTAATGCAACTTTCTTAGAGGACCCACTGTCTTACTCATCTTCAGTAATGCTCAGTCTTGTTTTGTGAGGATCTGATGGCCTCTAGATCCTGTCTGTGGACATTGGGAGACTCTTTACATGGCACAACTAGGACCGCCATGCTTGGAAGGCCATTGGAGTTCATCTTACAACTGTCAGGGTCAGCAAAGCAGCAGTTAGGTAACCAAACAGTGTAAGTTATTAAATACAATAATAACTATTATTAACAGTAAAGTTATTTTCTGCTCTGTTAAAAAAGCATGTCTAGACTCAAGGATTATTCTTCCTAAGATTTCAAGTAAAGCCTTCAATCCAGGTAGACTGGGCAGCTGGGATGAGTAAACAGAAGCTTTGTAATTCACTGATTTCACACTCACCATCCATGTGTTGTTCATGACATGTTAACGATTTCAACTCTCTAACAGGAAGAAGAAAAGCCAGGATCCCATGGTGGGAGTGTACAATCCTAACGTGAATACCCAGATGCCAGCAAAACAAGGCTTATTCACAAAAGGGAGGAAAAACAACGAATCTCATGTCTATGCAGTTATTGATGATGCTATGGTCTATGGGCACTTGCTGAAGGAATCCAATGGCTCAGTCAGTCCAGAAGTTGATGTGTACCGGCCTTTTGATGGACCCATTGGTAGCTTGCCACCTTCTCCACCTCCATTCTCCTTCAGAAAAGACACTAAATGCTCTTCTAACACCGAGGACCCTCCACCTCTGACATGCACGGACCATGACACTTACATGTTCACTCATCAGAAATCAGGGCAATCAGAGGACAATGGAGATACAAATGAAGAGAAGAATGGAGAAACCAGCACATACTTGCTGGAAGATAAGGAACAGGATGGTTCAGTGGAGTAATTTTACACTAGGTATAGCAGTTTCCTGTGGAAATCCAGGTGTAAGCGCAGGGGTCTAGGGAAGAAAAACTGAAGAGGAGTGTTGTTTTTAAAAGTGTGTTGATGTTGTTTTGTTTTTTGTGTGTGTGTATTCGGTTGTTGTTGTTTGTTTTTAAACTTCAGCTGTTGATAGCTTTCAGTTTTAGGGTGAACATCTATCAAACTCCAGACCAGTCGAGACACTCCAGGACTGCATGCGCTTCTGGTTGTGAAACGGGTGGCAAAGGTACGCTCCTGCTTTTTATTACAAAGAAAATGAATCCCTAACTGCCAGCTTAAAACTGTGGCAATTAATAAAGTGGGGAGAGTGTTTTGTCCAGTATTTTCCCTCTCTCACACGTCATTTGTTCCTGCGTGTTGGTTAGTGACTCTTGGAAGACATAGGCTACATCACTGTCTCAAGGCAGCTCCAGGTTGCACGCATCTAAGCAAAGGAGGTGACACTGTCATTTGCACCTCTTGCTGCTTGAAAATTCATCATGTTTAGTGTGCAGGTGGCTATGTACGTGTAGTGAAAGACTGTGTATGCCACCTGGAAGAGCTCCGTGTGTGTAAGTAAGTGTGAATGTTGAGCTTGGGCTCTTCTAGTTCAGAAGTACAGTTATGGATTTTCTCTCATTTCCAGCTGATTTTGTTATACTTGTTTAGCCTACACCAAAGCGTGTTTCCAGCAGGTGGTTTCTCTGAAATGCAAAGAATGGGAGTGAAGCCGTAAGGAAAGCCTAGATTGTTTAATTAGGGATTTTTTAATCAGTCTGGATTTAACAACTATGTTGAAATGATGGTGGGAACAGCTCTTGATTTCTTGTGGGACTTACACTTAGGTTGTCTAGCTGCCTTTGACAAGAACCTCTTGAACTCAGGTAAACCACAGGTCTCATTTGTAACTGCTGTACTTGGCATGCCACTCATGTTTCTGTGCCTTTTAAAACTTGAGGGTCACATCTTTGTGCAGAGGATTACGGGTACGTGGATAAAGTTGCCTTTTACATAGAGGCACCTGGCTTGTCCAGCTGTGCAGTTCCTGAGGATGTTTGCCATTCTGCATACAGCACTAGACCCAACCTGAGAATTTCTCTCCAGATGTCTTCTTGTGACTGTTTCTTGCCTAGTGATACACAGAGGTGCCATAAAACTTTTAGTGTTGCATGCAGTAATGTTAAACATATAATAATGTCTAAAATGAAAACGTCCTTACTAGATACCTTACTGTTTACATGTTTTACAATGTGGATTTCTTCCTGTGTTAACTATGCTGGCATTGCAAATTGCCTATTTATTTGGTCAATGTGTGTATTTTACATGTATACTGTTAGACTGCTTGGACCACTGTAACATTCAGTATAATGTTGTATCTGGCTCAGTTTTCTGTAGCATATAGGAAACCATGTGCCAGCTAAAAGTGCCTTTTAATTGTTTCATGTATTTTCATGCTTATGTTTATCATTTTAAATAGAGAAATATGTATTCCTAAATCTCTGGCTAGTCACTGGGAATCACGTATTTCAAAGTGTACTGGGTCATTTTAATGTCATTTGAGAACTGAAAAAGAGATTTCTGCAATATTGGTGTCTGTTTTTCTCAGGTAACTGAATTGCCACAGTGCATTTTGATCAGAGTAGTCCAGTTGTGCATTCGTCTGCTCAATGTTTCTCACTTTTATTGAAAAGGACTAAGTCTATAAGAGAAATTCAGGGCTGTCTCATCCCTTTGGCTCGGTTTCTGCAGTTGCTTAGATGGACACGTTCCTTCTAACCAACAGAAGAAAACATAATGGAGGTCAGGCTTGGGTTCACAACATCTTCATCTTTGAAGGAAGAACATGATGCTTGTTGACTGGTGGTTTTATTTGTTCTATTTTAACTCATCATCCGGTATGGCAGTATGAACCTTAGTTTACAGTTGTTTCCAGTCTAAGGTTGACTTTCACTGTGCTTATTTTTGGTATGTTTAGAGCAAGAGTTCAGGCACAAATCCCAGTTTGCTTTTCATTAAGTTGTGAGTTAGGTTTATTTTTAATAAATAAAACACAACGATACTACCAGCTGGAGTAACTAGTGCATGTCTTGTGTGTGTGTGTAAACTCAGCCTCGAATATTTTGATGTCTGACTGTTGGTAGCTACACCATCGACGATAGAAATGGGGTTGTTTGCTGAGATAAGATACTGCTGACTGTGTGTGTCCTTTTTCTCCCATGGCCAGTGACCTGCTATGAATTGACATTTTTAGAGGCACGTGTTTAGATCACTGGGGAGAGGGGTTTTAAGATAGTTGAAGCTTTCATTTAAAGATAAATGCTTCAGCGGCTTCTTGGCAGGGTCACGATGCTGGTCGTTCATTCAACTGACACATACAATTGAAGCCCAAATTAATTTCTTTTCAGGGATAATAGCATAAAGGTGTATTTTATGATCAGTCCTTCAGCCCAAGAGAGACCCTTATGAAAGTATGTGAAGTCCTTTTTTGTTCATACCACAGCATGTCATGCCCAGTATAGAAACTGGGGAGGGTTGTCCAGGAGCCACCGATGGCTGCTTGGGACAGGCTGAGTATCAGTCAGTGGGTGGTGAGCAGTTGTGTTGTGCATCACTTGTCTGTCTTGGGTTTTATTCCTCCCTCTAGCTTTCCTTCTATAATAATAATAATTATTATTATATTTCAGTTATTAAACTGTTCTTATCTCAACCCATGGGTTTTATCTTTTCCAATTCTCCTTGTCCCACCAGGGGGGGTGTGAAGATGCATATAAGGCAGTGGCTGCATGGTACTTAGTTACCAGCTGGAGTTAAACCACAAAAGTATGTTTTCCCTTCACTCGTTTCCTTAAGTTAATGAGAGTTTATTTAATAAGTGTTAAACCCTAAAAAGTAAGCAAAGGCATAATGGAATCTTCTAGTATGATTGTTTGGTGAACATTTTATAGCTCACTCCTGCGGAGCAAAAAAAAGGCAGCAAGCCATTAGATCTTCTTCCCTAATTTCTTTTCTTTGGATTAACAGAGAATAAGTTTCCAAATATTCTTAAACCTGGCAACACAGATGAGTTCATGCCTATGTCTGATATCGCTGAAGACAATTCAGTGTTTTTCCTTCCCAGTGAAAGATCCGAGGAAAATGGGCAATTTACTAAATACTTGTGTATTCTGACACTTGATTATGGGCTGCTCAGTTCTGCAGATCAAACTGCTACACGTTCTCCTTAGGTTTTTGTGGCCACCCTTCTGGAAGCCAGGTCCACCAGCAGTGCAATGAATCATGTTGCTACCAGCAACCTCCTTTCCAAGCTATGCTTCCCAAAATCTGTAATGGCTTCACTAACATTTACCATAGGAAAAATGTCTCCACCAGTTCACACTTTGTTTTAGGTGATGACTCCATGGCTTTGTGTCACTGAGGGACAAAACAGAGGAGCTGTTCCCCTTCCTGCTGCCTTGAAGTAGGAAAACATGTTGAGAATAATGCCTCTTTTTGCTTTTGAAGGCTCAGACACCAATTCTAACTTTAATCATTAAGGTGAGACTTATTCTGAGCATAGATATTTTCCTGTATGTTTCATTTGGGAGTAATTTTGCCTCATTCTGGTATTTCTTACTGTTAACAATAATGTATGTCAAATTTTGCACTGTCTCACCACTCAATTGTGAGGATGCAGACACAAGAAGAGCACCCTATTTGCTGTGGTGGGAGCTGTGAATGAAATTTTCTCTGTTCCTGGAAAAATCACAACCACCTCTCTTTCCTGCCAGCAGATAGGCAGGGTGTGCTGGGCTTTTGGGGATGGTGAGGACCAATTGTGCTGCCCCTGGGCATTCCTGAGCTAGCAGTTGCTTTTGGTGGTGTTAGTTGAAGTTGGTACCCCTCTGGCTATTGAGTCTTCACTCCTACATGTGATGTTTAGTTAAATCACTATTCTGTCTTCATCTTTGTCAGCAGAATATCATAGAATCCCAGACTGGTTTGGATTGAGGGGGACCTTAAAGCTCATCCAGTTCCAACCCCCTGCCATGGGCAGAGACACCTTTCACTAGAGCAGGTTGCTCCAAGCCCCTGTGTCCAACCTGGCCTTGAACACTGCCAGGGATGGGGCAGCCACAGCTTCTCTGGGCACCCTGTGCCAGCGCCTCAGCACCCTCACAGGGAAGAGCTTCTGCCTAAGAGCTCACCTCAATCTCCCCTCTGGCAGGTTAAAGCCATTCCCCCTTGTCCTGTCCCTACAAGCCCTTGTCCAAAGCCCCTCTTCAGGTTTCCTGTAGCCCCTTTAGGCGCTGGAGCTGCTCTAAGGTCTCCCCTTAAGGAGCCTTCTCTTCTCCAGGCTGAACCAGCCCAGCTCTCCCAGCCTGGCTCCAGAGCAGAGCTGCTCCAGCCCTCGCAGCAGCTCCATAGGTGACCTCCTCTGGACTCGCTCCAACAGCTCCCTCTTGTGTTGTTGCCCCAGAGCTGAACATAGCTTTAGTTAAACAGTAGGAACATGAGAGATTACTTTTGTCAACATTGATAGTGGACACTAACTGGGGCCCCTGACCCACCCTTTGGGGGTTGGCCAAGAAATTGGTCATACCTAGCTCACAGCCAGGGGAAGGAGGGAGGGAGCAGCAGGGCACGTTTCTGCCTGGGTGCTTCATGTCATGCTTTTGACCAAATCTATTCTTGTAGTAGCATTTGCTGCCATTAGTGCTGCTGTTATGCTTGCAGTTAATGTACTAACCCTGCACTGAAATTACCAATGCAGCTAATGCATGATGCTGTAATGGAAGAAGGGTGTTGAACCAAGGTTTCCAGGTGACCTTCATTGTCGCTATTTCCTGGTATCTTTTTTAAGGTCCAGAGCTTTACAGCCTTAATGCCCTCACTTTGTGTGTGTGTTGTCTTTCACTGTGCAGGATTCAAACCTGAAGTCTCATAACTGCACTGTCTGTAGCACTCAGGTGTCCTCTGCATCATGATCACAGCCCTAGCACAGGCATCGCTCGTGCACAGGGTGCCTGGGTACCAGGAGTCCTGCCAGGCTGGACGGGGCTTGGACCAACCTTCTCTAGTGGAAGGTGTCCCTGCCCATGGCAGGGGGTTGGAACCAAATGAGGTTTAAGGTCCCTTCCAACCCAAACCAGTCTGGGATTCTATGAAATTCAAGCTGCCCCTGTGCACTATCCTCCTCTAACAGTAAAGCAAACCTATCAGAGTGGTTGAGCTGATTCACAACTGCACCTACCCCCTGTGAATTGTGTGTTTGGACTGATAATTTAATATAAAAATACATTTAATTTGCTTTTTGGTGCTTTGGTGGAGGATTTTTTATGGGTTTTTTTTTTTTCTTTTTCAGTTTCCTTTTGGTTGAACATGAATATGAAATATAAAGTTTCAGCTCTTGTCTTCTGATCACACTTGGCAGAGCAGCAAGACCTAGTATCTAGAGCTCTGGCAACATTACAGTGTAGAAATCACATCCCACAAGAGATTGCTTTACTGGCTTTCTTGATAACTTTTCTCTGTGGGAAGGCTTTTACATGACAGCCCATCCATCAGGTATCCAAAGTCATCAGTCTCCCCCTGAAATGCCTGTGACTGTAGCAGAACCAGTTGTGTAGGTAGGATGCCTTCTGGGGTTTGCCTGTTCTACCTCCTGTGCAGAGCAAGGTCCCCGGGAGCAGGTTGTCCAGAGCCATGTCTGGTCAGGTTTTGAGTATCTCCAAGGATGGAGACTCCACCAGCTCCCTGGGCACCCTGTGCCAGGGTCTGACCATCCTCACACAGACAAAGCGTTCTCGGTCTTCTCTACCTGCCTCCATCAGGCATTTAAACACATGGATAAGGCCCCCGTGAGCCTTCTCCAGGCTGAGCAGTCTCAGCTCTCACTCTCCTCACACAGCGGCTGCCCCACTCCCTTCATCTTCTTTGTGGCCCTTCCCTCCGCTCACTCCGGTAAGTCCATGTCCCCCCTGTACTGGGAAGCCCAAAACTGGAGCTGGCCTCACCGGTCCTGAGAAACACAAATACTGACCACCACAGACCTGGCTTTTGCGATCCGTGTGCATGGGGCAGGGAAAGGAATAAGAAGTTACTGTTTCTGCAGTGGGAAACTAGGCTGGCCCCAGGGCATTCCTGCAAAGCAGTTTGTGGTGTAGGTTTTATTTCTCCCCTTGTATTTGCTTTACAAAACATGGTGCTTCCCAAGCAGTGTTTCCTGAACACAGCTTCTTGTTGCTGCCTCTAGCACAAGCGTGTGTCCAGGAGGTTGCAGGGAGACGATCTTCTACCCCCAAGGAGATTATTCTCTCTATCAGTGTAGTAACAAACCCCCCCAGTGTTGTGTATTTCTGCTCCCAGCACTTGCATGGCTCACCCTGGTTTGCTGATCCTCACACGTCTGTTTCTTCCCCACTTGTGGCAGCTTCTGAGCTGGAGAAATGTAACTTTAGTTTATTTGCAAAAGGAGATGCTGACAGGTTGGGTATTGAAGTGGGGTTCAGTGCCTATGGAGCACTCCCTCAGGAGTGGGACCAAACAGTAGAGCCTATAGGGATAACAAGGCTCAGCAGTGCGGGGATGAATGGAGGTGCTCCTTTGCTCCTTCCCTCTTGAGGTGCATCCCACTGATGGTCTCAGCCCGCGACAAGCACCGTCCCCTTGTGGCAGCAGGAGCAGGCATGTTTGGGGGCTGTTCCTTGTGAAAGATGATGGGAACAGGGTAAAGCTGTGGTGAGAGGCTTGGGCCTAAGTAATCCTTGACAGGCACAAGGAGCCGAGCCGTGGGGTTCAGTTGCTTGTTCTGAGTGTGAATCTTTGCCCTCTCTCTGCTTGGAGTCCTTTTCCCATGTCACCAAACTCTGAATTCACCCAGGACTGTGAAGGGCCAAGTCCCATAACAGTGGTCAAGACTCAAAACAAGCTTTTGGCTCATGACTCCCAAATTCTCACCCACTTTTGCCTACCTGGCCCTTTTACTGACTGAAGCCCAAAGCAACCTGGCTGCTGGCTGGGGGCTGAGGTGTGTTAACAGTGTGCTGCTGTGGCCCTTGCTCAGAGGGATGCTTCAGAAAGGTATTATTTATGGTAAACCACTTTACTTCTAGCCACTTGGTCTGTACCTCAGCACCTTGGTGGACTGAGAGTTGAGTACATTGGCCTAGCTCTACTGAAGCCAGCTATGGATGGTGTAGTGCTGGGATAACTCCTTCTGTGGGCTCACCCAGTAACGTTCCTTCTTTCATTTATATAAATAGATGCACATTTCATGCTTCACCTTTCCTCTGCTGTGTTACGGAGCCACAGGCAGCTGAGCAGCACCAGCAGTGGCACAGGGTCTTACACAGTATCTCCTATTTTAACAGCGCGAGGTTCATTTGCGATTGCAGGTGTCGCAATACGTTGGTTCAGGCATGATCACTTCCACATTTCTTCTTTTGGGGGGGAAAAGCTGAGGTTTCTTTCCATTACCTGCGTGCCTTCGGTTGGGACCGCGCTATGTGGGCAGGAGATGTTCCTCTGCGGCTTGAGTGCCATAAAGATTTAATGGAGGATCTAAAAAGTGATGCTTGTGCCAGCCCCCAGCAGACGGACCACATCTCACAGTTGGATGGAGCACAGTTCCCTCTGGAGTGGGGGCAGCCACAGACAAACAAAGAAGAGTGCTGTGGTAAGCAAGGATGAGGGATCTTCTAAAGCTTCTTCTTCTTTGGCTTTTAAAAGAGAGTTTGTAGTTCATAACATACAGAAAGAAGCAGCATGTTGAATAGTACTAAACTCGTAAATGCAACCATGAAAATGCAAGGTCAGTTTTGGTATCCTGGATCCAACAACTACAGCAGGAGCAAAGCCACCCTTTCCCTGTGCTCCTCCCAGCTTCAGAAGAGCAAAGCATCTATGAAGGGTGGCGCTGGCAGGAGGGCGGCTGTGTGAAAATAGAGAGCAAGAGCGATACAAGTAAGAAGTCTGCTGAGAGCAGCTTGTTATTCTCTAGATTTTGACAGATTGACTCTTTAATGTCCTCTCTGGGAATATCCTTTGGCATCCATCTCCACGGCTGTTTTCCAGGTTCACATTCCATGTAGGGACGGTCCTGCTACAGCACCCACATCTTCCCCAAAGCTCAGCATCACTAGGGACCGTGGCTTTCACATCACCCCTTTTTAGTTCTTGGGCTCCCATAAAAGCCTTCTATTTCTCTGACCACACATTTGTGTTTTAAGATTTTGTGGTTTATGACCAGGCAGGATCAAAGCCAGCAACACTTCCAGCTTCTCAAAACATGGAGGGATCGTCTGCCAAGGGAACTGGGGGGTTTATATTGAGACAAGCTGGCTTGTAGGGTGTAACCATGACCTACAGCTGAGAGCCTTGGAAACCTTCTGGATCAGGGTCCAGAGTAAAGCTTGGCAAAGGGCTGTCCTCTTGTGCAAGAGAAACCTAATTCCACGTGCGGTTCTGCAGCACTTGAACGCTCCCAGCCTGGTGTAGAGCACTGTCTTCTTCATGTACGGTCTCCTCTGCTTTGCAGGATGCTGAGAAGGAGGATGAGGAGGATGGGGAAGTCGTCACCACCTCAGTGAGGGAAGGAGCAGGATGCTCCACTCGTTGTGGAGGAGGTGGGAGGCAGCCTGGGAAGTGCTGGCTCCACGCTGGGGCCCAAGATGCCACCTCCCCCAGCACTTATGGGGTGGCTTGTATTTCAGTATGAAATTCCCCAACAGCAAGGCAAGGGGAGGAAGGAAATCTTATTTTCCTATGCATATCCCACATGTATGGCATGTGATGGGGATGATAATAGAGAAGCGGGGTTATCTTACAAACCATATCACAGGGCAGCAGGCTCTCACTTTCTGCTTTCCCCCTCTGCCTTTGATCTCTCTGACCTCCTGACACATCCCTGGAGCTGCTCTGAAGGGAAATGCAAGGAGAAAAAAGCACTCCAACCACACTGACTCAACTCCATTCCTTCAGCAAGCTCTATATATATCTTTATTTTATAGTAATTTAAACAGCGGAGAGTTTGGCAATAGTGACAGCCTTGGAAGTGTGCACTCTGCATTTGTGTGTGTTTTGATCCCTCCAGCTTGGCTTCCACTTGATATCGTGGAAGACCCACCGTTGAGCTGCTTTTAAACAAAGCAGCAAATGGAAATACCTCTCCCATGGGCTCCCCAAAAGCATCATGTCTCAACACCCCCAACCTGGACTTGAGGGTTACTACCAAGCACTGGACTGCAAAGAAAGAACCACTGCTACCTTCCAGCCAACAGCTAGCAAAGCTGCAGGGGTAGCCTTCACTTCTTTCCCATCATTGCTGTTTATTTAGTTTTTACTGTCTTTAAGCCTTTTATCAGCAAAAAATTACCTTCAGATTTATTTTTGCTGAGGACCGTGGATGGGACTGGAATATTTCACCCGGGTTTACATCACTTAAAGAGGTCAGATGATTCCTAAAGCTGGTAAAGTCAGTTGTCCTGGAGTTTGTTTTCAATACACAGTTGTTTTTCATATGGCAGAGTATTCCCTAATAGCATTAAGTTTCTGTTATTTACGTAATGCTTTCATCTTCTATTTCCAATAATATATTTGATTGACTATGCTGCAAGTCATCACTGCTTCCCCCATGATGCTGGAGCACAAATAAAGCTTCCAATGGGATTTTGTAAAGGATTTGGCAGTGGGTCTCGCTCTCTCACAGGAATCAGTGAAACTGGCATCTGGCTGATGAGAAAAGGACCAGGAAAGCAGGGAATGCTTCCGGAAAGGACACCCGCCTTCTCAGTAAGTCAATGCCTGGTAAGGAATGAATTAGTAAGTACCATGCCTGGTACTTGCTATTTCATTCATGCACATAACTGGACTAGTTGGACAACCCATTGAGCAGCTGGTACTCAGCCAATAAGCCCAATTGTATCTCTCAATGCAAAGCAGGAGTAACTCCCTCTGCTTGCTGAGACAGGACCTCCATCCCCAGGAGCCTGAATCGGGGCACTGTGAGGAACACGGAGCTCCCATGGATTTCTGCCAGGGCTTATGGGGAAGCAAAACAAGAGAAGAATGCAGGAACTAGCTATGCTGGTGTCCCAGCAAAGCTCAGCAAGATGGGAAAGGACATTGCAGAGTGACAGCCTTGGCTGGTTGCTGGACTGCTGCACTGGTTCTTTGCCAAAACAACCGAGCCTATATAGCCCTAATAAATTCCCTGTGTAAAAAAATATATCTATAGATTGTGCCTTAGGAAGAACGCTGCAGCTGCTAACGGGGCTGGATGTGGCCAAATGAAATGCTCTAACGCTCTCTACTTCCACACGGAGCCGTGACAACTCTCTTGGCAAAGAGTGGCTCTACTCGAACGTGTGTGCGCGCAAACATACATGTACACACACACACATACCTACAGCTTTATAATCCCAGGGTGAAGACCTGGGATGCAGGGGGGACCCCCGCCACTACACGATCATGAACTGGCAGACATAGGGCAGCTGCTCTTTGCACCTCTTGTCAAACCACTTCCCGATGGCAGCTCCCGACAAGGCCGCGCAGTTTTCCAGCTTGCCGCCATCGGGCTGGGTGGTGATTTCAGTCTCCCAGTTCTTGTAGCGGATGGGGCCCCCCGTCATGTCGACCCACTTGCCCTCCACAGCCATGTCGTTGAGGCCCAGCCAGATCTCCGCCTCGGAGCCGATGCTCTTGCGCATGTAGTCGTAGAGCGCATCGTTCTCCTCGCCGCCCTGTGGGGTGCTGAGCGTGCCGCCCTGCGAGATGCAGTTCTCACTGGCCTCGTGGTATGTCTTGGTCTCCGGAAACGCAAGGAAGCATTTTAGGTGGATTTTGGTGCCTTTCAGGCAAACTGAGAGGTCACGGCACAAACAGAACAAAAAAAGAAGACAGAAAAGAGAACTGGGGTTAAAAACGGTGCATGGGAAGAGGTAGCAGCAACAAACACAGTGGCCAAGCTACAGAGCTCATTTCTTAGGCTGCACAGTGACCCTCAGCAGCACAGGAGTCCCAGGGGCCCTGTCGCTCCTTTGCAGAACACAGCTACCAGAGATGGGACTCTTTAACAGGGACTGTAGCAATAGGACAAGGGGTGATGGGTTCAAACTGAAACAGGGGAAGTTCAGGTTGGATCTAAGGCAGAAGTTCTTCCCTGTGAGGGTGCTGAGGCGCTGGCACAGGGTGCCCAGAGAAGCTGTGGCTGCCCCATCCCTGGCAGTGTTCAAGGCCAGGTTGGACACAGGGGCTTGGAGCAACCTGCTCTAGTGTGAGGTGTTCCTGCCCATGGCAGGGGGTTGGAACTGGATGAGCTTTAAGGTCCTTTCCAACCCAAACCAGTCTGGGATTCTATGATTCTATGAACCGTGGGGATGTGCTCTCCCTGCCTGCAAACCACTGGGATAAATAGGCTTCGGGGTGCCCCTCCTGGGCTCTGCCAGAGCAGAGGCACAGCCTGGTCCTTCTGCCCTGGCCATGCTCTTCCCCAGCTTTCTCTGATGCGCTTGTTGGAGGCATGGTGTGTGATGGGTGCTGCCGAGGGTTTGGGGAAGAAGTCTGCAATGCCAGTTACATCACCTTAAGTAGGCAAGATGAAGAAAGTGTCTTTTTTAACAAGCTTTGCTCAGAAGCATTGTGCCTGCATCACTTGAGGCCTTCAGAGGAAATTTCTACTTGCCTCTGATTTTATTGGTAGGGATAGCAATTTGTTTTGCTTTTCTTTCAAGCTCTAAACCTTGGCAGTACAGGGTTCTGTGGCCAAACAAGAACTAATCAGAGCCACATATTAATATCCAAACCAATTTCATCTTAATGAATATGAGCTTGGAACTAAAGCCTTGATTTTGCTTGTGTTGCTTTTCTTTGAAGGAGAAAATTCTCCTTAACTTGCATTTTCATCTCATTTCTGCTTCATGTTCTGCAAATTCTTCTCCTGTTGATGTCGGTGGAGTTTGTAGAAAGTAACTGTGGAGCAATGGCTGGAAGATGGACATTTTGGGACTGCCCTCTGTACGTGTTCAATGAAGCACAGTGGGATTGACCTCCAGCGAGCAATACCATGGTATACATAAGAAACCAGGTCACTATTTCACTGGGGTCAGACAAAAAAGCAAGCTACATTTGACTAAAGCACAGACTAATCCATTACCCATCCCTCTAACTCATACAGGAACATGAACATCTGGCTTAGTGTCATAGGAGTACCACAGCTTTACAAATGGGAAGCTCTAGCACATCAAGAGGGCGACTACATGCCATTAACTGCCTGAGGGGTTTCATCTGCCTGGAGGAACTGCACTTTGATACCCCAACATCTCCCTGTGATGGACTCCATGTCTATCTTGGCATCTTGGGTGCTTGGGCATCTCTTGTCAAAATGAGTGGAGCAATTGTAGCCGCTTTATAAGCAGCTCCTCGCTCAAAGCAAACACCATGCCTTCTTCAGCAAGTCCTTTACCTGTCTGGAGAGCTTGCTTTTCCTTCAGTAGAGCAACCTCCTGAGAGATGTTGTCAATCATGGCCTTCAGGTCTTCAATCATTTTGAGGCTCACACCATCTGGTGGGGAAATCAAGGGAGGAGCATAAATATTGGCTGCATGCCCAGGGGAGAACCAAAGCTGTTCCTATCATCAACACTTTCTCTGCCTGCAGAGAAAGACAAACAAAAGGAAATGTCAACACCCAGGTCCCCTTGCACATCCCTCAGAGGGATCCTCGTGCTCGCTAGCCTGTTTCCACCATCAACCCAGTTTTCCCAGTTTAGGTTTTGGGGCTTTGCACTCCATGGAGCTTCCTACCACAGGGGTGTTCCTTGGGCTGCTGCTGCAGTGCTGGGGTGGGGGGGTCACACACACAAGCATCACAAGGTGCAGGCTCATCTCTGGAGCTCCTGTGTGTGGCACTCACCTGGGGTGGTGCTGCATGGGGGTCAAGAGGCCAAAACGCAGGAGGACACCATCTGATGGTGCTGCCACATAAAGCTGATGATGAACAGCTCCTTGGCCAGCTGCAGCCTGCTAAATCCCATGTCTTGCTAGGTATGTTGCCTCTGCAATGGCTCTAAGCAGCTATTAATCAATACTTGGATTTCCCCTATCTAGGAGCAAAAGGTGGTGGGAGATCAGATGTTGAGGCATTTGTAGTCATGACACTATCTCTGCTGCTCCTATTGCTTGACCTCACCTGGTGTAAGCAGCTGGTAGTCCTCACAGCGTGAAAGGAAGAGGGACAATTTGTCCCCAGCACAGTAGGACGGGCTTCCTCGAGGGTCAAGGAGATGGGGAGCAGAGGCACCAAGCCAGGCAAGTGGGGAAGCAGCTTGGACGGTGACCAAACCCACCAGCTCAAAGATTACATGGTGCCATGGATATGAAAAGCCAGACACAACAAGAGGAGGGCATTAAGCTGCTTTATTTATTGCTCTATTAACTTTAATAGGTTCACTTACCACTGAGGCACTGGTTATTATTTTACTGCCTTTGATGAAAACACTGTGGGAAACAGCTGATTAATGCCATTTGTTGTGGTTTTTTTCTCATGCAAACCTGTCTTGCAGCAGAACAAATGTCACTTTTAGGTTTAAGTAACATCCAAGGGCCACAGCAGGACACTGCCAAGGAATCTTGCTCTTTACATTGTTCCAGCCAGGTTTGCTGGTGGGTTCCCATCAAGGTGACACATCTCCTTGATAACTACCTAAGCACTCTGTCCCTTTATACCACCTTGTGTCCAAATCCTGGGCCACAAGATGCTTCTACAAGCAGTGCATTCAGCAGGACATCACAGGGAGAACCGAGACTGGTGAATTTGCACTCCAGCTACAAAGGGAGCACTGTGGCTACATCAACAGACACAGAGTTCCCTATTTTATTGCCAGAGGGTTTTGCTCTCTGCGCTGTCATTTCCTCGAGGCTCTCCTCCCTGAAGCAAGGCTATTTATAGCTTGGGTCTGTGGAAGGTGTCCCTGCCCGTGGCAGGGGTTTGGAACTGGATGAGCTTTAAGGTCCCTTCCAACCCAAACCAGTCTGGGATTCCATGATTTTCAGGGAAGAGCACCCAGGCTTCAAGGTTACACCAAAATTCTGGGCAGCATCAGGAGTAGAGCCCAAATCAGTCCCTATCCACTGATTTAAGCATCCAGACTCCAATTTCCATCTCCATTTACCTTCAAAACACATGTGAGAGCTACACAGAGATGTTCCCTCCTTGTGCCCTCACTGCACTGAGAGTCTGACCAAGGGCTTGTCCCCACGTTGAGGGGTGCCATTGCCCACCTCTGCTGGGCACCCTTGTGGGCAAGTCCCACTTGCCCCCCAGGACACTGGGGTTCAGGGATTGTTTCCTGAATCACTGCGCCTATAAAAATCACTGGGGAACAATTTGAGGGAGACCCCCCCGCAAAAGCAGGCCAAGTGAATGTGCTATCTCAGCGTTTTCTACATGCTATGGTTTGGCTTTTTCATGTTGAAACAGCAGCATTTTTGTTTTGAAGCAGATCCAAATGTAAGCAATAATTACAAAAAGAAAAGAAGCAAAAAAGAAAATGAAAAAATGCAGATAAATAAATAAAAAGCTTGGCTCGAATCAGCGTTTTCTTTTCTAACATTTGTGGTTTGGCTGCACAGATGAAAAAGAAATAAAACCAGCCAAACACCACGACCCTGCCTGACCCTCCCTGGAAAAGAGTAAGGGGTGAGCAGAGATGGGGCGCTGGAGGCCTGGGATGGGGATGGGATGGGGCCTTTCGGGCCCCTGCAGCGGGTGGGCATCAGCAGGCTTGGATGTGGCAAGGGGTTGGGGACAAAGAGGAGCCTCACAGGGGAGTTTTAGCCCTTTCCTCCCTCTTTTCCCACCCACTGGCATGGGCAAAAGTCAGAAGAATGTCAACCAAGGGACGCTGGAAGTTTCCAGTAAAGGCAGTGCAGCTGATGTGGCTGCCCAAAACATGCCAAGTTGTTGGGTGTTTTCCTTTTCCCCACAGAAAACCTGACTTTGAAAAGGAACTCTGAAGCTCTCAGTAAAAGCTGCCAGCAGATGACTGGATTTTCGGGACAGCCCCCGCAAATGGTTTTAAATCAGAGCCTGATTTTCCTGTCAAAAAGGTGATTTTTCTCCCACCTTCTTGTCACCAATGAGTTACAAACCGCAGTTGCAGTGATATGGGGAGAAAAACAGGATTTCTCTAAGTAATCTGTCTCTCTCTCCTGGTACCTCCAGGGAGTTCCATGCACTTTTGTGCCCAATATGAACCCAAGGGGGTATTTTTTGCTCTAGAGAACAACCACAGACTGAAGATGTAGAATAAGCAGCTATGCCACGATTCCGTAGAGAGATCTAATGGGAGAGAAAGGAAAAACTTCTCAAGGATGAGATCTGATGAAAACAGCCACTGGGTGAGCAGAGAGCAGCCCGGCCAAGCAAATTCCTGGGATGCTTCTCCCTTGCTCCCTGCTTCATTCCAAGCAGGAAATAGCTTGCCAGAAGTGGTCCAAGTCAGACACATCAGGCAGGTTCTCACGCCACCGGGATGGAAGCAAGCTGCTGCTTCCTTACCTGCCTTCTAGGATTAATATGCATTGAGTCAGAGAGAGGAAGGGTGGGACAGTGGCAAAAAAGGAGAAGAGAAGGAAAAACCAAACACACAAGGGAAAAGAAAACTTCAGCATCTTTTCATGTCTCTTGCCCTCTGCTAAGCTTGAGAGGTTGGAGCTTGTGTACAGCTCAACATGCACCAGGGGCAAGTGTTTTAAAACCAAGATCCATGTTCCCATTTAAGGGATTATATATTATCTGCCTACTCCTGTCTCCAAATCTACAAAAGTTTTTTGTCATCTGCCACTTGTTTCTGAAAACAAATGAATGAGGAGGGGTGGGGGGTGTAGAAATGGAGAGTTTAATAAAGGAAAAGTTTGGGGAGAAGCTTAGATAACATGGAAAACGTGTTGCCCTCTGAAATTCAGACCAAGCCATCCCACCAAACTTATTTAAGGTAGGAACCCACTCAAAACATTTCACTGTGCTAAAGAAGGGCTCCATGATCATTCCCACAGGGGGAAAAAATAACACTTCATTAGGGTTTTAGCTGCTTATTTAAAAGTTTCATTAAAGCACTGTTAAATCCCCGAATATCGGAGCCAACTGCATCCCCCCAAACCCCGCAAGGTTTCCCACAGGGAACATGCCAAAGCTCCTTTACCTTTCTTGGAAGCTGCTGGTTTCTGCCGGGCTTTCCCGTTTTGCTGGCTGGAGATGTGGGCGAGGGAGAGGAGGCAGAGGAGCAGGCAGGCTCCCCGCAGCGCCATGCCGAGCAGGGCTGCAGTGGCTCTGCTCTGCCCTCACACAGCCGGCTTGGATCCCAAAGCACTGTCCTAGAGAGCCGCCCGCTGAGCTCCGGCCAGAGGCAGCCTCCCGGCCCCGGGGGGGCTCAGCGGCTCCAGCCAAGGCTGGGAACATCCCAGAGGGGTTGTGTTTCTTAGCACACTGCTTGGGTTTGCTTAGAAATAAAAGGGAATGAATGTGCTGAGAGTCTGCTAAGCTAAACATAAAGAAAGGCTGGGAGTAGAGCTGGAATGGTTTCCTATGGCTTTTTAGTAAAATAGCAGGAGTTTGGGAATTGGCGGAGTCACCATCCCTGCAAGTGTTCACACACGGTGTAGATGAGGCCCTCAGTGCCATGGGTTAGTGGTGGCCTTGGCAGTGCTGGAGAACAGTTGGACTTGATGATCTTAATGGTCTTTTCTGACCTGGTTGATTCTATGATTCTGTGTGTCACAACATGAAGTGTGAAATGGTGTTTGGGTGGCCGAGTGAGCAGAGAGGGGCCCAAGCAGCCCTGCAAGGGATGCTGCCTGTAGGGATGCTGCCTGCACAGATGCTGCCAGTGTGACAGGAGCAGAGGCAGCACATGGGAGGATGCAAGGCCCTGCATGGAGATTCCTGGTTTATCCCCACTGCAAGGGCTGCTGTGGTCCCCCCAGCCTGTGTGCAGCCACGGGGAGGGCAGACTGAGGAAAATGTGTTCCACAAAATGCTGTTGTCCCTGAGGCCACCTTGCAGGGTCCCAGCGTGACTTCTTGAAGCAGTTGGGCTGTGCTGAGCAGCCTGGCAGCCTAAACCAAGACCACTGCCTGATGGTTTTGGGTGCTGCAGCACAAGCAGGTGAGTCTTTCCTGCAGGAGGAACAGGAACAATCTGAGCAAGTGGAGGAAATTCATGCAGAGAAAGGAGAGGAGGGGGAACGGGCATTTGGGAGAACAAAGTGCTCCGGATATTGGGCTTTAACCTTAAATCTTTCCTGAAGAATTAAGGCAAGATGCCACCCAGCACAATGTGAACCGCTGAAGTCGTAGGAGCATAAAAGGTCTGAGATAAACAGGGGTGTAGCTAGAAAAAGAGCTGCTGTTGATTTAGTTTGGCCACAACTGCGTTACCCTGCCTTGCACTTCTGCTGAATAAGGAAAACTTTGCCCTTATATCCTACCTGAGTAGAGCTCCCTCGCATTCGGAGTCCAAACTTTTGAAGCCAAGGAGGAACGGGTTTGATTTTCACTCCCCTTTACCACACACACCCAAACCACTCAGATTTAGGCCAGAGGATATATATTTTGGGGATTTACTGTTCTCCTGCCTGGACTATCCCCAAATGGAATGGAGCTCAAAGAGATGCCAGACACCTACATACATGTTCCCTTCTCCTGACATTTAAGTAGCATTTACCTACCCAAGGCACTTTTGGGAACTCAGCACCTCCCAGTTTTCCTTGGCTCCAGATTTGCTCGCCTGCCTTTGCTTTGATTCATGTCCTGCCACACTGGGGACAAAACCAAAATGCTCCTTTTGCTGCTGTGTGCGAAATGGATGTCTCTGAAGTCTGAAAGCAGACCCTAACCACAGGTTTCTGGGTGGCTGGGATTCTCTGGAATGTTGCATTTCTCCAGTTCCCCAGCTTAAATGAGAACAGCAGGGCAGCTTTCCATTAACATCTTAGGACAGGTCTGCAACCAAGGGGCCTCTCCCTGTGCCAGCCAGCAGGTCCTGTGCTAAACACCACCATCATTTTTCTTGAAAAGGAGAAAAATGGAAAGTAGACTCAAAAAACCTGTCTCTGGCTGTAACCCCTATTCACAGGGGGCTTTGCTCCAGTTCTGCCCTATGTAGATTGAAAATAATAAATCCTTCACATTATAAAAGTTCATAAACCCCTGCAAATGCACCCAACAGGAGCAAGCTGAAGTGTTGATGCAATGGGTCCTGAACAGAGATGCTACAGGGAATGGCCACCTAAAAGCAGGAAGGCCCACGGCCATAGAATCCCTGACTGGGTTGTGTTGGAAGGGACCTTAAGGCTCATCCAGTTCCAACCCCCTGCCATGGGCAGGGACACCTTCCACTAGACCAGGTTGCTCCAAGCCCCTGTGTCCAGCCTGGCCTTGAACACTGCCAGGGATGGGGCAGCCACAGCTTCTCTGGGCACCCTGTGCCAGCGCCTCAGCACCCTCACAGGGAAGAACTTCTGCCTTAGATCTAACATGAACTTGCCCTGTTGCAGTTTGAACACATTATTCATACCCAGCCCATCCCCTGCCCGGGCTCCTGCTGAAGCCTGAGGCTGCAGTTCCAGTTAAATGATGGCGTCTCAAAGGTCCTCTGTAATGTGGCTCTTTGAGCAGACATCATGCTTTTGAGATCCTGATGATTCACGCTTCTTGATTCACAGCTGGAGGCTCATTAGGCACATACAGCCCATCAGAGAGAAACAGCAGGCACAGGGGGAAAGAGAGCAATAGCTAACTCATGGAAGGGTTAACGGGAAGTAGAAAGGCTGTAATTACACCAAGAAACCAGGGGTTTGTCCATGATTTTTTTAAATCTGGCCAATTACAGATTCTACTTCCCAGTAAAAGCACTTTACTCCCTGGTTTCAAGCCTGGTCTCCTGCTTAGATAAAGAGTAGCTCCTGCTAGCTGTAAAGAAACTAGTTCAAGATGAAAAGAAGAGGGCAGAAGAACCTATGCTTATGGAAACTGCCCCAGGGCCGCAGTCAGAAAAGTTTACGTGGCTTTGGGAAACCCATAAGTAGGCTGTGATGCTGAATTTGGAAGGCTTTCAGCTAGCAAAACAGTGGCTGGAATAAGCCCACAAAAGGAAGCTGGATGCTCCTGGCACTAACGCAGACCTGTGATTTCATGCCCAGCTAGGCAAGGAAATGGGCAGGGAGATCAGAGGCTGTTTTGATTCAGCTCCTAGGAAATGAGCAGGTATCGCCAAGCCAAGAAATGAGGCAGTGCCGCCGCACAATGGCTGGAAAGTGGAAGGGTGGGCTAGAAAACAGTATTCACACAGTTATTATCAAGATCAGCAGTTACGAGAGCTGGCTTTTCAAGGCTCAGTTACCAGTTCAAAGGCAAGCCACCACAATGGTGAATGGTGCTTGCTCTTTGCCTGCAGCCCCCCTCCTCCTCTAGGGAGGCTCCAGCCTTCCTCACTAGTATCAACAGCAGGAGAGCAAAGGGGAGATCCAAACTCATAGAATCATAGATGCATAGAACCATAGAATCAGCCAGGTTGGAAAAGACCTTTAAGATCATCCAGTCCAACCGTTGCCCAGCACTGCCAAGGCCACCACTAACCCATGGCACTGAGGGCCTCGGCTACACGGGGTGTGAACACTTGCAGGGACGGTGACTCCAGCACTGCCCTGGGCAGCCTGTTCCAATGCCTGAGCACCCTCTGGGGAAGGAATTGTTCCTCATCTCCAGTCTAAACCTCTTTCCATGTGGGGCTGTGCAGCTTGGTGGTTTGACCCATGGCTGGGGCAGCATTCTGGGTTTCATTCCTCTGCTGCCTTGACCAAATCTGCTCTGCAGGAGGAGGATCTGTGTCTCAGCCACATCACAGTAACCTCAAAGAAGAATAGGAGAGAAATGGGGTGGACAATAAAAAACATGCTGTGAGGAAGTAGGGTGAGCAGAAGAAAACCTCTGATATTAATTAGCTGCTGCCCAAACTCATGCCGGCATCGTACCTGCTTTCCACCAGCATATATAACATCACAACAGGTTAAAATGGAAAGAGGCAAATCTGTGGATCATTGTTTTTGAGACCAATGGAGAAGAAATGCAATAATAGTTCAGGAAAGGGTGGTTTTCCTAAGCACGACGATAGGGAAAACCAAAGAGTCAGCACTTTGCCAAAACGTTATCCTCAGAACCAACACTAGGAAACTGGCTCTGAGCCTAAGGAAGGAGCCTTCCCATCACATCCCATGGCAAGCACAGCTCACATCCCCACCCTGCATTCACCAAGGGTCACAGCACAGAAGGATCTGTGCTAACAAAGACCCTCAGGCCTTAAACCTGACCAAAAAGTAGAGAACCTGAGTTCAAGTGCTATCAGCTGCTCAAAATCCTCCCGTTTCCAAAAGGAGCTGCACTGAAGGACTCACCCCTCCCTTCTGTTTGGAGCATGCATGTGGGTTAGAGGCAAATCCATCTGTCTTCACTGCTTTGCTTTTCTGCCCATCATCCATGTCCCAAAGCTCAACCAGCCAAAGGAAAACAGGAGTCAAAGTGTCTAAATCTAACACCAAAACTCTGGAGAAAATCCTAATTGTGCAGGTTCGTTGAGCAGGCTGCACAAAATCCATCTTGGCATCAGCTCAAGTGAAGTCATGGTTGAAATTAAAGTCAGTACTTTAGACAAGCAGATGGTGGTTTTGCCAGCTTACAATCTTGTTACATGTTGTTCTCACCTTTGAGCGACTGGTTTGCTTTCACAGGGCTGTGGATGCTGAATTGGGATTGTAAAAGAATTTCAATGTCAGCCTCATGAATTCCTTCATTTTTTGAATTTAGAGAAACATCTGCATGATCAGACAGCAGAAAGCAAGCAATCCATGACTTGAAAAGCCTCATCTGACTAAAGCTGGTCTCTCTCTGGAGGGAAAGAAGAGAGGTAGGGCAAGAAGAGAGGTAGGGCTTAAATCATGACTTTTGAACCCATAGGTTTCTATGGAAATACCAAAACTTACCAAAACACAGTGAGAACATGCAGTGAGAATGCTCCTCTGGAAGGGAGGACATGCAGGCTGGTGGCTCCAACACCCAAGCACCACTGGCTTGGCTGCGGTCTCCTCCGTGCTGTCTGGGTGTACATCACCTCTGTACATCAGCAAACAGCTGAACTTTCATTTCCTTTTTCCTCTCTGAAGGTATTAGCTTGGGGCCACAGTAACTATGATCTTCTCAGTCTGAATCAGTGTTCTGGGTTCAGCGGTAGCTTAAACCACGACAATCAGGGAGATCAAATCTCATCTACAAATGGCATGACGTGAAAACTCAGGTGTGCCCGTGCTGCTGCTCTTATCCTCATCTTGAGAATAGGAGAGCAAGAGATGTTCACAGAGCCTAGAAGATAACCACAGCCTTATTAAAGTGTTCCGGTCGATGAACTTGAGGTTGAAGCCATCATCAAGGAGTCATTAACGGCAGCATGTTTGAGATCCTAAAAAGGTCTCAGTTTTCCCTTGGATCAGCTGCATTTCTGGCTATGCAGTAACAGAGGCACCACAGTCTCTCTGTGGGAAGATGGGTACCAAAGTGCCCTGCTATGGCCAAGCACTACCACTGGGAGCCAGTGACTCCACCAAAGGGAAAGGAGTGAGGACTAGGCATTTCCAGTGCCAGGCTGAAACCAGCCCCTGGCAGCTGTATCCACGTTTGTCCTTGGAAGGAATAGCTGCAGGGAGTGCAAACAGGCAGCAGCGTGCTAGGAGACAAGGGGTTGGAGAGCAGGGGGGAATAGCACAGAGGCTGAAGAGCTTCAGTCCCAGTTGCGGAACTGCTCTTGCACTTTGCTCAAGCATGTGGAAGGAGGGAACAAAGCTCTGGGGTAAGGACTGGAGCACTCAGGTCTCACCAGTCACTGTCACTTCTTCCTCCCTCTCTGGGTGTCAGTGCCTGCTTACTACAGGCAAAGTAAACCAGTGCTACAGCAGGGCTGGAAAACATCCTGCTGCTGAGGAGGGAAGTGGCATCTGCTGGAGTTTAAAAAAGCTGGAAGCAGTCCTAGCAGAAGGTGGCAAGTCCCAGTTAATTCCTGTTTAGAGAGAAAATGCAGAAATTCCATATTACCTATGTCAAACCAAGGTGCTGAGTCTCTTGAAGACTTGCACACTCTCAATGGGTTCAAACTTAAACAGGGGAAGTTCAGGTTGGATCTAAGGCAGAAGTTCTTCCCTGTGAGGGTGCTGAGGCACTGGCACAGGGTGCCCAGAGAAGCTGTGGCTGCCCCACCCCTGGCAGTGTTCAAGGCCAGGTTGGACACGGGCTTGGAGCAACCTGCTCTAGTGGGAGGTGTCCCTGCCCATGGCAGGGGGCTGGAACCAGATGAACTTAAGGTCCTTTCCAACCCAAACCATTCTATGATTCTATGAGCAAGCTCTGGCTCAAACTAACTTGTCTTTACAGTGCGCTGTGCTGAAGCAGGTTTTCATAAAGCCTGACTGCAGGTGGCACAGCCCCTCTCCTCCCCATTGCCTCCATTCCCACCCCCAGGGCAGAACAAGCTCCCCTCTCCTCCCTAAACCACACAACTACAAGGTTGAACCACTACTGCAGTTGCAAAACGTTGGCTGATGGGATCCTTGGGCTTAGTAAATCTGCTCTGCATCACTCCGAGTGTAAACACAGATCTGGAGGAACCTGCGTACAAACCAGCCAGGTCCACTCCTGCTCCAAGGGACCTGCCCCTGTCAAACAGACCTTTAAGCTGGGATACACAGGGGAAGACAAAAAACCCAAACAGGTAAATAGCAGCTGGGTGCTTTTTAGGCAACACAAGCAGAAGCCTAGCAGGAGCTGCTAGATTCCTCATCTCTAGTACACAGCTTTCAGCCTCTCGACACTCCCAGCAGAAGCAATTAATTTCTGGGACAAACAGAGAGCTATCCTGCTCCGCAGATGTTTCCTCTTAGTTCCACTGGACTCGAGTCAATGAAAACGTGGCAATATCTGCACAGCAACACATGGAACTTTCCACCAGCCCAGATGGGAACAGGAGCAGGCTCAGTTGAAGCCTCTATTAAAAATCTAACTGCTATTTTTGCTTGGAATGGAAGGGAGGGGTTAAAGAGAGTTAAGAAAACAGAAACAGGCAGCATAGCCCTTAGCATGCCTGAGAACCACAGATCTCAAAGATTCCTCAGCAGATGCTGTATCAGCTGGGAGAGCTGCAGGGCCTTTTACCCCTCTCAGAGCTTTGCTTATCCATCTGGGACATGAGCTGGTAGCAGCAAGCCTCTAGAGGCAGCTGAGACCAACTAGCAGCTGTACAATACTTCTGGCCAGGCTCATTATTTGTATTTCAAGGCTAGAAGCAGAGCCAGTCAGAACCGGGGCCACACTCCACCCCACTACTTTGCCATGCCAACAGATGGGAGGTAGCAAGTGTGGAAGGAATAGGACCCCTTGAAGACCCCCAATCCATTCCATGCCTAGTTACATAGCTACAGAAGACCAGGGGGGACGACATGCATGGTTAGAGGCACTGCAGATACTTGCACTATATTAATTTACAGTGATGCTCTCAAAGTCCTTGGAGTCAAGTATTTTGTGGCCAAGGCAGCTGATTTTGTACACACAGATGCTCAGGTACCAAGAGTTTGCTTTTTAGGTATCTTGAGCACATAGCCTAGATCTCAGATGGGCTAAATATCTTCTATCCTTAGTAAGAGGTGGAGAGGGAATGCACACACATTCACCTCCACAAAGGAGTCAGTTAACACACTTGCAACACAAGTTGCTCCCCCACTGCCAGCTCTCATAGCAACCAATTTAAAACGAAAAGGCTCTGGAAAGGGGACAAGCAGCATCTTAAATGATGTAACTTGCAAAACACTCGGAGATCCTTCAGCTGGAAGGCTACGTAGACATACACTATTATTACCATGTTATAACATTCACCCTGGAAGTAATTCTGGGCAGCCTTTTGGTATCCAACCACTAATCTGTAATAAAACAAGCAACAACTAGTCAGTTGTGGTTTGACTTGCAATCCTCATTTGGATTAAGCATTTTCTGAAATGTTAAACAATACATGACCAAACAAATACTGCCTGTGGTTAAGTCTAAGATAGTATAAATGTTTATTTTCCCTCCAGTTTTTTTTCTACATTCTTTCACCTAGCTCTGTGTGGCAAGGAATGGATCACAGCTGCTGCAAGCTGATTTCAGGTTAGTCTTTGCCTCACACAGAATAACTACTGGAGTGATTAAAGATATGTACATAAAACTATGTATAATGATTGTCACTTCTTGGCTGTATTACTACACAGCACTATCACAACCTACCTAACCCCTTACTTAAGGTACTGAAAAAAATCCCACCTCTTCAAAATAGACATCTTGGGCAAATTTTGTGGGACCTTTTTAATGCATTTATTTATTTTAACCTGCCTGCTCCTTGTAGTGGTAGCTACACATACCTGAAATACACAGTAGTACTTACTGTACCTCGAATGGTTATGTGAGTGAGCTCCAGGCAAAGGGCTGAAGACAGCTGGGGACCTTAAGTACACTATATATTTTAGTGTGATCATGACTATTTGCCCGAGTTTTGCCCTGTATCTACAGCTCTTCCTCACAAAAGCCTTCCCCTTCTTCCCACTAGACATGTTCCAGTCAAGGGAATATTCTTAATCTGATGTTAGGAAATTAAAACAGAAAACACTGCTTGAGTAAGATCTAAATGATTCCTGGGTTATTGTAGTAAATTTTACCATAATGTTGTTCAAAACGATCCTTCTAACACTCACAGCTAAAATACCAACTTCTTGAAAACCAACTTCTTCCTTTGACTTCTTCCATCTGTTGTCTCTTTCTATCCCGCCAAATAAACAATTCTTACTCTTTCCTGGGCCAGCCAATTGATGTAGAGAGAGAATGCACTGCTCTGAAGACCTGGTGATGCAACTTGATTGCATACCTTATTTGTCATCTTCTGTCTTTCCTTGGAAACCATTATTACCGACAGCCACTATGCTTTTCCAGCTGAATTATCAAACTCAAAATGAACTTACTTTCCCTTCTCCTTAGCCACCATGAGAGCTTTTGGCTAGGTTACTGTTGCACCTGTTGGCAAAAGGGATAGGCAGAGCTCTAGTGAGTAAAGAAATCTTGGTTTAAAATATGAATTGGAAACTTCGAAACATGTTGTATTTATAGTAAAATCTAGCCACTTTTTATTCAAAGTAAGATAATTTGATGAAAGAATTCCACCAAATGCTGTTCTCATCTGGCTGGTAAACAAAAAACCAAACTCAAGAGGCCCAAAACCTGGCTTGTGCTGTACCAAGGACAACCCTATACACACTCTAGAAGACAGGAGCTGGTCTGCAGAGGTGGAACACATGGAAACAGAATTAAGTGGAACTTACACCAGCCACTCTTGAAAACAGACTCAAGCACTTCCCAGGCAATTGCATCAATTGCTGGCAGTGCATTTTCTGGGTAACTGTATGGGTAACTGTGCAAACAGTTACCCATACGAAAAGCATCTCAGATTTGCTTATTCACATTGAACTGTGGCTTTCTTTGTTTAGGAACATTTTAAAAGCCTCTTAGCCAGAAGGATAAAGGTACTGGAGCAAAAAAATCGCCTTTTTCTAGACACAAAGTGACAAGATTGGACCATCAGTTAAAACCAGTTTTGAACATTTAATAAAAACTCATCCTAGAAATCCAACTTTCTGCCGTGACGTCCCCAAACTCTCTTCTTCATCCAGAATCTTCTGAAGCGCCACGTGCAATGCCTTGCCTACTTTTTTCCCCGTCTGCAATGCAAAGGAAGCAAACCGAATCTGAGACATATGCTTATTAACAGGAAGACAACCCTCAGAGAACACTTCCTTTTGACAAATATTTTCCCTTTAATGATTCATACGCACCAGCTGGTGTAATAAAAATATGCTTTTAATTAAGAAAAATAATGGCAGTGGAAGTTTCATTTTAATTTGACTCAGTTTTAGAAAAATCTACACATAAAGGCAGTGCTCACACTGATCAGAAAAGCGTTCCATGATCATTAATACCAGATCTGTGCAGTGCTGGATCACTCAGGAATACAAATTAAACTCACATCAAGCACAAGCACACATTCAAATTAGGCAGCATATGTAGAGAAGGACTTGGGGGTGTTGGCTGATGAGAAACTGAACATGAGCCGCTTCAGTGTGCACTTGAGCCCAGAAACCCCCCGTGTGCTGGGCTGCATCAAAAGCAGCGTGAGCAGCAGGTCAAGGGAGGTGATCCTGCCCCTCTGCTCTCCTGAGACCCCACTTGGAGCACTGTGTGCAGTTCTGAAACATAAGAAGGACATGGAGCTGTTGGAGCAAGTCCAGAGGAGGCCACGAGGATGATCAGGGGCTGGAGCACCTCCTGTATGAAGACAGGCTGAGAACATTGGGGCTGTTCAGCCTGGAGAAGAGAAGCTGCGTGGAGACCTCAGAGCAGCTTCCAGTGTCTGAAGGGGGCTACAAGGATGCTGGAGAGGGACTCTTCATCAGGGACTGTAGCGATAGGACAAGGGGTGATGGGTTCAAACTGAAACGGGAAGTTCAGGTTGGATCTAAGGCAGAAGTTCTTCCCTGTGAGGGTGCTGAGGTGCTGGCACAGGGTGCCCAGAGAAGCTGTGGCTGCCCCATCCCTGGCAGTGTTCAAGGCCAGGCTGGACACAGGGGCTTGGAGCAACCAGCTCTAGTGTGAGGTGTCCCTGCCTGTGGCAGGGAGTTGGAACTGGATGATCTTGAGGTCCTTTCCAACCCAAATCATTCTATGATTCTATGTCATATGAAACTGTATGCCAGCTGCCAGAGGACAAGAGATACCTGACCAGCAAAGCAGCCTACTAGTACAAACTTCAGTAAACTCTTTTGAACGTGCTCAGTATCAGCAGAGTGAATTTAAACCAGCTCAACACCCTGTTCTGTGGCGAGAGAAGCCCAAAATGCACCCTGGCTGCATTCACCAAATCAGTGTGTGGGCAGATCCTTCATTATGACATGCAATTCTATACTGTCCAAGGACTTTTAAGGAGTTAACAGAAGGTTTTCTTTACAGAAATAATCTTTGGCGGTGGAAACCTACCAGGATTAGCTCTAATACCAGCCTCTTCCCACATGCATGTACTGTGGAAGCTACAGGATAAGGAACCATTGGGCAATGCTGAAATAAAGATCTTATGGCAGTGCCTATTAGACCTTTCCAAGGGTTTCCCTGGACAACCTGGAATACTGAATCTATACAGAGATGAAGAGAGCCCACCTCTCCCTAAAGAGCCACAGATTAACCTAAACTGAGTTTATTAGCTCCTGATGTATGCAACAAAGCCTATGCCTGCCATACAGCTGACCACAAAGCTCTCTGTGATCTCTTGATGACAACTGCTAACACCATGGGCACACAGACCTTAAAGTAAGGTATATTTCTCATCGAAGAACCAGCTGACAGAATATGGCCCAGAACATAGCCCAGACTTTGGCCAGATTATGGCCAAAGGAAATATGGGAAGAGCTTTGATGCAGCTGGGTAGCTGCATATCCTAGACACTGAGCCATGCTAAATCAGGGGGACAACATGAAAGCACTGCTACAGCTCTGCACTGGGACAATGATCACAACAGCAGTCTGGAGTCCTGAGAGGTGATACACTTTGTGCATTCTTCTCCTCAAATGCAGGACAACACCGCTCACACCAGGTTAAAGTGAATGGGAACTGTGCGGAGCTTTGGTATTGACAATACTGTTGTCATCTTTTTCCTGCTTGCCTCTCTTATGGCTTGGATCATGAACTCAGTAATGCTGACAGCTTCCCAAACTTTCCCATGAAGCTGCCTTCCTAAGAGATTCGTCCTAGAACATCTGTTCTCCACCAGGCAGGGAGAGCTGAACACCCTCTGACCTGCAGCCAAATCCTTACGGAATGGAGGTGTCAAGCAAGGGTTACACAGCTCCTCCACTGGACATTCCCAGGCCTTTTTGTTTTTCTTGGTATCCTAACCAGGCTGCTGAGTTTGAGGCAGGGCCAAACAGATAATCTTTGACTTCCCAGAAAGCATCTTGTTTTCTTCTGATCAGCTTCATCCCTCACTCCTTCAAGCTGCTCACTACCCAGGAGGGAAGACTTCTTCCAAAGCAAGTGAGAGACACCACAACTCAGCTTAAGCTTCTAACTCCTTGCACCACAAGTAGGGACAAGTTCACTAAAGCTCTTCAGCAGAGTACAGCAGTTTCAAGATTTCCCATGGTTACCTTCTGTGCACATCTGATTAGTGTTTAGATGAGCATTACAGAATCCCTGCCTTTGGGGGCAGGCTATAGGAGGGAACTGCAGAAGTTTGTTTCCTATTTAGGGCTCAATACAGAGTGACATTAGTAATCAGTTGGCTCTGATCAAAGCAGCCATCTCTTTGTAACAGCCCTAAAACCAAAACCTCAAGTCTTCTATGACAATAAGTTACAACTGGACTCAAAATCCATCAAGGAAGAGAAATCAGATGTTCATGGGAAGTTTGGTTTCTTTAGGATGCCAGATTAGTGGTAACAACTCTACCAAGCGAAGAGGGTGACATCTCTGAATGCAAATAAAAAGCCCACTGGTACTACCAAGATTAGCACTCTGAGCACATGAAACAGTTGAAGTGCATATATACTCAGCATGTAATTCCACTTGAGACCAACTGTTTTCAAAGTTGGCTCCAGTTTCTGCATTCCTCAATACAGCCATGCTGAAACTAGTTCTGGATCTCTAGGAAACAGAGCCAGTTTGAAGTATTTAATTTTCATTCTTACTCCAAGTTCAAACCCCATTTCTGTCTCATGCTCAAGGCCAAACATGAGAATTTATACTGGAGAACAGATTTAAAAAGAGTCTGAAAAAAGGTTTCAAATGGAATTCTTATGTGGATGTGAACAACATCCAGGTACTAGTATTTTCATGGAGTGGGGGCAGATCAGAAACCCAGTAAAGGAGGAAGGAAAACAGTAACATGAGAACAGCAAGTTTATCACAAAAAATAATGAGTTGTGCTAGAAGAGAATACCATGCACTGGCAATTCAAAATACCAGCTCTACTTCTATAGAGACTTCACCATGTTAGAAGTTTTGCTTTTTCTGTCTTTTAAGGGAAACAGTGAGAGAGGGAACATGTTCTTTAAAAATACTCTCCAAGTTTACCAATTTAAGCTTTACAGTCTTACAGCTGTGAAGTACTTGGCTTACTTGCTGAAACAAATGTGAGCACCATACATTTCAGGTATCTAAAAGTTCTGGCTAACACCCATTCATAGTAGATTCTGTTTCAGAGGGTCTGTGACCTTCAGCAAGTCCCTTGTGCACTTAATCAAAGCACAACGATCTCTGCTCTTCAAGTCCTTACTGCAGCTTTTCATATACCCAAGTTCCAGTTCACCCAAGACAGTAACTGCTCAAAACTTACCTCCATCATTTCAAAGATACTCTCAGGATCCAGGCTACCCTTCCCCACTTTCTTCATAGAAGTCAGGGCACCTTTACTGGTCACAGAAATAAGCAGGCTGGCCAAAGAACAGGCTTCTTCCTCAAGGGTAGCATCCACCACATGCCTATAGCCAATCTGTAAGTTAGTGACAAAATGACATATTAGTTTGCAATTGTCTAAGCTCTTTATTAAGATGCTAAACTGTGAGTGGTACCTCTGTTAGTTATCTATAGCCTCCCATCCTAATATCATGTGGCCTCTAGTAGCGGTCAGAGACTGACTTGACAGCAGAGTATTTAAACAGCCTCTGACCCCAAATTGCGTGCATGTACACAACAGAGGCGAGATAATTTCATACTGGTTATAACGTCACTATTTCATACTGGTTATCAATCTGAACATCCTTTCATCTATTCCTTTTCTCCCCCAACTCCAAGCACAGACTTTCCTCTCCTTTAAGTGAAAACTGTACATCCCAACACTCAGGTGAGCCCTCACTTCAGTAATGGCTTTTCTACTATTTATGCAGCTTGCTTAAAAGAAATGTCAGACAAACTTTCAGGTAACTAAGCAAATGGCTCACTCTTGCAATGGAAAATGCAGCGTCCAGCAAACCAACTGTATTAGCTGTGTGCTATGTATGAAGGCAAACAAAAATCCATTTGAAAGGCCAGTATTGCACCCATGAAAACGGAGTTCTGTCCCCAGAAACAAATACTCATCGTGTAACTCCAGGCAGATCACACAACCTCTGCCCCCCACAACAATGACCATTTGTTTTACCATACTAAAGGATCTGCTGCTCTGGATATTGAGCAAGAATCAGATGAAAAATAATAAGTAATTCTTCTGCATGCAAGAAGACGCATTTTAAGAATGCATCAAGTAGAAATGGCAAATCTCTGACTACACGTCAAAGATGGGGAAAAATAAAACCTTAGTCGGTTCTTCTTAATTAGGAAGCTCGAGATGAACAAATACATACGCAGTGGCCGCCGACTATATCTGTAACACAAGTTTTATCTTCAGAGACAAAAATAAATAGCAGGTGAAGTTAATAGAAACTGTAGGTCAGGAATTTGTCAGGCTTACTTTGCTTAATGTGACAATTAAGGGCACATTCTCCACATTAAGTCGAATGCAATCGTAAGGGTCATCAGACAGCTCAATCTCTTTAGAGCCTTCTTCGTCCTCCAGAACACGCACTTTGGGTATTCTGTGGAAACAAAATGTGCAAAATCATTGCCAAAACAGGTAAGGAATATGGTTGTCGCACATCTCAACTTCAGGAAGTGCCCTTTCCTCTAAATGAGGCTACATGTTTAGGAAAAAAATCCAGAAAGTTATCAAAGTATTAGCAACTCACACCCTGAGACAAGGAAGAAAGCATTGGAAGTGGGAAGATATCTAGGATAAGATCACCAGATTTAGACCAGTCAAACCTTTGGAATATGAAGTGGCTTTTACATTAATATGTGGGGAAAGGTTCTTCTGGAATTTGCACAAATCAATTCTGAACAATTCCTTATCCATCTACCTGGATGTACAAGAGAGAAATTACCAAGACTGAATCCTTTTATACTGTGGTTCCCAACCTTGCAGACAGCAGTAAATTGTCAGAATTACAGCAATTGCCCTGCTTGCCAAAGCTGTGACATGAGTAGCAAATACAAGTAGTGAAGCTGTCAGGAAAGAATGACACTAACTAAGGAGACTTGGGCTAAAGGGAAAAGATGACAATAGTAATATCCTTTCTCTTTAGTGAGATGGGAAGACTGGCAAGATATTCTCATTCTTTAAGAGGCATAGACTCTACTGTTCTAAGGACAGATACACAAAGGCAATAACCAGGGCTAAAAACCCAGGCAGAAATCCAAGAGATGCTTTCTTTTCAGTTGTGAGTGATGAGCTCTTGTGCAAAAATGTCAGGCTCCTTACGAGTGGTACATACACTGTATTGGTGATAGCCATTTAATGGAGTTTTATAGGATGATTTAATGCAGCTTTCTTAGCATAATGAATAAAATAATTTAGAACAATTTACCACAAGATGGTATCATCAAGAATGTCAGCATCTCATATACCCTCATTTATCCAGGTGCCCACAAGGATGGCGTACGGACTGAGAGACTTGGCTGTACTAGCCAGTAAAACCTACACACCATAATACTCTCACTCTTACACATTTGCACTTGAAAACATAATGTATTTCAAGCCATCCCTAGGAAGCTAACTTCAGTAACCATGTGGAATGTAACCACAATCTGGTTTCATATTAGTACTTTTACAGTCGTGTTGTGTTTTATAACTACACTCTGGAGGTTACATTGTTTTACGCATTCCGTATCAAATCTCTTTTAAAGGAGGAAGAAGGTAGGGACTGATTTAGTGAACATTCCCCCCACCAACACAAAGTGATTTTTGTTGTTCCCTGGAAGAGTATTTTAGTTATTTGTTGCTCAAAGTCCTAGAGGCAAGTACTTCACAACAGCTAACCCTGCTTCTGTGAGAACAAATTGCCTACAAGCCTGAGCCAAGCTAAAACTAAAACTTTCAGTAAGCAGAACAATTGTAATATGTTCTTTTTCCTGAAATGAACTCAAAATGCTTTGAAGCTCACTGGAAATGCATCAAAGCCTATTTTCAAGTTTAAAATATCCCATTAAAACCTGATGGAATAAAGTCACAAGGTGACTAACCCTCAAGCTGCTCAGGACAATGGACAACATTGGACAACATTGGACAACAGCCTAGACAAGAAATGGATATGCCAGAGCAGTGTTTAAAAAAGAAGGAATATTTCAGGAAAACCTGTGAGATCGAGCAATTTTTAACTCCATCCTAAAATAGCTGAGAAACCAGAGCAACGTTTGGTGTGCAAGAAAAAGTTGCCAGAATTAATACCTGAAAAAAGCCTGCAAAGAGCTGCTTGGTCAAGAACAGATGAGAGAAGTACAAATTCTAACTACTACAGAGGCAAAAAGACAACTGATCAGACACAAAGATCACAGCTGCATAAAAAGGGGGTACATATACACACAAAAACTAGGCATAGAGAGTGTAGTACAAAACATTTGCATAAACCAGGAGATTTTCTCTCCTAGCTTGTGAAGATTTCTCTTAAGAACCAGCTGTACATGTTTACTATGCAAACGACAGCAACGGAGCTGGTGCAGGGCCTGGAGCACAAGTGTGATGAGGAACGGCTGAGGGACCTGGGGGGTTTAGTCTGGAGAAGAGAAGGCTCAGGGGGGACCTTATCGCTCTCTACAACTGCCTGACAGGAGGTTGCAGTGAGGGGGGGTCGGTCTCTGCTCCCAAGGAACAAGTGACAGGACAAGAGGAAACGGCCTCAAGCTGCACCAGGGGAGGTTTAGATGGAGATGAGGAACAATTCCTTCCCCAGAGGGTGCTCAGGCATTGGAACAGGCTGCCCAGGGCAGTGCTGGAGTCACCGTCCCTGCAAGTGTTCACACGCTGTGTAGCCGAGGCCCTCAGTGCCATGGGTTAGTGGTGGCCTTGGCAGTGCTGAGCAACAGTTGGACCTGATGAGGTTAAAGGTCTTTTCTAAACCAGCTGATTCTATGATTCTGTTTACTTTTCTGTTTAGATTCCTGCAGCTAATCAGGGCAGAAATCTGTACAGCAGGACATAAGTAACATATTATACCGAACCTGAGCAATGGAGACCCAGGTTTCACGACTACAAAACCAGTTCTCCTCTTGGAAGCAGGCCTCAGTTCTGCCCCTACCATGCTGCCTGGCAAAAAAACATGACATCTGCGAGGCTATTGTGTTAGAAACTCTAGCTTTTGTAACTTGCCTACTTTCTGTTGCCTTGGTTGCAAGTAGGCACATTCCACAGGATCAAGATTAATGCTAAGTCCTGACTTAGCCACTTGTACATTTTGCAGTATCTGTTAGATAAATCTAGTCTCGAGCACTGTGGAGACACAGAAAAGAAGAAAGTTCGATATCTGCTATCTCTTGCATGTGATCCTGGTACATTTTTTTTAGAACATAATGAACGATATAAAACTTTGAGGAGTAAATGTTCCCCCTAAAACATATCTGTTGCAGACAGATTATGAAAGGCAAGTAGGACTCATAAGGAAACACATGTCAAGTGAAGTCCAGAACACTTAATCCAAAGTGATCTTCAAACTGACATCTTGTCTTGCTTGGACAATAATACTCCATGGAGAGTGGGCAGCTACTTTAAACCACCTTGTGTCAATCCAAAGAAAACTTAGGAGGTACTAAGGGAAAAGGAGCAGGACGGTGAATGAGGACAACAGGTTTTCACTTTGAATTTCACCTCTTGACTTTCTGAGGTCATATGAGATCAGATGTACTAGCATTCCCTGCTCACATCAACAGACAGGGTTTACATATGTAAAAAATCAACAGGCTCTGCATTATGTCATATTGTACCACATTCTGATTTGATACCTTCCACAAGACACTGGATGCTTGCCCACAGATTGGATTATATGAAGGCTACAGTTGTCAGAAGAATGAAAATAGAGGAGAATCATGAAAATAATTACACCCTCCACATTGCCCATGTTCCCAAGGCAACAGATTTTCTTTCTTTATTTTAATTATTTTTATATGATACCCTTTCTTCACTCAGAACTAGGATTCTGGCTGACATAAGGAAAACAGACCTATTTATCTTGTAAATAAAGCACATGCCTTGGATCTGCAAAACAACTCCCATGGGAGCAACTATTTTTACTGTATGACTTTTGCATCCTGGCAGCTCACACAGAGACGCAGGCATTTCTTCCTTTCAGTGCACTGTCAACCATGTTGTTGACAGTGAAAAGTTACTGTTGAGAACTTGACTAACATGGGAAATTTCTCAGCAATATACACAAGCTGTAGTCTCAGATGGATTCTCCCCTATTCCCTTTTAAAGTGTTTCTAACCTGATATACTGCCTGCCTTCAAAAGTGTATTTTCCTCTTCTTGCATGTACTTTTCCAGCTCTAGTACTGTGTGCTGATTCCCTGATGAATAAGCCAGAACTATACCAGTGACTTTAGCACATCTCTAATTTACAGCTGAAGAACAATTTGTAAACACTTTCAAAACAATATATATTCTTGAATATTATAAATATTATTGAATGTTTTCAATACATATATATTAAAAATGTTATTGAATGTTTTCATTAAAACACACAGAGAGCACTTGCATCATTCATTCTACCAGATTTTGTTCTTTGATTCTCGGAATTAAAATGCATGGGGTAAAGTTCTTTTAAAGACAAATCATTTCCCTCTCCTCACAATCTCGCACTACCATTTTTTCCTCTTAGTTTTAGAAAGAACTCTAGACTAACAGTTAATGAGAAAGAACATTAGAAATGAGAAATCACACTTCTTATAGTTATGAATAACACTTTTTTTTTTTTAGTTACAAATCAGTAGTCACACTGACAGAGGGCTTCTTACTCAGGAGCATCATATATCAGTAAATCCTTCTGGTTTTAAACCTACAAGGCATCCACACAAAGGCCTCCAACGACTTTGCAATTAAACCATATGGTCAAAAACAATTTTTTCTGGATCTCGCTACAGATATATAGTTATATTGTAAGCCTAATTGTGCATATAACATATTATAACACTTGATTCAGTTTCTAATAACATTAGTTCCTGTTACTTGCATGCAAATGGACTGCCTTGTATCTGAATGCAAGTTGCCTTGTGTATTTCTTATTTAAATACTTATGCATTAAAAATGCTTAGCTCACAGAGTATTTCTCTTCCCCTTCTCATGACACTTCCACTCATACGAAAGGAGATATGTGCTTTACCTTGTGTTAAAGAGAGCTGCCTTCACTGCGATAGAGATTGCATCAAAGAGGTTCCCACCACATACCAATAACTGGGGAGGAAAAAAAGAATCTCTTTAAAAGAAAATCAGGCTAGTGCCTTTACACCAAGTCTTTATTTTACTTAAACCTACTTGAAAAGGCACAAAATTAAGAACCAGAACAGATTTTTAGAACACAAAGTTGTCTTTAAAGCCTGTCTATGAAAAGAAACAGATAGGAAATTAAGATTTCAGCTAACTGTATTACACATGCAAAATAGAAGAGTTAATGCACTTCATAATAAAATTCATGATAAAATTTAATAATAGAAGCTGAAATGAAACTGCTGCTGTTCTTACTCTTCTTGTGCTAAGGCTCTGAACTAGACTGTGACCAGAATACTTGTTATCAACTCACCACATTCATTCTTGAATGGTAAATTAAGCCAATCCATTTTCTGTCCTTTATTACAGAGAGGAATAGTTTTAAAATATCAGCTGGACAAACTCAATTGGTAGAATTGTTTCTGAAGAAGCAACGCAAATTGTCACCCACAACATGGCATAAAAAACTAGTTATGGAAGGTCTAGCTAGGAAGGCACATCATGATTCATCCTCTGTTCTTTATGGAAATGGAGTCATCAGCAGGTTTGCCTTGCAGCTGAAAAAGATCTAAGGAAATCCTGATGTCAAGTCTACTTGTTGATAACACTGTCATTTGAATCAAAGTGTGTGGAGGCCAGCTTCTTCCTATGAAGATCAGGAAAAGAACAAAGAGAACAGCAGCTCTGCACACCAAGTAAGAATGCAGGGCTCCCATAACCACTAAAACCACCTCTAGGCTGACAGATACCTCAAAGATGTATTTGGCCATAGCCTAGTGTTAGATCTCTGCAAAGCTCTGCTCTCAGCTGCCAGTACTATTCTACAAACACACACATCCTCACCAAGCATTTGAAACTACTTCAGCAAGAACATATCGGTGCTTCTACATTACATCAAGCTATGTTGCATAAGAGCAAAACCAATTTTGCAACATTGATTGCATTGATTGATCTTCAAAATCTATTTAAGAATGAGATAAGCTCCCATCCTGGGAGCAAATCATAAATCAGATGTTCTGGAAAGACAGTTTATTTTTATGAAAACAGACTGAATTGTGTAAAAAGAATGACAAAAAGTTGGGATAGAAAACTAATACAAAGGTGATCAGATTATTTCTCTGCAAACAGCTGCTGGATACAGAGAGGTTAACTTGCCACTTTCAGTTATTATTAGATTTTACTGGCTAACACAATAAGCCCCACAGTATCTTTCTTATTAAAACACAATCATGGAATGTGCCTGCACTGTTGCTAGGCTTATGTTCAGGCTGCTGTTCCAAAGCCTCATTTGTATTACAGTGGCACCTACAGGCTAAGAACACAGACTGTATCAAGCACGGTATGACCATTCCTCCAAGAAGTGAACACCCTCTTCTCAGCTGAAGCATCTTGTACTGAGAGCTCACACTTCTTTAATTTATTCTTTTTAAGAACCAAGAAAATCTGCACAACTGTGAGTTATGGGAAGCAAAGGAGTCTTTAGAAAAGATTGTTTTTAATTTACTGATATGCAAATGAAAGCATTATTTGGGATGGGAAAAAGAGGAAACATTGTAGACCTTGCCTTATTCAAAGAAGTTTTTCCTCCAAAAGGACAGATTTCTAATGTCTTTTTTTCCCAGCTGGGGGGAAATAGAAAAGATGAGGAAATCCTCTAAGGGATGCTCCATAGTGAACTGCTAAAATTTCAACTAAACCTAATGCACCCCCTCAACACACAATGTACTGTGATTGGCTATGGAGTGAAAAGAGATTGGAGAGATTGCACACTTTGATTTTCCTTGTGCAGCACAGAAAGCTGCTGGGGCAAATTATGTGGAGAAGGATATACATATAAAAAATATCTTTATATATATATAAAGAAATATATATTTATATATATGTATCTCACACCCTCAAAAATGCCTAAAAGCTTATCTCTGACATCAGTGACACAGAAGGGAAAAGAAATTGAGGGGAAGACAGAGAGGGGGAGAACACGCTTAAGAGTTTTGCAGTACTGTGTATCTCCACATTCATGAGCTATTCTTTGGAAGTGGAATGCTTTCTATTATTAAGAATGGATGTATTTTGAAAGGTCAACGTATATATTCTTGACCTTTGACATGTGTGTCCTTATATCTGCATCTTTGGGGTGTCTACAGTTGAAGTTATTTTCTTTCCAGTTTGACTGTACACAGTCATAGCACCTCCTAAGTACACTGACTGCCAGACAGTATTTGAGAAATGTTTTTAATTGATTAGACTATGCAAAAGACACTCTTTTCTGAGGTTGCATATCTCAAGTTACATTCTTTCTGGGTTTTTGCTCTTTGGAATAAGAGACTGGAAAGCAAGTACCTTCCCACCTGACCACAAAGGACCAGGATTTTTAGGCTTATGACAGATGTAAGGCTTAAACTCCTTAAACTCCAACTCAACTATGCAACACAAACACCAATATGAAGAATTTCAAGGAATTCTGAGGGAGAACATCATTCAAAGGACTCAATAAGCATTGTTACATTTAGAATCTGCCTTCCTTAAATGCTGAATAATATGACTTGTATCTTCTATCAGCATAAGTGTCATACTTTCATCATGTACTATTAAAATAGAATTCTATAGGAATGATTCAGCAATGGCAGCTTCTCTCTGTAGGTATCAAGCACTTACATCAAGTACAAGCTATCACATGTGATATACATTCCTTTAGAAAATGAGATAGTACAGAAACCTCAAAAATGTGAAAATACAGAGGCCTAGGGTAGAAAAAAATAGAAGAGGGAAGGGGACACCACAAAGAGTAAGAGACAAATGTTAACAGTATCTCCTTCTAACTGTACCAGCAGCTCCTTGATGGCTCACACATAAAATCCCTGCAGAATAAGACATTAAAAAGACTCAGTGTTTAGAGTCCTAATTATGAACCTACAAAGTTTCTTTATTGGCACTGTCAACAAAGCTAAATGTAAAATTCATCACATAACTTAGTTCTTGACATTCATGGCCAGGCTGGACAGAGCCTTGGTCGACATGGTCTAGTGTGAGGTGTCCCTGCCCATGGCCTAGTGTGAGGTGTCCCTGCCCATGGCAGGGGGTTGGAACTGGATGATCGTAAGGTCCTTTCCAACCCTAACCATTCTCCGATACAACTAATGGCATAAAAATACCAAGACTGATTTTCTCTGTAGCAGTGGATAATCAACAAATTTGTCCAGGAAGAATCAAATACTGACCAGTTATACCTCATACAAAAGCTATACAGAACTACTTCTGCAGCAGTAAGCTTTATGGAAGTCTTTGTTTATGCAGGGTTTATGCAATGTTAAGCAATGTGTTGCTTAAATAAGCACAGCATTTAATATTCTGTACCTCTGCTTGTAATTACCTAGTAACTAAAGGCCCCAGTGTGATTTCCCAGAACTAACACTACATTCTCTATTAAACTATGCCAAGCTCCCAATAGGCCAGTGACTAGGACTGTTAAAGCACTCAGCAGTGGTACACATTTGATCATTCTGTATGTGCACTAAGTCACACATGGTGGTCTGCACCATATCTACTATAATTAGGCTAATATTACTGCTTTTTAAACACCTAATGGACTAGTTTTCACATTTATTTAGGTCTTAGTCTAAATGTTCCTGTTTTGTTAAACAAAGCCCGGTATTTAATTTGTTTTTCCAACACAGCTTAGTATTCAGCAAATCATTTCACAGATGTTAATGGATTCTTGTGAATAAAATCCCCCAACATATTTTAAGTTACAAATTTGACAGACAGAAACTCAACTTTGGACCAGTAAGACTTGGCAATAATGCTCAGGAGAGTCTGATTTGCAGACTTCTATTAAATTCCTGTGACAGAGTGCTTTAGATACAGCACAGTTTGGAAATTAAGCTGCTGCATGCACAAGATTTATATGTGTAACATTCAGGTTCCATTTTTTAAATGAGAACAAACACTCAATTTCTCTTCTACATTCAATACATGTATACAACTTCCATCAAAAAGTGCCTAGGCCAAACGCTAACTTTTGCCAGAGAAGTTTCTATTGCACTTCATGGAATTAGTACTGATAGTAGTGCAAGGAGGTAGAGAGGATGGGCAATTATGTTAGGGCTAACATACACTCATGCTAAATTACATCCGTTGGAACAATACATTTGCTGTTCTATCTAGCTTGGAAAATAGTTTAGCTCTCTTTAGTGGCAATTTCCTTGTCAGTATAAGATCACTGATTTTTATCTGAGACAGATTTGGAGTATTCAGTAGTTTATTAGCTCTGCACTGGAGCAGCAGCATTAAGAACAGAAAAAAGAGCAAGCTGGAAGTAGTGATTATATCTAGAATCATAAGAAAATGGCCATCCGTGCTGTGAAGCATTATATCATAGTATGACTTTTTATATGAAAATATACATGGTTATGCTAAGTCAATCAGTGTCTTGAGAAACCTCCTTGAATCTTAGTTTTCATTTCCTTACTTACCAACACATCAACATAGAGAACCCAGCAGTGCTCTCTGGGATTAATACAAAGCGATTTCAAGTCTACACTGTTCCCGCTGCTAAATACTGTGTAGAATGTACTTGCTATCTCTGTGCCAAGTTCTTCTCCTCCCCGGCCTTCAAATTCAGGAGTAGCATTTGCAGAACTAGATAAAGAAAGAAAACATACTTTCACTTCTGAAGCAGCCAATACGCAAAGAACATGTCTTAAATATAAAGCATTAGAAATATCTAAGGATTTCTTTGTACAATAAGCATCCTATCTGTGAAGAAATTGTTTCTATTTTGCATAAGAAAATGTCTTGATGCAGATAATATACCTACATTTTGCTACAAACTCTGATGCTAATTAAATTCCACTATCTTCAGCTTAAGTTACAATATTGAAGTTAGTGAATTCTCTCAGGGATTATTTCTTAAGCACTGTCGTCTTTTATCACCTCAGCCCTTTCAAAAATAAAGAAGTGAGAAAATCTGTATGAAGTTCAGAACAGCTAACAAGACAGCCTGTTAGAGTTGAATGCTAAATTAATAAGAGGGTGGCTAAGAGGAGAAAGATGTGATGATGTGACAAGTAGGATATGCTTTATTTTCCAAGCTCCACAACTGCCTGACCTTAATTGGTAACTGTGTACTCTCTGCTATCAAGCCCATTATTTTCAGCAACTGTGGCTTAGGGAGAGCAGCAACTAAATACCATTTTTTCCAGAAGGAATCTGGCAAAAGTGAGTGATTTTCACTTCCCTGATTCCAACATAATAACAAACTTTGTTTATAAGCAGTCATGCAAGAAAGTCCTTCAGTGCTGGGGCCTTGTACACAGCTAAGAGCAAAATAGAACAATTAACAATAAAAGATAACAGGCCTATAAAACAAAGTTTCCATCTCCAAGTCACAGTGAAATAGAGCAGAAATGTGCAGAGATGCATATATAGCAAATTAACAAATATTCTGATCCAAACTTCTGGTTTATAGTGAGGGCAAAAGCATCCTCAAGCAGTGGACCCATGGCACACATGGCAGATCTTGGTTTTAAACTAACTGGTCAAACCTCCCCAAATCAACTTCTCATCACAGAACACAGGAAAGGTGGTTATTCCATAGGAGTAGTTATGATACAGTCAAAATCTAGAACAGCAAAGCCTTGTATTCTCCTGGCTAGGCACCTCCCAGTGCCAGTTTCTCATGTATGTTTTCTGTATATATGATGATACACAATTTTAGCTCTTCCAGTAGGCACGCTGCAGGAACACACACATACAGCATAAAACAAAGTCTTAGAATATAATCCCTTAAAAAAACCCCACAACTAAAGATCCACATTACCTAGGTATGACTTAAACCATCAAGTGAACTGTATCAACAAGACTGGGTTTAAACTTAAACAGAGGGAAGTTCAGGTTAAATATAAGGAAGAAGTTCTTCCCTGTGAGGGTGCTGAGGTGCTGGCACAGGGTGCCCAGAGAAGCTGCGGCTGCCCCATCCCTGGCAGTGTTCAAGGCCAGGTTGGACACAGGGGCTTGGAGCAACCTGCTCTAGTGTGAGGCGTCCCTGCCCTTGGCAGGTGGTTGGAACCGGATGACCTTAAGGTCCTTTCCAACCCAAACCATTCTATGAGTCTATGTCTGCAGAGCCTATAAGCTTATATATATAATTGCCTATTATTATTCTTACCTCCAAGAATTACCCCAGAGTATTTCTCTCAACTTGTTCTTTTGAAGAACTGATGAAAACTCAGAATGCCAAGAAGAGCTACTGGATTTTACAGAAGTTATTTACTGCTACTATAAACAGACAGCACTATCCATGCTTTTTAAACAGATAAATTACTGCCAATCAACCACTGACCTGTGCTTCCAGACTACATGTGCCACACAAATAGGCACTACAAATGTGACACACAATATCAGACACCAATTTTATAGGATAGGACCATATCTAAGTATAACTTAATTCTGGAAACATGCCCAATCAGGTCTTCAGGTTGTATTACACAAGCACTTACCCATAGAATCAGCTTTTATGCAAGTTCTTTCGTTTAAGCATTCTGTTTAAAGTACAGTTACACAAGCACTATGATTCCTACAAGTTGAAAAGAATTACACAAACCTTAGTCTATACATTATTATTATTTCTAAACAAAGTTTTATCAAATGTTGTATTTTTTAATTATAAAGTGATACTTTCTTTGACAGTTACAAGGAAGAACATAAGATTCAACTGGAATATCACTGCAAATGCATCTTAATTCCATTATCATTTTAACACTTCAGTTCCTTGCAATCCAAGTGAAATAAAGAAGGGAAGTTAGCAGGGTACTATTATATTAACTATATAGTAAATACTGACACCTAATGCTGACAGACTTGCAGTAATTTGCACTGGATAACAGTTGAAAAAAAGAGTTGTCTAGCACGCTAGTAAGACAAAAAGACAAAAAACTTGTTTTATGGAGCACAGAAAGAACTTAGTAGTGGCCGGGTAGAGCACAGAATTTCTACTCCCACAGAATGTGGGATGTCTAATGGTGTGGATATGATTATGAGGATATTCAAGCTCATGATCCTACAAAGAACCAGGCTAACAAGGGTTTGGATTTAGTCTAGTCAAACTGTTAACTCTACCAATATGGATGTACTGATTCAGGTCTAAATCCCATTCAGTAGACAATACATATTTAGTGGACAAATTATCCTAAAAAACTGTAAAGACAATTCTTTCAAAACTCATTCATTTGCCTGTACACAGAACAGTTGCCATGATAATGGGTTTATGGTAGGAGGGAGAAGGGGAGGAAACGTTCCTTTTCTACAGCCACCATTCAAGTGGTACCTTCAGTGACTGCTCTGAAATTTGACATTTCCCCCACAAAACACAATGGAACAGTATCTGAGGATCACCTAAGAGCATGCTGATGTGGTTGTTTTGCAATACTGTCACCTCTTATGATTTGGAGAACCATTTCCCAGCTATCCTTATCTGAACCATGTTCCCATGCAAGCATCCCAAATAGGCCCACTCTCCCAGCTGGAACAAAAGCATTTCTGGCCTTCAGAGTGGAGGAACAGATGGCCACACTTGGACAAATAAATTCCTTGTTTTCCTGATTCCACAAACAACATCTAATATACTCAAGGAATTCTGAGGTCTGCTTTTTATTTCTGTTGTTGGTATTCCTCACACTTTGAAAATGACAAATCTTTGCCTCAGTCAAAAAAAGTCAGTATTAGAAGAGCCCCAAAACTCTAACGTGAGAAAAGTGGGCACAGGAGTCTTTCGACATCAATGGCCAGGATGACTGTCTTCTCCAGCGCTGATGGGCAGTAAGGACATCTCATAGGACATGGACTACTTGTTCTATGACAATTAGTTTCTAGTATCACAAATCAGTGCCCCAAAAATCATCTCTTCCAGAGACTTGCATTAAAATCTGTCTCAAAATGGGACTAAATGTGATTCTAGCTTAAGGACTCAGAGCAGAATGAAGAGAAATGGAATTTTGGGGCAGAGAATTATATACATGATCCAGCAAGTCCACTTGGACACTGCAGTCCAAGTTTTTATTATTAATTCCAACAATATAAAAGCCAAGCAGAACACAGAGGAACTTCACCAGGAGATGCAGTGTATCAAATTGTGCTCAGTTACTACCACCCAGTGGCAGCCTGGAAAATCATCAGAGTACCGACAGCATCTCATTTCCCTTTACAGAGAACAAGCTGCTTCCACTTCACATTTTGTCTTTTGGATCTTTCTGGAGGTTAGAGGTCACCTTTCCCTGACAAGACAAGTATGAAAGAAGTGACTACCCTTCTCTAAAATGTAGGCTTTTGGTCTGTGTTGTCACAAGAAGTAAGGATTACCTATTTCTAGAACTGACAAGATCCATCTTGCACAATATTGCTGCACATCTCCATCCCATCTTCTCATGGAGCAGAGAATAACAGTTAGAAAATACAACCTAACATTAATCTAATGAGTTAAAGCTTTTCTAACATTTATTTATGTATGAAAAGTGTCACAGAATTGCAACATCCCCACAGATCACTTGTTTCAGTAAGGAGATGTCCCTGCTGTCAGTGGACTTTCTTCATGTAGAAACCACCAGAACAAAGCCAGTGCTGCTTAGGACATTTCATACATGAGTGTTATAAAGCAGTCAAGCTCAGATCTCTAACAGCAGAACTACATTTGAGAAGATCACCTTCCTGGCTGATATTTTTAAAACAGTAATCACAGACAAACCATTAACTCATAGGTGAGTCCTTCCCTCTACAAGTTTCCACTCTTAGCTAGGACCTCGTGATGTACAGAAGCAGTCTTAGGTAAGGCTGCACAATGTGAGGGATACAAATGTCAAGGCAGATATAGCTAGTTAGGTCAGAGAGATTACCAGATATACACTTACTTAGTAGCTCTCATACCTTAGCTTTACTAATGGTGTATTGGTTTAGTGTCAGAGTAGCAACATTTCTTGGTTTTAATAAAAATAAAAACATCACATGCAACAGGGCTAACCTGACAGGACCAAGGCTTTTATGAGACGTTCCCAAAGCACCTTGTTTCATAAAAAACAGTTTTAGGAAGTCTGCAAGACGTGCATACTGTAGTTTCAGACAGCAGACAGCCTGGAGTAACACTGAGATGTCACTATGCTACCTCAGAGCAACCTAAAAACAAGAACTCTCAGTTTTCTTCTAGCTTCCTTTATGATTCGAGCACTATGAAGACTGTAAGGCTAAACAACAGTCCATTTGTAGCACAAAGCCAGGAATATGATTTAAAACTAATTCAATTTTAGTTAATGAAATACTGATTCACCAATAAATGAGATATCTAAATGTTCTAATTCATTTTTTATCTGAAGTTTACAGTGAGAATTTTTCTTCTTTTAAAACAAATGGATTTGTAAAAAACACACTTCAAAGTTTTTCTGCTGCTTTCACAGAAAAAACACACCTGTGAGTACAGTTAAAGAACAGTCTGTATCAGTCAATTCTTTCCTTCTGAAATACTTTACTTTTGAAGGAGATTTTCTGTATTCTATCACTGTAAAAAGACAACTGCCACTGTAGTCATGAAGTCATGTTAAATGCATGTGTAATTGAACCATTACTCCTTTCCAGCTGCAGTGATGCTTTGCAATGTGTTTTTTTTCTTTAACCTTTTTTTTACTCTTTAACTCCTACTGCTTTGCTTACTTTGGGTCTGCAGAACCAACAGAAAGTTTCTGAACATTCACCACTGTTGAAACATTAAAATAACTTGTTTCTATTACTCAGATCCTTACAGAAGGTTAGTGGAGTGAAGGTATAAGCTTCGGAAGAATGGAATTACTCATTTATTCCAAATATTAGATCTATTTCCTTCTTTTCTAGTATACTAACCAGTCAACACAGAATTCCAGGTAGCCTTCATCTGGTTTCTCTATCTTTGGTGTCCCCATTTCAGCTTTTACTCCTACCAAGATATCTGTGTTTCCCTGTTAAAAAAAAAAACCACAACACATTGCACAACTGGAATTACAGTCACAGAACTACTCAATTTAAATGCCTACAGTAAACTGATACCTTTTAGTTACCTACACTGATAATTCTATCAGAATGAACTAAAAATAAGTTTAGGTTTTGAAAAAACAAGAGGCTTTAGAAGGACAATGTTAAGCCTAAGAAGATTCTTCAAATATTAGCTTTCTCTAGGTTAAAAAGACACTCTTACTTGTTCTGGCAACAGCTATTTCTGCAGAACCTTTATAATACTGCACAGTGTATTTATCTTCTTCACAGTCAACACATGCCAGAAGTAGTTTTGCTTCACTCTAAATGAATAGAATTATCTTTTTTTTTCCAGGGATAAGGCACAACAGCGATTCCAGTTTTCAAGATTAAATGTTAGATTAGTTCAGACTGAAGGCTGTCCAGCTGCTACTTAGTAAATGTAGCTCAAGCAGGTTAAGCCAGCCCAAGTGAATTATATAGCCTGGCATTATTTCCTTAACCCAAGAGTTTCAGTTAGTGCTACACACACACACATTATTACACATACATACATCCACCCACCTACAAATAGCCTCATCTTATCTTAAACCAAGTCACATAAACCAGAAATTTCATCAGCAAAGTACAAAATCCATAAGGAATTTTACCTACCAGCCTTACTCTTGCAGATCCGCTTGTGTTTGATACAACATCTGTTTCTACTTCTGCACATCTGTAGTCTTCACAGCCACGACCATCTACACGAAGATCCTCCTAAGTATGACAATCAATACATTGTGCTTAAGGGAATCAGTAATGAAAAGAAAAAAAGAAATTGTGCTTTTAAAGTTCCTTTTTCCTAGGCCAAACACAGCAGTAAAAAGGATATAATACCAACAGCTCTAGCTTCTCACTTAGGAATACAACGGAACCAACTGCATGTTTCCATTTAACTCTCATTTATCCAGAGCTTGCAACAAGCTCTCTGCAGACAGACACGAACTCCTGCACTAAGTCACTTTAATACCAAAAGAAGGCTTCAGACTGCAAAACTGTAAAGGTCTTGGCTTTAAAACACACTTTACCTAATACCACTTGTGTTTTTCCCAGGACACTCAAGTTCTTTTATATCTGTAATTAGGACCCAGCAAACAAAAATAACCGACCAGCCTTCCAAATGTTTTCACTTGTTTGTATTTCAAAAACAGGTATTATGCACCCTCAGAAACTATACAGCTCATTACCATTAAAACAGTTTTACTTGCAGTAAATTACAGTTTCTGTCCTTTGCAGAACGTACAGTCCTTTTATCTTTAGTACTGCTCCCCACGTGTCCTTCACTTCTCCTCCTCAGCCCACACACTGCTCCTTAGTTCAGTGACAGGCTAAAACTCTACACAACAGCAAAAACTTGAGAAAGAGCACAGGAAGCGGGGGAGAAGTGGAGGACAACACATGAAAAAACAAACCCCCGCCCTGTTCCCAGCCCGCTTTCTGTCTCGATGCTCTGTTCCCAGTGTGCTTGGGTAATCCTACACCTTTTTACAAGGCCTGTAGTGTCAGGACAAGGGGGAACGGCTTTAAACTGAAAGTGGATAGATTTAGATTAGACATTAGAAAGTTTTTTATTCCCTGTGAGGGTGCTGAGGCGCTGGCACAGGGTGCCCAGAGAAGCTGTGGCTGCCCCATCCCTGGCAGTGTTCAAGGCCAGGCTGGACACAGGGGCTTGGAGCAACCTGCTCTAGTGTGAGGTGTCCCTGCCAGTGGCAGGAGGTTGGAACCGGATGAGCTTTAAGGTCCCTTCCAACCCAAATCATTCCATAATTATCACCCTAAATATTCCCCCCTCCTCAGACACCAGGAGGGCTCCCTCCTTGCTCCCCATTCCACACAGGGAGCAAGCGCGGGGTGGGGACGGGCCCTGCCCCACGCCTCCCAGGGCAACACCACCACAGGCACAACCCGAAGGACATCACACTCCGCGGGGCGCAGGCTGCCGCCGGCGGTACCTGTACGCCATGCACGATGTAGAGCTTCTCCGGCTCGCTCAGCACCACGGCCGCCATGCCGCCTGCCTCCTCCCGCCGCGCCGCGCTCACACCCTTCCGCTTCCGCCGCTCTACGGTAACAGCCGCCGCGCTGAGGGGCGGGAAAGCAACGAGTCGCCATTACCGCCCATTACCGCCCCTTATCCCGCACAGCTGGGCATCTCCTCTTCTTATGGGCAAAGCGGAGCCTGCAGCCCATATATTCCCTTCAGTAAGGCTTCCATAGGGAGCGGGCGAAGCGGTCTTGGACGTGGTGCCCGCAGAGCTAGCCCGCGTCCCCGCAAAACGCCTCCTCCGAGGAGCTGACACTCGTGGTTAAACCCAAGGGGCAGCGCCCGCTCGCTGCCTGCCCTGTGCTGAGGTAAAATCTGCTGAAGGAGGCTGCGGAAGTACCTCGCTGCTGGGGAAGGGCTCCCGTTGGGATAAACCCCGCGAGAAAAGAGAGGAAACGGGGAGGTTTTTAGCTCGGGGGAAGGACCGAGCGAGGCAGGATGGTGCAGGAGCAGGGAAGAGACCAAGTGCTTTGGTTTAGGAGAGCGCTGTTGGTCCTGTGCCGTATATTCCTGGGAAAGGAGCATGGGAAGTGTAATTAACAACACGTATATTAAAACAATAATTAAGGCTGGTTTTTTTTTGACAGCCTTAATTGGAAGTTTCAGAGCAGTGAGTGGTTAATGTAAGTTTAACGCCTTTTTTTGCATGGCTCGTGTATAATTTTAAAAGTTGCTGTCTGACTTGATGCTGGTGTTTGCTTGGGTGAGAATGACCCACGGCTCATGAGGATTGCACTGGGTGTTGCTGGATTTCATCCAGGCATTTCTAGCTCTCTGAGACTCCTTAATCAAGCATACAGGAGCACAGGCAGGGACACCTCGCACTAGAGCAGGTTGCTCCAAGCCCTGTCCAACCTGGCCTTGAACACTGCCAGGGATGGGGCAGCCACAGCTTCTCTGGGCGCCCTGTGCCAGCACCTCAGCACCCTCACAGGGAAGAACTGCCTAAGATCTAACCCTCTGGCAGGTTAAAGCCGTTCCGTCTTGTCCTGTCCCTACAGGCACTTGTCCAAAGCCCCTGTCCAGGTTTCTTGTAGCCCCTTCAGACACTGGAGCTGCTATAAGGTATCCCTGGAGCCTCCTCTTCTCCAGGCTGAACAAGCCTGGAACAAGAAGTTTTGGAGGTTTTAGTTTGGTTTAGCTCTGGTCCTGTTAGCAAGCTGCGCATCTGTTAGCAGTCAGAGCAGAGCGGGTGCTTTCTGGGATGCATTCCATGGTTTACCTGCAAGTAAAAGGAGTCAAGTTTCTGAACACTGGGGTTGTTTGGGGACTGCTCACAGCTGCTCAGTGGGGAGAGCAGCAGTGGAACCTGACCAAGCTGGGGTCTGAGGCTTGGGTTGCTCATACTGCTCCTTGGAAAGCCTGGGGAGCACTACGCAAAGACAGTGCCCCGTGGGAAAGGGGCCTGGTTTGTGTGTCCTCCTTGAACAGCATCTGCCAGTGCTGCATCCGTGCTGGACCCTTCGTCTGCTGCACAGAGCAGTTCTTGCATCTTCATGTTCCCCAGCATAAACCAAACTACTGCAAGGAGAAATTAGGAACTCCCTTGCAGGAGTGAACCGATCCAAAATAAAGCATCCATGCAGGTGCACCCTGTGATTCCCACTGAGAGCACGGGGAAAGGGTCTCCCTCCCAGTCCTGCCTGTCTCATGGCTTAGCTGGTGGTTCCAACTGCAAGGAATAAATGATTTATTATTTATCGTTATATTGGTATTCCCCCTTCTGCCATTCCAGCCTGGAGCCTATCTAATGCAAGTGGAATTCTTGCACGGCCCAGAGGCTCAGCTAGCACATCTCACAGCTGCAGACAGCTGTTTTCCAGAGGTGGGAAAAGCCCAAGCCTGGCTCGTTTTTTCTCTGGGAGGGCGGAAGGCATCCTCTTGCCCTGAAGAGCACTTCCAAGGACACTGGCGTTCCCTTCAAGGTGCTGCACCAGTGGAGGTTATCAGGCAAAAAGGATGTCCCTTGTGTTTGTTTCTACAAGGGCAAAGCAATGCGTTTTCCTCTAACCTTGTAAACGGATGACCTGCTGAAGTAAAGCCAGCCTCGGGGAACCACCTGGAATGTCAGAATTCCCACTGCGTCATTAACTAACGCCTGCCGAGGATGTCCAGGCTGGAAGCGGTGGCTCGACAGCGGGAGCCTCAAGCAAAGGTGAGCCACCGCTTGTGAGCGGATACCTGCCAACCAGGTATCCAACCTGCCCGGGGCCGGGAGCCGTTCCCTATGGAAAACAAATCCCTCCAAAAGCTTATTTTCTCCTCGCAGAACCCGCATTCCACCACCACCCCCCGCACGTAAACACGCCCCGGCCGCACGGGGCCCCGCCGCCGCTCACTTCCTGGTTCCTGTCGGCCCCACCTCCCCGCCGAGCACAGCGTAAGGGGCGGCGGCGGCGGGGCCGTGCCGGTGCTCCGCGGGGCGGATGGGGCGCGGCGCTGCGCGGCGGCGTTGGCGGCGGCCTGTGGGGTAGGTGACAGAGGGAAGGGAGCGGGGGGAGAGCGGGATCGGGTCGCCCGCCGGAGCGGAGCGGCCATCCTGCTCCCGGGGCTGAGGCGGGCGCCGCGCCAGCCGCCTGCACCGCAACCAGGGAGCACCCCCCGGCCCTCCGCCCGCTCCCCGCGCCGTGCGGGAGCCCGTCTAAGGGCCGCTCGGTGCACCCTCTTCCCTCCGGCGGGGCCCCCGGGCACGGGGGGGTCGCGTCCTGCCCCGCAGCGGCGTCTCCTGGAGCTTTTGGCATCGGTTGGAAGAGGGGAGGTGGGCTCCTGCTCACCCCTCTGGTCCGCCGGCTTCCAGCGCTGGGCTTTAAATACTGCGAGGCTGAATGCGTTAAATAATGCTGGGCTGGTGTGCTCCGGGGGCCCTCAGAGCAGCGTAGCGTCTCCATGGCCTGAAATTTAAACTGGGAGCCTCCAGCAATTTCGTCGGGGCCCTGTGGTCTGTTACTGGGGTGCAGTGGCGGAATGGGGTCCGGTAACCTGTCAGTGCGTTGCAGTGATGAAACGGGCCCGCTGGTGAGCAGCTGGACAGCGTTGCTGATCGTGTTCCTTCAGAGGTGGCCATGGTCACTCGGTGTCTGGCTACGGCTGTCTGAGGGGACCGTAGGGCAGTTGTGACTTCAGGGACAGGAGTAATCTCTGTTGAGACCATGGTGCAGTGCTGTGGTGGGGTTAGTTGAGGTGGGTGGTGGGTTACGTGTTAATAGGAAGTAATCTGGGCTGTTTTTAAGCAGCAGCTTCTAAGTATTACTGGAGTACTTCTGAAAAGTAATTTTTAAGAAGCGGCAAGAACTCATGATGGCTCATTAGGAAGCAATCTTCAAGAAAACATGGGCTCAGGTGAGGAGGAGGCAGCGGTCTGGTCTCTGCTGAGCTCTCCTGCTGCCTGGGTGCCAGTGAGGGATGCTCTGGACACCAGAGCTCATTTAGGTTTCTTCCCTTTGGTCCCAATTCCAAAGAGAGAACCTATGTTTTTCCAGCATGCAAAAGAGAGACTGTGTGACAGTCTCTGGACATAGCAAAGGTCCACAGTGTCAAATGGGTAGGAAAGGAGCCCAAATTCAGATGATTGCTCTGATACAGTGGAATCGCAGAGAAGTGGGGTGGGGTGCACTGAGTGGGGTGGGGTGCACTGGGTGACTGCCTTCAGTGCCTGGTGGTATAGATAGCAAGGCTTGAGCAAGTACCGTGGTTCTTCACTTAGTGAGACCAACAAGTAAGTCTTTTGCATCATGTTGCAGGGTGTTTTGGTGATAAGAGTCATTATAAGGTGAGCCACATATTAATTCATATGCCTTTAAAAATGCAGTCCCATGTACAATAAAGATCCAGTCCTGCAAACATTAGGACTCTGTCAGCGTCGCTCTTAGTGCTGTCTCACTGACGCAAAACAGTATTTGTCATGCCAGTGGGAGCTGCTCATGGTAGTAAGTTGTGTCTGACTGAATGCTCATTGAGAATTAGAAGGTGCGACCCAACAGCTCAGTGCAGTTGTAGGTTTATAAAAGGACAAATGTAAGGTCTGCCTAAAAACTGAAGTATTTATTGCAACATTTAACACCTATTGGGTATTTTGCTGTATGTTTCTGCTTCCTTGTTAGTTTTCGTTTGGGGTGGTGTAGTTACAGAGTGTGTGTTTTGGTTTGAAATTTCTTGTTTAGTAGTAGACAAAAATGTAATTCAACTATTTGGAGCAGGTTGCAAGAAAATGAATTCTTAATTCTTCAGCAGATGATGGTCTGCTGTGCCCAAGTATTTATATGTCTTTTTGGAGTGGTTTCCTTTGTGTCTGCAAAGGAGAGCAGTGTGTGTGTAACCTGCGCAATGGCAACTCTGGTGAATCTCTTTTTTCCTTATTTAATATGAATTTACATTTCTTGATGGGCGGGATGGTGTGTACCTCCAACAGAACAGGAGCTGGCAGCGTGTACAGTCAATGCAGGTTAAGCCCATGTGTTGCATTATTTCAGGAAAACTTGCTTGTGGAGCCATGAAGCTTGCGCAGACAGTTCCCATATATCTATAATGGGATATCTCTCATGTAGAGGAGACTTATAGTGTAGGTGATGGGCATCCACAACAGTGAAAATGGCTTGCTGTAGCTTAGCCGGTCTCTACAGATACCGACTAAACTTTTGACTTCCTCTGCTCCCTCTGCAGTGTAGACATGACCTTTTTCTTAGGGTAATACCTTGGAATACAGTTTTTCTGCCTTCCTGAGAGAAGACAGCAGGCAATGTACAATATGACAAGGTAGAGAGGCTTGTTGTCAGTTTGAATATTCTCTGTGCTGGTTGGAGCAGACCGGATGTGAATGATGGTACCCAGAACATCGTATTTGACTTGTGCATGTAGCTAATCTGAATCTTAAGGTTGCATTAGAGAGAAAATGAGAAGTTAAAGCTTTCCTTATTAGAGCTGTGTATTTCCTGGGTTGTGCAGGCAATGAAAAGAAAAAAAAGATGGCCTGTAACTTGACTGGAACTGCAGTGCAGCAAGGCTGCCAGTAACACTTTATACGTTGTCCTTTAGAGAGGGAATCCAAAAGAGCGAGCCAGCTTGCCTCTGCAGACTGTGGGTGCCAAACACCTCCTCATACAGCAGTTCCCAGCAAGTGAGGTGCAACGTGTTACAGGCAAGGTGCAGCTAGGTACTGGCTGTTACTCTGCAGGAGCACTGGTGTGTTAACTTCTTTTGCTTGCTTCTGGCTGTGCCTCCAGGGAGAGGGTTGCTTGGGAATGCTGCTGGAAACTGGAGAGAGATCTGTCTGGGTTTATCGCCTCGTATCTCTTCACCCCACCAGGGTACAAGGAGACCATAGAGAGCTAATGCTGTTATGAGAGAAGGAGTAGAGTGCAAGGAGGAAGGGGGGGTGTGTGGGGGGGCGGGGAGTAAAAGCAGATGACAGGGATGGGAAAGTAAGGAAATGAGAAGGAAGGCTACAGCAGTGGAGTTCAGCTGGAAAAATGTTGGGAATCACTGTTCCAGGAGCTATAATAGCAAGTAAAACAAGGACACAGAAAACTCAGTGTTAATACCCTTGGACAACAGAGGAATGTTGAATGGGAGGAAATGCAAGGCCCATGTTGATGTGTATGCTGCCAGGCTGGTGTGGATGGCATGTTTGTGAAGTTCAGCTGGGAGTTTTGCAATACTACACGACTGACAGGGGTGACCAATCTTAAACATGGTGCAGCATGCAGAAGTTAAACCAAACAGGGTCAAGCTGAAACACTAAGACTGAATGAAGCTAGCATGAAGAACTATGATATTAAAACCAAACAGATAAAAAAAATGACTATGAAACATCTACAGGCCTGGTGGGAAGGCAGCAGTACCATAGCATAGATACAGAGAGGGCTGTAGCAAGTGATAAAGGGAGATAGTAATGTGATGTACATCTTCGTTCTTTACACTGACTACTTGAATTACTGATGTCCAATGCAGCATGGAATATATAAGCAATGTACTGTGTGTCACCTGGGCTCCAACTCTCAGTGTTTCAAAGGACAACAAAATTAATGTTTCCATGCAAAAATTGTATGGGTTTTTTCTATGGAGATAGGGATCCCTTGTGGGTGTGAAAGCATGAGTGAGCAAAACAAGAAACACTCAGTTTGCCAACTCAGGAGGTCTTTACTACATTTCAACAGCTTTAATCTACAGCCACTTGGAACCTGCAGGTTTTTCCAGTTATCTGAGGTAGCAGCATAGGTTTCTTCTAGGCCAACTCTTAACATCACAAAGGTGGATCATAACAGTTGTGACTTTAACTTCAGGCCCTTTCAAGATAGAGGTGGTAATTCTTTGGTCCCTGTTTTATTAATTTGCTATTTTAATGTATGCCCTGTGTGTTTTCTGTGTTTGGTTTAGTTACCTGCTTAGGTGTAGTATTTAGATTTAAAATCTAAATGCCTTACAGCCTTCATACCGGTGTCTTCTCTACCCTATATGGTAGGGAAGAAGTGTAGATTAAAAGTGGGGGAATAAAATACAGAGAGACTGAGTGACTTGTTCATGCTTGTGAAGGGGGTTGTAGCAGAAGCAGGTGAGAGCCAAATCCTGGGTTAGGCAGTCTGAGTGGAAGGGTATGTCTGGTAAAGTGCTCTTTCTGCCTGGAAAGATAATATTCAGAATATTTTTTTAGACTAGGATGGTTCTGCCAGCTTCTTACTATGATTCAAACTTTAAAGCTGAAACTCTCTCCTGCTGCTGTGGAAAATGTATTCCTTATGCTGTGAAAGCAGTGTGGTTTTAAAAATAGGTGCTACAAAGAGTACCAGTTGTATAGACAAACCTTCCCTCTTTAATCTTTTGTCTTTCCTTTTTGTTTTTCTTTTTTTAAAAGTTGACATAGGCAAATTGGGAATTTGAATTCCCGCAATCCAGTGGCTTGTTGTTTTGAGTCCTGAGTCAGCATCAAAGTTCCAAAGCTGTCTAGAAGACCAGGACAGCATCTCCTGTTGTGTCTGTCATAAGGCTGTCTATTCAGGATAACTGCAGTGCTGTGGGAAAGCAGGACACCCCCATTTGTTGTGTTGTGTTTCTCAGCACAGACCCTTCTGCAAGACGGCTCTTTCCTTCCTATACTTGCTCCAGATAGGTGGCAATGCCACAAAAGTGATTTGTATTTGTGCGTTCAGGATGAATACTTCTCTTTTTACATAGGTTAGGTAGCTCGTGTGTATTCAGCCTGTGGGGAAACTGTAAGATGGAAGTGGCGGAATTTCGCTGTTGCAGCTCTGTCAGTTTAAAAGTTATCATAAGTTACTTTGTAATGGCCCATACTTAGTGCCAGTTTTATAAAGCACCTTCCATTTCTGATGAAAAGCTTACCAAGAACACTAACGTTGCCATCAGATTAAGCCTGAATTTAGTCTCTGTTGCCCTTGGGACTTGTGTCCTGTTCCTAGATGTTGCCCCAATTTTGTCACTTCTCCACAGTACTGCAGTGTTGACGTACCTTGGACAGTAACTACATTGTCTTGGTCTCCTTTCCTTGGCTCAGACCAGCAGCTGACAGGCCCTATTGGTGGGGGTGCAGTCATTTACAGGATAACTCAGACTCTTAGGTCAATCTTTATCATGTTATAATTTATTTATACGATACATATCCATTAGTTAAACAGAAATGATATAGACATTAACCAGGAAGCTGTTACCATCTGTCCTGAGAGATTGCATACCACAAACATTAGGATAGGAAAACCCCCATGTTTTTAGATGAGAAAACGTGGTCTTATTTTCCTTACGCTTCTACTAATGGAATTCCTCTGGCACTGTTCTTGTTTACACTGATGTAAATGAGAGCAAAACTGTGAGGTTTGTGCCTTATGTGGCTGTGTCTCGTTTGAGCCTGTCACTCCCAGACTGATCCTGGTCCTCAGGATGGAGTTTCTAGATCTGACAGATGTCTTCAAGGTAATTCCTTCCCCTTCTTTCTCAGGGAGACGTTCCCTCTATGTTTTCATACTCCTGTTCAGATGTATTCTTCAAAAATGCGTGACTTCAGTTAAATCTTTCTCTCTAATGAAATGCTTCTAATAAATATAATGAAAGTATGATTTTAGTGTCATCCATTTTTACTACGGTCTGGTTCACACATGGCCTCTTCAAAATCATTCCTAAATAAAAAATAGTAAGATTCATCAAAATAGTGATATAAACAGTTTCTAAACTGTGACTATAAAGCAGCATTGAAATATAGCCATTTCCTCCCTTTATGTATAGAAAAATGTTATAACTGGGTTACCATCTGGTTTTGTATGCTCTCTTTCCCCCTTTCCAAGGCAAAGTAATCCAAGCCTGTGTAATTAGCCTCAGAAAACACAGATTTGTTTTAAACCTTGTAATTTTTTCAGATTATTTTTAATGGATTTACTATAATTCACGTTCTGATGTCTTTATGCCATTTGTCTTCAGTATGAGAACTGAAACTGTTGAAATGGCATGACTTCAGTAGCCAGAGGCTTCAGGGGAATCAGAGATGTTTGTGAGCCTCTTGCTAAAAGCAAACACATAGCTGGTAATGTAGTACTTAGGCCGAAACTCTACTCCTTATAATATGGCCTGAAATTCCAGAGGAAAAATGACAAATTAGCTGTGCTAGGCGTAACTCCATTACCTGCTCCTGGGGTGGCTGGAGTAGGACTAGCAGTGCTGGCTCTGCCCTGGAACATTTTGATCCAAGTCATCCGGTGTCCTGTCAGCGCAGTGTTAAGCTCCGGGCCTGATCCTTCCCCATTGCTTTTGCCATTTTAAACCGAAAGGAGTAGTTTTTGGCCTGTTTGGGGTTTTGGATTGAGGTTGGGTTTATTTTGCTGCTTGGTTGGAGTTCGACACGTGTACTTCCAATGGAAGTACAGCTCTCAATGGCAAATTTAAGCCTGCTAATAATAGGCTTGCTTTTTTTAGCTGCCTTTCACAAACCTGTTAGATATGTCCCATTGCCCCTCCAGGGTTTTGTAAACCGGGGGTTGGAAACTGCCATGCTGATGGATATCTGGATGAATCTGCAGCCAGCCAAAAATTCTCAGCATAGCTGGGCTGCTTGTTCCACTCCTGTGGATCAGTTAAAGCTTTTTAGGCCTTATTCATATATGAATACTGATATTTCCTTATTACCCCTGCTAGAAATTGCCCTGGCAAGTTTTGACAGGCTTCTTGTTAGATTTGGGCTATTTGAAAGTGTGGCATGAGAAGGTAAACATCCTGTTAGTTAGAAAACATGCTTTCTCTGCTTTCTGTTGCAGAGGAAGATTAAATATCCAGTGTTCTAATCGATGCAGTTTTATGTGCATAAAAATGGAATACACTCCAAGATGACCTCTCTTGCAGTTTCTAGCTGGAGTTTATTGGGTTTGTTTAAAGGGACATCCTATCCTGTGGATCTAGATCACTTAGTTCATCTGTCATGAATATAACATGACTGGTTATGTATGTATGATTCCTTTTGATGGCAAGAAAAGGTTAACTTTAGTGTTATTTGTCAGCTCTCAACATACTCTCAGTGAACTCTGTGTGTGTCATAGATGACCTTTGAGGTCCCTTCCAACCTGAACTGTGCTATACGTCTCTGATTCTAATAGTGGAAGTGATTCCAAGGTACAGAGTAATACTGTAGTTTTGCAAGTCACATCCATGTGCTTGACTTCACTAGCGTGAGTAATTCTATGAAAGTCAGCGGGATGATGATAATGATGGCGTTAAGCTTGGTGTAAGTTTTAGAACATCAGAACCTCAGGTAGCTTTCAGATACAGGTTGGGTGAAGGCCCACATCATTCCTTAGTTCATTCCGAACACATGCTTTGGCAGTCACAGCCCATTAAAAAACAGATTTTTGACATCGCTTATGTTAAAAGACAGTTACTTAATTTACATAGGGTGTAATAGCATATTTTAAGTGTTTTTGTAGCAGGAAGTGGATTTTAATTTGTTTCATTTACATTTCTCATTTGTATATTACGTGGTTTCTTGATGATTCCCATAATGCCAAATGCCTTCCAGATAAAAAAGAAGAAAAGGTCTTTCCTCTGACATGTCCCTAAGCTAAATTGATGTGTGCGTTGTCACTGTATCTCACGCTTATCTTGTGGCCCCTCTTGTAGCCTGACACCATGATTCAGTCTTTAAGCCCTTTGCCTTCATTGTTAACATGTTGTTTGCTCCAGAGCAGGAGGGACTGACATATTCCATCTGTGTTATGAATTAAGTTCATATGCAGCATGATTAGGGCAAGTTGCTGCTTTTTCCTCTCCCCACCCCCATCTTTGTTTTAATTATTATTATTTATATGAAAATACCAGGTTGCCAACGTAAAAACAAACAGATGTTTGTGTGTGTAAGAAGAAAACACAACTGGGTCATGTAGAAGAGAAGCTGAGACTCTAAGCTCCTATAACTTGACTCTTAAGATAATGTACACTAGAATGCACATGTATTTCTTAACTAATGCATGGTGTTTACGTACTGATCAGTGATTTTTTTTGTTTTGAAGCCTGATGATGCCTCTAAAGCAAGCATTAAATAACAGAAGAACATTAAATAACAAATTTGTCCTCCAGCCAGAAGGCAGAATTGGAGACCTGTGCTCTATCCTCTTAACTGCTTCCTTAGTGCACTGCAGAAACAAGTCCCCAGACTTTCACACTGAGGTGCCTCAAGGCTCCTTCCAGTTTCTCCTTAGTTACACAGCAATAGCTTCTCCCTGTCCCCCAGTTCAGCTTGATGCTATTTCTGAGAGAGAGCTGTAAAACTCTTGCTGGAGTGAAATCACTTCCTGCATTCATTTGCAAGAGTGGTAGATTTTTATTTGACTGCTGAAGTGTGCTGTTCAGGACTAAACCCACAGTTTTAATCACTATATATTTGTGTAGCTTTCAGTCAGTCTCTACTAATACTGACTTTAAGGTAACTTGTCAAACTAATCCCTCTGTTAAATAGCAGTTTGCTTTTCCTGTGACCGTTTCATTACTTTACTTTGGGAAACAGAACCTCAGGGTGTGGGGGAAGAAGAAGGCTAAGAGTCTAGGCAAAAAGTCCTGAAGGTCTGTGTTTAGGACCGGCCAAGTTGTTACTGCGCCTGATGTGTCAAGTCTAAGACTTTTGTTGGAAAACCAACCACCTAAATTACTGTTTTCTTATTTTTTAATGCAGTAGGATGTTACTGACAACTAAACATTATTGTCAGGTGGGTGCTGAGGCACTGGCACAAGTTGCCCAAAGAAGTGGCGAATGCCCCATCCCTGGGAGTGTTCAGGGCCGGTTGGACAGAGCCTTGGGCAACATGGTCTAGTGTGAGGTGTCCCTGCCCATGGCAGGGGGTTGGAACTGGGTGATCTTAAGGTCCTTTCCAACCCAAACCGTTCTGTGATTCTATGATTCTTTAATTAAGTCAGCTTTATTTTGAGTTGGCAAACCAGCATTTTAATATGACTTTTACTATGACAATTTTAATATGATTATTGAATTATGCAGGGAAGGTTAACCTGTTTCTGTGGGGGAGGGATTGAGGCTTTAAAATACTCTGTGAATATATGAATATGTAAGTGTCCTCACAGAAGTTGTGAGAAACTGGGGAAAAAGTATGGATTTACTAGTAGGGATAGATTTATCTGAACTTAGACCACCAGATTGTTTGGGTCATCACTGTTTCTCCCCAAATATCAGGAGTCATGAGGCTAAATTATAGCTATGGTTAAAATACAAAGTAATTGCTATGTGGTATATGAATTTTGTGAATGAGGAGGAGGGGTTGGGTGACTTTTGAATTTGTTTTGGTTTTCTCACCAAAGTAAATGAGCTCCTTGTGTGCTCATTTTCATCTTTATTTTTCTGTTCTGTGTGATGTATTTATACATATGACTGTGCTTCAACGTTAATCCTGCGACTTTCTTCACATTCATAAAATATCTGAAACTCTGTCACTTGGCAGCATACTAAATTCTCGGAGCCGAAATACAAGAAACTGCCTAACTCTTCTAGTTTTAGCTAGAAAACAAATGCTACAAATGGTCTGGCTCATCCACTTCTGTGCACCTAGAAACTTTGCGTTCCTGGCTTTTGCCTCTCACTGTGCCAACAGCAGCTCCAGTCACCTCTATTCCATGCCACTCGCACTAACACTCCTGAGCTCATCACTTCTGTGCTTTGATGTAATTAATCATCCTGCTCATTCATAACCTTCATCTTTGGCTGTGAAAGACTAATTGTCCTCTTATGAATTTGGTCCTCTTGAAATAACAACTAGAAGGCAAATATGTTGAAGATGTCCCTGCACATTGCAGGGTGTTGGACTAGATGACCTTTTGAAAGTCTCTTCCAACCTAAACTAGTCTATGATCTTCCCTGTCTAGGCAGGGGCAATAGCACCTCTGTTTAGGTTGGTGTTATGCCGAATAGAGCTTTCTCCCTGTACTTGACAGAACTTTGCCATAAAAAGAGATTGGGAGATGTTTAAGGTCATGGGTACTTTCACTATGTTTTCTGCAAAATTTACCCATTTTCTATAGGCAACAGTGTCACTTTTTTAACAATTGAACGTAAAAATAGCTTCAGTAGAACTTTTGGGGCAGAAAACATAATTAATAGTGAACACTGTTTCCCTTTCTCTGAAGTAAAACAGAGAAAATGCGCACTCTTTTTTGCAAAGCAGAATAATCCTTATGGGTTGAAATGGGAGGAGGCTGAGCCCTTCTGTTCACGTATATATAACTTGGTGTATTTGGTAGTAAAGTTATTGTAGCCATTTGTGTAGAAGGTGTGTCTATATGTAGAGGTTGTAGTGGTTTAGAGCGCTGTGCAAATACTCTTCTTTGGAAGAACTTGCTGGGTGTATAAAGAGCCGCTTTCAAGGCCGTGCGTTCTGGGTGTGCTGTTACATTGAGTGGTGTACATTCACAGGGCAGCTTGATTGATCCCCTGCCGAAGTCTTACAAGCACCTTTCTTGTTTTCTCAAATGCCTACTTTTGGTGGGAACTGCATTGAAAGAGACATGCATACCTGGAGTAGTGCAGTTTCTGGCTCCAAGCTCATAGAATCAACTAGTTTGGACCTTACCCTCTGGATCGACAAATCCTCTTGCAGAGACGGAAAGGACAGAGCAATGGCAGCAAATGTTATTTTAATGCCTTCATTACAGTGGGGTTAGCTAGAAGTGCTAAATGGGAGGTAAAACAAGTGCTGTTAGGGAATGCTATTCAAGGCCAAGTTGGACGGGGCTTGGAGCAACCCAGTCTGGTGGAAGGTGTCCCTGCCCATGACAGTGAGTTGGAACTGGATGATGTTTAAGATCCCTCCCACTCAAACCATTCTATGATTCCATGATGGAGCAAAGGTGGCGCGAGAAGCATGGCAAAGCAGAAAACTTACAAGGGACATAAGTTCAAAAGAGAAGGTGAGAGTGGGAGATAGCTGTTGTTTGGGAAGAGCATCCTCCAGCCAAGGCTAGAAATTCATGTCAGGATCTTTGCTTGCATTGCTTCTTCAGCAGTTCCTGCCACTGTGGCTTTGCAGTGGTTTGGTTTTGCACTTTTACCACAAAGCTGTGGGTCTATGCATAAGGAGAAGGGAAACTTCTTCCACTTGCTAAGCTTCCCAGTATCTGTAGGAGAGACTCTTCTCTTCCCCAGGTCTGAGGCAGCAAAGGGACCCTGCCAGCTGTGCTAGGTCTTTCCTTTTTTCCTCACATGAAATGTCGAGGTCTTGCTTCAGTTCCTGCAGCGGCAGCTCCTGTCAGCACCTACCTGATCATTTTCTCTTCATTAAAACACTTGTTTTGTTTCCTCTGGGAGGGTGGAGGTGGCACATGGGTGGACTTCATGTGTGATTAAGCAAGTCTTAAAAGCACTTAGAGAGTCTTCCGAGTGAGAAGTGTTCTGATAAGCACAGGAGTCTGGTTTCCAAATCCCTTATTTTGTGCTTGATTTATTTACCTTTGCTGCTTTTTCAACTCCCTTTCTGCAATGTGGAATTTCCCACGTGATCCCCGTGCCATTATGAGAACAGAGGTCTTCATGTCTTGCAAAGCAGTGACCGCTCTTTCTGACTCTCTTTCAGATGCAAGTATGGACATAATAGCCTATGATGCTTACTCCAGTCCACCGCTTCCGAGATATTGAAAGGAAACCTGAATACCTCCAGCCAGAAAAGTGTGTCCCACCTCCTAGCCACGCTTCCCTGGGAACAATGTGGTTTATTCGAGATGGCTGTGGTATTGCATGTGCTGTCGTTACCTGGATGCTGGTGTTTTATGCCGACTTTGTAGTCCTCCTCGTCATGCTAGTTCCATCGAGAGATTATGTTTATAGTGTCATCAATGGCACACTGTTCAACACCTTGGCTTTCCTCGCTTTGGCTTCACATTTTCGTGCTATGCTGACAGATCCAGTAAGTATATCTCTCTCTGTAATGTCTCAGGAAAAAAAGCAGGCAGTGTTTTTCTTGTCTGCTACATGTTGGGGAACTCAGTTGCTGAGTGAGTGGCAGATTTAAATAACTTTTGTATGTCACCCTACAGAGTGAGGCTGCTGATGTGGTATGGTAATTTCTCCTCCCACTCTAGTCAGATGCAAAGGACTCAGCTTTAGATTCTCATTGTGTGAGCAGCTCCTCTCTTTTTGCCCTGGGAAGGAGAGTGTTTCGCTCTGACACTGGTTTTTACCCAGTAGCAGATCTGGTGTGTGTGTGTGGCTTGTCCTGTCTTGACAAACAGGCAAGCTGGAAAAGCTGGTTTTGGTTGTCTGCCTTGGCACATATTGCTTCACCAGAGTGGAGCAGGATGTGTATTGGTTCGAAAAGCCGTGTTACCATCTCTCATACTAGTGATTTAGTTGAGTGTATTGGACCATGCTGAAGTAAATGCTATGTGAGCATGCTAAAGAGCTGACAGTTCTAGGTGAGTGGGAAGCATCCGAGTTCTAAGATCCTCTCGGATGTCTCTGTAGGACACTGTTCTGTGAGACAGCTGTTCTGCTCCTTTCTTGTCTTTCAGCTAGTGAGAAGATAGAGTTTAGTACCGCAACACTTACTCTGACTGGCCTGTGATAATGTAGTTGCTTAATAACCACTGGAGAGTAGGTTCAGCTCAAAACCCCATCTCCACTAGTCAGTGGAAAGAAAACCCAGCTTAGACTACTCTGGCCCCTTCCTCCTGAGTGTTCTTGATACTGTTGGGAATGGCGTGTGCCTCTGATACTCTAATTATTCCTTCCAAACATCATTTCCTACTTGAAACCTTGTTAGGTGCCATTAAAACTTCAGTGTCATTGTTTCTTAGTTTCCAGCAATCCCAGAAGCCACAGCACTTCACAAATGGCTTGCTTTGGGGTAATTTCACAGTTTATGGTAAAGACGGATGACTTGCACGTTACTGCTGCTGGGCAGAACTGTAAGCAGTAGTTGAAGCTCTGAAAGTGCTGGTCATCAGACTCTGGCATAGAGGGTTGCAGCAATTTGTTATATAGTTTGTATCCTGGAGGTTCTTTCTTGTTGTTAAGGATTATATATTGTGTAGCTTTAACTCCTGGGGACCTTCAGGTCACTGGAATTATTCTGCAGAGTTAGCAGGAACTCTGCTGAAACAAAAGCTATATTCTGAAGCAGGCTGGGCAAGCAGTGTTGGAGCAGCAGATACAATCTCTATGCAGAGTAATTGGGAAAAGATATGTGAATTCCTAGTGTGTGGTGGAATTTATGTGTGTGGATGGTGAGAAGCAGTGGGATTCTTATTTTTTAATGAGGAAATCAGCTAAAAAATATGGAGGAGGGAAGATAAAGTGAGGGGATGCAGCAACATCTGGCAGACTGTGTGAGTCAGGGATGAAGGAAGCTGAAGGGACATGGGGAACCTAGGGGCATGTCTAGGATCAGAGTGAAACAGAAAGCACTGCTGAGGCAAACAAATACAATTCTAATTATAAATAAATGAACGCCTGAATCCTGCACAATTGACAGCCTGTGGCATGCTTTTCAGGAACCGCTTCCTGTGGGTTCTTGCTAAAACATTCCTAAGGTTTTGAGCTTTGCTGCATACAACTACCTGACAGGTAGGATGGAGAGAGGAGGTGGCTGATCTCCCAAGGAACAAGCAATAGGACAAGAGGAAGTGGCCTCAAGCTGCGCCAGGGGAGGTTTAGACTGGAGCTGAGGAACAATTCCTTCCCCAGAGGGTGCTCAGGCATTGGAACAGGCTGCCCAGGGCAGTGCTGGAGTCACCGTCCCTGCAAGTGTTCACACCCCGTGTAGCCGAGGCCCTCAGTGCCATGGGTTAGTGGTGGCCTTGGCAGTGCTGGGGAACAGTTGAAATTGATCTTAAAGGTCTTTTCCAACCTAGTTCATTCTATGGTTCTATACTAAAGACAGAGAATCTGAGTTGTAGCATTTTGTGGAAACGGGTGTTGGTAATTTTTAAATTGGTCAGGCCTGTCTGCGAGGTTTTTGTTGCAAAACCCAAAGACTGTTCAAGAAAGCCTTACGGTACTGGTTTAATGTGCAGTTCTTTCATTGCTGGGTATTATTCCTGTTGTTGCTGTTAGGAGATTGTACAGATGTGTCAAAAAGAGACACTTCCATCAGAAACCTGTTAAAATATTAGATCCCTGCTTTTATTTCAGTATAAAAGCCTTGCATCCACAGAGGTGCATTTGTGCCAGTGTACCAGCATTGATTTCATACAGCACATTTCATGACTTTTGGGGGGGTGTTTGTGGCTTTGGGGGTGGGTGTGTGTGTGGTTTTGGGATTTTCTTTAGCAGATATACAGCCCTAGAAAATCTGGAAACTCTTAAACCCAGACTCCTGCAACAGCAACACATAACCTGTTTAAAGACACACATTTTAAAGTGGGAATTGCACAGCCTGAGAATGTTTTACCTAGTCTTACTCAGGTGGGAGGATTCTTAATGTTCACTGCTTGAATGTTAAACCCTAATTTAAATAACAAATACACCATGGAAGCATAGCTATAAATACATGAGGTGTTTACCAGCAACTCTTGGTGTACACAATGATACTTCAGAAGTAGTTGTTTCTACTGGAATAAAACATCTGTGGCTTCCAGTTTGTGATATGAGACACTGGCATGATGGATTTATTGATGGATGTGAAGAGAGGGATGAAGATTCTTAAATATTTTAAGGTTACTATAGGATTACAAAAGACTAATTGCTTAAGTGAGGATTTACAGATGTTTAAACCAAAACTATGTTTAAGTATGTGGTTTCATGGATTAGGACCTCATTTTAATTTCTTTTCTGAATCTTCTTGCTCTTCTTGAAACTCTGTTGATCTTAGGGAAGTTTTTATTCTTTCTCTTCCCTCTCCTCCCATAGTTTTAAGTCATCCTTTTGTTCTTAGCACTTAAAATGTCCACAGGTTAATCTTCTGGTTTGTTCTGTTTCTTTTCTTTCTGCAGGGTGCTGTACCCAAAGGTAATGCCACAAAGGAGTTCATCGAGAGTTTACAGCTAAAGCCAGGACAGGTGGTTTACAAGTGCCCAAAGTGTTGTAGCATCAAACCTGACAGAGCACATCACTGCAGGTAAAGCCTTTTCTGAGGACTGCTCTTTTATCAAGACCTCAGGAATTACCCAGTGGGCCTTGATCTTAATTGGTTTTGGAGTCTGAGACTGGAGTGGTTGAATTGAGAGATTGGCATCCAGATTCTGTTGCCAATAGTGCCAGACACTGGAAAAATTGTCAGGCTTCTCTGACAAGTTTTCATCTAGAGCAGCCTGGGGTCACTACTTGCACAGTGAGAAGCACTCAAATATTGCCTGACTCCAGACCTGTAATTGACATTCCATACATTTCAATGTAAAGGTGACTTAAAAAGAGACATTTTATACCAAAATGCATAGAAACCCATAAACTGTAATGTCTCTCAAAGGTCACTGTCCTTGCTATGTTTTTTTTTATTCACCTGTTTAACTGTAGATTCTACTTAGAAGTGAGGTGTAAGTTAAAACTAACGTTCAGATAACTGTATATCTTTTAAGAGTTCTGACTTACACATTTCTATTAAGTGCTGTGACTTTGTGCTTTGTGATAGATCAGTAGCTACTGATCTGTCATGTCCTTTCTTTCTCTGGTAGGATAAACTTCCCTGAAGAGAGTAACTGATAGTAAGCTTTTTACTACTAAAGGCAGTGAAGAAAAAGAATTAACTACTTCCTGAAATTCTCTTCTGCTTTTAAAGCAAGTGAACCTGTTTTCCAGTAAGCAGTCAATGAGTTTGCACTGCTCCTTCCCTCCTCCAAAACCAATACATGCTGAGAGAGCTCATATCAGGCTTACTGCTCATTCATGCAGTGGTCTTCTGAGGAGGGGAATGTGTGGTACTGAGCTGAACAAACATGTTCCACTGTTTGCATTTTTCATGTTTGTTTTCAGAGCTTTAGTTTGCAAATGGGATTTTTTTGATGGTTATTTTTTAATCAAAATCAGGAGTTGGTTCTTCAGCAGGAGCAATGCGATCGTGGCTATCACTTATTAATGCTACTGTAAAATCCCCTCTGCCACTTCTTCAATTATGAATGAAACTTTCCATCTAAAATGCTGGCTTGCTGACAACTCGTAGCCTAACACAAACACGAAACCTCATCTCCATGGACCTTTTTAATATGCTTTAAGAAAACTTTGTAGACATTAAGATTTGGGAAACTGATCCACTGAGCACTGATGCTGTTGAGAATCAAACATTTTCTTTGTAGAGTAGGGGAATTTATTGGTTTTTCACACATCAGAGTTGTGCATATGCTTCAGCAGGAGATCCTGCTGGCTGTATGCCTCAGGGGCTAGGGTGCTTTTTGATCCTTGTGCTGTTTTGAGTCCCCCATGTACAGCAAACTACTCCTGACAGCATTTGGAAGCTGGCTGGTTGCGAGGCGGGGAGAGCATCCCTGCTGCTTATAGTTTTCAGTCTTAGTGTCTGTGTTTCCTTTTCCACCAACTCCTTTCATATTTATGCCTGTCACCCAACTGCTGTTGGTATGGACACATGGAATAAAACCTCTCCTCTCAGCCTTAGCTGCCTCCCTTCATGAAGGTTGCCTTTGGCTCCACTGCTTCAGGTTGTCCCCCTGGGAAACTAGGAGCAATTGGAGGGGTTGCTTGGGTATCTCCATGGTTCAAAGCCCAGGGGAAGTGTGTGCGCATCTGCACACAGTAATTAGACCACAGGGAGGCATCCTTCTGCTTCCTTCTGCATCCTCCTGCTTTATACCACCTGCCCCGTCCTTCCACCTTTTTATGTTTTTAAACCAGGAATTGATATTTGTCATATGATGTATGACATTATCTGACAGATGAATGTTTTTGCTGTGCCAGCTGATTTCAGTCCCCATGTAGCTTGAAAATAATTCCAAGCTGCTTATCCTAGCAAAATCAGGCTTTTCCTGTTTCCCACCTCACGTGGGGCTGGAAGGTAATGCGTTACCCAGTCTGCCTGAGGAGAAGCAGCTCCTGATCTGGCCCTACACTGGGAGGCTGGGATCTGCCTCTCTAACCTTTCATTTAGGATCAGGGCTATAGCAACTCATTTGTTTGTCAGGCATGGCTGTATCCTTGGGGATTACCCCCTCCTGTCTCAGAGCAAGTGCAAGGCTGTTCTGACAGAGAGGGTTTTATTATTTATTCATATGCACTCATAAGAACATGTTTTTGTCTGAGTTTCCCTTAAGCTTTTGGCTGTTGAAGTTTATTGGTTATATTAAGATCAAAATATTGTTTGTTATAAGAAGAAAACCAACACTAGCAGAGCCTAATGTTGAGACTGTTTGAGCGCTGCCAGAATTGTTCTGGAATGGCTGTTTCCTTTCTGGGTTTGGTTTGGGGTTTTGTGGTGTCTTCATATTTGATTTCTGTGCTTGTTTGTGCAGTGTGGTATCAGGACACTGCCTTTTGTCTCCTATCATATGAGAAAGCAGCAGAGAAAAAGACTTCCTTTATTATAGGAGTTAAAGCAGTTACTGACTAAGCAGGAGGATGATGTTCACACAGAGTCGTAACCTTTGAATTCTTTGACTTGGAGGCACAATGTGCATTCTGGCAAGAGTTTGAATTTAGATGTTACTAATCTGGTTTTGTCAAGTGCTTTAACATCTCATTTTACCTTGAATGTATATTGTGGTACTGGCTTCCTGACTGGCTGCCGCAGCTGTTCGCTGCTAGTATGTGGCTTACCTTGATGTCAAGAATCTTTCCTAATGCTTTATTTAACTTTCTTTTTGGCAAGTTCCTGCAAAGGGCTAACGTTGGTAAATAAACCTTAGTGTGGTATTAGCAATTCTGAAAAAGATCTTTGTTCATTGTAGCTTGTCCTATCTTTCTGGGCTTTGTTTGGTTTTAATCTATGGACGTATTCACAGACCAAATAGGTTAAAACTAAACTAAATCACAGATATTTTTTTCTTCCTTCTGCCTGAATGCATTGTTCAAAGCATATTGTGGCAGAAGCACTGATGTGAATATTATGCTAAGGTGTCTTACTTGGCATTAATGTATTACAATGGTGATTTGGTATTATATGGTTCATTTTGAACAGACATAGTCAAGTGAGCAAACCAAAAAGCTGAACGTGGTGACCAGTACATTTATTTAAGTTCAGATTTCGCCTCTGATTCTTTCCTTTAATCTCTGTGTGCCCCAAACCCCTGTGAAATCTTGTGTTCTTGGAATGAAGTGTGCTATAAATAAAGACCTGTATTCTTTCAGTGTTTGCAAGAGGTGTATTCGGAAAATGGACCATCACTGCCCGTGGGTCAATAACTGTGTAGGAGAGAATAACCAGAAGTACTTTGTACTGTTTACAGTAAGTATTTTGCCGGTGGTGTTTGGGTTGGCCAGTGGGCAGCGCTGAAAGGCTGTGTGTAGTCTCTGAAACAGCTCTCAAGGCTGGATTTCTTCCCCCAAGGTTGGATTTACAGGGAACTGCTGCAGACTTTGGTTTCACTTACTAGGGAACGTACACAACAAGGGGAAAAAAGCATCACAGGAAATACTCGCCAGGGTGTTGCGAGGTTTGTGTTGATAGTTGCTCAGCACCTATTTTGAATGCGAGTAGTTTATTGTGGCATTGAGCTCTTTGAGGCGTGGGCTCTGCTTTTAAAACGTGCTGTGGTTGGTAGGGTCCCAGGCCATACGTAGGGTTCCTAACTGTTGTAGTTGTATGAGTACCTGTGTGGGATCATACAGTAAGAGCTGTTGCCACATCTTAAGTGAGGAGTGGGAAGTCTGCAGTCTCTTCAGCAAGAATTATCCGCCTTTTATTTGCAAGTGGTTTATTTTCATCCTTGAAAACCAAGGACGTGTTTGACTTTTTGTACTATATCTGCGGCATCACGAGTAAGAAAAGAGGAGTGCAGGCTTGAGTACTACATATTTCTGGAGGGGTTGAAATCTGTTTCATCAAAGTGAACTGCAGATACCTCGTGGGTGTAGTGTGAACATTACAAGTCTGGGTTTCAGTGATGCTCTGCTTTATTAATAAATCTTTTGAGACATCTGTAGGTTTGAGGAGGAATGTTCTTATATTACCAAGTACGAGGGGGAGATTTTTCAGTTAAATGGAGAGGTTTACTGTTCTGTGGTGTGGTTTGTTAGGGTGTGAATTGCTGAACAAAACAAATCCTGTTTCTTTCCCTTGAGAAAGAGGAGTTTCCATGAGGAATGAGCTAGGTGTTTTAATCCTATCAAAAGGATTTCTGTTTCTGCTAAATCTGACATCTACTTTTAAGCAGGCTGTATTAAACACTTCATGTAGTTGAGAGAAACAAAACTAAGGTTGCTGGTTTTGTTCTTGGTTATTTTTGAGACCTGAGGAAGCGAAAGAATGGCAGCACATTCAATCTGCAAGGTAAAACAAAATGCTCTCCTAGCACCTTTTACTGCTTCCCCAGGAGTTTCTTGTAGCAAGATCTCTCTCATTTCTAATATCTGCTGGCCTTTGTCAGAGTCTGTAGGTTCAGGAGAGTCACCTTTTTAGCCCTGTCTTGGTAAATTATAGTGTATGTATGTGTAGCATTTCATTTAGTTTAAATCTTTTTGTTGCAAAGCTAAGACCCAATTTAAACCAGAAAGTGTTAAATACAAAGTATTAAAGCTTGAGAGAAACTTTCCATGCCAGCGTCTGCCTCAGGGGAAAATATTTATTTTAAAAAAAAAAAGATACTAAAATTCTGAAACTCATGCTGGAAAATAGATAAAGTGCTTAAAGTGGCATTTTGTGGTTAAAACAGATTAGCTGTTGTTTCTCTGGGAAGCTGTAGTGCTTTCAAGGATAAAGATGTAAGCTCTGACAACATGATGCCTTGATGTCAAGTGTTGCTTTTCCCTGAAAGCTGTGCTGTGCTCAGCAGAGATGAAGACAAGTTACCTGTGTGGAGGCTGTGCTGGGGTGCAGGAGCTGGGTTTGTGTCCAACTGGCTTAGAGTTAAGCAGTCTCCCTCCTGTTCACTGTTGTAAGGCTGTTAATAAAGGCAGAATGAGTCTGTATAGTCTTGGCCAGCTTCAGGGTGCTTGTTTAGGGGAGATGGGAGGGCTTTGTGGGTTTGGGGCTGGTTTGAGGTTTTTCTAAATCTTAACACTTTTGCTTTATTGAAAGTGTTTGGAAGATTTAGCATTTTAGTCTTTAAACTTACCTGATGCCTATATTGCATCCTTTCTTTTTCAGATGTATATAGCACTGATTTCCCTGCATGCTCTAATCATGGTGGGATTTCACTTCTTGTATTGCTTTGAAGAAGACTGGACAAGTGAGTACTAACTAAAAACCTCATTAAAATACTGGATTAGCCTGTGAATAAGACCTTACAACATAGTTTGCTTGTAAGGCAACCCCTTTTTATGCTGGTTTCAGAAGAATGCTATGAGGGCTCCGCTATGCAACTTGTTTTATGATCAGTCCTTTATGACATGCTGGGATGTCTGTCCTGAAAAGTCCTGTTTCAACTTAAGCCCGATACTATCTAGGAAGAAGGTGAGATACAAACACAGCTAGAGAGTATCTAGAATCATAGACTGGTTTGGGTTGGAAAGGACCTTAAGATCATCCAGTTCCAACCCCCTGCCATGGGCAGGGACACCGTCCACTAGAGCAGATTACTCCAACCCCCATCCAGCCTGGCCTTGAACACTGCCAGGGATGAGGCATTTACCACTTCTTTGGGCAACCTGTGCCAGTTCCTGACTCTGTGCAATAATCATCTGTGTCATGAACTCAGCACTGATTTCCTGAATGCCAGCACAAGATAAGAAGAATGTGCCTGCTTTTTTTCAAGGGGAATGTGAATCATTCTTGCAAGACTGCCAGGAAAACATGCTAACTCAGATCCAAAAATCCATGCTCATGAGAACAAACAATTCCTTTCCACAAGAAAAAGGAGAATTAAACCAAACCAAAAACCCAAACAACAACTGAACAAAAAAGGCCACAAACAAACAAAAATCCCAACCCTCTCTCTGGAGTAGCCAGTGAGTAAATGTTCACAAAGCCAGTTGAGATGTGTTTTGAAAAACACAAATGGATGTAGGAAATCATTTAGGTAATGCTGAATCAAACAGGAGGCTGTCAAAGAATATGTGTGCAGCTGTATGTGCTGCTTGTGGATTGTTTTGGAAAAGCATTAGCTTTGTTTTTCTTGGAATTTCAGTTGTGTCATTCAATCTAATGACTGCTTTTAGTTTATCATACTGCAGAGGATGGGTACATTTGCATATATGAACTGAATCTGACAAGGTGGTTCTGCAGTTCAGAACTTGGTAAAACAGCTGCCAGCTGTCACTGAGAACATCTGGATTTGACTACAGTGGCCATAGAGAAAGAATATATCAAAGGATAATTTCCTTTGCCCGCTTTCCCAGAGCCTGTATCTATGAGGGAAGCACTTTGCCACCTGGTCCAAGCAGAATAGAGCTGTTATGAGAGATGGGTTTGCTGTTCCAGCTGCCTTGGATTTGTGCTGATGGTATTGGCCCCTCATTCTGGTGTATCTGTTAAAGCTTAACATCTCATGAGAAAAACAGGGGAGTTTGGTGATACTCATTCTTGGATTTCAGAGATGTTCTGACATTTACAACACTCCGCACAACAGTGTGATTTTTGTGCCTGGTAACATTTTCCTTCCTCTTCCTCTCTTCTGTTCCCCTTTCATAGTTACCTTCTCAGATATTTTTTCAGCTCTTACTTTAGTTTGCACTATAGAGAATGAAGAAAAATAAGAATTTGGCTTAGTCTGCCCTTCTTTAGGCTATGACAGAGCAGTCACAAAAGGAAGTGTGCTCTGGTTTTATGTTTGTGCTACAGACATAATCACCCTTGTGTCCTGACCACCAGCTTGAAAGTTCTAATGGCCTTTATCACTGTGGAAAATCCATGAAGATTAAGGTTTAAAAGAGAAGCTACATGTGAAATGGAATAGGGTGGAGTCCTGGCCGGTGTGCTGGGGCAAACACTTAAAGGGAAAAGAAGTTGTATTCTTGAAGTGTTGCATTCTTGAAGTGTTGCAAGGTTGTTTTTCGTTGGTTTTGCTTTGTTTCTAAACTTCCAGGAGTGATCATTTCATTGTTGAATATCCTGAAGAATATCAGAGCTTCCCTGTGCACCTTTTTGAAAGTAGCGGTCATGTCCTTTATTATGACAATTTGAGTGTGGAAAACTCATGGTTTAGCATGTGTTTTGCAGCTGCTGCATTACCTGACTTCTTCCCTTCCAACCCTGTTGCTTTGTCTTCACAGAATGCAGTTCCTTCTCTCCGCCAACTACAGTGATTCTTCTCATCCTCTTGTGTTTTGAGGCTCTCCTATTCCTCATCTTCACCTCGGTTATGTTTGGGACCCAAGTACACTCCATCTGCACTGATGAAACGGTGGGTGTCTCACACACTCCTTTACCCTGTCTCTCATCATTTGTAGAAACAGTGAAGGGCTTAAAACATGTAGATGAGGCCCTCAGTGACATGGGTTAGTGGTGGACTTTGCAGTGCTGGGGAACGGTTGGACTTGATGATCTTAAAGGTCTTTTCCAACCTGGATGATTTTATGATTCTAGTTGAATGTTGCACAAGGAGTTCATGTATATATACCCTTTGTGGAAAAACCCAGTGTAATAAAGTGAGCTGGCATAGTGCTGGATCATGCTCTCTAAAGGTTGCTGTGAGAAGTAGTGTACACCTGTGTACTGGCTGGGATGCAATGTTGACGGTACCTCTGACAAGGTAGGCACTCATAACTGGGATTACTCTGTAGGAAATATTTGTTCCTGTGGATTCAAGAACCTTTTTCCTTTAATTATGTTCTTTTCCATTGGTGGTGTCTGAAATTCAGCTGTGTTTCCCCTGGTGTCACTATTTACAGCTTTATGTGCCGGAAAGCCAAGATAAGTAGGTGGGGGAGGGAGATATATAGATATATACACACACCCTCCATACACACACTTCTTTTAGTCCAGAAGAGTTCCATTTCTTTCCATGTTAAGCAGTTCGAAAACACTTGCCAGAGTGAAGAAGAAAGGGAGTGGAGTGGGCTCATGGAAGCCTGGTAGGTAGAGTCTGCTGTCATCCCCAGTCCTAAGATGGCACAGTAGAGGTTACATAGCAGTGTTGCCGTCCATTGTATATCCCAGCATTTGCTCGCTTCTGTAAAGATGGAGCTGGTGACTCCTGGGGATGTTCCCACTCTTGTGGATACTGCCAACCTTCACCAAGCATGCTCAGACACCTGCAGTGGTTGAAGAGAAGTGGTAATCTGAAAGGAGTGACAACTCTTCCTCCCCTGCCTCCTTCAGTTTTCTTTCCCCTTCACTTGATTGCCCATGGCCAGTTGAAGCTAGAATAAGTATTTTTGCTGCCATTGGAGAGATGTGACTGGCATTATAGACTGTAGGAACCCATCACTTCCAAATCTTTTTTGCAGTGCTTTTCTTAATGCTTGGCTTCTGCAAGAGGCTGATGTTCACACTGTGGCTCTTGTGTGTTCAGAGGAAGACTTCAGAACAAGAAAGACTTGTTCTTTCTGCTGGGGAGAGCCCCAGGAAGAAGTATAGTGTCATACAGAACAAGATCCTGCCAAGCTTGAGTTTATCAATAAGCGTGTAAATTAGCAATGCTGCCTCTGCAACCATCATCGGAATTTCTCAATCTTTGAAACCTCTTGAGAACTTTCAGAAGCTGCTTCCTACAGCTGGGCAGCAAGTCCCCTGGTTGTCCCATTCCCCTCAAATTCTGGGAACTCTCAGAGGTTAAAGGAACACTACCACATTCTAAAATAAAAATGAAATATGGTCTGCCCCTGTTGGATTGTGGGGTTTCATTTTTGGTTTTAATATATACCAGCGACTTTGCTCTGTGGAATGTCTTATTGTTGATTTGCTAGCATTGAGCTAGCTGTGTCTGGCAAGCAATCCATTTTGATTTTGAAGCAGAGGAATATTCCTAGGTGAAATTCTTTTTGGTGTGGTCTCTTGCAGTGTTTTACCTCACATTTTAGAGCCAGCGCTGTGTCTTGCCCTTTCTCACCTTTATTTTCCCCATCTTGTGTATGCTTTCCCACAGGGATGGTTCCTTTCTGCCCAAAGGGACCCAGAAGCACGTATTTTCCTGTTGTCTCTAGACAGGAGAGGTGACATTTACCAGGGATCAGCACAACTTGCAGTTGACCCATGTTGTGTTCTGCAGAGCTCCCAGAATCAGTAATTTGAGAGACACAGATGTATTACAGTGCATTAATCTGTGGTAGGGGAGAGACATGTAGGTCAGGAGAAGCTTACCTTGCAAAAGATCTGCAGTTAAAGAACAGGGTGATCTGCCTGGTGCTGCTGCCCGTGGAAGAGTAATGCCCTCCAGTGACTGCATTCATTCTGCTTCTGTAGCAGCCAGGCATAGCTTCCCTGAAAGACCAAACTCACTTGTGGGTTTTAGACACAATACAGATTTATTTTTTCTTCATGATTGACTAGGGAATGTTTCAGCTGACTGCTTGATGGCTTGTTTTTGTTCTACCTCTAACCTTTACTAAACAATGCCAATGATTTCTCTCAAATCAGTGTCTTATTTAACCTTTTCTCCCTGCTGGCAGCCCATGCATGTTTTAGCAGTGATTCTAATGAAACATGAAGAGGCACCAGGTAGACTCAGCTATACTGAGCCATGGGCACTTCCTGAACTTGCTTGGTGAACCTGGGAGCATTATAGAGATCATCTTTGGGTTTGTGGTTTGGGGTTTTTTTGTCTGCAAGCTTACAATGGTTTCCTCTCAAACTTTTCCATCTGGTTAGTACACAATGTTCAGCCATTAAAGCACATCCTTTTTGGTTGAGTTTAGGTGGTGGGGTCTTTTAAATTTACATGAGAGGCAATTGGATGGCAGGTCTTGAAAGGTTTATGAAATAGCTAGGCCTGAACAAAATGAAAGTAATTTGATTTCCGAGGAATACTTTCTATCCTAACTATTTTTTTAGTATAAAACAATGAGAAGAAAAGGAAAGGCAGGATAGATGCATTTTTATTTTCTTATTCCAGCCTTTGGATAAGGGGTAACTGAGAGTAGACCTTTCCCCAAATCCAGAACTACAAAAGTCTGAGTGTTTGACTGAAAATGTGATATTTCTGTTTTCAGGGAATAGAACAGTTGAAAAAGGAAGAGAGAAGATGGGCTAAAAAAACAAAATGGATGAACATGAAAGCAGTATTTGGCCATCCGTTCTCTATAGCATGGCTTAGCCCATTCGCAACACCAGACCAAGGAAAAGCAGACCCGTACCAGTATGTGGTCTGAGGAATTCCTGACCAGCATTTCCACTAAAATAGAAACATATTACAGCACTACTGTTACAAATTTTCCATGAATGTTTAAAACAAAAAGCAAAACAAACTTTTTTTATGTCTATTCAATGGCTGATAATTGCAGAGTCAAAAAAGAAAAAGGCCCTGTATTTCACAATATCAGATAATTCAAGATCTCTGGCTGAAACTGCTGCTGCTTTTCTTATTATTTTGTTTCTTTCTCTTTTTTTCTTTTTTCTTTTCCACTTCCCCCCCCCCCCCTTCTTTTTTTAGTATTTTAATTTTGTTAACTTTCCTGGCATTTGTTTCTCTCTGCTTTCTGTATGGCATAACTAATGTGAAGGGGATCCTCTTTCTCTGTTGTGCCCCACCTCTTCTGAGTAGATTCTCATGCTGTCCTCCTGACTGTGATGAGCTCTTTGGAAGACATATGAGTGCCAACAGCCCTTCACAGATACCTTTGGACTTCCTGAAGGAGCACATTGCTCTTTCATAAGTGAACTTGACCGGGGAAGCAGACACTTCACTTACTATAAAGGTGCAAGACAAGAACACAGCACTGCAAGAGAGCCAGTTGACCTGGTGACCACATTCAGTACTTAAATGTTGCCAACACCAGTTCCCACCCCACCCTCCTTTTTCCTTCCAGGCACAGAACTGATTCCATCTTTCTGCGTTGTTTTGTCTGTTCCCTCCCTGGTGTGCAGGAAATTGTTGCCCTCTTAGGATAACTGTGGCAGATTTAGAAGACTCTTTGGATTATTAAATGCCTTACACTTTGCAGGAAAGAAAGAAATCTAATTTTCAAGTGTTTAGAATAGCAGAATCATCTTGTTTGTGTGTGTTTGTCTTGGTAATGACTTGTTAGAGCAATGCCTGCTAAACAGTGTTAACGTGAAAAACTGACCTGAATGCCCACATCACTATAAAGACTGATATTGATGGGATGTGTAGGTGTGCTGGGGTGATGGATTCTATATTCTCAGCATTGCCCTGGTTTAGACCTTTGTAAATCTTTTCTCATCCTTATGCATACATGTGCAGGTGTGTAAACACACACACACACATGTATGTGTAAATGTTTTAAATTGGGAAATAGTTCTGGTAAGGAGCATGCATACCCTTATGAGCTGTGTGGTGATGGAAGTGGGAGGGACAGAAGGCATTCCAAAACCAGGTAGAACTAACCCATTCTTAACTACAACTGACAGCTTGTGTTCAGGCAGGAGCTTTATTATATTTTTGGATGGTGATTCCTGTGGCCTCATCAAATGAATTGCAAACAAAGGAAAAATACAACTCAGCTGTGTCCATGACTTCCAAGGAATCTTTGCTTTCCTTGGTTTAAAATAAAATGGTATTTTTTTTTTTTTTGTTTAGATTGCTTCAAAGCCATGGGGGAAGGGAGGGAAATCAGGGAAGGAGAAATCAAATGGATGTCTCATTTTGGAAGTAATGTGAATGCTGCATCTTTTCAATCTGTCAATGCTTCCATATGGAAAACAAATGCAATAAAACTTTTCCAAAAACTTGTTTGCTGTTCTTACTTTTTCTTCACTTCAAATGTTGGGAAAAGCCTGTCGTGGTTTTCTGAGCTTTCACTTCTGTACAGAAACAGGCACATGAAGGTTAACTGAGTAGTCAACTTCTATGTTTAAAAATGGGTTAATCACTAGTACATTGATCTATTAATCGGTGGGTTTATTTCACCACTTGGAAGAGGCTGTTAGTAACTGCTCGGCTGCGTAAGAGGGCTGTTCCTACAGTCCTGCTTGCTCAGCGCGGGTCATCAGGAGTAGGTTGTGATCTCTGCTGCAGAACTGCACAGAGAGCCACGGGCTGCACTTGCGCCTTGATGGGAAGAGTCTGTGAAGGAAATGTGGCCTTTCATACATGTTCCCTTCACGAAGGGAAGTTTAGGAAGAGTTTAGGTTTAATCTTCTAGACTGAAAGACGTGCAGGCGGCAACTTGAACTGGTAGACAATCCAGCCCTAAAGCTGTCTTGACGCAAAATCAAGGCTTTAGTCATCCAGACCATTACAAGTGAATGCATCTCTGTACAGATCATTGCTTTAAAACTTGATTATGAATTCCACTGGTGCACATTCCAATTTTGGTTTATTTTAATTACCCTTATTCACTGTGTAGTCCGGAGGAAGGTTGGTTGTTCTGGCATTTTGACTGTTGTGAAAAAGTATGCAATTACTCAGTTTTTCTTGTTCCAAACAGCTGCAGATTCTCAAACAGCATTATATAGTATGGATATTTTCAGTCAAACTGGTTTCATTTTAAGTGAAGCATCATCGCAGCTTGCAGAAATGTCCATTGGTATCTGGTGTGTGTGTGAGTAACTGGGGGTCCTCAGTTTTACTTGCACTGTACGAGTTGGTGGTACAATTTGATGGAATTTGAATGATGCTGAATGCATTTCTTACTATGAGCAAGGCAGACTTACCCATCTGCTCATGGAAGGCATTTCTTTGGGCAGGACTCCCTAATTTCAGATGCTAGTTCTGATTTAACTAGCCAAATGGCAAAAAATTGAAGGACAAACTCAATCAGATGCAAGGTACTTCTTTTGCAAAGCTAAATCATGCTTCAAGCAGAAAAGAGTGCAGGGAACTGCTGTAGGGAAAGTCTGCCTTAACCATGATTCCTGCTAGCAACGCTGCTTGTGTCTTCCCCGTAACAGACAAATTGTTACTGTGCTTTGCCTTTTCTGTTTGCTCTTTCCTGTTGGTTTCTATCTTAAAATAAATTAACACATTTCTTCTAACACGCAAGAGCTGTTCTACAGATCGCTTCGGGGCAGGCCACGCAGCCCAGCTTCCTCCTCTGGCACTGCAGGAGCTGATACAGAGGGCAGTAGTGGGAGAAACAGGGTATATCCGACAGCATCGCAGTGGTAACAGGTCAACCTTGTCCTACTGTCCCTGTGGTTGCAATAATGTGTCTCTTACTGAAATGGGAGCGTTTAGTATTTTATATTTCTTGATTATGTCTTCTGTTTTCAATATTTGTTCTAAAGTATGTAATTGGGAAGAGTGAAAGATGATAGGACAAGGGGTGATGGGTTCAAACTGAAACAGGGGAAGTTCAGGTTAGATCTAAGGCAGAAGTTCTTCCCTGTGAGGGTGCTGAGGCGCTGGCACAGGGTGCCCAGAGAAGCTGTGGCTGCCCCATCCCTGGCAGTGTTCAAGGCCAGGTTGGACAGAGCCTTGGGTGACATGGTCTAGTGTGAGGTGTCCCTGCCCATGGCAGGGGGTTGGGACTGGATGAGCTTTAAGGTCCCTTCCAGCCCAAACCAGTCTGGGATTCTGTGATGTTTTCTGAGCTTTTTGGGGTTTTTTAAGTGAAATAGCTGCATGATGGGAAGGCAGAAACAGGTGTCGCTTTAATTTGAAATACAAAATTCTCACTTTCTAAAATAATGGTGAGAGATTTTGTGTAAATATATTTAAAAAAGGAAAAAGGGTTTCATTAAACAGTCACGAAATGCCTTCAGCAGTTGTGCATTCCTTCCACCCCCCTTTAGTTTATATTTAAAGCAAAACCTCACGCCCTACTGACCGTGGGGCAAGCAGCCAAAATTAGATCAGGATGCAACTTTGAATACTTCTGCTCATTTTTAATATGTGCTGTGAAGGGATTAGTGAGATCAGGCTGGGAGAGAGAAAGTATGTCCCTGCCTAATCCAGCATTAGAACAACCTCAGCCTGACCTTGCTTGTTGCCTTGGTTAGTAAATGCTCTTCAGAGCAGGCGAGTGATGGTTGTTTTGGGAGGGAAGAACGGGATTGCTTCCCAGAAGTCCTTAAAATCCTTATTCCCAATCTAGATGCTAGCATGGATTGAAATGGGTTACATGCATGACTGACAGCAGGGTTAAAGCTTGTGCTGCTGGGGAACGGTTTAAATACGTGGTGTCTGTTTCTCCTCCTGCCCTTTGCTGCTTGTTTTCCTTCTCTCTAGATACTCACACAATAAATGCTGCAGCCACCGTGCCAGGTTGTTACTAACGCGTTAGAAACCTCTGCAGTTCGCTAAGGAACAGCCAACAGCCAAAGGTGGTCTCCTGCTTTGAGCTGCAAAAGCATCTCCCTCCTGGTTGCAAAGCTGCAGGGTGCTGGAGATGGAGTATCCTGAAGGAAAAGCACATGGTAGTGCTAAAACGCTTTGCCAAGGCTCTGCTGTGCTGTGCACCAAGCGTTGCATCCCACGGGGCCAGAGGCAGCAAGAGATGTTCCGAGTGGTAACTGCACGTTTGCTAGCTTGGGAGCAGAGCCAAGGGACATGTTCCTATGCTTAGTGGTGCAAGATGCATGTTTGTCCTTTGGGATTGGAATTTTTCCTGCAATTCTGAAGGCTTCAGTTTTGGTCTTGCCACATTTATTTCTGCAGATTCACTGCTGGATTTTGTGGGGTGATGGGTTCAAACTGAAACAGGGGAAGTTCAGGTTAGATCTAAGGCAGAAGCTCTTCCCTGTGAGGGTGCTGAGGCGCTGGCACAGGGTGCCCAGAGAAGCTGTGGCTGCCCCATCCCTGGCAGTGTTCAAGGCCAGGTTGGACACAGGGGCTTGGAGCAACCTGCTCTAGTGTGAGGTGTCCCTGCCCATGGCAGGGGGTTGGAACTGGATGAGCTTTAAGGTCCCTTCCAACCTAAACCAGTCTGTGGTTCTATGATTTCTCCTAATTCAGCACGAGAAACGGGGCACGAACGAAGCTCACAAAGGCTTTGCATGTAATTCTTGGATTTATGGTGTTTTCTCCTGGGGCTGCTCATGCTGACTCCATGTTTTTGCAAAACCAAGCTGCTGCTCTGTTAAAATGTTGTGTTATTTCTAAGGCTCGCTCTGATGCTACTGAGCTGCTGCCTGTATTCATTTCCCCTCTCTACGAAGCTTTGGAACGTTCTGTGGGTTGTTAGCGAAAGTAGACAGAATTAGAACATGGAAGTGTATTTTTCATCTAGCTCTTCTAAAACTGCTTCTTTAAATGGTTTTAACTAAATTTCATCATTTTTTCTTTTCCCTGAGTGTCTCAAGACTTGGATCCAGTGTTCTTGCTTCTCTAAGATCAGGGTTTCTGGGTGGTAACTTGCATATCATCGTGAGCATATCTTATGTAGATCTGGCTCCTCTCTTACATTATACAGATGATGGGCATACTGCCCATAGCAGTAGCCTTAGAAAAATATAGAAAATTTCTTAGTACCTTGTTTCTGTGTGGAGAAGACAACCAGGAAAAACTGTCACTGCCCAAACTTGATGAATTTAAATACAATCACAATGTTTGCTGTACTGAAGATGATGTTCTCTGAGGGAGTATGAATCGGTATATTGACTGACCAAGGCTCTGGTCTCAGTTTGAAGCCTCCACTTCCACCCGTACAGACTTGCTCATCTCCCAGCGGGTGTCCAGCCTGTGTTGTGATTTGTCTTTGACAATTTGTTAAGTGGAAATTGTGTTCTTAAATGTTTGCTCTAAATTGGCACAGTATAAATTTGTTCCTATGTCAACTTCTAGTGACAAGCCTATATATGGCTGTGATAAATCCCTGAATACTGGAAAATATCACAGTATTTTGCCTGCATCTGAACTATTGTAAAAATACCCAAAGAAGGTGAAATTTTAAGTTCTAATTGTATTTTACTACTCCTTGGAGGAATTCAAAAAGCAGTGGGAGAAGCGGTCCATGTTTCCTAAAAGGATGGCTTTTAAGAAGCCATCCCATAAAAATGGGATTCCCATAAAAATCGATAGCAACTGATACCAAAGTCACCGAGATTCAGATTGTCCATGGATTTGGTCTTGGTTTGGGGTTTTGTTGTTAAATTTGGGGGCCTACAAGGATGCTGGAGAGGGACTCTTCATCAGGGACTGTAGCGACAGGACAAGGGGTGATGGGTTCAAACTGAAACAGGGGAAGTTCAGGTTAGATACAAGGAAGAAGCTCTTCCCTGTGAGGGTGCTGAGGCGCTGGCACAGGGTGCCCAGAGAAGCTGTGGCTGCCCCATCCCTGGCAGTGTTCAAGGCCAGGTTGGACACAGGGGCTTGGAGCAACCTGCTCTAGTGGAAGGTGCCCCTGCCTGTGGCAGGGGGTTGGAAGTGGCAGGGGGTTGGAAGTGGGTAAGCTTTAAGGTCCCTTAAACCAAACTAGTCTGGGATTCTATGATGAAACTCTCAGTTACGCAGGATGTCTGTCTTTATTGTTAGCTAAAACTAGAATAACATCCTGGCTAGAGATAGGATAGTTAGGAATACACAGATACAGGCATCACCTGCTACAGCAGCTGATGCCCAAATACCTGCTATAAATATGAGACAACCCAAAACTCTTCTCTTCTTGCAGGGTATTGAGCGTCTCAAGAATCAGAAGCCAACCTGGGAGAGGACCAGCGGCTGGGAAGGAATGAAACTGGCATTCGGTGGTGCCTTCTCCTTGGGATGGTTCAATCCCTTTTCAAACCTGAACTGCAAGAGCCCAGCACCAGCTGAAGCGGTGGCAGCAGCTCCTGCGTCTGCAATAATGACCCAAGAAGAAATTGAGCAGTTTCTCGCTCGGGACGTTGCTGTCCAAATGTTACATGAATAAGCAAAGCATCCTCCACCGTGTCAGGAGCAGCTTCTGGGTGGTTTCTGTTTCAGTAACTACTTGTGCCAGAGATTTAAAGGGTTGGGGCTTTTAACAGACTGGTGCATTAAAAAATTCAGGAGTATTTCTCTGGAAGCCAGGTACAGCACTCGCAGTGGGCTCCTTCCCAGACCTGCATCAACTCCTTTACTGAGCTTTTCTTACTTGGCCTGTAAGGCAAGTTTGTCATTGTTGGATAGATTGGTCCCAGCTCCCAGGAATGTGCAGTCCTCAGGAGTCTGGTTAATCTTTTGTTCTTACAGCCTTTTGGAGAGCTAAATGTTAAACTCTGCTTATTAGCAGATTAGCCAGAGATTAGCCAGATTAGCCAGATTCTCAGTGGCCAGATTAGCCCAGCTCCAAAGGTTTTCCTGACAAACACATCCTTTTTAGGTCATCCCATGGATGCTGCCACTGGATTATGAAAACTGCTGGTGCTCAGGTCTTAGCAGAGGTGGGATATGGGGTTATGGTTGCAGGAGATGGGTGACCTCTCCCTGCGTGTAGTTCCTTTGGGCTCTGGAATATCTCCAGGGGTAAATTCTAACCCTTTGTGCTCGTGGGCTGCCTAAGGCTGGTTGGTGGTGCTTGCCTGAGCAGTGGTGGTGGTCCAGGCAAGCAGGAATGTTTGCCCATGGCCCATGCAGCAAAGAGTGGGCAAATATTGGCTGGATTATCAAGCTGCTGGTGGGGGGAAGCTTCCACCCCAGGGCTGCAGTTCATTAGCACATAGGACATGTGGAATGGGAGCTGCCTGTCCAAACTGCAGTCCAGAACGCAGGCACATGGTCTAGGCCAAGCACCAGGACTATTTCTGTGGTCAAAGAAAAGAGGGAGACGTGGGCATCCTGCTGCTGGAGGTACTGGCTCTCTCCATTTGACTTGTGTAATTTAATTTGTTTCTTTTCTTGGTAGCTAGTTAGTTGAGACTGAATATCATCTCTTAACCTCATGGGGGTTTAACCTTGTCCTGTTGGTACTTGCCAGCAGGGTTTCCTTACACTAATTTTGCAGCCAGCTCCTGGTGAACGTTGGTGAACCCATGGAGGAAACATGTATTGCTCAAGGAAGGTGGCGATATTTGCAGCAGAATCATGCAGAGGTGGCACCAGCCTCTGCATTCAGATCTGCTACAAACACTTGGCGTGCTCCAGACGTCAATGCAGCTTTAATTGAGACTGTTCTTCTCTCTTAGTTTGCTGTCTCCCTTAGCATGATTGTCAGTACATTTTGCAGGATATTAGAAATGCGATCCTGGTTTTCCCCCCACAGGACATCCATCTCCCCCTCCCCTGGAACATGGACCAAAGATAATTCTTCCTTTTGAAACAAAGAGAAAGGAGTTTGGGGGGGGGAAAGCTTGGTACCTGTATGAAGGTCTTACTACTTACAGAAGCTACACCAAATGGAATTTGTGCAAGTTTTTTTCTAACCCCTTTCTCCCTTTCCAAAAAAGCGTCTTAAAATGTATTAATGGACAGGTTGGGCAGAGCCTTGGGTGACATGGTCTAGTGTGAGGTGTCCCTGCCCATGGCAGGGGGTCGGAACTGGATGATGTTAAGGTCCTTTCCAACCCAAACCATTCTGTGGTTCTACAACACTCAGGGCTACTGTGCAGGGATGAGGTTCATTCCTGGACTTGTCCTCTGCCACAGCAATCCCTTCTTCTAGCAAAGGGACTGGGAACAAGCAGGATGCCGTGACTGTTAGGAGCACAGCTTGGCTGAAACCCAGGGGGTGTTTCCAGTCATGCCATTCCCTGTCCTCTCTGAATGTCTCCTCTTTGTCAATGAAAAATAGACATTAGGGACTGTGTATTTATAAAAATCTTTATAAAGGGAAACACTGCATCGGGGGGGAACTGAGGTGTCCTCTCCTGTTTGGACATGAGGTCTTGGATGTCTTTGCCCTGTGCAGCAGCGTGATAGTGAGGGAAGAAGCTTTCCTACTTCTGCACTAGCCTACATTCCTCCTTGTCAGCATCTCACAGGAAAGAGACATCAAGGACCTAGATCTTTAAGGGATTTCCTACACAAAGCAATAAGGCTGTTGAAGGAGGAAAAGGAAGAGTGTCCTTTTTAGCTCATGTTTTCTAATTCTGGCTTTGCATCCAGTTAACATCCCTGCCTCCAGTGCCATGTCTCCAGTGGGAATGGTGCCTCAGGGTCCTGGGGAGAGAAACTGGGGAATGGCTGAAGATCACCTTGAGGCAGGTGCATGGGGACATCAGCTTGATGATGGTGATGGCCTTCTCTGTGGAGATCCCTTTGATCTGGTTCAAGGTCAGCTTGGCTACTGTTCCCTTCTCTCCTAGTCTTGCTGGAGTGCATGTTTTGGTGATGCTTCTCAGGATGTAGATCCCACTTACGTGGCTTTGGGTAGACATGGATGGAGGCGGCATATTTCCTCCTCCACTTTCGAACCTGCTGCACCTCATCAGGAGAACAGGCATCCTTCACTTCTGTTTCCCACCTCTCATGTTGTTCCTCAGGTGCTGGCATTTCTGGGTTTGGTTTTTTAATAGCTCAGAAAAGCAGTGTGAAGAGGAGGGTGAAAGCCACAAGAGCTTTTTCCCTTCTTCCAACATCATAGTTATAGTATGAGATGGAGACGTCCCTGTGCCTTATTGCAGATCCATGGGCAGCCCTGGCGCTGGTGCCCCCCCAGACCTGGGGGAGTGACTTCTTACATCCACCAAGTCAGTTCTTCTGGTGCCTCTTGGCTGTCAGTCTCCCTTGTCCCCCTCTTCTTTCTCCCTCACCAAGTCCCTGTTACCCCTTCGTGCCTCTCCTCTGTCTCGGTATAGTGGCAACCATTGGAAATTGCCAAAGTCTTCACAAGCTGGAAGAACCTGTTTTATCCCCAGCTCTAGCGTAAATCTTCTTTAATGACTACCTGGTAGCTTGAGACCAAAAGTGGTATTCATGACATTGAAACCAACCCCACCATTGTCCTTCCCTCCATGCACTCCTTGCCCCTTGGTTAATCGTGCCTTCACCTCCAGGCCATGCTGCTGTGGTTCCGGCCAGCTCAATGGGCCCTGGGGAAGGTGCTCCTCGAGATCATGCTGGTGGTGCCACCAGCGTGGGGAGCCGGAGAGGATGATGCTCCTCACACTGCTCAGTGCGACATCATCTGCTGGAGAGCCCATCGCTGTTCTGGTGTGAGATGTTAATAGGTGATGGACAAGGTCGTGGCAGACCTTGTACTTTTTATGTGGTGTCTTCTACAGAGGTGTTCTATGCAAGAAAAGAATTTACATCTCTTGAAAATACAGATATTTTGCTGTTTGTAACTTCTTTTTATGCCTCTGGTCGATCTTGTACTGATTAAAGATCTAATACTTCAACTGCCAAGGACCTCCTGCTCTTCCCTTTCACACAGGCACCACACACATGGACCCTGCACCACTCCTCAGCATGCCACCACAGGAGGTGGCCTTGCAGGGACCCAGGATGCCATGGGCAGAGGGGCTGAGGCAGCCTGACCCCCTTCTTGGGCCCAACAGCTACCTGGGAGCTCCTCCAGGGGCTTCCCAAATCTTTGAAACACAAGGGAGGGTCAAACCCCTTCTTTTGCCTTTTTCCTCCTCCTTTTTCTTTTCCTCCTCCCTTTTTAAGAGCTGGCACATAAAATGATTGACCATCCCTGCAAGTGTTCACACCCCGTGTAGACAAGGCCCTCAGTGACATGAGTTAGTGGTGGCCTTGGCAGTGCTGGGCAACGGTTGGACTGAATGAGCTTAAAGGTCTTTCCCAGCCTGGTTCACTCTGTGGTTCCCTGATGACACATTTCTACGGAAGTACTGCTGATGCTGCTGCAGATTGTACTGATTCCAAAAAATGCTCCAAACCCCCCAAAAGAATTGGGTGGGACAGGAAGAGGATAAATGAGAAATGGTGTCTGGGGAGACTGTGCCAGGTTTGCTCTTTTTGTTAACTAAAGCCAAAAAAGGTGCATGCCAGTGCATGCCCAGCTGGGAGCTAGAGGGAATCACACAGGAGGGATTTGCTTAAAGCATCCTTGAGCTGCCCATGGTGCAGTGAGGTCCCTGGTGGCCTCCCATGTAGGACCACAGCCAACTGGCTGCAGAACACCCCTGGGCTTGTACTCCCCATGGCTGAAGCTGGCACCGCCATGAGCTCCAATCCCTGGCCTGAGGTGGGAACCATACAACCCAATCACACCATCGATTTTAACATCTTTATTGAATCACAACTGCAATCAACACAACTGTGCCCTTTCAATCAGTTTAGTTCCCTTCACTTCATGGGAGTTTTGCTTTTTACTTTGAGAGTACTATCCAGCAAGGAAGGAGGCAGGAAGTGTCTGACACACGCAACTCGGTTAGAAAAGACCTTTAGTGAGGCCACCCCACCGAGGCACCCATCCTACTGGACAATGGTGATGGCCTTTTCTGTGGAGATCCCTTTGATCTGGTTCGAGGTCAGCTTGGCTACTATTTTCTTCTCTCCTAGTCTGGTTGGAGTGCAGATTATTTCAGACTTAATGATCCTGCCAGGCTTCACATCCCTAAGGACAAAGGAAAAAAAAGTAGTCCCAACATGTCTGAAGGGGGCTACAAGGATGCTGGAGAGGGACTCTTCATCAGGGACTGTAGCGATAGGACAAGGGGTGATGGGTTCAAACTGGAACAGGGGAAGTTCAGGTTAGATCTAAGGCAGAAGTTCTTCCCTGTGAGGGTGCTGAGGCGCTGGCACAGGGTGCCCAGAGAAGCTGTGGCTGCCCCATCCCTGGCAGTGTTCAAGGCCAGGTTGGACACAGGGGCTTGGAGCAACCTGCTCTAGTGTGAGGTGTCGCTGCCCATGGCAGGGGATTGGAACTGGATGATCTTGAGGTCCCTTCCAACCCAAACCAGTCTGGGATTCTGTGATTCTATGAGTTAATGGTTCTTGTTTGCTGCTTTCAAATCATTTCACTTAAAGAACCAGCCGCTGCCTGTGTTCAGGGTGGCTGTTTCCCTTCTCCCATCATCAATGTGCAGCAAGAGGGTCTCAGCACAGTGGTGCTGGCTGGTGGTCCCAGTGATCCTGGGGATCTTTCCCAGGCCTCCCAGAGACCTAATTTAGGGCTTCTGAAGGAAGCAGCTGCGTTCACAGTGGCCGGGCAGCACTCAGCATCACAGCAGGAACACAGGGTGGGTCCTGTTATGCCCGAATGCTCTGAGCACATCAACCTCTGTGTGGGTCTTTTTGCTGGACCCAAATGTGGTACAGATTCAAATGCAGGTTGCAAAGGGGCTGGTTACTCCAAATCCCCCAACTGTTTCTTCGAAGGAAGTTAAAAAAGAAGAAACAGAGTCCTGCCATGCTCATTTCATACTGGGCTCATCTCCTTACCCCTGATCAAACGTTGACATCTTAAATATGCCCAAGCCCTCCACCAGCAGCTTGCAGTTGTCCAAGGGCACGTTCAGCTTGTTCTTGAAGATGAAGGCACAGGTGAACTCCTTGTTCAGTTTGGCTGTTTCTGGCATCTGGCAGAGGAGGTAAGAAACAACCCCAAATACGAGGGATGAGAGGGGTGATAAGGATGCTGGAGCTGATGTAGGATTGCTCCTCACCACCAGCATGGTGGGGGACTATCTATCTCCCATATCCTTTCTACCCTCCCAAGGCACCATGTTCTCTGGGAATGTTAACATCACCATGGTGTTACAGTGAGCCCAGCTTTACCCCTCATCCCTGAGGAGCCTGGCTGCTGGCTGCTCCTCTCTGGAGACATTCCAAACCCACCTGGACACATTCCTGTGTAACCTGCCCTGGTAGGGGGTTGGACCCTGAGTGATCTCCAGAGATCCCTCCCAACCCTAATGGTTCTGGGATTCTGCCTCACCTGGACAGTGATGGGGGGGTACTCAAAGCTCATCGTCATCTCCTTGGTGAGTTTGTCATCTGTCCCTTGGACCTCGGCAAGGGCAGTGATGAGGATGAGCACTTCATCTTCCACCGACGCCAGTGTCTTCATGTATGTGTCAGCTGCAATTTTCAGAGGGACCTGCACCTCTGCAGAGGAGAAAACACAACTCAGTTCTTCATCACACGCCCAGGGATTGGGTGGCAAAGTCAGCTCCGGTGGCAGGTGTGGAATGAGATGTATTTATAGAATCACAGGCTGGTTTGGGTTGGAAGGGATCTTAAGATCATCCAGTTCCAACCCCCTGCCATGGGCAGGGATGCCTCACACTAGTCCTAGGGTAATGGTTGGACTTGATCTTAAAAGTCTTTTCCAACCTAGTTGATTCTATGATTCTAAATCTCCCCTGTTTAAGTTTAAACCCATTACTCCTTGTCCTATGTATGTGTGAGAAAACTCAGCAACCAGCAGCAGCAAAGACTTCTTTTTATGAGTGACTCACACTTGGAATGACCAAGTGCTGTTAATTATTCTCACTCATTAGTCTCCTGTTTAGCAAATCTCAGTCACGTTGCTAGGGGTCAGGAATGCAACACAGGTCACTCAAAGATCCACATGCAAGGAACAGCAAAGAGCCCTTGGGATCAGCCAGGAGTTTGACGTTCTCTTGGGCGAAGGATTCAGACAGTAACACTCAGCAGCATCACCACCAGCTCATCAATGTTAGAGTGGCAAGCACAAGAACAAGAACAAGCTGAATTTTCCAGCCATCTAAATCCTGTGAGGGATCTGATGCATACACATGCACCCAAAGCCTTGGTGGCATCTTTGATGCTCACACAGTGAGAATGGGATGTAGATGCTCCAGCACACCCCACTCACACTGATGTATTTCTAACCATCGCGTTGAAGCTGCAGCAGGGACAGGACCTTGGTGGTTTGGTCCCTACTATGATGGGATCCCAGGCTATACCTGAGGCTCCTAAATGCAGTAACAGGAGAACTAGGTGGCAATTTCTGCTCCTTGTGCCATACAGAGCCATGCACCAACCTATAGTGAAGCTATTATGAACTAGCTCAAGTGAAACCCCAGCCTGCCACAGTAAAGAGTCCATAGAACACAGCAAGCTTTCTGTGCCTACCAGATTTGCCTTCAAGCTTGACAGTCTCCTTGACATGTCCAAGGCTGGCCTCAACCTTCCCAGTATAGGACTGCAGCTGGCAGGAGCTAGCGAGATTGATGGTCCAGCTCCCGGGAGTTGAGGTCTTCACGGTGATGGCCAGTTCAAAGGGATTGCCAGGATACAGAGCATCTTTACTGGTTATCTCAAGCTGGAGCCCAGACTTGGAGACTGTCTCTTGCTGGACCATAGGCTTGAGGTCCTCATGACCCATGGGCAAAGTCGAAGCGAAGCGTGCACGAGGTACAATTCCTGAAGGGCTGATGAAGGAGGAAGCTTTCTGCATGGATTTCCTCTCCTCTTTGGAGCCTGGATGAAGAAAAGAGATGAGTAACAGCTATGTTTGGATGCCGAAGAGGGACTTTTCATCAGGGACTGTAGCAATAGGACAAGGAGTGATGGATTCAGACTGAAACAGGGGAAGTTCAGGTTAGATCTAAGGAAGAAGTTCTTCCTTGTGAGGGTGCAGAGGCGCTGGCCCAGGGTGCCCAGAGAAGCTGTGGCTGCCCCATCCCTGGCAGTGCTCAAGACCAGGTTGGACACAGGGGCTCGGAGCAACCTGCTCTAGTGTGAGGTGTCGCTGCCCATGGCAGGGGGTTGGAACTGGATGATCTTAAGGTCCTTTCCAACACAAACCATGCTGGGATTCTATACCTCAGTCTCCTAACCCAGAACCACCTTCCCTTTATTTATGCTTCTGCTGCTGAGCAGGCAGGATGTCAAGGCATCTCCAGCTCAGGGGACTGTCTTGGTTTATGCTACCACCAGATATAACTGTAGTATTTTGGAATGGAAGAGTGTCCTAAAGGAGACTTCTAGAGGATGGATGCTCTTAAATTTTTCAGCCTAAGATTTTTCTGCTCCTCACTAGGAAGGGTTTAACAGTCTAGCCCAACATGGCTGGATCTGAGAACCAAGGGGAGGGAATGTGGGATTTTTTGTTTCCAGTATGGACTAGGGAATGGAAAGACAAGAAGAAGAAGAATGAAGAAATGAAGCAACAGTGATTCCAGCCACTAGGTTGGTTACTCAGCCCATTTCTTTCACTGCCTGCAAGCTTCCCTATAGGTTCACTGCAGGCATGAAGATACTCAGGAGCAATGCTGCCTCTCTCCAGGTCTTATACAGAGGGCTTGCCATTGCAGCTGCCCCTGTGGTTTTTTCTGGAGAAATGCCAGAGGTCAGCTCTTTGGCACTATATGGGAGCTTTAGACTGGAGTTGAGGAACAATTCCTTCCCCAGAGGGTGCTCAGGCATTGGAACAGGCTGCCCAGGGCAGTGCTGGAGTCACCGTCCCTGCAAGTGTTCACACAGTGTGTAGACGAGGCCCTCAGTGACATGGATTAGTGGTGGCCTTGGCAGTGCTGGGGAACGGTTGGACTGGATGATCTTGAAGGTCTTTTCCCACCCGGTTGATTCTATGACTCTATTTTAAATGATGGGGCAGTTACCTTCAGGGAACTTGTACTGCTGGGTGATGTCTTCCCGCTCGTCCTGCCCCACGGCTTTTGTGCTGATGTTCACGCCAATGCCCTGTGTCTCTGTGCCAATCCTGATGTACTTATCCTTGCTGCCCACCTTCTTGACCACCCAGTAGACTTTGTCAGCATTAACTTCTGCATACACAAACTTGCTGTCGAAGGGCAGATACACATCCCCTTCTCGGATAGCCTTCAGCGGGCAGGGACCACACTGGAAAATACCTAGAAAGTGCATTCAACAACACTTACTTTTCCAAATATGAGCAAAGCCTCCAGTTTTTGTTCCAACCCTCAGACCCACTCAAGAAGGAATCTGTGGCCATGGCTCTTAGCAGTAAATACTCCTCCAATTCAGCCATGAACTCCAAAAGCCCCCATGTATCCCATAGCTGTTTGGGCTTTTTTTATAGGCGACCAAGGTCTGGTAAGAGCTTTTATGTGTTTCCCCCCACTTGAATAAGTTTAAGGTTTGAAAGTCATGGCTTGGCAATGAGTCACCCAAGTCTAGCCGCTTGTGTTTGATCTGGCAATGTCCCACTTTCTGCACAACCTTGAGGATTCATGTTTTCTTGCACACTTCCAAATTCCCTGTATCTGTGCAGGGAGGATAGTCACCAATTTTGGCAGTGACCCCTTTCATTTAGCAATGAACTAACTCATTACTTCCACAGGAAAGCTCCACAGAAAGCATTTTTAGTGGGGAAAGCTGTGTCACCTCCTACTACAGATCGCTTTGAGTCCTCAACTTCACCTATCAGAGGATGGTGGAAAAAGAAATTAGCTCTGATTTTCCAGCTACCCTCTGTTAGCTCAGAGTGTGTGTGCTCTAACCTCTGAAATAACATTCTCCTACAGCTCCTACATTCTCCACAGCTTCCTACAAGGTCGGTTTTCTGCCTACTGAGATGCTGTTCCTCCTGTGCCAGGCTGAGACAAGAGGAGGGGGACCTCCAGCTTTAGGATGTTGCTGCCCAAGTACATGAAGATGTGCATGGGGAGCACATGCTTTGCTGACTGGGGACCACAATTTTCATGTCCCTGCCTCCCTTGGGAGTTGCTGAAGAGTCTTTCTAGGCAAATCTTACCTTGACTTTGCTCCTGAGGGGTTGAGTCGATTGCCTGCCAGCCATCAAACCCCGCTGGCAGGTCTGTCCGCTTCATCCAGACATCGTTCCACACGTGGAAGTTCCTGCATACATTTGGGTTGGAAAGAAAAGGAGTGAGCTGGAAGAACCACAATCTTCTCCCTTAATCCTTAAGTAAGGGCAGGTTTAATGGGGATTTGTGTGTAACCCTGTGAAACCCCAGGCTTTCTCTCCCTCTCCCAGGCAGCAACCCCAAAGCAGTAGGGAAATTCCCAAAGGGGCTGGGAAATGAGGTGCTGTGGGATGGCATTTGGGGGTAGGAAGCATTAGCCCCCTTTGGCAGTACCAGACAGAGTCGAGGGATATCCCATTCAGCTTTTCTCCCAATTCATTCAGGTAAATGTCCACTCTCAGGTTCTCCTCCGTATCGTGTGCTGAGTTGAAGTTACTCACGCAGCGGGACGGGATCCCCAAGCAGCGCATCACTGCAGCGCAGACAAAACACAGGGTCACCAAATCACTCAGGTTGTTGTGTGCCTCTGGGGATCACCTCTTCCAACCTCTCTGCCCAACCAGAGTCCTCTAGAGCTGGTTGCCCAGGTCCATGTGCAGATGGCTCTTGAATATCTCCAAGGATGGAGACTCCACCACCTCCCCGGGCAACCTGTGCCAGTGCTTGGTCACCCTCACTGTGGAAAAAACCCTTTTTTCCTATGTTCAGACAGAACCTCCTGTGTTTCAGGTTGTGCTCATCACCTCTGGTCTTGCCACTGGGCATCACTGAGAAGAGCCTTGCTCTGTTTGCCCCACTCCCTCCTGTTGGGTATTTATATACATGGGTAAGACCCCCTGAATCTTCTCTTCTGCTCAGTCCTGGCTCCCTCAGCCTTACTTTAGGAACATTAGGAAGAATGGACATTAGGAAGTTCTTCCCTGTGTGAGGGTGCTGAGGTGCTGGCACAGGGTGCCCAGAGAAGCTGTGGCTGCCCCATCCCTGGCAGTGTTCAAGGCCAGGTTGGACACAGGGGCTTGGAGCAATCTGCTCTAGTGTGAGGTGTCCCTGCCCATGGCAGGGGTTGGAACTAGATGATCTTAAGGTTCTTTCCAACCCAAACCAATCTGTGATTCTATGATGACTCTTGCACCCCTAGTGCTCAGAGGCAGAGAAATTTGGCTTATTAGCACGGTAACTAGACAAGGGAGACAGTTCAACATTTACCTGTAGTGAGGACTCCTGCAAAGACCCAACATTGACCATAAAGGACCGGCTGCTTCGTTTTGTAATAGTTCTGCAAAATAGAGACGCTCCCGATCCAATCCATAGGGGACGTCCCATTGCTGTAATTCCCTGACCAGTTCCCCAGCAGGACACCGTTGTCATCGTTGGCATTAACCTGTGGCCACACAAATGCAAAGGAGAATGATGCTCAATGAGGCTTAAACCCAGGGTCCCTGCTCCACAGCCCTGAGGCACCCAGCAAGGCTGGTTGAAAACCCTCCACCCGGATTATCTAGAGAGAGGTGGCACCACTGCTCAGGGAAGCCAAAATGCACTCTGTGTCTTGTGTCTGAAACCCTCGGGCTCCAAGAAGGGTCCCACCGCAGAAAGCAGTAACCCCCCAAAACACAACCTTTGTGTTGGCCCTCCCTGAGGAAGGACAACCACTGGGGCAGCAGCAAGCTGTGGAGATGGGGAGATGCTGTATATCACTCGCCTCTTCCCTCCACCCAAAATGGCTTTTTCATTGCAGTTTCCCAAAGGAACCCATCTGAGATGTGTCCTGAAATGGTGTTCAAGGCCCCAGGGAAAGAAGAGCAGTAGGAGAAGTAGGAGGGAAAGCTGGAGGGGCAAAGCACTTCTCCAAGAGAGGCGTACCAAAGCAGACATGGCTCTGGACACAAACAGAGGATCTCTTCTATTGCTCAGCTTGAGCTTGCTTTTGTCCAGCAGATACATGCAGGCGTCCAAGACGAATTCCTCAAACTGTTTTGGAGAGAAAGTGGAGACGTTTATATGCTGCTCTAAGTTGACCCAAGTACTTGGAGGAGACTGTCAGACTAGTTCTAACTTCTAAACTTCCTTTATGATATGGAATTTTCAAGCCTACAGGGCTTCCAAAAGGTGCTCTCTCCAAAGAAGGGCTTAAATGACCCTCCTAGCCCCAAGAAGACAAAAGCCTCACGTGTATTGCAAACACAGTTGGAACCTGACCCAGCAATCTTTACTCCTGTGAGTAGTCCTGTGTCACCAATGTCATCTCCCTGCAGCCCTGTGAATTACTCACAAGAGTAATAAAAGTTTAAGAGCACTACAGATATTCAGTCTGTTGACACAGGTAAAAAATGAACCCTGGGGAGGGGAGAAAAAGACACATAAATGCAGATTATTATAGCAAAAGATTCTTAATTAGCAATTGCTGATAAAGCTCCCTGGGGTCCAATTCATAGGGATGTCAAACATCTGATCCAATGAAGCTTGGCAGAATATCAATATCAATTCCCATTGCTTAACAGCAGAATAAATATTAGGATAGGAGCTGCACTGTGCCAATGCCCTTTGGCCCTTTGTGGGAAAGGCATCAGTGTGAGCACTTTTGCTGGGCTCTCTGTATCCTGCAGCTTGAAATCACAGACTTATAAAACAAATAATATAAAATAATTAAAAATAAATAAAGAAACCTCAAACAAACAGATCCCAAAGTTGTTTGGTGGGAATTCTGTGTGGATAGAGTGTAGGATGCTCTGTTTGGGTGCCTGTGTGCTTTCTATGGGGTGCAAATAAACCTGCTCTGGCATCTCTTATCTCTACCCGCATGCGTTTGTCATTGTACTCAATGGAGTTATCTCAGAGGCAGCGTGAGGAACACCCTTCCTGGGAGGGCTGGATGCTTGTGTCCTGCATCCAACAGCTCTCCTCGAGGTCTGGGAAGGCACCACTTGAACGATGACAACCTCTGCCACTGCTTTTCCCCCTTTTTTTTCCCAATCATGACGCAACAGGTAAATAATCAGGTTTGTTTCCCCTCTCCATGTCCCATGAGCTGGTTACTGACAGCTCCTGTGCTGCATGAGAGAGGGGAGGACTCCTTCTGGGAATCTTTTCAACCAGAAATGCTCTGTCCCCAGTTTGCACATCCTTTGCCAGGGGTTTTGGGATCTGACTATTAACATGCCATTGAACCCCGTTCTCCAGCTGTGGATGGGGACAACACTGAAGCACGCAGGTTACTCCAAGCAGGTGAAGCTGGCAGGGTTATTCAAGCACTTTGAGCTACTCATGGGCTTAAACTGTTTATAGCTCTGATTCATTGTACTAAATGCCTAAGGGAGATGAGATAGATAGAGAAATAAGGGAAATAACACCGACAAGTGCTGCTTTACCTGCCCGAAATTCCAGGGTCTATTGTAAATGCTGTCCGCAGACCCAACATAGATGTAGCCTGTGTCATTGAGCACATACTCCTTTCTCTGTGCCTCATCAGCCAGGAAGACAGCATCATCTGGAGCAAAAGAACCCTCAATATTAGGTGGTTTGCACACACAAAGTTTCCCTTGGAAAGCTAAACTGGAAGAGCTGGTGGTCTGTAACTTTCATACCAAATGATGACCATGCAGCACTCGCATTTCTTTTTCCTATAATGGAAAAATTTCCTCTAAGACTAACCTTTAATTTACTCCTGTCTGTCTATTGCTATGTGACCAATGTCTTACTTTAGCAAAGAGCTTCCAAACAGTTTAGTGGACTAGGATGACAGCAGAGATCTTGGGGACTGATGCCAACCAATAACACACTTTTTTGACCCATTACTTTTTTATCTGGATTTTAATCCAATCCAGTCATATAACCATAGAATCTCAGACTGGTTTGGGTTGAAGTGACCTTAAAGCTCATCCAGTTCCAACCCCCAGCCACAGGCAGGGACACCTCACACTAGAGCAGGTTGCTCCAAGCCCCTGTGTCCAACCTGGCCTTGAACACTGCCAGGGATGGGGCAGCCACAGCTTCTCTGGGCACCCTGTGCCAGCGCCTCAGCACCCTCACAGGGAAGAACTTCTGCCTAAGAGCTCATCTCAATCTCTCCTCTGGGAGGTTCAAGCCATTCCCTCTTGTCCTGTCCCTACAGGCCCTTGTCCAAAGCCCCTCTCCAGGTTTCTTGCAGCCCCTTTAGGCACTGGAGCTGCTCTAAGGTCTCCCCTTAAGGAGCCTTCTCTTCTCCAGGCTCAAAGGATCTCAGTTTACCTTAGTGCTGACCCAGGGAAAGAGAGAGGGGTGACACAGAAGTGCAAACAGAGGTGACAGAGAGATGTCCCTTAATCCAGCACCGAGGACTCCCCAGTGAGGAGCTGGCTCATTGCTATCACCCAGCTTCCCGCTAGCTCAATAAGGATGCTGCTTGCGGTGTTTTATAGGGAAAAAGGAACATATTTGGGAAAGAGAGCAGGAAAAATGTGAGGAAAAGCTCCCCGAGGAGCGGTGATTATCACCCGTGGTTGCAGGACTACTCACCTTCACACCAAGGATTGAACAAGAGGTAGACTTCACCATTTTCAGGCTTGTAAGTGTTAGTTCCAGTCTTCACATTCAGGGTGTATTTTCCCACTGGAGCCGTGGGTGAGCTGGTGACAGTCAGTAGGCACTGGGGAGGCAACAAAAAAGACAGCATAATGGACCCTCCATCACAGCCACAAGCACAAGCATGCTCCTGCAGGATCAGCGCAAGTGGCAAAGCTGGCAGCAAAGGGCATCCGGGCAAGGAGAGAGGGGAAGGATGGGATGGGTGCATCCTGCGTGTGCAGTGTGGGAGCAATGGATTAAACAGGATTAAACAGGGCAAGGCTGCTGTCCACCCAAAATGATAGGGCTAAGGGAAAGCAGGACAGGGGGAGGAAGAGGATTAGCTCTGTGGCTCCCAACAGGCTTGGCATTGCTGCTTCCGTGCGGAAATGCTTCCCATGGGCTCTACCTCTTTGCCGCTGCTCTTGATGATGGAGATTTGCCACCTGCTGAGATCGTCCTCCCGCCTCGGGTTCAGTGACATCAGGGTGCCCCTGCTTCTCATTGGGTTTTCACCTGCAAACAAACCCAGCACGGGATGCAGGAGGGTTGCATGGGTCTGCAGTGACCGGACAGTGGCTGCCAGGAGAGCATCTCCTGATGGCCATGGAGGAGGGACGCACTCACCGATGCTGAAGCGCAGCGAGAGTTTGTCGGCAGCCTGCAGGTCCCTGCTGAAGGTGAGCTGCAGCTGGAAGGCCTGCCCGCGCCGCACCACCAGGTTACTGATGTTGTATGCGTCCGTGTGGTGCAGGCGGCAGTTCTGGCTCTTGAGAAAGTCAATCCCAGCGATCTTCAGATCGCTCCCTGGAAAACATTCAGCAGGAAGGGAGAGAGTAAAGGAAAGAAAAGAGATTGATGGTAAGTTGAACAGCAAAGACAGTTTTCTTCTTCTTAATGGAGCCCCACGAGTCGCCAAAACATCTAAGTGTCCAGTGACACTTAAATAGTACAACTGTTTATATATATACATATATATGTAAAAAGAGTAGAGTATCAGATGCTATGCTGTACTGTACTATGCTACAGTGTACTATACTACACTATATCTACACTACACCACGCTACGCTACACTGTACTAATGTGATAGGATATAATGTGATATGATATGACATGACATAATGAAATGTAAACGTAATGTAATGTAAATGTAATATAATATAATGTAATATAATATGATGTAATATAATGTAATACAACATTATAATAAAAGGCTTTGAGCAGCCTGGCCTAGTGGAAGGTGTCCCTGTCCATGGCAGGCGGGGGTAGAACTAGATAACAATTAAGATCCTTTCCAACTCAAACCATTCTATGATTCCATGATTCTCTTATGATCATATCATTTTGTATAATATAATTGATAACATAACATATAACATAACATAACTTAACATAACATAACATAACACAACTACTTCATATATGTATATAGAGTTACAGAGACAGTTGTGTTGCTGGGACAGGTTACAGAAGCAGGCAGTGGTGAGCGTGCTGGCGCAATCCGCCCAGATTGAGGCATGCCTGACCTCTGCACTGGCCTTGGGCAAGTGGGGAAAGAGTAACCTGAGGGAGGTGGAGGCATCCTGAGGATCTCCGCCCTTGCCACAGCCAAGCATCCAGCCAGGCATCCCAGCACTTCTGTGCACAGGCAGCTGCTCACTGTGCTCCCTGGAAATGCTTCCTCAGAGATGAGATCTTACCAGTTTGGCAGCCCACGTCTGCTGACCCACTGCCTACCCTTGCACACTGCCAGCAGCCAGCTCCGTAGGACAGCACGATGCTTGACAGCAAGTTTTGATGTGATACTTGCTTCTGTCAAAGTCTTGCTTCTCCCTCAAAAGCAGAGGTGGAAAGCACATCTGCACCCCATCACTGCAGCTGCATCCCCCCAGCATCTCACATGGGAGCCCACCAAAGGTCCTGACCACCACAACATCTCCATGGGCAGTGTCTGTGGTCCTGCCACGTCCCTGAGCTCTCTCCTTCATCTACTCAGCTGCTTTGCTGGTGGCACCCTGTCAAAGCCAAGGCTGTGACAACAACTTCTGTTTGCTGTTTGCTGTTTACTGCACCTCTGTGCTGTGCTGAACGCATGGAGCATCGGCTCTCTGAGTGTTACAAATGGTTCTTTGTTATTATGCAGATACTAAAACAAGTAGTAGTAGTAGTAGTAGTGGTAGTAGTACTAGAGACAGGTGGAGAAAGCACTGCTTGCCAATGCGCATTCAGAGGTGATGCTCCCAAGCAGCCCCCAGCTAGCGCAGGGCACCTTAAAAATTAAACCTCACCGCTGGGACTTTAATCTCAGTGTAATCCCCTCTGGTCAAAGATTAGCCTCATATTAGCACCAAACGTATTATTCATGATTGTCAAATAATAGTTAACAGTAGCTTTAATTGCTCCTTACAAAACACAGCACAGAGTCAAGCTGGGAGTAAACTCAATGTTCCAAAATTCAGCTCCTCCCAACTGCTGAGATCCCCACTGTCTCAGGATGCCAAAGGCCTGGAAAATGGGTGTCTTCAAGACACTGAAGCTGATTTTTTTACATTTCCACCTCAAAAATTAGTCCCAAATAATATTACAACAGTCATTGACCAACCTCTTATGGAAGTCTGAATACATGAATCTTTGCAACTTGGTTTCTCCTACAACCCAAGTAACCAAAGGAGGGTCTGAGGCTGGGAGCCAGTGTGCAGGAAAATGCTACCTGCCTGGGGGATGCTAACTGTGGGGGGCAGAGCACTATAAAATATAGTATGGTATGATATGGATAGTACGGTATGGTGCATGGAGCACCTCTCCTATGGAGACAGGCTGAGAGAGCTGGGCTTGTTCAACCTGGAGAAGAGAAGGCCCTGGGAGACCCTAGAGCAGCTCCCAGTGCCTAAAGGGGCTACAAGAAACCTGGAGAGGGGCTTTGGACAAGGGCCTGTAGGGACAGGACAAGGGGAAGGGCTTTAACCTGCCAGAGGGGAGATTGAGATGAGCTCTTAGGCAGAAGCTCTTCCCTGTGAGGGTGCTGAGGCGCTGGCACTGGGTGCCCAGAGAAGCTGTGGCTGCCCCATCCTTGGCAGTGTTCAAGGCCAGGTTGGACACAGGGGCTTGGAGCAACCTGCTCTAGTGGAATGTGCTCCTGCCTGTGGCAGGGGGTTGGAACTGGATGGTCTGGATGGGAGCGGGGCTGGGAAAAGCCTCAACACCTCATGCCCAGCAGCTCATGGCTCAGGGCTGTGGCACAGGAGCGGGCCTCCGAGAGGCATAACCTGGTGCTACACAGAAGCAAAGAGAAAGCCCTCAGCTTTCAATGAAGATGGGATTTGCAGGCACTGCCTCAGGCTTTGGGAGGCTGCCCTGGGAGGTGTGACAGGGAAAGCCGGAGCATGCTGGAACGTGGCTGAACTGTATTTCTTTGGGAGTGTCTAACCTGTCTCGTACCTGCTCATTAAATACCCTTAAAGGATAAATTCCGTGTAAACAGTAGGGAGTAACAATACCTCAAAAGCAATTGGCTCAGAAGTGATTCAGATGAAGATCTGGGAGAGTCAGGAAATTCAAAAACACTTACGTTAACTTATAAATTAGCAAGTCAAAGGCATAATGGTGGAAGGGATTAATTCAGCTAATGTCACGACAGATTCGCACGGTATCAGGCAACCCTGCTAGGCTGAAACCAACAAAAGCCATCCATTGAGAAGGCTGAAATCTGCTGGTAGCTGCTGTGGCATGAGAGATGGGGCAGGCTGAAATCAGTGGCATGTGTCCCACGGAGACCTGGAAGGCAGCAGCCTTGAGTAAACAGAAACGATGGACTCTCACCAGATTACTACCTCCATATATTCCTTCTTAGTAACTATAAACCATATTTATCTTAATTACTTAACAGTTATCAGTGGTACAGCAAATACAGACTGAAAATTGGCCATCACCTTTTAAGTGATTTAATTTCTGAGTGCTTTTTGCTTGCTTGCTGCCTGCCAGATGCCAACCTCGGGCTGATGTTTTGTGCAATGGAGGGGGGTGTGTGTGTGTGTGTGTATCTGTGTTTATGTCAAAAAACTTCAACTGAAATAATTGCTTAACCTTCTTGAGAAGGATGAAAGGGAAGTGCCTCTTCCTCAGCATTAACAAATCTCCAGCCACCAAAGCTGCTCAACCTGGTTCCATCTGGAAATACTGCTGCTGGGGTGAGAAGCTACCAAAAACAGCTCTGGTGATGGGAGAGGGCTATGGAGGTATGTGGGAGCTGAATGCATAGGATGGCTGTGGGAAAGGGCTCTGGGGAATCTGTCCTTACAGCATTTCCTGACTTAGGGACTGCATTTCTATCCCCTGTTTCTGGGCATTACCAATGTTGAGGATGCATAGATTAAAAACACAAACAGCTGCCTTGGAACCTTAGAACACAAGGCACGTTAAGGTCCCTTCCAATCCTAACCATTCTATGATTCAATGGTTTAGTGGTGGGCTGGCAGCCCTGGGGTAATGGTTGGACTTGATCTTAAAGGTCTTTTCCAACCTGGCTGATCCCATGATTCTATTCTATGATTCTATGCCGTGAGAGCACAGAGTGCGGTGCCAAAGACCTGTCCATTAGCACTGCACTGATTCCCGTGCAAACACACACGTGGTACCCGGTGATCCGATGGGATGGGCTGCATCCAAGTGCCCTGTGTGCCACTTATAGCTTCCCGCCCTGCCTCCTGCCTGGAGCACGCTGAGAACACGCCTGTTCTTGGTATAGAGGCTCACGTTGCAAGAGGCTGCTCTCACTCCTAGGGCAAGCCAGAAGCAAACCCAAACCTCAAACATTCTCAGATAATTTTTTTTCCTTTCTTTAAGAAGAAATTTCAAGGTAGTGTTTTTATTTTTATTTCCTCATTCCATGATTTATCACTTATGGAGCTCCTTTCTACACTAACCTGCTGGCCCCATCGCATTGCTGTCTGCCTGGGAAGATGTTCAGAGCTTAGAGCGACCAAAGCGATCACCCAGGACAAAAACGGGGACATGAGGACTTTGCATTGGTAAGGACCTGGGGCCTTTTTTCCATGAGGATGAAGTGATGTGGTTTAAAAAGGTGTATTAATGAGGAGCAGAGCATTTATAGCTGGATTCAGTGGGAATAAGGGAGGACAGGATGGAAGTGGGAGAACTGTAGTTTTGCAAGAGAGAGCAAAATCTGGACACTTGCATTTACTCCCCATTCTTGCCCAACCTCCAGGCAATCACTCTCACAAATCCCAGTGATGTGAGATGACATCCCAGAGATGCTGCTGTCCAAGACTGCCGGGAAACTTTAGCTCATCCACACCCAGAGTACTAAGGTATGAACTGGAGTGGATGGGAGCAGTGTCAGGACACCACTCCCCTACTGATGTGGGGAGTGTGGACACCTGCTCCTGGCTCCCCAAATCTGGGGTTTTGGGCATCCTGGGTCTGGCTGCAGGAGCACAACCAGTGGTGGTGGCTCTGCAGTGCTGTAGGAGTGATTCAGGCACCTTTCCAGGTAGGTGCAGGATCTGCTGACAATAGGCCAGGCAGGACAGCCATGGGACAGAGCTCACATCCAAACAAATTCCCTTTCCAATTACTCTAAAACATCTGTCAGATGGTATCAGCCATCACTAAAGAGTAATAATCTCCACAATTAAGTAGCCTGAAAAAAAGGAATTCCTTTCACCTTGAAACTGGACAAGTTTAAAAATGCTGCATTTCTTTCCCATTATCACTGATAGAACCAGATGTTGATAAAAAGTGAGTTGCATTTTACAGTTGGCTTACTGATCTGACAGAATGTAAAGCTCTTTTCCAACCTAATTGATTCCATGATTCTAAAATCAGAACTTGCACAGCTACAGCAAACCTAACCCCGCCGAGCAGCGGTGGTACTGAAATACCTTCCCCCATAGTGTCAGCCATGGCAGTCAGCGGGGTGAGAACTCTCCACCTCCACTGGAACTGCCCGCTGGGGACCTGCCGAACTGCACATCTAACACAGGCTATAGTATGGAGCAGTAAAACTCACCAGCGTTATTGCTCATGGTTCCTGTCAGCGTTCCGACCCGAGATGCCCACGATGCAGCTCCCAAGCTCCTGAGTAGCCTCTGCCACTTGCTTCTGAGCATAGAGGAGGAAGGCAGGCTGCCCTTTTATCAGTGTCTTGCTCTGAGGTGTCAGTAGGGCCACTGCCAAGGGGAGGTGTTTAGAGAAAGGAAGTGCCTGTGGAAAAAAAACCATGACTGCAACTCCCTCTGCACATAGTCAGAGCCTGGAAAACAGCGAAACCTAAATCCCGACTCACATGGAAGGTGGATTTGCACAATCAGATGACAAGTGGACAGACCCTTCCCTGACAAATGGTAAAATCATGGGCTAGATGACTAACAAGAATGCGCCTATGCTCCAACATACAGGTTACTGGGGCTGCAACACAAGGGCTAACTTTACAAGGCAGCGCACAAACACTTAATCTATAGAAAAAGAGAGTTCCCCATTAGGACCAGTCTATTTTTATTTGAAGATAATGAGACTTTTTTCATTGCATTTGGGACAGAAACACTTAAAGCTGTGGGCTAAAATCATAGAATGGTTTGTGTTGGAAAGGACCTTAAGATCATTCAGTTCCAACCCCCTGCCATGGGCAGGGACACCTTCCACTAGACCAGCTTGCTCCAAGCCCCATCCAACCTGGCCTTGAACACTGCCAGGGATGGGCAGCCACAGCTTCTCTGGGCACCCTGTGCCAGCGCCTCAGCACCCTCACAGGGAAGAACTTCTTCCTTAGATCTAACCTGAACTTCCCCTGTTTCAGATTGAACCCATCACCCCTTGTCCTATCGCTACAGTCCCTGATGAAGAGTCCCTCTCCAGCATCCTTGTAGCCTCCTTCAGACACTGGAAGGCCCGTGTTTACATGTGTCAGTTGGAAAGCCCAAGGATCCTGGCATTGACCATCTCCTCCTGAGGTCAAACAGACACCAAGGCAGATTGCCCACTGGGTGGGAAAGAGCAGAAACAGGCCATATCCAGGAGGAGCAAGAAATGCAGTGGATCAGGAGCGGTTTCCTGGCTGCTCTTTGCTGACAGCTGCACCAAAGGTCTCTGCCCAGGAGGTGGCTGTACTCCACATGCCCCACTGCCACCATGGTCCTCAGGGTTACGGATGATGGAGAGATGAGTCTAGCCCACGGAGGGGAGAGCTGGTGGCACACAGGCCAACAGCTACCTGGGCACAGTGACTAGAGAGAGATACGAATACCCCAAATACACAAAAGTGTAGACGTGTCTCAGCCACGGGAGCAGCCTCAGTCCCCTGACGCCTCCCTCCATGGCAGCAGACCATCAGTCTGGTCCACCAAGGTAGGATCAGTCTGTGAGGCTCACACATCAGAGGATCTCCGTAAACAAGATCCTATCACTGTGGAAGCCTTCAAAGGCACCGACATTTCTCCATCAATTCAGGTATTTACTTCGACTGTTTCATTTGATGCCGTGATGTCAGTGCAAGCTGGGTGCTGAGTTAGCACATCCCACCCTTGGAGCATGTCAGTGCTTGCTGGAGGGCGTACGTTGGGTGTATGTTGGGTGTCCTTACTTGAGAGCATGACTAGCGCATCACAGGGCACCCAGGGTTCAGTACACAGATATAATCTCACTGGACATCTCCACGAACATCTGAACCACCTGCCTTCTCAGGCGACAGAGCATCACTCACCATTCAGCACCAGGCAATGTGCTGGCGATTACATATTTCACTATTGCAAATACCCACTACAACCCCAATTCACCTTTCAGCATTGCTTTTACTCTGCATTTCTTTCCTCCTGCAAGGTGAAAGAGTTTCGTTTAGAAACCGCTTGGGATGAGGTAAAGTATATGTGGAATGTCAGTACAATAACATAACCAGTAGTACATGTAATCCGAATGTTTATGATGTGTATTACTGAATTCCACTTAATTGCAGCAACAGTGTAATCCACTTCATCTCAACACCGACAGTAGCTTTCTAACCCAGTCTCAACCTGTTTTATATATATATCTCTCTGTATGATTCCATGCTTGGTTGGAGGCAGCTTAAATAGTGTTGACACAGTAGCCCTACAGCAAAACCTACAGATTTCTGCAAACAGGAACTGGTTAATGTTGGTAACACTTCGCTCCTGGGATCATTTTGTTAGGTGTGTGCTGGAGGGTCAGTGGTGTAGCCAGGGCATGTATTCACCTGGGACAGTCCCATTTCCAGTACTATAGGGTATTGCAAAAGGCTGATTTCAACAGCGTGTATGTTCTGACCCTCAATCTGAACTTCAGAGTTCGAAGAAAGATTGTAGAAGTGCAATGCATGTGCGTTCTGCCCTGCCATGAACTTACTCCATTTTGGAAAGTGATTGACCTTTTCACCGTCTACAAGACTTCTTGGGTTATGCCAGTGGACAGCATCTAGTTTTCAGTTCTCCTTTCACTTTGTGCAGCTGCTGGTCTTGCCTGCTCCCATTATCTTCTTCTACACACTGGTAGCATCTCAATGCAACAGCATTAAACTTGGCATATGGTACAATGCTCCTACATGAGATTCCTCCCCTGGCTCGTACAAGCTTGCCCTGCCAAGAAAGGCCATTGAACTGTAATACCCTCCAAGGCAGTTGTTGGCAAGGTCTGAGAAAAAGGATATCAACTGAAACTGCAGGGACATCTTTCAAAGCCACGGTTTCAGCTCGCTTCATGTTCTCAGCCTGTCCTTCCTACAGGCAAATCTCTTTCCGTCTTTGCTGGTCAGAGTGGCTGGCTGTAGTTCAGCAGCATGGCTTTGTTTCCTCCTCCTTGGTGAAGCTATGAGAAATAGCAGCCCTTTTGCATTTTTTCCCCCAGTTACAACAGTTAATCACTTCCATCTGTCTCGTAAAAGTATATTATTGCAATTAACACAAGCAGGAGACGATAACTTTTTCACAAGAAATCTCCAGCCTATTACCAGTAACTTTAGCAACTCACTTCCAAGCTTGCAAAATCAAACACCAGAGGCTATCAGCCTTATCTGTACCTATTTGCTGCAAGGTAAGTCACCTCATTAGCTGGTATTAAAACACAAATAAGATCAGGATTCCGCAGTGGCTGCTCCCCTGTTTACAAGCTTGCCCTTTGTCTCAGGTTTTGTTTAGTCTGTGTATCAAAAATGACAAGAACAAGTCAAACTACCAGAGCATGACCACAGGTATCAATGCCAGGTAGGAAGCACACTAATTGTAATCCAATCCTTAGCTTTATGTTTCTATTCACTTGCAATCCCATGTCTAGTCATGCAGAAGTTGCCTTTTATAATAGCCATGTATGGACCTACATGTTTTATCACCATCTGGGGTGTCAGGTTGCTTCTGTTTTGTCTTTTTTTCCCTTTGTCCAGTCAGAGTTTACAGTCAAAGTAAAACACAGATCAAAAGCGCCACAGGTTTCCTTTTTGGCATTCTGGAAAGGTGAACTCATCCTTTCAGCATCCCCATGGAGTTGCGCTGAGGTGCATCTGCCAACATACATGCATACAGCCCATGAATGGATCCTTAGGGGTACCACGGCAAGAAGGTGCCTTCCACTGACCACAGCAGGACTGTGTCCCCCATCCAGTATGTGTTAAGTCCTTCCTGAGTCACAGCCTGGGAAATGATAAGTGATGAGGAGTCTTGAGGGCATAAAAAGAACAAAAATCCACACAGATGGAGAACAGCTGAGGATCTGGTCCCTCTCTTTTGAGCTGGACCTTATTTGAGGTACTATGATGGTCCTCCCCTCCCCATTTCTTTAGGCTTAGAATCACAGAATCCCAGACTGGTTTGGGTTGGAAAGGACCTCAAAGCTCATCCAGTTCCAACCCCTGCCATGGGCAGGAACACTTCACATTAGAGCAGGTTGCTCCAAGCCCCTGTGTCCAACCTGGCCTTGAACACTGCCAGGGATGGGGCAGCCACAGCTTCTCTGGGCACCCTGTGCCAGCGCCTCAACACCCTCACAGGGAAGAACTTCTGCCTTAGATCTAACCTGAACTTCCCCTGTTTCAGTCTGAACCCATTACCCCTTGTCCTATCGCTACAGTCCCTGATGCAGAGTCCCTCTCCAGCAGCCTTGTAGCCCACTTCAGACACTGGAAGCTGCTCTGAGGTCTCCACGCAGCTTCTCTTCTCCAGGCTGAACAACCCCAATGTTCTCAGCCTGTCTTCATACAGGAGGTGCTCCAGCCCCTGATCATCCTCGTGGCCTCCTCTGGACTTGCTCCAACAAGGCTTGCATCTCAGTCATTAGGAATTTCCTAGTAGTGAGACACATCTCATCCACGTAATGATCCTGACATGCTCGTGCTGTTGTTACTCTGAAAGGAGAGTTGATTCGATCACTTCTCACCCATGTTCACCAACCATGGGCCATGACAGTAGCCCGTCAGCTACACCCTGAGGGCATCCCATGTTACCAGCAGGCAGATTCTCTTCTAATCTTACGTGAGCCAACTTGTGGCAGGCAGTTGGACGTCAGGGGTTGGTGCAAGATGGCCAAGCCCAGATCTTAACTGATTCCGTGTCGTCTGACCAAAACCTGGTAATGAGTTTCTCACAAGCAAATACCAGAGACGTGATTGATGCCAACAAAATTATTACGGAAATTCCATTGTCTCCTTCTCAATGAACCTTGAAAGAGGGGATTTGGATCTGAAGTTAAGGATCTAGGTGACTAGATTTGGGCATTTACCTCCAGAAGGAATGAATACCGGATCAATCTGTGCCCAACCCAGTGCCACCCAGGCAGTCTGCTCCCAAAGAAGGCAAAGATGGAGAAAAAACAGAGACCATAACTACACAAACACCACATGCAGGCTTATGGCTACTCAGGCAAAACACTCTAGTGTAGCACTGAAAGAGAAGTCCTTTGGCCATCAGAGGAAATTGAGGTTTTAGACCAGACTACCTTGGAAAAAGTGGTTTTAACCACTTTTTAACAGTAAGCCAAAATACTATAATGTTAAAATATCTTTTCTGGTTATTTTTCAAGATTCCTTCCCCCTTGCTGGCTGAGGTAAAAGAGGAAAAATTGGAAAATCAGTCTAAATGTAGGGAGCAACTATGTGTAGAGGTTGAACTTGGGATTCTATCAGCAGATACTATGACCCTCAACTTTGGTACAACTATGGCACTGGAAACACCAAAATAAGCATGTTTCAGTGCTGAGAGGATAATGTTAGGTATTGGACTACACTGATCTAGTTGAAGATGTCCCTGCTCATTGCAGGGGAGATGGACTAGACAAGCTTTGAAGGTCCCTTCTGAACTATTCTATGATTCTATGACTCAGGATAAGGTACTTCTGCTTTTCAGCAAATTTCATGCAAGAAATGACGAAAAAGAGATCTCCATTGTGTCACTTCTTCCAGTTATTAGCTTTGGTTTTTAAATACAATTGCTCCCTTTTTGAACCCGAACAAGACACAACTTCTGCTGCTTCCTGCGGGCAGGAGTGCCCCAGCTCAATGACACACTGTGCGGAGGAGGAAGCTCCTCTAGCTTTGAAGCAGCCAACAGCTATGCCAGCTTAATTTCCTCCATGCATCTCATGGTCTCCTCAGCTCCCATTACAAACCACCACCATCTCCTTTCTACACTGAATGGTCCCAGTCTGCTAACTCACTCTTCACACCCTTGTGTGTGAAGTCTCCTACCCCTCTGAGAGACCTAAGGTGGGGAGAAGGACCTTCTCCCCGCTGTGCAATCCCATAGCCTGCAGTGTGTGCTTGGAAAGGGTCCAGTGGGTGCAGTTACTCCAGGGCTGTATCCACCCTCCTGCTACTGACCCATGAACTAGCTTGGAGTGTGCAAGTCTGACCACACTGACTGCAGCATGAACACATATCTATAGACTACACCTAAAGCAAACAATATGAAAAGGTACAAGGAAAAATAAAGCAGAAGAGAGCTGCAAAAAACTAAATGGTAAGGGCAAGGAAATCAATAGCGCAAATATTGAATCAGGGATAAAACAGTTTATCCATGTATTAAAAAGCAGCCCCCAAGAACAAGGAAAATACTGACAGAATACTTTCCCACCTACAGGATATGTGTCTGGTTGCACATGTCTAAGTGAGAAAACAGAAACTCACATGCCAGTGTCTTCCAGCAAGACTTCGTTCTGCAGGCGTGGTACAACAGCTTCACCCATCTGCCCATGGGGGTCTGCATGTTCATACACATACACACAGCTTACAGACAACAGGTCAGACTATGCCTTGTTACATCCCAGCATCCAGAGCATGGCTGAAATGACTCTGTGGTGGGGAGAACCAGGAGGATTTGCAGGAAGGAGCTGGTCCCACACAGCACTGGGGATCCGGCCATTGCGCTATATGGGACCAGACCCAAGGTACAGTGGGTGCAAAGGCTTTGGCGGCCCACCCCTGGACATGTGGATGTCACATCAGTAGGTTGGTAGTCTCCTTGGTATGGTGGGACCAACTGAGGGCAGGGATCCGTGGGGGCTGAGAGAGCTGGGGTTGTTCAGCCTGGGGAAGAAAAGGCTCTGGGGAGACGTTAGAGCAGCTCCCAGTACCTGAAGGGGCTACAAGAAACCTGGAGAGAGACTTTGGACAAAGGCCGGTAGGGACAGGACAAGGGGTGATGGATTCAGACTGAAACAGGGGAAGTTCAGATTAGATCTGAGGCAGAAGTTCTTCCCTGTGAGGGTGCTGAGGCGCTGGCACAGGGTGCCCAGAGAAGCTGTGGCTGCCCCATCCCTGGTATTCAAGTGTTCAAGGGGTATTCCCCAACTGTTCAAGGCCAGGTTGGATGGGGCTTGGAGCAACCTGGTCTAGTGGTAGGTGTCCCTGCCCATGGCAGGGGGTTGGAACTGGATGAGCTTTAAGGTCCTTTCCAACACAAACCAGTCTGGGATTCTATGAAAAGCAACCAAGCCAGCATAGACCTGCTCACCCCTCTTGGCAGCATCGAGGCCATTGTCCACAAGATGCTCTCACCTTGATGGGCAGCATGACAGCTCCATGCCCACCAGTGTTTCACAGAATCATAGCACCAGCCAGGTTGGAAAAGACCTTTAAGCTCATCCAGTCCAACTGTTGCCCAGCACTGCCAGGGCCACCACTAAGCCATGGCACTGAGGGCCTCGTCTACACGCTGTGTGAACACTTGCAGGGACGGTGACTCCAGCACTGCCCTGGGCAGCCTGTTCCAATGCCTGAGCACCCTCTGGGGAAGGAATTGTTCCTCATCTTCACTCTAAACCTGCCCTGGTGCAGTTTGAGGCCATTTCCTCTTGTCTTATCACTTGTTCCTTGAGAGAAGAGACCAGCCACTTCCTGGCTCCATCCTCTTTTTTGGGTAGTTGTAGGAAGCATTTTTGTGCAGCACTGGTTCCCAGCAGAGCCATGCTTGTGAGCTGCCTAACTCGGGAGTGTCCTGAAGAGTCATTCAACATACCTGCTCTCTGGATGAGGAAACAGTGCTTGGCAGCCGCAGATGTGGCATGTGTAATGCCTCATCCTTCCCTGAGGCAGTGCTCCTTTCTCCCTAAGTGTTGCTTTAACTTACTGAAAACCATTAGGTTCAAAGCCCTGGCTGATGTTCAGGCCCTGCACGTGTACGGAGAGCAGGTCAGGTGCCAGGCAGTGTTGTTTGACTCTTAACTCTCACTGCAAAGGCAGAGATGGCAGGGGGTTGGAGCTATATGATGTTACGGTCCTTCTCCACCCAAACTATTCTATGAGTCTACGCTCGCTGCGTCAGGGGAGGACATGAGCTGCTCCCATGGCCAAGCCCCAATCCCAGCTCATAGTGACCTCCGAGCCAAACGAGGTTAAGCGACAAGTTCAAATCATGCTCTTCCCAAAAGTGCTGGCACCATCTACCCCACCCCACTTACTACTACTACCCTTCCCTCCCACTTGTTTCCGTTGTTGTGGCTTTATCCCTGCAGCATGCAGTGGAGCCTTCAGCACCATGCAAGACCCGTGCAGGGTTGAGCAGGGTGTGCATCATCTCCCTCCAGCAAATGGCGAGCAAAAGGCCCAACCCAGGAGCTCCACTGGCACTATCCCAGCATCAGCAAGCCCTCAGGACTCCAAGGGCATGCAGTAGCCTCAGGAGCTGCTTAGGAAGTCTTGGCAATTAGTACAGCCATTCACAACCACTCTTCCTTAAACCCTGAGGGGAAATTGAAACAGGTAAGAGGGTTATTGAACAGTCAGGAGCCAAAAAGTGGCCTTGGAGAGTGAACAGAGTGGCTGGTTGTTTGCTCAGCAGGCCAAAAAGAGTCCTGTGTATACCAAGTGCTGCTACTGGACATGGGTTACTTCAGTGCTGCGTGCAGCTATGGGATGGAGTGCTGCAAGGTCCAGGTTTCCTGGTGCTTTGGTCAGTGCTGCAGCTGGTCTATGTTAACCTCCTCAACCAGCAAAGGTTCAAATGGCCAAATCAGTTTGTAGAACCATAGAATCCCAGGCTGGTTTGGGTTAGAAGGGACCTTAAAGCTCATCCAGTTCCAACCCCTGGAACATGGGCAGGAACACTTCACACTAGACCAGGTTGCTCCAAGCCCCTGTGTCCAACCTGGCCTTGAACACTGCCAGGGATGGGGCAGCCACAGCTCCTCTGGGCAACCTGTGCCAGCGCCTCAGCACCCTCATGAAACACAGTTCACTATCAGCAGCTGAGTATGGTGGGGTTCTTCTCCTTTGATACCAGTGCATTTGTTTTCAGGCTACAAATGCGTATATTAGTGTTTGGTATGATTTCTGCAGTTAGCCAACAAGCCTCTGGTGACCTAAGTGTGTATGGTGCTTCAAGGAGGAACATCCATTCTGTGGCACAGCAGCATTTAATGGGAATTATCAAACCTGGAGGGAAAAGGGCAAACTGTTTTCAGTTATAGGTGGTGCTGCCCATGAAATCTGTTCAACCTCCTGCCCAGCTGTGATGGTCACCAACACTGGGTTGGGTCAGTTTTGGTCTTCTCTAGCTGAGCCTTGAAAACCTCCATGGGGGGCTCTGCTGCCTCTCTGGGCAGCTAACCTCCTGGTGCTATTCTTTTCCTTGGTGGCCAGCTTGAAACTCCCAAGACATAACCTGTGCCTGTTACTTCTTATACTGGCTGTTTCTATGGAGTGGAGTTTGGCTTTGTTGTAAATCCTCTCCAAGCACATAGAATCATAGAATCAACCAGGTTGGAAAAGACCTTTAAGCTCATCCAGTCCAACCGTTGCCCAGCACTGCCAAGGCCACCACTAACCCATGGCACTGAGGGCCTCGTCTACATGGGGTGTGAACACTTGCAGGGACGGTGACTCCAGCACTGCCCTGGGCAGCCTGTTCCAATGCCTGAGCACCCTCTGGGGAAGGAATTGTTCCTCAGCTCCAGTCTAAACCTCCCCTGGTGCAGCTTGAGGCCGTTTCCTCTTGTCCTGTCACTTGTTCCTTGGGAGCAGAGACTGACCCCACCTCACTATAACCTCCTTTCCGGACTGCTATCACGTTAGCCTGAGCCTCTCCATCTCCAACAAGTCCACATCCCTCAGCCTCTCCTTGTATGCGCCTACTTGGTAACCATTCCCAACACCCCTTCTGAACCAGCAGGTGGGGTCCAGCACTGGAAAAAACACCCCGGGTACAGCCATTGACTACATCAGGGCCCTGAGGACATCACCAGGACTGACTGCCCCTGCCAGCCCATGTGAACATGCCCTCCACCCTTCCCATGGACCAAGACCCCATTTCAGATTCTAGAGGCAAGTCACTAAACTTCTTTTGGGTGTTAAAGTATCTACAAGCAGCCTTATCTCAGAACGGGCATGGAAACACCTAACCCAACAACCATCTTCCGCCTGAAGCTTTACAGTCTAAAATACTTTGTTCCTTCCTCAGGACCACATTTTCAGAAATGTTGTTTTCTTGCAACCCTTTCCTTTCAAATATGATGGGTTTTTTAGAGGCAAACTCGTGGCTCTCCTGGGAAGGCATTTACAACTGACTTGAGCTCACCCCAGATTTTTCTCTGAGAAAATGGAGTAAAAAGGAGCTCTGGTACCATGAACACATCACGATTAGTTCATTTGCTCATAACTTCATGTTTTCTCTGTGCCAGCCAAGGTCAGAGCCATGGCATTACACTTCTGGTGTGTTGAGTCACCACAAACAACTTCCTTCTTCAGAAACACCCTACCGCTTGCAATATTTTAGTGGAATTAAGTGGGTGACACCCTTGCAATGAGATCAGTATTTAAGGTCTCTGAAGGGTCAACGCAGGGCACTGAATCAAATGCCTTGAAAACTGCAAATATACCAAGCTTGGCAGAGCAATCCACTGATCTTATTGATTGCATCTACTTCTACTACTTAACACCCAGGCAAACATATCATCCTTCAAGCTATATTGATATCCCCTGTGACCAAGATGTATAAATCCTCCAAGTTTCAGTTGCCCCTTGTCAATGACAACAGGGACATTTCTCAGGTTTTATGTATAGTTCCTTATCTAATCAAACTAAGCTTTAAGGTTCAACTGCAACTCTCATTTCATTTGGCTTTGTTCCTTGTAAAGGTATCCAAGGTATTATTTACCTTAGAGTATAATACTCTTGGACCTTGTTTATGCAACAGATATTTCAAATGTTTCCCACCATTAATCCAAGAATACTTAAATCTTTATGAGTAACATTGTGAGCTTTGCTATTAACCTGTACTGAACAGTGTTCCTCTTGTACTGCTCGAAGTGTGACAGGGTAAAGCCCTGCTTGAGGAAAATCATAGAACCATAGAATGGTTTGGGTTGGAAAGGACCTTAAGATCATCCAGTTCCAAGCCCCTGCCATGGACAGGGACACCTCACACTAGACCAGCTTGCTCCAAGCCCCTGTGTCCAACCTGGCCTTGAACACTGCCAGGGATGGGCAGCCACAGCTTCTCTGGGCACCCTGTGCCAGCACCTCAGCACCCTCACAGGGAAGAACTTCAGCCTAAGATCTAACCTGAACTTCCCGTTTCAGTTTGAACCCATCACCCCTTGTCCTATCGCTACAGTCCCTGACGAAGAGTCCCTCTCCAGCATCCTTGTAGCCCCCTTCAGACACTGGAAGCTGCTCTGAGGTCTCCACGCAGCTTCTCTTCTCCAGGCTGAACAAGGTGGTGAGAAATTAGGGTTGTGTTTCAGAATGAGGGGAACGTGCAGGAAAGGTTCATTACAGCCAACACCTGAGAGATGTGCAGACAAAAGTGTCTGGAACTTGAGTGGAAATACGCGCCCAAGGCTCTTCTTTAAAAAGACCTTGGCTCAAATGTGCAAAAACTCCACTACTGTGGTTCCTGCTTAAGGATAACCCCCCTTCTGCCCTGGTGCATCAGGGTTTTACGGCTGGCCATGATCTTCAACCACCTCACAAGATCTACTACATTTGAATAGCTGACTCTTCAAACACAGCTCATCAGTCTCACATCACTTGGGTTTTGGTGTATGTTCTAAAACATCTGTAAATATCAAAATCCAGCCACTGAGCATAGGACACTGTTTTCATTTGGAAATGCTGTCACCCCTTCTTGAGATCACCTTCAGCTGCATTTTGGATGACCACACTGAACACATGAAGCACACCACATAGCTATACAGCAATTGCAGCCTTCCTTGCAGCCCTGTTGCTAACAAGCCACACCAGCAGATGTGCTCAAACCCTGTGTACATAGAGAAGAGAGATTCTGCCAAAAACAACACTTGCTTGGCAATCTTTTCCTTCAGAGGACTTAGAGGAAAACTCGATTCCATTCCCACCTTCAAGTATTTACGACAGTGAATTTACAGCCCTAGAGTATGTTCTTCCACCTTAAAAGTGAGCATCACAAAGTAAACCACTGCCAATGCTTCCTGCACATGTGCAAACATCTCCGAGACCCTGATCTCTGACAATGACTGTAATAAAGAAATACCAGTGTTGAGAAAGTCCATGTTAAAAAACTTTCCAAAAGGTTTGTTAGGAGGAGGAGCAATAGCCAAATTAACCAGAGAGTAGAGAGTCTGGATTATTTTCCTGCTGTTCACATGAAGGCACCACAGCTTCTGCCAGCTAAGAGTTAATAACAAGGGCGAACAAATCAGGCTTGCAGCCTTCATTATTTCTCCATCATATACAAAGGTCTAAGGAGACTTGACGTACTTAGAAATGCACAGTTCCTGGTTGTCATCCTGCAGACCTGTGAGGGATGGTGGCTCACCACATCAAGTCTCAGCTTCCCAGGCAGCCAGACATAGAATCAACTGGGTTGGAAAAGACCTTTAAGATCATCAAGTCCAACTGTTGCCCAGCACTGCCAAGGCCATCACTAACCCATGTCACTGAAGGCCTCGTCTACAGCCTGTGTGAACACTTGCAGGGACGGTGACTCCAGCACTGCCCTGGGCAGCCTGTTCCAATGCCTGAGCACCCTCTGGGGAAGGAATTGTTCCTCAAGTCTAAACCTCCCCTGGTGCAGCTTGAGGCTGTTTTCTCTTGTCCTGCCACTTGTCCCTTGGGAGAAGAGACATATCCCACTCTATCACTGCTGCTACCCAAAGAGCTCCCAGGTGCAAAGACCCATGCTGGTAAGGAGGAAAGGTACTTAAAGCACTCTGCCCTCTTCCCCATCACATATGCAGCTTCTCTCTTTGGAGGGGAAGATTTATGAGCACACCAAGGAGAGAGGCAAAGGCTTTGCCCCTCTTGGTACACGGCTGCCAGATGGTGATGAGCTAGGATGGTCTCCTGAAGCTGGGAACTTGGAGCAAAGAGCTCCCAGGCTCTTCCAGGGACACTGACTTTACATCTTTCTAATACAAAGGGAAAGGCACGAACCCAACTCCAGTGGCATTTCCACCCCAAGTCTATTTTTATGCTCCTGCTGGACACAGCATAGGTCTGCCAGTCATGATAATCTTGACAGATTCTGATACAGAGGCTGGCAGGAATGTGTCCTTAGGTTCTCTGCACATGCCACAACCGTGACTCACTTTCTGTGGTTACAAGAAGACAACCTGGCAAGCCCAGAGCAAACAGGTGATATCACCAGCATGATGCACACATTTACAGGCATCACTAGAATGTTTCTCAATTAGGACTGCAACTAAAACTTCCTAGTAAAACAAGATGTGTGGACAGAGAGAAGTCAGTACCTTAGAAATGGTGATTCCTGACACATGTTCTGCGCCAGCACATGAACACAGACACACTGACCCAGGACTGATGTGTAGGTACCAGTGATCTGGTTGATTACATCACACAGATAGGAATCAGCATCACCTAGAGTTGTGAAGAAAAATGTTGCTTAAGAAACTCCATTTTACCAACCATTAAAGCAATTCCCAAGTGAAGTGGGGAGGGGGATGTGTTGAACATGGACATTCCCAGTGTCCCAGAATTAGAGTTGGACCTACACACAGCAGGAATGGTGATCAAAACCCCATCCTGGTGAAGAGTTCAAAGGAAAGCACAGCAACCTTACAGCGAGTAACATGAGGAAGGGTTAACTGAGAATTACAGGCCTCAGGTACAAGTAGCAAGTTAAAAGGTGTATGTGACTGATGGGAAGCTGAAGGAATTAACGAAAGGCTCCTCAGCCCTACAGGGCAGGCATGGAGCCATTTCAAGAAGAAAACCAGGAACAGCAGAGCAGCAATATCAGCTGCCTTCTGCATCTGACTGCATTTCTATTTCAGGAGGGGCCCTCTCATGGAAAACTACTGATGCACAGGCACCTTCCACAGTTTACTTTCAGCCTTCCCTGAACTGGGAAAGCTCCACAGCCACAGGGTGTGAAGAGGAACAGTGGCTGATAAGCCCATGGCTCTGATTACCACCAATACTGACTCAGAGCAGACCAGGTCCCTCCGAGGCTGTCACTGCCACCATGCCACTGCCAACCTGCCAGGAAAGATGCCACCAGTGTGGTTTTGCAAGTCAGTAAGCGAGTAGGTGTTAGCAGGTCCTTGTACAGAGCGCACAGGGTTAGCTGGGAGTGCCATCACGAGGCAGGGTGGTGAGGGGTGCTACAGCACAGCACCGTGTCCCCTCCAGCAGCCATCACTCCTCCCTCTCCGTTGGGTGCTGCACGAGCCAGAGCACAGCCATGTGCAGCAGCACGAGGCTGCAGAGCATCGTTGCGAGGCCAACCCACCACAGAGGTGCCCATGTCTCCCCGCAGAGAAACTTGCCCAGGATGGCCTGAAGGAAAAGACAGAAAGAAAGGTTTGCTGGGACGAGCCACCCCAAAGCCTCCTGTGCTGCCAGAGCTGTAAGGAATTCTGCTGAGAGAGAAAAACCCTGCTTAAGGAACTCCTGCTGGGACCATCAACAGAAATAGCTGCTGTGGGTGATGCTGAAGATCACAGAATCCAAGATTGGTTTGGGTTGGAAGGGACCTTAAAGCTCATCCAGTTCCAACCCCCTGCCACAAGCAGGGACACCTCACACTAGAGCAGGTTGCTCCAAGCCCCTGTGTCCAACCTGGCCTTGAACACTGCCGGGGATGGGGCAGCCACAGCTTCTCTGGGCACCCTGGGCCAGCGCCTCAGCACCCTCACCGGGAAGAACTTCTGCCTAGTGTCAAATCTAAATATCCCCTCTTTCATACTAAAGCCATTCCCCCTTGTCCTGTCACTACATTCTCTTGTCAAAAGCCCCTCTCTTGATTTCTCTGTAGGTCTTGGATGGCTGCTGAGTGAAAAGTGAGCAGAAAAACCCTGTGGGTCAAAACTGCTCTTGCTGTCAGCAGAGGCGGTACATCTTCACACCCAGCCAGGGTGGCTTTGCTTTGTCACAGGTGACAAAGGCAAAGCAAACCAAAGCTCCCAGCTCCGGCTCTCACTGGCAATTAGAGAAGTTCAGTAAACTGTGCAAGGCACTGCCCTGGGCAGCAGCTCCCTTCCTCCTGCACCACCCAGGGAAGTCCCACAGCCTCTGACGTGAACAACAGCCAGAGCAGTTGAGGCCTGACACAACCATTTAACTTCTGCCTGCAACTCTCCCGCTATGGCCAGCAATGTGGGTTGTGAGATGAGCTGCCACCACTCGCATCCAGTGAGACCATCACATTAGAATCACAGAATCGATCAGGTTGGAAAAGACCTTTAAGCTCATCCAGTCCAACCGTGCCCCAGCACTGCCAAGGCCACCACTAACCCATGGCACTGAGGGCCTCGTCTACACGCTGTGTGAACACTTGCAGGGACGGTGACTCCAGCACTGCCCTGGGCAGCCTGTTCCAATGCCTGAGCACCCTCTGGGGAAGGAATTGTTCCTCATCTTCAGTCTAAACCTGCCCTGGTGCAGCTTGAGGCCACTTCCTCTTGTCCTGTCACTTGTTCCTTGGGAGCAGAGACCGACCCCCCCTCACTGCAACCTCCTGTCAGGCAGTTGTAGAGAGCGATAGCTGCTGTGCTCCTTCAGGCTTCAGCGCGTGGGGAAGGGATCTACTCATGGAAGAGGCAAATTTGGAGGCTGTCATGGTCACAGAATCAGCAGCCGAGCAGGAGAGTCGCAAGGCTTTTGCAAAGACCATTCACATCACTGCGTTGCAGGCAAACACCAAACCAACACAGCTGATGTGAAGCAGCACAGGCAGCTGTAGCAAAACCCCAAAAGGGAAAACCCTATGTATTTCACTGACAACTCATTCACACTCAGTAGTTCGTGGGTGCTTTAGAGCAACACCCAACAGTGGGCTTTTGAAGCTGAATTACAGCTGGTATTACATGAAGATGAAGGACTGTTCATCAGGGACTGTAGCGATAGGACAAGGGGTGATGGGTTCAAACTGAAACAGGGGAAGTTCAGGTTAGATCTAAGGCAGAAGTTCTTCCCTGTGAGGGTGCTGAGGCGCTGGCACAGGGTGCCCAGAGAAGCTGTGGCTGCCCCATCCCTGGCAGTGTTCAAGGCCAGGTTGGACACAGGGGCTTGGAGCAACCTGGTCTGGTGGAAGGTGTCCCTGCCTGTGGCAGGGGATTGAAACTGGATGATCTTAAGGCCCTTTCCAACCCACAGTTTTAGCTGCTGCAGCCATCTCCCTAGCCCCCAGGTACCATGTACTTGATGTGAAGACACCAAGGGAGGAGATCACAGGCACATCCTGACTCTCACAAGCACCCAGGGAGCACATGAGGGCAAGTAAAAGCCAGGTTTTTCCTAAGCCCATAGCGATCATGCCTTCCTAGCCCGTCACCTTTCAGTCCATGGTGGGATCCACCTTAAAGCAGACAGAAATGGAGATGTGAAGCCACAGAGGTTCAGGGGTTTGGGCTCACCTAGCCCCACTTGTGGCAAAGGGCTCCAACTTTATCAGGGCAATGGTAAAGGATCCAAAAGGATTCCTATCAATGAAGCACTTTGCTTTCTCACCACCACCCTGGCAAACTCTGTGGAAAGGAAGAAGAGGGACAACCAAGTCCAGCTGCTACCAGTACTCTGAGGAAGAAACCTTCTGTTATGGCTCACCATGGGATGGGGTTTGCCTCCCAGCTTCACTCTCTGCCTCTGTGACCAGACAGTTTTACCAGCTCAGTGTAGTTGTGTACATCCACACACCTCTCTTCTACTGGGTAGGCAGATCTGGGAGTAAAGAGATGAGAAGGGAAACCGATTCTCTGTGTTTCACCTAAATTCAGTGTATCAGAAAGAGCCTACCAAGGCACGCTGCTGGGGAAAAATAAAGCCTAAAGAAAGAGACCTTGTTATTGTCCTCAACCATCTGCCTGAGGGTGTGGAGAGGATGTAGCCCATGCTCCTCACCAAGGAGTTGGGATATGGCAAGCGACAGCAAGTTTGGAACAAGTGAAATTTCCATCTAATACAAAGAAAAACAAGTGATCAAACAGTGGGAACAGAAGCCATGGTCTCTCCAGACTTGGAGAGAGGAGAAGACTACTTGGAGAGACTGTAGAAGGTCACGAGTGACCTGTTGCAGAGCAGGGGTTGGACTAGAGACCTCCAGATGCCCTGCCTGACTTGAATTAGACTGTAGGTCTGTGAGTGGTGGAGCAAAGCTGGTTCCCACCACCACAGCAATTGTGATCTTCAAAAGTGACCCTGAACGCAATGGGTTGTTCTTCTGACCTTCCTCTGTGGCAGAGCCAGGGAAATCAGCCACAGTGTGCTCTGCAGGTGACATTGTGCCCAGAAGGAAGGTTCTCCAGTGAAAGGTTAAGTCCCTTTTCGTCCTGGGCAGAGGAATGGTCATCACAATGGCATGCTGGCAGAGATAGGAATATCCCCAGGTGTTCCCCACAAGGAAGGAGGGAGGTAGAAATTCCTACCCTGCTAAGGGCTCAGCCAAGCCAGCCCAGTGAGTCAAGGATTACTGTTCTGATTGCTTTTCTAAAAGATTAATTTCAGTGTACACTTCAGATAATCCAGAATCACTCCTGAAGTGGCAGAAGTAATTTTAGACAAAGTTTGGCAAGGGAGAGGAGAAAGCAAAGGAGAACTTTTGTTCAAGTGCAATGACCCCTCTCAGGCTGGGCCAACACAACACATCACCCTGGCTGGGAAATAAAATCCATCTGGGTGCTGCTACCTTATGTCATAACCTCTTAGTAACGTCAATACACTTCTAACATTTGCTGCTGCTTTCTCTGCTGCGCAGGTGATGGCTGCTCTCATGCCTAGATGCACAGAATCATAGAATGAACTAGGTTGGAAAAGACCTTTAAGCTCATCCAGTCCAACTGTTGCCCAGCACTGCCAAGGCCACCACTAACCCATGGCACTGAGGGCCTTGGCTACACGGGGTGTGAACACTTGCAGGGACGGTGACTCCAGCACTGCCCTGGGCAGCCTGTTCCAATGCCTGAGCACCCTCTGGGGAAGGAATTGCTCCTCAGCTCTGGCCTAAACCTCCCCTGGTGCAGCTTGAGGCCGTTTCCTCTTGTCCTGTCACTTGTTCCTTGGGAGCAGAGACTGACCCCCCCTCACTGCAACCTCCTGTCAGGCAGTTGTAGAGAGCGATAAGGTCCCCCCTGAGCCTTCTCTTCTCCAGACTAAACCCCCCAGGTCCCTCAGCCGTTCCTCATCATACTTGTGCTCCAGGCCCTTCACCAGCTCCGTTGCCCTTTTGTGGCCCTGCTCCACCACCCCAATGTCTCTCTTGTAGTGAGGGGCCCAGAGCTGAACACAGGATTCAAAGTGCATATTCCATGTCACAGATTTCCATGTCCAGATGGCTTCTGAAACATCTCCAAGGATGGAGACTCCGCCACCTACCTGGGCAACCTGTGCCAGTGCTTGGTCACCCTCACAGTGGAAAAGTGTTTCCTGATGTTCAGAGGGAAAACCTGTGTTTCAGTTGGTGTCTGTTGCCTCTGGTCCTGCCACTGGGCACCACTGGAAAGAGTCTGGCTCCATCCTCTGCACAGCCTTCCTTCAGGTATCTGTGCACGTTGATGAGATCCCCCTGAGCCACCCCATCTCCTGGCTGAACAGTCCCAGCTCTCTCAGCCTCACCTCTCAGCGCTTGCTGGGCTGCCTCCAGTAGCTCCATGTCTGTCTGGAGATCCCGTAACGGGACCCAGTACCCCAGATGTGGCCTCACCAGTGCTGAGCAGAAAGGAAGGATCACCTCTCTTGACCTGCTGGCAACACTTCATCACAGCACCTTCAGAAAAACACCCAAAAACCCCCACCAACAAATGGGCAATACTTCTGTACATTCCAAAGGAGAAAAACACCCAGAAAAGATGCTGTCAGCATTTTCAGCAATTCCATGCTCTGCTTTCCTGTCAGTGCAGAGCACATCCTTCTGGGGGTGGGGAAAGACACACATGATCCACACTGATAAGAGCATCAGGATTTAAATTTTTCAATTCTCCTTCCTGCCACCCTTTCTGATACACACAAAAGGATCAACAGGATTAACAAGGACTTAGATTTTGTTTTTTAACCATTTCTAATAACCACAGAATCCCAGACTGGTTTGGGTTGTGTGACTTTTTCTGGACTGTGTCTGTTCAAGCAGTGTCTTCTATTCCCCCACTTAGTGACCCCTGCTTACTCCTGTAGAAGAACTTACATACTCCATCCTTCTATAAAAGAATAAAGCTTTTGTACATTAACCACCATTGCCCACATTAATTTTTCCTTCCCACCCTTCACCAGCATGCCCCTTCCCACCTTCCCAGCGCTGAGGCTGCCCCATCCCTGGCAGTGTTCAAGGCCAGGTTGGACACAGGGGCTTGGAGCAACCTGCTCTAGTGGAAGGTGTCCCTGCCCATGGCAGGGGGTTGAAATTGGATGAGCCTTAAGGTCCTTTCCAATCAAACCATTCTGTGAGTCTCTGACTCTATCAGTGAAACAGTGGGCTGAGGACAAGCGTTTGGCACTCAAGCATACCAACACCCTGCTTTTAAAGTCAAACTGGCATAAACCCACTGCAAACAGGCTTTCAGAGCCAGGTTTGCTCTTAGGCATCCCCATACTACACTTCTCTGTTACACACCAGCAGACAGGCTCCATCTGCCCGCTGTGTGCCCACCTCACCTGCCCACCCTGCGGGTGCCCTCAGGAGCCAAGTCACAGCTGGGCTCCTCCCGCTCTGCCTCCAAACCCCTCTGAAGACCGCACGTGCTTCTTCCCCGTCACGGATGCAGGAAGCAGCAAAGCCCCGAATAACACAGAGCACGCTTTAACCTGTGCAAGCCGCTTCCCTGTGCCATTTCCTCCTTCCTTATCCCAGCAGCAGGCCGCCTCCCTGCCCGGCCCCAGTAGCTGCCGCCGCCCCCAGCAGCCCCTCGCCTCCCCACTGCCAGGTTGCAGCCTGCCTCAGCGCCGGGACGGCGGAAACAGGACCTGTTGGTGAAAGGGGAGAAGGAAAAATGGACGTGGGCCATTGTGGTTTATATACAAAGGCTTTATTTGTTATGTTATAAAAGGATGGAGTAAGTTCTGCTACAGACATACAACACAGAAAGGCTCTCTACTATGCTATTTGTCATATATACTATATGAAAAAGAAATGCTCCAGTTTAAAGAGTTTTTTTACCTTACTACTTCACATCAAAGTTCAAGTAGAAAACAATCTGACAGACTAGGCAACTCCAAAATCCATAGATAAGCTTCATTCTTCTTCCCTTCAGCCAAACAGTGCAGGAACTCACTAGGAATTCTGCCCTCCAACTGACACGCATCTTTCTCTTCATACTCTCTTGCCCCATTGCTTTGTGGGCAAAAGTAAGTACTGTATAAAATAGCCAAAAATAGATTGATAGAACTAGTGACAGGTTCAAGGAAGTACCTTCTAGCACCGATACAAAAATCAGTTTTTGAGAAATGCCAGGAAGGCGATAATAGGTCATTGATAGCTGCCCACATGGCTGGAATTCAATTCTTCACTAAAGGTTATTACCAGCCAAAAATCCAGGAACTAAATTACTTGACTTTTGCTGCGGTCCCAGAATAAATAAGTTTGACACCTGGTTTTTGCTTATTCTGTACACTTTAAAACTCTGCCTCTGAAGCTGTATCATTAGAGCTGCTCCCGATGTTTACAGGCATCACATTTTTTTGATTCTTTCAAAGAAGCATTTTCAACTCGCAGTTTTTCAGTCTCCTGTAAAACAGAACAAACATGGGTGCACTAAGGAAGTTATACTCACTTCTTTCATGCTTCTAATTAGATAGTATCTACGCTCGTTCAAGTGTTTCACACACTATGTACTTGAGGAAATCAAATGGGGTGATCCTTGTCTGGGACCTGTGAGGAGACAGACCAGCCACAACCTACACAGCTGCATAAAATCAGAGATATCTATTCATGGCTCTCCAACAGAAGAGCAAGAGGTTTAGTTTGCATTCTCAAAGCTTAGCTCTCTATGTGAGGCCATTACTTCATTTATATTCTACTCTGCAACTTACCGCCGTAAGTTCAGTGTAATCTTTCTTCAGTTTCACAAGATACTGAATCCTCTGTTTTAGGTTTTGATGACCAATTAATTTCCCGTTTTCCTCCGCAAGAGAGTTAACCTGCTTCCTCAGCAAGTCCATTTCCTGTAATTAATAAATACACTGTAGACTGTAGCCCCTCCTTTTTTCCAGAATAGCTTCTTTAGAACATACTAACATTTAAGTTTGTTGTAACATGTGATGAAAGAGTCAGCTCATTCAGGAAATACTTACTGGTCTTATGCCTCCTTAGATAGTACATGAGATCCCTCTGAAGGGCAAAGAAAAAGCACCCCTTGATTTGACTTATGAAATGCAACAGTGATTTCCATACCCAGAGTTAGACTAGTGCGGGAAACAGCATTACAAATATAACTGCAAGACAAAACATTTTCAGAGGCAGTCCTTGATTGCTAATTCAATTCAGAATATTGTGCAATTAGCAACAGCTCTACCTGCTGAATAGGATTCTACTGTAAAGAAACCAAAAAAAGACACATGTATAACCTTCACAACTCTGTCTCTCTCTTCATACACTTCCTCCAGTTTTGATCTTATTTCTTCTTTTTCATGAAATGCTTTGAGCTCCAAAGCTCTTGTTCGTTCCATCTCCAGAGTAATTTCAAGACAAGTATTCTCTTTGATTCTGAGGCTATTTTTGGTTTCTTCTAATCTGCCAATATAAAAGAATCATAAAATATTAGAAAACCCCAACATAAATGGCATGCAGCTGAATTACTGTGTCAGCCTTGGACATGGAGGCAGGCTCCTTTAAGAGTATCCTTTTGAGACAATATATTTTTCCCTAGAACTGAGTGCTAAGAGAAGGAAAAATTCCATTCTGCTGGTGTTTGATACTGTCTCTTAACTAGGCAATGTTTTGGAGTTGCTGCTCTTTTTGGGAAGTATGCTGTTTCCAATCCAGGACGTACAGCTCCACTCATGAAAGAAAATGGAAGCTTCACTTACAAGAACACTTATAATTAATGCAAAGTCATCTGAATTTGCAGATGAACTCTGCTGCTCTCCAGGTTTCATCTAAATTGTTGCTTTTCCCCAACAGCCTTGTTGCTCAGAAACATCTCTGAACAGCTCTGAGCTTGTTTGGCCTGGAAACAGCAGGACCACTACTTTGGATAGACATCTTGTGTGCTGAAAGTGTTTTAATTCTTTCAGGCTCAGAACATTAAACTATGCCACTAAACTCAGCAGCCTGTCTCCTGATGAGATGAACTTTAGTAATTACACATAACCATTCAAATATTGCCTAAATTATGTTTGCCATTGAATCCTAGAATCAGTATTTTTGCCATTGGTTTTGTTTCACTGCAGCCTCATGTTACTATATAACAACAGAACTCATTTGCTGCACTTGTCAAGATGTTTTCTCAGTGACAAAAGTGTCTCTTTTTACCCTCTTTGTGCATTATTTGTTTGTAGGAGACACTGTACCACTCTGGTTCAGAGACCAGAGAGGTATGAAAAACCAATGCATCAAATAGCAAAATAACCCTAATCAAGACTAGAGAAAACTTGATATAAATTACTTTTGAAATGACCATGTGCATAAAAACCTACCTTCATCTTAATTACATAGAAAGCAATCCATTAAATATAAATAACTCAAATATTAGGAGATTCAGCCACTATGAATCATGAAGCAATACAGATGAGTAGCAGGAGCAACATTTTCAAACTAATTGTTATTGACTAATTTAGTATTTTATTTCTTAACTACTATCCATCCATGGTGCAAGTCACTTGAATTTTGAGGACCACTTGCACAATAGTGCAAACACTATCTAAGAATCTTCTAATAATAATCAATGTTCATTATTCAAGCTGAAAGGCAAAATATTTTAACAAATAGCATAAAAAAGGGCAAATAATTAGATTAAAATTGTAAAATATGCATGATATTAAAGAAATGAACAGTATTTCAATTTTAAAATGTATGTGCACATAAAAATTCAGAAGATTTATAATTTAAAATTCAAAATGTCCCTTTCAATGTAAGTTTTTCTATGGTTTCATCTATTTCAGTCCTGATACAATGCTACCATTTTAGAAAGTGTAGTAGTAGATGCTACTACCACCTGCTGATAAGAAAGAGTAAGAACTCAATGTGTCTTGCAGGAGTATAAACAACATTTACAAATTACACCTTTTATAGTTTCAGATCTTGGACTTCTATTATTTAAATATACCTTTTTGGCATTAATGATTTTAATACAAGTCTCCAGTTCAATGAACAATATTTAAACTTACTCTGCTTTGATTTTCAGCATCTCCTCCACTGCTTTATTCTGTAAAAGTTCAAAAATGTTAGTTATGTTCTTCATGTTTAATATATATAAAAATATTTGTCACTGAATTGATGCTACTTATCTCATTCCAGATCCTACCAAAGTCATCCTACTGCCCAGTAATTCACGTCTCTAATATTAATGTCTTTGCTGTATGCACATATTTCCAGTTTCATGCCAGCACAAATGACCCACAGCAATATCTCTGCCCATTCATACAGAGCAAAGCTCAAACAGGGGGTTCTTCTGTCTGGGAGATCCATGGCAACCTCCACTGTGACATTAACTTCCCTTTGCAGCACCCTGACATTAGCAAGTGACACAGTCTTCACTTTCCAGCTCTACAGATGAGTCAGATTTAATGGTCTGAATTTGTTTTTGCTTATTGTGCAATCTGACACTGAGTTCATTGGTGTCAGACCAAAATAGAAACCTTAAGATATAAGAGGCTGCATCTGTTAGGATTCACTAGAAATCAGTGTGTGTTTCTCTGCCATGCAATAGAAGAAAATATTAATACTTCACAGCAGGGAAACACGAGAAGGGTAATACCTTGGCACGTTGTTCTTCAGCAACCTCCTCCTCTTTCTCTTTGAGGTACTGAACGTCAGGATGTTTCTGATCACTAAGAAATCAAAGAAGGAGGAAAGTTTCTCAAAAAGAGGAAACAAGTTGTAAAATCAACATCTTACCCAGATTAATGTGTCTTGACACATTTTCCTACTCAGAACACCAAACATCATGAAATAACTCTAGAAGGGTTTAAAATTTTATATTCCAAAAACATCACTCCTTTGTTAGAATATAGAAAATCTAATGTTTTAATGAAAACAATTCAAAGGTTAATAACTATGCAACTGTATGTTAGACAGCTTTGGGACTTAGGTAGATATTTTGTTGGTTCATGATGCTCACATGCATATAGACTGCAGAAAGCAACTCCTTCCTCAGTGGTCTTGCCAAGTTAAGCACGTAGAAGATTTTTGTATTCTGAAGACTTGGAAACTTCTCATTTTGTTAGTTTTTAATAAAGATGACATTGGTTGGAAGTAAGCAAACACCATAAAATTAAAATAACCCCCAAACCAACACACTGTTGGAACACTTCATTCTTGTAGTGTGCCTTAAGGGGAAAACTTCATTGATTAACAGTTCCTGTAATTTGATGTAATTATAAATGATTGCTATTTTCAGTAACTTAAAATCTTTAGCATACCTATCTGGGGTGATTTCTTTTTCATATGTTATAAACAGCCTCAGTCTCTCAGAGTATGTGTATGTGTGGGTGTCTTTTTTGTTAATGTTAATTAAATGCCAGCTTGAAGAGACTAACAACTTCTGAGAACTAAAATAAAAATCATATTTTCCTTGTCAAATTTTCATACCACCCACTTCCAAAATGCACCCAAATATACATCCAGCTTATAAGTAGTTGGACAAAACTGCACCACACTTTGTTTACTTATTCTCAGTGGATATTTGCATGAATTTTAAAGCTTCTGAGAATTACTGTTTAAGGTTGAGAGTTTAAAAAGTTTTATTGGTTTAAACCAATAGAATTATTGGTTGTGCTTGAGCCTTTCAAATTCTAGTATTAGTCAGCCAAAGTAGTGAGCTGAGCCTGCTCCAGCTTAGCATTAGAGGTGCAGGCTGATCTTTCCTGTACAGCTTCCTCTTCCCTGCCCTAATTCTAAATACCAAAAGAGAGCAGACCCTTGGTCTCATTCTGTATTCTCAAACATCCTCCAATGCAATCCAAGATGTCACAGATCATTACTTTGTCACATGTGACACCAATGATCAAATCATCTCACTTTCTAACACTGGGCCACACAAAAGGTAAATTACTACCTGCTGCTATCAGCTGCTCCCTTAACATATAAGACATGTCTGCTGTGAATATCCCCACCTAAACCTGATTGCAAACTGAACAGAATGCCCTAAAGACATCATCATCATTCAGTATCCCACCTGATCTTTCCCACCTTGTGCACAGAATGTTTTCCACAAATGAATCTTTAATAATTGAAGATTGCTGTATAATACATATAATGCAGGACAAATTGGAGCTGCATAGACACCTGCAACTACAGCATCTTCTAATTGGAATACTTAATTTTGCAAATTTAATAGTGTTCTTTTATGTTAAATCTTACCAAAAAGTCAGTTCTAAAACTGACAACACTGATACTTCACTGAATACAGATAAAAGTTCTGGAAAATATTTTTAAACAGCTAATAAGCAAATAAAGATTAAACTCCTACTTAGCATTAAGTTACTGTTTATTAAGTTGCCCTTTAAAAATGAATTGTCATTAAATATCAAAAGAATTATTTACTGCCAGTTAAGATTCCATTTCACAAGATGTAAACCAGCAGATTATTTAATTCTTTACAAAATTGATACCTCCTCTCCCCATAAAAAAAACCAACCCACTAACCTTCAAACTCCCCAAAAAAGGGTTCCATCTTTTCAGCGGAAGTTCACAAGATGGAGGCCTGATTCCATTTATGGCTATGTTAAAGCTTGCATTGAATTCATTTAGACATTCCCTATTTACTGAATCCATAACTACGCAAGTGATATGGCAATATATAATACATAGAAATGGTTATGCAGGTAATTATTTCACATTCTATTTCTATTTCCTTTATAAAGCTTTGTATTTCAGAATCTGTGATTTAAAGGCAATAAAGTTTACAAGCCAGTAAACCATTTTCATAGAAGAGGCTGAGTCAATCTCTAATTATATGAGCAAATAGGCAAGATTGTATTTCAATTAAAACCTGTACATTTGTTTATTTTTCTTGCTTGCTTAACTTGCTTCAAGTTAAGACAGGTTTTCTTGGTTTATTTTACCTGTTCTTGCTTAGTCTCTGAGCTTCTACAAGGTTCTGTAAATTCCTGTTGTTCTCCACCAGTATCTGCATTTCCAGACGCAAGTTCTCCAACTCATTTAATTGTTCCTAAGCAAGTGAAATTGGAAATGTTTTATTTGAAGACCTAATTGTAATTCCAGTTTTCATTTCCAATTGAATATGTTTTTTGAGTAAAAGAGAAGATAAAACGATCAGAAAGAAGCACAGCTCTCTGGTCAAGATCTGCATCACCCTCCCATTCATAGTTTCATTAGAAACTTGATTTAGAATAAGTCAGAACAGTTTCATCAGCAAAAATGATGATACCATTTGATATTCACGAACAGGAAACAACTCAGTCCTTAGGAAGATGAGATCTATGGGACATTGCAAACAAGTTGTCACCATTTGTTATCAGCCTAAGTAAAGAGAAGACCAAGAACTGCCTTCCTGCTTTAATGGGCAGACTACTAAGCAGAGCTCATTAAAAATCTGAGCTCTGTGTTCTGTCTTATTTTAACCTTACAAATTGCCTGAGATACTAACTCGCAGTACCTTCAGCCTTTGAATTTCATCATTTTTAGCTTTTCGTTCTTCATTCAGCTCATGCACAAGGTGCTCCAGGTTTATTGCAGAAGCCCTCCGATCAGCTATTTCTTGCTCACGAGTTTCCAAGAGCTTTGCCAAATTCACATCAAACTTAGGGGGAGTTTTTGCACACTGGCAAGTTAAAAGAAACAAAACCAACAAACTATTAGCAAGGAACTGTTTCCCCTATGTATTGGTTACATCTTTTCATACTTAATCAGAGATGTATGTTAAAAAATTCCTGGCAGACAAAGTCATCAATAATACATTAGAGTTACAAAGAAGGTGAATTGGATTTGACCATTCTTGATACATTGTCAAGTTTATCAGTCCTTTTTGATGAGTTTTAATAGTCATTACAATGAAAATGCCACACCTGAGGAAATGTTTCTGAAGACGAGTCAACAAAGCAATCTAGTTGCTCCATTTTTAGTTCATATTCATTCTTCCTCTTCTCCAGTTCTTCTGTCACTTTGTCCAACTATTAGAAACCCCAATTAGAAGTGAATTAGTTAATAATACATACAAAATAGTAAACAGCAGCCAGATCTCTATTGTGAGCAAGCTTAAGTACACCATGGGCTATTTTAGATTACTTTAGACTTCACTTTCATAAATATTTTGTACATTTACCTAATAACTGTTAATCATTCCATAGTTGCATGTAACAAGCATTTTCTGAAAGCATCTATATACTATAAATTATGTAATTAACCTGAATTTTGATCCTGTTGTTGGTTCACCTTGCTAACACAAGCTATCTTTCAAAGAGCTTCCTAGCACAGAAAAACTAGCATCAACTTTGTTGGCAAACATTACTGGACAAAACGTGATTTGATACAAAGATTTTACTGGTATAGATTTAATCAGTTTCCTGAAAGAGAATATGCTAATGTGACAAAAGAACCCTTCACAAAACAACTTATCCTAACTAGAGTTTTTGCCAGCACAAACATATCACTTAGGGCTAGGACAGTTGTGACAAGTAGAACTAAAATTTGGACAAAGGCTTAAGATAGCTATTTGGTCTGCAAAAGCTCCAAATCATCTCAGACTGCATAATTTATAGAGCTCAACAGTTATCCTCATCATATAATGATCTTGTTTGTGGGCAAGTGTTAAGCAGAAGAAAAAATAACCCCCCAGGTTAAAGTGCTTACAGCCTCAAGTTGCTCTATTATAGATACTGGTAATTTTACTCAGCTTTCAGAGTCAACATTTTCATGATTGTTAAACACCTATTCCAAAGTATTTAAAAGTTACCTAGCCTTTGTTCAGAAGCTTTTGAACTACTACTACTACTACTTTGCTTTTACAGGAAGGAGTGTTGCTCTTCACCAAGAGTATTGCATACAAGACGCTCTAAAATGACAAGTAAAGCCTATTCCAGAAGCTACAATTAACCACAGCTCCCTCCCAAGGAGCCAGTTATCAGAAGAATTTCCTTGTTTTACCTGTTCCCTGAGTTCCTGGATTAGAGCTTCTTTCTTTGTTATGTCTTCCTGTGCAGATTGAAGCAATGAATCATGCTTCTTGGAGGCTTCTGTCAGTTTTATTAGCTGATCAACAGTATGATGTAAGTCTTCACACAGAAGGTCTCTCTATTTTAAGTCATTGGATGAGCAAAAAAAGAAATGTCAAAGTTACCCTCTGAAGCAGTTGTTTCAAGATGCCAGGGGAGGTTTAGACTGGAGCTGAGGAACAATTCCTTCCCCAGAGGGTGCTCAGGCATTGGAACAGGCTGCCCAGGGCAGTGCTGGCGTCACCGTCCCTGCAAGTGTTCACACAGCGTGTAGACGAGGCCCTCAGTGCCATGGGTTAGTGGTGGCCTTGGCAGTGCTGGGCAACGGTTGGACTGGATGAGCTTAAAGGTCTTTCCCAACCTGGTTGATTCCATGATTTTAACTTTTGTAATTCTTGCTAAAAGTGCCAACAGCTACAAGCACCTCCATTTTCCCCCCCACTTTTTCATCATTAATTGCAACAAGCACTCAACTATAAATTTCTTATTTTAGCATGTTTTCTGTATCCAGTGTCTTGGTTGCAGAACAAAAATGAGAGCTTTACCACAGTATAGTCAGTTAGATACTTGTAGGAGATATTTGGAATCAACCACTGTTTTAAAGTATCATGTACACTTAAGAAGAGATACAATGCTTTAAATAAGAAATAATAATATATAGATTTTAATCCCTAGTGAATTAGTGATTACAGCTTTCTACTGCACTGCTATTCTGTAGATACCTCTGGATTTATTCTAGGATCTAGACTCCCACCCTGTCTGGTAGGGTGTTAACCTAGAAGGGGAAACACTCCTTAGTATTTTAAACGCCACCTTGGATTAGTTCTTTTTGTCCAGTCAAGAAAGCACGAACGAAATTAGTAACTGATGCACAAAGTCAAAGAAGGAGAAACACTATGATTTTTATCAGGAGCCAGATACACTCACAGATAACACTGTAGTAAGAATTGGTATTCGGTTTATAATAAAATAAAGTGATCCATTTGGCAGGTGACTCAGTTTGGGGGTTCCAGAATGCCAGATTTAGATATGATTATTATTGAAGACAATCTGTTTATTAAACATAGTAGAAATCTATTTAAGAATGGGGTTTGGTGAAGCAAACACTACTCTGGAAGACTTAACCGGTGCTATATAATTGGACTAAGCATATGTAATACGACAGATGATCTTGCAGAAATTACTTGTAAGGAGAGGTTAGTGGTTTTAGACTGATGGGCATGTTCACCAAAACATGAGAGCAATAACAGGAAAGACAGAGTTAAAAAATGAAAGATGCAATTTGAAAAGCAAGCAGTTAAGTCAACAATGCATCCTAAATCTGTTTCCAGCAGATGGAGCTTTTAGTTAAAATTATGAGTAAAGAAAATATGTTACTGAATATAGAGGCAATGGGGGAAGAGAGAATGTTAAACATAATATATTTGTCTACCTATTTTAATTTCTCAGCTGCTAATGTAATGTTGCCATTAAATTCAGCTGATGACTCCTCAGTGGCCTTAACAAAACTAAAGCAGGCTTTTAGCATAGGTTTTTATGAAGTAGCTTATAAAATATTTATGTCACGTAATGTGATAATATAACAGAATTTGTCAGGTATCTCATAAAAAATTCCTTTAAGAACAGCTTAACTGGCTATAGTTTGAACCAAAATGAGGTTATGTTTTACACAAGTATTTTAAGCAAAACTACATCCAGTTGGTCTCTTGAACAAATTATCATAATCATAGAATAATATACTAATATTATTGTTTTTACCTCAATGTTATCAGCTATTTTACTTCTCTCCAAGGCTTCCCTCAGCTCTTCAATCTTCTTTTCCTGATCCTGTATGATTCCTTTGCTTTCTTCTCTTGCAGCCAGAAGAAGATTATACTTGCACTACAAAGAGTATTATATTAAATTTTATGTTATCTTGGGAAATATTATCGATGTCATCAAAGAAAGTTGGCCAACATAATACAAATAAATGTATTTTGCAAATCCTGTGATGACAACTACAAACATTTAAAATCTCAGGGTCAGTTACTAAAATCAAAATGAAATAATACTTGCTACATTGTACAAACTATGCTATTAGAAATGAGTTCAGAACAATGGAAAAAGATTTAATATGTATTAGCCACCACAATACGTATTAACCACTAAAACCATTATTAAAAACCAGATAACCATATGGAGAAATGTGTCTCATCAACGTTTTGTCCGTAGGACCTTTTGAATTCATAGTTCATACATATACATTATCTAAAGCATTTTGTGGGCTGCTCCGTTTGCAAACCAGACCTATTTCGATAAAGAAAATGCATCATATTTATTCACTTACTCAAATATATAGTTTTAGTTCTTTATATGTGTTTTCAGATGGAGAACATAGTAATATCAGCAACAAAAATTCACTCAAAAATTAATTTACAATTCAGCTTCAATTGCTGAGCTCTTAAATTGCCAGTTTCTGAGCAAACCTAAGCGTGACTGTCAGCTGAGTGTAGTTTGCAGGATGTGAATAGGTCCCTTTGGAGACACAGCTCTTTACCCACCACATGGAGTTCAGTTTTCAAGACAGCCTTAGGCAAAAAAGTGTTCAGAAGATTTCAGCATGTCAAAACAAAGAAGTTTCCTTCTAAAACGCTACAGCAAGTTATGCTGTTTGAGAACCATGATAAGACATGTCATTGCCTTCCATTTCAGAAGAACTATACCATGCCCTTCAAAATGACAGAACATACATTTATATCCTCGAGCTCTCTTGTCAGACCATCTAGGGACTCAGTTTTATGATTAAGTGAAGACCTCAGCTCCTGGATCTGTCTCATCAAGTCAGTTACAACTTCCTGCAACATAGAAAAGTTAATCTTGATACATCATAATACACATTTTATTACTGGACTTTCTTTGGTGTGTAATTTGTCAATACTAAATTTCAAACAATTGTTTGAAAAGGAGGCCTTAATATGCACACGCAAAGGAGTAACAGAAAATTTGTTGATAAATCATTGGGTTTTGTTCTAAGCACTTACACAAAGAATTAAATAACCTGCTGTGCTCATTAGAACAGAAGCCTTGCTCTCTGGTCTAGTCTCAGGCTGTAATAGGTTTTAACAGAAGTACTACAGTTTAAGGTTGCATCTGTTTGCAGTGGGAAAAGGCACATTCAAGGATCACCACTGCACTGACAACAGCAGATCCTTCTGACCTTGTAACATGTCAAATGTTTTCGTTTAGCATGGAAAAAGGAAGACTTACCATTGAATCATGCTGGATGGTAAATGCACTATTTCTTATGCCTGTTTTACATACAGCATGAATGCTTGTACTATGGGAACTTTTGCTTTTTAAGCTTTCAAACTACTGGAGCAGTCTTTTCCTGTAGAAAATGCTTTGATTTTATTAATAAAAGATACCCAGAGTCACATTCCGACATCAGCTTTCTTATTTTTTCTATTAGCCCATTCCAACATGGCACTGACTGGAAAGCCCTAATGATCACCAGGAAACCTGCATTGTTTATGCATTGAATGTTTTGTCCAGTAGACAGCTTTACCTTGATACTTTTGTTTGTCTGTTTAACTGTCAGTTATGTTGTGTTGTCTCTGAACACATACAAGTTTCCTATCACCCTGAAAACTCCATGTTTACTCCAGGAAAAAGTAGGATTTATTTTACCCAGATACACAGCCAGGATTGCCTTGAAGCACAGAATTACTAAGTAGCACAGAAAGGCTGCTCTGGGCTTTCAGTTCTACTACAGAACATAGTTACCTGCAAAACTGGGTATCAATAACAGAAATAAGCCCAAACCTTATCTGTATCATTTGTCTTCTTCAAAGAAACAACCATTTCTTCAGCAGCAGCCAGCTCCTGTTCCAATTTCTGCAGTTTTGCTTCCTAGAAGAAATAATAATTGTGAAGGAGAGAATTATTTTTGAAGTATGCTTTGTAAAGTACAAAGCCATGCAAAAAGGGAAGGAGGTAAGTTGTTCACCTTCCCAGAAGGACTAAGCAACAGCTTAACAAAATCTGAAACTCAAGAACTCTACATTTATTTTGCTGGTAAACAACAGAACAGTCAGCTCACTGTTGAAATTGCTATTAATGCTCAAAGAAATCTGGGAACACACGATTTAGACATTCAGTTCTGCTGTTGTACCTGCTGCTCACACTGGGTCACCATTTCAGAGGATGGTTTCTCCACCTGTGTTTTTCCAAGCTCTTTCAAGAGCTCCCTGGAGAAGAAAACATTTCTAGTAAGAAATACAATCAGAAGAATAGGAAGCTTTAACAAGAATCAAGTCATGTAAGTGTATTCCTATAGCACTTACACTTCTACAAACAAAATACCCATCTGAATAGAAAACCTAACATAGGACAAACCCAATGAAATGAGATGAAAATAAGCCCCACTGCTAATTAAAACTTACTTTGAACTGGTTTCTTCTTGCAATTGTAATGTTAGCTTTTCATTAAGTTCTTTCTCTGTTTTCAGGAGTTCATAAAGATTCTAGAATATCAAGATATATGTTGTTACAATAAGATCTTTATAATCATTTAAACCAAAATAAAAATCTAAAATTTCTAAGATAACTGAAAAAACCCACCACGAAACTTTAAATGGAAACAGAAAGATCCTTAGCTTTGTTCTAGACAAGTTCAAAAGTAAACTCTTATTCATATTAAGCAATCAGCTCTTTTCACCTGCCACTGATTATAATTTCATGTAGTTATAATGTTCCTCAATATCAAAGGTTTTAAAGGGAGAAATTAGAATTTTCACCTATAGATTAATCTGGGGGGATTTTTCAAACCCCAACCAGCAGTTCAAGATATCAGACTATAAGGAATTTAAAATTATCATTTTCAATCTGTCAGTATCCCTTTAAACACTAAAAAGGAAAACTCAGAGCAAACTTGCTGAGCAGGCACAGTATACACTGCAGAAAAGCAGGCGAAATCATTTGCAAAGGCCCTTGGGCAACCTTGCTGCTGTTTTGCAGTCACTTCAGTGTGACAGGCTTTCAAGGACACCATCAACTGAATTGCAGGACAGCGATCCACCACAAGAAGCCACACATCATTTTAACAAGACCACATCCAAGAAACTGCTTTGTAAATATAGAAGTAGTAAACCAGTCCTAGCTAGCTCCGAGATAAAAGGTCACCAGCATTTTGATGCCAGGATTCTTTTTCAAAGCAGTTTCTTGTTCCTTTACCGATTAATCCATCTCCCTCAACATTTCCAGAGCCATTTCCTCAGCCAAAACCCCTCCTATTTCAACATGTTGGATATTTCTTGTAGCCTTGCACTTGCAAAGATCTTGCACCAAGTTTTAATAAAGATTCTGGGCACGTTTTCCAAACAAAATCATCAGGAAACCTACTACTACTGTGGAATCTGTTATCAATGATACAGTAACAGAAATTACTATAGGTTGGAAGGGACCTTAAAGCTCATCCAGTTCCAAACCCCTGCCATGGGCAGGGACAACTTCCACTTCAGCAACTGGTCTAGTGGAAGGTGTCCCTGCCAGTGGCAGGGGTTGGAACTGGATAAGCTTTAAGGTCCCTTCCAATCGAAACCATTCCATGATTCTATGAATTACGCAATCTGGCTACAAACGTAACTTATAATGAAGTCTTTTAAAAGCTCTGACTGTCTTACACGAAGCTCAGTTTTCATTGCTTCTGCTTCTTGTTCAAGTTGTTGCTTCAGTTGATCTGTCTCAAACTTGGCTACTTCCTGCAAATTGTCATAGTCATCCTGCAGGCTTGCTTTTTCCTCAAGAATCTTCTCATGTTCTAGCCTGCCAAAAAAAAAAAAAAACAAACCAAAACCCACCCACAACATTAAGAATTTGTTTCATTATAAAAACACTCCAATGAATTCTATTCAATAAGCCACAGCTAATATAAAGTTATTTTAGAAAGAAGTGACAATAAATGGTAACTGGTTTTTAAACTCATTCACTTCAGTGGCATTGGCAGAGAAGGCAGAGTACTCTCATCCTTGGAAATAATTTACTAGTTACAAAATGTCATAGAAATTTCAGTCACTGTGTCTTAACAATGGTGTTCACCCATTAAAAACCCCCCAACATTATCTTTTTTAGCCAGTTGTTGGACAAAAGACTGCTAGAAAGATCTTCAATACCTACAGTTGCTTAGTTGATATCTGGGTTATTTATCCCCCATATACCTTTATATATTCCGCACAACTCTGGTTATTTACCTCTAAATTGTTGCTCTGAAAACTTTAATTGCATCTTTCACAAAAGCGAAAAGCAAAGAGCGGTAAAAGAGCTGCTAGACAAGTGTTATGAACCATGGTCGTAATGGAGAGCCTATAGAAAGAATACCCTCCAAATAGTTAGTACTTGTGCTAACACAGAAAAGAGATCAATGAAACCACATTTAATTTCAATTCCAGGTTCCCAGTCTCACAATGCATCATTCAAGAATTGATTTCAGCCAAGACATGTCCCTGCCCATGGCAGAGGGTTGCATGATCTTAAAGTCCTTTCCAACCCAAACTATTCTATGATTCTATGACCCATGATAATGCAATAACATAATTAAGCTTTCCAGGACACCCGTCCCCAAACCCAAACTACAACAAACCAAGCAAAACCCAAACTGCAACATAACTAAGGTCATGCTAATTATTAAAAACTTCACTAATTTTCATCTGCTAATGATAATGGCAATTCTTGCATACAACATAGTGAGCTTTTCAGGCTTCAGTAGTCAAACTTCAGATTATTTTTTATTTATGGTTTCTTTCTGCTTGTATTTTTAGAGCAGCATCACTATGTCAGCTGCTTCATGTGACTGAAGTAACAGTTAATTTTTAAGACTACACTGAAAATAAAAACCCTATCAGCCCGAACGAAACAATATCTCTTCAGCCACTTCATTTCTGGAGGTCACTTAAGTTTACAGGTACATACTACTTAATGCAAAAATGCTGTAGCAAACCAAAGTTAAGGAAGCCACATTTTATTTTCTTTCTGCTAATTTCACCATGTTCCCTGTTCTGAAATAGGCAGGGAAAGAGTTAAAAACAAACACCCCCCCCCCCCCCCCAAACCAAACCAAAATAAGCAAAGGTCATAAACACAAAATAACAACTTTAAATAAGAGATCACTAAGTGCAAGTTGACATGCAGAAAAGAATTAAATCACTGGATGCCTCCAAAAATGGAGGTTAAGCCATTTTACCAAACCGCCAACATACCTGACACTGTCCAGCTGGAACTGTACATCCATATGTCTAGCAGAAAGCTGACTCATTTCTTTCTCTTGCTTTTCCCTAAAGGCACGATATTCCAGTTTTACAGCAGACAACTCCTTGTCTGCAGAATTCAGGACAATGCGCAAGTCACAGACTTCACCTTTTAATACTGTCAAAACCCAAATATTTGACATGTTAGTTGGAAAACTGTGCTAGATACAGGACATGCAACACTGCAGAATATCCTGGGAAAGTCTCACAAAACTTCCTGCATTTTCAGTAGATTAACCTTGAAGGTCACACACACAAGAAGGATTTCTAATGGGAAAAGGTCAATGAAACATTGACTTTAAGAACTAAAGAGTACAGGCAGAATCAAAACCATTCCAGACAATATCACTGTGTGTCCCTAGACCAATAGAGGATTTTCCCTTTTTTAGTTAATTTTTTTTTTTTATACACTATATCCTGTACTCCCTTCACATTCAGAGTGAACAGAGAGCAATTCTGAATATTGTGTAATGTGCAAGACTGGGCAGAGAAAAACTATTCTGCAAATGTTAGAGATTTACTCTTTGAAAACATTAAAAAAAAAAAAAAAAAATCAATTTTTTAGGGACTAACAACCCAAAATATTTACTCAAATGTGCTATTGTTAATCCAAAACACTAAGATACCTCAAAACCTTCATATGGAATGTCAGCATGTCATGGTTTAACCCAAGACACAGAACCCAAGACAGTGTTACATAGACTTACTATCAGTATTGCTTTGGCTGTCTTGAAATTGCTTTTCAAGTGATTTTATCTGTTCCAGGAGCTCCTGGCGTTGTTTATTCCAGTCGTTCCTTTCAGATGAAAGAAGCTTGAGAAGAGAAGTACAAGTTTTAAACGGAAGGAAATGTAGGAGTGGCCAAGCCACAGAGCAGTAATAATGATGTAATAATGTATTAGAGCATTTAATCAACTGGTTATAAATACAAGATGCATTTTTCTTTCAATTTGATATTAGGCAAATCTGAAACCCATAGAAGTCCAAGAAAAAAAAAAAAAAAAGTCTGGATATAACTGAAGATATTACCTTATCTAAAAAGTTCATTTAAAAGCAACCCACAGCTTAGGAGCTGAGGTCTACTTCAGAACAGAGCTATCAGAAATGAGACTGATCCAGGAAGCATACAGGCCTTATTTCATTTTCTATGTTAAATCAAACCTAGTGATTATGGAAGACCTGTAAATGTTTTATACAGTAAGGACATTTTGGTTCAGTTCCTTGAGGCAAGTAGTGTTTTCAGTATTCCAAAGTTGAAAATTTCCTTGTAACTATTGCTGTTTTCCAGAAATCAACAAGTTGGCCAAAAACAAGCACAGACATCCCGAGTGTCTATTTGCTTATACTTCAAATCAAGCCAGCTCAGCATCACAACACTTAAAACAACAACCCCCAAAACCCCAGACCTGCAGTGTTGTGTTAAATAAAGTCTTTGTCTTCCTGCACAGACCTGAGCCATGATGCTATGTACATTTTTCAAAAGCCAAAATACAGTAACACTGCAGACCTCACTGAAGACACAGTAGTATGAGTGTGGTAGATATCACCTTGACATATATACACACTCACACATGGCTCTGTGTTGTATTGTTCTCTCACCTCCTGTATTTGTGCAGAATGATGCTCCAGTTTATCAACTTGCTGCTGGAGTTTCAGATTCTTGCTTTCCTCTTCATCCAGCTTTGTCTGCATTGTGCTCAGTTGCTCCTGTGACACAGACACTCAAAATTAGAGCACCCATCTTCCAGCTATTCTCACATGCCATATGGCAGTCTGTGCATATTAAGTATAAAAATGTCAGCTACTTTCTTTTTTTATGACCTGAACCAACAGAAAACAGAACACTCAAAAATAAACTGGTATCTTAAGTAGCTGATTTCTCCTATTGCCAACTAAACTGCCAGAACACAAGAAAATCTGTCAGGGAATACAAGGACTGAATCCAATAAACACTTAGTTTTCAGACACATGCTCATCTTGGAGAAATAAGATTTTACAAAGAAGTTACTCAAAATATACACTAGCTTAGTTTCTTAGAGGACCTCTGCACTATGGTAGCATGAAAGAGGAGTTTTAGCTATTGTGCCTGGGTTATATATGCACTGAAGTTAGTTTCAGCTCCTGGAGAGTAGTTAACTATGTGACTAAAGACCTTCCCTGCCCATTAGAAAAAAGACAAAGCGTAATGGTGGACAAGCATCATTTGGCAGGTTTCTTCAGAGAATGCATATTATATATTAAGCTTAGATATTATTCCAGATGTAGGTCTCACCAGAGACTTATAAAGAAGTTTCCTCAGAGTCAAGTTATTAGGTTAAAATAGGAAAAGATTAAATATCCTGTGTATCTTAAACTACTTAAGATGTTCAACTCCAGTCCCTTTCAACATTTTCACGGTAAATCTTTTTAAGTACAATTATGTATATATATATATATACACACAATCTTTTTAAGTACAATTATGTGTATATATATATATATATACACACACACAGACATGTATAATTAGAAATCTGTTTAGCAAAGCCTTAAGTACTGATCAAGTGCTTCAGTTTCCCATGCAAAAGAAAACACGTTTGGTGAGGGGGCCACTATTTCATACCAAACCCCACTTTAGAATACACATACACATCAGTTTTTATTCACAACACTCACCTGTGCCTCTTTGAGCTCCTCAACCATAGCCTCATATGCTTGTTGTTCATTCACCTCTGGAGAAGCTGGCTCTTTCAAAACATCATCCATCACCTCTTCAGAACACTGAAAAGCTTCAGACTGATGACCTAAGACCTCCGGGCTGATTCGCGGCACTAGGCGAGACCTCAGCTGGTAAGCTTTTGATGGAGTGGTTATGATCTGATATAAAGATTACAAAGCAGAACACCAAAATAAGATACTCAAAGTGCTTAGTTCTACACCACTAAGCTTTTCAGTGTCATCTGATTACAGTAGCAGTCAGTCAGTATTCCAGAACAAAAAAAAGCATCAGATCTGGTTTATCCCATATGGATTACATGCCAGAATGCTAGTTAGGTTAAGGGATCATACAAATAAAAGTCTTTGTGTTCTCACCCAACTCGGGTGTAAGTACGCGTGGTTTTAAAGAAACTTCTTCCCATACCTTCAGAGTTTCTCTGTGTAGCTTGTGTAACTGAGAGACTTCTAGGCGCTTGCTTGCTTTGGTTGCCTCCAGAATGTTTTCAAGATGTTGGTTTGCTTTCCGAAGGGACTGAAGCTCTGATTCCATTTCCATATGCTTTTTCCTGTTTAAGAAGTATTTTACTACTGTCAAAACCACTCCATCAATATGTACCCCCATCAGGAAGAATAAGCTGCAGTATTGCCAAGGAGCAAGCTGAAGCTGAACGCTTGCCCAAACACTGAAATACGTTATTTTGAGAAGAAAGCCACCACTGCTGTATTAAAAAGTAAAAAGAAACATAAAATGACAAAGCTAGGAGGCTTCTTGGTGCTTGCATAATGAAGCAAGCAGATGGAGAACTAAACATGTCAGGAAAAAGTCCATTACATGGTAAGAAATAAGCTGAGAGCTCTGCAATTCCTTTGCTGAGAATGTGGTATCACCCATACCAATATGGTTTTAAGCTTTAAAAATGTTACCCAGTTACATGAGAAGGCTGAACTGGTGCTTGCCAGGATTAAAGAAATTCCTTTAAAGATGTATTTTGGAAGTGTTGCTCTGTTAAGATTACTCTGCCCTCTAAGAGTGCTTTAACTGAAATCTAACAGTTAAGCAGAAACGTAGGAATGATTTTCATAAGGTATTTCCGCAGAGCTACGTGCTGACACAGTGATAGTTGGCCCTGCTAACACAATTGTAGGGTCGAAGTCTACAAACAAAAGGAAATACACTATTTCATCTTTTGGCAGCTTAATGCTATCACTTATCCTCCCTTTTTTAGCATCCGCAACAAAACTTATGGAACCGGGCAGAACTTCAGTTCTGACTGCTATTGGACAACAGAAGCATTAGGATACATTGAGTCAGTCTGCAAAATTGTTCAAGTTTACTCATTCAGTTACAGCATATAATTACACTTATCATAGAATCATAGAATCGTAAGGGTTGGAAAGGACCTTAAGATCATCTAGTTCCAACCCCCCTGCCATGGGCAGGGACACCTTGCCCTAAACCACGTGGTTCGAGGCTCTGTCCAACCTGGCCTTGAACACCGCCAGGGATGGAGCATCCACAACCTCCCTGGGCAACCCATTCCAGTGCTTCACCACCCTCACTGTAAAGAACTTCTTCCTTATATCTAATCTAAACTTCCCCTGTTTAAGTTTGAACCCATTACCCCTTGTCCTGCCACTACAGTCCCTAAGGAAGAGTCCCTCCACAGCATCCTTGTAGACCCCCTTCAGATACTGGAAGGCTGCTATGAGGTCACCACGCAGCTTCTCTTCTCCAGGCTGAACAGCCCCAACTTTCTCAGCCTGTCTTCATACGGGAGGTGCTCCAGCCCTCTTATCATCCTCATGGCCCTCCTCTGGACTCGCTCCAACAGCTCCATGTCCTTTTTATGTTGAGGACACCAACTGTACACAGTACTCCAAGTGAGGTCTCACGAGAGCAGAGTAGAGGGGCAGGATCACCTCCTTTGACCTGCTGGTCACGCTTCTTTTGATGCAGCCCAGGATACGGTTGGCTTTCTGGGCTGCAAGCGCACACTGCCGGCTCATGTTCAGCTTCTCGTCAACCAACACCCCCAAGTCCTTTTCTGCAGGGCTGCTCTGAATACTCTGTTTACTTGAATGTAAAAGGAAGCATCCAGTTACTCTGAAACTGGAAACATGTTTAAAATTCAGTGGAATCTAGAGATGGATCCAGAGGCTCAAAAGCACACTGCTGTTTGACTGCCCTCCACTAAGAAAATGTGGGTAAGTGATATACAAATGCATTCATACTATCAAGAGTGCAAGACCTGCACAAAACATGGAATACATAAAATAGGAATACACTGAGTGAGCAGGAAAATAAACTAATTAATCTGTGAAGATATAAATAAACCATTGTAACTAATGATGCAGGACAATTGATGGATTGGTAATGTTACAATCTGAGTTTAGGATTTATAAAGCTCATAGGATTTGCTACACAGAAATCTAAGACTAAAAAATAGATTTGTACAATTGGCTTCCAGGTTTCCATTGTGTTTATTGGAAATGCAATTATTTTCCTTGTATCTCCAGTGACAGGACCTAAAGTTTTCAGAAATGCTGTTGATCAAGTTAAGCCAGGTATTATTCACCTGTATTTGAAGGTATTACACAGGCTTTCTGCATTATCTTGTGCTGCCGTCAAGGAGAACCATGACAATAAATTCTTTACTACATTAGTAAGGATAAAGTAGACTCTTATCTCATGTTTAGGTGCCAAAGCAAATGGATGTGAATGAATTATTGACACCGTATCTTTGTTCTTATGTGAATTAGATCCCTGTTTCATGAACAGGTCTCAAGATAGTGGTATTATTGCTTTCTTAAATATCTTTGCAGCAGAGAGAAAAAATTAACTCGTGGCTTAGCCAAGATTTTCTGGGGTGCCTGGATTCTACTTTATGGTGGCTTAAGCTTGCAATCTTAAAGATGTTATATTAGAAACTACTGTTGCACTAAAACAAAACCCTCAAAATATGCCCCCAGGCCCCACCAATTCCTAGTTCCTGTCACTGCTTCCATCTGAAAAATACTTGCTCAGCATGGAAACTAAGCCAGACTCTCCCTGTCCTGTTAAAGCAGGTGACTGTCAGAATTCCAGGGCATGTTCATTCCCTGCATGTTGTGAAGCATTGGTTTTGCCTCTTAGCATAAAGAAGAGCTTTTGGAAAGACAAAGAAATCTGCAGCAGTGCAGATGTACCTTCAGATTGCACCATGGTTGTATCCTAGTCTATGAATAACTGAGTTCAATAGGAACATTCTCTGTGTTCATGCCATTTATCTTATCCTGGCCCTCTCTTACATGCAAGGAAAATACTTAGACTGTATATTCAGGATCTGAGACTAGCTTTTAAAAATCAATACAAGTAATGAAGACATTTAATGAAAGACATTTCTGTACTGTTTTGTCTCACTTGGTTAGGTCTTTAAATTCTTCATATTCTTGTTTTGAAGTTGCCAGTTCACTCTGAGTCTGTAGCAGACGTGCTTTCAGCCTTTCAACAGATGCCAGCGAGTTGCCTTCCACTGATATGGTGGTGGAATATAAATGATGACCTAAAGAACAAACATATACCCCCTGAAATCATGTATCTTAAGTTTTACTAAAATGATAGTATTTGTAGCCTTTTGAACAGCAATTGAGAATGAAAAAACATGGGTATTAGCTACAGCCCACATGAAAAAAGCAGAATAGTTCATATTACTGCAGCTTTTATGACAACTAAAGACAGCAAAATGGCATCGTGGTGGTGTTCACAAGATGCACCAGAATTCAAATTCCCTATTGCTGTATTTGCTTGAAGGCCAATGCGAATAAAATGATGTAAACTGGTTTTATCAGTCTTCAGGTACCACTTTGAAGAAGGCAAAAATACATCGAGACAGACATTTTCAACACTATGCTGCACATAACAGAAATTCAGCTAAGTAAGCTTACTGTAAAACATGAGCATATTTTTACCTCCAGTATTTTTCTCTGTGGCCGAAGCTTCTGAGAAAGCTTTTTCCAATTCCACTATTGTGTTGGCATCAATTTCTTGAGCCTTTTTAACTGATTGCAAAGAACGAAGTTTTTTGTTCTCCTCTCTGAGGTTATAGTTCTCCATGGCATATTTTGCAATCTGTGGGTGTTGTTCCACCTGTGATAAGCAGTATTTTATTTAACAGGTTTTACTTTCCAGACAATGCTATACAGATCTAGCATACACATACATATTAGAGGTATGGTTGCACTAGTACCTTTAATAAGCATTAATTGTAATGGAAGAGGAAAAAAAGATATTTCATGCAGTGGTTAAAACCACCCCAATTTTTTGTTTGTTAATTTTCTTACTCCCATGGAGTCTGCTCTTACAAAAAAGACAGTGGGTTTACATTTGATATCTTTAGGCTTTAACTGACAATAAAGTAATAGCAGCTTTTCTTGCTGCTCTTGATATCCATTTTCAGTTTTAGCTTTGACTTTAACACTGTCCCTGCATGCCATAGAAATGTTTCTATAGTCCTTTATGGATGTCCTGATTTGTGTACTCCCCCTCCCTTCAGTTCAGAGCTCAGTTACGAGCTACAGATTCAAGCTAGTCTTGTAATACATCTATTCCTTTTTCCTACTGGTGCTTAGAGATTGTTTTTAAAGAATCTGCCTTCTCTCTTAAGCTTCTTTGTTCTTCAAAACTGCTTCATAAGTGATACCACACCTAACATACCTGAATAACCTGAAGTCTCCTCTCCTGAGCCTTAGCTATGTACTTTGCTACTTGCCTTCCTCAAACAGCTCCAGGACTGCATCATTCCTGAACGGCCCATGCAGCATCTGTGTTCTTATCCTTCAGAAACCTGCTGTATTACTTGCATCCTGCTATTTTTCCCTTTCAACAGATGTCTTGGACATTAAAGTCTCCCATAAGAATGAGGATTCGTAATTTGGAGACTTCCTTCAGTAGGACACTCAGTCCTCTACCTAACCTACATCAAGTGGCCTGTAGCAGCTCCCACCATGACATCACCCTTACCAACCTTTCCTCTTAGGCAAACTCACTCACAACCTCTAAACCCACCCATTCCATAGCCAAATTCCATGCACTTGAGATGCTTCTATAAAGGAAACCACCACCCATCCTCTTCTTTCCAGCCTGTTCTTCCTAAAAAGCCTGTATCCACCCATCACATGAGCTATTCTCACAAAAGAAAATTGCTCTAGAAAAGAACTTACCTGTTCTCTGAGCATCTGCAATTCCTCCCTCAGTTCACTGAAGAGATCATCTTGCTCTTCTGGCAATAAGCTTCCACCAGTCTCTTTATGTAATCGCTCCAAGCGAACAATATGGTTTTCACGGAATTTAACTATCATTTTATTGGATTGAATAAATTTCTCCTTCTTGGTACACAGGTCTTCTAGTTGAGCAATTTTTTCTAGCAAATTCTTAGAAAGTACATATACAGATCAGTGAAAAAGTCATGGTCACACTAGATGAATTTCTAAGGTGCACATATCACATACACACAGACAAATCATAACTCAGTCAATAGTAATTTTGTGAAATACAGACTATCATTTGCAGCAGATTCACAGAGAGCAACAGCTCATACTGAGAACCCACACTGCTCGCTATACTGGAAGAGCTTTACTTCATCCAGTTACTTTGTTCCATCCCTGGCAGTGTTCAAGGCCAGGTTGGACAGAGCCTTGGGTGACATGGTCTAGTGTGAGGTGTCCCTGTCCATGGCAGGGGGTTGGAGCTGGATGATCTTAAGGTCCTTTCTAACTCAAACAAATCTATGATGCTATGATTCTATACTTAGAAACTCCAATATGACTTGGTAGATTAGTTATTCAGTACAGCACATCAGATGCACCCCTAGAGTTCTGGTTTCAGTTGATTTTCTTAAATTATCTATTTGGGCTGATTCAGTAGTGCACCATGACAAGAAATGGGGATGACTGGGAGGTTTGCTTCAAACACACTGTAGATCCACACACTCAAAGTTCAGGAAAAGAGAAGTTTGTTGTTCTGGTCAATTACTGGGATTTTCTAATTAAAAAAAACCAACCTACCCCCTAAAACTAAACATACTATGAAAGCTCTCCCATGGCTTGTCTGAATTTGAAAGATAGAAGAGAATCACAGAATTGTTCAGGTTGGTCAAAACCTTTAAGATCAAGTCCAGCTGTTGGCAATTGATCTGCAGATTTTATCTTGACTGTCATTTGACCAAGTTCCCTTGTTACCAAACCTTACTATTTTCAGACAGAATATTTTTATTCAAAACCAAGGAAAAATCATCAAGAGAGTGAGTTTCAACATCAAGCACTTAAAAATATGCTTTCATACCTTCTTTTCACCTTCTGATTTCTCCCAGAACAACATTGCTTCAAGAAACTTATTCATGTAATTTAGGTGGTTGTTTCCCTTTTCAACAGCACCTGTAAGGTAAGTCAAGGAAATAAATACCACATTTATTAAAATATCAGTTCACCAGGTTTCCCTATATACATAATGTGATGGTTGTGTAAAGAAAATTTAAATCCATTCATTGAACAGTATAATTCCTCTACAAGGATCACGAGCCATACCCAGAGCAAGGAATTTTAGACAGTAAATCCTAGTCACCTGCAAGTGCTGATAAAGAACACAGTCAATATACTTAACTGTATAAGTAAAATTGTTCAGGCATGAAGTGGCTTTACAATGAACTTCTATTAAACTGAAAGAATCAGTCTGTTCAGCAGAGTATATTTATAAAATGCAAAACCCCTCTGAAATTAATTTGATAACACTAAGCCATTATTTAGCATTATTACTGCAGTTTGTACATATTAAAAGTGGACTAACTGGTTTAGGAGAAGGAAATTCAGGAAAAGCTTGAATTAAGTAGACAGTGATTTAATCTGGAAGGGAAGTGTCCACACAAGGGAATAAAAAGGCTTAACTAATCCACTTTAGATATTAATTCAAAATAGCATTCCTGCCTATCCTCACACATGCAAGACTACTTATTTATGGAATATCCTCCTGTTTTTAAAGTAGCCAGCAAGCAGATTTCTTATTTGTGTGATCAAATATTACAAACACAATTCAACTGCATAGACAAACACAGCTCTGATGAACTGGGTTCTGCTTAAAACCTCTCTTCAGCGTTTAAGCATCACCACTTGCTTTGCCTCAGAACTCTATCACATGTCTAAATATTTTTCAGTCCTCTGTCAATATTCATGTATTCATGGACAATGATTCAGTGTCCCACATAATGACTGACTTGTTTTACTGGTGTATGCTAACACAGAGGTTTTATTTCCTTCAGAAAACTCAACCACAGATGCTTTATACAAGACAAGTCTTTCAACTTTTGCGATCACTTCTATTGCTGTATCTTCTATTTCTTGGCAAGATCAGGAAAGAGTTGACTCAGCAAGATAGAAGAGTTGCAAGACCAAGTTTACTACTTCATTATCAAAATTACACAGTAGCATATTTCAGAGAGAGGTATGCACATTAGAAAGCTGTGCTGGAATCTATATTGCAGATACAATGGTCTAGGGAAAAGCTGCTGGTAGAAAACAATTACATAAACCCCCAATTAATATCTTGCATTGAAATAGATCTTTTATTGAAATTTATTGAAGGTAAACATCCTTCTTAGGATCTTCCCGAAGGGGCAAGAACAGAAGAGGGGAAAAAAACCCAGTCCTGAGTTTAAAAATGCAGCATTATCAACACCATAATGCCCTCCCTGACCTAAACGTACAATCACATGTAAACTTTTGGTTACTTAGAGGATTAGGCAGCATACCTCTTACAAACTGGAAGAGTATTCTAGGTATAACAAAACCATAGCCCAGTACATACGCTGTGGTGGTTTGAGCCCAGCTGGTAACTCAGAACCATGCAGCTGCTCGCTCGCTTCCCTCCTTCTTTCCCACCCTGCTCCCAGAGGGATGGGGAGGAGAATGCAAAGAATGTAAATCCCACGGGTTGAGATAAGAACAGTCCAGTAACTAAGGTACAATACAAAACCACTACTGCTACCACCAATAATAATAATAAGGGAAATAGCAAGGGGAGAGAATACAAAACTAAGCAGGGAAGAAAAAACCCAATACACACAAGTGATGCACAATACAATTGCTCAGCACCTGCTGAGTGATACCCAGCCCAACCCAAGCAGCGATCTGGGCCTGCAGGGTGACTCCCCCCAGTTTCTATACTGGGCATGATGTGCTGTGGTATGGAATACCCCTTTGGCTAGTTCAGGTCTGGCCCCTGTCTCTCCTTCCTCCCAGCTTCTTGTGCCCCTTCTCACTGGCAGAGCATGAGACTGAAAAGTTCTTGATCGGGGTAAGCGCTGCTGAGCAACAACTAAAATATCGATGTGTGATCAGTGGTGTTCTCAGACTAAAGCCCAAACACAGCACTGCACCAGCTGCTACAAAGGAGAAGAGTAACTTACAGCTGAACCCAGGACAATACACTTATAAGAGGAAGAAAATAAAAATAACATTAACAATATCTGCAAAATATTCTGTACAAACACAGGCAATGGGATCCATAAGACAAAGGTAACCTCTGTAGGTCAGTTCCTACAAAAATACTAGTTGCTCAGAAACTTTGAATTACATAAGGCTCCAACACTGTAGGCTACCAAAGTAGGAAGTTTTCTTCCCTCACTCCCAACTCTTACCTTGTGACACAGAAATATGCATAGATGGCACTGAAGTAAGTTGAGCAAGCTGCTCCTTCAACTTCTTGACCTCAGCTTGCAGCTGGCTCACATTTCCTTGTGTGTCTTCATTTACCACAGCCTTTCACAAATATGTTAACAGAAAATTACTAAAGGTACAAATAGAAGTCTTACAGGATAAGAGAAAACAAACAAAGCAGCAGAACTCCTTTTTTTAAGGTTAAAATGGTTAAAAATATTACTGTTTTCTGTAGAATTTTTTCTGGAGCTTTCTGACCAGCAAAGCATTATACATTGAAGGCAGCAGTGTCCAGCCAGATGCCAACATGCTTTCAAAAACCATTCATGAGAAATTACATTTGGGTAGTGGCATATATAAGAAGTAGATGCACTGAAATACCAGTGAATCCAATTTTTTTTTAATGACAATTTCATTACTTTTTCTAATGAAGTGCTCTGAGAACAAGCAATGAATACACACTATTATCAGCCACTCCCTAGTCCCCCAGCTGCTGTACTCCATAAGCAAAAGCAAACAAGTACTTTGCAAATATAATTTGCTGTAAAATATATCTAGGAAAACAAATTTAGTGTTTTAACTTCAGTTATATGCACTGAAATTAGTGAAAGCAGAATAATATTTCAAAGAGGCCTCCCTGTTCTGCAAATGTGTAGTTTAAATGACAAGAAATTGTTTGTTGCAACGATAAAGACATTGAGTCACTCTCTTACCTTGTTTTTAATCAACTTTGCTCGCTGAGCAAAATTAAGAGTGGACAGTGTTTCACCAAAGCACCTGGATCCTGGATGAACATTTGCGATTATACAAGTTTTTGCATTACCACCAAGGGAATCCTGTTTAAAAACACAGAAGTCAACCTTAGTAGATATTTCACTTTAATCTTGGTAAGCAGATTGGTATTCAGACTATTATCTGTTGACTGTTCCAACCTATCTTGTGGTGGCAACTGCCAAAGAAAAACCCAAGCCAACAGATTCTTGACCAAAGATATAAAAGGAACCTCTCCTTTTTACATGCATGTTTTCATGTATTTCCATGCTGTTAAACAAGTAGCTCAAATCTCTACTGAAGGCAGCAGTTATACCCAAGACTAAGTCTAATACTATCAAAGTAGCCCACAAGCCTCAACAGCATTCTCTCTCCCTACTAGAGAAGGTAATTTTTTGTGGACATCTTTACAGCACAGCCACCTAAAAAGAACATAACCACTTAAAGTAACAGCTCATACAGCTGCAATTCCCTTCCAATTTTGATGTATTTTGGGTTGCATTGAAAGAACATAGCTCTTCAGAGGCTCATGATTCTAAGATATACATAGAACAAGGATGGAAAGATTGGGAAATTTAGCTATGATCACAACAACACTGAGTTGTAACACAAATACTGTATTTGGTACAAGCATTATAACACAAAAAATATGTTACAGGTATTCACTTCTGTTCACAGCATTTTGATGAGTGCGCGTGTCCAACAAATCTTTAACTGTTTCCATCTTTGTTTTCTGTTCACTGTGAAAAGAGCCCATAAGCTCCCAGGTAGGAAACTGTAAATGTACCTAATTCTTAACATCATACTGACATTTAGCACATGTAGACTAATCCTGAAAATTCTTTCAAACATTTCAACACATCTCTAAATGCTATACTGATGCAGACTATTTCCCATATTATAGGGATGAAAACATATACTTTTTCTTTAAAACTTGCAAATATGGATTTAGTCTCATAATCTCCTATTAAATTCGTCTACAGCAATAAATCTACTGGAAGCCTGCTTAGGTAAAAAGATACTTTTCAAGCTCTCTACCACCTGCCCAATATTGAAACTTATCTTTAATGTACCCGAATTCAGCTTTTTAAGGCGAAAAAAACCATTCCAAGCAAGTATTTTTTGTACATCGCAAGTAGCATGTAAAATCCAGAAGGCATGTATTACCCGTAACAGAAAAGTGAGCTTGGAATCCCGGTAACAAACGTGCCTCTGTTTTCCATTACCAATATCAACAAGAGCTGTCATTACTTGGCTCAGGCAACTTAGTGATCGATTTATGTTACCTGCTTCCTAAAAAAGAGAGAGTAAAGGTGAATGGATTTGGTGGATGGAACAGGGCAATACATCTGAAAGGAGAAATATACCACAGCTTTTACAGAACTAACCTTTAATCTCATTCCTGCTGTATGGGTGTCTTTCTGTCTCTCAGATCCTGCCAAGTCTACTAGGTTGAGCAGGGAAGAACGAATGTTAACCACCTCATTGTTTTTCTCCATGGATTCCACTGTGACAGTGAAAACTGCATGTGATCTTGAGGATTCTCTGTTCATTGAGGTTGATGCTACACGACGGTTTCTCCAGCCCATACTTAATACCTAAGAATGAAAAAGGTATCTAATGATAGCAAGTATCTCAGACTGTACTCAGTATTCACTCACAGTAGTAAGCGTATTTCAGAGCAACAGCTTCCAAAATCTCAAGGACTTCTCTAATTTTCTTCCAATAAACTGTTTTAAAAGTGAAAAAAACCATAGCTGCACTCAAGCTTAATAAAACCACTAATTATAATATTCACTTCTTTCCTCCAAGAATGCTATTGCTGGTGCAAAGTATAATGCATCCAATACTGGTGCATGTTAGCAGTACACAAGTTAATAATTACAGAAATACTATGCATATGTGTCTCATTCACGGAGAAATAAACCTGACAATTTCAAGAGCATATATGCTGTCTAAGTAGCAGGAGATGTATTTTTCCGTTATTTCATACATGTAGGGCAAACATTAGGGAAAGATTAATGTAATTGCAATTCAGGTATTCCAAAATCCAGAGCTATATGACTTGCTCTTGTGAGACCCCACTTGGAGCACTTTGTGTAGTTCTAGTGTCCTCAACATAAGAAGGACATGGAGCTGTTGGAGCAAGTCCAGAGGAGGCCATGGAGATGATCAGGGGCTGGAGCACCTCTCGTATGAAGACAGGCTGAGAACATTGGGGCTGTTCAGCCTGGAGAAGAGAAGCTGCATGGAGACCTCAGAGCAGCTTCCAGTGTCTGAAGGGGCTACAAGGATGCTGGAGAGTCCTCTTCATCTTGGACTGTAGCGATAGGACAAGGGGTGATGAGTTCAAACTGAAACAGGGGAAGTTCAGGTTAGATCTAAGGCAGAAGTTCTTCCCTGTGAGGGTGCTGAGGTGCTCTCAGGTTGCCCAGAGAAGTGGTGAATGTTCCATCCCTGGTAGTGTCCAAGGCCAGGTTGGACAGAGCCTTGGGTGATATGGTCTTCAGGTCCTTTCCAACCCAAACCATTCTATGATTCTATGTGTGGAATAGGCAGGAAGCATTATCTAGAAACAGCTTTTTTACAGTGTTTTTCAGTGCATGGAGACAGGGAAAGAGAGTGTCGGGGGAAGTGTGCAAAAAAAAAAAAAAAAAATCAGAGGAATATTTACCAAATAAGCATCAAAACATTAAAAAGTGACAAAAAATACCTGGTATGCTTCAGCAGCAGATGACAACACCTGTTCAACAGCCCCATCAACAAAGACTCCCTTGTTGATGTGTTCTCTGAGAAGGAGTCCAGCTGAAGCAGAATCTAGCAAGTCAAATATCTGTTCATTGTAGATTTCAATAAATGAGCATTTGCAGAGAAAACTCTTTCCACCACCAGCCTGAAAAACACAGTAATTTACACTATAAACAGATTGGTTTTATTAAGTCTGGCATTGCATGGCAGCAAGTCTCTTTTTACACATATCTAAAGCTACTTGTTTGTGTATGTATTCTGCATACTGTACATTCCCAATGCCCAGATGACAACCAACATCCAGAAACCTAGATGCATTTTTAGACTCAAAATATAAGCACACTTGGGTCTGAAGAAAGCACTATAATTTGGTAGAGTACGAGCAGCTTGTGTTTCTCATCAAGAAATCTAACACAAGATGGCAATAATCCTGGAAACTTCACTTACCAAAGAGCCATAGCTAATCTTTAATGTAAGACATGACTTTCATTGCAGTAAGAAGTATAAGATAAATGTACCTTTTCTTTTTCACGTTCAATTAGAAAAAATAAGTATTCAAAGCTCCGTGGAATGACACCCCTCAGACTGTGAGTGAAATTACCAGATTCAGATGGTCCTAAAGAGATTTGGAATTAAAAAGAAGAATTGTTACTACTTGAGAGCAATGGTTGACCTTTTCAAGATGCCATTATAGAAGATTTCAGCAACCACATTTTAGCCCGTTTATGGCAAAACCACAAAAAGAAATGCAATAAAAATCAACTTTCAATATCTAAGATAATATTCCATAATCAGATCCATACATAGTCTATATGATGCTTGCAAAAGTTCATTTTACCTGTCCATAGGTTACCCAAGTCTAAAAGAGAATAATTTCCATAGAAAACATGTACAGATGTGCAGGTATGCCAGTGCAGGTACTTTAACCCTGATTTGAAGATCCAGAAAGTTGGGGTGGAAGATTTGTCCCTATGTTTAGTTAACTCCTATGTGGTCCTCGAATATATGTCAGCTAAACTGGTTTTGGTTATTTCAGTAACTTTCTAATGTCAACCAAAATTATTAATATATTTAAAATCATCACTGTATGAAGAACAAGATTACAAAGGGATCCCTTCCTCTACAGAGGGGCCTCACCTTCCTGGCCAGGTTGGAAGCAGTTATTTTGAAAACCTCAATATATTTTAATATGGAAGCCCCTTGCACACTACAATGTTTTTCTACGCGTGCAAGTGATATCAGCCAAAAACGGAAGCCAACACTAATTTTTGAGAACATTTACTAGAAGTGTTTAACTGGAAAGCTTCTCTCCTGTTAAAAACAGGGCAAAAAAAGGATCCACTTCCTCAAAAAGACAGATGAGAGTACCTACACTTCACTATTTTGATATAAAGCAAAACCAACTGCACTGAGCACTACACCATTTCTTAAACCTTAAAGTTATCTGTAGCAAGACAAAAAACTAAATCATTCCAAGACATTTCAACTCAAGACAAAAAAACACGTTTGGAAACCACTGAAAGATTCTCTTATGCACTTACCCATCATAGTAAAGGTTTTTCCTGACCCAGTCTGGCCACTAATAAAAACAAGGAAAAAAAAAAAAAAAAAGAAAAAAAGAAAAAAAAAAAAAGGAGTCAGATAAAGCTTTATTCTGGTTCTTAGTTTTTCACTAATCTACATTTTTTAAGGAGAATGCAAAGTTTAAAATACTACAGATGCAAGCTGATAAATGAGTCAGCTAAAAAAAGTATACAAATAGAACAGCAAATTTGACCATGAAATTGTTGGATATATCACCTTTTCTCTCCCCCACCACCCACCATTTTCTTCCTTATTTCTGTTCGAAAGGAAAATAAAGGAACTTTATATTAAAACAAAAGTTTTCAAATGTATATTAAGCTATTTTTTGGGTCAGTTTTCCGGTTTTGTGTCACTCAGCTGTGCACATAAACCCAAAATGACAAAAATACTTGTAAGCTGAGTATGCCCCTTTTTAGACCATAGTTATTAATCATGCTAGAGAAACTTCAGGGCAATTTCCCTTCATTTTTCCACATTTTTCTATTGCAACAAAGTAGACTTCCCTTCACAGTTTTGCAAATGCTGTGCTAGGTTAAAAAACTCCAGTAAGGTTTTGATTAGATTGGGCCTTCGACTTAGCGTTTTTGGCCAAAGTGCTTCCTCAGTTTTCCAAAGGAAAAAATATTGAGTTAATATAATGATATTCATGCTACTAGTCATGGATATATTTCTACCTTGAAAGTATTTTGAAAGTTAAAATTATCATTCCTGAGTATTCCCACAGAGAGTTAAGCCTCACTGAAGAGCTCAGCTGGCCAAATATCCAGTTACAGAGGTTTTCAGTATGCCCGCAGTAAAATGGAATGAAAACAAGTAGCCTTCTCCTTACCAATACAATAAAACTTGAAGGTTTTAGTCAAACAGTAAAATTGAAATGAGTTTACAATCCACATTATTGGCCTTACGTATTAGGAGTGTAACACCTACAGACAGATTCCTCTGAAAGAGGAATAAGAAGTACTCTTCATCACTGCAACAACATTCCCTGGGTTGTGCTACACTAAGGAAGCACTTGCAAAGTTTACTGTAACGCCAAGCAGGCTCTGGCACTTAAACCCACAACTACTCATTAACACAGTGCCCTCAAATGGTGCAGTGAAATACCATTAAATGACTTACTATGCAAAGATCGTTCCATTGTAGCCATTCATACAAGATTCAACAATATTTTTGGCCACAGTTGAGAACACTGACTCCTGGGGACAAAGAAAAGAGAAAGCACTTGGCACCACACATTTAAGTCTTGCTTCTATGAGCATTTTATAGGTCATAGCTTTATAATGTATAAAATAGAATCCCAGACTGGTTTGGGTTAGAAATGACCTTAAGATTATCCAGTTCCAAGCCCCTCCACAGGCATGGATGCCTCACACTAGACCAGGGTGCTCAAAGCCCAGCCTTGAACACTTGCATTCCTTAACGTTAGACATGTACCATGATCCCTGGGGTTCTCACAGCAAAACATTACATCCTAAGTCTTTGTGACATAAACCACTCTGAAAAACATTTATTCCTTGATAAACTGAAAGAAAAACCAACAAAACTCAGCATCATGGTAACAGCTTTCAAATAGATATTATACTAATTTTGGCCCAGTGTTTTTGATTATGTCATTTATACCATCAAAATTGAGCCCATGACACTTATCAAATCAAATCACTTATCACATATAGTTAACTTTCAACATCACTTATCACATATAGTTAACTTTCAACATTTGCATTGCAAAATAGCATATTCAACAGGTCTGCCCAACTGTTAACCTCATCTGTTTTCACAGATTTCTCTTAGACCTGCAAGAAGAGCCTAGCTACCAGTAACAGTCTACACTGGGTAGGTTTTGGGGAGTTTTTCGGGCGGGGGGGGGGCTGGTTATTTTAAACAGAAGTTAAAGGGAATTGCACTCTTAGAGGAGTTAAAATTATGTTCAGAATTGCAAGCAATATATTACAGAAATTAAATTGAAGGGGTTTTCTTCCCGTATTACCAGTCCCAGATGAACAATGCATCTGCTTCAAAGGAAAATATAAGAAGGAAATATAACAAATAGGCTATAAACTCATAAGTTCCTAATATACAAATCACATCTTCAATATCAGCTACTGACTGCCAGCTATTTCTATGTTTGTCCCAACAGGCAGGTTTATTTTCTGTCTAAGGTGTTACTGTAGCATTTACAAATAGAAATTCCAATTTTGATGCAAACTTTAAAGAAATTAACAGTTAAAAATACATTAAAACTATTAGAGAGCAGAATTTAGTGCAACATTTCTGTACTATAACTACATATTACCAATCTGACCAGTGTAAAAAATAAGACCTAAAGCATTACACATCTTTACAAAGGTTTAGTATAGCAGTTGCCAGAATTTGAAGAAAAACTGCAATACTATTCCAAGACTCTGGAAGTCATTACCTGTGTTGTTTCCATATTTGCAACATAATCAAAAGTGAAGATCTTTGGCTCAGGCTTCGAATGCAGACGGATGTTTTTTGAGGAAAGAACAGATAAACACAAGCCTTGATGTCCATTGCTTAGGGTGGTTCCCTCTGAAGGGGGACGTACCCTTACACAGACTTTGATAGCATCACCTTCAACACTAAAGGAATATTTATGCATTAGATTACTTCAAAATAGATCTATCAGCTGTTAAATCAGATCACAAAAATCAGATTAAGCACATAAAGTCATACAAAGGTCTCTCCTGAAAATGTACCACTACTAGCTGTAGTAGTAGTATATCGTACACATCAATTCACTGTGTACACATCAATTCACTACAAGCCACAGATTTAATAAAGGTAACAAAGTGGCAGATTTAAAAACAAAGAACATGAAGTTACTGGAATTTACTGCTGTTTCATGTAACCTTAGCTCCAAAAAAACACATTTCACAGTGAACCTGAGATATATAAGACCAGCGTTGTTACAAAGGTTTCCGTAGTTTCTAAGACCATGAGCTTTGGGCATCCTTCTCTCTACTGAAAAAGACTTTACAAATGGAGCAGATGATGCTACATTCCAGCAAGAAAGTTGCTAGCATTTTTCTTTGCTTCTTACAAGAAGGGTAAGAACAACCAATTCTTGATCCATGAGTCCAATGAAGTACAGCAGCACCTATATCTAAAAGCTGCCTAACCTATTTCATTGCGTTTATCAGAAGATGCACCAGTAAATTTAGCCTGAGTAAGTGCATAACTCTGATATTAAAACTTCAAGGAGTTCTGGCATAAACAGCAGTATACAGATATAATATTAAGGAATTCAATTATTACATGAAGTAGTAGCAATCTTGGATTTACTTTACCTCATTCTTTCCCAAAAGGCAGTTACAGCACAAGGGTTTTATAACTGTTACTGATTTTTAGTTTTGGCAAACAAGAGAAAGGAACAGAATAGTTTTAAAACTAGGGGAAGTATGACTGAAGTGTGGGGTAGCGGAGTGGCAGAGAAAAGGGCTAAAAAATAACAGGAAGCAGCTGATAAAGAGATGATATACTGGATTTAAGACACACCACACTAACTTGCTGCATATCTTTTCACTAGATAATCTTATTCTCAGTTGTGGCAGAAACTGTTTATATTTGGAGGGGGCCTTTTTGGTTTAGCTATGGAATTCCTCACAGAATTAAAGTTCCTCATGGAATATCTCCTCAGGTGAGTTCTAGAGTCCAACTGCAGTTAGTGGAGAAATAAGAACTTAATGCACGGCAGCATTCCAAGAGGAATCTGACACCTCAGAACAACACTTACTAAACCTGTATGGAAGTTAGGAAAGAAAGGCAACAATCTTGTGCAGGAAAACACTGAAAGAAAAGCTTTAAGTTATTTCACAGTTATAGTAGGTGTTGTTTGCACTTTTTATGCAATGTGATTATTCATATATGCAAACTGTCCAATACTACTTTACCTAGATGTGTTCAAAGGCAGTGCAGAGTCCCGTAAATCTCCTAGAAAATAAAAGTGAAAGACACACATAAGAATTAAACGAGATAAAATTATTGCTCAAAAAAACCCCCATTTAAATAGAAAATATTTTAGAAATAGAAAATGAGGGAGATAAATGGAGAGCCTTACAAATAATTGCTTCATGCATGAATCAGAACTGCACAACAATAATAAGTAACTGTCTTCCCTTGGCAGAAAGTTCGTAATTTCTTGCAAAGGTAGAGAAAACTCTAGTCCTGCAGTGTGAGTAGTGAGGCTCTCAACATATATAAGGGTCTGCAAGTGTTTTGGAGAATTAGGAATGTGGATACTAACAGTATTATATATTCCAATTCTATTTTAAAACTACTAACTCACTGCAGGTAAAACAACAACACAACAGGAAATAGTTTTACTGACATTGCTGCAAAACCTCAACTTCCTAAACCTGCACAGCTGAACAGCTTTCACTTTTATTTATCAAGGTAGTTATATTCCTTTCGTTCTTCTGAAGTAACAGAGAGCCCTCTAATGCATAAAGGTCTCCTTCAGGTATCAGCATCATTTTGCACAGCTTCACATTTCAAGGAGATGTATTACCCCGTAGGTAGATAGTGTTACTTATCTTTTACTTAAGGGTGACTCTGACATGAAATTATTTCACACAGGTTATTCAAAATATTAACATAATCAGATGTAAAAAATAAGTAAAGTGACAATGAAAGATTTACCAAAGTATTCCAATAATAAAGACCTTATAATGTGTCCAAGAGTGCAGAGGTTTTGTTGTAAGAGGATTCCTTTACAAGTGGAATTAAGAAAGATGTGCAAAGATACTAACCTTCTCGTTAACATTAATACTACACAAATACCTCGCTGCTGCTGTGTGAGCCTACCTGCTTTCATAGAACCATGGAATGCACCGGGTTGGGAAAGACCTTTAAGATCATCCAGTCCAACCGTTGCCCAGCACTGCCAAGGCCACCACTAACCCATGGCACTGAGGGCCTCGTCTACACGCTGTGTGAACACTTGCAGGGACGGTGACTCCAGCACTGCCCTGGGCAGCCTGTTCCAGTGCCTGAGCACCCTCTGGGGAAGGAATTGTTCCTCAGCTCCAATCCAAACAACGAAAGAATGAATCTTTCATTCATACAATAACATTTGAGAAATGTGCTATCTTCCAATTCAGTTATTTATTCATCAAACACACAAGGTGTCAAAATGAGCAGGGACAAGAAGCAGCAGTGCATTTTAAAACTCAAATCAGACTCACAGGCACAGCCTATACCTTGGGAAATGACCAACTCCCAGCTAGCTGTCCTTGGCTCCCAATTTAAAGGGCTGCTTTCACTTGGACATTTGTGAGAGACAACAGTTACAAACATCACAGAATCCCAGACTGGTTTGGATTGGAAATGACCTCAAGCTCACTCAGTTCCAACCCCCTGCCATGGGCAGGGACACCTCACACTAGACCACATTGCTCCAAGCCCCTGTGTCCAACCTGGCCTTGAACACTGCCAGGGATGGGGCAGCCACAGCTTCTCTGGGCACCCTGTGCCAGCGCCTCAGCACCCTCACAGGGAAGAACTTCTGCCTTAGATCCAACCTGAACTTCCCCTGTTTCAGTTTGAACCCATCACCCCTTGTCCTATCGCTACAGTCCCTGGTGAAGAGTCCCTCTCCAGCATCCTTGTAGCCCCCTTCAGACACTGGAAGCTGCTCTGAGGTCTCCACGCAGCTTCTCTTCTCCAGGCTGAACAGCCCCAATGTTCTCAGCCTGGATTTGTATGGGAGGTGCTCCAGCCCCTTAATCACAGGTAATTAAAACTCGATAACATTACAGAGAAAGAACCCATTAACGCGGGGCAGCTGCGAGCAGAAGGGTTTGTGAAGCTTTCCCCCTCGGGAGGGCTGCTCACACCTATCAATCATGGGAAGCCCTTCAGGATATCAGCCAGGGATGTCAGTGCCAGACATGCTTCTGGAGGCATCGGGGATCACTGCTCTCCATGCCGCTGCTCCAGCCCCACCGCGGCCCCTCCAGGATCACAGCCCAGGAGCATCGGCCCCTCTGTGGGGCACCGAGACCCCTGCACACGACCCTCTTAGCTCTCGCACACGGGTGACACCACAGAATTCCCGAATCGTTCGGGTTGGAAGGGACCTCTGAAGATTATCTGGTCCAACCCCCAATCCCGTCTCAGCCTGCTCTTCTCTAGACCAAACAGGCGCAGCTCCCGCCATATCCCCTCAGAAGAGAAACGCTTATCATCCTTGCGGCCTCCGCTGGACCCTCTCCAGTAGCTCCTTGCCTGTCTTGCGCTGAGGAGCCCAGTACCCCCACCGGCAGAGCCGCCCCTCGTACGGCCGGGGGCACCCACCGCGCCGCTCCAGGTCCCCGCACGGGGGTGAAGCGCCCCTCTCCCCCGGAGGCTGCCCGGTCCCCGCACGGCGGTGAAGCGCCGCTCACCCTCCTCCGGGCTGCCCGGTGCCCGCTTACGTTTCCCAGCGGCAGCCATGCTCCTTCCCGCCCGCCGAGCTCCCTTCCACCACCGCGGAGCGTTCAAATCTGACGCCAAGAGACGCAGCCGACGTGGCCCCTCCCCGAAGCTGACGTGAGCGCGGCCATTTCACTCTGTCTTCCCTGCCATTGGCTGAACGTGCCTTCGCCTCCCCCCTTCACGTGACGAGGGCCATCGGGAAGCGTGAGGGGAAGGCGGCCGCCATGAGCAAACGGAACCAGGTCTCCTACGTGCGGCCGGCCGAGCCCGCCTTCCTCCGCCGCTTCAAGCGGCAGGTCGGGTATCGGGAGGGTCCCACGGTGGAAACCAAGGTAACGGCCTTGGCCAGCGCCGCTCTTGATGCCTGCGGGCTTGTGTCGGGCCCTGATTCCTTTACACCGCCGCGACCGGCCCTTCTCCGGGGTGGGACGGGGCAGCACCCGCTTCATGGGGCCTCCCGTGCCCTGGTGTCCCGCCCCGGGCTTAAAGCGAAGGCGGTGGGGAAGCGGCACTTTACGGCTTTGTCGCTGTAGGAGAAGGGGGAACTGTAGTTACCTGCTTAAAGTTAACGAAACTGTCTTGTTATTTCTTCCCTGCTGGTGGTTGAAAACGACAACAAATTGCAGTGCCTTTCCCCGCTGCTGTTTGGGATGACTGCAGCCATGGTGATCATGGTGCCCTTGGCAGAGCAGTCCGTGCCCAAGTGGTCTCTGTCAACAGGGAAACAGCAGTGATGTCCAAAGATTAACTGGCCTTACAAAGCCCAGACAGAAAATAAGTAGTGGCTTAATAATATAGTACAAAAGTGGTTTAATAGCAAAAAAAAAATACATTGAAAAGGAGTTAACATCATCTTAATACAGGTCAGCAGACAAACTGATGTGATGGCGAGGCAGGGGTGTTGGAGCCAGCTTGTTAAAAGGCAGCCTTTTCTGAGGGGTTTTCTGTTACCAATGTGCTTTTGCATGTGTTTCCTGCTAAGGTTATGCAGGATGCTTTATGAAAGAGGCCTGTCATTATCATAATACATGTAAAGTTGTTGTTTCTTTTTGATAACTAAGGAACTGTAAATTGGAGCAGTGGTTTAACATTAGCTGTTAATTTAACATTTAACATTAGGTAGTGCTGTTTGTGCAGTGATGTTGTTACCTGGTTGTACTTGCGCAGATGTTTGGATGATCCCACCCTAACCTGTGCAGCTGAAAACTAACCTAGCAAAATAAAAAGCACCCCACCATTGTTACTGCCTTGATTTGGATCACACTTGTGCCACTAGATATGTGTTATTTGTGAAAATACTTTTTATTACAAGCAGTCACTGTATTGGTTTGCACCACTTGCTCCCTTTGCCTGTAGTGCCTTTTAAGGTTCAATTCCAGTAGAAAGAGGCCATTATCACCTGACTCTCTCCAGACTGGTCAGGAAAGTAATATGATTTGTTACAGAAATTTTCTCACAATGATTTGTTAAAGAAATTTGAGACAAAAGTATGCCCTGAGTTAATTTAGTACAAACTGTTTCACCTCCCAAGGAAGATTTTGTTTAGCTCTTGGTAAATTCAGTAGATAATGGTAATGCTATCTATACTTTTCCTTATAAGATGAAGTTTTTATTTCCTCTGCTACTTCCAAACTTTCTGTTGTTGCACTGTTGTTGCATGCCAGAAAGTTTATTGTTACAAACTTTTATCCCAAATGATTCTTCTGTCTCAAAACACAAATTTGGGAGAGTGGAAACAGGAAAATGGTCTTCCTTGTGTCAATCCATAATGCTCACAGTGATTTGGTTAGGTAGCTTTAATAACAAAGCCACTATGGACTCCCTTTTTCTGTGCTGCTTTGAGTACAGCATAGAAGATTCAAATTTGGACCCACACATTTAAGATTTTCTTAGTGTTGCATGGCAGATAGTGCTTGTACAGTAAAGAACAAGAGGAATGAATTCTTCACCTTCCCAAGTTCCTGCTGTTTTGGTCTCTAATTGAAGGAGCCCATACAGTTTCTTTTCTAGGGAATGCTATGTCTCAGTGACAGAATTGGAGTGTCACTGGGACAATGTGTGTTGGGAGAGTTTGGCACTGACAAGTATGCTAAATCTCTTCACTAACCTCACTGCAAAAGTGAAACCAAAGACAACTAGCACACCCTCAGTGGCTCTGATTGAGTGGGGTGATCAGAATTGCTTTTATTTCTCTCCTGTCTAGAGAGAGCAGCTTCCACTCGCAGATGGAGATAGTGACAGTGGCAGTGACAAGGAAGATGAGCAGCCTCAAGTGGTAACACTGAAGAAAGGAGACTTGACTGCTGAAGAAGCGATGAAAATTAAACAGCAAATCAAAGAGTCCTTAAAGTCAAATGAATCAGGTGAGTTGCAAACTATTTATTTCTTGCTTATAGCCAAAGAGAGATAATCCATAAAAGGGAGCTTGATACTTTCTTACTTTTCTACCATTTAAAATTACCTTTCATGAGTTGTGTGAATTTTTCAGACATAATTGTGTGTAGTGAGGAGTGTAGTACTGAGTCCCTATGGGATTTTGGCACCTCTGCCTATTACCCCTTTGGTAATAATTTGCATTTGGAGGAAAAAATCCACAGTAGTAGGCACCAGGAGTGTTGGATCACTGTGCTTTGGAGACTGCTGCCCTCTGTTCTACATGACTGTTTCTATTCGTTCATCAGCAGTTAGTATGAGATCTTGGCCTCCTTTTCCTATTTTTTGCCTTACGGGAATAAAAGGGTAAGTGCTCCTGTATGCCTCTGCTATGGAGAGGACCCAGTGTGAAACTTGAAATGAAGTTGTGGGTGACTGTGCTGCAGCTTGCTGAAGGTTTTGTTGAGTCTTTGGCCATCTTTGCACTGTCAGTCTGATCTCTAGATTTACATTCTGATTTCTACTCAGAGGCACGTATTTGGACAGCTGGTTACTTCCACTTTAATAAAGAGAGGTTTGAATAATTCATTTGTTTGGCTAATGGTCAATTCTAAAAATGGGAACTATAAAGGAAGTTTGATGCTCATGATTTGATAACGTTTCTTGTTGCTTTGATTTTTATCCCAGAGTTGAAAGTGAAATTACTTTAACAGGTACTGGGCCATAATATATAACCCCAAATCAGATCATATGTGAAACTGTGAAGCTGAAAAGGTAGTAGGGAAGTAGATTTCCCAACTGATAATCTTCCTTTCCACCGCGCACGAATGCTGAGGCACTTTGACATGTGATAACTGATGTGTTGCTGGCTGGCTGTTGTGAAGAGAAGCTGTTCATTTTTCAAAACATGTAAATCCTCAGTTTTGAGGTTCTGCTCTTTCCTCTTTTAGATCTGTAGTGATTGTCTTCATTTGAAGGTCCTTGTCTTCAGGCTTTGGTTTGGGATCCAAAGTCCAGAGGAGGCCACAAGGATGATTAAGGGGCTGGAGCACCTCACATACAAATCCAGGCTGAGAACATTGGGGCTGTTCAGCCTGGAGAAGAGAAGCTGCGTGGAGACCTCAGAGCAGCTTCCAGTGTCTGAAGGGGGCTACAAGGATGCTGCAGAGGGACTCTTCATCAGGGACTGTAGCAATAGGACAAGGGGTGATGGGTTCAAACTGAAACAGGGGAAGTTCAGGTTAGATCTAAGGCAGAAGTTCTTCCCTGTGAGGGTGCTGAGGCGCTGGCACAGGGTGCCCAGAGAAGCTGTGGCTGCCCCATCCCTGGCAGTGTTCAAGGCCAGGTTGGATGGGGCTTGGAGCAATGTGGTCTAGTGTGAGGTGTCCCTGCCCGTGGCAGGGGATTGGAACTGGATGAGCTTTAAGGTCCTTTCCAACACAAACCAGTCTGGGATTCTATGATTCTGTGTTCATTTGTACCGCACAACCCTTAAGACACCAGATTTAATAGTTGTAATGCTTAGAGTATGCACTGAAGAGTGTTTCAGCCAGTGCTGTGTATGCTAACACTGAAATGTTCCTCTGCCATAATGCTTATATATTAAGGAAAGAATTCGTGCTAAAGACAAAAGATATTTAGTGGTTATAACTAAATAGAACACCATGTTGTCAAACACATGCATGTTGTGAGGAAATTTCTGTTGAATAATGAATTTCACAAAGGTAATTCAGGAAAAGTATCTTGCTCAGTACCTAATGGTTTTTAACACCCTGACAGATGATACACATTCTACAAGTTGCGAATCACTGCAGCATGAGCCTTTATTTATGTCTGATTCATGACTTTACAATTACACTTTTTCCCCAGAAATACTGCCTTGATGCTGTTACTTGTGCAGTAGCTTTCTACCTCTTCCCTGATAATCCTTGAAGGAAGATAACAAATCCTTGTTTTTAAATTATTTGCTCTAATACATGTTGAGGAGCAGAATTAGTCATTTGGAATAGTTTGTTGATTTTGCAGATACAAAGAAACCCTAAAACTTTCATCCTATATGATAGTGAAAGGCAGGTTTATGATCATGTGATCTTTTGTCTCAGCAAGGCAGCAGATATTAAAAAGCTTTATATTGTGTACGTGGCATTTTGTTCTTTAAAGATACACCATAATTCTGGAATAAGTGCATGTGTTGTCATGGATTTTACAAACAGTGAAGTTTGTAACAGTGGAATTAATGGATCCTGTGAAGTTGTCCTTTCCATTTTGATAAGTGGATGTGGCTGGATTGTGTGGGGCTGCTCACAGTCTCTTTGAAGTTACAGCTCTGGTTAGTGAGAACCCGCTTCTAATAGGAACTGCAGGAGAACTAGCTTCAAGGACTGGTTGCCATGTAGCAAATGTGTCTGCATGAAGGACATTTTGTGGCCAAAATACCTATTTTCACAGTTGTATTGTGTCAGGGTCTCGCTGGTCTTGGTTCTGGGGACCAAGAAAAGATACTAGTCAAGGTCTGTATGTGTATGTGAACATGTGCAGGTGTGTTCTGATTTTACTGTCTTTGTTATAGATGGTGAACCAGAACCTGCTGATGGAAAAATTATGTTCAGGAAACCAGCCAAACGTTCGTCAGAGAAAATTTTGGACTTCAATGTAAGTTCAAGAAAGAAGATGAAAGAGGCAAAGAAAACTAAGGGAGAAGCAACTACTCCTCAGAGTACAGCTAAGCAAATAAACAGCAGTCTTCTCTCATTTGACGATGAGGAAAATGAGGATTAGGAATTGTATGTTTTTGTATGTTATGTATCCCTTTGAGGGATCTGAGTAAGATTGAGGGTTTGCCTAGAAATAGAGGCATGGTATCAAGGTCTTCCCTTACTTTGTTGTAGTCCAACTAGAGAAACATAGTGTAAAACTAGCAAGAGGCAAGTCTTTGCAGTTCAGATGGAACTGTATGAACAGTATGGCATGTCTTTCTTTTAAAAGAGAATTTAACCATGTATGTAAAAACTATTTGAGGTCAAATGAGTAGCAAAATAGACCTGTACGTATCGACCTTGTATAAATTTTCAGTCAATACATTTTTAAACATGTAATTCCTCTCTCTTTACTGGCCTTAGTTGGCAGCTGTATGGTTTTTACCTGTTACCTTGACATTCAAAAGAGAGACACTTCTCTGTTGTGGAACAGAGACTGAAGGTTTCTGTCTCAGAGGTTTTTTGCACAACTTCTGCATGTGTGGTTTGGCACATTAGCTCTTTGCAGAGCTCTTGCAGCAACTGCTAAAATCGTGTAGTCTTAATCCTGTCTGTGGTGAATGCCATCTAAGCAGCATCAAATTCACTTGAACGGATTGTGCTAGCAAGGTACAAAAATGGTGATTGTAGCTGATGGTTATCAACTAATGCAAAAGAAAGATTGGAGATTGTGCACGTTGGTTATCATACTGATGGGCTCAGTGCTGTGGTGGTGGTTTCTGTTTGTTGAAGTCTGTTTCCACTTGGCTACTTCTGTGTTCATCATTATTTGGGATCTCAAACAGCTTATTTAAAAGAAACTGTATTTAATCTGTAAGCCTTGGAAAAGCATTCTTTTAGTTTTCTTCAAGTAGATTTATAAACAGGAAATTTAAGTCAAGGAACATTATAGCTGTGATACAGGGCTCTAAACTCTTTCAGTGGCCCTTGTACAGTACAATGAACTTGACCATTTTTGTGCCATTTATGTAACAGGATGTGCTGAAATTCAAACTAACACTGAGAGCTGATGGGATTGGGAAGAAGAAGGTGGTGGGAATGGGACTAGTGGCTTTGAAATCATTTGGGAGTATGGTTGTTCTGCAACCATATATAAGCAAGGCCTGAGCTTGCTGCAGAATTACAGGGTACAACATCAGTTCTTCTGTTGTGACAGGACATTCCAGATTATGTGGGCTATACAGCTTCATTGAGGAGCAAATTAGAAGTTGCTGTGGGAAACAGCTGGTTTTAGTTTGTTCATCTGTTTTAAACAATAAATTATGATTTCTTTAAGTGGTCCAAAGATATTTTAATGACAATTTAAGTACATAAAGTGGGATTTTGTTTGTCACCTGATAACTAAGCCTCTCATGACTGCTCCCTGTCTCCATACATACCAACTTCCTGCAGCATAAGATTGGGTGCAAGTCTACATCCTATTTCACACTAATTGTGTTAGTCCTGATTTGAGAAGGAATAGATGTTTTCCTTTCAGAAAATTAACACCAGACCTATACATACATATTAAAGTCTTGCTGTAGCACTGATCTGATATTCAGACTGCCAGAGAAGTGCAGTGTGACAGCCTGATCATTCCCATGAGGACATGTTACATTTGTAAATACATAATTTATCTGTATTCTGCATAAATAAGAGAAAATGTAGGAAGAAGAAACATAGAATCAAAGGTTCCCAGGGATTAATCTTCAATTTATTTTGTAGACTTAAAACTTGTTTGAATTCATTAAAGTATATATATATGTTTATCCCCATGAGGTATCTTGTAGCATTACAGTATACTGAAGGAATATTTGGGTATATTTCAACAACTGACTTGCTGAGACTCATCTGAAAGACTGAATTAACCGCTGGCTGCTTCCTTAAACTCTCCTGGTTCTGTTTATCAGCACAAAAATATACTTGCCTACACTTCTCTTGCACAGCCTGAAAGCTCTTCCCTTTAGCTGTGAGGCAGTTTAGGGGACATGGCTATCGAGAGATAAACGCTTGCCAAGGATGAGAGGGAATTTGGATTTACCTTAAAATTAGAGAGGGCCTCCCAAATATGCAGCTGGTTCAGAATAAGACTGTGGTCTTGTCTGAATCTGGTTAGTCATTGCATTTAAACAAAACTACTGTTTCTAGTGAGAGACTTGGGAGACAAGTCCAGTAAAAACAGTGTTGCCTCAAGATATTGGGTGCAGTGCTTTTGCTTAATCATGCTTCTTGCCCTACAACTTCATGACAGACATCTGGAATGCAAATAAATTAATTTGATTTACTTGGAAATAATATAATGAAAGGTATGTTGTTCTTCAGGCAACACAGCAGGGGAAAGAAAAGTGGGTACGGAAACCCAGTTTATTTCCTTTATTCCAACTGTGATTTGTAGTGCTCTGACCAGGAGGAGCCCTTTGTATTCATTGTATTTCACTCCCAGTTCACCTCACAATAACTAATTGGATGTATTTATTAAGAGGTGTGAGTGATGCACAAAAGCATTTTAGTCAAGTGAATAGTGTGAATAGTCATGTGAAAATTCAGTGTTCTCAATGTACCACACCAAGAAAATTACCCACGCCACCAACTCCCCATGAAACCTGGGACTAAAGAGAACGTTTACTTCTTCATTTAGGAAGGAAATGTGAAACTGTCTTAAGCAATCGCCTGCCTTAAGCAGTGCAACATGGAAAAACAATAATAGCAAGAACTGTCTAATAAAGGGGAAGCCAAAGTAAGTGCATGGAACATGGGGCTAGGACTGGAATGGACAGTTCTCCTGGCTTTTACTTTCTCTCTCCCTTCCCTGCTCCCATCCCCAGTCCTTTTACCCTCCTGTAGTGGGGAATGTAGATGTGTTTTCTTCTCAGGGAGTTTGCTCAGCTAAGGGTGAGAGGCCCTCAGTGATATGGTTTAGTGGTGGTCTTGGCAGTCCTGGGGCAATGGTTGGACTTGATGATCTTAAAGGTCTTTTCCAACCTGGCTGATTCTATTTGAGAGAAGAACTATGGAGGAGCAAGGTGAAAGTAGCTGAGGCTTGTTACCTAATACAGGAATCTTGGTCAGACATGGCCTGTTAGCTAACATGGGAATCTTGTACAGTTTTTAGAAATAAAATCTTGGATATTTCCCAGTTCATTAAGACTCCAAGGCATTTACTGATGATGGTGTCAGTTCTCACTCAGCTGAGCAGGAAGCCAGAACACACCTGGTGTGCTGTAGTAGCACTGCAGCAATGGATGCCTATAGTGGAGGCTTTTCACGTTGCACTTGGATGCCATCAGGAAAGGTGAGATGCTCTGTCACCTTTCTTATGAAGAAACAGGATCTTTCTCTAAATTATAGGAATTCAGATGAATCATCAAGAATGCTGCATTATGAGATAGAAATTGCAAAGACCTGGGACGGAATGAGCAAGAAAATGCATGTGTGAGTGGCCTAAAGAGCTCCTACCCTTGGTTTCAGACAGGGTAGCTTGTCTGAAAAGATTGGGGTTTTGTTTTCCCTTAAACAAAACCAAATTTGTTGTACTGCAAATGTTCATTTCATTGGCCTAAACAGGAAGGAATGAGTCAGAATTCTATTCTGATTGGTTTTGTGTCCAGCACTTTTGCAGGAAGTATCATTTGGAGGATCAAAGGCTGTGTTTTGCAGACACTGAGCACAAGAAGCCTGGATTTAGCTGTTTTAATTACACATTTTTTAAGTTTCATTACAGGACTTAATGTCTTTTTTTTACAGCGCTTCAGTATATAATCCTGTTAGGAAGCTGCAGATTTATAATGAAGCAGGAAGTAGCAATGTCATCGTTTCAGCTGATTGTTTCCCTTGTGCTGTAGTGTATTAACTAAGTGATGCTTCACTCTGCTGTGTAGAGCCAATTGCATCCTCAAGGACATCAGGCATGCCTGAAGATGAGTCATTAGCTTCGGTACAGCACAAGAGGTATGATATGCAGCCTCAGCAAGTGTTTGTCCATTGAAGTTGGTTAATAACGTATAGCCCTCTCCTGTGGCAGGATGCCATCAATCAATCTTCTGCGCATTCAGCAAACAGAAGGGCTGATGTATCAGCTGCCTCTTCAGTATCATCCCTTTATTCCCATTCCTAGAGCGAGGTGTTCCATCTGCAAAGAGATTGTTCGTGTCACAGACCTCCCCTTCCACCCCACTTCCTTGAGAGCATTTCAAAGGTGGCAGGCACAAGGTAACCATTAAAACCAGGGGAGAAACACCACAGGGTTTTACGTGAGTGACTGCAACCTCCTGTAGGGTTCCTTGAGATCTTGAGAACCTATAAAATCTCAGAGCCAGCCCTTGGGAAATTACTTCCTCCTGGGGAAATGGATGGGACTGCTCAGGAAAATTGTATGAGATGATTGAATTTTACTGTTTACCCCATGATCACTTTTTGTTGAAGGTAAAGTGACAGCTGGCAAAAGCAGTTTTTCCTCTTATCACGAGATGTAAAGTGGCTTTGGTGCCATTCCAATCCATATGGCAAAGGATTCCTTTTCCTTGACTCCTGTGGCAGTCCTCAGTGCAATGCCTGATTAGTTAAGGCCATGGGCAAGAGGGAGCTACCTTGTAGAAGTTATTAGAGGAAGGTGTTGTTGAGCCTCCATGGGGTAACGGTGATCACTGCACACTTTTAGGTTTGATATCATGAAAGAGTGGTTCCCTTAGGGACAACACAGTAACAACGAACTTTAAAAGGGCAGATTATAAAACTGTGAGGAAAATGGTTAACAGCAGGCTGAAGGGCAAAGAGAAGTACTTAAAAACCATAGAGATCTGCCTGGAGGCTATTTAAGAACGTTGTACTAGAGGCACAGATGGTTTGTATACCTCTGAGCAAAAACAGCGTACGAAGAAGGATGAAACTCACAGGGTTACGTGGGAGAAAAGCGTGAGTACAGAAAGGTTGAAAACACATCCCTTAAAGTCTGTCTGAATGACAGACTAGGAAGTGTTATCAGGAGAGGGGAAAGACCTGGAAAGTGTCAGTAGTAACAAAAAGACGATAGGAGCTGCTGACTTTGGATCCATAGATGAAACACCAAAAAGAGTGGTTCTAATAATGACCTGAGCACTTTGCCTTTGAAAACTGGGCTACTCCAGATGAGGCTTCACCAGGAAAACAGACGTGCTCTTAGCCAACATCTCACTAAGGCCAAAGCAGTCTGCAGTTTTAATGTGTGACTAGGCCAGGTTTAAAAGTAAAGGAACCCATTCAAACATAGTTTCTTTATAGTAGGACTTTAATTTCACCTTGTGTTAGATCCAGTGCCAAAAATGATGGCTTTAATCTTTGCCAAAGAAGGTAGAAAAAAGAAATCAAACACTCCTAAGAACTCTAATTTTAGTAAAAGCAAAAAACCCCTACATTTGTTCTGGTGCAGCTTTGGGCTGGGAGGAGGACTGTGTGATAAGGATACAGTGAGTTTGCAGAGCTTTTTTACACCAACGTGTAATTGGACAGATGCAGAGTTTTGTTGTCATGAATCTGAGAGCAGGAACATGCTGACTATAAATGAGAAGGGGAATATCTCAAGTGTCACAAATGTGATGATGCGTGCAAAAAAAAAGTATCCTTGTGAAATCAATGCAAGTTCTTTTCTGATTTTAAACCCAAGGAAAGGCAGAGGAAGGTCAGAGCAGCTCTTTTGGCAATACAACCTTGATGCACACGGTCTCAGTGGGACTAGAGCCAGGCTGGTTTATTCTGCCCTGGTAAATTGAAACAAACAATTCAACTGCCTGAGTCTCTTCTTTTCTCCTCTGACATGCCAACTATCCCAAGAGAAGAGATTAAGCATTGTTCTCAGCAGTGCCCCAGCAGTAGCAGTTTTATAATTTAAGGGCTGTATAAAATTTATGGAGCACTGAGAAGACCTTAAATCAATGTTATGATTTTCATAAATTATTGCAGGCAGACAATGTTTGTGCAGAAAGCTGTTTATCCAACAGACAACAACATTCAAAATAGGGATTTGCAAAGGCACCTGTGGGAATTACACATAGAATCATAAAATCACAGAATGGTTTGAGTTGGAAAGGACTTTAAGATCATCCAGTTCCAACCATCTGCCATGGACAGGGACGCCTCACCGTACATCATGTCACCCAAGGCCCATCCAACCTGGCCTTGAACACTGCCAGGGATGGGGCAGCCACAGCTTCTCTGGGCACCCTGTGCCAGCGCCTCAGCACCCTCACAGGGAAGAACTTCTGCCTTAGATCCAACCTGAACTTCCCCTGTTCTAGTTTGAACCTGTCACCCCTTGTCCTATCGCTACAGTCCCTGATGAAGAGTCCCTCTGCAGCATCCTTGTAGCCCCCTTCAGACACTGGAAGCTGCTCTGAGGTCTCCACGCAGCTTCTCTTCTCCAGGCTGAACAGCCCCAATGTTCTCAGCCTGGATTTGTATGGGAGGTGCTCCAGCCCCTGATCATCTCCATGGCCTCCTCTGGACTTGTTCCAACAGCTCCATGTCCTTCTTATGTTGAGGACACTGGAACTGCACACAGTGCTGCAAGTGGGGTCTCACGACAGCAGAGCAGAGGGGCAGGATCACCTCCCTCGACCTGCTGCTCACGCTGCATTTGATGCAGCCCAGGATACGGTTGGCTTTCTGGGCTGTGAGTGTACACTGAAGCCAGCTCATGTTCTTTCAAGTTAGATACTTGTTCCTTTGAGCTACTTAGTGTTCCACTATGAATCTTTAATCATGCCAAATTGTTTCAAATACTTGGTAAGAATCAAATTAAGAGCGATTTTAAAATGTCACTTAAATGCTTAATGTGCTTATAAACACTGGGTGGGTAACTTGTATTTCTATTTCAGGTAAAAACCCACTTTGGCACATGAAGAGTAAACCCTTTTCTTACCACAGTGCATTCTGGGATTCTTGTTTAGACCTCATTCCTATGAGGAACCTTGTCCTGTCTCTGCTTGAAGGCTGTACCAGCAAATTACTCCAGCTGCTACAGAGAAGGATCTGCCTATAGAGCAGAAACAGAAACAATACCTGGTTCCTCAGAGAACGTTTATAGATTGTATAAGGAAAATGTAATTCCATACATTACAGATATGAACAGAGATTGAACTTCCTTTCTGGACAACCAACCAACGTGGAGCTGGTCAGATACTGTTCCCATTTCATCCTGATTTGGGTATTACTGGAGATTGAAAGGGCTTTCCACTCACTGGGCATTATGCCCATCAGGATACAGATGGGTTAGAGACCTTTCATCTTGTTGGACTTGATCTTAAAGATCATTTCCAACCTATGATTTAGATACCTCCAGGCTATAATGTTTGGTGTTTAATTCCCTGTGTTTTAAACTGCTCCAGCTCCTCTAAACTGAAATCCTTGTGTTTCAGATTATTGCAGATGGAATATGCTAAACATGGTACTAGTGGGAAGCACCACTGCTGAACTCCTTGCTGGATGGGTGGCTTGGGTTAAACCATTTTCTGATGTTATTCCATTGCTGTCAGTGAACTGACACTGGTAGATACATGAGCTCTGTACTAAACCTGATTGAGGTAAATAGGTTTAAACTCAACCTAAGTGTTGGACACTGCAGGGTCTTGCCACTGAATTCCTATAGCCAACAACATGCATAAATGATGGGGGTGACTGACTCGGTGGTCATTATTCTGCAGGAAGGGATCTGTGAGTGCTGAGAGTTCAAAACTGAACGCAGGCCATGGGTGAAAAAAGCAAATGCAATTTCAGCCCTATAAATAATGTGTCGTGGAGAAGAAATGTGAAGTAATCTTACCCTTACTTATCCTCTGCTTCAGATCTTAGCTGCAGTAATGTGTCTACTTTTGTGCACTATACATCAAAAAAGGAAGATGTAGACCAATTGGAAAGTCTAACAGAAAGTAGTGGTCAGAAGTCTAGAAAACATGGCCTGTGAAGACAGCTTGAAAGAAGTGGGTTTATGCATCTAGAGGAAGGAGATGGAGATGGAACAGGAATGTGATACCAGTCTTCAGATACGTAGAGCTTGCTGCAAAGAGGAAAATTGTTCTCTGTGTCCACTGGGAATACAGAAAGAACTAATGGATTTAAATTGCAGCAAAGGAAATTTAAGGAAGACATTAGGACAGGCTTTCTAGCTGGAACAGAAGTAATGTACTGGCACAGATTACCAGGGAGGTTGTGGGATCTTCATTGCCAGAGGTTTTTAAGAACAGGTTAGCCAAACATCTGTCAGGAATGATTTGGGTAGAATTGGTCCTGCCTTAGGGCAGAGGGCTGTACTAGATGACTCTGCAAGGTCCCTTCCAGCCCTGGTTTCAATGGTTCACTCATTAGGAAGGCTGCTGGCATATTCCTAGGACCTCACCATTCCTTCTAAAAGCAAATCCACACTGTAGCGATGCCAAGAGTCAGATTTAAACTAACAATAGCTGGGAAAATTCAAAGCTTAAGGTTGATATCCCACCTTTAATTATTAGCACTAAAATGTATTTGGACTTGTTCAGAGGCTAAATACTGGAGGTTACACAACTGTGAGTCTTTTATGACCAGCCTATAATCTTTTTAATAGCAAGAGAATCTGTTTCTCCTGATGTGTATTAATCTTATATATTGCAACTTAGGTTTTATCACTTGCGTAAGTCTTTAGCATCTAACATACTCCAGGAGGGGTCACTCTCATTTCACATGCCATCATACGTATGGCCACATGCTGTGTTTCCACTCCCTCCCTCCAAAACTCATTCTTCCACTCCAATTTATCGTGACATTAGTGCTCAGCTTCATTATGTGTCTGTGTTTAAATCACTAATACCTCTGTTAATGTGCTTGGTACCTTTTTCTCCATTCTCAGGCACTGGGTGCTCCTCCTGCTGCTTTCTGCTTACATGTTCATTTATTCCTGTTGATAAATTCCATTTTCATCTGTCTTTTGCTGCTTTCCCTTCAAGATGTGCTGGCGTTACAGACGTTCAGCAGTTTAGCAATTGGATTGCATCCAAATATTACCAAATGCCAGATCTTTTAATATCAGGCAAAGCAGCTTGAATTTTCTTCCTCAGAGTGCTGTAAAAGACACACTGGCATGTTTTCTGTGCAAATGCCAAAAAAAAACCAACCCAAAAGCACCAAGTTTAACAAAAGATGGGGGGTGTGAAGCAAACTGAAATGTCTGCATTCCCAGAATTTGGTATTTTCCCTTATTTGAAGTCTTAGTTCATGACCCAGCTGCTGATTTATGTAACTCAGCGGAATTATGCCAGTTTTGAGCAGCCAAGAATTTGGCACTGTTGCTTCTTTGACTGGTAGTGTTCAGCGATATGACCCCATATGTTTTCCTCCCCGAAGGCCATGCCTGGCCATTGGTGATCCTAGAATCCCAGACTGGTTTGTGTTGGAAAGGACCTTGAAGCTCATACAGTTCCAACCCCCTGCCATGGGCAAGGACACCTTCCACTAGAGCAGGTTGCTCCAAGCCCCGTCCAGCCTGGCCTTGAACACTGCCAGGGATGGGGCAGCCACAGCTTCTCTGGGCAAAACAGTATTGCCAAACCCTCAGGTTCTAAAGATGTCTGTGTCAAACCATGAAGTGGGATTATAATAAATATACATACACACACATATATATGTATTTATATATTATATATTTGAATTTGGCCTTTTACCATTCTTTGCTTTTGAGCTTTTCTCTACAGCTACATGGAGAATAGAAACTAAAGTAAAAATAAAACCAAAACCAGAATAAAATTGTGCTTTTCCTGTAATCACATAAAGCTTCCAGAAGCTGAGACTTGAAAAAACTCAACATACGCCATGAAATTTGGTAACATATGACTGGATCTTTGGGCATTAAATTGTTGTACTGCATCCAGCAGAGAAAAGAATGCTGTCAGTTGTTTTTGTGATGGTGAGCTCATGAGGATGCTGTAAGACACCCTTTGCTCTATGTATCTTTGATATTTCCTTGTTACAGATTCACTGTATTCATTGAAGCTGTGGGTACTGCATGTAGTTTGCTGTAGAGGACTTCCCTTGATTGCTGTGGGCTTTGGATCAGAGTTAAGAGTAGCTTTTGCCGTATTTGCACATCTGTTTCACTCAAGACTTGTCCTTCACGTGCTTTGGACATAGATGGACAAACAACACAGATACTGTGGTGTGACCATGGCTACCTTCCTTGTCCTTGCCGTGCATTCTTTGTGCGTATTCCCCAGCTTCTGCTGTGGTTGTGTACGGGGGGATAAAGTGCACTGCCAGGTCAGTGCTCCAGAACCCGTGTGCCCCCCGAGTTCCAACTTCAGATTCACTGGCTCAAGCACAGGCTTTTCTGTGAGGGCAGATGTCCCCCATGTCGCTTGTTTCTGCTTTGTGCTCTGCATTGCTCAAAACACTCCTCCCCTCTGTGGGTACAGCCTGTGGCAAGGGATCACTTGACCTTGAAATGCAGTTTCATTCATTCTGCTGACCAGTTAACACTGAGAGGAAGGGAAACCTTGTTATTCAGACACTGCAACAGGGCTCATTTCCTGCTCCTGTCACACGTTTCCTGGGTAGCACTGCTTCCTAATGTCTTGTTTTCCCATACTGGCAGATTACCACATATCATAGCAGGAGGAGAATACTTTTTTCCTATCGCTTTGGTGTCTAACTTACCTATTTACATATGGTGGCAATTGTTTTTTTGGATTGTGAGTGCCCCAGTGCATTTTCCCTTGTACCTCTCAGGACATTGGCTCTTCAGTTGAGGGAAGGTGTTTGCATCCTGTCACCCCTCTGCAAGCCTCCTGTGTTACCCTTTGGGTTGGCACAGGCAGAGGCCAAATTGCCTGTGAATGGTGCTCCACCATTCCCCCAGCCCCTCTGCACCTCTAAGGAGCTCAGAGAGTCCACAGTGGCTGCAACACCAGCTGGATTAGGGGTTTGAGGGAGTTAAGAGACTTTTATGGGTGGATGCTGGCTTTTTTAAGACACTTTTCAGTGCTTGAGAGCCTGTATAAGCTCTAATAAATTAATGCTTTTATCTTCATAGAATCATAGAATGGTTTGGGTTGGAAAGGACCTTAAGAGCATCCAGTTCCAACCCCCTGCCACGGGCAAGGACACCTCACACTAGACCATATTGCCCAAGGCTCTGTCCAACCTGGCCTTGAACACTGCCAGGGATGGGGCAGCCACAGCTTCTCTGGGCACCCTGTGCCAGCGCCTCAGCACCCTCACAGGGAAGAACTTCTGCCTTAGATCTAACCTGAACTTCCCCTGTTTCAGTTTGAACCCATCACCCCTTGTCCTATCGCTACAGTCCCTGATGAAGAGTCCCTCTCCAGCATCCTTGTAGCCCCCTTCAGACACCGGAGAGCAATTCAGAGCAGTCATTCAGTACCACATGCAGAAATACACACCCATGGATCTCATTAAGCTGTGTGGTTCAGAAAGCCAGTACCTCGGTGATGGTTTGGAAGTACAACCCTCCTGTGTTATGAGTTTACACAGCACCTACCCCAGAGGAGCCCTAATCTGTGTTACAGACTCTGGGTGCTACTTTAGAACAAAAAATAATAGCAATTTGTAAATGAATCAGGGAGATTTTAAAATCAATTCTATTCAGCAAGCAGCAGTTATTGAGATGGCTGCAGTAATCACTGAGGACTGAGCGTATAAAATGCTTCCAGATGTGGAATTGGATTCTATAAACATTTAATTCTTTTATCAATAATTCTTATAAGCAGGCTTCTTTCTACACTCTCCCTTTTGACAAAATTCTCCCCTCTATTATATAGTGAGCTCATTTGCCTGGTGGATAAGTGTGGATTTGTTGGTATACAAATTCATTTTGTTATTGACTAGAACAAACATTTGGACGATAAGAATGCCATTGCTATTCATACCTAAAGGTAATCAATACAGGTAGGGAGGAATAAATATTTGCTAACCAAGTAAGCATCCTCTCTAGCCTTATTTCCTTTTACTAAGACCCACGGGACTGTGCCCTGGCTGCTGACCGTGTGAAGAAAGCATTGAGATGGAATAGCATTTACATCTTGTTACCAGACAAGGATCACGAGAGAGAGAAACTCCTCTCCTGGAGTTTCTGGCTCTTCCCATGCTCCAGCTCAGCAGACACTCACTCCTAACAACTTATGCCTACTTTTTGACTGCACTGGTGATAGTTATTTCCCGTCATCAATTTATTAGCCCCAAAACAGTACAGAAGGAATAAATCCCTGCTTGAAGGAGCTTGATACCTGCTTGGGGATGGCAGGCAGCAGTCTGTGGCTGCAGTGTGTGAGATAATGCGAGGGGGGTATTACGATGATCATAGAATTAATTAGGTTGGAAAAGACCTTTAAGATGTTGAGGACACCAGCACTGCACACAGTGCTGCAAGTGGAGTCTCACGAGAGCAGAGCAGAGGGGCAGGATCACCTCCCTCGACTTGCTGCTCACGCTGCTGTTGATGCAGCCCAGCACATGGGGGGTTCCTGGGCTCCAGCGCACACTGGAGCGGCTCGGTTTCAGCTGGGGGCTAACAGAACGCGAGTTCTGAACTTTGCTTCCTTCAGCCACGGCTTTGCAAAGGAAATGCCAGAGTGATTAGAGGGAGGCGACCGCTGGTGCCCCGCCAGCCCCAGGCAGCGCCCTGTGGGACCGGGGACGGGGGAACCTCGTCCCTCGGCTCTGTCCGACCAGCTAAGAGCCATGCCTGCCCCACCCAGCTCGGCTTCCTTCGCCCCACTTCCTTCCGCCCGGCCCAGCCGAGGCCGCTGCGTGCCCCTCCCTTCCCCGCCGGGCCGGGCCGGGCCGGGCCGGGCCGCGCCGCGCGGCTGCAGCGCTGCGGCGGGGCGGCAGATGGCGGCCGCGCCTCAGGCAGTGGCGGGGAGGTGGCGGCGGCGGGCCGGGCCGGGGCTGCACTCCCGGGGGTTATCCGCGGCTCTGCCGGCACGCACGGACCCGGCGCGGCGGCGCTGCTGGCCCCGCGCCCCGCCGCCCTTCCAGCCCTGCCCCGCCCGCCCTTTCATCGCGTGGGGGGCCTGGTTGCGGCGCGGGTTTGCCGAGGGGCTGCCAGCACAAGAGTGCGTGTTCTTCTTGTTATTTCTTCCTTATCCGTCCCCGTATTCTCTTTTTTGTCTTTCCCTCCTCTGCATATGTAGAGTCACATCTGCCACTGGGGTTTATATTTAATTCGGGATGAGTGAGGAACAAAGTCCTTTGAGGGGCAACATACAGCCATGCTGGTCTCTGTAAAATCATAGAATCACAGATTGGTTTGGGTTGAAGGGACCTTAAAGCTCAGCCAGTCCTTTTTTGGGTGCTCCATATGCAGTCTCCTATACCCCCTGCAGTTAATCTCCCTCTCTTCCACGACCAACACGAGGGACCTGACTCGGTGCTGCCCGTCAATTAAGCCACTAATCCTGCGTTGTGGCATCAGCGGCCAGAGCAGCAGCTTGGAGCAACCTGCACTAGCGTGAGGTGTGATTATACTCAGAGATGGAAACGTAGTTATGTGAAGAGTATCCAGTGAGACTTTGCTGGTGGCAACCTCCCTAACAGCCCCATGGGGTGTGAGGGAGGCATAGCCCAGTTCTGTGTGCCACTGGGGAGACTTTATTATCATCAGTGTCTGAATCTTGCAAGTTCTCTGTGATTTGGCAGGCTCTACCTGCAGTGCCTCACCTGCCCTCTTTCCACATTATTTATCACTTGTCTCCCAGCACAGATGTGTCCAGAACTTTTATCAAGCAGGCCAAACTGGAGTTGAATATTTAGGCTGAAGTGCAATCTGTAATGCAAAAAGAGAGGCCCTAAGAAAGTGTGATTTCTGATATGTCATAAAGTGCAGAAGAGTTCAGGTCGATTAATCAATATTTGTGGAATTGCAGAGTATAATTTCCGACTACTGGATGTTCGATACAGGGATATTTAATCATTGGACCTTGTATACTTACACCACGCTTGTATGCATAGGTAATGTCTTAGAAAGGCACTATGTGCTAGAGGGTAAAAGTCATTCTGGAGGTGAGTTAGGTTTTCTGGTATCTCTGAATCTGAGCTGTTATGGGAATAGGATCCATGCACACATCAGGTGATGAAACTTGCACGGTATAAAATGGGACAGCAGCTCATTTAAGTGGATCTGCCATATGGTGGCTGCTTGACTGCTCGCAGCTTCTCCAGAGTGCCAGTCCCCTCCTTTTTGGTATGAGGGCAGAAAGATATCTGTCCTTTTGAAAACATGATGAAACCTGCTGATGAGCATTTCCACAGGCTGTTTTCTCTTTGGCTTGTAATTGTATTTTTAAACAGAAATGGGCAGCAACTGAGATTTTGAGCCAAGCGCTTTGGAATGTAGACACGGGTGGAAAGCCAGTCCTATGTCCACAAGGTCCACCTTTCCTTCTTAAAATATCAATTCCATAACCTTGAATTGCCTTTTGGAGACTTCTATGGACTGAACAAAACCAAGGGATGAACAAGGCATTTTGTTTCTCAAGCAAATGCATACATCTGTATTATTAAATATGAATGTCTGAAGTTAAGCATCAAAATTCTTATTTGGCATCGGAGTTTCTATTCTCTATACTGTAATGTGATTTTAGGTGGTAGCTTTTTAGCTTTCTGAGACAGAGACCAGCCCTTTCTCCATGACAACTCCTAATTTCTTTAAGCACCATCTCTCTTGGTCATTTTGAGGCATTGAGCACAGGTTCCCCAGCCCTACTCGCTGCTATGGTCCTGCTGATGGGCTTTCACCAAGACAACATTGAGACACATACCAAAGAGCAGGGAGCGGAGAGGAAGAAACACGATCTTGTCTGTAGACACCTTTATTCCACCTTACCTTCATTTCCCTGCCACCAGGAAGCATAATTTTGGTATAGGCTGTTTGTCTTCATCCGTGAGGGAGGAGGCAGTGGTAAGCCAGATGCCAGGGCAGCAGAGCCGTCATATATTCTGCTCATTGCTCCTCGAGAAGAATAAGACCTGTAGGAATATTGAAGATGAGGAACAATTCCTTCCCCAGAGGGTGCTCAGGCATTGGAACAGGCTGCCCAGGGCAGTGCTGGAGTCACCATCCCTGCAAATGTATGAAGACAGGCTGAGAACACTGGGGCTGTTCAGCCTGGAGAAGAGAAGCTGCGTGGAGACCTCAGAGCAGCTTCCAGTGTCTGAAGGGGGCTACAAGGCTGCTGGAGAGGGACTCTTCATCAGGGACTGTAGTGATAGGACAAGGGGTGATGGGTTCAAACTGAAACAGGGGAAGTTCAGGTTGGATCTAAGGCAGAAGTTCTTCCCTGTGAGGGTGCTGAGGTGCTGGCACAGGGTGCCCAGAGAAGCTGTGGCTGCCCCATCCCTGGCAGTGTTCAAGGCCAGGTTGGACACAGGGGCTTGGAGCAACCTGCTCTCGTGGAAGGTGTCTCTGCCCGTGGCAGGGGGTTGGAACTGGATGATCTTAAGGTCCTTTCCAACCAAAACAAGTCTGTGATTGTAACTAAATTGGCAACCCCATCTGCAGTGCAGCTGGCCAGGGTTGGTGTCACTTTACTTCGGCAGCTGTGTCCACACTGTCTTGAGGTGAAACTTATGTTCCCCTTTACCTGTGAGAGGCAGCAAGCCTGTAAGCATAACTCTTTGAAGCCAGGCCTCTTTACATGGCTAGGCACGTCCCAACATGCTCCAGTGCCACCAGGCACACATGGGGAGCCAGGCCACAAACTCTTTGTGGGGGCAGCGGAGCTCAGTGTAACTTCAGAGAGGTCCAGATGAAACCAGAGAGGCTGTTTACTCCATGCAAAATAAAGGTTTAAAAGCTCAGGCATCCTTTCTAATGTATAGCGAGGGGGGCTCCGTTGGCTCTCATGGATATTGGTCTATTTCAGGAAGTCTGGATGTTGCCCCCGCTCCCAGTGGGGGATCACAAACAGGTGCCAGGGTTTTATGACCATCCGGGCCTTCTCGTGTTGCTGAACGGGTGGGGGAATCCCTTCCAGATCCTGCCCAGCTGGGAAGGGGATTCCAGGGGGTTCCTGCTGTGGAAAAGGCTGACAGCCCAGCTCTGCTCTAATTATAGCATCAGGAAGAGGCAATATTAGAGGTGCAGATGATGGAGGGGTTTTACTGCCACTCTCCTTTCTCCAGGAAGCACTTTCTGTTCTTTGCACCCAGTTTTAGCAGCTCAGGAATACTGAAAGCTCAAGAGCTCCCGGTGCTTAAGCCAAAAATGAAACAAAGGCAGAGTGAAGAAGGTTGATTCAGTTTCTTGTAGAACAATCTCCACCCTTCAAACGCCGGGATAAGTGTTTGCAGAATGAGACTCTTCAGCAAAACACACGCTTTGAATTTGAAGCCCAAACTTCTCCCACCATATGCAAAGACTTTGTCATCGCACTGATCCTTGTCATCACATCTGCTTGATCAAAGCATTCCTGGACAGAAAGTGGGGGTTGAGATTGTCAAGCAGAGAAAGAAAATAAAAATAGAAGCTGTGTGCCTTCTCCGAGCCTGTGGTTGCTCCTATGGCTGCACTCACAATAGGTGCCACCTCTGCCTGCAGAGCCAGTATTTAACACCTTGCTTTACAAAGAGAGAACCTCCTCTGCAGGAGGTTGCAGAGAAGCAAGAGTCTCTCCTAGCTTGTTCAGAGCCCCAGGGTTTCTGAAGAATGTACAGGAAGCCCTGTCCAGGAATTCATATTCCCATTATCCCATGCCTATTTGTCAAAACTTAATTTTGTTTAATGTTTGTTTAATGGGAGTTTTAAATCTGCTCAGTGTTTTGCACATCCCCTCCACCCTGTGGTGGTTCATTCCTATGAGCATTTGCACTGGCCAAATGTATCAGTAGATATAAAAAAGAATGAAACAGGTACTTTACATGTAATTAATTTAGTGATTTGTTCAGCTGGTGAGTCACGTGCATAACCTCAATTAACATTAATGGGAGTTATGTAGGCATGTCAAGGGCAGAATAGACCCCTAATAATCTAACATGGAATGTTATTACATTACTGCTGTAATTATATCCTGCACACACATCATTTCTACTTTGCTTCGTGAACTGCTCTTCAAATGTGGTGGTACTCATCTGTTATGCTGCATGTGTTAATGCTGAGGTTACACTAAGTGTTAACCTTCGTTGATTGCAGCCTGTCCACAGAAGATACACGAAGCTGAATAAGTAACCAGGCAGTTGGTGTTTTGCGGAACTACAAGTTTTGTTTTATTGAAGGTGATATTGGAAGCCAGAAACAATCAAAACCCAGCAAACCTCAGCAGAACAGCATGTCGTGTCTCTTTCAGCATTCTTTTAATTTGGAATTTTATTTGGAATCTGAGCAAGCATGGCTGAGACACCTCTTTGCCTCATGGTCTCAGAAAGTCAGGCATACATGAATCATAGAATCATAGAATGGTTTGGGTTGGAAAGGACCTTAAGGTCATGTAGTTCCCACTCAAGGAGGTTGAAACAGTTCTGATGTCACGGAGGTTTTTTTGGCCTCTGTTAAAAGCCTCCTCTTTCAGGGGTAGAAAAAGGGGAAATGGTCCTATCCTGGTGTTCATGCATGATGCTGCAAAATGAAGACATTGAGAAAAATGAACCTTACCCAACTGTATCAAAAGCAGCGTGAGCAGCAGGTTGAAGGAGGTGATCCTGCCCCTCTGCTCTGCTCTTGTGAGACCCCACTTGCAGCACTGTGTGCTGTGCTGGTATCCTCAACATAAGAAGGACATGGAGCTGTTGGAGCAAGTCCAGAGGAGGCCACGAGGATGATCAGGGGCTGGAGCACCTCCTGTATGAAGACAGGCTGAGAACATTGGGGCTGTTCAGCCTGGAGAAGAGAAGCTGCATGGAGACCTCAGAGCAGCTTCCAGTGTCTGAAGGGGGCTACAAGGATGCTGGAGAGGGACTCTTTATCAGGGACTGTAGTGATAGGACAAGGGGTGATGGGTTCAAACTGAAACAGGGGAAGTTCAGGTTGGATCTAAGGCAGAAGTTCTTCCCTGTGAGGGTGCTGAGGCGCTGGCACAGGGTGCCCAGAGAAGCTGTGGCTGCCCCATCCCTGGCAGTGTTCAAGGCCAAGTTGGACACAGGGGCTTGGAGCAACCTGGTCTAGTGGAAGGCGTCCCTGCCTGTAGCTGGGGGTCGGAACTGGATGAGTTTTAAGGTCCTTTCCAACCCAAACCAGTCTGGGATTCTATGATTCTATGAAATAGCCATTTTCAGGTGATAAAGCTTAACACAGCTGGTTCAGTCTCTTCTGTCGCTTGTTCTGTCCTGTGAAGTTGTTATATATAACCAACTGCTTTCCAGTTTCGGCTGTGGGGTGCGTTCTGCTCCGTGCTTGTACCACCACTCCGAACTGTCACATACTGTGCAGTATCTTTGTCTCGAGGCTCTCTCCCACACTTCTGCAGAAGATAAGGCCTAATACATTTTTCTGAGTATGAGGGCTACTATTCAGACCTGCACATTTGTAGCAGCATAGTACATCCCTACAACTAATCATCAGCTCCCTGTGACCATCTTGCTGTGACAATCATGCCCAGTACCTTGGATATTACCACTGCTGTGGAATCAGACGTACTCACGGTACACCTGCACCTTTACAGGATCACACAGCTAAACCAAGTAGTTCAGATAACTTGGCAACTAAGGGTTAGTGAAAAGCACTGAATCTTACTGCTGACTGAGAACATGGTACTACTCGATGAAAAGGGAAAAGAAGCACCTGCAAAATCTTGAACATTGTGAAACAGCGAAAGCTCCTGAGTTATCACACTTTAAATATCATCATCATCAGGCAGGAAGCGTGGTCTGGGCTGAAGGTACTGGCCGATACCAACATCCACCAGTCTCCTATGGAGGCATTTGGTTTTACTACTTCTGTTTGTGTAGGCCCTAATGTGTTTGCTAAAACAGAGCTCTGTTTCCAAGGTAACAGGTACCTAACTTTATTACTAAAACTGCACTAATTCGAACAGGGATCTGAACAAACAGATTCATGTTAATTTCAAGCTCCATTAAAAACACAAGGCAAAAAAAAAATCAATGTTTGCCAAATGGAAAAAGAAGAGAAATCGATAGAGAAATTCTATTTTCAGCCATTTAAGTGGGGGTTTGGAAACAATAGAGGCTAAAAAACTAAAACTACGTGAGAGGAGTACACAGCATCCTTGTAAGCTGTACTGTAAACAGGGCAAAAAGATTGAATGATAATGTAGGAATAATTATTAGGGCTGTAAACCCTTGAGAAAAACAGGCACAGAAGTGGAGTGACCTGTCTCAAGCCATATGCACTCAGGTCTCCTAACATCTTGTCTGGTGCTGCTGGGCTGTGACTCGAGCAATGACCAGAAGCCTCAAGAGAAGAGCAAAGGTGTGATTGTACCATGTCCCACATCGCTTTGAGCAGTGTGGGCGACAGCAGCTGTGCCTGTGTTACTGCCGGGCCTCAAACATTTGCTAGCAACCACCATACAAACACTCCAGGGATCCTGGTTATGTGGTTTGATTCCTAATATGTGCCAAAGCCCCCGCGGCCTCTGTTTTCCCTGCTGTCATTGCCTTTGCTGGCAGAAGGGCAGGTTCTACAGGCACAGTTGCAGTCTGGGCACAGCCAGGGGCATGCTGGCAGCACAGTGACATTTGGGACTATTGGGAGACATGTGCTGCTCAAAGGGGTCTTGGGGATGGGGTATCACTCATGGTTGAGACACCGACTAAGCACTTGGGAGATCTGCATCCATCTTCTCACTGCTCCAAACCTCTGTGCTGCCCCCCCCCAGCTGTAACATGGGTGCAGAGGTTTTGTTTTCCTGATGCCATTTTAAGGCTAGACACATTATTATGGACAGCTCTGCAGAAGGCAGCAGGGCTTGAAGGGCACCAAGTGAGCCACAAAATCAGCCCATTGCATGGTAACTCAGCATTGGCTCTTCATGCTTTACGTGATGTTTATCTGATCCCAGAAGCACCACTTCCTTTCCTGTCAAGTCATAGACTCATAGAATGGTTTGGGTTGGAAGGGACCTTCAAAGTTTATCTAGTCCAACCCCCTGCAATGAGCAGGGACATCTTCAACTAGACCAGGTTGCCCAGAACCACATCCAGTCTGGCCTGGAATGTCTCCAGGGATGGGGCATCCACCACCTCTCTGGGCAACCTGTGCCAGTGTTTAACCACCCTCATTGCACAGAATTTCTTCCTCGCATCCAGCCTGAATTTCCCTCTCTTAATTTAAAACCATCACCCCTTGTCCTGTCGCAACAGACCCTGCTAAAAACTGTCCCCATCTTTCCTATAGGCCCCTTCTAAGTACTGAAAGGCTGCAATAAAGTCTCTCTGGAGCCTTCTCTTCTCCAGGCTGAACAACCCCAACTCTCTCAACCATTCCTCATAGGAGAGATGCTCCAGCCCTCTGGTCAGTTTAGTGTCCCTCCTCTGGACTTGCTCCAACAGCTCCATGTCCTTCTTCTGTTGAGGACACCAGAAGTGCACACAGTGCTCCAGGTGGGGTCTCACGAGAGCAGAGCAGAGGGGCAGGATCCTTTCCCTTGACCTGGAGGCTGTCTTGACATGTCCATGAGTTTTGAAGCTACTAGAAAAAAGATTTTTGCAACAGGTAACAATGACTTTTCCCCTTCACTGGGCCATATCTCTTCCAATTTGCCACTGTTAATGAATTTCCAAAGTCTGGATGGAGCAGAGAGTTATAAAGAGAGAGTTTTTCTTAATTCTCCACACTAGTGTGCTCCCTAAAGAAAATATTGTTTAAAAGAGTGAACATAAATGACCCCAACCTTGAAGTGCCCTAAGTGCAGTAGTGATTGTTCCTGATAGAAGCCAGTTCTTCAAGATCCACGTTACTTTCTTATTTTCAAGAACAGGATGTCTCATTCCGTTCTCTAAAACGTGTACTACTGACCACTGTCACCTTGTAAAGTGACGTTTTAGATAGGTGTGTGTGATAGTTGATTTTACAGTCCCGACTAGAAAAGAGTGAAGGTAATGGAACATGCTCGCCCCTTGGGCAAAGCTCGACTGAGTGAATAACGTATGATCTAACTCAGTAAAGCTCTCCAAGCACAAGGAAGTAGGGCATAGAGTGTGTAGCCAGTGCTTATCCACCAAACATCTAGTTTTTCGTCTTTACCTTCTTGGTACCTGTAAAGAAAAAAATCTGAGAATGAGAAGATGAAAGGCAAAACCTGCTGGGCATACACTGATAAAGCCTATCTGGTAGAGAAACAGTGCAAACAGGACAAAACCAATCTACAGCCCAATGCTGTGGTTTATTTGTAGTTAGCCTCCTAAGGATAACTAACGAATGAAATGCCTTTCAGGCCACAGTAAAAGACATCACCAAATAAAACCTGAGTCCTTTGAAAGAAGAGACTGATGACAACAGAAGTCTCTGGCAACATTTGAGATGATTTTTGTCAGGACAGCTGGTTTCTCCTCTCATTAGTCTTTTGGAGAGGCGCCCTCTATTAAAACAGCACATGATAGCCCTTTTCCTCCCCTCCTCTCCCCCTTCTCTAGCCACCTCACTAGTATTACACTGTTTGCCCCATATTCTAAATGGTATTTACTTTAAATCTTCTTTGATTCAGTTACTTCACCTTGGCATCCCATCAGCTGGCAAACACAAGTAATGAAGTGAAGGGAACATAGTTAAGTTGATATCTTAAATGCACACAAATCCCACATGCTGTGGCAACAACAACATGAATAACAAACACACTGCATGAAAATCCTCTTAAATTCCTTTTTATTTTTTCAATTCCAGCCTTGCCTACAACAGGAGGGACATCTTAAAAAAATAATCCTGTAATATTCCTGAACTAACAGCATTGGCATGAGGCACAGGATGGTCTTATGCTTCCCTGCATATCTCAGACAATCACAGCTGCTGCTAGTAAATTAATGGCTGCAAGGGGGGTGGGAGAGGGAGAAGGAGGAGAAAAAAGGGAAATGGAAAGCCTCGTAGGTGGCCTGGCCTCTGCCAAAGCTGAATATTTTCATTGGAGCTTTTTCCATTCAACAATTGGCAGCTTTATCCAGAGGTCTTAAACAGACAGAAAAATTCTGACTGTTGTAAGAGTGACTACGAATGGGCTGCAGCACTATCTGCTAATGTACATGAATGAAGATCTATTTAGTAGTAGGATTGTTTTCTCCTAAGGTGTCTTTCTTCTTTCTTTTCTTCTAAATTCTTGCCTGCTGGGTCTGCCCGCTTCCCTTTGCCCTAGAAATTAGACCTGGAGCCTTTCTTTATGCAAGATTAAAGCTAGAAACCTTGGCTGGTATTCCATTGTCAGTCAGGCTGTGATTCTGCTGTGACATTTCCAGCTAGATTTTTATGGCGGCTGCAGTTAAAACAACATCAAGCATAAAACAAACATTTTTTTCCCCTGCCAGAGTTCATTTACATCAGTGAACCCAACTAAAAGGTGCATTACCCAAAGCACTTTTGGCTGGTATTGCTTACATCTGCCCTTGAGGGCTTTGCTAGGATGGATATAACTGGACTGCCACTAGCTCAAATGGGATGTGTGTGTCTGTGCATGTGTACACGGAGGGTAGCTGAAGAGCAGAGTGAATAGTGGAAGAAAAAAGAGGTCTAACATGCAATCCATTATTCTGGTGTTTAGGTGAAAAACGCCAAATTCTTGTTGTGAGTTGTGTGCACTCACAGCCCAGAAACCCCCCATGTGCTGGGCTGCATCGAAAGCAGCGTGAGCAGCAGGTCGAGGAAGGTGATCCTGCCCCTCTGCTCTGCTCTCATGAGACCCCACTTGCAGCACTGTGTGCAGTGCTGGTGTTCTCAACATCAGAAGGACATGGAGCTGCTGGAGCAAGTCCTGAGGAGGCCACGAGGATGATCAGGGGCTGGAGCACCTCCTGTATGAAGACTGGCTGAGAACATTGGGGCTGTTCAGCTTGGAGAAGAGAAGCTGCATGGAGACCTCAGAGCAGCTTCCAGTGTCTGAAGTGGGCTACAAGGATGCTGCAGAGGGACTCTTCATCAGGGACTGTAGCGATAGGACAAGGGGTGACGAGTTCAAACTGAAACAGGGCAAGTTCAGGTTAGATCTAAGGCAGAAGTTCTTCCCTGTGAGGGTGGTGAAGCACTGGCACAGGTTGCCAGGAGAAGTGATGAATGCCCCATCCCTGGCAGTGTTCAAGGCCAGGTTGGACGGGGCTTGGAGCAACCTGCTCTAGTGTGAGGTGTCCCTGCCCATGGCAGAGGGTTGGAACTGGATGATCTTAAGGTCCTTTCTAACCCAAACCAGTCTGGGATTCTTTGATTCTGTGATAGAACAAGTGACCTGGTTGTTCCTCAGCTGTGCCAGGTAACAGCCTACCACATTAATTTGATTCAAAGGAATTGTTCCTAAGAAATGATTTATTCCTAACAATCCTGTAAAAGATCTGATTTTCATTGTCAAAGCTTCCACCCTGCTCTGGACTTTTCCAATTGGATTGGAAGGGTGGACAGAGCAGGCAGGAAGAGTACTCTAAAGCTAGAAAGTGATTTGATAGCCACAGTCAGTACTTTAATTAGCAAGGGCAGTTATCCTTGGGGCTGATGTCCTTAGTGCTGATAATTAATTGCCAATGGCTCTTTTCTTCACCTGACTCCTGCCTTAATGAAAGCAGAGCCCACAAAATCAGCGGTGAAGGGACATAGGAGGAAAGCAGGAAACAAAAGGAGATGCCCAGCAGGTCCTGTGGTGGTGGGAGAGAGGGATCCTGGTGAGACAGAGGGAGAGCAGTGGGAATGGAGGCATGCAGAGCCTCAGGGTGCAGGAGCCTAGGAAGAAGGGAATGGGAACCTGCAGTCAGTGGGCTCCCATAATTATGAACCCATAATCTCAGTGTGTAGCGATTTACTTAAACATACTTTTCCCCCTTCTCAGAACAGGCTCAGAGGCGGTGTTAGCAGTTCAGGACCATCCAGCTGCAATGCATTTTCCACTGGAAATTGTTCCCAGTGTCTGCTAACATCCTCTGCCTCCCTTTTCCCTCTGTGGCACATAGCCTTTGCATTGTTAAATATCAATGCATTCTTATTCCGCAACGTTCTCTGACACTGAATTTCTTTGGCCTTATATGTTTTCTCTTCAGTGTTTGCTTTCAACCTCTCTGGACCCAGGGAGAGAGAGAAGTGGGGGGAGACTGATGTAAATTAACCATCTACTGTAAATCAGTGTCATTCCAGTAACTGCAGTGGAGCTGCACTAAATTACTGGAGCTGAGAACTTGCTTTGTCGTGTCTCCCTCTTCTGTGTGTTTTATATTGCCTGTTGTGGAGAAAAAAACCACCACAAAAAAAACAACACTTCTTTCTGTTTTGCTCTCCTAAGAGGTGCAGCTGTATGCTAATAGTCTGCTTCTCTAGAAAGGGCTATAGCATGCTTTGATAAACCAGGAAGCAGACTCTGATGCTCGTGTGCAAGGGGAGAAACATACAGAGCTTTTTCCCCCCTCTTCTCTCCCTTGCATCAATTTTACGCTCTTTGTTCTGTGGACCTCCATGGAGTCCCTCCTAATTTACAGCACCATAAACAGAATTGAAATGATGCTCTCTGAAATGTGCAGAATTGTTTTCAGCTTGCACTGAAGAACATGACATGTTCTTGGTGAGTCTCTTGCTTTATACACCTTCTCCCATGCTTCTGCTGTTCTTACTGGCACGTTTTATTTGGACGTGTAGGAGAGATGCAAATAGCAATGCAGTCACATGGCCGTCTGCTTTGGAAGAATCTGTGGCAGGACTCAATTCCTGCCATATTTTCTTTCAAACAAACACCTGAAAGTGTCATGGTTATGGCTGGAGCAACAGTCAAGCCCTCAACTATACCAGTATCCTGAGGGTTTGGAGTTACCATTCTGCTGATTGATTTCACACCTTAGAATCGTAGAATGAACCAGGTTGGAAAAGACCTTTAAGCTCATCCAGTCCAACCATTGCCCAGCACTGCCAAGGCCACCACTAACCCATGGCACTGAGGGCCTCGTCTACATGGGGTGTGAACACTTGCAGGGACGGTGACTCCAGCACTGCCCTGGGCAGCCTGTTCCAATGCCTGAGCACCCTCTGGGGAAGGAATTGTTCCTCAGCTCCAGCCTAAACCTCCCCTGGTGCAGCTTGAGGCTGTTTCCTCTTGTCCTGTCACTTGTTCCTTGGGAGCAGAGACCGACCCCACCTCACTGCAACCTCCTGTCAGGCAGTTGTAGAGAGCAATGAGGTCCTCCCTGAGTCTTCTCTTCTCAAGTCTAAACTAGAAGCACTTTATTTTGCCCTGTGCCTCAGTGCATGTCCAAGGTGTGCCATTAATCAGCCCAACTATATGGGCTGTTCTCTCTTATTGCTTAATTAAGATTCATCAGTAATTTACTTGAGATTAATACCTGTTTATATGGAGCTGAAGTTTCATCGGTTTGGAGGATGAGTTATTGAACTGCATTATGTGAAGTAAATCAATAAAATATTACAGGAAATGAGAATGACTCTCTCTCCCTTGTACTTCAGTCCTTTCACCAAGCTCACAGACAGAACTCACTTAAGGGAGGCATTCACGTTTGCACTCAGCTTTCCATCTTCCACCTAGCCAAGATGGCTATTAATATCTCTGATCACCTTCCTCTCATTACCTGAATCATAAAGTCAAGACCTGAAGGAGTGCTGCTAAGAATAAGAGGTGCTTTTAATCAGTTACAGGGTAGTGGACCCAGGCCTCAGTCTTTCCAGGGGTTACTACAAACCCAACACCCTCAAACTGCTCTCAAGTTGTTATTAAAGGAGTGCTTTGTGTCAGCATATACACACATTATTCCAGAGGACCAGCAGAGAGGTCATCAGTGGGTGATGCCCAGAATATGTAGCTTAATTGCAGGGTTTTGTTAAGCTAATACAACTTGTTCACCAAATGCAAATAGCTTCCCCTTAATATCATGTCTTGATTCTGTTCCAGTGCTGAGGAAGACTTTTTCCTGGCCACATCACCTGCTATGGTGACTTCCCTTGCATGGGGAAGTCCCTCTCTCAACAGAGGCATCCTGCCAGCAAAGCTCCAGGAAGTCTTGAAAAACAGAGCTAGCCTTTCTGCCTTTTCTTTCGTATCTCCTCTTCATCTCCTAAGCTTGCCCTTGATCTGGCGTATGCCCCCTCTCTACAAAAACACAGTTTTACCTTGGCGGATGGCTGGTTACTTTCCACTCCCAGTTTTCCTGCTCTTCGCCCAGCCCTATTCCAAATGGGAAGTGCAGGATTTGTCCTTCATTTCTGTGAAAAAGTCTTTACTTCTGAAACAGTTTGATTAACAGCCTGCTACAGAAGAGGGTTTCCAGGAAACTGGAACCTTATTTTCTTTGCAATAATTGTTCCTTCGTTTGTAATAATCTTTTCTAACACGTGACCAGAGTCAGGCTGCAGAGACGTGAAAGGCTCTGACATTCACTGTCTCAAGTGGCTGCTGTAGCAAGTGGTAGGAGAAGGGGAAATGCTAATGTTGAGTGAGGGATGGACTTCAGTTCAGAGGTGCTTGCTGGGATGGCAGAGTTCATCTCTAGCCTGGAGCTTCTGTGGGTTGGAAAGAAAACTATTCCCTTCTAAAGTTTTGGTTAAAGAAGAGGGCTTTTCCGTTACTTGTATATAATTCAGAAGTCTTTGGGCTAGACCCTAAAGCAAGGACAACCTTCACCTTTTACCAGCTTCTCACCCTGTCCCTCTTCATTGCTTCTTTTAGCTTTCCTGCTGTTGTCACTGAAAAGCCTCCTGAATTCCTGCACCATAGGGAAGAGTTCACCCAGCTGAGAAATGAGATGCTCTCTGGGCAGCAGGTGCTGTTGAAAGCAGGGGTTAATGTGGTCTTCTGGCCTCCGCTGAACCCAGTTTCAGAGCACCCCCATGCCCCAGCTGTCCTTTTCCACCCTGCTAAACACTATCTGCCAGCATAGCTGGAGGTTGGAGGTGCTCCCTAACCCAGTTCTGTCACAGTAATCTGGGTCAGCCTCAACACTTCCAGGATTACGTTTATTTTTGTAGCTTTCATCACTTAAACAGTTGGGTTAGAGGAGCTCTTCCGTGTGCAGTTATGCTGGCAAAATTGAGGGGAAGTGAGCTCTGGAGAGGGCTGAGTAGAGCCAGGACACCAGACTGACCATTCCCTGGAGCACATAATAGACAAACCTGGGCAGGGACAGCCCACTTCAGCTTTTTGGCATCTTGAGACTTTTGTCGTCTCCTGGTAACTTGAGTAGGTGGGAAGTATAGAGATTTAAAATCTAATTCCTAAATTCATCATGTCCTTGCATGAGGATGCTCAGGGGCTGGAGCACCTCCCATATAAAGTCAAGCTTTGAACACTGAGACTGTTCAGCCTGGAGAAGAGAAGGTGCGTGGAGACCTCAGAGCAGCTTCCAGTGTCTGAAGGAGGCTACAATGATGCTGGAGAGGGACTCTTCATCAGGGACTGTAGCGATAGGACAAGGGGTGATGGGTTCAAACTGAAACAGGGCAAGTTCAGGTTGGTTATAAGGAAGAAGTTCTTCCCTGTGAGGATGGTGAGATGCTGGCACAGGTTGCCCAGAGAAGCTGTGGCTGCCCCATCCCTGGCAGTGTTCAAGGCCAGGTTGGACACAGGGGCTTGGAGCAACCTGCTCTAGTGTGAGGTGTCCCTGCCCATGGCAGGGGATTGGAACCAGATGAGCTTTAAGGTCCTTTCCAACCCAAACCAGTCTGTGATTCTGTGATTCTATGTTAACAAAGTATAGGTTTCTTAGCAAAACTCTTACCACCGTGGCACAGCCCTTCTTCTCGAGCTGGTTATAGATTTGGGACTCAGCCTTGCAGTGAGCCTTGTAGGGTGCTGGATTCCAGCTACAAAATGTTTCCTGAAAAAAGGACCTTATGGATTCTCAGGTATGACCTCAAGGTGGCTAAAATCATGCATCAAAATAGTCCAAAAGCTGATGAGCTCAACCTCCATGGAAACAGCACAGCAGCAGATGGATTCACTGAAGAATGTAATCTTTGGGAAATGGGATTTTGTATTTAATATCAAAAGAGGAGAAAGCTACAAAGTTTGGAGCTGAGCTTCCCTGAATTTCAGTAGAGGAGCAGGGAGGATCTGTTCATATCATGGGTTTTGGTCCATATCCTTTTTTGATACTTAATTGTTAGCAAAAGACACCAGTGAAAGAAAGAAAAAATAAATCATATGAGCACTTTGTTCCATTATCAGCCAAATTTGATATTTTCCCAGCTGCTCTTCTTCTAACCCTCCCTGCCTCTAATTCCATCCTTCTTTTCACTGAGATGATTCTATATGCTAGAGCTGTTTCTCTTACCCAAAAGCCAACTAGAAAATCTTTAGACATTTGCCCCTGGAAAAGAAGTGCGCTGTAAATAATATACATGAGTAAGAGCCTCATGAGGATCTGAGTCCAAGCAGATGTCACTACCGTGGAACTGAATATAATACCTCTAATACCTCTGAAAACAAACCAGCCCTGTCAGTCCCAGCCCCGTCACCTCCTCAATAATACCTGATCACAGCATCACGCTTGGCAATTCAAGGAAAGGTGTGCTTTGCCCCATGAGAAGCTGGCATATGGGAGTGCATATGCTGCCAGCTTGGTGTTGAACTGTTATGACACCAGAGTCTCTAACCATTTTACACAGTTGGAAGCAGCTTTTTACATGACTTTCACCTCCTCAGGCTTTTCAGTTCTCTCTCTTCAGCCTCTCCCTTTATTCAACATAATGAAAATGTCAAGTCTGTTCTTAGACCCACTTGCCTGGGCACATTCACCTCCCAAGTGAAAATAAGTTTGTGGCTGTGGGTGAAATATACATTTTTTATTGGACTATCTATCTCCATAGATACTAGTGGTTGCTTTTCAGTTCAGTCTTAACTAACTCCATGGAGTGGTGGAAATGAAGCAGCCAGTGTAAATAAATAGATGTTTTGTGCCTGCGGTTTAGATCACTTAAACTGTCTTTTACTGCTGAGGTAGAGAGTTAGGAACTGACTGCGGTGGAAAATGCCTGCACCGCAGTACACAGCCAGCTCCAGAGTGAGGATATCCGCAGGGACAGTGCCTGAGTAGTTATATGAACTTAGATTCACACTGTGGTTTATGGCAGTGGAAGCTTTTAAATGTTGAAGTGAATTTATTCAGTATTTAATATGCATGCATGCACATATTTATACCCTACCATGATCATATACCCATGTGGTACGCTGCCCAAGCAGGTACTTAATCTAACTTTCACCTTTGATCACCTCAATCTTTGGCCTTGGTTGCTTAAGAAGATTTTTCCTTGAGAACAGCTTCTTGGTTGTGAATTCCCCTGGGATTACATAGCTGGAAATCTCAACCCTAATTAGAGGAAATTTGTCTATTTGTAAATGAGGACATAAATCTGAGATTTCATTTCCTTTAAGCTTCTCCACATTGACCGACAGCAAGAATTTTCTTTTCAAATAGAAACCCTGCTTCCACTCAAAACTCAACCATCTGATCAATCAATCAGTCTGCCAGCTGATATTGCTGGATATACAACATTTAGTCCCCCAAATAGTGACAGTTGTAAGAAACAAATATCAATATATATCATTATGAGGACTTGAAAGGAAGGCTTTCTGCTCTGGGATGAATGAGAAATCCTCCTTTCCAGAGGAATACAGCAAGTTTTTCCAACCATGGAAAAACAAGATTTAAAACTCCTAACACTGACTGACAGAACTGCTGTGTGAGGGAGTTGCTTAGACATTTTAAAATGCACGTTTGTATTTCTTTTCCCTCGTAGGTCTCTGCTAAGGCAAATTAGCAAGGTAGGTAGAGGGTTTAAGCAAGCAGATTTTAAGGAAGTCTCAGAGTCAGGGTTTGTGCCTGTAAATCCTTTGCCATAAACAAGATGCAGTGGTGTGGCACAGTAAAACTCCAAGTGTCAGTCATGCCAGGGTGACTAATATAACTAACTCACTTGTGGCCTCATTAATCATGAGTGGAGCAGGCATCCTAAATTCATGGCAATAACAGCTTGATGCCACTCCAGCAAATAAGGAACCCTCAGGTAGAATAAGGAACCCTGGTCCTCCTCTGGTATAAACCACCCAAGCTCTGCCGAGAGCTGATGAGCAGTACCCATTTTTCTTAGCTAAGCATCTGACCCACGTTTGTTAATCATTATTACCATGCTATTTATGTATGTATATATGTATTATCAGCAGAGTTCTTCTTGTGGCTCTGAACGAAGTGTTTGCCTTGTAATCTCACCAGACTGGGGATGTCTCCAAATACTCTTTGGGAACACAAAGCAGAGAAAAGACTCTTTCATGAGATGGGGGTTGGTGTCTTCTCCCAAGTAACAATGGTGAGGATTGCTTTACTACCAAGGAAATTGATAGGATAAGAGGAAACAGCCTCAAGCTGCACCAGGGGAGGTTTAGACTGGAGATGAGGAACAATTCCTTCCCCAGAGGGTGCTCAGGCATTGGAACAGGCTGCCCAGGGCAGTGCTGGAGTCACCGTCCCTGCAAGTGTTCACACCCTGTGTAGACGAGGCCCTCAGTGACATGAGTTAGTGGTGGCCTTGGCAGTGCTGGGGAGCGGTTGGACTGGATGAGCTTAAAGGTCTTTTCCAACCTGGCTGATTCTGTGATTCTATGTCTCATCCTCCTGCAGCAAAAATAGGCAAGAAAATCCATTTCTCTCCTGTGTCTCCTGTCAGTATGTCTCTATATACCTTCAGTGTTCAAGGCCAGGTTGGACAGAGCCTTGGGCGACATGGTCCAGTGTGAGATGTCCCTGCCCATGGCAGGAGGTTGGAACTGGATGATCTTAAGGTCCTTTCCAACACAGACCGGTCTGGGATTCTGTGATTCTATGATATATTTTCTTCAAAATACAAATTCTCATCAAGAAGCTCATGATAGGGTGGTGCTCACCACGATTCCTCCTGCCTGCTGCCCAAGACCTCCCTGTAGCACTTGAAGAGCAGTCTGTCTTTCCAACTCCTGCATGCTCAGCCCGCTCCCAGCCCCAGAGGTTGAGCCATGGTTCAGGCCCGCGGGCTGGAGCCAGCGGGATGCCTGCGGGATCACATCATCCTCCCAGGGTTGTGCCTGCCCCAGCAGCAGCACTGCTGCATCTGGATGAAATGTGAGCTCCAGGCCTCACGGGGCGTTCTCGGGCTGGAGATGAAACGGCACGCTGATGTTTCCTTTCAACACGAGCCGCTGCACAAGGTGACAGCAGTGCAGCCGGCGGGCCGCATGCGGCTCCCAAGTGCATCTGGTGGTGCTGCACGTGGTGCTCCATGGAAACCCCCAGCGGGGCTGAAGCACGGCAGCCAGATGTGTTTTTGCCTCCTTCCTTCCGCTCCGTACTGCACCACGGGGTGGGCTGAAAGCAGCAAGAGGAGACAGCACCAAGCACCCCAGTTCTCCTCCCCGCTGGCAAAAAAGGGAGCTTCCTAAAGGCAGCAAACTGGTGTTGTGCTATTCCCCCCCCAATCCTAGGAAACTTAAGGTGCTCCCAAGATGTTTGAGGATCTGTTTGATGACATTTGAATGCCTGTGGTTGGAAAGGTCAGATGTCTTCAGCTTGCTGATAGGCTGTTCATGCAGATGATGGAGACTGAGCAAAGTAAGACCTGGAACAAAAGAGATTAGTGGGAAAGTAAAAGTTGTTCCCTCTCGCTAGGGCAGAGGAGCTCATGGATGCCATCACCAGTGGTGGGTACATTGCAGTGTGTAAGCCTAGTGTGGAAGAGGATCAGCCTGCTAGCAAGCCTGCAGGTTGCACCCCAGGATGTGAAGTGCCTGGTGGAGCAGTCACCTGTGTAGCTACATGGTGTGAAAGAGGTATCACTTTTCTTTGTGTGTGCACAACTCAATTTGAAAATAGAAACAAAAGAAAAAGAAAAAAGGAAGGAAAAAAGAAAAACAGAGTGTTTTGAGGTTCCTGGTTAGTCTGGCCCAGTACTGAAATTAAAACCATGGTGAAATATTTCTTATTTGTGGTCAGTAATAGTTATATTGTGCATTAAAAGGGAAGAAAGGAAAAAAGGTACTCTTGAACACTGTTGAAAACAGTCTGACATCCTACTGGTGTTGTCCCTGGGTCCCACATCCCCCAGGTCCACAGAAGCTGCAGTGATTCCCATGGAGCTGTATTGAGTCATCTGGAGCCAGGCCAATTCATACCAAGTTTTTCATGTAACTTTCAGATCTAAGGCTTCTTTTATAACGAACCTGCTGCATGTAAGGCAGCTTATCAATGGTGGTGGTGGTTCTTTCAGCTCCAGTGGCGAGGATTGCTTTGCTACCAGGGAAGTTTGCTCACACTGGTCTGCACACCCTGGTCTGACCAGGGCAGACCCACTTCACATCTCTGAAGCTACAGCGGGTGCTCCTTGCTCTGGAGTTCATTCATGCTTTGCAAAAATACCACGTCCAGGCTCTGAATAATAGACTTTTGGTGACGGTTTGGCAATTCCAGAGTATAACTCCATCTTGGTGGTTGATGTGATTCTTCCCTGTGCCTCATAGATGGGGAGAAATGGGGAGAAAGAGGAGAAACATGCAACAGGCTCCTCTGTTTAGGGCCATACAGCGAATTACCATCGAGGCAGGTTCCTGGCGATGGACCCAAAGCAGAGGGGCAGCTGGGGGTTGAGCTGAATGACTGCCTCTCCACTCTGCCATCATCCCTCTGCCCTGACATTGGGCTGAACATCCTCGATCAAGGTCGGTGTGTGGTCATGAACATTCCCAAGTTTGAGTGCTGACATGATTGTAATTGGATCTCCTCAGGCTGGTCAAAAGGGAGTTCTCCTTTGCAGCAATTATCACGCAGCAGGGGAAAGGGAAAAAGGAAAAGCCAAACCTGGAGGCAGGGAATTAGAGTGAGCGCTGTTGAGTTGGCAGATGCTGCTGGATCAATGGCCGTATCATGGCAGGGAAAGCAGCGACAGCCTCTCGGAGCCATCACTCACTGTTATGTTGGGTAAATGCCAGCAAATGGAGTGAGAGGAGAGATGGGGGAGGGAGGCACCAGCCTGCTGGGGCACGTTTAATTACTTCAGGTCACATCAGACAGAGAACTGCCCACCATGACAGATCAGTCCCACTCAGAGGGCTTGCACGCAACCCGGGGTAGCAATCAGGACTTGTGTTCACGCAGCCCCTTTTATCCAGGAATTAAACCCACACAACTCAAAGTGCCACCACAGCCAAGTGACAGCAAGAAGCATATTGTGCACATCTACCATCCCCTGGGCAGGAGCAGTGAGGGGCATCTGTCTAACAGTGCAAGCAGCAGCATGACACAACTTTTCCAGGCAATAGGAATGGTAGGGAAAGCTCTGTGGTGCCATGGCTTCCTTGGATGGGAGCCAGGGCATTAGCATATCTGAGGTAGGGCTCGTGTCTCCACATGGCTCAAGTTGTGTGGAACAGCCTCTGGAAGGGAGTCTTGCCATTGCCTCACTACTTTTCTCCTTAGCAATCGCCCTCTTCAAAGTCTTCAGTGGGGCTTGTGGCAGCACAAGTGCTTTGCAAAGCTCAGTTTATGTGGATTTTTTTGTAACAGCAGTAAGATGTTGTTATAGAATCCAGACTGGATTGGGTTGAAGGGACCTTAAGATCATCCAGTTCCAACCCTCTGCCACGGGCAGGGACATCTCACACTCAACCAGGTTGCTCCAAGTCCCTGTGTCCAACCTGGCCTTGAACACTGCCAGGGATGGGGCAGCCACAGCTTCTCTGGGCACCCTGTGTCAGCGTCTCACCACCCTCACAGGGAGGAACTTCTGCCTAAGATCTAACCTAAATCTCCCCTGTTTCAGGATAAACCCATCACCTCTTGTCCTATCGCTACAATGGATATCCATACATTGCTGGAATGGTCGCTGCCTTGTCTGTGCTTCGCTGGCACCACAAATACCTTAGAAATTCTCTAAAAATAAAAAAGAAGGAAAGAAATATCACAACCGTATAAACACTTTTATGGCTGAATTCATCACTGCCATGTATGAAATTCATATAGGAACCTTGGTTTCTTCACACACAGCAATCTCCTGTTGACTTTGCTGAGAACTGCATTTGCATTCATGTTGCAAGGTCAGGTTGTTAATTATGCAAACTCACCTGGTCCTCCTGAGCTCAGCACAAATTCAAATGGACATGCCCTGATGAAAGAATGTCCTGCATTGTCCTGCCATGGATTTCAAGTTACCACTTTCCCTGGTGGAAACAGCATTTGGTGTTTCTAGAAGCCTCTGCTGGTGTGTGGCTCCTGCTTTCTTCTTAGTAATGATTGGTGTAAGCGCTTCTGTCCCTGCCTCTGTGCTTCTCCTTCAGCAAAGCAGATCTGATTGTTTGTGGCACTGGGCCTTGGACTGCATCAATGACCTGATCCAGGTTTAAATGATAAAAAAAGGGCAGGCTAGGTTTTACAGTGCAAACGGTTTTACCCAGAGGTGATGAAGGGATGCAAAATAGCAGAAAAAAAGAGGGGTAAAAAGGATTTAAACTGAAATTTGCCACCATAGTGTTAAATTGCAGCAGGAGTCAAAATTAACCTGCTCATCAGCCACGCCAGTGCAGACTGGGAGAATGAGGCATTGTTCCTGTTTCAAACCAAATGCGTGTGTAGTCCAGGGCTGCCAGTTTAGCTTATACAAAGGAGAAGCCTTCATTAGAAATCCGAGAGGCCACATTAATGAGCTGGTTTAATCTGACGTATTTCGGCTGATGGTGGTGGGTTTTGTCCAGCAGGCTGGCTCTGGCAAACAGCATTGGGTAGAGGGGATTCAGGAGTGGGCAGCTTATTCCTGAAACAGCAGCTCTAAATTATTGCCAACAAGACATTCTTTTGCCTCAGTTACAGTTTTTTCCTCCTATGATATTCATAACTACGTCTTCTTGTGCTACTCTGTCATTTAGGAGGACAGTCTTTCTGCTATAAGCGCACTACATCCCCCTTTCCCCAAACACCTTTTAACTCCAACAAGGTTAAAGCACATTATTCGTATTCAGTCTATCAGGCTGGTGCAAACAGAGTGGTAGAAAAACAAGAAATTTTAGTGCCACCCTAGACTTCCTGTGTGATGGTTATCGAAATGACGGAGCTGATCACATCCAGTCAGAACATGGTTTTCATTGCTATTCCAAATGATAACTGCTCAACAACTCATACTTCATTTACTTGCTGTTTGCTATTTGAACATCTACCCAAAGGAACCTTTCTTGCACAAATATTAGGGGAATGGCTGTTCTTTGTACCACTGCTGTAAGAAAATAAGTATTTTGCTATAAGCAAAAGTATTTGGGAAGAGGCAAGAAATGCATATTCCTCATTTGCCAACTGTTCTTCTTCATCCGTTGTTGCTATTACTGCTATTGCTAGAGCCAGAAGGTTTTGGTTAGGGTACGATCACTGCATGTGTCAGCTGGGTCAGAGCATCACCTAACCTGCCGAGTTAAGTAATGCTCTGAATCAGGATCTCTAAGGCTTTGTACAACCATACGGAAGGAGGATCTGCTGTGAAGAACTCACCTGCTCTTACAAGTTCCAGCATCAGACCAGGGAATAGACTCGATATCACTTGGTAGAAAGAATACGCAGTAGAGGAAGAAGAGCAATTAGTGTAAGCAGTGCTCAGGGTAAAAAAGGCTTGGAGGAGGAGGGGTGATGATATATTGAGGGAGAAGGCTAGCGGATGGGAGGACACTCAGAAGGTGATTGGAGACTTTCCAGTGGGATACAAGTATCTTTCATTTGTGGGTTGAAGACTCACAGAGGTACTGAAATCGACAGGGTGTTCACTGGTTGTTGTCCCAGTTTCTGGTGGTAGTTTTGTGCCACAAAAAAACCCCAAAACATTTGTCCTTCTTTCTCAGTCTCTGCTAAATTCAGATAGGGAGGCAGGATGGACTTCTTTGTATTTTAATCTTCTGCAGCCTTTCTTGTTCACTGCAAGTGTCTGTCCAGAGCAGTCATATTTTTCCCAAGAGTGCTAAATTCTTTCCCAAACCTTTTAAAAGAATTCCTTTTTGCTAATCACTTCCTGTATTACACAGGCCCAGTGGCAACTTTTTAATGACAGATATTTCATAAGATTTCTGTCCATGCTTGAACACAGAATTGCATACAGAAGCTGCATTATGCATACACCAAACCGAGCATAACAGCACCTACTGCTGCTCCTGCTGCTACTAAAGAGCGAGCAACTAATCTCTTTAATTACTGGAGAGGAATTAAGGCTTTGATTTGTCTTAGAGCAGTAACATAGGTATTTCCCCCCTGCAGGCTGGGGAGGAGATGCTCTTTGCCTCCCTGTTCTGTAGCAAGAGGGGCTTAAACTGTTGGGTGGGTGGCCTCCACCAGCAGCACCTGAAGGAAGAGCAGGGTTATACAGACACCCACCCCTCTGTTATATACGTGAGGGGTATATGTGTGGAATCATAGAATCATAGAATCACAGACTGGTTTGGGTTGGAAAGGACCTTAAAGCTCATTCAGTTCCAACCCCTGCCAGGGGCAGGGACACCTTCCACTAGACGAGGTTGCTCCGAGCCGTGTCCAACCTGGCCTTGAACACTGCCAGGGATGGAGCATTTACCATGTCTTTGGTCAACCTGTGCCAGTGCCTCACCACTCTCACGGTAAATAACTTCTTCCTTATATCTAACCTGAACTTCCCCTGTTTCAGTTTGAACCCATCACCCCTTGTCCTATCCGTACAGTCCCTGATGAAGAGTCCCTCTCCAGCATCCTTGTAGCCCCCTTCAGACACTGGAAGCTGCTCTGAGGTCTCCACGCAGCTTCTCTTCTCCAGGCTGAACAGCCCCAATGTTCTCAGCCTGTCTTCATACAGGAGGTGCTCCAGCCCCTGATCATCCTCGTGGCCTCCTCTGGACTTGCTCCAACAGCTCCACGTCCTTCTTATGTTGAGGACGCCAGCACTGCACACAGTGCTGCAAGTGGGGTCTCACCAGAGAAGAGTAGAAGGGCAGGATACATATAATGTTTTATCTCAGACTGGCAGTGCTCTGTGCAAGGCAGAGAGGCCAGTTTGCTCCCTGGAGCTGCAGTAGCAGCGATTCCCTTGGCTCCCATGGGCAGCAGAGGTGGTCAGGCTGCGGGTTAGGCTCTCTCTGGGATTGGATCCGGGTGCAAATGGCAGTGGGATTGTCTGAGTGCTGCTGGAGCCTGCTTGTCTGCTGGAATGCTGAGGAACCACAGGACCACTGGCACATCGGCTGTCTCCAGCTTGTCATCAAGCCAGCACATCTGCTTCTTTTGCCTGGGAGGAAGAGGAGGTGAATTGGGAGTAGAAAATAATCGTGGGGTAATTGTCTCCGTGGTGAGGAATTTGTAGTGTAGTTATTAGGAGGACCTTGCTGCCACATGCTGCAAAGTCACCCTCTAAGTGACGTAGGGAGTTAGAGGATCTCTTTCAGGACTAGGGAGGGTCTGCTGCCAGTCCCTCCCAGTGAAAGCTGGACCAGGCTGGTGCGTAGCTCCAATGCTTCTCTCCAATGCTTCTCTCCAATGCTACCAACATTAGGTTACGCTCCTTTTCTCAACTCCTCTCCCAGCCCCTGTTTTCCCCCCTTCCAGACCCTTGCTTCCTTGTCAACATTAAAGCAAGAGGAGTGCAGTCATGGAAAAGAGCAAAAAGATCTTTTCCATCTTCTCAGCTCCCCGCTGCCCTCCTCTCCTTCCCTCCCTTCCCACAAAGGAGCTGCAAGTATTCCTCTGCTCCACAAAAAGGACCTGCCAAATGGTCTAGGACAAGAAAGGGTTAAACTCAGGCAAGCACTAGCTCCAACACAGTTAATCCATATAAAGCTCATGGATTTCTCTGCAGTGATCTTTGTGGTTGTCATTTGCATTTTTTCCCTCTCCTTTTGTGAAATCTTTTCTTCTTCCCTTTTACACTGGTACGCATGCAGGAATTAGCATATTGTACTGGGAGCGGGAGCTGGAAGGAGCCGACCCCCTGCTGCTCAGCGGATTGTGCAAGCTGCAGGAGGCATCAATTTTTCAGCACTTTTCTCATTTCTCATTACAGTCAGGGCACCGCAAAGCTCCCGCTTCCACACAATCCCTAGTGGTCCTACAGACAAGCATATGGGCTGGCGAATGTCCGTACCGCTGCTTTCATAGCGCTAATATCCTTGTTTATGCTCCTGCAGTAATTAATCCTGGTATTAATATAGTTTGGGCTTAGCTTTACAGATTATATGTATGGGCTAGCAGGATAATTATGTCAGCGGAGTCTGGGGCTGATACTCAACAGTGGTTTGCTAACCTTAGGAGCGACACATAAACACTTTGGCCAAGCCTGCCTTGGAAACAAGGAAGGTGAAGAGACGAGGAGGAGGGTGGAAATGGCGAATCAATGTCTGATAACTATAAATAGTGTCTTTAAAATAAGGAGATTTCACAAGCACAATAAAGTTGTCCTCAGGTATCAAACTCTGCGGTTGTCATAGTGATGTGTGCATTATTAAGAGGGTGTTGTTCACTCGGGCATCTCATCTTATAATGAGGGCGGCTCATTATTGGCCCGACGAGAGTTGCTTTCCCCACTGACCACATCACAGCTCGGTGGGTGCTTGGGGCTGAGGGGAACTTTTTCCCTGCCCTCCATCCCACCCCATCCTGAATAACCTGCCATCGGTGTGGCAGGGCTAATGGATGGCCAGCACTAGGCAAGCCAATTCCTGATTTTCCTCTGGTTCTAAGCATGCCTATGACTTTAATGGGTAGGAAAAATTGCTCTCTGGCCACTTCAGCCTCTTTGGCTCTCCCTGGCCCTTGTGTTCATTAACATTGCAGATTGGGGACTTTCAAACAAGCCATTGGTTTGCTTTCATTTCTGCACCTGGTCCCAGCAAACATCCTTCTTGGGGTCAATGATGCCCCTTTGCATCAGCCTTAATGGAACTTCCTTTGCTTATCATTAGCCACTTTGCATTGTTATAGAGCGCTATTAGCCGGGATGCAGCCTCGCTTTCAATTCCCTTCTGAGATTTGTGCGCAGCGGTCGCATCCCTTCCCCAGCTCCCCAAACAATCCAATTATCAGAGTTTGTCACACAGGCACGGGTGACCCATACACCACCTGCTCTGCTGGTGGGCCTGATCCTCCTGGATAGCAGCCAGGAACGGGGATTCCAGTTCTGCCTCAGTGGGACCCTCTAAATGGCTCTAAAAATCATCTATCGGCTTTCATTGACAAAACCAGAACCCACAATTGTCTGTGAAATTACATTGTTTGAGTATGAATTCAAACTGGGATATATGAAAATGGCTTAAAAGAATTTCATTCTTCCCTCTCCCCCTCTTTTTTCCCCTTTTTTTTCAGAAATAGATTTATGTCTAGACAGACAACCTGTGTATTGTTCCAGCCGAGTTAGGTGACCCTAAGATATAAGGGTCTGATCAGCCAGAATGTCTGAAAAGTGGAAGTTAATGGGAGTGCTGCTGTCGGCCTCCTATCCAGGTACACGTGTAAGCGTAAGGGCAGAATTAAGGATGTGATTAAATGTCATCATCTTCAATTGGATTTATCATGTGCTGATGTGTTTTCCTGAAATGGCTTTCAAATCTTAACCCAAAGGGATGGGTGGGAATATTCCCCATGTCTTCAGTTAGTTTTGGAGCATCCCCTTTGAGCTGTGCCATTAAACCTCCCCTCCCAGGTCAGACTTTGCTTGGCTCAGCCCTCCCTGTGTGATTTCAGTCCCTAGCTCTAGTTGAAGATGTCCCTACTCATTGCGGGGGGGTCGGACTAGGAGAGCTTTGAAGGGCCCTTCGCAAACTGTTCTATGACTGTAGAGCACAGGTCCTGCTCCTGGACCTATTTTTTTAAGTTAAATGGTCACTTGCTAAAACATAGAAGCAGTTCTGACACCAGGAACATCATCCCAGGTCTCCTTTCTGCCAGGCAGAGATTGCAGCTCGAGATGACAGAGCTGTGCGCTCTCTTTGACCCTAAACCCTGACATTTTCTTTGCCCAGCAGCAGGGTTTCGGGTAGGGTAGATCCTGGTCTTAGTGGCAAGTGCGTGACCTCACGAGTGGCACAGCACTGGGCTCATGTACCTGAAGATATGCTGAATCTATGGCTTGGGTGGTCCACCTACAGATTGCCAAGGGTGAGCTATGATTTGCCCAAAGAGGAGGCAGTCCCTCTAAGTTCTCCACTAATTCTTAGGAGTCTTGCGTATGTTTACAGTATGCACCAGGGTTTCTCCACAGGTTCCTTCTAGTTCTATTTTCTTCTTTCTTTCAGCCATTGTATCTCAACTGAAAGTAGAGGGTTCCCTCCCGTAAGGGTTTCATGCTGTATGTCCTCTTTGCCATGCAAGAATCAAAGGGAATTTTGCACGTGACTACAACAAGGGTCTGGAAGAAGCCCTCAAGGTATACCTAGTCTGGGATTACTCCACCAGTCCACAGGAGAAATCCTCCTGCCCCGAAGCAATCATCTTCAAGGAAAGCCTATGTGTTTGTGTTTGTAGACTCCAGAGGCAATTTGGATAGGCTGTAGAGCTGTACAAACTTTGTGCCTTTCTGCCAAATCCAGAGATTCCAGATCATCTGAAAGTTATGTGGTGTTTAAATGCTGCACATTCCTCTCAGTTCTGTATCATTTGAAGGTTGAGAGTTGGTAGCAGGGAGCAAAAGAAGAGGAATGTTTTAAATATGTGTGACTAGTGAATGGATTGACATTTTGCCTTGTATTTCAAAAGGCTTTTTCTACTGGGAAATTAGTCTCTACTCATGGCATTGTGATAATCCGCTTATAGTCCAGTTCATCAATATCTTTAAGTACTCACATGCTTTTCCTCTACAACAAAGTAACTTTGTCATTTGCATGCTGGTTGTCAACCATCTCAAGCAAAATGACTAGTAGAAGATGCATGAGTTTTAGCCAGCTCTGCATACTTTAATAGCATAGGCTAAATAGGGCTATCAGTAATTATATTTCCCAGTTACCAGGAGCTTGATAGACCCCTCAGAGTACAACCACATTGCTCTCTACCCTCAGGACCTTGCAGGTTGACACCAGATGCTGTAGGGAAAGGGAAGTGCACAGGGGGTCATGGGCATCAGCATGAGGATGTGGCTGCTCAGCCAATGTCTATTAGCAGAATGGAGGGGTAGCAAATCAGCAGGATAAATAACAAGCATCTTTTCTTTGTCTCATTCTTAGTCACCTGCATCAGTCATAAACTTGGTCCTTTTGGATTCCCTGAAACAGTGGAACAAGTCCTTTGTTTTGCATGCCAGGACAGAAACAGCTCATGGAGCTGCAGCCACAGACTGCTGTGGCAGCCCAAAGTGTAAATGCTTTTGGTAAAGTTTTGGGTAGAAATGGGGAGGATGGGTCGACTGGAAACTAAAATACAACCTGAGACCCAGAGAGTGCCTAAAATGCTGACAGGAAAGCTAAGAGGGCATATCAGGGAAAGATCTTGTACATAACCTGTATTTCTGTTCTTCCTAAGCATCTACTTCTGACCACTGTCAGTCAGAGAAAGGCTACTGGGCTGGACAAACCTTTGTTTTGATTCAATATGGCCTTTCTTACCCATTTTAGTGTGTACTGTTGCATACCTGGTGCTTCTGGCTTTACAACATTCCCTCTGCAGACACTGGGCAGAGATCAAGGCCCTTTGCTCTCCATTTCTGTGAGTCACGCCAATGAAAATTCATTTCAGACCCTGTAGGGGCGGAATTACTAATGCAGAATGCCACTGAGAGCTTGCCCTGTTACCCTGGGTTCTTGGAAAGGGAATCCTAGCAAGCTGGGGTGGGTATTAGCTCATTTTCTGTCACTGCCCTGGGTTACTACAAGGGAGACACAGGGGAGCAGAAACATAAACGGAGCATGGGATTTTTTCTTAGTGCATGAGCACTAAAACCCTTACTCATGGTGTGTGGTTTGAGTCAATGCAGTTCTAGATTATCCGCTGTACATATATTCACCATACATAAAGATCTGACAGCAATTACGCTTAGTGATGCCATTGGAGATCAGAATCCTGTCTCCCCTCTGAATTTATAAAAGGACCTTTTCAACTTTCAAATTAGCGAACCAATTAATCATGTGTGTTATTTTAAGCATGTGCTTTAGTCCAGGCCCTCAAATTTAAGCGCACCTCAAGCTGAGCAAGTAGGGGAGTGCTTTGCTCGACTAGACCTGGGTAAATTTTCTAAGAACTGTTAGAAATTAAGCAGCTGAAGTTATTTTAATAGCTCCAAGACTGTCATGTCTTTGAAGAGAATCCAGACTCTGACAAAGTGCTGGTTAATGAAGTCAGTTGGAAAAGGATAATTCCAATTTGGGAGCAGCTTCTGAGTTTTGCCATTTGTTTTTGTTCTTCCCATCCAACATAGTGACAACAGTGGATGAGGAGGTGCCAGCTAGGGCGCTCCAGGTTATTGGACAGCCAGGTTACTGGATTATGGAATCCTGTCCAGAGTTGTGGGTCATCCTGAGTTTTCCTTCCCAAGGGCATAGCTGAAGGTGTTGTTCTACACCTGATTTAGGCAATATAGAATTTGCCCTCTTTTGATGAACACTGAATAGGTGAGCTCACCCCCTTTTTTATTCAGCACTACATCTTTGTTGCACACCAGGAGTTAATCTATACTCTGACAGCACCCCAGTATTTTCCCTCTCATGAAACTTCCCTCATGGAAGGTAATCTGCCTTAAAACATTTGGACTTCAGCAAAGCAGAGAAGTCACCAAAACTGTCCCTTTTTGCTTCTCTAAGCATCTGGCCCTTTCCTGGTGATGCCAGTAACGGTAGTGAGGGCCTGGGTACCACTTCGTCCTTTGGTCTGTGTGACACAAAAGGCTCTTGGTGATGAGGTCCCACCACCGCACAAACCTGAGGCGTGCCAGGGGTGAGCTGAGAGAGCTGTTCTTTCCCTTCAAATAAAGGAGGTCAGGACAGAATGAGCGTGTCTCGGGTGAATTGCATGCTAAAGGAGATCCACATTCTGCCAGTTGCGTGATTAGATGCTGGGACATGTTTTTTTAATGAAGATGGAAAACAGGCATTTTGACAGGACTGGGTTTTGCTCAGGGCTGTGTATGTGCTGCTCTTGCTGAAGCTTCTTGGCCAAATTTGTCCCTGGTTTGAGAAGACACGACTCTGCTGAGGCGTGATGGAGCTGAGTTTGATCCTGAGGTGGAGCTGAAGAGGAATATTCCATTCTGTCTCCTGTCAGGGCAGCGTGAGGAGCCCCATGGGAACCTGGTTATGAAATCCTACTGCTGCCCTGTGCTTGTTTGGCTGGCAAATGTGAGGATATAAGGAACAATGTTTTGGTTCTCCAACTGATCTTTAATTCCAGCTCTTTTTTTAAGCTTGCCTTGTTGAACACACTCCCTGTGAATAAAGTGCTACACTGGGCTTTACCTGTTCTGAGCATCAGAAAATCTCAAAGAATGTCTGACTTTCATAGGCATAGAGTTTTACTGAAATATAAAAAAATAAATAAATAGAGAAAGAATATTGAAAGAAGTCATCTGTAATAGCTTTAATTCCTACAGTACAAGAGGAGGAAAACTTTCTTTACAAAGTCCTTGGATGTGGATCTTGACAGAAGGGATCATGTCAGTGCAAGGGGATGTTTTCTTGCCTTTGGTGATGGTGCTAGCAGGCCTTTGGAAAGCACTGGTGCTCCAAGTACTGCAGCATTATCATCATATAGTTATGGCCTGAATTTCTTTCCCCTTTCTCAAAGGTACTTTTGTTTGAAATACCTACACTGGTGCTGAATTGTCTCTCTGGAAGAGACTTCTCAAGTCAAGGCTAAGATTATGTCGAAAGGGGCACTGTAGCCTGATGTAGGTGAGCTTGAACTGCAGGATGGTAAATATCTCACCCATATTAGCCCTTAGCCCATACTAGATGGCAAGTTAGATTAGATGATGTGATGATCAAAACTAAACCAGCTACCACTGTACTAGTAAGATGTAACAGGCTTCTAAGTTAATACCAAATTGCCAACAACGTCTTCCTCAGAAGACCTTGAGAAATACTGGAAAGAGGGTGTAGTTCAGCAAAATAGGTTTCACATACTGAAGTCCCACTGAAGTCGTAGCATTCATTCTTGTCTTTTGGCCCAGACATGTTTAGCTACCTTGGTGAGCTATAAGCCTATCATCATCATGCAATTTGCACGCTGTTTCAAGGAAGAAAAAATGGCCAAGTCCCTCGTGACCTCAGGGTGGGAACTGGGATGGTTTGGGAATGTGACTGAGCTCTTTCCTATGCAACGGCTACTCTATGATGGTGCCAGCAGTGGCTCTTGCCAGCTCTTTGTGGCAGTCATGGTACTCTATAGGTAGTCCCATCTAACTTTCATTTAACTGGCCTGAGTTAAAGGATCCTGCAATAACAGTACCAAAGAATGACATGCTTCATTTATCCATTAAACTCAGATGGATGTTGCCAGCTTCGCCTTGCCCAGCATGGGTTTGATACCCTGTAGAGCTTTATGGGAAGCACGTATTTCGTATGATAACTCATATGAGCTCATATCAAGTTGATTTGAGTTGTCTCCTGAGAGGTTCAAAAGGCCACTGGGCAGTGGCTAATGGTGAGCTTCCAGCTGTGGTAATTAAAGCTAACTGAAGTCACTGATCTCTTGCAACAAAACTGACTCTACCACTTAATCCCTCCATCACTGAGCAGCCAATCATGAAAAAGAAGGAAAGAAAGGAAGAAAGAAAGGAGGGAAGTAAGTAAGGAAGTAAGGAAGGGAGGAAGGAAGTAAGGAAGGAAGGGAGAAAGGGAGAAAGAAAGAGAGAAAGAAAGAGAGAAAGAAAGAGAGAAAGAAAGAAAGAAGAAAGAAAAAAGAGGAAGAGAGAAAGCAAGAAAGCAAGCAAGCAAGCTGCATGCAATGTACAGGGAAATAATTCTGAGAAACACAGCAATTTAGATATTAAAATCATCTTTCTCCAGGAGAGAAAAACCTATCCCTTAAAGGAGTTGTAAAGCCCTTTAAATCAGGCTCAGGTGCCTTTTGGGAAGACGATTGCCAGTTCAGGATCTGTTCAGTGTGGAGAAGTACAAATGTAGCCATTTTAATCACGATAAATAACTTCTCTTTTATCAGATCATCTCTGCTGGAAACAGTTTTGCTCCGTGCAGTGATGGTAATTTGCACACTTATCATTCGGTACCTTCCCAAGACAAGCAGCTGGCCATGGGATGTAATTTAACAATTTATCAACCACTGGTTCCCTCAGCCCTTTGCAGCCAAAAGGGCGTTTCACACTATTTAAGAGACTTCACCATCCATTGCCATCAATTTAAGATTTCACCAGCCCCTAGTCATTAAAATTTTCCACTCAGCACTTCACTCTGTAACCCGGGATGTGGCTGCTGGCCCCTGGATTATCTGCTCTGTGCAGGTGATGGGATAATTATCAGAAGGATGCAAATCACTAACAGACTATCAAAGGGAGCAATCAGGATTAGCTGTATGTGTCATGTACAGAGGTTGGAAAGGCATGGTGGGGAGAACACCAAAGGGGTATCTGTGCTTATCCCCTTCCTTGTGTTTCAGTTGGAGGGCTCTCTGGGGTTGTGTCTGTTAAGTGCTCAGGGGGATGGGGTCTGGCATCTGCCTCTGCCACCTTCAACAGAGACTTGTTGCATGCTGTCTCTGTTGGATCTGCAGCAGAGAGGCAAGGAAGGTTGGCATGTTCCCACTGTTCACTGCCTGCAAACCCGTGTGGCAGGTCCAGGTCTAAAAGATCCCTGGCTTCAAGGTCAGAGCATGTCTTCATGACTGCTGCAAAAGTGCGTGTTGTGCTATGTTATTAAAGCCAGGCATGTAGTTGGGTTCAGGAGGAACAGGCAGTTGTTTTGGTCCTATCATATGAGGTGCTTTCCTTCACCTTGTGCATCTCCCCAAATCCTTCTGGGGCCTGTAGCAGACCAAGAACTGGCTCAGTGGCTCTTTTACTGCTTTCTCTGATTGTCCTCTGCCAGAGGCATCTGGAGACCTTGTCTGCTATTTAGCAAGGTGAGGGGAAAAGACCTCATGGAGTGGCAGACTCTTCCCAGATAGAGAAATCCACCCTGCTGAGTAACACGGGATGCTGTCTCATGGCAAAGGCAGGTAGCTGTTGGTGGAAGAGGACAGAAGTCTTGGGGGTGACAGTAGGAGTGAGGTCTGCTGATGGATGTTAAGATCTGCTAGTGCTGTGCAGGAGCTGCAGAGACAGTTCAGAAAGAGCCTGCAGGGGATTTACTGACACAGTGGGGAGATACAGCAGCGGAGAGGGGGCTGTTCTGCCACTCTGCAGCTGCTGCTTGGGCAACAAAACCTGGCTCTTTCCTTTACCCCTTGTTCAAAGATGTAAAACAGGGTGACCGTGGAAACCCTCATAAAAAGAGGAGGTTTTAATAGGATATTTTTATTTCTTTGAGGTATTCCTCATGATTTGCAGCCTCTGCAAATTAGGTCTCTGGGGGTGCGATGCTAATGGCTAGACACACTGCTGCATGGCTCGGTACAGCTGGCAGAGCATGTAGGTGGGAACTCCTACTGTGGAAAGCACTGTTTGGTCTCCCCCTTGCACTGCAGATCACAGCCTGGTTGTGTGCTCACTCTTCCTGGCTGAAGGGTGGGGAATTGGCTGGTGCTGCAGAGGTTTGCTAAGAGAGCACTGAGCGCAGGAGCATGCCTCTCTATTCAGGGATGGAGCATTCACCACTTCTCTGGGCAACCTGTGCCAGGGCCTCACCACCCTCACAGGGAAGAACTCCTTTCTTATATCTAACCTGAACTTCCCCTGTTTCAGTTTGAACCCACCACTTCTTGTCCTGTTGCTACAGTCCCTGATGAAGAGTCTCTCTCCAGCAGCCTTGGAGCCCCCTTCAGACACTGGAAGCTGCTCTGAGGTCTCCACGCAGCTTCTCTTCTCCAGGCTGAACAGCCCCAATGTTGTCAGCCTGTTTTCATAAAGGAGGTGCTCCAGCCCCTGATCATCCTCATGGCCTCCTCTGGACTTGCTCTAAAAGCTCCATGTCCTTCTTATGTTGAGGACACCAGAACTGAACACAGTGCTGCAAGTGAGGCCTCAGGAGAGCAGAACAGAGGGGCAGGATCACCTCTCTCAACCTGCTGCTCACATTGATCTCAGCTGTATCTCTTTTGAAAGTACATCTGTGTTCTCCAGCAAGGTACAGGGATCTGGGGATGTGGCTGGAAAGCCTGGGGAAGGATCTTCCTGAGCACGGCTTCCCCCCTCTGGGCTGCAACCTTGGAGACTCTCCCCATGCTTTTTCTCCACTGGTGCGAGTGAGGATGTAATAGAATCATAGAATCATACTATTGCACAAGCTCTCGGTCCTGGGCTGTGTTTTGGATTTGTGGAAGAGATTCCTGCTGACAACACCGCATTAGCTCCGCTGTACCAGCACACTGCCTTTCCTGGTGGCAGCTATGGGAGGGAAGGCTACAACCAGAGGGCACGTAGATACATCTTCCTTCAATAAAGACTAGCAGTTGGTGGCAATCAGTGAATTAGGGAACTTCACAAGCCAGAAGCTGCAGCCAGATCCCCACGTTTAATAGCTGCCAGTAGGCCCAGTCTCCACAAATTTGTCTAATCCCTTTTTTAACCCATTTGTAATTCTGGTCTTTGCAACATCCTGTGGTGCTGCTTGAGCCTTTATTTGTTTTAAACCTGATGTCTGGGCAGATCATTGGATGGCCATTTCCCTTCCTGCCAAAGCCAGTTGGCTTCACCTCTTTCCTTCAAAGAGGGCTCTGATGCAGCACCAGGAATCATTATGGCCTGAAAACATGCTTTTGAATCCCACAGTATTATTTCAAAGCTCTGAACTGTGTGTGGTCTTTTAAATACAAAATGTAGGCTTAAAAAATTGAAGGGTATTTTTCCCCCCCTTCAGTGGTCTGGGAAGGAGCAGATTGTCCTGGGACTGTTTGCAGAAGCCAGAGTTCAGCAGCTTCTGCTCCTTTGGCTTCTCCCCACCTCCAGGACTGATGATACCCTGGAAGGCAGGAGCAGGATGGGGTTTGGAGGGGCTGGGGCAAGTGGAGCAAGGTTTTGACATTGCTGGCAGTGATGTTTTCACATCCAAAAGATCTCTTCTCCCATCTCTTAAATCTATTGTGGTCATTTATTATTTCCTTTGACCAGAGGCCAACAAGCAGTAAGCAATGCGTATGGATTTTGCAGAACAAAACTCAAGAGTGGTTTCTAGTATAGGGCGCATGCAGTCTTAGAGCATTGTTGCAGTATCTATATTTACCCTGCATGATAGAAGGAGGGGAATCAACACTGCAATCAGCTATTTAGAAACAATCTATTTCTAAAGAAAAAAAGAAAAGAAAAAAAAAAAAAGTAAAACTCCCACCCTTGAAAAAAGGAAGTGAAGAGGAATCTGAGCAAGTTTAAATTTCGTGAGCATTTCTGAGACCTGAAACAGAGTGTTACAGGGATCTCAGGATGGGACAAACTGGGGTTCACTAGCCAGAGATTTCAGTAAAAGACTGAAATTCACTGAACTCTGTGCTTCTGGGTATGTTGAAAGATTAAGAGCCTGATCCTACACCACTTGGAGATAGTGGGACTTTTGACTTGGTCAGACAAGGGTCAGCCCTAAATAAAGGGCTTAGGTCCCCAACAAAGCAGATGTGCTGTCCTATAGGGTATGGGTGAAACACCTCTGTCTAATCAAGCAGATCCTAATTTCTGCAGGGAATACCCCTTTGCTTGCTTCAGAAGAGCAGTTTCCCAGCAACTGCTGCTGCCCAGGAGAATATCCATCCGCAGCAGGTGTGGAATCTGTATCTTCCACAACCATCCCATTACAGCGAATCCATGTTTTATTTCTACCTAACTCACTCACCTGCTGCATGCCCTTTTAAGCCAGTGAAGGGTGCTATGAAATTTGCCCTGGCATGGATAGAGCACCGCATAGCGAGCAGCTCAGGGAAGCTGGCCAGGGAACGCTGTAGCTGTCTGCCTTTTCCAAAAGGGAGCAAATTCCTTTTCTTGGATATGCCATGCTGGACCCTGATGTTAGCAGGCTATTAATAGCAGCAGGTCACTCTAGAGGAATGCATGAGGAGGTTTGCACGTGGAGGGATGCTGCGGTTAGTTAGCCAGAGGCTGGCTTCATCTGGGTCTCTCTTTCTGATCTCATGAGCTTTGTCCTCATAAATATGTGTGCTTGGAACAAGCTGTACCAGTGGTTTCAGTCACTTTGGGACTTCAACCTCAAGTTGTGCAGAAGTGCAGCCATGAACCATGCAAAGCTGCCTTTAATGATGTGTTAAACCAGAAACAGAAAGAAATGTTGCCATCCCAAAATCTAGCCTGGTGCGTGAGTTTGTCCTGAAGACAGCTATAGGTACACTTGTCTCTGTATCATATATACCTAATGTATAGTTAATTTAGTTGTTGAGCTATTTGTTATGCGAAGGATAAACCAAAGGGCTTCCCACTCAGCACCAGTTTTGTATAGTGGTGACATGGATGTGAACTGAATTTATAGAATCAGATCTTTGTTGTGTTTATCCCTTCTTTGGTTAATCTAGATTAACATTTGAGGTGACAGGCCATAGAATCCATGGAGGGTGAATTATGCATCACCATAGTCTCACCAAAATGGTCTCCCATGTATAATGGTAGAGTAGCATATGCATTAAAAGTGAATATGGCTCTCTGATAGTTAGAAAGCAAAGCCCTCCCTCACCCCCTTTTTAAGAGCAGTGCCTCTGAAAATTACATTAGTTTTACTGTGGTCCTTAAGGCTAAAAGGAGGGGCACATGTGACTCTTTGGTTCTTCAATTAAAATGAATTTTATTGCAAAATGTTTGTTCTTTTGTTGTCTTGCCAGCTGGGTGGCTTCAGGATCTTGAATAATACATGTGCAGCATTGTACAGTAATTGTTCCCCATCCTCAAAAATGCACAGATTATGAATTCATAGGTTGGTTGTGCAGCTGATGGTGGCTTTGAGCTTCTCCATAGTCAGAAAAGGACTGAACCCGGTGCAGGCTGCCTCTATACAGCTTCAATGAACCCAGATTTTATATTTATCCTTAGCCTGAGCTGGCAAAACAATACATCAACCTCAAGGCTACCACAAAGGATGCATCAGGCTGGCAGGGTATGAAGCCCAGATTCATCCTAGCTACCCTTAAATAAGGGGGAAACTAACGGAGGCGCCTGATTTCAAGAGCATCGCCTAAGCTCCAGCCACTGCAAGTGAGAGCAAGCGATGAAAATGGGATGAACCACCCTGCAGGACCAGTTTAGCTATGTTGGGAGAAGAAATATAGGGATCTTAGGGTGCAAAGTACTGGTAATGCATTGAGTTGACAGGCACCCAGGTCTGCGTGTCCGAAAGTGTTCAGGTCCTGCCAGAGAGGACTACAGAGCTAGTGAAGTGTCAGAGTAGCTGCTCTTGTATTGCTAGGACTGCTTAGACCTGGGAAGTGGGAAAGAAAGAGGGAAAACAGTGAGGTGAAGGCAGAGGAGCAATTTGGGATAATGACAGTGAGTAAAGGAAGGAGAAAACACAGGAAAATCTAGAACAAAGAAGCTGAAAAGGTCACAACACTGCTCTCAGAGCACTACATAATGGTGTGCCTATCTGCAGACCTGCTCTGAACAGTGTGTTTGCTTCTCTCTCAGCAGAATGCATTGGTGCTTCAGCTCCTCACCACTGAGCGGCCCTAATGAATGCTCTTCTGTAGCCTCCTAAACACCTCCCATGGCTTGTGCAGGCTACGCTAGCATATTTGTAAAGGTTTGCTTAGCAATTACTAGATCTGCCCTCACTTCAAAATGCACCAGTGGCATGTAGCCTCAGGACCCCCTGTATCCTAAACAAATTCCTGGTGGCAAGCCAGATTTAACTGTACATAAAAGCAATGTTGCTTTCTGGTTTTTAGAGCACTGCCTTTACATTCAGCTGGAGGAGTTGTAGCCATCTACAGCACGTTGCCCTGATGTGAACCCAAAGGAACAAACGTGTTTTCTTCACAGGTGCATTTGTCCCCGTGCATCACATCACATTGTGGGTGCAGGCGTCAGCTTCAGCGCTGAGAATTTACAATTTAAAATCAAATTTACATTTGATTACTCTGCTTTTAAAAGAATGTCACTCTCAGAGAGAATTTCAGTGCCTCGGGGCACAAGGAAAAGGGTTATTTTGGTTGTTTTGAATGGAGCCTTGGCTCTTTGTGTGTCAAGGTATGCCGCTTCAGTTTCCCATTTGTGGGCTCTTTGCCCCCATGCTGGTGTCTTCCAGCAGACCAGACCTCCCTGGTAGTGGGGTATATAGTGGAACGGATTATCACAGATTCACAGAATCAGCAAGTTTGGAAAAGACCTTCAAGGTCATCAAGTCCAACCATTCCCCAGCACTGCCAAGGCTACCACTAACCCATGGCACTGAGGGCCTCGTCTACATAGTTTGTGGACACTTCCAAGCACGGTGATTCCACCACTTCTTAGTGTCATCTTTCAGAGGGTTTGGAACTTGACTGAGTATTTCTCTCTCTAAAACATTAGTTATGCCCACAGTGAGGTGCTGAGGACCTGGCAGGTATTCATGGTGAAAAAAATGGACATGGAACTCTCAATCCTGTATCTTATTTTGACCATGTGAACACTAGTGCTCCACGAGGGATGCCTTTAGGATGGATATTGCAACTGAAGGAGTAAGTTTGCATAGAGAGACCAATCTCTGCTACCTCTGAGCACAAGGGATGAGCAAGGCATGAGAGGGAACAGCACTGGAGGACCCACATCCCGCCTGCTCTTGGCTGCTTGACAGCCCTCAGGGGTTACAAACCACCTCTGGAGTGTGGTTTGGAGGTGCCTCAGGTCACATACTGAGTGAGGGGCTAGGAGAATCTCCTCTGCAGTTCCCTCACTTCTCTGGTGCTCGGGTCTGAATCCCGGAGTTCTGTGGCTTTGAAGAAACCGTCACCCATGTGTGACTACGTAAATCCACAAGGTTCCTGAATTTAGGAAAGCTGCTGGTGAGTATCTGTGATGGGAGGTGGTTGCTTCAGAATGAGGATTTGCTTATGCAGAGCCACTGAGGAAAACTTAATCTGAATTAACTAAATGTGTGAATTGAAAGTGGATTAACGGTGCCACATAAATGGATGGATTCCTTAAATTCTTCTCTTCAGAATTAAAATGGTCCTAATTTGTTTCAGCATAATTATGAAAGAGGATGTTACACAGGCCTTTAATGAGATATAATTTACTGACCATAAAAGTTAGTCTGGGTTAGTTTTTTTGTGTCTCCCAGCAGGAGTGAGATTAGGATACAGTCCTGATTTTTTTTTTTTTTTTTGGTAGGAAACTCGTATTGTCTTTACTGGGGATTTTAGTAACTGATTCTGATAATGTAGGAAGCTGGTTTTATTATGATTATACTATTTTTAATCTTAGGATATAAAAGCAATTAATTAATCCTCCCCATGTCCCTGTGAGGCTGGTAAAGGCGTTGTAAGAATCGCTTCATTCCTTGCTGTGCTATGTCTGCTTTTAGGGTGGAATACAGCAAAGCAGTGCTACAAGATATGGAAGGGAAGATGAATATCAGATCTTATTGAATGCATGGGAGCAATTAAGCAAGGAAAAAAATGTTACTACCCAGCTTAGAATTTGGTCAAACCACCATGATGCACTCACCAGAAAGTGTCAGGGGAGCTCCAGAGATCAGGGCATCTGCTTTATGTCTAACCAGATCCATAGCACAGTGCATAACGTGTACCACACACAGTGCACTGTGCTGGGATGTGGCTTAATAGCAAGGTGTAAATATCAAGGATTGAGAATAATTTATCTGATTTCTTTTTATTTGGCAACGGGATTTATCCAGTTAAATTACATTTTTTCCCAAAAAAATAAATGAAAAGAAACATTAAAAAGAAAACCCCTCTGAGATGATGACTGCTCTCTGAAGGCTGACTGCCCAGTTCCAGAGCCTGCTCCATCGGTGCTGCAGTGCCAAGCAGTATTCCTCACCATCCCTTCTCCTTACAGGCAGCCTCTTTCTATTCCTCAGCGGATAGTGTATTTTCTACTTGATGCTAAGTCTCGTGTTTGCCTTACTTCTTTAAATGAGAGCAAGCACGGTGCTTTTGTTCTGCTCCTTTTGCAGTGCCTTTTTGCTGATCTTCTCTGCATGTATCTGAAAGGTCAGGAAAACAAATCAATACAGAAAAGGACCTCCTGCCCCTTTTAACCTAGCGTGTAGGAGGGAGGGAAAGGAAATCGCCAATTACATGAAAGAGAACTTTAAATATGCTTGAAAAAAGCACAGTAGGAGTGAGGGTTTGGAAGGAGAGGTGTCGACAAGACCAGTCTCTGCAGTTCACAGAGTGCCTTGAGGAACCTGTGGTCTTCTCCTCTACAACAGCATGTATGAGCAGATCCATAGGGCTGAAAAACATCCCATGAAAGGCGCTGTAACAGGGAATGGCCCTCTCATTTCGGCATCACTGACTCTGAAGGTGTCTGCAAGGGAGATCTTGGTACACTGGGAGCTTCATGGAGACTCACCGTGTGATTTGATGGCTAGCAAATGCTGACCACTGTCTTCTACCAGCTTCAGTGGGTTTGCTTCAGTACTTTCTGGCTACCACTACGTTATTTCCACTCCTCCAGGTGACCAGCTTCTGCAGATAACCACTAGAGCATCAGGAAGTGGGAGAGATGCTGCATATCTGCATGGCAACTGGACTCCTGATGCACCATCACTGGAGCAGTGAGGCCTGTAATTGAGTGTTGGTCTACACTCAAGTCTGAATACTACAGCCAAGTGTACTAATGACAGCCTCTGTTCCCAACATGTAGCCTCAAGCATTCAGCTGAGAGTCCTCCATTAGGAGAACATTCCTGGGAGCTTCCTTGGCAGTTGATGGAGAGGAGATAGCTCTCCCTTTCCTTTCCAGTGATGAAAACTTCTAGATTGCTCACATAGGGTCATATAGGGTCTTCATGCAAGTGTGTTACATTAGATGCTAAAAATTCAGACCTTACTCTCTTAAATTATTTTAGTCTTTAAACATCTGCCTTTGAATTTAGCTGTGATTGATCCATCATCAGGTGCAAGCCTCTTGAACACTGGGCAAGGTGAACCTGCAGAATTGTGGTTCTGATACCTCTGGTGTTTTAATTTAAGGCTTTAGCTTAAGCCACCAACAGAATATTCTGTGTGCATGTGTGTGTGCATAACACATTGTATTTTTTCTGCCCTCAAACTCACACATACAATTAGAGCAAGCTGCCAATGCCCGTAAGTTTGGGTTCAAGAAACAGATGTTCCTATATCTTGCAGTGACCTCGGATCTCTAAAAGAGATGAACCACAAAGATGAATCCTAATAAGTAAAGCCCTAATAAGTAAACCTCAGCCACCTTTTTTGTGAAATCCTTGAAATGGTGAGACCCATGAGGCACCACCATGCCTTTGGGGTAGATGGCTCCTTCATGGAAGAGAAATTCCAAAGCTCTGGCTATCTTACTGGAGAGTATGGAAAAGGCCTTTCATGAGTGAATGGTCTTTTAAATTCCTAAAACCACCAAAGGTTTCTGAAACACACCTAGCCATTGCTGGGACACTTGTTCATACATAGCCATGTGTTTGCTTACACAGGGGAGGTAAACTAAGAGTTCTTTTTGGAGCCTTCTTTCCCTATCAGACTGTTGGGGTACAGATATGACAGGACCTAGATTTGAGTCATCCATGGTTTGAAGTTTAATTTTGCAAAATACATATCTTCCACTTGAACTTTCCAAAGAGCATCTTCCAATGTTACCTCATGTCAGATTTCCCCCTGTGCTGGCAGGGGTGAGAGCAGCCAAGATGCATAAAGGCGATCTCTATAACTATGCAACTACCATCATGCTGGGTGATCTAGTGCTTCAGTTCTGCATCAAGCAGCGCATGGGGACAAAGGGTGCAGCTCCATCAGCTCTTCTGCTAAATTTTCACTTGTGGCTAAGCTGAAGTCCTTGGAAAACACTAAAATCCCAACAGGTAATGCAGGACAGCACTTAGCTTCTCTAGTATGTGAGCAATGTTGGGTACTCACTCTGCATTAGTAGTAGTGGTAATAACAATAACAATAATAATACTGCACTGCAAACCCAGTTGGTGTCCTTCATTCTGGGTTAGAACTACAATAAGCAACATCTAGTTTTGTGGGTTTCTGAGAGTTCTTTGTAAGTCTTCCTGAGGCAGTAGCTCGAATCCCTGAGAGGAGAAATTGCCTTTCCTTGTTCTGCTGCAATTTCTCTGAACAATCCAAGACCTCCCCAGAAATAGCCCTTGGCGCATCTTCTGAATAGTGGAGAGTTGATAAAAGGTAGTGAGAGGTGGAGGAGCCTCTGCAGAAGACAAATGATTCAGTCCCAACACTGTGAGTTGCTGTGAGTTGTAGGAGTTTATCCCTCTGGAAGGGCCAGAGCCTGACAGCAGAGAGGCTGCGTCACTCCAAATTACACCACGCCTGCCTCTGGAAAACTCCTGACACTGGAAAAATGACGCAGCTCTGGATGATGTCATGTTCTGTCTGAGAGCTTTGTAATTCAATAAATTGGGCAAGATGTTGGAAGAATACATTTTAAGAGAAATGGGATCACCTCACCCTAATCTTGAAACTTGGGCTGAGAAGTAGAAAGTACAGCAATCAATTCCTACACACTGCAGAATACCCTAACCTCTTTCCTGTAGTACATAGAAAAGAAACAAATAAAGGCAGCTCCCAAGGACAGTACTTTTTGCCTAAACTTTACCTGTCACTTGAAAAAAAGAGGTATGGTGAATTGATAAATGCAAAGCAAAATTCTTTGGACAGGAGGAAAGAACTGGAGTTAATGACACTATTTTCCAGCCCCTAGATGTACTCAGGCTGGCGTTCCTGGAACACTTGGGTTATGGAATTTCAGCAACCAAGTAATGTCATCGCGCAGACGTGGCCTGTCAGGCCTCTTATCACACACAAGCTATGTGTGTTGGCAATATAAACATGCTTATCACGTGTCTCACAATAGATGCTGGCGCAGGGGTGCTGGGTTTTCTCAACAGTAAAGCAATATTAATCCCACAGAGGACCTCGCATGAACCTTATGCATCAGTCAAAGCTGGTTTTGTGTGGAGTAGCTGCTACTTGTTTTGTTTGACTTGTTTGGGTTTTGGTTTTTAATTTTAATTCATGTTCTTGTTCATGAGTTGCAGAAGTTGCCTAGAAACCACCTCGTGTCAGCTCACTCAGCCAGGACACATGCTCCCATGTGCAGGCAGAGAGATAAGCTTAACTTTCGAGTATTTAAATGAAATGCAATTACCAACCCCCTTCCCCCTCCCATGGATGTGATAGATGAGAACCAAAAAACATCAAAACAAACATCACTGAGTCAGAAGAGTCTGGCACGGGTATTGCATGGGGGTGTGCGGATGGAGAAGGAGCTCTCAAGATGGTGGCAGAGTCAGAGCTGCATTTGCCCCCATTACAAGGTCCAGCAGGCTTCTGGTAGACCCTTCTCTGCTTCTGGTAATACAAAGCAGCCACAGACTTGGTCTGACTGAGCTTTGCACTTTTGCCTCTCTGCTTGTGAAAATAAGTTATTTCCTTCACCATGCATCCTGTCTAAAATCTCCTCTCAGCTCTCCCTATCTCTTGTGGTGATTGTGATGAGAAGTGGTTAGAGAAGAGCAGACTGAGAGGGGACCTCATCAATGCAGATCAGTATCTCAAAGGCAGGTGCCAGGAGGATGGTGCCAGACTCTTTCCACTGGTGCCCAGCGACAGGACAAGGAGCAATGGCCATAAACTAACACACGACAAGTTTCACCTCAACATGATGAAGAACTTCTTTACACTGAGGGTGTCAGAGCACTGAACAGGCTGCCCGGGGGGGTTGTGGACTCTCCCTCTCTGGAGACATTCAAACCCACCTGGACACGTTCCTGTGTGACCTGCTCTGGGTGGCTCTGCCTTGGCAGGGGGTTGGACTGGATGGTCTACATGGGGCCCTCACAACCATAATGGTGCTTCTTGTGGTCTTCCAGGATAAAATCACCTTACATGTGATAAATCCGGAGAAGCTTGTAGCACTAAACACAGACCCGATGGTGGAAACATCCTGTGCAAGTAGAGCTTGGAAAAGGGTTTGTCAAGGCACTGGCTGAAGAATTTGGGTTTTGAATCAAAACCCCAAAGGTTTATGAGACTCGCTGGGAAAATACAAAAATGATTTTTGGCTTGACCTGTAACACTTTATTTGGAAAATATTTATTTTTAGGGTGCCTGGCTCTTTTGCTTGTAACTTGGGATGATTTTGAAATGAGAAACACCATCTCAGAATGAAGTGTTGAAAGGAATTAAATAGTCCTTAAGTTGAAAATGAATGTTTCAACACTGAAAAAAGAGAAAATTGCTCCCTTTGTGGGACTTGAAACAATTAAATTCAGATTGAATTTCCCAATGCTTCTGCTCTCCCCAGATCTGCACTTTCTGGCAAGGTTTGCTATACCTTGGCCATTTTTTCATGTGTATGCAGAGAATAAGTAAAGGTTTTAAGGACAAATGTGAAGACCTGCGCAGTAGGAGGACCTGGGGGAGGCAGGGGAGACCCCCTCACTCACCATTCAGGCAGCGGAGGCAGGAGCATCCAAGCTGACATCTGGACAGCGTGGTCCAATGCTGTTCAAAGTACCAACCTGGTAAATGGCTACTGACCAACTGACCTTCATGTTCTAAGCCAGCCTCTCTGCTTGCCAGGCAGGACTCTAAATCCATTAGCACCAGAATGGTAGGTAAAGCTTCATTTAGAGATGCTGGTTGAGATGGTGTGGCTGAGGATTTCTGAAAGCCTTGGGAGTGGTCTGGAGTGGAAAGGGCAAGTGCCTGGGCATGGCATAGATTGTCTACAGGAGCTCTGATCCTATTTTCCTGAGCACTTCAGCAGGTGCTGGGGTGAGAAGGAAGGAGAACTAAGACAGCTTTAACCATTAGGACTCAGTGTTTATCTGTGACTCTCAGAAACCATGGGTACATTGTGATCACTGCCAAGTAATAATGTTTACTCAGTTCTCCATGTGCACTCAAAATGCAAAGGGCTGGCTCCCACCAACTTCATGGGCAGCTTTTCATGAGGATGGCAGAGAAGGTTTCTCTCAATGGATGCCGTAGGGAACATGCTGTATTGTATATCAGACTCTGGGTGAGTCTGAAGAAATGGAAGGGATCCTTTGTTTATACCTTCCTATCCCCCAAAAGTGATAAGAGCTATATAAGTACATGGCTGACTAATGAGGCCTGAGTCTATATTTGCAACTGATTGTTCCCACCTTTCACAGGGTGACACATGAGCTCTGAGAGACACATGGGATTTACTGGCATGGTAGGGGTCAGGAAGCAGGACAGTGCTGTTTGAAAGAGGAATGCTAAATCTGCTTACAGATTTGAGTGCACTCATTGGTCTTGGCAATGCAAGCCATCCTGTGAGTCTTCAACACTGACCTAAGGAAATATTTCTAATAAAGAAAACTAATTTCTTGGAAATTAGAGCACATCACAGGCTTCTATCTGAAATCACGCAGAATATCTTTATTGTGATGATCTAACAGACTGAAGACGACTTCTAATTGCAGGAGCAATGGTACCGCTATAATAATATGTTCAGTGAATAAATGTTCAGTTCCCCAGACCTCAAGGAACTCAAAGTCTTTTAAGATGGAGTGTTTATTTCAATAATTCAAGGATAAGAAGCACACTGAGGGACATTTAAAAGAAATCTTTGTGTGTTACTGCAAGAAAGATACAGGTTAAATCTGCCAAAACCCCCTAAATTTGCCCTGCAACAGAAATGTAAATCTGTAAGCAAAAAAAAATCTTGATCTGAAGTAGCAGTAGCAGTAAAAGCTCAAGTGCCTTCTTGTATGGTGGTGTGGCACCAGTGTAAGTGTATGGTAATCTCTCTGCAAGTTACAGCCAGCAGAACTGGGGGGATCTTGCTAGTCTAGGGGTTAGGCAACATTTGGAAGGGATGTAATGTGGTTTTGAGCACAAACAGCAATGCTTTAGGGATCTCGTTAGCCTCAAGTTAATGCAATGAGTTGCAAATCTTTATTTCGCCTGCACGGCTGGTTATTTCTGGCAGTCTGGAAGGCTTGCTTCAGACAGTGAATTTGACAGCAAAGCAGGGCAATGTCAAGGAGGGTACAACAAGCTTAAAACCGTTTTGAGTTACCTGAAAGTTCCTGTTGTATTGGTGGCAGTCCCAAGTACACTCTAACTCAAGCTAGATAAAAGCAAGGTGTTGAGTTTAGTTGTCTTAAGTAACTCTCTCATTAGTGCAGATCTATCAGGTGGGCTGCTTTGGAAAGAGCTGTCCTAAGGTAAGTCAGAAGGGATGAACTGCCTCCTGGAAATGTCATGTTCTCCCTCTGTTTCTCCTAGAGCAAACTTAGGCAGCTAATTAAGACTAAGTGCATGTAGAGCTAATAAGCCACAAGACAAAGTGCCCATTGGTTGCCACCAGTGCTCTGCCCATAGGCCATGGCATGTTACCATACAGTGTTGCTGGTAGTTGGTGCACAAACCATCAGGCAGGTGTGAAAATAACTGATTTGCTGAATAGACCCTGACAGTGGTCTATGTAATCTTACACAGACTTACAAAAACTTGCATGAACCATTACCAGCTTGGCTTGATTACAAGCTAATGTCTTCAAATACATCCTGAGCACTGGAAGAAATGGCAAGCATGATAGAGACCCAGTCTTTCTTTTTAACACAAAGCACTTAATGGATATTGTTGTAAATCTCCTGAAAATTCACTTCATACTCAAAGTGCTGCATGTTTTTCAAAGTGTGAATGCATTAATCATGGGTAAGGAGGTTGAGTTCTGGTTTGCAGCTGAAGGAAGGAGCTTCCCTAGTACAAATAGCTGTCCTTTAAGGCTGTTTTCTCTGCCTTCTTTGGTTTCCTTCCAGTTATGCCCTATCTGTCCTTGGTTATCCAGGCTATATTAATGCCTCCTTTAGAAGTTAATCAAGTTTTCAAGGCAGAGTTGAGCCCTTGTTGAACTGGTTTTCCTGGAGAAGAACCATTAAACAGAAGAGCCACAAAACTAAGATGGGAGGCTAATTGCAGCCATCAAAATTTGTCACTTTCTGCTTATTTAGAAGTGGAGGAAAAGGCATTATATCCCAGAAACATAATAAAACAAGTGCCATTTTGGCTTTATAGTATATTTGTACACCCAAACCAGGCCTCTGCTGCTGAATCTTTGGTTGCCCGGGCTGTTTGTTACGTTGCACTGCTATGGTTTCTAAATAACTAGTCAGCTAATGAAGTTCTAAATAACATTAGTCAGCCAATGAAATTCTTTGGCCTAAACTCACATGCGCCCTGTTCTGTGTTTGCAGCTTGCCCTACAGCAGTAGTGAAGAGTTGTCATCAAAGTGGTAAACGCTCCGTTCCTGGCAGTGTTCAAGGCCAGGTTGGACAGAGCCTTGGGTGACATGGTCTAAGGTGAGTTGTCCCTGCCCATGGCAGGGCATTGGAACTGGATGATTTTAAGGTCCTTTCCAACCCAAACCATTCTATGATTCTATGATTCTCTTGCTTTGTTCACATAGAGCACTCTGGTTACTAACAAAAGATGAAGTTCAGAGAGAGACCACAGTGCAAAATTCAAGTGCTAATAAATAAATACCAAGGGCAAATGCTCAAGACATTGGGCACGATTTCCACTGAAATCAAATGCCGTTCCGGCTCAGTTCTTGCTCATGTCTGCCTGCAGGAATGCTCGTATCCAGCTTTAGTGGCCATAAATTGCGCAGTCCAATATGAATGTAATAAACATTCAGGAATGTGCTTCACAAAGCTCTGACTAAACACATCCTCCCACACCATGCTGTTTCAGCAGCTGTCTCCTACGTCTCCCAAGCCCACAAAAGCACCTGAGTAAGGTGTCTGTCTGCTTGGACTTGGCAACCTAACCATAAATCCCTAGTTGTCATTCCTGTGCTGAAAGCCATCAGGGGGTTTGCTGAAGGAAAAAGTATCCCTAGCTTCATCCTTGCCTTCTGTCTAGACATATTCTCCTTCCCTGGCATGCTGTGGAAGCAAGGAGGGATGCTGGGGTGTTCACTGATGCTGCATCTGGGAATCATGGTAAATAGAACATGTCTGAGAGATGAAACGCAGCTTACAGCCTCTAAGTGCATGAGAGCAGCACAGCACCTGCAGCCTTGGAAGCTGGGCTGACAGATAAGAGAATTTTAACATATGCTGTTTAAGGTTGTTACCAGCCTCCTCATTACTGGAGATAGTTTAGGTAGTGAATAAAGTGCAGGTGGCCATTCTCTAACACACAGTGGGTCAGATACGCGGTTGGGGTAGGCTGGGGTGGGTAGATTGTAGCTGCAGCAACTGGGAGCAGAGGAGGATATAGCAAATACACAGCCATGGACTGCAATGAGTGAGGTCTGCACTTAAATGAAACATATTCCTTAGCGATATCAAGGCTGCTGTTGTGGACTCTAAATGGGATCCTGTGATGAGCCCGATCTTTGATGGTATTGGATGAACATCACTGCTCATTCCAGCTTATTATGTGTCCTGCAGTACCTGTCATGTCTCTCTGCCATCTACAGCAAATAATGACTCTGGCAATTATGAAGGCTTTGTGTGCCTGCAGATCAGAAAGAGTATCTCACAAGGGGCAGGCTTTTGGCATCTCAGCACTGCAAATTCTTCCCTCACATAGTGATTTGGGCCTTTTTGTCTCCCCTCTCCTCTGCACCCACTAGTCTGTGAACAGCAGAAGCTTTACAGATGAGAAAAAACCTTGAAGGCAGCTTTGCCTCCTGTTTTTCCCATTTTAATACCTGATCCTCCTCCTTCTCTCTGCAACCAGGACAGGATTTGGTGTCAAACATGGAAGTTCTGCTTCGCTCAGGGTCTGATCAAAAGTCCACTAAAATCAATGGAAAAATTCCAATGGGTTTGCTGTTCGCTAGATTATTCCCAGCTCCCACCTGGCTACATCCCTTTGGCTGTATGGACATGCAGGGCATCTGTGGGAGCTCAGAGGGGAGGATTTTTGGCAAAGCCTCTCACTAAAGGGAGCCTTGTCTCCCTATGCGAAGTGTGAGGCTCTAGGGGTTTCCACTTGGTCCAAATCTGCCATTCATCCGCTTTCCCATGCTCGTGCTCACATCCTAGCACACCATCAACCAGGCATGGGGCTTAGTGTCAGGCAGTCGAGAGTATGTTTTTTCTTGCCATCCCTTTTTCCTCTCATTTTTGGTTGCTTCCTGGTGTCCTCCCACCTCCTCACCTCAAGCTGCCATCCCAGAGCAGCGGTGATCCACTGCCCCATCTCCAGTGCATCCTCCCTCTCTGCTGACATCTAAGATGGGTGTTAGGTTCTGCTCCCTGACACGGTTGTGAAATCCAAATCAGACCTTGCTTTGCTGCCCTGTCCAGATGCACCTTCCACCGTCCCTGCAGTACATTGAGCGCATCTTTGCAAAATCATCCTGAAACCACAGATGAAGGCAGAACAATGGGGGCATATGGGGAGGGTCTGCTCAGAAAGAAAGCATTGGAGGGAATGCTTGACATTTGACGCACATGGCTTTGGCATGGGAACTTTGGTTTGGGAAAAACATGGAAATAATCATGGCACTTTTGATCTTCAAAGTGCTCTTCCTTCACTAACTGATGAGTGTAATGTTAGGCTTTACAAATTGGTCATGCTCTGAAAACACATTTGGTAGCAAAGACCAAGGGTCAAGCTTTCTGCTTACTGTAATGCCTTTGAAATGTCCGTGCCAATTTTGTGGTGTGAAAATTAAGGACCAAAGTCTGTTTAAGGGTACAGCATCTTGTTTAGTCAATAGGAATTGCATGCCTGTTAATAAGAGCAGAATCAGACCCTAATTAATTTCAGGCTTGCCACATATATTCTTCCATTTTAATACACATGCTTACTGACAACATGAACCCTCACATGTGGAAAGATTTGAGCTTTGAAATATATGAATTGGATATTGATCTTGAATATGAGACTTAATATCCCAACATTTCTCATATTGGTTCCTGTGGGATCCTTTTCCAGAGGAGGCAGAATGACCCCAAGGTACCTAGCCAGTTTCTGTTGTACAGTATCATGTGCACACACCCCAACATACACACAGGTCAGCTGTAGCTTTGGGGATGCCCTGGGGTACCCAGGAATGAGCCTGGGATATTGAATCCTTGGTTCCTCCATGCAGCCAGGGATCTATCAAGAGCAAGTTGTACCAGCTTTGCTGTTCATGTCTGGATGATGTGGCCATGGCTCCACTCATTCCAGCCAGGATTATGGGAGGAAGGATCCCAGCCTGAGCACACCACGGAAGGGGTGCCCAGGCTTTCTCCGGGAGCAAGACCAGAGTCACAGCCTTGCAAGGTAAATGTGGAGCAATCGAATTTTAAAGGTATTACTCAGGATTGAATAATTCAGCTCTGCAAAGTGCAAGGTCCCTGTCTGGTACCGGCGACAGAGCTAGGTAAAAGCTAGCCTATGGCAAACAGAGCCTAGATCTGCTGCGTTAAAGAGCTGCAGGCACTGATTCTCAATTCTCTTGGGTGAGAGGCAGATCAGCATTGTGTTTGTGTTTTCAAGATTAAGTATCTCAAATCATAAATGTCAATAGAATTATGAAGTGCATTGAAAGCTTCCAAGTTATTTAAAATTAAATAACAACCCTGTAATGCAGCCAAGCCAAGTATTGCTCAGATCCGTTCAACCCTTGCAGGAGGCAAAGGAGGCTTTCAATTTCTTTGTTCAATCACTTCATTAAATTCCAATTCCTCTTAAAAGCTTGGCAGTCCTTATCCTCTCCCACTTACTTCTGATACAAGTCCCCTTTGTATGTGTTCAGGTTTGTCATGCTTTCTGTGCTTACCCACCTTTCTATATGCCAGAGTCTCACTGAGCCTCAAGGCAGTGCCCCTAAGTGAGGACAGCTAATTTACTTGTCCTGTATAGCCGCTGCATTAAGCTGAGATGTGTCTGTGTGCAACCAGGAGAAACGCTGCTCTGGGTTTTTGTGGGATTTGTGATGGAAAGCATGCTGCACAATGTTAGCCAGCAATGCCTTTGCTGGAGATGAAAGTGTTTTGGCCAGCCCTTGTCCTCAGCAAGGTGCCCTGGTTGTTGTGGCAATAAGATGAAATGAGGGGCGGGGTGGTCGCGCTGGTGGAGTTACGTGATAAAGGTGAATCTTTTGACCTCAGGATTGTCATTACTGTAGAAGAGAAAAAACAGGGATGAGCTGAGAAATGGCCCATAAAATCCCAGCACTGCTACCTAGTGACAGTTGCTGCCACCCGGTAATGTGGTTTTAGGCTGTGAGAAACACCACTGCACGGGTGCCTGGGCTCTCCAACTTCAGGATGTAGCTCTAGACAATGGCAGTGTACCTTTTTCCTGTTCTTTTCCCTCTGAGGACAGGTATGGCATTAGAGTATTCTGTGCTAAGAGGGGCTGCGTGGAGACCTCAGAGCAGCTTCCAGTGTCTGAAGGGGCTACAAGGATGCTGGAGAGGGACTCTTCATCAGGGACTGTAGCGATAGGACAAGGGGTGATGGGTTCGAACTGAAACAGGGGAAGTTCAGGTTAGATCTAAGGCAGAAGTTCTTCCCTGTGAGGGTGCTGAGGCGCTGGGACAGGGTGCCCAGAGAAGCTGTGGCTGCCCCATCCCTGGCAGTGTTCAAGGCGAGGCTGGACGGGGCTTAGAGCAACCTGGTCTAGTGTGAGGGGGTTGGAACTGGATGAGCTTTAAGGTCCCTTCCAACCCAAACCAGTCTGGGATTCTATGAAATGCACCCGACGGGCTGCAGCTCAACCTGAGCATGCACTTTTAAGCATGGGATTCCTTAGCTTTCCTCCTGTTCTCTCACAAGTACTCAGGGAAAGGCAACAGCAGAATATACTGTAGGAGAAAGCCACAAAAATGAACCATAGGTCCTGAAGGATGCCATTTTTTCTCTTTCTTAAAGAAGTTCTGGTCACAGCTGAAGTTGCCTTATGCTTTGACTTGTGCTTATAGCAGCCTGTACGGGCTAAGGTGTTCTCATTTCTGCTGGGCCATCCCACCAGCACATGATTGTGGTGCCTCGGCTTATTTTCTTTTATAATCTCTTTCTAGGCTCTCTCTGAGATTTCTTGTCTTGGGGGATCTTGCTTAAGATGGATGGATTACGCAAGTGTTCTTGGTGCAGCTCCAATTCCGACTTAATTTATCTCTAGCTGTTAGGGTTTCTGACTGGAAAAGCTACCCTACAGATTAATGAATCCTTAGCGAATGAGGCACAGGAACTGACATGCAGCAAAAGAGTTGGAATCCCCATGTGCAAGGCTCACCATTAATGCTGTTGCAGATGGAGCTTGCTCACATCATCTGCCTGAAGAGCAGGGCTGGTCCTCCTAGGAATGAAGAGCATGGGTTTGCCCATTCCCTGAAGCAAGTAAGAGGGTGTAGGCTGTGTAGCTCTTTGCCCATGGGCTTCCACACCACCATGCCCATGGGGGAGAAAGGGTCGGTTTATGCCTTGCTTTGGACACCACTGGTGAATTAAAATGGGATCTGTTAGAGGAAGTTTTCAAACCCTCAGCGTCCCTGATGAAAATCTCCTGTCTGCAGAACAGGGGAGCTTTCTAGACTGGTGCAGGGTACAGACCTCCTTTGCTATGCCAATCCTTGTTAATGCACCTCTGGGTACAATTCCTAGGCAAAGACCCTCAGGAAGGCCATGCAGCAATTGGCATGGGAGGATCCCTGCAGTTCTATAGAAATCACAACACAACCTGTGGGGCTTGCAGCTTTCTCTAAGACAAGCGTTCCTGATGGCTTTGGGTAGCAGTTTTGCAATGGCCACTGAACTCAGTTACCTGGGAAAGGCTAGATATGAGGCTCACTTGCAAACTGCTCCCAGCACCAGCGCCTGAGGCATGGATTTTGTCCAGTTCGTGTCTTGATGTGGTACCTGGTTTTCAGTAGTTCAGTGCAAGTTGCAGATCCCTCAAATTTTGTCTCAAATTGAGCCCCAAATGTCTTTCAAAAACTAAAGCTCTGTGACTTGAACACATACTGAAATTAACGTGAGGTTTCTACCAAACCTTTCACCTCTCCTCCATGCCCTCACATCCATGCTAAATGTGTTTAAAGGTTTGACGGTGCTAGACAGAAGTTAAATATGACATCAGGGGCTCAACATACTCCTAATACTCCAGAAACTCTATTCTACCATGCTGTAGGAGAACATATTTTGTTGGCTTATAATGTGTGGCCCAAAACATACATTTCACTAGCCTGAATTTGCCCAGCAGGAGCCAATAGTGTAAGTAAATCTACACAGGTCACTGCAGTATTTCTGGGAGGTGATGCTTTAGTTCTCTTAGCACGTCTAGAAAAAGACCTTGTGATTCCCATGCAGGGAGATTGTGTCTGAGCCATACTAACTTCTGAAAGAAGTGGTCCCAGGACTGTTCCAACTGGCTGATCTAGTGACATGAAAGTGTTGTCATTTACATGCTCTGGAGAGCTTCAGGATGCAAGGAAGACAGATGGTTATTCTTCTTGTGCCTGCTTAAACAATATATTTGATCTTATCACCTGCCTTGTGTGAACTGCCTTCTTTAGAAGTCAGTATTAATGATGCAGATCAAATCCAGATGCTGTCACTTATCCCACTTGCTCCAACAGCCTTTGTTAAAAATAAAGAGTCTTTGTGACCTTAAAAAGTGGAGGCAATATTATTTTTGTAAAACTGTTAGGAGAGGTTCTAAGGACTGGAAAAGTGCTTCACTGGAAGAATGTATTAGCAAATGCTTCTTGATCACAGAGACACCTGTATCCTTAGTAAGAGACATAGAAAACAGACCTGTCAACTTATATTCCTCTGTACATTGGGATCACTTAGAGTCATAGAATCATAGAATGGTTTGGATTGGAAAGGACCTTAAGATCATCCAGTTCCAACCCCCTGCCATGGGCAGGGACAACTCACACTTAGACCATGTTGCCTAAGGCTCTGTCCAGCCTGGCCTTGAACACTGCCGGGGATGGATCATTCACCACTTGTTCTCACTGTGATCTGGCCTTGCTTCATGGTCTTCAAGGATCCTTAAAAAAGCACTGCTTGACTATATGAGTGTATCTTTAGCAGATAAAGCTCAAGGTGCATTACCACCTCCCCCTCATACTCCCACAGTCTAGCTCCACGTCATTACTACTCAAATGAACAATCTCTTCACCAGACTATCTTGGCTGGAACTGAAGCAGGGATCTGAACTAAGCTGTCCACCTCCTCAGGCATGTATCTCTCTAGTGCCAGACCAAGGATCTGCCTAGTGCTGTGTCCTGCTTCCAGCAATGGCCAGATGTGAGTGCCTGGGGAAGGCTTCGAGCGTGTCAAGTATGGGTTTCCTGAATGCGCTCCCAACCTTCAAGTATCTTCAGGGATTTCCTGAACCAAATGCAGTTTCTGTGCATTAGTAACACCCAAGGTATTGCTCCTCCATGAACTTGCCTGCTCTCCCTGTTCCAGCTGTTGACCTTGATGACCTGTTCCAGCTGTTGGTCCAGATTATTCTCTTCTCCCAGTCCCCAGCTGGTTGTCATGATTTCCGCCCATGTCCTTGTCATCAGTTCCTACTGCTGTATAACTTTACCGCATCTGTGTAACTTTCTCTCAATTGTGCAATGATTAAAGGCCTGGGAAATTAAAAATAAATAAAATAAAGTAAAATAAAATAAAATAAAATAAAATAAGATAAAATAAAATAAAACAAAATAAATATTAATGGTATGTTCTTAGGGTTTTTTTATCTTTATTATTAAGCTGGAAAGTGTAAAGTTTACAGGTTTGAGTTTGGAAGTAATCAAACAAACTGAGTAAAACAGAGTAAAAAAGCAAATGTGATAACTACCCTTAGTGTAGGGAAAGTGAAGCGTGCTTGGGGGTGGTAACCTTCTCACCCCAATCAGCAGCAACTGGAACAGCTTGCTCTCAGTCTGCCTGTCTCCAGCTTGCTAAATGTTCTAATGCTTCATGAAAAGTGGAGCTGCCTGAATTTACAAATAGCTTCGGCCACCCTGAAACTGTGCTTTTTTTTGTTTTGTTGTTTTTTCCCCAGCAAATAAATGATTCACCAGCCAAAAATATCATGAGCACCTCTCACAACAGCACCAGTTGCTCCTGGGTGTCTTGGAGCTTACAGCAGACCTGTTAACTCATAGTCTTATGGCGGAGGTGGTGGTGGATATGTACATTTATACAGGCAGGGTGTGAATTGCTGATCAAGGCTGGGCTGCCTACTTCTGCCTAGCCCAGGGGCAACTCTTCCTTCTCATGCAAGAACTTGGGAGTCCACCACGCTGCAACAGAACTAATAATAGCAAATGGACACAGCTTGCAAACAATTGGGAGGCTGAAATTTGTTTGCCCAGGGAGTTTGCCAAATAGTTATGAATACAGAAGAGGTTTGTTTAAAAAAGAACCTTGCTTCAAACAAACTGTGGATGGCAAAGGCTGAAATCTCTAAAGTTGTTTGTCACAAATGGCTTGAGTTCTATGAGCCTCTGTCTAACTCTTGCACAGATGGGAGTCACTCCTTTCCAGAGTAAACAGAGCAGCTCAGCTCTCTGGTTACCAGGCTGGAGGAATGCAGTATGTTTTCTGTAAGTATTTGCTCCGACTTCAAAATATGCTTGCTTTATCTGTTCACAGCTCTCTTCTGTTCACGAGCTGCGAACGCTCAGTCAGGCATTCCTCCTCTGGATACCTACTGCAAGCAAAATTAAACCTCATTATTTGCAAATAGAATAATAGGTTTGAACGTGGGATCCTGTTTTCAGAAAGCTCTGCCAGGTCTCTGGAACAAAGGCTATGAAGTGGGCCAGACATGGGTGTGCCAGTCTCCCATAAATAAAAACATGCATGTGCATAAGTACGTCTAACAAGTACTCAGACAGAATTAACTGTCAGATCCATATCTCACCAACAAAGCTGTTGAGCAGATTAAGTTTGGCTTTTTCTTTCTTTCTCTTTTTCTTTTTAAAGTAGCAGTGCCTCAGGCAAAGGTCTGTGTGGCCTAGAGAGGAAAAGCTGAAAATGGTCTGTACAGAACTCATAGTCACAGCTTATCAGCCTCCTGTCCCTAGGCAGGGAAAGCCACCGAGGGCCTTTGCAAAGACTTCTCCTGATTACAAGATTTGTGCTTATCCAGGCAGGAAACTAACACTGCCATGGGACTTGGGTGGCCTGTTGTTGCTGGGAAGGACATTTTCAACAAGCTGTTGGCAGTCTGTCATGGTTTAACCCCAGCTGGAAGCTAAGAACCACCCAGCTGCTCATTCACATTCCCTTGCTGGGATGGGGAGAGGGTAAAAGTGAGAATATTCATGGGTTGAGATAAAGGCAGTTTAAATAGGTAAAGCAAAAGCCATGTGCACAAGCAAAGCAAAACAAGGAATTCATTCACTGTTCCCCGTGGGCAGGCAGGGGTTCAGCCATCTCCAGGACAACAGGGCTCCATCATGTGTAATGGTTATTTGGGAAGACAAACGCCACCACTCTGAACGTCTGCCCTCTTCCTTCTTCCCCCAGCTTCATAAGCTGGACATGATGCCATATAGCATGGAATATCTCTTTGGCCATCTGGGGTCAGCTTTCCCCACTGTGTCCTGTCCCAGCCTCTTGTGCATCCCCAGCCTGCTCACTGGCGGGGTGGGGTGAGGAGCAGAAAAGGCCTTGACTATGTAAGCACTGCTCAGCAACAGCAAAAACATCCTTGTGTTATCAACACTCTTCCCAGCACAAATCCAAAACATCACCCCATATGAACATCTATGAAGAAAATTAACTCTATCCCAGCCAAACCCAGCACACAGTCCTTCCGTAAAAGCAGGAAAAACATCTCTAACTTCAATTAAACCTGGGAGGCTGCAATCTGCCACAGGCTCATGTATAATGAGTGTCTCATCTTGTCAGGTAATATGTTTCTGGCCAATGCTACCTTCTCTTTAAGCATGCAGAGCAGGAGGAAAAGCTTGCTTCTTCATTGCCTGCTAAACCAGTGCATTGATTGAGAGGACATATCTGCTGGTTGGTGAAGAGTTAACTGATCCAAACCACTCACTTGGAAAGGCTTGGGAAGATGGCAGAAGAGCTGCTGCTTGCTGGCCTCCCTTGTAACAGTGCTGTCTCTTCCCAGGCCTTGCAGAAACCACAACTGATTGCTATAGGTGCCTGGGTACTAACCCCTGTGACTCAGCTGATGGGTGTAGTGCTGCTTAACGTGGGAGATGTGTTACCTCCATGCTCTGGAGTTTGTGTCTTGGCTTGCACAACCTTGCACAAGGCTTCCTACTTCCAGCAGTGCTCTGCACACTGGTAGAGGCTGAAAATCTACCTCATGTGTGTCCATGTATGTGTGTTCATCAACATACTGACACATACCAATCGTGAAAGAGGGCTGCTGCAGTTACAAAGTCCACTGGTCAAAAGTTAGGGAATGTTGTAAGTGACTGTTCATGTCTGGATTCTGCTTGCCTTTGCCTACATCTTGGGCTAACAATCAGGCAGGGGTTCTGTGGAAAAACACAACACTTCATTGCACATGTGTATGTGGAATAAAAGGTGTTCTGGGAAAGCTGCTATTTCCCAAGTCCCAAGTGTTTTACTTCATGCCCTTCTTGACATTCCTGCAGGGGAAATTTTTTGCGTGCAGCTTCCCAATGGCAAACAACAGCCCTCAAGCCAGGCCTGAGAATGGCTGCTGAGGCAAACCCCTTGTTCCTCTGCTTCTGTCCTTTGCTTTTGGTTTTCTCTCTGCTGCTTCCCTCTTCCCTTGGTCCCCAGCAACCCCAGCGCAATCTGTGGCACTGGTGTTCAAGCAGTGCTTGATCCCTGTGATTAGAAGGGGCACTAGTTTGCTGTGGGGTATTTTGGCTCAGTGCTAAAAGGTTTCTCAGGCATATTAAGGTAAAGAGGGGGAAGAGTAGTGGGAGGGAATGAGGGAAAGCAAAAAGTTTATTCATTTTTAATGCTTTATCTACTGTAGCAAACTCAGGATAGCAGTTCACAAAGCTAGGAAAAGGCATGGGTTTAGCCTCAGGGCTCTACCGGCTGCATTTGAGATCTCCTGCAAATAATAGTCATCTGCAAGCATTTCAAGAAACCTTCACAAATCGTTTATCATGCAGAATGTTAGGCAGCCTGAATACAGGAGTAATAGCCTGGATGATCATGCCTCAAACTGCTTTTTATGCCTGTTTCTTAACCAGTGTTTATGCACTCCAAGTTGTCTCCTCCCTCTGCTTTAGCTTGGCTGTTTTATCAGCTTCTGGGGATCCTACTTGCTGCTTGCACACCAATAAAGATGTCTAATTAGGTGATCCCAAAGAAAGGTGTCCCTGTGGTGAGGTGAGATGGCTATCAGGGCAGGAAGTTTTCTTGGAAGTCAATGCTGCTTGGCATAGCTGAGCATCGGGGCAGCAATGGAAACCTGCTCTCCAAGCTGGCACTGACTGGTAAGAGCCTCCAAATGCCACTGCCTGTATCCAGCTGGGAGAAGATGAGTAGGAAAAGTCAGCACTGATGGTGGTCTGATGGTGAACCATCTCAAGGAGTTGGAAAGATGCATAAAACAAAGTGCTGGGGCTGATGCAGGAGCAGAGGGAAGCTGCTCTGGAGGAGCACAGGAGGCAAGCAAACTCCTTTGCATTCAGTGGTAAATGTTATCAGGAAAAGGTGTTTGCACAGCCTAAAATGGAGTCTGGGAAGATGTTGTGCCAGACAGGACTGGCATCTCAGCCTCCTCCTTTCCTCTTCTCTCATCTCACAGCTTCCAGCACTCCTCGACTGCCAGTTTTACCTTTTTCCACATCGGGCTTCATCAACACCCAGACACATCTTCATGCAGCTCTTCTTTCGAAGGCTGTACCCAGGCAAGCCTGTGCAAATGCCTTCTGACAAGGATGCAGATAGCATGTATCTGTGCAGAATGGGGGTACGAGTGAGAAGAAACTCCACTGTAAGATATGAGAAGATCAAGGTTGTCAGGAAAAATAGCATGGAAATTACTGTATTAGGTAAGTCAAGTGGCCTCTCCAATCCAGTGTTGTATCTGATGTGAAATGCTTACAGAGACGAGTGAAAAGCCGTTACAATAGGTAGATATGGAGTCTTCTACAAGAGGTGAGTATTGTCCTCATATTGACACCATTGACACCAGTGTGATTGTGGGACATGTGGCTTTTTATTGATCCTAAAACTCTTTTTTCTATTTAGCGGTACATATGATTCATTATATGAGTCATGAGAGATCTGTGGCCTTGATCATAGCATCATAGAATGGTTTGGGTTGGAAAGGACCTTAAGCTCTTCCAGTTCCAACCCGCTGGCATGGGCAGGGACACCTCGCCCTGGACCTTGTCGCCCAAGGCTCTGTCCAACCTGGGCTTGAACACTGGCAGGGATAGAGCATTTACCACTTCTCTGGGCAGCCTGTGCCAGCACCTCACCACCCTCACGGTAAAGAACAGTGAGCTCCATGGTATGTGTGTCTTTTCTTGTCTCTGTTCTGCTCCCTGACATTCTTTGAATGATGTCTTATTGTGATATAAGGAGAAATTCAGTATAGCTTTTAAATACCATTCATTTATGTCATTTTTTTCCCTAGGTTGTTGTTGTCTCTTCCACTGTAATGTGGGTAAATCTTGGTTTTTCCTTCTATTTCTGTCCTCTTTGGGTTCCTTCTGCCTCATCCTTGATTGGTTGCTGGCCACCCTGTCTTCCTGAAGTGATGCAGTTTTCTGGTTTGCCTTTTGCATGGGTTGTTCCAACGTGTGCTTGGCATTTTGACCACTACTGTGCTGCTCATCCTCCATTTTGGCAAGCTGTTGTGAAGTTTTCTTACTCTCTAGATATTACCAGTGCACTGTGCATCATCTGCAAATGATGCACACCTTACTGCTTCTTCAGGCAAAACCCTCACATTCAGCATTTCCCAGAGGGGTATTCTACAGATGGAAATGAATGCTGCATGGGAAGCTAGATGGCTACTCTGTCCTAATGCCCTGTGTTTTCCCTTTTGTGCTCCCTAGAAGTTACTCCTCGCAAGGCACTCTTGGGCATCCACAATGCTGGCTCTTAGCTAAGCCATGGTTTGGATTCAAAGTTGCCAGCTCCAGTTGGCTTTGGGATTATTGCTGGCAAACCAGTCTGTAGCACAATCACACCAGTTCTTCCAGATCCTGGGAGCAAGAACATGGGCTTGGGTGAGGGCAGTGAGTGCTTAAGCATGGCTCAGAGCTTGGCCTGTGTGCATACAGGACTGCAAATGGGAATAGTGAAACTAGAGCTGAAAAGATGCTTAGGATGAGCAAGTCCATCTTGCTCTCTGCATGGATGCAACAAACACAGAGGATTTGGGGCAGAGTGGCAAGACTTGATTTCTGCATTCATTCTCTGTGCTAAGTCCTCCTAGAAGCAGACCTTAACTCTTGTCTTACAGCCTCATAGGATGTGAAGCATGGTAAACCCCTCCTTGCTTATCTCAGGACATGGTTCATATCCATTTTGAGCCATGTGGGATCCCAGCCTGTTTCTAGACCTATGATCTCGTCCTATTATATCTGGTCTTTTTCCATCCTTTCACTAACAGTCTCCACTTCACATCTTGAATTCCAGCTGCCTGAAAAACAATTCAGCAAAAAAACATTGGAGGAAACATTGGGAACAAGCCCAACCTGTGTCTAGCAATCGGGCTTGCTGCATCCAGGCAGGTGCAGGCTGCATGTGAACAGCAGCAATCCGCTCAGCAGTGATTTTGGAAGCAAGGAGCTGACAGCACTGGGAAAGCTGAGTGATGTGATGGGTCTGGGGCCAGGGAAGCATCGTGTGTGGATGCCAAGTAGATGGTTGGATTTTAGACGCTGCTAATTTTAGTTCAGCACGATTTGCTTCACTGAGCTCTCCTGGTGCTCTGAATGCTGTCAGTCAGGTTAATCATAATTCTTTCCAAGACTTAAAACTCTTTGGATATGCAAGAATCTGATCCAAACTTTTTTTTTTTACCTAAGATGAGTTTTTCCTGTGTGCTCTGACCTCACCATGAATGCATGTAGACCATGTAATCATGAACCTGCTGTTCCATGTTTTCTTCTTCTCCTGATGTTCTTTAACCTATTTTACATGTAAAACATATCATAATATACAGCCAAGTGTTTAAGCATTCAATTCCCTTCCTTCACCTCCCCTCCTGTTCCTGTGGTTAGTTGCAGATCACTGCCTGGAAGCAGGCGGAGGGAGCAGGCAGCAAGGTGAGCTTTGTTCCTGTGAGAATAACTCCTTTCAAGTAATTCTTTATCCAAGGTGAACTGATACCGCATGTGGGCTGAAAGCATGGCAATTTCTGACAGTGCAGCCATCTGACCCTACCCTTAAACAAAGCCATGCACTGGTCCCCAGGCAGGATTGCTGCAGGGAGCCAGGGTCAGCTACAACTCCACACACGCTCCACCTGCTTTACATCCTGTATCTTGCCCCTGTGTTAGTCTGCTGGGGTCAATGGGGAGAAGGTCTGCATGAAAATGGCTTGGCTGTAAAAATGAGGGAATGGTTAAAACCTGATTGGAAAATAGACCCAGGCTAATAGAGTTTCGTTTAATCACCAGGTTGCTGTTCAAGATCCAGTTTGTGTAGGTTGTGATGAAATGTGGTTTCCACCAGACAAGTATTCAGTGCTTCGCATAATGAAAATTGGCACTTTGCAGCAATTTCTAACCAGACACAACTGCAGCTGCTGTGGGAAGGCTGAGGCCATCTGTTCCTTCCTGCAGCTGCTGGCCCCTTCAACCGGCCCTCCTCATCCTTATCCCCATGCAGCTGGGAGCACCCATGGGCATGGGGCAGGTGGTGATGGGGTCATCACACTACGGCAGCCACTGGTGCAGGGAACCTGCGGCTGTGGTTGCATGATTCCCATGTATTCCTAGGGTCTCTAACTTAAGAATCACATGCTTTAAGCAGGAGTTGATGTGCAACATCAGCAGAGTGTAGGAAATTTGTGTCACTGCCAATCTTCTCTGCTTGCCTTGTGTCCATTCAAGGCTGAGTACTTTGCTTTGTGTTTCTGGTTTCAGTGTATCAGGCTCCACTAGCTTGCTTTGATTAAGATTTACAAAGCCATGCCTAAAGAAAGCAGTAATATATTAATAGAATCATAAAATCCTGGTTTGTGTTGGAAGGGACCTTAAAGCTCATCCAGTTCCACCCCCCTGCCACAGGTAAGGACACCTTCCACTAGACCAGGTTGCTCCAAGCCCTGTCCAACCTGGCCTTGAATACTACCAGGGATGGGTTATTCACAACTTCCTTGGTCAGCCTGTTCCAGTAGCTCACCCTGTTCGGCATAGTGCAACCTGTGTATGGGCAGGAGTGTAACACTAGCCTTGCCCTGTGAAAGCTGGTTGAGGTTTGGTCCATGCAGACCAACATTATTCTACAGTGGTCCCCCTCTGAATGTTTCTGCGCTGGAAGAAGAGCATGTATAAAGGCAGCTTTTCTACATTCAAGGCCAGGTTGGACGGGGCTCTGAGCAACCTGATCTAGTGCAAGGTGTCCCTGCTCGTTTCAGGGTTTTGGAACTAGACAAGCTTTAAAGATCCCTTCCAACCCAAACCGTTCTATGATTCTATGATCCTTGGGAACTGATTACAAGGAAGGCTGTTGAAGAGTGACGGTGTTTACAGCATACTTCCCACCGCCCCGGTGTGCTCACCTTGCTCCTGGAGTAGTCTTTGCTGCAGAATCAAGGCAAGAAAGGATTTGATTCCTCTTAGAGATACATTCCCAGCTTACATTAACATCCAAGTTGCACGATGTGTGGAGATCAGGTGCAGAAATCTGGTATAATTTCCATGCATAGATGAGTCCCAGCCACCGAACTTTAACAACTATAAATTTAAAGAATGGCCCATTTATCCAAGAAAAAAAGGTCTTGTGGTAAAATTCTCCCTTCAGTTATGAAAGGCTCCATGTAACATAAATTCTTCTTTCTACCTGGACAGAATTATTGTTTGTGTCAACGCGGTTCCTGCCCACATGGGGAAAGAGAGGGAGGGATATGCAGAACCACCATGCAGCGCAGCAAGTAAAGACTTCCTGCAATGCCTTTGTTAATGGTGTGTTTCTGAGAGGTGGTCCAGGGCCATTTCAGAGCATCAGTATAATTTTGCTGCTATTTCTCGGGTTGAGTTTTGATCCATGAGGCTTTATCTTTGGAAACAACCGTTTCCCCAAGCAGTGTCCCTGTCCTCATGATGAAGGACTCTGCAGTACGTCCTTTGGTTCTCTAAAACACAGTGCTTTTCACAACCCTAAAGCATTTTGTAGCTGATTGATGGCAACTCATTTAATGCAATGTGTAGGTCTAAAACTATGAATATATCAAGCTGTGGAACAATATATTTCTTCTTTTGGGGGGTGTTTATCACACACTGGTTTCACTTAAAATGGAGGGAGCGATTGTATTTTATCACCTGCTTGCAAAAACTCATTATGAGAAGCTAAAGAATTTACAGGCAGAACCTCTGAAATCTGGTATCTTGACACACTGTGACTTCATTGTTTGCTCTATAGCCCTGATGGAGGCATGGTGAAAGCAAGTCCTTTCTGGCCATCCAGAGGTATCATGCTATCAAGTTATGGACAGAAAGTAAATCAGTGTGAGCTGTGAGTGGGTCAGCAGCTCTGGAACACCTGACTATGCTCATCCTGCCACCCATGCTGCGTGTGCGGCTGATTATCCCTCTTTAATCCAAGGAGAGTAGAAGTAGATGGTCAGACACAGGCTGAGTGATCCAGGGATGGTAAATGGGAATGGGAAATGATATTGGGAGGAGATGTGTGTGTGCAGGGGAAGTATGGCTTTAGTGATAACCCTCTGTGTTCCTCTGGAGTGTGGTCCCATACTGGCCATGTGCTGTGGCTGCATCCAAGGCTGGAACCTTTGTCTTGCAAGTGAAGAAAATAATTAATTATCTGCTTTTCAGCAGTTGATGGGTCAAATGTATGTCTGGTGTAATCAGTTTTGCCTTCCATGGGCTTAAATTTGGAGGAGTTTTCAAGTAGTTTGTCTCTTCTGTCAATATTACATGTAACAGCCACCACACATTGGGATCCTCATGGTTGTGGGGTCTGAAGAAATGAAGTTAGTGTTGTCTGGCTAATCCAGATCTCCTTTTGAACACCACCCTTCTTAAAAGCTGGGTTTTAGTTATGTTTGCAGGGATCAGGCTGGGCTCAGCTTTGCCACTTTCATAGAATGGTTTGGGTTGGGAGGAACCTTAAAGCTCATCCAGTTCCAACCCCCTGCCATGGGTAGGGACACTTTCCACTAGAGCAGGTTGTTTCAAGCCCCTGTATCCAACCTGGCCTTGAACACTGCCAGGGATGGGGCAGCCACAGCTTCTCTGGGCACCCTGTGCCAGCGCCTCAGCACCCTCTCAGGGAAGAACTTCTGCCTAAAAGCTCATCTCAGTCTCCCCTTTTTCAGTTTAAAGCCATTTCCCCTTGTCCTGTCACTACAAGCCTTGGTAAAAAGCCCCTCTCCAGGTCTCTTGTAGGCGCCCTTCAGGTATTGGAAGGCTGCTATAAAGGTTAAATGTTTCTTTCTGGGTTAAATTTTAATATTTTTTATCAAAAGCTGACTGGCTAGCTGAGGGCCTTTTTAACTTGTCAGGTTTTGCAACAAATAGGCCACTAATAGGGATTTTTTGCCACATTACCCCATATTTAATAGCGGGTGAACCCTTCAAATTGTAATACACATGCATAGCTAGTAGCTTAATTTATATTAAACACATATTGCATTGATAGCAAATAACAATGAGCTACATGGTGACTATAAAGGGTTCTGTGTAACTGAGGATATTGCACATCCTCATCAGGGCTTAGAAATGGAAGTAAGCAAACACCACAATATGTAGTTTTCAGGCAGCCATCACCAGAAATTACTCTCACAACAGATCAGGCTTCAACACTGTGCACAGGTTATATTTCAAACAGATCACCTAGTCTATAGCTGCTCATGTTAAATCCAGTCTTATGCACAGAGGCTCAGTGCCAGATCCCGCGGCCACTTCAGCATTTGCATTTCCTTTGCTCTCTGTGACCGTAACCATAGAACCTACTACAACACTTGGAAAAATATAATCTTTGGCATTCAGCACATTTTCTCCACCCATACGCATATGCACATCTGAAGAAGCAAACAGAAAATCCACATAACTCTGGTGTCCATGGCCAGGAAAAGCTGTGACTGGAGAGAATTAAAAAGAAGGAATAGTTATAGAGGGGAAAAGCATTAATGTGGGGAGTTGCAGCTCCACCTCCGGGAGCCAGTGCTGCAATCTGCAAAGCTGTGTTGTGCTGGTAATAGGCTGCTGAAGCAGAAACATGTCAGAGGAATGTGCCCTGCACCAAGGTGCTCAAAACAGCACCCAAATGGGGTTTCAGCACTGCACAGGGCTTTTTCTGGCCATTAAGGAAGAGATGAGTTTTAATGGAAAGGAACACAAATAGCTACTACGAATGGCCCCGGGCTAAATGGCTCACCCAGGCTATTTTGGCAAATACTTAGGAATGACAAATATATTCACCCATCAGGGCTGGCTCAGCAAATAGGCTGGATTAATGATAATGATTGCAGTGAATAATTCAGCTGGATCTACTGGTAGTCTGAGAGTGAGTCGTACAGGCAGAGAAAATAAGGAAAATCAGATGGGTTGCTTGGGTGCTGGATGGCAGGGAAAGAAAGAGAAGGAAGCATGTAATGGATTAAAAATCCTACCCAAAAGCTGGGGTACACAGCTGGGGTGTGAGACACAGATCCATCATATTCCTGCTTGAGCTGGACAGGGCAGCATTCAAGCTGTGGAGCTGCTCCGGGGCTTTTCCAGGCAAAACCATGTGGAGAAGAACAAGCACGACAAGTCAGGCAAGACCTGGTCCAGGTAAGTGCCTAAGGAAACTTTAGTAGACGTGGATGCATTTCCACAGGATGTCTCAGTTTATTTGAGTCAGACTTTTCAAAGGCCCAGCAGTTCAACAACATCACTTTTGCATTTCATTAGGTCCCTGTAGCTGGTACCCTTATGGTGTCTGAATGGGCACAGCCTCGGATGCGCTGTGCCCAGGTGTTTCCATTGCTATTTTCCCTTCCTTTCCCTTCCCAGCATCTCTGTCTCTTCTGGCCAAGCACTGTCCCCTCTCCAGCCCCAGGATGGCCATTGAGATCCAGTGGGTTTTGCCCAGAGGTGATGATCTGCTCATGCAGAAAACACTGAAGCATCTAGGGCTGAGCTTAACACGGTCCTGGGAGTGAGTGCTGGGGAGGGGAAAGAAGGGGGCAAAGCTGCCACTGTGCTCCTAAAACTGCTCCTTGCAGCAGATTTAGCATTGGCAGCACATTCCTTTTCTTCCCATCCCTCACTCTGCTCTGTGGGGCTGGTTCGTGCACCAGTCTGGAAAAACTCTCCTTTCAGTTTCATCTCTTACTGCCCCACAAGGAGCTTTTAGCTCCATTTCAGTCAATCAGGCCTTTGTGCTGCTGCTTCTGGATGCCTAAAATGTGACGGACTCACAAAAAGACAAGGAGCTCATCTCCCATGGTTTCTGCTCTTTCTCCTGGCATCATGTTTTGGGGATCTCCATGTAGTATGGTGTAACACCTCTTTAAAGGGTTTCTGCCTGGAGAGGTTTGGATCTTTTGCTTGCAGACACCTTTCTGGTGGGGTCTGCTAGCAAATTGGGATGGATGAGCATGGCAGAATGGATTTATGAATGACCAGATTACTGGTTATTATACTCTATTCTGGTTATACTGGTTGTTGTATTTTAATCACAGATCCTAGCCTTGTGTTAAGTATAGGAGCTTGGTGCTTCATCGTGGGCTACTGCAAGCTTTTAAGAAGAAGAGGGCAAACCATGGCCATTCCCACCTGAAAAACAGGAGCAGGAAGAGGGAAAAATCCACTCCTTCCCATGTGGTGCTCTGGGTCCTGCATCCACTGGTGCTCTCCAATAGGATGGGGGAGTTTGGGGTGTTCTGCTTCTTTCCCTTTAATGTCAAGGGAGGAATCAATGCTGCTTGAAGCTGGCCTCTGAATGACCCCCCCAAACTCCCGTACAAGGTGGGGCTGCTGGGGTATGCTTTGATTTTTCTCCAGCAGCACCCAGGAGAAGCAGTTCAGAGATCCTGGAGAGAATATAGGTCCCAGTTGTTCTCCATACCTTCTTGCTGTGGACTTAGCTCAATGGGGACAGGGCAAGATGGGATATGAGCCTAGGACATGGTGTGACTGCTGGAAGGGGCTGGTCCTGGGACTGAGTGGTCCTGGCACAGGGGGAGCAGCAGCACACAGAGCAATGTCTGTGTGCAGAGCGGGGGAACTGGGAATGAACTCTTGCAGTAATAATAATAATAATACTACAAAAACCAGCCGGGGCTGTATTTCACATTTTTCTCTCTGCCCTTCCAGCAACCCTTCCTTGAAAAGTTTCTGTCTATGTTACAAGAAGCAGTTGCATTTTCAGGCAGCCAAGCCCTCTGCCTGCTGTTTTCCATAGCTGGCCTTTGCATAGCCTTGGCTACAGTGTGAGAGTCTCTCTTGCACAGAGCTGCGTTTGTCTCGGAGGCATGTTGAACTTGGCAGGTACCATCCATCTAACTCCAATTTAAACCACCACCTTTCCGAAGGAACAGTCTGCAGTACACAACAGCAGGAAAATCTGCTTGCCCAGCTGGAAAACCCAGGCAGGGTCGCTAGCAGCAGTTTCTCTGTCTTTTCACACAAATTCACCTGCAGTCTCACAGACACTGACCTACCTGCCATTTAGTCCCAATTTTAAGAGGCTAATATGTGCTAAACCAGACAGAAATACAACTTAAATAACATGGGCCAGGCTTGCCCCCCCTTCACAAACATGTGGTGCGTGTGGATCCTGCTGTGCTCCTCAGCAGCCTGGTCCTTCCCTGTGGGTTCATCAGTTCCTATGAATCGATACCTGACCGTGCACTTCTTCGGAGCCTGGGCTAGGTGGGCTTTTTCCCCCTTTGGCCAGGAGGAAGCACAAGCTGGTTGCAGACAGGGAGAAGGGTGATGGTGGGTCTCCATAAGTCCTGTCCTGGAGGGTCTTGGATAGCTTGCTGGTGGGAAAGAAAGATGGTCATCCTGCATGGGGAAGAAACACCTCTCTTCAGAGGGGCAGCTCTCAGGAGGAGAAACCCTAGTCATAAATCTCCTTGGGACACATGCCATGTCTGTGGGCAGTGGGGAAGACGATGTGGAGCATTTCTGGGCACCAAAACCTGAGTGCACACCACTGTGGAGCACGGTTGTTCTCCATCGCTGTTTCCACCTCCTCATTAAGCTTGCCATCAATAACACAGTGTTTCTTGTGCAGCTGAGAGCAGAAAGGGCAGTCGCACGGGAGCTGACTCACTCTGACTCACATCTCCTGGGAACACAGGGTCATTTGGGTTAATCTCAGCCCGCTGCATGCCTGGAGACCCCCCCGGGATATGAGCACATCTCCTCTCTGCTCTCTGCCCATGTGCCCTGTTGTGACCTGCAAATCCAGCTTCTCCTGGAGCAATGAAAAGCCCCTTCTGAAGCAATGGATGAGGGAGCCTGGTCTGTGCCACTAATTTTCCTAGTCCTTCACCAAAGCAGCAGTTTTCCCTCTGGAATGCCAGGAACCCCATTGTAATGGGAGTGGTCTGGGTGCTCTGGGTTGGGCACAATGACCTGGGGAGTCAGGTCTCCCTGGGTACTTTGAAGCAGCATCTAGACCAGAGAAATTCAGTTGATCCCACTCTTTCAGTGTTTGAACTTACCCTTTGGGGAACAGCAGAGAGGGCAGAACAGGATCCCACAGGATCCCAGGCAACAAAGTTTCCCATACTTTATCATTTAGTGGTGTGAATTCTGAGGTTGATCTTTGCTCAGAAAGAGCAGAAATTTATTATACTTAATTTCTTAGGGAAGGGATAGCACAGGAGGGCTTGTCTGGCTCCTGGAGAGTTAAATGGGCTGTGGTGCTGCTGTATGCAGCCCAGGTACAGCCTGGGCTTGGGGCAGCAGCCACCGAAAGTCAGTGTTGATCTTTCTTTGACTCCTGAGATAACACTTCAGCTTGTAGGGATCTTCATGTTCATTCTTCTCTTTGCTTTCGTTTCTCTCCCAGAACAAAAGGGTGAATACAGGAGGGTTGATTGAGCAGAAAGGTAAAAGATCAAAACCCACCTGTATTACCACCTTTCTGGCCATGATGCAGAGCCCATCCGATGGACATAGCTGGGATTAGGGAAGGATGAGGGAGGAAAACCAAAAATCTTTACCACTGGCAGTGAGCCTGAGCATGGTTTTTGTAGGAGCTGTTAAGTTTTTGGAGCAGGACAGCAAGTGTGATGGAGCAATAAATGAAATGTTAAAGTAAATGAGAATGATTGACATTGACTTTGTGTTTGTACACTGATGATACTTTCCAGATCCAGTTACATTTCCCTGCTCCCTCTCCCTCTCTTTTTTTTTTTTTGTCTGCCTAATTCCTATTTTCCAGGTTCCCTCTTCCCAACCTACTCCTTTCACCACTGCTTTGAACCTTTATCCATCCCAACTTTTCAGGATCCTTTACAGATCATCCAGTGCAAATACCCATTTTTCCAAAGCCCCCAAGAGGTTTTCATGCTCTTCTCTGAGGCTGTGATTTTTTAACTCGGTTCACTCTGCAGATGTGAGACCACCACTGTCCCAAAGCATGACTAGATCCAGTCTAGGTTTAGCAGTGCTCAGGTGCTGTTGCTGGCGGTGTAGTCACTGCAAGTCAGAGCTAAAGGAGAGCTGCAAAACCTGTCAGCAATGTGAGCTAACACTTTGAGAACCATGACTGCAGCCTGTCAGAGCTCTGATGCTCTCTGCACCCTGCCAAAAACATCACCAGGCTGCACCTCTGGATTGATAGAGAGACACATGATAGATTTGGCCAGGTTGGACAGGGCTGGGAGCAACCTGCTCTAGTGGAAGGTGTCTCTGCCCATGGCAGGGGTTTGGAACTAGATGACCTTAAGGTCTCTTCCAACCCAAACCAGTCTGTGGTTCTACGATTTACCTGCTGCATCCCTCCCTATATATTGTATGTTTGGTTATCTCTTTCCGTTACCCCACCTCATTGTACTTGAGCAGCAATGCTGAGCCTAGGGCGAGTTGGGGGACCCACAAGTCGCAGTGGTAGTGCAGAAGTGATAACAGCTCTCCAGTGAAAGGTGTGAAACCTCTGTCTCCCTTGTCTCATCTGGATGCCGTGTATGCTACCCAGAAGAGATGTTGCTAACACCAGTCTTTGTACATCGTTGTCTCAGATGTGTAGCAAGACCCTGTTATCAAGGTCCCTTCTTCTGCGTGGCAACCAGGGCTCTGATGCACAGAATTAAAAATCCTGTAGCAGATTATTTCCCACTGGGGGGAAAAAAACCCCAACAGATCCATTGAATTAACCAGATGTGTTAATAATACAAAGTGTGGCTTGCCCTCCATCTCATCCCTGTCTCAATGTCCATTTATGCCCTTTGCCTACACTTTTCTCTACAGGGCAGCATGAGGACCACAGTTAAGCTGAAGAAATCATCACTTCCATGCCGGTGAGTGTTGAAAAGCCTTAGGATCAAACTCAGCTTCGAGGATTAACACTCAGGAGTCTCCACACTACTTGCCTTCAAAACAGATGTGATTAATCATGTTTTATTTTCCTTCTAGTTCTTGAGCTTTTTGTGCCAGCACTTTTAAAGCTTTCTCTGAAACTGAGAGGAAGAAACATCATTTTCTCCATAGACAACTGAGCTTTTTGTGTAAAGATCTGGGGAGTCAGGAACACAAAGTATTGTCATACTTGGGGTGAAGTTGTGGCACCTCACTGTACTTGTCCTATAGCTTCCTCAGCAGCCTCTTCCAAACCCAGGGAGGGAGATGAGTGTTAGTTCAACCATTAAGAAGAAACAGTACTTTTTTCAGCAAGAAAATTACGTATCTAAACGACTTAGTGAAGTTTTGCAGCAGAAGCTGGATTCAACAGCAACCAAATGGTTCCCTCAAAGTCATGGGTCTGCCTTAGCAATAGATCTGTTTCTGCTTTCAGAGAGTAAATATTGCTCTATGGTGCTGGAACTTATGCTGCTGGGGAGGCTGGCACTAATGCAAATACGCAGTGAAGCTATATTCTTCCTGCTCACTCTGTGTATCGAATGACTCCACCTTGAAAAATCTGGTTCCATCGTTATTTACAGAGCTGCTCTTATCAGCAATGCACTTCCTGGGAAACAAAGTTTCTTCCAAGATTTAAATATACGCAGAATGCCATAAAGGGTTTTAAATACATCCTAGTGCCATTCAGTGAAACCTGCTTAATTGGAACTCCCACACAGCACTTTGCAATTAGCAGTGATGCTGCTGTTTGGGAAAAACAAGGGAGAGTGTCTCAAAGTCAGAATATAAAATACAATAATGTCCTGTCTGAAAACACGGCACACAGCTACAAACAGTATCAGTTATCTGTCGTCTCTGAGTCTCCTGATCATGAATGAGTCTGACTCTTCTCCCAGCCTATTCTTCGCATGAGGCCCCTGTGCTATAGGGGAGCCTGGGGGCTGCACAGATGAGCTACAGCACGTATTCCTCTTCCCTGCACTGAGTGAGGAGGGTGAGATACTGAATATATGCTAGCTATCTCCCAGGTATTCCTTGCTGTGCTATTTCATTCCTGGATTCACTGGGCATCTGCTTAAAGGCTTCTGAAACTGAAGATGCTGCTTTGGGCAGAGCAGGGGAGAGGACCTGCTGATGCTGAATCCCTGAGTCATGTCCCAAATTCCCCACTGCAGCAAGACTGCAGGGTAACCTTGAGCTGCTCTCCTCCCGGCACAGAAGGTACAGCAGGATGCAGCCCTGAACTGTATCCTGAACTGAGCCCCCTCCAGTGCTCCCCAGCTGAGAGTGAGGGAAAAGCCAGCTTCATAACATGGTGAGAGCCAGCATTCTTCATTCAATCACACACAAACACAGCTGTAGGTAAGGACTTACCCTGGAGCAAATGAGGTTTTCCTCCCTCCCTCGTCCTCTAGTTCTCCCTTGTATGCAGGCCTGCGTTTCCTCACTGACCTTCACAGAGTTTCCTTGGGATAGAGGTGTTGGGGGTCAGTGCAAGTGGGGGGCAATAGTGCCTTTATTTGACTTCTTCGCACACAACTGGCTGATGAGTGGTGTGAAAAAACAAAGAGTTATTAAAAATTGTAAAGGGGTGGGAGCATTTGATATCTGTCACACTACCCAAATCCCAGCAACAGCATGATCTTAAGCTCACTGCTTCTTTCTGCAGGGCATGTTGGGCTATGGGAGAAGAAGGCCCACGGGCACCTGGGCTTGGCTTTGTTTGCCCCAAACCCTCCCTTAGATTAGACAGAGCAGTAAAAAACCAAAGAATCCCTGAACCCAAGGACAGGAATGTCCTTGTTGTTGAGAACAGACTAGCTGAACAACTTCTGGGGGCTTTCAGCAGGCTAACCACTGATTTGCTGTGGAGCCTCACACTCTGAGAGCAACGTGGATTAGAAATTGTTCCCCTTTGATGTTGGACATCACACCCATTTCATTTTCAGTCTAACTGGCCTTGTTGCCATGGTTGTTACAGCTCACGAAGGTGAAGTGGTGAGCTTGCACCAAGAGAGGCTGGAAGCAGCCGGGTTTGTTTCTTCCCCAGAGGGTGCTCAGGCTCTTCCCCAGAGGGTGCTCAGGCATTGGAACAGGCTGCCCAGGGCAGTGCTGGAGTCACCGTCCCTGCAAGTGTTCACACCCTGTGTAGACAAGGCCCTCAGTGCCATGGGTTAGTGGTGGCCTTGGCAGTGCTGGGCAACGGTTGGACTGGGTGATCTTAAAGGTCTTTCCCAACCTGGTTGATTCTATGGTTCTATGATTCCTCCTGCCTCCCGCAGCTGTCCCCACCCTCTGTCTGACCACAGCGATGTTTGACAGTGGGGAGATTCATTTAGCTTACACCAAAACAGCCCCATGACATTCATCTGTGAATATCCCATTGCTGCAGGATGGGGACTGCCTGGCTCCCCCATCACCTGCCCCTGCAAGCCTCATTGCAGCTGCTGGATAAGGGTGTCTGGAGCAAGCCAAGTCCTTTGCTTGCTTGAGATGGGAGCCACCACGGCTCTCATCTGACCAGGAAGGTGCTACGTGCAGAGCTGGTGATGGTCAAAGGCCAGCTATGAGTCATCTCAAACCCAATGAGCAATCACTAGTTGGGGGAAGAGGTAATTAGACTGGCTTCACTATCTTGCTGTTATGCTTGGGGGAATAATGGGGTGGTATTGGTGCCACTGAAGGACTTTATTTCTTAGGAGTGACTCATTGGGTATGTGTCACAAATTATACATTGGAAAAACTACCTGGGCTCCCTGTTGGGAGCTGAAAGTCCAGTGCAATGATCCTGGCAGCTGCCTAATAATGATAACATCACCTGGTGAGCGTTCCCTTCCCTTTCATCTCATGTAGAGGGAACTATCAAAGTCAGGTCTGCTCTTAGAATCACAGAATTGTTTGGTTGGAAAGGACTTTAAGTTCATCCAGTTCCAACACCCTGCCATGGGCAGGGACACCTTCCACTAGACCATGTTGCACAAGGCCCTGTCTAAGCTGGCCTTGAACACTGACAGGGATGGAGCATCTTGCCACCACTAAATCCGTGGGCTGCATACCTGCCCTGCTGCAGAAGCCGAAGGGGAAATGGCTTTTGACAAAACTAGCAGAGAATCAGAAGAACCAGATGCAGAGCCCTGGTATCGTGGGCTGCCAAGGTCCCTCAAGGACTTTGTAGACTTTGAGAAGGAATTGAACCTGCTGATCCAGGTCAAAGCTCTGTTTCAGTAGTAAGCTACAGTGCAGTTTGATCACAAAGCCAAAGCATTTGCAGTACCCAAAATCTGTCCCCAGATCTGCATTTCACGGTTGAGTTGGCCCATCTTTTGTTTTAAAGAAAGATTGAGTGAACTTTTATTCTCATTTGACTGATTTTTACCCCATGGACTTGCAAATTCCAGCTGAACCAGGTCTGCTTAATAAACTCAAGAGATTATTTAAAGATACATTTCCTAATCTTTCTGCTTCCAGCACAGCCTAAGGTTTGGAAATGTTACCGTAAAAGTCGATCGGAGAACGTCTCTAAGACTCGATGTGGAGTTTTAGAACGCAGCATTCTCTATTGCAGCGCTGGGCACACACGTGAATTGTTCCGCAAAGGTGAGCGCACCCATTACTTGCCAGCAGCAGCTCTATATTTAACATACTCATGCATATTTACAGAGTTTTCAGGAAATAATTTGCATATTCATGATATTTTCTGGGAACTCATTATAATATCTGAATCCTAATTACACATGCACTTTCTTGCTGAGTGGGGGTCTCTGGTGGTGTCCGATAGTCTGCCTTGCTGTGTTTACAGAGTGACCTCAGTGCTTGCACATGCTCGCAAGGTCCTAGTACTGAGTTAGCAGTGGTATGTCCTTGCTTCTGTTCTGTTCCAGTCTTGCTCCATGTTGAGTGCCACTCTGCTATCTTGAAGGCTGGCATCCTTGGTCTCATTTACTGTCTCCTTAGTCGTTATCAGCCCCGTGATGTTCCTTCCCCCATCAGCTGAACATTCCTTTCTCTCTACGTGTTAGTAAGTTAGAACAGTTCGCTGTATTCTATGTTAAAGACACACATGCTATTGTTGGTTTAAACCTACAATTTAAGCCTACAGAAAGACAGAGGCAATATGAATAAATGGAGACAAAATAGTGACTTGGATCTTTACATTCTTTTTGGACTTTGAAACCTAATTTTATATTGCAGATGAGGCTTAAGGTTTGTTCTTAATTTGCCCAAACTGTTTTTGTTTCTTCCACTAGAACAAATCCAGTCAAGCCATGTTTGCCCTTCAAAACTTCGTTCTGCGAAGTGCCCAGTGCTGAGTTACTCAGTGTAATGAATGTAAACACAGGGAAGATTACTTATTTCCTTTGTGTGTGTTCTTTTGTGTTGGAATTTGATTGCACCAGTCAAAGAAGATCCTCTTCTGTGTAAAAACACAATTACAGAGCTCTGATCCCTGCCCTCACTTTGGTGGAGCGCTGCAAAGGTGTGCAGCTGTAAAGCAAGCATGTCACATCTCTGCTGGGGTGCTGTGCTACGAGTCTGTTGGCATTGCTCTGTGGTGTCTGCTTTGAGATGGTGGATCCTGGGATGGCTATTTCTCCATAATCTCAGACACCCTGAGTGTGTAGTGAAGGGATTGAGCCTGGAAAAGGTGCTGAGAGCTGCAGCACAGCCAGCAGCTGGGTGGTACTGCTCTGCTGCTTAAAAGCAGAACCACATTTCCCGTGAAGGTGCCCATCACCTCCTGCTCCATCTGTGCCCCCAACATGCAGTTGTTGCTTTCCTGTGCAGGGGCACTCAGAACGAACCGGTGGGTGTCTGCACTGACACCAAGACAGTATCCAGCTTAGCAATATCCAGCTGGACCACTGAAGATGTGGTGGGAAAAGGGGGGAGAACTGCAGAATATAATGTCATTACAATCCACTGGAAAAAGCTCAACACCAGGCCTGCCAAAATTCTTCTATTCTTCTCTCAATGTCCAAGAAAGGGACTGGTGAAACCAGGTGGGCATTTTTCCAGGAGAGAGAAGAGAAGAGAGGCAATAGCTTGGTTGCAGGCTGGTAGGACACTAAAGAAGAACACGGCATGCCTGGCAAGACCCGCACTGTTTTGGTTAAACCCTGTTTTATTTTCCAGCCTTGAAGTGTTCCCTGGGTTTGAGCTGCACCTTCCCAAAGCACACACCCCGCTCCCAGCTACTGGGGAGGCTGCAGACCACAGAGTGCCTGGCAGGTGACCACCTTACCCAAGCAGTTGATAAGCTCTCTAGGGCACTGCCTGCCTTGCACCACAGACCGGGCTCTGTGCAGACACACCAGGACTCTGGTCTCTTCTGGTCAGAGCCCCATGGCAATTGGAGTTGTTCAGCCTGGAGAAGAGAAGCTGCGTGGAGACCTCAGAGCAGCTTCCAGTGTCTGAAGGGGGCTACAAGGATGCTGGAGAGGGACTCTTCATCAGGGACTGTAGTGATAGGACAAGGGGTGATGGGTTCAAACTGAAACAGGGGAAGTTCAGGTTAGATCTACGGAAGAAGTTCTTCCCTGTGAGGGTGCTGAGGCTCTGGCACAGGTTGCCCAGAGAAGTGGTGAATGCTCCATCCCTGGCAGTGTCCGGCATAGAGTGCAGAGCAAAGGCAGCCCCTTGAGTGGGAGGGGAAGAGGAGATTGGATGCTGATGCTTATTATACCATTACCATGATGATAGGTGACTATAAAGTACAAAAAGGATCTAGAAAAATAGGTTTTCCTTTTTAGCAAGTTACTTTTTTAGGTAGAGCTCGTCTTATGTCAGCCTGGCACTGCCTGACTCACTGCATTATTTTCTATAAGCCAGAAATCTGCCCTGAGATTGTTGTGGCTGAAGAATTGATAAGATAATGTTTCCATTTTTGGAAATCCCCTGGAAACAAAATGTAAAAAAGCCTAAAAGCCACTAGTCTGATTTTCAAGGATCCTGACTGCCCAGGGCTCCCATCAGTCAGTGACACTGGAGGCAACACAGTGTCTCCCAGACCACAGCCCTTACGGTGTTGAGAGGTTTTACTGGTGCAGATGGGAGGAAAGCCTGGCTTGTAAGATGAGGCAGAATTTATCCCAGATTTAACTAGGCTGGAAAAGACCTTTAAGCTCATCAACTCCAACTGTTGCCCAGCACTGCCAAGGCCACCACTAACCCATGGCACTGAGGGCCTCGTCTACACGGGGTGTGAACACTTGCAGGGACGATGACTCCAGCACTGCCCTGGGCAGCCTGTTCCAATGCCTGAGCACTCTCTGGGGAAGGAATTGTTCCTCAGCTCCAGTCTAAACCTCCCCTGGCGCAGCTTGAGGCCGTTTCCTCTTGTCCTGTCACTTGTTCCTTGGGAGCAGAGGCTGACCCCACCTCACTGTAACCTCCTGTCAGGCAGCTGTAGAGAGCGATAAGGTCCCCCCTGAGCCTTCTCTTCTCCAGACTAAACCCCCAGGTCCCTCAGCCGTTCCTCATCACACTTGTGCTCCAGGCCCTGCACCAGCTCCGTTGCCCTTCTCTGGCCCCACTCCAGCACCTCAATGTCTCAGAACATTCCCATTTTTATTACTCAGTTCTGCCGCAGTGGGACTTCTCTCAAGCTCTTGCCTCCTGGTGATGGACCGCCCATGGTGCACACAAAGATCCTTCCAGGTTTCTTTTTTTGCCTGTCCCTGATATTACAAAAGCCATTTATTTGCTCTCCAAAGAAGCAACCATAGAGACCTGAACCTTCAGTGCATGGGAGGGGAATATATTAAAAACAAAGCAAGCCTGCAGGTGTAAAATGTTTGTCATGCTAACACCTGAACAAACATCTCACTGTGCCCTTGCTTATCTCCTTCCCACTCACTGCCTTTATTGAGTCTGGTGTCCTGCTAACTGCAGACATATTAATCTGGCAGTTAGATTAAAGCAAAGTCACTGCCTCTGTTCTGTCTTATCTAAACCATATAAATGTGTCATTCTATAGATCAGGGCCAGGCCAGGGGTTTTTTATATCTTTGTGATGACCAAGCTGCTCACTGCTTCCTGTTTACAGGAATTCCCTGTGCCTCAGAGGGAAAGCCAGCCTCTTCACCAGCTCCAGCAAAGTCCTCTGGTGTCCCACCTCTGCAAATAAGTATATCCATTCCTGGCGGTGTTCAAGGCCAGGCTGGACAGAGCCTTGAACCACATGGTTTAGGGCGAGATGTCCCTGCCCATGGCAGGGAGGTTGGAACTAGATGATCTTAAGGTCCTTTCCAACCCTTACTATTCTATGATTCTATGATTCTATATATAAATAAATAGTATTTTTCCCCTGTTCCACCTTAGTTTCATCATTTGTGGACCTTTCTCCACAGATGTCCATTTTCTCCTTCGAAAAACTGATCGATGAAGCAAGGTGTCTTTTTGACCCCATTCCTTTTGCAGTCCATAGTTGCATTAGTGGTGGAGTATTGCAAATACCTCTCAGGCAACTACCCCTCAGCGATTTCAGCTGCTATGCATTTGTTAGTCCTTGGTTTGTTGCTGGGTTTCCCTTCCTTTGCCCAGTTTTGCTATGAAGAGGTTGACGTACTGAGACGAAGCTGCCTCGGCTGCATGGGAAGTCCTTTGCCCAGGTTGGCACCAGGGTGGAGGGGGGAAGAATAAAGCATAAACCTGTTTTTACACACACTTGAAAAACAAAACCTCTCCCTTTCCCCTTTTTACATTTTCGATGACAGCAGTTAAAATGGAATGCATACAAGAGCTTTGAGAGGGTCACTGTCTGCCTGGTGTGTTAAAAGCATATCTGCAGTGGGCATTCAAAACACAAGATGCTTCTGTGATGAAATGAGCTACGGGCACCATGGTGGCAGCATACTGCTATGCTCTAGCTGGGTTTCCCAGACCCCAGCTATCGGAGTACCTCTTGAGAAGCTGCCCTGTTTTTCAATCACCTCCTGTTTCTGTTCCTTTTTCCATTTCTGGTTCATTAAAATTAGAGGTGGACTAAAGGTATGTCTCGGGAACTGAATGTCCTCATGCTTTGGAGAGCTCTGAGTCACACCTGAATGCAGGAGCAAATGTCAGGGCTGAATAAAGGAGATGGGGTCACAACTCAATGCAGCAAGTGTCTTTTTATAAACAGCCAAGAAAAACACAGCAAAATCCTCACAGATTAATGCATAGATTAGTACTTAGGTACAACATACATGGCTGTAATATTCATCACCAAAATAAATATGTTTACCAGTTCTGTAAATCTTCATAAATTCTTCTTCCTCTTTTGCACAGAATATAATTTTCCAAAGGCTTGAAAATGTGCCTGGTGAGTCTCTAATGCACGTTTTATTTGCTGATTTCCTCTGGCTCCATATAGACATGTTAACTTCCACAGAACGTCTCAGCAGGAACTTTCTTATCAGGATTTCTGAGACTCGCAACCATATTCAGAACATCCAGCAGAAAGCTTCCTAAGTCTCTGGAGACATCCCTGCTTAAAACCATATTTGATTTCCTGGCAGTTTCCTCCAAGAGCCTTTGAATGTGGGGAACTGTGCCATAACTGTTAAGCTTTTCTCTACCCATTGCTACAACTCCAGCAGGCATTGAGTCCGTGCTTGTGCTCACCATGCTGCGGGGAACCTGTTGTGTTGGGAAAATGGGATTATTGCATCAAAAGGTTCCCTCCACCTTTTGTACCAGGAACCCCTTTGCCCTAGGAAAACTCTGTGTTTCTGGAAATGGCTTAGCAGTAATCTTGATGCAAACTGCTCTCTTAAAGGAACTTCTCCTGTTCACAGCACCCTGTGCTGTCAGAGGGAGAGCACTGAAACAGATGCATCATGTCTGGCAAATTGTGCAGTGCTAATTTCTGCCACCACAGTGATTTTCTTTAAGTGGCTCACTGGGATAAAATAGGATGAGGATATAGCACATAAGCTGTTGAATATAAAAGAAAGCTCTGTCCCTGCTGCAGATATGATGCAGGCTCCTTGCTCTTCCATGTCACTTTCTCCTCCATATTTTCCCTGGCAGTGTTCAAGACCAGGTTGGACGGGGCTTGGAGCAACCTGCTCTAGTGGAAGGTGTCCCTGCCCATGGCAGGGGTTGGAATTGGATGACCTTTAAGGTCCTTTCCAACCCAAACCAGTCTGTGATTCTATGTGGAAGTCTGATGGTCCCTCACCATTGTGTCATTACGGGTAGTCCATGAAGGCTACATATGGTAGATAGCCCCCAAATGAGTGGAGAGCCAGAATGGGCCTGGGAGCTGCTAATGGTTCCATAAATTTTGAGAACATGACTGAGTGCCTGTAAGTGACAGGCAGGTCTCCAGGGTGATGTTGGTCATGTATTCACTCCAATTCAATGTGTGCAGTAGCTGGTTTTGCTTGTTTGTATAACAAACCTCTCTCAGAGGTTTAAGCTTTTTAAGTTCCCCCTCGAGTGGAATTTATAATGGGTGAGATTGTCTCTGTCCCTGTGAAGTCTGAGAGAGGGTGATGCTGCACTACTTCCATAATGGCTGTGCACTGAAAGCAGGTTTTAATGCCTTCGGAGCAAAGATCTCTTTGTAAGCAGGTCACCCTGTATCCTCCAAGACACCAAGGCAGGCAGATCTTGGTTTCTGTGCAGCTAAGGCAGGGTGATACAGGGCAACCCTGCACCAGGTCCAGTGAGAGTCAAGCACCAGCACCCAGCCCTCATGAGTGCATGTAGAATAGAACTTGGGTTTCCAAACCCAGAGCCTTCATTGCTTGAATAGGAAATCCTTCCCTTCAGGCAGGTGTTGTCTTCTGCTTTCAACTCCTTGCAACAATTTGCATTAAAAGATCTCATCCTGCTGTCAAAACATTTTATACTCCACCACAGACTAGGAAATATAAAATATATTCAAATGGAGGAGGCATTCTGTTGCCTCCCTGCAGAAGCTGATCAGTATCTTCTCTCTCAGGCAGTGCTGCTTCAGTTAGCAGCAGACAAGCTGTTGGGTTTAGGCTTCCTGGGCTGACTTTATTTTTAGCTGGGAGTGGCATTTTTCCTCTGGAAGCTTTCCCTGCCTCACATCATGCAATGAAAGCTGCTTACTGGCATGACACTTTCTCCTCCTTGCTACTATATTCCCTCTGCTGACTTTGTAGCCTTCAAAACATCAGTTGGCTTTATTAAATTATCACTCTGACTTAGTGCACAGTTTGTGGCTGAGCATCGTGTTGGACATCTGCCTGTGATGAGGCTGACTGGTGCTGGGGAGGTGGGTAGGCTGCAGTGGATGCTGGGAATGGGCAGGTGAGGGTTGCACAGGAGCTCGAGCCCACCAGTACGCTGGACCCTCTCTCTGCAAAGGCCAGACATCCTTCAGGTCTGCTGGGGTGATGAGAAGGTGCACTATGCATGGCTGCAGGTGAAGTGTTTATTCAGTGCATTCACAGGGGCAGAGAAGTGATTCAGAGCAGCCTGCAGAGCAGGACTTGGGGGTGTAGGTCGATGAGAAACTGAACGTGAGCCGCTTCAGTGTGTGCTTGAGCCCAGAAACCCCCCTTGTGCTGGGCTGCATCAACAGTAGCGTGAGCAGCAGGTCGAGGGAGGTGATCCTGCCCTTCTGCTCTGCTCTCATGAGACCCCACTTGCAGCACTGTGTGCAGTGCTGGTGTCCTCAAATCAGAGGGACATGGAGCTGTTGGAGCAAGTCCAGAGGAGGCCACGATGATGATCAGAGGCTGGAGCACCTCCCGTATGAAGACAGGCTGAGAACACTGGGGCTGTTCAGCCTGGAGAAGAGAAGCTGCATGGAGACCTCAGAGCAGCTTCCAGTGTCTGAAGGGGGCTACAAGGATGCTGGAGAGGGACTCTTCATCAGGGACTGTAGTGATAGGACAAGGGGTGATGGGTTCAAACTGAAACAGGGGAAGTTCAGGTTAGATCTACGGAAGAAGTTCTTCCCTGTGAGGGTGGTGAGGCTCTGGCACAGGTTGCCCAGAGAAGTGGTGAATGCTCCATCCCTGGCAGTGTTCAAGATCAGGTTCAAGGCAACCTGGTCTAATGTGAGCTAGATGATCTTAAGGTCCTTTCCAACCCAAACCATTCTGTGATTCTATGATTTATGATAGGATGTGCTGGAAGAGACCCCACACAGGGACTGCCACGAGGGTGGGATTTTGGCCAAAGTCCTCAGTGGGAGATGGAGCAGACCCCACAGCCTGAGCTGATGGAGACAGGAGAGAATAATGGCTTTGTCTCATGTGGTTTGCTCTCCATGTTGAGACCATGTGTGTTCACCAGCAGGGCTCAGGCTGTGTTCTGTCACTCCTCCATTAGAGAGTTTGACACAATCTTCACCTCTTGCAGTGAGTCATGGTTCAACTGTACACTCGTGTTAAAAAAAACGAGGGGGAGGGGGGGAATAATAAGTCATGAGGGCTTATAAAGAAATATTTGACAGTGTGAGGGAGCGGTCACCATTTCAACATCAAATAATTTTGCAAGAAGTGGATGAACTCACCTCCATCTCTTAAGCCTGATGACAGTTTGTATCTCCATGGCGAAATGATTTGTGCACTGACCCATTGGTTCTAAAATGCATGTCCTTCAATGTCAGAACTCCTCCCTGCCCTTAAAAGCTGCATCTCCAAATGTTCCCTGCATAGCCATGGACATTTCCATCATCCGCCTCTGTGATACAATTATGTGCAGTAAATATTAGCATGAAGGAGTCCTGAATACCCAAGTGCTCGGCAGAATTAATGCAGTTCATGCCTCTTCTGCAGTCCAGACATGTATCCTCAGAGACCAATGATAACATCCTGAGCAGACAGGTAATAGCAGGCTTCATACTGAAAAGATGCACAGATGATCTTTTGTCCCTCTCTCCAAACCCTTCCAAATTAGATGCACAAATCTGGCTGCTGCTGCCTTCTGGAGGAGTATGCTGCAAAAGTGAGAGCCTGGGCAAGCAGGTCTGTGATATTGGAGCCTGTTTGAACTTTGCACTTGCCTTCCCTCACCAGATAACATTATTGAAATCCCAGTGTTACAGATCTGCAAGGTTGTAATGCAAAACTATAAGGAAATAATTCTGCATGTCCTTGACAGTCTCTTCTGCTAGGAAGATCTCCAGCTCAGTCTGTGAACACCCGAGCCTATGTGCCTGTGTGGTTTAAAATCTCTGTGGCCAGATATGCCTCTAGGTCCACGCTGTTTCCTGCTCCTACTATAGTGCATGCATGCAGATTGCGGTTCATTCTGTATTGTTTGCTTATGTGAAATAGCCACTTATGAGCCTGAGCTTCCTTTTCAGCTCAGCTCATCCTAGAGTAGTTTTTACTCCTGTTATTTCTCTCTAAGACTCCCAATCCTTTAGAATTTAGGGCAGTAAGAACTGCCTTCTCTGACACATGAGTTGAATCAATGTAATAGTTTTTCATCTCCATGTTGGGGGGAAGGCACCCCCACACGTTGGTGGAATAGCAGTCACCAAACATGAGAGACATGATGGATTTGGCTCTGGTTGTATTTTAGCATGTGTGACAACAAATGGTGCAGGTCAACAAACTCTCTGGCTTAGGCATTTGACTCAGCAAGGACCATTCGAGTGGAAAATGTATTTCCTCTTGCGGTTCTCACCACTTCACAGTTAATTTCCCTTTGTCATTGATACTCTTGTCACTTCCCATGTCACTGATATTCCCAGAGTACTCTGAGAAGCAGAGAAGGGCAACGGAGCTGGCGCAGGACCTGGGGCACAAGTATGATGAGGAACGGCTGAGGGACCTGGGGGGTTTAGTCTGGAGAAGAGAAGGCTCAGGGGGGACCTTATCGCTCTCTACAGCTGCCTGACAGGAGGTTGCAGTGAGGGGGGGTCGGTCTCTGCTCCCAAGGAACAGGTGACAGGACAAGAGGAAACGGCCTCAAGCTGCTCCAGGGGAGGTTTAGACTGGAGCTGAGGAACAATTCCTTCCCCAGAGGGTGCTCAGGCATTGGAACAGGCTGCCCAGGGCAGTGCTGGAGTCACCGTCCCTGCAAGTGCTCACACCCCGTGTAGACGAGGCCCTCAGTGCCATGGGTTAGTGGTGGCCTTGGCAGTGCTGGGCAACAGTTGGAGTTGATGAGCTTGAAGGTCTTTTCCAACCTGGTTGATTTTATTATTCTATGGTATTGTGCAAGCACATACTCCTTCTTAAATCTGATACACCTATCGTAACTAAACTTCTGTCGTATATAAATGGGAATGTTTCCATGGAAAACAGCATTGCTCATGTCTAATATCCTTCTCTAATTAACAAAGATCATTTTCTGCAATGTATGTGCACCTAATTACCATTCTGAGTGATCATTAAGATGTACACAGAGTTAGCAGGAGCCTTGCTACTCACTCATCTGGAGAGACCTTATACCCCAGGGAGACAAAGCAGGGCAGAGGAAAGCATCTGCAAGTCCAGTGCTGTGCTCTGAACATGTTCTCACCATTGAATGAGGTACAGCCAAGGGGGATACAGCCAGGCATGATTTTTTTTAACAAACTTGTGATGTGCACTAGAACAGCCTTTTCTAACGGGTTACCTTGACTCCGAAATCAATGTTTCTGGCAAGATGTAATTGCACACCAAAGCTTAAAGGACTTTTCATCTCATTTCTCAGTATGGTACAACCACAGCACAACTTCCAGGTTGTACAACCTTGGAAGCCATCAGAAACAAGAATGGACACTTTAATGGGATGGCCCAAATGGGCAGAGGTGAAACCAAGTCAAGGAAGGAGATGCTTGGGCAGAAACTTTGTAGGACAGATGAGTATTTAATTCCAAGAGCAAACGGGCAAAGCAGATTTGCTGACAGGTGAAGATCAGGTGCCATTAGTTATTTTCCAAAACAAAAGAGATAAATGAACAACTGAGGCTTGTTCCAAAGCATGGTAAAGCCCAGAACAGTCTCAGTGGGCATTGGAGCAGGTCCCCAGTACAGCCAAACATAAGCTGATCTCAGCTACTGCTTTGTTTGTTTCTTTAGTTAGTTCTTTCTGCTCAGGAGGTGCTGAGGACTTTCTACTGATAACCAGCTCGCAGCTGACATGTCTCTCACCATGCTTGTGAGTGACTTGTGAGTGTTTGCAGCCACCTCCACCCTCACGAGTGCTGCTGCAAACCCCACGGGGAGCTGCTGGGAGAGGCGCTTGCTCTCCTTCCATCTCTCCCTCCTCCTCTTCAGCAGCACACGGACTGAAACCCCCACCCTCAGTGAGTCAGATCAACAGTCGGCCCTGTTATTTCTCAGACTGAGAACTCTCAACATTTCCTGCCGACAGCTATTTTGGGAATATTAAGCCCAAATGTCTTGGTGGAAAGGGAATTCAAAGGGCCACAAGTGCAGGGGAGTGATTGAATGAACCCAATCAACCCACCAACACTAGAAATTTTGTAATGCTTTTTTTTAAGCACAGAGGGAGCTTTGATAGTGCACAGGGCAACAAAGACTTTTGTCGTGTAGGCTGCTTGGAGCTCATATGAAAGCATCTCCATTGTGCCGGTGTTTGGTTGCAGGAGGCCAAGCTTGTATTGGAGCGTGAGATAAAGCTATTTTTAAGGCTCATCACTTTTTGACATCTCCACTCCAACAGTTCCTCCCCAGAGCAGTGCGTGCAGACAGCTCTGTCGTGGCTGCTGCTTCTAATCTTCAGCCTCACCCAGTAAACACGCTTGGAGCACATGTGCTGATACAAACTATAGGAGGAGGTGGAAGAGCGTATATTGACAGCCTGAAATGAATGGGGACAGCTCGTCTGTTTAAGGTGTGCAAGATCTGGCCCCCGGCGAGCAGTCATTATGTTTCACACTAAAGCACAAAGGAGCTGAATCCATCTGTGAAATTACATTATTCTACAGCAATGTCCTTTGGTCATGATTATGCAGGTGTTGGGCCATGCTGGAGACCACTATGTGGTTTTGTTTGCTACCTTCTGCCTTAAGATCTCAAGGCAGAGCAAGATTTAAGCAAGTTACAGCTAACCAGGAAAATGCTTTTCCTACAAGAGTTCTTTGGAGCAAATTTGCAATATGTTGCATAAAAGTTTGCGTTTTAGAGTAAGATTCAGCTTTTCTAGGTCTGTGCAGTGAAGGCCCTGCCTTGTAGCTGCAACAAGCCTTAGTGTGGCCCTGGTGTTATAAGCATACACACACTGTCTAATAATCTTGACATTGGTTAGACAACATCGTTCAGATGAGGATTGTTTGTCCACACTACATAGAAGTGCAGTGAGTAGTACAGTTACAGGGAATATAAAGGAAGATACTGGGACACGTGGGGTCTGCTACTGCCAAAGAGTGTGGTGTATATACTACATCTCTTTGGAATGCCACAGATTTCCCAAGTGCTCTTTCAGCATTCAGGCACATATCTGGGCACACCATAACGCCGGTCACATCCATCTGTACAATAGACAGTGTGGTTTGTGTAGGTAAACCAGGGACTGACTTTCAGGTGGACAAACCATGGTTTGGTGATGTGCCTGGAGAGACTCATGTCCTTTGTGAGTGGTGTGGAAAGCCCAGCAACTGTCAATACCAGCTCAGGTGTGCTTGGGGCATAGTCTGCAACTCAAGTGTGAAAGGAACTAGAGGCTGAGCATTCCTGGGAATTTGGCAATGGATTAAGCTTTCCATGCAAATAATGCCTAGCCATGCACGGTGCTGGCTGAGCAATGTTTTCCCTATGAAACTCAACCCTGCCTGGTTTCATGTCTGCTTGTATTTTCTAGCCCCACCTCAGCTTTCCAAGAGGACAAGGCAGAGAACAGAGGTGAGAAAGGGTACTTTTCTAGTGAGGTGGTGTCTACTTTCATACTGAAATAATTCAGGAAAAGAGGATGATTTTAGGTGACTGACAACATCATAGTTTCTGCTGAATTGGATTTTGGAGATCTTTTGATTGTGTAGCTGGAAAAAAAGGGAGGGAAAGGTTCATGAGACCCTTCTGGACCTGAAGCTGCTATATGTAGTACTACTTTGCTACCCAGCAGAGTGGAGTAAGTAGGAAATTGTATGCAATAATTTCAATTTGAAAGGGAATCTTGATTTGATTGGGTTCAGCTTCTGTGTTTGACTTCTGCATTTATTTGTATATTCAAGCTCTACAAGCATGAGGGCAGCTGAGTGAATTTTAAACAGAGATACTCATGTGCTGACCATCACTGAACTCTGGATAGTTTATATTCTTGTAAAATTTACACTGTGCTGCTTTGGTACCTAACTCCCCTTACTAGGGAATAAAGGGAAATGGATGGCTATGGCACCTGTTGCATATTATAACTTACAATGGACTACACTACAGAGAGGAATCTATTTGCTTACATGACTATTGAACATAAATAATGAATAAATTAGAGAAAGTTGTAGTCTGCTCATAGAGAATTCTCAGACAAAGGTGAAATTCATGAAAAAAATATTAGTTGCAAATGATTTGCTCAGCTCTAGCTCTTACTCCTGTGGCTCTGAGGGACCTTGACTTCTCACGAGCTGATAACCCTCAATTCCAGCATGGCAGGCTATAAACTCCTCTACATGGCTTTTAGAATCGGGAGAATTTCAATTAAAAATATTTATGAATATTCATGCCCTTCTTCATCTCCAGAGTGACCTCAAAGCAGAAGGGGGCTTTGGTTGACAAGAAATCCAGGTCATTCTCCTTCCACCTTTCCTGTCACTGGATCTCATGCAAAAATTCATTTTGCATCATGACAGAGTATCAGAAAGGGGCTTAGTCCGTGCATGGTCCTAAATTTTGATGTTAAGTAGGTGAAGCTTATTTGTGTCTCTCCTATATATGTTTGTGGCATTTAATTATCACATGGATATGAATTTTGAAGTGACTAATGTCCTCCCCCTGCCTATTACTGTTTCAATAAAATAAAGATTATAATCTCTGCTGGTTTCACAGAGATGCTCTGAGGGACCATTACATGGCTTTTTGTCTTAGAAGAGAAGCTGTAAAAGTTCATAATGTCTTCTTAGCAATGCAGATCAGTCTGGAGTGTCCATAAGGGATTTTCAAGATATTTTGGATGAAGCGTTTTGAACTAGTGACGGCCACCCTGCCCCCAACCTCAAAACTCAGGTGGTTTGCGCAAGAGCAATTGGTTCGTCTTTGAGACAGTTCCTGTGCCCTGGGTTTTGGAAGCTCTTTTGGAGCAGTGTGGTTTGGGATGATGAGAATGAGCAGTCCCTGTGCAGGATGCTCCAGACATTGTTTGTCTCTCGCATGTTTGTTCATGCACAAGAAATTTCCAGAAGCAGCTTTCTGAGAGCCTGTGTCCCACAACTGCCCCACGGCTGTGGGTGAAGAACTGGCCCTAGTCACTCATGGCAGCTCCCACCGCTGCTCCAGGTTTGGAACAGCCATGAGGATCCTGTCCCCTGAGGTATTCACAGGCCTTCTTCTCCCATTTCATGTTCCTGTGTGATTCCAGGGCTTTGTGTGATCTGCAGGACAGCTTCTGCCAGCCCTGCAGGGGTTTGCCAAAGCATGCAGTGACAGCAAGGCACCAACCCTTTGCAGGAGCAGCTCTTGGGGTGGAGATGGAGTCAGCCCCATGGATACATGCAAGAGCAGCTTGCAGGGAGGATTTATTTCTAGTCATTGGCAAAAAGCTTTTGCAACCAAACAGAAAACTTTACTACTTTGAAGGGCAGAGGGTAAAGGTACTCAGAGATGTCAAGGAGCACAAAGGTGGAATCAGAGTCAGCCATGAGTAAAATACAGACTCTTGGGCCCACAGTGTAAGTAAGTGGTTCATCACCACTAGTCACATAACAGGTTTGTTTTTCTCCCTCACACTTCCACAGCATATTGCATATGAGATTCCACTAAAGAGATGACATGACACAGTATCAGAGCATTTTTTTTCCTTCTTGTAGCAAGAATATATAATAATCTCTCTGGGAAGCACGTCTCAGGCTATCTCCAGGAACAATAGATGCTTGTAAGGCATCCAGTGAAGTCAGAATAGCTGGAGGCTGTGAGTCACATCACAACTTTTTGTGCTTGCATAGTGTTTCGTTTGCAGACTGATCTGAGTAGGAGACAGGAAATAACCAGCTATATTTATTTTTAATTGGCTACTTCTCAAGTTGGTGTTTTCTTGAAAACCAGGACTTGCCATTTTAATTGTCACGCTGGGAAAAGCAGGATCGTGCCATGGAAACAGGGAGTCGTCTGTGGATGCTTTTGCTCTTCGGAGCAGACCATGGGAGCAGAAGAGGAGTACTGGGAGTTTGGAGGAGGATTTTCATGACACTACAGGTGGGGTAAGAAGGAAGCAGCCTCCGGAGTGGTCTAAATGGTGCCCCAGCTTGTGCTACCAGATCATCACAGAAATTCATGGGACCCGATTCCTGTTTCTCATGACTGGGTTCATTGAGAGGGAGACCCTAATATTTAAGATACATTTTGCTACCTGTCTGTCACAGCAAATCTAGGTTTTGCTTAGGCTGGCTTGGGAAGTGAGGTGGTGTTACCATACCTCATTCAGGCTGGGATGAGGTCCTTAACTGTGTTCTTCCCAACACTGTGGGCAGAATCACAAAAGCGTTATCTATATATTGCTCCTAATAATGTGTTGTGTAGACCTGGATTTGAGGAGGATGTAGAGGAGGCCAAGAACTTATTTATGTTTGCTTTTACCCTAAAAAACATTTTTAAGCTGTTTAAAACCATATCGTAATGTACAGAATCATACTTGCTGGAGAGGGTTTTCAGCATTCCCTATGAAAGAGTCATTTATGATCATCTGAACTGCCTGGATTTGGTGTCAGGAGGAGGAATCAGACTTCATTTAATTCCAGGCCTTATTTCTGATTGTGTGACTGTTGACCACATTCTGGGTGGCTGCTGTGTGCTACCAGGCATAGGGGAGGGAGTGCAATAAGACACAGCCTTGACTAGAGGGGCAGGTAGCTACAGTTATGGCATTTAAATCAAGACTTGTGTCGTCCTTTTTCCTTCACATGGTTTGAATAGCAGCTTTCAACAGAAGCTGGGTATTACACTTTGGTGTAGGGGGATAGATTCTGTATTCTACTTGCCTGATATATTCAGTTGAAGTCTACTTTGCTACTAGGCTCAAGAAAAGTTTTTACAAGCAAATAATTTATTTCAGTGTCAGGGCAAGAAAAACAATTCAGCAAATATTTTCAGGGAATATAAGCAGAAAAAAGCAGATGCATTCAATGGACTGAGCAGCAGCATCTTCAAGCCAGAGATTTTCCTTTTGCAGTTCCTGTGATTTAAGAGAATCTTTGAAAATTGGAATAGTTGCTGATAAAGAAAACCCCTTTTATCTCCTTTCCCCTCCCCTCATTGCATCCTTACATACATACTCACTATCCAAGTGTGAAGACACACACTTGGGCTAGGGAAGTGCTGAGTTCCAGTGCCTTCTACATCTGATTTTTTGTTTTTGAAGGGCCCTTCACTGTTGAGCTTTAGGATATTTTTGGATATCGACTCTCTTTTCTGTCAAAATTCTTTCACTCAGGTTAAAAATACTTGAATATGCAGAGCAAAAGATGATATCCAATATTTGGACCAAAACCTGCCCCTTGGCTACCCTTGCTGTATAAGCACCGAATTATTCTTGCCTTGTCTGAGATGATGAATATTTACCCCTTTCAGTCTCACTCCCTTTTTTCTCGTTTGAGACTTTCCCTTTCACTGTCACCTGTAACTAATTTATAGCCTGTGGCCATAAAATAAGCAGAAAGCCAGGCATCTCTGCCCAGTCCATCTTGAGCATTTTCATTCATCTTGGGTCCACTCTATCCCACAGCCTAACCCCACATTTCCCACCTACCTCTCTGGAGCCTGACCTTGTTCCAAGCTTCTTGCACTAGAAATAACCCATGCCTGAACCTCTTGCCCAGGCTTTCCTTCATGTGGTTTTAACCCTGTCCTGGGTCAAAAATCAGGCATCCAAGGATGCCCGTGCTCTGGATCACCTCTCTGTAGTGGTAGTGACCTTGTTCCCTTGTGCATCTCCTTGCAGAGATTACAGCATCTTGTAGACAGTGTGGATGGGGCTTTTCATGCTTCTCCAGCTCATTTCTTTCACTGTAGGGCTGGTTCAGGACCCTCCGCCCATATTGCAGGACTTTGGAGGAGGGGAACAGCCCTTTGACCATCTGCATCCTCTTCTGTATCGAGAGTAACCCCTGAGCCCTGAAGGGAAGCTAGCCCTGCATTGCCCTTTTCATTTCCTCTGATGAAAGATGTGGGGAAACAAAATGTTTTGGGTTGAAGAAAATGTTTCTTTGGCTCAAGAAAGTTTATTTTTTCCTTGCTGGAAAGAAAAAAAAAAAAAGGGGGGGGTGAGGGAGAAATGGTTTTGGACAACTCAGTCTGATTTTTTTTTTCTGCTTTGTTTTGGTTCTGGCCACCTAACTGAAAATATCAATTATTTTCATGGTCACACGCCCTCTGCCAAACTGCTGCTCATGACTAGTGCTCCAGTATAGCTTTATGGATTTGTTAACACAGCAGATTCAGCCTCAGCTGTTCAGCTTCTGTAAACAATATTTTGCTCTTCTTTATGGTTCCTACTGCTCCTCAGAGCACGGTGCTAACGCTCCCTGCACATCTGCTACCTGAGGGGTTTTTTGCCACTTGACCCAGCCACAACCCAGGCACTCCTCTTTCTATTGGAGCTGCATCCTTCTCAGCCTTTGTGCTTGTTCTTTGTGTTGTCACAGAATCATAGAACCATAGAATGGTTTGGGTTGGAAGGGACCTTAAGATCATCCAGTTCCAACCCCCTGCCATGGGCGGGGACACCTTCCACTAGACTGGGTTGCCCAGAACGACATGTAGCCTGGCCTGGAGTGTCTCCAGGGATGGTTCATCCACCACCTCTCTGGGCAACCTGTGCCAGTGTTTTACCACCCTCATTGTACAGAATTTCTTCCTCATGTCCAGCCCAAATCTCCCTCTTTTAGTCTAAAACCATCACCCCTGGTCCTGTCACAACAGACCTTGCTAAAAAGTCTCTCCCCATCTTTCTCGTAGGCCCCTTTTAAAAACTGAAAGGCTGCAATAAGGTGTCTCTGGAGCCTTCTCTTCTCCAGGCTGAACAAGCCCAGCTCTCTCAGCCTGTCTCCAGAGTAGAGCTGCTCCAGCCCTCTGATCTTTTTTGTGGCCTTTCTCTGGACCCCCACCAACAGGTCCATGTCTTTTCTTGGAGCTTCCCCAAAGTTTCTTTAAAGTGCTATAGAGGGAAGACCAAAGCCATCAAGGCAGGTCCCAGCATTTGGAGGTTCTCTAGACTATAACCCTTGTGGTTTTCATGCCTACAGCTGGATTAATGCACAATTTTTTCCTCCCAGAGCAGGTGTGGCCTGACATCTCCAGGCCTGGCCTTGGTGTTTTGGACTGTTTATGCCATTTTTGATTGCTATAACTTCAATTTGCCACAGGTTTTGAACTGCACACGAACCACTTAGGATTTGGGAACTGCATTCCTCAAGCAAGAATCTGGAGCATGATATCCTGATGAAAAAATTATATGTTCTTTGACCAGCACATGCTTTTTCATGAAATTCATTGCTTCTGTTGTTTAGAAGTCAAGATGAAGTTTCACTGCCCTGTCAGTAGGACGGTTGGTGACACATCACCCATGCCACAGAAGTCACTAAAAATACCATTTCTGCCACAAGGATTCACCATGAAGTAATGTATGTTTTCCAGGAGTTTTTGTTCATGCTACACTTTAATGCATAATGTGGGTTTTTTTATTCATTAGATAATAGATACTTCAGGTAATGAAAATTCATTCTGTGTAGCAGAAATACCAAGAAGTGGCTTCTTGTAACTGTTCAAGGGCTCAAAAGTGGATACTTGTATGCTTTCATGTTTGATTCTTGTTCCACATCACTTCAGAAGCATAATTTTTGTTGACAGAAAATTGGCCAGGCTTAATAAAACAAGGTATTTCTATATCAGCTTCTGGGTTCTTTCTAATGCATTGTCATTTTAGGAGCTAATTGACTTCACAGGCAAGATACATGGGGACCAAATTTTCAAAGGCTTATGGCTCTGTGAAAAGATAATCCATAGGAAACTTTTTTCCTTTAATACTAAAATTAATCTGTCTGTCTTCCCAGCTCTGCAAGAGGCAGAGCACCACTGCATGGTATCTCAGAGAGAGAAATCACATCGTTAAACTCCTGGCTCACGTCACCTTCCTGGCTTTCACACATGGGTGACACTAGAGCTGTTTCATCACTGTCTGGAGAAGAAGAGCACCTCAGAGCACCTTCTGGTTTGTGTAATAGGAAGCCAGAGACATGACCCACTTGACGTAGTTCCAGATCCCTTTAGAGGTTTTCTGCCTCCATCTCCATGGCAGCTGTATAATTTCTGATCCCGCTACCTCCAGAGGAACCAGAGCTCCAAGAGCTGAAGTCACTGAATCCGATGGAAACAGATACACTTTTTCTTTGGATGTTATTGTCTCCCATTTTGTTTTGCAGAGAGAAGCAAATCACCCAAGAAAACTTCAGAGTCAGCTTGTCAGAAGATATTATGTAAATTAGCAAATCACATGGCCTTGTATTTAGGGCAGACGAGTGAAAAGAGAGAAATGTTGAGCTGTGACGGAGTCTGAATTAAGTGCCTGACTTTGAGGCACAAGATTGTCAAGTGACTTGCTCACTCAGATGAGATGTAAGATTGGAGGAAACCAATCGTGTCAAACCTGAACTTTCCAAGATAAATTGTGTATGTATACACACACATATGTATGTATTACAAAAATTGGACTTATAAATACCTAGATACACAGACATACATACTTCTCAATTTTACCTCTTGTAAAGCTATCCTGGGGAAATTACTGCTTGTTTCAGAAAGTCAGGGTTAAGGTCTCTCATGCACTCCTTCCCTTCTCATAACATTCAAACTGCAGCCTTTAAGAGCAGTCCAGTATAGCCTTGGAAAGGAAATTGGCACTATTGCTGTTGCTTCTGCTTTCAGAAGGAGACCCTTTATACCCACTGATTTACAGATTTATGCAACTCGTGTTTTGCATTACATTTCTTGTTAATTATCAGAGGCAGCATGAGATTGATTACTGAAAGGACAGTCAGTGCTCCCAGGCTAGCTCTTCCTCCTGGTCCTGCAGAGAAGACCACTGCAATCTACCAAGGTTTGCAGGTAAAACCAGAACTGCACAGAGATGGCTCCAATCTGAGATCCTCCATGGCTCTTCCCAGACTTGCTCAGCAGCTCTGGAAACACGTTTGGACAGAATGAGAGACCATTTCCACTCAAGCCCTCCTCAGCACTGGCTATGCAGAGAGTTATGTTTTCTTCAGATTGCAGTCACTTGGCTAATTGTCTTACAAACAAGTAACCACAACCATACATTGCTCGTTGAAGAGTGGAAAATCTGTTTCTGCTTTCTTTTGCAAATTACAGCGTCTTAGACAATATACTGATAATATAGCCTATCTTATCTAAATATGCAGAGAGGCATATTTCTCTGTTTATCAGAAACAGGGGCCCTGTCTCCCCAATATTGCAGTGTTTGTGTGAAACATGGATGAACGGGGGTGAGGAGCAGCAGTCTGAGGTCTAGAGCTATGAGGCAAAGGCATGTGGAAGAAAAGTCATAGAGGAGGCAATTGCAAGTATGGTATAGTAGCATGGGTTCCTGCTGAATTACTGACCATAAACACCACAAAAACAGGGGCAACATCTTGCAGCATAACCCTGCTTTGATGAGTATGAAGAAGCTGCCTGTTTCCTGTTTCAGGAGGCCATCTGAGCAGGAGCTCACGTGGGGCAGCAGGTCCTAAGCGTAATGGCTCTTCACCCATGGAGCTCTCCTCTCCTGGCCAGTCACACATTTACTGGCTGTCGCGCCTGCAGAGCTGGAAACCCTGCTTGCAGCCCTGCAGACTGTCACGTCTTGAAGGTGTTGCCTTCTAATGGGTGATACAGAAACAGGATGAAGTAATTGAATAGCAGCAGACTCCAAGAAGGGATGTAGGTGGGCATGTTTCCTTGAAGGCAAAGCTCCACAGATTCACAGAATAATAATAAAAATACCAGTGGGCTAGAAATACTGAATTTTGCATGTCAGCTTTCCCCAAAGATTTCCATACATATATTTCAGTGAATTACAGCTTATTTATACATTCTGTAACTACTCAAGTTCACGGGCAGCACTTGACTTCCAGTGAACAATATAAACCTGCCCACACCTCCAGTGCAATCTCTGAAACAGTTTGTCAGTGTCTGCAAATGGAAATGGAGCAAATACTCCCCAAAGCTCTGTCAGGTCACTGTACTCTCCCTCCCATGTTGCAGCCAGCCACATGGCAAGCACTCCTCAAGGGAGTGGAGGAAAATCCCCTTACGCAAGCCTTGCACATACCAGTTTCCGTCTGTCACTTCCTCTCACCCCCAGCCTGCATTGCTGTCTGTAACCTGGAGCTAAGAAAGCTCTTCATCTAATAACACCAGCAAAGGTCAGAACATTTGGGTTAGCATTTTACTGGAAGAATAAGCAGCCTGGCTCTCTGGAGTGCCAGGGACGTGATCTAGTGGCCTGCACACAGGACCAGGAGCTATAAATTCCTATATCTTAATCCTGGCACTGACAAGTACTTCTCCTGTGACCTTGAGGAAATTGCTTAACCTTTCTGCTTTTGCCTTTCCCTGTTGTGAATTTGGGAATCCTGCCCCACCAGGCTTTTGTGAGAGTTAATTATTTAATGTGTGTGCTTAAGTGTCCTTCTGCTGGGGTCTGTTGTATTCTGTGTATTTGTTGGTGCTTGACCTTGTGTGGATGTTCAGAGCCTGATGAGGAAACCCCAGGCAGCAGTTTCATCTCAAAAAGAGGTCATCCAGCAGGCTTGGGGCAGGAAGAAGGAGTAAATGCAGGAGGCTACGGGAGACCATTGACCTGCCAGACTGTCTTTCCCCTAGGAAGTTCTGTAAGAGCTATTCCAGAGTGGAGGGAGAGGAGCATGGACATCACCATCTGTTGATGCCTCAGACCACAAGGAGATTAAATCCCTTTTCTCTGCCTTAATTGCCTGCTGCAGAAAGTGGGGCTGTGGCTTGGAGGTGGAATGCTGCTGCAGATGAGAAACATGGTATGTATGCTGCTTCTTGTTCGGGTCTGCAGACAAAAAGTAGCCCAAGATCTTTAACTCTAAAGGAGCATGGAATCAGGGCCTTCATGACAGTTGTGCTCTGAAAAGGGGAAGAGAGAGAGAGAAGCAGCAGCATATGGTCCAACTGTTTCACTTCCCTCCATACTTAGATATCAATGTTACTTCATGTGCCATTAATGAGACTTCCTGGTCTACACCTTATCTCCCTTGTCAGAATAAATTAAGTGTGAAAAATTTGAACAAAGCAGCACTTCCGTGATCTCAGCATTAACAAGCTCAGCTTTGCTGAGACCTGAATTTGGCAAAGGGCTTCAGCATCTGCTTAAAGTTCAGCATGTGCTCAGCTGAGCTGCAGCCTGAGACAGTACCATGTGAAGGGCAAACCTCCAAGCTTGGGCTGCTCAACCCTCCAGACTGATGTTAGTAGCTCTGCCCCGGCCAAATGGCTGTCTCCATCCCAGCAGCATTGCTTGCCTGAACAAGTAGATGGTGTGTGCCTTTCCTTTGTCACTGATGTTCAGCTTAAGGGGAAGTTGTTAATTTGGAACCCAGATTTTCCAGCTCAAGTGGCTACATTTTGGCTTCCAAATCTGGCTGCTTACATTTGAATTTTTAGTTAGGCAAGAGATCAGCTCTGAAAGCTTTGGCTGCAGGCAGAAACTACATTTCAAATAAGCCAGCCTGAGCAAACATCACAGAAATGTACTACACTCAGAGCTGGGGAAGGGGAGTGCTCTCAGAGCTGCTACCCAGCTCTTATCAGTTCCTTGAGTCATATATGCTCAGTCTCACATTCTCAAACTTGAAGGGCATGAGCCATGAAAGTCAAAAACATAAAAGACAGATGCACCACTGAAGGAAAATATCTCCACTCTCAAGGAAGCATCTAAACCTAGATCAATACTAGATTTTGCATAGGGTCAGTTGAGTTGGAGACTGTCCCCTCCACTAAAACCAACAGCAACTAGTTCCCTTTAAAGGTCCCATGATATACACTAAAAAATATTATCTGGAGCTTTTGAATATTTTAGCCTTTGATGCTTGCACAAATTTGGAAGAACAAATGAGTTCAAAACATGAAGGGGAAAAACCCCCAAACTCAACTGCTGACTTTTTCACTGGATCAAGAAAGGTTTGATTTGGTTTTTATTTGAGGGGGGTTATTCAGCTGTACTTCTGCTTTTTTTCCAGGTGGGTTTGTACACTCCAAAATTAGCGAGAATGCAAGAAGTAGCATGGCACAAAATAATCTAAGCTTATGCCTTCAGAAATATGTGCTGCTGTAAAGATTCCTGCTGTGCAGAGGACCGAGGTCTGCATATATTTTTATTGGTGAACTCCTGCAGGAACAAATAGCAGGCAAAGGCATGACTTGAGCTGAGTGGCTTGTTACTGCTGCAAGGGGAATTCAGCCCCTGCTGCTGCCAATTAGAGGGCTAATTGAGAAGTGGATCCTTAACCCCTTCAGAAAGTGCTATCTCAAGAAAATTTCCTGCTTCTCTCAATGGTGCAGTGATACAGAGGCAGGCAAAAGCTGTGCTAACAGTGGCTGGGATAGGCACCAGGAAGGAAAGTGCTGTTCAGGAAGAAAAGTATGATGCTTCAGTGTTCAGGCAAAGTTTAAAAAGCATATACAATTTGGGAGAAAACAAGAACCCAGGCTTGTTTTCTTGAGATTCAGGGGCTTATGTTCCAAAGACCAGAAGTAAGTTATGTCTTAGACTGCCGAGTTTGTATTATTACAAATCTGGAATATGGCATGTTGGACTTTTCCCATGGCAGAATTATTTCAAGCTCACCCTTGACAAGGCCTAAAATAATGTTATTTACTTAGAAATTCTTCCAGTGTCTATTTAGTATTCAGCAACCCACTGTTGCCATCTTCCCTCTCCATTTACAGTCTCACCCCAAAAGCCAACTGAGCTGATTAGTTGTTAAGACCTAACACATAACCAGGACTCTCACGTGAAATCAAGAGATTAAATCTAGATTAAATCTCATTGCCCACCAGTGGAACTTGACTGAAATGGTTTAAGCTTAAACTAGGGATGAATTTGGCTCGGAAGCATTCATTGGTTTGGGTAGCTTGCAGTTCTTTGCCTGAAAGACATTAAATGCTCATTTATTTGTTGCAAAACAGTTATACATCATGACCAGCATCTGGCATGGAAGGAAAGAAAAGCAAACTACCTAAAATTGCCAGGAAGCTGTAATCCTCAGGGAATTTTCTCCTACCTAAATTAGAACTATCTCAGTGGCAGAAGGTTACTTGGGGATATTTTAATAGGAAGGAGTGAAAAAGATCTTCCATTGTGATCAATATCATGCAAGTTCCCTCTGCTTTTGGTAGAAGTATGATTGAATCCCAGAATATGAATATATCTGAGCCGCCCCCCAAACTTGAGCCATCATTTTGCTTTTCAGAAGGGTTCATTTTTTCCCCAGCTACTTTTCCAAGTTTGTTTGCCAGACTCTGCACTTTTAGGCTGTGACTGGCAACAGAAGTGCAGCAAAACAGTATGAAGAAAGAGGATTTTCTCCTAGGATTCCTGACCCAAGCAGAAATAGTCAGTGCTGGAAATAGTGCAAAACCCATCTTCCTTGAAAACTTGCCAGGCCACTTCTGCAGACTGTAGGCATTTGGGCAGCCCAGATGAACTCTGGATAACCACCCAAATTTTTGGGTTTGCCCATCACTAAAAATATCACAGACTGGAGGGCACTGTCTTGAGCTGAGTCTCTGAGCATTCTGCAACTCATCCAGCACTGGTTGAAGTGATCATTATAATCTGGCAGGGAATGCAATCTGGGTTCCAAACTGTAGCTATTTTTAAAATCATCTTGCCAGTTGGAGGCTGAAAAGAAAACCATTTTATCCTGAACAGAATGATCAATAATTTGCTAGTCTTGATGCGCCATTTGTGAGCAGCATCTGTAACAGCAAGTACCTGTAGATAAATTGCATGCAGCTAAGCAACAGTTAAGAGTTGTAATTTTTGTGTAGAGTCCAAAATAATAGTAATAATGATTTAAAAAGCCTTCAAACTGTGTTACAAATTTTAGTTACCACCTACCCATGGCTTCCCACACACACTGGGAAACCAGCTAGCTTTCACAGCTGCTCTGCAGCAAGCTCTTCACAAGCACGAGTACAATTATACTTTAAACAAGGCTGGAGGTTCCCCTTGCAGACGACTTTACTATGTTTTCTTACAAGGCATAAGGCCAGAGATGTCAAGCCATATGGTGGGCATGTGCACCAGTGTGGTCAGGTGAAACAATGGGAAGGAAGCCTGGCTGCATTTAATGCATTTGGGAGTCCCCTTCCCAGAGAAGTTCGTTGTTCCCAAACAGAGAAAAAACACCAAACCATTAAAAGACCCAGTAAAAACAGTTTTTTACTGCAAACCCAAACCATTAAAGAGGAGTTTGCAAAGGTAGTAGTGGATAGGTTGTTGTCAGGGACACCCAGCTTGGGAAAGCACTCTGTTAAGATGAGACCTGTGTGTAGAGTGGGAGAGACGAAGGGTGACAGGAGTGTTATGCTCATTGCAAAGAGGACCCTAAAAAGAAGTAAGTGAGCAGGATGTGAAATCCAGAGAAAGTACAGTGCAAGCAGTGGCACAGTGAATAAGTTGAGAGTTGAAGATTAGAGCAGTATCCCTTGTTTTAGAGTGTGAGGAAGGAGGGACTTGGGGACAGGGATTGCAAACCTCTTAGTATTTTTATCTTCTATCTGCATGAGACAATAATGGATTATCTACATTTAATAGGAGTTTATGACCCAATGAGTGATATTTAAAGGACTCAATGATGCATTTAATAACCAAACATTCTTCCTGATTAGTGCTCATTTGATCTCTTGAGGATAGTGCTCCCTCTGACTGAGGTTTTAAAGAAATGCCCTTGTCTCCCTATAGCTCACGTCAGAGTCTGGGGATGCTGCAGACCTCAGGAATAGCTGAGAAATTAGTTTTGCCTGAGAATGTATGAACTATGTAGTTTATACTCTTTTGCTTGCACTCGCTCTCTCTCATAGTATGCTTTTAGAAGGATGCAGAAGTTAGAAAGCCCAAGTCCTGCTGGTTCTTCATTAAACTAATTTTTTCCTTTCTCTGAAGTCTCTTTGAGCATTAATGCTCACAGCCATTTGCAAAGGTGAACAAAATTGGCCTCAAGTAACCTGCAAGATTTTAATGATTTAAATAAAAATGTAAAGGAATGAACTTGTGTCACTTGGCAGAGACTCAGTTTCTCCTCTTTTTGGGCTGCATTTTGCACAAATAGACCAGTTCAGATTCTCAGCTCTCCATCTGATGGGCAAAGAAGAAAGAGAGATAAAGAATGGGAGAAGCAGCATTATTTTTGGCATTGATAATTCACTTCTAGAGAGATTACTCCTTGTCCACTATTTCTGATCCCAAATATAATCAGTGTCTCTGGCCACATCCCTTCCTTGGTATCTGTTATGCTTTCTGGGTTTCCCCCTAAGGAGAGGAAGTCAGACTTCACCTTAACCTCACAAAGGTTTCTCTTTTCTCCTCTAACCCCCTCAAAACCTCTTAAATCAGTTCCAGTGAAAGGCTCAGGAGAATACCTCAGTTATCTATCCCACCACTGTCCTGAACTTACAGGCAAACATAAAATGACTGCTGCAGTCCATGCACTGCATCATTTTTAACCTTCTGCTGTAGGAGCTCTGAAAGCAGGATTTGTACTAGGAGGCCACTAGCTGATGAATGGTGGCTCTTCTCATTTACTCCGTGACAACCTTCCTAAGTTAATCACCATTAGACAGACATGGGCAAACAAATCTTTGCCCAACTCAACAGCCTTATGTCCTCCTCTAACACAGGTTACTGTGACACAGCCGATGAGAGAAAACACTGAGGTACTTCTCCAGGGTTTCCTACAAATTGCAGAGAGGGATTTACCACCCACAGCAGGGTGAAAACCAGTTCCCTCCTGTAGAAGTCTGCATGTTGGCTTTGCTGCCTTTAACTGAGCTCCTCAAAGAGGAGTTTTATAGGCAGATGCATCAACATCACCCAGGTCAGCCTTAATTTAATAATCACTCTTCCACAATAAGGAGAAAATGCTTCCTCCCTATACTCCTCATGCCTGCCCTTGCATCTCAAGGACCCTCTCCACCTCCATCAAGAACCTGCTGGCCACAGCGGGAGCTTTCATGCATTTTATTCAGCATGGACCAGCCTCCATCATCGGCCTTTGCTTTGTTTCCCCAGAAGAGTCACAAAACTTTTGATGACCTTGCCTTCTGCTCCTGAAAAAAGGTTAACAGCCTTTGGGGCTTTTCATTTTTCCTTCCCCTTCAGAAAGTCATCTTAGTTTCAGTGATAAAAATAAACAAGGCAATTGCAACGTCCCCATGGATCCAAGCCTGGTTTAACTCGATAAAGGGGCACTTCACCCCGTTTCTTTTGTCAATTAGGCTTGCCGCTGAAACCTGCACTTGAATTTCAATGCTTTTTTTTATTTGGGCTTGATTTATCTGTAAGTTTATCTTTCTAAGTTTGCTTCTAAAGCTTATTTTTTACTGCATCACAATAAAAACATTATACAACCCATGGCTCCCTACAAAAAAAGGATAGCAGTTTCTATCTTCTCATTTGAACCTTTTAAAGCAGTTCATATGAGAAGTTATTTATGAATATTGTTTGTGTACACTGTTATTCTAATGCCTGTAAATAGTAACCTATATATTCTCCATAGCAAGATCTAAAGCTTTACATAGTAACGGCCATTCACAGAACCAGCCCTGTCTAGTGTGTGACAGATTGACACATACACAAATTCATTTTTCTTTGAAATACCAAAATAAAAGTGCCTTCTGTACTTTCTGCAGAATATTCCACCTTGAAATGGGTCCAGTAGTTTCACTGTACCTGCAGATAAATTTTCTGCTGTTGATACTGCTTTAAATGTATTATTCATTCAGAATGATTGATTTGGTGTTCTGTCCACATTGCTTAAAAGCTACCGTCTGTTCGTCTGTCTGTTAATCTGTTTTGGCATCTTGCAAAGATAGAGCTATAGAAAACACTTTTTGTTTCTGTCGAAGTAGTGACCAAAATAAAAACCATAAAAAAGGAACTGCTTAATCTTTGGAATCATATACATAAAAAAAACCTGTACCACTGAAACGGCTGAATAGCTAAAAGGACAGATTTTTATATTCTGCCACTGGTGTGCTAGAAGCACGGTACATTTATTTCTGCCTGATTAGTCGGATGCTGGGGCAGGGGAACCAGGAGGAGACACTGCAGCAGAGGAAGATGATGCTTTCTGTAAGATCATGACCTCCATTCCAGTGTCATTTTATACCTCAGGCAGTGATCTTGTTACATCTCATAAGCTAAGCAAGGTCAGCCCTGGTCAGGCTAAGCGCTTGAATAGGAAACTTCTAAGTCAAAACTCAAGCGCTGTGGAAAGTGTGGAAAGTGAGGCTGGTGGCTGGGTAGGTGACATTATTCCCTTGGAGTTGGTACAAAAGATGTGCTCTGTTAAGAAGCTTCTGTGCATCTGCTGTGACTCTGCTCTGGCAGCTAAAGGCACTGCCTCTCAGGTGGGTCAGACCCAGAGGCTGCAGTGGCTGAAGTTATTAACAACATTTCTTCCCAGTTCATAGATGCATAGAATGGTTTGGGTTGGAAAGGATCATCCAGTTCCAACCCCCTGCCACGGGCAGGGACACCTCACACTAGACCATGTCGCCCAAAGCTCTGTCCAACCTGGCCTTGAACGCTGCCAGGGAGGGGGCAGCCACAGCTTCTCTGGGCACCCTGTGCCAGCGCCTCAGCACCCTCACAGGGAAGAACTTCTTCCTTATCCCCTACCTGAACTTCCCTGTTTCAGTTTGAATCCATCACCCCTTGTCCTACTGCTACAGTCCCTGATGAAGAGTCCCTGGAGCAGAGGTGCTAACCCCACTGGCCTGCCCCAGCTCCATGCTAGGGGATTACATATGTCCCCAGCAGCTCCCCCCTGCAGTTCCCACAGGAGAAGTCATGCTTTGCTTTACCTCCCTGGCAAGCCAGCGCAGGCAGTGTTGTTGGCAAGGCTTCATCCCAAGCATCCTGCAGCCTGGGAGGAGGCAAATTCAACATAAATGTGGTGGGTGAGAAAACCCTGCTATTTTGGAAGGATACTTGTTCAAGAAAGGGAAATAGTGAAAAGCTGAGAAATGGTCACATGAAAATCCCCCTGGCACTCCCAGTTCTCTTGCCCTCTTCCCTTCTGTTCCCAGTCACAGGCTGTCTTCTCCTCCAAGGACCCTCACCTTGGCTGGGGCACAAGTCCCTTTGATGCCCTGCTGCATCAGGGAAGGAAGGGACTGACTACCTGCTACAAGGGAAAATGTTACTCTCCTCATGTCCTCACAGAAGGTTCTTTCTGCCCCCAGAAGGTTCTGCTCAAGAAGTGGATGTATCGTTTTGCTGTAGTTTTTTACAGCAACACAAAGATTTTTGAGAGAGAGGGCAACTCTGCAGCATGCTTTGCTCATTGGATGAGGTACAGGAATTACTGCTATGGAAAGCAGGTAAGATGGAAACCTCCCCAAACCCACATCTCCAATGACACCTACACTCGAAAGAATGCAAATATATGGTACAATATTTAGAGAGATGACTAATTTGGTATGTAAGCAAAACAATACTTTTAGCCTTAGAATCATAGAATCACTTCGGTTGGAAAAGACCTTTAAGATCAAGTCCAACAGTTCCCCAGCACTGCCAAGGCCACCACTAACCCATGTCATTAAAGACCTTGTCTACATGGTTTTTATACCTTATTAGCGGGGTCTACGTTTTAATGCTGCATCTCATTCCTGAAAATGTTATCCTTAATGTTTTAATTCTGAATTTTCTGAAGTGGAAGACATTTCCTAACCCTGCTCTTCATCTCCCAGTTGCAAAACAAGTGGTAAGTTGAACACTCAGGCAAAACCCTAAGGATAAACCAATTCAGGCCAGCAAAACTAGAACGAGCCAAAAAGTCTTGCTTGATCTATGGGTTAAAGTTCTCTTCATTCATTCAAAGGAGTCCTCCAGAAGACAGTAGCTCATTGCTATCTCCTGTTGGCACAGTAAGTAACCAGTTAGGACTGTAATTGCATATGCTCATGTCTAAGCGTGCATGCAGGGCTCCAGGTGCCTGTGCTTTCATATGCAACACAGATGGAAACAATGCTTGTTTGAACCTAGTTTTTGAAACCTTTAACTTCATGAGCATTTCAGAGCTAGTGTTTGCTCCCTGGCTAGTGGCTGGAGGAGTTCTTGCACCCCATCCCAAAAAACCAACCCAGAATTCCACTTAAGGGTCTTAAAAAATATTCTTTGTATTTGATGTTTGCTTTCGCGGTCATCTAGGAAATGCCATGCCACAAAATGGCATTAGGTGAACAATAGTCATTTTCTGAAATAGATGCTCTCTCAAATCTCCTTCATTTGTGTTTGTTGCTGTTGTGATTCTTCACCTGCTGGCCTTTATCTAGCAAAGCAAGGTGAGTTCAAAGACAGCTCTAGAGGTCTGTAACGATTTTAATGATGAGGTGAAGTTGGAAGGTCTTGTGTATTATGAACTTAATGGGGCATTCTTCTCATTTACGCTGACATCCTTTACATGGAATTGTAAAAAGGAAAAGGTATGGACAAGTGATCACAAGCGATTGATTTATTAAGAAATAACTGCCCCTTAGCTGTAAGGGAAGGCCCAGTGAGGCAAACAAATACTTAATAAGACCATATAATCCTACTAGAGTTAAAATGGGCTTAAGTCCCCATTGTCTTCTCCCATTTGCTTGCCTCTTCTATATGAAGCCACCAGGTAAAGAACAATGAGAAGAATCAATAAGAGAACTGTGTGAATAACCGAGATTTTTATTTTTCCTGGACGTGCTGAAAAATCATAAGAGAAATTCATTTGCAATGAATTCATTCCAGCATTTTTGGCAATTGCTTTAACTGTAGCATTTTCTTTAGCCTCAGATTAAATATTTTTTCTCTGGCTTCAGCATCTGTAAGTTTTTAATTAAAAAATAAATTAAAAGAAATATCAGAAGTGGCAGAAGTTAGTGGGACAGAAGTAGCACTGCTTTTTTTTTAAATGCCAAAGTGAAAGGTTCAGATTGGTTTTACTGGATTTTTTTTGTAGTAGTACAAATAATCCACTGAAATTTTCAAACCATTTTATTGTCACCAAATCACATATTGCTATGAAAGGAACTTTGTTATGGAGCATTATGGGGAGGTATGGCTCTTTCTTTTCGAGTTTTGGGGTAATTATGTAGAGATAAAACTGATAGCTGAAAGACCACAAAAAAATCTTTTGAGAAACTTTTTCTGGTTTTAAGATAAAAGAGTCACACAACTTCCATTGCAAGTATTTTCTGCAACAATTCCAAAGAGCTGAACATTTTCAAAGTAAGTGTGTAAATCCATCTGTGCCTGCTTTCCCAGAGGCCGTGATAGACTATTTTAAGATTGGACTAGAAGGCAGACAATACATTGGGGTTGGTCAGGAAACAGAGTCAAACCAAGAGCTCAAGTTAGCATTGCCAGCCAAAAATAAATAGCTGAGTAACTACAAGTTAGAGAGGAAATGCTCAGTTTAATACATTAATTTTGTTCCAGGAAGTGATGTCAAGCTATTGTCAATGGGAAGTGGTAAAACCCAACAGGTAGTACAACAGCAGGGTGGTCTGTAAGTGTTCGCAAGACAACCCCAGTGCCTTCTGGATGAACTTGGCCACTCACCTCCTCTCCACTTCCCCCTTCCTTATCTGTCCTCACAACACCCTGTCATGTGGGGACCTGAGATGCTGAGAAGCAAAATAACTTTGTGAAAGTCATGCAGAATCCCAGGAATACCGCTGTCCCCTGGGCTTTCTTGTCATGGGCTGGCGTGCAACCAGGAGACCTGTGTTTTTAAGCAAGATTTGGAGGCTGCCACACTGAATAAATAAAATAAGATTATTTTGGACTGTCTGATTATTTGCCCTATTTACAAACAAGTCGGAAAAAAAAAGTTTGCCTTTTTCTTTTCAGAAGGTGTTTCCTGCACTGAGAGCTAGTAGGTTTTTGTCTTCACTTACATATTCCTACTTGTAGTAGGAAGGCTGACCGATTATTTTGGTAAAGCAAACATAAAAAGGATATGGAGCTGTTGGAGCAAGGCCAGAGGAGGCCACGAGGATGATCAGGGGGCTGGAGCACCTCCCGTATGAAGACAGGCTGAGAACATTGGGGCTGTTCAGCCTGGAGAAGAGAAGCTGCGTGGAGACCTCAGAGCAGCTTCCAGTGTCTGAAGGGGGCTACAAGGGTGCTGGAGAGGGACTTTTCATCAGGGACTGTAGCGATAGGAGAAGGGGTGATGGGTTCAAACTGAAACAGGGGAAGTTCAGTTTGAATATAAGGAAGAAGTTCTTCCCTGTAAGGGTGGTGAAGCACTGGAATGGGTTGCCCAAGGAAGTTGTGATTGCTCCATCCCTGGCAGTGCTCAAGGCCAGGTTGGACAGAGCCTTGGGCAGCACGGTTTAGTGCGAGGTGTCCCTGCCCATGGGAGGGGGGTTGGAACTAGATGATCTTAAGGTCCTTTCCAACCCAAACTATTCTATGATTCCATGATCAAGTTCAGGAAAGCCAGGCAGGCAAGTAAACTGAAGGGTTGGTGCCTCAACAAATGTTTGATAACATTAACACACTGTGACTGTAATAGAGCAACCTTTGAAGAGGGTCATCACGAGCCCAACCACACAGGGAAGCACACAGCTGGACTTGACACATTGTACAAAGTAAGCTGGAAAAGACTTAAACAACAGTTACCAAAAGAGAAGAGGAAGGCAATGGGAGAATGGGGCTGCTTCTGTAGGGAAGACCACAGCAGCTCTCCTGGAGTAAAAGCTGAGACTCTCCAGGGTTAAGCACACACCCATGCACAGGGAGTAGCCACAATGAAATGGCTAAACCAAAAATTGTTCACTTGTAGCACAAAATACGCAGATCTGCAAAAACTGTTGAGTCTACAATTGCAACCATGTGCTGGGCTGCATCAAAAGCAGTGTGAGCAGCAGGTCAAAAGAGGTGATCCTACCCCTGTTGAGTAGGATCATGAGACCTCTCATGCCCTCATGAGACCCCACTTGGGGCACTGTGTGCAGCTCTGGTGTCCTCAACATCAGAAGGACATGGAGCTGTTGGAGCAAGTCCAGAGGAGGCCACGAGGATGAACAGGGGCTGGAGCACCTCCCATATGAAGACAGGCTGAGAACATTGAGGCTGTTCAGCCTGGAGAAGAGAAGCTGTGTGGAGACCTCAGAGCAGCTTCCAGTGTCTGAAGGGGGCTACAAGGATGCTGGAGAGGGACTCTTCATCAAGGACTGCAGCAACAGGACGAGAGGTGATGGGTTCAAACTGAAACAAGGAAAGTTCAGGTTAAATCTAAGGCAGAAGTTCTTCCCTATGAGGGTGCTGAGGCGCTGGCACAGGTTGCCCAGGGAAGCTGTGGCTGCCCCATCCCTGGCAGTGTTCAAGGACAGGTTGGATGGGGCTTGGAGCAACTTGCTCTAGTGGAAGGTGTCCCTGCCCATGGCAGGGGGTTGGAACTGGATGAGCTTAAGGTCCCTTCCAACCCAAACCAGTCTGGGATTCTATGATTTTATGAGTCTGTCTTCTCATGGATGACAGACTCCAGATGGACAGACATGTGTTTCTGAACCTGAGGAAGAAGCAGGGCCCGGTGACAAAGTGATGGAGAAGATAGTACTCTTCTTCCCCATGGCCCTATTTTTAGATGCATTACTGGGCAAGGAAACCTGTCAGCCAGGTATGCACCAAAATTCACTGTGACTTTGTTCACAGTGGGATGCATGCTCACGCTGACCATCAGCCAGCGTATCCACCTCTTGGTGTGCCTGAAACAGAGCTTTTCATGTTCAAAGGGAATGGGAGGTTTGAAGGTCTGGAGACTGGCACAGGGTATGAAGGTGCCTGCCTCTGATCTTCATATGCTTCAGTTCTTCCAGAAAAACCCAAGTTAATTGCTATTTTAAAAGACTATTTAATTTTAAAACCTTCCTCCCCCCTCCCCATTACTAAGGCATGGCTTTCATCATGGAAAACCTATGTGCCATTTGAAGAGAAAGTAAGGAAACGTAAGGCAGGCTTTTGCATGTGCTAAAAATAGTGTGTGTGTAGGGACAGCCAAGGAAGTCACTTCACAAGAGATATGAATTGAGTGGCTTCCATTCTATGGGGCTTTGCTAGGCCCAACTAATTAATGTTTGCAAAGCACTTTGAAGATGAAAAGCACCAATTTATCGCTAAGTTTAATTATTTGCATCATGTTACTTAAGACTTTCACTAGCTACCTTCAAACACCACCAAACTCTTCCTGCTGTATGGTGAGCCAGCTGAAGAGTTCAAGACAGAGTGTCAGGAGCTGGTGTGAGAACTCTGAGATGGGAGCAAAGCCACAGCGCACTGATGACTCCTGGTCTGAAGCCGGAGGGTGAGCTAACATACACGCCTTGACTTCTCCTTTACTGGACCTGTGGTTTTCAGAGTTATCTGTGGCAGTGTCTCACCACCCTCACAGGGAAGAACTTCTTCCTTATATCCAACCTGAACTTCCCCTGTTTCAGTTTGAACTCATCACCCCTTGTCCTATCGCTACAGTCCCTGATGAAGAGTCCCTCTCCAGCACCCTTGTAGCCCCCTTCAGACACTGGAAGCTGCTCTGAGGTCTCCACACAGCTCCTGCTCCAGGCTCAACACCCCCAATGTTCTCAGCCTGTCTTCGTACGGGAGGTGCTCCAGTCCCTGATTATCCTCGTAGCATCCTCTGGCCTTGCTCCAACAGTTCCATGTCCTTCTTAAAGGGTTCCTATTGAGTTTCTAACGAATTCCAACCCCACTTTTATATTTAGCCTATAATTAGGGCTCTTCTACACTGCTAATTAAAAGGAAAACAATTTTGGAAAGGGTCGCATTTACACTGCACAATCATGTTTCTAACACATGCCATTAGCACTGGTGATGAACATGAACTTTTGCTGCTAATGGTGTGCATGCTGGTCAGCAATCCTGCTAGCTGACAGATGTTAAAAACATGAATGCAAGCTCAGATGTGGATATACCAACAGGAGGAAATATAAGGAAACTAAGCACTTAAAGAGCAACCTCTGCTCTTTGGAAGAGAAAAGCTGTAAACAGATAAGACTAAATTCATTGGGCAGCTCATCAGGTGAGATAAATCAATGTGATGCCATAGACTGCAGACTTTATTCTGAAATGGACCAATGTTGTTCACACTGATACAGCCAGTATTGTCTCCTTTTTTCAGATTAAGTAGTTAAAAGATCCCTCATCACATTATTATACCTGTCTTTGTAAGTGAGGCATTTTACTTCTTCAAATAGCATCCCGAGGGGACGTTTAATTCTGAATGATTTTCTCATTAAAAAGTATGGTTCTACTCATGAGCAACAGAATGTCCTAGTAAAATAGGTCATGATAGGGCCAAAGATTTATGGGTTCAAGAAGCGTCTGCAGAATTAATGATAACTTTGGGTTCTCCACTCATCTCAGTGGGGTGTTGCTCATCATTTTCTGCTGATTAAAAAGGAAAGTATTCCTTAGCATTTGTAAACTCTAATCAGAAACCAACATTATCTCTAAAGATGAAAAAGTGTCATCAGACAGAGATAACTCAGGTTTTTGCCCAAATCGAACTTGGAATTAGTTTGGGAAACTCAGTTTGCTGCATCCTCCCTGCACCTCCTGATTTAGCTGCAGACTAGAAAACTGAAACACAGAGGGCATCTCTAAATCTAACATTTTCTCAGTAATCTCCTGAGAGTCTTTGCAAGATTTCCAAGCTAGCACTTACCTCAGCAAGATTTGCACACACACAGAGTGAAGAAGCTCTGGAAATTCCAGGCACTTTCTCCTATCCTTTGAAATAAGCAGGGTCCAAGAGCACTTGCAGTAGAAGGGGCTTGAGGGGTAAAAGCTACTTGTACCTGCAGCACTCTCCTCAGAGCGGCTGCTCACTAGTAATTGGTGGCCAGATCTGACCCTCTGCTTTTAGCAGGAGATTTAAAGGGCCTGGCAGGGCAGGCTCCTTGTAACAAAGAAGTAGATTTGTGTACAGGAGGTGTATTTGTATTTTTCCTTCTTTAATGAAGACCCTCTTCTGCAGCACCATGGAGTGTGTTCTTAAAGAACTGAGACTGGATCTTAATTTAATTTTTCCTCCTTTTTATCTGCAGTGCAGATTTCTTACACATCCATTACACATTCTGCACTTGTTTCACAAACACGATCCCTGCAGAAATCAGGGGAAGTCCTATGTGCAGCAAAAGGCACAGAAAGTGCAACAGAGATTTGCACCATGGATTAAGAGATTCTCGGTGCTGATCAAAGAAGAATTTTGTCCAAGGTTTGTAAAGCACTTTTGAATCCTGCTTGATGAAAGGCACTATAAAAATGTAAAGCTGCTGTTGTTGTTAATGTTCCCTTGGTGCACAACAGAAGAAAAGATGCTGAAATTAAAGTCACATATATTAATATTGATTAAGAAATAACCAAATTCTTCTAGAATTTGATCTGCCTTTCATTATGTGCACTTGATCTTCCATTTTCAAAAAGGGCATAGTTATGTCCTGGAAAATCACAGCCTTGAACTCCACCAAACCACAAGTACAGATTATATATTATTATATATAATTTTGGAAATCTGCATGGAATACACCGTAAAGCAGGAATAAAAGAAAAACTATAAGGACATTTGTATTTGTCAGCGTCTCCCCAGACAGAGCCCCGAGGATATGATATTCTTAGAATAAAGCTTTCATTTCACAGCACATCAGTGGGAAAATTAACAAGCTCTCCTTGTGCTGTTCCATAATTCATTTTCTTTGTTTTAGATATTGAGCTGAGCTGGTACAGTAACTTAAATAGATAGGGGAAATTTTAAACACAGATTTGGATTCTGGCTCATTTGGGTTGTTTAGTTTTGTTTTGCTTTTTTCCTGCCTTATCCTGCAACTTCCTAGTATCTAAATAAGAAGTTGCCTTAATTTATTTTAGCACTTGCCTTTTAAATGGAAAGTGCCAGATACTGTTATAATGATTTAAAATACATCAGAGAAGGCTCACTTCAGTTAGCGCAAGGGATATAGCTGCATCTCCTGCAGCACCAGGAGCCATGTTTGTTCCACAGAGGAAAGCGTCTGCTTGTCTCCAGCAGCGGCAAGTGGAGATCAAGATACCACAAAGCTCAGAGAGGACTTTCTCGGTGTGAGATCAGCTCCAACTGAACCTCAATTAACAATGTTTAATTATAATTTAACTATCTTAAAATGACAGCAGTTTTGTTGTTGTTTTCTGGAAATAGGAAGTTACATTTTTGCATGAAATCACACAAATTCTATGGAAGTGAAAGTTATATTCCTGACTCTGTTTTTTATCAAGAAGTTCCCTGTGCCCTTAAAAGTCCTGGGTCTCTAGAAGCAGAAAAAGAATGCCACAGCAAAACTAACTTTTCTTACTGAGAAAACTCCTGCTTGAACAACAAAACCACCAAAACTTCAAGGAAAAATGTCACTCCCAGTTCTGCTCATTCAGGTGTTGGCGAAAAAGCAACACTCCAGCAGAAAACTACAGTTTGGATGTGTAAATATGTATGTATAATAGTGGGGGACAGTGTTGAGGGTGCTGTGGTCCCTGAATCCCCACAGCCAGCTCCAACTCTGCTTTGGTAATGTCACTCTTTACAAGCCCTGCTGCCTGCACAGGAGCAGAGACCAGCATGTGGCTTCTTTCAAATATCCCCAGAAAAGTGCTTGCCCAGTTGCCAATGAAAATTCTTCTTGTCTGTTCAGAAAGATTTCCTACATCCTCAACAAAAAATGAAATTCTGGGGGAAAACATGGGATTTCTGGTACAAAGAAGCCTGTCAGGGACTTCTGCAACTTTGACTTGCTTCCACCTGACCATTTCTTTTGGCTACACCTGTACAGCATATAAGAAAATTGAATCCCCCAAAAGTACCATTCTGTCCATCTCAGCCATGGACGTCAGTGCTGAGCCAGGAGGACACTGTTTGAGATGCTACCTCTCCAATGAGAGACCAAACCAGAATTAATACTTCATGCATTTAAATGGTTTGGCAGCTGAGGGAAGTCAATCGAGACTTGGTGTCTTCATCATCCTTATGCAAATTATTGTTAGTAGCAGTGAAGAATGAGGCCAAACATATAGCAAATTTTCTTGGTATGAACAAAAAGTGGAGTTGCAATTGAGACAGCTGACAAAATTAAATACATTCTTTGGGCACTTGTAGTAGGAAAGCCATCTTTGTTCTCCACAGATCACCTCAAAGAAGTCTTTGCCACATCCATTGAAAACATCAGTTTGGAGTTGGTAGCAGCTCCCAGTGCCAGGCTGCTGGGTTTTTAAGATGGGAATCTGAAACTGGGTGAAGCCAGTGTCACTGTGATGTGGGAAAAGCTGGCAGTTTTCAATAAGAAGTGATGCTGTCTGGTCCAGAGATATGTCTTTCCATATGCAGATCTACACAGTGGCTCGTGCACTGTGGCATTATTGCAACACAAATAATAGTGGGGGCAGCGCATAGTGAAAGTGTATTCTTCCGTAGAATAAGCTTGCTCCTTACCACAGCCAGTAATAGCACTATATTATTCTGGCTTTTGAAAGAGATGAGACTGTTTTTGGGCAAGTGCTCCCAGTTCCCATTGACTTCTGGCATCAGCTGCCAATGTGCAATGCTCTATAAAAGTGAGGTTCTGTGGGAGTGCTACTAAGGGAGGATGAGGGTGCTGTTGCTTTTGTTTACAGTCTTTGGTATATGGCTATGATACTGCTTGTCCAGAGGGCCACTGCCACAGTTGTGACCCCAGTCCATGATGGGGTTTGCTGTCAAGCAGAAGACCTGGTTCTTCCCCATCCTATCTACAACTAATGTGGATGCCTGCATCAGTCTATAGTGAATATTCCTTACTCTATAGCAGAGTACAGCAGGAAAGACAATATCCTCTACAGTTCAGTACCTGTGCTTTTATAACTGTGCATACTTTGAATATTTGTATAAATGTCTCAGAACCCTATAAAATTACTAAAAACAATGGGATCCAAAAGTCAAAGAAAAATCAAGGAAAAAATTCTTGTACGGCAATTTTCTAGTTCAATGAATCTGCTTCGTGCCACAATCACAACTAGACATGAACCAGCCCCAGCATCTCCTTTGATGTGTATGAAATGTATTTTTAATTTCACTAGGCTGCTGCTCAGGCTCATTTGAAAGGGTATTTGAAAGGGTAACTGGGAATGGCTAGGTTGCCTTCTCCGCACTTTTCGTTGTTTTAGTCCCTCTGTCATGTCACCTCTTATTTTTCTCTTGTGTAAAATACAGTCTGAACCTCCTGAATCCTTCTTCCCAGAGACCTTTCTGTGTCTCTGAACATTATCATCACCTTCTAGACCTCTATCTGGCTGCTATGCCTTTTTTTACAATGCAGGAATGAGTGTTAGCCAGACATGAACAGGGGTATTGAAGTGAGGCATGTCATTATAGTGCTTCTGATTACAAAACATTTATTGCAACCTTTACTATATGGACATGCTACAAAGACACTTTTCTGCCTGTACTGGGAAATCTTCATGCTCTACCAGCAACCTTGTCTAAACAGGGGCTGTTTAACTGGGACTGCCAGCTATTTCCAAGCAGCAGAGATGACAGCACCACAAGGCACACGTGAGCTGCTTGCTGGGATCCCCCCTGACAGTGAGTGGATCTTCCTCAGTGCTGGTTTCTCACTCAGAGCTTTGTGTTCCCTCCACCAGATGGACATTGGCAGATGGCAACACCATTTTGCTGTTTAATTATTTAAAATGCTGCGTGCAAATCAACCTTTGGCATTCAGTGATGGAACAGGGTGTTTGTGGTCCATATCCCATCTTTGATATGCTGTTCCGTATTTCCTTCTTTATAAGGCTGTAGAGATGATCCTGGTTTGCAGTACTGAACACATGTAACCTGTGGGTCTCCCATGCAGGGGGCTGCACACTCATTGTTGTGCATTGGGAATACCTGACGGACAGTATCTGTCTATAAACCAAGGTGACAGTTCACAACCTTCACTCGTGTGAATGGTCCCTTTGCTACAATCTCTAAGGGACAGAAATCTGCCTTTTCAAAACAAGCAGGAAACAGTTTTTAGTAGTAGAGGTTGTTAAAAATGCTTGATGTTTGGAAGAGTTGGAAGGGGTGCCAACTTGTCACTGACTGAGGAGTGGGAGTTGTCCATCCTGGTTCTCAGGACCAGCTTCAGTAGAAACGGAGGGACAAGTCTGGGCTGTAACACAACCTCTAGCACCAGTCTCTAGCAGAAGGAAAGGAGTTTGTCATCAACACTGGCAGTGACATGCTTTGATTTTCTGGGTGCTCTGGATCAAATTATTGACTTTACAAACTTTCTGGAAGAGTTTCCCTCATTTCCACGTAGTCACCATCTACTAACATGGCTTTTTCCAGTTAATAAGTTATTGTAGGCCATTCGTCTGCTTGGGTTGAGGGTTTTGTGAGACTGCAGAATGCCAGCAGAGCCCATAAAACTTTAGTTCCCAAATGGTTCCACCATTTACGACAGTCCACAGGGTCATGACCCTATTCAAATTAAACCTTGATCTCACATAGCCCCTAAATGGCAGGATCCTGCTCAGGCATGCCCCATTTCTTTTGCTGTTGGCCATGAGGTGAGCTGCTCCCATAGGTCTTGGCACATGCGTCTGTGCAGAGGTGGCTCTGCATGGAAGGGCTGAGATCCTCAGAGTGAAGGTCCATCTGTCCTCAGAGTCTTTGGGTTCAGGGAAGGAAGAGAGATTGGGCAAATGGGAGGGGAGAAGCATTTCAGAGCATCACATCTTGCTAATTGGCCTACAGTCTAGTGAGGAGTAAGAAGTGAAGAGACGATTGTGCGCTACTGTGAGGGATCAGAGTTGTGAAAGGAGCCCCAAGAAACAGCTTTTACCACAAACAAATCACAAGTTGAACAGTAGAACCCAAGTTAACCCGTATATTAGTTTCAAAAGAAAAGCAGAAACAACAAACACATTAATACAACTTAGTGAGGTAATAGCTACACTAAGCTGCACTGATTGGAAACAATTGGCAGAGCCTGGGATATAAGGAATCACTTCCTGCAGCAATTTCCTTTTATTAAAAAAGCATTTAGAGCTTTTGTAAGCTTTTCATTCTTCGAGGATCTTATTTTTAACTCTGTGGTCTCCTTAAAGACACTGTTCAGACTGGCTGAATGCATGGCCAGGCCAGGAGGAATTTGGTCAGAATACAGATGTTTGCAACCTAGGCACAGCAAGAACAATTCGAATGCTTAGGTACAAAAGTGCAATCCTTCACTAACGCAGCTACATAAATGTAGCACTCTCATTTCCAACACAGCTGGAAAGAGTTAAACCTCAAAAATTCCATAGAAATCCCAAACATCACTGAAATAAAAGTCAAAACCACCTTAAAGGAAGTCCCGGTATTCCTTCTATGTTGGGGCTTCCATTGGTGATTGTGAGTTTGCTTTTTTGGTTTATTTGTTTCATAACACACTGGTCCAACAAAGGGATGAAAAGAAAAGGTTCAGTTTCTAAAATACCTGAAATGAATTTTTAGTTCTGTTTGTTTTCTCATGTGGAAAAACAGGAAAAACGTAATTTGGTCAAAATTTGGGTCAAACATTTAGCTCAAGTAAAAGTAAAACATTTTCACGGTAGCAGCAGTAGGCTATGTTTATTTTGATTTAAGTAGCCTTCTAACTTAAGCATGAGCTTGAAACAAAGGAAAATTAAACATCTCCTTTTGCCAACACGGAGGAAAGGCTGAAGTTTTTCTGGTTTTCCCCCTTGTTTGGAGAGGGAGGAATTAAAACACTCTGGCACAGGACAGATGCACAGGTATTTTTGCCCAAGCTTGGATTTTTTTGTTATCCTGGAATAAAGTGAAGAGAAACACTTGCCCAGCTACAACTTTGAGACTTCAGCAAAGAATTGGGACACATCCTCCCTTTTTCCTGCACTGATCATCTCCTGACGGGTTATCTCTCCAGGACCTTCTGCTGCTATGACCAAGGCTCTGCTCCACCTGCATCTGTGTACTCCTCCCTGGAGGTCCCAGACCTGCTCCAAACAGGGATCAGAGAGCAAAGTACAACTTAGGTAGAGGACACCTCGTAATAAGCACTGACTCACTCCATGGCTATGCTATAAAGCATCTCTCAGATCGCTGTCATTTAGAGGGGGAGCTTATCCGTGCACTGAAGGAGGGAATGAGAAATCTAGTAACTCATTTATTTTGATGGCAACAGCTTGACACTGTTCCCATCTTTGCAATCGTAACAAACAGCTCTGCTTTTCCAAAGTGTGTGCCCAATTAGAACTTGCAAGAAGCCATGTATCTCATAAAGAATTTAGTTAATTTTCAATATTTTCCAAACTCCTGAAAATGAACAATGCGCTTTTTACAGGTCTTTCATCAAGGAGTTAATAACCAGATGAAGGTTTTCTTTTCATCAGCTCATAAGTGATGCTCCATTTAATTGAAGAAGATCAAAACCGATGATCAGAAAATAAAAAGGAAGTTTTAAAGGTAGTCTTTGTACAACACTTTAACTGTCTCATTCCTGTTATTTCAGAAGTATCACTGGGCTTCTTTCAGGCTTGGAAAAAAAATCTTATGAATTGCCAGTACTTGGCTTCCTCTTACTTTAATTTTAGAAACCTTTGTGTTGATGGTGGGCAATATACCCCTGCCACACAGTGCCATGGTCCTAAGGGAAAGCAACACCAACTGTAGCAAAACTATTACAATCCTAATACTGTCCATTAGTGGTTTTGGCCCTAATCTTGCATCCTACCCCACGCCAGCCTGCATGGTGCTGTCCCACAGTGACCCTGGCCAATCTCACTGGCACCCAACCAGCTACCCCATCCCTAGGGGCTGGGGTGGGGGCACCCTCAGGGTCTTTGCAGGCCAGGGGGAGAGCACAGTAATATGGGTTAGTGGTGGCCTTGGCAGTGCTGGGCAATGGTTGGACTTGATGATCTTAAAGGTCTTTTCCAACCTGGTTGATTCTATGATTCTATGACAGCTCTCATGCAGGAGATTCTTTATCTTTAGTGTAAGAGAAGAATGTCATCCTGCTGCATCTAGTTTTACCTGAAAATTTTCCCTTTTCTTTAATTGTCTTTTGAAAGACCTCTGTATAAATTTTTGCTCTCCAGCTCATTTCACCCTTTTTCCATTTGCTAAGACCTGATTTATTGCTTTTACTCAGAAATAGGCAAATTCTCTGTGAAGGTATGAGGTGCTTCTTCCCTGAACCCAGCTCAGACATGGAATTGTGCTCTGCTGAGCTCTTTGCAGCATAACTTCATCCTTCTTGTCCCCTCTGCCCTGTCCCCTCTCTCCTCTGACCCAGCCACCTCGTGCATGCACTTCCCTCTCCCATCCCTCCATCTAATCAGGGTTCATCCCCCTGTTGCTCCCCTCTTTCACTGCAGCATGCATAGAAAAAACCCAGCATAATCCTCCTGTCATCACCAAAAGAAGTGTTTTCTCTGAAATTTCCTGCAGTGTTGGTTAAATGTTAACAGTTGAATGTTGGTCCCTTGTGCCTTGGCAAGGAGTGGGTCATTAATGGGTGGCTGTTAATAATGAGTGATGCAAGCTGGTGTCACCCACTGAGACACTGGATGCTATCATCCAAACATCCAAATGATGGTTTTTGTGCTGACAGAGACATAGCCCTGCCTCTCTCTTGGAGAGAGGGAAACCGAGGCACATCAGGACCAAAGACATGTCACCATCCTGAGCTATTCCATCCTGCTGTTTGAATTGTTCCCCTGAAGTGTGATTTCAATCCAGGAGCAATTTGGGTTTCCAGCACTCAGTATTTCATAGCTTCTAATCATCCTGTATAGTGAAGCCTGCAGAGAATCAGAAAATGTTACATTTAATTTTGGACCAGGTTTAGTGAAGCACTGGGCTTTAGGAGAAGCGCTGTATTTTCGGGCAAGCTCAGAGCACACAAAAAAGGGCACATTTTATTGCAGGTGCTTTGCACAACCTTCATCAGGATTAAATATGATGAAAAAGGGAATAGCTTAATATAGATTGATACTACCACACTTCTTACAAAATGCTTGATCCCGCAATTCTGAAGACCAGTTATCTTTAGATCTGATTTTCAAAATCAGTTATCTTTTCTACAGGATGTATAAATAAATCAGCAGAAGAGCCAGTTAATGACTCACTGTTGTAAATTAAATGGAATTTGCTATGAATATGATTCATTGAAACTTTCTTAACAAATCAATTTGTTTAAATCACACTGTAGTTCAATAATGATATTTAACATTTATATGGTGCTTTCAATAGCTCCTGAAACTTTCCAAGCATTAATTGTCTGCATTTCACCATGAAATGATGAGCTGGGCTGGCTCTCTTACAGATGAGAATGCTGACACCCAAGGAGCTTAAGGAAAGGTTTCAGCTTCTTGAAAGTGTTTGCACAGCACTGATTCAGCTGTGAGCATCTGTGGCATCAGGGCAGTGCTGGAGAGGGTCGGTCCATTATGGTGGAGCCAGCATTTAAAATCACAACCTGCTGCCTAGCTTGACATCCACCGTTTGGAAGCTTTGCTCCCCACTGTCATGCCTTCCCAATATGATCCTTCTTTCTGCCTTTCTACCATTCAAAGCTGACCTCCAAAAATCTTGTGTCTCTTCTGTCTGCACGCAGGAACTATCCCCCTTCCTGCAGCCCATGGACAAGTCCTACTCTGGCCGTGACCCATCCTCCTTGTCCCCACTTCAAATGGATCCTACAGAAAAGTTAAGCATTACAAACCACATAAAAGCAATTCAGAATAAGGGCTTAGCTTTCAGGTAGTCTACCCCTAAAAGACAGAGACAGATGCTGGATAGCGTTTTTAGAAACACAGAGACAGAATGGGTACCTGATTGCTCCTGAGGAAACATTGCCTTCTCTAGGATCTGCTAAACTTTGCTTTAAGCAAGGTGAGCTACTTTTGGGTGTGGAGGCAGGATTAAGACAGACTTTGTCTCACTCCCACCTTCCATATTCACCTATGAGATAATGTTATGAGAGGTGGCTAACAGAGTGCTAGTTGCTTACCTCTCTCTAGAGCTGCTTAAGAATCTCTATATACCACAGAACCATACGAATAAGAACATTTGAAGATATTATAGGGATCTGTCATCTGGGTTTCTGTCTAGTACTCTGGAGACCTGTAAGCCTGGACATCTGTTATGCTCCAGCTACCATATCCCTAATGTACCTCACCTCATCTATTCTTTGAAACTAATCAGGATGTGGTCTTTCACAAAGCCCACTATTATATTATGGAACTCAGGATGCTGTGGAGGCCAAAAGAAAAACCATCTCCATTAGCAACTAAAAAATTAGTGAAAGAAAGGGCCACTAAAGACCATTAAACACAATGATGTGGATATGATCTGTAGCTCAGGGACTCCCTAAGTGACAGAGTTCCTGAATCTGGAGCTTGCTAGTGGAAGAAAATCCCTAATAAATACCCATTCATTTATTATATTCTTTAGGTGCTTGCTACTGGTTGCAGCCAGAGACAGATGCTGGGGCAGACACACCCCAGATTTAGTCCTGAAGAGCTATTCTTATGTTCCCATTAGGATCTGGGTGGAATACTGGTTAAAATGGAGCTGTGACTCCAAGAAGCTGACTGTCATGATGTCTATGGAGTAGAGGAAAGTTGTCAGCACCCAAATAAAATCATAGAATCATAGAGTCCCAGACTGGTTTGGGTTGGAAAGGTCCTTAAGATTATCCAGTTCCAACCCCCTGCCACAGGCAGGGACACCTTCCACTGGAGCAGGTTGCTCCAAGCCCTGTCCAACCTGGCCTTGAACACTGCCAGGGATGGGGCAGCCACAGCTTCTCTGGGCAACCTGTGCCAGAGCCTCAGCACCCTCACAGGGACCCACTGGCCATGACTGCCCCTGCTCAGGATACAGCAGCACCTTTTCTCTGGCTGAGCTCCCACCTAGCCCTCAGATGAGATGCCCAAGGCTCCTCCTGTCAGCACCTAAAGGTCAAAACTCACATACAGGTCTTGATAACTGGTTTTCCTCCTTGCCCTGTATCTACCATTTCGAACTGCTGATGCACAGCATTGCTGGGTGCCCTTTTTGCATCCTTGCTTGCACCCTCCGCACTGAACGCAATATTGCTTAGAGGAGATAATAAATGTTTAGTACCCAGCTCATGGCAAAACACTGAACTGATGTGTGGTGCTCCCTGCTGAGGACCTTTTTGCTAAGGGCTTCACAGGCAAATAAGTCACCTTGATGCCAATATTTGTCCCTGTTCCCTGATGCCATGCATAAATTGTATTGCTGTTCCTTATCAGCTCATAGTGCTTGCTTAATGGGTAGCTCTGCTGCTTCAGCAGGGAATTAGCTAGAACAATATTACAGTGATAAAGTAAGGAGAGTAAGCATCCATCAGTGGGTCAATTAGTAATGTTAAAAAGGAAGCTCTGAAATAATTCAAACAGTTATACATTAGTTTTTGTGCACATGTTCAGAACTGTTGCTTGGTGAGTATGAAATGAGGGAAAGAACAAACAATTGGGGATACAGTCTTCTCTAGTTATGTGCCAAAACCTCCCTTTAATGACAATATCTTTCATAGCCGTAGCAGCTTTTATCTCTGAAACTCTTTAGATGATATCTGCAGTCACCTTTAGTGAAGGTGGATTTGAAGCCAGCCCTCAGTTCTTATCAACCATGGACAAAGCTTGGCATATTGGCATCAAGCAGGTAGACCTTCGAGTTCACTCATCCATAAGACACTTCTCACACACTCGCTAAAGAGAAGTAAGACTCCGTTTACACTCCTTACAGCAGCAAGAGGCTTCCCTACCACTGGGGCTTTGTGGGGCCATGGCAGGGGAGCCAGGGACAGCCCTTCACAGAGCTGCTGAGAGCCCACCACTCCCTGGCGTGCTGCAAACTGGCCCATGTTCAAAGCCCATGAAACACCACCAGCTTCTATTTCATATAGAGCTCTAAATCTGCCTATTACAGTCAGTGCAGGGAATTTCTTTTATATGGAACCTTCATCATTTCGTTACAAGGATTTTGAGTGACAATTTTATTCCAAAAGCAGAGGTGACAGCAGGTGCCATCAGTCATTGTCATGATGCTGGAAGGCAAGTGAATGGTCACCCAAGAGCAGCAATATCCCCTGGAGATGCTCTGCCCACGCCCAGCCTTGCTGCAGGAGCAATGGAAGAAGTGAGGACATCAGTGAGAAACACAGCCTGTGTGACACAGTTCAGGTTAGAATATACCTTCTGGGGGAAAAAAGAGATGACTTACTTAAATTTAAAACAGAAAACCTCAGCAGTCATATTGTCACAAGAGATGAGATGGACAAGGAGCTCCTTAGACTTCCTGCATCACCAAAGCCCCATTTCTCCAGCACAGATACCCCATTGCTGACCAGAGCTATTTCCCTCAACACTGTTTACTAATGTCTTAAGTCAGGACCCTCTACACTCCCAGACTATTTAGGTATTTAAATGACCTGAAATTTAATTGCTAATCCAGTAGATTATAAGACTAAAATCAGGAGTTTAATTTCCAAACTACCCCATGATTATTATTCATTCTCCAAGAGCATCATTAACACAGCATCAAGGCTGACACAGCAATGCCTTGTACCCTCCCAAAATGTCAAATGCACTTACATTTAAATGGCTCAAAACCAGGAAATAAAGAATTATGGTAAAATCAGTGTATGCTCTGGAAGCAAGCTAGATCCACAACTGCTGTAAATTAGCATGGCTCCAGTGACCATAATAGAGTTACCCCAGTGTATACCAGCTGATGAGCTGACGTCTTTTTTCCATTGCTGGGCATCTGTATGTGATGAAAAATACCTAAAACACTACAGTCTCTAAATGTCTAGAAACTTAAAAATCAAATTAATCAAGTCGTTGGTTAGACCATAGTGACAATTACATGGAGAGAGTAAAATATATTGATTGTTTTGGGAGCAGGTTTTGTCAGCAGTAGTTAAAACGAGCAAACAAAAACCTTGAGTACTCCTAGAAATAGATTCAGAAGGAAGTATACAGTACCTGTTCTGAGGCATTAACCTTGGAAATATTTATGAATTGCCAATATTACTTCTAAAGATGCAAGATGGCACCAAAGGTGGAGACAAGCATCATAAGTCACCTAGAAAAAAAACAAATAGGATACGAATCTGAGTAAACCTGGGCAGCCCCTCTGCAAATGCAATGTGCACAGTGTATCACTGCTGGTTGCAAGAGGAAAATTAAATAGGCATTTAATACTTCAAATAAGCATATTATCCAGTCATTCTAGACACACAGGCAACAATTTTCCGGTCACTTGAGTTGGGCTGTGAAGGTCCAGGTCTATTCCCTCCTCATGGTAGCAGGGCTGTTGTGCCTATTAACCTCACAGATTATGCAGCAGCATGCTACCAGCACTGCCAATGGCCCATGATGAAATGCAAACTAGTCCTCTCAGGAAGTCAGTAAGTTCATCAAAGACCTGCTAATTCCCACATGTTCAGAAATGCCTTAGCATTATGTGATATTTTAATTCACTTCCTTAAAATAATAGCAGGTGGTTTGCTGCAGCACAGTGCTTGAGAAATGTTTCCTAACAAAGCCATGAGGAAATGATTGGGAAGCTGTGCTTTCTCCCTTGTTTTTAATACATGCATTCATTTTTATTGCAAAGCTTCCTGCTATGGTTTCAAAGCTGCTCTTTGAGTAGCAGGTTTTGGCCCTATCAGCATTTTCCTCTCCCTGTTTCCCCTCTGTCTCTGCTGAGAGGAGCACTTTGAAGCCAAGGGCCATGTTTGGCCAGAGGCTGTGAGGATAGGAAGGAGGTTGGTAGGAGCCCTGGGGACCCTGAGGAGATGGGGTCATATGGCCCTATCAATCAGCTATCAAATGCTGAAGAAATTGTCTTTTCTCATTTGACAGCCTCCCTCACTTTGTTTTGGTTTGGTTTGGGTTTTTTTCTTAGTCTTCTCCATTTAAATTACTCTTCTCATAGAATCTCAGACTGGTTTGAGTTGGAAGGGGCCTTAAAGCTCATCCAGTTCCAACCCCCTGCCATGGGCAGGGACACCTTCCACTAGAGCAGGTTGCTCCAAGCCCCCTCCAACTTCCCAGGGGAAGGAGCTTGCACTTGGCCTTGCTGAACTTCATGAGGTTTGCACTGGCCCACTCCAGCGTGTCCAGGTCCCTCCGGATCCCACCCCTTCCCTCCAGCATGTCGACCGCACCACACAGCTTGGTGTTGTTGGCAAACTTGCTGAGGGTGCTCGATCCCACTGCTCATGTCTCCAAGAAAGACATTAAACAGCGCCAATACCATTTCATTTTCCTACTGTTTCCTTTTGGCGTGTTTTAATCTTAATTTTAAATACCAGTTTGGCTTTTTTTTTTTCCCCTTAACTCCTCACTTTATAGTCTTCCCAAGTCAGTAGCAGTCAAAATCTAATGAATTCCTGAAGGTCAGATGAGCCTTTGGAGACCCATAGTTTGTGATGTAAATCGAGGGACCGAGAATAGCTTCCGTGCTACAGCCACCACTGTAGTTGGCACTAATCAGCAAACATCTAATCAATGGGAACAGTAGCACATTCATAAGCAAGAGATATTATCTTGGCATATAAATAATGAAAGCCTCTAAAGCACTCCCAGATGTTGGAAACAAGATTCCTTCTGGGCATGTGAAGAATTTGCTTAGGGGAAAACAGAGCAGCCATACAAAATAGAGAGCTGGTTTAGTCTGATGAAGTTCTGTTTATGAGGATGTATTACAAAAAACAGAAAAGAAATACCTCTATGGTGTGAATCAGCCAGAGCTGACCTCTCATCTGCCAGTTACCGGTAAAGCAGACAATGGTTTTATCTGAGGTATTTGAGTCATATTACTGCTTGATTGTCTTTAAAACAAAAGAGGCTCTGCTTTCTTAGTGTTGCCAAATATCCAGTTTACAATCAGGTTTTCAATATGTCCTGGAATCTAGGCTTCTCTGAGAAAAATGGGCTTTTTGATCTCGTATAATGACAACTTATTCCATAAGATAAGGCTAAAAAAAAGAACTATTAACAATTAATTATTTCTCATGAGAAAATGCTTTAATTTACAGTTCAAGCAAGTGAGATTTTTTAACTCTAATAGTTAGTGTTTAGACTTTTTAAAGAAAAGCAAAACTTACAAAAAATTTACAGTTATGGAAAAGTTTTTTAGCCTTTTGGCAATCAATCAAGATACAATTCATTTACACAGTTTAGTCTTGCTTAAACTCTTTATTGCTGCTTAGGATACTAGTCTTGATGATCCAACACAGCTACTCGTTTAATATATTACTCACAGGACTATGGACCAACAGCCTACAAATAGACTGACAAATGATCTTTGCTACCACACTCCTGATGTTACCAGCCAAGTAGTTTTAACAGAGCTTATTTCATCTGAAGATGTGGAAAATGTTGATGGTGCAAACCCACCTTAAGATATCAGTGACAAAAATAAAATACTGTTTAATCTTGTTACACATATATACATGTTTGTATAGATAATGTTACATGCATATAAAAGACATTAAAAATAATACCAGGGATTTCTTTCCAAGCCCTAATGGGTGCAGCTTGCCTCAAAGACCTCACTGAGACAATTCTAATCATCTTACCAGTTCCTGCTCAATATCATGTGCCAGGACATGTAGACAATCTTCAAGCAATGTGAATTAGCTTTAAAAACTTCTTCATGTTTATCTCTCAAAAAGCGCCGTAAGCTTTGGGAATATAGTGGCTGAGATTTGTTAAAGGCCAACCTTTCTCTCTATAAACCAGCACATTCTTAGACAGCATTAAATATATGAAGTTGTTGATTTTGGTCAGTCTCTTTCTGTACTGGAGGACAATGGAACAAATAAATGGGAGTTGTCCCTTTTTCTCCCAAAGCCATGGAGGAAGGGGTCATCTGCCAGGTGAAATAGCAGAACTGTAATAGAAAACAGGCTAGAAGACTGATGAGGGTAGATGTGGCAGGACTCAAACTGGCAAATTGCAATGCCTAACATGATGGGGACTAGATCCTTGATGGATACCAGATCTTTAGGCACTGTTACCATAATGGGCATATTCCTAGTGCTACATCTGGGATAACCAACTGAAGTCTTAGCAGCTTTTGGAGGTCACTGTGGTTCTTGCACTTCCAGTAGTTGAGGTGTTACAAATCACACCCTCAGAGACTGTGACGGGACCCTGAAGGGATGTATGCACATACTTCATGTCTTCCAGAAACTCCAGTGACTCCAGTGAGGCAAAACTAATCGTTTTGACAGACTTTGTTGGATCAGGGTTTGATTTTTAAAGGCAACTCCATTTTGTCACCTCGTGATGTCAACCTCTCACACATTCCACAGTAACTAAGGAATCATTAGTTACTACCAAACCCTTGCTTCCTCGCAAGCAGCAGGTACCTATTGTAGCAAAAAATAATCCACTTCTGTCAAATATAAATAAATCCCAAGAATTGTTCTGAAAATTCAAGCTATTGTGAACAAATGGTTATAGCACAAGGTTTATTTCTATGGTAACCTCTGACTGTGCCTTCTTGTTGGGCTTTGGACAAGGCACTTAAACCTCTCTGTCCTTGTTTTTTGACTTTCATAGTCATAATACATGTCACATAGAAGAGGTATGTGCTCAAACAGTATTTGGTAAGTGCCATGAGACTCTCTGAAGGAACGTAATTGTAAATTAACAAGTGTGTTGTCAGCACCTCCTCCAAAATTCTCTGGATCTAAGTCAGGCTTCGTATACCCCATCACAGAAGTCTCAGCGCACACTGCCCCATGGAAAAAATTACTTTCTCCAGTAATCTGTGCCGATTATCTGCATGCAGAAGAATGAATACTAGGTAATGGTGTAATGCTTGGGAATGTGTCACAAGCGTGTTTCCTTTGCTGAAATAATCTGTAAGTGGCAAGAGGACCTCAAAAATGGTTCAAAGGCACGCAGGCACAAGACTTGGTATTGTGGTTTGTGTTTTTCCCAGCCTGAACTCCCACAAGCTGGAGTGCAGAGGGTGACCTCTGACAGCAGTGTGTGAAGTGCCTGGCTGTGAGGTTACACACGACAGACATGAGGGGATTAGATATTGCCTCTGGCTTGTGCTTCAGCCTCCGTCGGCATATATGGGGCTCTGCTCTGGCATCTGGGTGTAGAACCAAGCTATATCCATGCTGCATATCAGACTGGGTTTTGGGCTTGGCTTAGCCACCATTTAGCCTGGTTTCAGTGGAGAAGAATGACAGGTTTGGGCTGGGCAGATGTGCTGCCTTTCCAAGGAGCTTTCATCCTAGGAGCAAGACCCCTGGCAAGCCTGGCAAGCTGACGAAATATTCCCCAATTCCCTGTCTGACACTGAAACAATGGCACTTCTCTACCACAAAGAAAAATGAAACAAAACACATTAACCGCCCCAAAAGATTGATTTAGCTATCAATTTAGGTATCAGCCAATCATTTATTCACTAGAGAAACTGCTAAAAGTCATATTGCAAATGAACTTTTGGCTTTGGTAGAATTTCCTTGCACAGCTATACTAGAAGTCCTTTTCCCAGACCTGGAATACACAGGCATTTTGTGCAGCTGGGGATGTGTTATGGATCTGAATTGAAAGGACAGCAGAACTGTGGTTCTGCATGTAGTCTTGACATAAAAATTGGTCATTTTGAAGGAATTTTGTCTGTAGAGTCTGTTCAGCCTATCTCTGCCCCCCACCCAGCACATTGTGTTTGGAAGGAGAAGATACGGGTGAAGCCATTTCAGAAAAAAACCCTGACTTTTGTGTACTCTCATTTCTTTTGTATTGCTGGATAATTTAATGTGACGCATGGGGAAAAAAACATAGTGTTTTATCAGTTCTGTGTTCAAGCAGGTGGTGCTATATTTTGTGTAAAGGGCAGTGCTTAATTTAAGATTTCTACCATAGCAGCACTTCTAAATGACAGCATTTGTATTAAAAGAGCTGCTCTTCCCAGCAGCACTGTTACAAAAATACTGAAACAGTGGTGATATTATTATAGATCTGCTCCAGTAACAAAAGTTCTACTGTAAGAAAATCTCTGATTTAGAAAAATCCTTTCTGCCTTTCGTCAGTGATAAATGTTCCCTTGGTTTCCATACTGGTGCTATTTAATCCTCACAATCTGAAGAGCTTGTGGGAAAGCAGCTGTGTACAGTAAAAGCACAACATGTTGTTAATAGCGTCTGTGGGAGCAAAGGTGGCAAAATCAGGCTGGGAGCAGGATTCAGGGAAACATGCAGAGAAACCAGCTGGGAGCTGAGCTGTTTTCCAAAAGCCTTTTACGCACTATGTGTGGGCACATGTGAATGTGTAGGGCCGGCGGGACATTTCCCGTTCCCCCCAAGCTCCCAGGCAGGGTGTGCAGTGCCCTGCTGCAGGGCAGGTCCCCTTTGCCTGGGGGAAGAGTTTAATTTGGTGCTTGCATGAATCAGAAGGAGCACAAACATGCTATTAGTCTGCACCTGAAGCCAGTGGCTTTCCCATCACCAGTGATTCAGCAGTAAGGAGTTGCGTGGCTTCATCCTTTCTCCCCGTTCCACTCCAGGGTCAAAGATGGGGCTGACATAGACATCTTTACAGCAAAACAGGTTGCGATGTCTTCTAGCCACACACTGCATGGGTTTAAGTTTCAGAAAACCAGTCACTTCTTATAGAATCCCAGACTAGTTTAGGTTGGAAGGGACCTTAAAGCTCATCCGGTTCCAACCCCCTGCCATGGGCAGGAACACCTTCCACTAGAGCAGGTTGCCCAAGGCTCTGTCCAACCTGGCCTTGAACACTGCCAGGGATGGGGCAGCCACAGCTTTTCTGGGCAACCTGTGCCAGCGCCTCACCACCCTCACAGGGAAGAACTTCTTCCTTATATCCAACCTGAACTTCCCCTGTTTCGGCTTGAACCCATCACCCCTTGTCCTATCGCTACAGCCCCTGATGAAGAGTCCCTCTCCAGCATCCATGCCAACTCATCTAATCTCATCCATGAATAGAAATGATTGACCTCAGTCCCACCACATCGATGTTAACATTTCCAGTGCAATTGAAAGCCACAGCCGAGGAGTCATTTCCACTTTCCTGGGTTTTATGGTAGGACACAGAGTGGTTCAAACCAATGCAACTGTAGGAGTCCAAGCACATATTCTGATGGGTGAGGGGATGGGAAAGGCATTTTGTACCAAAGTTCATTCATCTTTTCTCCTTGTATTGCATCTAAGTGATTTTTTAATCACACTAATGTTTTTGTCTCATGACATTGTCTCACAGGTCACCTCAGTCTCCAATTACTGCTTGTGTAAGGAAGTGCTTCTTGACACTGCCCTCAATTTCTTTTTACTTTATTTCCATTTGTGCTTATCTGCGATGGAATGAAAGCATGAACCACAGCTGAAATCAGCCATTAGGATATTTACATACTTCAATTAGTATTTTTTTAAGAAAAGCCATTTCTCTCTTTTTTGCTTTTAATTTGATGTTTTTAATTCTGGTCCATTCATAACCAATTCTTTTTACCCTCATGAACTTCATATCTTAATTTTCAAATTAATCTTCCCAATTCTTTTCTGAATCTTTTTGGTGCCATAGCAATTTCCCTTTAATATCGTGACCAGGAATTAATGACAGTATCTTGAGCACTAGCCTGTACAGGAAACGGTCTTTCTTTTGAACTGAGTGCTGCTGTGGCCTACCTGAGATCTGCTGTAGCTAAGAGCTAAGTTTAGCTCTCTGTGGGGTGCTGAGGAGGAAATTTAAACACAGGCTGCATGACCAGACTCAGAAGCGGGTGCAGGACACAACAGGTCACTCTGCTCTTCTCATCCATCACCTCACTCGGTGTTTGCCCAGTGCTTGAGGGGGACTTCACACAGGAAACAATCAAACTGAATTTAGCAGAATTTATCCCTGTGGGCTTTTCATACCTCTCCTATCCCAGAAATGTTATGCCCCATATTCCATGGTGACCCCAGAGCTCGCACAGGAAGGCAGCTCCAAAGGAGGTGAAGGTCAAGGGAGAGCACAGAATTGGTTGCCATCCATAGGTTTGGTTTTGTGTGGGTCAGTCTTCCTGCCCACACCTCAGGGATGAGAGGACAAGTAGGAAGAAGAAAGGCTCTCCATCCCATCTCAGGCCAGCTGGGGTTATTCCCAGAAGGGCAATCCCTCAGCCAATTCATCAAATGGCATCTCAAGGAGTTCTCTTACCCTCTTGCTGACTCCTGTGGTGCAGAGCAGGTTAGACTTGCTTCAGCATGGGGGAGAATTGGCCAAGAGTAATTAAAAGTGAGTGCCAGCTCATACCAAGGCTCCATGTCATTAGTTTAAATGAAGATACTTTCCATGGACAGTGAGCCCTGCATTCTGTAGCACAAGCTATTGCATGTAATTAGCTGGCAGAAAAAACCCATGACGTGCCAAAGGAAATACCAGGCAGGAAAACACCAGCATCCATGCCCTCCCTCAGTAGGAAGAGGGCTGGCTTTCTACCGACACAGAAGTCATCTGCAGGTCCTGGGGACACTCTGAGCCCAAGCCAGCGTGGATGTATAGAATGGATGTATGGAACCCAGGCTTGCCCCTCAGAAGCTCACTTCTTGTTGAAATGCTGAAATCATAGCCTTTGTATTACAAGTTGCTCAGCTCCTTTCTAGTTGGATATTCAACTTCATTTGCAGTCAGTGTGGCTACTTCAAGGCTGGGTTAGCTATGTTGGTGTCGTTTCCAGTGCACTTTTGTCCAAGCTGCTCGTAAGTAGCTTCCACACTGAGGACTGTATCACCTGCCCAGACAATCTAATCCAGCAGTTACGGCAGCCCTGCTATTACAAAATGCTTTCTAATATCTAGCCTCAACTGTCCTTGCTGCAATTTAAACGCATTTTTTCTTGTTCTACCTGTCACAGCAGTGGAATACAGTGTTTTTGCCAGCTTTTCCTCACAAGTCATGTTTTCAAGACCTTTGGTTATTAAGCCTGTCCTCTCTGGTTTTTTTCACATCTTTCTTGAAGCCCAGTGCTTAAACCTGGACATGGCATTCCTTCAGTAGTGAGGGGAAACGAATGTTCCATTTATTTCATTTAATTTAATTTACTGCCCATGTTTTGATTTGGGGAAATGTCTCATTCATTTAAACCTTGGTCTGGGTAATGCTGATATCACTGCCAAAAAAGTACAATCAGGTGTCTGTCAGCTGTGAGAAGAGGCAAAATCTGGGAAGAACAAAACCATCTCCACCCATTATCATTCAACTTTTCCAATGACCATCTTCCACTCCAAGCTTACTGAGCACAAAACTTGCTTCTTTCTGCAGGGACAACCAACCATGTGAAAGGCAATAAGAAGCAAGCCATAGTTTGCATGAATTTACCCAATGCAAATCAGTGCTGTGAGGTCTAAATAAGCAGTGTTTGTACCATGCTACTGCCTGTACTCTAAAAGAGATTTACCATGTAGCTAGCGTGGCCATAGCTTTCCCCTGGTGATACGTAGGTACATACAAATCATAGTAAAGGGAAGTGTATGAACCCATGGACCTTCCATTCAGCCAAGACCACCTCTAGGTGGAGGGTACTGCTAAAGTGAGCCCCTAAAGAGAGGGCGAAAATGGCAACTCTGGTTCTGCGCAAGGCTTTTACATGTACATCCACACAGCTAAATATTATACCCTTCCTAAACATCCTGACATTAGAAAAACGATATTTCTCCTCCAATTCAAGGACTATTACTTCCAATTTATGCATCTTTGTGCAGGGATGTACCTGGCCCAGCATGTTTCCAGCAAACTTCCCTACATTAATATCAAATGGGGCTCCTGTCCAATCTTATTGTATATACAATAACATCAGTGTTAAGTTACCTAGATGAAACACATTACAAGTGACACAAATCAAATACCTTGCCATTTATATATACTGAAGTAGACACCCAGGATTTTCCCACCAACGAAGCTGCATGCCATTAAATCTGTGGTGCTTTCCATGAAAAAAAAAAAACAACTAAAACCAAATAGTGAAGACAATAGTTTCAAATAGTTTCCATGGTGAGTACAAATGAGACATATCCAGGTCTTTATGTCCTTTTCTCCTCTGTTTCACATGCCAGTACAATCTAGGGACATAGTCTACAGCAATGACTAAGGGCATTAGAACAGCTGCTTTATAGTAGTGGATGGTTTATGAATATTTGTGCAGAGCACTGCAGATAGATAAAATGAGAATGCTACTAGACTGTCAGATTATCCCCATAACTGGTTAGAGCAAGGTGACCCAGGCAGGTTACCATGATCGATATGGAAACCTTATGGTGAAGTTATATATGTAGAGCAGCTCCCACATAAAACAAATTCTTCCCATGTTGCCCATGTAATTCAGCTGCCTTTAACTCTAAATTGTCGCTTTCATGAACAAAATGGAGCAGCATTTCTGTGGGTAGTAGATGTTTTTCTGCTTCTTCATCGCAAATACAACAACAGGCCACCGTTTCTGCTGAGCTAGCTGTTTCCTTGCTTAGCCAAGTCTCTATGTTTTCATTGGCAGGGCTATATTGCAGCTTTTAGGAGCCACAAGGAGCAAATCATGCTTCATATTCTGTAACATAAGCGTTCAATAGTTCTGCACCGAAATACACTGTGGGTGCAATCAGATGTCTTTGCCATACCCCAACAAAGTAAACAGAGAGCTTGGCTGTTCACCTAAGCCCATGAGCAAGCCTGCACAGCATGGGGTTATTCATGTGGGGCAGCCCTGGAGCATAAGCCAAGCCAGGAACCAATTCAGGGTCTTGCAAAGATTTGGCAGGGCAGTAGATGGGTCAGCCCTACTCCACACCCTCCCAACAACAAGAGCAGCAGCAGTTGGTGGCCTCATTTCCCAGCCTGACGGAGGGCTCCGTGCTTGCTGGGGCAGTGCACACCCTCATACTGATGCAGCACATGGGACCACAGGTCCTGGGATCACACTGAGGACGCAAGAAGTTTGCAGGGATATAACAGTAGCGTCTGCAAAATGAACAGTATAACACACTGCAGATGTCCCTGCTGTTACTTCAGTCAACCTTCCCTGCTTTCTTGTAGGCACCCCACATGGTCTGATTAATTTCTTGGCTTATTTCAGAGCCAGCTCAGATGGGGACCACAAAAATTCCCAGAAATGTCCTAATTCAAACAGTTTTCACATGGGGTCTAACTTACTGCCACTGAAATCACAGCTGCCTGTAACCTCAAACGTAAATTCATGTTTCAAGGGTACTCACATTCTTGTGTTCCCAAGAACTCTGTTTTCCAGAGTTTTGAACATCCTCGTTCCAGAAAGGAGCCCTGCTGCAGCTTGTTGATCCAAAGACTTCAGGCACCCTAAAACTACTTGTGGACATTTTAGCTGCAGAGTTGCTTTTCCTGGGGAGGCATCTACAAGCGCAGGGTTTTCTCTAGACCTCCCCACCCCACCTTCAGGCATTGCCTTCTTTTTTGGTATGTTTCGTTTCAGAATGAAACATTTAACAAATGTTTTAGGAGCGTTGTCATAGTTATTCTTATCTCCTTCCTCAGCAGAGGGAAATCACTTCTAAACATTTCCAGCTTTACTCCTCTTTGCTTAGATTAACGAACTGACCAGTACGTCACTGCTCTCAGTGATAAGCTTCATTGCAGTTCAGGGCAGAGTAAACCACTCCTTCCATGAGAGTATTATCAGACCAAAAGCCTGGTGGTGTATTACACAGTTTCTTTGTCTCGCTGTAATGCTGTTTCAACATGAGTCAGTTTTTGGCACTGAGTCATCTACAAGCGGTGAAGACTCCTACCAAAAAATACACATATATTTTGCTTAACACTGGAAGCTGTGCCATCAACTCTTGGGATTTCTCTCCAGCCTCACATGATCTGGGTTGTTTTCAGATTTTTTGAAAGGGACAGCTATCCCAGTTTCTTGTATTTCAAGCTTGTGCCATTTCACCAGTGTAAATAGGCAGTCACCTCCCGTTGAGGAGGTGGAAAAGACCTTCTGCCTGCCGTGCCACTGCAAGCTGTGTGCAAGCAATGCTGCCTATGGTGGGGAAGTTGGGCATCTCCCTCCACGGCTTTCTGTGGCTACCTCCTTGCTGGACACCACGTCCTTTGCTCCAGTATCATCATTACAGAGGTCTGCTTCACTCCCAGCTGCCACTTCTCTCTTTCCTATAAATCTGTGCCACAAATTCAGACCTTGGGCTGTGAGCCCAGCTGTGCATTAAAAAGTTCTGGTTAACATTGTCCGCAGAATGTGTTCTGCCCTGCACAAGAGAAGCTCACATGGAAACGGAAATAGGAACAGAAAACTATAGCCCCAGATTATCATACAAAGCCCTTCTGGTGGCCTTGATGCCAGAAGCTCTTCACCCCCTTATCCAACATCATCAGCCTACAGCAATCTTCAGCCTATGCTCAGGACTTCATTGGACGTTTCACCTTTCATGTCATCCTCATATTTAAATACTTACCTCTTTGCGCATCCCATGGGCATCACATCATTGAGCCAGCCAGCAGTTTGGCCCTTGGGAATACCCAGCAGTTGCTGGAAAGCTTTAAGTGAAGAGGGACACAAGTGAATCTCACTGAAGCTGGTTGGTATACTCCTGCTCACTCTAAGTGTCATTCATTACTGTTTTCCTTATGTTATGACGAGAGAATAGTGAATAGGGTCAGGTATTCCTTAATGACTGTTCAATTTCCTGAGCAAGGGTGCCCAGATGTCTTTCCAGAAGACCCACTTCCTGGAATGGGAAGATCTCCCTATGCATTCAGTATCACAGCCTCATTACTGCAAGACCTCTGTGAATCATAGACTCATAGAATGGTTTGGGTTTGAAGGGATCTTAAAGCTCATCGAGTTCCAACCCCCTTCCATGAGCAGGGATGCCTGCTACTGGACCAGGTTGCTCCAAGCCCCATCCAACCTGGCCTTGAACACTGCCAGGGATGGGGCAGCCACAGCTTCTCTGGTGCAACCTGTGCCAGCGCCTCATCACCCTCACAGGGAAGAACTTCTGCCTAAGATCTCATCTCAATCTCCCCTCTGGCAGGTTAAAGCCATTCCCCCTTGTCCTGTTCCTACAGGCCCTTGTCCAAAGCCCCTCTCCAAGTCTCTTGTCATCCCTTTAGGCACTGGAGCTGCTCTAAGGTCTCCCGTTAAGGACCCTTCTCTTCTCCAGTCTGAACCGGCCCAGCTCTCTCAGCCTGGGTCCAGAGCAGAGCTTCTCCAGCCCTCATAGCATCTTCATGGTCCTAATAATAAGGCCACAAACAACACCCTCTCCCCACCTTCACCTGAGACTCCCAGTGAGAATTGCGTGTGCTGAGCCCAGGCAGGGTCAGCACTATCCCACAGAGTCCATGACAAAACTCATGGTCCCCACCATGTCCAAACAAGAGCCATACCCTGCAGCAGCCCAGGAACCAGCGTCAACCTGGTGAAGATGGTGTGCAAAGATTATTTCCTGTTTTATGGGCAGTGCCATCTGGCACAGATGCACATGTGAGAGATTACACATATAAAAGCCGGGCGCTGCAACAACAACAACCACCATTTCCATAATAGTTCTCTTTTCTTTCTTTTTTTTCTTTGAAGGAAAACGCGTTGACCGTCTCATTTGGATTCATAAAGGAAACCTATTAATGAAAGGCTTCAAAGAACCGTCTCAGAACTTTTAATCAGTAGTTGTGCTTTAGCCTGGAAAGCAAAAGAAGCAGAGGGGGCTGGGTGATGGGCTTTTTTGTTGTTGTTTCTTGTAGTTTTTGCTTAAAGCACCAGCCTGTTTGAAAGCGGGCTGGGTGAGGGAGCCCAGCGGGGAGCCTCTTCTTGCCCACCTGGAGAAGAGGCCCCCTGAATGCTTGTTTTCATTAGCATGGGCCTCTCTGGCTCTTCAAAACCCTTTCCACCCGTTGCCAAGGCAACCTGGAGCCATAGTGCGGCACACGGGTGTTGTGCATCAACTGGTGTGTTGCGCTTAACTGAAATAAATAAGCAAATAAACATGCAAAGTGGCCACAGGCCAAATAAGGGCACTATCTTTTATCATGGACATTTAACATTTATGGGGTTTTCAAACACTCTACTAGGCGTAGCAGCAAAGAGGTGGTTGATCAAAAAAGGAAAATGCATGTGCACGCACAGGCAGTTCTTTTAATTTTAATGGGTCTTCTTGCTTGAATAAGGTGAAAGGAATTGGGTCTAGAACATACAATTCCACTTGCGAGCCTTGAGTTACATTTTCGTGCCATTGCATGGCTCTCAGCTGGGCCTGGCTTTTCAGCAGGACTTGGTTTCTGCTCCTGCATCCACATTAGCATCAGCACCAGCATCAACATCAGCATTAGCGGCCGTTTTCCCACCAGGCTTGGATACTACCCAGGCTACAGGTGGAACTGCTTAGTGCTGACAAAATAACCTCCATAGAAGGTGCTGTAAATCTGGCTTTTGGGATCCAGCAGCTCCCGGACTCTCACCTGAGTCATTTATACTGCAATGATACACATCACAATTGTGGGGGTAAGAGTTAAGTCCATGGGCCTGAGGTTTTGGTTTCCAGGCAGTGTAAGCAACCAACCTTGTGGAGAAAGAAGGTGTCTGGGGAGATACCACAGACTCTTTGTGGTTGCAGATCAGCACCTGCAGCCATGCTAGCGAGGGGGTCTAAGGGGAACAGTTTCCACCACTGCCTGCACGAGGTGGCTGACATTGAGGAGTAACATCTGCAACGTCCCTTTAGATTATTGGATATCAGGAAAACAGCATCCCTGGGAATATGTGTAGCAAGTCCAGCTAAGTACGGCTGCAAAAATAGTTTTCCTTTTGACTCAGGAAGGGAGGTGCTGGCTGCAACTGCTGGCAGGGGAAGAGGGAAGGGAGTGGGGCGGGAAGCTCTGCAAGGAGCACCATCCATTGCTCAGTCCCATGCTGTGCTGTGCTAGCAGTCTTCAGAGCAGGAGCTTGGCAGAGGCAAGGCAGCAAGGTGCATGAAAATCCTACACGCTGTTGATTGTAGGTGTCCAGCAGGAAGGAGACATGAGGGCTGCCTTTCCTCAGCGGGGACCACATTGGCTGCAGTGGAGCTCGTGCTTCCCTCAAGGTGACTGAGAGATGAAGAACCACCTCTGCGAGGCACTAACTGAGTGATTTCTGAACATGGTCTGGGCTACCAAATACAGACCCAGTGCTGGATGGCTCCCCCGCCCAGAGTCAGCACCAGGGTCCTGTCTTTAGCTAAAGCCTTCTGCCTTGTGGTTTAGAAATAGAGAACGTGGCGTGATGCCACACCAGCCATCTCCCTTATCCTTGCTTCACCTTCTAAGCCCTGCTTGCAGCTTCACCAGAGTGAGCCCCTCTTTGTCAGCATGCAGCCCCCTTCATGGGACCCGAATGCCTGTGGCAACACTTGCCCGGCTCCCTGAAGACCTCCATCCCTTTGCTCCCTTGAGATCCTTGTGGTACGAAAAGCAGTGTGCAGGCTCTTTGTCCCACCTGGAGTATGTGTTTCAAGCACATGCACAGGCCATACTGTCAAACCGTGGTCATTTTTACTATGTGCAGTGTTTGCACACCAGCTAAAGCAATGGGTTCTCGGTGTGTTACTCCAGTGCATCATGTGGTGAATGGCAACGTACACCAAAGGACTTTCTCCAGCCCATTTCTCTGCTGCTCCCACAGCTCCCTTTTCTGAGCAGACCTGCAGTGCTAGCAGCTCCTCCAGCATGCACTAGCATGGCAGCTAGGTTATTTTAAGCTCCCAAGTGTTATTGTAAAACACACCTTCCAGGTGCAACGATTCAAAAGAATTTGAATCATATATAGCAAGTATAACAAATGTGTGGACATGCACGCATGAGTATAGACAGGTAGGTATTGTTGCATGTTGCATTATATGGTTTTATATCTGCTAGATACACGCACTTACAATTTTTTACGTATCTATACTCAAATACATATGCTTTTAAAATGCATACATACCTATCAGTTGTACAAAACGTAGATATTTAAGGGCTAAGACTTCAGATGATTTGATTCTAGTTTATATTTTCATTCTACTTCTTATGTGAGCTGTAACCTGTTTATTTAGGACTTTCAAATATGTAGCTATATATAACTATGATTGCTGAAACGAATGTAAACACCGTTAAAAAATGTGTCTTCTTGTGCAAGCTCTGTAACTGTCACAGGCATAAATACGCAAATGGAGATGATGATCAATCATGGATGTACTACAAAAAAATATGTATTTATACAGCTATGAGAAACTTCGACTTGCCCAGGAGTACATGAAACTGATCATGTAAATGCATCTCATGTAAGCTAAAGGCTGAAAAATGGTTTTATATTGAGAACTCCAAAATTCTTACAAAGCTCTCATCACACTTAAACCTAAGACCTCAGGAACAGAAGGAGCAGTAGGGAAGTACTGTGGAAGGAGCGACAGCGTACACGCTATTTGGGGTCCATGTTAGGTTTGGTTTTGGTATCTGTATTTTGCCTGGACCACCTGTGTTAGCTCCAAAGTGTGTTAGGAAACATAGGGAAAACCTCATCTCTGTCTGACATATATGATGAGACTGCATTGGGATTAATACCATATCTACCCATTTGTGATAACTTCGGGGCTCACATTGTGCCCATTACTGAGTGGCGTAGTTGTATCGCAATCCCTCCTGCAGCCTGATTTTCAGGATTTGGCACTAATTTGCTGAGGGTGTCCCAGCTTTTCATGCCCGAGGTCAGGGAGGGATGGAAGGGGGGATGTAGACCTGACCCGAGCCTGCATGATGGGGAGCCTAAGTCACAGGGAACTTGCTTGCAGTCACACAGGCAGAGCAGAGAATTAAACTCCATAGGCATTGTTAAAAACAAAAAGACAAAACCTTCTGACCTGATACAATAAACATGATTGTCCAGACCTCAAATGGTGAAAACTGGCACAAAACCCAGTAACTGCATCAGAGCTCTACTGATCAGCATCAGCTGAGGACATGGTGCAGTGAAAGAGGATAGGCTTATAGCATAGGTAATAGAGTACACCTTGTCCTCCTCTCTGGCTAACATCTATCAGGTTCAGTGAGGCTGTAATGATGCATATTAGAGGATGTCTGGTATGATCTATGGAGTGGTTTAAATTGCATCAGACTTAGGGTGGCCTCTCACATTGCCCTGAATGGGGAAACTCAATAATTCTGAGCTACCGTGGCTCTGAAAAATTGTGCCTGTAAATTTCTTCCTCATGCAGCTTGTAGTGTTTCCAAAGATGATCATGGCATGGCTGATCAAATATGCATCTTACAAAGTGTGTGGTTCAAAGAAGCAGACTTTGGTTTTTATGAACAGTACGTGTTTCAGTTCACCTTTAAGGAACGAGCTCCATTACACCAATCTGTTTTTCTGGTAGTACATCTGTTAGGAAGAAAAAGGCGTATGGATCTGCCCTGAGGAAAAGCAAGCTCCTTTTGGTAAGATGAGGTCCTTGAGCCCGATAGCACTAATTCTTTCCCAAGTGAGATGAAACCCAGCCCAGCAGCAAGGAACAGCAGAAGTCCCGTGCACCACTTCAGCCCTATTTAAACACGAGTGCAGGAAGGAGCAGGGGGAAAAGGAGGAAACCATATGTCAGCTGTCTGTGAAAGTATCAAATTAAGCTGACCAGTAATCTTTGCTCAGCAAGGAGTGTGCTGCCGGTCTTAACTAGCCTGCTTTCGAGATAAGGCACTAGAGTGAAGAATTGCAGGGCTTGGCAGTTTATTTGCTGTTTATCATTCCCTGGTCATATTCTCCATGTGTTTTATGGGGGTAGGATGAGTATTCTCCATTTCACATGGCTGAGATAATATTCCCCTGGAATGGGGAAGACATGGATTAACCTGAATTAGAAGGGAAGAAACTCCAGCAAGAATCCAAACCCACCAAAACTAAACCACAGCCTCTGAGGCTTTGGAGAGGGTCCTGGTGTCTGAGGAGTAAAAAATAGCTTCTCACGATTTCATCAAGCCATGGTCCTGCTGTCCTGCTGCCCTCACGATTTCATCAAGCCATGGTCCTGCTGTCCTGCTGCCCTCACTCTGTACTGGTAGCCCCACCGAAATCAATGGCACAGTTTAAGGATTAGGACACTCCGGATCAGCAGTGCACTTAAATATGAACTCAACTTAAACATCCGAACAATCCCTTTGAATTCAGTGGCTGCACTCATGGAGTTAAAAGTAAGCCTGCTGTTAAGCGTCTTCATCAGATCAAGGTCTAATTATTTACTCTACATGAGTAGTACCAGAGAAACTCAGGTCTCTGCTGTTTGGGTTAGGAAACTAAAGAAAAATAGCCTATGCTTCTGGTTTACACAGTGGCAAAATGAAGTGTGCTTTGAAGGGGTAAGTACTCTTAAAATCTTTTTGTGCAATGAAACCTATGTCAAACAGATCAGAATAACAAAACAGAGGTAGATTTCCTAAATTTAAAAAAAAAAAAAAAAGAAAAATATTTTGTAGACAAAGAAATTTTGCCAGAGATCTGAAGGATGCTTTAAAGTGATGTCTTCAGACAAGACTTGGTTTTAGGGGGGCTTTTATTTGCAATGTATTTTTGAAAGTTATTTGCTACTTCTGGGTGGATTTGAGGTTGAGTTTCAATAAGGAGGAAGCACAAATGAATAAAAAACAAAATGCAGAGTCCCCACATTAATTTCTGAATATTACTTCTGCTGTCTAAGGACAATTTGTCCCCATGCATAAAGCCTCTCCAAAGCCTTATGCTGCGTATTATGTCCCTAAAATAGAGCTTATTTAAAGTGGGCTTTAAGGCATATGATGCTTTTATGCTCCCTCATTGCGTCTGGTCACCTCTGGCCAAGCTGGCAATCCTGGTAGTGAAAAATCTTAGCTGAACAAGTAGGTTAAAATGCCTCTTTCACTGTTTACCTCAAGATCCCTAAGTCTGGTCCTGGCTGGATGTTTTCCATGATCTCTGGTAGCCTGCAAAATCTGAGAAAACCTATGGAAGAGTCAAGCTCCTCCACGAACTGGAAATGGCGTGAAGATGGACTCTTACCTAATAAACACTGCATCCAGTTAGTGGTCCCAAGTGTGTGCCCAAAAGGGAAGGGTGGAGGCAAGAGTGAAATATCTTTAAAAGTTAATGAAATCTTTCATTTCAGTAATTGAGATGAGTGTTTGGTTTATACTTCATTCTTTCCTGGCTGGAGGCTCTCAACCAGAGCCAGTTGTCCCATCCTCACACGTCGAGGCCAGGATTCATCTCACGGCATGTCAGGTGCTTGGTTTGCAACAGCAGCGGTGAAACACAGGATCTCCTGAGGATGATTCATATCATAGGTGGGCTGAGTCACCCTCAGGAGGTGCCTGTCTCTCCTGCCTTGCCTATAATGGGAACCAAGGGCTGACAACACTCCACACTTAGCCAGCTCAACTATGTGCCTACAGTGCAGTGGCATGAATCTGGGCTTATACACATTTTTTCCTCCCTCCAGGTAAAATTTCACTTTGCATTGACTTTCTGCACTGTTCCTTTCTCAAAAGCAGTCTCCAGGGGAGCATCCAGGCTCACAGAGCACATAGGCACGGTGTTGACCCTACAGTCTTCCACCATTGATGTCCTTCCCTTGGGTGTTTCAGAGGTGTCTTCCAGAGTTTGCGTCCATTCCATGAGACGCCAGCACTATTAATATTCCTGATGATAAACTCCAAAGAACCACAAGCAAAGCTCCCGCACTCTGAGAACAGCTCCAGTGCTAAATATAATGGATTTTTATGAATCTATTTGCCACTTCCATTAGTCAGGGCAGAAATACATTATTGTAAGATGTCTAAGCATTTTGTCATTGCTCACTGGCTGTTTCAAAACGTCATCTGAGCAGTTATCACTGTATTTCTGATTAATATTATAACAACCACTGGCTAATCACAGTCAGCAGTGAAAACTGCTCTAATCGTTATCTTTCTGGCTGAGTAACTTCCCCGTTATTTGTTGTATACTGCAGATTTTGGCACGTGGGGGTTCTTTTTTTCTTCTCATGTTAAATGTGAGATTTTATCCTCAAAGGAGTGATTATCTCAGAGCAAAATTGGCAAGGTTAAACACTATCTATAAAAAAACAGTCAGCAGTGTGCCATGAAATGAATTGCATCATATATCACTCATCTACCTGGCTTTTGAAAAAGTGTGAATATGTGTTTGTTCAGTTTGGGTGAGTACTTTATATTAGGCTTCTTTTTCCATGAAGGTAAAAATGACCTTGGTTATTAGAAAGTGAAGATATATTGAACCAGGTAGAATCAACACAGTTCCATTTCATTTAGCCCCCACTAAAATTGAAAGAAGAGGAAAATATAGATTGAATTTATTTTACTATATATTGCCTCATTTGAACTTTCGTAAAGCATTAGCCACTAAGGAAAAGCCTTCTCCCACCTCCCTTCCATAATCTCTTACAGATGGCAGGTTAAGGAAATTGCCTTGACTTTATTGATTCTTTGCTATGAGGTTCAACCAACAGCTGGTGTGTTACTGGGGAAATGTGTGCTGTACTATAGTTACTGGAAAGCAGCACTTTGACCTGGCAGCTCTGTGTACCCATACAAAAAAAGTCTCTGACACTTTAAAATCCCAAATTGGTCTATTTTTTTTCCCCTTAGACATTAGTAGATCTTCTCTTTAGGACCCCACTTGAAAAAGCTGTACTGTACCAATCTGAGTATTTTACAGAATGAAGGAAAACCGTATCCTGCCAAGATGGAAAGGCACAGGCTGCAAACTAGCTGCTAGATTCTGCCAAGTCACTGGAATTTTCTATTAGTTCCTTTCCAGAAATACTTCCCTTGTGATTATCATAAAATGACCAGTGCATGATGCTGCGTGCTACTGGCCTCTCATAGTTCAATCATTCATCAGGTGGAACTTCAGACATGTCCAGATTTAAATTTCCTGTTAAAGTGAAGGGATCAACGTGCACCCTTTCTTCTCTCTTTATTTTGATTTTAAAATTAATTGGTGTCTTCAAAATTCTGGGGAGCATTTTCACCTGGCATCAACCAGCCTAGCTCTAGTGGAGTCCACAGAGGTACATCCATTTGTACCAGCTTAGCAGCTGGCCCTCTGAATGTGAAAATCTACATTAGCACCTATTTTATAGGTGATAATTGCTGTCTAAGTACTGCAAGCCCAGGATTTTAGCACTAGTTCTGAGAAACTTCACAGCGGGTCAAACTCATCCCTATGCTGAGGAGATGGTGGCACATCTTCCAACAAATTTAATCTCCCAGGGTTCTCCTCAGCCCCACAGCTCCCTTTCTTTGTCTCCTCACCATAATGGTCCTTTTCCTGCTTCCTGAGGGGCTGCAGAAGATAAAATCCTAGCTGGGAGGCTAATGAGGAGCAGAACAAAAGCATGAAGCACCTAACCTGCAACTCCCACAAGACTTTTGAGAATCAGTATAAACTGTTCATCTCTTTTGGCCAAAATATTTCAGACTGGCTTGGTTTTGTTTTTGTAAACCTGTGAGAAGTGTAGAATTGCCTACAGTTCTTTGTTCACCTTTTTTATGCAATATAACCTTCAGATATTGCTGGTTCTCATGATGTTAAACTGTCCCTCCCCCCAATATTTGCTGGTGTTCTCCTAGAAACACCTGATCATGGGAGATCTCAGTTCCCATTTAAAAAAAAAATAATATGTTGGAAACTGGAGGGCTCAAAGGCCTAAATCTCCAACCTTCCTTCTGATTCATTCTCCTTCTGGTTCTTTGCAATACATTCCTCTTTAAGCTAAGTTCATCTTCCTGCAGGTGCTTATTTTAGCTCATAGTTTTTTGTCAATTTGGCATAACAACACTGTGCTTAAACTTTCAGAAGAGTGTTTAATTGGAATTGATAAAGTGCATTGGGTTGATAGTGAGATGGGCTGTAGGAGAACTGGGAAGCAACAACGTGAGCCATGCTCCTTTATGTTAGTTGTCTGGTATTTGTCATATCCTATTTTGGGGTCTGAACTTACTCCCTGGGTGGATTTCAGTGGGATGGATTACAGTTCAACATTGCATAGGTATACTTCTGTTTGGCATCACTGAAAAATAATAATATTAGTACTATAAAATCTCCTAAGGGCCTGATATGAAATTCTTCCATTCATCAGTCAAGTTATGCTGCTAGTAAGAAGTGTGGCTGACCCAGCCTACTGTCAGGGCCAAATTCAAAGGCAGTATATACAGCAAATGTAATTTAGACCTCTTGGCCTCATTCCTCACCTCTGCTGCAGAGCTCAGCACTGCAGAGCTCACTAGCACTAGCAAGGAGGGGCTTCTCATTCCAGATATAAAGCCATTTTCATCCCTGTTAATTCCCTCCATCAGGTGCTAAGTCTAGGTCAAGAAAAAAATTTGCATCCATTTGATCAGGATCCTTTCTTCTCCAAGGCAAATCTTGGGTAGTTCCCAAGCACAATCTGTACTCTGTGACCTTCAGGTATGGCTGAAGTTTAAGTCCCCCCAGAGACTTAAGAGAATTTTTGTTGGCTCTGCTGATTTCACTAGCAAAATCCAAGACGAGAAGGACAACCTTCAAGGCCAATATATGTCTCTTTTCTCTCAGTGACTTCCTTTCCTGCTTTCCATCTTTGCCCTCCCCAGTCACTCTAGGGTTTGGGCGCCTCACACCAATGCAGATTTCCCTTCATCCCTTCCCACTGAGCAAAATGTTATTGCTTTAATTCTGCTTGTTGAGGAGCTGATCTACAGAGAGATTAAACAGCTCCCTGCAAGCCCTATAATAAGTCAGTAGCAGAGCGGGTATTCCCCAAGGCCCAGCCTGCAGACTCAGTTCCCGCGATGCCCCCTTCTCCCCTCCTTTCCCACAGACCATGCTTCTCATGATCACTAGCTCCATACCGCCCTACCAGCCAGCTCCACCAGAGCTTCGCATTGCTGAAATCTCTGCATATAGAATCATAGAATCAAGTAGGTTGGACAAGACCTTCACGATCATGCAGTCCAACCACTGCCCAGCACTGCCAAGGCCACCACTAACCCATGGCACTGAGGGCCTCGGCTACACACTGTGTGAACACTTGCAGGGACGGTGACTCCAGCACTGCCCTGGGCAGCCTGTTCCAATGCCTGAGCACCCTCTGGGCAAGGAATTGTTCCTCAGCTCCAGTCTAAACCTCCCCTGGCGCAGCTTGAGGCCGTTTCCTCTTGCCCTGTCACTTGTTCCTTGGGAGCAGAGACCGACCCCACCTCACTGCAACCTCCTGTCAGGCAGTTGTAGAGAGCGATAAGGTCCCCCCTGAGCCTTCTCTTCTCCAGACTAACCCCCCAGGTCCCTCAGCCGTTCCTCATCACACTTGTGCTCCAGGCCCTGCACCAGCTCTGTTGCCCTGAGGAGGCATACCCCAAGTCATTCCCTTTTCCCTCTGCTTGCACCAGCAGAAGTTTCTCCATACTTTTATAAAAAGGATTATTTTAAAACACTTCTTAGAGCTGCCTCAGACAATCTGATGCAGCCTGGAAACAGAAGAAGGATTCGCAATTTGGTCACCCAGTGTTCCCTGGCACTGTGGGTGGTGTGGCACCGTCATGTCCCCTCACTGCGAGACCTCTGCGGTATTTCCCTGTCCAGCGAGGTGAGTGCCAAATAGCAGGAGGCTGGCTCGTGTTAGAATACATTTTGCCTTCCACTATTACTTTAACACTGGCTATTTGCAATGTTAAAACGAGACATGACATTCCACCAAAACTCTCTCCGCACGGCTTCACTCCCCATCTTCCCCAAGCCCCAGATGACTTTGAAGAACAAGGAACCTGACTCTGAGAGCTGGGCCTGTGATACTCATGCAGCATTAGATCATGTTAACGTTGGGTCTAATCCAGTACAAATCCTCTTAGTGTCACTGACACTGTAAGGGTTGTTATAATTGCTCATAGCTTAAAACAATTTTGCAGCTTTTCTTCACCTCCGTGAGTTGGTTCCAATTAGAGGAAGGGAACTTTCCGAACCTGCAGAGTTTCTATTTAGGACACAGCCCTGTCCTGACAACACGCTGTCAGCCCTGCCGAGCAGCCGGGAAAACGTCCACTGTATTACAGAGACATGACAAAAACAGAGGGAGAAGAGGAATGTGTGCTCTAGTTTCTTTCAAAGTCTCTTGGAAGAACCTCCTTAGGCATTTATTTTGTTCTGCCTGACGCTGCGTTCACGGGGCTGCGAGACCTCCTTCTGCGTCACCTGCCTTTCAAATGATGTTCCCATTTCAGAAAGTTGGAGGAAAGAGAGAACAGGGAAAGGAGAACAAACCAAGTGGCAGCAAGCCTGCCAATGTGCCTTCGGCTATGGGGAGGCAGGGTTTCAACCAGCCTGGAACTGGTTGGAGCAAGTCCAGAGGAGGCCACAAGGATGATCAGGGGCTGGAACACCTCCCGTATGAAGACAAGCTGAGAAAGCTGGGGCTGTTCAGCCTGGAGAAGAGAAGCTGCGTGGAGACCTCAGAGCAGCTTCTAGTATCTGAAGGGGGCTACAAGGATGCTGGAGAGGGACTCTTCATCAGGGGCTGTAGCGATAAGACAAGGGGTGATGGGTTCAAACTGCAACAGGGGAAGTTCAGGTTAGATCTAAGGCAGAAGTTCTTCCCTGTGAGGGTGCTGAGGCGCTGGCACAGGGTGCCCAGAGAAGCTGTGGCTGCCCCATCCCTGGCAGTGTTCAAGGCCAGGTTGGATGGGGCTTGGAGCAACCTGCTCTAGTGGAAGGTGTCCCTGTCCATGGCAGGGGGTTGGAACTGGATGATCTTAAGGTCCTTTCCAACCCAAACCAGTCTGAGATTCCATGGTTCTACCACCCAAAGACAGAGGCACATGAGTTGGAGGAGACCGTGCCCAGCCACAGCCCATGGTGAGCAGCTGGGGCTGACACTGGCCATGCAGCTGGGGGAATGTGGCTCTGGGCTTGTGCTCCCCCATGCAGCGGAGTGATGTGGGTGTCTCTAGGGTGAGCCAGGCACCAGGGCACCCCACGGCTGGGAAGGTGGTTTTGCCTGTGATGCAGATGTGGGCCTCAAAACCACAATGACCAGGATACAGATTTGCCCCTCATCCCTGCTGGTAACACACCCCTCCATCCCAGCCCTCCTGCCCCCAGTGCTCACAGGCGCATGTGCCCTGCATCCACGGGCAAGGAATGGCAGGAGCAGGATGGCTTGCCTGCTGCTGTTCACTGCAACCAAAACAATACTCCCTACCAAGCCATTTAGGCGCCAGGCTCTCTGATGCCATCCGTGTTTTCCAGGACTTAGCAGATACCAGCACTGGCTTTATGCTGAAGGACCAGGCAGCCAGATAGGGCACCTGCCATAACTGGGTCTGCCTCCAGGATGACAAGGGAAACCTTCTGTTGCCACATCCTTGTTTTCCAAGGGGTTCATCATAACAGCTTAGCATGCTGTAAAAATGTTGGCAGAAGGAATGACTGTAAATGTGACCACAGTGCTGGCCAGATACACTCTGTCAGAGAGTTCAATTTGAGGTCAGCTTTGCAGTGGAAAACTAGAAGTACATGGAAGCTGAAGCTTTATTCCAGGCTAAAAGGATGATGTTTGAAATGGAGGTGCCTCCTGAGAGCATGGAAAACAACAATGTGCCAAGATATCAGCTGGTGATTAAGTTACACACAAAAGCAGGAACCAATAAAACAGGTCACCAAAGTCAAACAAGGAAATTCTTTGTCCTCAAATGCCTTTTCCCTTTCTTGCTGCAAGCATCTGCTCGCTCCCTCTCTGTGCCTTACCTGTCTGAACTTGCTCTGCACCAGTTCAATTCATTAATCCAGCAAAAGAAGGTTTCTAACAAGTAAGTGATGTGATTTGGTTTGGTGAAAGGTCCATTGACGGAGGAGCTCGTGCACCTGGCAGCACGGATAGACAGAGTGAGGAAGAGGAGTGAGAGACAGTGGAGCAAAACTCCCCCTCCAGCAGGAATAAGGGGTAAGAGTGGCTTGGCCATAACACATACACAAGACAAACAATGCACAAGTGAGCAGGTATGAAATGAACAAATAAAGACTTGGGGGTGAGATCCAAGAATAAAACAAAGATTTTTGCTTTCTTTTCTTCCTTCCTTCCTCCTTATCCACCCACCCATAACAGAAACACACAGCAGGAAATGGATCTCAGGAGCTGGGTCTGGAGAGGAAGGCGCACTCCTGTTATGCTTGGCTCAAGTTGGACGGACACACCTGGCCTTCCAAACAGGCACTATTTATATGTCTCCTTCCCCACAGTGGTGTGACCCTCTCCCCACATCTTCCCCAGCCCTGTCTGCTGGCAGCCTGCCTGGGCATAGTGGAGAAGAGACCCCAATGCCATCTGGTGCAGGCACTGGCTGGCTGCTTTCTGCTGCCATCACACTATGCAGCCAATCCATCATCCCCCAGCACTGACTTCACCTTTCACCCTCCAGCTTTGCTTGGTGCACAGATGTGGCTGATGTGGCTAAGCTGCATCTTCCTTCCCCAATTCCAGCTGCCCTGGGAGGAGGGAAGGGACCTGTTTTGTGGGTGCTCCCTGCTTGCAGCAGCTCTCCCAAAACTCCTCTTCCCTTAGCTCCCTGGTGCTGGAGCTCCTCCCCAGATCATGGCACCTTCCACCCTCAGGTGTCTTATAGCCAAGGTATACCTCCCCTGATGAGGATGCTCTGGAGGTGTCATGCTGCTTTCCATGCTATGCAGCAAAAATGGAGCAGGTAAGTCCATGCAAGAAAAAGAGGGAGTTAGACATAGAAATGCAGCTAAATGTGGGCTGTGGAAAAGGAGCAGAAGAAAAGCAATTCCATAGGCATGGTCATCTTGATGTTTCCCTGCAAAATAAACTGGCCAAGTGGCAGTAAAATCTAATTTACCTATGCCACTATAATCTCCTTATGTTAACATAAGACAGACTTAGAGGTTTTTTGTGACCAGCAACTGCAATGAAGACATTCACCAAGAAATGGAGCCAGGCCACCATGTCAGCTGTGTGCCCTGTGCTCAGCTTCTGTAAGACTTCAGAACCAGAGTGGCTAAAATTGGTTCAACCTCTGCATTGCAGCTGGTCTAGTATCAGGACTTAGCTGGTAAATCTGTAAATCCTTCTTGATATTAGCAACCATGGGGAAAATCAGAGTGTAAACCTGCAGAGCCAGCAGCTAGTCAGCAGTATGTGCCTGTTCCTACCCTCTGGTACCTGCAAGGTGACCTCCCCATCAGTGAAGGAAAGCAGTTCAGTTTAATAAACCAAACCAAATGTTTCAATCACCTTGCCTTCTTCTTGCAATGATAGGTGGCACTAAAATGAGGGTATAAAGAATAAACCCATAAATTAAAATGACCCAGCTCTGGGATGTTGAGGAAATCTGCAGAGGAGCTCTGACTTGCTGACATCCAGACCTCCCTCAGCCCCCAGTAGCCTCTGTGGGGCCTGAAAGCATGCCATGAAAGACAACAAATTACTGGCTTTTTTGCACATCTTTGGAGATTTTCCAAGAATTCCTGCAGGACTTTGTTGACTTTGCAACAGAAAAGTTCACTGTTCAGGAAAACAGTGATTTGTTCTGGGAAGAGTTTGCTTTCATAACATTCATTGGGACGGGGGAAGGGAGGTTGAAGATGGTCGTGTAGGAAGGCAGATACTTGTGTTTGCACCACATCTGTTTGCATGCACAGGCAGAGTGCCAAGCAAGGATGTCCTCTTATTCTCCTGCATCTGAATCCTTTTCTTGTGAAATGCATCCTTCCCTCCCAGCACGTCTCCAGCCATCGGGCATTGGATGACGTTTGCTCAGAGGATGCCTCCTTCCCTGGTTGCTTGCAATCTCTGCTCTGTCCTCAGCCCCTTTCATCATATTTTACACAAGGCAAAGTCACACATTAAAAACATTTTCTTTTTTTAAGCAGCTCTGTCATTTATCAGTGCCAAAACAGATGCACTGATAAATGAGGAACAATGCTTTCCCCGTGATGTCACGGCAGCTAGCATTCAAATTCATTAGATAGAAACAAATGTGCTTAAACTTCTGCAAATGGGAGAAGGCTGCCTCTGAAATTATTCCATTTTCAAGGTCAGTGAGCAAAGAGTCAGTCCACGTTCCTTGGAGACAGCCTCCAATCAGAGGAAACGGCTCCCCTGTCAGCCAGCTGTTATCTGCATAGTCCTCCTCTGCTATTTGATGTGCTTCTTGTCACTTGACTGTGAGATATTTTCATCATTCCTCCAGCTGACACCCTTCGTGTTCCTTCTTCCCTGGTATAGAAACCCTCACATCTAACAGCAGGAAGGGGTTAGGCTATGTCTAAGCAAGCCTGGGCTCTTTCTTGTGCTGTTACCACAATGTCATTTTTTCAAGGCACATTTCATATACATCTTACGACCTCTTTAGCACTCTTCCTGGCAAATAAATACATCGGTTTTAATAGCCACTTGAATTCAACCCAGAGGATAGTGATTAGGCTGTTAATGAGCTATGCAGTGCACATTCTCTGTTGGCTAAATCTTGAGGTGCTTACCCAGGCAAATTGCCACAGTGGCTGAGACTGTGTAAAGCGCTTCCAGATGTGGCCCCTTCAAATTAACTGAAAGACTAAGCATCATTCATTTCAGCATCAAGAAAAGAATACCAACATAGCTCACTGGTTGATTTGCAGCCTCTGATCTCCCTTCCCTTACGTCTCTTGACCTAAATATGAAGAGAAAGGTGAAGAAAAACAGACAGGGGAGCTAGGATGATGTTCCCCCAGATGCTAGTGCCCCCCTCAGCTTAACTCCATACTGCCTTGGAGAAGATGTGAAATAGTTTCAAGGAAGAAAATCTCTCCCCATGCATCCCTTGGAAAATCCCAGAACGGGCAGTCTGCTCACGCCAGCCCATCCTGAGAAGGGTTGCTGAACACCTACTTGGATAGGAACCAAAAGCAGTGTGAACACTGCTATGGAGCAGTATGGGGAGGGTGGGAGAGGGCGGCATGTAGGTTATCAGGTGGATCTCATGGGATGAGACTGTAACTTCCCAAGGATTACTCAACGACTGCAGTGCTTTGCAATTCTCTTATGTTTCTTCTGTCACAGCAAAGGTAGCCTTGGTCTCCCAAGGAGGAGGGGATGGTCAATGACAAGCATGTCTGGGATGAACTCTACACTGATCCTGTCCCTTGTGGGTCTGTCTCAAGAACTGTTGGGAAAGGAACCTTTTTGTATTGGCAGGCCTGCAAAGGTCTGCAAATGCAGATACGGACTGAAATACCTCACTCTTCTGCTACAGTTACAGAAGTGTTTTAATATTAGTAGATACCAAGGAGAAATTATTTACGTTTAGAACACATCAGATTCCTATTAATGACATATTTCTGCATTATCTATAGATACATGCATAGCATGCACACATAGCAGAAGTAAACTCTCTATATATCATAACTCTATGTATGATATAAACATGACAGATGTACTATAAAACAGTACAAAATATTCTGCATATTATTCTGTAGTACACTGTGTAGCAGTTTAACACCATATATAGCTTATGTTTTATTGTCAGATGTAGCAAGATGTAATCTTTCACAGGTCACACAAGTAGAAGTTATAGGAAAGAAAATTGTGAATAAAGAGGACAATTATTCAGTAGTATGGGCAGAAGATATTCGACATGATTAGATATATAGCATGTTCCTTCTGTCACCAAATGCAAGGCAGGGTTGAACAGTGGTTTGGGGGAGAAGAATCTGGTCTACAGAGACATATATCTTTGCAGATTCTTTCATGAACATCAAGAGGACCTTACAAAGCACACAGGGTCAACTCCTGCAGCACTGGAACCATACTCAGGTGCTGGTTCTCTGCTGATCATGCCAAGGTGGCCTTGCCACTCTTTGAAGCCAATGGGCTTACATACATAGCGCAGCCCTAAGACTGTGGATGTCTAAGGAATGCTCAAGAAATTAATATAGAATCATAGAATCCCAGACTGGTTTGGGATGGAAGGGACCTTAAGATCACCCAGTTCCAACCCCCTGCCATGGGCAGGGACACCTTCCACTAGAGCAGGTTGCTCCAAGCCCCATCCAACCTGGCTTTGAACATTGCCCAGTAATGCAACTGGGGCCGCAAGCATTACTGTAGTAGCAATGATCTTTATAATTATTAACTATTATTAATAAAAAGAAAAAGGAGAAGAGAAAGCTTTCTCCTGTCTGCTTCTTTTGCTGGTAGAAGAAGCAATAGCTGGTCTGAAAAGTGATGGTGAGATTGGTTTGCCTTATCCTTTCAATGCTGCTATTTCCAAAGAGCGACTGCAAAGTCCGAGGTGTGCTTTGCAATTTGTTGTTGTAACGAAACACTCCTCATGTACTCATTTTCCTCTGCAATTTTACCACTTCAACCAAATACTGTGTTACTGAAAATTCAGATGAGTTCTGGTCAAATAGTAAAAACAAATACATGGGTATATAAATACTACTGTGAGTAAAGGAAATAAATTTATCTCACTTGGACTTCTAGGAAGTCATGTTTATCAGTGGTTTTGAATACTCAGAAACCTGAGTTGATGGGAATGTTCACAGATCCTGATCATCTTGTTGATTTTTGTAGAAATGCCTGGTGTGTTTGGTGAATAAACACATTCTTAAACTGTTCAGTCACCCATGCAGCGTCAAAAACAGGACTTTGACTTGTGTGCTCACCCATGGGCTAAGAGTACGATCCTTAAGCCCAGCTTTTAAGGGTTTGATGCACATGCTCTGCTGAGGGCTCAACTGCATATGCTATGCCTTCAGATGTTATTGGTGCAATGTCAGTTTCTTCAGCTGTTATTGATGCAACACCAATGTAATCAATGACCATTCAAACAAGCAGAGGAATTAATCCAGCATTTCTCATGACTGAAATCATGCCTAGCTCACATATTATTCAAGTGTCAAACCAGCTAAATTCACACTCAACCTCAACAAAAATAATCAGCATTGCTAGAATTCAAAATCAGTTCTGGCTTTTCAGACTCCTGCAATAAATTAGCCTCCTTCTCCCACCTCAGAAAGACCTATCTATTTCCATGATTCTTCATTTTAAAGAGTTTGACTCATGAGCTAATGTGACTTCAGGAAAAAGACAGAGAATATGTAGCTATTCTTGATTTTCTCTAGAAAAATTTCTGTGGGTCATTGCAGCTTTAATTCAGACTTGTATTGACTGATTTCTTTCTGCATCCTAAGGAGTTGCTAAGCAACATGGATTCTCTCTTGCTATGCATTTGCCAAGACAGAAAAAAGTGGGAAGAAATAGAAAAAGATTCACCTTTTCTAATACAGAATCACAGAATGGTTTGGGTTGGAAATGACCTTAAGATCATCCAGTTCCAACCCCCTGCCATGGACAGGGACACCTTCCACTGAAACTTAGAGCAGGTTGCTCCAAGGCTCTGTCCAACCTGGCCTTGAACACTGCCAGGGATGGGGCAGCCACAGCTTCTCCAGGCAACCTGTGCCAGCGCCTCAGCACCCTCACAGGGAAGAACTTCTGCCTTAGATCTAACCTGAACTTGCCCTGTTTCAGTTTGAACCCATCACCCCTTGTCCTATCACTACAGTCCCTGAAGAAGAGTCCCTCTCCAGCAGCCTTGGAGCCCCCTTCGGACGCTGGAAGCTGCTCTGAGGTCTCCATGCAGCTTCTCTTCTCCAGGCTGAACAGCCCCAACTTTCTCATCCTGTCTTCATATAGGAGGTGCTCCAGCCCCTGATCATTCCTGTGGCCTCCTCTGGACTTGCTCCAACAGCTCCATGTCCTTCTGATATTGAGGACACCAGCACTGCACACAGTGCTCCAAATGGGGTCTCACGAGAGCAGAGCAGAGGGGCAGGATCACCTCCTTCGACCTGCTGGTCACGCTGCTTTTGATGCAGCCCAGCACACGGGGTTTCTGGGCTGCGAGCGCACACTGGAGCAGCTCATGTTCAGTTTCTCACCAACAAACACCCTCAAGTCCTTCTCCTCAGGCTGCTCTGAATCTCTTCTCTGCCCAACCTGTAGCTGTGCCTGGGATTGCCCCAAACCAGGTGTAGGACCCTGCACTTGGCTTGGTTGGACTTCATGAGGCTGATATTGGCCACCTCTCAAGTGTGTCAAGGTCCCTCTGGATGGCATCCCTTCCCTCCAGTGTATCAACCGAACCACGCAGCTCAGTGTCATCGGGAAACTTGCTGAGGGTGCACTCAATCCCCCTGTCCATGTCGCCAGCCAAGATGTTGATTCTTAGGTTGTTCTCTTGAGGAGCAAAGGGTTGAAGACTTGGCTGTCCTCAGTCTGGAGCTCTCTGAGGTCTTTGGAGAAGACAAGTAATTGCAGGCAGTCAGTATAGCCTGCTATCATTTGGGCTTTACAGACACTGCACTTATGGCTTGCGGGCCACTGCAATAACATGAACAATCAGAAAGGGTATGGCAATGCTGTGGTGATTACTGTGGTATTCACTGCAGCCTATATACTCAACATAGGCAAACTATGGTTTTATAGCAATGCTGCTTAAAATGTCTGTCAGAAGCCTGCATGTGGTCACCAAGCTTATTTTAAAAACCACATATTCCATTTTAACATCTAACACACCCACGCAGACAGTGGCCACCATATTTTCTTCTTTTCTTTTTGGCAGAATGATTCTTTGCTGTGTTGTTCCCCATTACACTGCAGGGTTTGTGTCCATCTCTCTTCAGAGGGGAGAACAGGTATTTGCTACCTAGTTAATAGTTCTTTTGCTCTCCCGGAGTTGTACTGGAAATAGAGTTGTACCAGCAATAACAATATATTTTTTTGTTGTTGCTGAAAGATTCAGATATAACCTGGAATACAGAGAGGTGAAGCCAAATTTTGCAGTCCACTACAATAAGGAAAACTAAATAAAAATCTATTGACCTTAATGTCTTGATGCTATGTATAGTCAATGAAGTCATTCGTGGTTCATTATGGTATAGCGGAGAACAGAATTTGGGTCTTTTTGCTGCACCTTAAAGCCAGATTTTTTTTCCTCAGAAACATCTATTTGTAACTTCAACTGACAACATGTATCTGAGGGCTCTCAAACTGGGGAGAAAAAACCGTTATCGATAGACTTTCCTCCTGTTGTTCATAAAGTATGATAAATTCTGCTTCTCCTAAACAGCCTTTTGAGAGTCAAAACCAGCAATTCTATTTACTCATTCTGAAAGAAAAATCACAGTAAGGTTGTGTGGAAAATTGTAAAACTCTGTATTTCAGAAACATTGTCAAATGGCAGATGTGGCCCACTGTGTTTTGTGTAGGAGTTTGACTGCAAGATCTAGAATATAGCTTCATAAATGCATTCATATTGCTGAATTGGTTTATTTTTAATGTATTTTTAGCTCTTAATATCTATTTCCTGTTGCTATTCTCACATAGACTTTAATGTCAGACAGAGTGGTAAAAAATATTGGGTTTAATTATATACTGGGAGGTTATATATATATATAATGTATAATCATATATATCTACACCAAGCCCCTATCTATAAAAGTCAATCTAAAGCAAGTCAGGAAAGGGAAGCATTACATCTGACCTCATGTGCAGGACCAAAGAATCGCGAAGTTCATTCACCACCCCACCCCATGGTACGATGGATGAAACAGAGATCCAGTTTCCTTTGGGCAGTTCAGTGAATATTTCCAAGTTTTCTGGAATTCTTCAAGGTGCAGGAAATCTCCCCACATTCCTCACTCTCTGTAGACACACTGAATGGGTATATAGTCCAAATGCAACCACTCTGCACACTGGGAAATCCTCCCCCAGTCAATAAATAACAAAACTTTTCAGGTCTGAAAATTTGAAGACAATTTCTACAATCTCAGTCCCTTTTCTTATCTTGAAAAATCAATATGATATGCAACTTCAAACCCTGCTGACTACACAATGCAATTTACAGGTCTAGTGCAAATTTCTGTGCCTATGAGCCACTCCATTCTCAGTAGGTCTGAATATTTCTGTACAAGTGGTTTTGGGATCAGGCTCTGTTTATTAAAAATATTGAATTCTCTTTTTTCCATTCGTTTTTTATCAATTATACTGACTTGGGCTGTAGTGTGCTGGTAATGTGTCTGAGTCACAGTCCCTGTGCGTGTATGTGTGTATGTGCATTTATATATAGCTCCCTGTATTTATAGCCATGAATCTCAAGTCTGGTACAGCAACGCAGTGAACAAAGCAAACTGGAAAAGCACCTTTCTTAAGCAATAAGGAGACACACTATCAGTGCCTTTCTGCACAATTACTGCCTGCTCCAGGCACTGCTCTAAGGCACAGAGTCAAAGGCTGGCTTTCTCAACCACTCAATATATACTTTCAATCTCATTCCTATTGCTACTTTGAAATGAAAAGAGGAGGGGAGAAGGATTAATAGGTGTGTGTTCATTAAGAGTTGTCAATGAAATTCTTTACCTGCTCAAATCTTCTGTTTGAGAACCTCAGAGATCTTTACAGACGTCATCGAATCTCATCTCACCACACCTGTGAGACTTATAAGCCTGATCTTGAAGTCAACGGATGTCTTCCCATGAACATGCCTGGGGTTTGGCTCAGTCACTCATTTTTAAAAGCACCTGCATTTTTACAGACAAAAAACTAATAGGGAGGTTAATTGACTTTGCCAGGTTCACACAGCAGGTTGTGGCAGCTGGGAACAGAGCAAGTCTCCCGGACTGGCCTGGGCTTCATTCACATTCATCACCTCACCTAAGGAGAATAGAGGAGGAAAATAATCTGTATCCAAAATCATACAAAGCCTCCCTTTTCCCCAAGCTAATTCTCTGAGACCCCCTACCTGCCAACGCATTTGAAAGGAACCAATCTTTCTATACTGAAGTTTAAACACATTAGTAGAGGTATCTGTCAGCAAGCCCTATTTCCTAAAAGGCACAAACTACTCTCATAAGAAGCTGTTACCAGACAGTAAGAAAAAAGCTGTGTTCAGTCCTCCTATGTCAGTACCTGAAGTAGTTTTGCTGATGCTTAGAAACAAAAATGGCAAAACTTGGGAGACACAGGATGTAAAATTTCAGCTTAATGGGACAGAAATGGACAAAACTGTTCCCTTTGACATCAAAACAGGAAAAGAGAAACTGCTTTGCAACTTTGTTGGTAATATCTGGTAGCACCTGCACAAGAGAAACTGTTATTAGAGAGTACACCACAATGAAAAATAAATTCATTGAAACATTTAACATACCCTAGTCTTCACATATCATATTTACTGTCTTCTTTTTCCCTTTCTTCATAAATTCCTAAAGGTATGATGATGCAATGCACGTCTCATTCCCTAAGATTGCACTGTAATGCAGACCTAAACACCAACTTCCTATTTTCCCCAAGGAGAACAACTCAGCATAAAGTTCCCTGGTGCACAGCTATACATCAGACAAGTGTTTTGATATACCATGGGTTTGCACCACAGTGAGTGGCAGGTTTTTAACACTACTTTTTCTATTTGTCAGTGACCAAAATGCCCTCCAAAAGTTCTTTCAAAACCCAAAGAGACTTTCTATTCTGAAAACAAACAGATAAATAAATTAAAAAGGAATCTATTGCATTTTGGCTCCACCAGGATGCTAAGCCAAATGATGTCTGCATCAGATTGTCATTCCACCAGTTTCTCTTAAGGGATCCCAGTTACACTAAAGATCCTTTGCAAGACACAATAATTGCTTTAGACCTGTATTTTGTTAATAAGATATGAACCATATGATTTACATAGTAGCTTATTTGAAATGCCTCAAGATGTATATCCATATATGTACGTGTTTATTCGTATGTGTATCTGAATGCACAGTGCACATACCCACACATGTAATTCCTCTTTGTTGATGCACATTCTCATTAGTATATCAGAAACTCACCAATACTGTGTTTTGCTGTTTGGATCTCTCCTCATCTGATGGGTGCATAGCAGCACAAGTGAGCAGATAGCTTCAATTGCCTCTGGAGGCAAGGAGGCTCTTGCTGGTTAGAGCCTGAAATACCATGAGGGTGCTGAGGCGCTGGCACAGGGTGCCCAGAGAAGCTGTGGCTGCCCCATCCCTGGCAGTGTTCAAGGCCAGGCTGGACGGGGCTTGGAGCAACCTGATCTAGTGGAAGGTGTCCCTGCCCATGGCAGGGGGTTGGAACTGGATGAGCTTTAAGGTCCTTCCAACCCAAACCAGTCTGGGATTCTATAAAACTTTTGGTAACTGAGCCCCAGTAGAATAGGTTCAAATAAGGGGATGCTGTGAAGGACTAAAACTTTCACATTCAGAAAAAAACATTGCAGTTTGGGGCAATCTGAGCCTGAATGCACAGGCATGTGCCACATACGAAGACAGCTTCGTATGTGCCTACAGCTTCAGCTGTGAGCAGTAGTTGCTTTGGTTGCTCTGGTATGCCTGGTGTTTGACCACTGTGTGAGGCTGGATCCCAAGTCCTTTGAAGTCAGTGGGAGTATTTTCACAGAAGCTGTTGGTCTTTGGGTTTGCTTGATGTGGCATTGCAATCAGAACTGAGCTGGAGAAGGGAGGGCCAAATCACTGCCACCAGGATGGATGTCACCTCAAACCACAGCCAACCGCCCAGGAAACTGAAGGAATGATTGTCATGGAAAATTCCCAAGAGGCAGAGTGTTTATTTTCCAAAGTTTTGGTGTCTTAGGAATTTACTGTTAACAGCAACCAGAAAAAAAAAAAAGAAGACAAAACAGCTCTTACATTTGTGAAGCATGAATAAACTGAGGAAGGAAATGTTGACTCCTCTTCATCTCTCTCTGTGGTTGAAATAATATCTGATTTTGCTCTGTGACCTCCCCATGCACTTCTTTTGGAAATCGTAATTCACCTGGTATCTGCGGTGACTCCTGCCTTCCATCTCCAGCCACCAAAGAGGGAAGAGATGTCAAATGTTTCCCTTCTCTTGGTGTATAGAGCTGCACCACCCTTTCTAGGGACTCTTGGGTGCTCCTTACCCACCATTTCTGTGCAGCTGGAGCACCAGGAGAAGAAAGAAGACCTGTGTGAAGTGCAGGAACATCGCACATCTGGGGTTCGGTGTCACTGCAAGCTGAATCACCTCCCAGAGCTGCTTGTCTGTGGGGACCACCAGGAAATCATCAGCAAAACTCAGTGCAGGAGGTCCTGGGTTTTGCCCAGTGTTTGACAATGAAATACACAGTCCTTCTGTCAGCACTGCAGAGCAAAGTCTGCAAACTGAAAAAGCACATCAATTATCATAGATGCTTTTTGTTTAAATGGCTACCTTTTTGTCTGGCCTGACAGAGAGCTAATAGTGCCCACTGGGCACTGGAAGAACAGAAGTGAGCATTTCCCCTCTGACTACAGGAATTTCCCTTTATTGTTATCCAAAATCATTGTAATAAATTTGAAGTTGGAGGGAGGTGGATTCTCGGCTCAAAGCAAAGCTGCCTCGTCCTTTGGCTTCAGTGAAGTGGCAAGAGTTCACATCAGCTGAGGACACTGATTGAGCTTGGCTCATCTTATAGCCAGAGCTGATCCCCTGACACAAGGGGTGAAAGAGCCTCTTTTAATGGCTGTTGTGGATGAGCTGCCATCTGGGCACAAGCTAAAGAAGGGGATGTCCGTGCACTTCACCTCTGACATCAGAAAATCAGAGAGGGATTATGTGCAGTAAAACTTTGCTCTACAAATGTGTGTTTCTTGCCTTATTACTCTGATGAGTTAAGCTTGTGATTTGGTGCCTCAACCGGCACTCTTTGCTTTCAGATTGCCTTTAAATGCTTTGGTCTTTTAATTAACAACAGCAATAACAAAAGACCCCTGTCAGTGTTTGTGGTATACAGCCGCCATTCTAATGCCAACTGCTGTGCACAGATCTCAATAAGAAGGCAGTGCCCTGGGCATTTCAACTTCCCGGAGAAAATGGTTGGTATATCACGATAGGTGATGTATGACAACATCATGATAGGTGACAATAGCAGCCATACTGGCTACTGTCAGTATCAAACTGATGGACAATAATGATCGAGATAAGCTGTATCCTTGAGAAAAGTTTGGGTTTAAGGGATGTAACCTAGGTAAGTCATTAGTTAGATGCATAAACTAAGGTCGTAGTAGATGAGTGAAATATTTCAGAAAAAAAAAAAATAAACCTGGTACAAGACTTCACTCAGCTCCTCCCTTGGGTGTAAAACAGGACCTCTTGGTAACAGGGCTCTTACAATAAAAAAAAGCAGAGTGATCTTCATAGTCCTCTGTATTTTTATTCTATATTTCCTCTATATTTTTTAACTCTGCTATATTCTTGATTTAGCAATGGATTATCATAGAATCACAGAATGGTTTGTGTTGGAAAGGACCTTAAGCTCATCCAGTTCCAACCCCCTGCCGTGGGCAGGGACACCTCACACTAGACGCGGTTGCCCAAGGCTCTGTCCAACCTGGCCTTGAGCGCTGCCAAGGATGGGGCATATATTACTTCCGTAACTCATGTCGCCTCCCCGCCATCACTACACTGGCAATTCAGTTGCATGCATGTGGTTTTCCATTTGCCCCAATAGCTCTGCCAAGCCCTTCTGGAGAGAAGGAGGTGCCTGTGCTGCTCTGAGGGTCCCCAACAGGCACATCCCCGCTCGTGTGGTCAGCCTTCATCATGCCAGGAGTCCAGCCAGCCTTGTTGTGCTTGTTCCCATGAGTAATTGCAGCTCACTATGTAAGGATTTAGCCTCGTCACCAAATTAACTCCAATTCCAGAGGGACAATGACTGAGCCAATTGCTTTGTTTTGTGGGCGGCTTCAATAACACTGAGTACTGGCCGCAGAGACTCTGGCTATTGAGAGCTGGTCCTACCTGGTTTATAATGGATGGGTGGAAGAAGACAGCATGAACGAACTCACTCTCAGGGTGCATTATCCCCCACGCCACATTATCTCCCATTTTCAGCCATTTGTTCTTTAAACCTTTTCTCAGGTAGTTCATAAAATATTAATGCGAGAGGTCCCAGAAATCTCTCTTCTCCTTTGCAAAAGTGCTTCTCTTCAACCAATGCTTTCTTTTGTAAGAGAAATATTTTATCTAGCCACTGAGACAATAATTTCTGCTTTCAAAAACAGGAAGAAAAGTATCAACAATGTGCAGCCAGAAGAAATAATAGAGGAGGTTTGCCAACCACATTCCTAAATGCACATATGCACCATCTGTGAACAAAACTGCCACAGCCCATGATTCCTGACATTCAGACATGTCAGACCATTCATTTTAGGTTTAAGATTTAGGAAAGATTAATGATCATAAAAACCTACTAGCAGCTCTAAGCAATCTGGGGATCTCTTGCAATTTAGAAACTGTCCCTGGTGATTGCTGCAGAAGAATAGAAGGGGTCAGAGCAGTGGATGCAGGGTGCATGGAGGATGCAGCCTTTCAGGTAAAGGTCCTCTCTCCTCTCCATCCTTGCAGATAGCTGGCACGATTCCCATGCTGGGAAGCACATGCATATCTACAGGAGTCAAAGTTTTGCACACGCAGTGCAGAGCCTGCAACGGAAATAGGAGGAGTCACATGGAGAAGAGCACTGCAGGGCTCTGGTAGATGGGCTTTCACAAATCATGCTGTCCCCATGGTCATGCTGTCCCCATGGCTGTCCCCACCCCTCTGCAAGGAGGTACCAACCCTGCAAGAGCATCTGCACATCAGCTCCCAAGCCTGCATTGCAGCCATACAGGTTCAGCTATAGCATGTAGGTACAGACTCCTGAGGAGGGTAAGTAAGTTTGCACTAAGACACCAAGCTGAGACTGAGAGCACTGGTGGGACTGGTGCTCATGGTCTCAGGGCAGTAATGCTGGAAGAAGGGCAGGTCCAAGCTGAAGGGTTGCAGACATTGCTGTCCAAACTCTCTGATTAGTGAATGCAAGTCCAAACCCTTATGCACTCTTCCTGGAGGACTCTGTGCAGTTCTGGTGCCCTCAGCATAAGAAGGACATGGAGCTGTTGGAGCAAGTCCAGAGGAGGCCACGAGGATGATCAGGGGCTGGAGCACCTCCCGTATGCAGAGAGGCTGAGAAAGGTGGGGCTGTTGAGCCTGGAGAAGAGAAGCTGCGTGGAGACCTCAGAGCAGCTTCCAGTATCTGATGGGGGCTGCAAGGATGCTGGAGAGGGACTCCTCATCAGGGACTGTAGAGATAGACAAGGGGTGATGGGTTCAAACTGACATAGAGGAAGTTCAGGTTAGATATAAAGAAGTTCTTCCCTGTGAGGGTGCTGAGGCGCTGGCACAGGTTGACCAGAGAAGCTGTGGCTGTCCCATCCCTGGCAGTCTTCAAGGCCAGGTTGGACGGGGCTTGGAGCAACCTGGACTAATGTGAGGCATCCCTGGCCATGGCAGGGGTGTGGAACTGGATGATCTTAAGGTCCTTTCCAACCCAAACCATTCTATGATTCTATTATTACATGATCTGGTGATTGTTTAAAGCTGTTTAAGCAGTCCTGGAGATATGAAAACTAAGGAAAGGTGAGAGAGCACTCCTCCCATGCTGACTGCAAAGTTGATCCTTGTTCTCAGCTATCATTTATGTATCCATAATACTAACTCCTGCCCTACCACAGGATTTACAGAAGTGCTCCAGACATGTCTATTTGCAGACATTATGATCTGTCTGTCCTTGACTCTCTGTACTACTCACACTATAAATGATGAGCCAATAAATATTCTTGGAAAAGTTTTTACGACGTTTTAGTTGACATTTGGGAGCTTCAAAGACGCTGCCTTCAATCTTTATGCACTGTTCTTCATTGATTAGGTGAGCTATTGATTTCTAGCAAGATCAAAGGTAGAAGACAATTGGTGGAGAGCTTCAATATGGAGAAGACCTACTAGACCCATTTGCCAGTTACCTGCTATAGTGCAAAATGCTTTTCCCATACAACAGCCAACAAAAGATTACTTCCACTTTTATTATTCCAGAAATGGTCTGGACCTGTAGGGACAGAGTTTCTTCCTATGCCCTGGTAGCTCCCAGTGTCAGGAATTTTCTTCTGTAATTTGTCCTGCTGTTGGCCACAGATTATTTCATCTACATGCTTCCACCCATCTCCATGCTGCTCCTCTCTTGTGTTGGGCTGCCCAGCTGAGCATTATCAAAACAGGGATGTTCACAGGGAAATATGAGCAATCATATTGGACTAAACCAAAAGGGTCTTATGATGGTGTCCCTAATGACAGCCAGCAGCAGATGAATTGAGGAAGCTCATATAAATGGTAAATAAAGAAATAAGAGCCTTCCCTAGAGACATCCGGCAGTCTCTAGACACCTCAGGAGCTTTGCGTGTGAAAGCCTTTGATGGACATTTTTCCCAAGAGTTTGTCTTTTTTTTGAAGTAATTTGCAGTAAGTGTTCAGCCCCAACAGGTGAGGTGCATTTTGCCTTTACATTACATTCCAGGCTTCTTTCCAGTTCGTGGCCAACCAGTATCCAGCATTTTTGCTGAGTACTTCTCTTTAGCTGACATCTGCATTTTGGGCTATTCTTCCCAGCTCTATTAACTACCGTTTTTCGAAACTAATATCCTTAATTGGATCAATTGGAAAGGATATTAATTTTCTGTCCATTTATTCAGTCTTCCATTCTCCTCACTGGGTTTCACAACCCCTCCGAATCTGAGTGGCATCAATGAACACAATTAATATAGAGTACACATACGGTCTCAGATCATTAGCAAGTATATTAAATAAGATCAGGTTTAACTCTGATCTCTGGAGCACCTAATTTTCCAGCTATTCCCCATCCACCCATGTTGATGACTAATGATGCTTTCTACTGTTTGGCAAATGAGGTTTTGGTTTACTGCTGGTCCCAAAAACCAGGAGAAAGCAAGAGAGGAGTTGGTTTCAATCGTGCTGAAAAAGAAAAGCAATCAACACTTTCTGCTGAATCATAAGATCACATCCATTCAGTTTGGATCAGATGGGGTTTTTCCTTGTTCGACATGGTAGTTTCAGTTTTGTTTCAAAGCTGTCACCAACAAATGTTTTAAAACTTGCTTAGCTGCCCATTAAAAGAAAATTTCTAAATGAAAAATAGTTTTGCCTGAGAAAAAACAAATGCTGTTTCTGAAACGAGGCAGTGGGATGTTGGATTTTTTAGGGTAGTTTCAAGACCCAACAGTTTAGGAACACTCAAGTCAGTAAGTACGAAGTGTAACTACCAAATCTGATTTTTTCACCCCCTCATTTAACCACGGCCCACTAGGAAAAGAAAACTTTAGTCAAAAAATGTTACCCATTTCTGATCATCCTACATCAGGTTTTGATTTCTTTTTCATTTAATTTGATTTTTAATATTTGTGGCATGCAAATGGGGCAGGCAATTGCAGTGATTTTTCTGAGTTAGTAAGCATTATTGCTTGCTGTTATATTTAATGGTATTTATGATAGCAATGCCTGAGAGTACTTAACTGTGGCCACGACACTGTGGCTCTGAGCTCAGAAGGAGCACAAGAGAGCAGGCAGGTCCTTCTTCTGAAAGACTGAAGCTGGACACCAACTATAGCAGGCTTTGATGCACAACAAATTGAGCACTGGGATAGAAACAGAGCTCATATTTGGTGCCCTCCTCCATTTTACTGTCTTAGGGTTTATTTGTATTGGGTTTAGTTAGAGAGGGACAAACTAGTTGGGAAAAAAGCAATAAAGGACACTTAAGGAGTCTATGTCAGGGGAGAGGTTGAAGGGAAGTGCAGGTATGAATTGCAGATGAGCTCAAAAAGCTTGAAGTACTCTGAGTCTGTGTTCATTTTTGTCTTTAGGTCTAGTAGTATACAAATATGCTATATTACTACTGATTTTATATTTAATATGAATCATATAATAATACTAATTTAAAAAGATAAGGCTGATAACATTTATTCACTTTCCGCCCATTCTGTGAACTGACTATGACCGTGTCTCTAGGTTAATGCCCTCTCCTACCCTGGCATTACACAGCTTTGTTTCAGCTCAGAGCCTTTGGACCTTGTTCTTAGTGAAAGACTAATGCTCAGAGCTACATGACCTTTCCTCAGCATGGGAGTTGCCTGTGGGATCCAGAAATCAGCCATGGCTATACACCACCTCCATGTTCCTTGTTATGCAGCACTGCCAACCTGAGAGCAGCCCCAAGGTTTCTCTACCTGCTTTGGGGTAGATAATGGCCCTGAGCCCCTTCAGGATGAGATGTGGCATGAACTGCTACCACGTCTCACCCTCCTCTTCCTGCCAAAGTCCCCTTTCTGTGCAGGACAGCCCTTCTACACAGGTAGGGCAGCTTACAGACTTGCAATCTCAGAGCCTCTTGCAAACAAAATCTAGGACACCTATGTTTTTGTGTAAACTCATTCCTTCCTCAACAGATGTCAGTGGACCTGCTCTTTCCAATTGCTCATCACCTCACATATGCCTGCCCTCTCTACAAATTTTCCTCCTTGTTTTTCACTGATGCCCCAGTTAAGAGCTAATGGGGTATAAAGCTTCAGGCAGGAAAAAAAAGGTAGATAAGGATGCTGGAGCATGGTCCCACGTGGCAGACCAGAGCCTGCTGATGTATATCCAGAATGAGAGTCCTCAGGATGTGCATATGGAGGAAGGGGAGAAGGGATATGCTTATTAGACCGAATGGGAGTTGTGTGCGCGGGAGAGGAGCGCTCTGTGGCCCTGAGGATGTAAGGAAGATTTGCTAACTTTGCTTTATGCTATTCATGCAGATAAGGAAGACTCAGTCTCCAATCATAAATCGGTATTATACAGTATACTCCCAAAGGCCATAATTACTTCCAGAAGCAGAAATTTGAATGACCCAGATAATTAGTTCAGTGCAGCTGGTCCAAAAATTATTTACATAAAAGCCAGTTTTACTTGAGGGGGAAGAAAAACAACCTTGCTACTGAAAGCAAATGACCCAGTTAGCTTCATGCAATGAGTCTGAGGAGGCAGAGCATGAGTGGCAACAAAGTGGCCTATGCCATCACTTCTTCCCTCTTGGTTTCAGAGGGCAAAAGCTGAGCTGGCCTGGCAAATGAGCCCCTCTAGAGACAAACATGCAGGAAGGCAGCAAAGAAACAGGAAAACTGCTTGAATTTGAACTCGTGGTTTCTGAGAGAGTTACTCTCAGGGAGATGTGAGGGTCCACTGCATCCAGAGGAAGACATTTCACTTGCAAAGGTACAGGCGACTAGGGAGGAGCAGAAGGGGTGAGGAGCAGCACAGCTCTGCTCCAGGCTCTGAGGGAGCCGGTGTCAGCTCTTCACTGGCTAATCATTGCAGTTATCTGGGTTAATTTTTAACTCAAACCAGCTTCTCTGTCCAGCTTGGCACGTAGCTGGGCAGCAGCAGGGGCACCCAGGAGGGGAATGCCAGTGGCTCTTTGGTTAAGGTCTCAGGTGGCCAGCACTGATGTTCCAGAGGCTGCTCTCTGAACTGCCAGGCGAAACAGGAAAGAAAGGATATGCTTTTAGAAAGCATTTGATTTTAAAATCATTTGAGTGATTCAACCCTTTACTGGTGACTCCACGCAATTTTAGCACACATTAATGGGCATGCTAACCACTGCTGGGTTAACTAACACCATTTATTTACGGCCGTGCCCTGTGTGATCAATCCCTGATTCCCAACTCTGAGCTGCTCTGACCCCATCCCTAGGGCCAGTTTCTTGGTCTCTGCCAATGCTTTCACCCTGCAGGCAATGATGATGGTGGCTTAACTCATTCAGGGCTGTCCAATAGGTGCATTTGGGGGTGCACTGGCTCTTGCTTCTCATAGACTGGGGCCTCTTGTCCCCTACCCATCAATGAACCAATGTGCTGCCACAAGCATAGCAACGCAGAGCTACAGGCCATGGTAGGTGTGAGGAAGAAGAAAGCCTGAGCTTTATGTCCCCATTTATTGTGTCCTTACATCTCTGCCAAGTATCCCAAAGGCCACCACTTTTCACTCAGGCTGTGGCCAGCACAGAACCAGAACGATGCTCTGCAACAAAAGTATGCCAGGAAAGGAATTTGTTGTCACCAGTGTGCCACAGGCATCACCTGGCATCACCACTCTTTGCACTGTTTCAATGCATAAATGTTTTTGTGCTACTGCTTCTCAAAAAGCTCACTCAACATCAGAAGAGAGCTCTCATTCCCCAAAAAGGAACAAGGAAACAAACAAAATCTGTGATATACAAAACAGGGTAACAATGATCTTTTGTATACGAGAGAGCACAAACATGCTTACTGTAAAAAAAAAAAAAAACCCAGATTGTTCTCCTAAAACGTGGTAAAATGGACAAACAATAGTAGAAATCACTGTGTATCTCACCAGCACCACATTACTGTTTACTATTAAGTTTGCTATGAATAGCACTTGTTACTTAACAGCATAGTAAATAATCAGATAACATCCTCATAAAGCTGCTGGATCTGATTCGCCTCCCACTTACACTGCTTTTATGCTAGTAGGTGCCCATCGACTTAATGGGGTTAATCTTGATTTACAGCAGTGGAAATGGAACGGTGAGTTAAAGACTGCACAAGGCAAGTTGGAGAGGATGTGATTTGCAGTGGGCCGGATCCTGATTGCAGTAACACACCCCTAGATGGGGGGTAGCTCCACCAAGCTAAAGAGCTGCACAGTTGCTGCAGAGGAAATGGAAATTCAGGCCCTGCTGTCCTTTGTTTCTAGTGAATGTGCACATCTTGCACTGCACAACGTGCCAGGAGGTTCCCTTCCCTTTCCCTCACCCCACCACGTGTCTCAGGGGCATAAGAAGCAGGTCCTGGAGGAAAAACATTAGTGGACAGAAGAGACAATAGCTTCTTCCAGGAACAGGAAGGGGTCCTCAGGGGCAGTGAGGTGAGTAAGCAATGCCATTCTCCCCAGGCCATCCTGATTTCCCACTTGCTGTTGAGGCCCATCAGCCGAGATCTGCAGGGGTGTGTGCATTTGCATCTGCTTCTCTCTTTCAACATGTGAGAACCAGCTCCTCAGATGCTATCAGGCAACAGCGACTGAGCTCAGTAGAAGCACAGCAGCTCCATTGGCAGCAGAGCTGGTCCTCCGGGGTGCCTCTCTCGAAGGAATAGCACAGCCTGGGTGGTTGGAAACAGTGCTAGTGGTAAATACACCCTAGTTTACCTTTCCTGCTACACAAGGGGAATGTTTCCTCTCCTGGCTCCTTGTTGCCCTACGCAGCAGGGGATGCTTGCAGCAGAAGAGGGCACATGGGAGAGGAAGCAGGATGTGCTCCCATATCCTGCTCCCAGTGCTCCTACCACAGGGGCTGATGGAAACTGCTTCCACACCGCTTCCACGAGCACAGCTGATGGGAACCGCTTCTCCCTGTGGTCTAACCTGGCTCCCAGTCGGAGTGGCAATTAACGTCGCTGTAATGGGTACTCCCAAAATGTATCAGTCAATCGGAATTGCACATTAAGTGGGTGCTGAAAGCCATGGCAGATTTGATGATTGCTGGGCACCAGGTCCACAGCTGGTGAGTACAAGGGTGTGAGGAGTGGTTCTTGACCTTGCATTCACTCTGGTTTCAGAGGTGGAGAACGATGGATCACTGCTTCAGGGCAGCGCTTCCCTGATAGAACTCTGTCTTGCAGCAGAAATGAAATTGCCCCTCTAGGCCAGCTGCTCCACAACGTGGGAAGTTCAGGAACCTCCCTGAGGTGCAAACAGACATTTCCAGCAGCAATAAACTACACATAAACATTTTAAAAGATCGCTTTAAAATTCCAGCTCTCCCCCTCAGCTGTTTGCCACCGTCCAATTGCTAAACGAGAAGGATTTCTGCTGTCTTCAGCTTCATACATATATATACACACATAAGCATGCCCACCTCGTACACAAAGTATTCCCCACCTTTAAGTCACAGTCTCAGTGGAGTACAGAATTAGATCCTGTCTCCACTTCACAAGCTCACCCTCTCTGTTCATTTATATAAAGCCACTTCAACCCTGAAGGAGCATCTCGCATCCCTGCCTTCTGAACGTACAGAGCAGAGGAGGAAAGAACAAAATAGTGGGGGTGAAGAGGGGATGTTCCGTTTCTGTTCAGTAACATGAAACATCCTGGAGTTAAATACCAACAAAATATTCAGTGTTAATGCTTAATATTGCCGGGAACTTGTCACGTCCTCTTACTGTCTTGGAGCTGCCATTCTTTCGCAGACTCCCACGCCTGAGCTCTGGGCCTAACATGCTTTCCCATTATAGACTAGAAGGAAAAAAACAGAAAAGCCAAGAATATGGGAGAGAGAGAGTCTGTCTCAGCTACAAAGCCAGGTAGGGCTTTTTTCCCCTTTCTGTTTGCAGGAATAAAATTACTTATGTGGCAGAGCTCCTGAACTTCTGCTTTTCCAGGGGTTACCTTTTTGAAGCACCCCTTCTCTGATGTCTGTGAGATGGTCTTTGGGTGTATGGAGATTTGCTTTGCTCTGCTAGGTAACCAGCCTTATCACCCCTCTCCTCCCCCTGTCCCCAGCCAGAGCCTGCATGGCTGTTCTACAAACAGACTCAGGAGCACAGAATTTGGGTGATGAGGGACAAATGGTACCTAAAATAACACACATTAAGGCCTTCCCTGCCACACTTTAAAATCAATGCATGGCTGATTTGCTGTTGTGGGGCTCATTGAAAAATGCCACTCCACAGAGCTCACTTGCAAGCTGGGGAGTATTTCTCAGTACAGCTTGGTGCCATCCCAAATGTCCCTTTTACCACTGGAAACTCGGGCACCAAAAAAGAAGTAAATTCTTGTAATCAGTGGAACACCGTGCATCACACTGCTAACAGAATTGGGCCATCCTGCTTGTCTCTCTGGTTTCTGTAAAATGCCTTCTTATCCCTCGAGGCCAAGTGCTTAATGACAATTCAAACTCTTCTAGCTTATTCCAGTTAGGAGGAGACATGGGTGATGCAATCAGGTATCTCTGCTACAATTCTGTTTATTTGGAAGGCTGTACAAAACCCTGCTTCTTTAAGCACAGGAACAACAACAAAAAAGGGTCATTTCCCTACCCTGTACTCCAAGTCTCCTTTGGTCAACACCCTGACCCAAAACTTATGCCACATCATCATCAGACTCTGTTCAAACTCTCTTTTCTTTCTATAAGCTCTGTTATTTCCTCTGCACCTTAGCTTTTTCTTTCTTTCCTACAGCAACAGACACACTCCTCACACCCTGAAACAACATTCATCCCTAAATAATACCCAGTCTGCCTTTTGCAGGGAAGGGGGACGATGGCACATGCTTAATGCCTCTTACAGCTGTGTTAAATGAAAGATGCCCCTCAACTATCTTTTTCACAAAGGTTTAACCCAGCCATAACAATAAGTCATCATCTTTGTATAACTCTTGCAGCTAAAACTTTAGGTTAAAACCAAGAAAAACAGGTAAACTGAGATTTTTGTGGAGTTCAGTGACCATTAGGCTTATAACACACACACAGAGCGATGTGCTGCCATCCCTCTGAGCCCAAAGCCAAGCCATGGCTGCAGAAGGATTGAAAACTCTTTCTGCTATTTCCCTGTCTTTCAGCATCGCTTCTGTTTTGAGGATGATCCAAATGCCACTTTACTACTGATCATTTGGCTACAAACTTACAAAATATCCAGCGGGGTCAGACCAAATCACCCAGAAAGCTGCCTCTGGCAGCCAGCAAGAGCAGATGCTTCAGGAAATGTGCAAGAAAAGGGCAAATTCAGATTCATCCTTCCTCTGGCGTAGGCTCCCAGCTTCTGAAAAGCTGAGCTAAAGGATGTCTTCATATTGTTGAATTTAACATCCCTCAAGAGTTTCTTCTGATCTCAATTTGTCCAAGCACTTTTTGATCACATTTCACTTTTGGCTTTCCTGGCATCTTCTAGCAATCAGATCCATCTTAATTACATGTGTCCAAAATTTACTCCTGGTCAACCTAAAAAACACCAAACCCAAACTTCTGGACACTAAGTAAAACTCTGAGAAATACTAAATACTCATTCTTTGTTCATCTTCTCCCTGACATTCATGGTTGTATTTATGTTTATCATGTATTATGAATCTTAACTCCCAAATTTATGCAATAAGCTTTTGAACCTGTTTATACCTTTGCCATCTAAATATCCCATGGCAATGACTTCCCAGTATAAGAGTCTGCTGGTGACTTCTTCCAATCTATTTTAAATCCCCTCCTTGATTAAAGCACTGGGTATCCCATTTTCACTGTCAAGAATAGTGAATAATCCTTCTCCAGCCATTTGTGGCTTTATAGCACACTGCTGTAGTCCACATTGGCCCCAGTTGTCTCTAGACTGAAGAGTCCCAATCTGATTAATAATAGATTGCTGCTAAACTTAACCATTGTTGCCTGAAGAAGTGGTGAATTTAAAGGCAGTTTCTGTGGCTGCTCTCAGGGTTTCATTTTCCTGTTTCATTGACCTTAGACAAAGTGCCTTTCTGGAGAGTATTTAGGTCATAGGGATGTAAGAGAGTGGAAAAAGCCTATGTAAAGAAAGTATATTGTAAAACATTTTGGGGAGGGGAGGAAGTGAACTTGATTTGCATCTTTTTGAGAAACAAGATGTGAGAAATGTATTCTTAATTATGAGCAAAAATAGGACATAGAAGGTATTGTTAGGCAGTCATCTGAAATAATCACAAATCTTTATCTTTTATTAATGAACTTGGATCACAGATAGAGCTGCACTACACGTTAAGGGAGCTGACTATTTTTTCTCTGTTGACATATCTTTAAAACAAGGGAAAAGATAGAAAATGGAAAACATAGATATCACTGACTTACTTACTTACAAACAAAAAGGAAGATTAAGATGGAAAAGTTTGTACTGAAACATTCACAGAGACATAGTGTGTGGTGTAGATAGAGAAGTTATTCATGTTTCCAGAGAACATGCTTACCAGGTAGATGATAGACAGAGATTATATATCAAATATTACACAGTGGCTCAAAATAGTTTTATAGTCACCCACATTAAATTGGGAGGAGAATTACATACTACTGTGAGTTTTGAAATAAATTAACTTCTATGGAAATGTTTATGGAAATCTTACTTCTAGAAGGGTAATGTGTCCAGCACCAAGAGCATTTTCAATGGAATTCCAAAATTCTTTCATTCTTTATTCCTAGAAAGAGTATTTCACTCCAATTTCTTTTTACTTTTTGCCAGAATTTTCAGTGAGTCTGCATTAAATCTTGAGGCAAAATGGAGACAAATCTTGTTCTGTATATTTCCAGGAGTCATGTCATCTAGGCCAGTACATCCTGAGGTATGCTAACACATTAGAGAAACTGGTGGTGCTTACTATTTCTGAATCAGTGGTGAAAAACCAACATTAAGCTCGCACTTAGGAGTCTGAACGAGCAAGCAGATTTCTGCCTTGTTTAGCCCTATAGTTGTTATAACTGATCTATGATCAACACATGGTTGCCTTGAATTTCTTGGTTTGCAACTGCCAATTTCACAGTTTTCATGCCCATCTGTCAGTTCATGTTTTCTTCACGAGTCGACACAGTCATGTTACCTTAAGTATTTGATCATTCAATATTCAGTGCCTGTTCTCCCTGTGCAGCACTGGGTACGGCTTCCTGGTTGTGTAGTTCATTCTTTAGACAAAGAAATAAAGACTTGAAGAAATCACCTAAGCTCCCTCAACAAGGAGAGATACCTACGGCAGCCACTTTGTCCCACCTTAAACCACGTACCTATGGGAGGTGGCCTAAAGTTCTGTGGGGCTTTTCTTGTGGACCCTATTTATCTCAGGCAAAACTACCCCTTCATTTCACACACGGGCTGCAAAGTAGATTTCTCACATAGATAGTCCCCAAGGGTGTGGTTTTAAGAAGATTTATTTAAAATGGTGCAAAAGGGTGTATGTTTCCTATTTATCTTCGGAATATTTATCTTAGGATAAATAGCTTGGGATGGTTGGGACTTGACTTACTTACAGTTGGGACTCTCCTACTTCAGCTCCTTGAGGGCACAGAGGCATGGCTGCTGCTCTCAAAATAAAGCATGTTAATGGAAGAGGTTTAAGCAGATGGTTTTTGTCTGGCATTTACAACAGTCCAAGTTGGTTACCGCAACAGGGCTGGCACAAGATAACGTGGGCTATGAGTCTGATGGTTGGGTAGGTTGGGCAGTACCTTACCCTAAATGAAAATAGACAGTCTTCAACCTGAGCAGCAGTGTTTATCCTCAGATACGTTAGCACTGATCTGACAAAACTGGTGGGAATCGAGGCACAGAACTAGCCTTAAAATAATTATTTAAGCTGTGCAGATATTCTTATTCCAAACTGGGAAAGCTAAAAGAGATGAAGAGAGGCCTTACTGAACATTAATGCTGTGCAGGAGGGAAGCTCTGGCACACTCATGTTGGAAGACAGTTGCAGCCCCTATCTGTCAATGCTAATATGCCACGTGGAGGGAAACATCTCCTGTTACGCCTCCGAACATGTCAGTGATGTATTCAAAACATACCCATCATCAGAGGACACAAATATGAGAAGCATTTTGTTTTGCAGCAACAAAACAGATAAAGCATTGCAAAAGGTTACCAACAAAGCAAGCTCTGTGGTGAACCATAGCCACTCTGTGGAAGATCTGAAAAAGATAGGGAAACCTTAAAAAGTGAAAGAAAAGGGGAAAAAACCCTTCCAGAAGGAATTACCAGTAATCTGGGAAGTGAATGCCCTGGAAGGATGAGGAAGGGATTGCTGAAGCCAGGGAGCAGGGAAGATGGTGCAATGAATAATGTGCTGGAGATCCATGGCTTTGCCTCCTGCATCTCCTGTGGGTCACAGGGTGTCCTTTTGATGGCCAGAGGCCATGTGCACCTTCCTGCACTCTAGGAAGTGTGCTGGTGTGTTTTGGGGTGGAATGGGAGCGGATGGGATGGAATAGGGTGGGATGGGATGGTGTAAGTGCATGCCATGGCAGCCCTCCCCTTCCTCCTCCTCTAGGATATGCTCTGGTTGCTCTTGCAAATATAGTTCCAGGATAACTGATTCATTTTTAGGCTTTTCCCTATATGAATTAGGCTCATGCAGCCTGCCTAAGCGCCTGTACGTTAGTCTCCCCTGGTAACTCTTGAAGCCTTTTGTTTTCAGGCACATTGACAGAGGGGTGAAGTTTCAGAAATACCTCATCCCTATGGGTTTTGTGAAAAATAAAGGACTAAGTAGAGAAGAGAGACCCTCTTCGCTTCTCCGCCAAGCAACTGACTGCAAGAGCTCGGCTGTTATTAGGCATCAGAAACCTACACGGATGAGTCCCTCCCTGGGCTCCATTGCTTCTGCTCCACAGGAACTCACTCACGGATTAACTGAATTTTCTTGTCCTTCCTTTTATAAAGCTAGTGCTCTACTGTAACAGGCATAATGACATATTCCACCTGAAATAGGATGATTATGAGAGCCTAGCTTGAGATAAAGATTATAAAAATGTAATATCTAGCAATTGTACTATCACCCATGGAGTAGGGGAGAGAAAGAGACAAACAGATATATAGGTAGGTAGACAGATAGATTTCTTAATTGAACTCTCTGCTTGGCTGTATTTCCTTTAAGCAAGTAGCATAGGTGACTAACAGTAAAGGACTGTAAGAAAGAACATGGAGGGGGTTTAACACATTTGACTTGTCATAGCCAAGCTTTTACACTTGTATCACCCTATACTGAAGATCCCTAAAAATTTCAAAGTATTCAAATGGTCTAACATTAGCAAAGTAGTATTCTTCCCTCAGGTGCTTAAAACAAGGTGGTAATATTTCTTCTTTTAAAATACTAATCATATTTCATTCCACTGCTCCAGAGCATTAAATATCCTATATAAATCAATACCTACCTCACAATGTATCAATAAATGAATAATTACATTTCTGCCTATCCCCTGACGTTCTGAAACCATTTCTTCTTGTCATTTAATCACAAAGCTGTTATTGCAGGGGAAATTCAAGCAGATGTGAATACATAATGCCAAAAATAGAAAACTAAGCTGAGAACTTCACTATAATAGCTGTCTCTTCCGAAGCAAGCTGCTCCTCACTTTCCCAAGAGATGTAGTAGGTATCGCTTCACTTTTCAAAACAATAACTGGTATGGTAAAGCTCAGTCAAGCAAAGCAAAACTTCACTCACTTTGCTTTTCACAGTCAACATTTGAATGCAACAGGGAGCCCTTGCTGGTCTGATCAGGAACTGTCTTTCTCCCCCTCAAAGGAGCTGGGGTCCCAAAATGCCCTCACACTGAAGCCTCCATTTGAAAAGGAATCATATAACAAGACCCATCTGTCTCTATAGAGAAACTGGTTCATCTCAAATGACTTCTTTTTTGAAGGGACCTACACCTGGGAAAACTGAAAATATCCATCTTCACCCCATGAAGCCTTAGTTTACCCACAGCACAGCATTCCCATTCCCAGTTTGTTCACTGTCCTTTTGATGCCATGTGTCTGCTGTTAGGAGACCAGATACATATGCATTAGAGTGTGTGTGTATATATACATACAGACAACACATAAGATTCAGAGGAATACTCTAGATTTGCTGTGAGAGTGGTAGTTTCTTATTCACTGACATTAACACAATCTTTGCCCTGCACCTCGGTAAAAGCCTTGGAGATGACTGAATTAGCCTATGTCAACACACTTAACAGATATTAATTATATAAGCTTCCATCCCGTCTCAATTAGATATATGCTTTTTGTCTTTGAGAAGGATGGAAACTCAGATGACTTGCCAGAGTTCAGAAAGCAGAATGGTGATAATGTTCTCCCAGTACCCCATCCTTTGCAAACCTGTTCTTCCTTCCAGACAGACTGGGTATGTTTACCATGTCTCTACCTTTGTTTTTGCTCACCTTCCATCCCCACAGGGAGCCCTCAAGCACGTATTTATTTGCACTTTGAACCTGTGCTTGCTTGCACGGCTCTGCTTTAGCTCAAGCTGGGACGAGATTGCCTAAGTGCCAGTAAAGCTTCGGTGCCTTTGCCTGCCATTCCCCCCATTCACCCCAGCACTCCAAGTTCCCCTGCAGTTGATTACAAGTGGGAAATAATCCTACAGTGGTTCAGAGCAAAATGTGTGCAGCACAGATGCCTCCAGGTGAGTGCAACATAGCACAATCAGACTAATATGGACTGAACTTCACTTTCAACAGCAGAAACAGCAAAAGCCTTCATGCATATTCTAATCTAATGAATGTTTCTGAATGTCTAAATGGCTTACTATGTCAGATTTAGCTCTGGGAGGTGTCTTGCACCCTATAAATGCTAGGTTACAAAAATGCTGACATGTATGTATGTATGTGTGTAAATACATATGTCTGGGTCTTTGTGAAAAATAACAGCCTAGGATGGCTGGCTGGATAGCTGACTAACTAGCTAGCTATACACATCCTTAAACTGGAAGAACCTAAAAAAGCCTCTAAGCTAATGCATCTTTTAACACTGACTTCACTTGTAAACCCCTATGTATGCTGAAAGAGCTGCAGCCATCTCAGACTCCATCAAGTTTCCTTTTCACTGAGTGCATGCTCCTGGATCCTGCTTTGCAGGTCCCAACAGCACCAGCAGAACAGGGAGACATGGTGGGTCCATCGGGTATCTTGGTCCTTTGTTATTCAGCTTTAATCTGAGTAGCAACAGGAAAAGTTTTAGTGGTATGATTTGAACACTAGCCAGGCGAAGAGGACCATGATAATGCAAGAGCAGGAAAGGCCAAGTATTCTTCTACTCTCTGTAGTATCCAAATTAACAAGTATTTTTTAAGGGTGAATCCAAACACATCCTATTCCTGTCATTCAGCAGCCTGCCTCTGGCAGCCCTTGTCCCCCATGGCTCGCAGGCAGGCGTGCAACAGCCCTTGCGTCCTGACGCCTACCATTCAGACCTGCTCTCACTTTGAAGTTAGCCCTGCTTTGAGCAGGGGACTGGACAAGAAGGTCCTTCCTGACCTAAATTATTCTCCAGTGCGAAGTTCCAAACTTGGTTTAAGTGGGCATTTGGGTGGCACCTCTCAGTCCCGGCACAGAGCTTGCCCTGCTCGTTTCGGATCTCAGTGGGCTATCCATGATTCTGCACCAGCAGAGGAATAACATTCCATTTGTAAGGAAGGAACACTCCTGAGGTGAGAAGACTCCTGAGTAGCTCAAGCCAGAATTCTTCCCTACCATCAGCGCCCACATGGATAGAAACAGAGTAAGGAAAATTCCAGCCACAACTGCAGCTTCTCTACTCCTGTTCCCTGCGAGGATGTAGCAGCTCTGACTTGTGCTGGGTCCAGGCTATGAGACTAGGAGAGCCATCACGGCTTTGCAAGGCCATGGTGCTGCTCCAGTTCAGCAGGGAAGGCACACTTTATCCTGTTGTCAGGAGCAGAGACTTGATCCCAGCCCAAATCCACTGTTGAAATAGCAGATCAGGACTAACTCTGCTCAAAAATCACCACTCTGCACAGATCTGTTAGCTTGTGGGATTTGTGCTAGCTTGGTGAAAGGGTTGTCTCCTATCCTCAGCTGAACTCTCATGGTTCAAAGTTGTGCTGGCTTTTTTTCTGTGTCCTTTGGGGTGAAAAATGTCTTGCAGCTGCTGCTTGTAATTATTTCCCCTATGTTTCAACATTCTCCAGATGAATGTCACCCGAAGCAGTGCTCTGAGAGACTACAGCCATGATTGCCAATAGCCAACATCCAGACTAAAAATAAAAACCCTCAGCATGGGACTGAGAGACAAGCAATCCATCCTCTGGCAAAAATCACCCATCGCCTCACCCCTCCAGCCCTGTCTTCTCCATGCTGAAAGAAGCTTATGTCTAACGGCATCATCAAGAAATCAAGGTGGCTCATTGAAAGCACTAGGTGAGAAGGTTTGTCAGTGGAATATTTATTTGTCCCTTGGAGAATTCTGGGGAGCTGTTACCAAATACCTGTTTTTGGCCCCAGAAATAACACATCATCTTTTTCTTTTCACCTATGTTTTCAACAGTCACCTTTGCAGAGGTGGATAAGGCTGAAAGGATCCCACCTGCAGAAGGGAATAAAACCTAAGGGAAACATATTCTGGGAAAGCCACAGTCCCTGCCTTGCTTCCTCCTGGCTGTCACAGGAATTGAGACCTCAGGGTTTGGCCTAGTCTATGAATTTTTGCATATTATATCTGAGATGGGCTGAAATATTTATGTTCCCTTCTTTTTTATTAATATTTAACACACAAGGAGAATCTGTTTATTTGTCAGGCTGACCTTGCTCAGAATGGGGTCTAGAGACCAATGCTTTAAATGCTACCAGTAGCACATACACTTGGGCTAAGCAGAAGTACTTTGTGGCAGCTTATCCACCAGTGTTAGGGCTGATCCTGGCCCTGCAACAAAAGCCTTCTTGAATTCTACATCTTGTGGTAACCTCACAAGATGAAGACACTAAAAAATAACGTGACACTCTACCCTTGTGACAATAAATAAAAGGCCACATCTTTGAATAGCAGTGGTGAGATGGTTTATTTGCACGCATTTACCCCATGCCTGGGAGACATGAATTCTCAATCACTATTGCCACACAGTCTTAAATATGAAGTGCTTCATGTGAATGATAATTGCTTCAAACCAGACTCCAAACACCCAGTTCAGAAAGGATAGTATTGCTTTTGAAATGAAAACGTGGCTCAAGAGGGAAAGGGAATGATTCTAGCTCATGTTTTCCACTTTCGCAAGACTCCCAGCTCTCCCTCCCAGTCTGCACAGGCATTTCCCTCGTGTCTTCCTCCTTGGGGGAACCACAAATCATGGTACATTCTCATTTAACTGAAAGGATCCCCAGTTAAAACCACAGCACTCAGGCTGATTCAATAACTTGTTTGGCCCACTGGTTTTTAAGAGCGTGCGGAGCTATAAATATGTTGTTTCAGTAGAGGAATTAACTGCCAAGAACAAGCTGCTGATGTTATATTATTAGATTCAGGACTAGAAAGAATGGAGTTTAGACTTTCCCTTATTAAAAAATAAGAATTTTTACTTAGCATTTCCTCTCTGTGCTGTGAAGTGATAAATATGATCAATAAGTGCCTAATACCTCAAGCCAAGACTCAGTCCCACCTTCAGCCTTCTGCTCCCTCAAGGGTTTTATAAGGGTCCGTGCATTTGATGACATACATCCTGGAATAAAATGCTTACGATAACATTGACAAAGTTTATAAATGTTTTACAAGGGACTCCCTTTTCACTTGTGATAAGACATGGGGGTTTCAGGCAAGAGCAGGAGAAGAAAAAAATGTCATATTCGTGTTAGGAAAGGAGGAGAAAAACTTTTCTTCTTCAGCTGATCCAGTAAAAACACCTTTTCTTCTTAGTCATTGATGCACAAAGAGCTTTCCTGCATATACATCTGGCTTCATCTATTGCCAGAAGCACTGGATTACAAGCTTGCAAGCTAGTGAGGCCTGTGTCTGCCAGAGGAATCAGCAGACTCACCTTTTGGTTAAAAACATGGTGATGAAGATGTGGGGACTCCTCTTCATTTTGCTGGTCAGATCAACATCATTGTAAGGAGGTAGTGAGGAATTGCCAAGTCCTTCCCACCTGCTCCCATTGGCGGTACCATCTGCAAAACCCTTCCCTCCTGAGCACAGCACATATAGAATTTGAGAGGATCCCATTTCCAAAGAAATCCTAGGGGAAAGAAATGAAAATCAATGAAAAGTGAAAGCTAAAATATCCGAGATATACATCTGACAAGTACTGCAGACCTAACAGACCATTTAGACTTTTATCTCCTATTAGTGCTCATAGGTTGATACAAATAGAAAGAAATGGGAGCCTTTCTGAGCCAAAAATGTGTGGAACAAACTTCAGAAGAAGCAAAATGCTCCTTGATATCTCTAGGCCTGCTTATTTAATGACACTGGAGCCGCACACATCATTATTCCAACCCCCATAAACACAGCATTGGTGCCCATCACCCTGCTAAGTGCCTGCCTTAACCCTCACGAACCAGTGTCATTGTACTGTGAAAATCAGCACTCCAGTAACCAACAAAGAAGCATTAAACAGGCCCTTCCACCTCAAGCACAGCTTTTGGTGAGCTTGAGAAAGCTGCCCCTGCTGACATTTCAAACAAAAACCCTTGGATGGGCCATCAGTTGAGGAAGGAAAGCATCTCACAGAGCTAACAGGAGTTCTGAAAGATGCCTCAGCTGTGTAGTAAGCTCCTCACCTCTAAAAAGTGAGACCTGCAATAACATACTTCTGAGTTAAAATGGAACATCTGAATTTCAGACAAGCTTGCTGTTTACCCTGGGTCTTCTTGGGCTATTCTGATGGAAATCAGAGTATAACACATCTTAAAGAATCAGATTTGGGCTCATTGTTTTCATGACCAAGAGTACGTTGCTCCACAAAAATAGCTTTCTACCTTGTAAATACCCCAAAAGTAAAGGTCTGTGCAAGATATGTCTGCTGCTAATACTTTAGGTAGGTTGACTATGTCCTACTTCGCGCTTGCTAGACTACATAATTATCAAATACTAAAGCAACCAGTGTTTCTTGTAATATTTTCTCCTAGAATGTGGTTATCAGCTCATATCTATGCCTTATTTATACTTGAATTTAATAACATGCATTCAAACATATGCTAAATCCCATGGCTACAAACCAAGCACCAGCATACATTAAAACACCTTCATCTGGTCCAGAATATTCTGCAGCGCTTTGACTGTCTGACGATCCCATGGCAGTTTCTGTCCTAACAGAGATGAGTGCTGAACTAGCACTGGTGAAATGTGCTTCACACAAGTGTGGCAGGTATCCCCAGAGAGCTCTACGGCACATCTAGGATTTTTCCCCCATAAAGGTGCAATGGAAGGGACAGGTTGTTTTAGTGTCCACTTTCAGAGTGCCAGGCAAAGCACAGAGGCTCTCGTAGCAAGAGGAGGAACTGCCAGAGTAGCAGGAAATTCCACTTTCCCAAGTGTTTCCTAATTAGCACCATCTCTGGAGGCAGAGTACATAATCCCAAGGTTCAGACTGACCTGGTTACTGAAGGAAGGCTTTGTCTAACCGTGGTTGCCCACTGTTTTCCCTGCTCTGGAATATACTTATTATACGCTTGCAGAACCAGGCTCTGTACTTTTTACCACTCAGAAATGAGCCAGCCAGGTCTCAAAGAAGCACCCTTGACCAGCTGGTGATGTTACATGGGGTATTCATGCACAAGAACCATAATTTCATATAAAAACAAACACAGGTGTCAAAGGGGAGCACAAAATATACAAAATACACCCCTGCAAATGCTCCAAAAGCCAGGGCCTGTTCATGATGTATCTACAGCCACCAATTCAGCCAAGCTGAGTATATCTTAATGCTTGTCAGATAGCATGATTATCACATCTCAGAGATCACGTTTACGTCCCTAGGTCAGGGATTATCAGCCCAGCAAGCCCATGGTTCCCACATTTTTAGGGGACTATTCCCTTTTCTCATAGCTCAACCCCTTTCTCATCCAAATCCTGTGCCTGCAGGTGGGCAGCAGAAGGTGCATCCCATTGCCCTGTACCCACAGCAGGACCTGGGCCACACTTGGAAACACCCTTGTCTTCACCAGGGGACTGCTGGCCCCTTGTAGCTTTTCTCCATGCTGCACTGACAGAGGTGACCAGGGCTATGCTACGGAGCACTTCAGAGCTATAAGGGTGAGCAGTCCCCTGGTGAAGACAAGAGTGTTTCCAAGCTGGAAACAAAGGACAGCAGGGCCTGAATTTCCATTTCCTTTTCCCTGGCAACTGTGCAGCTTTTTAGCTTGGTAGATCTATTCCCCATCTACTGAAACCACAATTTCCTCAAACCCCACCAAAAGCATCTCCTGGAAAGGTGTTTTCAGCAGCACCAGCATATAAGGGAAAGCACTACATAAGCCCTTCTGCCCAGCATAGAAAGCCTCAGGAGGCTGAAAACGTAACCAGAGGAGGCTGTGTACATCTTATCTGGGATGCCAGAATGCCGCCTCTATAAGCAGAGCCCTGTATTATCAGAAAAGAGGCTATTTTCGGCTTCTTAGCTCACCCTTTGGAGCAGTGGGTGACCAGGGCTGTAGGACCTCATTTAGGAGTCAGGAGATAGGGAGCCAAAACAAAGCAGCCAGGGATTTCCAGGAACGTGGGGTGACCCTGCATCCACACCAGCCTCCCTTACACTTCCAGCAGCGCAGCAGAACAGGGTTGGTGGGGTAAGGCAGGTGCCATTAAATTACAATCATTTAAAACATTTTTGCCCAACTTGCTAAGCTACTGACTTATCTTTTTTTACCCTCTGCACCAGAGAGGAGAGGGAATGCAGTGGGGACAAATACACATAGATGATACGATTTTAATACCAGGATTATTTTAATACATGTATTAAAACTCATTTCTGCTCAAAAAGTTTAAAAATTTACCATGTTTCTATGCACAGTGGACTAAAACATTCAAGGTTAAAGCAATAACTTATTCTTTGACAACAGGAAACAGCTGATGAAAGAAAAGCTCTTTTGTTTTGGATTTACAGACCATTTCCCAAGTGTTATGTGTGCTCTGGCTGCCCCTCTGGCATCTGCTAGTAGCAATGAGAGGGAGGGAAGGCAAGGGTGTTGCTCAAAACACAGGACTCCCAAATGCTGTTACTCCTGTTGTTATCTGCATAAAGGTAGCAAGGATCCTCCTGAACCCTTTTCTTCCTCTCCAGGGCTTTTTGAAGGTAACTGTGTGAGGCTGTCTTAGCAGAGCTCCAGAGTCTCTCTGGAAACACACCACAAACTTCCCAGGAATAGGCAGGCTATAGGAAGTCCATAGTCTGGAGATAGAGGGGAAAAGAAAAAGGAATAGCCAAAATAAACCAGCATGGAATCGCTCCCACGTGTTACTGTGCAATCCTTTTGTGCTTGGCTAGTGGTTTTATTTCCTGAAGGAAGCACTCCTCGATTACTGTCACACTCGTATCACTGGCCAGTCTCCCTTTCCCTTCCTGAAGAGTGAGCCTCCATGGATTTCGGGTTGTGCTCATCCCTGCTTTGTGCATGGCCAGGATGGGCCTTGAAGTTGTCACTTCACAGCACCTTGGGTAAGAACCCTCTCACCATGTGTTGAAGTTGTACCTGTGCTCCCTGCTCCCAGCATTGGGCAAACCAGGCAGCCCAGTGCCTAAGGAGCATGGAGGTCAGCGCCTTGGACAGGGCTCACGAAGGAAGGGAAAGGGATTTCTTGTCTTTTCTTAATTATGAACAAAGAAGCTTTGAGATTGCTCTCTGTTTGGTTCTTACCTGAGGAACAGCAGGACTGATAAGTCTCGTGTTCATGGTTTTGTTCTTTCTTTTCCCCTGGAGAACCCTCTGGAAGACTCAGAGATAGGAAAAAGCAGGATATTGAATCTTTTCTGCCCAACAGTCCTTACAGCCTGAAGAAGGGCTCATAAGCCCTAAGCTTGTCTGTGCTTCCTGGCACTCAAGCAGGTCTTGCGAAAGCAATGACCTTTACGTGCAGCCGGAAACTACCAAAAGGTTCTGTTAAAACACTTTTATTTTCCAAGCTCCGGGGACTTTGAATATAGTGATGCAGTGATAAAGTAACTGCACCATGTATTTAAAATTGTCTGAGATTTCCATTGTAGACCTTAAACACAGTGCAAAATAGGGCAAACAAAAATAGCTGTTACTTTGACAAGTGCTTATTTAAAGCCTGTTTTGTCAGCATTGCTGCCCTAGTTATGACAGGGAAGTTGTCTAGAAATTGCATAATTACCAATATTAAACACAAAAGCAAAACAGCACCGCACAGTTCCATAATGGAGCAGGTCACGTTTGCCATGGCTATTGCAGCCTCTGGTAAGTGAAGGGTCCTGCCCTTGGGGAGGAAGAACCCCAGGTACCAGCACAGGTTGAGGGCTGACCTACTAGAGGGCAGTTCAGCTGAGAAGGACCTGGGAGTGTTGGTGGATGATAAGTTGACCATGAGCTGGCAGTTTGTGCCCTTGAGTCAGGAGGGACAAGAGCACCCTGGGGTGCATCGGGAGGAGTGTGGCAGCAGGTCGAGGGAGGTGAATCCTCGCCCTCTACTCTGCCCTGGTGAGGCCCCGTTCAGAGCACTGTGTGCAGTTCTGGGCTTCTCAGCACAAGACAGACAAGGAGCTACTGGAGAGGGTCCAGCAGAGGCCACAGGGATGATCAGGGGTCTGGAGCATCTCTCTTATGAGGAGGGATTGCAGGAGCTGTTTAGAGAAGAGCAGGCTGAGAGGGGATCCCATCAACGCAGATCAGTATCTCAAAGGCAGGTGCCAGGAGGATGGTGCCAACATGATGAAGAACTTCTTTACACTGAAGGTGTCAGAGCACTGAACAGGCTGCCCAGGGTGGTTGTGGAGTCTCCCTCTCTGAGACATTCAAACCCGCCTGGACACGTTCCTGTGTGACCTGCTCTGGGTGGCCCTGCCTTGGCAGGGGGTTGGACTGGGTGATCTACAGAAGGCCCTTACAACTGGGATGATCCGGGGATTCTGTGGTTTTGCGAAGGCTGCAGGAACAATCTCAGACCATGGCCTCAGGAAAATGCCATGCTGCTGCTGCTGCTCCTTGTTTGCGCGCAGCCCAGAAGATTGCTCTGCTGTCTGTACTTAGGTTGTGCCTTATTATTCAGGGGAGCCAATAAGGACACTATTTTCCTACTTGCCCGCATGCTGCTGATAGAAGCCCTCGCTTCTTGTTCTCCAAGCACCAGCACTCACCACCAGGCTCTTAATGTACTTCAATATAATAGGAGTGGGGACTAGAGTGAAAGGGGGAACAGCCTAATAACATTGGAGCTCCTTTTGCACATTATAAAATTCATAACAAATTCAGCATATATACTTCTGTGGAATAAAAGAAAATATTCAGTGCTTTTTCCATTCTTCCTCTTGCCTTGCCTTTCCTCAGGGTGGAAAGGAGGTGATAGAAGACAACCAGCTCAGAGGTGTTCTCCTAATGGTTTGGTTTCACAGACTTCGTGTTCCTTATGCACTGCTCATCGTCCTTCTGATCTCCAGGGGCACTTTCAGGTGGCTTGTCCTGTTTCCTATTAGCTCAGCAGGTCACTCAAGGAGCCTATCCATGTGATTTAAAGACACGAGATGTAATCAGAACACAACTGTAAGAGCTGAAAGTTTTTCAGTCAAACCATAGTAGGAAGCATTGCAGCAAGCTCCACACCACCTTTCTCCCCAACTCTTTCACCCTCAAGGTTTATTGCGTGCACCAGGGCAGGTTTCTATCCACAAACATTTATGTCAGACTTATCTGAATCGATCTGCCCTGCACTTAGTCTAGATGGTTTACTTTCAGGAAAAAAACATAGGGAAACTGAGCATGGGAAAAGCAGCAGCAGGGTTGGGAGCCTCTGGGTCATGAGCCATGGGCACTAGAAGTGACAGATTTGCACTTAGCATCCACTAGTGACACACCTGCTTTAAGCTATTTGGACATCGTATGTAGATGCAGTGGCAGAAGCAGGTATGCCATCCCATAGCCGAATTCCTAAGGCACCATGTAATCTTCCTTCTTGTAACCTGCTGCCTCATGGGCTGTGTTTCTTCCAGCTACAGGAGCACTTGGGTGAGGACTCTACAGCCAAGATCTTGCTTCATAATACAGTCTTCATTAATTTTAACAGCAGAGACATCCTGTGCACTACATGAGGATGGGGACTTAGGGAAAAAATTAGCATTGTCATTTAATTAAAGATGGATCACAATAACAGAATCTGCACAAAGGGACTGGCGTGGGATTGTGAAGAGAACCTTAACTGTGGAATTCTTCCTATTTGACTTTGAGTCTCTGATTTTTCCATCGCAACACAATCTTTTTATCAGCTTTGACATGTAATTTCCTGTTTTAAAGAAAAATAATTAGGAAAGACTGAGGTGTTATCATTCAGCTTCACACTGACACCCGTATGTGTCATCAGCGAAGCTGGAATCTCTTCTATCTGAGACTCTTCTCACTTGACCTAAAGTATTAACTGATAGTAATGATATGTTGCACTCTAGCCTGCTCACTGCAGGCCAAATATGAGGGGAGTTTGGATAAAATCCTCTCCTCTGTGGCAAACATAGAATCAACTAGGTTGGAAAAGACCTGTAAGATCATCAAGTCCAACCTTTTGCGTGTGCAAATGGCAACTTGTCAGAGGCCTAGAAATTAAGTACATTTTCTATGACAGCACAGTGATATCAGACCTCCAGTCCCTGTTTCATATAAGGGGCATTGCCAATGTTTTCTAAAGACAAAGTTGCCAGCCTTTTCTTTTTCCACAGGTGAAAACCCTTCTCTTCATTATGTTTGGGAGAGCTGAAATGTTTCAGCTGAAACTACTTATCAAAAAAACCAAAGAAAACAAAACAAAAAGCAACAAGCCATACTTCAGAAGACATCTGAAGACAATTTCACGCCGAACAGCCAAAGCTTGACAGAAATTACACAAAGCTGGAAACAGGACCTTCTCATCCCAAACACTGGATGCCTTTAATAATCAACAGCATGCCCCAGCTGCTCACGTTTCCCTTGGCAGGCAGGGGATAATCATCCTCACTTCTTTCAGCAAATCCTTTTAAACCTACTGGTGAAAATGAATAAACTGTCATCATCACCAGTCCCATCGACGGGGGTTATTAATATTATCTGGAAGAAAAGCAGGGCTTTGTTCACACACAGGATTTCCTAACAATGAGCCTGTGTGCGACATCCCATACGTAAGAGCAGAGCTTTCCTTTTCGTCTGGGCTGACAACCCTGTTGGAGTCAAGACTCTGCCCCATGGGCAACACTTGCCAGGCAGCTGAAGGTGCTGGAAAATAGCCTCCACCACTGCTGCCAGTCACTTTAACCACCACTTGATGCTTCTGTGAATAACCATGCTTTGTGCAGACAGTAGTAACCCATGCCACCCTACCAGCATCCTAAATACATACTGGTGAAGATGTAAATCACCGCCACTTGTAAAAGAACACAGAAGTAGGTGCAAATAATAGAGAGGCACAAAGCACCTTGAGAGCAAACAAACATTTGTGCATAAATTATTAAGAAACGTGTCTAACACTGTTTCCAAGATGATTCAAACATTATTATTTCTGTGGCTACACAAATCCATTGCTTTCTTCATAGTGCTTTTAAATTCCACAAAACAAGGGAAAACTGCTCAAGTTCAAACTTCCTGACATCATGGTCAGTTTACTTCCATGAAGCTGGATGCTGAATATTATGAAACAGCTCAGAAATGCTGGACAAAAAATAAGATTTCCTTTTTTCCCCCTTCAGCTGAAATATCTTTTGGCAATAAATCCCCACCGGAAATGTGCTTTCCCTGATTCCCGGCTTAATTAGCTCAAACAATGTAAGATATGTAACACTGACCACCATGGGAAACCTGATAAAAAAGAACAGTAATACAATGCAAGCCTTTCAAACAGAAGCAGCCAGTACCCTGCTAAGACAAAAGTGGATTCAGTGCAGTGTGGAGCCTTTTCTTCCTTCGCTGCTGCAGGAGACACTAGCGCTACGGTGAGACAAGTTAATCTTTGCCATGTTTTTCCCCAGTAGTGATCTAAAATTGCCAATTCCTCTGTAGTATGCAGGTCACACATCAGTATTTTCATCAAGGAAGAGACAGCTACTAATGCTTCAGCTCCTCGGCACTCGGGATGCGTTCGCTGCATTGCCATAGGGAAAACTATGAGAAAACTGACCCCAAAACTGGCTGCTCATGTGGAAAGGAGCGGTGCTTGGGGTTGGCAAACAGCATGCCCTTACATTCTTTCGGAGAGAGCTGAGGCTGCAGACTCTTCTGGATTTCTTTCCTGGGTTTTATCCTGAGCATCCCTACCCCCTGTCCTCACTGGCACTCAATCCCACCCCTGCATCATCCTTCAGCAGTGGTTTGTGCAGATGGGTGGTAAGCAAGAAGGATGCGCTGACACAGATTGCCAATATCCTTTTTCTTCTCGCCTTTTCTTGCTGCCTTACTGCTAGCGGGGCAAGTTCTCAAGTGCCAGTCCCTGCTCAGCTTTGGAGTACTGCAGTGGCAGCAAAGCTGAAGGAAGGGTACTTGGAGAACTGCGTGCAGTTCTGGTGTCCCCAACATAAGATGGACATGGAACTGTTGGAGCAAGTCCAGAGGAGGCCACGAGGATGATCAGGGGCTGGAGCACCTCCTGTACAAAGACAGGCCGAGAACACTGGGGCTGTTCAGCCTGGAGAAGAGAAGCTGCATGGAGACCTCAGAGCAGCTTCCAATATCTGAAGGGGGCTACAAGGGTGCTGGCGAGGGTCTCTTCATCAGGGACTGTAGCGATAGGACAAGGGGTGATGGGTTCAAACGGAAACGGGAAGTTCAGGTTAGATCTAAGGCAGAAGTTCTTCCCTGTGAGGGTGCTGAGGCGCTGGCACAGGTTGCCCAGAGAAGCTGTGGCTGCCCAATCCCTGGCAGTGTTCAAGGCCAGGTTGGACACAGGGGCTTGGAGCAACCTGGTCTAGTGTGAGGTGTCCCTGTCCATGGCAGGTTGTAAATGGATGATCTTAAGCTCCTTTCTAACCCAAACCATTCTGTAATTTTATAAGAGGGAAGGACCAGGAGCGTGAGCAGTGGGTGAGCAAAGATGATGGCGCTGCAAGAGCCAGTAACTTCACTGGTGGTGATAGCAGCAAGAAATGCAGCCCGTCCTGCAGACAAGCAGAATGGGGAACCTACTGAGGCCAGAACAAAATCAATGTGCAGTCGGGGTCTGGATTTGTGTCCACAGTGTGGATAGTCCCAGCATATATTAAAACTGCTCTCCCCTGATACTGTTGAAGATGTCAAAGGAGAAAAGATGCAATAGGCTTCTGCCTACTTTCTCATTTAGAGTTTATAATTGTGAAGTTTAAAGATATTTATAGATTTCCTTTTTCTTTTATTTTCATTAGAAGCTTGAGTCTTATCACTTCTGTTCCTCAAAATACTCCACACCAGACACCAGAGAACTGGCAGGATTATAATGTCACAGGGACACATCTAAGGAAGTGCAAGTAAACATAGGAACAGGGATTTCTTAGTCAGAGCATTTGTAGTTTGCTGATGCTTTTGGTGTTGACATTACCTGTGTAGCTCAAATGCCTTGCAGGAGAACAGCAAAACGACTTTGGCCAGGTCCACCCGGCAGAGCACTGTTGACTCAGCAATGTCTGCCGGGGACATGAAACTGGTTGGGGAGCCAACCTCCATCCATGTATGGTGCATTGGGGCCAGACACGCTGTCAAGGCTGTGTTTTACCAGCTCAACTTGTTCCACTCGCACATAGGTCTGCTGCTGGAATCGTGTGCCCTACCAGCACAGCCCTTCCCATGTATATCTGGCCCTTCAGAAAAGGTGAGAAAGCTATAAATCTAGAATAATTCCTCCAGGAGAGCTTCTAGACAAAACAGAGAAACAGCAAATCCAACCATTTCAGGGTCTAATGACTTGCATATTCCTAATATTATATCAAACGAAGTTAAGAAAGCCCAACAGCCATCTCTCGGGCTTTCTTGTGAAAAGCCAAAGGTCACGGGCTCACTTTTCTCCTGTGGGTTGCCTTTGAAGCATGGGTGTCATTGGTGCACCCCAGGGCCCCACATAGGAGGCCCCATTTGATCTAAGTCTGTAGGTGGCTAGCTCTTTTTGGCATCTCTGGTTATCACCTTTGTATTACAAGGCCAGTTGCAATCTGACTGATCTGTTCAACAAATCAGATTCATCCCTCTGGCTCTGCTAAAACTCAAGCGTAGCCCTCAGTTGGGTAAAGCACAGACACTCCAGCTTTATTTACATTAATGTAATTATAGATAGACCAATATTGAAATGGCCAACTTGAGCTGCAGGCAAAATAAACAAATGCTTCTTTGGTGATCAGTGCATAATGGTTTTTTCTAATTATAGCCTGCATGCTAACTCTAGACCATTCCTAGAAAATGTGGCAGTCAGTTCTCACAGACAGTAAATGTCGCTCATATTCCAATATATCAAAGTGAGAGAGTCTACAGAGGATGAAATTATTTTATACAACAGGTATGAAAGTATTTCATATACCAGGTATTATACCTCAGTCCCCCAAAAGTCATTGGCAAAATTGCTACTAACCAGCACACACAGCAGTTCAGCCTAGGGAGGGTATGTGTGTAATGTAAAAAGCCTAAGGAAAGAAAAAGAAATATCTGGAACATACAGGAGATTACAAAATCTAACATGTCTATCATGAGTGCTGGGCAGCCATACATGTCCTGCATCTCATGCTCCAAATTAGTCCCATATGCAGCTGCAGCATCACTTATAAAAAGATCCCAATTCATGAAGTCTTATAGAGATGTTATTAAATAATGTTTACTGGGCACAGCTGTGCTTAATTTCTGCCTATATAGTCCTTGGTTTCAGCAGAGATTTTGAAGATGTTCCTACTATCACTACAGTTCTGGAAACAAAAGTTGCATGAGAAGACAGAGATGCAGAGCTCCTTCTTCATCTGCTTTTCCAGCCAGGCAACTGACTACACTGCCAGTAGAATAACACCAAATCCCTGGGTTTATGCAGCAGAGCTGGTGTGAACATTTTCTTTGGTTTGCCTCCAGAGGGGAAAACAGTCTTCTTGGGATTTGAGTCTGATTGTTCACTGTTTTCTCAAAAAGAGCTCCCCCAGGGCTCTGGTTTGGAACTTCTGAGGCTCTGCATCTGGAGATCTTCCAAGCATCTGTCTTTGGGTGACACACACTCCGTTTAATGGGAATCTGCCACCCTTGCCCTACACATGCACTCGGTTTCAGGGAGGAGGTGCTACTTCTGGGAAATTTACTGCTACACAGGCACAGAACAGTTGTGTTTGAGCAGTCACACAGCTGAGGGGTGAAGAAGATCTATTGGGGACGTGGCAGACAGTTGGATGCTTCTTGCAGAGCAAAACCCCTGCATCCTGTTGCTTACATACAGGGTGACTCCATACCTCAAGCTCAGTGAGTTCATCTGGGCCTGGCCTGGCATGCCTGGAGCTGGTGGAACAGGTCACGCTCCAAATCACTGCTCAGCACCCCGTCATTGTCACCAGGCTTCCAATGTACTTGGCATGATGACGCTATTAAGCCAAGATCTTCAGGCTGGTGCCTAGTGTTCCATTGGCTCAAGCTCACTTGAACAGATATCTCCAGAAAGTCAGCTCAGGAAAGTAATGAAACACAAGCCAGAAAAAAGTTTGCTTGCCTGGGGCACTTTTACCAATGTAACAGAAATACGCACAGGGCAACTTCACTCCCATCTGATTCAGGTGGTTGCACAAAACAGAGAGTGTCAAGGAAGACTTTGGGTACCTGGAGAGCTGATAGTAAAAAAAAATATGCAAGAAATAGTTTCCTAAACTAATGAACATGTACCACTATTTAGCCACTGAATTATATGATGGGATTTTGCATTCGGAAGAATTCCAATTGTTTTCTTGAAGTTTGCAGTTAGCTAAAGGAAGACAAACTCATTGGCTCATTTTAACTGACTGTGTTATTGGGGAAACTTTAGTATTTCAGTACTTCAATTCTCATGAACTTAAATTTATAGAAAATAGTCAAAATGAAGATCTGTTACAACTTGCAAACAGACTTTCTGGTGATACACATGCTTTTATTAGCCTGGCATACTTATGATCTTTATTTACCACACAGCCAGCAAAAACATTCAGCTTGCTGGGAAAGTGCAGACAGCACTAAACTTACTCAATAACTGTTCTTCTGGTTACAGAATTATAGTACTGGTGCTGAAGGAGGCAGTGGTTGGTGTAGTTATGAAAGAAGGCCTCTCTAAAACCAAAGATCCTAGCTGAATTCTTTCTTTCTCATCCCAAAGGGAAACCTAAGGTTTCACGTGAGCTATGACTGCAGATGTAAAATAGCTTGGCCTCTTCTCCATGTGCAGAAAGCCTTATCCTATCCCTGTAAGATTATGGTCTATCCCTAGGTAATCACTGAGCCCAAACTCAAGAGATGGCCATACAAGACTGACACATCAAGGAACAGGCTCTCCTGACATCTCAGGAAGTCAGTCCAAAGTCTCTGAGCTGAACCCCCCAATCTTTCCAAACATCAGGGCTATAAATTATGTGGCTCATGTCCACGCTATATACACATATATACATGTGTAGCTATTTTCTGTTACTGCTAGCTTGCACATCTTTTAATAATTAAATCTTCCACTCTGAACTGATAGGTCCCAAAATACTGACGAGAAAAAATGAAGAATACAGTTGACAAGATTCCGTGCCCTGGGCCTATATGGTGCCCCCTATAAGCAAGATGTTAAACCACAATGACATTTCAGCATGGACTGAAACATGGACCTATGCAAGCTCCACTTCCCCAGCTCAGATCTGAAACTAGTGCCTGGTCACTGCCTTATGGCATTGTACTGATGTCAGCAGACAGCTACTTTATTTAAAGCAGGGCTATCATTCACATTCATTGAGTAAGTGTTGTTGTTGCCTTCCAGCTGTTTGTTACCACCTGTCTGCTGGGCTACAATCTCCGGACAAGAAAGTCAACAGGAGGGAAGTAGTGTCTGAGCCACAGCCATTAGAATTTAGACATTGCACAGCCTAGCACCTTAGCATGAACCCTCCCTTCTTGGTGGCTTGAACTAAATACACAGTGAGTTACAAGCTGGAGTGGCTGAGGGGTAGGTACATGCTCCCCACTTTTATTCCTGTAATGGAGATTGCATCCAGAGGCTGCTGTCCCTGCTCTTCAACTCTGCACCATGGTTTTACCCCACATCACTCCAGTTCACATGTGTTGGTTCCCATCCTCTATCAGACCCTCCTCCCATGTGCTCCCATCCACAATGCCCGCAGTAGCATTCCCATGTGTTTCCAAGCACTAGGCTTGCTCTTCAAGGACACTTGTGCCAACTGCTTTAAAAAGTGCAAACTCAGGCCAAGTGCTTCATGCTTTTGAATGCTGCCATGCCTTTTGTAGCCATTCCTACAGAGTGGCATAGAGTACTTTTATTATGGCACTCACATTTGGGTTTTAAATGTTTTTTCCATTTCCCCAGATCAAGCCAGTATTACTACAGTTTGAATATTGCAATATATTTGTTATTAGGTTCATCACTGCTTGGAAACTTCTGTGTTGGATTTGGTGTGGATAAGTATCAAAAGATTTGAATATTCAAAATGTTTCCAAAAGTTCTGAATATGCAAAATTGTCTCTATTCCTGGAAAGGAATGGAAGTTAGCATATGAAGGAGGAATAATCAGTCCAAGTAGGGCAAATTAAAGGACAGACACTAGTACCTCCCATCTCTGGGAGAATTTCCTTAAAACCGAGACACAGCATTCTGGGGAGTCTGTTTCTGCATAGCTTGTGTTAAAGTGTTTGTGTTGTATCATTACCCTTTATTATCAGGCTTTCTGTAATGGTCAATGTTACATATCTCAAGGTCTGTGAGCTAATTAAGTCAGGAACTGCAATTTTTGGAGTGATACAACAGATTATTCCCACAATAGCATTCCCACAGTATTGCATCATCTCAGACTCTTTTGAAACTGTGTCTAGTTTAAGTCCTCACCCACACATCTGCGCGAGGCCCCCTCTATAGCAGGAACTGGGGAAGGGGGAAGCCCTTTGTTGGGAATCTTGTAGTAAAATACCTGTTGACGGTCAACTCTTTTCAGCACAGTCTCATTTAACTCCCCTGGGAAGAAAGTTAAGTGACAGTGTTGAAAGTGCTGTAGACAACAGCCAAGTTTATGTCCCTCAACAGCCGATGGGTGCGCAGGTACCTCCATCCCCTCTGTCACGGTAGAGTGGACCCCAGAAGAGCACTTTGTTGCGGATATGGGGATGCCCCATGAAATGCTACAGAAGCTTGAGGCAAAGAAAACTAAGTCTGAGGGTATTCTTACATGTTTGGTCTTGATTTTGTGTAAGAATGGAGATGTGAGATGAGCTGGATCAATGAATAAAGGTAGATTTGTCTTGAACAATGAAAACTCTTCACAGTTAAATCTTTCTCTACAGGGGAACTCTGCCTGTAGCAACAGCTGAAGAAGGAAGGAACATGCCTCCGTGTCACGGAGACAGAGAAGTGCTCTGTGGGTCTCCCATTACAGCTGCTGAAGTTAGAGCTGTTTTGAGAAAATTTATGCCCAATTCTGGCTGCTCACTGTGGCTATTGAAGAACATTTGGACTTGAATCAACATTTTTGCAGAGACACTTTTTGATGCATTCAGATTTTGTACCAGTTTTGCTTTCTGTAGAAGAAAAAGGTCCATGAAGGCTGGTAATTTAAAATCATTTCACACAAACTCACACTTTTTCATGTGCAAGTTTACCAAGGTCCAGCAACCAAAGTGTAACTATGCAATTTCTTTGTAAATTCTGGATTTATTTTAGTTATTTCTGTGTAGGATTGCCAAGCAATTAACAGCACCATTCATATACATGGTATATATCCATATAAATATTTATTTCACAAAATTCTCAAGCAGAACTGACATAAATTGGTCATTTTAAATATCCCATAGCTTTTCTAGCTTTTTTTTTCCCCCACACTTGATTTTTAGTGCTGGAGAATGCTCCATACTGGGCGACGTGTGTACAGAGATTATAAACAGTCACGGTGTGGTTTGTTTGCCGATGCACAGTTAATACAGTTGTCTCCTTCAATTTACATCCTTCCATCTTCATCTAATGCCTTTGCATAGGAATTTTGGACATATATCAGTTTGATTACATGAGAAAAGGCAATCCAATCCGATTAATTAATCTGAAGTAGAAGAAATTTTGATGCTAGGAACATCTCTACCTTCTAAAATGGAGCTGAAATGTGGATTATTTGTGTTTCAATATATCCAGCAAAGCAGCAAACTCTGTTCAGCTTCACAAGGGCAACTTTAATGAATTTTCCCTCTAGGTACAAATGAGTGGAGAACTCTTACCTGCATGTCAGATACTTTCTTTTTCTGCAGTACTTTCGAAAAGAGCAACATCTGTGTACCTTATTTCAACTTTTGCAAGAACTGGACAATATTGCTTCACCCATTAGAGAATCTGTAGTTCAATTGGATTAATTTTTCAGTTCACATCAGTAGTAAATTTAGTTTAAAATACTTTACATATACCATAGCCAAATATAGCATCCTGAATTGAGAATGAATTATAATTACTAGACTACAGTTTTCTCCCAGTCAATCCTATACCCATTCTGAAGAGTGCTCCCATACTTGTTTTCCTTGAGACTTAATGATTGTACACCCTAAATATGCCATTTTCTACTTCTCATTTGGCCATGAATAAAGGTTTAAAGGATCTCTTTTCTGGATTATTAAGGAGAAGATTTACAATTTCTAAGCTGTAAATATTTGTGAAAATATTTGTTCTGAAATGATATATCGTACATTAAGCTGGAAAGAATAATATTGCCGTCATTTCTGCTGCTGATGGCAGAGGGATGGAATTTAAATTCAGACATGTTGGTAATTGTCAATTCCTTCCTCCCCCTTGAAAATCAATGAAAATTAAATCCATAACTTGTAATCCACATTTAGAATTGTGCTTAATAGCTGATGACATGATATATGACCTATGGGGAGCAAATAACAGAAGGACTCTCAACTAGAAGAAATTCAAGCCTAGACATCTAGGGAAAATAATCCAAAACCCAGTTATCGCTCAGAAGGGAAAATGAGGGAACTAATGCTGAAAGAAGCCTGAGGGTGATAGTAGAGAGCGCATTAAATGCGACTGAGCAAAAGAAGAGAAAGGGAAATTTTTTGGCTTCAGATTCAAAGACATCACCTCCTGGAAAAGGGAAGAAAAGGTTCCACTCCATATGGCTTTGGTGTGACCACACTAGGAATACTAAATTCACTCCTGGGTACCTTATTAGCATCTAAAAGGGCAGGTTCAGTGAAGAGCAACAATAGTGTCTAAGGGGTTGTCTGGGCTGACTTTTAAGGGAAGATTAAAATAGTTTAGGGGTGTATTGGGGCACCTTTTATTCCCGTGCAGTAGCACCATCCTTTCCCCTACATTTTAACAGGCCTACTTACAAAGCAATATATCATGGGCAAGTGTGCAAAAATCTGGACTTAAAGATACATGTATGGGCTAAGCAATGAAGAGAGGAAGTTCCAATAGACATCTATGTATGTCAGAAGGGCTATTAACACCAGTGGGCATAACTTGCAAGAGGATGATATTTTTAAAGGAAAAAATGTAAAAGAAAATGAAAACTTATTGACAGGTCTGTTAGGGTATTGATTACTCTCATAAATGAAGTGATGCATCTCTTGATACATTTTAAACTACACTTGCAAAGCACAAGCAACTGAACGCAAGAGAGGAATCCTGCACTGGACAGAAGATGGACTAGATGGCTTAGTGGGTCTCTCTTACTTCTACTTGCATTGACTCAGAAACTTTAACAAGAGTCAGGGAGTTACAAGACAATCTGGTAATAAATATGCACCACTGTCTAATGTATTATTTGGCCAGAGCCCAGATAATACCTGAAGTACACCTCAGGGCCTCATCATGACTCCAGTGCTAAATATCTTACAGTCCCACCTCTGCCTGGCTGGGCACTGAAACATTACACAGTAATTTAAAATAGATATCAGTCAGCAATCCTGAGCTGGGGTGTCTAATGGTAGTGTTGGGGAGGCTCTTTGGATCTGCTAGAAATACTGTTTAGATCAGCTTTGTTCTGGGTTTAAGTCTAATGAAACCTCCCCAGGACTGCTGCTTTCCTGTAACCAGAATCCCAGAACCATTACGTTTGGAAGGGCCCTCTGTAGATCACCCAGTCCAACCCCCTGCCAAGGCAGGGCCACCCAGAGCAGGTCACACAGGAACGTGTCCAGGTGGGTTTGGGATGTCTCCAGAGACAGAGATGCCACAACCTCCCTGGGCAGCCCGTTCACTGCCCTGACACCCTCAGTGTAAAGAAGTTCTTCCTCATGTTGAGGTGAGGCTTGTTACTTGTTAGTTTATGGCCATCGCTCCTCGCTCTGTTGCTGGGCACCACTGAAAAGAGTCTGACACCATCTTCCTGGCACCCGCCTTTGAGATATTAATATCTCAAAGTCATAGAGCCATAGAGTTTCTCTGCCATGCCCTCTTCCACTAGCATTTTCCTCTTCCTCCTTAATCAGGCCCAGGGCTTCCATCAGGAGGTGGATCATCACTTCAGTCAGGGAAAAGACGTTCAGATCCTGATGGATGCATCTGATGCTCTTTGATACTGCAGACATCCAGCAGAGAATACATTCAGTATTGGCCAAGTAAGGCTCCTGCACTGACCCCCTGCATCCCAAGTGCACCCCATCACAGGGTGCTCATCACCTCCCTGGCATGCCCTCTCTTCTCCAGGGCTTGAGCAGGCTTTGCTAGCACCTTTTGCGTTTTGGCAGGATGGTTTATCTTCCCTTCAGAGGTCATTAAATCTCTATTGATTTCAAGCAATTGGTTCTTCACACTAGGCAGACTTTATTATAAATTACTGATAGGGGATGTGAGCTGGTTTGGATCCCCATCCAGTGCATTAAGTAGCCAATTTTGAGTGTATATTTCTCCTGTTGCTCTCGTTACAGTCCCCACACAATGACAGCAGCAGTCCTGCTTTTCTCCAGAGCTGAGCATAGGTGATTTCCTTAGCCTGGGCTCACCAGGAGAAGCCATTTCACATTTATTCATTCTCCCTCCTCTCAATGCAAATTTACTCTTCTTTCTCCCCCTGCTCTGAAAAAACATCCATATTAAATTTCCACCTTCTAAAAATAGGCTCAGAATAAAAGGAATAGATTTTTAAACTCTTGCTTACTTTTTAACTGCTTTAAGGCAACATGATTGTGTCTCTCAGCTGTGAAATTACCCATACTGAGAAACTTTGCTTTCCTGAAGAAGGTTCTTTATGTGAAATGGAAACAGTGCAGTGAGCTTCCTTTCTGTCTTCCATAGCCCTTTCCGTAGCAAATATCCATCCACCCTGGCCAGTCAGGTGCAGCAGCCAGCATCCTCCAGGGCTTACTGCAAAGATTGGCTTTATGGAGGGATGTGAACTGAGATCTACACAAGTTTGGATCAAGTTTGGCTCAACCAACCTGCAGCAATCTGAAAGGAAGAAGGGTTTCCATGCTCTGTTTCTCCTTCAGGACATCTGCAAATATTTGTGTTTCTTGTTACCAAACACATATTTAGTATAAGCTGTAGTTACAACTTTCCCAGTATTCACCCTTAACTACCATATTTTGTCTCCCTTTCATCATCTTTCCAATATAAAAGATTCTTACTGTTTATTTTTTAAAAGTCAAGAACAAACAAGTTGATCTACAAATCAAAACCGTTTTCCTCAACAATGTACACTTCTGCTATATTCATTTTAACATTCTCCTTTATCATATTTTTACCTTCACTCACCAAACACAGTTTACATGATGGTAGCAAATGGTGCAAAGAGAAAACAGGATAAGCATGAAGAAAAAGAGTGAACACGAGACACAGAAAAAACCCATGAACTTTCTTTCAAGCTTTCTGGGAAGATAAACAGTGCACTGATTCCATTCAAAAAGATAGTTCTTCCTTTCAAAGCAACCACAGCCAAATCAAAGACAGCCAGGAATTTCTGTAGCAGGATTCGGGCATCTCAGAAGATCTCTGTAAATACAGAAATAGAGAGAACCAGGAAGAATGACATTTCAATGAACAATCTTCAGAACTTGAAGACCCACAGCAGAAGGCAGAGGTGAGCTTCCAAGCTGGTCCATTGACTGGGAAAGGAGGGTTCCCAGTCTGCAGACAGCAATAGATCTCTTGTTATCTTGGACATCGGACTCTTTCATAGAGACACAGTTGCCCTCTGCAATGGGCTGCTCTTGAAAAAGACAGAGCTTTTCCCTGGAGCTCCCTGGGCATCCAGTGGCAACTTTCATTATCATTTGGACAGAAACCAAAATTATGCAGGCTGGGCCTTAGTTTAATATTGTATTAAGGTAAGCACATTGGCATCATTCTGTGACAAACATTACATCATCCTTTTAGCTAGTAAAGTTGTTCATGTATATATTTCACTAGGCAACAGGCTGATAGAGTTTTTGACCTTTTAAAGTCACAGCTTTGCTATCTGAGGCCTCTACAAAGGCAGTCAGCCCCACAAATGTGAGATGGGAAATGTTCGTGTTCACTTCAAGTGGTATCCTGTATAACTATTATACATATACACAGGTATATACAGAAAATTACACACAGAGGCCTGCTATAGAGAGGGACTGTATATATATAAAATGATTATAAGTACTTGTCTCTCACACCCATGCTCAGCATGTGCGAGTGCCAGAAACCAGACACGACATTCCAGACTGGAATGATGCAAGGAAGAAATATATCGCATTTATGGAAATCATTCATTTTCCTTGTCTGGGAACCTCTTGAATATAAATAATATTTTCATTTATAAATTTCAAAGCGCTGTCCTAAGAATGGCTATGAATCATTATCTTCATTTGACAGTTGGAGAAACAAAGAGCAGACTGTTTTAAGCTGCAGTCTAAGGTCACATGGAGCAAATGAAGTCAAACCTCATCTCCTGAGCCCGACTTTCCCTTGAGACAGCACACCAGAGAGCACACCACTCACAACTTTATCAGCTGAAACTCTTCAGCACATACGCTAATAGTATTGGCAATGCTGAGCCTTCACAGATCAGGACTGAGGTTTCAAATGATCAGCAGATTTGCTTTAAATGCATAAGATTAAAACACCCAAATAAATACACTTGTGTTACTTCTATTCACCTTCTGTTATCTGAGCCTTTGAAGTATGCTAAGGTAATGGTTTCCAGGTATTTCCACCACCAAAACATCCAGTCATCTTTCCTTTAAAAAAGGGAAGGAAGGGTACTAAACAAACAGCACCAAATACTGTAAATTAGACCTTGAGAGTTGCAATAAAAATGCAGATACCATACTTACTTCTGGCACATGCCAAAGACTGCTCTCTTAGAAAATTATTTCCTACCCCCAAAAGCAGATCTTACTTTCAGAGCAGCAGCAGTTCCCAGAGATGACTCCCACGACTGGTAAACATCCATCACCACCTTGGTTTGGGTTCTCCAGACCTTTTCAAAGGTGCAACAGCTCAGCGCAGAGCTCAGATAACACTGTGGGACTTGTGGGTCTTTCTGAGCTGTTTGAACCCAGCAGCTGATGTGGCCAGAGCACAACAACTTAAAGCAGGGCACACCCCAACTTTCTTTTGCAATCAGAACTGTTCTTCCCCCAGTATAAGCCTATTCCTCCTATCCAGGTTGGCAACCCGAGACCAAAGTTGCTATGGCCACAAGAAGCAGAGTGCTGGTCCAGCCTGAGCTCATTCCTCCTGCTCAAATTTTCTGCTGGTTTAACTCTATGCAGTGAAGCTTTACATCAGATGTGGTTTATCTGCACCCTTCATGCTTCATGCCAGCTGAAATTCACAATTCTGAAGCAGTGGTGTTCAGTTTAGGGCTTTTTTCCCTCCTCTAAAGACCTGTCTTTTTCAAATGTCTCCAAATTAGACAATCGCTAGGGGCACTGATAGTTGTTTTCCTTTTAAGTCAGAGGCACTATTTGCTTTTTCAGCTCCTCCGTTGTTTTACCTCTTATTATGTTAAATCGTTTTGAAAGCTATATCTTTCATTTAAAAGTCATATCCCATTATCTAGGAGGGAATTGGAAAAGGTCGGTGTTAAAAGGAAACACAAGCTAAGACAACCCCAGCACTCAAGCCTTCAACACTAACTAACCCACGCAATATTGAAGGTTAATTAGGCTTTAAGGAAATGCGCAGGCAATACATGTGGCATGCTACTGATAAAATGACATTGCTTACAATAAATTAAATCATAGTAGAACCTCACTGAGGCACTAATCATGGGCAAAACACTGAAAAAATAATGTTTAGTCAGGCTGGAATCTCTTTAAGTTACTAAACAAAAGAATTCAATGTAATCTGGTGTGTGGCCTTCAACAATTGCAGTTTAGTTTTACTTGGTCTTAAGGTGTTTGAATATACGTTGCAAAAATAACAGTTGTAGGTATATGACAGCTCTGGAAATATCTGGGTGGTCGTAAAGAGTGTGAATTAGGACTGTTGTTATTTAATTCATTTTTTTACAGGGAACACAAGATATCTCAATGGTTTCTCCTTGCTTGCCATGTCTGTTAGCAGTTAAGTATTAGAACAGACAGGATCTACTGGGGAGAAGCACATCTGGACATTCAGAAAACTGAAATAAAGTTAAACATGTTATTCAGCTTTCATTTCTCTTTCAAAGTCATAAAATTGCATGCTGGTGCACACTTGCTGGAGTGTGAAAAATAAAGTATATGTTGTTACTGAATCTCATTTTTAGCAGAAAAACAATTGATTGTGTGCCCTGTACATTACATGGGCATGTAATATGCTATGGTAATAAAAAAATCAATCTGATGTGAGAACCCGGTTTTTGGTTTTCTGATAACTTGTTGACAGACTCTGGGAAATGCAATTGCTCAGTTTTTTTCATGCTGTAACCCTTGAAAATCTTACAAACACTTTTATAACTGTAAGCCAGAAGGCACAGCACCACGCAGAAACCATATTGCTAACACATGAATGGCCTTTAATGTCTGCAGAGCCCTCAATCAGCTCCATTATATTCCTCTCAAAGAATGACGTGAAATGCATTTGACACTATCATAGTTTCATTAGCTAAAACTTCACTGATGTTAGCCATATGTGATACAGCAGGAAACCCTCACCTTTAGAGGAAAACACAGATCTCACCTGTTTGACTTTGCTGCTTCTGAGAATTCAGAAACCCAGACAAGTAAAATTCTCATGTTGGAACATGTGGAAGAAAAACTCAAAAAATAAAGAGTAGTTAGTTCTACAAACTTTGGTTTGATAGTGATGTACAGTGAGAATGGAATTTGCCATGGTGGATATGCATTTGGATATGTCAAGAAGACATATTCTTCTTGAGAACATGCTGGGATGTGAAAGTCATAGATAATCCCAGCTACGTAATCACAATGTGAACATGGTTCTGCAAAATGCATAATCAGAAGGAGCAAGCAACATGGAGTCATCAAAATTTTAATTCAAGCTTTTAAAGATTAGGCATTAAAATGTCTCAAACCAGATAATGTTGCCTCCCATTTCAGTTGATCATTAAACTAGTCCATCTGTTTGGGGTTGCAGTCCTGCCTGACTCCCTCTGAATAGGATCCAATGCATGAACAACCACAGAGGCAGATCTGTCCATACCATGATTAAAACACACACAGAGATATCTGTTTGGACTGTTACACAAAACAAAAATCCATTTTCTTCCTTTGCATTCCTTTGAAACGCATCCCTCTTTTAACCCAAACCTTTAAAAGGGTGTTTGTGTCACTACAAAACTGAGGAAAACACTGGAAGTTGGAGCACATCTTTTAACAGTTTCCAGGCAGCCTGTCTCAACCCGGAGCAGAGGAGCATCTGGTAAAATGTCTTCCATCTTCTCAACTGTTCTTATCTCTACTTCTGTTTCTAAGGTCAGTAAAAACATACAGAAGTGATTATGCAGGAACTAGCTCTGAGGCATTATGCTATTTGTCAAAGTAGTAACAGTGAATTTAATATGCGTAAATCTCTTCCCCCTGTGCAGTAGAGCTCTGCTCTAGAATACCAGTGGGATAGTGACAGGAGTCATTTCCTAGGCAGCTTACCTTTGGGGGGAGTTTGTGGTCAAAATAATAAGAAACCCCAATTTTTTAAGAACCCACAAGCTGCAAGGGACAGTCCTACGGGCCCTTTCTGCTAACAAGAACAGCTGAGTTACTTTGCATCTTTATCAGTGACCTGGAAGAAAACACTAAGTCCTTGCTGATAAAGGTAGCAGATGACACAGACTGGGAGTGAACAAAGAAGAGAGGTTGCTGATGCAGGGTGAGCTATTAATAAGCAAACAGCATGTTTTCTAATACGCCCCAATATAAAGGTAGGGTGAAACAATGACTGTAGGAAGTCATTATAGAATCAGGGACTCTGTCCTGGAAAGCAACGGCAGCCTGGTCATGGTGAATAGCCAGATGAGTACCAATCCTTGAGGAGATGCAGTGGCCAAAAGACCAAGTCTCTAAGACAAGGGTAGGAGAATCTTGGGATACAGAGGCTGCATTTTGTGTTTTGGCCTAAGCCCATCTGTGAATCTTAACAACCTTGCAGCCTCCTTTTGTGAAACCATTGACCATTGGGTGTGAATCCACTTGTGAGGAACTGCTGGGGAGCAGAAATCTTGGGTCTATACAATTCTTCGGTGGGGATCTAACTTGTATCTGTGTGTGTGAGCCATACAGATGTGCCACATTCAGCCATGACCAGGACGTGGTCTTTGCCATGTGCCTTGGTCTTGGTCCTGGGATCTCCAAAGGAACATAGGGGCTGCCAAAATGTGGGTTCCCAGCAAGGAACACCAGCCTCCCATGCCATGGTGTCCCAGAGGTTGCCACGTGGATGTGTGGAGCCAGTCAACAAGCCCAAAAGCTTTAGCCCACCACTTCCGCCTGGATATATCTCACGGACAGTCTAGATGCAGCCACTTTGTCCCATCCCAGTGTGTGGCCTAGAAGGGTGTTAATAAAACTCACTCTGCAAAGCAGACTGAGTGTGGAAAATTTGCCTTGTATAGTAAAAGGTTGACACTTTATCACAGAAAAAGTGAAGGACTGGATTTAATCAGCCTGTAAGAACAGAGCTTTCTACTGGGCTGTGTGGTACAGAAGACGGAGGTGTAACACCACCCAGAAGCTGCAAGTTGAAACTGGACAAGTTCGGACTAGTCGAAGTGCTGATGTCTGACTACTAGTAGAAGCTCTCATAGGTTATGCTGGGTTCCCTGGCCATGGCAAATTTCAAATCAATATTAGGTTCCTTCTAGAAGAGGATCAGATGAATTAAGCACAATACCTCTGGCCTCCTAGTCTGTAACTCCATGAAGTCCTTTCTGAGCTTTCTTTTCTCTCCCCACATTCCAGAAAATGTGATCAAGTGGGGGCATTTCCACAGGGGCATCAGAGATGCTTTTGTTGACTTTCCTTACAAACTGGGTGATTCAGAGGACATTCATAGGCTATGCTAGGAGAGATGCCAAAGGAATTCACCTCCTGTGTGATCTATATTTGCTCAGCATGATAAGGACTTAAGGCAGGCCCGGATGGAGAAAAAAAGCCAGCCCTCTTCTATCATATAGACCAGGAATAAATATGGCACTTCCAACTTGAGTAAAGATTTTTCTCTTGCAATTCTTGTTTGGAGGACAGCCAGAAAGCACAGATGCAACTACCTGAAGGCCCCTCTAGAATGGGAAGTATCATTTGGGGCTGGGGATCCAACAGAAGCTCACTTTATAAAATCAGCTGGGGATGGCAATATACGTAGGAATTTGGTTGACGGTATATAAGGCTATAAATAGGCATTTGGAAAGCCTGGAAGCTCACACAGTTACTGGTTTTTATTTTAAAATGGTAATGTGGATTTCAAGCTCATGAAAGACATGATGAGATTGGTGGTGAAAACCTGTCTAGCCACACATAGGATCAGCAAGAAATTCAGGTTCTTCCATCTCACTCAGCCTTGCCATGGAAGAAAGACCAGCTCCTGGGAAGTTTTGGTCTTTATGAACAATTTAGCCCCCAGGGCCCTCTGATGGTCTACGCCAGCTCTGATGCCTGCTTCGCGACACAGATAGATGTTACCTGGAAACCACACTGGTATTGGCCACTTATTTTTATTATTTTCCTCCTTAAAGTTTAGGGAAAAAGAAAAGCTGTAGCACCACAAGAAAAAAAGCAGAGTTTGTCTAATGCTCACGGTGACATTCACAGGATCTCCCACCATGCTTCAAAGTTATTTTATCTTACTAGAACAGCTCAAAATGGGTACTTTGGCAAAACATGGCTCTTCAACAGTGCCTCTGTGCACCAGATGGTGAGATCATCACCTTAGGGCCAACAGTTCCTAAACACTTTGACTTGTGTCTTCTTGACTCCTAGCAGGTTCACCCACCATTTGGTGTCCCCTCCCTGCAGCATGTGCCTAGAGCTCAAATGGTTACAGCCTGGCTATTTGCAGACTCATGGAAGCATAGAACGGTTTGTGCTGGCAGGGACCTCAAAGCTCATCCAGTTCCAACCCCCTGCCATGGACAGGGACACCTTCCACTAGAGCAGGTTGCTCCAAGCCCCATCCAATCTGGCCCTGAGCATTGCCAGGGATGGGACAGCCACAGCTTCTCTGGTCAACCTATGCCAGCGCCTCAGCACCCTCACAGGGAAGAACTTCTGCCTTAGATCCAACCTGAACTTCCCCTGTTTCAGTTTGAACCCATCAGCCCTTGCCCTATCGCTACCGTCCTCAATGAAGAGTCCCTCTCCAGCATCCTTGTAGCTCTCTTCAGACACTGCAAGCTGCTCTGAAGTCTCCACGCAGCTTCTCTTCTCCAGGCTGAACAGCCTCAATGTTCTCAGCCTGTCTTCATATGGGAGGTGCTCCAGCCCTGATCATCCTCGTGGCCTCCTCTGGACTTGCTCCAACAGCTCCATGTCCTTCTTATGCTGGGGGTAGCAGAACTGCACACAGTGCTCCAAGTGGGGTCTCACAAGAACAGAGTAGAGGGGCAAAAAGTTCGACTTCTTACTGTGAAATTTGTTCATATTAATTCGAGGCAAGAGGAAAAATCAATTTTTCCGGGGAAATATTTTGTATTTTATCTTTTACTTTAGCTTTTATCTTTAGAAATCAACCTAAGTTGTTTTCTGGGCTGGATGAGTCAGATGGAGCTCATAACCATTAGCACTGCATTAAAACACTGCAGTAAAAACAGAAAATACAATACTTTTTGGAAACATCTGATTTAAAAACAAAACAAAACCACTAATTGGTTAGAAGCTGACAGAAATTATTAGCAATAAGCTCTTTTGCATAGAAATAGGCTTATTACCATCTTTTCCAAGCTAAATAATTCTATGATTCTATGAATTTGCAGCAGCTGGCATGAGCCTGGCATTGTTCCAGCAAACTGTATCCTGCAAATACCATCTTTTCACCTGATCCTAGGAAAAACACCAGCAAGACAGGCTTGTATTCTTTTCTCTATCCCTGCATAATATACTCCCATTGACCCCTGCAGGAGCTCTGTGCATGTGCATGTGTGGAAAGAGCATGGTCCAAAAAGGGAAAAATAAAGCCAGTTTTGACTTTACAGCTGGCAGACCTGTGAGCAGGGACTGCAGGCTGCTTTTAATTCAGGGGTAGAAGCATAGGAAGATGTGTTTTGCTACATCATTGAAAGCCAGTAGAGGCCATCTGGGAAGGAAAGACTAAATTAATCACAAATGACAGCCACGTGAAGATCTCAGGTCAAATCAGATTTGTTAAAGGGTTTGGTTTTGTCATTTTTCTTGGTTTTGTTTAGTTTTGTTTTGTTTTTCTTTTAAGTCAGCATAAAATTACCCTCTGCATGATGCATGGCATAGTCGTCAGCTCCTGGGTCTGCCCACACTCGCATCTCAAAGCACATTTGTGGTTTGCTGAGATCTAGTGTTGTTTGCTTGCTTTTTTTGGCCAAGGACTTTTCCATATGATTATACTCTAAAAGTGTGCCATAGATTACATGGTCCATAACCAGGTTACAAGGAGAGAACACAGGTCTGTGTTTAGGAAACCATCTTTAACCCCAATAGGAACAGCTTCTAAACATTCAGCCTTTTTCATTAGTGACTTGGTTAAATGTAGGGACAGGTCCTGCAAATGTCAGGGATATTCACTTTGCTGGGGCAAAACAACCTGAAACACTTTGCAGGATTTGGGTTCAAGTGTGAAAAGCAGACTGTTAACAACTTGGTGTTGTAATGTGAATCTAGTGATTTTTGCATTTATTCTAAAAGGCCAAATTATGTGAGATTTTGTCAACTCTCTAGTTTAATGGGGATGGACAATACTGACTGTAAAGGAGGTGAATGAAATGGCATGTGAGGCTTTATGGGTAACACAAAAATCTCTATTGAAACAATAATTCCCTTACAACTGAAAACATCAACCTTTGCTGAAGAAATTCAGAAGTCTTGAACACACTGATTGCTGCTTAGTCCAATTTCAAGTCAATCGAAGGAAGCAAACTACAAAGGGAAAGGCCATACTGACTTAGTACAACAATCTTAATGAATCTTGGCCCTCTGTTTTGCATTTCCAGTGGAAACATGAACTCAATGGCTCATTCCCTTCCTCTCTGTGCTGCTTCCAAACACCCAGATAGAGGGAATAAGCTTTCGCTCAGCTCGATCCCCGGACAGCACTGTGTCTCTGTTTAAACAGAGCCTGAAAAACAGCCGTTTTATTTTTAGCAACAGCATTTACTAAAAGGAGCTCTTGTTGACAGGAAAAGCCACTCAGATTTGAATATGAAATATTTCCAGCACTTCAAGTGTGGTGGGAAAGGTAAGCAATTCTGGAGTCACAATCAATAAGGAAAAGACCGTGAAGGATTTCTGGACAGGGAATAATTCTTTGCCTCCCAAAAGCATTTGTCCTGTGCAAAACCAGAGTATTTCTTGGCACTGCTGTAGCTTTTAGGTGTACCAGTCATGGACCAGCACATGGCTGTGTAAGGTACTGTACAAATGCAGAACAGAAAGACAAATCTAAGACAAGAGCTCACAAATGGATGCAGACAGACAGCTGAGAGAATACAAGCAAACAAGCTGACACTATAATATTTCAGTCCCTATTTCACATAAACAGTGAAAGGCCCAATGATAAAATTTCTTTGTATTGTTCTAAAGCTGCTGCTCCCTCTGTCAGCCCCAACCCTGCCATCCCCCCAACCCCCCCCCCAAGCCTAAATGAAATAAATCAGCCTGTTAATAATGACTGAGCAGCACAGGCAGCCAAGGACAGAAGTCCAGTGAAAGACAAATGGTTAAAGTTTACTAAGTAGTTACAAACCACCAAAAACAGGTCTTAAAATGGGAAGTGTCAGGCAAGCCCTTAATAACAGGTAATAGTACCAGCCCCACCTATAATTACAGCACTGGTCTCCCCACCCTCTGAATGTCCCTCGTTTCCACCAACTCCAGGCTTTTCCAGCACAGACAGTGCCTTGGCAATGTCTGCACACTGCCTTACAAAAAACGGGTGGTGTTTTTTATCTGAGCTTCTGAGGAGCTGCTGCAATATACATCTTAAATAATAACAGCACAAATAATAACAATAATAATGAAACCGGAGGTTCAGCTCTGCCCACATCTCGCTATGCCGATGCTATCGCATCTCCAGTATAGTTTGAGGCAACCTTGAAAGACTGCGTGGAGATGTATTGAAAGGAATACATTTACCGTACATCACATAGTTCCCATTAGGAGATTTTGATGATCACATTACTACATGCTTTGTCTTCAAACAGAGACTGTGCTGGCTTTTCCACCCATAAGCAAGAAAAAATATACTTGCCACACTCATTATCAGTCTTTTGGTTCAGGTTTTCTCTCTGATGTACAGCTGCTTCATTTTGGTTCTCAGTTCCAGCAAGAAGTAATATTGTCACCTTTTCTGTGACAATTTCCTTATACTCCTGAAACTAGACGGCAGCTATTAGTATGAGATTGAGATTGCTACATACTTAGAAATGGTTTAGATGTATAGAGATGGTTGAATACTTTTGTTTAGCCATTATCTTACAGATTTTCTACCATTTGGGTCAGAGGATTTGAAAAAATTCTATCAGTGCTTATTAACCAGCCTCATTTACTCTTTTTCATGCTGTTTGCTTCGGCCATTTAGGGGGGGCTCAAATATGGAAACAAATAATGTGGAAACTTCTACACTTGCTGATTTGATCAGATTTTTAAACATCTGATTTAATATGAAAGAAAGAATAAAAATAAATGTATGGGATGAATTTTCAAACAAATAAAGCTTTGTGAAACAAATTAGGGAATATTTTGAGAGACTTCGTGCCTCAGTGAACAAGCTCCTGTGTATTTGTAATAATATAACCCACATATCACGGTAAACCAAGCATAGTGCTTTGATTTGTGAAAATATGCAAGAATATCCTTTTAACTATCTGATCAGCTCTACACTGAGCCCCCCAGACTATCAAAAGGTCAGAATCCAAAAGGGTTAAGTATTGACTGACAAGAGAATGAAAGGAAAAGCAACAGAATGTAGGTGTATAAGGGTCTTGAGGGGCATTCCTAAAAGTTAGTATCCATTTTTACACTTCTTGCACAGAACCAGGTATGAATTTCAAATAATGAATAGATTCGGATCTTTTTAAAAAATGTGAAACTCATATTTAACTGTGTCCATGACAAAAGCTTTTCTTCCTTTTTTTCTTGCTCAAGGCTTCATTAACTTGAAAATTCATGCCAAAAATTCATTATTTTGACTCTTTCTCACCCATTTTCACCTGTTTAGAGAAACACCCCCTCTCATCTTTGACCATGCGATTTGTACAGTCTCTCACTGAAAAATGCAGACTAAGAGTTTACAGAACAACATACATGGGTGAAACCTGCTAGTTACCCAGTATGTTAGAAACAAATGGGTTTGAAAGCAAGTAAAACCCTGGGTGCTGGCTATTTCCAGTACCACAAAGAAATGCTTTGCATCCTAAATGCAGTGGGTGAGTTACACAGGCAAGGTTATGTGTCCCTGCCCCACAGTCTGGCTACAGCAGAGCCATCGAGGGGACTATTGCCCTGCTATATGGCAGGACGGGAGACTCGCAGGGTGAGGGGGCAACTAGAAAAGGCCCTTGGCAATCTGTGCTCCACTCTCCTTTAAGGGCAGGCTGTTTTGGGAAGAGAGAGTTTGCTAGCAACCTGATCCTCCCTCCGGTTGCGGAGATCTTCAAAGGAGATGGTGCTGGCAGCTGACGTCCCCCCTTCTCCTGTTGGGTTTTTCCCATTCACACTGCAGATCCCTCCTCCAACAGACCTCCTGATCAGCTCCTTCCTTCCGCAGCACAAGCTCAGCCATATTTGAATCCTTTCGTAACCACGTCAGGAGGCCTCACCACGTTGTTTATGTGGGAGAGCGGCTTCACTGTGCAGTGGCATTAACCTTCCAAAAAATAATAATTTGAGAAGTTTTGTGGCTTCTAAATAGGAGCAAGAACCTGATGGTTGAGAAAGACAATGGCAAACACAGCAACACCGGGAGGGCAAAGGAAGAAGCTATGACAAGTAAACAGCTGCCAACGCAGCCCTCTCACCTAGGGCTTCCCTAGAAACCATAGCAGCTTCACCTCTGCCCCATAGTATTTCACAGGTATGCACAGGTATAAGTGCACAGGTATGCACAGGTATAAGTAAATCTGTTGGCAAAGTCGGCAAAGCCCTTTCCCCTCTTCTGCTTCTAGAAACTTGAGTGCCCGGAGTTAAGTGCTTTGCCCAGAGACACTTTGCAAGCCATCCGTTTACGCTGGATGCAATCTGGTGCAAGGGGAGAGAGCCTGACTTGCCCATCCCTGCAGAGGGGCAAAAGAAGAGCTCAGAAACTGTGAACCCATGCCCTAACTCAAAAACCTCCAGCCCTGAGACTGGGCTCCAGGAACCCCCTGGGTACTTGCAGCAGTGTGTGTCCATATGCTGCCTCCCCTCTGGCCCCATGCATGTTGCCTGACAAATTATACTCAGTGACACTGCTGTAAATGGCAGTATCTCTTGGAATGGTTTCAGTCAAACCACACTGCTCTGGCAGCACACACACCAGGAGAAAGGTGGGTGGAAGGAAAAAGGCAGAGCCAGCGCAGTAGCAAATATTGACACAAAACAATAACACAACATTATTGTAAAGCCCACACAAATGAGCAGGTGACTCTGTGGATGAGCACAGCCCAAGAAAGTGCTTCAGACTCATGCATCACTGCTCACATTTCCAGTGCTAAGAAATACACTTGCACAAACAGAACCTGTGAAAAGACAGGTCGCAGAAACTGAGGCAAATTAAAAAAAACCCAACCATTTATAATTACACATAAGGACAGATATAGCCAGATATAATAAAGTGCTAACATGATCGCTCAGTTTGGGGCTTTTTGTTGTTTGGTTTTAGTTCGTTCGTTTGTACATTTGTTTTTAATGTGGGTAGCCCTGCTGGCCTTCCTTAACTTAAATGCTTTCTTGACTGGGTGCTCAGCACCTAAATGGATTAGGCCCACATTCAACACTCACAATAAAGCTTAATCTTGAGTCACATTAGCCCCTGAATAAAAAAAAATAAATTAGTCTCTGCTTTGTTACAGTCACACAACAACAAAAATTAGCCTGTCACACTACCTGCATTGAACAGGTTGTCTTACACTTAACTATCTGCTTTTCTCCAGAGCCAGCTACCAGATCTCCTCTTTTTGTTCCTTGGTGAGGGAAGGGTGTTTTATAATGGGAAAATTAACAGCTTGTTTTACTTTCCTTCCTCCCCCCCCACCCCCCCCGCCCCCTTAAATGAATCAGGTCGTGTAACACCTCCAAAAGTATTTGCATATGTTTTGTTACTGAAGCCACTCATGACTCTCACCATGTAAAGCTTTGTCGTGTAAAGTCCCTGTTCTCCAATACATGCATTTCTCCTTGTGTAGGCCTAGGTGAGCCGTGGTTTCTCTCCAGTTTTCCTGCTGAATGCCAAGCAAGTGGTTTCACTTGGCAGACGGCACATTTCCAAAAGCACCTGCTAGCAGAAGCAAGGGATGGAGTACTCCACTAGCTGCCTAAATAACCTGAAAACCTGCCCCTCAGTCCTGCTTCAGCTGTCCAGTTTTGATTTGTATTTTCCTTCCTTGTGTGGTAGGAAATCACACCGAAGCCAGGCAGGTGCTTGGGTACTGCAGTAGCAGGAACCAGTTAGGTGGATGAACAAGTTATGAAAGGTTGCTCCAATTCCCCTACTGAAATAACCTGCCAGCAAAATATGGATATCCTTGGAGAACATGAATAGCATCCTGCCTCTTAAGAGCCTGATAGTGAGGGTCTGAGGGAGAGAGCCGAAAGCACCACTCGTTTGTAGCTTTACTTCAGGAGAAAGGAGACACCAGGCTGCAGAAATACCCGCCCAGAAGTTTGCGAAAGCACATTTTCACCCTGTGCTTCATACGCAGAAATGCTATGCTATTAACTCACCTGGATGATGACTGAGAGACACATTACAATGAACTATTATGGAGATGAATACCACAATTTTAGGAATTCATGTCCCAGTTGTTACTGTGAGAAAATAGCTAAGGACATGGATGGAAGCTGAGCCTAATAAACAACTTAAAAATCAGATCTTCAGAGTAGACGTGAAGAAGACACAGAGAACAAAACAAGAGTTTGATACAAAAGCAGCATTAAAACAAAATCATTTTCACTAGCACAGTATATACATCTTTACTGAATTGATTATACGTTTTCTTCTTTGGGTAAAAGGGATTTGAGACATGCAAATTCTAGCTTAGGGACAAGTTGTGCTCATGAGTAATCCAACTGACCTCCCCGGGCCGACTCCTGTGAGCAAGTGCTCATCACCACCACCACCACCGAGGTTGCACAACATGTGGGGTTTCAGTGCACCTCTCTATCTGCACCACCCTCCCATGCAGCACCGTGGCCGCCCTGCTGCAGCACAAGTGTTTGCTGAGCTTCCCTGACCGCTACAAAGCTATGCCAAAACACAGAGGAAATGTGTCCTGTGCGAGGAATTAGTTTGATTAGTTCTCTTAGGATACACGATACCTCTTTTTCAAGATCACAGAAAGAATATTTCAAGGTTACTCCGTGAGAATAATCAATCTTTTAAAGCACCCAAGTTGTCTAATTACATTCGCAAAGGAGAAAAAAAAAAGCTGTTTGCTGTGGCAATGAAAGAGGTAGTTAAGTCAGCACAACTGAGCCCTTAATTTTGCCTTTTCACCAGGTTTCAGACCACTAGGTCTGTGAGCAGTAAAAAAAGGGGGAAAAACCCAGGGATGGGAAAAACCACATGGTTAATTTTTACGTTATAATGCCAAAATGAAAAAAGACCACTTGGCTTCATTTAACTTCCTCTCTTCGTAGTCTGAAGAACGCTGCAACATGCTACTGGTGCATGCCTGTAAGGTAATGAGTAACTGGCTTCCATAAAAACTATATTTACCAGAAAAAAAAACCCAAAACAGTAAAAATCCCTGCTCATTTCACTGCACATTATACATGCCAAATTGCAAAGAGTTTCTTTTTTCCCTCTGCAATGAAGTAAATCAAAGCACCGACACATACAAATATGCATCTGTTACTAATGAGATGTTTACAGCCCCTCCTTTGCCAATTGCACATATGGAATACTTCAGTGTGTCGTTACCTATAGAGCTCTGGTTAAGAGACAATAGGTGCAAATTAATGTACAAACAGACATTATCTCTTCAAGCCTGGACATGACTTGAAGACTTGTTAAATATTTTTAAATGCCACAGCTTTCTCCTAAGGTTTTAAGATCTCTTCTTGCACTCTTTGCTGATGGGAGAAAACATTCAGGGGACAGGACAAGATATTTATAATAACAGGACATTTCACTCTGCACTTTTGTTTTAGCATGTGGGGGGAATAATAATTGTATTGAGACTTGAAATGGCTTGGGTTACGCAGTTCAGAGCACAAGCACCTGCAGCAAATTAATTTGTTGTAGCACATTTATTATCTCATAGCTTCTATTTAGGCTGCAGCTGTTGCTATTATGTTAATAATGTTTTTTATCACCACTGTATACAACAGGTTATGGTAATACAGAAATTTTGGGGCATGGGGTGTTGGTTCTGTTGATTCTTTTAAATTTATTTTTAATTTTATTTCTTCAAAAGAAAAAAGATGGGGAGAATATAACACATAAGCATTGATCAGGCATTTAGCCTTGTGTTTATTAGCTGATTTGAAAGAGAACGGGCAAGAGAAATTAGAAAAGAGTAACAATAGACAAAGATGGCGCATGCAGAATTTGTGAAAGCAAAAAAGAAGAAGAAGAGATGGCAAAAAAAAGAGACAGAAAGAAAGAAAGCAAGCAAGCAAGCCCGAACACTGCAGTGCTGGGGTGGTGAGTGTTCGGGTGGGGGCGGGGAAAATGCTGCAGTTTTCGTGAAATAATAAGGTGGAAAAAAAGGCATACAAAGAGTAGGTTTTTCATTGTCTGTAAAATATAAACACAGATGAATTCTGTCTTTGGTTTGTTCATGCTTTTCACTCTGCACAGCAGGGATGTTCTTAAGAAGTTGCCCTCTGCGAAATTTCACTAAATGGAAACCGTGGACCCTGCATGATGCGATTATAATCACACCAGCCATTCTTTTTACATAATTTTTTGTTTAAAATCCAGTAATGCTTCTTCTTTTTAAAACATATATCTGTATCTATAGACGCATCTAAAAGGGTGCTGGTTTACGTCCCCCCAGCAAAGTGCAAGCTGGAGCTTGAAACTGGCTGTATCCCATCCACAAATCTCCATGGACTCCAAAACAAGATGAAAATTTGGAGCTGACAAGAACATGTCTGCTGCCTGCAGTCACTGCAATAGCTCACCATGTTGCCTACTAACCAAAAGATCAAAAATTATCGATTTCATGGCGCTGCGTGCTTGGGATAGAAAAGCTACTTTAAAATTTGCATTATTTAAGAAACGAATTAAGAGAAAAGACTCGTGTTTTAGAGCGGTTTGGAATGTAAAACTGGCTTTATGTTTTAATCTTACCAATGATTTCCTCTAATTCCATGATTTTTAGCAGCTGGGGTTTGGAAATTTTTTTTTTTTTTTGCCGATGAATTTAGGATTTTGCCGCAGTATACATCTGCAGTCCCAGAATCCTCTGGTAAGATAATCCCTCCTGCGATGGGGAAACGCCTTTAACCTTTTCGTGAATGAAAAATACGCAACCATTTTGAAATAAAAAGGGGGAAAGAATGATGATTTCTGTGAGCTGGGATGAAATTTACGGTGAATTGAAAGAACAAGGAAAGGAAAACATACTGTAATCGTATTGTGGTGTTGGAGTTTCTAGCTGTTGTCTACCCTTTCTTCAATGGCGTCTGTAAATATGTCTGAAGTATGGCGTTACCCATATTTCACGAGAACCAAGACGTTAGGAAATAAGAGTGTTTCCTTGCCATAACAGCAGGAATGCTACAACTATCACCTCCATGCTGCGGGCTTTAAGGAAAATCTTGATTACCGGTCATTGAAACTCATCTGATCAGTGGATTCTTAAGATGACTGGACAGCGTTAGGGGAGCCAAGCCTCTAGATAGCAAGAGGTGTTCACAGCTGCTCAGGGGTTTCAGCTAGAAAGGGAAGAGGAAAATATTCTGAGGCATAAGGAAAATCTGAAGCCCTAATCCATGCACAGCCTGTTTGGAGATTTGTTCAAATGAAGCTCCTACCCTGATACTCATATTTTCAGACAGCACAGTAATTAAGAAAGAGAGGTCTGAACAGAAAAACGAGGTCTTAATAATTTACTATCGTGTTTTAAGATTACATATTAGAATCAATTACTTAGAATAAGGAAATCTGGCCTACAGCTATTGAAAGAAAAAGGCAAAAATTACATCTATCAACCTTTTTACATATATCAACCTATTTACATATATCACCTTTTTAAAGACAGCTTTCTATACGAGTAAAGCTATATATTTAGATCAGACAATTAAAGGGTTACAACTCTAGGAAATCAGGGTTTCAGGTGGACAGACTTTGATTAGGGAAGGAGGAGGCAGGTGTCGAACCTCTGCCACTGTTTTTGTTTTTGCCCGTGTTTCTGGCTGGTTTTTCTGCCAAGGTGCCTAAACACAACCATTGCAGTTGTTTTAAATGAGGAGTATGAGACCCATAACCATTGAGAGACAGGCACACAGAAATGTTAAAGGCTGTGGTGTACTTAATAATGACAACATTTTGAAAGGGATCAATACTGTGGGTTTCTGTTTACATGATCTTGCAATAAATTTTGAATATACAGCTACCTTGATGTTTATTTGGCTAGTAGCAATTAAACTGTATGTACTGGGAGACACAATGCTTCGTGTTTATTCTGCTCCACTGCTTAATATGCCAGTAATCAGATATTCTGATGAGTAATGCCTCAGCTGCTAAATCAGCTGGAGACTTTTTTTCAGTTTCTGAAACATACGTGGTAAATGCAGTTACATTCTTGTAGGCATTCTCATGTACTTAATTAAAGAGGGAAATATTAAGGCATATTGTATATATCCAAAATAGGGAATACCAAGGGAAAGAATAACTTAAAAAAAAAAAATAAAAATCAAATTGCTGGCCAATGACAATTCTATTTCTGATGCTTGAAGCAAGATTTATAGACTGCTCCAATTTCTGGCATTCAAACTAGTTAACAAGATGTTTTGATCAGTATCTTCTATATAATTTATTAATGATTTGTAGGGTCTCTCCTTCAAAATGATCCAGTTCCACACTTGCATAGTTTTTTGTGCAATTCCTGAGAAAAGTGGAATCTCACCAGTATTTTGAGTTTGCCAAATTCTCATTCTTTGTCCATAAAGAAGTTTGTTTATTCATTGCTGAAACTCAGCCTGAATGGCACAGCTATTTGCTTGACCATAGCAAAGATTCTGACGTGTATTAATAAACTGTAGCGCTTGTGTATAAGGCAGAAGTTACATTGATTAGTTCTGTATCTCAAAGAGTGCTTGAGTATTGCAAGATCTCCTCTCTTTTCCCCATCATTCCTGTATGAAAGTGAAAATATGTGACTTTTTTAATACACTACAACTTCACTTTGGTGGAAGAAGATCCCTTCTTTTTTTTTCCCCCCTCTTTAAGAGGATCAGGATGATGTATTTTTTTGCTGACAAGTGAATATATATTTAGTCAGTGCCTGAAAAAATATCTGTAGTTGATTCTTGAATATATTCCTACAGTATGCATGGTTAAAAGCCAATTTTGCATACATCTTTAAGATCAATATGGGAAACCGAAGATTCAGGCCCAGGGCCCTAGATGTTTCCAAAATTGGTAATTTTGCTTTGTCCTTACATGAGTGCCGTGGCTACTCATTCGTTACTATGTTCCTTACAAACATAGCTAAATGCCAGATTTCAGAAGGAAAGGTGACCAACTAAGTTTACCTTTAGCTGATTGTTATTTTTAATTAATGAGTTTCCTGCTTTCTAGCCTGTTAAAAGTTGACTCACCAAAAACAAAACAAAAACAAAAAAAAACAGGTTAACAAAAACATTTAAATCATTATCCATGAAGCTCTTCTTTGCACTGAGGATTTCTTACTGCAGTGCTACACAATGGACACGTTAGGAGACTGCTTGACCCTTTGAAAAAAATATGTCTGCAGCATACTCATCTAGCAAACAGCCACCAAAACAAACCTATTCAAGTATAAAAGGGCTTGAAGGAAACTTCTGAAGCTGAAGATACACGCTCAGTGCTTCTTGGGGGAGAAAGAAAAGAAGGTAGAAGAGGGAGAATAGCCGGGCTGCTTATGAATTTACTCGTGAAGCCCCACACTGTAATACCTAATATAACATTTACTCTTCCTGTTTTGCTTGTGGACCATGACACACTGTATTTTAGAAAAATCAGAAACATAAAATGTACTTTAGAAACATTTTTATAATTGAAAGAACACTGTTAAGGATTAGGGTTAATCATAATTGCAACACTTGCAGCTATTAATATATTGGTTTTCCTGGGGTAGGGTTTTAGTTTTTTAAGGTGAAATTGTAGAAAATGTTTAGCTACCTAGTAGCTAAAAATTGCAAAGCTAATATTAACCAAATTTGTATTAGCAATTTGTCTAGATCTGAAAGTACCCTAACCACTTTGCAGTGAAACATATGCAGATTAAAATGACAACAAACCATGCAAGAATAAAGCAACCAAAAATCAACAAGAGTTTAGCATTATGTACTAAAGGCCTTATGAAATGTATATATATAAATAAAACTTGTATGTTTTAAACCTGTTTTTAAAAGGGCTAGTTGCAGTTGTCCTCGTCAGGTCAAAAAGAAAAGCGGTCCACAGTTCAGGGGCCAGAAGCAAAGAGACGGACCGTACCCCTCCTGCTCCTGCAAAATCCAGGCTCCAAAAGCCCCATCCCTGCAGACCTCAGGGGGTGGGATGGCACACAAAGACGCTCTGAAAGGTATCTGGGACCATGCAATGCATCAAGGGCGTTTGACTGATTCTACTGTTGTTATCAAGTACCCAATGGAATTGCTTATAGTGAATTTGGCAATAATGCCCTATAGAAACAGCACTTTGAACTTATATAGTACCTTTGATCCAAGGATCTAAAAGGAGGGCTCTGTCAGTATTATTATTCCCATTTTACAGAGGGTGAAACCGAGGCAGAGCAGATCTTCCCAAGGTTGTAAAGGAAGGCAGCTGAGAACGGGCAGCGGACAAAGAAATTAATTCTTCCTCTCATACTCTTTTCGCTTTTTAGTGCCCAAACCAATCTCCAGGAATACTGTCTCTGACTCTTATCTTAAACTTGAATCAAACTTCTGGTGACAAGAACGGCAAGGTCCTTCTGCTCATAGCTGCACTAAGTTATTCCCCTGGAAGGAGATGAGAGTTCTGATCTGGCAGGATGTTTTGCCAGCTCCTGCTGGTTGTCCTCATTCTGGCCAAATGGGCAACTGTCCTAAGAGAAAAGAGAATGACAAGGAAAGCTGTATTTTGTGAACCTCCAACTTCAGGGTTAGCCAGGTGGCATTTCATTCCTTACCAGTGGGGACCACTGCTCAGGAAGGCTGGGTGGATGGAATAACACGGGGAATGGGAAGAAACAAGGGTTTTTATCAACACTGCCTTCCAAGAGCCATTTTAGTCGTGACAGCTAACCTGCAGACTTAGGACCCCTGCCCTGCACTTGCCCCACTGGGTTGTGACCCCTACTCACCCATGCCAGGTCCACCTCCAAGAGTTGGGGTGCCTTTTGTGTGCAGCAAGCCCTACGTTATTTTTTTCCTTCCCCCAAAGGGAGAAATACCCTCAACTAAAAAGCACCAATTCAAATAAAAGCAGTTGATGTGAAAAATCGAGAAGCACCGTGGAAGAGGCTCCTTTAGTCTAACACTACTTATTACCGAATAAATCAATAGGAAAAAATAAATCTTTAAGTGTAACTTCCTAAGTAGAAACTCAGAGCCCGCTTAAAAAAAAACAGGTATAAAGGTGGCCCCTTTGTGAACTGCATATGCCCCCGTTGTGAGAACCACAGAGGCTGGAGGCTGGTGGGGAAGGAGAGGCTGCACGAAGCAACAAGAATTCAGCCCCCAACATCCGCTAGTGCCAAAGTAAATTGATACTAGGAGAAAAAATAAAAAGAAGAAAAATCCATCTTTCACTAGCAACGGATGTTTTACATAAACACTTTAGTATATACCCTTCATGGGGGGTGGGGTGTGTGTTAAACACCCTGTATGTTAAACACACATTGCAAGACTATAAAGTCCGTAGAACATTTAGCTGTGCAAGCCCATGCACGCCGAGCAAAGGCTGCCACAGACGCGCCTTCGCAGGGCCCTGCGCGCCGCGAAAAACCCTTGTGCGATTCACAGTATTTTCTTGCTTTTACGACTCTCTGAAGAGGCGAGGGGCGGGCGAGGAGGAGGTGGTGTGGGGGGGGGGGGGGGAAGCCCGCTTCTTCATATAAAAAAAAAAATACATAAATTGCATAACGAGATACTTTCTTTGGCAACTGCTTCCTGACAAATATTTACCACAGCGGAGCGCGTTTCCGCCGACGTGAGCGGGCCCCACCGCCGCCTTCCGCGGGCTGCACCGGGCCGGGCCGGGCCGAGCCAAGCCGGCAGTCGCGGAGCCTCCGGGACTTGGCGACGAGCGTTTGGGAACACGGAGTTTCGCTATAGTTGGTGGCGTGCGTTTAAAAAAGAACATTAAAACAAAAAAACCCGATAAAATCCACAGGCAACGAAACGCCAACTTAAAGGGCTGGGGGGAGGTGGGTGTGGGGGGGGTGTCATGGTTGCCTTTTCCCCCACCCTACAGCGGGACCCCGGGGCTAACCCCCTCAGCTGCACCCCTTCCCCCGCCGCCTCTACTCCACCCCAGACAAGTTCGCTCCCGGCCGGGAACTCGGCTCCTTCTTCCCCACATCCGGAATAAGGCACCTCCACTGATCCTTCCCCCGCCCGCCCCTCACGCCGCCACCACCGCCACAACCTTCCCCCCGCCTCACAGCCGCTTTCCCGCCGCCGCTGCTGCTGCTCTCTGTCTCCCTCCGCCCTGGGAGCCGGGCACTATTTCTCCTCCCCCTGCCCTGTGCGCTGGGTGCCTGTGGAATGCTGTGCGCTGGGCCCGGCCGCGGCGGCAGGATACAGCCGAGGCCGGCGATCACTATAAGAACCTCCTTGTGAGAGACGCCATTTTAAGCCTCTCACTCGGTTCGGTGGTGGGAGCAGTAGCGGTGCTCGGGTTGGGGGGGGGGAAACTATCACGGTCGCCACCCGGGAGGCAGCGACGGAGGCACCGCCGCAAGCGAAGAGCCGGGCGAGGAGGAGGAGAAGGCGGCGGCGAGGGAACAAGGAAGGAAAGACTGACCGGACCGGGATCGCCCGGGCGGCAGCAGCAGCCGGAGCCCGGGGAGACCCTGCGCTCTCGCCTCTTTGCAACGTTAGTGCCACTTTTTTCCAGCGGGAACTTGAGGCGAACCCCAGCTGGGCCCCCCTTCCTCAGCGGCCGCCGGTGCCCGGGAGCGGGCGCTACGTCCCGCGGCCGCTGTGGGGTGCAGGGTGTGCCCGGCGCTGAGGCGGGAAGGGCCGGGCGGGTGGGGGGCGCTGCCTGGGTGGGAGAAAGGCGGAGGGGGGGGGGGGGGGGAAGGAAAGGAAAGGAGAAGAGGGCTCTTGTTTGGGGAGGTCCGGACAGCTGCGTGGCTGCAGGAGGCGGCAGCTGCAGCTCCCGAGGTGTCTCTTGGGAAGCTCGTCCTGGGGCGAGGGGGTGGTTGCTGGGGGTCTGCAGGAGAAGGCGAGTCGCTGCCGCCCGGGTCTCCGCAGCCGAGGCCGCGGTGCTTCCGTTGTCGTTCCCCTTCTTCCCTTATCTTTTTTTAAAGGCTGGGGGGAGGTACCGACTCGCCAGTGGGCTGCAGATCGCCGTTGGTGCTATGAGAGGGGGGAAGAGAGCAAGGGACGGGTTTATTTGTACCGAATGCAATTAATCACGGTCACTGCAGTCAGCGGGAGATTACTAATCTGAAGTCTTGTGGGTTTTCGATCTTACTTGCATGCATATTTGCTGGAGAGGTTGTGCTGCTTCTGGATGTCGCCGAAATGGAGCTCCCCGGAGCTGGGAGCAATCAAATTAAGTTTTAACACCCGCATTACCAGAGTCTTGTAGCGAATGACTTGGGGCTTGGGCAGTGTGGGGACTCGCATGCTGCAAGGGGAAGCGCCTGCTGTTTTCCCTAGCCGGCTGGAGGGACGACGGCGGCTCCAACCTCCCAAAGCGCACTTCTGAGGTGTTGGAAGCAAGTTGCGGTGGCTCTCAGTAGGATATGGGCACTTGTGTCTGATTGCCCCTGGAACAGGGAGTTCCAGTTGTTTGGTTTTGGTGGGTTCCTCCCTCTCGAAAAGCTTAGTTAATCTCTTTTCCATATGACTAGCTGCTCCTGGAACAGCAAGGTTTCTTAGATCTAGCAAACCCTTAAATTCTTCCCTAGGCACAACTTGGTGTAGGATGTCGGGCTGCTTTTTGAATCTCTTCCCAAAAACATTTACTGAAGATAACCCCTCCTGGGAAGAAAGGACAGGCTGTGAGGGTACTATGGGCAACTTGCAGGACTTTAGGAAAAGCAGTGTTGATCTTGTGATCAGCTACTTCTTGATCTCTTTCTCACGGAGTAGCCATTGTTCTGACACTCTGTATATTCCAGACATCTGTGGTCATCCCATCCCCCAAAGTATGCAAGTGGTGAATGGAAAGAGGCTGGGCTGGTATGCTGAGGTCGGTGGACGGAAATCAAGGAGGGGTTTTAGTAAAATGAGATCTTTATGTGTTGAGACTCTAGTAAAGGCAAAGACGAGAAAACTACCTGAAAAAGTGTCAGGGTTTTCTTAATATTAAGTGGAGACACACCAGTGAGCACCTTAATTGTGATTTTGTTTCTGAATGACAAAAAGGTACTACTGCAAGGCTTTCAAGAAGCATAAAGGGCAAAACTTGCTGGTGTTTTTTGGGCCAAGTTATAATGTGAATTTCAGTAGCTGACAGTCCAGGAACCAAGAACCTTGCACCATTTATTAAAAGGTGCTGACAGCTGCAGGTATGCGGCTACTGTGTTGATTGCCTAATGGCTGGTACTGTTGAAAATGCGGCTACTTAAATCTTCACGTGAGGCTTTAAGGCTTTCTAAATTCAGCCATTCAGGATAAAATCATATCAGGTGTCTTGCCATTCTGGGTTTGTTCTGAAGCAATGTCATATTTGCTTGGCTAATGGTTCAGATATTTTCTGTTTAGGTATAAGCTGATGTGTGTGGGAATGTTCATGTTGGTCTGTATGGCTGAGCATTTCAAGGAGTCTAGGGGAGAAATAAGTAAAACCATGTTGATGGGAAGGACAATACAATGCACAATAGCTTCTAAAAGCAAGGATTTAATACAAAGTACAGCTTCATTGAAAAAGTCAGTTATTCAAATGTTCTGGTACAGTCTTAGTAAACCCAGCTTCTTTTTTCTTGCCAAAGCAATAAATAGGCTGGGCTACTTGCTTGATATATGGTTTACTATGAACACTGGTGTTTTGTTATAACTACATGGTGTGTCAGTAACTGGCTTATCAAATCTTGGCCATGAAACCTGGCTGTCCTTCAGACATACGGTTTCTTTGTGAAACTGGTTTTGGTCTTCCTGGACTTAATATCCCTGAAAACTTGAGTTTAAGTCGTTTAAATCGTCAGAACACAATACTTCAGAAATTGAATTCAGACAACAAGTTGTCATCCAAAGGTCTTCTAAACTAATAGTGCAGTATTTTGAGGGGTAGAAAAGGAAGTAGCAAGAATGGGGCATGAAACATGGCTATTGTGGACTTCAGTTTTAAGACTGAAGTTTGAATGTGTAGTCTGAAACTCTTGGATAAGGATGTTTCTGCAAAATATTGTCTAGTAGGCAGACTAGTGTGCAAATACAGCAGTAATCAAAATCACTCATGTTAATTCATAGTTAAAGCTGGTAAGGCAGGGATCGTGGTGATCATGCCGTTGCTTGCAGCAAAACTTGTTCTGTGACTTTGGTAGACTGCATACCATGGCAGGAAAATCAGGACTGACCTTACTTACCTGGAACATCCTACCTGATGAAGCCTGACAAAATTTCGTGAGAAACTCTGCAGGCAGCTGGGACTTGCTCTCGGGTCCTCACAGCACCACATTAACTTTGAAAAATTCTGTGAACTCCAGTATTGCTGACTTTATAGTTAAACATAGGAAGATGTGTCTTGGGGGTGCTTTGGTGTTCTGCACCGAGTTGGTTAGACTTGCCAACATAAGGTAGTCTGACAGTGATTAACTTTTATTACCTTTCTGACACTTGATCCCAAGGTGAAATTTGCTGTAGTCAGTGATAAGGCTTTAGCCCAAGAGGGTAATGTCTTAGTATGCTAGTGTTGCATGGCTTGTGTTGCCTCTTCTAAGAAGAGAGGAGCCAGAAATTTTTTTTGCACTGGCAGGTTACTAAATGTAAAGGAGAGAACTAATGGAAGTCTTATTTAGCATATCTGTATGGAACACCAAATTGATAAGGTGAGCAGATGAAACCTGTACCTCAATCTGTTATGAATCTGCTAACTCTTGATTTGGTGTGAAAACTAGTGTCCCCCATGGTTTTGTTGCCTTGGGAAGTACGGGTGCAGATGTTGCTTTACAGCTTGAATTGCAGAACAACTTTTTGTTAACATTCCAAGTTGCTTTAGGAAACAATGTACACTGGCTGGATTAGTATTGCAGAAGTTACTTGCTGTGTTACTTAATACGAAGTAAACTCTGGAGCCTGGTTTAAGGAATAAATTGATTCCCTTAAAGTTTGAAAGAGTTAATGCAGTATTTGAAGTTGCTGCTTTTAACAAGGTAGTATGAGCTAGCTGGATCTTACTGGAGATGGCAAAATACTGGAGTGCACAGTGTGCACTGTATGTATATTTGCTGGAATGAGCATTTCTAGGCTGACTCACTGTGCTAAATGGACTCGTATAAATCAGAAGTTTGCCAACTCTGCAGCAACTGTAGCAAGCAGTTCTGTAGTGTCCTGGCAACAATTCAGGTGCCCTCCAGTGGCCAGAAATCTTAACATCCAAAGGGTGCTGATAAATTTTGTTGCCTTGTCAGTTTGTCTTGATTAAAAGTTGAAAAAACATAGTATCAGACTTCATTAGCATGTTTGTTGCTTAAACAGTGCTTTTTAGAGTGTCAGTACGTCTTACTGCAAATACATAGTTATTCTGACAGACAAGCAAGGACAGTCACTTTCAGATTTGTAAGTATTTCATTAGTGTCAGTGCAATTATGACTAATCACTCTGGTTTCTTAGACCATGGAGATTAGTGTTTAACGCCCATGTACAGGGCTGGCAACATGGTTGCAGCCTAAGAAGAAACTAGATTATGGTAGGATACTTACTGGTTTAGAAAGGGAGGTTGTTAGCTAAATTGTTGCTATATGAGAGTGGAAATGAATATTTCAACTTCTATATAGACAGAAGGGAAAGATGCTTCTGTAATGTGACTGCCATGTACAGTGGCTGTCACCCTTCTTGTTAGTGAGGTCCATGATCATGATAAATGACTGCAGAACCATTAAGTATCTTTTTGACACTCAAAACTAAGTAGGCAGGAAGCTTGAGGGGTGGCAGTGGTTTGTTGCTGAACTTCATTAGTGTTAAATGAAATATGGTATAATGTTTAAGTTCTCATAGGCTATCTATAAATAGTCATGATGGCGGCTTTTTTTTGTATGTGGCTAGGTAAGACTGAAGAATGATGTTTGATCCTGGCTGCTGCCATCTTACTATAGACATCTTACTTGGTAAAAGTGGGGGCACATGGATGAAAAGCTTCAAATTGGTGCATGTTTTAGGTGAGTACTGCTGGCAAACTAAACCTTGGACAGAAACAATAGCTCATATCAAACTGAGAAAGGAGTATGCGTAATGTAGATACCTAACTGTCCTGCATGTAAGGTCTGGTAACTTTCTAAGCTGTGATAATAAAAGTGCTCTTAAGGTTTTGCCCAGCCATGAAGATACTCAAACATAATGAATGCTGCATGAAACCCTAATTGGAAATGCTTGCTGATGACCAAAAGATCTCAAAGTAAATCCACTGCTGAACAGAAGTGACTTAGTAACTGTTTTGAGGTTACTTGCATGAGTTGGTCAAAACAACATACGAGTAATCAGGTTGAAAATCTTGTTGTGAATTTAATGCAAGTTCATAAACTTGAAACTGTCATACCAGTCCTTTAATACTGAGCTGCAAGCTGCTATCAAATGATTGGTATGTACATTATGTGAAGACTTACTTTTGTTCTCAAGCTGGATGTGTAACCCCTGATTAGTAGTTGAGGCAGTTCCTTATATCACCTTAAATGTTAAGATTATCAGCTCTTCTTTCAGCAAAGAAGGATATGTAGGTACTTGAAGCCAATCTTGCCTACTAATAAAGTGATAGATTTTCCTAGTGTTGCACAATGCTTACTAGTGAAAAGCTATCTTAAATGATTCCGTTCAAACATATCCTTATAATTTCTCTGTCAGCTTGAGTACAGCTGCTGCTTATAAACCAGAGACTTCTGTAGAGGACAGACAAATACTCAGTGCAGAAAGTGTAGCTCTCTTTGAAAAGATCACTTTGTTTGCAGATGTTGTTAGAACCTGGTTGCCCATGATTTTGAATATAAAGAATTGTGTTGACCCGACCCTTGCAACTCCTGAATGTTTCTCGGGTAAAGAGCAAAATAATTGTGCTGTGGATCTAAACACTAACTTCTCTGAAGTGACAAGATCCAGTGCTGTGATATTTCAGTTACTACAGTATAAGTATTCCTTTAAGAAGCAAAGAGTATGGGACTATGTGGAAAGGTGTGGTCTTTACATTGCAGAGTATGTCCAGCCACGTGGTGGCCTTAGGCTCTGGCCAGCGTCAAACGAAATTCTGTAGGGTACTGCTGATAGTTGTAAGAAATTACGGTGGTAGGTAACTGTTACTGAGTACTTTTTGACATCTTTTGTCCTATCAATATGTAACTTCCACCAAAATTTCTCTAAAATGTCTCTCCTAAAGAGTAAGGTACTGTGCATCAAAGGTATTACAGCATGTTTACATGATATTGTCAGCTTAATTTTTGGAGAGGCTTCCTGGCAGGTTCTAAAGTTTGAAAGTTCATCTCTTAGAATGATCATGCAGATCAGTGCCTAGGTGAACTTTATTACTTTTATTAATTTAGCTCATATGCTTGTTCTGAATTCTCCTCCAGGTTCTCATCATTTTCTAGATTAGTTATCTCAAGTATTTGTAGGCTGACCATGGCTCTCAGACCAATGTTAACTGTTGCTTTATTGAAACTTCTAATGGGTTGTTTATAAAAGGGTACTTAAAGGTTAGTGCCTTTGAAGACCCTGACTAATTGCACAAGCTGTTAGTGCCTAAATGCGGTGTTCCTTGCTCAAAGCTTTGGGTTTCAGTGACACTCAATGCCGGCAGCTTGAAAGCTCACCAAGTCCATTTCCAATGCATTTTGTGACCTGAACTTTTGGCCAGTGACTAAAGTTGCTCTTCAGTGATCGATTAAAACTGCTGATGATCTGGGTGGCATTCTGTACTTGGGGCAAGCAAAACAAAATGTGCATCTTACTGCACTTACACTATAGCTTCAGCCACACTTGAAACTTGGAAGTGTCACAGTTATCATTTGGCAAGCTGGCTAGGAAGTGTGATTCTTTACTAGGCTGCTGCCCCTTTTAGGAGGAAGGGGAGGGTAAAACAGGTGAGTGTCCTGTAGTTTCAGAGCACTCTGTGCTACAGTCCTAAAGGAAGTGAAGTGTGGTAAAATGGAGACTTGCAGCTGAGTTCTAAAGTCCTTGTGGCCCCTTTCCCTCCACTCTGCCATGTGTGTAGCTTTCTGACCTTGTAACCAGAGTCTTCACTAGACATTTTTTGAGGCATAAATCCTCTTTTAGTACAGCTAACCCAGTGTTTAAGTCTAGTCAAGACTGCCAGATGTCTGCACTTCAGTTCCATTAAGCAGTTGTAATCAACTTAGAGAAGTCTAGCAAGAACAGAAATATCTGCATGCTGTTTGCTTTGGGTAATGAGCATGTGAATAGAAACTCCACTCTGTGCTCTTAATTGGTCTTAGATTGCCAAGCTGACTGAAAATAGACAGGCATAACACTTTATTTTGTGATGTGGCATCAAATCAACTCTTACAAAACTAATAAAAGCTAGTGTAGGGAAGCTCTTCTGCCTCTGTGTTGTGGAAAGGAATTTTTAGATAACTTCCAAGGCAGAAGCCAAAGGCTGAAAAGGCAGAACTATTGATGTAACAGCAAGCTGGGATGTGTGAAGGAAAAAAGAAATGAAGTTGACCTGAAGCAGCAAAAAAACAGTGGCTGAAAGCAGAGGTAACTTGTAGTGAGCATTCGCAGGTCTGTGTGTGTGCTGTCAAATGCTCTTCTGCCACTTCAGTTCTCTGGATTATCCGAGCTAGTTTGTTGCCTCTTTCAGCACATGTTAAAGATATTTAAAGCTTGGAAATTGCAGCCTGTTAAGGTCAGTAAAGCAGATACTATTTGCCTTTCTTAATTTTCTAATGTTTGATAGGAGAAACAGACCACAGACATTCAGGTCTTATTAAGATATTTTAAAGAACAATTTAAGACTTATTCTGGGCTCAGAGTCAAACTTACTGAGATGTGATTAGCTGAACCTAAAACAAAGTATTGCTGTTTGCAGGGCATCTTCTACCTTTCTGCAGGCATCAGTAGTAGGTTGCATTGCCTGAAGTCTAGCTTCAATAAATTTGAGCTGGGTGGATTACACAGGATACTGAGTTTATCACTGCAGTGAACTATTCCTGCTTGGTGGTTGGAAGGAATAATGTGAAGCAAATGTTGCCTGAGGAAATAACCAGAGCAGTTTTGTCATGAGTTAAAGTTTAGGAATGAGTTTGTTCTGTTGCAGTCTAGGATCAGTAAGCTAGTTTTCAGTATGCATGTGCTGTGGCATGACAGGTTCAGGTTATTGGTAGCTCTTAGTTTTCAGTAGAACTACTGAAATAGTTGACATTGCTACATCTTGGCACAACACTTAAATACAGTAATGCTGCTCTATCTCTTGCAATGGTGTTTCTTTTAAGGTGGTAGTGAAGGCTACAGGTATTCTATCATGTAACCCAAAAGAAGATAGAAATGTTTCAGAGCTGTGGAAACACATGGTGTTTTTCCTTCTAGAGTTGGCTGTATTGTTTGACTTGCTTCCTTTTGGTATTAACACTGTATAAGTTACTTCCGTTTACTGAGGATATCTTCAGATGGCCTGTGACAAGGTATCTTTACCCAGTATTAAATATCAACTTGCTGAAAGCAGAAGGAAACCTGACATTAATGAGAAATGTAAAGTTTTATATCCTGATTCCTCCACTCACTGCATGCAGCTATTCCTTTCAGAGTGGACAAGATGACTGAGGACTGCAAATGCTGCTACTTTAGACAGAGTATGGGAATGCTGTTCAATACTTGGGATATGGAATGTATTTAAGCAAAACTCTTGTGTACAAGAAGTATTTTTTTAAATACAAATTTTCAAATTGAAACCCAAGCATGTTATTTATTTTTACTTTGAAATAAAGTATCTTCTGAAATAAAGTATCTATGCAGGGAACCTGCATAGAAAAATCGTAAACACTGTCATTCCTACAGCAAGCTTCTAAGATTCCTTAAAACACACAACACCAAAACTGTACTTTCAGGACTTTCTTCCAATCCTACAGAAGCATCTGATATATTAAAGGCTTCCAAAAGTACCTATCCCAGAGCTCAATAGAAGCCAGACAGAAATCCTCGGAGTTATGTTTTGCTTGGGCTGTCTGGGAGAATGTGAGAGAAGAGGACTTCATCCCCATTTGGATAAGGAATAATAAGTTTACAACAGATTTCTGGTGGTAGAAAGTTTTCCTAAATTGAGACCTACAATGCAAATGATAGTCCTTTTTTTAACTACCCAGGTTATCTCACTTCTTAATCCACAATTAGAAATGTCCAAGTTAGAAACTGACTGCAAGTACCATGGATCATTGCTTCCCACAAGTGCCATCCTTGTTTCCATCTGTGGATAAACATTCTACTAATCAATTCTTACAGGTCATCTGTAACTTCTCCCTCCATCACTCCCTCTCACATCTTACCTGCTGTGTGTTCTTCAGCTAGACTACAACTTTTCACTTTCTGCTAATCAATTTAGTGCTATTCCTAATGAATATTAAAGTGAGTATCTCTGGATCATGTCTTCAGAAGACAAAGTGGAAGGTTTCTTGAAGGAATACTTATAGCACTACATGTACAGGTAGATGAAAAATTGCTGAAGGAGGCAGGACAGTCACTCATGCCTGAAACAGCTTATATACCATGAAAGCTTCTTTGATGTTGCCATTATCAGTGTTGTCTTACTTAGATGATTCCTCTCCCCCCCCTCAGCTTCCTTTTCTAGAAAACAGATTAATAACTTCCAGGATAAGATCAAAGGATTTTTTAAAATCCTTAATCGAATGCATTTCCCACATCCTCCACTTGAAAACTAAGGTTAATGAGGAAGCTTCTGCTACATTAAGTTCTTACATATCTGTTCTTGGGTCATAGGAATGAGTGCTGTAGTTATCTGGTGTTATTAATTTTGGAACTGGTGTTTCCTGTAAAGCAGATACTCGGGCAGCATCATTGGCAGGCAGCTGCCTGAAACAAGACCAGTTACAAAATTAGACCTAAAGAATGCTTCCAGTAACACCTTGGTAATAGTTGCAATAGCTTTGGAATACTTGGAAAAAAACTGTTTTCCAGTACATGTACTTCTTTTTACTTGTATGTAGCTGATTCATGTTTTTAAGTGCTGTAACTGGCAGAAGAAGATGAAGATCAGCTTTTTCTATTTAAAAAAAATTGTTAATTTAAAGATGCAGTTGCTTGGTCTGCCCTAGGTGAGATGTATCAAAACATGGTCTGTAGACATATCCCTTTGAATAGAAACAGTGATTGAATGTGTCAGTCTTGATTTCCCATACAATATTTAGTAACATGCTGTGCTCAAGCAAAAGATTTATGTAAGACTTTCAAACTTCAAGTTTGACTTGCTTTATAAAGGGGAGGGGATCTGCTTATCAAATCAGTCAGGTAATCTGAGTCAATCTTAATGAAGATAATTACTCAGATTTGAGAAATGTTATAGGCTTGTTGACTTCCTTGGCATGTGCCTAACTCTTCTCCAAAATCAGAAGTTGATACCCAAGTTTTATTCATTATCAAAACATTCCTCTTTCAGTCCTTTGAAACCCAACAAATTTGCACTGTCTTCTATAGTAACTTGAAACTATTGGCTCATAAGCCCGCTAAGCTTGCAGAACTATTTTTCTCATTTTTCTAGAATTCACGTGCAAGGTTGGGACTGATGGTGCACAACATAGTCTAGTGCAATGTCCTGCACTGCACTTCATATGAGGAATTTAGTATATATTAAAAAACCCCAGCCCCCATTTAAACCCAGAGCTGATGATGAATGCTAAATGAGTGGAGAGTGTCATGGGGGATGTTTTAAGAAGTTAACATTTCCATAACTCCTGGCAGTACATTGCTATGAACTTCTTAATAAATGTCATGTTATAAAAATTCAGACTTGACTTCGGAGTACCAGCTAGTCTTTAAAAATAGTGGGGCTTACAGAAGCTTGCTGTCATGCTAAAGTATATCAAGTCGTTCTATCTCTTCCTGATGGTTAAGAGCTGTATCACTGACCTTGATGATGGAATGTCACCAGTCGTGTACTCCAATAAATTTGAAGAGGGGCTTGATTGAAAGGAGCTGGTATATGCTTCACGGCTGAAGACACAAGCTTTATTATCCTAGCAAGGTTTTTTGTGGTGTTTCCACTGCCCCACCACCTCACCCCATCCTGCATGTATTGATCCAGTTTCTGTTGGGCAAATGAATAGCACAAGTATTTGTACCTGGTCTGGGGTTGTCACTATCTTTGGTGATTGTTAACGCTTGTCAGTGACACACAGGAAAATAAAGTCAGCAGCTTGCCTGGATGCAGTTTACTCCTTTGTAGAATGGGAAAGAAAATTCGGTTACAGAAACCCTAAAACCAAACAGAATGTACCCCTTTTCCCTGGCTACCTTTGGTCTGCAGGTATTTTGAATTCTTAGGATTAAAACCATTTTTCCCATCTAAATAAAAAGATGCTCCCTGGAATTGCTGAGGGTGGTTACAGGAGTATGAAATGCAGATGAGGATGTCAGAAACTTTCAGGTGCAGCCAGCAGGCTTATCTAAGGTCAGCATTTCAGAGACTGAACATCTGACTGATAATGCAGTTCTGAGCACTAAATCAGTATTCTTCATTGCCATTTTGTAGATGTTCTTCAGCTTTGGTTTGGAATAGTATTGCAGTTCAGCAGCTAGTCTGCTCTGCTGGATTGTATCTAATGGTACAGCTACTCTTCTGATCTCTTCAGGCTGCTGAAATTGAACAGCCATTTCAGAGTGCAGCTGCTGTGAGCCAGCTGCATTCGTTTGTGCAGAATTCAACAGTGGAAGGAAATTCTGAATGTTGTTCTAGAGCCCTGTATTGCATATTTGAATCTGAGGTGGTAGTAAACATCTCAAAGCATGGTCAACGCTCCTGACTGGTTCATCTGCCAATATGTTAACTTCAAAACTAGTTTGGTGATAATTTTTTATTAACAGCCTCGTGATAGGAGGAGACAGGAAAGGTTACAATAAAAATAGATCTTTTGTGGTAAGCATATTGCAAATTGCATATAGCAGCTGGATCTCACCCAGTTTTCCACTGGAAATGTTGCATCTGACTTACAGTGAGTACTACAGGGAGTGAAGATACAAATTCTAGTGCTATTCCATTGCTTTCTGTTTGTCAGCCCCACTAACACCTTCCAAAGTAATGCATAAGACCTGCAGGGAGCCATCAAGCTTTTGTATTGGCACTGCTTCCAACTTAGGTACTGAGAATTTTTGTATTAATGGTGAACTGACAGCATGACTTAGTTTTTCCTTCCCCTTACCACTGCTACTCCAAAATGTTGGAAGAATCCAGTGTTCAAGGGACTGGAAAAAAATGGTCGTATTGTCAGTGCATCCTCCATGCAAATTGTGAGTAGACTGAGTTGGCTAGTCTCTTCCAAGCTGTGGAGTAGGACTGGTTTAGGGACTTTAGCATTACCGTATGCATAGCAGGGTACTTCCTGGATGTTATTATGTCTTAAATCAGCTCAGTGCTGCTTACCTGCTGCAGATGCAGATCGACTGTCCATTTTAAAAGAGCCAAGGAAGGGTTGCTGCCAAAAGTTGTGGAAGTGCAGAGTCAGGACAAACAGCACTGGCATTTGTACAGCAGAGTAACGAGATTGCTCAGGAGCTGCTGGAGTATCCTGCAGCTGGCTCAGGGACAGTGAAATATAAGCCATTCAGTGAGACTTTTAAAACTGCAGGCCTGTCTTCTGTTTAATTCTGATTTTCTAAAAGGTACTCCTGAAGGAGACTCTTAAACTGGGAAATCTGTCTTTACACAAATAGTGTCAAATGGACTTTGTTCTCCTGACACACAGTACTGCAAGCCCGTCCTTAAAAGAGATTAGTGGCTTGCCCTTACTTCATTGTCTAGGAATGTTTTGATCAGCATAACTCTAACACCTAAGGGCACATTGAAAGCTGATTGCTGGAAGAGATGGTTTTGCTCACTGCACTAGTTACCACTACAAATGTTTCTGGTTGGCTAGCTCCCAGAATAGGCTGTCACCAGCTCTGTGTCGTGTTGAAAATGGTGTTCGACTGGGGGAAGGGGAGCAAATGAAATAAAAGTGACAGCTTTGAGTGACCCGTTGTGAAGCTGTAGCCTCGAATTTCTCTTTCTGGGTTAGTGAAGAGACAGCTACAGATTTATGGTACAAATACTTCCTTACTGTTTGATGCTGTCAAATGGAGGTGCATACTGAAGATTTTGATAGGGCATTCAGTCATATTTCAGCCTCCTGCCCCCAATTATCTTGGTTTTCTGTGCAAAAAAAAAAAGTGAGTTTGGTGACTTCATGTGTGCAACTAAAGGAGAGCATTTGTTTACAAAGCTGGTTCAATTTTCAGTTGAACTTCAAGGAAGACTGTTTTGTGTAGGAAGAAACCTCTCTTCTTGTGGTACAGCAAAGAATTAAAGGAGGAGGTATTATAACTCTTTTATGTAGTCTTTGTACCTCTGAAATAATATCAGCTTGTCTTAAATGTTCATTTCAGCTTTCCCCATGAAAATCCATGTTGTAACCCTGTATCAAACAGTTCTTCTAGTATCTTAAGAGTAGTTGTCTTTGAGGGAAATGACATTTAGCTCTTGTCTTTGCGGCATGTCCAAGCTGCGGAATTTAATGTCTGGACTTCGTGCAAGGATAGAGAAGTAAAAAATGGCTCTATCATGATCAGTCTTAAATTCTTTTGCAGTTTTAAGAGAATTTATCTTACATGTAGTCTGCCAGAAAAAGTCTGGGTGAAACATCTCATTCTTTTGCATCTCTGTCCATGGGGGTTTGCTAATTAGCACTGTAGTATGAAATGGCAAGATAGGTGAAGTCTTAGTTTGCAATTCTAGTGTTCTAATATGAAATTCTGTCTTACTAGCTCTGATTAGTGTTTAATAAGTTCTAACCTTGCTCTTTTCCAGGGTCTCTGAAAGGTAGCAGGAAAGAGTTCTGGGAGCACAAGGAACATGGCAACCCAAGGTATATAATGCCTTACAATTTCTATTATTAGAATCTAGTAGTTCTAATAAAGAGCAGTTAAACTGGCTCCTTACTCCCCTTTTTAAACTTTTTTAAAGTCACTTGGATTGAATAATGTCTGCTCTACTCAGTATTTAATACCTTGCACAGGAAATCAAACCTGCAAAGAAGTTTGTCATTGTAAGCTTTTTGGGTCCCTTAAGTACAGTCAAGTACATACAGTTTGTGGAAAAGGGAACCTTTAAGCAGTAGACTAAGACTGTCACAATAGCAGTGATTGCTCTGCCTGTTAGTTGGGTTTATTGGCATCTGTATTGGTTTGATATAGAATCTAAGTTTAAAACTGCTGTCTCACTTGCAGTGCTACCTCTGCTGAGTTGAAGTAGTTGTTTATGGAAGTTTATTTTCGTTTAAAAACTGTGTCATCTCTTGGAAGATTGCTGGAGTAATTAAACTAAGCTGAATTGTTCAACAATGATTTCTTACAGCTGACTTGATGGAGTTGGATATGGCAATGGAGCCAGACAGAAAAGCAGCAGTCAGTCATTGGCAGCAACAATCGTATCTGGACTCTGGTATCCATTCTGGTGCCACAACAACTGCTCCCTCCTTGAGTGGCAAGGGAAATCCTGAAGAGGAAGATGTGGACACGACACAAGTGCTGTACGAGTGGGAGCAAGGATTCTCTCAGTCCTTTACCCCAGAGCAAGTTGCTGGTAAGGCCTTTTCTGTTACACTGGTTTGCTTAGACATGCAGCTTAACAATACAGAAACCTAAATACTGAATTACTGCCAGTCTAGAAGATGAGCTCTTTATTCTGTCTTTGAGGTAATGACTTACCTTGGTTTTCAGATATTGATGGCCAGTATGCAATGACTAGAGCTCAGAGAGTGCGTGCAGCTATGTTCCCTGAAACATTGGATGAAGGAATGCAAATCCCATCCACGCAGTTTGATGCTGCTCATCCAACTAATGTGCAGCGCCTGGCTGAGCCATCCCAGATGTTAAAACATGCTGTTGTTAATTTGATAAACTACCAAGATGATGCTGAACTTGCAACTCGTGCGATCCCAGAACTGACCAAACTGTTGAATGATGAGGACCAGGTAAGCATTTTGTTTGCCTCAGTGTAGCTTGCTTGTGGGGCTTCTTCAGTGACTTTAAAACTAAGTTTTCTTCAAATGTTCCTGCAGGTGGTGGTGAACAAGGCTGCAGTTATGGTTCATCAGTTATCCAAAAAGGAAGCATCTCGCCATGCTATTATGAGATCTCCTCAAATGGTATCTGCTATCGTACGTACCATGCAAAACACAAACGATGTGGAAACAGCTCGTTGTACTGCGGGTACACTACACAACCTCTCACATCATCGTGAAGGCTTGTTGGCAATCTTCAAATCAGGAGGCATCCCTGCTTTGGTTAAAATGCTTGGGTATGTGGACTGCTAATACTACGGTACATGTGTTTTTCAGTTGGTACTAGTAGGTGCAGGTATTCACAAGGGTTTTTTTTTTTTTTCCCTTGTGTAGGTCCCCAGTAGACTCGGTGCTGTTCTATGCCATTACAACCCTTCACAATCTCCTGTTGCATCAGGAAGGAGCCAAAATGGCTGTTCGCCTGGCTGGTGGGCTGCAGAAAATGGTTGCCTTGCTCAACAAGACAAATGTCAAGTTCTTGGCCATCACAACGGACTGCCTTCAGATCTTAGCGTACGGCAATCAAGAAAGTAAGGTGAGTGCCTCTGCTACTGAAGCACTTTAAATGAGCAAGTGTGCTGTGGGTAGCCCAACAGTTCCTGTGTACTGACCTCCTTATTCTGAACCTTCAGCCACATTAGGCTTTTGCCAGTCAGTCCTGAGGTGAAGGATGCAGGAATTGCTTTGCAGAAATGCAGTCATGCTTCTAGTGAGACTGCAAAGCTTACAGATCATGGAAGCAGATGTGAAGTTTTTCACACCCATCTGTAACCTCTGATGGGTGTAAGCCAGCAACAATTACTACCTGCTGACATGCACAGAAGTGACTGATAAATGTAATTTTTGCTGTCTTTCAGCTGATTATTCTGGCAAGTGGTGGACCCCAGGCACTAGTAAACATAATGAGGACCTATACTTACGAGAAGCTATTGTGGACCACTAGTAGGGTGCTGAAAGTGTTGTCAGTTTGCTCCAGCAACAAACCTGCTATTGTTGAGGCTGGTAAGTACCTTGTAAGCATGGTAACTTCAAAAGCTATACAGTACTTCAGGATCAGTACATTCCACACAAGAACAGAAACTGCTAGCATCAAAAATTGAACTCGGATCGTTCCTTTAGTCCATAACTAGTTTTGGAAACCTTTAGTGTCCAGAAGTATAAAAAGCAGTCTGTTTGCAGTAGGTCTGCTTTGTTTTTAGCTGGTTGCTGCGCATTGTCAGAATGGTCTCCTTAGAATACGTGTACATTTAAAAGGCCCAGTGTCACACTCTTGACATGAATTTCTGGGTTGTCTTCTATGGGATGAAGGGCTAGGGCCTAACCATTTATGATACTAATGCCAAGAAAGATCCAGAAGCTTGTGAGATACGCACTTAGACTTCAAGAGGGAGAAGGACCTAGCTGTTCACAAGATGAGGATCTAAGTATGATGTCAGACCTGACTAATGCTGTGAAATCTGTATCATCTTCTAGGTGGGATGCAGGCTTTGGGACTCCACCTCACAGATCCAAGCCAGCGCCTTGTCCAGAACTGTCTCTGGACTCTGAGAAATCTGTCAGATGCTGCAACAAAGCAGGTACGTAGCTCTTCTAAGCGATCAGGATCAAAACCCAACGTAGCAGAAGAGGAGAGAGACTAAATTTTGCTTCGTTCTATTTTGCAGGAGGGCATGGAAGGCCTTCTAGGAACTCTTGTTCAGCTTTTAGGATCAGATGATATTAATGTTGTGACTTGTGCTGCTGGCATCCTTTCTAACCTTACCTGCAACAATTACAAGAACAAGATGATGGTTTGCCAGGTTGGTGGCATTGAGGCTCTTGTGCGCACGGTTCTTCGGGCTGGAGACAGGGAAGACATCACAGAACCTGCTATTTGTGCGCTCCGTCACCTCACTAGCAGACATCAAGAAGCTGAGATGGCTCAAAACGCAGTGCGTCTCCATTACGGGCTCCCAGTGGTGGTTAAACTGTTGCACCCACCGTCACACTGGCCTTTGATCAAGGTAAATGATGGTTAACAGCTTCCAGCACTGAAAACTGGTGCTTTTTAAAATGTAATTTTAACTGTGCAAAATACTTTGTTTCCAAGGTGTTGGGGAATGCAATTTGTCTGACGGGAAAATTGCTTCAATTGAGTAACTTAGCATTGTCTCCTGGAGATTTAAGCGTTTGGGGTCAAGAGATGAATAAAAGAAATTGCTAACGGCAAGCACACTCACCACACTCTTATTCCCCATCCCCTTTCTTATCTGCAGGCTACTGTTGGTTTGATCCGCAATCTGGCGCTCTGTCCTGCAAACCATGCCCCGCTGCGTGAACAAGGTGCTATTCCAAGGCTAGTTCAGCTGCTGGTTAGAGCACATCAAGATACCCAGCGACGTACTTCTATGGGTGGAACACAACAGCAGTTCGTGGTAAGTGCCCACCACTAACTGAAGTTACATGTAACATTGTCTCTAGAACTCCTCATTTGTCAGTGAGCCTCAGCCATGTATTGTTTAGTCTAAACAGCTGTTGTAATTTGCTCTGTTTCATGTTACTCTCTTGGTGTGCTGATAATTCCATCTTGGCAGACCTGAAGTTTTTGTTAAACAAAGAAGAACGCCAAAACCTTGGTTCTTATTTTACTAAGAACCCCTTGAGCATTTAATTCTGTATGCTGTAGATCACAGAAACAGTGGGTTTGCCTGCTCTGGCAAGGCAAGTAGTTCTGTACTAGGAAACCAGAACTGTCTCATTATGCATTCTCAGAAGTATGGGTTTAAGAATGTTATCACAGCTTATTGTATGTTTTCAAGGGTTCTTAGAGCTGTAAAAGCACTGAGGAGTTGTATTTCTTACCTGTTTAGGTACCAGGTCAGTGTGGCAAGATCAGTCTTGATTTTTTTTCCCCCCCATTAAACTCATTAATAAAGGGGAAATTGCCTTAGCAGGGGCAAATGGAAGCAGGAGTGTAATTAATACTTGCGGAGGCAGGAAGGGGCATCTTTGTTACTGATAACCACTGTTTCAAAACTGCCCAGCTAATCCATTTTGGGGGAAGAAGAGCCAGTGTTCAGACATGAAGGTCATAATGAACTGAAGTAAAAATTGAGAACACTGGGAGGAGTTCCACTCAGATGCTTCACTTACTGAATTTAGTTGGGTAAACTGGGCCAACTCCTAGTAGGGGTGTTAAGTTTGAAGGCCAGCAGTAGACAGTGGATATAAGTCCTGTTGGGGGAAGGGGGTAAGTGCAGGGTCAAGTTTGGTTCATTTTTGGCAGGCTGATCAGCTTTTTGACAGTCATTTTAGAAGATCGCATGCAATATCTCAACTTCAGATAATGCCTTTTCTTTCCCTGACCAGGAGGGTGTGCGTATGGAAGAAATTGTTGAGGGCTGCACTGGAGCCCTGCATATTCTTGCACGTGATGTTCATAATCGAATCGTAATCAGGGGCCTAAATACCATTCCACTATTTGTGCAGGTAAGTAAGAGCTCAAGATAATGCTATTGTACATACTAGAAGAACGAGTAATACCGCTCTTGTGCTTCCTCGGTAGAACTGCTAAATGAGATTGTGCTGAAGAGCTCATTTCAAATGGAATTGCTAAAGAAACCCTCGTCTTTTGGTTGCAGTTGTTGTACTCTCCCATTGAGAATATCCAGAGAGTAGCTGCCGGTGTACTCTGTGAACTGGCTCAAGACAAGGAAGCAGCTGAAGCAATCGAAGCTGAAGGTGCAACTGCCCCTTTAACAGAACTGCTTCATTCTAGGAATGAGGGTGTTGGTAAGTGAACTTAAAAGACAGGTTTCAAACCTGTGTTAGGAAAGTGGCTAGAAGAGTTGACCTTTACTAAAATCACTCTTCCTTTCGATAGCAACATACGCAGCTGCAGTGCTGTTCAGAATGTCTGAGGACAAACCGCAAGACTATAAGAAGAGACTTTCAGTTGAATTGACAAGCTCTCTGTTCAGGACTGAGCCAATGGCTTGGAATGAGGTGAGTTGTGTCTTCTGTGTTACTGGTTCCTTAGGCAGACTTTACTTCCAAGTCCTCCCTCCTTCCAGTAGTGATGTGTAGATGCCATCAGTGATCCGGGCCCAGCTTTACATTTGGCTGTACCTTTTTTACTCTATGCTTTCAGATTCACTGAACCTGTGGCAAGCAGCCTTAGAGCTGCTTCTTCCCTTGCAGATAGGAGGAGTCCATTCTTTACTGCTGTTAAAGTTTATAATTCTCATTATGTTTGTTAGTGTGCAAAGCTGTACAGGAGAACTTTGTACATTTCTGTGCTGTTTATCACAAACTCTGAATGCAAAAATGGAGGTATGAGTGATATTAGGGAAACATAAAGATAAAACATATCCTGTGAGGGTTCTGTCAAGCAAACAGTGTTGGACTAATAATCTTGGTGTGGGGATGCAATTTGTGTTCTTACAGTTGAGCTTTCAGACTTGAATATGTTTGCAGGCTGATTATCACCCATTGCCTTTCTTCATGCTTTAAGGGCTGCACAGTGAATTGAGACTGAAAACAAACACTGTGGATGAGGTAGAGGGAAGGTTTTGCTAAGTCTCTGTCTCTTCCCCAGATTATCTTATATTGTCTGTATTTACTAAATGAAGGACAGTAGCCCTTGATTTGTACTATTTCAGTGCTTATTTTTCTGTTTTCCTAAAGTCTGTATTTACCACAGTAATGTGAAAAAGGAAAGAAAAAAAGCTAAAATGGAATATCTCTTGGAGTTATGCAGTTGCACTGCAGACAGGTACTTCTGTAATTGGGGCAAACTGGGAGAGGTTCCTTCAGCACTCTTAAAAGCTCTGTTGCTGGCTGGGGAATCTCGGAACAGGTGACTTGCAGGAGCTTACAGGTGCACCTGAGGAGGTGTGTTCCTAGACCTGCCCCATCTTTTTCATTCCCAAACAGAACCCTCCTTCCAGTGATCTGAGGATTTCTGTATCTAAATGTGGCTGTTAAACTAGATGCAGGTGCTTAGATAAAAATGCATATCATGTTCACAAAAGTACCCTACTTGCAGTGCTCACTGCAGGAGAGTTGCTAATAAGGGATCTGGGGCAAGCTTCAGAACTTTTTAAACTCAGAATCACTAGTTCTGGCCCAAAGATCACACGTTAAAACTGTTTTGTAACTTTTTGTGTACATCTAGACGGCAGATCTTGGACTAGATATTGGTGCCCAGGGAGAACCTCTTGGATACCGCCCAGATGGTATGTCTCTTCTGTTTCTCTTGACTGAACTTAAGTCAGATGAAGTCAAGTCATAGGTTTTAAAGGAGAACTGCAAATGAGCGAAGAGTGAATTACTCTTCAATAAGGTATTGCAAACTGACAGGCTGAGGGGAACTTGCCAGTTCAAATAACCAGTTCCTGCAGCCCCACTGGCAGCACTGAAATGGGAGCCATATGAACATGCAAAACCAGTGTCTCTTGCCTGAGTCCTGTGGGAGCATCTCCCACTGAGCTGTGTTGTTTCCAGAAATCTTCTACATTCTTTACAAATGGACTTGACAATTCCAATAGTGCAGTTTTTCTTTAAAACAAAAAAGCTGGTATTGAATGTATTAGTCTGTGAGTGGCTATAGACTTGAACGCAAGCCTTTCCCTAAGGATTCTAAGCTATTTTTGACTAGTCTTTCAGAAGCAAGTCTACAGTCTTGGAGCCTGGTTTTGCTGCAGTATTGTTGAATTGTAGTACTGTTGATTGTGCAGACTAATGGCTTGGCTGGAACCTGCTCGTGCTTCTGACTGCAGTGTGCTTTGTCTGCAGGATCATACTGGAAGGCTGTTTCGAACAATGGAATAGCCATTAAGGGCAGGCAACAGATTGTGTTGAACTTGGCTGAACTAGAAAAAGAATTAGATGGCTACAAAAATCTTCTCACACACTGATACTTGCAGCTTCTGATGCATCTAACATCTGTTAACATTATGCTTTTTTTCCCTCTGCCACCTTTAACTTTCTTAGATCCTAGCTACCGTTCTTTCCACTCGGGCGGATACGGTCAGGATGCCTTGGGTATGGACCCTATGATGGAACATGAAATGGGTGGCCACCACCCTGGTGCTGACTACCCAGTTGATGGTCTGCCAGATCTTGGCCATGCCCAGGACCTTATGGATGGGCTGCCTCCAGGTGACAGTAATCAGTTGGCCTGGTTCGATACTGACCTGTAAATCATCCTTTAGGTAAGAAGCTCCAACCTTGAATTTCAAAAACAAAACAAAAAGAGAAAACCCGATGACTGGACTGAGGACTTGGTTGGCAGGGAGGGATTGGCTCAGTTGGGTCCCAGTGTGCCACAGTAGTGCATAAACGCTCTGGAAACACGCAACCAGAACACTCCAAACTGACTTCTGCTGTCAAGTGTGGAAGTAATTAACTGTTAATGTCTTGTGCACTGGCTTCATGCAGTCTTTATGTGTCAAAGCAGTTCTTTACTCGGGAACACTGACCCCTGTGTTTTTTCTCTTCGCAGCTGTATCATCTGAATGAACTTGCATTGATTGGCCTGTAGAGTTGCTGAGAGGGCTCGAGGGGTGGGCTAGTATCTCAGAAAGTGCCTGACACACTAACCAAGCTGAGTTTCCTATGGGAACAATTGAAGTAAACTTTTTGTTCTGGTCCTTTTTGGTCGAGGAGTAATAATACAAATGGATTTTGGGAGTGATTCAAGAAACGAAGAATGCACAAGAATGAATTGCAAGATGGAATTTATCAAACCCTAGCCTTGCTTGTTAAAAATTTATTATTTTTTTTAAATCTCTGTAATGGTACTGACCTTGCTTGCTTTGGAAGTAGCCTTTCTTTTTGCAGTAATTGTTGTTAGGTTTTTTTAAAGTCTCTCGTAGTATTAAGTTATAGTGAATATGCTACAGCAGTTTCTAATTTTTAAGGATTGAGTAAAGGTGTAGAACACTAATTCATAATCGCTCTAACTGTATTCTGAATAAAGTGTAACATTGTGTAGCCTTTTTGTATAAAAAAAAACTAGACAAATAGAAATGGTCCAATTAGTTTCCTTTTTAATATGCTTAAAATAAGCAGGTGGATCTATTTCATGTTTTTGATCAAAAACTTTATCTGGGATATGTCTGGGTAGGGGCCAGTAAGAACTGTTTATTTGGAACCTTGTATTGGACAGTTTACCAGTTGCCTTTTATCCCAAAGTTATTGTAGCCTGCTGTGATACAGATGCTTCATGAGAAAAATGCAGTTATAAAATGGTTCAAAATTAAAGTAAACTTTTAATTCACTCTGTGTCAAATTATTTCAGATCATAGAGTGTGTTTGTGCGGTAACAAGTTTTCTGACAACCATCCTGGAATTGCACATCATTTTCAGTACTTCAGAGGAGGAGGCCAGAACCATTTATCCCACTAAGGAGTAGGTACCCTTTAGAGCCTCATGTCCTGGTGACAGGGGTCCTCTCAGACAGTGTTCTTCCCTGTGACCTGCTGCCACTTTGCTTTGGCATGTTCCCTCAGCCAGATGTGAGGCAACTCACTTCCTGCCTGGCCCAGCAGCCCCATACTCGCTTTTGGGCTTCAGAAGGTGAGAACAGTGTTAGTTGGCACTGCCACCAGGGTCAAATGAAGAGCCTTTGCTTACCAACTGTCAGCTGGGTCAGTAACTTAAACCTCTTTTCAGGGGTCCTTGGTCTTGTGTGAGATAGATAGATAGGACCTGTGTGTAACTGATTTCTCTTGTGGCAGCAGGGGATGTGGTTCTTCAACCATTAATTCATCACTGCACATCTGCACAGTGCAGCTGGCACCAGCCTCTGCTGCGAGCAAGAGCTCCCAGGCCCTTCTTCAGTGCAGAAGTTTGCTGGTGGAAGATCAGAGGGTCTCTTGACTGTACTTACTTGAGATCCCAAGCTGCTGAGAGCTGAACAAAGCTACACAATGGACTGTCCCCTCTTGCAGAGCAAGGGCCCTGCGGCTGCAGAGGGACAAGTCTTTCTTACCCAGTTAGCTTGGTTTCTCTTGGCCACACTCACACTAGAAAACCATGACTGTAAAACACTTCACCAAGTAGTAGCCACCACTTTGCTTTTCCCCATTTCTAGTAACTCCAGCTCTAATCCCAGCTGTCAAGCTATTTAAAGTAATGTAAGAAAACAATTCCTGTAAACCAGACACAGTGAAATCAGTTTGCTTACCATGGGGCGCTCCACATACTCTGGAGAACTGGCTGTCCAAGAGCAGGATTGTAGAAGCAATGTTCCATAAGGCACCTGTGTTGGGGAAGTGTGGCAAGAACATGGAGATGCTGCTTGGAAAGGGGAGTGTTGAGGAAGAAGGGGATGGTAGTACCAGTTTTAGCCATGCTCTGCTTGCTGAGGGCACATGTGGAGAAGAACTGAGTTCTTCACACTCTGTGACCCTTCCTGGAGTGCCGGCTTTTGCTGGGGATAAATGACAAACTGCTGGGCTCACCCTCACCTATTTCCAAAGCAGATCTTCAATCAGGAGTGTTGGCAGCCAAAGATGACATTCCACCAGCGCAGCTTAAGCTGTGCAGTGCCAGGCAGCAGAGGGGGGGACAGTCTCCCAATAAAACCCAATGCAAATGTGTAAAAACCTGATCAAAATCACACCACATACACAATCCGTGCACCCATCCTCTGTGTGATGCAGGGGCTGGTTCTGGTGGCGTGAGATGAAGAATAGCACATCTTTCCTGATAAAGAGGTATTGCCTGGTGCCAGTCACAGGCATGCGGTGGCCCCTTGAGATGACAGCCGAGGCAGTCACCTGGTCCAGAAGGTAAAAGAAACATTTCTAACAAACAGCAGCTTAAAATAGTGAAACACTTCATGTCTATATTATGAAACTATTTATTTAACGTTTTTGAAACTGGCTGTCAAATAGTTGAGCTACATCAGCTAATGCCAACAAAGTAAAGCAGTAACCAAGAATTCACGTATACAGGGGTTTAAAGAACAACCAACCCCCCTAAAACCAGTTTCCCTCCCTTCCTGAAACCTTCCAAACTCACACATGTGCCCACACACAGTTCCACCTCAGCTTTCTGCATTAGATCGGGCTGCTCTGCTCATCTGAAGATGTTCCTGCAGGACTGAGGTGCTCAGCATCGCACACAACTTGTGCATTTCAGGCAAAACCAGGTCACTTGGTAGTCTTGATATTCTCATGTCCCACCATCCTCAGAATTTCAAATGCCAAGGAAGCCACAGCAACATCAGCGTGAGAGCTGGAAATCAAAACCAGTAACATCTATTTATTAGACATCCTCGGGGGAAACCTCTTTGTTCAAATCCCACATTTGCCTTTATGCTGGACAATTCCTACCGACCATCAAGTGCACTCTATACCCTGCTTTTCTGTTAAGCACTAACAAACACGCAACCACAGATTCCGCCCTGTAGCAAATGTGGTGCAAAAATGAATTTCAGCTCAAATGCACAGTAACCGCTACCTCACTCCATCTCCTCTCTACAAACACGACATAATTTATCATGGCCCCATGAATCTGCACACACACGCTTCCAGCCAGACAGAAAGACGTGTTTTCACACACGCAACCCTCCCGCTGCACCGACTGCCCGCTCCCTCCACCCCAGCTCTGCAGGTCTGAGATTGAATGGTGGGGCCCTTTGCTTCCGCACCAAAGTTTTTATTATTACACGTATTTTGCCTAATTTTCCCTTCTGGAAACACATGTTTTTTCTGGCACTGGAACAGAGGCTCTAACACATTATTGCTATTCCACAGGAACAAGTCTTTTTGTTTTCTAGGCTACCATCCCTCACCTTTAGCTTAGAAAGGAAAGGACACTGTTAGATCAATCTGCAACTTCCTTGGTTGCTGCTAACGACAAATACCTACCAACACTCCATGCTTTGTGGAATGCAGAACTAGCCAGGAAATCGAAACGATCACTCCTCACTATGTCAACTGCTCTTAATGAGCAGCAATTTAAACCAGGAAACTTAGGTATCTGCAACAAATTCATCCTGGCAACTGTCTTCACTGAGAAATAAATGGCTACGATCCCACGTTTCAAAGTGTAGATTTGATTCCATGTAGCTACTAAGCAGAACAGGTTGGTTGTGCGTCACTCTTATAACTGCCTGTACTGATGAGACGAGGGTGTATCATGAGAAGAGATGGGCAGCAGGAGAGCACCCACAGCAGCTCGAGCCCAAGCAGTGCCCCTCTCCTGGCACCTGCCTGCTTGGCTGGTGTCCTCCTCCTGCCACGCAGGCAGAGCAGGAGATCAGAAACCTGCCTCATGAAATGAGCAAAGCAGAAACACTCCTCAACCACTTCACCCCAGTGATAGTATATGGGTTGGAAGGACTTGGGAGTTCAGACTACTTGGAGCGTGGCTTAAATCCAGGATCTCTAAAACATTTCCAATTCTGCATGAGACACAGAGAGGCTTCTTAACTGAGTTCAAAGCACAAGTGAGGAGACCAGGTTTATTAGGTCACAAGGAATACTCTGGGAAAGATGGCAGAATATCCATAGCCTCCATAAACAACAGCTAAACCTGTTAAAGTTTGCTAACCCCAGGCTTCTTCCATCTGTCTGTTGCCAATTTATCCACACCTGAGCCCATTACAGCCCCAAGATCCAGGCTGAATCCCTCTCAGTTTCCTATGGAGGCAAATGGATAGGGACATGTGTTCCCTAAAGAAGGGGAGGAGGGGAAAAGAAATCTGTGAGCTGCTGGGGGCTCCCCTGTTGCTGCTCCAGTGTGGGAGCTGGGCACAGCAGACGAACTTGGCTTACTCTAATGTACCACAGAATCATAGAATCCCAGACTGATTTGGGTTGGAAAGGACCTTAAGATCATCCAGTTCCAACCCCCTGCCATGGGCAGGGACACCTCCCACTAGAGCAGGTTGCTCCAAGCCCCGTCCAACCTGGCCTTGAACACTGCCAGGGATGGGGCAGCCACAGCTTCTCTGGGCACCCTGTGCCAGCGCCTCAGCACCCTCACAGGGAAGAACTTCTGCCTTAGATCTAACCTGAACTTCCCCTGTTTCAGATTGAACCCATCCGCCCTTGTCCTATTGCTACAGTCCCTGATGAAGAGTATCAAACAATTGTCACTGGCATCAGCTAGAATTTGGTCTACTGGGCCTCCTATGTCAAATAAGACATAAGAGTGCTGTTTATTTGGGGTTCTGTAGTATGTGGTTTTCTGAGTACAGAAATGTATATACAGAGAACAAAAAATGAGAAGAAGCCAGAAAAGCAGAGTCAGAGAGTGACTGGGCTGTCTAGTGCATCTAATACTGAAATGCCAAAAAACAGTGAAAGTCCAAAGGAGAAACCCCTGTGCTTCCTCACTGTCGCCTTCGGTGGTGTTGCCAGTGTCTCCCTTGGGAGAGCTGACGCTTTATTTTAGACAGATAATTTAATGTGTCATACAAAACCCCATGAGTCAGCAGCTGAGCATGCGAGACGGATGTAGACTGTTCTCGACAGGTTTGGTTAGTCCTCAGTGTGCATGTTCTTACACTCCCCACATCCCAACATTTCCTTTCCACATCTGCCCACATCCCCACTTCCTTCCAATACAGGGTACACCCTGACATAACGTGGAGGAGCCAATTTTCCCAAACAACTGACCCGTACAAAGCCTGCCTTTGGGAGCATAAAGAGCACCGAAAAGATTATCTTAGTGTTTCAAAACCTGAGCTATAAACTTCAATTTCTCGGGGAATTTTAGTTCAACCAGGAGTGAAACAGAATCACAGAATCAACCAGCTTGGAAAAGATGTTTAAGACCATCAAGCCCAACCGTTCCCCAGCACTGCCAAGGCCAGCACTAACCCATGGCACTGAGGGCATGCAGCCTAACAGCCCACAGCAGGAGTGTAAAATTTGTTTTGAGGGGCAGACACAGTAATTCGTTCATCCACATGTCCAAGGGGGATTGGATGACGGAAAGTCTATGGGAGATGAGCTGAGGTTTGGCCAACTTGTTGGGACTAGCACCTCTGTTCTTGCATTCCCCTCAGCCTCGTGCCTTCTTGGAGAAGCCACAGGTATTCTTAAACACAAGCGGTCCTGTTCTTCCACTGCACATTTGAAAGTAATCAGCACCAAACACAATCACTTTAAAACAGGGCACAAACATCACATTGTGCTTGTAGCCCACTCCACCAAGAACCACTGACCAGTGTCCAGCTATAGAGACCAAGTGTTTGGAATAAGATATTTAAGAATTAAGATCAACCACGGCCAAAGACAGAAACCTGAGCAGCTCATACAGCACAGAAGGCGATTACAGGAGAAGACCATTGCAGACAAAGAAGGAGGTGAGCTCTCTCAGCCCTGGAAATCCCTAGAAGCCTGAGGGAACTCACCTGGCAGTGTGGGCCAGGCTCTCTAGAGTTTGGATAAGAGCATCACCATCATTCTTCAGGCTCTCTGAGCACTTCTCGTTTGAAGTTATCTGGAACAAAAAGAAAGAACCGTTATCAAAGGCTTAGCAAGAAATTCCTCTCTGTCATATTTTTTGTGGGATAGGGGAGAGGGAAACAAGTTGTAGCATTCATTACAGTTGCAAATGGAATGTGACATTAAAGAGACCCAAGAGAAAGTCCCTTTTACTGAACAGGACTGAATTGTAGGCACAGACCATCTAAAATACCTTGGCTTAATTAACAAGATTCACTCTTGTTCAGAGTCCCTGTATGTGTGCAAATTCACACATCACGGTCTGCCAATCCTGATTTCATCTCTTGTACCAACACAAATACAAGCCCCATTTAGCCTGAATTCCAGGGAGATCGGGGTGGAGGGGCAGTCATTTTCATTTCTCATTTCAGGGAAAACATCACCAACCTTACACCAGCCTTCAGATCCAGACGTGTGGGGTTTCTCTGAAAGGAGCCAGGTTACAATCACTGCCCCTCATGAGTCATTAGGACTATTACCTGCACAGGACTGTCACCTACAGAGCAGGGGACTGAATGACCAAAGCTACATCCCCTTTTGTGTCAAGTGAAGCCTGACTATAGCTGATTTTGCTGCTGGTGTGTTCCATCACAATAATCTGTAATGACTGATTATTTCTCCAGCCTTAAGCAGTGTAACTACACAGCTCCAAGCGCATTTCCTGACCAGTTATTAAGCAGGTGAATGGGAAGGTTATGGGGGACATGACATGAAGATGCATATGTCTGTTGTGGCACAAACAGACACTTGAATATGTGGCAGTTTGCTGAAGCAGCTCTTCTACCTCCAAAAATTGCTGGGAAAAGTGTTTGCATGTCAGGTCCTGCTTGCAAAGGTAAAGAAATCTTGGCCGCAGAGAAAGGAAAGAGGAGGACCAGAGCAGCTGATTGTTCTGATACTGGAGGAGTTAATGCTTGAAACGACACCTTCTAATCCCAAAATTTGGCAAAGACTTTTAAGCTTTAGCATGCTGTGGCTGGCCCTATTTACCATTGATCAAGCATCTGGGTGATACGCCTTCACATCTCCCTCTTAAACCACCAGAGAAGCTGCATTTACAGCTGCCATCCCACCGTGATTTATCAGCAGCGATTCTGCAGTGGTGTCACTAGAGCTATAATCATAACACCCTGTAGTTAAGCAGTAACAGGGAACTGGGACCTATCTGAAGTAAACTACAATGCATCCTGTGTCTTGGAAAAACACAGTGATGCCATCACCTAAGTACAAACCACCGGCAAATCCTGATTACAGGATTTACAAACATTAATCATTAACTGCTTTACTCTTTCGAGGTTTATATCTGACTCTTTCAGTTTATATTTCAGTAATCCATTCCCTATATTTGTTAAGACACAGAAGATGTTTTGTAATCTGGGCTCTGAATGTGAGACCACCACCAAAGGTAACAGCAGCGACACAGTTGCAATACAGGGAGGAAAGTGCTTTCACCACAGGACATTGCATTCTATTCCTAAAGAGTGCTCATGCCTCTACCAGGCACTTCCCCATAACTTCTGCAGCTCACCAGCGGCTGCCACGTTCTTTGCACTTGCCAAATTCGTGTCCCTTGTTTATCCTCCAGGCTTAAAAGAGCCAGAGGTGACACAAGAGGAAGGTCACTAGGGCTGGATCATGCTCCATAAAAGTGCAAGGTCAGATAAAGGTTACAGGTATCTTTAATTCTAATACATCCTAACTCCTGCGTGCTGACACCTGTACCACCCTCATAGTCCTTTAACGAGTCAGTCTTTGTGTATCATACAGTGACAGAACATTCAAAATAGGCTCAACTATAAAATCTGGTAGCAAGACAAAAGTTTTAATTCTACAATGCTCTATTTCAAAGAGTAACTTAGTCCAACTGAGTCATAGGGTCTGACTACAGCCGAGTTGTAGCATGCCTTGTGCCATTATTAAGAATACATTTCTGTGGGTACAAAGCATTTGAGTGGAAAGGATTAAATGGCTTTATATGCACAGAAATGGTAATGGACAGAAGCAGAAAGACCCATGAGATCATCTGCCCATCTCCCTGCTGTATTTCACTGTTCAGAGCAGCTTTCAGCCACAAGCAACGGGTTTCTGCGATACCTGTCCAATAGGGGCTACTCCACTAGCTAATAAAATGCTCCAATAAGATCCTTTCAGAAGTAAAAGTGGTACCACAAGGAGGGAAAGTATTGGGCCTTTAACACCATGAGCATCCTGCAGACTGTTTAAGTCAAATTTAGGACACATTTTCTTGAGAGCATCAACTAACAGCTTCCCATGAGCCAAGGGGTGTTGAGGGAGAAATACTGTCTGAATCACTGTTCACTTTCAAGACCCAGGATAAGAGTTTATCAATTTTTCTTATTTAAATGTTTTGTCTTCATTTTGTTAATAAATTATGACAGGACATAAAATCATCAGTAACCAAAATTTTAGAAACTAACGTATTTTTCACTTACTTTGTTATCTTCTACCCTTCCATCCACACCAGTTCTAGTTCTCGTTCACTTGGAATTTTAACAACCAGTTTAGTGATCTCTTATAAGATTGCTATTTGTTAGGGCTGGCTACAACACATATTCAATGACATAATCAATAGCTATTCCTTTAATTAAAAAATGCAATTAAATCTCAGTTTAGTTGTACACTCACTGCAATTTAACAAGAATTTCAACATTACTTTTCTTTATTAAGCCAATAGCTATTCAGCAGCTTTCCTCACTTCAACCTAGTAAACAAGGATGAGCCATAAGGAGCACCATAATTGATACGTAAAGATCAGTATTCCCTAAATTTAGGATATTTCAGGTATTATGGTGTTGCTAAAGATGAGTGCAAAAAAACACATAACGTAGAACATTCTCTGGAAAATCATCTTCACTAATAAACTAAGGAGTTTAGGATCCTCGGTCAAAGAGGTGACTTTTGCAATTCAAGGTTCAAGAAAGCATGGAAACTTGAGGGCAAATTACTTTTCTTAAGGCTGGTTTCATAATACAGAACTGTTTTCTCTGGTTAGTCATTACTCATGACTGAGTTAAATGACCTAAGTAGTAAACTACTCTCTCACCATTCTGAAGAGAAAGAGACACTCCTGCGTTGCTGAGGTTTCAAGTAAACTGTAAGCTTGATGTCTGTGAAATAAACTGGGAAGTAATGCAAAATATTGACTGACTAAAAATAAGGAGCTTTGTATTTGAAACTTTTCTGAGTGGAGAGAGGCCCAGACGCATGTTTAGCTGCATCTTCAAGTGTTATCTTCTCAAATAACAACTGCTGGAGATGTTTGCCATTTCCATGCTCAACAGATACTTTTCTCAAGCCGTCATGGTATTAGAACAGGCTGCCCAGGGCAGTGCTGGAGTCACCGTCCCTGCAAGTGTTCACACCCCGTGTAGATGAGGCCCCAAGTGCCATGGGTTAGTGGTGGCCTTGGCAGTGCTGGGCAACGGTTGGACTGGATGAGTTTGAAGGTCTTTTCCAACCTGGTTGGTGCTATGATTCTATGGTCACTGTGCCTGTGCACACAATCAAGGCATTTCATAAATGCTCTTTCTCACACAATGGCTTTTTGTCTTTCCCAAACACACACATTTTTACCTCATGAAGTGATGCTTCTTTATGGTTTTCCTCAAAATTAAGTACAATTAAGCTAATTACCTTTGTAGGATTAGTTAGCTCAAGTTCTCACTCAACTTTATCAACTGGCTGACATGGGACCTGCCATGGGCTGCTTTATCAGAACCACCAGATACTTGTAGGTCCAACCTTAGCATCACTTAAGTATCAAAACATGCTGTGAATAAAGTACCACTTAACCCCAGTTAGAGGCTTCTCTGTGAATGAGAATTGTATCTTCAGCTAATACTGCAGTAAAACCAACCAGAAAGACACTTTTTCCTGTGCACTAACTGGGACCCTGCATAGGACATGGATGTTCAGGATAAAAAAAACCCCAAAGAATTGCCCTCTAGACAGTATTTCAAATAATGTCTTTATAATAAATGCTGTCCCCATGGTTTTAAATGTGCATCTCAGACTTCTCATTCCTGCTTCCATCTCTGCCTGGCCGAAGGCACTGCCAGTAGGACACATCACCTTCCATCCCCACCCAAAGCTGCTCTTTCAAATGCTGTCTGGGGTGGTGGTGATTGAAAGTTGGTGGCTATTCACAGCTGGTCAGTGTGACCCTACTCCCAGCTTTTAAGGAACAAATGTCACAAAAGATGGTGGTGTCAAAAACATCAGCTATAGCTGATGTGACAGCCCAGCAAATAAGTCAATGGGATGGTAACTTCAGAAATGAGGCACAACGGGCTGAAGGAGAAAATCTTCCAGTGTTATGCCTATCTTATGCCTATCCCAGGGCATTTAATGGTACTTTTCCTCCCAGGAAAAGTCAGTGCTGAGCTGTTCACAATCACTGCAGCAATCAAATAAAACATTTGGTTTGTCATTCACAACTCATGATGACGCGGCCAGAAATATGCTGCCATTCCTTCTTAATGGAGGGGCGATAACCAACATACTGCAAATAGGCACCCATTCAGGTGAGCATTTCTGTGGAAAAAAACCCTAACAGATCCATTGATCATGTTTGAATTTAATAAAGATTTCCTTCATTAGAAATCCCTCTCCAAGCACATACATTAAGCTGGCAGTGCCTAGAGGATGTATACAAATGGATGCACCACTTCCCATGATGGATCAAATGGATCCATCACTTCTGTAGGTCTGCACGCTTACTCTTACAGTCACGTAGCTTTACCTTTGTGTAAGGAAGGACCAGACCCAATAAAGCATTTGGAGCCTCTAAAGTAGCTGCAGAGTAGAGCAGTAGAGCTGTAATGATTATGTTTTAGGTGCCAACCCCCAAAGAGGAATCCTAAGAAGAGACCCAGATACCTGCACAGTGCATGGGGAGTGTGTAGTTACGAAAGGGCACGGAAACCTGCATGCCGAGCACAAAGTTCTCCAAATTCCCTCTCCTCTCTGGAGCTCAGACTGCTACCACAGCAAATGAAAACTCCTGGTGCAGAGACCACAACTCCAACCCTTTTCTCAGTGCCCCCGCAGCAGGCTACAGGTTCCCATGCTCTCCCGTAATCCTCTCCCCTTTCCTAGGCAAGTGAAGGTCAAAGTTTGTTGCCGCAGCACAGTTTCCACTGGAAGGGGAAAGGCTGGAAGGTTTGGATGGTTCCCATGTAGGGATTGAACAACATCATGACACAGGGACTTGGCAGGGCCTAGCGATTAGGCCAATTTTATATCCATGGCAGGAATTTTCTTAAAAATACAAGCAAACCGACTAAAACCAACAATAAATATCCTGGATATATACAGTGGCCTTTTGTGAGGTGTTTAATCTGGCATTTGCTCCATGTACTCAGCAGGTACATGGGGTTGGACCCTTCAAAGCACTAAGGTGCAACCGATTCACAGGTTGTTTAATGAAAATTAATGGTAACTCTTGCCAGGCAATGCAAGTCTAGCAGAGGAACACCTCAGGATTTGTGCTCACAAAGACACCGCGCACTCCCTACCATGGCCACAAGTTATTTTTACTCTCCATAATGTAGAAGAGCTCATTCTAAAAGGGTAAAAACCTTCCTGGCATTCTCCCCCCTCCCATCACAGCATGCTTCCTTGCTCCTCTTCTCTCTACAAATGGTTCAGCTGGAGTGAGACAGACACAGACCATGTGTGAGGGAAGAACAAATAAAGTCAGACAAGGTATATTTATGTTACTAATTGCCAACTCATTTGAACAGGCCTGAGCAATGTTGCTGGACCATAAAAACAAGAAAGGAAAGTTACAAAAGCATGAGTGTTCCAGGTGTGCTTTGGCAAGCACATTGCAGTCAGGGATTGCAGACACACAATTACAAAGACTTTGTGGCCTTCAGATCCTGCAAATACATGTGAAAACAAGCAGGTATCTGTGACATAAACCCCCCTACATCAGACAGCTTAGCTCTGATTTTAGAGTTCAAAACTCTTTTTTTTTTTCCCTCCCGTTATGGGTAAAATTCTTGTTGCACTGAAGTCAGCCGCAAACTCCCTTTGACTTTGATAAGGCCAAGATTTCACTCGACATGTTTTGTCTTCTAATTTGTATGTGTGTGCAGGTTTATTCCAAGTTCAAAGCAATCTCCACCGGTAACTTGGAATCGTACCAGTTTCCCGGCAGCCTGAAAGCCACGCTGTCTCAAGGACTATTCATAGAGACACAAGGAATGTCTCCCACATGCTATATAATGGTTAATTGATTTTGTATGTTTCTTGACACCTTCCACTTTGAGGCCATTCTCTGCCCTTCGGCTTATACATAATGCACACGAAGGCATGCTCCATGCTTGTAAAGTTGTAACATTAACAACTCGAAGGAGCGTTGTCTAAGCATAAGAGGAGATTCATAAAACCCTGGGGTAATTATTGAACTGAACACTGCTCTCTGCCTTGTTTGATTTTTTTTGGCTTGGTTTTTATTACAAGCAGTGTTCTCAGCTCACTTTCAGAGATACAAGATGTCTTTATAATCCAGAAAATACCTATTAGTGCAGTTTCCATCCTCTGTAACTAGTGAGTTTAAAATATTTGACTTAACTGAATAGGGCAACTTCTTCACATCCATTAGACCCAGCTGTCCACAACAACTTCATTAGCTAAAGTAAGCAGCAGTGCTGTCTGGCAAAAGGTGTCTCAAAAGGAGACTTCCACATAGTGTTGCAGTGTTGACAAGTTATACATGCTCATAAGCAAGCCCAGCATCAATATGACATTAAAAACAAACACTTGTCAGCCTGTTGCTGGTGATCTCATCTGCAAACACAGGTTCATCTGTCATCTGCATTCCAACGACTCCCTGTGGTACCACTTCAGACTAGTTTCGCTCTGTCCAAACAATGATTCCAGCTGGCCTCAAACATCAGCTTTAGCAAAATAGGGCCACATACTGAGCTTACACAAACCCTGCAAGCCCCTCAGACCCCTCTTCCTGCAGCTCCCAGGCAGCTGCCTGTCCTCACCTTGTTGGATCTGAGGAGACCACCACCTCCCGGACACACCTCACCCTGATGGTCTCTTACAACTTTCCCCCTTACAAAAGGAACAGGGAATTACACTGGAATAATTTTTTATTACCGCAGCAGTCCAATTTAGGCTCAGATCCTACATTTATGTTCCTTTAGGAGATAATGTAGAGGCTTCTAGTTGTCTTAGAGGAAAAAAGGCAATTATGAACACACATTAAAACAAAACACAGATCCTCTGCATATCTAGATCTCCCCTCAAGTTCATCATTCCAGGGATCTCTCAGATTCAAATGTCCTTCAGAGTCTCTCTTTATCAGCTTTTCTCCTAAAATAGCTTCTGACAAGTAACTCCTAATCCCTCTTAAATGTTGATTCCTATCACTCCTTTTCCAGTATGGCTGTCTTTTCTGGCCTAATAGTTCAATTTGTGAAAAAGATCCCTGAATTTCAGTCTCTGTCACCCCCTGTAAAACTCACAAAATAGTCTGACTGCAAAGATTTTTGGAGTTATATGCAACTTGCACCAATATGCTCCATGGGTTAGGGATTGCCTTTGTTTCTTTTCATGTTCATCTAGTACAGCTGAACTTAGATATTTCACTGACAGATTTCATGCTACAACGGTTCAAATAATTTCAAATATTTATACACTTGTAAGAGTAAGAATCATTACTACAGGTAACTCATCTTCTTGCTATTTGGAAAACCAGTGACACCCAGAACATGTTGGAAAGTGCTGACCTTTAAATGGCAATTACCACACATGAGAAGTATGCAAGCAACCAAGCAATTACCATTTTCATAAATGATTTTAAATGTAAGAGCACAAAGCCTTGAACAGCCATGCCTGTGATGCTCAGATGAACTGGCCAAACCCCTAGGAACTGCCAAGAAGTTGCAGTTTACTGAAAAACTTGAGTTTTAATGCTTACAGCCTCTAAAAAATGATTCCCTCAACTTTGACATTGTTCCTTTTCCTGCTTTAAAATGCTCCTCAGAAAGACAAAAGACTACTATGCCTTGCAAAGCTAGAGTGATGTGAACACTCTACCTATGCTGATGTGAACAGATGCTGTCAAAATTATCCTTACACATATCTATTGCTGCAATTCAAGTCAGATCTAGTATGTGAAATCCCTGGTTTCCCCTGAGCAGAACCTTAACTTTCTTGGAGAATGAAACAAAATTGGAAAACTCATGCTTACACTGGTTATAATCTGGGCTTGAACACAAGACTCCAACAACTAAAAATCTGTACAACTTGACTTAATGTGTTAGATTTACTATTCCAAGAAAAGTAGGAATATGAGGAGTTAAGAACCAACACAGATTATGAAAAATACAGACTTATAGAATAAAAATAGTGGCAAAATCATGTTAGAAAATCATTATAAACTATTATTTTGAGCTATATATTAATGGATTAAATGTTAATTCCTTTGTAAACCTTATAGATTTGGCTTCCATAGAATCTTAGAATCCTAGAACGGTTTGGGGTGGAAAGGACCTTAAGATCATCCAGTTCCAGCCTCCTGCCACAGGCAGGGACACCTCACACTAGACCAGGTTGCTCCAAGCCCTGTCCAACCTGGCCTTGAACACTGCCAGGGAGTAGTAGACACATAAAAAGCTTGGACACAGAACCCTTGAGGTTTTCTCTAAGTACCAAACATGGATAGTCTTACACTGCTTACATATACTGAAAGACTATCTAAAGACTAAAGACTATATAAAATATACTTCATATACTGAAAAGATTAAAAAGCTTGAAGATTTTTTATTAGAGGTAAAAAAGGCATTGTTGTATTTATGCTTTATGCAAAAAGCAACTAGGAATGTAAACGACTGAACAGGGATATAAGTCTATAAAACACCAATTTCTCAGGAAAATTATGCTTTATGTAACGGTTCAATTTCCATAAAATTGTAAAAACTGTCATAAAAACAAATGGACTTCTGGAATTGACTCTTGCTTATTGTCATGTGACAGATGGCTTTGCCTGCCTGGAAGAGAATGAACAGATACTGAATTGGTCCTCTCTGACCTCAGAGAGAATCATTTTGGACTATTCACATCCTTTTTTTAACAAGCCCAGTTGCATTTAAGTATCTTTACGGCAGCTAGTAAGTCATCCATGTGCAATTACAGAGAGGAGGTCAAAAGGAAGTAATAGTGATGAGTCCACAGATGACACAGCTAGGCAATCTCAACAATATTGCACGATGTAAAATTATAGTGCACTGAAACACCAAATGAGTACGGCAATCCTTTTGTGCCCACAAAAACAACGAATTAGGACTCCATAACAAAAACAACAGTGATAGTCACTGGAAATTACACTGGCCTTGAATTATGAATTGAATAAACAGGTTGCAGGTTTCAGAACTGCTAGTTTCACTGTACAAACCGAAGCAAAACATCTGTCCATGTGTTTTTCTCATTGTTGACCATGGGAGTATTGCTTTCCAGACAGCTCCTGTATCTATTCATAATCAGAGTGGGCTCCCAGTACCCAAACACCAGCACAATGATAATTGCTGTAGGGGGACTCGGAAAGCAAACACATTCCAAACAAGGGGATAAGTAACTTCCCCCCGGAACATGAGTCTGTAGAGTGCCAGCCACTGGAATAAAGACTTTTCATTCTTGCTGCTCTCTGACATTAAAAGCAGGTCCCATATTTGATGAGACCCCTCGTCAGTATCATTAAAGAGCAGTTATCGCAGATTGACTGAATAATGTCAGTTGTGAAAACAACCATCAACCAAAATGTGAGCCCAAATCTGCACTTAACACATATACTGTACATATACTTCCACACTTACACTATTTACTCCAAATAAAGATAGTAAGATTTAATGTAGAATGACTAGTTCAATAGGTCACGTTGTGAGTAAGCGTTCACAGTTACTTCAGAGGTCATTCCCCCTCAGTGTGTCTCACACTGTAGATAACCACAGGTTGTCAGCACATTCACGTTTTGGGTTTTGTCAACACTTGCCACATTTCATTAAGCTGTGTTTGGACTCCACGTATTTTACTCTTTAGAGCCCTGCTGGTTTAGTGACACTAAACCAGTGATTTGATGATTTCATAGCAATTTTCCTCTCCCTACCTTCACTCACATACAGCCGGACTTGGCTATCAGTTTCATCAGTGACTGGTAAGAACAGGTTCCTGAGTAGTTTTCCTATGCTTTTATCAATTCATTGAGTTCCAGATCCTGGCAGCCTGTGTGTAAGAGAAATTCTTGCAGCTGTCCCTGACATCATACCATTTTACTGTTCTTTATAGTAAGATTCAAAATACAGATGAATATAATAAACCCTGCAGAGTTTCTTTGCTGCAATTGCAAAAACAAATGGACTCCAAGACAAAGTTAGATGATTTACAACAGAAGCTTGCAAAGAGAAGATATATCACCTTTTTCTCTCAGTACAGTGTTGTATAGTCATTTTCATCTTTTCTTATCAGCTGCCATTTCCAACACAGGCAAGAAGTGCTCTTATTATGCTAGGGAGCAAAAAGAATCAAGCTCTCCAACCTGGCAGTCTTCTATCAACAATAAAAGATACAAAGACCCAGAGTCCAACATGATGTCACTAACCAGTGACATGAATGGCAATGCACTGCTCTATTGCTAATAAAAGAAGTTAGGGAAGGCTCATTTTCTTTAAGGATGAACTCAAGTAGCTGATAACACAACCCGGACAGTATAAAAAGAAGGGCAATGCATGACAACTCTGCGTACTACTTCATGGCAGATGTAGCGAGGGGAAGGAGACTCACTATCTGTACAGATGATGGGCATGGCAAGGACAATTTTGGCTGATGCAACTGCCCATTGTGATCACCAAAGTGGGACAAGGCAAGGAGGAATATATCAGTGTCAAGAAATGCATGTAGCAGCTGCAGAATATCTGCTTAAATTGTCCCTCCTCTCCACGTAGAAGGCTGTGTCTGGCAGTATTAACCTAGATAGTACAGCTTATCTTCTCCCTTGTATAGTTAAACAAATTTCAGCTAAATTAAAGTCATGCCATTAAGTAAACAGTCAACCAATCACAAGTACTTGAGTTAAAGCAGTTTAAGAAATTACCAACCACTTAGCTAGATTGTGAGATCTAGCTATATTGTATATATGCACCCACTAAATGGCAATGTTAAGTGGGTTGGCTTAAACCACCACTGTTGGTGATTTACTCTAAGTTATTTTACTCCACACTGTAAAAGACTGGGTGCCCATACAGTCAGCTGAGATACCTCAGGCAAGGTAGTACTGATTTCCAACTGAGCAAACAACAACTCCCTCAACTCCTTTCCCTTGATGGCACCGAGATGGATGTCCTTATTTTAAAAGCTGGGTAAATGATAAAATTCCAAGCACGAAATTGCTATCAACAGAGGAAATAGGCTAGCACTGTAATTTTTAAGGCATCTGTATTTTTATAAAACATATTCAAATTGAGATTAGTTATGTCATCAGTTAGTTATGTTGTCCAAGGGAGTTTTACATTTCAGAGCCTTAAGCATGAGCTCACAGACTCTTGTCATTAAAAGGTGGAGATAAAGAGGTGCAAAGCTGAAAAGATAAAACTTTCAGGGAAGAAGTCCACAACAAAGGCAGAGTCTGTCCTGTAAACACAAAATCTGCTGAATTCCCAAAGAAGAAAACCTTTTTCCTATAGGAAGTAAACAATTTAATTTGTATAGAAGAGCATTCTCTGGAAGACAAACGGACTGTTTCTCTTTGCAACTCTCTAATACAGAAGAGATTGACCTTTGCATCCTCATTTTGATGCTTATCTTGAACAAACAGCCTAGAAGTCAATGTCTACTGAGAAAAAATTCAGGAAGTGACTTTTCTTTAAAAGTGCAGAGCAAGTCCTAGGGAAAATTTTTATAAACGCTCATGCAGCTGCTGTGGCTGGATGTGAACCACCTTTGTGATGCAGTGTTTATTGGGCCATGAAATGCTTGCTGAGACAAGTTCAACTTCAATCTTGAATTACACGATTAAGTCTTTCAGGGAGTAAGTGATCCTTTGTAGCTTTTGTTATCTCCAAATACATCATATGCAGAAGAACAAACATTTTCTTATTTTCTTATATTGCTTTTATCTCATGGGGTGAATTTAGTGTTCAAGGAGTGGATATCACTGAGCAAAGGCAACCCTAATGAATGCAAGGGTTCTGACAAACTTCACCCACGCGGATGGGGCAGTGAACCTTACACCTAGCTTAAAGCACCGCCACTTCTGCAGTCTTGGCTTCAGCTGAACAGACAATTGTGATCAAACTGTACAAAGCAGCTACCGACAACCCAGCTTTCAGCTATGATTTAATCAGGACGTGAACTGGATATTTTTGCCTCTCATTTTCTTTTTGACTATGGGAAAAAATTATGAAGTACTATTATTGCACTTTAATATTCATAATAAATATGCACAGGCTAAAAATAAAGCATTTTTTAACTTAACAAAGCAGTTTGTTTTCTCTCAAGGTTTCAAGTCAAAACTCCTCAGACATTTTTGCTGATGCGCAGCTAATTACATCATTGTTTTGCATTTGCTATTGCACAACGACCATGAACAAGGTGTGCCTTAAAATTAGATGTTGCAGCCCATACACTTAACCTGATTAGGTCAATAATTTAAACATTAACACAGTTAGGGAAATGAAAGCAGAGTCTTGTTAAACAAGAAATTATTATATACTCTTACATTGTATTCTTTTAAATGAAACTTCATGCTTTCAGATGCAGAATGAGCATCTGGACGTTTGCCACAAGATATTGCCTTTTGCTCCTAAATCCCTCGTGGCTGTCAATCTTCCATCTCTGGCCTCCAGGACCAGGTAACCAAGTCACACTGCAACCTTTATCACATCACAACACGAAGCTGATGTGATGATCTCATTACTGTTCCAGGAAAAGGAATAAGCTCAATTCCTCTTTACTCCAGCAAATCTAGCTTTCAGCAAAGACCTACAAAGGCCTTGACCACATAACAGAGAGAACAAGTAAGAGTGGCACCCTGTTAAGGAAACTATTATCATAAGCAAGATAGTGACATTAAAGTATTTCAAAGAAAGACTCAATGCTTTGTCAGAGGATTCTTCAATTTTGAAGGAGATCTGAAGTTATCTATTTATACCTATCCATAATAGGTTAAGATACCTGGAAGTTACCTTTATGTCAGGTTAAAAAGAGTTTTGTACATTAAAGAGATTTATTGCATTATTTCAAGCACTTAATGCTATCTAAATTGGCTAGGAGGTTCATCTTGAAGCTCTTCGCCCTTTTTTTAATATTCTATTTGGATTATTTTCTAGCATAGTATCAGACATGCAGAAACAAAACCTAAAATGACTAAATCCGACTTAAAAAGAATACTTGTCTGATCAAAGCCTCTACCTCACCTGTGTTGGTTTTGGGTTTTTGGTGTGTTTTTTAGAACTAACTAGCAGGAAAAGCCTTATCTTCTAAGAGTTGCACTTGATTGCTTATAAAGATTTGAAGAATGATTGGGATTATCATTCTAAAACAGCACCCAGGGGAACTGGGTGGATCAAGGGATTGCTAATGAGATATTGAGTCTTTCACATCTAAACTGCTGATTTAAATTCAATCCAAAACAAAGATCACCCGACTGGTGGACATCTGAAGATCTGTAAGGAATGAGGTGATGTTCTCACTCTAGTCTTAGAAGATACATGTTTTAAGACCACTGAACTGCCAGCAAAATTGGCACTCTGCAGGGGAACAAAGTAATGAATTGACAATGAAACAGTTTAACTTTTACCCCTCAATAGGGTAATATAAAACAAGGATTTGGCTTTCTGGATCAGGTTTAGATCATAATTATGATCTCCAACCTGCTCAAAATAGGAGTTTCAGCCTCTTAAGACTACTACGGTAAAGACAAATGAAACATTTTAGTAACTTAAAAATTACTATTTCATTTCCAGAGAGGCTATAGTGGGTTTTAATGACTTATAATTTACAGAAAGGGCAGTGGTAGATGCTAATGAGTGACTCAGGCAACTTTTTATTACACTTTTCTGCAGGAGCAGTCATTATCACATGTCAGTTGCTCAGAACATAGCACTCTCTCGTCCTCCCTCTTACTTAATAAAAACAAATTAATGATATCCAATCATTTATGGACTCAGTGAATTTAGACCCTAGTTTCACTCATAAATTATGGTAAATGTATCATTTTAATTAACTTGGTAGTCAGAGCTGTTCTACAGATGTTTTGTTTGCTTGAACATACTTCAGTCTATGAACTACTTGCAACTCTTACTACTGTGATTCTTCATTTACTAATGGGATTTGTGACAGATCAACTGTATGACATATTACTTTTTCTCTTTGCTGACTACTGGGCCAAATTGAGAGTCCACCTCCTAGGCCTAAAGCTCTTTGCTCTTGGTACATGACATGGCTATCTATCTGTCTCAAATGGCTACCATGAAAACCAAGCCCACAGCCAGTATAGGGAGACGCACTGACCTTACCTACATATGAATCAGTGGGTTGGGCACGCACTAATTGCCACAGCAGAAGCAGAGCCTGTTCCCCTTACTCAGCCTTCTTCCCTCTTTCCTTCCTCTCAAAAAGCACTCTTCCACCCCATAACCCAAGTCCCTTATCCCTGCAGGAACATCCCTTGCAGACCCATGGCAATTACAACCCACACACAGGAAGGGAACCCACCAGAGGTACCAGAGCAAGGTAGCAGGTTCCATGCTGGTGGCCCTCCATGAAATGCAGGAGGCTAGAGCAGTTCTTTGTTGTGTGTTTCAAAGGATCCTTAGTGAATACCAGGCAGAAATCCATTCCGAAGATACAAGTACTTAGCTACCACCTTTACAGAAAATCAAGGCCTTGGGTCTGACTTCTGTCACCCAAGGAAGGGATGATCCCCTGTCTTCCCATTAGGTCTTCATCTAGGTGCTTGGTTTTAGCTTCCCTGCTTAAACTCCCTTTAGGTATGGAGTATGTAAAAGCGGGGTGTCATCCTCTGCCAGGAGGCTGCTAACATACTTCCTGGTACCCTTTTACGTTTCCAGAGAGTAGATGTATGCACATGCTCCAATTCCCCTCCCAAAGGAGTTGGATGTGTGATCAGAGAAACGTGTCTCAGGCCCAGTGGTCTTTCTGGACCCAGACTTTGCATTCTTTCTCCTATCATTCAGTACGCTAGGGTGGGTAAAGGCAGGTGCCTTTAGGGTCTAAAATATCTTGCACTAGGCACAAACATGCCACAGCCCTCCACCAACTAGCCCTTTTCATGTTGATGCAGCACAAGAACTGGCACACACCTTCTCTACACCCCAGCACCTTTAAGATGAGGAAAGGCATAACTTCCTTCCTATCAAGCAAGGCCAAACTTCAAAAAGGTCTCTACAAAGCTTATGTCCTCTGACAGGCTATTCTGACCATAGGCTGACCTTGGCCAAAATTATGAGCTTGTGACCATTCAGACACCAGGTAGCAGTCCATGAAAGGGGTTGACCAGCCACAGGGACCTTCTTACTCATTGCTGGCTTCATGGACATTTTTCTTGGACTAATGTTCCGCAATTCCCAAGGTCTATATAATTAGGATGATTTTTCCCTCTACACATTAGTCAGAGTATTTATCATTACTGAATGCTACCTGTAATTCCGTCAACCAGTCAATCAGTATTTTGAGTTGTCTGCAACTCTTCATCATCAGCCTTAGTTTTGAATAATTCTGTATCATCAAACATCTTTGCAATAGCACTCTTCATCTCTTTTTCCAGGCAAGTTATGAATGCACCGCAGAGCGAAGATCCCAGTAGGCTTATGACAGTAATCTACATGTATGGTGCAGCACTAGCTATATATTATTTCTTATCATTTAAGCTGTTATTCACCTGTGAGAAGAACTTTCCTCTCTCTCATGGCAGCTTAGTTGCTTTAGAAAGTTCTATTGAGAAACCTTAAGAAAAGCTTTTTCAAAATCCACGTCCACTATATCAAATGGATTGCAATTTCTCACACACTATTGACTCACTTGGAGGAATTGGAGAAATATGACTTCCCTGTACATACCTCATACTGACTCTTACCTAATGTACTATATTTATCTTTCTGTTTACCTCCTCTTCCTTATTATCATACCTAACACTTCAGCCTTACAGAAGTCAGAGTTAGTTGTCTGCAGTTCTCAGAATGATCCCTGGAGCCCTTTTAAATTTACTTGATAGGTTGCATACCACAATTAAAGCAATTCAGCAATTTCGTGGACTTGGAAAAAAAATTGGGACCAGCTGACCTGTTACTACTTGCCTGATCAAATTGTTCCAAAATTTCTTTTTGTAACACCTTCATGATTTTTATACAATTCTATACACATAAAAACAAGATTGAGATGACCAAACTGTGTAATTTTCAGTAGCAAAAATCAAAAGTCTGAAAAGTGACCTTTGTGGTGTAAGTACGAGGGAGACTTCATCAGGGACTGTAGTGACAGGACAAGGGGCGATGGGTTCAAACTGAAACAGGGGAAGTTCAGGTTAGATCTAAGGAAGAAGTTTTTTACTGTGAGGGTGGTGAGGTGCTGGCACAGGCTGCCCAAATAAATGGTAAATGCTCCATCCCTGGCAGTAGGGATGGACATCCCCAGGTAAGACAGAGCTTTGAGTGACATGGTCTAGTGTGAGGCATGGGCAGTTGGAACTGAATGATCTTAAGGTCCTTTCCAACCCAAACCATTCTATGATTCTATGATTCTATGACTTCCCCTCTCCTTGTCTTCAAGGAATACTTCATGTGTCAGTCTACGCAAAGATACAGCAGTTTCTCAAAACCTTTCTCAATAGTGATGAATGACTACCTTCATTGCAGATGACGTGTTTTTTCATTTGATGAACTGATATGATAGCTGTGACCATGAAAAGAGGCATCTTTGTCTCTACTGCGAGACAATCTGTTGAAAAATATACACCTCAGAGTATAACCTGGATCACTGGCCTTGCTAAGTAACAAACAGCCTTGCTAAGTAACACATACTAATCAACTTGGTAAACTGCACCACCAATAATCTAAATTACCACTACAGATTTCTGACAACCTTTTAAGTCTTAGCACCTCAATGTTTATGGACATCAGCATTTTAAGACAGAAAACAGCAGATATTTGAAAGTCCTCTGATGGGACACCTCACCTGAAGGTAAGCTATCTTATCACCTTGAAATGATCTCTTGTGATTTCTCTTGAAACATTTCCTGGATAAAGCTCCTGGAGATAAGAGACTTCTTACTGATTGTGTCTGTCCCTTATCACATTTCCACCCGAAACTGACGCTCGAAGTGACACTTCTTGTATGGTGCAGTTTCTGAATTTGCTCATCAAAACAGAAACGAGGAAGTTTTCTGAAGAGCCTGTTCCCACGTATTTGTAGCATATACATGACAAGCATACAAATATAATACAATAACATAATCTAGCTTTTGAGTCTGAGAACAAACTGTGGGTGTATTAGTTCTTATTTAACAGGAGCACCACTGGGAAGTACATTTCAAAGGGATAACAAGGCTCTGCAAAGGACTAAGATTCACAAAACTATGAGAAGAGAATAATTTTGTGATGGGTGTGGACTGTGGGAGTTTTTTTGAATAGCTGCTCAGAGCCAAGAAAAGCTAAACCTTTCTTCTTCTAAATGCAACAAAACCTTCTAATAAAGACAACAGATAAATGGAATAATGTTATTGCCATAGGACACGCAAGTGCAGCAAGCCAGGATATGGTAACATTTCAATGATAAGCAGAAATCACAGGTTTAGAGTGTAGAGACTAATAAAACACAGGAAGCTAAAATTAGGAAATGTTGCAAACATACCTGAGAACATCACCAAAACAGTCTTAAGAATAGTGTGCTTACCATGTTAGTGGAGGAAAATCTGCGTAATTAAAAGGCATTGATAATTTATGTAACACAGGTGAAGGAGTAAGAACGTCATTGCGTTGTAATTAGGAAAACTAATTGTCAGTTTCATTTTAAATTGGACTCAGAAACTCCAGTGGCATTTATGTGAGTAAAAGTTACTGAAACGACCATATTTAAAACACATTAGGGCAACTGACTTTTAGTTTATCAATAGACCAAGGACCTTTGAGTATGCTGCCAATCAACACCAGGAGGCAAAAAAGTGGGTAGGCTCTGGGAGGCTGTGGGACACAAACTGCTAAATTAGGGGAAATGTCAAGGAGTGGATGGGGTATGGAAATAGGCAACTGATGGGTACATAACAAAAAGTGCAAACACCAGATTGTTAGCAAGGAAGTCTCATGGTGAGACTGCCCTAAGAATAAGTTGGAAACTGGCAACAGGGAGAGCATGGAGAGATAAGCAAAGGGGGGTTATGGCCTTTGTCTTCCTAGATCACAGGAGATGATTCGATTAGTGTTGAGGGTCATGCCCAGAGCAGCTTCTCCCATGGAGAGCAGGAGGGATTTTAAAATAGGACAATGGCATTTTATTAGGGCACAACAGCTGAGAAAGGATTCTCCAGTGGCTAGGGAGCACTGGTTCACAGCTTCTCCTCTGCTCCCTTATTTTCAATGAACTCAGATCTTGGAAACTGAGCTGCTGCTTATATTCAAGTTTGTTTACTGGGCCGACCGACAGGAGATAATATTTCTTTACATCTCTCTTCACAAAAGCCTGCAGCAACAGATGGATTTTGCAGCATAATCTAAAGGTCAACAACTTCTGACCAGCAAACTAATGGAGAACAGACCAGACTGCAGCAAGTTCAGCACTGGGGAAACTTAATTAAAAATTAGATTTGTATTTAACCAGTGTTTCAGTATTGCACAAGGACTGAGGGAGTAGCTGATGTACCTAAGGTATGTTCAAACCAATAAATGCTTTTTCTAAAAAGGAAAGCTATGCATAAATGTAAATCACATCCCAAATTCACTATTTCTAAGACGCAATATATAACAAACAGCTAGTTTTCTCCATCAGTTAAAAGCTTCTAAGCACATCAAAGTGTTCCGAATTCAACATGACAGAGGGGTAGATTCTGTCATGATGTGTCTGAAATGGCTTAGAATTATTTTCACGAGTTATAGATGGGGGGTTGAGGGGGAGAAAGAAGGCTGTCACATAGACATTCAGAAGCACTTACGATTAATCAAGACTCTCAAGCTACAAATCTGAAATGCCCTACTTCTCTTCAGCTAAGAAAATGGTTTCAACTCTGTCATACTGCTCAGTTTCCCATCCTTTCACCAAAACTCAAAACTTCAATTGTCCAAGGGTGTATCCCTCAGCTATTGAATATCCTTCAGACTCAGAGGGACTAAACAAACATGGCCTATGCTTCACAGTAATGCATACGACTACAGCAGCCCATCCAGAATAAATGAAAGATCAGTCAGATACCATTTTGCACAGCCGTTTGATAAGAAATCATTCCAGTCCAGCAGTTTGTAACATGGGCAACTGGTCAGTAAAACCAGTTGTTCTCATTCACAGCAGAAATCGTCAAGCAATGAAACCAGCAGAGCCTCTGAATCATAGAATCATAGAATGGTTTGGGTTGGAAGGGACTTTCAAAGCTCATCTAGTCCAACCCACTGCAATGAGCAGGGACATCTTCAACTAGGTGTGGTTGCCGAGAACGACATCCAGCCTGGCCTGGAATGTCTCCAGGGATGGTGCATCCACCACCTCTTTGGGCAACCTGTGCCAGTGTTTTACCACCCACATTGTACAGAATTTCTTCTTCACACCCAGCCTGAATCTCCCTCTTTTAGTTTAAAACCATTGCCCCTCGTCCTGTCACAACAGGCCCTGCTAAGAAGTCTGAAGCACTACACGGCCTCTGAATTGATAGGCAGAGGGGAAAGATCAGCTTGAGGAGAGTTACTGTCCTTGGCAATAATATTCTATCATTGAACTTGACACAAATACTGACTTTTAGATATAACTTCTACACTTGCACAGATGCAACCATATAAATAAACAAAGCCCAAATCACCAGTTAGCACAACACTAGTAGTAATTTCAGCTGTTACAGAATTGATACTTAAGTTCTGTAGTTTAAGTTGCAGAACTTATTTGATCATTATTTGATTATAATACCCCTCTTTTGCACACACTTTTCTGAATATGCTTTATAGGAAGAAGCATTCTTTATTTTAAGAAACTTCTGAGTTTTTAAGACTGCTGAAAGCATTTAGCTAAGATTTTTAGCTGCAGGTTTTTAAACAGGAACACGGAAAATATACATGCAGGAAAGGAACTGCATATTTTAAAGAGCTGGCTAAAAGACAGCACTTTGATTTTGCCCCAGTTTGATTCCATGAGACCATGAAGAAGACCAACCAGTGGGAATTAAAACATTGGATCACAATAAATCAACAGAAAAGAAAACATTAGCTGAGGCATTAAATTTACATTTTCCAGACCATTGGCTCTTGTGACCCAGAATATACTGGGAAATTTGAAGTTCTGCTGTCAGTTCTGTAGCTCTGATACACTTTAGCCCAAAGCACAGTCATGAAGGGCAGGCTCTCACTTCACTCTCTTGCCCTACACTGGAATATACTTATTTTTAGGCATGGCATATTTACAGTCTTATTACACATAGGAGTGGGGATGATAAGGTTCATGCTCAGTCTCAGATCGGGATGATGCACGCACTGTTTAAAAGGAAATAGCTGCTGTTTGAGGACCATACAATCAGCTGCATAGCTGCAAGAAGCTTTAGCATACTCAGAATTTTCAGATATTTCTGGTTGTATTATGAAAGAAATCTTTATTGAGCATACAAAAAGCTGCCACTTTCTGAAGGGTTTCAAGCTTTTAAAGAATTTTTCAAATAAGAGAAGATTTCAGGGGATGGCAAAAGCCACACTGTGAAAAGAGAAGTAAAATTTTTGCCACAGGCAGTAACTTTTCAGAAAAGCACAGTTAAAATTAAGTCATCAGAATTTTTAGAACTATGACATAATAATAACAACAACAACAGTAACAATAACAATGACAATAATGTAATATCTCTTAGTAATATTACAGGAAACTGTGGAAATTTCATCAAGAATAGCTTAGCAAAATCTCAACCTGAGGCCAACACCTATTATGACAAATTAGAGCCAAAACATCCCAAAGTTACAGGCAACTGTTATACAATGGGACAAGCTGGAAAACCCCAATAATATCAACCACACATGTCATATTCAGCCCTGTCTACACCACAGAGGAAATGACAAAGTAAGTATTTTGCCTTCTTTTGGCTAAAATGCTTTTAGCATGCTCTCTCTCACTAGTATCACCACAGTGTTCCTGCTAACTGTTGTGCTGCAGTAAATGACTTCCCAGGATAGCTTTGTTTCTCTTCCCTGTCCATATTATTTTGGAAATCTTACTAGAATAACATTGGTGACATGTTTAAATATGTCTGTTGTTACCACAGTTTCAACAGCAGTGCACAAAGGCTGTAGCGACCACCTCCTGCCCTCTACCATTCAGTCTACTCAGCAGATCCAATAGGGGACACATAGAAATGTTCCCCTTTTGATATCCTGGTTGAACAACAGTTGTCCTGGACTTCTGATTTAACCTGCCTGGTAGGAAATTCAGCTAAATAAAACCCAACATAATAAGCAAGCTTGTGATGGGAATATTACCCAGGTACGAAAGAGTATTTCATATTCTCAAGCAATATCAAATCAGTTACAGAATATTTGTAGTACTATAAACAGAACACAATAAAAATACATTTTTTAAGTTTTCCCATAATAAGTTACCAATTATATATGATCAAACATCTCCAATGCAAAAAATATTCTACAGATAAAGTTTCAAATTCACTCATTCCTCCTCATTTCAACTGGCCTTGCCATGCCTCATAAATGGCAAAACCAGACACCAGGTAAACAGTATGTGACCTTTATGTGACATATGGTGAAGGACATCGGGGCTCCTGATAAACAGGGACTTTTTGAGAGGATGTAAGGCCATGACCTATAAATACAGAAGAGGTGAAGCCTATAATACTTCTCCTTTTCCATCAAGAATAGGCATAGATCCAGACTCTTACGGGCTTTAGGCACTGAGGTTAACCCCTGGCTATTAGAAGTAGGATATTGAGGAAAACGATGTACATCAAACCGATGATCACTCAAGTGAACACAGACTACATCCTTACCTTGCTCCCCCTAACAGAAGTCATGGCTGGGTTAAGTAACACAGGGCAGGGGTAAAAATCTCCCCTTTGAAAGAGATAAGGAGAGGTCCCTCTCCTGATGGAAAGTCAGAAGAAAGCCTGGTTGCCTCTAGCCTAGAGCTACATCTGAACTCTTCCATGAGGCTACTCCAAGAGTCTGAGCTATGAAAGCATCATGGGGCACAACTTGTTCATACTGTGTTACTGAGTTAAGAGTTTCTCCCTTGTAGCTCCAGCTCAGCTGGACTAAGTGGAAGAAACGCCTGTTATTGATGCACATCACAGAGGCTGTCCCTCACCAACCTGTCCAAGCAAAACTCAGACCTACAAGGTTTGGTCTTCACAAATCTCTCAAACAAAATGAATTTCCTTTTGGATCAAGTTATGCGTATATTTGGTAATAGTGGGTTTGTCAAAGTAATTTTAAACAAAAAAATAGTGCTATAGTTACTGGGATACTGGACGGATGGGGTTTAAGATCATAGAATAAGCTGGAATTAATACAGAAACTTTGTAGCTTTCTGCATGAGATATACTCATTTTCAGAAAGAACAAAACTAAATCCACAGGGATCTTATCAAGTCAATAAACCCTTTTTCCCCCCCTCTGAAATCATATCCATTAATACTACTCTCACATATGGGAGAACATATGAGTTGAACAATGACTTTAGTCAAGAATTTATGCGTATACTGGGTAGGAGAAATCTACCCATGTAAGTGGCTTGTTCCATAGTATGTAAATTACCGTAATGATAGCAAGCAATTTTCTTCAGTCCTTCATTCATTCTCCTAAACAACAACTTTCCAATTTATCAAGATAAATGAAGGAGCTGAGCTACAGTTCTTAAGGGAAAATTTAATAATGCCTTTTGGTAAATTTTGATTTTGAACCACAGCACCATACAACATAGATACTGGCATTCTGCACCATGTCAAAATGAGTTCCAGTTCCTACAGGCTGTGATTTATTTACTGATCCTAAAGCTGAGGAGGTAGATGCTAACTAGAGTCCTCTTCTTTATCTGCTTACAATAATTTTACTGAGACTGAAGAAGAATAATTAAAACAACTTTCCACCTTCTGCCACTGGGATACACAGGTTTTGCCACTTTACCACAACGGATTGTTTCTAACACTACTGTCAAATGGCTTAGAGTAAATTCTTTATATATCCATTGGAAGTTAAGTTTTTATTTTTGCCCTGTCCAGGATTCAGTTAACTAATGATGACAAATTGTAAAAGAGAACATTCTGAACAGTATAATTTTCTTTACCTGTGCTTTTCAGGAAGACTTCTAAGACACCAAAGACCTTCATATATTAAAACTTTCTGCTATATAACCAGTAAAGTTTTAAAGTTTGGAGGTTTTTTCATATGTTCCAAAGCATCATATTCACAGTAAGAAACCAGTTTACCTATTCTCATACTTACGGTAAATGGGAAAGGAAAAAAAAAAAGCTTTATTGTGCAACTAAGCTATCTAAATACTGCATCAGTAAAAGCAGAAACAGGGCAGATGTGATGCCCAGCCACCACAAGGCTTGGTGGTGGACTTGGCACTGTTAGGTTTATGGTTGGACTTGATGATGTTAAGAGTACTTTCCAAGCTAAATGAGTCTATGATTCATAAACATAACAGTCATCAATACTATTTATTTTACTCTTGATGGTGGTCAAAGGTTTGGTTTAGAAGAACAGGGCCACAGCATGCAAGGCAAGGTATAGGTATGGCAAGTTTTTTTGTAGACCTTAGACCAGGCATAAAGTATGGAGAGGAAAAAACCCACCACATAGCCAACCAGTTATGGAGAGGAGAAGCAAAATGCAGGCTTAACTCTATCAAAATAACATTTGTAATTTGTAGACTAAGAACATGTTCAAATTGTTCATTACTCAGATAAACTAAGCCAGGGCAATTACATGTGCTTTGCAAAGTGGTGAAACTTCTATTGTTTTTGTGCATGGGCATATCGCTACCACCCAAGATACAACAATACATAATTGCACCTTGGCACTTTTACTGGAAAGAGCATATTCCTGACTGTCCTTTACATCAGCTTTGACATCACCAGCATGATTCTTAGTTTGCTCTAGTCAAAGGAGGGGCAAAGACTATATATTTATAGTTTCTCATTTCTCGTATTTATAGTATACATTTTATAGTTTCTCATTTCATCAGTAACTTGTTTTAATAAATAGGTAAATAAAGCGTTGAAAATCAGGTGACTTTGGGGGAATGGAAGGTTATACTACAGGTTGCTTAATCTCTAGGACAATATTAATGGTGAAATGGCCCTGGTGGCTGTTAGCTATCCGGTTCTTGATCATTTTAGCATCAAGTCAAAAGTGATCATTTAATACACATTCTCTGAGCCAAAAGTGTTTCAGAGTTGAAGGAAAGCAGGTATTTGCATGATAAAATCACCAACATTAGTCTTAAATATTAAAAGCTTCAAATCGCGAAAGGACTGAACAGCCATCAGTGATAATATTTTTAAAAATAGCCAATAATGGATTCCTTCTCTGAACAAGAATGAAGCATTGTAGAGCTGGAAATTGGATGCTGGATAGAGGCACACTACAAAATAGAGCAGAAATATCTGAGATAGAAGTGCAGACTCCAAACAAGCAAAGAGCATTAAAACCAGCAGAATCGTATCACTCTCTTGTACAGCTCTAACTCTCACAGCTTATGCCTCCCCATCAATGCACTGAAAATGACTCACCAGTAAAACCCAACCTAACTTCTGGCAAAATTACCTGCCTATAAACAAGATGAAAGTAACTACTAATTTCATTTCAAATTAACTGTTCATTCTGAAGTTTCAACAGTCCACATATTAAGGTAGAAATCTTTCTTTCTTTCTTTCCTAAGATACATGAAAAAAACTCAGAAAGTGGATTTCAAATAAAGAGATACAGAAAATTAGGCTTTATCATCAACCTTTTTCCCATACATCTGAGTAGTCATTTTAGAGCTGGGACTCACACCAGGACAACTTCACTGTTTTTAGACAAAGCAGGCTGGTGAGCCATTAGGGAAAGTTATTTCAAATAACTTTCAGCTGCACTCACTGACATAAAGATGAACTTCATCCTTGCAGTGGACACAAGAAGATGGAGAAAAGGTCCATCACAATAAGCTGACACTTCTTTTTTCTGTTTTTAAGGCAGTGGCAGACATTTGGTTGGAGAGATACACATTCTAGGAAGTTGCACTGCACTATGGAAAACATGCTGCTTCCAAGCAGTCAGGGCAAAAACGCAAATGCAGTATTAAACTCCTCAGGTTGTTCCCTCTTCCATGAACATGCAAGATGAGGAAAAGGATCAGGGACAGCAGGGTCTGAGCAGAAGGCAGAAGTGATGGGGAATAAGTGGGGTTATTTTTCCACTTCTGACATGCCACCCTACCAATTGCCAAGCAAAAGTGGAGGGTCCAATTCAAGCATATTAGTGATAGAACTTGCTCCTGACTTGGTATAGCTATACCTGCACTCTGCAGTGTTGGGCAGTGACACACAGCAATGCGTGAGGGACTAATGGCTCAGCAAACATGGACCAACTCTTTCCACAGCCAAATAACCATTGCAGTTCTGGTTACTTCTTTGAGATGTGTTTGCTCGCACTGTGTGAAGAATCAACCCACTGCTTCCAGTTACACAGTGGGTTGATTCTTTGCAATTTAGATTTTAATTTACTTTCAAACTTTTCCCTTCAATATATTTAATGAGCGCAATAATCCTGCAGAATATGTATTAGTCAGCTAATACACCCACACCCTGGGTGTGTTCTAGCCCTCAGCAACACTGCTGCCTCAGTACAGCCAAGATGTATGCATACTGGCTGACAAAAACACACCTTCCGTTGTGTTATTGCTTACATAAGGCAGGACCTAGCACATGTAACTGTATATTAATGACACACCTCGATGCATTGTTAAACTGGAAACTATGGCTGTGCTCCATCAGGGGCTTAGGTGTGTGCTGTATTACACAGGGCAAAATTAATTAAGAAACCCTGCATTCTTGCTGGCAGTAGCTGTAGAGAGATGCTGGGAACCAGAAGTCTCACTCCTCACCGACCTACATGGAGCAAGATCCAGGCCAACCTCCTAAGTCTGAATGCCTTTCGGACACAGTCTCTATCCAGAAATGCGTTAGGATGATACGAGGAGGAGCTGGGCCTGGTTAGTCTAGAGAAGAGCAGGCTGAGAGGGGATCCCATCAATGCAGATCAGTATCTCAAAGGCAGGTGCCAGGAGGATGATACCAGATTCTTTGCAGTGGTGCCCAGTGACAGGACAAGGAGCAATGGCCATAAACTAACACACAACAAGTTTCACCTCGACATGAGGAAGAACTTCTTTACACTGAGGGTATCAGAGCACTGAACAGGCTGCCCGGCGGGGTTGTGGAGTCTCCCTCTCTGGAGACATCCCAAACCCTCCTGGACACGTTCCTGTGTGACCTGCTCTGGGTGGCCCTGCCTTGGCAGGGGGTTGGACTGGGTGATCTACAGAGGGCCCTTCCAACCTGGATGATCCTGGGATTCTGTAAAAATCCCCATTTGCCCAGCCATGGTTGCAGGTTGTCCATCTCTATAAACCAGCCTGAGTGGGAGCTGCTGCCAAAGGGGCTGTTCCCCTCTGCCCCATGCCAACCTCACCAGCCGTCCTCTGCGCCAGCACTGGCACTGGTGCAATCAGATGGTGAGAAATCAGGGATGCGATCTGGCCAACCCCTCCCATGCTTTCTCCCCTGGTTAGTTTTACAGTTTACCACTCAGGCTCATACTGGCACCAGAGAGGCGGCAGCAACACACGGCTGGGACCTCCCTTTTTGATGCCAGCCCACACACAGGCTGGTTTGAAGCAATCACAAAACCGTATCATTAACAGTGTTGGCAAAAACCTTCCCACAGACACAGTTATCCCCACAAAAAGTTGCCTTGCCTCAGTGACTTTTCCCTTTTGAATAGTGAGTTAAGGTGGCTCTCTGCTGTGGAGCTGAGGGGGAGGTTTCCCCAAACAGCTCTGCTGGCAAACCACCTTCAAGTCTGCAGTGCAGCAGTACTGACTTCAACAAAGCAATGCTAAGTGATACCAGCAGTGATCCAGCTACTGGTGATTTAGTACTGATTTTAATTCCTTGCCCTATTTTCAATATCTTATAGAGTCACAGACTGGTTTGGGTTAGAAGGGACCTTAAGCTCATCCAGTTCCAACCCTCTGCCGTAGGCAGGGACACCTCACACTAGACCATGTCGTCCAAGGCTCTGTCCAACCCGGTCTTGAACACTGCCAGGGATGAAGCATTCACCACTTCTCTGGGCAACCTGTACCAGTGCCTCAGCACCCTCACAAGGAAGAACTTCTTCCTTAGATCTAACCTGAACTTCCCCTGTTTCAGTTTGAACTCATCACCACTTGTCCTATCACTACAGTCCTTGATGAAGAGGACTTACACTTTTTCCTCTAAGGACATTATCAAGCTTTCTCTTCCTTTATGATTTTTTTCCCCTTTAATGCTCTAAGCTTACTCACCAGGAAAGTTTTACCTCCAGCTGTTACAGCTCCATCAGCTCTCCTACCAGGCTCATGTGAAATAAGTAAGGTGTTAATTAAGGTGTTAACAGCTACAGAAACACCTTTTTTTCCTTCTTTCCATTTCAAAAAAGAAACTGCTGGAAACTCAGCTGTACTCTGATAAGGGGCTCCTGGGAGCACCTCCCGTATGAACACAGGCTGAGAACATTGGGGCTGTTCAGCCTGGAGAAGAGAAGCTGCGTGGAGACCTCAGAGCAGCTTCTAGTGTCTGAAGGGGGCTACAAGGATGCTGGAGAGGGACTCTTCATCAGGGACTGTAGCGATAGGACAAGGGGTGATGGGTTCAAACTGAAACAGGGCAAGTTCAGGTCAGATCTAAGGAAGAAGTTCTGCCCTGTGAGGGTGCTGAGGCGCTGGCACAGGGTGCCCAGAGAAGCTGTGGCTGCCCCATCCCTGGCAGTGTTCAAGGCCAGGTTGGACACAGGGGCTCGGAGCAACCTGCTCTAGTGGAAGGTGTCCCCGCCCATGGCAGGGGGTTGGAACTGGATGATCTTAAGGTCCTTTCCAACCCAAACCAGTCTGGGATTCTGTGATTCCTTGCAGAAGTGTTAGACTGCATAAAAATTTAACAAGCAAAAATGCCTTCGTTCGGCACACAGTGTAGATAGTCTGGCTCCCAACAGCTCCAAACTAAAATTCTGTTTATTCTCTTTCACCTTGGATTTGGAACCATTTCATTGTGGAAAAAAAGAAGGTACATCTTTTCTTGGTATCTTTAAGTGTCAGAATATGTATATTTTTAATCTTTAAAATGAATTCCATACCAGAGAGCATCTTAATGATGAGAAAAGTGTTAATGTTTGAAGTAACGTGTGGTTTCACAAGCCAGCTGAGCTAACCTTGCATCCCTCTGCTGCTGAAAGAGGCTTCCCCCTCTCTTCTTCCCTGCTGAGTCTTCCCAGTGCCAGTCCACAGTTGCTTTGGGTCTGGCACTTGTCTGATACCTCTGTGAGAGCAGTTAACTCACTAAACTGACATACAGCTGTTGACTTTTTTGCTGGGTTCATTTTCTGCCAGTGAAGTGAGCTGAACCAGCTGAAAGCAGTGGGGAAACATACTTGGGGGATTCTTCCTTTTGACAGCAGCAAACTGCTAAAATGGCTCAAGCATCTTGTGAAACCTCCCCAAAGGGCACAGCTTTACTAAATTGCCTGATAAATTAAGAGGTTGCTATTACAGAAAGAGACAGGTCCAAGTAGTCATCCAATCTACATTAGGTAATTCAGCTCACTAAAGTGGCACAGAACTACCCAGGGTAGCAGTTGCTCTCTGCCATGCCAGCAAGTGGATCTTAAACACGTTTCAGGTCCAAGGAGCCTGAAAGCTGATGTGAAGCAAAGCCAGAATTGCATGGCAGAGGTGAGAAGGAAGAGAAGAGCCAGGGAGAAGAGTGAGCCCACTCCCCTTCAGCTGTGGTGAGAGCTGAAACCTTGTGAAATCACACCCTGGTTTATGAAAACTCCTAGCAGAACCCCCCCGCCAACCTTATTTCTCCGCTCTTGTTAACAGCTAACTGTGAAGCTACTGCTCCCCCAGAGTATTTATATAAACTATGTGACTTCTGTAGAAGCGAAAAAAATGTGTTTTTTTATCAACATTTTAATTTCATGTAATATCCCAGTCTAACAGTCTGCAAAAATAGATGCAGTGATTTCAGATACTGCTGTACACCAGACTGTGTGTTACTGTTCTCCCAGCTTGACGAGTTAATCATGACCATTCTTCATTCACTGCAGTGCAAAACCAGCACAGCTAGCTCAAATTATTCTGGCATCAATTTATATTACGCAAAGGAGGAGATTCTGGTTGTAATGTGAAAGTTATTTTTGGAGATGTCAGATAGATAGGAAACTTTGTTTTCAATGTTGCAGTTGGAACTGGGTGGACAGGACCCCTCAAGGGCACTCCCCAAGAGTACTGTGTCCAGCTCTGGAGTCCTCAGTACAGGAAAGACATGGACCTGTTGGAGAGGGTCCAGAGAAGGGCCACAGAAATGATCAGAGGGATGGAGCACCTCTGCTGTGAGGAAAGGCTGAGAGAGCTGGGGTTGTTCAGCCTGAAGATGACTCTGGGGAGAACTTATTGCGGCCTTTCAGTACTTAAAAAGGGCCTATAAGAAAGATGGGGAGAGACTTTTCAGCAGGTCCTGTTGCAACAGGATGAGGGGTGATGGTTTTAAACTAAAAGAGGGAGATTCAGGCTGGATGTTAGGAAGAAATTCTGTACAATGAGGGTGGTTAAACCCTGGCACAGGTTGCCCAGGGAGGTGGTGGATGAACCATCCCTGGAGACATTCCAGGCCAGACTGGATGTGGTTCTGGGCAACCTGATCTAGTTAAAGATGTCCCTGCTCATTGCAGGGGGTTGGACTAGATAAGCTTTGAAGGTCTCTTCCAATCCAAATCATTCTATGAGTCTACGATCACACCAACACTCTTCCAGGTGGTTCCTGTTTTTAAACCAGCATCTTTCTAAATGCTGGTTGTTTTCAACTTTCAGCTGCTGTTTTTAAAACATTTGTGTCTCCTCGGTGGGAGTTTTGGGGTTTGTTTGCTTGTTTATCAATGGAGCATGTTATTTGGATTCTTATGCTTTATGTTACAGCTAGACCGAGCACTTGTCAGGGGGCTTACGTCATTCAGATTTGAGGCAGCTAGTACCTTTGCCAACAAAAAAGCTTCTTCTCTCAGCATATGCTACATCAGTACTAGGGAGGTTTGCATCACAACTGTGCCAAGCTAGTTACAGTGGCACATTTGTAAGCGTGGCAAGACAAGATCTCAGAGGAGGGATCTTTAAACCCTGTTCTGACATGAATTTGCTCATGGGGCAGAGGGATATTTTTCCATTACTTCTATTCAGACATACTTATGCCTTTGCCTTTTGGTTACTCATATCTGTTTTCTGCTTTCTTCTGATAAAAGCTTATTAGAAAAGCTATTATACAGAAACTTCAGATCCAATTTGCAGAAATATGTACCATCATAAATAAACAATGGAGCTGATGAAATCTGACCCGTTCCGAATACAATCTTGTGACCTATTTCTGGCTCTGGCAGATGACTTCTCTTAAGAAAAGCTGTTGAAATTCTGAACATTCACACCTGAACTCCACTCCAAACTTACTATCAACTTCAGCTTTAATAAATCTGGACCATTACCTCCTCCTTACTTTTAACTACTAAAAGCAACTAACTTTATGGATTGCTACACCTGACAAATTATTAAATATTTCGGTTATTTTCTAAGTAGAATGAAATCTAGATGCAGCTCTTTAATCCCCATTTCCTCTCAGAGAAATTAATGTATCTCCCTGTACTGGCCTTACTTTATTTAAATAACCTGATAACTCATCCTTTCTCATCTTCTCAGAATTCAAAATAAATTGGTCTCTTAGTCTACTCTTTCCTAAGAAATACAGTTCTTGCAGATCTAATCCTTTTGAGTAACTGAAATCCTCAAGTCTTTGAATCAGTCAGGTTTTGTAATACTTATCTGTAATAAGAAAACCAGGGTGCAGGCACTACCTCCCCTAATTCACATTCTGACATCTGTATTGGCACAGAAAGCCTGCAGTATTGTATTTGGAGTAGATTGTTCACAGACATGCAAGTATTTCACTTCTGAACTTACAGAATTGTTGATCTTTTTTAAGAAATTATTATTCACTGAAACACTAAGTTAAGAAAAAATACTGAAGGGAAAGAAATGAAAATAAATTATTTCTCCAAAGAAGGAAATTACACATAGCTACGCATTATCTATGGAGAGAGAAAATCCTAAGCATCAGCAGGGCTTGTCAGAGTACTTTAACATGCCTGATTTTTTGCAAACACTAACTTACAATTTCCTGACATCTTAATTCATATGTTTCTGAGAAGAGTAGAGTTTGGCTACAGTGTGTCATACAAAGTCCTTGCTGACTGAACAGAAGGACATTTTTTATGCTCTTATGACTGGAAAAATCCTTACGAAAGAAGTCCTCTAAAAAAATAAATCTGAAAGTTAACTTACTGGTCTACAAAAAGTATTCAGTGCAATCTTAACTGAGATTCAAACGTTAACAACTCCACCAGAAAGGCCTGAATAATCAGTAAAGCAAAACGAGAACAGGGGAAAATCTCCTGGATCACTGAGGCCTGCAAAAGATACGACTGCAATCCACGAGGATGGAAAATAACCAACCCAAATATTTTGAGCAGAATTAGGTATTAATGCTTCAGTGGCTTCCAGCAAGAAATATGATTGAGTTTAAAACCAAATATTAGAGAAGTAAAATACATTTTGAGTTATTACGCAAACCAGACATTTTCTATGCAAATTCAGGCACTGAACTTCTATAATCTTAATTTTAAAACATAAGTTGATGTGTTGATTGTAAATGGTGATTTTTTTCATTCTGAATGTCATGCTAAATTACTGTGTGCATCTGCAAGCTTTGTGGGTTGAAGGGATTGGCACAAGGAGGAATTCATTCTTGTAAAAACAAAAAGCTTTTTTTAAAGGCATGGTTAAGAATAAGAATGTAGCACTTCCAGTAAAAATGGAACTAGCCACTGTTTGTAAACATATCAATGTGCAAATGAAGCAGCATTACTCGTTAAGTACACAAAATACTCGATTCAGCCCATGCATAGACCAGTAATGAGACCAGCTGGTCTCATTGGCCTCAGTCTCAATCTTCTCATCTCTCTAAGAGGTTATACTCTCTCCATGGGGATAGCAGGGTGCCTCAACTCAGCATGGATGATCAGACTGACCTTCTGAACACACCCCAGCTATTAATTCCTACATGATTTCCATTATTAGTGCAACATAGATACACTGATCAAAATGCTTGGCTTCAGTAATTCCCATTTTGCTTCATCAATCGAAGTAGCACAACAGCTGTCAAAAGCCTTTTACATTTAAAACACTATTCTAGACCTACTGTATGTTTTCAGTTTATGAATCTGTGATACAGAATACTGAGAGGTAGGTGGAAATTCACAATGCACTTCTAAATTCAGCAAACCCTTCTAGAACCTGTCTTAGCTTTCTCTCACTATTATGAAGCAGCAGTTTGTCTGTATATCTGAAAATTAGGAACGCTGAGCTTGTGGGCCCAGTGAGGCAAAGCAGTGAGTAAGACAAAGTCTACATTCAATTGTACCTTCAATACAGTACAGAAGTTATGGCATTTTTGGACTAATACAGCAGAACTTTTTCTAGCTTGTACAAACTTGTGCAGCTCTGCTGTGTCACTAACACTTTGATAATTTATGAGTTCAGCCTTTCTTACTGCAGTGCTAAGTTTCCTCTCCTTGCATGCCAATAGTCTTCCAATAAGTAAATTGAGAACACTTGATGTCCAACAGCATCTATAAAGACTAGTACTCTATATACACCAGTTTAACACCTTCTTGTATGCCTTTTTCACCCCTCTTAACCTAAATTCCTCTAAATTTCTTTTTAATGTAGCGTTATGTTCTGTGGTTACATTATAGGATTATGAATCAGGAATTTTATTTCCAATTCTATCACTAGCCATCTTGGCTAAATCAACCAAAAATTAGAGAGTAAAATATTCTGACATTATCAGACCAATTTGCAGAAGCTTCAGTATGTTATATTACTTTATTTTGTGGTTGAAATTTTTAGTTTCTTTTGAAAAATACAACGCACTAAAGGCAATGAAATAAAAAATGCTTGAAGTGAGATTAACAGAAACCAAATCAGATGCACTTTTCTATGCACAAAATGGAGCAGGTTAAAGTTACCAAGGCCAAAAATAACCTTTCATATTAGCATGTTTTGAATACATGAGACTGGCTACTTGTAATGAAGAAGAATAAAACTTGGATGGGTCAGAAGCCAATGATGGTTTGAGACTGACCCAATTTGAAGTCTTAAAAACAAAAACCTGAACTCTTGATTAAGACACTGTTTGTCACCCAAAAGCAATAAAGGGTGAATCAGCAAGCAGTCATCTTTTTCTGTCTTCACACATTAATCATGATGCCTCATTCAGCTCTAGTGACAGCCCATCACTACGGCATTAGAAAGCTAAGCAGCTGAACTGAGTCTTTTTCTTAGGACTGTGCTCAGATTTGGAATTGTACTAGTCTATCTCTATCCAAACCAGGAAGCCTAAGGAAAGGCTGCACAACTGAAGACATGCTTTTTCATGTATACATGGTGCACAGCAACGGGATGCTGACACACACAATTTGATCTCACTATTCCCAAGGACGCGCTGTTTTCACAGCTTTCTGTGTCTGCAGGCAGTCTAAAACTGGTTACATATTCCCATAACAGTTGTCTTGACCAAGCCTACAAAAGATCCTTTGCTACTTCTCTCCTCAAAGCTGCAATATCTTGTCATAACGTGTAGTGCCTGTAGCACTCTGGACAATTCCTCCCAAATTAAATCTGGAAAATACACAAGCTGTAGCCATCTGAAAAAGACTCTGAAGCAACAACAGGCCAGTTGTGGCCCACAGACAGCTCTAGCACATGGTTACCCCAAGAAATATGTCATGTGCAAATTGGTGGTCCTAGAGGAATGCTGAGAGTCTTTCCTCATACATTGCACTGTGGATTGCCATCCATTGCTAGGATTAGTCAGCACTTGTGTCAGAGCTAGAAGAAGTTTATGATAAAGACTTTGATATTTTATGTTTAAAGGCAAGAAGAAACCTTATCTACTGGTTTACAAAAGGGTGAAATAGCTGAATAAACAACTCTGCCTATGACCTTGAATGGAGCAGACAGGTGGTTTCAAATAACTGCCTCAGTTAAATAGTGATATTTTACAGAGATGTTTCTCTGATTACCAGACAAATGACACCACAGAGAAATTTCTTCCTACCAGTAACTCAATAACCTCTACGGTTTCTACCTGCAGTAAGTCATACCCAATAAGTCATTTTGCTTAGAATCTGCTAGTTAAAGCCCTCAAAAGTTAATTTAGAAACAAGTGACCTTTTTTGGACTAACAATAAAAATAGAAGAAGGAGTTTCAAAGATATTGAAGATCCAGCTAATTATTAACCTAGATTAATCGCTGAAGTGTGTTCTCCTTGATATAAGAACTGCAATAACACTAATAGAACAAAACCAATCAAGAACCAAGCTTTGAAAGTCTCCAACAGTCTTAACCTTTTGTACAAGGCATCCTAGCACATCGTTTCTAAAAACATTTCTGTTTAAATTTTGACTGAATTTCACATGGATAAATGTTTAAAATACAAATAAAAATGAAATAAAATTTTAATTGAGGATTAAAACTCTCCCTTTTCTGCTAAAACTCGTTCCCTCCAATTATATTTCATTTGGCCTGATCCCCTTCTCTTGCCAGTGTTTTTCATTGATCAATAAACCAATGCTACATAATAATCAGGGTTCATCAAATTAGGAAGGCAGACTTGCCAAATTCAAACGTGTACCCTGAATATTTTCTTTCCATAAAGTTGTGTTCAGCTTTACAGCTAAGTCAAGGCTGAAAGCTTCAGCAGTAAGATACAGAGCAGGAACGTTTCTTATCTTAAATATTTTTAAAGTATGGAATACAACACTACAACTACTATTCTGCCATTCAAAATTTAAAAGGAAGTGAACTGCTAAAAATATAAGCTGTCACAAAACCATTCATTTCCATTCTGGAAACTTTTCATACTTGCATGAAAACAGTTTGCCTAACAGACAACAGCTTCAGTAAGAAGAAACACTACTTGTTTTATAAATGGCCACTGCAAAAGATTTATTTGACTTATATTTCATTCTATCAATATTCATTGTTGGTTCCACTAGAGCTGTAAGAAAATAAACATTGGCGTTGAGTTTCATTACGAGTTCCCAAATTTGAACCAAAGTCTACTTAACCGCACCGCATCTTCAATGAGCCAAAACATTTTAGGATAGTATCTGACTTTTGCTTTGATATGAGTCACCCAAAGAAGTAGTGAATGCCCCATCCCTGGCAGTGTTCAAGGCCAGGCTGGATGGGGCTTGGAGCAACCTCGTCTATAGTGGAAGGTGTCCCTGCCTGTGGCAGGGGGTTGGAACTGGAGGAGCTTTAAGTTCCCTTCCAACCCAAACCAGTCTGGGATTCTATGATTGTTCATCCACACCAAAAAGTAAGAAATAGAGTGGATGAATGTGAACCAGAATAAACATGCAAACAAAAATGTTTGCACAGACTCCCTCTTCAGTGTCACTGCCATTATGACCATAACTGAAGGCTGAGTGAGTTTCTTGGGAGATGTGCATGAAACTTTTCATAACACCTTATCACTTTGCTCCCTCATCTGTATTTCTAGTACACCAAGCACACCAATCAACATCAGCTACATGGTACACTTTGAAGAGTTAAAAATAAATCATGGTAACAGAATAAAAATATAAAAGAAAATATATTAATCCCACTGAGAAGTAAAAGATAGTAGATCCCACTTTAATTAACACTATTTAAAATTCAAGCTTTCAAGAACTATGTCTAATTCTCCCTGGGTTTCAATGACACTACCTCATGGTTTTCTTCTTTTGAAAACTGCAGGGTGCAACTGCACCTTTTGAGTATCATACCCATCTCATTTCTGTATGCTGAAGGGATAGCAACAATCCCTCCCAAGTAATGCTGCTATCCAAGGTTAAGCTCGGATGCTGATAGTGATATTTCTATCTGTTCTTATCTTGTCTTCCCTCTTTCTTCCTTCTTTGCTTTAGATCACAGCCAGTTTTAACCCTCTGATTAAACTGTCATTAGTGAGCAATTTCTACAATGTTAAAACTACATTTTTTTCAGACTTCAGTTTTCAAATGTGAGAACATCAAAACATTTGTGGCTTTTTTTCCTCTGTGACTTCACAGGAGTGTATAATGATCATTATGAGGTGGTTCCATGTTTTAAAGTTAATAACCAGATGTGAGCAAAAACTGCAAAGGTAAAAATGCCATCAGAGGGCAAACCACTAACAGCGTCACTCAGAAGTTTCCACCCACATATTCAGCCTGATGGTTTTGAGACTAGAGATGAATTAGGAAACTGCTAGAAAGAACTGGTTATGTATTATGTGGTATGATTCTAAAAAAATTATCATCACCTGCAATTACTTTACTAGAGCAACATGTATTTCTGTTAGAGTACCAAGATATTCTTACATACATTATTTAATGTAAATGAAATAATAATTTATGAGAACATAACCCATTTAAATCAATGTCATTGATATCACATTTAGGTAAAAAGAAATAGCAGAAATGTGTCATTAAAATCACTCTAGACCACAGTTCTAAGTGCCGCTTGGCATTTCAACTGAATTTACATAATCATACAGTTCAGTGAGACTTTATTGGAAATTTTTCTCCAAAGGAAATCACAGCAGAATAACAGAAAGCAAGGAGATATCCCTCATCAACTCCCAAAGAGAAAAAAATACTAGTGATTTAAATGGTGCACAATGAAAGTGGCAGGAAATATTCAATTGCTGTACATTCTGGGCTGACTACCATCATAGGTCCCCTGAACACTTCCCAAACGGGTAAGAGTTTGCTGCTTTTCCATCTGTAGCTACAGTAACAAACAGGGTTGTGGGATGTAAAGGGCCTTTTTTAGCAAACTGAAGAAAGAAAATTTTGCTTCCCATCAGGAAAGCCACAAGAAACCACTTTAGCACAGGTCTTTCTGTTCATGTTAATGAACCTGAAGCATATGTTTAAAGTCTTAATTTTGGTAATGACCAAAGTCCTTGTTTGTTCATTTGTTCATCCATTCATCCACCCATCCATCCTGCTTTCTGCTCCAGAAAACCTGACTAAGATTCTGTAGTCATGGGCTACAACTCTATGTCTGTGCATAGTGCTGAGTATGAGAAATAAAACCCTCTAGACAAAAATAACACCACCACCAGAAGGGATATGCAGTCAGCATGAATGCTGTGCAAGTCAATACCTATCTTCTCAGAAAGGTCATATGATAGCTAGACTTGCACATAGTAACAGCAAAAAATATACATTACTTTAGTAGGGCCAGTATTTTCTCTGTTTTGGAGAAAAATGTGAACCATCTTAGCAGAACTTAATAGTGCTGCTATGTTCCTTAAGCACACTGAAGACATGATGGCCCTATTTTACTCCTGAAAGCTCAAAACCTTTCAGTTTAGAAAGCAGGAAGGTTCCCAGAACTTTTTTTACTTCTTACTGGGACTTGCTGATGGCTCCTCTATGGTTGATCAAATCTCTAGGCCAGACACAAATAAGGACACTGAATCTTGCCTTGTTTTCCTTTAGGATGTTGCATGTCAGAACGAGACTAATGACAGATGAAATGTTTGCTTTCCTCTTTGTAGGTTCTGAAATACTACCCATCCACTTACAGGAGGTGGAAAAGGGTGTGGGTATTTCACTGTGACCTCCCCCCTCAATTTATCTACACCGAGTAACATAAAGCTGACAGTCTTAATAACAGGACTATGAGTCCCAAAGATCCTTAAATACAAAAACTAAAACCAACTATTATACCACAGAAGTCACTTTGTAGAATGACAGAATTAGGAAGAATAAAATGCATGTGCTTTTCTTCCTGACAGATCTCAAGTTGTTTCTTTGTAGATGCACTGAAGTTGTTCAAATAAAACAGCAAAATGATGTACATAAATCACCTTAGGTGCTAAACAACACTTACTGCAAGGAATAAAAGCCCCAAACCAAATAAAACAAAAAAACAACCAACCAAAACCCAACAATAAAGAGACAAGAAGGTCTTTTTGTTTGTTTGTTGCCATATAATCTTACTTCCAGATCTAGTTCTTTAACAACATTATATCAGATATATTTTTTCTTTGTATATTGTGCAAACTGGTTTAGACATCTCCAATAATGAAGACGTTGCTACTATTATTATAAAGTCACATAAAAGTAGGTAAGCAGCTGTAGCCTAATAAACACACAGCTGAACAAAGGAAACTGCTGACAAGCTGCAATCTTGTTTTACTGTAAATTCTCATGTGTTCACATCATATTTTAATTGTACACAACAATAAATAAGCTTCTGTCACTAGCAGTTTCTCATAAATGGGCTAATGCTAATTATCCCTCTATTTTCACCCACATGGTTTTAGCGAAAAGATTAATGTCAGGAAAATAACACCAAAATAATGAGCTTCGTGAGCCATTTCAGTGGCAGAAAACATTATAGTTTTCTTTATTTGATTTTTCTAGCTTTATATGAAAGCTGGGACAACTCTCCCATAAGACGTCTCAATATGCCAAGCATTAGATCTAGTAATATATTAATTATGTAAGAAAGAGATAAGCCGTTTCCCTAAATTTTTCTTCAGCATGGCTGTACTGGTGAACTGAAAGTCAAAATGTGCAACTCCAGCACCATCATTGTATATAACAGCTGGCCTTTCTTACACCTGGAAATATATACTTAAATATGGGCTACAAGTTTCCTTTCTCTTCTGTCCTTTGTTCTACAGCTGGCATTAGGAAATGTTTGTTTGGTCATTTGTACTAGCCTGACAAAGTTATTTTAGCTCTGACTAATGATAAGATACGGCATGAGGCCCTTAATGGTGGACTTGGCAGTCCTGGGGTGAAGGTTAGACTTGATGATCTTAAAGGTCTTTTCCAACCTGGTTGATTCTATCTAAAAGAATATTGTCCAGGGAATGACTAAGAAGAAACGGCCTTTTGAGCCACTCAAGTGCTACACACTTGCTTCTTTTCCTTTTCACTCTTTTTGTCAGATTAATCCTTCCAGTTACATGTCTTAAGTTTTCAGTCAAAATCAATACCGCACTGAGTGCCGTATAAAACGTATGGCTTGAGACACAAAGGTGGTGATTGCATTACGTGGTGGCTCCTAGACATGCATGACATTTGAAAGGCCCTTCCAACCCAAACTATTCTACGATTCTATGATACTTTCTGTCCTGCAAGCATGGCATGAGGTCCAGCTTAGCACAGCCCCAACTGCATGGAGGAACCTGCATGCTTAAAGCACACTGGGTTAGTGTGTTTGCCCCAGCTGCCTTGCAGAGCAACAGGGTTGATGGAAGGCTGAGAGTGTGGAGACTACTGCACCTACAGCACTTTTTGCTTTCTTTTAAACAAGTTAATGGATAATAGTGTTTGTATCTCATGTGATGTTAGCATGATACTACTAAATGGAATATTACTGAAGCTTAGAATAGAATCATAGAACCAACCAGGTTGGAAAAGACCTTTAAGATCGAGTCCAACCGTTGCCCAGCACTGCCAAGGCCACCACTAACCCATGGCACTGAGGGCCTCGGCTACACGGGGTGTGAACACTTGCAGGGATGGTGACTCCAGCACTGCCCTGGGCAGCCTGTTCCAATGTCTGAGCACCCTCTGGGGAAGGAATTGTTCCTCATCTCCAGCCTAAACCTCCCCTGGCGCAGCTTGAGGCCATTTCCTCTTGTCCTGTCACTTGTTCCTTGGGAGCAGAGACCGACCCCACCTCACTGCAACCTCCTGTCAGGCAGCTGTAGAGAGCAATAAGGTCCCCCCTGAGCCTTCTCTTCTCCAGACTAAACCCCCAGGTCCCTCAGCCATTCCTCATCACGCTTGTGCTCCAGGCCCTGCACCAGCTCCGTTGCCATTCTCTGGCCCCGCTCCAGCACCTCAATGTCTCTCTTGTAGTGAGGGGCCCAGAACTGAACAAAGGATTCGAGATGCAGCCTCACCAGTGGGGACAATCACTTCCTCATCTTCTGGATGAGGGTTCAAATAAGTTGCCAGAACTTTTCTATTCTCACTAATAATGTGATTGCGGCTAGAAAACACCCCTAAAAGACTTCATCCAATAATAATACTATAATACGTGGTAGCTTTGATGCAACTTCTCTCTCCCTTCCTGAATGCACACAACTTTGTGGAAGGACGTTCTCCACTATGGACACTAGAACACAGAAGTCCAGGTCTGATTCATTTTCTTTGCAGAAGAGTGAGATACATCCCTGTCCATCAGAGGGGAGAAGAACAGAAAGGTACAGGAGAAGTGCAACCACCTCTTTCCTTCCTCTCTGCTGGAATAGAGGGGCTGCAAGCTGAACTCCTGTAAATTGGTAGGGAGCTGGATCAAAGCAGTGCTACAGAGGCCACAGGCTGTGCAGAGTGGGATACAGGATTCCTATCAGACTAAAATCCCCATGTTCAGCAGTCTCAAAATCTAATGTGTTTCATATTGTTTGGGAATTACGTTCGGAACTGCTGTGACATTGAGATAGTGTTCATCACTGCTTTGTATTTATCACCTCTAATCGCTTCAAGACATCACTATTTTTCTTTCTCACACACACATATTCAGCAGCAGTCAGTGCTGCTCTTTTCACATTCCAATCCGCATCCTGCCACTGTCCTCTGCACCTTGCCTCACTCCCATACGCCTCAGGACCACTAAATCACTGTCAGCGTGATTACATTTGCATTCTACTTTCTCATCCAAGTTCAACCAGAAATATAGTCATTTTTTTAAGTTCCTGAAGTATTCTATAAGGTAGAAGGCAAGAGTTGAATAAAAATATCTTGGCAGAGTGACGCTTGGCTGCTATTATTTTCTAGTAGAGATGGGCAAATTTGGTTCAAAGCCATCTGAACTTTGTGGGTCAAAAGCTTGATCAGATCATTACCAGGTTTATCTCCCATTTAAAACAGATTGTTAAAAGGGGAGTGAGGAAAAAGACAGGGATGCAAGATTTAAAAGCCGAAAAACTACTGGTGCTAGTTTTGTGTTTAGGAAGACTATTAGGCTTCCCACATGGATTAGTCTCATATCACAGCATCCTATTTCACTCATTTCTTGTACTTGAAATGTACAACTTAAACTCAATTGGAATTAAAACTTCTAAAGCAAAATACTTTAGAATTCTATAGAATACTATAGAATTTCTGTTCCCCAGTTAGTTCTTTGGTCTCTTCTTTCAATCCTTTTGTAAGAGAAATAAATATCTTTTTGCTAGGACTTACAGTACCTAACAATTTGGGATGCTAAATCAGAGAAACTTTTTGTAGGCCTGATATTCAGGACTAATTAGTGCTTTCAGGAAATTAGATTTCCTTTGGAATCTCTGCAACTGAATTTGGAAAATTAAGGTATTTTAAATCCTAGTAATTTAAAAATCCTCTAACCATTATGGAGATGGAGATACTAAAAAATAAGTTATAAGTTAATGAGAAAATGTTAAAGGATTACAGAACAGCCTAATAGGTGTACACACACAAGCACGTAACAGTATGCTAACGTAATTATGTACTCTTGAGATCATAAACAGTTATGCAAAATTGAAGTATGAAGCTGCAAGAAAGGGAAACGGACCTTGTTGAAACCTGTAGTGGTCAAAATGTAAGATGAGAGTAGACATTTTAACATTCTTGCTCGTCTAGTTTTCAACACCAATTCCCGCAAAGCTTTCAGTTTCATTTAAAAGAAAAAAAAAAAAAAAGAATTTTTTTCAAGAAAAAATCAGGAGCTTCTGGTTCAGGAACTGAGCAAAGAATTCAAAGCATATAACTAGAGGTGGAATTGTATAATAAAAGATATGTCAAGAAAAAGATCCTAACAAATATAATGGTGAAGGTGATATAGAGACTAGAAGAGTCTAAAAAAAATAATTCATTACTAAATAACATCACCTTCAAAATGTAATATGTGTTCCATTTTGGAGCTACAATACATGAATAAATTGCATGAGCATCTCTCTGGTGCCATCAGAGCTCCTCAGCGGAGCAACAGTCCACTCAAGCAATCCTGAGGGCCTATTATTTAAGTCTTCCAATGACAGCTGTAATTTGCTTTGCAGCAGTAAGAATTTTCCTCACCAAACTAAAAGAAATACTAGTGTATTAGCAGAGTCAGGGCCACATATAACTCACTGATGTATGGGGCATGAATTACTCTTAGCCATCTTATAGCTCTGGACTCTGCAAAGAAATATTGTGTGCCATTTTGTGAATATACCCCAGTTTATATTGCAAACACATCAGCTGTACTAATGGTTTAAAATGACAGAAGAGGGCCCTGAGCTTAATAAACAGTGATTCCTTTTATGCTTTACGCAAACTTGTTATTTTATCACATCTGCTAAAAATCACCTATTATGGCATTTAAATGCTTGCAGTGCTTTGAAGAATAGTAGCAGTATGAGGATATGTAAATACACTCATTTCCATGGGAATGACTCAATTGTAAAAGATACTGGTTTTAACTCTAATCTGCCTTGTGTAGACTGTTGCTCTAATGAAAATAAAGCAACATTCAGCTACTCACTAAGGAATCTTGGTTACAATGTTAGGGCTGACTAAATGCTGCTTTCCCAGTGAGCTCTCTTTTGCTCCAGCACTCACGAACAGCACTGAGCCCAGACTCCCTTGAGAAACCCTGCCTCTGTATTTCCCCAAGCCCACTGCGGTGGAAACCTCTGCAGAGAGCCCTGTCCCAGCCATTCCCTGGAAACACGGGCCTCTTGCATGAAAAGCCACAAAGGAAGCATTCGGTCAGACTAAACACAAGGTATTCTACCTCAGTTCTTTCTTTTTTTTCAATGATGAAATGGGACAATAGTAAACTGCAGTTACAAATAATGTAATTTGTTTAAATGATTAGTCTGCTGGACTCCGCTGTTTGGTATACGTCCCCCACATCACATACATATATACCTCACATATAATCATAGAATCAAGTAGGTTGGAAAAGACCTTCGAGATCATGAAGTCCAACCATTGCCCAGCACTGCCAAGGCCACCACTAACCCATGTCATTGAGGGCCTCGTCTACACGGGGTGTGAACATTCGCAGGGACGGTGACTCCAGCACTGCCCTGGGCAGCCTGTTCCAATGCCTGAGCACCCTCTGGGGAAGGAATTGTTCCTCATCTCCAGTCTAAACCTCCCCTGGCGCAGCTTGAAGCTATTTCCTCTTGTCCTATTCCTTGTTACTGGGGAGAAGTGACCAGCTACCTCCTGCCTCCATCCTCCTGTCGGGTACTTGTAGAGTGCAGGTTTTCATACACACATTTTAATTAGCACAGGTAGGGGCAGGTTTTAATATAAATAATATTTTTCTGATGCAACTCTAATATGCAATAAGTCTATTCATTACAATTACCCAGGATTTACAGCGTAAAGATCAGATTTCCATCTACAAGGTACAATATTACGCACTACAGAACATCCCATTTTGACTTTTCAACATGTACTGGGGTTATGCTCTACAGCAGCACTCTTGCAATTAAGTACCCCAGTAAATTTCCTTTAATAATGAATTTTAAATCATTGGAGCTATTTGACACTATAAAATTACATGCTTCTGTTGATCCATTTCTAAATGAACACTACATATTTCTGGAAGAAGTACTCTTACTGATATTAAAGGATTTAGGCAACCATCTGGTTTTTGACAAGACTAAGGATGGTGTGTAAACCTCATTGCTCTTAAAATGCCCCCTGAACAGTCTAAACCAGCAATATGTTTAAGCAGAGTAGAGCTGCTATGTAGTAGAGTTCTCTATTTGCATGCTATGCAAATTACAAGATATTCTTATACCACATCATATGAACTCATCAACTAGGCATTGCATCCCAGAGAAAGTGTCTTCTGTGTGAAATTTAGGACAGTAATTCACAGCCCATAGAACACTGCATCACTACAAATTTGCTATAAATTTATAATGATGTTCATATAAAAACATTATATTTTAATAGTTTAAAGAAGTGACAGCACTGGGCACTTTATAAAAGTTTAACTAGTAGAGTCTTCATAATTCAAAATGCGGAGGTTTCATTACTAAAGATGCTAGACTGAATCACTGTTTGAACTTGGGGAGAGGGGTCAGTTACTGTAGAAATCTTTTGAAAGCCTCATGCACACAATCTGTTTTTTGAAATCTTCATGCACACAAATGCTGTTTTTAAACACAACCTTGTTTCAGAACACTTACATGAATCATGGTGTCATCCGAAATTGTGCAGCACCATGTTCCTAAAGTCCAGATACAGTTCTCATTGTCAGGGAGGATTAGTATGTGAGCATGGGCCCTCTGTTGGAGAACTTTAAAAATATGCACTTATTGTTACAAATATATCAACCAACCATTAAATGCATAAGGTCATCAAGTCCAACCTTTATCTCAGCATTGCCAAGGCCACCACTAACCCATGTCACTAAGGGCCTCTACATGGTTTGTGAACATTTCCAGGGATGGTGATTCCACTACTTCCCTGGGAAAACACTCTCCCCCTACAATATACTCCTTAAGCAGTCCAGCTATATTGCCTGTATCTGCATCCACACACCGACTATTAAATAAAGCTGTGTGTGACCTGCAGATTTACTCATGGTAAGGTTTTTGAAATCACCAGCTTCTCAGCAGTGTTCCAGCCTTAGAAGACGAAGAGTGTAAGGATCTAGACAAAGTGAAACACAGCTAATGGCTTTCAGATGCCATGTTAAAGTGCAGAATTTGAAATATATTTTAAAAATCCATAAATAGAAACATTGGCAAGGAAAATAAGGGAGCACTGGGGATTGATGAATCAAGACCTTTTACTCTAATGGTCCAATACTAGGTGATTTAGAAGTCAAAGGAAGGACCACTCTTTTCCAGCAGGGAATCTACATTAGAATTCCTCCGGTACACGGTAGTTAACATTTTACTTCCACGCTGAAATGTAACAGGCTATTTCACCCTCAGTAAACTTGCCAGCAAGGAGACTGAGTTTAACAGGACAGATGTAATAAAAAAGGGAGGATTTGTTGAAGGGTTTGCAATATGAATTTGCTAAAATATTACTATATAAATATAAATACCAGTAAACCTAGTATCTATGCATAACTGCATCTCATCTTCAACATGGGCAACCAAAATCTTTCAAAGCTCTTTTAGCTTCTGGTAACAGCCTCACATGAAGACTATATGAAGACTAAAGACTTTCAAATACCTCTGTGAACATAAGCATTTAAATTTGGAATAAAATGAAGATATTTTTGTATTAATAATCAGGAGCAACTAGTTAAATTCCCATTCCTGTTTGCACAGAACTGAACATTGCCCAAGGATCTGTTTTTTATCCAGCATGGTCATCCTTGTGTCTTATTAGGGAGAGTCAATTTCAGGCAATTCCTTGATCTTATTTTCAATACAGGAAACAAGCTGGATTGTTCTCTGGAGCAAGAAATTACTTTTTACTGTGCTTGTATTGAGCTTACCACAACGAGGTCCCAGTCCACAAGCACTAATACAATTCAGTTATAATAATGAAAGCAGCAATGACTGCTCATATGCTCTCATTAATGCTTCAGAACCTGGAAATGTGTGTAACCTGGTATTAACAATAACAGAAAATGAGAATGAGAAAATCCTTTTAATAATTTAATCCTATTTGCATAGTGTTGATAGGTCTTCTTAAGCAAAACGTTCTTGATACTTACTACTCCTTATCGGAGGACCATGAAATATTTTGCAAATATTAAACATCATAGGCATTTACGAGGGTAGGTGAGTAATACTGAACATAAAGCTGCTAGGACCAAGCAGAAAGCAAAAGTAGGAGCCATCCAGCTGCATATTAGAAAGTTGTCAGCATCAAACCAAGCTTGAAGAAAAATGAAGGAAAGCCATTAAAATTAGCCTCTGTGTGAACTTTAGGTTTGGGAGTGGGAGAAGTCTATATATGATTTGCTAGCAAAGCAGATGTTTGTCTGTGTAGTGGAAATACCAGATGAAGGATAGTGTGCTGTCTTCAATAAGGAGAAAGTACTTCACAGTTACAGTAAAAACCCTGCCAGCAAATTAGTCATTGCAGGGGTGTAAATGTACAAAACAAACCAGCACCTCTGGATTAAGATAACCATAGGTATTCCAGACATATCACCAGCTGCAAAAAGGCAGGACCTAAATCACATCAAAAGTTAGAAGCCCCAGTAAATATTTCCTTAACCAGAAGCTTCTGAGCTAGACAAACTGCTATATAACCCCCTAAATGGTAAGTTAATTGCATAAAAACTCAACATCTGACTTTCTGTATCACTACTTAATGCTCTGATTTATCACGGTTACACAAAGCCTAGTGTTTTTCATAGAACAGGCTTGGGGACTCCAGTGATCAGCTGAAAAAAATAACCTCAGCTTAGATCTAATTTACATAAAATTTTAACTCTCCCAGTTACTAAGAATTTCTTGACACTGAGTTAAGAATACCCCAAGTCACATACAAAAAGAAAATAGACTGTGTTTATGGTTATGCATACACAGGGACACAAATTGTACCACATAAAGTGAATTAGAGCAAGCATAGTCAGTGAAATACAAAATTCACACAGCAGAAGAGGAATCTGACACAACCAGAAATAAGCAATCCTATAAGCCTGGACAATCTTACGGAGATGTAAGTATTTGCCTTTTCTATGAGAAGAAACAATCAGAGCATTCCTGTACCATCCAGTGCTTTGGGCTGAAAAATAGCCAAGTTTTCTGCAATTTGGTATAAGCCGCAGAACTTCTGCACAGGATCAAAAGTGACAAGATAGGGAAAGATAACAATTCCAGAGACTGCATCAGTGACTGAGACTTGCCCATGGAAACTTGTTCTGTTTCATTTCATAAAACATAAATACCGGAAAAAACCCATCAATATATGACTTTAGAATCCTTTGCTTAAGAATTTTGTTCAACTGAAAGAAGGATATTGTCAAATTCAAAGAGGTAAATTAAAAGGAAGGCCAATCTGAAACAGAAGAGGCCTATTAAAATTCTTTCAGTGCTCTCACCAAGTGTATAAGTCTAAATACCAAGACATTCCTCTCTCTCCTCCAGTAGAAACGACAGGATCTTGACAGGCAACTGTCAAGAAAAGAGGAAGTCAAGGACGGTGCTAACCCATTGTGCTACTACTCAGTGTCCAGAAAACTCCATGAGTTGCACATGGTATAAATGAGCTTGAATTTAGCCCTTCACAAGCTATATAAGCCAGGCACACAAGTCATAAACATGCACGTCTCTAAGGTGAAACAGTAGCTGACCATTTTAGATTATGAATTAAAATATCTTCTCAGACCTAAACACTGAAAATTTGGGTTCTGGATTTCAATACACAGAATGCAATTAGTCAGGTTAAAATTAAGCATGCATAGTACTATGAAGAATGCCATGGGATCTCAAATGCTAACCAACTACAGTATCCCTCTCATATCCGGATATCCTAAGTATTAGTAGACATATGAATAACACTTTCCTGTAGTACTTTAAAAAAAGTGCTTTTTGGAAAAGCTATGTTATTCTTAATAACAAATAATTATAAACTAAATAATCCGTATTTTAAGACTTGGTATTGCTCCTAGAATGTCTGACAACAAATTGGAATATAATTCAGTTTTGACTATTCAAAAATCACACTTTCATTGCCTAAATGTTTTCCTTCTTACTGCTACTGAAAATGCTTTACTGAGCTTAAAAAAAAAAAATCTCCATCAGGGTTTAATGGTGAAAGTACAACATTTCATTTCTATGAGAATTTGGTAGTGCCCGTATGACATTACAAAGTGAACACAAAGTTCAAAATACAGCTTGAGTGAGATTTAAAAACAAAATAAAAATTACTCAGATAAGTTAATATTAGCCCAATTCTCTGTTCAGTATACATACACGGCAAGAGACAGCAAAGGGGCTGTGCTGCAGAACTATGCCTACTAAATGCTGAATTTCTTTACATTACTCTATACTCATTCTATTTAAATCCCTGTTTAAATTGTGTTAGAGTAGTTGCGATTAGGCTGCATTCATCTTCTGAGTAATTTGAAGTAGTTTTTCTTAACTCTTCACTGTAAAGTCAATATATTGCTTCTTCACCAACGGCAATGGCCTGGCACAGCAATTCTGACTCAAAAATATCCCTGCTGACTGTTAATATTCATCAGGGATGTCGTAAATTTATTAAAAGAGATGTCATTAGATCATATTTCAGTCAAACCCTATGCAAGATTCAAAAAGCTATACTTTAAAGCTTACTTTGTGACTAGACTAAAACCCAGAAGCGGAGGAGAGTCATCTCCCTTGCCCCTTTCAGGAATCAGAAAGCAATTCCCCCAGCCAGGAAGGGTGGAGATTATCCTTTCCATGTGCTTGCTTCAAAGCCTTTTGAGACAACCATCCTGTTTATGATCTACATAATATATCATCATGCTGGCTAGCTTCTTCTTCTTGGGGGGGATCTTAAGTTGTTTGTGTCTAATGAAAAACCCCATCCTATCCAAGGACATCATTCTATTAGACTGAAGCCAACAAAAGATGGTCTATAAAGAAGGGATGCAGGTTTGGTTACAACTTGAAAATAAGAGATTAACACTAATGAGGGATAGAAATTGTTCATATAAGAGTCATCTGGATTTTAAAAATATGTATAATTTAGGAAAAATACATATAACAACCTGCGCATTTATAGTGAGTATACCTATAATGTCAGCAATCCATGAGTCAATACTGTATTCATAAGCATCTCTGTCATAAAATTATTCCTTACAGCAATGGAATATTACAGATTACCTTCATAAGCAATGAAATTAATTAAAGGCACACATGAAAGACTGAGATTAGAGAAAGTTTTTCTCCAGCTAACTGAGGTTATTGAGTGCTCTGATCTCTTCACAGGAGATACGCCAACAGGTTCCTGCAGCTTTGTAAGACTGGGAAAGCAGACTCCACTGGGAATTGCCACACAAGCACCTCCTTGTGGCACTGAATCCTCAGAGACGAAGCCATAAAAGGGATGCTGTCTTAAAATGCCTTGGCATTTTGCTTCACCATCTTTGAGAGAAGGTCCCTGTAGACGTACTTGTGCGAATCTCTTGAGAAGCAAATCTCCAGCAAAAAGCTGGACTTACAGAGGGGTTGCAGAACTGCTACCCTAAATCAAACATTTGTGCTACTCGGACTGTATAGCTCTTCAAGCTTTAAATATCTCCTCAAGCTGTAAATATCTTTCCTCATAATGCATGATCCGTGAATAATATAATGAGGACCTAATCTGGGAACTATCACAGTAAAAATATCTACACATCTTTTAATATACAAACACGCAGCTGTCAATTCAAGAGATGTGAACTCAGCATATCTCTGTATAATACTCAGGATGGTATAATTAATAATCTACATAAAAAAAATACTTAGGGACACAAGACTTGAATGATATTTTAGACATACTGACCCAGGTTTTAACTGATTGGAAACTGGGTAGTAAATCCACCTGCAGGTACACAATGATGCCATTGCTGTGGCCCAAACTAGTAGGGAAAGTAAATTAGTGTTCAATAGTCCTACAGTGAAATAAATGAAAGTTATGACTTCTGCCACAGCTCAAGTATTGTCATTCTAGGCTTAGCATCTTTACTATGCAGCCTAATACGATTTGAGAAATCTTTATATGTAGCCCCACAGGGCATATGACACCCACATGACATCCTAAATGTCTTAGTTGCTCACAAACAAACGATGAACAACTTTTTGACAGTTATGATATGTAAATCAGTGAAAATGAGGTTCTAGAAACACAATCAGAATTTTAAAAAAGGAGTGATTTAGGTAGAATTCAAATATCCTTTCTGACAAATACGTATGGTAAAAGTCAGAGAACAAAAGTTCATTCTCCACAGTGAGTGCAGAACTGCCTGTTAAAGCCTGATGCTTACTCATTTTTGTCAGAAGAATTCTAATAAGATGGCATAAAAAAAGAGTATTCTCCTGTTTTGAAAGCTGAGGCATTTTATCTGTGAGTACTCAGCTGTAATTCCACAGTGATTATGTGTCCAGTGGAAAGATGTTGGCTAGTTCTGTAAAAAGTATGGCGATAATCACTTGCCTTTACATTTCACACTAGATAATAAATAGAGAGGTCAGGTAGATTTTTTTTCCCTGTGGGGAAAAAGAGAAATCAAAAACTTCTCAGTAAAGCAGGCAAAAATTGAACTATTTGCTTCCCAAATGAAAATTTCTTTTACTTCACAAAGAAATACGTTACTCTAGATGATTTTTCTGGACTGTAAGAAGATGCTTTGTATCTTCACAGGAGAGAAGAAGTGAAAAGAATTGATTTCTATGAAGTGTGGCAGGAGAGGCTTCCAGAACCAAAAAATGAGACAAGATCACTCTCCTGACATCACTGATTGGTTATACAAATGCTAAAAAAGATTAAGAATATCTCAATAACAGTATTGTCTAATCCAAGATGAAGCACCAGAATGAGTTATTAAAAGGACTAAAGGGAAAAACAACAACAAAACCTTAAAACCCCCCAAACCCCATTTGTTTGATCCAATAGTTTTATTCCATTTCTGTCCATTATACCAATCAATGCCAGTGAGAGAACATTCTTGAAAAGGACTGCTTAACATGGGCTTGACAGACCCAAAAGCTTTGAAAGCTGAGGTGACTATAAAAGAAAAAAAGAAAAATAAAAGACAGTCAATGTGGCCTTTTTAAAAGTTTTAAATGATTCTTCCTTAAACAGTTACAAAAGCTCAAAGCAAATTTTTTCTGGTTTTCACTTCAAATGATTTATTTTTATAGAATCCCAGAATGGTTTGTGTTGGAAAGGACCTTAAGATCATCCAGTTCCAACCTCCTGCCTTGGGCAGGGATGCCTCACACTAGACCATGTCACCCAAGGCTCTGTCCAACCCGGCCTTTTACAGCAAAATAAAGCTTGTACAAAGGGCTGTTCATGGTGATTCCATTAATAAGTCTGCACAAATACATATTTTCCCCCCATCTCTGGCCTATACCTTTATTTCTGTTTAAGAAACGAATACAACAGAATTGTAGGGCAAAAAATGGGCAAATAAAGGGTTACAAGAAGTTTATATTGCCCTGCAGGCAATTTGCTGGTCAAAGTTGGCAACGACCATTTAAAAAACCCCACAAATTCAAAAAAACATCCAATTTTGTCCAAACACCTCCCCCCCCAGGAGGCAAAACTTAACGAATGAACACTTAAACCAACACATAGATACAAGTTCCCATTTCATCAATGTAAGGTCATCTTGTACGTCAACAAATTCTATGATGTGCTTTACAGTGAAGACTCTGAAATTGAGACATCTGTCTACATAGGCTCATTGGAGTCATATGAAACACAAATGGGGGACAAATTAACTAGTCATACTGCTGTGCCTTTTCCTTACTTCCAGAAATACATGTGATCAACGCACTTATAGCATAAATATACTGAATTCTTTTTGTACATTCCTGTTTCACATAAGCAATACCTGTGCTTGTACCAACAAAGTTAATGTAACCACAGATTGGAAAGATGCTCTGTATAAGCACTGCTTGGCAAGAATGGAAATTGGTGCACTTAATGATCCCTCTATTAAAATATTGTTCTGATATTAAAAAAAGAACAACACTGTTCTAGGCTTTAAAATTCAGCATGAACAGCTGATGTGGGCTGAATCCTTCTTAAATAGATATGATTATATTTCAATGCCTTTTGTGATTATGACAATTTTGACAAGATAATCATCTCCTATGAACAGGACTTTTTACATTTTAGAGAAATAATGTAAAATTTATTAAATAATCTGTCAAATTATCTATGAACCTTGCTTTCAAAAGAAATCCTCTTATCTCATTAAAATAATTACAGAAAATCTATGCCTGATCTTACAAATAAGAAGTACCAGTATCACTAGTATACAAAGGAGAGATCTAAAAGCAGAGGAATTTGCAAGATCCAAAAGGTGACAGCATAGATTTGTTCTCTTACGGTAGCCAACAGAAGTTTCTGTATTAAGTATCTTGCTCTCTATGTCAACTATTGAACTATAGTCTTCAAAATGGCAGGAAAGGAAACATGTCTGTAGCTATACTGAAATTAAATAATCTAGATATGTACACTGCAGCCTCATTTCTCTTTCCTTTCTTCACGCTTTGTTGCCTCTTTGCTCTTACTGCTCTTGGGGCAAAGCAAAAGACAGTTCTACGCAGCACAACAATTACACAGAAAGGGAAGCACAGGTACAAGCAAAAATCAGTAGGAAGTGTCTTTACAAAAATCTTTGCCAGAATTCTCCTTTCAGGAAGAACATGAGAAAATAAAGGAGTGAAACCTGAGATAGTGTCAAGAATAAGAGAAATTATGAATTATAAACATCAATTTTAATCATATGTATTTATGCTTCTTTTAGGGAAAGATAGGACTGAGCAAAACTGGGAAGGGTATGGTGCTTACTCCCCTTGATGTAGATACAGTAGGCAGGAGAAAGAGGACAGGAACAGATCTAAAAGCTATACTAAAGAGTTGCTTCCTCTTAACTCCTGCTGCCACTGATTATGGCTTTACTCTAGTAGGCAGCACTGCACTTTCAGAATTCAAGTGCCTTCTGCCTCTTACACTGGGGAAGTTACCCTATTTCAATTGAAAACTCCTGCTCTTGGAGAGAAAAGGGTGAAGTAATCAAGCAACGCAAGGTGACAATGAAGGCAAAGCTTCTTAACACAATGCTTCAAGATAAAACCCATAGTATTATCTAAGAGAATGTTACAGATACAGAATATTTTCCACCTAATCTACTTGAAAGACGCAATGCTACTGTCATGCCCCCATGTCAGAGCATAACAGAACTGAAACCCCTACCCGTGAAGAACATCACCACAGTAAGGCCCTGCATGAGTCCCGCTCATTGGCATTCTACATCACAAGCACTCCAGAAGTGGTCCCTATTGCTCGGTGACAATGAGGAGTCAACAGCCTACCGACAAACCTATTTCAAGTACAAAATGGTATTTTATTTACCATGAAATCAAGCACAGTGTTTCTGAGCAGCTATTTAATGCTTCAAGATTAGTTTTTTCAGAAAGCATTCAGAAAATTGTTCCAATTTTTCATCAAGCTGAAGTACTAAACAAATCTATAACGAACAAGAGTTATTTAAATCGCTGAATGCTTAACTGGAATAGGAGAAATCCTACAATCATTTCGGAGGAGGTTTAAAGTGTAGAAGGCTACCTTCTGCAGAGAAGTTAAATGAAATTCAAAGACATGAAATTTAAATTCACATAAATTCACATTTTTTTCTTTCCATAATTCACTTATACTTTTCTTTTTTTTTAAGGACAAAGCAGCCCCAAAATTATCCAGTTATATAAAAGAAACACGTGGAATTTTAAAATCTTTAGAAGCTGACTCACCAGTCTCTTCACAATTCTCAACAAAAGCTTCAGTTGTTGTATATCTTTTTTGGACTTCAGTACTTCAGCAAAGCTGCCCATGTTTTCTGGAGACATACTCTCCTGACTGTTCCCTCCATAGAGCTGAACCAGCAATGATAAACACTGTGAGGCGCTCACAAATATTTCCGTGTCTTCACTGGGAAGCTAAAAAGGAACAAACAAAAATAAAATTCCAATTTCAGAGAAATTGCATATCACTGGGGATTTGGGAGACTATTGGCATCTGCATTGTGCCAGGAAAGAATCATTTCTAGTTGATTGACTCAAAATTCCACTAAACTAAGCTTAATAAAGTGAGGGAATTGTAATATATGTTTTTAAGCAGCAGTATAACAATGTCTCCACTATGATTCTATCAAATTTAACTAGAGCGACATAAAAGCACTGAAAATATTGCTCCCAACTCTTAGTTTTGCTTTAAACAGAAGTGGTAATAGCATAAAGTATTACAGCCATGATGTCTCATCTTCTACATAACTCACACCATAAAACTTAATTTAACTATTTCTAAATCAAGTCTATGGCTTCTGGTTGAGGTAGTGTACAGGCTCTCTGGCTATTTAATGGATTTTAAATAGTCACATTAGGAGGTATACTTTGCAGGTTTTAAATATTTTATTGAATTCCAGCTTTTCTGCATTCCTTTGAAGAGCAGACACCGGAGCAGGCCCTTGCAATGGGATGGAAAAACTCTTTCCTAGGAAGCAAAGTTGTGGAAAAGATTTGAGGGCATGGCTAATAATCATCTTTAAATGAGCTTCTGACAGTATGACACTGCTATCAAAATGCTTTATATCCTTCTTGAAAGTACAATCTGCAAATAACCAGTAGAGATACCATATTATGCTTGTATTTGGCACCGTTGGAATGACAACAAGAATGCAATGCCTAGTTTTAGCACAGACAGTTCGTGAAAGCTAGTGAAATAAATCATAGAGGTTTCTTGGGAACAGGCAAGAGGATGATAGATTGGAAAACAACAGCAAAGAACTGAAGGAATTCAATGTCTATAGCTTATCAAAGGGAGGGTTAAAGGGCATTTGATAATATTCTCTCAGTTATACGTAAGAAAAAGCAGGCTGAGCATAGGTTAATTCCTTTACCTGAAAAAAGACTGGTAAGAGATGATAGCTCAAAACTTTAGATAAAGCAATTCAGATTAAAAGGAAGAGAATACTTGGATTTCTTTTTTTCTTTCTTTAATGGGAGTGCTTAACTGCTGAAACAACTTTCTTAGAACTGAGACAGATTCTCCATCACAGGTGATTTATATATCATGACTTTTTTTTTTCTTTTTTCCAAAAAAATTAACAAATCCTTTTCCTAAAATGTGGATTTGATTTAGGAAAGTCCTGTGTCTTGTCTTATATATGATCCTAGACTGACTACAATAGCTTTTTCTCACCTTACAACCTATGAACTGGACAAAACATACCAGTGGTCATCTTAACCAATAAGGTACAGAAGTGTAAAAACACCTCATCGCTCCTATTCAGGTTTTGTATTCCACAAGTGCTATTTATAAACAAAGCAGCTAGATTACAGTTAACTGACTATCCTTACTGACAATAAAAGGAAACAATTTATGTAGTCTGTTCAACCATTTATACAACATGCACAACCATTTCAATAATGTTACGTATTTAATCTGCAGTATGAACTTCCCAAGTTTTCTTCATTTTAAGGAAAACCTACAGAGTTACTTTAAAGCACTCTATGAATATATCAGACATACACTCCTCAAATATTCCAGCAGAAATTCCCCAGTGATCTGCACGCAAATAGAATCCTGTTTTCCATTAGCTTCACAGAACTGGCTGTTTAAAACAGCCTGAACTGAGATGTAAGCTCTGAATACATAGCCCCAAGGCATATCACATCCTATTTGACCTAATGCTATGCAAGTGACAGGACCACAGCAGCTATTTCTTCCACAGTTTTGCTGTATGGTTTTTCTTCATTCCAATCTAAATGCCACCTATTTGATAGTGTCCAACACCAGAATTATCAAACAACATCAACAGAAAAGCTTAAAAGGAGGAAAAGCTAAAAATAGTAACAAGCTTTATAGATCCATTTATATCTTCAATCCTTATCAAATGAAAAAAAATCCACTGGTGGTTTTAAGCCAACTTGTATTTCCTTCACTAAAAAACCGCTATTAGATAAAGGAAGGAAAAATTAAACTACTTTAACATATCTCTCATCCCTTGCAACAGCAGCACTCCAGCTTACAGTTTGCTACTAGATCAGCATAGACAGGTATATCAACCTCTCTCTAAAGAAAAATCACAGTCCAAGCACTTTTCAGATCTTGTTTGTGGCTAACCAAAAATAGAACATCAAAATCAGTGAACATTTATTTGGATAGATCTGTCCATGCCCTGGAATGGCAGTGGAGGCTGGCTCCCTGGGCTCAATAAGCACAAAATCCTACGTGTAATCAGTAGTCACAACAGCCATACTTGGAAGTGAGACTGTTCCCAAGGTCTTTTTTCCTAGATATTCATTAAGTATCAGAGGAGGTGAAAGGTGTCAGTCTCTGTAGAGGACTGCCCCTACAACAAACTTCTGTGAAGAAATACATAAAGCACCATGTCTTTGGCAGTTCTTCCTAACACCGGGAGGGTACATGATTTTCAAGGAAGCAAATGAGCAATTCCAGTCTGTCAGCATTATTCCCAAGGTAGGCTGCCTTCAGCAGGAGTCCCCAGTTAGCATGACAGCGGAACATTTTGCCCTAGATGAGTAGGAGCTGGGCTTGGGCTTTGCTTATCTCCTCCTGGCAAGCCTGACCTTTCACCGCTGTTGCTGCTGTTCTTTGCCCCCCAACAAAAGAAAGGAAGACCCTGAAATTCTCAATCCAATATGTCTTGGCATCAGACAGCCTCACTCTTCACAGGATGTCAAGTGTTTAGTGACCATCCTCCAAACCTAGCCACCAGTATCATTCCAGGGTTCACAGTACTTGCTAGTCAGGACATCATCCTATTCAATCACAAGGTCCTTCATCCCCTGTTGTACTTCAGGCTCTTCTGCTCCTCTGCTTCACCAGAGCCTCTTTGAGCTTCAGTGCTATCTAGAGTTTGGGGAACAAGTTGCTGTCATCCTGGAAAACTGCAGGCTAAAACAATAACAGCATAGGTCTTGGATAAAGAGGGAAACATGCTGGGAATAGGAAAGACCGTATTTAGTCTGGGGAGGATGAGAATCATTGGTCTACAGTCTAACCCATCAATAATTAAGGTGGAAAAGCAATGTCCCTATTTAAATACGTCCACATCAGCACTCTTCTCTATAACTCTCACCATTTTGCTGTTTCACTACTGACAAGTAGTGATTCAGATGTCAAAAGTCGTAAGTCGGCAGCCTGAATTTTAACACTGGCTGGCAGTCAGTGTTAGTACTCGTTATAAAGAGTAGGAGATCTGAAGAAAATTACTGGTATGAACAAAAGCAATGACTGAAAATAGAATACCTGTAAATATAGAAAACCAAGGAATAAAAATTCAGCTTTCAAGAAATAGTATCTCACGTCTAATAAGAACAGTGAAGCTAGAATCATGTAGCTAGACAGCGAATATAGACAAATAGTTCATTTCTTAATCAGCTGGAATAGTGTTCTGATTATTTTTCTAATCGTAAGAACTCCATTTGATATTTCAAGTCTTAGAAATGCATTTATAGTTTAACATAACAGCAGCTACTTAAGTTTTTGTTCTTTCAGAGGAAGAGAAACCCATGAAAAACTAGAGCTCTAACTGTTTAAGAAAATATCTACCCCTTAGTATTCCATAATTACATGAAAAAAAAGTCTAGTGGCCTTTGATTTCTCTTTGCTTTATCAGTCTTCGAGGGGATTATGGATTCAGCCCTTCAGCAAAGCAGAAACATTAGTACTCTTTCTCCTTGCAGCTGTTAATATTCTGAGCTAGTGTATAGCTTGAAGAAAATCCAGCACCTCAAAATAAATTACTGAACAGCTAAAGGCATAATTTTTGCCATTCTCTAATTCAGAACTGTAGGTTTATTTTACATTTCAACACTTTAAAATAATGCCTCATGACAAGACTTTTGTGCAAAGAAGACTGTGGATTCCTTAATTTCTACAGCCATGTTATAACTCCCTGTAAACAGGCTCATATCAAAATCCTCTCTTCCTTTATAGATGGAACCTGCTCTGTGTATTTTAAGGTTAACGTGCTGAAGAACAGTAAGTTTCTTGTTATTAGACAACTGTATTTCTGTAGTCTGTTGTCAAAAACCCCTTCATTTTGACCAGAGTTGCAGTGTGTTCATGAATTGCAAGCCACTGGAAGAAATGTGTGATCATTTGAGCTGAAGTGGCAGTTTTCACAGCGCTGGAGTTGTTACAGCATTTAATTTTAGAGCCACAATGAAACTGTCTGGATTACCCGGAGGGGACACTATTTCAGTGCATTAATGAGGTTATCCACAAAGAGAGTTTATTACGATAAGAGATAGATGTTCATTAGATCAGTAGTGTGATTACAGAATGTGCTGTAACGGAAGCACAATTGGGAACTATAAGGAAGATGATTTTGCAAACATTAAACAAAATGTAAAAGCAAAACATCATTACTAAATCTGCTCACTCTACTATGCTATCATTACTAGTAAGTATGTGCAGTTTAAAATGAAAAAATAAAATATTATTATTATGGATTAGGGCAAAATTGGGAAATTATAGAATATATTTTAAAAAGCAATGTATTTCCAGTTCATTATAATTTAGTCTAATTGCTGAGAAACTGAATCCCCATTCTGAAATTCTGTGACAATATACAGTTATTTCCTCTGGTGTCTGTTGGGGTTTTTTTGGTTGGTTGGTTGGGTTTTGGGTTTTTTTTGAGGGTTGGTTGGTTTGATTTTTGTTTTTTAAGGTAGCTCTGTAGAATTCTTCACATATAATTCACTCATAACATTTCAAATACAATAACAGCAATACATAATGCACTACAGGAAATAAATAGATATCTTTCCACTCTGGCCACAGAACTGTCTGCATTCCTAAGAAATGTGAAATAGAAGTCTACAGGCTACAGCGTTATCATTCTTCTGCAGTCATTTTTATTAGTCATTGGCAAACACCTTCACACACTCTGAAACCAAAGTCAGGGCACAGCCTTAGAGCCAGTGCAACGCAGAGACAGAAAGGACCTAGAAGAGATTATCTCATTCATTCATGTGCACTGAGGCTTCATATTTGTCCTCTTCATGTTTGCACACGATTAACTGGTCTTTCAACAGTAATATACAGAGCACAGTATGGAACTGCAGCTATTACTAGTACTACTACAATGAAGAAGCCTACCACCAGAAGACAGGAAAAGTTCTGTCCCAGCAGTCCTGTAGGCTCAGAAAAGACTGGAAGATCTACACCCATGCTTTAAATCCAGGATCCACAGAGAAATGAAGCTCCTTTTTATAGGTACTTGCAGGGTTTCTGAAAGTTTCAGAAATGTTCCTGAAAATCCACACTGAAGTGATTTCAAAACTAATATTTTTTTCTTGCAGAATAACAGTACATTAAAAAGAAGGTATCTGTTATCTTCTATAATTGCTGCAAGTTTCAGTATAATAACCAAATCAGATTTATTTTCAAGCTGAGAAATGTTACACACAAAAAGCTAAGTGTAATTAACTTTTAAACACAAAGCTACCAAGCAAAAGCCTGAATGCTCAATTTATTTTCCTCTTATTGATCAATTCAGGGAAACTGATCATGGGGTTAAATATTGAATTCTCTATATTTGCAGTGTTTTCTGCATGACAGAACTTTTAATTATTTCTTCTTTTGCATTCTTAAAAACTCTTTAGTTTCACTTACATGCATTCTAGGTTTCCTATACTTACTTTGCTATGTCCTCATGACAGACTAAATCATGGTTACAGAAGGGAAAAACTGATTCTACGTTTTTTACATTTTCAAGTTTTATGCATATTGATTTTTGAGGGATTTTTAAGAGAGAGACATGTAGAACTTGAGGAAATAAACGGACAAGTAATGGCACACAGAACGATCATCGACTTGATGGATAAACAAATTGATGAGGGAAAGCAGTAATTCAAAGTGACATAAGGAACTATAAATATGGTAAGACAGGTAGAAACAGTAAACCAGAGAAAATGATTTTAACTCAGTATCTTAAAGTGATGGTTGGTTCAGAATTTAAGACTTCGATTATCTCCAGAAAATAAAATTCACAAAGAACTAAATGCCTCAAAACATTAATAAAGGGTTATGTAGCCACACAGCTCAATGAATACAGCCAACTACTGCTGGCAGCTACACAGAACAGAAGCTTGCGTAGGCTTGAGTCTTTTTGAGGGGTAGGGAGCATATACATCTTGAGAGACCCACTAGACTTCACAAAGAATCTAGTCCTATTTGAAGACATTAGAGCATAAAACATTTTAAACAAGTGGATCTTAAATGTTAAAATTATTGTTCAATTGTTCAAATTCTTCCAACCTTAAGAGGAAATGTTTAATAGAGCAATGGGTAAAGGATATAAAATTTAAAAAACCTAACTGAAATAACTTTCATTTATCTAATCAAGCACACATAAAGAACAATGTGTATTACAAGAGGAAATCCTTTCATTTTACAAAATCTTTAGCAAAATTCAAAACCAACCCCCAAAAAACATCACCACCAATGGTCTTTACTCTTAAAACCAGCAGATTTTAAATAAGCATTTTAAACATACCAGAACCTGTAGAAATACAGAACAAAGCAAAACCTAGCAGTAATTTGCAGTCATGCTTCTGAAATACAAGGGTAAGTTAGGATCTAATCAGTACATACTAACTATACAATTATCCTATCTTTTAATTAAAAACTTGTAAAAGACTTCCAGGTGGTATAGGCTGAGTAAAGCTTGGCCTCTAATTTTCTGTTCTTTAGAGACTTAATGGAATTTAAATTTATGACTAGTTTCACTTTAAAAGAACATTTGCATCTCCTCATGTCTTGCTATTTTATCATGTATAATGAGTAAAAAATTAATAGAAAATAAATTAAAAGAATTTATAAAAATGATACATTATATAGTGAAAATTCAGTCACTTTGGTTTAGGTCATTAATTGAACATTTCCAAAAAGCCTTTGTCAATAGCTGGTTAAAATAAATCCATCAAAGGAGAACTTAGCAACATGTATAACGCCAAAAGTTAATAAAAAACGAATCACATTCTTCCCCAAAATAGAAGATGACAGACAGAGCTAAAGATAGTAAAAGGGGCACAGTATTTATACCATAATACATCTGAAAACCTATATTTAAATGCAAAACAACAACAAAAAAATTGTGTCTGGAAGAGAACACGGCGAATCTGAAGTGCCTCTTAGCAACATAACCTTGAAAGGATAGTGTGATATTCCACAGGGAAGTTCTCACATACCATTTTAATGGCTTTATGTTGAATAAAAGGCTGAGAAAGCCTCTAAAACCCCTGTCCAGCTCAAGAATTCCTCAACTACAACCCATTACACACAGAGCTAATACAAATCTCTGGCACAGTATGATGGAGGTTGAGCTGATGGGATGCATCAGGGCCGCAATACAGTAGTCTGTGGAGATTTCAATGCAGTGCTGTGACATCTAGTAAACCCTGGAAAAGTCTGACTTTAAACAGACTTCAAAGGTGTTTACAGATCACCAGGGACCATTCCTGCTTGTAAATCCCCCAGGATCATGTTAAAATAAAACTAAACCCTTGAGAACAACTCCAAAGGCTGAAAACCAAGAAAAAGAATATTAAAAGGCATTACTCTCTGCAATTAATTTTAAGTTTACTGACTTTTCTAATGGTAGAAGTACTTGTTTCATGTACCTTCCCTATGCACTTATCACTAGTCCATTCTAAAGGACTAAAATTTGGCTATACATATGTATCCAAACTGAAAATCTACATCCTGCACCTCATTCCACTTTTATGCTTGGGACAGACTTACTCTGATGTCACTGGTAACCTGCAAGTCACTGTGACCTCTAATTTCTTAAAAACATGGGTTTTTTTAAGTCTGCCTTTGTGCTAGGTAGGAGCTTACAAACAAAGAAAACTTAGCAAACGGAGTTCAAAGATGTTGAATTCGGTTGAATAATTTCAACTTCAGCAACATTCCAAAAGGCTTACAAACAAATTCTCACCAGCTGAATAAGCAGGCTAATTAGGTCCGTCAGGGGTTTATTGATAAGCAGAAGGTCTTCAGCAGCCTGTGTGTCCCCTCCTGTGCCGGATTTCTGTGCCTTAATAAGGTGAGAAAAGAATAAAAAGCAACCTTGGTGACTGTTGCGTTACAAGAAACAAATTAGGTCCATTAGGTGGCCAAACTCTGAACAGCAGTTTGAAGGAGACTTATAAACTCTTTTCTAGTTAAGTATTCCTGGACTCCCAATGAACAGTTAATGCTCCCTGTGTCTGTAACAACAAGCACAAAGCAAAAGGGACTCATGTTGTTATGCCCATCCTGCATAGGCTGAATATACTGACCTACATGACATTTCTTCAGCAAGATGCTATAAACTGCATATGCAAAAGATATCTCTAGAGCCATAAATGTTTTATGCGTTTGTACTCCCTTCAACATAACATGCCTACTTTAAAATTGAAGTTCAATCGGTTTTTTTTCCTTTATCAAGAAGAATTTTAAGTGCAACTTAAACCAAGAAAATCAAGATGACTGAAAAGTTAGGATTCTCAGTAACGATGTCCAATTTTGCCCTTCTGACTCACTCTGTGCATCCCGAAATATTCATCATATACTACAACAGTTTAAATTATTTTTGAAATACGAATAGGAAAATCTTCAAGTGACCAAAATCTGTGATCTGTTACTACTTGTAATTCTGGCCGCTGTCATCTCCCCTCATCAAAACACACTGCCATCCTAGGCAGTGCTATTTATGACCCACCCCTGCTCCAGGACATCAGAAGGATTTGCTTGAAAGATTTTCCCTTTAACTTAATTATTTTGCACCAGCTTTGGACCATGACCCTATACAGTTGAGCTGCTAGACAAAAATGTACATATTTTATCTAAAGAACACATTTAAAAATCATTTCATATTGTGTTTCATTTGAAGCTCAATCCTAAAGCCATCATCCAAGCGTAATACTTGAGGATACTCATTTGCTAAAGCAAACACAGGAGCAAGTCCCCTGAGACAGGAGACACTACTGCTGAGGCTCCACTGTTGATACTGGTGAGTTGAAAGGATAATGCCTTTCTTCTGTAAAGAACTTTGAAATAAAAGAGATCTGAAAAGCTGTTTCTTCAGGTGATAAGACACATTGTGGTGAGTCTCAATGAGGGATCTACAAATGACAAGGAATGCTGAAGTATAAGAAAGGTAGAAAGAGACAGCACAGAGAGGATAAAACAAAATGGAGTGTTTATATTAACCAAGCAAGCGAAATAAGTCACCTTCACTTCAGCAAAATTTACGATAGCTTTTCTGGTTAGTGCTTGGATGAGAAGACACGTAACGGTTGGACTTGATGATCTTAACAGTCTTTTCCAACCCAGTTGATCCTATCATTCTATGTTTGACTACTTTCTTTAACTTTTATATATTTAGTGACCACAGTGAGAAAACTCTTGAATGAAGCTGGATACAGCCATCAGCACCATTCAGCATAGAGTACTGAAATGCAAAGGAAAAGTGGTGCCATGTTTTGTCTATGCAGCTGGATAAGTTTATCACTTTACATATAAAAAGCTTAAATAAAAAGGATTCAAGTGGTGATAGTACAATCTGTAAAAGTCAACTTAAGCCTCAAAAACGGATAATAGGAGAAAATTTGATTCTCTTTTTCAAGTTCCGTTTTAGAAGATATCTTATTCAGAAGATCCCTATAAAAACAGTCCAAGAATATTTGTTATCACTACAGTGATGCATTTAGTAACCCGTGGATAGTGGAATATTATGTAGATGCACTGTAAATAGTCACCAACTGATGGCCATCATCCAGTAAGGCATGTGTAATGATGCAGCTCATGCTGCACAGGGGCCCTCTGACAAGTATTGTCAAGACAAGTAGTTTTATAAGGGTACAGGAGAGAGCTGTGCTTTAAAGCTCAGTTTTCCAGCTGCCTCTTGTTCCCATTAGCCTTCCAAAGCAAAGCAGATCCCTTTGACTAGAGCTGGGCAAAAGTGGAGCTGGAGTCTAGCACATCAATCAACTGATGTATTCACGTAAAGCCAGAACAGAATTTGGCTTTGAATGTATAGATTTATTTTTGTATCTAAATAAAAATAATCAGATTCATTAACATTACTAATCCATGGGCAAGATTCTCTTTCCTCATATGTGTCCTCACTACTGTTGCATGGAAACTAAGTACAGAATTTAGCCCTCTGTGATTACACGGAGTGATGCCAACAATATGACAACCAGCAATTAGCCTCCAGAATTTGATTTATAAAGTGATTCTCAGATAAGAAACCCATTACAGAACCTGCTAACAGAGGACTCAAAAAAGACATGGTATCATATCATCAGATCTAAATTAAATCTCTTCCAAAAAAAATTAAGGAAACCCCACCTCTCAGGCTGATAACATCACTGATCACATAAATCTGTGTAGGAAAAAAAGCAGGGGCTCAATTTTCTATACCCACTTCATACATTAAACCTTCTAAAAAAAACTCCAAATCCCCTAAACCCTCCAAACCCACAAAAAATAACCAACCCTCAGAGAAGGACTATGCCAGATTAAAGAAGCCATGTCCTGAATGACAGTACAACCTGGCTACAATCTTTTGAATATCTGTCCTTCACATACATTGGACCTAAAAGGCTTCTCTGTTCTTCAGTGGATAATCCCAAGAACATCAAAAAACTGGCATGAAGAGTACATGATGTTGTTTGCAGCCTAAATAGAGAAATTACTTCCACTTGACTAACTTCAAAATTTGGCATATTTTAAAACAAAAGCAAACATTGCTAGCTTAACATCATGTCTAAAAAGAGATGAAAGCTTTTTCTTGTTTTGTTCTTGAGAGCGCAATGTGCAGTTTCTTTGAATAGTATCTTCTTGGGCTTCATTTCTAAGGAGAAGGATGTCTTCGTTGGAAGAGGAAGTCCTACCAATGCCATGATTTGCAGCGGTTCAAACAAAAACTTGGAAAACAAACTGAGCAGCGTGAGAGGAAATACTTTTGTCAATGCACAGGCAAGGGTTTCATATGCTCTTCAAGTACAGTATCACACGTGATTTACAATAATAAGATGGTTTTTATGGAGTAATCTTTTAAAGTGAATGGAAGAAAAATGCTCTGAACTATCATCAAGCAAATATTGAATTACAGAAACAAAACAGCTAGGATCTGTGTTTTCAGCACGCAGTGAGGCTAATATAGATATTCTAGCCACGTAACTACATGAAACAGTGACATGAAGTTGAAAAACACATGCTTTTCTCTTTCCATCACACTAAAAAGTCAACAAAATCAGACTAGTGGGAATTTCATCATTAGGATAACAGGAAGTTATCTAAAAAGGCCAGGTTGGACAGAGCCTTGGGTGACATGGTCTAGTGTGAGGTGCCCTTGCCCGTGGCAGGGGGTTGGAACTGGAGGAGCTTAAAGTCCTTTCCAATCCAAACCATTCTGTGATTCTATAGAAATTGTTTAAGGTGGTGATGACCCCAGGAAATATATTCCATACCTGTAAAGTCTGGCGCACAATGTTGGCTGTATACATCAGCATGCAGTGCAAAATGTCAAGCAAGGACAGAAGTAGTGCATTTGCTGTCTTGGTGCTGCTTTTATCATCTGCCTCCAAGTACAGAGCCACAGTTTCTGTTAGAAGACTACAGATATGATAAACCAGTCCTATATAGAAAGTGAGGGGAAAAAACAGAAACAGACTATGAGGAAAAGAACAATGTGGAAGGTAGCCTAGTTAAAAATCATACATTAGAATTAAAAAAAAAGTCACATACATTATGAATATTTATTAAACTTCCTCTTTTCCTCCATTATTCTGATTACCTTCTATTCGGTTTGGAGTTGCTCATTGAGTTAAACTGATACAATCAAATTTGCTAACTGCATGAAAAATTACATAATATTCATTTAATAAAAGACATTCTTTGAGTCTTAAACTTTTCCATAGCATGCTGGTACACAAGTCTCCTTCATAACACTCCTGGTCACAAGAATGAAGCAATTTCTCCAGGCTGTTATGAAATGACACATCAAGCTCAGAGTCTAAAATTTTGTGTCTTAACTGGTGTGCCAATTACAACCTCTACCATACGCTTTAACTGTAGAATTGAACAATCTTATGCTTAACATAAAATATATTCAGAAGAGCATTATATAGGGAACACTGAATACTACACCTAAAATGTTATTAAGATTTGTTTGACTGATGGTAATCAAAAGTTTCCTGAAAATACCTTCTCGTTTTGAAGCTTTTTTTAAAGATCATTTGGAATTTAATACCACTAGCTCCTGTAGCTTGCTTAACCCACAAATCAATTGACATATCAGAAAAAATATAATCCATTTTAAGACAATACCAATTAAATTCAGAATGTTTCTTATTCTCAAATACAAAATGACTGAGTTCATTATGCTTTCTGAAAGAAAAATCTTTTTCTTTCAGAGATTCATAAGGAATAAAATATATTTTGTTCCTCACCAAGAACATAACTATGTTTGTAAATTATCTTATTTTAAACTGGCAATTCGCCATAATGTGACTTGGGTTCACATAGGTAGTAACATTGTGGTATATTAGTATATTAGCTTCCAGTCCTCTATGACTTAAAAATGACTGAAGTATTTCACTGATTTCACTTAAGTAAAAGAGTGCTTTTATCAGTTCTCCTTTAAAAAGCAATTGTATATATTTTTACAAACATCAGTACAAGATTAAAATGAGACAATGTAGAATACAATATGCAATTACACCATTCAGCTTTTGTGAGGAGTCAAATCTGCATGGTGTTGAACTATTTTGGCTTTGAAAGATGCCCCATCAGTTAACTAAACTTCCATGAAATATTTTCCTCCCATATTCATCAAGCTTTATACTTTCCCCAGGAAATTAAACAAAAACATTAATTTAGAATATAGTTATGGGTCAGGATCATAAAGACCTGCACTCTTCTTATATCTCGCATCTTTTGTGTTTTTATGATTACTAGCATTCTTCTTTCACCACGGTTTGATTGATAGACTACAACTCAGGCTAAGCTTTGAATTTCCTGAAGTTTCGTCTGCACAAACTAGACTCTCCAAATGACATCAGTCTAATCTCACACATTTAATTTCCTCCTTTTTTAAAGCACAATTTCCATTGCAGTTCTGAACACTCCATACACAAAAATGAGCTGGCATGCAGAGACACTTTGAAGTGATGTCACCAATACCCACCAAGAAGAGAAACCCCAGCCATAATTCTATGTCTACCTGATACAGAACTTGTGGTTATTCTACACCTTTTTTCACCAGACGAAATTAGAATAAACCTAAGAAAACAGTCCAGTAAGAGTTGGTCCCCATCAAAGCGATGTCTGCTAAAGTGCTTGCAGGGATATGTCCAAGTACATTCTCTTTCTCCCTCTAGATGACCACAAAACCCACAGCCACATCAGACTGAATGAGTCACCCTATTATTTCTAGACGGCTTACATACAACCCTCAAGACAGTGACTTGGAGATGAACGCTGAGAAGGCCACTTTCAACTGAAGGCATTGTATGGGTCGTCGTCAAGAATTTTTTAGGCAGTAGTCCTCTCTGCATTTAGAGCACTAAGTAGGGAATAGTAGTGAACAAAACAACAGGATCCATGCCTCTGATCTGCAATCCTTTCCCTTTTAACTTTGAAGAGAATTACTTGTTTATTCCTTCGACTGTACAAGCCTGAGTCTCACAACTGCCTTGTTTCTGCTGTTTGGTGAACATAACACTCAACCTTCTCCCCACCCATTGAGACATGAATAATATAATCACCTAGATTTTATTCTCTCCAAGTATTTACATCCTAAGGGTATACGTATTAGCAAATCCTGCTTCTGAACACCTGAAACACACCAGAATATTCACAGTTACTCTGTTAACTAAACCATCAGAATTAGATTTTAGGTACATACATGCTCAGAGTTATATGTACAAAGATATGCATGTTAAATTTGGAAAGTTTGGGGAAAACCAGAACTTTTCCTGAACTTTAAATACCTTTGGAAAACTTAACACATCAAAACTTTGTAATGATGACATCTAAAATAAAACACTGGTACAAAATGTTCCCTAACACGCTGCATGATTCACACAGAAACCTGATAAACACTTGGTTCCACAGATAAAAAAATAAAACAGATTGACCTCTTGGCCAAATAAAGTTCCAGACATGCTCCTTAAATTACTGTATTGTGTCACAACACAAGGAAAATTGGAGGCCACAATTGTAGACATGTAAATACACTCCTTGCTTATACCACAAGACAAAATACACATCCTTTGTCCTCAGAAGAGAAAGTTGGGAAGCTGGTATAATTTACAGTGACCATGACAAAACTCAACAGGAGGTTAATGGCCTTGGCCACTGGCACTGCAACCAGTTTACTCAAAACTATAAAGACTATAAAACCTAAAAGCTAGAAAAACTAAAAGCTATAAAGATCAAGACTGACATGCCTCAGCATTCCAAAGATTGAATCCCAAAACAGATAGTCTGAAAAAAAGATGATGCAATTCTAAACAAAAGGAAACTATTCATAATTCAGGAAATCATAACATAAAAATTGTGTATGGATGTGTAAGTTTCCGAAGATACACCAGAGGTTTTCTCCTAAATTTTACAACTGATTCAAGAACCACATTCTTCTTCATTTCCAATAAAGCCTAAAACAATATTTAGCTTCAAAAACCTCAGAAAATATATATTTCTGAGTCATATTTAACAGACATAAGTTTCTTATGTAGTAATTCTCATTAGAAAGAAAAATAAGTAAAAAAGTAAAATAAGTAAATAAGTAAAAATAAGTAAAAAATTGTAGTCATTCTTCATTAGAAAGTAAAATAAGCTCTGATTCAAAAGGCACACCCCATACTCTCCTGAACTTTGGAAGTGGTGGATCTGAATCTGAATTCTGTATCACAGAGGAGACCTAAAATTAAATCAAGGCAGATTGTACCTTGAGAAAAGTTACACATTTGGAAGTATTCTGGTACTTCCAAGTGTGTTGGAAATAGTCCACTTTCTCAAGACAAAAGTGCTAGCGGCAGTTTACATGGGTTAAAGTAATGCATTATGCTTTTTCAGATAGGCATTTCTTATTAAGAGAATTAAGTAAAAACTTATTATTTAACTTACACGGGTTTTTTTTCTTACTCTATTAATTTGCAAATTTTAGCAAAGAAGATGTATCACATCATATTGTTCATAGCTATAATTTAAATTTATTGCAATACTTCTTAGTGCACTAATCATTCCTTATATTTACTTGTAAAAGGAGGATCTTCAAAATATCAAGTGCAGTGCTATTCAAATTTTGCAGAAAAATAAGGCAAAACTTGGATCTTGCATTAGAATTATATTTATAAATTAACATAACTGGAATTGAACGAAAAACCTGTTCTAATTGCAGTCCAAGATTCATAATATGTATTAAAAGGATTGCATCCAAAATTCCTACCCCCAGTTTTATAGCATGTGATAACCCTGGTGTTCACAGCAGAGTGTTTCTCCTGCCAAGACCTCTGCAATGAACTGAACACACTGCTAATAGCACTCTTATGAATGTGGACTGTGATAACTATGTTTGTGTTTTACAAATCTTTTCTAAAGATAAAAGGAGTCTTTTGGCCCATGCTACAGCTAATCGGACAGAATGTGCCATGATATCTTCTGGAATAAAAGCTGAGAGGAGATATTTTATTCTCACCTATTTGCAAGATGGATAAAGGAAAAGACATCTTCGCTTCCAAATCATACAAAACATCAAAGGAGAGCCTAGGAAGCAATCTTCTAGGCAATCCTTTCATACCTACCAGCAATTAGAGCATTCAGCAAAGCTTTCTGCTTCCAGCTGAAGAAAACGTTAGAGCAGATGTACTTCCTCGAACAATGCCACCTGCAGCAAATCCCTCGGCCTGGCAAAAAGGTTCTCTTTGTTCCCTTCTATACGGTGCTCTCTGGAGAGCTTTTTCCCCATTTGTATCACACCTACACAACTGACTCCCCAGGGATATTACCATATATACATTCACTAGACTTCTTTCTTTCACTTAGAGAGTGCACCTGGTTGGGCTTTTTGCCTTTTTTTAAACAAAACTACTCAAAGTAACAACATATTGGGAACTAGAAACGACATCAACAGACTAACTAGAAAACATTTCATAATCTTTTTAGATGTTAATGATAAAACTCAAAAATAATGCTAAAGAAGAATCACAGGCCTGTATTCTGATAGATTCTCTCACACAGGAATTAGCTCCTAAGTATCTGAGCCCTTCAGATAATCCATCATGTCATAAAGATTCTTCATAAAACCTTATTTACCTATTTAAACCTGGGATTTAATTTACATTCCTTGCATCACAGCCCTACTACTCAAGGGTTGCTGTTTTAAATGACTGAAAATAGGCAACATAAAGGAAATGGTATCTTTAGGATAATGACATTTTTAAAAGAGGCTTGTTGCTTTTATTATTTTTGTTCATTATTTGTTACTGTTTATGTTTTAGGAACTATTTGTGCTAGCACTGTATTGTTATTGAGGGAAGAAAATAAGGATAGAAAATTAGATCACCACTGATTTATATGAGCAAATACAGCATAACTATGGACTGCAATGATGTTCACGGGATCTATTCACAGTGTTGTTAAGACATTAATAGTGTCTCATGTCAGCAGTCAGGTTTGATTTGTCTGGATAGCATGCTGTTGGCACCCCAGTCCCTCACAATACTATCTGCTCCTTATCAAGTAGCAGAGAATAACTGGACATTTACTACAAAAAGATAAGTGAAAACCATAACAGAAAGGCAGGATCCACTGAAGATTGTGCACACAAAGTTTAAATGCTCATATAAGGCGGCTTGTGAGACTGGACACGAAACAAATATTTCTTTTTCTATTATTTATTCAAATAAAACTTTTGCTCTTCAGAGATGAAATTTAGTGCCTGAGTCATAAGATTTGCTGCCAGTTCTGCCCCTAATGCAAATATTACGTACATCACAAATAATAGGCTGGTTTTTTTGTTAATTGGGGAGTACAAGGCCTTTGGATTCATGTAAAATCAAGTGCTATCATCCCAAGAGCTAACTAACAATACGGTGCTCCTGGAGCACATCAACACACTCAAATGACCCTTCTAGCTGGAAGACCTGGGGAGGGATGGAGGTAGGGGTAATACAGTGACTTCATTGAGTTTACATGTCAAATATTTCTGTTGTGCATATATTAAACACCTAACCTGCATTCTTTCCATATGGATTTAAGCATTTTTGTTGATACAGTCCTTCAATATGTCAGTTGTGTTGTACTTGCAAGCACAACCTTCCACCACAAAAAAGTTCATTAAATAAACCAAGACTGTAGTAAGATAAAATCACATTGTCTGGACTGGCTATTATTGCTGTTATAAGGCAAACTCAACAGCAGCTTTTCACTTAGATATTTTTCTCTATATGTCTGAGATACATTAGAGCTTTTATTCCATTCTGCAAAGTATAGTAATTCAATGGCATGCTATACTTCCAGTCAGATCCTGATATACCCTATTTCATCCTTTACAAGGTGTCAACTAAAATAAAATCTCTTGGTTTTGTCAGACAGAAGGTAGATGATGCTTAGGAGATTTTCCAAACAGCAGGTGTTAATGATCTGCATGAGGAACAAGAATATTTAACAGGGCACCTTACTCTTTGCCACACGACAGTCTTTAAAACCTCCTTTAAAACTAGCCTGAGATACTAGCAGTTGTTGCTTCACAACTACATGGAAAACTTCTGCTTGCATGTTGTGAATTAATATATAGTGTATGCTTTTTAGAAAAACAAAGGCTGCATGAAGTACTCAGATTAACGGCAAAAACTAGAGAAAAAGTTCTTCACTAGATTAAAATCTGGGGTTATTTGGTTAGATTAGGACTTCTTTGCATTGCAGAGTCTTGTAAAGATTCAATAAAGACTTTTGACTTACTGCTCAGAAAGATCAAGTCTGCAATAATTACCATGTGATAAAATACAGGCAAAATTTATATTCTGAGCTTAATTTAGAACTAGAAACTCTTCCAAAGAGATAGCTACTTTAATAATAGACTTCCTGTCACACAAGATTAAACTCTGTTTATCTACTTCAAATATCTTAACATGCTTCTGCTTTGGCATCAACCTTCTCCTCTACCGAAATCCTTGAGAGACCACAAACTTTGAGAGCTGCCTTTTTGACAAAACTTGTACAGACCAGATAGGAACAGCCTCAGAATGCAGATAGAGCCCTAAACTGTTGTCACAAATTGACAGCATTCAATAGCTTTGAATTACTAATTACTCTAGTCAGGCCTTCAAGAGTCCCTGGACTGAGAGCGATAAGGACTCATGAACCTCTCTGAAGTCTTCAGTTTTAAATTTCAGAAATAAAACACAGTTGTCAACTGTTTCCCACATATATTCAGCAAAGAATAAGAAATGTATATATTTCCCTACTGAAAATTCATGCTCTGTAAGAAAAGATATTAAAACCTTTATTCCTATTCCTCTTGGTCTATTTACAACTAGTCCAAAGATCAAAAGCAAATGCTAGAGTATCAGCTCTAGGCTGGCTGAGGAATTTGCTAGTGGTTATTACAACAAAACTGAATCAATGCCACAGTTTCCTGTAACATCCTGTGTTATTCATCAATTAAGTTTAGAAGAGAAATGAAAGCTGACAACTAGTAATTGCAACTGTCTAAGGTGGTCTTGGTGTATTTACACTTACATGATCAAAGAGCTTAAACAGAGGTCAGGATGTTACATGACAGTAAATCTGTTTTTGCAGCTATGACCAGATTAAATTCTGTAGCCTTAAATCTACTTTGCGAGGTCAAGTGTTTCCCAAATAACTGTTAGGATAACTTTGACCATCAGACTCTCTAATTTGCTATCATCTGGCCACACCAATAATGACACATTTGATTAAATCTCTAAAATCTAACAACAGACTTTTCACCTCAGATGTTATCATCCTTCTGATTAAGTGGTTCAGGCATATGTCTTATTTTGTTTGCATGAATGCTTGTTCTACGTTGACCTACCTAAGATTTTCAACCTTGCCACTGGGATCTTTGAGCTGGAACCCATCGCACTGTGATCATGCTGTCATCTCAGACTATACCTAAAGCATCTTACCTAATGCTCATCATTAGTACAACTAGACCAACAGAGTCTTCATTTGCTGTCAGCACAGCTACCTGATCCCAACTATCTTATCTTGAAAAGACTACACTGAGCTAAATCAGCTGGTACGGCTCAGCTTATTTAATCAAGAGGCACTCCCAGCTCTGCAAGAATTGCAAGCCTACATGTGTTTGAATACTGTATTCCATACCTTGCCTTCCCTATCTCAATAGGACCCACACAATAGGAGCATGGGTCTACTGACACTGGGTTGTGGACAGCCTGTACCTTTTCTGTGCAGGTAGCTGCTGCTGGGAGTAGTGGAGCCTGTGTATACAGTAACAGACCAGCTCAGGCTCTTGGGGAAGTTTCTGCATAAGCACTGCAAGGAGATCACGCCAAATGGTTTGGTCTACAAGGCTATCTTGGTCCAAGCCACACAGTTCTGAAACAAAAAAAGTGAACTATATCACCCTCCCCAACAACAAGCTGAACTGGATGCTGCTGCAGATCTGATGCTTTAACTGAGAATCTGGATTCGGCTTTGCTCAAGGGCAACTGATTTGTTCAGAGGTGAAAAAGTGGTTAAGATGACTGATAAAACCACAGTGAGGGAGATGGCCACCACAGAACAGGAAAGCGGGATTTAGAGAGACAGGATTTTTTTGTTAAGTGGGTGCCCTGTGAATGTATGGAACAGAACAGCAAAGGAAACTTAGTGTGCAAGCGCTGGTTTAGTACCTGTACTGGTTTGGGCTTAAATTTCTTCATAGTAGCTTGTATGGGTTATGTTTTGGGTTTGTGTTGCAAATAGTTTTGACAGCAACCTGATGTTGTAGTTACTGCTGAGTAGTGCTTGCACAGCATTAAGAACTTCTGTACTCCTCACACCACCCTCACTTTTACTCTTCCAATTCTCCCCCCACCCCACCAGGGTTGGGGGTATTAAGGAAGTGGCTGTGCTGTGCTTAGTTGCCAGCCAGGGTTAAACCATGACAGTACATTTTCTTTTTATTCTACCATGCCTGCTCTGTTGGGCAGAGGTGTTTATCAGGCACTGAGGTACTACAAGGTTCCAGCAACTTTTCCAACTTGCTCCAGCATAGGGAGCTTCCATTATCCTGTGCCAGGGTGTGCTTCATGTGACACTTGTTATGTGCCTTGGACACTTCCAGCCTGTTTATGCCCAGACACTGATTCTAGAAAGCAAGTTCAGGCAATGAAATGAAGTTCAATCTTTTTGTTTGACAAGATAAACAATGGGGGTGGGGGGAAAGGCAGAGCTTGCAATGAAAGGATCACATTCCTTTGTTCCTCCCCCATGTTATCTCAACTGAGGTGACAATCACAGAATCCCAGACTGGTTTGGGTTGGAAAGGACCTTAAGATCATCCAGTTCCAACTCCCTGCCATGGAGTTGCCATCTACCTCACACTAGACCATGTTGGCTCAATGCTCTGTCCAACCTACACAGTGGTGGCATCAGGGCATATCTGATAGGTCTTCCCTCTGTTTATGTGAAGAAACACTTTCTGGTTCAGAGAGAAAGCTAGTATGTCAAACAGCCTTAGGGATGCCCTGTGAGTTTCAGTACAGGAGCACACACTTTTCCAGATGGAACCAACATGCAGTTTCTACCTGTAGATAGCTGAGATATGGTCAAAATTTTGGCTCTGCTCTGAACCAGGCTTGTCCTTTGCCTGTGCTCATCAACATTTCTAGAAAGAGAGAACTGACCAGGCTTAATGAAGATTGTGCTTTAAGGGAGAGGGACTTTGGAAGTAGGCTACAAAAAGCTAAGTCTGGATCTTCTTCACCTCTGGATGCCAGAGGGGGACTCTTCATCAGGGACTGTAGTGGTAGGACAAGGGGTGATGGGTTCAAACTGAAACAGGGCAAGTTCAGGTTAGATATAAGAAGTTCTTCCCTGTGAGGGTGCTGAGGCGCTGGCACAGGGTGCCCAGAGAAGCTGTGGCTGCCCCATCCCTGGCAGTGTTCAAGGCCAGGTTGGATGCGGCTTGGAGCAACCTGCTCTAGTGGAAGGTGTCCCTGCCCATGGCAGGGAGTTGGAACTGGATGAGCTTTAAGGTCCTTTCCAACCCAAACCAGTCTGGGATTCTGTGACTATAATCCAAAGAACCTGGAAGTTAAAAGCAAGTCTGATGGGAAGGATGGAGGAATTAAGATCTGCAAAACTGGACTGTCAACAAATTATGCAAGAACTGAAGAGAAGCAGTAAGCAAGTACACACCAGAAATGAGAGATGTATAAATTAAGTTTTCAAGGTAAGCAACTGCACAGCAAGGAGAGGTCAAACATTTTCCAGAACTTGGCCTGCCAGAATACTGCACTGAACTGGGATAGAGGGCTACAGTTCAGCCTGAGAGACTGGGTGTCACAGGCAGCACCAACACTGGCTAGCTTGACTGAACTGAACTAGGAAGTTATTGCCAAGAGTATATAAACATGTTACAAACAGGTTACAAACATGACCATATGCACAGCTTTTAAGAACGCAGGTTTTCTTGCAGGAGGGTAGGCAGAGCACCCAGTCAGCTCCTGCACTCAGACCAGACTGAGTATCTCTGTATCCAGGCTGATCCTGTAACACATAGTCTCAGTCTGAGTGGCTCTCTGACCCATAGTCTAGGCAGGCAAAAACTTGTAAGCAAGGTTGTTCTTCCATATCTTCTCTCAACGCCCCTAAATCTGCTTTGATAATCTGTTCCTTTGAGTACTGTATCTGCCTTTTCCTTATCTTGCTTATGACTTTTCCTCCCAGTACAGACAAAACGCTGCCTCTAAATTCATCTTCTTGTGTTGCTGTTTGAGCCACACGCTCTCAGTAGTTTTGAGCATGGGGTTTTTTTGTAAGATAACTAATGCCACAAGCCCATACTTCATGTCATTCTGGGTTGGGTGGGTGGTGGGATCAAAATACAAAACAGCTGATTGTGTTTATTCAGCAAAAATGTGTATTAGAAAGACTCTTGAGCCATCATGGATAATTAATACTGTTTTTTCAATCGATGTAATACATATAGTAGCAGCAGTTTTGTTTTCATCCAGGGAATTAAGTCATATTTCATGGCTAAAAAGCTGTATGTGACAATCTGGGCATGTTACCTAGGAAATTGGATCTTTAAAAAGTGTGAATAAATCCATTAACAACACTTTACCGGATTTTTGCCAACTCCACAGGAACAGGGATTAAAAGTCTTTGAGTAATCAACTTGCAATAAGATAATCAAAGAAATAATGGCCCTCAGGAAAGACAAGACAAGTTGAAACTAAATGGATGCAGGTGAACAAGAAGTTTCCATCCTTTTTTTCCTTATCTTTTAAAAGTTGGGTGGTAAGTGGGAAAAAAATCTTCCCAGTTTTTACAACCTCCTAAAAGACAGAAAAGAGCTTTAGACTTTATAAAGATATGCTATTTCTTCCCCTATTCATCTTAAAGATTGAAAGGGAAGCACATATCCTTTTTCTCAACCAAAAAGAAGGAAGAGCTAGCTGATGCATGGTGACTTCGGGAACGGTGCCACCAACATGGATATCCACCTTTACTTACGCACCTAAAACTCTGTCTTTGTAAATCCCCTCTGGGCAGCGCTCTCAGGCTACTAGGAAACAAGCTCCCTAAGTGAAAACGTCCAGCCCCTGCTCCCATACCTCAGTTCCCAGTACAGAAAGCTGGTGCTGGGCATCACCTACATCATCTGTGGTGAGATCCGGAACACTGCCACCAACATGGATACCCACCTCTGCTTTGCCACCTAAAACTCCATCTGTGTCCTGCGCTCAGGGCAGCGCTCTCAGGTGTCCTAGAAACCACATCCCAAAGTGCAAATGTCCAGCCCCTGCTCCTAAACCTAAGGTGACAGGACAGAAAGCTGGTGCTGGGCATCATCTAGACATAGTGCCCTCCGCAACAGTGCCACCAACAAGGCAATTCACCCTTGCTTAGCCACATAAAACTCCATCTGTGTAGTGATCTCAAGGCACCGCTCTCAGGCATCCCAGAAACCATATCCCAAAGTGCAAACATTCAGAAGCCGCTCCTAAGCCTAAGCTGCCAGGACAGAAAGCTGGTGCTGGGCATCTTCTTCTTATGGTGAGATCCAGAACAGTGCCACCAACATGGCAATCCACCCTTGCTTAGCTACATAAAAGTCCATCTGCATACTGCCTACATAGAGTGCACTCTCAGGCACCACAGAAACCAGCTCCCTAAGTGCTCCTAAGCCTAATGTGTTAGGACAGAAAACAGCAGCTGGGCATGTCCTGCACACAGTGAGGTCCAGAACAGTGCCACCAACATGGACACCCACCTCTGCTTTGCCACCTAAAACTCCATCTGTGTACTGCGCTCAGGGCAGCGCTCTCAGGTGCCCCAGAAACCACATCCCAAAGTGCAAATGTCCAGCCCCTGCTCCTAAACCTAAGGCGCCATGACAGAAAGCTGGTGCTGGGCATCACCTACACATGGTGAGCTTCAGAATACTACCACCAGCATGGATATCCACACTTGCTTTGCCACCTAAAACTCCATGTGTACTGCCTCTCCGGGCAGCGCTCTCAGGTGACTGAGAAACCATTCTTTACAATGAGGGTGGTAAAACACTGGCACAGGTTGCCCAGCGGGGAGACATTCCAGGCCAGACTGGATGTGGTTCTGAGCAACCTGATCTAGTTGAAGATGTCCCTGCTCATTGCAGGGGGTTGGACTAGAAAAGCTTTGAAGGTGCCTTCCAACCCAAACCATTCTATGAGTGTATTCTGATAAGTTATAGTGTTAAATACAAAATGCACATAAAAATACAACTATGCTAAACAATATTATAAAATTAGTTCACAAATAGTGAAAGAAAGCATCAAACTATAAAGACTACATATAAATGCTGTATTTTAAGTAAAATTTGAAAAATAAAAATATTTAGGTGGGAAACCAAGAACATCACAGGAAAAAGTCTTAAATAATACAGACTAGTGCACAAATGGTTTAAATCGATTATTTTGAGATGAACACATTTGTTCAGTCCACAATTTTCCTGAAAATAACTTAGAAGAGGAGACTATTTGGCTGTCCGAGAGCTGTGACAACTAATGAGAACATCTAAAACGAAACAAAACCATTCTTTAAACCAGTGAAAAACCTCAGATTTCATTTATCTGTTGACTATATAGATCTGGTCCTGTCAAAACTGGTGCTTGTTTTTAGCAATTGAGAAAATTAATTTCTTTCAGTAGGATCATGTAAGTATACCTGAAGAAGACTATTATCCCTATGACAAGAGTAATGATTGATGTGGTTTGATTTTGTGTATAGTACTTTGTATCTTTGCAGCTTCACACTTACCCCAAATTGGCAGTGACACATTGTGTTCACACTGAGACTGTTCTAACAGCTAGAATAGAAAATATATGACAGCTCTACAACCTATGGTAAGGTAACTGCATTCAAACTGAGTCTCTTTTCAAATATATAGTTACATTTTAAATTTCATCTCTTAATATAATCTTTTAGCTTACTAATTACAGCTGACAAGCTACACATGGACATCATCATCATAATTACTTTCATTTATTATCTGCAATAACTTAAATAGTTTGTGTCATCACTAGTTAACTTGTAGCTAATATGATAGCTACACTTTTACCTAGTTATTTATTTTCTCTCAAGCTGATCAAATGCACTAGTGCTAATATATATGATTTGAGTTTCACTTGATGGGAGTACCAGCATGACGTCTAATGATAATGCTTTAATTAGGCTGCAGGAAAAGCAGCACCTACATGAATGCAAAGATGACCATCTCTAGAGGGAAGCAAAATAAAATCAGATTTTGGCTAAGTGGGTGAGAAGGAGCATAAGGCTTTGAAGACTTTCTCCTTTTTCACAATCCTGTCATCAGGGAACTTTCAGATATCCACATCCTCAGATGGAAAATCAATGCCTCCCATTTAAAATACAAATTTCATTTTTCAAATGAGTTTTCCATTTCTAAACATCATTGGAGTAATCATTCAGCCAAAACCTGAAGTCTTAGTTTTGTCTAGGAACTGGATAAGAATAAAAAATGTCCATTATGATTGGCACATTAGAAACATAATGACAGTCTGAGTTTTGAAATTGCTGTATTTATTGAACTAACCTCCCACTGTTAAACTAAGCTGATCAGTTATGTCATCAGATTTCTCCACAGGGCTCCTCAGACTAAAATATCATGGAATGAAAAGATTTTGAACATTTTTTGGTATTACTTCTTTCTCTTCCATCCATTAGGTGTTAAAATGAGATATCTTAGCTCGTTTAAGCAGGCAGCTATGCTGCAAGATGATCCTACCAGGAAGCCTACACTCCAGGCACAGAAAAGACCAGTCCTGTGTTACAGTGCAGCATTGGTGAGACAAGACGTAAGAACCTGTTAAGCCTTTATTAACTTATTTTATCCTTTGAAGTCTTAGCAAGCATGTTGTGACATTTTGTGCCTTACAGGTACGGCTCTCAACAACAGGCTTGGTTCTACTTGAATGGCATAACTGTTTCTCACAGCAATTACTGTTTCTATTTTCACCCTTTTCAGGTGGCTGTATTGATGAACATCACAGGATGACATAGGTTATTTTTTCCTCAAAGACTTCACTACTGGCATTCTATTTTGACATGATTCCCACTTATCTTTTATGTTACCAGGCTTCTAAGTTTACGCATGTGATGTTATTCACTTCCACCTGAATGACTGGCATTTTGGGTCAGAAAAACACGTTCTAATACTGTTAAAAAAACATTCTGAAGTTCATAACATCATAGAAGAGACTTCCTCAAGCTCAACCACGATTGACTTCTCATATAAGCTGTAACTGAAATGAACAGTGACACACAACTACTATACTATCTTTAGATGTTCATAGAGACATCTCTGTGCTCAAGAGCTGAGCTAACTACTATCTCTATCTGGCACAGAGATACGAAAGGCTTCCATCCTTCATGGCAGAGGCTGTAAGGTGCACACCTAACTGAGTGACTTTCCCTGTCACATTCAAATGACACAGGAGCAAGAACTGCAACTGCTCAGAGAGGATGATACAAGCCTGTCTGCGTTTATTTTTTGTATTTCAAAACAATTTCTTACTTTACATTTATTTAACTGAGTTTTGTTTCTAAATGTTGATTAAATACAGAAAAATTGGTTCTTACTCATATTGATTTCCCTAACTTATTCTCTCTGCCAAACTTTCCATCCAGAATCTCAATATGCTGCATATGAACTAAGCTTTACATTTTCTTGGAGTGATGTACAATAAGCAGGTCTAAAGTATTGCCTTGAAACAATACATTTTCTAGCTTTGGTCACTGAACAAATAAATATTCCTATATTGTATCCTATATAAGTTTTGGAGAAAACTCCTTCTAGGAATAAAGAGGGACTACTAAAGAATAAGTAAATGGCTTCAGAATCAGCCTGAGTTCTTCACAAACTAGGTCTGTGGGTTTTGTTTTGGTTTTAAGTGTGTATTAGTTTATGTATTTTATAGGATTTGATAACTACTGCCTTTCCCTTGCAAGTAGACTTCTCCTGTATGACTAATCCATGGTCCTCTTGATCGCTGTCAGAGTGAGTTAGTTTCTCGCATCTTGGAAAAAAACCCTGCAACTTTGAAGCCAGCTACTCCAACAACTTACTTGTATTCCTAAAACCCAAGCCCCATGCAGTGTCACACCAACACCTTCTCCATGTTGTATGGTGGTTCAGACTACTGCATAGGTTGGTGCGGCATGAGAAAGATCTGAGTTGCCAAGTTAGTGCTGCCTACTTTCACAAATACTGATGATTTAGCAGGTGAGAGAGCTGGCTAGGAAGCCAGCAGCTGTTCTTAAAAACTGTGCTGTGGGCAGCATAATCAAATGTCTCTTGGAGACTGTAGCTGAAATACAATTATCTGTGAGGAAGTGCATGGTAGAAGAATATCCTCCAAAGAGTTAGGCAAGTTAGAAACCTTTGGGATCTAACTAGATCTAACTAACTGACAATGAGTTCAGAATTCATTGTCATTTACCAATCATTATGTTAAAGATATGTGTATGTTACAGACTGACACAGGTTTTTTGTCTTTTCTTCCCCCCCCCCCCCCCAAAAAGGTTAAAGTCGGATGTTGGTCTCACGAGTGCCACTTTTGTGGATATGCAATATTTAACAAAGTTTAACAATACGACACACAAAGATATTTGAAATCTAATTAATCTCTTGACATTTGACTAAAAATCAGTGAACCACAAGATGAATAAGGATACCTCATCCATGAAGGTCGATCTTTCTTTCATGAGGCGCAAATGAGTTATCATCATCTGACTACAAAGTTTACTGCAGATCTCTTCTTTTTAATAACTGTCCGTGCTTTAAGCACCTAGCATGCTTTCTTACTATGATGTTGAATGTAACACCTGCTGTAGCTGACATTCTACATTTCCATCCAAGGTCCTTCCTTAGGAATCTCAGTTTTTACAAAAGCTACTTGAAGACCCATGTACTACTACTAATAGCTGTTGCATTTTGACACCATTCAAAGACTATTTTTATTGTTCTAAACCCCACAGTTTCAATTCTACTTTAGTTCCTGAGATTTCAACAGCATTAACACATAAGGTATAAAGTTTAGGATTTGCTGTACCATATAATGGAAACTGGTTTTGAACATTCAGGCAAGCATCTCTGCTCACACTGCTAGTGGTGGTTACTTCAGGACAGTAGCCAAAAATAGGATCACAGCAGTAGAGCCTGCAAAAGGTCACTCAATTCAACACGACTGTATTGAACTTTATATATAAATCATCTCCTTAGAAGACCATCATGGAAAAAAAAAAATTATAAATAATTTATGGAGTATAATAAGATTCCAAAAAAGCTGGAAATGTAAACTCATTTGCAAACAAGTTACTAGATTAGCTTTGAATGACTGTGGAAATCTTTCCTAAAGACAGAATTACTGCGAATTACTTTTTATATGTACTGAAGATAGTTGTTCATATAATTTAGTAAATTTGAGGCATTAGCAGGAACAAATAGCTGCAGACAATCAGAAGTTATCATAAGATCTACTCTCCAACAACCTGTTTTGTTCATTTCTTCAAAATGAGGATCCTGATGAAGCAGCTAAAGCCTTTGAAACACATTTCTCTACACTTTAATAAACTATACATCCAAAACTCTTCCTATAAGCAAAATGTACATAAAGCAACAGTTACAATGAAGAATTTCCTTGCCTTTGAACATGACCTGGGGACAAGCGGGACTCAAAGCCTGAAAGCACTGCTAGCTACAGACAATGAAGATGATTTAACATTTTCTTCTTGAAAAACAAACCAACCCAGAAACACAAGAAGAAAAGAAACAGAAGTGATAAAAAGACTGAAGGCTAAATAAAGTTTATATATCTGTGAATTGCACTAGAGTCCAAGACTTTTACTACATTAAATGCTGTGATGCTCTAGGCTATTTGTTACTCATCATGTTCCATGTAATTAAGCATTCTTGCACACTAACACCACATACTTATCAAGCAGCCAAACCTGGCTTTGTGGTTCATCATATCTCTAAATTTGTCAGTATGTCAACGCTTGTCAACAGACACGTCTAAGACAATATGTCTTTTCAGTAGAGTACCCTAACGCCTATCTGTAGAAACAGATGATATCTACTGTACTCCTACAACACCTGCTTAAGAGCTGATGATATTAGCATCTAGAACTGGATGTTCATTTTATAGTCAGAAATGTTAATCTTTTTAATATGTAAATATTAAAGTAATATACAGCTGGTTGTTTCATGAACTGTAGAACTGTCAATACCCCATTTCCTACAGATTTGCATCCTATATCCTTGCCTAACTCTATGGTAGCAAGTCACCATCCTTGTCACTGATGTCTCCCTTTCCCCATTTCCAAAACCTTGGCACTGCTTTGTTCTACGCCACCCAGCAATAAGCACGTGCTATACTGGGAGCTGCTCCCATGCACTGACTGATCCTGTGGGATCATTACATGGGTTACCCTCTGCAAGCATGGACCAACACACTGTTGAACTCAGTGGTTACAAACCTAAACCAGAAGACTGTAGATATCCTAAAAAGCAAATGGGTGTGAATACAGAAAAGACCAGGGAGATATATTAATTGATATTTACAGGCCTATAAGTAGACCTCAGGATAGTACATAAGTGTTTAAGTTTTATGCTTTGTAATTTAATAAATGCTAATGGAAATAGAAGCCACAGATAGCAGGTTTCACCTCCATCAGTAAGAACTATTATAATCCAGGATATAAACTGAGATCAGTTAGCTCCACTTTGATCATGTCATAATTCATGATAAAAGAAGGAACTGTTCAAGAATGATTCTCCTCTCGCATTTACATTCTTTAGTTCCTTCCTGAAGGTGAGATTACATTCTTTGGTTTTTTGCAACCTAATTTCCATAGGGATGATCCATAATAAGTTGCAAACGTAATGTTTTGTAAAATTCTATAATTTGGAAATTTTAGGTATTAAAATTCCTTTCTTTCTGTAAGTGTATAAGTACATACGTATGTGTATTTTGAGAACATCATATATTGCACTACTGTTTGCTGTACATTAGCCAGGAATATTTAATTGATAAGCCAATATTATTGCCTTTCCCTAAGCTATGGCACTACCATGGGTCTGTCTCCTTTCCTCATATACTAGTTATTATAGAGTGAATAAATACTTTGTATATTTGGACCTCTATGTTCTCTCAAGTTAACTTAAAATTGTCCAATGATTTCAAAAGATGGGGAAGGGCAGGAAAGAAAGAGACTGGAAGGAAGAAGCCAAGACAGAGGGAAAGAGGGTAAGTCTCATGTTCTTAGAAAACCATGCTAAAAATGACCACTGTTATCTTGGATTTTTAGCATCTCACCTTAACTATTCATAAGAGACCCTATATTAATCCCAGTCTCCTTACTGAATCTAGTCTCAGTAATTACACTGAATCATATTATTCCCTTCTGATTATTAACTGGACATTGTCATTAATGTTAACAGAACAAATCTTCAACAACTGATAACACAAGTACAGGCCCTTTTAAATTCCCTCTGCAACTTTAGTTGCATATGTTATTCTCTCTTTCACCTTTAAACATTACAAGTGGTTATCGTTACATGTCTGATGTATTGTCACACAAAAGAAAACAGTTCAGGGGACAGAGAAACTAATGCTAGGCAATGAACCCTGTATGCAAGTTGCTGAAATGCAGAACCCTGTAAATGTTATTCATATGAAATCACAGAAATCGTAATGAAGTAAATGCCATCATGCAAGATTTCCTTGAGAAAGGGGAAAGTTCAGCATGTAAGCTGCAACCCGTTAAAAAAAAATAAACGTATATATCTCACCTAATACAACTTCTCTGAGCAAGAGATCGTTCTGAAGGCTAACAGGCACAAAATGAAACAGTGACAAGGGTCTCTGAATGATCTGTCTGCAAAAACAGTGCTTCCTGGCAGCTGAAGAGAGGTGGAAAGAAATCCTCGCTGCTAACACCCGGACTCTTGGAAACAAAAAACCTTGATAGGACTGACCTCCTAACCCGGGTTCTTTATAATGTTTAGCAAGTATTTAAGGTTTTTAATTTTTTAAGCTCCATATATACGTGAATTATCACACTGTAATGGGAAATAAGGGAAACTGATGACACATAATACCCTGTCTTCAGCCTTTTCTTTTTTAAGACAGCAGAATAGCTCATGAATGTTGAATGCCTTCATTAACAGCATGGACACAGACTGTTACTAGGATGGAATAAGATGCACCTTCAGCAAATTTCCAGGTGACATTGAAATGAGGCAAGCAGTTGATGTGATGAAGGGCTGAGCTAACACTCAGGAAGAGTTCAAGAAGCAGGAGAGCTAAAAAAATGGGCTGCCACAAACCTCTTCAAGTTTGACAAAGGCAAATATGAAGCTCTGCACTTGAGAAGGGATAAATTAACGTAACAGTACAGGCAGAGGCTGAAAATACATACACCATGTGGTTCACTTCTAAACATCTTGGCTGCCCTCCTCTGGACTTGCTCCTGTCTGTCAATGTCTTTGTTATAGTTTGGAGCTCGAAACTAGTCACTATTCTAGATAAAATCTCACAAGTGCCAAATATAAAAGAATAATCACTTTTCTCCATGTTCCAGTTACTCTTTCTTATCGCAGCCCTCTTTGCCTTTATTCCTGCAAGGGCACACTGCTGCCTCACGTTCAACTTTTCTATTCGGACTCGAGGATCCTTTTCTGCAAGATGGAGCTTAGTTTCCACTTTACTAGATCATGTTCTTCTCTATCACACAGCAATTATTCAAAAAGGACAAGGTGAATATCAAAGACAGTGGCAGAGGAAGTTTAAGCTATTTTCCTGTAGTGAACACCATAGATTTATATTGGCAATGGAAAGGATAAAATGCCCTCTAGTTTGTATGGAATAACTTTTCTCCCTTTTTCATTCAAAGAAAAGCTTACAGTCTACAATTACAAGATCAATACCGTCATAACAATTCTTGCAAACCAAATTTCAGAAGTTCTTTACTTGACAGTTGGGCCCTTAATCAATAAAGCACTGGCCAAAATCCAGGTTTCCAGGACTCTGAAGATTAGCCAATGGAGAAAAGGGATGAGAGTCTTACTTGAGATTTACTTTTGGCTGCTGTGCTGTTTTTCCTAGTCAGGATGCTGAATTTCTGTGAGCCCAAGAGTGTTACCTAACCACTTATAGTCCGACAATATTACTGGAGTAATTTATGAAATAGCAAAAGGAAAAGGTAAAAGACTTTAATAACATTTCTATCCCACTTCCTTAATTTGGAAACTAGCATGATGGAAGCAGCACATACATCTAAACTCCAAGCAGTTCTAAGTGTGATAGGCAGTTTGCTGATAAATAACCAAAGAATCAGAGTCCTGTGAACCATCCCTCTCCAATTCAGACGTATTTCCCTCTTTTTTCTTTTCTTTTGGCCCTATTTTCACACCACTAACTTCAGAGTGGAACTGTCTGAAACAGAGGAGAGGAACATGTTATTAGCTACAATGCTTTCCAGTTCATCTCCCGAATGATGGCACTGTCCATTCAATCCCTTCAGAGTGAAAAGGACCAGGAATTCAACTTTCCCACTTTCTGGGTGAGTGCTTTAACTGCTAAGGTAATTACGAAATGAAGGCCATGACCCTTGCTACCAATCTTGATGGAGTTTTATGCCGGTATGTGCATCTCGTATCTAAAACAGATCCAAGCCTTCAAATTTGCTTATCACCATTAGTGCTTATACTTAAACCATTAGTCATACTATGTCTCATCTGGCTACTTCTCTGATGTGATGACTGCAGAAGAGCTACAGTTCTATGAAATTTCCCTCTCACACCCCACCCAAACTTTCCTAGAGGCTTTTGAAAGGTTTTCTCTCAATTCTTGGATTCACAAGAGACTTAGCAGTCTCTTCACTGTCTCTCTATGCATAAGTCTTCCTTTTCCTTCTGCAGTATACTATGTATTGTTATGCCAGCAGTCTAGGTCTTTGATTTATTCTAGACAAATATGAACAGTAGTGTAAATCTGCATCTGCTGGATGCCAGTCATTAAAAATAAACAAAAGGAATTCTCTCAATGTGTATATTTCTAAACAAGTTTTTGAATTTACATGGATTTCTAACAGCAGAAACTTTATTTTGTAAATCAGAATCAGTTTCTAAATAAATGGATCTTCAATAATAAAACACAGTGAAATGAAGACATAGAATGGTTTCAAGACTTCACAGTCAGTTTGGGCTCCACCCCACTAGTCTACATCACTGGATTGGAAGACAAGCTAGATATTTTAGAAGCACAGAAATATTGTACAATTTATCCTTTCACAGATGTGAGTAGTGAGAAAAGGAAGAAGGTGCAGAGGCTCTTTCCTGCACTCTGCACTGTTATGGTCAGAGCTCTAGCCCACTCCTTTTCAAAGCCATTCTTCATGGGCATAATGTAACTTTCAGCCAGTTACTCTTTTGTAACCACATTTCCTTGGAGGAAAAGGTTTCTAAAAGTTAAGTTTATAATCAAATCAGTAAGGGAGGTAGATGAAGCGATGAGGAGTACCAGTCCGTTACAATGCAATTACCTAACAACCACTACAGAATATAAATACATACAAGTCTACAGTTTCACACAGTGCCAGATATTACGACAGACTGGAAAACATCTATAATAAAGAGAATAACTAAAGATAAAGACAACATACCTTCTTCAAAGAGTAACATCATGTTTGTGCTTTTGTTAGCAACCATGTTATTCAACAAGGCAATTACAGTTTGCATTGTATTCCCAAGGATACTGTCTTGGTGTTCCTGTATAAATAACAACAAAAATCAGAATAAAAATAATTTAGTTTTCCTTTTGCAAGGTTAACAGAAGACTATTCACTTCCAAAACCATAGTAATACATAAGCAATACTTTTTCAATCCCTTGAAGTTCAACATTTAAAGTACTAGAAAACCAGTCAAATACCTTAGAAGACAATATCCACTTCAGGGAGCCAAATCGAAAATCCAGGACCAAAATGTCTTTCCTGTTCTTTTGAACTGAAAGAATTCCTGGTTAGGTCTAAAATCTTAGGATTTTTGAAAATGGCATAGAGCTTTATCAACTTAATCTCTATGTATTCAGAACCAGGAATATTTCCCTTTGTACAGTATGTATTTTATTTATTTTTAATTATTATATACAATAATTCAATTTAATAATTTAAATAAATTATTATTCTTTATTTTACTAAGAGTTATTCATTTTACTCTTTCCGGTTTCAACTTGATAACCCATAGCAAGTAGTAAAATCTACTTGTTGCTTTTGTTTCTATACTTGTAAAAGTATAGAATTTTAAAAGTATAGTATTTTATTTCCATAAAATTAATTTCACATGCACATTAAAGACCTATTTCTGTATGGAATTGCAGCACCCTTATGATACCTTTCTTAGACTTTATGATTGCTTCAGTGATTTTTCACGATTTTCTGAGAGTAGACTGACAAGAGGAAGGCGTCAGGGTTTATAGAGAAATCTATTTTCCTCTGTTATAGTTAACACACCTGCACTCTCAACCTGAAAGGAGTGGACAAGTCCAGTCAAAGCATATACTTATTCATGCTAGTGACAGTAGCATCTCCAGTCACTTTAAAGAAGCCAAAATAGGACAAGCTTTTCCAAATCTGAGTCTAGATATAAATATAAGCCTGAATAAATTTCAAATCTCCCTAGAAGGTTCAGGAAATACTTTGTCTAATTTTTCAGATGCAAAGCCAAATAAGAACATACATCTACAGTAAAAATAACAGCATTAAGAAAAAACTGTCATATTTCACATATTGTAGACTTTCCCCATGCACCTAGGTGACTTCCATGCTTCCCTTTTCCATCAAATCTCTCCATAAACTGGTATCAGTCAACTATTTCACTGCCACAGAACACTCCATCTATTCTGACCCATCTCCTGTCTAAAGTAAGCCTTTGAAAGAAGTTACATTTTAAGTTGAACAAGATGAAAGAATATTAGTCTGAAGTTAAATATTTCAGATGACAAAAATTACATCAGCCCTTGAATACCGTCAAAGGAACACTCGCCCTGAAAGTTCTTTTAGGAGACAAGTGCCAGTAGCCAGGAACAGTTTATTTTCTACATCTCTTTGCTCAGGTATTTACGATTTTCTGCCACATATGTATGCTTCAAAACAGCACCAGTAATTATCCTTCTTTGGGATAATCTTACTGACCATCTAAATACCATTGCTGGTGCAGAAGTAGGCTGCTTGACTGGTAGTCAGCAGCAATCACAATGAACATATTCTATTATTCTTCCAAGAGTTCCCTTCAAGTCAACCTATGAATGCCGTTCAGAGTGATCTGTCTCATTTATAAGCCACTTTTTGTGTTGGGCCAGGACTAAGCCATCAGCACTGCATTTAGGATAAGCCACATTATTTGAATCACTGCCTGGAAAGATCGTATAACTGGTTACAAGAAATTCTCAAGTGAGACACTGCTGATTTTTATTTCGTGACTGGTCTGATAAAATTCAGGATGCTCAAAATGTATCTTCAACATGAAGGTCCTCTGTTACAGTGGTATAAAGGGTCAAGCTATGTGAAGAACAAATGTTTCCCCTGAAACAAGTAATGAGTAAAGGAAAGGTTTTGACAGATGCTCAGACGGTTGCTTTGAGAGTATTAATTTCTGTTTCTGCACTCAAAAGCTAGTTAAATGTCCTTAATTCCTGTAAATAGTATGAGATAGAAATGATAAGGCATAATACAATAACAGATAAAGAGATATATAAACATACACAGCCTCCGTTCAACCTCAGCCTGTATCAATTTTCTTTGTACTAGAGCACTTGAAACTGGATCATAAGAAGAGACAAAGAAGAGTGGCTCACAGCCTTTTGGAGGACCATAGTTTCCTACTAAATCCTAATAGATAAAGAGATATATATATATATTTCAGATACATATATATATATTTCAGATACATATATATACACACACGAGTCCCAAAGTTCTATTTACTTTACATAGAACTTTGAGATGTCATTTATGATATCTATAAAGAGCACAATAAATATCTGTTCCTCTGAAGGTTTAATACACAGCCTGATAAATTGAAAAGCAATGTTGGAAAGTATAGGCACTACATTCTTCAAAAGATAAAGTAACCAATACAGAAAAGAGATACCATAAAGCCATGGTACTAAAAATAAATTTGAAGTTATTTCCTACAGATAGCTGAAGGGTAAGAAACACAGTTTTTCAAGAGATCAACATGTTTATGTGGTAGTCTATCATCTTATTCATTCTCCTAAAGAACATTCAGAAAACAAGAGAGTAAATAGTAAGAATGACTGTGTAACTGAAGATAATGATACATCCACTGAGAATATAAAATTAATAAAAGCAAAGAAGTTCCACAAGTGCCAAAATGAGAACTGATTCACATATTTTCTTTGCAAGTACAGTATTTCTATTACTGCCCCATATATTTTGAGTAAATGTTTTCTAGTAAAATTCCCTTTGGAAATACACAATTACAAGAGAAGCTGGTAGTTGCTTACAATAGTGATCTTTTGCGTTCAGCAGCTTAATAACATGAAAATGAAGCCATCTTTGCTTTTAATAGGCATAATTATACAACTGTCTACTGAAAGACTAGCACTGATGCTTTTGCTTATATCAAAGCATCTGTAACAAAACTTACCTTCCCCTAAACACACATAAACTAGAATTCAAGATGGAATGTCAATACTTTGGGGAAAGAAAATGGTCTCTTAGTGAATAAAATAATCTTACAAATGGCATACTCAGCTGTACTACTAGAGTTTTAACACACGTATCGTAGATGGGTTTTGGTAAGATACTTACTAGGTTTCAAGAAGCTACAGGTATGTTTTACTTAGATAAGCCATCACTGATTGCTGCGAGACTCGATTTTAGAGGTTTATATAAAAATATTTAACTTCTTCATAATCTATCAAGGAGCAATGCAGATCTAATTTGTGTGCACAGCACCACAGACCGTGGGCATTTAATGAACAGTGCACTTGACAGCTTTAATAAAACATAGCGTTTGCCAGCAGAGATAATTAGAATTGAAGCAGCAAAATTTTAGTGTTTGGCAACATAGATGAAACAACTTCATTAAAATGTAGAGCTTTGGTGAGTGAAAGGCAGGAAAGCACTGGACCCTGAAGAATCAGCCTTCTCAAAACTAATTGCTTCAGTGCTTAAAAAGGACAGCTAAGAAATACCAAGGGCATAACAAGGAAATACTAGGATAAAAAAAAAGGAAGCACAGAAGATAAATCAGGCTTTTCAAATAGGAGTACACTGTATTTAGGCCATTAAACTTTTCATTCTAATTTTGAAGGGTTGTGTCATTAACAAAAGAAATCAGTTGAAGTATTCTAAAAAGCCAGTTAGGTAAAAGGGTGTGAATTAGCAAAGTGGGAGTATGAATCCTGGCAAGATACTATGGCTAAAGCTGCCATTTCTCTTCCTTTAAGTGGATTAGAAATTAGAACAGCATAGGCAAACTACAGTATTTTAATTACATTTTAGATAACAAAAGAGATAACCATTTTAGTAAGAGGCTACCAATTTGGGAGACTTCACATACAAGCCTCCTACTCCTGTATGTAAGAATCCAGAAGAAATCATACTAAACGCTACGTTTACAGATACACTCTAATTAAATCTAAGGATATATATCTCTATATATCCCAATATCAACATACAAATGCATTCTTTTACCATGCCAAACTTCAGATTTTCGGAGACCTAACAATCTATCTTGTTATTCTGGAAGTCATTTGTTACATCCCTTGCATTTCCCAAAACTCCTTGTTATCTTGGAGACAACCATGTCATTTTATCTGTGTTGATGGTCAGAATCTCACAAGGAATAAGGAGAAAAGGTGACATTTAAAACAAACAGAGCTCTAAAGAATGCTGCCTCTTTAGAATGAAAAGTAAAGCTTTTACTTTCAAAAGTAAAGCTTCTGTCATGATCATAAAAGTACTTATCTTGCACAACAAACATTAAGAACTGAAAAATATAAATAAGGCCAGTGTTCCTTCTCTTCTCATTTTATTCCCAAATCCTGTAAGAATATAACTTCAAAGAATGGACATGTGGAGAACAACAGTATTTTTAACACCACCTATTATTAGGGAAACCAGTTTTCCTCCTTTAAGAGGTCCACTTCATGTCTCAAACTTCTGGAAGTCAAATAAACCATGCCAATCCAAGCAGGAAAATTTAAGTAGTGAGTTAAGGATTACAAAACTGCACTACATCAGCAAGCATAAGATTCATAAACTATATGAAGAGAAGAATACTTAAGTCTGTTCAGAATTAGAGGTAGACAACCTTCAAGGTATAAACTTCTTACTCTGGAGAATTAAACTTCCTCATATGAAGATCCAGACACACTGGAAGCATTCATCCTGGTATGTTCTGAAGCAATGAAGCTTTAGAAGTAACTGATACCACCATGGCAGTAACTACATAAATCTGGAGACGCTTTGGAGAGTCTCAGGTATCAGTGAAGCATTTGAACTGCAAAGTCACTCAGGAGCTGCAATAAACCATTACACCAAGAAATTTCCATGCCAAAATATTCACTTCTCAGACTTGTTTTCAGCATTAATTAAAAGCTAGTTCTTGAACGGCTTCAGAATGACAAGTACCAATCAACTAACATCTTTTTTTCCACATGGATTTTGCTTTGATGTAAATGGCACTTTGTCACCTCAAGGAATAAGGTTTAGATGAATTTGGGGAATTTTCTGGTGACATTTTTAATTGAAAAAACATAGATTCATTAGACTTACCCAAAGGATCACATTAACATTTTTGACTGGAAAAGGCTTGAAGGGTTCAGAATAGAATTTCTGCTTAAATCCATAAAAAGAGACATTTGCCGATTGGGGTACTAAATTAAGGCATTCACCTAGGATACTGAAAATTTAATTTCTGCTGGAATTGGGCTATGTAGGGACTTGAACTTTGGTCTTCTATACTTAATGTTCCTTAACCCATCATCAGCTATTAAGGAATGGGTTTCTGTCTTTTCTCCCCCAAAACCTGCTCCTTTTCTATAGCTAACTAGTTGCTGAATCAGCAATTAAAAGCAAAACCTGATACTGATTCAGTTTATGGTGCCTACTAAGGTGGACAAGATCAAGACTGAAATACCTTCCCAACATTTTCCCTACAACTGAAAAAAATAGAACCAACTGAGGAAAACCTAGACTTTTCTGAGTCAGTGACAGGGATAAGGAAAATATCCATTGTTCTTGATCTCAAATTGAATGTTTTATTCTTCATACCTCACAGACTATCTTAAACTCAGTGTTGCTGGTGAAAAGGTATTGAACGAGAAGCCATAGGCTGACAAAGCAGCACACGGAAATGGAACCCGTCTGAATGAGGACAGGATGCTTTAGACATTTTAGTTGGGTTGAGGATATATTCAAGTTGTCAAAAGTGGCAGGAGAAACATATTTATATATTGAATTTTTTTTGCTTCTGCCCTTTGTTTATGTCTTTACCCTCAAAATACTCTTTAGTTTGAAACACCTTTTTTGCTCACATTCACCTTTATTCAATCTGTAAATGTAAGAGAATGTTGATTATTAGTTTATTCAAATTACATTACATTTGAACACAATAAAGAGCTGTTAAATCAAAAGGAAGCATCTGCTGAATCTTCTGTTACTAGATTTATGGTATAGTCTCATTACATTTGGCACCTTCAAAATAGATTTATTATTTCTTAATTTGTGTTATTAGGGGGTTTTAGGGAGTATTTAAGTAGTTAATTACTAGTCTGAAAGACATTAGAGAATTCTCGCTTTTTTAAGGGATCCTGTTAATCTTGGATACTTTTCATAGAGATTTTCTGGTTTTCCAGAGACATGTATTTAGAAAGCAAACACACTCGACAATCAGACCATATCAGCTATCAATACTTCACTCAGCTCAAAATACACATACACTGTGTATGTATGCCCTAGCAAATTCATCTCCCAGCCCTTCCTCACTCAAGCCATTCCTACAGCAGCAAGCTACATTTTCTGTTAGTTAATATCAAGGCACAAAGCCACAAGGCAGGAAACAGGGGAATGCTAACAATATTCCTCAATGAACAGAGTAGCAGAAGTGAAGAGAAATACTGCCAGCACTATTATCCTATGAGAGCGCATTTCTTTCATGATCCTGTCCTCGGCTTAGACAGACAAGCAATTATGCTTGAAGCAACCTATATTCCTACTATAACACTAGGCAGACAAGGCAAGAGAAATTATTAACTGATTGCTGAAAGTGAAAACTCTATCTAACAAAACACTGTTTATTAAGTGCAAATTACAATTTGCTAAATTACTTACCAACATAGTGGTTTTTTGGGTTATACTCAATAAACATTAACTATCAAGAGTAAAGTTGGTTGCTATAATATTGAAGAAATAATATAAGGAGATTTTAGTTTACATGATCTTTGCTTAATATTCATGGTCAAGCCAAGACAAAACTCGATTGGCCCAATACTTAAATTACAACAACTCCCTTTCAAATCACAAAATCCCAGACTGGTTTGGGTTGGAAGGGACCTTAAATCTCATCCAGTTCCAACCCCCTGCCACAGGCAGGGACACCTGCCACTAGAGCAGGTTGCTCCAAGCCCCTCTGTCCAACCTGGCCTTGAACACTGCCAGGGATGGGGCAGCCACAGCTTCTCTGGGCAACAAAAGCCTCCTCCCTTCTTTCTGGCATTGCAGAAGGTTACAGAATTGTGTATCTCCTCCATTTTAGCACTATTGTTTCTGGCCTACTGAACACTGAAAAAAAGTATAATGCATGGTAGACTCACATTATGTGTTGGGTTTGTTGTTTTTTAGGTTGGTTTTTTTCCAATCAGTTAGTTAAGGACTGTGAACAGTAGCAAACCTTTACCATAATGCCATTATTAAATACTTAAAAATGCAGAAAATGAAAAATGTTTTAAGTATATTACAATATCTTTGTGAAATATAGGAACAGGGTTTATAAATAAACTATATCTGTAAGGTTTCTTCTATAAAACAGTGGTATATCATCTCTCATGTTAATAGTCCCTTATAAACACAGTGTTATCTTGTCACTTATTCAAGAACTCGAGGATGAACGTGTTTTCATCTTATGCCAACCTACGTATATGAAGTCCAAGATTAAAAGGAGCTGGGGTGAAAGTGAAAACTAATGGTTTGAACTGAATAATACTAGGGCAAAGATTCAAAATTTGAAGGCAAGATTAGAATTCATAGAAGACCTAACTCTGTGTGTGCCACAGCGATTAAAACTCTTAGCATAAGTGGATTTGATATGCATATTTAAGCTAAATAAGACTTAAAGTATTTGCTGCCTCTCTTAATGTCAGTTTACAAAAATAAGTATTTGTGAAATCCAGGCTTAAAAAAATGCAGTGTTCATAACCACCAAAAATTCCATCGCTCTCAGAGAAACTAGTCCAATACAAAGAGCAACATTTGGGAATATTTGGAAGGAACAGTTTGGATTCATAGCCAGAGGACTTCTGAACTGGAACAAATAAAATGAAAATAAAAGGAAGTACAGTTTCTTATTCTATGTAAATACCAGAATCACACTTTCTCTTGTAGACACAACAGGAAGAAAGCTTACTGTTATCCAAAAATCTCCTACAACGATATGAACCACTCATCAGTCTACCTTGGTGTTCAACAAATAAGCCACCAATCTCATTCTTCAGCCAAATTCTGTGTGAAGTTACAGGATTTTGCTTTATTACTGTTGACCAGAGGAACAGCATATAGTTAGGATGAAACATTGAAAATAAATAAATCTAAAGACTAAAAAGAACTTCAAGGCTAAATGACAGCACCTTCTCCTTGCTTATATCATTCTAGGATGTTGCTGCAGTTTCCAGGCTCCACAGAGTTTTTGCTTTTAAATTACTTCTGCCTGTGGCCTGAGACAGAAATAACATTTTTTCCTTTCATCATGGTCTTCCTACTTTTATTTGTTTTGCATTTAATACTTACTCTGTCTCTACCTGTAAGCCTAGAAAAAGTGAACATGATGAAGTTCACTTTAGTAGATCATATTTCAGGTATGTCTTTCAGCAAAATACTTATGAAGTGACAGCCCCATTTTAGCTCTCCAAAATACTGACAGCATGAATGCAACATCAACAACAAGAATTTTACCCTCCAACCACTGGAATTCACTGACATTGGAAGACAACTGTTTCCTTAGCTGGCAGTGATCTGCCAGTGATGCTGGACTGCAAAGTGACATCTGAACCAGAACTCATGAGAAGGAAGTAAAATCGAGAAATGACAGCTAACAAGAATGGCAATAATAACAACAATCATAATTATTATTAAAAACACGCTTGCAACACAAAAAATAAATTTGTATGTGCCAAAAGATTACTACCCTTGCAAATTTAAGATGGTGCCTAAGTGAAAAGGTGGTATATTTAGATTAGATATAAGGAAGAAGTTCTTCCCTGTGAGGGTGCTGAGGCGCTGGCACAGGGTGCCCAGAGAAGCTGTGGCTGCCCCATCCCTGGCAGTGTTCAAGGCCAGGTTGGACACAGGGGCTTGGAGCAACCTGCTCTAGTGTGAGGTGTCCCTGCCCGTGGCAGGGGGTTGGAACTGGATGAGCTTTAAGGTCTCTTCCAACCCAAACCAGTCTGTGACTCTATGATTTAGTCACCTGAGTGAAAACATAAATGTTTTCACAGCTACTATTAAAGAAAAGACACAGACATAAAGCACGAACAATTCTCATCACCCAGAATATTTAACTAGGAAGAAAAGACAGAAACCAGAAATTACTTCACCGGGTGTATAAAAAAAGAGTATAGCACAGTGAATTTTGGAATGGCCTGAGTTTTGCTCCCATGGTGGCAATCTCAATGGTGCCAGGCAGTAGACAGTGTGAAATACTGATGGAACAGATACTGAGCATTACAGGGTCAGCTGGTACCCTGCTGGCATTCCCCGAGATGCTCTTTGTGCACTTGTCCAGCACAAGTCAATCATCACTCCTGAAAACTCTCAGTTGTTCTGACTTCAACTCCTACATGTCAAAGAGGAGCAAAGGCACAACTTCGTATTTAAAAGTTTAACTCAGATCTACAAGAACACAAGGACACCAATTCTGTTTCTCATAAGCATTTGCAAAGCAGTATCAGATGCTATGAATTAAAAGAAAGTATACCTCTTGCTGCTAGATATGATATTACCCACAATTCATTCCATTTTTACAGGAGATTAACAGACGTATCAAAGGCAATTAAGAATGACTAACATCGGCAAAATAGGAAACTCTTCTAAAAAAGTCCTACTTCTTTCTCAAAGACAGGGGCAATTATTCTGCATTTTATTATTGCTATTATTAACAATAGGTTGAACACCATTTTTTAATCGGCACATTTTTCAGGGTAATCTCCGAATGATTTATTACAGGTTTTTTCATAGTCTCACCCCACCTCTCCCCCTCAAATCATTTCTATTTTGGTGCCTACATATTGATTCAAGAAATGAACTTTAGGAATACAGGTTTGAAAATTTGTACAGATTATAAAAATAAATTCTAGCTAATGACAGAGCTATATTCCAGACATCAATATGTGTTTTCTTCTGAGCACAGGTTCAATTAAAAACTTCCTGCTTTTCATCACTGTTAAGGAAGTTATTGCCTGGAAACATAGGAGATACTCTATAAAGGCACTGGGAACACAGTGCCTTCAACCCCCAAAAGACTGACCTTCTCCCCTCCTGCCACGTAGCTCATTTCAGTACTAAACAGATACTAAATGATTATATGAGAATTTGTATCTATTGCTTTAAAAGGAGAACAGGATACATTAAATGTATGTATGTACACACACATGACTATACACACACATTTACTTGTAAATTATTTTAACAATGACATACAAAATTCAAATGAATCTATTCTAGCAACACTGAATAATGAATTACTCAAAACTTCATGTTGTTTCAAGAGAGAGCTAGATTTTCCATTTTCTCAAACATTGAAGACTTCAAAAGAATGTTCCCAGTGTGTGCTGGACACACTCCCTACATTCTCACACTACCAGTACTCCACAATGGTTCACTATCTCACATCAAGTGTAGAGGACTGAAGTTCTTTTATTTCTCCTCATGTTAAGTGAAAGTCCAGATCATCAGAAGCCTCTGCTACAAGGAAAATTTAATATATACAAATGGAAGCAACTTCAGGCGGAGACAGTGAGAGATGGCAGTAAAACATTTTGCCTAGCAGTCAAAATACTTATTTTAAGCTTCAGAAACCCACCATCAGCCTTTCCTTCTGGGTGATTCTGAATTTGAGATCTGCACTTGGCCACTTCCCTTAAAGCATTCCTGATTAACAGGCTACTGGTTAAACTGGGCTCTTTCTCCACTGCCTCCAATGCCACTTTCTACAGAAATTTCACCCTGAACACAGAAAGCCTCTCAGTGGAACCTCCATAGAAATTGGAATAACATCATGAAACACTGAAATAACCCAAATACCTCATCCCTCAAACAACACACTCGAGTCCAGAAACCTATGGAGCCATGACCAGTTGCTATCGGCAAGGTTCTGCTGCTTTACCCAAGCTGTCAACGAACAAAGAAAAGTTTCAGTCTCATATCAACTCAGAGCCTGAAAAGGAGATGGATACTGTTAGATCAAAGTAGCATTTTGATGCTGAGAGGCATAAAATGTCATTGAGAACTGCATTTATTGTCACTGGAGGCCAGACAGACATTTTAGCCCATATACAAGGTCACAGAATGTGTCATTGCACTGTAAAATGAAAGAAGAAAAAAAAAAACCCAGAACAATGAACGTAAAACCCCTAAATAATTGGACCACTGGATTAAGACAGCATAGAAACATATTTTATATTAACTGATTAAAATACTAACTTTGTTAGAACACAAGGTCCTATTAATAAGGAGTTAATTTTTTAATTACCCATAAGCCATTTTACAGTTATTAAGTATTTTTCTTCATTCACCCTATCCTCCTTGAATAGTTTTATTCATACTGAAAAATGTGTACGATGGATGTGAGAGGGAATAAAAGGATGAAAGAGGAAAACAGCTAAAACATAGCTGAAAAGCTGGTAACAGAAATGTTACAAAAGCCAGGGAGAGGAGAGTAGGGTATTATTAGCCATTTTCATATCCTAATGGAACATGCAAGTTCCAGGCTGTTACTAAGAGTGGGTCCATGGCAAAGAGCCCAAATGAGGTCTGAGAAAGGATAATGTACCTTTAATGATTGAAATAGCAAGAAAATTAAATCTAATCATGTTTCATTAAGCATACTCTAGCTCCCATTTTTACTAAATTATTTTATTATGATTTCCCAACTGTCTGTTGAAATAACCTTTTACAGCAATTTAATTCACCATCATAAACAAGTCTCATTTCTCACAATGAAGTCCCCTGGGTTTAGTGAGAGGAGATGGAAAATCTAAACCTTGCCAATCCTGCTGCCACTAAGGTAACCACTCAGGGAGACAAAGATTTTTGTTTTCCTATTTGTGGCTGAGATCATTAAGATATAATTAGAAATGGATTCATGACTAATAGAGCGTCTGTTATGGAGATACCATTCGCCCACCAAGCATCTTCTATACCAGTCTTTAATAAGAAGGGCAGCAGGCATAATCCCCACTTCACTCTCCAGAGAGTTCTGCATTAAATGGACTGCATTAGACATCCCTCTCACTCCCCCCTTTTTAATGGAATCTTATTCAGGCATCCAGCGTTTTCTCAGTCTCCATTGTTACCATCAAAACTAGTCTGTTTGCTTTCAGCAATATGCTCCTGCAGTGCCATCCAGATGTGAGCCCTAAAGATGGCTATGTGCAGTGAATACAAATCCTGCTCCACAACTTGTTACAGGGCAAGAATATGGGGAACTTCACAAAATACAGTAAGAAATGAATTGGACTGTTTACCGAATAATTTTGTCTCTCTGCAGTAGCAAAAGAAGCCATCCACTCTTGCACGTGTCCCTTCTGCTTTAGTGAAATGAAAAAAGCATGCACCAAGCAGAAAGGATGCACCAAGAAGAAAGGATACTTTACTCAAGTAACTAAATCAAGTTTATTGCCACACTCCATATCAAATCACATGACATAGCAATACAAAATTAAAAGCAATGTCACCCACCAAACAGTGCTTAAGGATCTGCCACAGGGATCAATTTATGGCCACCAGTTAAACTGCAGAGTGAAAACTGTAAGACACTGTATTTAGTATCATGATGTTTCAACAGGTTGTTTTATTTGGTAGGCAGGAGTTTGAAAGGAGCCATATGAAAAAGAAAGAAAACAGTTCTAGGGCACAATTTTGCTTCCTGTACCCATATGGGCAGTAAAGAACTACTTGCTCAAAACAAGCAAGGGACAGGAACTGAATGCAAACAGCGGACTTGAAAGACAAACCTAAGAGGAAAAAAAAAAGAAACTTCAGAAATTTCAGCTGAGTCTTTGAGATGATACTACTCTTATAACTGTAATTAGAAAGTTCCAGTGGGATCATGGTATCTTTTGGCATATATTTAACTATAAATCTACTTTAGCAAAGCAATGACTTTAAAGCTTGCCTTAAAAAAAAAAAAAACCCATCCAAAATGTTTCATAAAACAAAATGTATTTAGAAACTAAGCATATAAAACAATGTGTAAATGACTATAGTTTAAACCAGAAAGTCCAATGCAGAATATTACGATTTAAATTGTTTTGCTTTGCAGAAGACTGACATTCTAAAATCTAATTATCATCCCGCAATACAAACTCTTCAGGAAGACATTACTATAGGGAATGTATTCTAGATGACTAAAGCCAAACCAGGCAAATTTCTAGATAAATGATCAGAGTTCAGAAACATAATGTGGAAACCTCTGCCACTCAGAATGCATTTTCATGGCTGTTTAATACTGTTTTACAAGCTCTGCTGTGAAGCACACAATAGCTTAGTACCTTAGTCATCAGAATGCAGCTGGTCAATAAATGTACAGTCAGCAACTGCCACATTCCTACACCAATATTTATTTAGATGGGATTGGGAGATATACCTCAGTTGTTTGACAGAACAGTGGCAACGCCACAGTAAAATGAGTCAAAAGATCAGTAACGTTGTTCTAAAAGAACACATCTCTGCTTTACTCCAGCATATATTTTTCCTGAAATGCTTTCTCTTTGCCTTGGTATTGCACTAGCAGGAACAGTAAATTAGCAGATTCGTCTCAATCAGCCTGACAAACACAAAGTTTGGAAGAAATAAAATTTTAATTTAATATTGCTTCTATATAAACAAAATAAATATTGAAATGTAGAAATTAATCACCTTGGGTGAACGTCTTCATTGATGGCGATTTGTTTCCGTGTGATCCATTGAAAATTCCTCATAACATTCACACAAACTATGGTAAGGTCAGGATTTCTTCCTAGAAATTCTAATTAATAAAGGATATAATTTGGTTCTGGGCTTCCGAAGTCTCATGTTAGGAAGAATCATCACTCTCAGTCTTTCTGCAACACCTGCATTTCACACATTTGCAGCATGGTGCTACATGCCCTCCTCTTCACAAGGTCTCCATGTGCACCTTGCTTGGCTCAGTCTGTGATTCCATGACTGGCCAAGTTGGGGTGGGAGTGAGGGAAGGCTGCAGAGCTGCACTCCAGCCAGCCCTGGGGCATGCAGCAGTGACAAACAAGAGCAGCCCTGCCAGCTTCCCAAAGCTGCTCTTCTCCCCTCTTCCCCTGCTCACAATCAACTGATACACAACTCCTGGTGGAATCACCATCCCTGGAAGTGTTCACGCTCTGTGTAGACGAGGCCCCCAGTGACATGGGTTAGTGGTGGCCTTGGCAGTGCTGGGGAATGGTTGGACTTGATGATCTAAAAGGTCTTTTCCAACCCGGTTGATTCTATGATTTCTGGCACCACACACATTTCTCCTTCTTTCTGTCACACTATCCAGTATGAAGAACACTTATGACATCACAAAGACACTGAGATTTCTAATATAAATAATGTCACATATATGTTTATTTTATACATATATATGAATATTTTAGAATTACAATCTGATTATAGGAGAACTAAATAAAGTGAAATGTGCCTAAGGTGTGAGGATGGGAAAAAAAAGCCTGAAGAGTGGGAGGTGAGATTTACCAGTTACTGGTAAAAGCAGCAGAGGATAGATGATGAAAGATCAAGAATTTAATTTGTTTAATTTTATTCACACCAGAAGCAGCTACCAATCCAGAAGATTAACTACTTTTGCTGCATTACTTAAAATGTAGGAGAAAGGCAGCAAATGCTAAGGAACATTTGAAGGAAAGGGGTGTAACAGAAGTAATGTGATTTCCAAAGCTGATGATACCAGTTAAATCTCCAATTAAAAAGAAGTGCAATCATCCCTTTACCCATCCCCAACCATCTCCCAAATATCTTTTCTCTATTAAGTTTGAAAATTGTCCAATTATAATGACTAAGTGAAAAGAGCTTTAATATAATATAAATCCTGTGGATACGTGCTAAATACTGAGAGCTCTGAAACTTGTTCATAGGTTGGGAATCTGCGTAAATGGAGGGAGAGAGATTGTATCTGAAATTTAAAGCAATGTACATGGTGGGGAAAACGTATTAACCTCAGATATGAACTAATCATCCCAGGTTAGGAAAGAATTTCACACAAATGACAGCTTAATGATAGCAATCAAAAACCCAAAGTGAAATGTAAGGAAAAGAAGGAAGAATAAAAAAAGATAACATCACTATGCCAATGTATAAACCCGTAGCTCATCCACCCTATGAACACCCCACTCTGGTCCTAAATCTCAAAAACTATCTATGGAAATGGAAAATATTCTGAGAAAGCAGCAGGAATGATGAGGCGTGTGGAGCCAATATTCCAGCGCTGGAGTAACCAGTCACCTGGTTGACAGCTAAAATCTTTTTGTGTATCTCACAGCTCACCTAGCCTGGGGGTGAGCAAGGTTGTGGTGGGGGACACAGCTGGGACAGCTGACCCAAACCGACCAAAGGGATATTCCTTACCACATAGAATCAAAAATGGTTAGAGTTGGAAAGGACCTTAAAGCTTATCCAGTTCCAACCCCCTGCCATGGGCAGGGACACCTCACACTAGACCAGGTTGCTCCAAGCCCGTGTCCAACCTGGCCTTGAACACTGCCAGGGATGGGGCAGCCACAGCTTCTCTGGGCATCCTGTGTCAGTGCCTCAGCACCCTCACAGGGAAGAACTTCTGCCTTAGATCTAACCTGAACTTCCCCTGTTCTAGTTTAAACCCCTTGTCCTACCACTCCAGTCGCTGACGAAGAGTCCCTCTCCAGCATCCTTGTAGCCCCCTTCAGATACTGGAAGCTGCTCTGAGGTCTCTACGCAGCTTCTCTTCTCCAGGCTAAACAGCCCCAATGTTCTCAGCCTGTCTTCATACAGGAGGTGCTCCAGCCCCTGAGCATCCTCTCATGGCCTTGCTCCAACAACATGCTGTATGCTCAGCAACAAAAATGAAGACAAAGGAGGAGATAGAAACCACCCAATCCCTTCTGTTTATTACATTGAAGGTTGGGAAGTGGGGAAGGTGGTTAATAAGGATGTATCGGATAGTGTCTCTCTCCATGCTGGGTGCCAAAAAGGACTGTGGTGGGTTTACCACAGCTGGACCCATGTGCCCACCAAAGCTGCTCTATTGCTCCCCCTCCTCAGCTCAACAGGAGCAGCTTCTCAGAGAAGCCACCTCAGTTGCCTCCCCGCTACCAAAACATTGCCATGCAAACCCAGTATCTTCCTTAATGAAGGACATTTCTTAAACCAGGTACAATTAGAGATAGACTCTTACACGCACACAAGTAAACCCTGCTGGAGTTAAAGGACTTAGAGCTTGATATTAAATACTATCTATTTTGTAATTCATACAACTAAAACCAAGGGCTGAAATAAGAACTTTATGCCCAAATTTGTTTCTGAATTCTCAAAATTACTGTTTATTTTTAACTTCTGTACTAATACCAATATATTTGTACCCAACCAAATAAACAGCAGAGACTAAAAATTAACCTCATAACTCTAAGTTAACACAGTGTACTTTTAACTTTCTAATTTCTCAAATAACTGCTGCTTCAGAAAACAAGCCAATCTGTTTAAGTCATAAAGAATAATCTGGTTTCTCATACGAAAGAAGGAGTGGTAAGACAAATTTCTACAGCTGATGACTAAAAACTTACATTACAGAAAGCTTCCCATGCATGCATTTTCAGTATATAAAGCAGAACCTGACTTGGCTCCAACTAAAAGTCTACCTACCCCAACAACCTATCTAAACCACTCTGCAACAGAAGCAGCCCTGCAAGCCAGGTATACAGCACACTTTTGCCAGCCTCTAGAAATTCACAGTGTAAGGGCTTTGAGCCAGAAGCGGATCTTTTGAACATATTAGCTCTCAATGAATTTTTCCTCCATTAATTTGTCCAGTCTCTTTTCTAATTCGAGTAAAGCAAGGACCCTATGGCACAGACTTCACAGCTTAACTTAACCCTACAGGAAGCATTTTAAGATGCCAACTGAAAGTTTTCTTTTGGTCTTTTAATACAGATCTTATATTAGAAGATACAGCAAACAGCAATACTGTTTCCTATTCACCTTGAATAAGCCACTCATGACTGTATGCTATGTATATATACTTCCCCTCAATCACCACCTTCCAGATAAAAGTGTACAAAGAATAATCTCTTTCACATAAGCCATTACAGACCTTTGATCATGTGTGTGTCCCTTATACTTCTTGCAGTTCTACTATAATGTTTTTGAAACAAGAAACCTGAAATCCACACATGGCACAATATTTTTTCTGCCTACCATTGTAATACTTCCTCTTGCAATCTATATAATTCAGTTTGCTTTTCTGACCAGGACTAAGGATTAAGCAGATGTTTTTATTAGACTATGTTTTTGTCTAACCACAATATCTCATTCCTGAGTGATAATGGCAACACATCTTGCATCACTGCGGATGAGGAGCTGGGACTGCAGACACATCATGCAATACTTCAGAGCATGTACAGGCTTCAGGGTTGCTTTGAAAAAGAGTGCAAATTAAACTGAAAGGGAATAGTATTAGGTGTCGAAAAAGCTTGAGAAGATTTTAATTACACGAATACTCACAAGAACTTGAAGGTTATGTACAAAACTTCTATCAAAAAAGGTTCAATTCAAATGTGGTGAAATAATATGTGAATGCTAAGCAGTTTTATGACTATTAAAAAACAAAACAAAACAAACTAATCCAAAACTGTTGAAGAGGGGAAAAAAACTTGATCCACAAACTCTGCGCTGTGAACTTTGTCAGATTTTAAAACACTGCATTTGCAAAAAAACTGAGAGGGGAAAGAACATGAGCATCAATTGTGTGCCTATCCAAGTCTTGGGGCAGTCCATGGTGATGGTCAGCCCTGCTGCTGGTGACATCCATCTTCAAGGAACATAAGCTCAATACCCTTCTGCCTCAAGTTTCCAAGACTGACAGACTGATCTGATGACTGAAATGAAATCCCTGGCACAATGTTCAGTGACCACAGAAAAAGGCGATGAATTCCTCTCATTCAGACTACCCTGGGAGAGCGCTCACAGAATTATTCCTGATTCCTGAAATGGGCTAAAGGGAAGAACACAATGTAAAACCAAGTACTGGAGACTATTATTTAAAGCAATGTATCAATATAAAATGTCAAATAAAAGAAATATTATTTCCCTTTCAGGGCAAAAATTCACAGTCTTTTAAACTATGCATGGATTCAAGGCATCCTTACTTCGTGTAAGAAAACAACAAGTTTATATAGGATGTGCTAATTGTAAGGAAAAACAATGAAAACACTTCACACCATAGTTTAAATTGCAATACTCATTAGTCAGTCCTTAAATTTGACTTTTTTTGTACATATAATTCTTCTCCTAAACACTATATTAAAAAAAAATAAATCTTTATTCTAAGTACATATTTCAAATATTCTACAAATCTTAACTGTTCAAAGATCACACAGTTAAAAAGAAAGGTCTTAGTTAACATTTAAGTACACTTTCACACCTAAGCATCAACTTTATCTGTCGGGTGCAAAGTTGAAGTTAGCATGCTCCCTTAAATGTCAGAGCCGCAGTTAGGAAAATATTACCTCTTTTGCCCTAAATTCCCCACAGCAATATTCAAATTACCCAATCCCAAAAGTCCCATATATACTACCTGAATTAAAACACTTGTTCAGAACACTGTTCAAAACCCACAACACTCATATTGAAGGTATGTTGCATAATGTCCAAGAGTATTGCCAGACAAAACAAGCTGGCAGAAACCCTCTGACTTTATACATACATCCACCCAACCCTGACCTACAGTCCACCTTGGACTTGGCTCATAAAAGAACACACTCATGCAGTGTAAAATAGCCCAGATAATGGAGAAACGGGAGAGGAGCCAAGCCAGCTGAGTAAGCATTGCCACTTCAGTCCATCCACCTTGATTACTTAAATGTCAAAGCATACAAGGAATTAGGAAGCAGGAAACAGATGAAGAGCTCAGAAACCCAAACTCACCTGGGAGAATACTAACTTGGATCCTAATCTAGATTTAACTAACTCTTATCTAACTACAGGTAGGACACAATGAATGGTGCCTACCGTGCTAAGAGAGAATCTGTAGAGTAGGTTGTACTCAGTTGTTGGGTTTTAGGCAGATGTACTGAGTTGGGCCAAGCAAATCCCAGAATGACATACGGTTGAAGGCACCTTTGCGGCTCTGAAGTCTAATCCCCTGCTCAAAGCAGTCCTCTCAAAGCAGCCTGACTCAGGGCTGCATCCAGCAGAGTTTTAAGAGTCTCCAGGGATGGAGATGCTACTACCTCTCTGGGCCCTTGTTCCAGTGTTTGACCACACTTCCCACAGCAAAAAGTTTACTCCTGTGTCAAGTTGGAAGATGGCCTTCTATTGTGCACTGCTGAGACAAGTCAGGCTTCATCATCTCTACACTCTCTCATGACATAGCTACAGACAGGAATAAGATTCCCTCAAGAAATCTTTGCAAAGGTCATATGAAACCTGTTCTCTTGACCTTCCTGTGTCTGCCATGTGCTCCAGGTCCCCCAGTCATCAGGTTGTGTATTCAGTGGGCTTGCTCCAAGATGTCAAAGGGTCAGGATAAGAACTATTACCATCTTTTACAATGTATTTCAAATTCTTCTCTGAACACAGTATTTGAACAAACAATGGATTCCTAACAAGCTTAGCCTTCCAAGAGAAACTAACTGTTAAAATTCATTCAGAATAAGCACTATTACAGCCTTGTAACTGGAGGGGATTAATGGAAGTGTCAACTACCAGGGTTCAGCAAGGTCCAAATGACAACAGACAATCCTCTAGATATAGTAGAAAGCCTAGGAGATTTTGAGAAACAGTCAAGGGCCAGCATACAGTAATCATCAGATACTTATGTTATTTGTTAACTGTTTTGAAGAGAGTTTGAACTGCATCATCACCATGCACATCACTGGGCTGTTTGTCTCAATCTACGAAAGCAGCAAAAAGACCAGAGGCCTCAGCTGGGCTGTAAGTCACTTGGAAGCAACACTGTGAAATGTTCTTGGGACAGTCAGAGCAATGAAGTGATAAAGACAGAGATCTGCCCATGCAAGGCACAACAGTGATTGCTACTTTGCAATAACTTTTTCTTTGAAGTGCATTGTAAAAATGTGTTCATTCAAAAGACAACTTGTAAGACATTATACCATGATTCACACAACCACCATCCACTTTGGACTAGTTTAAAAATATTTTGTAAAAAGCCCCAAACCAACAAACAAAAAAACCAACAACCCACTATGAAGTTACAATAAAACATGAACAGTGAGATCAAAGAGATGGAAAATGTCGCAACATCATAAAACTCAGAGACGTGTTCTAGTACCAGCAGTCATCATGGTCACTATTTCTGCAAAGCACGTAACTACACACTTCACCACTGCTTGTGCTTTTCTTTTCCAGTTTGCTATAGCTAGCTTTAAAACCTTATTAAAGTCTTTTAGACTCATGTTTATTATCTGTAACATTTTCAACTTTTGGGACAGGATAAAAAAAACCCCAAACAACTACCAAGAAACACATAAGAATGTTTGTTTGTACATGAGTTTTCTTATGTTCCTTAGCACTGAATGTAAAATTTTAAGAAAATTTATGTAGCACACACACTAAAATATCAGTGTTCAGCAGTAGAAAGCAATTCCTTTAAGATGCAAATAGCTGAATTTCCTTCCCATAAAGAACATAATGCTGTCACAAATGCTGTGGGCTCAATTTTTCTCTCAGAAGTGGAGCTTCAGGTGATTTTGTAAATAATTTTATTCCCTCCCTTAACAGGAGCACTGGTTCAAAATAATTTTCCAGACAAGAAAAACAGTGATAGAAGGATATGCTTTAGTAATATCTTCTCCCTTTTAAATGGCATTTTATTATGCAGAATATCTATTTATAATATTAAAATGATTTAAAGGGTGGCTCTGCTTCCCCTCACATATTTTTCTTTTTTCATCAGCAATCCTACTGGTAATAGATCTACACAGACATACAGTCATAAAATAGGCTGTTCACATCTACTCAGAATTTGTATAGTGCCTCTCATCAAATGTGAATACCTTCTAAATCCTAATGAATTTATCCTCCCTACATTCCCGTGATCATAGAATCACAGAATGATTTGGGTTGGAAAGGACCTTAAGATCATCCAGTTCCAACACCCTGTCATGCGCAGGGACGCCTCACACTAGACCACGTCACCCAAGACTCTGTCCAATGATGTACATTTATACATATATTTATATATGTATACATTTATACAATGATGTACATTTATAGCTTAGACATTACCTTACCTTAGAGAACATTCATTAAAGAATTATGCATGAATAAGGTCCAGCTGGGACCTTAAACAGGCCTAGTTTCAGGACGATGAACAGCAGTTTCTGATAGTTTTGTAAGAATAAAGGTGTTCACTGGACACCCAAAGGACACTAAGCACATCTGAAAGAGAAGGCTTATACAATCTGCCCAGGGTCAAAAAGACATATGGGTCACCAGCAGAAACAGGCTCTTCATTCTCTCAGTACTCTGCCAAAAAGCCCATTCTTCATCCCGTGAATCATGTACTTCAGATAAATGAAAAAACCTGAAAACCTGTTCTCAAATTCTGTCATTTGTAACAAATACACACTTAACTACCACCATTATGACCCCTCAATATTAGAAAGTTGAATTAAAACCAGTCAGAACTATCTGACTCAAAACTCTACAAGAACAGCTGAAAATCAGCTACTAATACCATTCAGAAAAACAACATAAAACCCCAACAACAATAATTTTCTCAAGGTTCTGGAGGGAAAATAAATCATTCCAGCTCTGAAGCTAGCAGCAGTTAAATGGAACCTTTCTACAAAGTTTTCAAACTTATACGTGCAAAGTTTTAATTATACAGTATTTCCTCCATTATCCCAAGCTCATGATATTCATAAAGAAAACACAAAAGAAGCGGCACACTTCACCTTGGAAGTATATGGCAGCCCTCCAAATGAGCAGCATGTGCTTGCCACATGGTCCCTAAATTGCCAGAATACGTTCCAATCACTCCAACACTCCAGTTCCAGTCCTTTCTATGAAATTTCTTCAAACTACACGTGTATTTTGCAAGTATGGGAGGACATTCATACATTAGACGTGAAGACATCCTCTGCTTTGAACTTGCCAGGTGACCCAAAATGGGATGGCTGCAACAACTAACTGCCCAAATATTTATTAAGCTTCACAGCAGACTTTGGACTTTGTAAGCACTCTGTTTCTGGATCCGCATTACTGACACAAGCTAAGCTACTAGCTCACTTAGGTGGAGACATCTTCCTGAACCGCTGCCAGAACTGACCGCAGCATAGACAAGCCTTAAGCTTTGTGGTTATAGCAAACATGTTGAAAGTCTAGTGTAAGTGACAATGGCATTGAAAAAGTCAGCTCTTTTCCCTGTTGTTTGTAGCAAAATGTCTATATAAAGGAAACTTTTGTTGACCTTTTCACTTGGGACAAGAGGCTGGAGATCAGCCCCATGGAAAGAGATCTGGAATTTGGGTTGATGGCAAAATGAATGTGATCCAACAGCATGCCCTGGCAGCAAAAAGGGCTAGCTGTGTCCTGGGATGCATCAAGAACAGCATAGCTAGCTGGTCAAGGGAGGCGACTCTCCCTCTCTACACTTAAGTACTGTGTGTGGTTTTGGGTGTCTTAATATAAGGATATCAGACACTTTTTTACTAGTTTCTCTCTTAACCCCTCTTTAGGTATTAAATCTCTTTCGAAACAAGCAATTATTTTGCTTTATAAACCACTCATTAAAATAGGATTTGGGCATTTTCACTTTCAGAAATCTCATAGACTACATTCCTAATCTGTCACAGCAGTTTTACATGCACTGCCACAGCATAACCGTGGCTATTTAATCTAGTAGGTTTTAGGAAAAATGCATACTTCACAAATAGAAAAAAACCCAGAAATACTCATTATGGATAAATTTAAGGTTCCTAACTATAACTAATGCCCATCCTGCAGAAGTCATGAAAATCACTCTTAAAATAAATACTATTTTCTATTCTTTAAAACATATGTTGCCAAACCATTCCCAGAGATCTTTGTGTTGATTTTTTTTTTAACAGAGGGATGAGGCTAAATTAAGGATTAAGACCACAGACTGGAGTGAAATGTCAATAGCTATCAGTTACTATCAGTATCAATCTGTTGGAACAGGCCTAGAGGAGGGCCACAAAACTGATTAGAGGGCTCAAGCACCTTCCTGTGAAGAAAGGCTGAGAGAAGATTGCAGACAGACCTTATTATTTTATTATTATTATTATAAAGATATTATTATAAGACAGATGGGGAGACTTTTTTAGCAGGGCCTGTTGCAACAGGATGAGGAGTAATGGTTTTAAACTAAAAGAGGGAGATTCAGGCTGGATGTGAGGAAGAAATTCTATACAGTGAGAGTGGTAAAACCCTGGCACAGGTTGCCCAGAGAGGTGGTAGATGAACCATTCCTTGTGACATTCCAGGCCAGGCTGGATGTGATTCTGGGCAACCTGATCTAGTTGAAGATGTCCCTGCTCATTGCAGAGGGTTGGACCAGATGAGCTTTGAAGGTCCCTTCTAACCCAAACCATTCTATGATCTTCTCATGCAAGCACAGAGTTTAAAGAGGAACTTCAGCTCAAAGCTCATTTAGACCACAGAGGACCAACTGCCCATTCACAGTAAGTGCTAGAGCTTTTATTATTTGCCATATTTGCTATCATAGTTTTCTCCAGCAGATGAGTTCAGCAGCATAAACTTGTACTCTCTGCAGAATATAAGAATAAGAGTCTTCTATTACTACTGTTTCAAGTATCCAACCTGGATGAGCTACAAGTACTTGCAAGAATCAGCAACACGCATCCATTCGTCTAGACAACCAACAAGGTATGCACCACACTGGACCAAAAGGCACTTCAAGTTTTGCAATAACCTATGATACGTGTTCCTCTATCATCCATGGGGCTACCAATCAGAAAAATACCTCTACCTCTTCCCTCAAATGATATTTGACTGCAATTTCCCAGTAGAAAACAGAACCCAAGTAAAATAGGAGTGAAGAGGCTCCCGCTTTTCCTCTCCAATGTTTTTTCCTTATTTACCGTATTTTCACAGGAAAGGTTTGTCAGAAAATAAGTACTATTTTTAGACAGTTCTAAGTGGGTGGCTACATTGCTTTAGCTGGATCACAAGGAGTGGAATCTCTGACCACAACCATTTCCTGTAGCTTGACTTTTTTTCTCCAATTAAAATTAAAAATGAAATATAAAATCCAACCACTGCTTCCATTTGGCTGCTACATGATTCTTTCTCACAATGTTGGGGGTTTTTTTATTGAAGGACTGTGGTTAAAATTATTTTTAATTAAAGAAAAAAGAAAAAAAATCAATCTAGTTATACATGGCTACAGATGCCCTACTTTCACAAAGTTTCCACAAAATTATTCGCTTTCTTGAAAAGAAGGTGTTACCCAAACAAAACCAAAGGAGTTTGTTTCTTCTTTCAAAGTATGAATATGCTTAATTTTGATTAGTTACAATTTTTCTTATGATCATGCGTAGCTCATACTCTCTTTCTTAGGGCTCAATGGAATTATGAACTTGATTTTCAACTGCAATTACAGCAGCAAGCAAAGCACACCTTCCAAGAGGATCAGTGCTGCCAGCACAACAATGTGCAAAAAGCATGTTTTGAGCATTTGAGCACAAGTTCTTTTTGTTTGGCAACTATAACATGTACAACATCGCAGTCATAAATGACATGAAAGGATACATTTGGTACAACTTGTCTGGGTTCAGAGATCTAACAGGCCCAGATACATGATAGAGAGTAAGAAATTGCCAACTCTCAGTATTATTGCTTAGACCACAACACAGACTTGTACGTAGTATATGAGATTGCTCACTGATATAGAGTTGCACTGTGAGAAGCAATCATATTAAAACCTATTTCTTGTGAATTGCCCAGTATCTGCAAGCCAACACGTCCCTGCTACTGGTATAGCTAGATTAAAGCCTGCTTTAATTCAATCATATTTAATTCAAACATTCAACCCTGCTTTGACTATAGCACAGCCTAGGAATTAAGACTGCTCTTGGAGATACTTTCCGATTCTGAGCCCACATTACTTCTCTTCAGAGCCTAAAAAAGTCAATGTCTAGTCAATGGCATCACTGGAAATAACATGAACTACATTTAACAATGCATAGAAAATACACTGGACATTTGGTCTCAGCATAGAAATTATGAAGTACTTGTTATATTCCTTGAACTTACTAGTACTAGCTCTACATTAACTGACTGATAGCATAAAATAGTGTATTGATTCTGAAGCATAATTCAAATTTAGTAGTTTAGGGTCTGGCAAAATTCTAGGTAGAACAACAGAGTGCAGTGTTACTGATGTGTGCTGTTCCTTTAAATTAATAAAAGCATAAACTTAGCCAAAGACTAGTTTATGGAGAGTAATTGGAAATAAATGATAAGCAGCTCCCTTCACCCATATGACCTATAAAGGAAGAGTTTGTTCATCTGTTCTGTTTGTGAGGAAAACCAGCCTAACAACACTTCCAGTGTACTTAGTCCTGGTTCCTGAGCCTTCCCAATTGCCTAGTGTTCCTTTGCTGAATTCACTTTTCTGTAGGGGAAACAGGATAACAGTAATGATGGTGGCAACCTTTCAGGGTCTCACATTCCTTGAGCCGAATAAGACCATAGCTGACAGCCAGTGTACTGTTAAAGCTTGAATGTTATATACGGCAACTGAAGCCATCACAGGTGTCCTAACAAAGCATATTGAAAGGGGGACTTATTGTACCCTCCCTAAAAGCTATAAGCCTCTTCCCCTCTCAACTCCAACCATAAGCTCAAAGGTAGCTATACAGGTTTAAGAGAGCTGTGAAACCTTTACAGATGACCAGCCATGCAGACAATTTTGAGCTTAGCTGCTTTTTTACTCTGTAAAAACTCTTTTTCTAGAACTCAGGAGGACAAACTGTGTGTGGGAAGGTCAGGAGGGAGCATTTGTGACTAACTCCAAATTCTTCTACTTACGTGGCAGGACATACACACATTTTAAATTCCATGACTATGATAACACTATAAAAATTACAAATTATATTGATATTATAAATTATATTCTATGACAATATTATAAAAAGTTTTTCAAGATATGGGAATATTTCTAGAGATCATAACCATGTCAAATACTCATAGCTACATACCAAAATATGTATGTGTCTGTGTGTGTATATATATATAGGCAGTTAAGTTTCAAGATTACACCTGGAGAAGTTTTAAACAATAATGCAATATTTGAGTATATTAACATGAAACATTTAACTTCCATATTTTACCGTATTCCTCTTTTGTTACTACCTAAAAGCAGTACCTATCCCAAAAGAAGACTATTTATGAAAATGTTGGTTTTATCATTAATACTTATCACAAGAAGAGATTTGTACATATATGTACAAAAAATATCACAAAGCCTGTTTTCTGTATGCTATTGGAAAAATCTATCATCACTAAAGAGGTTACTTTAATAAAAAAGGGCTTATCTGGCTATATGGTATTAAAGAGATTTAAAATGATAGTGAAATAAATCATTGCAAAGGAAGAGCGAAGATTAAAATGCTTAAACCTAAGAAATAACAAAGTTGGTTCAGAATCACATTTATGAACATCATCTACCCTGAGCAAGCTTGCGTAATTTATTCAGTGGAATCAGACTGCATACTTGGTTTTGTATTATTCTTGAAATTCATATTTATTTATAATGCATACTTATTTAGTATTCATCTGGAGCATGCTTACATGACAGAACACTTACCTGATACAAGTTCATGAACAAAAGGAGTGAAAAAAGAAACAAGAGATTGTGGAATTCGGCAATGAGAAGGCAAGGGACAGCAAAGCACCCAGCTTCCAAACTAGCCTACAGATTTTTCTTCTTCATTAACATATTTGTTTTGCAACACTCCAGACACACAAAACCATCAACAGTTTTCATGATCTTCATAAGTGGAGAATCCTACTCTGGGATGGAAATGCAGCATTTGACTATCCAAAATCACATCCTTGATATTTTAGTACGGAAAGAAATTCTAAACGTAAATAGTGGGAATCCGCATTATTATGCCAACTGAACCTGGGTTTCATACTGTTAAATAAAATGCAATTCCCTCAGCATTTCTAGCTTGAGTTGGGCAAATATATAGTTCTAATTAAGGATGAGGATCATTGATTTTTATTTTTTTCCAGGATTTTATTTGATTAAAAAAAGAAAAAAGCATTTATCTTATAAAGAAACCTTTTATACAGGTAGATTTGTCGGTGAGAACAGCATAAATGGCTGGTTATTCTAGATTCTTTTGTATTGATGCACTGTTCAATTTCATTTTATCAACATTTTATTACTTTATCAACACACCTAATGAAACTAGTTTGACGTGATTTGAGAAGTATGATATGTATCTATTATAATATATATGTATAAAAATTATTCTTACCAAGATGACTTGGAAAAGAACTGGAAAAAGATGGATTTCTTCCACAAGGCTGAAAAAAACATATTTAAGATTTATTTACAAACAGAGGAAGTGAATTCTTATTTAACACACTAAACTCACAAAAGGAGCAGAGTAGTAGAATAGCTGTTGGCAAAAATCCGTGACCCAGAACCTCAGCCTCTGACTAGCTCTCAACAAAAATGAGCTCCACTTCAGCTATTAAATAGAAACAGCAACGTTCTACTGCTTTGGAAATTACTTCTAGGTCTGCTTCACTGATGTGATTTAAGTGAGTGGAACAGTAATTAATATTTTTAAATGGCAGAAATGAATAAAAATTCAGAACTATAAAAGTATACATACCATGAAATAGCGTGCACCATTAAGAATTTGAATTAATAGACTCAGTGCACATACTGAAATTATAAATATGCTGTGTTTTTTAAAGCACGCTACATTAACTTCTTGGGTTTACCATATTAATATATGATACATTTGTCAGGCACCTCTCTTGACAATACTGAGGAGTTGTTACCCAAAAGGATTTAGCTATATTCTCTTGAATTTCAAAATCAGACACAAACCAGCACATATATATACTTATAAGAATATTCTCAAAAGACAGTAATACTTTACATTAATGCAGTCTTTTCTATTCTTAGAATCCAAAACGCTTTATATTTATTAGTAAATCATGTCTTACAAAAACTACGACTTACAAATTCTACAATCCTATGATGTTCTTTCCTGTATTATGCTGTCTGAGTTAAAGAATGATTGTCCCTTTGCCCATTCATCAAACACCACAAAACACCTAATTGTGTGTTTTGAAGATTTTCTTGTGTCTTTATAACATTACTGAGGTGCTTCATAAACAATAGGTAGGTTTAGCCTTGTGATACAGCTATAAGAACTGTCATGAAGTTCTCATGAGGAGTGAAGAGTTTATGTAAGGAAAAGAACTCATTACTTCTAAGTTAGGAAGCTTGAATTTAATGACAACTTCTGTTCTTATCAAGCTGATAGAAAAAATGCCTATATGCATTCCAATGGAAATCCGAACAAATTCCTTACATAGGTCAGAAGAACCTGAAAGCTATTCTCCTGTTCCATCTAACAACCCCTAAATATACAGTTATGGCACCTTGGACACAGCCAGGTCATAAGAAAAGTCCCCAGGATTGCAGATAGGAAGAGTTATTATATCCGAGGTTAATTTTCCGGAGCCAGATCTACTAGTTAGATGAAAAGCTTAGACCATGCCTGTAAACCAGAATTTTGCTGATGGGGTATAGCAATACTGAATGTAAAAAAAGGTCATTTAAACACCAGCCTCCCCAAAGGAGCAACTGCTGTAACAGCAATCATATTGACAAAATCAAGTTTTGCCAGCACAAATCTTCTTATGCTTAGGGCATAGTGGCATTACCCCAGCAAAAGCTGCTTACTTTGCTACGTAAGCAGCATTTAAACTGAGAACACACTGGCAGTAAAATACAATCAAATACCAGAATAGCTATGCAATCCTAGTTTAGGAAAGACCTAGAAAAATGTTTTTGTGGTAAAGAGTAAATTATGAAACAATAGGTTTCAAAAACTGTTAGCAGTTACAAAGTCAGCTATACTTTCCGCTGCGATAAGCAAAGACTAAACTAGAGCCAATATGGCTATTCTTAAAGGTCACCTGCAAACCTTTATGATTGAAACAAGAAATAGCTGGAGCCTTGAAAGAAAATTATACACACAACTTAGCTAAAGCATAAAACCACATCCAGCAATGTATTAAGACAAAGCCTAAATCTGATTTATCCTAACTTTACCTATGTATGCACAAGAGAGACAGAGAGTGACATTATCACATTCTTCATTGCTATCTTACATAGTTTTACAAAGGAAACGTCTTAAGGCAGGTGGAAGAGGAGTTTAGCTACGGAGTTCATTTCTTAGAATGGTCATATTCTAATCAAATGCTGCTTGGTTCTTTTTTGACTTTTTATAAAATTGATATTAAATGATATTAAATTAGGTCCTACCCTGTCTGGAAATCATACAGGGTCTTCACCATATATAGAAGCAAATCCTAATATTAAACATCAAGTACTTGCACTTTCTTCTCATTTAAATCTACATCCAAATAAACAACACTGGCTTGAAATAACTGGTCATCCAACTTTGTAAGACTTGCCATCAATACCATCTGAATTTTTAACACAGTAACAATTTTCAGAATGGGATTATGCCTCTGATTTTCCTTTCAAGAAATATTCAATATCTGTTTTGCTAAGACATGCTAAATTACTTGCCTGCAAAACACAAACCTACTGCAGGATCCTGAATATGGACCAAAGGCTTTATGTTACAGGTGTGATCCCTGAACAATTCCAGGCACCCACTCTGAAGTCAGAGCCTTACAACAGGTTTCTATTTTAGAGTTCAAGCTTTCTATCCTAGCAATAGCATACAAAGGAAGTATCTTATCTTAGGGTGTAAACTTACAGTGCCTTGCATTTGTGTCTCACAGGAATAATTGTAGCATGCACTAACAAAGGCAGTCTTGAGGAGACAGCATAAGACCAACTCCTTTCCTACTGGGCATCAAGAACATCTGTACTGGTTCCCTATACAGAATTCTTTGCCTGATGAAAACATGATGAGGTATTTCCGCTGTATGTGTTCAAGCTGGGTGTTATACCAAGTTGGGTGTGGGGAATAGAGTGAAATGGATAAAACGTTTGACCTTGTGTCACTGACAAAGGAATTTAATAAAGTCACTATTTCAATCCTCTAATTAAAATTGTCTAACAATTAAAATATTGTTATTTAGCCTTTTTCTTAATATTTTAGTAAATTCTCTGCTTAAATACAAAACTATAAATTCTACACATCCAGATTGCTTGTTTCCTCCTTTACAGGTTGGATTTACCTGCAGGTAGGCTAGACCTACAGTAGCAGTTGGACCCTAAATACATGAAACTATATGTGCAAGCAAATTCTGTAAAAATACAGAGCAGGAAATTTTCCAAAACACTGAGATCTGTGCTCTCGAGTCAATTCACTTTCAAAAATCAGTATTTTATAGTATTGTCATAAGCTTTTATAAAAAAGCCACAGATTGCTACACTTTGAGTAAACACTAGGAATTAGTCTTTCATTTCTCATCATACAGAATCAATACGTCTTCTAGGAGGACAGCAATGCAACAAACAAGACATTCTCCACAATAAAAACCAGGGGTGAACAGAATTTGATTTTGACCCCTGACAAATGACTTCAGAATTTGTGCTCTTTACATCAAGATATACTGCAGTCTGCTGTTGTTCATGCCTGTGGTTTTGTTCTGGATCATTCACAAAAAAACCCCCAAACCCATAAATGTGCAAACGTTTACACTGACAAGCTGAAAAGCTCCAACAAAGGCTAAAGAATGAACATAAAATGGCCAACACAGCCATGACCTCATGCCACTTTAGCAGCATAGGAGGATAGAAAGTTGGTGGAAAAAGCCAACTGGAAACTCCTCAATCTCAATCTAATGCAGCAAGTGAATTCAGGGACTGTGGTGTTTGTACAAAGGGTAATGGGTTCAAACTTAAATAGGGGAGATTTAGGTTAGAAATACAGAAGAAATTCTTTACTCAGAGTGGTGAGGCGCTGGCACAGGCTGCCCAAGGAAGTGGTAAATGCTCCATCCCTGGCAGTGTCCAAGGCCAGGTTGGACAGGGCTTGGAGCAACCTGCTCTAGTGGAAGGTGTACCTGCCCATGGCAGGGGGTTGGAACTAGATGATCTTAAGGTCCTTTCCAACCCAAACCATTCTACGATTCAATCTATGATTCAAATTCAGGAACGTGTGTTTGGAAATTGGAATAGCCTCTTAGGGCCACTGGTACCTTGAATAAGTTAAAGAGTTCACAAAAATTTACTCTTTCTGGGTAAATCCCAAATAAGAAAGACCCACTACAGAACCCGGAAGTTTCAAAGTCATCTTACTGCCACACTTTCATGCCATGCCCTGAGTTGCTGTTCCAAAGCAAAACCAATGAAATTATCATTGATTTTCAGAAATATTATACCAAAGCACAATTCACAATGGTGTCTACCATAAAACACAACAGGGAGAAAATCTAGCAACCTTATCTTTAGGGGTCCCAATTATTTTCAAGCCACTTTCTTGAAAATAGTTATTCTTCAGTTCCAATTCCTAAGCCTTCTTAGCAATAGTTTTCATTTCAAATGACTCAGAGGCAAAGAGGAAGAGAGGATTTTTGGCCTTTCTGCAGGCAGAAAATTATGTTTGCTATAAAATAATTAGATTTTTATTTAATGCTTTACTTTCTGTAATTGACAGAGAAGGAAGATAAACACAACAGAAAAGATCTATATGTAAAAGAGATACACATCACCATTATTTGATTATTATATTTTAAGACCTTTCACAAGTGTATAATTAATATTGAACATGGGAAACAAAAAAAGGCTGACTGCTATTCATAAACATAAGGGAACAAGATCTGAGAATTGAAATAAACATTTCCACTGTAAGAAAAATATCTGAGGTAGGATATTTCTTCTTTCAAATATCTTGAGTATTTGCCACAACTGTCAAACTATATGAAATTGAAGAAAAATATTTTCAGTAAGTATAATATGAAGATTTGTATTAAATGTATTGATCTATAGCAGGTTGGTTTTTATTGCATATTAGCAGTTGAATTGGTAATAGCTACCAGTTACGTGCTGAAATGAAAGGTTCTTACTTTCAATCCCAGCATAAGAGCAAAAACTGTTGCACATGTTTATTGGAAGGGTGTCAGGACAATCCCAGTCATCAGCAAGCATACTGAGAGAGAACAGGCTTTATTTTCAATTCCTGTTCAGTTTCCAGTTTCAAAATTCTTACTTTGATAGGAATATTTGTCTTTTGATATGTCTAAACCACAATGTATTGCATTTCACCAATTTCCTACAATTTTACCCTTGCCTATTCACAAGTAGCATAGAAAACCTAACCAACAATCCTAAAATAAAATGTCCTGCCTTTTTGATATAAAATCATAATACCAAATGAATCCCAGTCAGTGAAGCAGTAATTGCAAGCAGGCATGAAAACGATAACAAATTTTTAAAACCATTAGAAGTGTAGTGTATGTGTTATCAGCTACAAATATTACAGACCTACAACATGGTATAAAACAAGAAAATACTTTGACCAAAAACTTGAGGGGCACTAAGGATTATAGACATAAATAAAAATGTTTGAAGCTCCCTGACAAAGTTGGAGCCTCTGCAGCTGCTCTGCACATTCAGCGCCAACATAAAATCTTTACCTTACTGGTAAATGAGTTTATGCCTCCTCCTAGCTTTAAAAGAATTAATTTAGTCTAACACATTAAAAATACATATTCAAGCCCTTTTCAATAGCCTCCTATTTTCTTCCTTGCTGAGATTTTAAGATTTCTTCTTTCACTCTGATATCAAGGATATGAAATTTAAGCCCATAGTATTCCAATTCGCTGAAGACAGCCAGCATGCGGACAAAAGAGAGCTGGTTGGTTCCATATTCTTGAGCTTTCAAAACGTATTTTATAAGGCCCCCATCTAAAAGCTCTCAAAAAGTAGGCAGGACTGTTCAGATTGCAAAAGGTACTGCTAAAGGAGACAATACACCAGAAACGAAGTTGTGTGCACTTCTTTTACGACATAAGAACTTGATGGCATCAAAGTTGGCATCTGGCAAGTGCCAGATTAGACAAAGAAATCCAAAGAAAACCTCTAAAGATAATAAGTCTTCATACATAGGTGATTATACTATGGAATAATTATTAATGCTGAAAGTTATGTGCAAAATATCTTTTTGAACCCACATAAATTAAATGACTATTACTCATCAATAGCTACTATCTAGAGAACATGATGTCATCTTACATGGCTTTTGAAAAAACAAGTCATGAGGCTGAGAAAGCCTGCAGACAGTACTGCCACTCGCTTGCCCTCTTCCTATAGACTTTGGCCATCTACTTGAACACATGACAATGGCTTAGATCGTGGTTTAGATCTGCCTCATGGTAAACAGAGGATTTGCGGCAGAACTGAACTCATTCAAGTTTGCAACTCCAACTGTAACACCCTATCCAACTGACCCTTCCCCATCATTTGCTCGGTTTTTATTTGCTATTTATATTTGTAATGGCAAAAACTCACTATTGAAAATAGAAATAACCAAGAATGACTGGTATCTTCTTCTGTTTAATGCTTTACATTAAAAGACTAAATATGTGAACCTTAAAATATGACATTTTCAATAACTGACTTAACAGTAATATCAAATAGTAGTCTCACATTTTTAAAACTTAGACATTCAGCAATTGATGAGCAACATGAAAGAGGGAACAAAATTACAGGTTTAAGGTTAATAGCTAATTTCTTTACTAAAGGGAACTTTAACAAAATCTAACACTAAGGAGTTGTGTTCTACATTAAAAACGATTATTAGTATTACAGGTAGTGCATGACTAGACTACAAGAAGTCTCTTGCAATAATGAACCCTGACCACTGCCTTTGATATGAATTACAATGATGTGCGACTTGACAACAGTGTTATTAGCTGACATACAACATTTCAAGAGTCTGTTACTAGGGAAGTCTTCCTGCCTGCTGTTATTCAATAAAGCAGCATACATGCAAATATTATACCAAATAAGAGGAATAGCAAAGATCATATGAATTATTTGGTGGGTTATATTTAGTATTTAACTTCTCTAAACAAGAAAATCAGGATTTTTCAACTCTGTTTTCACAGATGTGAAACTAGTGTAATCAGAATCAAGTTCAAAATCTACATAGATATTCCCAAATTTCTAATAAAACTCTATCATCCTCTGACAATCTATCTACATTGTGATTTTCTCACTTTGCTGTACATGTCTAACTCTAACATGTAATTCTACCATTCAGCTCAGCTTACCTGTTACCAGAAGTACTCCGTAGTATTTTATTCATATTCATTACACAAAACAAGAAAACACATAAAACCAGGAAGTAATTTAGAAGAAATAGATCTAATTTTTAAAGTGAGCACTTAAACCTAAAACTAGGAAATTAAAACTACTAATGGAAAGAACAAAGTGTTTTTAAAGCAATTAATATAAGCCCACACTAATCAATTCACAGCAGGGAAGGAAAGCACTGAAGTGCTAGCCCTTTAGAATAATGGCAAAGAAACCACAGCAGGTTCAAAGATGATTCATGCACAATGCTAACCAGTGGTGTGAACCAAATCAAAACTCTACCGTTTCAAATCAATTGAAAGCACCACACTGAACTCCAAACAGGTTTGGGGTTGTTTGTTTTACTGATTGGTTTTTGACATTGAGGGCATGGATATTAGATAGCCTATTTCAGAAAATACTGAAAATGCTAATGTAGAACATCATGATATATGAAAAGAGGATCAATTAATTACTAACATCAACTCTAAAATGTGCCTTTAATGATCTTGGATAACTCATGGGTGTGAACAGTGGCGTAAATTAAGTTTGAAAATTGGACCATTCTTGGATGATTCAAAAGACATTGTGATAAAGAGTTCTTTTAATTAGTCAAGACAATCTGCTGCAGTGTACAAGGTTGATCCATTCATCATCTTCACTTGTATGTGTGGCATCAGAAGCAGCAGATTGTTTGGCTGCTCTTCAGCACCTTCCTGTTTTGTTTTCTGCCACCTTTTCCCCTTTCCTAGGGCAATGCCTGATGTCTGCCTAGGAAATCTACAGTAAGGACAGGAGGTGGGGAAGGTTCATTAATTTGCTCCCCTGTCCTTCAAGCCATCATAAATCTAAAGAGGGTCACACTATTCATTTCCAAATTAACTTTTTATCTCCCTCGGGAAATGACTTTAATAACAGAATGCTGTAATATGCCCCACTCTCATGACGATTTGATGCAATATCTGACACTCCCCTCACATCCACACTATTTTCTTTACTTCCTCCCTTTCATGCAACCAAAAACAGCAACCCATAAAAATCAGATTCCATAGTTTCGAGTGCTTAGCTTTCAGATGTATTAATGCCATCAAACGTTTCTGACTAAAAGCAAGTCAAGTAGCTGCAAAGAAGAGCACACAGCTAAATATATAGCTACATTTCATAACCTTATCTGTAAGACCAAGAGCCAAGGTAAGAATCATGATCCAGTATAAGTTTCCTAGAGTAGCACAGCATAAAATACCTTACAATAATCAAAAGATTTAAGAAGAGCTAATAAATTTACCATGTTAATGGAAACTGAGAAATTCACATCAACTCCTCCTTACTACTAGAAAAATCCAGCAATCTGATCATTACAAACCACAAGAAAACAGCGTAGAAAACACAAAGCAAAAGGAAAACCAAAACCTTTACAAATAGATTATGTCTGACTTTCTATTCGTGCATATAAACTACACATTAATTTGATAAACTCACAAATGACAAGGTGTCTTATGATATTGCTGATTTTGAATACAGACTTTACATAGTTAGATCAGATCTCATCCTGCTGCAGACATTTGCTCCCACTGTGAGAGGTTCAGTTCCTCCAACAACACCTTACACAAGCACAATCCAGTAAGAGCAATTAAAATAGGGGAAAAAAATTAATGCAGATTTCCAGCAGTCCAGAGACAGTCATTAATGAAGCTACATGTTTCCTTAATATCAGTAATTTCCTTTAAAAATTATCAGTCTCAAACTAGCTAAAGATGAACTCCGCTATTAATTCTCACACTGGTCCTAATGTTCACAATTTTTCTTATCATGAATCATTCAAAATTATTGAAGAAAACAAGGCAATAGGTATTTAGGAGAGTCACAAGAGAATACTATTAACACTCTTGAAGTCAGACCATTAGCTTGGAGCCAAGTATAAAATAGGCAACTGATGGACAAAATTCTGTTCAAAGCTCATCCTTCCAATATCTGCTATTTTCTTAGTAAACAAACTCTAAATGAGATTGTATCAGGCAGCAATATTTGCATGATATAAAACCAGGTTTACAAGGGAAACACCTGACTCATACATCCTCTAACCCCTTAAGGTGAAAACAAGAAAACACTCATCCTTCTCTAAAGCTGGATTTTCTTCCCCTGGATGCTCATATGATCAGACATCCAAATATTTCATGTTCTCATAGAAACATGAAACACATTAAACTTCTTTTTACAGCTACCATTTTACACATGCTGCAGCTTATGTTTCTGAGAGACGTAATTCTGCAGCACATTAATGGGGTATCACTAGAATATTCCACTGCTAAATTGAAAAGTAATAGAGTGGAAGAGTTCCCATAACACAGAGTATTAAAAACGACCCCATCAGTGGAGCAGTGGCAAAGATTACAAGCTATTTCTCAGTATTCCTGAAAAATATTACAGCATTCAAAATAGCTGTTGTACATTAGCGGTATTTTATCATAAGCTTGTAAGACATAAAAAAAATCATAATATTTGAATATCTGTGCCTCTGCTGTATAGAAAAAACTACCTGACATAGCAAACAGAAGTGTCAGGGGAAAGAAAGGTAAAAGAAGATCGAATGTTTTTTCCCACTGACACCACAAGTTAGCTGACTGACAGTATCAGCTATGAAGAAATGAAACAAAAAACTGGAGTGCATCTGTGTCCTTCCCTGTGCTAAAATAAGAACTGCTCAAATGTTGATGCCTCAATTGGGAAACACGCAGGAAAAGGCTGAGGGGATGGGAAGAAGAAAGATAAGTGTGAGATAGAAGAAAAATGGTGGGATTAAAGAAATGAGAGAGCAAGAAAGAGAAGAATGCCTTAGGTGAACATGTCTGAGAACATGCTATCATATGGAACAAACTAAACAAAACACAGGAGCCCTCCTCCTCCCTCCAGTTCCCTCCTAATTATTTTAAAGTAAGGTTAATAATAACAGCTATTTTTGAAAGATGTGGAAATAATAAGTTAAATACTAATTTAACATTTGGGTATTTTACAGCCTTTTTACTACCACTATTTTTATTCGATTCAAGTAAGTCACAGGAGAAAGCATCCACCTGGGCATCATGGGTGAAATGCAAGCTTGGAGAAGCTACAGAGACTCAGTGACAAAAGTCAAAAGATTGTGTCCTATAATGAATACTCTGCAAGGATTTTCTAAATGTCCTAAGTGCTAGAAAAAGTAGTTTGACAGTGAGATCTAAGTTATTGTTTCCTAAAAGGGAAACAATAACTAAATAACTGTTTTCCCTAAAAGAAAGATGGAAAAAGACTTTTTAGCAGGGTCTGTTGCAACAGGATGAGGGGTGATAGTTTTAAACTAAAAGAGGGAGATTCAGGATGGATGTGAGGAAGAAATTCTTTACAATGAGGGTGGCTAAACCCTGGCACAGGTTGCCCAAAGAGGTGGTGGATGCCCCATCCCTGGAGACATTCCAGGCCAGGCTGGATGTGGTTCTGGGCAACCTGATCTATTTGAAGATGCCCCTGCTCATTGCAGGGGGTTGGACTAGATGAGCTTTGAAGGTCCCTTCCAACTCAAACTGTGCTATGGTTCTACGACTGTTAATTCCTAATGGGAAAAAACAAATTGAAACAAAAAGAAGCCACAACAACAGAGAATGTGTAGTTGTATCACCTTACAGAAGCAGGTCTGTGTTCAGTCAGGGCCACCAAGAGTTTCAGGGCATACATTGGTACTGGGTCTGGAGCCATCAGAATGTGCTCATACCTGAAAGGGAATGGGGGAAAGAGGCAGCAAGAGTGAATAAAAGTCAAGAGATGCGTGTTAAAAAGCTGATATTAAAAATATATCATTTCCCATTTCTAAACTTTATAACCACCACAGTGGTTATACAATGTTGTTTGGAACTGTACAAAGCAATAAAGGTACAGTATTTGAAAACCAGCACCAGATTCTCTTTAAAAGCAGCATTTAAAAAAATAACTTTTTTTTTTAAAGAGATCTACAATTTTAAAATGTAATAAATCATTATAATTAATATAACTTACTATTAATACATTAACAATTACTGTAATATTTATGTTAGTGTAAGTATACCTATTTCTAAAACACGTTTTTATAAATAAAAATTATATTGAAACATCTATAAACCATGCATTTCGTCTGTATGCACATGATTTATCTAAATTAAACATTTTTTATATGTTAAAAAAAAATCTAATCTTAAAGAGATAAGTACAAACCAAGTCTCTAAATATTAGACAGAAGATTTACTGAGTGCTCAGGAAGACCATCAACCAACTTATATATGATTAAGCTTTATATTTTGTTTACATAGTGTTTTTTCTCAAAAGGAAACATTTTACTTATATAGCACTCGTACTGAGCTTTATGTTTTATTTCAAATGTCAAAATATACTGCTCTAACTACAGCATACTTCCATTCTCCAAGTAGCATGGAAGAGAAAATATTTCAAAACAATGTTTATTGAGAGCTACGGCAGTGAAGATAAAACTACAAGAAAAACATCTATGAAACATTTCCAAACATCACCTCATGGAAATCTTGGTAAGGGAAAACAGGCTGCTAAAAACCAAACTAGACCTTGCTGTAGCTGCTAACATTCCAGTAATGCCCACCCAGCAAACAGGGCTATTTTTATTGTGTTTAATTCAAATTGTGTGTGGATGGCAACAGGATACAATGATGGAACAGAGAAAGACATAAGCATAAAAAAACCCCCACAAACTCGGTCATGCTAAAACACCGTCTTTGATTAAAACAGTGCTACTCAAACCATGTGGAAGTAATAGAACTGGAAGCATGATTCCCTTCATTTGTAAAACCATGAAGAATTAATCAAGTATAAGTGAAGGATGATTTGTAGGAAAATGTGGTAGGTTATCATGTTTTGTACTTCCGTTACATTTGTCTTTTTTGTGTTCTAATGGGGGAAGAGGATGGAATCAAGCAAATAAAGAATTTTCTTCACATCTTGCGAACCCTAGTGCTTCCTGAGAACCCGGATCCAGAACACCTGGGTGTACCTGGCATGTACCCTGCTGTGAGCTAGCTCTTCGCTGCAGTGAAGATCCCTTCTCCCCACGCACCGAACCTCGGCACTCTGATTTACACAGGAAGGGAATCTAGAATGAGATGTGATGCTTTCTGGCCACATCTCCGATCTAGACCAGCCTAAGACAAGGAGGGTGAAGCACATGAACTGTGTAGTCTTGATGTAGCCTGTGGGAGCTCCTTCACAGAGGCTGACATTCCTGCACAAGCACACAGCCTACTGGCAACGTGCCATGGCAACTATTAGCCTGAACATGCTGCCATAGACTTGCAAACCACATTGAAGAAAAGACACAATTAACAAATTAGAAGTGCTTGCTTTATGTCTTCAGTGATTAAAATCTCTTTTACAAATAACAGATTTCAGTTCCTGAAAGAAAACTATTTCTCACTGGCAATTAAAAAGTCCCTTTCTTCATAAAAGAAGAAAACACTGCAATGCATTAGTAGGCCCTGATCCTGGAAGCCCTACATGAGAGCAGTACGTATTCCTACCAAACATAATGAGGCTATTGGCCTTTTTCTTTCCCCCAGAATCCATGACTAAGTCTTTTGAGGCAAGCAAAGATGCTATCAGGTAACTCAAGTGCCAGAAGTCATCTGCTTATGCATAAAACATGGATTTATGTCTCCAAAATGGTGATTCCCAATAGTAATAATAAATGAATCAGCCATTCCAGCTCAAAAATGTGACACTTGGCTCTATGCTTGTTTTATTATAAGCACGTCAATACCTTCCCTAAACAGGGTCCACTCTAAACAATTTTAAGCCTTCTATGTACTACATTTGAAAGAAAATTATTGTGCAGACTTAGCATTCTAATTCCTCAAGGTGCAATAAGAACCAGCCTCACTTTATTTCCTTTTACTTGAAAATCCTTTCTCCTCTCCCCCAAAGATAACATCAGTAAAGTGTATTTGTAAGGGAAAGCGCAGTGATCCATCAAACCAAATACCATCTGTGCAAACACAGATTACTAAAGTCAATGTCTTGGCAATTAATATGACGACATTGCCTGAATAAAGGCCATTAGGAGCTATGGCCTTTATATGAATATATATGAATATTCATATTCATATGAATATATGAATCTCTTCTGAAAGGAAAATACTTCGTGCTTGAGATACCTTGTTAAATTAATGAGTTCCTTCAATGATTTCCCTGCCACTTCAAAACACAAACCAATTTAGTAACAGTAGTTTTAGAGAGCATCTTATAAGGGTTTTGTAAACTCTCAGTACTACACTGCAAGGAGTTATTTTGTCAATCTTTTCTATACACAACCATGACAAAAAGAACTACAGACCTGGGGATATGGTTTCTCTTAAGATCTTCAAAGAGACTGAACATTTTATCTACAAATTATATCAAGTATTGTGGACTTCATACTTGCAGAACTGGCTTGGCAGTCTGCTACAAACAAGCTACACAATCTTCCAAATGAAATAAAACTTCATTTGCACAATCCTTTCCTTTTGCAGCTTCTGACTCAAATGTCAATTTATATATAATTCAGGATATTACAAATTCAAGAGAGCTGATGGCTCAATTTCTGATAAAAAATCTGGATATGTAACAACGCATTTGCCTTCTCTTTTTATAGCTGGAAGTTTCATTTTGGTTATGAAATGCTCAGGAAAAAAAAACCTTTTAGCAAACTGAAGTTTAATGACACTACTTGATTGCATTTGATCAAAATTCTATGAGGAAGTTAACTTTCTGATCTACAAATGCACAAATGTTTAAGGGAAATACCATTTTATTGATGACACTGAAGATGAGAAAAAAAATAGTAACCACTGCATTCCTGCATTTATCTCAAAATGAAGACTATATTTCATGCATAGTGACCAAAACTCTATTTCCTGGGTAAGTTTTACATTTGAACAAATTAACTTGTGGAAGATATTTATAGGAATGAATTACAGAGACAAATGATGATCATCATAACCTTTGTTAGAAAGAACACTACATGTTAAACCCAGATGTCCCCCTCTTCCATACCCAACAGCTTTCAGTAACAGGATCAAAAGGGGTTGAAACACCTACTTCTCCACACAGACTGCCCATGAACAAGCAGCCATTGCCTCTCAGCTTTTGACTGTCCTCCAGCCAAGTCACTCTCTGTCCCATCCTTTGTCCAGCAACAGAAAGACTGAACACCACCAGCAAACACCTCTTCAACCTGCAAACATAAGCTAGTTGCCTCTTCACTTTCTATCTGAGAGTTTTCAAATAACTCTTACTTTTTGGAATAGAGCTTTACGTTATCTTTACAAGTAGATTACATTGAATCTAAGACCTCCCTTCTCTTTAGATTTAGGCCAAATCTCTTTGCATTCAGATAAAGCCTCTTTTGAGAACAACAGAGAGTGTATGTGGATTCATTCCTACCTCCCATCAACATTTTCTTACCCATACCTAGAACATTGACGAACAAAACTTACCTTTCTTGTCTTTTTATAGACCAAACCATCTGCTTGGTCTTTCCTTAGTTTCTTTTTGAATCTTCTTCAAACTGAATTTTGACATTTTCAAAGCAAAACTGAATTTGAAGTTGGTTTTTTTCCACAGAACACCCTCCTCTGGCTTTTTGTTCCCTCTGGGCCTTCTTGCATTGATTACCTACTCTCCACAGGTGAACATGTTTAGTAGCGGCTGACTTAACCCACAGGTTCAAGTAATGTACTAAACATGCAGACACTACTTAACCCTTTCTGAACCACTAGAAGATTTACACTCTGTTTTACTCTGCTCCTAAGCTAGAGTAAAAATTGTTTATACCAAGTTCCAATATATTCCAAATATCATAAACTTCAATATTTATTTTCTTGAGATAATCTCAAATGGTTTTCCAAATACAAGTATCACCATCTCTACTGATGACATAAAAGAACTGACTCAGAAAATATTTAAAGCCCAGAACCAAGATTCTGAACTACTTCAAGGCCTTTTTTCATACATCTATAATGCAATGCATGCAAAGGTTGCACAGGTGAAGTCCCTAAAAAGGATCATATTTAGTTTCCGACCAAAAAGCCCTCCCACTCAATTGAGCTAATCATATTGGAGACAGGAGTATATGGCCTGTTCTCCTTCTAGTTTGTAATCAGTATGACCCCACACTCCCCAGTTCAATGAGAAACACCTTACAAGATTGGCATGACTACAAATGGCAAGTTCCAGAGCAAGGCCAGAATTTGGTCTTGCTTGACTCCAGGTCTCTTCCCTTATCTGAAGAAAATTATCTGACAGCTTTTAATACTGCATATACTCTATTTTTTAAAACAATATTTCCGCCTTCTATTTTAATTCATATTGATAAACTCTGTATTTCCCAGAGGGGAAAAAAAAAAATAAAACAAAGGTGTGAAAATAAGCTTCTCTATAGAGCTCTAATATTTCCTTCCCACTTTCTCTCACACAGCAAAGATTACACATCTTGCATGGACAGAACTTTGGTCCTCAAACTTTAAGAACATTAGACAATTAGCAAGAGACTGTCATTTTTGGGGAAGGCACTGTGTTTCTGATCATCATCCAGCATCCATCCCTCCACCCTTCAGTCACTTAATGTAGGGGTGGGGAACAATTTTGTCACTTAGAGCAGCTAAGTATTTAGAATTATTAACTTTTGGGGACTACACATGAAAACACACATTGTGTATCATTATTACAATAACATGAAAGATAAATCACAGAATGGTTTGAGTTGGAAAGAACCTTAAAACCACCTAGTTCCAACCCTCCAAATGATGACTCATCATTCCTGTATTGATCTTGTGTTCGTGCTCTCCTTCCCTCTACTCACAGATGTTATTAGCTCACAGTACATATGTGCATAACACAGAAAGCTTGTCTTTATGCTCACCTGCAATGAGTTTGAAATTACAGGCCTCATTTGACGATAAACCAAACAAATGAAGTTCCAGGCCACACCTGGCCCACAGGCTGTAGTTTCATCTACTCTTCTGGAGGGTTTTTCTGTTGCTTATGGCAGCAGGAAAGGACAGCAATTCAGAGGCAATAACCCCTGGGTGGATCATGGAGGACTAACCCATTCTATTTATTATCCTTTATTATTTATTATATCCTTTATTAAAAGTTAGATGCCATTCCCTATGATTTCAGAACATCTTCCATGAGGGCACAATATCCCAAAATAGACAAAAAGATGTTGCTGTTACAATGTTCTCACTTTATTAGCAGAACAAAGAGAAGTATTTAAGTCACAGCCCAAAAGCTAGAGGAAACTTGTTTCACTCCAAGAGCAGCCAGAGGCACAGTATCAGAAGTGAGTGTTGCACAAAGTTGTGTTTGTGTTGTGTATACAAAGTACTAAATAAACCTAGGAGAGAAATGTTGGGCAGAGAACTCTGGCAGCAATTAAGTGCCATTCCTCTTTTCATTTCGCTATTTAAACATAAAAAGGGTAGTTAAAACAAATACGCTGTCAAAATGGATTGAGTATCCATTTATTCCCCATTACAGGAGCAATATTATACTTACTGAGGCAGCAATGAATCTCTAATGAGAGACAGAAGCTTGCTGTTTGAGTCGAGGCTCTCCCCTTTCTCCTCAGCCATGACCTCGTGGCTTAAAAGCAGTGATGTGGTTTCTGAGAGCAACCGCAAGCTGAAGAGTCTCCATTCCACTTGAAAATAAAGGTGCCAAGAATGTGACCACACTGAACTCTAATTAAAACAAAATGTGGAATTCATGGAAACTGTAGTTGATGTAGCCATCTACTTACCATTCTGACTGTGGACCAGAGAAACTAGTGGGGGAAGGATACAGTCTTCAACCTAAAACAGAGAATTAGAAAGAGCTGGCTTAGATTATTCACAGTGTATACAGGGGAAAAAAACAGAACAGAGATACATTATATTATCTATGTTTATTCCACTGCTAGAGCCCTTAATCAAAGAGATGAATAATCACGGAAATGCATTTATAATTACACTTACAAAGCCACCAAGTTCACTTTTCTCTGGTAAACTGCCATTAAGTTACAGATAGTAATACATTTTTATCTAGAAAACAATAACTTTGGTATAATTCATTGAGCGTGAATTCTAATTTAAAATACAGAACGCGGTGCAGATATAAGATACTAAGAAAAAAGAGTATTATAATATCTATTAATCCTGATGCTTTAATCCACAAACTAATCATTGAATAGAGTTCAGAAGAAATGTCCTAAAACAAACTCGCATAGAACTAAAATACATCAGTAAAGATGTACTACCTCTAATGAAATACCCGTAAGCTTTAATAGAGACTTGATGAAATTTTAACTTCTTCCACTCTAATAATAGAATCATAGAATAGTTTGGGTTGGAAAGGACCTTAAGATCATCTAGTTCCAACCCCCCTGCCATGGGCAGGGACATGTCGCACTAAACCATGTAGCCCAAGGCTCTGTCCAACCTGGCCTTGAACACAGTCTTCCATTAAAGTTTAAATATACAGACTTAAAATTTAAATATGAAAAGAAAAAAACAACCAAAACCCAGTCAACTATTTATTGTCCACGAGTGTTATTGCTACAGATCAATCATCTGTCACAGAATTAGTCAGCTTAGTTCCATCTGAAATCAACTTCTGGCAAACTTGGCTATAAGTCAGTTTTATATATCTAATATAAAAATAATGCATTATTAGTATTCTCTATAAGAGAATTAATTGCTAAGTCTTAAGTCATTGGTAAAAATGACTTATGATTTATTTAGACAGGACATCCTTTGGTTTTGGGGAGCGGATGGACAGACAGACCTACAACTTTTAAGTACGGATGATGGATACACAGCTTGTCCTTGGATTTACTTATACAAATAAAATTATTGTGCAGGTTCTCACTACACCGTGGAGAGGATTTGGTGTAAAAAGACTGTGCTATAATCCTCCATGTGTTTTCTTTCAGTGATTAATACTAGAAGATAGAATTTGTCTGGATTTCTGCAGCTACTATTAAGAAACATCTATAGAAGCTGAAAGTATGTACGAAAAGAGGTCACTGAATGAAGTTGGCAATTCTTTCATTGCTTGCTGGTGGTCTCTGTTAAATCTCTGACATTAATGGATTCATTTAGTCTTTTTTCTCTTCTGAAAAACCTACCAAAAATTGTCTTCGTTACATACTTTCAATAAAAAAGGTAGAGGACTGCTTGAGGTATGGCAGTAAAACTACTCCTGCAAGTACAAACAGTCTTTACACCTATAGAGATAATACTATATACCATAGATGTAGTAACTTTTGTAACACTTTGTAATTTTGAAACATTTTATGGTCTTTTCAGTTAATACGCAATAAGATAAATCACAAAACTACACTGCACTCCAACAAATCCATTAGTGCAGGTTTCTAAACTTCTACAAACAATAATTTATCAGTTATAACATACTTGTGAGGTGGGATTAAAAAATATGTATGTACTTAAGGTCTTTCAGTCCCAAAATCCAGTTCAACCTACTGCAAAGCACATTTAAGTGGTAAATCAAAGGTGTGAGACAGAAAAAGAGGCAAAGCAGCAGCTCGCAATTGCCTGAAGCAATGTATGGACTCAGAGAATGATGAATCACTCAGTGGCAGCAGCATTGACTCAGACTGATCAATTAAAGTCAGTACAGACCAGTATGATGCAACTCCAATTTCTGAAGCTTCAAATCTCCCTTCACTTTTATCTAGCAATAACAGTAATCTTTCCACATAATGAGTGAAGTAAGCCAGTCATGAGTCTTTTCTAAGATAGATATATTGTAATCTGTCATTGTAAAGGAGATTCTCTAGGTCTTAAATAATTGTAGTAGCTTTTTCTGACCTTTTTCTAACATGAACCTCAATTTTGGCAAACAAATCTGTTTAGAATGGAATTCTCCATAGCAGGTGTTCACCTTGTGCCTGTTCAGTGCAGTGGGGAGATAACTAAATGAAGCACTAATCCTATGGAAAATTATCCTGTGATGCAAGAGTAGATCAGAAGGCACATGCTGAAGGGAGAAGCTTTTGTACATGAAACTTAAAACAGATACTTCCTAATTCTGCAACCCTCATCTTCCCTCCATGCCATTTGGGTCCCTGTTTTTCATTAATGTGTACACAAACCTGAAAACAAGATACGAACTAAGCAAGTAATTACTGAGGTGTGATAAAATGAAGTGCAATAATACCTGGAATATTTTTAATAAATTCGCCAGTAAATTGCACAAGTTTCTGTAGGTTATGTATAGAGAAGCACTGTATTAGGAATTTGGCATTTTCTGGAGGGATTGAAACAAACAGAAGAATACTCAAACAAGGATTCAGTTTTTCTTCTTTTTAAATGACTGCTGATATCTACATGGAATGAAATCTCCATATATGCATGAAGGTATTCAGATATTTTTCTTGTCTCAGACTTCATCACTAAGATTGCTTAAAAAGAAAAAAAAAAAAAAAGGCAGGAAATATTCTTTAAGCCTAAACAGACTAGATAGTTTGAATATGATCATAGCTACATATGGGTTTCTACCATCTTCTGAACAGCCTGACATCCTGTTCATGATAAATCCCTAACTGAAAAAAGCCACCACTGCATAACTCTGTAATGATGGCATTCAAAGGCTGTTCTGCCATGACCGTGCTGTTATCAGTACCCAAAACAGCAATAAAATACTAGAAACTTCCATACACACTACATCCATATCTCCCAGTAAGAACACACACGTACAGGACCAATGTAGCTCAAAGTTCGTAACCCTGTTCCTGACAATAGGAAATTAGTAGAAAAAGAGTAGAAAAAATAGACCAAGCATGAAGCACAAATCTAGTTTCTAGTAAAGTAACTCTCGAGTTAAGAAGTTTCCTAATCTGATGCTGTATCTGTATTTTTGCATTTAGTAGTGCTTGCTAGCCTTTTCTCCCATATATTTGTTCAATCCTGTCTTAAACTTGTACTTTTAGCATGTGCAATACCTACAGCACTGGATTCTACAATTCAATCATGCTATATGAAAAGGCACTTCCTTGTTTAGTTTAAAGCAGCTAACTCAATACCCGCTTAATCTTGTTTTATGTAAATGACAAATAATTATTGCCAATTAGTCTTTCCCATGCCATTCATAATTCTATACTCTCAAGTCTTTAGTTTACAAGCTGAAGTTTTTATCCTTCAGTCCCTCCTCACATCACTGAGCTGTACTTTATCTTGTAAAGCTTCATTCCCTTTGAGAGTGAATGACCACAACTGCATTCAGTATTCAAGTCTTGAGGGCACTATGGACTTACCAGGGTGTAGTGATGTTTTCTACTTTTCTGTCTGATCTTTTACCAGTCATTTCTAATAATCTCATCTTTCTGATTACTGCTGAGTATAAAGCTATCGTTTTCATAGGAAAATTATGCTAAGAGATCTCCAGAACAGTTAAAATAGTTTACAGCTTGACACTGCATATGAACAGTTGGAATGATTTTTCCCATATGTCACTTGACATTTATCAGTATTGAATTACATGTCATTTTATTGTCCTTTCACTCAATATCTTGAAACCTTCTGCAACTCTTCTGTCAGTTTTAATTTTCACTACCGTGAATAATTTAGTGTCATAAGTCAGTTCTGTCACCTACATATTCATTCCCTTTTCTGGATTAGCTATAAATAGCACATGTTGCAACCCAGATCTTTGTGAGGCACAATTCTTAATATACCTATGCTTTTTAAACTGATCTCTATTCTGTACTTTGTAAATTTTAACTAGTTAGAAGTTGATCTGTCAGAGGGTAAGAGGAAGGGCCACTGATGGATTTGAAGACCCTTTGTTGCATGACTTTGTCAAAAACATTTTAGAAACTCAAGAATACTGTCCAACAGCAGAACATCTGTCTCCATAACATCCACTGATTACTAGTGAGGTACAGTGCCCAAAAAAAGCTGTACTCACTTTTCTACAATATTATATTACTTACAAAAATCAGATCTTTTGAAAGCAAGGCACAATTTTTATAGAAATTCTTCTGCAAAGCCCGTATGTTATTTTAACCCACAAAAGAGAAAGAGAAACAAGCCATAGCTTCAGAGTATTTACCAGCTACTAGAAGGGGTTTGAAAGACAACTGTAACTTCAGTCCTTCTCTGCTTGTCTCCACTGTTCAGGAGATGTCAGACACAAAGCCTGCATCCTAAATATGTGCCTGCTTTGTTAGAAAGAAGCAAGCATTGCCTCAGCTTTACGTTACCTCACCAAGCACAGTCCGAGCTCCACAAATGCCCACTAAAAAGCAGTTGTAACACTGCAAGGGCTCACAGTGGAAGGATCCAATACACTAAATCCCTATTGAGCAGAGGTACCTTCTGAGAATGGTGATGGAGAACTAAACTACCATTCACTTGTGCTAGTTGGCAAGGATGTATTCAACTATTAAACATACACATGCAACTATCATGTATTAATGAACTAGCATATACCCAAAGCAGACCTACTTGTTATCCCCTACAATTTATGTTATGTCTATACGGATAGCTTAACAGCCTTCTCAACCACAGAACTTACCTTTATACAGCTAACATTACCAACCTAAAAAAATCCCTCCCTTGATTAAACCTGAGTTTCAGAGCTCTTTAAATCAATGCTTAAGGTCAAAGTCTTGACATTTGGTATTACACTGGGCAGGCAGAAGTAAGCAGGCTTAAAGTCTGATCCAATACCGTTTGTGAACAACCCTGTTCTCAAGTGAAAATCAGACCCCAGAATTAAACTTACATAAAGAAACTATGCCATCTGTTCCATGCAGATATCATATCCAAAGCCCGTTACTTTATTTCAGAGATTTTTCTAGAGATATCTGGTTCTTTTCAGTGACAAATATGTTCTTCTTCTCCACTATTCAAAGCGGAGCACAACAAAGCAAAGACCAGCAGCTCCCAAACCCTTTTTCCAGTTACATGTAAGATCCACAACATTCAACATCACCTTGACATTTACTCTCCTTAAAATTCCACAAACTTATTGCTGAAAGTGATCATGGAATTAAGATCATGCTGCCTTCATATTCCTTAAAGCATTTGCTGGAGGCACAGCATGCTCCTCAATGTTTTAATATTGCCAGTAATCTCTCAGAATGTAATAGAAAAAGAAATAGTCTAATACATGTTAGAATGAATTTGGGAGAAGGATGACATTTCTGTAATTTTTTGGGGAAAGTCTTCAGAACTTCAGAATCTTCACTGCGGTGTTGGGTTTCTTCCCTTCTGGGAAGAGACAGCACTGATCAACTGACTCAATATGTCAATTAGTGCAGAACCGGTTTCACAAGAAAAGTCTCCTGTCATGTGGATTAGCTTAATGGACAGAAAGCCACATTGGGTGTAGAATTCTAATCTCCTTCAGAAGGGGAAGTGATTGAAGAAATGTTCTACAATATGTTCATGTAGTCATACCCTACACTGACAAAATTAATGTGTCAGTGGTTAGATCAGAAGAGCCTGTGGATGAAGAACATCACTGATGCTGAATCAAGAAAAGACGAAGATGAGCAGAAAAAAAAGCACTTACAGAAGTTTCTATTCTCCTGTTGCCATCTTTGGTGAAAATAGCTCTTACACTGTCAACCAGTAGATTTGCATGTCATACTGCTTTTCCCTTGACTTCCCAGCAAGCAACCCATCATGTTCAGGGCGCTTTTATTTTAGCTGGTTTTAAAAGTAAGTTTTAAAACCTTAAGGAGGACAATCATTGCTGACAACTTCTGCCTCAACCAGAGAAGAACTTTCATGCTTTCGGTAAAAGATCATCTATGAAGTATACAGATCATTTTTGAGAGCTACTTAGAGTATAGAAAGGACTCCCACAGGAACTGCCTGCCATCATGAACTTCATCACTGTTCAAAGTGCTCTGAATCAGTATACATCCTTTGTCAGGCAAATAAATATACTTAATAGAGAAAAAAATGCAAATGGCACAGTCAGCACAGAATTCTTCCAGCTAATTATATCTAAATCTTTACCAAATTTTGAAAATAAATATTCTTATAATACTTATTATCTGAATTTAATAAGTATTTTTGCATTTTAGGTACATGAAGGAAACAGGCAGTTTAACTTGGGTCAGTTTAAGAAACCAGGGTTTATATTCCACTCCAGTCTACAGACTCTTCCTGGTGGCCCTCTTCATCAGATTTGCATACCTAAAAATCCACAGTTTTGTCAAAATTTGCCAAGTCACACTTACCATTCATCTTTCCTTTGTATCTTGTAAAAATGCACACAACTGCATGCAAAATGAAATCACTGCTCACAATTGGCTTTCATTTGAGTACTTTCAATTAATTTCCCTTGACGTTATCATAGTCAGCAACACACAATGCAGTCAGTCCCCACAGAAATGAATCTCTTCAATAATTGATTTCGGGTTGATGGTAATCAGAAATTTGATCACAAAACATCCATTTATTCAATTTTGTTCAAGACAGAAATACAAAGGCAAATCAAACATGAACTAAAAACCAGAACAAGCATTCTTTTCTTCTCAAAGCAGAAACAAACCTGAAACATTGCTCTTGAATACCTATTAATTTACATAATTTCCACTGCAGCTAAAACCAGAACCAAACTGAACAACTTAGCAGTTGTGCTTGCTTAATATAACCTCACAGAATCACAGAATCACAGACTGTTTTGGGTTGGAAGGGACCTTATAATCATCGAGTTCCAACTCCCTGCCACAGGCAGGGACACCTTCCACTAGACCAAATTGCTCCAAGCCCCTGTGTCCAACCTGGCCTTGAACACTGCCAGGGATGGGGCAGCCACAGCTTCTCTGGGCACCCTGTGCCAGCGCCTCAGCACCCTCACAGGGAAGAACTTCTGCCTTAGATCTAACCTGAACTTCCCCTGTTTCAGTTTGAACCCATCACCCCTTGTCCTATCGCTACAGTCCCTGATGAAGAGTAACTTTTTTATTAAGTTCATTACACTTTATTAGAAATGCATTTAATTTCTGATTGGAGACTTTAAAGCAATGTCACAGTTGTAGTGAAAAAAGTGCCTTCCCCTCACCCCATCCATAAAATGCTGTTTGTAACCAACTTCTTCTAAATGAGCAATCCAGGCTTTAGAGATGAGCCCAGGACACACATTTCTCTCCAATAAGAGAGTTTCCTATTAACCACTGTTATACTTCAGTATCGATCTGGAAGCTCAAACAAGTCTTGGTTCCACTTTTTAAGAAAGCACCAAGTTTCTCTGGGTGCTGGCATTTCTATTCATAGATTCCAGTCATGCCCAGCAAGCGGCAATTAGAAGATCTCCCTTGAGTAACAGCAATTCTAAAAATGGTCTGTATGCATCATAGAAGATGAAGTACCACTTTCCTCTAAAGTAATGTATGCTGTGCATTCGAGTATAATTAGCACACTAGACTTCATAAATAGTATTAAACTAATTACTGTTTGCACCACTAGTGGCAGATGTGCTTAGAGATTATTAATTACAGTGGACAATTTCCTGAATTTTACATACCAAATACAAGGCAATTTCTCCACTTTGTGTCTGAGTGGCATGTGCTGAGTGTCAGGAGGGCTGTTTTAAATTAGGAAGAACTGTTATTTATGAAAACGAGTCAAGTAATAGATTTTCTTTTGTCAAAAAATAAAATTTGTTCATTGACAAGGTAATTAATAATTACTTCTATTTAATAAATTTTGATATATTCCTATTCTAAATCAGGGAAACTATACTACAAAAGTGGTCTGTGTCATAAATTTATAAGCATTGGACAGGCAGGAAGCTTTATCTCTTGCTACCTAAGGTTAATGATGTGTTCGGATGGATTTTAAACAAACATCTAAACCTTTCAATGTACATGATGAAGTAAACTGTTCCCCAGAAATTTAGGTACTTAAATAAAAGTCACTTACTGCTACTTAAAAGACAGCAGGATAGTCAATTCCCTGGCTTCAATATAATGTTTTGCTGAATGTGGGGATGGCAGCAGGGGAAGAAGAGTTGTAAATGGGAGATGTCTCCTTGCAGTTATTTTTCCTGGGAAAACCCACCAGACCATTAAACAGCTAGGGGAGTTTTATTTAACGTGCTGACACAAGTTATTGCAATCTCAGTAAATGCTGATGGGCTTCCATAGAACATGTTACAATTTCTGTCAGTGTAAGACACACCGATAACCCACAGAAGTAAAACAATTACTTTTAAAAATGCACAGTGTTTTGCGGGCTGACAGGCATTGTGGGGAGCTATCATAGGCATTCCTACCTCACCTACATTCGTGCTTCTTTTCTAGAACATTGTTTGCCATGTAACTTTAAAGTGAATTGAACTGTCAGTTCTCTACTATTTCCCCTCTATTAACTGGTTACATTTTTGTGCATAAGGACCATTTTCTTGAATACCACTCTTGTGTGAGCATAAATGAAAAGAAACACTAAACTTATTTAAATTCCAATTTATATTTTCACTTAAGAGTTTAAATACTCAACTAGCATATACACCAAGTAGGATTCAACTCCTAAAAACACTTAATTTCTAAGATCAGCCATTCCTATGTAGCACAATCCCAAAGATCACTCCTTCCTATGTATTACAATTTGCTAATGCCTCTCTTGATTTAAGAGATTTGAGTATGCCCTTAACCTAATTACAATACAAACACATAAATTTCATTTTTAATTAAATGTTCATCCCAGTAACTATGGTGGGTTAAACTTCTGGTGGGAATTCTATCACAAACACATTAGTACAGGCTACAGGTTGCCAAACACTGATGCAAACATTCTGACCTCCTGATTTGCTGACAGCTGTTTCGCAACATAATTGTTCTGCCTTCAGCTCACAGTAAAATTTAGCTCACGCTAAAATAATTTAACCAAAAACTTCAAGGAAAACAAATCTTAGTGATGTAAGAAGCTTACAGTATGTGGGTTTGGTAACAGTAATGTAATTTTTAGCAAGCAATCTGTTATACAAACAAACAACAAAACACCGTAAGTGCTATTGATGATCTCATCAGGAGCAGTATTGATGGAATAGGATTATCAGCCCTCAGAGGTAGCCTTTCCAAGCTATGAGACTGAAGAAAGACTTCTAGAATCACGTGTTGTAAATCTACATGGAAATCATTTCAAGAACTGCTATTTCAAAACTTTAAGCCCTCTTTATTCTCCCTCTAACTTAGCAACTACAGCAAACTGATCAGAATGCCTTGCTGCTGCTTTGAAAAATAAATCTCTCTATAAAGAATAACAGATTTTACTGTCCAACAGACCCACACTACATTTTAAGCCATATTTCATGCAGTTTCTAAATTCTCAAAACATTCTGTTTATCCATGGAATTAGGCCTATTAGCCTATTGACTTACAGTCAAGCGATGGGCTGTCAACAAGACAGGATGCTGTGTTACTGCTTCCAAGGTGGATAAAGTAGTTTTAATAAATTCTTCTGATGCAGCTTGTCCTATTGGTAAAAATCATCATATTTCTTCATACAATGCAACAGTTAGAATGACTGCATATAAAAGTACTGTAATATCATGGGTTGCCTTACCTATTGCTCCATCCAAGTTTGTTTCTCCTGAATCTATCGATCTGATAAAATTCTACAGAAGAAGCAGCACTTATGTTAAAACACTTTAGAAACAAAAATTAAGAAGAATGATCACTGAATAATTACAACATGAAGTTCTTCAAGGGACAATGTAAATACAAAATGTTAAAACACCTACATTAGGAAACACTATCACAATAATTAAGATATGAAAGACTAAGAGAATTAATGATCTAGCCATTATAATGTGATTTTGCAAGTCTGTAATGCTGCTGGACACCTAAATGTAGAGTACAGTAAGAACTATTCCTCTGACTAATGTCAGGAACAGTAACATGTCCAGCTAAATAGACAGCAATTAAATGTCTTTGTTGTTAACAGAAAACTGTAATTTCTTTGAAGACTATGAAGTACCTTGGACATGGCTATGTTAAAATAACTCACAAAGACCAAAGACCCTTCAGAAAATGCAATTTCCTGTTATTTGTACCATCTTTTTGATCTCAGTGCATGCTACACACACTATGGATACAGTTACACACAGGAGAAGACACAAAAACACATTCTGAGGAACACAATGCATTTGAGGACAAATATTCATAATCTGGGTTAAATAAATAGGCCTTGTATTCTTTTGCCTTTTAATCTTGATTTCACTCTTTTGCTTTCACTTCTATGCATAGCTGTTTATGTCACAGGGATGCAAAAGACATTAACATTTGCTAAAGAAGGAAAAAAATCTCAGCAGAATTTATAGTGTGCTCTTTTTTACTAATGCAGTATTTAATACACAGAGAATTTACCATGGACAAACATCTTTCTCATTTTCAGTTTGCACCACGTATCTATTTATTTATATGATGTAAAGCATTAAGAAAATGATGCCTGTTTTATATTTCCCTATCAATTAAACTTTTGTTATTGTATAGTAACTTTGCAGATGTGTCTACGTGGGTTATCTTTTTCTCAGTATGTAAGAAACGCCTGAAAGATTCTTCTCTAATTAAAAATATGATTAGAAACTAATTCTATTTTTCATAATTTAAATACATCTCAGAGGCAGTCATAAAAGCCAACTGCTTCCATAAAAAAAAAAAAGTGATGTTATCTTCCTGATTATTTGAAGCAAAATACTAGTTATTACCTAAGTAACTTGTTTTGGAAGAGAGTAAATTATTTTGTTTGCTCATTTAAGACAGTTTCACACTTAACTGCAGTCTCAAGACCAATTTGGAAAGATCAATATAGTTAGTGCAAAAATTGTTCTGGCTACTAATGCTTATTTCCTTAATTTTATATTAGAGACAGAAGAAGATGTGTTTATATAAAACAGCAACTATCTGAGTGTATTCAAGCAATGGAGCAGAATGGTGTGTGTATTCTGCTACAGGGGAGCCTGTGCCCTATGCACTCCACTAGGAGCCTACTATTAGCTGTGCCTTTGGGGCAGAGCACATCTGCTGTGTATCTACTGACAGCTGAAAACATGAAAGGACTGTCCTGACTCCCTCTCAATTTCTTTGCACAACACTACTGAAAATTATAGATGATGGAAATAACTTCAAAGCAGCAAGTAAAAAAAAAGAATCTCAATGAACAACAGTCTCAGGAAAATAATGACTCTTTTGCTTTCAGATCCCAAGCAAATCTTTCCGCCCCTAATCATTTCTTATTGTTAAGAGTAAGATTTCTGAATAAATCAGAAAAGGAAAAAAGGAAGACTGACTTGCTAAAGTCTTAGAGGTCTCAATTATAGCACACTACTCTGAAAAAGTACAAACTAATGATCAAATGTCCCTTTCTAGATGTCAGTGGGAATGATGTTAAACACAAAATTCCAGAGTAGACCGGATAGAACAGAGTTGCCTGATAGAATGGATAGTTAGTCTTCCAGAAGTAATTCTATTAGTCATATCATAACACAGTTATATAAAATGGATTCAAATCTGATACTAGTTTTTCAGATATACTACTTCCCCTCCCTTTTTCATGCGTAAATTGAAATAGGTCCTGAATTGTCTTGTTCGATGGAGACAGAAGCCTGGATCAATGGCCAATGGGATGAGGTTCAACAAGGCAAAGTGCCAGGTCCTGCAGTTGGGCCACAAGCACCCCATGTAATGCTCCAGGCTTGGGGCAGAGTGGCTGGAAACTGGTCATGGAAAAGGACCTGGGGGTGCTGATTGACAGAGCTGAGCATGAGCAGCTTGTGCCCAGGCAGCCAAGAAGACAACAGCATCCTGGCCTGTATCAGCACCAGTGTGGCAGCAGGGCCAGGGCAGTGACTGTCCCCCTGTGCTGGGCACTGGTGAGGCTGCACCTCGAATCCTGTGTTCAGTTCTGGGCCCCTCACTGCAAGAGAGACATTGAGGTGCTGGAGCGGGGCCAGAGAAGGGCAATGGAGCTGGTGCAGGGCCTGGAGCACAAGTGTGATGAGGAACGGCTGAGGGACCTGGGGGGTTTAGTCTGGAGAAGAGAAGGCTCAGGGGGGACCTTGTTGCTCTCTACAACTGCCTGAGAGGAGGTTGCAGTGAGGTGGGGTCAGTCTCTGCTCCCAAGGAACAAGTGACAGCACAAGAGGAAACGGCCTCAAGCTGCACCAGGGGAGGTTTAGACTGGAGATGAGGAACAATTCCTTCCCCAGAGGGTGCTCAGGCATTGGAACAGGCTGCCCAGGGCAGTGCTGGAGTCACCGTCCCTGCAAGTGTTCACACCCCGTGTAGATGAGGCCCTCAATGACATGGGTTAGTGGTGGCCTTGGCAGTGCTGGGGAACGGTTGGACTGGATGAGCTTAAAGGTCTTTTCCAACCTGGTTGATTCTATGATTCTATGATCCCAAGATGCTGGAAACATTCACTAAAGTAATCTTCTCCTTGATCTGAGAGGAAAGCTGACTAGCCTGACTTCCTCAGTCAACAGTTCAAGCAAGCTGGAGTAACATCAAAAGAAAACTTACATGGTACATGGTCTGCTGTACCTATATTGGTGACAAAGAATTTCACTTTTTAGAAGGTTGAACGAAAACCATTCATAAATCTATAGCCTAGTTACATATGCTTCAAGGAGATGAAGGGCTTTGTAATTCAACGTTGGCAGTTGAAAAATGTTTTTACTCGTCCTAATGCTAATTTTTATACAAATATTTTAGTAGAGCTAAATTAAACCCATATTTTCTTGGAATCAAGAGGCAAAGGAGAAAGAGAAATGACTGTGAACAGTAAACCTTAACCTAGCTGCTTGTGGTGAAGCATTTCTTCATGCTGTTGTGGAAGTAAATACCCAGTCAGCGTTTAGGAATCCACATACTTAAAAGTATTGGCTTAACTCTGCTACACAACTTTAGAACATGCTTTTTTCTCATTTAGCAGAAACAACTGTTTTCATATGGGGAAATTACAGTACAACAGTAATACTTCATTTTTGCTATCCCATGGCACAGTTAATAAGTTCATTTTCTATTGCTAATGTCATAAATGGGTTGTAGATGTTAACGTGAGACAAACAGCTCTGTAATTTACAATACTCAGCTTTTCATCAACTAAATACAGTGTGAAAGTACTGACAAGAGGAAAAAAGTGACAAAGGGAAAGAATTCTTTAAATATAGATTAGATTATAATTTATCTTTCATTTCTACTCATAAAATACTAGCATAAAATTCTACAAAAAATATTCTGTGTAATTCAGAACTAAACTTTTCTACTCTAAAATAAAGCACACAGGAAATTCTCAGCTTATTAGACACGTGCAGAACTTCTCTATATTTGAATACCAGAGTATTTTCCCTTTGACCCAATAGACTACTCCTGAAAATCTTTCCTAATACATGAAGTTTTTAATATAATCAAAGCTTAAATTTTATATGCAGAATCAAGTTGTCTCTCCAATTTATAAATTTAATGTAACCTTATTACATTAACATTTAATGTAATTTTATTAAATTAAAAGAATTCCCCTAATTTTATGCGTTATGTGTATTTTGTAAACAAGATTTAACTTAGATGGCTATACTCACAAGTAAGGTCCCATAGTTGAAAAGAAACTCCTCTGTGACTATCTGGGGACGAAATATCTGTTTGGATTTAGCAAAAGTTGAAAGAAAATTGCATTAAATGTATATCTTATGACCGGAATAAGTAAAACCTCTATTTCACAGCCATATTAAAAAAAGAGGACAAAATATGTATTTGCTTCTATCATTGGAGCTGTCTTGCAACATGCTAAAACAAGGCTTACATCTTCAATGCTGTGGTATAGCTGGAATACTCAAGATATCTACACATTAATAAAAGTTCTATTTTATTCATTCTTGATCATGATCAGCAGAAATTAGATTTTGGGAAACTGCAAGAATTTGTCCTGTGTTTAACAATTTTTGGAAGAAAGATCTACCTGGGATGTCACAAGATGCAGCACTACAGGCATCATAGGAAGGCACATCTTCAGCTGTTTGGCCTGAACTGTTGATGGGTGTTTCCGTCCAGAGACATTAGTTAAGGCAGTGAGAATGTCACCTACAGAAAACAACATTTGAGACTGATCTGATGTAATTGCTTAACTAAACAACAGCAAATGACGCATAAAACAGCTCTGTTCCAGTATCTTCTGTTCAATCCTGTCTCCTCCCTCCTGCTGAAGGTAGGGTTCATGTGACTGCATGATAAATCAAGCTGATCCAGTACTTTTTCCAAGCTCAGTGTTCAGCCAGGCCAATTTCCTGCTCTGGCTACGGAGGCAGGTGCACAAATGGGACCTCTGGCAAATGGTGAGGATAGAAACATAAGGCAGGTACAGAAGCAAAGATGAAAATATCCCTCTTGGCAGGGTGAACATACACTGGTTTTAGGTGGCTACATATGCATGGAATTATATTCTTGAAATTCTATGAATGCAATTCTATCTCCAGTCAAATAAAAAGCAAATTTCTCATGACATTCCAGCCGAGCAAGAGCTGAATCCACCATGATTAGTGGGTGACATCATGCTCAAGCAGTATGTTTTTTCCTGCAGCATAGTACCGCTGGAAGAAAGACACAAGCATCCTCCCCCCCCAGATAAAGATCCCTCCACCAGCCATGCACACATACATGGTCATAGAGTCATAGAATGGTTTGGGTCCATTCCTTAAGAAATGGACCCTAAGATGATCCAGTTCTGACCCCCTGCCATGGGCAGGAACACCTCACACTAGAACAGGTTGCTCCAAGCCCCGTTCAACCTGGCCTTGAACACTGCCGGGGATGAAGCATTCACAACTTCCTTGGGCATTCTCATACACAAGTTTAACAATGATGTAGGTGATCTAAAGCAACCGGAATTCTCATCTTCTCATAAAAGAGATAACAGCAGGTCAGTAAGAGACTTATTTCCCTCTGCAGCAAACCTCAAACGAAATAATGAGGGAACAAGATTTTAATTGCAATAGTGAAAATTACACTTCAAACTTCAGAAGAAACATACAAAAATCAAGGAACATTATGCTAAGTTTGTGTTACATTGTCCCAGAAAAGCAAGACTTTGCATGGGATAAAGAACAGAAGCAGCAGGAGAAAACTCACAGCTCATACGCAAAGAAGGAAATTCAGTCCCTATTGCCTGAAAATATTAAAAGCCAAATCCTGTCTTGAGGACACTTACTGTATTTTTACACTAATGAGAGCTGCACAGAAGTGTAAAAAGGAAGTCACAGGGACATTATATAAATAAAGGACATGATTCAGTATTTTATGATTTTCATGCCAGAAAAGGCCCTTCCTTTCAGAGTAAGTCACAGTTTATTCATGTTAAATACTATCAGTGCTTTTCTTCTGCTCCCATGGAGTTCAGTTTTCAACATAAGCAGGAATGGCAGATCCTGGCACTAAAATAGGTTGTAAAAATACCTAGCCTTAAAGATTTGATTTGTTCTATACTATACTGCTCAAGAAAAAAGAAAGCATTGCCTAAAGCTTTCCAAATACATAAACCAAAAGACTGATTTTTCATCAGCACATTTGTGTTTGTATTACTCACAATACTGTAATTCAACAAGACTTCTCTGGGGTTAGCAACAAATAATTTACTGAACAATCTCGCTATGTTTTAAGGCCTATATAATCATCACATTTGCCAATTCTGCAGTTGATAGATATGGTTACTTTAATTTTTAGTATGATTTAAGCAATTTATACCTACTTCCTAGAACAGGTTAAGTCATATAAAAGCAGAAATACAATTACTTTCTTATCTACAACTGAAAACTTTAAAAATTACCCACAAGATTAACAATTTATTTCATGTGTTTAAATATATCTTTGGGGCTCATTTCTGCAATTTGTGAATCTATTTGGTTTATAGCTACATCTGGTGGAAGAAGATGGGATCAGTCAGGAGCTTATATAATTGCATATCAAAAAAGCCAGCTAGGATTAATTCTTAACCAACAGTTAAACTGCTTTAACTGTTCCAGTTTGCAGATCTGGTTATTTTTCTTAGGAGCCTTGAGCTTTTAACTCCTCGAGCAGAACATGTTCCTTTATCATACTTACAACAATAAAATGCCTTCTGACAAATGTGGACAAATATGGACAGATAGCTTAATCTTCATAAAAGCAATCAACACACAAATCTAGCTTGGAAAGGAAAACGAAGTGTAAAGATTATGCTTGCTATAGCAGTTGTCAACAGTGCATTGAAACTGTGCATCAGTACTAAAAAACCCAGCAGAATACAAATTAAAGCAATTGATGTATTATGTACTATAATGACAGTAACTAGATATTTGATGGTCAGTACTTCCAGGTTCTGAGGAAATATCAGGGCCTGCTTTATTAGCTGCATATAGTACATACAGACAGTAGGAGGTGAATTTCTGCCTCAAACGTTTATAGTATGAGATTTTCAAATCATGAAATATAACCAATATGCAAACCTGATACATGGGTAGAAAAAAGGGATCAGGTGTTTGCAGCAAGGCAAAAATTTGCATTGATATAGGAAGTGAAGTTGCTTTTAAAATAGCAGCATGACATTTAGGTCTACTGACCTTTGCAGTGCTACCATTTCCTTTTCAGTACTTCAGTGATAATGTAGAGAAGATGAAAAATAAAACAGGTATCATCTCATCAGAAAATAATTTCCTGAAGAAAATGTTTTATCATTTAATGACAAAGCATATACAATCAGGGTTGGTTTTGCTCCATTTATTTTCTTGAATACTCCCAGCATTTCCTTCCTTGTCTCTTATTTAGCCTTCTTACTCTATTCTATGGGAGATCTCCCCCACCAGAAGTTTTAATTAGAATTTTAATGATGATTCAGACTGGCCACATGGATCTCATACCTTCTCCTTCCTTCCTTCGTGTCTCCTCCTTTCCTTGCCTCCATCCTTCCCTCCCTCTCTTTTGCTCCATCCCTCCTCCCCCTCCACCCTTCCCTCCACTTGGTTCCTTCCCCTCTCTTTCCCCACCCCTTTATTGCCCTTTCTTCTGATCCTCCTCTCTTCCCTTCCTCTCTCTCCCCTTCCCCCATTTCCCGTCTTCCTTCTTCCCTTTCCTTCTTAACCTACTTCCTTCCATCCTTTCTTTTCTTCTTTCATTCACTCCTAATGATTTTTTTCAAACAACGACCTCATCTTTCCTCATAAACGGTATAGCACAGCTTTTTCCAGGAAAGACAATCCCACCATTCTTCCTCATCTAGAGTAATTCCTGTGACACTTCTTTCATTCACTATCAACCCTATATTCAAATCTCAACAATAGATTCTCCTTCATTTGTCAAGATTTTATCTATCGCTTCTGTACTAATGGCCACAATTCTCATCCTATTTCATCATCTTCTCTTGACTGACTCCCCAGACTCTTGAACCAATTTCTTTCTACTCCAGTTTCCTCTCTGGTTGCCCAATGAGCCCAGATTATGCCCTGCAATTTGCAAGTTTTCTCCTATTTGCATGCATGCCTTTCACTGCTCCTTCTGCAAGTCCCCTCCTCCCTTCATCCCACTAGGAGCATATTCAGTGATGGCAGGACTTCAGCTGCTATACCCAAGCAAATTTCTGTTAGAACATATATGAACAGCACAAAGTTCAAAGTAGTTTTTTATCATTCCAAAGGTACAAACACTAGTGTAATTTGAGCAGATATTCACAAAATTGTCCAAATGCATATCCTTGGCACAAAAGCGACTCTGTTGAAACTTCAAGTCCTTATTCCTAAGCATAAGGCTGAGGTAGCACTGATGTTTTCTCAGAGAAAATCTATCCATCTCTTTTTATGCATGAGTAAACCAGTTTCAAACATCTAGAACTGAAGGATCTAGGCTGAAATTACCCAGAAAAACTGCCTGAAGCAAATAATCAACATCTAAGTAAGTTTCAGTGTGATTACCACGTCCTCACAGATATACTCTGTTGCATCTCTCCTAGCTCTGTACTTTATGGGGCAATTTCACTCTTGGGTTTTTCAGTGTTTGGGATATCTTCAGAACATCTTCTTGTACATTTGGGCCCCATTCCTGACTGAGTTGATGGGGCTTACCATTCACCAAATGCAAAACATTAATGGAAAGTTCAGGTTGGATATAAGGAAGAAGTTCTTCCCTGTGAGGGTGCTGAGGCGCTGGCACAGGGTGCCCAGAGAAGCTGTGGCTGCCCCATCCCTGGCACTGCTCAAAGCCAGGTTGGACACAGCCTTAGGCGACATGGTCTAGTGTGAGGCACCCTGCCCATGGCAGGGGGTTGGAACTGGATGATCTTACGGTCCTTTCCAACCCAAACCATTCTGTGATTCCATGATTAATACAGAAAATCATGCATTCCAATACAAAGTATCTGATCATGACATAACTAAAAAATTCATGAAGCTGGTAACATGCAAACTTCACATAATCAGAAAATACAGTCTTTCCACCTGTATATGGTAAGAGATATTTGTTTCTTGCGGGGGTAATCAAAGGCAAGATTTGTTCAGTTAACCAAGTGAATTTACCTAGAATTCCTGGCAGCTCCCACACAATGTGATATATGAGAAGATCCAGGCATTTTGACAGGTATTCACTGCTGCCTTGCTGCTCTTTTCCTGGCGTGGTCTTTCTTCTGTCTCTTTCAATATACATCACGAGTCTATATTTAAGCAAGTGCAAAACATTACCTCTCATTAAAAAAAAAAAAAAAAAAAGACACTTTATCTCCAAAATACTACTGAACCAGACATTTATAGTATCTGTGGTTACAATCAGGACAATACATTTGGTTTGGCTCTGTAATTTTGTGGAAATTTTAGACTTTTATTTTCAAATAAATTAATTTTAAAAATAACAACAAATGACTGAGTCAAGCAACAAGAGGAAATAAACTCTTAAGCTACTCTAGGCGCATGTCTATTAGTTTAAATGAGTATATGATGCTAATGTAAGGAGTAAATCCCTCTGCAGACTTAGACAAAGAGAGGCTAGGCCAAAATGTGCAATATAAGCAAAAGACTAAAGGCATTCATTCTCAACATGTAAGAATTCTAAAAGCAAGAGTAATTAAAGTCAAAGTAACAAGAGATCCAACTTTCAGTCAAGAAAAGTCCTACTACGTAAATCATACTGCAGGCTATCAAAACGTTAGCACTAGTTGGAATGGCCATGTTGAGAGAGATAGAAGTCCAAACTAGCTTTATATCCTTTCTCTGGAAATCTGGCATTTCTAAAGACAAATTCAGTGCTTATATTCTAACTGCTGAGTAAGTGCTGGGTAGCTGTGCCATCCTCCAGAATTACATTTCTCATAGTGAACTATGGCAACTGATTTATTAGCCATTGGCTAACTTACAAGAGCTTGCTTTAATAATACACCTGTAACAGAATGCTCCAGGCAATATTTTAAAACACTCATTTGAATAGACAGAAGGACCACACTTCCCTTTAGGAGAATAATATTGACATCTTTGTTTCACATTTGAATTCCCTGGAGGGCCTGTGCAAAGAAGCAGCTGCTGGTGACTGAAATCCATGCTCTGAGTTTTAAGAATGCACTTCAGTATTATCTTTTTTTTAATACCCTTCTTATAATGAATGCTGTTTTATAGAGGTATGAAAACAACTTATTTAAACTGACTCAAGTGTACATAACAAAACTGCAGGACTCACAAATGCAAAATGTTACCCTAGGAAGGGTGTATTTCCATCAAAAAGCCAGTTTACTTAATGAAATAAAAACTATCCAAGAATGCATTTTTGCAGGATTGGGTTTCTAAACAATGCATGACTGTTATGGAATACTACAACTCACCTTATCCTTCCAGAACTATGCTAGAGACAAAGACAGAGATAAATCAAAAGACTCCCTTTCACTTCTGCAGTAGCCCTGACAGAACACATTCAGCTGCACTTCCCAGAGACTATGGAGACATCTTTTTCTTGCAATCTCTGGAAATGTCATTAAATTATGAGGAATTTTGGTTTGTCTGGTAGAAGAGAACTACTTAGAACTCTGACATTACACTTCTAATAGCATTTTCCTTAAAGAAGTTTTAAGTGTCCTTAATATAAAAAGTTGAATGTTTCAAATTAAAGTGGTCTAAATCCCTCTAACCTTTCCAGACAACCAAGTAGTTTTTACTCAGAAACTCTTTAACTTTGAACAAAAACTTGACAAAAGATCAGAGTTTTTATGTTTGGGGCTTTTTCTTTCAGAAAACACTTCCCTCATTAAGTAATCATCCAATTCTAGATGGAAATATGTTTAGACCAGCTAAAGTTTTACTTAAAATAGGCTGGATAGAGTTCAACATGAACGGTTTTATTGCTGAGAGGGGGTTCAGTTTTTCAAAGCATGTTCTTTTAGTTAATCACATTTGAGAAGAATACAAAGTAAGCTCATTTATTCTGAGAAAGATACAAAGTATATGTAACCTCATGAATTCTCTCTTTTTGCCTTACTCAAAGCAAACTCTGCTCCTTCTAATGCTCACTGGGACCACAAGGTACTTTAAATGACTCTCCCAGTAAGATAGTGGTTTCCCCTTGTGAATAATCATCACCTGATGACCCCAGACAAAAGAGAACATTCTTTTCTCAATATTCTCATGAATAAAAGGATTCATACTACACAGAAAAGAGTTCACTCCTAAAACACTGGCTCAAAAATACCACCCATTTTAAAGTATCCCAGGTATGACTCTGAAAATACACATCTCTAATCATCTTCCATTACCACCTTACCTTCCTTGACAACTGAGTAGCAACGCCTCCCTGTTATTAATTAAAACTTGTAGCAGGACCAGAAAGGCTTTTGCTCGAATAAAAGTTGAAGGACTTTCAAGTAAACGAGTAATCGTAGTCACAAAATCCTTGGTGGAAATAAACACAAGTATGTTAACATTATTTTATGGTAAAAGGTTACTTGCGTGGTATTTTAACACCGTATACATGTAAAGTTTGCTCATTTTCATGTGTGTTTTGTATTAGCAATTTAATTTTCATGTCACTCATAGGAAAAATTAAATCTATAAGCCACTACTAAATAAGTTCTGTCCAAGACAGATGGGCCTAGTGCAAAGCTGCCTTGTACATCTCTGAAGCTGCAACAAGTATACACTGTGTAATGCACTTTGTCTAAAATGGTAGAAAATTAACTACAAAATATGATAAAACTTAGACATTAAAATGCCTTACATTAAGGATAAGTGTAGGCTATTTTAATATACTTATTTTAAGAGAAAATTGAAGGATTTTCAAAATAAATATTTCAGCACAAATATGGTTAAATATTTACCTGCTAACTCCCATATATGTAGGAAGATTAAAAACAACACCTTTGTTGGATACAACTGTGTCTACATCACACCCTAAATTGTGCAACAGATACTCCAAATAGATGGAAAAACTATTTCAACCTTCTCTGATTTTTCCTATAGTAACTTGCTTAATTTTGGGCTCCTAAAGTGAAGAACACCTTTGCAAGGAACAACCTGAATTAGGACTTGGAAAGAAAGGAAAAGGATAAACTGCAGGCAGTAAGGAGCCATGACTTCCCTAATGCACTGACTACTCTCCATTCCTAGGATAAAATCAATTCATAGGATGCTAAGATCCTTGCTAACTCCTTCCTCCTGTAAATCCAAATGAAAGAATAATTTTAAAAGGTAAACTAAGATAGTGATAAATGAAGAATAACCATGAAATATTTCCCTTCAAAAGCTTAACAGTGGATAGCTGTCTGGATTCTGAAATCATAGATTGTTTCTTTTATTCTCTAGCTCTCCCTACTTTGCCCTGTAAATTGAAAGGATTTTCTTCACTAGTTTCTGGAATGTGGCCTGACACACAGAAAGATGTGAGATTCATGTGTACTGCCTCAGCTTCCAAGGGAATAAAGCTGAGAATCAGGGGAAGGAAAAAAGAGCTCTCATATTATCAATAACAGAATTAGGTATTATGAGTTATAGAAAGTGTAAAATTAGATTCATTTATGATCTGTCCAGTGATACGTTGACATATCTTCAGGAGTTGTAACTCCTGAAGAACCAAAGGGGAAAACAAAAACCCAACAAAAAAACGGAAAAAGGGGAAAAGTGAAAGGTAAAGGAAAAAGGGAAAAAAAAGGGGGAAAAGGAAAAAGAGGGGGAAAGAGATGAAAAAAAAAAAAAAAAAAAAATCGGTAAAGGAGAATAAAAAGGGGAAAGGGAACAAACCCCCAAATAAACAAACAAACGAAAACCCCATATGGGGATGGGGTTTATTCCTCTGAGGAATAAAAATATCTGCTGTTCATCTGTGCTACTCTTCTATGTAGAACAATTGGGTTGTTTTGCAAAAAACCAAACCAGAATACTCAATATAATTTATTAGAAACAGCCTTTGCAACAATTTACTATACCTTACAGGGAAAAGAACAGACGTGTAAGAGTTGGCCAACAAACCACCAGCTCTTACTCTGACACCTTTTTAAGACTGTCTTCAAAAGCCATCAGCTTAGACACCCACTACATGAATCCCAGAAAAACAAACTGTTGTTAATTATTCAAGAACCGTCTTGTTGTATTTCTGTAATTTATTTCATGAACAGAAGAGTTCCTCAATCTTGCTGTTAATAAGCATAATTTGTGGAAATAGACTGCTTTAAACACTTCAACAGCTCGTGAAGCAGGACTTGTAGCTCCTCCAATGTTAACCTGCAGTGCTTAAGTTCTTAAATTAATACCTACTAAAAGCAAAGGTTGGAATCTTAATAAAGGGGGGGGGGGGCGCTGAAGGGGGGATTCTTCATTTTTGTTTGGTTTGCTTGTTTAGGTTTCTGTTCGGGTTTTTCGCTTGTTCGGTGTGGTTTTTTAATGAAATTACTCAACCCAAAGGAGTTTTTATGTTAAAAAACCCACAAAGACTTAGTGAAAGACGCAACACTGTCTGCTAACATAAATGGACTTGATAGACTAAGTACAGGGACACCATGAGAAAGACACAGAGAAAGCCACGAGGATGATCAGGGGGCTGGAGCACCTCCCATATGAAGACAGGCTGAGAACATTGGGGCTGTTCAGCCTGGAGAAGAGAAGCTGCGTGGAGACCTCAGAGCAGCTTCCAGGGTCTCAAGGGGGCTACAAGGATGCTGGAGAAGGACTCTTCATCAGGGACTGTAGTGATAGGACAAGGGGTGATGGGTTCAAACTGAAACAGGGGAAGTTCAGGTTAGATCTAAGGCAGAAGTTCTTCCCTGTGAGGGTGCTGAGGCGCTGGCACAGGGTGCCCAGAGAAGCTGTGGCTGCCCCATCCCTGGCAGTGTTCAAGGCCAAGTTTGACACAGGGGCTTGGAGCAACTTGGTCTAGTGTGAGGTGTCCCTGCCTGTGGCAAGGAGTTGGAACTGGATGAGCTTTATGGTCCTTTCTAACCCAAACCATTCTGTGATTCTACGATTCTAACTTCAAACCAAAGCACATCTGACTATTTTCAGTCCTCACGCTCTGGAAAGCAAGAATATTTCAATCCTACATGTGGCGGTTACCATGGGTTAAGACAACATTGTCAATTAAAATCAGTTACATCAGGCTTACCTGGGAATGTTCAAATAATCTGGCTTAATAAGTGTGACATTTTGGAGTTTGCTTTTCTGGCTGGTCTGAGGACTGCAAACAGCAACAGTTTATTCAAAGAAAAATCTGAAGCACATCTATGCTGACCTGCAGAACTTAACATATCAGAAAAGCCAAAAATCTCGGAAGTACCATCTAATACATTAATTATGAATTATTTCATTGTTATATTGTTCTTCCCTGCCCTGCAACTATTTAATGTATCCATGGAGACTGCAGGGTAAGGACACTCATTTCACTGCAAGTTGACTGCCACAAGATCTTGAGTTTATATTGGACACTCTTAGTAATACTGCAAGGCAAGTTTCAAACAATTCACAAAAAGCAATGATGTTTTTGAATTGGCTACACAAGGGGAAAACAGTTAGACCACTATTTCTCTATACAAGAACTGCAGTTTCCATAGCCATCATTTGTTGTATTGTTGTGCATTTTCAAATTCTCTTTCTATGCACTGTAAATATCTCCATATAATAGGAAAAGCGTTACAAAGTTTTTTGCCAAAGGCATTTATATCTTTATTATTATATCCTATTAATTCATACTGATATTGACAAAACCATCAACATCAGAGGTAGCTACTTGTCTACATCCAGGTAAAAGACAAAGAACTGAAAAAAAGTAACTGGAATCATAGAATCACAAAATGGGTTGGGTTGGAAAGGACCTGATGAAGAGTCCCTGGTGAAGAGTCCCTCTCCAGCATCCTTGTAGCCCCCTTCAGACACTGGAAGCTGCTCTGAGGTCTCCACGCAGCTTCTCTTCTCCAGGCTGAACAGCCTCTCTTCATACGGGAGGTGCTCCAGCCCCTGATCATCCTCGTGGCCTCCTCTGGACTTGCTCCAACAGCTCCATGTCCTTCTTATGTTGGACAATGTTTCTAACACATTTAGAATGCTTCTATTCAGTGCCATAATTGCATATGAACAAGATAAAAAGAGACTATTGGCAGGGAAGTAAAGAAACAACCCAGTTGTGACAATGTATTAGATAGTTACAATTGTAACTATCTAAATAATTTTACTCATTAGTACTTGAAAAAAAAAACCCAAAGAAATAAACCCCACCCCATCCTATTATCTCACCTCTGGAAGAACCTAACTGCATTTGAAAAGTTGTCTGAGTAGTTTTCACTCACCCAAAGGTGAATTCTTGGCAGCCAAACGAAAGTAATTAGCAATGGTTTGGGGTTTTTTTTTGTCTACTGCTGTAGTGTGTCAAAGATTTTGGATTTTGAGACCTTTTTCCACACTTTATTTTAAAAATATCATTTCAGCTTTTTTTGTTTCCAAGACAAGAAACTAATATAGAAAGGCCTGATATCAGAGAGGGACAAAACCCAGTCCCTTTTAGCTACTGTAGTTCTGTGAAGATTTATACTAGCACAGATGACCACAGAACTGCATTTCTCCTTTGCTTTTGGCTTTTATTTTGTAACTGGTTTCATCACTGTTCTTGAAAGGATCAGAAAACAAGGGCAGCCTGAAGTCTTGTAAGCTAAAGAAGATTCCAGATAACATATAGAAAGCTAAATGATCTCCATCGTGAATTTATATCCTTAAGCATCTTTAATATGCTGGTTTGCAGCTGTATTAAAAAGCTAGTCACAATCTTGTCACTACCTTCTGAGCAACACTGAGGTCCCTCTGCCTCTTATAGCATACAAGAATGCTACAGGAGGCAAAATGATGTGTAGGCCAACACTAGCCACTTATTTTTGCTTTTCCCTTCTCTCATTAAGGTGGACTTGTGTGTCATGCTCATGGAACATTGAAAAGCACATGGATTATTAAATTCAGGTTTCAGCAATAAAACATTATTACTCCATGCAACGTGATAGGACCTGGCAATTCTATTCAGGAGCAGGATTATATTTTTAGATCCTATTCAAGAAAACTAGAAATCTAGTTTCTGCTTCAAAAATCTTGCGATATAATTTGAGCAAAATAGATACCTCAACTAAAAACATCTCTCTCAACTAAATCCTAAAAGATTGTTACAGATAAGATCTAGTTGGCAACTGGTCACAAGTGGTGTCCCTCAGGGCTTGGTGTTAGGGCCAGTTTAATATCTTCATCGATGATCTTGGATGAGGAGACTGAGTGCACCTTCAGTAAATGTTTTGTCTGGAGAAGAGAAGGCTCAGGGGGGACCTTATCGCTCTCTACAGCTGCCTGACAGGAGGTTGCAGTGAGGTGGGGTCAGTCTCTGCTCCCAAGGAACACGTGACAGGACAAGAGGAAACAGCCTCAAGCTGCACCAGGGGAGGTTTAGACTGGAGATGAGGAACAATTCCTTCCCCAGAGGGTGCTCAGGCATTGGAACAGGCTGCCCAGGGCAGTGCTGGAGTCACCGTCCCTGCAAGTGTTCACACCCCGTGTAGACGAGGCCCTCAGTGCCATGGGTTAGTGGTGGCCTTGGCAGTGCTGGGCAACGGTTGGACCTGATGATCTTCAAGGCCTTTTCCAACCTGGTTGGTTCTATGATTCTATGAGTGTCAAGGTACAGCATACACTACAGCAGAGTATCTGATGAAAACACAAGCTAGAGTTCCTATTTCCTTTGTGATTTTTACCCTCTCCAAGCAGTGGAGGATTACTTTTTGAACTGTGCAGACTTATTGTCAAAATAAAAAAGCCAAACAAAACCAACACTATTTTTCTAAACATGGAATAATTTGCTGATCAAAATTGAAAGCTTTTAATAATCTATTCCAAAAATTATACTAGACATAAATTGGAAAAAGTAGTGACACTAAAAAGAAAACCCTAAGTTATTAAAATGCTAATTTTTGCAAGCTATTTCATGTACAAATAAGGACTCCTAAGGCCCTTTAAGAAGAGCATAAAGTACAGCCTTGGATTCAGCCAGGACACTCATTATTTACTCTTTTAAATGTCTGGGAGAGCAACATCAAATAGCTGTCCCCATGCATTTCTTATTGTTTTTCCTTAGGACTGTTACCAGTTACGGTCAGGCTAGAGTTTTCTGATTTGACTGAAATCCAGCTGCAATGGCAATTTATACACCCATTAGTACCATCTCTTGAAGATCTGTGAGAAAGAAAAACTATACACATCATTATTTAGATTTTGAGCAAAAAAATATATAATAAACACATTCCTCTTTTCCTGATACTCAGATACATAAAGGTCACCAAGTTAAGCATTTTGAAAACACAAAACCACTACCAGAGTCAATTTTACCTTTCCATTAGTGAAATTCCATGCCAGTGAACAATATTAATCTGAAATCAAACCTTTTCTTGAATCAGCCTCTGTAGGTGAATCCCACATGACAACATTGCCAAAAACATGGTGAGCATGTACTGCTGAATTTTGCATATTCCATTTGCCAAGGAATTTAGAACAGCTGTTAATCCCACTTTTTCAATGACACTCTGGAAAGCATTAGGTGAATGACGAGTAATTCTGCATAAAGCCTACGAGAGTGGAGAAGAACCCAGTTATTCTATGGGATTATGATCTCAAAAATAGGGAGAATAAAAACAGGTAGAGACTTTCCAATAGTTTAGGAATATAGAGAATTCATACAGTTCCATTCATAAGACAAGTATTAGGGGAAAAGGCTACTTATTTTGAGAGACCTGGAATTCTTCTAGATATATTGCTGTGCAGCTGAAACTGAAATATTTGGTATAACAACATCAACTCATAGAGAATCACATTACTCTTTCCCTCTAGAGAACAATAATGATGAAGAGGATTAGTCCACGCTTGAGTCTTTTATCAAGCACAGAATGTAGGCAGCGTCAGATAATGCTGTACTAGAAAGGAGCACAGGCAGCAGAAAACACAGAGCTGGCACATACCACACAAATCCTGGTCACCCATAAAAGCAGGAATCTTTGTTCTCTCTCTCTGTCCATGGACCATAACCTGATAGGTAGTAGTTCACCATTTAAAGTCCATCTTTAGATCTAGATACTACTTTAGATTTAGATACAGTGTTTAGTATAGTAAACATGCAAACTAGTCTCCAAATGGTTGATTTACAAGTATCAGTGATTAAAACAATTCTAACAGAAAAGTGACTGTACCCAAGTGAAGCAAGCACAAATCTGTTCAGTGTATACTAACTTAGCTATTTCATAGCAAACACCATCAAATGGCCTCCAGGCTGGATTAATCTCCAAGTCAACACAGCTTTTTCTTTTGATATCTCTGGAAATACAACCTTCAAGATACTGTAACTGCTTTTGTTCTCTCCAGACAAAGAAAATAAGACTCTTTAGACATTTAAAATTTCATTTTCCTTGGCTTGAATGTAGTGCTAGGATAGGAAAACAGATTATGTAAATTCAATACATGTGAAAATCTGAATTGGTGTTAGGGAAAAACTCTGAAGGCAATTTTCTTCTTGAAAAGTAGGCAATATTACCACTTCTTTGGTCTCTTCAGACTGGCTATATTTAGATATTGCTGCTTACTTGGAGTGCATTCAATAGTCAGGTCTCATTTAAGAGAAACTGCAGTCAATTAAACCCACAGAATACTATCATCAGAGAAAAGCTTTCCTTTTAAGAACCTCAGAAACTGCCCAGTTCACCAGTGCCCTTAGAAACATTACTCAAAACTCCCTTAAAAAAAATAATAAAAAAAGGAAGGTATAAAAGACAATAAATTAAGAACTTACGACTTTTAAACAGCCATTTTATTGACACTGTTCATCTACTCTGCTCCTGTTCTTCCTTGTCCTTTCTGGTCCAGGAACTGTATCGATTGCATCCTTTTCTTTTTCTCCACCCCCCCTTCTAAAACACAGACAGTTCATCTCAGTTTGTTACTACAGCATGCTCTATTTCCCCAAGGATATAATCCAGCCCTCCACCTCTACTCTGAGTTCTCAAAACAGAGTGTACAGGAGGTATGTGCTTCCACTAAACTTATCCTCAAGGGTCATGTTACCAGTGAACTGCTGGGACCTAGTGTCAAAGCAACATGGAGCTAACTTGGAATGCTGACATGGTGTATACAGACTTGCCAGTGCCTCAGCTCTCTGCTACAGAGCTCATCAAACAAGGGTGACCATTGCCACAGGCCATCAGATGAGCCCCAGACAAATCTGGTAGGAAAGACTGTCTAGGATCACACTGCAGCTTTGGAGACAGGAGCCAAGGGGAGAAGCTTTAAATTCCCACTAGCTTGTATGTCACAGAGTGCTCTGTGTAGGAATGAAACCAACACTTCAGCAGAAAAGCAGGAGAGAGGGTTTAATGTGCGATAGAAGACAAAGTATCCTAAATCACTTCAGTAGATCCAGTATCTGGAGAGAACAGACGGAGATAGGCCAAAAGGCGGTGCAGCAGGAATTGGGAGTCAATGATGCGAAAAGGTAAGTAGTAGTCTTGGAACAGGAAATGATCACAGTGAGAGTAAGGCATTGGCAGAACCTTTCCTGGAATTAGCTTCTCTGTCCTTGCTCTCTGCAGAGCCTTAACCAGCACCTTTTCTCCCAGCAGCACCAACCCTTGCATCACGATCCTTATCAGTCCCTTCCTACTTGAGATATTCTATGATTCTATGATCATCTATGCCTAATCATAGAATATCCATTGCCTTCAGGTCTTACATGCCAACACGGTGGCTGGATAACGTTCACCCTTTCAGGATGTACTCCATGACTCTCAAGTTTGAGAACAAATACATTAATGCATCTGCAATACCCCAGCCTCTGAAATAAATTATTCAGCACCAATTATTCAAGAAAAACAAGACCAAAACAAGCCCCCAAAAGATAAAGTTGAGCTTTCCCAAATTCATTTCCATCCAAGTGGCTTATGTTCTGTTACTCCTCCTTCAACAGAAAAAGCCAACTCAAAATCAAAATCAAAAATTATTTAAAAAACAAAATTTAAAACTTTCAGTCTACTGGAAAGAAAATATGCTTCTTGCCACTGAGCTTGTCAGAATGTCACTTTGACACCTTACAGCATTATTTCTTCTCTGAGTCTAGCAAAGGATAAAAAGACAGAGCTTTCCTACAGGCAAAATCTGTGATATTTACCTGAGGCATGTTGGACTCCAAAGTGAGCAAAAATACAGAGACACAGTCCCCGTTTGCCACCTCTGACAGGCAGGACAAGGCAAAGTGTCATCTCTTGACTCCAGAGACTGAAGACAGAGAATCTACTTGATGTATTTTTATTATTGATTGAAATAATCATACGTAAAGTTCAATAGTGCCTTACTGCTAATTATTCTCTGCAGACAGCCTGCTAGCTCTAGGTAAAGATATGACACATGTATTTGTTAACAGAAATGTATTTCTACATGTGAATGCAGGTGTCAGTCAAGAATAAATTCTTCAGGATACATTCAAAAAAGGCAGGAATGGCTGCATAATAAAATACAACAGGACACTGATGATTTCAATTAATGTGGTCATACAGTATAAAAATGCTTATAGATCCATAGCAACAATTTAATGAATGTAGAAATTGTCCAATATAGCTTGAGAATACATTAGTATTTTACTTTCAAAATCAGTATGTCACTGAAATCTCTATAAGCTTCAGTTGTTAAAAGATCTGCCTGTGTTAGATTTCAATATTAATTGTTGGGGTTTTTTTCTAAAGTTAAGATTATAAACCTAAATACCCCAGCAGTATTAATACAAAACCATGACTTATATCAAGCACTGAGTAATAAATCCAACAAATAAGTTCACCTTCTTATTACTGCAGTGTTTCACTACAAAGCACCAAAAGAATTTGAGTACTACCTTAGTGTATCCTACTTCATATACTTGGCTAATTCACTTCATATGCAGTATAAAACAATGAAACCTCAGACTTTTGATACATGACACAATCCCCAAAACACTGGGAGGGATGGGAAGGATGGGAAATCCAGGAACATATTCAGACCCAAGCATACTTGTGTAAAATGATCTGACTGGAAGAAGGAGACAGAACTGGCTACATGGGTAGCAATAATTTCTGTGAACACCAGAAAAACAAGAGACAAAGCTGTTGGACCAAGGATGTAAGAAAAGTCAATGTCTCTTACTCTCGCAGTTTCTCTCACTGCTGCTTTCACTCAAAGCTCTCCAATATGTTAGTCTGAAGCAAGCTCTACCTCCAGCATGATTAAAACCTCAGTAACCACCCAAGGAAAAGGTATGATCTCCAGGAAGACTACTGCCTTCACAGGAAAAACATGTTTCTTTGGAACAGTTGGTTTGGGTTTTTTTGCTTATATTGTCCATACATACATTTTTTCTTCAGATTTGCACAAGATGTTGAAGAAAATTCTGTCTCAGCCGAACTCAGTGTGCACACACAATATGGTCATCTTTTAAAAATGCTGGCCTTGACACTAAAGCATGCATTGCTAAGGAACTTTGGGAGAGAAAAGTTGAGAGAGAAAAGGCATCTTTTTTACTTAGATTGACAACTGCCATTGATAGTATGTCCCACAAATCAGCTGATTCTAAGGAATCCTGGTAATTGCAGCTATTATGACCTCCTAAAACACACTGCTTTGTCCTAATGTATGTCATCTATAAAAGGGCTTTAGAGTAGTTCTTCAGGACTGATAATCTTTGAGAAATGTCCTTCAATTTGCATTATAAAGGGAAGGGGGAAAAAAATAATCAGGATATAAGAGCTTGGCAAAAACAATATCATTGCAAGTCTTAAGAGTGCCAACCCAGAAGTGTCAGATGTTTCACAGAATCAAAGAATCAGCTAGGTTGGAAAAGACCTTTAAGATCATGAAGTCCAAAGTTCAATTTGAACTACACTATAAATACGGTAATTTACGATACATGTTACTGCATTTAACATCCTTGGTTGGGCAAGAAGCCCACATACATCAGGTTGCTCTATCACAGTGGCAAGAGGTGAAGGAATTGAGGAACTCAAAATCTATACTTTCTATCTCCTCACTTCTTATGATGCATGAAAATTTTCTTCTCATCAGATGCTATGGAAAAAAGGCAACTCCAGCAGTGCTTAAGAGAGGCTAGCTACTCATACCATAAATACCGTGGCAAAGAAAGGCTTTTTCAGTGGTTCATCTCAACCTCACAGCCTTGGGAGGATCAAATGATCTGGGATCTCAAGAGTCTGAGGATAGAGAGGGACAACCACCCACCCTCTCTTCTCACTGTCACTAGAAACCTCACCTAAAGGTAAAGCGTGCAAACCATATGGCACTCATGATACTAACCCATGAACCCACCACTACAAAAAGCCGTAGTGAGTCTGCACTGATGCCAAGTGTATTCTTGAGAATCACAAGTATAACTTCCACATCTTACTGAGTGGAAAAAAAAACCTCTTGCCTACCTGAAGCACACTATATTGTCCAAGAAGAAACTGACTTTTCAAGAGGGTAAAAATAAGAACGCACTGACATGTCTTCTGGTGATCTTTCTTTGCTCAGTGTTTGGATGTAGTTCAGACTGTTCCTCTGGGATATGCTGCTCACTGCGGCATACAAAATAGGCATAACCGTCCAATAAACCCCTAAAAATGGAGCAGCTCTGAAAGACTGGTGTAGGAGTCCAGGGAATGGTAAATGCTGAAGCAAAGTTCTTCAAGTGGATAGCACAGAAACAGGAAGAAAACTTCAGGACAAGTTGAAAGAGATAAAAACAAAGAGCAAAGATCCAGCAGCAAACAAGTAACAACTGCCCAGTCTAATGACTGACAAGAACTGATAGCACAAGATACAAAACATCCCTTATGGCAAAAGCAGTGGGTGGAAAGAGAATTGTGCAGACTTATTTAATTACTTAATAGATAAAGGAAATCATAACTCTCATCTCCTCTCTTATACCATATATACAGTCTTGATGTAAGCATAAAATTCACAAATCAAATAGGTAAAAGTCTCAAAAAGAACCTTTCTGAAAGAAGCAGCCAACCAGCCAGACTTAGAAGCAAGCTTAAGCTATAAGTGCTCTGTATAAAGGTTAAACATATATTTTACATTTTTACCCATAAAAGCTCCAAGACTAAGTTTTTACAAAGAATTTCAGAACAAAGTCTTTTGTAACACATATTTTACTAAATAAGTTTACTGTTCAAAAAGGTCAACACATTTTCCCAGTATCTGAGCAGTTTATTTTCCAGGAAAGGCTCTGCCACAAATACACACTGAGGTAAATGTTTAATACGTACTTATAGTTTTGAAAATTATAAGTTGATTCTACCATCTATCCCTTCAGCCACACTTCAGCTATATTTTTAATTCTCTCTCTTTTATTACCTCAATGCTAGATGTGTCCAAGTCCATACTGCTGCTGCAGCAACATTACCATTTTCCATAGAATCATAGAATAGTTAGGATTGGAAAGGACCTTAAGATCATCCAGTTCCAATCCCCTGCCATGGGCAGAGACACCACATGCTAAACCATGTCACCCAAGGCTTCCATCTGGGAAGCCAACAGTAAACTCCTAAGTGAGCCTGAGCTCTTCTCAGGAAATGAGCACCCAGTTATCACATTTCATTTAAAATAAATCAACTTACTGTTTTGTTCTAAAATATTACCTTTATTGGTGGGTATGGTTAAACTCACAGCCCTGCTAGGTATTTTCCACCTCACATCTTTTTGTTCCAAACCTGTTTGCATGCCATAGCTCTGCCTTCTCGCTCTGTATTAACTTACAAATTCAGGGCAAAGACTAACCCTGATGATTTTATAGGAAGTAACACAGTGATTTCAAAGATGCCTTCTGAGCAAAAGTCTGAGATAAAAAGAATAAACACTTCTTATGTAAAACACCATTGGAAAAAAAAAAATCAAATTTGCAAGAATTCAATTGATTATTTGAAAGATTAAATGTTTCAAACGTAACTCACGATCACCATCATAAGAAAACCTATGTTCCAAAAAATGATGATTCGCAAGGACTTTTCATAAGCACTGAGCTGTAATATGTGCACATTTCAATTTCAGAAACTGTGTAAATATATTTTAATGTAATCTGAAATATAAATACACATACATACAGAAAGCATGCTCAAAACCATTTCGGTTTCAATTCCGAATGCTTCTGAAAATAAACCCCACAACATTTCTGTATCACAAAAGGGAATTCCTCACCGAAACAGCAGTTATCTTCAAAGAATCTGCTGTAGAATGTGTGAAAAGGTACCACAAGACAGGTCCGACTTCTCCTGTAATAAATCCTTGTGCATGGCAAGAGAGAGTAGTGCAAACATTTTCAATTATCTTTGCTGCCAAATGGTTCACTACCCGGTCTTCCTGTAGGAAGGAGAGGAAAGGAAAAATCATGCAAATGTTTCTAATGTTTCTGATGTCAGTTTAAATTATTGCCTATGTCCATGTTTTATTCTATGTATATTGTCTTAGTGTGGTTTCTTAATTTTATTTGATACTTGCCAAAGTCACTTCACAGGAAACTTTACCTTCTGACAATATTATGTTTACAGACGCTCCTTCCCCCCACTTTCTCTTCTAGTGCAATGGAAATTTAACACAAGCATAATTTAACACAAAAACTTTCAGCTCCAAATGATCACCCAAAATTATAGTCATGAAAAAATACAAAGGTTTTGTTATGTTAGAGGTGTTCCATGATCAGTGCTTTGTGAACCAATGCCTGTGTATCAAAACTCATCATTACAACAGGCTCTGAATAGCACAATTCTGAGACATACAGTTACATTAGGAAAAAAAAAAAAAAACAAAAATCAATTACATTAAGCCCTTTTTATTCAGAAGAACCAACAACCCCCTGGGATAAAGAAGAAACCTTTTTGCAAGTCAAGTGATTACATAACTCCTTTCACTTCTCATAGTCTTCTGAAACAGACAATCCTGACCAAAGTATAAGATAAACCAATGGGTCCCATTTACCACATCAATTCCTAAATTTCCATAAGAGATTCTGAATCCTTCATATGATAATATATAGTATTATCAATTAGTTTTATTGAGAATACTAATCAATTTTATCTGCAAAATTATTTGTGGAAAGCCACTGTACATGTAGCTTTAGCACCTACGTAATAGTGTTCATACTACAATGTCTCCACGGAATAACAAACATCATGTCAGATGATGAGCCATCAGCACATCATGAACATGACAGGGCAGCAGCTCTTTCTCAAGAAAACTGTTACTGACTCCAATGGAAGCTTAATAGACATCACTTAAAAGCAGAGTCTCTACTTTGTCTGTCTGTCTTCTCTCCCTCACCTCCTCTTCTTAGTATCTCTGCTCTCTTTCACTTAAAAGCAGAGCCTGTACCTTAACAGAACTAGAAGATTCATTGCGGGTGGTTCTTTGGCTGTGCATTGCCTCACCTTATCTCAACCTTTAACTATGAATAAGTGAAGTCTTTCAACAATGTCTTAAATGGCATTCTTGAGTTCAGCAATTTTAATATAAGAAGGACCACCAATTTAATTTGTCAAGTCTACTTCACAGCCTGGCTTCACAAATAATTTATCATAAATATCTAATTGATTGCTTTCTTAAACTAATCTCCACATTATCCTACTAACCTTTGAATTTCTGACATTTATCTTCACAATTGAAACCACCAACAACTGTGAGCAACGATAATGAAACCCTTCAGAAAGCAGTACAAAAGCCTTCCAGAAGGAGAGAATTTAGACTTCATTAAAAATATATTCAATATCCACTGTTCCTTCTGCTGATTTAGGCCTTCTAAATGCAGATACTGATGTAGAAATATTTGGAAACTCTAGTATAATGCTGTAAAAAAAACCCCAGCTGTATTCATAATTTTCATGCTAAACCTGCCTGTTCTCCCAAAGAACTGCAGCTCTACTGAAAATACTTTAAAGAAATACCAAAGCCAGTTCCCATCTAAACCAGTTACACTCTCTTATAAAACTCTACTGATTTCTGTAGTCTTCCTTCCGATTTACAGCCACGAAACCAAAAGGATTTAGGGTTTATAGTTTTTATTACTGCAATATATTGTATCATTTCAATCTATTAAAGACCTAAATACACAAATACACATACATGTGTACCAAAATTCAGCTTCTCAAGCTTTTTATAAATAATGTTGATTTTAAGTCTTTTCCTGTGAATTACACTTCTAGATTTCAGTCCTTTTTCTTTTTTCAGTTGAATTAAACATACACATATTTATCAAACTGACTACATGCATTTTAAAATCAAATCCATAATTGAAACATTAATAGTCAAGTTAAATCTCTCTCATATGTGAAGTGATTACTAGGAATGCCAATTGGGACTCCACTACTACTTCAGGCAGGCAGAAACACTTAATAAATCCCATTTAAAAACCATAATCAAAGCATTATGCAGTGGATAACAGTTATTACGAACATCAACAAATTTCAAGATACAATTATAGCTTTTCTTCACAACATTTGGTCCTAAAGATGTGCTTTATTTCCTTACAGCCACCAATGAGATGATTATGCTTTGTGCCAGACAGTCCTGCTACTTTGGCTAGAAAAAGGTCATAGCAGCCTTCCAGTGTTTGAAGGGGGCTACAAGGATGCTGGAGAGGGACTCTTCATCAGGGACTGTAACAATAGGACAAGGGGTGATGGGTTCAAACTGAAACAGGGGAAGTTCAGGCTGGATCTAAGGAAGAAGCTTTTCCCTGTGAGGGTGCTGAGGCGCCGGCACAGGGTGCCCAGAGAAGTGGTAAATGCTCCATTCCTGGCAGTGTTCAAGGCCAGGTTGGACAGAGCCTTGGGCGACATGGTCTAGTGTGAGGTGTCCCTGCCCACAGCAGGGGGTTGGAAGTAAATGATCCTAAGGTCCTTTCCAACCCAAACTATTCCATGATTCTATGTATCTATCATCACAGTGCTCTAAAAACTCAAGGAGGGAGCGCAAATCAAAGTCATCAAGGAATCTACATTAATTTGAAATAACTGAATCTACTGACTATTTCTATTCATTGTTAAAAACTTAACAGTGCACTAGAAGTTTTGGAGGCACTGAAGATACAGTCACTATGCAGCCAACATACTACCTAAAAATAGCATAATTTAAAGGTTAAGAGAAAATATTTTATGATCTTTTTATATTGTGTACAGATACATACATTTGAGTAAAAGCATAATACTGACAAAGAAAAATTGGAAAAGCTGAAAGATTCAGAAAGTAACACTATATTCCATCATCACTCTAAATCAACTTCCATACACTTCTTCCGTTAATCTTAAAAGACAGAATAAAAAGAAACTACAAACATAACTTAATAAAGTAAAGCTGTATCATCCTGAGCATTCATGATTATCAGAAAGAAGTCTTCATTTGGCAACAATTTGCAATATAAAGCTTTCTCAGAGAAGAAGGAACATGTAGAAATAAAAATTTTAAATACCTTTTGCAGAAAAAAAAAAAGATTCTGTCAGTAAACTAGAGAATTGATATCTAAAGAAGAAATTAAAGTGATAATGTATATGATTCAGACCATTACTTTTATACTATAGGCAATCGTGTCAGTAAACTAAAAAAACAGATGTCTAAAGGAGAAATTGAAGTGGTGATGTGTGTGATTCAGACTATTACCTTTATAGTAGAGGCAATTCTGTCAGTAAACTAGAAAACTGCTACATGAAGAAGAAATAAAAGTGAGAATATATATGAAAGTATTTTTCCACTTGTATTCTAAAATCTAACTTTGTGTTTATGGATATCTTTGATACTTCCAATGCTGCTGTTCCGAAAAGGTGATGCTGCTACAACTGAGATAGAGCCATTTGTATTAGTACATTTGCACTGTACGCACACAAACCAGCACAAGTACTTAAAACTCTATTACAAACCTTGAGCATCTCCACAAACAGGAACTGTAGAAATGCACAGTGTGCTTAGTTAGCCCAGACACAACTTTAAACATGTGCTTAATCAATTTAATTCAAACTATTTCATAGGAAATGTAGTTTGATTTTGTCTTATTTTTAAAGAGAAATATACCAAGATAAATAACTACTAAGAAAAATTTGAGATCTTTCAGGACTAAGAAGTGATTTTATTCTATAGGAATAAATCAGTGTCTTATGGATGTGTCAATTTAGTTTCTCTACACTGAATATTCAGAAATAGCAAGTCTTCCATTACTAAATTTATAACTAAATAGCTTCTCACTAATGTGCCTTAGAATGACATCTTACTCTAATTATGAGCTGGAAATAGTTCCCAGTACAAACATAGTCATGTGTACTTGATCACCTGAAGGTTTGAAGACGTTAAAAAAGCATCTAGACTCTTGTTCTATTAATCACATTCTGTAGGCAATAAAGATCTCAAAACAAGAAGAAAAAAAGGTATTTCTCTTGCTTTCACCCCTTCAGCAACCTCCAACATGTTTTCTGCCTTGAGCTTTGCCCTGGGCAAAAATAAAGTCAAGTGGTCTCATACAAACAGTAAACGTAAACCCTCTACCCAACTATTTTTCATTTTACAAATTGGAACTATATGCATGTTTTTCTTCCCTTCTTCTAACACCACTAAGTCAACACCAAGAAAAATGAAGAATACAGCATAGCACATATGAGAATAAAACTAATTACTATTTTTTGGCCTCAAAAGAATGCTAACAACCCAGCAGGATAACAATGCAGTTTTAGGGAACTGTATCAGCCACCTCACAATAGAAAGTAAATCTTGCTTAAAGTTTTAAGGAAGATGTATGAAAATCAAATTGCAAGAGGACAGTACAATCTGTCAGGAGTTTCTCAAAAGAAAGCCACAGCATTAATAAATTCCACATTTATTAACAGTAATTTATATTTACTATCCCATTTCCAAAAAAACCAAGTGGCAATACATAAATGTTGAATGTACAGAGAACAATGCTGCATTCTTGCATTAATCTCCTGCTTAGGTCATGGTCTTCTCATGATTATTTAAATTCGAGAGCAATCCTTGATTGACAAGGCACTGCAGTGCTGCAGGCTACAATCCTCACACAATGCCTAAAGGGTTATTACAGTGGAGAAATTTTATTGAGGACAATGAAAGAGCCTTACCCCTTCCCGAAGACACCTCATTAGCACAGTGTAAGCAGCTGAGGGAACAACCCAATATTCTCTGGGGTGCTCCCTCTTTTCCTCCTGAAATGAAGCCAAAGGCACAAATGATTAAATAAAAAAAATCACAATAATCTCAGTCACATAAAAAATGGGTAACAACTTCTTAATAAGGTTCATATTAGAAACATTTCAAATTAATATACGCTACAAAATGTATTCAATTGCAGGGCAGTATTACTATTTAATGTTATTTCATGTGCAGCACAGAAATTGTTATCTTATTAGGTGATTTAAGTAGTCTCCAAAATCCGTAACAGAAATTGTCCTAATATTTCTGGGTTTCATCGATTCTCCCCAATTCACACACACCCCCCCAAATATTCTTGCATTCTCAATCATTTTGATTACTTCAGAAAGAGACAGCTAATTATTAAGAGTTTCTCTTTAAATGTGCTTTAAATGAGCTTCTCTTTAAATGTGATTTAATTATACCGAACAGATGAAATTAATTTGTAAATTTACTTTGGGGGGAAAAAAAAAAAAAGATTCCAAGTCATACAAGGAGATATAAAGCATTTAATTAAACTTACTCTGTGCTATACCCATCAGTACATATCAACATTGTTCTAAAATCTTTATGTATTTTCCTTGAAATCCCCATTAGAGAGGCTAATTCACTGCTAGTTGAATCAGGGGTTTAATTCTTCCATTTGAAGTTAATGAACTCCACTTCCCACCCCCAGTAGCCCACTGTAAAACTTCAAGGTTAAAAAAGGAGACTTAGATATCATTAAGATTTAACTAAAACCTCCATATCTAGGCTAGTAACACAGATATTAGCAACTGGAAAAAAAAATAGCCTCTTTTGGGAAAGAAAGTGAGGAATAACAGGCATTGGATGGTGTGAAGATGATAGGCCATGAAATCAACATGTAGCTTGTCTTAATAAGTAGACAAAGGATGACAAGAAACAACTTATTCAGAAATTCTACATTTCTTGAACTCTACTGGTTATATTAGCAAATTATTTTTAGCATTCTATGTAACTTGATATTGAAAAACACAGAATGGGCAAGGTGGTGGTTAACAACGCAAAACCAAATTATACTTTCTAAATTTCCCGATTTCCAGGTGGCCTACACTAATTCAACATATAGGAGTGATAATGTCAAGCATTTAATTAAAGCATGGCACATTAACAGGGAAGATTATTACTGAATTGCTTAGCAAAATTAATTTTCCTTCTTCATTGAAAATAAATCAAAACTTTATTTGCAACATATATCAATAGAGAAAATGAGTTTGTTACATCTCCTATTTTTTTAAGCTTTATTTCTGCTAACTTGGTATTAGAAGGTATGGAACAATTTTCCTTGAAGTAATTTACAGGCGATGATAATGAGTGGTTTGACATCCGACAGAGACATCAGATCTACTACATTCCACCTCCTTCATCTTATCTGAGTAACAACATGTTGACATTTAATCACAGTTTGCCTTCCAAGGCTTAGTGTATGAGTTTAAGGAAACACAGCTCAAGTTTCAAAGATGATAGGTTACTTTCTATCAGTCAAAAGTGGAACCTTCACCTGGAAAAGGCAGGACAAGACTAGGAGTCAAGACAGAATTAAAATGACAGCCAATGCTGGAAGTGGCATGGGTCTGTTTCTCACCTGATTCATCTAATTTAATCAGAAATTCTGTCAAGATTTTCTGTAACAATACTTCTAAAATATACTATTAAATAAAAAGCCTTAAGAAATGGTGCAGTCCTGAAACATTAATAGTTCTTGCTTTCTGCAAGGTTTAGGCTCTATTTAGAAATAAAAAAAAAAATACAAAAGATGTATGGAACTTAGCACCATTCTTAATTACCTAAACATACCTACACAATGTGGCCTTTAATAAATCTAAATAGATCACCAAACCTGGGGAATTTTGCTATTTTTTGCTGCTCATAGCCCATGTTAATTTTGATTAAACTTTAGGGTCTGTATCCTAATAACACAAAGAGTATTAAATGAATAGAAATATTACTTGGGACATTAAAGTTCTTCCTCAAGGACAATGCTTGCTAATCTACAAAAAACAAAGCAACCACTGCATTTTGTGGAACATGCAAAAGAGGGAGAGCATGAGGACATGGAAGATCACCACAAATCCAGAACTACACTAAGGCAAAATACAGATCCATTTGGTACTTTAATTCCTTTATCAAGAGACCTCACAGACTGTTAACTAACATGACAGCATTCAGAGCAATTAGATGATGCTGTGACTACAAAGGCTTCAGAAAAGCTAGGGCTAGGCTTTTTCTGTTTGAAGTCACTTTTGTTTCTAATGAGTAAAAGCAAGTATTTTACTCTTCAAATAGGTAAAATAAAGGTGAGGGTTTAGAGGAGCTCTTGTCTTCAATTCCTACTACTGACAGTATTTTTTTAACACAAATAACCTCTGTTTATATTTAATGTGAATGTACTATTTCTAGACTGAAGGTTTAAATCAGTTCTAGTCAAGAATCACTGTAATTCCATTCAAAATTAGTCAGGATTGCTCCATTTCCTTTTCCACAGCGTTGTGAATGCCAACATACTAGGATAAGATCTAATATTGACTACTCATTATATTAATTTATTGATATTGTAGGCTGTGCTGATAAATTCTATTTAATCGAAGCCTCTAGCTAAGATGTTCTAATCCTTAGATCTGCCCCTTGGAGGCCAGCAGCCATTATGGTGATTTATTAAATGGGTTTATAAAGTTAATACTCTATACTTGAAGAATGCAATTTAACTAATCTCAGATGAAGTCTACGATTGGACTAATATGTTTCTTACAAGAGGCAAAGCACCACAGACCATACGAGGACAAGAAACTGTTGAGAATACAAATGGCAAAGTAATTTGCTCTTTTTGTCTACTTTTGCATGGGAAATGTTTGTTCACACTTGTTAAATTTGTAAGGATCATCTGACAGTCTTACCTCCCTGGCTATGAGGTAAAGAAGCTCCCCAAGTGTTGGTAGAAGGCATTGTTTCAATTTGCTGTTTCTGAAGTTCTCTCTGATGAGTTCAGTTAAAAGTATAATTGCCTAAAATCAATTAAAAAAAAAAATAATCTTAGAGCAACACATCTTTTCTCAAGCAAAATGTACTGTTAAAGGTAACAAGCTTTATTTGAAATGTCATCTTACTGATTTAGTCTACACTTATGATAAAGAGTCATTTGCAAAGGATTTAGTAAGCATGGAAATTACAGAATAATTACAAAGCAGATTATACATGCAACATGGAGAAAAATACAATAAGGAAATAGCCTAGGTGACAAATTGCCAAGCTATCTGTTCTGCCCTTTCCCTCAGGACAACAGAAGTAGATCTGCCAGTCTACTTGTTGTTCCTATATTTCTGTAAAATCTAAAACATCAGGTTACAAACAGAAAAAACAACAAAAACACTCCAATGCTGGCTTAATCAGAAGATAGAAACTCTAAAAGTTTTGTCTCCTGATCTCTGAGTTTACTGGCAATTCACTGGACAGATCATACCAGTTTTCTGTACTTCAGGAGTTTCTTTTTAAAAAGCAGAGATATTTATATATACATGTATATAGTATTTATATTGAGGGAGTGGAGAGAAGTTGAAAATTCTCATTCATCTTGTGCAGGTGATCTAGTAAGGTATCACTTTCCTATACACATACGGAACAGATTTCATCCTAATCTTTAATGCTGGACTAATTCAAGAAACCAAAGACCATTTAGCTACCACATGTTAAACTGAAAAGCATTCTATCTGCTGGCTGGGGTGTGCTCCCCCCAAACCAAATGGGCTCCAGTAGATATCAAGCATATAGCACTATAGAAGCCAGTTGTCTCTTTAAGGAAGATGGATCTGCACATCCTCCCTGCTCCAAAACATTCACGCCTTGCAAGAGTAGGAAAATAAGGCAGTTCAGCTAATACAGATTTCACATACTTCCCTATGTCCTAAGGTTCCTTTGACTCTTGGGAGGGATTTAGTTCTAATAGTTTCAAAGTACTTACAGGATACAACAAATAAGCTCTGTAAACAGATACTGTCAGTGAAGTCAGCGATTTCCAATAGTCTGCATGATACGGTAAGTGAGATCTGAAGTTATTTTTCTGCACTTGAAATTAGCAGGAATATTGGACATACTATTCCATTTTCAATCTTGGAAACAGACAACTTTTTAGTTACGACTTTAGATGTGGTGTGATGTAGCTTGCACTATTTATTATTTTTTTAGTTAAACAGAGAAAGCATTGCTGTAGAGAATCCTAGCCAACAGAAACAGGAAAAACCCAGCAGTTCAGGAAAATAATAATACTTCTTGCATATTTCACTGTTATACAGAAACAAGGCAATAGAAACCATCATATTACAATCTCCCTAAGTATAACAAATGGAGCATGAATTTTATTTCATTCTTCTGCATATGAACTATTTCCTTTTCAACAGCAAGAGCATTATCAGCAGCATCACTGGGACATTTCATGTGTTTGTTTTATGCTTCAGTGGAGAATAATGGACCTTCTAAAACTGGACTTGTTTAAAAATGTTTTAAAATAGGACTGCCCCTGTGACAGTGCTATCCCAAAGTCATTGGTCTTAGATATTGTTGATGCTACAAACATCTGATAAGAAGCAGAAAGGTGTATACAACAAAGACCATCTAACTCATTAAATAGGTACTAGATCACTGGAATAGATTTCTTATTGTTCTCTTCTAGTTTAAAACTACTTTTAATATGGTTAAATAGGGAAGAGGTAATGAGCTGAAGAAAAGTTCTCTGGTGTTTTTCCCAGCTGAGCAAGTATTGTATTGTCTGCATATATACTAATGTTGATATCCATCCCTGGCAGTGTTCAAGGCCAGGCTGGACGGGGCTTGGAGCAACCTGGTCTAGTGGAAGGTGTCCCTGCCCGTGGCAGAGACTTGGAACTAAGTGAGCTTTAAGGTCTCTTCCAACCCAAACCAGGCTGTGATTCTATGATTCTGTACAGAGGCACATGGAGCACAGACTTGTATCACTCATCTCAGGGAACTCAATGTTTACAGTCCTTTTTGAATACAAACAAGCAGCACTAAAACCCAGACAGACACATAGGGTCCAAACAGCAGCAGTTCTTACTTTGAGCAGTCAGTTTCCCGAGATATTCTCAGACTTTGCACAGTGTTTAAATGGAAAACTTGATAGCCACTCTTTCAGACTGCTCTCAAATTAATCCAACAAAAAGATAGGAATTTTTCAGTGCTGATTATGGGCCCACCAGTGTGGGCTTCTTTCTCCTTTAATGGAGGGTCCAAGTCAAACTCTCTTGAGCATCAACTCCATTGCATGCTCAAGAAACTGCTTGATTCACTTTAGCTGAGTTCCACCACCCTAACACAACCTTCACAGATTTGCCTCAGTTAAGAAGCTTTCCCTAAACAAAAAAAAGTACTCGCAGTAGAAAGAACCTTTCAGATGAACCATGAGAGATGGCTCAGAAAACTGGTTTTCCACACAGCTGAAATACTCATATAGCTCAGTGTACAGTAGAGACTAATATTTCAGACAGTACATTTAAAACCTGGAATCGCCTCACTCGGTGACATGGAGAAGTCAAGCAGTTCATAAAATCTGGTTAAATTGTGGTGGTTAATCTGCAATTTTTTTGCCATTATGTATTCTCTAACTCCTTTGTGTTCTTAACACACACATACATCAAGCATGGGAGATTATGTGACAGGAATGGAGTTGTGGAGACAGACTGTAGCCCGGGTTGAGTATGAGGACACAGAAAAGGTAGCATATGTTATTATCATAGAATCATAGAATAGTTTGGGTTGTAAAGGACCTTAAGATTATCTAATTCCAATCCCTTGCCATGACTTGCTGACATATCGCTGACCATAATGCCACATTGCACATTTTACTGAAGTGGAACAAAAGGACCAATCAATGGATGACAAAATAGAACCACATTCATATACCTGCATTGTAGCAAAGCAGCAGATCTCACTTCCCAAATTTCTTCTGGTGCTGTAGCTACTAGCTAGACAAAGGACTGATGCAGAAGCAAACAGATACACACACATTTTCTGGATGTAACTAAGGAAGTAGTGTAGCTTGTGTGCTACAAAGGTAGGAGCAGGAAAAGCTTGGTAAATGGGAAGCTTGAACTTGAGGAAACAGATGAAAGGACAACAGGAACGCAGAAGGAGATTACGGGAAGTATATGAGGTTTGGCGTTTGATCTAGATAGTAAGGTGATACTGTCATCCATATGAACAACTCACAACAAAACTCCCAAGGAATTTTCTCTTGCTAGAAAACTGTGGGCCAAAGCCACTTCAGTACATACTCCCAAAGGGGAGAGCAAAACAACCTACAATCCTTCCTCTGAAAGAGATTTAATGGGATACGCCTTTGAAGAGATGTGTGGTAACCGAAGGATATAACACAAAAGTTTTTCAGAGTAAAAGACACACAAAGTTACAAAGACAGTTACAAAAGAATTAAACACCAAAACAAGCAAAAACAACCAACCCCACACAAACCACTACAGCAACACTGTGTTTTTCTCACAAATCATGAGAAGTGTTTGGCCAAAGGCAAATGTTATCTGAAATAGTCCTGGCTCTCCACTGTCAAAACATACTTCTCTTCCCACTACCTCAAAAGGCCTAGCAAAACACAGTCCCATCTAGTCATTGAGAAAGAAGCAGCTAAAAAGAAAATGTAACTCTTGGGTTTTTTCAGAAATCTAAAGAAATTTGTTATTTTAAACTTAAGCTCCATTCTGAATAAAACCATAAATATAAATGCCAAAACATATATTACAGGGTTAGGTGTCCCTGCCCATGACAGGGGGGGTGTAACTAGATGATCTTAAGGTCCTTTCCAGCCCTAACTATTCTATGATGATTCTACATTGGCTGCTGATTACTGCAAAGCAGATAGCAAATTTGTCATTATGCATAAACCCAATAAAAATCTGTAACACATTATGAAATTCCTTATGGAATGCATGTATGCTAGATATCCACCAATAAAACAGTAGAAATGTATTTTTTTCTGTGCAAAGGAGAAACACACAGCAAACCAGTATAATTTAGAAAGTATTTAAACCAAGAGGTACACCAGGCAGGAGACAAAAATGTTGTTTTCTGGGAGAGGAGACCAGTTAAAATACACATAAACTTGAAAAACAACCGAAGATAAATTCATTATAATCCCTGACTTGCAGTTCAGAACATCAGAATTTCCTGATATAAGAAACAGCCTCAATGATTATCAGCATCTTATAAATCACTTCAGATTTATTGCAAGACATCATCTTCTAGAGATCTTTACCAGAAAACTACTTGTAAATGATGTTGCTGGATTCAGAACTGTTTTATTACGAAGTTGAATTTTTTCCAGTGACAAGTTCATGGATGCATTAAATCACTTGCTTATTAAAAACAATCTTGTCTCCTCAATCTTTTGCCAATAGGAAATTCATATTTATCCAAGTCATAATATTTCTGCAGTCTCCAACGTTACTGTCATTAGCATCTATATAGAAAGAGGCAAAACATTGACACAAAGGTCTCAAAAGCTCAAAGAAAATAATCTGTTAAAATTAGTCTTGTTTTAGCAGACTTTGCAAAATATTCTGTGACAAACCCATCACAGACATTCACAAAAAGCATAAAAGGAACTGAAAGGTTCTTTTAATAATAAAGGTACTTTATTATTATTCATAGTTTAGATATATTTGGTGGCACAATACTTTCTCCTCCTCAGAGCACTAAAGAGTTATCCTCAACTTGCCTTCCTTCACCTTCTGACAGTAACAGATTCATTACTCCAATCTTTCTATAACATATAAACTGGAAAGGTAGTCTTCAAATCAAAGCAAAAAGATCTACTAAACAAACTTTGACCTTTTCCCCCTTTTCTTTTTCCATGAAATGCTATGCTCATTAACTGTTTTCTTTAACTGCTTCAGAACAATTCTTTGGATCTTATTTAGGAACTTTAAATAGCCTACAATTCCAGTGAGAGCTTCACTTTGATATTTAAGCGACAAATGTATCAGTACGTTTTAAAGCTTCTAATATGTCAGCTTGAGAAAGAAGTGGTCAAGTTAGTTCAAGTGCAGTCCTGCACTAAATGGTGAACACATCACGACAGCATTTTTTCCTTTACTAGATTTGCTTTCCATAGCTATACAAAATTACTCTTGCTTTTGTGATGAAATACATACTTTGAGAACTACATTCACTGTGGAATCAATACCACTAGAAGTACCACTGCACTGTGGCATTAAAAGACATTATCCACATTCAGTTAACACCTCTAAACTCTGACTCTTCAGACCGAACGTGAACACACCATGAAGTTGTATTTAGACTGTACAAAACCAATGGGCTGTGTGGTTAACACGAGCTGCAGACTATAGTCCCAGCAGACTAGCTAGGGACATTAAATCATGATTCCTAAGTTACAATTGCTTGTTTCTTTGCAGGCAGAATCTGATGAAGAAAATACAAATCAAACTGAACATCTGCTATAGAGAATCAAGGCAAGCTGTTCAAAATTATCAGCTTTAATGACATATCTCAACCAGCAGAAACCCCCAATTTGATATCAATACTTCTCTTGTTTTGCACCTGTAATATTTATTTTCCTAAAGCATGGTTAATAAATTGGTTAATCCTTCTGAAGACCAGTTTTGCCATAAAATGGAGCAAGACCAAGGAGTTACAAATAACATATAGTAAATAAAGAGTATAAAAAGATGGAAAAGACTGCATAATATACTCCTACAATATTCTGTCTGTTCCCAGAAATTTGTTGTTCAGGATTCCCCAAATCACAGCTGCCATCTTCAGGCTTATCGTATTTTAGAGATTTTTGTATTGCATAGTTGTGTAATTGCTTTTGAATTAATTAAAATATAAATCCTTACATAATTAGCAGTGAGATCCACCGTACACATGTTGCTACCACAGAGTCAGCTTTTGATGCCAATCGCCAAATTTCCTCTTTCACTGTACAGCTGCAGGGAGGGCATGAACTGAATTTCTTCTGGTGAAACTAAAATAGAACTTATGCTCTACATGCATGTCTATTATAAATGGCACCTCTCTCCTGGACACACCACATATTACAGATATCACATAAAATTGTAGAAGTGGTCTATATGGCCTAGTATTTTCTCTCCAGGAATTCTAGAAGTCATCATGGACTGGCCAGAGGGCAAAGACTTTGGAATGTCATATATCTATGTATGCAGTCCTAAAATTCTATGTTCTGTTAAATAAAATCGTGAATGAAACTTTGTATTTAGTGAACTATTTCTTTACTCATTTGAACTAAGTTCTGTTTGGCTGCCTTACTACTCAATTGAAATATTTCAATATACTGGGTAGATTATCCATCCTCTGTGTTTTTTTAGTTGTTCCTTATAATTAAGAATTTGAGATTTTAAATTAATGAAAACAAAATCAAAGACAATATTTGATACTGGTGAACAGAAATTACTATTTCTAACTCTCCTTCAAAATTTTAGGACCTCTGGAGGATTTTAGGAGGAAATCATTCTCCTGATATTCCAATTTCTACTCTTTTCTCATATTTGAATGAAAAAGTGGTAAAACTGAGTTAACAAAATTCAAACTAAGAAAGTATTTCATAGAATCACAGAAAGGTTTGGGTTGGAAAGGACCTTAAGATCATCCAGTTCCAACCCCCTGCCATGGGCAGGGACACCTCACACTAGAGCAGGTTGCTCCAAGCCCATGTGTCCAACCCGGCCTTGAACACTGCCAGGGATGGGGCAGCCACAGCTTCTCTGGGCACCCTGTGCCAGCACCTCAACACCATCACAGGGAAGAGCTTCCTAATGTCTAATCTTTCAGCTGGACTAAATTTTCTTCCTAGTATCTGGTACAGTGCTGTGTTTTGGATTTAGGATAAGAATAATGTTGATAAAACACCAATGTTTTAGTTGTTGCTAAGCAGTGTTTACATTATGTCAAGGACTTCTCAGTTTCCCACACCATCCTACCAGCAAGTACTCTGGGAAGCACAAGAAACTGGGAGGGACACAACCAGGACAGCTGGCCCCAACTGGCCAAAGGGCTATTCCATACCATATGGTGTCACACTCAGCATATGAACCAGTGGGAAAGTTGGCCAGCATCCGGAACTGGCTAGGCATTGGTTGGCGAGTGGTGAGTAACTGCATTGTGCATCACTTGTTTTGTATACTCCAATTGTTTTATCATCATCATTTTCCCTTCCTATTCTGTCCTATTAAATTGTCATTATCCCAACCCATGAATTTTACTGGAGTTTTTTTCTCCATTTTTTCCCCCATCATACTTGGGCAGGTGGGGAAGCGAGCCTGCTGCTTTAAACCATGACACCTCTGCACTAACAAAACCTGCCAGAAAGCTAGTTAGCACTGCAATAAATTCAAACCGTCATTTAAAAAACAAAGCTGGTTTAATGTTGGCTTATTAAACAAGAGAGATCTGTCTGAAGAAATCTGAGCCATAAGATCAGTGACTGACTTGCAGTAAAATTGTTAAATCTTTGTTACAGAGAAGCAAAGTAAGTTGCATCAATTTTTATACTGATTATCTTCATATATTGTGATAAATTTGTCCATTAAAATACAGTTAATTTTATTAACTGTAAGTAGATTCATAACAAGAAAAGCATAACTGAATTATCAGAATCCAAAGACTAATAGAACTGTAGGGGGGTATTATGGCAGAAGGCATTGCACATTAAATAATTACCAGTCATTTATGGAGGATACTCACTATTCTTAAATGCTTATGGTCACTCAAGTACAAGTCTATATCTACCACTATCTAACACACTGAAGTAATCAGATATTATCCTAGTGCATGGCACGGGAGCTCGCGGAATACACCACATACTGAACAGGCAGAATGTGCCACTAACCAAACTTAAGAAGATCTTCAAGTGTCCCCTGCAACAGAAGCTATGAAACAGGAAGCTGTAATTCTATATTATAGTAGATTGTGATCATCTATATTATACGCATGATTATATAGATACACAAATATTTTTATAAACGACATTTAATGTACTATATATTATTTATGAATATAGAATTTTAAGAACACTTTTAAACGTCCTGAAAGGAGGAAGGCAAGCTGCTTCCTCCTCCATTATGTGCACAGATTACTTCTAATCTTCACAATAGTGATTTGCACAAGATTTAAAATATTCTTTCATGCTTTCATAAGGAAAAGTTTAAGACATGAAAAAAAGTCTGCCCAAAGACTTTGATTCAACATTAAAGGGTGGTAGAAATTTTAGGTAAAGAAAGTACATCACTTGGAAAAACACACAACAGAAAAATCTCCTTCATTTTAATTAGTCTGAGAAATAAAGTCTCCTTCTGACCTATGTACTTGTTTTTCCTTTTCAACTTCCCTACATTTTTCCTGTCAGAGAAGTAAATAGCAATGAACAGAAAGTCCCATACTGTCTGGTAAAAACAGCTTAAATTTAATAAGTTGCCTACACATTTTACACTAGCTGTCAAACTGGATGGATACACTATAGTTCTAACAGGAAAAGAAAGAAGAAAGATTCACATCCGAATAGTCATTACCTTCATTTACAACAATGGTGTGCAGAGCTGATACATTATTTGTAGCAGATTCTCAACCCATTTCAAGCTATATCTAGACGTTTCCCTGCAGTTTTAGGAGTCCGTTAGTGAAAACTACAGCATGTTTGAAAAGAGAAAACATTTAATACCTTAAGATGTAAAGCAGCAATGTATAGATTTGCAGTATTACTCCATCTTTGATCTATTACTATGACTGTCAGCAAGCATCAGTGGAAATTAAAGCCTATTTGTAACTCTACAAACCTTTACAGTGATAAAAACTGTCTATGCCTCAAGCATAATGGAAATTACTTTTCAGTTCATTTTCTTGTGAGTACACACACATCACGTACCACAGGCAAGTAAATGCCAAAGCAATCTCACTTTCCTGGGAGGAAAGCACCCACCAGGCTAAGAAAGTACACCATGGTTATATTGCCACTATCCAGAGAAGAAACTACACTAATATTTATACCAAGTACTCATCTTCAAAATGGTGCATGAAAAAAAAAGAATCAGGTGAGCAGCCTTCTCTAAACATCTAAAGCATGTTGCCTACCTCCCTTCTCAGTAGGATACGAATAGTTAAAACACTACAAGGGATAACTGTACTTAATCAGGAGTTGGATCCACATGTACCTGTGATTCATCGTACCTCAGTGAAAGCTGGTTAAATATCCTGCAATAAACAAGCGGCTTGACAGAAGAGTTGGGCAGCAAGATGGAAACAGATACTTATGCCAAACTGTTCTATGGCATGCAGATACAAAAAGAAATGATCCGAATCAGTGAAGCAATCAAGTCTTGCAGATTTAGTGTTCAGTACAATAAATTGGGTCATGGAATGAGGAGGACTGAAGGGAAGTCTGACCAATGGACTATGGACGTGGTACTAATGCTACCAGAATGTAGAAAAACGACAAGCAAGTGCAACACATATTGCACAATTTATGCAGATACATAATTTATATTGCTTCCTAGAGGAGTTCTAGAGGAGATGGATGTGTGACACTTTTCCACATGGAATACAACACAAAATTGGTTCATCAGGAAAACTCTTCATGTTTTCAACTTTTATGGAACTGCTGTAGGAAGAGGTCTTAGCAGACAAGTGGCCAACTAGATGTCATGAACTCCAAGGGAGGCTCCAACAATTTGCTTTGGAATCAACTCAAGATCCCAAAGGATTTACAATCAGACACGAATAGTAGCAATTAACTTATGAATCTGTCATATTTGCTAACAAATCAAAATGCAACTAAAAGAACAGTCTACAAGCTTTGGGGTTGGTTTGTTTGTTGGATTGGAGTTTTTCTGTTTTATGCATAATAAAAAAAAGTTTTTCTTCTCCTAGTCTGTTGTGACAGATTATTACATGACCTTAGCTGCAGATATTCGTGATTGTATCTGATTTGCACCCCAGCCCTTAAGTTTGAAGCCTTTTAATGGCAGGCAGGACCAGGTAAAAACATTTCCTTCAAACAGGAGAGATATCCTGGTTTTGTTTTTGCCAAGGGTAGGAAAGAAAAAGATTGCTCAGGAATACAGAAAACAAAGAGTCCCTCAATTAGAAAGATTTCTGCCTTCAAAACTGAGATCAGTGGCAATCAGCTGAAGCTGGTTTACATCTAAAGATGTAAACTGGAAGTAGAAATCAGTTGTCGTGGTTCCAGCTGAACCCAGGACACCAGTCTTCACAGGATAATATTTGGCAGGAGCATTCAAAGAAGAGGCCTTGTTGTTCTTTTTTTTTTTTCCTCTTCCCTTTTGTTTCCCTACATGTAACTATCATCATTACATGCAGGTTTCTACCATGCATCCTTGCCTTTTCTAAGTATCACGTTCCTGGATTTTTATTCTTTTTATAACTCTATGTGAAGTTACTCTAAGTCATCATCTACTTCCAGGCAGTCACCTGGTATCCACTTGATTTAGAAGCCATGCTGATGACACTCTTGAAGACCAATGTCCATGAAGAAAATATCCATGCAGGATACTTTAGATAGAGTAATTCTACACAGAATTTCTCATATTTTAAGAAGTTCTATAGGCTCTGAGGATTTTCCATAAATATTCTTTGAAATTAGTTCCCTTTAACTGATTCTTGCAAATTCCTTCATTCTGTTCCGTGAAGATGCAAACCACAAACAGATCTGGCTAGAAATTCCCTTCTTCTCTACAGAATTCTTTTTAAAATGTGTTTCAGACTAAAATCCCTTTATTTCCCAGATGGTAGCTGAAAGGGCTGGTATTCAGATGAAAAGCTAGGGCTACAACCAATATACAACTGCTCTTGCCTAACACTAAGCCTGGTTTGAGTGTCTTTTAGAAGACACTGTCAGAAGGCAGCAGGAAACGAGGCTTTTGAGTGACCACCAGTGTGCAATTTCTATCACAAAAACATGTTGTAGCTTAATTGTGCCAGTCAAGTGAGAATGTGCTTCATAGGAAAAGGCTGGATTTTTTTATTCCTGTCACTAGTCTGGGATTTGATTCATTTGCAAGTGCAAGACCAAAGATGGGAAAATGGCGCCCTTTTAGGGTCATCCTTCAAGGCACATGCTTAGCTGCAAGAGCTAAACACTTCAATGAGCAAACTGTACAACAACTTACACAGACCCAAAGTTGGTTGGCTCAAAAGAAATTTGAAGTGTCAAAAATACATTAAAAACAAATTCTTGGCTATGTTAACAAAAAAAAGAACTAAAAGCAACACAACACAGTTGCAATATTATATGACACGACTTCGCAGTCATCACACAAACGGCATCAAAATGATGCCAGGAACTATTTAAACCCTCAGAGAGACATGTATTTTCCAGAATTAATAGAAAGAGTCATGTGTTTCATGTCAAGAAGCTTAGGCATGAAAAATTTTTCAGTGTGGTCTCTCTTGCTCGCAGCAAAATTGCCAACTTCGTGATTCATTTTCTATATGTACCTGATGGTTCTGCTGTCACTGTAACAGTGCAAGAAAAGTAAACATTTCACTTTTTCCACAGAAATAAAAAATTGTTCTTGCTAGGTTATTTTAACTATATAGACAATATTCCACCTAGTTCACCTAGCATTTCACACCCCAAGTGTATCTCCAGTATATTCCAGTATCTGAAGGGGGCTACAAGGCTGCTGGAGAGGGACTCTTCATCAGGGACTGTAGTGATAGGACAAGGGGTGATGGGTTCAAACTGAAACAGAGGAAGTTCAGGTTAGATATAAGGCAGAAGTTCTTCCCTGTGAGGGTGCTGAGGCGCAGGCACAGGGTGCCCAGACAAGCTGTGGCTGCCCCATCCCTGGCAGTGTTCAAGGCCAGGTGGGACAGAGCCTTGGGCACCCTGGTCTAATGTGAGGTGTCCCTGCCCATGGCAGGGGGTTGGAACTGGATGAGCTTTAAGGTCCTTTCCAACACAAACCATTCCATGATTATATGATTCTATGATACGACACGTCCATTTATTTATAAAGTAGCAGATGTCAGCTGTACAGTAAACCAGAAAGAAACGGAAAGGAGGGAAATCACACACTGTGAACAGGTTCGTCATAGACATCATAAACTCAAAAGATCTGCTGGAGCTATCCTAAGACAAAATTCTTTGCCCTGTAGCATACCTCTTCTTTAATATATTAAAAATGTTTTAATTAGCTAGAAAAGCTATTTGAAACTAAGAGGAAACTTTTGCCAATCTAAGAAATGAGAGAAACATACTATTTTCAAACTACTCATTTTAACGTTTATCCTAATTTTCTTTTTACATCTACAAAATTTAGCCAGTGAAAATAACAAAAACTGATGCTACAAGCAAAAACCAAAGTCTATCCACGATGTCAAAAAATGCTAGTGAAATAACGCCTCTAATTTAAATCTGTAACATATGACAAATTCATCTCTTTCTGTTCTGGGATGCACAACCGTCAAATTCTATATTCTTACTTCGATGCGTTGGCTTTATGAAAACTGGGGTAGCATAAAACAAGAAAAAAGAAGCATTTGAGACTATTATTTTAGCTTTGTCTCCTTCCCTGAAATCATTTGAAACCTTCTATCAAATTTCTACCAAACTAAGCAAGAAAAAAAAAAAAAATTTAAAAAAAAAAAATATTTATTGGGTTGTAGGTTTTTTTTGAAACCTCTAGAAGCAACCTAAAACTGACGGAAAGGCTGTGGTACAAACTCTTTTCTTTTTAAACAGAGTACATATATGAAAACATTTTGAATGTACTACACACAGAAAAAGTTCAGAGATTACTCTATTAGGTACCAGAAGACACCCTCCTACACCAAGGATTTGTGTTTAAACTCTGTGAAAGAAACAACGAAGAGGTCAATATGAAAAATGGCAGCCTTTACGAAATGAAGTTTAAGTCAGCCAGCTGCAAGCCAATTCCTGAGTTAACTGACAGATCTACTTGTTAGCTGCAAAAGCAAGGATTGCTCAAGCAACCCTACTGCATTTTCCGCATATGGATTTAGCTACCTAATTTTAACTAGAAAGAGGGAACTACAGGCAGTAAGTGCTCCTTGGCTTTAGAATATTTGGACTTTCTTCCCCTGCGTGAAACAGTTCTCAGTGCTCTCAGTACAGGCTTTACCAAGAAAGCTAAGGGTGTATTCCCAAAGGTAACTGGCTCACAGTTTATTTGTTAACATCACATTCATTTAGTACCACTGTCAGGCTGACTCTTTCTATTTTTAATGCTGCAAGGTAACCACCCTTAGTTTTGTGAAAATAATAAAAAGCAATGTACCTTAAATTTCCTGTACTGGATTTGATTTTGTCTTGCCTTTTTCTTGCTTTAATTTCGGGAAAAAAAAAATAAAATTAATATTCAATTCATCTTGCTCTATCTGTGTATGAACAAAGCCAAAACACTCTCAGAAATCATAGAGTATTTTCAGTCTAGATTCTCAATTACAACCAATAGAGACAAAATTATTCTATGCACGTATAGAACAGGACACAGGTATATTCTAAATGCTCAGGAAAGGATGCCAGAGGAGGGACAAACTGAAATTAGTTCAGCAAAAGCCCACACAGTACAACAATCAGAAAAACAAAGCTTCCCACTGCACAGTACATACATAATAGAGGGAGCTGTCAGATATGTGGCACACTTCACATGATCACCATATTCTTATGGAAGTAAGTTAACCTGAAACTGCTTATCACCCTAGGATCAAACCAAAAAGGCACATCCTATTCAGGAATCCTCCAGCTGCCTTCCAAATCAAAGTAGCTTCTAGGTTCAATTCTTTGCAGCCCTAGGAAAGGATGGTTTGCACAAATTAATCCATGAAGTATTACTTTCTCCTCTTATACTTCTGCTTAAGAACAACCTCTGCTCCCAGGCGAACACGAAATTAGTAGACTTAGAGATAGAAAAGATAAAACATATGTAATTGTTTATATGAGTTTTCTATGCAGCTGAATTGAAGGAAGAACATAACTCAATGTTGACACTATAAGCATTATTTATTAGCCTGACATTTATGCTTATCTTTTTTAACACTAAGTACTATTAGGTCACGTTCTGTTTCTTAGTAGATAGAAATTTCATAGTAGAAATTTCTTTGCATGTTTCCAGTTCTGAAATGGAACATAAAAGATGACATATCTCAGATTTTTGGAGCAAATTTAGTCCTCACTAGACATAATTCCCATTAACATTATCCCATTAAAAGAAATTATTGATGCTACAATTGTCATGCATGTAAAACTCCCTTCAAGGGAAGTCACTCATCTGTAAAAAACACCTGGGAATAATCTAGGACAGAGGATTACTCAGCTTAAAACATGGCAGCTTATTTGACTACCACAGAAATTAAGTATAAAAAGTCTAATAGTAATTTAGAAAGTGATTATTTTATAGTGGAAAAGATATTACTTTTAGCTACAAATTTTAATTAAGTAGGAATTAAAACTGTATTCCTTGCTGTACATTTACATTAGCATGCACAGAATGGAAGAAAAAAAGAGGAATTACACTATGTCATACAATAGAGTTTAAACATCTGCATTTTAAATTCTATATGATAATTGGTTTTTTCTAACAGGTAAAATACTGAGATCTTAAGCTTCAAATACTAGTTGTGTTAAAGAAGTCATTATTTAACAGTATTTTTGTGACATAATTATGTTTCTTTAGCAGTAGATAACTGTGACAGAGCAAATAACTATGCAATGCTACAAAAATGAAAAGCCTATAAGTAGAGCAATTGAAAAAAGAAATATTTCCCACTTTAAAAAGAAATGCAGTGGGAAGTGCCACAGGTCCAGAAAACGAAGTCACACTATACTTCAAACAGAAATCTCACAGCTTGTGTTGCACAAATATTACAATAGAGATGGGCAAAGATGTCTAATGGCTACAATCAATAGAAATCTGTGCTTACAGGAAAGCATGTATACTGAAAACAGTCCGACAAGCTGGCTGGTGAGACACGAAGCACTTCCAATCAATATAACCAATTATGAAGAAACCTTTTAAAGTGTTCTCTGATGTAGGATGTGTTATTCTATACATTATTGACTTAAATATGGCAATCTTATACCCAAGTTGCACATCAGTTTCAAGCACACATACAGAAGAATGAAGGTAACTTCCCCCCTCCATTATTTCACTCCAAAATGAAAGTTGATTTTACTGTTCTACTTGCTTCATACAAGTAAGTTTACTTTGGAAATAATGAATATAAAAAGTTGTAACAGTATAAATAGAAGAGTTATAATAAGTTATAATAGTATAACTAGTAATATTAAAGGTAAATTCATTCCCCCAACTACAAACAACACATTTAATAAACATAAAAAAAAAGAACTTGACCCAACTCAATGTGTTCACTTCCATCTTTGCCAAAAAGCTCCCAGAAGTAGTGTGGAGTGGGAATTAAATATCATAACATTTGATGGGAAGCTGTTTTTTCTCTTAACTCCAAGAGAGCATCTGTATGCTCATTGATTTCCTAAAAATCTTTACATGGATGTGAATTGAGGGTCTGCATTTTCCCCTTACATGTTACCCTTCATTCTCCCTTAACAAGCTTCTCTCTGGAGCCTAATAGTCTAGGTCACTATTGTATTTATGATGCAAGAAGCTGAAGGAGAACACTGACATAGAATGATTAGGGTTGGAAAAGACCTTAAGATCACCCAATTCCAACATGTTTCATAACACCAATTTAGGAGGATATAAATAATGCTCAGAATCCTGAATGAAATATTGAAAACACAGACAAAAGTCTGCCAGATAGCGTTATAGCTTTTCACTTTCCAGAGATGTAGATAGTTATCCACTGAAGAAAGGGATCCTAGGGCATAGCTCTTCATTATCTCAAACATAACAGACTTGTAGGAAAAAAACCAAACCAAACCCAACCCAGCACTTTTACTATCATAAGAATTAACTAAATGGAAGATTATTGCAAAGAGATATACTGGCAGCACCACTGATGTCATTTTAATGCTAAAATGTACTATTTCACCTCTCAAGGAAAATAGAGTAAACAGTGACAAGCAATTAAATGTCTTTTAAAAGGGTACAGCTTTTGCTTTGATCAGGCAATTTATCTAAGAAAACTGCAAAAAGTGATTTAATCCTGCAACCAGTAATGTAAGTTTTCAGTTCCCTAGCTGAAAATCTCTTTGTTTTCTACTACCAACTTGGTTTAGACTTTAAAAAAAGCAAGCTAAATTAACTGGATTGATAAAATTAACTTTTTGAAGGGGGAACGGTGAGGGGGAAGTATCTTTCTTCAATTATGATAAAAGGTCTTAATATTTCTCCAACAATCTAGAATTGTCATGCTTGACAGATTCATTGTCATTAAATTATATCTACATTTTCTGTTTCTTAACTCAGAAGAACTTTTCTCAAACACACCATGACTTTCTGCCAGCAGAGGCTAAATTACTACAAAATATTGATCTTTTATCTGTTTGCATTCCTGCCACATGCCCCAGGCAAGTATACAGGTTATATTGAGTGGACCAGATTGCTGAAAATAAACTGAACAAACTTACCATAGAGGCTGAAAGTTTACTAAAAGTCACTCAAAAAACTTAACTGGAATTTCCTCTCACTGTTACAAAAGTATTGTGTCAATCCTGATTAATCCAGAAGGATAATTTTAAGGTTTTAATTGCTTTACAAAACAGTGGACATCTGCATGTGTGCCCATATATAAGTACTCATGCACATATTCTGCTGCAGCTTCCATCTGCTGCCTACAGATTTTAATCGAGGTGGGTTTTGTTTGGTTGGTTTTTACACAGAGGTGTCAGGGCAAAACAAGGCAAGTGCCCTTAGAGGAAACACAAAAATTATGACCATGTGTGAGCAGACTTAAAAAGATATTTTACAATAAAAAAACATTGAAACTAAAAGGTTGAGAATAAATGGCCAAATGAAACCATTTTTATTTGAATCTCCTTACAATACAGGCAGACGTGGATAGATCTAGAAACTGGAGTTATCAGAGGTAAGCTAAGAACATGACTTCAAATTGGTATTGTGCATGAATCTGAGTGACAACAAACTGTAGGCCTAGACCAAAGCAGACACCATCAGACTAGCTAGAGTCTACATATGAGTTCACAGGTCATTAAACTACACCTATAATGATGCAGTTGCTTTAAAACTTGTTTAGGTGTTTTCCTCAGGTAACTAGGAATAAATGAGATGAAATGATGATTCAGATTTGCAAAGGGCAAATCAATGGAATTCAAAGATAGAAGAAATTACATATAGAATGTCTTTATCTTCAATTATAGAAGAGATCAAACTCCCTATTGTATTCTAAGATCTGCCTCGTTTTTTCTAATCAATCAATGCAATATTCTTCTAAAAAAACCCACATAACTAGAAATAGATCAACTGCAAGTGAATTCACAGATATACATATTCATCTTTTATGATTTTTTTTTTTCCTAATATGACCTACATATTAGAATACATCAGCAGAATAAAGATAGTGCACAGTTCCACAGTTCAATGTTGGGCTAGTTTGTGGAATAGTAGTTTACTTGCATTTTACTTTCGTGGTTTAGTGACCTCCGGTGGTTACATTCAAAACAAACTGCTGTTCACCAATTCCCTGAATAAGAACTTTCAAAAAAAAGGATTAAAAAATAGGAAAAATATTAATTCTTTTTATCAAAGAATATTATATTATATATATTATATATTATATATATTATATATATTATATATATTATATATATTATATATACACACACATACATATATATAAAAATAACAGAGGCTTTTGGCATACAGTATGTGAAAGTTTACTTTAGTCTGTAAAATGAGGATGAGGCTTCTTTCCTAAAGTTTTTCCACTTCTTCTTCTACTATTAATTTAACAATCTAATTATTTAACAAACTAATTATTTAACAATCACTTAAGCAAAGTTAACGGTACAGATTCAACCTCAAAGATACAGGAACTATCCTTAAATAAATGTATAACTGAGTAAAAGTGAGTAGGGGGTAGAAATGAAGAGCCAAGTTTTAAGACTTCCTGTACAAGTCTATTACGTCCTGTGGTACTTTAAAAATTCAAAAGAAAACACAAATAATTGGATAAGCCCATAATGAGGTAACAAAAATCTGCAAAAGGCTTGTGACCAAGTGATAAAAAATGGAAACAAAGCTTTGTGTACATAGCATGGTATACATAGGGGGCAAAAAGAATACCAGAATCACAGCTTCATGAGCTCTGAACTGACTTTTCACATTTGGGAACAAATTTGGGTCTATAGGAGATACTTCTATAGAGAGATCACCTCTGTATAACAGGGGTCAAAAAAGCAAACAGTATTAGAAGCTACTAGGAATGAAAGAGGAAACAAAATAGAGAAACAACCACCAGTAGACAGAACACTCATATATCTTTAGTCTGCAAGTCCTGGATCAGAGAGAGTTGTTTTAGATTGTGTTGTTCTGACCAGTTACAGCTTGGTTTTGAGATTTCCTAAATCACAGTAGCCACCAAGAAACTTCAGCTGGAGCATCAGCTGGCTCCTATGAGGATAAATTACAGCATTATATTTTAATACAGCATATAATGCGGAGTTAAAGGCTTGTTTTGTGGGGGATTTTGCATTTAAAGCATCACACAACATAAACTGACAGTCCACAAGAACGTGGGCTCAACAAACTCACAGGTTCATCTAGTTCCTCCGGGGAAAGCAGAGGGGAACCCAGCTCTCTAGATCAGAAATTCCTAACTGACTCCTTTCTACTTTTCCTATAAATGAACTATCCAGTGTTGTTTACTGCCTACTGTCACCTCACTTTAGATTACATATGCAAAATAAATCTGAAAACATGAAAATATTAGGAGTAATTATTTTCCTCTTTGTAATTTTGTGTAAGCATTCTAAAATATCTTTAAAATTCAGAGAGATTACTTTGGGAGGAGAAAAAACCTTGGAATGAACGCCGTTAGAGCAAGCTCAGCCTTTCACACAGTATTAAATCTCAGATCTGATAATTTAAAAAAATAAACCCTTATTTTCCCAATCAATGTATAGAAAAATTAAAATTAATTCACATAAGATGGGGCCAGAAAGTAACAATGAAAATTGATTTTCATTTCTAGTCCTTCAGTTTCAATGTCGCTGGTCTCAGAGTTTTCTTTTTAAGTATATGCATATTTCTAAAAATACTAAATTCTATTTGTGAACTACTTTTATGTTCAGCTTAAATTGAAATATTTTGAACAAAATATTACAGCTCAATGTAAAACTACTGCTTTCACATAAACAAAGCAGACTACGATATGTATCTTTTACGATGGAAACTGAGAAGCGAGGAAAACTGTTGGGGAATATATTAGTGCTGAACACCTAAATAAACATAAAGTGGTTTAAAAGTGTTTTAAAATATTAGACAGTCAACATGAATAAATCAATAATCCTTTCTGATTTACTAGACTGCACAGAACTATAGCATTTTCATGCCAGAATATATCTGACAAAGTTGTTTTTCACCAAGCTCAGGCCTTCTTACAGGTAGCTATACTATTGACCAGCAAAACAGGAATCCAATATCAGTAACAACAAACCCAAGAAAACCAAAACCATGACCTTTTGTTGCTGTGAATTCCTACTTCTGCTGAGGATATCTTGCTTTCTGAAGATATGAAATGGAAACAAGCTTCTAGGAATGATACAAAATGACGTTCATTTTCTTAAGTTAATTTATCAAACCAATTTTGAACAAGTGAACTACAAACCTGCTTCATGGGTTGATATTATACTAAGTTATTAGAAGTTATATGGATATCTCAAAATTACTTTTGACTATTTTCACTGAAACTTCTAGAAGTATCAGAAAAAACCTGCCACGTGCACTTGAATTGTGACCTGAAATTCAACTGACACTCAACTGTCAATACTGAAAGACTTCGACGAAACTTCAATGACTGTAACCACAAGGACTCTTTCCCCACTTTCTAAATTTAGAAAACAAAGAAGCCTAGGTAAGAACAATAATGTTTTCAGTTCAGATTTCACTGCAGAACTGAAATGCTAAGCAACATAGTAAGGTAGTTATAATAATTCTCAATATTATGAAGAAGAAACCACAAGGACCTAGAACAACAAAAACTTCCTTAGCTGCATTGCCAAAAAAGCCAGCTATTAACCAATAACTACATGTTCTGACACACCAGATGACCAGATCTGCTCTGTATGGAGGCATAGTTGCTGTGTGTGTTTAGCAGTCATTTCTCACATTCAAACACCCATGGCATTCGAATCCTGACTTCACCTCATAAAGTAGAAATAACGTCATATTCGCTCTTTAAACAGTCATTAAATAGCAGATTCTGTCAAGCTTACACAATTTGTGTGCATGTGTCAAACGCAAACAAGGAAAGTAAGATCACGTTGATCAGTCTTCTGCTTCAGTCAACTACTGAGCATGCAAAATGAAGAAAGGGATTACAAATATTTTCATTCTCCAAAGAAAATTATTTGCCCTTCATTAAATCCATTCTTCAAGAACTCTGAGGAATCTCAAATGAGTCCCATCTCAATTACTTTTTGGAAAAAAGGATTTCTAAGAATCAATTACACTATTTTATACCAATTATAATAATTACATTTCCAGATAACCAAATATGTCAACACTTCTTGTTACACACACAAGCATGAGAAGTATGACAGTGACTACTTCATTTTCTGGAAAGGACAGAAAAAGGCTAGTTCTACCACTGGTGGGTAGTTCTGCCAAGATCAGAACCACAACTACATAGAATAAACTCAGAAGATTATACATTTAATTCATCAAGTTAATTACATTCCCATTTACACAAGAAAAAAATAAAGCAGGGATCAGAAAAAACCTGTGAAAGTTTCTGACATAAACAATAAAAGCATTAACAAAACTGCCCCCTCTGCCCCTCTCCCAAAGAAAATAAAGGAAAGTTACCTCAGAAACAGGTACATTTTCACCAAGTTCAGATGTGTGTAATGCCAGTAAACCAATCAGTCGAGCAACCTTGACACGTCTGCATATCAAATAAAGTAGGTTCGTATCAAATAAAGTAGATACATAATAACTATTTCAAAAATACCACAAAAACAATTGTCTTGTTTATATTTTACACAGATTGCTAAGGGCACAAAATACTTGAATTGCTATTTACAGCTCATATCTTCCTCTTATAGAATCATAGAACGCTTTGGGTTGGAAGAGACCTTAACTAGTTCCAACCCTCTGCCATGGGCAGGGACACCTCACACTAGAGCAGGTTGCTCCAAGCCCCTGTGTCCAACCTGGCCTTGAACACTGCCAGGGATGGGGCAGCCACAGCTTCTCTGGGCACCCTGTGCCAGTGTTATTTCAGTATTTCAGTTCAATTCAGCAATGAATGCATGCATAAAGACATTTATTTCCTTAAACTCTGAAGAATAAAGATTCTTTAGTTTGTTATGGTCTCACTAATCAGCCAAGCTCATGTTCAGTTTTCTTGTAACAGAGAAAACCCCTATAGATCGTTTTAAACCTTTCAGTATAGCTGACAAAACTGAAATTAGATCTGTATCAGCAAATCAGTTTTAAATTTTTCATTAAAGACAAAACTGGAATAAAAATCAACATTTATGAAACAAACAGCAGAGGGCACTATCGCATTGGAATAGTTCTGACAAGCAGTTGAAAAAGCTGTATTTATTTTACCACTATTATGGTACAGGTTGGTTTTGTCAGTGATTTTCAGTAACAGTATTTCATACACTAAATTATATAACTTCTAGAGAAATTTTTAGAGATTTTCTAGAATCTTTGGAATATATGAATTTAATGCTGAAAATATTCAGTGTTCTACTATTTATCATCGCACTGCGAGTCAGGTACCACAACAGTCTGACAGGCTCAAGCACTTAAATACCCTGTTAAAGAATATCTCTAATAAAATTCAGTCACAATTCCTTATTTGAACAAATTAATTTAAAATGAAGTTACTTACATATCCCAGTTGGCAGCTGCACGCAGCTGTTGTATCAATATAGGAAACTGTAATTTAAAGAAGATAAATAGATATCAGTGGATTTTAATGATCTGACACATCCCAATAATATACAAAATAAATCAAAATATCAGTAATATCATAGACAAATAGTGCAGGTATTGTCCAAACATTGATTAAAAAAAAAAAAAAAAAAAAAAAATAGGCCTGAAAGCAAAAATGCAGCACTATGTGCAGTGCTGGTGTGCTCAACATAAGAAGGACATGGAGCTGTTGGAGCAAGTCCAGAGGAGGCCATGAGGATGATCAGGGGCTGGAGCACCTCCCGTATGAAGACAGGCTGAGAACATTGGGGCTGTTCAGCCTGGAGAAGAGAAGCTGCGTGGAGACCTCAGAGCAGCTTCCAGTGTCTGAAGGGGGCTACAAGGATGCTGGAGAGGGACTCTTCGTCAGGGATTGTAGTGACAGGACAAGGGGTGATGGGTTCAAACTGAAACAGGGGAAGTTCAGGTTAGATCTAAGGAAGAAGTTCTTCCCTGTGAGGGTGCTGAGGCGCTGGCACAGGGTGCCCAGAGAAGCTGTGGCTGCCCCATCCCTGGCAGTGTTCAAGGCCAGGTTGGACACAGGGGCTTGGAGCAACCTGCTCTAGTGGAAGATGTCCCTGCCCATGACAGGGGGTTGGAACTGGATGATCTTAAGGTCCTTTCCAACCCAAACCATTCTATGATTTTATATTCTTGCCTTAAACTAAACTGCTAAACATATATCAGTGTGTTAAAAAAAACCACCACTTTTTTTTCATAATGGAGAACACTATACAGAGGAAAAAAACCTGATACTTTCATCTACAAAGATCATCACATAGTATTACCCAACAAGTATGTAATAAATTTATTTTCTGATAATGGACAAAAATAATTGGCAAATACTAGAATAATGACTGGACTGCTGACACACATTCAGCCACATAAGAACTAAACGGCATAGTTATTCATTTCTAAAATGTTCTGTTAATTGGCAATTTCAGTTACTGAATTCCCACCCTCAAAAATGTTCTTCAATGATAAAGGAGCAATAAATTTCAGCAATTCCGTTTCCTGTTTTCACATGAATTCTATATCATAAGACCTACATTGCTTCCAACCTGAACATTCTTCACTGAGTTTTTCTGGCAGGGCTATTTTATCTTTAATATCTCTAGATCCATGTGTCAGAATATGACTTACATGCAGAAAACAAGGTAGGTTGTTTACTTTTTATTAAATAAACTGAAAAGCACACATCTCAAGATAGCCTCTATGATGCTTTTACATAATCATAGAATGGTTTGCGTTGGAAAGGACCTTAAGATCATCCAGTTCCAACCCCCTGCCATGGGCAGGGATACCTCACATTAGACCATGTCACCCAATGCCCCGTCCAACCTGGCCTTAAACACTGCCAGGGATGGAGCATATGAGAAGAGTAAGTCTATTTCGCTTCTGCACCATGCAATAACCTGAGAAATATGTTAATCCACTACAGAGGAGACTAGTACAACTGTTTGTCAGGTAGAAAACCTTTCTTGAAAGATGAAACCACCGTTCACGTCTATGCTAAACCAGACTTTCCGGAGAACATGCTCACCCTTTGGAGCAGCGCTAAATGAAAGTTTTGCTTGCTATTCTCATGGATATACGGCCAAGCAAAATTGATATAGCAATTCAATCCTTAACTTTTTTCAGTCTTCTCTGTCCTTTAATGATTCACAAAGACTAACGTTTCATCATATGCTAGTTCACTCTCCATCAAGGTTAATTTTTAACCCAACCTTTTTACTAATATAACAAATCTATATAAAAATATATCTGAAATCTAAGGAGAAATAATTAGTTTCCCTCAGCTCTTTTAAAAAAAGCTGACATGGAATTTAGTTGGGGGGTTTTTTTTCATTATTTTGTACTTAATTTGCCATATTATTTTTGTCAGTACACTGATGATTTCTTGAAATAAAACTAAAAGCAGGTGATTCTTGTTACAATGGCAAGTATGTAAACCATGTTGATTCCTTTAAAACTTTATTATTTACCAGCTGAGAGTTAATAAGCCTGTTTGCAGTTTCCTTGTGGACAGCCACAGTACACAGATAGCACAGTAAGTTCAATTTAGAACGTGCCGCTCCTGTATTCTTCTCGGGAGAACCAAGCAGTAAACACACTCGTTGCAAGAAGTCATTCCAGTCCATGTCCTTCATACATGATAACTTCTCAGCTAATCGTAAGAAGCAAACAAGTCGTTAAAGATAATGGATTTTTGATGATGCTTTAACACACTAGAAAGTAACATCACCATGGATAAACAAGTTCCAAAGCTTTCATCTATTTATAATTTTAGTACTTCAACAAAAATGTTAGTATTCCTGCCTGTCGATTATAGAAATCAAAGAAGTAGTAAGAGGAGAAACAAAGCATAAAAATGTAGCAGAGAGCCTCAAAACATTCCTTAAAGTGCAACCCCACTAAGTCCTTGGACTTCATTTAAGTAAACATTTATTGGTGTTATATTTAGGAAAGGCTGTCTGTAACCATTACTAAGCCTTAATAAGAAACTGCGGTTTCATTAGAGAAAATTTGAGGCAAAATCTAATGAGAGTCAGGAAAATTTCCTCAGAATCAATAAACTGAAAATGCTTATAGTTCCTCATATAGGTAGGCTTCCATCTAGGTAAGCCTTAGCAGAGGACACAGAGGACTTCAGAAGGAACATGAAATCACTAGGATGGTTAACCTAAATCCTGTGGTTCAATTCACCGACCACTGTACATGAATAGAGATTTTTCCAAAGGCTTCCTTATCAGTCTCAATGGATAACTTTGCTCTAGAAGCCACACATTAGTTATTTATTAATATATATTAGTATATTATTAGTTAGTTATTTATTAATATATGACGACTCTTCATCAGGGACTGTAGCAATAAGACAAGGGGTGATGGGTTCAAACTGAAACAGTTCAGTTCAGGTTGGAAGTTCAGAACAGGAAGTTCAGAAAAAGAAGTTCAGGTTGGATCTAAGGCAGAAGTTCTTCCCTGTGAGGGTGCTGAGGTGCTGGCACAGGGTGCCCAGAGAAGCTGTGGCTGCCCCATCCCTGGCAGTGTTCAAGGCCAGGTTGGACAGACCCTTGGGCAACATGGTCTAGAGGGAGGCATCCCTGCCCATGGCAGGGGGTTGGACCTAGATGACCTTAAGGTCCTTTCCAACACAAACCATTTTAGAAGTCTATGATTAATATCTTATCTGCCATCCTGATATACTCCAGTACAGAATATTTAAAAACATGTCTTTTGTCTTTTACTCCAATTTTACACTAAAGTAACAACACCTACGGATGAAAGCAATTATTATTTACATTCATAAAGGTGAAAAGTGGTTTGGATTTCAGATATTTATCTGAATTTTTCCATACCATTTTTAATCATTATTGGTTTTGAAGAAACCGAATTTGATACTGCTCATCAATCAGAATGTTGTCCGGGAAAAAAGCTACAACCCTCAAAATGTTACAACCACAAAAAACACTGGCCCATATAGGGACAATAGTTAAACATATTAGAACATCAGCGTGATAATTCAGCTCCCCTGCCTTGGTCACTTAAATCTGATCATTTTTGCCTAGAACACCAGCCAAATGAAAAATGCCTTCTGTTATTACAGTCTTGATTGGGAGACTGGGATACACTGTGTTCTTTTCCAACTTCAAAATTTCTTCAACAAATTAATGCTCTAAAACACATACTTTACAGAAAGAAAAAAGGAACTTTTTTATCTAGGAAGAGATGCTATATGAATTCTAGGATTACATACCTGGCTGTAAGCACAGTAAAGTGTAACAATACTTCCTTATATAGACCAGAGGAAATTTTCGAAGGGGAAGAAACATTAGACTCCTGACAATGAGGAGCCTTTTGTTTTCAGAAATAACAGCAGCCTCTCTAGACATTAAAAACTAACAACAACAAAACAAACTCCAAACTCCACACTATCTTTTGGACCATGATTACCATAACATTTCATGATTAAAGGTAGCACTGACAAGGCTGCCTAGATTACAGCTGATCAACACTGCATATTTTAAGATCCTGTTTTCATTTGCTTCTCCTGTTTTCATTTGCATTCTAATCTATTTAGTTGAATATTGCAGTTGGCATATCTCAGTTATTCACAAAAAATAACATGGGAAAAACCACATTGTTTTTCCCCCAAACTTAAACAGTGTTGACTCTCTCATTTTAGAAGCTTTTGAGCATGGGCTTGTAACTGAAGAAGGCAGGAAAGAAAAGAAGGGCATAGGACTGTCTGCACTTAAAAAGTCTACTCAAAATTGGTCTAGCCAAAAATATTACATATGCAACCTCAGTTTTAGGAAAGTTATGAGTTCTGCAACTGTGACGGTTCATCATCTCCAGAGGGAGGCTAGAGGTTCTGTGATAGCAAGTTATAACATTGTATGAAGGAAATGAAGTTTCAACAACTTGAGCAGATCCATACCTGAATACGTTGGTATATGTGAAGTTTTCAGGTCAAATCTAACTGGTACTTGCTTCATTATCTGGAAAAATAAGCAGACATATTACAACTAGTTGTAATACATTTCCGGAAATCTCTAAGTAGCTGAACATGCAAACACAAAGATGCAAAAATTGTACAGGATGCCATACAGTAAATACATATATATACATGCTAGATCATTCTAGAACATTAAAAGTGATTATTAGCACCAACTAATCATTCATAAGGTATTGGGGCTTTTTATCCCCACATCATTTTCTGATGGATGGCTGCTCAGTGACGGAGCATTTGAGTGTGATTTTCAGTAACTAAGGCATACGAAAAAGGTAACTGTATACTGGAATTTAGCCTTTGACAGATGAAGCCTAGCTGTAACTAGAGAGCTATTCACTAAAAAAGGTCTTGAACTCCACAGATCTGCAGAACAAAGGGAAATTTTACAATATAAGCTGACATTTCAGCTTTGAAAATTCTGCCAGCATCTAGTAAATCCCTTTCCAGGAAATTAAATCACAAGCTTTTCAGCTTTACCAGGTGTCAGTATCATCCTTTTGTCTGCAGATTGCCAAGTATGCAGTGACTTGGAATTTAGTGGGCTATTTTGCATTAATTCTGAGCCTGGCCTTGCATGGCAAGAAGATTAGTCTCCGTGTGCACATTAGTATGTACACTTCTCCCTAATCTCATCTCTTCTAGTAACAAGAGAAGCAGTGAAGGGCTTTGTGGAGGAGTCCTGAGACTGAACTGAGAATTTGGAGAGGTGGCAACATTCAAATGCATAATTACCTTTGAAATTCTCCACTGGCAACAATGTGCTCCAAACATATAAAAACAGTATTGTCGGGTAGTTTCATTATTTAACTGTGTAAGATTCTTAGGTTTTCAGAGTGTTAGGAATTCCATTAAAACAGACAAAAGAATGGTTATACTAAAGCAATACAGCAACTAAAAGCTGTAAAGAGATTCTTAATGAACTGAGGCTCCCTTCCAATGAAAAATGTTGCATTTCCTGCATCTGACACTTACTTAGTCAAGTTGCTAAAGTGACTACAATTTTTTTTGCACAGAAATAAAAGGAATGAAGTGGGGGTCTTGCCTATCATTCCTTCTACCAATACCACACATGTGCTCATGCTCACACATTAAATTGTCATTGTAGTGCAGAACTCTGATTCTTTTTTAGTCTTCCCTTTGCTGTCAAGCAAGTGTCAGTCTCTGCTCAAGAGAATCATCACAAACTGTTATCACATTAGAAACCTTGTGACTGAAATTGGATGGACATTTCTTGTAACTTCAGGTCTCCTTTTCTAGAGAAAATAAGTTTATATTTAGGAGAAACATTATCATATCTGAAGTTTGAAGAGTAACAAAAGTTATTCTATAAAGGTCCTAACCTAGAAGGCTTCATAGATGGCCTTGTTTTGAGTATACCAGGACACAGTTCTGTTTGTGTTCATTTAAGTAAGAGATATCAAAGCAAGTTATCAGAAAACAAACCTACAAAAGCACTGAACACTGCATTTAGTAACTTCTGTTTCTTGTAAGACATTAAATAATGTTAGCATTCAATCCCAAAATAACTCAGTTCTCCAAATTAACAACCCAATAGGATTATAAAAGATTGCCAAAAAAACTGCATGAGATCTTGCTAGATGACTGGGTGGAACTGCTTTAAAATGAGCATTATAAAATACAGGAAAGGCGTTTCACCCCGCTTAAAGATTTATCTGCAAAAACAGCCTCACTCACAAGTTCCTGAATCTTGCATTTTATTTTGCTATACCTTTGGATTGTCAATGACTGGTGTTATGATAAGATCGGATTCAGTGTAAATGAGCTCTTTCAGGGTTGACTCCATATCCTGCTGACTTGAGCATGTATTTTTAGCCTAAAAGAAGAAGAAAGTTTTTGTAACAAAAAAAAAAAAAAAAAAATTATGTTTATTCCTAAACTATTTCATATCAACATTATATCACACAGTTTGGCCATGCAAACAACAGACTCTAAATTACTTGTTGTTTATGTAGTAGCAGATATGGCCAGCTAAGAATTATGATAAAGAAACCAAGTCCAAAAAGAAAGACTGAGAAAAAAAGAATATAGTACTATCCCTTTTATACATACATTCCCCCAAATGACTTGCACACTGTAGGAACTGCTTTCCTTTTATAATTATGGAAGGACAGAACAAAAAACTGACTTTACCACAGATTCCAGGCTAAAATTCTAACTCTAAAGATATCACCATGCTTTAATATTCTTTTTCTACTCACCTTTTTCAAGCATGAATCTCTTTGTGGAGAATTTTGGATTGGGACAGTAGTAGCATCACTTACTTCTACTGCCGTGCTAGTTCTAGGTGTGGGACGAGAACTTAAAAGAAAGAACAATAAATAGATAAATAAACCAACAGAGTACAGATTAAGTTCCACTGCAAACTACTTTTTTGTTGCTTTTTGGAAACTTTCACGTTATACAGTAAACTTCCAAAACTGACAAACATAAATGATGCTTTGCCTGATCCATCAACTGGACATGAACATCCTGTCCCGACAAGGTTCAGATATGTTTGTCAGTTAGAATTGAGAAGGGACTAGGTGATTTCTTTTTTGTTGTTGTTAAATGAATGTAATTTGATTTTTTTCCTCACCCACAGTCGCTCTCCAAAACGGATGCTAAAATATCATTATCTTAATTCTTAATAACAAACAGCATACAAGAAGAATTAACCTGACAAAAAAATTGCTATTTATTTTATGCTATTCTCTTCTGACTCACAACTCCTGGCTAGGTAATGAGAATTAAAAACTGCCTGAATCTCATTTATGAATGTGAACTGGGTTTACTTTTCAGTTTTCCTTTATAAAAATCCTGTCTGCTAATCAGAAAATAGAGACCAGAATTTTGCGTATTCGCGATTTTCATAAAGCTGCAAGTGAACTTGCTCTTAATTCAAATTAAATTGTTTCAAAACAACTTTAGAACTCTTAAAATTGGCAGGCCAGGATACTAATTTAATCAACAACTCGAAAGGAATGTGGTTTTTTGATTAGCAGAAAGTAATATACACATTTAGTTGCAAATCAGTTTTATTTATTAGAAAAAGCAACTAAACTAAAAATACAAACACCACACAATTAAAGATACTCATGAAAATCAATGATCAAATGACTAACATATAGTTATTATTCTTATTCTTTTCAAAAGATGCCTTTTAACTATTTTCAACAGGAAGTTACATTTAAAGAGCATAGTGAAGGAGTGTCAACATATTATCTACTAGCTAGATAAAACTACACAAAATGTCCTAATTCTTATGCTAAAAAATATATCAGGATCTGCTTGGAAGTTTAAGAAGTCTTATTTCCTAAACAAAGAAAATATGATTTCTAGCTAGGAGGCTGAACAAATTATTCTATGTTCCCACATGCTTCAAAACATGTAGATTTGTTAAATATTTTTTTTCTGAACCTAATTTGCTTTCATATGCATTGGAGATAGAGAAAATCATTCCTACTTTTCCAGTTCTGAGCTGGTTTCTCAGTTTAAAACAAGACAAGTGATTAGTGAATTGAATCAGCTGAACTGAGTAAGATCTATTCCCTTCACACATGTAGAAGAAGCTCCTGCTGTTAAAAGCTGATTAACCACTCCTGCAGCTAAGTAGATCTTTGTGCCAGGTCAGCAGCTTTCTTTCACTTCAATGTTTTAAAACTTTAGTAGGTAACACATGCAGCTTTGAGAACTTAAATCATTGAAGAAAAGAGAATTTGATAAAGCAATTATAAAAAATCTGCATTACATTTTAAATTTTGTATTAAATAGATGTACTTATGTTGTTAAATATATTTTTTCTTTAATATTCTCACAATATGATTTGGATTACATGTTCTTATATGAAGTAATGCCACTGTAGCCTTTCTTTCCAGCAAACTGCTAAAGCAAACAGCAAATGCTATTTTAAATTACTAATAGTATGGCTTTAGCTGTGATGACAGAAGTTGTAAGTGAGATGAGAAGTAATCCTTTAATAAAAGCAACTGAAATAACTAGAAAAGTAGACACACTATCAGGTACAAAAGCCCTATTTCAGGTTATGCAAGAAGCTTGAAAAAGTATTTAATTTGAAACTGTAATATTTCTGCTTGATGACAAGAAGAACAACATCTATTTTACTAGATAATCTTCTTGGCTCAAAAGCTAGTATAGGATCAGGCTTCAACTAAAACAAACCACTGTTAAACCAATCACTAGCTTTTATTTAATACCTTGTAGTACTTAATAGATTGCTACCAATAGCTTGTGATGAAAAGCTGAAGGAAGAATTTACTAGTGGATCTTAAGCTGAATGCTTATTCTTGTGTATTTAAAGTAAGCATATTCAAAGCATATTCTCATATATGAAGTAAGAAGGCAAGCAAGTTCTTAATATGTTTTTCTGTATAGACAGACAGCTAAGAAATGAAAAGGCTTCCAAACCCCAGTGTAATAAAGCCAGAAAAGCATTGCTTTAACTACACACACTGCTTTCACAGCTTTTCAAAGATGTCTTAATGTTAAACTGGTGATAAAAAATTCAAAAGGTGACACACTAACAAAACATTACAAATGGAATACTAAAATAAAAAAATAATAAAAATAAAGTAATAAATAAAGAGACAGGGGAAAACCAAACAAAACAAACACACAAGGTTGCCAGGGTTTTCTAATTGTTCTTTAGGTTTTCATACCTGAGAAGAAATATGGATTCATTTGATTCACCATCAACCACATTTTTGGGGCGCAGTTCGGGCTGAGTGTCTGTTGAAAAGAGAATATGAACTTGCATTCAGAAGTTAAAAACCACGTAAGAATAGGGAATAAGCCTGTTGGCAAGACTGACAAAATTCACAGGACAAAATAATTCAAAATAACATCATGAACAATTATTACCTATTTTAAAAGAATTGCTTGGTAGATTATCTGCTCTTGAGGATGACAGGTTATCTGGATTTTTAGGAGTATCCACTGGCTCTTTGGCACTCCAAGACACTGATGACTCTGTGTCTTCACTGCTGTTTAATAAAAGATACTAATTACACTGATGAAACTTAAAAAAAAAAAAAAAGATCATATCCATTATTTGTTGCAATTATTACAATGCAGTTTAGCTGTCATTCTCTAGAACACAATACTATTGAAATATTATACACATACTTTTTATATTAGTAAGGGCAATGATGAAAAATAAGTTTATAGCAAATGACTTGGAGAACAGTAAAAATTCTTTAGCTCCCTCAGCAGAACTTGCGTGAAAGAAATTAGAAAAGTTAAATTATTACCCCATAATACCAGAGCTATAAAGCTTTAAAAGCTTTAGAGACCATTCAGTCTTCACAGATGAAAGTCAAAAGAAACCTACTTCTAATAACGAAATCTGTAGCCTAGATTAAGATCAATAAGAACCACCTCTTTTTTGCTTCACAATTCACATGTCACATTTAATTGCAAGTTTATTGATTTTGGTTGTTTGGGGTTTCTAATATACCCCTCTATTATTCACATGGAACTAGGTCAAATAACTTTCCTGAAGGCCAGCCAGGACATCAAACCCACATTGTGAAGAAAATACATGGATCCGTATTCAAGAAAATACTGAGCTGCTTTTGCATATCAAGCCCATGTCCTATGTTTGCCATATTTGTCAGAGTGCAAACCTCAGCAGGTATTTCAGAGGCATTAGACAACCCTCCAGAGTAAGGTCAAATAGCTCAATATTTTGTAGGAGATCAAGATTCTTCTGATTCTCTGACAATTCCTCAATAATGACAACTGTGGTAGAGATAATATAAGTCTGCTAAAACCTTGAATAAATTCTTACTTCGTGGTATAAACTACAAATCTTGACTTCTTACCTGCCTCGGTGGCAAAAGCAGTAATAAAATTAACAGGCAAAGAGCCCAGAATAAACATTAACAACAAAAATACTGCAACACTGGGGTCAGAAATAGGTATTAAACAACACAAGAGAATGTTAAAATAGACTGAACACAAAAACATTCAGCATTCTCAAAGAATGTATTCTCACATCAGTTCCGTAGATTGGAACCTAAAGTATCTTTCAAATATTTAGAACAAAAGAACATAAAAATAACACTAAATATCCTAATTCAAAATTTAAAACAAACAAAAAACCCCAGCAAGGTAACAGGGGGCTTGAAGAAGCCTAACTTTTCAATACACAGAACGTATTTTCTCAGAAGGTTTGGGTTTTTCTGCATACATAACAGTGGAGAGTATTACAAATTTGAGAAAAAAAAAAACCAACCACATGAATGCTTTGTGTCACAAGCCCAGAATATGGGTCAGCTGCATTTGCAAGGATATAAGGCTGAACCACAAATCTAAGATGCTTTGTGATGCTCTAAGCCAAATGCATGAACAAAAAAATCTCACTAAAGATAAAACTGACCCATATTTATAAGATTCTACAAAAGCTTCATAAATTCTAAGTCAAATTACTGTGCATCATTGTTATATAAAAAAATAAATGAAAATGAGAGCAGTTATTTCAGCAGTAAATTTTAACACATTCTGTAGCCAGGAGGAAGGAGTCTGTTGAAAGCAAACAGTGTAACATACTAACAGGATGATACAATTCCTAAGCATCCAAAACTGTTCACTGTTTTTTGCTTGTATTTACTAAAAAAAGTCTTCCTTGAGAATCCAGTACCTTGAGCATGTGTCTGTAGAATCACCACCACAATGGCTAAGGGATCCTTTCCAGAACGGATGCTGCAATAGCTCTGTCCAATTCAGCCTTTTGAAAAGCAACAAATAAACTCAAAAAGCAGTGGCAAAGTACAGCTCCAGCGAGATACCAGCCTAGGTTTTGAACCCAGTGACACTACAGAGCAATGAAACCAGTTGTTTGCTTTTATTTGATCAACAATTAAGTTTTCTTATGGGATAAACTTTTTGCCTCAAATCAGAATGGCTCATTCAGGCAACACAGAGGTATGAGACTCAGAATGAAGGAAACCACATAGCCAATCTCCAGACATTAATTGGCTGAGCTACCCTATAAATTATAATCTCATGTTATTTAACAATATGACTATATCAGCTATAAATCAAAGCCTCATAAAACAGATGTGCCCATTGCTCTGGAAAAGCAAAGCCACGCAATTTTAAAACTGCCTGTTACGAAGTTATCTATTTAGCACCAGCTACAAAAATACAAAGATATACTTAATCAAAATATTGATTCTGTATGTTTTCATATAAGAAAAAGCACAACTTGCTCTTTTATATAAGGGAAGAAGTCATTTTTCCATTCTTTGTCATCTACAAAACACTACACATGCAGTACCATAGCAATTTCTCCCGACGTGAAAAAAGACAATATAAACAATTGCCATGGAGTAGACAGTTTACCTTTTCTGAGGATCCTTTTGAAGCAACCCATCAAGCAAACTAATGAACTCAGCAGAAGGTTTTTGAAAAGCAGAACCTGTAAATAGAAGCACCACAGGAGATAAGCGTTTGGCAGCAAAAACAACCATCACAAAATGCAGATCAAATCATTATCTACAGATCATGCTAAAGTGTCTTTTTAACAGTAATTTCATCAAAAAAAATCTGAATGTATGAAAAATCTTAAATGTAGACTCTTTGCATTTCAAAAGGATCCTAAAAAAACCCAATCCCCCAAAAACAAAAATCCCACCAATACTCAGTCACCAAACTAAAACTGGTTTTATGTTAAAAAAAGCACTCTCCAATTATCATATAGCTATTACCAAAACATAAAGTGGAATTGAAATCTGCTTAAATTGCAATTAAATTTCCCCAAACAATGATAATTTTAAGAGAACCATTGTTGTACCCCATTATACAAAAGAGGCTTCCAAAGTTCTTATTTAACTGAGGCTCTACTTCTAAGAGCTCAGAACTATGAAATGCACTTTATTCACTTGGAAAGCAAAATCTCTCTTGTAATTGAAACAAGCAACAGCAGTTTTAATTCTACTGGTCATTGTTTTCACTACATTACTGCGAATTGAAAAGAGCCACTACTATTTAAGGGTCTCCAGGCATACCACTGATGCCCAGTATGACTGAGATAAAAATTCCATGCCAGAAAGTAGATTTACTTTTCATTCTTAATACTAAATGATATGCCTGTCTGTCAAAAGAGAAATAGGCATTCATCACTAACAGGGAGAAAGTTCTTATCAGAGGAAGGCAGTGCTAACATTTGGACAGCTAACAGATCCCTGCAACCAGCCTCAGAACAAACAGTGCAAAACAAAACTTTAACTTTCTGAGTATTATTCTGATTTGATTCATTTAACAATAACAGAACAACAACAACCCTTCGGTGTAGGTGGCAATGGATCTTCACATAAAATCTTTTCAATTAATTCAGAAAAGCTGTCGGAGAAGAATGGTGGTCTTCCTACAAGCAAAGAGAAATGTGGTTCACAGATTAGGCGGACTTCAAAATGGCTGTTAGGTGCAATGATATGATGAGCTCATTTTCCTAAGGAAACATCCAAAGAAATAAACACCCTCTGCCTGAATTTTATTTATCAAGTTCTTTTGTCAATTTAAATATAAACCCTTGAATTAAATTCTCTTACCATGAACAGCAAAAGAGACCACAGACAGAAAAGCACCAAAGATGGAGGTCACCATGATAGCCCTGTATGTATCAGCAATGAGACAACAGCAGAAGGTCTAGGCAGAAATCTCAGCATCTGTGGAACTACGTTGCTCCAACAGATCAGTGTATTATTTAAGACTTCAGAAGGTTACAGTGTAATTATTTTTTGTGATTAAATTCTCCTTCCAGCTGCAGCCAATGCTAATGTGTACTTTATCTGCAGGAAACCAAATGACTCTAGTTTTGAAAGAGAAAACTTTCACTAGTATAAAGGTCAAAATAATGCACCCAGGATATAATCCTGAGGAGATGAAAAACATTACACTGTCAGAATTCAAGGTCTGCTGTAATTTCAAATCATAGTCTTTAAACAATACATGTTGGTTAGTCTTATAAGATTTAGATCACAGTCAAAAGGTCAACTTAACAGTATTACATCACTTAATTATTTGATAAGGACCATTCTATTTAAGAACAGTTAGTACAGCCTTGAAGAAATCTTTAAAACCTGTCTTAAGTTTTTCTATGTCTTAACTTCCCTAGAAAGTCAACGTGCATTTACCCTGGGGCCACAACCTATGTTTCCATTATCACAGATATTAAATAGATACAGAAACTTACAACCTGAGAACATTTCATATAGTATACATCCCAAGGACCATAGATCACTGGCTTTGGAGAAGTCTTCTCCCTTTATTGCTTCTGGAGCTGCATATAATGGAGAGCCTACAAAACACAGCACATGTAATGCACTTTGATTATTCATTCAGCATTTATCCCTTCATTCTTCGTCTCCAGACTTAAGTGAGATAGAGATGATCTTCACTTAGTATAAGAAAACTGTAAGCAGTTTCAAATGAACTTCTCTCCTTTTACTGAATTATGTAGGATTACATACACTATTTTGTTGATTATTTCACTTCTATTAACCAAGGTGACTTGGGTTACACTTTTGTAACACAGCGATTAATGCAGCGAATGTTTTGATATACCTTGACAGCTTCCAGAACCAAGTAAATTGAGCAGAACGGTAAACCAACATCATCCTCATGTAATAATTATGTTACAGCAGGTTTGGTGGCGGTTTTTTGTTTGTTTTCAAAAGCTAGCCCAAGACAGAAACCTTCATGAAATTAAAAAACTGATACAAAAACAAGGTTGCTAGACAAGTAGATCACTGATCAAAACTAGTTATAGCTATATTCACACTAAAACACTATGAAAACATCACATATCAAATTGTAACAGCTTATTCACAAACCCTTTTCTGTCTTGATATAGAAAAAGAAATAGGCAGTTTCTATTTTGACAATAGTTCCCATCTAAACACTGATTCGGTTCTCCAAACTCTCTTTGAAAATTACACAAACTCAGCAAAAGTGCCAAATCCATAGTCCTTTTGGACTCTTTTGTTCTTGGGTTTTAAGTAACAAAAGGTCATTAACCACACACATCAAAACAGCTCTTCTGAAAGGCAACAGGAAAGAGATTAGATTTGTATTTCTTCCTGAATAAAGATCTTACTAAAGGTCTTGCATTTCCACTGTGGACTTTCAGCAGGAGACAGCAATGTATTAAGAAAGCTCTCCTTGTTCCCATAAAATATTGCCATGAACTCCTTTCTTCTCAATATCACTAACTGCTATGACACAACTTTATCTTGGAAACAGAGGTCTGTGAGATGCTCTGAGATGACAACTAATAAAAGATTAGACGATTAAAACCAAGTTTCTGAATTTTTCTTGTTCTCTGACAAAAATAACTTTGTATTTGCAGCCTACTGCAAACTGTAGGGATTTGATGTCAAACTGCAAAAAGAAATCTAAAGTAATCTACCTCCTGTTATGTTATGTTGAAAGTTTGTTATACAGGTATACTACAGTCTGTGATCACCTACATAGTAGCTTCAATCCAAAAAATAACCTTAAGTCTATTTACAAAAAGCAGGACAAGTCAGGAATTGTCAATATGTTAATTTCTGTGACAGACAGAAGTATATTTTTCCCATGTCTAGTTAAACTGGCTTTGTAAAACTTCAAATTATTAACGTATGCTGGTAAATACAAGTTCTTTTCTTTCTACTCACTTGCAGGCATTGCTCCTGTTGTAAGTTATGATCTCTCTGAACAATCTTCCTTAAGAGCTAAATTCTGGTTTAAGCTTACTTAAACTAAAAAAAAAAACAACCCATCCAGGATATGTTAAACCTGCTTACAGAAAATGTACAGACCATGCTTTCCATTGCAAAGACACAGGTAAACCCATTAATCTTTACAAGTGATAAGACAAAATCAATTCTTCGGTTTCTCTAGAAATTTAGGCAGCTCCAAAAGAACAATAAACAACTACTTTATTTCAAGGTCCTCTCTCCAAATTACTTCAAACAAAAAGCTTTTTCCAACTTTCATTCTGTCCCTTTCGTGAATTTTTGTTAATTTTGGCTAGTAAAAATATCGCACCTCGAAATCTATTTTTCAGGTATCTTTGTGGAGTGCTTTCACTGACATCTCCTTCACCCTCTTCAGATCCAACTAAAGCAAAATACTCTTCCAAGTTTTCACCATCCATTTTAGCCAAGCAAAAGTTATTGAGTTTCAAAGTGCCAGGTCCTTCTAGCAGAATCTAGAATAAATAAGATCCAACATACAAGTATCATATACAAAAACTGATGAAATTTCTAACACAAAGTATTAAATAACTTATTAAAAAAAAAAATTCACAAACTATTTAGGTACATAGACATGATCATTATAACTGAAAACACTGAAAAGTTTTAAGTCAACACCAATACTACCTTTTTTCTTATAATCAAAAAATTGGAGTCTTACAATAGGACCCTTAAAAAGTTTAATGTGCACTTTTGTTCACTCATTATTAAATCTCAATGAACAATGATGCTACTTACTGTAGAAAAGAAAGTAAAAGTAGAGCATATAGGAAAATAAAGAGTGTATGGGAACACAAAAGTATATGTCCTGGGTTCAGCTATAGCAGTCATTCTCCTTCTTAGTAGCTGGTGCAGTGCTGTGTTTTTGACTTTCAGCCTGAGAACAACGCTGATAACACCGATGTTTTCAGTTGTTGCTAAGTAATGTTTACTCTGACCAAAGACTTTCTCAGTCTCATGCTCTGCAAGGGAGGAGGGGAAGTCGGGAGGAAGCAGAGACAGGACCCCTGACCCAAACCGGCCAACGGGGTATTCCATACCATGGCATGTCATGCCCAGTATATAAACCAGGAGGAGTTACCCAGAAGGCCCAGATCACTGCTCGGGTTGGGCTGGGTATCGGTCGGCGGGTGGTGAGCAATTGTATTCTCTCCCCTTGTTATTTCCCTTATCATTATTATTATTAATGGTAGTAGTAGTGGTTTTGTATTATACCTTAGTTACTAGATTGCTCTTATCTCAACCCATGGGAGTTACATTCTTCCGATTCTCCTCCCCATCCCTCCAGGAGCAGGGGGAGGAGGATGGGGGGGGAGTGAGCGAGAGGCTGCGTGGTTCCGAGTTACAGGCTGGGCTTAAACCACGACAGTATAGTAAAAAGAAACAGCACTTCATTTGAGGAGTGAAAAATAAGTGAATCTTTCTAATTTTATTTAGCAGAATATTCCAAAGATTTTGTCCAAAGATGACAAGAGTTCTCTCTATGCAGTCACTGCTTATTCTCATCATTAAAAGCTTCATAATCTCAAAAATGTTGTTTGGAGAAATAGCCCATTCAGTCAGGGAGAGAAGCACTCTGTACTTAGTGATCAAAGGAATACTTCACAGCAACACTGTTCTTTGGAAGAACACAGACTCATCTCCATTATGCTTTATTCATATATCTCTTACTGCTTTGGACCCACAAAGGACAGAAACAGAGTATAATTGTGCAAGATATTACAGAAAATTCAGAGAAAGGCAACTTGATCACTTACAGATCAAGATCAAAACCAGTTACTGTTAAGCAAGAATTTGTGGTTATAGTTATATTCTGGTGACTACATAAATTAAAAGCAAATATGGACTTTGACTATACGTAAATTGTATAAAATTATTTATACATAATAAAACTATACATAAATTGCACAAACACACAATATCAGAAACTACATGAAGATCTGTATTTTTATGCAAGAGTAAGACAACAACTTAAATGGCATCTGGGAACAATCGAGAAGGTTATTAACAAAGAAAGTTACTTCCTCATTATCATTTTCTGTGACTTCAAAATGTTCTGCAGCATGATACAATAGGTATAACTACAAAGTTACATGTCCAAGGACAGAGAACTAAAATCCTTCATTAATTCAAACCAGTACACTAATTCTAAATGTAATTTAGAATTAGATTTAGATTAGATTTAGAATAGATCTAGATTTCTAAATAAAAAAGAATCTATCACATTGTATCAACTATACAACAGGGTAAGAAAGCAATTAGATCATAAAATAGAATCATAGAATAGTTAGGGTTGGAAAGGACCTTAAGATCATCTAGTTCCAACCCCCCTGCCATGGGCAGGGACACCTCACACTAAACCATGTCACCCAAGCCTCTGTCCAACCTGGCCTTGAACACCGCCAGGGATAGCCAAGCTATAGACTTGTCTCTCATTGTCTTCACATATATTATAAAACTCAACTGTCCTCCAACCCAAGGTAAGCCTCTTCCAAACAGTAAAACAGAAATAATGGATTAAAAGCTCATGGCATACAAAGTAACATGCAGTTTCCCCTATAAATAATGCTCCTTCTTACCTTTCCAGGTGTCAGTTCACAAAAGATAATTCCAAGCTTATGAATATGGTATAAACCAGTAATCAAATCAACACCAAATTCTCTCACTACATCTTCAGGTAGATGTTCATCTTGAGCAATAACAGATTCTAGAGAACCACCTGAAATACATTTACACATAGTCAGCAAGAGCATGTAAAAAGAAGGTGCCATACAAATCATTCCCAAAGACATTATGCAAGCTTCTTCAGAAGATGCCAGGTAAAAATTAGTATCAGTAAATGCTAAAAATATTTCTTGAGATTATCCAATAGTTACAAAATCTAAGATGTACAGAAAAAAAATCCATTTCCAATATTGTGACAAAAAAAATAATCTTGACTACAATAAATTGAGTGCATGACTTCAAAATTACTTTCAGACTGATTTATTTTACAAACAAGACAGAAGGAAAAGAAGAAACTGAGGAACTGTGTCAGGTCACAATGTAATAGCACCCCATGGTTTTACTCAAATTCCTTCACCAGATCCCTGCTCCATGATTTAAAAGAATAAACAATACCAAGAGCAACTATCGACTTCTGTGAACAAGTGCTAAAGCTAATGACAGGCAACTGTCCACAGAATTCACAGACAACAGAAGTAGCAAAGCTGGGTTACATTCCGAGGGCCTGAAGTCAACAACATCCAACAGATAAACTCTCCTATTTGTTCTTCAATAGTTTAGATTTACATGTATGTTGCGAAAAGATAACTTTCCTCACAGACCCTGCCCAACTCACCTGTTTGTAAAAACACAGAAGAAAAAAAAGGGAAATTGCCCAACCCAAAATTATAAGCACTATTTAACCTTCCTGCATCACTAAACCAGTAACAAACTGGAAATCAGAAGCTGGAGTCCAATTTGCATTCCTACTTCCTTTTTCAATGAGAACGCAAGTGTGAGACGACATGGTAAATACATAAAGAGGAAGTAAATAGTGTTTGCTCTTCACGTGGTATCTCTGTAGAGTCCTTTTCTTGACTCATGGGCCCCAGTTCTTTCATTTTCATCCCTTCCTCTTTTAAGAATTTAAAACAAAAATACCAAGGACTAAAGTTCCACTTTCCAGGTTTCTCACACAAATCCCAGCTTCCTGTCCTAGCAAGTCATACTTACATCTGTCCGGACCCAGGTCATTCTGAATCTCATCCTAACATGAGACCCTTCTCTGTCCCTCCAAAATCACCACTCTCCCTCTCCAGTAAGTCCAACCAACCCTTCCTCTGTTTCTGATCAGATTACACCTGGAAAGCCTTCCAAACAGCCCTCATATATATCCTCTATCACCTGTGTCCTTCCCTGGGCTTCACATGCACTCTCTACGCTTTTCCCCACTGATAGTTACTGTTTCTCTGTTCTTGCAAAAATCTCTCCTCTTTCCCCATTACCTACTTCCTCACATCCCACTGATTCTTAGGTATGTCATCACACTCATCCCATTTGAGCCATTCATGTCTTAACTGACCATAGGACTTGGACTTCTCCTAATCTCATTTCCCAGAAGCTCATTATTAAAACAACCTTTCTGCTCCCTCCTGTCCCAGACTGCTATTGCAAACTGCATATTCCCCAACTCTCCCAAAATCCCTTTCCTCAACCTCATTTGGTCCTTTGCTACTCCTGCAGCAAACCTGTTCCCCTGAGACTACAGTTTGTATTCTATGGATTATGGGTCTCCTGGGTTATCTATTACTTGTATCTTAGCCAAATCATGCAGGTTAAAAAAAGATACAAATTTAAGTCCCTGAATGAAAATAGGGATTAGGAGAGCTCTTCATAGAAAAGGATACTAGATCTTTTATTCCAAATCTCTTAATAGATTTTCTTGAGCTTTTTTCCCTTTGCTCAGTAACTTCTTTCAGAGAATAGCAAGAGTAGAAGTCTGTCATCACAATATTCTTCGAATTATTCAACACTGCTGAATCTTAACATTATTTTATTTCTAAGCCTTGTTTATGCTGTTTAGCAAATCAGCCATTCTTTAAAAATCAAGCCCATATTACCTAACTATAGTAAAGAATTTTCCATCATGTTTAACTACTGGATTTTACAATGTAATCTAGAGAACTACATATAGAATTCCATAGTATGACCAAACAGACAAAGGAAAAACAAAGGAATAGTGAAACCTGCAACACAGAAGTATGCTGTATTTGATAACAAACTCACTTTGTCACCTTGAGACAAGTGGGAGAGATCTTCCATATTTCAAAAACAGTTTTCAAGGCTCTACAAAATTAGTAAGAAATCTATGTCTTATTCTATTTGTAGGTAACTTAGCTTCAAGACAGACCCCTTGCAGCAAATTGCAACACTGCAAGGTAAAAAATACATTATAATTGTTCAAGCTGTACTTAATAAAAGGCTGTCTGTCTAATAATATATGCCCATAAATTAGACTAAGCATACAGACCAAAGCCTCCATATAAGCCAGTAAATTCACTTCTAATCACTGAAAGAATGACCTGGTTTTTTTCCAGAACTTGTCGCTTCTCTACTTCAGTATTTTCTGAAATAGAATTCTGGATAGAAACAGAAGCTGTGTGTAATATGGACTTTGGCTATGAAACAAACTCCAGATACCAAAATCTGAATATGCATCACTTGCGCAGTTGGCCTTCTTTTCCTTCCATGTGGAGTAAAGCACGCTATCTGGAGTTGAAAACATGCAGTTACCACAGAGAAAGTTTTACCTGATTTCTTTAATGGATTGATGAGAGCATCTGAAAACTCAATTAATCACTTAAGGCAGTTTTGGGCTCCCAGAGCTCCCAAATGAACATCTTAAGTCAAAAGACTTCTACTGAACAGGAAGAAAACTAAAAATTTACTATTAGCTTCAGAATTGCCCTTTGTGTATTATTACTTGATTTGCTCCTTGCTGTCTTTATTGTGTGTTATAAAATAAAAAGAAAAAAACAAAGCTGCCAGTCCTTAGAAAACTTCTCTCAAGTAATTTTTACTTAACTACCCTCCGACTACCCACAATTTGGTTTTAAGCTCCCCTGAGTAGCCCTATCTCTTCAGCTATTAAAAACCAACATGATGTCATATCAGTTAACAGTTAACATACAGATACAGTGAAGCAGAGGAGAAGCATTATTTCAGTTCATTTTTAAAAACATTTCCAGAAGCAAAAAGACTTTTCTCTATAAATAGGATTCTCAAGCTTATAATCAGATAACTACTAAGTGTTTTCAAGGATCTAAGTATTTGTTGTGAAGAAACTGTTAGAAGTCTCTTACAAATACTCACTCTATAAATTTTTGTCTTCTGAGCTTACCATCTTACCTGTGCATAATTCCACTACAAGCCAGAGATGGTTGCTTGTTTCATACCATTCATGAAATGTCACTATATTCTTGTGTCTGATTTTATGAGTCAGACGAACCTAGAACAAAGTTTTTAACATACGTAACTGGAGAAAAATAAAAAAAGCAGTATACTGACTTAAGGTTAGGGGGGAAGGCGGGAGGAGGATGGACCACGCATACTACAACTTTAGTCCAGATCAACTACTTGTTTTCTTAACTTTTTAAAGGTATTTTTAAAAATTTGGGGGGGGAAGGGGGAGGACGAAAGTTCTCCAACACAAAATTATAAGCACTTAAGCACTATTTAACCTTCCTGCATCACTAAAACAACAAGAAACTGAAAATCAGAATTTGGAGTTAAGCTTGCATTCCTAGTTTCTTTTTCAGTGAGCACACAAGTGTGAGACAGCATGGCGAGTACAATAAGAAGAAGTAAAAAGACATTTTTTTCATCATTCTTCATCTTATCAGGCAAGAGCAATCATTCAAAGGTCTGTAGAAATCTGTATTTCTATTAAAACTACATCTCTACAGGGGCCTGTGTAACTTATCAGAGTTGTAAGGTATCCCCGAGAGCTTTCTGAGAGGACCTCACGCCAGAGCAGGGGAAGAATTTGAGGAGGAAGGAGCAGCAGAGACAGCGTATGATGAACTGACTGCAACCTCCATTCCCTGGCCCTCTGTGCCACTTGGGGAGGAGGCAGAGAGGTCAGGAGTGGAGTCTGAGAAGAGAGAAGTGAGGAGAAGGTGGGTTAAGATTTGGTTTTGTTTCTCATTATCCTACTCTCATTTGATAGGCAATAAACTAATTTCCCCAAGCTGAGTCTGTTTTGCCCATGACAGTAATTGGATGAACGCTGCTGAATTAGATGAATTGGGGAGTGATCTCTCCATGTCCTTATCTTGATCCACAAGCCTTTTGTTCTATTTTCTCTCCCCTGTCCAGCTGAGGAGGGGTGTGACAGATCAGCTTTGATGGGCACCTGGTGTCCAGCCATGGTCAACCCAACACAAAAGCAAAATTTATCCACTGGAAAAATAAAATATTTAAGCGTCTAACTGTATCAGTTACAGTTTCTTTTCCAGCAGGTGTATGTTTAAAATGTTGTCGAGATTTCACAAAACGAATTCATTTACCTTAAATGCTATTCTTTCATCAAAAATAATTTCTTCTTGGTAAGTGATTGATTATTTACTGGAAGGTATTACTACCACTGAATTTGCACAACTTAGAGCAAAATAAAGCAAACTACTACACCCAAGTAACTGTTTTTAAAAGTTCTCTGACACATCATAGAAACAGTAAGCCTGTGAACATGGGTTTATGCATGTGATTTAAACAACAGTAAACACAGATGAAGAAATAAATACATTAAAATAAGATTCTATTTAAAGTATAAGAATTTAAAATCTTATGAAGCTGACCTAAATGGTGACAAACTTCATGTAAAGAAGCACATGGTATTTTTCTGTTATATTACCTGTGCTACAGGGTTTTGTAAGCAAGCTGTTTCTTTTCCCAGATTTAGCAGGAGGAAAAAAAAAACAACCCCCCAAAACCCAAAGAAACCCCCACAAACCAAATATTACTTACCCAGTTTGTTATTTCAGCTCTTTTACATTTATCAGTGCAAAGAATAGCAACAAAATTAATTGTTCCCTTTCTTCTTCCTTTATAGACAACTGTCTTATTTCCTCTTCCGATCTCCTCATAGAGAACAAAGTTCTCCATACTTAAGGATGCTCTACAGGCAATGGATTGGAAACATGGTATTAGTCTTATAAACAAATAAACTTTTAAACCAAGAAGAAGGGGAAAGCATTCTAATTTAATAGTCATTGGTGTATAGTATTTACCCTCCCAATTCTCAAAACTGGGATTACATACTTCTAGCAAGTATATAATGCCTTCACAGAAGGCCTCCTCTCAGGCAATGCGATCCAAATTTTGAACAAGTAATAGGATTTTCTACTTCCAAAGCTCTTAACACATTCAAAAAGTTACAGATGACCCAGCACCTACAAATTCTAAAGATTTTATCTGTAAATAGTAATTACACTGCCAAACTGAAAATTGCATGTTCTACACAAAACTGCTGTCCAAATGAAAATCTCCAGTAATGAAAGCCTTGTAAAATAAGATTGCCATTTCTGCCCAACGGCACTTTAGGCAAATGTGCCCCTGCAACTTTTCACAATGTAATTTAAACCTGCCAAATAACCAGTTTAATCAATGCAACTGAAAAACACAGGACTTTGTGAATATTAATGTTCCTAACTATCATTTTTGTCTTAAGAATGCTTTCATTTACATAGTTAAACAAATGAAATATTTGTCATTTGTTGCAAACCTAGCAGGTGACATTTCTATATTTAAATAGTTAGATGCTTCTCATAAAAGTCTAGTTAATTCTTTTGTTCCATAATTATTTTCTCTGAGAATCTTGGAGCAAGGGGAGTACTGCTAGCAAAACAGTGAAGCAACTATAATACATGAAGTTAGAGTTCTGCTTTCCATCCTGTTCCTCAGCTATTCCACTGGGTTAAAAGTAGAGACACAGAAAATCCCAACACCAGCATATTCAGAAATAGGATATATTGATAGCTAATCCTCAGTAATCACCTTGTAGTAAGTTCTTCCAGCTCCAGGACAGCTTTGCATTCTTGCCTAGTTCTTCCAACTACCAATTTAATTAGCTCCAAGCCAAGGAGTTTTCTATCTCTGCATGACTTACTCCATTTTGTTTATAAAACTGTTTTTTCTTCAACAAGACCGGTTCTCAATGTAGTTATCCTAAAACCACAGAAAAGCAGCATATTTGAGAAGGAACTACAACAACAGAAATGATGAGCAAAGATACGAAGGAAGGGCTGCTTAAGTAGAACAACTGCAGATGCCTAATCACAAATCACAAACTTAATTTCACTTTAACTCTCTCATGAGACACAGAGCTCCCAGAGTGACAAAATGAAGACCAGGGAATCCCCAAGTCTTCAGTCAAGACTTCAAATCAAAATACAACAAAGCATTATGCAGCAACAGACAACGGAATGCCTGTCACCAAAAATACTGTTTCTTGCCAGAACATCAGCCAGGTGCCAAGTACAACCCAGGTGATCCAGAATTCACAACAGACATAGGAACCTCATGACTCTAGGATTTCCTTTATCAAAGATAGTTACCCAAGACAGAAGTTTTCTTCTCAAAAGAAGAAAGAATCCCACCATTGCAATTCAAAAGCTTTCAGATTAATACTGTAAATTAGTTTATCTAGCACTAAGCAAACAGCTAGGTACAGCCAGTATAAGACGGATAGGAAGGCCTTTTTTCCTAAAGTTATCTATGAGAACAAGGTGATTATACAACAATCAGTTTGCCAAACACCCCAAAATAAGGCACAAAGATAGAGCATCAGAACAGATCAAGGTGTCCATTTCCCTACCTCTCTTTTCTGATTCACACCATTCCTTATGTTTTTTTTCTGGACAGCTTAAAAAAAATCACAACCAACCAACCAACCAAACAAACAAAAAAAATCCTCACAATGTCTTCCCCTAACATACAAAGATTCCAGAACATCAATGCCATAGAAACGCATCCAGCAAAACAAATGGCCAAACTACAGCCCACCCCCCAAATTTACATGTCCATAGCCCCTGCCTTGCACCTCTTCTTTCCCAAGAATACTTCAAACCTGACATGTGCACCTTGTCACAAGACTGAAGCATATGCACATTAGATATATGAAAGATACCTCATATTGGACATCTGAAAGACATTCTCATTCCCTCATGAACCAAACCATACAAATGTATGCCAGGTTCGGTGACAAGAACAGAAATATCTGGTTATCTGACAAAAGCAAGACCAATGACACACAAACCCACACTGGGATAGAGTAGTCACGGGAAAGGGAAATCTTCATTGCCACCTCATGACTGGCACTGCTTTCACACCAGGTCTCCATTAGCTAGTCTGCAAGAGGCCACAGGGAAAAACATCTTGTCTTGCAACCCTAAATCTCAAAAGTAATGGCTATGCCGTAATTTCAGTACACCAACTAAGGGAGCATGACACACAAGACAGACTTTCAACAGCTAGAATTCGTTAGTTTTGACATAAAGCATGAAAAGATCAAATAAAGTGACCAAAAAGTGGTAAGAACCACCTGGAGGTGAGCTAGCTGCTGTGGAAGCCTGCCACACCACCCCCCGTAAGGAAGCAGGTCTGAAACTTCACAGAAGCACCCAAAGCAACACGCTGCAGTTGCTGAGGGAGCTGCGTTTGCTCTGGGCGCCAATGCATTGTTCCCCCTCCTCGTGAGGGAACGGCCAACCCCGCTCTGAACTGAGCGGCACATGCAGGACCCGAGACCTCCTGCCGCCAAACCTGCGTCAAAAGCGACCACCTCTGCGGGCGCGAGGTGCTGCACCGCAACCCCTGAGGAGTGGAACTCAGGAGGGGATCGGAATGGGATGAGCTTTAAGGTCCCTTCCAATCCAAACCATTCCATGATGCCACGACGTGACCGCGGGTGCGGGACCAGGGAGAGAGCGGGAGCATTGGGAGGAGTGTGTGTGTGAAGGGGGAGCCGCCCCGCGCGCCGCCGGCCGTTAGTCTCGCGCTCTCTACGGGCCGTTACCCGCCCGGTAACGGCCCTTAGGTGGGGGGTGGCGGGTAGGAAGCGGCAGTCGTACCTGAGGGGCAGCGGGTGGACCAGCAGACAACAGCGCTACCACCGCGCTCCCGCCGCCATCAACCGAAACCGCCTCACGACCGGAGCATTCCATGACACAATGGGAGGGAGGAGGTGTTCCGGCGGGAAACTCGTCCCCGCACACCACGAAATACAGCCAGCGGGAAAAGCAGCGGTACAACAGTCAGAGTGAGTCCAGCGGCTGTTGTGGGTTTTTTTTTCACTCTAGTGAGAACACAGAAGGAGGCGTCCCACGGGTCTGTCCTGTCTCCCCCCGCGCACCGCTCGGATGGTCGCGACCCTGCGCCTGTATCCCGGAGACGCGGCCCGACGCCGGAAACAGAGCGGAGCCGCCATTGGGCCGGAAGGCGCTGATGTCAGAGCGGGGCCGGGGCCGGACACGAGTTCCCGTATGTTGTGGGCTGCAGTCGCGACAGGAGGGGGCGTAGCCGCCTGGTTGCCAGGCAACCCCAGCGCGGTGGCGGGCGGGCGGGCAGGCTGAGCCGTACCTCAGCGCGGGGTGGCGGGAAGCCTCTCAGGAGCAGCGCGGATCCCCGACCTTGCGCTGTTGGTCCACGCTGTGGGGCTTTGCTATTAAACCGCCATGGGCCGAGCATCGGACAACACAACAGGTAGCGTCGTCAGTCCCGTTACAGCGATTTGTAAAAGCCTCATTGAGGGATACTTCGTTGTGACGACATTGAGCCCTTGAAACAAGTGGTTTCCATTTTTAACTGTAAAGTGGTGTTTTCACTTCATTCTTCATCCTAGGGAGGGTTGGGTTTGGGTTTTGTGTTTGTCTGGTTTTGGTTTTGCAAAATTCAAGTCAGTACCTTTTCCTCATTGCATGACAAAACATTTCACATTTGGTCTGTCTTTCCAGAGCAAGCTGAATTATGTTCCAGGCACAGGGTGTCCGGAGAAGCTATGGCTGCCCCATCCCTGGCAGTGTTCAAGGCCGGGTCGGACAGCACTTGGAGCAACCTGCTCTAGTGGAAGGTGTCCCTGCCCATGGTAGGGGGTTGGAACCGAATGAGCTTTATGGTCTCTTCCAGCCCAAACCAGTCTGTGATTCTGTTTTGTCCATTATTCCATTTTCATCTTGATTTCCTAAACAGTTTTGAAGCCATTGATCCATTTCAACCAGATTTTATAAAATTAGTAGTATACTTAACAGGAAGGATTCAATGTTTCTATAGGCTGTATGATAACAGATGGTGAGGTTTTTTATCTCCACTGTAGGAAAGATTTCAGTATGAACTGAAATCTCCCTAATTCTGTAAAAAAAAAAAAAAAAAAAAAAAAAGAAAACAAAACCAACCCAACCCACCCTGTTTGGGAGAGGCATGTTAGAAAGGTGTCAGCTGCAAAAAGTGCTTCAGCTTTGTTTCATACCTTCTCAGACAGAGGAGGCTGTAGACACAAAGCGCAGATCTGGGGGAAATGAAGCTTTATGAGTTACACAGCTTGCCAAGAGTTTTGTCACAGTTCAGCTGTCGAGGGGTTTGGTAGAGAGTCTACAAGACTGGTAAGAGGTCAGTGCTGCACGCTGGTTTATTGGATATCCACATAGAATTGACTGGAGTCATAACCTCCAAAAAATATCGTGCCATACATATGCATGGTGAAACTGCTCACTTCTGAACAATTTCAGATCCTCTCCCATTCTGCAGCATAATTTCTCAGCCATTGCAGAGTTGATCTGTAATTCCCAATGAAGCTACAGCTTTGAAGCTGCACAAGCAAAGTATTTTTTCCATTTCTTTTTTAATGTAAATGAGTAGTTGACTGGATATAAATAAACCAAATGCATAAGTAGACATCACCTAGTTTCTCTTAGTAAGCACAAGAAAAGTATGCTTTGAAGAGGGATTTATTTAGATTTTAGAAAACTGTGTATTTTATCTTTGGCTCTGATGAGGGTGACTGATATAAAGAAGAAAGAGTAGAATATTAGCTCAATTGCAGACCAGTCCTGACAGCAGTTTGATGGCAGATCTTAGAAAAGTCACTTAATTTCATTGTCCTTGTCCAAACTAAGCCATAGTAACTGTCAAGTTACTGCCTTTGCTTCCAAATTTCTAGTGTTTTGTCCTATGTACAGCTTTCTGTTAAGTTAGTCCAGGTTAGAGATTGGTTTTATGCCAAGGGGGTAAGTATCCCATTCTGGGGGAGTGAGATGGTATGAACTTTAACAAAATCTGTTGAAATCTTCATATAAAAGTGTCAATAGCATTACAAAGTGCAGAGAGAGAAACACAAAACAATGCTTTAATAACAAACAAACCAGAGTTTCATAGCTTTTTAAACTAAATGTCTCCGTGATGAACAATTTTGAGTGTAATTAAAGGCAGATACAGGGGACACGTTGACTTACACCCCTCTTTTCTTCCAGTACCTCTTAGTTAGGAACTGTGTCACTTTGTTGTTGTTGATACACACTTCATTACATGTCTGTATCTTTCTTATCATCTGGATGTACAATTTCAATATACTCCAGATGGGAAACTTTCCCTTTGATTTGGTATAAGAATCGGGAATTCTCTCTTCAAACATTTTACTTGCTTCCAGTGCAAGAGTTACCATGAAGAAATAATCTAAATACAAATACAGATCAGGGCTGCAATTATAGGACTCTCATCTTTGGTAGGGTTTTTTTTCCTGGTTTAGCCTGTTACTCCTTTAGTCTGTTACTGAACATGACTTCAAGCATTGTACTCAACTACAGTGAACTTTTCTGTGGGAATATTTTTAACATTCAAGAACGGAATGCAAAATATTCTCTGTGCTGTTTTCGTCATTTCAATCCTCTCAGCAATCTGTACAGCAAACTCAGCCTTGCTATTGCCTGGCTATTATATGGGACAGTCAGATGCAATCAAATTCTTGTTCTCGAATAAGTATATGATCTAATTTAAGGTAAACTGAGATCTTGTGATTGTAACCACATAGTTCAGGAATGTTTAAACACTACGGGGCTCTACCCTCGATGAGTACTACAGAAGCCTCTGACATTTTGCCTGATTCCCAAAAGCCTGATTAGTAGCCTATAGTTTTAAGGTATGTTTCCATGCTTTGTTTTCCTTTGGTAAGAAGATCTGTAGCTTGCTCTAATGCCTGTTGAAGATGCTATACACTTGTGCTTTATTTTGCCAGATGTACTAGGTTTTCTCCCAGCTATCATGATTACTCATGCTCTACCCCATCTTGCTAGTACACGGTGTTTCTATTCCAGACTGACCCCATTCTCAAGGGAGTTTCTATTCTCAGCATCCTGGGTATGATGATTCAGTTGCTCATCTATAATATTTTGATGTTGCATCCGCCTTGGTAGTTCTGTCATTCCTGGGAAGCACACAGGGCCGCTTCTCTGGTCTTTCAGCAGAACAACGGACATAAGCACATCTTTATCTTGTGCTTTTTATCCTCAGATTCTTTTCCAACATCCTCTTGAAACTAGCACATGCTTTCATTGTTTGAGTGAAATTTTGTCTATTTTCCTTTATTTTTGCATTTCTGTGGTAACATGAAGGTTCTCATAACTTAGTCACCTTGGTTTTTTGGTACAAGGCCGCTGTAGTCACTGGTCCCTCTTGAAGTTGTTAAATAAATGTAAATGTTGCAGCTTCAGTATCATGTGCTGCTGATATTTGGGAGTAGCAATGATTTTTCAGATTCTTTGGTCGCTCCTGGGATTCTTCTCTTTGGGAATTTGTTTTATCAATCATAGAGTTGACCTTTCAGCTGTGGAAACTGCTAAAAAGGCAAAACAGTCCCTCCCGATGTGTTTGTTTCACTGGTGAGGCAAAAACTACTCGTGGTTTCTCTTACAAGAGCAGGGCTCCAAATCTCGCCTCACTGGATCAACTTGTAAGGTGACCAGTACTTCATGTATGGCATGCTGGGTTGCCTCTTCCTCCATTATGGTCTCAATGCTTTGCGTATGTCCAGGGTTTGAAAGAGATGTGGTGAGATACTCTGCAAATTTTAGTACTCTCTTGAGTTAATACCTTTAAAGGTTGGTATATTACAAGCTACTTTTATCTTCCCAAAATGACTGGGCTTCCTTGAGAAGTCAGCCACTGCTCTGTATATGATGCCAAAGTCAAACCAACTTCCTCTTTTTTGTTGTTGCTTGTGCTGAGTTTTATCTGCTAAAGAGATGGGGTTAATTGTTATGGACTACCACATTTTGTGCCAGGCATTCCTCATACCACATTCCTGCATATCATCAGCTCTGATGCTGATTGCCTGGCTGGCAAAGCTGATATTCTGCTGCTGCAGGGTTCACTACTAACAGCATTCTCAACACCTAAGCCCGCCTGCTGGCTTCTGAAGTATGACGAGATGACAGCCTTGCTTATGCAGGAAGGCTGAATAGGCCTTGCCAAAATCTTGCTCTTTCAGTGACTATCATGCTGCTTATGTAATTTTGAGATGATGTAGAAATACTAGTGATGCTGTATTTTTCTGTGTATTTCAGTGTTCGACTTATTCCTTACTCTGATGCAGTAGATAGTGTGTAAAGCAGATGCTGTACTGGTTGAATTACTTTCATCTGCTCTAGGCATAACATGTTGGAAAAGCATCCCATTTTCTTCAAATACATTCAGCAGTTTGGCCTCACACGAGCCAAATGCTCTGTTATCACATATAGAGCTTCATTGTCTCTGCAGAAAGCAATGACTTTAATATTGTATATTCTGAAGATTCAGCTTGTATATTCGGGATATCCTTTGCATCCTAATTAGAACTCACAATGTCTTGAAGGTATTATCATCATTCCACAGTGTAATTTTCATTTGGCTTTGCTTGATTGCACTTTTTTTTCCCCTTTTTCTTGCAAAATGCATGCCTGGCACATTTATCATTATCCCACTATCTTGCATTTAATTTTCTCTTTGTTTGTGTACTTGTCTTCACTTCTAATGCTAATCTGAGCTTTACAAACTATTCCAACTTGCATTTCATTAATGTCAAATATGTGCAAAACCCCATCCTCAGTCACTGTTTGCTTTCTTCAGATTTTTTTCAGACTAAGCTGTGGAATAATGCTTTATTTTGCCATAATTATTATATATGATCCTTTACGCAGGACATTTTAAATTTATTTTTCCTTAAGACCTTTTTATCTTCATTTCATTTGTCTCCTCTGCTTGTGTGTATGCTTTAGTTTATCCGTAAACCTTCACTTGGTTGGTTTAGCCTCTCATATTCCTTGTGTTCTTTTCATATTACATGTGCCTGTTCTCCTTGGGTCACAGCTGCAATAACACTTCCACCCAATGCTGTAAGCTGGTATTGCTCCTGAAAGATGCAACCCCTTTACAGGAAAGAAATTTCCAGTAGAGGAGCACTTGAAGAAGGATTGGTGCTGGTTGATGCTAGCGGAAGGAAACATAGAGCACTGAGCAAGAACAGCTTTTTTGCTGATTTGATTCTTCCAGCAAAGGTAGCATTGCATACCTTGCTGTAAAACAACAAAAAAAAAACCCAAAAACCGACAAAACCAGAAAAAAAAATCCATCAAAAGATGTCATATTTTTAATTTTCACATGCTTAGTCAGACAACTTACAAGAATCTAAATTTATTCAAGTTATGATATTCAAGTTATGATATTCAAGTTAAAGCAATGCTAGCTTTACAAAAGCCGCCGTTGAAACAAGAGAAGATGCTGTGCAGGCAGCATTATGCAGACACTTCATAGCTCCTTTTAAAGGGCTTAGAGCATTACTTAGCCCATGCGGATATAAAAGTGCAAGAAATGGGGCCAGTCACACCAGGTACCAGCAGGAAGAACAAGAAGAGGAACCACTGCAACTTCTTTCTTCTTAAATCCATGACACAGCTATTCAGAAACACATTTGTGGGTATGGTTTAGTGGGATTTTTTATTTTCTCAGGTCATTTGTTTCTGCCCACTGGAATTAGCTTGTGCTCTGAGATTAAAATCATCTACTCTACAACCATAGCTGCAATTGGAATTTCAGCTGGCAAACTAACCACAGATTTCTAAAACTGGTTTCAAATGCTTTTAGGGCAATATTGTATTATTTTATAGTCCCTGGAAAGAAATCAAAGAAGTTCTAGAGTGAGGAACACGCAAGAAAAATCAACAGCATCCTCACTGAAAAGTGTATTTGATAAGTCTTCTATTTTAGCAAGGTGGAAATAAAAAGTCTCTTCTAGAGATGTAATCAAGGAAGCAAAAGTGAGAAAGAATGTGATAAATATGTGATAATCAAGAAGAGAGAGGAAATGGAGAGAATGATGAAAACAGAAAGAGAACAGAGAAATCTAGGAAGCTTATCTGGTTACTGTGTCAGTTGCCAGCTTTGGAATTGCTAGATGGATGAATCGTAATGCAACGGAGCATGCTTACGTGCAGTATAGCACCACGCAACAACAAATCATAAGGAAGATTTGGTGCAGCAACCACCAAACAACAGCTACGTATCCCACGAACAACATAGAGATACATATCTTGAAGGGGACAGGCTGGCAATCCCATAGCCTCCCAGTTCCGTCCCTGATGCACTCCCACGCTCTGGAAATAAATGGGGCATGTCATTGCCATTTGTCCCACTGTGAAGGGCTTCTCCTTGCTCTAAGAAGACTCTTTCCAGCCTCAGCAGTGTATCTCAAATCCTTGTTCCTTACAGACATGACAGGTCAGTCAGTTCTTCTCAACAAGTCTCTAGTCAGGCAGACTTGCTTCTCTCTGTTGTTGGTGTGGATCTTCACTTTTCTACTTCTTGGGTTTCCTTCTGCCTGTGGATCATTTCTGCCTTCTGGGTTGTTCTTTCAGCACTGATTTCCTTCCTGGGCTCTGGTTCCAAGATGACTCTGTTGTGTGTCTCTCTTGCTTTTGTGGAACTGAAAGCTTTTTTTTTACTATTATTATTATTATCTCTTACCAGCCTGTATACTTTTTCCCTTGATTCTCAGTGACATTTCGTCCAGCACAGAGCAAACTCTTCCTCAAAACTTTCCCTTCCCTGTGCAGACCATTCCTCCTCACTGCTGTTTTAGGCTTACGTTACACATGATAGCAAGTGCCTGGCTGTTGCTGCAGGGCTCTATCCCTCATTTGCAACCGCAGAGTCTTGTTCCCTCTCTTGAGCAACCTCTGTCACTCTTCTCACTCCACTGTTAGCTGTTTCAGGAATTAATCAGAAAACCACCCTTTTTTAAACCTCCAGATCTGGCTTGCTCATTGGGTCACATGTAGACAAGACCCGGCACAAAGCAGGAAGCAATGGGAAGACTCAGCTGAGGGTGAGAAGTGGAAGGGACCGACCTTTTTAACCATGTCTAGGTGTTAGGCTGCCTAGAGGAACATGAAGTTTCTCCTTCAGGGAGGAGTTAGATGAGGCTACCAAGATGATTTAAGAGTGCAGGGTTACCAAAGGGATGGTCCTATTCCTCCCAGACAAAACGTTTCCTTTGTGCTCACTCCTGATACTTTTATGATCTTAGTGTGAATCTGTTCAGTTTACTAATCTGGCAGAAAACCGACAAGGAAAAAAATACAATTAGTTCTGTTAGCACTCAGTATTACTGAGTCACTCGCTGAGGAATCCTAAGCAGCAGAGCCAGCCCCTGGGAAGCCTAGGACTGGGGGAGCAGCCTGCTCCTTTGGCTGCAGCAAGGCTTTAGGCTGACTCCCATGCCCCATCCAACTGCACCCTGAGTCACTTCCAGGGGATCTGCCCTCAAGACACGCCTGTTCGTAGCGCCTGTCAATCTTCTGTTCTCCTTGCAACATTTCTCCTCTCCATCACCCAAGCGGGATTCTCTTTGTTTGCATCTGTGAAGGGCTGGAGCATTTCTTTTTACAGGTTATTCAAGGTCAAACCCTGAATCCATTTACACCTGCTCGAGGTCAGCACACATCCCAGGCTTCCGGAGGCCTATCACCAGTGCGGCTGCCACTTTTTTGTCTTACCAGCTGTAACCTTGAACACAATTCTCTTCCCTTGCCGGTAAACAACAATCAAACCCTCCTCCACTAAGTAGTTCTGTGAGCCATAAGAAACAAGAAGTCATGGTTTCCTCTGTGGGTTGTTTCTTTGTTTTGTTTTTTTTGTTGTTGGTTGGTTGATGATTAGATTTATTAAGAATCCAAACTGAAGCTTTTTTCTGTGAGTGGGACATAAATAACAGATCTTGTGCATTGGGGATTTTCTGGCGTCTAATGTATCTTGCACTCATACGGTAACTTTCCTCCTTAGAAGGGCACAGGCAAGCTTCCTCTCTTTCGCTCCTCTACCAAACTCGAAGAAACATATATTTTGAACATCTAAATTTCACCGGGACCCTCTCCCCTATTCTCGTGTCGGTAGTTCTATCCCCCAGCATCCCTGCAGCCTGCCTTGGTGCTCGGCCGGGGTTTTGTTCCAGCCCTTTTGCCCCGCTCAGGCAGGCAGCGCTCTCGCCTGCACCGCGGTAACTCCATGAGGGGGTCTCCGTGGCAGTGTGCCGGCTCTACCAGCCCTGTCATTCAAAACCGGGCCGGCTGAGGTGGCCGCAAGCAGCCCGAGCGCTTGGCAATGCCGCAGCCCCTCAGCTGGCACCCGGCGGGCCCCGGCCGCGGCAGGGGGCCGGTTGCTGGGCGACGCGCGGCCCCTCCCCGCGGCAGGGCTGGGCCATGAGGTAATGGCCGCCGGGGGGCGGGGGGAGCGCTGCGACCGCCGGGGTGCCCGCCAGCGGCGCTCCCCTTCCTGCTGCCCCGCCGGCGGCGGGCGGCGTTCCGCGGCCCCCTGCCTGTCCGACCGCCCCGCCCCGCCTCCCGAGCAGGCCCCGTCGACCGGCCCGGCCCAGCCGAGGAGAGCAGCCGGCGGCCGTCCCACGTGTTTTGCCGCCCGGCAGGAGGGATTGGCTGCGGTCCCCGGGCGCTGTTTGAGAGCGGGGAGCTGGAGCGGCGGAGAGGCCGTGGCGGAGGGCACATGAGGCGCCGGCAGGAGGAGAGGGAAGCAGCAGCCAGCCGGCCACAGCAGCCCCTGCGCTCTGCCCGCTCGGCGCGGGCCGCGGGAGAGCCGTGAGGGGGGCACAAGCCCGGAGGTGGCCGCCGCCGGCAGCGAGGCTCCCCCGGCCCGCGGGGGCGCCGCTACCCCCCGTGCCCCGTTGGCGGCGGGCGCGGTTGGGGAGCCCGGAGCGGGGTGAGTATGTCCTGTTGGCGGGCTTCGGGTTCGGCAGCGGCCCGGGGAGGGGGAGGCTGGAGGACGGGAGGCGCTCTCTGGCACCGGGGCCCAACGGGTCTGCGTCCGCTCTCGCTGGCCGCTTGCCCTCAGGTGAGGGAGAGGGTGCGGGCGGCGGGGGTCTGGCCGCTGGCCCGCGGCGTTGCGATGGCGAGGCCTGCGAAACGGGGCGCAAGGTGCAGCGACTCCTCGGGCCCCCGCAGCCCCGTGGCAGCTGAGCGACCTTCACAGCCGCGGCCCGCCCCGTATCTCTGCTGCCCGCGGTCCTTTGTCCCTGCCGCCCCCTTTAAGGAGAGAGGCGGTTGGGTGTAACTGTTCACCGAAGGTCAAGAACCGGTTGCAAAATTCGGCTTGTGAATTATTTGCAGGTAAATTGCTGCCGTTGTCAGTTAGAGGTAGTTTTCGTAACCACTGAGAAGAGACATACAAATCCTAACTTGGTTTCTTCAATGTCAGGGATTATGGGTAGCTTCTGGTAGTATACCTCTATTTAAAGTGACTAAAATATTTTATTATGGTTCTTAGAAAGTTTGAGATCTTGGCATCTGCTTTGGTTTGTAGCTGGCAGTTTTGAACTTCATGTTTGGATGAGCTTATTTTCAGGGAAAATTAGGGAGGAGAAGAAATGTCCGAAAAAAGGGACATCTGTTAAAGGGTGGGAGCCCAGGCTTCTTGTCTCCCACAGCCTGAGCAAGGCAGAACGTCTCCTGTGTGGACGCTTTTCTCTGTCTTGCAATCTCTAACCTTATTTGAACCTTTCAGTCCACTGAGATTAAATCGTGGGTGGAATGGGTTTTGCAATCAGGAAAGCAGCAACTAAAAAATGAGCTCAAACCAAACCAACCACCAAACAACCCTTAAAATGACTAGTTTGCCATTTGTGCATGTTTTACTGCTGTAAAACTGCTCCTGCACTGTTACTGTTCCAGCCCAGGAACCATATTCTCAAAGCCGTGCCTTCTCTGAGGCACTGTAACCTGCTTTAATTGAGCCAGAACAACCTGTGATGATAACAGATAAGAAAATTATTTTAGAAGCGCATAAGAAAATTATATCAAGCCATGATTCTAGCTGTTACTTCTGTTTTTCAATGAGCATCATTAGAAGGGAGGAAAACCAGAAGGGCAAAAATCTGAATGGAAGGCAGGATTTTTCAGTGTTTAGTGTGAGCTGGTGACTGAAGTGCAGATCAGCTGGCTGCATGTGTGCAGAGAATTTAAATGTCTATTGAAGTTAAACAAAAGTTTCTGTCAGTTGCATGAATGAACTCCCACTTGCTAGTGCATTTAATTGCACGGTGGATGTCAGAGGTGGAAATAACTAACATCTCTCTGGGTGTAGTGCAAAAAAACCCTCTAACCAAACAAAAATATTTAGTTCATAACTGAGCTCGGTGCCTGTTCTAGAGAGTGCTGGGTGCTCTCTCCACACCAGTATGCTGAGGAAGCATGAATGTCATTAGGCACATAAGTTTACGTGCATGGTGTTCCATGTTTGATGTGTGTGTAAAATCTCAGTGAAATACGAAGTTATTGCTGCAACCTCTGAGCATCTGACTGGTTTAATCCAGAGTCCTGACTAATGGAGCAGTACCAGCATGTGATCTGCAAGTTTTGCCATGTATATTAATGGATGTTAACTTGGCACTCTGTCAGTCTGTGGAATGCAGTTGGAAGTTGGCGGGAATAAGTGAACTTGCATGTACCAGAGAGCAAGATCAGATTGAAAAGATTTGCCTGGAACTGTTTGGAACTCCTGTTGTTCCTCTCTGCTGCAGCTCACACCTGAGCAACTTGCTGCTTCACATGTTCTGTCTCCTGTAACAGATTACCAGCTGCTTTTGTAGAATTAACTTGATCTTAATTTTTCCATGTCCTCTGAGGATTTTCTTTTGAGTTTTGAAATATTCTAGCCAATGTATTCCAGGATACAAGAACAAGATTAGTCTTGTAGACATCAGTGCAGGTCAAATATTTTTGTTTTAAATGTGCCCTTGATCACTACTTTCTTACTGTTGTCACTGTATAATGCCAAAAAGGAAAGATGCTGAAACTTCCCACTGTATCTGCTATGACACAGTAAGCTGATTGCAAGATCCTGTTTTTTCTAATAGCTCAGTAGAAGGAATTCTCACAATCAGTGCTATTGAGGCAGCATCTGCAATAGCAAAAGGCAAGAAGTTAAAAACAAACCTTTCACCCTTTCTGAAAGCTGTATGTGTTTTTCTTCTTAACAGTTTCCTATGCTACTTAAAAATGTCCTTGGGAGGGGGGAGATAATAAGGGAGAAGGCAGTGTATGGGTTCCGTTTGCTTGCAATCTGTTCTTTCCAGAGTCTTTCAAATAATTTTCTTTGGTTTCCAGAATTGGGGTGGTTTAGTGCTCCTGCTAGTAGTAGCATTTATGGAATATAGTTTGCTTTGTGTTGTCTGGATGTTGTACGTTGTGAGTGGTGCTCAATTCAAGGTTGGTGGAGTTTGCAGAAAATCGTATGGGTTTTGTTTCAGATTCTGAAACAGATCCCTTTCCCTCTGCCCCAGTAATGTCTGCTGTTTGCAGAAATGAGCACCTCCTCTAGTAGCCTCCAGTATTAGGCTGGGTACTTCATCAGTGTAACTTCTTGGATAACACTGTTTTAACTCTTACAAAACTGTCACTTGATTTAACATGGTGCTTATTCCCAATACTTCCATATTAATGCAAGAGCAGGCAGACCAGTATGATATGAGAAGTCCTGACACCTACAATATGGAGTTAGGAGCTGTGGTTTAGCGTCTTGGTCAAAGAACTATTGTTGATAGGTAGGCTATTAGAAAGGGTTTTGTTTTCCTTTTGAACTAATCCTTTTTTCCAGATCTACATGGCAGTTCTGTCTCTGGAGGAAGCTTAGTGGTGCCACCAAGATGAAGATTAAAGAAAAAATACACTTAAATTGTGTGTAAAATGACTAAAGGCATACTGGCATCTTTCTGTGTGATGGTTATATTGTTCCTTGTTTCTGCTCTGAATGGGATTGTCACTCGTGTTGCATAAAGGCTGTTAAAAAGAATAGATTCCAGTAGTGGCGGCACACAAAGTGGCTTTCAGGGTCATCATGAAAACATAGTAAGTAGGAGAAACACTTTCTACTCACTAAATGACAGCTTTTGCATGCCAGTTGTAGGCAGCTCAGTTAATGTACAAAGCTTTGGAACTGTACAACCGGTTTGTGATTTACAATGCCTGTGCTGTGAAGGTATGTGTTTGAGTTATTAAAACTTTGTGAGCAATGCTGTTGCCTGGTTGGAATGCTGCACTTGTATGGAGGGCTCAGTTCTGTGGATTTACTTGTGGGATCAGTGCTCTGGAATAGGTAAAATTGTGGAGAATTAACTTTCTGTTAACGTAGGCTTTCCAAGATACCAGTTGGGGTCTGATTCAAAGCCTTCCTGCTTGCTCTGTGGTCTGACTGAGATAGCTGTGTGAGTTTATGAGTTCTCTTATTTTACTTTGTAGTGAATAATGTGGTATGTCCTAAATAAATTTCAGGCGTTCACTGCTAATATTCTTTGTTTAAAACTGTCCTTTATTTGAACTTTGATCCATCAATATTTCTCTTTTTATTGGAGCCTATTGATTACAGTGCAAAAAGTTACGCCATATAGTCATCCTGCTTATGGTTGTCCAGCTAAGAGGCTTATTGATAGCACACATAGATTAGCTCTGAGATAATTCTTAGATTCAATTATGTTGGCAGATTTGCTTTAGTTAAATCGGTTAGTGGCTGCACTGGAGTCGATTCTTTGTGTTACCTTACAGCTTATTTGGACAGGATTCTCACCTTGCAGTCCATTAGATGCTGTAAACCCAAATGATGGTGGTGCTCTTTAACTGTCGTATTTCCTTCTGTGCATGTTTTGGCTGTCAGTTCTTTTAGTATGCTCATGGATTTATACATATTGGAGCCCTGTTGGTTTTCAGTGTGTCTGTAGCAGAAGTTCAGAACACTGTAGCAGTCAGAGTAATAGAAAAAAGGAAGGAAGTACGAGCTTGGTTTAAAAGCTCCTGCAGAGTTTCGTTGTTGACTTGTGTTGACATCAGACCAGGATGTTGCCCAGCAAAGCAAATTTTCCCCTGGCTGTGGATTCCCTCTTCTGTCCCTTTCCATATTATGATGCTGGGAATCAACTCTGTGACTTAGCTGAGAACTGGTTTTAAGGTTAATTTTCAATCAGATGGTCTGCCCTCTGGGCAGCTGAGCAGAGAGGCAAAGGAAGCAAAAGTGGCTGAGGCTTTGTGTGAGGAGGGAAAGTCTTCACTGAGCATAAGCTGATTTTGAAACTGCTGCACTCTAAGCTCTGACAACCAACGCCACTTGTGTGTTGGTAGATGAGATGCTAATGCCGAGGCTGACAATAACCTGCTGCATATTTGACTGCTTATGGAATATTTTTGACTCCCAGCACCTGTACGAACAGAAGAGAGAAATACCAAGTACTTGATGTTCTTAGGCCATGCACAGATGTTATCCTTTATGATACAGAATGGGAATATACTTAAGAATAAATTGGGATATTTTTGCTAACTATTGGTTCAGTCTGCATTTCTGAGTGTTCTTTCCTGAGCAAGATACTCATGAATTATAGTCTCAATTGTGAATAATGCAGTCCTCAAAACTTAATGTGTAAACCAGTATGATTTTAGATTTATAAAGTAACATGAACTAACCTTAGCAGAGGGGAAAACCCGAAGAACAACCTGTTTTCCTTCTGCCATCTTCATTTATTGTTTTTTTTAGCAGACTCCTTTGGAAAAGCTTTCCCTTTTTAAAACTCGTACAAAATCAGCAGAGCTTTCTTTCCCTTAGGTTTTGTAACATCAGCAGGTAAATGTTTTTCTTCACAGACTGTAAGACCAGAAAGAACAACTTTCTGTGATCTAGTTATATGGAGCTTATGGCTCCATCATGGAGTGTTTTGATCTGAGTTTAGACTTCTATATGTGTTTTTATTCTGTCTGGACAAAAATGATCCAGGTATTTTGCATTAAATCGTGATTTTCTTATATGATCTGTTCTGAAGGGTTTGGAAAGTAGAAGCGAGAGGTTTTATTAAGTAAGTCACTTTTTTTTCCCTACTGGTTTTAATTTGTGAACCTCTTGTAACTTTGCAGGAGGTCTGCAAATACCTTTTAAGTCTTAATGTGCAGTAAAGCATGTAGAAGTTATTTCCTCAGTTTGTTTTTGCAGACCCTTGAAGGAAATTGGTGAACACCAGGATGAAGATGACTGGCGTAGAGAGAGAGAGCAAGGAAGAGAAATACAAAGTGAATAAGAGTTTGTGTTTCTGGGATTTTGAAGGCAATGTGTTGTAAAAGAACAACGTTGACTTCATGGTCCTATGTAAAGATAGGAGATCTGTGGAAAATGCGCCACACTGTGTTTGGTGGAGTGCAGCATGGTTGAGATTGAAAGGGATTTCTGGAGGTGATCTGGTCCAACCCCCCTGCTCAGACAGGGTCACACAGAACTGGTTGCCCAGGTCCATGTCCAGATGGCTTTTGAATATCTCCAGGGATGGAGACTCCACCACCTCCATGGGCAACCTGTGCCAGTGCTCAGTCACCCTCACAGTGGAAAAGTTTTCCGATGTTCTGAAGGAACCTCCTGTGTTTTGGTTGGTGCCCATCACCTCTGGTCTTGGCACCACTGGAAAGAGTCTGGCTCCATCATCTGTGCAGCCTCCCTTCAGGTATCTGTACACATCAATGAGATCTCCCTGAGCCATCCCTTCTCCTGGCTCAACAGTCCCAGCTCTGTCAGCCTCTCCTCATGGGAGGAATGCTCTGGGCTCACTTCACTGTGCTAGTGGCCCATCGCTGGGCTCTCTTCAGTATGTCCATGTCTCTCTTACACTGGAGAGCCCATAAATGGACCCCGTACCCCAGATGTGGCCTCACCAGTGCCGAGTAGAGGGGAAGGATCACCTTTCTCATCTAGTTTACCATCTGTCTTACAGTTGTCAAAGGAAGAACCTAAGAAGTCTGCCTCCCTCCTCTGCTGTGTAGTAATTCCAATGCTTCAAACAAAACATGGAAAAACTACTTGTCATTAGTTTTCAGTGAAGTTTAAAATAATACTGAGTTGACTTGTCCTGTCTTTTAATAGAATCCAAAGGTTAGGAAAATGTTCGTACTGTGGAAACATTTATAGCCTGGAGGGGAAGAATGAAAACTGGATATATTGAAATAGTTATGTGCACCTCTGTGAGGAGGTTAGTTGATCACTGGAAACTGGAACCAATCAGTGCACTTCTGTGTTGTATGTTCACATAAATTCTCCTTTTTAAAGGCAGATGCTGGTAATGTCATGGTGGACTTCAGATTCATGCCAGTCAGGACTCTGGATGAATTACATTCTGAGACAGCCCAAAATTTGGTGTCCTAGACGATACTGGAGTGTAGTTTTGCTTAAGGAGAGGGGTATTTAAATAACATCAATGTCTGCTGCTTGTGGGAAATGGAAACTTTTACACTTACTGTCCTCTTTAAAGTGTGCATAAGTGGAGCTTGTGTAACTAACAGCATTGCCTGTCCCTAAAGCCTGATTTCACCATTAGATACTGCACACTTGCACACTTTGCAAGGGGCACCATCCACTCCAGCAGTAAGCAGAAACCTGGCAGTTCAAATCCATGCAAGTCTCTTGTACCTGTAAAACGAGCAGAACTTTGACACTGGAGCAGTGTCAAAGCCCTTAGAGTGTCCTTTAAACCTGTCTTGGATGGAATTTCTTTCTCTGCAGCTGTGACTGATCATCCTCGCTGTATTTCTGAGGAGGTATGCACTGTTGATGTAAAGTGATGAGGAGGAAATCAATCTTTCTGGCAGTATGGTTTCTTATTACAGACTTTCACCTGTAGTTACAAATCGCAGTGCCTTCAGAAGGGAATGGTAGGCTTCTCTTTTGTTGTGGTAATACTACCGTGACGATCACTTCTGGGAATTTGGGGGGTGTGGGGGTGTGGAGAGATCAGTGTTTACCAAAACCATCACCTTCTTAGAGGCTTTAGAATTCTTCAAACCTGTGGGTGTGAAGGTCATAGCAAGATCAGTGCTTTATGGCTGTATTTCCTCAGGGTTATGTCATCTTGTCCGGGGTAGATAAGCATGTTATGATTTGACCCACTGGCTTGTGTCTCAGCTGAGCGCCACAAATTTCCAGTACAAAGCAATCTGAGCTGAAAGTGCTGCTTCTGATGGTCTGAGATGCTTATAACCTGTGATTATTCTTGTGTTTGTTCCCTAGAATTTTACTCCATAATGGCTTTCTCAAAAAATCTTGTTTTGCAAGACATCCAGTGCCTTAGGATGAAAAGGCTGAGAAAGGTTAGATACTGCACTTACCTAGCAGAATACAATCTGGTCCCAAAGTCCAAAGTGCTCTCAGCTGTCATGCTTTTGGATGTATGTTATGCTATTATTTTTTCTGTGGAGAACATTGATTTCTCCATGACATTCACTTATACTGCTTTTATTTACTAAATGAGATGTAGTTTAGGAACTGTTATACTTCAGGCACATGCAACTTTCTTAAATACATTGCCTTTTTGCATTGCAAAAGCTACAAACCAGTCAAGCTACATTTCATGGAATGACAGAATGAACCATGTTGGAAAAGACCTTTAAGCTCATCAAGTCCAACCATTCCCCAGCACTGCCAAGGCCACCACTAACCCATGTCACTGAGGGCCTCGTCTACACGGGGTGTGGACACTTGCAGGGACGGTGGCTCCAGCACTGCCCTGGGCAGCCTGTTCCAAGCACATCCAAGACACAGCACCATCTCACTTTAGTCACTGAATGACTGCTCTAGGTAAGTCACAGTCTCAGAGCTTCTTGAGCCTGATTTACTGACCTCCCTGCTCCAAGAGTTAACACTGCACCAATTCTGTAGTATTTATCAGGTTTGATGGGATACCTGCTGTATGTTGGTATAAAGGAAGAAAATGGAAGGTTTTGTTATTCATGTCCCCCCCTACTGTTACACTGCATAGAAGGTAAGAGAGGGGGAAATAATTTTTTACTTGAAATGTCTGGATAGGAATCTTTTTTTGTTTTGTTCATGGGTGGGGGGGGGTGGGGTGGGGAAGAGAGATTTATTTAGGTGCTTATGCACTGCTTCTAGTATGGGATGCAGTGGCCCAGCTCCAAGAGCTGATGTACCTGAAAGGTACTTAACACCACCTCTGTGTGCTCTGCTGTCCTGCCTCCCCCATCCCCTTGGCTTAGCATTTCAGCCAGGTTGCGTTCCTGATCACACTGACATGGGGTGGTGCAAGCACCAGTGTCTCTGTGAGGAAAAAGGAGCGATGGGAATATATGGCTTCAGGGTGTGTGGTAGGATGAGGGTGTGCTTTCAGGACAGCTTACACTAGTTAATATTAGCTAGAGCTGACTGGGAAAGTGTGTGCCTGAAAGCTGTGCTTTTGCAGCCACATTAGCCTGGTCTCACAGTTTGAAATCTCTGGTGGGAAGAGTCCTACCTCGTACAACACCAGCTCTGTGTTGTACTGCTTTGTCTACAGATCTTTCATGCTGACTCTTAGCCAATGTGGAAATAAGCCAGGAAGGCAAATTGGAAAAATGTGTCTTGGAAAGTTGGATTTATTTCATTGGGTTTGGATTTTTTGCCAAACTCCTGTGTTTCTCCAGGAGTTAGATGACTGCTGGGAATGGCACAAAGGCAGGGGCGTGCAGGCAAGGTCAGTTAGTGTTTAGTTTGCTTTAGGTGTGTGACACCACCCCTTGTATTTAACATGTGTGCATTAAGTGATACAGCTCTCTAAAATTTGGAGTTATCAAAACTTATATCATTTGCTAGTTGTGTGTCAGTTTGTTGTTTGTTTATGTATTCATAAAAGAAAGCAGCAAACATCATTTTAGTAACCTTGGTTAGCAGAATTGCATGGGGAAGATGAAATACCCTGTCCTGTTTCTGTTATCCAGGATGGTAAATTAGCACTGATTACCTTGTCAAGAAGGCTGAGAGGAAATTCCTAAATGTACCTAGCAGCAAGCCTATTGTTTTGATCCTGTGACCAGTGGGGATAACTTGAAGATAAAGACATGATATAATAATATAATACTTAGGTAGGAGAAATGACTAAGAGGAAATAGGAGGGGCTGCGTAGTCAGGAAAATAATCAGGTTATAACATGACTTGTTAGAGCAAACATAGCACCGTGTTCTCTTTCCTTTGTTCCTTAGACCCTTCTCTGGAAAGATTAGATAAACAGTTGTTAGAATGTGGGCATTAAAGATATATTTATTTATTCATTCATTTATTTATTTATTTACTGAACTCAGACCAGCTACAGAATACTTATTTCAAACTCCAGAAGTCAGGAAGGCATAAAATTCCGGTGCTTCAGCCTGCTCTGGCTCTGATGTGAATCCTACAACTGGTAATTAATTTATCTTCTGAGTGGGAATTGGTGGTTCCTGAGTGCCCTGATTTCTAACTGGAAACTGTTGTTTGTTTTGCAATAGAAAACTTACAGTACAGCTGTGTGGCAACTTGGAATTGAGTGTATGTGAAGCTAAAGAATAGATTTTGGGAGGAACTGTTTTGGACATTGCATTGTTCAATGGCATTGTCAGTTATACCGCTGGAGAAGTAGAAGGATTTTTGAACTCTTGGGATCTCAGTATATTAAGGCATTGGATGTTCTTAAAGGCCACTGAAGACATTTGCAAGCATTTATAAATTGTGACATTTTGGCCAATCTTCTTTACTTTTTCTCCCTGCTTTTGTTTGGTTTTTATTAACCGTACTGTTTCTCTGCGTTTGTTTTGTGTGTCAACTAGTACAGATTTTCCTTTATCTCCTCAGTTAAGTGAAGGTCTTATTTAAGATTCAGCTTATAAAAAAAGAAAAAAAATAAATCATTATTTTAGAATTTTTTTTTTTTCTAAATATCTTTTCATAAAAGATTCCAAGAAGTTATTGTCTAGGAAAACTTACGCAGTATGCCAGATACATAGATACATATGTATGTGTGTGTATATATAGGTATAAAATATACCCCATATATATGCCATATATATTTTATATATATGTAAAATAAACCTCAGAGATGGCTGTGGTGATGGCTGATGGCATTTATAGTGTATATAATATACTCCATATATGTGTGTGCATATATATGCCAGATATATATATATAAAATAAACCCCAGAGATGGCTGTGGTAATAACTGATGGCTTTTATAGTGTGTGTTTGTATATATGTATATAAAAAAAAAAAATATACTGCATATATATATATAAAAATATACGCCAGGTATATATAAAATTAACCCCAGAGGTGGCTGTGGTGGCCAAAAGAAGTTCTGTTGCCTAACTGTATTCCATGTCTAGCAAAAACTTCATAAAGTGCCTGTTAAAACTGCTGTGAAAAGAAAAAGAAAAAAGAGGTATTTCTGAACAAGTGAACTCGCTAACCTCTTGGAGACTAGATTTTGGTAAGAGTTGGAAACTGATACTTCTAGATGTAAATGTATGTCAATTATGGGAAGCAGAATGTGGCCCTGTAACTTAGGAATGGTTCCTTGAGTCAAGTCCAAATCGTGAGGTTGTGGATTGCTGATTTTAAAGGGTTGGTTGGGTTTTTTGTCTGGAGGGTTATCTTTGGTCTTTTGGGAAGTAATTGCAGGAGCCAGCAAAATGAGTCTGGATTCAGCATAGTTTACCTTTTACACTCTAGAGCAGCAAAACCAGACTTGAATCACAGTGGTTGAACAGGTTTGTTACTTGATGCTTTTTGTGTGAAGGTCACCCTTATTAGCATGTCTGAACTGAAGAAGGTGGAGAAGGAGAAAGGAATACAGTGATAGATTGGGTAGGTGTGTTTTGGGGCAGAGGGAGTAGAATTTGGAAGGATCCATCCAATTCCAAGACATGTTTGGTCCAAAAAGGCTGGTATTTTGTCTTGGGAGCCTAACCTCTGGGCCCACATTACTTTGTCGGATACACTGGTGCATCTGACTGAATATAGCTAGTATATACAGTATATAGTTATATACAGAATATAGTTAGTGTATACAGTACCTGAGCTGTGGAGGTAGAAGAGCCTGGAATCCTTGACACCTCAGATATGGCTCTGAATTACAGTCTATTGCATGCTGCAATATATGGACCATGTCAAAATGTCAGCAGCTGCTTCCACATTTGCAGCGCTGGCAATATGACCTTCAGGTTAAGAGATCTCTTCTGACCTGATCTTTGCCCAATGTATGTTTGGTTTACTATTTAGGAAGCTTTTTTAAGTTGCGTACTTCTAAATGACTGCAAAGCAAATTAAAGCATGAAACAACTCTGTCTTCTGCACTTGCACAGGGCTCTTTTAATACTTATGCACTGATGCTTCCACTTTCTCATTGCGCCCTGGGGTATCATACTTTGTGGTAAAGTATGTGTGGAGCTTAAATAAGAAGGCATGAAGGAAGCAAATGTGTTTCCTGGCCGCACTGACACTGTCTTTGGCCCAGTTCCAATCTACACCTAGAAGGGTGGGTTTGCAAATGGGGGAGTTTGCTTGGGAGATGGTGTAAATGGGAGAGCAAAGTCAGTCTGTTAACCTGCCTCAGCTCAGTGCTGGTAAATGCAGCTGAGCATAGTAGTGCTGTCTTGGGTGTTTTGTCCCAGTTTTGCTTCTTGACTATAGAGCATGCCCAATTCAAAAATAAGTACAAGCTTGCAAGAATACAAATACACCATCCACTTCTGTTAACTCTTGCTTTGGTAGTTATTCAAGACGGGGGTAGCAACTGACACAAGATTGAGACATAGCGAAATAGCTGATTATTCCATGGTATGTGCTTCTAGGGTTTGTTACCCTTTGAGCTAAGTTTAGCCAAGTGACTTTCGCTGGAGCCTGTTGCCTCTTTATATAAAGTGCTCAGCTGGTGTGAATCAAACTGTAACTCTGATTATTAAGGTAAGAAACTGTCTCATTACCCAAGCTTAATTGTGGTTTGGAAGGCCTCTAGGCTCCTCTGTAACTGTGTATGTCTGTGATCTGATGTTATTTATGAGCTTTGTGGTCTGTTTATAGTGTTAGAACAGCTTCCCCAATCTTCTGCAGACTGTGTTGCAGCAGTACTGTCAGAGGCATATTTCCAGAAAGATGGGAATCAGGCCAAGCAGGAGTTATTGAAGGGTGTGGTAACTGTGTCTATCAATGACTGTTATACAGTGTTTGCATTGTGTCTTTGTTGTCTGATGTACTCATTTGTCTTGCACCCCAGCCTGTAGTTTCCTGAATAGCAAAGTACAAGTTCTGTCAGGACAGCTGCTTAATAAGGCACATGTTGAAACACTCAGAAAGGGAAAACTCTTTTCTGGATAAATTATAAATCGCTGAAAGGAAGGACATGGTATGCAGATGGGCTAGAAAGCATGCAGGATAAGATTCCTGGCCTTTTCCCCATTAATTGCTTGATTTTGTAAGTAAAGTAATGCTGATACTTGCAAAATGTATGCAGGTACCGTTGTACTGAATGAAATAGTGCAACTGCAGTGCAGATGGTTAGGGCCTGTCTCTGAAATGTGGAAGTACTAACCCGCCTAGAAGCACTCCTTGTCTCTATGTGCTTTCTGTCACATGGGACTTGGAACTACATACAGCACGTGGCACCAGGAAGAAGGGGCAAAGGAGTTTGGGCCTGTAGCAAGTGAGGAAACAAAATCTGGGGACAACATAGTTATGTGCCCACCCCGAGCCAGCAGTTGTGAGCTGACTTATGCAGGGGAAATTTGTTAGTTCTGCAAATTGTTTTGCCTCTGACAGATTATCCTTGTTCTGTGAACAGCGAGAGTTGAAGGGCATCAGATGTCTTATTTGTAGTTACTGTCTCTGTTACACAAGCAGCAGCACAGCAGCACAGCAACAGAAGACTTCTTCAATGTGTCCGATGTCAAATTTATTTTTAAAAAGCGGTGTAATTGATGGTTGGTGCCAGCCGAGATCTTTGCCACAGTCCACACTTGTGACACAGCTGTTGCTGCCATTGCATGTGAGCTCCCCGGTTGCAGTTTAAAGTGGGAAAGAAGTGGGTTTGCCTTACTCGCAGTCAGAAATCTACAGCATGAGCACGTACATACAGCCTTCTGTAGGCAATTATGTTGTACAGTTTCTGGTATTAAGAATTAATGGTCAATGTTGTTTGAGGTTTTATCTTTTCTCTCTATAGATGCTGTTCTGCTGCAGGTTTTTGTTTCTTCTTCAACCGAGATCTTGCTGATGTTTAGATTTTGGTTGAAAAGGTGGGACAGTTTGCTTAGTTTCTTAAAATATACCTTTTTCACAGTGAAGGCAGAAATAAGAGCATGTGAGTAGTTCAATAGCCTAATTGTGAGACTCAAGGGAAAAAAAGTGCTACCTAAAATGTATGTTGATATTATAGCTCTCAGGAGAAGTTACAGGTCAGATAGAAGGTTAGCAGAGGCATGTAACTGATGCATAACTCTGTCACAGCCAGATTACTGTATCTGGGCTGATCTCGTGTATTGGCCTTTCTCAGACTTCAGTGCTTTTACATAAAACTAAAAAGTAACTTGCTCTGTATTTTCTCTTCTTTCTTCCCTTTGTTGTTCAGTGATGTGGTGCAAATTAAGAAAGATTATCTGCTAAATGGCTCTATTTTAAAGTGGTCCAACATTGTTGGACAGTGTGGGAATTCACAAAGTGTTTCCTTTAACTGCTTTTGGGGTTTTGGCCCCTCTCTCTCTCATGGGAAATGAGGATAAAAACATTCTTTGATGAGGATGTTAGTGTCACATATTGGCGATTTTAAGAGGACTGACTAAATGGGTTGTTCTTGGAACTTGAAGCTCAGTATTCAGTCTGTTGTTACTGTGGCTACAGCAATTTGCTGAAGTAGCCACCCTTCTATGCTTTGCCAGTGACTGGGCTTGGCCGTGGAATGCTTGCCTCTCCTGTGTGCTAGAGAGGGTCAGTTACTGAGTCAGGTCTGGCACTTTCAGGGTGCACCTGCATGTGTTATGTTAAGTAATAAACTGAACTCATGCCTGTGGACTGCTAGACGCTACCTGTGGTCTTGCGTAGCTGAAAAAGAGGACAGAGGGTGGATTGAAAGTCTCAGGCACCTCACCTCCCCCTCCCCACCTCCCAGCATTGCTTTCTTTGTTCCCACCTTCACAGAGTCCATCGTACTGTTTTGCTAGCCACATCTTTTGAACATGGAAGATAACAGATGTTTCTCTAAAACATGTGTGATAAATTCCTCTTAATGCCCAATGCTGACTCTGTGTGAGCTAAAACATAGTTCCATTTCCAGAGTTCCTTGCTTATCTGCCTTCTTTTTTCTCTTTGAAATAAAGGTTTTCTCCTTTATAAACCAACTTTTGAACACCTTTAAAAGGAAGCAGGTAGAAATGTCCATAAGTAAACTAAATGGACAGGAATGGAAGATAGTCCATGAATTTAGTGGGGGGAGAAAATCAAACCAACACCTCTGTAATACAGTTAAGTGCAGTTAAAACATTTTCCGTTTCTAACCGTGGATCACTGAGACTTGCAGTTGTTTTCTTGAGGAGCTTCATTTTATGGACTAGGCAGCACTCTCCTAATCTGGAATTTAATGAAAGGAGCACAGGGAAATCCTGTGGAAACAGTGACTGTTGAACTGCTTGAAATGTAAGCATTTCAGCTTGCCTTCTGCATTGGTTCCTTAGTGAAATGCAAATAGAGTTGAGAATGAATGGAGGGTGTCCAAGCTTGGAGTGTTCCTGCGCATTGCCTGGGTTGGGGGCCAGAGTCAGGAGTGGTCACATGAGCCTGTGCTGAGATCATTAGACTGGGGACACCAGCTGTGCTATTATTAGGGGGTTTAAAGTCTGTGGCAGATGTTCTTAGGCTCTCTTCCAGCCCCCACATATGGTGCAGTAGAGTACATGGAAAAAGAAACGTCTGACTAATTGTTCTTCCATGCATCAAACAGATTCTTTTTATTTTTTTTTTATTGTGTTTCTTTTCTCCCATGCAACTGGACAAGATAGTTTCTGTTGACCGGCGTGTATCAAACCCCAGTTGGAACTATTTGAAACAGAAGAATGAAAAAAGTGATCATATGAGAATAAATACAAGCGCTTTGCTTGGAAAATAGGACTTGGGGGGGCTAGCCAAGACTCAAGTGCATAGGTGTGTGTGTTCTGCCATTCATGTATTTGTTTTCTGTTTTCTTTGACACTGCTGTTTAGACAGAGCCCTTGTTGTATTCTTTTTGTATATGTATATAATGTAAAGCTGTTCCTGCAAAGACTTTGAATGTATTACATGAGATGTGATGCACACGGAGCAAAGAGATATTAATAACAGTGATAAGAAGTACTTCCGTTCACAGATTCTAATTACAATAGTATAGTATATAGCACAGAGAACAGCATGGCTTTTTCTTATTCTTACTACAACAGAAAGAATGTGTGTCTTGTTTTGAATATGTCATTTGTGTCCCCTCTGGAAGTCAGTTAACCAGTTTAAACATCCTCAAAATACAAATCACAAGCTGCTTGGTATTCTATGGACTTCTGATATGCTCTGGGTTGTACAAAATGCAGAAGAGAGGTATCTACTGGGAAGATGCAAGACTGACTAAATGGCAAATCAAAGGGACATGAGGAGCTGAAGAATGTGAACTATTTATAGTAGGTAAAAAATAAGTCTGTGTATTTATTGTGTTATGAGGTTTTTAACCATGTAAGCCTGTTGTAACTAGGGAGAACAGCAAACATTCAACAGTTCCCTGTGCGTCATCTTTTCCTTTCTGTCATTAAAATGTGTGGTGTTTTCTGAGCTAAACCAGCTGAGATGCTGCGTGAGTTGCCCTGTGTTTAGCACAAAGGGAAGAAAAGGCAACACTTGATAAGGTTTTATTTTTGTATGTCCATCTCTCAACCTCCCAGCTCTCATTGGACAGATATCTCATACAGAGTTTTTAGTATGATTAAAGAGAACAGTACCCAAGATAAATAGTCTAACACACAGTTCTTGTTGGGGCTCTCATACTTTTTCCATCCATTTTCTCTGTGTATGTTCCTTCCTGGCTGCTACAGGTACAGACCGTACAATTGATCAGAAAATCTGAATACTCATTCTCTTCATTGTCTGACACTGAAAAAACAATATTGGTGACCTCAAGGAGTATTTTTCTTCTTTTTAAGTCAGTGAACGTCATTCTACTTGAGTGCTAGGACCTACTTGTTGGTGCGTATTTCTGACAAGAGATACATCTCTAGATCTAGTATGAATGTGACTCTCTTTTGATCTCCCTGTAGTCAGACTGTTAACCTTTCTACTTTATAGTAACAATGTTGTTTTAAACCATCGGAGGCCCAGATAGTTCTTCTGGCTGTTCCCACAATATGGTGTAGGAGGACTAAGTACCTTCATTTACTGCAGTGCGGAGAGCCGTGGGATGTGACCCCAGGAGTCTTTGGTGGCTCATGAGGATGAGTGCTGTTCTACAACTTACACCTGAGAGTACTGCTGTATGCTGGCACTCATGGTAAGCTTGCCTGTGCGCTGAAACCTGGGTGTTGGTTACTCAGGTTGATAGCACTTGAGAAATCAATTGCTGTTTGAATAAGATTGTGACACTCCACACAGTCCCATAGCTCCTATGAAAAGAACATTGTTTCCTGTGTTACTGAGATTACAGTGCAGGACTGTAAATATAAGAGGATTAGTCATAGCGTGTTGCATTAAGCCTGACTGCTTAATCGGAAGGATTTTTTTTCCTGTAGATTATTTTGTTGGCAAAATTGAGAAAATCAGGATCTTGGTGAGCTCCAGGGGGTTGCTCTGAAGGCTTGGAGCAAGCAAAGTCCCAATGGATGAACATGATTGGTCAGAACATGGTTTTCCCAGGCAGGATATGAACTGTGCTGTCTGTGTGATTGCAGGAGATTCTGGTAAATGTGTTTGTGTTATTATGCTTGGCTTCATAGGTGGCAGTCCTTGTTTGACTAGAATACAGTATTTATATAGCTTCTTACAATACCAACAGCTTTCTAACTGGAAAATAATTGCTTGGATCAAAGTGGCTCAGTCTTAAGCCCTGGTCAGCCAGCCCTCCCCCCCAAAGTTAACCAATGTGTCTAATTCTGTGTGCATGGAGTGGGAGGAGAGGAGAAGATTTGTTATCAACATGTTTCAGAGATGCATTTTCCCCTCCTGAGGATGTGTTAGAGGAAACAGTTGTGCTTGTTAAATCTGAACTTTAGCATTCTCTGCAGTTCCAGTAATGCCATCGGTGATGCTGGTTCACATACTACTTTTGGCAGAAAACACTTCATGCAGTGGGTTCAAGATAAGCAGTTGCTGGTTACGTTTTCATTTCTCTGTAACTCTAGAATGCTTTAGACATACAGCTTCTCACATGGGTGGGTATCTTTGTGGGTAGATGGATCAACCCTTGACAGATGAAAATCTCCTCCTCTCACTGAACATACATTCTAAATCTCTCCTGTGAGAATGTACAGGAGCCAATTTCACTCCCTCTTCAGCCTTAATCAATATATTGTACACACTGTGGGAAACACCATGTTAGGGGTATGTGTGTAGTTGTTTTATGAGGGTTCTTTTGATAGGTTGACAGATTAATGCGTGCTCCTATTCCTTGGGTGTATCAAAGGTGGGCTGTGATTTTGTTTTTTAAGTTATTACTATTATTTTTATTATCCCCCCCTCCCACAAGCTTGACATTTCTTTTAGTTGCTGTCTTATAGAACTGAGTGTGTTACTGCTTTAGGTCAGTAGTAAAAAGAGAAACTTACTTGTGTTCTAATTAAGTGAAGCTCTGAAGAAACAGGTCTCCCACTCTCTCTTCCTCCTCTTAATTTAAAATTAGATCTGCTGGCCCAACAGGAAGGGGCTTACATTTCATGCTCATTTTCCAACTGCCAATCAGAGCATGTAGTCATGCTGAACAAAGCAGCAGCATTCCTGGATCCTTTTAATGATGTATTCAGAACTCCAGTGCCTCCTGATTAAATGAGTACAGTGAATGTATTCACAACTAACAAGAGCATGCTCATTAAACAGCAGTAAGTTAACTGTCCTATTCTCTTCTTGCAATCCAGTTCATAATTAAATGGTGCCATAGCTGAATACAGCACTGGGCTGTCAGGTGGAGAGGGTTGATATTCGTGTGTGGTTAGATAGGATTGTTGGAGTATGAGGCATTTAGCTTAGCTTGCCTCACTGATAGGGGTACTTGTCTTGGTGGGGACTTATGTCTTTGAGTCCAAACCAACCAAAAAGTTTAAACTGAAGCAGTTCGCCAAAATGTTAATTTAGAGTTTGTAGCTTTCAGTTTTATATATTACTGCATTGTACTGTTACTGTTGTATAAATCCGAAGTAGCACAGTAGGAATTCCTAGACTGTAACTGAGGGCAGAGTTGGCCCCTTGGTTGACTTGCCTGCTACATAAACTCAGTCTCACAGTCCCGATGGTTTGGTGGTGCCATTTTTAGAAATGAAGAGATCAGTTTAGTGTGTTGGACTGGCAGATGCAAGCTGAAGAAAGGGTTATGCTGCCTAGAGGCATACGGGAGCTTGTTGGAATTGTCTTTGGTGGTGTTAAAATGCAAGTAGCAAGTGAGTGCTCGTGTAAGTTATCTACCCCAAAAGGACACTTTGTACTTTTTGTGGAGTCATGGGTGAAAGCATAAATATTGAATACTTATATTTGCTTTTACCCTGATGTCCATTCTGAAATGTTTTGGGTTTAATAGTTGCAAGCATTATTTAAGAACAGATTTGGAGGCAGAGAAATTTGGGCCTGAGGGAGGGATAGCACATGCGTGCTTCCTGCTTTTCTTCTCCCAAAGTCCTGACATGGTTCTGGGGGCTTTTAGCATAATCAAGATGACACCAAGTGTTTAAAACCAGCTGACAGTCTATTCAGTCTGTGCTGTCTGTCTGTCTTTAAAGTGATTTCAGATAAAAGCCATATACTCCTGGTACCTGTTAGCCATCTGGAACAGCCAACTCCCACATGGAGAGAGGCATATGTACCGCGTGTCTGCTGCAGCTGCTGCCTGTAGTACAGGCTGCCTGTACCTGCCTCTGATCCCAGCCCCTGGTTTAGGCTATCAAACGTGTGCTGAATTCTCTAATAAATAATCATTAAAGTTTCCTTTTTTTCTTCTTCTCCTTAACAGCCATTTTCAGTCAGACTGAGTAAGCATCACTGCTTGTCGTCTACTTCTGTCCTTTCACATTAATATTGGATGGTAAGGTTCCTTCTAAATGTAAGCTTACTGCTTTGTTCTTGCTGGTGTATCTTGTAAAACCTAAGCATGAATTGTTTGATGTAGTTCAAAGCAAAAAACCTCTTGCACAGTCAAGAGTAAGGAAGAATTTGTCCTTTCAATCTTTGAATAAGAAGATTGAGCCACAGTACTTGATTCAAACTTGAAACCACTTGTTTACCTGGGGACTCGTGGAGACACACTCTCAGTTACTAGCGTCTTGGGTAGTGTGGGGATGTGTGTAGTGAGCACACTGTGTGTAGAGAAAGAGGACAGATGTGGGGAGGAGGCTTGAGGTGTCTTTGGTTTGTTTTAATCCTCAGTAAAGCTTTCCCTGCTGCTGTCTGGAGCATGTGAGTTGAGTTCAGCTGTGTGACCTTTTTGAGGAGCTTGTCAATGGAGGTGTGCTGGGTACTGCCATGGGGATACCAACCAAACTGAGGCATGGAGTGGTGGTTTGTAATCTCTTGCTTGTTCCCTCAGGCTCTTTTTCCCCCCCGTGTGATGCAGGCTGATTAAAAGGCCTGGGTGTTTTAATTCAGTGTCTGTGTTTGGGGGGTGATGTTTTGGTTTTTGGTTTTGGTGGTGCAGGACTGCTAGAGCAGGAAAGGACTATTTGGGGAACAAGCTGCTTTTGTTTTATTTCTGAGATTGAATTGCTTTTAACTCTTTTAATACAAGACCACAAATGAGGAGGGAAGTGGAAACAGTTCCTGTGTTACAATGCTCAATCGTATTTTTGCAAGATCTTAAATATTTCTAAATGAATTCTGAACTTTGGCTGTATTGTGGCTTATAGCTTTCTTATAGTAGCCAAATAACTTATTTTATACTTCTAATATTAAGGCAGTCTACTACTCTGCCTATTTGCTCAGCAGATATTCTGCAGTTTACTAACTGTGCCTGAGTATCTGCAAAGCTGAGACACATTCCAAATGCTCTAGTTCTGAAGAATAATTTCTCCTGCCTACATGCAGTGTTTTCAGAGAAGTTGCAGGGGAAGGATTTTGGACTGAACACATATTTGCTTGTGTGGGTGTGAAAGGGGGGTGTAGGGGATATTCTTCACTGGAAAAATGATCCACAGTTTTCTCTGTAAACTTTCTTGGCCCATCAGTTTGGATCTTTACACCCACTGTGCCTAATAGCAGTAACTACAAAGCTCGAAGTTACCTTGTATTAGTAAAACATTAGTTACTAGCACAGACAAGCTACTCCCTTCCTCCAGCCTCTCTTTAGCTTATTTTTAAAGACAGTGACCTTTTCCTTCCTCACCACCAGGTTAAGATGGTAGTGAAAGTTAGATTACAAACTTATCAGATATAATGGTTTAGAAACATCGAGTTGAAATGTATTGCACGTCAAGGAGATCAAGACATTTTGTGCTTTGCATGTAGGCTTATTGTAAGGGTCAGGTTTTTTGCTTGGGTTGGTTGGGTTTGGGTTTTTTTCCCATGGCAAATGGACTGTCAAAGAATAGATGTGCCAGAGAGCAGACTTGAGTTACTTCAGATACCTCTGCAGTACCACCATGAAGCAGACAGCAGTGAGTGGATGATGTAACTCATGCAGCACTGGACTGATCTTTCTGTAGTGGCATAATGCGTTACGGGTAGGTAGGTAGGAGACATCTAGTTAATCCCTTGAGGTTTTGGAGATTGTACAGTATCAGTAAGGTGACTCTTCATAAATGTCTAAGCAACCTGATCTAGTTGAAGATGTCCCTGCTCATTGCAGAGGATTGGACTAGATGACCTTTGAAGATCCCTTCCAACCAAACTATTCTATGATCTGTGTGTAAATAGCATCAACTAACTGTTTGCTTGTTGCTTACAGAAGTCCTGTATCTATTTTACAAAATCTGGGATAACACCTGGATGTCCAGACCTGTCAGTTGTTGTTCTCCCTTTTTGTCCTCCCATCTTCCAGCAGCTGATCACACTTATGCAAGAATTTAGTCTCACTCCATGTACTGCAAATATCTTGAGTAAAATTAGGAATTTCGACGTGCCTTCTAGTTTTGTAAATGTGTGTGTGATCATTCGGTAATGATTTACCCGGGTACTGCTCTGCAGAGGGTCTTGATGGAAGCTACTTTTCCCCTGTGAAACTCGGGTGAAGAGTTGATGTTTCCTTTATTTAACAATAAATCAATTATTTAAATTGGAATGAAGTAGAGTGCTTTGAAGGTCTGAGGTGTGCTTGGCTGGCAGTTGACATCCACAGTTGCATACAAAGCAATGACTCGTGTTTCAGAATAGACTTTGCCAAATAATAAATGCAAGCAAATCTATACATGGTTTAGTAGCCAGTCAGCTGTAGAGTTAAATCTGAATTTATCTCACTGGATATTTAACACTGGCACAGTCTGGCAAAGAATAAATAATCTTACTGTCAGTTATTCTTGGTTATAGAGTCAGCAAAGCCTCTTGCTGCTGAAGATGTGTGGGCAAGACAGATGGAAGATGGCAATTACATGGACTCCTTGGGAAACCAAAAAGGAATATGTTGGTTGAAATAATTCTTAGTTCTCAGAGAAGTAAATCTTGTAACAGAAAAATGAATTACAATGAACCCCAGATTGTCGCAAGGTGTCTGCTGTGGTTTCAGGGAAACATCTGTGGAAATCCGAACCTGTACTCAAAGAGTATGAACAGGGTATCTTTCTCTTAGTTCTGCATGTTGGAGAAAAGAACCATTTTTCTCTGCAATTTCAGCCTTTGAAGGAATATTCAGTTCCCTCCTCTGACCACTAAAGTGCTGTGTTTGTGTACTGCTGTGAATGTTAGTTCTGGATGGTTTCTGATTGCTGAAGCCACAGCTTACTGCTGTATTTCTTGCCCTCTTTTTCTTTTTTGCGCTCTTGGGGAAGAAAGGGAAATGAGGTTTTTGTTTGGGGTTTTTTAATTATTATTCAGTATCTGGCTTCTAAAGTTCCATGGGACTGGAAATAAAATATCTCCTTAATAGTGGAACTAAGTGGTATAAGTAACTCAAGGATGGGAAGATGCCTTCTTTGAAATAGGGCAGGTGCAATACCTTCCTCAGTGGAAAGATCTATGTGAAATATTTTCATTTGTTATTACTTTAAATTTTGTTACTCACTATCAGGCTCAAATTTAATTTCTGTTGTTGCAGGTGTTTGTGTTCAAGCTTAAGATGAAGTACGGAAGTGCCCATGGGAATAGAATTACGTTTGCAAATGCAAATTGCCTCCTCAAATCCACCGTTCACCATATGGTGAATTTCAGTCTCCTGTAGTCCCAGCCTGATACTCACAACAGCTCTTGCACTTTAATATGTTAAACCTGCATCAATCAGGACTGTTGTGAAACAGGAAAACAGTGGTGTGAAAAGGCACTAGGAGTATCTGCAGCTCCACTGGTAAAGTAGATGGTGGTTTATGTGTCTTAAAGGCTGGACATTATCCAGACATCAGTTATGCTCAGTCTTGAAGTGAAGAGTAGTTGATTGAATGCAAATCAATCATGTGCAAAGAATTCATATAGTAAGAAGACAGTCCAAAATGAGGAATCATCTTTTGATTAGAGTTGGGTGGTCAGCATCCAAAAGCTTGATGTGGTAGGAAGCACTGCGAATAACCGCTGCTATAGATGTGAGGCTTTTGAATAATTACAGCTGAGCTTTAAAAAAATCTAGGTAGTTACACATGGAAACTTCTAATAAGCAAGATCAGATGAGAATGCTTAAAATAGCATTATTCTTTATTTTGTCTGAAGGAACATGTGTTTTTGAGGAGGTTTTGCAGGGAGAGAGTTGTATTTCACATCTACAAAGATTCCACGGTTGGTCATCGGTGCAGACTTATCCTTGGAAGACAATGTTCATGCATCCTTTGTTTTGACACTAAGAGTTGGGTCAGTCCACAAGGAGAATTGCTGCTGGGAGAAGAGGTGGCTGCAATTGCAAACTTGTCCTGAATGGAGGGGGCAGGCGGCTGTTTGAGAATCATAGAACCATAGAACAGTTTGGGTTGGAAGGGACCATCAAAGCTCATAGAGTCCAACCCCCTGCAATAAGCAGGGACATCTTCAACTAGACCAGGTTGCCCAGAACCACATCCAGCCTGGCCTGGAATGTCTCCAGGAATGGTTCATCCATCACCTCTCTGGGCAACCTGTGCCAGTGTTTTACCACCCTCATTGTACAGAATTTCTTCCTCGCATCCAGCCTGACTCTCCCTCTATTAGTTTAAATCCATTACCTCTTGTCCTATCAATGAACTGTTGTGATCTGTCTTGGAGGAGAAATCAATAAAGGAGTTGCTTTATAGTTTCTTGAGGAATGATAGACTATTTCCAAATTCTTACAGCTTTAAAGTTTGTTTGAGGTAATAGCCGTGCACTGTGTAAAAATGCCATTTGAAGGAGGGCAAGGGTTGTGACTGGCTTTCCTTTGGAGGCTAATTTCAGCAAAATGGAGTTTAATTTGGGGGAGTGCATGTGCGATTGCCAGCTGAGCTCTTAGCTCTGTTCTCTCATCAATGTTTCAAGACTTGCAGCAGAAAGCCTTTGTTGGAACGTATGCAGCTTTAAAATACTGCTTTATTTTGCTCTGTAGAAAAATCTAACTGCTTTCGTGTGAAGACTCTGGAAACATTCTGTAATATTTTCATTAGGGTATAGACTTCTTTGTTTATGCTTTCTATGTCATGTTTAAGATTAAAAGATATGTTAACATCTGTTCAGAGGATGTTTGTGACTAGTTGTCTGTTCAGCTCTATGCCCCCAACTAAAATTTTGGACATGGTTAAGAAGGTAGTTGTAAAATGCACTCAAAAGACCAGGGTTTTAATGCAGCAGACTGAAGAGGGGAGTAGTCTAACCCTTTTTGTCTCAGTTTGGTAGTTTATGTAGCTTCTCTGCCAGGAGAGAGCGAGGAAACTTGTGCGTGAGCCAAAGTTACAGTTGCATTCAAATGCAATTGATTCTCAGCATTGAGAACTGTTCGTGTGGGGGAAACACAAATAGAAGCGACACTTACAGCGAGCCTGCAAGCCAAATGGTGACGTTCTGGAGGGTAATAGGAGACTCAGGAAAGGAAGAATGCTATGCAGATGATAAAGAGCAAAAAGAATTAAACACCAGTACAGCAGTGGCTGGTACAGAGCTGTAATCCCAGATACTGTTTGTCTCTCATAGAGCTTAGCTTTGGATGTGGTATGTATGTAGAGTGTGTGCAGAGGTATTGCTAGCCGTGTTGTAAATTAGCTCAGACAAAGGAAGGGAACATGGTAAATGCTGCATTAGTACTTTTTTTGGTTTCCCTTACTCTGCAGTTCAGTTGAATGCTGGTTTTCAGCTCTTGCACTGCAGAATGCTGCCTGGCCTCTTTCTCACATAATGCTGAGCTGCTGTAGTGTTGTCTGAGGCAGGTTTTGTTCTGGTGGGGCAGGAGGAAGGACTTAGATCTGCATAGCAGAGCATCGACAGCATACTGTGTGTGAGTGGCTTCGCTGTGGCTGCTTTCTCCTGCCTTGCCTCCAGGTCTAAAGTTAGTCCCGCTAAACTGTCATGTTAATTAAAACACTGCCACCATAAGATTTTTTGGGAATAAACCAGAAGGAACCTGGGCTAGTATTTTTAAGGTTACAGGTGAAACTGCTTTGGGCTTCAGGTATCTTAAGTCATGATGTTATTGTTAAACAAGTGGTGTAGGAGCAGGCAAACTGGTGCAGAGGAGTTACTTGCACAGTTTTGCAGCCTTTTGACTGCAAAGAAGTGGCAGTTATTTGGGCTACTTGTCCTGTATTATAGGACAGTTCATTTGTCACTGATTTCTATTGGTGATCCTGGAGTATCAGAGGCAGGAAATGTGTCAATATTTATGTGCTATGTGTGTTAATCTTTGTATATGCTGATAGATGCTTTGGTAACGTTAAGCCTTTTTACTGAAGTACACTATTAGTGATGCCTAACTGGTATCCTGGACTTCATTCTCTTGTTAAAATGGGAATTCCTACAGTGTAAGGGCTTAGACGTGAGTGTTTCCTTTGAAACACGCTATAAGTTGCGCTGGGGATGTCGTCGTTTTATTAAGCTCATTCTCTGGATGTGGCTTGAGTTTGCTTTTCTTACCTGTATTTAAATCTAAACCCAGAACTTTAAAACAGAAAAAAGCAAAATTATTTAAAAAATAATGCATGAATTTGGGATGGTATGAACTATTTTCTGCATAGAGTTTTAATTTTTAAGAATAGTTTTTTAAACCTTCATGGCTCTGAAATATTAGATTGCTGTTGGAGATGGACATTCCTTTGGTCTGGTGGCTGAAAGGCAGGAAAGCTGTTTAAATCCCCTTCACTATTGTTACAGTGGATTTGCTTGCTCACCAATGAATTCTAATGGAATAACCTTCATTGCTAAAGTTAAATGAGGAACATCTCTTTATAATTTATTAGTTCTTCTTGCTCCTCCACAGCTTGGCTGTGTCTGAACTCTGTAAAAGAATGAGCACATTTAGAGAATTTGTAAGAAAATTTGCAACTGTTTCTACTCAAGTTAAAACAACAAATCAAGTTTAACTTTATTTTTTACATGTTCTTTGTCACAAAACCCATTTCATCCTGGAGCCAAAATAGTTTAAAGGGTCTTTCCATCATCTGGAGCTTTTTAGCTTTGGAACAATGCCTACTGTAGCCATTCCTTGCTCTGTGATTGACTGGCTTGGAGGAAGCTGATGTTTCATAATAAAAAGCTTTACATTTTAATACTTTATAAAAAGGTGCTTTGGACTGGCATTACCTGCAGTACCTAAAATCCTTAAAGCAGATATACAGAGGCTGCAGTTGGTTTTGGACTACTTTAGGAAAGCAAAGGGAAGGAAATGAGATGTTTTTGCAGAGCTTTTAGCATCTGTAACGTAACTGTAACGTGCAAATTATGGGAGTGTAATTAGTTAGGCAGAGATGGAGTTCATATCAGGTAGAAAGAATACCCTTCTTGTTAGCTTTTTTTACTCCTCCTCTTGTCATTCTGTAATCCCCTCAGGGATTACATTGCCACCAAAGGGCATTTAAATTCTGGTAGTAGTCGTTGTCCATAGGGATTAGACTAAAAAAGTATTCTTGGGTGAAGTAGCGCTGATGGATTTTTCTTGTTCATCTTCATATGGCTCACTTTTTCCTTTTGTGAATTTCTAGTTTACCCCGATAAAGAACATAAAGGCACAGTGGATACAAAGGGTTTGTATTCTCCCTGTCCACTTAGCTTACCCAAACTTCTTGTTTCTTTCATAGAATCACAGACTGGTTTGGGTTGGAAAGGACCTTAAAATCATCCAGTTCCAACCCCCTGCCATGGACACCAACACTTCATACTAGACTATGTCGCCCCAGGCCCTGTCCAACCTGGCCTTGAAAAGCCTGGCTTTTCTTTCTCTTAAGTCTAATTCCAGTGAGATGCTTATATTCATCAGAGTGGCTCAGAATTTGTCCCCCTCTTTTTTTATTTCTCTCTATACCAGAGAAATCTCGTGCAGATGTTCAGTAATATTCAGTTCTTGTGAAGAAAGTATTTTTGTAGAAACATGTTAAAATCAGAAATGTTTTCAACCCACTTCTATTTCATCTCAACTACTATGACCTGGACTGCAATGGGAATCAGTTTTGTTTCTTTCTGGCGACCTGTGTCCCAAACCATGGCATTCACACAGATAGTAAGAAGGGAAGTTGGAGGCAGGGGAATCTTACGTGGAATGTGCTGTTAGAAGCTGCCGTGTAGTTGGGAGGTCTCATTCAGTGAGCAGTCTGGTTGGAAATGTGTGAAGGGAGCTTGGATAAAAGCAAAGGGTAGGTCTGTACTAAAACTTTAAGCCTTTGTAGACTAGCAAGAAAATAGAATGACTTCAGTCTTTAAACAGAGCTGAAAGTTGTCATTTATAATACATTTACTCGCTTTCCTAACTAGGATTTTAGCTGGAATTATTCTGAGACAATTTGTTTCTAGTATGAAATTGAAGATTGAGGTGGATGTGTGGCCTTTTAGAGCTGTACAGCCTGCCTTCAAGTCTTCATGGGCTCTACAGGAATTACTGTGAAAACCTGAGGGTTAGAAGTGATAGGAGTGGATTTCACCTTGTGGTTTCCATGCTGTTAGATTTTTAAATACTGAAACCATTTCCTCATCAAGGGTGATACTGTTCTCTTTGATCCCACCTTATTCTGAAATCCTTTTTCTCTAAAAGAGATGAAATGTGCTTCCTGATGTCAATTGACTTCACACATACAAGGTTTCATCAGAGGGCTGGAACTGAGGTTGAAAAATGTAGCTGACAAAGCAACTTTAAATACAGGAGATGCAGAAAGAATAGCTGCCTAGTTAGGCTCTAAAACTCATGTGAACTTTAAGCCACTCAAGAGCTTAATTTAGTGGAAGTCTGGCCTGATATAGATAGCTTGGATATCATGTGGAAACTCTAATTTAGACATGTATTGATATAAGAGACCTTGAGCTTATTTTTATTTGTTCCTGGCCAGGTTGTTTTTGCTTCCCTTCCTTAAGCCCACTCTTTATTCTCAGGAAATGCGGGACATGAACTACTGTTACTGCACAACTGCACCTAACTGCACCAGTAAGAAAACAAACTTGGGCTTAAGTGTTTATCTTGAAATGGCAGACTCTTTAAAATCAGGCTTTAAACCTTCTATCTTCCATGCCTCTTAAGGAAAGATGCAAGTTCACTGGGATTGCTACTCTTTTTCCTTTTTCTGAAGTTGTGCCTAAGCACCAGTTTACTTGTATGTTTTCCAATACTGTAACTTCAAATTATAACTATTACCTCAACAGCACAGTAATTTTTAACTCGATTCTCAAAGCTTCTTGTTTCTGGCATGGCCATTAACATCACATCAGTGGGAAGGTCATAGCATAACTGATGTGACTTGCCCTCTGATGAAAGTGTCATGGGAAAAACAAATGGATTCCCTGTGTGTTTGCAGTAGCCATGGAAAGTTCTGCTTTGCTAAACCTACATTAGGCTTAGGAAAAACTCCCACCCACACTCTAAATCTTTACTTGAAATATTCAGTGTTTTCAAGTGTCATTTCAACTCTGCACAGGAATTTATTTGGGGTGAAATCATACTGTTGGTCTGGAAGAAGCTGGGGATATTAACTGCACAAGAAAAAGTGCTTTTGAAGCATGTGTTCAAAGTCTGGAGTGCATGGTGTTGAGATCACTCCCAGACTTCTTAAAATTACAGCCCTTAATGCAATCACAGTTTATGACCTGTAACTGTATTTCTGGATCTGTAACTGGAGATTCGGTTACAGAGGTATGTTTATGAAAGCTACTGTTGTCTTCCATGTGAAGAATTAAAATGCCTCAACATCCTTACAAAAACAGATGGAGTAAATGGGACACTTTCATGGGACTCTTCATCAGGGACTGTAGCGATAGGACAAGGGGTGATGGGTTCAAACTGAAAGAGGGGAAGTTCAGGTTAGATCTAAGGCAGAAGTTCTTCCCTGTGAGGGTGCTGAGGCGCTGGCACAGGGTGCCCAGAGAAGCTGTGGCTGCCCCATCCCTGGCAGTGTCCAAGGCCAGGTTGGACACAGGGGCTTGGAGCAACCTGCTCTAGTGGAAGGTGTCCCTGCCTGTGGCAGTGGGTTGGAACTGGATGAGCTTTCAGGTCCTTTCCAACCCAAACCATTCTATGATTCTGTGATTCTGTGTTTAAAAACTTTAGGTTGATGGGGAATGTTTCATTGCTTAAATTCTCTGTGAACAAAGCTGTCATGGGTTCAGCTGTAGCAGTTATTTTTCTCCTTCTTAGCAGCTGGTGCAGTGCTGTGTTTTCGACTTTAGTCTGAGAACAACACTGATAACACACCAATGTTTTTAGTTGTTGCTAAGCAGTGTTTACTCCGATCAAGTGGTAATGCACTGCAGAATGCCATTTTATTCACTCTCTGAAGATGACCTACTTCATGTCAGGTCTCTGTTACATTTGCCTTTATCCTAATATAAAAGTAATTAGAATCTATAAATTAACATAAAACTAACTTTTTGAAGGGGGAAAGGGAAATATTTCTATTTTGTCTTTACTGAACAATATTGTAGTGCTTTGCTTCTGAGAGGAAACGACCATCTCAAGTCTTTGAGTAAATATCTGTGTGAAGGACAGCCTCAGTGTCTATGATTACATATATTAGAAATAGGTTTTGTCACAGGTACCTTCCAAAATGCAGACCAAATGTTTTTATGTACAACTTGTTGGAACACCAGACCAATCCATTACTCCATTGAGTTCTTGCTGTTAAACGAGAGAACTTGTTCTAGAGGTAGAAAGGAGAAGAAGCAACTGGGTGCTTGGTGTTAAAGCACTCTGTCAGTTCATGAAGTGCTGTCAGAATTATTCTCCCTTATCAAGGTTTGGTGGAAACATGCCTCACATACCTTTTTGAGGCTCTAGCTGGCCTTAAATTCTGTAGCTCTGAACTTTGGGTAATGGAGGATCTCATGTGCACTTCTCCTCTAGTGAACGTAGCATGCAGTGAAGCAACAGAACTCACAAGACACTTATGCATAAGTTACTTGGGCAAGCCTTTTAATCCCTCTGTTTTATTACTGGTTTATAGTCAGAAAAATAACTTTGAGTGTTGAGAGTGTTGCATTTGCCTACAAAATGTCACATGCGTTATTACATTACATTGCTCAGAAAGACCTCCAGAGAAACAGTTGTGGAAGACTGCTGAATTGCAAACTAATATATATTTAAGTGTACTTCAGATTATCAATGTGTACAATATTCAGATTCCATGGTCAGTATTGCTTATTATGCAAAAAAGACATTTTTTCAATACAAGTTTTTGGGGTTGCTTATAAAGTATCTATCACCTAGGAGGAAAAATCCACATTCTGAGATGGGCATGCAGTAAAGGCTTCCCTAACTCAACAAACCATACTTCAGTCTACCTCCTCGGTCTCCCATGTCATCAGCTGAGCTCTGGGGCTGGCACTAGGTCTGCAGAAATGTTTTCCACTGGTAATGTACATGTCTTGTAGTTGAGAAGCTATTTTTAGCACTCCGGTTCGACTCTTGGAGTCACTGAGGGACAGAGTCCTGGCAGAGAGCTGAAAAAGGGAGCTGCAAATAGTATGGAAAGGGAAGAGGGTTGAAAAAAGGTACCTTTCATTCCTAACTGATTTGTCTACTCTTGACTATATTGTTATTTCCTGGTAGCTTGCAAAGAAAAGGCACATTTCTCAGGATTGTTAGCTTGCATTCAGCTAGGCATAATCTCTGTGTAACTGAGGGAAAACCAATGGAATTGCATGGGTGGAAACTTCCTTTTTCACTGTGGTGATGTTCAGAGGTTGCCTGGATCTCCAAGCCGACACCTTTAACCTGGAGTGAAGTGGAAACACTCTGACCTCAGACAGCCCGGGTGAGGTGGGAGTTACATTGACTTGTACACTGCATTCGCTTACATGCTAGACTTTGTCCTGATTGCACAGTAGCCAGGGAAGGGTGATGAAGACCACAAAGCCACTGAAAAAGGAAATTGTTATAAATGGGGAAACCTTTAGTTTGACCACGATACTCAGCTACAGACAGCTTTTTAATATTTAAAGTTCAGTATTTAAAAAAAACCCTCTTGTGAGATTCCATTTGATCTATTTTATTCACAGAACTATTACTCAAAAAAGACAGCTGAGGTAGCAAAATAGCACAAGAGGGCCCACCAGTTTAAAGTGCTTATTATGGGCTCAGGGCAGGAGAGCTGCTGCTTTTCCTGGTGGCAGAATAGTTAGTGAGATTCCCTTAAATACATGGCTGTGCTTTTCCCCTTCCTCTCTTCCAAATCTATCTGTAATGTGTGTTTTGTTTCAGTGCTTAAGTCAAAGGTCATCCCCAGTGTTTCAGTCTCCTGAGTGAATGTGGTTTTCTTCACTTTCATGTTTATCTTTGCAGATAAAAGCTGCAGGTAGAGAATTTTAAATGGAACTCAAAGCTGTTGGAGGCTTCTGTAAATCACATACCTGGGAACGCTGCCACATAGCAGAAACATTTCAGTGTTGTGTATTCTTTTGCTGTGGGGACACCAAAGATAAAGTAAGGTAGGCTGGGTCAGTTGCTGTGGTGTTCCATAGAGTAACATTCCATACAATAGAAGGTTTGCAGGCATGCTGAAGTGAGAGATCAACCATCTCTCTTCTTACTGTTTCTTGTTAGGTTTTATATGTCCCAGCATCCTATCTCTCCTTACTGGGGTAGAGTCATCTACTTGATAGGGAAAAACTTTGATTTTTCCTTCTCTCTTTGTTGAAAATAACTTTCAAAATGTTTGTCTGTTTTCCTCTGGCCAGTCAGAATGGTTCATGCTTAGTGTCATCTTTCTTCATTTTGACTTGTGGGGGTTGGTCCTGCAGAGACTATTGTATGGTAGCTCATTTTTATGCTCCATACCTGGCGACACTCCAGGCCAGGCTGGATGTGGTTCTGGGCAACCTGATCTAGTTGAAGATGTCCCTGCTCATTGCAGGGGGTTGAACTAGGTGAGCTTTGTAGGTCCCTTCCAACCTAAACCATTCTATGAGTCTATGTGCAGTCTTACAGATATTTCTGGGTTTAATATGGTGGTGAAACTTTGCCTGGGTAGGGTGTTTGTAGGAAAACTCTGCATTTGTTGGGGCAGGTACTTTTTGCCCACTGTCATGTGGAATGTGTGATGTACTCTCGGTAAGTTGCAAACTTATAAAGCTAAAGTTCAGTCTTATTTTTACAGCTTTTTGTAATTTGCCTGAAGAACACAGACCATAATGGTTAGAACCTGGTGGCTCTGATGCTGCCCCTTGTCTTGCAGCAAGGGGGACTGGCGATGAGTGCAAACTGGACTATGGTAGCTAACCATTAAACATTTAGTTATAAAGACTTAATGGCATACATATCTCTGTTGCTGAGCCTGGTGGCTGTGCTGAGGAACACAAGAATGACGGAGCCAGTGTCCCCTCCAGTTGCCTTTTACTTTGCACTGTGAATGACTGGGCAGCACTGTGCAACTGTACTGTCTGCAGGTATGTTTGGAGCAAGGATGGAGCATGCTCAAGTTCTCTTCCTGCCTTTGTCTTTAGAAATGTACTTTACCACTGTACACTAATGTGCATCTGCATTATTTTAACCAGAACTGTAACAGATTCAATATTATCTTTGGTGATGCAGTTGTGATGCCTGACTGCAAAAACAAGCTTCTTATCTAGTAGGAATAAACTTGTGCAAAGAGAAAGAGGAAAAATCTGTCTGACTTCAGAAACCAGCAGCTAAACACTGTACCAGTAAATCATACATGCACTCTAGTAGCAATATTCTTTGTTCTGGCTCTGTGTTTGGATTTTGTATGGTCAGGTCTGAACACAATGTAAAGGTTGAGCAAGAATGGAAATCTGTGAAACAATGTTGTTACACAGAAGTTCAAATGAGAAAACTTGCAAAAATCCCCTCAAAATGTAGTGCCAGTTGTTAAGTGATCTGTTGGCTGTTGTTGGACTTATTTTATTTTGCTTTTTTCCTACCTCACTGTGGATTTAGCAGGTTACCCAGAGAAGCTGTGGCTGCCCCATCCCTGGCAGTGTTCAAGGCCAGGCTGGACGGGGCTTGGAGCAACCTGGTCTAGTGGAAGGTGTCCCTGCCCTTGCAGGTGGGTTGTATCTGGATGAGCTTTAAGGTCCTTTCCAACCCAAACCGTTCTATGATCCTATGATTTTATTACCTGAAATCAGTGGGAGTTGTAAAACACCCTTCTGTTCTGCATCAACGTAGCCGTGTGAGCTCTCATTTGCAAGTAAAGATTCTGTGGGAGACCATATACATGTATGCTGTGTTGTTTCCATGCAGTTTCATGGTATGTTCTGGGAAAATTGGTCTCCTGTCTGGCCCTTTGGGCATACTGTGCAACTGATCTTAACCTAGAAAGTCATGGATCTGGGTCAAGTTGCTGACCTTTTCCCTCCTGCTTATTAATAAACCTTCATGTTTCTACTGCTGTCAGTGCAGGTAGAATGAGACTGAAGCAGAAAGCATTTCAGCCCTGGCTCATCCTGCTGAGAAGGTGGCAGCATGCCTTGCTGGAATTGCACAGAGATCATTTGGGCTATGTCAGGGGCTGTGGATTCTGGTGGCTCTGGAGTCTGGACTGAACAGCAGCTTCGGAGCAAGGGCATGAGCAGTGGAACTGCAGCCCTACAGTGAAAACCTCTGTGTCTGTTAGGAGAAAGAGAGCTCTGGGAAGGTTCAGGTGCCGGTTGTCATTTCCAAGGCATTCACCCCAGCAGGGCTGTGCTAGAGCTACTGCTGCTTAAAAATTGGCTACCTTTTTAAACTATAGGACAGTAGCTTATTTTGCCTTAACGTGTCAGTTGCTGGTGGTGATGATGATGATGATGGAAATTTACCAGGGAATTATTGCTAGGCCTGAGTCACAGGAAACTTCCTGTGCTTCCTGTTTTGGCCATGGAGATTCCAGCCTAATAATGAATATCAGGCTATTTTGATAATCCATTTTTACTTAATATAAATGAGGTATATGCACGCTTTTTTCTTCCTTTTCTGTTTCCATGGTGAGGGACAAGTGTGAAAACTGAGCTTCAATGCTGTGAGCCATAGGACCTTACTCGGTAGAAACTGATGATCGTGTCTTTGTTGAACCCTGTAGTTGGTGCAGGTGAATAACAGCATGTTTCTGAAAACTGAGATTGGATCCAGAACAGCAAGGGAAGCAAGGGTGGTCTAGTGTACTCCCATCTCTACTCTGGAGTGGGAATAACTACAGTGTTTAATGCCCTGCATCCTGGTAGAGAAATACTCTCTTTGGGAAACAGTCTTGTCTTTTGCTTCAACTGCTACATGAGCAGTTTAAACTGCTATGTCCTGGCCAAAAGGATGACCAAGAATTTGTTAAACAAAGCCAAAACTGTTATTTGTATGGGGCAATTGGTGGCCTGGAGATCTCTGTTGCTATTGGGTGTGCTTTTTAAGGTTATTTCAGTGATAATTCCATTGGACCCCAAACCCTCAGGCAGATAAACTGGAATATGTCACCTTGCTTATAATTAAAGCAGGGCTAAATTTAAAGCAAAAGCTTTTCTACGTGAACCGTAGGAGGAGGTAGATAGGCTGACTTTGTTTAATGGAAGTCAGGGTCTCTGTAGTATTTAGAAGTATTTGTCTAAAAATTCTCATTCTTTTAATGACATGGTGTGCCGCCCTCTCTTGTTTGGGAAGTTTGTTTTTCCCTGTCTGCACACTAAGTTGCAAGGAAGTGCTCTCCAGACGTTCTTTAATAGCAAGGAGAGTTTCATATTCTCTCTTGACAGTAAGAGAGATGTGATAAAGCTTTAAAGTCTGACGCTAGAACATACTGGACAGATAACCTAAAATTAATGAAGGCTAAATAATGAAATTCAGGGTGTGCAGTCTCAAAGCACTTTTTAATATTGTTGGCTTAAGCTGTCAAATCTGGGCTTCTTTTTACCTTTTTTAGCTCAAATAAGAGTTTGTATGTGGGATGAGCAATCTACATAGGGAATTTACAAAGTAGGTAAAGAGGTCTGTTCCTTTCAGGAAATCCTGTGTTTATATCCAGGATTGGATTTGTAGGCCTTGCTTTCCATTTTGCTTGTTGATCTAGAAGTCTGAGTCTCCCACAGCTCCCTTGACAGAAGCTTGCCTCTTTGTGCACGAGCAAAAAGGGTGAGAATCTTTAAAACAGTCAGCCAATTACTTTGGCTTTAGTGATACTTTATCACGGTGTCAAAATTTATCATCATCTTCAAATGTAACTGTGGTTACTGAAAGCCCAGAAGATGTTCTGGTCTTAAATCTGAGTAAATGTTGTTACTTTGAGGACACTGGGTGTTGGGAATGATACCTTTGCTTGTGATAGACTATGTATATGAGCTGAGGAAAGTCAGTCCCAGTTGTTGTTCTGAGGCTGACAGGACCTTTGCTCTGCCAAATATAGACCATGAAAAAACATTTTGAAGGCAGGAATTTCTATGCTTTTATTGAGAGGCTTGCTTTTAAACTGGGGATGGGGAACACTAGTGATGTCTTTATATTTTTCAGTTGAATGAAGTGCTTCAAATGCTGTTTTCCAACCTTCTTCTGTGCACGTTCAACTTTATCATGTCTGTCATAGTCTACTGAATTTGTCTAGTTCCTCTTATTGCCTGATCAATGGTTGTGCTTGATGCTGTAGTAAAAAGATAACTTTCAGAGGAAGTTTCCATTGAAATTTCAGTAGAGTACACACAGGGAAAAAAAAAAAGTCCTTGCCAGAGGAATAGGGTTCATCACAGAACTGTTTCCTCTTGCTGAAAGCTGCCTTGGTTGCTTGCCTGAGCCTGTTGGTATACTCAGAATGCTTTCTGTCTGGGTGCTAAGATAGGAATAAGTCATAAGGCATGCTGAGAAGTGGGAAACTGAACTGGCTGAGGCAAGTCAGCTTGCCTGGTCCACTTAGAGTAGCTTTAGGTCTCCATCAACAGAGATTTACAATAGAGCAGGAGCTGGCAGAGGGTAGTTTGGTCAAGTGCTTACTGCCTATGCCATGACTCTTCATCAGGGACTGTAGCGATAGGACAAGGGGTGATGGGTTCAAACTGAAAGAGGGGAAGTTCAGGTTAGATCTAAGGCAGAAGTTCTTCCCTGTGAGGGTGCTGAGGCGCTGGCACAGGGTGCCCAGAGAAGCTGTGGCTGCCCCATCCCTGGCAGTGCTCAAGGCCAGGTTGGACACAGGGGCTTGGAGCAACCTGCTCTAGTGTGAGGTGTCCCTGCCCATGGCAGGGGGTTGGAACTGGAGGAGCTTTCAGGTCCTTTCCAACCCAAACCATTCCATGATTCTATGATTCCATGACTGGTGTGTGGGTGAAGTTCAATGTCCAGTACTATCTGTTGCGCATTTTGGAGAATATGTACATGCATTCAGGAATTTGTCTGAGGACAACTTCAAGAAGTGTCATGTTTAAAGATTATTGTCATTATTTTCCAAACTCAGTTTCCAAATTGTTTGGAACCATTTGATCCATCTGCATTGAGTGGGTTTTATTTTTGTGGTCCTTTGGGGAAAGCCACAATGCTGGATTGCAACTTCATTGTGTAATTAATATAGTTTAGTCTGCAAAAGAAGCAAACGCAGCGCATGCATTACATTGAATTTGCATTTCTACCTCTGAGCTTGTGCTCTTGTGTAGTTCTCCCTTGTTGTTTAATGAACGGTGGTGTGCTTGCCATGTTCATGTTAATGCCCCTGGAATTTTCTAAAAACCTCTGTTCCAAAATCTTTGCTAGTATGACTTTGACTTTAATGGCACTGAGCCCTGGATAATTGGCTCAGTTTCCTAAAATTCCACAGCCTGTTGTTAAGATAAACATTTCTAGGTTCCCAAGAACACAGGCGCGTGTATATGGTAATACACTGGGTATACAGAACAACCTTGAAACAGCAAATTCTTCTTTGCCTATTTTATTCTTGATGTTTACAAACAAACTTCAGAAGCAGAAGGATGATTTTACAGAATAACCATGCCAGGTTTTAAACTACATTGGGGCGTTTTGAGAGGGGCTGTGAAATTTCTCTCTTTTAGCCATTAGCTTCTAGGGAAGCAGAAGGGAATCAGTCCTGCATTGGAATGGTGTGTGTTGAGATGCACCCTCATTAGTCAGCAGCTCATATCTCAGTTGCTGGGAAATCCATGTGACCAAAGCTTTGGTATTAGGCCCAGGATTGCTCGTTGTTTAGGAATTTGTACTCTTGTCATGTCATTCCTCAATGCTGGTACCTGAAGTGACTTGTATGCCCAGGTATCCACAAGTGTGGGAAATCTGGCTTTCACCTCGCTGAAAAGGGCTGTGCTCTGTGATCCCTCAGCCCAAAGCTTTAGAGAGGGGTTATAATTATAGAGCTTGTGACAGAGCTGGGTTTGGTTCACTCGTGTCCTCCCAAACATAGCAGTACGCAGTTGGAAGTGTGCTCCCATACATAGCTACTTAAAGACAGCAAAAGAAGATGGATGTTGAGGCCCAGGGATATTAACAGCCAGTTAAGAAATTCCAGGCTAGGTTCTGAGGAACTCTGTGCACATTTAGGTTGTAAGACAACCTTGAAGAGTGAGGCAGGTTCTCACTGGATCATGCCAGTTGCTGGAGCACATGGGGAGGCTTGCTGCCAGGGATGCTCCTGAGCCAAAGCAGATCCTCCTAGCATCCTAGTGAAGGAGTTGGTGGTCTGACTGTCCTTGGAGGTAAGCTTCCTCATAGTTGTCTTTAAAAGTGCTTCTAGCAGCAACAGGAAACTTTTTAAGTTCTTACTTTTTGGAGAAAAATTTAAAAAGAAATGGATGTTCTTACTCAGTGGGTTGGGGTTTGATCAGTTAGGGTTCCTTTTCTTTATGTTTTTGTATGATTATTTAAGTTAGTCCAAAGCAGAAAACTCAGTCTGAAAGTAGGGGATCAGGACACAGCAAGTATCGTGTCTGGGCATTTTGTTATTTGTGGGCTGTTTTTTTTTTCCCTCTCGTTTGAATTTCAGGGCACTTTTCAAGGAATTTTGTTCCTTTACCAGCTGGTTCCTCTCACCCCTGCACTCGCTGTCTCTATGCAATAAGAAGTCCATGTCCACAGAGTCCCTGCCTGTGGCAGGGGGTTGGAACTAGATGATGATCTTAAGGTCCTTTGCAACCCAAACCAGTTTGTCATTCTATGAACTAGTAAAGAAAAGCAGCAGTCTTTGTTACGTGGTGTTTTGTGTAAATGCTTTCAGAAGGACAGCTGTTATTAAAATTTGAAATAATGACACTTCTCCAATCCCATAAAGTAGCATTGTTTAAAATTTAAATTCTACCAACTCTATGTAGACTCTTAAGACTCATTGTGCAGGGTGAGAAATGTAAAAACTCTTCCTGTAATAGGAGAAAAACAATAGTAATGCAAAACAAGATTAAAATTCCCCTCCCAGGTTTTAAGTCCTGATAACTACTGGTTTGAGTCAGTCTGTTCTTTGTTTAGGGTTACTTGACTAAAACTCTTGGCCCTGATTTGTGGGCAGTCGGGTTAATTGTAGTTTTGTTTAAACAGTAGTAGCGGTTGGGGGAGCCACCATTCTAGCATGGGTTTAAAGCTGTTTGCACTGCTTGCCCTTGGTCTTTAGTGTTGTCCTGGGGAATCAGGTATGGCTTGGCTGTCTGGTGAGGGTTTTGGCTTGGAATGGTAACATCTTAATTTGAATGTCTTTTACCGAATGCATGCTGTCTTAGGCCCTGGCACTGTTCTGTGGGGTTGTTGGGGGGTTTTAGTTTTCGTTTTCCCCTTCACTAGTAGCTAGTTCATGTGTTCTAGCGCGTCTCATCCCTGTTCTGCTTCTGGTCAAGTGGTCTCGCTGGTTCTTGCTGATAGGAAGTGAGCTCAAGATTCAAGAGCAGACACAGCGGTGTTACCTCGTCTGCTGCAATTGAGGGAAGTTGAGAGTCCTCCCACAGCTCTTCCCAACAAGGGGAAAAGCAGTACTCCTGCTTAGCTATCTTTTGGAAGTCTTTGAGGCTTATGGAGAAGTAAAGTAATGGGGTATTCCATGTTCTTGTGGCATACCAGCAAACACCACTTTTCAGGTTTCTGTTGTCACTGTGCCCATCCATACTACTTGAGGACCTGGTTTGCTGGTGGTGAGGTAGTTTCCCCCATACCTGAACTGTTCGACCATTTTTTGTGGTACAAGGAGATATATTAACAATGTATGTTGTGAAACAGTGTACTGAAGGTGACATTCATGTAGTCTAGCCTGTGTATTGGCTGTGTGCAAGGCAGGTGTTCATACACGCTACACACAATATCAACCTAATCCCAAATGATCTCATTGTTTGTTTTTTGTTTTAAGTCATTAGATCCTTTCCTTCTGTTCAGCAACTGTTGGACCATGGTTCTTGGACCCATCTTGTATTGATCTGCGTCAGTGAGCACCTTGCAGGTGCATGGGTGTGAGTAGAAAGTACATGTTTGAGGTGTTCATAGTTTGCACTGCTGTACCTCTGAGCTTTGTTTTGCTACCAAATGAATTCTTCCTTTGACTGCACATGCAGTTCTCACATTCTGTACTGGAGGTGGTGGAACAGCTTTCCCTTTCGGCATGTTTAGCTACGGTCTCCCAGCCAGTAGCTGAGGGTAAAACAGTACCTGTTCTCAGTTTTATTTGCTCATGGAGTGGGGGGAAGCAGATTGTTTGGCCTACATTAAATAAAAGGAGAGGGATCTGTAAAAAGCTGCTAGTGTAATGTGAGCCTTACACAAGGAAGAGCTATTTATAAAGCCCTGCAGTATTTGCCTGAAGGAACCTGACTGCAGAGAGGGCAGTGTTACATCCAGCCGGTGAGAGCATGCTGGTGCTTGCAGCTGCCAAGGTCAAACCTGGGGCTTGTCTTACAGCATAGAATCATAGAATCACAGAATGGCTTGGGTTGGAAAGGACCTGAAGATCATCCAGTTCCAAGCCATGTCGCCCAAGGCTCTGTCCAACCTGGCCTTCAACACTGCCCCTCTCCCGTGGCCCGAACGGACAAGAGACTGATGGGCTCATTTGGAAGACCAGATCCCAGTGGTGAGAAGCTGTGGTTCGTGGAGAACAGTGGGGTGGTTTTCTTTCCTTTTTAATTTTTTTGTTTTTTTTCCTTTATGGGGCTTTTTATTGGTGATGTTTTGACTTGCATTACTTTTTGAGAAAACATGATTGTCTTGATCGAAGATTTAATAGTCAGACAAGGCCAAACAAGGTCACAGCAGCAGCTTTGGAGAGCTCTAGAGTAAGACTTCATGCTTGTTTATATTATCATTTAAGCATCTTTGGGGTTGTTGCTGCTGCTATTCTGGCTTTTGTTCTCTAGTGGTGACTTTTTTTTATACTAATGACATTGCCATGCCACTGGCAGTTAACCAGGTATTGTTCTGCTTTCCTGGTTGTCTGGTTATTGGATGCCTTCATCTGCTTACTACTTGTTGGTTATGAGGTGTTATAAAAAGTGATTTTTAGAAGCCCTTCAAATGTTTAGCTTGAAAGCACTCGTTAATGGCAGAAGAGCTCCTCTTTTGGGAGGCATATACCTGAAAAGTTCTTCATAGCATATAATGACCACTGGGTGCTGATACTTCTCCAAAAACATTGCATTTGGCTAGGCCAAAGAGTTGGGGGAAATGTGATATAAGGCTTGAGTGAAAGGGTCTGTGAGGTGCTGGGGTAGCAGATGGCTTTGGTGTTACAGCCTGGGTCGCGGGCACAAAAGCACTGTTCAGAAAGCACAGCAGTGTTTCCTCCAGGGTAATCTAAGAAAGATTAAAAGGTTCTTGAATGGCTTTAAAACTTTGGATAAGGATCTGGTCTAGAGTTGTCCAAGATGTTTCTCCCTTTAGTTTGCTGTAAAAATAATATATCTCTTCTAACATAAGAAATGCAGTACTTGTTTTTAGGTGAAGTGTTTGAAAGTAAATAGACTGCTTGTCACATTCTGTCACTCATCTATGGCACTTGGACTGTTCATAGCCCTGTTTAAGCAGTCAGGATTCTGTATGTTTAAACGAGAGCTTCTGGGTGGAAAAGAAACCCCTGTGGTTTATACGAGGGTATATCAGCACAAGATTGAAATAACTCAGTAAATTACTTGGGATCAAATTCAACCTTTATCGGAAAGTTAAATAGTGTTTTTATGTGTGTGTGTGTGTATAAAACGCAGACCTACTACAAATGGTTTTTTCTTTCTGATCTGGCCAGGTTTGTTTAAATGGAAGTGAGCATTTTGTCTGGCTTTGAACCCACCCGCTCAGTGAAGGATTTTTTTTAAATTATTAAAAAAAAAAAGAAAAAGAAAAAGCAGCAAACTTTTGGAGATGCAGGAGGAGAAATTGTAAAGGAGTAAGTTGAGTGCTTGAAGCAAGTCTTACAGCTTTGGTCAATTCAGTGATCATTTTCCAAACATAGACGATGGTATTCTTAATTGCTGAGGCCAGGCCTGCAAGTTAAGCTATTTCAGATTACAGACATAAAAACTGGCTTTGATTTGCTCCAGTGTCTCCATGGGGCATTTTGCATCTTGAAAAAGGGTGGGTTTTGGGTTTTTTTTCTTTGTGTGTGTGTGTGTATGTAAATAAGATGCTTGAGGGTTCTTTTTAAAGAACTTAGTGAAACTTAACACACTTCGTAAACCAGAGGTGTTTAGTGGATTTACAAAGTAGTGTACAAACCGGGGAAGAACACTTCTGGTGGGACTGTTGCAAGTACATAAAAGGGAGAAATTTGCAAACCCTAAACCCCTCTGAAGTGTTTAACCATCATTTAGTAGTTAGTAAATGAGAACATAGGATCAGAGCTCTGTAGCTCCAGGCAGATGGGAAGAATAAGAAGTTCTCTCAATCCCTTGATACCCTGAGGGATACCAATAGGGATGGATACGTAGATCCAAGTTGTTGGCACTGAAGCTTCTTAAAGCTTCATTAGTGATTTGGGTGGGTTACTGTAGATTAGATTTAGCTTGGCACCTTGGGGTGAATGTCCCCACTTACCCATGCAGTTTGAAGCTTCCTGAAGGAGGAGAATGTATTAATACATGCCAGATGACCTTGCAGTGATGTCGCCCACGGGGTTATTTGAAGTCTCATGTGTCTGTCTGGCAGCAGGTTGCGTTTGAAGTGCATCTTGGAGCAGAGTTTTCAGGTTGTTTCAGAGTTGTTCTGAAAAGCCAGCTATCTCACAGTAACTGGTTTTGCTTCAAAACTGTGCTACTGCTCTAAACCAAAGAGCATAGTTACATAATGAGAGTATGCATAGCAAGAGGATGACTGGAAGAAAGGGGAAGATTTTAGTCCGAAGCCCTAGAAAGATATTTCTGCTCTCTTTTAAGGAAATACAGCTTTGAATTCCCAGACGTTTGCAGTGGTCAAGCTGCCATGTCAGACTAATGAATAAAAGTAGTGTTTGAAGCACAAAATCTGAGCTAGATAACTAAAAATTGTTCAAAGCTTAATAAATACCATAGGGTGCAGGGAGTGGCACGTCATTTTTAGGAGTTCCAGATGTTTAGTGACTAAACTAAACTGCTGTTGCTGCAAGCCAAGGTGGTGATAAGAATTATGTTGCAAGGTTACAAGTAATGTATATGCTGGCATTGCTGGGCTGTGGGTAGGCACATGGCTGAATATCTCCATGTCTTTTATTGCTTTGCTTAACTCATTTGTGTATTTAGGTTCAGAGAACCCAGAAATGGCTGACTGATGTGGAGATTTCTTTGCTTTACCTCAGAACCTTCCAGTCTTGTCTGATGTAAATGTGTCAGTCAGCTTTGAATTGCTTTGCCAAGGTACTTAGAGCTGGATAACTTTTTGAAGTGGAATGTAGTGCTGGCTAACCACAACTAGTATTTTACTTGGCTTTTGTAAGCTGGGCAGCCACAGGTACACTGCAGTCGGTACCCAGTGTACTTCTTGATCAAGTCTTAGTTACACTGTAGTCATAGTTCCGACTGTTGTATAGATGTACTATTAGATGACAGTGGTCTTTGGTTTGTATAGAACTTAAGATCTTAATGTAGTAACCATGCAAACACTCTATTTTAAGCATTTATTGGGTTAGAGCAATATCTGGGTGTTGTACAGAGGAGGTGTGCAGGAGCAAGTCTTTCTGCTTGTGTCATCACTCTTATAAAGTGCAAGGATTGAATGAGTGCCTTTAACAAACAGCTGGCAAATAAGGGGGTTTTCCAGAGTAAAAGGACCTGGTTAAGAATATGTACAGGATAAACTTAAGGGAATTGTCATCTTTCTACAAACAAAAGATTTACGTTCAAACATTCCAAATTAAATATTTCTTTAAATTCAAGTCTGTTTATTGGCCCCAAACTGTCATTGTATTTAGACCAATAGAAATGGTGCAATACAGCCACCAAGGCAAAAGCTGAATTATGTCATATTAGGTACAAGAGTTGAGTTATTTAAGTCCTGTATGTGGGCTGCTGTTGACATAGTAGAAAGAATGAAATACATTAAATTTTCATCGAGAGAAGTAATAATCTGACTTAAATTGTGTGCTTGTTTGGATGTCAGAAGGGGTAAATACAAAACACTGCAATAACAATTTGTATCATCTCCTTATGAATACTGTATATGTAGGTGAGGCTATTTTGGGAATTTGGTAAACACTGCTCGGCTTTAGTTTGTTTTTCTTGTCGGCAGCAGGAAGATTCAGCTGCAATTTTAAAGGAAAAGTGTGCACCCCTGGATTAAGTGCTGATATTTGCCTTGCAAGGGAGGCCATGCAGACAGTGCTGCTAGAGATTTGATGAAGGCTGAACAACATTTTTCCACTGTGTGTATGGAAATTGAAGATGTTAAGTAAGTCTGAAAGGAAGCAGGCATACATGTTCATGCCTGCTTTCTTCCCTTCATGATAGAAAGTTTTAAGATAAGAGCAACTTCTCTTCCTTAATCCAGAACTTGACTTTCTCATGGAGATGTTACATGCATTTCTGCAGCAGAGCAGGCAGACTGACTTGAGGGGTGGTGGGGAGGGGGTTGTAGCTTGTTTGTATTTTCAAGGTCTGTTTGTTCTGTAAGTGTCAATGATGAAACAGCTTGTGTGAAGGAAGAGCACTGGTAACTTTGCTTCTGGATGTGTGTGTGGTGAATATTAAACTGGGTGAAGGCAGAGAGGTGAAACTCATCCATCACAAACTTCTAACACAACTTGGAATGTTATGTTCTGGCCAAGACTATTTTTGGTGAGAACTCTGTGGGAGATAAAGTCATGAATGGGTAGAGGTGATCAGGTATGTCAATGTGTCCAGAAAGTTACAAGATCTCAGATTCCCAAAACTCACTTGAACACTTTTACAGGCAGATCACACTGTGGTTATCAGTGTTACTTCATTCGGTAATGTTATGTTGCTGGCTCCCTGTAGTTGCTAAGGCAGGGCATGGGGAGGAGGAGAGAGGGGGGCAAGAAAAGCTGAAGACTTCTCTTAATGCTTTCAGTCACTGATTCCTAGATATGCTCTCATTCATAACAACAGACTTAACTAACAATTTCCCAAAACAAATGTGATTCACAGATGCGTTGTAGCAACTAGGACAAAACAGCTCTGCAGTCAGTCTGTGCGTTTCCAGTATATTTTCTTCTTTATAGCTTAAGCTGTTTCTCTTTTCAATGCAGAGGGGAAAACAAAGGTTTGAGTTTTGATTTTGACTTCATTGGAGCAACTGATTTCTCATATCAGTAATCTCCCTCTTGTTATTCCTAAAGAGCCACTTGAAAGGGGCCCATTTAAAAAATAATCAGTCCCAGTGACCCTATTGTTCTTTTCAGAATGTGCTGTGACAGCAGAGGAATAATGGATGCTCTGCAGGGGAACCAGAAGATTTCCTGTTAAAGCACTCAAGTGAGACCTCTTCCTGCAGCTGCCTCGGGAGGGGACCATTTGTATGGGAGTATGGTATCATAAATTCATCGGCTGATTTAATCTGTTCCTGTAGCTGTTATGATCATTACTAAATACAGGTTTTGAGCCTCTGAGAACTATTACCAGGTTAAGTGATACCATGCCCGAATACAAATGGATGTAATTGAGGAAAACTTAATGAAGTGTCATTTTGTGTATGAAGGTGTTAATATTGCCCATTTGTCTTCCGGTTGTGGTGTTATGCTTTCAGTGTGAACACATCCTTATTGAGACCCTCTGAGAGGGGGAAAGAATGTTGCTTTTCTGTTCTTATGCATGTGGTGAAAGGGCTTTGTTGTAAGGTTTCTCTGAAGCTTATTCCTGGAAGGTCTAGAACGTATGATCTGTGTTTTGACATTTTAGAGACGGATGCTTGAGTCCTGCCACGAGTTTCTAGAAATATAGTTGTGCTTTGGTGAAGCAATAATGTTATTTACTAGAAATGCCAGAAAATAAGATGCCAAAATCCTGAGTGTAACTTTAACAGCACAATAAGATTATCTGGACATGTTCCTAGAGATTAAAGAGAAACTTTTCTGTAGAATTTTCCAGAAAACTTGTCTTTCTGGTTCTCAATGAACCGAACATAGTATGTTCTGTTGCTGCACATGCATATTAAATTGCATCCACACCTTCTGCTTGCAGACCAGTGCATTTGTGTCTTCTTGCTGCTGGCTTTCTGCTTTTCCCATGTAATCTGGGTGTTCTTGTGTGGTCTGTTCTTCAGCTGCTGCTTATGCATTGTAACTACTACGTGTATAAAGCCTTTTGCTTGGCTGACATGAGAGAAAGTTAGTTGGTGAATGAGCCAAAGTGGATGGACTTGAGGGTTTGGCAGGTTGGGTCAGGCAACAATACGGATGTTTAATCAGCCACTGGTAAATAATATGGTACAAGGAATAGTTCCTACTTGACATGACTGTGCAAGGTGCAAAGATAGGCAGCTGCTCTCTGAAGAGGGCTTGGGATTTAGCATTTGCTGTTTTTGTTAGGTTAAACTAATGTTTAAGGAGAAGAAAATGAGGTATTCTGATTTATGCTTATTTGGAATGACTTGAACTGACCATTTCTTTCTTTTGTGTTTTACAGACTTCTCGAAGCCAGCCGTAGTGAAAAGCAAGAATTGTGTTCCTGCCAGCCAGACCCAGTCTCCAGTGCTGGTCCCCCTGATGGCAGTTTGTCCAAGCCTGTGAAACCTGCCAAGCTGGACGCCACAGCTTTGCACGACTGCACTTTGGCCGCCACTGTGCCTCCTTCGGAGCTCTCGAGTGATGCGGTCCCAGCCTGTGACACAGGCATTCATGAAGAGCACTATGTAAGTGAAGCAGTGGAAGATGATCTTCCAGACTGCAGAGAGTACAGAGATGCCTGCACCATTACTGGTAAGCAGTCAAGTCTTTTATCTTGAATCTTCTCTGTTCTTAAGCTGTTGGTGAGGTGTCTGGTTCATGGACATGCTGCTGGTGGTCTGCATGTGTTTTTTCTTGTTTAAGAAGTGATTTCACAAGCACCTGGGTTTTCAGTGGCAGCACTTTGCGAGGGTTAAGGCTCTTGTAAATAGGCTAGACCAATGACAACTGTGAAATGAGGATGCTAAGCTGATGTGCTTGGGCAGCTGAACCCTTTGAAGTTTATTTGGAAAATAAACCAACTAAAAGTCAGGGATGACAGGAAGGAAATACCACAGCTTAAATTATGGAATGGTGGTCCTAATATTCAACATAATTTAGATTTTTATCTTGATGTGAGAATTGCTTTGTGGGAGAAGGGGATGGGAGAAATAGTGTCTAATATCGTATTTTGACTGTACATAACCAGTCCATTTTTTCACATGAGTTTTGGAACTACAAAAGTTAATGTATAAGGAACAGCTTCTTCTGCATGTTTGTATGAAAGGTTAAATGATGAAAGGTCAAATGCCCTTTTATTATGGATGCATACACATAAGCAGAATATGTGGTTTATGGTATTTTAAATGGTGTTTTAAATAGAATTAGATTCTTAGTGGTGTGGTCAGCTGACCCAGTTTTTTTGTGTTTGAATAATGACTGTAACTCAGTTTGGTCATGGGTATGTCCATGAAATGACAGGCAGTTTCCATTCCAAATGCATGGTTTGTTAGCTGAGCTGTGAGGCTTCTTTTAGCTTGAAGTGACCTTGTCAGTCTGACGTCTTTTGGGAATGTTTAAGGAGTCAACTGAGTTTTCAGGAGGGGAGAAATGAGAGAGCTGAGAAAAAAAGAGGTAAGACTGGGGCCATTCTAACTGGCTGCCAGATCCACTTACCCTGGGTTACTTGCAGTCATTTCTAGAATTGTCTGTAGGTCAGAGAAGCAGTTCATGGTGACCATCAACAGATATTTTTGTAGTATGCCTTAACTTAGCTCATCCCAGCTGCTGTGTAGTTGCTAAGGGTTGAGATCCTGAAAAAAACCAAAGAAAGAAGGGGAGAGATGCTCTGCAAGTCCATCGTGATTCCCTTGAGACAGCAAGCAGCAGGATTAACGCTGAAGTCCCTTTCAGTTAGGTATGCTTCTACATAAAATAATTGTTTTGTGAACAGAAACTTACTCCTCCTCCCTTGTATTCAGGGCTTTAGAGCTCTTTAACTGGTTAGTTTATAAACAGGTCATTCTCTTGATTGTCACTTAGGTATTTGCTTGGTGGGGAGACTAGAAACTCTACGTGCTGCATAGATGCATTCCTGGTAGCGTAAGTCTGTTTTCCAGGCTCCTTGTAGAAGGATCTTTCTTGCAAGTTGTTCTGTGGGTTCTGCCCTGTCTCCCCTCCTGCGTTAATAGGAAAACATTAACTTTATGGTTTTCAGTTTCTAAATACAAGCCCAGACATCCAACTTCTTTCATGAATCAAGATGTCTTCTTGATTCTGGTTCCTTGAAAGGCAAGATAAGCTCTTCCTTTCTGAATTTTTAGAAGTAGCTTTTGTTAAATGGAAGTCAGTGCATGTCTTCCTACTTCACACTTTTTCAAGCCTGATATAGTTTCTGCATGTTCTTCTTTTTGGTTGTCAGCCAAGTGTGGTTTACTGATTGAGCCTATAACGCATATTGATGGATTAGCTGTTCTGCAGGAGCAGATTTCTACTGTTCATGACCTGGAGACTGGATAAGACTTGCAGTAGAAATAGTGGTGGGTGTTTTGGTTGGTTAGTTATGGGATTTTGGGGGTTTTTTTCTGTTATAAATTGATTTTTCTGAGTTTCAGGTCTTTTGCTGTGCTTTCTAAAGGTGTCAAAGGTCATAGAATGGGTGTGAGGATTTGGTCTCATACTTAATCCGTATACTCTCTGCTTTGTCAGTAGTACATGCTGGTATGCAGCCTATACCCTTGAAGCAGGCAGAAGGAAATACTTCTGGAGGAATAAGGATTGTCAGAGGCTTTAACATGAAGATTTTCTGTAGGTCTGACCGACAGGTTAGCATTATTTACACTTTTAAACTGTTCAGTGGGAAATAAATGCTCGTACTAGGTCTGCATATGCCATAATTCTTCTTCTGATGCCAAGGCTTGACTGGTCCTAGAGCAGACATGTTCAAATTCAGCAACAGGGATAATCTAGTTTCTTTGAAGGCTAAAAACTAGAGCCTCTTGTACAGGTCATCTGCAAAAATTCTTGCAAATAAAGGCTTAAACACAGTGAAGAAAAATCTGGAAAACTGAGTCACGATGCTGTTTTGTGGGGATGCTTTCTGACACACGACCAGCCAGTGGTAATGCAAGTTGACTGAAGCCTAAGAATACTTTCTGTGATTTATGAAGGGACTCTTCATCAGGAACTGTAGTGATAGGACAAGGGGTGATGGGTTCAAACTGAAACAGGGGAAGTTCAGGTTAGATCTAAGGCAGAAGTTCTTCCCTGTGAGGGTGCTGAGGCGCTGGCACAGGGTGCCCAGAGAAGCTGTGGCTGCCCCATCCCTGGCAGTGTTCAAGGCCAGGTTGGACACAGGGGCTTGGAGCAACTTGCTCTAGTGTGAGGTTGTCCCTGCCCATGGCAGGGGGTTGGAACTGGATGAGCTTTAAGGTCCTTTCCAACCCAAACCAGCCTGTGATTTTATGTGGCACATTTTGCTATTGAGCTTTCCAAGAAGGCCATCGATGCTCAAAGAATTTTCAATTCTTGATGCTTGTTTCCCCACCCCCTGTCCCCATCCCCGCCCCGCCGCCGTTGCTGGCAGTAGAGAGGCACTTTGGCACTGTCAGCAGCACGATCTTTCCTGTCTGGAACCTAAGAGCAGCAGTAATGTAGCTGAAGGTGCATTGCACATTCTGATTGTGCTAAGCATGTTTTCTTGGATATAGGGTTGGCTTAGACATTTCCTGTCCCCAAACCACCTCAGAATGTGCTTGTGCCTATTTCTGTGGGAGTGCAACTAGAGGTATTTTAGGCAACTGGTCTGGATAGAATCCCTATTCCGCTTTTGTGGCAAAGGGGAGGTGAAGGTTACTTTCTAAGCTAGGTCACACCTCAGATCTGTTCTACTGTATGGTCTAAAAGCAGTTACATGGGCATAACACAGGGAATGAGCACTGTAGGGGTGCACCTAGGTGACAAAAAACTGTGAGGTGAAGTTTCCTTAAGCCAGTGTTATCTCTGAGTGCAGGTACAGCACCCTAAAAGACAACTTCTTTCCCAATCAATCTGATGATAAAGTGATTTGAAACCCATTGCTGCTATAACTGAAGTGTTACACAAGAAGCAGCTTCTGAATCTCTGCTAATTTGAGCATACAGGGGCAAATGAATAGGACAACTGATCTGTTTAAAAAGTTGTTCGTGAATGTTTCGAGCGTTGTTATATAAAACGGAAATACTACCAGTGGAGCATGTATTTTCTGAACACTAGTAGTACTAAACCTGAAAAAGGATTCAGTATGTGCTGTAGTAGGTTTTTTTTTTGTTGTTGTTATTTCTTCATTTTGGTTTTTGTTAGAAGATTTAAGAGAAAAGTTCAGTGTAGTCTGATTTAGAGTTTCTACTGCTATCGCTTGTGGAGCTCCTACAGGTAGGTGGGCAGAAGGACACTCGAGGCTCAAGGTCGGTGGGCAGTGGGGCAGCGCTGTATGCCATAGAAGTGGCACTCTGCTACTACATGTGTGCAGCACCTATCTTCTCCTGGTTGTTTTTTCCTTTGCGCTGTTCTTTTTCTTGCTGCTACCATTCCCTTGAGCATAAAGGCATGAATACGGATGTGGCACCATCTAGTGTTCCTTTCGCTAGGAAGGGAGTCAAGAAGCATGTGTCTGTCCTGCAGTTGCAGTGCAGACCCAGAAGACTGCAGTCAGGTGTTGATGGAAGCAGCAACTGAAGTGGGGGCTTCCTTGTCTAACACCCCCATCCCATTTTTGGTGAAGTAGGAAGGGCTGCAATCTTGACATGATAAAGCAGAGTATCACTAAGTTGCTCCACAGTTCCAATTTAGTGAGTTATAAAAGCCTCTTAGTCTGATTGCCTTTCTTGTCCGTCAGCTGCAGTCAGACAAATCCTGTCCTCCTGGGAATGGAGTGTACAGTGGATGGAAGTCTGAAATACCACTAGAGTACAGATTTACTCTTGTGACAGATGTCTGGCTGCCAGAGTGGTTTTGTGCTTGGGGTTTTTTTTCCTTTCCTTTTTTGTTTCTCTTTAATATGCATAACAGTATCATTAGCCATCTTCATTAACTTCCAGTCTTCTTTCTCATGTCAGAAGACTGGCTATTTGCAGTGATTTTGGCGTGATACACTTTGTAATTCAAGAGCTAACTGCTTAGTATGCCACGTAGGCTTCCTTCATCCTTCTCTGAAAAAGCAGAGAATGAATGGGCTGTGATTTAAATTGCCCAGCCTCTTCATTGGTTTGCATGAGTCATTTGTTCCTTATCCTAATTACTCTTTCGGAATGCATGTAGGGCTGTGCTTTCTGGCTGTTGTGTTCTGGGTAATTTCCTGAGGGTTCTTGGGAAATTCTTTGTGGTGATAACCTGTTCTGGGTCTTGGGTGTTAATAACACAAGTAATTTTTTTAAATTTTTTTAATTATTTTTTTATAAAGTTGCATCACTGGATGGGTCAAACCATGAAATCTCTTTTTTTCAGCCTGGAGAAGGCTCAGGGGGGACCTTATCGCTCTCTACAGCTGCCTGACAGGAGGTTGCAGTGAAGTGGGGTCGGTCTCTGCTCCCAAGGAACAAGTGACAGGACAAGAGGAAACGGCCTCAAGCTGCACCAGGGGAGGTTTAGACTGGAGATGAGGAACAATTCCTTCCCCAGAGGGTGCTCAGGCACTGGAACAGGCTGCCCAGGGCAGTGCTGGAGTCACCGTCCCTGCAAGTGTTCACACCCCGTGTAGACGAGGCCCTCAGTGCCATGGGTTAGTGGTGGCCTTGGCAGTGCTGGGGAACGGTTGGACTGGATGAGCTTAAAGGTAATTTCCAACCCAGATGATTCTATGATTCTATTTTGCTCTCAGCTGGGAGGTATCTCTGAGAAGAGTTAGTATTGTTTGAACTTACAGGTAGTGTAACTTCTGCCTTACTGCACTGACTGCAATGATGGGTAGTCATAACATCTCAAGCCTCACACAATCTCCTGGCAACAAAGCCGTTTGGGTGCAGAAAGTTTTCTCTGGATTTTCATCCTGCCTCTATCCTTATTAAGGCTTTAATTATGTTCTTGTATGGAATAATAAAATCCCAGAGTGGTTTGGATTGGAAAGGACTTTAAAGCTCACCCAGTTCCAACCCCCTGCCATGGGCAGGGATGCCTCACACTAGACCAGGTTGCTCCAAGCCCCTGTGTCCAACCTGGCCTTGAACACTGCCAGGGATGGGGCAGCCACAGCTTCTCTGGGCACCCTGTGCCAGCACCTCAGCACCCTCACAGGGCAGAACTTCTGCCTAAGAGCTCACCTCAGTCTCCCTTCTATAGGTTTAAAGCTGTTCCCCCTGTCGCTACATGCCCTTATAAAAAGGGAAACAGAAAAATATGAAATAGAGCTGCTGTTCTCTTCCACCAGATATTTCCACTCTTCATGGCACAGTCAGCCAGTTTGGATGACTGGCTGATGCTGTGGATAACCAGTGTAATTCTGAACATCTTTCTTGTAGTCACTTGATTTTAAAAGGCATGCCTAGGGCCTACAGAATCTCCAGTCCCCCCTGCTGCCCCAGACAGGTACATGGCTTTGTTTGAAAGGCTTAATTTCTGTTCCTTCTGTTCGAAGTCTGACAAGTATGACTGTCTCAAGATGTCTCCTCAAGGATTTTGGTAATGCAAGTTGTTTCTAGAATGCTTTGCTCTTGTTATGTGGGAGATATCTCTGGCTGTCCTGGTTTGGGTGTGTGAGATACCACCAGACCATGTGTGCTTGCTATGCTGAGGCTGTTGAACAGGGTGCTCTGGTTGTGTTTGGTAGCTGTTCCTGGCTGGGCTGTTGTCATCTAAGCATTAAATGGTTACAAAAGTGTTGATAAAATAATAACAATTTTGACTTGTTTCCCTCTATTTGAACCTCTTTGAGTTCTGTCGTGGTTACCCTTTTCTTTTAGTGGTTATTCCCTATGCAGAATAAAGTTGCTCTCACACTTCCTTCTCATGGAAGTTCCCCAAAATGGGAAGTGAAAAAGAAGTTCCATGTTTTTCTCCCTTTTGTTAATATGAGAGAAGAGGTGTAAGATACTACTTGCTGGAGCAGGAACTCAAATAAAGAACATGAGAAATTATCTCCTGGGTTGGACCAGCTGGCTCAGGACTGCGTTTCTGATTCCAGCAGCAGCAGATACGGGACGTGGAGAGCACTTGCTCAGCCGCTCTCTGTAGTCTTTTCTCAGCATAAGTACCCCTATCAAGCAGGACTGTTGTACTAGGGATATAGAGAGTATGTCCTTGCCTAATTCTTTTAGTGTCTGTTTAGTCCTTGACCCTGTCTGTGACTTTGTCACCTTTCTGAACCTGCTGACTGTGTTACCATGGAAGTTCATGGTTTTTACTGGTTGTGTGCGGTGGTACTTAGTCCAATCTCCTGCTGGTTTCTGTTAGTGTTTGTCTTGGTTATGCAGGATTTGGTGAATAACAGTTCTTCATTCCCTATGATTTCATCTTCACAACTTCGAAGAATCTCCATCATTTTCACACCCCAGCCTGCTCCAGCTTTTTTAGTCTGTCCTTTAAATAAAACCTTGAGAATATGGGCACTCACTTCAGCCCATTTACTTTGATGTTGCTGTCACCAGTCTCATCCTGTAAACTTGATCTAGTTTTGGTCTCTCCTCCTTCATCTTTCCTGCCACTTCCTAGAAGTGACTACAACTAAATTCTGAGCACTCTTTCTTTCTCTAAAGCATGCTAAAAATGCTTGTCCTGTTAACATGTGATAGATATAGCTCCCTCAGCCTGACTGCAGCTGTTCTGTGCAATGGACCTCAGTTCTGTCTAGCATACTCTAAGAGAATGATCTTATTCTCTATGCCTGCTGCATCATTGCCTCTGTTTGGATTTTCTGGCTGGCCTTTGGTGAATTCTCAGTCAACTTCACACAGCTTCCCCCCCACCCGGCTTCCCATCACTTGTTTTCCAGCTCTTACCCTTTGCCAATAACTTAGTGGTTTTCCTGATTCCTCTCCCATGACAGGCTGCTGTGCTCCCTCTTAGTCTGTATCCCAGGCATAGGGTTTTTTTCTTGCAAGGATTATCTTTTTGTGTTTTGGTGGGGTTGGTTTGTTTGTTTCTTTCCCCCTCAAGCAGAATTCTGCTGCTACTGATCTGCTCCTTTTCCAGCCCTCCTACTTATGCTCCTCTTCCTACTATGTTACATATGATGAGCACTAAGCGTTCATCACTTCTGGGTTTGTTCTTTGGAGAAAAAACTCCTCAAGGCAAGTGGTTGGTGGAATTTTTGAGGGTGGTTTTTTGTTTTGTGGGGGGTTTGTTTGATTATTGTTGTATTTAAATGTGTGAAAACACTTTTATTCCGTAATTTACCTCCATAACATGCTGCGTGCAGCTTTACCTTTCTTCCTCAAGGTACCTGTATTTGTCCATCATGAAACAACACATTTTCCATTGCAAGTCAACATCTGTAAAGAACAAGCTCCATAAGAATGAATATGGTTTGCTTTGATTCTAAAGCTGCATTGACAGCCATTGTTTAGGGTTGGCACACTTTGTAGCTGGGCTGAACAACAAGCAGCAGCAGGACAATTGCTTTTCAGGGTTTGCCATGCTCAGTGTTTTATCAGTGGGGTTTTGAGACATTCTCAGTCTGTCTTAGCAGCTGGAAGATCCTAATGGTTAATGCATGTGTTTATTCTTACTGCTGCTGAACAGTGTGTTGCCAGCATGCCTTTGAGAAATGAATAGCTTTTGTTCTTGCCTTAAAACAATAGCCATGGTGGTGGAGTTTCCTTTTAGTTTCTGTTAAATGTAAAAATAAAAGCATGAGTTTTGCTGCATTTATGTACAGGGAGAAATATTTCCGTATTGAAGCCAAGCTTATTTAAATTTATGGCATTGTTTACAGTAGGGACCCTTTAGTTTAATGCCTCTCATCTGTCTTACCTTTTATATCCCACAGGAAGATGTGCGTAGGATGAAATCAAAGCAGGAGACCTTAACCTAATAAACAATGACATTCCTCACAATGGAACTGCACTTTCCAGCAGTGTTATCATTGTTAGCTTTGACATTCCCAACTTTATCCCAATCTTTATTTGCTGTGTATGGCTAAGCCAGGTTTTCTCCCAGCTTACTTCTCCAATATATTTTCAATTGCCAGATTTAAGTAGAATTTCCTACCAAGGGAGGTAACATGCTGGAGATATTGGTGCTCTGTGCACCCAAAAATGCAGGTGGAGGCTGAGCCCCGTGATGGGATCTATCTGGGAAGACAATTCCATGGTTGGCCCACCCCACAGACAGGCTTGGCCAGTGCCTGGTGTGGCGAACTGAAGGAACACATTTTTATTTCCACTTCAGTCTGGTCAGTGTAATGATTTTTTTCTGCATAACAGGATTCTTTTAGGTAGTACTGAATGATCTGATCCTTCACACCAGTTCTCCTTTGTCACAAAGGAAGAATTGTGACTGTGTTCTGTGCAGCTTCCCCACCCTTGCCCAAATCCTTTAAAACATTTGGGGAGAAGAGACTTTTTCTTTCCCAGTGATGAAGCTGGATTTGTTATGGGGAAAGGGGATGGGAGTGTGAAGAAAAGCAAACTCTTGAAGTCTTTTTCCTTCCTGTTCTTATCCCCGTTCTTAGAGGTGCATGTTTGAATGAAACAATATATCAAATGGCAGATAACTGACATGATACTTGGTATTATATAAAGAATACAGTGAGAATCCCTGTTTGGGTGCGTTTTTCTTCTCCATGGGCTGGACTTCTCATCCAGATTTCCTTTTCCATGATTCAGTGTGTCCACTTGGCCACCATAAATACTACCTGCCTTTCCGTGGTGTCCCACCTACAGAAGGTGGGCATTCCAGTTGAGATTTATGTGTGCAAGAAGGAAAGTGCTGAGGTCAGGACTGAGTTACAGGTCAGCTGAAGGCAGCCCAAAATGGGAATACCTGAGGTTGGCATGGGGTCTTTCATTTTCCCGTGTAAGACTGGATATTCATGCAGTGTTCCCCATGTTTGGAGGCAGAAGAACCACTGTTGAACCTACTTTGGTTAAAGGTGTGTCAGGACTTACAATTCCAAAATCATGTCATGCTAATGCAGTTACAGAAGCTGCTGTGACTGTTTGAGGAGTCTGAATTTTAAAGGTATAATGCAGCTTTCTTGTTGAAGAGCTTTCCTTCCAGCAGTTCAGCTTTACAGCCAGCAGTGAGACTTCTGGTGTGTAGGGTGACAAGGCACATCTTTCCCTTTGGGCAAGTCAGTGAGGTGGGAGGACTGTGAGTTTTCTTTCTATTAGAAGTGATTTTCTTTGCCCTAGAAGCTACTCACACATTACACAATAAAACACATGTACTATGTGTGTGTAGTGCTGAGGTAGTATTTGTAGTACTTGTAATACTTCAGTATAATTAGCCATATTCTGGGCACCTTAGAACTGAACTCAAATAGGAATGTGGTGAGTTGTGGGGTTTTGCCAGTTACAGGTGCATGCGCTGGGTCATTGTTAAATAATGGACAAGAAATACTTGTAATTCTGCACCCCAGTCAGTACTTAATGCCTGTTCTCTGTGGGCCTACAGAGGTCAAATATAGACAAGGCCCTCAGTGACACGGGTTAGTGGTGGCCTTGGCAGTGCTGGGGAACGGTTGGACTTGATGGTCTTAAAGGTCTTTTCCAACCCAGTTGATTCTGTGATTCCGTGATCTACTGGAAAAGCATTTAGAGAAAGACCATCTCTCTTGCTTCCATCCCTGGAATATGATTAGGCTTTAGGCTTGTGGTCTGCAGAGAAAGGAGAATCCTAATGGAGTCACAGCCTCGTGGCTGGTTGTTGAACTCGATTAGGTGACTTTTCCTGGGAGGAGCTTCCAGAATTTTCTCAGCCCAATGGAATGGGATGACTTCTCATTATGGAATTGCATATTTCTTATCATTTTAAAAAATGGGGGAGATGCTGAATGCACTGCGAATTTTAAACAGGACACTTCCTACTTAAATAGCAGAAAATGTCATGAATACTTTTTTGTGTGACAGTACATGTACTGTAGAATTCTATGCTGTTTTACATACAGGGATACAGAATTTGCCATGTGCTTACTGATACTGCTTTCTGAGAAGGGGTAAGCAGAGAGTGCAGGCTTTCAGATTGTGTTCCCTGTGCACACACGCATCACACGAGGCAAAATCAGCCCTCCAGATTCACTGATATTTAGCATGGAATAGCCTCGAGTTGATGAACTTTAGTTTCTTGTGTTACATGTGGCTGGACTTTAGCCTCCAACTGTAACTGTGTTGTGCAGACAACCTTGCTTTATGTAACTGTTAGGGAGCCAGCACTGGAATTGACCCTTTTCAGGTACTGTGAGCTTTTCTCAAAGTAATTTACAATTTTTGGCCATTTTCAAAGATTTTTTTGTTTTATTTTTTAGGTTTCTCTGTTTTAAACTTTAGACAGCAAAGTGTCAGGGGGAGGTTCAATATGCATGTGGGAAATGGGACAGGACTGAAAACCACGGAGAGGAATAGGTGGCTCCATGAAGCAAAGTAGTAGGCTGCTTCATTCCTCCTGCTTTCTGCAGAGAGTTTCCTTGTTTCTCTCATCTGTTTTAGTTACTGTGCTTTTATCCACTTCCCTTTCTTCAAGGGGTTGTGGCAAGTTAAGATGTTTTAATCCTTCTGTGGGAAATGAAAGGATCTGCCTGAGAGTGACTCCTGAGGCTTTGTTGGTTTGTTGTTCAGGAAGGAGGGGATGTTTGGACTGCCCCTTTGTGAGCATCAGCAGTGGGGTCTCCTGGAAGATGGTCAGGGAGGGGGGATGATACAAGCTTTTGCCCAAAGCTGGTATTTGAATGTTGCCAAGCAGCCCAGCACTTCCCCATGGTCACACCTAGCCTGGACACTCTGTTTCCGCATGGTTCAGGGCAGGGTTGGGTTCATGGGAAGTTGGTTTGCTCCTTTCAGAGCAGTGAGCTGTAGAGGAGAAACTGGCTGACAAAACGTCATTTGTGGCTTAGGGGTTGGGGTAATAAGGCACTTCTTACACGAGGTGGCAGTATCCACTGCCGACAGGTCCCCTAGAGACCTGAAGTCCTTTTAACCTTGAAAAGGGAGCTCTGCTTGAAAACAAACCAATAAACCCATAAAGACTGTGGATGGTTCGGGCGAGAATTCAGACAGGCCAAAACCATTTTATGCTCCATGCAATGACTGTACTGATAAGCTCTGTTGTATTGTGTTTCTAAGAACTCCTGCAGGTACCAGGCTTGGAGATCAATAATGTTTGTTTTCTCTGTATGTGTTTCATGTATGGTTTGGTTTCCTTGGTTTGTCATGTTATGTCATGTCCGTGTCCTCCCATGTGTATCATGTGCTGCATGGTCCCCCTCATTCCTTCTCTTTGTTTTAGGCTCTTTTCTTTAAATTTATCAGTATGTTTTATGTGAAGTTGATGCGGAAATTGAGTAGGTACTGCTTCTTCATCTGTCAAGCTATGTTTCATTTCTACAGTAAGATATGGCTATTTAGCCATAGCCATAAAGAGCTGAAACCCCAAAGCCTGGTAGGGAATGGAGTTTGACAGGTAAGCTACTTTAGGTGACCATGTTGTTTGGAACGATATCTTCAGATCTGTCTGCTTGTGGTTCATGTTGAACTTAGCTGGAGCTGAAGTTAGTTCAGCTGAGGTTGAACTGCTTTGTCATGACGTGCTGACATAGTTCCACATATCCAAACAACACTGACACCTAAATATATATTTAACACTGTATGGGAAGTGACCTCATGTATTGCGTGGCTGTGTGAGTGCAGGATGAGAATGGCAGTGGGTGATAGCACCCTACGCAACACCTTACGATCTGTGTGATGTTACGTGCACATAGGGGCAGTGGCAGTCCTTGAAGTGCTGTAAACCTTCCATACATATCAGCTCCTGTTGTTTTAGACTTCTCACTCCATTTTCTGTTCGATCAACTCCTTGCTCACTTGTCAGCAAAGGAGGGGTGTAAGTGTACGTTTGAAAATACACAAGTGTTTTCTTGGCCTTATGTGGTTGTCCTAGAATTATGCCTCTTCCTCCTTGCGCAAAAAATAAAAGTAAAATAAAAGAGCCACCCTCACTTCAGTCGCCACACAGAGAAGTTAACTTACCATGTTTAGTGCATTTTGTATGGACAGAGATGTTGGCTAGAGGAAAGGGGAACTGATGAAATACTCAAAGGTATCCAGATCAGCAAATGTGATAAAAATTCCTCCTAGGAAATGCAAGCAAGCTGAAACAACCATTGCAACTTTGGTGGCTGTCTTAAGTTGGGGGAGAGGTGGTAGAGAGGTTTAAGGTGTTCAGAGAAGGGCAAATACACCAGTCAAATGCGAATGTATCAAAAAATATGGACAAACTAATAAGTGATCCAAGAGAATCAGAAATGCAAAGACATCTCAGCTGGAGTGTTCTGCCCAGTTTTGCATCTTCTGTGTTGAAAAGAAAGGATTAGAAACTGAAGCAACAAAATCATCAGCATAAAAGTCTTTCAAAGAACTTGGTTTAATCTCATTTACAAAAGACAGAGAGGCTGAGGAGGAATAATTTCAAACACTCCTGCAGAGCGCACTGAGCAACTTCCTTATTTCCTGAGGAACAGGGCATAGAGGCCTATTTTTGCACCAAAATAGGTGAGATGGGATGTTTGTGCATGTGCTGCAATTAAGCTAAGAGGCAAGCAAAGCGGTGGCACGTTACTTGCAAAAAATAATGCAGAAAAGAATGAACAGATTTTCTTTGTCTATATATAATTATTTCTGTGTAGTGCTGAAAGCTGCAGAGTGCAGAGTTCTGCAGTTTGCAAGAGTCTTAGCAAATCTTCCATCTCTTTCCTTTCAAAAGCAGGACCTGGAATGACCCACACTTTAGTAAGAATCATGAGTTTGTCATTCATGCAGCTATTTAAGTTGGCTGCAATTTGCTTGTAGAAGTTTCTGTTTCCAAGGATGTCCAGAAAGCTGCAAGTTTAAAATGGTTTAGACTACAAACCCCAAAATCTGTAACGGAACAACTTACAAGGACATGGTTCAACTGTACTATGTTGTGTAATTTTTATTAATGATGAGTGATTGTCTTAAACTTTTATGGTTCAATAAAATGAAGGTACCACTTCATGAAAGACAAGAGGAAGTGCAACAGTTTTGTGTCTGTTGAACATCAGTTAACTTAATCGTGAAACACAGATGATGTCTTAGGAATTCTTAGTAGAGAATTTAATTAATGTAGTTGTGTATTTTTGCAATTTAAATCAGAAATAGTAATAAAAAGTATTTGGAAGAGCAGTCAGGATCTTCTATAAAGGGTAACTGGTGTTTCAAGATGTGGGATGGCTTTAGTCTGGGTACCTTCTCATAACAAGTGCCTGCGTCTCAGAAAAGTGAAGGGGAAGGCAGTGTAATTGTAGCACTGAGAATATTGCTGTGATTTAAAGGGTGAACTGACGTTTAGTCATACAGAAATGTAATTACAGAGGCCTGTTTTTCTCAATAGGCAATTACATCAGATCCTGCTCCCATTTCCTGCTGTATACAGGGGTTTAAATTGCAATAGTAGCTAATGACAATAGCATCATGAGAAGTTGCCTTTCCAGTTACTCATTAATATCTTTTCCAGTTGTTTAGGCCTTTTGAATTGCTTAGAAACTCAGGATTTGTTATATGGTAGAGTAGAAAAATTGGCTTGGTTGACTTGTATTCCACAATAATTCTTACTTCTTTACTGGCTGTCCTTCATGCTTCAGTGGATTTCTTTTCCACAATAAACTGTAGGGGTTTCTTTTGTGTGTGTGCATGTGTGGGGTTTTTGTCCTCCTCAAATTTTATTGGTAAGTTCTTTTGCATTCCATCTTTTGCTACTTTTTATGATCCAGCAAACCAGATTACTTCTCTGTGTAAAATTATTTGCCTGAAATGTTCTCTTTCATCTATAAAGTCAGTCCATTTCATTTAAAATACTAACTAAAAGCAGAAAGACACTATAGGTTTGAATTTTCCAGACATTTTTATTTCCTTGTTCCCAAGAAGACCCCCTCAGTCAGGCTGTGTAGACTTTTCAGAAGAGGAGAACTAACATTTCAGCCAGAGAAACCCCAACCACAAAACAACCCCAACAAAAAAACTCCAATGCAATATTCTTGACAGTGAAAGCAATTGGGTAATCCAAAGATAGATAAAACCCCTTTATGTCTATGCTTGTATACACAAATGTCTTTGGGTGTTTAGTTGATGTGACACGGTTAGAAGATGAGCTAGCTTTTCTGGACTCAGATGGTTGCAGGCACTAAGGTGGATGTTGTCAGCAATTAAAGAGGTAGCCAGGGAAGAGGAAAGATTTGTCCTTACAGGTTAGCTCTCAGCTTTTGAAATGTAGGAAACAAGTCCTGATTCTCTGTGTAATCCTCTGAGAGGGCTGCAAGGACTTCTTCAAATGGTGTGTGCAGGCTGACTTTCACAGTGCATGGAGCTCCGTAAAAATAGCATTGCTGCACATCTGGGGTTCCTAATCCTACGAACTTTTGCACATCCACTTCTGCAGTGAGGTTTGGAGAACATTTTCATATCACAGAATGGTTGGGCTTGAAAGGACCCTCTGTAGATCACCCAGTCCAACCCCCTGTCAAGGCAGGGCCACCCAGAGCAGGTCACACAGGAACATGTCCAGGCGGGTTTGAATGTCTCCAGAGAGGGAGACTCCACAACCCCCCTGGGCAGCCTGTTCAGTGCTCTGACACCCTCAGTGTAAAGAAGTTGTTCATCATGTTGAGGTGAAACTTGTTGTGTGTTAGTTTATGGCCATTGCTCCTCATCCTGTCACTGGGCACCACTGCAAAGAGTCTGGCACCATCCTCTTCGCACCTGCCTTTGAGATACTGATCCGCACTTATGGGATCCCCTCTCAGCCTGCTCTTTTCCAGACTATGTACAACAGTTAGCAGAACAACCTGGGTGAAAGCAGAGAATACCTGCTGATAGGTAATGGCAGACTCCTGGAACCATAAGGTATAATGCAACTTCCCTAAGTGGATTTTAATTGACTTCAAAGGATATAGGCAGGAGATTAACAGTGTGAGTTTATCTTTGTACCTTCTGCCCTATTGTCTCATAGAATAGTAACATTTTTGATGTCTAGTGCTTGGGATGGTGCTTATGACAGTGCAGTTTCTGGATTAGAAAGGTAAAAACATGAGGTAATTGATGGTCTATAGAAAAGCATGTTACTTCCCCATTCCCCTCTCCTTTCTGTCCCCTGACAGAGGTAAATTCCACCAGCTTGCAGTGGAATTGCAGGTCTGCATCAGTCCCGCAATAATGAGTTTCTCTCTTATGAAAATAGGTGTCTTTTGTCAGGGAGCGCAAGTGTGACCACAGGATGGGAATGGCAGGATCCTTGTTGCCAGAGCCCAGGCCCTTTGTTCCTGAACAGGGCAAGTGTACAGTTAAAAATGACTCTCTAGTGATCATCAGGCAGATGCGAGGGACTGAGCGGGTCTGTGGTCAATCCAGGAAGCCCAGGCAATGCGCCACTATCAGCAGGGGACAGACCTACCCTACAGCACCGCACAGGGCAGGACCAGGGGGCTGGGGTTGAAATGGGGCTCCTGGGTGCTGGCTGGGTCCAGTTATGGAACTGGTTGAAGGTGGAGCTGCATTGCACAGCATGTGAGCAGCCTTCCTTAGTGCTTGCTCTTCCAAAGGAGGCTTAGATAGCTGTATCCTATTTGTGTGTGGATAGGTGGTGGTGGTGGTGGGCACTTTTGGTGTTCTTATTGTCCTGGCATGGAAATGAGCAGACCGATGCACTAAGTATTTAGGGAAAACATACCATGGGTTGCTCTGTTTCTTAATACTTATTTAGCAAGACATCATTGTAGTTAATTTGATATGGTAATTAAATGTATGTATTTAAATTCTCATGCCTGGTTTGGGTATTCACACACAAAATTCTTCATTATAGAACAATACAGGTTGGAAGGTACCTAAGGAGCTCATCTGTTTGGATTTTTGCTCAAAGCAGATCTTCTAAAGTGGGTGCTTATGGCCTTATTTAGTGGAGTTGTCAATCTTTCTAGAGATGACAGATTTCCTGCCCTCTCTGTGCCCTTGTTCCCACGTTTAACCATCTTCATGGTAAAAAAAGGGTGGGTTTTGGTTTGGGTTTTGGTTTTTTGGTTTTTGTTTGTTTTTTTTGTTGTTGCATTGGAATTTTCAGTTAAAATTTGGCAGCTGCTTCTTGTCCTAAATTTAAATCTTCCATTTTAATTGTGCCATTTTTGCAGTTGTTGATGACTGTCGGAATCCATTTTTAAAAGTGGGTGTAAGCTTGATACACGTGTGATCCTGCAGGACTGACAGTACAGCATGCAGGTTGAGATAGTGTCGAAAGGTGCCTTAAAGTTCTTGCAGCCAACTTTACCACAGCAGTGTAGGTGTGAACTGTGACACTGTTTCTTTTTGCAATCCTGGATTTCTCTTTCTAGAGAAAAATGTGCCAGCAGCAAAGCAAAAACTAAACTGTGGTTGAAGACCTACTTAAGGAAATACGTCATGCTTGTAAGCTGAAAAGAATCTGTCAAGTGGAACATCAAAAATGTAAACTCATATATGCCCTAATCCTTTCTCCATACCCTATCTTGGTCAATGCTCACTTGCTCTCTGTTTCACTCCACTCCCACCTTATTCTTCAATAGATGACCCCTTGCTTCCAGAGGTTGTATTTTACCCTTTTTTTTTTTGTCCCCAAGAGCAATGCCCTTGTTTTTTCTGCTAGTAAATATGTTGTTTTGGGATAACGTATGTTAGTCATATCTTCTAAACTGATTAATGTCTAGCTGTTCTTCACATGCAGAAAAATCTGATATCAAATCAAACTGACATTTTTACTAGCTTGTACAGTACTCAGTTGAAAGTAACTAACAGAGATTGTCCTCTTTCTCTTACCAGATGTGTGCAATAGTACCAATCTTCCTGAAGTTGAGATCATCAGTCTACTGGAAGAGCAGCTGCCTCATTATAAGCTAAGAGCAGATACAATCTATGGTTATGACCACGACGACTGGCTTCATACACCTCTCATTTCCCCTGATGTGAATATTGACTTAACAACTGAGCAAATAGAAGAGACCTTGAAATACTTCCGTAAGTTAAAAATTCACAAAAGGATACTGAATAAAAGTGCTGTTTCTGTTAACCTCCTCTGAAGCCTTTGTGCAATTCTGTTACAACTGTGGAAAGCAAGAGTTTGTGATTTGCTGCTTTGGTCTTCAAGCGATTTGGTGGTCTTTGTGGGAGATAGAAAAGGAAACATTTAATTAAGGACAACAGTTGCATTTGCAATTTGTGCATGCACTTCACATTATCAAATATTGGTGAAACCGAAATACTCTTTGCTTGTGATTTCTCTGGCAAGAGACTGAGATTTCTGTATCTTTTCAATGTGGAAAGCCTAGACCTGTTTCCATATTTGCTTTCTCTGAACATGCTCTCTGCCCCATTGCACTGTTGTCTGGTGGCACTGTGTGCCAGCATCACAGCACGGCATCAAATCATTTTTCTGCAGCTTAGGCTTCTAGAGAAGACTTGTGAAGAATCAATCTGAACATTTGGGTTGATGTGGTTTGTCCCTTTCTTTTGTTCGTATTCAAACTATTGGACAAAAAAGTACCTGTTTGTGCCTGGAGGGAAAGTTTGTAGAGTTGTGACCACCTTGGTTTTTCATTCTTTTGTTTGAGTTTGTAGATGAATGGACAGTGAATGGATTCATGTCTCTTTTTGGATTCTTCCACTGTGGATATTGACTTAGCTGTGCAATTAGAGAAGATTAGTCCTCTGGTTGCTGATTTATGAAGTAGTTTATGATTAAATTAGTCTTTCTCCCACCTCCCCCCCCCCGCCCCCCCCCATTGTTTCATGTGAAGGTGCAATTTTGTTGCTCTTCTGGATGTGTTGCATGTTAAAATAGTCTGCAGAGCATCAAAGCAATAGGTTATATGCTAAAGCTACAGTAGTTAAACTATACATAGATTATAGTAGTAGATAGATTTAGGTAGGCGTAGTTGAGGCACTGTGGAGCTCCGAAGGGATGAGTTACAGGGCTCAACACAAACCTTTGCAAAGATGGCTGCATTACATTTTGAAGCACCTGGACAATTCACTTTGTAAGAAGGACGGCTGGTAAAGAAAAGCATTAAGAACATGAAGAACTGAGTTTCTGACTTTAGTGCTTCAACAGAAAGCATTAATTATTTTAGTAAATAGTTTATGTATGCTCCCCACACAAAAATAGTGTGCAGGGGGGGAGAGAGGCAAGTTGAAGTTGATCTATGGAATCAGTTGTACTACAACTCCTTGTTTTGCGTCAGTCCATTTGCGCTGTTACAGTGATGGCAGAAGTTGGCTTAAAGAAGTGTTTTGAAATGTCAGGTTTCCAAAGTCTTTAGCAGCAGGGTTAGTCCTGTCTCATGAATAAGATTGTCTATGCAGGTGGACTGTTGCAATAACAACAGGAAAATGTTATGCTAGTAGGGCAAGGAGGTAAAAATGCATGTGGGAACATCCCGACTCTCCCATGAGATACTGGTGGGGCATGTCACATGCAATGGTGCATGCCTGTTGGAATGGATACAGAATGAAGCTGCATACAACAGAATGAGATAGCAGTAGCTGCCTGGAACTGTGAGTACTTAAATGATTTTATCCAGCTTTTACCTTACAGACATAGCGACTGCAGCCTTACCATATTGCTTGATTGAAGATTTCGTCCAGTCGACTGGCTTGAATGGAAAAATTTTGAGTGTAATTCCTGCCACAACATATGTTTTCTGCTTTTATTGGGAAATAACTGCTAGAAGAAGAGGAACTGAGCAAGGAAAGCTTCTCTAAGGAAAAGTTAATTCCTTACTACTTACATGCAGACACTTGTGTATAGATAGTAGTTTTAGAAGTTTAAGCAAATTTAGATTGAGCCTTAGACTGATACCTGGGAAACTGAGATCTCTGCCTTTACCCTTGTTCAGTTACTCTGCACAAGTCATATAATGCATCTGTACATGACATCTAGACATTCCAGGCCAGGCTGGATGTGGTTCTGGGCAACCTGATCTAGTTGAAGATGTCCCTGCTCACCGCAGGGGGTTGGATGGGATGAGCTTTGAAGGTCCCTTCCAACCCAAACTGTTCTATGATTCTGTGAGGTGTAAGATCATAAAACTTTGTCTGGTTGGAAATGAAGGCATTTAATGTAAACATTGGTTTATAGAAAAACAAGCTATCAAAGTAAAAGTACTATTTTAAATAAGTTGGCAGAAATGTCCTGTGACGTTGCCATCACTGCTTGGCAAAGTGCTTTCCAGGGTGTGACTGCTTGCACAATGATTCATTTTGGGTGCTGCAGTTAAGGCACTCCTGTACCTGTTTAGTTTGTATTAAAAAACCTTGACACCAGGGTGAGCAAATACTGTAACTTGTCTCTTGGAAAGCTTTAGTATTCACAAATTTATGCGATGTTCAAATCAGTATCTGTGGTCTAAGAATTCTATGGATGTAGTGAAGTTTAATGAGTAACAAAAATGAAATTTCAGAATCTGTCAAAATTTTCTTCAACCAAAGGAAGAATTCATCGATTTTGCTGCAACACAAAAGGAGTCACCACAAAAGGAATCCTTTTGTCAGAATTAAAATGCACTACACATACGTGTTGTTGCTGTACCTTCTTCAAGCTTTTAGAGACACTCAGAGATAATTAAAATAAAATTGGTACTTGAACCTGAGGTAATGCAGGATATTTTTAGGTGTGGAATGAAGTCTGTTTGATTGTGTATGGTGTTCTGGTGTCCATCAGCTTTGAAGCCAGGATGTAACATGAATAGTAAAGTCTATCAGACAGGCTTGTCAATAGGGAACTTGTGATACTGCATAACTATTTGTGATTTTTAGTGTCTGATAATACTTTTATATTTAATGAGAGTCTCTGTATTCATTTGGATAGATCCAGGTGTCTCCAAAGACAATTATCTGTGAAAGAATCCACATCACTTATAGTGACAGTATTCTCTAGTTTGAGTTAATCTGCATTTGCGTTTGCTCCCAGGAGAGAATCCATGAGAAATGTTACTTCCAGGAGTGAGCCAGCATCTAAGCAACTGGCAGCTGTATTGCTGTCCTTGAAGGCAGCAGCACTGAAATGACTGAGTTTTCTGAAGAGCTGGTGGGTGTTAGGAGTGGTGTATTCTGAAGCTGTTGAAGTGTGCAGATGCATTTTCATTCCATGAAAAAAGCAGATAAGTAGCCACTGATGCTCACACAGTCTTGTTTTACTGCGACTGAACAGGTACTGTTTCAGGGGACACAGAGGACTGGGTTTCCTTTGCACTATAGGAAGCGTATCACAAGGGAACATTTGAATTTAGGAAAACAGTCAATCATTTTTGAGTGAAAAGAGAAATTCTCTCTTCTGGATTGCAAAATGAAGGGAGCGTAAATGCTTCTAATAGGGCACTGTCTTAATGGACCTCTTCGGTTTGTTTCCTGATTTTTGTTGATTGCTTCTTTAGGTCTCCTTGGATACATCCAAGGAGATGGTACATCCATCTTTAATAGAACATAATGATATATTAGACCTACTGTAAAGGGTACATGGGGTACAACTGCTCTCGAAAGTAACTTGATATTCACCAAATGCCATCTGTTCTTGTATTCTATTATTTCTCCTTAAAATATAAAACCAAGCGTTGAACATGTACTAAAAGGTAAGCATAAGGGTGGATAGATGGAGAGAGAGCTTCAGTGCAAAGATGGAGGAGGAAAGACACTGTGGTCTGGGGAGGTTTTTTGTAAAATGAAATATCTTCTGCAGCTTGGGTATAATGAGAAACTAAACTAATTTGATTGCTGAGTTCCAGACTAGCAAGACTTTGCATATAAAAGTCTGTGCAAGGCAAGTATTTATGCCTTGTCCCTTTCTTGAATTCCCTAGTGCTTGTATGCCTGTGATATGCACTTAATACAGACTCTTTCCTGGTTCTCTAATCTACTGAGTTTGTTCTGCTTAATATTCTAACCATGCGTGGTGGTTACAGCTGAGTCTTCAAATAAACCAGCAATGAGATTTTTGAGGTGTTGAGCGCATATGGTGACTTCAGTAGTGACCCAAAAGTTACGTTCTCTGTTCAGCACCTCTCTTCTCTGTCAGTACACCAAATTTGCAGATTAGTTGTTCTTAGTGTGCAAATTAATTGGTTTTTATTACTATTTCTGTTCTTGTAGGCTTTATATAGATGTTATGTAAGTTGTAATATAAATCATAAATAATAATCCTACAGGACTATAAAATGATCTAAAATCACATCTTAAATGCCACCTTTGAATTTCTTAAATTCTTTGTGACACTTGGATGATCAGGGGCTCTTCATCAGGGACTGTAGCGATAGGACAAGTGGTGATTTTCAAACTGAAACAGGGGAAGTTCAGGTTAGATCTAAGGCAGAAGTTCTTCCCTCTGAGGGTGCTGAGGCGCTGGCACAGGGTGCCCAGAGAAGCTGTGGCTGCCCCATCCCTGGCAGTGTTCAAGGCCAGGTTGGACACAGGGGCTTGGAGCAACCTGCTCTAGTGTGAAGTGTCCCTGCCCATGGCAGGGGGTTGGAACTGGATGAGCTTTAAGGTCCTTTCCAACCCAAACCATTCTATGACTCTATAATGATATTTTAGTCTTAACAATTGAAAAACCTTGATTTCTGAAAAAATGATGGTTGTTGCTTTCTTGGTGTTTTGCAGTAACAAGGACTCTTCTGTCATTATCACTAGAATCTTGGGTACCTCCGTACTGTGGAAGGCAAACTTCATTTAGGTAGAACTGTCTCTGAAACACTGCAGGCTCATCGTGATGAGGCCAGTAGTGTCCGCCGTTTCCAGCAAGGTGTTACACTGCCTAAACTCATGTTCATAAAATGTAGGATATGCATCACAAGGTACAACAACAGGAACGGTGGTCTTTTGTCTGGTGTGAATTCACTTGATTTGTCTGTAGTGGGAAAGAAAACTGTGCCAAGGGAATGTTTGGATGCTTTGTCTTAAATCTCCCCCCACAGCCTACATCAAAACCTCTAGGTAGAATATTGGTTGCAGTTGGCTGTTTCATTCCTCTGGGATTCCTTTTATGCAACTCAGTGCTTTTGATTGGTATTCAGATGGTTTGACAACAAGAGTTATGCTTGGAATTTTAAAATCTATCTTTTGACTTCTAGCAGCGTTCTTTTAAGCTTCACCAGTCTTGCACGCTGGATGTTGTCATTGTATCTGTTCTATATGCACGTGTGAGGTTTGAAATCAGAGCAGTGAAGCAAGATGGGCTTCCGAGTGACTTACGGAAAACATCCTTGCAGTTTTTGGACTACATGCTGAGATAGATGCTGGTTTATAACCTGCTCCTGGAAATGTGATGAGTTTCCCTCTGTGATGATCCCTACAGGGTAAGACTCAGCAATGCCCCTTAGCTGTGCTGCTGTGGCTTGTTAGAGCAGGTTTTTCTACCTTGATGTGGCTTTTGGTTTTGAGATCCTCAGTCCAATCCATAACCACGAAGTCATGGAATGTGCTGAGCATCAAGAGCATGGATACAAGTACACCTTTTTAATTATTTTTTTGAGGGTATTGATAGAAAGATAAGTATTCAAATATACAAGTACCTTATTTTATTAGCAACTTTGGGGGAAGACTTAAGCTATAACCTGGGATAGGTGATGCAGAGAATTAGTTCTTAATATTTAGTTGGCAATTGGGAAATTGAGTCTTCAAACTTGGATGAAGATACCTTTTGGGAGGAAATGAACAGTGTAGTGGGCCTGCAGCTCCTCTTTCACATTCTGAAACTCCAGAGTACGTCTTTGCCATTATTTTTCTCATGTGCTTCAGACAGAAGGCTGAGCCAGTCCCTACCAAATTACCAAGATAAAACTGATCTGACCTGAAAGCGTAGAATCATAGAATGGTTTGGGTTGGAAAGGACCTCAAGATCACCCAGTTCCAACCTGCTGCCACAGGCAGGGACACTTCACACTAATCATATAAATCAAATGTCATCTCACCAGTGTCATTGTACTCTTGAGGCAGAGTGCCTTTTAAGCCAGTCTAAAATGTGCTGCCTGAATGATACAGCAGAGTGATGTTCCATCTCCCTGCCCCCAGGTTAGTCAAGCACACTTTTAGCTGGTGGCCAGGGAGAGGTCTATGAAAGAGCACCAGAGGCAGCAAACAGACACAGCAGTTTGCCCAAGACTCTGGGCTTTGCCATGGCAGCTTATGGGGTCAGGGCCTAGGATCATCTGGGGACTCATGAGAATCCTCTGAGGAGCTGCTGCTACCAGGTGGGGCAGGGCAAGGGGAGACACAGGGATATGGGCTTGAGGAAGCCCTAGTGGCTTCTGAGAAGCTGTGATCTGTTCCTCATCCAGGGGTGCTTGAAGTCTTTGCTGCAGCTCCTCCTGGTTAGGGATGGTCAAACACCTTTGTAGCTGGTGTTGGGAGAGCCCTATGTAACAGCTAGGTCTGGAACACAGCTCCCAGAGACAGTCAACAGATGCAGCAGTTTGTGTGGAAGGTGCAAAGAAGGGGTCCTCATCTGAGTTCAGAACAGCCTGAATCTTCAGGAATGGTGGTAATATGCTACAGGGTGCACTCCCCAGGTTTTGGGTCACCTGTCCTTGACAGGGCAGACACTTTAACCCGGGCAGAGCTTCAGATGGTGGATGCAGCCCTGCCAAGTCCACCTTCTACCTTCTAGTGGAAGGTGTCCCTGACCATGGCAGGGGGTTGGAACTAGATGAGCTTTAATGTCCCTTCCGGCCCAAACCAGTCTTTGATTTTGTGGTAAGTGCCAGGCTGCTGGGAGTGCCTAGGGCCTCTCACTGAGCCTTTCTGCAGGAGGTACGCTGCTGTTGAAGAGCTGTCACCAAGTGGAGAAGTGAAAAGAGGAAGTCAGCAGGCTGCAGAGCATCAGGGAGAATGAGACACATAGGCAGGATCCAGGAGAACTATGGCTGTGACACCTTACAGCTAACCTAAACTTCCCCTGTTTGTTTAAGTTTGAACCCGTCACCTTTTGTCCTATCACTACAGTCCCTGATGAAGAGTCCCTCCCCAGCTGGAAGACAGTCTTGCAAAAGAAGACCCTGGGGGGGTCCTGGTGGACACCAAGTTGAACATGAGCCAGAAATGTGCCCCTGCTGAAAAAGGCTAATGGTATCCTGGGCTGCATCAGGAGGGGCATTGCCAGCAGGTCGAGGGAGGTTGGTCCTTCCTCTCTACTCAATACCAGTGAGGCCCCACCTGGAGTGCTGGGTCCAGTTCTGGGCTCCCTGATTCCGTATTTCATTCTGTGTGATACAACCTGCATTTCTTTCTCAGTAAGCTGCAGTCATGACTATCAGTGGGTTTTTCCTTGTTAGAAAAATAGGTCATAACTGTGCTACTCTAATGGTTTTGTCTATCCAATCAAGCATGATGTTAAGCTTAACTTCATTTTACAATTGTTTTTGCTGTCTCCAGGAAAAATACAACCACCAAAAAATAATAGAGATTATAGTTTACATTATTTTCAGGTGGTGAAGAGTTTACAAAGTCTGTTTAAAGCTTTACTTCTTCATTTCCTTGTGCTGGATGGGCTGTATTTTCTTAACCCTCCAGTTCTTGCTGTCATGGTCTCATTTACAGTGTATGTATGCCCAGTGATAGCTTAATTTAACTCTGCAGCTGTGCTGAAGACCACATCAGTTTGGATTTTATACAAATGCAAATGTAGCACTCTCCAGTAATCATTTGGGGGAAGGGAGAAATAATCCTTTCATGTAGAAAGCAGGTGTTTGTCCTGAAGTAATTTCATCTGTCTACCCCTGTCTCTGGTGAAATCATTTTGTTTCAGTGGGAGAACAGTTCAACTATTCTCTGCACCAGAAGAATCTTTGTGTGTACCAGGTGAGGTCAGCGTGCCCTGACGGTGTGCAGAAGGGACCAGCTCTGTCCCATCTGTAGGAAGTACTTGTGCCTGTTTTGACAAAGGAGAGTCAATCAAAGCTGAAGCACCTGTTTTTCGATTCTGAACGCTGCTGATAATGCTTTCACTGCTCTGGTTCCACTCTTTTCGGGTTAAGCAACCCACAGTGACTTCTCGATGAGCAAAATACTACACTGGAAGAAATCTCTGACCTAAGCTGCAGAGCTCTTTGCTCTTACTAAATGTACAATCACAGGATGACTCCTGTTCTGTGTTCTTTTAGACTGTGAAACACCAAACCCTCTTCACTTCAGTAAATGAGATCCCAATTTCCAAATACCAGTCTGCCAGCCTGCCCTTGAAAATGAGTTGGGCTTTTAAACAGGCTTGTTTCCTTTTTCATGCTCTTTAATTGACTTCAAAGAAGGGAAGTTATTAAAACATGGCAAATTGCAAAGTAAGTGTTGTGGCAATGCCTGATTTAATATACAGTGCATAGGCAGACTGTACAGCTGCTCTGCTGAAAAGGGCTCCTGACAATGTTAATGGGATGGGCAACTTTATCCTGAGTAGTAGCATCTGTAGGAAGTAATGAAAGGATATGGTGTTTCGTTATCTGAACATCCTGGTGTGATGCTGTAGCCAAGAGAAGAAATGTGACCCAGAGTAAATGGGATGGGAAATAATACACTTTTGCAGCTGTCATGGAAATACTCCATCCATCACTGATGCTTGTTTCAAAGGATCTTCCCAGAATTGGAAAAGGTTTGGAGAAGAATGCTGAGAATGACTAAGCATGGGAACTCATGATTTATAGTGCCGTAATGTGTAATGGCATTCTTTGAACACTTGATTTGCCAGCAGGGATGACTTGCTGCTCCTTTGTACCCTAGCAACATGGTTCAATGCATCCTTGAATGTGGTGCTATAACTTTCTTGGGAAACCATGTTTATAAATCATAGAATCACAGAATGATTTGGGTTGGAAAGGACCTTAAAGCTCATCCAGTTCCAACCCCCTGCCATGGGCAAAGACACCTTCCACTAGAGCAGGTTGCTCCAAGCCCCTGTGTCCAACCTGGCCTTGAACACTGCCAGGGATGGGGCAGCCACAGCTTCTCTGGGCACCCTGTGCCAGCGCCTCAGCACCCTCACAGGGAAGAGCTTCTGCCTTATATCCAACCTGAACTTCTTTTCAGTTTGAACCCATCACCCCTTGTCCTATCGCTACAGTCCCTGATGAAGAGTCCCTCCCCAGCATCCTCGTAGACCCCTTCAGACACTGGAAGCTGCTCTGAAGTCTCCATGCAGCTTCTCTTCTCCAGGCTGAACAGCCTCAATGTTCTCAGCCTGTCTTCATACGGGAGGTGCTCCAGCCCCTGATCATCCTCATGGCCCTCCTCTGGAATTGCTCCAACAGCTCCGTGTCCTTCTTATGCTGAGGACACCAGAACTGCACACAGTGCCCCAAGCAGGGTCTCACAAGAGCAGAACAGAGGGGCAGGATCAATGGGGTAGGGGTTTTTTTTTGTCAAAAATTCTCTTCAAACAAGGAAGGGGGTTTGTGGTTTGGGTTTGGTTTGGTTTAATAACCTGGCTAATTCGGTCAGATTTAGTGTTGACCTGTGGCATGAATTTATTCCACCCAAAAAGGAAGAAGGAGAGGACCAATGAGCTTTTCAAGCCAACTTTTCTGCCTAATAAAACCTCTTTGTAACTGCAAACTTAAGGAGTCCTCAGTCTAGCTGGTCACAGTTGAATACCAGAATTCTTTATCAGTCTGTATGTTTTCCTCTGTGAAGATAATGTTGTCATGTGGAGTTCTGAATCCGCAGAGGTTCAATGTTTGTAGAAGCTGTCCACCAGAAAAATACATCATTCTGGTAAGTTTTACATGAGACGAATGTGATATACAGCTGTAGGAAGGAAAAGTAGGGCCAAGATTGAAAGGAGGTTCGGCAAGCGTGCAGCTGCTTTGGTGGCCTGGTCAGACTCCCGTGTTCAAGTTGAAAACCCTTCCAGCTCCCACTTCATGGAGCTACTATTTCTCACACAGTTGAAGGGATGCTTGCTTCTGAATACCTGGATATTCAGTATTCTGTCTGTCTGGGGTTTCTGTCTTCATGCTGGGAAGATCATACCCTTATCCCATATTTCCAAGTCTCTTGGGGAGTACTGAAATCATTTGGCCACACAAGTGATTTTCTCCACAGAAAAATGATGCCTTTCTGGATTACAGCAATATGTTTCCAATCAAATCTGTAGGAAAACAGCAAGAAACCCAAAAGCCCCAAACCCCCATCTCTATTTTTATCCTGTCTCATTGAAATGGGGGTGAGGAAGAAACTTCTAGCATGTTGAAGACTTCCTTTGTTTAAAATGTCAGGAGGTAAAAAGGAGAAAGTCCCTGCAGCAATTTAAGCTGGTAGCCAGAGTTCATTCTTTGTATTTTAAATACTTGTTTCATAACATCACCAGAACAAAATTACCTTTTGGACAAAAATAATACAAGTGGAACAAATAGCTTATATGCAGAGCAATTGAATTAATGTTGCTATAGGAACCTTTATTTTTCTCTGCCAGTATTTTAACCGTGTAGCCTTAATTGCATTTAATAGTATGAGCAGTTCTTGCTTTGTGAGTATGCAGACTGAGCTAGGGCAGGAAGGAGTGTCTTGTCACATTCTTCTGCTCCAAGATGGCACAGTGTGAGGGCAGAATGCTCACATTTGGCAAAAATGCTTGCACTCTTCAAAATACAGGGGGGTGTTTAAAGATAATTATATGAACTTTGCATGTCCGAAGGCTTTTAGTGGCTTTTATATAATCCTGTGTGATTTACTAACCTGAGGTTCGCATACACTTACCGTATCACTTTCACATCAGTATTGTGCATAACGAGAATCTAGTCAGCAAAATGAAGCCAAAAGTAACACTGTCTCTGTTAAGATGAGAGTAGGTTTTGTATTTCAGACCCTTGTTATCTCAGCATACCTCTTGATTTCAAGAGGGCTAAGGTTAGCTTGATGCAAAAGCAATGGCATGGCATAGCCTCTGTCCCCTCTGTCAGGAAATAAGAATGACTTTTGTGCTTTTCATGTATAGGGCTAGAAGCCAACAGGGCATGGAGATTTCCTGGTCTCTGGTGGGTATGGAGGGGCAGAAGCTGAAGACAATAGCTGTCGTTCTGGCAGCCGAAGCTCAGGTGCAGGCTGCTCAATTCTTGTTGACTTTGCATTTTAGTATCCTATAAACGGGGGAAGTGCAGGTTAAATGTGGACGTGCCTTGATTAAGGCTGTGCTGCTTTGCTTTGAGTTTGCCTCCCAAGAATGGCGGCACTTGCAGCCTACAGCAGGTTGACCTGTCTACTTGGGTATCACATCTTTGCTGGACTCTCTCCAGTATGTCCATGTCTCTTACAGTGTGGAACCCAGAACTGGACGCAGGACTCCAGATGTGGCCTCACCAGTGCTGAGTAGAGGGGACTTTTGTGCATATTGACAAATACTGTATTTGTTACTATATTGTAGGATGAACACAGTGATTTTTTTTTTTTATCTATTTATTTTATTTGCAGAATTAGAAGCATGTTATTTTCCAGTGAAATCATGTACTTACAGACAGAGATATATTTGAATTTGGCCCTGGTATGGAACTTCAGAATTGAGTGAATAACATAGGCAATTGCTACTGACAAATGAGCGGCAAATGCGTGAACAGATCTGTCAATGTGTGCTTCAGCTATTAATATATACAAGGGATGTGGCAATTCCCAACCTCAAAGTTACTGCGGTGATAAGGTTTTGTATCAGTAAAGCTGAAATACTAATGTGGTCATGAAGCCAGTGTATTTTCCTCTGCATAGCTTGACTGTTCCTTATCTGTTTTACAGTAAAATAAGACTTTGCTTTATTACAGTATGCCGGTCAGGGACTAGCGTAATTGGTAACAACCTAGAAAAGACACGAGTGAGGGTGAGCTTAACAGACATCTGCAAAATTGTGAGTGATTGGAGAGATGAACTGAGTCTTCAGACTTCCACAGCTGAAAGCATCAAATTAAGTTAGTAAAAGTGAGTCGCAAAGCAAAAGGTGAGGGTTTCTTACATCATGAGTGGTAGATGCATGGAACTCCTTGCAGGAGAATGTTGAAGGTGCTAAAAATGTACATGGGCTCGGGAATAGACAGGATAAATCCTTCAGGAACTTCAGGAGAAACTGTATCTGTCTCAGGCTGTCTCTGGAGCTGGAAACAATTGGAGGTTGGGAGGGCAGTTGAGGGAGGTGTTGGCTAGTTCTGCCCTACCTGGTCATGGTTGTTCTTGGAGATGCAGTCTTCAGCATAGACAGACACCTCCTTGGTCATACCCACTATGGATGTTACTAACACGTGTTGCATACAGTTTGCTAAGAAAGGGGGAGAAAATGGTGAAGAATGTGTGATGGTTATTAATCAAATGGATGTCAGTCCCTTTACCTGTACCTACACAGATTGAGAAATGCTTTTTGAATTGCAGTGTTTGGTGATGATTTAATGCCATATGTTCCTCAGATTCTCTTCTAAGAGCTTAAACACGATTTTATTGGGTGCTGCAAAAGTCTTTTCTTCCATTTCCAAAACACTGGACACAAAGATTGATGTATTCTGTTGATAGCCTTCAGCATTTTTGGAACAGATCAGTGAAAGTTTGTCCTAACCCCTTGGTTTTGGCTGTGAAGCTTAGATGCTTATTTAAAAAAAGGGTCAGTGGTTCATGGAGAGGGCAAAAAGTAGGAGCAGATTAGCTTTATTGCAAGGGGAAATGTGTTGCTGTCCTGATTTTTGAGTCTTTCATTTTTTGTTTGCCACTTCTCCAGTAACAGGCTGCATAAAGGATTCTATTATATCAGCCCAAACAGTGTAACAAAGCAGTAGCATAGTTTAATTTTCCATGGGGAAGGCAAGCTTTTATCAAACTGTGTGGAGGAGAGTAGTAATGGAGTAGATATTCATCATTAATGTACTGCATGTACCCAGTGAACCGCAATGGCGCGATGCTGCTGTTCTGTGAGGCAGCAGCGTTGTATCGGCTTCCAGAGCAAGGATTTCAGTTTCCAGTATGGAGGAATACTTCTGCTCTGTAAAGCCAGGAACAGCAAAATGCGTTTCCTTCATCTCTGCATCGCTTTTGGAGCCAGCACGTCTCCATGGCAACATGTTAGACTGAAAGAGATGTGGGGAGCAGGGAGGAAAGGAAGGAGTTGGAAGCAGCCAGGCAGTGGTGTGTGTCCCCACGTCAGCGCATCAGCCTTTTGATAGGATGGTTTTTTTAACACCCATCCACGGCTCCTGTGCAGAGCTGCTTTATTAGAGGAGCCATCGGGGCATCTGCTTTTCCCTTCTGCAGCCTTTTTTATTTTTATTTTTGCCAAATACACCCTCCACACCCCCTTCTGTTTCAGTTGCAGCCTCGCTGAGGATGTGCAGCTCATTTTCAGCTTGCTGGGAGCTTCCTTGCGCTGTGGTGTTTTGCAAAGGCAGGAAGGCATGGCTGCATTTCACTTGACCTTAGCAGCAGAGTGAAATCTCGTCTATGTTGCTGAAGGATACTGACTATGCAGAAATTTATTGAAGCAGATTATTATGAACTGGACTGGTATTATGAAGAATGCACAGATGGTAAATATTTCTTTCTAGTCTCTTGTTGCAGAATTTGGAGCTATAAGACTGGAGCATTGTTATTCAGTGGTTTAAAAAATGGAATACCTTGAAAAAGGCAGCACCCTGGTGTAGTGGAGATGCCCATATCTCTGTTGCACCTCAGCATTTCTTGTGGCCGTGCTACAAGAGATTGCTGTACAGCTTTCTCTCTTTCCAAGGGAGTGGCAGAGGAGCATATGTACTATATGAGCAATCTTAGGGCAGGGGCAGTAATATTTGAAATGTTAACTGTATGTATAATAATCAAGCTAAATTTAAATACTCTTGCTGTAAGATTCTGTATCAGTTTAAGTCTGTTTTTTCTGCATTACCAGTATGCTGTAATACATATGTATTTAATGTGTTAAGCAGCAGGACATGTTTTCTCTCTGGCTATTTGTGAAAGACATTTTAAACTGTAGCTTCTTAAAAGTGAGCAGGTTAACTTTTGAATTGGAAACATTTCAGGCTCTGGTGAGTATTATCTTCTGGGCCTCTTGCAATTTTTCTAGTGTTTGCTTGGGCATTTGTTTCTTTCAGAGCACAGAATGTTTTCTCATAGAAGACACATGAGGAAGGGTAAGGAATGGCTAAAACTACTCTGCAGAGTGGAAAAATCAAGATTCCTTGTTGATGGCACTCTGTGGTAACCTCTGAACTAGAATACAGCCTTTGGGAAAGCAGTGATTGTATACAAATTTTATCCTGGTTGAAGAGCGTGGCTAAAATGAGACAGGTCCGAGATGTCAGTGAAGCAAAGAACAGAAAGGAGTAAGGAGTATAGGCCCAGGGGATGTATGTATGTTGTACACAAACATATTTCATAGTGCTTTGATAACGGTATTAGAGGGGACATGAGGAGTAAGTGTGTGTCACAAAATTGGGGTTTATGGTCTTTTGGGTAGCATGTGCTTCTGTTTGTTTCTCTGTGCTAGATTTTGGAACTGAATCCAATCTCAGAAGCTTGTTAAACTTGAACTTCTCTTACGTTTGTTTAGTTATTCCTGTTCAGGTGTTCAAAGAGGAAAGGTGCATATTTATTTGAAGGATCTGATCACTCTAAGTTGGATTGAATCCCTTATGTAACCTTTATCCTTTAGATTTAACCCTGGTAAATACGGTAGCATCTCATTAATCCATATGATGTAACAGGCTTAGTTGGCCTGGTTTTTAGAAGCTTAAGATCAGACAGTTGTACTGTCACTAAAAGCAGTGGCTGATTTCTGTGTTTTCCCCCGGTTAAATACAGATAGCTTTCTTTTTAGTGTTCTTTATTATGGTCCTCTGTGTGGTCAAAGTGTTGTTGTGCAGAATCATGGTATGCTTGAATGAGCTGAGAACTGCTTCTCAGTTTTGCCTTAAGGCATGTGCGGCACTGGAGAAACTATGGGAGTTCCATGGTAATGGAATAATCGGCAGGTAATGGAATGATCACAAGGCAAGCACCTTGTGGGATCAAGGCCTCAGGAACACTGTGGTGGCTGGTCTGATTCTGGGCTGCCAGGTTTGCTTGTGCTAAGCCCCTAATTATCTTCAATTACACAAATATATATATAAATTATATATATAAATATATACTCCTGGACATATATATATATATATATATATATATGTCCAGTATCCTCCTTCCCTGAGCAGAGATCTACCGAGAATCACCTAGAGCATGTGCTGGCTGGCTGCTTGGGAAGTTCTCCCCTAAGAGAAAGCAGGGTTTAATGCCTGATAGGCTCCACTAGGTAAGACATAATGTTTCTTTTAAAATTACTTTTTACTTTTTAATTAAAATGATACTTTTTACGTGATGGAAGGATAGTGCTGTCAGTCCTCGGGTGAATGGTAGTCTTAGAGTTTCATGGAGAAAGCTTTAGCTTTCTTTTGCTTCTCCCAGTTAAGTGTGCGAGAAGACAGGAGGATTTGAGAGGTGTGGTGGAAGGCAGTCTTTGGCCTTTGGTACTGGCTTATTAATTTGGGTTTAAAGTAGTATTGGTATTTCCTGTTCATGGAGAAAGGTATTCTAATTGTAGTGGGAGACATAAGGCAGTAGTAGAAAACAGAGCTTTTCCAAAAACCTGGAGCAGATGGCATATTATAAGAGATGCTTGTCTCTTGATGTTTGATGTCTCTACCATTATTTGTCGATACCAGAGTCATTTGCCTGTGATTCTTTTTATACTCAGTAGAGAGTGATTGGTAGTTGCAGCTCAGCTGACCTGTTTTGAATATCTATTTTAAGAGAAGATGAAGCCTCGTTAGCTTATTTCTCTGCTGTACATGGACCCTCCGGAGCTCCTGTACGTGTGTGTTCAACTGTGAATCCCACTCACCTCAACCTTTTTGGTAAATACAGCACTGGATGATAATAATAGGAAACCTCACAAGATATTATCCCATAGAATTATTTTTCTGATTAAATTGTTCATATATTCTTTTGTCAGAGTCACTGGCACTCAGATTTGCATTTGAAAGATGTGGTTTCTTTTGTTTTCCTTTATCTAATGATTATTTCAGTAGCATATAGTTTCTTGTTCTTCAAAGAAAAAAACCAAACAGAACAACACTCTGAGATTACACCAGGATAGAAGGTTTCAATGACTCTCACTGTTACCTCAGATTTAATGAATTCTGTATGGACTGATGTACTCATGAGGTCTTCAACTTGCGTTTGGTGGCAGTGATTCTTTTCTAATACCTTCCAGAAGCAAATGAACAAATGCACAAAATTTACAATTTATAAATACTTACAAAGAGTTTTTGTAGTTGGAATAATGAATTAATCCCCTTATGTAAGGTCCTCTACAGAGTTTATTTTTGGTAAGAGTAAATGGAAGTAGACAACAAAATGTGACACTCTGTTTGAATCACCGCTGTTAACTAACATGACAACAAATTGAAGCTTCTGTAAATAATAGCCATACGCTGTGCTTTTTAGATCCATTTTCAGCTATCATATTGTATAATATGGGTGACAGTTGTCACCTTACTTGGCATTAATGAACTATATTGTGTAGGCAGAATGGGGAGGGGGAAAGAGCTGGCTGTGTACTTGACTAGGCAAAGAGCTACTTTGATAGCAGACTCTCAGATTGATAGAACCAATGATAAAAGAGGAAAAGGTGACACTTTTGTAGGCTCTTACCTGCAAGATAACAGTGTAAAAGTCTAGGTTCATCTAGGTGGGGTTTTTGTAGAGAAAAATAGATTCTTAAAATCTCACACAATGCAACTTGCATGACAGACCCCCCCCCCCCCCCCAAACTACTAAACAACTAAACAAACAGATAGGTAGAAACCCACAGAAACTTTTATGAATAGCTTTGTCCCACTTGTCCCTCTTTCTTAGGCCAATATTTTTCATCCTCTCAATGAACAATGTTTTCTAGAGGAATCCAGGTTGACTTTGGATCAAATTACTTTTCTTGTGGTTTCTTCCATTACTCGTTTTGAGCTGAACAACTCCACGCTAATGGCTGAGAGCTCATTGCCTGTGGTTCAACATGACCACGTATGTGCAATTGCCTCTCTTCTGTTTTTGCTGGCCATGAGTTTCAGCAATTTCTTCTGGAGGAAACAGTGTCTTTTCCTTTTTCCCCTCAGCCAGTCACATTGTGTGCCCTATTTGTCACACATGCCAAAGCTTTTAACCCCTTTTATGTTGGCCTGAGCCACCTCGTCTCGCTCTTGGTCATTCCAGCACCCTTTACCCTGCTTTTGCTCTTCTCTATAACTTTCATCCCCTCCCTGTATTTTCTTCCTGCTCACACTGAAATGTTTTCATCACGTCTTCTGTTTGCAGTTGCTGTTTGCAGCTTCTCTATTCTGTTTTCCACCTGAAGCTCTTGAACTTTCTTGTAGCTGAACAATAATTAACAATGTTAACGCTTGTTCTCCTTGACCTCTCCTTCACTCTAAGAATGATTGCTTATCCTTGCACATATTAGCATGCCTTTACAGACGTGAGACTGTTTCCCTTAAGGTAGCAGTAGCAGAATATTTCATAGTCCTTGCTGCAGCTCTTCAGGAGTTCTTGGTTCTCCATGTTTCTTCTCTGTGCACCTTATTTACAGGTAACCTTGCAAAAACAAACATACATCTGACAGCTCAGCAGGTGGCACAGTCAATATTTTTGCTTAAAATACGCTTCCCTTGACACCTTCTCCTTCACTGTATGGAGAGCTTGGCTGATGTTTGGCCGTTTATGATGAGTTATGATGATTAGCTCCATTTGTCTCCATCCCTGTGGACAGAGTAACTCTGGTGTTACTCTGGATGCTGACTGTGGGTGTGCCATCTAAACCTGTAGATGCCATACAAATGCCTGTAGTGTACAATCTCTGGAACAGCCCTTGCTCTATAGGTATGCAGCTAAAATTCTCATTCAGGTTGTTCTTGTTTTGCTCCTATGGCCTTTATCTCTATAGTCGATAAATATGGTTGCAGCTTGCTTATGTTCATGTAATCATTGATACCATTTTCCTAGTTTTCTGCTTTTTGCCATGTCACTTCTGTATTCCTCCACTGACTCTTTGCTCTTTATGCAGTCAAACCTAAGCTACTTGCATGCTGCTTTATGTGGCTTACATTTCACTATAGAGGTATTTTTCCTCTTTATTCTGCTCAGCTGCTAAATTTCCAGGTGAGTGATTTCCCACTTCATCCCATTCAGTCCCTTTCTGCAACAGTAATGTGCTGTCCTTTTGGGTAAGTGACAAAGGTAATTTGGGTGAGACTTTGAAAGAGTGGGAAGTGTGCAGAACCTGTACAAATTTGAGCATGCAACTTTGCTTGACTGTACATCAGAATAGGAAGCATGTGTTCAATGCCTGGTTTACCCCCCTCCCTGAAAAGCTCACCCCAAACCACCCACATTTCTTCATCAACACATTTTAAATCCAAGCGCTGCTGTTTCAGCCAGTGTTTTTAGGACTTGTTTGCTTACAGAGGATCTTGTTGTTCTAAATGCAGTATTGTTGTCACTAGTCAGTTGTGGTCCAAATGAATGTGGCTAATTGTGCAAAAGTCCAGATATTTTTATTGATAAGGGAAGGTCAAAATTATATGAATGCTGTGGAGTTCCTTGGAAACACTGACTCAGGATCTGAGGGTTTGTTTGTATTGAGTCTAGCCTCACCCTTCTTCAAACTAACTCCCAATTTGTGTGTTTCCTGTTTGATTGCCAAGTTGCTGAAGGCAGGCTGTACCTTAGTGCAGGCATTGGATGAGGATGTGTGTTTTCAGCATTGCAACTCACTTAGCAAGCTTCCTGAAAGGAGTTCAATGTCTTTAGCCACTAATTCAGAGTGGCGATAGCAGCAGATGTGCCAAATTCACTTCACAGTGGCAACCCATCAAAATGAATGTTTGTTCTGATATATTCTTCAAGTTCCTGACTATGTATTTACAGCAAATAATAAAAATCTCTTTTGAATCTTTCCTGATGAGAATATATGTTTTCAGAACCATATACCATTTAGCTCCCACTCCTTCACAGCTGCTTATTGTTTGGTATCTGTTTTAAACCTGGCTCTTAATCTTTAGCAAGCAAATATTCCAGCACTACTAAAAGGACTTAATGCAGAATAGCACTAAAAATGGGTTGATGGCATGAGGGTGGGGTACATATTTGTTCTCCACCCATTATGAATTTGCATCAGCATTTATCTTGTGCTGATATCAAAGTAGAGATTGTAACGCTTATCTTTCAGCTTTTGAATGTCAGAGTCCTTCTGTGTGGCATGAGTTGACATGAGTCACAGGTCAGAAGTCAGTTTGTGAGAAGATGCATTTACTCTCTTTATATTGTCATGTACGTTGGGCAGCAGTATGCCTCTTCTCAGTGTGTCACCCATTGCCCTGCTCTCCTTTATAAGCTTGAACACTTGGTAGCAATATTAAAACCATAGTATGTCAACAGGGTTGGCAGAGGTAGACTTTTCTGTCCCTAATCCTTAAAAGGTGCTTCTTGCCTTCTTTTAAAATGACTTATTTTAGTTACTCTCTGAATGTCCAGTCTCTAGCTGTTGCTGAAATGTGGTGAATTGACACTGGACGACAAGTAGGTACTTAAACCCCTTATTGTCTGATTTTTGCAGGGTTTTTAAGAGTTTTGATTCACTGCTAAATGGCAGAAATGAAGACACAGAAAAGCCCTGAGGAATCAGAAACTGGAAGTAATCCCCATTACATTGCGACTAAAACTACATGTTTTATTGTCATGATATGGGGAGAAAGGGACAATCCTATTTTTTTCCCTAGCTGAGTTCTTGAAGCTATTGCCGTGCTGAATATCGCGGTAAATTTTGGCAGTCAAAGGTTGAGTTGTTAAGTTTGAGTACTAAGATCTTTATTCAGAAATGAACGTTCCTTTCCTCAGCAAGCACTTAAGTGCATTTCGTATCCTTTGGCTATTGTTTATATAAACATGTTATGTTGTTTGCATATTAATATCAAGAGTTTAAAACTTTAGCCAGAATAAGTCATTATGATTATATAAAATTAGTTCCTTCCTCTCTCTTACTACCTCATACTTTCACACCACTAGAGAGTGATAGAATCCCAGACTGGTTTGGGTCGGAAGGGACCTTAAAGCTCATCCAGTTCCAACCCCCTGCCACCTTCCACTAGAGCAGGTTGCTCCAAGCCCCTGTGTCCAACCTGGCCTTGAACACTGCCAGGGATGGGGCAGCCACAGCTTCTCTGGGCACCCTGTGCCAGTGCAGATAGTAGAGAAATTGTTTGTGCATGACCCTAACTGTTCTGCTGGCTTGTCATGTTTGTCTGTCTGCCTCCTTAGCAGTTCTGTCCCCGCAGAGAGTGATGAGCTGCCTTTATCTTGCAGTGCTTCCACTTTGCCTTGTGACACAGATAGGAATGCTTTCTGCGTGCGGCAAATGGCGTCTGTTTGCCATTGGAAGTGAAGGAGGCAACTTGGCAAACATTAGATTTCTATAGCTGCAAAAGTTTAAATAAGAACGTTTAACCTTCTGTGTGTGTGTAGCCAAGTTTAGCAAACACAACTCGTTGGAAACCAAGAGATCTGAGCACAAGGAGTTTTGTTTGTTGTTGAACAAAGAAGAGATATGTACACCCTTGAAAATGCACTAGGGTGCACATGTGAACTTGAGGTACTTTGTTTCCCACAGCAAACAGAAGAGTAAAGGAGACTGGAAAACATGGTATTTGACAGCTGATATGATATATCACTTTAATGCTTTGTACAAGCACAATCTTTTTTGTAAGAGCAATAAGAAAGCCCCCTTTCCCCAGGCTAATTCTTCACCCCATGGTTTCAGTGTGTTGGTGGATGCCGCAGTCAGCCAGTGCTGCAGAACAGCCTCAGCTTTCAGGATCTCTGTGCTGGGTGGGATTGGCATGTACAGGCTTAGGCTGTTCACTGCTCCTGTGAAATCTGTTTCTTGCAGCATTAGGCAACCTAAGAGGTGATTTAGCTCCATAAAGGTGCACGCCCTTCATAGGTGTGACAGTTGGAGGCTGGTCCAACTTCCGTGTGGCTGAGGCACTTGTGGGAGGCTACCACTGTGCTTGAAAGAGCAGGGGCAGAGGAGAGAGGACCTTGGTGACGTGAGGAGTTCCAGGGACAGGGCTTTCAGCCCACCTATTTGTTTGAAATATGCTAGTGGAGCTCTTGAGCACAAACTGGCTACCCTCAGAGCTGGTATGAGGAATAACATAAGTCTTGTAGTAATTATTAGGCAGATGGTCTCTTCCCTCCTCCACCCCATCTGTACCATACAAAGCTGTTGTGCTAAGGATGAATACTCAGTCGCTCAGGAGCTCCCAGGCAGAGCATGTAAGTGAGGAAAGATGGTATCCTGCTTTGTGGAGACCTTGCTTTGCTCTCTCCAGAAATACAGCTTCCAAGGGAATGATTTCCTATCTCCTGTGAGACTGAAGCATCGTGTCTGGGATAATTTCAGCAATGTCAGTAAACGAAGAAGAAAGCTTTGAATATGACTACGAAAAGGAGAATAAGAGAGAATGCACATGTAACAGGCAGAGCCTTGATATCTTGGAAGAAGGTACTTTTCACCTTTGGCTTTTATGCTTCTATGGTAGTAGCACATCAACTGACTTGAGTGATGTTTCTGATTTAAATATACTAAATTTTACAATTTATTTTAATGTGGAGCCAGTACATTCAGATGAAATACTAAGAAAATACATGAATAGGATGAATCTTTGTGTACTTTAAGTAAGAAATACGTGATCAGCCGATGTAGGCTATGCAATACCTTGTTTTATAATGAAAGTGCGTTTGGCATTGTAGTGCATTTTTTATATCTACATCTTGTGTGTGTTATGAAACTGTCTGTATTAGGTTGTCATTCCCAACTGGTTCTTCTAAAAATGAGTAGAACAACAGAGCAACAATGTTGTGCTTACCCATGAACTTGAAAGCACATAGACAGAAATAATCTAAATTTGGGGTCTTGGGACTTACCCTTTCAACAAAACAACCCCAGAATCTTGTCATACTTGTGGAAATAGTGGACATCTGCAGTACTGGAGACAGCTGGCCCATTGGGGCGGGAATGTGAATGTCCGTGCATTGAGAATCCTGCTGCACAACTGCTGTATACAGAGTGCACCCATTCAGGGGCTGCTCTCAGCAAGCTTTTCCAGGGCTTCAGGTACCAAAAGCTAAATGCACTGTTGATGCTATTTCATATGGTGTAAATTTTGCTATAAAACAGCAGTTTTGTGGTAGAGAACTGGTGCTTCCAAATACACTCTCATAAAGCTTGGAATGTGACCCATATTCACCTTCTGAGAAAGCTGGGTCTGAAGCCTCAGTGAATGAAACATGCTCCTTGAATCCTGTTGCATAGGGTTTTCCTGTAAAGACTTCCTCAGAATCAAATATTCCATCTGGATTTCAGTCATAGTCAGTAAGCTATCCATCTCTCCTGTTACGGGTCTCTGAAGGACTCTGAGATAACTTGTGTGTCTGTGCAAAATAGGAAAGTGCTGGAGAGAATACTGGTGAAAGGAAGCTTTAGGGATTGGAGCGGGGAGGAAACATCAAGAGAGGCAAACCCACATTGGTTTTGAAACATAGATCATGTGGAGCTTACTCTTCCTGCTGACTTTATCTTTCATCCACATCTATGTACAGTCTGAAGCTGTGCTTGTTGATTTAGAGAGAGGAAAAAACTGTTTAGTTCCATCTGGGATAAATTTAGCCCTGTTTTTCTACAGTACCTTCCCCTCAGAAGCTCAGTATGTATTTGAAATGCCTTCTAAAGATGCCTTCTCTCCTCCACCTATATATTCAGGTCACCTACACACACAGTCTAGTAGTGACACATGCACTAAAATTATACGTGGAATTTCTCTGTATCTATGCACGTGGGTGCACTTATAAATGATAGTATTTCTCTTGGGGATGAGTCAGTCCATTCTTTAAGTAAAGCAGTTGGAAACACCATTATGTAGCTTTTTCATGCTGAACAAAAGAAACATTTTAGCCACATCTGGCTGTATATCTGATACCAGAAATTGAAAGTCTGTGAGAATAGGCTTCTTTTTAACCTTCTGTAGTTATTGGAAGGGAATAAAGACTGTGATTAAGACTGTTTAACTGTTTGGCTCATTCCATGTGCAGAATGTGTACTCACTACTAGTCTAGTATTTCCATGGTCATTTAGGTCCTGTGACTGTGCTCAGTCTAGTTTTTAACAAACAGGACTAAGGGGCAATATCACACCAGTTGTTTATAAGGGTAGAAAGGAGGACCCTGGGGAGTACTGACCCATCAGCCTCACCTCTGTGCCTGGGAAGATCATGGAACAGATCCTTCTAGGAGACATGCTAAGGCACATGGAGGTGATTTGAGAAAGCTGGTGTGGCTTCACTGAGGGCAAGTCCTGCCTGACCAACCTATTGGCCTTCTGTGATGGAGTGACTACATCAGTGGACAAGGGAAGGGCTATGGTGGTTGTCTGACTGGACTTTTGTAAAGCCTTTGACACAGACCCCTACAACATACTGTGAGGGTGCTGAGGCGCTGGCACAGGTTGCCCAAAGAAGTGATAAATGCTCCATCCCTGGCAGTGTTCAAGGCCAGGTTGGACAGAGCCTTGGGCGACATGGTCTAATGTGAGTTGTCCCTGCCCATGGCAGGGGGTTGGAACTGGATAATTTTAACGTCCTTTCCAAACCAAACTGGTCTGTGATTCTATGATTCTAACATCCTGCTCTCTAAACTGGAGTGAGATGGATTTGATGGGTGGACTGTTTGGTAAGGAATTGGCTGGATGGTTGCATCCAGAGAGTAGTGGTCAATGGCTCAATGTCTGGATGGAGATCAGTGATGAGTGGTGTCCCTCAGGGGCCCATACTGGGACCAGTACTGGTTAATATCTTCAGCAATGACCTGGCGCGATGGAGGGCACCCTTGGCAGGTTTGCAGATGACACCAAACTGAGTGGTGCAGTTGACACCAAGGGACATGATGCCATCCAGAGGGACCTAGACAAGGTTGAGAAGTGGGCACATGTGAACTTTTTGAGGTTCAACAAGGCCAAGTGCAGGGTCCTGCATGTGGGCCAGGACAACCCTGGTATCAATACAGGCTGGGGGATGGAGGGGTTGAAAGCAGCCCGGAGGAGAAGGACTTGAGGGTACTGGTGGGTTGAAGGCTGGACATGAACGGGCAACATGTGCTCGCAGCCCAGAACGCCAGCTGTGTCCAGGGCTGCATCAAAAGAATCGTGGCCAGCAGGTCAAGGAAGGTGATTCCCCGCATCTACTCCACTCTGGTGAGGCCCCCCTGCAGTCCTGTGTCCAGCTCTGGAGTCCTCAGTACAGGAAAGACATGGACCTGTTGCAGAGGGTCAAGAGGAGTGCCACAGAAATGATCAGAGGGATGGAGCACCTCTGCTTGGGGAAAGGCTGAGAGAGTTGGGGTTGTTCAGCCTGGAGAAGAGAAGGCTCCTGGGACACCTTACTGCGGCCTTTCAGTACTTAAAAAGGGCCTATAAGAAAGACGGGGAGAGACTTTTTAGCAGGGTCTGTTGCGACAGGACGAGGGGAGATGGTTTTAAGCTAAAAGAGGGAGATCGAGGCTGGACGTGAGGGAGAAATTCTGTAAAGTGAGGGTAGTAAAACACTGGCACAGGTTCCCCAGAGGGGTGGTGGATGAACCATCCGTGGAGACATTCAAGGCCAGGCTAGATGATAAGGGCAACCTTATCTAGTTCAAGATGTCCCTGCTCATTGCAGGGGGTTGGAGTAGATGAGCTTTGAAGGTCTCTTCCAACCCAAACCATTCTATGAGTTTATGATTCTAGAGCCTCTATCAGAACTAGCTTTACTCTTGGCAGTGTGACAGAATGGCTTCTCTTGATGAGAATGGGAAGCACCTTCATAAGGATCTAGGCAGGACAGTCCTTGAGTCAGTGCATTGCTTTGGAGTTGTAAATGTGTCTGACAGCACTTGTTCGCTCTTGATAAGCTGGTCTTTGAGCTGACTGCAGTGAAACTGCGCAGGGGTGTCTGTTGATAATGTGTATCGGTTGTTGTTGATAAAATGCCTGTGCTGGGAAGGGGCAGCATGAAGTTTTCTTTGGTAAGTGATTTGTTGGGTCAGCTAATTCTGAAACTGGGAAGTGTTTTGATTCTTGCTTTTGCAGGTGGAACAGGAAAAGACTATTACCTCTTTAGGACCTGCAATGGCAGCCAGTCATTACTATTTCAATTTACTAATGTATTAGATTGAGTCTTCCTTATCTAAAGTAACAGGTGAATGCAAGCTAAGGATAGAGCTTAAGTTTAATTAAAAAGAACCCTTTTGTGATCCCTCTTAAAATCTCAAGTTCAGACACTCCGGGGGTCTGACTTTGAGAAAATGTAAAATACTTGGTTTATCTTACTAAGACATTGAGTAGAGGCCTTACAGGTCCCTGGAATCTGTAATCCCTAAAACAAAGCAAATGGAGCCTGGTAATTCTTGAAAGCTTTGGCACAGCCAGTCCCCCCCCAAGAGCTGCAATAGGAAAAGATCATGTATTTAAGAGAGGGAGAGAGCTGGTTGTAACTTCATTTTAGGATTTTTGGAAAGATGTACAGTCCAGATCCTGGTTTAAGCTTTACACCCATTCATTAGTTGCAAGGATGCAGTCTGGCCATTTGTTGACAAGAAATGGATGGAAGAGAATGTCAAGACAGTAATTCAATGGCTAGTGATCAAAAATCCTGCAAAAAAAGGATTTTTCTGCACTTTCAACAGAAGAGCTGTGCTGAGCTATATCAGTAAATGGTGTTTGCATTAAAGTGATCGTGAGTTCTCTCCAGGTGCTTTTCCTTGTCTCCTTAGTTTCCCTTTGTGGCTGTATTTTCCAAGTTACCACATTGGATCTGTGTTTCTGCTAACAGAAGGACTAATTGTGTGATGTTCTTGTTGACGTTTCCTTTAGCTTGATTCTTTATTCATCACAAGAAAATCCAATGCAGTTCATGGCCTGCTTAGAGGAAGTACTTTGAAATGGAGGAGTGTTCAGGAATAAGCTTTAGAAAAGAAATAAGAGCAAAGTTTTTTTTCCCAAACCTGAGATTAAGAGATGGCATAGGTTTGTATGCGAGGCCTTAGTATTGGATTTACTAAGCTCTTTGAATACTGTATGAAAAAAATGGCAGCAAACACCCTTCAAGCCATAGCTTAAATGGCAAGATAAAATCTCTTCTAGAAGAATCAGTAACTGGACTTTAATATTAAAAGATTAATTTGCAAACTGTGCCATTGTAATCGCAGTAACCCAGGCTGTAACGTTAAAAAGAGAAAAAAATCTATTGGCATTGTCTATTGAACTTATGGTGGTTATTTTCTATAGAATCATAGAGTCACAGAATGGTTTGGTTTGGAAGGGACCTTAAGATCATCCAGTTCCAACCCCCTGCCATGGGCAGGGATGCCTCACACTAGACCAGGTTGCTCCAAGTCCCTGTGTCCAACCTGGCCTTGAACACTGCCAGGGATGGGGCAGCCACAGCTTCTCTGGGCACCCTGTGCCAGCACCTCAGCACCCTCACAGGGAAGAACTTCTGCCTTAGATCTAACCTGAACTTCCCCTGTTTCAGTTTGAACCCATCACCCCTTGTCCTATCGCTACAGTCCCTGATGAAGAGTCCCTCTGCAGCATCCTTGTAGCCCCCTTCAGACACTGGAAGCTGCTCTCAGGTCTCCACTCAGCTTCTCTTCTCCAGGCTGAACTCAGTCAGTGCTTGCTGACTGAGTATGTATCACTCACAACATCCTGTTCTTTCCGCCTCCTCCACGCAGCTCGCCCACAGTGTGACAGGACAGCTGTGAAGCAGTTGGCGTGCTGTGACCACTCTTTATCCTCTAAGCAGGGTCAGAGCCACCCACTGAGCTCCTGGGCTGCCTTCTGGAGGCGCTGGCCTGCTCCTGTGCTTGGGGAGCAGAGGGGAGGCGAGAGGAAGTGCTGGTTCTGTTCATATTTGGCCTTCTAGCAAGTCTTAGGAGCACATTTGTTCAAGCTCCAGTGACATTAGTCTCAAAATTTTGAAGCTCTTCAGATGAGTGTGTTCTCTTAGGGCTGTCTCAGGCAGGGCTGTGACAGGCAACAGTAGACCTGAAGACTGCCCCAGTATAGCCAGGGCTGTAAAAACCTCTTTGGAGGAGGAGGAGGTACCATGTTTGTCTTTCAACATGTAAAATCTTTCTAGTCTGGATCAGAACCAGAGCCAACAGCACATTTTTGGTATAATTTGAAAGGGAATATACGTAATATGGTACAGTTTGAGAATTCCTTGTGTGCTTGGCTCGAGTCAATGTAGTGCTCACAGTAACCAGTGCCAGAGCAATAACTATTAGTGGCTCTAGAACTGAAGCTGTGATTTTTAGCAAGTGCTTTATCCTCAGACTGCAGAAATAGCCTTTCAAAAATGAAACCAATGTAAGCTGAGGAGTCTGAGTCTGCCAGAGTCTCTAAGGTTTGCTGGCACTAAGGAGCACGGCTGGTCAGTCAGCGTTACTGTGATCTGTACACCTCAGTGCACAACATTTAGGATGTGATGAACTTGCCATTGTATCCTCGGTGTTTGAACAGAGCTCTAAGCAGAGCAGAAGGGAGAGAGAAGCTATTTCTGAGGCAGAGCATCGTGACTGATCAGGAGTATAATAGCCTTGCCATAGTTAAAGGCTTTGGGTAGGGAGCTGTTATGAAACAAAGCAATGACCCTTGCTGCCACCTTGCCAGTAAGAAGCATCAGTATTAGAATTGCCAGAGATCTCTGCTCCATGAACAGTATTCCCTTATCCTGATGTACTTTCTGAGGAAATAAATTTTGGTAGTAGGGAAATCCCCATGCACTAGGGCCTTCCCTGTTGGACACTATCATTATATAGGTCAGTATTATCTGCCCCTAAAGTGAAACTTTACCATAACATCTTTTCCCCGTTCTGTTTTGCAGTAGTAGGAAATAGATGGGAAGAGGAGCAGGGAGAGCTGGGCTTTCCTCTTCAGCCGTGGCTGCTCTCTTGTAGTTCTTTAGTTTGTCCCTCATTGATAGTTCTCAAAAATGAAAAGGAGGGATGCAGAGAGCAGGGGCTGAGGACTCTGATTGCTGCCTCCTGTGAGTTATTTTTCTTGCTTTCTTTTTCTCTTCCACCTGAATCTACTGTTTGGTGGGTGGTGGCTGATTGCTGCAGCTCCCAATAGTGGGATTCTTGCTTCCTTTCCCTTCCATTGGTCTTTCCTATTCCTGGAAACATACTTTTCCTCTAAGTAGCATGCTAGATGGCTCTTTCATGCAGCAATTCAGGAAGGTCCTTGAGCATCTTTAGCTTGGGAATCGGTCAATTCTGAGCTCTCAGCCTGAAAGAAGCTTCCAGTCAGATGCTGCAATAAATAGATGGCAAGAAATAAACGCAGAGTACATCCTTTCAGCTGTACTTACATTGGGAAACACAGGGATGTGGGTACATTTGCAAGCTTTTAGAAGGTTAGAGGATGGTGCTAAATACTTTAAGGCAGAGGAAATACTTGATCTGTGTAGCATTTAGCCATTTGTGTCTTTGGCTGTTAAAAAAAGACAAAACCAAGCCAACACAAACCCCACAAATACCTGGAACTGCAGATGTGTTCCTGCTAGCATGTATTTAATGGTGTTATGAAAATAATGTGTTAGGAGCTTTCTCTGTTCTTTGTTTCCTGTTTTGAATCTGTAGCATCAAAGCAGTTAGCAAATCACATTTTCTAGCTCTGTTTCTGGAATTCTCTGGTCTCTCCACTTGATGTAGACTTTTCTTCATTATTATTCTTTCTTGTCTAACACCCTTCTCAATAAACTGAGAGATGCAAAATGTATTTGATTTAGATGTTTGCACACATCCATGCCTTTAGACACTGTGCTTCCTATCACCCTCAAGCAAAAATACTACTGATTTGCAAGTGAGAAAAAAGAGGTCAGTAAATTGGCACTGTAGGGTTTGTATTACAGAGCACTGTCCTTCATTTGCTCTTGTTTTGTCTTTACAGTGGTGTCAGTTGTACTCATCAGAGACTCCAGCAGGTTGGAAACCTACTATGCAGAATCCATTAGAGGTGGAGAGTTTGTGGGGATTTTTTCCCCTCAATACTGCACTGGTCAGAGCTCAAAATGATTATTTAAAGTAGTTTGTCTTTTTCACCTGTAGATTTTTTGAACACTAAGGAAATAAATATCTCTGCAGTAGCAATTGGCCATCTGTTACCTTGTAATCTGTGGAGGCTGAATGACTACATACTTAGCACAGATTTGAGTTTTTTTAATGCTTCTCAATTGCTTTCTTGCCCCTCGCTTTTCACCTTCTCTTCCCCACAAGCCTTGATTTCTGAGGGATGGAGAGCAACACCTCTTTGCAAGTTTGTCCTCCTTCCAAGAGGAAAGCCTTCCTTACAGTTAGTAGCTGTGTGCTTCTGCTCTATTGTATATTGATAGGAGGTAGTTGACTGGAGGAGGTATTAGATATGATCAATGAAAGTTTGTTTCCACTTGGATGTTGAAGAGGATGTGTAAGATACCGCTGTAGGATCCTGCCTCTGGGGAGGAAGAACCCCAGGTACCAGCACAGGTTGAGGGCTGACCTACTAGAGGGCAGTTCAGCTGAGAAGGACCTGGGGGTGTTGGTGGGTTATAAGTTGACCATGAGCTGGCAGTTTGTGCCCTTGAGTCAGGAGGGACAAGAGCACCCTGGGGTGCATCGGGAGGAGTGTGGCAGCAGGTCGAGGGAGGTGAATCCTCCCCCTCTACTCTGCCCTGGTGAGGCCCCGTTCAGAGCACTGTGTGCAGTTCTGGGCTTCTCAGCACAAGACAGACAAGGAGCTACTGGAGAGGGTCCAGCGGAGGCCACAGGGATGATCAGGGGTCTCGAGCATCTCTCTTATGAGGAGGGATTGCAGGAGCTAGGCCTGTTTAGTCTAGAGAAGAGCAGGCTGAGAGGGGATCCCATCAATGCAGATCAGAATCTCAAAGGCAGGTGCCAGGAGGATGGTGCCAGACTCTTTGCAGTGGTGCCCACCGACAGCACAAGGAGCAATGGCCATAAACTAACACACAACAAGTTTCACCTCAACATGATGAACAACTTCTTTACACTGAGGTGTCAGAGCACTGAACAGGCTGCCCAGGGGGGTTGTGGAGTCTCCCTCTCTGGAGACATTCAGACCTGTCTGGACACGTTCCTGTGTGACCTGCTCTGGGTGGCCCTGCCTTGACAGGGGGTTGGACTGGGTGATCTACAGAGGGCCCTTCCAACCCGGATGATTCTGTGTTTTCTGCTGTGAAACCCTTACAGAGTGGCAGAGTAGTACATGAAGAACTTCGTTTTAGCAATGATCAACAGAAATTTGATGGATCTTTTGAGATATAAAAGCTGTTGGTGACCATGTTGCTATTGCTTTGCTACTAGTACATCTGTTGTGATAAAGCTGTGGTGTTACCCTGCAGAGTTAAAGATGAAAGGGCAAGTTCTGAAGGAATAGCCAAGTGAGCGGCCATATAAATCAACCTTTATCATCAGTCTCCCAGCAGAGTGACTTTCTTCTGCCTGTGGAAGCACTGTCCTTTTATCAGCTTTCATGTTATGAAGGTTTATACATTCAGCTGAATTGGGGTGGTGTAAGGTTGCCATAGTCAGAATTAGTAGTGACTATTACTAATAGATACAGAGTTAAAATGAGATTGCTAGTGACAATCTCAAACATTATTTTATAGTAGTGAGGGAAGGTAGTAACTAAGGGAACTATTTAGTGTACGCTTGTTTTGGAAAATAACCTGCTGGTGTCAGGGTTTCTCGTAAGTATTTTATGGCATGACTTATGAACTCGCTATGTTTAAGAAAGAAAGGGTTTATGGTGGGGTTAATTTTCTTATTGTCGATAGTCTGCTGGATGTGTCGCCATGTGAAGTGTTTATGGAAGGCTTCTGTTTAACCCCTTTGTTTATTACAGTTTATGTTCTCTGTGAGTTACTTCAGGTTTGTTCTGTGGATCCCGATTAGTCTGCTTTAGAGTAATACAGCTTGTAGTACAGGTGCACTGTATTTTTGCTTGTGCAGTGGTATAGTTCTTTATATCACTATGTAATGTGATATACTGCAAACTACTACTTTGAAGTGTAAACTCTTTACCCTTGCTGCTTTCAGACTTAATTATTTGGATAAGTGGAATTATCTCTTGAATACATTTGAATGGCATTCTTTAGAGTTCACTGGCACTGTTGATGGCACTAAATACTGTAAATGTTCTTAGGATCTAATCCTCAAAAATAGAATTTCAGAAAGGGGAAAATAAATAGAAACAAATTGTACTTCTTGCTGTAGCTTAAGCAACTTTCTGATATTTATGTATGGAAAAGAATCCTCCAACATTTCAACAGCTACCTAAGTACTGTTGCATTTGATAGATTATTGATGTGCCTTAGGTGGTGACCACTGTTTATAAATATTTATTGTATATTTAAATATTGGGTATAAATTATATATTGTATATGTATAAATTGGGCAGTATTGTTTCCTTGGTGTGACAAACAGTCTCCTGGTAATGTCACTGTACTCAATACACTCCCCCTTCAATCCCCAGTTAAATCTTATTAGGCCTTATCTGCCTCTCCCTGCCTTAATGTGCACTAGAGCAGCATCAGCTCATTTGTCAAAGTGAGCTTTAACTGACATTGTCAAGGGTAAATCCCCTGAAGAACAATTAGTGCTGCAGCAGCCTGATTACCCCTGATCCATATGATCAACTGAACTTCATTAACAATCCCTTTTCCCCAGAATTACAGGGTTCGAGGAACAGGTATAGCTGAAAATAAAGTGAATATGAGGGTAGAGCAGAAAGTGCTGTTGTTTCCTCTGATTATTGGTGGATTTTTAGACAACTTGCAGACTTCTAGATATGACAGTGTATCTTCTAAAAGGATCACCTGTGGTGGTAGACTAAACTTCTGCATGCTTTCTGCAGTCTAACAAAACAGGCTCCCTCTTAGTGATTAATCGTCTCATCCAGTCTAAATATTTTTATTAGTGATACTACAGCCACTGTGGTGTGGTCTGGGTATTACAAGAACCATTTATTATTCTGCATGCATTTTGTATTTGCTTTGCAGTCTCTCATCATAGAACCCATTTCTTATCAACTTAATGACACAGTATCTTTATCGGAGTTGCTTATTGATCAAGTAATTCTACTGCACGTAATACAATGAGTAGGTGACATGGCAGAATCCTAATTATGTGTCTAAGAATGCCTGGTTTCACTTGTTATAAACTCAAGGCTTTCCTCTTCAGTGAAGTTTTAACATTTTAAGTTTGCTCTGTCACTGACAAAAGCAAACGCTCATTAAAAAAGAGAAAAGTTAAACTCAGTTTAACTTGAGGCTTTGATTATTTTTTGAGGGTAGGTTGGGGTTTTTTAATTTTGCTTTCGATATACTTACCCAAAGTTGACATAAGTAGTTTTAAAAACCTAAAGGGATATTACAGGGGTATTTTCCCCCTAAAAGTGTTGTCAATATGATGAATGTTTTGTTTTATCTCCTCACAGTTTTATGCGCTGAAAGAGTGGGCCAGATGACTAAAACATACAATGACATAGATGCTGTCACACGTCTTCTTGAAGAGGTAAGTGAGTATTGCATCTCTTGAAACACCCATTCACAATATGAGAAAGTAGGGCAGAAATTACATGGTACCACCACTAAAGACTGTTGGTAGGCTGTCCTCCAGTGAGAAGGAATCGTGCTCTGAGTGTACATACACTTTATCTCATTGGTAAAGTAAACATTCTTTCTAAGTAAAGGTCATTTTTGACCTCAGTCATATGGATTTGTTCCTTGTGCTTATTTTAACCTGTTGAGGCCATTTAACTTAATCTTGGCCAAATACTTGCCATAAAGAAAGAGGAGGGAGGGGATCATCTTAACATGTCACATACTTGTATAGTACACTTGAAGCTAATAGTGTAATGGGAAGTGGTGGAATCACCATCCCTGGAAGTGTTCACAAACCGTGACCTTGGCAGTGCTGGGGAATGGTTGGACTTGATGATCTTAAAGGTCTTTTCCAGCTTGGTTCATTCTATGATTATTGATGGATTTATTCTCTTTTAAAATTAAAAAAAAAAAAAAAAAAAAAAAAAGCCCAAACCTTCACAAACAGTCTTGTATTTTTAATTATTATCTCAGATAATGTCTTTCCAGAGAAGTGCCTAGACACAAAATCAGAAAATACCTCATACTCCATTGGTCTCCAAGCCTTTTCTTCTTTGCCTTGTGTTTGGTAGGTTTGGGTGGGGTTTTTTGATATCATTATTATGTAAATTGTTGTTCTGTAATCCTTGGCACTCAAGCAATGTCAGAAAGCAACTGTCAAGCTATGATGCTTATGTTCAGTAAATGTAATGATAAATCGTTTGACTGCTTTTCTGCAGTAAAGCCGAGCAATAATTTTTCAAAATAATGTTTATGAAGATTTTTTAAGTGAAAATTGTTACAGTTGTATTGGTTCACCAAAATCCCAGACTGGTTTGGGTTGGAAAGGACCTTAAGATCATCTAGTTCTAAGCCCCTGCCACAGACAGGGACACTTCACACTAGACCAGGTTGCTCCAAGCCCCGTCCAAGCTGGCCTTGAACACTGCCAGGGATGGAACGTAATTCATGACTAAATGTAATTTAATCCATCATGTCCATTTGCTTACTCGTTGCAGTAGCATTGTCAAAAAGGGTGTTTGTCTGGCCAAGATACATTGGATGATCTCTTCTTCCTTTAATTCTGCAAGGAAACGAGTATGGGAATGCTCACGTCTCCTACTTCATACATCTGATTGCAGTACAAAGTCCTGCATTTTGTGCTTGGAGCTAAACTTGTTTAAACAACTTTATAAAATATCAGTTAAAGCTGATGCTTTACCCAAAAGACTTATCCTGGAATAATCCATAAACTTGTAGTAGCAGTCTGTTACCTGTTTGTGTCCTGTACCGTTTGTGTTGTTTGGCTGAGATTTACTTGCATTTGTTTCCATGACTCCTTCTAGTAATGATGCAGCATTCTGCCAAACTGCTTCCTCTGCTGAGTCCATGTAGCCAAAGATCTATAGATCCAGAAATCACACTTGTGGGAGCAATGCTAGAAGGACTTCCTGAGCCAGTGTTTAAAAACTTCTGGGGTGCCTCCCTATCTGGATGTTAGCAAAGGAAAAACGAGCAAACATGTAATAGGCAAACCTGTAATAAAACAAATACTTTTTATTTGGCCATTATTTGTGACTGAATCACTCTGTTCCTAGCCAGACATGCGCTTACAGCTCCTTTCTCTGTTCTCTAAATGCTGGCTATCGCAAGAGATTACATCCATTAGCAGAATTTAAGGTGTAGCTCCATCTGCTCCCTTCATAAACAAGTGAGGGAAAAAAACCCGAAAGCTACGTCTTGTCTGTCCTCCTTGTTGGCAAGTTCAAATGAGTCTATCACAACATTGGCAGGGTGAGAGGTGCAGCATTCTGGGGGGGTAGATAGGAAAGAGAAATCTCAAAACAAGATGTGTGCAGATACTTTGAAAATCTGTGCCTGTTGCCCTGAAACTAAGCCAAAGAGGGGACAGCTGCTGCTTACATGATGAGAATAGCAGCAGATTCCTCCATGAACCTGCTTTTTCATCCTTTCCTAATAACACTGTAAATGTGTCTGGCTTCAGTATTGTTTTTTACACATTGCTGTAATAAACCAGTTTGTTATCACTGTAAGAGGCCTGACCCCAAACTGAGATTTAGAGCTGAATTGTTAAGAAAACTCTGTAAGAAGTCTAGGGAGGTTAATTAAAGAGCCTGGAAATCACTTAATGTTCTTAAATCTGAATTTAGAAACCTTGCTCCTAGACAACTCTTTCTCTATAGATGCAACAATGTATTTTTTTCACTTCATATTTACAAAGAGCCAAATTACTGCACAATAAGTTGGCTGATATGTAAATCAAACTTTTTGGGTTTTTGATAACTTTGTGGGACCTGTTGTTCTGAAAGATTGTATGTAAGTTTTTATAGCTGGATAATGCCAGTAGCTGTCAATGCAAATATAAGTCTGACTTCAGAAACCATTTGGAAAATGCTATTTATAGATACAGCAGTGATCAATAGCCTGTCATTTTATTTACTGATTATTATGTATCTTCCTTTTTTTTCCACTATGAAAGCCTCTTCATTCCAGTTCATTGACTTCAAATCGATGTGATCAGTAGCTGTGGGCTTTGTAGGCTTCGTCATTAATGTATACATGACATAAGGTAGCTTTTAGTCGTAAAATCTATATGGATGTTGAGGGCAATAAATAAGCTCCAAACAGTATTTTCAGTGACAGGGAGAAAACTCTTCCTTAAATAGTGCTATTTTAAACATCTAGTAGTGGAATGTGACAATTATAAATAGAAATGCTTAATAAATGGCACAGTTTTGTGCAGTTTCTCATTCTCTCCCAGCCAGATTACAAGCCCATGTGTCAGCTTAGTGGAAGCTGAGACATGTGTAGGTACATGTCATCAACAGGATAAGTTTCTAGTTTTTATTGGTACATATGGTGAACTGTGTCGATGGGTTATTTCCAGTTCTGCACTCATGGAGGAGGGGGAAGAAGGAGCCAAGCATGGCATGAGAGTGAACACTTCATGTAGATTTGGACATCTGCAGAAAGGAAAGTGATAGAATTTGTTTTTATATGAAAGCACTAATGGACGGATGTACACAAGGAATATGATAGAAGCTGAACTTTCATTGTGGTGGAAGTGGCTTCTGCTCCTGCACACCTTACTGCCTTCTGTTTTAAAGTGGAGGAAGTGGAAACTGAAGAATGCTTTGAAATGCTTAAGTTCCTCGGTGTACTTACTGTGCTGCTGAATTCTTTAAAACATAACCTCTGAAGCTCTGTGATTCATTCTGCAAATAGTATAGCAAGGTGATGGAAGAGTTTCCGTCAGTAGTTTCTCAAACAAAGCTGTAATAGAGAACCAGATCTGGTTTCACTTACACTGTTTTACTGTACATTTTGGGGCTGTGCTTTCATGTGTGTGATTCAGGAACTCTGTATCAGTTAGTCTTTCCTGGATAATCGCCGTAACACAGGCAGAAACGGGGGAAAAAACTAGCAAGAAATCAAACAAGCAAACCCTCACAGAAGCAAGAAGTCTTTTTATTGTTCATGTACTTGTTCCTTCCCTTTTATGACAATTTTACCCTCCCTATGATCCTTTGGTGAATAAAAAATTGAAATGACCTTTCTTTTCTTAATGCTTCACAGAAAGAACGGGACTTAGAATTAGCTGCTCGGATTGGCCAGTCACTGTTAAAGAAGAATAAATCACTGACAGAAAGAAATGAGTTCCTGGAGGAGCAAGTAGAACACATCAGGGAAGAGGTAAGATTTTTGTGTCTGGGGCCTCTATTTTCAGTGATGGAGAGAATTTTCCTTTTAGCTTCACTTTGTCCGTACTTAATTTTCGTGAGCATCCTGTCCATAGCAAGTCAAGCTGTGCTGCAGCAGTTTGGCCAGCCACTTTTACAGCCTGTACACTTCTAGAAATGTGATCAAAAAAGTTACTTGACCTGTTGGCTCAAATCAGGTGATTTGAGGAAAAAAACCCAAGCAAACAAAACTCAAGCCATTGAATTTTGCTCTGCCTCAGACTTCATTTTCCTTTGAAACCAGCTGCTCTTTTTCTTGAGTCACTATTCCCACTGTTTTCTTCTACTTGTTTTGTCCTTGTTTCCCTGTTTTGTCCTTGTTCCCTTGCAAGGTTCATGTTTGGTTTCTCAACAACCAAACCCCGACGTCCTTCTCTGCAGGGCTGCTCTGAATCACTTCTCCACCCAACCTGTAGCTGTGTCAAAGTAACATAGACCTGTACAAAATATGTTAGATTCTTGGCTTTTTCTTTTGAGTTTTATTGTTGGATGGTGCTTAGGTTTAGGAAGGAGCCGTGATTGTTTTCAGTAAAGACTGATGGAACTGAGACTTTTCCTGCAGTGCACTAGGGAACAGAAGGTCACGGGTTGAGATAAGAACAGTCCAGTAACTAAGGTATAATACAAAACTACTACTGCTACCACCAATAATAATAAGGGGAATAACAAGGGGAGAGAATATAAAACTAAAAGGGGAAAAGAAAACAATAAACACAAGTGATGCACAATACAATTGCTCACCACCCGCCGACCGATACCCAGCCCAACCCGAGCAGCGATCTGGGCCTTCCGGGTGACTCCCCCCAGTTTCTATCCTGGGCATGACGTGCTGTGGTATGGAATACCCCTTTGGCCAGTTTGGGTCAGGGGTCCTGTCTCTGCTTCCTCCCGGCTTCCCGTGCACCTCCTCAGTGGCAGAGCATGAGACTGAAAAGTCCTTGATGGGAGTAAGCATTACTTAGCAACAATTGAAAACGTCGGTGTTATCAGTGTTGTTCTCACACTAAAGCCCAAACGCAGCACTGCACCAGCTACTAGGAAGGAGAAAAATAACTTTTACAGCTGAACCCAGGACACTATTGCTTTTGCTCATTTTACATTAAAAGGTTACCCTTTCCAGCTGTTCATCCTCCTTTGGAATGCTTGGAAATGGCAGTAAAAATAGTATCCTCGATCTTTTTAATTCATAGAGAAGAAGTGTAGCAAAAGCTGGAGATATCTAGTGCCCACCCAGTGACAGTATCAATCCTTGCTACTTAAATAGGCTGAGCCATAATGTGCTGGAGAGAAGTAAGTTGTTATTTTTAGCTCAGCGTTTTAGCTCTTCCTGAAACGGGGAAAGTGAACCTCCCAAAATTAATGCCTGGGTTTCATTTCATAGTTTTCTAGAATGTGGTCAATTGGGATTTCTTTTCCCCCTTACATTTTAGAACCCATGTGTCAGATGGACTTGGTGCCTTAGCACATCTGATTGCACAGAATAGCCTTAGGAAAGTAAATGACCTTGTTTGCTTAAAATTCTGTGGAGTTTAAGTGCTTTATTGCATCAAGCCTGCTTTTTGTCTGATTAAAATGCAGCTTGAATCTATTTTATTGATATTCTGTTTGTTGGTTTGGGGTTTTTTTCCAGTAATAACTCCAAGTATAAATATGCCTACAATTCAAAAAACCCAGAAATTTAATAAAAACAAATGTGCTCTGCAGTTTGTGTGTTGGAAAGCGAAAACTGAGAGCCAAGTCTTGCAGTGCAAGTGGAAGGGAATATATCTGATCAGTTATGCTATTTATAGCTAGGCAAGGCAAATAAAAATTAATCTCTTGCCACCACAGTCTTAAATTGCAGGTGTGAGGTGGTGTAAGTGCTAGTGTGTAATTTGGCTGTTAACCCTTGGAGAACCACAATATAGATGAACCAAGATTTATGTTTGCAGAGCTTACAATTACAGGGTATCTAAACTACCCACTTTTGGTGGTTTGTGTCTTTTTGATACGTGCTGTACTAAGTGTGGGATTCGCACGTGCTACTAGGAAGACAGGCTGAGAGAGCTGGGCTTGTTCAGCATGGAGAAGAGAAGGTTCTGAGGAGATCTTAGAGCAGCTCCAGTGCCTAAAGGGGCTACAAGAAACCTGAAGAGGGGCTTTGGTCAAGGGCCTGTAGGGAGAGGGAAAGGGGCAATGGCTTTAACCTGCCAGAGGGGAGACTGAGATGAGCTCTTAGGCAGAAGTTCTTCCCTGTGAAGATGCTGAGGCGCTGGCACAGGGTGCCCAGAGAAGCTGTGGCTGCCCCATCCCTGGCAGTGTTCAAGGCCAGGTTGGACACAGGGGCTTGGAGCAACCTGGTCTAGTGGAAGGTGCTCCTGCCTGTGGCAGGGGCTTGGAACTGGATGAGTTTTAAGGTCCCTTCCAACCCAAACCAGCCTGGGATTCTAAGATTCTACTTTACTAGACTCATGTTTTGGAATTATCTACAGCCAGAACTACACCCAGAAACTGACTTCATCCTCCAGCCTTGCAGCAACCTCAGAATGCCAGCCTGCCACTGTGTAGTGGTGTTCTACAGCTCAGCAGGCAATTGAATCCCGAATGTAACCTTACTACAAAAGCATTTCAGTAATTTTGTCTAAAGCCTCTTGGAGAGGAAGAAATGTCTATATCTGAGGTCTGCTAGGGCTGTATCCAAGCCAGAAGGTGACAGTCATCACATAAAATTGGTAAAAGTGATGTTTGGCTTGATTGTGCCACATTAATTTCTTGCAGTATCACTGCAATGTATCTATTTCTATGGATATGAATCTAGACTAATGCAATAGTGGGTCAGGTTTGCTCATCTTAAAGAAGGTAAAAGAGAAACATGCCTAACTGCAAAGGATAATTACGTTTTCCGAACTTCTAAAAAAGGACATTTAATGGCTAATTTCAAAGATGCACTTTTCCTTCTTTTGAAGAAATCAAGGAGTTGTTTCTGGTCTGTTCCAGTCTTGGCCTCTTAATTATGATGCTTGGAGGATGAATAACTAGCTAGTTTGTAGTGGGTTTAGTTAAGAATGTGCCTAGAAAATCAACTTACTGATCTGCAAGCTCTTTCTTCATGCAGGTTTCTCAGTTGCGGCATGAACTCTGCATGAAAGATGAACTGCTCCAGTTCTACACCAGTGCTGCTGAAGAAAGTGAGCCAGAGTCCATCTGTTCCACCCCGTAAGTTAACCAATCTACAGTGTTGAACCTTTCTCTGGTACTGAGCATGGGCAGTTTGGATAACTTAATAGCTTTGAAAAGTAGTAAAATGATCCCCGTATCAGCTGGAACTATAAATGGGACTGTGGAGTTGGTGTATGGCACCAGCTGGAGGGATTTGCATGGGACCAGTTGACTCTCCAGGTGCCAGCACAAGTTGGGAGGGGAGAGTACACAGTGGTGCTGCTGACACAGCGCTGTAACTTCCACAGGAACTGGGTCACTGTGGTGGTGAGGCAGACAGGTCCCACTTACAGCACCCTATTACACCACATACCTTTGCACGCTGTGCTAGAACGTTCTACGTGTGTGACCTTTGTGCTTGAAGGGCCTGAAGGCACTATGGAAATATTGCTAGCAGAGGGAAGGGATTATAAAGCATAGCTTAAAGCTTGGGTTCCAGGCAATTAGCTGGCTGAACAGCATCACAAGCTCTGAGAGGCTCTGTGCCCTTGCTTGCAGTTACTGCTGCGATCTGGTGAAGCATGTGCAGCATTAATCAGGAAGCTGTTGGGTTGCTCCCTGTAGTAAGGTGGTTTCCTTTCTCATAGCCTCGGCTGAGGCTTTTCCATAGGAAATGTGTGGAATAGTAAATAAATCTTAAAAATGTTCCTTTTTAAAAATCACTGCAAGTATATTGCTGCCTAAACATCCTGGCATGAACAGGCTGTATCTCTGGCTGGTTTTGAGACGTTTGTTAAGTGTGTTCTTCTGTGGGATTGGCCTTAATACAGGTAAAAAGGAGTTAAAACTGTTGTTTTCATTACAAGGCTGAAGAGGAATGAATCTTCTTCCTCCGTCCAGAACTACTTTCATTTGGATTCTCTTCAAAAGAAACTCAAGGATCTTGAAGAGGAGAATGTTGTGCTTAGATCTGAGGTGAAATTGCTCCCTTTGTGTTTTGCTTAATACAGTTGTTAATTTAAATGCCAGAACACAGGTATTGAGAAGTGTGTATTAGAAGTTGAGAGTCTAAGAATATATAATTCCACATGTGACACAGATCTCTTTGTAGTTTTTTAATCACCATCCTTTATCCTTCTAAATGAAGGAAGGGTTGAAACATGAAAGTTACATGAAGCTACGTGCAAAGCAGTTTCCTTGCCAAAAAGAACGTGCAGGAGCATGGCAGGTTTTGGAGTCCAGCACTGCACTTTGAAACAGGTCTTAAAGGGCTGACCTGGTAGATATGGGTGACTTTAGCTGCAGATCTGAAGTTTGCAGGCTGGCATGGTGTCTCTGGTACAAATCCAGTGTTTGGCAAAGTTGCCAATTTGCAACTAGCTGAATTGCTAGCTGAAATTTGCACTAAATATCTTCAGTTTGTGTTTCAAGGCTGTTAATATTTTAAGTTGAATGTGGTTTTCTTGCCTTTTATTTCTGATAGTACTCTGTTTCACAGACAACACAGTTTTTAAGAGCTAATTTACTGTCCCCTGTCTGTCAGAAATAACACTTCATAATTGAACATTTTATGAATTATTTTATATTTTCAATGTAACTTTCAAGCTTTGGGAGCATGTTACCATTTTGCAAACATGTAGGAGACTATAGCAGAAGAAATATGAAGGTAGCAGAAGAATAATGGAGGTAGGATTAGAACAGAGAGAACCACTGCATCAGGAGTCGATAGAAGAAGCCCACGTAGCACTTGCTTCCCTTCCAGGGAGACGCAGCCTGTGCCAGTAAAGCACAGGATGCAGCCAAATCTGAACCCTCTGAGCTACACAGTTCTCTACAGATGCAGCCTGTGGGTGTCTGAGCATGCCCCCAGCAATGGGAATAGATTATAGACCTACTGAGGTGGTGCCAGACAGAACCAGCTGGGTGTAGCCATGCTCCTCTTGGCATTCTGAGTTGGAGCAGAAAAGACAACCCAGGGAGGGAGGTAGCACTAAAGTTTTATATGGGATAGATGGTTACAGTGCCAGAACTTCTCAAATACTATCTGAATTATTTTTAAATACCTAAGTGTTTAATTTAGTTACTTAAACCAAGCATTTAAATAGTTTGTGATGCCACCTAGCTTTGTTCAGGTGGCCAGATCAAGCCCTGCATACAACTTCTTGGTATGTTCAGGTGTTTTATTTTCAGTACGAAATACACAAGTGACATCTAGTGGGGATATGGTGGTAATGAGGCAAGATTTTCCATACAGTAATGCCTCTACTGGATGTTCACCTAGCCCCTTGTTCCAGAACATGAGGGAGGGCACAGGCGAAAACTGTAGTTCCTCACTGTCTTCCTGGAGGAGTGATGAGACAAAGCTTGTCTTTCTGAAGCAGATGGAAATGCAGCAACAGACTGGCAAAGAACAAACGTGCTAATGTCACATATTTGATGTGGCTTTCTTGAATAGGCCTGTCAGCTGAAGACTGAAACAATTACTTATGAAGAGAAAGAACAACAGCTTGTCAATGACTGTGTGAAAGAGCTAAGTATGTTCTTGTTTCTTTTCACTTCTCATTTGAGATAGTTCAGGGGAAAAAAAGGAGCGGGGGGGGGGACCAACAAAAAACAAAACATGAGTCAGATCAGTCAGTCATGTTTTTGCTGTGGTACTTATTTTCCTTATATAAAAGGTTGTAAGGAGGAAATTTTTGGCTGAAATTTCACAGCAGAAAATCCTGTAAGCTATAAGTAAGCTATATCTTTTGCAGTTACAAAATAATTTTGCACTGATAATGTTAAGGGAAACTATAATCCCCTTTGCAGCATGAGCACTTTGTGTCTTTCTGTTTTCATGTTCTACTTCTTGTCTTTCAAGTATACCTTGCTGTGTACTGGGGCAGGATTCTGCTGAATGATGGGACCAGAGAGCATCTTTCTGCTTACTTTTCTGCTTTTGTGATGTTAACTGTAATCACTTACCTTAAAGGAGATGCAAACATCCAGATTGCCAATATCTCCGAAGAATTAGCAAAGAAAACAGAAGATGCTGCCCGGCAGCAAGAAGAAATCACCCACCTTCTCTCTCAGATAGTCGATCTGCAGAAAAAGGCAAAAGCTGTAAGGAATCCAGTTGCAAGACTACTGTTGTGACTTGCTGCTATTGTAGCTAAAAGACAGGTTACAATCCTCTGTATACTAGAGCCTAAAGGAAATTTTCCACCCTCCTTATCTGGGTGACCTTGTTTGATGTTAAATATCTAGCATACTTGACTAGAAACCATCAGTTCATTAAAAGTTAAATGTATTTTAAATACTAGATGTGAAATTCTGCACTGAACTTAATGACTTTGGTAAGATAAGAATGTTAGTGCAAGTATTTCAGTGGGCACATCCTTGTTTGTTTTAGGGTCTTGGAGGTTCATTTAGCAGGGCACAGACTGATGCTGCATATTCTCCTGTTAACATTTTAAATGTTTTTAAACTAACATGTGTGGACTAATATTGCTGCAGAGGTGGTCTTGAGAAAAGTTAGATTTTTTTTTCTACTTAAGCTACTTTACTTTTCCTGCTTAACCTGTAGTATAGAATACAAACATGATCACAGGACAAAACATCACAGTGTTTCTAACATTTTTTGGCATAGTGTGCAGTTGAAAATGAGGAACTTGTCCAGCATTTGGGAGCAGCTAAAGATGCCCAGAGACAGCTCACAGCAGAGGTGAGTACATTACTTAGTATTACAATAATTTAGGTGTAGGGCAGTGGCTGTTCACTTTACCACAAGAGTTGTAGTCTAAGCTGGATCAGAAGTATTAAATAATTTTGCCTATGTGTATGGAATGAAGGAACATTTATGTTCCTGATAGAGTTCAAAATTTTTTCCTTCCTGTTCTCTCCTTCAGTTGGTACTCGTTTGGAAAACTGAGGCTTATGGGCTATATAGGAACCCCTTTAGAGGCTGACTTCTCTAGGCCTGTAGTTTAAGCCTATTTTGAAGTGAGATAACATGAAAGAGCTCATTCATACTATATTTGTTCAGTTAATAAGCCAAAGGTAGTCCAGAATTGCTGGCTCTTTTCTGGGTGTTACATTCACATGAACAAAATGGACAAAATCGAATGAATAAAGCTTGATCTCTTTAGAAAGTGTCTTCTACTTGGACTACTTGGTGTTGAAGGTCGAAATGCCCATAGAAGTTTTTCCTGCTGATGGGCTTTTTGTATCTGTGGTACTCTACAAAGATTGAGCTCATGCTTCTCCATCTGCTTCTTAGGAAGGACATTAACAGGATCTCTGTTTCTAAGCCAAGTAGCTTATTTTTAAGAAACTTGTAGAAATGTGATATTTCAGGCTTCTGCCCCTTTGCCAAACTTGGTTGAAATTGCTGATGAACTCAAAACCTATGAGGGGACACACACATCTGAAGACAGAGTGATTACTTAAGATGCGTTTCCTGAGAAAGTTAAGCTAAAATTAAGGCATAGTCTTAGATTAGAAGTTATATGTGTACATATACACATATGTGTGTAACTTTGTCTTGGTTTTAGAATTCCCAAGTCCTTTGGAACAATGTGTAATGTCTTGTCCTTTTCCCATGCTGTTTGCCACTGTGGCGGTCATGGCAGCAATTAGGCACTATACCTGATCAGACTAAGGATACTTTCAGCTCTGTGTCTTCTCCTTGGCAGTGGCTTTATGTAGATACTTAGGGTATGAAATGGAGCAAGCAGTTCCTTCCTGCATCATGGTCATGTGTCATCGTGTGTGTGCGTCGTCCCCCCCCGCCACATCCCTTCCCATTTCTAGTCCATGTTATTAATGATTTTCAGTGATATTCAGTAGTTGGAGTTCTCTTCCTCTAAGGTCGAATGTTGTTCCCTACACCATTATTATCTTTTACCAGTGTCAAAAGAATTTGTAGGCTTTTTCTGATGATAGTGCAGCCCATAAGGTCTTGGACTGTTTTCTACACATTACAGTTGCGAGAGCTGGAAGACAAGTATGCAGAGTGCATGGAAATGCTTCATGAGGCTCAAGAAGAGCTGAAAAACCTTAGGAACAAGACTATGCCAAACGCCGTATCGCGTCGGTACCACTCTCTCGGGCTCTTCCCTATGGTAAGCAGACCTAATAAACTGGCATTGTTCTAGTCACTTATGGTATACATTTTAGTTCTTAAATACTTGAATTGGTTACACATATATTCTTGGTTTAGGGTCACTCTGAATTCAGTGGTTCATTAAAAGAATATTTGTTGCTAGTATCTATTATGACAACATCAGTTACAGCAGTGTGACTGGTGTTACCAACTTTGTTCACCTAGTTTCATTTAATTATGACATTATGACATCCCCATGACATTAAAAGCCTGGCGAATATGCAGTGCCCTCAAACAAAGGAGAAAAAAAAGAAAATAAGAATGTCTAGGTGAGCTCAGTGCCTGGCTCTGCTTGCCTGTGTATCTCTACAATAATTTCATTACCTCTGAGAGCAGTGACATCAGTGAAGCTTCTTTTGAGTTACATTAGTGTAATCAAGCGGTAGAAGCTGGCCCTCCTGGTCTTCAGCCATGTCTTATCTTATTGCTGAGGAACAACACAGATTAGATTTGTGCTCGCAAGAACTGAATTGTCAGCAAAGGCTTAGCTTGCCTTTTTGTGTTCCCTTCTGAGACTGAGGACAGGCCAGGTTGAAATACAGACATTTAATAATACAAGTAGCACTTGCACAAATATAGTTGAAAGCAGCAAAAGATTTGCTTGTTCTGAAATAGGTTTGTGTGTTTTGTATAAAAATTCTTTTCAAGTACTGAATCATGGGGCCAAAGATGGTTTAGGTTTGTGAATGTTTGACACTTAGATCTTGCACTTAACTACATTCAGGCAATAAAACATAGTGACCAGTAGTGGAAAATTGATAGCCTGTCACCTTTAACCCTTTTGGAGAAAGTATAGAATGCTTTATGCTAAGAACCATGTCTTTTGTGGGTCGGGTGAGGTATGTTGTGAAAGGGAAAACTGTTTTCTATCTAATTTAAATGAAAACTAATTAAGCAAAACTTTATACATGCGAGATGGATGTTACTGAGTAGGGAATTCAGTCTGGGAAGTTGAGGCACCTGAATTCTGTTGTTGCTGTGATGTGGTTTTAGGGTTTTTGACAATGTTATATGGTTTTGGATGGTAACTGCTGTAGCAGTATGAAACTAAGCTGCAGTTTGTCAGTGGTTTAGATACACATAATAGTTTCCAGCTTTCCAGTCACTTTTCATTTTTAAATGTTTCCTTTTTTCAGCAATGACCCCTTATTAGTTGCTAATTATTTTTATAATTAATTTATTATTTTCTGCAATGACAACCTATGAATACTATGATATTTGTTTGTCTTTTGTGCTTATTTTTAACAGGATTCTTTGGCAGCAGAGATAGAAGGGTCAATGAGAAAAGAACTGCATTTAGATGAACCCGACTCTCCTGATTTTGCGTATGACTGGAAAGAATTGGTTCCTTATTGACTAATTATACCTGAAGTTAATTATTATTTGATGAGAGAGGAAAAGACAGGAAATAGTTGAGCTAAGGATTTAGAAAGAAATATTTCTGGCAGAGTGTGGATGATAGAAAGCAAAATAAATTGTCTGGTTATTGGGGTGGTTATTTTTTCTGCTAAAGCTACCAAGAGAAAATGCCTATATATTATATATAGAGAAGGTTTTGTTTTGTCTTATTATGCTTTTGTCCTCATTCTTGAGTGCTGAGAATGAGAAAATGTTTGTTTTCTTGAGTAGTTTCTTCAGTTCATGATTAGGGGATGAGTTCAGTTCCTCAGGTTCTTGCTTCAGGTTTTATAACAGAAGTTACCAGGTAATTATTGATCTAATCCAGTTTTTATAGGGAGAACACCAGTGCAGAAAGGGATTCAGAGTGGTTGGTACTTGGTTGGTACCCTGGTAGTTTTACCTTTAAGCTGGAAGGGGTGTGCTGTTCTTGTGTTCAGCAAGTGTTGAACTGTAAAACAAAGCAGCAGTGGCACTTCCTGTAGCATGATGTAGGGTAAGATTATTTTGTCAAGCAATTTCTGCTGAAATGTCATCTGATCTTAATCTTGAAGCAGATGAACAGTGTTTGTCGTCATATCAGGACAACAGTGATAAAGAATGAACTGCAGAAGTAGCTAAAAAATTAGTTTTCCAGCCTTGGCAGCCTCTCTCTAGATTCCTGGTCCATTATAAGGGGGTTGGAAACTGGTTTCAGAAAGGAAAGGTACAAGACTTGCTTGCATAGAGGTATTCAGTAGAGTAAATTCAGGTTCTCTTTTAAAATAGGTTAGCCAGTTCATAGTTGAGAATTGAATGGAGAACAATTTTGTTTTTTAAGAACTCATTTTCACACAACGGCTTGAAGGTGTTTGTAGCTGGTGTATGGAAATGCCCTTTCACTTAATTTTTGTTAATATTTGAGCATATTTGAGAATTATGCACATAATTCTCAAATATTCTGTCTAAAATAATCTAGGATGATGGAAGTATTTTGTTCATGGATTGAATGTGATGGCCAGACCATAGCGAGTATCAGACCCTGTGCATACTACTTTACAGAAACTATAAAGACAGAGTAGTTGTTGGAGGTGGGAATAGAAAGTGTCATTAACAAGCTGTTACCTGTTCCTCTGTTCCTTCTTCAGTAAGTGTGTACATTAACTGTGTCTGTGTCTTACAGTCATCAGAAGCGTGTCTTCGAGACAGTGAGAAATGTCAACCAAGTTGTCAAGCAGAGATCCATGACTCCATCACCAATGAATATCCCAGGCTCTAACCAGTCCTCTGCTATGAACTCAGTCATGTCTAGCTGTGTCAGCACTCCACGTTCCAGTTTCTATGGGGGAGACATCTCTAACATTACAATAGACAACAAGACCAATAGCATCATCTTAGAGACAGAATCCTCTGACAACGGGTCAGTACTGTAGCACTGGACTTTGCTTTTGCTTTGTTTCTGACATAAAGGCAAAGCGTTTCTATTTTCCTCTTTTTGTCTTACATTGTGCAGTTAACACAGTGACATAGATCTTCAGAAGTTATTTATTTTGTGGTTATAGTTCTTGAGCACTCAGGTTTATTTAGAAAGGAAAGCTTTTTGAAAGAACTGTGTGTCGGTGTCTGCAGCTCGTGCCTGTTCTGAGATGCAGCATCTCCAGATGATGTAAAACTACCCTTTGTCTTTGGAACTGTAGGTCAATACTTAAACTAAATCATATTTGCACCATTTTACATTAATGCCAACGAGTTCTGATCTAAGTTGCAGCTGCTGCTAACTCTTTTGATCCTAAAATTAGATAAATAAATAGTGTGCATGTGTAGGTTACCAAATATGACAACTTGTGAATGAAACTAATCAGAATTTTGCTCTTCTAGCTACTTGTTTCTTCCCCCAGTACAGCGCCACACTATGCTGCTTGTATTTTCCAGTAAAAACTACTTAATATCTCACAACAATGAACATTGTTCAATATATGTGAACATAATGAACATATATGTTCATATCTATTTGTCAGCGTAATATACTCTTGTGACTCATACTGGTATTCTTGCAGTGTTGGGCCTGTAAGATGTGGCCTGCTTACTTGAGTTTGTGTAACCATAATACACACAACAAGCAGACATCTTTACTTCAGAGCTTCCTCAGCAGAGGTGAAAGTGCAGCTTTTCCAACCAGGAGTCTCCAGGCCGGAGCTAGGATTCAAACTGGGTTTAGTATGAAAGAGAGAATTTATTGGTGTTTGCCTTTCAGCTCTCCGGACAAGTAGCAAGTTGTTCCCAGACACAGTAATTTAAAGGTATTGGTGAATGTCTCAGAACTGTCATATGGAAGTTTTAAGCGTCACTAAGAGTTTTTTTTTCTCCCTCCCCTTCTCTTTTTTTGGGGTGTGTGTGTCCCCTGTTACATTTTAGAAATGAAGACAGGATGAAGAAGCCTGGAACTCCGGGGACTCCAGGCTCCAGTGACCTAGAGACTGCCCTTCGTAGGCTGTCCCTCAGGAGGGAGAATTACCTCTCAGAGAGGAAGTTCTTTGAAGAAGAGCAGGAAAGGAAGTTGCGGGAACTGGCAGAAAAGGGTGAACTCCATAGTGGTTCCATTACCCCCACAGAGAGCATCATGTCGCTGGGAACTCACTCAAGGTTTTCCGAATTCACTGGATATTCAGGAATGTCTATCAGCACTCGCTCCTACCTGCCAGAAAAGCTTCAGATTGTGAAACCACTAGAAGGTGATAACAAAGGGCCTCGGCCTTTATCTGTTGTTCTTAGTGACTCTTTGTGGTCTCTTATCCATCACCAGAAAGCAGGAAATCTTTGCAATACATATTCTTTTTACTTTAGAGACAGTAATCCACGCTGTTGGTTTGAAATCTTCTAACTACTGTGTTTTTCCACAAGCCTTAAAATTAGGAAACAATTCCAGCCAAGACAGTAAAATAAATGTTGCAGGCCATGCATGCAGTGCAGCTTTACACCTGACCTGAATCTTAATGTTGCTGTTTCATACTTAGGAAAGGAAAGTTGTTGAGTATCTGAAGTCTAAGCAGCAGGAATATTTGTTCATCAGATCTCAGTTCTGCAAATAAATGTCTGGGAAGACCTTTACCTACTTCAAATAGTCCAGTTTGTCCAATAAAACTACTTTTGTGATTCAAAATTTACCTCTGGACTTTAATTGGCAGTTTGAGTGACATACATGAGTCTCTATGGCTTTGGCTTTCATGTGTGAAATAAGTTTGGGTTTTTTAAAGTCAAATTTCCCCCATATATTGTCTCAGAAAAAGGCAAGATATAGGTAGATGGTAGTCCGGGCGAGAGCTTTATTTCAAAGTGCATTTCTGTAGTCCATCTTACAAAGCTGACAGAGCACATATAATATAGTTTGCCTGGCTTTCTTCAGTCCTTTCAGGTTGTTGCTGGAAGTTAGCTGGGTAAAGTCCTTCAGGTTTTAAACAAAATGAAGCTGTTTCCCTATAGTACTTCACAGATTTGCTATTTACATGATTTAGCTTTGGTTTCTCCCTCTCTTTTCCTTTATCAGAATTCTTGTGTTACATTAGATTGTCTGCTTGTTTTAACTGCAAAAGTTCCTTTTGCTCATCTTTTAAGGACAAATTTACTTCATTTATAAGGAGCATTTAGCGTGGCACATACTCAGAAGCAGAAATAACCCTTCTTGTGTCCTGAAGTGGTGTGCTGTATCTCCATATTCAAATGAAACCATAGCCACAGTGCACAAGTCCGTACTGTTTAGCAGATTTTAGTAGTTTGTTTTCATGACTGCTTTTTAAATGGTCGTAAAAGTTCTTGTACCACATGAGAGAAGGAATAATCCAGCTTTGTTTCAGTTACTGGTTGCTACCACTGTAATAGATTTCTGTCACCATCCCATTATATCTGCTTTTTTTGTTCCAATAAACTCTTAAAGTCTTCATCATCCTTCTATCTGTCTGGGGCTTTTTTTTTCCTGGTTTTGTTCATTGTTCTCACTGGGTCATTTTTGTCCTTAAAATTATCACACCTTTTAAAGTACTTCTCATGGTTAGTTTTAGACCTCATTTGTAGTATATTTGTGTCTGCCTGTTTCATAAGTTTTTAGTATTTGTTACCTTTTATTAAATACATGTTTACGATTCTGTTCCTCATTTCAGCTTAGTTTTATTCCTGAGTATTTTTCATGAGGTTTTTTTCAACTTCATGGATACTTTCAGACTACTGGGGCAAAATCCTCTGCTGTACCTGCAGACTGTAATCAGTACCTGTGCCGCCTTTATTACTGTTTTCCTAAGGGTGCTCATGCCATAAAATGGAAGAAATAAATAAAAATCAGTTCTATAATAAATTTCCAGTTAATGGCTTCTACTCCTTTAAAGCAATCTTTGAAATCCCACAGTAAAATAAATAGGGTGACAGCAGCAATAAGAAATGAATCTTCTTTTACACCTTTAAAAATACTTCAAATCGCATGCTTTCTTTTAGCCGAATAGTGATTGCTGGATGAAACTTGTCTTAGTTACAGCCTAGTGGATTTTTTTATTTGGCTTGGTTTTAAACTGTGCATCTGCAGCTGCTTGTGCCATAAGCACAAAATAGCACTCCCTGTGTCCTGCAGAACTAGAACCTCGGACTGATTGTCTTCACCCACTTCATTGCAATTGTGGCAGCAATGCATCACAAATTTCTAAGCTTCCTCTGACCCCTGTAGTAGACATGATCATGCAGGTATCAGGAGTAGAACCCCAATTTTCATTTACTGTATTCATATACTTATTTTGCTTTTGTATTTCTTCTTGCTTCAGCTTGGCAGGCCCACTGTTGCACACTCATGAGAACATAATGTATGAAACTGTCTAGTAGGAGCCTGGGACAGAATATAGGCCAAGGTGTTGCATTCCCCTCTTCATTTGACTTTTCGCTTGCTTTTAATTTTTGTTTGGGTTTGGATTTTTTTCATAATCATGAGGGAGCTGACAACTGTTGAATTGCCTTCTGCAATGTGAATTTTCTATATGGCAAACTTAAATTTTCCTTCCACACAATTTTATGAGATCAAGATTAAACTCGGGTACCCTCCTTTTTGTGATAAAACTCAGGCCACTTTGATTTCCAAAAGAGACTGAGAACATGTTATATCAATAGAAATGTAGATGCAGATATTCTGGTGAAGATCTTTCCGTGGGAAAGATTTAATGTATTATCAATTAAATGCTTGTACTCTGCAGAGTTTTTTCTGAGTACAAGTTTTGATGAGCTTTAGGGTGAAAAAGATTACATCTGCAGAAGCTTGCATGTAGAATTTAATCAGTAACAGGATTTATACTTGCACGCATCACAGAAAGAGATTGTGATTTCTATTGTTTAATTGTTGAGAGTACTGTCATACAGCAAAACACAGCTTCTTGCTTAAGGCTTGACAATATCTGGCACTTCTCCACATTTTGGAATGTTTTTAAAAATATAGAATCAAAAACCTCAACCTTTGTGACAGTTCAGAAATAAATACAAGTTATGGGGATGTCTCTTCCCTACAGTTATTTATTTTGGAGTTGTAATGGTTTCTACTTCTTGAGCCTCAGGTGTGCCAATCCTCTTCAGTCTCTCAAAACTTACTTTATATAAAGGGAGAGGGGTAAGATAGGGTCAATATTCAAACTAATAGAGTAGATCATTTATTCTGAGCTAAAAATTGCAGATTTCAAAAAGTGATACATGCTTAATTAAAATGCTGCTTACTGATCCAAATCATTCGAAAGACTTTTTTTCCCTGTTCACTCCCCACTTACAATAAGCTTCCTGTAATGCAATATATTTATTATGAAGTGACCGTTTTTCTCACTCCATGGGGTTTTTCTCAGATGCAAAATAATGTAGGTAAGAGCCATCCCTTCCCTAGTGATTACAGTGGGTTAGATTTTTACATACACCATGCAACAAATTCAACTTTCTTGGTCTTTGAATATTGGTGAGACCTTTGTGTGCCAGCTTGGTGAATGAGTCAGTATTCTGCTTTGGGGAGAGGGGACAGGAACAACATAACAAAAACTGCTCTGATTTGAACTGGTAGAAGTGAAATAAAGATGTTTTCTTTGTGTCATAGGACCTGAGATCTATAGTTTCAAGTCACACAGTAGTGATCGCTGGGCACATAAAATAATGTAGGCCCTTGCAAGCAGTGTTCAATCACTACTTGAGGAATCAGATAAACCCTTCCCTGATTCAGTGGGCCCATCTTTAACAAGGGAAATTTAATCTGATACATTGCTGTTTCTGACTCATTGTCTCCTATTGAATGCTGAATATTGAATGCTTTTCCCTGTGAAATGCACCTCTTTCCTCACTCAAAACATTTTTCTGCCAAGGATGAAGCTACAGGTACAGTAGTTATATGGTAGTTGAGTTCTTGAACCACACGGGCTCGAATAGAGATAGACTTGATGTATAGGTCAGAGGTATCTGCTTACATGTGCCTGAAGTTTATGTGCCTTTCTAACGTATGGTAGGAAGCTGAAATTGCTGTGCAATCTATGTGACTGCTGTCCTGTTAGCCACTAGTAGTAAATTTAGGCATGTTTTCAGCATCTTCTTTAGTGTGAGCTTAATGTGGGAATATGTGGTATATGTTCCTCTTAGAGCTTTCTGTGATGGTGTTCAGATCAACTGTTAAAGTCTTTCTGCTTGCGCTTCCATGAATTTAGGGGGATGAGAATATTGATGGGGAGAGGATGTGCATAAGTATGCCACATTTTACCACCGGTCTTTGCCTATCTAAGTGCAGATGCAATCAGTGTATTTCCTATTAATGTGGAAATGCTGAAGAGTAAGTGAAACAGTTTTGCCTTGCAGCATGTCTTCCTAGAAATATTAAAGCCAGAAACATTAAAGGTTTGGAGCTCCCAAACCTTTGGTCTTCTGGATAAACAAAGTGAGATTTTCTGCCTTTAAGGTCCTGGATTGGTGGTTGATTTATTTTGGTTGTCTGTCTTGTTCCATTTCAAGGTTCTGCCACTTTGCACCACTGGCAGCAGCTGGCTCAGCCTCACCTGGGCGGCATCCTGGACCCGAGGCCTGGGGTTGTCACTAAGGGCTTCAGGACCCTGGACCTGGACCTGGATGAAGTGTACTGCCTTAATGACTATGAGGAAGATGAGACAGGTGACATTTCTTACAAGGGCCTAACTACCTCGACGCCAGTTCAGCACACAGAGACCTCAGGTGAGAGGTCACAAGCACAAGTGACTGTTTCAGACAACAAGAATAACCCCTGCCAGTCTCAGGCTTTCACAGAGGAGATGCAGGAGTCCACGGCTGACGATGATGAGGGGTCTGGTGAGGGAAACTCATTAAGTCCAGTAAAACTGACATCTTTACAGGATATGGATTTCTGGGCCATTCTCACATCTGTCCAGAACAGCATCCATACTGTGGCTTTGTGTGTAGCATCTGCACGTTAATGTGTGCAGAACATAACCATTCTAACATTGGCTCAAAAATCCTTTCTTTAATAATCTTTTAATTTGACTTTTTAGGTTTTGGTTTGTTTTTTTTTTCAGTAACAGCATCTGTGGTTGATGTTTTAACTCTATTTTGATAAGAGAAGGCTGCTAAAAGGAAGTGGTTTGTTCACAAAGCTTTGTTTGGCACTTATGCAACTTTTATGTCTATTTAGTGCACGCTTTTCAGTGTATATAATGCGTAGATGATATATATTTTGTAGGCTTATAGTGCAGAGATTCTTCTGAGTGTTCATAAGATGTGGTGCTATGCTTTAGATTTTTGTACTTTGGGAAAAACCAAAGACTAAATGATGACAAAAGGCTCATCTAGGTTGCCTTTTTGAAACAAATGGAAGTGCCTTGAAAATCAAGCAATGAAATAGAATCATAGAATGGTTTGGTTGGAAGGGACCTTAAAGCTCATCCAGTTCCAACCCACTGCCAACCTGGCCTTGAACACTGCCAGGGATGGGGCAGCCACAGCTTCTCTGGGCACCCTGTGCCAGCGCCTCAGCACCCTCACAGGGAAGAACTTCTGCCTAAGAGCTCATCTCAATCTCCCCTGTTGAAGTTTGAACCCAAGTGCAAGTTCAGTTCAATTCCCTCAGGTACAGTGACCTGTTTTTAAATTCCCTTTGACATAAAGAATTAAAAGGATATTTTTATGCAGACATTTGACAAATGTCATTTCCTTCATTCCCCCTCCACCACACTATTAAATTCTTCCTATTCATACCATGTGAAGACTCAAACATTTTTAAGTGACGCATGAGTTATTTGTTTTTCTGAACTGACATTTGCAATCTACAATTGCACAAGGTTACAGGTTCTCAGACTATAGATGTGCCTAGAGTTTATGGTTTCTTTTTTTGTCACTGTTTTGGGGTTTTTTGTTCTATTCTAATAATCTATATAGGAGTGTTAGTCTTCGTTAAGATTTGCTACTGGTAAAGAATTATATTTAGTCCAGAATAAAAAGCCTACCAGAACTCCTTTTTCTTCAGACTTTTTGTTTTTGTATAACTGCTTTCAGTGGACACACTTCCTTCCCCCTCCTTTCTGGAATAAATGATAATTTAATATTTAGCTGGTCTTTAGAAGATTAGATTGTCTCAGGGCTAGACAATAATAATTCTGTTACTTTCATGAAAAGTAGAGTGTCCTCAACTCTTGCTGAAATGGCAGATCAGTGCTTTCAACTACTGAATATAAGCTACTTTTTTCCAGTCAGTTGTATTAAGATTAAGCTTAAAAGAATATTTAGAGCATTGAGTCCAATATTTATTAAACACTGAAAATCCACCACTAAATCATGTCCGTAAGCACCACATCTTTTAAATACCTCCAGGGATGGTGACTCAGCCACTTCCCTGGGAAGCCTGTTCCAATGCTTGAACATTCAAACTGTTTAACTTACCTTTACATTGGCAAAAATTTTATTTATTCTATGAGATCTAGTGCCCAGGAATAATGATTATAGTATTTTTTTATATATTAATATGGAAATAAATCATGCCTCTGCAGGAGTTGTGTACAGTTTTGGATATTATCCATGTTTTTATGATCTTGAAGAGTCTGAATAACAACAGCTAGAAAAGCTAGAGATTTAGGAAACATGGACAAATAATGAAAGACTACAGAATAAAAGGTTCGACAAAAGATATGTTTCATTTTAAAATGTGTTGCTGCAGAGAGGAGGGGAACAAGCTGCAGAGAGGAAGGGAACAAGCAGTTCTTCATGCACTCGGGTTACAATAATTGTGCAAAAGCAGCTGTTTGGATTACACTTCAGGTGAAGAATTCTCTAATTGTACAATATTCAACACAGGAACATGTAGAAAATTTGGAAACTTATTGTCATGGACTATACATAGACAAGGATATAGATACAGCTCAGTTCTTTGGGGTCTTTTAAGAATGTATTAGCAAAACATCTGTGGGTAGTGATTTGGAAGAGTTCTTTCTTTCCTTGGAGTAGAAAAATAAATGTAGTCCTGTGCTGTGGTTAGAAAGACTAGTATTAGACTGGCAAGAAAGAGTAGTATTTCCCTCCATTTTCTTTCTCCCATTACAGTTTGAATACAGGTCACTGTTACTAACAGGTTACTGGTGATTTTGCCTGGGATAACTCTAGTTATCTCAGACAAGGTTTTTAAGCATATTCTCTACATAATAAATTGGCAATGTAGGTAAAATTATGACATTTCTTATTTCATCTTGTGTTGTTTGCTGAGGAATTTTAATATATTACAGAAATGGATAAACTGGTTGAAATGAATAACTTTGTGTAGAATGAACAAAATGCACTGAAAACTTTAATTTCTCTTTCTTTATCCTTCCTTCAAATTGCCCAGCTGCTTAGGATTTAGGAGTATCCATGAGCCACCACATCCCTTTTGGTTGCATTGCTGTAGTGAAGCCAAGGCACTGCTGTATCTCCTTGTTGTTGAAGCCATTTGTCAGGTGGTATATAAGGAAAAGATAATTGTGGATGTTTTCAGACTAGGCACTAATGTGGCAGAGCTTTTTAGGATCCACTGCAGAATACCCTTTGGGAGCAAAGATGTGTGTTTAGCTTATGAATTTCTGCGGTGTTTAACTGTTGTGCAACCATTGCTCCTCTTGAAAAAGCATTATTTCTGCCTCCCCTTGATTTCTCTGTAAGAAATGCCATGCAGGTAGGGGTGTGTATGGCCATGTGGTTCCTTGGAACACTGTCACAAGCACAAGGTTATGACTTCATTGCTTCCATGATTCCAGAGGAGATGCCGGTTGGCAATGTACAGATTAAGCTCTTGCTAGAGAACGTGGAAGTAAACAAAGGGAAGGAGAGAAATATCTTGGAAGCAATCTTCAGTGCTTATGCTTGTAATCCAGGATAGCTCCATTGTGGAAAAATCTAGTTCAAGAGGTTCATAAAAGCCAGCAAGTATCTCCTTACAATTGCTATTGGAAGACCACAGAGTATGTCAGTCTGGAGCTGCAGGTCTTCTAAACTGAGAACAAAATGTCTTTGGAAATACAGTGCCTACGAGGACCATTTCCAGGAGGTGTAAGTCAACTTCGGGTGTAACCTACCCAAAATTTGGGTACGTGTCTGCTTCAATCTATATGTATGTTTTGAGGTTCATTTCTTACCATTTCTGCTCTGGAGATGGGATGTTCTCTGGCAGAGTGCTATGAAGTCCTATTCTTACTGCCATTTTGTGGGCATACAGAGTACATGAGGCCAAGAGAAGTCAATATTTGAACATCCAGGAGAGCAAAGCTTGCTGTTAGTGCCCAGAGTGTCTCGTTGCCATAATAAATGTATTCAGAACACATTATCAGTTGCTTCTTTTTGAGTGATGGGTAGGGTCAGAAGTCATTCTAAATGAGAGAAAGTTATGATTCTTGAATTTTCTTGTCCCTATGTTGAAACCTATAGTATCTACTGGTATATGAAATAACTTCCTCACTGTAGATGCAGATTATATCCCAATTATGGCACTGAGCATTTCAGAAGTTAACACGTGTGTATTTTATGACCTGCACTTGGTCTCTCACTGCTACATACTGTGTGTGGGCTGGAGTAACTTATGGAAGGTTGTAAATTCTGGAATCAGAGTTTTAGCCTAATACCCAGGAATTAGATTGAAATGTGTATATCACTTGTGTAGACTGTCAGCATAATTGTAATGGTAAAGAAGTCCTAGAACACCAGTCATGTTAATGCCATCTAGGACAAGTCATTTTTGCAGAACACTTTTTTTGTAACCTCAATATTTATTTTTTTTTATTCTTTGAAAGAAACTGTAGTATATTATAAAATACAGAGTCTGTTTGGGGGAGGGATCATTTCAAGGTTGTTTGGTTTTGGGGGGTTTTTTGTTCTTTAATTCATTGCTTTTTAGGTTTCCTTAACCAAAAAAAACCCCAACCAAAACCAATCCGTTCAGAGCACTTAATAACATTGTGAGTGTTCTCACTCTGAAGTTGGAAGGAACACACTTGATTCAGTGTGTGCTTAATTGCATGCTGGTCTTGGGTGCATGAACTGGTCTTTCAGTACTTGTGTTTGGTGGTTCCACTGATGCATTGCTTTGAACAGACATGCACAGCATTACTGGGTCAGCCCTCTTGTACTTCATGTTTAGACCTTAACCATGACATGGAGATCTTTCCAGATAGGTGTCTAAACTCACAAAACCACACAATGAATGTCTTATGTTTGAGTTGCTTTTAGCAGGATTGCTATACGTGCTTGTAAGAGGTTACCATTGTACAGAAAAGCAATGAATCTTGTAACTCTTCTTAGAACTAAGGTTTTGATGCATATTTAAATATATTTTATTTTCAAATAGCATGATTATTTCACAGTAATTCTTTAAGAAAAGTCTGTCAGCAGTTTCTGTATGTGCTTTTAAAATGCTGTGATTTTAATTTGGGGACCTTGGGCTGCATAAACTTGTGTCGAAGCCACATTGAATACTTTGAAGTCTTTTTACATGTGTGCATGGTTTTAAACATACGAGAGGGAGACGATCACCAGAGGAAAGCTAAGAAAATCCTGCTCCAGCATTCCTTGTATGCTCTCTGTTCTATCAGCCAGGGGTTTCAGTACAGGTAGCACTGGGTATCAGAACTCTCACCTCTGGTCACCCAGAGGGGATGACCCTGCTAAATTTAGAGTACCTGAAACAGCTGTCTTGTCCTGTGGAACTTAATGGGGTTCTGTAACCTAGTTTTCAGGAACTTCACCTTGCCCAAGAATGGAGTTGGTGACATAGACTGGCAAAAGTTGAGTCCATAGCTTGTATTCCAGATGATCACACTGGAGAAAGAGAGTGCCTCTTAATGGTTATCCTCTGCCAAAGCAGGCAGAGCTCTTTTTTTTGTTCAGCAATAAAATAAAGTTCTACTGCTTTAAACACCATCCATTGCTCTAAGGACTCTCCCAGCCTGATTGTCATTCTATCCTTGTCTCGCCAGCCAGTGCTGAAGAGATGCCCAAATTCCACTGGGAACCAGGTTTTCTTCTTTTCTTAAAACATGCCAAAGAAATGATGGGCAGAGTGGCTTGTTTCAGAGCTGGACTAAAACATTACCTTTGTGCCGATCTGGATCGAGTCAGACTCTGAAGATTTCTGATTTTTTTTTTTAATTTAAAGTTCATTTTTGAATAAATTTGTATTTGCCAGAATAGGTGTTTATATACAACACAGAGATTGACTTACTGCTCTGAGCTCTCTGCTTCCTCACTATCCATCTAGCATCACAGCAAATTTGAGTTTGGAACCAATGGTGTGCAAGTTAATAGTATTTTAGCATAGCTACCTCTTCCAAATCTTCCTCAAACTCTGTTTGTCTTGATGCCTTTTTGTGGCCACTAGTTTGTTTCCTGTAACTTTGTACCTTCCTCCGCACCAGTTTGTTGCAAATCCAGATTAAATGGTCTTTTGAGGGTTCCCTGAACCTGTCCTATCCACATCTGTGCTGCTGTTTGCACCAAGCAGAATGGCTTATAAGCTCGTGAGTACTGCAGGTGGATCTGGGTTTTATGTAGCTCTGTGGCTTTGTGTTTGAGTGGGGAAAGCTCTGTTTTCCCAGAAGATGGAGCTCTCTGCCTTCAGTTTGACTGGTACCTGCTTTTTTTTTGCAGTATTTTAAAAGATGTTTTTACAACAGTGTGTGTGCTTACAGGACGAAGTCTCTTCCAGCTATAATGCTTTACATTTTTCCCAAAATGCCTACAAATTGTTTGAGAAAATAAGGTAAAAAGTCATTAATTACTGAGAGACAAAACACAGTCCAGCAGCAGTCTAAGGTTTAGCTTGAATTGTACTTAGGGGAAAAACGCACCAGCAGTTTAAGTTATGGTTTCTTGATGGATGAAATTAAATGATGTTTCTGTAAATTTTGTTAAACACTGAATTATGTACAGATTCTTTTTCATACAGATATGAAGCCTTGTTGTTAATCTACTACTGCTTTGAAAAAGAATAAAACATATAAAACATTTGGTTTCAGACAGTCACTTGGAGCAGATGTTTATGTTTAAAATAATACTTTGCTGTATGTACATATGATGATAGTCTCTTACCTTATGTATCACTTCCTCACAACCTTATACCAACTCAGGAGATGGCCGTTCTTATGTGAAATTACTAGGTTAGGAATGAATCATTTTGGTTTTATTTTATAAACTTTTTTCATTTACAGCCACAGATTCTCACTCACTCTCTTTGTATTGTGTCCAAAGGATGGAAAATGCTACAGCAATGTGATACACCCCATTGTTGACTGATGGAGGATGAAGCTGGTACAGGACTTTTTTAGTGGTATTTGAGGGTGGAATACATCATTGGAAATGGATGATTTTTTAAATAGCTTTGATTTATTTCCTCTTATTACAATCAGTGATTTCTCTACTTTTAGCAGCCTTCTCCTATCGCTGACTCATTAAGAGCAATGAGTCTTGGTTTTGCTAACGCAAGCTGTGTATTTTCAGTGTGCCTGTTTCCAGTCTGGGGGGATTCCCAATGGATATCACAAATGGGGAAAATGCACTTATTGTATTCCAGCTATGTGCTTTGGGTTAAGCTTGCAATCTTAAACCAGCATTGCTTTATTCTGTTCTCTATTCATCATCCAGGGATAATTGCTTTGTTTCTATCTATCTGATTTATGTTGAAGTCCTTTGTTTTCTTGAATTAACCAATTTTTTCATGTCCAGCTATTTGAGCTTTTTCTCCAGATTTTAAACTCTCTACAAATATGGAGAGAATCATGATTGCTAGGCTGTGCTCCCTTGTAATAGCTTTTATAGTGCTCACACTAATCTCTAAAGCAACTGGATTCCTGAAGCAGCATAATTACCATCTCTGGAGGTGAAGTAGAGCTTGTTATTATGTCATGCTGTGCTAACATTTGAGTGTGTTAACCTAACACTCCAGTAGACTTTTAGAAATACCCTTCTTTAATGTACAGCAGTACATTCCAGTGCTAAATAGCCTCACATTTTATGCTTAGCCACTTCTGCTTCCACTGTTCACACTCCCCATGCTCTCCCCTTCACACACTGCTTAGATGTCATCTTAAAGGAGTACCTAGTTGCACACGCTATTTTGGAGCTGTGATACTTTCTGTATGAAAAAGGGAACACAGCCACAAATAAGACTTGCTCTGCTTCTGCTAAGCATCTCTGGAAGTTCAGGATGGTGTCTGGTCTAGTTGGTCGGTCTGTCTGTCCTTTGCAATGTGTTGAATAGTTGTGTTACTGTGATATTAAAATGGGGCTTAATCAGGGAATGGCTTAGAGGGTTGGGTTAAAAATGGAGAGGGAGGGAGCTGCACACGGGTTTTTAACTGTGCATGTCTTTTGACCACTGCTGAGTTTGGTTACTAAGTAAGAGAACCCTATGCAATCATGATATCTTTGATGGAATATTTAACTCTGGGTGGTTTCAACCAGCTTTTCAGATGCATGGCCTCTTAAATTTTGTAGCTATTCTGCCAATGCCACAGCTGCCCTTATATAAGCAGGTTAGTATATCCACAGAAGGATCTCTACTAAAGAGAAGGAAATTGGCCTAAGTAAGCAAGTCCTTCATTTTTTTAAATTGAGCTACATTGCTTCTTTCCCAAATTACTCATGTACTGAGAGTGGCGTTTTTACAGCCACATTTGTTGGGAAAATTATTTCCTACACTGTTTATAAAGATTCAAACCCTGCTATGTCGTGCCGCTGAGGACAGACCTTAAAGAACCTAAACACATGCACAAGAGAAAATGTCACAGATGGGCAGTAGTGGATGAAAAAACCTACCACTTTCCTTACTGTGGATGTGAAAAGGCAGAGACAGAAACAGTAATATGTGTCCATCCCCTCCCCACCCCAACAATCTATATTCCATTAGCCAGCTGAATCCACTACTGAGAAGTAATGGGGATACCTTGTTGTGGATCAATCTAAAAGCTGAAATGCAAAGGCATTCAGAAAATCTTAGAGCTCCTGAGCTGGTACTAGAAATTGCTGCTTGTAACTTCCCACTGATGCAAGTTGCTAGTTTATATGAAGACTAGCACTTCAAGCACTGCCTAAATCTGGTTTGAGCAAGGTTTACCTGCAGTGTAGTGGTCATGGACGAGTTTCAGCAGACCCTTTTAGCACTGGCCTTGGAGTCCTGGATGTGTTTTTTCTGGAGAACAAGTGTTTGTTGGAACATCGCAGCACTTGTGTATTTCACTTTTCTTGCATTGATCCATCCAAGGTTACTCATCACTTCTTGCATCTGTCTTACCAGCACATGGAAGTTTGGGTTTTCCACTTTTCTGTTGTAAAATGCCAAAGAATTTGCTTTTTTTTAATATAGTACCTCATCCTGGGAAGTGCATGTCACAAACCAACTCCACCTTCACCTTCACCACCTGCCGCATTCTGCACCCCTCCGATGAGCTCACACGAGTCACACCAAGGTAAGGGTTTCCCATGATGGCAAAGCGTTCAGCTCCATCAGTTTTCCCTCTAACCAAATGCAAAGTAATGGCATAAGCAAAGCATTAGGTGAATTTCAACACTCCCCAACTTATTCCTCCTATTTTGTGTTACCTCAAAACCTGATTTTCTCAGAGGCATGTGTAATGTTTGAGAAAGCCAATCAAAATAGCTTAACTTTTGTTGTCTCTAGTTAAAATATTGCAGGATCAGACATAATTAAATTGGATTCCAATATCCAAACTAGACCCTTGATCCCAAACTAGTTGTAGTCCTCATGTGTGAATGCTCCGAATGGGATGTCTCACAAAAAATAGGAGTGATTTTTTCCAAGGAGGTAAATCTAAATCTTTGGTGTGGAAGAAAAAGGGATGCTCGAGTAAAGAAATACAGGAAGTACCTGAGGAGTGGAGAAGGAAACATGCCTCACTCAAAACTAGGGAGTTGTCTGCTTTGTTCCTTGGTGTTAATTGTTGGAAATGAGTTCATAGTAGCAAGACTTAACTAATGAACTGGCTTAATAACAGCAGTTGGCATGTATAGGCAGTATGTGCCCACAGAAGGCAATTGGATAGCCTTATAGTTGAAGGTCTGAGAACCAGAGGGGGTGAGTGAATTTCATACCTAAAGAGGGAACTTTCCTTTCTTAGCAAATCAGTATTTAAAGGATGTTTTATCTGTTCAGAAGGACAATGCCTCATTGCTTTCTCTGCCCCTTGCAGCTCCTGTGTAGGAGCGTACCGTTGTGTGAGTCCCCATTCAGAGCTGATGTGTCTAGACTTGTTTAGACATGAGATGGGCACTGACTACCTAAGGAACGCATGAAAAGTAAGGTATTATTGAATATGAAAATCTGTGAGGTGGAAAGGAACCTGAATGATGAGTCCATGGTAACTTTTTCCGCTTCCCTTTTTCAACATAGCTAATCATGGCCTGTCTGGATTTAATTTATTCTTTTCTGTCTTCTCTCTTCAACACTATTACTCAAGAGATCCTTTTAAATGGCTGTAGTTCTGTTTTAATTTTCTTATTACTGTTGAATTGCTGTTAATTATGGTCATAATAAACTCCTTGATTACGTTGGTTATTAAATCTAACAAATGAGCCATACTGACAGCTAAATTCAGTATATTTTCAGCTGCCTTAGTTAAACCAAAGTTCATCATTCGTTCAGGAGGAAGAAGAGGGAAATAAACAGTGTGATGTTTTCAGCAGATGTTTTTTAAGGAACTCCTCCTTACCAACTGTAAACAATTCTTCACAGGTCATGTGAGGAGGACGAGGAAACTGCATTATGTCTCCTTATGCTGAGAGGAGGGATAGGGCACACACTATGATCCAGCGTGGCAGGGGGTGAGCAACACTGCCAGCAGCATCTGTGTTGGCAGGGTCGTGTCCAAGGAATGCCAGTGTGTGTGGCACCAGCTAACCCAAAGAGGTTTGGTATTTGCCTACCTGGTTGCGTTTTAACCTAGCCTCTAACCCAGGTGATGCTCTAACCTGACTAAATTTCCTCTAGCTAAATGAGGTGCTCATTTATGTGTTTCTTTTTCCAATCTCACTCTGAAACTGTCACTGGGCTGAGTTGCTGAGGCCAGTTTGAATCTTTTGGTGTCTGTGTCCAGGCTGCTCTGCAGCGTTGGTCAGTTTGATGGAGAAAATATTTTCCAGTTAAAGTAATGCCAAAATGATCAAACAAACAAAAAAGCAACACTTGCATAACAGCTGCTTTCTAGCAGGGTTGTCTGGGGGGTTTTAATTGCTCTGTAGTTTGTTCTGTGCTGACAAAGCAGTGGAACTGCTAATATGAATATCTGTGCAACTGAAATCTGGTGCTGGAAAGAATGAAGCAGTTGGAGGTATTAAGCCATTGGAGTGCTGTAGTTTTAATCTTGTGACTAGGACATCTTAGAAGCCTGATAATGAACGCCGTGTGTCTGGGTTTCCAAAATGTACTTGGTCCTATTCTGTAGAAAGTCAGTTCATGCAGTAAGTTTTCTTTCTCTTCCCTCCCTCATGCTTTTCAAGACTTCTGTACTTCTGTGTTTTCTCAAACATTTTTGCATTACAGTTTACAGGGAGGAATAGATGGGATTCCTCTTGTTGAATCACAGGTGCAGGGTAAAAATCCTTTGGCGGTTTCACTTGCTTATGGTAGAAGTTCCAAATCATTGAAGAGATTGTGTTGGTCACATCTTGGACCATGGAGAGAGACCTGACTTGGGGCTTCATAGCATCAGCCTGATATTTCCTTAATTAAGGAGTGCCTTATATACGATTAGATGATGATCTAAGCTCATCAGAAAGCTCAGCTCAGAGCATTCCAGGGTGTCTAACCTCACAGAGTTCACTAAGGTGAAATGAGACTGCAAATTCCAGTCTCATTAGGCTATATGGACAAAAAGGAGGCAATTCATTCATTGGCCTGAGTCTTCTCTACACCTGGAAATCCAGCCGGATTGTCTCAGTGTGGCTATTTGATGCATTTCTTGGTACAGAGAACTCAACTTTTAGTAGCGTGTTATGGCTGAGCCAATCCAACAGCATGGCTCTGCTGAAACGGGAAGATCCCGTTCTTTCCCCTTTCCTTTCCCCTCGCAGCTGCTTGGTTTTCCTGCTCTCTTGCACTGGCTTTGGCTTTTGTCTGACTCTTTGCTGAGTGTCTTCTACTTGCTAACCTGGCAAGGTGAAGGGGAAGATTTTCTTTTTTGAGCAGTGGTGAGCTCTCAGGTCAGTGAATTGTCTGTTAGCATCAAGTGTTGCATTGTTCAAGAGCCTTTTAATGACATTAAAGCGAATGAATCCATGCCTAGGAAATACTACTGTGGAATTACATTTTTCATGTGTGTATATGTGGCAAAACCCATCATTTGAGCAAGGTTGGAAAGCTTTTTGTAAAGGTGAATGGAACCCATGGGATTTTCCCAAATAGACATGAATTTGGAGTGTCGTGGATGTCCCACATGCCTTGTTTCTGGAATAACTGAGTACACCACACCTTATTCAATGAATGTTGTACCTTGGACATTATTATTAGTGGGGATTACCAATAGGAAAACATGCTGTGGCTAACCTGATCTATTAGGAACAAGTTTTTTAAGGATGGCACTGTAGTGCCAGAAGCACTCAACCCTCAGTGTCCATGGGATCTCAAACTGTGGCACAAAGGACTTGGAATGTCTTTGGAAATAGGTATTGCCTTGAGTCTGTGTTTGGTCACATGGGCAGCTTCTGGGGAGAGGGTGATTGCCAGAATGAATGCAATTTGATATTCCTCGAGAAATCCCAACCCTTAATAAACTAGCAGTAATGTGCTTAAGAAAACAAAATGCCCTAAGAGAGCACTAAACATCAGTACATCTTGTCTGTCACTTGTTCTGAATGTGCAGATTATTCGCCCTGTTTTAATATTTTCTTGTCCACTGCCTGTATGTAGTTTATTTTTAGAAGAAAGAACTGGAATTGGGGAGCAATTTAGCAATGTTTCAAACTATAGAAAGGAACAGTAGGATGGCTCTTTGTCATGCTTGGTTTGCTGCTATCAGTTACCCATTGGCCAACTGACAGAGCTCGACGCTGTTTTTCTCATCACCTTTGAAGATTATTCACACCATTGTGCATCTCCATCCAAAGTCAGATCTTCCATCCCCTTACCCTTTAGTGAAAATGAATTCAACATAAGAAGGGTTTGACTTTACAGAAGTGTCGTGGTTTGAGCCCAGCCGGTAACTCAGAACCACACAGCCGCTCGCTCACTCCCCCCCCCCCCTCCTTCTTCCTCCCCCCCCGCTCCCGGAGGGATGGGGAGGAGAATGGGAAGAATGTAACTCCCACGGGTTGAGATAAGAGCAGTCCCGCAACTAAGGTATAACACAAAACCACTACTGCTACCACCAATGATAATAACCATTAGTGAAATAACAAGGGGAGAGGATACAATTGCTCACCACCCGCCGACCGATACCCAGCCCGACCCGAGCAGTGATCTGGGCCTTCTGGGTAACTCCCCCCGGTTTATATACTGGGCATGACGTGCTGTGGTATGGAATACCCCTTTGGCCAGTTTGGGTCAGGTGTCCTGTCTCTGCTTCCTCCCGGCTTCCCCTCCTCCCTGGCAAAGCATGAGACTGAGAAAGTCCTTGTTGGAATAAACATTACTTTAGCAACAACTAAAAACATCGGTGTTATCAGCGTTGTTCCCAGGCTGAAAGTTAAAAAACACAGCACTGCACCAGCTACTAAGCAGGAGAAAAATGACTGCTATAGCTGAACCCAGGACAAGAAGCATGTGTTGGTGACAATGCCAACTTCCAACAGCTTTGCTATGGATGCTTCTGTAGCAAGTACGTTCCCCTCCTCCCTTGCTGCTGTCTCTGCTATGACCTAGGAGCACTAAAAAGACTAGCAGCTCTGTGTGCTCAAAGTGACACCAGAAAGTAAATCTGTCTTGCTTATACCATTAGTCAAGTCCCCCCTGTATCCTTGTCTCATGGAAGCAACTGGGAGTTGTGGCAGCCAGTAGATCAGGAAGAAAAACTGAAGGTGTTGATCAGGAACCTGTCACTTTGTTTATCAGAAAAAATGTGGTGGTGGGTGCTGGGGAATGCGTCAATCCCATGAGGCTGGGTGGTGAAACACGCAAAGTGCAGAGATGTGTTTTGTAAGAGATGATGGTTTTGCACTTGTCATCACATTTGTGAGGAGCTGGGAACTGGCAGTTTTGTGGGCACCCTCAAATGGATAAAAGACCCTGCTGGGAGTTCAAAATCTTGCTTGCAGAGTAAGCTTTAATTCCATAGTGGAGAGAATAATTTGCCTGCTCCTTTGCTTTCAGCCTTAACCCAGCACCTACTCCAGCTGGTGGCAGCATTGGCAATTTGAAAGGCACCCCGGTGGCCACCCCCTGCACCCCGCGGCGCCTGAGCTTGGCCGAATCCTTCACTAACCTCCGGGAATCCACGACGACGATGAGCACGTCTCTGGGGCTGGTGTGGCTGCTGAAGGAGAGGGGCATCTCGGCAGCAGTGTACAATCCACAGAGCTGGGACAGAGCCAGCAAGGGCACCCTCCTGAACACATACCTCCCTAAGATGGCCATCATTCCTTCCACTCCTCCAAACTCACCTATGCAGACACCTTCTTCTTCCCCTCCATCTTTTGAGTTCAAGTGCACCAGCCCACCTTACGACAACTTCTTGGCTTCAAAGCCTGCTAGTTCTATCTTGAAGGAGGTGAGGAATAAAAAGAACATCAGGAACAGTGAGAGTCAGACTGACGTGTCTGTTTCCAACCTTAATCTCGTGGACAAAGTCAAGAGGTTTGGTATTGCCAAAGTTGTGAGTTCAGGGCAAATGTCAGCTCCTCCTTTAACTGATGACCAGGGACCTCTTCTCTGTGGGGCACAAGGACCAGTGAGGGCCTTCGTTCCTGGAGGCCTGGCACCAGATGGTCTCCCATTGGGCTGCCCTACCGTGACCAGTGCCATCGGAGGCATCCAGCTCAACACTGGCATCCGAAGGAATCGGAGCTTCCCCACCATGGTGGGTTCCAGCATGCAGATGAAAGGCCCAACATCTCTCACTTCGGGGATCCTCATGGGAACCAAGCTCCCGAAGCAAACTAGCTTACGGTGAAGGACTTCATTTTTACAGCTAGTCTTTTTAAATACAAGTACTCTTGATTCTTTCTCCGATCTCCTTTTCCTTTCCCCACCACCCCTTCATTGCCTCTTGAGTTTGACAAATCAACTTCGTGCCTACTGGGAGAAATGTGTAAACTTTGTATAAAATGTGTAAATATGTACCAGATCTATTGTAACTAATTGGATTATTTTACTGTTCAGTTGAGTGCAGAGGCTCTGTGTTATGATTGCTGTTATTAAAGGTAACTCACTAACCTTTTGAAAAGTTCTTTTTCTAAGATGCACTGAAAAACCACGAAAGAATAAAACCAACACAAAATAACTTGACTAGGACAACGTGAATCCTGTAGCTAGCCTAATTTGAGTCAGAGGTGCATGGGAAGCTATTGAATGCGTTATGTGAGACCTCGCGGTACATCACTTGAAGCATGGGAGCATTTGTGCTTCGTTAAATGCTAAAGCAAAAAGCACTCAGTTTAACATGTGGTAGTTTTAATTTTGCTTCCGTAGATGAGTTACTGGAGTGCCTGCCTATTATGCCTGAATGGATGGAAACTGCATTTTTCTGTTCTGTATTTTCCTCCTCCCCAAGATGAGAAACTTGAAGCAATCCTGTGTCGAGGTCGGCAGGCCTACTGGGTACCTGGAGTATTAACATATTCCTGTTTCATGTGGCACACTTGCACTCCATGTGACTTCTCTTTTGGTTTTTGTTTTGTTTTTCAATGCTGCACTGGATTATGGGGGGAAAAATGCTTTACTGTGTGGTGCTGCGTCTGAAACACGCTTTGTCAGTGCCTCCAAAGAGAACAGCTTTCACAACTTGTGAGGTAAATGTGGCAATGACTTCCTACAAGTCAAAGCTATGGAGCAGATTGACAGAGGCATGTTATAGAAGAACATGTAGCAAAACCAGTATTAGAACAAGGTGTGTCCTTGAAACCTTGGCAAAGAACCACAAAACCTATTTAGTAACGGAATGGTACAAGCTGGGAAGAGCAGCTCGCAGTTGCCCACTGGTCTCCAGGGTGAGAATATCTTCACCTATTTTCTGTTTTCAGAGAAACCTCCTTCATGCAAAGTTGGGCCTTAGCAGAGGTAAAAAGGTGGGAAGCACTTTATTTCATGGTCTTTTTAAACTGAAAAAATACCTCCCAATACCAAACCTATAACCCTCTGCTTCATCAGAAGGGAAACAAAAGGCCTCACGCAGCCTTTAGTTACAGCCCAGGTGATCCTTGCTTATATTGTTTCTTCTCTGTTTCTCCCAAAGTTCTGCTGAGTGCTTGTAGAGGGAATTGGAATATCCTGAAACTGAATAGACCGGAGAGAGTTTGTTTCTAGAGCATTTGTTCAGAAGGGGGATGGAGAGGAGTGAAGGGAGAGGGTTTAACATCCACTTTCTTTTCCTTGCATTGCTTGTGGCATCTAAACCAAGCTCTCTGTTCCCATTATCCCACTACATGTACTTGCCGTGAGTTACCGTTTGTACCAGACTGTTACTGAATCATTAGCACTGATCATTTCCTGTATAGATGAAACTGTCTTTTAGTCTCTGTGATGAGAGGTAGGTGGGAGGGTTTGGTTTATTTTCTGAATGAAGTAGTTACTGCAGTAGTGCTATGGACACTAAGGGTATGTTTGAGAAAGGAAAAACACATGGGTCAGTCTCTGCATGTGTTTGAAGACTTCTATTTATTCTATGAACTTACAATGTTTCAGTAAAATGTCATCAGCTCTCTCTGCTGTTGTATGTGTGCACTTATTGCAAGTAAATTTAAGTATCTTTTTATTTGAATGTATCTTAAAACAGTAGATAGAATAACAGTTGATTCTGGAGAAACAAAACATGGACTTCATGGACCATTTTATATACCCAGAGGAAGAAAGCAATACCATATGAGAACTAAAAGTGTAGAAGTTAATCATGCAATCGGGAAGTATTATTTAGCCTTTAAATAAGCAGTCGGGGCTGTCCACCCGCCACAGAAAGCAATTGTAACACATCAGAAAGATGAAATCTAAAATTTTCTTCACTAATATCAATAAAATAACAGAAAAAGATGCATTGTTGTGTATTATTCATCTCTTTTCCTGTTCTTTTAAAGTGATAAATCCTCAATCTTGATCTCTTGTTTTCGTCTCTGTGTCAAAGCAAAATAAGAGGCCATCAGCAGGTTTAGTTTTTAAATGCTTAAACACAGAAGTGGTTGAAAAGTTTGGAGATTTTAAGATTGTTGGAACTGGCAAAACTTTGGTCAAAACAAAAAATACAGAAGTCAATGTGTTTATTTTTATTGGAGTTCCAAGAAAGCAGATTTGAATGTTGTGTGGTTTGTGTATTTGGAGCAGGAGAGTTTGAATTTTCCTGCCTAATATGATGCAAAATGTGTAGTGAATGTGGCAGGATGGAGTAAGGAGGAAAGATACTGTCTTCCAGCAGAGCTAGAAGTGAGGTGTGCTGTGAGCCAGCATCCTCCTTACTGAGAGAGGAAAAGGCCCACTGATGAAATGCAATAAAGGTAATGAGAAACTCAAAAAATCCTGCAGATGGTGGGAGCAAAGTAATGATAAAAGAGCTCCTTGGAGGAGGGGGTAGTCGGGCAGTAATTCATGGAAAGATTAGACAGCCTCATACATTAGAGATGGATATGTGTGAGCTTGAGAGGGAAATAACAGAATCATAGAATGGTTTGGGTTGCAAAGGACCTTAAAGCACATCCAGTTCCAACCCCCTGCCATGGGCAGGGACACCTCACATTAGAGCAGGTTGCTGCAAGCCCCTGTGTCCAACCTGGCCTTGAACACTGCCAGGGATGGGGCAGCCACAGCTTCTCTGGGCACCCTGTGCCAGCGCCTCAGCACCCTCACAGGGAAGAACTTCTGCCTTAGATCTAACATGAACTTGCCCTGTTTCAGTTTGAACCCACCACCCCTTGTCCTATCGCTACAGTCCCTGATGAAGAGTCCCTCTCCAGCATCCATTTATATCATATGTTGGCTACTGAGGGGAAACTGGAGAGCAGTAATGCCCAAATAAATTTCTGGAGGGTTTGCATTAGCAGAATGCAATGCCAAACTGCAGCAAACCACAGAAAGGCTGATACCAGTGAGGGCAGAGACTCATCGTTCTTGTCCCACCCAGATCCAACCCTGGGGGAGGCTCATGGTCAGGAAGTTGATGCTCACCAGGCGGGATCCAGGTAGGACCAGCACCATGCATCCAGCCTTCCGCTGCCACTCCCAAGAAGAGGGGGAGCCTAGAGGATTCCTGCTTAAACTGGAGAGTTTTGCCATCATAGGGTCTACCTGTATGTATCTTATTGCAAGACTGTTTTAAGCCTGGGCCTTTGGGGGTGAGGACGCAGCTCCCAAGTCCAGGTCCTGACTCCCTTCAGCTGTCACCTTGGTCAGAGGCTTATTGACAGCACAATCAGGGGACAAGTGACTGTGGTCTGTGAGCCAGGAAAGGCCAGAGAAATGAATGTTGCAGCAGAAAAGGGGAAGGTAAAATTATTTGCTATCACCCAGCAAGGTTTGTAAGGCAGTTGCAGCAGTGATGGAAATTAAGCCCTGTAATGCGGTTCCCTGCAGGGCTCTGTGCCAGCCCGGATGCGGTGTGCTGGGGAGCCCTGCACAAACCCACCCCCCGCAGCAGCTTCTGGAGGGAGCTGTTTGTTGTGGAAATGCTTTCAAATCATGGAATCAACCAGGCTGGAAAAGACCTTTAAGCTCATCCAGCCCAACTGTTCCCCAGCACTGCCAAGGCCGCCACTAACCCATGTCACTGAGGGCCTCGTCTACACCATCCTCCAGGGCTTAAATAAGTTAGTTGTAAGCTCTTGCAAACACAACTGTTTGCTGGTTCTGTGTAAACTGTTGCCTTGCCCCAGGCAAGCTGCTGCCCTGGGTTGTATAAGCTCTGTGTGTGGTGGGATTCCTCCTGTGCTGGCAGCTTGTGTTCCTGCAGTAGCCGCTGGCTTTTCTCTGCTTCTTGGAGCACCATCAGCCCCCAGCCCGGGTAGCCAAGGACCAGGCCTAATCTTTGATGCTGTGTGAATTTTTAGCAGCCCAGAAACCCCCTGTGTGCTGGGCTGTATCAAAAGCAGTGTGAGCAGCAGGTCGAGGAAGGTGATCCTGCCCCTCTGCTCTGCTCTTGTGAGACCCCACTTGCAGCACTGTGTGCAGTGCTGGTGTCCTCAACATCAGAAGGACGTGGAGCTGTTGGAGCAAGTCCAGAGGAGGCCACGAGGATGATCAGGGGCTGGAGCACCTCCTGTGTGAAGATAGGCTGAAAACGTTGAGGCTGTTCAGCCTGGAGAAGAGAAGCTGCGTGGAGACCTCAGAGCAGCTTCCAGTGTCTGAAGGGGGCTACAAGGCTGCTGGAGAGGGACTCTTCATCAGGGACTGTAGTGATAGGACAAGAGGTGATAGGTTCAAACTGAAACAGGGGAGATTTACCCTAACCATTCTATGATTCTGTGAATGCTGTGAGCTTCAAGCCTGTGTTTTCGTGCTGTTACATGGCTCTGACCCAGCACACCGAAATCCCCCTCTGGCACTGCCCATGTTGCAGCCCTGCAGCACTCTGCTCACTTCTTGCTCTGTTCTGTCCCTGCAGCAGCAGCAACTCTTGTCTGCAGGCACCCCTGGCCTGGGTCTGCCTCCTGTTGCTCCTTGTCATGGGAGGACGTGGCTGTCACTTGCAGAGCTCTGCCACGTCTTGCTGATCTGGGGTGACACTTGGGGTCTCGGGTGAGGTTTGTATATCACAGGAAGCATCTCTTTTGGCTATCTTCTTTCTACATCTTTTCTCCTTCCAAACGTAATAGCTTTTTACCTCCTAATTTATCCTTGCATGAATGGTCCTGCAGTGATCTAAATCTTTGGCTTTGGAAAGAATAACAATGTGGGGTTTGTTGTTCATGCCTGTATTGTTATTTTCTGACTTCTAAGGATGCATGTAATGCTGGGTTTGCTCACTTCTTTGTTGTATATGCACACATATACATCTGTGCCAGCTATGTGAGCAGTGATGGTGTTTAATAAGCAAGATGTACCAACTTTCAGGCTATCACATCTTTGAAGGTGAATTATAAACTGAGCTTTCCCAGAGGCCTGGAATGGTAAGGAAACTTGAGTTTAAACAGCTATAAAAATCCAGGGGTTTAGTATTCACTGGAGGCCCTACAGAAGAATTGGGCTGTTCTTGGGGAAGGAAAACTGATAAAACATGGTTAAGTGTGAGGTGTCCCTGCCCATGGCAGGGGGTTGGAACTGGATGATCTTAAGGTCTTTTCCAACCCAAACCGTTCTGTGATTCTATGAAAATATTCACATTGACAAAGAAAGCCACAGGGAAACCAAAGAGGGAGTAAGTACAGCTCACCAGGATGAAGGAAAATCAAAGCTGAGTCAGGCTGAACTCCTCAAGGTACAAAAGGAACAACTGGAAATTGTGCAGAAGAAGGAGGTCTACTGGGGTGCAGGATGTTCTCTATGGGATGCTTCTCCCTAGAGATTTCAGTGCATTTTGGAGGAAACACCCCATTGCTGGTTCTGGAGACAATGCTGCTATTTGGAGAGTGTCTTTTTTTCTCTTTCAGGACATCAAGTGCTGCCACAGGGTAACCAAGACTTCATGAGTGTCTGGAAACTCAGCTAATGTATTTAATGCACTTGGATGATTTCAAAGCAGGTCAGAATTACTGCATGTACAAACCTTGGAAGGCCAAATGGCTGATGAATTGGTGCCTCTGCTCTGAAATGCTCCTCCAACCTTGCAATGACTCAGTATCTCAGAAACTTTACTGGATGCATCTTCCATCCTACAGCAAGGAACATGGTCATCCACTCTGAAGGATGGGTTGGAGGGAAGGGTAAGTTGCTGAGGACTGTGTGTCTGCACCTGGACTGTGGACACATAGAATGTTCTTTGGAGAGCCAGAACTGGTATTTCAGCCTTTTGAGAGTGTTCCCCCTACCTTTTGCATCCAAAGCATCGGCTGGCCCCACACCATCACGCTGAGGTTTAACAGTTGCTCACAGCTTCCTGAACACGTTTGTTGGCAGCTCTCCACATCGGATTTGCCCATCAAAAGGGCAGTGAGACGTGCCCTGCCTTCCTTTGGTACTGGCAGCATCTGCTGCCTGTAGCTCGTATCCACGTTGAAGAATTAGCATTGTTCAGCTGTGTGATGGCCTCTCACTGGGTGCTGCACAGACCTGCTTTAATTCAGTTAAAAAGCCAGTAGAGGCCACAGAATAGCAACCAAAATAATAAAAGGCCTGAAAGTTATTGGTGTTCACTGATGTCCTTAGCTGTAATGTGGGCAGGGGGCTTTCACGTGAGAATGGCATAAACTCAAGAAGCTGAGTTTGTGTCTAAAAGATTATAGAGATTTTTGTCCTGCTGAAATAGGCTTCAGGCTGTGCTGAATCCAATTGCTGTTCCATTGATACAGGCACTTAGCAATGATTAAAGCCTTAACAAGCCCACAGACACTTTTATTTTGTTTCTTTAAGAGAATTTCAGTGAGCTCAGGGGATATGAATATCAAACACACTGAAAAGCCTTTCACTGTTCTAAGACATTGTAATGTTCACGTTTTGTCTGACTTGCAAATTCCTCCGCCCAGGCCATGGAGAGGGGCCTCCTGATTTGCACTGGGACTTGCTGAAACGCACAGGGCTGGGATGCAGCTGGGAACATCTGGTTCTTACAAGGAGGGATTGTGGGAGCTGGGCCTGGTTAGTCTAGAGAAGAGCAGGCTGAGAGGGGATCCCATCAATGCAGATCAGTATCTCAAAGGCAGGTGCCAGGAGGATGGTGCCGGACTCTTTCCAGTGGTGCCCGATGACAGGACGAGGAGCAATGGCCATCAACTAACACACAAAAAGTCTCACCTCAACATAAGGAAGAACTTCTTTACACCGAGGGTGTCAGAGCACTGAACAGGCTGCTCAGGCGGGCTGTAGAGTCTTCCCCTCTGGAAACATTCAAACCCTCCTGGAAGCATTCCTGTGTGACTTGCTCTGGGTGGCCCTGCCTTGGCAGGGGGTTGGACTGGGTGATCTACAGAGGGCCCTTACAACCGGGATGATTCTGTGATTCTGTGTCCTAGGCCCAGTCAGGCTGCTGCCCCACATGTGTTAAGGATGAAGGGGCTCATGATGCAGTAAAGTGGGGTGGAGCAGAGCAGGATCCACATGCATTCCAGGCCAGATGAGACTGTTCCGGACCCAGGTGCACTGTTGTAGCTGTTTCCCTTACACAGTGCCCCAGCAACCAGGGAATGCTGCCCATTCCCAGGGCATGGATGGTCCCTCGCTCTCGGGAGGGCTGCCTGGGTTTCCCCTCACTCCCATGAGGAGCATGGTCCCACAAGGGCAGAGTCACAGGCTCTTCCCCACTCACTTACGTGGGGTTTGCAGGAAGCTGCTCCCTCTGCCCAGGGCAGTGCTGAAGTCACCGTCCCTGCAAGTGTTCACACCACGTGTAGATGAGGCCCTCAGTGCCATGGGTTAGTGGTGGCCTTGGCAGTGCTGGGGAACAGTTGGACTTGAGGAGCTTTAAGGTCTTTTCCAACTGAGTTGATTCTGTGATTCCTTGTTCCCATACTGGTGGGCCACAGCTAACTCAGGCTTGCCTCCATGGTATTCAGGAGCGACCTGTTTCCATTTAGGACACTGTGACTAAGTGCTTTGATACCTTCTCCCCCTCAGGATCACCTTCTGCTCTACTCAGGGACCTGTCCTCACCCTGTCCCCAGTTAAGGCTGGGCTCACAACAGGGAATGCTCTGTTTATTCCATGATATACAGCTGTCTGCAGGAGTTTCACATTTAGATCACAATATAAAATAAATAAGCCAGGGAGATGGAAGATGTTGGTGTCACTCCCCTTTTGCTTTTTGTTTTGGCACTGTTGGCTATTAACTACAAACATGTGTGGTTGGTGTTTAACTCAGCCCTTTACAAGTGGGGTCACTGGCCCTATCTGGCAGCATTGTGTTTCTATTTGGACAAGTTCCCCTCAGCTCACAGCTGTTGGGACTGACACAAGACTTCTCTGCAAAGTGGCTCATTTGTCTGACTATTCAACACACGGAGTATTTTTACATGGCAGAATGAAGGCATTTTCCTGCCTTTCTTTATAGTAAGACACCCAGAAACGTGCAGTGATAGGACAAGAGAGGGTAAGTTGAAATCATTTTAATATAATATCAATGTATGAGAAACCACAAAAGAAAGAAAACATTTTCTGGAAAATTCTGCATATGTATATATTGCATTGTATAGTCTTACTGACAAGTTTACATCAAATGCATGACATATAGTTTAAAACACTGATTGTGAAGAGGACAAGAAATTAATTTTTCTCTTTCTGTACAGACATGGGAATGTGATTTTTTCTTTTCCTGTTGCTATAGTTTGCTGTTCTCTAGGAAGAGTACTCGTATTCCTCAGCACTGCGGCGTCCAAAATCCATCCAGCCCATGTAGTCTCTGTCATTTATCCTGTGTGTAGGATCAATGGTCTGTACCCTGTTTCCCATAACTGAGAGCCTTCCAGTGGGACCTAGAAGAAAAGCATTGGGAGAGCAGAGAGTAAGTGGACACGTTTTTCGGGTTCATCCATTTTCAGATCTGTTTTGTACTCATTAGCTGATGTCTGCAATAGGTGGAACTGTTTGACTTAATACTGACTGTGTAACACCAGTGTCATGTCATAGGGCAAAACATCATAGCAACTTTATGGGTAATGTCCTGAAAATGGCTTGGGTTTTTTTTTTATTGTAAACCAAACAGATGATTTTCTCCCACCTGCTGCCGGAACATTCTGCTTCTGGCTGCCAGGAGGGAGAACATGTAAGCAAAACACACGAGAGGTAAGTTACAGGCAGAGCAAGAAACTTCTGTCATAGCAGAGATTGCCTTTATAATGAATTCGTAAAGAGTCACCCTCCTAATTCTTTTCTTTCTGACTTCACTTCCCATCCTCTGCAAAGTTAAGATTAAAACCAGAGAATATATAATAGAACAATACAGAGAATTCTGTCAGTGTATAGTCTGTCACAGAAGAGAGATTCTCAGGATCTCTAGGGACAAGATCTCCTTTTCCCTTCCTATTTTAGCAGAGAAAGTCCAAACTATTTCTCACTCTTCCTATAGGATCATACCCTTGCTTGCTGGTACTGGCAGAGCTGCTCTAGATGCAAAACAACTCTGCTTGATGGCAGATTCAGGATGTCGCAGGACTCCATCACAGCCCCACATTGCTTAAAGAGGAATAACTGTAAGTGCAGGAGCTCTTACAGTGCAAATTCAATAACAAGTGGGGCAGAGTTATGAATTCCAGGTTTTGCAGAAAAGCAGGAACAGTCCTGAAATGGAGAAAATTGTGTCTGGAATTTATAGCTAGGGACAGCTACTTCTGGAATTATGCAGGGCTTGTAGCTATGTCAGTGATATTTTCATTGCTTATCCAAAGCTTTCATCAGGGCTGGATGCTGATCTCTGATCTTGCCTTATCCTTTCTGTCTTCCTTGCTTAAGGCATCAAAGAAAGAGACACAAACTATTTGCAAAATAGTTTGTAAAGAAAGGGCTGTAATCCTCTGTTTTGACATCATCACATTCTGTAACTAAAAATGCAGGGAAAGATAAATTACTTCTCTGTGCACTCCCTGAAAACAGCCAAACAGCCAAAATTGACATATGCCAATAAGTAGATCGAGTTTAAGCCTTGAGTAAGGAAGGAACAGATCCGATATATTAGTATTAAGTTCAGACTGAGGCCTGAGGAATACTTGAACTGATCAAAAAGGAAAAGAAGCCCAAATCAAACCCCACAAATCCAAATCTACACAATTGCCTTGCTTATGGTTTCTTGTGTTTTGAAGGAGCCCTTGGTGACTCTGAGCTTTTATATTTGAAGGATCCCCTTATGTAATGATTTTTAATGAACATGATCCATTAAAACCAAACCCAACTGAATTGTTTTGTTAGTGGTTGCAGAGGGAGAGGGGAGTTAAAGGTACCCAAAAAAAGAAACCACCACGTTTGAGACATTTACCTAAAACAAAATTACAAAGTTTTAATTATTTCTAGAAAAGAATGTCTACCATTAAATGCTCAAACCCCATCAAATCCACATTCATTATTCAAAATTGGTAATTAAGTTGACAAGAATTGCTTCATGGCACTATAATCAGGCAAGGCTAAGAGAGTACAGAACCATCACTGAGATGCTGGTATTTAAGAGACTTCTAAGCCTACAGCGACCTGTGGCTGTAATGGCTCCCTGGTACCACAATGGTCTGGCCTGGCAAGGGCTCCTTAGAGGGTAGTAAATGTGCCTGTCGCTGACTTGACAGCTACAGGCTTTCTGTGCCAGATTCACACTGAAAGCCTGCAGATGAAATGAATTGAAAGCTAGCGGTCACAAACAGTAAACTTAACAGCACCTTAACTACCTCTCCTCAAACCACCAGAGACGTCCTGTGGATACTGCAGAATCAACGTGCAGCAAATGCAGTCAAAATTGCAGCAGTTTGGTTCTGAGGCTGCCATCTAGCCTGAATTTCTCGAGAGCATTTAACTCCCTCAGTGTTTAAACTGGAAATATTGCCCAAAATCAGCCTTTCTATTAACCACAAGGGCAAATGCCATCACTGGTGACTGCTAACACTAGCAAATGCCCAGACTCTTTCCTCCTAGATGAAATTTTCTGGTGAGTATTGCAGTTTAGACAGGTTAGAAGTGACAAATACAGTAGATGGGAGTGTTCCACATAGATTTCCTGGGAAGAAGTACTTCCCAGAAACTTTGTGTTAAATGAGAACATAAGGATTTGGTGGGAATACTCTGTGTATTGTTAATTTATAAATTAAGTAAACACTGTTTTGTCCCTGTGAATCTTCTCTTTTATAACTAGCAACTACATCTACAAACCAGAGTCCAACTAGCCTAGCCATGTCACAAGAATCTCCTTATCTGCTAAGTCACTGTATAGAGTTAATTATATATGTCAATTAACATGTACGCAGGAATTCTCCTTTGTATTAATACTTAACAAAAGGAAGTCTTAAATCTAAAGTGGCTTTTTTCACTTCATGTTAAGCTATTTGGAAATGTCAGCCAGATATCTAAGAGGAGATAATGGCTACATAAATTAGGAGTTTTGTTTCCTTGTAGGTGGGTGACAATGATTACACCAGGGAAAGGTAATTCTAAGAGGATTCTGCTTTGTAGACTCCTGCAATAACATCCTTATTCAGTAACAGTTGTTACTGAATCATGGAATTTCATATCTGAATTCCCTTTCCATTAGATTATGAACTGCTACAAGAAGTTCCTTAATGGATACTGTGCAAATTGGTAATGTGAGAAAAAGTCTCTTGACTATATGAAGTGTTCTTTTTCTGTTGTTTCTGATTTGGCCCTGTTCTATGTACACAGATGAATGTGTATGGCTGCATATGTAATGCATAAAAATGCATATTGCATCTCTTAATTGCACACCTCCATCAAAAATAAAAACAGGATTTTGCCTGGCACAGATGTCAGCAGCTATCAAGAGGGGAGGATTAAATGATGTGCCTAAGGTTGTGTGCTGAGACAGGAGAGGAGAAAGCTCTGACTTATATAACGCAAATTTTATCCTAAGCACAGTCTGGGACTGAGAGTGAATTCATTTCTCAATGTCTCTATGTCGAGGTAATCCTATAAATACAGTGCCATGGAGGTTTTAAGTCAAGGTTGTATTCCCAGGCTGCCCAAGACCAAAAACCTGGCAGGAATTGACATGTTTTGAAGCAAATGTGGGTTTACTTATCACTGCTTTTAGTTATTGTGTTCATAAATGTGCATTCTGATCTTTCAAAAGCTTTCACACCTTTGTAACGTCCTTTGGGAACAAATACATGGAAAATCCATTACTCAGATTTCCCTAGTACAGGTATTTTTGACTGAGGCGAGGTTAGACATTTGGTATGTATTTATCCTCGGAAAAGTGTTCCTGCTCTTCTGACTTACAAAAAAAAAGGGAGGGAAGAGGTTAACTAAATGAAAAAGTTTGATACAACATGCTCAAAATACCAACAGAATTCTAAGGCTATGAAAATAGTAAGTTAAAAATAAAAGCTGGCCTGACAAGTAGGTTACATTTTCTTCAGTTACCTGTACACAGCTCTAAGTGGCTGTCACATACAAGTCATTTTTTGGGAGTAGCTTTGCAGTAAATAAGAGAATGTTCTTTCCTTCAGGAACAACTGGGCAAAACTCTACATCCTATCATCTCTAGAATTAATGCTAGGTGGTGATAGGGTTATCTTAGCATGTGGGTATCCCTGCAGGGAGTTCCACTGACACAGAAGTAGCACAGTAAGGAGATAACCAGTACCTCTTCTGGCTTGCTGGAGATACTTGGCCAACAAAGCACCAATGTTGGCTCTTTGGTCAATGCTCCCATCCAGCCGTGGCACAGGTTTTTGAGGGCCAGCAGCAGATGGAGTGCGGACGTGCCGGTGATGTTCTGTCAAGCTCTGCTCAAGCTCAGCAGCCAGGGGATTCCCATTGTGTGAGCCCAGAGTTTGCTGTCCAAAAGAGCTCGCCGAGAGCACAGCAAGGAACACGCAGATGCATATACCACTGTACATTGCTGCAGGGAAAAGGAATGATAGGATCTTAAAATGACCACATTTACTATGTTGTATGTTGTCTTTACCCCCAAATTCCATTAGGTGTAGTGGTTTCTGAGCAAACTAGGGCTGTGTTGGGGTTTTTTAAATGCAGGTAACTGTGGGATCTGTCTTGAGTTGGAAAACATGTATGTGAATAGTTAAATATCCCTTGATAAGGGAAGGATACATTGGAAGGAACAAAATTACTCCACTGTAGCGTGTGCTCCCTCATCTACTCAATTCTTATTTGCTTTTCTTTTTTGAAGCTGTATTTCCTTAAAAATTAAGGGAGATGAACCCAGCTCTGTGAAAAAAATGAATCTCAGTATTCAAATATTTCAGTATTTTGTTGATGTACTAAAAACTGCTGTTATAAGAATACTCAATTTTGACAAGTTCTATGAACAGCCTTTATTCTATCAACCTTTATTGGTTTGAACTTCAGTGTTCAAGATGTTTCTTCTCATCCATCATACAGAGAAAGAAAAAACAAAATCTTGTCCGCAGGAAAGAAAACCCAAAACCTAACGCTCCCCCAGGTATTTGATCTAATAGCTGAGGTGGTAAAAGTTGTTTAGTTAAAAGCTGTAAGAAATAATGTGCAACTTAACAAGAATTTTCATATAAAACAGAGAATTCAAATGCAACAATTTTTTATTGCTTCCTTAAACAAGTACTAGACAAAATGATGTTGTTTTGCTGGATTATTTGACCCAGCTGAAATAGTATTTTTCAGGAAACTGAGAAATTACTCTCATTTATTAGAAGAAACAAGCTACCTAATACTAAATGCTATAGGGGTAATTCCCATTTATAAATACACAGGAATTGGCTATATTAGAATCTCTGAATCGTCTGAACAGCATACTGAACATAGCCTTTTAATTTTAAAAGAGGAGAAAACTAAGTTGAGTTGCCCACCACTTAGATTGGATTGAAAACATTTGTGGCGCATAAAATATTGGGGGTTTTAGTATTGTTAGAAGACGAATGAAAGCTGTCAGCATGTCACTCCAGCAGGGTTAATAGTGATGTATCCGTGGAGGCACTTAAAAACTAAAGGTGCGTTGCATCCTTTCCACAGGGATACCTTTTTAACCGACCCGATTCCTGTAATTTTTATGCGTGTGTATATATATACATATATAGCCATACAAATCGTACGGAGTCCAAACACAGCATCTCCCCCCGTCCGCCGTTCCGCGCCTCGGGCGCTCCCGCAGACCTCGCCCCGCTCCGGTGACCGGCCGGCCGGCACCCTCGCCGCTCGGCAGCTGCCACAGCTCCTACAGCAAACGGCGGGATGCCCGCAGAGCCGGTAAGCGCCGGACCCCCCGTTTCACAGCTCCCCCCCATATCCCAGCAGGGATGCAGCCCGCGGGCTGCGCGGTGCTCCCTACCTTTCCGCTGCGCTCTCCCGAGGTCGGACCCGAGCAGGGAGGGAGGGAACGAGGCCCGTGTGTGCCCAGGCGGGGAAGTTGGGGGTGGCTCAGCCCCGGCCCCTTAAATAGCGGCGGGAGCCGCGACGGTGTTTGCACAGCTCTGACGCAGCCGAGGCCGCCCCCCTCGCCCGTCCCCCCCGGGTCCGTGTGTCTGTGTCTGCCGGTGTGTCTGACGGTGTGTATGTGCGCATCGACGGACGGTCTCAGCTCCCGCTGGAGGGAAGCCCTTGCACTGGGCTCCCAGGGGCTGGCTTGAAGTTGGGCGTTAAAAAAGTGGTTCTGACCGGGGGAATACTCACAGCCTCCGCACAAACGCCACGGTGAGAGGCGGCTTGCTGGGCTCCCGGCCCGAGCTGCTCCCGCCGGGGCTGCGGCAGGCGGGGCGGGCTCACCCCGACGGCGCTTACCGGCGGTGGAAGGTTGGGGAGTTGCGAGTTTGGGTTCTTCTCGCTGCAGCCTCCTGCGAGCTGAGCCCTCCCCGTACCACCCCGTACCTCTACTTAGGAAGGTGGGGTGAGCATTTTATTAAAGACAAACCCTAAAGCAAAGGACGATTACCCCAGGAAGCCGGAAATGGAGACGCTTTTGACCCATTTCTCCCTCACCGACCCCCCACCCAGAGCTACAGGTCTCCCCAGAACCCAGTGCTGGGCTCCGGCGAGACCGTGCCGGGGGTGTGTTCTAGTTTTTAAGTTCACAACCCGGAGGCCAGCGAGCCGCGCTGCCGGCTGCCCCTGCCCCGGGACCGAGCCGCGAAGTCCCGCTGCAGTTCCCGCGCGGCTGGCAGGGGGCGACCACGCGCCGCCTCAGCGCTGAGCCCGCGCTTTTCTGGGCAGGGTGTCTGTCAGGGTGTCTGTCAGGATGTCTGTCAGGTGTCTGTCAGGGTGTCTGTCAGAGTATCTGTCAGGTGTCTGTCAGGATGTCTGTCAGGTGTCTGTCAGGGTGTCTGTCAGGTGTCTGTCAGGTGTCTGTCAGGATGTCTGTCAGGGTGTCTGTCAGGTGTCTGTCGGGCGCTGGACAGGGTGGCGGTTGCTGGCCCGGGTATGCCAGCTGACCGCGGGCTTTTCACCTCCTGCATCTGCACCAGCATCGGGCAAAGTTGCAGAAAAGCAACATCAAAACCTGCTTTGGAAACAGAAAAGTAAGTTGTAAGCAGATTGCCAGGGGAAAGAACACTGAAATTGTTGCAGCAACACCCATCCAAGTGCTGGTTTAATGGATCTGTCTCTGGAGTCAAACCTAGTAATCATGGAATCCCAGACTGGTTTGGGTTGGAAGGGACCTTAAAGCTCATCCAGTTCCAACCCCCTGCCATGGGCAGGGACACCTTCCACTAGACCAGGTTGCTCCAAGCCCCGTCCAAGCTGGCCTTGAACACTGCCAGGGATGGGGCAGCCACAGCTTCTCTGGCCACCCTGTGCCAGCGCCTCACCACCCTCACAGGGAAGAACTGCCTAAGAGCTCATCTCAATCTCCCCTCTGGCAGGTTAAAGCCATTCCCCTTGTCCTGTCCCTACATCCCTTATCCAAAGCTTCTCTCCAGCTTTCCTGCAGTCCCTTCAGGCACTGGAGCTGCTCTAAGGTCTCCCCTTAAGGAGCCTTCTCTTCTCCAGGCTGAACCAGCCCAGCTCTCTCAGTCTTGCTCCAGAGCTGCTCAAGCCCTTGCAGTATCTCCACGGCCTCCTCTGGACTCGCTCCAACAGATCCAATATTCCTGATAATTCGATTTCACTATTTTGGCTTGGTGGGAAAAATGCTCGTTGCTATTAGACAATTAAACAGTCAACACTGGTTTGAACTGTAGGTGTCTGGGAAAAGCACCACAATCTTTCTGGGAAAGTACAATACAATAACAATTCTAGTAGAGCCACATCAAGCCCTCCTGAAACTCACTGTAGATAATGAGTTCCCAAGCGACCAGCCCAAAGCTTAATAGAAGAGAAAGACAAAAAGCTTACTAATATATGCATATGCATAATTCATATCACAGAGGTATAAATATAAATGTGGGCATTTAAGGCTGACATATTTGCCTGTTTGAACAAAAACACACTACAGAAGTTCATTTATGTTGAGCTGATTTGGAATATCAGTTCAGTTATATCCAGGACTGCACAAATGGAGCGAGAGAGTGTGTATGTGCATGTGCTCATGCATGTGTGTGTAGCAGCCAAACTTACTATTGGTGTTTGTGAACACGCAGAAAGGTAACAACATACAAAATCAAATAGAGGACACAGTGATGTTTGCTAGATACATGAATATGTTTTCGTGGCATCTCTGTGCTTTTATAAGATCATATACTAGCTTTTCCAGTGTACCTCTGAATTAATCAAATTGCTATGTTTGCAGTGAGAGGGTCAGGAACTCAACAGTACAAGCACAGCATGGATTTTTCTGCTTCATTCTACCTACATGATCTCTACACTGACTGCAAATGCCTAAATGATTTTCCTATTTAGACATCATAGTGTATGAAGAAAATTAAGTGAGGCTACAGCATGATGTCCAGTTACTAAAGTCAGCAGTTCTGCACCATCTATGACTTTGGTTATAGACTTTTGAACATTGGATTATCCTCATTGAATTCCTTAATACTAGTATTTACAGTCCTTGGAGATCATTTTCTGACTTACAGATGTTTTCTTTGGTGGAAGTTTGAAGTAATATGCAAGTTCCAGTCCTTGGTAAATGTATGTTAATTAATGGCATTTTAGAATTGTCTTGGGCAGAGATAAAAGACCAGAAAGCCTGTTCAGCTTGAGCAGATAGGATAGACAGCAGGACTCTGAGGCTGCGTACGAGTGACTGATGTGGCACAAAGAGGAAAGAATCAGGGTTTGCTTTGCAGTGACCTGTTAGGTTCTAGGACCAGTCTTTTCATGAGTTGCTGCGCCTAGACGTGCACCGTGGATGTGTAGTGTCAACCACAGGAGGGCCTTGTGCCACCATCATGAGTGGGCTGAGACAGATGCTGCTCTAGTGCAGCAACTTAGTTCACCAGGAAAGGAAGTGCTTTCACTGCACTAGAGCTTCAGTGATATAGCAAGAATCCAAGAATAGATGCAAAAGAAATTTAAACCTAGAGCGAAGCCTGCAATGCAGTAAATGCTAATACAGATGCATCCCCAAGGTAGAAGCTGGGTGACACCATAGTTTAGAGGCTGCAGGCTTTTTAAAGTTGCTTTTTCAGCATGTGTCTGTTCAAAGATTTTAACAAAGTTTTTAACAGACCTGACCAGCCTGGTGTCTGCCATTCAGACTTGAAGTACCTGCTTCATCAGATACTTTGTTGAGAAAGCAGCTGTGATAGCACTCTTGTATCTGAAACTAAAATACATGTTCACGATACTGGAATCTGTTTTACATTGATGGGATTATTTATTGTTTTAAATAATTGTATTCCATAATTAAGATTTCATTTTATGCAGGAGAAACCAGTCCAACACATTTCAATGTATATGTTAGTTCATCTATTATAAAAATAGCCTAGTGGAGAAAGAAAATACATTGTACCTTTCAAAATACTTTATACTTTTCAGATGTGCTGTTCACCTTGCTGCCTGGGCCCAGACTAAAGTAGTCTTTTCCACTGTGTGGCAATAACAGCATCCTGTAGGAGATACTGTTTGCTCCACAGTCCTCTCCTCTGAAAGGGGAATGTCTGTCTAATCAACGTGTGTCAAGCAATTTGAAATCCCCAAAAGGAAGTTCTATAAATGACAAGTACGATGTATTAGCCTCTTGTCTTCCAAACCTTTGCATGTTGTCATCTATGCTAAAACTAGAATCAGAGTTTAAGAATAGCAAAATAATCTGACGCTGGACAGACTGGACAGCCAATAAGGCCTTTATAATGTCCTTCAGAAGAGATAGGGGCTTTCTGTTTGATACGTAAGTGGATTGGACAGCTTGAGTCTTGTTATTTCACTTCCACTTTAAATTATACTTTTTGTGATATGGAAGAAAATTGAATTAACCTGAGTGCAAAATATAAATTGCTATTGCGACAATTCCTGTTTAAATGGAAATGCCAGAAACATCCACAGAAGGGGTAGATGCTACATTTCAGTTTCAGGAATTACCTTTTCCAGGAATGGACTGAAAAAATAATGGTGATCTTTGGACAGCAACTGTGGCTGCATTACAGTGAGCTGATGGAAGGAATTTGTTATAAGAGTGTTGTAAAGAACATACTTGAGGACCTAGGGATTTCCCACTGGACTAAGTCAAAGTTCCCCACTTTTGACAGGCTGCTCCTTTGCTGATTGCTCAGTGATATCTCTTGGATGTGCTGGAGGATTGTTACTTGCCATGTAGTAGGAAAAAATCATCAGCTAGGAGGCTCTGTAATCTAATACTGAACTTTCTGTAGCCTGATATTTCCATGCTCAGAAACACCTACCTCTGTGACCACCATAACCATTACAGCCTCTAGGAGGTCAAGTTGATTCAATCTGTTCAACTTAGTGAAAGGCTGAGGAAAACCAGACAGTTAACTCTGAGCTCTACACAAAATACCTCTCAGCTGCCCCTTCGTGAGTGAGCCTTCCCTTAAAAAAGCAGCAGGAAGACTGCTAAATTAAGATATTTGACTGAATTATGAGGTATGAATGTGTTTTAAAAGCACTGGGAACTAAGAACACACATTATAGAAAAGAATTATGACCCAGACAAGAATAACTAAATCTAAGGGGAATAACTCTTTGGAAGCAGACAAACCTTGCTCTACTGCTCTGTTTATTGTTTCTAGCTGTCTGTCTCTAAATTAGGTTTTTCTAAATAAAAATATTTATTCAGAGTAGGGCCTGGAATTACTTAAAATCAGCTGTTCCACACAGTGCTGTGTGGCATGAAAGACACAGCTTTGGGAGGCATTTAAATAAGTATGCTTTCAGGTTCACTTCCTAAAGTTAACAAAGACTAATTAGTGGGGTTGCTCTATATGGTGATAATGTATTAGATTCACTATTTATTTTGCACCTTACCAGTGTTACACTTTATTTAGCATGCCCTTAGGCTAAATAAATGAGATCTATCAAAAGATTCATTGCGGTAGGAGCTAGCCCAAGCACATGGCTGTAGTTCCCTACAATCATAGAATATCTCAAGTTAGAAGGGACCCGTAAGGTTCATCAAGTCTAACTCTCTGCTCCTCGCAGGACTGTCTGATCAGCATTGACTCGTGGAAACAGGAATAAAACTGTTGGAATGGGATGGTTGTGAGCTTTCTGGCTCAAATTTTCTCTTGAAAAGAAAGAGCAGGATTACTGTTGACTTCAGTGGTATAACAAGGTGGCTTGTTTATTTACAGTCTACTATGGCCATAGCACAATAGTGAAAAGGTGCTGTGAAGCATGCAAGCGTGTAACGACAGTGACTGCGTTTTCTTTTCCTCTGTGTATTTCTACTCAAAGTGTTATGGGCATTCGTGTTGCTTTTGTTTTCTTATGATTTTCCTGCTCCCTTTACTTCACCATACTCTGAAATAAGCCATCCAGGCTTCATTTTTCTGGATGCAGTGATGTGCCTCACACATAGCTGTTCACAAGGATGCTGTGGTTCCCAGAGTGACCGATGTGGGGGGACACTCAGACAAGCATGTTCTTTGGGAGATAATGCCAGTGGCATGACAACAAAACAGAGGCGTTATAACTGTCAACTTTATAAGAGTTCTTCACATTGTCCTCTTGTTCTGGCAATACAATAGAGCATCCACTGTTTGGATGTACGTAGGTTGTTGGCTACTTGATCAGGATAATCCATACCTGAAATATTCATTGGTGTCTGTGTAGTGTTGGACTTGATGATGCTCTTGTTGGACATACCATTGAATGCAATAGATAGGTTGGCATTCTGTGACATTCTCATGGAAAAGTTCAGGTCAAGAACAACATACTCTCAAATCCTTATTTGCATCCACTAAAATTGTGTTAAATCTCTTCAGGCTTGGTGAGGGGAAGAGATTTTGAGTTGGCTACTGATATAGCAGAAAACATGCTATCGTCCCCTGCCATGAATAATATGATGATAAACTGTTTGATCAAACATTTTCAAGTAGAATCAGCCACAAATCCTAGGACAGTACTGAAAAGAAGGTCCACCCTTCAGATTAATCAATACCTAACACTTTAGGCATAACAGTGAGATGAACTCAGGTTGGTTTGTTGGTTTTGTCTAAAAACCTCTTCCCTCTTATGGGACTGAATCACTATCTTGAATTTATTCAACGCCAATCCTTTCATTTTTTAGTAATTAAGATAATTACCAGAAGTATACAATTAAATTGAAATGTGGATCTTAATGTATTTAATTTTTGTGTTTTTAAGAGAGAACAACTCCTGAATATTCATGTACCTGATGACTATTCAGCTCTTTATATTTTCATTACCAACCAAACCAAAACCAAAAGAACCTTTCATAAGACTAAAGAAATTCAAACTATCGTGTTTCATTAGAACCGTGTTAACTTGCTAGAAATACAAAAATAAGAATTTTTTGTTACAAATGAATTATATATGTTTTACCTTGATTTTCATTATTTTTCTGTTGCTTTCCTTTATTATGGTTCGCCTGATTTGTTACTATTATTCAACAGTGAAGAGTGCTCCAGCCCAAGCCCCAGGCATGGATCAAACATATTACAATACTTCAGCAATGCTCTAGTTTAGGTGAGTTAAACTTCTGCTTTCTTCCATGGAACATGCAATTTTTTTAACTCCTTTGACAGCCTCTCTCCTTGGAGAGAAAAAGTGGTTCCTCACATGTATCCCAGCTGTGTTCTGTCCTTGATGAGGACTCCTGAAGCTCACAGGGAATGTGTAGGTATGAAACAACTGAACTACAGATTTTATGAGAGCACTGCTAAACTGGTTTCAATCGTAGAATCACAGAATGGTTTGGGTTCGGAAGGACCTTAAGCTCATCCAGTTCCAAGCCCCTGCCATGGGCAGGGACACCTTCCACTAGACCAGGTTGCTCCAAGCCCCATCCAAACTTGAGCACTGCCTTGAGCACTGAGCAGGGATGGGGCAGCCACAGCTTCTCTGGGCACCCTGTGCCAGCGCCTCAGCATCCTCATAGGGAAAAACTTCTGCCTTAGATCTAACCTGAACTTCCCCTGTTTCAGTTTGAACCATCACCCCTTGTCGTATCACTACAGTCCCTCTCCAGCATCCTTGTAGGTCCCCTTCAATCAACGCCTTGTTTCATGTAAGATGAAAGCTGTTAAATAGGTTCCTGTATTCCATACCTGAAACCACATTCAGGAAGAAAATATATATGCCAAAAAGACTAATTTTATTTTCCTACTTAGGAGATTAGGAATCTTACACTGCTTAACAACATTATTTAGATGATATCATAAGCGATATAAAGCAGACATTACCAAACTGGAGAGGATCAGCAGTGGGCAAGACATCTAGGTAGCTTCATGTTTTCTGTGTATGAACATGTAGTTTGAGAGGGCCTACTAAAAGACATGTATGAAGAGGAAAGGAATACTCTGGCTGTTGACACTCCCAGCAGGCAGGGAGAGGTGCTGGATGGCGGAAGGGGCAATGAGGGCATGCGGGAGCCCGCCAGCACCATGTACCTCACGAGCCCCTGCTTTCCGCCTTTCAAACCGCCCATGCAGCCGCCACACAACTCTCGCAAGATGTAAGCTGCGACCATCCTTTCATTAAAGGTCAAATCCCTCTTCGATAGAATACTGGCAGATAGAAATGTTCATTAAGGCTAAGCAATGATGTGCATATATGTGTGGCTGTGCAGGAAGGTGGGAACTGAGGTTTCCTTGGCACCATGCTTACTTTCCAGTCCATGAGAGTACTCATGGGGTTGATTTTCTCCTCATCCTGTTCTTTTTTTTTTCATCTTAAGAAGAAGATTTGTGTGTTTTGTTTTTTTTTTCCATGCCAAAATGGATTTTCATTTATACAGAGAGTACAAGATATTTCACGTTAAAATGCACTGGAAAGGTTTATAGAAATGAGAGCTTTGCAAGCAAGTTGCTATTTTACGGTCTGTAAAATAGACCGTATTGCAGTGCTTGGTATTAAATATTTTGTTCAAAACAAAAGGAAAAATGCTCAACAAATCTTTATTGCTCTTAATATTTTGCTCTGTTGAGGCCTGCTACTACATGGCTAGAGTAAGTTATTCTTAAGAATGCCCAGAGAATTAGGGACCTACAAGCCATTTACTTCAGTGATGTAGGCTGTTGGAGATTGGATGCTGATGGTTAAGTGAAAATGGATCTGAGGCTTCTGAATCTTCAGATTGTTGAAGATGTTTGCCTGATTGGTTTATCATATTGTTAAAAATTACAAATAAATCTAATCTAACCCCCTACCTCTGTAGGCATTCTCAATTTTGAAAGTGTTTTAAATGCTGACAAGGCTCCAACATACTTCCTGTGGCTGTGCACAAACCTGGAGTATAACTAACAGATATTGCAAAAGGGAATACATTTCTTGCAGCATGACTATGTTGTCTTTGAAGTGGTTTACACATTGGAATAATAGTTTTAATGTTTTAAAAAATATTGGCTCTGCTTTATGCCTTAGCCAGAAACCCACAGTATCAGAAGTGTACGACATTAATAACCTCATTGTATGTGACTTTAGAGATAATACTGCGGTTCATCATTGTTTGCTACTGGAAAAGTTTTGCTGAGCTTTTAGCTGTATCTGTTTTTCCATACCCCTGAGGACACTTACTGTTAAGGTGGATTTAGGATGTTTTCTTCAAAGTACAAAATCGTACAAGAAAAACAAACATTCACTATTCGAAAGACAGATCTATAGATGCAAGAAACTGAAAAAACATTCTCCTAACACTAATAATTCCTTGGGAAGATAGATACAGTGTAAATAGTATCATGCATTATGCATTTTGTCTAACATACTGCTCAATAACAAGGTAGGGAGTCGATAGGGTGGTTTTATTATGCCATTTCAGGAGCAAACTTAAGCATATGTCCTAGTCAACTAGTTATCTGTAAGACCTTACACTGGAAGGCATATCCACTCCTATGCATTCCTCATAAGCTCACTGAAAGCTGTAGATGTTGCAGACATCCTTGGAAGGATTTGAGCACCTCTGAATGGGGGGGTCATGAGCAACAGAAGAAAATCTCTGTCTCTAAATTACCCATGTTAACAATGGCTTTGGTGCATTTTCACATACGTCTTTGCTGTACAGCTTTCATTTTCCCTTTGCTTTTGTAACAGCTCTGATGTTATCCCTCAGACTTTTCTGAAGTGGAATGTCACGGTTGTTTCACCTTCTTCTTGGTTCTTTGGCTTGGTAGTTAACTTTATTAAAAGCAGGCTAATTAGGGGGGAAATGGCAAATAGTTTGACATCATTACCTAACACAACGAAATGTGCTAAGTGGGAAAGAAATGGGAGGAATATCTTCATAGGTAAATTTGATTTTGCTTGCTAGTTCCAAGGATGATGAAGGCTCATCTTTTTCTCCCAGAAAAGCAATAGATTATCTTCTTTTAGTCTTGCATAGTTATTTTCTGTGAATGAATATGACAATGACAATGCTTTGTCCCTGGCTACAAAACAAAACACTTGGCTGTGCTCTCCATCCTTAGCTTACTGTATCTGGAATTATTTGCTAGTAGAAGTTGAAGAAGAATGGGTATTACTGTCACATCCAGACTTTGTACAACCTCTGCGCGTAGAAGTTTGTACAATCTCTGCACTGACATTTCCTCCTCTTACTGTGCTTCAAGGTATGAACTTTGCTTCATAGCTTCGTACATAGGAGGGGGGTAAGGAATCTAGATGCCAAGCTCCAGAAGACACCTGTCTGCCACCTCTGTGAAGGGACTAATGTAAAAGGCATCCCTGTCCTTTTGTATTGTTGTGCTTATGTGCTCAAAACTACACAGTGCTGACTTCAGATCTCCTGCTCCACTTTCTGGTTGCTTCAGACCACTTTGTTTGCAAGCTCTATCTGGAAGATAATTGTCTCACTGGTCATTTTAGGTTGTGCTCCAGGAACCAGTAATTCTTTAGTCAAACAATATTCTGAAGCATAATTTGTAGTTACCCAAGTCGGTTGTTACTGTGTCAAGCACACTGTACTAGGCTGGAGCCAAAAAAGGTGCCTGGGCAAGTTTGAAGTTCAGCTAATATAAGATTTGTTGCTCTCTCTTCCACACAGACATTCTGCTTTGTTTAATCCGTGGTAGTGCCTGGACTAGATTAACAAAAAAAAAAAGTTTGGGTTTTTTTTTTTCTGTAATAGGATATGAATGACTGGACATGATAAATAATGGAATTTCTTGTAATTGTGTCTACATGAATTTTTCATATTCTTAGAGCTGTAAATTCATCCAGTGTCTGAGAATACTCTGAAGTATCTGACATAGTTTAATTGTTTGCTTTTGCTCCATCCTCTCATACTGATGACACAAGTCCATGACTGCTTAAGATCATATGGTTTTTCAACAGTTCAGTGTGCCTACATGTGCATAGAAAACCAGGGAGCAGACTGTGAACCCTTACCCTTTTGTTGCAAAGTGGAACAGTGCAAGTGGAAGGAAGCAAATTAAATTGATCTTGTCTTTCTCTTTAGAAGCCTGCTTTCCTCTTCTACAGTGTAGAGGTTGGCTGCAACAGTCAATATATGTTTCAAAGAGCTCTCAGAGGCTAAATATGAATGCTAGCTGGTAAGCAACGTGCAAGGTATTTCTCAGTGTAGGTGTACCCAGAGAGTAAGAGATAAGGAGTTCATTAGTGCTGGGTATGTTTCAAAACCAAAATGAGTAAAGATTTTTTTTTTCAGCAGTTGCTTTTTGAGTACCTGCAATTTTACACATATATCAAGTATATGGCTTTGATCATGGCGTGACAGTATTTCTTAGCTCATAGGAAGGGGCAAGGGAGAAACAGGAAAATCGAAACAATGGTGTTTGAGAAGGTAGATTTCAGTAATCTTTGAGAGTTCATAGGATGTTTTGTGAGAGTCGGATCTGAACTAAAAAGAGGATAGTATTATTTCATCAGAGTTGTGTGCTAAGGGTACAGTGGAAAGACAAGTGTAGAAAGAAACTAACTTGGCTAAATTGTAAGTAAGTTCTTCGTTGACCTTTAACACAAGAATAGAGAAGCTGGAGTGCAGATCAGGCAGCTGGGGCAAGTCTCAAAGTGCAATATGGATAGGCAGAGAAGAAAATCAGAAGGGTCAGTGAACAAAATGAGATGCAGTCAGCGAGGGACACCAAAAGTAACTCGAAATGTTACTGACATGGGCAATTACTCAAAAAGTGCATTAGTGATAAGACAGAGATCAAGAAAAGTTTGTCTGCTACTGACTCCAAGGATAAATATGTTAAAAGGTGTTTCTTTTGTATCAGTCTTCACTTAAAGCTCAATGGCAATCTTTCACAATTAATCCTTATGACAAATGAAGACAATCTCAGCCTTTAGGGGGGTACACCTGGCCAAAGAGTACTTAGATGTATCTCATACTTTAAGATGGATGACAACTTCTGTCTCTGTTGAACAACTGATCAAAGCTATTTGAGTTATCTTGAGGATTCATGAATGACAGAGGACATACTGTTAGACTGAAATAAAACTACATCTAGTGCTTCTCTTGTTGGAAGATGAGAAGAGTTGGGGATTTGTAGTGTAATTTTAATCCTCAGAACAAGTTCTGATAAAATTTGTTAAAAACCTAGACAGTAACGAGTAAAACCCACTCCCCTCTTGCCATCCCCTTGCCTCTGGCAAATGCAAGAAAAATTAGTGTAACTTAAAATGCAAGACAAGATCTCTGCACAAGTCAATACTTCGTTGTAGCAACCCATGTAGTTCAGCTTTCTACCCTTGTTGCCCAAATGCATCAGTAAAAGTTCCTGTAGTTACAGCTGTAGAAATTGCTGGTGTATTAGCCAACACAAATACCCAGCTGGCACTTCAGACAAGCTTTCTGGACTGTCCTGTGTAGGACCAAGCTATCAGTGTTCAAAAAAATATGTGGATGAGGTCCTCAGTGACATGGTTTAGTGGTGGTCTTGATGATCTTAAAGGTCTTTTCCAGCCTGGTTGATTCTATGATTCTGTGATTAGGTTCTGCATCATTTCTTCTTCCTTTCTTTGATTTTGTGTCTGTTTCATAGTAAGTATCGCCAGCTTAGTTTTAAATGCAGAAAGAGTTTAAGATAGCCACATTCAGTAGCACACTTCCAGTTTTCCATGGTGGTGAAGGTCCAAAGAATCCTGAAGCATACATAAAGGGGAAATCTGCATTTACATATTACCTGATACTGAAGAGAGGATGTGCCACCAAGCCTATAATCAATGTTTATTAAAGGAAGGAATAAATCTTGCATGACCTTCCAGTCCTAGATATAGCTGTCTCGTTCTATTTAGTAAGCAGAGGAGGTTTATAGTGTTTGCCCAGCCATTTCCCAAGATACATTTTTTTAGTAGGCTTTGTCATGATGTGACTTCATTGCTTCTTGCTGTGGTAAGGTTATGCATTGTCTTGTCTATTCTCTGACTGAAGTATATTTGTCAGAAGATCAACAGCTATGAATCAATGGACTCCAGTGAAACTGTTGCAGAAACATTCATTTACAACAGCTGAATATTGGCTCTTATTCTTCACAAATTGGCCATGTCAGTAGCTATTTAGAAGCCAAGTGAAAAAAACATGTATCCAACACAGACCAGAAACCCACAGTAATACCGTTTCATAGAAAATGTAAAACCCCACATGTTTAGCATGAAATGAAGCCAAGACATATAAGTAGAGAGAAGCTGATTATTCTAGAGAGCAAGTGTTCCAAATAACAAGAGTAGCAAATGATGCCATGATTTGGTATTCTACCTGAGATTTGAGAGACCTGTGTTTTCAGCCTGTGCTTCAAATCAAGTACAACAGGGACTGGAACCTACTTTCCATCCATTCTCACTGAATTACCTAGCTGTGGGCTTGGTTTGTTCCACTCCAGATTCCATCCTGGATCTGAGGCATTTTAATTAAAATCAGTGTTTCTGGAAACATCATTTTTGACATTCATTTTTGACAGAACAGCATTCTTCAGTGGGTAGTAAGTAACCCTATAAGTGGGAAGTAACTATCTATACATTATATGTTTTATATATCAATGTATCATTTTTGGGGTGAGCTCTAATTGTATCCAAATCACAGCTGGTGTGAGAATGGTTTCTTTTGCACATGATGTTTCAAAGCAAGCCGGATTGGTATCACTTCAGAAGAAGAAAGGAAAATGATTTTTAACAAAGGTGGATCCATGGAACATAGTATAGGCAACTGGTCACATGAGGCAGATGCTCTTCTCTTGGGGATTCGTAACTCTACAGTTAATTTACAATTCGTTCATATAGTTCTTGATGTCTCTAAGTATTATTATTTCCTCAGAAAACCTAATTCACATGCAATTTCACCTGCACTGCGTTGCAGGAATTACTTAAACCACTTTTGAAAGTCTTCATACTAAGAGCATTCTGGCCTGATTGTGATTGCTCAAATCACTTGGCTGAATGGAATGAAAATACACTCAAGTTTCATAGAAAAAGGAAAAAAAAGAACAAACTTAACAAATACAATGAATAAACAACCAGTGAAACCTGTACAGAATAGAATCTCATTGTTAGATGCTGTTGAATTTGTCACAAGTCATGTGCCATTGTTATTGCTATGCAATAAATGATGAGCAGCAGCACTCGGGTCTGTAGGAATTACCTTTAAATTGGAGATAGAATAGTACTATGGAAATGCAGTGGAGAGAGGTCTTTTTTAAGCAAAAGATGGAACATTATTGTGGAAATGCAGCCAAGGAAGATCATATTTTATCCTTTTTCTCCTGTATGGCTCTTATCTTCACTTATGTTAATATTCCCACTCTTTTGTCTTGTCATAGAATCATAGAATCACAAATGGTTTGGGTTGGAAAGGACCTCAAGGTCATCCAGTTCCAACTCCCTGCCGTGGGCAGGGATGCCTCACACTAGACCATGTCACCCAAGGCTCTGTCCAACCTGGCCTTGAACACTGCCAGCGATGGGGCATTCACCACTTCTCTGGGCCAACCTGTGCCAGCACCTCACCACCCTCACAGTAAAGACAGGCTGCCTGTCCTCTCTTCTACCTTCTCAGCAGCTCTTTATCCATCCATTGAGGCCTCCTGGCCCTCTGCCCCATTTCCTTCTTGTCTGGATGCAACGCTTCTGAGCTTGGAGCAGGTGATCCTTGATTATCAACCAGCAGTTTTGGGTCCCCCTGCCCTCTAGGGCTTTATCCCATGGAACCTTACTGAGCAGGTCCCTGGAGGTGCCAAAGTCTGCTCTCTTGAAGTCCAGGGCAGTGAGCTAGCTGTGTGCCCTTCTTGCTGCCCTGAGGATCTCAAACTCCACCATCTTGTGGCCACTGCAGCCAAGGCTGCTCCGGAGCATCACATTCCCCACCAGCCCCTCCTTGTTGGTGAGCACGAGGTCAAGCATGGCACCTCTTCTTGTCAGCTCCTCTATTACGTGCAAGAGGAAGTTGTCTTCCACACAATTGAGAAACCTCCTGGATTGCTATCATCATGATAGTCTTGAGCTGAAACCACAGATATTTCATACGTAAGCAATCTTTCAGGTACAGCTTGGTTTTGTAATCTTTAAAATGTATTTTAATCTTTAAAATGGCAGAGAAAATGTAGAAAATCTGGAAAGGATACAGAAAGATCTATTTGTTTATAAAGATTTGATGGGCTGAATTTTCAGCTTCTGTAAGAAGTTTTCAGAACTGCAGTATGTTGTATGTTGGAGTTCTTTGTTGATACTATGCAGTTTTAAGCCTCTGGGTTATGTAGGCATTTCATTTCTAAGATTTCAGTTGTAGGAAGAAAGAAAAGATGTGTACAAAAGTGTTTATTTTCAGAGAGAATACTGGAGGAAGAATGACCCTTCAAATTGATTAGTACGTGAAATTCACTGTGTTTCCAAGCACTTCCCTGATTCTTTTATCATTTATGCATTTTTGCATAAATGCATTTTTGTGACCTCTGATTTCTAAGTGTGCTGGATATTTCAGCTGAAGCTGAGTGCTGTGATTTGCACTCAGATGGATGTCTATTACAAAGTCTGTGCTTAGCAGAGTTTTAAGGCAAATCTGTTCCTTGCTGCTGAGGATCAGAACGAGTGTTCTGTGCTGCAGTGCAATGATACTCCTCATTACAACAGAGTCACAGGGACACGTAGCAGTCTTTCAGGTTGGAGAGCTACCATCTTAATATAGACATTTGTCAAGTTGGATATAGGGACATGGGGGTACAGAAAAGGGAACCAATGTCACACGCAAACCTAGGGCTATGTGACAGTGTTTTTTCTCTAGTAATTTATGTGAAATTGGTACTTCATTATTATGTGAATTCTGTGAGGGGAGAGAGAGGGTTCTCTCCAAGTCTGAATTTGAAGCTATAGCCAGGAAGGGCTGACTTTACACACAAAGAAAAACATGGATAGAAGTTTAATTCTAATTAAAGTGATTTCTATTTTTTATGTGCGCATTTATACGCTTAAAAGAATACATTGTTTTTAGCTTTTGCATCAAGTGTCAGAATTCTCTGTAGTAGCTGGAAGTTATTGCTCGAGCAATTTAGTAATTTGCAGCTTTTCAAGATTGCTTGGGAGTGGTTTCTACCTTCTCTAACCTCAACTGAAACATGAGATTGGAAGGGTAGGAGTTTGAGTTTTCCAGCTGCTGGGTTTTTATGTATATATTTGCGTAACATATATTCATGTGCATTTATATAAAATTTTATTTATATAATAGCTACATTTATATTGTAATTACATTTATATAAATATATGACCACGTTTTATACATTGGCAATATCCCCAGGTTTCAGCAGTTTGCCCAAGCACTCATGCAGTCTGATCACGAAGAGATTATTGTTTGAGAACACAGAGTTAACCTTTCTGGAGGGAATCCACGATTTATTAAAATGAAAATGACAAAAATTAGATGTATTTCTACCTCTGTAGAGGGTCTTTGTCCTTCCCATAACCTTCCCATACCAGGACTGCTGATAATGCAGTGCTTTTCATGAGCATGGAGTAGTTCTTTCTCCCAACAAACAGATAATCATCAGTTATCTTTACTCTACTCACTCAAAATGACCTGCTTTCAAAGTTGTTGTCTTAACAGCATGTTTTGGCCTAGCTGCTTCTGTTCCCCAGGAGATTCTGACTTCTATACTGATTCTGAATGATTCTTTTTCGCTTTGATGTTCTGGAATTTCCAAGTTAAAGATTCTTTGGTGTTTTCCAGTCTTAGCACATCAGTACAATGTCACATCCTAAGGCTGGGACATTGGGGGCAGCTGAAGTGCAGCTGTATCTGCTGAGTGGTGGCATCGCTGTGTTGGTGTGAGGACTGAGTCCCCTGTTAGGGAGGTAATGGGTTGGGGTAGGTGCAGAAGCCGGTGTCACCATATTGCCTTGGGTCCTCACTGCACACTCTGCTGGCCCAGCTGACTGCAATGTGGTTTCCAAGGACACCAGGGCTGTATGCTGATGAAAAGCTGCTCCTGGAGGTCCCCTCACATGAATTTGCTGAGCCTTGACCTTGAGGATCTTCACTAGTTGAAAAGTTGGTTAGTGGTAACATTACAAAGGTTTATCTCTCCTTGAAAGAGAGTCTTTCTTTCATACCTTCTTTGAATCCAGAACAAGGATTTGGAAAGTTCCTTTTTGGGGGGTGCCATTGCTGATCCTCTACAAATGAAGGTGTTCTAGGTAATCTCTCCCATCACCATCCTGCTTCCCTTTTGTTTCTGTGTAGGACCTGGGAGGAGAAAAAATTCTTCATGAATATTCTCAGTGAGGAATGAACAGGAAGACAAAATAACCTCTAATAGTTTATAAAGGATCATATAATAAAAGCATAAAAGAATAATGAAAGAAGTGTCTGCCTCAACAGAGAATTACATAGTGCTACAGTTTTCCATTAGTTAACAGCTTCTAACACTAACTGCCTTAAATCAGCTTTTAAAGTAGCAAAGAGTTGAGAGCATTTTGAAGTTGAACTGTTATTACTGGGCCTTGGCTCTATTCCCAGCAAGGAAACATACAAAATAACTTGTTTATGGGCTCCGAAAAAGATCAGGTTTGCTTTCTGTTGCTTGATAGCTACTTGGGGAAAAATACAATTCCTCAAGCCATTAGTTTCATTCTGAGATTAAAAGGAATAAAGAGCCTGAGGAATCCAAATGAACATGCCCAGAATTGCATATCAGTTCAGAGGGGCTGCTACCTCGTGAGGGGACCCCTCCTTCCTTTGGCTTGCTCTAACTCTCCCATCAGTTATTTGTGGCTGTAAGTATGTCTGAAAGCACTTGGCTCCTCTGACTTGAGTCCTTTCTGGGCCTGGTGGGACACTTCTGTGGTCTTGCTTGTTCCTTGTTCAGAGTGTGTGGATAGGAGAAGTCTGGGCTGCAAGCCTCACAGTGGTGCTTCTAAGCATGAAACAGAATGTGTTTAATGTGCCCTGCAAGGCAGCATGAAGGCTGAGGAGGGTGGATAGTGCGAGAGTTTTGGAGGACTAGATAGGTCACAAGGCCAGCCTTGTCCCTAGTGCCCACTGGGTAGATTGAGTGAAGACGTTTACATGCTGTATATATCCATGCACCAGTACGTGCTGATGGCTTCCCAGCTGGCAAGCAGCTTGGCAGAAAAGGACCTGGGGGTCCTGGTGAACACCAGGTTGAACACAAGCCAGCAATGTGTCCTTGCCACAAAGAAGGTGCATGGTATCCTGGGCTGTATTAGACAAAGTATTGCCAGCAGGTTGAGGGAGGTTGATCCTTCATCTCTACTCAGCACTGATGAGGCCGCTCCTGGACTGCTGGGTCCAATTCTGGGCTCTCCAGTACAAGAGAAAGAGAAGGCTAATGCTGGCACAACTTCCCTGCTACAGACTCAACTGCAGAGAGAGGGGAGGGGAGAAATTCAGGAAGAGAAAGGGAATTAAAAGAAACCATGGAAAAACAAGATAAATGCAAAACCAGAAGGAGCACAAGAAAGAATAAAAAGAAGGAAATATTCTAGAAAGCAAATAGTGCTAGAAAGAAGTCTGGGGCTAGTAGAGCAGAGAAAGGAAATAGAAGAATGTGGTGGAATAAACATAGAAAACAAAAAAGAAAGGGAAAAAGGAAAACATATTCTTTACATTCTTTCTTTACATTCGTTTTCCTACTAATGCGTTCTCTAAGTGCTGTGTAATGAGCTACATCCCTAGTTTTGTATTTTGCAGTAGTTCTACTACACAATTTATAGCTTTCAACAGCATCCTAGCTGAAGCAGAAGGAGCTTGTAGCATTTTTCTTCCTTTCTGTCCCCCAGTGCCCTCTCAACATTTCCTCTGTTCCGCTGACAGTAGGCAGAAGGGTTATTTGGCACCACTCACCCACTAGATTGAGTGCCAATGCGTTTTGGCAGTGATTCCTGGTAAACTGCATATGCTTTGCACATGGCCCCTTCCCTGAAAAGTTTTGGGTAATATTCCACTAGTTTTTCTCTCTCGTTTGTGTTTCCTTTCCCTGTGTAGCCGGGCTATGTGGGAATGAGCATTGCTATAGTGCTTACCTTTTGCTGGTTTGCTGTATGTTTAAAGCTCACCCACACTGATGGATGTTTTTGCCTCCCTCTTCTTTGCCTTACCTGTAGAATTTTTTTCCCTGTGTTGCATGCAGATGGGATAGGAGCTTCTGCACAAGGCATCGTGTTTTACCAGGCACGAACAAGGCACTGAGAAAATGACAGTTATATTTATTGAGTGTACAAATTCTGCAGCATTTTCACCCAGGCTGTGTACCCTTTTCTTCATTTTTGAAGAGAGTGCAAAGTTCTGTTTCTTTGAAGAAGGGAGAAAACAAGGAGATTATGTATTTGCTTACAGTTCAAACCCCTCACTCGGTGTTGTCCAAAAGCTCTTTTCTCAGTGCTCATCCAGGCTATTACTGGAGCTTGCTTTTCAGTCTGGTTTCGTGGCATCCCCTTCTTTCTCTCTTGTTGACTGCTCACTTGGTCAAAGAACAATCAGCTCAGCCCGTTTGCCCATATAGTTCACATCTGGACGATCCATGAGCAGTGCCTGCAGAGAGTACCTCCCTTGTATCATTCAAGCACTGTTACAGAGGTGAAAAACTGATACTTACAAGCTGCAAAGTGGTGACCTTTGGTCATGAGAAGTGTAGGCAAGGCATTCTGACTGGTATTCTCTGTGCCTTAAACAAGCAGTTCTCTATATATGTCACTTCTAGCTCAAAGATTTTAGGAATCTCTGTTTTGATAAGGTGCTTCACTCTTACCACCTTTGTTGTTCGTTTGAACTTTCTTTGAGTGGTACACCAGGCTAAAAAATAATTAAAGCTTCTCACTTCCAGGGCATCTATTCTTTAGGTAACTTTTAAGAGAACTGGGTGAATATCTGGTTGCTCATTGTATTTCAGCTTTTGCTGAAGGAAGGGGACTATTTCATTAATCATCTACCTCTGAGATTGGTTGCTAACATTGTCAAACCAGAACTCTTGCATCGTTACGCTATGTCTTCTCTACACTATGATGTTGTTCTCCCTGAAGAGTCTTAAATGTCCTAACTGGATGATTTTTTGTGTGCATACTCATTTAAAAGGATTGCCAACTGTCCTGGAAATGCATCCCCAGTGCAGTGGTTAGCAGTACCCAGCTTTCTCCTCTTTTCCTATCCTAGTTTTGTTAGTTGGGTAAATGTAACAATAGCATGGAAGTGCAGGAAGTCTGTGTCACCAGCCTGAGCTACAAAGGTTGAGCTGCTCGTGTTGGCATGGCCTAAAAGTGTGCAAAGGATGAAATTAATGTGTTACATAGCTCTTTTTGTCCAAATCGTTTGAAGGAAATGAGCCGGTTGTGCCACCTCTGGTCTTACTTGTATAGGTGTAGACACCATGGCTCATCCTACTCACCTAGTCAAAGACAATCATAGAATCAACCAGGCTGGAAAAGACCTTTAAGCTCATCCAGTCCAACCGTTGCCCAGCACTGCCAAGGCCACCACTAACCCATGGCACTGAGGGCCTCGTCTACACACTGTGTGAACACTTGCAGGGACGGTGACTCCAGCACTGCCCTGGGCAGCCTGTTCCAATGCCTGAGCACCCTCTGGGGAAGGAATTGTTCCTCATCTCCAGCCTAAACCTCCCCTGGCGCAGCTTGAGGCCGTTTTCTCTTGTCCTGTCACTTGCTCCTGGGGAGCAGAGACCGACCCCACCTCACTGCAACCTCCTGCCAGGCAGCTGTAGAGAGCGATAAGGTCCCCTCTGAGCCTTCTCTTCTCCAGACTAAACTCCCCAGGTCCCTCAGCCGTTCCTCATCACACTTGTGCTCCAGGCCCTGCACCAGCTCCGTTGCCCTTCTCTGGCCCCGCTCCAGCACCTCAATGTCTCTCTTGCAGTGAGGGGCCCAGGACTGAACACAGGATTCGAGGTGCAGCCTCACCAGTGCCCAGCACAGGGGGACAGTCACTGCCCTGGCCCTGCTGCCACACTGGTGCTGATACAGGCCAGGATGCTGTTGGCTTCTTGGCTGCCTGTGGCAGTGACTTGGCATGCAAGAGTATACACCAGACCTGCTGCAAGAGATTATGAGATGTAGTTAAAGAGTCACAAATGCCACTCCTGCAGAGTAAACTGGAGTGTCTGGGTTTTATTTGTCTTTGGAGAAAATAATATGTATTGATTTTATTACATGAATAATTGCACAATGGAAAAATATATGTTTATGGGGTTTACAAAAGTACACAAGCATTGTAACCTTATTCCACTGGAGTTAAAGTTGGACCCCTAATTTCTGCATTTTATAACTATCCTCCTTAAAACCTGACAAAGTGTCTGTTCCTGCTGTGTTTAAATATAGGGGAATGTGAATGAGAATTTATACTGAATGTAGTCATTACTGTCAATAATTTCCCTTGAATCTTTCCATTGATCTCAGTAGGAATTATACCAGGCCTTTGTTAGGCACATAGCAGATTGTGGTGCCTGTTACTCCTGATATTTGGACTGGTTTTTTTCTGTCAAGTATGTATGTTTCTATGAAAAACTGTCTGTGAATGGTGTCCTTCCCAGAAAAAGCAGCTCTGATGAGGCATGTATGTCGGTCCTTGGGTTGTATTCCTTTCCAAGTCATGTTTTATAGAAATGGTACCTTCTCTGATGGCTTACAGTGAGTAGATGTGCTGGACAGAGGTTGAAGGCAATTAGAAATGGAGTGATGTGACCAGCCAAGAATGTACTGCAGCTCGGTGGGCAAACTTGGTACTACAGTCTTGCAGTACCTGTGTCACCTGGTTTTCAAATGAGAGGTAATTCACATTGCTAGTGCATTGCAAATGACTTGAAGTAAGTAACAAGAATATTATGGTTTTACTTTCACAGCCTTAACGATATAAGGACCTGAGTGAATAATTCATGCATGTTTTGCTGAGGCATTCTCCCGGGCAACCAAAATCTTTCCTAATGGCTTGCCCAGACAGTGATTCCAGTCGCTGCTTACAGTGGCTGATTTACAGGGCCCCAGCACTGGGCTAATGTGGTTTTCTTTCATAGCTGTCTCAGTCATATAAAATTGTTGCCCTACCTATAGACTGAGACATACTTTCCCTTCTTTGGCTCTGTCAATTGATATGAATATTTCATGCTCTGCAAGCTGCTCCAGAGGTTTGTGTTAGTGACCACCCTTTCCTTTTTGACTGCACCACTCTGATACTCAGCCAGCTCTCCCATTTTTAAAGAAAAACACTAATCAATTTGCATGTATTTTGCTGCTGTAGGCAAACCATATATATATGATCTACATACCCTATTTCAGCTATATCTTCTTACCTGCATTGTCATCTACTTGATGATCTTAAAGGTCTCTTCCCAACTAATTGATTCTGTGATTATATGATTCTACCTTACTGTATTGGGTCTATGTAGCAAGGTTTGATAGCACAGTGGCTAAAGGGGTGACTTCTGGGAGAAGAAACCAGGGTCTGCCCTGGTGTTGGATAGAGACAGTTCTAGATGGCCCTAAAATAGACCTACTGGTGGCCAAAGCTGAGCCCATCAGCAGCAATACCGGTAGCACCTTTGTGGTAACATGTTTGAGAAAGGGTAAAAATCATTGTGCAGAAGCTGTGAGAGGAGTGAGAAAAATGGTAAAAATCATTGTGCAGAAGCTGTGAGAGGAGTGAGAAAAATGGAAGAGAAACAGCCCTCCAACACCAAGGTCAGAGAAGGAGGAGAGAGAGGAGGTGCCCCAGAGCAGAAATTTCCCTGCAGCCTGTGGAGAAGACCATGGTGAAGCAGGTTGTCCCCCTGCAGCCTGCAGAGCAGGAGGATATGCCCTGGAGGAAGCTGCAGCCCATGAAGAGCCCATACAGAAGGAGGTTTTCTGGCAGGACCTGTGGCCCATGGGGCCCCACGCTGGAGCAGTCTGTTCCTGAAAGATGCACCCCATGGAAGGACCCGTGCTGCAGCAGTCTGTTCACGAAGGGCGCACCCCTTGGAAGGACCTACACTGGAGCAGTCTGTTCCTGAAGAACTACAACCTGTGAGAAGGACCCACATTGGAGCAGTTAGTGAAGGACTGTATCCTGTGGGAGGGATCCCACACTGGAACAGGGGAACAGTGTGGGGAGGAAAGGGTGGCCAAGACGAAACATTATGAACTGACCACAACACCCATTCCTCAGCCCCACTCAGGGGAGAGGGAGGAGGTAGATGAGTGAGGAGTGAAGTTGAGCCTGGGAAGATAGGGATGGGAGGAAAGTGACTATAGGGGTTTTTTGGAGGGGATGGTTCTTACTATCCTACTCTTGGTTTTAATTCGTGATGAATTAAATTAATCTTCCTTGAGCCAAGTCTGTCTTGCCTGTGGCAGTAACTGGTGAGTAATCTCTCTGTCCTTATCTCAACCCATGGGCTCTTTCATCTTATGTTCTCCCCGTCGTGTGCTGAGGAGGAGAGTGGGAGAGGCATGGTGGGACCTGGCAGCCAACCAGGGTTAGCCCACTACTGTTACCCAAAATAATCCCTCGTGGTCCTTTAGGCAGACTATATTTATGAATTTACTTTATTGAATATTGCCAAGGAATGTAATCAGGGAAGATGAATGTTTTCTCACTCCCTTGTTTGTACTGTGTATTTGAATGCGCAGAAAAGATGAACAGAAACTCATGGATTTGAGCTTGTGTAAAATCTGGACGTGCCCTCCTAATATTCAGCTGTTTTCTTGTGCTACCTACCTCTGAGCCACAAACAGAGAAGCTGGCTGTGGAACATCTGGTTTCTGGAGCACTGGTATCTACTGCAGCCAGGAGTCCACCTTTGCAACAATGGAACTAATGATCTGGGCTGAAATCTTCACCTATTCTGATGCTTCTCTTAAATCCTCCATCTCAGGCACTCAGTGAATGTTGTCCTTTTCACTTTCTTTGACACTCTCTTACAGGGCACTGAGCAGTAGTTTTCCAATGCTTGCTGACACATTAACTGCTAATATTAACATCAGTTTACTTTTAGCTGAGGCAGCTGTGTAATTTCTTAGATGAGATGAAAACCATCTCTTAGATAGGCTCTCTGTTCCCAGTGAACAGCAAAGGTGGTGTGCCAAAATACTGTCTGAAACAAAAATATGCTGGTATTGGTTGGTGAGGGAAGAGGAGGTATTCCAGGCAAACAAATTGCTTATGTTGAGTATCTGAATCACAGGCTTTTCCTGCTGAAAAATAAGCTTTACAGATGTAACTAATGAAATCTGCAAAGTCTGCTTTCTTCCCTTGCAAGTCTTGGAACAGAATGGAGAATATCCACTGCCTTTCTCCTATTCCCATCAGCTCAAACTAGAGTGGTGGTCTGTAAAGCTAAATGCTTTTCCATCTGCCACCCAAATTAGAGCACGGGATTCCATCCAGTGGACAGGCTGAGCTGCAGGGGCAAAGAAATCTGGGTGCATCTGCCCCTCTTTTGGTGTGAATTCTCTAGTGCTTAGTCAAGGCTGAGCCAAGCAATGATTTGTATAGGAAGAGCTCAAATGAACCTGCAGAGGAGGTCTGCACCTGGCGCTTAGATCGTCTCCTTCTCAATGGAAGCCAGTTCCTTAATGATATGTCCATGGTCTTTAAACTTAGACACTACCAGGGAAGAATGAGGTGCCTTAGATGGGACCGCTCCTTGCTGTGCTGTGATTCACCCTAGCTGACCATTGCCTATTGCCACATGCTGAAAAGAGAGGCTCCTTTTCCTTTTGGACATGAAACTGCCTTATCTGTGTTTACCAACGAATACCTCTGCCTCTGGCCAGAAAGCTACTGCTGAATGGAGTGTGAGCATACAAGGGGGAAAGCAGTTTGTTTCAGGGTTCTGCCTATTTTAACTTCCACAACTACAAGCAAGAATGAGGCCTTAAATCTGAGGCTCTAAAATCATCAGAGAACTTCCACTTGTGATGTCTGTGTGAGATAACAGCTTGAATCTTTTGAAACTGAGCAGAGTGTGACAGCAAGGAAAGGAATGAGGGGAAGGTAAAGTGAGCCTTCTTGCATGAAAGCACTAATATGCTCCAGAAATCATAGTGGAGACACTTAAATTTCAGTTCATTCCCAAATGACTTGATTTTAATAGTCTGTCCAAACCCATTTTACATTCCTTTCAAGTCCTTCAGGGCATTCAGATTCCACAAGCATTTATGTGCTACCTAATTAAATTGAAATACTGTGCTTAATCCCAAGAATAAATTGATGAAGTTTTAAAAAGGTTGATCTTTGATAACAAAGCTGAAGGTGCTTAAAATAAAACAAGTATAGAAAGTCGCAAATACATTACTTTTCTAAGAGAATCAGTGGAAAAGAAATAAGCTGCAGTGCCCTTTGTTGGCACTGTACAAGGCAGGGCTCAGTGACCTTTTGTATTACATCAGACTCTTGTCTATAGTAGAAGCTGTTTGAGTTTATTAAATCCTGAGTATCAGGCAGCCACTGGCCTCCTATCTTACTCTCTGAGGCAAATGTTCCAGAGGAGCAAGAGAACTGTATTCCCCTTCCCAATTAGTACCACCCCATGCAGCATGGGAAAGCTCCACACACTTTTCTGTCTCGTCCAGCACACGTGGAGTGACTACGTCAGTGGACAAGGTTAGAGCTATGGATGCCATCTATTTGGACCTCTGTAAGGCCTTTGACACGGTCCCCCACAACATCCAGCTCTCTAAACTGGAGAGGGATGGAATTGATGGGTGAACTGTTTGGTGAATAAGAAACTGGCTGGATGATTGCATCCAGAGAGTAGTGGTCAATGGCTCAGTGTCTGGATGGAGATCAGTGATAAGTGGTGTCCCTCAGGGGTCCATACTGAGTATTAGCACCTGACACTGAACCACTGACTATGGCTGGGACATGAGGGACTATTAGTCCTTAATGTCCCTGACCAGCCTCACCTGAGGCCTCCACCTTCTGCCCTTGATTGCAGGAGCTCCATTTAAGCTGAGGCTTGGACTTTCAGTCCTGGCCTAAGCTACGTAACAGATATGGCTATCTTCAGTCCTCTTTCTGGCCTTGCTTCCTTGAGGGATCCTGTGCCACTATTTTAGGTAACCTGTCTGTGGTCCTTTCTCTTGGATGGATATTGGGCCTATATTGCAGCATTATTTCCAGCCCTGATTTGGCCTCATCTCCTGTGTGGGTCCCTGAACCTGGTTCATTACCTTGCCTTGTCTGGGACTGTCCAGATGAGGACCCTATGCTGCCTGCCACATTCAGACTGTCCGGGGGTGTGCTCTGGTGAGGGAGGGCACTTCCAGTGCTGTGGTCACCTTTGGTTCCTGGCTTGTTATTCCTGGCAGAGCTGCTCTGCTCTTGCTGTTTTCCTAAAGGTAAAATGAAACTGGAGGGCTGCCAGTCTTACTCTCTCCTCTTTTCCTGAGTACAAAGTTCAAACAAATTAGGACGTTCCTTTATATAAAAGGGACAAGAGGATCTAAAGTGAATCTAAATGAAGAACACAGAATGATATTAGAGGAATAAGCAGTTCCAGTAGTTAAATACTTGCCACACTGAATCTGACCTAGCTTTTATGTGCCTGTGCAAACTTTTTGGCAGTAGGTTTTTTACAGCACTGTGTACACCAACAATCCCTTTCAAACACTGTTTTTTGTTGTTGTTCTCCTCAGCTGTGAAGATTTCCCACAGGCAGCACTTCTGAGAAGGTCTGTAGCTGTAGTGAGGAATCCAGAGGAAAAAAGGAGCCCTGCGAGAATAAGTAAGTGATAAGTACTTTGCTCTCCTTCTGTGAAAAGTAAAGACATTTATGATAGAAAGAAGCTGTACTGTATTTAAAAAAAAAAGGTTAAAGCTGGTGATTCTTGCAAGGTAAGGAGGATGAGTCTGTGCTATATGATCACAGGGAAGGCTTAACTTGCAACACACTGTGAGCACACAGTACACTTCTCTCATATGTTTTGCTTGGTTTCTTTTTCATGTCCCAGTGCTGGCAAATTTGCCATGATTTTTTCAGGTGCTTTCCTACAGTGCAAAGTTGCCTATTTCTCAGGCTTTCAAACCCACAGCCTGCTCAGCTGCATGCAGCAGCCCCCATTTGTGCTTTCAGTTTTGCCTTTTTGACTATAACCTGTGATGGACAGAATAATGGTGGTAACAAAAGCTTGGTTTTGAAGTAATCTCAAGTCTTTAAGTGCTAGAAGAGAAATGTGAGACAGCAAAGATTCTTGACTGCTGTTTTCATGACGCTAAGCTCAAACACTGTTAACTGAAAGAGGAAAATGGTCACATACTTTACAAAAATGTGCCCAGAAGGACAGGTGCTTTGTACCAAAAACTGCCCTGAGAGGTTTGCAAAGATAACTGACAGTAGCCTAATGGCCTCCACTGAAGCCAAGGCAGAGTTTGGCTGTGTATAGTTTATAGCACATAAGAATTTGTAATGGTACAGGAATACTGTTATTTCCTACTGGCAGGAGGCCTTTACTGGGCTCTGAGCTTCGCCAATGACTGTATTATGTATCAATATAGCAAAAGCTCCCAACCCAGTCACTGTAATTTTTGGCAGTAAACCTGACATTGTGTGAGGCAGTTCTGCAGCTCATCGTGTCTCTTGGCTAATGTCTACATTAGCTTCTGCTATATTGCCTGTATTAGCTACTGCAAATCCTCATGGAGTGACTGGTGCCCAACAGATTGGCTTTGTGGAAAAGGGGGACATTTAAGAGACAGCAAAGGACTGAGGTGTTTTCTATGCATTTTAACTCTCCAAAGAGAAACCAAGAGCTTGGGGAGTTGCAGAAAGCAGAACCATAGCTTAAAGTATATGTCAGGAAGTCCTTGGTGAGGCTGGCTATGGAGTCCTCATAGGGCCTCCTTATGGGCAGGAGAAGGAGACACATATGCAGTGCAAGGGGAAAGGACAGTTACGGAGAGGACATAAAGAATGCAGCAAAGCTGGATTTGAGGAACACTGGGTGGCTGTGATGTGGGAAGATCATAAAATTGTGGGAGAGATTTAGAGGGCTGTTGAAAGAGACTTAGGTGCATAACTGGGTGAAGGGGAGAGGCTGGTATATAGCAAATAGGATCCCACACTGGCATCGCTCCACAAGAGGTAAGGGAACCTTGATGGGGAGAGGTATGAAAAGGCTTGTTCTAGGAGAGGACTGGAGCACAAACAGGACTTTTTCTGGGACGGTTAGTGGCAACAAATTCCATTTCTAGTGTGAGGACAAAAAATGACAGTGACGTGGAGTGCATGAGCACAGGGACACTGCTTTGGAAAAGTGGATTTTGAACCTGGAGTCTGGGTAAATGAAAATGATAAGAGCACTGGTGTATGGCCAAACACAGCAGTGAGTCTGAGACATGGGATAGTGAAAAGGAAGGTGTGGTAGAGGAGGTGTGGAAAAAGAGGAAAGCAGCCCCTGTATGCATGTACCAGCACAAGGCAGGGGGTGAACCCTTGTTAGGTAGTTATGTTCAGGGATATATGAATGTTTTGACTGTGGTGGACTGTATTACTTCTGTTAACACTATGTGACTGGGAGGTTTTCAGTTCTGGGCTTGCATAAATGTATATTGCTTCAATGTCAGAGTTGCTCCACTGTTCTATGTAGCAAATGTGACTTCCACAAGTCCCTGGCAATTATGGAAATCAGTTGTAAACGATGTCTGCCTGGATCTGTTGAGGCAGAAAGGATTGTCAGTAGTGTGCTTAAAGTAAGAGTAAAAAGAAGACTTGGAGAAGAAAAAAGTATTTAACTTCGTTTCAGACTGTCAGCATTTGTCTTCACGCTGTTTTCTGTTGTAGTGTATATAATGTAATTACAAACTGTGTTTCAGGCACACCAAGGTGGCAGTTGGAGCTCTATGAACCTAACAATCCAGTTCTGATTTCAGCTCTGCTGTTTGTGTACACAAGAAACTGTTATTTTAGAGCAACTAGAGACAAACGTATTCAGTGTGAGGTTAGCAAAGAAACCGGTGTGAGCAGAATGTTCAAGAGCACTTAGGAACCAAAGTCCCGTGGTTTTGAAATATTCTCTAACACTGAAATTGTTTTATGAAATCAGTTTTCTGGAATGACTGTGCTATATGGGGTCCTAAGCAGGCTGTCATGGGAAAAGGTAAGCAGTTAGCAATGGTTGTGGCTGGAGAGCTCATAAGACTGAGTATTTCTAGGGCTCTGGATTCATAGCTGTAACTCGTTCCATAACTCAGCAATGGGAGCTGTGGCTGGATTCATCAACATTAAACTTTGTATAGGGAGCAGCTGAAAATAGAGGGACACAAGCAATCTGCCACAATATTTACTCTCTAAATTAAATATCCTCATTGTTAGACATCTGTATTTTTAATTCTGTTCTCTGTTTAAACATCTGTTGGAGAAAAGTTCATGCCTTCTTATTTCTGTTTGCACTGGTGCCTGGCTCCAGATGTTCCCAATGAATTGAGAATAAGCCTGGATAACCAAAGAGTCCTGCTGGTGGCATTATGACAGTTCTTTCACATTCTATGGCAATTGAGTATTAAAATACACTGAAGTGGATCATCCACAAATTACATTGAAGCATTTAGGAACTTGGTTTCCTTTAAAACAGAAGTAAATAAAGATGAACGTTCCTCTTCCCTGACCTTCCTGTTGTATTCTCTTGATGTTGTCCTTGTGGCTTTCTAGCTAAGGACTGTTATTTGTGAAACTAAGTTGGGGAAGTGGAGAGGGAAATCCTAGGAATTGTTGTTGCAGGAAAACATTTTCATATGTCAGTGGATCTTTAGCTGAGGGAAGAAGGTATGTCTGATTTATTAGCACCAACAATTCAGCCTAGGGCATCAACTTGCCATGCAGATCCACTTACAACCATAGAGATGGTCTTACTACTTCAAAACAAAATTGACTGTACAGTAAAAATGACTCTTGTATCACTGTGTTCTTGTAACTGTACCTATAGCAGGCCTTTTAAAAAGCATTTTCACTGTCAGTTCATGTTGAAAGTTAACTACTCTGAAGCTAAGGAGTGCTGCAGGTAATGCAGGTCATGAACAGATAAGACATTTATTGGTGCTTGCATCTTAAGACAGAAGTTTGGAATATGAAATCGAAAGAAAACGTGATGGTGAAAAGGATGTTTGGTGGGTCCTGGTGGACAACAAGCCAGAAAAGCACCCTTGCAGTTAGAATGCCAAAAACATGCATTAGAAACAGTTGCCAGGCTGAGGGAGATGATCCTTCTCTTCTGCTCAGTGCTGGTGAGGCCACATCTGGAGTGCTGTGGCCCAGTCCTGGATTCCATGTCCAAGAGACAAATGGTGCTAGTGGAGCAAGTCCAGTGAAGGACCATGAAGATGAAGAGGGGCATGGAGCATCTGTCATGCAAGGAGAGGCTGGGAATGTTTGGCCTAGAGAAGAGAAGGCTCCAAGGTGACTTAACAAGGTGTATACATATCTGATGAGAGAAGAAAAGACAGAGCCAGACTCTTCATAGAGGTGCCCTTGACAAGAGAACAGGAGGAGATGGCTGCAAACTGAAATTCAGGATATCCCATTTAAACATAAGAACAGTCCGTTTTGCTTTTAAATTGTGATCAAATACCGAAATAGGTTATTCGGAGGCTGTGGAGTCTCAGTCCTTAGAGATCCTCAAAACCTGAGCAACCTGCTGTAGTCCACCCTGCTTCGAGTAGGGTGGTTGGATCTTGTGATCTTCCAACCTCAGCCATGCTCAGAACTCTGCAAGTCTGTTCTCCAAATGTGTTCTTTACATTTGAATATTTTAAAGCCTTTTGGGAAGTACCTAGTTAAAATATAATGAACAAGAAGACAAACTCAAAGCTTACCGGCATGGATGGGAGCTTTCCTGCTGAATTAATAGATTTATTTCCTACTTTAATAAAATCATACTTTAATTATAGATAAATGATAACATCCAGCCCCGCTAGGGAGTGGGAAATGATTCAGGAAATGGATATTGCCCTGATCTTATGAATCCTTTATTCACCTAGGTGACTTTGTGAGTGTTCGTCCCACTAAATTGCTTACGAGCAAATTTGATACACTTAAGTCAATGTCTGCAGAATCTTGGCCCTGGTAGGCACATTCCTGTCTTTGCTGTGTTCATCAAACTGCCTTGGGCTTGGCAGAGGAGGCATTTCAGTCATGTTTTTCTGACTAATAGAATCATAGAATCACAGAATGGTTTGGGTTGGAAAGGACCTTAAGATCATCCAGTTCCAACCCCTCTGCCATGGGCAGGGACACCTCACACTAGACCATGTCACCCAAGCCCCGTCCAACCTGGCCTTGAACACTGCCAGTGATGGGGCAGCCACAGCTTGTCTGGGCACCCTGTGCCAGCGCCTCAGCACCCTCACAGGGAAGAACTTCTGCCTTAGATCTAACCTGAACTTCCCGTGTTTCAGTTTAAACCTATCACCCCTTGTCCTGTTGCTACAGTCCCTGATGAAGAGTCCCTCTCCAGCACCCTTGTAGCCCCCTTCAGATACTGGAAGGCTGCTATGAGGTCTAATATAATAGTAGAGTTTAAGGGATACACAGAACAAACTGATGTCATCATCCAGAAATAATCCAAAGAAGGAGAGATGTTCGGTTGTTTGTTGAGAAGCAGCTGTAACTGCGCACAAAATGTAACCTCTGACTTAGAAATTCAAGCTTGGCTTTTACCCGTTTCAGGAAACCAAGAAACATTTTTTATTTTAATTTCCTTTCAAAAGAAGAGGTGCCTAAATTAATATAAGGGGAGAGGTTTCCAGGTTCCTAAATTTTCAGGCTAAGAAGGACAAGAAGGAGACTTATAAAAAAGATGGGGATAAACTTCTTAGTAGGGCCTGTAGCATTAGGATAAGGGTAATCACTTTAATCTGAAAGAGAGAGATTCAGGCTGGATGTGAGGAAGAAATCTCTTTACAGTGAGGGTGGTAAAACACTGGCACAGGTTGCCCAGAGAGGTGGTGGATGAACCATCCCTGGAGACATTCCAGGCCAGGCTGGATGTGGTTCTGGGCAACCTGATCTAGTTGAAGATGCAGGGGGTTGGACTAGATGAGCTTTGGAGGTCCTTTCCAACCCAAACCATTCTATGATTCTATACACAGCAAAGCACACTCACGCTATGCTTCATATTTCCCTTAGAATTCCTGATGACTGTTCTCTTTTAGCACTTTCATTTCATTCACCTCTTACTGCTCCAGTCATGCATCCCAGCTGGGGCAGGACGCCACTGCCAATAGTCAGACATCTTTCCTGTTGGTTTAAAGGCATCAGCTTAATAAGCCTGAGTCTGCTCTTGATACTCAAGTATAGCCCAATTATTGCAGGAGTGGCACTGAGCACTCTCCAGTACCTTAGTACCTTGCTCTGTGGGCAGGTTGCTCTGCTTCTGGTACTCTACCCAGGCAGCCGCTCCTTGAGGCCTCTTCTGTTTTCACTAATAGATTATCCTCTTCCAGTAGAGCCCCTTGAGCAGTCTCCTTCTCTGTGTAGGTGCCACTCAGTCGTCTCAATGCAGGTGTCACAGGCACTTTCTGCACCTGATGTTCCTCTTGATCCTCCTTTTACGCTTTGAACAGTATTGCTTGTGTAATTGTCCTTCCCAGTCCTGTGCCTGTTGTTACCCCCAGCCCCCTTCTAATAATAAAAAAGAAACACCACTTTCTTAAATGGGAAAATGTTCTGTAGGGAGATTCATATTGCCAAATGCTGAATATTTGAGGTATTCTGAAGCTAGCTTCTGAAGCTCTATGCTTTCTTCTGGCTTCACATGGCACCTAAAGCCCTTCATCAGCCTGCTGTAACACAGCAAACTCCAAAGACTCCTTCTGTATGCTGCTTTAACACACCATTGCCTTGGTGTAGCACTTGATTCTGGGTGTGAAAGAAGATATTTAACGTGGAGCCAGTCTCTGTTGCCTTCTTTAGAAGGGTCCCTATCTGGAGGGCAGGTTGCTGCAGAATTCAACTGGTTTTGACCAACCTTTTCCACCTTCACTAGCAAACTTCCAGTGGTAGCAGTTGATTTGTTCTGTTGAATTTTATGTTCACTAAGGAATCAAAGCTGGACTCAAGGAGGATTCCGTTTTTGGGGGAGAAAGATGAGCATTTTCTGTTAAGGAACTGATCTGCACCACATCCATGACCATCGAGGAACTGCATGAAAATACAGGCATTAAGAGTGATGCCACAGTGAATTAGCCCATAGGTGAGGTCTTTCAGTGAGAGCATCACTGGCAAAAGGAAGGACTTATGCAAATCTTGGACGAGTCCAGTATACTCTGAGCCCTAAAGTTTGTGTGATTGATTTGAGCAGGTTCTGGTTTAACTCTTCACCTGTCTACAGGTCCTGCTTTAATATTTTATAGTTAGAAGTGCACACAGAATGCATAAAAGGAGTTCTGATTTACAAAGGCTGTATGTCTACTGTGGCTTAAGAATCCTGCTGAGCTGTAGATGGGTGGCAGTTGGAGTGAAAAAGAACTAACTAGCAAGATAGATAAATTCTTTAACAAAATTAGTGGCCAAAATGGAGATCCTGCTGGAGGGGAATATTCTTAAGGTTTGTTTCTTTGTATGAAAAAATCAATGTTAAGGTTCAACAAGCAAGTATTTCAGTGGAGTTGTTTCTGATTAACCTGAGGGATGTCTTTTCTGGATGTAATTTGAAGCTTTCTATAATGATTATTAAAACTCCTGAAAAATCCTGGCAGAAACTTGGAAAAAAAAGTCAGATTTCTCAGTGTTGTCTTTTTTTCTATCCAGTAACAAAAAAGGATTTCCTGTTTCAAATGACATTTTGATTAAATAGAGCTGCAGGGAACACTGGAGCTTGTTTTTGCGGGAGAAGGTACGAAGCACATCGCTGGGTGCAGCTCTGCTGAGAATGCAAATGCTTGTAAAATACTGCTTGGTGATATTTAGTGCCAGTAGATTGTCAGAGAGCTGTGCGCCCCAGATGGTAAATGTGGCAGCTTAGAATTGAGAAGTAAGACTTACCCTTTGAATGTGAACAACTTTTAATGAGGTTCACTGTAAATAGCTTTCCTGTGGAAGTATGGTCTCCTGGAAGAGTTGTGTACCAAGTTTCTTCCCAGTATCTCATTCAGTGTGAATGTGCTGGCAGACTCTTCTGCAGTACTGTCAGTCTGTGTGGATTGCTCCTCTCTTGGAGTTGATGATGGGAATTCAAACCCAGTACTTTTATGCCTGTGCACAAACTGGTGGCATGAATTAGTTGGACATCTTAAAAAATACTTGGTTCCTGCAATCCTGCAAGTTAATGCTGAGTTTGAAGCAACCAATTCTGTACATTTCCAGATGCCTCAGGTTTCATTGACCCCTCATAAAAGCAAGAAGTTTGATTCATGAGCACAAAGTAGTTTCTTCTTTCTCCCCATTAAGCTGTGCAGAGCTAACTGCACAGTGGAGGAAAAGCAAACAGCTCTGCATTCAGCACTGCTTCTGCTCACATCTGCCACCTACACGTGCCTGTTCTTTGTGCCATAGACTGACTGTCGCAACCCACAGTGTGTGAAGTGCTTCTGGATTCTAGAATAATGAATGTATTGATATCATCACAATTACTACCACACCAACTTGGAAGTAAAGATTGCTAGAAACTAAAAGCATGTGATAGAGAAATGCTTGCCATGGTTTTGTACTTTTGCTTAAGCATGCTGTTGTCGCTACTGACAACAAGAAGTTGCTGGAATACATACTTGGGAATATCACTCCAGTACAGCTTTTCTTCAGGGTACAGGAAACAATATCTGGAATCACAGAATCATAGAATCACAGAATGGTTTGGGTTAGAAAGGACCTTAAGATCATCCAGTTCCAACCCCCTGCCATGGACAGGGACACCTTCCACTAGACCAGGTTGCCCAAGGCTCTGTCCAACCTGGCCTTGAACACTGCCAGGGATGGGGCAGCCACAGCTTCTCTGGGCACCCTGTGCCAGTGCCTCAGCACCCTCACAGGGAAGAACTTCTGCCTTAGATCTAACCTGAACTTCCCCTGCGTGAAGGTGACCCTTTATCCAGTCTTGTGGAAGTGGGAGGCTGGAGAACTCCATTGAGCAGAAGAAACATGATAGCAGCTGAATATTTGAAGAACGTGTCTGGCTTAGGAAGTATTCAAGCTGCAGACTGTGAGAGCTGGGGAAATTATTCTGAAGAGAAGTATAGCAATGTACTTGCCCTATTCTTACATTCTTCAGGCATCAAATTTTGTCTGCTGTCAGGATGCTAACAAGATGCTGAACTAGTTTGGGTTTTTTCCTGGAGTGATTCTTATGACTGTGAGTAAAATGTCTGCCTATAGATCCAAGAGTCCCTGAATAGCAAAGGTGCCTGTTACACCTACCTTACGCAAAAAAAACCCCACTGCCAGTAACATATCCAGTATAGAACACTTTCTCATAAGATTCCCAAAGATAAGAATGGAAGATAGAAAGTCCAGCCACTATTTCCAGAGATGGGTCTCTGTTAAAGCTCCAAGGTTTTCCTATTAAAACCTACCTACCTTTGATGTTCTAATTTATGAAGCAATGATTCTATTCTTTTCCAGTGTGCAGCTTTGCAGCTTTCCAGTAGGGCTCTGTTTAGCCTCTCTATCAGCAGCAGTTTGTGGCTTGATGGAAGAGTTGCTGAATTTTCAGGATTCTCTGATCCCCACCATATGTGGCAGCCAGATTTGGCAGAGGGGATGGTGAATACAACACTGAGCAAATAGTGCAGAGGTCTAAAGCAAGGGGAACTGATGTCATTCCAAACATCTGGATGAAGACACTTCAGTAATGGCCATTTGCTTTCATAACACTCTATTTCACTAAAGAGGCTTTTAAGGAGAAAAGGCTGATGCCCCTGACCTTGAGATGTGATACTTTCACACAAGGTTACAGGCAGGGCAGAGCCTCTGTAGGGTGTTCAAAGTGTTACTGTCATGCAAGCTTTAGTCAGTGTTTGGCCTGCTATTAAGCTATGAGTTTTGTAAGAGTGAATCTATCAGCTCCTATAGTTCCTCAATCTTAGAGCATTTTAATGTTACTTTAATGTCAATATGATTTTGCTGCTGTGTGAATGAGAGATGCAAAAATGTGCTACAAGAAGACTGAAGTAATATTTTATAAATTAGGCCCCATTACTATAATGGCTTAACATGTTTTCTGTGCTTGACTTATTGTCCTGATTACATTTGTTCCACCTAAAGATTGATGTGAGCACGAGGCATCCACCTGCCTTCCAACCTGCAAATACTCAGTGTCTCACAAAGATCAAGAAACTTTCAAAGCCGTGAGTTGAAGAACTACAGTGAAGGCTGGAAAGCAATAGTTGTTTAATCAGAATTGTAGAGTTCCATAAGGGTGATCAGAGACAATAATCCCCAGACATTTAAAGCAACTAAACAAGAAGAAATATGTTTTTCATTAGAGTTCCGATAGAAATATCTGATTTTTTGTTGTTTGTTTTGTTGTTGGTTATTTACATCAGGGAAAGGGATAAATAGAAATTATTATAAATTATGATTAAAGTAATAGGAGTAATATTGTTGTACTTTTCTCCTCCAAACTCTTTTATGTAGGAGGTGGGGAATTGAGGGAAATAAAAGCAGAAAAGGAGAAAAAGGAAGTTTGAATCTCCAGAGTGTTTCAAGAACAGCTTGTGGCTTTAAGATTTTTGTTCGCTACAGTATGCTATAGCTAAATGGCAAATCTGGTAGCCCTGGTCATATAATCATAGAATCAACCAGGCTGGAAAAGACCTTTAAGATCATCAAGTCCAACCACTCCCCAGCACTGCCAAGGCCACCACTAACCCATGGCACTGAGGGCCTCGTCTACACGGTGTGTGAACACATTTAGTCATGGATGTTTTGAAACATCTGCAAAGAGGTAGATTTGGTAGACACAGACTGTATTTTGCAGCTCTCTGCTCCTGCAGGGATCTGTGTGTGTTTTCCTTGCATGTGTATACGTGCACAGCCTCATGAAGCAATGCCTTCTTTACTGCTGTGTATTTCTATATAGTACTTCTGACTGAGTATCTTACTAGGTAGCATTATAGAAAAATGAAAAAAAAAAAATGGAAAAGGGAACCTCAAACTAACCTGTAAGTCATTTTTTTATTTAGTATAAGTTTGAGGTTTGATATTGCTTTTATGAGGAAAACAATTTTACTTATGGCAAGTAAAGGATAAGATCAATGATCTAAACACCTGAGTGAGGAGGGTAAGTAAGCAGTTACACAGTTACTGAACTGTCAGTGCCTCTGGCTTGTCATTACAGCCTAATGATCATTCCAAGAGGAAAACCTGACACCTTTGCAAATGAAGCTGTGGCTCAGTAGGAGAAGTGTTTGTCTTAGTCAGGTAAACAGAAATGTCTTTGATATTGACAACAGGGAGAGATTTTTTGTTTTCTGTAATTATAACTATCAGGAAAACAGTCTCCTAAGCTAATGTGGTGCTAAAATGTGCTCTAAATGGTGAGAAATCTCATCTTTGTAAAAGGCTGAAAGAGGATCCGTGACTGTTCTTCCACACGGTTCCAAGAACTTCAGAAATATGGCTTTTGGAAACTTGGCAGAGCACTGTTACTGCAGTTTGGAGACCCAGCCTGAGTCCTTAGGTTTCAGTGCTGCACACTGTGCATCTTTCGGAGCTGTGAGGGACATTCAGCACCTCCCAGCATGGAGCTCTAGAGCACCTTAAGTGGGAGATGGTGTGTCTGGTTTGTAAAAGCACAAATCTCAGAAGGGAAGATTCAGCAGAGTCACAGTCTGGTGCAGCCTTTTGCATGACTGCCTTTTTTGAAGGGTCTTTTCCTGCCTCAAGGCCAAATATCCTCTTCCATTAATGAGCTTACAGCTTCCTGTGACTGTTACCATCCAGTCTTGCACAAGAGCGGCAGAAAGCTGGAATATTTTTCTCCTTTTCTGTTCTCTTGCTTATAGCAAGAGACAGGCAGCTTGTTCCCCTACCGGATAAAGATTTACTGCAGTTATGAGGAGTTAGAGATGGGGTTATATGTTCTTGTACAAGAAAATAAGGGCTGTGACAATCTTATCCACTGGTATTTTAATCTTTGAAACCATTCTTCTTGCAGTAAAGAAGAATGTGAAGAATTCAAGGTGAGACAGGACCATTAGGTTATTTATTCCAATCTCTTGAGTATATTAGTCCATAAATCATCACCAATTGAACTGAGTTGAAGAGCTTAGCAATAGTGTTCCCTTCAAACAGCATCTAGTTTTTGTCAGACTGACTCCTGAAATATAGAGTATGACTCCTTCTTTAGTTTATTCCAGGTGTTAATACTCTTCACAGATACAAATTTGGGCCTTAAGCTTTGTTTTGTAGTCATTAGTTTCTGTCAGAGCTAAGCACAGTATAGTAGACAAGATGTATACTATTGGTCTTTCACTGCAAGGTATTTCCCTAAACTTATGAATGAATTTCTGAGTTATGCTATGATTTTATTATCTTCTATGTCCTAAAAAAAAGAGTCCTTTTAAAAAAATTATGCTCTTGTACAATACTACAGATGCTTCACAATGGCCATTATTATATCTGTGTAGCAACATTTATACTCTGGTCTTGTGATTTATGCCTGTGTTTAACTAGTAGAGGTGAAGGTTGACCAAAATCCCAGGTGGAAGTGTTAGTGTTACATTCTTTCTGTAATGAGGAAGTTAATGGGAGTAAACTTATCATGGCTATCATAAAAGATTCAGAATTGCCAACTGTTTTAACTTGTACATGAGCATTAGTTTCCCTGTGGGAGCTGTGTCTGTACATGCACTGCCAGAATGCATCTCATGTTTAAGAATAGCATTGTATGGAAAAAGATAATGGTATTATAAGGACAGCGCTTTTACTTTGTTACGGATTTCCACGTGCATAAATGTGCTAAGGAACAGCTTGAGCAGGAAACAATAGAAGTCTCTCTCTTAATGGTCTTTAAGATTTGCAGGAGGGAAAGTGAATAAATTCTCACTGAAAACTAAAACGCTGCACTGACAAACACTCTTCCCTAAGGGGGATGAGGGGAGAGAGAAGGCAATATGAGGCATGGAATGGTAGGACTTTGATACCAGTATAATAAAGATGTGGTGAATAAACCTCTATAGAGGAGAACAGGTTTTCAGTTTTAACATTATATAGATGTTTCCTTACTAAATGATTTACTAATGACAAATACACAAATAATAGATGTTACAAACCTTAGCACTGTACATTGCATCAGGTAGCAGTTGTAGGTATTACAGAACAAATCTGTAACAAAGCTATGGACTTTCTAAACTTTAAAAATCTAAGAATAATTAATCATTAAATTGTGTATTAAACATTTATTAATACTTCCAGAGTATTTAGAATCAGGACATTAGGAAGCCAGTTTCCTCTTTAGTATACTGCAGCACTGCATGGCTGTGGTAGAAGGCATATTGATTTAATGAATAACATTAAATATATTCAGTGAACCTGATACGATGGACTTTCTGAAGTGGCAGCATAGTAGTATGTGATTTCATACAAAGCACTGATTTAAAGCTTCTTTTTTTATGTGGGACGTTCAAGTCTAGAGTCAGATACAGATTAGTCTGGCAAGCACGGGTGGAAGTAAACTGAGTTCTGCCACGGTAGCAGTGCTGACAGTCAAGCCCAGCTCTTTTCCACACTGAAGTTGAGAAGAAAATTATTCTGTATACATCTTCCCGGAGCTATAAACGACTTTCAGGGTCATTCAGAGAGACTCTATTTGTCCCAGAAGGAAAAATCTTGATCCACAGGCAGACACTGACTTAACATAGATGGAAAAAGAGACATATGCAGCAGCAGTAGTACTTGGTGATGACAAGGCTCCAGTGTATCCCCATTACAGTACATTTCTGTCAAATGAACGTAATCACTACCATTGAAATACAATAACCTCTCTCATTTAAGTCCCAAACACCTCATTAGAAATGTCAAGCATAAATGCTGCTTACTGGTAAGGGTTCAAATGCAGAGATAAATCCTAAAAAGCAGAGGACCTGCCATGTTTTGAAGTGCAGGGATTCTTGTTTGCACAGCTTTACCAAAGCAGGAAGAGAGTTCAAACCAAAAGCCTTAGACTGTAGCTAATTAAATGGAAGGGCAGATGTTTTGTACTTTCACATGTGCCCTGTAATGGAAGATAGGCTGTCTTATCAGACTGTGGTAGTTTTCTAGGCAGAAAATAGCATGAGTAATGACCAGTCAGCACCAACCCAGTTAATGTGGTGCACTGCAATTACATGTCTGTTTGCTGTATCATCAATTCCTCTTTGCCTCAGCTGTCTGTGGGTATTCTGTAGATACCACAGTCTCTGCTTCCCTGCTGTTTTCACTAGTTTCCATCCCTTTTACCCATTTTGATAATGGAAAGAGGATGCTATATATTTCCAAGACTTGTCTTCCCTAATAAACAGAGTGGAAGAAGCAGCTACAGCAGGGAGGCTTCTTGACCACAAAGAAAAGAGATGTCTAAGAGATGTCTTTAATAACTCTCGGTTCCTGTAGTGATAAAGTCCTGGTGCCCTGACCTTTTGTAGAGCAGACTGTCCTATGAACCAGCTTGTCTATGAAATGGAGCTTGTCAGAAGAAGGCAGCTAAGGGGTTTTTGTGCTGTGGCTATCATAAAATATTCCCGCTTGGCCCTAGGGATGTGAAAGTTGTCTGAAACATCCTTCATTGCACTGAAAGGAGCAGCAGGGGTGAGGAGGCACCTTTTCCCTGCCAGGTTACCAGGGCCAACCTTCTATTCTAGGTCTGACTGTGTCCAAACTAGGCTGACAGTGATAATACCTAAAGGGAAATGCAGGACATGCTGCACAGCCTTTTCTTAGTCAAAAGAGACAACTTCCTAGTGTGAGATTTTGCAGAATCTCTTTATAAAGATGCACATGAATGAACACTATTGAATGTGTTTAATGCTCCCAGCTTTTCTGTGGGAATTTGAACAAAAAGAGACTAAAATCTCTCCTGTTAAAAGGTAAGAAAAAACCTCCAGGAAGCCATTTGCTGCTGCTGTAATAAACATTCATTATTAACATGACTTTGTGAACTAAGAACAAAGCTATTTTGCTGGTAGGACAGACCTGCTGTGTGTAGCTCTGAAGCACATTAGTGACATGCCGCAGCAAGTATTGATATTCAGCAAAAAAGTCTTTACTACTCCTTCAAATTTACCCCTGTTGGGAATAGAAATAAGCACTTTTTATATTATTAGTTCAAAGATGCTGAGTTATTTTGCCTGGTAAGTGCTTTATTGCCTGTCCAGTTCAGGCCACCTTATGGCCCCAAGGAGGTTTATTTAATATCTTTGTAGCAGCCCAGCAACAATACTGATATACTTAATAGACCTGCTCAATAGCTAACATATGGGTGACAAGGGCATCATGAACAATCAAGCCTATTTATAAAGGACTTCACCTATTTATGTGGATCTTTTTACTGCTATGTGAGTTCACAGGAGTTTGCACTAGCTCCCACTGAGGCCTTCCTGTAGGTCTGGAAAGTGCATTCATTCAATGCTGGAAACTCAGGAGGTGTGACCATGCTCTATGAGTCTCTATTGGCAGTTAACACCAGGTTCTTCTGTACTTCACCTGGAAAATATTAATAAAAGAGCCCTCTCACTGGAACCTCCGTTGCAGCAATATTGGCTGCATAACGGATAAATCAAAGAGTGGGCTGTAATTAATCACCAAATCAGACAAGCAGTTTTGTGAGCACGGGAATGAAGGAAACCTGGTGTCTCGTGGATGTGTTATCTGTGTGGGGTTACAGGCTATGTACCTGAGGTTAGATTCTCAGCTGTCTAATAACCAGGGAACCTACTTTACCTTCTTTCTCACAATGAGGACACTAATGATTCTTTTCTTTGGCTGCCCCTCCTCAGGAGGTGATGAACATTGAGGTTTGCACTACCCTGTCAGTTTTGATCAGAACTGGTCTACAGGGGCAGAGGGAGAAATGAACACACACAGATATGTATTCATAGAAATAAGCAGTGTAAGTATTAGTTTCCTGTAAATTCATTTAGCTGTAAGAGAATCTCTGTCTCATACAGCTAAAAAAGTTGTAATGCCATGAGAGAAGGCAGGTCACTGGTTGGGGATCCAGCCTTTCAGAGGTAGAGCCTATTGGATACTATCTGTTCAATTAAACAAACCAGAGCACTGCAGTTCTTTAATGAAGCTGGAATTTTGGAAGGTACCTCTCCTGTTTCTGTTGCCTGACATGCCTCATGTACCTTTCTCTATCTCTTTCTGATAGACAGACACACATTTGATTCTAACTGCTTTTTAATCTACATTGACATGAACCACTCTTGTTTTATATGGGATGTGCTTGTTCATGTGGCATTTGGTTTGTTGGTCCTAGTTATTAGGTATAAAACATCACAAGATCTGGTAGGGAATTAGGTGATTTTTCTTGTCTATGGCATATGTGAGCATGAAAAAATATGTATTTTTGTTTGGGATGCTTTGAATCTACCTCACAACTTCTTATATCTAGGGAAATCCCTTTTATGATCTTGCCGTTTCACTGACCTGAAACAGTTTCCTCCTCAATATATCAACACTGCAGACCTTTTTTTAGAGCAGTGTTGCCAACAGAGTTGTGTGACAGAACAGTAAGAACATTGATAGGATTCAGGGGTTTTTTGAAAGAATTCTAGCAAATTACTATAGGAAGAGTAATCAATAAGTTCAGTTTTCTTTCATGAACCAGCCCTTGCCACAGAAGGTGATAACTCATCTTGAAAAGTACATTACTGTTCAATGCTTACTATGTGAAAGACTCTTAGAGTACATTAAAAATACCCTCAGTTTAATGATGCACAGTGACAATCATTTGAGTTATCTGAGTGTAAAAATAATTATAGTACATTGTTTGTATTGCTCAAAGTTAGTAAGATGATATATCTCAATGTAGTGGGAAATGGAGTAGCATATCTTAAGACCCTTTTAATGAATGAGTGCAGAAAAAGCATATAGTCTCTTCTATTTGGTGTATGATGAATTATTGAGGCAAAAAGATGAAGATCCATCATACATGAGGACATCAGGAAACTTGCCTGGAGGATCAGCTTGCATATATGTATGTGTATGTATAGATTAATATATATATATATATATACAAAAGGTGCTAAGGCAGAGGCCTGTGCCTGTGAGGAGAGGAGGTGAGAATGAGCTACAGCTCAAATCTTGTGACTATTTGCAGGTGTTTTTTATGGACAAGCATTATGGTCCCATCAAAGATAGTAAGAACCTTTCTGCAAATTTCTTTGGGTAGTCAGGTCCTATTTGTTTTCACAGTTCTTTATAAAGTACAGCTTTGATATGGGTTCTGAAGTCAAACTTTTCCTTTGGCCTCACTGTCAGCAGGTTCTAAAAAGCTGTTGGTATGGGAAGTTTTGCTGGATTTGCCTTTTATGTTCTTTCTTAAAGATGCAAGATGACATTGCTGTTGCTTGTAATGTGTTTGATTTTCACTTTTTTATCTCTACCTCATCATTGTAAGTCAGGAGATGCATAACCTGAGTGCTTTGGAGGTGGCTTTAGTAGTTTCTAGCTGACAACTCAAGAAAAAAGGGCTGTGATATTCCATTGCCACTCAGCAGAACTGTATTCATTCTATCACATAAGTTGTGTTCTGAGTCTGGAGCACAAGTGTGATGAGGAACGGCTGAGGGACCTGGGGATTTAGTCTGGAGAAGAGGAGGCTCAGGGGGGACCTTATCACTCTCTACAACTGCCTGGCAGGAGGTTGCAGTGAGGGGGGGTCGGTCTCTGGTCCCAAGGAACAAGTGACAGGACAAGAGGAAACGGCCTCAAGCTGCGCCAGGGGAGGTTTAGACTGGAGCTGAGGAACAATTCCTTCCCCAGAGGGTGCTCAGGCATTGGAACAGGCTGCTCAGGGCAGTGCAGGAGTCACCGTCCCTGCAAGTGTTCACACCCCGTGTAGCCGAGGCCCTCAGTGCCATGGGTTAGTGGTGGCCTTGGCAGTGCTGGGCAACGGTTGGACTGGATGAGCTTAAAGGTCTTTTCCAACCTGGTTCATTCTATGATTCTATGATTTTGCTTTAGTGTGGGCTTGTTTTTCTACTTATAAGACTGGGTCTGTTTTGGCTTGTTGTAGGGCTCCTGACTTCTCTATAGGTATCCTTGATCTTTTCCAGCAGTCCATTGTTCTGGCCTCCACCTTGAGCAGCCTTTCAGCAGGGCTTTTTGCCATCATACGAGGGCTAACATCTTTCTTGGGTGTTGGTGGAAGTGAATCAGAATGCAATTTCAGGCAAAACATGTTCCGGTTACCAGCAGCAGAGCCACACACGGCTATGTCAGCTCTTCTGTACTGCCCTGCTTGCCTCTGCCAACTGTGGACAGTCCTGTTCAGCCTCATCCGTCTCAGAGAAGCATATATGTAGTTTGCAGACATAAGTAGATAGGTGGCAGTTAGATGAGCTGTTCTGCTTCCTGGATAGCTGATCATGCCACCTAGCAACGCTGAAATGAATGCATCTCACATGGCTCTCTCCAAGCTGTATTTAAACCTAACTGTGTTAACAAGAACACTCTGAAATGTAATACATATGCAAAACTGATGGAACTGTTCTGACACTTATTTCTATGGTGTTCTCCTTCCTGGCTTCATTTATGACTTGTCTAAAAGGCATATGCACATGGCAGAAACCATGCAAGAAGCTGGTCTTGCAGAGCTTGCTTCTGTTGTGGGTGAACTTTCATTAACTTCTGGGATAGCTAATTTTAAAGTTAGCTGAGTATTTGCAAAGTGTAAAGCAGTTACTAGTCAGTAACCATTGCAGTATAGACAGCTTGTTCAGTGCGGGGAATGCTGTGACTGTCATACATAGAAGTACTGGTTGGCAGATGACTCCTAGTAATAGTGAAATAAAACTGAAATCCTAAAAGCTCAGACCATTTTCTGTCCAGCATTTGCACAGCGTTTATGGTTACCTTTTGCACTCAGGTGTAGGTCAATGAGTCTTAACTTACAAAAAAACCCCAACCAGTTGCAGCTCTTTCTAATTCTCTCTTCTGATCTGCAATTATTAGTAGGGGAATTTTCTACAGGAATTGTAATGGAGAGAAAGTTTCTCTACTTATCATCAAGTATTTCCCCTTTCTGATTTTATTAGGTATATTTGTCTGTTAGAACAGAAGGAAAATTCTGGGGGTGAGTTTATACTTACTAGGAGTGCCTTTGTGTCATTCTGGCTTATGAGGCTTTCACTCATATCTTTAATAAAACTTATTATACCTCTGCATGGGCAATGTCATAAATCATTCCTGTGCAAATCTAAACACTGTGGGAGATCTTCTAGAATCACAGAATGGTTTGGGTTGGAAAGGACCTTAAGATCATCCAGTTCCAGCGCCCTGCCATGGGCAGGGATGCCTCACACTAGACCAGGTCACCCAAGGCCCTGTCCCACCTGGCCTTGAACACTGCCAGGGATGGAGCATTCTCCACTACTTCTGTGATGTTTGGCTTTAAAAAATGTTCTTGTGAACATGTATTTCTGTTTCTGAGTCTTCCCAAATACGCTGCAGATAATGAAAATCAGCCATCCTTATGACAAAGATGAAATCAATGTTAGTAAAGCTTTCAACACTGTCACCTGTAACATCCTCATGCACAAGCTGATGAAATATGGACACAGCAAGGTAGACTGGGAAAAGGGGGAACTGCCAGGCATAGACAGTTGTGATCAGAGGCACCAAGTCTGGCTGGAGGCTGGTAACCAGTGGAGTATCCCAAGGGTCAATACTGAGTCTAATAGTGTTAAACCTTTCCATTAATGACCTGGGTGGAGTAAACCCTCAGTTTGATGATGATACAGAACTAGGAGTAGTGGCCAATATAGCAAATGGACACATTGCCATTCAGAGGGACCTTGACAGGCTGGAGCAATTGCCTGACACAAGCTTCCTGAAGTTCAACAAAGGGAAATGCAAAGTCCTGTACCTGGAGAGGAATAATTCCATGCACCACTACAGGCTGGGGGGCAACTGTCTGGAAATGAGCTTTACAGAGAAGGACCCACAGGTTTCAGTGGACAACAGATTGAACATGAGCCAGCAATGTGCACTCACAGCAAAGAAAGCCAACAGTGTCCTGGGCTGCATTAGGAAGAGAGTTGCCAGCAGGTTGAGGGAGGTGAACGTTCCCCTTAGCACTGCTGAAGCCGCAATTGGAGTACTGCATCCAGTTTCATTTAGTCTCCAATGAATGAAATAGTTTCAATGAAATCAAACAACCCTGCATTTAACTTGGTATCTGCCTGGACTCAAAGGCAGTGTAAAACACTCTATAGCTGAATGTACTACAGACTCTTCAGGATGAAAGGGGATTTACTTTTATTAGGCTGCAATAAGCAGTTCTTTAAACTAGTATGAAGACAACATTGTAGGTGCTCTCAAAAGAGCAAGGACCTATCTCTCTCATAACTAGCACTGTAACTGACTTCTACACTCAAACTACAATATGCAATGGAGGTGTCTTTCCCCTTTAATTAAAGTTTGAGCAGAAGGATAGGCTGGCTGGCAGGGCCTCTTCTTGTCCCAGTTTAACTGAAGGATCCTATTAGCAATTCAGTCACTAAAAAGGACACAGAGGTATTTTTCTAATATTCTGAAGAAATGTTCTAAAAATACACATGTATTCACTGTCTTTCTGCCTATTTCATTTCAAATGCACAAAGAGCTGGGAGTTCGTATCTGCATCTGTTGGCTTCAAAGGCAAAGTTTTGGTACAGGACACAGCTGATGAACAGAATTAAGAACTGGTTTCTCCTTGAAAGACTGGGTAGCACACCAGTCCATCTTTCAACTAGGATTAATTCTTCCCATGCTTTTTATCACATTGCTTGTTGTGAGAATACTTGTTTCAAAAGAGGATAGAACAGGACAACCTCATTAGCTGACCACCACGAGACATCAGATAAATCTTTCTCTACCTTTGCCTGTGCTGTTGAATATAGCAAAAGTTCCTCTGGATAGAATTGTGTCGTGAAAGAGTCTTTGTTTTGAGTACCCGGAGCTGAGCAAATCTGGAACTGTGTGTAGGTGTTTGAGGAATGCACAGTGTGAGTGTCTGACAGACTGTCTCATTGCAATAATGTGACTTGGAATTGGCTTTGCTTTTCGTTGATCAAGGCCAGCATCTTGCTCAAAATGTCAGGGGCCAATTTTTCCCTGGGATTTATCATTGCCATTCCCACTCCTGTATATAGAAGCTCCCATTTGTACTGTCTTCTAATTAGATTCCTCTATCCCTGTGGTCCCTGAATAGCTTTAATGTTGAAGTCTGTGCTAGAAAGTATGATCCCAATACTACGATGCCGTATTCCAACAGAGAAACAACTTACCAACTTACCAAGGCACAGACATCCATTCACTCAGCAGATGTTTCTGGTGGCTAAAGATGTAATCCTCATCATAATTTGTTTGCAGTTGTCCCTTTGCTGGAATTTATCACCTTTTTTGGCCTATCAGCAGAAAGGAATTTCAAAGTCTTCCTTTTGTGTTTCAGTGCAAACTTCACCAGCTTCATTTAGACAGTTGGGAGAGGTGATTTGAGTTAAGCTGTGATACTTGTGTGGCTTCAGTTGCTGCAACCATTTGCTGATAAAATGTCTGCCTGCATCTAAACTGAGTGCTGCTTAAGAAGATGAGCTATGCCAGTCGCAAACTCTTCTAAGGCACTCTGGGATTAAATAACAAAGTTAGCCTCAAACCATCCTGAAGATATATGTATCCTGCAAGAATATTCAGCTTGAAGTCTCTTTCTTCTATTCCATATATACAGCATTCCCTTACAGAATGTTGAAAAATTGCTTTTTTCACTGTAGTTTGGGTGAGAGCAAAATGTCATGCAGGAAACAGACTGAGAGGAGAAATGGCGTCTTTTTATTCCACATAGTCTCTCTAAGATATAAAGAGGCTGTTTGAGGAAGTTTGAAAACATTCGGTGATTCAAGCACTGTAAGTGGGAAAGAATAATTTCATGCCATTGAAAATAGTTTTTCCTATCTCTAAGCAAGTTTCTGCACATTATTATCATTATTATCATTATTAATACATTGGAATGAAAATCTCTCTAAATTAAGAGCTTATAGAAGAGTGTTTAGGCCCTCTTTGTAGTGAGGGGCCCAGAACTGAACACAGGATTCGAGGTGCAGCCTCACCAGTGCCCAGCACAGGGGGACAGTCACTGCCCTGGCCCTGCTGCCACACTGGTGCTGATACAGGCCAGGATGCTGTTGGCTTCTTGGCTGCCTGGGCACAAGCTGCTCATGTTCAGCTCCGTCAATCAGCACCCCCAGGTCCTTTTCCATGAGCACCTTTCCAGCCACTCTGCCCCAAACCTGGAGCATTGCATGGGGAGGCTTTGGCCCAAGTGCAGGACCCCGCACTTTGACTTGTTGAACCTCATCTGGTTGGCCACAACCCATCAATCCAGCCTGTTCACATCCCTCTGCAGAGCCTCCAGCAGATTAACACTCCCACCCAGCTTGGTGTGATCTGCAAATTTGTTGAGGGTGCCCTCAGTCCCCACATGCAGATCATCAGTGAAGATATTAACACTGGCCCTAACACTGAGCCCTGAGGGATACCACTAGTGACCAGTCGCCAGCTAGAAGAGATGCCATTCACCACCACTCTTTGGGCCTGGCCATCCAGGCTTTTTTTTTTACCCAGCTGTCTTTTTACATGGCTTGCTCATCTAAACCATGAGCAGCCAGTTACTCCGGGAGAATGTTGTGGGATATGATATCAAAGGCTTTAGTGAAGTCCACAACCTTTCCCTCATTCACTGAGCAGATCACCTTGTAATAGCAGGAGATCAGGTTGGTCAAGCAGGACCTGCCTTTCATAAAGCCATGCTGATTGGGCCTGATCTCCTGGTTGTCCTGTGTGTGCCTTATGATGGCATTCAAGATGATCTGCTCCATAACCTTCCCTGGCATTAAGGTCAGACTGACAGGCTTGTAGTTCCCCACATCTTCCTTCCAGTCCTTCTTATATAAGGGTGTCCCATTTGCTAATGTCAAACTGGGACCTCCCTGGTTAGCCAGGACTGCTGGTAACTGGTTGAAAGTGGCTGCCTTCTGCAAGCTCCCTCAGTACCCTTGGGTGAATCCCATCCCATACTGTCATATGACTTCTAATCTTTGGAAAATAAAGATAGCTAGAAAAAGAAGTTCAGTTCCATGGAAACAGAGAACTCCGCATACTTTGTTCCATCCTATTATGGAATGAAATGGAAATTTAAAAAAGTATTTCTCTCTCCTTCTGTATTTTTCTGAGCCTCCACATGTGCAGCAGTCCCAGTGATTTGAGCAGATATCTCTGTGTGGCCAATTCACATCCTCCCAGGTTCAGTAAGTGCTCTACAAACATAGCTACATATGTTATCCTCCTTTCTTGGCAAGGTGGAGGGAAAGTTGAGGCTGCTTAGCCATCACTCAGACACATTCCTGAAGCTTGGAGCAAGCTGTGTGTGGCACAGTGGCCAGAAGTCCTGCATTGTTGGGGGAAGGCTGCTCTTGAACAGAAATCCTAGTGTGGACCAGAGAAACCATCCTAACCACACTGTCACTGACACTAGCACATCTCTTCAAAGCATTTCTGTTTCAGAAGGTAAATGTGTCAGGGACATTTTGTGGTTTTGACTTGATGGAGAATTATGCTGTAGCTTAAATTTTTCTCTCACTTACGTGTCTTAGTAGTCCTGAATGATAAGAAAAGGAAACTAGAAGTAGCACCCTGTATATGCCTATGCCTCCCATATGCTGAAGAAGTTACTACCACTTCTGATCCTGTGTTTAAAAAGAGAAACCTTAGAGGATGATCTGTACAGCTCCAGAATGCAAATTTGGCTAAGTGCAGATGCATCACTAAAGTGTCTTTACATAAGGTCAGTGCTGGGTAGGAAACCAGGGTGAGATTGATCATCAGCTCTGTTAAGTACTTCATTTATTCTAGAGCTGCAACATAACCCTCATTTGTCATAGGCATTGCCAGCTTCAAAAGCAAAGTGTAATGCAACTGTTTGTGTTATTGGATGCAACTTTATTTCACCAAGGAGGAGCTTGTATATGGCGGACAAAAATACTGAAGGCAAAATGTAAGCCTGTGGAATAACGACTTTTTTAGGCAGCCTGTGCCAGCGCCTCACCACCCTCACAGGAAGAACTTCTTCCTTATATCTAACCTGAACTTCCCCTGTTTCAGCTTGAACCCATCACCCCTTGTCCTATCGCTACAGTCCCTGATGAAGAGTCCCTCTCCAGCAGCCTTGTAGCCCCCTTCAGACACTGGAAGCTGCTCTGAGGTCTCCACGCAGCTTCTCTTCTCCAGGCTGAACAGCCCCAGTGTTCTCAGCCTATCTTCATGCGGGAGGTGCTCCAGCTCCTGATCATCCTCGTGGCCTCCTCTTGGACAATGCGAATAAATGTTGAGAAATCCTCATGTCATTTGCTAGCCCAAGGGCCTCTTTAAGAAGAACAAAACCAAAATGTTGAGCAGAAGCAGAGCTGCTGCCATCCTGTTTGATACCATCAGCCCTCACCTGATTTCTCTTAGTAATTCTTTAGCTATTGACAAAAAGATGTCCTCTCTGTCTACTCTGGTGGCTCTGGGAAAAGGCTTCAGGGAATCACCTCAGTCCAAAGGTGCACTCTCAGATAGGAAGGAAAGAATTAAGATGTGGGGAATGACAAGTTTCTGTCTTTCAACTTTGAGAAGAAAGCTGTAAATAATGTTTATGGAATGCTGAGGAAATGTGTGAATTTGATTTAGTTTTAGTGCAAGTGCTCCAGGACTACATAGTCGCTAGGTAGAAATAGGAAAATTAGTAGAAACTGGTTTTGGTTGAACAATGAAAAAGGTGGCTATCATGGACATCTGATGAGCTGGTGACAGGGAAATGCATATGGGATGGATTTGGGAGACAGAGGAAATGGAAAAAAAAAAAAGCCCCCTGGGCTTAAGATCATAGATAAGGCACTAATTTGAGGCTACAGGGATTTGTGTGCATGTTCAGCTGTAATATGTGCCAGAGTTCAGAAGAGCTTGACCTGCAGAAAGATGATGTATTCTTAGTGGGGCTCGAGAAATCAATTACAGAGAAAATGCTCAATTCCACATGACAATAAACTGAGAAGTGCTGCTTATAACTTGATGTAGTCCTGTATGGTGCTGCATGTGAAAGGGTCTATTTTCATCCAGTTTGCTGAGGTTATTTGTGTCAAAGGTAATTGCTTCATTTACGCCAGTGAAGCATTTAGAGAACCAGCTGCTTGCTTTATAAAGTATGAAGACACTACTATTTAGACTCAAGCTTTATAGTCTGTTAAGGTCAATAGAAGTTGCAGTGACCTTAGCTGTTCTCAAGATTGGAGCTTTGCCCAGTAGAATCAGTCAGCATAGTTGCTCAAATCCTGCCTCAGTGTATATGCTTCTACTAGGTCAGACTTACAGGTTGTCCAGTGCAACATTTCTGTGAAAATCTATCATTCCTAGGGGGATGAACTGGATGAAGGATAGAAGAGGCTGAGTCACATCCTTCCATAGAATGTACTTTGCTAAAATTTGCTGAAAGAGAAAGAAACAAGAGAGGAGAGAGGAAAGAAAATAATTGTCCCAGGGGACATACTGAAAATGTTATAGTCACTCCTGATTGGAACTGAATGATCTTAAGGTCCTTTCCAACCCATTCTATGATTCTATGATACACGCAGTAAATGAATTGTGGTTTGTTGTTAGTATTCTTTTCACTCTAGAATTAAATCAGAGCAAATATGAAGTTACTCTAATATGAGCATGCAGTCAGAATCCATCCCTTTTATTTTTCGTAATTTCAATGTACAATAAAATACAGTTCAAATTAAACACTTCTGCTCTCCTGTCCTTTGCAAGACTACAGATGTGTCAGGCAAGGTTCTAAGTGCCCAGTTTATTTTCTGGAATCATTAGCGAAGAGGCTGACAAAGTAGATGCACTAGACTGGCTATGAAGTGTCAGCCAGGTTTTTAGGGCTGCCCTGCATTGGCTGACCTACATATTGCAGTTGTTCTGGGCCACATGAACTCTGCAGCTTCCCTGCTTTATCTGTGTGATGCTATTTTCTTTAAAGTCCAAGTGACATCAAAGTTTTGTCACACTTTCGTGTAAGAATGATACACCTTGCAAATGAGGTTTTTGAAGTACTTAAGAGCTGTATTACTCAGTGTTAAATTATTAATTGTTAAAATATCAGAAATAATAAAATATTAGAAATAATTCCTCATCTCCAGTCTAAACCTCCCCTGGTGCAGCTTGAGGCCGTTTCCTCTTGTCCTTGGGAGCAGAGACCGACCCCACCTCACTGCAACCTCCTGTCAGGCAGTTGTAGAGAGCGATAAGGTCCCCCCTGAGCCTTCTCTTCTCCAGACTAACCCCCCAGGTCCCTCAGCCGTTCCTCATCACACTTGTGCTCCAGGCCCTGCACCAGCTCCATTGCCCTTCTCTGGGCCCGCTCCAGCACCTCAATGTCTCTCTTGTAGTGAAGGGCCCAGAACTGAATACATATTTTCTTGTACTTTAAGACTGTATCAAAATGAAAAGAACTTTGCCTAAAAATGCTGCATTGTAGTTGTGAAGGTTCCACTGTGTTATGACCCAGCAACAGTGAAACTATATTCAAAGACCCCTCTACTCTGCTCTTGTGAGACCTCACTTGGAGTACTGCATACAGTTCTGGTGTCCTCAACATAAAAAGGACATGGAGCTGTTGGAGCGAGTCCAGAGGAGGGCCACGAGGATGATCAGGGGCTGGAGCACCTGCCAAACGACCTTGCAAAAGACCTTGCAAACATAGGAACTATATACATTACAGATGCCCATCACGAGTCTTACCACCATCTTAGCCCTCACACATTCCATTTTTATATGGTTAGGTTCCACAACATTCTATAACAGAATACATTTCCTAACCCCTTAAAAGCATCTAAGCAACCAAACAAGGAACAAAACATTTCTTTTAGCAATTGTATGATTAACCAAGGAATTATTCCCTTATCCCTTCTTCCCTCTTACTGTGATGTCGACAGGGACATTTATCATATTCTTTTACACATAATGATCACTAAGATTTCCTATTTGTTGACACGAATCACTCCTATGTTCCTCACACAGTGAGGGTGGTGAAGCACTGGAATGGGTTGCCCAGGGAGGCTGTGGATGCTCCATCCCTGGCGGTGTTCAAGACCAGGTTGGACAGAGCCTTGGACCACATGGTTTAGGGCAAGGTGTCCCTGCCCATGGCAGGGGGTTTGGAACGAGATGATCTTAAGGTCCTTTCCAACTCTTACTATTCTATGATTCTATGACTTTGTCTTGTGGTAAAGTAGCCATGGCATACACTTGTAAAGAAAACCTAACTGAAAAGCTTTGCATCAGTTATTTTATAATGTCAAATGTATTTATCATGTCATTTAACATCAGGAATCTCTTGATTTACATGCCTCTCTTCTGTTCAGTGCAAAATAATATGTTCTTCAAATGTTAGACAGAGAGAAGATCTATATGGGCTTTAGGAAGGCATAGCACTACTTGTTTTATACATAACCCACAAATAACCTGTGGCTGTCCACTTTGGAACAGCGGACATCCACATCTTCTTGCAGTATCTGCCATTTTATTTCCATATCCAAAACTGAAGTGAGATATGCTACTCGGTGTTTGGTTTTCTTTTTAAACAGTATTTGCCTAAAGATCTTTGAAGTCATTACAGTGAAAAGAAAGGAGGAAAAACCCCAATAATGCATAGCCCTGAAATAAATCAAGTTATTCTTAGCTTATCCCTGGAGTTTCTTTTTCAGCAAGATTTCTGGGATCCTTTTTCCTGGGAAGTTTTTACCTTTTAAATTCTATGTAATTTCATTTATTGTTCAAAAAATCCAATACTTGTAGGAAGTTTGCAGGATCAAAGTCAGTCTCTGTGTGTGTGTGTGTGTAAAGAAAAGAAAATAGTGGATAGAATGAGTCCAATTCTCATTTGTTGCAAAGAAAGAAGCCTCAGGGTAGAAATAAGATCAATTTACATTTGCTTACAGGTCCCTTTAGGCCATCAGAGTGGAGTGAAATGCTAATGTTGAGCAGTATGAAGCTGACTGATGAAGTGAATGAGGCTATGGCACCAGGAGGTTCCACCTTAGATAAGGACACTCTTTTAGCTAAGAGAAAGGAAGTGCATGGCTGTCAGATAAAGGTATGCGTGGGCTGAGCTTTGGTAAATCAGTTTTATAATATGTTGAAATTAGTTTCTTTTCGAAACAGGAAAGGAGCCATACAGCATATATATATATACACACACCTTAAAGGGGTGAGCGTGTGTGTGTGTGTATATACATATACACACACACTCCATGAAGGAATGTGAAATAGTGTTATGCTCTCCCAGTGTATTACCAGAAAGACTTTATTGACTTTATATGAAATTCCATGAGAATCAGACTAGGACAGCTTTAAAGAAAACTGAAACTTTTTGGGAGGTGTGGTGCATGGGAGCATCTGTACAAACTTCATACTCCTAGCATGACACATCACAATGAGAATCCTTGCTAAAGTCCTCATGGATTGAGTTATTGCCTACAGCAGTAGGCAACTGTATCACAGAGTAGTTGTTTGTAGTAATAGAAATAGCAGACACCACAAGATAGAACACCCTGTGGGCAGTAATGTAAATTCAGCCCAGCTTGTAGCCCCAGGAAATGTCCTGGTTACTCTACTGCTGCTCATATTTGTACTCTTTGTTGAGAAATATTCACCTCAGAAATGATGTGCTACCTCAAAGAGAATGCTGTGCTATAGCCATATCATGGTTTTGTTTGTACTGCTTAAGCTTCCTGTAAAGTAATGTTTCTATGAATGAGCAGTACAAATCCCAATCTGGTATAATGACAAAAGGGGCACCTGCAATATTATGATTCAAGCTGTAATGGATGTGAAGGGTTCTTAGCACTAACAGTCTCTGTGGGACTTCAGATTCAACATAAACTATTTGAGAACAGATACTAATCTAAAGTTTTAGTCATTTGTATCTATAAGCCAGGCTATTATCTTCTCTGGTTTGCTCTAGTGGTGCCATCAGAAAACCTGGTCCTATTGAAATCAGCAGGAGTTGGCAGTTAATTTGGACAGTCAGAGGACAAGCAGCACACTGAGTCTTTGCAGTTCTGATTTTCCCTGAGTTTCAAACTCTGTTTGATCAAGAGATGTTTCAGGATGTCCTGCTATATTTCATCTGCTTTCCATTTCTCTTCAGCTATAAAATCTAAACCCCCTGTGATTACTGTTCTTGGTGTGCATACCAATTGAGCAAGCAAATGGTTCATCCCCTATGTAGCCTATTTGCTTCTGGAAAGTCCTAGCTTGCAGAGCTTTCCCTGGCCTGATATGATGCTTGTCTAGTAACAGCCCATCATATATAATAAAGAAACATTGAGGGTTTCTTAAACCTGTATGAGGTGGAGGTACTGTGACTCATTCATCCTCTCTGATTGCAACATAGATTTATCCAAGCACAGTACCAACTATATTTGCCAGGCTTGTTATTAATGTAACATTGTTCATTTTTCATTTGCTTGCAATATGTCTTTGAAACACACACACAAACACAAATTTGCTCACTGGCCAAAGCCATCCTTGTCTCAATCAGTTTGAAGACAAAGGCAGAGGCAAAGTTCTGTCGCAGTTGTATCAGTAAAGATCTGTCTCAGTTCTTCTGGTACAAGTGAGTTGTCAAAGCAAAACGACAGTGAAGAAATACAGCTGACTGCTGTCAGCTTCTGATACAGTATCAGTGGGCTCAGTGTCATGAGAGGATTTAAGGCTGTTTGTAATGATGCAGTGATGAGCTTAAGAAGAAAACAGTAAATACTTTTGGCAGCTGATCAATACTGACTGGAAGATACTAAGATGGAGCAGGCACATCATGGATAATTGGCACATCATCATAAAGGAATTTGTCTTTGCAATTTAAAAGCCATGAGCCTTTGCTTTTACATGAAGTGAGAATACTTTTGACCTATTTGTCTATTTTGACCTAATTTGTCTGTTGATGTTGCCGGAGAACTGACAAATTTTTATCTCAGTCTGGAAAAGGCTGTGGTAGAAACACATTCAAATGTTAAAACATACTAACAGTACATTTAGTACAAAGAGAGAAGAAAGTGCCACACTTCCAACCCGTCCGGTAAGGAGGTCAGAAGTTTTGATGATGTTATAATTCCTTTACCTGGGAATCTGAACAGGGAAGTAACAAAGAAAAACTGCTTAAGAAAGTCCCTACACTCTTTAGATGCAGCATGCTTCCAAACCAGCTTCCTGGACAGACAGCTGTGTGAAAGTCACTAGTTGGATTTAGGGTGAATACCCCCACTTACTATAAATTGAGATCAAATATAAAGAAGACAAATAAAGACTCTTGCTGTTTTGCAAGTAAGAGTCTCTACTTCCAAAATTTGGAGGTTCTTACAGGGTGAATCACTGTTGGAGCTGAGGATCAGCCAGGCAGAGGTTATGGCAGTATTGGTTTAGGTGGGAGATCCATTCTGCAGCTCTTCTGGGAAAAAGGAGATGACTGCTGTGGTCCTTCTCAACGATAGTCTTCGTGTTTGTAGATCCTGTGCTGTTTTAAAGGAACTCCAGCTGTAATGCTTGGGGGATGGAGAGCTGAAGAGCAAGGGCATAGTGATAAAAATGGGACAGTCCATAGCTGCTGGGAGCAAACTGGGAGTATGTGCAGGTTGTGACAGACATTAAGGGAAAAAAGAGAGGCAGTGGCCTGGAAATTTCCCCTGCTTTTGGGTTCTCAGTGCAAATCCAATCCTAGTCAGAAGCTCATGGCTAATCATTACTAATACCTCCATCTTTCCAGAACAGTACTGCCCATTGGCAACTGCTGCTTCTCTCTTCCTTTGATTCCACTGCCTCTGTGCCATTTCCTTTGCTCCTTGCAGTTCCAACTTACTCCAACCTTTCCTTTGTCCTTACAATTTCTGGGACATTGGTCAAATGGTTAAGAATGAAATCCAGAGTGGAAAGAATAAAGGAAATACTAGCAGTGACAGTAGCATCTCTGAAGTTATGGAACTGTGTGCCCATAAAAAGAAGGGAATGCCTGTCACAAGAGGATGAGGAAATCATCATAGAGGAAAATGCTACAAGGAATAGAACTGCACCACCATCAGAATAGGCCACATCAGCAGTGACAATGATTTCAGATATTTCTTTCCCGTATTAGAAGTGTGGATGCCAGTAGAGTATCATCAAAAGATGTTGCTTACCAGAGAGGCAAGACACAGCTTGCTAGCTGGGAACTTCTGTCTCTCCCAGATGCCTCTTACAGGTTGATGTGGCACCCAGCGCAGAGGTTTAGATTGGCACAAAGGAAATCTCATCTCACACAAGTGCTGGGACTTAGCTTCTCCCATTCACTCACTATTTACGAGGCCCACAAAATTCCAAGAAACTATCAGGACTGTGGTTGATTGCTGGATGCCATTACCCCCAAAGCTTTCTCTCTCATCAACTGAAGTATCACTACACAATTGCTTTTTATCCACACTATTGGAATAAGAGCATTCTGAAGAGTGAGATGATGTAGCTGCAGTAGCAGCTCTAGCTCAGTTTATTGTTTCATTTATGATGTGGTGCTGCACTTCTTGGCTTGTTCTTTAGGGACATTCAGCAGTAGTAAAAGGAAGTTTTTTACATCTCCATTACTAAAGGAATTATTAACTGTATAGTCTCTCATAGTGTTCTCCCTCAGCTTATTTGATCATTCAACAGTCAGTGATGTTTCTCTTTTGGATGGTAATTTTTGAATGAGCCTAGTGGGAAAGAGAAAAGTATTCTCCGAAGCAAACACTTTAATGGCCTAAAGAACTGCCAACAACTATATTTAAGTCTTTATATATTGATTACAGACAGTTCTGAAACTCTTAAGAAAAGTGATGTGTAGTGTGATGGGCTCCAATTAGTTCTCAGTTTTGGAATTGAATCAGGGACATCAGAAGCTGAAAAGCACTTATTTCTGCCATTTGAGCTGAAAGGCTGTTGTTTAGTAGTGGAAATGTATTATTTCACATTCTCTACATCCCCTTGTGCAAAGGGAATATTGTGAAAAAGCAGCCTGTGTTTTTTAAAAGAAAGTATTGGTATCCAAGGTACTCCACATAGTGTCTTACTGCAGTGTTGCCAGCATTGTTTCAGAGACAGGAGAATTCTAAGGCTGCCAAAACCTCTTCAGAAGAAGGAACAGCACAACGTTACCTGATTTTAAAGTAGGAATAAGAAGTGTCTTCGTCCAGTTTCATCTGCTTTCTTCTAAGGTGAAAGGAAGTTTTGCCTTGCTACAAGGGAGGTGATTGTTGGGCAAGAACTCCAGTCACTGCAGTATAAAGCAGTTGTCCCATTCACAGATGCAGTCTGGATATGATTTGCAGAAGAAACTTGTTGCCTTCTGTAGAGTTGAGCCATAGTTTATATTTCCCTAAAAAATAGATGAAGTTTTAAATGCAGAACTGACCAAAGGGAGTTACAGTTTGGTCCCTCTTCTCCTCACGCCCTTCCACCTCCAGTGACAAACATTTGTCCTTTTCCAGTCAGCTCTACTCATGAGGCATGTACCTTCTTCTTGCAGTTACACAGTGGGTGCCTGGCTGGAATCCTGGCTTCTACCCAAAATTTTCTTGGCTATATTTGCTTGATATGTCGGCAAATGTTAGAGAGTAACATGAAGAATTTTATTCTCTGCTGCACAGGACAGAAAGATTCAAGTTTTGACTTCTTTTTGATAGTCTTCACTGGTATGTGCATGTGACCAAATAAGCAAATTGAAAGATGCCTTCTTTGCAAAACCAGTAGTCCAAACTAATGCGGATTCTATGGAAGCTCAGACCTTTGCTAATTGCCGCTGGTGTCCTCTGCATTCCCTGTATTAACTGTGTGTCCTGTTTTATGTGACCATACAATAGAATAGGAATGATCTTTGAAGAATTGCTTCCTGTATGAAAACCAAGTCCTTTTATGGTTACCAGATTGCACATTTTAGTTATGTGGGGAGTAATACTCTGAAGCTGAATCAAAATGAGGAGTCTACTGCAAAGACAGTATTTCTTTAATTATATTTCCTTTGCTTTTCTGATTTAACACTATATTTTTCATAGACCTGCAGAGCTGGTACATTCACTGGAGATTGAATTTTCCATTAACTGAGTCATTCCCATGGCCAGAGGACAGGATTGAGGCAAAAAACAGCACATGACAGTTTTATGAAGTACTCGTTCTGTGAGAGCACCTAGAAAAGATGTTCTCAATTTCTAGGTCACAAACCCAGAGCCATAAGTGATGTCATGACACCGTGCATTAGAGGAAGATAGCCCTCCCCTCAACACTGCAAGGTTTTCAAGCTAGGCGCAATCACAAAGTATTGCTATCCAATGTACTTCACATAGTGTCTTATTGCAGTGTTGCCAGCATTATTTCAGAGACAGGAGAATTCAAAGGCTGCCAAAACCTCTTCAGAAGAAAGAACAGCACGTTACCTGATTTTAAAGTAGGGATAAGAAGTGGTAGACTGCTGGAGAAACTGGTGGGAATGATCTCGTATACTTGCCTGGTTCTTGTATTTCTCCCTGGATGTTTAGAGCTGGCCAGAGTTGGAGACAGTATATTCAGGCTTTGAACATATCTGAAGTGGTCGTTTTCCATTCTTTTCTTCTGGACAATCATTTTGCTGTGTGGTCAATTATTCAGGTTCCTTATAAAGTTCCCTTTGGCCTTTAAGTCTCTGAGTCCTACAGTGCTGACGCACATGTCATCTCTAGTGAAGAGAGCAATTCTGTCAACTGTCATGTTACTGTTTGGATGTTTATGAATAAGAGCTTGTATATAGTAGGTGAAGAAGAGCTGGAGCTTGCTGAGTAAGTTGTCAGAGAGACGTTCTACAGGAAATGACGGTTTGCAATGGGAGACAGATCAAAATGTCAATTAATAATCCAAATGTAAATGAGTTTTTTTACCTCATGAAGCATTCATAAAGGAGGCTGAAGACAAATGCCCACAACTTAGGTAGAGTTTGTGACTATGGCAGCAGAAGATGGTAACCTGCTATAGAAGATCAGGCACAGGGTAGACAAGATGATCAAGAGATATGAACATATGAAGACTGAACTGCTTTAAGTAAAAATTGTTCCATGAATTACAAAAGCCAGAAAAGACGAAAGGATCTTGCAGATCTATTGAATGTCTCTTTTAAAGTATAAAATAGTGGTCTGTGACTGTGAAGAAACTTTTGTAGGAGAGTTTTTTAAGAGATATAGAAATGATCCAAGAGGATGTACAGTGAGGAAGTTAGGTTGGAAAAATAGTAATGAGAGAGAAATGAGGCATAGAATCTGGAGGTAAAAAAGATGGTGATTCTTTTAGGCTTCTGGACTCAGATGTTAATGTCTGACAATTTACAGGCTTTCCTCCCTCCACTTTCAAACCAGCAGAATGGTCGATGCTTCTGTCCTCCATCCATCATCCATGAGGGCAACATGAGACCTTGGCAGAGTCCAGGCCTGTGGTGTCCAGCTGATGCTGTGAATCAGCCCTGTGGTGGTATTATTAGTGGCAGAGTGAAGGTACTTCATGCATTGCCTGTAGTCCTGAGCCTCAGGCTAGCTCATGGTAAGGCTTGCTTCCCCCATCGCTGTGTCTGGCGCTTTGGAGATCACCTGCAGTGTGGGAGACTGTCGTTTTATTTTTCACTCTTCCCAAATTTTCCTGATTTATACAGCCACAGTGCCCAATAACTAAATACCTTCCATTGTTTGGCCTGCCTGGAGACAAATCTTAGCCCAACAGCAGTAAACACACACACGTACTTTTAAACAGATGCAGAACTCCAGAATTTTATTGATTTTTAATAGCCACTTGGAGTTTAAGGATGGCAAGCACTTAAGCTGGGAGGATGCTTTAGCTCTGTAATAGTACATTATACTTCGATTTAGGGGAGCCATTCAGGAGATATTATCACAACCATATAATGAATTTCCTTGATGATCTCCCTTGGTCCTTTTTCTCTGCTCAGGATGTCAGCTTCCCTATGAGATCACAGCACTGTCACCTAGCGTAATAGCGTCTTGGGTTCCTTTCTGCTTGCAATGATTTCTTTATTCATTTAACTGCTTCTTTTCACAGTGGCTCTGATTGGTTTTATTTGTTTTAAATTCATGTCTTCGAATGGGAATGAATCACTTTGGCTTCTATAATCCTCAGGTTGTTCATTTAGGAAAATAATTTGTTTCCCTCCTTAGTTGACTTGTTTTGTTAACATGAATAATTCATTTAGTCTTATGACCTGCTGATCTGAAGGATGCTATCAAAGTGAAAGATTACCCTTTTGTATAGTAATGATCTAACTGGCCCTTTTAATACTGCATTATAGATAGTATAAGTGATTATTCTGTTTGATTAGCAGTGCAGGGATCTGCTCCATTATCACAGGGATCACCTTGATTTTCCCAAAGGGAATCGATGAGGGGCAAAGCAGGCAGAAGAAAGTGTCAAGAAAAACTTAAAAGAAACAGACAACATTCAGATGGGATTCTCCTGCCTGAATTAAATTAATTTCTGGATAAGATTTTGTTGTAACCAGTAGCAATTAAAACCAATGACTCGGGGCTTGCCTTGGTGTTCAGTAGAGCAGGGCAATGCAACTGTAACCCACTCGGATGGTAACAGGAAGAGAGGAGAGCAGGAGGGGAGAAAACACAGTAGTGTTTTGCTGCTACTGGCACACAAAGGCTAGAGAGCAAGGGGTTGCAATTGCTTTGGAACCAGAAATTAGAAGAGTTGCTGAAGAACTTTCGTAAGTGAAATGTCAGGAGATGATACCACATGTGGCAAGTAAAAGAAGCAGCCCAGCAGGAAAATTGTATAAAGGAGGAGTGAAAAGAATCTAAAGTAGCTGTTCAGCTTATAAAACAAGAGCCCACCTGTCCTGGGTTCAGCTGTAGCAGTTATTTTTCTCCTTCTTAGTAGCTGGTGCAGTGCTGTGTTTTCGACTTTAGCCTGAGAACAACGCTGATAACACTGATGTTTTTAGTTGTTGCTAAGTAATGTTTACTCTGATCAAGGACTTTTCAGTCTCATGCTCTGCCAGTGAGGAGGGGCACGGGAAGCCTGGAGGAAGCAGAGACAGGACCCCTGACCCAAACTGGCCAAAGGGGTATTCCATACCACAGCACGTCATGCCCAGTATATAAACCGGGGGGAGTCACCCAGAAGGCCCAGATCGCTGCTCAGGTCGGGCTGGGTATCAGTTGGCGGGTGGTGAGCAATTGTATCCTCTCCCCTTGTTATTCCGCTTATCATTATTATCATTGGTGGTAGCAGTAGTGGTTTTGTATTGTACCTTAGTTACTGGACTGCTCTTATCTCAACCCGTGGGATTTACATTCTTTCTATTCTCCTCCCCATCCCTCCAGGAGCAGTGGGGAAGAAGTGGGGGAGTGAGCAAGTGGCTGCGTGGTTCTGAGTTACCAGCTGGGCTTTAACCACGTCACCATCCTGCATTACATCCTGTTCTTTCCCCGGCTTTGTGCAGTACCTGATATCAATAAGTGTTTTACAGTTCAGCCAAGAGGAATGAATCCTAACATCGCCTAATGTTGTGGGATTGCAAGTTCTAGGCGTTCTGAGTTAACGGATTGGAAGAATACTTTATAACGAAATGATAAGATAAAGGGGCTGTATTTTAAAGCTTTAAAAATATTGAACATAGTTGGTGGGAACAAGTCAAATAGTTATAATGTTTATGCGTCCTGTGTACTTCTGAGTTTCTCCTGTAGAGATTTCACACCAGTATCCATTACAGCAAGATAGTTGTATTAACATAAATGGGAACTTCTCTATCCTGTCTCTGAAACAACGCGTAGAAATAGGAGCATATGCATTGATTTTACTGAAGCTAAATCAGGCCATGAACTAAGACTGCTTAACTTAGCAGTTAAACCTAAGAGTAAAAAGGCATTGGAAAAATGCCCCCTCCCTCCCTCTGCTTCTGGAAGAGGAGGAAAACTTCTCTGTAACCAGACAAAATCATAATAAAATGGCAAAACCCTGAGTTGTGAATTTTTCAGACAGTTTCAGAAAGGCAGGATATTCCATCTTGCTCTGTCACTGTGATGTCACGAATTCTCTCTGTGGAATGCAAATCAAAATTCAATGCCTCTTACAGCAGGACAGTGTGTCCTGGCAAACTATTAGGCTGCTATTCAATTTGCAATAAGGTACAGATGAGGAGAAGAAAAAGAAAACACTATTTCACATAGGAATCCAGCCAGTATATTCCAGTTAACATCCTCAAGGCCTACAAAATCCCCTCCAAGCTGTTGAGAAATGGCCTACCAATTTACTAATGCTGTTGATCATAGCTGTGCTAGATATAACATGACCCCAGAAAGAAAATTGTCAGTTGCTAATGTCATCAAGTAGTGCTCTGGATGCACTTTTTAAAGGATAATGAAAAGAAATTGGACTTCTGCCACAATTTCATCTCCTTCTTGTGGAGCTCCTGCAGATCACCTCTTGATGGGACTGCTGGTGAGGGAAAGGCAGCCCGTGTTCCCATTTGTGCAGGAGAAGAACCATGCCCAGCTATGGAGTCTTCATGCTCTTTTTCTGCCCACTCTCTAATGAGCTGCTACCCAGTGCATCACTGGAGCAGTAGAATAATGTGGGTAGACACTGTAGGCAAAAAAAACCCCTGGGGAGACACGGGTAAAGATATGTGTGTATTTTTGGAGACAGAACATACCGATGGCCTGATGGCTTGCTCATTCTTCACACTGACCAAAGTAACTCTACAAATTGGTTTGGGATGGGGGAAAGGTTGCTAACAGCACCAAATGAATAAGTAAAGGCAAACAATTAAAGTGTCCTGAGGATTGATGGATGGGGGAAAGAAAAGGGGCTTTTTTCTCCTTCCTTTATAAATATTAGCAAATGCCTCTACAGGTCTGTTCAGTCAGCTAAGCAACACATTATATACTCTAGTAAAACCAGTTCTGGTACTACTGGGGCTTTCTGGTGTATCTACTAACAGTGATGTAGCTGCTGTTGGTTTTGTTTGGTTTTCTTTTTCAAGCTTTACTTTGTGGCTATTTCAAATGTTCTTGTTCATTCATAGTAGTGATTCCAAAGTGAATAATTAGTGATCAGGTGGTTTGGAAAGAGCAGAAGTATTTTCTTCCTACATCCCAGTGCTCAAAATAGTTTTGGTTCTCCACCAGCGTAGTTGTTCAGGCTGGAAGGGAGTCAGTGCACTGTGGTATGTTGTGATACCAAACATAACGAAGAGCTGTGCAAGGTGTAGCACTGATTCATACTTAATATATTAAGCTATCCATTGCTTATCTTCAAGCCTGTTACTTCATTCTCATCTCTTCTATAGTGAAATCCTTATATTCTATCTGTGGAGAAAAAGAGAGAGGACTTCTACCCTGCAGACGGAACAGCAAGCAATTTTTATGCTGTTTGCCTTCTTGTAGAGATACTGCTTGGAGAAGGTGACTTTAGGTTCTCCTGGAAGCTGTCAGTGTATGAACATTGCTGAATATAGGGGTGCACGTGGTGAAGCTGCAAAAAGGCCTGGGCCTCAAGCTTCAAATTTACTTTGGAGCCAAGAACAAAGCATGTGCATGAAAAATCACTTCATCCCCTAGCACTCCCCCAGGGATTGTGTCCTTGCCTTAAGCAGTAGCACCTGCCGTGCCAGTCCTCTGTATGGCCAACTAAGCAGGGAATGCTGTGAGTTGTGTCCAGAAGAGTTTCCACCATTTGAACATCTCTGTGTTATCTGCAGTGGTTTTCAAGTAGCCATCTACCAAAATCAATTCAGATCTTGCTGCCTTAGCTGAAACAAGTTGCAGATATTTTGGCCTCTTCATTCTCAGACTCATCCCCATGACAGGTCGTCTTAGGAGAAGGATCAGACTTGTATCGTACCAGTAAATGACTGGATGGTTATTGAGATTTCTGTTAAATGATTAGAATTCAGCAGTCTCTGATGGTGTCAAAGGGTGAAGGACCACAAGTGTCCCCTTATAGGAGCCACATTTGGACTAAGTATCTTTAAAGCAAGGCAGAGCTTAGTAGTTCTATTCACAAAGGCTTATATGTTAGTGTGCTCTGAAAGTGTCACTCAGAAAAGAGCAGCAAAACTGTCTCTCTTCCTCTGAAAGACAAGTGAGAAACTTCTGCTGAATCTATTTATATAGTCACTGTACTTTATCAAAACTAATTTTTAATTAATTTCATTGGGAATTGCACATGTATAGGCTAAAACCCATGGGGAAAGGCATGTAGGAGGCACATATTTGGAGTAATAAATTCAGATGTATGATGATTCTCAGACTTTACCTGTGAATTAATGACCAAAGAGAAGACGACTCTTCTATTTTTCACGATGAAGGAGGAGAGATGAACGGCTCAGTTGCCTGCACTACAGAACGCATTGATTCTTGTACCCAATTCTCTTTGCCGCCTAATATTCCAGGTTCTGTTTGTGTTCCATACAGGCAAATGAGGGGTGCAGGGTCACTTTGCTGACTCTCCCTGCACTGCTCAATTGCAGCACAATAACCCAGGGGATACTGTTTTTCAGATGGGTGACCATAGGAGTTTGTCTATCCCTCTGCTCACCAGAACTGAATTAAAACCACCTCTTAGGAAAGTACACTGAAATGTGTGACTATAAACATTGCAGAACTGAGACTTTCCTGACTTCTCTCACCCCAAGGCACAGATGCTCTTTCCTTAAGTTGGAGTCACCCTTTAACAACATTCTCATCTAGCTGGCTGCTCCATGGCTCCTCTACTTGCTGCCTCAGTTCAAGTGGTGATGTGAGAGGACAGCCTGTTAGCACCTCAGTGAACACTGCTCCTCCTCCTGCCTCCGAACCCTGCTTCAATTGTGATTCTGCCTGAGGAATTTGCCTTTGCCTTTTAGCAGTAGGAAGCAATAGATGTTTTTACAGATGCTTTTACATGGGCTTTGGAAACTCAGGCACAGACTTTGGAAAGCAACCGGCTAGCTCCTGGGGTTTGAGGACCTGGATCTGGCAGGTCTTTCTTCCCAGTGCCCTTACGAAGTAAGCTGTGGAGAAAGGGCAACTTGGAGGCAAGACATGATTAGAGCTGACAATCAGGGTGAGGTGCAGACATGCTAAATGTGTTTTGTGTGTTTAGCAATGATACTTCTCCCTTGGCTTGTGCAATAATCAGGCTTTTACTAGTAAGCTGTGGAAAACCCCCATTTTTTAGCAGTCGGACCTCTCTCTTCCCCCCTCTTAGTGCAGTTGGGTTTTGGCTGTTTGGGTCCCCTTGGCAAGGTGGCCATTGCCCCCTGCCACCTTCAACTAGTTCAGAGCCTTGATTTGAGGCCTCTGAAGGTTCACTTTGCCTCAGGGTTTTTGGGACTTCAGCCAGAGGTTTTGGAGTCATTCATTAGCTATAGCATGACTTGTAGTATCAGTGATGTCTGTGTTGTGAACTTGCCCACCCACCTGTGCTTAAATTTCTTTGAAAGCTAACCTTTGACTATTTTGCTATCAATTGGGATTGGGATTCCAACTTTATTTACTTTGTTTCAAAAAACCTCAGCTTCACAGCAGCAGTTCTCAAGGCTCTCTTATGTGTACTTTATGGGGAAGCAAATTCTCCCTCCACAACAGACAAAACAGACAAAATCTGCAGGCCTCCATGACCACAGCCTTTTGTGGTCAATTGTGTCATGTAATTTTAAAGCCACATAAAATTTAAAAACCAAACAAAACCCCCTGTAACCAGCCTCTATTGATTTGCCATTAAATTCTGCATCATTGAAGCATTTAAACACATCCTAAATATACTAACAGATGCATGAAAACAGTATTTCTGTAATCCAAACTATCTGATCTCAGGTTTTATTCTACTGGTAGTGTTGATGTACCCATCCAATCAGTTTCTCCTAGGTGTTTGCCAGTTTGACCTGTTCATTTAGTGAAACCTCAGCCCTCTGCAAAGCTGTATTCATAGAGTCATGGAATGGTTTGGGTTGGAAGGGACCTTAAAGCTCATCCAGTTCCAACCCCCTGCCATGGGCAGGGACACCTCACGCTAGAGCAGGTTGCTCCAAGCCCCTGTGTCCAACCTGGCCTTGAACACTGCCAGGGATGGGGCAGCCACAGTTTCTCCGGGCACCCTGTGCCAGCACCTCAGCACCCTCACAGGGAAGAACTTCTGCCTTAGATCTAACCTGAACTTCCCCTATTTCAGTTTGAACCCATCACCTCTTGTCCTATCGCTACAGTCCCTGATGAAGAGTCCCTCTCCAGCAGCCTTGTAGCCCCCTTCAGACACTGGAAGCTGCCCTGAGGTCTTCACGCAGCTTCTCTTCTCCAGGCTGAACAGCCCCAATGCTCTCAGCCTGTTAAAATAATAGGAATGAAAGCACTGTAGCTGCACTTATGTAGCCTTGCAATTTCCAGGGTCCAAAGGGTCATCTCTGCACTACAAGGTATTGTGCAGTGTTCACATCCCAATTTCTTTGGAGCTGGTTTAGAGGTCTCTGTTGTTCTTCAAGGACATGCTGTTAGAGGAAAGACTGGGCCTCTGAGAAACACATTTATTCAACATTTGGTGACAAAATCAAGAGGCTCAAGAGAATCAGCTGCCACATAACATGTGTAACAGGCCTTTGGACATTGTTCAGACTATTGACAATTTATCCGTATATATCTGGCCTGCTCAGATTCTGAGTATAATGCATAGAGAATACAATTTGTTATGTAGATGGTGGTTCTTCAGAAAATGGACTGTATTTTCTCCAGGTGACCAGAGCTTCCATCCCAGTTGGCCATAGTAACTAATAATAGTAGTAGTAATAATACCACTTCCTGGTGCCATTAGGATCACTTACCTAATCTGGTTTCCTTCCTGTACTTTTTTTTAGCCTAACTCCCCATGATGTTTATGGATGTAAGGATGAATTGGCAGAGTTTTCAGATTCCTAGTGAACAAGAATTAGGTGCAGAGGTCTCACTTGAGTTCACTAAGAGCTAGGTTCCAAACTGTATGGCCTTCAAAGTCTGTGATCCTTCTTGACTTCTCTGTGCAAGTAATGAGTATGCCATGGGAACATTTAGTCCAAGACACTCTTTCACATTCTATTTGGAAGTGAAATGGAAGAAATTAAGGTGAAGGATGTATACTTTGAGCAATTGGAATATTCCTAGGGGACTGCATCCTTGTGTCTCAAGGAGTGTTCTCAGCATGTGGCACAATCAGCATGAGCAAGAGAGAAGGATGAAACTGTGTCTCTCCCCCAGTAACAAGACAACCATTCTTTTTGTCCCTGGTGTAACTAATGCACCAACCATATCCTTGGCTGCATCGAAAGGAGCGTGAGCAGCAGGTAGAGGGAAGTGATCCTACCCCTCTACTCTGCTCTTGTGAGACCCCACTTGGAGCACTGTGTGCAGTTCTGGTGTCCTCAACATAAGAAGGATGTGGAGCTGTTGGAGCAAGTCCAGAGGAGGCCACGAGGATGATCAGGGGCTGGAGCACCTCCTGTAGGAAGACAGGCTGAGAACACCGGGGCTATTGAGCCTGGAGAAGAGAAGCTGCGTGGAGACCTCAGAGCAGCTTCCAGTGTCTGAAGGGGGCTACAAGGCTGCTGGAGAGGGACTCTTCATCAGAGACTGTAGCGATAGGACAAAGGGTGATAGGTTCAAACTGAAACAGGGGAAGTTCAGGTTAGATATAAGGCAGAAGTTCTTCCCTGTGAGGGGTGTGAGGTGCTGGAAGAGGCTGCCCAAAGAAGTTGTAAATGCCCCATTCCCAGCAGTGCTCAAGGCCAGGGTGGACAGAGCCTTGGGAGACATGGTCTAGTGTGTGGCATCCCTGCCCATGGCAGGGAGTTTGTAACTGGATGAGCTTTAAAGTCCTTTCCAACCCAAACCATTCTGTGGTTCTATGACTCTATGCATGAATGCTCCAACATATGCAGTAGTTGTCAGGAGTATCCTAAAAATTATGTTATTCGTGGGGATTGCTGAAATAGAAACCCTGGAATTCGGCATATTCCTGCCAGGATTTTGCCCACAAGTGGGTAACAGAATGAAGATCTTGATCCCTTTTTTACTGTTGTAGTAGCTCAGAGAGAACAAAAGGCTGACCATTTATTAAGGATGCTGGAAAGAGTTATGATGGCTGTTGGAGAGGATAAGCTCTTCTCTGTCTCAATAACTTCCAAATCTAATTGCTGGGAATTTATTAGTATGGCTTATGGCACATAGGAAAAAATATAATCACAGCAATTGTGATAGTAATAAAACTGATTGTCATGGTTTGAGCCCAGCTGGTAACTCAGAACCATGCATCCGCTCGCTCACTCCACTCCTTCTTCCCCCTCCAGCTCCCGAAGGGATGGGGAGGAGAATCAGAAGAATGTAAATCCCATGGGTTGAGATAAGAACAGTCCAGTAACTAAGGTATAATACAAAACTACTACTGGTACTGGCGATAATAATAATGATAAGGGAAATAACAAGGGGAGAGAATATAAAACTAAAAGGGAAAAGGAAAGGAAAACAATAAACACAAGTGATGCACCAATACCCAGCCCGACCCGAGCAGCGATCTGGGCCTTCCGGGTGACTCACCCCAGTTTCTATCCTGGGCATGACGTGCTGTGGTATGGAATACCCCTTTGGCCAGTTTGGGTCAGGGGTCCTGTCTCTGCTTCCTCCCAGCTTCCTGTGCCCCTCCTCAATGGCAGAGCATGAGACTGAAAAAGTTCTTCATCAGAGTAAACGTCACTTAGCAACAACTAAAAACATCGGTGTGTGATCAGCGTTGTTCTCAGACTAAAGTCAAAAACACAGAACTGCACCAGCTACTAAGAAGGAGAAAAATAACTGCTACAGCTGAACCCAGGACACTGATCCTAAGATGCAGACAGTGGGAGTGCAAGCAGCTTTTAAACCGCTTCCAAGCGCTGTTGATATATGTGCTGGAGGCAAAAAGACAAACGTTAAAAGACACTGGGAAAGCACTTTTCCTCTGCCCTTTCTCAGGCTCCTCTCCTCCCTTCTTGTTACTGCTGCAGATTATGCTCAGTTCCTTCAGCCAGGCCATGGGCCATGAAAGCTGGAGTGTTGGTTACAGTCAGTACATAGCAGTTTCTCTCTGCTGTTTCTATTTTCTCAGACTTTTCCTCTGCTCCAGCATGGGCGCTCCACGGGACACAGTCCTTCAGGAATATCCGCTTGCTCTGGTACAGGTCACAGAGTCATAGAGTGGTTGAGGTTGGAGGGGGCCACTGGAGATCATCTAGTCCAACCTCCCTGCTCAAGCAAGGACACCTAGAGCACATTACTCTGGACTGTGTCCAGATGGCTTTTGAATGTTTCCAGGGAAGGAGACTTCACAACTTCTCTGGACAGCCAATGCTCAGTCCCCAATGTGTTTCATGGCTCCTCCACGGAGCACTTTCTCCTCCTCTGACCTTGGTGTTCCCTCTGCTGTTTCTCACTTTTCCCCCTCCTCCTCTTCCTGTCCTTAAATATGTTTTCGTAGAGGTGCTACCAGCTTCGCTGGTGGGCTCAGCTGTGTCCTGTGATGGGTCTGTTAGAGCTGGCTGGAAATGTCTGTGTCTGGCATAGGGAAGCCCCATGTCACTTCTCAAATAAGCTAACCTCACAGCCCACAGCCCACACCCCCCCCCCCCCACCAGTACTTGGCCACCTACACCTAATACACAGGCAAACCCAAACAAATCAACAGGGCCTCAAAATCCAGTGCCTGCAGAGATACTTGTCAGGCCTCAGTGTGAGAGCAGGTTCATGATGCAAAAGTCACCTTGACATCACTTGAACTTCTCACAGTAGTAAACAACATGTAGTTCTGTTTGTAGCTTTGGGCCTTGGCTTACTCTAATTTTTGCACCCTCTTAGCCAAGACAACAGAGTGCTGAAACCAAAACATCTTACACGTACAGCATACTGATAATCCTTGTTTTATGTTCTCTTTTTGCAGTAAAAACTTCTAATGTGCATCTGTTCCATTACCCCAAGACAGAGTTTATTTGTGGTAGAAAAAACATACATCCAACTCTCGGTAGTGTAGGCCGCTCCATCCTTAAACTGGCTGTTAGCTAGAGAGGCTGCTTTTGGTATTTTATTCTTCAGGATCTGGTGGAAGAGTGCATGGGGAGAAGGGAAAGATCAGTCGTAATGGATCAGACTACTTTGCCAGAGTGTTTGGCAGAATATTTAGCTAAGAAACATACACCATCTGTTCAGCTTTAAAAGAGAAAGAACCTCCTGAAGGTTTTGCCCTTGTAAATACTTTAAAATGCCCTTCAAAAAGTCTTCACCCAACTATATACGAAGCGTCTAGCTGATACCAGCTACCCAATGGTATCAGGGACAGATGGTAAGCACTTTGTGTCTTCTCAGCTCTTTTAGCAGTTCAGATGTTCTGTTATGCTTACAATACATATATATACCTTTCTCAAGTGTCATTCTGTAGTGGGGTTGATGCCTTTGTTTCACCAGTTTGAACTGGTTTTCCAAATGGTCTTCTTTTGGGGTCCAGTTGTCAACAAGAAAACACTCTGTTGCAGTTATGAACAGTCCAGGCTCTTTTGAGGAAGTCTCTGAGTTTTGACTCTTCTTCTTCCAAATTCTTCTCCAGTTTCAGTTCTGAAGGGTTAATATTCAGAACCTTTTTAATATCTTTCCTAGTTATTCCTCTCTGGTGAGTTAACTGAAATTCCCAGATGTAGCTGTTGCTAGAAATATGGCTGCATTCCAATTTTCTTCCTTTTGGGTGTTTTCCGCTTGATTGCAGATAGAAATGAAATGCAGTTTACACTTTGTATTTAACTTGGGGAATTTTAAACTGACTGATCTGTCATCTTCCATTTCACTGCTATTACTGCATGTGCTCAGCAATCAGTCAGCTGTCAGCAGGAGGTCTTTTTCTCTCCGTGGAGCTCTGTAAAGCAACAAGAGCTTCTCCATGTCAAACTTTGGCAGCTTGAGAATCCATCTCAGCTATATTGACTCACAGATTGGGAAGTAGCAGCATTGTGCAGAAGGCAATTCATTAAATGTCTTTTTAATGGTAGGAGAAATCATGTGTTAGAGGTGCTCATTTCTCTTCTATGGATGACAAACAGATTTCTAAAAATATCATCAGCTTCAGGCTCAGCTCTTCAATACCTGAAGCTGGGTGAACTGAACCCTACACGTGGGAATTTCTCTCTTCTCACCTTTGAGGAGCTGAATCCTAAAGCGCATAAGCTACAATTACACAGCAGGTTGGGGAACAGAATGTGAAGAAAGAAACAGTGAAGGCAGGAACGATGAGGAAGAGGCAGAATGGGGAAAAGAAATGAAAAGCCATAACGGGAGCAGGAGGAGAAAGAAAACAAATGGAAAGAGAAGGTGATTTTGTGCTATATGTAGGAAAATAGAAAAAAAGAGAAAAAATAATACCAGAATTGAACAGTTAATTTGTTGTAGAAACCTCTGAGCTGCAGTAATTACTTGCAACATACCACATTTCAGGGTGGGGGAGTGGGGGGGAAGAATTAAAACTGTAGAGCCTTTAGAATCTTGGGTCTTAATTCTCAGCTTGCAGAGTGGCTGCTTTACAGGAACTCAGTCTTTAACATAATTCAGCCTAATGAGATTGCACCAAGTGTAACTTGAAGTTGAATTTGGTTTATTATTTCCCTAGTTATTGGCTCAGAAAATTGAATGTGGGGAAGGAATCACACCCATCATTATTCTTGTGGCTTATATCACAAATTGGCAGTTAGAAGAGTTGCAGGGGAACAGAACACATTCCCAAATACATCCGTTCTACCTATGTTCAGAGACTTATATTAACCAATACAAGGCAATTTCTTCTTGGTGGCACTGCATAGGATGTTAATCAATATGGAATTTGGCTTTTACTAATGTTCAACTTCTGTCACAGGCCATAGCTAGTGTGCATACACCCAGCATGGCTTAAGAGCAGCTGTGGAGTTGTGACAGCGTGAGCTTCTGCACAGCCTTAACCACATGGGTATTTACTCATCTTCTCTGGTGACTTCAGAGTCTGTGAGCTCTGTGCTGCTGCTATTGCACTATTAATGATACTCCAAGCAAATTGTGAGATGAAATCACAGCAATGGCAAGTCACTGCTGACATTGACTAGGGTAAGGCAGAGAAAGGAAAAAAGGTGATTTCACTTCAGAGGCTCCCTTGTAAATTTCAGTGTCACTGTTGCTTCCAAGATGAAGTGTACTCTTTAATCAGCTAAAATCCAGATTGATCGTATATTTACCTCCTTAATATAGGATGTGACCCCTCACAGTCATGAACACAATTTTTCCTCCTCTGTAACTTGGCTTACTATTGGTATTCCTGAATTAAAAATGGGAAAATGGAGCAGAGAGAAAATGTTTCCAAGGCCACATGAGGAAAAGGAATGTGTGATTGGAAGCTGTGGCTGCCCCATCCCTGGCAGTGTTTAAGGCCAGGCTGGATGGGGCTTGGAGCAACCTGGTCTAGTGGAAGGTGTCCCTGCCTATGGCAGGGGGTTGGAACTGGATGAGCTTTAAGGTCACTTCCTAACCAAACCAGCCGTGAGTCTATGATTCTATGATTTAATTCAGCTTTCTGCAGGGGGTGACCCAGTACAGAAATCCACGTTCATGTGGGGTTTGTTAGAAATATGAAAGGCAGCATGGAGTTTCTCAACAAGCACGTAAGTCAGAAAACATTTATCACCTGGACTCCTATAGAACTAACTTGAGTATCTTCATCTTTAACAACATAAATAAACTTAGTGACTCCAATCACCAGGTTTTCTGCATTAAAAGAGTAGCCTGAGTTAAGAGTCCTTTTATCTGGACAGCATTTTCCCTGGATAGTGAGAAGCCGTTTTCCATTTCCTTTATCATGCAAACCACTGTTTTAGTTTAAAAGAGGCAATAGCTGTGTAACTAGTATTCTCCCTCTCTTTCCAGACACATGGTAGGACTCAGTTCCCACAGGTCCAAGGACATCCTGTGTTCCAGGGGACCTTTTGTGTGCAATAATGGCATATCTTAGTTCACCATAGAGCTCCCCTCTTGACAAGACCTCTTAATAAGATACCTTCAGCCCTACAGACACAGGGGAAGTAGTAGATAAGGTTATTGTCATCCTTGTTTTCTCTCAGGACTCACCTGTTTGCCAAGTAGTCAGTTTACAGGTCGCAACATTAACAGTGAAAATATGAAAGTCTCTTTTTTGTACATGCCAGAAGACATACCTAAGTCTTAAAGTCTCTCAGGTTCCGCCTTGGATTACAACAGAAATATTTATCCCTCTAGCCCACAACAAAAATCTTTTCTTCCTCAAATACCTGCAGAAGAGATCGGCAAAATGGGATCTGTGCCTGTTGTTCTCTCTTTCTACCCAGGCTAAAGTGACATCAAAACCTGACCAATACTCTGTGTTATAATGTGTCTATGCTGCTAGTGTTTTGGATTTTGGTCCACTGCCTTAAGGGCCACATCCTTGTACATGTTGCATTCACAGGTAAGAATGCATTTTCTAATTTCTAATCAAGCCTTTCCCCCACAAAAATAATATATGTGTATGCATATCATTATCCAGAGAGAGATGAGCCTCACAGCTGAAGCAGCACAAAAGGATTCCATATACCCTGGAGTTTGTGAAATGAATTGTGACTCTGGTAGTTAATAATCTCTTTACTATGTGGATTATTACAAGTTACTTTAGGTCAGCAGCTGAGAACAAAGGCAAGACTGACCAAGTAGAAGAGCATTTGGAGAAAGGGTGCATGCTCTGTTCCTAATGCTTCCAAATCTGCACTGTGGGCAAGCGCTCTGCTCAAGAGCTTTGTTAGGGAAGCTGTGAACTGTCTTCTTCCTTGTTTTTCAGAGCTAGCCTCCTACATTTTAGACCTTGGCACTGTAAAGTTTGGAGGGGTGAATCAGCACATCAACAGATTTATCCACTTTTAAGCCTGCAGGCTCCGTACGTTCCAGTGGGCTGCTTTTCTGAACTGATTTTACTAGTTTATGCCATGAAAACAAGAAGACTTGATTTTATGTTTGTGTGGCACTGGCTTCATTAGGTTTCCTGTAGATTGATGCTGGGGCAAGGAGAAGCATAACAGCCTCACCAAGCCTCATGAATGGGATTGTCTGTGCGCTCATTGATCTCTAGAACTTACTGAGGCAGGAGGGTGATTTTTGAAAAGCCTTTTCTGAATACCTAAAAAGTCTTGCTTAATATATCCAAGAGGGGCAGGTTGAAAAGCAGACATTGGAAGAAAGGTCAAGAAGGAAATTATTTTGGTCTGAATCTAACTGGTATGGCAAACTTCTTGTGTTTCCAGACTAGGCAGGAGAAAGCAATCAAGAACCAGCCACCATACGATTTTCCCAAACACTTTGGTGTTTAAGCACCCTGCCTCTATTGCACACCTTCTCTGCCAAAGGGTGATTTTCCAATGCCATTAGAAACTTAGTAGGAAACTGTGGAGCTCAGTGCCAGGTTAAGCCCTGAAAGCTACCATGTCTCTTCAAAGAAACAGCAAAAACCAGCTATGTGATTTCATCAATATTCCTAAACCACTTCCAGGTTTTAGTTCCAGTGCCCTTTTTGATTAATTTACCATTCCTATTTACGAGCTACACACAGCCAGTTATTTTTCCAGTGTGTTCTTTACAGAGGATTGGAACACTGGAACATTTATGAGGGAAGCAGCTCTTGTTTCTTGAGTCATCCTCAGGGAATTTACATGCCAGTATAATGAGAAGGAACAGCACTCTATTGTTCATTGACAGAGTTATTTTGGATGTTTTATGGAGAAACAGTTCTGAAAGCAGATAACCTTTTCATCTCTTGTTCCAGTTTGAATAGGTAAGTAAGGAAAAACTAGTTATGGATAGATGTAAAGCTAGAGATTGGCAGGTCAAAAAGAGCCTCTAGGAGCCCAGTGGGAAGTTTGGATCATTTATAAGACTGTCAAGGCAGGTATATGTCTCTGTGTGCATGAGGAATTGAGTGGAAGAGTTCTTTAGAAGTTTGGCACTCAGGATTGACTTTTATATGAGGACAGCAGGATTAAGAAACATTTTTGCTCAGCACTTGAGTCATGGTAGCTTCTTATGACCCTGGGGCATTGCGGAGTATGCCATAGCTCTGTATTCATAATGGATTAGTGTTGCAGCTGGAAACAGTTACGAGTATGAGGTGTGTTATGTCATTCCTTTGAGTTCAAAGGTAGGGTAAGCTATTGAGTTAAATGCATTAGTGGAAGACTGTTCTGTAGAATAGCCTGGAAAACATTCATTAAGGCATGAGGATTGCCATCATATCAGCTGAAGGAAACCACAGACCTTTCCACAAAAGTAGACCTAGACATAATAGTCTGAGAAAAAAATTCACATGCATCTGCAGAAAGCTTCATGGAGGCTTATTCCAGCTCATGCTTCAAAGCCAAATAACATGTGAATAGTGCTCACTGCAACTAGCCAGTCTGTATGTCTGTGAATTGGGGTTGTGTTTTGAGTAGAACTATCAAGCCTGGTATTTTCTACAACTGTCTAACTCCCTTAAAACTCCTTTTCAAATTACGAGAAAGGGACAGACCTTAAAAGCACTGCTGACAGTTACTTACCAGTATGATTCTAAATCTCTAGCTCCCTAATGTTCCGTTTATCCTTTGTGTAATTAATCTTTGGCAGAACTTCTTGGGATTGAGCACTGTAATAGCCGTGTGACATATGGAACGTTATTTATTTCACTTCCAGTTTTTGACATATGCATTTGTATTTAGTTATGTTAGTTATGAGTTAGTATCCATTTGTTCTGATGACAGGGAATGGATTGAATCACTTTAAATGAGCACAGCCTCTCAGAGTTCAGTGCCACTTTATTCGTGCTGAATTTTAGTCCCATTCTCTCCAACATGTTCTCTCTTAAGCCATACAAGCTCATCTAATCCAGATCCCTATTAGAACTCTAAACTGAAGCTGTCCTGTCAAAGCATGGTCTTGCCGTGCTATTTGTACAGCAAGCTTTCTGTGGAACTTCCCTGAGAATGAAATGGAGAAGCTCAATCCTTTGCAGGGAAAGTAGAAAAAAAGAAGGAAGTTGGGCAGAAGCAGGTTTTGAGTAGGTTTTGGTTTGGTATATTTTCCACCTGAGAACTTTGATTCTTTTACTTTAAAAGTAAATGGAAGGATTCTGTCCAGTTGAGAGTGTGTTAATTATCTTTCTCCAACAAATATTCCTTCCAAAACAAAGCTCTTATTTTTGAGGATGACGTACAGAGAGTATCAAACATTCCATGTAATGTCCATCTGCTCTGAAATCAGTTTTATGTTCTCCACTATATTCAGCTAATATCTAATATTTGCTTACAGATATTGCATTGCTAGCTTTGTGAGTTGTGTAATAGTTTCTATACATAAGTATGGGCATAGTTTATTTACAGGCAGTGGCTGATTTCTATATCCGTACATTATCTGTGGTGGGGAATTTACTGTTTTCTGCAGGTGAGGGATGTTATTAACCAGTATAAGGTGGTTTTCATCAGCTGTAAGTCTGGGGCATACTTCAGAGAGTCTGAATTCCCTCTGAACTCTCTTGGCTGCATTTATTTTCTTCTGTAAATTGAATAGCTTATGTATAGTCATGAAGTCTGCTAATGCCATTTTTCAGTATATGCTGCTAAAGGAATGGCTACTATCTGTGATCTGTGGCCTCTGGAGGCTTCTGGGCAGCTTCTAAATTGTGACTATTATTCCTTTAAATTATGGACTAATCCACACCGGCTTGAAGACCATTTGCTGACACCATATAGCCAACTTGGAGTCCATCGTTGTATACATATCACCAAGGTTTCATTTTGAATTGTTTGATTTGTGGAGGAGTCATGAGTTACTCAGTACCATGAGCTACTCTTCCGCAGCCAGTTTTGCTATCCTGGATAATTTTGTCTCAGTTCTAAATGATCCTATCTCACTATTTACTCCAGGACTGCTTAATACTATGTTAAACATCACAGATCAAGCATGGGTGCCATTGACAATCTCCTCCATCTTTAAAATATCGTGTATTTCTATGCTTTCTCAAAGATTATGATTTTCCTGTAATAAACTCTTAATCTTGCTTATCCCATGGAAACATAGTGCCTTTAAGAGCACTCAGGGAGGGGCCTTCTCAAGGCATTATAGAAGTACTTATAAAGCATACTAACCAAACCATCTTTATTTAGATGCATGCTGACTCCTTCATAGAACTCCAGTTATTTCTGGTATAAAGCTACAGTCCATGAAGGATTTTGCTTTTCCCCATTGTATAGAATCCTGGGCTGGTTTAGGTTGGAAAGGACGTTAAAGCTCATCCAGTTCCAACCTCCTGCCATGGGCAAAGACACCTTCCACTAGAGCAGGTTGCTCCAAGCCCCTGTGTCCAACCTGGCCTTGAACACTGCCAGGGATGGGGCAGCCACAGCTTCTCTGGGCACCCTGTGCCAGCGCCTCAGCACCCTCACAGGGAAGAGCTTCTGCCTTAGATCTAACCTGAATTTCCCCCTGTATCCCTCTTATGTCCACTGAACTGATTCTTGCCATTTCCATCAACTTGCCTACTGTGGAAGTCAGACCCCTGGATGGACTGGTTTCCCAGATCACACACCAAGCTCTTTTCTGCATGGGTGTCCCTCTGTGAATGGCTCCTTCCCTTTCAGTTAATTAAACTGGTTCAGGGTTAACAAAGTGTGGTTAATCTTATCCACACATCAGTTTATCTTGTCCACTGTTGAGCAGTGTCCAAGGAAACAAAAACTCATCAGGCTGATTAGCATTAGAGGAGGAACTTAAAATGATAATATATTCTGGTTCAGTTCTATGGTCTTGTCATATTTCCCCTTGGAATAAATCAGAAGTGTATGCAGCCACTTTTGCCCAGATGCTGCCCTTTGTCATTAATTTAGTTTGCAATCTGTTTTTCATTATTTTGGCAGAGAGAACATGCTATTCTCAGCTTCCTGTTTAGGAATCTTTTATGCAAACTCTAACAAGTATCTGTTCTTTTTCCCTTCCTCCTTATTGATCCCTCAGCTCCTCTACTGTTTCAATGGATCATGTTTTTCTGTGTCTTTATTCCCAAAGATGGGAAAATGTAGGTAATACCTGAGAACTTAAGTATCCCCTTTCCTGTCTTATCTGCTCTTGTTTGTTTAGACCAAGGAATAGCTTGAAAATAATACATATGAGAGTCACTACCAGTCTCTGAGATAGACACACACCTGACTACAGAAATGGACCCGAAGCAGAAATTCAGGCTAGAACTTCAAAGCTGGTTTGTCATTGGGCCAAAATACAGCTGCAATCTAAATCTCATACAGATATGAGGAAGTTAAGGTAGAGATTTTCATGTTTAGGGTTCATACCTGCAGGTTCAAAGCAAAGTGCAGTGTGTTTCTGTGCCCTTCCAGGTAGCTAGCATCTGTCATTGCTTTCATCCCAGGTTCCCTTCTATCTGAGGAAGGAAGCTTTGCATGTTCCATCCCACCAGCTGAGCCATGGGAGCGAAAACACTCAGCTGGGAATGCTCAGTGGGGCTGAGCACCTGCCAAAGGCACTGATGGCATCAGCTGGATCAAGGGCTTGTCCAGCTCTACCCTCAGATACATACTCTCTGCTCTCATTTGCACCACTGTGAACTGGCAGAGCTTTCACCAAAGCCATTGCAAAACCAGGGCAGCCTTATGAAAGCCAGGCCCTGACAAAGCATGTGCTATATACAGCAGCTAGCTGCCAAGGAGAGCAAATCCTCCCCAGCCTGTTTCAGTCCAACAACAGCAAAAGTAGTGAGCAGCAAATATCTGTATAGAATGTTAACAAGAAAAATAAGTGCTATTGTAAAACCTGTAGTTTTTATGTTGCTTTAAATGCAGCATGCACAGGTGTAAAACCCCATTTTCCCCTATGTATTAGAGCTATTTTATGTATGTAGCAATACAGCTTTCATGACAGCAGTTTGTCTATTCCATGCAATAAACTCTCCTCCTAATGTGATGCAATCAGAACTAATTACTTTTCCATGGGATACAATCAATATTTGCAAGTCAGTACTGCTAAATCATTCCTCCCACAAATGCTAATGGGGAAGCAGATCATAAAACACACCAGAGAATCCGTCTTCGAGAGAGAATAAAGTTTTGTGAAAAGCAGAACATTTTCTTTTGGTGTGTAGTGAAAGATAATATTGAGGTGAAAATAGGCTGCAGGCTGGGCCACTGTAGATCCTACATTCCTGAAGAATCAATGCATTTCAAGTAACATCCTGCTTCCAGAAGGCAGGACACAATAAACTGTTTAAAACAGACCAGCACTCTGAAAATCGTGTATCACTTTTGAAAAAGTAGGGGCTTGTTTTTACACTTTAGAACAATGGAGGAATCCGCAGAGTTCTTTCCCATGAAGATTGCTCAAATGCGCACAGCACATCATTAGTCACTGGACAGACTTTTGCCAGAAGCGCCTAAAAGCTTCTAGACCTCTTAGAAGTGATGATTCTGCCTACTGTGCTCCAGTGAGCTTCCCCTCAAGTCTCTCCTGCACCCCTGCATGTGCATCCATGGTCAGAGCATTGGACACAATTAAAAGCTCTTTCCTGACATGTATATTCTTGTGAAACAGCTAGAGGTGCACTACAGAGAGGAGGCCTTAGTAACACTGATTTTTAGTCTCTTATATGTATTATCATCTTATATCTTCAAAGAAAATGGAAGTATGTAATGCAGCTCATGATCAGTTTAGTACAGATATCATAGGCCCTTGTTTGAGAGACTGAAATGAGGCCTTAGTCTGTAGCAGCTAAGAGAGACTCTCGTCTAGATTCAGGGAACAGGTGCCAGAGTCACTTCAATACACTGAGCTCTGTTACTAGTGACAAACTAAATGGAATCAATACAGGGTCCTTAGTTCTCTCTAATGTTATAAAGAGCTATGGGAAGATTATAAGGCATTACTACGTACAGCACAGTTTGTTGTAAGATGCATCATCTCTTCATTTCCCTTTTGAAAAAGAGGTGCTTTTTTATAGACACCTTTCAATTCAATCACTAAGCAAGTCTTAATCCTGCAGTGGATATAATGAATCAGAAAGTATAGAGAAAACAAAGCTGTGCCAGCCTATTTGTACAAAATGCACCAGTGACAATATTGAAAAGAGTATTTAATCCTCAACTTCCCGTATCAATAGGACAGCTACAAGCAGTACCATTGATCAACGTGTAATCCAGAATGAGGAAGAAGTTTCCTACATAACCTTCTCCTCCTGGCCCATTAATTTCACGAACTATCATCAACTGTTTATGGCAGCCTAATGTCAACATGCATCTTGTACAAGACCACAAAGCAAATGGTCAAATATCAATGAAGATTAGGGTGAGGACATGCTTACTGTTTACAAATATCTCAGCAAGGCATCTTTAAAAACAAAGCCAACCCCCACATTTCCGAAGAACACACTGATACAGAAGCACACAGTATCATGGCTCTTGATGTCAGTGAACCCTTCACGAGCTGAAAACTCAACTTTGAACACCTCCTTAAAAGCAATGTCCTTCAGGGGAGTCGAAGAGTATTGAGCCAGACTGACCCAAGCCATTAAGCAGTAAATGCTGGCCTATATTGTCTTTCCTTTTCAGATGCTAAGTTCTACATACTAAATAATTTTATTTTGGCATTAGCTTTCATATCTTCAAATCCACCTGTGTAAAAGGGAACTGGATTTTCTATGAATTTTCTAGTCTTCTATTTGGTCCTGTGTATCTCAGATGAAGCTGTTTAGAGATAAGCCAGAAAAAAAGCAAAAGACTTGACTGCAGAACAGCTCTTTACATGTATTGTCATAATGACAGCGGCTTGCTAGAAATCGAGGCACTGACCTTGCTAGAGCGTGTGTATGTGTGTGGAAGTGTGCACAGGTGGCACTGTTATACAGAGCTTACTGTGAAATTGAGGCCTAAAGTCCAAGGTCTCCTGTCTCATGTGATACATTTGTACTCAATGAATGAGCATGTGTAGGCACAAGTAAGGATAGAAGTCAGGTTAGTAGTATTGTATTTCAAATGAAAAATGTTAAAAGAGGTAGTTACTAGTACTAAAAGTAGTTCTTTCAGTAGAGAAAAGCATTGGAGATATCTAAAGCGTACACAGTAGCAATCTATCCCCAAGGAATACATTTTCTTAACAAATTCCGTAGCAGTTCTTTTTAATCTTTGTAACTCGTGGTCCTCTAAACACCTTGTAGAAGTGCTTTGGTTTCTTGACATTTCCTATATGTAACTTTAGAAACCTGGGAGTTTGCTTTTCTCTTCATGACTGACTTACCTTTGGTCATCTTTGTCTGCCATATCTGTAATTCTGTATTTTTCTGCTGAATATTTTTTGAGAGTAGGGTAATCAAAACTAAAAATTGCGTTAAATTATGAAGACAACACAGAGTTACAGTGGTATGTAATGCTGTTTTCTGTTTTCTTCTTGTTTCCTTTCTAATGACTCCTCATATTCTACTTGCTTTTTGAACAGCAAGGGGAGTTTTTAAGAAGATTACTGCTTTTCGCCATTCCTTCAAAAAAGCTAGAGCTCAGCCAGTGGAATTATAAAAGCAGCAAATTTAAAACAACTCAGAGGAAGAAGTTTCTAATATAGCCAGTAGTTACACTGTCCAACTTGGCATTCCAAGCTATAAATACAAACAGATTTCTCACAGAGCACAAAACTGTGGTGATTATTGAAGAATATAGATTGCAGATTTGTCTCAGAAAGTTCCTGAACTTCTGATTGCTGGAAACTGAGAGAGTATTTCAGGTGAAAGACTTGTACTTATTCTTAAGCAGCTGCTACCAGCCATGAGCAGAGAAAGAATATAGAACTCAGAGATGTATGGCTCAATCTAGTGTACCTGTTTGTATAGACAACACATTAGACAGTTTTCAAGAGTTTGGATTTGTTGCTGTTGGTTGTCTTGTGGGTTTTACTTTAACTGGGAACTTGAGAGAATTAAAACAAACAGTTCAAGGCAATGGAAATGGGGAGACAATGTCCTAACCCGTGCAACATAGTATGAACTTCTAGGGATGTGTTAAACAATTTAAATAAATACAATAATAGCATATTAAAATATACACAGGTAATTGAAAGTCAAGACCTAAACTTTAGATCCATTGGTTTTGGATAGAGTTTACAACAACTAAAGAATCGAACCTGTATTTGCTTACAGGTAAAAGGCTACAGGAGGCTCCCAAAGGAGAAAGAGTTGGCACCATGTCCTTTTTTTCAATTCATGAGGGAGGGAAGGAGAAGCTGCATTCCTGGCTGAATTATTGATAGTATTGTCCACAATGTACCTAAGGTAACTGAGGACACAGTCAATACATCACTTTCTTTCAGCAGGCCCTGCCACCTGTGGGCCTACTTTACCTGTAACTTATAGCAATTGTCTTTGGTGGGAATCCAAATGGAAGCACAGCAGTTGTGGTGTAAAATAGCCTCAAGGAGAGAAGAGTTCAGACTAGGACAAAGAACTCTTTCTTCAAAGTTTGAACTAGGATGATTTTTACCTCTGTGATTGGGTTGTTGTTCAAAGTGCAAAAAGGGAAAAAAAAAAAAAAAAAAAGAATGCCAAGCATTAATGTTAGAATGAAATTTCCCCTCAAAGGGAAATTTCCGCAAAGACACAGCCCCTTATGACTTCTTATGTTCTCCTGAGTAAGAGCTCTTCTATTTCTGCCATCCAGATGTCCTGGAATTAAGGGTTATCTTTGTGTCAGCAGGGGGTGTCACTGGAGGTGAAGTGATGTAGAAGAGCAAAGTGTGAATGCTGATACACATTTTCCATTTCATTCCCTTTCAGTAGAAAACCACATGTGAAATCTGGAGGTCAAGTCAAAATAACTAGAGATTTCTGAAAGAAGCACCAGGGGATATTTGCAGCAAACCCTGCCAGTCTGTACTATAATCCAATTTGTCATGGGCAAGTAGTATAGATAGTGGAGAAAGAGGTAAAATACAATGCAGGCTATATAAGAAACAGAGTCCATACAGCAACTCCACAGCCGTTATGCAGCTCTTTACTTTTAAAGTCTGCATAACTTATAAGAAGATCCTTCTCAAGGCCAAGACTTTCTGCAGTCTGGAGGCTTATTTTATGTGGAATGTGTGAACTAGAACCTACATTCATAAGGAAGTTGTGTTTTCTTCTACACGAGCCCTTATGTAGTTCTCAGCAGAGTCAATGAGAGCTGGACTGAGCCATAAGCCACTAAACATGCACTAGAGATGATAGACTTTTGTTAAGGTGCTGAGGAAACACATCTTTTTTCTCCAGCTGACAAAACCTCCCTGCAGCCTGGAGCAGGGAATGAGGAGAGGGTGCCAGCAGGGAATCAGCAGGGAATCTGCAAGCAGCATGGGATCATTTCATCCCTGCAGTTTTACCTACCATGCTGTGGGGTATTTGTCAAGAACATGAGTTCCTGCCTAGAAAAACCCAGGAGATGAACACCTACAAATGGTCATTCAGGTTTTTGGTGGGCTTCATCACTTCCTGAGGTGACTGTCTTGCTCACCAATCATGGAGTGCCTACCGAGTTACTCATCTGTTTTTTCAGGTGCCTCCGTCACCTGTTTCTCTGTAGATGAGATGAATCTAGCTGTACATAGCCATGCTTTCAGGGTGCTTACAGGTAAGAATGAACAATCAAAATCAGTAGCAAAATAAATGGATTTTAGTAAAAATACAAAGGCCTTGCACAAATCACATTGCAGTTTGTTTGGAAATTGCTTCTATTGAAATCATGTTCCTAACCCATTCATTTTTATTATATGTTCCTAACTGCTTGGTTCGTTCATCTTAAAATAAATTCAAAAAGGTGCAGGAAGAAATAAGGTCAGCAACATTGTAGGTATTTCTGCTGGGTAAGCCAAATAAGAATCATATTTGCAGTTTTCCCCAAAGCCAAAGCAATCTGTTCAGTAGTGGTTTAGCAGCAGCTAGAAGGGTGATACATCTGCCAAATGCCTGGTGGGGGGGGGGTATGTGTTATATTTAAACAGGCTGGATTCCAAAGAAATGGATATAAATGAAAAAGAAAGGAGTTCTCTTTTCTGTTTGCAGGGCCAGCACAGGATCTGCCATCTGAAAATACTTTTTTTTTCTCAAGCTGGTTCTTTGGGTGGAAGTTAGGAAACTTGCAGTATTTTTAGAGTGTCTGTTTCCTATCAAGAGGCTGCTAATGAACAACCCATAGTAGAAATGATTCGAATTCCTGAGTTGTTTCTGCTTTTCTGGACAGATACTGAGGTGGGCCTGATCCTGCATGAGTTGATAATACAAGCAGTCCCATTGATGCAAACGGAGTGTGTTCAGTTCTGGGCCCCTCACTGCAAGAGAGACATTGAGGTGCTGGAGCGGGGCCAGAGAAGGGCAACGGAGCTGGTGCAGGGCCTGGAGCACAAGTGTGATGAGGAATGGCTGAGGGACCTGGGGGGTTAGTCTGGAGAAGAGAAGGCTCAGGGGGGACCTTATCGCTCTCTACAGCTGCCTGACAGGAGGTTGCAGTGAGGTGGGGTCGGTCTCTGGTCCCAAGGAACAAGTGACAGGACAAGAGGAAACGGCCTCAAGCTGCGCCAGGGGAGGTTTAGACTGGAGCTGAGGAACAATTCCTTCCCCAGAGGGTGCTCAGGCATTGGAACAGGCTGCCCAGGGCAGTGCTGGAGTCACCGTCCCTGCAAGTGTTCACACCCCGTGTAGCTGAGGCCCTCAGTGCCATGGGTTAGTGGTGGCCTTGGCAGTGCTGGGGAACGGTTGGACTGGATGAGCTTAAAGGTCTTTTCCAACCTGGTTCATTCTATGGTTCTATGATTCTAAGAGCAGAGGTTGGAACCTTGAAAAGCTTGAACCTAACCCAGGAGATTAAAAATGGTCAAATTAGCAATTTGTTGCTAATTTCTGAAAAGCTAATTTAAATAAGATCAAACTATTGCTCCAGAAGAGAGCTCCATTATGACAGGACATATGTTCACATACAGATACTAATGTGCATGATCTGCATTCCCAAGCTGCAGTTGCCTACAAACCAGAAATGGCCTCAGTGAGACAGTGCAGCCCAAGCAGTAGACCTAGGGAGGAATGGGACTGTGTCCTCACATGGAAAAAGGCAACAGAGATGTAGGATAAGAAAAGCTACAGGAAGAGAAACATGCAGAAAAGAAAAGGTGTGGTAGAAAGCATATCAGAGAAACTGCAAAGGCCGTAAGGCATAGCTGGTTAATATGAGGTCCCAAAGCTAGAAGCCAGGGCAGAAAGCTCCCTGGATTCCCTTGTGTTTTGGGGGATTGGGTTGATTTTTGGTGTGTAGGTTTTTTTTGGGTGGTTAGTTTTGGTTTTTTTTTTTTGCCCTGTAGGAAAAAGGATTAAAATCTTGTAAGTTTTAGGTTAAAGAAAGTCCCAAGACACAGCCTGTAGATTCTGATGTGTTCTCCCTAGAGAGGGAGGTTTCCTTCTCTGAATAATGACAGCTGGTAGGTGGGCTGCTGTACTGTCTGGCCATGGAGGCACCACAGGCATTGTGCGCTGCTGAATGTTCTTATCAGGGTCTTTTGTGCACTGTGTTGAGTACACATGTGGGGCAGGGAGAAAAGGGCCTTCTCCGCATCATGCCAGCCGCAAAACTGGTCACAGACTCGTAGTATGTCTGAAGGTGGCATACACCTCTGGAAATCATCTAGTCCAACACCCTGGCTCAAAGCAGGGTCAACCAGAGCAGGTGGCTCAGAGCCACAGCCAGGCAGGTTTTGAATCTCTCAGATGACGGAGACTCTACAGCTTCTATGGGCAACCTCTGGCAGGGTTTGATGACTCTCACAGTAAAAAAAGTTTTATTTGTAAGTTGAATTTCCTGTCCATTTCAGTGAGATGGGAGCGTCACCGGGCTGATGTGTCACTCTGCAGGTCCCTAGTCAGTGTAAAAGGCCAAGGTAATAATACCTGCCTATCAAGTGACAAATTCTGTCTGAGATGGTGTAGCAGAGGGAAAAGCTGTTGTTCCTCAAGGGTGCATGCTCTCATGACAGGCTTGACAAATAGAAATATTTTATAACAAATGAGCTGTCCATACCCATTCAACTGAATGCTATGTGGCACTTGTATTTAACTTGTGTATTTAATAATTTTCACCCAGTATTTAATTATTTTTACCTCGTGGAAGATCTAATTTCACTGTGCTGTTGTTGAAATCATGGTGTAAGCAAAGCAAATTAGTCACTGCGGACGTGGATCTCTAAATGGCATGTGAGTTGGAAAATTTACAGTCAGGTGAATTTTCAGTGGCTTGTAAATAATTCAGGAAGGATTAAGTCAGTTCTCTGAGCCTGTAGATGCTGTCTTTGTGAATTAATTTTATTATCCTTACTACAAATTGATTAACGTTTGATTTCTCAGTGATCTGTTTCACTTGGCATCTTCCTAAGGACTACTGTTTTACACAGAAGGAGATGAAAGTCTAGTTGTCATTTCTGGTAGCAGATGTAAGGAAAGATTTAAAATACCATTAGTAACCTTTCTTTTTTTTTCCTTATTCATGATTTTTGTTTTGAGCTTCCAGCTTTATTGCTTATGATTTGGGTTTAGGGTTTTTTTTCCATTTGCTTCTCTGCCTTGTTAAATCTAATTTCTTGAACTACAGTCGCGAGTTTTCTGTGGTCTGGAGCTGAGTTGATGCAATTGCAACATTTTGACATTTTCTGATCTTATCTCTTTTCAGATTGGACAGAAAAAAATGTATAATGTACTACTAAACACTATCCTAAAATGTCCCAGCTGTTCAAGTATGTTCCTTAAACCATTAAGACAGAATTAACTAGATCTGAGCAGCTACTTTCTGTTCTCAGGTGGAAAATTTCACAGTTTCTATCAGCAAAACAGCATGTGTGGCTTTCTGTGGAGTGATGAATCTGGGAATCTCCAGAGTATAGAAGTTGATATATCTTGCCCAAACTTCCTGTAGTCTTAGAAGTGGGACCTGAGATGTGGGTAGGGACCAAGTTCCAGTGCTGGCACTTCTTGACACCTTACCACAAACCTCACAAGAGTTCATCTTTTGTCTTAACTGAGAATTAATTCAACAATCATTTAAAATGCTTTAAAGGTCTCTAAGATCTGGAATGGTGAAGAACTAAAGAAACGTGGGTGGCATAAGGACATCCTGAAAGCTGAGGAGCATGATGCAAATAAACTTCACAACAGCATAAATGACTATGTGCTGGTTTGGGTTTCAGTTATATCATTATTTTGTCTCAGGCCTGATGCACATTTATTTTTAATGACTATTGTCATTGTGCAATGTTTCTAGCATTTTTTCCATACCAGAGGATTCCAGCTTTGGGATTGCATCCTGTTCCCATTTTAGACTTCCTGTGGACCTCAGCGGGCATTGAATCAAATCCTTTCCTTCAAAATCCAGAAAGGAGGTAGGGGAAAAAGTCCAGGCCACATAATAGCTCCCCTTCAATTGAGATCAGTGGGAACTGAATGCAGACATACCACAATTTGTATCAGTAGACACATCATTGAAGGAAGAGGGATATTTCTGTCTCAATTTCATTTCCTCTCACTGAACAGTTCAGGGTGCACATTAATTTACTCCAACTATTTTTCTGGTTCTTACAGTTCAGAGTTTAGAATTGGCCTTGCCATGAAAAATGGTGGAGTTGCATTGTCCCATGAAAGCAGGAGTAGCTGTGCTGCTTCTGGTCTCCTTGCAGAGAAGGCAGACAGCATTCCCTCATTGTCCTGGCCTTGCTGCAAGGTAGCAAAGGCAGAGCTCTTCTTTCCTAACGTTTTCTTATGGCATTCTTAAGAATGCCTTTCTTAAAGTCTCATACAGAACTGATGCACATTGCTTAACAGAAGACTGCACGTGCCTGCTTGGTGTGTACACGTAAGACCTTAGTGCAATTTTTAATCCTTGTTATCTTTGAAAAACCCAGCTGCTACAAGTAAAATCTGCCGATTACATTTTACATATCTACCTCGAGGTCTTTTGCTAGGTAATTAAGCCAAATAACTCTGAGCTAGAGTAAAATCTACTCAGTTCTGTTTGGTAATAGTCGCAAGGGACTGTGTTCAATTAGAAGATCAGCGATTCCAGCTAGAAACAGATCTTGAGAATGGTCCATCCATTTTCTTTATACAGCTTATGCTGCCATCCTTAAACTGGTTCTAGGTCAGTCCTGGAAACACGGTCGCTCTTGGGTTTAAATGTTACTGTTTGCTAAGGCAGTGTCTATTCCTTTTATTGTGTCCGTGGTGCACCAGCTCCTGAATTCAACTTATAAGCTTCTGTGTGACGCTCACACAACTTTCCATCGCAGTGTAGAGGTGAGTGCAGCAGACATTAGGCCTGCATGACCAAAAGAGAAACCAGGACAACACATTTGCCGTCCCTGACTGTTCTCAGTCATAGCAGTTCAAAGCCACAAGACTGATTGCATTGGGTGAAAGCAGCATATCCACACAGCCACTTTGCTGGTAAGAATAGTGTAAGACAGAATGAAGGGAGGAAAACAAATCAAGCTGTTATACAGCTGCACCCTTTGGTCGTTTATAGAGTTATTGTATGCCCTGTGCAGTATCTTGCTGCACAACATTGAGCAATCATTTGCCCTTTGAATGTATTGAGTAACTGTCCATGCTTTGTAATGCTATTAGGGTAATTGCCTGCCTGTACAACAGTTTATTGAACATCTACCTAGTGATATTTTATTGAATCATTGCTTGATGGATGTATTGTTTCACCCAATAGTTGGTGATTTTACTTGTTATTTTTTAGAACTATCTGTAGGTCTGAATAGGACAAGCTTTTTCAGGAGTGGGAGGTCTCTCGAGCCAGATTTCTTCAGGTTTGCTCATTTGTTCTTCCAGAGACTTCTTTATCTCAAAGCAAACTTCATGGCCCTGCTTCTGACACCATTGCTATTGTATTTTTCTTTGACATCTGAATATTTCTCATGATTCTTCTCCCATTCACCTAGACAGGCCTGAACATTCTGTGGCTACAGAGAAACTTCACTCATCAGGAAGCAGTTTGTTATTATTTTACACTGTTTAAGCACCTGGACTCCTGACTTTTCTGTCCAGTGCTTTATGTGCCTGTAGTAATAGGACAAGGGGTAATGGGTTAAAACTTAAACAGGGGACATTTAGGTTAGACCTAAGGCAGAAGCTCTTCCCTGTGAGGGTGCTGAGGCGCTGGCACGGGGTGCCCAGAGAAGCTGTGGCTGCCCCATCCCTGGCAGTGTTCAAGGCCAGTTGGACACAGGGGCTTGGAGCAACCTGCTCTAGTGTGAGGTGTCCCTGCCCGTGGCAGGGGGTTGGATCTGGATGAGCTTTAAGGTCCTTTCCAACCCAAACCATTCTATGATTCCATTTATGGTGTAGAGCACTGACCACATGTACAACTGATGTAAAACATCATCACTGGAACTCTGGAAAATTCAGAGCTTTTTCCATAAGTTTCAGTTCTGTGGCAGGTATCATAGCATGAGGGTTAACAAGCATTGCTGTTGCTGCTGCTGGGGTAGGGGCATCATTCATCACTTCACGTTGACTTAAGGCAAGGAATATTTCAAAAGGCAGAGAAAGTATGTATTTCAACATTACCTGTTGAAAAAGTTTTTTCTAAAATATGCAGACTATCACCCATATTGCTAAATCCTTCTTACTGTTATTTTCTCATTCTTAGCATATTAGGCAGTGAACCTTCGCAAGGCCAGAATGCAAAGGAACTATATAAGGCAGTTATTCAGAATTGTTAAAAACAGCTAGAAATCATACAATATTGAATTTGGGATCAGCAGTTCACATGAAGGTTTTGCTTGTTCTCTGAGCATTGAATAAGAGAGATGGAGTAAAAGCAAGAGCTGGATGACTTTTGGTCATACACTGGGTGTTTAAGAGGTCTGTTATCTTCAGCACTCTGAGTAAAACCCAACTTGGTCTGTTTATGTTATTTGCCTATAATGCCCTCTTCAGTTTCAGTTACATATATTCCTCTTTGTGGATCCCTCTCTTTTCTCTTCCCTTTTAGATGGTTGTGGCGGTTCAGTGACTGTTCAAGAGGTGAGAAATATACAGAGGTGTTTCTCTATTTCTGGCAAAATAAGGGCTATAATGAACAGCACCATGCTAAAGAGAAAATGGCTAATAATGTACTATGAGTGATGATGAAGATAAGCAGGCTGTCTGGGGTCTGAAAGGTTGTGTACAGAAGTGTACTATGTTAAACCTGTTAGGAAGTTGGAGCACATTCTGTTCCAAACCTGAATGGATATATGGAGCAGAAAGGATGGAGTCGCTGCCTTCTTTGGGGTTGTTAGTTATCCTCTGCTCTTCAGGGGGAAGAGTTAATGAAGTCTCTTGTGCAGATGGTCTGAGCAGGACCAGTTTCACCTCAATGAGTCTCGTTTAAAAGCTGTTGGTCTACTGCTGCTGTGGTAACACTCCAGATATTTTACTTGGCGCAAGGCTTGGTGGCCTTGGGGCAAGGTGATGAAAGAGAGCTGGGGCAAGCGCTCAAGGTTGGCTGGGCAGAGCTGTACCTCTTCCCTTGCTTAAGGGCAGTCATAGCATGTACTGGTTTGCCTGTGACCTACACTAATGCGAAAGGATGTAACCATTAAAAATAATCAAACAAGCCTCTTTGTGGCAGAAAGTAGCCAGAATACCTATAAAAATATCTATAGATACATACACCTATAGCAGCCACGTAACCTAAGGGAAACTGGTATATTGTGAACTAGATATCTTGATTTATCCCAGGAATAGCATAGCTAAAGGCTAAAGCTATGGGGTCAGCTCTTTTGTGAGCTGAAATGGTTTATTTTATACCTAGTGGAATCAAGAAAACTAGCAGGGATGGCATGGACAGGCAAGTCCAAAAGTTGCTGAAGTCCTGAAGGCAGAAAAAGGACATGAAGCACCAGGTACATACATTTCCTGGGAGGCAGTGCCAGGCAATTCTGTCTTTCTCACCTGGAAAAACCTTTCCAATTAATGTTTTAAAAGTCCCACTGAAACTCTACTGAATATTTTAGCAGGTGAAACAATCCTCCTTTATATTTTCCTGGTAAATATTTTATTTTGCTTTATTACATGGCTTCATCAAGTGAGAGGTTCCTGTATTTCTTGCACCAGTCTTAGTGCTTGTATAAGCTGCCCCAGATTTAGCTGGTTTGTCAGCAGTGTGAAGGAGTAAGTTCTCCAGAGCTCCTCTTCACAGCACCATTGAATTGAGACTTGTGAAGCCCCACCAGAACACCAAGTCTTGTTCCTCCAAATATCAGCTTTAGAAACACCTCTGTTCATGGGACTTCAGCCACTGCCCATGGACTAATGCTGCCAACATAGCCTAGTCCTTTATCCTGACCTTATATGAGAAAGGGAAGGAATCAACAGCGTACGAGAAAGTCCCTCTGGCAAAATCCCGTCATGTCTTTTCAGGTGAAATCCAACTTGTTTCTACCAGAAAGTTTCAATTACCCTTTATAGATTCTTTTTAATCTAAGATATTTAATCTGGATCTCCAATGAGCAGATCTACACACAAACTGAACAGACCAATGCTGGTGATGTCTTCTGGTCATGTTTTCCTGTGCCTGCCTGCCAGTTCTCTGGGAGAGCTTTGATGCAGTTACTAGCTGCCACGTGGAGGTTGCTCTGATCCTGACTATGCAGTGACTATAGCACCTTGTTTCTGCATCCTTCCTTTTCTTATGTTGACAGATTTTCCTCAGTAACAGCCCTATGAAATGCTGAAGTATTGCAGCGCTCAGTGTTTAAGTGACTCAGCTCAGTGTTTTATAACTGATGCCTACAAGAATCCACAGATCCGAGTCAGTCCCTTGAATGCTTTTGTTTTATGTAGGGAAGATTAGGTACAAAAAAGGGTGGTCTTCCTGAGCTGCTAAATGCGCCATCTGACCTACCCACCAGAGAGAGGAGTATGGCTTAAGGCTCACCTTTTTCACCAAAATAATCACCATTCCAGGGAGCTGATGGAATTAAGAAACATGAGAGAGGTGTCTAAGGACTTCAGGCAAAAGGGGATCCTAAACAGGCAGTTGAGGAGCAAAGGAGCAAAACCAAGCATAAACATCCTATTCCTCTCCTTTAAACATCTGTTCTGGCTTTAAAGAGGACCTGGTTAGCCACTCTGGATACCTGTGTCTCTGAACCCCCTGCTATAGCTGGGTTCCCCACTATGTACAGTACTTACGCAGGAGGGACCCCCCTGAGTTTCTCAGGATTCAAGCCCGTATTTCTCATCATAAGGGGTCTTCCTTCCCCAGGTGAACCTTGGCACATGTGCAGGTCTTCCCGCATAGTCTCTGCCATCCCAGAAAAAAACCCACAAACCGCGACAAAAAAACTCCACTCAACCAAACCAAAACCCAAACCCTTAAAAACCAGGAAAACAAAAGCAAAAACCCTAAAAGATTTACTCAACAGAAGACAAAAGAAGATTCTTTTGACCTAAGACTACCTCCCTGTTTTATCTGACAACTGCTTCATATTAAAACTGCTCGTTATAAAAGGAGGTAGGGACTTCTTTTACTTCATATGAGTGTAGATTGACTCTTCCTTTTGTGCTGTTCTTCAGCTCATTATCTGGAAATGTGTGTTTGAATTCCCTCAGGCAGGAGAAGGAATTAAATCTATGTCTCTCACGCTAGGGGGGATTATAGGTTCTTCCAAAAGGGGATGCTTCTTCATGTCCTTCCCAAACCCAGTATCGTAAGAGGAAGCGGTGAGGTATGTCTTGTGGGAACATAGAATCACAGAATGGTTTGGGTTGGAAAGGACCTTAAGATCATCCAGTTCCAACCCCCTACCACAGGCAGGGATGCATCACATACTACCTGACTGTGCATTGGACATGCTCCAAAGCTTTCTGCCCCACCTGCCCCATCAGGGTATTTAGGCAGGGAAATAACCAGTTTCTTCCCCTGAGTGACATAGGTATGGGAGTGTTCAGGTCTGACACAACCAAGGCAGGAGCAGATCATGTTGCTGCCCATGATACAAAATCCCAGTGGAGGTCATGTACTTGAGCAGCATGACTAGCAACAAGGTGGGAGATGGGATCTCAGCTACACTGTGGGAATTGAGTTAAAGCTAATGTTCAGGCAGGATTTGGGGCTGGGTTTTACAAGTGACAGGACAGTAGACAGTTTAAAAGTTTTACCTACCTGTATGTTTTGTGTGTGTGTAAATGTTAAGTTCAAGGGTGAAAAATGGAGATTGGATTAGGCTGAGAACATTGGGGCTGTTCAGCCTGGAGAAGAGAAGCTGTGTGGAGACCTCAGAGCAGCTTCCAGTATCTGAAACCCCCTTCTAAATCATGAAGACTGCACACCATATTGTAATATTGATCACTTTGCACTCATGCTGGTAACTTTTCATGGCTTTATAAAGTTAACCATTGTTTTAAAGTGAAATTATGCATTGATCCAGTGGGATTACACTGGGAATAGACTTGTTCAAAGCTGAGACAATCCTTGTGAGGAGAGTGTGACTGCTCTTTGAGGTTTACCAATATCTCCTGGCTTGGCTTGAGTTCACACCAAAACATAGCCTAAAAAATAAAGGCTTACACTGAGACACAGCCTCACATTGAGACATAGCCTTAGACTATGATAGGATGCCTGAAGTTTTAGAATCATTCTCCACTTCTATTTAGCATTAAACCTATCAAACTTCAGATCTAAACTAGTACGTCTTAAAGCTTGTCTGCTTCTTTTTTCCCGGTCATATCACTAGCAGTATTTTTTATAAAAGATGCTGCCTCTTTTATTAATTTTTGGCATTAAAAACTGACACTTGAGGATCAGGACCTCACAGTGAGACCAGGCGGTGCATTTGCTCACACTCAAAATTAGTGTTCTGTATACTCGATATTCTCAGGTCTTTTCCTGCATTTTTGGACCAATTTGTGTATTTGTGTAGGATAGTGTTCTTGAAGCACCCAGACATAGATTTGTGAACACACTACACAGTAGTCCAAGCATGTTTCTCCCAGGATTGATCCCCTTCCTCATCTTTATGCCATCTTTTATGCATCTTCACATTTGTGCCACAGCAAATCAAATGAAAGCTCCAACCTTTAAAAACCAAAGGCTGAATTATCTACCAAAGGAAGGAGTCATCATTCTGCAGCAGTGGTTTCAAGAATTATGGCATATATTTTTTTAAAGCATTTTGGAGGATCTTTTTCTTTTCAGCTGTGAGCAAGACACACCACTCAGTTAAATAATGATCCTCTGTCCACTTTAGAATTAGCAGTTTGATGACCAGCATCACTAGCACAATGAGGTTAGTGGGCTGCTGCATTAAACAATAGGCTGCATCATCTACATTACACTTGGGTTCATTGTAGCTCATGAAAGGAAGAGGGATGTTCTCAAAGGCTTGTGTGGATGTGTTAGTTCAGAGCAGATCTCAGACCAGAATGTATCACAAACTACAAAATAACGTTATGTCAAAATATTTGAAATGAGATATTGTGCTGATAAGCTCAGGAGTAGTGTCCAGACAACTGCATTCTGACTAACGCAGGTCAAGCAACAAGGGGAAATGACCCATATTTAATAAATTTAATTTGTGATTACACAATATTGGTAGCCCTAATGGAATAACTTCTTCACTATGCATTCCTAGTACTCATCAGATTGATTCTCTCAGGAACACTAGAAGTATAGAGCTTATATATTAAACTCAGAAAAGCTATTCACAATATGTATTACTTGTCAGGGGAGTCATATTTGCTGAATAATGTAACTATAATCTAACATAATAATATAACCATCCCAAGCAGGAGAAAGCAATCTGGCTGAAAAAATTACATCACCTGTATTTAGAGGCATAGTAAGATACAGACTTGTCACTAATGTCATCAACAGAAACTTGGCTGAGAAGTCAGGTTTGAATTGCAAGATTTAAATTGCAATGTTTAAGTACCTTTGTCACTGTGCAGTTCCAAGACTGTCCCTGGAAAGATGATATAATGCAGTGCTAGTTACAAAATGAGACCGAGGGTTTTTTCCTAATAGTGGAAATTGTTTCCTACCCTATCTTTTACTTAGAATAACTATATGGGACCTGACCATGAAAGATGTCACAGTGACCAGCACTGCAGTAACCAGGAAACAGTTGTCACTGTTAAGGGGTAGGATTTACAAAGCTGATCAACTCAGTGTTGAAGTTCTCTGCCTGGGTGTTGGAATTTCTTTATCAGCCATGGTGCACAGATATGCTGGGGCGGCCACATAAACAAATCACCAAATAGTGAGGAGAAGGTGTGCCATCTAGTGGGACATCTGCTTTTTACATTACCCCCACCCCAGTTTAGAGCACTTTCCCAGTAAGGGAGGAAGATGCTTTCCCATGCTGCTTTGGCCAGAGAGGTTTTGGCTGCGCAGTCTACTATCCAAGGAAGTGCCCAGCCTACCTGGCTATAGGTACTGGACTGGACCGGGGGTAACAGGGCTAAAGGAGAAGGGGTGGCAGTGTCATGGCAGTGTTCCGCAAATGGATGGGAGGAGATCTGGGAAGTGTTGTCCCTGGAGTATTTTTGGATTGTATCCTATGGCTGTATGCTGTATCGTTCTGTCTCATGCAGAAACTGATCAATGCATCTCCCTAGAAGAGATATTTCATGTCTCCAGTCTAACATACAAGAACCTGGCATGGAGTGGCTCCTCATCTTGTGTGTCCCATTTATGTTTTACTTTCAGTTGAGCCAGCCTCCTTTGAGACTTTTATTTCCCCAGACAGTCCCTTTTACAGTAAGTGCAGCCATAATAAACTCCCTAAAAACCTTTGTGCTGCACCAGCCTGAACGGAACCTGTACCTTCCTCATCTCAAGTTTTCTGTTTTCTTCTGTAAAATGAAACCCCAACCACAGCTCCCTGCCTGTGGGATTCCCAAACATTGCTGCTTTTCCTCTGAGTCCTTCAGCATCCCACTTCACTTCTGATTGTTCCAGTACAGCATCTTTCTGCACTCAGATGAGGGATTATCAGGCGTTATCTTCCCTCCTCCCTCATGTTTTGCATCCTTTCTCCTGGCAGGCAGTGCTGTATTCTGGGCCCCACATTCTCCAGCAATTGACCTGTGAGTTCCTCCTTTTCTGCTGTGAATCTGCTCATGTCTGTTCTGCCTTCTGCTTTCTGTCACAGTTTCTTTTTTTTGCCATATTCCTGTTTGTGCCTCTCTTCTATTCACAGCACTGTTTCACAAAATAAGATGTCCTTCTTAATGAATAATGTGGAATAAGCAGATGATTGCAGCCCAGAACTAATGTTTAATTCCCCTGTAGTGGGTTGACCCTGGCTGTCACCAGTGCCCACCAAAGCTGCTCTATTGCTCCCCCTGCTCAATTGGGCAGGGGAGATAAAATATAACAAAAGGCTCCTGGGTTGAGATAAGGACAGGGAGAGATCACTTACCCATTACCATCACGGGCAAAACAGACTCGACTTGGGGAAATCAGGTTAATTTATTACCAATCAAATCAGAGGAAGATAATGAGAAATAAAACCATTCTTAAAAACACCTTTTCCCCACCCTTCCCTTCTTCCTGGGCTCTATTCTGCTTCTGATTTCTCTACCTCCTTCTGCCCAGCGGCGCAGGGGGACAGGGAGTGGGGGTTGTGGTCAGTTCATCACACGTTGTCTCTGCTGCGCCTTCTTCCTCAGGGAGAACTCCTCACACTCTTCTCCTGCTCCAGCGTGGGTCCCTTCCTTGCGGTACATCTTTCAGGAACAGAGTGCTCCAGTGTCAGGGGGTGGATTTATGCAGGCACTATACTATGTGAGAATGGTGGGCTTATTTTCTAAACTCTGAAAAGCAGAGCCAGTGCTGCCTATGAACAAATTCACCTTCCTTCACATTGCTACTTTTCTGAACTCCTATCCCTGCTTTTGTGGAACACACTTGCTGGAGAGCCTCCTTCCTTCTAACCATAGCAAAGTAGGTGGCAACATCTGGGTCTTGCTCAGAGGCAGGTGGCAGCTGATGCCTGGCTGCAGGGGGCCCAGGGAGCAGAGGCTGCTGGCAGCATGACCAGATCTGTGTTTGTGCTGGCAGCACTCATGGTGCCGTTTGCTGGAGCCTACTGGCTCTGGCAGATTCCTGACACAGATGTGACAGCAGTTGTCCTCAGATGTGAGCCAAACCTATTTGAGTGGGCTTGCCTGCTCTCACCTACCTTCACCTGCTGTAGGTTTGCTTTGAAGAGCCCGTGTGATTGCTCTGAGTACAGCACGAAGTTTTGAAAGGTCTCCTTAAAAGCACGTGGCCTGTAGGAGCCGTAATTGTTGCCTGAAGATGTATTAGAAATGGGGTTATAGCAGTGGACAACCGCTCGGGTCAGTCGAAGTGGGTGCAGCCATTCCCTTCTTCCTTGCAGGGCTGTTTGATCCTGCCCCAAAAGATTGCTGAAGCCCCTGTGTGTCACATATAAATTCTCCCTTCATGGTGGGTTGTAAACATACAGAATTACTGGGGAATTCTGGCTGTGTAGTTTGAATTTTTCATCTTCTGTTATTGTCATTTTACCACAATGTAGCTGAAATGGCTTGTGACTGCGCCTGAACTTACAGATTTCTTGTTGCACAGTTTGGGAGATCTCCTTCTTCCTGCTCCTGGTGTGGATTGAGATCTACAGCACTTGGAGTATGTTGCCAAGGGTTTCCTTTTACTAAGCAGACCGCAAGCCATCTGTCAAGGCCTTTTCAATCACCAATTTATAGGACATATGGATCACTGCTAAAATAACTCCAGCTAATTGAACTTGTCAAATAAAATTGTCCAAACCCTATCAGGCCTTGCTTGAAAATATGCTTTAAATAATTCCTGAAAAAAAAAAAAAAAAAAGAAGTCTTTGAAATAGCTAGGATGATTAAAAACAAATAAAAGCTAGCACATGTGAAATCAGAGGATGCAAGACCTCTCTCCACAAATATCAGGTAAAACTATTCTCTTGGAGCCTTCACAAACTGTTAAAAAGCAACACTTTTGAATCTTAGTTGATGATGCCTTGCTCATGTCCTGGCATCCAGGAAGGAATTGTTCATTCTATCCAAATGAGATGTTTCCTGCAGAGTCAAAGCACGCCATGAAGGAAACAGCAATTATGTGCTGAGGCCCATAAGAGCAATAGCTGCATGTGAAAGTTAGTCATGCAGTTGCTGTGAGAATTGTTTGCTTGTTAAATTTTAAAATATGACCTTAGCATTACTGTTACCATAATCCTGCAAATATTTAAGAAAACTTCACTTGCTCTAAATTGCTTTAGTTCAGTTGGTGTGGAACAACAGTGATTTATACATGTGTACCTATGCATATAGCATTATCACAATCCATGTGTCACTTCATGGTCAGATGTGCCTGGGGATGTATCAGAGGTTCTCTTTGGTCAGTTTGCCTGGTTTACAAATAATATAATTGATACTGAGTCAAAAGAACTATAGGAATCAATTACTCATGAGAGCATATGTATTTCAAGTGCTGCTCTCTTAAATAGATCACTTCCTACTTTGTCTTCTTTGATTGCAGCGGGCATTTCTGAGTTAAATAACTGGCAGGTCTAGAACAATTTATTAAAGATTACACACATTGATAAATCTTTTGATGCTGTATAGACATGAAGACTAAACGCTGGAAGAGACTGTTGTAATTGCAGTTTGAAATGCATTTACTGTAACAACTGTCTATCACAAATATCAAATGTGTGATATTCTCTTTGTACTTGGCTGAAACTAATGACATCTTTGAAAATGCTGCAGGGCATATCCATGTGGAAATATGTTTGCCCTGAAACTGCAAGTCTGTACAACTTTCATACACACATCTCATGTGAAATCCTCCTGTTAGGAAAAGAAGGTACCAGTATCAGTGCAGAAGCATAAGTGTGTGACTGTGTGCAACTGAAACACCAGTTCAGGCTGCTTCTTAGTTTTTGTATGACTGAAATAAACCCTCATGATCTCCTGCTGTTTCCTGTTAGTAGAGTGTCAGAGAAAAGATATTTATTCAATGCCAAATATAATTTCACTTTTATGTCTTAAGGATGTATTTGTCGTTAAATTTAAGGAGGGGTTTTAGCATCCACCAGAGCTAGAATTTTAACTAGTATAAATTAGCTTAGAGCTTCTGAGATCTGTGCAGATGCAGCGCAACAAATCCTCAGCTCTTTTGTGTGTGGATGCCATGACGGAAAACTGACATTACATGGTATAAAATGAGAAAGAGAGGGGGATAGAGAAGAGTGAAAGAGAGGAGGTTTTTTCCTAAGAGGCAAAAATTAATTTCTCCAGTGTTCAGGATTTTGGGGAATAAGGAAATACTTGCATAATTCTGACTACCTGATTAAGAAAAAAACAGAATAGTTGAGGGAGCCCATCCTCATTCAGTAACTGGCTCAGAGAAGAGCAGGGGCGCAGTGTCTGGAACTCATAACTGAGAGGGCTGTTCTGGGAAGCTTCCCTTCAGACTAGCAAGAGTGGAAACATAGCTCAGTCTCCAGCCACACCATCAGCTGAGAAGCTTGTTAGGATCCATCTCAGACAGAAAAACCTGTCATTCACTCAGAAACTAGAGGAAGTCAAGTTTTATTACAGGGCACAGAGGCAGGCACCACATGTCTGCTTCGCTAGAGTTGAGTGTTCCCCTTGCTTACCTGAGATCCAATTTGCAGGTGAATCTGAACAAATTGAGATATTTTAGAAGAGTTCTATAAAACTTAGAGTTTAATTTTGCTTAATTTAATTGCTGGTTTCCCAAATCGAAATGTTTTAATCTTGAAATGTAGAGCACTTCAAAAAGTGGATAGAACTTGAAAGTCGCAAAATTGGTATTTTTTCAATTGCCCTATACTGTCATTTTATTTGGCTTTTAAGTTCATTAAAACCTTTTAAGAGTTTAAGTTTCACCTTATTTGTGTCTTCCTAGAAGCATGTATAGGACAGGCTTACTTCTTCCTCTGTTGCTGTAATGATTAGCTCTGTTCAAGTGAAACTCATGGCTTGCCTCATCAACTGGAAATTGATGACTTGACAAAGCCCTCCTAATACTTCTTGTGCATCTAGCTTCCCTTCCAGTGCATTAGACAAAAGGGAGAAGGCTCCATTATAAATACAACCAACATGTCTCTAACCATTAAAGAAAAGCAGCACGATTCAGAGGTGTTGGGCTGGTTTCGTTCCTAGCTTACCCCTCAGCTCTTGCCTATTAGCAGGTCCTCTGAGTAGCAGGTGGCACTGGTAAAATGTGCTCTCCACATATTTTCCTGTAAACTGGACCCAGCAGGGTAATAGCTACATTTCTGAGCATTAGCCTTGACCTGCCCCACATCCATTCCCAGTAATATAATTTCGTAAGTAATTGCAAGGAGATGGTATTTATCCTTGAGTTCATTTTAGAAGGAGCAGCCTCCCTGTTCCTGTGGTGATGTTTCCATATTTACGTGGCCAGTACTCGTACCCTTGGTTTGAAGCAATTGCCTTGTTACCATGCCCTGATGAGCCTCTCCTGCTGCCACTGTAGCCTTGAAAGCTGGAACCCGCAAGAGCTGCAGGTGGTGAGCAGCAGGGTTTGATTAATCCAAATTCCATTTTCGCATTATTGAAATGATGGGGCAGAAGGAATGCTCTGCAGCTGAGTGTCAAACATAGCTAGAAATATTGCAGCTCTGAGGGTGGCGACATGGGGTCATGCAGTAATTACTTTGAGCCAGGAATATATAGTGAGACCGTATCAGATATTGTCAGGGAGCATTGCTTCAGCTCGTGGTTATATAAGAGCCTAGAAAAGGCCAGATTGCAAAACAAGTGGCTTTCTGTCCATTGTTGTATGGAAAATGTGATTTTCATCAAAACTATGCAGAGCTACAGGCTATTAACACGAGACATAGGACTGACATGAATTTGGTGCACAGCTCTGTAACAGAAGATCACACAGTCTTCCTGCAAACAGAAAGACTCAACTGCTGTCCATGAAGTGAAAATAAGAGCCTTGGAGTGAAAATAAGAGTAATACCCAGAAACAATGATGACCTTCAGAAACAACCATTGGCAGTTTAATCCCTTATTCCATTCACTACAGATTCACTGATGTTTGGGGTTTTGGTTTGTGTTTCTTTGCTGCAGTCCTGGATTTCTTGTTCTTCGAGATCCTTCTCCATTGCCAGTATCATGCTTCATTGCTGCGCTCATGAGAAGCAAGGAGGTTTGTTAGTGCCATCTCACAGGGGGCTGTGAGGAGGGTGTGCTGCTATTTCAAGAGGGAGCAAGATATTAAATGCTTATTTGAAATAGAGAATGAGATTTTGTTCCTCTGATGTATAAATTCCATGAATTTCCTCATTTCCATGGGTAGGAAGGAAATGGTAGAAATAAATTCCAAATGACAATGTTCATTTCTGCACTGTTCTGTGCAGAAATTGATGAGACTGAAATCCTGTTACCAAAATGCTTCACATACTTGCTGTGAAAAAACTTGTGTAATTGGGACCTGTTGCATTGGCCCAGAACTTTGTCTAACTGTTGGAACCTCAAAATTGTTTTTAAATATGCTCTTTTACAAAATCTTTTCCCATTTACCATCTGCAGCTGTGCTGGTTTGTCTGGAATAGCGTTAATTTTCTTCAAAGTAGCTAGAATGGGGTGATGGTTTTGATTTGTGCTGGAAACAGTGTTGATAAGAAAGGGATGTTTTAGTTATTGCTGAGCAGCACTTACACAGTCAAGGCCTTTTCTGCTCCTCACCTCACCAGTGAGCAGGCTGGGGGTGCAGAAGGAGTTGGGAGGAGACACGGTGGGGACAGCTGACCCTAACTGACCCAAGGGATATTCCACACCCTATGGTGTCATGCTCAACATATAAAGCTTGGGAAAGAAGAAGAAAGGGAGGACATTCGGAGTGATGGCATTTGCCTTCCCAAGTAACCGTTAGGTGAGACGGAGCCCTGATTTCTTGGGGATGGCTGAACCCCCGCCTGCCCATGGGAAGCAATGAATAAATTCCTCGTTTTGCTTTGCTTGTACACATGGCTTTTGCTTTACCTATTAAACTGTCCTTATCTCAACCCACAAGTTTTCTCACTTTTACCCTTCTGATTCTCTCCCCCATCCCAGTGGGAGGGCAGTGAGCAAGTGGCTGTGTGGTGCTGAGCTGCCAGATGGGATTAAACCACAACCATCCTTTTTGGTACTCTGTGAGAGGCTCAAAGGGTTTGAAATAATTGCAGATTTGATTGGAATGTGCTAGATCAAATTTATAGCTGTTATTGCTGCTTAGCTATTAATTGGCAGGCTCCTGCCATGTTGCTTGCTTGCCTTACTGTATATTAGAGTTTAGTGCCTGTTAGTGGCTGCTTTTTGCTTTCACTGCTTGCTGTCCTGCTGTGCTGCTCATCATCTGACTCTGCTGTGGTTGGGAACAGCCTGATAACAGCAGTGGCCATGTGCCTGGGCTTGCAGAAGGCCAGGGCATCACTGCTGTGTCTGTGCTGCTGTACCAGACAAGCTGAAACTCCTGTGTGAACTAGAGTTGAAGGGACTGTGACCTGTGGATGGGTCCACATGGGAGCAAACACCCCAAATCATAGCACTGTAGAATCAACCAGGTTGGAAAAGACCTTTAAGATCATCAAGACCAACTGTTCCCCAGCACTGCCAAGGCCACCACTAAGCATCTATGGCCGTCATCAGTCCACACCAAAGCAGGTACATCTCGAAGCATCTGTGGCCGTGGTTGTGTCTGAGCTGCAGTAGTTATACCTCTGAAGGGACTACAGCTCAAGGATAAATCCACACTGGTGAAGGTACACTTTGAAGCATCTGTGGCTGTGCATGAGGTCATGCTGGAGCACCTCAAAGCGCGTGGCCATGGATAAGCCCACCACAGCGGGGTAATTCTCTGACCAAGATGAAATTCTTTTTGCAAACTTGTACCAAGGCATGCAAACAAAAGTTTGCAAAACATCCTACACTGGCAGAGCAGCTCTTTGAGGAGATTGCCATTTGATACAGTACTTAAAAGTGCTGCTGAAGTCAAGCACAAGCCAGGTTAGTGTAACCTCAGTTGCTCTGTGCCCTGGATGCGAGTTTTGACCCGTACCAAGCAGGGTCTCATAGAAAATGGGAGTGGGAAGGCACAATGTGTTTTGAGTGGCTGTTCCCAGAGATCTGCTTGGAGCAGGCTACCCTCTTTTGGGGTGTGGATGGGGCTGGCACCACGGATGTGAGCCCTGCAGTGTCTCATGACCAGAAGACAAGCCACATCTTGTTTTGCACACTAGGTGAGACTCAGCTGGTGCTATCTTATCATCATGGTCAGTGCTGTGATGCTTCCCGTGGCATTTTTCTTGCGATGAAGTAAATTAACCAAGTAAATTGTGCAAGTAAATGCAAAGAGGCTTGGGAATGCTGGGCAACTTCGGGAACCATCACAGCAGTGGTGAGATTGGAAGAGGCTGGTTTTCAGGGATGTTTTCCAGGGTTGGCCTGGGTCTCCTTGTGTTTCCTGGCAGTATGATTGGCAAAGGCACCATACACTACTAATTGGCTCCTCTTCTCTAAGCTGTCCAGCTTCCAATAACAGATTCCCCTCATGCCCATGCATTACTGCACTACCATCTGCGCTGACTGGGGCACAGAATGGCATTGGTAGAGTATAGTTATTTTCTTTAGGGTTTATGTTCAGTTGCAGCTGCCAATCAACTAAGTCAGGCATCAGCTTGTGCACTTGTGTGTAATCACAGCACAGAGCAGCAGCCAGCTTTTGTCTCTTTCACAGTACGATTTTAAAGCAGCTTATTTTCATTTTGTTGGTAGCATCTTTTACCATTAATCGGTTTTACAGGCACATACTTTGCTTGGATCTACACTGCAAGAAGGAGAATGAAGAAGCTTTTAACAGGCACTGCTATGCTTCCTGTGCAGTGTATTTTATGGACTCGCAATCCCTTCTTCTATTCTTCAGCCTGGATTCGGTATTAAAGCAGAGGCTTATGCAAGGCAGCAATCCTGCAGAGTGATCACGAGCAATCAGAAAGTCATGTTTCTGTGCATGTGCCCAGAAAGATCATGTCACACTTCTGCAGCCTATTATAATGTCACTATTTCTAGTAGTTTGCACGTACATCTAAGCTGTGGAACTTAGAATCACAGAATCACAGACGGTTTGTGTTGGAAAGGACCTTAAGATCCTCCAGTTCCAAAGCCCTGCCATCGGCAGGGACGCCTCACACTAGACCATGTCGCCCAAGGCTCTGTCCACCCTGGCCTTGAACACTGCCAGGGATGGAGCATTCACCACTTCTCTGGGCACCCTGTACCAGCACCTCAGCACCCTCACAGGGAAGAACTTCTTCCTTATATCCAACCTGAACTTCCCCTGTTTCAGTTTGAACCCATCACCCCTTGTCCTATCACTACAGTCCCTGATGAAGAGTCCCTCTCCAGCATCCTTGTAGCTCTCTTCAGACACTGCAAGCTGCTCTGAGGTCTCCACGCAGCTTCTCTTCTCCAGGCTGAACAGCCCCAATGTTCTCAGCCTGTCTTTGTATGGGAGGTGCTCCAGCCCCTGATCATCCTCGTGGCCTCCTCTGGACTTGCTCCAACAGCTCCATGTCCTTCTTATGTTGAGGACACCAGAATTGCACACAGTGCTGCAAGTGGGGTCTCACAAGAGCAGAATAGAGGGGCAGGATCTCCTTGAGTGATTCAGGCACAACTTCCTCAAGTCTCCAAAAGGAAAAATAAAGCAATGTCAGCTCTGGGGACAGCAAGCACACACCTTGAGTGCTCTAGAACGCTCAACCTCCCTCTGGTTGGGCTGGCAGGACATGATGCCTATCTGTCCTTGTCGCTAGCTGCTCTGCATCACCATCACTGCCACAGTGCATCCCTTCCTCAGGCTTTTGCTGAGTCTGAGCTGCTCCCTCTCCAACCAAACAGCTCATTTTTATGTGTCAGTTTTGGGTGGCTTACAGTGAGCCCCATGAGTGTCATCATATGAATTGTTGCTGGCAGGGAGGATGGGATAAGCTGAGAGGGTGGAGGGGAATCTCTTACTGGGTGCAGTTGCAACTGAGAGAGGAAGGTAAATCAGACCTTGGACAGTAGGTGTCAAGGAATAAACCAGGGCTCATAAATCATAAACATGAACATACATCAAATAGGAGTCCTGCCTGCCTTCACATACAGCTTTCCCACAGAATATGGAAGGAGGGCAAGAATCAGTGAACAAGCTACAGAGCTGCTGCATTAAAAGTGTGTATCTTCATTCCCCTGTCTTGTAGAAGCTGATGTAAGCCTGGAAGTGTACTGTGAGAGCTCCCATTCAGTGGAATTTTCCACTCAGTTATACATATGCATGTGCTGCTGGGGTGCTGGCAGGATGGATGCAGGTACTACGGAACAAGTGGCTTCTCTGATGCTTTAAAATACAGGGAAAAAATAAGATAACTATAAGAAATCATTTATAAAACCTGGCTGCTGAAAATGCTGTAAAATAGCATCAAGTCTGGGTATGAATAGCAGGGTTTCACAAAAGACTACGTATCTGAGACCCCACACATCAAATTGAAATGGTGATTTTTGTATTCCTATTTCTTTCACATTTTGCAGTCATTAGAGTTGATATAATATTACTAAAAAAACCCCAACATTTCTGAAGAGTGGCACTGGGATTTTTCATTTGTGCTGGTGCCAAACCTCTGCAGATCTTTAAGCTATGGCAAGAGAAGGCACCTGTAGCTGTCTGAACATACTGGGGCACAATGTGCCCTGGGAGAGAATGGATCCCAGGTTCCCCACTACCCAAGCTGAACTGTCTCACTTGAAACTCGTCACTACTAAAGAAAAGATGGTCACTGCAGCTCCTCCGTATTGTTGTGGTTGTTTTCTACCAATGAGAACTGATTTTAGGTTCCTGCCACCATGGAGGTGTTAAGAGCTGTGAAACCCAGGTAGGCCAAGCATCTCCTTGCAGATTAATGCACGTGTACACCAGGATGGGAGAAGATGGACAGTGCAATCCCTGTCCTTGCTTTTTGCTTTTAAAAATTGCTCCCTGATTAAAATGCTGGCTCTGATAATATCCATTTCATTTTTTTCCTAGGCATTGTATGGCAAATCTGGGCCCACGACCTGGACCCTAAATTTCACTGGGCAGATAGGCACATCTTGGGGTACTGCAGCAGCTATATCACTTCTCCAGGCCTAGCACTTCTGGAATGAGAAGGTAAGCTGGAATCAATGAATGAAGAAACTGTCTGTATGAACTTACAGTACCTGTTATCTGCACTTTTTTCCAGGTCCATGCAATGGTACCCACACATTTGCTGTATTGTTAGGGCCTCACATACAGAGCCTCACCACTGTACAGCTGGATAACTCTTTAGGAGGAGCAGTCAGGCTCCTCTAGGACCCTGCTTACATCCTGCTCTGTAAACCAATGCCCAGTTTGACTCGTCATATCCTTGCTTGCTGGTCTGAGAAGCCATAACAAAAAAGTGATACTTGGGAAATAATGCATCTGCTTTCTTGTGTTCAAAATTTGGTACAGGAAGGTAATTTAAAACTTGAGGTTCTTAAGAGAAGCCTTTAAAGCTACCTTGCACACAGGAAAGAATGCTGATGGAAGAGAGCTCAACCCTCCTATCCCCTATTGATGTCAACTTCATCTCTGAAGAAAGCTTTACCTTCCTTTGGAGGGCAGATTAACTAGGAAAAGGGAAGCTTTAGTTTCTCAAAGTGTCTTAGCAGGGTGCTTCAAACAGCATATTTGTCTGTTCTAGTCTGTGTCTCTGGGCCCCAGCTCCCCCTTCCGCTTTTTCTTACTGTTACTTTTATCAGCATTATAATGCTTGCTTTGAGTTCATTTTTCCTGGGTTTCTTACTAAAAGCTGAAGAGGTGACACACTGTAAACAGCAAAGTCTCTGCTGCTGAGAGCCAGTTTTGCATACTGAGATTTTAATGTGCAGAGATGTAGAAAAATGTGAGATTGATCTACAGGTTCTGAGACAGGAAAAGGAAAAGAAGGAAAATTTTTTATTTGTATTCTTTTTCCCCTTTGTTACTTTTTGTGGACAGAGAAAGAGTGTTTGTGTTCTTTTCCTGACCTTAGGGGCCAGGAATATGTTAAATAAGAAAACTGAAATGTTTATATAATCCTCAGATATCAAAGTAGGGCTTTAATTAATATCTGTATCTACACACATTTTTGTGAAATTTTTATATAATCTATATAGCTTTCCCATATGATATGCATATCTATATATTGTTATGCAACTATCTTATGATACGTATATCATAAGCCAGGCTGTGAAAATATTATGAATTGGCAATCCTCAATATTTATGCTGTGCTGAGAAATGTAAAATGCCCCACAACAGGTACTGTTCTGGTGTCCCAGAATCGGTGTGTTCTGAGTGCAGGACTCCCTTCAGTCACTAATTTTGAACAGGCCCGTAAAGCATTTCTTCCAGCAGTTCTTTAATTAATCCCTTTGTGTAATGAATGGCAGTAAAACCTTCAGCCCCCCTATGAAGGGCCTGTAATTCTCATGCCACTTTCAAGGTTTACAGCTTGCAAAATTAATGTGTGTTAGACACGTGTAATATATAATAGTACAGATCTGCATGTAATACTGCAGGTGTTTTAGAAGCACAGATGAGCCAAAAGAAGATTAATGGAATTTGACAACATGACAGAAATGCCACTGCACAAGGACATCCATCTCTAGGCTTTTTGTTATGCATTACTGTGAGGGAAACAATCAATCAGTGGAGTAAAATACCCCTTTGATGAGTGTAATTTGGTAACAATTTGCAAACATGATAATGTGCCTTCTTAATTTAAAGGCATTTGACAGAGATATCTTGACATTTTCATTACAGGAGCTGTCAGGAATAATCTGGAAGAGAAGAGGCGTACTGGAAAGTGCCTACTTACCTTTGGTAATCTAATAACCTATAGTAGTAGGGTCAAGTAATTTTTTATGATACAGCCTTTAATCATGTATCAATTACTACTTTTAATTACAGCTGAGCTGCTGAGATGTATAGAGAGCTTCCTGGTGGCAAAATGAGGAGCCATAGCTCTGCTCTGAATAGTGCACTATTGCCAAAGAGACATCAATTCCCTTTCTCCACCACCACCTTCCTATGAATGAACTGGTGATAAAGAGAAAAGGTGCTAAGCCCATTATACGAAACACCAAAGGTCTGGTTAGGTCATAACACATATCCATGACAAACTGAATGAAGATTACAACAGAAGGTTTTGTGGCTTTTTCTAATTTACAGCTACTTGGCTTCGCCCTTCAATATTTAAGACAACATGGAGATGTTCAAGGCCAGGCTGGATGTGGTTCTGCGCAATCTGGTCTACTTGAAGATGCCCCTGCTTATTGCAGGGGGTTGGACTAGATGAGCTTTGAAGGCCCCTTCCAAACCAAACCATTCCTTGATTCTATTATTTCTAACTGGGTAGCTACATTAACAGCTGCAGATAAACTTTGTAGATAATTGTGAACATCCACATGGGCCAGGACTTCTTTAAAGATCAATTACTCTGACACTGTTTGAGACTCTGCCCCAGGAAGAAGGGAACACCTTGCCTTGGAGCCATGAAGGTCTGCTCAGTGCAGGGCAGTCACAGTGGTATTATCTTTCTTAGCAGCATGGTCCAGATTGTCACATGCATCTTGATCACTTCAACTGTTTTGGGTAGATAGATAGATAGAAGTATACAATAATAATCATAGAATCAAACCAGGTTGAAAAGACCTTTAAGACCATCAAGTCCAACCGTTGCCCAGCACTGCCAAGGCCACCACTAACCCGTGTCACTGAGGGCCTTGTCTACACAGTTTGTGAACACTTGCAGGGATGGTGACTCCAGCACTGCCCTGGGCAGCCTGTTCCAATGCCTGAGCACCCTCTGGGGAAGGAATTGTTCCTCAGCTCCAGTCTAAACCTCCCCTGGCGCAGCTTGAGGCCGTTTCCTCTTGTCCTATCACTTGTTCCTTGGGAGCAGAGACCGACCCCACCTCACTGCAACCTCCTGTCAGGCAGCTGTAGAGAGCAATAAGATCCCCCCTGAGCCTTCTCTTCTACAGACTAAACCCCCAGGTCCCTCAGCCGTTCCTCATCATACTTGTGCTCCAGGCCCTGCACCAGCTCCGTTGCCCTTCTCTGGGTGCTCCAGCACCTCAATGATAACACCCTGTCGTGGATTGAGCCCTGCCGGTAACTCGGAACCACGCAGCCGCTCGCTCACTCTCCCTGCTTCTTCCTCCCTGCTCCCGGAGGGATGGGGAGGAGAATTGAAAGAATGTAAATCCCACGGGTTGAGATAAGAGCAGTCCAGTAACTAAGGTATAATACAAAACCACTGCTGCCACCACCAATAATAATGATAAGGGAAATAACAAGGGGAGGGGACACAATTGCTCACCACCCACCGACTGATACCCAGCCCGACCTGAGCAGTGATCTGGGCCTTCTGGGTGACTCTCCCCAGTTTCTGTCCTGGGCATGACGTGCTGTGGTATGGAATACCCCTTTGGCCAGTTTGGGTCAGGGGTCCTGTCTCTGCTTCCTCCCAGCTTCCCGTGCCCCTCCTCAATGGCAGAGCATGAGACTGAAAAGTCCTCGATCAGAGTAAACATTACTTAGCAACAACAACTAAAACATCGGTGTGTGATCAGCGTTGTTCTCAGGCTAAAGTTGAAAACACAGCACTGCACCAGCTGCCAAGCAGGAGGAAAGTAACTGCTATAGGTAAACCCAGGACAACCCCCAAAGTAAAAAACTCATATCCCCCCAGCCACCCCAAGAAGCTGCAGTTCTCCCCTGATTTCATGCACCAAATTTTGCTGTGTTCCCTGAAGGCCACTGTGTCTTGCTTCTCCTTTATTTTCCTATGGATGGGGGAGCTTCAGAGGGCTTGTCTGTTAATAGCACAGCGATAGCTTTACTGATTCTGCAGGCTAGTGCTGCAAGAGTCCAGCTGTTTATAAAAGCAAGTAAATCAAACCAGAGCGTACTTCACACCAAATGAAAACTTTTTTTACCCCATTCTCTATGTGTAGGACTCTTCAGTCTAAACCAAAGCTGCACAGAATGACCTGGCAAATAAGATCAGTGTAATTCAGAGAATTAAATTAATCTGCCAAGACCTGGCTTGGTTTGTCACTTACCATCACTGTAGTTTCTTTTCATCTTCAATTTTTACTCCCCTTCCATTATTTGTTAAAGAGTTTTATTTCGAGGAAGGAATAGAAAGAGGATTTTATGCATGCATTATTTAATGATGGATTTTTATCCTGGGGGAAAATGGGCAAGAAGGATTCTGATGGCAGAAGGAAGTGAATTAAAGATCAGAAACATTCCTAAATTTGGCTGAGAGTTTATGACCTAATTTTCATCACTCTGGTTCTAATGTCAGTGACTTCTTTCCTGCTCCATTATTATGGGTTGGGGTTTTTTTTTTGTTTTCAAATTTAATTGCTTGTGTATTAATTTTCACAATTCTGGAGGCAACATCTCTGTGAGATCTAATTTAAGGACTGTATTTCCTCTTTGGAAAATAAGACACTATTTCACAAAGAGAAGAAAAAGTCAAGAACAATGGCATCTTTGAAATAACATACACCATTTCTTTTCAGAACAGCATTTCTTTTCTAGGGCTTCTTAGGAGGGAGTGTTGTCCTTACAGGAGAGTTGCCTGAACACAGTTTTCAGCTCTCACCAGGCACAGAGGTCAAAAGAGGGAGCACAGCATTGCACCAACTTGCCTAAGTGGACCTGATAACAAGGGGTACTGCTGCCATGAGGTTGGGCAGAGGGAGCTTAACCCTTCTCCACCTCCTCACTGGCTGATGTTTCAGGGAAAGAGCAGGATAGCCTGCACTAGGAGAGCTCTAGTGTAGTAAATTATACCTGATCAGAGATGTCTTAATATATTGTATATACAATGTATACACAGAACTTTTATTTTCCAAACAAACAGAAATCATAAGTGAAAACACTACAGAAAGAGAATGAAAGCAAATGACCCTTCAGTCATTTGGCCTCTGTGAGACTTAGTGGAGCTCCTGTTCTAACCTGTGAAAATGTCTCTGGATGATTCTGGATTAAGGCTACTCCTAATTTTGTCTAAATGCTAAAGCAACTCCCTCCAGAGTCAGATAGAGACTCACAACAAGGTCCCTTCTGGCAAGCAACAAAGCCACTAACAAAGGCTTTTCTGACCTTCATGGACATGTTAGGCTTTGGATGCTGTTGCTTGCATTTCTATTTCTATTTAGTCCTGCTGGTTGGCCTAAAGCCCCCACGGGTCTTGGCTCTGCTGTGTCACAGCTCTCCTTGCAGTGTAGTAAACCCCAGCAAGACGTGGGAGACCGCAGACCATATGTGTGCATGGGGATAGGTTGAGAGATGATATATTTTAAGGCCAATGCATTATTTCCTGACAGTAACTGAGAGGAGATTCACACTGGAAATTATCTTGACAGGGTGGTTTTTGCAGAGCTGGGAACATTGACTCAATCCTGCCATCCTATCCTCTCAGTCTCCCATGCGTGATGCAGAGGTTAGATAGGAGAAAGAAGCCAGTGATGTCCTGGATGAGGTGGGAGACTGCAAATAGCAGATCACAGATAGCTGGCTTCTGATAGATAAGCAGTTTTCATTCCTCTTACTTTCTGACAATTGTCTAAAGTACATCGAGACCATACAATCCCCAAGGAAGAGAAAGACAGACAGATTAGTTGGTTTTCATATGGTCTTCGCATACTAAATTTAGAATAGGCAGTTACAAACATCACCATGAGATGTGTTTAGTCAATACACATCTACAAAGATACACCTTCTCCAAAGAAGAGCTCTTTTTCTTTCTTTAACTTCCCTGTAAATGCGAGATCCCAGCTCTGCTGCCAGATGAGTGCATTAATTGGTGGAAATGCTCCCAGTTTTTTCCTCATGTCTTACTGCAAATGCTGTCCCATCATTGGGTTGCATCACGTCAGAGTAACATGGTGGAAATGAATGCAGTTACATTGGGATGCAGCTGTGTTTACAGCAATGAAAAGTTGAGGAACTGAATTATTTTGGCAATGGAGGAAGGAAAAGTGATTTAAAAGAGCTATATGGAATAGTTGATGCTTTTCTCTTCCTTAGGTAAATTATTATTTTTACATCTGCATACCAAAAAAAGCAGCTTTAATCTGTCTGTGACCACAGCAAGACAATTTGCTGGTGATATGTGGAAATACTTTCGATAATATTGGCCACATTCTAACACAAATGGAAAAGGTGTCAAACCTGAAATGAGAATTAATTCCTCAGTAATACCCTCCCTGATGCCTTGCAAAGGAAATCTGGGTCTCTTGAAAATTTTGAATCAAAAAAGTTCAGTTGAAAGTACAATCTAATTATTCACAAAGGTTATTATGTAGTGCAAAGTTTTATAAAATACATTCTTTATGAGCCCTCACTGAAAATCAAAATGCAGCTGGAATATACTTTTGTGTATTTCTCTGAAAACCAAAATGTTGCCTTTGGAAATTGATCCCTGGTAACTGTACATTTAAGGCCACAAATTCCACTTCTGTGTTCTGGTCACATCACCAGACTAAATCATACATTTATAGACTCCCCAATAAGCTAAGATGGGAATGCAGGGAAGTTTAACAAACCTGCCCCAGGACAATGTTTCAAGGATGTCTTTCTTTTCATTAGAAATTAAATGAGTTATAAGTACATACACAGTAAGTGAATGAAAAAGACATGAACACAACAGATGATACACAAAGTGGTTGTATCTTTCAGTACTTCATAGAATCACAGCCTGGTTTGGGTTAGAAAGGACCTTAAGATTATCCAGTTCCAACCCCCTGCCATGGGCAGGGACACCTCACACTAGACCAGGTTGCTCAAGGCTGTGTCCAACCTGGCCTTGAACACTGCCAGGGATGGAGCATTTACCACTTCCTTGGGCAATCTGTGCCAGCGCCTCACCAGAATTCAGTTTTCCTGCTGCTGCAAGGCTCTAGGAAGACAACCCCAGCTTTTTAGGACATTTCACTAGTTTCAGCTGTTAAACCCTAGCTTGGAATAGCTGAAAAAGATTACAAAGGAATGATGATGAGGAGGAGGAGGAGTAAGGAGAAGTCAGATGAAATGAGGGCTGAACTCTTATTTGAGAAACTGTAGAAAGCTAACAAACAAAACCCCAAAAACAACAACAACAAAATCTGTGGCAGACCTGTGCAGAAAACAATGATATCCTCAGAATTTCCCCTTCACCAGCAAATACCTCCAAGTAGGCAAAGGCCTTCAACTTCTTTACAGTGCTGGTAAATCTTCTCAGCCCTACAGCTGCAGGCATCCTGGGCAGCTAGTGCCAGGGTTCCTCTGGCTTTGTGGAACAGACCTTTGTTGCCTCCTGAAAAAATACCTTTATTTTAATGGTAATACAACACCTTTGCCTTCACATCATACATTCTTGAGCTCAGCTCAATGATGACCATGCTTCAATTCTCCGAAGAGTATTTAAAGAGAGGTTTCAAAATGCCAACCGAATTTAAGAAGTTCTAATACCACAGAAGTGGAAGGTTGGTGTGGCCCAGAAAGGGGTTGAACAAGAGGGAGAACACATGTCAGTGAGGAAATACTGGGAAAAAATACAATCCACAGTATGCATTTAATATCAGATGTTGATAATGTGCTGTATGATACAGTCTGAGTGGGAGAAGAAATGAGCCTTCACTCTCTCATAGTGCCAAGCTGTCCATTGCCACAGCAGCACAGAAGTAAGAAATAGATGCAAAGGCAGAGAAAAAAGCATTCAGGCAGCTTTCCTGTCAACACTAAAAAAGTCTTTTTTGTCTTTCCTTAAAGTCTGAGCAAGCAGCCTGAATGATATTAATAACCAGTTTTGATCAGAGAACCTTGCTGTACTATCTCTTTATTTATTTAAGTATCTGTGCACACCCACAGCCAGCAATAGGGTAATAGTCAATGTCTTTATTCCTAATGTGGCTTATTTTTTCCACATTATGAAAGGCAGGTTAATATTTGATCTTATATCAATAAATCTCCCTATACTAAACATAAAAAAGGTTATTTCTGGAAAACACATCCTGGCACAGCCATGAACTTACTGTGGCAGTTTGTAGGAGGAAAAGTTCACCAGGGATCCTGAGAATTTCACTGCAATTATGTGAATATACTGATGCCAATCCCTGTCACACTTATTGTCATAGGTGATGTTATGGACCAGTATTGGAAATGTGTCACGACTTTAATATGATCTCTTATAGACTCTGTTTCACCATCAGAGTAGCTGGATGGCATTGATTTCTTCTGTCTCCCCCTGCTTATCTCAAGCTCTTTCAACTTGCTTGTCTTATTGATTTTCATGTTCACTTCATACATTATCTCACCGGAAGCTGGTAATGAATCAATGTGGCCTCCTACATATATGTTCTGTTATAACCCTTTGGAAAGAGCCACTCACAGCTGTCTATATCAAAATGCACTGACTAGCTATTGTACACATTCTTACCAAGAGAAGACATATTCGGTTCAACCCAAGTCATGGACAGAAGGCCTGTACAGTCTTTCTATTGAGTGCATGAATTTTTGAACACCATGATAATATGAACTTAAAAGGAAAACACTGGAGCAAGCTAAAGAGACCTCAGTGTGAGTCTTTCATCTTAAGTAGTTCCATTTTTAGTGGTTCATTTCACAACTTTCTGCCTGTAAGTTATATGCCTTCCTCTCTACTCCTTCTTTTCCTATATCCAATAATACTGGAAGGCCTTCAGGGTAGGGACAAGCTCTTATTCTCTTCTTATACTACCCACAATGTGCAGTTGTTATTAGAAAGTGTCCCGTTAGCACAAAAAGGACACCTGAAGTATAGATAACAGTAATGTTAATTATGCAAACCAATGCCAGGACAGCTACGATGACAAATTGTCATTATTTTTGCTTCCTGATGTTACACCTGTAGGTAACATTCAAATTTAATGATTAGTTCATTCCCACGGAGGGACTCTTATTTATCCTAGTGGCCTGCTGCAGGACTTGAGGATATTGATACAGCTTTCTGCTCTACAGAGACAGGTCTGGCTGAGAGAGGAAGACTCGTACCTGAAACTGCTGAGTGAAACTAGTCATTTCTACTAATGACTAATTTCCACTTGAAAATGCTTTAAATGGGGTACTTGAAGGACACATAATAATGTCACAAAATCCCTAAATCAACCAGCTCCTCAGTGATAGAAAACAGTATATTAAATTCAGGGATTTCTCCTACGGGAGTTCACATAAGTTAAAAATATTGTTGGCTGAACAAAAGTAGAAGATGCCTATGTTCATTTTGGAGCTCTCCAACATGAGAGCCAACACTGCATTATTAACTTCCAAATAGATAATGTAGAGGGATTACTGACAATACTTGTATGCCTTATTTATGTGTAGGCTCACACAAACCTCATCCTGTCCCACAGTGAAATGGGGTTCAAGCAGAGACTTGTCACAGAGGCCCCCAGGGTCAGTGGAGCCTGAAAGTCCCTGGTTTGGGTCAACCGCCTGTGTTTCCCAAGGGACACTGTGCTGACCCCATCATACCTGGTTGTTCTGGCTACCCACTACAGGGCTTCTTGGTGACATTAAATCTGTGTTTCCCTGACTGCATTGTCTGAGCAGCCTCCTGTCAGAAGCCAGGCTCAGAGTATTTGGAAAATACTTCAAAGCTTGATCTGCAGAGGTTGAGAGCTCCCTCATTCCCATCTGATTGACTAAGGGCCAGACAGATAAAGGCATTTTTCAACCCTGAGTTAGTCATGAATGCATTGAGAACAAGTCTGCAGGGCTTGCTTTGCTAGAAAACAGCAGCATTTTAGTGTTCCACCACCTCTTTCTGCTTGTGCTCTTTATCACAGAATCACAGAGTGGTTTTGGTTAGAAAGGACCTTAAAGCTCATGCAGTTCCAACCCCCTGCCATAGGCAGGGACACCTCACACTAGAGCAGGTTGCTCCAAGCCCCTGTGTCCAACCTGGCCTTGAACACTGCCAGGGATGGGGCAGCCACAGCTTCTCTGGGCACCCTGTGCCAGTGCCTCAGCACCCTCACAGGGAAGAGCTTCTGCCTTATATCTACCCTGAACTTCCCCTGTTTCAGTTTGAACCCATCACCCCTTGTCCTATCACTACAGTCCCTGATGAAGAGTCCCTCTCCAGCATCCTTGTAGCCCCCTTCAGACATTGGAAGCTGCTCTGAGGTCTCCACGCAGCTTTTCTTCTCCTGAACAGCCCCAATGTTCTCAGCCTGTCTTCATGTGGGAGCAAATTCATATTTATCAGCAAATGCTGTCCTAAGCACGGACAGACAGGTTAAACTCTGTGCTGAGGCACACAGAAAATGAACTGCCAGAGCCGAGTGAACACATGGAACCTTTGGAAATAAAGAGGTGAGTAACCCTTCTGCCAGGGGATGTTTTTGGCAGTGAAAAGGGTTCAGTCATATGAGGTGCCTCTAAACTTCTCGACTCCTACAACAAACATGAAGTTAGCCTGTCTTGAGATCCTCATCAGGCACCTAGGAGACTAGATTACACTGTCTGGGCTGAGCAAAACCTCCCCACTATAACCACCTGGAAGCCGTCATCCAACTGGACCTCTCAAATAGGCTCTGCCAGGCTCCTCAGCAGGGAATTCAAATTCATTCAATAATTCATTCATACAAGCAGAAGGACTAAAACACTTATTTCAAAGCAAAAACAGGTCAAGAATCAAAAGCTCCTATACTCATTTGCCTTTACAAGCCATTTTGAATTTAAAACCAAACCAATCAAAACAAAACAAACCCCCAAGAGGCACCATGAGGCTTACCAGCATTGCAATTAAACTGGGAGTTGACAACATTTAGGTTTGTTAGCTCTGCTGTGGCTAAGTGAACAAATGGCTTCTATGATATTAAAAGATTTATTTTTATCTGCTCAGAAGCCCTTCCCCATTTACAAGGCAGAGCATGTAATATGTTTGCAAAGTGTTTCTGTTCTTCAGAGTCTCAGTAAAGCTTCAACTGGTGGGCCCTGCAGTAATGTCTTTGGACCAGCTATCTTCACAACTAGGAGAGTAATTCAGTAAGAATCACTTCTCTACAGCGCAGTAGGGAAATTTCAAAGCCCCTACAGCTCCAGAGGCGCCTGCACCAGGACCCCTGCTGTGTGAAGCCTGAGGATGTTCACAAGCTGCACCTTGTAGCTGCAGCACAATACCACCAGTAGTCAGTGACCACTTTAAAATATCCTCACAGCTCTTCCAGATAGTTTTATGAGAGGCCTAATTAAAATGAACCTGATTGAGCAGTTAGTCTGTGAAGGTCTCCTAGGTAATTGCTTGGGTGTGCTTACAATTTCCAGTTGCACGGGGTGCTTCACAGTGGCCTGCGAGCAAAGGCAGGACTGTGAGATAACCCCTCCTCCCTGAACAGGTCCCCCTCCCCACTGTGACCTGGTTTAATCCCATTTCTATCTGAAGAAGACCCTGAAAAGTGTAGTTTTTGCTGCCATCTAATGTCTACCCAGGCTGCACAATCTCCTGCTGGTACAGTATAATAGACTAATGCCTTTAGAACATTGATTCTCCTAGTCCTACTTATCCGCAGCAGGACCAAGTTGCCTGCCCAAGTTGCCTGCCCTATTGCAGGAACTTACCAGCTAAATCCTGCTTGGCCCTGCAGCATCACCATGAAACTATGGGTCCTACAAGTGCCAGTGTTCCCTGGGACAGCTGGGGCAAATGCACCAACTGTGTTTGCTCACACACCAGAGTCTGGGGGTCATTATTTAGTAATTTCTGGATCCAGCATCTGCTGTTGTCATGGCACCAAGGGGCTGGGAAAGGGGCTGGGAAAGAGGCTCAGCTGTAGGCTGGTGCCTGGGTGGCTGTTTTGGGGAGTCCATCTGGTAGTAGTACATGTCTCTAACCTGCTGCCCTGTCCCAGCCCCTGAGGGAGGCCTCATGCCTGAAGATCCCGTGGGAGAAGGTGGAGGGGTATTGCCATGGCCTTGTGGTACCCACCCCTTGCTGGTCTGGGCTATCCAGTGGCTACACAATCCATGGGGCAACCCCAGCCTCCTCTCACCAGCCAGATGTGGAAGGGCAGAATAAAGTTTCTTCTGGTGCAGCCACCAAGGACAGGGGACACAGAACCTCAGCTTTGGGCAAAAGGAGAAATGGGCTCAGGTATCCTGCATCCTGGCAAATGGCAGGGAAGGCACGTGCTTGTATCTCACATACGTTGAATTTAAGCTGCCTGAATGGGACTGCACAGGCACAGCAGTGTCCTTAACTAGAGACTCAAGTGCTTATTTCAGCATTGCTTCCTACAATAGCAGATTTGCACAGCACTTAATCTCATTCTAATTGACCAGAACTGCTGATTGTGTTATAAGTAAATTGCAGTCTAATTTTACTTAGCTAGAACTGGTAGAACACAAAGCTGCAGAAATTAAACCATGTTGAAAGGAAACTGCACTAAACATTGGCACGAGTACTAGGCCAAAATTAGGCTGAAGAAGTGTGGCAACACATTGCCACCACAGCCACCACTATTTATAGAAATGAGCACTTAGGGACAAAGGGAATCTAAAATAGTTTTTTTAATATGTCTTTTTTTTTTTCCTACATCCATCACTAAAGTAGAATTTGGATTTCAGTGGAATGGACAAAAGCTGAGATTGTTGGATGTCAGTCATTGCAGGCTCAGCTTCTTCAGACGAACAGATACTTACTGTTGGGCTTACTGGTGGGGCTGAAACCCACGTTTTTAATGCCCATTTTTCTACTGTCATACTTCTTCCCTTTTGCCAGACCAACTATTTTGTGTCTTATAGAAATATGTCTGCTCATTGTGCAGATAAAAGATCAAAGGTGTTTGTTGTGCAAGCCCTAGAACTAGGTCAGTCAGTGCCCCTACCAGATTTGATCTTCTCTCTCTTTTGTATTAATGAACCTACAGTGGAGGTGGCTTTTTATATTCCTTAGGCACTGAAATGCAAACTGCCAGCACTCAGCCCATGCAAAAGCATGAGGAAAAGCTATTTAATGCTGGAGAGCAAATACCTGGAGGTCCTGGAGTGTTCATGCCATGCTCTCTGTAAAGTGTACACTTTACTAAAGCAATTGCACACACACATTTCCAAAGGCAGTTTTTGGTGGTGGTGCTGAGAATTACATCAACCTCTTTCTGTACGTATCAGGGACCACAGGCTGCACCAGCAGTGTTAACATCAGGGAATACTCCTTCCATGTCCCTCCTTTCTGCCGTCTCCCCGTTGGCCTGTAAATCCAAACCTAAGTGGGGATGTAAACTTTTACACACACCAATAACTGATATAATTCTCCTAGTGGCACTGCAGTGGTGACAAGGCACCTAGAATCACAGAACAGTTTGGGTTGGGAAGGACCTTCAAAGCTCATCCAGTCCAACCCCCTGCAATGAGCAGGGACATCTTCAACTAGATCAGGTTGCCCAGAACTACATCCAGCCTGGCCTGGAATGTCTCCAGGGATGGTTCATCCACCTCTCTGGGCAACCTGTGTCAGTGTTTTACCACCCTCATTGTACAGAATTTCTTCCTCACATCCAACCTACAGCTTTTACCTGGAAATAACCCTATAGTAGCAACTTCATCAGCTTCAGCCACTGCTGACTTTATCCTGTGGTAAAATGTATGCCCCTGGTCTCCTCCAGGATTTTAGTTTTAAGGGCAGGGTAGCTCACAGCACTTGTTTCTCCATTGAGAAAACATACTATTTTCAACAATGAAGCTAAAATCCCATGTATGCAGTGACTCACGTGGCTAGACCTTCTAAAAAGACCTAAAAGTAGAGTGATGCCTTATTGCTCAGAGAAACCACCTAGAAGACGCCTGGTTTGGCCATTTGCCTGCCAGACCCAGGTGATGTTCCTCTGATAGCCAGGCTATGGCAGTCTCTCTCAGGCTGAGTGACTCTCAGGCTGAGTGACTTCAGCCTGAGAGCTGCAGGCCCATGCCGTAAGTTATGTTCTCTCTTCACCAAGAGGTTAATGTGCAGAGAGCTATTAATCCTCCTACAAACAGATCACTTTCAGTTCATTAAACATTATTGCTAAACAACCCGTAGCTCTTCCTCAATTACTCACCTCTGAGAAAAGCGGCTCACAACTAAGCAAGAGCAGAAATAGATATCAAACCATTTATTCCACTGAAATCTCATGCTGTGCAGGATAATTTCTGACATTATTTGATTTCTTTGGTGGGGGTGGACAGAGACACAGCGTTTGTCTACACTGAAGTATTTTGTTAGTGCTGAAGAGACCTGTTTATTTGGTCCAACAAGCATCCATTTTATGTTTCCAGAATTTCTGTGATGGGCAGAACTGCCTAACCTCTTCCTTCCAACCCCTTTCATCACCTTCCTTGACTCTCTCTCTCCAGTGACCCTGAACCTTTTTGCCCAGCTCCACTGGTTCCTTCGGAGAGGTCTCTTGCAGACTTGTTGGACCATCCTTTGCCTGAAGACATAAGTCTGAATTTCAGACCACAGCACTGTGGCACTAGCAGGAGGTCACTTCTGCATTCTGCTTTTGCTGCTGGAGAAAGGCTAGAGGGACAGGATCAAGGTTTGAAGGAGGCAGCAAGGAAAAAAGTGACAAGATAAATACTGTATTCCAGCAGATCCCTTCCAACCCTGCCTCGAAAGGAAGGAGGAAAATCCCCAATAAGGTGCTGTTTCCAGTAAGAGAAGAGGACACTGGGAACAAGCTGGGGAGCGATGCCTGGTGCTGGTTAAGAAAGGACAGAAATCTTAGAAATCTGATAAAATGCAAAGCTACCTTAGGCCCTGCCAATCTGGGTTGTTAAATGCATCTGGTTTTACTTATAAAAGGCATTTGCTCAAAAATCTGATCAATTTATGACTTCCAGATCTAGCCCATGGATACAATCCCCAGTAGAACTCCATTTCGTGCCTCCAGAACACCTATCAGTGTCATGAAACCTCAGCTTATTTAACAAACCTCACTTATTTAAAAGCAGTGTCACAATCCTCAGAATAGCCTTTCTATTATGCACTACAAATTGGTCCTGTTCTTCAGCTGGGAGCAAAGTGTTTTAGTGCTACTTTTTCCCCAGCCACTAAAATTGTTTTATGACTACCATTTTGGGGTAAGGAATAAATGGATTTAGATTTGTGTGCCCAACTGTGCACCCAATTTTGAAACCTTTAGTCTGTATTCTGCATTCAAAAGGGATGGTTATAAAGTGATGTATAGATGCCATCTTCCTGAATTCAATGGGTAGGAGCTCCAAAAGACCAATTGAGGCTGGCTTCTATGCTTTCCAGCATTACAGCCTTTCTAAAGGACAGACTCCTTTTCAGGGTAGCTGTTCATCAGGGCTGTTGGATATCAAAGTCAGCCACAGACCCCATGATGCAACAATAAGCTCCTGATCTCTGGAGAGCTGCAGAGCCCACAGCTGGTACCTGTGGTGGGAATCTCAATCAAGTTGAAAGTGGCCAGATCTGACCCAGCTGATCAACAGGTAAGAGATCCACACCTCAGTGAGTGACTAAGCTTACTTGTCGTAGGAAGCATCAAAGGACCTACGTGTCTTCAGCTTACACAAAATGTTTGGGTTGCTAAATTAGTTGAAATTGAGCCCACCCAACATGAAAAATGTACTTCCACTAAACTGGCCCAAGCTAACCTATATAAATGTAATTCCACGTTTTCCTTACTGATACCTAGACTGATGAGTTTGGTCCCTAAGTCTTACAAGAACTCCTTGCTTGCAATGCTGAAGTTATATTTACAGCTTTAATTTAGACCAGAAATGAAACTGATAAGGATTAAACTCTAATCTATCTGACCTACAACCTATTTTGCTTGGGATTCTCTATCTTGTAATCAATAAATTCCAGAATTAAGTGATACGCTTGCACATCCTTGCTTCCTAGGGAACCTTTACACTTCCCAAACAAACAAGCCAGTTCCACTCATTTCCTGAAAGGGAAGGCAAGGAGAGGATTAGGAGAGCTTTGGGTTACACAGAGAAATATATTTAGGTGCCCTCAGTCCCACAGCAATCAATAGGCACTCAGAGACTCGCTGGAGCCTGTCCTTGAGTAATATTGGCAGTTTCCAAGCTGTGACCTAACAGCAGCTGGTGCCATATGGGCTGCATCCAGTCCTGGGCATGCGCAGCCACCAGTGAGGTCGGTGGCCTCGGACTGACTCCTAATGCAGGGTTTTGCCTGTGCTCACTTTGCCACCTCATAATTCAGAGTTAGAGGCAGCCAGGAACCACTTAAGGCCAATGCCATAAAACCCAGCCCAGTGGTTCTGAGATTCTGTTCCTAAACCCACATCTAATACCTACTTTCAGGCTCTTCGGAGACGAGCACGCACTATTTCATGATGTTGAATGGTGTGGGCTCCTGGTCTGTGGGGTGTCTCCCCATATTGTAACTAGCATGTTTATCTTCAGTAAAAACAACTCTTATTTCACTGGCACTAGATCATTACCAGGTTTTCCTCTGTCACAAAATCATAGCTTCAATTTCCTGGCATTTTCCATAAACCACCTTTTTTCCTTATGAGGTAGCACAAGAAGACTCTTCCTCACACATAACTGGGAACAGCTAAATCTAAAGCTTTTGGTTCAGGTGTTTTCTTATATGAAATCAGAAAACCCCTTCAGGCTTCACCTGAGCCTAAAACAACAGTAGCCTCAGCAGCAGGTCACTGTGGAGCACTTGGGTACACATGCCTGAGCTAGCCTGCCATGCCTGCACCAGGAGATACGTGGACTGGACTGCCTATGGTCTCATAAGACCATCTGACTCTTACATCTCTATGAAACCTGACATACTTCAAATAATGTATATGAAAGTTAAATCCTACTATAAAGCCACTCACCTGAAATTACCCTGAAGACTACCCTGAATGCAGCCAGGATCAGTGTCTGAGCTACTGATGTGAGCACCATGCCAGTCTTCTGCTGTTGGTTGCTTCCCAGAATCAAGGGTCCACAGCATTGCAGCATGCAGCAGGCCAGGACTGCCACATCTGAGAGTGACATTACCCAGAATGACCTGAACCACTATATGAGCTCACCAGCCCCAAAAGAAAGAGACAATGAGACATCTCAACCAGAAGAGTAAGTCCCATTTTCTCAGGGCTAACATTTTCATCCACAGTGAAACCTTCCACACAGTTAACCCAAATGGAATTAATATACTCACATGAAGCAGGAAAACAAAGAATGAAATCATTCAGTACCTTCTTATGTTGCAGGAAATGCTGTTGATTTATTTATTTGAAAGATTCCATGGGGTATCAGGAAGTCCCTCCACGTGTGAGTTGAAGTTGTGAGCCTGCAGTTTGGATGCAACAGAGCTGCAATAGAGCTGCATGGATGGCAGCAGGGAGGCTGCCAGACCTAAGCTATTTATGCCTGCCAGCTGTGAGTTGAGATCTTACCAATGGTGAGATTGGCCTTCAGCAGGAAAGAGCCTCTCCAGCTGTAAGGTAGGACATTATTCTCATGGGGTGTGCTCTTGGGCCTATGGGGGCTGAACCAGCCAAGTTTCTGGCAGGTGCTGGAGAAGGACCAGTTTGTTTTCTTCCATCATCACCAAGCCTGGTTTATACTCCTGTGTACCAGCCTCAGCAAAGAGAGGAAACATGACTGTGCCTTTTTGGGGTCTCACTCGAAGTTCCTCAGGCCAAAGCAGGCACCAGGTCAGAAAAGGTGAGCCAGAGAGGGAGCCGCAATGAACTTCATGTTGAGCTGGTCCGATGGTAATCAGCAAAAGCTGTGGCTGCTTACTCAAGTGAGGAGCAGGCAGTCTCTTCCTGCATGTCATGGACCCCAAAATACAGGCAGGGTCTCTGTATCAGCCAGAGGGGCTAACCTCTCCCCACTGCTCTCATTGTAGCTGTATCTGGTTTGGTTAAACAGTGAGGCTGATTGAAATGAGCTACAAAATCACAGTGCATCACACCACCAGCCCTAAGAGCATCAAACACTGACACCATCAGTGCCTGCTGAGGGAGTCCCACAAGCATAGAATCATAGACCCATAGAGTGGTTTGTGTTGGAAACGACCTTAAGATCATCCAGTTCCAACCCCCTGCCATGGGCAGGGACACCTCACACTAGACCATGTAGCCCAAGGCTCTGTCCACCCTGGCCTTGAACACTGCCAGGGATGGAGCATTCACCACTTCTCTGGGCACCCTGTGCCAGCGCCTCAGCACCCTCACAGGGAAGAACTTCTGCCTTAGATCTAACCTGAACTTCCCCTGTTTCAGTTTGAACCCATCACCCCTTGTCCTATCGCTACAGTCCCTGATGAAGAGTCCCTCTCCAGCATCCTTGAAGATCCCCTTCAGATACTGGAAGCATCTGAAATTCCCAAGTGGAGGGGCCAGCATCCCTGTTTTGACCAGAAAGACAGACATACATTATTTTAGGCAAACAGGTTTTAAATTACCAACACATTTCTCTGGAGCTGTATCTTGGCACAACATGGCGTTGACTGCAACTACATGCCTGTGAACTAGGGCCTCACTTGATGCAAATCACCTACCCACTGGATATAACCAGCCCCAGAGCTTCAGAAACTCTGATCTCATGGACACCGTGTACTTTTTAATTGGGCAATCTCATAAGTCATTTTACTGTAGCTGATGCTTCACTTTTGAGGAGAAAAAAAAAAAGGGAAGGTTTTACAAAGCTCCCTTTATTCACCCGAATCCCACTAAGGTCAAGAGAAAAACTGCTGCTGACTCACAACAGCATTTAAATCAAGTGCTGAATTAGAAATTACACTTTGTACGGTTTCAGCTCAGGGAAGAACTAGCTTCTTATAAAAGATCAAGTGGTGACGCCTTTTATCCTTTCTTACTAAAAGTCCTAGAGGCACTTTCCAACACTGACGCACCAAATCAGAGCATTTTCCTCTTCTGTAACAGTTTTAATAAAAGCCAGTTTTAGTTTTGGTCCCATAGATGTTAAAAACTGGTTTCAGCCTCCTTTCATGAACAACATGCCCTCTGAAATCCGAAGTGTTGTGGCTGTTTGAGGAAACCATCTCTAATGCATCTTGGCTGCTTCCAACTCTTACAGCCTTGGGAGAGGAACAGGTTCCCCAGGCATTGTCTATACCCAGATCCACTTAGATACCCTTATGGGCCCAGCCCAAGGATAGGACCATTATTTGTCCAAACTGCTGATCCCTAAAGCTGCCTCCTCTGACTTCTGCAATGGTTTTGGATGGCTTTTTCAATGCTGGTTCCTTACACCTCTTCCCTGTAGGCAGCTGCATCGGGTGTGCAGCAACTCTCACTGTGTCCATGCACGCGTGCACCGAGCTCCTCTCCTCCACCTTGCTCCAGCAGACCCAACACCATCCTTTCTCTGAGCCTGCAGAGAACTAAGCAGACAAGAAGTGATTCCTTAACCCCCAAAAGCAATCCACTTCCTGCCGATTCCCCTCCCAGAACTGACTTGCTTTCAGAGGAGAGGCAGCATGAGCTGGTGGGAACTGTGGAGAGGCACAAAGGCAAGCCTGCCTCTTTCTGTGGTGCCTTGCCATGAGCTGACTTCCACCCATTATGAAGTCCTAGCTGTCCTCTCTTGCCTCTCTCAGTAGATTTCTTTCTTCTCTCTGAAGTGGTGCACCAGGACTCCGCCTCACACCTCTTGCACAGGGCTCTGCAGTAAGCATGCACTGAGCTACAAGCCCTTGATGATGTGCAGCCGCCGTAGGGAAGGGGTACATCTAGGGACAGATTTCAGGTCCTCTCTATCAGGCAGAGGAAATTGGGGAACAGTTTCACACGGGTTATGCCTGCAATTTACTCGGGAATTTTACCAAATGTTCCTCTTTACACTCCCCTAAGATTTAGATGGCTTTTCCTGGCTTCAGCGTCACTGTTTTCAGCATGTGCTGTCTTCTAGTGACATCTAGGGACAGAGGCTGGAAATCGCAAGCTGGCCGTTTACATGAGCAATTTAAACGTATTTAAAATTGATAAAACTGGTTTGTTTGATGAGACCAATTATTTGGTTGATTTGGGAAAAAAAGGACAGGTGTCCTCTATCCCCCCAGAAACGTAAAATAAAATTCTTACGGCAGAATCTTTATTTTTAACAATCTTTTGTTGTCATCTCCCAATAACTGTTTGTAACAGTTCGATGGCACAATGCACACAAACCTTAAGTAAGCCAGTGGCAGAAGGAACAATTGCAACTAAGATCAGGGGAAAAGCACCTCGCCTGTTTTGCAGGACTGATACATCAAACTCCCCAAGGCCCGTTCCTCAGCTCATGTGCATTAGCTTTCATTTCACAAAGTAGCAACAGAGACATGGCATTGACTGCCGTAACGTTTCACTCTGGTACGAAGGATGCAAGCAAGGTGAAGACACTGCACTACTGAAAGCAAAGCACATGAAAAGGGAAAAAGAACAGGACAGAAACACTTTGAGGTCTAAAGAGCAAGCAAGTTGTTTTGTGTAGCTGGATCTACTATTTACTCATTGCTATTACTACTAATTTACTCATTACATTTACATGTCAGTCCTCTGGTCATGAATCAGTCTCCATGCCTGGTGTTTCACCTACACAGGACAATGATACAGGCCCTGACCTGGAGATCTTACCTGCAGGGGAAGACACAACTGATGGATGGAGGCCATAGAGCAGAGGGAACAGCGGCTCCACCTCAACTGCTTTGTAGCCTGGCTTGATGTCAGATGGATCTGCAGTGTTAAACAGCTCATTCCTGTAGGAACAAAGCGGAAGCAGCAGCAACTCTTCCTGCTGTGCCTTCACTTCTTTACTGGAGAGGCAGGCAGGCCTCCTCCAGAGCATAACAGGACACCAAGCAGGAGGAGATGGAAAACGCACTATGTGCCTGTGTAATACATCCCATCAAAGATGTAGAAACGTATGGGCTAGTTCTTTTAAAACAAACTGGTGTGACTGCACAGCCTACATCTGCTCTGGATCTCCTCCTATACATTTAGACTTCCTAATTCTTCACAACCCACAGGAACTAAAGAACCCTGCGCTAATTCATGCCTGGACCTTTGGAGAACCCCTAAAAATACATCTTTCTGATGGCAGGAGGAAACATGGAACATATTCTCAGAAGGAGACATCAAGAGAAGCGCTTACACATGCACTAAGGGCTTGTATGTCCAAACCCAAAGTATTTAAATCTGCAGTCACAGGAAAACAGTGTGGAGTACACTGAGCAAATAGAGCGAAGAACATAGCCTAGTGACAAACACTGCCAAGTAACGCATCTCATCTCCCATCTCCACCTTCTTTGTGTAGCAGCCTGTGGAGCCTCAGCATAGATACACACACAGGGCATTACCATTTTAAGCACGTTTCCTTTGCATTCCTCCTGCCTGTAGCTTCATCCTGCAATACGCAGCTGCTAGCAACTGGGTACTCTTGCTTTTGTATATAAGCTGTGTTCTCAGATGGTCATTTGTTGTCTTCTGAATGCTGACACTGATGATTTCTGGAACTTCATCGGTTTGTTTGGTTCCTCTCCCTGCACGTCTCCACAGTGGACAACTGCCTGTTTCCCCTGTTCAGAGGGTACTGCCCTGCAGTTGTTAGGGCACTACTTTTATCACACAAAGTCATTACAGACTGTAGGCACAGACCCACAGTAAATGTCCAGTTCTGTGTGGTCAGATCTCATCCCATGACCAGAGCGCTCCGGTACTTTGAATTTTACTGCTGGAGACCCAGCTGAGCATCAGTCCAAGCTGCTTTGAGAACCAGCCAAGCTGCTGCTTCTGTGCTGTGCAAGCCACCAGCAGGTCAGACCGGCTACAGGTGGAGGCCATCTGAAGGGCCCTGCATCACTCTATTTGGTAGGATGATGCAGACACCTCCTTCCCTCTCACCCTTGGCAGGAACCCTTTTTATCTTCCATAGTGCTACTGAAAGATGATCTAGTTTCAGCATGACTGGAGCCAGTTCTGGAGTTGGCTTCTACAAGCAGGAGAAATGAAACAATGTGATGACCCCAGAGATGTTCCTCCCCTCAGTACCCTTCAAAACCAGTTTGGCATGCAAGGCAGGTGAAGCAGCAACGAGTGAGGACTCCAGGCCCAGCTACTCTCAAACACAGCACTGGTCAAAATACTTTTAATCACATAAAACCACTACTGGACCATCAGAAAGTTTCCCCATGCCACTTCAAAATCCTACCTGAAGGAAAGGTAAGGAAGGAAAATACTCTTCTTTCAATATTCTCTATAAGGACCTTTTCCATACCAAATTCTCTCATATAAATTATCTTTAATAATGCAGGGATTAATTCGCATGTTACTTTTTACTAAAGGAACCTAGGCGGTGGTTTTGTTCTGTATCTTCAAGTCCTAATCCAGATCTGGGCTTTAAGGTCAGGTTTGACTCAAGGGTACTGACAGTATCGGACACTGACAAGTACCAGTTTGCAGGTTCTTCACCAGCACCACCAAGTACAGATACCACTGGTGCCAGTTTGGTCTGTTTGTAGCTGGATATTCTGTTTACTGATTGCTACTACTACTGATTTACTCATTACATTTATATGTCAGTCCTCTGGTCATGAATCCGTCACCAGGAGTCACCCCCACCACACGAACATCTCGCTTTCTCCGGAGAGTAGCTGAAGGCTGCTTCCTCTAGGACAGGGCCTGCCCTTCAGCAGATTCTTCCAGCAGCACTCCTGGGAATAAACCATTTTTAACCTGTCTTACCTCAGAAACATTCTCTTACTACCCATCAATGCATTTAGGACATTTGCTAGGGCCACCTAAGAGAGAATCCTTCTGGTTCATCCATGGGACAGCTATTGCAACAGGCGCAGCACCACCTCCTCCATGGGGTTAGCTGTCCCCTGTGATACCCAAGGCTTGCCGGTGTGTTCCATGGGGCCAGCGCTCTTTGCCTGTCTATCTGTGCGAGGGACCACAAACACAGCTGACAGTTACATCCTGTCCGTGAGGAGCACCACTGTTCTACTTGCAACGTCTGCGGAATTCAGCTACTCATAACTTGAGCCTGGATCATGGGGTTTTTTGCTGCATAATCATAGCAAAGATGGCTTAAAAAGGAAAAAAGCATTTATTATATACACAAGTACTTTTAATCAGACCCCAAATTAATTTCAGAAATGTGCTGTCACACTTCACAGATGCAAATGTTCTAAAATAGCTGAGACCAAACTTGAGCATATTGGCTTCATCCTAAACCACTGCATTTTGCTTATTCAAGAAATGAGATGATCCTCTTCTGTGCAAAATTTTAGACCTAAATCATTCTGGTTTAGAGCTATGACATCCCAGTATAAGTCACAATCCTTCTTTAAGTTGGTTGGTACACACTATGGTAGAAATTTAAAAGAGAAAATACAACATCAAAGCCAATTACAAGAGGATCACATATATCACTACTAAATCAACTACTTCTATCTCCACCAAAAAAATAACCCTCTTCAATAACAACATAAATTTGTTTTAGAAAAGCATACATAAAATAACACTGCTACATTTTATTTCCAAAGACTTCATTGTCTCAGCTCTCTAACAATACTCCAATACAGGTTAAGACTTGTTCATCAAGAGATCAATCACAGACATGTACCAAACATTAAAAAGGCATGCCAAGTACAAATCCTCTTCTGAGGTTATCTTTTTTGCAAGGTAAACCAAAAAGAATAGGCATGAAGCATCTGTACAGCAAATATCAAACTACCATGTAATTTTTCCCTTATTCATCTCAAAAGCTTTATCTGGCAACTGGAAAATAACCTTCATGTTGCCGTGCATGGACATGTTCCTAACTAAACTGAGTATGGGTGTATGGAGAGTCTTAGGAGGAAGGCAGATTCTTAGTACTTAATATATCTGAACCTCTAAGACCAATTCCACTTCCTTAGTGGCAATGGCACACTAACTTACACAACACCCTGTGACAATAATCAACACTGCACACACCAAAAGTGACAGTAACCCCTACTGTGTCCCAAAATAAGTGATAAAAAGGCCCCATTCTTTAACTAGCTAAATACTCATCTTTTACATACTTTCATGCAGTAAGAGGAACTACTGAACCTATTTAAACAAGGGTGTAACATGGATCCTATACACTAGAACCTTCCAGGAAGACTAAGGAAAAAACAATTGCTGACTGGAACTCAAAGTACATCTGTTCTATACTGTAAAATTAGAGTAGTACCGCCTGTAACAGTGCAGCACATTAGATAAGATCTCACAAAAACTACAAACAGGGTATCATACTACAGCAAGGATATCCACTTACTGGCGAGTCTGTAAATAAGGGTGCATCTTCAGGGCAACCATGTCCCCATCATAAGAAGTACAGGGCAAAATGCAGAGCTTTACTTAATTATTGCTTTGTTCAAATATTTAAAACTTAAGCTTCAACAACGCTTCACAATTTTTATAATGGCTTTAGATGTATTTAGAATCATAAATGCCAAACTCTCAAGTTTAATTAGGATTTTTAAAGATACAGAAATAACAATGTTATAGAGGTCTTGCAGTTCAGAATCTAAGTTAATAAAAACAGACTTTAAGATACAAACTCATTTCTTAAGGTGTTTTTTTGTGGGGTTGCCTCCTCCCTCTCCAAAGTTCTCCAGAATAAAATGCTTTTCATTTAGGCTGTGCAAGACTCTGGTTCAGTGGCTTTGCTTAAACCTACTTCCTGCACCAATGAGTAGTACACACACACACAATCCAGGCACTATTCAGAGATTCTTTCACTTGAGATAATTATTGCTCATCTGCCCACAGTTGTGCTCTTCATGCTCATCTCAAACACATGACCACATTTAGCAGACCACAGGTAGAGATGAAGGGTCTGATAATTCGCAGAAGAGAAAGTAGGCATCTTACAGATCCAAATTACTGAATCTTCTACAAATAAGCACTGCTACCACCATTTGAGAAGCAATGGTTTCACTGTTCGTAGCTGCATTAAGTAGATGCAGGCTCTGAACAGACAATTCCATGAATTTATGCAATCCCTTACTCAAAGTGTATCAGCTAGAAGAGGCAGCTACGACAGCCTAATATAGCTATACATAACAAGGCTGTGAATTTGGAACAGCAGTTCCTACATCACGGTGCAGCTTGTGGTTAAGCCTAGATAGCACTGAGAAGGCAATCTTGATTTGGAGATCTGTAGAACGCAGACTTCACAATATTCCCACAAAAAGAAGCCATCACTCTTTGCAGTCTCAGCTTCCCCAGTCTCGAGTCCTTTTAGTGGGTTTAAAAACATTTAAAATGTTTTCTATTATTAGCTCCCTTTTACTGCCTCGACAATCATGGGCCACATCCTTTACCATTTTTTAACGTATTTTTGAATAGCTGGAAAGATTGAAACCTGCCTTCAGTGTGAAAACAGGTTTTCATGGAAGTAATTGAAACATTTCTTTCCCAGTGTCTTCCATGTTTTTCAGCTTTCTTGAAACAGGGATATATATTCCAAATCAGCTGAGCTTTGACAAAGAAGTTTCAGCGTAAGATAAAACATGAAATTACTGAAGCCTTTCCTCTAGGACATGCAAAGAGGCTTGGGCTTATAACAAGGCTGGTTACAATCTCACAGAGACACTGTTCCGGTCTAAAATACAAGGACAAAAATTTCTGCTTTCCTTCTAAAAGACTGTTTGTTGTCATGACAAATCTCATCTATTTAAACTTCTAACGTGTTACTTATTCCTTCTCCTTTCAATTTTGTCTCTCATAGGTCAAAACACTAGAGCATAAAACTCAAGCCAGCTATCAACTCCAAAGTTCCTCCTATCGGAAAGGACTTAAATGAGGAGGAAGAAAACGGTTTTTCTTACTTATTCCAAGCAGAATGACTATGGAGAAATGACTCAAGCTTAGGTAGCAAAACTTACTGGAATGCCATCTGAAATGAAGACTGACTCAGTAACACATGACACTTGCTAATCATTCGTTAATTTCCAATTCAAAACCCACTAGAAGTGCTAATGTAATACCAGTGAAACAGGAGAAGATACTGCTTGGTTTTCCTTTTGGGCTTGAGGACAAGCTTTAAATGGGAATGTCAGTTTTTCTGGCATTTGATAAAATGAAAATCACCACGTGCTACGTACGCCCAAAGAATTAATTCCTTTAACATTTAGGAATCGGGACTAAGTAAACTTGCAATGATTTTATTCTGCTAATGTGCAAGACTTGCGCAACACTTATGTTTGGGATTTTCGTTCTGTGTGCTGGTGTTTCATGTTTTCCTGTAGGCATTCCCTCCTCCTCTTGAACACATTATACCTTAACAATATACCATCTTCTGAAACATCCTTTCTCTGGAACAGTTAAGATCTGTAACACCAGGCAGAATTTGTGGAGATTGAGAGACTGGACACTGGATTCTTACAGCTGGAATTGTCTAGGCCAGACAGAGAAAGAAATTGTCATATGAATGCTCTATAATGCTTCCTAAATTGTTTCTAGTGCCATAAAGGTTCATATCTGAATTCAGAAATCTAACAACAGAAGCCAAAGGTTCGTGTGAGTTAAAATTAAGCATTTCTATTTAAAAAGGCAGTTATGAACAGGAAACTAAATATAGGCACAGGTGATACTAAGTAATATAGTTTAACCTAGTCTTGATGTTTACTTAGGTAGTCATCAATTCTAAGTTATGAATAAGTCTTAGCAGTAATGTCTCTTTCTTCCTTTCCAGAGAATGGGTGATATTACAAGAAGGTTTTTTAACATTTCCCACTATTGTTATGGTTTCCTAGACCAGTGTGTTTTGAATTGCTTCAGAGAAAATTTCCAAGTCTATCTGACAAGTAAGGCAAGATCTGCATGTTTCACCAAATGAAGGCATTTCATTCTGTAAAGAGACATGTCTTAAAAGCAGAATACCAAATGCTGACAGCTAACTGGAACTAGATGAAAATCGTGATGGAACAAACCTGTTTTAACTTCAGATAACACTGAATGCATTGCCTGTGAGAAAAGTAAACTCACCCGGCTTTCTATAGTAACACCCAAACCCCGTGACAAAACCCTCCATATTAACCATTAATCACAGCAAACTTCATACCAGGAATAACAAAGGTTATTGTGGAGCCTGTTACCTTCCTTCCTTCTGCAGCTAATTAAAGCACTCTGCTTGCCAGTATTAAATGCACAGTCATGGCAGAAGCCAACTCAATGTCTTTCCTTCACTCAGTGACATAGGAGATAAAACATTTGAAAGAAGTACATGGGATTTTCTGGGAGTGCTATGTAAGACCTAAATGTTTAGCATGTTCCCAGTAATAGCAGCCTTAAGGAGTTCAGCTTATTTTAGCCTACTATGCTTAACACTAATACATCATAGTCACTGCAGTAAAATTTAGAGAAGATCCAGTTACTTACTCAGCAAACAATTTACGTCTTATCATGCTGCTACTAAGATACACCTACACTAAAGACTTTAAAGCTTCAGTCTTACAGCTACAGGGGAAGATCACATCTAGGGAATCTACTGATTAATTAGCTAATACTTCATCAGGTAGATTTTCCCATTTATTCAATCAGCCCTGAGCTACACTTGCCACAAAACAGTTCAGCCATTCTTTAGTAAGGCTGCTGTGCCAGCTTAAAACTTCAGCTAAAGCATTTCAGATATCCCAGAAAATATATGAATAAACTTTTATTTTTAAGCATCAAGACACACTATTTTAATACAACCCACACATTTTAAGTCAGGTGGAGAGTACTAAACTGAACAATCATCACTAAAACATTTCCATTGGAAATGTGTTAAAGTTCTCATGGGTCTTCACTACCACCTTACTGAAGTTTTCTTATGTGTTTCTAGTCTACACACCACATGTTTCACGCAGTCATGCAAATCTGAATCAAATTTTAAACGTCCAGGTAACAGGGAAGTCCATTCACTGCAAAGATTCATTTTCAGAGAAAAGCCAGGCTAGGTAAGACCAAATAAGCAGGGTTCTTCATGAGAGTACAGGTATTTTAGAAACCATGAACTTTCAGTTGTTCTTCCTTGACAATGCCAATCTAAAGGAGAAAAGCAACACATTTCAGTAAAGCTGATATGCTTGGGATATTACAGTGATATCAAGTTACATAATCTTATACTTTGACTAAAAAGTCTGCAACACAGTATATAGTCAATAAGGCAGTCTCCTAGTTTCTAGAATGCTTCTGGGCCAAGCAGAAGAACTGACTACGTAAGAAAGTCTTATCAGATATCTGACTTGTTCTGTAGTCCTAGCATTTCCTCTTTCACAGTGTAACATCTCTGCATCATGATTGCCATCAGTAAGCCTCTTTCCTCTACAGTGTTTGCAGTCTCAAAACTATGGTTTGCATCAAACACTCAATTTTACAAACGAAGACCTCAAGTTGCACTGCCAGAGAACAAGTGGAATGCTGTAGCAAGGTAAACACATTCTACAGTGCTTTGATTCTTACCACAGAATCACTCTTGTTCTGCAAGTGTCGTTTTACTTTTTGGCTGAAAATATAAAGGAACTGTAGTGACATCTTTAGCTGGTTAACTAACATCAATGGCACCTGTCACTGTATTTCTTCCAGAGAAGTTTAGATATTTAACTGCAGTCCCTTACCTCCAAAAGGAATTGGCAAATGTTCTTCCTCTGGTCACCTTGAAGCTGGATAACTTCACCGTATTCAGGATGTTCAATCACAGTACCATTACAAGCAAATTTCTAGAGAAACATTCACATTGTCAGACATCTGACGTATATTACGATTTTGCTTAGTAAATCTTTTCAGCAGAATCTTGTCACAGACGCTGTGTACTAAATTCTGATGCCAAGCAAGGCAAAGGCTAGATCTATTTTACGCTGGGGTTGGTACATCTGCTGATGCATACGGAGACGAACTAAACTGGTGATGGTAAATTCAGGCAAAGACAGCATTAGCTACTGTGCAGAAGGAATGGGCCAATGCCCGTTACAAGAAAGGAAAATAAAGTCATAAGATACAGCCTTTCAACTCTACACCATTTTAAAATAAATATTTTTATCCTGGAGAAACTCAAAGTCTCCATTTTCAACAGCGACACAGCTTATGACAGAAGCAGGAAAGCAAAAAGAGTTCTACTATAAACTGATTTTATTCTTTACATCAAAGCAGCCAGGTATCTGTGAATTTAATGAAACATTCAGAATGCGTTTACTTCTTTATAGGAAAAAAACATTTAACTCTTTAGCAAAAATCAGTGTCATTAGACACTGACAGGAGTTAGGAGAAAGACAGGGAAAGGTGTCAATCTGAATATGAAAGTGATGTCCACAGGCAAGAATGAAATAAATATTCTGTTATTTTGTAATAAAATCTATCTTCTAATATATACTCCTTTATATAATATATTTATTACCAAATCAAATCAGTAACTTTACCTTTTTGAAAGCTTTCACAAGTTTCTTCTTGTCATAATCATCTGCAATCCCCTGAACGGTGGTCAGTGTCTTTCTTCCGTTCCGTTGCTGAATCCTTATATGAATGTAATCCTCAGTCCCCGCCGGGAGTAAGTCGTCACCCTTTGTTGCATCAGCAAAGGGGTCTGCGAGAGGGAAAAAAAAAAGTAAATGTTTAAATATATGCTTAAAAATACTCTGCTACAATCAGAGCCCTGTTTTCTCCAGCTGTATTGAGTCTCACTAGGCTACTACCTCAGCACAGCGCTCTCAACTGTCATGCATCTGGGGTCTTCAGTGCCCTCCCAGATATAAACCATTTCCAGCTACAGTTTCAATTTACTTCACTATTTCTTGCAAACTGCAAATCCTGAAGCTCTGAAACTGAAAACATGGTTCCGAGAGAACATCAAGTGCACCTTCAGTTTTAGATGGCCACGTGCATTTTAAGGGCAATACAAAGTCCTGTCTTTCACCAGATCAGCTGATAAGTAGACAAATAAAAGAGCTCTTGTACACACGCTCCTTTACAGAGCAGAAGTCTTATACTGTGACAACCACACTACCAGCATTTTAAGGCATGGATGTAATTCTTGGCTACTCATGTAAACAAAACACAGCCACAGACACTAAGAAATGTCAGAGGCTGTCTGTAAACCAGCACCCCTCTGCCAGTCAGTAATTTTGGGCAAGAATTGTAGCAAAATTAATTTAGACTTTAAGTCAGTTGTCAGATTCTTCCAAGCTTGAATTTATCTAGCACAGGTGAAACAGGAAGGCATTTAGGAAGAAGGGTTTCTGGGTTATGCTTCTTAATTAGCTGTTCTCCACAAAAACATACTTAACACTCACACTGTCAAGAAATTTTAGGGCCCGACAAATTTCCTAATCAACAGCTTCAAATAAATCTTGAAGTACTTTAAGTATTATTTTTTAAGACAAGTCAGAATCATATTGAAAAGTGTGATCTTCAGGAAGTGTAAGCTCAGCAGCCACGTATGCTACAATTTCCCAAACTTCCATCCAAAGCTCAACCCTAAAAACACCAATCAAGGTTTGCCACCCACTCGAAGCAAACGCCCCAGAAGGGTAAGACTTCAGCAGAAATAGCAACACTACTTCAGCTGCAGACAGACTGACCTATGGAGAAACAAGAATGACAAGAGCATTAAAGGCACTGAAAGCAGGGCAAGGATGCAAGCACCACAAGGAAAGAAGTACAGCACTGGGAAGCTTGACTGGCTTAATTTCTATTGAAGACAAGACACGCTGAATTTCACTGTGCCCCATGGTTTGTGGGGCAAACACTAACAGAAAATTCCAGTGGAAAAAAAAAAAGGGGGATTCACGCGGGAAGAGCACTTGGCAGAGTTTAGGATTCTAGGCTGGAGATAAGCCAGCACTGTAGGTGTTAACACTGGATCACTTCAAACAGATCCTATGACCAGCACGCTCCTAAGCACAGGGTCAGTGCCTAAATCGTGATTAACATAACCTTCTCGTATGGGTTATACGTGCAAAAGATCAGAGACAAAACGAGGTCAAAACCCTGACAACATTATCGTAGAAAGTGCTAACCTGCTCGCTTCTGTCACCTATAGATAAAAAGAAGAATCATGGCCCAGCGTGGTAAAACTTCCCTGCTAATACAGGGGAAATTACCTACCTTCTGTATAGCTCAATCTACAGAAACTATAACCTTGGCAAGGCATCTGCCAGGATCTGGGGCATTATTATGGATGAGGCAGCAAATCAACAAGCAACTGGAACTGAGGAAATTATTCCCTTCTCAGTAGAGGCTATGAACCTCAGGCTCCCTCTGCCCACAAAGATCACAGCTCTAGGGCTGCACCCGCTTCAGTGTCACCTCGGGGACGGGGACACCGACGCTCGAACCGCACCGGGGCCCTCGGGAACGGGGCCGAGGACGGGGTGGCCAGGGACAGCCGAGGGGACGACTGTGAGTCTCTGTGCGGCACACGGGGGTGCTGGCGGCTCTTACCGAAGGATTGGAGGTTCTGGATAGATGACATGCGACTCTGCGGCGAGAGGCTGGAGCAGCGGGGAAAAGGCCGCAGCTGGGTGCGCACGGGTCACGTCTCCGGCTCCGCAGTGCCGGCGGGGCGGGGAGAGGAGGGAGGGAGGGGAGGAGGTGAGGTGAGGGGAGGGATAACAAAAGCGGAGGGAGGGAAGGGGGAGGGAAAACGGAGAACGGCGTGAAAGGAGGAGAAAGCGCGGAGACGAAGGAAGAGCGGCCGGAGCCCACGCCCCGGCACCCGCCCCGCAGCGCCGTTAACGGGCAGGGGCCGCCGCTTCCCCTCACAAAATGGCGGCTGGCCCCACCCCGGTAAGGGGTCGCAGTGCCCAACGCGCACGGCGCCCAATGGCCGCCAGCTCAGGTGGTGGCGGTGGTGGTGGCGGCGGCGGCGGCGCCGGCGCCGGCGGAGGAGGAGGAGGGTGCTGTTCGGGGTCGGGTTGTGTGCCCGCACATCCCTGTCTACCCCAAGTGGGGAACGGGGCACGGCCTGCTCGGAGGCACGGCTCCCCACAGGAGCCCCGAGCTCCCTCCCCATGCTGCCCGCCCTCAGGGCGGGGCAGGCCCCCGTGGGGTGACCCCGCTGAGGCGACCCCGCTGAGGCTTCCCTTCATGCTCCATTGGCTTGGGTGGTGCTGTTTCCTGGCGTCTCTTCATGTTTCCAAGCTAGGTCCTGTCAGCTGCTGGACTGGCTTCAAGCTGGTCTGAAATAGTGCTTCCCCCTTCCCCAGTCAAACGTAGCATTCTCCTGGAGAAACTGGCTACTCACAGCTTGCATAGGTGGATTCTCCCATCTTTTGGGCAGAGCCCAAAGGGTGGTAAATGATACCACATCCAATTGATGACTGGTCACTAGTGGTGTCCCTCAGGGCTCAGTGTTAGGGCCAGTGTTGCTTAATATCTTCATTATTAGGGCCAGTTGATCTGCTGGAGGCTCTGCAGAGGGATGTGGACAGGCTGGATCCATGGGCTGTGGCAAATGGGATGAGGTTCAACAAGGCAAAGTGCTGGGTGCTGCACTTGGGTGACAAGCACCCCATGCACCGCTCCAGGCTTGGGGCAGAGTGGCTGGAAACTGCTCACGGAAAAGGACCTGGGGGTGTTGAATGACAGAGCTGAGCATGAGCAGCTTGTGCCCAGGTAGCCAAGAAGCCAACAGCATCCTGGCCTGTATCAGCACCAGTGTGGCAGCAGGGCCAGGGCAGTGACTGTCCCCCTGTGCTGGGCACTGGTGAGGCTGCACCTCGAATCCCATGTTCAGTTCTGGGCCCCTCACTGCAAGAGAGACATTGAGGTGCTGGAGCGGGGCCAGAGAAGGGCAACGGAGCTGGTGCAGGGCCTGGAGCACAAGTGTGATGAGGAACGGCTGAGGGACCTGGGGGGTTTAGTCTGGAGAAGAGAAGGCTCAGGGGGGACCTTATCGCTCTCTACAGCTGCCTGACAGGAGGTTGCAGTGAGGTGGGGTCGGTCTCTGCTCCCAAGGAACAAGTGACAGGACAAGAGGAAACGGCCTCAAGCTGCGCTAGGGGAGGTTTAGACTGGAGCTGAGGAACAATTCCTTCCCCAGAGGGTGCTCAGGCATTGGAACAGGCTGCCCAGGGCAGTGCTGGAGTCACCGTCCCTGCAAGTGTTCACACCCCGTGTAGCTGAGGCCCTCAGTGACATGGGTTAGTGGTGGCCTTGCCAGTGCTGGGGAACGGTTGATTCTATGATTCCCTGTTGGAAAACCCACTCCCTCCGGCCTTCCTTACTGGACAAAATGCTGCTTTTAATGCACAAACATGCTGAGGGAGCCAGCGAGAACCTCACCAACCACCTGTGTATCTGCCTTTGCGCCCAGCTTTGGGTGCTTGCCCTCCCTTTCGTGGCAGAGCTGCTGTGTCCCCCATAGCCCTGAGTGCCACCATGGCTGGCTGGCCACGCAGGGCTCCGTGGCTGCTCACTGACCGACAGATAGTCATTTGTGTGTGTGGAAGTGGTGCTGAGGCTGCAGTGGTAAAGGTTTGCCTTTAAAAAGGTGTGTCTGTGTTACAAAGCTTGCCAGTCCTCAGGAGGTGATTAATGGCTTTGTAGATGCACAATAACTTACTTGCACTGGCACAATTGCCAGAACCTATATTTCTCCCTTTTTTTTTTTTCTTTTCTGTGCTTTTATTCTAAGCTTCAGTTCTCTTAAATCAAAGTGATAGTTCTCTTCGGTGATCCAAGGCCTGGATCAGCACTGTAGTACTTTTATGCATGTCACTGTGCATTAAGAAAGTTTCTGGGCCTGGCACTTTGCAAAGAAGCTTTTCTTTTTCAGGGAAAGCAAGGCCATTTGCCATCATATAAAACCTCTGCTTACCCTTTGCTGCCATTGCTGATGAAGCCTTTCCCTGCAGGATGGGCTGTGGATAAGGGTTGTCTAACCCTTTCCCAAGCCAAGGCACTATTGGGACAGTAATGGGAGGATGGGGAGATGCTAATTACAGCGCTTGAGGTGCCTGCTTCAGTCACAGAGGGCATGGCACACTTTGAACAATGTCTGTGGATTAAGGATGCAGAGCTAGACACTGAGAGACCTTCTGGGCAGGGTGAGCACGCTCAGGACACCCATCCTCAGGGACATGTCGCAGGCGTGTCTCCAGCACCTCTCTCAGAGACACTACATTACAACTAATGGGGGGAGATTTTGGCTTTGATGCATTTTTGCAAATTCTACGTATCTGTGCAAAATTCTTTTGTATGTTTTGCTCTCCCATGAAACTTTTCCCTTTTTTTCCCCCTTTTTTTCCCCAGTCTCTGGTTTTTGTTACGTTGGCTGGGCCAGTACCTCTGTGGGGCACTGTGATGAACCAGACCAGCGTTTGATTTGAGTTAAAAAATAAATTCAAAGGTGAAAACCTCACATCCACTCCACTTGCATAATCCTGCAACAGTTGTGCTGGGACAATTGAAGAGGACAGAGGCTGGGGACATGCCTAGCCATGGATGAGAGGACAGTGGGTCTTCAGACACAAAACCCAAGTCTGAGTCTGCAGGTTTGGGCGAGTTCTCTGCTGACTGCGGCAGTTCTTGTGCTTACTTTGGCTCTTCATGCATTAAAAATAGTCTTTTATTTCTCACTACAGGGTTTACCTGGGCCTATGGGCCTAGAGGGGATTTGTGGAATTCATCATACAGTTTACAGACAAAGGAGATTTGGTTTCTGGGAAACAGCAAAGCTCCTTTATAAGCCAAGATGATGTGACTTTGTTGTCCTTAAAACAAAACCATGATGAACAGTTCTTAAGCGCAAACCTTGACAGCTGCAGTCGGAATGGAAACAAACCCTAATTGCACAGCTTGGCATGCACCGGGCAGCAATTAAAACAAAGGCGGTGGCCAGCAAGCTTATCATTCCCTTGGCAGTGTGCCACAATAGCCACATGGGATCTCTGTGATGCTGCATCAGTGCAGCATCATCTGCTGTCCTCCTCAGGGGGAGCTGCAGGTCACGTCCCTCACTTAGGTCTGACACAAATACAGCCTGTGCCAGCGCTTTGCACCAAACTTTGGTCCCTCTGGGCAGAGACAGGTGGCATCCTGCTGGAGACGTGCTTCTGCTTTTGCCCCTTGGCAGCTGTCCTGAGGGCCTTTGTTCTGACTGAGTCCTTCCCATTGCTGTTGAGCAGCCACTCATGGTGATAGACCTGTGAAAGCCCTGTTGTGAGGGCTTCCAGCCATACTAGAGTGCAAAGGCAGGCCAAGGAAACATGGCACAAGAGCAAACAAAAAAGGTAACAGCAATTAAAACAGGGCTAAAACCTAAGTGGAAGCAAGAGGGGTTGTTGCTTAGGCTCTTACATTTCAGTTTACAGCTAACCGCCCTAGAGCCAAGGCTGGAGTTAATCTCATTTGCTAATACCTATTAGACATCAGGGTTTAAACAATGGATTGGGAATAAGGCTCATGCCTTTCCATGACTAATGTATAACCTGGCAACTATTGTGCTGGAAAAAAAGAACATCATCTCTAATTATCTTGATCATGGCTTCAAGCTATTTAAGTGTAATAGTTGCACGACCTGGTTATGAATTGGAATTAAAGATCCCTTTGCTTGCTTTTTACTGTATTTCAGTTAATCTGTCAGGCTGTATGTGAATCATTAATTTATGACCAGATAAAATGCAGGGATTAAAACCAAGAACTCACTGGCATGCAGATGAAAACTATGACATACTAAAGCCAAAAATTGTCACCCTGGTGCAGAACTGCACCTTCACTGCGTACTTTCAGAAATACCTTGGCTGCCTTTTAGGAGCAAGGAATAACCCACACCAGTGGAGACGCTTTCTTATTCCAGAGAATTGCTGTATGGAAGCATGGGCTGGGAATGCCCTGTCTTGCATCAGGAAAAAAGGTCAACTGCACTTGGGAAGAGTGGCTGGAAAGTGATAATCCCTCTGTACTCAGCCCTGGTGAGGCTGCAGCTCGAATCCTGTGTTCAGTTCTGGGCCCCTCACTGCAAGAGAGACATTGAGGTGCTGGAGCAGGGCCAGAGAAGGGCAACGGAGCTGGTGCAGGGCCTGGAGCACAAGTGTGATGAGGAACGGCTGAGGGACCTGGGGGTTTAGTCTGGAGAAGAGAAGGCTCAGGGGGGACCTTATTGCTCTCTACAACTGCCTGACAGGAGGTTGCAGTGAGGTGGGGTCGGTCTCTGCTCCCCAGGAACAGGACAAGAAAAAAGGCCTCAAGCTGCACCAGGGGAGATTGAGACAACCAGCAGATGGCAGCTACGCTCAACATTACAGGAAGTTACTAGAACTTTACAACCCCTTTCTAAATGGACTTTCATTTGCAGCAGTCTCCAAACTCTCATTTCTGTCAGATGAGTTATTTGAAGGTGCAAGGGGAACAATCTGAAGTTCTTAATTTTAGTACTGAAATACTGAACAGACTACAGCCTGAACCACTACAGCCCCACTGGCCACAGATGATAATAGTTCAACAGGAGGAGCACTAACAAATCTGTTCCACTTCTGAAAGGCAGAACTGCTGGAAATAAACTTTTGCTTGAAGACAAGAGAGCATTTGTGTAAGAGGTCATCTTGTTCAAGCCCTACCAACTCAGTGGTTCACATAACATCCCTGCAGGAAGAGACAAGGGCCATAAGCTGTAGTCTTTGCCTCTACACAATCAGCTCTCCAGCACACTGGTAGTCCAGGTAGTATTTGCGACTGAACAGGCCCAGGGTGAGCCAGAGCAATGGGTGAATTACACGTGTAAAGCATACTCAGTGGTGCATTCGTGTCCTCTCTGCAGCCCCACTTCCCAACTAAGTCTGGGAATCTCCAGAGGAAAAAAGAACAATTAACTTCATAGCAGAGAGGTTCATACAGCACTTTCCAATATGCCTTGTCTTCCATGAATTCCCCAGATTTTGAGCATGGCATCTGAGGCAAGCCACAAAAGCTAAGTGCTGAAATATCCCAGTGCCTGTTTATGATGACAACTCACTAACCCACAGGATGCCCATTGTGACAGCATGGCCCAGAACCAAAACCAATGTTACTTTCAGGCTACAGCCCGGAAACATGTATATCCACATGCTGTAAAGCAAAAGAGATATCACTAAGTCTCACAACTCCCCCTAGAGATCTTAGACATCCTCTTTTCAAGATTCCCTAGGTGATTTTTTCCTTGCATTTCCTCAAGGGATGCAATGTTTCTGATGAGACATTTGTGACAACAGCAGGAAGCCTGTTTTGATGAAGAACACCATTTCCAATTAAACACCATTTCCAATTAGTGAACATTAGAGTACTCAGGCATCATATATTAAAAATACTTTATACCATATCAAGACACAAATATAATGGGTTTCTAGCCACAAAAAGTCATTCTGTAGGTTAAATTTTTTAGTTACGCTAACAGTAAAAACTTTATTTTTATGATCAGAGTGGAAGGAGGAAGAGGAAGGAAAACCGAGCTTCTTTTAAATAGGGATGAGGGGTTTTACCATTAGAGTGAGGATTAGTGCATTCATTTTCTAATTCAATACATTACAAATCATTGCAGTAACAGTACTGTCTTATAATCACTCAAGTGAGCAGCCATAACCTAAAGTAAATATGGAACAAGACATGAAACGAAGCTTGTATCTAAAATGGTATCAAACCAGCATGCTCGTCTGGTGTAAATGCCAGTTTCTTTCAAAAAGAGAGACGTCACACTTTTAAGAAAAGCAAACATTTACTTCAAATTGCAGTATAGGCTTTTCAATCACAGAAAAAGAAAAACAGTGATCTGACAGCGGTCACATCCTGTGCAAAAAAAACCTGTAGCACAAGGTACTTGGAGCCGCTTACACATTGCAGGATAAAGTAAATAAATACAGTAGCTAGAATATGGCACTCTTGTGACAGACTCTAAACCCCGTGGAATGCCTCTGAAACATTTTTTTTATCCTTGTATTAGTAGCAAAGTCCCACCACCATAAAATAGTACAATGTTTTAAATAAACCAAACTAAAATATTTATACCTAAGAGAAGGATTTACACAGTTATAACTTTTAAGTGCAGAAAATGGGACTTGGGCTTAGATCTTTCTTTAAATTAACCCCCCACACATATAATCCCGTTTGATCTCAAAAGTAATTTTACGTTTGAGGAAAAATGTTACCAAAGTTGCATAATTTCATTTGTTACTCCCACAGCTGGAAGTTAAATTCTGAACAGTCTTGAAACACGAACGTTCATCATTAGCCAGTGAAACAAAGGACTTGTCAAAAGCCCTCAGGATTTCTTTATCCTCCAAATATTGATTTGCTTTCTCCTACATCTTTAGACAGCAATCGCTAAGTTTGCAAACAAAAGAATGCAATATGCATCATACATCAAGAAAAGACGAAGTTGACGAAGAAGAACTTCCATGTTTCTGAATCTTTTCCTTGCTTCTTTCAAACTTCTTTATAATCTCAGTCACTACGCACACAGAGGAAGTGAGTCCCACAAGAAACAGTAAATCTGTAAAAAAAGATACATAATCAGCCTTTTTAAAATTTGCTATTTAAGGCTTAGGGCAGACTTACAAAAGAACAAGACTTACAAGACTTTCAAATTGTCTCCCAATCACTGGGTAAGTTCAGGAGAAATGAAAGAATCAATTTTTGCAGGACCAGGAGATTAACATGCATAGTTTATGCACAAATCATAAGCACAGGCATGATATCTCAAACTCTTAAAAGTATTTCATAACCTTGCTTTTATTAACACCTATGAAAACAAAGAACACTAAGCAACAGAATTAACTTCATATGGGGGGGAATCACTATCATCAGAAATGACACTACAATAAAAATTATGTAAAAACATTTATTTCACAACAATCCTTTAACTCCAGAATACTGCAAAAGTAATAAACGTAGGTCTTAATAAGACCAGCAGCATTATGTATCTATAGCTTCTTAAAATCCTCATGTCTATTTATCCTACAACAGTGCAGTTGATTATTAAATAATCAATGTGTCTAAATAAGGTATTTACATTTAGAGGAAAAAAAACCCCCAACTTGCTAACCAGCAAGATTAATACTGCTTTAAAAACTTCAATTAAGTCTATGCTTCATTTTTGCCTGCATCAAAATTTACATGAAAAATCTCTAATATACATAAGCACATAAGAAATTTAAGAACACACTGATCAGTTGTGTACCATATGCATTTAAATCATGGTTCCCAAAGGCTTTGTATTCCTCTTGTATGCAAACAGCCAGAAAGTGCTCTTATAGAACCATCAGCTGGTGTATTTACAAATCAATCCTTAATGCACAGTTTTGAAAAGGGAACTGTTCTTACCCAAGACACTCAGGCTCTCTGTTTGGAAAACCTTCTGAAGTGGAGGAAAGTAAATGACCAGTAGCTGCCCCATTATAGATCCGAGAACGGCATAGCAGAACATTTTGTTACTGCAAAGTCCAATCTCAAACACAGATTTTGCCTGTAAAACAACACATTACACTGTACATGGAATCTTAATTATCTAGACAAGAAAGTAATTCCTAACTACAATTGCTTTTCATCCAGACTTTTAGAAAAATATAACAAGTTATTGTTGACCTTTTAGATAATTCAGAACAAAGTTCCTGAACAGGCTGATTACATTTTCTCTCTGGTAAACAGAGGATAAATCTTGTCTTCATAGTCATTGACTTGTATTTTGAGCTCACTTTTCAGCAAGTACAGTGCATAAGAAGGTACTCTCTACACTGGAAGTGCTTTTGTTGACCCTGACAATTCACATCAGAAAACAGATTGCAAATTAGAGTAAAGGTAATGTATACTAGCAATGTCCTTTTCTCCAACTAGCACAGAAATTCAGACTTGTTTCCTTAGAACCAAAATACAGACAAAATGAACAGTTCAAACCTTCTCCCTTGGATTATGGGTGTAGGGTTACAAAATACAAAACTTAAAGCCTTTCTGCCAAGGATGCTGAACTGACAGAATTTAGCAATACAAAGGATGATCACACTTCAGCTTTTAATAAAAACTTCCTTGCTTCTGCTAGGAGAGAAACATTACTACCAGCTCTGCATCACGTACACAAATTAAGGAAACTAATACTTAAGATGTAATTTAAGAAATCCTACCTAGTAAATATGTGAAACTCAACCTTAATAGCAGACGTGCAGGAAGACATTTGAAACAAATACAGCAAGATCCTCCCTCAAAGAAAATTCTGCTTATTGTGTAAATACTGCATAAATGGACAACAGGAATCACCTACCTGAGATCTAGAACTCAAAGCGTTGAACATATCAAAAAATACAAAACAGGTGAAAGTCATGGTTGTATCTCGAGGTGTTATTACATTGTCTCTTAACTGCCAACAAAAGAAAATGAAATGGCTTTAGCATGCTTTAAACCCTCTGCAACTAAGCAAAGTTATTACAATAATTCAAGTTCTGCTAGCTAGTAAATGAAAGCAAAAGCAACTTGATTGCGCCAACCTGACTTAATAAATCATACAGCAGAAGTTACACACCTGTGACTTAAAGCTATTTGTAATTCCAAACTGTGGTTAAATGAAGCCTCCTGACAAACATTTATGCAAGTACATGGAATACCAAGAATTCTACGATGTACTACCAAAAGTTCAAGCAACGTTTTTCTCTATTGGGAAAATAAAGTCAAATGGCTGTTTCACAATAGCCGGGGTAGAAAATTTGTACAATTACTTTCTATGGGCCAAGGTTTCCCAAGTAGATTTGGGACCTGGAAAAGACAGTGTTAAAATAAAGAATGGGGAATAAAACTGTACTCCCAATTTCAACAACTACTTTGAAAAATCTCCCTCTATAATCTCCTAGCTGAATAGATTATTAAATAAGCACAGACAAAACTTGCAATTAAGTTCATAAAAATCATGAATTCCAGCTGGTGGTATGAAAAGGACTTCTTTCAAATCAGTTTGTTACTGCTTTAAATTTATCATACCTCTCTCCAGAAGACGAACAGTGTTCCACACACGATAATTATTGATGAAACCAGTATTTTAACAATCAGACTTTTGGTCAGAATGCTGTCCTTCAAATTTCTTGGAGGCTTCCGAATTACATCTTTATCCACAGGCTCCACCCCAAGACTTAAAATTAAATTAATCTTAGATTTTTATCATCATAAAAATAATTCACTGCTTCCAACTTTCTGAGTTGAAAGATTTTAATCTTCTCTCTACAGCTTAAGAATTATCTCATTCAAATAAGCACATTATATTTCACATAGTTGTATGTATTAGTAAATAAGTATTAGCAATACTCTAACACTGTAGTTCTAGAGTCCATAAATACATGATCTCAGACAGTACTCAAAGTTGTGTATGTTAATTTTAAAGGAATCTGCAATATTAGTTATGTTCCCCATTTCTATTACTGTGATCAACCCAGCTAAGGAATTTACCATTAATTCCTTTCCGCCTCTCCCTCCACTATCCGCCTGCAGTGAAGAGGGTGGTCAGAGGAAGAACCCAGAGGGAAGCCAGAATCCTGAATGCAAGTTTCATGAGCAGATCTGTGGATCTTTAGGTATCCATGCTGCCCCCATAATTATTGTTAGATACTAAAGCAAACCAAAAGGAATGAACATACAACTATACTGCAAAGTACTTACCTTTGAGCTGGAGGTCCATCCATAATAATATTGATCCATAAGATCTGCATGGCATTGAGAGGATTAGGAAAGTTCATTAATGTAGCCAGTGAGATTAAAGTCAGTGCTGCTATACTCCTGTTGAAAGAAGCCATTTTTATAACTGTCAGCATGGAACATTTCTGAAGATCCACTGGTAACTGCTTTGTAATCAACACTTCAACTGCTTAAGAGCAGATACAGCCTAATTTTAAAGGCAAAGTATAAATTCATTTAGAATACTCATCTTGATACTGTTCGTATTTTAAACGGCATTGTTTTAGTAAGAAAAAGACAGCAAATTTGCGTCTTAAAAGCCTCCCAGAGTTCAAGATAACATTTCAGAGTTATCACTCACCTTCACCTACTTGATTTTTACTGGGGAACTGGCTTCTGTATTTTTGTTGTGTCAGAAGCAGGTCTTCTAAACATGGTTTTGAAAAACAATCTGCTTTTACATTTTTGATGTAATCACAAGTACTCTATGCACATGTCAGTAGTCGAGCCAATCAGTCAAGGCAAGGTACTCCACCCCGAGCCCCCTGAAAATACCAGCCCTCATTATTAGCACAGTGAAAAGGCTAAGCAGAAGACTGAAAACAGATTAGCTAGTTGCAAGCCTGGTATTAGAAACCTCTCTAAACAAGTACGCACTGATTGCTTTCAGAGCAAGATTAAGTGGTTTCATAACCAACAAGAAGAGAGCAAGGCTTATAATTATTCCAGATTTATCGCTCTATGAACCCTATTTATGTTCTCCCTGCAAAGAGGGACAGGGAGGAAAAAAAAGGTAACTCATTCATCAGAACGCTGAGGCTACCATGCTAACAGGCAAGCACGCTTTCCTAGAATACCTATGCTTAGTTATTTTTCAGAAGCAGACTTCTGGGCTTCTGCCAGTGCAGGACACTAGTCAAGATTCAAAGTATATGACACTTCTTACAATTTTTATGCACATTTTAAGAGGTTAGCGTTTTCTGGGGTTTGTTCTGTTGGGGTTTTTTTTGGTGGGAATTTCTTTTTGGCTTTTGTTGGTTTTGGGGGGTCTTTGGCATTTGTGTGTGAGGGTTTTTTGTTTGGTTTTGTTTGTTTTTAGTTTCTGCAACTTTAGTCAACCGCTCTGAAATGCCATGAAGGCTTCAAATAAGTACATGAATGTGGCAAAGAGGAAAACTGTGTTCCTGAATCCAGATCCAATAAGATTAACTCACAAAAGTTTTGAAACTAAGGCTTAATGCAAGAAAAGGAAGCCAGCTTCACAGAGCTAACTCATTCCACAAACCATTTGATTTACATGTTCTGGTTACAGAGGGAATGACTAACTTCTCCTTTAGACAAGAACCCAAACATAGCTATGCTGTTTCTCGCTGTCTTCTCACATACTGACTTCATGCATCTTAACAGGAAGAACTGTGACAAACTTAGATGTCTGTTTATTGCACTATCTTCTGGTTCTTTAAAGAGGAAACAAGCCACCAAATACAAACATGCAGCACCCTATGTGAAATTTACAGTGTTCACATGAATTTATGTAGCATCTGCTTCACGGTGTTTTCATTCATTGACAAGGTACCTTCTAATATTGTCCACTTTTCAAACTTACGTGCTCAGTTGAAATCTAACAAAATTTTTTATGTTGTTATAAATTCCTTTACCCTCCTCAATTGCAGACCTGCAATTAAAAACAAAGATTACATCACTACACAAATAAGACTACTGCCAAAAAAAACCCCAAAACTTAAAACAAACCAAAAAAGCTAGTACTTTAAGCAGCAATACAAATGTCAAACAACAAATGGAGCTGAGGTTCTTATAAAACTTTGGCAGTCATTGTTTTTCAACTTGACTGGATTAACCACAATAGTTCTTTTTCTAGCCGCTTAACTTAACTTACGAGATGGAATGTCAATAATAAAATCTCCTCTTTGTTCAAGATTCACCAGCATCCTTGATGAGACCTCCTGATTCTGGTCAGATAGTTTAAAAAACAACCAACCAAACAAAAACCTGACCACAACCAAACACACACACTTTTACAAAAGCACAGAAATACAGCCTGACTTTAGAAGACCAGGTATTCTTACTGCACCAGAACTAAATATGTATAGACCATTTTCCTGACCTCCAGCGTGTGTCACAACTTGCCTATCACATTATCACAACTCTAGCAGTGAGAAAGTGTTTTCTAATACCTAAATCAAGTTTGCTGTACTGCAAATAAAACTGGATATTTTTTCTTCCATTGCCCCAATGGCCAAGAACAACAATCAGCATTCCTTTAGTAATTTTTAAAACAAAAAGATCAAAGAGGTTGGGGGAAAGGATGTAAAACTATGGAAGCTCATACTTTCCCCCCGCCTTAGTTTCCACCACTCTCTTCCCTCTCCTATTGAGATTTCCTGATGAAGTGACCAAAACTGGAGAAAGCATTCCAGCAAAAGCCTCACAAAGCCAAAGTAAAGTACGTACCACAGATGTCCTTCCTGTGCACTCTTCTGCATATCTTAAAATTATTCCCTTCTCTCTTGTTTCTACACACTACCACATTGCAGTTGGCTAAATTAGTATGGAAACCTTTCAACTCGCAATCCTCCTATGACATACTGCTACCTAGGTAGATTTTCTTACATTGTAGTTCTACATTTCACTTCTTTCCAAGATTTAAGTGTCATACTTTCAGACAAACTGAAGTGTGCCGAGACTGATGCGTAATCTTGAAATGAAGGCTATCTCACTAGACAGCAGACCAGCTGTGCCAACAACCACTGCCTTCTAAAGTCAGACGGATTAAATTCAAAATAAGTTAAATTTAGCCATACTTTCTTTGAAGTACACCAAGCAAAAAAACCCAAATAGCTGGTTACAAGAAGTTGGTAACTTATTTTCACCTGTTTAAATAGATTATATACATTCCTTTCCTTTTCTGAAACACTACCTTTGAAAATAAATACAGAAATGCTCTCTCTCATTTTTACATAAATTTATGCTTCTAGAGTAAGACATTAAATGAAGATGAATCCTATTGACAGTTAACAGACTCAATTTCACTTCAGTTTCCAAATACGCTATGATCACAGTTCTACTTGGAGCAGCAGAAATACAGGTTAATTTTTATAGCATGTACATGCATAACATCTTTTGTTACTTACATCTGGTCTATGTACAAGACCAAAGTAGCAAAAGGTCTAAATACGTAAATACATTCTTATTATTATTACCATACATAAAAAGACAGAAATGCTTAGTTGCCCTTGTCCTATTATGTTCCCAGCTCTTTTTCAAGAGGATAATACAGGTAATCACTATAAAGATAATTTTTCTGACTTAGTGCAGAACTCCTTAACAGCTGCTCGCTTACAAATTTGGGGAATTTATTTTGGTTTTAACCCAAGCAACATTTCATTAAAACTATATAGCACAAGGTATGTACATAAATGCCACCTACATTATTGTCTGAAAATCATCATCCACGAGGATCATATCTGCTGCCTCTTTACAAACATCTGTTCCGGTTTGTCCCATTGCTACACCAATATCTGCAGCCTTCAGAGCAACAGCATCATTCACTCCATCTCCTGTCATAGCTACTACTGCACCATTATTTTGCAGTGACTAAAGAAAACAAGAAGAGCTTAAATCAGGGATGGAAATAACCTATCGAATAACAATTTTTCTACATACAAGGTTGGTGTCATCATGCTCCCACTCCTCAATTTCTTGTAATTCCACTGTAAAGTCCTAAAAAAACCCCAAACGAAAAACCCCCAAACTCCAGCTGTTCGTATTCTAATGATTTTTTATACAAAGATTTATCATATATTTTCCTGTATTCAGACAGCCTAAATTTTAAAGCTAGGGTATATAAAATCTGCCTTTAAATAAAAAAAACACCCCACACTCTAGAGAGAAAGATGATACTATATTTACATTTTAACATTATCACCCTCTTATAATTCTCAACATATTCCAACTCTCTTCGTGTTTGACTGCCTCCTCCTTACTGTTGCTTTTCTGATTGCTCCAATTGTTATCCTGAGTATGTCCCTCTTTGCCAACGTTCTTTTGTTATCTTCTGAACAGAAGCATTACCTCAGACATGGCTTGAAATTCATGCCCTTTTATCTTGTTCTGAGAAGTACCAGAAATATGGTTCTTTCAAGTTTCTAGTCAATTTAACTGCAATGTGACACAAAATTTCAATCAACTCCCAGCCCCCAGCTCCCTACATAAAAGCATGATACTGCCTATCAGCTACTGCCTATCAGCAGCTGCCTATCCCTGTGAGCAGTACGCATTTTCTAGACAGTATTTTGAAATACGCTTCACTTTCAAACCAAATGAATTTCTGATTTTATCTTGACAGACTGTAGCATGTTATAATTTAAGTGAAGGCACCACAAACAGCTCTCATCGCAACAGTCCAGCCTTTGAGCCTTTAGCATGACATACCTTTATAATTTTCAATTTGTGTCGGGGACTGGCTCTGTAAAATACTGCAACCTGTTAAAAGCACAATAAAGCAGCAGTGAAAATTTGAGAAATTTAAAGAATTGCACTGGATTCTATAAAGCTCAAGTATAGAATATCCTATCAAAGGCTAACTGTACTCGGCTTAGCTCTAAAGTTGAAGCACCAGTGAGCTGTCCTTTTAGTAAGAGTGAAATAGCATTCCAAAGAAGATTCAAAGCATGTTCTGCTAAACAAAGTTGATGCTACTTATTTCAAGACAGAATATGCAATTTAAAAACCTTCTGAAATTATGAAGCAACCTGAGTTACAGTGGCTTGCTACTGGCCTTCCTGGCTAAATCCGTGCAGGCGATTGCCACGCTGACTGTACAATCAATGTCCTTTCTCTTGTCAGCACTTCTGGCAAGCTACTCAGGATGTTTCAATTTTACTTGTTGATGTTGCATACTATGAACAGAGTGACGTTTTGAAGCTAATTAACAAAAATTCTAGCTTAGAAGGAATCACGAGTTTTCAGAAGTTTCTTTGTCTGTGGTCTTCTCTGTAAATTGAAATTTGAGCACATGGAGCTTAGTTTTCTTCCATAAACTCCATACTGTTGGCATTCACATCTATATTTCCTTTTTAAGAAGCTGGGTAACAAGTTAGACTTCTCAACAACCACTTCAGACTACACAGATTTCAACCTTACTGGTCTAATTGGTTTCTAATAAGATTTTAAACAAACACTTAGAAAACAAATTTGGTCTCAAGTCAAACGTGCACAAAGTAAATTTGTAGCTATTTCAGTCACTTAAGGTGAAGAGTCCTTAAGAACAAGTATCACCAATCCAAAAATTACTATTTGCCACACAATTCTTTCCTAAGTTTGTTTTTGTGAGTGTCCAAGGAAAGACACAAAGCTGACATGCACATTTCCTGACTGTAAGTATTGGCTTTTGGCTTGCTTACATGAGGCACAAGCATGCTGCAGTCTAATTTTGCAGTCTGTTGCAAACAGGGCAGTATTTTGAGGCATAAATTTTGCAACACAGCTAGCCTGAACCTCAATTGCATTTGATTATGTCTTCACATTTACAATTTTGACATTGGCCAATACATTTAATAACTAACAAGTATTAAGCAGTAACTTAAAAGACCCTTTCAAAATCCTCAACCAGCGACCTCGGATCGATTAAAAATCATTAAAAATGCAGACAGCTCCTCTTGCAAATTACAAAAGGATAGACTGTGTGAACATGCAAACTGTAAGGTTATATATATATATATATATATATAAGCTGAGCTACTCAAAGAAATAAAATGGTCTAACATATAAAAAGGTGATGATGCTCACTGAAAGTGAGAGGTAGCAAAATGAAAGTTCCAATACAGTCACTGAAGGGTAAAAAAGTTGAGTTGTTAAAAGAGAAGAAAGCAATAAACTCACTAACAAGATAACCATGTGAGTCGAAAGAAACAGATTTTTGTATGGTCATATGTTGAACCAAAAAATACTTGTCTGATTTGGGACAGCTTCCATGTTTCTGTACTAAAACTCTTGCTAAATTTACTGTATCATTTTGATTAGAACCATGTTATTTGTATCTTAGAAGTTACATTTTAGCATTCCACAGAAAAAAGCATTTCTCAATACAAAAATATATCCTTTACTGCATTTCAGTAAGCAGTATATCAAAACAAACCTTTGGTGTTATTTGAGAAAGCTGCTGAATATCCAAATCATCTATTTCTTCTCCCGAGATTGCCTGTGAATTTTTGGAATACAATCCTAGTCGACTTGCTGGAAATAAATAATAAAAGAGGTATTACAGTAATTTACCCTTTTAAAACATCAAGTACCCAATTTTATTTTTTTTAAACCTACTATTTCTGCAGCATTTCAGATTCAAAATGCCTAGAGCAGAACATCTTAACACCTCATTGATTCAGTATACTTAGTATTTGAACTCTTTAGTAACAAACACATACTACAAAGTCTATTATAATCAGATATTTCTCTTGACTTTTGTTAGGTCTAAATGTTGGTATTTCATTGTGTCAGGTGGCATATAAACACAAGAGCTCAGTTCTCTCTAAAGAATTCACAGTTCAAAACTAACATGGCAGAAAATGAAAATGACATAGGGAAGACAAGGAAGAAAAACCTTCTGAGAAAGTACTGCTAGTCTAGGGGTGTATTTTTTTATGTGCACATTCAAGCTCTTGTCCATCATCCTGTATGTAAAGAATTCATATTCTGGCAAAAGTACTTGTACTTCAATGTATTATATTGTAAAATGAAGAAAACTAGTTTGTTTAAATATTTATTTATAGTACTTAACTCCAAACTTAGTTATATAAACAAAACTGTATTGGATGGCATTGAAGTATACTCTAAATACTCATTGTCACTGGTTATTTTAGTTTCTCCTTTTGCCCTAAATAAGGCATCCAAAGCTGAGATTAGAGACGGGGGGTGTTATAACAAAATACAGTAAGAAAATACATAGTCTTCAACAACAAAAGTCATACATTAACCAAGTTAGAGAGAAAAAGAAAAAGAAAAAAGAAAAATACAAACAAACAAATTTAAACTGAAACCAAAGTATTGCTTCAGGGGGGTTTTTTTGTTGGTGGTTTGGTGTTTTTTGCTTGGTTGGTTAGGTTTTCTTTCCCCTAATTCCACTGTGCTATATGTTAACCCGATATACAGAACTCACGAAGTGAAAGCTTAATACCAACACTTCACACCAGTTAGCTAGGCTCTGCCAAAACAGAACGCAAGTGAAAAATGAGAGGAAGAGGACTACTCGTACCAATGGCAACTGCAGTCTCTTGTGAATCTCCGGTAATCATTTTTATTGCAACTCCTGATGTGATAAGTGTAGTAACAGCTTCTTTCACACCAGTCCGTGGAGGATCAATTATTCCCACAAGTCCCAAAAAAGTCAGTTGTCCTAACTCGGGACCAGAAGCTAAGGCAAGAACTTTTAGGAGACAAAGGAGAGGAAGAAAAAAAAACACACACACACACAAAAAAGTTAAGATTTGAAATTATCATTTACATCAACATTTAAAACAACTGTTTCAAACTAGTAGGCCGGCATAAAGCAAAGGGAGGCAACCTTCTTTTTCTAAACCTTGGTGGCAGTACCTGTTATCTTGAGTATTCTGAACAGCCTACTTATGTATATCCCCTTCTTCTGAAGAGTAGTCTTTTTACCAAACACACGTATTCCAGGCTTTAAAGATAACTTTCCTATCTGTTCTCAGATTAAAGTGTTTATACTTCGAGTGTGTGGAAAGAGAACCACATCTAGCTTTGTGGTTTCTCTGTACATGTACGGTCTTTTATGCAGAAGGATGAAAGGGAGGATCAGTTAACTCTCTGCTTTGGGTTTTTTTTTTTTTCTTTTAGAGAGACAGATTTCATGAAGTACATGCTGAATATTTTCTGGAATGTCTTTTACAGTAGTATTCTTAATTCAAATACATTTAAATGACAGAGTTGCAAGAGAAAGTGATTTGCCTAAAAATATTACCCTAGATTTGTTTGAGAGGGGCCTGACGCAGACACGAAGAATGATTGTTGGAATAAAACAGCAATAAGAGGTAGCACTGGCAGCATATCCATACTTACACTTATACTGGAAAAAAAAAAGTCTATACAGCTTGTTAACAGAAAAGGTAACTCTAATGGCATCTTCTGACCTGCAATCAGTTGTGCTAGCCTAATTCTCTCATATGAGAGAGAATCTCTCATTACGAGATATGGAAGCTATTAGGGAGCAATGTATTGTTCAGTTACGGTCACATGCAAGAAATGACGGGAACCAGCAGTGCCTTTTCTCACCCTTTGCAATTTAATTATGTTATTATACACGCCTTAGGCAACAGCACCTGTTTTTCCACTCCCCCACTTTACAGTAAAAGTAAACAACCTGGTGGCACTTACTGAACACCACCACAAAATAATCCTAATAGCTTTGGTTGTTTTGTTTGTTTTTAAACAATAAGCAGTGTCATTAAAATAAAAAAGGGTATTTTGAGACACTGAAACAGCCTTACCCCTAAGTCCTGCAGAGCCCATAGATGTCTTCTCTTGCTGGTATTTCTCTCTCTGTTGCTGAACAAGAGGTAGGGTCTGCCCCTTACAGTTATATGATGTACAGTACCTAATGACTTGTTCATAAGCACCTTTCATAAAGCAAACTTCAGGTTTGTCCTAAAGTGAAAAAGAATTGCTGTGTGGGCATATGTTTAAGTATACACACACACAAGTACATATACAGGCACACATTAAGAATGGCATATCTATACTTCTCTTAAGAGTATTCAGAACATAATGCAAATCAAAGTTACACTTCTAAACCTAAAAATTTGTTCGAGTATCTCTATACAGTGTATGTTCAAGAGCGGTAATGTCAGAAGAGCCAAGTTAATAATCAATATCTCATTTCAGTAGACATCACACACATTAGACACTGTGGGTTACAATTTATAGACTAAAAAGGCTACGCAAAGGACAAAAAATTAAATGCACACAGAACATCAGACCTGAAAGACCTTTAGCTCAGCATCTGACCAGCTGCAAAGGTCATTAAACATCACCTGCACCCTTGTACCATGCCTAACAACTCAGCTCTCCAGACAGTCATCTAGCCTTGATGGTATCACGGGATTGAGATTCCTCCAGCTACCTCAAACACTTAACTCCAATGCTAAATAATCCCTTTCCCCCTTTTCCATTAAGAATTGCTGCCTCAGCTCAATTTCCAATCACTGATTCTCATCTTCTCTCCTGTGTAACTAAAAAGCTCCTTTTTAATACATCTATTTTCTGCCTGTGAAGGTATTTACACAAAGTAGCCAAGTTACTTCAATCTTTCTGATAGGCTTAACTAACAAAGTTCTAAGTTTCTAAACCCACTGCATTTTCTTAGCCTGCAAATATTTATACTCACTTTAGATCCAATTTTTCAACAATCTTTCAAAAATGCTGATACTGAAACACAGACATTAAATCCTTACCTAGATGAAAATCATATAGCAATTCCTGCTCACAACTCTACACAGACAAGGATAATACAACCATATTATTCATATAGACATACGGAGTCAAATGCTCTGTTTCCAAAGCAAAGACTTTATTGTGACACTTGAGCGCTGTCAGCAGCCTTTCTTTTGGTCAGAAGTACGAGGAAATTTTCCATAAATCCAAGTAAGGTCTATTGTTGCACATATCTAGAAGACTCCAGTTATCAGACTGGCAGTGATTATGTTAATATTTATAACAAAACCATTCAGAATGGTCTAATTGAAATATGAATTTAAGTATGTTTATGAAAGCACCAGAAGATAGAAAAAGAATGGTTTGTGTTGATAATCCAGGGCACTGTCACCACTGGGAAACCTGCTGTCCATTTCAAAGCCAGAAAACCTGTGTTTTCAAACAAATGCAATTTTACTACTGAACATGGATGCATCTTCTTGCTCTTAATTCATTATGTAACTGCAGCATTGAAACAGTAGAAAGATTGGCAGAATTGCTTTAGATGTTTGAGGAGGGAGAAGGAATTAAAACCAGCCAGGTATACATTCAAAGTTTCAGATAACCAAATACTTAAAATAATTTCCCAGTATGCCTTTTATGGAAAGAACTTCTTGTGATTTTTCATCTCCCCTTCAGAGCTTTGAACTAAACCTGATCTATTATCAAACCGTCTTCCCAGGACTGTGCACTACTACCAGCCTGCTGTAACTTTTGAAATTAAAAATGAGGATATTAAACAAAATAGACAGCCATTCTACAGAGCCTGTGCACAGGGACACAGTGATTGAAGTTTACCTGCTGCGTTCTGTGAATACATTTAACAGCCATCCATTTTTGTTCTGAGCTGAAGGGATATTCAGCCTTCCTTATGTAGTCTTCCTGGAGTCCATCTAAACCCATCTGTATAGAACACAAGTACCACCACAATGTCAGGACCGTTTCTTTTCAAACAGCTGCACCATTTGTCAACTTGTTGAGACATGTTAACAATTACTTAGTTTAAAACCATTTCATCTCTAAAGTTGCTTTTGAACACGCTGTTCCAGTTTAGACAAACTTCTGATGAACTAGAACTGGAAGAACCTAGAATCTTCTTTCAGGCTTCAGCATAAGTCAGACCATTTAATACTATATGCTATCTTCGATCCAAGGATCTTGAAATACTTTGTAGATTCTGATCATCCACAAGCATAAGCCTTGCAATAGCTAGCAACGCAGCTCCTAGTTCGACAAAATACAGCTATTGCCTCAATGCCTTTTTTTTTTTTTTTTAAATCTGCTAGGAGGGCCTACAAAAATGTAACCCAACTGTGACAAAGCCTGGAGAAAGAAAGTCACTGATTTTAAGTTTGAATGATCCAACCTGACTTTTTTCTGTAACAATGAGAATCACCCAAACATTTAATCTGAAACCAACCATGAAGACTCCAGGCAAAATGCATTTCATTTCAAAGGCTGTTCTCTCCCCACCCCTGATGCAGCTCGCAGCATTCCATGCTCTACCCTTAAACAAGTCCAAGAGAAAGTGCCTATTAAAGAAGATGCAGCAGCAGCAATCTGCTGTAAGCCATTCTTAGTACTTAGAGAGCTTCACAACTCCTTTACCACCTCCCTTTCCAGCAACAGATGTGAAAGACTCCTGTTCTCAGTTTCTACAGGCTCTTGCCAAAATACCACCAGTCTGGCCCTTTCCAGTCAAAGACTGGGGACTTGGAATGAGTCTCAACAGCAAGACAGATACATATCAGGTCTCAGTTACACAGGGAGAGAAAGACTGTAATGCATTCCTCTTTCAATGTTTCTGAGTTTATTCACCATCACAGAAAAAAAATCAAGTGCTAAGATGCCTTGCCACATTTCCGAATAGCTGTAAAGAGTGTGTCACAGCATTATAAAAAACCCCAGAACACTTAATTACAGGGTCTACAATTCAAACTACCTGTGCCCCACACTTAAAGGGCACTATAAATGCTGCAGTCACCAATACATCAATTACCAACTTCTTACTGCTTCTGATGAGAACTGGGAAAGAGGCAGCACAATCAATATTCAATGGGTAAATTAAATTAGCTTGTGACAGGTAAAAACTGGTACTAAGTGCAAAAAGATGAAAAGAAAGATTTTACTTTAGTTCTAAATAATTTTCTCTCATCTTCATCAGGGACTGTAGCAATAGGACAAGGGGTGATGGGTTCAAACTGAAACAGGGAAATTCAGGTTGGATCTAAGGCAGAAGTTGTTCCCTGTGAGGGTGCTGAGGTGCTGGCACAGGCTGCCTGGAGAAGCTGTGGCTGCCCCATCCCTGGCAGTGTTCAAGGCCAGGTTGGATGGGGCTTGCAGAAACCTGGTCTAGCGTGGAGGTGTCCCTGCCCATGGCAGGGGGTTGGAACTGGATGATCTTAAGGTCCTTTCCAACCCAAACCAGTCTGGGATTCTGTGATCTTTCAGAATGCCCAAAGATTTCCAACAGATGAGAAACAGAAGAGATGAGCAGTTGCAATATAAACCTAAGAGACCACCAAAAAAAGAGGAGAAACCAAACAAAACACAAAACCCACAATTTATGTGTACACACTTCCCACCTGCCATGAATTCAAAAGGCACCTTCAAGTACATACCTTCATAGCAAGAGCAATTAAAGCCCCTTCTGTGGGTTTCCCCATTAACGTGTTGTTTCTAATCAAAGCATCATTGCACACACAACCAGCCTAAAAGATGAAGGAGGAATGGGGAGAAAACAGAACACAAAGTAAATGCCATACAAAGCTATGTCATCACTTAAAACTCATCTCTTTGTGCCAAGATCTTACCTCAACAATTTTGCTAATGGATGGGTTGTTATAACCATGAATAACTTCACCATCAAGCATCACCTCTCCAAACCTGTTATAACCTACTCCAGTAACCTGCAAGGCAAACAGCCAAAGGCAATATGCAATGTAATGTTCACCAGGTTCATAAACTGTTTTAATCTCAGCTTTTTACTATACAGAAAATTTTCAAAAGGCCACTCATAATGATCGATTTTAGTTAGTGTGAATGGATTCTCCTACTCGGCTTCTAACGCAGCATGTACTAGCTTAAGGAATAAACTCTGAGGTCAAGCGAGTTTAATATATTTTATTGAAGGCTAATTTTCTTTCTTTTTTAAAGTAGCAGCTTTATTCCTTAGCATAAATAGACACAGTGTATGTTGTTTCCTTACAGCAATAGGCATGCCTTCTTTTTTTCTTCTTTCTTTGGCTTTCTAATTTTTTCCTCCTATTTTTATCTACCCTGGTTAATAACGCATTCCCCCTGCAGGAGATGGAAGTACAGAGCAGAGTCTTACTTTCATCCAAAAGGAGAAAAAAAAAATCCTAGTTGAACAGCCTCTCTGTTGAGACCTCAGAGGTGTTAAAAACAGTAAAATTGTATTTTTAGTGCATAAAAAAATCAGGCATTCCACTAGAATCCTGAAAAAGCCTTCGTATCTACAGCATTAGCAGCTAATATATTTTACAGCCATTTCAAGTTCTTTCAATGAGGAAATGCAGCTGATTTGACCCAGGTATAAAAAAAAATTGTGCTAGTAGTAAAGAAAGATTACAGTACACCTACACAATTCTGAGAATAGAAAAATAAATAACAGGAAAGAATAAGAAAAAATGCCAGTATTTATGCTTACAAAAGTGACAAGACCCTCTGTAAACTGTGATGCAGGATCCCCTCTCCCCCAAGCAAGTAAAGTTTGGGAATTTTAGGAATTGTTTAAAACACCCCCATGAAACCACATCCAATTCCACGCCTGACTGCTTTTGCTTCTCTTATGTACATTGACTTCAGTCTTTGCCACAACTCCCCAACCTCAACAACCACTGTTTCATGTCCCGCTCCTACTTCCAACTCCATCCATTACGAAAAAGCAAAAATGACAACACATACTTAGTACTAAGGGTTCACACAATAAATTGTCTTTTAGCCAAAAGCTGGATATCCCTATTTTAAATATTTGTAAAATTCAAATTTTATTTTTATGCACCTGCAATGGCAAAATAACCTCAACTTTCTGTACTGAAGAAAAACAATCTCAGCTTGTCTTTGTACTGTATCTGTCTTTTACTGTGACCTACAGCCATCAAGAGATTTATTATTCAAAAAATTCTTCTGGAGCCAAAGAAAGCTTAGATAACACAGAACAAAGGCTGCAATACTAAATGAAGAACAGAATTAGCTGGCAGTTGATGAACAGGATTTTGGTGCAACAAATTTATGCTTTCTTAACTGATGCTTTACCTGCAGTATACACAAGCATGTTTCAGCTGATAGGCAGGACAGTAAAAAGGAAAATTAAAGTCTAACAGACTCTCACTACATACCTCAGCATGCTGCCCATCTGAAGTAAAAATATGAGTAACAGTCATTTCATTTTTTGTCAGAGTTCCAGTTTTATCAGAACAAATTACGTTGCAACAACCTGAAATAACCAATTAACATTTATAAGATAGTGCTTGTTTAGAACAAAGTAACTAACAAGGACAAACGTATTCAAGACAAGCAGACTTCTAGAAAAACTGCAGCTGCCTTTGTGAAAAATCATAGAGATTTACCAAAGACAGCCACCTTTCAACTATTAATGAATACCTGTACAGGGTCCTTTGCAAGTTTGTCCAATAAATTAAAAAAAACTAATTAAAATCTCAAATTCACAATTCATCTGAAATGCTTCCATTCACTACCTCCTTCATTTTATTCCACTGTATCTCAAACTACATTAGTGGAATCTCAATTGGAATTCCTGGTGAGGAGTAAAGCTAAGAGCCTGCTTTAGAGCAGTAATTCTTTATCAAGAAGTATCTAATGTTGGCCACAACGCTTCTGTCACAGAAGTGTGACTTACTACTAAGCCTGCAAAGTTTAGTAAGCTGAGAAGATTACAAAAATGTGAAATCTGTTATATGCCTTTTTAACTCAGGCAAAGAGTATTTTGAAAGAGTGTTGCAGTTATCTCAGTATTTTTGGACTTGATAGCAGGAATTGCAAAAGCAACAAAAAACCTTGCAACACTAATCAAACTCTGCTACAGGCATTGGAAAAAAAAGTATTTCCAATCTTCAAATGCAAAAAGAAATTCAAATGCAGCAGATTCAACTTAATTTTGTCTATTTATCTTCCATGTCCTGTGTTTTACATGTTTCATGGCTGAAACAGTACGAAATGTTTTAAAGCTTTAATGTTTTTAAGTTTTAATGAGTTTCATAACATCTCAAAGGTGCATATTTACAAAGCTTTTTCTCATATTCAAATTTGGATTTGCTTCCAACTTTCAGTATCATCCTTAAATTCAGTTTAAAAAAAAACATTTTACAAGTCTTATTTAACAAGAACATCTTACAGCAAACAAGCGTAAAGTGTGCTCCATACATCCAAACACTCACACAGTTTACAGTATTGGTATGCTATTATTGAACAGACTGCTTATGTCAGTTAAATAGTAATAAAAGAAGTAGTTAGAAGGCACCCACAAAAACATATACCTGAATTCTAACTGTGTAAAACGCTTTCAATTTAGAAATGTTAGAAATACCAACACACCCTTAACAAAATAAGAATACGTGCTTTATCTTAACCATTTGTCATCAATATTTGGGTTAATCTCTGTGTTAGTCTAGTCATACCTAAAGTTTCAACAATAGGAAGTTTTTTTACAATAGCCCGTTTCTTCACCATTCTCATCACACCAAGGGCCAGTGTCACTGTTACCACAATTGGGAGTCCTTCAGGGATTGCAGCTACAGCCAAACTGTAATGAAAGTAAATATATAAATCTCCTCTTAGAACATCATTAATGAACATCATTAATGAATACGTAGTAATGATGCATTTACACTTCAGAACATTGTTTCTGTAGCAGTCTTTGCACTGAGGTTAAAAGTGAAAGGAAGCAGCTGTTGTGATTCTAGTTGTATATCATGCACTATGATACGCCCTGAAAATAGCAATAAAATGCAATTAACTTGGATGTTTCTACTCGTTATTTATGCAAAAGTATGAAGAAAAACTGGGGTAGGGAGAAATCAATGGTACTTCTGTTCTGGCTACACAAAACACTAATTAGGACTATGCAAAGCAGCCCAGACTGTGAAGAGTAAGTGCAGTCAGGACTAAACAGAACTGGGAAATGCCACCAGTTCAAGTGGCCACTGATCCACAGCTGTTACTTCCAGATCATGACATGGCAGCAAGCTAACTATGGGAATGACACAGAAGGTCATTCAAAAATCCAAACAAATGAACTCTGTAAAAACCGTATGAAACAAGATCACAATAACTCATTACACAATGCTCAAAGCAGCATTTGCTGGTGCTGCCCTTTATCCCCCCGCCTGCAAAGGGGTAAACCATTGGAGTTTGATCCTGTCATTTAAAGAAGCATTTCTGTCTTATGCACTGCCCCTGTAATTAGCAACTCAGCAACTCTTCTAAGAGTACAGAGGTAGATCATCCAAATTCAGTGTTATTCTCAGCAGACAACACCCTGGGATTAAGTTTCCATAATGTGCTAGAAAATGAGCTAATGAACCACATGACACAAGGCTTGTAGTAACTTAGTTCTGTTTGATGCCACTTATAAAATGACAGTTTATTTACTCAGTGATGAAAATTCAAACCATACAACAGTCTCATCACCATACAAATGCACAGTTTAAGAGACTGTCAAGAACACACTGTATCATTAAAAATGAGTATGAATTTGCTTTTTTACAGCACATCTTCGTCTTTAATTACTTACATGAACTTAAGAGCAGAGTCTGTGTGCAAGCACACTACATATCACTAGCTTTCAGGCACTTGCTGCAATGCACAATCTACACTATTTAAAAGCAAAAATCTCACCTCACACCAATTGTGAACATATCAAGGATATGTTTTCCTTGCAACCAGCCAACCAGCATAATAACTCCTATAAAGAAAATAGTTGTCAGGATAAATGTAAAACTAACATCTACTGTAGCCTCATGGGGACAAGAAAAAGAACTCAAATAGCCAAAACCAAGCTTATCATTGTGCTACCTATAAAAAAACCATATTATTTCTTTCTCTGTCAAAGCATGATTCCATTAGTGTGGCAAAGGTGAAGAAAGTTTCTGCTGGTCAAGTTGCCAAATCATACCAACAGCGAGGTACTCACTTTCTCACACCCTGAATCAGAATACAAGACACATTGGAATTTAAAAGGAAACATTTAGAGGACAAAAAGTCAGTCAGAAAAGTACATTTGCAGGAAAAAACAAGTAAACATCCTTATGATGAAAGTTACGTCACATTAGTCATCTTCAGGTAATTAGTGGCATGAACTCAAAGTGACCAATAGAACGAGGAGCCAAAATAGTTTTAAAAAAAGAGACCAAGCCTTCCGTTTTCCCAAGCCTACATGGTAGTTTCAGTTACATGATAATTTGTAATTCTTTCATGTAAATTCTCTTACCTATTATACCAAACGAATACAAGGAAAGCTGTTTTCCCAAGAGATCCATGCTCTTCTGCAGAGGTGTCTTTGGAGCCTTGATGATTGGTAAACATGTAAGAGTTAACAAGCGTTGGTTAAAAAGCATGAACTGCATTACATATTACTTTAGATAGCCAAATTTCAAGAGGCTGATAGTGAATAAAATGCAGTTACACCTATTGCTTCTATATGTTTACCTTGTGAAAACAAACAAAACCGCAAAGACAACCCAAAGAAAAGCACAGAAAGAAGAAGGGATGCAAAGCAAAACGTTCAATAAAAAAGAAAAAATAAAACATGAAAGTGGATTTTTACATTGGATGCCAGTAAGATATATGCTGGCCTACAGTACAGAAAGTTTACCAAAAAAAAACCAAACCAAACACAAAAAGGAAGACAGGCTCACTGTAAAGTCATCTTCATTCAACAAGTTATGAAAGAAGTGCATACACTCTATATGAAAAACTTGATATTAAGTCCGATTCACTCCTACCTTCAGAATTTACTTTTAAAGTGAGTTTACTGTAATATAAACTTCAAAAATAACCCTAAAAGTCTGGTATTTCAGAATGTTTTTGGTGTAAAATGCTCATATAGGGTTGTGGGTTTTTTTTCCATTAATAATTACATTTGTTACAATACAAGCTAAAACTATTGAGCAGATGATCATATTTTCCTCAGATGTGCATAAAAGTGGATTCCACTTTGGTGACTGGACAGCAGTATTCCCCTGGAAAGGTGCAGTAAGGCACTGCAGCTAACATGGGGTCAGTGATGCACTCCTGGCTAAAACATGTAATGCCCTTAGTTGCTTTTGGCCAGATTTCAGAAGTATAAATATCTGGGGAGAAAAAGTGCTGCATATACTATGCCTGATCACATTCTGACATCTGGAGATAGACTGTTCCCTTAATCCTACATTGGGTCAGGCAGCCAGAGAAGCAGCTAGAAGGCCCAAGATACACAACACACTTAAGAGTGAATTCCCATGTAGATCAGTACACTGCAATAAAGAAAAATCACTGTGGGAGTTTAATATAAGAGAGTCAAAGAGAGCTTATTAAAGGATAAGGTGGAGATCATGAAACAGCAGGCGATACATGCATAACCCCAGAGTACACTGCTAATCAAATGCAGTCCTACGAATCTCTCATACAAATCTCTTTTGCACAAATGCAGTTCCACTTAAACAAACCAAACCAAACCCCCAAGAAAAAACAACCCCAAAACCACTTCCACAAATTGCAATGAAATTTGTTTCACTAAACAGGTTCAGAATGTTATTTTCACAGTTAATATTTTTCAGGTCAGCTATGGATATTTTGTTGCACAGAATTCAATTACTACTTTCATGTTCAAGAGCTAAGTTTTGTTTCACTAGAGGAAAGAAAAATATTAAAAGCAGAGTAATTAAGTCTAACTCAGTTCCTCTGGAATAAATCCAAAGTTTTAATGAATGAAATATACAGCTACAAAATACATGTCTTTGATTCTAAATATTCACTCTTACCTCTTCTGCTTGCATCATTTTGAAAACCTCCCCAAATTCAGAATTTTCTCCTGTTCCAATAACTATCCCCTAAAATAAAAACAAAATTAAAGCAAATTCAAATCTGAAGTTTAACATTAGTGGTTGCTCTTGATAGCTTTGACTCAAATAGCAGGCAAATGCCATTTAGCCTAGTATGACTTTGTTAGCTTTGTTCATAAAATTAATTCTTGGCAAAAGTAGGGAATATTTTTCCTAAAAAACATCTTGCCTCTGTGAAACAAACTGCTATGCTCTGCACTGCTGAAGTATTTTGTAACTACCAGTAACAAAACTCAAATAGGGTAACACCTATCTAATGCTAGCTATAACTGTATTTTCAGTTATGCATTTTCAAACATGTGACTGCAGCTCTGAAAGCAAAATACCACAGCAAAATCCTGGACAGAAGAGTCTCATCTGCTCCCTATAAATTTGAGCTCTCCTGGCCCTACATTACTTTTCTTTTTAAACCAGTGTCCGAAAAAGCACCACTGAAAAAACTCTGAAGTGTATCACAGTAGTGTTCCATATTTCCAATAAAAAAAATTCTATTTCTATACCATTTCCATTGTTTCAGAAAACTCAAAATATATGTAGTCCTAAGAACAGCCTTCAAATAGTTGAAACACGGAAAATATTCTTCCTTATCAATAATGATTTTACCTTTGCTTTTCCACATCTGACCAATGTTCCCATGAAAGCAATATTGCTCCTAGAAGTAAGGTCTCCATTGGTTGCTGCTGGCTGAGGAGCTGTAGATTTGGAGCAAGGAGCTGTCTCACCTGTAAGACTGGATTCATCAATAGAAAGGTCCACAGCCTTTGAAAACAAAATAGTTAAAAAGCATGACAATCTTTAAATAATTGGAAGTGTTAACAGAAGTTTCCCATTTTTTAACATTAAAAATATAACCAATTTATTCATATGGTAAGAAGCCATGTCAATGGCAACCATATTTTAAGGATCAACAAAGCAACAAGCACTCCTACAGAATATTGCAGCAATGCCACAAGCTCTCACTTTCATGAGTCAAAGTTTACTCATGATTTTATGTTCACAACTGTTTTTGTAAATGCTGTTGAATGTAAAACATTGAACAGGTTTCAACTGTGATGCATTCTGTCACCAAACAAAACAATTAACTGGGAATGAAAGTGCACATACGTATTATCCTCTCAACTCTTCCTCTCTCTGCTTCCTCCTACGACGGTCCATTAAGAACTTACGAGAACCGTATTTTGTAGAATCATAGAATATTTTGAGTTGGAAGGGACCTTAAAGCTCACCTAATTCCAACCCCCACCCATCTAGTGGGACACCTGCCACTAGACCAGGTTGCTCCAAGCCCTATGCAACCTGGCCTTGCACACTGCCAGGGATGGGGCAGCCACAGCTTCTCTGGGCAACCACCCTCATAGCAGAGGGTTTCTTCCATATATCTAATCCAAATTTACCCTCTGGTAGTTTAAAGCCATCAACCCATGTTCTGTTGCTACTTGGTCTTATAAAAAACCCTTCTCTAGGTTTCTTGTAGGCCCCAGTTAGGCACCGGAAGCTGCTCTAAAGTCTCCTTGGAGCCTTCTCTTCTCCAGGCTGAACAAGCCCAACTCTTTCAGCCGGTCTCCATAGCAGAGGTGCTCCAGCCCTTGGAGCATCTCCATGGCCTCCTCTGGACTCGCTCCAACAGGTCCACATCCCTCTTGTGTTAGGAGCCCCAGAGCTGAATGAAGTGGGGGGGTCTCACAAGAGCAGAGGGGCAGGATCACCTCCTTTGACCTGCTGGTCACGATCTTTTTGATGCAGCGCAGCACACGGTTGGTTTCTGGGCTACAAGTGCACACTGCTGGCTCATGTTGAGCTTCTTATCAATTAATACCCCCAACTCCTTCTCCTCAGGGCTACTCTCCATGCATTCTCTGCCCATCCTGTAGTTGTGCTTGGGATTGCCCCGACCCAGGTAGAGGACCCTGCACTTGCCCTTGTGGGACTTTGACGTTTGCACAGGTGAACAGTGTTTTTTGGTCACAAATTCTCTAAAGGAAAAAATCCTATTCAGGCAAGTGTCACACAGACTAGAGGAAAAGAAACTGTCTTTGTTTGGTCTAGGTTTTATTTTTGTACATTTTTGGTAGCATGTGGGCAGAGTTACAAGAAAGAAAAGCTAAGAATTAATTATTCTGTAATAATCAACTGACAGATAAAGAAAATAAAATGTGTGTTCTATAAATACAATTCACAACAAAAAATGTCTCAAAATATAAATGAAATCTTTCCCCAGCTGACATCAATTCATACATCATAATGTATTGACTTTAATGGATCTTGAACAAAGCCAAAGCCTGAATCATAAAACTCTGCTCACAAGAAGTAAAATAATTTTGCATTATTAAAAATATAAAGCCACTGGTGTTAAACATATCATTAAATTTCAAGATAGCCCTCTCAAGAAAAACAGTGTTAAAGGATACACAATAAAACTCAATTGCCAAAGCTCTTTGAGAGGATAGCACGAGGAGTAAGCAAGAATCAGTTATGCTACGTTCTCTACCACACTATTGCAGATCACTCCAAGGTTTGAGTTGAAGGGGTTTTGGTGTCTTGTTTTTTAAGTGGCATGATAACTCTGATGCACTCCAATTCTAGCTGGACATCAAAATGAACCCAGGCTGCTATACCAAAACCAGTTTACTCAATGTTAAAAGAGGACAGTACCATTACTAAAGTGGTTTTTGATCAGCCAAATCCCTCTAATTCTGGCTAGTCTCCCAAATAGTTACCAGTGCAGTACCCCCTTTTAAAATATAGATGCTGTATCAATAAAGGAAAAGGGACACTTTGCAAAAACTGCAATGAATCTTTCCAGAGAGCCATAAAGAATTATTAACTCTATAAAGTTTAAAAGCAGTTTTTTATTTGTGATGTATCCCTCAGACTCCAAGCTGAAACAGGCTGAAGATGCCACTTTGCTACTTGTCTGATTTATCAACACTATCGAAAGGAACTGTGTTTAAAATCTACACTGTTACAGGTATATTAGTTCTTGATGTAATATTTTATTTATTATTTTTTATCCACTCGGTGGATAAAAAACTGGCTCGATGGCCGCACGCAAAGAGTTGTGGTAAATGGCTCAATGTCCAGTTGGAAACCTGTAACGAGTGGTGTCCCTCAGGGATCAGTGTTGGGACCGGTCCTGTTCAACATCTCTGTCGGTGACATGGACAGTGGGATTGAGTGCGCCCTCAGCAAGTTTGCCGATGACACCAAGCTGTGTGGTTCGGTTGATACGCTGGAGGGAAGGGATGCCATCCACAGGGACCTTGACACGCTTGTGAGGTGGGCCGATGCCAACCTTATGAAGTTTAACCAAGCCAAGTGTAAGGTCCTACACCTGGGTCGGGGCAATCCCAGGCACTGCTACAGGTTGGGTGGAGAAGAGATTCAGAGCAGCCCTGCAGAGAAGGACTTAGGGGTGTTGGTTGACGAGAAACTTAACATGAGCCGGCAGTGTGCGCTTGCAGCCCAGAAAGCCAACTGTATCCTGGGCTGCATCAAAAGAAGCGTGGCCAGCAGGTCGAAGGAGGTGATCCTGCCCCTCTACTCTGCTCTTGTGAGACCTCACTTGGAGTACTGCATACAGTTCTGGTGTCCTCAACATAAAAAGGACATGGAGCTGTTGGAACGAGTCCAGAGGAGGGCCACAAGGATGATAAGAGGGCTGGAGCACCTCCCGTATGAAGACAGGCTGAGACAGTTGGGTCTGTTCAGCCTGGAGAAGAGAAGGCTGTGTGGAGACCTCATAGCAGCCTTCCAGTATCTGAAGGGGGTCTACAAGGATGCTGGGGAGGGACTCTTCCTTAGGGACTGTAGTGGTAGGACAAGGGGTAATGGGTTCAAACTTAAACAGGGGAAGTTTAGATGAGATATAAGGAAGAAGTTCTTTACAGTGAGGGTGGTGAAGCACTGGAATGGGTTGCCCAGGGAGGTTGTGGATGCTCCATCCCTGGTGGTGTTCAAGGCCAGGTGGGACAGAGCCTTGGACCATGTGGTTTGGGGCAAGGTGTCCCTGCCCATGGCAGGGGGGTTGGAACTAGATGATCTTAAGGTCCTTTCCAACCCTTACGATTCTATGATTCTATGATTTTGGATTTAGAGAAGATTACTATAAAACCTCATGGACCGCTTATTAACATACAGCAAACTTAGTCCAGAAAACGTCATCAAATATGTTTTTGAAACAAGACTGCCCCTTCAAGATTACACCGGTGATCTTCTTTTCACATAGATGAAAGACTTCAGAAACTAAACAGTGCCTCATTACCATTTCTGAAGTTTCCTAGGATGGTGTCAATCCACTATGTAGATGAGATCTAGTTCTTTCTAGTGTCTTTCTCCAAAAAGATGATATTCATGTAATTTTTAACAATGCCCAGTAGAGATAAGATGAAAATAAGATCACATGCTTTTATTTTCAAATGATCTGCAAGAATAGTTGAGATAAAAATGGCACAAATTTTCATCTTGTGTAGGGCTACAGACATCTGAGAAATTCAATTCCATTCCTGCTCTTGTTTGCAAGAGGTCCAAGCATGCTTTCATAGCATGCTATAAGCTTATAAGCAAGAAAGTAAGATGCTGCTGCAATAGTTTCATATCAATGCAGAGACAATACAGTTGCTGAGGGAAGAAGAAAGTGTTTGCAGTCACAGAAAACCAACCCTCTCAAGAAGTAACTGCACTACAGGGGCTTACAACTGATGATCCAGACAAATTTCTGAGGAGTGCCTCAAATTTGTCTCAGAAACTAGCTTGTTCAGGCTTTATCTATAAAAATGAACATTGATTAATCCAGTATCAACTGTGGATATACAGCTCATCGTATCCAGAAATTACTTTAACATGATAGCCCAGATATTGGGCAACCTGAGAATCCCCAAGCTAACACAAAAGTAACATGACATTATTCAGCCAAAATAAGCAAGATGAATATATATACTCTTCATTTTTAGAGAACCTACAAGTACTACTATATTGCTATTGCTTCGACTCAAGCACTTCCACCAGTGCTAATGTTACAAATCAAACAGTAAACTAGAAGTTGTAACAACACACACTGATGAAGTAGTATCAGAGAGAAAAGATTATGCTGGCACAATTTCAATTTTCTTTTTTTTAATATTCCATTACCAGAGAACACCGAAACAATACCCTGAACATTAATACAAATAAAGACTCAAACACACCTGCAACCAGCTGCCAAAATCTCTTACCATTCAGACTGAAACCAATCATTTTCCATGTTTAGCATGTTGTAAAAAGGACTCAACCAACAGTTTCAAGAATCCATTACTACATAAAATATGAAAATTCTTTCCTCTCATGTTCTACAACAAGAAACTACATTGTCCTGGGTTCAGCTGGGCTTAAACCATGACATACATACATTGTTAGGAATGTAAAACTACACTCGGGAAGTAATTCTTTCAAAATTTCTATCAAAACAGTTATGAATTCCAAACAGTAACACTTATTGCACTTCAGTATTCAGGAGCCATCTTCTCTTCCCCCATGTCCCACAAAAAGAAAGGTTATTAAATATAAAAACAATATTAGGTATATACCTCAAATAATCGTAGATCAGCCGGGACTCTGTCTCCAACTGACAGGCAGACTGTATCACCTGGAACTAAATCTCTTGCAAGTGTATGTTCTACCCTACCTTCTCGTACACTGTAGGTAAAAACACAAAGAGCAGTAAGAATGTCTCCCCCTCTGGCATTTTGCCCAAGAAAAGCATTCACACTGTTGACTACACATTGCAATGTTACTGGTTTCAACAAAGTACTATTTCTAATTTGCTGCTTGTTTCTTAGAAGTTACACATTTGTGACATCATTTGAAGGGTTCAGAGAAGAAACAATGTGGAGCAATTTTTTAGACTCATAAAACCATTTTTAAAATGAGCAAAAGCAAAACATGGTCTATGTCAGCATAAAAGCTTGATATAAAGGCAGTAAGTTTAGTAAAATCTTCTTCATGTCCTCATTTCAAATTAAACTTTATGTGACTTGATTTAGGACAAAGGATGTACAATTACATACCAATGGCATTCTGGAGGCACAAGTTTACTAAGCTCTTCAAGAGATTTTTCTGATCTGTACTCCTGCAGAGACATTGGAAAAAAAATGGACAGTATTTTTAAAACAGGCAAAAGTTAAGCAACAATAAAATACATCACATCCACTGAAATTTACCTTACTAGTAGAGCTGTGTTAAAGTAATATTCCAACCTAAAGGATAAGAGATGCTCCTCAACAGTCCTATATTAGGTACTTTAAAAAGCAAGTATGGTCGAAACACTGAAAAAAATTATAGATTTGCCTGGATGCATTTCTTCTGAAAGAACAGCAGAGGTCCTTTGCATTCTCCTTCAATATATTCAGGTCTTTCTAAAACTTGCAGTAATGCTTCTGAACTCATGATTAAATTCTACAGTTTAACGAGTCAATCCAAAAATTACTGTGTTCATGCTCTCCTATAGGAGAGGTAGGTAACACAACTCATCTCTAAATCAATAAACAGATTACAGAATTAAAGCAACAAAGATATAAAACACAAACACAAAGCAATTCTGGTTTAGGCACACACTGAGTAAAACTATTTACAGAATGAAATCAACTTTTTTATGACTTAGAAAATTAAAGACTTCTTTTTTTATTTCTGTACAACATTGAAGCCAGAGCTACATTTTCAAAATCTATGTTACGTGAAGTTAAAAGCTTAAGCACTTCTGCATTGTTTATTCTGAGTGCTTCTTTACAAGTACTCTTTCATGGCTGAGTATAATATGAAAATAGATGCATAAAAGTTAATGCAGTTAAAACAGAACAAATAAAGCACTTTAAAAAAAGGCAAAAGATGTGGATGAAAGCACAGAGCTCTTCACTCAACCATGCACAGTACAATGCATCAAGGCAACTACTTCAGTCTTATAAATAGAAGAGTTTACATAAAAGCAATAATCTTATTTGGACAACAGATGTCTTACCTGAACGAAGGCAACTGTAACAACAATGAGTATTGCCTGCAAGAAAACAAAAGCAGGTGAGATAAAACAATCCCAAACGGCCATGAAAGTAACTGACCCTATTTGCTTTTGCTCAGCCATAGTTGTTACTACATACGTTAAAAATATGTATAACTACAGAATAATAATAATATAACCACATAATATATAAATACATAATACAACTACATAGCACATGTGTTAATATGATTTGGAAACAGACCTTCCAATTATCAAAATCACTCCATATCCCTTGGGTTTGTTATAAAAGTGAAACCATTATCTATTTACATCTGCTCTGGTGATGTTCGAGACTCAATAACCTGATTTTACTAAAAATAAGATTAATAACTAGATGGCAATTTTGAAGAAAAACTTCCTCTGCTTTATGTTTCTAAACAGTGAGCAAGATACAACAGTGGAGAGAGACCCATGACACAAATAGAAAAACTGGTCTGAAGTATGTTGGGTGGTTTCTGCGAACAAAACAAAGCTAGGAATGACATGTTAAGTGCTACAGAACACCACGGATGTGGTTCCATTCAAATAAGCAGATGACAAAGACTAAGAATGAACCAAAGACTAGGAGCCATAAAATATCCCAGCAAGGAGACCAAGAGAAGAATGAGACTCAAACTCTTCCCAAGACTCCCAAGGGAGACAGGACACCAAGTATGCTCCAAACAGCCAAGTTACCAGAGATCTCAAACAAAACTTACAGAACCATAACACAACATCCACTAATTAAGCCTTCAAAGTACACACAGCAACTACTAAAACATAAGATATTACCATTTTGCAAGAAAAAAAAAAAATCTCTTTAAGAACTCTTAACTAAATCAAGGATAAATCCAGTAAATCTGCCTTATGATACTAATGTTAGCCTCACTAACTGAATATTAGGAAACAAGTACATATATTCCATCTTTCCATCGAACATTTCCACCACAGCTATGTTCCTTTTGGAGGCAATATTATCTCCTATAATCCATGCTACCTGACACAGCTTTGCACTCCTAGCCTCACGTCACTCTCTCAGCTTGCATCTGTGTGCAACGGCTTGCCTCAAGAAGCCAATATCCTCCAAATGGAAAAAGGTATGTTGTTTTTCTTTTTTCCTTAATATTCCTCAGTTCCCAGTCCAGATCAAAAAGTTTTACAATACATTTTGTACCAGCAGAGCCAACAGATGGCAAAAGCTGCTCAAACCAGCATTACCACCAAAAGAAATACATGCCATTGATCTTTAGCAGCAAATTAGGTTTTTTCCTATGACTCTGAGCACATATATGCAGTCTTAGAAAAATTGCACTATCATCTGAAAATGAAGCAAAAATAAATATTCACTAGGTGACACAGTGGGCATTACTAACAACAAGACTAAATAGTAGGTCAGTCAGAAGTTAAACAAAAAACACAACTGAAACTCAACCACACTTTTTCTCCATATTTTAAGACACCTCTACCAATGTTCATGGGGCTGTTAAAGATTCCTTCTCAGGCTGTAACATAGAACGAAGAAATTACTGTTCCCTTACTCTGCCCTGTTCTTTTTTCATTGCTTTGCTCAAGAGGGTTAGGAAAATAGACTTAAGGGCACTCACCAAGGAAAAAAATATGAAGTAATTCAACTTTCAGCCACAACGATTAAATACATTTCATAATACTGTAATTGACCTAAGTCTAATTTAGGAACATAACAGACCATTCCAAGCTAACACTATAAGAAAACACTTGCAATTCTGAATTTGAATAAAGAAGCAACATAGTTTATCTTCCAAAGAAAATTATTCTTTCTAAAACATGAGAGGGGTTAGGGGCCAACCTCCAGTTATCTTTAGTTAGTTAGATAAGTAAAACTCAACATTAAGAATGCGGAAGTCAGCCAAGACAAAAACCAGCTAGAACCTGCCACTGGTCATAAAGAAATCCCAATTTTCAGTTATCAACTATCACCCCAAAATGGTCAAAGGAATTATAATTTTCTTCTCTGTGACATTTGCAATGACAAATGTTTAGCAGTGCTGTATTTGGCTCTCTGGTTTAGCACCCTATTTAACTGCAAACTTCCACCAAAAAAGAAAAAATTATTCCATCTTCTATCTTCCTTCTGCTATTTCTAGAGAGTTCAGGTTACTTTTCTTTTTCAAGTTTTAAAAGATTACATCATTAAAGTAAGTTCACAGAAGGCTTACGTTGGTTTTGATTTGAAAATAAAGCATAATTTAAGATAAAGATACATAGATGACACCAAAAAACCTGCTCCTCTGAACAAATGGCTAAAGATAGGCATTTCAACCAATGAGAGATTAAATATGCAAAATGCAGTCAGATAGTTACTGATGTATTTTAATACATAGTACTGCTACCAGTCAAGAAAAAAAAAAAAAATCCAGTCACAAACAGATTTAATGACAGCATACAAATCAAATCCATTAATTATAATCAAGTGATCCTATCCCGCAATGACATTCATGTGATGTTGAAAGTATATGTGGTCATGCATTCTGAAGTGCTCCCAATGAAGATGAAATTTTAGTTCCTTACCACAGTGATACTGACAGCATCATCAAACTGATGCATTACAACACTGATGACTGCAGATGCCAGGAGAAGCATAATAAGGGGATTTTTAAACTGAAATGAAACAGAACAACAATTCAGCAAGACTATTCACAGAAATGCCATTTTATCTACTTCTCAAAGCAGATCTGATCTATTTCTGAAGCAAACTATTCTAAAATTATTTCTAATAGTGCAAAGAAAATCTGACTCTACAGTTCAGATGTTTGACAGTCTTTTGTTAAACAAAGACTTTGAATAGTCTGTATGTGATATATAACAGGAAAAAAAAAGTCTTACATTTCTTGATTCACATTTTTAAGACAAAAAAATTATCTCCCATATTTGTTTATGTTGTATTTAAATATACAAAAAGAAGCCTGAAATATATTAAGAATGTCTTCGAGGTAACACGCTGAACCTGTTCCCAGCAACTGATCACTATCAAGGCAGCAATATACTTCATAACTTTCAATACATGATTTCTTGTTTTGGAAGACATGAGTTTTCCTTTTAGATCATATGCTTTCTTCAGATTAATACTGAAGGATCTTGCTTCTACATGGCAGCTGTGTGCTAACATGGTCTTTTTAAAAAAAAAAGTTTCAAAGAAAGAACATTCCTATAATTAAAGTGAAAAACATTCTAAAAGCACACATGATAAGCACATTAAAAGCAAATATGTATCTTAAGAAATCCTACCTAAAACAGACTTGGATATATGCTTTAGAAGTGTTCTGATGCATCTGACTAATTTGAGACTGCACACAGGAAAATAAAGCATTAATGCCAAAGGACAGCTAGTATGTGATGATGTTCCCACTGTTATCATCAGCAGGGCGCTGAATATCCTTTTAGTTGCTCCCAAGTAAAACAGTTTCTTTAGAATTAACCATCTATTACTTCAGGGTTTACTCTAGAATTTAACTGCACTGCTGCTCAGACAAGATGCAGGAAACACTGACCAAAATGTTTGACATTACAGATTCATTAGAAAAACCTTCTGTGTGAAAATTTGCTGTAAGTATCGTGTGTAGCTGAGGGTGGGAGGAAGGAGTGACACTTCCACATAATTCTGAAAAGTTGCATGTGCCCACATGTGTGTGTGTGTGTGTGTGTGTGTGTGTGTGTGTGTGTGTGTGTGTGTGTATATGTATGTGAATCATAAATCACACTGATAAGAAGATAATTCACACTTGACTTTTGCCAGTTCTGCTTAACACAAACATCAAGTCTGGCCCCACCTCCCGCCTCAGTTCAAAGATAGCAGTTTTGGTTTTTAAAATTTCCTTTGTCTAGTAAGTTATTCATACTTCACATTCCTTTTAAGTATTTACCAACAGTCACAGGCATTTGCATCTGACCTTAGTGTGATTCATGCTCAAGTCTTTGAGTACGGGGAACTTTATTCTGCTTATCCAACCCTTAGGCTAGTTATGAACATACATTAAAGAACAAATCATATAACTAAAGCACTGGCATATACCCAAATAAAAGCTTTTTAAATTTGTAAATTATTCTAGAAGCTCCTATTCTGCTAGTTTCCCTACTTTTATCAGAATACATTCATGCACATGAAACCTAAGTAAATCAAAATAAAGAGCAAAACTACTGACACATTAAAACCAAAAAGCAGAAAGGACAAAAATCTTAACCTGGGAAATATATTTTTTCCAGAGTGGTTCATCTTCACTAATATCGAATTCATTCCATCCATGGAAGGCCCTTCTATGACAAACTTCACAGTTCTTTAAGCCATTCTGAAGATTAGCCTATTAAAGTATGCAAAGAATAACAGTCAGAAATTACATTTATATACAGTTATAAACTACACTTCAAAATAGATTCCAACACCAAAATATATAGCCTTAGACTATACAAATTTAGCAACATTAGAAATGCAAGCTTGGTACTAATGTTTGTATGACAATAAAAGCTAAGTGGCTACTATTCTACAACTCAGTTTGGCAGTACTTAAGAGATTCATCTAGAAATTCAAAGAAGAACTACAGAAGCAGATGCTGTTTCACATTTCTAAATGATTACTGGTCTTCCCTGCAGAAAATTCTACAACTAGCCAAGCTGCAGCCATAATTCAGAGTCTTGAGGATTATGTCAGGAGTTGCTCAGCCAAATCACAGAAATAGTTTCAAAGTCTTGAGTTGTCAGTGACCAACATTTATCATGGTGTACTCCTCAAGCAGTCAAGCATACAGAAAATGAAAAAAGACCATTTATCATGAAAATTAACCCAGACTCAATGGTTCATAAATCTATCAATGGGTAACTTTCTCAATCCTGTTCCTCCACTTAAAATGGAGGCTACCAAAATAAATTAAGGACATTAAGGATTCCTTAGAGAAATGGAAGCAATAGCAATGAAAATAGGACAGAACTCTACAGGAAGACTGACTCTATTTTTTTTTTATTACCAAAAAGCAATCTTCAAAGCATACAGAAATCCAAACACTTTCAAGTTGAATCTCATCCCCCTCCAAATACCTGCTTTTTTTGAAAATGTCAGAGACTACAGCATTTTGAGTAACAATTTAAAAATCAACGTTCTTTTAGAAGTAGACAACAGCTGGTATCAAAGTGCATGATAATGCATACACTTTCAATGACAAGATCTGTCCTTAATAAATACCAAATTTATTGTTTGGTAACATCAGCACATTCTTAAGAGATACAAAATTACTTACTTGCAGAATGCTTGCTACTTCATCAACTGGCAATTCACTTGCTTTTTTTGAAGACAGTACAGGAATCATTGTCTCATTGTCACCATCAGGGATTTTTTGAAGATGTGCAACCTAAGAAACGAAACCAAAGTCTGAAGGGAAGGAGAGCACTACCAGTTCATTGCAAACTACATATGAGCAATGCAGTATTAACATCATTAAAATGTTCTGGTTTTTTATAAGCATTGCACTTTAAAAAAAAAAAAAAAAAAAAGAGTATCTACAATTCAGCTTATTTTTATACTGTACCACCTGGAATAATAAAAGAAAACACTGGATATGCAATTCAGAAGACTAATTTCCATAATGACGTGTTCAGTGATGACAAATGTTGTAACAGTTACACATACTCATAATCCTTTAGCTCGTTATTATCAGTACCTGGTCAGAAAGTAATCACTCCAGGTAAATTCCATTCCCTGCCCCTACTTTTCTACTCATTAATAAGGGCAGCCTAAACAGGCCTATTTACATTTTCTTGTACATAAAGGAGAAACAACATTAAGAAAACCTCAAACAAGAGCACAGATTCAAGTAAAGTCATAAAACTTGACTACGGTACAAAAGCTTCAAGTCAACGCTACCAAAAGTAATGTTTTCCTATAATTTTAGGAAGTTACAAGTCTTCTGAACTGCAGAACAGCACAATAGCAACACTGATGACACAGTTCAGCACTGCTCTGATAGTTAATGAAGTGTCAGAGTTTCCAAATTCCTGGTTATTTAATAAGCTGAATTGATACTTTCTTCCCCCAGCATGCAATATACATATCCACCTTCTCCATTAACTGGAAGACACATAACATGCAAACACACAGTCCACAGAAATGGTTTTTCCATTATACTTGCACAGAATTTGAATAGGTAGTTTTATGCTTTAAAAAATAATTATTGCCCTGTATAAAACTCCTCTGTGGATGCTGAGACTTAAAATATAAAGTACTTCAAGATGATGATACATTAAAATATTCCAGCATTTTTATGCCCTAAAAAGGGTATGACAATCTTCATTTTCTATACCACATGCTGCTTGCCATGTACTCAAATAGAATAGCTGATATTAATTCAACTCAGTATTTGTTTTTCTACCTGCTTACCTAAATAGATTCCACAAAGGCTTCATCCAGGGGCCCAAGGAAATGATGAACAAAAGGTGAATATGCTATGGCTGGAACTCACATGCTTTTGCTTTCAAGAGAAAGCCTTGGGAACTCTACACTTGCCATGTAGCTCCTACTGAAACAGTAAAACCAACAAGACTTGCTGCTTCACTGTAGCTCTAAGAAAGCACGTCTAGAGACCAAGACGAGAGGCAGGGCGATATGAGGTGTGCGTTTGAGCTCTTGAACTGGGGGATTATGGCAGACAAAAGAACTGCACCTTTAACTGCCCCACTCAGCTTCCTGTGGCCTGAAACCACCAGGACGAAGCAGCTGGGCTGCTGGAGTGCAGCTCATCAGGGGCCAAGCATGGGAGCTCAGCTATGCTCTGCCACGCCTCCACTCCACTTCCCAGATTTCATTACAGTGGAAGAGCTTTGTTTTGTTCTTTACCATCCTTTCAATGATGCATTTATGCAATGACAAGAATTGGAAAGTCTGTGGCCAAATTTTTAAAGTACTACAAAATATGTGACTTAAGTACACTCCAGCACGGGTTAGGTATTTATTGAAACCATAAGTATATACACTGATGTAATTCTTCTTTAAAAAGGATGGTGAATACACATTATTATACATTATAAATATATACATATACAAAAATTATCTAGCAAGTTATCATTTCCAAATGCTTTCCCATGTTTCAAATTATACAAGAAATTGAGTCAAAAAATATTTCAGACATGGTTCTACAAATAACAGATTCTCTCTCAACATTTTATGTATATTGAAATTTTTGCATATGTATTTATGTATATATATTTATGTATATTTAAAAGAACTATTAATTTCACCATCAGAAGAAAACCAAAATCATGTCATGCAGACAGACAGCCTTTGGTTAAGTGTACCACCACTTCTACTAGCATCCATGAAGCACTTACTGCTCACAAGATTCAGTCCCTAGGAAGAAACAGTTTCATTCAAATTCACCTACTGCAATTAAGAACATATCTAGTGACAGCTGCTGGTAAGCCTACACATACAAATCTATATTAAATCAAATCAATTCTCAGGAAACTGCCATTAGAGATTATGACTTTTCACACTTCAAATGGTTACACTTTTTTTTTTATGTTAACCTCCTGTTCCAGTTTTCTCAGACCACACTTTTCTAAACCAAACATTCACCCAGAATCTCCCTGCTTTGATGAAACACCCTACAGAATTACTACATTCTTTTCTTTAACATTTCCCATTCTAAGTACTAGCTTTTAATTTCAATTGCAAATAGATACCACATTCATGGTATTAGCTACCAAACACCAGTTCAGGGCTAAAACCCATTAAGCCTAAGTGCTGTTTCAAAACAAACCCAGAAACATATGACTTTGACCAAGATGACTCCACATTCTCAAGAAACATGCTGAGCAAGCCATCCCAGTAAGAGTATGCAGAACTGAACTGACAGCCATTAAATTTTAGTGCTGAGAAAAACCTTTTTTCCTACACCGACTGACATGGCTGCTAAACACAAATAACAATTCGAAAAAGGTATCCAACTGATCATCTCTCTAGTATTATCAATTGGGACTTCAGAAAGTCTAATAACAAGCTTTTTAAGGACATTTTAATAAGTTAAATATCCTTAAACAGAAATGTCAAAAGTACTCTCAGAGATCAGGCTTTTCCAAGTAAATCTTCATTAGCACAGAAGAACTGTGCTACAAAGCTGATTTTGACAATCTTTTTGTGACAGGACTCAAAAATCCATTGATTTTTAATGTTTCATTCACGTCACCTCCCACTTTTATGAAGAACACTGTGTACTCTATGCGATTAAAAAAAAAAAAATAACCTGCAGAAAAAATGTGGTACAGGATTAGAAAAGGTAAAAGCTCAGAAGATCTTTTCATAGGCAGCTCCTTTCTCTAGAGTGAAATTATACACTGTAAGACAATTCTGGATGGATCCTAATCTTACTTCTCAAAAACCTCTACAATCTGTGCAGCTTTACACTACACTTGTAGTTAGCAAATATCTAACACTTTGCCATCAGTTAAATTTAATTGCTTAGCCAATGAGATACTGATCATTTTTCTCTTCATCACTACCTTCCAAAATATTAGTGGGTTACACCAAGCAATTTAGGAGGGGGGGGGGGGAAAAAAAAAAAGTGCTTGCTACATGCTGGAACACAATAACTATATTCAAGCAAATAATTTTGCCTTTACTACGCATTATTTCCACAAAGCAAGAGAAAGAGTACTTCTCCAATACTGTCAGCAAGTGCTCTACAGTCCTTTGGACTGCTGCACAGATCTGCATACTGGAGATCTGGGCTTCTGCAACATCTTTTTGTGTATCCAAAAATGCTATTCCCAAAACCAGTGTTCTATATTAAACGAGTCAACCCACATATATAGTAAGATGTCTTAGATGTCTTCCCGCCCTATGCTGCAATTAATTTACAAGCATCTATCAGCTGATACCTTAAAACACTTCAGTACTTTGTTGCAGGCCAAGTTTTTATATGGATAATTGGGCTAAGAAATGATACTGGCCTATGCTGCTATATCAGATAGGCAGACAAGCATCACCACTGAAGCTTCTGAAGCTGTGACTATGGCTTCCCATTCCTCACTTGAAGCTAATCCTACCAAGGAACAAAGCAGCAGGATGCTAACTAACAAAAATAAACAGCTGCCTCAGGAAGCCCTTTTCTCAGACCACTTCCAACGTACACACCACCCTTTCTAGGCCAAGAAATACGCATCTATCATACGACTATGAAACTGTGACTAAAGTACGTTTATCAAAATTAATACAAATTTGTCTGGAACGCTTACACTATTCAGAGTTCCCTTCTGTTTTCCCTAAAGAAGAATCCAGTTAACTACTTAACAGCAATGTGTACTGCTGCCTCTTCCTTGTACACTACAACAATTTGCTTATCCTCTTTCTATCATTATCAATACTAAGTATCAGCAACTTACCTCTACCATCTGGTTTCTCAGCTTACCAGAAGAGTCCATTATCAACCAGCAGGTCTCACTAATATTGTAATACTTTCACACTTATTTTGAAGGGGACATTTTAGCTCTACTTGCTCAGAGAACGCAAATGGCAGGACCTACAGTCTAAAAACTTTGAACACCCTCATAGTAAAACCTATTTTCAGACAAAACTTGTGACCAAAACCACTTTGGCTAATTAGCTAATACTAAGTCCTGCAGACATTACATGCAGTTCACTCAACTGATCCACAAGTGCAAAATACAAAAAAAAAGGTTTACAAAACAATGAAATTAAAGTTGAGGTACTAAGAAATGCTGATTCTTTGAGAAGTTCTTTCAGAAACCTGAGACAGGAACACACCTGAGTTTAAGCACTCGGCTATCAGAAAGAATTGTTTACCTTACCAGAACTGCAGGTTAGTAGAGCCAGTTCACAGGAAACACTGTGGCACAAGTGGGATATGTAAACAGATGACTGGAAGCACTGACTCAGCCTGTTTTCCAATATCTGCCTCTTAGCCATACCTATCCCTGTCTTCTGAATCTTCCCATCCACCTGAACGACTGATCGAGTCAGCCTGAACCTACCCCATTACTCCCCTTATAGTGAACCCCTTTCCAGCCAACTCAAGTACTACAAAATACCTTTCAACTTGTTTGTAGTTATCAACCTGTAAGAATATTACTGTACGAGCAACTAGTGACTCATATCCAGGTGTATGCCTCTGTGTCATGGATACCATGCAATTACTACTGAATCATGCTGTGTCTAATCAATACTAAAATTAATGAATGTACACATAATTAATGCATAATCAATAAATGTGCATTTTTAAGTATATGTATAGTACATTGTCTTTTCCACTTGGAAATATTACATGTACCTGCTCAGGAACTGCAGCTTTATTAATGAGATAGAATATTAGAACTGTTGTCCAAGGGACAACATTCCAGACCCGGCTGCTATCAGTGATGGATGAAACTGTACTGTGAGCAAACCCCATAAGAAGTAGTGAACTCAGAGAAGACAAGATCTGCAGTGAGCCATGCCCTGACCAGAGATCCATCCAAAGCCATATCATCTATGGGTTCCCAGCATCAGAAAGTACATAAGATTTTATACCTTGCTATCACCTTTTCTGAGTTATTAATAGTGATCAGCCTTACAAGTGCTTGTGCCTTTCTTATTGGGATCCCAAAAGAATCAGCACTTCCTCACCCACCATAAGAATTAGCTTTCATTTTCTGTCTACCATCCCCACACTGTAAAAAAAAAAAAAAAAAAAAAAATCCTGTTCAACAACAGAATAAAAAGGTGTTTCACTGAATACAAAACAGATTGAAACTTACAAGCTTCCCATTTCCTGAGATGTTCTGCATGATCAAACCATATGTAATGTATAGAGACAGGTTTAGAAAGCTCAGATCCTACTAAGCATGTTCTTCTCTAGTTCTGTACAATACAGAGCCAAGATGGCAGGTGTGGATGAGTAACGACAGACAGATCAACTACTGTAGACATTTGTGCACACAGTAACATAAAATACCAAGTTTACCTTTTGTACACTGTCTGGCATCCTGGAAAGACACAGGGCTAGAGATCAACTAGACATCAATGCACAGAGGTCTGAGTCTCTGCGCGTGTGCACACAGACTTTGGAAACAGTTCCTGATAGGCAAAGACTCTTGGCTGTGAAAGGTATCTTTAAGAAAAAGACTCTACCCAAAATTAAAGTAATCCTCTTTTCTGATATGAAGCATCAGTGCAAAGTCTTCCCCTACTCATTAGGACATTGTGGCTAGAGGTTTTGGAGATCCAGATATTTAACCATCTTATTGTCCATCTTCAAATCCTCCATTTAAATAGGTCATTGCTCAGCATCATGCTTGTGATTCCACAGTCACTTTCTAACAATGTCCTTAAAAACATCTATTTCATTAGCTGTTTCTGCCGTCTTTGCCTCCCCCATTTGTCTAGAAGTCAAGGTGTTCCTAGACCCTTGTCCCAGCCACAGAACAATGACCAAGTGATGACAAGACACAGCAAAAAGCCAAGCCAAAGAAAAAAGTGTTGAGCATGCTCAACAGCCACAGTAAATCCTAGACCAACTTCACATTCAGGAGCAAACCGCAGATGCACATCAGGATTCCAGAAGTGGAGGCAGAGAAGAGCACACAAGGAGTCCTCAGACCATTCTAGAACCAGCAACACCCAACATGGTTGTGACTATCATGCAGCTTCCTCTGTGAAATTTCACCAGATTTTAACACGAATTAAATCTCCAGAGAAATTCATCAGTTATGTTAACTAAAGAAGCAGGTGGGAATAGCTGAATGTGGTGGATACAGATTTAATAAAATAAATAAAAATCAATGTAATTGAGTTTACAAACTATAAATGTAACCAAGCTAGAAACTTACCTTCATTAAGTAAACTCAATTTTTTAACATCTTATTCTTAGTTTATGAACAAACTTATCTATACTTTAATGATGTGCATAAAATTGCAAGTTATATACAGGAAGGCTTCATCTATACAGACTGCACTGATAGAATTGTGTGTACCTCATATGATTAAATCACGAAGACCAATTCCTTCCTGTATTCTCAACTAGCGAGTTCTCTAATGAGCCTCAAACTCCTATAAATTTAGACATGAAAAATACTCAAATACTGTGACTGACCAATAAACCCCTATACCAGAAGGCTCAGAAGAGATGGGCAAGGGTGATGCGCGCATGAAGCTCAGAACATGATGTAAGGTGTGACTAACCAGAGCTGTTGCAAAGAGCCTAACTTCACCTCAGCACAATGCGGACTGGAGGGTGTCCTTCAGATACACACATTTAATACTAAAACATTACACCCTCCAATGTGGATTATCTAAAAGAACCGGGTCAGACAGCATTATACTCTGAAAAATACCCTTATGGGAAATAATGCTGCTTTCTTAGAGCAGCAAGTGCCAAACACTCATTCAACACACCCATGACCATTTTGAAAAAGAATTTTTTACTTGCAACTGCAAAGAGCTGCCCCTTTCCACCCCCAAAAGGTTGAAGTCTGCAGACTAATGAGGCACTTGTTTTCCACCAGGCACTGTTTGTTCAGGATAAGAAATACTTTCTGAAGGCTTTGAAGTTACTGTCTACTATCTTCATTTGAACGGACTCCTTTGGAAAAGCGTGATGACTTTTCACTTCTGGGGAAACAGCTGCAGCAGCCCCTGTATTCTACTATTCAAAGAAATTTATTCCTATCCAACAGTATTTTTAAAGTTTTATCAGGAGTCCCCCACATCAAAGGAAGTGCACACAGAAAAGTTCTGTCTCTAAAAAAAGCCAGAAGGAAGTAGAAACACTAATTTGCATTAATGAGTTCTACTTGCAGAGTAATTTCTATTCTGGGAGGTCACGTAATTTCAGCCCTTTGCTATTGTGTGTTATTTTGTAAGACTTTACAGAAAAAGGTGATATTCAACCTGGCACAGACACAACACATTAACTAAAGAAATACAAATACTCAACTTATGAGAACAACCTGATAAGCTGCCCCATAAGTCTGAAAAAAATCTGCCTTGTATTCCGGTACAATTTCAGCAGTGCTTAGGACTTTCACTATGGCCAACAATCAGCCATTGGGCAGAGGTGTACTCCTTGGTATACAAAACCTCTGCATTTCTGACCAACTAAGAAACTGAAATGTGAACACTGGCAATGACCATCTTAAATCTCAAAGTTTGCCCAATCTTAAAAGTTGTAAAATATTCAAGAAAGAGACCTTACCCCAACCCCACCTACTTCAGGTAGCATAATAAAGACTAAGATGCCCCATTTAACATCCAGCTTATTAACTCCACAGCAGTCTATAAACCTCGAGAACTACTTCTAAGTACTAAAATACTTCTAAAAAACACTTATCTGAGAAACACATTCCACAATCTCAAATACAGCTAACTTTCAGATGTTTCACCATGTCGTCTTTAAAAAGAAGTAGAAAGGAAAACAGAACATACAGTTCAGCTGAGGCTACCAGCACAACAGTAAAGTTGGGCAATTTTCTGTAACTGTTGCATATACCATATGGTTATCTTGCAATCCATGTGAACGACAACTGCCTGCTCTCTAGCTAGAAAAAATATCACATAAACAATGATACTTTAACCTGACTGCAGTAACCTAGATCATAAGAACCCAATACCACTTTATGTTCCTTTAGCTCATTTATGTAGTATACAGTTAAAACTTAAGAATGCCAAACATTCAAACTTTGCATTCAATCACTACAAAAGATTTACCATTTAGAGCATTTCTGTATACTTTGGAAAATGTACTATGATGATCTAAAGCCTGGTTGCCAAAAGCCTTGCGGTTGCATCAGAGTTACCAAGAATGCATTATAAAACACATCAGACCAATCTGTATTTGGTTGGCCAAAACATTCAGCTTTGATTCTTCCTGTTCAAAAAATCTCCTTGAACACTGGAAAAGCCTGCTTGAACATTTCTTACATTTGCCATTACCTATTCATCAGAACAACAAAATAAACAGAATCCTAAGCACAGACTAAAATGATCAAATCAATGCTAGTGCCCTGATGAAAGCAAAGTTTACGTATAATAGCACTGAGCCACTTGAGAAGCTCACCACCCATGGAAGAGAGCACTGATGACCGTATCTCACTTGACTCCAAATAGCATACAGCTCTGCTTAAATCCTGATTCACATGAAGCCTTTAAGAAGTTGAAGGCCAAAAGAACTTTGCTTCTAAGTATCAGTCATTTATCTTGCTGGAGCGTTGCTAGCTTTCTAGAAGAGAACATTTAAGCTTAGAAATAAGATCATGTGGCTCCTCTCCAGTAGTCTGTCTCTATCCCATAATACTTTGAAGTGCTGAGCTTCTCAAAATTAAGGATGGCACTTCAACAGCAAACGCTAATAAAGAATTTTAGTACCCTCCAATATACTACTAATGTATCTGTAACGTGTAGACTTAGTTGTCGTATAATTTTATTAACAAAACATACTAATATTTGTTTAAAATAATGAATGAAGCTCCAAGACCCAATAATTGATTATATCCTTGACAGCTAAGCAGTTATTTTATAATGTGACAAAATAAATTTCCAATAATAAAAAAAAAAAAATCTCAAACTTAGTTTACAACAGTTCTCAGGCCCAAGCTAGTGTCAGCGCCAATTTAAATGCAAACATAACTCACTGCATAATTACTCTACTTATGGTAGTAAGCTTTCTTATCATTACTACCAAGAAAGCAGCAAGATTGTATTGACCAAGGTTTTTTTTGTGAATTATGTATGCAGAAAAAAGCGCTGCAAAAATTTTGACTTCAAAATATTTTAAAAGCATTTGTAAGCAATTCTGTAGACTGCATCTGCTAAACCACTATCCATTTTATCCCTTCGAATTGTCTAGAGTAAAATGTTTACAAAACAAATAGCTAGAAACAGATGCCTGTCCCAAATTTATACCTTATTGTATTTTGTTTTCTTTCTCTGCTCTGCACTGTATCTTTATATTACTTCTAGCTTCTATAAACCACATTGAAATTACCAATTTTATCACTTGTCAATTACGTATCACCTGAACTCCTTCACCAACTCAAAAGCGGGACTCAACCAAAATCTACTTATTAACTTATTTTACTCTTGCAAAATTCCACTGTGGTAGTATATGGGTGAATTTATATTGAACTGAAGCTATGATTACATAAAGAACTGAGTCAAGTTAATGGTCTGCTTATGCTAAAAGGAGATCTCACTCCTTCGTCCTTCATTGTTTTCAACATCAACTGGGTGCTTCATGAGCCCATTCAACTTCCTAATTCAACAGAAAGCTGTCCAACAGGGGGCAAGGGAGGCTGGGCTAACTTGCCTGACAGCCAAGACAACAGGAACACGGCTAAGAGTAGGAGATCTTCTTTCAGCAGTAACAAGAGCATTTCATTCAGTCCTACAGAAGAGCATCCCAAGATCACCACATACTTGCCACTGTCCACCAAAAAAGCAAGCAAAAATATTTCTCTTCTATTAAATTAGCTTCCCTGAGAACTACCTGCATTTTCCTAACACCACTTCTTTTCCTGAGTCATTAAAACGACATCATGCCCTAGACTCTTCATGTAAACAAAGGCAGCAAAATAACTAAACGTACATTCTGCAACGTCTGACCTCAAGCAGACTCCATGTTAAATCACTTGTAGATTATTACAGATTAACATTTCCAATTTATCTGCATGGGGAAAAAAGGAGGAAAAGAAAAGACTCGAATCATCTAATGATCCATCAACCAGGCAAAGAGATTAAAAGATGACACTGAGCGATTAAAAAGGAAATCTATGTTTCTAATGCAAGACAAGTGCTATGTTAACTTAGCGGTTATTTAAGTTATCAAAGCACTGCTAAAAGACAGGAAGGTATCTACTAGAGCTGGTCTTTACTGAAGACCCTCCATCAAAAAAAAAAAAAAAAAAAAGGAAGAAAAATTTGTCCCCTTATCCTCCAAGTTAAACAGAAGAGATGCAGATGTGACTTTTTTGCCAACATAAGTGTAAAGTATTGGGTTCTAATTAATTTTCTGCAAGCTGCAGATAGGTAAGAAACAGTAATCAAGGAATATCAAAATTCGTGTTTCACCTGCTAGATTATTAGGAAATCGTCTACATGTAAAAAGAACATAAACTGCTGTGATAACACCAAAGTCCATTTCGGATTTTCTAACTTTTTTCCATCACACATTTCCTTCTGATTATTTTGGATATGACTTTCATGAACAATTGGTGATGCCATTCTGGAACACTTTAAATTGTTTTCAAGTCACTGCTGCCGCAGGCATCCCTTCCCCCTCTGCTGTCTGCTGCATGTACCCACGCTCACCCCTTTGTCAGTATTTACAGCTGCCTAATCCATGATGAGCCAGTCCAGGGTGCTAACTCACTGCCCCCAGACAAGAAAATCTATTCACTGGTCTTCAATCCGTTAAATCTAGCAACTAAGCCCATTTTCACCATTTAAGAAAAACACCCGTGAAATTCATTAGGAAAACTCAACTGCTTTTCAAGCACATGACAAACAGAAATGACACATCTGTCATCTCAGGATTACATGAAGTACTAAAGCCTCTTTTTCAAAGAAAAAAGAAAATCTTGACTTATATCTCACTACTCACCCAGTTATCAAATTTATCTTGAAATTACTACTGACAGACTATAGGCTGAAGTTGTCTTTGAAGATTAGCTGAAATTAACTAGGACTCAAAACAATGAAGGTTAAGGAGGGTTTCAGAATCACCACATCATGTTTTTATTACTTGCAGTAAGTCTGGTCTGAGTTTCTGTATCAACCTTCTACATGATATTTGAAAAATCTTTTTGGTTTATGGGTGGGGAAAATGTTACTCTGACCTCTTCCATTAAACACTTAATGATCTGAAAACAAATGCTACAGAAGACCTTGGTAACAAAATAGTACTCCTATTTAACAAGTTGTGTTTGTAATCAGTCTGACCTCAGAGCAGAGAAGCTCAAAGTTGATGTAACCTAAAGGCAGTCTTCTACAAGACAATCCTCAATAGAACAAAGAGCCTGTCATGATCTAAACGATTACCTGAAAAAGAAAGAAAAAAAACCTCAGACTACAATTACAGAAGACTACTTAAAATGGCCTAAAGGCATCAATGGAGAGGTCCAAAAATTACAAAGTCTAGTTTGCACTATTATGTTTTGTCTATACAAGTTCTCTTAACTGCCTACAGATTAAGAACAAGCTCCGCTTGTGGAAAGAAGGCACAAAATTCTATCTTTCCAAACAGAAATACAAACATTGTTCCTCTAAGTCATAGTTTTACTGAGTTAAGCAGAAGTCTTCCTATGATGGGAAATTCTCTCTTCCCCATTACCATAACATACATGATTTTTTTTATGGAAGTTTAATCATCTCAACACAAGAGACAGGAACCAAAAAGTCTTGGGACAAACTATTAATTAGCTTAGAGTAAACATACAATATTCCTTATGAATACTGAATCAACACAGTGAAACTTCAGTTTTCCAAACCATCTTATCACTTCCCAATCTTGAATATTCATCCAAATGGGGGGGGGGAGGGGGGCCCAAGAAAACAACTGCCATCTCTTGCTCAATATCCAAACTAAAGAGATTTTTCAAATACAAACTTGCAAAACAAAGCAAAAAAGTTTAAAGATATTCTAACTGCAATCTGTGTTCTACAAGATTACAAAGATTCTTCACCTGTCTCTTGGAGAAAACACATTCATCCTCTCAAGAGTGATGAAAAGTTCTAATATGAATGCTGCTAGTGTCTAGCTGTCTCCAAATGTCAAACAGCTAAAAAAAAAAAACAAACCCGAAGAGCTCAGAAATACCAAGAACACCAAAACAAACAGACAGTTGTAAATATACGTGCCTGTTTGGAGACTGAATTATGAGATAAGGGGGTGAGGGAGTGGAAAGAGTGGAGAAGTAATTCAAATAGTAAGAGAACTAACTCAGTCTTTTAAATGATACTGAAGTTTAACTTTTCTCCTACCCCCAGGAGCCTACTCAGTTTTGAAAGCCCCAATAAACCACAGAATTTAATTCTACTTTTGAAATATGCATCTGACCATCTTTTAAGAAGTACTTTTTGTTACTTCCATCATACAAATATTACTAATTTTAAACATGATTTATTTATTCTGTAAGAAATTGAAGAAATGCCATTTTTGTGCTACCAGCATTCAGAAAAATTAGAAGGGGTCATACTATCATGCATGTATAAACTACATCTACGATATACTATTTATTTGGTAATAGAACTAAAAGGCATTAAAAGCCTTCCTGCCATTTTGGTTTTAGCACACGTGTCAGACAGCTACTTCCCCCCCAGTGTATTTCTATTCAGTGTTCCAGGACAGGCTGGAAAGAGCCTCGAGCAACATGGTCTAGCGTGAGGTGTCCCTGCCCATGGCAGGGGGTTGGAACTGGATGATCTTGAGGTCTTTTCCAACACAAACACATTCTATGACTCTATTCAATGGTGTTAATCCCACTTCCCTTCCCTCACCCCCAATGCTGCCCATTCAAAAACCTTTCACTTGCAATACAGTGACTGAAATGCAAAGGCACTAAAACTACTTCTATCAGCTATCTAACCTCTCAAAACAAAGATCAATCTTCTAGAGAGGCTCCCTCACACTCCAAACTTCCTTCTACCCAAGTAGTTTCATGTTCTTTATCATAAATATTCAGTCAGAAGACATGATCAATAGAATTAAGAAAGTTCTAACATTATTTTAACATTAAGAAAAAGAGTTCTGATATGCCAGATTATGATATCCTACATAGTTTTCAACATAGGCTGGACTTCACAACTACTTCCAGTCATGGAAGACAACCGTATTTCAAAATGGAACAATATCCCACCAAAGAAAATACTTTAGTTAGTCTACCAGGCACACTCAATCCAGTTTTTCATTCAAGTCAAACTATTAAAAAAGCAACTCTCTCCAGAATGGGGTAGGAGGAAAAAGAGCTTCTATGTTTCACAGAACAACCTATAGCAAAGGAAATCCAGTTGCCACCTAGAAAAACCCATTCAATATCTTCAAAGAATACTGATGACATAAAGGGAGTGGGGAGAATCAACAGGTTTTTTTCTTATATGTATTATCTGTATTAACTATTATATGTATTAACAAATAATACATATCAGAGACTTTCAACATCAAGAGTCAAACAGAAGAGGGGGGGGGAAGAATTAAGCTCACAGTCACTATCACCAATGCAAAGGGGCTTTCAAAGTTCCCAGAGTATAAACTGAAGGCCAACATGGAAAAAGTTAAATAACTCCCCGGATTAAGTAATTTCCAAACTAGACAGGAAGGAGAAAGCATAGTAGAGCGATTTCTTTCAGTACATAGAGTTTACAACTTCATACCAGATTTTTCAAGCAGTAGATCTCAAAACTTCAGTGCCATTTTTTAATTAAAGTGTCCAAGAGTGGGAAGTAATTTTTAAGAACACAAAATAAGCACAAAGATATTTCAATAAAGAATGCAACTAACACTCCTCAATTTCACCCTGAAAGATAAAATTCAATAAAATAATATAATCTAAGCAAATACCAAGCAACTAACACTCAGAAGCCCCTGTCTAAATAAAATCTTTCTATTCCAAACACAGAGCACTAGAACACACAATAGATGTTTTGAATATCTGCCAAGACAGAATAAAACATGATTATTATCTCGACAAGCAGCAGCACAAATGAAGAAAAGCAATGGTCCTACAGTTCTTAAACTACAAAGTGCAGATCAAAATTCCTACCACGAGATTAACACACGAGAGCAACCCTGCAAAACCCTGGAACAGTAAAACATACACACGCACCAGTAGGAGTTGTCACCAAATTGCATGCAAAAATCCTCTTAGCTCCAATGAAGTCAGTGACTCTGATGAGACCTTTACCTTCATTTTCCATCGAAATCGTACTTGAGTCGATAGTTACAAAAGTCTTTAGCAACAGCAGCACTGGAGTGGGAGCTGAAAGGTGAGGAGAGAGATGCCCCAAGATCCCAGGCAATCACACTGCTCCCTTTGCCCCCACCTGCAGCAACATCTGCAAGAGAAACATCTGCGCTAAAAGAAAGAAAAAAACAAACAAAAAAAAAACCTAAAAATAAAAGCCCCACAACAGCCGAACCCTATAGGTCTCCACCGCCTTTCCGCTCACGGCAGCACAGAGCAGCCACACGCGTACATGGAGCCCGCAGAGCTGTCAGCAGCCACCGAGGATTAGGATTAGTTGCCCAGCATCTACAGCAACACAGAGCAGTGCCACCGCCTCCCCCCTCGCCTCCAACAGCCTCGTCCCGCCCGGGGAGGGGCTCCGCACGCAACGAACGCCCCGCACCTAAAAATAAACCCTCACCCCAAGTAACTCCCCTACCCCGGCGCCCTGCCCGCGCCGCGTCTCCTCAGCGCCAGGCGGAAGCGGAGCGGCGAGGAAAGCGGCGGCTCCCCGGAGCTCGGCGACCCCCGCCCCACAGCACCCGTCGCGGCTCCCTCAGCAGCCGCCCCAGCCCCGCCCGCTCACCCTATGGCGCAGGCCGCCGCAGGAGCAGGGCGCTCGTGGAGGGGTGAACGGGGGAGAGGCGCAAGCAGCAGCTCTGTGTCCGCCGCCTCGTCCCTGCCGCCTCGCCGCTCACCTCCGTGGCTCGGGACGGCGGCAGCAGCGGCGGCGGCACGGCCGCATCCCGCTCCGCTCACTTCCGCGGGCGGCGGGAGAGGCAGCGGACGGGGCGGGGCACGGCAGCGGAAGGAAGGGCGGATGGGAGGGAGGGAGAAAGCGAGGGAAAACGCCAGCGCCGCCACCATCACGCGTTCAACGCGCGGGCGCCTGCGCCTGAAGTCCTCGCTCCCGCTGACAGCGGAGGGTGGGAGGCCGCCTTTTATGTCCCCGTACCCTGCCCTTCATCCGTGGCTGCGGGAGCCCCGCCATGAAACGCGTTTAAACGCCTCAGTCACCGCGGGGGGGTCTGGAGGTGCCTCCAGCGCCCACTGCCACGGCCAGGTCTCCTCACCTCCCCGCCCGGGCAGAAGGACGTTCCTGTGAAGAAGACGGAGCCGTTAGGCGGTGTGAGGAGTCACGCCAAGCGGACCAGCCCGGTCCGTGCCCCTGCGCCAGGACTGGGAGCCAAGGCGGGCCCCCGGGACCGGCCGTGGAGGAACAGTCCCCGAGCACCTGCTGGCTGCAGAGTCCCCTGCAGCCCTCCGTGCTGCTGTCTGCGGAGCAGTGCTTGTGTGAAACGAGTGTCGTATATACGGAGTAGCTGCTATTTTTAAAGTACACCCAGCCTAAATTTGTAGTCCGTCTTATTTCATCATCAACATATATTCTCAAATGTCAGCAAAAAACCCCTGCCTCAAACACTTAAGGTGACTGGTTTTGAAACCCCTTTTTAGTTGCCAATTGTGTAACCACCCGCTCATATCACTAGTTAAGTACTGGGGGGGGAAAAAATGCTTTACCAATTCCATTATGTTTACCTAGACACCAAAGGAATATTGTTTGAAACTACAGGTCCAATGCTGAGCTCTGATACTGAGGAAGTTTCTTAGTAAAAACAAAACTGAAATAATAAATTTTATATTTAAGGTATGATACGAGTAAGAATAAATGTCTTTTGACTTCCAAGGTCAAAATCAAACGGAGACATGCTAATTGTAGGCTTCATACCCTGTCTCTAAAGGAGCATGACAGCACAGTCCAAGAAATACAATTACACTGACATCACCTTGGCTTTGCTTTTCTTAAGCAGCAGCAGAAACCAAAGTCAGTCTCTGTCAGTTCATAAGAAGCATTTAACAGAACTAAATTTTAAGCATTTTAATTAAATCTCCCAACCCATAATAGCATGTGTCTTGAATCCCTCTGCTAAACAAGGTGAAGTTAAAGAGCAGACTTGATTCTTTTGAAGCTCTTGAAGATAAATTTGCTTGAGTGCTAAAATAATATAAATTTGTCAATATGTTTTGAGACGTAAAGAAGAGTTACCAGTGCTGCTTTAAAGTAGATATTTGCATTCAGGAAAATAAGATGACAACAAGCAGGTTAATTGTTTGAGAATACTTAATGCACATTTTCTGACCTGTCCTGTATAGTTGCCTTGTTACTTGAATATCTCCATGGTTACTCTTTGAAGTATCCCACTACAAGTAGGTAGCACTGTCATTGTAGCAATGACTCTTCTCCAAGATACTGCTTATGTTAACTTGTTTGTAAGGCAAGCAAAGAACTGTGTTGATGCTAGTTATGATGCCTCAATTTCAACACAAAACTGATGCACAAAACAGTTATTTTGTTAAAAACAGGTAGCTCTTGCTTTCAATATCAGTTGTTACTATTAAATATGAAAAAGTTATGTACATATTTTCATGAAGAAAATAACACAAAGCCTGTAGGCCCTAGTACTGTTTACATCCACAGAATATTTGGACTACTTTACTTGTGAAAAGTTTTGGGGAGAAAATTGGGTGTTCTGGAACACTACTGAACTTGTTCGCAACTAGACCTATTAAGATCTAAATATCTGTGACGAAGTCTGCCTGCTAAGAGACATCCTGTGTTCATGTGTCTTAAAAGAGGAGAAAAAAAGTCAGAAGCAAGCCCCACTGTATAGTGACAGCTAAAATATCTTCATCTCTGGAGCTTCATCTTTTCCATGTTAGTGTACACCTGCCAATCATACACAGCTGTCATGCCGCCAGGCAGCTGGGAAGTGCCTGTTCTGCATTATACCAGCACTGTATCCATCCTTGAAAATCATATTACTGCTTCTGCCATACTCTACACCTACAAACAGTAGCAATGCTCAAAGTATTTTATCTCCATCTGCTGCTAAATATTGCTTCTTAAAAAATCCTGACCTTAATGTGAGCTTGATACACAAGAGTATCAGGACAGCATTAGTATCTTCAGGAAGCCTCATTAAAGAGTGTGGCAAAGGCATTATTTGGCAAACCAAAGAAACATTATTAGAATATGACTGTGGAGATTAAGTCTGAAATGAAAAAAAAGGCTTTGCTTAGAGTAACCAGTCGTAGCCAGCTGTACTCACAAATTAGAATAATATTTGGTTTACCTTTTTTAATCTTGTAAAAAAATCTTGCAGTTAAATGCTCCTCTGAATATCCAATGAGCAAACATGTCTGGCCACAACAGAATAATTGCAGTGAAAATACATATATGAATTAGAAGAAGGTACACAAATTCAAATATGAAAGGCCAAACAGTCTCTAAACTTCACAGTTAGAATATCTTTTTTAAAACATAGTACTTGAAAGGATATGCAGTAGTGATAGGTATTTGAGGAGAAAAGACTGGAGGTTGTTAGATCACCAGTTTTCTCCTTCTAGTTGGCAGGCCTGAAAAAACTTCCTAAAAAAGCAAGTCAGCCTGCTGATACTAGGTTTGTATTTAGGAGAGCAAAGTTTCATGAATGTTCAGTGCCAGCTTAAGCAGCCCCCAGCCCCAGGGATTCTCCTTCTCTTGATGTGTTGTCAGGTTTAAATGCCTCACAACACTATCTTAGTCTTCTGCATCAACAAAAGAAGAGTTCCTGTCATCCTGTCACCCCAGCACCACACACCCCCCACACCTCCCATCCCTTCCCCATCCTTTTCCCCACAGACCTCTTCTAATTTGCCTCCTGTTGATGCCCAAGTCCGACCTTGCCTTCTACGAGTGGCTATCAATCACCATCAGGGAGCCACTAGATTATCTCAGAACCACTACTTCAAACTGACAAAACACTGAAATTGAGATGGGAATTGATACATGTCTTGAATAACCCAGCAAATCGGTAAATACAGACTTCTCTAAATCAGGAGTGGTTATTCTGCCACAGCCAACATGGTGGAAGAGGTATGGGGAGCATAAAACGGTACTGCAGCTCTCACTACTTTCTGTGCTCCCCTAGGCCTTGAGGGCTGGAAACTTGTGATTTGATAAATGGGTTTAATTGTTTTTTTAATAGTCAGCTGTAAAAAAAAGCGTAGTTAGCTTCTGTATGAATCTAAAGGCAACCTAAAAGGTTGCTTTTAGTTGCCTTTCTACTTCAGAAAAATAATTAAGGGCCTCTGGAAGGCTTGGAAAAATTAAAAGATAATAAATATGTGACATTCCAGATAGTACCATCGATCAATTAGAAGAGAAGAAGGGAGAATTTGGTCTAATGGCCTTCAACAGATAGGCCCTAACCTACAGCATGGTTATATACAAGCTTAACTTCAAGTTTAATTTAGTCTTCATGATCACAATAAATTCAACTTCATCTCAACTACTCCCTTGTGCTACAGCACTACCAGAAGTAGTAAAATGTATTTTAAACATAACAAAGACACCTATAACTGCATGTCTCACAGATTGGAGATCTGGAATTCTGTTCAAGTCACTTTTCAGACTGTAACAGCACTTGAAATAGTTGTTGCTCTGAAATGAGCTTCCAGATCCTTTTGAAGATGCATTTGTTTAAATTCTGTCAGTATTGAGTAATGCTAATGAAATCTACTACAACTTTTGTTAATCTCATGAGACGTTTATTTATACATTATAGTAAGAGAAACATTTTTCTGAGTCATAACATCAGTAGTATTTTAGCATGGACAAAGCTTTCTGTAGAGTTTCAGTTTTGGGAAAAAAAGGTTAATATGTGATCCTTCTGTCAAAACAGGCTTCTCAACTATTTGCTTACTTTAGGTATAATTCAAACTGTCCTCAATACACTAAGCACAAATTAGCTTTTCTGGAAGAAAAAAAAAAACTTTCTGGTAAGATGGACTTTCATTTTATTTCATCTCATTATTTGTCATGTTTCATCTTGATGTCAAAAACATCAAGTGTGCTTTTACAGTCTCTGCAGGGTACTTATATGACTGCAGTCAGGACAGGGGAAGGATGATACTGGAGCTTCTCACGCATCTTAAATGGCATGTGTGATTGGTAAAGCCTGCATTGCATATTTCCTCCCCACATCCTTTCCATCCATGCTGTTCAATGGATAGCTGATGAAGTAAACCTCACCTCTGAATACAATTCTCCAGAGGAAAAATCCATGGTAATACCACCTAAAGTTTGAATGTGTTTATATGTGTGTGTATACATACACATACACAGACACATATACAAAATCCATTCACTAAATTTGAAAGAAGAAAAATGATACATTTTTCACAGAGGAAGCAAGTGCTCATTTAATTTTATCATTCTGAGCATGTTAAGATGTAAGAAACATAGCTACATTTTCAAATTACTTCAGCCCTGTCTTGACACTGTGCAGTTATGCTAATTAAGGTTTGTGGCAGTCTTAAATTACATTTCACCAACTTTTAAAACACCATTAAATTTAACCCTCTCATCCCATCCCTAAATAGCATCCTTACTAACAGTCTACATTCAGAGAGGGGGGTGCAGCACCACAGCAGTTTAAGTTGACATGGACCCCAGCTTCTGTGATTCTCCTTTCACCAATGCTCAGTTTTGTGCTTCCCATGTGCTGGCCCTGACACCATCTCTTGGTAACCCAGCTCAGGGAGACTGATCCAGCTACGAAGAAAGACTACCTCAAGAAAGGCATTACTGCTGGACTCCCAGAAACGGTGCAGGAAGGCAGTGCGGGGCAATGGCGGGACTATGGGAGTTCCAACCTGAGATCAGTTTGAGCTGTTGTGAACATACACTCTCAGAGCATTCAAGAAAATCTGGTTTAATCTATCCTTCAGGGAAAGGATGAATGAAATGAATTAATTTTCTGACCATAGCACTCAACTGTTGTGTCAAACCTGTATTCCATCTTCTATGATTTTCGATACCTTCCATTTCTCCCGCATATTCCATGCTCACCTACCACTCTGTTCCTTCAGCAGCACTACTTTGCAATAGTTAAAAACATTACTGGCATATTTTCCATAGAGGTTTCACTTCCCTTCATTTAGGGCATACAGAGCTCTTTTGCTGTTTCTGTTTTACCCTCAGTGATTGTTTTCACAGCTGACTACTCCAGTAACACTGACTATTACTAATGTGGAAGCTCTTAGAAGTGCCTCTATCCTGTCTACTGAGGTTTCATATTTCCAGACACAATCCTACTCATTTTGTGCAGTAAAAGAGCTGGTTTCCCATTGCTTGTAAAAAACAGCCAAGAGACATGTCCGAGGAGATTGTGCTCTATAATTGGAATATGCTGTGAAGCAAGTTACTATAGGAAGTCTTAGCTGAGGCAGGCAACATGCCTTGTTACCTGTCTGCTACAGGGCAAAGGCACCACTCCTCTGCATTGTCAGCTGCAGCTACAGTCATGTTATGGCCCACGTACAGCAGAAGGTGGAAAACTGTTCCCTAGTAAAAGTTTATGTCTCATGGAAGGATTACTGCAACTCATTAAATGGGAAAGAAGAATACCCCATTTACTTTTAAAATATTTCAGTTACATTATTGTAAGATGTAACTGTTGAAACATCTTTATTGTGATGGACAATAATGACATTTCAACAATGAAACTATCAGCAGTTAAAAAACCAGTGGTAGTGAAGTACTTTACTTTGAATTTATTCAAGGCTAATGTGCCAAGAATTTCAGGAATGCTGCGTATATTACAGACAAGTGAAATTGCCAAGTCTCTTGACACTTGGAAATCCTTTTTCAAGACTAGGGGTGGGCTAAAACAGGGTGAAGGTAATACTCAGTAAGGACCTGACAGTAAGTAAACAGATGTCTACGTAGTTACAAGATTTCAGCTCCTGGCAAGAGTAAGATAATTTGTTTGATACACCACTGAAGTGTAATCTGTTGGGCTGTGTAATTTTATTCAGACTCAAAGCCAAAAAAATTATCAAGTGAAAGCATGCAGTAGCTTTTCAGGTTGGGAGAAATTCATTACAAACTTTTGTTCACATTCCACTTACCTTTTTATTTTCAGAGTTACTACTATGTGTATGTAAATGGAAGTAAGGTATTTTGAGGGTTTTTTTCCTCACTTATGTCTTAAAAAGTGGTCTGAGGTCACATTTTTAAAGCTGGTAGAAGTTACTGATAAAAGCAATTAATGTAGTGTGCTTCTATTGCAACTATATGCTTTAGCATAAAAGACCCCTAACCTTAAGGTAACCCCAAGTGGTGAATTGAAAGGCTAAATCTGTATTCAGGGGCATTCTTAATTGACCTCAATAATAAGGTTGCAAGGAGAGGAATACAAACTGTACAAACAGGTTATGTAATACTTAGAAACACAGTGAGTACACTTAGTAAAAATACCCAAATTTAACAAGGGCATTCTGACCTGTTTCCCTACACAGCTACACCAGCCTGTGCTAGGACAAAATGAAGGTGGGAGCAAGTGCTCAGAAGTGTTTCCATACCACTGCTGATGAATATCAAACTTCAGTACAAGGGAATTAAAAACAGCACATGGCAGCACAAAAAGGCTCCTGTCTGTCTTGGAAGCAGGTGCTAGAATATTTTTCCACCAACATCACCATCTTTAGCTTAACTCTTAGATTAAATAATAGATCACATACTCAAGTCTGTGCATCACCAAGGGTTGGGTACAGCCCCAAATGAAACTGGGAAGAGTGGATATGGGAGGGACAATCCCATGTGAATTGGGAGGGTATCTTCCACCAGCCTGTCACAGTGTGAGGGTTAAAAGGGCCCTCTCTATCCCTTTCAGTGAATCGGTGACTAATGTCAGCTGCATTCTGTGCATCTGCAATAAGCCAAGAAGCACCAGAGGGGAGTTTAATTTAAAAAGAGTTGAAACTTGTACCGTATGCCCTCCTCCCCACCATCTGGCTAGTGGGGACATTGTGTACAAATTCAGCATGCTGACTGCCTATTCAGAAGGAGAAAAAGTTTCTAATTCAGTAAAAATATTAGGCAGTTCCCATTCCATCTTTAAGGGCCTCCAATATAATCCAGATCTGTTGAGGAGTTCTGAGGATACAACCCTATTTATAGGCTACTGGTAGTGATAGACTATTTGAAGTTCAGTTTAAAATAAATTATAACCCTAAAGATTCTATATAATATTCTGAAACTGCCCTGAATCTGTTTATATCTAGTTAGAGGCATAATTTCTATCATATATCTTACATATTTCATATAATAAATTTAAGGTCAGAAGTTTCTAATATCTTGTGATAAGATGTATTAATATATAACTGTCATGAGTTTATATTGCATCAGATATCTCTTACATTTTATATTTCTATTATTCCTATCATAGCTATGATTTAATTAATCATAAATTTATATGTTTATAGCCATCATTAGTTTACCTATCATTAGGTTATATCTAATCATCTATCTATCCAGCCCTATATCTATGGCTTATTTAATATGCTGAACTAAAAAGATATCAAGCTGTAAAAGTTTGATGCATCACTCATTGACATGTGGAAAATCATCCATCCAGGGGTAAAAATAAAGCTATCATTGGAAGCCTCTGACATTGCTGGAGCAACATGGATTAATTAGGAGTTACTTATGTGTGCGTGCATGGGGGAACTAAAAATTTGATTCCGCTACTCTTGGAAGTTGCAGAACAGGACTCCTACAGGATTTTCTTCATTAGATACATATTTCAGTAAACCAGGTGCTTGTAAGAATTTGTCTTTCATATATTCCATAATTTTCACTCCAAGTTGTTTTCCCTTTTTGAAAAGTTCATCTTTGGTTTTTTACAGCCTCACATCGTCAGCATGTGTATACACTCTTGACGCTGCTTTTCACTTCCTGTAACAGATTACAAATAATAAGAAATAAGCTAACTTTAGTGTTTCAGTTTTTCCTGTTGTTTTCCTTAGCCATAGTCTCACTGGAATATCTGAAGAGAAAGTTAGGTTTGAAGAAATTAAGCTTTGTAGGATGTAATAGCTTAATTGCTGCAGAGTCTAATCAAGACTTCTGGAATCAAAGCACAAAGAATGAAGAACTGTAACACAGAAACTGAAAATCAGTGAGAAAAAATAAGGTCCATTTTTAGATTTCCCAAAACCTTTAAAATAACCTTTTCTTATGCAGTTTGTGAAAAATGAAAACCACCATTCTCCCACCAAGTCCTAGGCCTGCACATAATGGCTTCTGATCCCAACAGGAACTTTTTATTAAGTATTTTCTAATGAATTTCAGTTTTACTGCAGGTATACAAGCTTCACAATCATTTATCTTTAAAGCAGAGATCTTTTTGTTACATTTACATATAGTCATTTGTGACAGGAATTCCATTCAACCTTTTAAAATAGCTATGGCATGATATCCTGACCTTCCATTAAAATTAGCCCTGCTCAAACACAGTGGCTCTTGAAGCACTGTAACTGAAAAAGCAACTACATGAAATTTGTTCAGGTTTTTTAAAAGCTTCTAACAGGAGTGCCAGCACTTCTGAGTCCTATATATACGATGGTTGCAAATACATTTATTTTTTCTATGTTAGTCCTCATTGAAAATACATTACTAGGGAAGGCCACCACTATTATCAAGATTGCTATCACTAATTCAGGTTCCTCCCTTTGTCTTAAGGACTGAGTTCAGGCTATAGTAGTCTATTAAAAACTGGATGGCATTTGTTTTGCATCCACAGGAAGAGGCATGGCACGAACACCAGAGAAAGGCTACAACCAAAAGCCCAATTCCTAGAATATTGCTGTGTTAATATCATTTGCAGTTCCTGGGGTTTCATATCATATTCTTCAATATTACACACTGATTCATGGAACTCTTCAGTTCTATCAAAGATGCTTGCATATGCTGAAAAAAGTTTCTAATCATTTTAGTTGCGTAGAAAATCTTGAAAGCATGAACCTCAAAACTTGAATAGAAAGGCCAAATGGAATTTCTCTGAAAAGAAATAAGAATTTAAAAGGCTAAATAATTTTTGTAATTGTTAGGATTGACAGTCCTAGAATTTCTAGCATTCAAAATATTTTCAACTAGCTTTTTATAATGCCTCAGGCATTTTCTGCTCCAATTAATTTTATAAAATGATAAAAAGTAGGGCTGCTATATTTCTGTCTAATTTCCTGGGGAGAAATGTGAATATATACATGTGCTACTGAATTTACATGAGCCTAGTACCTCTTAATTGTAGCACATGTTCAGTACATGGTGCGATAAACTAATTTGACAGGGCATAGCTGAAGAAATTCAATTAAGAAAACAGGAATAACAAACATCTGTTTTGTTTGACTGTCTCAGAACTTCAAATGCTACCTAGGTTTTGGTGGGTTTCTTGTCTTTCTGTGGTACTAGAAATGCTAACATGAAGGTCCTGTAAATTAAATCTAATCCATCTGTATCTGGCAGACTAATTCAACTTAAAAAGGGAGGAAACAGTGGGATGGGACAAAGAATTATTGAAATTAAAAATTACTCATTTTATTTGTACACAAGTAAAGCTACAGTAAAGGAATATATCTTAGTTTTGAAATCTTTTCTCTTGGCCTTCAACCCTTGACATACTTGTGTTTACATACACTCTCTTTAAGCTTTCTACTGCACAGCCTATTCTGTTAGGGTTTTTCATTTTACTAGATCTCAGAAACGGCAGCCAGCTCACTCCACTCCCCGCCCTGTCCAAGCAATAGTTGTTATCAGCAGCCATTCAGTCATGATGCTGGCCTAAGCGAAGAACCTGATCGTATCTGATTGAGGTGATAGCAGTGTTGCTAAAAGTGCCTAAATGAAAAATAATATTTCAGGAAATGTAATACAATCCTATTTAAAATGTCAGTGATGTAAGAATGCTTCAGCAGACCATCTCAAACTTCAACTCCAAAGCATAAATAAGCATTGACCATTTAGTTTAACAAGTTTTCAACCTTTTAAAACAAGAATTTGGACAGTTAGGAGCTACCACAGTCCATAAGCAGCTAGATAAGTTCTTCAAGATCCTAAGGGACCCCAGCTCCTCTTCGCTTTTGTCAAAAAGGCAGAAGTTCAACACTTAAGATTAAGATCCTTGTTTAGCGTAGTGCTTCCTTCAAGTGGTTTGTATTAATTGCTGTTTTCTTATAACAGTACCAAAACCTGCTCATCTTAAAATGTGTGTATATAGATAGACATAGCATATACTCGAAAAATTGACTAGTCCTGTCTGACACAAATCAGTGGAGACCCAGCTTACATTTTAACCATAAGATGGTGATTCAAAGATGTTTAGCTGAACAGGCAAGACATCCAGGCTTCAATACCAATGGTCATAATTTAAGAAGAAAATCTACTTGAGGAGGGGGAGGGGTAAGGGGAAAGAAGAGGAAAGAGAAGGGAAGGGAAGAAGAATCTCCATGTTCCTGGAAAACTTCATACAATCCTGACAGGAATTTTTGTGTGACTACAGTAAGAAGTCTAGCATAAAGCCAAACCAGAGCAAATAATAGATTTCTTCTGATGCAGTCTCTCAAATATTGATCCAAATGAGTTTAGAAGAAGCAAATGTGAGAAAGAGGATACCTGAGCTACCCATCTCTATTAGAAGATACGGAGTTTTCCAAATAGATTGGTGAACTCTCAGGACACAGGAATCATTTTGACATGATGGTGTTAAACATAAAATATTAAACAACATAATACTCATCAACCCCAGAGAATCGCAAAGTGTTTCAGATTCTGGACATGCAACCCCTGGGATACAGAGCAAATAGTGCTTCAGAACAACGAAGAACAGAAATTAAGGAAAATGTTTCATTAGAGAAATGAGCCTAGCTTCTGTTTAACCACCAAAATCATAGCACCTTACACAGCACCTTAGTCATTCAAAGCAAGCAGCACTTTTAACATGTCATCTCAAATTTAACATATGCATAGTTTTTACATACCAAAAAGTATACCACTATTATTAAACAAACATAACATGTCTAAAGCCATTATAATGAAGTTTTCATTAATAGCTATATAGATTTCTTAGTTGTCATAGTAGAGAAGTACTGTGTCATTTGTAGGCACTAGAACAGGTTGCCCAGAGAAGCTGCGGCTGCTCCATCCCTGGCAGTGTTCAAGGCAGGTTGGACGGGGCTTGGAGCAACCTTGTCTAGTGGAAGGTGCCCCTGCCCATGGCAGGGGGGTTGGAAGGTCCCTTCCAACTCAAACCATTCTACTATTCTATGAAAATGCCTGCATATTTCATCGAGTGCTTATACTGGAAACTTGAGGCAGCTACACCAAATACATATGTTTTGTTTTGGGTTTTCTGGGGAGGTGTGGTGAGTGGGCTGTAATACCTAAGAGGTGCCAACACTGACTGGAGCTTTTCCAGTGTATGAAGTACTCATGATTGTTCTCCCCTGCATGATCTCCTTGATGAAACGCTGCTCTTAAAGGCAGATTTAATAGGTTGCCTTCATTATTTTCATTAAATGTGTGGGTGTTTTGCATGTTTGAGACTTTTATCCATGAGCTCCACAGTTACTGGGGGAGAGGACAGATGCAGCTCATTTCCTTCAGAAAAGAGACTATAAAGGGTTGTGCCAAAGCAGTTGTGTTAATTGCTACAGGCATACATACTCTCAATGCCAAGCATGATGTACAAATTCTGTGCTGCCTCAGTTCTGGACTCCCAGAATTCATTTGGTGGTTTCTCTAAAGGATCAAACCCCATCTGTTAATACTCATGTATAGAAGCTCATTGATGGTATCACTCTTACACATGAACTCTTAGCTGGAGAAATTATTTTAGCATTCATCTTGTGGCTGGTGTGTAGCTCAGAAATAATTCTGAAGAAGTATGGGCTGGAGAGACTGTAAGAAATGTCTATTTACTGCTAGGATTCAGCAGGAAAGCTGGTGGTTTCTCAGCACAGAACAATGGTTCCTCCATTTTCTTTATCATTAGTCACATGCCCTTTGGAAGCCAATTGTAAAGGAAAAAAGCATCCTGTGGTTTTATCTGGGTCCAAGTGGAATTTTCAACAGGATGTCTAAGTTTTATGGCCATGTTTTGGAAAGAGGTAGCATTACAATACTCTTGAAAAGTCATTTCCTCAAATGCTAATTCAGGGACCCTCAACAAAGGCAGAATTTTGGTGGTTTTTTGCTTTGCCAAATGAATTGAAAAATTACTTCAAGGAAAGGACATAACCCTCCCAGCATATACACCATTAAACAAGCCACGTAAATGCTTTCTATTATATTTTATCTAAACAGAGAGGCCTCTTAAACACCTTGAAATAACAGGCCTTTTATGTGTGACAAGAAAATCACTGGTGTGTTTATAGCTGTACTATGGCTTTATCAACAGGAGCAAACAAAGTTTTCTGATTTATATACTCAGAAATGCGGCTGACTGGGATAAGTTGGCTATGTCATTAAAACCACAAACCCATTGCATAGTCACCAAGGAAAACTTATTTCTAGGGCTACTCAGAGCTGTTCCAGGATTGCTTGCAGTCACTTCCGAGGCTAGAACTCACAGTGCTTTAGAATTTCCAGCCCCCAAAAGAAGCAGTAACCATATCAAAACATATATTATATTTTCGCCTTTTCTCTGGTGTCTTCCTTTCTATATTTTCTAAGTTCCATTTCTATTTGGAGCTTTTTTTTAAGTTATAAGAAAAAAATTCTACTTCATCTGTCAATGGCAGTTCCACATCCTAGGACATTGTTTCATTCATTTCCTTACTCAGGCTGAATTAATATTAAATACCTCATACCTTTTAAGAACTTAGTAATTTTTATAGAAAAATTCAATGTACAGAATTAAATAAGAATTACTCTTACAAATACATATTCCCATAAGAAATAGCTATACAGGTTTAGATAAAAGCCTTATTTAACCAGGATTACCTCCTAAACTCAGCTATACTGTTAAAATGTCACTTATTCTCAAAGAAACCCTTAACACATAGCCATAAAACACTTTTTTATAACATTTCTATAAGACTTCCTAAACTTTCAGATTTTTGTGCCTTAAAACATTCAATATGAGTTGAAAATAGGAGAGGAAATCTTAAAGATCAGAAATAATTCCATTATTGGATCATACCGATACTCCACAAAGTCCATGCTTCCTGGCCTGGTATGTTCAGTGCGAAATTATTCCAGAAGGTAAGAAATGTTTCCAAGAAAGGAAACATTTAATACACTGCTAGTATAGAAATAGTCTTCCTAAACCATACTGTGTACCTGAAGCAAGCAAGTTTATCCTTCTTAGTGTAAGTCTGGATGTTCTTCTCTATACACGTCCTTCTTATCTGCTTATCTCTTGGGTTTCATAATATTCTGTGCTAATTTTCAGAATGTTGTTTCTTAACAACATGCATTTATTTCACAGCTTTAGTTTTTACTGAAATATTTGATGTCTAATGCTCTTACTGATGATCAGTTTCTAAGCAACTAGGTAAACAAAATCTTTAGATGTCTAGTTCCCAGAGTAAAATGCAACTCATCAACATAAGCATGCAAAGCTGACCTCCGATTGAAACCATTACACTTATTTTAATGTTGTATTTCATTTAAAACATTTGATCGCTGAACAAGTCTCCTAGGATGTTTATCTTTTCTGGAACATCACAGTGAACAGCAGGTCTTCAGCAAGCCTGATTATATTCGGGGCATAGTATCAGGCAACGTAATAGGGAATAAATAGTAGCATCACATTCAGTTCATTTTGTATTGATAAAGCTTTGTGTCTTGGGACTAACATGCTAATAACCACATCAATGCTTGTTTTGTTTAAATGGATTTCTTCCAGCAGTTTGGAGCAGCAGTGCCAGAAGTATATTGCACTGAAGATATTCACATCCTTACAAACAGAACGATTAAATTTAGCATCAACTTACAGTTTGCTCCTTAAACCATTCAATTCCACCAGTGAATGTTCAAGTTGTAACTGGTCTATGCATCCTCTGAAGTTCACTTGGCAGGACAAACCTTGAACAACTCGTAAGTTATTAGCCAACTAGGCCTGCATGCATCCTTGTGATTTTTGCCTCTGTGACTGGAGAAGCAGCACTCAGAACAGAACATGACAACAGCACAGCTAGCATGAATCCATCAGTTCTCCTGGGCTTTAATTTAATATCTGTTGAGATCATTAATTGCTGAATATTGAGAAAAAAACAACAAAAAACCCTCAAAGAAAAAGCATGTATCCTCTGATTAGACTTATTAAAAGGCATTGAGAGCCAGTACTAGGCAAACAATCCCAAAGGTTTACCCTGCTAGATAAAAGAATGTGATCCTCAGAAATAAAAACCTTATTCTCAACACCATGCAGGGTAACCTGCTGAGCTCAACTGCACTTCCCACCCTGTAAGTGTTTGTAGAGTAAAGAAGCAAATGTTAGTGTTTGGTGTATATCAGCCCTGCCAACAAGGAACAAACCCAAGGAGAATGAATACGATGTTTCTTTAAGCATGTAATGCTTGAGCTGCTAGCCATTGTAAAAACATTAGGAGTAAGAAAGAAAATAGTGAACATGACTGTACCAAAACAGGAAAAGCAGATTTCCCCCACACCCCACCAGTTATAGCCCTGTTTTGTTTTTTTTTTCCAAAATATATCATGTCAAAGGAATGTGCCTCTCTCTGCTGGCTGAGCTCTCATTTTGAGAAGTATGCTATTCAACAGCATTTCGGGCTCAAAGAACAACGAAGTTCAACTGTTTAAAAAGAATGCAGAATTTCAGCTCGTTGTAGGCTTCTTCTGAATTCTCATCATATAGCTTAATATTGAGCACATATTGAATGAAAAAGCACACTATCTCAGAGATATCCCATTCCTGACCAGACTCACCTCTTCTTTCCCCTCCACCGTCCCCCCTCCATTTATAGCTTTCATTTCCCTGTGAAACAGCAGCAGCTTCAGATAATTCATTTCTCCTGAAGATATTCATGTTGCATTTAAGTCAAGAAGTCATAATCTACCAAAACATTTAAGAAACTAAGTTACAAGCCCTACTGCGAAGAATTCAACCTTTTATTTAACACAGATTTACATGCCAAAGGGCCCAAATACTGACCAGTCCCTACACCTGATGTCAGACTAAATAACATCTCTTAACAACAGGGCAGAAGAGTTGAGGAAAGAAATATGGTTTATTTTATATACATATTTAGGAATTAATTTTCTTAGATATACCTCCCTTACTGTAACAAGCAGATTCAAGACTATCGAAAGTGAAAGGAAGTTTAACAGTTTCTTCAGCCAGCTAGGATGGAGATGAACTGGAATTACACTGAAATCAGCTCATGGCAGCAGTGAAATATGGATTTTTGTGATCCTCAACAGACAGGTAATGACTACTTAAAGCTTTATTGTCTCAGATGCCAATTGCTTTAAGTGTCCAGTAATTTCCTCAGAATCAAAAATTATTTGTTCTCAGGGCAAATCTTGTCAGTCACAGAGCTCTCAAAAACCTAAACATAGCCATTACTCCCAAATACTGACATTTAGAAAACAGTGCAGCTAAACTTTGATCCTCTCCCTTTAAGGTAGAGCTAGGTCACCCACAGGGTCACAGTTGAAGGGTTTTGTTTGTTAGTTTTTAATTTCCTTTACCTTTTCTTGAATCCTCTTGTCTTTCACTGTTGATACAAGTTGCCAAATTCCATGGATAGGAAGCTTTATGAAAAAGGCGAAGACAGACTTATGAAGCAGATTATCCATAATTTAAGCAGTTTCTGCACAGTTAAAGAGGCTTCCCCGTCTGGAGGTTGAGATCTGAATGCATGCTTTCTGCCTCTTCCCAAAGAAGTAGTCCACAGCTGTTGCACAATCCTTTTCTGCTGAGCAACTGGTGAAAATCAAAACATCAAATGCAGAGCCTACAACAAATGACCAGTGTTAAAGTGCCACAAGGGCAGTGTAAGCTGGAAGAACTGAGGGGCAGTTCTACCAAATGCAAATCATTTCCCTGACAGCATGTTTTAACAGCTCTACTTCTGTTAGGAATATTCTGTTGCAAATATCAAATAACAGTGACTAGGTCCTGATTTTTCCTACCCCTCTCGCTACAAAGAACAAATCCTAATGCCTCTTAAAGCTTGTTCAGCTGCAGTAAAGAGGTTAGAAATCTGCTGTTTATAGCATATTCCTCCGTCTTCCTTAAGCTGTATTTCACTGACTGCACTGTCTGATTTCACTTTTGTTTCGCACACAATCCTGTTATGTAGATTTCAGCCAGATTAATGCCTTCTTTCATACTCCACTTTCTAAACTGGAACTGCAAGGCACCAGTTACAGGGCATAACAATGTAAGCTCAGATAAAGCTTAGCTTGCAACTGGAGGCTTTGCCTAGAATCTTACCTGCAAACTCATTTCCTTTCAAGTCATCATATTTCTCTTTCACTGAGCCTTTCTCTACCTTGCATCTTTGATCAGCAGACAAATAGTGTTTGCCTGGCTTTCGTAGTGGATAGAAAAGCTGCAAAACATATTTCCACCAATTATCATCCTAAATTCTTCAGTTTTAGAGTTATGGAAGTTTAGGTTGGTGTTGTCCACACACCCTCTACCCCACCTCTTTGTTGTTGATCTTTTAAGCAGAAAAGTCACAGAGAGGAGCTGGATTCTTATTACAGTGAGGCAATTCAGTCCTCGCTACAACTCTGCAGCCGTTGGAGATTAACTCAAAGCCTTTTAAATCTTTACTAAGGTATATTTTTGTCTATAGTAACTTATTTAGAGCTTGGCTAATACTACAGAATTTTTCCTGAAGCTCTTATACAGCTGCCAAAGACTAAACAGCCAGAGCAATGTCGCAGGCCTCCTGCACATCAACAGCTGTGCAAGGAAAATGAAATCATTTCTTTACCTTGTCACCACAGTCTGTGGACAGCGATCTCTGTGGCAGGGACTCTTCTCCCACTCATCCCTTCTAGGTCTCACAACTTTTATTGGACCCAGGAAAGGTTCCAAGACAGATTTTCACATTTGGTTTCAGTGTTAGCTCATCCCACACGTATCCTCCCTTTCAAGTTTGGGGGCTTGACACAGGCAACCATTCTGACATTTCATGCTTGGAAACCATCAACAAATTAATTTTGTGTTCTTAAATGACTGTTTGGCTGCTTATACTTTAGCCCATCTGTTTGGATGGCACCAGGCCTGCTTACAAAGCCATTTTCCAGGTTTAATTTCACTTTCCATCCAGAGATGCCAGCCAATCTGGGGCACTCGGCACAATACCTCTCTTGCCCTCACTTTGGTACAAAGCCCTGCTAAGGCAGAAACACTGCTTCTGTGCTTTATCACATTTGTCGGCACTTGTGTGGCTCTGACCACCTGAACAGCAGAGGAAGAAAACTGTAGTTGTCAGTGCTGGAAACTGCCAAGTACACTTGCTGCTGTGAAGCCAGAGGAATGTTATAAAGATCATAGCATGAGAGTTTTAATTGCAAACACTCTACAAAGCCAGGACTGCCATAAGCAGAAGGACAAAGATAGTAACACTGAAGACAAAAGCCCAGAAGATTCAAGTAGGTGAAAGCATTGAGCTCCACTTTGCTGTAATGGTCCCTTTAAGATGAACAAATACTAGGACATATTTGTTTTGTATAAACTCTAACTTTTATCTAAGATCAGAGTGTTACGGTTTATGGCATTTGCTGAAAAATCATACCACAGTGAAGTGCTTCTTTGCAAAGTTCTGAAGTGCATCACCAAGCTCTTCCAGAGGAATAGACCACTTATCAGTAGGCTTGTTTCAGGCTGGCCTAATATCAGTGCTTCAGAAGCCATGTGTACACCCAACTTGTATGCGTATGGATACTTGCAGATCACAAAGGGAGACATCTCCAGTAATCCAGACAGCTGGAGCCTCAAAAGTGTGGGAGGGCATCATTCACGTAACTTGGTCTTGGCCAGAATCAGAATTCTACATTTTCTTTACTGGCCCCTTAAATTCCTTATTGAAACAGAGATGAAATAGTCAAGTATAAACTGGCTTTGTTAACTAGAAGAACTTGCACTAATAAGAGTATGTCAGTGGTACATATCACTAATGTTCTCCCCCGCCTCTGTCCCGCTTGAAGAAAGGCAGTAACAAGCCAAGGAAAGCAAAGACAAGCTTTCAACATACCATGTCAGCTGTCAGAATGTTTTAGTTGAAGAGTTTTAGTGAAAAATTCTCTTTTCTATGGTTTAGAATAATGTGTCCAAAATTTCCAAACAGGCATTCTGACACCCGAAAGAAGAGTTTCTTTTTGTGCCCTGTGTTATTATTGAAGAAATTCCCTGGCTTCTTATGCCATAATATGTTTAAAAGGAAAAGAAAGAAATTTAAACACTAGCTTTTCCTAGGAATGAACCCAATTAATGCTAAAATAACAATCCATTATGTGTTCAGAAAACAGCAAACAATAGAGAATAAACCGCTCAGCTCTGGCATAGCAACTATCCAGTATCAAGAATAGCATTAACCTATTTCAACTAATGCATGTGGTATTAGTCAAGGTGAATTCAGCACCTCCCACACAGCAATTAGACAACCCCTACCTCGTATTATAAAAATCTTTAATGATAGTAACAGAATATTCTACTAGCAGCCAAAATCCACAAACAGCATCCAGATCCTGTTGTAATAAATAATTCTCTTTACATTGAGTGAAAAAAAAAAAAATATATATCTATATAGGTATACATGTAGAGCTGTATAGATGCATATACATAACACCCCCACCCTGAAAACACATATAATAAGGTGCTGATCAACAAATACAGACTTTGTCCTACTACTCACTGTAAGCTGCTATTAGCTTGAGGGTTGGAAAGATTTAACTCTTGCTCATTGTGAGCTGCTTTGCCATCTTCTCCTGTCATTCTGGTGTCTCAAAGGTTCATCTTCCAAAATCTTTCATTTCAAAGTTCATTGTGCCAAGACTTCTCTATCCCAATGAAGCCATGGCCTTTGGATCCTTTAAGCATATCTTATGCATAACGTAACTGTTGTGTATTGGGGTTGTGTATTGTCACAATAAGAACTTGCTGCTTCGCCATCTCCCCCACCTTATTACTTTGATAAATAACAATAATTCCAGCATAGCTGTTAGTGTAAGATTTTAAACTAATTTAATTTCCTGTTCTGTGAGAAAGATATATTAATCCAATTCTAGTTAAAACTTGAATCAGTTCCCATTTTAGTTTGAATGATGCAAACCATCTTCAATATGCATCACTGATTTAGATTTTCAAAGATTACAATGAAACCGTGTATTTTTAGTTCCTTGTCCAGTTACAAGCTCCCCAGTACAAGACAGACATGGTTACACTGGAACAGGTCCAGCAAAGAGCTACAAAGAAGATTAAGGGACTGGAGCATCTATCATGGGAGGAGAGACAGAGAGCTGGGACTGTTCAGCCTGAAGAAGACTCAGGGGGATCTTAGTGTGTGTAACTACCTGAAGGGCTGAAGTGAAGAAGGACCCAGATTTCTCAGGAGTGCTCTGTAAAAGGACAGGAGGCAATGGGCACAGACTGAAATACAGGAAGCTCCCTCTAAATATAATTATTTATTTGTTAAACCACTGTAATAGTGATGAAACACTGGAACCTGCTGCTCAAAAGATTGTGGAGTCTTCAATCTTGGAGATACTCAAAACCTCACAATTAGTCCTGAGCAGTCTGCTCTTTCTGATGCTGCTTTGAGCAAGTCTATTCTACTAGTTGATTTCCAGGAGTCCCTTCCAACCTCAGCTATTCTAAAATTCTGTGAAATTACAAGCTATTGCTATAAAAAAGTCCTGAGCACACGCAAATGCTTGTATCATTGATTCTGTGTAAAAATAGATGCTTTTAAAAGAAAGAAAATACAGTTAGAAAATGTCACCAGTAAACTGATTCATGAATGTATAGATTAATTATTGGTGCAGTGCCAAAATATGATATTTAATTTCACTGCAAGAAAGAATTTACTTGAGTTTTCATAATGCTTCTCAAACATAATACAGTACTCTTGTGTAGAGGCATTTGCACAGACACAAAAATAACTGTATCTACTAAAAGTTTTGTGCAAATAGTTTATTCAGAACTGTTTGACCAGTTATCTGGCCTATAACTCCTCCTAGACACCAAAGGATTTTGAGATTATTCTTTTCTTTTTTTACCTCTCCCACATATTCATAAAGCAGTTTGCTTCCCCCTTTTCTTCCTAGAGACATCCAATTTCCCAAGAATACAAAGTCATGAGAAGCAACTGCCTGCATTGGTACCTCAGCTTTGCAAGGGCCTCAGTCTAGGTGGAAGTCACTCTTAGAAAGAAAGACCACAGCTCTAAATAAAAGGCTCAATAGGAGCATCCATTTCTCAAAACCTCTTTCCCCAGTTACATTATTCATGTTCACCAGCCTTCCTTCCCCACCAATCAGAAGATACTGTTAATTCAGTTCTGTAGCTCACAGGAACAGGTTGATAAGATGGTAGACAGTGGCTGAGACTTCTACGCTTACATCCTACTACATTTTCCATGACCAACGCAGCTCCCTCCCATTGCATTTTGCCTAGTATGGGAATGCATGAGATGTTAGCATCACTGGATCATATGCAGGGTGCCTGATTAGGTGCCACATGGCTGAGAGGTGGGCTGCCAGTGGAGCACAATGTGCTCATGTGCCTCTCAGAGGCTCTGTTCACAGATCTGTCAGCTCTGCATCACCTTCAGAAACTTTATTCCTTTACCATCCAACCTTGAGGTCACAATCAAAGAGTTGGATAACGGGTTGAAGCTCTACGCTTGCATTGCCGCACTAGAAACACAGAGTTGATAACCTTATGGCCACAGTCCTATGAATGACCTCTCTTTTACTCTCTGTACAGCCAGGAAAGCTATTTGTGTTTTTAAAGCTCTATGGTACTGAGATTTGTGCCCCATTTGTTACCCACTCTCCTAAGTTCTTCCCTCCATTACTGATCTCTAATCAGCAGCATTCCATTTGATAAAGCATCACCCTCTAGTGCGTTGTTTAACATTTATCTAAATTAAAATCTCACTCTATTTAAAATTTGCCTTTTACTCTAAAATCTCTTGATCAATCCTTCTATAGCTACAGCCTGGCCACTACAAATTTTATCAAAGCATGCTTCATTTTATCTTCCAGATTGTTTAGTAGAAACCTTAATTAGTGTTTTCATTAATTAATACCAGACCCAATACTGATCCAGAGATATTCCATTTGATAGCTCCCTCACCACTGGTGTTTCATTGTTAGTTATTCTGACATTGTAGCCCAGGCAATTCTGTATTCATATTACAGGATTATGAAGCAGAAAAAGGCTTTTTTCCTACTGAATTCTTCCTGAAGGAGCTTCCTGCACATAGCAACAAGAAGCCATGGTAGAGTTAGATAACAGAAATCCACTGTGTTTTATTTGTCTACTAAACACATAATATACTGCGGACAATTAGCTTTATCTGAAAAGAAAACTAATTATTCACATATGTCTCAAAGAATCATGAAAACATCTTCCTCACCGTACCGATGGACTGTGGGTTAGTTTTAGGGTGCAGTAGGGATGGAAAGGCCAGGCTGAAGTCCTCTGCTCATGAACCTAGCAGCCAGCTGAGCTTCTCATCTTGAGCTCTCTCTCATCCACAGTCCAACACATTAGATCCCCACAGTCTTCTGACTAACACAATTAATCTTCCTATAGAGATGTGCAATAACTATTCTCAGATTTGCCCTCAAACACAGGAAATCAGGTAGCCTATCCAAAACCTCATGAAGCTCCTAGCCAGGGGAAAATGCTTGAGGGAGGGGAAAAGTGAAGGGGGCCTTTTCTCATAGCCTTCCTTTCCTCAGACACACAAATCTTCCAGCTCTGAAGAGGACTCATCAGAATGTTCTCATCTCTCACTCAGAAGAGTCTCATGCAAAGAAACTTTCACAGCAGGTTTGCCCCAGGTCAAGAACATTTACAGTCCAGTCCTGGGTTTTAATAAGCCCACATTTAAGACACAATTAGAGACATACAAGGTCAGATTATTCAGAAAACTCTCTCTTACTGAAGTACAAGCTTTACAGTAATTGCATACTGGATATCAAGGACTAGATCTGCAGATGTACTTAGGGATAAGAGACTCATTCTTGCTAGGAGTCTCACAAGAGACTTTAGAAATATAATTTTACTTTTTAAATCTAATCGATCAGAAGACTATAGTAAGAGCCAGAAGTGCTGCTTGCTTTTGAGAGACCTTCCTCTTCTTCACACCTAAACAAAAGGAAGGTCTTTCTCAAACTGAGTCTCATTCCACCAATTCAACCTTAAACACTTGTTACTAACTTTTCATAATATTTCTCACATAAGACTAGGGAAAGACAACAGGGAAATTCAACATGCATTCTGCCAGATGTGACATGCAACTTCCTCCTTGAAATTAAAGAGACACTTCACTGAAGTGGAAGTAGCACCTCCTAGCAACTCAGCTTTGTTCCTCACGCTTGTTGCACAACATACTCTGCTATATATCCTTATGGCTTTATACATATGTAAAACTTTTTTCCTTCTAAATGTAGCTACCATTCACAACATACTTTAACAGCTGAGAAGGAAAAACAACTAACCTTTTTTCCCAAGTTCTCATGGTCTGTAATTCTTCTTTTCTTTTTCGAAAGCCCTTCCAAATGTTCCCCTAGGAACATGCCCCTCAATAAGACTGCTATACATGCAGAAAAAAGAAGGGGGGTGCAATACTGGCTTCGTAAAGGCTCAACTTGCAGCCCTTCCCTCACACTTAAAGAGTCCTAGCTTTGCCTATGGTTTCAGGAGAGTACTGCGAGGTAATTCTAGAGTTTTTGCTCTTGTCTTTGTGAAGATCTTGGATTTGAAGCTGGTGAAGTAAGCAAGCAAGCAGGGAGAGGAGATATTTTGAGTGTGTGACATGTGGCTTGTGAATCCTGCCAATGACACGGTATAAAGGATCTAATTGAAAGCATATATGTAATTTAAAAGTGGCAGAGAGTAAGGACCAAGTGATGAGCACCTGAAACTCCAGATGCAGTTAATAGTTAAGCTGCTTAGCACCTACTGAAAAAAACAAACCCTATTTTATATGAGACTCCATTTTTAAAAGGTCTGTCTCTCAGGCCAGTTCATTTCTCTGTTGATCAGATAAAAAGAAGAACGTGTTGGAAACCTACATGCAACTAAAAGGAAGAATCAGCATGATAGTTTAGAATAAAAGCTCAGCCAAAAGGCTCTGAATTTCATGTAGTAAATTAGCAAATGCCTGACCTGAAGAATGGTATTTGAAAGTAAAAAGACACTCAGAAAATGGATTCTGGAAAATTGTGTCTGGTTTAGTGTTTATCTGTTTACGTATCAAAGAACACTCTTCCTAGTAGCTGCATGTCAATCTGTTCTTTCTGTGTTGCATACACTCCAAAAACTATTTGAGGATTGAATTAGCTGTCAGTTTTGTATAGCTTGGATCTCTACTGCAGACGATATACAGCCACATTAAAGACATCAGGTAGAAGGTACTACTCACATTATCCATGAATGATCAAAACAGTATGCCTAGAGAATGAGATGAGGCAGTATTATTTTCTATTTTAGAAACTAAGGATGCGTCTAACTGGGAGCACCCATAGCCAGACGTATCATCATCTCACAAAAAAAAGCTGCAGAAATGCAAAGACATGAGACAGATGATGGTCATGAATAGTTGTACAAAAGCTTTTATGGGAAGAACGATTGAAAAGATGCAAGCTGTTTAGGGCAGGCAGGAGACAGACACAGAGAGAAATAAAAGACAGTACAGAAGAACAAAGTACAGGAAAGAAGAGCTGAGCTCTTACTTGCTTTTACCCTACACAGAGGAAGAACTGAGCCACAGCACATCTGAAAGGCTGGAAAGAAGTCTTTTTCTTTTTTTTTTTTTTTTTTAAAATAGATTTTCTTTTGAATAAAATAGGAAATGATTAAAATGTAGATTTTTTTATTTATTTTTTTTTCTGCAGGTCATCTCAGAGGTCAAATGTTACTCAGATTCAAAAAAAGATTGGACAAGTAAGCATATAATGGGAACATTCATTAGAAAGGGTAAAGGCTGGGATATCAAACTGTATGCTTCAGGGCATAAGTCCCTCATTAACTCTAAGGAATTAGAAACTAAACTTTCATAAGCAGTTATTCTGGCAGACAGGGAAAAAGTTGTTAATTTATTTATAACGTTTTTGACCCAAAACACAAGGGAAGGATATAAACGCAAAAGGAAGTATGAATAGAATTTGCAAAAAATACAAATGTATCAACCTACAAGGAAAGAAAACAACTTACTCTTTATAAAAAGGAAAGGGATGAAACATCAATCAATTAGCCAGAGAGAAACAGAGTGAGGTTCTGAGGTTAGGCCTATTAAGGTGGAAATATAAGCAGACAGGAAAAGTGCTCTAAACTGTTGACTGGAAGAGAAAAATGCACCAGTTACAAAGAGGGTGAAACAGAACTGCAGTATATGGAAGAGATGAATAAAAGGATTTTTTATTAAAACAAAACCTATAGTGAACCAAATTACAGAGCAGATGCAATATTAAATGTTTAAAAGTTTTGTTAATATACATTGATGCTTTACTGAGGGAAGCAAATTGACTAAATGATTTGCTCTATGTCATTTCTCATCCTGAGCCTGGACATGGTTCAATTCTAGCAGAGCAGAAGGTAACACAGAAATAATCCTTCCCAACAGCGCTGAAACTTGTTGACAGGAAAGGGTGATGAAACTTGAATTATTTGATTTGCGTGCAGAAATGATCACTTGTCGGGGTGTTTGACACCAGCTTCCTTTGACACTGAATTCTCAAGGAAGGAAAGTAGGAAAAGAAAACCTGCCACTGATTTTCTGTCTCATGGGGCAAATTAGATTAACAGATTCCAATTGCAGATTATGCAGTTATGTATGTTATTAACTTCTCTCGACTCTGGACAATGCATTTGCTGATAGACAATCTGTTGGTAGCTGGAGGGCATTATCCTAGCTTATAGCTGCAAGTGAGCCATAAGGCACATTTCAGCCCAGGCCATTTTATTGTCTTCTCCTGTTCCAAGTCAAAAGAACCCACTGGCAAACTTCTAAAGACCCTGGGCAAGACATGTCTTAGTCACTTTACGATTGTTGCTGGAGTTCATTGAGCAGCCATGTCCAGACATACCCCTAACCTTTGTGTTTGGCATGGTAACCTTCAAACTTACAAATTCTTATAAGAGAACCTCTGTGAAGATGTAACTGAATTGCAAGATTCATGGTGCTGCATGATCAAGCATAATATTACTGTCAGATCTATAATTTTTAATCCCAGTGTGTGGGACCACATGTGCAAGGTTCACATGGCAGAGGCAAGCAGGCAATGGGATAGGGGGGTGTTACAGCTGGGGTGTGTGCCTGTGCCCCACAGTTAAAGGTGCCCAAAAGACATAGGTGTGCAAAACACCAACCTTTCATCACCTACTCCATGTCCAGTGGTCAGTGGATCACAAATTTGGTCAACACACTGGTCACGGCATATCGGACCTCAGTGTGAGTTACAGACATTGGTGTGGCACAGCAAAGGAGTCAGATACGAAGCTAAGAGAACCTGTGAGCTATGGGGGATTGGTGGGCCAGGAGGGCATGGCCTCACCAGCCACGGCCCATCCCACTGTCCTCATGGAACAAGCAGAACAGGCTGGAAGGGGACAGCCAAGCACAGCCAGGAGCCCAGGTCATCAAGCAAGTCCACGGGTGATGAGGCAGGTCTGGGGTCGGGCTGGGAAGCTAGTTCGTGAGTCAGAGCCAGTGCAAGGTCCACAGCCAAGCATGGGTATGGGTATGATGTGGCTGCAATGCAGATTGTTGGGGACCCCAGGAGTCTGAGCCTAGCTTAAAACCAGATCCTAGGTGAATGGGAGGTGGGGAGGGAGCTCACCAAGTCCTCCCAGCTCTCTCCCTGAGACCACCAGCTGTGCCATAGGGCTCTAGACTGGCCCTGAGCCCAGGCAGCCAAACTCCCAGAAGGGGTATGGGGTGCCCTCAGGGCCCTGACACAAGGTGAGTGACTGTCCTCACCCATTTCTGCCAAACAAGAACAGAAGTTACAGTTCTGGGGTTCTCTTTGTCGGTCCCACCATTTGCCTTAAGTGATTCATAAAAGCAGCCATACCTGGTCAGAGTATGTGTCCATTGTGATGTGCTTCCTGCAGTGGCTTCTAGCAGATGCACAAAGAAACAGCTAAGAGCAGAGCAGGCACATAACATCGCTTCCCTGGGGTACTTTCATCAGCTTCCAGTGATCTGTAGGTCAAGGATTTCCTGCACCAGAAGTGGTACCTTTAGGTATAACAGCCCAGATTAATTTTTTGTGCATGAATTTGTCTAATTCCAATAAAAGCTTATATGAACTGCTGGTGCCAAGGGCATCCTGTAGCAATGAGCTCCCCTTCTTAGCTTTTCTCTGTCTATTGAATTCCTCCATGAATCCTTCTAAAAAGCAAAATACTATATACATGTGTAGCTAAATTACTGCTGAATTCTTATGGGTATCTGAGAACAGACCTTTATCTGGTATAGCTATAGAAGTATAGCTGGTTTGAATGATTTGGTTTGAATCAGTTGGTTTGAATGATTTAATACCAGTGTTCACATTCAAATATAGAATTTCAGGCTTAGAGGTACTAGTAAGAGCGCCCTTGGGAAGAAATAATGTAATGTGTTTCTTTTTTGTAAAATCTGACAGCCAAAATGTTGAGCAGATTAAAAAGGAAAGTTAAGGGCATGTTAATAAAAATTTTATTCCATAGAGATACCTCCAGAGACTACAAGAGCAGAGAAATCACAGTGTCAGTGCCATTTATCACTGAGAGAAGACTTGGCGTTCCCACTGTACCTTGTGTTTCTATGGAGAAGGCTTCTCTTGGCTTTCTCCCTATTATGATCAATATGATACACTGAACATGCACAAATGCTGTTTCCAGACTCACTCAAGTTTTCATGATAGAGAATCAGTACATAATTTGTCATTCAGAAAAGAAAATTACAATACAAATACTATATTATTCAGAGCAGCATATAGCTGGGAAATGCTTCCTAACTCTATGGATTATGGAGGAAACTTGAGAAGTAACATTGCAGAACTGGGACAGATGAGGACATCAACAGAATGGTATCATCCACTGCTGGTATCAAACACAGGGACTTTTCCCCATGTCTCTGCAATGTGAACATGCACACTGGGAATTAGGATACTGCACTGTTAGACCTTTGTCGCATTGCCTTTTGAAGTGTAGGAAAACTTCCTCCATCACTGAGTATTTCTTCTTGGCGTTACATGCATTCAATTGAAAGAGTGGTTTTCAAACCGCTCTTGAGAGCTTGCTGGGTGTATATGCCGTAGGGCCCAGCTAAAGACATCACATACCGCATATTTCCAGCCTATCTCGAGTTGCTCCAAGCAACTTCAGGCTGTTGCTTCTCTCCAACAGCAGCTTATCTTGTGAGAGAAGATACCTACTTCCCCATCTGATGCAGAAAGCTGATGCCAGTGGTGCTCTGCTGGCTTTAAAACAGTGATGAAAAAGAAAGCCTCCATTTTCCTCATGCCTCCATTTCAGGGTTTTCCTTGCACGAGTCGCCTCAAGGGCTTCCTGTACACAGAACAATCAACTTTTTGAATGCTCTTGAGCTGCTATGACTTTTGGATGAGAGAATAACCAGTTATGTTTCATACTCTCAGGAGATCATTTCAAAATAGGGTTTCTAGTGGAGTTAGTGGTGTCACTACTGGAGTTAACAGGGCATCTCACCCCCCTCTTCTCCCCAGTTTTCTATTTAAAGCCCATCTTCAGCACATGGGTCTCTGAATCACTCTGTAGATGCTTACAGTGCATGTGAAAGACATAATACTGTTCTACTTCCATTTGTTTTTCCAGGACATCCTATGAAATAACATGATGACCTTTGAAGGTCCCTTCCAACCCAAACTATTCTATGACTCTATGACACTATGATGCCATTATCCCATGATTTACTACTGTACCCTTTTGCTTCTCATATCTCTCCATGCCAGAGCGCAGGAAGCTAACCTCTTGCTCTGTTGTCTCAATGCAATTTCCCTCATCACCTCATGCGAGCTAAGCCCCTATCTTCTTCATCTTTGATACTGCTTTAAATAACAATCTTCAGACTGACTTCACAAAGAGTGCACCGTACTCCCTGCTGTCAATGCAATGTTAGATTCTGTAAATAAATGTATTATGACACACTTAACAAGAAATGATTAACAGTGCAAGAAAATAACATTTGCCTAAACTGTCAACTAACCACCTGGGAAGCCTGCATATAGGAAACATCTGCATTTCTTTTTGCTATATCAGAATTCGATTCAACAGTACTGGGTTATTTCATTCCCTTGATCACTCTTATTACTCTGGAGTGAATGGTGCAAGTTGTGTGCTAGGGAACACCTACATATCAAAGAGTTGTAAAGTAAATGGATTAAAAGGACCTGCAGAAGTCCTTAGCTGAATGCTTCTCAAACCCTTTTCACCACTGGCTCATCAGATCTTAGATGGCACGTTTACCAAATGATTTTAAACCCCATAATGTTAGCAAAATGTACAGCCAAGTATAAGTAAATGAATAAAAATTATAGTAAAACAACTACAGCATGAATGATCCCATTTTAGCCCATGTGTTGTTTAGCCATACAAGAAAAAAAATATGACAAAACGAGATAAGGTATATCTTTCTTTGCTTAAAGTCTGGCTTGTTCTTCACCTAAAAAAAGGCTGAGAAACAGTGACATAGACTATTGCTCTGTCCTAGATTTTGTGTATGTTATTCCTCAGAGTGTTTGCTCTGTAACCGAAGATTTTCAGAGATGGAAATTACACAAGTTCCATGAGTGACACATGGACCAATCTAGTGGGTGGTTGAGCTGAGTAATCTGTTGGTCAAAATGTGGCCCCTGTGATTCGTTCATACAGCAATTTCTGAAGAAAATGAAAATACAAACATAAACCCCATGTGTAATTCACATTCTTCTTTGCTGGAAAAGAGCACTCATTTTCAGAGAGAATTAAACAAGGAATAATTAAAACCTAAACATAAAAGAATGAAATATTTAAAGACATTAGCTCCTGTGACAATTTTAATGACATTACTCAAAACTGCCCTGAAAGTCCATAGAAGCTTTTTAGTACTAGGATGTTAAATCAAGGAACCGAGGAACTAGCATTATATGATACTATGGCATTAGAAGATATTATGATACTAGCCTTTCACATTTGCAGATCCTCCTTTACCCATAAGATCTGAAAGGTGGTTTGACAGTATTATTCTAGACCCTGTCTATAAGTATCAGGGAAAAATGACTGCTGCAGTTGCAAAGCTGGCTGAACCTGTTCAGAAAAGGCTTGTCATGGGAGTAGGAGTGATGGGAGTAGGAGTGATGCTGTACCTCAGGAATTAGTATCACATGCTCCTGCTACTAGCACATGAAAATACACAGCAAAATGTTACAAAACTTGCCTTTTAGTTTCAAGCATAAGCCAAGGCATCCCATCTGCTGTGCTAGGCCAAAAGGGATCTGCATGCTGCTGCGCAAGAGTTGTCAAGAAGTGCAAATGAAGGTGTAGTATGTAGGAGGTAGGTGCTGCTGGTGAAAAAGCAATCAGTTATATGATAATATTATTCCTGTAACAATCCAGTAAAAGTAGCATAAATGGTCATCCCTGGAGGCAATATTGTGCTATAAAACCAAATAGCTTATTCTCCAGGGAATACAGCTCATCTTGCCTGGTTTACCTGAGAAAGTCCACCACTCTTTTTACTTAATTGTCAAAATCAAGTTCTTGGTTGCAGGTATCTGGGTTTGAATGTCTAGATGCTGGGAAGAGGCATGATCAGTGGAGATTCCTCCTCCTGGAATTCATTCTTCCTTCCCAGCTAACACAGTCGTGGTGCTTCGAAGCAGGCTATGAAAGATATATTATATCAGTACAGTTTCAAAATATATATTTGTTTGTTGTGTGCACATGAATTAACAACTCTTTAACATGCTTCAACACCACTGGAAGCAAAGATTTATTACTCAAAGATTCTCTGTATGTAGGTAGGTAAGAACCAACTCTTACTCTTCCTTTTATATAAAAAAGGAAGATAATTTTCTGTCAGTTTAGCTTACTGGACATGAGATGAAAGTTAATCAAATGGCTAGTAAGTAAAGATGGTTAAGAGGCAAATTATTAGATACGAAAAACATTTTTTCAAGTAATCCTCTGAAACACCCTTCAGTGCAAGGCTTCAAGGCTGAACTAAAGGTTGGTCTGCATTCTATGTAACCTTAGTTTGTGAACCTTGATTAACCAAATTTCCTTTTTAAGCAAACAGGTTAATGTCCCCAGATACTGATTAATAATATTGAAAAATCCCTCAATCATGAAATCACTTGGTTATCTGAAATTGTGCTTTGGCCCCTTTCTGCATACGGGTAATCAAGCATATGATACAGTAGAGATGTCAGCTTGTTATTTTACCCAGTAACTCCAGAAATGAGCACTAAATTGGAAGGAATACTGTAGCACAGTTATCTAAAGTTATAAAGTGAAAAGAACTTCTGTTTTCAAGACCACGCAGCTCCTAATGAGTGTTTTAAATTATTACTTACTCTTCATAAGAAATGTCTGGCCTACAGAGTTATCATGTTAGGTTTGACACCGTGGATTAATTAGATGTTAAGCATAACAGGTCAAAAAGAAAAAAGCCTTCTTCAAACATTAATTCTTAAGAGGATCATTTGAAAAATTTGTATGGCAAACTGTTTGCGTGCACAGTGCTCAAAGGAACACAGAGAAACACCAGCATTGCAGGTATTTCCACTCAGCAAGAGAGCCAAACACTCTGAAAATCAGGATTCTGCCCAACCTAGATCTGCAATGGTCATGCAGCTCTTTTAGAGAAACACTTGTATCAATCAGCAATGCCCAGGGGTCATGACCATTTTTCTGACTTCAATGAGAAAATCAATCTTCTGTGCCCCAGGAGATGCTAGTGTGGACACACTTTACTGCCTGCTCTTCTGAAGAACAACTACAAATTCCTCTCTTATCTATTGCTCAGAGTTTGTTGGTTTTTTTCTGTCAGGATTATGTTATCTGTATACAATCGCTGGTGTAGTAAATACCTTTTAACCAGGATATCTTCATGGATGCTAATTAGCACAATTATACTGAATGACAATGAAACTGCATAACAAGCATATATTCATTCAGTGACACAGGGAGTTAAGTATTAGCAAGCTCTTAAGTTAGTGTGAAATGTCGAACTTCAATCTCCTTATTCCTGTAGTTTGACTTCGGTGGGTACTTTATGCCACAGCAAGTCTTTTCAGAAGCACTTTTGTCTCTCTTAATCAGGATAGCTGTTTAATTGAATTGGCTGTCTACCAGTTCAGAGGATTCTACTGATTTAACGTTCAGATATGCTTAGCTTTAGCTAATCAGATATGAAGGTGTGGTGTTCCTGCAGGTCTTTCAGTTAGAAAAACAAGCTTATATGTTGAAGAGCATCGGTTAGAGCAATGAAGAAGATATGCTGCAGGCATTATACATTCCTTAGTGTACCAGACTGCTTTTCTTCCTTCTAAATTTTATATCACTCAAAAATCACTGTTGGAAAAAAACTGTTTTGTTTACATTAAATTATTATATATGTATAATCTGAATGTTTAGGTTAAGAAAAAAGAAACTAAGAAAAGAAGTCCACAATAAATAAGGGGAAAGTGTCTAAATCATTAAAATTGCCTAGCAGCTAGGATGGCTGGTTTTTTCCAGCGACACATCACCAGTCAAAATCACTCTAGAAATAAGGTCACAAACACAATTTCCGTTTCTCCCTGCAGATTCTCTTCATGCCGCAAAAAGCAGAGGAAGAGATGTCTGCTGGAGGGAAAAAAAGAAAAAAATAAAGGAAGGAGAATAAATTACCCCATGAAAGGAATTAATGAACAGTTGATAAGTAGCTTTACTTTCAGCAGCCCACATGTAATTTCAAGACCTAAAGCCAAACCTGGCTGTTCCTGTGGAGGTTTTCAGGGTGTTCAAGAACAGGATGGTCCTCATCTTTCTGGAAACGCCTATACCTCCCCAGGGCACTCAGGAGCCCGGCTCTTGTACTGAAAGCATGAGGCTAGAGGGTTTCTACTGCTATGGCCAAAGATGAAGTGGATGTAGTGCAATAAATCCCTGCCTGTGTGATTGTCCTGCACTTCCATGCCCACCCTCCCGCTGATCCACTACACCTCCAAGAACAAGGCATAAGGTCTGTGTCTGAACACAAACCCTTTCCTGTGGAGTTTTCTCCCTGGCTCTACAATCCTCTGTATTCCCCACATCTCCTTTCTAAAGCAGGGGGCTGTGCTGTGCACTCTGCCCTGCACACTCTTTAGCCAGCCCAGGACAACAAATAACACAACAGAAAGGTTAGTAGGGTTTCTATGCAGAAAAAAAATTATCATTGCTAGCAAATTTTCTAAATTGTGAAGGTGTATTCCAGGTAACAAAAAGGGCTGGGAGAAAGGGGTACATCATCAGGATTTTATTTTGTGCTTCTTAAACTACTCTTGTAGTTTAAGAAGCACAGAGTTCTTTTCTTCTTTCATGGTAGATTTTTTGGTTTCCTCTTTTTGGCCATTAAGCTCCTCCAGTGCGGATATGGAATTTCCTTCCTACACAGGCACATCCTGCGGTTTGTCATTTTTTTGAGCAAACACACAGGCCCAACTCTGCATCACTCAGTAAGGCTCTCAGGTTACCACTGTTTTCATCAGATTATGGCCTGTTACTGTTGGTTACATCATAGAAATAATTCTTTGAAGCGTATCGAGGCAGAAAGTAACCAGCTTTAGCTACAAAGAGATTTTTGTGTGTTAGTGTCTTCGGAGGAGGAATAGGATTATTTTGTAGTCAAGCTCTCCAGTCACTTAGGAGTCAGCTGTACGCTCTTCACACCCGAGCCTTTCGTCTTCCCTTGTTTTGCAATGGCTACTTTCAGGGTCATGTCTTAGGGCTCCTGAGAAGAAATGTACACCTTGGCACATCAGCTCCAGAAGCTGTAAAAGTGTAACAGCATTGATTGATAGACATTTCTTACTTTCTAAAGTACACAGCAAACTGTATGCATTACTTGAGTAAAAACGATTCCAGCTTTCTGTAGCAAGAGGACAAGGGGCAATGGTTTTAAACTGAAAGAGGGAAGATTTAGATTGGACATAAGGAAGACATGTTTTACAATAAAGGTGGTGAGGCCCTTGCACAGGGTGCCCAGAGAGGCTGTGCCTGCCCCATCTCTGGCAGTGTTCAAGGCCAGGTTGGACGGGGCTTGGAGCAGCCTGGTCTAGTGGAAGGTGTCCCTGCCCGTGGCAGGGGCTTGGAACTGGATGAGCTTTAAGGTCTCTTCCAACCCAAACCAGTCTGGGATTCTGTGATTCTTGTTATTCAAATCATATTTCAGAATACTTACAGTATGGAAATGCCCCCAAAAAGTAGAAAAGCATGCCTTTCCTGTCTAATATAAAATTATGGAAACTTTCTAGTAAAATATGAAGGCATATGTACAAAAGATCAGCATGGAATCTTGACATAAACTATATAGGATCTCCTTAATATTTTCTTCAGCTGTGTTTCTAAACTCCCTGCCAAGCTGTTTAGAATGTAAAGAATCTCAAATGATGAACATGATTCATGTTGTTTGCAGAAAAAGCAGGTGATTAATTATTTACAAGAAGATATAGCAAATACGTACTAGATGTCAACTCACATGTAGTTTTGTCCGTCCTGACAGATTGTTGAGGGTATATACACCAGTTTGGTTCTTCAGTTTATCCTGCTTTGATTTCATTCATAACTGACAACTGCATTTTCCCTTTTTATATTGGCAATAAAATAATGTACAAACAAAATTTGGGAGTATACATGCAGCAAATCTTGTAACCAACACTGACTGGATGCCAGACTAGAATCAATTCACTGATAAGTTTGAGAGTGATTAATATGTGTGTGTTTAATTTAAATCCCCAATTTAAAAACATCTATGGCAAGAGAACTGACAGCATAAATAGCACTTCAAAGTGCTACAACTGTTTCTTTCCTGGACTTTGCTTTTGTGAAATGTGTGGGTAAGTTTTTGCTTGGGTACAACATGCCACAAGGTGATGAAGTTCAGATGCCAAATTTTTCAGCCCTTGTTACAATAAGAAATGGTAATTGTTAACGGGGTTTCTGAGGAAAAAGTGGAAGAAAACCCACTTTTTTCAACTGAAAGGAACACCAATAGATGGCTGGATAGGGTACATAGGTTAAATTTTTTATATACCCACACTTGGAATTTCAGTGCACTGTATGTGTACTACTACTAGCCAGGACATGACAAGTAAAATTGCATTTTGGGTTCAGATAATAAAAGAAGTCCCTGTAGAAGGTCCAATGGTTTGCTGGTGCAGGCATTAACTAGACTTAGAAGCTTCTCACTGTCGTACGAGATCTGGTGCCTTCCCTCTCTGAACAACTCTGCCCACTACTCACGGAAAACCTGTAGTCCAGGTCCAGCCTGGCCTTCCAGGCTGGTCTGCTGCCCTGACTGCTTTGCAGTTCTCCAGGAGCCGTGCAGGAGGGATCCTATGTAATGAACACACTAATAGACAAATCTGAGGGCTAACACTGGGAAAGAAGGGGTTCTTGACATTAGGCCTTGTTTTGAAAGACATTATGAAAAAAAGAAGTCACAGCATTAAAAAATACTCTCTTGCATAGATTATGAAGGAAACAATCCTTCAGGAGATCAAATAAATTGAATTATTTCTTTTTATTAGGACATAGCTGCATGAGTTCCCTTGAACAGACTGAATACATATCCTCTTGCATCTCTGAACTCATCTGATTTGGTTGTTTGCCATGGGATGCTGTCTTCTGATCCTTCTAAGTCACTTCCTTTCTCAATGTCAAAATCACAGCAGCATTTTATAGATAAAATAAATTACTGGAAGCTCTCATGTCTTAATTTGTGTATATATACAATCATTGTTTAGTTGACCCTTTCGTCCATTTAAATCTGCCTGGACATGCTGGAAGCAGCCAGTATTTAATGGAAAATGACAAATGCCCAACTGCATTATAGGGTTTTTTCCATTCCCCAGCTCCTTTGGGAAAGATTTCTAAATTAAATCCAACATGCATGTAACACTGTCCTCTGAGATCCAGCATACTGTTCTGCCCAGGCAGATTTCCCAGATATTTGGAAGGTACCTAGTTCAGAACTGATGTTGTCCTGAGCACATTTATTTTTGTGGAGTGATTTTCAGCCTGTAGCAAATTCCATTCTATTTCTTATGGTCATATGCAACATGAATAACAGTACAATTTATTTTTTTTTCTCTGCTCTGCCTATACCTTTCTAGGTAAGAAAACTGCCTCTTTCTTCTATTACTTTAGGCTGTCAATAAAAGTAAAATGTTGCAGTAACCACCCATCATGATTTAGAAGATATTTTCATTGTTTTACAGAAATTAGGCAACTCAGAGCTGACCTGAAGTAGGCTGTATTGACCTGGATCATATTCAAATTAACAACTGAAGGGAGAAATTCTCCAGACCTCATCATTAGTCCGTCTGAAGTAGCTCCGCTGTGGTTTGTAGTGAATTGAACCCTATGAAGTTGGTATATAGAATCAGAGAGAATGGATTCTGGCCCTTTTTTGCCTTCTGCCAAGGGAAAAAAATTAATAAATTGATTATAATGTTAATACTTGACTAGTAGGCACATAAAATAGTGTAATTTTGCTGGGCTTATTCAATGTTCTTCAAAACACAGAAGCGCAAGTTCTTGTTAGAAAAGAAAAAAAAAAGAAAAAAGAGAAATTGCTCTGCAAAAAACTTTTTCTTCATCTTTTGAAATAAGCTCATAGCAATCTGTCTTCATTAAACTGTAAGGGATCTGGCGTGGGTTCTGGAACAGACTCTGGTTCATTTTAAAAGAGGGAAATAGCTCCTAAATACATGGAGCTGTTTTTTGGAATTTATGAAGCAGAACACAAATCTGAGCTGGCAACATTTAACAGTAATAAGGCAATTCTTACATGAGAAAGTTCGTTACAGAATCATTTCATGATGTTTTCCAGCATCTGGAAAATGGAATCTTTTGCAGGCTGGGAATGAAAAATCTTGCTTTAAAATTATCTTGTGTATACCCCAATACACAATTGGTTTAAAATGGAAGCATGACAGAATTCATCCTGCTGCTTTTAATGCAATGGGCTTTTTACTGAAGGAAGAAAATATGTTTTCCTAATGCAGTGCATTTATGCTGGCTGAGCTGCAGCATATGGTGGAGAGTGGGTCTTGCCTGTGCTTTGTTCCTCTGCAAATGTTTTGACGTGGTCAACACTGCTCCTGCACAAGGCAGAACCTGTTCTTGTATTAAAGAGCACTAGGACAAGAATTGCGCCTGGCTCCATGTTGCAAAGAAGAGGCATTTCCTTACAAATGCATGTTTATTCATAATCTGTCATAACTCCCCAAGTGGTCCTTCCTACCGCATCAGCAAAAGTATGGCCCAAGGAGCTTGAAGTCTCTTTGCAGTCTAATAGCCAGAGTGAGCTTGCCAGCACTGAGCGATGTAGATGTGATGTCTATATCCCAGATCACTCTGCTATTCTTTCACTACTCAGGTTTTGACCACAATGAGTTGCGATATGCTGTTTCTCAAAGTGACTGTGCTGGTCAGCCAGTGGATGCTACTACAGTTGAAAATCCAGCAGTTTAGCATCTCGTTTTGCATTTTTCTTTCAGCTTGTCTGCAGCGTGCATGCTGAGAGATTCTCTAAATGATCCAGAGCTGCAAACACTATCACCCCAAAATGCAAGTCCCACAGGAAATATTTTCTCTCTAGGTTGCTCTCCGCTGTTCCTCAAAGCATTTTTTTCTAAAGATGCTGAGGACTACTTGACTTCACTTGCTACCTGAATACTGTCCCCAAGTTTAAAAGAGAAATAAATAAGTTGAAAACAACTGGAAAACAAAACATCCCACTCGGCCTTTTTAAAGACTGCAGAACCCAGAGGATGCTTAGAACCTCTCCAGAGGCATTCGGTCACTCCAAGTCAGCTGCAGTTCCTCACCAGTTACTAAGCTGGCTCCCACAGTCGGCGCTGGTGTAGAAGGAGATGGTGGAGACCAAGGACAAAAGCTTGTTCCCTCCCTTGAGTACTCAGTTCCCCATCTGGCTAAGGGAGCTGGCTGTCATCACAATTTCCCTCTTCTCCAGGCATTATGCAAGGCTCAAATATGTCTTAGGAGTGAGGCCACAGAAAATACAGCTGGGGAATCAGGAGGGGTGTGGGGAGAGGATGGAGATGAACTGTAACTCACAGGGAATTTTATATTTAAAATATACTATACCAGTAAAAATATTAATGAAAAATGCAATTTCAGCTTTACATTAATTTTATAGCAACCTAAAATTACTGTTGTCCAGTAAAAAGCAAGCACTAATGGTTTGAATTTCAGAGACAAGTGAAGTAAGGAACAGTAAGCTCTGAATGGGACATGAGAGAGAGACAGAGAGAAAATATCTTCCAATAAACCTTCGTAGTAAATGTGGGGGTTTTAGGAGACAAAGAGGCTGCAATTCTTGGCCTACCGTTCAACCAGGACGTACAGGTCTGCAGCAAGTTTCTGGCTGAATATTTGTCTCTCTCTACAAGAATTCAGACTAGCTGGTAGCAGCAATTTCTGTTCTGAAATCCAATCTATAATTCTAAGAGACTATCATGTTGTCATGGCTGAGTGAGACCAGAAAAAAGTTTTAATGATGTTAGTAAATAGAGTGATACAGCTGAAAGCCTCGGTTTGCATTTCTGTGCTGGAGAAGACATAATTTCACACTCATTTTTACCCTCCTTATAGGCAACTGAGAACTTCACCACCAGTGAAGTTGGAGGGCAGATATCAGACCTCTTACAGATGAATAATAAGCTGACAGATGAATAATAAGCTGCTACATAGGAGAATGTGATTTACCCTGTATGTTAGAAAAAGTTATTTTTTAATAGCTCTATAATATCAGGGATTCTTTAAAAATACAGCACCGGCATATTAAGATGCATAAATAACAATGCTTTGATATGAAAAAAGCCAAGATATTTTGGTGAACACCCTCCCACTCCTGGATGCATTAAAGCTGCTTTTCTTGAAGCAGTGGAGAGAACAGAGGAAAGGAGAAAAGCCTGGAAATGGGGGAAAGGAAGCAGGAGAAAGAAGTTCTCCAAAGATGAATCTGCTATTATTTGCAAGACCCCTTGGTTATCACCAGCTTACTTATAACTGGATTTGCTAGAGAGTATTCTGCTGAGCATTGTGCCTTACTTTTTTTCTTACTTTCTTGCTGTACCCAGAAACAGCAGTGATGTTGCAATCCTTGAAGTACCTGTGCATAAAAGCAAAGCCCACAGGGAAGCCCAGTGTGTTTTTTTCTATGCACTTTGTGCGCAAGGAGTGAAACCGTGGTTCATTACCTGTCTCAGCCACTCCTTAAAAGCTGAAGAGCTTTTATTTGTGTTTGTATGGCTATGTAGCCATGGCAGCTGCTCATTTATTAGTTGCAACACACATTAAAGCAGGCTGCATAACTAGATTGTGTGGAAGGTGAAGATGCATGCACATTTCTATTTTTAAAGAAAAGTCAATAATCTTTCCTGAGAGCAGGTAATGAAGATGCCAAGCCAAAACAGAAACTGCCATGTATTTAACCATAAAGAAAAAATGACTAATGACTTAATTGCACTGATGTATGTAATTATGCTCTGATATGTCTAACTATGCCAGGCATCTGATAATAGATCATTCACTAAAGATGGGACTGAATCAACCATTTTCCTCTCAAATTTGAATAGCCAAAATCTTTGGCAATATTAGATGCTGTATTCAGACTGGGACTTAGAGCTAAACATAATCACCAACCCCAGCAAGACAGAAGACTTTAGGGAAGGGGAAGGGGAAAGGGAAATGGGAGGAGAAAAATGAAATGCATAAGCTGTTTGGCTGGCATCAGAACTGACTTAGGCCCAGAGAAGGTGGCCACTAGCTGACTTGTGGCTTGTACAGAAGAGCCATTTCAGAGCCCCAGGCAGAGGAATCAAACATAGAAAGGGGGAAATTTACATAGGTTAGTTCTTGATGTTAAAGAGTTACCAAACTTTTATGTGAAGCTCAAGAAGGGCTGACATTTCTCCCTGTGAAATTTCCATAGTTTGGTAAAAAAAAACCCAAACCATTCTTCCTGCTCTGCTCTCACTGCAAGGGGGTGGCCAGTAAACACTATCAACAGCTTACAGGTATGTCTAGGCTATAATAGAGCTTGGCTTTATAGTTTCCCCCTTTTTTTAACCCCCATTGTTAAAAGTAGCCACAGACATGGCAGAAGACTACAGTAGTATCACCTAATGGTGGGAACGCATGCTAGTACAATTTAACTTACTGGGTGCCAGAAATACTAAACTTGGTCTGAATGAAACCCTAACAGGACCATGCCTACGAAAGCATCACACAGGTCTCGATGCTTCTGAGCACATGATGTGGGAGTGCAAGGGAGTGACAACTGACACAATGCGTGACTGAAATCAACTTTGTTTAAAATAAATACCACTCTCCCCTTCCATATGGTCTCTTGCTGAGTTTTGTGACATTGATTTTGTACATGCTGCTGTGGTAGAAGCATCAAGGAGCAAGGAGTTCATATTCCAAAACATTTAGCACACAACTAGGGAACAAATCTGTCAGTACTTTCAAGTCTGGAGACTACACTTCAGGCAATTCTCCTGCTATAGGTACTTTTAAAGAAAGTATTTCTCTCACCCATTTAAGTCCCTGGGATCACTGCCATATCATCGTGCTAAATCAGCAGGACAGACTGCTATCTAGAAGATTTGAGAGAGCAGAATGGTGCTGCAGAAGGTTTTAAAATGTTTATGCATACTAATCAGAGGTAAGATGGAAAAATCTTGAATCCCTTTGCAAATTAGTAACAAAAAAAAATGCCATTCAGATCAAGTCAGTCACAGAAATAAATCTTTTCAAAACCAAAAAATTATCCCAAATATTGACATAATTGTTTAAATGAAAACCTCCCAAGCCCCTTTCAGTAAAACATATGAATTTGAGAGTTTCAGAAGCTTTGTTCTTATTCCAAGATGCTTTAGAGTGGAGATTCATTAAATCCATTTTTTTCTTCCAAAGCAGTTCTGGTTTCATACAACATAAATACCTCCAGAAGCCCTGGAATTAGTGAAATTTGGTTTCCTACAGAGTTGTGTCTCCTGTCTCCTTTCCTTCATTGCCTAATCTTACCTTAGCGCTTTTTGTGGTTCACAGATACAGTTCTTCCCACTGTTACAGACAACCTGCTATTTTTAAACAACTTGCATATTGACCCCTTCCCACTCATTTCTACATATGGTATAAGTTCTTGGTACTGGGGCAGGAGCATTATTGGTCTATAGGACATAATATTGAGCACAATGAGTTTCCAGGCTATTTCCAATCCTCATCCTGATCATAGAATCATCATAGAATCACAGAATCCCAGACTGGTTTGGGTTGGAAGGGACCTTAAAGCTCATCCAGTGCCAACCCCCTGCCATGGGCAGGGACACCTCACACTAAACCAGGTTGCTCCAAGCCCCTGTGTCCAACCCGGCCTTGAACACTGCCAGGGATGGGGCAGCCACAGCTTCTCTGGGCAACCTATGCCAGCGCCTCACCACCCTCACAGGGAAGAACTTCTGCCTAAGAGCTCACCTCAGTCTCCTCTCTGGCAGGTTAAATCCATTCCCTCTTGTCCTGTCCCTACAGGCCCTTGTAAAAAGTCCCTCTCCAGATTTCTTGTAGCCCTGTTTTAGGTACTAGAAGGCTGCTCTAAGGTCTCCCTGGAGCCTTCTCCAGGTTGAACAAGTCCAACTCTCTCAGCCTGTCTTCATAGGGGAGGTGCTTCAGCCCTCTGATCATCCTCGTGGCCCGCCTGTGGACTCACTCCAGTAGGTCCACATCCTTCTTATGTTGGGGTCCTCAAAGCTGGATGCAGTACTCCAGGGTCCTTGAGGACGTCCTTCTCCTCAAGGCTGCTCTCAGTCCATCTTCCACTCAGCCTGTATTTGTGGTTGGGGTTGCCCTTACCCAGGTGTAGGACCTTGCACTTGGTTGACCTTCATGATTTAAACGAGATTTCAGATAGATACTGTTTTTGCTTTTCTGTATCTAAACTCAGCTTCACAAAAGCATCAGAATTCTGATATTTTCAAGACATGATGAAAGGCAAAACTGTTTGCACAGGTATCCATGGATGTTTGTTTTTGAAGGGAATCAGATTTGGGAGACAAGGAAGAAGATTACAATGTATTTGGCAGCTTATTTAATTTCCATTAACTTCAGCATGGTAAACAGCTACCGATTAAGTGTCTCCTTTCACTTCCTGTATACATCTGAATAAATGCTGGCTAAAGATGTCATAGTGAAATGCTAGTTTTTCCTATTAGTTTTCATTTTGGAGGAGCACCTAAAAAGCATGTAACTTAGGAAAGGGAGGAATGGCAGGAGGAGAGCATATACACAACTTGCTCTTTTTGCTATTTTATTGCTCTGAAGCCACAAATGCCCCTCTCCATTTGCTGTGGCCACTTTAGCTTAACTAGAACTAACTCCAATTACAGTGCATGAAAATCTGCCACTATTTTTGCCCCAGTGTCTCTGCCCACTATACACCTGGCAGTATTGCAGGGGATTTCACCCAAAGACAAGGGGCTGAAAAACTGGCTTGAACTGTGGTAACTGTAGCCCAGAGCAACCACGTGCGCAGACAAAACAATATGTCTTAGCTAGGAGACAATAACTAACAGCTTAATACATCTAAGCCAGGAGATAGTAACTAATGGCTTAGCTGGGAGCAAGGTCTGCTTAGTGGAGCTACAAAAAGCCCTTGATATTAGAAAGCTCTTAGTATTAAGAAGCCCTACTCTCTATTGAAAATTGAACTTACCTCCTATGAACAAAGGGAGGGGAGCAAAGCTAAGCTGTGGCAGCTGAGTGATGCTCCTCTCCAGCCATGTCTGGAGCTTGACTGCATGGTGCCTGGCATCCCTTCACAGCCGAGATGGAAGCTCAGTCATGGGAGAAGCATAAGCACCTGTGCACTCTGTTTTGGGAGGTGTAGGCTCTTATATTGTTAGTGTTTTCTGTTCAAAGAGAACGAGAGGCACATCACCAGGGTGGGCTGGCCTCCTGAGCAAACCCTGAGAGGGTCAAACCTTAACTAAGGACTGCTGTAGCTAGAGTCATAGTTTAATGATTTGAGCAAGAAGTAAGTCACAGCATGAATACAGGTTCTGTTCTTCATTGAACACACAGCCAGAGCATAATTTAAGTAGTTTTCATGGGATTTATGCTTACTGAACAGCCTCAGACACTTCCTTCTGAACTTGTACTTCTGTGCATCTGATTCAACTGAGAAAATCTTCCTGCTTTAAATCCATTAGCTTTTTCCATTACAGAAAGCAATCTCTACGTAATTGTTTTGCAGACAAGCTAATGGAGATTTTCTGATTACCCACTTACTGTTTTATGAGACAGTCTATGTCCAACTTAGCCACAGAGGTTCAGCAGCCACTCAGTCTTCTTCCCACACAGCTGTCTCCACCCATGTTATGCCCTAAAAGAAGGGGATGAAGTTTTAGGTTATTAAGAGTAATCAGAACAGCTTAATGTCTGTTTCAAAGTCAAAAAGGGAGCACAGGAGTCACAACTCCACATTCCCTTCTCTACCCACTGTGATAGCAGCTAAACACTGGGGTCAAGAGCATCACTGTTACAGCATGAAGCCAACCTGCCAAGCCTCAAGCAAAGCAGAAAATTCACTCTACTTTCCTTCTCTTCCAGATCTCCCTTGGCAGTACTTGATGCATACCCTGCCTACCACCCAGGTAAAGGTCTTGTGAGTGAACAGTTATGTCCAGATCATGGCATCTCAACGGGAAAAAAAAGGGCACAACTAGGACTCTAGACGGAATCATGCCTAAGCACCAATCTAAATGCCTACAGGTTTCCTACTTTTCACTCTTCTCACCCTACTCCTAGCCCTAACTGTAACCCTAGGCCTGGACCAAGATTTCTGCCCTGTGATGTGCTGAGCCCCTGGGTGCCAGTTGCTGGTGGGAGGGTCTTGCAGGCTGGAAACCCTTGCTCACATAACCCAATCCACTCTGGAGACAATGTGTTTAAGGGACCTCATGCACAGCTTGGTGGAAATATACATTTGGGTATGTTTCGATTGTACAGGCACTGGAATGGGGGACCCAAGCATCACTTTGTTAGTAATGTGTTATTTTTACTAGTTAGCAAAAAAACAACATTGCAAAGGGAAGGATGCACAAACTACCCTGGGGTTCTCCTTGCTCTCAAGCACTTAGAAATCAAACCATAAGAAAGGCCCCCTTTTGTTTCACTCTGAACTTTCTATGAAAAGCCTTTTTCTCATATTTCAGATACCTGAAACCTTGTCAGGATTTACAGACCTAGTAGTGAAGTAATCTAAAAAAACCTCACCACAGGCATCTGATGCTAAGCATTAGGATGAGGAAGCACAGCAGCTATTCTGCTTGTTTGGCCAAAAGAAGGTCCTGACTGATGCATCTAATCCCCGTTCTACCAACACACTAATCTCCTCCCAGTACTTTCTGATCCACACAGCTTGCACTGCATCCGTACCAAGCTCAGGGAAGTAGATACGCTGTACCCCCCTTCAGCTCTTCCCTGACGTTGCTAAATAGGCAAAATTAACTTAAAAGCTGTCCAAACGCATCACTGTTCCTCCTACCGCCGTACCCTCTTCTCAAGCACAAAGCACACAAGGACGATTCCCTCGCACGGAGCACAACCAGCAAAAAACCCAGAAGAGCCCGAGCCCAGGCCACAGCGAAAGCCGAAACAGCGTCGCCAAAGCAGTTACCAACACAACCCTCCCCGCTTTACGAGCGGCAGGGCGGGCGCCGCAGGGGCGGGCCCCGCAGGATGTGAGCTCACGGCACCGCCCCTTCCCCCGCCCGCCCCTTGGTGCCGGTTCCGCAGCCCGCCCGCCGTCCCGCCTGGCTCCATCCCGCCGCTGGGGCTGGGCGGGGGGATCCCGGCTCTGCCTGGGCTGGGGGTGCCGCGCCGGTGAGTGCTGCCGAGAGGGGGACCCGGCCTCGCGCAGCGCTGCCGCGGCGGCGGGGCCTGGGCGGGGGGGGGGAGCCGCGGCGGCGGCGGGGCCCACTTGTGGCCGGCGGAGCGAGGTTGGGGGGCAGCGGAGGAAAGCCCGTGTGAAACCCGCGTCGTGTTGTTGCGCAGGCAGCGGCGGGAGAGCCCTGGTGCGGTGCCGGCGCCCCGGAGGAGGTGCCGCCATGGGGAACCAGCTGGCTGGCATCGCCCCCTCGCAGATCCTCTCGGTGGACAGCTACTTCTCGGACATCCACGACTTCGAGTACGACAAGAGCCTGGGGAGCACCCGCTTCTTCAAGGTCGCCCGAGCCAAGCACCGGGAGGGGCTGGTCGTCGTGAAGGTGTTTGCCATTCAGGATCCGACCTTACCCCTGACGAGCTACAAGCAGGAGCTGGAGGAGCTGAAGATAAGGCTACACTCGGCACAGAACTGCCTTCCTTTCCAGAAGACCACCCTGTCCGAGAAGGCCGCAATGCTTTTTAGACAGTACGTGCGGGACAACCTTTATGATCGAATTAGTACTAGGCCGTTCCTGAACAACATTGAGAAAAGGTGGATAGCTTTTCAGATCCTTACCGCTGTGGACCAAGCACACAAATCTGGGGTCCGCCACGGGGACATTAAAACAGAGAACATAATGGTGACCAGCTGGAACTGGGTTCTGCTAACTGATTTTGCCAGTTTTAAACCAACTTATCTCCCTGAGGACAATCCTGCCGACTTCAATTATTTCTTTGACACATCTCGGAGGAGAACATGTTACATCGCTCCCGAGCGCTTTGTCGATGGCAGTATGTTTGCCACAGAGTTGGAAAACATGCGGGACCCTTCAACTCCTTTGGTGGACTTGGCAAATAGCAATCAGCGAACAAGAGGGGAGTTAAAACGTGCAATGGATATCTTTTCTGCAGGTACTTGGAGCCATCAGGAGAGATCAGTCTGTTGTTCATGAGTGTGTCAGGGTGCAGAACTTGCTTATTTTAAGCATAATACCCAACCCTAAACCTTTCATTCACAGAGAAAGTACACAGTACAGTAAGCTACATAACTTAAGTGCACCACCATGTGATTTCCCATGAAGGGAAATCACAAACTCTTCTGTTATGGTTCAACTCTGCCTGGGAAAGAGATGGTTCTGCAAGGCACAGACCATCATCTTGTGGCTGAGGTTCCAGGGATGCATAGCATATGCCTCAGAGGGCCCAGGAGGAGATTAGTCAGTGGTTCACCTAAGGTCTGGCTTCCTGGGGACTGAGCCAGCTTTCAGTTTGGCAGTATTGGCTTTTGAAGCCCCTTCTCATTTCATTCTTCCCACAGGCAGGAAGTTGGATAACTAAATAAGCTCCTGTCATACTCTCACTCGCAAATACTTGATACAGTCTGACTGTGGGAGTAGTCTGTCTTGAGTCTTGGTCTTGTCTTGAGCAGTTTGAAAGCCATAAGTTTGGCTGGGTTTTTTGTTTGTGTTTTGTTTTGTTTTCTTAAAATGATTGAAAATCTGAATTTAAAGGTGATGGTTACTTTGTTTTGCAAGCTGCTCTTATGGCCAAACTTCCAGGGCACTCCAGTGATAAAGCAAGATGCTGACTATTGGGAGCAAACTGCAGGAGTGGGACCACTGAAGAGAACGTGTGTCATGTACATGACAGGGGGGCTGTGTTTGGAAGTCATGTTGTTTCTCACTGGGCTTATAAGCTTGTGTGAGTGAATATATCCTGTCTCTCAGCATCACTGTGGAAGTAGAGGTTATTTCTTTACCTTCTGTAACAGGACACTTTAGTTTTGACCTGAATTACTGGCGCTTTTCTGCCACGTGACAGTGATGTAGGTTCCTTTTCTGGTGGTGTATTTTCCAGCTGGCAGGTGGCTGAAGGCACTGCCCCATGTTTCCTAATTGCAAGCTCCTTTGCTATTGGCATGTTTGAAACAAAATACTTTGGAGATATTTCGGGGGTCTAGTGCAAAAACTAGTTTTTAGAGCTTGAGATGTTATCTCCTTTCTGCAATTTGGCAACTCGTTTGCCTTATTTTTAATCAAGCTAAGAGTCACGTAGCGTTTATTCTTGTCTGCACATAGAAAGCAAAACTAAAGTGTTTATAATCGTCTGACATCTTTGACTTTTGGGGTTTTTTTTTGTTCCTCAGGCTGTGTAATAGCAGAACTCTTCACAGAAGGTGTACCCTTGTTTGATTTATCTCAGCTTTTGGCTTACAGAAATGGCCTCTTTTCCCCTGATCAAGTCCTAAACAAAATTGAAGACCGCAGTATCAAAGAACTGGTAAGGATGGACTACAGCTTTAGAATTATTTCTGTAGTCTGTTTGTAGTTTTTCACCTACTCTGGTGACCAGTTGCTTATTGCTTGGGTTTGGGTTTTGGTTTTTTGTATTACAAATGTTTAAATATTTAATCTTTCTTTCCCACTCCCTCCTACTTCTGCCTTTCTCAAGGTCACTCAGATGGTCCATCGTGAGCCAGATAAACGTTTAGCAGCTGAAGATTATTTGAAACAGCAACGTAACAATGCATTTCCTGAAATATTTTACACTTTCCTTCAGCCTTACATGGCCCAGTTTGCCAAGGAAACGTTTGTATCAGCAGATGAGCGTATATTGGTCATACGTAAAGATCTGGACAACATCGTTCACAATCTCTGCGGGCATGATCGCACAGAGAAAGCCGAGGGAGAGACAAAAGAGAATGGGCTGGTTATACTAGTGTCTGTGATAACTTCCTGTTTACAGACTCTCAAATACTGTGACTCAAAACTGGCTGCTTTGGAACTGATTCTTCATTTAGCACCAAGATTAAGCGTAGAGATTCTTCTGGATCGTATTACTCCTTATCTGTTACATTTCAGCAATGACTCTGTGCCCAGGGTGAGGGCAGAATCTGTGAGGACACTAACTAAAGTTCTTGCTCTTGTCAAAGAGGTGCCACGGAATGACATTAACATTTACCCAGAATACATTCTGCCGGGTATTGCACACTTAGCCCAGGATGAAGCCACCATCGTCAGACTTGCATATGCTGGTAAGGGGAAATCCAGTCAAAACTCCAAATCTTGGGCTTTTCTGTATTTCTGTAACTGTTTTCTCCTTTGCTCAAAACCGTCACGTAGCTTGCTGGTTTTGGTTCAGTAAATCTCCCCAGAAGCCTCAGAAATGACTGCAGGTAAAGACACCTGTACTCACTTAAGGTTGGTGCAGCAACTAAATAATTAATGAGTTTACTTACTTACCCTTAACAGGTGAGTTTCTAGTGTAGATCTGTATCCAAACTAAATAATTGCATTTTAAATAGTTGACAAAACATGTTTGCTCTCTGCTAGATGAGTAAACGTTTTTGTTGTGGGTTTTTCTTTTTAATTAACATTTAGTTTTCCCTGTAGTTTTGCACGTAAAAGCAACTTGCAGAATGTGTACGTGTGCTTTGGGCTGAGGCCTGGGTATAGCACACAGTAGGTCTGCCTACAGATAAGGTAAGGGTGAGAGTTTAGAGCGTTATGCTTAGGGAAGCAGCCCTGGCTTTATTCCCTTGATAAGCAAGAGCATAATAAAGAAAAGTACCAAGCAATCTTTATAGAGCTAAGTATGTGAACAGGGCTTTTAGAGCTTGCCCACCCTTTGTTGCTTTTATTAGTTAATCTCAATTGACATTTCATTAGCTCACATTGTTTGCTTAGTGTGGCCTGATTGAACTGAATAAATATGAAACTAACTTAAATCATCTATGTGTTGCTATGCTTCAGAGTTATTTTCCCACAAAAAGAACTTTGATATTCAGAGGCTGAAATTACAGTATCTGCTATGTAATAGACTGGCTTATACTGTAGCAGATGTCTTCATACATATGAGTTCTGCCTGGTTTAGGAAGAAGCTTTATAGTTAATGCCCATTTTTGCTATTTATCATGTACCTCTATTTGCTAATACTAGCATATTTTTAAGTGTGTTGGTTTGTTTTTTGGTTGGGGTTTTTTGTTTGGTTTTGGGGTTTTTTTTCCCCCCAAAAACATTATAAATTCAGAATTCAGTTGAAAATGCCTCAGGTGATGTTTTTCTTTTGTTTACTAAGCTGACAAAACTACTGATAAAAATTGAAGACAATGTATAGTTAATGAGTAGAACTGTTTGCTTTTGGTCACCTTGATCTTCCACATTTAGGTCTTTATGAAAGAACCGTATTTTCATGTCTCACTTTTATTTGTAGATTTTAAAAAAAATCTTGTAAAATTATAGTATATTCATAATGAATTTTTAAATTAAGTCATATGAAGCTGAAATTGTTAAGTAAGCTGAAATGGAAGAAACGAAATGCAGTCTCTTTTCTGCAAGTGGAAAAATGCTACAGGTCTCAGTACCCATAGACTCCAGTTGCATCTGCTTACACAGAGATTCTCTCTGTGTTCAGTGGTTTGACTATTTTCAAACCGAGCACAGCTAGAATATTTTCTGAAATTTGAAAAGGCTATTTGAGCTGTGGATGGTCAGGTCTGGTTAAGTTGCCTTAATTTCAAATAGCTTTTCATGTAAGAAAGCGATTTAAATTTCAAATAAATATATATATATGTTTAAAGGTAGTCTAATACTTGAGTTAACTTGTGTTCCTAAAGGACACTTATTGGAAGTGCTCAGACTGATGACTTGCAGCATTTGATCTGGGCTGTGGTCAGGCTCCATTGGCATGCTGTTGTTGTCTTGGCCGACACTCAGAATGGCTGCTTAAGTGGGACTTCTACCTCGATGAGATTATTCCTGTGCCAGCACTGGCCTGACCCATATGATATAACCTGAGTTGCTTCAGCAGATTCCAAACAGTGTAGAACGGTGCCAGATTGCATGAAGAGATATGGGGACAAATGGTTTAAAACCAGAATCCAGCCCTCAAGGGTAACCCTGTTGTTATTCCTTAGGATACATATCCTGGCATGGTGGTTTGTTGTTGCTGTTTTGTTGCAGTCTACCACATGGGCATGTTAATTAAGTTAATTGGCCTTTAAATTCTATCAGATTATTTAGTCATTAGCCTGAGATTAGGTGGCATTTAGGGCTAGTTCTAGAAGACAGAAGTTAGTCCTTGTTATATTTGTTATCCTTTCCACTTGTTTACATGACAAAAGTACCGTGTAATTTGAAGTACTTGGCAGTTTTGCTGGAGTTGGGGTCAACGGAAGTGTGTTGACCAAAGCATGTCGTGTAATTTCAATCCCATTTGCCCATCATGACCAATATTGTCAGTGGTTATGATCTCGCATCAGGAAGATCATCGGGCTGATGTAAATTGGCAAAGTAGAACAATTCTTAACCAAAATGTTTTCCTTTGCAGAAAACATAGCGTTGTTGGCAGAAACAGCTCTGAGATTTCTGGAGTTAGTACAGTTGAAAAATCTAAATATGGAAAATGAACCAAATGGTGAAGAAATGGATGAAACATCTCACCCTAGTGATAACTATGACACAGGTAATGTCACTTCTACTTACCTTACCTGCTTATAATAGCAAATCATGGGCTAAAGCTCATAGTTTGCACTAATCTTCCTCACATCTTAAAGTTTAGCCTTCATATTAAATGGGGAGAATGCTTTGTTTTGACCAGTGTCAAAGCGTGCATGTTACAGTTTCATGCAGAAAAAGACACCTCTGTTCTGAACATTGTGCAAGACAAAAAACTGTATAAATGAGCACATTTTTCGTCATCAAAAGTTCTCAAGGTATTTGTGATGCTGGCTGCCTGGTTGCATATCCAGCTTTACTCATGGTCCCGTAAACAAGTCAGCTGCAAAAGCATGGCTGTATTCCAAATACTGCTTCCATTGAAATGCCAAGCAGCGTTAGCTTTGAAAAACCTGTCAAATTCTGGCACGTAGTACTGTATTTTTCAGTCATTCTTCCCTTTCTGTTCCTATGCCTGGCAACTCTTGTGTCTCTTTTTGCATGAAGATGCTGAATGTATGGATGCCATTGGGCAGTATCACTGCTCGCTGTGCTGCTCTAACTGTGCCACAGAGAATGAGTTAAAATCCTAAGGATGGTTTTTCTTTTTTTTTCCCTTGGGAAGGAGAGATGTTAATAAATGACCTGGGTGTCAGCTGCAGTGCCTTTTAGTGGTGCATAGCCTTCCAGAACAATGCTGGGTCAGTCTTCTAAGCTGGGAAGAATTTATGGTTTAAAAATTGTCATTTATCTTTTGGGTTAAGTAGATCAATCTGTGACTATTCATAATTAGTAAACATGCCACACATATTCCATCTGGTAGAGCAAAAGGCATGTTTCAATTATCTCTTAACTAGTTGCAGGATGATAATTTATAAAAAAAAAAAACCCAAAACACACAAACAAACCCTGCCAAAACCAAACATAAAAGAATCCCTTTCAAGTTCTTCACATAAGGCACGGGATGCTCAGAATTGCTGATAAGTGAGAGAGGAAGACCCATCATACAGGCTGTGTTTTTAAGAAATACTGTCCCCTATCCGTCAAAATATCCCAGACATGAAAGAAGTAACACAAGGAAGAAAGAAGTTTGGATACTTCTATTTGCTTTACCCTTTTAGAAACCAAGCATGATAAATTTGAACCCAGAAGGCAACTTCTTCATCAGGACAGAGAGAGTTCTGATAAAAAGCAAATTAGCTGATCATCTGATTGCAGGCAAACAGTAATCACCCCTGCAAAGCTGGGACAACTACTTGTTTGAGAACCTCCTTGTACAGCTGTCAGTAATAGCCAGTGCATTAACAATTCTGGTTTTTCCATGTAATAGAAATGTTTTTTTAGTTGCATCATAGAGTAGAAGTGATGGGCAAGGTCATCTTCAAATTTTTCATTGGTATTGTTAGGGTCACTGCTGATACTTAATGAAATTGGAAGTTCTCGCTTTTTCAAGTATTATTTCTCTCTGTATCCTTAATGAAGCCAATCTATCTACCTAAGTAAAAATATACTCTTGATCTGTTGTCAGTTCACAAATTTTGAAACTGATAGTCAGATAAACATATCACACCAGAATTGCCTTGAAGCATTTTGTTGGCTGTTGTAGCATTACCACTGGCTCATTCTCATGCTTCTTCACATCTGCGTTTCACCTATATATATAATGAGCTGAATCATCTTAGTTGAAGTTACGACGATTTTAGAATATATTGATCTGGTAGGAATGTCTTACATTTCTATACTTTCTTGCTTTGCCACTACCTCATGCTTAGTCTGAAGTCTTTGGGGAGCCAGTTGTTGGAATTGTTGAGGTTCTCTGGTGTTGTCCCTCTTACTGAGTTGGGTGTTATTCACTGTAACTCCTTTAGCAGCAGGTAGTGCACATGTACGTATTGTTTCTCTCCAGCCCAAATGCTCACCCTGTTGTCTCTTGCAGAGTTGCAAGCCTTGCATGAAATGGTCCAGCAAAAAGTTGTGACTTTGCTAAGTGACCCGGAGAATATTGTGAAACAAACACTGATGGAAAATGGAATAACACGTCTGTGTGTCTTTTTTGGACGTCAGAAAGCCAATGATGTTCTTCTGTCTCATATGATCACTTTCTTAAATGATAAGAATGACTGGCATCTTCGAGGAGCTTTCTTTGACAGTATTGTTGGTAAGTGTGTGGTTTCAGCCAAACAGAATAGAGAGATAATAATGTAAATAAATTAATTTTTGCGTATGCTAAAAACTGTTAACAGTCATATGAAAGTCCTTTCTTATGAAGATTACTACAATTTACAGGAAAATACTTGGCTGAATTATTGGATGCAAATGTTTCTTTAGGGAGCGAGGATAAATATTTGAACTAAAAGAGAAATGTATTTACATTATTTTAATACAAGTGAGACTGAGGCATTTAAGTCTAGGTAAGATTAACGTAAAATTAAATGCTGAGTTTTTTGGTTTTTGGGTTTTTTTGTCTTTGCTATATTTTTTTTTTTTTTTGAGTCTTTGCTAAAGCCACTAACTCAAAAAGCTGAATTATGACAAGTAAATACAAAGACTTATGCAAGCTGTCTAGTAGATGCATCACTTGACAAGTGTGCATGGTCCCAATAACTTCAGTTGACCTGTTCATATGATGAAAACTATGCACTGTTATAGGCTTAAATTATAACTGAAGTTTTTTTCAGTGCCTTAAAACCTCACTTAACGACTCTTGTCAGCTCAGAAAACTTACTAATTCTAAAAATCTTACCAGTGATGACATCAGATGTTAAGTATACGTAATGTTCTGTGCGTGTTGGAAATTATTCCATCTGACTGTTGCTGAGAGTCAGTCCTCAGGATTTGTGGGTCGAGAAGACTTTCCCATTGCAGTACCTGGGAGGAAAAATGGTATGTCAGGTGCATGGCAATTAAAATGAGCATGATCAGACTGCAAGCAGGGCCATTATGGTAGGCAATACATTCCATGATGACTGGAAGCCAGAAAATGCTGTGCTGGCAAACCCTTCCAAGATGTGATGCTAGTAACTTGTCAGAATTTGTTTAGAAGGAGCAATGGGGTTGCCAAAGCACAATTCAGCGTCCTGGCTTACAAAAGTCATGTAGAGAGATGTGAGGCAATTAAGTGTAAATGTCAAGACATGTAACCTGTATTTTTAACTCCCCCTCTCTCAGTATCTGTTCAAAACCTCCACAAAAGAATTCAGGTGAAGCTCAAAAGTCATATTTTTGTTTTACACTGCTTTACTTAAAGCTTTTGCACATCTTTAAAACTGAGCTCTAATGTGTGTTTTAAGTATGTGCAGATATTGCTGTCTGTGGCTGTGGGCAGATGCCCTTCTGTAGCAAGTGCCACCAAGGGGATTTCTTACTTGTGCTATTTCTCCGTTCTTCCTCTCTTCCTTTTAGCAACTGGTTGCAAAGCCCAGCATTAATACATGAGCAAGTATATGGATTATTACCTTATTAGAGTAAAATTGATAAAGTATTTTATGTTTAATCTTGATTCTGATGGGAAGACATTGAGTTTTCTGGTAACTATCAATCCCAAATAGCTGGAACTACAAGCAGAGGCAGTTATGGTCCGTGCCAAGTACCACATATAATAGCTCAATAAGCTCAAACTATCCAATGAAAACCTTTTTTTTTCCTCTTGAGAATGAACAGAGGACTTGCCCAGTTTTTTGTGGTAAGGGATGTTAGCCTGATGGATGTAAAGCTAGAGGAAAGATCAGAAATCCAGTAAGGTCCATCTTCCTGACTGTTGCCAGAAATCAATTATTGTAGATGGATTGTCTAATCCAAACAAGCAGTTCCAGATGGCAGTTTCCTGTGGCCAGTGGCTGGTTTTCATGTGGGAAAGGAAGAATAGGAAAGCAGTTTATTTTATTGTGATGCAGTTGATATATTTTTTTTCAGCAGCTTTGAAGGAATTACTTTCATTTTGCTTTTGATCTTGGCTTCTTTCTAAGATTTTGAATTATATTTTAGAATTGGATTTATTTTTGAAACTAGGGTCAAGGTGGCTTCAGGTTGGCAAATAATTTGAGAGTATTTAACTAAATGGCAAATCTTGCAGCCAGTTCAGGCTGGAAGATTTTTAGAAGACTGTTCTAAAATTTCCTTTTTGACTATTAGTGATTCTTTCTTTTGTGGCTAAGTGAATGTCTGTGGTTTATAGACTTTCCTTGCTGATAATCAGTCCAGTATCCAGTTCAGACTTTTCAAGAGATACAACCACTGCTAAGTTAAAAGACAAAATCCTGCTAACAGAACCTTTCATTGTCGCTTACTTGTCACTTCCATGTAGAAATGCAGGCACTGCACCCCTTAGGAGCACTGCTGGTTTTGCCTTGCTGTTGCAAACTTTTGCTGGCCAGCTGTGTGCTGACATCTACGCCTGGCATCTGGAAGGACCTCTGCAGGCACAGGGATCTGCATTTATCAAACAGTTTTCAGAATATTGGTCTAACTTTGAATGGAAAGAAGCTGCTTCTTTTTGCTAATGACTAATAATCTATTTTGAGACGTCTCTGTGGGATAGCTATTTTAAACTTTGGTGAGGAATGGCAAGGAAGTGCTACTTTGGATTTTTATGTTTTCTTTTTTATGTTTCAGGTGTTGCTGCTTATGTTGGCTGGCAAAGCTCATCAATACTGAAACCTCTGCTTCAACAAGGTCTCAGTGATGCTGAAGAATTTGTCATTTATAAAGCCCTCAATGCTCTCACTTGTATGTGCCAGTTGGGGCTCTTGCAAAAGCCCCATATTTATGAGTTTGCTTGTGATATTGGTGAGTTGGAGCACTGAAGAATGTGTTGTTTTTTCCTAGTTAGGAAAAGAAATCTTAGTATTACAAGATTATTAGAAATCTTAGTGCTACGTAAAGCTTCACTGTCAGCTTAGCTGTCCAATACGCATACCTATAGTACTGTTTTAGAATCTACACAAAACTGTTAATGAACTATTGCTAGTCAGACCATATGAGTGCTCAGAACTCTAAAATATTAATTTTGGTGAAGCAATTAGAAGCAGCTTCTCTGATTTCATATAGGACAGCAGCAAACAATACTTAGTCCAAAAGCTTTCTGCTTTATCTTTCCTGTTTTTCATGTTAACCTCCTATAAAGAAAAACTGCTGGTTACTTGTGGAAGTTGATCAGGCACATAACTTGCAAACTCTTAGCCATCAGCCTTTGAGGAAGGGGGGAATCCAGTCCTTTAGACAATAAATGATCCTTTCTCATCCTATTTCTAACACCATAAAAACTCATTTAACTCAATAGAATCTTGAATAGAGTTGGTCTCCTTCCTTATAAGACTTATCAGTTTAATTTAGATGGGCCCAAGATTTACCAGATATTTATGGAAAAGAAAAAAACAACTGATCTTTTGAGATGCGATCTGCTGCTTCTTAATGTTAGGGCTTTTCAAATGCCATAACATTATGGGGCAGATGATCCGTGACTATATCTCATGACTAGATACAGTCCTTTGATTACAACTTCTTAAAACCTACATAATTGAGATGGACTTCTGAGTCTGATAATCTTACAATGTAAGTAGTGACTATTCAAGGCAGAGAGGGGAAGAAGGAAAGAATAAAGATTTACTTAAAAATGAGAAAGAAAAAAAGAAAATCACTGGTATTGGGATTATCCATAATAGCCCAGAATAAGGTTGAGACCTATTTTTGGATTATTCTCCTTTGCAAATCTGGAGTTGACAACACGGGATTGAAATGAATAAATAGGAAAAATATGCTTTTAGGCAGCAGCAAGGAAGCTGAGCAGCATGGACACAGTGGAGTCCATGAAATAGTTTTCTCAGTATGAGTATTTTAATCTTGGTGCTCTGAAGGAAGGAAGGTTCAGTTTTGGGATAATTCTAGGGGAAGGAAATGACATCACAGGCTGCCATATACAAGATGATTCCCTCTTTTTAATATGAATGGTATATTTTAGCAGCCTATTATTTTTTTTTTCAGCACCTTTCCTGTGTCATCCTAATCTTTGGATATGTTATGGTGCAGTTGGATTTATCACTGTGGTAGCACAGTATTTGAATATTGCTGATGTCTACTGCAAGCTAATGCCATACCTCCATCCCTTTATCACGCAACCAATAATACAGGTAATAAGTCAAATAATATTAAAGTGACTATATCTTGGCTAGTCATAACTCTTAAGTCTGTTTTGGCCATAGTCCTGGCCAAGATTAGTCCAAAATTAGATTGGGTTTTTTTTTCAAGTAAGGTTGGAGGCAGTATAGGTTTTTTGAACTCAGCTGGCAGACATTGCCAGAATGGCCATTGCCTTTCATATTTGAAAGGCCGTTGTCTCAAATCTGTTGCAAGTTGCAGAACATTTTACAAAGCTTAAAGTTAACAGATATGTCTTTGGTTCAAGCCCTTACGTGCCTAGTTTACAATCAAACTCTTGCAATATTGTGCTATTTTATAGGAGTCTGAAAGTCATGAAAAGTTGGCAGTGAAGCAAGTGTTCTGTGTTTTCTGTGTTTTCTGATTTCATCTTCAAGACCAAGTATTCCAGCCCTGCCCTGCTAGCACATTTGACTGTGGGCCTGACCCTGTGAAAATATGGGCAGTCTGTTAGGCAGCAATTACCGTGCTTGTGACTTCAGCAGTGCTACTGCCAAGGGCAGAATGCTCAGCGTAAATGAGTTAAGTGATTTCATAACAGCACGTGTCTGTGAATGACCTGCATGATGCTGGTAATATGATTATATTTGTATCCTATTGCATGTAACTTTCGGACCTCTAGAACGCATCTCTCAGGTGTTTAAATAAATAAGAAACAGATGCAGTACTTGAACACATGATGCACTTTTCAGCGTAACATTTTCTTGTAAACCAGGCAGGTGGTAGCTTCACTAGAAGAATATTATTTCCTTGTTTACATCTGCCTAGACACCTTGTGCAGTGTTTTGGGCATTGATCGATAAATTTCTGTCTTGTTCACTTCCTGCTTCATTTTGGTATGAAAGTCTTTTCTTTACTATGCAACACTAAATATAGTAAGCAAGTAGGGGGTAATATTGAGTTGAATCATAATAAAGTTCTCCCTTTGGACTCATTTTGAAGTCGTTTTTCATGTAGACAGTCAGCCATGAGATGCATGTTATGGGAATGAGGTCTTCTGACACTGATGTGAAGAAACAATTGCAATCCCAACTCCATCATCTCCCATTAATTATTTTGAGTATTCCAACCTTTGTACAAGCATTTATGTCATAATTTGGGGCCTAATTAGGTTTAGCCATTTAAATGTGGGAATGTAACTGAAGGCCTATTTCATGAATATGGCTTGCCTTCTCCCTGCCATCTTAAGACCTACTCTTGAAACAGCAAAGAGCAAGTACTAAAAAGCGTAAACTCGAAGGAATGTTGGAACTGACAGTAATATGGATTGTATGCAAGGTTTTGTTTGTTCAGACACATTCTATGGATGCAGACACTGATTTGCACCTGGGAGAATAGAAACTTGTTTGGGGTTTTTTTTTGTTTCAGCAGTAATGAACAATCTTTAGTAGTAAAGAACTGTCCTGGTTAATGATTCTAAATTATGCCCTAACTCATCAGTTTCTTATGATTGTTTATTAATGTCCGAATATGCTTTTGAATATTGCTTAATTACATGGTTGTGCACCCTTATTCCTTTGTATACATAGGAGGAAACCTGGTAATCCGACTGGCACAGGGGAGGAGCTCTTCTAGTTGGCATTTTTACAGTGTAAATATAGGATAAAGAAAGTTTGAAATATGTACTTGTAGCAGAATTTTTAGTGCCATCTAACAATACCAAGTTACCATTCTGAGACTGCTGGGAGAAGAGGGAAGGAGAATGGAGAAAACCAGATGTGACCAACACGGATCTCATTTTCCAGAAAGGAGAGAAGTTGAATCTAGATTATTTACACAATGATGTGCAATGATTTTTAAGTCCTGCATGATTTTTTCTTACTGTAAGTTTGAAACCATCTCTCCAGGACTGACCTGGAAACTGGTTTTTAGAACATGCATTCAGGGGAAGAGATTAATTTTTGTATTATGTTTGCAGTTGTCCAGTTATTGATTTTCAGGGTAGGAGAAAAAAATGCAAACACTATAGACATGAGGTGACAGCATTTACTGCTAGATTTCTTCATGTTTATATGGATATCATCCTCCTCCAAATTGACTGATCTTTCTTTTCGAATTGCAGATAGATAAAGAAATAGTCCTGCTAAGTGTACTTAAAGAGCCTGTCAGCCGTTCCATATTTGATTATGTCTTAAGATCAAAGGATATCACAAGCCTCTTCCGACACCTTCATATGCGTCAGAAGAAGAGGAATGGTGTTCTCCCTGACTGCCCACCGCCAGAGGACCCTGCCATTGCACAGCTTTTGAAGAAGCTTCTTTCACAAGTAATGTTTTTCATTATGTACCTTGAAAGTCAGGCTTGAGATACTTGGGCTCTGAACGTCTCCACAGACCCAAACCTTGCCGTTGCTGCTGTGAGGGACTCCCAGGCTGAGGTTCTGATCCTGCGGTGTGTTCTCTCCCGCCACTTCTGAGCCAGAAATTAATGCTACTGCTTCTTACATCTTCATGCCTTGATGCATGTTCTCATTCAAAAGTAAACAATATTTTCTTTTATTTTGTAGGGGATGACTGAGGAGGAAGAAGACAAACTGTTAGCACTGAAAGACTTTATGTTAAAGTCAAATAAAGCTAAAGCAAATATAGTGGATCAGAGCCATCTGCATGACAGCAGTCAGAAAGGGGTGATTGACTTGTCAGCTCTGGGAATAACTGGGAGACAAGTGGATCTTGTTAAAACGAAGCAGGAGCCTGATGACAAACGTGGTTGGTATATGTTGTGGTCTATATAGATAAAGAATAGCCTTTCTTTCAGGGTCAGAGAAATTAAGTCTTTCATTTACTCAGCAAGTGTTCTCAGTAATTCAGCCTACATAATTATCACCATCCTCACTGGGTGTGCAATAAGAAAATTACTGCTGCTATTTGAAGTGTGAGGTGGTGAAAGATGGGCATGTTTTGCCCTTGAGAAGATGTAAATTACTATGCATTTGCAGTAGTAGTATGCACCGTTTGTTTAGCAGGTCGTGACAACCAGAACTCTAGTGACCCATGCTAACAGTGTAAATTATAAAGGTTACATTTCTGTGCTCTCTGATTTCCCTCAAGAAGCAATGAGCTCTAATATATATCCGTGTCAGCTGACTTAACCTAGCAGTAGGGGCTTCCCTATATGTAAAACAATAAACAGGCCTATAAACATTGGACTTGCATATAGTCTGAAAGTATTGACCAGCCTGAGTGAATGTTGTCATGATAATGTTTGGATTTTGGTTTTTTTTTTCCTCTCCTTCCACCTCCTGCCTCTCTCCTAACTGCTATAGCTAGAAAACATGTAAAGCAAGACTCAAATGTAAATGAAGAATGGAAAAGCATGTTTGGGTCCCTGGAACCAACAAACATCTCCCAGCCCATATCCAAAGGACATGGGCAAACAACTGATCCTGAAGCCATCCAGGCTGGGAAACCACTTCGTTCAGAGTCCTCAGCTGGCATTTGTACCACTTTATCATCCTCTCCACAGGTATTACTGAAAAATACTATCTTCGCATCTTAAACTGAAATGATTCAATTGTTTTAAAGCCAAGTGGGACTACAGGGATATGGCATTCTTGTTTGTTTGGAGGTTATTAGACACCGGTCATGGTATTCTCTGGTGTCTTCTCTAGTACAGTAGCTGACCTTCAAGTTCTTAAAGTAGGAATTGAGAGAAGGATGGAAGTAAGTTGAATAGAAGAGCTTCACTAACAAGTAGATGTTTTGCAAGAAGACTTTGTGAATTAGTCAATCATTAGGTAAGCTGTTCTAGCAGGGAAGACTTTTCCTCAGATTGCATGCCCTGATATGTGTTGTGAGGAAGAGATGTCATGATTTTAACTTGGAACTGGTGTATCACATCATAGCTGCATTTAGACATCCCATACCTGCAATGCTTAGTGATGGCTCCAGAAAGATGAGCTGGAAGCCCTGCAGGCTGTAGAGGCATCTGAACACTATTTGGTTTCTAGTTGGAGATTAACTTCTTCTAGCTTTAAAGGAGTGTCCACTCTGAACTAAGGGGGAAATACTTCACGCTTTTCTTTTTAAAGCCCAATATAAAGAAATAATTGTTTGAGAGCTAACCTGCAATTCTGTCAGTCTTGAGAGCCATAACTGCTTCTGTAATCGCATAAGAGGTGTGCGTGGCACAGTTTCTACAAATAGAATACAGAACAGACTAGGCAAAAAGGGTAGAGTAAGTGAATGGTTAAGCTTTTCTATAAATAATAATTTTCACTATTTTACATTGTTTTTGTGGAACATGAATTCTTTACTGCTAATTTATTGCTAGTTGATTCAATTAGAAAAACAGCTTTTTCCACTTTCTTTCAGTGTGACCCAGTAATCTTAAGAGCAAGGTCTATCTGTGTGTAGAACATAAGGGTTGTATTTTGAAGTACTTACCTCTTACAGGCATCTGATGGAGTGGTTGTTCAGCCCAGGAAACCGACCATGCAGGTGCTGAGCAGTACAGCGTCCCCATCCGCGCACCAGTTACGCATCACCACTTGCAAAACCGAACTTCAGCAGCTGATCCAGCAGAAGCGAGAGCAGTGTAATGCAGAGAGACTTGCCAAACAGATGATGGAGAATGCTGAGTGGGAGAGCAAGCCCCCACCTCCAGGTAAATCACAGGCCACTAAGGTAGCTATACAAAAAAATGTGTATATATAATTTGAGTCAAAACGTGATCATCTAAAGGAAAAAATGTAAAAGATGAGGAAAAGGGGGAATTATTAGGTTAGGGAATGTGCCTACTGTGCAGAACACCCATTTGGCAAAATACATGCATGACCTATGAAAGAGGCCATGGAACGTAGAGCTTTACCTTGCAGAAACAGACCCAAACCACTGGTCTGAAGTCCAGGTTGCGTGCTCTGTTCGAGTGAGTTTTCTGTTTGTAGCCAGGTATATGGCAGATCTGACATATAACTTGCCATCCTGTAACAGCCTCCTCTGGTTTTGGGCAAGGGGAGAAGCACTGTGTTGGGAGGTGAGAAATGTATTTTGCCTGGGGTAGCTCCAGATTTTCAGCCATCCTGTGCGTATTGTAACCTCTTGGCCAGGTTTTCTTACCAAGTGGCACACATATTGGGGTAGGCTGTTTGAGCTGCCCTGGTATACAAAGGAGCCTGTCCCCACTAGCAGTGGTGACAGTGACACAGTGCCCAGCCACAAAGAGTATGTTCTCTCACACAAATGTGTGTTCTCGTACTATGTTATTGCATTATTGGTCCTTCTTGTTCCTCCCCTGGAGCAACACTCAGGTTTTGCTGATCAGGGCTCTGGCAGCCACTGTGGGAGAAAACATACAATTTTAAATCACAGCCATCTTCCTATGGCCACAACTTAAATTTTGAAGCTCCAAATTGAGATTGTGATTTGCTCAGATTAGTCCTCAGCATTTTCTGCTGGTGTTCTCCACTCCATGTGCTTGTTGCTGGGTGTCCCATATGGAGATGTCTGACTGGCCTCTTTAATGGGAGTTCATGTGCTTAATCTCCAGATTTTGAGAGCGGAGTCCGTACAAGCTAGGCTTGCAGTAATCGATACAGGAGTGCTAAAGTCTTTTGGTAGATCTAGCATTAAATGTACACACTTAGGCATATACAGCTACCATGTCAATTTCAGGGAAGTAGCAGAAAATCATCAGGAAAATGGTCCGATCAGGTAGCACTTGAACACAACTAACCTTGACTGAGCTTGGCTAAGCCATCTGTTTGTCTTCTGAAGAAAGTTTTACAACCTATGAAATAACATGTTCCGATACAAGCAGCTGACCTGCTCTGTTACATGAGTGAGTGCCAGAACAATGTTCATATTTAAAGTTTGTATCTCATTCTGAAATTTGCTGTAGTCTGTCTTTCATTATCTTCACTAAAGTAGATGCCTGTTAGAAGTGCAGCCAGATACATCTGTGTTGCTTACTTCAGAGGAGGAAACCACACAAATGTTAGCAATTTCTTGGCAAGAGTTATTTCGTGGCAGCTTAAGTCCTCAATTTCTTTCTGAAAGACTAGAGTATATTTTCTGTTATTCTGTTGTACTAGGTACCTAAGGCTGACAGTGTAGCATGTAATGCAGCACTGAACCTGTCAGTTCAATCACACTACAGATAATCCAGAAACTTAAGTCTATTCCAATGTGTTGCTTGTTATGTTCATTTTGGGCATTTATGGGATTACCATTTGCAGCACAGCAGTATGAAATGCTTCATGCTGATAGCAGGAGAAGAATGCACTAGTATCTCTACAAAGAGCCCTTCTATGTAGACTTCTGTACATGGAACCCATCTAAAAGACAACTCTTACCTGGATCTGCCAATAGGGTTTAGTTTAGAATTGAGCAAATAGGCTTTAGCCTTTAATATTAAAAATGTCGTAGCTCTGTGTTTTCAGTGCCTTCTGTGCTGTGCAGCTGTAATGACTATATCATAGAATCACAGAATGGTTTGGGTTGGAAAGGTCCCTAAGATCACTCAGTTCCAACCCTCTGCCATGGGCAGGGATGCCTCACACTAGACCATGTCACCCAAGGCTCTGTCCAGCCTGGCCTTGAACAGTGCCAGGGATCGAGCATTCACCGCTGCTTTGGGCAGCCTGTTCCAGTGCCTCAGCACCCTCACAGGGAAGAACTTCTTCCTTATATCCAACCTGAACTTCCCCTGTTTCAGTTTGAACCCATCACCCCTTGTCCTATCACTCCAGTCCCTGATGGAGAGTGCCTCTCCAGCAGCCTTGTAGCCCCCTTCAGATACTGGAAGCTGCTCTGAGGTCTCCACGCAGCTTCTCTTCTCCAGGCTGAACAGCCCCAACTTTCTCAGCCTGTCTTCACATGGCTTCATATATCCTGATAAGCTGTTAGTAGATGGGATGAGGGAGATTTTCATGTTCCTAATTAGGTTATGAAATCAACATCAAATTCCATGGGTTTGTTTTTCCGTGTAGGATGGCGTCCCAAAGGATTGTTGGTAGCTCATCTTCATGAACACAAATCTGCAGTGAACCGTATTCGGGTCTCTGATGAGCACTCAATTTTTGCCACTTGCTCAAATGATGGCACAGTGAAAGTCTGGAACAGCCAAAAAATGGAAGGAAAAACCACTACAACCAGGTAGCTTTAAAACTCATGGGTTTGGGGATTGCTGTTTTAGGAGTGCAAAATAAAGCAGAGTGGGAAGCAAAATATGAATCACTTGTGAGTGTGCTGGAGATACCAATAATGAAATACACTAATGTTGTTCTTGGCATGCAGCTATAAAATACTAGGTTTCAATTAGTTAATGAAAGAAAAAAACATCACTAGCAAATGCAATCACAGCTGTAGTAATTACGGGCTTTTTTCTTTCATTTCTATACATACATAAATATATTTTGGTGCTGCTGTTTAAAACCATCTGAGGATTTTTTGAACAAATTAGCTTTATGCTTAACTGTCTCGTCCACTGGTACTTGATGCAGAAAAGCTGTATTGTTGGTTGAAGCACAAGTGGTATGGTATGCTGCTTTGATATAGTCCTAGAAGAGACTTTTATTTTACTGGTAGGCAGATGTGTGCTTCTGCCTAGAGGCCTGGAGACTCATAGCCTAAAGGCTCAAAAATGGAGAGTTAACCTTGCAAAGGCAACACAGGCTTTGTTGCTTTCTTATTTTGGAACACTTAGAAAATGTTATATAGAAAAGTGTTATTTTCACTCAGAAAATGTTATTACATTACCAGAATGTAATGGTTCACTGAAAATAACGAACCATTGGTTTTAAGTAGGTGTCTGAGAGAAGTAATTTTTTAAGTGCCACCAAAAAATGACTTTTTCTTTTCTTTTCCCTCTCCCCCCCCCATCTCTCTCTCTCTCTCTCTCTACTGTTTAGGTCAATTTTGACATACTCTCGGATTGGAGGACATGTAAAGACACTTACATTCTGCCAAGGATCCCATTACTTGGCTATAGCTTCAGATAATGGTGCCATTCAGCTTCTTGGTATTGAATCTTCAAAGCTCCCTAAATCTCCTAAAATTCATCCAATACAAAGCAGGTACGTACTTAGAGAGTTAAATCTCAGTGCAGAGTTCAAGCTGTTACTATATTCCTCGATTAGATCCCTTCATTTGCTCGAGGCTTCCTGCTGGCTGAGGCCTAGGCTGTACTGGAAAGCTGTAATCCATGATCTTATCCTGCTTCATACAGAAGTGTTGAAAGGAAACCATGCAGGGCAGAGAATTCATAGCTGTAGGTTATTGGTGCCTCCTGTGTCACTGGACTTATTATGAGCCTGAAACAATCAGTCCTCAAGTTCCTTTATTTATGCACTGGGATTGGTAGTTTCTTATCTCCTCTGTTGCTATGTTAATACTTACAAAGTGATTTTGGAGGTTCTTTTACAGGTCATTAGAAAAATGTTTACAAATGTACAACATGTGGTTGTACAATTTTTTTCTCCCAGGCTTTTAATGTGAGTAAGGTGGCAAAGATATGGGGGATGGGATACTATGTAGGGGGAGGAGTCTTTGGGGATGGTTTAGTTCTTTCTTACCTTTCTCCATATGAGCAGTTTCTGAGTATTTGGCAGTGATTCAACAGCTTAGTCTTCCAGACTGATGAGGGACATGTCCAGGCCCCAGCAAATCTAGCAGCCATCTCAAAGACCTCTTTTTTTGTCCAAAGTAAAAGGTATCTGTCTTAAATGTCCTCTCCTATTTGGGATTAAGTTCAGAAATTAAATAAGACAAATCCAATGGAGGTGGAAACTACAAACCATATTTTCCCTTTTGGTATACACTGTATTTCTGTCTGAAGAAAGTGTCCATTTGCACAGACAGTACGTGATTGATGATAGTGCTGGCAGTATAACATGAACAGGGGTGTTCCTGCCTGTAAACTCTGGGTAGATGAATATCTCATAAACATGGAGCATGAATTATAGAATCACCGACTGGTTTCGGTTGGAAGGGACCTTAAAGCTCATCCAGTTCCAACCCCTGCCATGGGCAGGGACACCTTCCACTAGACCACGTCACCCAAAGCTCTGTCCAGCCTGGCCTTGAGCACTGCCAGGGATGGAGCATTCAGCAGTTCTTTAGGCAACCTCTGCCAGAGCCTTCTCTTCTGTAGGCTAAACAACCCCAACTCTCTGAGCCTGTCTTCATAGGCGAGGTGCTCCAGCCCTCTGATCATCTTCATGGCCCTCGTCTGGACTCACTCCAACAGGTCCCACATTCTTCCTATTTTGGGAGCCTGAGAGCTGGAAGCAGGATTCCAGGTGGGGTCTCACGAGAGCAGAGTAGAGGGGTAGGATCATGTCCCTCGACCTGCTGGTCACGCTTCTTTAGATGCAGCCCAGCACACAGTTGGCTTTCTGGGCTGTGAACGCACATTGTCAGGTCATGTTGAGCTTCTCGTCGTCCAACACCCCCAAGTCCTTCTTCTCAGGGCTGCTTTCAATGCATTCTGTGCTTGGGGTTGCCCTGACCCAGGTGCAGGACTGAGAGACCCGGAGCACAGAGCTGTGTTATGCTTGCAAAGAGCTGCTGACAGCCTTTTACTAGTTTGTAGGAGGCTCACAGGTCCTGTTGGCAGAGAGACTTAAAAGAGTATAAGCATCTGTTGTACTAAAATCACAAATTTGTTTCTGGCAGATGCCTTGAAAAGTGACATGAAGAGGAAAATGCTGCTCAGCATTAGCTGTTGAAAGGAGTCTTAAACTTGGAGTCATACCTGTCTCTAAATTCATTTATTCTTTTAATCCAGGTCCTTAGATCTGAAGGATGATGGCTGTGTGGTAGATATGCATCATTTCAATTCAGGAGCCCAGTCAGTACTGGCTTATGGTACAGTTAATGGCTCTCTGGTTGGATGGGATTTGCGATCTAGCAGCAATGCTTGGACGCTAAAACATGATTTGAAGTTAGGCCTTATAACTTCATTTGCTGTGGACATACACCAATGCTGGCTGTGTATTGGTAAGCCTGTGTTTCTTGTTAGCCTTTCCCTCCGCCTCTGGTTTTCTTTTACAGTAACTATAGCTCAAGCTTTTGCTTGATCTCATTTGCCTAGTGTGTGCTTTTCTGAAACAAGAGGAGGGAAAAACCTCCTGATGTATTTGTGGGAAATGTTCTGATCTTTAATGCTTGAGGCTGAAGTCCGTCTCCCTAGGAATAGAGCACAAGGATATGGGCAAACCCCCATATATTTATCCTTCTGATTATGGGGACCTTTCTTTCACCAGGAACAAGCAATGGTACCATGGCATGTTGGGACATGAGGTTTCAGTTACCTATCTCCAGCCATTCTCATCCCTCTAAGGCCCGAATCAGACGTCTGCTCATGCATCCTGTCTATCAGTCCTGGGTAATTGCAGGTAAAGGATGTCTTAAACTTGCCTCACCATTGTCAGAGGTTGCTTCTGTTTCAGTTTCTGCTTCAAGCCCTAGGTGGAGTTTTTTTATTCTCTTGCAGTTTTTCATATGCTGTGCTTGGGGAGAATATGCTTGTGTTCATACTTGGGTTCTGCCACTGCTCTTCCTGGCTTTTTGAAATTGAAAAAGAGACAGAGGAAGGAAAAAAAAGAAGTGTTAAGCCATTATGAAAATGACTAAGATCCTTTACAATTCTCATCTTCCAAGCATTCTATGTGTGCTGTCTGCCACATCACTTTTTAAGGACAAAACCTTATAAAAGATAGAACCCAAACTCATGGCATACATTGAAGTTGATGGGAATTCTGCCACTGCCTTCAGTGCCTCTGTAGAGCAGAGAATGAAAGGCTGTCCCATTCCAATTCCAACTTGAATCTAACCCAGCTGTGTCATGGGTTAGTGCTTCTGAAAATCTCCCAACATTCCTCATTTGGTGTGCTCACAACTGCTTTATTCTCACTGCATGTAGCACTGTTATATACTTTTAAGTGTTTGTGTCGGGAGTACATTCTGAAATGGACAAGTAGCTTAAACTAATCCTGCAATAACAAAATTGATAAAGTTGCTGTAAAATGAGAGTAACTTGAGTTTCATATTTTTTCGTTGTCAAAGAAGGATGAGAAGTTATCTTGGGAGAAAAGGGAGGTTTTAATACCTTTTTAAAGGGTTGGAGATTAAAGCAGGTTTCATTTAAACTCCTTAAATTAGACACATTTAGCTGTAGTGAAGCTGCTTCCAAGTGGTAAATGGAAAAAAACCATGTGCATGGCTTTACTACTAAAGTAACAGTAATACAAATGCTGCAGAAAGCAAGTGGAGAGTGTCTCTATGTTTTAGCCTCTGTGTCATGTCAGTAGAACAGGTAGTGAGAGCCAACTGACCTCGTTTATATTTTTTGCATTGGCAATATCTTTCCTGTAGCTGTTCAAGGCAATAATGAAGTCTCCATGTGGGATATGGAAACTGGTGATCGACGTTTCACTTTGTGGGCCAGCAGTGCACCTCCTCTTTCAGAACTGCAGGTCTGGTTTCCTTCTTTTCCAGTTTCAGTTGTGTGGCCAGGGCTAGAACAATCTCAGACTCCATGATGTGCATCAACACAGTTATGTGTTTCCATGGCCGAGCCAGTTTGGCACCAGAACTTGCCCTGGGATTTATTTTGGCACCATAATTGTTTTGTGTCAAAATCAAATTCCCTTTGTAAAACAGCAGCATAACCTGAACCTTCCCTGGTATCTTGCATTGTTCATGGGATGTACTCACTTGCTATATCCAGTCATGTTCTTAGAAAAACAGTGAGCCTGTCAAGCCTGTGAAGATTAGGGCAAAGCCAAAACTCATGGTGCGGCATTGTACTTACTTTTACATGCAGTTTCTGGGATTGTGCATACTTCTGTAAGCATCTGCTCTTTGCACATTCTTTCTGTAATACAATGCCAGTATTATACTGAACTGCTAATTTAAAGCATGAATTTGCTCTTCTTCAAGGATTTAACTGGGGAAGGAGCAATCTGGGATATTTATTGTTCTTGTAACACAAATACATACACAAAATAACTACAGCTGCTTCTACGTTGGTTTATAGATCTGGAATCTACCTAAACTTGAATTTGTACAGGCTACAAAGCTTGCAGGTTGAGTTTATTTTGGTCATGCCCTTTGCACAGGAAGCTCTACGATTCAGGCTAGTTTTCTGTTGTATATCCATCCACTAATGCCATCATACCATAAGAACTGAACATCCATGTGCTTTTCAGTATGATTTGCCGTCCTGTTCTTTTAGAAATAATCTCTTCCATTTGCCATTGAGAATGTAATTTCCAAGATTCCAAACAAGCATTAAACCTGCTGCATTGCTCTGTGAAATGTAACGAAGCAATTTACCTTAATATATTAAGATGTGGCCCATTAAAGTAACCTGGCATTTGTCAGAAAGATTTGGAAATTGAGTGGATAAATGTGGTAAAGAATGTATTCCCTTTTTGAAGCATGGCAACAGCTATTGGTAATTAATAAATTATTTTTATATATCCCGTTTCCCTACTAGCCTTCTCCTCACAGCATCCATGGAATATACTGTAGCCCAGCATCTGGTAATCCCATATTACTGACAGCAGGCTCAGACATGAAAATAAGGTAATAAAACTAACAAATATTTTATTTGACACCCTCCCCTCCACCCCTGCTGGTGTGCTAAATTTTGCCAAGGATTGCCTAAGTAAGCTCCTAGAAGTCAAAACAATATTGCTGAAGATGTGTTCATTTAGCAAGCATCAGTAAGCAGAGAGAATAGTTCTCAGCAAAAGTAGTGTAAAACTTGGTGCTTCTCTGAAACACATGTACCCTTCTGTAAAGTTCTTGATAGGCTGCCTTGGCAATATAACTCATGTGTAAGCTTGATATGAATGTCGATTTCTCTGCACACTCTTTTCTACTAAGTGTAGAAGGGATGTAACATTTGTACCCACTCATTTTCATCGTAAGAGCAAAACAGCTTATAAACAGCTATATTAGGCTGATAAAATTGAACATCTCAGCTTAATTTTTGTTTCTTTTTAGGTTTTGGGATCTAGCCTACCCTGAAAGATCTTACGTTGTTGCTGGAAGTTCTAACTGCCCATCTGTTTCCTACTACAGGAAGATAATTGAGGGCACAGAGGTGGTTCAGGTATTTTGCTTTGTTTGATAGACATCTACTCTGCTTGCCTTTTGGATGACCCCATGGGTCATGTTAATTACATGATAGCTTTAATTATAATTATCTCACTCTTACCTTTAATGGATGGTGTTGGCCTTGCATTTTCAGGCAGTTTGGAAGAGTTATTTTAAAAGAAAAAAAATCATTTGTTTGTCACAGAATTAGACTTAGCAAATACTGCCAAACAAAATACATGCAGGAGCCAGAGTTACGTGTTTCTTTTGGATATTGAAATCTAGTGTTTTAACACATTTGACTTTGATCGGTCTTTGGAATGTCTCTTGTGTAGGATTCAGCAAGACACTGTGAAATGTATTGGCCCCAAAATAATATGGTAGCAGAATTCTGTGGGTTTTATTACACCCCTCAGGGTGGCTTTTGGAACTGACAGTGTTGCTAGTTGTTGAATAAGCCCTATGTTTTGTTCCAGTTCAATTGAATGAATGCTTCTTCAAAGGTGACTGGAAAAAAAGTCAGTGAGGGTCTGCCTATGCACTATGATACTGTGAACTTCATCTGAAGTTCTTTAACAATTACATTGATTCCATTGAACCAGTTTTATAAAACCGTTGGGGAGATGTATGTGTAGCTGTAGCTTCTTTTTCCCCTATAGGAATATCAAATCATAGTAGTAAGTGTCATTGAAATAAATATGAAAACAGAAACATTCTGTCCCTAGTTAGAGCTGTAATGTCAGTCCAGATTAAGAATTAGGTTGTGTGTGATGAAAAGAAATGAATCAAGGAGTAATAATAAGAAAACTATCAAAGGGGGGGAGGTTTTATGTTTGGGTATTGTGTTTAGTTTAAGAGGGTTTGGTCTTTCTACACTGAGAACCTAGTATGTGTGACAGTTCCCCTTTGCAAATGTTCACCCTTCTGTAAATAATATTTCTCACTTCGTTTTTGTACAGGAAATTCAAAATAAGCAAAAACTGGGGCCCACTGATGAGACCCCTCGGAAAGGTCCAGAGTCTCTCCCAGTTGGACATCATGATATTATCACAGATATCGCAACTTTCCAGACCACGCAAGGGTTTATAGTAACTGCATCAAGGGATGGAATCGTTAAAGTGTGGAAATAAAGGTTGCACTAATATATAGTATGTAAATATTTGTAATAAAGAAATAGTGTTATAATGAAGTTTTCAAGGACTGTTTCCAGATCATGGAATAGAATGGACTTTAAAGACTACAAAGGTGATGATAAAATTGTTTATCTGTATCCTACCACCCTGTCAGCACTTCTTAATCACTTCTTTTAATAAAGATGTTTTGTATCTATACCATTTCCACGGAATACCAATCTATGAAGAAATTGTTTAGCCTGGATTTGACTACGTTGTTCTTTAAGGATCTTTCAGAAGATGATTTAAAGATGTCCCACATTACACATTCTAAATGTGCTAAAAGCAAAGAGCTAATAGAAGTACTTCAGTGTCTGACTGCTCCTATGTTCAATCTGAGAAATGAAATGAGTGCACTAATGTACCTTTACATTCTAATAACTATAATAAAGTCCACTTGAGCTTCCCTGTTTGGTACTTGGGTTTCTTTGTATCCTCTGCAGTGTCTCTGGTCTCAGCTGCCAGTGCCATTGGGCTGCTAAATGTAGTTGGAGATCAGCTTAACCTTGGGTAAGATCCTTAACTGCCCCTTCGCTCCCACTGCCCCATGCCCTCACCTCACTCCCTGTGTGAGGGAGTGTGTCCTCACTGCCCTGTGCTCTCACCTCGCTCCCACCGTTCCATGCCCTCTGCCATCGCCTCACTCCTACTGCCCTGTGCTCTCACCTCGCTCCCACCGTCCCATGCCCTGTGCCCTCAGCTCGCTCCCACCCTTTGCCCTCGCCTTGCTCCCACCGCCTTGTACCCTCACCTCCCTCGCACTGCCCCATGCCCTGACCTCATTCCCGCCGCCCTGTGCCCTTGCCTCGTTCCCACCGCCCCGTGCCCTCGCTTTGCTCCCACCACCGCGTGCCCTCACCTCCTTCCCACCCTTTGCCCTCGCCTTGCTCCCACCACCGCGTGCCCTCACCTCACTCCCACCCTTTGCCCTCGCCTTGCTCCCACTGCCCTGTGCCCTGACCTCATTCCCGCCGCCCTGTGTCCTCACCTCACCCGACCCTTTGCCGTCGCCTCTCTCCCGCCGCTCCACCTCAAAGCCCCCGCAGCACGGGCACCCCTCCGGGCGCATGCGCGCTCTCCTCGCCCGCCCTCACTCCTCCCTGGGGCCGCTGGCGCCGGGGCAGGCGCTGCCAGGGCAGGTGGGCGTGGCCGGGGGAGCGGGTGGTTGGAATGGGGGCGTGGCCGGCGGCTGCGGCGGGGTCAGGGAGGCGGAGGCCGGGCGGGTTTGGGGGCTCGGTGCCGGTCGTACCGGAGGGAGCCGGCCATGGACGCCACCACGTTGGAGCTGGACGCGGTGAAGTTCGCGCAGCTGGCGGTGCAGCGGGACCACAGCGGGCGCTACCAGGAAGCAGTCTTCTACTACAAGGTACGGGGAGAACGGAGGGCGCGGCGGCGGCAGCCGGTTCCCTCAGGGCGCCCGTGTCCCTTTCTCTTCGCTGTCCTGAGGCCCTTGGCCTACCGGTGGGTTCGCGCTCCCCGCCCTGAGCCACCAGAGGGCTGGGGAAGGGACGGGTAGCCCGCTGTGGCGCGGCCCGACCCGGCCCTGTCGGCGGCGCGCTGGGTTAGCGCTGCCCCTGCCGCTTCCCGACCCCCCCCCCGGGGGCAGGAGCGCTGCTTGGCCTGGGGCAAGGCCGGTTTCAGCCGAGGAAGGACCGGAAGGCCGGGCTTGCGCGTCGGAAGTTTGTCTCCGGAGGAGCGGCGTCCTTCAGGGCGGGTTGCGAAATGCGTTTTCCCTGCGTTGTGTTACCGGATGGGAGCAGGTACTGCCCGTGCGCCGCTGCCTGCTGTGGGGTAGCGCTGCAGCGGCGGTACTTGAAAAGCGGGTACGGGCACTTCTGGCAGCTGCTGGAGGCGCAGCCCCTTCGGCGCTTTCCGGGAAGCTGCTTCTTAAGCCTCTCTCCCGCTCCACCTTCATTCCTTGCCTCCCCCTTGCCTCTGCCAGGCTGTTCAGTTTCATGCTGGAGGTGTAAGCACTCTGGAGAACTGCGTGAGGCATAAGAGAAGTGGGCATACTGCAGCTCTTGAGCTTGCCGCTGGGAACAACTCCGTTGTCTCATCAAATAAATAGGAAGGTACACGGTGAAATACAAGATGCTCAGCAGTAAGCTAGCTTCAGGTCACAAGCAACCAGTGACGTGTTTTAAACCACATATGAATATTCTTTCTGTTAGGGATCCGATTTTATTATTTTAATGCAGCTTCCTCTTCCTCTGATTCCTGTAGAATCAAGGGTGTGTTGATGTTGATTCAATGTCTTGCGCAATATCGGTACGCTTACTACTGGTGTTTAGTGGCTTCTCTGCAACCATTATGCCTTTTTTACCTGTGCAAGTTGTCTCATTTTGTTGTATTTATGTTTTGCAAAATTACATTAAAGCTCCATATCCTACTGGCTTTACATCTCACCTGTGAGAAGGGATTTCTTTGAAGCCTATGTTTAATCGTTGTTTCAGTAATCGTTCCGCATATTCCTTTATCCTGCCAAAGTAACTCTTTTCCATTAACTTGCTAAGAGCTCTGTAGTTGACCTTTTACTTCATGAGTACTATGTGTCTTTGAAACATATAAAAAGCATAGTGTTGTTATCATGGTGGCCCATGTGTGTAAGTGTGAAAGGACAGGAGGAGGACTACGTTTATTTTAACCTGGTTGTTAACGTAGGTTGAGCTAAGTTTATACATGTAAAGCATATATATGCTCCTAAACCAAGTGTAGTTACCCATAATAATAGAACAGTGTGTGTGCATGGTGTAATAGCTGTGCGCAGTACTTCCTTATTACTTTATTACCTTATTTAGTACATTTGTTAGTATATATGCAAAAAATTATCAAATGCTCTTCAGAAGAAACCCATCTTTTTGGGCAGATAATCACTCATGCGTGCTTCTCTAGGGCGTTTGGAAAATCTCGTCCATTTGCAGAATTCTTTCTGATGATTTAGCCTGCGTAGGTTTGGCTTTCCGGCTGTTTCCTGAAGAATCACTGTCAATTTTAGATTAAACAAGAATAGTAACAAAATGTCACCTAGTGTTTTGGGGTTACTTTTTTATTGAGCAGTGTAAATAATCTCTGGCCTGTCACCAACTTTCTTATCAACTGCTCTAAGCATTTCAGAGTCCCCTGGTGCAATTACTAAGCACATGGAAAAGCTTGGGTGCTGAACGGGATTCTGCAAGAACCTGACTTTAAGGGTGAAGCACAGGAAATGCTACAGTTTGTTGCTGATAGACAGCAAATGGCCTGTCTAAATGGAGTTCCTATGGCTAGCAAATGCAGCAAAACTGGTGAAGGCTGTTGCTAAGTTTGGCTGTTGACCAGCATTTAGCAACTTGCAGACTGATGACCAATAGTTAGCTTAGTTCAGAGTTAGTATTTATGATCCCTTCAATGCCGCTACTGTGTTTTGGCATGAGTAGTGTGCCACAGCTACACTAACTCTGAATTGCAAGTCCATTTTATCACTGGAAACAGTTGGCATGCTGGCTCTGCAGGCAGTTGGTCAACTGCTTCAGTCCTTTAGAGGCATAAGTTATAAAAGACTGTTTTCATTATGTTTACATCTTAAAAACTGGCAAAACAGTTGTGCTTGAAATCACAGAAGCAGCATCAATTGTGCATTAAATTTGCAGCACTGGTTTGAAAATCCAACAGTTGATCTTTGTGTCATATGTAGACAACTTCTTGTTGTCTGCAATATGTTGTCTACAGTACTGCACCTGTTTTGTCAATCTGTACTTGTGGTGTGTCACAGACAAATAGATATATATCCTTTGAGCAGATATCTACAGTGCACTTTTATCCCCGCGAAAAATAGTTGTATGCTAGCCCTTGATGGTAGTTAATTGCTACATATGAATGGAACAGCACTTATATCTACCTTTCTGTTGCTGTGAACATTTTATATGATGTGATACGGTGATGGATGTTGACAAAGAGTGTGAAGTACTTGGTTCTGTGATGCTTGTCAATGAAAAATTGCCCTAATAACAAGCACAGGTTGTATCAGGATCAGTATTAAGCTTGGGTAAACTAGGCAGATGTGTATTGGAGCAAACTGCTAAGCTTGACAGAAATCTTGGTCATAAAGCACACAAGAGAAACCCTCTAGCCATGGCTCTGTGCTTGCCCTGTTCAGAGCAGCCTCTCCAAGCACCATCTTTGTGGAGCAGCTCTCTAGTTACTGATCTCCTTCCTCCATACTCAGCCTGCTACATGACAACCTCCTCTCCTCTACTGCTGCTGGGAAGATGAGCGCTTCCACAAAAGCGTGCGGATTTTTCCATGTCAATAATGAGGACAGAATATAGCTTTTATCCTTATCTTTGTGAGTGACAAATTTCAGTTCTCCATATGCTTCTGAGACTCTGACAGCTCTATTTATCAAAGCCCTGACAAACCTTTTATGTTTGTCATAAGTTTAGTGAATGGATAGACAGCTTATGCAACCGAAGGCCTTTTTTCTTAATAGATTTGTACAGTCTGGAAAAAGCCTTAATGCAGATAATATACTCTGCTTCTGAGCTGGAGGCCTATGCTCTCTCCTGGAAGTAGGCTTTAATCCAGTGTTTGGTGTATGTACAAATATTTTAAAAACAAAGTTTGAGGAGCTAGGAAACTTTAAATTCATAGACTTTGCAAATGTGATAGCTTTAGGTGAGTAATATGAAAAGACAAGACTTTCTAAACCAAAATTCTATGCTTTTGATTTTTGGAGCTTTTATATTTATTTACTTTCATTATTAGCAGATTAAATGTAAATAATTTCTGAGTAGCTTTCCCCCGCCCCAAGTCTGCAGCTTTAAAATTAAAAGGCAGTTTGTTGCTTGTGAGCTTTACTGAACTGATTTCAGTGCATGCTTGAAAAATTTTACTTAAAATCTCTTAATTCCATGCATTCCTATATAGGCAGACCTAAGATCTGGTCTTACAGAATCTCCAAAGGTTTTTTTTTAGTACTACAGCTTGTCCCATGTGTGAGATCTTGAACATAATCTCATTTGTAACTTTAAATTTGTTATTTCCAGTAGAATTTCCCTGCAGCCATTGAGTCTATTTGCAGATGCAGGGGCTTGCTTTCACCCAATTTACGGCTCCTGTAGGTCCTCCGTTTATGGGAAGTGATTTTCTAGGCAGCAAACATTAACTTTGTCTCAAATTCTTTTCCCTGCAGGAAGCTGCACAAGCCTTGATTTACGCTGGGATGGCAGGGTCCAACTTGGAAAATATTCAAGAAAAAATAAATGAGTACTTGGAAAGAGTTCAAGCTCTCCATTCAGCAGGTGGGTAAGGAGCTTTCTAATTAAAGCTCTGCTTAAATTCATTGAGTGGAAAGCCTTTCAGTGCTGTGAAATATGTATCAATGATGTGTGCTGGTTTTCATTATTCTAATTTCCTTGTCTTTTGTGAAGGATGACAAATAAAACAAGCACATCAGTGCTTTGAATTCTGATATATCAGAAATGAAGTGGAGATTTACTTCCTAAGGATGTGGGTGTGCGTATCCTTTCCTTTTAAATATTCTTAGGAACCACAGCTGCAGAGCAAACCTGAAAAAGTAATTCAATATAGCAACAAAAAATGTTCAGGAACAAATTAAAAACTCACATCTAAGCCTCAGCTGATGGATTGGAAGCAAATGGGTTCTGGTATTCATGTAGAATTACTGACTTTGAGAAGGCAAAGAGCCCTTTGCTCTCATAAGGTTTTCCTTGTTTGATCCAGTTTCGTGTTTGTGCTTAGACCAAAATCTCAAATTTTTGTACACCTGCAATTCTCAGTTAGAATTATAGAATTACTTGGCCAGAAAGGGGCCTTGGGAAGTCTATAGACCAATCTCCTGCTCAAAGCACTGTAGACTTTGATTTTTGGACCAGGTTGCTCATGTCCAATCAGGACTTGAGCAAAAATGCCTGAGAACAGAAAATTCCTGGTGCCTCTGGACTCCCGATCCTGAGGGTGCAATGGTCTTTCTAATACTTTTTTTTTTAATACCTATATCTCTCTATATATGTAGATGTTCAAATTCTCCCCTGTTTAAATTCATAGCCACTGGCTCTCATTCCCTTTCTTTGCACTGCAGTGAAGAACCTGAATCCATTTTCTTGATAACCTTGCAGTTACTGGCAGGTGGCTATTAGATCCCCCCCAAAATCATCTCTCCTCTGGGCTGGACAAGCCGTGCTCCCTCAGCTTCTTCTCAAAAGGCCAAGTCCTCCAGCCCCAAACATCCTTAGGGACTCAAGATTGGATGTGGTATTCCAGATACAGTCTACTGAGTGCCAAGTAGAAGGTAGTAATGCTTCCCCCCATCTGTGGGGGGATCTGCTGTGCTCCTGCTGACAGAGCCCAGGGTGCTGTTAGCCTTCATCGCTGCTAGGACCCTGCTGACTCTCTGCAGAACCATACCCTGCAGGGTCTTAGTCTGTCCCAGTCACAGGACATAGCATTTGTCCTGATTGAATTTCCTGAGGTTCCTGTCAGCTTGTTACATTAGCTTGTCTGTGTCCCTTTGAATAGTGGCTGTGTCCTTGAGGGAATCAGTTTGTTGGGGTCTGCAGCCTTGATGAAGGTGCACTCCATCTTCTTCAGGTCGTTAATAAAGGTATTAAATGATGTTAAAGATAGACACCTGAGGAACTTGTATGTTACCATAGGTGACGTATTTTCACAAATGATGCAATATTTTGGGGGTTGAAACTAGATGATCTTAAGGTCCTTTCCAACCCAAACCATTCTATGATTCTATTTTGCATAATTAAACATCCTTGTCCTTAATATAATATGAAAGAGATTCTATTTACATTGACTTGTGAAATACACTGAGAGTGTATCTCTGCTTCAGGGGGTGGTAGTGGTGGTGTTTTCTTGTCCTTGCAAAGGTGTTTTTAGCAAAGTTTAGAAAGATTTGCTTTCCAGCCAAGAAATAGATAATTGCCCATCTGATTAGAACTGCCAGTGTCTCACTACCAGTAGCTGTTTTTACATGTCTCCTGCTGTAGAAACCTAAATACTTTCTTTTTCATTTAGTTCAGTCACAGAACACAGACCCTCTGAAGTCAAAACAACAGTTGGACTTGGAGCGTGCTCACTTCCTAGTTACACAGGCTTTTGATGAAGACGATAAAGGCAATGCAGAAGAAGCTATTGAGTTGTACTCAGAAGCAGTGGAACTCTGTTTGAAAACAGTATGTTAAGCTACAGATTAACTTGGTGGAATTATGTGATGGTAAGAAATTCTTCCACTTACACAAATGACTGACCCTTAAAGGCTGGCTTAAAAATGGAGTACCTGTATTTCTAAAACCTAATTTTTTAATCCTTTTTTTTTTTCCTTCTCCCACTGTTGTGTGGTTTTTGTTTTGGTTTTTTTTTTTTTTTTTTTTTTTTTGTTTCTTCTGGTATTTGTATTATGTTGCTATTCAACACTGTAAATTTAGGGGGACTTGAGATTTATTTGTTTTTCCTGAAATGGATTATACTAAAACCTAGAAATATTCTGGAACTTTTCTCATGTTAATTTTTGCTCTGAAGCAAATGCAACACTAAAACAGAAACTAAACCAGTTAAAACTGAAGTTGTCTGGCTGATGTGTCAGCTATATTGCTTTCTGACTACATTAAAGGAAGCAATTTAAGGGGAATTTTTGTGTGTAACAGTTTCTGAGAAAATTACAGTCTACTGATGCCAAAACTAGTAAAAATACTACTTGACTACTCAGTACTCAACATTAAAGCTGTTATATGTGAATTTAATTCACACTGAAATTAATGGCAAGGGTCAATTGGCTATTACGTAAATGATGGAGAATGTAATTACAGGTACTGCTTTTTTCCTTAAGTCCAGTTGCCTTAAATAACTCATTGCAGGAAGAGCTCACCATCATAATGTAACTCCACCAAGTCTGTTTTTCTTTTTCTCTTCTTCTCCCTTTTTATAATGTAAATATATGTGGGTTGTTGGGAGGGGAGTGTTACTTTTGTTACGTGCTAGAGTAAAATCTTCTTTCTGAATTCTGTAAGCTGCTATTATGTAGGCTAAAATACCGTGGTGATACAGTGTAACCAGATGAAGACTAGAACTGCTCTAGTTTTTTCCGCTTGAGCTGCTGGAGCAGAACATTTTCCATCTATTAGATAACATTTACTGTGGCAGCATACTGTTTTTCCTCTGCTGTGTTCCTCCTTCTCTTGTGTCAGTGTGTGCAAATATTACTTACATATACTGAAGTTAGTCTGAAATTATCTCATATTAACAATTGCCTTTATCAAATATTTCATTAAGTTGAGATACTGGTGAAGTTTCTTTTAATCTTGCCTAGCATATTAATTTGCTGAGATGACTGTAGGCCTTGTCCCTCGGGGTGATCAAAAAGTGCCACCTTCTTCCTAGGGTGAAAGAAGACTGAAGGAACTCCGCTGTCTTGCAGCTTTACTTCTGTCCTTCTCCTCAGTATGTTAAGGTGGAGAGAGTTATTTCTTCCTTACTCTTGAAGTACTTGGAGAGCAGCCATTCCTCCTCTTCTATGGCTGACTCCTAGATAAGAGTACTGGTGTTCCTGCTTATCTTCATACATCTTTCAAAGTCTTTTCTAACCAGGAGCTCCAGAGTGTCATTTAATTGCACATGAAAATAGTTACTTATAAAGGGTGTTTCTAGTTTTGTTTCTTGACATGAAGGTAGCTTGCCTTTTGTTTCCTCAGTTGAACTAGCTGACCCAGGAGAATCTGTAAAGGTACAAGTCTAGAGCTTGAAACCTGCCAGTGGGTGTTACGGGAGAAGGCACACCTCATGCTGTGCCTCTTGCAGATTCTTTAGCTGCAGTAGCCATGCTTCATCTGTAAGGAAAATAAAAGCGTAAACTGTCATAGCTGACCTGCCAACTGAGAGAAGTTAGGACTCTTGATACCTGTTTTAGTGCCCTCTCAGCTTATTTTATGCCTTTGCTTGCAAGTTAAAAATCTTGTTCTTGCACGTCTTGTTTGTATTTTAAAGTAAAATTGTTTGTTTGAAAGTAAATGTTCAGAATTTTTTTTTTCCTAAGTTACCATGATTATTTTTGACTCATTTGGGGAAAAGGTTTGGAACACATTTAAGCTCAGTAGTATAGGTAACATTTGTTTTTGTCTTCTTTCTGCTCGTGATGTTTTAATAGGGTTAATTCTTCTGGAGAATTTTTGTTGTGTAGTGTTTCCCATGCTGAAGAATTTTAAATACCACTTCTGTTCTAGGAACGCTTACTTAGAACAGCAAAATTATATTTGCTCACTTGGTATGCTTTTTATACTAAGATATAAAAAAAAAAAACCCAAAACCAAACACATTTGCTCATCTCAAAAGAGAATTGGAAAAAATAACCAGTTTGCTGTAATCTGTAAGTGTAGAATTTTAAAAACTGAGCTTATAAATCCTGCTGTTTTTTTGGATGTGTAGCTTTTTCTTTTATTTTGTGTTTAAGGCTACTGAAACTTCAGAAGCAGGCCTCCAGTCCAAACTGAAACAGCTGGCTCGACAAGCACTGGATAGGTGAGTACTGCTAATGTTAGTGAACATACTTGCTGTCAGGTCTAAGTGTACTCTGAGTTGGATTGTCAATCTAGCATGTCCGTTCTGTACTGCAAAGTAGGGATTCTGAGTAGAGCTCACTCCTGTAGAGATCTCCGTGCAGATAGCTGCCAGCTGCTATGCTGCTGACTACAGCAGCTCTTGTGCCAGCTCTCTGGGAATCTTGGGGCATGCAGAATTAGGAAAGGACTGTGTTGATATCAGTGCACTACTTCAGTATGCAGAGATATAAATCAGAGTACTACATTTATTGGCTTTTATAAAAATGCTGAAATCAGGTTGTCAATGTCCCTTCATAAGGAAGACAATTTGGAAACTGGGACGTGCTTATTTCATTGTAGCAATCTAATTGTATGCGTAGATCTAGTGAAGTAGAGTCTATATCTGAAACAAATTACGCGAGTGTAAGTTCACAATTCTTTTCAAATCGGCTGTATGATGCTGAATAATGGACTGTGTTGGGCTACATTTCAGCATAAGCTGGTTTTTAGCACTTCTCAGTCTGTGCTAAGAAACAAACCAAACTTTTTGCATGTGTGTGACTATCCAGCAGCTTAATGCAACAACAACAAAACATAGCTTCTGAATACACAGCCTTTAAGCTGTTGGAATGCTGGGTTGTGAGAATGCTAGTGGGTTTTTATCTGCTTTTGTAGCTGTAGACAGTTTAAATCCTGAAGGTATAAGGGGACACAAATCAGTTTTCTTTCTCTGTGTTTCAGTGGCCTTGTTCATTATCTGACAGCTCAGAACACTTAGACCAATTCTCCTATTAACATAATTTAAAGGCAACTGTCCTGGTTTTGGCTGAGATAGAGTTATTTTTTTTCCTAGTAGCTGGTACTGTGCTGTGTTTTGGTGTTAGTCTGAGAATAATGCTGGTGACACACCAATGTTTTAGTTGTTACTCAGTAGCACTTACCCTGATCAAAGACTTTGCAGTCTCATGCTCTGCCAGTGAGGAGGGGCACAAGAAGCTGGGAGGGAGCAGAGACAGAACACCTGACGCAAACTAGCCAAAGGGGTATTCCATACCACAGCATGTCATGCCCAGCATAGAAACTGGGGTGAGTCATACGGAAGGGATGAATCACTGCTCGGGTCGGGCTGGGTATCGGTTAGCGGGTGGTGAGCAATTATATTGGGTATCACTTGAGTTTATTGTTCTTTTTTCCGTTTCCCTTTTAGTTTTATATTCTCGCCCCTTGTTATTTCCCTTATTATCACTATCAGTAGTGTTATACTGTACTTCAGTTATTAAACTGTTCATATCTCAACCCGTGGGTTTTTCATTCTTTCGATTCTGCTCCCCATCCTGCCTGTGGCGGGGGGAAATATGGGTGGAGAGAGTGAGCAGCTGCGTGGTGCTGAGTTAACCATGACAGCAACAAAAATCTAGTGAGTTTTGCCACAAGTAGTTTATATGTGAGTTGGAAAGGCTATATTTTAATGAATTCTGGAACATATAGTAGTACTGGCATCAGAAATTGTTTTTTTTTTTCTTAGAAAAGTGTTGGTGGTCAACTTGGAATTTGTTCATTCCATTTAACATATGTGGGAACATGAACCAAGCAAATCAATTATTGAACCATAACTACATTTCTATCATGGTAAACAAAATTTTTATTTGCTTTAGAGCAGAGGCACTGAAGGAATCTATGTCAAAGTCATCTCAGAAGAAGTCAACTGCAGCTAAACCAAATCATCCAGTCAGAACATTCTTTCCATTGGGACCTGATTTTTCTTTAAATGATAAACCACAGACAATCAGAGCAGTGCAAGCTAGTGAACCTCAAGGTCAGAGATACACTGCAGAGGAGATTGAAGTTCTGAGGTAAGTTGAAGACAAGTTTTTCTAAATTCCATCACTTGTGCTCACATCCTTTGTGCACCTTACACAGTAGATTGAAACAGCGGAAGCACGAGGTTATAAACAGAGGGTTGGAAAACCACCTCTTACCCTATTGCTGGTATTACCTACACATTAATAAATTGTTGTATTCTTTATGGTGATGTAATTAGTGGCTTTTCTTCACAGAACGTACTTTCTAGTTTGTATTTAGAAGGCAAGTTCCTCTAACTGACTGCCAGGATTATTTTTCATAGGTTTATTTTTGTATGTTATACATAACTTACCTGACTGAACACGTGAAAGATTCGGCTCTGAGAAGCCAAGGTACAATGATGTTTTTATAGATTATACAACTACTACTTCACCAGAAATTGAGGAAGAATAATATTTTGTAGGACTGTAGGACTTCTATTACATCCAGTTCCTTTTGCTTCAATTTTTATTATAGGTGGAATAAGCTTCAAATAATCCATAAAATCTTTAGCCTAAATCATCAATTTTGAAAACTATAAATATATCTTTAAATAAAAAAAAAAGGCATTGTCAGTAGGTGTTTCAACCTTCCTCCTCCTCCTCATGCAATAAAAAAGATTGTGACAGAGCTGATGCTCAACACTGTCCAGGATTTGATCATAAAACATTTAGTCTGCTTGTTAACTTTAGAGGACTTAAATGGACCGAGGATATGGTCATGAAGATAGAAATGCACAAGTGTTGGAAAAGTGGCAGAGCATTAAGAATTGCCTTTTTAAAATTTCACCTTTTTCCTCTGCAGTGCCTGAATGTTTCCAGCTTTGTGGATGATTTGCATGGGTTTTGGGAGGGTTTTTTGGGGGGTTGTTGTCTCAGTCTTGCAAGAGAGCTTCAAGTTGTTTCATATCTTTAATCAGTTCTGGTGTCCTCAGCGTAAGAAGGCCATGGGGCTGTTGGAGCAGGTCTAGAGGAGGGCTGGAGCACCTCCCATACAAAGACAGGCTGAGAAGGTTGGGGCTGTTCAGCCTGGAGAAGAGAAGCTGCGTGGAGGCCTCAGAGCAGCTTCCAGTGTCTGAAGGGGGCTACAAGGCTGCTGGAGAGGGACTCTTCATCAAGGACTGTAGCAGTAGTACAAGAGGTGATGAGCTCAAACTTAAACAGGGGAGATTTAGGTTAAATATACGGAAGAAGTTCTTCCCTGTGAGAGTGGTGAGGCCCTGGCACAGGTTGCCCAGGGAAGTGGTGAATGCTCCATCGCTGGCAATGTTCAAGGCCAGGTTGGACAGAGCCTTGGGCAACATGGTCTAGTGTGAGGTGTCCCTCCCCATGGTAGGGGGTTGGAACTGGATGATCTTAAGGTCCTTTCCAGCCTAAACCATTCTGTGATTCTGTGATTTGATTTTAAAATATTTTGCATAGCTCTTTTCAGTTAACTCCTTGTTTGAAACTTAAATTACATTCATGTTTAAATACGATTCTCATTTTTTAGAAGGTGTTCTGTGCATTTTAGTAAAAAATGTATTAAACATGCAGTATTTTTGTTGTTTGACAAAGTATTTCAAAATAACTGCCCCAAATCTAGTGTTGCTAATTGGCTGATAATCATTTTGATCCTGGCAAAGTGACTTGTCCACAGGTATGTCCTTGCAGGATTAGTGACTGAGTCATCAAGTACTGCATGTTTCAAACCCAAATAAATATTGTGATGGTTTCATTTTCAACAGATATTTTCACAAGCACTGTGTCTTTTTAGTTCTTAAAAACTAATTTTGTTGTTACCTTTTGGAACTTGGTGTTTGAAACAGTTTGAAAAAGTTACAGGTTTGTGACTTTTCTTATGACTTACAGGAAAACTTCAAAAATTAATGGCATCGAATATGTACCTTTCATGAGCGTTGATCTGAGGGAACGTTTTGCCTTCCCTATGCCCTTTTCGTAAGTGTGATTCAGTTCCTGAACTCTACTTTTATTTCCAAAGCTTTCCCATATTTGGTGTTTCTGTGTTGTTTTTGCCAGTTTAAAATTGTTTAAATAGGCTTTTAAGCATAATTTAGGGAGACATATTTAAATCCTACCACTTCCTTCTTCTAGTCTGATTGTAAAATTTCAATGTAAACTGATCCAGTTCTGTAACGCTTTTGCAGTTGTATCTTCAAGCCTATAAGGACAATATTTTATTTGGCTTTTTATAATATTGGGCTGTGCTGCCAATTTGGGTCAATTTCCTGATTCTGCTGCTTACTAATGAGTTTAGCTCCCTCTATTACCTGTAAAATGAACGTGATTGATAGAAAATTCCTCTATAAAAGGACTGTTCTGAGGAAGAGTGATATGTAACTGTTAGACCTTTATTCATGAGCAATAATAATATGTTAAGATTACGTAGTTATAATAGACAAAGAGACTTGGGGTTGGTTTTTGGGTTTGGGTTAGTTTGAGGTTTTTGGTTTTTTCCACTAACGGCTTGTCAAACAGACAAGCCTTGATATTTCAGAACTAAAGAAACTTCTTATTATTAGTTTAGCATACTGAAATAAAGTAAAGAATTTGAGTTTCTGCTATTGTAGATGGCTTTTTGGAATTCAGTTCTCCTGTTTGGTCCTGTATGAAGGAAGTTCTTGGGTTGCATTTCATGGTTTTAATATTTTTGCTTGTTCTCCCTAAAAATCACAAACTTAGCAGTAGTGTTCTTTGAAATTGTTTTGCAGAGCTGTATATAAAATTGTGTAATTGTTCTGCACATATTTTGCACCATCTATCAGTCATATATAAGACAAGGCATAACATGAAAAGCTTTTCTAAACTGCTACTGATTTATTTCTGCTACTGACTTATTTCTACTCTTTTTCTCTCTTAAATCTAGTGATAAATGTGGGAAGTTACCGTTATCCCCCAAACAGAAAGCAATGTTTGCTAAGTGGGTGCGACCAGATGATATAACAAATAACCCCACGATGATTTATACTGTATCAAGTTTCAGCATAAAGCAGGTAAATTGTTCCTAAAGAGAAAAGTGTGCTGCTAGCAGTGTATTGCAGGGGACCTTTTTGTCCAAAAAAGAATCCCCAAATGTGAGAGTGCTTTCCATGGTTCTCATGAGATTAACTAAATAATATCACTTAAGGTTACATGCATTTTCTAACCATGAGAATAAACAGCTGTGTTAGCAATGGAAGTGAAAATCAAAATTTGAATTCCAGCAGAAAATCCTATTTTCCAGAAATAATGCTTAGGAAAAAAGGTAAGGTGTACTCTGCAGCAAATTGTTCACTTAAGTTACTGCATGGAAAAAACAATGAGCAAGATTTTAAAGTTTTTATTAGACAGGAAGCAGAAAGACCCATTGAGAATCACGGGAACATCTTGCTTAGTGTTGAGTTGCAGATGGCCCAAGCTACACTGGAATCAGCAGTAGAATATGCCATTGGATATGGTTTATATTACACAGTGTGTTTTGAGTAGGGGGGAGTAAGTGAGAGTGAAAGCTGAGGTGTCTGCACTTGTCTCTGATTCTCATTAATAATTCTAACTGGTTTGCTCTGTAGGGCCTCATGTTGAGCAAGCATATATTTCCTGTCTTTTCAGTAGTAACTTTGCTTCTTTGGTTGAAATCTTTCCCATTTGAAAGATTGAACCCAGGACAGAAGGGAATAACTAACTGATGATTTTCCTTCCCTCTACATATCCCATTTGTTTTTCAGTATCTAAGTTATTAGTAAATGGCTCACTGGCTTTCTTTTCTTTATAGACAATAGTGTCAGATTGCTCTTTTGTGGCATCACTAGCTATCAGTGCAGCATATGAAAGAAGATATAACAAAAAATTGATCACAAGGTAAGTAGCTGTTGCTTTCTAAGGTCTGTTCAGACTTAATACTGCCAAGCTTTTGCAATGTGTATGACAGTTGCAGTTGGACACAGTAAAAAACAGCATTTGTTTCACTTTCATCTCCCTGGGACTTCTGGCTTCAGCACTTCTGAAAGGGAAACCAACTTTATACAGATATGTATGCAGACACTGGCATTTAACTTTGGATGTGCTTGGAGGACTAATAAATAGTTTGGAAGCTTTTGTTTGGGTTTTAATAGAAATTTTACTTTATAATGCTTTGTATAATGCAAATTTTCCTGCTTTGCTATGCCAGCTGCTGTGCAACAGGTATAGCATCTCACTGTAGAATTAATGTTAACAACGCTATCTCATTTCCACTTGACTGGCTTCCTGTGATAAATTTGGCATGGGTTTCACCACTGCCAAGAGCCTGTTGCCAGACCAGTGTGTAAACACTGTTCCTGGATTTTTTTTGGTTTAACCTATACTCATTAGAACTGAACTTGTGTTCTTTTTGAGAGCAGTGAGTTCTGTGCTGTCATCTTCTTCAAATGTTTGACTTGTCATTCAGGCAAATACTGTATTTATACTACAGATATGTAAATAATATTTGTTTAATAGTAAGATAAATTTGTTTGCCTTGCTTCTGATAGAGAAACACTTAGGTTACTTATATTCTTTTTATTGCTGTATTAAGCAGAGAACTGCAGCAAGAGCAAGGCCTGAAAAGTAAGACCTATTTAAACATCTTTGTCATTTTTACTGAATTGAAGTTGCTCTTCCATATTTATGTTCAGTGTAAATTCTAGAAACAGACTGTGTTAATCCCACTTCTGTTGTTATCAGTGTATGTACAGCCAAGGCATTTATGTCATGATTTCTTTTTTTTTCTCTCTCTCTTTTTTTTTTTTTTTTAAACAGTATTATTTACCCTCAAAATAAGAAAGGAGAACCAGAGTATAATCCATGTGGTAAATACATGGTAAAGCTTCATATCAATGGTGTACCTAGAAAGGTAAATGGTTTGGGGGAAACTTTTATTCTGGTAATTACACTCCATATTTCTGTGGCTACCTTTTACAATAGGTATTAGACACTTTACAAGAGAGTACTGTCATCATCCCCATTTTACATAGGAGAAGGCAAGGCATGTGATCACAGGTCACCCATAGACCTGGAATAGAATTTCTTGTTCACTTGGGCAAACCATTGCAGGCTTGTTAGAGGTGTCCATATGTGAGAATGATGGTCGGGACTGGTTGTGTCTGAAAAGCTGTATATTCATGAGAGTTTGGTTTTGCTTTTCAAAATACTTCCAAAATACTTTATTGGCATTATGATGATTTTTCATTTGTTTATTTCCCACAGGTAATCATAGATGACCAATTACCTGTTGATCATAGTGGGGAACTTCTCTGCTCTTATTCTAACAATAAGAATGAATTATGGGTATCATTAATAGAAAAGGCTTACATGAAGGTCATGGGAGGATATGATTTTCCTGGATCAAATTCTGTAAGTACTAGATTATTTCTAAGAGGCAAAAAATTCCTCTTAGATAATCTTGGGTCAAATAATTTTCCTTCTAGTGAAATCAAGGTAAATTGCTTGGGGAGGCAAGTATTTTGTTTGACATTTTCTTGGTTTTTTTCTATTTCTTTCTTTCACAAATATGCTTAGCTGTACCATTTGGTGCTTATGGTTGGGAAGGATATGTATTTATAAATCTAGATGACAGTGTTGGGTGAAGTAATTATTTTTTGCCCATTTCAATATTGCTGATTTTGATTTCGAACTGTCATTCAATAGATAGGGCAGTTGGCTAGGAAAGGAGGAGGCTAGTCATTTAGTTACGTGTAGAGGGAGCAAGTACTTGGATCTGTGCAAGTTTGTTTATCAGATTTCCACTCCTTTACATAAATACATATTGGGTTCCTATAATGTGGTTACTGAAGAAGCAGTCATTGTACTGCAGCTAAAACGACATGCAAACTATTCTTTCAAAGAAGGACGGTTTACTGAAATGGGCAGCCCACATAATCTTAGTTTGTTATTTAGGAAGAATTTCTGATTTTAATTTAAAATTCTTTAAAATTTTAACAGTATGTTTTTATTTCATGGTGCTGTTCACATTCTAGTTGGTGTCTTAATAATTGCATTCTTGGAGGATATACTAGGTAATCATCGCCTTTTGAAAAACAATAACGGAGACAAATGTGGCTTTGTATAAGGGGTAAACTTAGCATACATTTTTATGTTTATGTCAGTGTTAGGCTGCTTTATTTTGGAGGACAGAATCTTATTGTTAGCAAGTTATAGGACAACAATGAGAATAAGAAGATTATTATTTGGAAGAACAGCTTGGCTTGTGACATTTAATCTCCATGCTTCCTGCCCCTCTTTTTCAACTGTATTATAGCTTCCTTGTATAATCAGGCTGTGGTGTACTTGTAATTCCTCAAATTCCTACCCCCCAGTGCTGGTTATTAACACTTCAAGCATTTATAGTCTCTGCTTTACTTTGAGGAATACAAAGCGAAAGAAAAGGGCATAACCAATATTTCAGGGAGATAAAATGGGGAGATTAAAGTGGCTTTTTATGGAAATATATGTCAGTGTCAGCTTTACCAAACAGGATAAAAACCCAACCCTCAGCCTTAGATGTAAAACTTAAATAATTTAAAATGCAGGTATAATAGCAAAGTTCCAAATAGGTTCTGAGACTCTGCTTTAAAAAGTCTCTGAATCAATTAAATAGAACACATCATAGAATTGAGCACAATTGATCATTCTCTTATGCTTCCATTGCTCTGAAATGTTGTCCTAACCTAATCAAGTAAGATTTTGTTTGTTTAATATAGTCTTAATCTTGAGCCTTTAATGTGTAGAGCTATATTGTAACTTGTGTATACTTGGTTTCTTCCAAGGCTTTTTTATAACTTGTGTACAGGCATCATATACTTACAGATGGATCATCTGCTCTGATTTCTTTTGAATGCTTGCATTTCAGAATATTGATCTCCATGCACTGACTGGTTGGATACCTGAAAGAATTGCTATGCACTCTGACAATCAAGCTTTCGATAAAGAAAGTACTTTCAGAATACTTCATCAGAGGTAGAAGTTTTTAATTTCCTAAGTACTTAAAATGCTTGCTGTGTAGTAGCTGTGTTACCACTTTAAAAGCAGTACAGTCACCACAGATCCTTAATAGCTTTTTGGTACTGCTACAAATTGTGCTTTATAAACCCTCCACATTGCTTTCTGGAAGAAGAATTGAGGTACTGGTGGTTTTGATAGAAGAGTAAAATATTGTGGAATTGTGTTTGAGGTGATTTTTCTTCTTCACATGTGAAATAAAAAAAATAGCCATTTCTTGATGAAGAAAATAGAATATGAAGTCAGAGAAGAGCAGCTTGGAACCAATATACAAGCTAAAAGTGTTTAAAATGTAGAAGGAGATGTTCTGTGTTCCCACACAGTTCCCCAGATCTTTGGCATTGATCTGCTGTCCTTAGCAAGCAGATACAGTACAGTATTTCTAATCGTATCACAAGACCTTGGCTATTACGCCCCATTAGTAGATCTCCTGGAGGAGCAGCAAAAGTCTTTCAGAACTGCAGTACTGATCTTCAGACCTGCCATAACAATTCTACTTATGGTGAAAGATAAAGCTGTAATTTATAAATGTCAGCTAGCAAGTACTTTGACTTTCAAAACGGTTTTATGTGGCCAGTTTCAATGCAGTAGAAAGGGGATATTCTGTTAACCAGAACATTTGCATTCATGATAGAAAAGCATGACTCTCTTTCTACAGTGCTTTTTCAGTTGGTTAGCAGCTCTCAGTTGATTGCCAACAACTTTCCTGATACTCTGCTGCTGCAATTTGGAGGTGTGACTGCAGTTAGGATGGGGTCTGGCCATTATAGCATCACTATAGTTCACCTGTACTAGATTGAAAATGTGTCGATCTACAGCCCAGTGCCCCTGTAAACTGTCCAGGGATGCTGAGTATGTACTTGGATTTTAGTATGGGCTGGGAAACATGCTGGTGTGTTTTCACAACAATAATTGTTGCAAAATTAACAATTGCAATTCGGAACAATTGCAGAACTCAGTTGTAAGTTGACAGTTCAGACTCTCTAAGGCCTGTCCTGGGGGACAAAAAACTTCAGTGTAAATACCTGCAAAAGTATAGGAGCATGAACTTCTCATTCTTCAGGTTTTGGGAAGCTCCTTCAGAATCCAGCGGGGAGAGAGGGGTGGTGTGACATAGTTGTGAATTTGCTATATGCAGCGATTAGCTAAATGTTGATAAAACCACATTTGTGTTCAGCTCTAGATGTGTGAAGAATGTCTTTAAAAGTGACACAGATTGAAGTTCAGGTGATAAATGCTGATTTTTATTTATAAAAATATGAAATTATAAAATTATATGAAAATATATTTTTCATCTAAAGCCTATACTTAAATACTGAAAGAAAATAGTTTCACTTTTTCAAGCTTTTTCAGGAATGATTTCTGCTGGCAGAAAAAAATGTATTCCAGTTTTTATAAAGCAGGGTCACACTAATAATGTAAAAACATATTATTACAATATCTGCAAATGTTAGTTTGAAACTTGCAAGATTTTTAATAATTAAGCTATTTTTCACCTCTCTTTGAACAGATTTCACAAGGGAGATGTCCTTATCACAACAGCAACAGGGGTGATGTCTGAAGAGGAAGGAGAAAAATGGGGCTTAGTTCCAACCCATGCATATGCAGTCTTGGACATAAGGGAATATAAGGTATCAAGTAAAACCGAAGATGTTTTCAGATGCCTGTTTGAAAACTGTCTGCAATGGATAGCTGCTGATTTTTTTGCTCTAATGGCTGATATAGTTTATTTTGTCTTGAGCTCCATTGGGAAATTCCAGAAAGGTTAATGATGCTGTATTTTCTTGAGCGATTAGTCCATATTCTGTGTTAATATAAATATAAAAATTACCTTGAGAAGATGAATCCAGCAATTTTATTTCTTTAGGGACTTCGGTTTCTTCAGTTAAAAAATCCCTGGAGCCACTTACGTTGGAAGGGACGATACAGTGAAAATGACACAAGAAATTGGACTCCAGATTTACAAAAATACTTGAACTTTGATCCAAGAACAGCTCAGAAAATCGACAACGGTAATAAGGTTTAAAAAGTCACTGTCTTTTCAGATATAGATCTTTGTGGAAAGAGATGCTTAAGCACAAGGAGAGGGAGAGTAAAACTAAATAGCTCCAAAGTTTAGGAAGTCTTTGTGTATTTAAATCTGTAATTTCAGGTTTGTCTGTGGTTTAAGTAATCTGGACTGTTTAATATATATCAAATTAATTGACAAGATATTACCTCCTTACTTAAGTGTTGCTATCTCAGTATCTGGGCACAGGGAGGTCAGGGCAAAGATAACATTCTGATAGGCTGTGTGATGCTGCTTTTTAATACATGAATAGACCTTTTGTGTTTGGGGTTTTTTTCCCTCCAAAATTTGCAAATATGTGTTTGAAGTGCTTCCTATAATCAGTATTTAAACTAGTCTTGCCTGTATTTGAGTTTATGGAGGTAAGTGGTGTGGGTTTTTTTCTTGCATTACATTAATACGTCCATAACCAAATCTTTATATACACTCTATTTCTGGCTTTAAGAGTAGATTGAGACTCGTCTTTGAGATAGTGGTACTGCTATGTCACTGTCCAGAGAAACCAATTGGAATGATGCCCAGCATTGTCCTGTCCCATCTTCCCAGGGGAGCAGCAGAGCGTAGCATCTGGAAAGTCAGTGTGGGTTTCCTGGTGGACGGGTGTTCAGAAATTCTGCAGAGGCTCCTTTTGTACATTCAGAAAGAGAGATCTGCTCTTTTTATAGCATCCTAGGTGCTGTCTGTGTATTTCTGTAAGGGAGCCCTTTTGTTCAGCACCACTCTATTTTTGACAGCAGTGTGCATCTCAATACATTAAATTACAACATTTATTGTTAAACTTCATACAAATGTATAAGGAAAACTTTTGATTTAATTCTAAGAAGAGCAGCCCTGGCTTTGTGACAGTTACGGGAGATTAGCTCATTCTTTTGGGGTTGGGTTTTTTAATTGCTGCAAGATCTGCAGCTGCCTCTGTCAGAGACTTGAATTATAAGGCTGTTACCTTTTTGAGAGCTCATTTCATCAGGAATCTGTCAGCTTGCAGGTGGTGGTTGGCTGGAGTTGCCATTAGGGGTGCTATGGAGAATTAGATTAAACACACAGGAATGCTGTAAAGATAAAGAAGATTCAGGGTGCCAAAGCTAGTCGTGTAGGTGCTGGATGAAGTATTGTAGAAGTACATTCAAACATACTCACATGTTGTTTGAATACTTGATTGTGTTGGATGACTGCTGAAGTAAATTGTTGAATTGGGGGAACCTTTTTGGCTATGTAATGATTTTTAAAATTTTGTTAGAAACCTAGGAAAGGGGGAGGCAAGGTCAGAATCATTTAGTGATGTCTCTTTCAATACAGCAGATTCTTTCATACCTTATGCTTAGTGCTTGAGAAAGTGTCCTGACAGCTTCAAAAAGTCTTTGATGATAAGCAGAAACTAACTTGGTTTAACATGTTTGTTTTGGGGGTAAGTTTAAGTTTAGAAACTTGGGCAATGCAGATGTTACTACAAAGTTTTACGGAAATGTTGGTTTATATAAACTGTATTTATTTGCCTGCAAAGACGCAAGTAAAATCAAGGTGTCTAGTAAGGAAACAATAACAGCATTTCCTTTTTAGGCATTTTCTGGATTTCCTGGGAGGACCTGTGCCAGCACTATGATGTTATCTATTTGAGTTGGAACCCAAGTCTTTTTAAAGAATCTACATGTATTCACAGGTTGGTCAAACAGAGAAAACTTTTGTGTCAGTATTTCACTAAATGTTCCGATGTGGTGTTTCCTTCCATTCTTCCTAGTTACAGCTGAAGAGGTTGAACTTCAACCATGCTCTCTTGAGCCTGACTTTACGCTTTTAAACTCTCAGCCCAGGCTTTGTTTTTAACTACTTCTGTAACATCATTGAAACTCCAGTGACCTTCGTGATGTTGCTGTGGACCTAGGGCTTTGTAACCAGATTCTGATCTCAGTCTCACATCTCTCTATGGGAATAGAAATCAGATTTTTGTGCAGTCTGTCTTTAAGCACGTGACCAGACAGTGCTTGAGTGACCTAGTTTTTATTTGGAATTCATTTTCTTGGCCAGTTGTAAGTTGGTTGCACAGTATGTGTTGTCTTTACAGGGTGTGTTCACTGATGTCAGGAGTTTAATTCTATTTTTCCCCAGTTGCTGTTATCATAAGTAATCTTCCTTGCCTGCTGATTTTTGTTTTTCCTGAACATGATACTTGTCTCCTACCTAGTATCAATCATATTCAGTCTTTTTGTCCCCCAGTTTGTGTGCCTCAGTTTCAGAAAGCAAGGATTTCTCAATTTTTCTACTCCACTATACTGTACGTTGTCGCTGCTTTCACACAGTTTCTGCATATGTTAGCTCTGAACAAGCTCCTTCATCCATAGTGTAACTACTGAGCTTATCTGCAAAGGCTCCTTCCATCTTTGCTCAAATTAATTCTAAAATACACTATGGTGATGTAGCAAGATGAGGTAATGTGTTTGCTAGTCTCAGACCTCACCTACTAGTCTGTCTTTCCTTACATTATGATTGTTGTACCTCTGTGTAGAGAAATGCCTAGCACAGTGGCAGTTGCCATAGAAAGTAATGATGGTGATAATTTGAAGCTTAGTTTATAATGCAGAATTCTATGCCTGCTGTTCAGTTTTAAAAGTGTGGGAGGGCCAGTGTGACTTAAGAATAACTTTATCCACTTCTGATTCCAGCATGTCACACTTTGCTTTCAGTTGTCAGCACTTTTTCTTTTTTCACACTGTATTTTCCTTGTCCATGCAGTTCATGAGGCAGCAGGCAGATTTTGCTATAGGGTACCTCAAAGATCTGTAACACTTCATGCAGTTACCCTTCCAAACAGGAAACAGATGAAATTTTACAATAAAAATTACCTCAATAAAAAACTGGAGGAATAAAATTTGGCAAAGTTTTGAAAGTAACCATAGCTTATATATGGATTTCTACAGTTACAAAAGCACAGGTGTCTTCCACTTAGTATCAGTGTACGCAATCATGACTATAGTCAGGTAGCCCAGGCTTCTGACTGGTTTGGCTTTTTCTGTGCTTTGTGTGGTTGCAGTCACCCTATCGAGCAGCCAAGCTGTTTGTATTTAGCGTTTTTTATCATCACACCCGTATTGCTAAGTAATTTATAAAACAAAGTTGTAAGGTAGTGGTTCTGATGTGATTGTGTTGTGCAGCCACTGTCATACAGTCCAGTAGAATGTTGGCCTTCAGTAACTGTGCTACTGATAATAGATAGCTCTGTATAACTGTAGGATCCCTGGCAGTGTTGAAGGCCAGGTTGGATGGGGCTTGGAGCAAGCTGGTCTAGTGGAAGGTGTTCCTGCAGGGGATTGGAACTAGATGATATTTAAGGTCCCCTCGACCTAAACCATTCTATGATTTGATTTTTAAAGCACCAGATAATATCTTACTTGACTAATCATGTATTTGCGTTACTTCTAGTACCTGGGATGCCAAGCAAGGTCCCGTGAAGGATGCCTACAGCCTGGCTAATAACCCTCAGTACAAGCTAGAGGTCCAGTGTCCACAAGGTGGAGCTGCCGTCTGGGTCCTGCTCAGCAGGCACATCACAGATAAGGTGCCGGGTTCTTTTCCTGTATTGTGAGTTCTGCAGCATCTTCCGTAAGCCTTTCTGTGTAGCTTTCTGTTATTAGTCTATCACTGCTTACGTTTCTTGTTCAGGTATTTATGTCTATCTATATGTCTAAATCTTAAATTTAGCCACTACATACACTTACAAACAAGATTGTTGAAATAGACCCAGATTAAAATTTGAGCTAAGTGATTATATTCCACGATAAAGGTTCTGAAGTAACTTTGGATCCTAGGGCCTGAACTGTTATAAGTGAAATCAGTGGCAGTTTATTTACGTCAGGTATTTTAAAATAAGATTGGATTGGGTATCTCAATAAATACTAATATCAGATCATACCATGTTGTGATCGAAGGGGATGATAGAATGTGTACTTGATTCTGATTAAGCATTCCTTATATTCCACAGAAGTGTACAAATCTACTTGATTTGTGTTTTTTATAGGATGACTTTGCACACAATCGGGAATTCATTACAATGGTTGTATACAAGACTGATGGCAAAAAAGTTTACTATCCAGGTTAGTGTACCTTAATTGCCAAGAAGATTGTTAGAAGTAAATGAAGAATTGCAAAGGATTTTGTGGAGAGAAAAGGCACTTTTTGCTTTAAAACTAGAAGCCTTACTCCAGGAGGTCAGTCTTCTGAAACAGTTGTTCAGGTCAGTGTGAACACCTTCAACAGTCTACACTGCAGGAATAAACCAAGCTGTACATGTTGGAAGTGGCAGTAGTTAATGCTTAGAGGGAAGAGATGTTGTGCTTCTGTTTATGTGATAGCAGAATTATTTCCCACATTTCTGAAATTATTTAAAGGTTTATGGCTTCCATTAAATGTAAATAATCAAGGTTAATTGTTCTGTGAACTTGGCTTAGTAAAGTACCTAAGCAAGCTCATGAGGTACAGCTGAACACGTCAACGTATGTCAGACTATCTGGTCTGGAATGTTTAAGAGAAATATTTAGATGTCCAAATTTTATGAGAGTATTATGCTTGGTCATTATACATCAGATTCTACTCACCTGGAGAAAAAGGGTCTTGGCTTTTGGAGCTTTGTAGCTGTGAAAAAGCTGCATGTGTTTGATTTCAAGACAGATAGCAGATATGAAACATAGGAAGTAAAGGTAATTCCCAGGTTGAATGGATAGCTTGCAACTTTAAGGTAGAGCTAATAATGTTGGGGGGGTTTGTTTATTATTTACATCAAGTTAGAGATCTCTGTAAAAGATATTCCTTGGATTTATTCAGTGAAGGTGCATCCAAAGACAGGTAGGATTTGGCCTGTTGCTTTTACATATAGGGATCCTCTTTAGAACCAGAGTTGCATTCAGGTAGCTGCTTATATGCAACAGGTAATGTGAGAGTAGCTTTTAAAGCTCTTTTCACCAAAGAGTGGAATTTGTGGGGGTTTTTTTCTATTGGAACAGCTGGTAAGGGTTGCATTATTCATCTCTGATCTTATTCAGCGTATTCTGCTGGCCAGTTCCACTAGAATCCAAGCTGTCTTTCTGCAGAAAGCATCTATTGAGACCTGAGCAAATCATCTGTTTTTGCAAGAGCTGATCTTGTTAAAGCATCTGCTTCTCCATATAGCCCAAGACTTGCTTCTGGTGTTGCTAGTACGTGTGGCAATGGTTATTTTACAGTGTGTCTTACTGAAAACATTAAGTGGGCAACCAAACACACTTGTATAGTGGAAGAAATTGTTCAGTAGTGTTTGAAAGAGACAGTCTTCCAGCAGGATCACTAGCAAGAACTGGATGATTCATATGTTTTGTCTCGCTACCCAAACTCTTTTATAAACTTCTAATCTCACAAGCTCAAACTTGTTTAAAATTTTTTCCATGGAAATAGATTGGTCAAGCTGCAGTATTATTTTAACCATCTGTTAAAATGAGGTGGGAACAGAGCAGGTTAATCCTTTGGCAGTGATGCCAAGATTTCCCGTTCCTAAGCTTCTCATTGTTTTATAGTAATCCTTTCCCCTCTCCCATGTTGCTTTGTGGAAAAAATTAAAAGATGTGATCCTGAGCCTATTGAAGTAGTTGCTAGATGTGTTCCTGCTTCCCTGAAATTAAAAGTAGTCTGGAAAGAACTAGAGACTAAATAACGAATTATGTTGTCTAACTGTAAAAGCAAATATTTAGGATGTTTATAAGTAGTGCATGTGCATTGGTACTGTGAATCAACTACATCTGTATAATGATCACAAGGATTTGGAGAGAGAGAGAGAACGTGACTTAGTTAAAGCAATTAACATCTTTTAAAGTCTTGTTTTCCCAATGGCCAAAGATTTGGCAGCTTGCATTCTGAACTCTCCAACCAATGGAGAAGGAAGAGAGTCCTCACAGAGATTTTTAAAGAGTGCACAAAGATGCCTTATCTTTCTCTTGAAATTTCAGCATCATCGTAGTAGGTCTTCTTTGAGTAGCGACACTGGTGAGAGATGGATAATCAGTTCTTGCAGGTCGTGGGATTTAAGCTGTACTTTCAAGTGTAGAATTTGCATCCCATCATGTGTTACGTACCTTTTATGAAAATCATAGTTGCTCTTGCCTGTCCTTTTTATGAGCAAATCCTGAGGCTCTAGTCTTTTGAGAGCACTCAGGTCTACTTACAGTCTAACCTTAATACCAACAATCTGACTTTCCTGGCAAAATTCATTGATACAGAATGGCTGAGAAGTTTACCAAGCTGGGGGTTTTTTTGATCAGGGAAAAGTGTTCATCCTTCTCTCTTCCAGCTGATCCTCCTCCATATATTGATGGTATTCGGATCAACAGTCCTCATTATCTGACCAAGATCAAGCTGACCTCTCCGGGGCCCCATACATTTACCTTAGTGGTGTCCCAGTATGAGAAACAAAACACTATCCATTACACCATCAGGGTATGTACTGTTAGTTTCATAACAAATATAAAAAACTAAACTGTAAAGTGTCTTTTATTTGTAAGTTTGATAAAAAAGTGTACTTCTGGATTGATACTGTTATTTTGGGGAGGAAGGCTGTGAAGGATGGAGCAGAACCACTGGATGAAGTGTTTGATAATGTTCTTCATTTGTAGTTAAGACAACATAGTGTGTATGTTTTGAGTAATGAAACTTTAGTAACTAAACTAGCTGGAAAATATTTTTATTTCCTAGAATAAAAGAAGATGTATATCTCTGTACAGGCAAAGCATTAGCTCTCTATATATCCAAAATAAGGCTATTTTATATCCCAGTTAACATTTAAAGTTTTTTAACTTCTCCTATGTCCTCGGGCTCAGTATTTGGGTTTTTCTGTATCTTCTGAGTCATGTGATGTTCAATGCTTGATGTCTCTTTTTGTCACTGAAAAAAGTAAAATGCAGATCTTTAAGTAGAACTAAGTCTTGTTAGTCCCAGCCTATTCTGGATTTTGAATTTCAGACAGACTTGTCTGATGAGTAATATAGGCATGTAGTGAACAAGTATCTAAAAATGATGAGTAGGCAATTCTGCCTTTTTTTTTAACCTGTCATGATTTCGTTTGAGAAGTGTGAGAGGAATATGTAACCAGCTGCTTCTTTTACAACACAGGTGTATTCCATGTGCAAGTTCACCTTTTCCAAGATTCCTACACCTTACACCATTTCCAAACGGGTAAAGAAATATTTTCTTCTATGGGTCACTGGATAATAATTCTGGTTTGGCTTTTCCATATTTGAGATGTACAAGGTTTTAAAATATATTTTTTATACTACTGCCCAAAAATGCCACCTTAAGGCATCTTCTGAGAAATGACACTTCTTAACAAAAGCTTAATCTAAGCATCATTAGCACAAGACAAACCCTCTACTTAATTTACATACAATTTGCCAGTTAGCTGTTCTGTTAGCATAATTCATACCAACATAAAAGTCCTTGGGCGGGCTCACTGTTCACACCACTCTGGATGGATGGAGGCTTAACTTCCACAGGCATTTAGTACATAAGTTCTACCTTCGGTGCAGTGTGTTGTTGCAGCTGCACCATTGCAGAAGCACTGTAAAGCCCTTATAGAATAGACTGACCTTTAGAATAACAACTTGTACCCTAATACACAATTACTCTGCAGAGATCAGATTGTGCTAGTACTACTGCAGAGTAAAACCACTGTAAAAAGTGTGCTCATCATCCCTTGAGAGATTTGCATGATTTTCTTGGAAAAACTCTTAGCATGGTGGGACAAAACCAGCAATGACAAACCAAAGGCACCAGTAGCAAGCCTGTGACAAATGGACTTAGGATGGTAATATCACAATATGTTACTGTTCCTCAATTTTGCAAAAATGTCTCAAAGGTCTGTAACTACTGGGCTAAGCACTCATGGTGCCAAATGGGATCAAGGCAATATACTGATGGCAAGTTTCATGTAGAAATGCTCCCTCAGAGTACAGCAGCAGGGCAAGAGCAAACAAACTAGTCAGAAGCCCAGGCAGTTTTGGGGGCAGCTGCTGTTTGTATTTCAGCTGTCAACATGAGCTGAAGTATAAATATAGCCAAGAGCTCACAGGATAACGTAACTTGCATGTATTTTCATGTATTAGTAATTTTATCCTCAAGAAAGAATAAGGCAACAGCTGTTAACTTTAAGCTTTGTACCTGCTGTACCTACTATGCCTACCCTGGGGAATCCTACTAGAGGCAGAAGTTTTCTGTCCAAACAGTGATTTCTGTGGGAAGAGAGGCTAGTTTGAGCCATGGTGGAACAGTCCATTTTCTAGGACACTCGTGCCTGAAGCAAAGGATCGCATTACTTTGTGTGGTCAGGGCGGACATGTCAGCTTGTAGCTACGCTCTTGAGTTCAGACAGTGTTTCATACCAGTTATTTCTGGAACAGCCCCTTGAAGTGAGCCTGTTCTGGAGAACACTCAGTGGCTAGAGATATTCCTGGGAAGACAAGATGATTTGCTTAGTTCGTCCAGAAACCATTGTCTTTTTTAGCTGTTAAGAACTGGACCTAGTTTGGCGAAATACTCTAGGAAGTCAAAACCTCATTGAAGGTGACCAGCCTGTTTGAGGCAGGACATCTGTTTTGTGCTGTCGTATGTTTCAAAAGTAAATAAAGTATGTGGAAACCTCCTGTTAGTTATTTGAAGATGTTATGTCTAGTAATAGAATGTCTTATTGTATTCAATAATGTATTGAATACAATACAATGTATTGTATTCAATAATGTATTATTTGAATAGTATGTCTTTTCAAATAAAAGGCATGTTCAACTTATCCAAGGCCAGCTCTGCCTTTATGACTAAATACAAAAGTTAGTTGGCTGTGCTTAATGCTTATTTGGTCTTTGCTTAGCAGTCATCACACTTAACTTGCAGATAACTAACTTTCAGTTTACCAGTAACAGCAAATTCTGTTAGATGTCTTATACTAAAGTTGAGTGGTTGCCTCGGGAGCTCACCAAGCCCTAAGGGGATTGCTAGACCTAAGTGCAGCAGAGGTGGAAAAGGCTTGGAAAGCTACATCAGGTTTAGGTTCCTGGGTAGTAGCCTGGTGGGGGGAGAAATTCCCCTTGCTTCCAAACTTGCCATATTGGAGGCTTTTGGACACTGAGTAAAGGAATTAAATCACAAGAGAAAAAAAATGTTGCTCCTTGTTTGACTGAAAGGGGAGGGAGGTAGCAGAAGAAACAGATCTCGGCTATAAATTTGTGTGAATGCCTGGCATGTCTTGCAAGTCTAACCTTTCAGTTTAGTGACTAGCAGGAAGAACTTGCAAACAGATGGCCCATTTCTCAATGACTGAGCAGCATTTTTCCTCATGTATTTCTTTGTCATTGTGGAATCTGTCCTTATGGCTAGCTTGTCCCTGTAACACTGGTTATCAGAGTGCATGGAGGTGAATGGACAGGGCTGGAGGAAATGATTTCAAAAGCAAAGGTTACAACACAAGTAGCGTTGGGATTTCCTGTAGTGCTGTTGTTTCTCGTTTGGTGCAAGAGGAGTGTGTGAGCAAACAAAATAGCCTGCAGAGTCCACAGTCACAGGATAGATGGGAATATCAATCTTTCGTTAGATGCAGTTTGTCATAGGCAGAAACAGTCACTCATTACTTACTTAATATAGGTTGAAAAAAACACAGTACATTTCCAACGGATCTGGAGAGGGACTCTTCATCAGGGACTGTAACAATAGGACAAGGGGTGATGGGTTTAAACTGAAATGGGGAAGTTTAGGTTAGATCTAAGGCAGAAGTTCTTCCTTGTGAGGGTGCTGAGGCGCTGGCACAGGTTGCCTAAAGAACTGGTAAATGCTCCATCCCTGGCAGTGTTCAAGGCCAGGTTGGACAGAGCCTTGGGTGACCTGGTCTAGTGTGAGGCGTCCCTGCCTATGGCAGAGGGTTGGAACTGGATGATCTTAAGGTCCTTTTCAACCCAAACAAGTCTGTGATTCTATGATCTAAGGCTTTGACCAAGGTGGGTGGATGGCTGCAGTGAAAGTTTCTGAATTCTTAACACAGGCTTTCACTTGCACTTTAAAAATTAGGACATTACTAAAGTGAGTGACCCCTAAAGCAAGAGGAGCCTCTAGTCTTCTTTGCATGTGTAAATAAGCAATACAAATCCTCAGCATATAAAGTATTTTCTGTACTTTTGATCTCTTTCAGGTTAATGGACAGTGGAAAAGTCACAGTGCTGGAGGATGTGGAAATTTCAGAGACACCTACAAAAATAACCCCATTTATCAATTCCAGCTGGACAAGAATGGACCATTACTAATTGAACTACGGGGACCAAGGTTAGTAGGCAATAAGTGTGCATCAACACAGCGAGAGTATCATGCTACAGAAAAAGCTTTCTCAGTACCCTCTGTGGGGAGGGTAGGAAGCTCCCTGAAAATCCCGAAACAAGGTACAGGAGGTGGCTCAGATTTTGTACTGCTTATGTTTCTAACTAACTTCACCATCAGTACTTTTAAACGTGATTTAAACCTCCATGTTTGCTACTGAGGAAGTCCTTGACCTACAAGGAAAGCAGGAGCCGCCTTTCTCCTCAGTTTTGGGATCTGAGCAGAGCTAGGCCTTGCACAGAAGGGAAGAAGGTACAAAGGACTTTTTTCTTCCTTTTTAATTATGATTGTAATTCCTTTAGTAGTAGAGCTAATAAGCGAGATACTAAACCCTTACAGGCTCTCAATCAGTTGGTGCAGTTCTGAAACTGCATTTACTCTGCCACTAGCAGGCCAGAAGTATTGGATGTCAGTGCCCTATAGTATAGACCTAGGCAGGTCAAATTCCTTTGGCAAAATTAATGATTTACGTCAAACAACTAGTATACAGTGCCTCCAAACAGTATCATCTCCTGACAGGCAGTCAAATGTTTTATCATTTGCAAAGCTGTACAGTGCCTCCACAAAATGGCAACACTTCCTATCCATCCTCCCCTCTTTGAGGAAGCTTCTGTCATGAAATGGAGTGCAAAGGTGTGTGGCTATACAGTTCTGCTAATTAAGCAGGTTTTGTATGTATTTTCTCCTGCATTTGCAGATCATATTGGGGTAGTTTGAATGACGGGGCAGTGGTGCCTGTCATGTGCGTTAACAAGTAGTAGACAAACTGTCCCAAGTTAGAGTACAACGTGAACAATCCTGCCGAGGTCACGGACATTCATTCCTCTGACAGCAATCAGATCACATCCCAGGATCTGCACCACGTGGCAAGGGATTGAGTCACCAGAAGTTTAACTACTTGAAGTCTGCTTAAATGTGGAGGCAGACTTCTAGCAGGCATTTTCCCTGTACTCTATTTCCAAACCTGAAATGTGTCCTGTGTTCCTCCAAATTCTACATTCATGTCATGGCAAGTTTGACTTAACATTTCTGTCAAATGTGACAGTACTTTTAGATGTCTTCCAGTCATGTTGCCTAGTTTTTAATAAATAGCCCTCTTCATGGTGATCCTGATGACCCAAATAACTATAGTAACAGTCCATCATGTCGCTTGCAGGCAATACAGCGTTGGTTTTGAACTCATCACAGTCTCGACAGTAGGAGAACCCGGTTCCTACGGCTTTCAGAAAAAGAGCAGTGGTGACTACAGGTAATGCTCACTTAATGAAGTCTTAAGAGGTTTGAAACATACTTCAGATTTTAGTTCTAACAGGTAGTTTCTTTTATCATAGATGCGGATTTTGCTACTTGGAAGTGGAGAACATATTTGCTGGAGTTTACAACATTATCCCTACCACATTCCTGCCTCAACAAGAGGGTCCTTTTTTCTTGGACTTTAACAGTACTTATCCTCTTAAGGTATCACAGCTGCAGTGAGGAGACAGATCTATGCATTACTGTTTCAGGATGTGGTTTTGATCTGTCCCATAGTCTGACAACAGGAGAATAACTCTTATTACACATACACAGAAAATAAAATCATTCTAAGCTATAGCCAAAAGCATGGAATTGCTAGTTTGCCAGTTAACTGTTGTAGACAACTGTGGGATTTGCTGCTGTGGTATTGGAGCCACCACTGCTCAACAGGCTAAGTGCTTATAGTCAAATGGCAGACTCCCATTTATTGCTATTTTTCCACACTTCAGAGTCTAGTGAGTTAAGAGGAAAACCTCACAGCGACATTCTCTTCTCCTAAATTACAGGGTATATGGGTTTAAGATCCTAAAAGTAAACATGTAAGAAAAAATATTCTTGAGTATCCGTTTATTCAGTCTCAAGACCAAATAGCTTTTCCTACCTGTTTGTGCTGCCATCTTGCGTGTTTTCAGCATTGAGCTAGTTCTCACAAATAAATGTAAACTACTACTGCTGAGCATATAGTATTCCAGACTAACATGTTCAGCTTATCCAGGATATGTATATTGGAGTAAAGAAAAAGGAAGATTCTGGCTTTAGCTATTGCTAAAAAAAAAAGCAATGGCTTCACTCATGTTACGTGTACTTGAGAGCTGTTACTTCATACCTGCATTATTTTAGTACATAGTATTACAGCACAAGGCACTCTATGGCTTTCTTCCTACTTTCTTTCCTACTTTCATTCTATGGCTTTCTGATCAAAGATTCAGATCAGCAGTAAAAACTGGAGGTTAGGCAGCAGCAGCATATGGAGAGTGCAGCACATCCTTTGTTTAGCAAGTGGGAAGGATTTTCATCTGCAGGTGCACTAGAAGAGTCCCTGTATCTGCTGAGGCAGTCTCCTTTGCTGGTGTGAGGAGGTAGGGAACTACCCATCATCTGCATCTTGGTAAAGAAATGTTTTATTCTCATTATCTTTCCAAGTGTTCAGCCTGAAGGGGAATGATCAGTTAAACCTCTCTCCCTAATAAACTCCATCTCCAAGACATACACTTGCTGCTCCTATTATACCAGACAGCTTCTGGTATGTCTTCTAAGTTGAAGTTTACCAGTTCTTTGGGCAACCTGTTCCAGCGCCTCAGCACCCTCACAGTAAAGAACTTCTTCCTTATATCTAACCTGAACTTCCCCTGTGTAAGTTTGAACCCATCATCACCCCTTGTCCTATCACTACGATCCCTGGAAGATTCACTAGAATCCTCTAGACGACCTGTATACTCTTCAGCTACAAAGTTTTTAATTTAAATACTGCTTCAGTGTTCCTCAAATGCATAATTTTTTGACTTTCTACAAATGCCAGAACTGAAATTCCACTATATTTGACAGTTGGGGGAGAGGGAGTTCTTAAAGATGTTCTTTGCCGTTTAGGATTGTTTGGTGGTTTTCTAAACAAAAAGGCAGCATTTAAATCTTACCTTAGAGCACAGGTGCCACTTGGTCATTGGGAAACTGAGCATACCTGCTACAGGAGTATTAGTACAGTGCTATTAGCCCTCTCCATCGAGTACAAGATCCTTTTATTTCATTTCCTTCATCAGATAGCTGTTTAACAAGTGTCTATCTTGACAAGGGCACTGAAAACACAAGCCTTTGAAAACACATTGCCTTTCTGACTGCAGTTCTTGCAGAGACCATCTGGGCTAGGAAATTTGTGACAGGTTTGTCACAGCGTGACTTGACTTACCTTCTTTTGCAGGAAAGTTTCTGATGATTATTGAACAAATTAACAGACAGCACAGCAGAGGCACAAGCTGAGCATAAACCACATTAGGTTCTTTGTGGTTATCCCTGGCTTCTGGTATGCATCAAGGACTGCTTCATCCCTACAAGATTAATTCTGATCCCATTTTCCCTACAAATTTGTGTTGAGTTTTTAGCTGAGGCTAAACCAGAATGGCAATGGAGTCCTGCATATATTTCTCACGTGTGAAGTTAGAGTTATGAAGTCTCAACTGAGAATGTATTTGACAGGACAAAAGGTTTTGCCAGAACTGCTAGCTTTCACTACTGAGTTCTTGCATGTCCTTTGCTGTTTGAGATCAGGCTGGTAGACTTGTCTACAGTAAAATCTGTTGTCATTCTTCTGTCTACTCTGCAGGAAGGGGTTTTCTTTCCTTTTTCCCCTCTCTGAGCACAAGCTAGTGCCGAAGCTTATGCTGGATCAAACAAGTGTAAGGCTCAGTTTTCATGATGTGCTAAAGTAAAAGCAAGGAATGTACTCACCTTCTTAAGGACAAAGGCTCCTGTTCCCACCAAGATCCATTGACATTTCTTGAATATACAGGACAGGCAGTGGATTGGGCTCATCCCCATAAGCACACAGGGTTTACAGTTAGTATCAGTGTCCATACACGTTCTGTCCATACAGATTCTGCTTGTGGCAAATTACTTTTATAATAAAATTTTCTTACCCCTTTTTCTTAGGGAAAAAAAAGGTTCATGTCAGCACTTATGATTTGCTTTGATATTTTCTGACAAATATATAACTCTATTTTTTTCCACAAATAAATCTGGAAAAATTATTGGAAAGCGAACTCATCCCTAGATTTTTAACACAGCATCTAGGTTAAGCTTTTCTTTCCTCGATATCCCTTACCATTTTTTGATCCACATGACAGAGACTATAAGATGCTGATGCAAGCATGGAAGCGTTATGCAGCAAGGCTTCTAGAAAGGTATAAGGCCTGCGTGTGCAAAAATTTACATAGCTGCACAACAGCTCAGCCTGTATCAAAGCTACACCGGTCATGTTACTTCCAGTTTGACAGCCAGGCACCTCTTGCCCCTTAAGTCTTTTCTGCCTGTAAACCTGCAGTTCAAGCCTTTAAACATTCAAATACAAAGCCTCATAAAATACACCAACAAGCATCCTGCTCTCCCAAGTTGTTTATCACATGCTGGGCAGTTCTGAACTACTGCCTGAGCAATAGAACAAGCAGCCAGTTACTCTGAGGGGCTTTAAGAAGATTTAGACTTTGATTTACTAACTAACTACCAAGGGAAGACTACTGCAAAGGAATGACTTTCAATTCTCTGTCAGCAGTGCAGAGGGGTAGCTGGAGATATAGCCTCTGCACAAGCTCTGACACTCTCCTCAGACTCTGCAAAGGCTTGGTTGTAGAGTTTTGGGGGTTTTTTTTGAGTCCTACTTTAAAGCCCCGTAATGCTGCTGTTATAGCTCAGGATGAGCCAGCTTCACAGACACACACCTCCCCCGTTTGTTTTGTCAGGAAGACACAGGTTAATACTTGGTTACTCCAATCTATTAGTTCTCAAAGACTTAGAGGAAGCACCATGGATGAATGGTATCAACAGCTTCTATCTCATCTGCCTCGTGAGTCTGAGATTCAGCCCTGGTTTCCTCATGCAGGTTTCACATACGTAACTACTTTGTACAATAATTACACACTTGACCATACAATCTATGCCAAGTTTGACCAAGCAGCTAATTAGAATAAAGTCTGTGTACTTACAGTAGAGGTCTTCATGACTTAGTCAAAAAGGACATTTACATTGTTTGATTAATACCAAAGAAGTAGAATTCTTAAGGTACCTTCTGCTTTATACATTCTCACTTCAGCTGAAGTGATCACATGTACTTTGTTACACCAGAGGCTTATTTTTATACCCTTGAAGGCAGCTACCATCATATCATGCTTCAGAACACATGAAGAGCTCCAGCAGACAACAGCTCAACTACAGAAGTTTAAGTAAAAATATGTAATACAATGTACCACTTCTGTACGGCTTTGCAGTTTGTATTCAGTACTGTCAATCCCAAGCTTTTCCCTGGGTAATGGTCAGATCAGAAGCCAGAACCATGGACTTCCTTCCTAAGTGGCAACTAGGCTGGGAAATGCTAGCAAGGGAAGAATTCAGCCTTCGGGGCTTCAGAAGATGTAACTGTATAAATAATTAAAGCTATTAATGCTTAACAGCTGTAATGTGCTGAATCTAATTTTTATGAAAACAGGTTTCTGTACCTCCAGCTCAGCACGGCCTTACAGGAAATGTCAGCAGTGTTAAGTACAGAGTGTTACGTATTAGAATGTCTCTCTCCTGCACACTATGGGATTTTGGAAAACCTGACTAAAGCTCTGGTCTTGTGCAATTCAGAATAAAAAGCACATCAGGTTTGCAGGGATTCAGGAAGCTGTAAGGAGGTAGGTGTTAGATGTCTATGTACTGTGAAGGACTCTAATACTAGAGTGACACGAGACTACAGCAGGAACGGATATTCAAAGACTAAACTTGCTGCGGGAGAAAATTCGGTTCTTGGCGCTGGAGATAGACTTGGCGGATAGACGGAGTCGGAATGTGGAAAACAAAAATGTTTACTGTAGTGTGAAGAATCTTACATGAACTTTGAGATACACAAGCTGTGGCAGGGACAAAATACAGCAGGACTGCAAAAACATAGAATAGAAAATACTTTGGGCAATACTAAAATTCCCATCAAATTAATGATAGAAATGGATGGTTTAGATAAAATGGTGCTTTCAGAAATGCTTAGCCACCAAAACTGAAGAGTCCTAGGATTTTTTTACTACCACTTACTAGCATAATTACCAGACACTACTACTGCCTAACAGCTGCTGGCAAAACACACCTGTGCCCTTTCTAGTTTTATTGAACAGTTTCTCTAGGGCATACTAAAATCCCAAGTCCTTTAACAGTTAAAAAACCCCACACAGTACAACCTACGGAGAAGCTTAAGAACACATTGTCAATCTACACTGGTAATTCCTTGTCTTCATGCATATTCCAAGGGTGAATCCCTTACCAAAACTGTCCTGAAAACATCTACGACTCCCATTTTGGAGGAAGAAGAACCCCAAAACACTTAAAGTGCTGAAAAATAATACTTCACTTCTCAGGGGAGGGGAAGTGCAAGGAGCCGACCAACTCTTTTTGGTCACTGGAATCACCCTTGGAGTCCAAGCCAGACTTGGGAAGAAGGTCTGAAAGGGCCTACCACCGCTGAGTGTTACCATCGTCTGTCTCAGCACCAGTTTTTTTTGGCATGACTCATCTTCATCCCTTCTGTGAGCACCAAGGGAAAAGTGAAGGCTTTTAGACCCCACACATGCAACAGCTCTCCTGTATACAAAATATTTCTACAGTTTCAGCATAATACAGACAAATACAGATGTTTAAAGAATATACCACTTAAGAGATCCACCATATCTAAAGAGCGTTTCATTCTACAAAACTGAAGCCAAACTGCTCTCTGCAAATGTCTGGCTTGAATTTCAGACCCGCTACTGGCATGAATTTCCACGGGAACATTACTAGTTATTGCTTCAGCCGGCTGCTACAAAACAAGTTACAAAGTCTGTGAAACAGGAGTACAGCTTAAACATTTGATAACGCATCCGGCCTACAAAGGATTTACTGAATAAAAAACTTCAGCCCTCCACATCAATTAGACTTAGTGCAGTTTTAAATTCTTAGAGTAAACGCTTAAGATTTGGCATATATTATTGGCACAATGTTCTTCAAACACTTAGAAGTTCATATATAAATATCTATACTCCCATTAATCAGGACAGGGCACAAAGAGGACTCAGCCAATCTGGGCAGCTTTTCTGCCTGAGCATATTCCCTCTTTGATTTTCATGCACTGAAGGGAGAGCTGCTTCATTCGGTTATCCAGAGCCAGCCCTTCAGTGGAGCTGCTCCTGTTGCTGCTCCTATTCTTGTTCACTCTGTCGCTTGTCTTGTTCTCAGCCCCTTCTGCCCTATCCCCTGCAAAGAAAGGAGAGAAAAAACCCCAAAAACTCAGATTTTCCTTAAAATAAACGTCCCATCAGAATCTCACTGATGACTTATTTTGTGAGACACCTCAAACCCCTCCACCACGACAGAACTGGGGAAGCTTCCCAGCCAAGAGAAGAATAATTACAACATTTTAGATGCCACTGTTAACTGTGGGATGCAGGGCTTTCAGGAACTGCCTTCCCCAAGGAAGCAGCCAGCTGGTCAGAGCTCAGTGAGCTGGCGATACGCTTAGGGGAGCTGAGAAGGTTTTCCTGCTCCCCTTACAAAGCTGAAAAGCATTGGCCCAGAGCGTATCCAGCTGTGCGTACCTCTATCAGCTTCACACTCAGGGGAAGATGCCCCACTGCATTCACTTCGGGGGCCGAGGACAGGAAAGATCATCCCAAATTCGGAAAGGGATACGGGGCTGGGCAAATCCAGGCTTCCAGGTCGCACTGCAGGAGGAAACTGAGTGGGCACCTCGCAGGGACTCGTAGGACCAGAGCTGAAGCTGGACACTGACTGAGTTTCTGAATCTTCTTCAGATATGAAGCTGCTGCCATTGTCATCCTCAAACACTTCTGAAGCCACTGCAATGTTCAAAGAATATTCCAGTTAGCAAACCGACCCTGCTTCTGCACCTTCCCAGGCAAAGGCAGCTTCCCAGGTTTGCATCTTCTGTACATGCATGCACCGCTAACCCATGGGCTACCTCTTCTTGCACACTGTCCCCTTTGCAAAGCTGTAACCTGGCACAGATCACAAAGGCCTGACTCTGCTTCAGGGAACAGCACACCCGCCAGCCATGCCATGCCAAACCAGCTCTACACTACCTACTGCTCCTTATGCCAAGGTGCTCTTGGATTTTTGCTGCCCTTGCTGCCCCCAGCCCAGCTGGCCTTGTTCACTTCTGGTCTTCAGTATGTAACTTAGGCCAGGGCCAGGTCCCCTGTGCCCACCTCACCCAGGACCACCTTGATCCCAGCACAGACTCCTGTTTCTTTAAGGCTCAAATTTGGAAGACGTAGCTCCAGGAGCAGATTGCTTCCATCTTATCTTCCCACTTCTGCAGTTAAAATGAAGCATGAACTCCCAAGGTCTCTTTTTGGATGAGGATCACCAAGCAACACTGAATTAAAAAAAGCCCCACCCACACATATCATTTTCCCTGCTCATGTTTGCTCAGATCTGAAATCTAATTAAAGCAAACCAACTCCAAACTGTCTGGCTAAAGTAAGCTGCAGGGTCTTTGTTAGAAACAGGAGGAGGAATCCATGACGGGAGATTCTATTTTGTGCAACACAGCGGTGTTGATTTTGCTAAAATTCATCATTTTTCAATCTTGGCTCATTGTGGGATGGGGACCTATGAACCAGAAACTCTGCACACAATATTCCAACTGAGATCCGAAGGGTTTTTGCGTGCATCAGCCTCTACACACAAAAGAGTGTGCTGGAATCACGCTGGTCTGAAGAAGTCCTATGAATAGCAAGATATTTACAGTGACCTGAGGTTATCTTCAGCTACACCTCCCTACGATTCCTGCCACTGTTAGGCTCAGAACCACCTGCGAAGAGCAGCAGGAGCAAAACAGCAGTGTTAACGAAATGGCTCAAAGGAGAAGTTTCAAAGTCATTCTTCTGTCATGCTGAGGCTCACGGGCATCTCGGACACAAAGGGTGCCAACAGATTGGGCACCCAATTACAGGAGTCCTCTACTTGGCAAGAAGCACTGACACCAGCCAGTCTACAAGCAGCACAACTTAGGCTGTAGCTTACTTATCACCATCTAAACTTACCATAACACTCAGGAGCACCTGCTAGGGGCAAGAAACTCTTGCTGCTGCTGAGGTGGTTTTATTTATTCAACTCCAGCAGACAGAAATCAAAATATGAAAGGGCCTTGGTGGAACCCCCATACACGTTACAATGAATGAGAGCTTCACCTGTTGAGGCTATTTTGGTTACTCTGGCAGGCTGCTAGCCCACCCTACCATAACTGTGCTGGCACTAGACACAACCTGGAGTCCTTCCACCTCTGTCAGGCTGTGCAATTCAACGAGAGGGGTGAGCCCGCGCCCCTGAACACCTTTCAGCACAAGAAAACCCTCAACTCAGTTATAACTAAGGCTCTTGGGAGGCCTTTGGTGCAAGCTGGGGGGGCTTGTGGGTATCCAAAGAGGCAACCCCTGTGTTACTCAGAAAGGCTCAACCTTGAGACTTCAGGGGGGCAGGAGATATGCAGCCATACCAAAACCTCACTGCATCAACTGACCCAGATGCTGCACTCCTTGCTGTGCCAACTCCAGTCCCAGATGCACCATACTGAGTGAGCTCCAGCACATTGTATGAAAGCTCCTACCACTGCAGACGAAGGAAGCCAGCCCAGGGCTGCCTCCCAGCTCCCATGGCATGGATGGGCTGTACCACAGACCTACAGGGCCTCAGCACCGGTACGCACCAGTGTCTATGAGGGAACCGCACATTCAGCCTTTGGGAACTGGGGTTGTGTAGTTATAAATTCCTGCAATCCTGACCTTGACTTTTCCCTGCAGAGCGAATGGCTGCGTGGTACTGAGCTACCAGCTGGGTTTAAACCATGACAGTTACATAGGCCTGGAGCTCACTCGGTGATTGCTGCTGTTACCCAAGAGAAAAGTCTCTCCTAGAGAGCCTCTCAGTACACTGCATTAGCACATTGCTGCTTTTCACTTCCCTTGTTCGCAGCACACATGTTCTGCCAAAATCACATACTGGCCAAAGATCCTGCAGTGCGAAGGAGCTTATCCTTACACCCCTTCTGGGTGAGCATCACACCTTTCTGTACTACTGTAGCCACAACTTTAGTCCCCCTGCCACAGGTCCAACACTGCAAGACAAGCACTTGATCCAGGAGGTCTGTTTCCAGTCTGCTGCCTCAACAATGTGGCTGAATGATCTGCCACGTCCTGCGACTGCTCTGGGCAAGTCACCAACAGCAGCATCACTGGCTTAAAAGTTCAAATTATGCTTTGAAGTGCATTAATTTTGTCCTTTCATAACAGCACTGTACAAAAACCATCAGTGATGCTAAGGGAGCAGCTGATGCACTTCAACTCATATCATTTCCCTTTGAAAACTGGCTATTAAGGAATACAATCAACTCCAACAGTCACAACAGCCAGCAAATTTCAAACTGCACAATACACACAGAGCAATCACTTGCTCATATCTTCAGTGGTTTGTTTTATGATGCTGATGGGATATTCCCAGGCACGGGAGTGCTCTGTACTCACTGGAGATGGTGTCTGGCTCCGGTTTACTTGCTGACAGGTCTTCCACAGAGGTATTGCTCCCTTCAGCACCCACGCCACATCCTCGGGGCCCCATGGCAGTGGACCGTCTCCTCTCATGAATCTCATCTGAGATCATCTCCAGGTTTTTCAAGGCAGTCTTATACTCTCCCTTTGCCAGGGCCAGTTTTGCCTGCAGATCATCCACCGTTTTCTTCAGTTGCTAATAAGGAAGACAGGTATTAGATGTGCTTTCATTACAAATGACACACAGTATGCAGTTCTCATTTATGTGTCCATGGGACTTGGCTCTGCTCAGGCAAGCTAGCATAAACCAGGGTTGGTATCTAGGTGATGGGAGAGCTCATAATTCACGAGCACCCCAACCCAAGCAGTGGCACTTGTGAAGGAGACAGCAGCAAGTCACACCATGGGATCCAGGGGCTGGGACTGCCTCTGACATGTGGTGACAGCCTCTGGCTCAGCACAGAGCAGGGTCTCCCCGCTAATATGCAGCTTTCAACAGTATGTTGCTGCTTATCTCACAACCCTCAGGGCACAGACGGCTGTGGGTCACCCCTGAAGAGGCTAAGGTTCACTCTCCTCTGAGCACCAAACCCATCCCTTCTTGGTTACTAAAGCTGCAGACTAGAAAGCAGCAAGCCTCAAACCCTGACAGCTGGAATACAGCAGTTTCCACATCTTCAGGCACAAACTCCATTGTACAGTAAGGGCAAAAGTGTCGTACACCCTGTCTCCCAAAGGTAAAACATTGCTTATGTATCTGCAGCTGTCTTAACTCTGTTTTACATTGTACACTAAAAGCAGTCTGTGCTGTCTTTTGTATTTTACACAACCACCCCGCTTCAGAAGGGCACTGAGCAGCTGTCACAGAAAAGCAACAGGCCCCCAAACAGCAGGCCTTAGTCCATGGGGAAAAGGGCATTTCTTAAAAGATGCCTCTTGCCAGAAGGGATTATCGGGGTGGCACCCAGCCCAGGATGGGCGAAGGCTCAGCTCTGACCACAGCTACACAGGCAAGCAAGACAGAGAAGTAGAGGGCTGCCCAAGACCAGATCCCGGCGAGGAAAAGGTGTGCACCAGAGTCTCTGGGGCTTATGGAGAGAGCTGTTGCATCTCTGACTAGGGAAGGGCTCACAAGAAATGTGTGGGACATATCTTGCATTCCAGGCAAGGAATGGGAATCTTCTTTAGCTAGGCTCCTGCTGAGCCTTCTCACACCCATGGCCGACGATGCAAGGCAACGTGCTCCTCTTAGACCCTGTGCACATCCCACACACCTACAGCACCAGCCACTACACCGCGACTCAGAGGAGCCAGGCTCCCAGTTTTGGGGGGCCACATGCAGCAGAAGTCACTCAAATAGAAAGAGAGCAGTTCTCATGAACTGACCCAACCAGTGAACAGAAAAGAGCACCTCAAGCACAGTTGAACAGCCTGATGCATAAAACACTGGGGAGGAAACACCAAAGACCAAACCAATCCCCGGACTTGGTCCCAAAGCCCAAGACAATCCCCAGACTGCTCAGCTCTGGCAGTAAGCAGCAGGGTTCGAACACTTATTTCACACAAGGAAACAAAGTCTCTCAGTCTTTTATCTTTAAAATGTGTTTAGCAAATTGCTCAAGACGTTTTGAACTGAATTGGTTTTGTGCAGAAACGCAGCACAGTTGTTAGAGCACTTTAGATGTAATTTCAGTATTTACCGTAAGCAGTAAAGTTTCAGATGGATCTGAATTACATACATACCTCTAGTTGGACATAGTACTTTGCCTTGAGTTCAAAATAAGGTCTGTGGGAAAACAAAGAACAATTGTTTACAATCACTGGGACTGAATGTAGAGTATTGGAGTGGGAGCTGCTCTCTTTGTAGCATTAAGATAGCTATTTTATGTTTCATTACAATTCCAAGAGACTACTATCTAGATGATAGAACACAGACATGTGCTCTCAAGGTCTCTCTTTTCCCCTCTAACATATCTATTTCTCGTGAGTCTTTTGACCTAAATACAAATTGCAAAATCCCAGTTTTGAGTTCAGGCCTATATTCTGCAAGATATTTAAAGGCAATGTCCAGCTCCAGGTGCAGCATCCTCTCTGTATCCATCACACCACATGTCAATTCTCCTCAAAAGGTGAACCTTAAGCTTCCCCGTGATCAGACTTGGGGGTGGAGGGGAGGTTCTAGGGCTCTTCAGTGAAGGAGCAGGGATGAAGGGAGGTCAGAGCACCACACACAAGGGCACAACACTTCCCGCCAGTGGCCTCCCAGGCGCTGCCCTCATGCTGCGCAGCTCGAGCAGTTGTTTTGGACACAGAGGATGGTGTCTCACCCGTCTGTTTCCCTCTACAGACACCACAATTTGCTTATAAGGTTGCAGGAGGACAGGGGCACAAGAGGTGCAGTTCAAAGCCTAGAAACTACATTCCTACTCCTAAGTTTTGAAGCCCACAAGCCAGTACCATCTGAAGTAACACTGGGCAGCAAAGAAGCCGATTTTTTGCTAGCCTCCTCACCTCTCAGAAGCTCTCCTGGAAAGTACGGGAGAGATAAACAATCAGAGGCTTTATATGAAATAGAATGTTAACTACCCTTATATTTCTACTCTGACAGCGAGCCTCTTCTGAGCTGTAAGTCTTACTGCAGCTACATTTTGGATCGCGCACCAGAGCTCCAGAGTATAAAACTGGGCTTCTGATCCTACATGCTTTGAAGGTTTGAATTCACTACAGCCATACACAAAGTAACCAAGTTGCATTTCCCTGAGACTAGGTTATTTTGCAGCTTCTATGTTTTCAATTGACCCCCTTATCACCACTAGGAGTCCACAGCCAAGTCTGTGATGTTTCCAGTAACACTGATCCAGTCAAACTGCACCTCTGCCTTCCCTCACTGGGACACAACCCTGCCACAGTCTGTACAGACAGATGTGCCAGGCATGGTGAAACATCACAGCTGGGAGTCTGGATCCAGCAGTTAAAGGACTCCTAAAGCCATATCCCAGAGCAGTGGGAGGGTAGAGGGAAAACAGTGCAACCCACTCACCTCAAACGACCCAATTATCTCCCTTCCTTACCCTGGTGCCAACTGGGAGGGAACACCCAGGCTTCAAACCTAACACCCCATCAACTTCCACAAGCCTGGGGGAAAAGTCTTTATATGGCAAATCATCTAAATGACTTTCCTCCAGGCTGGCCCAGTCTTACTTTCAAATAATAATGCTTTAAGTATCCTTATCCTGACTGAAATGAGGATGAAATGCAAATAATTTTTTGCATGGAAAAGAGCAACTCATTCTGCATGTCTACTTACGAGTTTATGGAGGGAGACGATGGACAACATGAGCCTGGAAAGCCCAGGTGCTAGAGCCAACCCTCCCACACCACCAAGGGAGAAGGACAGAGCAGTTTGCTGGTGTTAAATCCTTCCCAAAAAGCAGCTAGTAGCCAGTTATGTCCTACAATACAAGCAGCTGAAAATTCAGCGGCCTCATTTCCCAGTTTTTTGCAGCCATTTGACAGCACGGATGTTTTCAGCTCAGTTTCAATTTTCCTTTACATGAAAATTGCAATGCTGACAGACAACCGACCTCTCCAACATCCCTGTGTAGTATGACTTCAAATAGATCCACAATAACCCTGTTTGTGCCATCAGGCATCTTCAACTTTAAAACTAGGTTAGAATTGGCATTTCTGTACACCCCTTATTAAAGGATCTCCAGAATACTCTATGCAGGTGTTTTTTGTCAGCCCTTTTGTGAGACAAAGGAGTATGTTGGGATCCTTCCACACAAGTGAAAGCCAGCTCATCCTGAGGAGAATAACAAAAGAAAACACCCCCATGAGGGTAGTTCCAGCAAGGAAATGAAGGTTCAGAAAGCAAATCGTAAGAGAGGCAGCTGGGGCATCAGGCTCAGCACCATCATTGTTATAAGAAAGTATGTAGGACTCCACTGACAACTTACCATGGTCTTTATTTTAAATCTTATTGCAAAGAAGGAACTCTTAGCAGCCAAACTAGTTGTCAGATATTGCTCTTATCCAGAGGAACCTGTCATTTAGTGATCTGGTGATGTTTTCCGCAGTCCCTGTGCAGTCCTAGACAAACAGCATGCAGCTCATTCTTGGAAGCCATGCTGCCACACTGTTTCAACAAATGTGCTTGAATCTGCCGTAAGAAGTGCTAATCCTTTCTTGAATTGAGCAAACACCAATCAAAATAGATTTTTAGTTGACCGATTTCTCAAAAAAATAATTTTTAGATGGAGGGATTAAAAGCTAAGTACAGCAAGCAGCTTGTTTAGACAAGCTACAGTCTGGAAATACAAAGAAAATGACTGTGAAATATAAAGAGAATTAAGAATCGGTTGTAAACCAGGGCCAAAATTTTAAACAGGTTCTGAGCAAGAAGCTGCTTCATCAAATGCAGACACATTTATTAATGACACTTATTGGTTAGTTATGCTCTCTGAAATGCTTTTCCTTCCCCAAGAACAGCTCCCACACAGCTTTCCTACAGCAGCATTAGGAAGTAAACAAGTCTGATGTACAGCACACTGCACTGGTGCAGTCTCGCACCTTTCAGGATTCTGTTACTTGCTTTGTCACTCTGCTAACTAAAAAGAAGAACTAAACTGCAAACAGTCCTAAGCTGCAAAACATCTACACACTGAGCTCTGCAGCTTTGTAGACAGCATCTACGTGAATCCCACAAGCCTGTTTCTGGAGTCACAGTCCACCAAAGGGTTCAATGCACTAGAACAGGATCAAGGATGTGCCCAGAAAAGGTTTTCTATCACACTTAGTTCACCAGTCTACCACATCAGGTGCTTCACAAGACACTTAGAAGGACAACAAATGCAAGGACAAATGCCAGTACCAATTGTGTTGTGAGGGTGTTGCATGCAGATAGGAGCCCAAAGAGGTACAAAGGGCAACACATATTCATAGATTAGAAAAACCCCACAGAATTGGTATTTTCCCCAAACAGATTTCCCCACTAAACTCATCTCCAAATATAAAACTTACTTGGATTTATTGATGGCTCTTTTCAGCTTCTTCTCCAGTTGTTTCATCCTTCCCATGGCGGCATTGTATTTGGCTGCAGTCTCCTTGTGAACCAACTCACTTCTCGTTTTGGTCTGTTCTGCCTCCATGACCTTCAACAGGATAAAAAACAGGTTGAGTGGCAAGACACAACAATCCATTTCTTATCATTTCAATAAACAGCATATTCATAATCTCTCCAATCAGCTCATGCCGGGAAAGTGAGGGTGTAGGAAAAACGTACTTTTAATGAACCTACGTAAAAGTCTTTCCTGAAAGGAGCAGCAATATGTCAGATTTGCAAACACTGCATTAATTACGACAAAGGTGTTGCAGCTTCTTGCATAACCTCTCTTACAGGAAGTTCAGATGAGTCTCAAATTTTGGGATCATCCATTTCTTAACCCAGTTAAGGCAGCAGAGTAGTGCTAGCAGACATCACCCATTGAACAGCATCCTGCTTCTCTCATGGGAGCCTGCCTTTCCCAGCAGAGAGCCAGCAGGCTGCTCAGCCCCCAACCGCAGTCCCACCACTCTGGGAAGGGCTGAAAACAAACCACAGCAGTGGGAGGGCTGAATCACCAGTCACCAGAAAAAAGCGTGTCCAATAACTGCTGATTTGCAGAAGGCCAGGAAGCTTTTCTCTCAAAAGATCTGACCAGCCTCAAATCATGGTTTCAACATTGAAAATGCAGAGGCTCAAGCCCTCAGCTGACACCCCCATAATGCAAATGGGGGAAGACTGCCCACTGTCAGACAGGCAAATGCTGGTAACCCATAGTCAAGCTTTACCAGTAATTTTATCCAGGGTACCTGTATCATGCAAATTTGAGATGTCAGAGGTGTAAGTCTGAAGATTTGTTTTCTTTAATGAGCTAGCCATCAAGATTCGGACAGGGAGGTAACCGATTTGTTTGAAGTAAGAAAAGTGGTGACACAGAATCACAGAGCCACAAAATGGTCTGTGTTGGAAGGGACCTGAAAGCTCATCCAGTTCCAATCCCCTGACACGGGCAGGGACACCTTCCACTAGAGCAGGTTGCTCCAAGCCCCTGTGTCCAACCTGGCCTTGAACACTGCCAGGGATGGGGCAGCCACAGCTTCTCTGGGCACCCTGTGCCAGTGCCTCAGCACCCTCATAGTAAAGAACTTCTGCCTAAGAGCTCACCTCAATCTCCCCTCTGGCAGGTTAAAGCCATGACTGCAATCTGTATAATTTCTTTCATGACGAAAATAAAAAATATTGCCTTGATTATTTTGGATGAGAAAACAAACCAAATATGAGGCCCCTCTTCAATCTCAAAATACGATGCTATTCTTTTTGACATTTTTATGATCTTCCTAGAATCCACAGGAAGCAAGAGATTCGGCCAGTATACTATGAACTTTTATTTCATTCTTGAGTGATGGTTCAGTGGTTGTAGGTTTTGACAGAGAATTGATTAAAATTTAGTATCATAGAGATACAATTGATAAAAGCATGATTAAAGTAGGCCACACAGGAGCCTACATCAGTAGATGAAGTGTTTACACAAAAATATGATGCAAGGTAAACAATATTAAAATAACAAACAACAAAAATGTACAAAATAACAGAGAGAAGGACATAAATCAGACATTACTGAACATAAGGTGACTTAATGATTTGTTATAGGAGTGGAATGTACATCCCTATTGGTCTGGCAATGAGGAGTAAGCAGGCACTCTTCAGGCTCCCTCTCTTGTAGCCATGGCAGCATCCATACAAAAAATGGCAGGACTTGATTTTCACCAGTCCTGGATTTCAAAATGTCTCAGCTGTGACCAGCTACTCCACAACTTCAAGCACAATTTGCTCCAACTGGCTCCCACCACAAGAACATGCATCTGAGCTCTCAGATCCAGAGAGAATATTCAACATTTCCTCATTTTAGATAACCTCACCCACAAAGCTCTAATTTCTTGAAAGTGTTCCAGCCGTCAGGCTGAAATGAACAGGGAAAAGAACACAGTCAGTTTTGACTTGCTTTGAGTGCTGCTCCTCTCAGGAAAACTGTCATGTTGTCCTTCCTGATTCCTACATGAAAGCATGAAACCGCCACATTATCAGTTTGACAACAGGCTCTCTCCTGCATCCTGAACTGCATCAGCATCAACTAGAAGCTCTTGCTGCCACAACTTGAGGCCACATTTTGCTCATCTGCACACACCACTTATTAGACAAAGAAGTTGCTACAGGACTATGAGGAAGAAAGGTTTCCAAAGGCTCTTTTGATCAGATATAAAATAATATACTCATCTCCAACATCCTTCAACTATTTTATAAATAAGGCACCCGGGAGGGAAAGGGAGGGGAGGGGAGGAAGGAAGACAGCTAGAAAGAAATCTGTCAGATTGATAACAGGCTCTCTCCTGCATCCTGAAAACACACTGCAGGTTCTTATCTTGAGCAGCTGTTTGAAAACTAGCTCCATGCATTGACTTTCCTTAGTGAAATATGTCAGACAAGGCTGGTTTTAGCACGGAAGTGTCTTAAATTAAAATGCCATCTCCAAAGACTGCACAAAAGCTAGTTCACCTTCTTTGTAGTGTGGCTGCAATTTTAAAATGCTGGAAGCTACAAAATAATGGAGCAGCTGCAATTTGACAGTGCTCAATTAAATGTCAATCCCTCACATCCATTCCTGGGGCAAAATTAACATCAACTTTGATGTGTGGGATGAACCACATAAGTACTACCACCATCAGGGTCATAAAGCCAGGTTAGGCATGCAGTATCATCTTGATTTTGCACGTCTTTCATATCGAACATTGCAGAAACGCTGAACCCTGCAGAACTGGGATTTGAGGGTGACAGACTGTATACACCTCAAGGTATCTGACAAAATATGGCATTTCCTGCCAGCCACATATACCCATGTTCAGTACCCTTTCCAAAACAAAAGATTGCATACTTCATCCTTTTGAGAAATCAGTGATGTAAGGAAAAACATCTTCTCCCACTCCCTTGTTTTCCTATGGACATTCTGTCACCACACTCACATCACCCACACAAGTCCGTGGAGAGGCCAGAGACAACCTGTCCCCTTCCCTTTCCCCCAGGACAGCAGCTCAAGATGCATGCCTAAGGCTGAGGACAATCCCTGGAAGATCGTGAGGTATCTGTGGAGATCCATCACCTGCCAAGATGCATTTCATTCAAACAAGAAAAAATAAAAAGACCATCCACCCCTCACGAAAGCCAAAGGCCTTTAAGTAGAGAAGCTGTCCATCAGGGCAGGTGGACAGAAACAGACAGCAAACCATGCTGGCACCTCTACATCTGGGAAGTTCATTAGAAGACTAGCTAGGGAAACCCCTTACCTATTAAAAACGTCTTACTTAGAAGATGACTGACATGGCTTGTGTGAGAGAGAAGTACTTTTAATCATACCTAATAATATAACTGGGGACTTGTAAACAAGCTTTTGGTCACAGTTACCAAGTAAGCTGTTTCGTCTAATAAAAGTCAATGTGCTTCTATCACCAACCTTGCCTTGTTGATGCTCCTAAGCCATCACAGATGCAACAGCACCGCTTTGAAAGAGGCAGAGATATAAGTGAGAATGACACCTCTTCAGATTAAGACAGCTCAAGACACACCTCTCCTTGTTACATAGTACCTGCCATTCATACCCTTGGGGCGAACAGGGGACTACCCTTAGACAGAAACATCCAAAGCAGGTGAACTTCAGGGTGCTCACACTTTCACCAGACATTTCTGTAGCTCTGTCCTTAATCGCTAGGTTGAGTTCTGCCTGGAACAGCTTTTCTCCCAAAGTAGCACAGGCTACAAAAACCCAACACAGGTTCTCTCCTCCCTACTCTCTATTTCCAACCCAGGTATCTGGGAAAGGAAGGTTAGTGTAGAGTATGTATTTTTAGTGAATAAGTCTGAACTAGTAGATTTGTTCCCCAAAAAAGATTTGCATGATCTGAATTCAAAGATGGACTCCAGGCAAAATTTCAGTAATAATGGACACAAAAGGAAAATGTACCAGTGAAATTAAGCAAAGCTGACCATCTAAGCCAGAGAATTACTCTCGACAGCTGGGTTTTTTTTTTTTCCCCAAAAATATAAATTGATGGCTCTTCTAGGGGAAGAATTATAAATAAAAGATGTAAGAAGCAATGCAAGATTAGTAAACCAGGAGGACAGAATCAACAATACAAGAGATTGCATTTAACCCCTGAATTTCCAGGGTAAAGGGACAGAGAGATTAGGATAGGGAGGGATGCAGATATTTTTGTTTTTTCTTTCACAGACTTTTCTTCCCCCCCCCCCCCCCGCCTTCTCCAAGTATTGCTATCTGCAGGAAGTATCTCTTCTCCCTACACCACGAAAGCACCCACGCATTGTACAATGACAGATGGTGTAATATCAAAGAGAGCTTCGCAAGCCAAATTAAACCAAGAGGGAGCATGCCTCCTCCCTCTTCGTTCTCCCCTCATCCGTTCCTTTTTAACATTTCTCATGATCAAGAGCCAAAACATTTCTTCTCCCTGCCAGAATTTATGAACCAAACATATCTCAGGAAACACTGTAAAAGCAGATTGCATCGGCAATTAGAAATTAACAATTTCTCTTGAAATTCATAGAGAATCTTCCTTTCTGCTCCAGCATGCCTGAAACTTGAGGTAACACATCTGTCAGCACTCTCCTTTTGTACACATGTATGAGTGATTTTTCAAGAGGAATACAAATGTGAAGATCTCTGTCCTTCATCCCTCCAAAATTCTCCATCCTTTGGCCTTTCTATAGGCCTGCTCTCTGCATCCCAAACTGCAACATTATAATTCAAGGTACTTGCAGATAGGAACACACTTCCCAAAAACATTTTCTCCACATTTTAAAGGCAAACTGCAGTTACCAAAAATCTGGTAAGCCACTGGCTAATGGTAAACAGTAGTTTTCTTCTCCAGGCAGCTTAAGGGCTCATCAAACCTGTCTACATGATGACATTTCCATTATAATCAACGGAGAATTCATCTTACGATGAACGTGCCCCTCTGGTCATGTGAATTGTTCTCCAGACACCATCAACTTATTCAACAGACGTCCTTTGATTATAATGGAAGTTTAGGCAAGTAACTGGGACATACAAAATCAAATCCTAGACACATGAAGCTGATGAGCTAAATGCCAGCCTACGTGTCATTACACTTACCTGAGATCTGTAGAGAAATGGACATCTAGGGAAAAAGACACAGGAATATACCCAAAAATACACATCAAATTAAGAGTAGAAGCAGGTAAAGCAGCTGCCTGACTTGCAAGATCACATCACAGTCCTGTGCTTCAGTATGTCAACACATACCTCAAGCACAGACATTTACAGGGTTTAGTCGCATCTTGGCAGGCAGGCCAGCTCCTATTTAGGCACCCAGCTTCCTTTGGAAATATAGCTCAAACTGCAAGATGAAAAAATTGCTGAGTGATGACCTGTTCGCACTGTAACCTATTCATGCTGGTCCTGTCTGCTCTGCAAATAAAAACACCTTCCAAATGTCATGCTTCCAGCCCACCTGGGATAAGCAAAATTTCAGTAACTCCCATTTCTCACCAGTTTAAGTATATGATTTTCTGTATCAGTGGCTACAAAAGCCTTGTTTACAGTAACCCATTAGACTGTCGTGTTAAAAATAGTCTTAATAGCTTTTCAGTCTATGAAGAAATCCAAAAGCAATTACAACATGCAGCCCTTATCTCCATTTCCTCCCAGTGGGGGTCTGCAAACAGCATTTCCCATTTGATACTCTGGAACCCAAGTCTTTGTCCACATCCATTGGATCAAGCGCAGAAGTAACCTGGTAGTATTTCCATACATGCCTGTATATATATATAAAAAAAAATTCAGTGTCTCATTTGTTCTCTTGCCTACCCTTTTCCTTTATGCACTCTGCTTGCATAAAGCATAAACCCAAGCTGCTACAGGGCTTGAGTTTTGCTCCAAATTTCAGATTAATTCAAGAGTCTGCAACCTCTGCCTAAGAATAGCAAATAAAACCACTTTACTCTGGCCTGACAATCCTATCAGTAGAGAAACAAATTAATTAGTAGCCCACTTCTAACATTTGGCACAGAAGTGCTCTTCTGCTCTCGGTGCATTGCTGTAGAAGGCCCAGTGCAAGATTATTCTCTGCCAGTACAACTGTCATTTATAAATACATGCAAAAAAGCTAGCAAGTCCAAACAACTAGAATGCAAAAACTTTCTCCAACAGTGATTTTTATATGTAGAAATAGAGGAATTCTATTTCCTAACCATCAGAAACAGTTTTTTCCAGTAGTAACTTCTAGTGTAATTAATATTTAACAATCCGAGTTAACAGCAACACTGTGGCAGTCAAGGAGAACTTTTGTTCTAGGAGATCTTATCCTCCAAACTGTTTTCATTCATAGCTTGGTAGGGAGTGATGATGTTTTCTGATCCTTAAGACCCTGATTATTCTGCTTACCTCACTGAACACTAAGCACTTCACTAATTGCATGCACTGAAACCAAGAAAGTATTCACTCTGCTCCTAAAGAAAATACAGTCAGGCACTCCAAACAAACTGATGCTGGGTCTGTTCAGTCAGGACTTCCAACACTATTTTCACCCTCCTTGGCTCTGGCCCCAGCCTTAAGACCTCCAGTGTGGCCAATGGAAAACACGAACCAAACTTCCATGTAACTCTTCCAAAATTGTCTGTACCCTGGCAAGGTGCAGATCAGTGCTTTCTGGGAAGTGACCTTACCCAGACTATTTTAAGCACCAGGAAGAACTGGGAAACACCCTTTGCATTCAAGGAGCCACCAGCTGCTCTATACAATCCAACCTGTGCCTGGGAGATTTTATAACTGCAGTAAATAAACCTAAGGTTCCTATTTACTGTTCAGCTATAGCCATCAAAGGCATTATGGTTTGAATCAGTTCACCAACAAGCAAATATTCTGCATTCAGTGATGATAACGGTATCAAGACCAGCAACAGGACTCCACCAAACACTGTCAGTAGCCATCTTCTGCTCTAAATCACTGGGTTTGCCCATCTCAGGTGTACTCCTCTTGCAGACTATCAGAGAAGAATGAAGGGTTGTAGAAGGACAAAGGGATCCCCTTGAAATATCCAAGGAAAAGAGGAATCCATTTGAACTCTCAAAATTGCTTGCATTTCTTTCCTTACACAACCCAACAGAAAATTTTCGTTATGCCAGCTAAAGAGGCAGCTGATACATGGTTGCTATCACTCCCCACCTGATCTCAGCAGTTTAGCAGTCAGGAGCTCTAAGCAACTCCTTAGATGCTTCTAGTTTTCTCACCTGTCTAGTCTGACTATCAAAAATTGTGTATGCATATATAGACTTTGCTCTCATTGAACAGGGATACCAACAATGCACTGCTGAAAACTACACTGAGAGCAATGGGTGGCGGGACTTTCAAACACTGGGATATACACTTAGCAAAAGCCACCTGGTTAGTCAACACCAGGGGATCTGCCAACAGGGCTGGCCTAGCCAAATCGGAACATTTATGTACCATAGAGGGTGATAAAGTTCCCATGGTGCACATAAAGAATCTGCTGGGGAAAACAGTCTGGGTCATTCCTGCCTCGGACAAAGGCAAACCCACTTGTGAGACTGCTTTTGCTCAAGGACCTGGGTGCACTTGGTGGGTAATGCAGGAGGATGGGGAAGTCCTGTGTCTACCTCAAGGGGATTTAATTTTGGGTGAAAACAGCTAATGAACTCAATTATATGCTGTTGCCTGCTATATAACGCTCATGTGGCAGCTAAATGCCCAACTCCACCACTCCAGACTTTGAAAAAAAGCTATGTGCTGTCATGATCATCATCAGAGAATAAAGTTATGGGAAAAGCTGGTGGCAGCAGCGGGAGTCTCCCAGAACTGTCCTCAGGTCACCATCGACTGACACTGACTCCCCTCCGATCATCACCCCAACAAAGAATGAACTTTGAGGAGGCCAGACGAGCTCAGCAATGACCAGACGAGTTCAGTGGTGTCATCAGCAGGCAACAATCCAACATTACATGCCGTCTCTCCTCCCCTGAAAGACTGTTACAACAGATGGAGCCTGACATAATGGACTGAATGAATTCAGCAAACTTTATAGGGATGGTCCATGGACTAAGGAATGATATCTGTCTGTGTGTATATTACACATATACATCTATACAGACAAAAAAGTGATGGGCATATTGAAAAATATAGGATCTGAGCATGATGTAAATGGTATGGAATAAGGGGTGGATACTGTCCTGGGTTCGGCTGTAATAGTTATATTTTTTTCTTCCTAGTAGCTGGTGCAGTGCTGTGTTTTCAGCTTTAGTCTGAGAACAATGCTGGTAACACACTGATGTTTCAGTTGTTGCTCAGTAGCACTTACCCTGTTCCAAGGACTTTTCAGTCTCATGCTCTGCCAGCAAGCACAAGAAGCCGGGACGAAGCAGAGACAGGACCCCTGACCCAAACTAGCCAAAAGGGTATTCCATACCACAGCACGTCATGCCCAGGATAGAAACTGGGGGGAGTCACCTGGAAGGTCCAGATCGCTGCTCGGGTCGGGCTGTGTACCGGGCGGCGGGTGGTAAGCGATTGCATTGAGCAGCACTTGTGCTTACTGTTGTTTTCCATTTAGTTTTATATTTTCTCCCCTTGTTATTTCCCTTAGCTTTATTAGTAATAGTAGTATTATGTTGTACTTTAGTTATTGGACTGTTCTTATCTCAACCCGTGGGTTTTACATTCTTTCCGTTCTCCTCCTCATCCCACCTGGAGAGGGAGAAAGCGGTGGGGGTGTGAGTGAGCAGCTGCGTGGTGCTGAGTTACCGGCTGGGTTTAAACCGTAACAAACAGGGATCCCAACAAGGGATAATGGCAGCTGCTGGTGACCTGGCACAGATGCACTGCTAAGGTGGGGCTCTTTTCAGAAACACCTAATGATAACAGGGACAGTAACACAAACAATACCCTGGAGTGTGTTCTCTCTTTGTAATATATTCCAGGTTTTCCATCTCTCCCCTACACACAGCCAACATCCTTTTTGTTCCCTGTTTCTTCATCAGGCAGCTGGTTTTTAGAATTCACTCTGAAATAGAAGCTTTCTTATAACTGAGAAGCTTGTGCAACAGAACAGAGCTACTGCATTGAGGACTGTGAGACAATACAAACATTGTTTGGCACGCTAGCGTATTTGGAATAGCAAGTTCAGCTTCACTGGCATATTAAGGGAAATCTCTGACAGAACAAAGGTTTTTAACTTCAATTTTTGATTCTTTCATGTAAAAAAAAAAAAATCTGCTTTTTTTTTTTTTTAATGAATACCGCCTTTCATTGTTTGATGGTGCATCTTTTCCTGTAGATTTAAAAAGACTTTACAAAGGACGTAAATTCAGAAGGTACTTCAGGATAGAGCAGTGTGCAAGCTTAAAATGCAGCACACATCTTGAGTAATTCTACATTCAAACACGTTTCTGAAGCGAAGTGCCTTGTTCAACTTACTCCATATTAAGAACGTTACACTGAAATTGGAGCATGTCCCTGTTTTTCCAGAGTAAAAGTTTCCAGAACACATGCATTCAGGAATAGGCATCTCTATGCCATTAGCCTGGCATAACTCCAAATGCAGGTACGCGTTAAGATACTGTTTATCCCTATTATATAGATGGTAATTTTTTTTCTTTAGAGAGCTACTTCGCTAGCTATTAGCACAGCCAGATAGGGAACTATAGTTGTCTCAGTAGCAGCCCAAAGCACAAATCATTTAACCTTAGGCTTCATAATTTTCTGTAGCTTAGTTTCCTACAAAAGCATGTATCTAGACCAATAGAAAAAATTGGTCTTCCAGAAACTAAGCCTCCTACACCACAGGAGAACACAAAATATGGAAAAGACAGGTGCTGGGGCAAGTTTGTATTACCCTCTGAGTAGCATGGTTGAGCATCTCTTGCCAGGCAGAGTCAAACTGACGTTTGTCATCTTCCAGTAGCCTCTGCTCAGCAAGCGAAATGGTCTCTTTTGCAGCACGCAGCACTTCAGTGGCCCTCTGAAAATCCTGAGTTGCCCTTTGAGCTTCCAGCTGCGCCTAAAAAAAACAGAGAAGTTGGGATGAGAGACAAAGGAACACTCTCGGTCACGTTTAGAAGATCCACCGTGCTAATCCCAGGACTTTAAAAACACCATGCCAGTGCTACTGCTTCCCGAACTTTTACTTGGAAGTGACACATATTTCCTCATCGGAGTAAGCAGCGTTAAGACAGCAGTTCTCACCCAAACAGGTAATTTGCAAAGAACTGTCTCATGGTGTCCATAATAAAAAACCACACAGTTGGTGGCTTACAAATAAGCACCTAGTTGAAAGATAAATACCTTATGAGGTAGGTTTAATCACTAAGAAACAAAACAAAACGCAACAGCAAACGCAATAGTGGCATGTCAAGAATACATTGAGAATGGCACTCCCTGAATTTAGTCAGGGTGGATTTTTATCTGGTGTACCATTAATCATGCTGAGGAAATATTTTGGAAGTATTACATGGCTGTAAAGCTTAAACAAGATTTTTCTGAGAAGGTGGCTGCTAACTGTTAGGACTTCACTCTCACTCTTTCTACTTTGCTCTCACTGGTTCCAACCGGTGCAGCAAGTCCACAGTACACAGACAGGAAGGTAACCAAGGGAATCTGCAATGCATGTAAAACACTGATAAAAACTCTGCTAAGTCCTTTGGAAACTGCTGCTTCTTTTCAGCAAAATAACACGAAGCTTCAGTTTGAACGAAGCACTGTCAAATGTCTGCATGGAACCAGGGGGTGAACAGAGTCTTTTGGTGAACTATATGGTTGTTGCTGTGAGATCAAAGACTTTTCCAAAACAACATATGACCTTCCCAGCAAAGCAAGCATAGTTTAGAATCGATGAACTGTGATCTCTTTTATTCCAGACAAAAAACAAATTCTCCAAGACACTGCATTTACAGACCACCTTCACCTCTCCTGAAGGTTTTAACACAGCTTTCACAACACCCAAATCCCACTCTGAAGAGTCCTCAAGTAAAATGCTCACATCCCATTTTGGAAGCTGACGCCAGATCCAATTTTCACAGCTGAGCACCTCCAGGGTCCCTAATGCATCAGCAAGCCCTCACCTCACAGCACCAAAAGGGAGAGCAGCCAATAAAGCAGAAATAATGCCAGTCATACTGCACGTTTCAGTAGTACCATGGTGACAAGAGCCATCACAGAGTTCAGCAGACTGCAGTATTGCACTGTAGTACCAGTGACAAGTTTTAAATGCTCAAAATAGGTGACTCTACAAGAAACAGACAAAGAATATCCATAAACAAATTACTGGTATTGACTGGGGTTTGGTTGGTTGAGGTTTTTTTTAAGAAGATAGAGATGCCTTCTCTTTTTATAGCTCTCACTGAATGACTAGCAATTTTAACATTCAGGCTTTCAAACATGCAGGTTTCACATTGTTTTCCTTCATCAGAAATTTTTAATTTCCAAAGCTTTTGTATTCATTTGCTGTCTCTTAACTATACCAGCACTTTACTGCCCTTTTGAGGTTGTTGAATTCAATAGTAAATACCTTGTTTAACTAAAAAGTAAAGTCTTTACCCAAACTTTTCTACATTATATATTTCAAAAATGTCTATTCAAAGGAGTATTTTGGAGCTATTTTGCAGTGAAACACCACCCTTCAAATGTGAGCTTCAATTAACTGAACATCCAGCACTGTGAAGACAGTTTGTTTACACTTCAATGATTTTTTTCTTTTTAAATAAACTGGAATTACCCAGTTTATACCTATGGGAAATGTCTTTGACCAGACATGGCTGACAGAACAGAATAATGAATAAAGCTTTCATGTAATGATATACAGAGGAGTCATCTTAGGCTGAAACAGGGTAAAGGACTCTGACATACAGAATACTAAACTGAGGAAGATGAAGTCTTATGAATAAAGGAAGAGGTTTTAGTGTGAAGAAATGGTGGTTATTTTGGAAGTGGCTAAAAATCCCTGAAACAAAGTGGGAAATAAGTAGAAAAATGGTGCATTTCTCCATCAAACAACTGGCTACACCTCCTCAACACCAGCTGCATCAAATACCTTCACACTTGAGCCACCACAGTTATTTGTAAAGGTAATGGAAAAAACCCTTCCCTCCCTGCTGCGTGGCAGGGGAGATAGACTCCTAAGTTAAACACAAGTCTCAAAGGAAATAAAGCACACTAAATTTCCCTCACTGGCTCCTGAAGTAGCAGACAGCTCTTCTTACTTCCTTCCTCCTATCACACAGAGGTACTTCACCCCAAAGTGACCGTGGAAAAAATAGAAGTTATGTGTCAGGGGTCCTTCAGCTACTAGCTAGGGAGGGAAATCAAATCAGTGCAGTAATTTCCTTCCAAGCAAGTTCCTTGATGCACTTCCTTCTGAGGTGGTTGCTGATGTTTTCCACAGGAGAGAAATTCATCTAACCATGCCTTTTGCTGCTTTCAGGCAGCTCACACCATACTACCCTGCCAAAAGCCTTCATGAAGTGCCAGGGCATTGAAGTGTGAATTTCCATGCAGTACTGTACATCCCAAAGCAGCACGGAGCTTTGGGCCAATATTAGTGGATGAACAGCATCCTGCTGTAAACTCACCATTAACACGGTCCCTTAGAAAGTCTAAGGGAAAACCCCATACACTACATCTCCTCACCACTCCAATCACCAGCTACCCATTTCAAATTTATTAACACGTTTTATAAATACAGAATAAGCCTGACTAAAGAATATTTTAGTTTAGCACTAACTAATCTAAACCATGGTACCCACCAAGCACAGGAAACCCATCTGAGGAACTTTAAACAAAGCTCAACCTAAGCTTCCAACAATGGACACAGCAAGAAGCCTAAATCTTAAATCTCTGCTGTATTCTCTGAAAATTCACAGCTTTTTTTTTTTTTTTTAATGTCTTCCAGTAACTCTGACCTATGCCAGTAAAGGGATCAAATGCAAATAAAGACCCAAAGTTTTCCATAAAAATAGTTTCAGATTGGATTTGAAAAACGGAAGTAAAATGCAAGACTCCAGTAAGAGCCAGCACCAAGTACTGCAGAACAGTGCTGGGGATGCTGGAAGAGCAGGACTAATTTTCAAGAAAGACCCTATGAGGGGGAGCCAGGTCCCCATAACTTCCAGGCAATAATGCCATCAAAGCCCTGCCCCAGTGAAGACTTCAGCTCCATGGCTGCTCCGCTGCAGGATCAGCCCTGCCCATGCAAGAACCAACTTAGGGACACAGAAAAACAGACCAGCAAACCCATTCTTAGCAAAGGCAGAACCGCACCAGCAAGCAACAGCTTTCGAAACTCTAGTAAAACCAGGTCCCAGGGGCAATGTGAGCACAGGAGAAGCAGTTTTCTCACCGTAACTGCATCAGTACTTGCAAGTTTCTGTTGGCACACATACCAGGTTAGGGATCAACACATCTAAGCCAGCAAAAAGTCTTCAGAGCATTAGGAACTCAGTTACTAAATCCCCATGGAAAACAATGTTTAGTGAGAGCTTGCAGTACTAGTAGCTCATCTGATGAAGCCTCTAAAGCACAACTGGCTGCACAGGAGGAAAATGCTCTTTATGGTAAGAAAACTAGAATCTAAATTTACAATTCTGTTAGATTTCTACTTGCACCTGTAGGACATTGAGAGATGAAGCTGTTAACAGGCAGACCAATAACTCTGGCCACGTTCAGCTTCATGCCTCGTAGCTGTGTGAGCAAATGGAAAACTAAAACAAAACCACAGTTGAATATTCTCTCCCAGCTCTATTTGTTGAGTGCTACTCTGCAATGGCAGTTTGGAAACACTCTTTTAGAACACAAAGTGCTTTTCGGTTTAAGTGAAAGAGTTAGTCCAAATAGCAATTTTGCTTCAACAGCTATCTGAAGTCAGTCTACAGTCTTTTATTTTAAGCAACTTACTGAAAGCCTGGGAAAGAAAAAAGCCAAATGCTAGGGTAAAAAGAATGATACATTAGTCATTAGAGAAACATCAACAGGTTTGTGGTTTTGCCAATGTGAAAAAGGATACTCCAACACTTTTTAGCTGGTACAGTTACTCAGTAATTAGCCTTCCTTTAGAACTCCCTCCAGCATGTACAAGTTGTTCGGGCACCATTCCGGACAGACTGGTCTCACACTCTCTGTCTCAAGCCTGCAGGTCACTCAGTTTGATGGAAGAGAGAGTAGCCATGTTCTTCATGTGCTTTTAAAACCATAAAGAACAACGGGAGCTCACATCTCCATCGAACTTCCTGACATTGTATATGAGTCTCATCATTTTAGACAGCAGCTGTTTCTCTCAAAAGACGAGAATTCAAAACTCAAATGACTAGCTGAAAATTAGGTTCTTTTGCTTTCAAGCACAAACTGGTGTTTAAGTTGAGAGGTTTAGCCTGAGGTAGCACAAAGGAAAAATGTACTAAATGATAATGACAAAAATCTCTGATGGAGGTTGGAGGCAAGTGGGATGTCAACTTTCTGCCTGCCAACCATATCGTTGGTGCTTGATGGAGTCTACCTGATATAGAAGTGAGCATCTCTTTCAAAAATGTCAGAAGGAGCCAGGCCACTGAAAACCCTTATTGAAAATGATGAAGCCTTGACACCTTGAGAACAGGGGAACCTGTGCTCCTGCTCCCACTCCTACAGTGACCAGGAGTGAATTGTGCGTCACCGTCAGTGCTTTTTGCCAGGAAACTCAACTGAATGTCTTCACAACTGCAGACCCCCTACTAGTGTCAAATATAAAATGGGACACCTTGAGAAATGCAATTAAGCAGCCACAGAGATCTCAGCTAAGGCGAATCCTACCATCACAGCAGCCTCTAACACATGCCATCCACAGAGCACACCAACTCTTTCTGCCACTGTGTTCATCCCTCCTCTGCAACTCAGCACTCTACAAGCAACCTGCTACAAACAAGTCTCCCACAACAGTAAATCACTTCCCTACAACAAGTCCTGCTCTGCTCACCTAGACCCCTCCTCTCCACCTCTCCTCATGGCCAAGAGCTTTCTCTTTGCCACTGTCCACCCAGTGCTCTCTCACCAGCTCATCCGCCACTCATCTCCCTGGCTCCGATACTCACAGGCCCAAACTTCCCAGCCAGTTCCCAAAGACACAGAGGTGACACATAGAGGCAAATGAAGCACTGCAGTATAAAACATGTCAACTTTTAAAATAAACAATGAAGTCAAACTGAAGGGGTACTGGCAGGGTTCATAATTGCAAGCTATTAATGTATTACTGAAAGGAGCTCAGTCCTGACAAATACCTTTTGGGGGGATAAAAGCTGCACCCTCATGGGCAATCCTCTGCTTAGTCTACACAGGGCCTTGCACAGAAGGGAGCTGGGCACAGCAGCTGGTTGTATTGTTAACTAAAGATGGTGATGAAAACAAAATGCTAGGCCATGGCAAGCTAATTGAAGAAAACAAACCAGGCACTTTTAAAAGTGTAGTCATTCTTCTGGAATTGGCAGCAGCGTACAGACAGATTTGCAGGCCTGCACAGACACATCTGCTTGTCCACTTTCAAAGCAGAAAACCCTGTACTCTTTAATTAGGAAATACAATTTTCTGTTTAGTCCACGTAGTTTTTATTGCCCCAATCCCCCTTTCTACTCAGAGCTCTTGCCCAGCTGACATAATAGAGGATTTTTCTCACCCGACTACACACAGCTTGAATCTTCTGTATTAACATCAACCAAGACTTCTCTTCTTCATTTCATTTATCTCTGGTTTTTGCTTTTGCCTACCCAGTTATATGGGACTGCACAATATCACTGACATGAAAAAACACACTGCAGAACAGCCAGAGCAGTCCTCCGAGGTTAGCTGACACCTAATATACCCTGGTGGGCACTGCTCGGCCTCTGACATGTGCTCTGACCTGTGAGCACATGTGCATGCACCTAACAGCCAAGCCAGGCTGCCAGAAATAGAAGCAGAGGGTACATTTTGTGGGGCCAAGCCTGCTACAGAATTTCACCCCTCAGCCAGCCTCCCTCACCAGGGGACCAGGACCGCAAGTGTTGATGAATTCGTGAAAAGGGCATCACTAACACAACAAGCAAATGTCCCAGTAGAAACAGCAGTCAGCAAAGAACAGCTATTTTCAAGTATTTATAAAACTGGCTTCTCATCTATCCAGGTGAACCTACCTCATCCCGTGCATAATAATGCATCTCTGCATTATTGCCAATAGAAGGCATGAATAATCTCTGTTTATAAAAATCACTGTAAGCTGGAGCATGATGGAAACACACAGCTGCTGCTCAGAACAAGGCACCGACACTCCACATGCTGACCCAAGGCTTTTGCTCTAAAAGGCACTTGTTTGTTACTGTGAAACCAATGCCTCTCCCACTCAGTAATCTTTAAAACAATAGTTTAATTGCTACCAGCAAACACGTACTTGCTTACTACCATGTACACAATGATTAACTGTGTTCCAGTCCCACTCTTCAGAAGGAAGCAAGTTTCAGATGTTTCCATTCTGGCCCCCTCTCATTCTTTTAACAACATCCCACGGTTAATTTGCTGTGCAAAGTACAACATGGAACATGTTTTAAAACAGGAACTTTCCTGCATCAGTCACCCACCAGAGTTGCTGTAGCACTGCCTGTCTTCAGGGATTACTCCGATCATAGTGACTGCACTGCAGCATCCTGAACTAGCTTCTGGCAGGGATGAGGACAGCAGGATCACAACTCATTGACCAAGGCATACTTGTCTTGCCCACCACTGCAGTGGATTCAATTCTTCAGAAGCCTCCAAGGTGAAGGCAGTTAAGTGCTGGCTGCAGCATTCACAGTAACTAGCTGCTGAATACTACCGTTTTGGCCCCAGTTTTCTTCAACCTGTTTCAATGCAGCTGGCAGCCAGTATCAAGAGCAGCAGCCTGGACATCAACACAAGAGCTGATGATGCTCAAGATCCGAACAACAATCTTGATACCAGCACAGCTACACCCCAACAAATCTGGGGATAATACTAAGTTAGAGGGGATGATTGAAAAGGAAAATGTAGAGCCTCAACCCAGATGGATTTTGTGAAACTCAACTGGGCCAAGAGAAACCTCACAAGGCTCAACAAGGAAGAGTGTAGAGTCCTGCAACTGAGGTGGAATAATCCCACCATCAGCACAGATGGCATGATCAGCCCTGCCAAACAGGACCTGCACGTTATGACATGTCAGGCTGAGAAAGCTGAAAAGGTGAACTCCTGTGAGTAAGACAAACCATGTCCTAGGCTACATTAAGAGGGCCACAGCTGGCCAGTCATGGGAAGTTATCATTCCTTCTGAGCCAGTGCTGGTGGGGTTGCACACTGAATACGACACATCCCAGCCCCCCAGTGCAAAAAGAATGTCAAAGCAGGGTCCAGAGGCCTACAAAGAATGCAAGGGACGTGGACCTTTTTAGTCTAGCAAGGAGGAGACTAAGGAGTACTCTAAACCAATAAGCTGCCAGCTAAAATTTGAAGGGGAGCTGCAAAGATGACAGAAGTCAAATGAATGCTTTTCAGCAGTATCGGATGATGTAACATGAAGCGACAGCCACAGACAGCAGCTTGGACGTTCAGGTTGCACATTAAAAAAGTCTCTTTTACCAGGACAGCAGTGTGACCCAGAGACAGGTTACAAATCTCCATCCCTGGAGGTTTTCAAGACTTGGCAAAGCCATAGTTGATGCAATCCAGCAATGATGACAGTTCCACTTTGAGCAGGTGGCTGGGTACAGAGGTCCCGTACAAGCAGCATTTCCATCAAATACCAACATTTTGTCTTACTGTATTTCAAAAAACAAAGAATATAGCTGCAAAAACTTAGCTGTGATGCTGAATGTTCTGCTAGATTCCATGCACTTTATTTTCTGGAACGATCAGACTAGTGGTACAGCTGTGGGGGTGGAAGTTTTGTTTGCTTTTGAAGTACCATGACCTTCCTTTCCCCTCTCTCTGCAGACTAAAAACTCCAAGCCAAACCAGAACTGAGAGGTAGTAAAAAAAAAAAAAAGCAGCCAGAAACCCCTTCTTGCTATAGGCCATGTACAGGTTTTTATAAACAATTATAAAATCCAAAGCCTTGGGAGTGACCTCATTTTGGCAGATGAAGCTTTGTGAGCTATATATTAATCCATGATGATTGTTTGCATTACTGGCAGAAAATAGTCTCTTGAGTCTGAAACACCCTTGTATTCTTCAAGCAGTTTATTGAAAAGCTATAAAAAGGTACATGGGTTAAATTTTGCTTTTTCAAAAGCAGATTTGAAGATTTTTAATTGGGTGGAGAAGGTGAAGGGGAGGAAAAAGTAAAAATAAGCCTTAAAAGAGCTTTTTGGAGCACAAATCATTGCTTCCTGTTGCATAACTAATCAAATGTCTGTGGAATACAACAGCCAGATGTCACTTTGTCTCTGTTTTTGATTAAGTGTCTTGTTCTTGTGCTGGGTTTTTTTGGTCCCATCCATGCATCTACCCCTCCTCTTCTAACAGCTTAATTGTTACAGAACTGACCAGACTCCTGGCTCTGTTTCATTTTCCTGGTAAACCTGTAGTCTATAAAAAGAACGAAGAAATACGAGCAGACCTACAAAGCATGTTGAGAGACATCTAGCTCTGTGCTAAAGTTAGGTGATATGTGTAACTCCCTTAAGAGAAGACCACAAGCCATATTCCAAGAAACAAAAAGTTCAGGGCACAACCAGCAGCTCACTTCATTAGCTACTTCTGTTATCAGCATACAGACAGTTCGTTTCCTCAAAGACAATGCTGCCTTCCTTCTTTAGGAGCTAAGTAAGGAAATGAGAAAGAAAATACCTCAACATGCAATTTCCTTAAATGCTGTTAAGATGAATCCTGGACTGGGCCAAACAATCAGCTGCCATCCCTCCTCTGTTCTCTCGTGGCTCCCATATAGGCTTTACACTAGGATCTTGTGAAACAAGGGCAAGAATATGATCTCTGAGCCAATCATGGCCTTCAGGCATTTCAAACCTACTGGATTCCTCACTGGTTTTAACTGATCTAGCTCCTTGCCTCACAGGAGTAGGGAGATGATGCTTATTTGGGCACAGAGATTGTATGGGAGACACTATGCCAAGCCTTTTGGTCCTCCTTCACTTTTCATGAGGTTGTTGTAAGATGCTGGTCTACTTGGAGTTACTCACACTGATTAACAAGTCTATGGCATCAGAATATGACAAATTGTACATCCTAATACCATCCAGACACAGCCTTCTTGGGTGTTCACTGCCACCTGCTTGTTAGCTATGCATTTGTTTGTGGCCAAAATTATAAAGCTGCTGCCTTCTGGAAGAAGGGATCACAGAATCATAGAATGGTTTGGGTTGGAAAGGACCTTAAGACCATCCAGTTCCAACCCACTGCCATGGGCAGGGACACCTCACACTAGACCATGTCACCCAGGGCTCTGTCCAACCTGGCCGTGAATGCTGCCAGGGATGGAGCATTCACCACTTCCCTGCGCAACCTGTGCCAGTGCCTCACCACCGTCACCGTGAAGAACTTCTTCCTTTTATACAACCTGACCTTCCCCTGTTTCAGTTTAAACCCATCACCTCTTGTGCTATAACTACAGTCCCTGATAAAGAGTCCCTCTCCAGCATCCTTGTAGCCCCCCTCAGATAGTCTGAGGTCTCCACACAACCCGGGTTTTTCTCTCCAATGTAAGATTAAAATTTAAGAGAGAAAAATATCAAGATAATCCTCCCCCAAATATGCACCTGCATTCTGAGAGCTTAGACACGGACCCAGTCCAGGGCTTACAGCTGGTTTCTAGGTTTACAGAGGCTCTACATGCTCATCTGCACCTGGCAACAGCCTCCTTTGCTGAAATTAAATATAGAAGGAAGGAACAAACTCCCACAAATACACACTGCAAGATGTACACTGCCTGCCTTAGTGGATTTTGCTAATTATCCAAGATAATCAATGTTTGGCACATACAGATGCAACAGATATATTCAGGAGAAACACTAGATTGTTGTCTCACCTTACTGCAGCCACAGCAGTGAATGTGTGGAAGTAGAAGTTTCCAGAGGACTGGCAAGGGAATTGGCAGCCTGGTTTTGAAAGCACATCTTGTGCATGCTTGCATACTGACATAAGCAAAGACAAGGAGTGTGTGTAGGAGTTTCACCTGGGTGATGGGCTGTTTTGGACATGTTCTTCCAGTCTCCAAAAAGCCTTACACCCACCAGCAACTGCCTATCCTCAGGAGCAGGGATGTGCTCTGGAAGAAGGGCCCAGGCTACCTTGCACATCACTGACTGCATGCTCACAGCTGCTTTTGAGACAGTCATTTCCCTAGGGGACCTGTTGAAGCTAATTAATCTCTTGACCCTTCAGATTTTTTCCTAATGGAATTATATGACTCCATAGCATGTGTGAATAACAGGCTTGCTTCACTTAAGCAAAAGAGCTGTGGATGGTGTCCTGGACAAATGAAGGGCTTGGTCCATTCCTTGAAGGAAAGAGTCTAGGTAGCAGCAGGGACAAAATTTCAATTCCACTTCACAGCAATAAAATCCTCCCTTAAAAACAAACCATTAGCACCCTTTACCAAGTGAAAAAAAAAAAAACCAAAACACCAAACATCAGAAGCAGATACAGCTAAATTGACAGAAATTTCTTCCGCACCCTGACAGTTTCATTTGTTTTCTAACAGTAGAACTGCAAGTTTGCTGCAATTGAGAGATGTTTTTAACAGAAACTGAGTCAATGCAGAGCCATTCCCATACATGCTATAGAGGAATTAGACTCTTCAAATAAACTTTTCCAGCAAGAACAGACATAAATTCATACTGTTGTACTAGAAGTCATAATGAAACACACCCAGAAGGCAGTAACCAAAATTCATATCAGATTTGTTTTGGCGGCAGCCTCTAGCATAAGCATTTATCACTTCATAATAAACTCCCACCTATTTAGACCACTGTACACAATAAAGATTGGGGTGGCTGAACAACTTCCCGGAAGTTGCAAGACTTGTGCTGCCTTCAAGCAGTCATCCCTAAGCAATTACCACACGAAACAGGTATATAGGATATTGCCCTGACCTCAAGTCACCTGGGCTCAAATGCCAGCTACTGCTTTTAACAGATGATCCTCTCTGTGGCTTACTATCTCTTGAAATAGCCTTTACTAGTGGCCAGAAAAGACTGGGAGGGGAAACAGGGAGAGAGAACAAAGCAAGGTAATCCTTCCTCGAAATTACTGGGTTTTTAAATGCTATAGATTCACCTTTTGGTAACAGCTATGCAAAGGAACACACAATCTAAACCTCTTGGGGTTTTCCAAACCAAAGAGGATAAAGTTGATGTTAACCAAATAGATAACAACAGTGGAAAAAGGAATGAATCTCTATTTTCACATCAGCACCCTTTGAGAACTGCTTACACCTTTTCACCAGTTCCAGCATCTGCCATTGCATCTGTGACTAAGCATAGTAGCCAGATCACCTGTATTGCTTCTTTCTGCCTATATCAGCTGACATCTACCAAAAAACCCCCAAACTTTCCTGCCGTAGCCCTCTCTTTGTTACTCCGAAGAATGGAGGGCATTTCTACACTAACTTACTCCAGTATTCCAATATTTCAGACCTACTTGCACAACACTTCTAGTGTTTCACAACAGAAGAAGAACAAGGAAAAACTTACTTGAAGGGTAGGCAAAATAATTAGGTCATTGCGTTCTTGAAAATTAATGGAGAGGAGGTTGAACAGTTAGCTGGCCTTTTATTGCTGCCAGCCATAATAGCTAAGAACCGATGGATGCTCTGTGGGGTTGGAGAAGGTGGAAGAAAGAGACACCAAAAAAGAATGATTTTCTTTTCTCTCTTCTAGATAAATTCTTCAAAACACTTAGATGAAAAGAGTATTTTCTTCTGCTTCTGGGAAGAAAAGCAGAAGAGGGAAGAACCTCTAATTTACAGTGCACAGCTAACAAATTTACGTAATAGAGCCCTCCAAGGCATGTCTTCTACTAACGATGAGAAGACCAATTACAGTTTTTGCATCACTAGCTTATACAAACTCATCATCCATCAACAGAATAGAGCTCACATAAAAAAGAAAATGTAGAATGTATAAATACCAACTCAAAATAACTAGACCTGAGGCATAGAAGGCATAGACACAGGTAGTCTAACTTTTAGAGGAGGACATATATGCACAGAATTTTTTGATACAGGTATTTCAACGATCAAGTGGATAAAAATTAGTTCGTACTGTCCAAAGGTGCCAAGAACATGGTATTCACAGATAGTTTTACTCCCGGTGCCACCTAGTTTGCAGGAAATATAAGTAACAGAGCACTAAATATGAATTAGGTAAAGGATTTTTTTCAGTTCATCTGTGAAGTAGCAGCTGTTAGTGTTCTCAAACATGGGATAGATTTCCAGCTGCTCAGGATTAAGAGGGTAGAAACCCGCCAGTCACACTGACCTACTATCTTACATTTAACAGGGTTGACAGGAGGAGAAACACACTGAGGAGCTTTCCTACACAGATCAGATCTTTGGCCTAACTTCCCAAATCCAACCAGGCAACATCTGTTATCTTCTCAGCAGTTTAAGGACAGCTAGTTTGAGACACTCCAATATCACACTGCTCAACCAGATGACAGAGCCAGAAAACAAATGTAAAACCGAGGTCTTAAACTTCAAGCAAATAAATAACAACTATAAGAAATCATCCAGGCAAACCCCAGCTGGTTGGCCCAGGTAAGTCTCACTGAGCTGCCTGCTTCTTGGGCTTCATCACAACTTTAGTTTGAAGGAAAATGCAACAGAACCATAATATAAGACTTCAAATACAGCTTTCAGGTTTTAAGTATTCTGGTGGAGCAAACAGAACACACCAAGCACAAGCTCAGTCTGGCAAAGTGAAACACTGAGCCATACATACCTGAACACAGGTAGCGACTCATATGCACTACTCACAGGGTTTCAATTACAACTGTGCAAACACGGTAAGAGTACCAGAAGCACTCCATCAAATTTTGAGTGTGGCAAAACATTTTCTTCACTTAACTCAAAGTGCATCCTACTTTAGAAATAAAGTTTACAGATCCCAACAGATTCCCTGGTGGAAGTCCAGGAAGTGACTCCTCACCCTCAATAAAATTACTGATGTCAGATTCCTTTGCTTGGCTTATTTCCTCTTCAGATGGGTGCCTGGCCCCACAGCCAGCCACATACCACGTAGAAAGGGAGATTAATATACTGAGAATGCCCCTTGGGATCACAGCAATGGGAACTCCACATTTCACAAGAGGACTGATGTCATATCAACGTGGTTTCCCTGAGATTTAATGATGTGTTTCATAATGATAAAAAAAAAAGAAAGAAAGAAAGTTGGAGGGAAGAAGGGGTTCAGGTCTAGAGCAGGTCCACAGGGCGCAGAAAGGGAAAAAGGACACACACACACAAAAAAGGACATAAAATGAGGCCATCAGGTACAACCCACAAGCCTAATGCTTCATCATTTCAGGTACCACTTTTTGCACAGCTCAGACATCTCATCTCCTTACCATTTCTTTACAGCACTGGGATCCCTGACTGACCACACAGCAAATTCCATGTCTTCTTTCCGTTTGGAGCACCCCAGCTACCTCTTCCCAGGCAAGGCTTGTGCTGCCTGTCTCCCTCCCTCCCTTCTGTGCCTGGCCTGTCCTACCACTGAGGCCATCATGTCTGTCTGATGGTGGCTGACAAGTTTCTCGACCACTAACAGGTAAATCCCAGCTCAGGAAGGAGCTGCTTCCCTAACTCCAAGTGGCCTCTCAACCCCACCAACCTTAGCAATCCAAAACCAAATCACAGCCATTTCTGAATGGTTGATTTACACATCTGGGGAGCAAGTCACTTCTCACACCATTCACCCCACCTTCCTAAACCAGCAAGCTTTACCTTCTCTATCCTCACACTATTGTGAGGCTCCCAGAGAGCCACCAGGGCAGCTGCAATACAGCATCTTCAATTAAAAAGGCAAACTATCAGCACAGGCAGACCACAAATAACATAATCTATACTGCCAGCCTAGACTGGTTACTGCAAACGGCTGGAGGAACAACATCCGTATAAAATACTTTCTGCTGGCTCCACCACCAGAAACATGGGTGGAAATAGTCTTAGGAGCCTATGACAGTTACTGATCCCACATTGATAGGAGTTGTTCTCACTTGATAAAAGGGGCACTTTTGCACACATCATTTTCTACTGCTTTCTCCACAGGCAAGATGAACAAACTGCAAGAGAGACCAGAATTAACAGTCCATTAGTGGCAGTGATAGTGAAGCACCAAACTATAGCCACAGAAAGCAGCCAAGTGCTCTGGGTGTTTGCCTTTTTTTTTTTTTCCTGAAGTGGTTGGAAGGATTTGTAGAGAGCTTGTCAAAGTCAATTTTCAAGTTCCTGTATTCTTGCTTTCAAAATGTGAATCCACCAGATAGATAGTTTTTTGGTTCCTAAACAGTTAGCCAGAAACACTCCTTCAGCCGGGAAAGGTCAGTTGGTTGTTCCACTGTAACTGTGATAATAATTTTACTTTTTACTAGCTCCACAGCAAGTTGCCAAACAGGAATGTCAGTCTGTCACAGTTCTGTTGACATTTAATTTTTGCTTCTCAAGTTCCCTCTCCCTCCATCAAAAAGCCAAGATAAGCTTACCAAATAATACAAATCAGTCTTAACTCCTTGTTAACATGAGCATCAGGACTTGAGCTCATAAAAGTGGGATCAAAAAGAAGACTTCTTATGACATGTCTACCTCCAACATACCGATGGATAACACATCTAATGCCTGGGAACCAAAGGGAAGACCTGGATATCCACCATGTTGGATCTGGAACCAGGAGCTGTCACTCACACTCTGTGCTGTCCTCCTGTCCACAGCAGAGCCAGCTGGTGCTACAATCCAATTAGCTCTCACTCACTGACCAAATCTAGATGGGAAACTTGGGTGCTGCAGGAAATGACACCAGCAAGACCAGTTTCCAATTCCTAATTCATTTTTAAGGGTGATTGGCAGTTTTGAAGCTCCAAGTTCTATGAATTTAAAAAGCTTTTGTCTCCTGAGCTAAGAAAGTTATCATCTGTAACTTTCCATGCTTGCTGTACTACTTCCAGACATCTCAAGCTGGACACTTAGAAACTGAGATACAATGGCCACTTTGGAAAGCTTCATTCGTTCATAGGCACAGCAGTCCTGAATACTGCAAAGAACAGCATCGGTCTCGTGCTGAGGAAGACTCTTCCAACTAGGTAAGTGTGCTCTTATCTGCTTACGCCCCTCCCACCTTCACCATCAAGTGGCTCAGTTCCACCTCCGTTCCTGTTCTGCAAGATTACAGTGGCTCCTTTTCATCCTGATTCACTTGGATATAAGATTCGTTGAACCACTTGGTGCAGGATTCACCTGACAACTTTCAAATGGCTAAACAACCCAAGATTCATTGTCTAAACTTCCTCTGTGTTTAAGGAGGAGGGATGTATGTCAGAAGGCTCTTCACATGCACGTACTTCTCACCACTGATTACAGTCAGTGATTAAGGGCCCAAATTATTAACTTAGTCTAGACATTAAACACTTCAGTAGGTAAAGCTAATCAAGGTGAATCCTATACACCCACCTTGGTCTACTGGTATCCACTATTATTTCTGACCCCGCTGGTCAAATCCAACCAAAATTCACATTTGAGAGAAGAAACAATTGTCCAGTGGTAACTGGATTCCCCTAGGTTTTGTGAAGACAGGCAGAATGGATACCCAGGATCTGAATATCTGAAAATTCATCCCTAATAATTCTTTACTGTCAGCTGACTTCTTCAAACACATGTGGCAACCCAGTATAAATTATTACATGAGAGAAAGATTATTAGCGAGGTGAGAAGGCGGCTCTTTACTACATAAAAAGTTGCAGTTACTACATAAAAAGTTGAAAGGGACAGGTTAGCTGTCCCTGCTGAACAGAGTCTTGTCCACCAACTGCATTTCCTCTCAGGCATGGCTAGACTTCAGCAGGGAAGAACCAGTGTACATACCAATTACAGTGTGTTATTCCAAGCCTTTTGAGATAAAAGGCTGCTGCTTAAGAAAGTATGCCAACAACATGAAAATAAGAATTAGTTGTAAAACCAAACCAGGAAGAGAATCAGAACATGCTTCACTAAGGGCAAATCATGCCTGACAAATTTGGTGGCCTTCTATGATGGGGCTACAGAACTGATGGATAGGGACAAAGCAGTTGATGTCATCTACCTGGACTTGTGCTAAGCATTCAACACTGTCCTGCATGATACCCTTGTCTCTAAACTGGAGAGACATGGATTTGATGGATGACCCAATGGATAAAGAATTGGCTGGATGGCTGCACGCAGAGTTGTCGTCAATCACTCAATGTCCAATTGGAGGCCAGTAACAAGTGGTGTCCCTCAGGGGTCGGTATTGGGAACGATCCTGTTCAGCATCTTTGTTGGTGACATGGACAGTGGGATTGAGAGCGCCTCAGCAAGTTTGCCGATGACACCAAGCTGTGTGGTTTGGTTGATACACTGGAGGGAAGGGATGTCATCCAGAGGGACCCTGACATGCTTGAGAGGTGGCCAATGCCAACCTCATGAAGTTCAACCAAGCCAAGTGCAAGGTCCTACACCTGGGTTGGAGCAATCCCAGGCACAGTTACAGGGTGGGAGGAGAAGAGGTTGAGAGCAGCCTGCGGAGAAAGACTTGGGGGTGTTGGTTGATGAGAAACTGAACATGAGCTGCTCCAGTGTGCGCTTGCAGCCCAGAAACCCCCCGTGTGCTGGGCTGCATCAAAAGGAGCATGAGCAGCAGGTCAAGGGAGGTGATCCTGCCTCTCTGTTCTGCTCTCGTGAGACCCCACTTGCGGCACTGTGTGCGGTGCTGGTGTCCTCAACAAAAGCAGGACATGGAGCTGTTGGAGTAAGACCAGAGGAGGGCCATGAGTATGACCAGGGGCTGGAGCACATACAGCTCCTGATCAGAGACAGGCTGAGAACATTGGAACTGTTCAGCCTAGAGAAGCTGTGTGGAGACCTCAGAGCAGCTTCCAGTGTCTGACGGGGGCTACAAGGCTGCTGGAGAGGGACTCTTCATCAGGGACTGTAGTGATAGGACAAGGGGTGATGGGTTCAAACTAAAACAGGGGAAGTTCAGGTTAGATATAAGGAAGAAGTTCTTCCCTGTGAGGGTGGTGAGGCGCTGGCACAGGTTGTCCAGAGAAGTGGTGAATGCCCCATCCCTGGCAGTGTTCAAGGCCAGGTTGGACAGAGCCTTGGACGTCATAGTCTAGCGTGAGGTGTCACTGCCATGGCAGGAGGCTGGAACTGGATGATCTTAAGGTTTTTTCCAATCTAAACCATTCTATGATTCTACACATACCCTTCAACATACTGCTTTCTGAACACTTGCTACAGATGGGTCCCTTAGTGAGAGATACACATATAGATATGACCTAACATAGATCTTCCATCTATTTTTGCCTGAAGCAAGTTTTGTGACACTCTTTTTTAAAAGCTAAATGAGGTGGCAGGGTAAGGGGAATATCACACAGCAAAACCATGTCCCTCCCAAATAAGCTCAGTACTAAAGCTGAGTAAAGCACCTGCACCTACTCCCAGTCTGAGCTAGTACTGGGGATTAAAGCATAACTCCTCACCCTCTAAAAAAACCTGCTCATTAAAAGGAGCTAAAGCTGAATTAAAAACAACACTCCCACCACAGGTGAGGGTCACTGCTAATGCATGGATTGTTTTACTTGTAGGGGTAGGTGGGAACATGTTTTTATCAGATTTTATTTTTTTCCAACAGAAGCAAAGCAGAAAGGCAAGTCCTCCTGTTTAGTTTGTCCCTGGGTTCATAAGCAATGACGTACGCATAACAATGTTTTAATGGCACTTCTCACCCAATGACCCCGAAGTGCTTTTACTTCCCTCAATGAATTTGGCTTCACAGCAGCCTGACAGCTCCATTTTACATGGGAACTGAGAGACAAAGTAATTTATCTATGCCATGCAGCAGCACAAAATCAGCTCCTACAAACTATCACCTGCTCAGACACTATTACAACAGGCACTTTCTGCCCGAGCCCTGCAAAAGTCAACAGTGGCTTTAAGACACTCCTTAACTCAGAGGCTCAAGATCTACACTGCTGTTTACATTATTAACATTTCCTGGTAACTGCACCCTTCTTTCCTATTACCTTTGGGTGAGAAAAGCTAGTTCTTCAACTAGGCATCCGGGGAAGCAGATTAGTAGCAAATAATCCCCCAAAAACACACCTCCAGCCCCCCCCCCCAACCCCTACTACAATAACAAAGAAAAAAAATAAAAACAACAATCATAAAAAGAAGAAAACACCAACCAAACAGACATGGGACAATTGATCTTCCCAACACTTGTAAACACCTGGACCACCTTCTGGATTGTAGGAATTTCATACTGTTGCAACGTAGTCATTGCTTGTGTACATAAACAATACTCCACTGTACGCCAAGATTCTTCCATTGACCATGCACATTATGGCATAAGTTAAAGAACAACATGAAAAGACAGTATGCCAAATGCAAAAAAGCTCTTGCAGAAGAAATACATTCAAATTTAATTAAACAACAGATTTGGATTCAAAAGCTCCAAAACAGTAAGGTGTGCAACACAAGGCCCACTGGTATATCAAATGACGAATCACAACCAAGTTGTCTTGGCAAAATTTGCATGAAATCTACAGGGGCAAAGAATATTAGCCACTTCGGTCTCAGCAAAACCCAAATGCTACTGCTTTGGTACCAACAGACAGCATCCTCATTCCCCATGCCACCGCTTCAGAGGGTAAACCACTCAAATCCTAACCCTAAGGGTCCGTTGTTCTGTTAAAGCAAAGTTTCACCTTGAGAAAGGCCAAGCTGAAGCTCTCTTAGCATATATTAAACAAACAAGATGCCACAGGACTTATACATGGGAGAATTATTTTGTTTTGAATTCACCATCTTCTGCCACACAGGATTGCACAAGATGGGGATATGGGTGAGTAGACAAAAGAGCTCAAGGTCCTAAAGCTTCTCCAGGGAACTACTTGAGTTGGGGACTTGTTTTTGCTGACCCCACATCAGCGCTCTCATGCTTTTTTAATGGGCTTTATCTCAGCAGATGAAACAAGTATTTCCAAAAGAGAATCAGGCTGGTGCCAAGTGAAAGCAGGCTCCTCAATATGACCAAATACAGCTTGCATCAGGCAACTACCCCCTACAACTGACATCTTAAACGCAAGCAACTCTGGAAAACTCCTGCATTTCTGCCAAACTAGATGTCATTAATTACGTAGTTCTTTATTCCCGGAAGACTTAATTTATAGGTCATAATTTTACTTCCCTTTTCTGAGAACAAAACCAAAGAATTTACACTTCCCTTTCTCTTACAAGTACACAAGAACCTTGTGCCTATGTTCTCAGAGGCAGCCTAATGGTTCTAAAATAAGTGTAAAGACAGAAGGAGGAAGTCAATCTTCATAGGCTAGATGTTATTATAAATTTGAATGGAAAAATATCAAGCTGTTCCCATATTTCTCTACAATTTTACAAATCAAAGTAAAAAGAAAGATGTGGACTGACACCTAAACATATTAATATTCTGGTACATTCCTCCAGTTTCATGTTTCCCTCCCTACACACACTTTCTCCTCACTTTAATACAGCAAACTTGCTCACAGTTAAACAGAACTTTTCTAGACTAAGACTAGAAACACTCTTTAGGCTGATGCTTTACTGATGATTGGTACCAATCTTTCCAATCTCCTGGTTTCCAAATAGATTCACTGTCCTTCAATGGTAATACTCCTCTTAGCCCTCATATTTTCTATTTCAAGATTTTATTAGACAAAGAGCCAAAGCGAAAGCAGAGACAATCTTCCAGCTCTGTCTCCTGAGCAGATACAACGAGGAAGCTCCGTTCCATGACTGGCTCCATAACACAAAATGGAAAAAAGTGAAATTAACAGTTAGAAGGTGAATCCTGGCTTTGAAAAATATAAAGTGTTATTAAGGGATTAAGAGAAAATTGAGTGTGTAGCAAATTAGCAGATCTGGTATAAAAAGCATTTAAGCCTAGCTAATGACAGAACAGATTGGAAGAAAAATACAGTACCCTCTAACAAGCCGAACAGCGGAGCAGCGATTCTACAAATCCAATCCACAAATCTTCAGAGGTTTGGGTTTTCTAGTGTACTTGCAAAGCACTTTTGAAGCAACGTGACTGAATGGATTTCAGAGATAGCAAAGACATAGCAATAAAAAAATTCCACTTTCAGGGCATAATCTGCTGCCAACTTGGGGACAGAGGGCAAAGCTCACTGCTCTTGATGCTTGCTGTTACAAGCCTCAAAGTCATCTGATTTGTTTTTGTACCACAGAGTATGCATTTCAAAAGTTATACGTGGAAAAGTCAATGACAGAAGTCCTATGCATACTGTGCATTACATAGGTATTTATAGTAAAAGAAGTATAACATCATACTTAAGGCAGAGTTTTGGGGATTTTTTTAATTGCACTTACTAATTAACACAATAGAAACAATTCTTTGATCTTATTTTATTACTAACTTCCTCTTTAGCTCACTACTGGTTTATCTCTAGCACATACCACATGCCCCAAGAGCAGGGATTGCTTTCAGAACAGCTACAGATGAATAGTAGATACTGTGCTTTCTGGGCTTTGAAGCAGAGTTTACCTATTTGCCACGCTGCTTTTAGTCTGAAGGATTAAGCCTAAATAACCCCTACACATCATCCCCAGCACCTGAGACAATGGCTCCAAAACAATGTCATGCAATTTAAGTGATTGACATGGTCACATACTACCTTGCATGCCACATCCCACCAACCCAATTCCTGCTTCATCAGCTTTCAAAGTGATGAAGCTTGCATTCATGCCTCCCTTTCCTGTGCCTTGTTCTGAGGACACATTCTCTTCTCTTATGCTGCAAGTTTACTTTGTGCCTTCTGGCACACACCTACACTACTTTTCTCATCCCTCAACCTCATCCCTACCTACTCTTCCAAACAAAATCCTTCTGCACTTTTCACATGTTTCACATGTGCTCCCTCATCTCTAACTCTCCCCTTGAACACAATTGCATCCTGGCTATCCAGCCACAAATGCCACCCCTCCATATCCTTCCAGCCAAGCACAGAAGCAGCAGCTCTAAGGCAACTCTTCCACTACTTCTGCCTCTCCCTGCCTTGGGAGAAAGTAGAAGTAGTACCCAGGAACAGCTTCCCCCTTGCCAAAAAGCCTCAAACACCAGCGAACCCCATTACAGGCACCTAACAGAAGCAATGCCTAAGCCACCACACACTCACCTCTCATCTACTTTTTCCCTAAAGTGACCAGCTGCCTGACATCTCACAAGCTCTCTTTGCTTTCCCTGCAGGAGATCAGACCCTTATTTCCACACCTCATCCTTCCCTGCCTCAGCCACACAGGCCTATCAATAACCAAGTGCTTGAGAGAAAGGAGTTAAGGTTCTGATGATAGTACAGAAAGCAGAGCTCAGTTTCTGCCCAAACCAACACACTGTAGAGCCTCACTTAGCACACTGTTGCTTCAGCACAACCTAATCAGCACAAACCCCTGCAGGTTTCCCCAAGTCTGCCTGACTCCTGCCTCTTTCCCAGCAGCTTCCTGTTGCAGCCGTTTAGCTGTTGAACATTTTGCTTTAAGAATAAAAAGCAGATATACTAAGTCTACACTGTGTTTTCAAATAATTACAAGTACTGATAGGAAAGAGCAGGGCTCTGAAAGGCCATTGATAATGAGACGAGAACAGAGCTAGTCTTTTGCTATTGATCGTTTTTGTCTGCTATAGCTGTTCCTGGACTGAAGAACATGTGCAGCTGTGGCAGTGAAGAAACATTTTTGCCATCAATTCTCACCGCTGACATGCAACTCAAGACATAGACCAGTGTCAGCCAAGTGCATATACTTAAGATGTTATTAATAGCAGGAAAGCAATGCAATCAGCATGTGCTCTCCAACTACCAGCACAAGCTAGTAACAGAAAGTTCTCACCTGCCTGGCCACCCTCCGAGCTTCCCAGTAAGGTTTAGAGTCTTCTACAGCTTTTCCAATCTTCTTTACCAGTTCATCCAGTTTTACTGTTGCTTCGACAAGCACGGAGCGGAACTTCTGGCGTGCATCCTTCCAAATGTTGCAGAAGGGAAAGAAAGAACAAAGACTGATTAGAGCTTTAAATATTATTCCTACCTGTTTGTTCCCACCTTCAGGTTGCTCATTTAGATTCACACCCAAGGTGACACATTCAAAGCAGTTACTGGCATTTGGACTAAGCCAGAATTCTTCAGTAGAGGTAAGAACAAGAACCGTATCTGAAAGCTAGTATCCTGGACACCAAATCTTTGTCTTTCAGAGACAGCTTTCATACAAAGCCTGCAATAGCCTGTGCTAGATGTCACCTCTGGCAGGGTTTTACAGAGAGGAATAGCTTGTAGATTACTCCGTGAGGAAGCAAACAGCAGCATAACAAGTTCCAGTAGGGAGTTCAATGACAAAGACATCTAGACAACACTAGAATGAGGCTAGCAGACAGGCCAAATACCCACAGCAGGCTGGCAACTCGGCTGGAATTAGCATCTCCTAAACCTTAGCACGTGACACCCCTAATATTGTTCCTCCCAGAGGCATCATTTCACAACGTGAACAAGGATGGACAGGATCTGCTTTCTGCAGGAAGAAATGGAGACTTCGTACAAGGTATATTTTCAAGTCAGCTCCTCTTTACTTTTATAAACACACCCTACTTACTTTGATAGCAGCAAAAAGCTTCCAGGTCCTTGTGGCATGACTTCTTGCTATAAAAGCCCATCTTTTCAGCTATGGTTTGTATGAATGGGTAAGGCCACCTACTTTCCATTTGTTTATTATTTACTACATTTAAGAAAAGTAAATTCCAGCTACTTCCAAACTGGACAAATTGCCCTCTTCACATGATTAGCTAAAGCAATTAAAATATTTTCTCTGCTCCACTGAAATTTCCACACTTTTAAGCAGAGTGATTCTGATTTCAATCTCAGCATCCAACACAGACTCTAAGTCAAAGGAATTATTGCAGACAGATGCAAATTCAGGCTGGGACCTGGCCCAGGATTTAAGAAGATGAAGAGGAAGGGCCATGTGAGCTCTTGACAAACCTTGTAATTCTAATTAGAGAGCAGCATTTATGCAGACAGCCAAAGTGACATGGTGATTATCAGGAAGCAGCTGGCTTGAAGAAGTGCTCTAATTCAGGAGGGTTTTGTCATTATTGTTGAGGATTTCTAGAATGCACAACTCCTTATTCGCTAGAAGAATTAAAACATGTTGGAACCTATCACAATGTATTCAGAAGTGGAAAAACCCTGCAATGTTACACTCATTTTTACAGAAAAAGCAACAGACTTCAGTAACAGCTTCTCTGAGTCCTTTATCATAGAATGGTAGCTGCTCTGCTGGAAGCTGCTCTCAGGTCTCCACGCAGCTTCTCTTCTCCAGGCTGAACAGCCCCAGTGTTCTCAGCCTGTCTCTGTACGGGAGGTGCTCCAGCCCCTGATCATCCTCGTGGCCTTCTCTGGACTTGCTCCAACAGCTCCATGTCCTGCTTTTGCTGAGGACACCAGCACTGCACACAGTGCTGCAAGTGGGGCCTCATGAGAGCAGAGGGGCAGGATCACTTCCTTCGACACACTACTCACGCTGCTTCTGATGCAGCCCAGCACACGGTGGGGTTCTGGGCTGCAAGCACACACTGAAGCCGGCTCATGTTAAGCTTCTCATCAACCAACACCCCCAAGTCCTTCTCTGCAGGGCTGCTCTGAATCTCTTCTCCTCCCAACCTGTAGCTGTGCCTGGGATTGCTCCGACCCAGGTGCAGGACCTTGCACTTGGCTTGGTTGAACTTCATGAGGTTGGCGCTGGCCACCTCTCAAGCGGGTCAAGGTTCCTCTGGATGGCACCCCTTCCCTCCAGTGTATCAACCGAACCACACAGTTTACTGTTATCTAAAACCTTAGCCACCATTTGTAACATTTTCGTCCAGTGCAAATAGTTTCGATTCTCAAGGCACTCCACTTGGTTTAAGGAAGTATTCAAGTGAGTAACAAGGTCAAAAATAGAGAATTAAATGCACATTAATTTATTAGTTTATGAACACCAATCCAGTCAATAATCTCATTTATTTGTGAAAGCCTGAAAAGTATCATTAAAACAACATGTATTGAGTTGATTTTTTCAGTGAGAAGAATTTGAGTATTTCCAATTAAAGCAGTGGATGATACATGGTTCGCTGTTCAAAATGAGTTTCACAAGCAACTAAAATAAGACTGCAAACACGATGACTATATTGCAAGAAAAATGTTAAGTACTGAAGTATATTCAACAAAATAATTTTTCCTACAAGTACAGGAACAAAATTAAAAACTTATTTCTAAATGAGTGAGCCTGACGGTTTGGTTTTCACCTTCTTTGTAAAAGATGCATATTAGGATACTAATTATGGAAAGCAAATAGTTAAAGAAAACTAGAAATGTATACACATAAAGTAAAAAAATCCCTATGCAGTGATTCATCAAACAAATTAGTTCACATGTTTAGATAAGCACTTGGAACAAAGAAACCATCACTACCAAATCTGTGCTTAGAGACCTACCCCAAACTTATTCATGTAATATTTGCGTACACTCTTATCTACTAGGGTAAACAGGTCTGGTCTCTACCTGGATTTAAAAAAATAAAATAAAATAAAAAAACCAAACCAAAAACCAAGGACAGAGCTGTGAAACTAATAGCAAGTTCTGTACTTATTCATCTCCCACCAAATCAGATGAAGCACATACAAATTACTAAAGTGTAATTAAACCTGTACCTGGCACCTATGGAACAGGTCTTTCGAATGGTTAAGCAGGCATTTGTCCATGAGCACAGCCACACTTCAGTAGGTAGTTAAACAGAATAGTGAGCTTCAGCTGAAGAATATGCTGGTATGAACTTCCAGCTTAACATTTACCCCACAAGAGGCCCACTTCCTATTTTGAGGCTTTATTTGGCTCTGATCATCTTCACTTTTTCCAGTGAAGAACAATAATGAAAACCGAAAACCCCAGAACTTTATACCTGTGTCATCCATCACATTACTTATTTTAAATGACATTTATCCTCAGGTTCCTGACTGTCAGGAACACAAGCCTGCAGGCTCTGCCACCTTCTGCATAAGAGAATAAGCATATGCTCGTACTCTGTTGTGATCAGTCTCCCTAGCAGAGGTTTGCAGTCACCCCCTTTGGACACAGCAATAAAATGTTGGGGTCTCTTGAGAAGGCAAAATGCCAAACCCATGCCCTCTCCTGCACTACATGCATCACTTTTACTCTCCACTAGCCCCAACTACACTACAAAAGCAAACAATCCCACGTTGTATACCTACACTGTGCATAACCTGCAGCAACCCAGTGCATTCACGCTACTCAGCCTCTTCAATCCAAACTGATTCAGCCCTCATGGTCTCAGTGACATGGCTCCTATCTGGGAGCTATGGCAAGATCTCCCATGAACTGGGGCACAGCTCCCTCCTGCAAACACGCAGTCACACTCAGTGTGCTGGCTCAGTGTCAGCCCTGCCATGTGCTGGCAAAGCACCTGTAAAAGTCATCACCCTTGGGACACTGCAAACTTCCCCTGGCAGGTGCCCCCAGGGAAGTTTAAATGAGAAATACCAATGCAGCAGCTATTTTTACTCTTCATGTGAAAATGGGGCGGTCAGAAGCACCAAGGCAATTGCACCAGGAACACTGGGCTTGGTGCACTTGCTGCTTACGTGACATGAAATACTCATCTGTGTTTCATGGGAAGGATGAGCCTGTGGTCAAAAGCAATAACTTGGGAATCAATTCCCCGCTCTATGTCCAGCTTCCTGTTTTATTGTCAGTGAGACACCGACCCACATTTGAAGCAGTTCAAAACTATAAACCCTCTTAATGGTGTTTTCTGTAAGAACACTCACGTCAAAAACTTAGAGGCTCAGGAAGAGCACACCAGTGCAGTTCATCCACAATCCCCATCAGGAGGGAAGCCTTAACGTCTGTGTTAGGAAGACAACCACACCAAGCAAGAGCTCCACTCTCATCAACTTTCTTCCTGGAAATCCTTAGCACTTTCCTCCCAAATGATAGATTCCACAAGCAGAGTCTTAGGGAGCATGCCAGGCTTCTACCCCATATATGCTTTTGCTGCAATAGTTCGTCATTAAAAACAGACTTTGTTTCCAGTAACTTGCTATTGGGCAGCAACCTGCTACTGCACCAAAAGAGGGACAACACTTAACAATAGGCCATCTGTACTACAGCATATTGGAGATCCACCCTCAAATGTGAGGAGAAACTGAAATACAACTTTCCACTTACACTGCACTGGAGAATAAAGCATGTTTGTTTTCCTTTCTCATGAGTGATGGGAATGAGGTGGTGCTAGTTGCCAGACAATAGGCAAATAACTATTTCTGCCCATCAAGTGAAGGTTATATTTTCAAACAATTCTCTTTTTAAAATGAACTTAATACATCAACTGTGTATGAAGCATCATAGTACCAAGCACATCTAAATTTCATTTACAAAGGCTGTCCTATGCTCTTTCTGACAATTTGGTGTGCAGAACCTCCGACAACCCATTAAACCAGCCTGGAAGGTGCATGGGAAATGAAATTGCTCACTCAGAGACAGGCTTCATCTATTTCCAAGAGGCAGGCAGTACCCATACCTGCCTTCCTCTTCTACACAGACCTATCAGCTGCAAAAGCTCATTTTCCAAGCTTTAACAGCGTCAGTATCAACAACATCCAAGCGCGAAATCAGGTAGGCTTCCCAGTTACATACATACCAGATGCACATGGAAATCTACCTCAGAGCATCAAACAGGTTAATGACATCTTTAACATCTATACAGTGCCTGAGCAGTTCAAGTAAACCAGACTGACTACCAAACCTTAAAAACAAAGTGCAAGGAATAGGTGAAGTAATATCTCAATTTTTGAGCATGGAGAAGAGACTTTTTTTCCCCACACAGCTACTAGTCTTCTAAAACTGGTATTTAGAAGATGCTCTAACCTCCTTGCAGACAGTTACAGACTGAGACTACCAATACATTGTTACTTTTAGTCCTTTTATAAGAAAGGAGAGGAAAGCAGGCAGGGGTGCTCCTTCTAAAACAAGATTTCTCTGCCTAACCCTTCCTCCCTCTCTTAGGCTAGAAACACATTTCTAGTTCAGGAATATGAATCAAGTAAAACCCTTTGACTCACTTGGGCGACAAAATCTTTCCAGCACTATAGCAGAGGAAGCAGCCTTGCCTCACTCATCCATGCATGAAGCAGAAGGCAAAACAACAAACAATCCACATGCAGGAAGCATTTCCTATGGAAACAAGTAGATTATAAAAAGACATGGAAAGAAATTTGTCCTGCTAGTGCGGGACAAATCCATCATGCATATATATTGCACTCCAAAACCCAGCAGAAATACCAGCCAGCAAGCTGCTTTTCCCTTATCTGTGTACTCTTTTATGGACACTGGAAAATGCTGCACAGGGCTACTGATAATGAGGCAGATGTTTCTACAGAAAGATGTTTCCACAGGCCAAGCAGGCATGATCAGAATGAGATTCCTGCCACTGACAGGCCATTTTTCTAAAACTTGAAAGAGTAAGGAATTTGTAGAAAAAAAAGAAAAAGTCTACTTCAAATTCTTGTGTGTGACGGGGTCAAAAGCTTGATCTTTATCCCAAAACCAAGAGAAGAGCAACTCTAAACAAAATAGACCTCCCCTTCTGAGAGGCATTTAAACGCTGACAAGGCTCACAAGTGGAAAAGCACCGCAGCTGATATACCCCTTTCCTTCGACTCTATCCAACACCAACCCAGGGTGACCTTTAAGATAAATCCAGGACTAAAAGTAACACAACGTCCTGCAGATCAGGACTAGAGGATCTAGACAAGCATATAAGAAGGATCCTATCCTAATATGCATGCTAACAAGCATGGCTGAAAGCAGCAGTGTTCAGCTCTGGTTTTCATGTGCAGTCATCTCCCTTTGATATTGGCAAGCTCGCAGCTCCAGCAACACAACTGTCTCTAACAAAACCCACATTTGGATAGCTGGGATTCCAGTAGTAATTTTAATGGTATGTGCTGTATTTCCCCTCCCTGAAATGCTGCCAGAGAGTCCCTGAGTAAATCTGTTACATCTGAGTTGTACTTTAAGGAGCCAAAGACACGTATGAGTTTTAGCTGGACAGGCGAGTCATGCACGTTTGTTAAATATATTTGCAACTCCTGATGCGAGTTCAGATGGAGATGCATTTCCAGTAAACAGGAAAAAAGCTCAAATAACAAAGCACCACTCTAACTTGCATTTGGCCAAAACATGCTTGTATCTCCACTGCAAGATGTTTCCCCCACCTTCTCACAGACACTTCAAACATAAACAGGGACATTAGCGAAGCGTTAAATCCCTCAGAGGACCCTTATCATCCTTTTGCTGTGTCAGTAATGCTCAGTGTTGCAATCAGTATGAGCAGCATTATGGATTTTAAATCAAGTCTAATCAAAGATTCATTAACAGGCAATACATTAACGCAACATATAACTACCAGTGCCCTTTAGCAGCTCCACAACTCCTGAACAGGCTTTGAGAATCAGAAGGTCAGGGTATTCCTCCAGGGTTTAATAGTGTAGGTCAAAAGAACAAAAAATGAGTAATTATGTCAAGCAAAAGAATAGATGTAGCCAACTTCAACATACATCTTCAAGTCATGCCATGCATGTAAATCCACCCCTCTCACATGTGGTTTGGGTGCAGAACTTACTTTAAAAGATAAAGAATGGCAGGCTGATCAGTTTAAAACAGAATTCTCCATTTTACCACCTCTGTGAGCAGCAAATACCAAAACATTCTACATTGATCAAACACAGACATGTCTGTGGCTACACCAAGAGAGGGTAGTCTCAAAATCCTAGAAGCCTTTAGTGATGTCGGCCCCATAACATTTCCATTGGGTAAAGCAGAATTTTTACTCCCATTTTGCAGATGTAGACCTGAGGCGCAGTGAGAACAAAAGCTGGGGGCTAAAAGCATTTAACACTTACAGCCTTTTCTTCCAGTTAATGGGAACTGGAGACAGTCAGCAGTCCCGGTTAGAGCGGCTCATGCAAAGCTACAGGAAGTCCAAAACAGACTCGCTGTATTTAAGTGCCACAAGGTTACTCTTCCTGCTTATCAGAGAGTACATCAAGTCACAAAAACGTGGGCGTCTTTTTCTGAACTTCCTTCAGAGAAATATACCTTCTACTCAAATGCTCCCATTGCTTTTCCAGATTATTCTGGGGAAAAAAAAAAAATCAACAGTGGGAATGTATGGACCACATAGTAATGCTACCGGAAGCTGGCAATCAGCATCTTGTGCTGTAAATAGTCTAATGATACTGTTTATTCCCATTAAAGTCAACTATGATCAGATACTGAAAAGATGAAGAAAGTAATAATAGAAGAATAGAATAAATACAACTCCACTGTCTGATTAAAAAAACCCCAAAACCTAAAAAACCTAAAAAAAACCCCCACCAACCCAAACCAACACATCTTTCTTCTAATGAAATATCTTCCAATAGCAGCACCACCATAAACTGAGAACGGGTAGCAAGAGGGACCCAAAGAGCTAATAACAGCCAAAATAGCAAATCTTCAAAGGCAAACTTGGCATGGCTCTTCCAGAAGCCCACATTTTTAACAGCATTCAAGGATTTTGGAAGACTTTGAAGCAGAATGATTCCACTTCTAAACTCCCCCTTGCGAACTCTAGATTTATCCTAAAAGGCTGCTTGGCAAAGATTTCTTTCCTTGTCCAGAGTAAGAATGCAGGGAGTGCCTTCTAACCACAACTGTTGTGTTGCTTTGGGTTTTTTAAATATCTTTCCTCTAGTAAGGTCTTAAGTCCATTTAAAATGCATTTATCAACGTGTATAAATTAAGCCTTGCTTACATCATCCAACTGCATTTGTCCTCAGAATTTAAGCAGATCAAAAGTAATGAAAATCTTTCTGGATTAAAAATTATGCAGTTGCATGATACCTCAAACTGCCTTCAATCCAGTAAGATTTTCAGATGAAAAGCAAAGAGGAAACTTTCATGAACACATACTGTCAATGATATTTCAATTTAATTCCATCAAAGACTGTTTAAAGTAAGTACTACAGACAGATCTGCTGTAAACACTTAATGACATAGAGGTAAAAGCATCACATAATCATTCTCTGCACTACCTGACACCTACTATTTCTTAGACTAAGTAAAGTAAGCAATGACGTAAGATCAATCTAATGTGGAAACACTGCTCTTTCATTTACAGTGATATATCCAGGAACCTTTTGGTCTTTAGAGCTCAGCATGTGTCACATGTGCAGTAGCTGCAAATCTCCAGGTTCTACAAACACTTGAACACATGAATAATTTTAATCAAGCAGTAAAATCCCATCTTAAGTCCCATCATTGGGACTTATTTCATGAGTATGCATTTGCATTATTGTTACTACTATTCTATCTGCTTCATAATATATCTGTCCTCAGTGCAAGGTTATGACAAGATTAATGAAATCCAGGCAACTATCCATAGCACCATCTTTCAATTTCAGTACCTCAGCATGAAATAAGGAGACTGAAAAGATATACATAATTTTTTTCCAATATATGTATATAAAGAGTCCTGAAGTCCATTTAATTGGTACTGTTGCAGACTAGCACACTGGTTTCTAAAGTTCACTCATAAAATTTAAATCAAGCTGGTGACACTGAACAGTTATCACAGTTGAAATACAGTTTAATTTTGCATAACAAATAGTCCTGCATTCCACAAAGTTTATTTGACAATCAATTCATGATCTACATGCCACAAAGCACAGAAAATGCAAACAAGTAGGGAAAAGAAAATAGCCACATGACAAGGCTGCTTTGTTTCCAAAAAAGTTCATAACCCTATATAGTTTGATGCTCGCAATGGATACTCCAGTATTTTATAATACTACCAGGAACCATCCCAGGCTCCAGGTTTCCATCTCATGAAAACACGCATACAAGAAGGTACAAAAAACCAAAAAAAAACCAAACCAAAACACAATATTCAACAGAAACATTGACATTTTGAAGATGCAGATAGAAATCTAGAGATGTAGTTTTAGAGTATGTTCATCACTGCAATCTCAGCATGTTTTGATGTGGTATTCCAAAATAGTGTATTATTAAAACTATTTAGGATGTAAAGTAGCATTTTATACCAGTTTTCCTTTAGCAGCATATTCATCTTACACTTTTGCTGGTTTTCTTTTTTTTTTTTTTTTTTTTTTTTGTAGTTAATGCAAGACAATTTAGACATACAAGTAAGACAGTTTGTTTCGATTTGTTATTAGATCAGTAATGCTGAGCCTTCCAGAATAACTACCAAGTAGCTGAAGCTCAAATTTGGAGCTTTAGAAACACTTTCTTCAGAACTTTCTATTAGATTTTTAAGTGTCCAAGAAAACCTCTTTTTCCAACTATGAAGTATTTTCCTTCAACTTTCCTTCCTTACTTTCCTTACTCAGAAAGTAATGACAAAGAAGACAAAACTAACAAGCTGAAAAAAATAGCCGCCAAGGAGGAGATCCTAGCAGGTGATTGTATGGCAGAGACCTCTTCACCAAATAAACTTGCACTGTCTGTTATCACAAGAATATAAACTCAAACCAGTGACTTGTATAAACAGAACTTGTCCAAGTTTAGTTTCAAAACCTAAAAATAGGGTTTGGCAGTGGGTGGGAGTGTGTTCTCCACATTGACTTCTTCCCTTTCTGTTCCAGCTGTTAGCTCAAGTCACACCTTTAGAAAAATCATCACTAGAGTCTTGCCAAATTACCATTCAGGATGGCACAATTCAGGAAGGAACCTACTCAAAAATACTGTTCTGTTGCTCACAAAATCCAACATGCACAAAGAAAAATGTAAGGATAAATTCTGTACCTCCAGCTCTGTCTCTCTGCGATTGATGTCATCTGTAGACTGATTCAGCTTTTCCAGCTCTCCCTAGAAAGAAAGAATGAAAAGTCAAACATGTATGAAGAAATCAGAGGGGGTAAAGTGTCTGAGAAGGCTCATTCAGCATTCCCACCGAAAACTCACAAGGGCTGTAGCTTACAAATTCAGTGAAAAGAGGAAACCTTGCAACATTTAGAATAACTTTGCTACTGGTCTTCTACTTACCGCTTGCCACTGGTTTTGCTACTTACAAGAAAAATAATCAGAGAAGCTCTATATTTTTATTTTAAGACAGTACATTTCCTGTTCTGGCTTATGCCTTGCTATTTAAAACAAACAAAAGGTACAGTAAGTTCTGTCTTGTTAATCAATATGGTCAGTATCTGCTAGTTTCCAGTAAGACACACCCCACCCCACCCCCCAAAAGGATTAGCATAAAGTTACTACTATCACAGAAGACATACATTGAAAGCACAGTATTGATAAGAAACCTGTCTTGAAGCACAAGAGGCATTTTACTCTGGATTTTGGCAAACCATTTTATAACACAACCAGTCAATGGGACATATGATTATGTTTACTTAGTCTGCCTCTGAGCCAACATTTTGATCTCTCAACAGCAAAACCAAAGGTGTTAAATCCTTTGAATAAATATTTACTAGAGGTGATGTTGGCATGAATGAAGTTACTGTAAAAAACAAAGCTCATTCTTAATGACTTTCTTACCACAAAAAACAACACTAAGGAGCAGGCTCCAATAGCCTCCTTCATTTGAGCAATGTGTTACTCCACCGGAGATCCTACAATTTCAACAGGAGCCTTCTCTAACTGAAACAGTATTTTATTTTCAACTGGTGTAACAGAATCCACCTTGAAACATTTAGCTGTATAACCCAAACACTGCACATTGATTGTCACCCGAGCAATTTCCCACTAGAGGACAAGAATGACCGCTTACAGTAAGACAAGGAATTAACTCTTATCCTCACAGGTCAGATTTCACTTCCAGCTCCTAGGATTTGGAAGATACATATTTGCATTTGTTCTCTGAAACAGACACTCATACAGAAATTACCTAATTCCTTTTACTGTAAGGCTAAGAACATTACAGCTCTCACAGAGGCACACACAGCAACCTGTTTACCCAACCAACCAGAGAACTCAACAAAAACAGTTTTGCCAACCATGTGCAAATCAGGTACATGGAAACATGTTGCAAGCTGAAGAACCTAAGGCCAAAAATAGATCAATAGGCACTAACTGGAGCTCAGCTTCTCAAAATCAGGGCAGTAACAGGCTAGCTTGTGGCTGAGGGCCCCTCTCTGTGTAACATGTTCTGTTAATTTTGCAATTGCTCTGCTTGGCCCTGGAAAAGAAATGCTCACGATGGAGAAAAGAATGACAATTACAGCAAGGAGGGCCATATGCCAAGAATCCATCCTCTCAGCAATGTACACACTTATATTCTCATGACAAATGGTCCCAGCAATCCTAGAGGCAAAAACCATAAATCTGCAGGGACCTAAAAATACTTTTCATTTCAGGGACCACAGTGGGCTGAAGTTTGCACCAGGCAATTGGGCAAGACATGATTTGGGGGAGAAAAGCTTTGTTTAGAAACCATGCAAGAATAAAAAGCATTTCAGAAGGCATTCAGAGAGAAGAAAAACCATCTTCCAACAGATCTTTTTTAAACAAATAAAAATAATAATAATTAAAAAAAAAAAAAACCCCACAAAAAACAAAAAACCACCACCAAAACCTTTGGTTACCCTCATTTACAAATTTCTGAGCATCGGCCCTGTTTCACAAGCAAGGTCATGCTGTCATGATCAGAAATAAAAGGGGAGGGGGATTTCAACAGGAGAAGGAAGGACGTCCAACTGCAGAGCCCGGCACAGGGCCGCGGGGTAACAAAGGACTGGGGCGCCCCGGGGCCGCTTTCCCCCGCACCCGGTGGGTACCCAGACACCCGGGGCTGCTCTGGCACGGACATATATATATGTGCGTACATATATGTACATATATATAGGTGCGTATGCATTAAAAAGCAAAAATAATACAAGGTAACCATTATAACAATTATTATATACATTCTCCACGTATTACAATAAACCAACAGCTTAAACCCCCCCCCCCCGGGGAGGCAGAGCCAGGCGGGGGAGCCCTCACCTGGATGCGGGGGTCCACCTCCTCCTCCTCGGGGCGCGGACCCTCCTCGGCGGCGCGACCGCGCCTGCCCCCCGGCTCCATGGCGGCGGCGGCGGCAGCGGCGGCTGCTACCGGTACGTCCCGATCCGCCGCTGCCGGCTCCGGCTCCGCGGCCGCCCCGGCCCGGCCCGGCCCCGCCTCCGAGGGGGTGGAGGGGGAACCCCTCCTTCTTTCCCTGCCTCCCCACAGCACCCCCGCCTCTTTCTGCATTCGCACCGCAAGGAGGAAATGAGCGCAAAATTGCGGAGTTTCCTCCTTTTTTTTTTAGCCGTCCTTCGCTTCTCCCCGGTTCTCTCCAACGCCCCGGTTTTTGTGTGTTCATGCTTGTGCTTTGCTATGCTCGATGCTGGCCCCGCCAGCCTCCCCGCCGAGCAAACCAAGTGTACGCATGAAACCGAAATCAGTAGGTTCAGGTGTGGGGAAATGCCTGCGATATCTTTGGTGGCTTTTTATTGATTATTTAATTATTATTATTACTAATAATACTAATAACCACCTTCCCTCCTTTTCTTCTTCCATCCGTTTCAGGTTGTGCTGAGGGCTGGCATGCTATGGAGAAGAAAAGGGGAGAGAAAGGGAGAAGGTAAAAATAATAAAGGCACTTTGAACAACCTTGAAAATTCAAGTGAAACCCAGGTTTCTATTGTGGCAAGCAACTATTGTATCTACTCGATGTAGCAGCAGGAGACATACGAAAGATGTGCCCTTTTCTTGTCAGTAAAAAGGGACTTCTGGCAAGAAGCACTGATGTTATGTACATGTGGGGCCCCTGGCTAGCAGAGTACTTTGGATTAGGGTCTCTTTAATCACGGGGGCAGTGCCCTAATCAGCACCCAAACACTAACACGGAAAGAGTGGGCAACCCTTCTGACTAGCAGTGCACAGCAGGGATGAGCTCCAGTGCCGCTTTCTCCCACTGGCCTCGGGCACAGCTAAAAGCCCTTCTGTGGGCTGTAGTGAATAAATAGAATTGTGAACAATTGCTTTCTCTTCCCTTCTCACAGCAATGCCAGAGAGAAACTAACAGCTCATTCCCTCTTTATTGAAAAGGAAAAACATGATTCTTTGTCTTTTCCCTCCTCAAGACACAGAGGAGACAGTCCCACCATTGCACATGGGCCAGGCTACCCACGTAGGAAAAATAAGGCAAGAAGTGGCAACTGGCTCAGCCAAGGCCCTTCCTTAAATCACACCAACCACTCTGAACCACTTCCTCACTCCCTCTGGGTGGACAGCTATTCATCTCATACTGATGAGAAATATATCTCCACCTTAAAAGTATCACGTTTGATTTAACACTATTTTTGTTAGAAAACTCCTCAAAAGATTACCAAAAAATCAAAGCAAAAGCTTAGATGTGGTAAAGAAGCTTCCTTTGTGAGACTGGAGACAAAAAAAATCTCAGCAGCACACAAGAAGATAAAAATCCATGTTCGTAAGGTAAAAAAGGAGGAAAAAGAAAAGAGTCAAACTCTTCCAAATACTGTAAAGTAACCAGTAAAAAAAAAAAAAAAAAAAAAAGAAAAGAAGAAAAGGAAAAGATGGGAGCAAGAAGAGTGGCATAAATAGTTGAAAATAGTGTAAACATGCAAAGTGACACCAACAAACTAAAATAATCAAGGAGCAGAGGAGGTGTTGCAAAAGTGCAGATGGGTTGTTTGCAACATCTTAATTTCTCACAGCAAAAGAAATCATATAAGGGAGAAAAAACCACAAACCAAATCAGCCAAAGCCAAGGGTTTACTCTCCCTGCTGTCCATAAAGGGAACTCAATGCGTACACACAGCCAGAGGTCCTCAGGGCCCCAGCATCTCTCATCCTGGGTGTGCTGTGGTGGCCAAACGACCACGGTTATCATCACCCTAGCAGGACATGGAAAAAACACAAAGCAGCACCTGGAAGAGTTAATGCTGGCAATCCCACTGTTGTTGCTTAACATTTCTAGAAAACAAGGCTATGTAACACAGCTATGCCATGACTCTCCAAACCCTACATGGTCTGACCCACAGCAATATCATGTGAAGTGCTGCCCATTGCCTGGGTACAGAAATGCTGCCCCGCAGACATGCTCTCCCCAGGGAATTTGTAATGTTCGCATGAGGACCCTGTTCTCCTATTGTCACCACGACAGTCCCCATGATTGTCACAGCTCAAAAAAACTCCAGCCAAATTCATCAATCTGCTACCATCAAGGCAGAGCAAGCTGTTTCTTCCTCAGTCGAACAGTGGGATTTGAATGCTGGGAGAGCTGCCTGCAGAGCTCAGCGCTGTGCAAGAGATGGTATGAACACATGGGCCCCTTTCCTCATGACTCTGAAACTTCACATTAAGCCCCAAGGCCACCAAGATCATTTTATATCAAACCAATATATCGGAAAGATTTATATATAAAAAACTCACTGAGGAATGCGCAGGTTATATGTCTGTCATCACCGCAGACATCAGTAAGGCATAAACAGAAAAATGGACTTAAGGGAAAGATTTGACTGAAAAGGGAAAGGGAGACTATTCTGTATACATTAAGATCAATAAAAGAGACAAGAATATTATTTGCATGCTCAGTTTCTTCTCTTCTCCATGAATTAGTTTTGGCTGAAACTGCTGTCACATGCAAAGGGAGTCAGAGCCCTGGGAGTGTCCAAGGAACAACCCTGTACAGCACATACGTCAGCATCGTGCTTGAGTGCACCTCAGCAAGATTGCCCACGACACCAAAATGTGTGGTGCAGTTGACACATTGGAGGGAAGGAATAGGATCCAGAGGGACCTTGACACACTTGAGAGGTGGCCAATGCCAACCTCATGAAGTTCAATAAGGCCAAGTGTGAGGTGGTGCATTTGGACCATGGCAATTCCAAGCACAAATACAGGCTGGTTATAAACTGGATTGAGAACAGTCCTGAGGAAAAGCACTTGGGAGTGTTGATTGGTAAGAAGTTCAACATGAGCCAGCAGTGTGCACTTGCAGCCCAGAAACCCCCCGTCTGCTGAGCTGCATCAAAAGGAGCGCGAGCAGCAGGTCTAAGGAGGTGATCCTGCCCCTCTGCTCTGCTCTCGTGAGACTATCCCTTCAGTCCTGCATCCAGCTCTGGGGCAACAACACAAGAGGGATGTGGAGCTGTTGGAGTGAGTCCAGAGGAGGCCATGGAGATGCTGCGAGGGCTGGAGCACCTCTGCTATGGAGACAGGCTGGGAGAGCTGGGCTGGTTCATCCTGGAGAAGAGAAGGCTCCAGAGAGACCTTAGAGCAGCTCCCAGTGCCTAAAGGGGCCTACAAGAAATCTGGACAAGGGGTGTAGGGACAGGACAAGAGGAATGGCTTTAACCTGCCAGAGGGGAGATTGAGGTGAGCTCTTAGACAGAAGTTCTTCCCTGTGAGGGTGGTGAGGCGCTGGCACAGGGTGCCCAGAGAAGCTGTGGCTGTCCCATCCCTGGCAGTGTTCAAGGCCAGGCTGGATGGGGCTTGGAGCAATGTGGTCTAGTGGAAGGTGTCCCTGCCTGTGGCAGGTGGTTGGAACTGGATGGGCTTTAAAGTCCCTTCAACCCAAACCAGTCCAGGATTCTGTGCTCTGCTTTAGTCAATACAGTGCAAGAAGTCAACTGTGGACGATGACATTTTGTTATTACTTTAGCCAAGTCATGAGTGATCTCCTGGCAAATCTCTCGTACGTGATGTTAAAAGCCAGACACCTCCCTAACCCCACCCCACTTGCAGAAAGCCAGTCATACTGACCATTTCATTTCCCCCACAGGTCCCACATGCGCCAAGCCAGCTGAGTAAATTCTGCACAAGGCTTGACGAAGACAGTCTGTGCTTTCTCCTGTATGAATATTTCAAAAGCCTGGTCACAAGCCTTCAATGTTTGAACAATCTGAGAAATTAAGGCAGGTAAATTCTGCACAAGGCTTGACGAAGACAGTCTGTGCTTTCTCCTGTATGAATATTTCAAAAGCCTGGTCGCAAGCCTTCAATGTTCGAACAATCTGAGAAATTAAGGCAGGAAAAACCAGCTTGTTCTTTCACTAATGGAATTCCAGAGTGGCCACCAGGCTGGGCTGCAGCTTGACACGAGCTGTGCTGGAAATGATACAGCTCACCTAAAAAGCACAAAGTACTGGTGTAGGAAAAGCCATGATTCAAGTTACTTCAACAACCAATTTAATTGCACCAGGCAACACCTCTGTGTTGTGACATGACAGCAGGCATATGGGGTACAAGCCCAAATTAACACCAGATCCCAGAGTGTGGAAATTCCTGAGCAAGGATGATGCTCTGGCCAAAAGCACTGCTGCAGTTTTACTTTTCAGGGAAGTTGCTAGATAACATCATTTTTTGGTCCCATGGGAATCCTCAGTGTACAGGCAGCATTTGGCAGGGGAAAGAGGGAAACATGCGTACTTTGGGAGGAGTACAGAGAGGAATTCTCTCCCTCATTATGGAAGATGGTTTGGAGATTAAGTATTACATCTCTGAATAGACACTGGGGAACCAGAAGTTGTATTTTAAATAAAATCAGCTGGGACGAACTATGCATCAGTGAAGAACTGCTTGGGGAAACATACTAATGACTGTAGTTAATTGGGGGGGAGGGGGGGGGATCAAATAGATAGTGTAATTTTATATATGTTTGATAACAGTAGATTCTGAATGGATTTTAAGGAAGGGTTGGGGTTTTTTCCAAATCTCATCTTACATTCAAACTTCTGCTCATAGCTTGCTTCTGCCCAAACACTTCAGGGCCTGAAATAGAAATCAAAGTTGCATTTCCTTCCCCAGAAACAAGTATCTCCTCTTTTTGAGCACTGATAACATATTGAGTGGAGTTCAGGATTAATTAATGCACATTTGATTATTGAAGACACATTTGCAGTTCATGGAAACCTTTGTGGAGAAAAACTGAGAGCCTTGCCTCTCTCCTCAAGATGACTGGAGAAATAGTTCTGCTCTGAAAAATACTTCTGCTTTCGTTAATGATGCTGCTAAAGGCAAACTTCCAATTGGCTTCAAATATTGAAGCACTGCAGCAATTTGGTTTTGAATAATTTACCATCTAACAAACACAGAAGAAGTACAAACAGCCCAATTCTAAGGAGAAAAAAAAAAAGTGTCTAAAACGTGGCCCCAAAAATACATTTATGGGCATAAAATCCTCCATATAATTTTTTAACTCAATTAATCCTGAAGACCAGTTTGCCACACTGAGTTTTGCAATGTTACACCAGAAATCAGTTTAGGTCAGGGAATCTCTCATTTAGAGACCATCTCCCTCTTCCAAACTGCAGCAAAGACATTGCTCTGTCAACATTCAAGCCCCATATGATTCCCTGGTTTTCAGAAGTTGTTGTGGTTTAAGTCCAGCCGGCAACTCAGAACCCAGGATGGAAGTACATGGCACGTGTTTGAAACATTTTTAAGCATTAAGTAGGATCTTGCCCACGGTCACAGTATATTTGCAGATCTCCTCCGTATCTGAATCTTTGATAAGAGGCTAAGCACATATGTTTTTTGAAGATATACGCTGAATTTATGGAAGATTTTGAATTCCTGGATGCACACGCAGGGTATTAAACACTTAAGAAGTGGTCAGAATCAAAACTTCCTCTGGCTTATTTCTCAAGCAAATTTTCACATTTCCATACTCACAATGGTTGTGGCATGTTTGTGTTCTGCATTTTAGGAAGCGCTAAAAATCAATTATCTTTTTTACACTAGTTTGTAAGATGCTATTGCCTTATGAACTTGCATACAAATTATGTATACAGGGACACATTAATGGAGCTTGAGCATCTATGGTACAAACAACTGTAGGTTTCCCCACCTACAAGGAATGTGTTTAAAGAAAAAGCTACATCCCAAAATACCCTTTAATTTCACTTCTTTTTAACAAGCACCATTTAAGGATGATTAAAAATACCCTTTAGGCTTCCCAGGGCTACAAAGAAAAGAGGCTCATTTAAGGAAGTACAATCTATTTTCTAGCCACGCTAATCATAATATCTTTCATAAAACCTAAATACAAATATTTAGCTCATGGGATATATGTTTATATCCCATGAGCTACTTTTCTTACTATCGCGAAGCCTGATATTGATGATGCATTATACAGATAGTTTATATATATATAGACACACACTCACATATACTATGCTATAAATATGTATATATAAAATGCACTGCTAACAACTTGATGGATTTCCCTGCTTGCTGTTGTTTATTGGGAAAGAACCATCATCATCACAGGACTTCTTTTTTCCTCCTCCAAACTGTCTTTTGGTAAGGTGGGTGGTGGGTGGAATTTCCCACTGGAAACCATCAGTACAATGACACTACATCTGCAGAGGAACAGAGCAGTCCTGCTGCTCCTCTGGCCAAAATACAGCATATACTGCTCTTGCAGTTTTAGAAAATAACAGAGTAAAATGAGACTCCTCCTCAGATCTGCTGCTGAACGATAAGGAAGATCCCTTTTTACAGTGCTTGATACTTGAACAGGGAAAAACCCTGAATTTGAACCTTTTGAAAGTTGAATATATCCAGCCAGGTTCCCAGTTCTGCTGTCTGCTTTCTTTGATGAGTAGCCTCCCAACAGTTTCAACGGGAACAGGATCAAATGCAAAGATGTTAGTCTGTACTCAAAATAAGGCCTTAGACAAGAGGTGTTGCCTTGTGAGAGCCAAAGTGAGATGCAAGTGCCACTCTCATCTACCCAGCCTGACAATTCAGTAATACTTCTGCAGCAGTGTGGATACATCATTCCTATTCAGTACAAAAACACCCACATTCATCTTTTATTCTTTATACTTAGACATCTATGCAAACCACATTTAAAATATTTATTTAAACTACCACCTCTAATTCCCAAAAATCTTTAGCCATGTTCAAGAATACCTCTCATTCTTCTGGTCCTTTGTTTCCTTAATGTTCAGACTGATTCCATATTTGTGGCTATTTAACTATATTAGCACATTTCTTGCTGGTAGATTTAAAATATAAAATCCCCTCCCTGGTCTCTTGCCACCAGCCCACACTGCTCATGATGCCAAATGAAGCACTGGTAAGATGAAAGCAGGACTCCCTGCACTATCAAAATGCAATGAGAAACAAGAAGCTCCAGGTGGTGAAGCTCCTATGGGTCTGGGTCAGGGTATTCATGTGTTTGGTGTACTTCAGGGACAGCCATAAGTGGTTGCTCAAAGGTGGTGGTTTCCACAGCCCTTCTCTCACACAGCGTGGCTACTTTGTGCGCTCTGCACAGACTCATTATCCAGCTCACCAGGAAAGGGGCTCCATATGCCTCCTGGTCATGGACAATGCTCCTGAGAGGTGTTTTGTGACACTGTTCACAGGCACCTTCCCACCACCAGTGAGGCACCTGCCATGGAGCAAAGCTACCCCATGCACGCAGGCTGGAGCACAGCTCTGTGCAAAATCAACCTGGTGTCCACTGAAAGCTCTCTGACCAGATTTCATTTCTTAGTAATCTTGCTGTCAGACAGGAAATTCACCCTTATCCTATTTTAAGCTGTTGAGTGCACAACATTAACACTTTCAGCCTCCAGAATGCCTTTCATCAGAGGATCTCAGAGCATTCCTTCCAGCATCAGCTATCCAGGGAAGCTTTCCCTTTGGCTTCCTGCACAAATCCCATTTCTTACAGGTGCTAATTGATTAAATAGAGGGAAACATCACAAACATTTCAAGTACAACGATGGCCCAGAGGATCAGGGAAACAGACACCTATCCAAAATGCACTTTCAAACATGGGGCTGAGTAGATCAGGTAGCTACCGAAAGATTTGGGACCTTGCTATTATTATGGCCACCTCAGGCGCAAAGAGAAAAGGCAGAACCCTGGTCTATACAGAGAGAAACAAAAGATGGGGCCTGGCAACCGAAGGGGAACTCCTGCCTCTGAGTTGTGAAGGCAGACTGGCAGCCAAGAGAGAAACCGCTGGGAAGCCCAGAGATGATGACAGGCCCTTGCTCAGCCAAGCCTCATTAGCAAGGTATTAAGGTCTTTGCACAGTCTCTTTGCTTCCTAACCAAATTGGGCTGACGCATAAGCAGTGAGAGAAGAAATAGGAAATATTTTTTTCTATCCTAATTTTTAGTTTCATTTCCATTCATTCATTTTCATTTGTGCCAGAAAATATGAACTTATCAAGTACCTAGGTATAGAAAAAATTGCCAGCTTAATAAATTTGAGTTTGATGCCTGCGAGATCCTAAGTGTCCACAGTTCATGTGTCTCCTTCCAGATATGCCTGAAAATCCACAAGCCATTAAAATATCCAAATAAAGAAAAAATCTGTCTCAGCTTTGTAAAAGTGAAACGCTTCTTGTGTGCAAAGCTCCTTTCCCCCATCTCCTACCATTAACAGCAAAGATTTTCTGCCCTCTACTCACTGCCTAGCAGAATTGTACTCTTTAGTGCTTTCCATTATATAAAAATCGAGTGATTGAGCACATTGTGTGTAGGAGGGAAGTAGAGTCTGTTTTAGCACCCAACTTTATATATCAGGATAAGAAGTAGTGATTACCTGCATTCCCTCTCCTGCCTTCCTCCATGCCACAACCTGCAGGGGCATGCTGCTGCAGAGCCACAGCCCTGCATTTCCGCCGTGGTGCCCAACAGCAGCCCAGAGCATCAACAAGGCTGTGAAACTTGCCCCAGTCCAAAATCAGTCACACAGGACATGTTTTGAAGCCTTGCTGCAACAACCCTGCTGCCAGCAGCAGCAGACCAAGTACCTCACATCTCCAAGAGCTGAATAAATGCTTTTGGATTGCAATGCAGATAGCAGGCTCTCCCTCTCACCTCTGCTACCCAGTCCTCAACTATGTCTTGTCTACTTCTCCCTTATTATCCAAGCTGAGCCTCTTGTTTTCCCATAGTCTTAATACCTTCGCCTTCTTTCTACCATCTCAAGTATCATTTAACCCATTGCTTCCGTCCTCCCTTGGTTTGTCCTTCATTTCTCTTTTTCCCTTCTTCCAATCTCCCCAACTTTATGCACTGGAAATCCCTCTCTTAGAAGCAGAATTTACTGTTCACTCCGCCCCGCTGAAAATTTTCTCTCATTTCTCTTTTTCATCCCATTTCTCTTTCACTTCCCCACACCCCAACTTTTCACCACCAAAACACAGTCTCAGTAGCTCTCTCTCAGCATTGCAGCCCAGACTAGACACAAATCCTCAGGCTGACCTTCACTCATCCTACCCTTCATCAGCTCTTCCACAGAAGTCCCTCAGCCATGCAGACAAGGAGGCATAAAGTGGAGGCTGCTGGGGCTGCCTGAGGGACCTAGTGAGGAACAGAGGTGGCAGCAGGAAGACACAGCATAGCAAAGCTGCCCACTGCTTGGGGGACTTGTGAGGATTAGGGAATATCCTTACAGCTTCTATAGATTGACATTATGTCTGGAAAATACAGCACAGATATGCGGGACCAGGGGAGGGGGAGGGTCTTCAAAGTTTTATGACACTGAGTGGTTCAGATCTCCATCAACTTAAGAGCTCTGAAGGCACAAGAACAAACCTCTAAAGCTACCAGATTACAGATACTTGCACTACGTGCTTCTGGTCTCACTATTAGCTGAACTGCTTTAGACTTTTCTCTTTTACCAGCAGATGGAAGCAAGGTCCAGACCTAGGTTTAAAAATACTAATTCAATAGACCAGCAAAAATCTGTTCCCAAAGCCAGGCTAGCTATGGTGTCTCCTGGATGGTAAAAGCAAGTGCTATACCAGAGAATGCCAACAGAAGTAGCTTTGGGTAACAGACTGACAGAAGACCTGTACCTGTGCTATTGTTATATCCATTTTCAGGCAAAGCCATGAAGACATAATGAGGCCAAATGACTGCAAAAAAGCATGTAAAAATCTTATGGCAAAGTTCAAGACTCCAAGAATAACTTTTTAATTTTAGTTTCCAGTATTTTAGTTTTATTTTTTATTCTGGACTCTCCTTTTTAACACACTTCATCCTTGCTCTAGTCCTCTGGTTCTCATTTTGAACTAAATTACGTATTCAGGAGCCATGCCTTACTGCACAGTCCTTAAAAAAAACTCGCTAGGATTTCCACAGCACAAGTTACACAACTAAAAATCGTAATTCTTCACAAGCTACATAACTAAAACCCATTCTTATTATGGTAATAAATTCTTTCAAAACCAGGTTTCTTTTGTTCACGTATAAACTGTTCCATAGCACTTGCCATTAGCTATGGTTCGACACCAGTGTTTGTCCAAATGATGCAGCTACACCATTTCAACCCCCATTTTGGGGGAGTCATGTTTGCTTGCCTCTTGCAGAGACTGGAGAATTTTTGCAGTACTGTCCGCAATATATTTATCCTCCCCAGACCAGACAAGTCTCTTTTCCCACAGAAAATATGTTTTAGCCCTAGGAAAGACTAACATATGGAGCTGCGAATTCTTCTCCACTGAAATCTCCCCAATGTGAGGACAGTTTACAATCCAACTGAATAAGAGGTCAATGGGGTAGAAGTGAATTATTTCACTTTGGGCGTCTCTGCAACCCTCCCAACAGTCAGAAAGATCACTTTTTCGTTTTCTTTTTTTTTGGGGGGAGGGCGGGTGTGGGGATATGCCCTCTAGACACAGAGTGGGGTGTACATAGGATTGCTGTGTGCCAGGGAATTGGCACATGGATTAAAAAACTGCTCCCTTTCATGCCAAAAGGCCATTCATAGTTTTGTTTTCCTTGTTCTGTTGACACAAGGAGGTAGGGTGACAATTCCTTTATTCTCAGTCAGCAACTATATCAGGACAGCACTTTTCCAGCTCAGATGTGCAGGCCATTTCCCAGCAATAACAGGCAGTGCCTATCCCAGGAGCACGCTCCACAACAGCAGGAAGAGACAAGGGAGGACACTTCAGCCCTTCAGAAAATCCTGCCCAAGAGGACCATGGGGAGCCTGACAGATTGTCCTTCATCAACATGAACACAAATCACTCCACATTGGGGATTATGTTTCTCTGATCTAAAATGTGATCCCTGAGACTCCGTTTTCGCTCCTTTGGCCTTTCCTCAATTTCCTCCCATCTTTTCATTTCCTACCTTCCCACAGGGTAACTCCTTGCAAGTAAGCTGTTAGCACCATAAGCCACACATACACCCCTAAAGCCACACTTCTGGTGAGCTGCCAAGGCACAAGCCACTCTCTCATAATGCAGAGTGTCTGAATTCCCTGGAAAAGGTATGCATGATGAATATCTGGGGCAGGTTCTGGGTAGGACAGTGGGATTTTACATGTCCAAAATTTGATCTGAAATGGTACCTTCATTTCTCTAAACTTTTCACATTGCTTTTTGTAAAAAAGACGTGTTCAGGCCCTGTGTCTAGGAAAGGAAAAGATTCCTAGGTGATTTGTTGCCAAAACTATTTCAGCAAGTAGGCTGAATGGCTCAGGAAATCAGTATGGTCACCAGCAAAGATGCAGATAAGGAGAAAGGTACTGAAGGGATTTGTGTTTGACAGGTTGTGAGGATCACCCAGCCCTTGTTTGGAGAAGAATCCACATATTGCAAAATATTCTGAGAACGTGTTTGACACACAGATCTCTCAAGAGCAAGCCTACCAGAAAGGAGATGGATCTGCCTCCTTGGTCACCATCACAAGAAAGGGTTCAGTGTGCTCAACACCTTGGGGACTCAGAAGGCTTATCTCTGAGATTTCCCGAGCAAATTGGGAAAACTGTCAAAAGTGCAAATGCAGTCCTTACACACGGGGACAAAAGTTACTCTAAGTCCGGCATCCACACTGCTTCCCAGTCTCAGCAAGCAGGACTGGGACGGAGCCCCAGTCAAACAATAGCTGCAATGGCACAATCAGTCCTCCAACTGCTGCTGCACAGTGCCGGGGATGAGCAGTGGGATGCACGCACAGGAACACCCTCTCCAAACAGCAGAAGATGAAATTGATTTTCAGATGCAGAGAGAGCATAAGGAACAAAGGAGATGTCAGGCGGTGTGCAGTACAGCTCTCCCCTTGCAGGCAACCCTTTGGAGCAATCATTCCTTCAATGAGAGGAAGGGGAAAAAAAGCAACCACCCAGCAGTGTGCTAATCTTCACAGACAGAGCAGCTTTAATTCTGTCTAATCCTCTAGAGGGAGGAAACAACACTTCCTTTTTGCCAAGCATATCAGAATGGTTGAAGATAGCAATTCCTGGCATTAACTTTATTAAAGAGGGGGTATTTCCACAAGTCCTGAGAAAGCTTGGTCAAGAGCCAGCTGGAGACACATTACTATATAAGCATCCATAATGATATTATATTATTATATAATGATATTATATTATGATTATAATGATGATGAGAGCAGGCAGTTGGGAACTCCTGGAAGAATATATAGGCATCAAGCGTACGCACAAACCAGAGATTGCATATCACAGCCACACACATCAATTATACAGCTATCAAACAATAGTACAGCAGCAGCAATGTGAGCAATGTGAGCAGCTAATCACCGCCTTTTATTCTTTTTAAATTTGGCTCCTGTATTATTTTGCTGCAGCTATATAATTCATTTGTATTCTGAAGGGAGAAGCGGTGCCCTGGGTTGTTGCTACAAGAATGCCAAATCTTCTTGAGCCACTTCCTCAGCAGAGAATGATTTTTACCATGTAAATTTGATGCAAAAGTTAAAGAAAGGAGATAAGCATTCTCAGTAAAATTCTGAGTAATAGGAGCCTGCATTTAATTAAACAGTAGCTTTCATGTTCTACTCATAGACACTCTTGCACCTAAATATCAAACAACTGTCACTTCACAATGGCACTGAATATAAAGTCAGTTCCTAAACACCTTTAGGTAATGCACAAGAAGCATCATCTTGAATTCACATTGGTATGACAGTACATCTCATCCATCCTTGCCTAAAACACCTTAGAAATAGCAGTTTGCACTTTATGCCTCTGCCTGAGTGTTCAGAGTCTCGCCATAATGTAGATCTAAGTTACTTTTTAGGATCAGATACTTTCATTGTTTGTATTTGGTCCTACAGAATTTCTGAAGTGTTTAAAACAGTTGCACATATTGCCTCCTTCTTGTGCAAAATGGAAAGTTGAAACTCTGAATCAAGGATCTGAAATAAAAAGCTCTAGTATTGTAACAGAAGCAGAAAATAGCAATACATTCATCTCCCCTTCCTGGAGGACAGTCCCCAAGCAGATTTTGCACTGAATCACTATGACATCTGCTAGGGAAATGAACACAAATCTCTACATGCATGCAGCAAATACACTAGCAAGGTTGCAATGGGAGGAGGGGAAATTGTCACTTTTCACACAAACTAGAAAATGACAGCTTGTCACATCCATAAGTAAATACTAGCAGAAGTGAGAGGAGGCAAGATGCTTCTTCATCTTTTCCCCTACCACAGCATTACAAAGATACAAATTAAGTACAAGCTGTGGCTTCTTATCCTCTGTCTACTGTGAGAGCATCTGGACATGTCTCACCCCTGGGAATGCTAACAATAATGCATCATACCTACCACTCACATACATTAGCAAAGCTCCACTGAGTTCAAGGGAGTTGTGCCACTTCCCTAACTGAAAAGGCAGTCCAACATGCCAGAACAGAGGCCACAACAGCCACAAAGGGTGAAGGTGCAGAGTAACCTCCTTCGGGTCACAGAGCAGGAGAATTGCCCATAGCCTTGTCAGCAGCAGGGACAATGTTGTAATGCAGAAGCAAGGGGTTTAGTCATGACTTGTCTAAATGCAAAAATCATGACATAATGTGGTGCAACCCTCTTTGTACAGACAAAGACACCCAGAAAAAGGACAAAGTTAACTCAAATTCCCCTGTGTTTCTCCAGGGACTTGAGTATGTATATGTTCTCAGACAATGGCTGCAGAGCCACCCACATGCTATAGCTTGCTTGCCTGTCTGAGCCCATAGGCACAAAGGTGAAGACTTTTCCCACCTTCTTTCAGTTTAACATGCAAGGCTTCACCAGTTGCATCACATGGCAGGGCACAAGGTCAGCTCCCAACTGCAGGATGGAGAAAGGATCATGGTATGAAGCTACTGACAGAAAATCACCTTCTAGCAACAGGTCCCTTGGCTCCAAAACCTACTCCATCTGCACCACACACTGTGGCCTCTCTTCTATCCCAGTCACACACAATGCTGGAGACGAAGGCAACACAGCAGAGCGTGCCTGAGACACAAATATCTGAGTCTCATACAGGATCTAAAAGATGGATCTGACCTTACAGCCACACAGGAAACAGCAACACCATTCTAAATTCCTTTTAAGTTAATGATACCATCTACACAGGATTACAGTAACTGCAGCTGTTTTGGGAGGAAACAGGCTCTCTACCAAAAAACCATAAACGAGTATGCAAATTCTGCATATCACATGCCTACTGACCTTCACCCATAAGAAATGCATTGCATTAATACGTAACAGTATCTCATTGCTGGAGCAGAGCAGCACAGCACCATTCTATCGATTATGGCTTGTCTTCAGGAGCACTTTCCCACACCCAAAAGCCTGCGTTCAAGATATTGTACATTCTGTGATTCACATGGTAAGATTAACATGACCGTAAAAAGGATATTATTTTAAAGAGATGTACAACCCTCCACCCACCTTTCCTTGTGCTTTTACAGTGAGAATTTGTTCCCAACTGGTTTCCAAGTGTGCAGAGTCAGATCAACTTCTCTTCAAAAAAGGAGTGCTGCTTTTTATCCTGATGAAAACAGATACTGCAGACTTCACAGATACTTAAAGGATCTGATTTTTAAAATTACTGTAATCAGGCTTTGATGAAACCACTCTGATAACAGATGTGTGGCTAATGTGTTTCCTAATTTTATGATAATTCGACTACAGACGAAGTCAATAAATGGCTTAAAAATAAGCAAAACTTTAGGAACTTGGACACTGGTGATGAACCCCAAATTCAGAGCTCAGAAGTCTCCTCTGAAGTGTTATTAGTCCATATCCTCCTATTTCTCCACAATCCTAATCTTTAAAACCTAAGATAAATGTATATAAAGAAAACTTTGAAATTTGGACTCCTGGCCTGAATTTGCTTTCTCATGCAAGAGATGAGATAAAATTTAAGCTTTCAGGAGTTACATATTTACAGTCTGATTTCACAACAAAGACCATTGATTCTGTTCAGTAGAAAAATAGAAACACTTTCTTCAAGAGAGCTGTATTTTATAGTTTACAATGAAAAACCACTTGAGAAAAGTAGAAAAGAAGTAGTAGGGATTGGGGTTTTTTTAAGCTATGTAAAGAAAAGTTATTCTTAGAAGTGAAAGAATTCTTTACACTGGAATGATTTAGTAAGCATACTGAAATACTTTTTACTAAATCATGGATTTAAGACAGGCACTTTAAATTGATATTTTCACAAACCCACGTGGTCTAACTGGAGGGATGTTGGCTAGAGCCATCCCACTGCCTTTTTCAAAACAGAGGTGGAGAACAAGTGTATGATCTGCCAGATATTTCCTCCTGTGCTTGCCACAGCCTGACCAAGAGCCAGGCTGCTGCTGCCACCCCCGCCTTAAGCATTGCAATAGAAGATTGCAATATGAGCATGCACAGAGACAGCACAGAAACACCTGTATGCCCTGAAGGGGAAAATAAATGCAGAGAATTAAACAAAATCTGAGGTTTGAAATCACTCTTCATTCCAAAATATGTATTTAAAAAGTCTCATAGCTGTTTTACGCACAGACTGACAAGCAATAAAAAGTCAGCAAGGAGTTCAAAGACACTGATTGCTTTACCTGCCAGACAGTTTGCTTTCAAGTCCGCAGTTCTGTGTAGTTTTTCAGATGAGCAGATTGCTCTTCTAGGCATTTCTAATATGCCTACTGACTTAGATTCCTATCCTTCAAATAATAACAGTCATTACATGCATTTATTCTTGTCTGCTGTATCCAGAATATATTTTATGTACATTATACCTAGGACACCTTTAAAAACTACAAGCACTGAAGAGGGACGCACATGAAACACAGCACAGTTTCATGAAATATTTAAGTTAAAATACAAAAAGTCCAGCAGTTTTAAAATCAAGAAATCCTAAACAGGTTGCCCTCTATCAACTCCAGGTAACATGGAACATTTCCCACCTCTACAAGAACTGGGCGGGGGGGGGGAGAGAGAATTCTGCAGCTTCCGCATAGTATAGCCAAATATCCTCCTCCTGCCCACAAAATGGCTTAAAATAGATTTGCAAACCAGCCTCATCTGGGGGGTCTTACTATATTATTTATGCCATTGTTTCGAGCTCTGTAACTCAAAGGATTGGGAAGTAAGATTGCACTTCTAGGAACAAGAACTGAGTTTGTAATACAACAGCCTGAACCAGGACTCCAAGACAAAAGAAAGAGGAAAGTAATGAAAGTGGGTTGCACATTGGGAAGACAGCAGAGAGCAGAGAGCTGAGGTTGCACACAAAACTTTACTTCCATGCTCCTGGCTTATTTTCTCTTCTAATGGAGTTCAAAGTGTGGTTTTGTCTTTCATGTATTGTGCTTGTTCCCTACTTTAAGGCCAGCTGAACAACTTTTGTTTGTTAGGGACCTAAGGAGCTCGGGGCAAGACAATGAAAGCTTTCTTGAGACCTAAAGCCAAGTCTTGCTGAGTGAGCACTCTTCACTATTTATATTGACTAAGAATTTGAGCCTCATGCTGCTGCATGGTATATTATACCAAGAGTCTTGAGCCAGCTAGAAATGCTTGGGAAAACAAGAAGGGAGACACCTCAGACTGCCTGCAGCACAGAGAACCACAGAGCTGAAAACAAGCAAACACAACCAAGAAACTCCAGCCACAAGGAAAACCAGAGCCAGATTTTCTCTGGTCCTTTTCTGATGTCCTTAACAGACTGTGAGAGTGGCCAAATTTCCTTCAGGGCTGCTTAACCCAAGCATTTTCTCCCTTGTCCATATCCTTGCAGGGCAACAGAGCTGGCAGCCATTTAGTTGTAGCTAGTCTCAGTATATGAGCTCAGTGATACTCATCCGTTAGTGAGCCTGGCCCATCACTCTCTATTGCTTGAGTCCCCAGCCTCAAGAGACAGGAACTGCTATTTAAGTCTCTCCAAACAAATTTTGTGTGTGTAAGGCACTACTGCCCATTTGCTAGCTAGCTTTAAGTTAGGCCAGTGGGATTTACACTGGCCACGTAACTCTTAGGAACAAAGCAAACTGCTCAGAAGACAGCTAGCAGTAGCACTTAGATTATCTTCCACCCCTGTTGACTTTTGTCACTGTTCTTGTTATAATAAGGCTTCTCACCTGAAGCAACTTTCTAGGTAATAATTAGCTCTGCCCATGCTTCTCTGGTGGTTACAAGACCACACAACTTCTGTTTTTTGGAACTGAAGCAGAAGCCCAGCAGTTTGTGTGCTTTTCCTCATACATGTCAGAGCTCATAACTCAAACAGCTTCTCTGTTTTGCCAAACAGCTGAAGCTCATCCCCAAATCTCTCACTTCTTTTCAGCTGGGCTGCTCCTACTCTCATCCCTACTTTCCCAAGGGAACATCACCCGAACTGGGAACTAGGCACTGGTCTTGGTACTGCAGAGAACTGATACTTTCTTTGCACAAATACCTGCAAGCAGCTCTTGGCTGAAAGAAATTAGAACATAAGCTTACAATGAAAGAGGTTTCCTCTCTTTCTGTGCAGCCTCACAAACCAGGCTGCATTACATGTAGGTTCACAGACCAATTAAAGCAATTTAGGATCCTTAGTAGCCTAAGAGCTTGCTGAGATGGGAACAAATAGCTGAAGGGAAGAGGTTGGGGACATACTCTGCATAACTGTATGTGAAGAGTGATATGGAACTGAACTCACTAGTCAGAGAAGGCTGTTACTGCTTGTAAAAGAAAAATAATCTGAATTGTCAACATTTTTGTTAGTGCTTAATAGAAAAAAGAGAAATTAAAAGAAAAAACAAGGAGATGTTGAATAAGGGTATAATAAGGAGCAATTAACCCCATGTTGGGTGTAGAGCAATTTCCTCCAATACATCCTCTTTGCAAATGAGGCACAGCAGGAAATGGGACCAATGAAGGCAGCAGTGCTTTTGCCAGAGCATTTACCAGTAGAGCATCTCATCTATAAATGATAAATAAGAATAGGGGTGACCAAATACTGGTAGTTGCAGCCCAAATGTGGGTTCCACTGTTCTAAGTACCACATAAGCAAACAGGAAGTCAAACCTGCCCCCAATTTTGCAAATCTAAAGGCAACAAAACTAGAGAGGGAAGGAAATGTTTACCACATACAAATGGCAAATGCTAGTTATATGGTAGCTTGTATCACTGATGGGAGAAAGAAGCTAGGCAAGTCAAGTTACTGAAGGGAAGGAGAATGAGAAAGAAGAAAGTTATGGAAAAAGGGTAAAAGGGTTGGACAAGAGGTGACTTGCTTATAGGCTCCATTTCCTGGTTCAGAAATCACTGTGAGCCAAGCAGGCAGAGATGTGCCTTGTGCAGTCTGCAGGCAGCAACCACACACCCCTGTGTAACAATGGGACTCTGCAGAGGATCTTCCCAAAAGGTGCAGCACTGCTTCCCTTCCCAGACGTGTACAACTGGTGCTCATCAGCACCCACATGCTGCATGGACCTGGTCACTCAGAGCTGCTACCAGTCAATAAAATATCTCACAGTTGTCTGCTGAGAGGAGACCCATGCAGTGACCCAGGCTGCCAAAGCAGCTCTCTGTATAAACCTTTGCTCCTCTTACCATTTACTGTCCTTTGCATTTTCCAGTGAAATTCCTCAAGTGCCAAGAAATCCCAAATGGCAGCTTAAGGCTATCAGGATGAGTATACTCCATAACAGAGGCGCATGCGAGTACCCACAGAGACACTTCTGGTTCTTCCTCTGTCTGCACAGTGAATATCCTTTACAGTGAAAACCAGTACTTCAAGAGAGAAGAGGGGAAATGGTGCACAAAAAGCTTATCCCAACATTCATTCATCTGGAGCCCAGCATGGGGGTCCGAGTCCCACAGTGTAGCTACAACCCAGGAAAGCAATGTCACAGGACCACAGGAGGTTTGAATACAGGTGTACACTTCTTCTTAGACTAAGAACATCTTTCAGAAATCTGCACTAAGCTTACTAAAAATATATGACATCTTGAAGCATTTTTCTTCCAGGTCATGGGAAAAGGTTCCCTTTCTAAATGCTTATTAAATTTCTTTGGGTTCATATATGAAGTGGATGATTCTGAAGAGGGCTACGAGGATGCTGGAGAGGGACTCTTCATCAGGGACTGTAGTGATAGGACAAGGGGTGATGGGTTCAAACTGAAACAGGGGAAGTTCAGGTTAGATCTAAGGCAGAAGCTCTTCCCTGTGAGGGTGCTGAGGCGCTGGCACAGGGTGCCCAGAGAAGCTGTGGCTGCCCCATCCCTGGCAGTGTTCAAGGCCAGACTGGACAGGGCTTGAAGCAACCTGGTCTAGTGGAAGGTGTCCCTACCCATGGCAGAGGGTTGGAACTGGATGATCTTAAGATCCTTTCCAACCCAAACCATTCTATGATTCTATGATTCTGGGTTTTTGCTCTCTCACACAACAACAAGCAAATGGGCATCCATTCTATTAACTTTCCTATAGATTTTGTGATTCCTAGTGCAAACAATCTGCCCGTCTCTTTCCCCGGACTTCAGCCTCAGGGCAGGAAGAACTTTACTAAGGGTGTGAATTATGGCCCAATTGGACTATCTCTGTTTGGTGCTGTGTTACAAATATTGCTGATCTGTGAACACACTCTCAAAATGTTTTTGATTTTGTTTTTTTTCATCCTGCCTGGTAAGGAGGTCAGCAACTAGGTAAGTCCCAGATTCCCATAGCAATTTACAGTCCTCCCCACTCCTGCTCCCAGCAAACTCGAACAGTGCTCAGTCACAACTTATCAAGATAGCCAATTCACATCTCTTACCATCATCACTCAGGCTTTATCTGTTTCTCTTCAGCCTTATCAGCACTGTTGATGTTGACATTCTCACTTCTGAGGTATCACTTTGTGCCCCACTAGCTAATGCATTGCTAACACGTCCTATTTGCTTTAGGTGAAGGTATCTATATACCTTCAGCATTATCCACTTTTCCTTCCTTTGTGAAGCTCACTGTCCTCCAATCCTCACTGCTGCCACTAGCAAATAATACAACCCACAGCTGTTCTTGTATCATCCTTTCAAATGCTGCATTGTCTTGACTCACAATGTTTGCCAGAGTCTCTGCATCATCACATCTTGTTTCTTGAGAATTCAGTTTTGAGCTCTGGCATCCCCTTCTGCGTTAAATCTTCTTACTTGTAGTCTATCGTACTGGACAGTTGTTCAGCCTTCATAAATTTCATAACATGTTTTCTTTCCTCTGCTTTGCAAATTACAATTGATTATTATAACTGGTCAGTTTTGTGTTCTCTAGTAATAACCTTTCTCTGATTGCTTTGTCCCAGATCCCAGTCAGTGTATGGCAATTCATCGGGGCTACGTTAACTCCCCTGATGGAAAAGCTGGTGCCTCAGTTTGCGTTTTCATTCTGTCTTTGCATGTTAAAAACAAAACAAAAAAAAAACCCACCCTCCACCCTTATCTTTATTTGGTTAATGTCATGGAGGGTGAAGCTTCAAAAATCTGAGAGACATTGACTGATTCAGAATGGGTGTGTGGGGGGGAAATCTCATGACTGTCTTCATTTTTGCTGGTACCCACTGTCTGCATAAAAAGCTTTTTTAGCTGGCCTCTGCTTTTCCAGAGAACGTCAGCTGTGGTGGCATTTTTAGCTGTGACATTTTCCCCACTCAGAATATTTTCTTAGTCCATTATACTCCATGTACCACCTGCCATACAACAGTCATACACTGCCAAGAAGCCTGGCCAGTCTGCTTTATTCAGTGGACAAGCCCTAATTGCTTAGCCTGGCACAACATGAGCCACCACACAGCACCACATCCAATTCCAATGGCTTGTGGCACAGTTTCTCAGGGGTACAATGCTCCAGCACAGCCCCAGGGGCAGCTGTGACCACCGATTAGTTCCAACATACAACAGACGTACTTCCATTCAACTTCTGTGAAGAGAGGAGGGAGCGACCACTCTGTAGGCCTCTGGATGCCTTTTGTTCCCAGTTTCACGCTGGGAATGTGGCAGCAAAGAAGAGACCATGAGGCTGGGAGTTGAGCAAAGCACTAGACATCCTGGATACAAATTGTCTACTGTCCTGCCTGGTGCTAGAGAGTGCTGGAGGGGTGGGGAGCAGGAAGGCTGGGTGTATGGTGCTGCCTCTAGCTGTGTATTGGATGCAGCTTCATCCAAGGGTACATGCATATCAGGATCATCCAACAAAGGACAGATGCCAGTTTTAGTACCCTTCTTGCAGCCTGTATGGCTGTTGGGTCTGAGCACCTGCTTCAGTGCAAGCACTTGTAGAATGCAAGCATCCAGTCTCATCCTTCTCCGTTGTGAATTGGCCATCGCTCCTCAGAGCTGCAAGCAGTGACACAGACCAAGCTCCCAACAGCGACACCACAGTCTAGGGCATGGCTCAACATCCCTGATCCACTGGTGTTTCAATGTCTACTGAAAAGAGATGCCACAGCTGAACACAATCCTGTCCTAAACTTCACAGTCCCAGAGTTCTGTGACACCCCAGCAGCCTGTGTTAACCAGAAAGGGAAGACTTCTTGTCCTGCCCAATTACACCAGTATGCTCTCAGCTGGCACCGTCTCTGGGTCTGCTGCTCTCTCAGTCTGTATGCACACATGAATGTTATACGACAATGACACTTTTATTTTCGATCACTGGCTATTCAGAGAGGAAGTGGTAGGCCGGATACTACTTCTACCCAGTGGAAATCAGGACAAGTTTGGTGTACTGGGAAGGAAGAATAATAGAATGTGCTAGGACCCCAGTACCACACTATTAATAGTCACTTGTAAACCCCCATCACAGTTTCCCATTAAAGAAAACTTTTCTTGAAATGCCTCAAGGCCCAAAGCTGAGGGATGCCATGATCCCTCCATGGAAGTCATTAGAAATTGATGGTAGAACTCAGCACTTTGCAGGATCAGGCCCCTGGTGATAAATAAGGCGGCTCTGAGCAAGAAAGCCCACAAGATGACTTAGTAGATAGACAAGACTGCTTGGAGAGAGGCTGGGAAAGAGGTAGCCTGTGGGACGACAGTCCTTTGCAACACTTCTCGTGGGCTGAACACACTTGTTTAGTCCCAGTCACCACTGTCCTGGGAAGCAGGAAAAAGCAGCTCTCAGTCTGCTCCATTTCTACCTATCACCAAGTTGCTGGGAAGGAACCATCGAGGATACAGCCTCTGTGCTTTGCTTGGTGACAGATTTCACTACAAAGAAGCCTTTCCATGGACCTCCTAAGTTTGGGACATACAGATCCCCTTCACTTGTGCAAAAAGCAAGGATTAGCCAGTCCTAAATAAAAGAAGGGAAAATGTAAGAAAGGCAAGGAGAGGAGCTGTGTTTTTACAAATGGGTTTCTGCACTGGCAGATAATTAGCATTTGCACTAATTCAAATATTTAATATCCAAAAGAATTACTGTTGCATAAAACGCAGTTGAGGCAATTTTACATGTAGCTTATTAGTGGTAATGGATTATATGAAACACACAATGTTTAAAGCAAGATATGAAGCCAGCAAGATGTAAATGTAATTTTATTCTATTCTTCCTCTTTCCCTTGAAGTGAAAAGGGCTTGCTGGAGACAAAATGGGGATTACTAAAGTAGGAGAAACTGTAAAATGGCAAACTAAACTATAGCTGACTTCACGCAATGATTAATGAGAGAGATACAGCCTTCTGGTCATGTGCATCTTACGCAGCTCTGCTTGAATGGCTGCTCTACTGGGGAGCAGCTTACTTATAAAACAAAAGAAATGGGAAGAAAATGGGAGCAGTTCATATAAACAGAAATTTGTCTAATATTTGTGAGGAGTTAAAAAAATACAGTATTAAGGCCGTGCATTTTTAAATCTGTATCTTAAGCGACTGCAGTTTCTAAGGTAACAGTTTAGTGGGACTCAAATTAAACAGAAACTGCAAGTTGTCAATGCAACAAATTATTGCCTCGTGGATAGAGGCAATCAGGATCCCAGCTGCCATTAACAGTAACAGTATTTCACTTTCCCTCCCACTGTGTTAAGAACGTTCCCTTTAAATAGCAAGTATCTCTGAGATTGTAATGAACTGTATTTCATTCAAAAAAAAAAAATCCAAAACCTTTTGTTTTCTTTCTTCAAGATCCAAGAGCTATGCAAGTATACAAAAAGATGATTTAATGGCATATAAGATTCTAGCTGGCTTGTCTGTATTTAATCATTACCACCTCTTCCTACCACTGTGTTCAAGATTCAGACAATTCAGTGCTAGGGTTAAAAGGAAGATAGCATTGGTTAGTGGCTAGTGCCATCTTGTGAACAAAATCCCAAACACCCTTCCTTTTTAGTCAAACTAAAACCCACCCTTTTTAGTCAAACTGTACCTACGCAGCAGGGTAGAAGGGAAAAAAATCCGAATTTTGCACAAATAAGTAACTTCATTACAAGAGCTCTGTATTTAGGCATAAAATACGACTAGGCCAGATAAGAGCTTGACAAAGTAGGGACAGTCTATAGAGAAGAAAGTTATTTTACAGTACAGCTGATGGTAAGAGAAGCTTTTCCTTTTTCACTGCATTGCAAACAATACCTCATGTTAGCCTTACTCAAGAAATACACATCATGTCAGCCACAGACTTTGCTAACCAACACGGACAGACAAACTCCTTCCTTTTTTAGGTCAGTTTCTTTTTTAAAACCTGTATTTCTTCTGTGCCTGGCCTTCAGGAGGAGAAGAGGAGAAGGTTGCATTAAAATTCTTGAATATGGGGGGGTTATGCTATAAATCCAGCACCTGCCAAACACAGGGATCACAGACTCTCCAACCTCCCTAAGGACTCCACAAGGCTTGGATTTGCAGTGTTCTGATCAAGAACAGAATTGAAAGACAGAAGAGTTTAGGCAAAGAGCAGCACTGCAACTTCCTGTAACATACTATCATTTTTATTACCATGTCTGCTCCTGGCACCATGCAATTGTAACTGAAACACTTCTGCTTAAAACAAAAATACTGATTTCGTACCTCATGGATTTTGAGTACCTACTTCATCAGTCTTTATTATCAGGTTTGACTGTATCAGTGGATCCTCTTTCCCCAACACCTAGGGTCAGCAAGGGGAGGGATGCACTAAATCTCTCATCCTAAAATCTAAGAATCAACTTGTAAGATCATCAAGTTCAACCATTACCCCAGGACTGGGACCTCCAATCCTCTGGGACCTGCCCACTAGACCAAGACTGCTGATAAATGGAGAGTGGCTTAGTGAGCTCCTCTGCCAGCTCCTTCAGCACTCTTGGGTGGAACTCATTGGCACCATAGACCTGTGTACCTCTTAAATGGAGCAGGAGGTCACTAACCCTTTCCTCCTGCACTATGGGGACTTCAATCAGCTCCCCATCTCTGTCACCCACCTCAGGATGTGCAAGTCCCTTTGCCATCTTGGAGTTGCAACAGGTCTCAAGGAAGTCAGATGACATTTTCCCATTGACTTTGACAGAAAGAGCCTTTTACCATGTCCATTTGCAATCTGGGAAAGTACCTTCCAGTGTTGTCCTTTCACTCAATCTTTTACTTTTCAAGGATGCATTGTGGTTACCTCTTCATCTCCTAGATTTTGGAAAACTTCATGGTTGTAGCAGTAGGAAAATAAGATGACTTACAACTCACACCAAACATAGCTACTGGTTTCTTATGTACCATTCTTCAGTCCAAGATTCTTCCCACTTCCTTACAGGGCAGAAAGTGAGAGGCAAGGCTTGAAATCACCCAGGAAAACAACAGCAGGGTTAGGAATGTTACTCTTGTCTCTCAAATTGCAGTGACAAGACATTCAGGAACCATATTTTCCTTCATCAGAGTATCTCTCATTAACAGAGGATCTGCTCTGCAGCTAGATGGCTTGCTATTTAGATACTGAACCACAGTATGGGAAATAATTTCTTCAGCCTCATATTTACAGTAATTTCAACTTGAAGTAGGGAAAATATTAATCCCCTGTCGTATCACAAATGGGATGTCTGTCCTTCCTCTTCTTACCCATCTTGCTTAACTGAATGGTTACAGATTTTAGGACAGAGATTGTCTCTTAGTCTCCGTGTCTACAGCATTCAGAAAAATGGTGTCCCGTTCATAGGTTTCCAGATATTGCCACAACAAGCATGCACTGAACATTTTTAAAGGGGTTTGTTCAAAAGAATCCTCTTTGGAAGATGCCATACGTTGAACTTGACATTTGGGCTCCATTCACCCTGGTTTCAGAGACTCGCCTGTAGTCCTGTACATTCTACCATTTCAGCACCTTATATTTCTTTCCTTCTCCTGTAATATGCACCATAAAATATCAATAGCAATAAAAACTTAGCTGAAGTAAGGATATATCATGTCAAAAGCTCCAAGAAATGTCAAATGAAGACACAAAAGTGAATTTTCTCATACTTTACTCATATTTATGACTCATACTTGAATCATTTATGAACACAGTCAACAGTAACATATTCTCAACTCTCTAAAAGGCTACATGAAAAAAACTGTATCATCGCAGTATTAGGCAGTTATGCTACTGCTACCTGTGCTACAAATCCATTTGAGTGTCCCTGGAGCAAAGTCTGGCATCACACATCTTTAGTTTTATTTGATATTTAAATATGAATAATGCCACTGTTGCAGCTTCAATGTATTTTTATGTTCCTGTGAAATTTACTTTGATAATAAAACAAGTAGAACAGAACATTTATTGTATTTATGCCGTGTGGGAAAATGGGGGAAATTAGAGACCCAGTCCCCCAAAGTTCTACTGTAACACTAAGGAAACCTCGGGGTAAAACGCAGCTGCTACTCTGAGGGTCGATGCAGTTGGATGCACAGGATCTACCTAGTGGGAATTCCCCAGGCAATCCTATAACCTTGGCATATGCTGAGAGACACTGACTGGAGGGTGGAGCAGAGCAAGGGCCCCACGGCCAGGCTCTGTTACAGTCCCTGCAGGAGCGGGAACGTGAAGGCACCATGTCCCAATGAACCACACAGCAGCTGCCAAACAAGGAAACTAGAGGTGTATTTGTAAAAGCAAAGTGAGAGGATCTTACACTCATCAGTAACAGTGTGTGTGACTGGAGCCACTCCAGCTCCATATGCATGGAGGTAAAAATGGAAACTTGTGTGAAACTATGGAAAAGCCTGGACAGAGCCAAGGGCCTCCTACAAGGTCAGGATGAACAACACTGCCGAACAAAGAACTGAGAGCAGGAGAGGAGGCAGGTTAAGAAACAGAGCTAATGAATCTCTAATGAAAGACTATCCTTGAAGCCTGGTACATCCTGGAAGCACAAGGACATGGTCAACATACAGCTTCACACGTCAGCAAAACATGACTAGGGTGTCCTTTCAATGGAAATGATGTAACCTCATGCAAATTCACTGGCCACTCTGTACATGGTGGGAGGGTAACAAGGAGTTCCTGACCTGAATCAGATTGTATGAATATGTGAAATTAGGAAAGGGAAAGCAGGGAAGGCTCCATCGTAACTCCTGGGAACAGTTGACAGGCTGAACCTGTCCTCTCCCCCATGGGGATGCCCACTGGGCAAGAACTTTATCTTATGCACGCTCAGTAACTAATGGTAGCTGTTATGAGTGATTATAGCCTGGTTGTGTATCGCTTCAAGCTCATTTTTGAAGACAGTCCCTATCACTGGCAATCCACGAACCTTAATTTGTCACGATTTTATATTAATAAAGAGTGTTATTCCATAAACTGTCAGTGTTGGTCCTTCATGGGTGCCAGGAGCCGCCGGCAGTGGATAACATGAAGTGGGCAGACCTGCTGAGGGGTCCTCGTGATGCTAGTGGCGTGTTTCCCTGACCAAGTCCATTGAATTGCTCTCCAATCCAGCAGGACTGTTCAGTGAAGGGTCCCTATAATGGGATGCTGACAGACTGGTTGGCACAAAGATCTCGACTTTCCTGGGGCACTGATAGACAGAGCAAACACTAGGGGTTGAGAAAATCTCCCCCCTTTTCATGTGATGTGCAGTAAGCACTCTCTGTTCCTTTCCCCCTATCCTCTTCCATCCTGCTTTTGAATACTCTGATTTTAGCAAAACAACAACAGGTCTGTTACTTAAAAGAAAAAGGCTTCTCTCAGATGATAAAAATTCCAATTAAGTGTCATTTTTCACACAAATGTTTGAAGCTGAAGTTAGAAAAAAGCCAACAAAAAAGGCATATCAAAATTCTTAAATTTCAGATGCACAACAATCCCATACACATGAAGATGTCATTACCCCACTGAAGAGCAGTTTCTCTGCTATTCAAAATCTACAACAGATATCCAAGGGTCCAGAGAAGATGACTGTAGAAAAATACTGAGTGGAGCCTAGACAGTAGGTAGACTGTGCCTTGTCTACTCTCGGACCCTACTACCCTCAGTTATTCCTGTTCTAGGTTCTTTGGACACTACAGGCATCAGAAACCTGAGCTGGATTTGATATGGTGCTTCCAGTTTAAAAAAGTATAACACAGCACAGACACCCCAGAGGGAAAACTCTGAAAAAGCAGTGGAGTGACAGTGAAGTATAAAGTTTCTTACAAGTCAATGGAGAAAAACAAATGTGGATTTATCTTTTCAGTCATACTGCCTTTCCAAATCTTTCACTTCAAATATTCTACAAGCATGCAATGATCTTCAAAAGCAACCAAATTTTCCAAGGATGAGACCTAAGACATGCTGGAAGATGGGAAAATGTTCCCAAACATTTAAGTTCTCATTTAAGTAGAGGTACACAAAATCACTAGATGTTTGGAAGAATCGCATAGTCTTTTTCTTGTGTCATTGTCTCCACTGATTTCACAGCAACAGTATTTTCTCCTCACTGCAAACACAATAAATGATGCAGATCAGCCTGGGAGGTGGGAATGAAAAAGGTTCTCTAATGGAACATCTTACCTGGCTAATAGCTTTTATCTTTGTAAGCAATGCCCCTGTGTGCCACATGCACACACACACACACCCCCCAGCACAGGCTCACCATCTGCCTTGGTTCTAATAAATGAACTCACATTACAACATACTCATATCCTGAATCTACAGCATCCAAGGGGCAGATGTTTTTGCAGAATGTATAGCTAGAAAATGTATGCTCCCAAATGTTTGAAGAGGCTTACAATCTTCCCCAATACCAACAAGCATAACCAGTGAAAAATTAATCATAGCTACACTATTGGAGGTAAAAATCCATAAACAAAGAACTATTCTCAGTAACTGTACCTTAACGTTACCTCTCCAATATAAAATTCTGCCTCCCAGATAGTCTTGCATGAATTACTAATTTCACACCCATACAGATGTCACTCTTCTGCCTGTCTGTAACAATAGTCTAGTTTTGGAAGCTGCAAGCTTTCATTCCCATAATGTCACCTTTTAGATGAACAACTTACTAAATCATGTGTTGTCCATGGCCTGTGAAACTCAGAAAACTTTTTTTCCTCAGAAGCTTAAACATAATCTTACCTTTTTTCCTTCACATTCTGATGCTTACACTGATATCCACTCCAAATATATATTACTTTTTTTCAAATAACTCTCCCAGTAAAACGCTTTCTAACTGGTAATTCTTATCTCTCAATATATGCAGATGTATAAACTGTACAACAGATCAAGAAAGAAAAGAACATCAGTTAGGCCTATAAATGACCTTTCAGATGTCATGTACCAGTTTTCTCCTATGAGACCATGGCTGTGTGTTTTAGAGTTGGCTGCTGATACTTACAGATGCTAGAGTTTCAGGTCCCACTTTTATAGCGCTTTGTTTCATAGAAGTGATGCGCAATCAACCATGAGAATGGTGTTGTATTAAATGCTTAAATATTCTGCCTTTGGAACCCAAGAAATCTTCAGATACCTGGAAGATGCACAGAAATAGCCTTTTAGCTATTTAGTTGTGATCCCACTATTTTAAAGTTCAAACGGATTTTCTCTGTAGCTCGTATTACTAAGGAAAGAAACCCATGCATACAGTATACACACAATCCATGTGTGGATTTCTGTCTGGTCTTAGCTTGTTGTCAAACTCATTGGACAACATCAAACAAATCTGACAGAACAGTATAGGACACGAAATGTCAGAAGACTCGAAAACATATTTCTGTAAATTTAATGAAAATAGCCAAAAGACAAATCTTACTCATGTCCTCACTGAGGCACTGCCCCATTAACATGATCCCTTAATATAAGCTGCCTAATTCCAGAGGAGACATCAGAGAATCCCACACTCGAAAGTGACATTTAGGATTCCTTTATTGCAGGAAAAGCTTTAACCAGAGTTCATAGTTTATTAAATATCAGTGAATGTAGTTACAGCACACATAGTAGCTTGTTCGTGCAAGGTGCACATGATTCAGTGCATGTGTATTTTTTTTCAAGTCCTTATTTACCCTGATTACTACTTCTCCGTAAGGACAGTTCTTCCAGTAAGGATCGTAGGTACAGGTATCCTTGGCATGTGCTATCTCCGGTAAGCTTACATGAACTTGGAAAGGCTGAAGAGTTGGGGGGGATGTATCTGCTTTACTCAGCACTACAACAGCCACATGCACCCCATCAGTTATTGTGTCTCGCATGATGAGGCAAGGATTTCTTAAAGCTGACTCAACTTCCTCGAACTTTACCACAGTTACAAAACCTTGCAATGATTTAGAGTTCACAGAAGCAAGAGGCATAGAGACCTAATAAAGCTTTCTGACTATTCATCTCAACATAACATCTCTTTCATGACAGCTATAGCTGAAGGCCCTTCTGGCAGGGGCACTAATGCATGCTACTTTATTTTCCAGGTCTGACTGGAAATGAGACTGTATGAGAAATAAAAAAAATTAGAAATACTGCTCTCAATTGAATGTGTTGCTACACAAAAAGCAACAGTAGTTCCTCAAGCAGAAATACACAGAAACACTGAAGTTACAGCCAGCCACAAAAAGGTGTATTATTGTTCAGCAATAGTTCAGTGTAAAAATGAAGTCAATTACTGTCTGCAGCTACGTCTATTGGGTTGACTCAAATTTCCTAATTAATATTTTTAATACTCGCCTATGTTTCATTTCCATTTGGGGATGTCCAGTTCAGTGCACTTGCCCTTGCATATGCTGACAATTATATGACAAAGTGACGAGGTGCCATGCAAAGGAATCGTTCAGTCTCATTTATGTGCTGTACACTCTGAAAGGACCAAACACCCAGTTCTGTAAGGCATTTGGTGTTTCAGGGTTCAACCCCACTAAAAATCAACAGAGCTCAGGCTACATGCAGTCATTGTAGAACTGCTGTATGGAAAATTAACATTTGCTGAGGGAAGCCACAAAATGATTAGAATAACGTTATAATTGTTATAGCCCTTTTTAACATATTTTTAAATTTACTATAAATGTTACTAGATATTTATTACTAGCATGACATAAAGTGCTAATGGGTTGTGCGGCAGGGGCCAACAATGCATAAATACCCAGGATAATACTCTCCATAAAAAAAGGAGATGTCATGTAATAACCCTTCTCAAAGAGTCATTAAAAGAATTGTGTGGTTTAATTGCTTTTTCCTCTGAGGCCAAAGTTTGATGATACTATAAATCCAGCTTCGGGGCTCATGGTATCAGACCAAGAAAACAACTGTGGTGCCCTGACACAAAGCAATGATCTGCTGCAGATTTATTTATAAACATATCAACTGAGTAAGACCTCTGGCAGTTCAAATTTGTTAAAAAAAAACCCCAATAATAAAAAAGACAAAAAAACCCCCCCAAAACCCCCAGCAACCCTGGTTAACTTTGTAACATTAGGCTTTATGCTGGAAAAGTTATTACTTCTTTCCCTCCATGCATTAGACTGCCAGCATTAGGAGTGCTGAAAAAAAATCATCACATCCTGTGGCTAGTTTGTCATCAACAGAGGCAAATACCTCTGGTCCATGTCAGCAACACACAAGTCCAGTGGAATGACAGCCTGAGTCAATCGATCATATATTAAAATATACTGCAAGAGATGAAATCCCTACTCAGAATAGGGCCACCCTCAGATAAAGCCACAGGTTGCTCAAGACCTTTCCCAGTCTATTTCCGAGTATTTCCAAAGACAAAGGTTCCATGATCTCTCTGGGCCCTGTCCCAGTGTCTGACCTCCCCTTACACACACAAAAAATTATTAAAAAAAAACCAAACCAACCAAACAAAAAATCCCAAACCCCCTTATTTCATTGGAATTTCCCTTGTTGCAACTTGTGTACATTACACAAGATCAGCACAGCCCATTGCACAAGTGACTGGATACGACTGAGCTTCCTCTGCTGTAGACCAGCTGTTCAAAATGCAGGTTAAAGATCCAGACACGGCTTTGTGATCATATCATCCAAGAACAAAGAAGTTCTGAAGTGTAAAGCACGAGGGCTGTTGAAGGGAAAGGAAGAAGTTCCTTCAAGCAGTTAAATCTGTGGCAGGCTATAGTGTCAATCGAGTGGCTTTCAGCAATAGAACGGCAAAGACCAACACCTTCCCTGTGAGTGATGGAAAAGAATTAAGACCTCTGCTCATGAAAGAAGCAGCTGACTACCCTTGATATAAAAGAAAGTACTTCTGATTCACCAATTTCTGTTTCAAATGGGAAACTGACTTGCAAAACTTCAACTATTTCTGCTCATCAAAAGAAGAACGTCTGGAATTAATTAGGGATAAAGACAACCTGATCCTCTAACAACTTTCGTCAAGCACGAAATCAGATAAATTAGGATCTTATTTAGGATATAAACATTTGTTTACATATCTAAATGCTGAGCACATTAAAAAGATACCATTATTAAAATATCAAAGCAGCTTACATTATACCATTCACTGAGTTTCATTCCTGTATCTGAAACATTATATGCCAAAGTCCTACAAGTACTGAAAGCACATGAAATACTGTAACTTTAACAGGCCCCCAAACCCCTGTAAAGTGATAGGAAACACAGGATACTTATTTAAAAAATATTTTTAATAAAAATGGAAATAACAATTACAATAACTAACGAAAACTAGTGCTTAAAATTAACCATATTTAGTGTGCTCTATCTGATCCTCTGCCAATGCTGCACAGGATTTACTTTAGAAGCAGGAATACAGATACTGAACTGCATCACTAAACCATCTTAAATTTGAATTAGAAATAGCATTCATATTTCGTATCTGAGGATGTAAACCAACAAGAGGTACTTGATGCAGCCATTTCTGGTTTACCAGAAAGATGAGCACACACAAGGAAAATCTATGTGCCAGCCTCCACTTCAAACAAGCAATGTTGTTGCTAATCAGCCAGAACTTGTGTCTTACTGAAAGGCTTTTGAAATTTGCTTTGAAGAAAAACTCTTGGAACGCGCAAGTCCTCTTTCCTATTGACGGTTTCTCGTCGCACGTATTCATTGACCACTTGCTCATATCCCTCAGCCTTGAAAAGCTGAGACAAGAACTCTGGAAAAGAATTTAAAAAAATAAGATGAAATATTATGTTTAAGCTATTTTTAAAACACTAGTCAGCATTTATATAAGCATATGTTCTTATGTGTTACAGCATGAAAATCAGACAGGCCTTCAGACTTCAAGCTGTTCTATGCAGGCAGACTGCTGAATAAAAATCAGTACAGATCTCCTTTAGAAACATCAACCCAAGCAAAACAGCTTGCAAATCTGGTGGTAGTGCAGGCTTATATCAACCTAAGACACATGAAGTCACATACACTGGCTGTAAATAGGGTGTTCATGTAAAGTAGAGGACCCACATCAATGAAATATAAACAAACAGCACCTAATTGTGGATCTACTCAAATCTCATTGAGAGGAAATTGCACACATTCCATAACACAAAATTACAACCATGCCTTCATCTACAAATTTAATAACATTTCAAACAGTGGAAGAATGGAATTTTTTTTCCCATGGAAGAAGTTCAGTGTTATTGGAGACAAGGCATATTAATAAATAAGCATTATTCAAATCATCCCAGGCAGCAATTACTTGGTGTACCAGTGTAGTGCTAAACAAATGAAAAATAGCATGGGTTGCAAACTGTGAAGAAATGATGGGAGTCATGTTTCCAGTAACAAAAGAATTATCAAGCATTAAGCAATATTTATATGAAAATTAGTGAGATGAATGAGATCATAATGATTAAAAATGGGAGCAGAGGTGGTCCATGAGACAGTCACAGACCAGCCCAAAGCAAAACAATTGCTAACACGAACAGTGTAAGATAAATTTTCTCTTTCCTCCTTCCTTCTTTCTTCTCCCTACCTCAATTCTTTCCCCAAAGCAAGCATGCAACTAGCAAGCAATTTCTCATTCAGAAACAATTCTAACACACTATAAAAATGTGATTTAAAATTCCACAGCTAGGTCAGTCTCTTATTTGTTCCCTTTAGCATCAATTCTCTTTGTAAAAGCTAATTGTTTAAACAGAACTAAAAATCACTTAATACGTAGTAGTTCTAGAGATGCTTCAATGAAGCTGTTGCACAGCCACCACTATCTTAGATTTCATCATTGTCCTACAGAGAATAGAGAGAGCTCAGATAAGGTTAATGGGTTTTATATATCAGGAGCAATTAGGTAACACTTTGTGTCATAAAACATGCATAACATTTACTTCACTCCAAATCAGTCTCTTCAGTGCCTGTATTTTACTTTAGAAGAAGAACAAAGAGCTCCAAAGAAATAAACACATGGCTCTTATTACGCAATGTCCTACACTTGATAGGAGGAAGTCACTGAAGTTTAGCATGAAGAATTGGGAGTTACAAGACAAGCTATAAGCCCAACTCATTGTGAGACTTTATGCAAATTCCTTCATGTCTCTCTGCTTCAAATTCCCCACCAGAAAACTGCAATTATTCCCTTCCTTCCTAAATCATTATGAGCTCTGAAGGAAAACCTGTTTAAGTGCTGTATCACATGGAAATGGTTTTGCATCATCTACATTAAAAAACAAACAAACCAACAAACCAACAGAAAACAGAAGACAGAGTGACCACAGCTACTCAGTGCTATTTCAGCAGGATTTGTGCACAAGCTTCTCAGTGCTGTAGTCATGGTTCTGCTTTAGAAGTCACCAACTTCTTTAGTAGATCTTACACACCAGGAATAGCCTTGCAAAAAAAACCCCCAAAAAACAATGCTAAGATAATTGCTTAGTTGCTTCTTGAAGATGGTCAGTTCTGTTACTGAACATTGGTCTTCTTCCCTGAGGTAACAAACCTGAATGGAATTCTGCAAATTCAGAAACTGCTTCTCTTGGCACATTATAGCACATACAAAAAGCTTTAATGCATTAAAGCACACACAAAATGCTTGTTAAGCAAGAAACTGCTCCAAAATTCCTGCCAGTCTAGATAACCTCTTCCTCCCAAAAAGGATGGCAAATGAAATACACCACGATTTAACAGTTCATCTGTGTAAACAGAACTTCCATGGACATGCTGCCAACTCCCTGAAGCAAGTTTAAACAGAAGATTCACAGAAAACAAAGCACTCTACAGCGTATCTTACCTTCAGTAAAAAAATATGATCTTGTCCCATCTTGTCTAACATAAAAGTTTTCTCCAAGTTTGCTGCCAGATTTAAACCTGAGCATTGCATGATCATATAGTCCATAGTCTCTGAACAACACACACTTGCCTGGTTTTAATACCTGTCACATAATACATATATGCTTTAATAAGATAAATGGATTTAGCCATATATATATATACATATATATACTTGTATACACATACAGACACACACACATACAACTAAGACAAGGTATCCTAACACATTCAATACAGAAGTGATATATATACTGAATTCATTCCCTGTGCAACAAAAAAGTTGCACATAAACTGGACTTTTGGCTCTTAAATACATTTCCTTATGAACAGTAGACTACAAATAGTTTTAAGATATCTGTTCAGGTGCTGATCTGCTAAATAAGCTTTTTTTAATACTCTTGAAACTCAGAGGAATGAAGAAAATATACAGTATAACAATAAAAAATTAAGTCCTAACAGGGCATTTTCTTTGTTGGGTAGTATACAGTCTAGCACCTGATTTTACTTAATGATTAACAATAAAATTTAGAATACTATGACATTTCTTTTTTCATGTGAGAAGGAAAAATGTTGCAATATAATAAGAAATAAAAAAGGAACAATTTAGGAAAATGGGTTGCAGGTTTGGCGCTTTTTTAATTGCTCTTTGGTAAAGAACTAAAGCCATAAAGAGTTTAATATGTAGAAATACATGGTCATTGGCCACGCTGACTTTACACATTTGATGCATGCAACTTTTCTACCTCATCAAATACCAGCTGTATTTGTTAGAGTAAAAAAGGAGTACTTGCCACTTGCAAATTTGTGCAGAAACCTACAAGCCAGTTAAATGAGCCAGGCATCTCCACAGAGAAAACAATAATTAGCCTTTTCATGTGCATGAACTAAGAACCAATCCTGACTTTGAAAAACATCTGGAGAGATACCAAAAAATCCCTTTTCAAACCAAGCAGGATAGCTGATAATATAACCCCCCAAATACACACATATGTATAAACAAAAAATATGTTGACTATTTCCCTCTGCAGTCAATATATGACATCTCAGGGAAATTCAGAACAATCACAATTCAGGTTGTTTAAACCACCTTCTGGATGGGCCTACCCTGGCCTACTGACTAACAAAGGCAGCCCAGGGAGATGAGTCTCTCTAGATTAATGTTGATTTCTGAACCCCACTTCTAAATCACCACAGATCAAGTGTGTTTAATAATAACAATAACATCCTAGCTGCAAGTCACTGAATCTTCTGGAAGTCAATTTTGGTTCACTGTCACTCACACCTTATCAACACAGACATTTCTGCAATCCATAAACATTATTTGTAGCATACAACCTAGGAGCCCAAGTAACAGGCAAAGTATCTTTGTTATGTTGATGGCACACATTAGGCCAGAATCTGAACAACTTCACAATACCAAGAGAGGAAAAAACCCCTTGTAAAACTTATTTTAGTCCCATATACTAGGTGAACTAACTAAATACATCCATTAAATATAGCATTAAAGATCACCATTACAAGAGGAGTTATTTTTTCAGAAGAAAAATGTACTTTCAAGCTAAAAACAGGGAAAGTGCTTTAAAGGCTGTAAAATCAGCTGGTTTTACCTTGTAAATGTTCTTCAAGACAAGATGCATTTTGTCGGGATGAATGGCAGAAAGCACAAATATAAGTGTGACAACATCCACAGAATTTGCTGGTATATTTTTTAGAAGATCATCTTTGGTAAGATCACACTGGAACACTTTACATCTTTCAGTACTGTATAAGGCATTTTTCTAGGGAAGTGAAAAGAGTACACTTTCATGGAAAATGAGCAGCATTTGTTCTTGCAAAAAAAAAAAGTAAACTTGTCAGTAGACAAAAAGAAAAGAAAGAAACAAAAAGAAACTAGTCAGTAAAGCGACACAAAACATGGTGGCAAAAGGACATTCACTTCCAACAAGTGACTAACGCAATCAGCAAGCCTTTGCTGCCTACTACAATAGTGAAACTACAACTAGTAGAATAGTCTGTTCTCAGGAACTTGAGAAGGAACACATGTTAAGGCAACTCAGAAAACAACACTTCTGTTTTACTGCTGCTTCTACTCTTTAACAATACAGAAATACTATTAAAATAATTTTAGTAATTCCAAGTGATCAAAGTACAGCTCTTGAGCCACAAGTAGACTGTAAATGGCTCATGTCACGTAACCTGCAGCTGGGCTGCTCTAACCCACGATTTTGCTGGTTAAAAGGAAACCTGGTCTTGACAAGAAAGAACTTCAGCAAGAGTTGTGGAGGCAGATACCACTAAGTCATCCAAAGCCCAGGGTACACACTCAGCCCAACCTAATTTTGCAGTGCAGCTGTGGCAACTCAGGGAGCTGCTCTCCTCTCCTGTTTGCTACACATATTTCTTCCCATCCTTCCCATGAGACATGCAGTATGTGTCCTGTGGTTCTTAGTGACAATTGTACCACAAGAGAATGATTTCACATAACAGATACATTGAAATTTACCTGTGATTACAAACTTAATAAACCAGGGGGCTTTTAAGGCCCAAAGTCCCCACTAGCCTTGCTGGAAAACTTAACTTTGCACTGGAGTACCACCTACCTATGAATAAGTATAAACACACCTATTTCTAATCAGACTACAAATTTCCTTTACAGTAACTTTCATAGCTCCACAATATCAAGGGCAAGCTTCCACCACAAATTTTGCTTGTACTGCACAGTCAGCAAAGACATAGTAGTTCTCCCAAAAACCATAGTCTTCGCAAATCCTTCAAGCAATATATGTGCATTACCATAATGCTACAATTTGATGCTAAAAAACCTGATCTTGAGCAATGATTTGGCTTCTTGCATCAGAGCTCCACTGAAATGGATCAGTCTCCATTTTTTTGTACAAGCTATTCTACCCTTTTTACAAAAAGGAAGGCAAGAGAAGTCTGTCATTCCAGGTATGTGCAATTTCAGAAGCTTATAAAGACACTCTAAAAGAAGTTCGAAATATCACACCAACCTTCACATACTCAACAGCTCTAGGAGAGAAATCACAGGCATATGCAAAAATATTCACATCTTCTTCTAAGAGTGGAAACAAGCAGTTCCCAACCCCACAGCCTGCTTCCAGAATGGTCAGTTTCTGATCTGCAAACTGGGGAGAAATAAATCCAAAGGAAAGCACATCATTTTTGTTTTCCTCATGATATGAGCAGAGACACTGCTCAATCAGCATTTTACAAGCTATAATCAATTTTAATTACCATTGATTCAAAAACCAAAGTAGGCATCCATTTGATAATCTGACACTGCAAAACAGAAATCTTGATTTCTGCAAAATTATGAATCTTTTTAGAATACATTAATATATTTCTTTAGTCATCTAGCCTTTAAGTAACCAACAACAGATTGTTGTACCATTTCTCTCTTGTATTTCATTGAGCTATAATGAACACCAGCTACACCTGGCTATTCCGCTTAACTGTGTTTTGCAGCTAGCTTGTAATTCTGGATGCTTTTCTTTAAAGTAGTGTTCTGAAGTGCACCAACTTGCATCTGTGATCTCACATCACAGAGACAAGTTGTCTATTTAACACACAACATTCCAGATTTTGTTCTTAGTATCCAGTATGGGCCAATTATAAACTGAAACCAAGCTGATGCATCTGATTCTGAGGAGGTGTCCTAGACTTAAACCACAACAGGAGGTATCTTTGATATTAAGAGAAACTACACAGGGCACTGCACACTTAACATGTGACAGCTCTTATCCTAATGGCTTTGTTCTAAGTATTATTAAATCATTTGGAAACAATCAATCCCATCTTTTACGGAGGAAGTGTATAGATCTCACCTCCCGACATCCTTTTAACTCTTCAAACTCTCTTGTTGTCCAATGTCTGTCTTTGAAGAAGTTGATGCTGTTTCTTTTGTAAAATAAATCCCAGTTCTTCTGTGCCTCTTTCTCTAGTTTTAATTGTTTGAACTCGGACACTAAAACCTGATCTTTTGCCAGTTTCTCAGCTTCTTCTGGGCTAAGGATTCTTGCACCATGGCCACTTTCTTGGAAAGCACCATCTTCAGTAGATGTTGTTACTATATTTAAGCAATTGTCTGATGTATTTTCTTGGAACATCCTAGATTCTTTCACACAAATATGAATGTCAAACACCCAAGGGTGATTTTCTTTCTTTAGTGTATGTTTCCATCACTTAACTTTGGTAGGATCTAGAAGCAGAAGAAAGAATGAGAAAGAGTTGCAATGTGCACTTATGATTTTACAGTGATCTATCCTATCTGATGGACTGTAATGTCTCCAGATTTCTCTTATTTTCAGAAGTCCTCTATCCAAACTAAGAACTGCATACAACTAATGTCACACTAATGTCAAAGTTAAAGAAGACACTTAGAAACTGCTGGGCTTCCCTCTGCATTCTAGAAAGCTACCTAACAAAAGAAAGATGGTGCAGCTCTAAGCTTATTTTCACTAAAACTGACTTTAAAAGGAAAGCAAGGGCTTTGTTTCTTGTTAACCCCAGTCAGAACACCTCATAAAAATAGTAACAGGTGTCATTTGTAAGTCCCATTAAAGTAATGAAACAAACTGTATTCATGTTAGCATCTCTTCTTCCTGCTCTCACCTCTGTGAGAGAACACTGGTGACAACATCGGCACTTATAAATCACCACGTCACTCGAACAAGGGAGCAAATCAAGTACTGTGGCCAAAATGCCTATAGCAGGCCTGCGTCAGCATTTCTTCCACTGCCTCCTCCTGAGGATCCACACCGGTTTTAACAATCACAGGTGGGTTTATATTCAGCAGTTAACAAAAATGGAGCAATGAAAAGAGTCCTGCATAGGCTGGGAAAGGATCCAAATTTTATCTCTGATGTTAAACTAGTTCTGACCCCTGCCTTGCCACAAACATGCAGATCCTGGATCTGTACATGTGAATTAAACACTGCATCATCCAGTAACTGCCAGGGAAGCCCAGGTAGCCAACACATGCTACTTGTGTATGTCAGTGCTCAGGACCAGGCATTGGTGTCATTGTGCCAAAATGGAAATAAGACAAAAAACAATACCCTAATGCAAAAAAAAAAACAAACAAAAAAACACCAAACCAAAAAAGAAAACAAACCCCCCAAAACCCCTTACATGATACAAATATAAAATAAAACGTGTGCAAATGAAATAAAGAACTGTCAACGTTTTGTCCAGCTTCACTGGAGCAGACATCCTTGTTTTCCTTCAAAAACAACAGGAAAAGGTTGCAGAGAAAGGTTCCCCTGAAAGAAAGTCTCCTCAAGAAGACCACATTTTCCAAATAGAAGTTTAATCAGCAAAATGTCCACTATAGGCCTGGCATGATCAATGTTTATATCTCTTCATAAGACAAGCTAGGAAAAAAAAAATCCAAGCTCTTTTCACTTGACCCGTTTACACTCAGAAAACGCTGAGGCAGGAAGTTAGCACGATGACAAAAACACTTTTAACAGCCTATGCTTAGGATAAAGGCCCTTTTAAAGATGTTTAATGCAGCCCTAAGACCGCAGACAATAGCCCCCGCTGCCCCCACAGTCAAACCGGTTTCCAGGCAACAGCTACGAAACAGAGGGGCCGCGTCCGACGCCAGGAATACCCCGGCAGGGAAGGACCCCCCAACCCATCCCTGCCGTACCCTATCCTATCCTCCCTCCCGAGGGCGGGGAGCGCCGGGCTCCCACCTCTCCTCTCAGGGACGCCCCTCCCGGACCTGCGTCCCCTGCGCGGGGACAGCAGCCCCCCTCGGCCTAGCAGCCCTTCTCAGCCCAGCGTCCCGTCCCGTCCCGTCCCGCCTCGCCTCGCCTCACGCCGCTGTATCCGCCGCCGCCGCCGCCGCCGGCGGCCCCGGAGCAGTTTCCCGGCTGCACTCGGCCCCCGGAAGGGCACGAGGCGGCAGCGCACGGAGAAGAGGAAGGGACCGGCTGGGCCAGAAGGGGACGGGACTGGGGCCATGAACGGCTCAGCGAACTCGCTGCTGGACAAAGAGGAGCACCCGCTGCAGCTGGGCGAGAGCTTCGAGCGGCGGCCCAAGGCCTTCTTCCACACCATCCGCTGTGAGCACCACCCCGTCTGTCTCCCGGCGGGCCCCGCCGCGGCCACCTCCTCCTCCCCTCTCTCCTCCCGCTCCCCGCGACCCGTCCCTCTGCTGCCTCCCCCGTGCTCCGGCGGCGCGTTTCCTTCTGCCGCACTCACCGCTCCTGCCGGTGAGCCCCCCGCTCCTCGCACCCCTTCCCGCGGGGCGGCCCGGGAGCGGGCGGCGGTACCTGCCCGGTGCCCCGCCATCCTCTCCAAGGTCTCCCCCCACGGTCCCGCCGCGGCTTCTTACTGGTTAATGGCCGTCCCCTCCCCGCCAGTGTGCGTGGCCCTCCGGTCCTCCACGGCGAGCAGAGTCGCTACCCGGCCACTGCTTCGCGCCGCCACCGCAGGTCTTCGTCCCCCCTCAGCGCCCGTCTTCCCTCCCCGCTACCCCCGCGAATGTTTCCCCACAAAGGTGTCCCCCCACGGCGGGCAGCCTGAGCGGAGATGGGGAAGGTGGATGTCGGCCGGGAGCGCTGGTGGGGAGGCGGTGTGAGCGAGACAGGCCAGGGCAGGCGAACAGCTCGCCAAGTTTGTTAGGAGGCGTATGTGAATCGCTTGGGAGCATAAAGCGAACTCCCTCGGTGAGGAGGCGGCTTGCGATTTTATTTATTATTATTTTAAATGGTATTTGCAGGACAAGTCGCCACAGGCTGGTCAGCAGCTAAAACACCCACAGTTTGAGTTTTAGCTGGCTATTTCGTGGTGAGGCAACATGTATCCCAGCAGCCCTGTCCCTGGCTGTCCCGACTCCAGCAGCTGTAATAAGGAAAGCAAGCAGAAGCCACTCAGACACATACAGTACTGCCCAATAAGTGTTAGATAAATGTTGAGGTAGAGCCTTGAGCAGTTAGGAAGTTTCTGAATCATTGGAAGAATATGTGGGTTTTTTTAAAGATACCGTATATTATTCCGTATTCTATTTAGCACTGGGTACGTTTAATTTCTTAATAGAAAATTGTTTAGAAGAGAAGCTCACTCTCTGTCCTTGAATTCTTTGGGAAGAAATTGCTTTTTCTTCCTCTAAATCAGGATTTAAAATGAGTAGTGAATCACCAACAGTAAATGAAAGTAGTACTAAACTTGTATTTCAGTAGCTTTGTATTAAGGTAGGAAATTTATACAGTTAACAGTAGGATTTTTTGTTTTATGGTGCATAATCCTAGGCCCAGCATCACAGCCCGTGTTCATATGCTACGACTAAGGATTTTGGTGATATTAGTCACCTGAGTGCGACTTGAAAGAACAGCTTTCTAGATGGAGCTGTTACTCAAGCAGATGGTCAATGATTGAGGCAAAGCTGTTTTGCTCAATAGTAAATTCTGTCTCATGGATTAGCACTGAAATTTTGTGTGTTTCACCCCTTTGGTTATACATAATTCCATGATGCTGAAGAACACCATACCAAAGTTTGGTACATTTAACTGTTTGTAAATAACACTGAACAGTATTATCCAGCACTAACATACTAGCAAATCTCCATTTATAAATCAAAATTTTAAAATATCCGAACTATGAAATGAATGAAGTTGTTGTCTGATAGTTTATGAATTGAACCCAAGCCATATCTAGATGGAAATACACTGAATTGAAAGTGCTTCAATAATCAGTTTCTTAAGGGATTGCAAAGCTAACACTTTTCTGACTACAACTGGAAGAATGCAGTTTTGTTTCAGAAGACTTTTCTGCGTGCTGTGTTTTCCATCCATGACTTTCAAGTGAGATCTCTTCATTTTGTGGTTATAATTTTTTTTTTTCCAGCTGTTAATCTGGACTGATTTATCTGGGATCTGAGCATTCTATTGTTCCCATAATCCTTTTCACACAAAGTGCAGTAAGAGGATTTTCTTAGGCTAAATTTGTTTCGGCCTTCTTAAAATATTTCAGTCCGTAATGTTTATGAAATACTGTGCAGAAAAACTGGATTATCCCTGTAAAACACATCTTAAAAACATTTGGCTTTTGCAAAAAGAACTGTGGGTATGTTTGGAGGGACACTTGATCCAGGAAGATTAGCCAAGCGCGTACGTCTAGTAGGCTAACCAAATGAAAATGGTTTGTTAAGTGTTCGTTTAGAGTAACAATATTTTGCTGATATCACTAGCACTTCTTTCTTAAGCTAGTGATTGCATTGTCAAAACTCTATCTCTTTTTGGTAAAGACACTAGATCTTGTGCAGCTGGTTTGTTTTATTTGGCAAGCTTGCACATAAAGTAGGTGGGAAAAATAGCTAGAAATAGATTGCGCAGATGAAAATTAAGGGTATGATTTGGTCTGGCAGTCAAGGCATGAGGATTAAGTCAAGTGTGCCTGATTCTGCCTGTGGTGCTGTCAAACTAAAATGCAATTAGACATTAACATCGTCTTAATGAGAATTTATTACAAGATGGGGTTTTGTTGGTTGGTTTTGGGTTGGGGTTTTTAGGTTGGTTTGGGATTTTTTTTTTTTGTTTGCAGGTTTTTTTTCTGCAAGTGTGCTTTTCATAGTGGAATTATGTTTTACATTTGTTCTGAGATATTAATTTCTTAACTCATGCAGTAATTAAAAGCCTTGATTGTGAATATAATTGCACCTCCTTATATCCATATCCAGAGATGCTAAAATTGGATGGAAACCAATTTTAAAAACAAACAAAGCAAGCCGACTTATATCTGTCTGATCTTATTTTACTTTGTCTAAATCCTTTGTCAGAGTGTTACTGGTTCTGATAGGGGTTTGGGACTGGGGGGTTTATGGCTCATCAACACAACAGAATAACGAGCGGAAAATGCTTTTAGGTTAAAATGTTCTTAGTTCAAATAAATACACTAAACAGAGTGCCTTGTTTGGGAGACAAAGCATTTTGCATTTAAAATGCATCAAAAATAGTTAAAGCCAGGGTTAGTTTAAAGCCAGTAGTGTCTCACCATAGTCATGCTTTCTATCTGTAGTGGCTTTGGAGCATGGAGCTTGCTGAAGTGAGATCAGCACCTTTTTTTTTTTTCCTCATAAGTGAGATATGAGGTCTCCTCTACTCTTGAGGAGGTAGTGTGGAGGCAAGATAGCTGTTAAATAGACAGAAATAGCAAGAAGACTTAATGAGTTGGTATCACTAAATTAGTCTTGGTCACAGAGAAAGTCCTCAGCTTTGGAATTGGCAAGAGCCATGCAGAGCCCTCGGTCTTGAAGTTGATACTCTTTTGAGATGCATGGTACAGTTTTACACTTGCCTGCAAAATTCAGTGTCAGTCAAAGCCTGGGGTTTGGAGTAGTCTGCTTTTGGGCTTCTAACACAAGGTCTAGAACCTTATTTCCATTTTAAAAAGGAAGTTCAGAATCTGGTATTGTCATATGGCTGGGGCACATTGCCACACACATTGTACTGGTGTGTTATTCCACCCCTGCTGTAAACACTAGCATGTATTTTAGCATTCCCTATAATCACAGTAATGTGCAGTAACTCTTTGCAGGGCAGGATGACACTTCTGAATACTCTAAGAAATGTAATTGTAATTGTTTTCCTCTTTAGATGATTTTAAGCCAGCATCGATTGATACATCTTGTGAGGGGGAGCTCCAAGTGGGTAAAGGAGATGACGTAACGATCACTTTGCCACATATTCCAGTAAGTGTGTTATGTATGTCTTTGTTTACTGTCCAAAAAATTTGCATTGTAGCTACAGTCTAATATAAATGCTACTTTCACTTTCATTTTTATTAATAGAAATGGGTTCAATAATTGAGCAGCCAGACTTGTACTGTGTTACCCTAGGAAAGGGCTGTACAATTGAATCGTAAAGGGTTATATTTGTAAGGTTGCAGTCCATTCTTTACTTTTAATTTCTTCCTTCCTACTCTTCCTTGAGTGACTATAAGACTTTTACTGTTAGCTGAAGTTCTGTGCCTGGTTTCTAGCCATTTTTGGTGCAATGGCTTAATGAAGAAAGGCTGAGTAATTTGGACTTTAGTCAAGGTTTGATGTTCAGAAGTCACAGGTATGCCTGTAAGCATATTTTTCCCATTACTAAAACCTAGAATCATAGAATGGAAAAAATGTTAAGATCATCCAGCCTGTTCTTGCCATGGGCAGGGACGCCTCACACTAGACTGTGTCACCCAAGGTTCTGTCCAACCTGGCCTTGAACACTGCCAGGGATGGAGCATTTACCACTTCTTTGGGCAACCTGTGCCAGCGCCTCAGCGCCCTCACAGGGAAGAACTTCTTCATTATATCTAACCTGAACTTCCTCTGTCTAAGTTTGAACCCATCACCCCTTGTGCTGTCGCTACAGTCCCTGATGAAGAGTCCCTCTCCAGCATCCTTGTAGCCCCCTTCAGACACTGGAAGCTGCTCTGAGGTCTCCACGCAGCTTCTCTTCTCCAGGCTGAACAGCCCCAATGTTCTCAGTGTGTTTTCGTATGGGAAGTGCTCCAGCCCCTGATCAATCCTCGTGGCCTCCTCTGGACTTGCTCCAACAGCTCCATGTCCTTCTTATGTTGAGGACACCAGAACTACACACAGTGCTCCGAGTGGGGTCTCACCAGAGCAGAGTGGCAAGATCCCCTCCTTTGACCTGCTCATCATGCTGCTTTTGAAGCAGCCCAGCATACGGCTGGCTTTCTGGGCATACAGATAGCATAGAAAGTTCCATGCCTTTATCTTTATGAGTGGAAGCAAGGGGAGGTCGGGCCTGGTGAGTGGCAATTAAGTGATTTCCCATCCACTTCCTCCTGAAATTATGCCAGAAAGATCTACTGTGTGAGGATGATGGTCAAATGGCAATAAAACAAGTGATTAAACTGTTTATAGGTGCAGCTGTTTTGTAATTGAAGGTTCAGTGGTTTCCTTACCAAAACAAAGTGCTTGCATGCTTGAATTGGATTTGTTTGTTAGCTGGAGTTAATGCTCTATGTCAAGCCAATAAACCAGAACCCACAGACATTGATGGGTCTGCTGCTAGCAGGGGGGCAACAGTCAGTTTGGAAGCTGTGTGTTAGATCCTTTTGGTATTGTTTATTCTAGCATGTTGGTGGGTTTACTTGGTAGGTGATGGTACTGTGACAATTCTCACTGAATGAGGCTTTAGCCTGCTTCTCCCCACTCCTGTTTTTTATACGTTTTTGATCACGCTTAAGTGCTCCAGGAGGTCATATACTGTTTTTTGTCTATAAAAACGATGACCATGGCAGTGCTATTTGAGAGCAGGTAACAATACGATTAATAGTAGAGGCATTCACCTTGGAATGATTTGGAACAGTGTTGTTCATTCATTTTTTTGTGTTGAACAACATCACTTGTAATGTCTCTTTCAGAATCTCTGTACTCTTAAGTTTAATTTTATTGTCTTCCCATGAGTATGAGCAACTTTAAGCTTATTGTATGCTTTGGAGGCTTAGGCAGCTAACTGCACTCAGTGCAGCTACTGTGTGTGTATTGTTCCAAGGCAAGTGATGCCTGTGTTCTGGACAGAAAGCTGGAAAATACTAAACATACTGGAAAAGAGTGAGAAGTTTTGAGATCATTTAATCCTGACAAGATTTACTGAATTTCTTGGATTCTGCTTTTGGTTCTCAGTTTTCCAACAGCTGGATAAGATTCAGATTCTAAGTTGGTTTTTGAAATTGCTTGGTCCCTGAGGATATCCCCAAGAATTTGTTCAGTGCAGGTATTTTGGTGTCCCTTGCTGCTTGGATAAATTGAAGTACATGTGGATTTAGTGGCTTTAGTGTTTGATAAACAGTTTTGGTTGGAGAAGTGAAGAATTCCTGTTTATTTAAAAAAAAAAACCCCAAGCTTCAAGCATGAAAACAAATTGATTAAATGTCACCTGTTTCACCTACCACCTTCTTTTCTCCTGTAATCAGCAGAATCTGTAAGCCAGTGTTATTTAGGTACTAACATAAAACCTAAACATTTAATTTTATGTAGAAGGATGGGACTGTTAATTTGCTTAAGCAGCATTCCATTTCTGCTTATTTCTTCAGGCAAAATCATTCTTTGCTGAGGTAGGAGGCTTCTGGGTAGCAGAATGATAGCAACAAACTTTGATCAATTTTCCTTAAATTTGTCCATTATACATCTCTTCATTTAGTTGTCAACAGCAAGCAGGATTTGACTTTCAGTTTGCTTTTTCTTCTCAGCAATGTTGCTTTCCTCTTTTAAATGCAGGATGCTAAAAATGTAACATGCCTTTGAAGACATGACTTTCTTGAGACATATTTTCTGAATCATATCTCTATCTCTTACTGATCTTTGTTGGGAATTCAGATTTTTCACCCTTACGGTTCTAAACCCATTTTAAATTCAAACATGTTCTATTTTTAGCAACATGAAGAAAAGGAATTGCATTCTGAGTGGTTAAAGTATGATATTCCTTTTTGCTACTCAGAAAAAATCTGTAGAAGAGCGTGTTTTTTCCTTTTCTCCTCAATTTTGGTTGCTTTCCTACAGCATGTGCAAATGTGCACATGAACATTTTCTTTTTAAATTCCTTTTCTACAGTAGCTATGCATTACAGAGAAGTCTGAGCAAGTTTCGCAACTGAGAACATACTTCTCTATATCCCCCTTGAGTAATAGGTCCTTTTCTGGCATGGCAACATGTGTGTCCATGCTGCTGTGTGCAGATAGACCATGGATTCTGCACCTGACTTTGAAGAAGACAGCTGTTCTTGCATAGTTAGTGACAGTTGCTTGTAATGCACTATGATAACACTGCCCTTTTTTAAAATACAAAGCAGTTTAAATTCTTTTTTAATTGACCACATATTTCTTTAGGAAACAGTTCTGCTACACGAATAATTGGAATTTTATTTCTTAGCCAAACCTAAGATTTCCAGAGCAGAAATGTCAAGAAGATTTCTGACACTTGTCAGGGCCAGCTATGCAAATTCAGTGACGCTACCATTTTGGGAATGAGAACTGTAAATAATGGCAACCATGAAGAACATGTTTTGTCACTGCAGAGACACTTAAAATGATGAAAGGCATAATATTGCTATGAGAAAACATCTGATCTACTGCATATAACTATTTTTCCCTTTTCATGAATGAACATTTTCTGTAGGAACTAAGTGCTTAACCTCTTGGTCAGAACAACACATATAATCACTAAGAGAAATGAATATAAACTTTTGAGTAGGGGAATATAACCAAACAAATGTGTGCTCTTTCTTTGATACCAGGGTTCGACTCCACCAATGACTGTATTTAGAGGAAATAAGAGGCCGTATCAGAAGGACTGTGTGCTTATTATCAACCATGACTCTGGGGAATATGTGCTGGAAAAACTTAATAGCAGCATTCAAGTCAAAAAAACAAGGTAAACCTAGGGACAGGGCTGTTGATAGGATTAATTTTTGCTGAAGTTTCTTTTTCAGACTGTCTTTTGAACCAGAACTCAGTTTTCTTTTGTTTTGTAGTGATGTTTAATTATTAAACCTTATGGGCTTTACATGTCGATTTATCTTGCCTGAAAATGTGAACAGGAGTGTAAATTCAAGAGTAAAGAATTTGTAAATTCTCCAGTGCTGAAAGAACATAATTATAGCTTGCAGTTAAGCACCTCCCATGATTCGAAGCTTTGGAAGCTGCCTGAAGGATGGGATGTGTTTCAGGAATCTGTAGTTAGCTGAAAAAGACAATAGAAATATTAGGCTGTCTAAAGGATTGCTGAACTTTCTAGGTTTGTACCCTACAGTTTCCTGTGGGAGCCATGATCTTTAATAATACACTCCTAGGGAAGATGAAACACTCATCCCTGTTTTGGATCAGTAATATATAAAATAGAACACAATCTAAAGCCTCCAAATGGGGAGGGGGGAGAGGGGACGGGGATGGGCGGGCACAGGGCCTGTAGAAGTAATAGTTATGAGATTTTGCCTAGAAGAATTGCTAAGGCCAGAAATTTACTCTGACCCGATATTGTTTCTTTGCTGCACAAACACTACAAACTGTGTAGCTGGAACATTTTTCATAGTCTTGCTGCTCGGCAAGTACCTGAAGTCTCTGGATTATGTTCTTTCAGTATCACTGGACCACAGGCTGTTGAAAGGGAAAGCAATTATTCAATTGTCTTGTGAAGAAAAGCTCTTAAATAATTCTACAGGTTTTACATTTTAAAAACCCCACACGTTTATTGCAGGGTAGAACTTTTAGCTGCTAAAACTACTAGAAATACGAGTTGCAGCTCATCAGCAGTTGGCTGAAAGTTAGCCAAGAACACCTTGAGTTCGAGGCAAATGGACCGTAACACTCCTGAATCAGTGATGTGAAAACTCATCCATGTGGCATTCATCTTGTTCAGTGGATACGAGCACATCATAGATGAGATATGAATTCCCAATTTAAGTTCTGCTGGACTTTGCCCAGGTGAAGCTTAAGTCAGAACAGCGCAAAGTGCAGGAGGGCTTAGGCTCAGTGGGGTGTTTGGATCCACCGAGTTTTGGCTCTGTGAGGTGAAAAATATTTCCACTTTTCTTAAGCAGAGGCAGGTTAGTGAAAAACTGGGGATCCCTGTTTTGAGGAGTAGTGCTTTGCAAAGTCATTCACTTGTCAGCATCAGAAGTGTCTTTTTTTTCATGGCTACTTTGATCTTTAATGACCTGGTGACACTCTGTGGGAGCAGAGTTTTTAGTGTCAACATCCTGATGACATTAATGGGGGAGTAATTGCACTTGTTGTGCATAAAACCTTTTGTAGTTCCAAGAGCATAATTAATACCGGAAACAATCTTTTGCTTTTACCTTTCATTTGAGGCAGTGAGTATATACCCAAATCCTCACTCCTATTGTAAATGTGGTATCTAATAGCTGCCTTTCAGTGATGAATGAAAAAGTGGTTCTGTGCTTAATTTTTGAGGTTGCATCTACAATTCAATGAAGCACAGAGATACCTGAGATAGTGCTAAATGTGCTAGTTCAGATACCAGAAGCAGGTTAGGTGAAATCCCAGAAGTTCCACATGGACTAGTTCAACTTGTTTTTCAGTAGGATGAGCTTAAAGGCACAAAGTGTCACACTGCTGAGCTGGGACCCTCCTAGAACTGAAACTAAGTTCTAATATCCACATAAGCTGCTTCCATGCTACACTACATAAAGCCATACCCCAAAAGGCTTTGGTGTTACATGATAAACTACACCACAAACTTTAATCTCAATATGGTTTGCCACAGAAGGACCTGAATAAGTAGGTTTTATTCTGTTCTGTTTTGGTTTTCTGCCAAGGATGTTGACTGTCTGACAATATCAGTCACATCACTGATTCAGTAGGAGGAAGAGACACTTGATTTCAAGTGAAGAGCTAGGCATAGCATTATTGTGGAGACTATTTCCCACTAAGGAACAGCTTAAACTATTTTTAAGGGATAATAGCAAATGAATGAAAACCAGGAATTAAATGCTTTTACATACTGTATTTAGCAGGAAGAACAAGTGTTCTAGTCAGATTGACCTCTAAGAGAGTTCAATCTGAGATGATTTAATTGCAAGTAAGAAAATTGTTTCTTTTGCCGTGATTTTAAGCAGGATTTTCTTATGAGTGGATCTATTTCATCATGTACTTACTTTAAATTACTATGATTACTTGTTCTTTTTTAAAAAATACAAATACTAATTGCTAAATTACTAGATACAGATTACTAGATGAAATACAAATACTAATTTACTAGACCATCTTTAAGGTCCTTTCCAACTCAAACCATTCTATGAGTCTATGAAATTAAAGTCTTCATTGTTCTTAGAGCAGCAAATTTGGCACTGCTGAACCACATCTGGATTTGAAAATTCATTTTGTAAGAGTTGCAGTGTAGCTGTATATGCTTATTTGTCACTGAAAGCAAGTGTTGCATACAGAAAGCTGTAATTCAATGTTTATCTTTACAAAACAGAGATTTGTACAGATGATGAATTAATTCAAGGATATTGAAAAAGCTGAATATAGTCACATAGTACCATTGAATGACTCTGGTTATTTTTTCAGAGTGGAAGGTAGCAGTAAGATCCAAGCCCGAATAGAGCAACAGTCTGCCCGAGCATCTCAGCCTCCTTCACAGTTCAGAGCCCCAAACAAACCAGCAGTTGGACCTAAAACTTCTCCTTTGAAAGATAATCCCTCACCTGAGCCTCAGCTGGATGACATAAAGAGAGGTAAAGAAGGGTTTGTAGTTTCCTGAGGGTTGGTTGGTTTTGTTTTTCTTCTTTATAATAAAAACTGTAACTGTGCAATTTATAAAAACATTAGAATGTTCAGGGATTAAAAGATGTTACTTGACAGCTGGTTTGTCATCTTTATATCTCATTTTAAGGCATCTTAGTGAATTATTTATACTGTTCTGCCAGCATAGATATTTATACTGCAGTCTTCTCTGGCATGAGAGAACTTCCTCTTTCTGGATAATTTTCTCTCTTCCAGGCTATTCCTCTGTTCTTAGAAGACAAAATAAGCGTAAATTCAGAAACCTGTAGCTGAGTGCTAGACGAGTTGAATGAGTGTCTTAGGCAACAACAACAACTAAAGCCAAGATCTAGCTATGCAGTCAAGTAACTTGGACGAAAGTTATTCCTACAGTGAGTAAGTTTGGAGCCATTTGCCAGTGGGTTGGAAGGGCTGGGTAGCTATGTTCCCATCACAAGACTTGGAGCTTGTGGCATGCCAAGTAATGCTAATAGGGGAGGGATGAGAAAGTGAAGAACCCTGCAGCTTCTCCTTTACCGCAGCCACTCCTCTGCAGCTTTGGTCACATCTGCCATATAGTTGCTCTACTTCTGTTAACGTACTTGGAAGAGATGATGGCTCAACTCAGTCTCATGCCCCAGCCACGCTTTGTCTTAGTATTTCACTGTGGGCAGGGCACACTTTCTTTGCCCGTGTCTTTCCTTTCATACTGGTGTGATACCTGATTTTGCTGTGGATTACACGGTCAGAATGAGGGAGATTTTAAATTTCAATTTGTATTTGGGTCTCTTGTGTTTGTCTGGCACCAGATGCAATTATTTTATTTTAAGATTGTTCTTTCTGTCTAGGTTTGTTGGGTTTTTTCTGGGTCTCTCTTTCGTTCTCTTTTTTCCTCTGTCCCATATAGCTTTTTTTTTTCCTGTAGACTTAGCCTATATTAATTGCCCAGACTATGTTAATTACTTAGCAGGGTATTTTTTTCAATTCATGGTAATCACTAAGTGACATCTTTACTGCTAAGCTATCTGTGTGTTTGCATAAGTGCTGACTGGTCTCACTCTTTCACAGCAGTAGTATTATCAATACCTGGACGTGGTCAGCAGACAGAATCAACATCTGAGAGTCTGTTAGCTACAGTTCCCTTAGCTGCATTGCCATTTTTATTTTCTGTGTAATAGGTAAGGAGAAAGATAACACATGATATATCAATTTAAATATTGAATTAGTTGTGAATTTTAAATGTGGTTTGTTGTTTGTTTTTTTTTTTTCTTGTAATAAGTTACTTAACCTTTGGGGCACTCTTTTGTATACATACAGCAATTTGTAAACATCATGCTGTAGTAGAGTGATTACATTTGTCTGGTGTCACATCTGTTCTACAGTGACCATTTTCTAGTGGTCTGAAATATGTCATATTGTTTAGAACTGTCCTAGTTTGTGGGGTTTTTTTTGCCACCTGATCACCTTTTATTGGAAAGTACCTCCAAATATATAACCTGTAGAGTTCTATTTCCAAACTCAAGCAAAAGAACACCTGACTTGTACTAAAAATAGGACTTCAAGTTGGTGTTTTATAGGGAGAGTTGTTCAAGGCCCCAGGAGAACACAAATACCTGAGCAGGAGTTTCTTTGCTTACCGTATATACTCTTTATAACTTTCTCCTAGCAGTGATTATCTAGAACATTAGCATTACTAAACCATGTATATCATAAGAACCTACTTTGGAAAAGTAGAACTAAAATGACACCATTCTGCAATGATAATAATTAATAAAACTTAACGGTAGAAGCTGTGAGGTAATCTTCAGCCCTGTCTTTTATGAACAAAGACTTATAAGTTCTGAAGAGACTGTTCTTTCCATTCAAGCAGTAGCTTTCTGTTTAGGGTGAAGTACCTCCTATGTATGAAAGAAAGATAAACATAAAGCTGAAGTCCTGTGAGGTTTTTTTGTAATGGACACAGCACAGAGCTTACAATCTCCAAAGGAGATGGTTGAAAGGATTTCTGGTGCTATGACACTCTCTTGCACCCAGTATACCCTACTTAAGAGTGTGGTAAGACACACAGTCCTCATGATGTTCAGTAATAGTTTTAAGGTACCCTCCAGCTGCTCCCCTTTCCAGGCATTCCCATAGCTCCCCTTACAGAGGAGCTGGGAAGTGAACTTTCAGGTAGGTCAGCTCTCTGTCCCATTACACAGCTAGCTCTCTGTCCCATTACACAGCTGTTCAAACAACAGTGGCCAAGGACAGAGGCAGAGCATGTGGGAGCTGAACCAGTCATTTCCTTCATGCAGAAAAGCCTTTGGGAGGCTGTGTCTAGGGTCCTGCACCAGAGGAATCTTTTACCCTATAAGCTTTTATATTGTCCTCCTACCTGAAAGGAGCAAAAGAGAGGGTAAGAGCTTTTTCTGTTTGAAGACTTCACTACATCTGATAACATTTCATTAAGCAGTGAACATTTGCACACATATACCACAATGCAACCATTTATGTGCCTGAAATAATCAGCTTTTATGAGACATATTTGACCACAGCAAAAATGTTTTCAATAACATTGACATAATTACAGCATGTTGGACTTGGGAGGAAAGGGCCGGGGGGGAGGGAGGGATAAAACCCACAGAAACATTTCTGGTTTGGGAGACTGTAAATTCAGTGCTTAAAAATCGGAGCAGATCTTGTTTACCTAAATGCAGCTGTGGTTGGTAGGGATTATGCCCTAGTGCTGTGTTTGTCTCTTAAGGACATCTCAATCAAACTTTTTGCACCTCAGTGTAAAATATTGCCTCTTCTAGCTGTCATCTCCACATGCATGAAGTGCCAGTATTAAGTTGATTTCTCTCCACCTTGCATACCATTATTAACAGTAAGCATTCTGCTATAGGCATACAACCTTATTCTCCCTAAAGCTGAAAGACTTTATTTCCAAAAGTCCTTGGTGTTCTTGCAGCCCAAGGTTAGAGCTTTAGTTAAAAATTCTGTAGAGCCTATTGGAATCGAGAACCTATTATTGGTTCTTAAGTAGTAAGAACACTTAGAAATGATTATGGAAATAAGTTAGGGCATTTGATACTGAATATATACAGACGACATTCCTGTTGAGAAAGGCTGTTCTGTTTGTGTAATGATTTCTGACCTTGAATTTTTTTACTCTAAAAACTGCATTGACTGCCAGTGTAAAACAGTAAGCCCTTTTGTTTTCTTCAAAGAAAGCCTACAGTTGTAGCATGAAATGTGCAAAAGTTAAGGTTCCCCTAACAGTGTCAGTCTTTTCAGATGATACAGACTCAATTAAGGCAAGTGTTCAAAACTATACTGTATGAAAAGCTTTTGTAAAAGTAACTGCTGCACATTCTAACTCTTGTCATCTTTTAAACCTTTAAGGCACATCAACATCAGGCATTTGCATCTTACGGTGCAAAAAGATCTAGGAAAGGCCTAACTCTTGTTGTTCAGCTTGGCATATATGTACACATACACACGCACAACTATTTTAATTGGAGGCACTGCAAGGAAATGTTTAGCCAGGGCTTCAGTACCTATAACTGCACTAAGCATAACAGGCAAATAGGAAAATGCAAAATCAGTTTTAAAACACATGTAGTTTTTCTGTAGAGCTTTGGTGTCATCATTGGCTTAGCCACTGTCTTTGACAGTGTGACACAAGAGGGTTTTGAACAGGCTTCCTTAGTCATCCTGCTGGAGTTCTGCCTAGCAGATTTGTAGTGATGCAGCAGCCGCCATAACATTAGTGAAAATCATTACTTTTTTCTCATATACACAGACGAGGTATTTAGAATTCTGGGCTCAAGGAATTAAGAGACAAGAGAGACCTGAAAGGAAGCTGACAGCCTGTGAGGCAAAAGTTGGCCTGAAGATGGGCTTGGACTAAGTTTCCACCAGTGACCACTGTCACTAATAACACCCTTAACTTCCCAGTCCTTGAAGCTTGTGACACTGGTGCTGTTTTGCTTTTCCTGCCTGTATTCAGCATAGTGAGCCTTACCACTTCTTCCAAAGCATTCTCCCTTTCCCCCCTCATAATCAAACCTCTTTCATGGGCTCTTAGTTTTCTGCAGAAAACCCTTACTTTTCAGTCTGACACTAATCTCTAGCTCTGTTTAAAATTAGCTAGGCTAATCTTCCTTTCCCATTCATCAGACCATTGCTTACTTCATTTATCTTCTTGCCTGTTGTATCAAGTTCAAACTTCTTGTTGAGATTTTTTTCCTAGTTCTCTTAAGTGCATTTCTTGTTGCATCTTTTCCCTATCACCACCAATGGCTCTTAGATTGCTTCACCTTCTTCACACTGTTTTATATGCTGCTTTCTGGGATGTTATGTTCTCAGCCTGTGTGCCAACACTCTTCCATTTCAGCCATAGACTAGCTCTATAAGCATTACTTCTCAGACATTTGTCCTTTATTAGACTTGTTTACCGAATCTTTCTGCAATAGGAACTGTGGTCTGTATGTGATTGTGCTTGCTAGAATCCAGGATATTTCTAGTAATGTATTATTAACATCACTATAACTTACAACTCCATCACTAGAAGTATGTGGAAATTTTATGTCATTAAGCTAGGGAAAAGAATCTTAAACCCAGACATTTTGAAGTGAAAGAACCCTTATTCCTGTTTACCTTTTTAGCTTTCCCCTATGAATTTCTTAGCCTCGAACACTGGGAACATTTGAAGTCCTCGATATGGGTAGACTTATCCTACCCATAACAGAACAGTACCTTACAGGTGCTCATTTGCCTGTCGAGGAGTCGAGGCATGAAATGGATTTTTAAAGCCTGCATCACTGTGTTGGAAGGGAATAAGGGAAAAAGATACTACAGTACAAAGTAATATCTTCTGCTGGCCTAATCATATATTCTTCCTTCCTCTTCCAATGGTCTCTTAACTATGTCTTCATGATGAAAGAGTAATTTTTAAGTGGCATACTAATAAAGTACAGGGAGTACATGCAGTCTAGTCAGGGATCTAGATTTAGGAAGAAAGTTAGAGGAACAACCACACTATCCTTAATACCCAGCTGGAGCTAGTCATATGGTTGTTCCTTTCAATGTGCCTTCCTTGCCTCTGAGTCAGTATAACTACAGCATTTGAAATTGAGCTCTGAACTTCGAAATTGAAAAATAGTGGGTTTAAAACTGGCAAAAGAAAACTTAATTTCTCAAACCAATACACGCTGAGCTAGAGGAACCCTCTCCAGCAGATAATGTGGAGGCTGAAAACTTAGCTGTTACTCTATAGTGTTAAGCAGCTCAAGGAAAATGTGCCTTATTAAAAAAGGAAAGAGTTCTAGTTGCTCAGACTTGCTCCTGCAAGGGCAGGAGATAAGAAGCATTAAAACTGTGCCATTTTTACATAAAGGAAAGACTCATTTTATGTGATCTGGCTATGCCATACACAAGAAAGATGTCCCAGGCTGAGAAGCTGGGGTTCATCTTGCTTTGAAAGACATCTGACCTATGGTGAATTACTCCTGGCATCAGTTCTCCATTTGTCAGGTAGAGATGATATCTCGTCTTTCTCTTCTTTCATTCATGTCCCTTTAGCCTGTGACTTCTCCAAGACAAGTGCTGAATTTTAACTTTGTGGCTGTGGAACTACTAGCACAACAAAAGCTTATATTTTGAGGGTTTCACATCCTATGCTTAACATATGTGTTCTCTTATGGAAACCTGCTTAGGTGAATTGAGTCATTAGATACTTGACTTCAGGTGGGTACAAAAGAATTGTCCTCTAATAGTGTTTAGGCCACTTAAAATTATTACAAATTTTAACAATATGGTATGATTTGGGGTGAGTTACCATAATAGCTGTTTAGTAACCAGTTGTTCAGCCAAAACTAGCTATTGGAGCTGTCACGGTGCTGTCATGGTATTCCAGTGTTTCTTTGCACTGGAAACTGTGAAGTGGGGTGTGTCTGACTTGAATAGCTTCCCAGTTTCAGAGTAGTCTCTGTATTTCCCTGGCTACTTGTAAGCTCTATAGCAGGTTAAAGTATTATTGCCACTCCCTACCATGTGAATATTCTCATCTGCCCCACTGCAAAGTTAATCTGATGTCATCCATCTGCTTCTGAAGTTTAAAATGAGACGTGTGACTTTGCGCTGGAGCAATTTCATACGTATCCAAAGTCAGGGCAGTATTTGTTGTGATCATGTGCCTATGTCCATCCCTACCCCCTTTTTGTGTTTTCCAAAAGCCTAAACACCACTGATACCTAACAATTTAGATTCTCCCACCTTAAAATGCTTTTTAAAAATGGGCTGGCTGTTGGCCTGTAAAACTCAATCAGAAAATGTACTTACTACGTATGTAGAGCAGATAACCCATCAAAAAAAAAAAAAAGCAAGAAGTGTTTTCAGGAGTGTAAAGCATATAAATAATAATAGTGGAAGTGAAGGTTTTATGATACTGACCTGAGCTGTTGCTTCTTTAAATTTAGCTACAAGAACTGAATAAAAAGGTTTTGGGAATTTTGTTTTTCCTTCATCTCTTTCATGTGAGATATTTTGATGTGGTAAATTACACTTGACAAAACTATTGCATTTTCCAAAATTCCATGGGGCACTGTTTATGGTTTCAACCAGATGAATGTCCTTTTATTTCAGAGCTAAGGGCAGAAGTTGAAATTATTGAGCAGATGAGCAGCAGCAGTGGAAGCAGCTCATCAGATTCAGAAAGCTCAGCTGGGAGTGAAGATGAAAGCTCCAGCAGTGAGGGGGAAGAGCCAACACAAGTTTCCCCTTCCCAGCCACCGCACCAGCAATATAACAACAGGAATGCTATTGCTAATGGCACCAGCAGGTCACAAGGAAGCAATCAGCTCATGAACACGCTCCGTAAGTAAAGGCTTGTGTCTTATTACTGTGGGAAGCTGCTTGAGAGCACTCCTTTTCTTAGCATGTTAGGCTAACTCCGTGAAGTGCAGTTTGCCAAATAGGAATCCCAGGGAGTTGCACTGGCTGAAATATGTGGGCAGCTTTTCTGAACAGAGGGCCAAGACCTCTCTGAAGGTGTGGAGATGGCTTCAGTTTGGTCTAAAGTCTGTGGGCATCAGTGCAATGGCCCCCATTGACCATGCTGAGCCTTAATTCAGGCATCCAGGAGGAATGAGTGGGCAGAAGAGTCATCATTGTGGGAGGATCTGGCGCACCAGAGAATGGGAATTATTTTAATGTGAAACCACAGATTAGACATAAATAGTGGGATTGGCACATAACGTCAGTTAAAGGTCTGTATAGAATCATGAATGGCACAAGGCTGTCCTGTGGTCATAAATGCACAGTCTCTATGGTCTTCATTATTAGCTGCATTGCTTTGTCCGAGTGTTTACTTTATATTGCCTGTGTTCGTCTCAGCTGCATTTTCACAAATACCACATTTTGAAGGGAAATTTAAAGTGACATGTATTTGGTTAAAATATTACATCTATGGTGTTTGCAAGCATTGAATCAGTACAAACTCACCTCCACCCTTTAAAACGTGTAAAAAACATTTTTGAAACATAGTTTTGTCCCATGAGACTCTCTCTCAGGGGAAATGGTGTACATCTCTGTTGCTCTTTCCTTACGCTGGATCAGGTAGATTTTAACTTAGTGGAGTTAAAATACTGTATTTACAAGAAACTAGAACTTAGCTGTCATAAATAGCTCTGAATTCCTCCTGAGGTATACTTGCATACGTCTCTTGGCACCCATACAAAGGAAACTGGTGGAGCTTAAGTACAGATAAATGTAAGGTTTCCAGCTTCAAGAAGACAAGTATGTTATACAAACAATACTGCAAAGGCCTGCTGTAAAACTGGAGAGGCCTGTTGGTCTTCCTGTCAGTAACGAACATCTAAGTGAAATCCAAAGTTTGACAAAGTCATTAGGACTCTCCATTTGCCTGTTTTTGGTTGTGAGCTGCCTCTTCCCTGCTTCTCCTGGGCCATGACAACAATACTGCAGAAGTTATTGAACATCAAGAAGCCTCTGACTCCAGGAGAATTTGGGAGCTGGTCAAAACAAGGGTTTTGCTCCTTTTTTCAGGCAATGATACTTGTCTTTGGATTTCAGATCCTTTTGCCAAGGATTAATATGTCCTTGAGCATTCAAATCACTGGTGACCATCTACATGCGTAGATGGAACCCAAGTTCTTGTTTGATAAAAGAGGAGAGGAGATGAAGAAATCCAGGGCATAGGCATTGCATTGCTGCTCAGCAGCTGTTTGGGGCAGGGCAATGAGAGAATGCTGGAAGAGCTAGGTTTAGTTACCAGAACACAAGCATTATTCTGCCTCCTTTTAACCCCTCCACCTCACCAAATCACAAGTGTTCTGCAAAACAAGGTCTGAGGCTGTAGGTTTGATCCATATCCTGGCTGCCTTTTGTCTGATCTCTCTTTGCACTTCGGAGGGGGGCCCTCCCCAACACAGCATGTGTCAGCTTAGTTCAGCCGATAGCCTTGAGCTGTGATGGCTTTAACATTCCTTTTGGTTTATTGACATGTGGGGGCCTTGCCTTGGCTACCCAAATGGTCTTAAAGCAAAACAAAAAATCTATTTTAAAAGGGCTGAGAAAGCCAGGGAATTCCCCAATGCCTTGTCCCAGCAACTCCATATACAGGAGTTTGGCTGGTAGAGGCTCTGGAATGCCTTCCACAGCTGCTAGCATGGGGAGTGCTATTCTCCCACCAGTGAGCAGCTTTGGTGGCTGTGGAGCCAAGGACACTCCATCTGGCCTGGATCCCACTGTATATTAGCCCCATGAAGCTCTTAATGTTCTTGGGCATGGAGTTCCATTAAATGACAGATGATGTTTGCGTTCATTTATCATGTTATTATTATTTAAATCTTCCCGTGTAAATGTGACTGTTCTTTGGTTTGCTTGCTATGAAGTGTGAATTAACACCTACTCACTTGCTGGGTTTTGTTGGGTTTTGTTTTCCATAGGAAATGACTTGCAGTTGAGTGAGTCTGGGAGCGACAGCGATGACTAGAGGCTAAGCTTTTGCTGTTTCTGTTACTTATACATGAAGAACTAATTTACCTTGAAGTGACCATTGCCTATGAAGAGGAGCTCGCGCAGAGATAGTTCCATGTGTGGAATTCTAATAGAAGAAATGCATAGCCCTGCAAAATAGCAGATGTCAAGGGCTGTTTTACTTTGTGAATTAAGTGTATATTTTATGTATATTCTTATTATTTTAAAGCTTTAAATAGATATGTACAGTGAGTAAGCAAATATATGTTCCTATATTACTGTCCATCATCTGTCAGTTTAATGTGTAATTATATGATGTCCTCCAAAAATATCTTGTTTGTAGAAGATATTCAGCCCATCATTACTTTGTGGGGGGACTTTTGTATATAGGATGAGCATGAGCCAACAATGAGCTTAAAAAACCATGCAGGAGCTAATGTGTGCACTGAAATGGGACTGTCATAAATTAAGTTTCAATACCAAGTTGATTGGTTTGGGACTTTTCTAATGTTGTTTTTTTATTATTATTATTATTATTGCTATTTATGGTTGATTTAATGGACTTACTTTTAAACAGCTGGAAAATAGGAATCATAAAATCATGTTCGTCACAAACCTTGCTGCACCAGTGCCTTATAAGCAGTTTTTCTTAAATAGCACTTTGATTCCTGCCACCTTTCCTATAGGAAGCAATACTGAAACTTCCTCAGATAGCTTTTGCAAACAAGAGCTGTATTTCACATACAGCCAGCCGTACTCTGGGGGCAGTTAACTCTAGCAAGATAAAGGATATACATCAATCACCTGAACGCTTCCAAATAAGAACTGGATCAGCATTTTCTCTTGCAACTGAAGTGTCTCATTTAACTCAGACATTCAGACCTAGTCTTCCGAAATATTTAGGAGCCCAATTACCTGTGAAATTGCAATGTTACAAATACAAGATGTTGGACTTACTGAAATTCTAAGACCAGAGCCTTCTTTGCAGTTCCTGGGGAATGCAGAAAGAAGAGATGACTACACAATTAACTGTGAAACAGCGGAAGTCTCTCTCCAACCACAGTTGTCCAGGCAGACTTTAGTCTGTATTGTTTGTTGGACGGGATCTCTGTGCTTGGCAGGAGTACACAGGACATCAAATATTTACCTAGGATGAAATTCACCCCTGTTTAAGGGGGTTTAAAAGGTGCTCAGTTGGATTATCATTAACTTGGTTTTGTTCATATGGAAAATGAGTGCCACAAGCAGCCTCTTAGAGCTTGAACACCAGGCTGACTTTTTATAACTAAAATTAAACTGGCATAGGACAAGCGGCACCGCAGTTGTGGTGTAATCCAGGGGAATGGGAAGCTGAATTGGATGCCTCTCCGTTCTTCCGTGTCTTTGCACTGCTTTTGTCTGTTCATTTGTGTTTAACTGGTTTGTTTACTAAGCTCTTTGCTTTTTTTTTTTTTTTTTTTTTAATTTTAAGGTGTTGAAGAGCAAGGGGACATTTGAAAGGAGATGTTATTAAATGGTTTATTTTTTTGCATTAGATACATATTTAGGCATATTTTTGCATTATTGTACATACATTTTAAAATACTTGGGGTTTTTTAAAGTGTTTTGTGATGTGGGCACATGTTTTAACAGACAATTATTAAAGATACTTGATGTAAAGCCATAATTGCTTTCCTGTTTTTTTTTCACTGTGTTTCTCCTCTGACAATAAAAGTGCTCTGGTTTAACAAGGTGGTACTAACTTGGGATTTTGTGCAGGTAGTTGGTAGTCTAATTAATGCTAATACTTCTCCTGACTTTTCCTCAGCTTAAGATCTGTATATGCAGAGAGACATTTCTCTGATGCCATTTCCCCATTACTGGAGTTTATTCCCAACTTCCGTTGACATTATTTGCGCTTAAATGGAAAAGCAGCAGTGCAGCATTTTCATTAGCACTCACTGGCTGCTCATGAACTCTAAAATCCAGGACATGTCATAGGAAGTTTATTAATTATGTGTGAATAAAATATGTGAAAAGAGGATAAGACAACACCAGTCTACATTGATTTGAATAGCCAATTTAATTATGGTTTAGATCAGCAAGAGGGGAAAGCTTCATTCAGATAATGAATTTCTGCCCTGCTTTGTATTTGTACCCTAGGTCATGTTTCCCTGCTATCCTTCCCTGAAGGATTTCTTCCCCTCGCTGGTTGTTGGTAACCAAATCAACATATTTTCACACAACTACACCACTTTTAAACTACATTTGGCCATCCTTTGCATCCCCTGGAGGTACCTCGTACCAAGGGTGACCAACCTGTTGTTCGTGAGGTGTTGATCCGTGCACCCCACACCCAGACTACAGCATCTGGCTGGTGAGTTACTGCAGTGGCCTGCAGCCCACTCATGGGTATAAGCACATGCGTAACCAGCCTGTCCCTTCCCTGCCACTTTGTCCTGAGCATCCCCTGGCATATCCTGCCAAAGAAGCTCTCCAGGATCTCCACCCCTCCCACAGCTCTCCTAGGTACATAGAACTTCTTTGGTGAAGGTGAACCATGCTAAGGAATAGTAAACATTGCCTATCTGTTCCTATTAAATGGTTGTTCATTTGTTCACGATTTGCAGCAAGTTTTATTCAGATGGAAAGTGGGAATCCAAATCATAGAATCACAGAATGGTTTGTGTTGGAAAGGACCTTAAGATCATCCAGTTCCAACCCCCTGCCATGGGCAGCGACACCTCACATTAGACCATGTCGCCCAAGGCTCTGTCCAACCTGGCCTTGAACATTGACAGGGATGGAGCATTTACCTCTTCTTTGGGCAGCCTGTGCCAGCGTCTCACCACCCTCACAGGGAAGAGCTCCTGTCTTATATCTACCCTGAACTTCCCCTGTTTCAGTTTGAACCCATCACCCCTTGTCCTATCACTACAGTCCCTGATGAAGAGTCCCTCTCCAGCAGCCTTGTAGCCCCCTTCAGACACTGGAAGCTGCTCTGAGGTCTCCACGCAGCTTCTCTTCTCCAGATGAACAGCCCCAGCTTTCTCAGCCTGTCTTCAAACAGGAGGTGCTCCAGCCCCTGAGCCTCCTCTGGACTTGCTCCAACAGCTCCATGTCCTTCTTATGTGGAGAACACCAGCACTGCACACAGTGCTGCAAGTGGGGTCTCTTGCAGAAAAGCAGTTATTTAGAATTCTTTTAATTAGCTGGCAGTATCTCACATGCTGGAGAAATAAGGTGAACTAAAACATGTTTTTGATTAAACCTGTTAATGAAGCAAAGTATTCCTGGTTATTCTCGGTAGGTTCTAATCCTGCAGGATTTTAGCACTAGCAGATCTTACCACTTTATGCTAATTTTTCCACGTAAAGTAGGAAAATTTTTATATGCCAGTTAGACTAACTGTGAATGAACAGTGCATATGGAATGCAATTACTGAATGAACTGAAACTAAGTGAATATTTCTCCGCATCCATGGGTGAGCTGCCTGCTGGCTGTGGCGAGCTCAGCCATTCAGGACAGCTCTGGTTTCTGTTGGTTTCTTCTGCTCAGTGACTTCATCCATTTCATTGGTTTGACTTTCCTTAAAACTTCACCAGCAAACATGGCCTGCTTATGACTTTTCCCGTAACTAGTATTGCTTTAGGAATCAATAATGATTTAAATTAACTGGATTAGATGGTTATAATTTCAAATATTGTTACAATTTTTTTTTTTTTTATGAAAATGCTTGGTTTCCAAAAGGACAGATTCAGTCACCCGCTTGTCTGTGTTGGACACCTTAAAATACGACGGCAGCAATGCTCAAGCTCGTGTTTCAATTTTCAGTCATGTGTGAAAAAGCTTCCACCCACCTCTGCCTTTGTTCCACCACGTTGGGCTGAAAAGCCCTACAGCAGGCATGGCTCGAGTCATTCCAGCTAAACCACCAGCATGGTCACCTTTGGGCCAAAAGTGTCCCAGTCCCCTGAGAGGCACCATTTGCAGGAGCATGCAGCACTACCCTTCCCTGTTCACCACAGCTTTCCCCTCCAATCATGTGTCTTGGCTGAACTGATTTGACAGGCTGAGAACACTGGGGCTGTTCAGCCTGGAGAAGAGAACCTGCGTGGAAACCTCAGAGCAGCTTCCAGTGTCTGAAGGGGGCTACAAGGCTGCTGGAGAGGGACTCTTCATCAGGGACTGTAGTGATAGGACAAGGGGTGATGGGTTCAAACTGAAACAGGGGAAGTTCAGGGTAGATATAAGACAGGAGCTCTTCCCTGTGAGGGTGGTGAGACGCTGGCACAGGCTGCCCAAAGAAGAGGTAAATGCTCCATCCCTGTCAATGTTCAAGGCCAGGTTGGACAGAGCCTTGGGCGACATGGTCTAATGTGAGGTGTCGCTGCCCATGGCAGGGGGTTGGAACTGGATGATCTTAAGGTCCTTTCCAACACAAACCATTCTGTGATTCTATGATTCTATGATTTTATGTAGAAGGCAGACTGATAGGAAAATGTTTGTTTTCCTCACCATTGCTTGGAATAGCTCAAAGCTTAAGTGTGGGTAGTACATCTATTTTGAAGATACTGTGCCTATGTTGATTTGCACAGTTAGCTTTATTATAGACTAGCTATATGCCTGTTTATAGCTATGTATAGAAAGAGTTTGCTTGCAAAGCTTTATAATTTTTGTCCTCCTTCAAAGTCCATTTATTTCATAGAATCATAGAACGGTTTGGGTTGGAAAGAACCTTAAGATCATCCAGTTCCAACCCCCTGCCATGGGCAGGGACACCTCACATTAGACCATGACACCCAAGGCTCTGTCCAACCTGGCCTTGAACACTGACAGGGATGGAGCATTTACCTCTTCTTTGAGCAGCCTGTGCCAGCGTCTCACCACCCTCACAGGAAAGAACTTCTTCCTTATATCTAACCTGAACTTCCCCTGTTTCAGTTTGAACTCATCACCCCTTGTCCATTTGCTACAGTCCCTGATGAAGAGTCACTCTCCAGCATCCTTGCAGCCCCTTCAGACACTGGAAGCTGCTCTGAAGTTTCCACACAGCTTCTCTTCTCCAGGCTGAGCAGCCCCAGCTTTCTCAGCCTATCTTCATATGGGAGGTGCTCCAGCCCCTGATCATCCTCGTGGCCTCCTCTGGACTTGCTCCAACAGCTCCATGTCCTTCTTATGTTGAGAACACCAGCACTGCACACAGTGCTGCAAGTGAGGTCTCACCAGATCAGAGCAGAGGGGCAGGGTCACCACCCTTGACCTGCTGCTCACGCTGCTTTTGATGCAGCCCAGCACATGGTTGGCTTTCTGGGCTCAAGCACACAGCGAAGCGAGTTCATGTTCAGATTCTCATCAACCAACACCCTCAAGTCCTTTTCCGCAGGCTTCTCTGAATCATTTCTCTGCCCAACCTGTAGCTGTGCCTGAGATTGCCCCAATTGAATAATGATAATAATTTAAAAAGTTCAACAATCCATGTATGTCTTTATTTTATTTCATTTGGAAACTGAAAGAAATGTAGCCTGGAGTTACTTGTAATGGAGAGCACTTCTTTTAAGTCATTGCCTGTGTTTCATTGTTCAGTGTGCTACGCGCTTCCTGCTAGCTGCTGAGTCAGAGAGATCCCATGGAGAAAACATGTACCCAGCAATGGGCATCCTGATGGGATTGAAGGCTTCTGGTGGCAACTCTGAGGCTGTCCGTGTTCAGCTCCTAACGTTGAAGGATGATATCTTGATTCTACCTGGTTATTTACAGTTTCTAATGCACACACAAATACATGTAATATCAAGGGAAAAAGAGCATTGCTGATGCTTGCCTTAAAAACAAAAGCTGAGATTCTGTGGAATCACTGGGACAGACATGAACTTAAAGTAAGTGAATTGTCATATACATCACTTCCCCAAACCCTATTCTCAGAAGATAAGCTCATGAATGACCTAATAGTTCGTTAGTTAGCCAATAACTACCTCTGTTTATGTGAGAAGGGTGGGTATATAAGTTGAAAGGTCTCTCTTTAGCTATTTCTTCCTATTGCCACTGCTTACACCCCCTTCCTTTCTTTCCTGTGTAATTCCATTATTTCTAGCACATGTATGCTTTCTACCGCCAAAGTCCTGAAGGAAAGGGGGTGGCTATTGAATGCAATGTACACATGTGTGACCCTTGCTGTAAACTTACTTGCGAATTACAAAGACCTTGTGAATGGACCCATCTTGTTCTCCCTCCTTGGCTTTGTCTTTATTGTGACTAAACAGTATTCCTTTGGACAACAGGGAAAGAAAGGGCAAGGAGTGAGAGGGTGGAAGACCTCCAGCTGCTGCCGCATACATTGAGGATGCTCTCTTGTGAAGCCATGGCCTAAGCTAGCCTGACTTGATCTCGAGGCACCATTGTAAATAAAATACACAATTTGCTGCTACCAATGCCCTGCGGCTGGGAGGAGAAAGGAATGGAGGTTGGATGAAAAATGAGTTAAAAATATCTTGCTAAAGGGATTAGTGCAAGAGATTTGGTGAGATGTTTGGCCTTGCTAAGTTTCATTTAGCTCTGCCAGTGAGTTTCTGTGTGCTGTGCATGCTGGGCATGCCCATGTCTCTCTACTTTTTGGGCAGATGCTGGCAGAAGCAGGAGCTAGAGCCAGGCTGACATAGTTTTCTTCTATGTGCTGTTGGATTTAGTTGAACCATGTGTTCTAAAAATGGCACTGACAACCTAAATCAGGCGATTGATGGGATAACTTGGAAGGAATCATATGAATTTGACTTGAAATCCCACAGAATCCATAGGTTCTCATACACCTGTGATTTTAATTTTCCTGAACATTTGTAAAAACAGGGCTTTCTGAAGCACAGAGTGAAAAAATGCACTAAATATCATGCTCAAGGTTTTACATGACAATGTTGACCTGCGTTTCTTCCCACACCAGCTAGTGTTGTTGTAGGAGCCTGTGTGAAAACCTCTGAGGCACACTTGTACAGGGCCTGCTCAGAAGGAAATGTTCCCTGTGTGTTGCAAGTAAGATGTAATTGTCCACTTCTTTGCAACCCCAGCCAGCCCATAAGTTCTGTCATCACCCCTTTGTATCTTGGGAGTTGTCTTTTTCCTGCATAGCTCTGATACCTCCTTAATGTTTTCCTACTGCCAGGCATTATAATCACTAACAAAAATTGACAAGCATCTGCTCAGGCAAACAGATATCAAATACTTCAGTGAGAAGCATGGGTTTTACTCCAGTGCTCCAGTAAGTTCTGGGAATGTGACACTCTGCTAGGAACATAGAGTCTGCAATACAAGACCTGGATGCTCATCGCGTGTAACAAAGATGGCCAAAACTTGGTAAGTATATGGGACATGTACCAAAATTTTCAGTTACACTAGAGCCACAGGCTGTGCCCTCTGTGTATGGGGAAGCTGAATGGGAGGAGAGGTTTGGGAGTGGTTTGCATGGGGGAGATGACAGCAGGACCATTGATGGGACTGAGGTGGAGAGGACATGAAGGTGAGTGTCCATCAGTGATGCCAGCCACAGAGCCCTGTCAGCTGGATCACACAGTAGCCGCGCCATAGCACAGCACAACCAACATGAGAGGTTACTGGCATGGGGGAGAGGCTTTGAATGCTTTGAGAGATGATGGTGGTTGTCATCCTCTCTTTCATGAGGTGAGAAGTATATATATACACAGTCACTGCTTAATTAGGGAAGAGAGCTGGTTGCTTGGGTCTGGATAGTGGAGAGTGAACGTGGAAGGGAAGGGTAGGGATGGAGACCACTCAGCAGCAGCAGGCTCTGGTGGTTCCCTGCTCTTTTCAAAGGAGAGCTAGTGCACCTTAAGACTAGGGAGGTCACCAGTTCCCACTGGGAGAAAAGATACTGATGATTGAACCTGATCCCCAAAGTGACTGGACACTTCCAAAACCCAGCTCTGAAGTAACTCTGTCCTACTTCAAATTAATTCTTTCAGGCTTATGCAAAGGCTGACATGCTTTACCTCAGGAAGGGAGCCAGATTTTTCTTCCATGCTGCTGAGGTTGGACTCAGCATCATAAACAAAATGGTGTAAACAAGAAGATAAAGTCCCTGTTTAACATTAGCCAGTTAAGATACCAAGTTTGGTGGTTAGTTAATCCTGCCAGTGAACTTGCTTCCCAAATGCCATCAAAAGATTTTAAGGTATGGTAAATACGCTGCAGCTGTGTTTACGCTAGCAAGTCATACAGCCCAGGAGCAGATCCATAACGCAGAAGAGTGCTCAGATCGCAATGTCCACCTTTCATCTAAGGGGAATCCACTTCATGCCCTCTCCATGATGCAAACTGCAGCAGAGGAAGTGGGGATGATTGGAGCATTCACTGTGTAAGTGCTCTCCTGACCTGAGCTAACGCGTAGGCACCTTGCGTGAACTGGCCCTGTTCCAGCTTCTCTGCAAAAATACTGGGATAAGAAACACATTAGGAAATATTTCTTAATCCCAGAAGCATAATATTAGGTTTTATACAGACATTCTCAGTGTGGCATTAATACATGAATCATGCTGAATAATAACACATGATTAAAAAGCCGGGACTTAGCCTTTTCATTTTTTTTTTTTTTTAAATAACTTTTCCACAGGAGAAACTTGTATTTTCACCAGCTTCAAGCACGAACAGCATTTCTAGGTAATGAACACAAATCTCCATCTTAGAAGGTGCTAAGGGACTCTGCCACATCAAAAAGGCGGCTGTCAGCAGCAGAGCTAGGTCCAGGCTGCAGATTTTCTCATCTACTCCTAATAGCAGCCTCATGCCCACGACATCAACTCAACGCTTGCCTGTGCAGGAAGGTATCCTAGCAGACCGATGTTTGGAAGCAGTCTGAATTTCAGAGAAGAACTTTTAATTGCAGATGAATGACCAATGCTTTTTGTTTTCAGAAGCTTAGGCTAAATTTGGGAAGGAAGGAAGGGGGGGAGCTTCCTTTGCCACGGGGTGTTGACCTGGCCAATGTCACTGCTGTCGCTGTCTGCACTCGGTTTTAAATTGCTCTTCCCCTAAAGCAAGTAACAGAAATAAGTGATGCTTACAACATCAGTGTGGACCTACTGACAGAGCAATTGCCACAGAAGTCAGAACAAGGTCTGGGCCAGTGACCGTGCTTGGGAAAGGACCCCCAGGCTACAATGTGCCAGATACTGCCGTATCTTCATCAGTTCACACCAGTGCTTGTACCAGTATCTTTTTCCTCTCAGTAGACAATATAGTCAATTTTCCTCTGCTTCTCCCAGCCTTTAGAAGGAAAATAAATCACTGTAGTTAAAATCACAAGTCCTCATAAAAACCTGCTTGTGCCCAGAAAGCTAAGTATCAGAGCTTGCCTGAAGCTGAGGAAGAAGTGGCATCTTTCTCAATAAATTTACATCTCTAAATAGATGATAAGTGTTGAATCAATTTCCATATGTTTAAAATAGCAGAGCATTAAGGATTCTGGCACTTCAAGCAATCAACTAATTTGGGACTATTATGAGAATATCTTTTATACTAGTGGAGTGATTCATCTGAAAATCAAGCCAGTCTGCAGGCCTGTGCCCTTTCAGTATCATAAAGGGTAGCAAATTGACAAAAAACTCCCGCTTGCCTGAAGAGGTTATGGTGCCTTTTGACATCCAGGTCTTTACAAAATCACCTTTCAGCTCTTAATAAACCAATTCATAATATACCTTCCACTTGGCTTGCCTGGCATGGTCTGCTCATGGCTACACAGATCCAACACGAAATAAGAGTGTTGGCAGATACTTCCTGGTGAAAAAGGCAGGAACTCTGATGTACCAGGAACTCTGTGTCCAAAAAAGATGCCAGGGCAGAAGCTGTCCAGTGCTCTCCTCCCAGTTTCTCCCATCCCTGCATTCAGCCTGGGCTCGCTAAGCCTCGTCTTTCACACGTCTGGCTGGCTACTTGCTGACCCTCAGCTGGCTGGCCCTAAACAAAGTTCACAGCTCTTCCTTCCTACTATCGTGTCTGTATTTGAGATGAGTCATACCATTTCCAAACAGGCACTGAATATTAAATGTATACACAACCCGTGCTTCAGGAAGTTTCAAGGAAAATCAGCTTCTTTCAAAAACAGCTGGTGTTGTTTTTACCTACATGGAGAAGGACAAAGGCTTTGGGCTGGGCTTTGAGGGTCAGAATAAAGGGAGGATGGATGAAAATATCTATGGAGCTTCATGTGACGCGATTCGGCCTCATGTGTCATGTTTGTTGAGCCATCAAGTATTTCCATCCTGATTTGGTACACTGCACAAATGTAATGTGCCATTGCTTTAGTGAATGCATAGCACTATCAAGCCTGGAGACACTCCACTATTAGTGCACAGCACCCAGCAATGTGCTGTGATACTGCTGGTCTGGGTCTGAAGAGCAACAGAGACTTCAAAACTACCTGCCTGCAGGACCAGGAAGTATATTCTCCCTCACATTTAGCACATGATCTTCCTACTCCTAAAAAGCAGGGACTTGGAGGAGGACAGATTTGGGGATTGTTTGATGACTTTTTAAAATGTAAGTTCATATTTTGGAGCACCACCAGGGAAAGCTGATAATTAGCAAGTGGATTTTGCATAGCCCAGATCTTCATCACTTGCTTGATTTCTTATTGCCACAGCAATAGGATGTTCAACCACCGACTTCAAAAGGAGGATGTCAGGATTTGTGGGAGCAGCGGGATCTTCATTCTGTACAGATTTTTAACTAACATTTTTTTGGTAAAAAAAACTTAACTGGAAACACTTCTAACTCACCTCTACAGCATCTTCTTGGCTTGGATCATTCTTCTGATCTTCTTGGATCAGTTTTCTGGCTCTTTTCTCAACTCCATTTACCATGGCGATGGGTTTAAAAAGAAAAGCAGCCCAAAGCAAAGATGACAGCCAGAGCTATGTTCCTCATTAAAGACAAGACAAACCCAAATTCCTGTCTAGATGCTCTGGAAAGTTGAGTATCCTCCAGAGTGGGGAAGCCAGGTGGGGAACAATTTCCAAGATACCAGCATGTTGGTTTCTGGACTCCAGCCTCCGAGGATGGGGTTGTATGCTCAGGGAGGATGTAGCACCCAATGGGTAGGCTGGAAATATGGTAGCATCCAGGAATTTTTCGCTTTTTAGTAACCTTAATGTAGATGCTCAGCAGTTAAAAACTGGTCTGCTGGGCAATAGTCACTCAGCTTGAGCCCCTGGAAGAACCTACTACTGCAGCAGGACGTTTAATGCTGTTACAGGCTTGGTGAAAACATGTGGAGCTGCGATGGTGCAAGCACCGCTGAAAGCCCTGCATTGACCAGGCAACAGTTACTGTGCAGTGCTATTCCTCTGAAATGAGGTAGCAACATTTCCCTGATCTCGTGATGGCCTGGATTGGGGTGATGGAAAGCACTGGAACTGCTGTGTCCTGAAGGGAGATGGAAATGGAAGTGCATCCCCACAGGGTAGAGGGAAATACCTTCCCTGTGGTGCGGTTTCCCTTCTAAAAGCTGTCCTTTACACAGCAGACAGCTTCTTGACCTCCCCTCTTCTCCTCTCCCAGGAAGACAGCTGCTCCTCTTATGTGGCCATCCTTTGGGGCATGGATGCTCTTGGGTATTTGGAGCAAGTCAGAAGCAAAACCATGTGTGTGATTTATACAGTATTTTGGAAAAGCTGAGGCATAGTTCAGCACTGCTGTATTTCTACTCAAACAAGCAGTGAGTGCTTCTGCTTTCAACTTGCAGAGAGGCCGAAGGGTGTCACAGGCAGGGCATCCACCTCATGTCCACACTGCCATCCCTTGGCCCCTGGCTTTCGCATGATGGCCAGGGCTGCCAAGCATGGCTTGCTCTGCAAGCAGCACTTCCTCAGGTTGCTTTCTAGCATTGCCAAAATCACTGTCCTTTACTGGGTTGTTTTCATAAGCTGCTTTGGGGATACAGGTAGCAGGCAAAGAGACCTATCACATGTAAATAAACAAATAAGCATGGCTGTCTGGTTTGAATGGCTACACTGTCAGACATGACAAAGGATTTTGCAGCACATGCTGCAATAAGGTATTTAAAATCTCATTCAAAACCTGTCAACTTCCCTACTCCACAAAAGGGAGATAATGAACAGCACATACTTCAAAGTGACGTTTTAAGGACTAAAAAGACATTCACATGGGGCTTTGAAAATGCACATAAATTGCAGGTGTTAACACTCACACCTCATTTATGTGAAATTGTGTCTGCTTGCAATGCAGCCTTGACCTCTCCTTGCTGCTACAGGCCAGGGTGCTGCAGCCAGGAGGACACAGGGAGGACAGAAAACAAGGCCAAGTCTTGGGGAAGCACAAAGAGTCAATGGGGTTGGGGTTGACCTTGGCAGCAGAGTGCCACGGCAGGGGAGGTACCTGCTCGGACAGTGGCACCCTGCCCACCGGTTGCAGGCAAGCTGGCAATGTCACATTTTAGGAGAAAGGTCTGTATTCTTCTATATCCTATTTTCAAGCTAATTATGTAAATACATTTGGGGAAAAACCCACCACCAAACACCCAACACTGAGTGATGAAGCTGCAAAACCCTGCACAGGACTCACAGCCTTGCCAGCTTCCAGAGCCCCGACAGCCTGCGGTCACATTTGGGTTTCTGCAGGACCCCTGACTCCTTTGGGAAATGGCAAGTGGTTTAGGATTTCCTTTTGAGCTATTTAGTGTTGCCTCATTTTCCCCTGGCAAAAGGTGGTGCGACGGGACCAGGGTAAGTACGTACAAGACCACCCTCAGATTCTGGGATGTGAGACATCTGGGTGAGTTGTTTTGTTGTTCTTAACACGCTTTGCACAGTCAGAGCACAGCTCCAAGTTCAGCGAGGGGTGCTCAGCACTGCTGCTCCAATACCATCCCCAAGAAAGAGGGCAATATCCAGAATATCTACATGGAATAAATGAAACATCCTTTGGTGAAAGAAACAGCAGACAACCACATCCCCCTTGCACAAAGGGGCTGAGTTACACTCACACAGGTACTCGTGTCGCTGGTATCTTCTGATACTTCAGTGATCTGCTTCAATGCCAGGAGAGGTTTTTCTCTTTGGTGTCATTACCACCGAGCTGACGATTACAGTGAGGCTGGAAGGGATCTTAGAGCTCATCCAGTTCCAACCCCCTGCCATGGGCAGGGACACCTTCCACTAGAGCAGGTTGCTCCGAGCCCCTGTGTCCAACCTGGCCTTGAACACTGCCAGGGATGGGGCAGCCACAGCTTCTCTAGGCAACCTGTGCCAGCGCCTCAGCACCCTCAAAGGGAAGAACTTCCTAAGACTTCATCTCAATCTCCCCTCTGTCAGGTTAAAGCCATTTCCCCTTGTCCTGTCCCTACAGGCCCTTGTTCAAAGCCCCTCTCCAGATTTCTTGTAGGCTCCCTTCAGGTACTGAAAGGCTGCTCTAAGGTCTCCAACGCAACTGAACACCACTCTGGAGATAAGCAACAGCACTTGGGCGTTATTTAAAGACCAGTGTTGCCTTTGTCCATGTAAAGTCTTCTACCCACTGCCATGTATACGCTCTGTGCTACCTGCTTATCTCTATGAGATCCTGGGCTTCCAGCCAAAACCCCACCTAGGTCTGAGGGGATTTGTTTTCCTTTGTGGCACAGTAGACACCGATGCAAATCTAAGGCCCTTTCTAAATGCTGGTCAGCTCTCGTATCCCACATGCCTTGCTAGACGCATAGATAATCACTTGGGATATACCGGGAAGAGTAATGTGAACCGAACCACAAAACCCTTGGTCTCCAGTGTCATTGGCACAAACCCTAAGTCTTTCCAACGGGGCGAGTCCCCCTGCGCTGGGACAGCGCAGCGCCTCGCATTTAAGTGTGGCTTCCGCAGAACTCGGGGCACCGAGTTCTTTGGGAGGGGAGGCACCGATCTTTGAGCCGGGTCTGGAGAGCCGCAGGGGCGCAGTGGGGGGGCGCGGGCCCTGCCGGCAGCGCGCTCCCGGTGTCCCCCCCCGCTTCCAAGTTGCCAAAAGGCGTCGAGCCGATTGCCTGCAGCAAACCCCGTCGCGGGCGGAGGCTCTCCCGCCCCACCCCCCCGGCTCCGCCTCTCCGGTTGCACGGGCGGCTGGGCGCGAAGGCGCGCGGGTCGCGGCGGCGGGGCCGGGGCCGGGGCCGGGGCCGGGGATGGCTTTCGAGGCGCTGGCGGAGGCGGCGGAGCGGTGGTGCGCCCGCACGCCCTTCCAGCTTATCGCCGCCGAGGAGACCGAGCGCCGCATGGACTTCTACGCCGAGCCCGGCGTCTCCTTCTACGTGCTTTGCCCGGAGGCCGCCTGCGGCGACAATTTCGTGAGTGCCCCGGGAAGGGGACCGGAGCGGGGGGGGGCGGGGGAGTCGGTCACGGGCGTGTGTGGGTATCCGTGCGTGTGCACGAACGGGCGGGCAGCCACGGCACCGCTTGGGGACACTCCCCCCTCCCTCCGTCCATGCGTGTCCCCGGGGGGCGGGGGGATGCGGGGTTAGAGGGCGGGGGGTGCCGGGGCTGCGGGGGCGCACGTCGTGTGTGCCGGGGGTGGCGGGGACGGGCCGGGGGGATCCTCCCCAGCGCGCACCACCGGCTGCAAAATGGAGTCCGCTGCAGGTGGGGGGCGGCCCCGCGGGCAGGGCTGCGGGCAGGGCCACCCCCACCACCCCGGCCCGGGGACGCTGCGGGCTCCGGGTGAGGGGAGTGGGTGCGAGCCCCCCCCGCCCGCTCCTCCTGCTCCCTGCGGGGGCTGCAGCTGCTGCTCCGCCGCGGCTCCATCCATCCATCCATCCATCCATCCATCCATCCATCCATCCATCCATCCATCCATCCATCCATCTTCCCGGGGGGCCGGGGCACGGCGCAGGGGCGGGCGGACTGGCAGGACTGTCACGGCAAATGGAGAATGGGCAGGAATAAAATGGAGTCAGGATGACAGGAGGGCCGCGCCCCCCCTCCGCCTGTCCCCCCCGTGCCCGCCGCGGTTTGGGGACCCGGGCAGGTGCCGGCCTAGCGCCTCCGCGCCCCCTCCCTGCCCCTCGCCGAGTTCCGCCCCAAGTTCGTGCTGAAAAGGCACCGGCAAAACAAACCCGTGGCTTTGGGATGGGGGGTGTGTGATGTGTTCCCCTCCCCCAAAGCCTCCCGGTGGTGAGCAGAAGTGCAGGAAGAGTAACCGAAAAGCGGCACCTCACCGCGGGCTTTGTTACCTGCGAAGCTTCAGTTAACTGCGACGAAATTGTTTAAAAAGCAAATAGCTCCTAGCACAGAGAGTTATTGTAGGAATGTTGTAGCTCCTTCCCTTCCCGGAGCAACTTTCATCCCTCGACCTGCTTGACAAATGTTCATTAATTCGCTTTCCAACAGGTAAGTGCTATATGGACCCGTTCGACAGATGGGGTCATGGAAACAAAGAGCAGTGAAGTGACTTCTCCAGGACCACAAATCCCAGCGAGCAGGACAGTTATTTATTGTGTCGGGCAGATTGTCATGCTGAATTATGGAAGAAGTTGTCTGGAGTTTAGTTATGCATCTGGCCAGGGATACACGAAACTTTCAGGTGCAGTCCCAGCCATGGCAGTGGAGCATCTCTGAGTGTGGATTATCCTGGTCCATGGTGGGACTAGCACTGCACACCCATCTTCCCAGCACCCATGAGCCTGTCAAAACCTGGCACTCATTCCCTTCTAGAGATGCCTGTGCTCAGGAAAGGCCATGCCTGCTGGACTCTTAAGCAGGGATACATACGAATCCAATGCAGGACTAGGCTAAATCTGTGCTTGGATGCTAATGATATCAGAAGTTGCAAAGAAAGCTCATTGTTTTTCTCAGACAGGTATTGTTTCTTTATATGCTGCTCAATAATTGAGCGAACTCTTTCAAAACAAAATCTTAAGTGGTTTCAGATCCTATTCCCATGCTTCTAACACTTGGCAATTTCTGTGGGTTTGCAACCACATTTTCCCCTCTTTTCTTTTTTTGGCAAATATTTTCATTCCAGGGTTGCTGTGGGAAGGACTCAGTCACCAGTAGTAAAACTGACCATGGGGAAGACTCCCCACCCAGAGTCACCAAGAGTAAAACTGAGCACAAGGACCAGCTCTTGTCAAGTGCAAAACAAACAGTGGAGAGCCAGCAGCACTGTTTTCTTCTGGGTTTTTTTTGGCTTTTGTTGTTTGGTGGGGTTTTTTTTTTGTTTTCAGTATTACTTGAATCACTTTTTGTGATAATAATGCTTTAAAGACAGGCATATAGGTGTAATCCTTAATCCTTTTCCCATTGATGGTATCTCTTCAGTGCGATTAAGGACCACTAATGAGCTGATTAACCGGCATCGTGTATGCTGCTCCTAGTGCACTGTGGGAATTAATTTCTGCTCCGAGCATGGCTGTCTTGGGGTTTTTTTGCAGCCATTTATTGTTTTGTTTGGGTTTTTTTAATGTTCCAGAAGGTAAGATTCCTTTCTATGAGCTAGTACAGGCTAAAGTTTATTTTAAAAAGACTTAATACAAGCTAGGGAACGATTCTCATTTGCATTTGAGCCTTGTTGCATGGCTCCAGTAAAAAAATGGGGTGTGAAAGTGAGTAAATATAAACAGAATTCACAGTGACACACTTTAGAGCCTTTTTACACCCTATGACTCTCATAAAGGAGCCTTACATTGAATAAGCATCTAGTGCCCAGTATTCTTGTTCTCTTTCTTTACGTCTTCATTTCATAACAGTGCGACTTCAAAAGCTATGTAGGATGTAGGAGGCGCTGGAGAAGTCTATGATAACCCAGTTGTAAGTAGGAAATGATGAGCATGATGAATTTAAAAGGGAGGAGGAGAAAAACATGGGAAAGTTGCCATGGAGAGTAACTCTGAATTTTGTATAAAATCAGGGATTCCAGATCACAGCAATCCTATAATTTTAATTTCCTAAAAAGGTATCTTTGGGCTAGGTTTTTAACATGCCAGGGATGCAGAAGACCCGTCCAGATGCCTGCTGGCATTTTCAGTACCACCTGGACATTAAAATGCCCTGAATCAGCATTTTAGATAGCTGAACTGTGTATAATTTAGCTACTGAGGCTTGTGGTATTCTCGAAAAATTAATTGGACTTGTATAGCCATAATCAATAGGGGTGAGGGTTGCTCACAGACTGTAATTTGTTTTGTCACCATGTTATTGCTGGTATTCAGAGTAACCAATAAAGCAAATAAATATATGATGCCACCTTGACACAAGATTTCCTTGCGTTTTAGAACAGTGAGTGAGTCTGAATATTTTTGGCAAGTCAAATTATCCTCACAAAGAAATCCTGCTACACTCAATAGGTGGGCTGGTTAGAAAGAGGTGGTCTAGCAAGTGACTTTGTCATTCAGCAACACTGAATCATCTAAAGGCGTGAGGGAAGGCAAACCCCTCCAGATGTAACCCTATGAATTGCCTCAGCTATGTGCTGTGTGTAGATGCTGATCAACCATGATTTGTAGTAATAGAACAAGGGATGATGGGATAAAACTGAAACAGGGGAAGTTCAGGTTAGATATAAGGAAGAAGTTCTTCCCTGTGAAGGTGGTGAGGCGTTGGCACAGGTTGCCTGAAGAACTGGTAAATGCTCCATCCCTGGCAGTGTTCAAGGCCAGGCTGGACAGAGCCTTGGGTGACATGATCTGGTGTGAGGCATCCCTGCCCATGGCAGGGTTCTGGAACTGGATGATCTTAAGGTCCTTTCCAACACAAACTGTTCTGTGATTGTATGATTGATTCTGTGATTCTAGGTCAGCTGAGGTGGAAGTTAGTGCCTATGTGATTTCGCAGTGACACAGAGCAACTGTGAGCAAAACTGGTCAAGCTTGGAGAACACACATACTCAGATGATGAGGTTAAATTGCGCGGCCACAGCGGAGCACTGTGGTCCACCAGTTTGCCAGCAGCCCGCTTCTCCCACTCCAAGAGATCCTCGGGCATCAGGGTTTTGCCAGGAAAAGCATCTCCGGATGTGCAGCCTCACTGGCTGCTCCAACTCTCTAAGCAGGAGCTGAATCCTCAAATTAACTTTGTTTTTATTTTGAGAGGCCAAAATTCCTCTTCCAGGTTCCTCTGGAGATGCGTGAGTCAGCGGTGAAACTCAGCTCTTGCACTGCCTTGGTGCAGTGCTGAACGTCCACAGAGAGCTGGAGATGCAGCTGAACTTATAGGTGCTATTAACCCTGGTCTTTATTGAGTTTTCTTGGGAAGAAGATGGAATTCCGAATTTCCAAATGAGGTGCATGCACTTACAGCATGTGAAACCTTTCATAGTGCATTTGTTGCTACAGACAAAGTTCTAAATCTTCTGCAGATGTGGAAATTGTTGGAAGCCTTACTTGCTGTTGACTTGCTATGCAAAGAAAGTCTCTTCAAAGGCTCAATGATCAAGTTACTCACTTAGATTTTCCCTTTGTGCTGGATCACCTTATTCTGCACTACTGCTGACAAATTCACACCGGAGTCTAAAACATGGTGCAGCTTGAAAAGAGACTAAAAACATGATAGAACAACATGGGGTTAACTTTTCTTGGGGAAAGAATTAGCTATTATTTATAAAAGGGTATGGCTTGGTTTTCATTTGTGTGGAAGATCCTGTGTATAGTTCTGGTAGTCAAAAGAAGCCACAATTTAAAGAAGAATCAGGATCTTAGCAGTCATAATCGTTTTATACATACAAACAATTACAAGAGGTGTAGCTGAGCTGCAGCATCCAGCTCTTGAGTTTGATGCAAAGATTAGAAGTAGCTAAATGGTTATTGCTAACACAAGTCTTAAGAAATCATGGGCCAGACCGCCAAAATCTTGAGGCTGTTCTTAAAATGTTATTTGAAAGTGTTCATTTGATATTTTAAAGAGGGTTCATTTGAGTTCACTTCATGTACTGTCTGCCTTTTTAGGCCATAGAAGTCACAAAATGCAGACTTTGTTTGTTTGTTTGTTTTAACAGAAGCTGAGATTTGGTTGTATATTTATAGGACTACAAGGCCCATGACTCTAAGATGGCATGAAGTATCATGAGACTTGTGGTATGTGCCTTTGAGAGTTGGCAAGACTGTAAAGAACTTCTTTTTATTTTCAGACTGGTTAAGAGATGACTCTGCTAATATGGAAACAGCAGAACCTACTCAATAAGGCAGGGCTCTCTTCATAACAAAACATTTCACTGTGTTTATGCTTGTAAAATGCAACAAGCAGCAAAGAAAATGTAGGTCAAGTGACGTTCATAGCAAACCAGTTACAATTTTTGTCTTGAAGATGCAGCTTAGGTAATATTAAGTAGTGTTTTCTTTCGAGAAGTGTAAAACTGCATCCCAGGCAGGTATTCTCTGCTGAACAGGAAGGTGACATGTAAGCCTTATGTTAGGGATTGAAACATCTGTCATTCTGATTCTTTCCCTGAATGTTAGGTAAGCTTCAGAGAGACCCTGCTCATTCCTTGTTTAAGCATAATCTACTGTTTATAGCACCATGAAAAGCTGCACATCACTTTCAGGAAAAGAGCTGCTCAAACAGAGGTATGAGTCTCAAACCGATTTTCAGTATTATGCTTTCTCTGTGTAGCAGACTAAGACAGTCCCATGCACAAAGTCTTCAAAAAGAAGGTCTTTAAAAGTATGCATTAGCTTGAGTTGCATGCTGCCCTTGTGTGCAAGAAGCATTATTGACTGAGGCTCTCGCCATTGCTCACCAAGTCTGTTTCAAACAACCTCATATCAGCAGAATAAACACCAATTTTGTGAGAGGCTCTGCAGAGCCAGGCTGGGGAACCAGTATCTCCAAAGCAAGAGCAAGACAAGAGGAATATCCTAAGTGAGTTTAAATGTGCTTACTCAGGAAGAGAAGATTCAAATCCAGGAGAAGTAAACTTCGAAACAGGGAGGGAGGCATGAGATGTTGGATGTTGTGAGTGCCTGAATGTCTCTCCTCAGCTCTGTGTCTAACCTGCGGGTATATTTTGCGGGTATATCTTTTCTTCTGCATCATCAAGAGAATTACACATCAAGTTCCACCTCCAGGGTCACATCACAATTCCACTAATTCCAGGAAGACAAAGAGATGCTTTAGCTCTTCCAGAGGGCTTCATTGAAGAAGATGATGCAGAAGAAGAAAAACCCCAATGTGTCTTCCAGGTCTGAGCAGGGCTGATGTGAAACAAAAACACCTTTACTAATAAAATGCATGTGCTCAAGGTGTCTGTACCCTTGATTACTGGTGCAGTCATAAGACCTTTTCTCTTCTGGATCAATTTCCCTGCTTTCTGATGTATCCGTGTTAATAAAATCAAGGTTACTTCTCAGAAGTGTGGCTTCTGAAACAGCCTGCAGTGCCCGTCCCCAGCACAGGTCTGAACTACAGGAGGCCCAGTGTGCTGTGGCAGATGTTTATAACATATCACCTTATAAAATCATGTGGAAAGGCTGGCGTGAATTCCTGTTAATGACTTTTCTTTCTTATGTTGCTGTTGGTTTTCAGCATGTGTGGAGTGAAAGTGAGGACTGCTTACCTTTTCTGCAGCTCGCACAGGATTACATCTCTTCCTGCGGGAAGAAGACACTCCATGAAATATTGGAAAAAGTCTTCAAATCCTTCAGACCTGTAAGTGCCTCTTTTTTACTTCTAAACATTGACAGTTACCTGTGACGTTTGATAGGGTAGCACTAGATGGAGCAAGGTGGTTTTTATTCTGCGGGGGCTTACATCTCCAGTCAGCTGTCGGGGTACAGGGGTGTTAGCACATAAGCTACTATGAGGCTTAGTAGCACATAAGCTACTATGAGGCAATTGGAAATTGTTTCTTGGAAGCCAGCTGCCTTTTTATTTCCGTCTCTGCGTTTAAGAGGCTGAGATTCCCACACGGGGTGGGAGGCCACTGCTGTGGCAGCCGGTGGGAGTCGCGTCCTGCTGGTGCGTGGCTGACTGAGGAACAGGATGCGAGTCAGTGCCCTGGAGCTTTGTGGCAGTTGTTTCCTGGCAGTGGAATTGGTCCGTTCTTCAAGGATCTGAGCAGCAAGAGTAAACCTCTGGGAAGCTGGAAGTATGGTCTCTTCCTAGTGTTTTTTTTTATTTTAGGGCTTCCCCCAAGTGGTCCAGATTTTGCAGTTAGGATGGCTACCACTTGGAATTCACAAACACCAGTTTGGTCGCTGCTTGAGAAGAATTTAGAGCAGAAGCTGGGTTTTGTGGGGAGTGGGCTTGTATTTTTCTGGTTTGCTGCTATTCAGCTTTCTCCGTCCTCGTTTAACACCAAGATTTGGGTCAAAGCCTGGATTTTGTCAGGAGGTGACTTCGGCTGGCTGGCTGTTGTCCTTCATTTTTGCACAGCCTCTCCTTTTGAGTGCCTGGGGCTGGATAAGGGGTTGGTGCAAAGCAGGGTGGAGGTTTGTTGCCAGAGCCATGCTCCCATGATGTCCATAGCAAGGCTGACTGATGGACGTTTTTAAACTCCTAAGTATTTAGAGTGAAAGGGAGGGCCTGGAGCTCTGGTATGAAGACACTGGCCTTCCCTGTGTTACACTCTTGCATTGCCTTGCCACAGACCACCACAGCTGGTTGACATAAAAGAATTTTTTTAGAGAATTAAAGAATCCTTTGAGAGACTGGAAATAAATAGAACAGATGCACACTTTTCTTAGAGGGGACTGGAAATCTGATCTGTCAGGACAGCTGCTTGTAATTGTGAAAACATACAAAAATATAAATATGTTTCCCAGAACAGTATTCAGCTCTTGGATCTTCGTAGCTGTTTTCTCCTGCTCAGAAAAGCTGTGTCTTTGAGGAGAAACTTCCATTGGTTTAACTAAAGAGGACTTCAAAAAGACTTTATTAAATCGGTACAGATCACTTATTTCATTTAAACCACACTTATTTTGGTGTAGCTTAAGTTACTGAGAAATTTGCTTCAGTCAAACCAAGTTAAGCTACTCCTCAGAATAAAAAGGTTCAAAGGAAGAGGAACCAATACACTCATTTAGTCTGGGCCCTTCATTAATCCATCACATTTCATCCCATGATTCCCATAACCAAGCGCATAAATTTTGGTTGAACTGTATTGTGTCTTTTCCAAAGACACCCAGTCTTGATGTAAAGTCTTCAGGTGACTTTAAAGGATACAACACTGCTGGGCACATTTTCTTCTCATCATTAGTAATGCTCCTGTGAAAAACTCTTTTGTTTAAAAGCTGCATCTTTCTGGTTTTGCTTCCTAGCTGTTGCATTTCATTATGCTTTTGTCTGCTCAAAAACTGTATCCTCAATTGTCAGAGTCCTCTTCCACTCTGTAGCCAAGTACTTCCGTTTTACTTGGATATACCACAAAGATGAAGTTTCTCAGATTCTCCTTTGACCTAGTATTGAGAGATTTGCATCAGCATAACAGAACCAGGTCATTTGAGGTATGGTTGTGTGCAGACAAATCTAATAAGGAATGTAGTGTAGTGACATTTTTAAAGTGAAGGGTGTTACAATAGATGTATGAAAACAGTTATTTTGCACACTCAGGCCTTTGCCGTAACAAACCCACTTTTCATCAGTATTGGAAAATTATTTCCTTAGCGTTACTTTGTGTTGCCCTTTCTCTGCTGGACCTGTTTGGCTAATGAAACCACCCGGTTGTCGGCATGGAGGTAACAGTGCAATTGCAGGGCATTTCTTCTCCACTCCCACAACCAAGTCTGCTGTCAGAAACCAGTCTGGCAAATTGCAAGTTGAAAAATGATAGTTTAGGTAAAACTGCAGCTGATGGTCAGACTGGTCTCTTCTGGGGCTACAGTGTGGGAAAGGACTGGCTGTTCATGCTGCTGGCCCCAGTGTTTTGGAGAAGGTGAGATCAGGGATGCCCAGCAGTTGGCATCCCTCTCAGTGAGAGACAGAGATTTCCCTCTGCTCCCTGCTCTTCCCTGGGTGCAGAAGGCAATGAGGGTGGTCTGGGGGCTGCTTATCAGCCCTCACTGCTCTCAGGCATCTCTCCTTTACGTTTTCTGGGCATAAACACAGTGCCAGGGCAGGATATTTATTTGGACGATGCCTTTAAAAAGTGTTGGTTAACCTGCAACAGCTAAACAGTACTTCTAAATCCTGCTGTAGGCAAGGTCAAGCTGTTTCTTTACTGAAAGTGGTGGGGGGCATGTTGTCTCTGCCCATTACTGCCTTCCTGGGTCGATTTCCACAGAACTCTGTCATATGACTTCTTATCTACTTACTCAGGGAGCATCCAAAAGTGCCAGACACCACACAGGTAGACGCATGTGATATCAATAGCAGTGGGTTCAAATATCATTATTTGCCTCAGAGCATCCCAGCTTCTCTGACGCTCTTGTCTCTCTGGTGCCAGAGGTGTCCATGCTGATGCTTGTAAGCACATCTGCCTGGACACTAAGCCCTTCACATCAGGATTCAACAGAAGCACATTGTATTTAGTGTAGTATCATGCAGACCATTAAAGCTCACTCTTGTACTTGGTTTAATTTTCAGTGTGCTTGTACATCAGCAGTGTCACTGCTTTCATGACTTGAAAACTCCTGCGTTATTTGTAAAGTCAGGGCACTTTGAAAGAGTTAAGAAAGAGAGACAAATCAAAAATAACAAATGGCTGAGGGTCATCACACCAACTGGCAGAGTTTGCAGAGAACCAAACAGGAGTTGTAAAATTCAGCAGCAAATTGCAGGGCACCTGCATTGAGCTCACCTTCAGCCTCAAGAGCCTACATCTGAACGGGGGAGTCTGCAGTGTAAAAGCCATTTATCCCATATTCATTGAATTCATACACATCTCAGTGATCTCTCCTTTACCTTCAGGTGGGTAGTGTGGCCAATAGGAAGAAATACATGTAGTTCAGGCTGTGCTGCCACTGGTGGTTGTCCTTTCTACCTCCTCACCACCCTCTTCTTCTCCTCCCCATGCATCCCTACCTGGCAGTTTTGTTCCCCTTGGCTGTTTGGCTGATGGATCAGCCCTCTCTTTCCATGCCCCTTTCCTGTTTTACCTCTTTCTTCCTTGTTTTTACTCTCCATTTAAGTCCTGTGTCTGCCACACAGCCGATACTTTAATAGATGAAGTAGATGTGGGCTTTATAGATGAAGTAGATAAGGACTAGAAGCAGAAACGCATGTTTGAAAGAAGATAAGGTGGGAGTTGGTCTACGATCAATTCAAGCCACCTTCATAATCTTATTTTGTCCTCATCTTTTAGATACTCTTCTGCTTTGGCCCAATGTTTGTAGAGCTCCCTGCACTTTGGACCCTGATCCTCCCTCCTTGGGGTCAAGGTGTGGGCTGATCTATCACTGCAGTCCAGAGAGCAGTAAGGGGTCTGTAGTGGTGTGGGAAGTGACGAGATGTGACTTACATGGTTGAGGTCCTTAGTGGCTTGGAAGGTCCTAAAGTGTCTGTGAGAGAACAAAACTGCGCATCTCTTGGAGGAGCATCCCATCCCATCCCATCCCATCCCATCCCCACGCTTTCTACACTCTGTAAAACCACTGATGTCTGTAGCATCATTCTGATTTATGCTGTGCCAGGGAGAGGAGAGCTAGGTTTCATGCGGGCAAAGGAAGATGGGATATGTGAAAAGCAGGATGTGCTCCCCAGCCTTTTGGATCATGTGCATCTTTGTGGTTCTTGTGTATTTTGTGGTTTCTGTACTAATTTTGCATGGGAAAGGCTTACAGTACCCATAAGATGAAGACTCCCGTGGCTCATTTCCCTGGAAATCAAGGAGGAATTATAACCAGGGCTGGGCAAAAAAATATGTGATCAAATCTCTTTCTGCCAGGTGATAAAAACAGCAATACAACACTCACATTTAATTAGAATACACTGAATCAGTTTAGCAAAAATAATACTGGTGGATGAGAAAGTCTAGAGGCCTTGCTTTTGCTTTCTGAAAACTGAGTATTTTAATTTTAGCTTCAACATGAAGCAAAACCCCCGCATGCTGCAAATGAACCAAGTAGTTTCACATTCAGTTAAGCATTTGATTTGAAGAATGTGTATGCATAGGAATATTTACTCTTTGTTCTGCTCAGAAAATAAGAACGTTTTCAGCTTGGGGTCTCTCCATAAGTATTTTTAAAATGGGAAGGAGGGGGTTTAGTCAGCAAATTCTCCTTCCATTTCCCTGCCAAAGAAACCCTGCAACTAAAAAACTGGTTTTCTCACAGTGACAATGAAGAATACAAGCTTCATTGGACTGAGAGGATAATTCTGTGCATTGCATTTGTGTCCACTGTATAATTTTGAATGTTGATCACAGACTAAATTAGTTAAGGTCCCTAAGTGTCTGCCTCACCACAGCCTTCTCATTTTCATGCTATCAACCTTGTGAGTGTCACCCTTCTCCTGATTTTCCTGGGCTTTTCCTCTTTCGAGAGCTAACAGCTGCCTCACTCTCCAGACAGGGTGCTGCATGCATCTGTGCTGATCTTCCAGCCCTGGAAAGCTAAATGCATGGTATTCCCAATAATGCCTGGCATATGCTTTTGCTTTGTGGCTATTAGTAGCTGCTAGTGTAGGATTCTAATATGAGATTTCCACAACAGATGCATTCTTTTGACTGTTACTTGGTTTATCTGTCTTTCTGACTTCTGTTGGCTTGGCAACCCCTTTAGAGGAGGGGGAGAAGTTCACACATCACTGTTTGCACCTTTTCCTATAGTGAACAAGTGCCATTGCAGTGATCAGATCTATCAGGTGGAGGTATCCAAACATTATCTGAGGAAGATGGGCTGGCAGTTCTTCACAAGCCCAAATCTAATTTGCAGAAATCTAAAGGGACAGAGACAATTTTGAGTTCAATTCACAGTATTTTTCACTGTGAGGGCTTCACCCAGTGTGCTGGGCTTTGTCTGGTGTGATGAAGTGAAGGGTTTGAGGGACGCATTTAACATGGTGGGATCTTTTGGCTTTTAGAGACTCTGCCTATTCCATGCTAGCCAGTTCTGCATGAGGATGCTTCCTTCTTTGACTTTTATATGGTTGCCAAACACAATCTTAAACCAAGATAACTACTGCTACCTTATTATCATGGTTCTTTCTGAAGTTAAACCACTGCCAAGTCTAAACACTCAACAATTCGTGGTACGACCTCAGGGAAGAACGCAAAGCTTTTTGCAAGTGCTTTGCTTTAGTTTTATTTACCTTCCAGTCTCTGAGCACTTAATTTGGTGTGAAGATGCATTTTCAAATCTTTCTCTACCACAGGAGGGAAAGAAAGATTTGAGTCGAGATTGCTATGCAAAACTAACATTCTGGGGTTTGAGGTTTTCAAGAAGTGGCACCTAGGTATTGTATGAAGATTTTCAGTGAAGCTGCATGAGTGGGTGATTCACTATTACACAGTATTTTCTCTTCTTCGTAGTTACTTGGGCTTCCAGATGTTGATGATGATGCATTTGAAGAGTATAACGCAGATGTGGAAGAAGAGGAACCAGAAGCCGATCACCAACAGATGGGTGTCAGTCAGCAGTGATTTTCTGAGAAGCTAAAAAAATGCGGAAGCCTTTGGTACCAGGTGGGGTCAGGTGGTCCCACATTAGCGTGTTCGAATTGGCACATCACATGGGGATATCTGGCTTCCAGGATAAAGGTTTTACAAAAGGGTTTAAAAAAATTTAATAATAATAATAATCTGTGATGAGCTTTGCTAAGAAGTGACCTGAATTTTGCTCCTGCTTCAGTGGGTTTTCTATGGAGTTGTCTTGGTAGCATTCTGCCGTTATCAGCCTAGAAGTAGTTTTGTCGCTGACTTATCTCTTCGATTTGTGTTCGAGAGTAGCATTCACTGACATGAATGTAGAGTACCGAGGATGCAGGAAGTGTGTGGTGAGAGGGCTGAGTCCTCACCAGTGACCTTTCTGAGGAACCAGCGCAGTGAGCAAACACCGCCTGCGCTTTTCTTTTTAGTTAAACAGGGTTTTTGACAAAGTACCAAAATTGGAGAAATTTCTCCTGAAAAAACACTAGTTTAATAGTGGTTGGCACTGCAGAAGTGCACGTGAAGGCTTAACAAAAACAATGGGAAGGAGGAAACCCAGGGGAGTACTGGTGTCAGACATATGGATGTTGGTTTACTGACACCTGAGTTTGCAAGTGCTGAATTACTAACTGGGAGTAATAAGTATCAGCAGTTGTAACCAACCCTGGTACTCCAACACCATATGATCCAAAGCCAAATGCTGCTTTCATACAAATCAGTTTAAAAATAGCCATCGCCTATCCCACTTCTGCATGACAACCAACTTCAAGCTTTGCGCTTTTTTAATACACTGCTAAATTATATCTCAAACCTCGTGGCATCATGAACTGAAGTGCAACTTAACTTTGAAGCCATAAGGGTATAAACCAGCACCTGGCTCTTGAAATGCCGGACCTGTTCTTCTCCCTGGGCCTTTTTGCTGATCCAAGCATTTACATCTTGTTGGAGAGGAGCTAAAATACTACTACTACCTTGGCTGATATAAAAACTAATGAGGTTTTATTTAGCTGGGAACTTTTTCCCCAGAGGGGTTTGGTGGGGTCTTGGTATACAGGAGAAGAAGACCCCTTGTATTTTATACCTATTTTGCATAGATTTTAGTGACTTAGAGGAGTACCAGACTGTGAAGATGCAGGGTCTCTTTATTTACTTGTCTTTTGTACTGAAAATATAAGAAGCGAAGGAGATTCTATTGTAATACAGATGTTTTCCACAATTGAGCAAAATGTTTCTAAATTTACTCCTTTTTCCAATTTTTAAAAAATAATGAAATGAAGGTCACATGCTTCAAAAGCCCTTTTATACAGTATTAGCTTTATAAAGCAAAAAGTGAGCGAAGAGAAAATGCTTGGACAACTTCTAGAAACAACTTGGACCATTCTGAAAACCCTATTGTTAGCAATGTCTCCTTTTCAGTAGATTTGTTAAAGACTTTCTTTTTAAGGTTACTTAAGAGAGCAAGTTTTCTTGGTGGTTTACATTTCTGATGATGGCTTGAGAGATGCATAGCACTTGATTTTTTTAATCTGGGGCAAAGACCTTCCATAACCAGGATGGTGTGTGATACCTGAGTATGCACAAAAGTGTCTGCAACACTGTAAAAGTCAGAGTTTAAGAATGTCAAAAAAAAGTGGAAGAGAAACAGCTTAGTGCAACTTTGTACATTCTTTTGGCATGCAGGCATAAACATGGTAGTCACAGCACATTTTGTATGGACTAGTGACATGAGAACTATGGCGGTTCATTGTATAACATTGTACAGCAGCAATAGGCTTTTTGCTTACTAAAATAAAGTGTAAGAAAGACCAGTGGTTTCCATCCCTGCTTTAAGTCCCTAAGTTTTTCTTTCCTCCCCAGCTAAACCAGATGCCACAACCTTAAAGAGAACCTTGCTTCGGGAGAACCTTTCTCTTCACAGCATCCAATCCTTTGGTTGTGGCTCATTCAAGTAGATCTTCTGAGGCTGACTTACCTCTGCTGTAATGTAATGCAAGATATAATTTACAGTAGTGCAAGCTGGAGGCAAAGTCCTGCCATTCACGTTTGCTAGCCACTTGCAACCATTTTGCTTGGGTGCAGGTGGCTGGCACTGACATGCATGTGTATGCACACACACCAGCACCAGCCCCGGGCATGGTTGCATCGTGAGCTGGGCTGTGGGGTTGGTCTGGTTGGGAGATAACCCTCTGCATTCTTATGGACAGGCGGTTTTCCAGCTGGATCAGTCCCACCACCTGGTTCAGCGAGTGGCTTCACAGATGAGCACTGGCACAACAGAGGGGAGGCTGCAGGGGTGGACATGAGTGATAGCTGAGGGAGGACCTGCAGCTGAAGGTGCCTTGCACCCCTTGCATGGTATGAGGGGCCTATGGCAGAGGTGCAGATGCAATCTGAACCAGCCTAAGTGCTGTGAGGATTGACTTCAGAGGGCTCAGTGGGGAGAACTGGGCTCTGGGTGGCAGGATAGGCAGGAAGTCCTGAAATGAGGAAGGACTAAGATCTAGTGCTTCTAATTGCATAAAGGATGTTGAAATATTTACTGCACGCTGCTACCTTTCCATGCATATCAGTTGGATTGTTCGTGAGCAGTTGAATGTTAATATGGTTGCAAAAACATAACACTGTAAATTATGTAGATATATTATTTTCTGTATTCACTAACTCACTTTTGTTTTTGGAATGCCATATGTCATTTGGGTGACTTCCACACCAGACTGCAAGTACTGGACAGCCGGGGGGCCCTTCTGCAGCACTCACCCCTGCAAAATTCCCATTGAAGCCAGCAAGATTGTGTTCAAATGGGACCTGCGGGATCAGGTGCGCCAAGGAATGCATGAGGCTTGGTCCTGCAGAAAGCTGAGCCTTCTTGTCCCCTCTCATTTTGCTGGGAACTGAATGTATTGAGCCCTGCTGCTGAACTGATGCATGACCAGGCAGCACTGAGAATAAAGAATTTTCTACATAGAAAATTGAATTTACATGTGTGTTAAAGGTGAATGAGCATTAATATAGAATGTATTTTATCAAAAAATATGGATTGCTTACTTTGACTAAATACATTTCTGCATTGCCTGTTACTTGTTCCAAAGTAACTTACCAAACAATGCAAGAGATGCAGAACAGGTTTAGTTATATTACAAAGTATTTTCATTTGTATTTTATTTTTCCCTCACTCCCACCACGTATTGAAGTTGGTAGCCATTCAGTAGTTAAGGCATAGCATGACCCAGTGATTAAGGCTGCCAGACTGAGACAGGAGGTTTGAGAACACTTGCACAAATACTTGCAAGCTTGGGGGCTCGATGAGAAGATGGGGGTTCAGAGCTCTGCCATTGACTTACCCTGAGCTTCAGGTGGATCTTAGTGGCTGGGAATTCAAGGCAGGCCTCCAGTTATGCATCCAGACCTTTATGAAATTCAGTGGGAGCAGGGTAACTCTTTTGGAAGTTCCACTTTAAGCCTTTTGTGAAAGGGGCCATTAGCATTATTTGCCCACCAGTGAATAAAATACTTTTAGATCTGTGGGTGAAAAGAGGTGTGCATAATCATTGCGTATCCTCAAAGCAAAACATTAGTGAAAGGACACAGAAGAGTCTCCATTTTCTCTCACTTTTCTCTCAGAGGCATTTCCTGCTCTAGCTAAATATAAATATACCAGAGCAACTGGCATTTCGGAATATGAGTTGCATGAATGCAGTGAGCAGAGTGCTGCTTGGGCGATGAGAAATACAAGGGATGCCAGAGGAAAGAGCAGCTTTCAGAAATGCAACAACTGGTTTGGGTAGCAGGGGCAAGAGTGAGGAAGGCCCTTTTCAGAGATGTTGAGATTTCTGAGACAGCCCAAACCATCCTGCCAAGTATCTGCTTATTGAACTTCAGCAGTTTATAAAAAAAACTCTGGACATTACTGGGGCCTTGAGCTTGGTTGTGTTTTCCCTTTAGTGTCCTGCCTGATGAATGCATTATTGAGATAGTTGAGAGGAAGGGATGGAGAAAAGGCAAACTAAAAGGCCTTCTCTTCCTCTCTTCCCCAACATTGTTATTTATGATATTGTGTGAGTAGGTAGGAGCAGCAGTCAGGGCGCAGGAAGCTGCTTTATTAGGTGCACAGTAACATCTTGTAAAGGACTTGCACACCCCTGAGCATGGTGACCTGAACCCCTCTGGACTTCAGCTCCACCTCCTGCCCTGCTCTGGGCTGTTTTCCAGGCAGTTCCCATAGTGCTGTGCTTTTGAAAGTCACATGTTTGTAAGAATGCCACTGTTGACAGGAATAGCCAGAGTTAGTTTTCCTGCATCAGTGACCTACACACTAGCTGCTGTGTCTCGGCACTGTGTCCCATGTAAGGTGTGCTGTGTGACGTGTTGGCTGGGGACAGTGGGGAGGAGTTGCTGCTACAACATTGCTTAGTAGGTAACTGCCCTTTCCCCCTCTGCAAGGTGGGACATGAGACTGTGACAGTAAAAGTAGTGGCAGTAGCATTACAGATGTTGCTTTGGAAAGCTGCCATATAGAACAGATTTCCAGCCTCTTCAAGCATGTTTACTGATCTTTCACCAGGACCAGGGCTGAAGTCCATAGCTGTTTTGCTCACAGTCAGCTTTAGGTGTAGCATTACTGCTTCATCCTTGCGTCCATCCTTGCCCTCTGTCCATCCTTACCACTCTGTTCTTCTCAGAAATTCCCATTCCCAGAAGAGTCAAAGCAGAGAAACAGAAAGAGAACCCCCTCTTATCTGGCATAGCTTGAAGCCAGGTGCATCGGTGAGAGCTTCAGGTTAGCACAGTGAGCCACACTGTCCTTTCTGCTCAGAGGTGTGAGGGGACATGGGAAATGTGCTATCTTTTGAGGACCCGTGAGCTGTCCATGCCAGACAGGGTTATGCAGAAGAGAGCAGTCATTTTAGGTGCCAAACCCAAGATCTTTTCACAAGGAGTGATGCCTAGCTAAATAATCCAGTTGCTGAAAATCATGACCCATCGAGGCTTTCCAGGCTGGGCATCCAGAAAACGAGACCTCTCTGGCTGCCAGTTGCTGGGGAGCCTGGCCCAGCCTGCAGGTCGCTTTCTCAGCACTGGCTGGTTTTGGTCTGGCCACAGGATGTGGGGAACTGGGAAGGATCCCTTCAGGGGCTCTAGCTGCATGCCCCTTCCTGTAAATGGCTGAGCAGTGGGAAATGCCTTGTTTTACCTGTTTAATTCTGGCAGGAGCTCCCCTCCTCCCTAGCAGCCTGTCTTAGAAGCCTTGGTGTGACATCTAGGCAGGAGTGATTCGGGGCAGGAGCTCTGGGACCCTGTAGCAGGCTGAGCTTGAGATAGCCCTGCAGAGTCACCATGGAGTTGAAGGCTCGGGGACATCACTTCCAAGGCAGATACTAGAATTATCTATTCTAGCAGGCAGACCTTGTCACCTCTGAGACATAACTTCATCGCAGTTTTGGTGGTTTATGTCTGTGGCAGGTGCATGAAGGAAACATCTTCACTTACCCACAATCACCATCCAGTGAGCCAACATATTATTTAAGTACTCTATGTCTGACTTTTTTCTAATTGCTGATTTTCTTTTAAAGACAGGCAACCTTTAGCAGCACATCTGCATTATTGCAAACCCCAGTTTCTACAGAGCTACATAGCACTGCTCAGTCACTATGAACTTGGTCATAAATATACAGACTAACAAAAAGGGTGTCCATGTGTCTGAAGAAAAAAAGACTTCTTTGAACTAGTTACTGCTGACTACAGAAAAGCTCACTGGTTTAATGTAAAATACATTGAAATTCCCTTTCTGTACCAACATGCTGTTGCTCATGTAGGCAACACTGCATGTAAAGGATGTCTGCTTTCATCTTTGGGGGTGGTGATGGAAATGTCAGCTCTGGTTTTCAGTCAATGCAGATTTTTTTTGTTGTCAAGTTTTCCTTTACTAGCGCAGGGACCAGTCAGACCTCAACATGTTGAGCAGAAATCATGTTGTGCCACGCTGTGCAAAAGCTGGTTTTGGTGTGCATCCACCATTTTTCCTGGCTGGAAGATCTCTCTGTCTTTGGGACTGCAAAGCTGTAAAACAGGTCACCAAAAGATGTTGCCCTTTTGTTCAGTGCTTTAAAAGGTGTAAGCCTTCAGTGGAGCCCTACCTTTCCTCTGATCCTCCTTCCTTTCCTACCACCGAGGCATCAAATCCAGCAGTGTTGTTACACCGTGAGCTTGCCATTAAAGAGCTTACCAAACTCTGATGACTGATGGACTCTGTGAGCAAAATCAACCAAACAGGGATTAAAGAGTAGCTACAATGCGTGTGGCAAAGGGAGTGGGAAGATTGCATTTCCTGGACACTGTTGGTGCATAGTGTTTGTTTGCAAGTGCAAGGAGGAGAAAATTATTTCATCTGAGCTTTTGGTATTGCAGAGTAAACCCTTCTTTATAGGACAGGACCCAGAAATGCCACGTGGTCTGGTTTGGTGCAGTCTGAGGTGGTGGGTTTGCTGTCAGAAGATGGGAACTGGTGGTAATATTTGTGGTGAGCTAGTATTTCAGCCCTCCCAGATCCTAATCTGTTTTTGCACACATTAGGGAGACATCTCTTCTAATTAAGAGGCATGTAATCATGCTGAAATGAAAATTGGTGTTTCTGTTCAATTCGTCTCTTTTCTTTAAACACTGCACTTTTAATTGCTGCTTTGACATGTTCTCACCCTGATTTAGTTGAAGGAACACTGTCAGTCATTACCTTTTGTCATGAGCCTCTGTGGATTGAAGAATATCTTCCAGCCCATGGAAGAGCAAGTGCTTTAACTTACCACTGGCCTTGTATTTTTGGCACTTCCCATGGCATGGGTGCTGAGTAGGAGCGTGCCAATTACATGCCTTGTGGTGTGTCCAAAACCCTCAGCATTGTCTATAAAGCTATTCCTACAGCTGGTGGAATGCCTGCCAAGACTGACTTCCTTGTGTTGGTGCACATCCTGGCAACACAAGCCCCACAACCTCTTAAGGTTGTGGAGATGAATGGACTGAATAGTCCAGCAGAGCTTTGCGTATGGTGGAAGCCACTGTGACAATTAGGCTCTGGTTACAGATACAGCCACCCTTTGTGGAAAAGGTGATGGTCCCAGCATGTGTTTAGCTATTTGGAGCCTGCTGGCCGCTCAGGTCTGCTGGATGAACTTCTTCCTGCATCAGAAGGTCAAGTGAATTTAAGCAGTTTAGAAAGCAGCTCTCTGCTGTTCCAGACCTCAGCCCAGGGACAACAAGCTGCCCTGCTGTGGTGGTGAATTCCTACACAAGGTGGTGGCTGCAGCTGGGAGCACTTTGCCTTGCACATAGCTCTTGCCCCAGTCCAAGTCTGTCCACACTCCAGCTCCCAGGCTTATGTCATGCCTTCCCCAAGTGAAGAAATTGGGATATTCCAGAGCTATGATATGTCTTTATATCAAGGAGAACAGATCCATTAGAGGTGTGCAGTCTGTGTTACCTCTGTAGGCTCCTGCCTAATGCTCTTCCATCACAGCTGTCCTCGAGCAAAGTCAGCTGGGAAATGCAGAGTTCACCCCCCTCAGCAGCTCCATGTGCTGTTTTAAGGAGCACATCAGATTTATGCTTTCTTTCTGCAAGACTTCATGTTCCTTCTTCTCTGACAGGGTTCTTGCTTCTACCACTTGTTTAGTGAGTGCTGAAATGCCATAAAAAAAGCATATTTAACTTTATTTCCAATGCCTAGGTGTATGCATCCACTCTGTAGTTCTGACACCAAGGCAAGGGTTTTATATCTTTTATTAGACAAACTGATACAGAAGGGGGTGAAAGCTACAAGCTCTCAAGATCCCAAGTGATTCTCCACACTGAAATAAAAGCAGCGATTATATGAGGCAGTCTGATAGCATATCGTATCTCTCCACAACAACCTAATCTTGATTGTACACTTTTCTTAACGTATTGCTGTTATACCCACCACAGAGCTCCTTAAGAACTTGTGAAGCTCTTGCGTGCCAAGAGCTTTGAAGCCTTTATGCTTTCGGGTTTGTAGCAGTCCCCTAGAGGTCAGCAGAGCCTAAATTTTGAAGCAACTCTACAGGATGAAAGCAAACGTGCATTTTGAAAGCACCCATTGCAAGGGTAGTAAAAGCAAGTTTGCTGTTGGCCTGCGAGACCCTGGTTTTGCTCTCTTGCAGCTTCAGCTGTTGCTGGAGAAGGGGTCAGGATGTGATAAAGGAATCAGCGCATGGGACAAAAAGTCCTGCTTTGGAGACGGATGGGCTGAGAGCTTGCCGTGGAGAAAGACCATAAGGAGGAGGCGGGATAAACAGTCTGAAGATGGGTGCTGGCCTTGTCAAAGCTGCATAGGGCAGTGGGAGCTGGTGCCTACACCTTTTGGACCCAGTGGTACCCACCCCTCCTGGGGCCGTGGCTGGACTGCACTGCATCAAGAGCAATGTCTAGGACTGTGGCTGCCCTTTTCCCTATTGTTTAGCTGGCCACCCTCCAAACACAGTTCTCCATTTTCCTCTGCATCCTTAAGGATCGTACGCTCAGCTCCATCAAAGGCATTTGCTGAGAACTGAGACTTGCAGGCTTCATTTAGAAGGGCATAGTGTACTGGAAATGCAGTGATTCACACAGAATGTCAGTGCCAGTTTTTATCCCATCACACTGTACCTTTTGGATAATAAAAACTAGGAAATTTTCATATTGTTTTTTCTTGAAGATGATGATGATTATTATTATTTTACTTCTTGTGTGCTGTATTTCTTTGTGTTTCTGCAAAACTTTTGTCAGGGAAGGTTTTGAACTGCCTCTGAGTCACATGGCAGCAATGCGGAGTGGCAGTGCAGGGCTGTGGGAACTGAACATGCGAGCTTGTGCGCTGCTTATGTCTCATGACGAAGGCCACTAATAGATCACCCAGCCCCCAGTGGGCTTCCTGGCTGTGGTGCTTAGGGTGGTCAAACATAATGTCAGTCTATGAGAGACTGATCTGAAATCAGACTCCACTGTCCATTGTCTCAAAGATTGGTATGAGAAGCTGAGATTCCACGGTCCATTGTCTGAGAGATGGGTGTGAGGAGCTGAAATGGGACTCCACCGACCATTGCTGCAGACACTTGCAGTTGAAGAGCTGGCTGCAAGACGGGAGAAACTGGTCCCCCAGGAACGTGTAACGTGACATGAAGAACAGAGGTGCTCCCCCAAACTCACTATAAAAGGGGGAAAAGGTAATCACGAAGGGGAGCCATTGCCATGAGGATGATTCCAGAAGGACAGCTCCGTGAGGATACTCTCCACCGATGACTACTATGGACCCTGAGGGACGCCCTCCATGAGACATTGCCATGAGGGCAACTCCATCAGGACACCTCCAGGGGTACCTTCAAGGGGACGACTCCAGAAGAACACCTCCACGAGGACACCCACCTCCGACGACTACTACGGACTCTTGGGGGACACTCTGCTCTGATACTGACTACGAACCCTGAAGACTCCCACCACCTCCAACAATGATGGATCCCTGGGACACTGCTGGACCCATGGTGGTGACACTCTCTCTCTCTCTCTCTCTGCACCCTGAATCCTTGCTTCATTTCTATCCTTTTTCAATCATCTATCCTATTGCTATCCCCTTTGTTACAATAATTTCTCTTTTTTATAATGATTGCCTTTTTGTAATAAACCAACTGATCGATTACGTTACTTGACTTCGTTTGCATCTTGATTTCACTCTTGGGATCATGATCAAAACAGGGGCCAGCACTGAGGTTTTCTCTAGTAGAACCCTGACAAGGATTCTGGTACTTCTTTGCTTTCTTCACCAGACGAGTCTTCCAGGATACATCAGAGATGCCTCATGTACTATCACATTTCTGTTACCTTGAGGGTCTCTCAGGAAAAAAGCCAGAGAAGCCATCCTCAGGCTGTATTTGCAGACCCCGCTTTTCGCTAAAATTCATTGCAGTGCTCACAGAAAGTCACCCTGTCTTCAGTTGCTGCCTGTGCTGGTGCAATGCCAAACAGGTGGGTATCCTTCTCTGAGTGCAGTTATGGTGCTTGGAAAGGTGAGGCTGGCACATAGAAAAGCCAGCCCAGGTGGCTTTTGCTTTGTGACAGTTGCTGTATAATTGATTCATCTTCACTCTCTTAATTCCTTTGCAGAACAACAGCTATGGAGAGATGGATTTTGTTTCATGCATCCCCAGACTTTGTAGTATGTTTTCCTAAAGAAGTGCAGCTCATGCTATCACAACATGTGCTTACACCGCTGTGTGCACATCCTTCACTGCCCATCCTAGTGACTGCTGAACATGTTGGGCAACTCCTACCAAGCCTGCAGAGAGGTACCAATCTCTGAGACAGTACATTCCTATGAGTTTTAGGAGAGGGGGCAGCTGAGCAAAGAAAGAAGTCTCAAATAGGGAAAGGCAGCGGTCTGAGTACAGCTGCTCTCAGACAGCAAAGACCTTGCCCAGGAGAGAGACAGTGGCCCAGCTGCAGAAAAACTTCCAGTAGGAGTTTATGTTTGTCAGAGTTAAGGGGACAAACAACCCCTCTGGAATGTCTCTGATCTCCAATGAAGCACTCCAGCCATGCAAAAATCACTCAGCAGCAAGTTCTGAATCCAATGAAAACAGGCTGTCTCAGGTTCAGTGCTTTGTGTGGGCCTGTTTTCCTGTTCATCTCTCAGAAAGAGCCCTTCTGCACCAGAAATTCAGCTTGCCAGACAAGTCAGTGATGTGAGGAGCACCCCGGGCAATAGCTCTGCCTCAGAGCACATGTATTATTCACAGGGTTTGCAGAGTGCAGGGAGTTACAGAAGTCATGTCTTACTGAGGCACAGAATGTCTTACAGACAGACAGAAGGAGAATAACATTTTCTTCCAAGGCACATGTGGCCCTAAGCATCTCTAGGGATGCACATTCGGTAGCTGATTGGAAACAGGCTTATTTTATCTCTGCCTGCATAGGAAGCACTGAATATGTGTATTTTCTCTTAGCAGTCAGGAAAAAATAATACATGTTTCCAGCAAGCTAGAACAGGTCCTCATTGCTTCCTTCCACTCACAGGAGCATAATGAGTGGGCAGGGAGGCTGGTGCAGCATTCGTGCTGCAATGACAGATTGTGCATTGATGCTACTTGCATGACGAGGGGCACCAAAGAACAGTGAGTTACAGGACTAATTGCAGCCAGCACTTGTCACTGATCTGGTTAATCAGGACTGCTTCATACAAAGTGCTCCCCTGTAACTGTACCCAACATTCAAAACAATAGTAATAAAATCAGTTTGCGGCTAGTGCGGGCGGGGGGGGGGGATGTGACCACCAGGTGCCACTCTCGCTCCACGGGGAATATGGGGAGGCTGCAGGGACGGTCATAGTTTGCAGGAAAAGCGGAAACCTTTTGTCCATCTCTGGATATTCCTACAGGGAGACACTGGGAAACTCCAGACGCTGGAAAACCATGGGTACCACTCACCCTGGTCTAAGTTTCAGCTTTGCCGGCAGTGTTTTTGCATTGGGAGGGAGGGATGTAGATGGAAAGCTGCTGCTTGAGAAGGCAGTGGCCTCTTTCACCATCTCCTCATTCTGCCGTAGATGAGAAAAGTTGGTGCTTTCCTTCTGCCCATGCCCCCTCCAGGACCTTATGGTGTTATTTATCACTGAACAGTTTGTAGTTGCTTTAAGTGCAATAGTTACCCCTTCAGTTTTGGTCGCGAAATTCAAGCCTAAGGTTTCCACAGTGTAGCCTCCCTGGTTTTGCTCATCTTCTGGGCACAATTTTCTGGGTCCTCGGGAACAGGGTCCTAACATTTCCTGATCTTCATGTTTCCTTGTGAATGAAATAATAGAATCATAGAATGGTTTGGGTTGGAAGGGACCTTAAAGATCATGTAGTTCCAACCTAGGCTTTCCTACCTGCTTGCCATCGTGAGAGTTGCCCTGGAGGCTGACTGGTGTTACCAGTGGCTCTAGGACATGGCTTGTGATGTTCTGTAACTGCTTTCATTTTTCAAGCTGGAGGGGCTGGGAAGGCACAGTTTGCACTTCCATTCTTGGTTTTCTGATCTTGGTGATTTGTGCTGATGTTTGCATGCAGTGGTGTTTGAGAACCAAAGGGCTTCTAGATCTCTTAGCAGCATGCAGGCACCATGTCTACTTCTTGTGTCACCCTAAATCACATCAATAAGATCAGTTTTTTTCTCTGCTTCTGCTTGCCTTGCTCTCCCTTTCTGCAACCCTACATTCTGTCCTGCTCTTAAATGACTCATTGGACTTGGTTTTTGATGTAGCCTGTAACATCCCACTTGACTTCTCTAATCAGGTCTCTTTTCATTTGAGTTCTCCATGGACTAAAGTTTCTGCTTCAGTTGAAGGCCCTTCATGTCTACTGGTTTATCCTTTATGCTTTTTGCCTTTTCTTTTCCTAAATCATGAATAAAGATGTTATATACAAGGTCACAGGGGGCTGACGATTTCCAAACCCTGGAGCTAGTAATATTTCAAGACCAATTTCATTATTTGATTATGTTTCACTTACTGGGTTTCCTCAGGAAAATCATTTGTCACAGAACAGCAGGCGCCTGCTTCCCGTGACCCTCTTAAATCAACCCCATCATATTGCAGAAGCCTTATTTTAACATCTTCCTTTGTTTAATTGTTTGCTTGATGAGGCCTTCCTGGCATATTTAGTAGCAATTGGGTTTTTCAACAGATGAACATTTTAAAACAAAAGAGGTGGGGAAAAAACCCCACATCCAAAAACCAACAAAGAACCCCCCAAACAAATCCAGATTTCCTGGAAAAGTGAGGAACTGAAAAAGCTGTTCTAAGATGTCAGCCTTGCATTAATGCTGGCCAGCTGTTTGGGGTTCTTCAAGTGGTGAGTGAGTTACCTCATATGGAACTGATAGGGATTTATGTTTGACAGGGTGGAGAGTGGGGAATGCAACAACCTTATCTGAATGTAGGGCAGTTAACCCCATGGGGACTTTTGCAAGCCTATTTTCATGCCCCTGTTCTGATGTGCTTCCTGGAGGAAAGTGGATCAGCTGACATGCAGAACCAAACTTAATCTGCTGTCTTATGTTTTACATGTGTGTCCTGCTGAGCAGTGTGATGTGTTTGTTAAGCTCAAACTGGTATTTCCTGGGAAAAAAAAGAAGCTTGGTCTCAAGAAGCCCAAGTCACTGGCTTGGGATCCTGCTTCACATCTGATGTGAAGGATTCATGTCAGCACAAATCAAATATGTTGTGGCCTTTCCAACAATGTCTAACTGTGGCTGTTTGTAGAAGGATGAGAAGTTGCTGCTATTTCTGAAATAGCTGTATTTTATTGGGTTTGGAGGCATATCTGTGCCAGGAATAAGGATTCTATCCTGGCTCTGGCAGGTTTTGGTTAGCTAGAACGTTTCACTTTTCAGTGAACACTTTCTTTTATCCTGACCCAGTGCCAAAATCCTTCTACAGACCAGCCTGCTGGCATGTTTCAATGTAGAGAATAGTAATCTATACATTCGTCTGCACCTGCAGACAGCCCTACCTATTCTGTAGAACAAGTTCTTCCTGCAGTGATAAACACATCAGGCATTTAAAATGCAAAGTTTATTGCTAGAATAATCATAACAGCTGATCAAAATCTGCACCTTGTTTTCCCCATTTCCTTCCTTTGTTGATAGAAGTTTGCTTGTGTAAACAAGAAAGAAAATATATCTGATTGTTTTCTGCACCAGCTTGTCTCCTTGGAAAGGCTCTTTGCCCATTTCTGAATCAGGAACCAGGTGATCTTCTATAGCACCAGCCCTGGATCTCCTGCTCCTTTGTAGGCTTCTGATCTCATCTGCCACCCCTGCTCCATGTGCTAACAAGTTGGGTGAGCCAACCCTGGTATGTGCCATCAGCATGTTGGTTTTTCACACAGCATGGTCCCTCACTGTGGTGGAAGAAAGGCAGTAATGGAAAGAACTGCTAATGGCCCAACTGTCTCAGGGCTGGGGACATGCAGTATGCCACCACTGGAAAGACACAGCTAGGGTGTTTTTTCTAGTTCTCACATTGCATGAAGGTAGTACAGGGTTGTCAAAAATACCTTTTTTGGCAGGCAAAAAATCCAGCTGGGATCACATCATAGGGGAAAAAGAAATACCTGTGGCTGTAGCTCCAGAAAGGACCAATAAGCATTATCTGCAAAAAAACCCCCAACAAAACCTCACACATTTAAATAACCAGCTGTGCATCCAATGATGTCTTGGTCTACCTGGATGAATGCCTTTCCTAAAGCAGAGCTTCCCTCAAGCTATTCTGAATTAACGGCAGACATTATCCTTTGCTCTCTTGAGGGTTATACCTATTCCTAGAGCTAATTTAAATTAGCTGTCCCAACTAATTAAAGCATCTTAATTAATGGAAAAATACTGAGTCTGATAACAGGCACTCCTTGGCTGGAACACAGAGTAAGATACAGGAGCTGAGCAGAAGATAGATGTTTTCTCTTATGCTTTAAATAGCTTGCTAATATGCAAATGTGGTTATAACCAAACTCTTAGGAGGGTGAAGTTGTTTTCCCAGAGCTATAACCCAAATGTGGTTAGTTACTCCATTTCCACTTAAACTCCCACTGAAGGCAGAGTGGTGTTACCTGAGGAAAAAATGGGTTTGTGTGGGATGGCTTGTGGAAGTAACGCAAGCCAGGGTATAAGCAGGGGAGATTGTGAAAGCAGTATTACTCACTTCCTTGTGAGAAGAGCAAGAGGGTGATGCATGGGAAGTGGCTGGCATCCCTCCTGATGCCCTCCCAGCCTTGTGATCATCAGTGGGGTCAAAGATGGCAAGGAGGAGAACAGGGGCAAGCCATGGTCCTCCTTTGCTCACATGCCTTCTCCAGGCACAAGGTGTGAAGGACAATGGTGGCACCCAGATAATTCCCATGTGAGCCCTGCAGTTGCATGGGCCAGGCAGTTGAAGCCACAAACTGACTTTACATCAGCACTTGCATTTGCCTCTTCGTAGAGACAATACTCTTGTCTTGCTGTTTCCAGATTCACTAGCTGAACAGGAGAATTTTATCTGGTCACTGAGCTTCCTTCTCTTCAGGTTTCCTGGTTGTTTCTATGTTCCTGAATGCCTGATGCTTGCTGCTGCTCTCTTGCCCAGGGACATCTGGCTCCTGATACAAGTGGGTCTGAGCAGCGATGGATGCAATGTTGGAGCCTCCAAGGCTCTGACCACCAAGAGCAAAAGAGAAGTATATTATAAGCACTCATTGATCTAATGACTACAATGGTACAGTTTTTAGAGAGCACATTAAAACAAGCAAAATAATTACTATCCAGTTTAATTAGCTGAGAACTTAATCACCCTTGCAATTGAGGAAAGCAACCAGAGTCTGTTTCTAATTTAAGCAGTACAAAATTTCTCAGTGCCTGTCCTGGAACACCAAGTGAAAATAGGTGAATCTATGTACCTTTTACCTCTCAAACAAGTGACCAAACCATCCTTTTAATTCCCCATTCCATCCAGTGGATCATTTAAAACAATTGGTACTAAACAAGAGTTTGTGAAACCCCCAAGTCCTAGTCTGTGTGATATTTTCTCCAGCACTCTTTTTTATTTTTTCTGCTGCCACAGATAAAGTGTTCTTGACTGATCAGGCCTGGAAAATCCCATTTTTATTCCTGCAGTGTTTGCAGGAGAGTGTCCTGATTCATTCTGGTTTAGAGAGGGAAAGGAATGAGAAATATTCCCCTTGCAAACGCTTTGCTGTGCAAAGACAATTCCAGATTGATAATTTTTGGTCTGTTAAATCAGCAAAGCAATTAATTTCTTCCATTCTTCTTCAAGTCATTGTGAGCTTCTTTATGCCTGACTAGGACCAGATCCCTCTATTTTTGCTTTCATTTTTCTTTCCTATACTGGCTTTTGCTAGGACTGGGAAATTATGATAGCCAGCTGGTGCCCCACTCAGGGTACTTCTGCTATGGCTTAATGCTGATTCGGCAATGATATGTTTGGCCATTTGTTTCTAACAAAAACAAGGAAAAGTTTAATGAAACTAAGTAGTTGCTATAACTAACTTGTGGGCCAGTAGAGGAAGAATGAATGACCACAAAAAAACCAGAGAGTGTTTAAAAGCAATGCTAAGTGGACACCAAACCAAGGAGGAACACATGCCCTGCCCACACACACACATATTGAGCACATACCTCCCAAGAAAACACTTGGAACATTGGTGACTCACTTTAAACCTTCCCTCTTAAGACTGGTACCGTCAACCTTAGGACCTAGGAGGCCATGGAAAGGGTGAGCATTAACAACAGAGAAAGGACTGAATACCGGAAAGTCTGTGCATAACAATTTTAACTAAAGAATTAAAACAAGCAATATTTGGATAGCTTGGACTATACATGTTAGTAGTATTGGGAGTGTACTAATAATATGTCTAGCCAGGATAGCAAAGATTCAAGCCTATGTGCCATGCATTGCACCTAGCACAAAACTGTCTTCTGACCCCTACTCACAGGTAAGGAGACACAATGCACACAGGAGTATATATATCTATATGAAGTATATATATCTATATGAAGAATATATGTGTGTATATAAAAATGTATGTATGTATATAAAAATATGTGTGTGTGTATATATATGTGTGTGTATATATATTTATGTACATATGTCTATGAGAGATATATGACCTATTCTGTCATATTTCCAAGAACAGAGACTGCAAGAAAGTCAAAGGGACTATGGAGAATTAAAGACAATGAAACAATGAACTTCTCCATCCTTTTCACCCCAAACTGCAGCACTGACTCAGAAGAAATGTGTTCTCAAGAATGCCTCGCCTTGCCTCGCCTCGCCTCCATGACACACAGCTGTTGAGAGTTGCCTTGTCTCAAGACCAAGTCAAATAGGCACAGCCACCCAGACTTGGCTAATCTGGGTGAAGGAAGGAGGAGTAAGCAGTCTTCTCTTCCCAGGGTCTTCCCAAGAACAGGTAATTTTCTCTTCTCTGGGTGAATTGTTCTTTTTACTATGATGGACTATTAAAAAATCTGTTCAATTTTGCAGTAGGTTGCCTGGGATTGATGTTTTAAGCACTCCTGTAGTGAGCATAACAAAACTTGAGAAAGGTCATTGCTGCCTTGTTGGATATTGATTTCTGTCTGAGGAGGAAACATTTTAACTGGGTTACAAAGTGTTCTTCTCTAAGATGCTTGAAATAGGACCAAGGAACCATTATGATATAAACTAATCAGCTGGACATCAAATTCAGAAATGATCCTGAAATTGCTTAGAGATTGATTCTTTGTTATCTTTTCCTGTGGAGCATATTGCTCAATTTTGTTACCATCAAACTGGTGTCAGAAAGAAATTTCAGTGAGCAGCAGCAGCGATACAGAAAACTTTGAATTATTTTATTCTTTTTTCTACAGGAGATTTTGGTCTTGTCAGTATTTTAACAGTAGGGGTGTGTGATTGGAGAAATTGCAGCTTTTGTATATTTTTACTGCTTCTCAATGGAACAGTGTTATTACTTATGATTACTAAGCTAGTCAGGCATGGGGGAATGGATGTTGCAAGTATATCATGACACTGCTCTCAAATTTGTATCGAACCTGCCCATGCAAAAAAGGGACAAAACTGGGAACTTTTTTTCCTCTTTTAACCTCATTCCTATTTATTTAGTACTTTTGAGAGCCTAGGATGAGAAGAATAATTCACAGCATGCACAGTGTGGGTCTTAGCCAAACCCCATAGAAATCAATTGGAAAATATCTTTCCTGGGAGGTGGACTAAGTTTGGTATTAATCAGAAGCTGCCAAACCATAAGTAGTTGTCTGTGCTAATGCAATATTGTCTTTGCATCACAGCCCCTGTTCTGATTTAAATCTCCTTTTTCTTCCTGGAAGGGGTAGGGTTGTTTTATATTTTGAAGTGCCACTGGCATGAGGTCAGCAGAGGCTCCCAAGAGCTTGTGGGGAAAATGCAGAAAGTGGTTTCCAAGCCAATAACTAAATTTTCAAATTATGGAGAGTTATTTATGTTATGAGTAATGTGAAGAATACATGAAACTCTTCCTTTGTATCTCATTTCCAGCCTTGGAAGGTGAGACTGTATCTTGAAGCAATCTTAACTATCACCAAAGAAAAGCAGTTCTATGTATTTGTTGCACACACTAATCAGTTCACATTGTTAGCTTCAATGTACAAAAAAATTCTGCAAAAAATTAGTGAATTGTAATTTTGTCTGTGAATTTTAGCTTTGTTAAATTCATGGCTGCAAAACTCAGTTACAGCTGGTGGTGTTGAGCCCACAGAGAATTTGACCTCAAAAGAAAAAATACCTCTCATGGTCTCAATAGACCAGTTTGTTAGTGGGATGCCAATTCCTAAAAGTCAACTGCATTTGCTCTGGAAAACAGGAATAACTGTGAACATCTCTAGCAGCAGCTTTTAAAAAATACTATTTTCTTTCATGCCTGGAATTTCTGTTTCATTGTGGGGTGAATGTACCTAGCTCTGAATGAGGCAAAATTGCCTTTCTGACTTGGAAAGTGTATTAGGATATCTCCAGGTAAAAGGGATGAGATGGGTATTACTTGAAAGAGGATGGGAAAGGGGCGAAATAACTGAGCGCAACAAATTTGCTGTGTATTTTCGGTCATTTTTATCTTAGAAATATGAGGCACTTAATGAAAGCTGCTTCTCATAATACCACGCTTCCATGCTCTTGACAGCAGTACAGATGTCATGGTCATACAGAACAATTCTTTGGTGACCTCTGTGATGTGCTGAACGCAAACACACTATTCTTCGCCCTGGGCATGCTGTACTACTTCTCACTTTTTTCTTTGGTAAACGTACATATTGTGTCAGCTACAGAGAACTTGCACTGACCTCATTTGTGAAAGCTGCCTCTCTATCTGTCTCAATATATCTCACTGAGGAAGCTGGCAATTCAGGAGAGCATTTTTCATTTCAGTGGTCCTTTAATTTCCAGTCTATCACCTTTGGTGATTAGTGGCCAGAATGTGGACAACCCCTGTGGGCAGACATGGCCTTTCCCACATGACAGCAGCAAGCCCTTGTTTTGAGAGACCAGAATGGAATAACTGTGGTTTTGCTTAAATGTCTGAACTTTCTCTCTCCATATTTTTTGCTTTGTAATTAGGGTGAGGTGGCACTAACAGTTACTTCTCAAAACTGTGCAGATGAGGCCCTCAGCAATATGGTTTAGTGGTGGTCTTGGCAGTGCTGGGGTAATGGTTGGACTTGATGATCCTAAAGGTCTTTTCCAACCTAGTTGATTCTATGATTCTCATGATGGATTTTTCTTTTGACTGTATGGAGGAATGGATGCAATTTCCTCATAAGATCAGGTTGTTCTAAAAGTCTGTGCAGTAATGAAAATGTGTAATGCAAAAGTGAATCTCAGTTTTCAGAATATATAGGCTGGTCTTTAGCTCCTGTTGGTTGTTAAATTCTGACCCTGAAATTCCCTAATTCATATAGTTTTCTCATGTGCTTGATTGTGCAGAAGTTATACCCAGTTAGTATTAAAGGTCTGCTAGAAATGTGAAGGAGTAGCCAGAGGGACCTGCAGGAGGTGGCTGTTGGGTCACAGGCCAGGTCCAAGGCAAGTGTTGACAGTCAGGCTCCTAAAAAGACATGAGTTTTCAAATTCATGTCTGGATCAGAAAGCTCTGCCAAGGTCTGGCTGTAAAAATGATACACATAAATAAGCTGCTTACGAGACAGTTTAGTAGTGATAAAATTCAGTTTGTGCAGGGAGCCAGCAAAAAGCCTCTGTACCCATTAAGCTCTTCTTTTGACTGCTGTAGGCACCCCATGAAAAGGCATTGAACCTACAGCAAAGACCATATATTCACACCGAGGTTTTGTTTGTGATGCTGTCAGAGTCCGATATCCTGTGACTAGTCTCCTTCAGATATTCCATAAGGAGAGTTTAATGTTTAATATTAAACTGACTTATTCAATATATTTGGCTTTACACATGATTTTGATTTAGATGAGTGATGTACTGGAGGGACCACACAAGCACGGTATTGCAATAGTAATGTACAGTGGGAATCACAATACAAACGTGGTTCCTGGTCTCCGTGTGCTCCACTGTCACCATGCTGGGTGTCCCCAGTCACCCAGCCTGTTTGGTGCTGCACTTTGTTGCATGCACAGCCTGGCCTTCAGGTCCTTGTTGCACTGCACAAACCCATTGGCTGCAGGATAAACTCTGCAGTTAACTGTAGTGGAGGAAGCTGCAGGCAGCTCTCTCTTGGCATGGATGACTGCCTCCTTACGTGCCTGTGCTGTGATCTGGGTGTGCAGCAGCAAGTTCTCATGTGGACGTCCTTTCTGTTTGGTAGTAGAAATGATGAATAGAGTTGTTTCTTGCAAGAAAATCCTACAGTAGTTCCAGTGAACAAAGTGGGGGAATATCCCCTCCATGGAAGGTGTCTGCCCAATATGTTCATGGATTGAAGGCCCATTTGGTGCTATACCACTTGCAGTTCCCACCAGCTAATGGGACATAAGATCATCTCCTTACAGAGATAGCTATGATAAATAGCATTTTAAATGATACCTCACAGAGTCTATGTGCCTTTTCTAATGTTATCATAATGGACCTGCACCTCCTGGTGCAAAACAGGATGAAGGCTGGCTGCGTGCAAATACAGTAATTGTTATTACCATTATTACTGCCTAGACTTTTCTTGGGCTTACACATGCAGAATTAGGAATTTGAAGCAGTAACATTAAAGCATTTCATGTTTTCATTTTTCGTCATTATACTAAAACTAATAATCTAATCATAAAGAGTAGGCAATACCCTAAGAACCCCCCCAAGCATTGTAACAGTGGATAAATATACCTCAGCTTAAAAAAGAATTAAGTATGTCTCGAGCATTAAAAAAGGACATTTTTGGACAAGGTTTCTCTGTGCAGGTCTGGAACTTACTGAGAGAGCCAAGCCTATTAAACGAGATCATTTCTGGCATTCAAGCTACTGTTGAACTTTAAAGAAACAGACAGGCACCTTGTGGATCTGCCTGCTGCAAATGCATGTGCTCAAAAAGCCATCAAATGCAGAGATATCCATCAGGGGCTATTAGAGCGGATCTGACATCTGGCTCAAAAGGTCTCCAAGGCCTGAGATGGCAGCAATTGAGAGGGTATTTCAAAGGAATTAGCCATGTGTGGCAGCCCAGTCCCAACAGCCTTCTCCTAGACATCTGCTCCTACCAATGTTTAGAGAGAAGGCACATACACTTTCTTCTGAGCTTGTATGTTTGATAGTTCTTTTGTATCAGTCCTGGGAAAGCAGGGTTGAATTACTGAGGTGAAAGAAGAGAGCAAACCGAAAAATACAGTATTAAAGTATGCATAGGCATGCTCCTGAAATACAGTTAACCTTGCTCAGCAGATAGAAGTCAAAATGAAAATGCCTGTCTGGCAGCCTCTCATGTGTAGAACTTTGCATATACAGGTTTATACAAAAAGCTGTATATATGCAATACAAGATGAACTTAATTTGTTCCGGGCAAATAAAATAGCTTGCAAACCATACAGAAGTGGTTTGTTTTCCTGTGGGTGATAATCATTTGCACTGATGTGAAGCGACCCCAGGGAGGTCAGCTTTTGCGCTCATGGATATTAATCAAAGTCCGCCAGACTATAAGCATGTGTGGCTTCATGGAGCCCCGTTCCTGGTTTGTGATGATTAATATCTTTTGTCACAGTTCTGTCCTGTACCCTGGCCAAATGTTCTTGGCACTGTGCCTCTTCCACTTCAGAGATAATCCCTTCCTCAGAGAGCTCACAGCAGAGACCACGGTGGGGGTAGAGGAGAGGGCAGAGCCCTGTCTGTTGTCACAGAGTATTCAATGCACACATATGCTTTTTTTTTAAGGAGACGGTTTTTGGCTTTTTTTGTCCTGGTTTTATTTAAAGGAATCTGCCACCAGTGGTAGACGGAAACATTTTGGAGAGAGGTCTTAGGTGTGAGTCATTCAAGGAGGAAAACCATCGCACCAGAACAGCATAACCAGTGGGAAGAGCTGAAGAAGAGTGAGTGAGGAGCAAAGCAAGACAGGTAAGGAGGTGCAGGATGACTGTCATGCCAAGGAGCCAAAAAGTGTATTTGGCTTTGGAAGGGGAACAGTGGTACAGGTTACCATTAGGATACCTGACTTGGGAAGGCAGAGGGAGAAACAAATACCTAGGCAGACTGACACCATCCTTCAAAGTGTTCGTATGAAATTGTCACCCTTCTTATTTTGTGCTTATACTGCTCATATGGCCAAGTGAGTAACCGCAGTGTTTGAGAACACTCCTGGGTGTGGTTGGTCCACACATTGGCTGCCTTTAATATGTCTGGCCTTACTGTTCATGTACAACAAATCCTATGGTTGAGAGAGCCTATTGCTTATGACTGACATAACACACTCAAGTTACAGGCAGGATCTCTGTCACTTAGATTTTATGCTGTTTCTGGCACTCTACTTGCACCCAGGGCTGACTCAAGGCACAAACCTGCCTGACATAAGCCAGAAGCGCTACCTTGAGGGGATTCATAAATCCACCAGCCAATGCTAAAATGGTGTGTGTGATAGGCTCTTATGCAGGTCATAAATGTTCAGGGCACCAAAGCAGAGATGAAAGGAATGATCAAAAGGAGAAATCACAGATGCACCAAAGCAGAGATGAAAGGAATGATCAAAAGGAGAAATCACAGATGTACCAAAACTGGAAGCATTGTTCATGTCAGGTGCATATTTACCATTACTATAATGAACTTGAGAGATGGTACTGTACTTGTGACTGCAAAGGAGAATGAAGATAACGAAACACAGTGAAGATTGTAGGAGCACCTCATGCCATCCACCAGGCCCAGCTTTGCTCTTCAGTTAGCAAGAAGTTCTCTTCCCTCATATCAGATAAGAAAAAGCTTTTCAATCTGTTAGTGAGTCTAACAGATTGAAATAACAAAACTATTATTTTAGTGAGTCTCTATTTATTCAGTTGGTGAACAAAGAAGCTATTTAGTGCAGTTTGTTTTGAACCAAAAACTACATAAGGGTGAGTCTGCAAATTAGAAATGGTTATTATAATTACTATTACAGGGATCATTCTACTCCTTCATGTGCTTGTCGTTTTCCCCCACAGGCTTCTTGTACTGTTCAACTGACTTTAATGGCTATAATTGTATTTCTGAGCCTACAAATGATCCCAAACAATTGCAGTTTAATGTTAATGCATAGAAAGTGACAAAAAGAACTTGTTAACGTTGACTCAGAGTTAGTGAAGCAAAGCAACAGCAAATAACAATACTGGGAGGTGGGCTTGGAAAGAGTTGCAGTAGAACTTTTTTCAACCACAGATCTTGTACTCCAGAAGATAAGCTGGCCTGCATGAAGTTGCAGTGGAAAGGGTTTTATCCAGGACCTTTAGAGTTACTCAGCCAATTTTGTCCATTCCTGGAAGAGCACAAAAGGGTGATAGTATGAAGTAGTTCTCGTAGCAACATTTCTTATTTGAAAAAACAGGGATGAATCTCTTCTCTTGGACCAGCAGTTTCCCAGCAATTACTTCTGAACTATGAAAAGTGAGACATTATTTGCTTAGAATTGCCAGCCTCACAACCTCACTGCTCCATGTTGAACAGTTTTTTCACACAACATTTTTGAAGGATTAAGTCCGAAGGAATAGTTTCTGGAATTTATCCACATTCACTAGAGATGATGCATTTCTTTGAGTACAACAGTGAATTTCTTGTAAGAGAATGGTGTTTCTTTATCAGATTCCTATGGTCAGTTTTATGACAATGGAATGTATATGTCAGGACGTAACATGTTTGCAGGCATGGCTAAAAAAAGTGAATGAGTTTGCCATAAAGCTCTGTGAGCTTGGCTTGCAGCTTAAGGGCAGGGAGCAACAGGGAGAGTCACTGTTATTCCTGGGAAGCTCCTCTCCTTCCAGCAGAATAACATGGCTGGCCTGCACCTCTCCTGCCACAGTTTGGCTTTCAAAAGCTTGGGCATAGCAAAACAGATAAAGTGCTGCCTTTTTCTGCTGTCCCAGCAACCTGCTGCCCTAATTACGTGCTTATTGTGCCTGTGCCTGCAATTTGTGCTGGCTCATCACCACGTGATCAAGACTGTCTCTGGGGGTTTTTAATTGATTAAAGCAGCTCTTGATTCTTTGGACAAGAGATGCAAGGTATAAAACTTTAAGTCTCAGAAAGGGAAATAAATAGACTAGAAAGTATTTTGGTTCAGCTTCAGAACTAAATCCTTATTTGTTTGAAGACCTCACAAGAAGATGTGGTCCAGAAAACTGTTATTGCCTGTTAATAAAACTGTTAGAATTATACATGAGACAGAAGATTCAGAAACTGAATCTAAGACACATCATTAGCTTTAGTCCTGTGATAAAGGAATAAAACCACAAATCGGCAAGTAGCTATCTAAGTATTTTGAAGAAGCCATCAGTGAAACTGATGAATAGAAAAGGCAATGTCTATATCCAGCCATTATTCAAAACTAAGAGGGACAAACTGAGTTTCTCATGCTGTAGCTGTGAATTTGCTTTATGGGTTTGTTTTTTTTTTTTGTCAGCAATGATAGAAAGCTATAGGGCAGCAGATGCTTTTAGAGATTATTGAAAATGAGTCTTGCAACTGTGTAAAAGAAACAAAAGACTGCATTCTTGATCTCTGAGGAGAATCAGATCTGACATTCTTCTCAATGTAGATTTCAGATTTTGTGACTTCCTCGCTTGTAAACCTAGGGAGCTATCTTCATAAGTTTGGCAATTAACAAGGTATGCTGCTATAATCATAGAATTATTTAGGTTGGAAAAGACATTTAAGATTATAAAGTCCAACTGCTAACCTAACACTGTGAAGTCCACCACTAAACCATGTCCCTAAGCACCACATCTACAGGGATGCTGACTCCACCACTTCCCTGGGTGTAGCTGTTCCAATGCTTAACAACCCTTTCAAGGAAAGACATTTTTCCTAACAGCGAATCTAAACCTCTCCTGGCACTACTTGGGGCCATTTCCTCTTGTCCTGTCACTTCTTGCTTGGGAGAAGAGACCAGCTACCTCTTTGTTCCATCCTCCTTTCGGGTAGTTGTAGAGAGCAATAAGGTCTCCCCTAAGCCTTCTTTCCAGGCTAAACAACCCCAGTTCCCTCAGCCACTCCTCACAGAACTTCTTCTCCAGACCCTTCACCAGCTTCGTTGTTCTTGCAGCACAATATGTAGGATGATTGTCTGAAATGCCAAATAGAAAATGTGCTTTTTGATTTGGAATAAAATGTTGGTCATTAAAATAGCCTAGAAACTTTATTTTATTTAAATGTCCTGACTCTTGCTGGCTCAGAAGTTCATAAATTCTTCAGACAGCTCTGCCTGCATTGCCAGTTCTCACAGTTGGCCCTGAGGTATGGAAGTGAACATGAAGACAGGAGGTCTTTGAGAGCAGAAACCTAGTGAATGAAGGCTCTTTGACAACACTGATGAAAAGTCCTGGGAAGAAAGTGCCCGGGAAGATTTTCAGGGACTGTAGCGATATCACAAGGGGTAATGGGTTTAAACTTAAACGGGGGAAGTTCTTTACTGTGAGAGTGATAAGGCACTGGCACAGGTTGCCCAAAGAAGTGGTAAATGCTCCATCCCTGGCAGTATTCAAGGCCAGGCTGGACAGAGCCTTGGGCAACCTGGTCTAGAGTGAGGCATCCATGCCTATGGCAGAGGGGTTGGAATGAGGTGATCTTAAGGTCCTTTCCAAACCATGATTCTGTGATTCATTCTAAGATTGATGGAAGTGATGGCTGAGCTACAGGGCATCACACCCATTTGCCATCATCAACACAAATGGTGGAAAGGCAGTGAAAGCTTAGAAGGAACAGGAGAAACCCTCTGTTTACTGAACCTTCTGAAGAATGCACAGAAATGGGGGACAGATGTCTCTCCTGTGAGTTGGTAAAGTACCATTCTAGAAATGAGACTCATCTCACTGCAGCCACCAGTACCTTCTTACCTCCATTTTTACACTACATTTCTCCCAATTTCACCCTATGGATATTCTGAGGCTTCTTAATATTCCAGCATCAAATGTTGTATAAGCATTACACAAGAAGCAGATGCAGTTCTGTGGTCTCTTGAGATGTACAATCATCCATCCCTTCTCCTGATGTTGCTGCTGTCACTCTAGAGCAAAATGGTGCAGTATCTGCTGTGTATCCTGTGTAAATGTGACACCATAAATACATAGCAGAAATGTGTCTGTAACAAATGCTTTATTCATATCCATAATATTTTAGTTTCTAGAGATTTGCTATTGATCATAGCAACTGGCATTCATAGGTGAATCTGCCAATATCAGTCATCGTCTTTTAACTCCACGTATTTGTGCCCAACAGTAGCAAAAGCAATACTTTTTTCCTTGGGGCTGCCAGGAATCCAACTCATTTGTCATTTTTAAATGGACACCTGGGGCAGATTCTGTCCAAGCAAAACAAATCAATACAGTTAGTTATACTAAATGCATTTGAACAAGGATACTTGAAGTGGGGAGAAGGAAAAAGTGCTGCAGCAAAGGAAATCATGGAGAGAAGAGGTATGCATGCTACAGGCTTGGAGAAGGCTGGGAAAATGGCAGCAAGTTTAATCTGTGCCTTGGGAGTGAGGAAGAGATTGAGGATCAGGTGAAGGGAACTATAAAAGGGAGGATAGGGCTGAGGAGGAAACTGAAGACAAGTCAAAGAGGTAGGTTTAGCAAAAGAAGATAAAGTAGTGAATCTAGGATGGGTCCTCAGGGTTGAAGCAGAGGAACCAATGAAACCAGTTACTGTGCCACAGACACTGGGCAGGCCTGGAGGGGACTCTTGTTTCTGGACCATTTGATTAAGGACCAGTGTTCTGGACTGTGAAGCAGCTGGGGGATTTTATAGACCATATCACTTTTGCTGCTATCATGGCTTTAACATGGCAATAAATGTGAGAAGAAAAGCAGCTTGTGTAACAGCCTGGCACTTGGAAATGGTGCAGAAAGAAAAAGAATCTCTTATGTCTGTTTTTATAGAAGTAGATAATACAGGAGGTAGGGTTTGCTTTCTTTTCAAGTGGTACATTTTAGTCATGGGTGGGGGTTAGTTGTGGGACTGGTTGAAGTGTATGTCAGTGCTTTATTTTTTATTTAAAATGTTCATGTTTGATGATAGCAGAAAGAAAACGCTTTTCTGTGGTGAAGCAATCCAGCTAACTTGTCATTTTAAATGGACACCTGCAACAGATACTGCTGCAGCAAAGCTGACAAATACAGTCTGTTGGACTAAGTGCATTAAAACAAATACACTTGGATGGGAGAAGAAAAAGATGCCACAGGAATGGAAATGATGGAGGGGAAGGAGCTACTTGCAACAGACAGGGAATCAGGAGGGATGGGAGGCTTCATCTCCATGTACTAGAAACAGCTGAACTCATCCATCAAGATCATAATTAAATCAGCTTTAACAATGCATTATCATCAAAAGGAGTAAATTACCTCCACTCCCAAAATGAGTAGACTATGAAAGGATGCTTATAAATGTCCTGCAAGGCTGCAGGTAGTTTCTTGTTCTCCTTTATTCAAAAAACAAAGTTACTGTAATCCTTCAAGATCATTATGAGAAAAGGAATCAAAGAGGTGCATTTAGTATTTTACATTATATGAGTCTGAATCCTGGAACAATAAGCAAATGGTGGCACAGTGGTAGAGGTGTCTCACTGTGATGAGCTCATGTCTCTGGCAAACTCATCCTGCAGGATGATCCTTGGCTTGTAGCTGATCACACAGGTTGGACAGGTGGTGGGAGAAGGATCTCGGTGACGTGGCTGTTGCTATGTCTCTGGGTATGTGCTAGCTCCACACTGAGCAGTCCAGGTTTGGCCAGAACTCCAGCACAACTACAAAACAAGTGATGCCAGTGTGCTGGAACTTGACTGGAAAGGTAGCCCTGAGACTGAACAGCTGCTAGTTCCTGAGGGCTGAGAAAAGCCCTACTGAGAAAGCATTTGTTCCTTTTAGAAGAGGCAGGGATACACCATTCTTTCACCCATACAGTCATCTCTAGACAAAATCCTTTCTCCGTCTGGGAGAGAACTGAGGAAGATGATGTAGGCACATCTAGCAACATCCTGCTGTATGAGCAGAAAAGCCAGATCGGCATTTCTGGAAAGAAGGGAGCGGCTGATGCAGGGAGAAAGTAGGGAGACACGGCCGCGCTGCGGCAGTTCGTGCAGGCGGATGCTGCTCGGTCCCAGCGCGGCCTGCCCCGCCACTGGAACCTGTCCAACAGCGGCGGTGCCTGAGCCAGGCTGCAGGGAGGAACCGCGCCGCGGGGACTCTCGTCCGGGCATAGCCTCACCCGCACCCCTCTCGTCTCTGCCGCCTCGGATGCGTCCACTCGCTGCCAATCCCCTTTCTCCACTGAAACCACTTCACCGGATTTTTTACTTGCAAGTTTTTGGGGTTTTATCTTTAAATCTTCTTGGAAACACAGGGGCAGAGGGCGAGCAACCACCGAGTGACTTCCCACAACCCCCCTCCCCGGCGAGAGGCGCTCGCACATCCCCACTCGGAGGGTGCAGACGTCTCCCTTTTCTCCTCAACCTGGGACGGAGCGGAGAAGCCGCGGCTTACGGAGGTGGGTCGGGAAGCGGCGTAGGGTATTCCCGGAGCGGGAGCCGGGCGCAGGTGCGTTTTCCCAACCAACGGCTGCCCGGCCGAGGTGAGATGAGAACCCCTTGGTGGGGCGGGCGGCGGCGGGGTAAGTGTATGTACGTATGTCTGTGTGTCTATGTGTGTCTGTCTGTCTCCGCGATTTTCTGGGGGGGTGTGGTGTGAAAACTTCGTGCATTCTCCCAAATCACGGTCGCTGTGTGAAGCTTTCTCACCCCGGAGCGACGGTGAGCCGAGGGAAAGCTCTGAGGTTCAGACGCTAATTTGGGGTTCATGTGCTTGTTTTTACTTAATTTCTTCAGCCTGTGAAACCTCCTCACGGGTTTTCATTGCAGGTTTAAAAATGCTGTAGGTGTTGGTGTTTTGATGTGTTGTTTCTTTTCTTTCTGTTTTCCTTTTCAGCACTTGCAAATCAGTGACCTGTAAACCACGTCTAAAATAAACGCTGATGTGTTCATATCTCTCTGGTTACAGTGTGAAGAAAGAGGAAGATACTTAGGGTGCTTGCATACCCACCCTATGAACAAACAGGTCAGTACCTAGAGCAAGTGGGTCTGACGTTTTGGGTAAATTGGGAAAAGGAATTTCAACATATAATAGGTACTGTCATTTATACAGATGTGTATTTAACCTAGTTAAAATATTGGTGGCATGAAGAAGTTTAGCCCATTTTGCTTTGCAGGTAGGAGTTCTTTTTGCTTGAAGTAAGGTGTAGAAAGTGATCCTTCCAATAAGTTACTGTGTGCCCCAGTGTACTTCACTGGGTATACGAAGTAAGTATTTATGCTATTTCTTGCTTTGAGATGATGTTGTTTGAATAATGAAATGCAACTGCTTTCTGATACTTCATAAAAGTCTTGCATTTAACGTTAATTGGCAAGTGTGCAATGTTAGCAAGAGTTACTTAACATTACAATTCTGCTTGAACTGGAGCGAATTAACTCCTCTCTGGTATCTCTGCAGATTTCAGTGAATGGGCAAGTGTGACTGTATTGCCTAGTATGTGTATGAGACTTAGATGAGTGTAGCTAAAAGTAAATACAGCCGTGTGCTTCTGATCCAGTTATGTGAAATTTTGCAGCATCTTGCACAATTCACATAGTTAAGATATCAACTGTATGATGACTTCAAGAGGGTAAGGGTGTCCTTCTAATACAGAGGCTGTTGCGTAAATCAGGATTTACGGATTATTCTCTGATGAAATTGTCCTGATTGCCAGTGGTACAAGATTATATGAGGAATGTCTTAAAAGGTGCTCCCTTACCTAATATGATCCCTGTCAAAAATTATTTTTGAAAAGAGAAATCATCTCTAGTGAAGACAAATCTGAGTACCAGGGAAGCACGTGAGAAATTCAACAAACCAAGATTTCAATTTCCCCTTTACAAACCAATGCAGCAGAAAATATTTCAGCAGTCATCATGGGTGTTCTTAAGTGTTAATATTATAACAGTGGTTATTGCTTTGCTCTTTCGTAATGCTTTAGTTTTTCAAAGAGTCATTTGCTCTAAGTGGTTTTTTTTTATAATTACTTAATGTTTCCAGCACTGAACATCAGTGCTTTGATGCAGGAGTGGCTGGTATATATTATGTCGTGAGCAGATAGTTCTTTTTTAGTCACTTTACAATTACAGATACCTCAATGTATAGTTGAAAGCTAAAGAAAAAGATTTTTTTCTCCCCCTAAAGACAAGTATTTTACCCAGGTGGTTACTGATAAATGTATAGTTAAAATCTGCTGTCTCTTCTAAAAAATGGATTAATGTGTATAAATGCATCTAATTAGTATCCCTGGCATCATCCACAGGTTACAGTAAGAATTCTTCTTAGGTGTTAACATATTTTCTGATAGTAAAAATAAGATTTCACTGTCATTTATGCATTGTGTACATGATGCTTCATTGCCTCAGGATAGTAAAGGAATGGATGGCAGTAAACAAATCACCAATGTGGCTGGTAATTTTAAACTAGCTGATGATTAATAAAGCTATTACCAAACCAAGAAAAGAAAGTATTGGAAAAGTAGATTGGCAGTAAAGAAGGAGCCCACATGGATTTAGAAAAGGGGGTTAATGAGAGTAAAAAAAAAAATGACATTCTGGTAGTGAGATGTGTCAGGCTGAAACGAAGTTTCCAAAAGCCAGTCTGAGTTAGATTTAACAACAGAAATTAGAAGACAAAGAAGGAAAGCAGACGCAGTGGGCAAAGCTCAGTGAAGCTAGTCCCAAAACAAAACAAATAACTTGCTTCTCTTTTGAATGTGAACATAGGTGTTGGACCATGGGTACACAGGCTGAAGAACCCATAGGGTTTAGAATACAGAAACTATGTGAAGAAACATTCTGCCTTGTCCCTCAGCTCTCTGGCTCTGGTTGGAGCTAAGGAGAAGACCACAGGGCTGACCCAGTATTCTGTGGACTGCCGACCACCTTTCAGCTCCTGTCCTTAGCACAGATTGCACTAGCAATCGCTGAACAGCAGGGCAGCCCTGAACAGCCACTGGTATACTCCACTGTTGATATGGAAGAGTTAGGAGGTGGGAGTCAGGATAGATCACACCAGATTAACTCGTTATTTCTGTGCCAAAATAACTGGTTTCTGAAAATGAGAAAGGCAGGGAAGTTCTTATTTTTGTGTTCCTCTGACACTCCTAAGCTTGCTGTCTGCCATTGGCCACCCCTTTCCTCCTCAATCCCTGTGGAGCATAAGAATTTTTGATGTGGGGATTGTCAGTACTCGGAGGTACTGAAAGGCCTTTTGGGGTGAAGACCTGTCTCTGGCCAGGGCATGCAGAAATAAAGGATGAGCAGAAATTACAGGAAACCTAAACCACATTTGAATCCTAGAAAACCTTTCTAGAGGGTATGAACTTATCAACAGCCTTACCATGAGTGTGCATGTCTCATGTCACCTTTGGGTTTGTCTAATATAACTATGTTAGATTTATTTAGATTTAGTGACTTCTCATCACAAGTTAAACTGTTTATTTTATGTGCAGTGAAGAGTGATAGTAATAGGCTCTGTATTAATATGCACACACACATGTACACAAACACACTTCATGAACACAACAGCAGTTAGTAGAAAGATGCCTGCATTAATGTTCTTAAAACCTACTTTGTTTCTTGCTGAAGCAGGCTGTATCTACCTTGCAACTCTGGCAGAAGCATCCACCTGTGCTCAGCAGCCATCAGCATTGTGTCTGCATGGCTGTGGTTGTGTCTGTGTTGTAGGCATACATGGGATCCTTGAGTGCGCACTAGCCCCTGCATGCCCGTTGCTCTCATTTCCTGAGGCAATGGGAGCTGCTGAGCATGCATCTACATGTAGGTGCTGTGGGAACGGAGCAGACTGGGACCTGAGGGTGAAATCCGGCATCATTAGCATGACAATATAGACACCTCCCTGCTCAGCAATGAAAAGTTAGTGGTAGCAAAACACCAGGCAGTTCTTGAGGACAACACAGAATTTTCATGCAGTATGATCTAGTTGATGAAATGAGGTTTTATGAGGAGTCTCAACTGATTCAGTTGAGTTCAGGCCTTAAGACAGAATCACTGACTTCTTTCACATTCCTTAAGTGTTTCTCTTTTTGTTGTTTCAGGATGCTCACCCGAACGCCAAGTGTTGTTGCCCAAGCATTCCTTCTTCTAAGCATAATTCTTGTCATTGCTATTGCAGTGATTCAGATAAATCAGCAACAGATCCTCTCCCCAGGGCTGAAGGTAAGTCTTAGAATACCTGAGGAAGGAGAACAGTGTTTTGAACTGATATTTAATAATGCTTCTTTCTAAACTAATTTTTATGGGGTGATTCAAATGAGCTTACAGACATAAATTAATGTTTAATCACATTGGGAAAACTGAAGATGAGAGAAAAAGAGAATTGCTTAAGATCACAGAGTCAGTGGCAAAACAGGAAAAGCATTTTCTGGTTCCCTGTGGTGCCTGTCACATAATGTCTTCTCCAAGACCGAAAAGCCAAATGTGAATATGCCACTGCTTTTTTATTTTTGCCAGAGATTGGAAGTAATTTTAAAATAATTTTGAATTTTAAAGTTTAAATTCTGCCCCCCCTCCCACCCCAGCACAGCCAGGAAGTTTATGCTGAAGTCTTTGCACACTGCTCCTGTGTATCAAAAGCATTTGGGCTGTAAGTGTGCACTTTATGATTTACTGTGTGTTGAGCCTTGCCAGATATTAACAGAAGCAAAGTAGCTTCACAAGGAGGAGCAGAGAAAACTGGAAGAGAGAAACTGATGTACTCTGGAATTCAGGCTTTGTCTTGTGGTGCTGGAGTATGTGTGCTGATTCTTCAGTAAGAGATGTATGCAACTGGGGACAAAGGTGTAGAAATGAGCCTTTTAGGGAAGCTGTGCAGTCTGGCAGTTTGAGTTCTGCCAATGATAGCTACAAGCATATAAACCTTGTAAGGTCCTTCTTTGAAGTCCTTTCTACCTTTCCCTCTGCGAATGCACTTAACTGGATAGTTCAGACACCGATAGGCTAATGTCTTATTACACTTCATGAAATTAGAAACACTGTTGGCTTTGTCTGAATCATTTGGTGGTGTATGAATCAGACAATGGGATAAAACTGTATTCTAATACCAGTTTTATGTGTTTGTGGTGTGGCAGGGTGTGTGCGCTGGGATCTTGCATGGGGACATCGTGCCTCCAGTTTACTCCCTGTTGTGCCCTAAATCTCAGCCTTACATCCTGCCATTTTTCATGCAAGGCAAGACTGGATTGACCTGTAGGCTGAAGCCACTATCTAAAAGACAGCCTACACATTGTTTGTGTTTGTCATCAATTCAATTTCACATTCAGAATGATGAAGTTGTCTAACTTTGAGCAACTGTTGGACACACCTTGACCATTTGGCTTAGGTGGGGAGGTCTGCTTTCTCAATCTTAACGGCTTCATGGCTGGCTCTGAAGGAAGATTGGCGGGTCTGCTGATAGGTGCCTTGGCTTTGCATTTCTTTTTGAGCTGTAAGCCTTCCAATGCAGAAAATCCCAGCTGATACGGAGGATCCTGTGTGTGCTGAGGTGCTGAGTGCTCCTCAGTAAGTGATAAACACTCACAAGAAGTAATTCTTCAGGAGGACCTTGATATGCCAGTGTGAAACCTTCCAATAGTTGGTTGGTATGATGGATCCTGGAAGTGGCAGTGTCCTGAAGTTAGTGGTTGATTAAGATTAAATATGATGATAACATGATGATCAACAGACTTACTCTTTGTAAAGGGCCTTGTCCTCCTTCTGGCTCATCTCCATGAAACCAAAACAGCTACTGAATGATAACTAGAGTTTGTGTTATAATAGTTCTTTCCCAGGATGCACATTGAGAGGGTCCAGGTTCATTCCTTTGTGGCTCAAGAGATAAATTATCTGCTATGCTATGTTTTAAAGCGTTGTTGCAAAATTAAATGGTTTGGTTCCTTTGGTTATCTGATGATTGAGCCAGGGATTTGTGAAGGAAGGGCCTGGCCATGTGCATGAGGCTGAGGCACTGAAAGAGCTCATGACTTAGTGGCACACACTGTGAAGTCAGAAGACTGATGAAGAGAGCACAGACATCCTTACTGACATAGCTTGTGAAGAAGTCCAGAACTGTAAATGATGCCAGCTCCGGATGTAATGAGCCTTTGTATCAGTCAAAACATTTTCTGTTTGTCTAATAATGTTTTGTGAGCCCTAAAGAGAAAACCCCTCCCTTCATTATTGTGTTTCTTTAATTTGCCACTCCAGGTGCTACAGTTCTCTACACCTAAATTTTGCATGTCTCTTGGCTCTCAGGAAATGTTTGGCCTTGTTTGTGGATCATATAATTGATTAAAAATAGTTCAAACCTATGTAGCTGAACTGAAGTGTGCTTCCAGCATGGATCCACTTTTGTAGCCTCTATCCTCCTGGTTTAGCTTGTTAACTTCTCGTGGTAGTTTTCCAAAGCGACCAGAAGGCAGGTGAGCCATCATAACTGTGCCAGCTTTAAGAATTCTCTCACCCTCTGCATCCTCTGTCATTTCTGTTTAATTAAAGATTAATCTTAGTCCTAATATCTGGCACACTTCTTGGTGATGACTGCTTTATGATGCTGCATGGACCAGTTCACACAGAGTGAACTTGCCCAAGTTCAGAGGAGCTTCAAAAGTCACCTTGAAATGGGCTCAGGAGTCCTCTTCAAAAATGAGCATCTCTTTAAAAGGAAGCAAGAGGCTGTATAGGTAAAAGAGGAAGAGGAGGAAGACAATAATGAACACATTGGTTCAGATAAGTGTACCATTACTCTTTGGCATTGAAATCTGTAACTTTCAGGAAGGAGGCTGGGAAATACAGGGGAGGATGGAAGTAGGTCAAAAAGCCTCACAGTTAGCTGATGTAAAAATACTTCCATTATCTTCCAGATCTACTTGGACATGATAGTTAGCTCTAAAAGTAGCAAAGTTAAAAGCTTATGGTTGGCACTTTGAGCTGCCTGAGACTGGATTAAATTAATAGCCCTTGAGCAGATTGACCATTACTGTATTATGTGTCTCCAGAGTGCCTATCTCTCAAGGAGCGGGAATACACTCAAAGTATCTTTGCTAAGGCAGTTACTTGAACAGAACCTGATAGTGTAGTGGCTTGCTGGTAGCTGTGGAGTCTTCCACCTTTTAGTTGATCAGGGTAAACATCATCCGGGTAAATATACATGAAATTCTCATTATCTAACAGTCCTCTGGGCAACAGACCAGACTGGAATTGCTGGTAGTTCTTTGGGGTCCAGGAGTTTGTAGGATTACAGTGGAAGCTGGGAACTAATGAGGTATGGAAGCTGAATGGTTTCCACCTGAAGCAGTGATCCTTCTCCATCAGACTTGAAGCTCCCTAGGGAGGCAGTGGGATGAAATGTATTGGCCTGCAGCAGGGGCTTGTGCTACTTTGCAGCCAGATGGAGGCTCTCATTTTTCAGTATTGCCAGGCTCCAAGGCAGCTGTCTTTTTGAAAGGAAAAAAAGTTAACAGAGAAATGAACTCTACACTATGAGATTCCTACTGGTGAGATGGCTTTGGAAGAGGCGGGCAGCTAAATGTACTTTCAGGGATCATAAAGAGGATAAGCAAGATCACAGTTTTCTTCCCTTCATGCAGTTTGCCTTCCCAGTTGCTACAGTTTGATGCTGCCATAAAAGGTGGGAAAGGGGGAAAGATCCATCTGGTGAGCAGTGGAAAGGGATGGAGAAACCTGTGCTTTAATCCCACAGGGAGTCCAAGTGACCCTGGGGCAAGTCACTTAAATACTTGTCATTTAGTTCATAAATAAACCTGGGGTAATATTGATTCCCTCTTTGTTTTCTCACACTCTGGCACAGCCTATTTTCAGTGTCGAACTCTTAGGTGGACTGCCTAAACCACTCAAAAGGAGAGGCTTATGGGGCAATCAGAAAAGAACCAGACTCATTGCATCATTCTCACTGTGGACTGCTACGTACTTTACCCCTGTGCTTGTGGCTTTCTGGATCCCTTGTCCATCCTTGAATCTAAAGCCCGTGCTTAGGTATCAAACCCTTCGGTGTCCAGGGAATATAGCTGGGATAATAGGAAATGATCTTGCTGTAAAATCAGGTCCTAACACAGTGTTATCTAAGTGTCAGTGTGGATTTTGAACCTGATGCTGAACGGAGATGAGCATTCTCGATCCCCACTGAATTAATTATTTTAGATACATAGAATGTTCTTTGTTTTGCAGCCAGATTCATTCTGTGCTTGGCTGTTGGATTCATGCCTAAGTGCACAACACTAGAATTAATCTCTATTGTAAATACACTGTGCATACATTTTCTATAGCATTTGATGGTGCAAAGAAGAACAGCTGCATATGGGCTGCTAAGCTGTCACTGTCTGTTTTTTGATCTAATATATTCTTTTTCAATCCCCAGTATGGAATAGTCCTTGATGCTGGATCCTCTCGGACTACAGTCTATGTCTATGAATGGCCAGCAGAAAAAGAAAATGACACGGGAGTAGTAAGCCAAACCTTCAAGTGCAGTGTGAAAGGTGAGCTCAAATGGAGTTAGTCTCTACGAAGACATTATCTGGAATCTTATACTGCCTTTTTTCCACTGTGTTCCCTTTTCGGTGCTGGGGAGCAAGAACTGTTAAGACTATGTCTTTATCTGTCAGCATCAGTCATTCTCCTACTGGTACAGCAGGGTGCTCTAATCTGCAGTGGAGACAGGAAACTGTAGCTAAACTTGATTTACTGATTTACTAACTGCAGTGGATGAGTGGTGCAGACAGAATTCAATCTACAAAGAAGCAGGCCCTGTAAATGTTTAGTCCTTGTGCATCAAAATAATTTCTTTTAAAAGGAAAATACAAAACATATTTAAAAAATAGTTTGGAAGAAAAACTCTGAGAAAAATGAGGATCCGCCCTTCTTAGATGTTAGCCATTAATTTTGATGGAGTGATGTTTAAAATCCTCTATCTGATGTTTGAATCAGGTTTCCTAGAGAAACAAGGTTATGCAGGTCATCTGAAATTGTTCTGTAATTACTCACTTCAGGTATTAACCTCAGTAATATTTGACTAAGCTTTCAAAGATACCAAAATTCCACACATTTTATGAAGACAAGTGGCCATACAGGGAAAAGAAATCCATATTATTAAGCAGTAGCTAATCCATAAGGGATTTCTGCAGGAAGCCAAACTTCATAAATTCTGCTACCCTGAGTTAAATGAGCTTTAGTTTATTCTCTAAGATACTGACTTAAGCAGTACCGCTTTTTTTAGTGCACTGGTTTGGGTTTGCCAGTTAGGTAAGAGGAGAAGGTGGGGAAACTCAGGAAGTCTCAGTGCAGATTTTGTTGCACATAATAACTGTGGTGTTCAAAGAGAATTTTTCCCTTTTCTTCTCTCTCAGTCCTACATCCCTCTTTGTGTCTGGAAATAGATGCTGGAGATGTAGTCGTATTGGTCCATGAGTAACTAGGAGATAAGGCAATAGTTTCTTAACAGCACCAGCATATCTATCTACAGCATTAAACATATGTGTGAGCATTCTTAGCAATTTTGGAACAAGGAAAGCAAAGCAAATGTAATGTGCACAGAAGCAATGCACTGTCATGTGCCTGATGCTGTGCCTTCACAGACTGCAGGAATGGTGGCCAGTCCGCTGAGGTGGGGGAGCACTCTGCTAGCTCGTGCCTTGACTCATTAGAATGTTGCCTTTAAGAATTATGGTGTGAGAAAAACTCAGAGAAACCACATTATTATTCTCAAGAGATGACAGAGGAGTACTTTGAGCATTTGTTTTAATTGGATTAGATTTTGTTTTACTTCCAGGGGAATATGAAAAAAATTGCAAAATGGATGAGTCCAAATTGCTGTGAACTGTTCAGGTCCAGAGGAGCCTTAACCATGGTCAATCAGAGCACTTATCCTCCAGCATACAAAATATCCAGGGTTCACTGCTCCAGTCTTGGGTAACTGCACCGGAGGAGGCAGAGGACTCACGGGAGAGGTCCCCATAGAAACGGAATGGTTTCAGTTGGAAAGGACCTTAAGATCATCTAGTTTCAACCCCCTGCCAAGAGCAGGGACGCCTCACACTAGACCATGTCACCCATCTAAGCTGTGAACACATCTGTCTGTTTCTTTAGTGACCCTCCAATCATAGCCTTAAGCACTTAACTTGGGGTGGTTCTGGACATACTGAGAGGCAGACTTTCACAAGTCAACTACTAGACTTGCAAGTCAAATGATCAACTACTCTGTCAGTTCCATGGTGGTTTTATGACTTCATTTCTCCCTTTATTAGATACCTCTGCCCTGTGTGTAGGAGCCAGCCGCCACACCCTTTCTATATAGTGCACGTCATCTGTCCTGGTTAGGGTGTAAGCATCGGCAAAACAGTTGTCTGAAACAAAATGGTCGTTGTCTGTGACCTGCTCTGTCTGAACACTGGGAGATTGAGATTGCTGCCACCAAGGGAGTGTGAAGCAACAGCAGGATGTAAAACAGCAGTTGCTGCTCTGTTTATCTCCAGTAGCGGCTTTCCTTCCAGCTTCAGGCCTACCTGTGCTAGACTTAAGACTTTTAGAAAGTCTTATGCCAAACCAGGGCTGTGAACATCTAATGATGACACGGTAATGTTCATACTGTGAACTTCATAGAATGTGGAGTCTGTAAAGTCTTACATATTTTTTCTTCTGTGGTTTGTTGTTGTTTTTTTTTCAGTGCAATGTGGCTGAACATAAATGGTTTCTCATTTTAACTCTGTAAGAGCCACCTTTCGCTTAGCTTGGGATCAGGTTGTGGGAGAGATGGCTGTTAGAGGAGGGCTAGATGGAGTTCTGGCAGAGTTGTCTGTGGAGCAACGGCTTCATGGCAATGCCTGGATTTCTCCCTCTGCAACTTACTCACCTAGGAAAGTTTAGTAAGGAATGGTTTTATTCACACCCAAGTTGAGCCTGAACAAGTTGAAGTACTGCTGGTCCTTGGAGTGTTGAGCAAGGGAGAAAGGACTTCGATGTTAATTATTCAAATAGTTACATCTTATGCACATGGTGTAACTTTCATTCCTGTTATTTGAAGGCTTTGGAAATCTAGAAAGCTGTGAAATACTGATTAGTTCACGCACCAGCTTAGACTTGGACCTCTTACGACTTCAAGAGCTGTTTGTGCATCTTGAAATTTCACCAGCAGTTCTTTGCAGAAGCTGCTTTATTTTATTTTAAGTTGAGAGCAGTGAGCTGTAGAGGTGCCATGATGTCCAAAACAGTTGTGGCAAAACAGATTAGGAAATCTTTGTTTTAGGTTGTGGAAGGAGGGATTTTCTATACTCTACCAGATCAGAGAAATTTTGCATCCATAAGACACACTGTTTTCTACAGCATCGGCCATGAATAAGCCTCTTTCCCTCATAAATACAGCGCTGCTGTCACTGTGTTGTCACATGGTTCTACTGTATATCTTACTCTAGGTATGGTATATAGGTGTATATGTATACACACTGAAATACAGGCGAGCAGTTTGCAAGTATCTGTCTCCCACAGCTGAGACAGTCACTACATTGATTATTCTTTAAGCACTCACAGTTTTCATGCATCCTCTCCTTGTTTGCAATTACAGGAGTGATGGGGGAGATCTCTTTCTCTTAACACCTGCTTGCTAATTGGCCTAATTTGTAGTTGGCAAAGCAGAATGAAATCAATCTACTTGTTCTCTTTTAGGTCCTGGTATATCTAGCTATGAGAGTAACCCTGGAGCTCTTGCCAAAGCTTTTGATGACTGCCTGAATAAAGTCAAGGAGAGAATACCAGTTCATTTGCATAAGAACACTTCTGTTCATCTGGGGGCTACAGCTGGCATGAGGCTTCTGAGGTATGGCAGAAACTTGAACTCCTCTGTATGCTAGCAGAGTAGTCTGTGAAACCAGAGTGTGAAAAATGTTCTGGATGCATTTTTATCCATTGGAAATTGGCCATCTCTGAAGGAAATGGAGCCCAGCCAATTTAATTTAATTAACTTTTCTGATAGGGAAAGTGGGGCTGTATGAAAATCCTCTGTTTTGCCATACTGAATACAAATTCTTGCTTTATTCTGGAGAAGGCAGGAGTTTAATTTTCTCTTCCATATCTGTCTTGAAATTCAGTGTTATGCAAACAGATAATGTTTGTGTGTATCTATGGGCAGCAAAGGCAGATTAAAGGTGGACACTGCAGAGTTTTCTGAGTGCTAATGTGGTGTAATGTGGCTTTTGGGGTCTGTCTGTGGCTTTAGCCCTGGCACAAACTGGCTTTTTATATTTGTTCTGTGGCTAAACGGAGTGGGAAGAAAGGCGTCAGGACTGTTTTAACCAGCAGTTATCATGTAAGCACTCAGTTCACTAAAAAGGCAAGTATATATAAGAAACAAAATACCCACGAACTTGTATGCTAAAGAATGAAGTTTATACATAGTGGGGGAGTTGCTTGCTGAAACACTGCTGGGTAACGTGGCTGTTCCCTATCATAAACTTCCCTTTAGGGAAACAACATCTATTTTTCATTAGGTGGTTGTAGGAATTCTCTTGAATTGCCAGTCAGTGAACAATAAACATGAAATTGCCTTTCCAGATGCTCAGTGTCTTATATTTTGTGAATTGCTTAGGTTACAAAATGAAACGGCAGCCAGTGAAGTCCTTGAGAGCATTCAAAACTACTTCAGAGCACAACCTTTTGACTTTAGGGGTGCGCATATCATAACGGGGCCAGAGGAAGGGCTGTATGGATGGATAACAGCCAACTATATAATGGGCAATTTCTTAGAGGTGTGTGGAAAAAACCTGCATGCTTTTCTTTCACCATTTCTCTCTTATAAATGAGAAGTTTGAGAGGACATGCCTGTTAAATGTCACAGCTATAGCTTCCTTTTTGCACTGAAATATATAACAGGGTCTTTTTTTGTGGCAGTAATAGAAAAAAGCAAATATAAATCAAAGAATATGATGCTACAGGAATGTGATGTGGCAGAGGTAAAATTGTTGATCCACAAAACAGCGTTCTTCCCTAAATGACACCGGATGCCTTTCCTAGAAATAGAAGTTGCACTGCTCTTGAATGCACTGGTCTGTCAAGTGTGACAAGTGTTGATTGTCTTGACAGTGGTGCCAACTAAAGATGTTTTCTTCTGCTTTTCTGTGGATTCCTCAGGTGATTGCTGTCCCTGCAGCTCTACTGGTGAAGGATCTGCACAGCTTAGGGGGCTCTAAATTGTTTGGCAGTGTTGGCTCACTTGTCTTAAGCAGACAAGACTAACTGAAGCAGTGAAGGTGTTGATGTGGCCAAATGTGCTTCAGCTGAGCCAGAGATCACTCATACACTATTCATTCTAATACTGCAGACAAAGTGATACCAATATAAAGATACTTACGCTGTGCTTGAACTCAAAATAGGGTCATGGAGGAGCCTTATAGCAGAGAGGTAGTTGGAAGATCCCTTTAATATATATATATATCTCCAGTATAGTTTTATTCCCAATAAAAGCTGTACCAAGATGATGAGCAACTGCTCATCTGCATTTGTGGTAGCAGTGTGCTGCCCTTAGCATTAACTGCACTTCTTCCAGATAGTCTTGCTAGGGTGAAAGAAATTTCAACTAAACCCCTGCGTATTGTTAGATGTCCTGTTTGAATGGTTCCTGTCAGATCACGGCAATTAATGAGTGGGAATTAGTCACTGGCAATCTTAAGAGATAGCTCATGGTGAACGTGGTGTTGACTCTTGCAGAGAAAAGCGGTATTGGAATCACATGTTCTGGAAGTGTTTTTCTCACTGTGCTTTTCATGCAACAAAAACGATGTGATAAACTTCAGGGTGGTGTCAGTCTACTACATGGATTTCAATAATGCAAATATCAAATTATATCAGATATGGCAGATCCATAAGGAATACCGAAGGGACTGCAAGATGGTGTGAAGCCAGTTTAGTATAGAGAGTTGTGTGAAGACCTGCATGTAGAATATCTCTAGTAGGGGAGAGAAATTGGCACCATTCTAGTGACAATGGGCTGAGTAAAATTCTGGTAGGGGCTGTTAATGGGAATCTTTCACTGTAGAATTTTCTTGTAAGTGTATTTGCTAGCACTGGAAGTTTCTTTTCCCTTCTTGTGTATACATTTATATTATCATGCTTAGGAAGTAATACCACAGAAAATATTGAGATAGATAATCTCACAGAATCTATATTCTGTGTAGATCAAACACAGAATTCAGGGGATGTTTGAGCAATAGGGAAATGCCAGCTGAATGGATGAGATTTGTTGCCACTGCAGTTTCAGGGAAGGAAATGTGCAGATTAGGAGTCCTTGTTCTTTTGACTTCAATGTAGCTTTCATTTTTCTGTGGTTTTCACTCTATTTTCACTCTTTTTCTGTGTGACCTCTTAATATTCTATTCCTTTAATAATTATTCTTGCCTTGAAACAAGCAAATCATACTATTTACATCCAGATTTGTTCAAGTTCTCATGGGTATGACTTCAATTCCTTGCATTCTAGTACGGATACTGATCTGGCTAGTGCTATGCTTTGATTGTCGTGCTGCCCTCTGAGATGAAAGCTACACCGCATTCCTTTTTTCATCTTTCAAGATCACTTCACTGTGTGAAAGTACATCCCTCCTACCTGAAAAACATCTGCATGTTTGCCTCAGAGCTAAGATTTTTCTGAAAGGGTGCAGGACAAAGAGGCAGGGAAATCCCAAAAAGTTCAGTAAAGAGTATAAAAGCTTGAAGGGAGAACAAGCAGATGATATTTCTAATTAGTCCTTTGTTTTTATATGTAGAGAAACCTTTGGAGGACATGGGTTCATCCTTACAGAAAAGAGACAATGGGTGCATTGGATCTTGGAGGAGCTTCCACTCAGATTTCATTTATTCCAGCGGACTCCCAGGAGAACTTAAACAGCACCTTGCAAGTGAAGTTGTATGGTTACAACTACAATGTCTACACTCGCAGCTTCCAGTGCTACGGGAGAGACGAAGCTGAGAAAAGGCTTTTAGCATTGTTGCTCCAGGTCTGTTTAACCCCTTCCTATGTTGCTCTTGCAGGTTTTCAGTAATAGTCTGAGGTTATTAGGCTTGTGTTTGCTTCCCTTTGGTGGAGTTTGGAAACCCCAGTAAGAGCTCTGTTGTCGTTAGTTGTGGACAAACACACCAGGTTTCATACAAAGATCCTCATATCTGTTAAAAATTGGTGAGTTTTGTACCATTTGACAAAAAGGCCCAACTAGTCCTGTAAGTGTTTTGCTGGTCTTGCTAATGCTTTTTTGAGGAAGGAGTTTCTATGAATGACAATGATCAGCAATGTTGTACTGTTATCAGTCATGACAGAGAAAAAATATATGGATGTGTGGTTTAAAAAGATTCCCATAGTTACTGTCAAATGGTCTTTCTTGCTTCTGAGTAGCCTTTATTGGGTTTGATGTTTTCATCCCCAGAAATCAAACTCCAGTTCCAATGTGGATAATCCATGTTACCCTCGGAATTATAATACTACATTCACGATGAAGTACCTGTCTGGCAGCCTTTGTACACAGCCTCTGAGACCAGCAAATTACTATCCAAACGAGCTTGTGCACTTCCATGGAACAGGAGATCCAGGTCTGTGTCAGGAGATGGTTTCTTCATTGTTCAACTTCAGTGCTTGCAGAGACAGAAAAGACTGTCCATTTAATGGAATACATCGGCCAAAAGTTAAAGGGAATTTTGTGGTAGGTTTGCAAACACAGCATTCCTCTTTGAGCTTGCTGGCTTTTGAGTTCTATAGTTATGAAAATAACAGGCCTGTCATCTACTCCTTTTCTATAGGCTTTCTCAGGATTCTACTATACAATTAATGCTTTGAATTTATCTGGGCACTTTTCCCTGGATGACTTCAATTCAAGTATGTGGTTTTTCTGTTCACACACCTGGGCACAGGTAAGTGGGTTGGCTTGGTTTTGGGGTTTTTGGCTTGTTTTTGTTTTCATAGAATCATAGAATCGTAACGGTTGGAAAGGACCTTAAGATCATCTAGTTCCAACCCCCCTGCCATGGGCAGGGACACCTTGCCCTAAACCATGTGGTCCAAGGCTCTGTCCAACCTGGCCTTGAACACTGCCAGGGATGGAGCATCCACAACCTCCCTGGGCAACCCATTCCAGTGCTTCACCACCCTCACTGTAAAGAACTTCTTCCTTATATCTAATCTAAACTTCTCCTGTTTAAGTTTGAACCCATTACCCCTTGTCCTACCACTACAGTCCCTAAGGAAGAGTCCCTCCCCAGCATCCTTGTAGACCCCCTTCAGATACCGGAAGGCTGCTATGAGGTCTCCACGCAGCCTTCTCTTCTCCAGGCTGAACAGCCCCAACTCTCTCAGCCTGTCTTCATATGGGAGGTGCTCCAGCCCTCTTATCATCCTCGTGGCCCTCCTCTGGACTCGCTCCAACAGCTCCATGTCCTTTTTATGTTGAGGACACCAGAACTGTACGCAGTACTCCAAGTGAGGTCTCGCAAGAGCAGAGTAGAGGGGCAGGATCACCTCCTTCGACCTGCTGGTCACACTTCTTTTGATGCAGCCCAGGATACGGTTGGCTTTCTGGGCTGCAAGCGCACACTGCCGGCTCATGTTAAGCTTCTCGTCAACCAACACCCCCAAGTCCTTCTCTGCAGGGCTGCTCTGAATCTCTTCTCCACCCAACCTGTAGCAGTGCCTGGGATTGCCCCGACCCAGGTGTAGGACCTTACACTTGGCTTGGTTAAACTTCATAAGGTTGGCATCGGCCCACCTCACAAGCGTGTCAAGGTCCCTCTGGATGGCATCCCTTTCCTCCAGCATACCAACCGAACCACACAGCTTGGTGTCATTGGCAAACTTGCTGAGGGCGCACTCAATCCCACTGTCCATGTCGCCGACAGAGATGTTGAACAGGACCAGTCCCAACACCGATCCCTGAGGGACACCACTCGTTACAGGTTTCCAACTGGACATCGAGCCATTTACCACAACTCTTTGCGTGCGGCCATCGAGCCAGTTTTTTATCCACCGGGTGGTCCATCTATCAAATTGATGTCTCTCCAATTTAGAGACAAGGATGTCTTGCGGGACAGTGTCAAACGCTTTGCACAAATCCAGGTAGATGACGTCAACTGCTCTGCCCCTGTCCATCAGTTCCGTGGCTCCATCATAGAAGGCCACCAAATTGGTCGGGCAGGATTTCCCCTTAGTGAAGCCATGTTGGCTGTCACCAACCACCTCATTGTTTTTCATGTGCCTTAGCATGTTTTCCAGGAGAAACTGTTCCAAGATTTTGCCAGGCACAGAGGTGAGACTGACTGGTCTGTAGTTCCCTGGGTCTTCCACCTTCCCCTTCTTGAAAATGGGGGTTATATTACCCTTCTTCCAGTCATCGGGAACTTTACCTGACTACCAGGATTTTTCGAATATGATGGACAGTGGTTTAACAACTTCATTCGCCAGCTCTTGCAGGACCCGTGGATGGATTTCATCAGGTCCCATGGACTTGTGCACGTTCAGGTTCTTAAGATGGTCTTGAACCTGATCCTCTCCTACAGCGGGCCTAAGGTCTTCATTCTCACAGTCCCTGCATTTGCTTTCCAAGACTTTCATGGTGTGGTCAGAGCATTTGCTGGTGAAGACTGAGGCAAAGAAGTCATTAAGAACCTCAGCCTTCTCCAAATCCATGGTAGCCAGTTCTCCTGATAGCTTCCGGAGAGGGCCCACATTGTCCCTAGTCTGTCTTTTATTTGCTATGTATCTATAGAATCTTTTCCTGTTATCTTTTACATCCCTTGCCAAACTTAATTCTAGCTGGGCCTTAGCTTTCCTAACCTGGTCCCTAGCTTCCCGGGCAATGCTCCTATATTCTTCACAGGCCGCCTGTCCTCGCTTCCACCTTCTATAAGCTTCTTTTTTCCTCTCTAAGTTTCCCCAGCAGCTCCTTGTCCACCCATGGAGGTCTCCTGGCCCTCCTGCTGCACTTGCTTCTAGTCGGGATGCAACACTCCTGAGCATGTAGCAGGTGATCCTTGAATATCGACCAGCAGTCTTGGGCCCCCCTGCCCTCTAGGACTGTATCCCATGAAACCTTACTAAGAAGGTTCCTGAAGAGGCCAAAGTCTGCTTTCTTGAAGTCCAGGGCAGTGAGCTTGCTGCATGCTCTTCTCACTGTCCTGAGGATCTCAAACTCAACCATCTCATGATCACTAGAGCCAAGGCTGCCCTGGAGCGTCACATTTCCAACCAGTCCCTCCCTGTTGGTGAGCACGAGCTCAAGCATGGCACCTCTCCTCATCGGCTCCTCTATTGCTTGAAAGAGGAAGTTGTCTTCCACACAATCGAGGAACCTCCTGGATTGCTTGTGCCGGGCCGTACCGTCCCTCCAACAGATGTCAGGATGGTTGAAGTCCCCCATGAGGACAAGGGCCTGTGAGCGTGAGGCTGCTCCTATCTGTCTGTAGAGCGCTTCATCCACAGAGTCCTCTTGATCAGGCGGCCTGTAACAGATCCCCACCGTAATGTCCCCCGTTGCTGTTTTCCCTTTGATCCTGACCCACAAACACTCTGTTACCTCATCGCCCGTCCCCAGACGGAGTTCCATACTCTCTAGCCTATCACTGACATAGATAGCAACACCCCCTCCCCGTCTGCCTGGCGTGTCTTTTCTAAACAGCCTGTAACCTTCCATTCCGACACTCCAGTCATAGGAGCTATCCCACCATGTTTCTGTGATACCAATGACATCATATTCCCGTAGCCTTGCACGCATCTCTAATTCCTCTTGCTTGTTCCCCATACTACGGGTGTCTGTATAGAGGCACCTTAGCCGAGCTCCAAATGCAGCTGACTCAATGGCTGGGACAGCTGGAACATCTCTACATCGCTCCAAGCACTTATTACAGGTGCTGGCAACTGACCAGGAGTGTTGGAATGGATCAATGCTCCCCTCCCCCAACACATCTAGTTTAAAGCTTTCTTGACCAGCCTGGCAAGCCTCCTACCAAAACAGCTCTTCCCCTTCTTTGTCAGACCAGCTCCACCAGCCTCCAGTAGATCTGGCCTCCCAAATGGAGCCCCATGTTCTAAATAGCCAAACCCCTGACTATGGCACCACCATTCTAACCATTTATTAACCTGCCAAACGCGCCTAGCGTTTTTAAGGTCCTCCCCTTTGTCCTGGAGAATTGATGAAAAAACTATCTGAGCTCCAGAGCCCCTAACCACCTCTCCCAAGGCTCTGTAGTCCTTCTTAATGTTCTCCAGGCTACTGCTATCTATATCTCTAGCACCCACATGGACCACTAGAAGGGGGTAATAGTCAGCAGGACTTACTAGAGCAGGCAGCCTCTCAGCAACATCCCTGATCCGAGCCCCTGGCAGGCAACACACCTCCCTCGAGACTGGATCAGGCCGGCAGATGAGTGCCTCTGTGCCTTTCAAAGTAGAGTCCCCTACTACTATGACCCTCCGCTTTTTCCTGGAGGCACCAGTAGTGATCCTCTTTACTGGTGCATCAGCAGGATGCTCATTAGGTGTGGTGGGTGCTTTCTGATTAGCCCCCTGCAGAACCACGAAGCAGTTCTGGGTGGGGACATCAGATTTAGGAGGAAGCCCCTTGTTAATTGTCCTCTTCCTCCTTTTTTTGTTAGTTTTTCTTGTGACTAATTCCCAGCTTCCTGGGTTGCTGCCCTCCTTCTTTCCTATATGAGCAGTGCTGGACGTTTGCGGCCCCTGCACAGTTTGGGCCTGGAGCAAGCAGCCCAGCTTCCTCTCAGCTTCCCTGGCATCTTTTAGCTCTCCAACAGCCTCCCGCAGCTCAGCCACCTGCTGCAGGAGGACTTCCACCAGGGCGCACGGAGTGCAGCCCTGTCCATTGTGCACCCTCGCCTCAAGAGACCAGTCGAGGCACTCTCTACACTCCGAGGTCTGCGCCGCAGCCTCCCCTCTCATCGGCTCTGTCTGGGTGCCTATGCTGGCCACTGCCGGGGCAGAGCTCCCAGAGCGGGCCCTGGTCCTGAGGCGAGTGCTCACCATCCCGCTCCCCCTGCCTGCGCCAACTGCCGCGCCACGCCCTGTTTGCCCGCCCTGGTCGCTCGCGCACCCTGGGGTGGATTTTTCCCCGCTGAGGGCTGGTGCCGTCACTCCTGGCGCCGCCCCCTGTGAGTCAGCTGCTCCCGTGAGCAGAGCTGCCGGCTCCTGGGCAAGTCCTGTTGAGGACTTGAGGCTCCCTCGGTCGCTCTTGCCGCTCCGAACTGAGGCTCCGGGACGCTGTGCTTCCCCCCGCTCCGGTGTTAAAGGCGTCCTCTCTGGAGATACCTCGGCAATTTTCCCTCTTTTTATCTGTAAAAGGGAGATGTAAAAAGAACATGGACTGAACAAGCATTCAGAACTTTTCAGAAGGTCTGTTTTAACCTCAACATTTGTTTTCCCAAAGTGCTTCAAACAATGTAGCATTTCTAGCATGATTAAAACTTGGACTGGGTTTCAAAATCTCATTTCACAGTTTTAGCCATGCTTTAAAGATGACATGGAAAATATAGAAACCATAACATCCTCCATCTTTCATGTGCAGTTTTAAATGTATTTTCATTTTTTACCACATAAGCTATGTCACTGTCAGGGTATTTCTTTTTCTAAATCTCTGTACCTAGTTGTCCACAACCTCACCTGGAGTTTCTGAAAAAAGCTAATAAAGTCTAATTAGAATCCAAAATATTCTCTAATTATAAAAACCAAAAGCATTTGTTTTTTCATAATTTACATGTCTTTAAAGAAATCCTTTTGCTTTCAGCTCCATCTTATGCTGCCTAAATTTGAAGAAATATATGCTAGATCCTACTGTTTTTCAGCCAATTTCATTTATTACTTGCTTATACATGGTTACAACTTCGACACAGAAACTTGGCCACGGATACATTTTCAAAAGGAGGTGAGTAGTAATAATCTCCTCTTACTGTTATTTTAATGCAAAGAAGTTTAAAAGGAGATACAAGATGCAGCAGCTTACAAAAATGTAATGGTCGAAAACAGCCTTTGTAAATGATTGTCAAATGTTTGGCATAAGACAAAATGGCGTTTCAAGCAATTCCAGCCTGGTTCTAGGGGTTGCAGCATTACTTGGAGATGCTGCCTAGATTCTTTAAAAAAAACTTTAAGAAAGAATCAAATAATTGTGTTTTAAACTTTGCCCCAGTTTGTTGAAGTAGTGGCTTGCTCTAGGCACTGATCTGCCCAAAACACCTCACCAGTCAAGGAGAACTGCTGCTTCTCGGTCTGCTGGCAGAGCCCTGTGGGGAACCAGCAGAGCTGGTTTGTAATCAGTGAGTGCTGATGATGCAACTCGGGTAGCTTTTATCCTCAGCTGGCATATCCACCTGTGCTGTAATCTGGTTCCCTGGAAGAAGAATGTATATTGATGGAGTACTGGCTTTCAGTTGACAGAGCGCGGCGGCTTGCAACATTTCTGTAATAGCTGCGTTTCTCTCTTCCCTTAGTTTTTCTCCTAAAAAACAGAGTCCTTGTGATGAACTTGTATATATCCATTCTAAAGCTACTGCTAAGAAATCTTTGCTTTCAAATTAGAAGGTATGGGTACTATTGAAGCTTGGCTGTCACATCAAGAAGTGTGGTCCCCATGGTCCTCTCTGCTACTGTACAGAGCCTTATTTTAAACCCTTGTCCCAGACTGTTTCTGAATCTCCATACAGTTTGGAAATGCTTGAGCAGTTGTATGCAGCAAAATATTAGATTTACACAGTTTCTTCAGGAGAGGAGGGTGAAGGTTTATTGCCTATGCTAGGACTATATTCCTTTTTAATTAGTGAACACAATGAATGAAAAGAACCTTAACCCAGTGCTAAGATCTGGGCAAGATCTAGAGCTAGATGAATTGCAAAAGTTATAAACATCGTAATGAGAGATTTTCCCCTCTTTCAGCAAAGAAAAAACACTTTGACTCATCTTACCTCTTTGCTCACCTGTCGTATTCCAGTTCCTGTTGGTGTAGCTTTATCAGTTAAACAGAAGGTATTAGGATATACACAACTACAAAAAGAACCAGATATTATAGGCCCTTGTGGTCTCCTACGACCAGTAGCTGACTGCTTAGAACTGTTCATTAGAGACATTAAATCATTTATTGAAGTTTATCTCTCAACTTCATCATGCTGATGAGGGGCTAATTCTAGGAATTAGCAAAGAAGTGCTGATTTTTTTTTTTATTTTTTTTTTTTAAAGTGTGTTTCTTGGACAGAAAATCCCATAACTGGCTGTCTGCATACACACCACACATCCTTGTACCCATCCATCTAACACCTGTGTCTAACTTCTTTAGCCCAGTGACCAATTTTATCTGCATCCTCCGGAACTACAAAAAAAAAGAGCAATTTAAAATGGTTGTGTATCTTTGTATACTCCACTGAGGTTTTCTCCATGCTAACTGAAAGGGCAGTTGTCAGCATCAGCAGTTGAGCTTCTGGGACCTCTTCAACTGTCCATGGGAATAGGGACTCTTCTGTCTGTGTTTCAGGTTGGCAACAGCAGCATAGCGTGGTCCCTCGGTTACATGTTAAGCCTCACAAACATGATTCCAGCAGAAGGCAAGCTGATCCAGTTACCTCTGAAACCTGCTTTGTTTGCTGGGCTCCTCATCTGCCTCACAGCTACAGCGTTGTTGTGTCTTGTCTTCCTTGTGTACTTGTGGATTGTATCACGTAATCGGAAGAACATCTGTCATGTTGAACATGTATTTATTCCAGAATGAATGAACTTTACTGAAGACAAAAGTTTTATAGTGTTATTAAGTAGGACCTTATTTTTGAAAAATGGAGGGTGAAATAAAGACAAAAGGCAGAAGGACTTCAGGACCTGAAGCATAAGTAGAGAAGAGACGCAAAGGAATCTGTGATACGGTGACTTGGAGTGCTTTTGAAATATTTTGGCAGTTGTTTCTGTAAAACTCATTTGTCCAGCATGCAGCAGAGAACCCATGGGCAGGTTTACTTAGTAAGGGATTACTAGCCTTTTCCTGACAGGTACGTATTATATTTGTTGTTCATTAACTCTTTGCTAACCAGTAAACTCAAGTGGTGATGGATTTGATCACAGTGGTGGCTGTTTAAGAAAAATGAAACCTGGAAGCTGTTCTGCTGTGCTGCCACTGAAAGCTCCCAAATAATCTCATTTCTGAAACTGGACCAAGTGCTGGGTGATGACAGCAACTGAAAGGAACAGCTGGGGTAGAATTTCTTTTATTGCTGTTCAAAACTGATTGATCTCTACTACATAAAGGTGCAATAAACTGCCAACACCTCTCGGGACTTTCAAGCCTGCCTTAAATCTAAGCTGTATCTTTTTGTACCATGGAAATCTTGGCATGCTTCTGCTATGGTACATAAGATTTGTTTTGAAGGTGGAACAAAATGCCTTCATGCTTTAGTAACCGAACCTAAATTTAAATGTCTCCTAGTTACCTCCAGAAGCCACTAGTTTTCAGTGTCCTTTTCTCTAACTTTTATAGAAATATTTCTGATAAGTTCTCATACTGAAACACTGACCTGTATTCCCCACACACTGTTGATCTCAGTTGCAGTCAGTGCTGACTTGTCATGTTCATATTATTTCAACTGTCTGGATAGAGTCTCAGATCTGGGACCTTCTGAAGCATTAACATGTTGAGCCCTTCATCCAAAGCCAAGAGCAGTAGGAGCCACTCTGCAGGCCGAGGTGGGTTCAGGAACATGTTGCTGGACCTGCAGTCAGGGCTGTAGTGCCTTGATAATCCTTTCCACTGTCCTGGCCTCAGTGTGCCTTCAGTAGCACCGGGATGTACCTAGCACATGTTTCTGTCAAACGCATCAACTACAGAGCTTTCCTGGAAGTGCTGCTGCTTTTGTGCTCCAAAGAGCTGACTTCCTTGAAAGCCCCAGCATTCTTCACCAAACTTCTCATTCCCTTAAGTCACAAGACTACAATTTTATCTGCTGCTCAAGGAGTTTTTCATGGCTGATGCTCCTTTTACCTGCCTGTCTTTTGTCTTTTGGTTGTCTTCAGCTGGCTCCTGAAATAACCCTTGAAAAAGTCTCCTGCCACATCATCTGCCCTCTTTTCCCTTTGTACACTGTTAATTCCTCTTCATATTGCCATAACATCATCTGTGAAGCTGCAAGGGTAATTCAGCTGAAGGGCCTTAAGAGTTAGCAGAAAGAAGGGATTGTTGTACTCTTGAGGACCTGCAAGAGGAGAAAAGAGCATCTTTGCTTCACTTCCCTTCTCCCCTTCTACCATCATCTTTTGCTCAGATTCAGTACTTACATGCAGTTCCATATTTCCCCAGATGTCCTACAAATAGCTGCTGTCAATCACTTTAATACATTCTTCCCTTTCCATTTTCTCAGGATTGCTCCCCAATATACCTATTGCGTATAGTTTCCCTTGTTCACATCTCTCCTCTGTGAAGGGATGGTTACTCATTTCATGCAGTTATTCAGTGTGAGAAAATAACAATTGAAAGGGAGATCACCATCTTCAACAGCTATTGCTAATGAGCCACAGCTTATGAGACCATGTGAGTAGAGGTTTCCACGCATGTGGAAGAGATTGCATGCAAGAGAGCTACTTGATGCATGCACTCAAAAGTCAAGTTAACATTGGATTATGAATTCCAGTGGCATGTAATGTGTTTTCTATCCAACTTCATCTATTCCCCATATTGATTAGGTTGTGAGAGAGGAGAACAGTGGCCAGTATTTTTATCCATTAATATTTTCATGTTCTATCTTTTGTTTCTGTATCACCTTCTTTCAGGTTTGGTTGGGGTTTTGTTTTCTTTTGTGTTTCACAGGCTGATAGGTGATTTGAAAGGAACTAAATACCTTTTTAAATGGAAAAAAGAATAAAAGTGATTTTCAAGAGGATCAGCAGTGAGGATTTTGTCCCTTCTGTGCTGGTATATCACTCTGTCCTGTCAGTCTTACTGGAGCAGCAGTACTGAAAATAAGGCAGAAGGTATAACAAGATAATGAAATGCTCTGTAACACCCAAGTTACATCTGATAAACAAAAAGCTTACTTCACAATGCATGGGCATTACCGAGATAATGGCATGAGATAAAAACTTTATCTTTTGTGTGATGGATCTGGTACTGCAGTTAAGAGTAAAAAATCCCAACAGCTGGATGAGAGCATTAACATGTTTTCTTAAGTTGCCGAATTTCTGTGGGAAATGGTATTCTGGAATACGTACTTGCCTTACAAAACCTTTGCCTTGCTTTGTTAATGGCAGGGCCATTCAGACATGGGTTTGCACAAATGGGACACGTTTGGAAGTTAGCCTCCTTGGAATTGGCAGCTACAGAATAAATTCGTTTAACAATCATTTGGACTTCCAGATGTACTTGGATAGAGACAGTTTCTGTTCAGGGAATGCTTTCCCCCTGTCCATCACCTTCTGTTTTCCTGCAGTTCAGTGTTAGAATAAAAGCCCAAGGTCGGACATGCAGCCACCTTGGCTGCCCTCGGCTGTCTGCAATGGCTGCTTCTTGGGGGGCATAGCTTCATAGCCAGAGTTAAACCCCCTTGAAGTGCAAGTGAGAACCCCGTCAGCCACTGCATCCTCGGCCTGTCGGCTGGAACCAAACAAGGCTCTGGGAAAGCCAGTGTATTAATGGCGATTGAGAGTGTGCACAACTGTAGGTTATCTTTTCATGCTCTTTATTGTATCTGAAGACTAATAAAACTAAGTTGTGAAAAGTTAATCCACTTAGTTTCCTTATTATTTTTCCCCCAATATCAATGTTTTCATCCTGGTAGACAAGTTATTCTTATTGGAGAGGTGGCGAATCTCTGAAATGCTTTACTGGGGTGGTGGAAATGTGCAAGCTGCAAAACTGATCCTGCAAGATGCTGCAGCAGACAGTGCTCTTTATCTCCAGAATCCAATATTCTTAGCAAAGAATTAAAACCAGGCTACTCTTGTGATTTTTATTTATTTTTTAATATATATACACAACACAAAAGCATAAACTTCTACTTTTAAACACAGTTTTCAGTTAGGGAAACCCAGCACTTTGTAGGGCTTCTTTCAGGTTCAGGCTCAGAACATACAGCTCAAAGTTTATGTGCCAAAGAGGAGCAGCAATTCCCAGTTAACGGAGACAACTGATTGAGATGCAGATGGGTCAGAGAAACAACTGGGGGGCACTGGGAAGATGGACAGGATTGGGTAACGTGAAAAACCCCATCTATGGAGAAACAGCAGGAAATTAATTCAGCAGAAGAACGAGATAAAAGATGAATTGCATGAAGATGTTGACGGCGGGGGGGGGGGGGGGGAGAGGGCAAAAGTGACAGCTTCTCATGAAGCAATACCCAGTGTTGGTGGAAGAAAGCAACGACTTGTGCTGTGTGGCACAATTCAGCACTGCCGGGATGGGTGAAGAGGACAGAACAGTAAGCAATGCAGTCTGGTGTAACCCAATACGGGGAGGTTTTATTTGATTTTTAAATTCAATAATAATTTTGGGCACAAGGCATGTTCATTTAGATGGCAACGAAGACTGTGTATCACCCAAAGCGCTCGCCTATCCTTCACTTGTCTCCGGAGCTGGGCGATAACATGCCCATGAACAGAACGAACGTGCCTTTTGTTTCTAAACTAACTTTTCACTATCAGGTGGCATCACCTACTGAGCCGACCTGTAACACTGGTTTTACCCTCGCTGAAAGTTAGTTCTGCATGTGCCCCAACCCATTCTGCATTTGCTGTGTTGTACCCAGCGTTGCCTTGCCTGCTGCCAGGCTGCCCTTCCAGAAGAGACGCCATCCACAGCCTGGGCGTTTTCTACTCATCCCCTCATTAAAACAGACGTCCTGTCTTTCGAACACGAGGACAATTACAACAGATCATCGCAGAGCACGTCAGTTGTGCTCTACCCGAGCTCAAACACCACAAGCTCACGGACACGCCTCCGGCTCTGCCGTCCTTCCCGACACCGCACCGCTGTCTGACGGGGAGGCGGAACCGAACCCGCTGCGAGCCGCCGGGCCGGCGCACCGGGGCTGAGCTCAGCTCCCCTGGAGTTCGGGAAGACCCACAGCCCGCTCACCCCCCGCACCGACACCAACAGCCCCCCTCAACACGCATATGCCGGTCACCATGGCGATACCCGCCCCCCCGTCCGCATGCGCGCAGAGCCCACCACCTCCCCACCGCGCGGCCCCGCCTCCCCGCATGCTCAGTGGCGGCTCCGGGTCGGTTTCCGGGCGCTGCTGGGGCCGCTCCTCCCTTTCTGCTCGCGGGCGGCCATCATGGTGCGTGCGGCCGGCGCGGGGCTCTGCGGCCCCGGCGGGTGGCCGTCCTCCCTTCCCCTCTCCCTCCGGTGCCTTCCCGCTCCGCCTGTGTCTCCCTGCGCCTGGCCGAGCAGCTGGACCCCTCCCCTTACCCCTCCGTGAGGGGGAGGCCGCGGCCGCCTCACGCGTGCTAGGCTGGGACCGGGCCCCGCGTGTGGCTGCGGGTCGGGCAGGGCCGTGTCTGCAGGGCAGCGCCTGGCTCAGTGCTTCAGCCCCGCGCCTCTGCCCGGCCGGGGCAGGCTAAAAGCAGCTGTGAGAGCGTTGCCGTGGGTCCTTGGCTCAGGCGGAGGGGGTTTGTGCGGTTCGAAAGCTTGGGAAGCTGCTTTAAAGGCTGTGAGGGCCTGGGGTGTATGCTCGCCTAACTCCTGTCAATTCTTGCTGCGCCCAGGTGTTCAAACGCTTCGTCGAGATTGGCAGAGTTGCCTTCATTTCCTTTGGGCCGCATGCTGGCAAACTGGTGGCCATTGTGGATGTTATTGACCAAAACAGGGTAAGCCATGAGTGCACAACGTGTATTTTCTCCTTTCTGGCTTAATAGAAGTTCGTACACTAAGTCTGTGAATAGATTTCTCAAAGAAATAAGTAATTGACAAATATGGATTTAACAGTCGTTTTCTATTTGAAACTTCCAGAAGCAAGCTTTTCTCACTGGCAAGTGATACAGTCCCTTCTTTGCTATGTTTCTTAGGAATAGAAGTGGACAAGTGATGTCAGTTGAAGTCTAAAAGTTATGAATGGAATGGCATTGATGTATGTTTAAAGCAAATGTTTGGGCTAGGGGACTCTCCTTGCTTGATGTTCCTGAAAAAGAAAAGGGGGAAAAAAAGAAAGATGAAATGTGTCATCTTAGTTCGGAGGGGGGGGGGTTTAAGTCCAGTTTGGGGATTTTTTTCCCAAATACAAAAATGGGCCTTTAAAATTATTTTTGTAAAGCTTGGGTTGTGTAGATAATACCTAACAATCTCAAGTTTTGTCTGCATGACATCTATTTCGATTTTGGACTGTTGTTGTCAAGCTGCTGTTGAGACATTATTAGGAAGTCACTGTCTAAATCAAGCATGAAGGCAAAGCTGGTACAACCCCCCCACATGTGTTTTTCAGGCACTGGTTGATGGCCCCTGCAGTGGTGTCAGGAGACAGGCTATGCCCTTCAAGTGCATGCAGCTGACTGACTTTGTTCTCAAGTTCCCACACAGGTGAGTTGTTGGCATTTTTGACCTCTGTAACAAACTGTTCTGTCACTTGATGACTGAATTATTTGGTCTGATGCTTGCTAAATCTAGGAAGTTCATACATGAAGTCAATGGATTAACACGTGTGCACGGTAAAAGCTTGGCAGATCATGTTATTGTAGTTGAATGCATTTAAGTTTGCATTACCAATATTTGCTGATAGCTGCTGTGCAGAGCAAAGGAAATGGCGTGCTGGCCTAGGCAACTTGCAAATAGTAGTGGGGTGGGTGGTGTGGGGGAAAGCAGTTGAAGTAAATACTGTGTGTATCTTTGCTTTTGCTACTGTTTAGGTCACCTTCAGACGTTAAATATGTTCCCTGTGTACAGAACGACACTGGAATTGCAAGAGTTCTCTTTAGCTTAGTTACTATATAAATTTCTCTAATTTAAAATCAAAGATTGCTGCCTTTCTGATTCTGAAGCAGTGCTAGGAATAGTACCTCAGTATGCCTTTTGGAGTCACTCATCTGTGAGCCCTGGCAACGCATTCACACACAAAAATGTTCATTAGGCCAGAGAGATGTATGTGGCATTGGCATAAACTGTCTGAAGTAATGGAGAAGGGTGAGCTTTCCTTGTATGGAATTTGATGGGCCAGCATCAGAGAGAACCTTTTTTATAAAGCCTTTGAATACTATTTTGTGGCTGTTGTAATGCAGTGCTCGTCAGAAGTGTGTGCGACGTGCCTGGGAGAAGGAAAACATAAATGAAAAATGGGCAGCAACAAGATGGGCAAAGAAGATCGAAGCCCGAGAAAAGGTACAGTCTTTCACTGGATGAGTAAGACATGTTGTACTGCCTCTACTTACTAAAATCAGGTTAAATCTAATAAACTCTGTGTTTTCAGTTGTAGGCTAAGGTTAAAGATAGATAAGGCATAGATTTGAAAAAGTTGCTACCTTTTGGCTTCAACCTCTTGTAGATTAACAGTAGGTGTGGTTTTGTTCAGTCATTTCTATAACCACCTCTTTTCGTGCACCATTGCTTCCCAGCAAAGGTCTTAAATAGTGAACTAGTTCCAGATGTGCAGCTAAACCTAGTTTGAAGATGGTTGGTTACTTGTGAAATGTCTTGAAACACTGAGTTTTACTACTTGCACATGTATACGTCAGAGCTTCATGACTGATTCTTTTCAAACAGAAAGCCAAAATGACCGACTTCGATCGCTACAAGGTTATGAAAGCAAAGAAAATGGTAAGTGTTGGAGTGTCACTTTAGGGGGTTAATGCTTATAGCTTTCACTTTATAGAGTCATACAGATGTTGGGAGCCTCACTTTTATAGCTGGCTTGGGTTATGGAGTGACACAAAGTATGTGAATGCCTTGAATTTTTCATGCTTCTGTGGCTTCAGTAGTTGATAACACTTGAACCCATGTGATCTGTGTGTCAGTCCCCCAGGTTATAGCTGAGGAATGAATTATCTGCTGATGAAATCACTCTTGATGAGTTGCTGTTAGTATTTCATTCTATACACATGAAATACTGGGGTGCCCAAGTTACCAGCCAGAATGATGCTGACCACTTGGTATATCAGAACACTTTTAGATGGAATTTGACATTTTAAATGTAACATACGGTAAATTTTGTGACTATATAATTGGTTAGCAAAGCGTGATTATAAAAAAGGGCAGAATCTGAAAGCATAGGATTTAAATTAAGGCATATTTCAGTTGTTGCTGTTTTCATTCTGATGGATAGTGATCATTTTCTTTTTTTACAGAGAAATAGGATCATCAAGCATGAAATGAAGAAGCTCCAGAAGTTGGCTTCTCAAAAGGGCAAGAAGCCAGAGAAGGCGCCAAAGCCAGAGAAGGTGCCAAAAGCAGAAAAGGCGCCAAAGCCACAGAAGGCACAGAAGCAGGAGAAGGCGCAGAAGGCACAGAAATAAAATGAACTTCTAGTTGTGTATGACTTTGTGTCTTCCGATTCTTTAAAATTAACAAATGGTTTAACATCTGTTTTTAAATTGTAATAAGTTCAGTTTTGCTTCTGACCAAGAATTGTTGTTTGTCTCATTTATTAATAATGTCTCAGTGTTGGGTTCTAGTGGTTTCCAGGAACGTGCAGAAATGTTTCTGTCGCATTCTATGATGGTGACCATTCAGGCTGTGCTGAATGCTCTATACCTAATGCCAGAGGAACTATTTGCATACCCAGTTAGTTGTAGTACGGATCCTGACATTTTAAAGCAATCTGTTATTGAAATAGTTGGGAACGTACAGAATTATTTGCACGGTCTTGAGTATGAAAGGTGAGAAATAATTACACTCATTTTTCTGTATAAGGTATAAACTGACAGTATGTGTTCTGGTTAGAACAGAAGTATGTCAGTGTTTGAAAGGCTGACACATCGTTGTTCAAATGCTTTAAATTACTCCATATATAAAAAAAACCTTCCACCATTTCAAGTACTGACCTGGAATACTTGCATCAGGTGTCTTAACACCACAGTAGTCCTGTAAGCACAGCTACAATAATTAGTAATTAATAATTATTAACAAGATGGAAATTGGTGACTTGTGCTTAAGTACACTTGGTTTTTAGAATGTTTAAAGAGTTTATGTCAAGACGTGAGTCTAATTACAGTTCCTTAAACTAGGCAGCATATAATTCCTGCTTATAGTCAAAGTCATTAAGTAAAATGGGGCATGACCTAAAAATTACTCATTCCATTTGAAGCACTGCTTTGCACTATAAAATAATGTTTCCATATCTTAGTGTCAGCATCCATCTCTTCCTGTGTTTTCTCCTGTGCAGTTTGTTGTCAGGGTTTATGTTTTCTTCCTATTGAGTGAAGAAGTTGTGGAAGTCTGAAGATCTCTGGTAATTGAAAAGCAAATTATTTTTACAGTCAACTATAAAATGGAGGAGGAAGAATATGTTTTAAAAAAATTGTATTGTTAAATATATAGTATATCGTAAAATATACTGATAAGCATGTGCTTTTAAGTAGCTAGTGTTGCTTATTTCAGCCAAAATCGGGCATCTGCATGCTCAAACACTTAAAACTGTACAATGTTGTCTTGAGCTATTTGTATGCCCTTGGAAAATCATTCCCACCAGTACTGCTTGGCAGCTGCTGAGTTATCCAAAACATTTCCATGATACGGCATGTGCTGTAGCCTGCCATGCTGCCTGGCAGTTCCTGAACAGGAACCTTGTAATAGTACAAAAGATAGATGCAGGATGTGTCTGCTCTAACACTGCACCATGAAAGGGGATGTACTGTGGGAGGGTGGCATTAAAAATGAAGGCCCTGTTAGGGAGAGCAAGTGTTATGTGCCTTAGAAGAAAACTTTGTTCTGTGATGCCATGTCTGCCGTCAAGTGCTGCTGTGAAAGCACTGAGTTTTTCACAGTTTGGAGGAAACGGGAGGAGGCTTACAATAGAATATACTGGTCCTTGGTACCCGCGCTGTGTCTTTCTGACAGCATGTTCCATGTGAACAGCATCTGGTGTTCCTCTTAGCAACTCGTGAAGCCTCTGTGAAGCCTTCTGCAGCTCTGTATCGATGGTAGCCCACCTTCTTTTCAATCCAGGAGTGTTGTGCCATCTGTGCTGCTTTGTCCATTTTTAAAGCTACTGGGATACAGAAATCTGCACTTGGTTCAGTTTTTTTTCTGAAGGTTACCACACGATGGCAATGTTAGCTCTCCCCAAGGTTGTTCCTAAGGCTTACCCAAACCAGGCAACCTGCCTGCAAGGGGCAGTGCCAAACAAAGGGAATGGCACACACGCAATGGGCATGCTAATCCAGGTCTTTATTTTGCCTTTAGTTGACTAAGATGTAAGGGTTTAGTTGACTAAGGGTATACTTCTTTACTTTGTGGAGCTGAGTGTAAAGAAAAAGGATCTGCTGTTTAGAGAAAGCTTAAAGTAAGTCCCAGTGTTGATTTTCTCAGCTTATTTCACATAAGGGGACTTGCTGGGGGCAAAGGGGGGAGGTACACTACCCCACATATCCTGAGATCAGCAGATAATTGCTGTACTTCCTAAACTGATCTCAACGGTTTGCAAAACCCAGTCCTAACCTCTGGGCCATGATGTCTGGGAGACATGAGCAGTCCTAGGAGTAGGATTGGACCGCTTAGCATTATCTGTAGTTAGAAAGTGTAAAATCTGCTGCTACTGTGAACCAGCTGCAGTTGTGGGCCAAGTGATTTGCAGGTGATACATATTTGCTTTTCTTTTCAGAAAATGTTGTATTTAAGCGCTTTTGTTCTTGTCTAAGCATGTCTGTTGCTGTGTTTGCCATCTGAATAAGTTTCAACCTTTTTTGGAGATGTAATAGACTTGGAAGAGGAATCTCTGTATTTACTAATCTTCCTGGTTTTCAGACACTAGTATTCAGACTGTCCTTCAGTTGAGGTTTGCTCAGTGACTATGATGTTTCAAGTCATTTGGTCTTGTAGTTACCTATATGTTAATAGTAGGTAATACTGTCCATCCTGAGCTACTTCTGTGCCACTGATTCTGACTATGGACTTGTGGTTGGTCTCGTGTACAGCTGGATTCCCTCATTTATTTTGTCTTACTTCACTCGTAGTGCTCCTTAAATGTTTCCAGCCCCATACGCTTCTTTCCTTTCAATGCCCACATTCATAAGGTGTCTCTGGAAACTCCACGTGCCTGCTTTTCATGGAGATGAGAAGGTGCTGATTTCTGCTTACAGCATTATTAGTATATGAGTAAGTACAGCTTACAAGCAAGAAGTAGTAATTGGAGCAAATTACACAATGGCTGTGTGGTTTGGGCTCATTTCATGTCTTCAGCTTTTGGTTCCTCCTTTGTATAATTAATTTTTTCTTTTTGTTTAATTTGGAAATAGTTTTTAATATTGTTTTGAGCTTGAAGTCATATATACTATTGTTGCATTCTGGTACTTTCAAGTTTATACTGGGATTTCCTTCTCTGAAGCAGAAAATTTACCTGTTTAATTGCTGCATGCCTAGCTGTGCTGAAGTACCACAATCCCTGTCCCTGCCTTGACACAGACAGTGGCCCTGTAGATACTGGTGATGTACCCACATCCTCTCTTTTTTCCCTGTACTTGTAACAGGCTTCATTTTTGGATGCTGTGCAATCTCCAGTTCATGCTGTCCGTAAGTGGGAATTTGGCTCAACCTTCATTTTGTGCAGCTGACCCCTGTGTCATGTTCTTGTTTGAAGTAAATGAAGAGTTGGATGTGTTTTCCTCACCTCACATTCAAGGATCTTATGAGCCAATCTGAGTGGTCTCCAGGTAAGTCTTTGTAGCAAACTCTCCCTCCTCTCTCAAAAGCTTTCAGACCACTATGTGCATCTGACATAGAGAAGTCTTCCACCTGCAGTCAGCTATTTGTGCTGATCACCAGCCTAAAAATTATGCCATTGCCACCAGCACAGAGCCACTTCCTCCTTCATGAGCTGCATTGACCTAGTTCTTATTATAGAGGAAGTATTTTTTAACATTTTCCCAGTGGTCTCCTGGTTTGAGGCTATTTTCCAGGATATTTTGTTCTGCCACTGTTTGGGAGCGTCACTCCTTGCACACTGTGGGGAGAGGCCCTGACCTGCCCATTGTGGCCCTCAGCAGAGCTGAGCTCTTCCCTCATGTCCGCTTTGGGCTGCTTGTGGAGCATGGGTGGTGGTTTGGGGCAGTGTGCTGCTGATAAAGGTTTCTATGGCAGGATCTCATCAGGAAGCTCTGCTTTGGTGAAAACTCTAGATGCTTTGAAAAGGTAATAGTGTTCATATTTAAATAGCATGAAAGAACATTGTCTTTGAGATCAGCTGTCCTTTACCTAAGGATACACAGTGGGAGGGCACAAGATACAAATATCTTTCTCAGCTGCTGTGTAGAAATATCATCTCATCAGCAGAGATGTTTTAGAGCCACTGTTTGAACCTCATATTTACAAAAACCATCAAACAAAAGAAGGGACCATTGCTAGCTGTGTTAACTGCGATCAGATGCTATATAAAGGTGATCTAAAGAAAGGATGGGAAATAGGCTTCTGGGCTTTTTTCTTCTTCCTTCTCTTCCTCCCTGGAGCCCCTGAATAACTTTAAAGGGATTTTTCTTTTTTGTTTTGGTTGTTTATCTTTTATTTCTACTGCTTGTCTCATTTGCATTGCACACGTGAGTCTTGGCTCATCCTGAAAGTCTATGTGGAGAATAGGAAAAAAATCAGAGAGTTTATGGCACAGTGAAGTAAATTAAGTCTGACTAGCTGAAAGTGGCATCATTTTTGCTCTGGTTGCTTGAAGCCTTTTTCAAGGTCCAGGGAGAGTCTGGCAAGCTGCAGCTGTTGACAATGCATGCAGGTCCTCATCACAGGTTTAAGCAGGCTTCCTCAACTCCCAGTCCCCTGAATGTGACCTTGGAAGGAAAGATGTTCATGCAGTGGACATGCCTGGCCTCTGCTGGCAGTGCCACTGTTGTGCTGGAGTGGGAGGCAAGTGTTAGGGCACAAGGGACAGAAACCAAATGTGGGCATTGATGTGCTTCTCCAACCCATAGCTTCACCAAAAGCAGGGCATGGTCCCTGTCATGGCACAGTCCTCTGCCTCCTTTCATTCTCCCTGGTCCCCTCTGCTCACCGAGTGGTTTTGGGTTGCTCTTCAGAAGGCAAAGCTGCGCATTAATCAGTTGACAGGTAGGAACGACCACTTGGCTGCGGGTGCACCGATCTTTCTTGCTGGCACTGGGCTGCACTAGACTGTGCCAGCAGCCCCGTTGGGAGAATAAGCAGTGCTCTGCTGTGTCACACCAGTGATCCCTCTACCCCCAGCCTGGGTCGCTGACACTGTGTAGGGAGAGGGCATGAGTTTAGTCCCTCCTGTTGCAGTTCTATCTACCCCTAATAGCAGGATTAGGGGTAACAGAAGATATACCCCTGCCCATTCCTCTTAGTATCTCTTTTACATCTACTGGCTGTGAATTTGTTCAATCTTTTGAGCTTGCTCATGCTCCACAATCTTGTAGTAACATATTCCAGAAATCGGCTGCTGCTGTGTAGAAAATTGTTCTGTTTAGTATTTTAAATCAGTCTCCTACTGTAAGGACTAACCAGTGTTTGAGATGGGAGGTACTATTCAGCCCCATGACACCGTGTGATATCCCTACCAGCTGTAAACTTGGAGATGAAGGTAAAAAAATGTCATTTCACAGAGGAGTCCATGGAAAGGAGGTGAGTTACGGTGAGTCCCTGTTCAGAGTGCCATGACTTGGAATTTGAAGGACCATCAGAGTCACAATTAAATGTCAATGTGGGCAATTGTGTTATAGGACAATTATTCCAGTAGGAATAAAAGCATCCACATGCTGCATGGTGCAAAATGCTTTCTTGCGTCCTATAGCAAATTTGAGATTGTGGGCAGAAGAAAGTCCCAGTGCTGTGTCACAGGATGAGAGCGCCCAGGGCCACAGGCAGCGCCAACAGCCCTGGGGCACTGCTCAGGCAGGAAATTTGGTGTCCTTATGGTCTTTGGAAGATGACCTACTGCTTGGAGCAGGGTAGCCGCTGACAATCTGACCTTTCTGACCATTTTGCTCAAAGCCTGTGAGGGGCTTGGCTCCAGGGCTATTGCTTTGTATCTTTAAGAGGTGGTACAAAGCAATCCCTGGGGCAATGGAAAGGACAAGTGCTCCAAGCCTTCAAAGGTTCCCCCTCTCCCCTCCTACACCGCTCCATGGGGGTGCAACAGAGGTTCCCAGCTCACTCTCTCTCCTGTCTGAAAGTTCACAGAACTTAATTCCTCTGATTATTAGGAACTGTCTAATTGTCAACCTAAATTTATTCATGACCTAGTTATAGCCAGGAGGCTCCACTTCTTGCTTCTGTAACCGCAGGTCTATCAGGAAAGATTCATGAGCCCATATGTTGGTCAGGCCCTATTTTCAGCAGCCACAATTCAAATTTTTCGATTAAATACTGCCTGATGACTCCATGTGTTAATGCATACATTTTCTCCCATCCTACTGTCATGGTGACAAAGGCCTTTCCCTAATGCAAAGGTATATACACAGCCAATACAGTGTCTTTGTGGACCCAACTCAAGCATATGTCACTAACTCTTTCCAGGAAAAGAAACAGATTGCTTCTGTCTTGTTTTCTCTCTCTTTTTTGGGGGGAAGGGCAATGTTCTGTGCATCAGCTTGTGTTCATTTTTGTCTTGTTTCTGCCTGACCTTGTAGGTTAGAGCTGGAGGTCTGCTGAGATGCTCCAAGGGAAATCAAGTCATAGTTTAGCCTGATGCCCCCAGGCTTGGGACACTGGTGCAGTGAATCCAGGAGGGCAGGCTCTGCCCCCAGCATCTGGCCTGTTCACGTGCTGAGGTAGGAAGTGAGGTTTCTGTCCCTGGAAAGGTCTCAGAGAGCCATGGTCATGCTCTGCGGGGAGCCAGGGCATGTAGCACCCATGAAAACTGCACCAGTTGCATGCTAAGGCTGGCAGTGCTGGTCTGCACTCCTGCCTAGCTCCATCCACGCTCCCTTTCAGGCTTTCTTATAGTCATCCTACTGCAGTTTTAAGCCATGCTCAGTGTGTATTGTGCAGGGAAAGCTGTGTTCACCCTGGCCCTGCCTTTGAGGTGCAGTGGTACAGAGCCCCACTGCGGCTCCTTGCCTTTCCTAAAGCACCTCTGAGTAAGATGAGCTTGGACAACTCTGGTTGGGGAGGCCAAGGGAATGAGCCAAGCATCTCTCTGAATCACCAATGCTGATTCTTAGCCCCTCTAAGCCCAAATAATTTGAGCTACTGTTCAGGATGTTTTTTTTCTGTGATGCTATACACAGTTTCCAGTATTCCCAGGCTTGTCTGTGGCTTTTCCTAGCCACCTTCTGTGAATGTGGTAGCACAGATGGATGGCTAAACAAAGTCCTCATCAAGAAGGAGCAAAGAGTGTAGCGATCGCCAGCTAATGTGGTTTCATGGTCAGACAAACTCGTTACCTTCCTGAAGAGACCACAGCATCTGTGCTGGCAGGGCACATTCGGGTATCTCCAAGGCAACAGGCACAGCACCATATGCCAGTTGGATTTTGAAAACGGTATCATTTAGGGGGCTTTACATACTAGATGAGAAACTGTGTCAACACCAGATCTCGATGTGAGGAATCAGTGCTAGCTGTCTTATGCTGAGAGGTGGAATTGTTCTTCATCCAACATGCAGTATTTTTAAACAGTGACCAAGTTAAGGATACACAGACACACGCATGCATTTAATTGCTAAAGTTTGCAGATGGTGCAGGATTAATGGGATAGTAAACAATAGGGATCTGAATCCCTTGATTTACATGGTGACAGTTCAAGAAAATGGGGTTTCTGATTCATCTGAGTGCTGGGGTTTGTATCTAGAAAGGAAATACCTAGAATCACAGACTGGTTTGCATTGGAAGGGACCTTAAAGCTCATCCAGTTCCATGGGCAGGGAAAGCTTCCACTAGACCAGGTTCCTCCAAGCCCTGTCCAACCTGGCCTTGAACACTGCCAGAGATGGGGCAGCCACAGCTTCTCTATCACTTGTCACTGATATCCACTTGGACATCAAACCGTTGACTACAGCTCTTGGAGAGCGACCATCCAGCCAATTCCTTATCCACTGAGTAGTCCATCTTCCATCTGTCAAATCCATGCCAGACCCTTGGCGATGCAGAACGGTCACAAACGCTACCTTTTCTTGGGGGAGCAGGCTAGGAAATAGTTGCTTCTCTAATAACACAGTAAATGTCTTGGACATGGGACATGGGTGGTAAGAACTGCTCCTGGCTGAAGTGGGAGAGCTTTAAAAATAGCCCTGAGAAATTAAGAAATGAAAATAAAACCCTAACTCATTTGAATCATCACAGTTCATGTCCTGCAAAACAATGCTGCGGCCTGACAGAGCCATCCAGAGCTCCTAGCATTTATCTAAAATGTAAGCTGGAGGAATGAGTAATCACCTCTGAAGGACCTAATGGCTCTTTGTCCCTTCCTCCATCTCCTTGTGTTTGAGTCGTGATAGCAAAGAGGATACAATAGGTATTTGTGGGAGGCATGAAGCCGGTGTGCTCAATGTGTAGTTGCTCTGCAGATGTTACTTTTTTCTCTGGCATCTTAAATGCTGCTCATAAAGGATTTCTCTCCCTTCAGGATATGAACCCTGCCTTTTGTCTCAAGTCAGACAAACGGCAACAAAAGCATCCTGGCAGCATTTATTTATTCTAATTACTGGATTGGGGGTGTGCAGCTTCTTCAGCACATTTATGAAAATTCAGAGTGTTCCATCAGTGACCTGGGTGGGCCTATTTCCCTGTGAACAATGAGGGAAAACTGAGACACAAGAGTCTGTTCCCACACACAGCACATTGAAAGAAATCACCCACATCCAGCATTTTCTCTACATTAGGGACTTGGGGCTTGTTCCCTTCAGGAACAGGGGCTAGGGAAGTGTGGAACGGGTACATGGGTTGGAACTAGGTAATCTTAAGGTCCTTTCCAACCCGAACTATTCTATGATTCTATGATTCCATGTCAACACTTCAAAAACAGATGCAAATCTCAATTTTAGAGTTAATCTGCCTCTCAGCATCTTCTGGATCCCAGACTCAGACCCACAGTGCTGAGCAGGAGCCCAGCTCTCTTCCCCATTCTGCTTGATTCCCTATAGCTTTCTTTTCCCATCTTTTTCACAACTGCTGCAAAGGAAGGCTGAAGTATCAGGCTCTTCTCTACAGCCTATTCCTTAGTAAAGTGTTGAGGCCCATTACCAACAGATATAAGAGATGAGGGCTGGGAGTGGTGGGAAGAAAGGCTTTCTGAGCAGTTCGTTTGTAATCAGTGGTTGATAGGTAGTGATTTATCTGGATAGAGTTTGGGTTTCAGAAATCCATTTAAGCTTATGATTATCTTGGGATATATGAAAAGTCATATTCATAGTCCCTCAAACCCATTAAAGCCTCACACTTTTCAAAAGGGAGTTAAAAAAAAACCCCTTCAGCTTTACTTCCTTAGAGGCAGAGCAGCCTTCTCTTCCTCGTCAGCTCTTGAAATGTCCCCTCTCACCTGCCTGTCTTCAGATCCCAAGGGAGAAATGAATGCAGGTTCACTGGGACAGAAAGGAAAAGAAAAAACATATTTTGTGGGGAAAAAAAATAGATTAGCTTATTTCCATGCTTCTGCAACAGGTATTCCTTTATGAGGACAAGGAAGGGGAAAGGCGAGTCAGCCTATGAAATGGAGGTGGGGTTATACCAGAAGCTTTTGCTAATGGCTGCAGTGGTGGCATTTTGGGTAGCACAGAGGTCCCTGTGCTGATGTGGGTACACCAGTGCCCATGGCCACCTCTGATCTCCATCAGTTTCCTTGGGTTTTGGCCCGCTACTGCTTCTTCCTGGAGGTAGCTCTCGTACTTCAAAGTTCTTGCTCTTGGCTAAGCTGGATTTGCCTAGTGATACCAGCAAATGGAGGAACTATCTGTATGATCTAGCAAGAGCCTCAAGGGAGCCCCCTTTGCTACTGCCTCGTGCCTTGCAACTGGGCAAAACAGCTTTTCCTCTTGCCTAAGTGCAAGGTGAGAGGGAGCAGGCTCGGGAGATCCTTAATATCAGAAACAGTAGGTCTTCTGGCCTGAGATCCTCATGTGAGACGTGACTGGTTTGGAGGCTTGTATTTTGCCTGTAAGCTGGGTTCAGTCCCACCTCCACGATCTCTTTTGTTTCCCTTTGCTATAGAGGGAGTTTGTTGGAGCTTGGACCATCCCTTGTCCTGCAGAGGTGGCATCAGTCTGATCGAAGGACTGGGCTCAGTGAAAATTAGGGAAGCCTTAGGGAATTCTATGTGTGAGAGTGAGCGTGCTCTGTTTTGAGCTGTATGAATAGCTGTGAGAACATGAGCAGAAGCAGTCAGGGGATAGAAAATTAAAAAGAGAGAGGAAAGCTGTTGCCACTGTTCAGGTAATCACTGATTTTCCATCACAAAGTAGCAGGGATGGGGGCTGGAGCTGTGCTGGTGGGCTCAGGTACAATGTAGGCATGGCTGTATAGATTTGGGGGGGACCTCCTGGACCTCATCAGGAAACAGGTTCATAATGCACGTGGTTCTTAGGTCTTGCTGCCTTTTTAATCTGATTTTTGCGCTGTGAATATAATTTTAAAAACTTCTTCAGGGGAAGGAGGGGCGAAATAAAATTAAGATTTCAAAATGCGGAGATCGAAGCATTTGTTTCGAGGCTTGGTGGAGTCATCATAGCGGTTTGGCCACTGATCCCTTAAGTCTGCCTCCCACAGCAGCCATCCATGCCTGTGTCTGATGGCAAATTCCTCAAATGTCAGGCGTGCATTTTAAGCAGTTATTTGTATGGAGAGGCAATCTAGGGAGACCAGCCAGAGCGCCTGGCCTGTCAGTCAAAGCTCGCGATGCCGCTGCACCGGCAGGAATCATTTTGACAGAAAATTGCATATAAATTGGATCATTTCAAAATTAAGAAAGGGAGATGAAAGCAAATGCTTCTGAGGTGCCACCAGCGAGTTGTGATGTGTGGGGTTCAGCCTTGGAAGCCCCGCAGGTCCCTCCTCCTCGGCTGCTGCCTGCCCAACAGCCACTGGCTCAGTCTGGCTTTGCACCGAGGATAACACCAGGTTATTGCTGACTACCTAATATTACTAATTCTGTTAGAAATACTAGGTTATTGGCTGCCCTGGCAGACTGCCCTCAAGGAAAATATTTTAACGTAGAATCATAGAATGGTTAGGGTTGGAAAGGACCTTAAGATCATCCAGTTCCAATTCCCTGCCATGGTCAGGGACGCCTTTCACTAGACCATGAACATGGCCTTGAACACTGCCAGGGATGGAACATTTACCAACATGTCCAATGCTGGAGTGCCCAGGCCAGCCAGGGGGCCAGGGAGCTTCGCAGCAGCAATGGGGGGGATGCACGGCTTGGTTTCCATACCCCTTCCTCATGAGCAAGGGTGGCATGAAAAGGGGTGTGCTGAAGGTGAAATCAGACTCATTGCTTTTGTGTGTAACTTCCAATCCACTTCTTGGCTATAGTTTTGAGTAGCAATGAAAGGAGTTGGGAAATGTACCATATTAAAAATAAAATGCACTCAATGAACCCAGGCACTGGTTGGAGTGGTTACACAGGCTGGAGAGCTGGAAACCTACCATGTCTGAGATGGAGGGTTTCCTCCTGTCCCCAGCCTGGGCTGGTGGGGGCTGATGCCACTATGGGGCTGGAGCAGTTGATGGCATCACCATCACCAGGGACTGATGGGTTTGGCTTGGCCACAGCCCAGGGCTGGAAGGGGAAGGGTATATGAAAAATAAATGCTTTGCAGCCTGTCAGCTGCCTGTGTACCCTGCCTGGCCATGGAGGGCTGCTGAAATGCATTGCTTTTGCAAGTGATGCCTCCAGCCCCGCTTCTCTCAGAGGTCTGAGGAAACGGTGTTTAGGAGGCACCCTATACCTGGGTGCTGTGGGCCTGGAGCTGCATTGGCCAGGCACTGCAGGTTACCCCTCTTCTGGCTGCCCTGGAAAAGCAGGCACCTGAGCACCCTAAAAATGGCTTTAACACATTGATGACTTTTAAGCAGATAAGAAATCCCCCAGGCACTAATGTGGCACAGCTCCTTGCTGGGCTGCTACTGAAAGGCAAAGCAAAGTTAATAAAACCCTGCAAAGGGTATTTTCTCAGGCACCCTGAGAGACCTGTGGTTTGCTTTCTCAGCTCTGGGATTGGCATGGTCCTTGGGGCTCTGCCTGTCCCTCTGCTTGTCTGGTACCAGGGTCACCGGGAGCAGACGGGCACGTGTGTCTTCAGCCTCCTTTACCTGTGCCTCCTGGCTCAAACCAGCCCTCTGTATTAAAAAAAAAAAAAAAAAAAAAAAAAAAAAGAGGAAAAAAAGCATCAAGAAGGGCTTTTATTGTGAAAAAGAGACTCTTCAACCGTCGGTTCCCCCCTTCCCAGCCTCTCCGTTCCCCTCCCCACAGGGAGGTGGGTCTGGGATGAGGCAGAGTTTGAAAACTCGCAGCTGAAGTGTGCAGGATGTCCTCCCGCTTGGGGGGAACCGAGGCGCCTGCCTGCATGTCAGTGTCGTGGCAGGGACAGCAATGCGGAGTGGGGCAGCAGGGATTGCGGAGAGCCGGGGGGAGCACCCTTGGGTAATAGCCCCCTGCCATGGTTAACAGCTTGGAGAGAGGAGGCTGATGAGCTGCAGCGGGATTTCTTCTCTTAATTGTTGCTGCTTTTTGAACGTCTGTATTTTGTGTGGGTTCCTGGTGTTGTATGGAAGTGCCACAGGCGGCTGGCACCTGGCTCAGGAGGTGACTGCGTGCCTGTGAAGCACACGAAGACCAGCGCATCGGCCGGTGCTGCAAGACATGGTAGGATTGAGGGGTTTCCTTGCCAAGCTGGCAGTGGGAAGTGATGCTGGGTCTGCTCAGGGACACCAATCCCCTGAGATGAGGTGCAAGGCCATGGCCTGGCTGCCTCTGTTGTGGGGGCAAGTCTAGCGGGATGCCTCAGAGGGTGCAGGCGTGGTGAGGCAAGCAGGGCACCGACCCACTCCAGCATGTGTCTGTCTGTAATAGCACTAGGGGTGGACAAAGCAGATTGTGAGGATGCATGTAAAGGCAGTGCCTGGGGCTGCTGTAGCTAAAGGCACTGCTGTCAGCCAAGGAGGCAATTTTTTGCTGTCAGCTAGGTTTCCTCAGCCAAAACCCATCTTTCTTAAGAGCCCAGGTGGCATTGCTTCAGGCAGGTAGAGCGTGGGGCAAAGGCAGTGCAGTGTAAATAGACTCAGAGAGCACAAAAATCCCATCCGTACTTTCTGTTTGGTCTTCACAAAGCACAGCACTCTCATCAAAAAGTCACAAAACCAGCCACTTTGGCAAGAGAAAACTCCCCTCCTCTCTCCACCCCCACCCGCCGAGAAATGTTGCATTTCGCTGGCATCAGCAGATTTCCCTGCATCCACAGTGTGTTCCAAATCTTAGGGTGTTTTTTCATGTTGTCTAGTTTTCACGCTCAAGTTTGGGATACCCATTGGCAACCAGTTTCCAGATCCATCTGAGCAGCCACAAGCCAGCTGAGCTGGGATGGGGACCCCACCGCTCGCTGCTACTGCTGTGCCACTGAGGGGTCTGCACTGGGACCAGGGTCTCTGTCCCTGCTTCATTGCCTCAGACCTTGCAAAGCTGGCACTGGGCAGGGATTGTAAACGTGTCTGATGAATGAGCCTGGTATCGCTGCCAGAAACTGGTGCTTTGGTGTTACTTGTGTTGCTGAAATGCTTTTGTGTCCTCAGAAGTGTGGTGATGACTCAGAGCATCTCTGGGAGCAGTGGGGCAGTGCCAGCCTTCACCAGAGTGAGTGTGTGTATGTGGGACACTAGTGTCGTGCTTTATACTTTCCATCCTGTAATTTGCATAGGCTGTTTTGAGTTTCTTAATTAATGAACTTAAGCAACAGGAAAAATAGACAAGACTTTGGTTCCTGTCACCCATTTTGGGGTTGGAGATATAACTACTCCCTGTCAAAGAAAACAGAAGGCAGCTCTCCCTGCACCAGCCTTTTGTCCACAGTAACACTTTCCTGTACGAGCCTTCATTATGAAGCCTTTCAAAGAGTATATAGCCTGTGGTGTGGCCTCCCTTGCGAGGGCAGGGTGTTTAGTTTTTGCCAGGATTTCCATTTTGCCTTGGCAAGGGAAGGTCTGCTTCTGCAGTCCTTTCCCCTTTGTGAGCTCCTGTATTGATTGCTTTGATTTCATCTGGGTCTTCTGGGTTTGCTCTGGGCACCTGTAGGCAGGGCAGTGATGGTCATGGGGAATACATTCAGGCTGTGCCCTAAGCCGATTGTCTTGTTGCTTCATTTGCAGCAAAGCCCTAAGCAAAATACTCCAGGCAATTTCTGACTCCTTTCAAGATCACCGGGAGGGTGACCACTTGCAGAGAGCCAGAGGGATCTCAGCTGTGAGCTTCACTGTTAGTACGGAGCACGCACTTGCAGCTGGCTGCTTGTCGGATCCGGGTGCTGTACGTGCCTGACCTGCAGGAGCAGTGAGCGCTGGGGGATGACTGCATTGCAGAAACATCTTCTTTTTTCTGGTTTCAAAACCTGCCAGCGAGTCATTTCCAACCTCGCTGTTGTTCTCCTCGTATGAGGCAGCTGAAATAAGAGGGACTGATTACACTTTATTAATCCTCTGGCATAGGTGCCAAATGCCTTAATTCCCCCTTCTGTTTCAAACACCCAATAACTCCAATCCACTTGCAGCTATTGGCCTTGCCCTGAAGGAAAAGCCCCTTTTTTGGAGCCAGGCTTGATGCTAATACAGTGTTTGCTCCAGGGGGTTCGCTGGACGAAGGAGAAGCAGGCTGGAGGGTTGCACGCTTCACCCAGGATGGGGTCTGCAGGACACAGACGGCGCTCAGAGCCAAGCAGTGAGCAGCTTTCTTCCCCTTTTTTTCTCTTTAAGGAGTAATGACTTATATGGAGGAAAACAGGGTTATCTTTCTGCAACTGAGGCCACAGCTTGCATGAACAATTCTCTTCTGAAGAAAGCCCGCAGGGCTGAAAGGCCCCGCTGTCCTCCTCCTTCCTCCACTTTGGAATCCCACGAATGCGCTTTCCTGCTCTCCAGGAAGGGAAAAATCCTGACAGCTAGCTCAGGGAAACCCAGCCAGACAACTTGGGCAACCTATACTGAAATGCCAACAAGGGAATCCGGTGCTGCCCCTCACCAACACCCTGAAGTGGGTTTTGGACCAAACAGGTACTCCTGTGGTGCTGGTCCACTGGTCAGTAATGAAAACTGAAAATAAGTGGATCAAAATCCACCCCCAGTATAGTAAAAATGTTACCCCTAGTAAAATAAATAAAATGGGACTGAGTGCCAAAATATGTAAGAATGTTTTAGTAGCTTTTCAGGCACTCATGAGCAGAATTGGTAAACTCATCAAGAGGGAGAGGAAATAAAACGTGATTTTATTTTAATGTATTCCTCCAATATTAAATGCAGCCCAGAGCACACCACAAAAAGATGTGGCTTTCTAGCACTTCTGCTCCTTGCTGCTATTATGCGTCGACGAGCTGAAGCAGTGCAACCCCACAGGGGATGCCAAGTCAAAGCTGGTGAGTGGTCCTGCAAGAGATGCTACTGGGGTGAGGGTGATGGTAAGGAAGGGAATCCACAGTGGATCACAGGTTCTGGCTCTTACTTCTCCCCGTTTGGGAATCCCACAGGAGGAATCAGCATGACCCATTGGCTGTGGCTGGAACCAAAGCACTGTGGAGCAGGACTATCGATTCCCAGGTGCCACAGGGAACAAAGTGTTTTGGTTTTTGCAGAAGAAATCCAGGCATTTTGAGGCAGTTTGTGTGTGGGACTTGAAGGGAAGGAGCCCAGCCACAGGCTGCTGCCCTCCTCCAAAGCATCCTCTGCACAACCTCTCACGAACAAAGGCAAGCCTGTTCAAAATGAACGGGGGCATGAGGCACAGATGTTGCACAAAGGCAAGCCACATCTGTTTCACTGGGGAAGGGGCCCCTTCTTGCGCTTTCAGCAGGCAGATGGGAAAGCTGCTTTGAAATCCTCTGGAGCTGAGTGCAACAGGCTGGCCAGGAAACTGGGACAAGGGGAGGGGGAAAAGGGAAACCTGGCGGGATCCTGCACAGCAGCAAGGGACCAACGGCTGCCCAAACCCACTGCTCTCCCTCCTTTCATCCCTGCCAGGATTTCTAGGTTGTGCTTTTCTTGCGTAGGTGTGAGGGCTAGAGGAATGAGCAGAGAGGAGGGAAGGTGAGAAGGACCTCCGTTGTGACACTAGCAGGACAGTTGTGCATTCAGGGCTGCTCAGGTCTTCGCTGTCTCCTGTGAACATGAAGGTGCTGTTTTGGGTCTGCAGTGACCTGGATGGTTTGGATGCAGGGTGGTATCAGTTAACATAATAAGGCTTTTAGTGGTGAAAGGTGATGGAGATGTTTGCACATGTAAATGCAGCAGACCCGTGCATCTCCTGCAAGACAGCCAGCAATCTTGCAGGACGTGTCGCCAAGAAGTAGGAGATCCAGCTAAGTGCAAGGGTCTGCAGTAAAAGTCCTGACTCTGAACTTAAATAGGAAAAAGATAAGGCATTTGAAAGCTTTTAGTTTGCTTTCTTTAAGCAGAAGTATGGCATGCTGGAGACTGTTTATTTTTGTGGTGCTTTGTGTTGACTTCTGGGATTAAACCGGAGAAGTCCTGAGCTGCACTGTACATAGCATCAGGATGAAAAGCTCCCTGTCCATCCCTCACAGAGCTGAGTATTAAGTTCCTGCAAGCTGTAAGATTTACAGAGTGGTAGTGAGGAGAATTACGAATCTTTCCTTTTTCTCAGCAAAAATCACAAAATTTAAGGGGTAAGGACAGCATCATCACAGGAAAAGCAGTCCCTTCTGGTACCCTGCAGGGCTTTCATCTATCCCAGGTCCTCCGTAAAGATGCTGAGCAGGACATTTGGGATGCTGGGAGCCTTGCCACTCCTGTAGCCTACTCCTGGGCGGGGGTTAAAAGCCCTTGTGGTGGCTGTACTTGTTTGGTCTATAACTGAGCTGTAACCAGCCAGTGCAATAGGAAGGGCACTGTTATGTACAAGTGCTGGGATTTTCTCATTACTAAGAGCAGTTTCCAGCAGTGGCTGAAGATTTGTTCAAAATGGCGTTTTGGATGATGGAGTGGATGAGAAGAGGCTGTGCTTTGTGGCTAGGCAGAGGAGCACCTCTCAGAAACAGAAATAGTGAGTCTGGGTGAGGGGGATTAACCAAGAAAGAGGCCATCTCACACCTGAGAAGCAAAAAGCTCAAGGGGCTGGAGCCAAAGACACCAGATTATTACTAGATAGAGTCTGTGGAGCTTGAGGATTTCAGGGTTTCTACAGTTTGATGCCCCAAGGGAAGGACTGTGAAGGCAGCATTATTTCACAAGTTAAAGGAAGCATGTTGGCACCATCCCTTCAAAGTCAGTGCTCAGAGTGAATGGTATCAACAGCGTTTCACCCCTTTATGCTGCTGCTGCAGTGTTGTCCTATGTTAGTGCAATGCACATTTGTCTCAGACTATAAATTATCTTCTTGAGGCAGAAGCTTTGCACACTGTCCAAAGTTTAGTGAAGTACAGCATGTTTCAAAGTTTCATCCCAGGCAATTTAACTTGGTCAGTTTCTGGTTTGGTTTTGGACACGCTGGTGGGAAAGTTTGTGTGCCAGCTGTGAGGACTTTGCTGACTCTGCAGGGAAGGACCCAGTACCATGTGCTGATATATCATCTTTCCATTGCCCAGTGCTTGCTATGACTTCCTTGCCATGCAATTTGCGGGAGCACAGACACAAAGCTGGTGCAGGTCTGCTAGGAGTTACAGTGACTTCGATGGATCATGAGGCCAGGGGAAGGGCCATCCATTCCTCATGCCCTATGGCTATCTGGGTGCAGGTGGGTGGTGGTAGAACCTGGTGTTGTCCCATGTGCTGGAGGTGCAATGGTGGACCTGCTCCCCTGGGCAGCCACTCTTAGCTGGGGCTCTCTTTGAGGCTGGCAGTCATCATTTAATAGCTGTCTTTAGTAGATTCCCACTCTGCAAGCCATCTATCTTCCCTGAGCAGGATGATGTAGGAAGGTACTTAAGCACTTGAATGATGGGCAACGCATGCTGCCAGGGATTTCCTTCTTCTCAGGCTTAACCAGAATCACTCCAGGGGTGGAGGGGTTTTGTCTCCTTCCACATCCTCAGCATGCTTAGGGGTCCCCTGCAGTGAGCATAGCCCATGTGCCATGCCCTGGGCAATACCAAAAGGAAGAGGCTGTTCCCCTCCTGGATCTGGTTGATGTACCAGCCCTCAGCCTCCCTCCCTGATGCACTGGGAGCCGCGAGCACCACATGTTGGGCACAAGGCTCTGGAGACGTTCCCGGAGGTGGGGGACAGCCAGAGGAGCTTTCCCAGTTGCTTTTCAAACAGTCTTTGTTAACACTGGTCACGGTGGGCTGCATCTGCTGTTGCCCGGGCGGCTTTGTGGTTCATTGGGTGGGCAGCAAGCATGGTGCTGGGAGGGTAAGTGCAGCTCTGTGTGTGGCACTCCTGGTGCAAAATGCGCCCCGCACTGTGTGCATCCAGGTAAAGGCACATACTTGCTTTTAACATGTTCACCAGTGGCCTTCGGCAAAGTCCTCTGAGATCATGAGGCGAAGAGGGACATGGCCATGGCCAAGGCATCCTGGCTGCCTTGGGCACGTCATTGGGATGGTGGGATTTACTGCTGGAGAGATTTGGCAGTGCTGGTGGAGGGGCAGGAGCGCTGTTTTAGATACCAGAGGAAAGCAGGGATCAATTCCCATTTTAAAGGCCACGTATTTCCATGGCATCTTTTTGGTTTTAGGGCTGTTTCTCTTACATTCTTGGATAATGAAGTTTGGGGTTTGTTTTTCTTTTATTTCAAGCTCAACAAAGCCAATTTGATGCACTTTGAAAAGAAATTGAAAACAGGCGTCTCTGCTTCAAATTCTGCCAAGGTTCAAGCATCCCGGGAATACAATGTCAAAGATAACCCCACCCCCAACCACAGTTTTATCCTAAATGGCCAGGCTGCACAAGCTTTCCACTGTGCCTTCAGGAGCCTGGCCCATGCTGTATGTTCCTCTGATGAGCGACGATATATATTATTTCCTTATTGGCATCCTGGAACAAGCAGTACCTCTCTTAAGCCTTTTTATGGGTTTCGCCTGTAGCTTTCCCACTGGGAAATGGATCTGATTTCTAGTGAAGACGTGCTGTACTGTCAGTGTGTCAGACTGGCAAAGCAGAGCTGTACGTATGGTTTGCATTTCGGGCTGAATCGAAGCCATAGCTTAAACTGCAGCATTTTTTTTACAGCATAAGCTCAGAGAAAGTCTCTATGAAAAAGTACTTATCCTGGGCTTGTAAATACAGTTTTATTCCTGCAGTGTTCAATCATTAGGTTATTTGCAATATTGACTGTCAGAAATAACACAGGGGGCTGTCCTTGGACTTTCTTTCTTTCTTTCTTTTTATTGTTGATGTGTCAGGGAAACCCTGAACAGTGCTGGGAAAGGGAGCCTGTGGTGGTGGGAAAGAAATGAAGCTCTAACTTGTGGTGCCCAAACCCGAGCTCACTGTCAGAAAAGACAGGGTGGGTTTGGACAATAATGACTCCTTAACCACTTGGACTGTAAACTGACTTGACATTAAAAACCTAGAAATCATTGCCATCCATTTGGCATCCACTGCTCTCCAGCTGTGGATTAAAAAGGATTTTTCCTGCAGTATTTCCAAGGTTCTCCAAATGGCTCCTGCATGGTCCCCTGCCAGGATACTTGGATTTTTGGCAGCCAGGCTCTTTGCATGCCCAGAGATGGTATAGGTGACCATATGGTGTAAGTGACCACAAAGTTATTATCAGGTGGATAACAAAAACGATCACCCTGCAAATCCTCTGTCCAGAAGAAGAGGGTTGTGGGTGGTTTTGGTGAGAGCAGTGTGGGTTGTGTCTCTCAAAGGGGTGGGATGGGGGAGGCGCTGGAAAAAGTTGCCCATGTTAGCATGAATTGGGAAGGGAACTTGGCTGGATGCAGATGGGAGTACTGAGATTTAGTTAATCCTGCCCATGGAGATTAACTCCATAGATGTCATTGCAGTGAATTCAGCCTGCATTGAGGTTGGAGGGACAGACTGTGAAGCACTTACAGTGGTGACTTGAAAGGAGTATGGATATCAGGGTATCAGGATTCCGGTGTTTTCTGTTATTTTACTGTGATTAAACTAGGATTTAGACATTGCACCTCCCCTAAACTCTTGCTCAGGATGCAAGACCTGGATTGTGAGCGCTTGGGAATAAGCGTGTGTCTGCATTCTCCGAGACTTGCTTGAAATCCAGGGCACGAAGGTTTTGGGTAGCTGAGCTCGGGTCCTGCCTATGTTAGTTGGTATTGGTTGTTGTTCTATAACAAATCATTATCCCATCCAAGCAGGAGAGGCATTGCAACCAGCCACTTGACAGAAGTCTTGCTGCCCCTCGGGGCTGCTCAGGGATGTTCATGCGCACCCTCTGGCCAGAAAGGGGCCTAAGGCAGTAACTAGGGTTATCACTCTCTGAAATCTCACCCTGGACTAGCTCCTTTTCACTCTGGGGCTTTAAGGGAGAGCTAAACCAGGGGGGTCTGGCAGGTCCCAAAGCCCTATACCAGTCAGTGGCCAGTGTAAGCCATGTGTGAGCGAAGAATTTGGACTGGAGGATATATTTTGCTGCATTACATTGTGTTTCTGGGAGAGAAACAACAACATGAGGATACAAAGCTGAATCACTCCAAATGCACCATTGCTAGTTCTTATAAACTGCAGTAAATCTGCTCAGTCTTTGAGATCCAGACCATGAAGGAAACCCCACCATGATTGCTGCCAGTGAGTTAGTGGCTTTGTGGCTCCTCTTATCCACCTCGGCTGATGTAGTGTCTTTGGGAGGGATGCAGCTCCTCACCACGGTGCCATCTGAAGCAGCCTCACTGCAGTGAGGGCATGAATCCTGATGAATTTTAGGATAGTGCTGGATCAGCTTATGAAAGGGCTTACGTGCTGAAGGTGCCTGGGACAGCTCCTCTTGGGGCTGAAGTCATGCTGGTGGTGAGTCCCTGCAGCTGGCGGGAACCTGCAATCCTGAAAGCCCCATGGCTGGAAATGCTTCTGCTCACCCAGCTGCTTTCTGGAAGTCATTCTGGCTGCTGGCTCTCACCTCCCTCCTATCCCTCCCCAGATTTTTAGCTCTTTTTTTCCAAGCTTTTCCTCTTACAAACAATCTCCTCTCCCTCCCTTGGCACTATATTGTCCCACTGTGTCTGCCATGGTTATACTTGTGCTTCCAAAATAAATAATAGCAAAAAAATGTATCCACTTGGACGTTGCCTTGACTTCCAGCATGGGTTTGAGCCTCTTGGAAATGCCTGTTGTAAGGCAGAGAAATGGTGCCAAGGTACCTTTTGCTGCTCCAGCCCAAGCCCGGGTGAATGTGGCACGGGTACAGTTGTGATCTGGGGATAGGGTAGGCTGGGAGGTTCTCCAGGTGCTGCCCCATCTCTTCCCTCCAACTCATCCTGAAAGGGAGGGTCCTGTGCTCAGGGCAGCCTCAGCGCTGTGTGCATGGGATTGCTTTCAGCTAAAAGGGAGATACGAGCTTAGCAATGCAGGAAACTTGCACAGTATTTGCTCACAACTGCCTTTCCAGCCTATATAATTTTTATAAGTCTCTACGGGTTATAAAGTATGACTAAAAGGGAAAGAAAAAAAAAAGTGTGTACGAAGATATATACATCAAAACTTGGTAGTACTTGTCTAAATGCAGTTCCTTAGTGTGGGACATCAGAATATTTTAGGTTTCAGATAGAGCAGTTTGCCTTCTTTCCAAATATAGGCTGTCGCAGCTGCTGACTGGCACTTGGAGCTGCCTGGATTTGTTGGATGCAATGATGGGTATTGCTCCAGAGACTGTGTCTCAACACACACTGAGATGTCCTGCAAAAGAAGGCGTGAAGATCCAGTTTGCTAGTTCAGTGTGCAGCCAGGAGAGGAACCACTGAGGGTGCCCTGAGTAAGGTCTAAAGATAAAACTCTCTTAGGAACTGAAAAGTGTTCACCTCCAGCCAGGAATTTGCTATGTTTTTGTCAAGGTTTTTTAATTCTTTTTCATTTTTTGAGTCTTTAAAGCAAAATATTTAACCATGAAGAATTAATTGCTTATAAGGTGATTCTGTACATCAGTGCTGTGGACATGGCAACATCTGTGGTGGGTCAGCCCTTGTTCTGACCAGCTTCTGAAGGGACTGCAGATAATTTCTAGCACAAATCATGCCACCAGCTGTACCTCTCCTGCTACAGTGCTGCAGAGGCAGTGAACTGCAGGCGCTTGAGGAACACCTTTCCCAAGCAGCACGCAAGCAGAGGAGCTGCTCCTACAATGAAAAGCCCCTTAAGCTTATTGAGAACTCTGCCGGGGGGGGGGGGGGCACACATTTTTGGGTCATCCTTGCCCATAGAACCTCAAGGGGACCCCTGGTAACGCTCTCCCTTTCCCTACAGGTGCAGCGACCATGGAGAAGGACGGGGCTGAAGCCCCCTGCCCCAGCAGCTCTCGGGGTGCTGCTGGCCCTGGCCCTGCTGGCCCTGGCCCGCCTTCCCCCACCGCCACACTGCTCCCCACACCCGCTGCGAGCAACATCCCCCTCAACCCCATGGCGGGAGGTGGCTGCCCCCCTATCGAGGGAACGAGCCCCCAGAGGAAGGGCCCCTGTATCCTCCACTCGCCTAAGGCATGACCAGCCCCCTGTCCGGAGCAGGAGGCAGCGGAGGGGGGCGGCAGGGGATGCTCCCCCATGGCTCTCCAATGATGACCTCCAGAAGATGCAGCTCCTGGCCAGTGGGCAGGTGGTCTCCAAAACACGCATCCCAGCCCACGGACAGGTCCTGCGAGTGGGGCTGCGGGCTGTAGGGGATGCTGAAGGGGACAGCTTGCTGGAAAAGGGCTGTGAGGACGGGCACTGTGGGCTCATCAAGCGCCCTGGGGACCTCTATGAGGTGCTGGCTTTCCACCTGGACAGGGTGCTAGGGCTGAACCGCAGCCTGCCCACCGTGGCCCGGCGCTTCACCAGTCACCTCCTGCCCTACAGCTACACCGATGGCTCCTTGCGACCCATCGTCTGGTGGGTGCCTGACCTCCAGCACCTGGAGGATGCCAACAATGACCAGAACTCCTGCGCGCTGGGATGGCTGCAGTACCAGGAGATGCTGCGGCCCCGTGGACTGACATCAGTGGCCGGGGATGCTTCCTGCTCCAGCATCCCACGTGGCGAGTGGAGCCGCCTGGCCCTCTTCGATTTCCTCCTCCAGGTAGGGCTGGGGTGATGGAGACACCCATCCCCCTGGCTGAGCCACCCAGGTCCCCGTGTGCCTGCCTTGTGTGACTGTGGTCTCTTCCTCTGTGGGGTAGCATAGGGTTTTTGGGATATGTTTTTACTCATTCGCTAACAGGGAGCAGCAGAGCTTTGTGCAGAAGCAGTTTGGCCCAAGCATGGTCCATGCTTGGGACTTGCAGGGGAAACACAGGCAGGTTTCAGACACGGTGAGTCCAATCTCACATGGGTGAGCTTTCTCCCAGTACAGCTTTATTGGCTCTGCCTGCACAGATGCCGGCAGCAGCTCGGGACAGGGCACCCCTGGGGACAAGCAGTGTGTTCTACATCAGCCCCATCAGATCCAACTCCAGGGATGGGCTGCTGGTGCTGGAAATCAGAAGCTCTGCACCTTTGTATGGCACTGCTTTCCTCCTCCTCCTCCTCCTTCTCCTCCTCCTCCTCCTTCTCCTCCTCCTTGGCTTTAATAGTGCTTAATCTTCTGTCTGGAAAATCATACCCTGCTGCTATGAGGGATTATGACAGCGTCCCAGAGAGTTATCATTTCTTAGAGGGCAACTGTGGGGAGGCAGAAGTGATTTCTAAGGGAAAAAGCCTCTTTGGGCACCTTGGGGCTGGAGCTTTGGTTATCACTCAAGGGAAAAATGCCTGAAAGGGCAAGTATTAAAATAAAATTAAAAAAAGTGAAGGAAAACCACCCAAAACTATTAAAATATGTGTTCTCATTATTCTATCTTTTTTTCTTTGGCAAAGCCTGACCATTAATCTTTATAACCTCAGACTATGGCTGGCAGAGGTGGAGCAGTGCTGGCTAGGCTTGGAAATATTTTAGCTGAAATAGCCAGAGAAATGAGAAAATTAACCAACCCGCTTCCCTTCCCCAGGCCAAAATTCCATCAAGTGCAATGGAAAGGCTGAGTCTCCAGGAGAAAGCATCTAGTTTTAAGGAAAATTTCCTTCGGAGGGCCAAAGCAGTGCAATGATAAATTCAAGGGCAATCCACAGGTTTTCCTGAATAACTCCAATGGGAACTTCCCATGTGGAAAAGTCACATAAAGGTAAAGAGGCACCAAGTCAGCAGGATGTTATAGAAGTGAAATAGCATCTGTCAGAGATGGCTTTAACCTCTCAGAGCCCTTGCTGGGAAAGGAGAAGCTGCGAGCTTGGAGCCCTGCTGTACACTGGCATTGAAATCTTGGTTGTTTTCTTCAATTAGCCTTAAAATTGGTGGTGTTCTATGATTTCTCTTGTGTTTGCCACAAGGGAATACACCTCTCAGTGCAAAGCTTTATGGATGCAAAACACTGAGTGCAGTGGAAAGGGGGCAGCTGCTGATGGCTTTGTCCTGTGCGTTAAAAAGGGCAAAAAAGACGTTGACTCCAAAGCTCTGCAGCCGCAGAGGGGCAGATGGGGCACCCCTTTCCCAGATGGGGGGGAGAGCAAGGTTTTCCCTGGGAGAAGCCACCTCAGACTGAGCCTGGAAAGCCCTGTTGGATCCAAGGGGATGCTCTGGTGTGGTTGAGCTTCATGTGGGTCCGAACTGGGGCCGAAGGTGAGCTTCCCATAGCGTTTGAGTTCGGATGAGAGAAGGTGTGGCCCATGTATTTGTGTTCTAGCAGTAAGACCTAATGACCCATTTGTTAGAGTTATTTAGGCTCTGATGAGGAAAAGAGCATGCTCTGTGTAACACACAGACTGCTTTTCCCTTGCTGATCTTTTTCCATTTATCCACTCATTTTTCCATTGAGAGTTGCTCAGGTCATCCCCATCAGGTAGGGATGGCAGATATGTGACTGGAGCCAGATGAAACCATTATCGAGTGCACCAAGACTTGGCCTGAGAAAAATATATCTTTTTGAGGTTTCAAAACCTAGGTTTCCTTGGATGCTTTTGTTTTGTTTTGGGTTTTTTTTTCCACATCCAGTGCTGTGTAAGTTATCCCTTGGTTCCAGCTGGACACATGACCCATTCACACTGCGCAAATATGGATTGTGGAAGTGGAGGCACACACTGTTCAGGCACAGTGATGCCTGAACTCCATCAGCTTTATTGGTCTCCAAGCCAAAAGGGTTTTGCAAGTCAGCTCAGTTTCTGAATGCTTCCCTGCCACTTTTTCTCACTCACTGGTGTATGCAGCTTTTCCATTTCACATCTACTGAGGATTCTTAGACACTTTTTATTTTCCTTGGATCAAGAAAAGTCCAAAACTGGACCTCCCCATCCTGGGTACCTAATGTCCCATTTGGCACTAACATCCCTACACGTCTCCTGCAGGTTCATGACCGTCTGGACCGGTACTGCTGTGGATTTCAACCCGATCCCTCTGAGCCCTGCATGGAGGAAATGCTCCATGAGAAGTGTCGAAACCCAGCGGAGCTGGTCCTGGTCCACATCCTGGTATGTCCCCCCATTCTCCAGAGGCTGTTCTGGGGCTAAGATGAAGGTGCCTGGGAGGTGCTTGCAGGATTGAAGTGGCAGCAAAGGGGATGTAGGTCCCATGGTAATGCTGGGTCCATAGTGGGAAGTGTGCCTGGTCACGGAGGGACCTGGGCTTTGGCAGCTGCTGGCCCCCAGATGCTCTCAGGATTTCTCGATGCATTAAAAATCAGCCTAAACCCATACACTGATTATTTCCTGCAGTAAGTGAACTTCTTGTCCTGTCCCACCGTCAGGTCCGGAGGAGCATGCCGTCCCGCTTGGTGTTCATCGACAATGCAGGCAAGCCACAGCATCCTGAGGAGAAGCTCAACTTCAGGCTCCTGCAAGGCATAGACAGGTAGGAAGGGTGAAGAGCACCCTCCTGGAGCACATCCTGGGTGAAGGCTGAGCTTGCACATGCAGGATGGACAGCAGCCCTATGTGCACACCTTTGTGTCCGACTGGCCTAACCCCTCACTGCCCTGAAACTAGCTCTTCACCCTGCTCTGGGTGGCTGATAGCAGTCTCCAAAGCCTATCTCCCTCTCTCTAACTGACAGCTGCACAAAAATAATGAATAATCACATATTTTAGTATTATTTGTGTCATCATTACCTATCAGGCATTTTGGCACACTATAGGCCCCTTGATTTGGAGCTGGTTTGGATCAGTTTCTGATGGAGCTGTTCTGCACATTCGTTATGGGCAGAGTTTTAAGGAGGAGGCTCCTCATCCCGTGTTCCTCTGGGTGGACATGCATTTCTTGAAGCACTGGGTGGTGTTTGCTTGGGTGCTGCCCTCTTCCCTGCTCATCCTTCCCTGGGTAACCCCTTCCCTCCATTTCTCTTCTGCTCCTCCACTGCAGCTTCCCTGCGGCAGCTGTGGCCACGCTGCGGTCGGGCAGGTTGCAGAGCCTGCTGCTGGAGTCACTGCATGTGGACCGGGAGCTCTGGGAGAGCCAGGGTGGTGCTGAGGGCCTGAGACCCCTGCTCCGCACCATCGACAGGCGGGCACGCATCCTGCTGCGGCACATCCAGGAGCACAACCTGACGGTGTTTGAGGACTCACCGTGCTGAACTGACCACCAGCCCCTGTGGCACGGAGCAAATCCCAGCAGTGATATACCTGGTGCCCTCAGCGTGGCTGATGTGACACTGTGTGTGGGTGCTTGGGTCTCCAAAAGGTGTTTCCCACCTCCTTGTAGGATACCCTGGAGATGGAGACTGGATCACAGGGAGTAGGAAAGAGGAGGAAGAGACATCTCCTGAAACAACCCACAACTGCTTATGAAAGGCAACAGTTGTCAAGTAATGGTCCAAGCATGGATTTTCAACAGAGGGGCACATCCATGGGATTTTTGGGGTGCCTTCACCCCCTACCCCAGCAACTTTGACCACTGGAGGCTCAGACAGTTAAACAGCCTATGGGGACCCTGGGAAGGGTTAAAGAAGCAGTGAGAATCACTGCTCAAGGTTGCGGGAAGTCACTGTCAGCCTTTCCATGGCTTGCACTGGGCTTTTGGATCATGCCTTTGCTGTTTCCAAAACATCACGGGCAGGGAGGCTGGAGCAGCATGGAAAAAAGCAGAGGGGAGCTTTCTAATCAGGGACAAGTCACCAGAGATGAGCTCTGTCTGTCCCCCATGGAAGAGGTGACGTGTGCCTGGGAGTGAGGGTAAACCACTGCCCAAACTGGGAGCCAGGCAGGAGACCAGGCCACCACAGCAGCTGCCCTCACAGAGCCCATGATGCTGACCCCAGCGAGCACCATGTGCAATGTGCCATGCCATCCCACTGAATGTGGGATTTGAAGATTTAAATCCCTCGCTTGCTCTTTGCCTTTGCTGACAGGGGATTAAAGGCAAACCTATCCCACTTGTGGAAAGGGCTCCTGCCTTCTCTCTTAGGCTTGGCTGCGTGAAACTCTTTCCAAAGCTTGCAGAAATATCCTTTAACACAAAACCCAGACTATTTCAGCAGAAGGTGATCAAGTGCAAAATACTTTGGCACCTCCAGCAGAGCCCATCCCACTCCTTTCACCCCTTAAGCTCTTGCCCAGCAGCCCGCTGTGATGGGGCACAGCAGCATCCCAGCAAGGCAGGTCCTCAAGTTCAAAAGCAACAGGAACAGGAGGAAAAAAGACACAGGGATGGGCTCTGTCAGAGCCTCTCGCTCTCTGCAGTGTTTCCCAGCTGAGGCATGTGGTCAGTGTGTGTTTGCCAGGAGAAGCTGGTGCCCGGCCTGTGGGCTGGTAGTTTTCCACGAGGAGAAGGCCCTTTAAAGGGGCCTCAGGGAGCAGCCCTCCGTTTCTCCAATGGTACAGGTCCCTCCATGCCTGAGGCACCACAAATCACTTACTTGTGCCTTTGGAAAGTCAGTGGGACCAGTGTGGGCACTTGCGCTGTGCTGCTGTACCATTGCCCTAACTTTGGAGAACATGGCCTCCCATGTAGTGGGAGGGGAAGAAAAGGCAGGTGTTGATGCCTTCCCTGCTGCATCCCTCTCAGCACCATGTCAGTTTTAGAGCCGGCAAGGGGATACTTTAACACCCATGCTGATAAGCACAAGCAATTACCTGTTTTTCCCTTTCTCTTCTTGCTGTAGAGAAAATGAAGCGAGGCGTGGGTGACATGAATCAACAAGCGTGAGTGCTCTCAGAATGCATCAGCACTTAGCATCGTGGGCATATCAGTGTCCAGCAGCACCTTCCTGGAGTCCTGCTCTCCAGTTAGCCAGGGAAAGCCTTTCCCCCAGCACTCTCTCCACCCCATGAGTTATCACTCTGTTTGACATGCCATGGGATGGATGAATGTCAAGGAATTCCCGCTAAAGCCCAAATCCTGGGGATTCATTCTTAGCCTGTAAGTGTGGAGGAGCAAAATAATTCATCTTGGGTCCTATGAAAAGCCATGCCCAAGCATTGCCTTACAGGATTAAAGGAGACTAAATGTAGCACAGTTAAATCCAGAAAATACACTGTGAAAAGCTGTGTGGTAACAAGAGCAGGAGTTAGGATGTGGGGCATCAGTCATAGTCTTGTTTTTCTCATTAAAATAAGATATTTCATTAAAAGAGAGGTTTTCATCCCATGTAAGCCAAGTTCCTAGCAAGAAGTGAGAAGAAGATGGGGCACTGTGTGGTGGCCAAAGCTGTAGAAATGCTGTGCTGGAACAGCTGCTTCTGACTTGCTTATGGGTGCAGCTGCTTGACCCCAACATTGCACAAGGTAGTGGGGATTTTTCTAGAGATTTTTGCATTTCCATAGTTATAACATGTGAGTTTGCCGGCTAAACACATATAGGAACATCTGTCAGCAATTATGCATGTGCATAGAAATCACTCTTGCTTTAGCGAAGAGCCATGTATGGATAAATGAGAGAAGCAAAAGCCATGATCTTGCTGAGACTGATCATTAATCTCCTTTAATTATTATTTTTTCCCATGGGCTTGTCAGTGTAGCCAGCAAAGCGCACAGGCTCTGAACTGTGGTCAAGTAGTTTGGAGCAATCCTGTGCACTGCTCTTCTGGCAGCCTTTACCATGTAGTGTTGGGTTCAGTTTGCTCCAGCTATGAATGTATTGTATTTCCTATGATAAACTTATTTTTACGGTTTTAGAATGTAGTTATAAAAATTCACTCAGGACCATGCTTGACAAACAAGAGCTTATCTCAGCAATGATCCTGTTTTAACCAAACTTCAGCAGGCATCATCACAGATCCTCTTGGATTGAGGTACATAAAAGAGGACATGGACTAGGCAGCAGTCCCACCGGAGCTCCTTGCAGGAGGGCATCCCTGCAGTGTTCTTGTGCAAATGCTTGGCACAGTGAGAATGTGCTGCTCACTGTCAGCGCTTGGGAAATAGTGTTTGAAAGCATAAGCCTCCTCCTCATGGGGCTTCATGAGGAGGAAAGTGTTTCTTTCCACAGTGATCCAAGTGGCACGACCTGTGTTTAACAGGTCTCTGGCTGCCCACAACCCTTCAGCTGGCAGCAAATAGGGCTGGGGGAAAGAAGGCAGGGGCCAGATCGGCTCCAACCAACTGAACACATGCACACGCATGCATGCAAACATGTGCACATCACCCCAGCCACATGCATGCATGCACCCACACTTGCCCTCGCACACCCTTGTGCATGAATGGACCTGCATGTGCACATGTGTGTACATCCCTCCTATGCATGCACGCACATGCTTGCATGCACATCTCTCATGCACATGTGCATATTCTTGCACATCCCCTGCCATGAACACAGACATCACCCAGGCCTCTCCTCAGGCACACAGCTCCTGTTCAGCCTGTTCTTAACCCCCCCGAAGCGGCCTGCTCCAGTGCTCTGCTGGCCTCACCCTCCTTAACTAAATGCCTTTTTCTTGCATTTAAGGACCACTTCTTGAGCTGCCCGTTGTGGCCACAGGACACGAAATAGCCTCTGCAGCAGCCTGAGCACCCACTGAACCCACCCACTGGCTGGGGACAACACCAGTGGGGTGGCACTCGCAGGTGACACAGACCCAACAAGATGCTTGACAAAACCCACTCAAGCATCCCTGTGCTGCTCAGAGAAAGCATGGGCTGGCTGCTGCCTGAAAGGCAAGAGCTAGCAAGTAAATCCAAATTTATTGTTAAATCACTGGATATAAAAATAATCTGGCTTTTAGAAAGCAATTTATTTATGCTTTCAGCACTTGCTTAAATATTTATGTGGAAAAGGAAAAAAAAGTCCACTCCAAAATAGGACTATCGCTGTAGTGAGGGCCTTTAAGATTAATGGAAGTAAATTAGCCTGATGTTTTATTTACATTCAGCGAAGCGACAGATAAACTCTCCTCGTGATGGATTTTCTTCATTAGCTGGGTGAACGCCTAAGGTACAGCTTTTGACATTGTTTCTTCCAAGCAGTTAGACAAACAGTTTATCAAAAGAGTATTAAATTGTCAGGAAATAAAGCAGATTAATGACCAGTAAAGGGAAGATCATTGAATTTATTATATAAGTAGCAGCATCACTGGAGCTTAAGAAATGGCTTATTAGATAACCAATGTGTACAACAGCATGGAAGGGCTGAGCCCTGCCCCAAATCTGCTGCCCTGGCAGTGGCTGCTTCCTAAATAGGCCCTTCATGGAGGCTTCACCTCCCTCCTCCTTCCGTCCCCTTATGTCTGGGTTTTTCTGTAACTCCCTTGTTAGAGCTTGTGAACATATTATTTCCTCCCAATTAAAAACCTCTTAGACTTGTAAACGGCTCCAGGGAGGATAACCTTGTCTTCGTGTCTGCGCTGCAATAACTTTTTCTGCAAGCTAATTTGGCCACTTTGATTGCTATTGCAGCAGTGATCATCATACCAATAACAACAACAATAATATATAGGACTCCTCCTGTCTTTTGACTCTTTGGAAAAAAGTTCCCCAGCATTAGCACTTTATGGATCCCATATGGCTCTTCCAGCAATTACCTCTGGAATGGTAATTAGCTGTCAGTTAAGGCAAATGGGGGAAAAGAGACCAGGAACCTGGGGAAAAGGAAACATTCCTTGCGATGGGAGGAGCTGTGCTTGTGACAAGTGTCTGAGGTCTCTGTCTCCCCAGGCATGAGCTCAGATTTTCAAGCTTCAGAAGAGGCATTTTGCGTGCAAGGACGACTAAGAAACACTGGTTTAACGGGTGCCATGAATCTCTGTCTCTGAGTGCCGTCTCCAGCAGGTGGCATTGGCTCGACAGGCTGTCTTTTCCCCACGCTTGCCGAAAGCATCTTTAAAGTTTCCTCTCTAGACCGGGAAATTTCAAGCTTCTAGAGCATCATTAATTCCTTAATTCCCTTGCAGCCCCTGACAAGGGCTGGAAGCATCACTGAGTGTAGTTGTGAAGTGTGTGTTTCCAGCTTCCATCTGCAGCTTGGGTTTGGATGCCACGTAAGGCATCCCGTTCCTGTCCCTGGCCAATCTCCAGTTTAGGCAGTCGGACTTATCGTTTTACCTCCTTTGGGACAGGAGGCTGTAATTTATGATGTCTGTGCATCACCAGGCACAAGAAGGGTGCATGGTCTGCCTGCCATGAGCATGCAGCAGGGGACGTGATGGGGAAGAAAGGCAGAGATGTCAGGTCTTTAAACCTATGAATTTTCTTGACTGATACCATAAACTAATATTTCAGCCCGCGGGGGTGTTAACTCGGCATATGGGCTGCCTGACCTTTCCCTGCCTGTCTGGAGGCAGCGGCATGTGGTGATGCCTTCAGAAAGAGGTTTCAAAACAGGTATAGGGAAGAGACCAAAGACAACATGAGTGTTGGCTCTGCGTAGAAATGGGATAGGACATGCCCATGCAGGGGGTATTTCCCTGGTGGGGCTACCACAGCTTGATGATGCTGCTGGCCAAGCTTTCTGCTCAAGCAGGTGTGGAACTGCCTCTTACAGTCTCTTTTTGGGTGAGTTTTGCTCTATTGGATTTAATTTTTTGCCATATTGGAGCAGGGAGGGAGTTTGTAATGCAGGATAACAGATAGAGTGACGCGGCCTGTGCTGTAAGTGTTGCTGTATATTTGCAGGTGTTCAATTTTAATTGCCCCTTTCTGGCTGTGTCAGAAGAAGCTCTAGAATAAGAAAAGCATGTTCCATCCCACGGCTGTTTGTGTACATAAACAACCTGGGGTTTATTGCCTTGGTGTTTCCTGAAACAAGTTCTTGGCTCCTCTGATTTACATCTTGGTAAAAGGGGATCTATTATGCTGAGCAGAAGATTTGAGCTCCTAGGAAGTGCATCTAGATGCCAACAAGATACCAGGAGGCTGAGATTTGCCACAATTGTGACAAATCTTCTTTAATGGTTTTTGTTCAGTTCACCAGGGTCTGCCAGTTCTGCTCCTCGCCCCCAGTCGGGGAGCAGGGGAGTGGTGATTATATTCAATTTAAGGCAATTGAGTGTGAAACCTGGCATCACATGCAAAGACTCATAGTCAGGTGTACAGAAAGAGTTCATCCTGGTCATTTGAGTTGAAGCTGAAAGCTAAGGGTGCAGATATCAGAGATCTCTTTTCCCTCTCTGCTTCCACTGAAGACCAGAGAAATTTGCTGAGGCGCTGCTCAGAAGCTGATTGTCATATCTGGCTGGTAACCTCTGTCTGGTGCTGCCAGGCCCCTGCTCAGCTCATGATTGGTTTGCACACCCTGAGTGCTCTTCCTTTCTCCATCCCTTCGCCCAGCTCTGTCTCCATCTCTGCATCCTTGCCACCCTCAGCTGTGCGATAAGGGAGGTTGGCCTTGGGTCCTCCAAATGGTTGGGGTCCAGATGGAGGGTTAAGACTGGGTAGCTTGCACTGCTTTCTCACCTCAGATAAGAGACACGGGGGTGTCTGGGACCTTTAGCAACCCTCATTGATCTCAGAAAACTTAAACACGTAGACATATGCTGTAGCACATGGGGAGAGGAGCTGTAGAAGCCTGCTCTCCTCTGCTGGCACAGCCACCCGTGTTGGCACAGAAGAACTATTCACAGGCACAGACAGGGTGCTGCAGCTGGTCACAAAGGGCAAGCAGCCCTCTCCATCTCCACCCCACCACAGAGGCCTGATAAAAGGCCTTCCCTGCAGACATAAGTTTGCAAACTCAGTTGTTTTCCTGACATGGAGGAACTATATGGAGGGTCACCCCAGGCTGGGGACTCCTGGTGTACCTTCAGCCACTCCTAGCTAGCCCCAGCACTAAGTGGTTTCTGTGGTTGCGCAGGAGCACACCCACCACATGAAACCCATTTAATCCTTTATTTGCAGAGCAAATAGCAGAAGGGAAGCCAGTGCTTGCTTTCCCCACCCAGCCACTGGGCACTGCAAGCCCTGGGCTGGAGAGCACTCAGGGCTGATTGAAACATTATCCTCCTGCCTGTGCTGGTTACACAGCAGAGCTGGTGCCTGAAGTGACGATGAAGTGGAAGGACTGATGCCAGTCAACTAGGAAGGCTTCAACTCTGGAAAAGTGCTGGCGAGTGGTCTCAGTGCTCCTGGGTTGGGGATGAGGCTGGGGGAGCTGGCCAGGCTGTCACCTTGCCTCTCCCATGCCAGAAACAAACAGAAAACCATCACTGATACAGCACAACCGAGCTCCAGCGCTGAGCTAAAAGGGGACTTTGGAGCAGGCTGGGAAGGGATGCCTTGGTGGAACACGACCAGCTTACCTGCCCAGCCACTTTGCTGTGGTCCCAAGCCTTAGGGAAACCCTTTGGCTGCCATTCCACAGCTCTGTTGTTACCCATGGCCAAATCTAATCAAACACAAACTTTCCTGCGCAAACAACATTTAAGACTTGAGAGACTCAGGCTGAGGGCAGCTGAGAGAGACAGTTGAGCAAGAAATGCAGCCTCCATCATCAGCCTTGTCTCAGCCAGAGATTTAGGCTGAGGTGGGTAACAACTGCATGAGATCAGCCAGTATGGTCTTGCTTGGGGTTGTACACAGAGAAGAGGCGACTCATGGGACAGATGAGGTCCACCCTGCCTGCAGAGCTACCCCCTGGAGCAATGCTGAGGCCAGCCCTGTTTCACAGGGGTGATTTGGGGCACATGTTGCCACCAGCTCCCGTCACCAAAGTCCCCCATGGGCTCTGTGGAAATGCTGGCACCACCTGGGAGCTGTGTACTTTGACTGTGCTCAAGTAAGCCTTTTGATAGCAGCAGTGAGGTGGTATTTGTACTGCTTTCTGCCTCCACAAAAGCAGGATTAGGACATCAGAAAGTCCTGCTGCCTAATCTTCCTTTTGAAGGATTTGGGGAAAGAAAGGAAAGAAAGAAGAGGGAAGAACAGAGCACAGAGTGGGCAGCCTGTGTGAGCAGATGTGTAAGAAGAAAGTATTAAGGTAACATATCTGAGCTTATTGCTTGTGATCTTGAGGTGTCCTCAGAGACTTGACCTTCCCTCGTGAAAGCTGGTATTTTTAGCACATGAGAAACCTGAATCAAAGGCCTCTGCTGTGGTCCCTGCAGTGATGAGACTCCCCCTTCCATTTCCATCTCCAGCCAAACTCCAGGCTCCTGCCCACCTGCAGCCAAAATTACATCACCCTGACCATAGGCTGTGATATCATCACCTCGGTGGGACCAGGAGATACAGCACCCACCTCCCCTGCTGTGGGGTGTTGGGGACCAGCCTCCCTGGTACCACATCAGGTTACCCAACCCCAACCCAGGCTCCGAAGGGGCATCCCACTGCTCAGCCTTGCACAGGGGCTTCACTGCAGGCCCATGCTCTGGGTCATCACCAGTTACCAGCCCAGAAGCTGGAACGTCCCTGTGCAAGGTCTCTCTTCATACCCTGCGAGTGTGGCACACAGCAAGTGTTCTGCATGTGCCAGGGATGCTTGGAGGCAGCTGATACTTGGGGAGCACTGTGGCAGTGGAAGAGGCCAGCACTCAGGGCCATACAGGAACACCGTATCAACTGCATTCGCTTCCCTACCTTTATTTCTCCTCCTCTTCCAGAAATGGGAAACAAGCAACACAGTGGGAGCTGTCTCTGCATCAGCTGGGCATGGACTTCTCAAGCCTGATCACAGTTCAAGAAGTGTAGAAAGAAGCCCCCCCCAAACCACACATTTCTCTGCTGGTGGCAATGTGGTGTGCAGCTTGGCTTTGTGCCCCAGGGCTCTGCTCCAGCCTTGCCCTGGGCTGTGTCGGGGGAAAGGCTGCTTAGTCCTTCTCTGCCTCTCCCATCTGGTGCTGCTTTTGCACGTCCTTCTAAACAACCTCATTTTCCTCAGGCATTTTGACTGCTCTCAGCAGAGACTGCCGCTTTTTATGCCTGCAGCATTATCACTTCCCTGCCCCTGCGTGATGGAGCTGCACCTTGCATGCTCCACAAAGCAGCCCCGCACTGTCTATATAGTTGCTTTCACCCACCTCTTTGCCTGCCCTCACATGAGCTTCAGGAGAGAAGGGACAGTGGAAGGGCTAGGAAACAGGGAACATTTGGGTGCTGAGAGAAGAGGAAGGGGGAAAGCTGGCACCTGCTGGGCTGGTAGATTTGAGAGCTGGTGTGGTGGGAGTGGAGGTGTCGATGCAGGCACCTGCATGGACATGGGCAATAAAGTAATTTCTCTGTTCTCAAAGCTGCGGCCTTGAAATTTGCCTCTTTTATTCCGCAGGGACCACTGACTGCAAAAAACAGATGCTATCTGTCCACTGTGCCTTGTAAATCAGATTTTAATCATCTCAGGGAAAGAAAGGGCTGCCTCCTGCTGTGTGCTCAAACCAGGTCTGCAGGAGTTACTGTGCAGAATTTACATTTCAGAGATGGGTTAGTGATTACAGCTCCAGCTTCATACTGAGGAGCCTGAAATTCAATTTCACCCCCTCCCACAGACTTCCTGGCTGATGGTAGAAAGCAGCTTAGGCCATGCCTATGTTAAACAGGTAAGTGCAGATCTGGTTTTCACCTCCCCAGTGCGCTCACACCACAGCATGTCTGAATCCAGCACCGGCAGGAGCCTCCCATGATGGGCACCTTCACTACAAACAGAGGCACCTCCAAGATCCGGTTTTGCCCCATGAAAACCTAAGCAACAGATGGCAGAGATGCTGGTGTCGGTGTTGCCGTCTCCTCTGGTGCTGTCAGTGGGCTGATTCACACCAGCTCCAGGCTTGCTCAGCAGGGTAATGTATTTGTTTCAAGGGCTGCGTAGGTTACAGTGGGCAGTGGAGGAGACAGCCAGGGGGAGAAATGGCACAAGGTCAGGCTTTGTCTGATCCCATACACCCCTTACACAGTTCTATAATGCAAATGGTGTACTCGTATAAAAATAAAATGGGCTGCCGAGGATGCTCAAAGTACGGCAAACTGTCCTTATCCTTTTATTTAAATCATTATATATTGAAAAATCATTGCTGGTATTATAGGGAGGCTGCAAAAGCTACCTCTTCATGAGTAAAGAATCAATACATTGTTTTCTTCTCCCCTGTATGAAAACAATACCATTAAATCATACTGGTTTATTAAAAAGGCAGCACCACCCAAGCATAAATGACAAGGCTAATCTCAAGCCAGCCCATGGGGAGATACAGCTCTTTTATCCACAGCCTCTATGGACTTAAAGAGCTTATCAAAGTCTCTAAACCTGGGGTTATTTATTAGTTGGCATGGCCAAGTTTTGAGCCCCACAGAGGTACCCACAGAGGCAGAGTAGCTACAGTCCAATGTTACCTGCTGGAAGCTTCGAGGCTCCTTCTCCTCCATGCATCAGGTTAACTTCTCCTGACTCACTGCAGAAGCAAACCTGCATCTTTGGTTCACACTTGTGGGGGCAGCCATCATTCATTTTGCACAAAATCTTCTTCCTGCACCAGCTGCAGCTGTGGTTGCAGCTGGGCCAAATGTTGATTAACTTGATGGGCTGGAGGGCACAAAGGCAGCTGGGGTTGTATGGAAAGCATTTAGTGGGGAATCACTTAAAGAAATGCCCCCTTCCGGCCACGCACGCCCCCCAGAGAGTTGGTTTGCAAGACAACTCCATGGAGATGCCTGTGATGAAGCTCTCTGAAGGTTCAGGCAGGGCTCAGGAGGCTGGTACCAGGTGTCTGACGAGCACCTGCTGGAGCTAAGGGCATCAAAGCCAGTTTGTAATTTGTGCTAATGAGGGGTAGTGTGGTACACAGCTAACAGTGGAGCCCAGCCTCTGCTGGTCCAAGGATTGCCTTGATTGTGCAAGCCCTCCACAGCACTGGGATGCATTTTAATCAGTGCTCAGATATCAGACAAGAAAATATTCCCCTTCTTTTTCCATAAAGATTCGATCATTTATCCCACCAACACCCTGGTGAGGCACCTTTGCCAACAGATGTGTCATGAATAGGTATTTTCAAAATAATTAACTTAAATGTTAAAAAAACCCTCACTTCTGTTATATAGCTAGTGGTTGTGGAGCTAGGGTGGGGGGAAAAGGTGGGACACCCTCTCTTCAGAGGACTGAAAATGGGGAGATTGTGGATTAAACTGATTACTGAGCTGGTATCTAACAAGCCTGCTACAGCTTCACCAGACAGATCAAAGACATTAAAATCCTGGGCCAAAATGAACATTTTCATTCAAGCACTAAAAGTCCTCCTTACCCTCACTCTTCCCCCAAATCCTTATCCCCAACCCAGATGCTCCATCCAGCTTCTGTTTCAAGGACACTGAGACTGAGATGTCGCACCTATTTCCAGGTAAGCCTATGTGCTATCTGGAGGATGTAGGGCCCATTAGAGCACCACCTCTGGGTGCTTCCCAGGAGCATTGGTGTTAGGACCAGCCTGACATGCTTCCACACTGCAGCAGCTAATTGCGTGCAGGAGATGCAAAAGAGCCAGCCAGGGAGACTCAGAACAACCTTACAGTAGCCCAGGGAACCATTGCCAAGGCTGGCTTTGTCCTACACCCCTCCATGAGATCCTTCATTATGGCCCTTCTCACAAGCACCGTTGTTTCTCCCTCCTTTCTCCCTCTGCAAAGGAAGGGAATTTAAAGATTAAACCCTGCTGAGAAATAAAAGATCACAGATCCCTTGAGACACAAAGTAGAGCTACAACCAACTGCATGACAGGGAAACAGCTTTTTGAAATGCTGGGAGAGGTTTGGCAGGTAGAAAAATATTTCTTATCTGAACACTCTCCCTCCGATTTGGATTAATAGCTTGGGTCCAGCTTCACACCTCCCATAACGAATACATTTTAAAACATAACCAACCCAAGAGAAGAAGTACCTTCTGGATGTCTTTTTAATGTTGATTTTTTTTCCCTCTGTAAAGCATTCCTTTTTTAAATGGCTCTTCACAGCTTGTTTTACTTGGATTTTGTAGCGATGCCTGTACTGAGCACATGCGGATAGCTAAGTTCTCACGTTCCTTTTAAGGTGTCGACATACGCAAGATACATGGGATAAAAACAAGGCGAGCTGTTCCCAGCAAACCATTTATTTCTGCTTGTGAATTATCCATGAGGAGATCTGGACATGGTTTTGTACATAGTCAGCTATTAGTCAAATCTGACACTCCACATGACCATGTTTTGCCCTGCTGCTGGTTCACCCTGCCAGGCAACCCCACCTCTATTTGCATCCACAGCCCCTTTGCCACAATCCCCTGCCTCAGGTTTCTCCTGCTCGTTGCCTTTGCCCAGGGAGACGGAGGTTTGCATGGGTTTTATCTGACCACATGCACACTGTTTTGTGACCCTCTTCCACTCTGGAAAGGACCCTGTGCTGGTATTAAGCTGCCACTGTGTTGGAGTGCTGAGGGAAGTTATTAAACAAGAACTCAATATATCCTTTGTACTTCTCTTCTTAAACTAATAAACAATACATGTTCTCTTCAAAGGTAAGGGAACAGCTAATAAAACACTCTCAAGCTCTGCCTTTCAACCCCAATAAAATCCCAGCAAGATGATGCCAAAGTGATCCTGAAATCCAAGCATTGAACTCGACACCGAAATGCCAGCCCCCAAACGTGAGAAGAATACGGCTGTTTTCTCAGTTTGCCAGGGAAGAGCCAGGATTGGGAGGGCTTGTTCTTCCACTTTTGCCATCAGGTGGATCAAATGCTTCACCTAAAATCTGGGAGATAAGAATCAGGTCTTTGATCTCCTGCAGAGAAGTCATGAAGCAGTTTTTAGCTCCAGTGCGGCATGGGTTTGGACAACTTTTATCTACATTTTAGCAACATAGAGGCAAAACACAGTGTCTACACCATAATTTGATTTACAGTTCCCATGAAAGAAACCCTTTGGAAAGTGCCCTTGGCTATTCATTGCATGGTCTCTCAAAGTGAGAGGAAAGAAAGTATAGAGGGGGACAAATGCAGCACCTCTGAGATGTCTCTCATGCGGGCAGAGTTCCTCTGAAGAGAGAGCCTGAAACTCACACCTCAAGGAGGAAATGACTCTGACAAATGCTGGGGAGTGAGGCCAGCACACCCACAAGACATACTATTTACCGCTTGCGCTGTTCCACAGCCCTTCGCCTTGGCCAGCAAGCAGTGGGAGGGGACAGGGAAACTGCCATGAAATCCAGAGAGGCTTGTGATACCAAGAGCAAGCTTTAATTCCACTTTTGAGGCACGAGGTGATGCACCAGTCCCAGTCTGGACCTGGGAAAGCCTGGCATTGCATCATTTTGGGCTCCTGGCAAGCAGCTGGACTGCCCAAATGGGTTGTCCTAGGAGGTCTCAAAGCAAGTTCAGAGGGATGTTGGAAGGAGGGTATGTGCTGTGCTCATGTACATTTTGCCATTTGTGCCATTTTACACAGTGGAAATCTGCACATCACTGCGGATTCATGGTTTCTTGATCCTCCTTTGCTCAGGCCCACAGCCAACTTGCTTGGTTTGGTCAAAGGAGGAGGAAGCAGAGGATAAGACCATGGAGAAGCTGCTTGGCAAAAGCCCAGTCCCAAAGCATCATGTTTTCCAGCACCGGGGTGGTGCGTGCTGCTTGGGCATCTGAAGCACAAAGCCTAGGAACCAGCCTCATGTATTGCTCCAAGAGCATCTGTCTCAGAGCCTCTTCCCCAAAGTGACTCTCCTTTTTTGCCTCTATCTCCTGGCAGCCCCTTGGTCCTTCCCCTTGCTTGATGCTGCTCTGCTGGCATCAGGGGGATGGCTGATGAGAGCTGGCAGGAGCATGGGCATGAGCCTGAAAGCTGGAGAGGAATGGGAGAGACACAGCATTAATTATGATGGCTTGGGACCAGCTGGAACTGTCGCACTGAGTTAACTGAGGAGAAAACAGCTCATGGCTCAGGGACGAGGTGGCCTGGGGGGCTCAGTGAGGGGATGCCAGATGAAAACCACCACTGCATGCCAGCCGCCTGCACTTCCCTGGCCTGAGCCCTGAAGCATTGCCCTGGTGTCACCATGGATGCAGCTCGGATAATGAGAAAACAGAGCTCGCTGGCCGCAGCGTTTTCCTTTGAAGCCCAGCCATTACATGTGGGCTCCCAGATTGGCAGGGAGCCCTTCTTAGCTAAAGCTGCCTTCTTAATTAAAGCTGGAAATTAGTTACCCTGAGCTGCACCTCCAAGTGAATGATGGGCAGCTCACTCTCAGCAACGTGTCGTCTCAGGCAACTAAATCAAGCTTGATGAAGCAGCCCGGAGTGTCGTTGCTTGGCGTGCTGCAGGACCATGGCTTTCAGTAAGCAGGACGTTAAGGGAAATGCCCTACATCAAGGTGCAAAATACCTGGAGCTCTTGGTAGCTCTGGGCTGGGGTAGCAGCAGACGCACATCAAGTGGGTGCTTCTGCTAGAGATACCAGTATGGTTGTTTGAACTCTTTAAATGGAAATGGACAAAACCTGTTAAAATAAATTACACTGGTTTTATGCTTCTTGCTGCCTCTGCTTCAAGCTGTTGATTTACAGTTAGTTTGCACTTATGGGTAGTTTGCATTTTTGGAGCGTTTCCTTCTGGACTTGTAAAAGGTCAGCCTAAAAGAGGCTGTTTTGAATCTCTCTTGATTCCATGGCAAAGTATGGGTCCCCCTGTGAGTCAGGGAGCTTCAAAGTTTAGCAATAAATGGGGCCCTTTCATAGCCACTTCCAGATTTTCCCTTCTATTGTAAATGCATGTAAAGGTAAGTATGCTCCTAGGGCAGCCCAGGTGGCAGAAGCTCCCCTATTTCACAGCCCCAGAAAACCTGGCTGTGCCTGCAATCCTGTGCACATATTTTGTGGCTCTCTGCTTTGGTCTTTTTCCAGGTAAGCAATTGCATTCAAGGGCCTGATTTTTGTTTATTCCTCTGCAACCTGCATGGTTGTTTACATGAAAGAAAGGGGTATGAAAAAGCAATTAAACCAGAACAGGGAAAAAGAGGGAAAAGTGTTCTGGAGCTGCAGTTAGATGCACTGACTGCACCTGGTTGGGTTCAGGCATGTTTGCTTGCTCCTGAAGCTGTTGGTCACCTCATGGTGGTAATGTTTTCCTACAGATTATGTGGGATTGGCTTTAAGGGATTGTTTTTATTTCCACCAAGCAGAGAGTGTTTGCAGGTAAATGGCATATTTGGCCAGAAGCAGCACAAATCGAGGGTCACTACTGCCCTCCATGGATAATTTTGTAGGTTTGGTTGGTTGGTTTGTTTGTTTTCCTCCCTGAAATGTTATTGCTTTGAAAGAACCGAGGAAGCAAAGCTAAAATCCTTGCCTAGAACTGTGTGGTTTGTTCGTGTGCATCACTAAACTAGGTAGTCCTTATCTGAGCTACTGATGAGGATGCATGAAACTGGCCACTGTTATCATAGACTCACAGAATGGTTTGAGTTGGAAGTGACCTTAATGATCATGCAGTTCCAACCCCCTGCCATGGGCAGGGACACCTTCCACTAGACCAGGTTGCTCCAAGCCCTGTCTGGCCTGGCCTTGAAAACTGCCAGATATGCTCTGCTCTTGCTTTTTATGAGATAAGGATTGGCTCAGCAGGAGCAGGGTAAGAACAGTGGTGCTTGCCTTGGGAAAAAACCACACAGGCGGCTGTGTCCATCACCAGCCTGCTGTCGGTGGACAACAACCTGCCATATACCTGCCACCCTCACCTACACCACTGCTATATTGCAAGCGTAATCTGCCAGCTAGTGAGCTCCCGAAACTGGGCCATAAGAAATCCTGTCTTTCTGAAGGAGATCACGCTTAAATTAGGTCCTAACTCAGAAAGATGATGGCACTTAGAAGGGGAATACGCAATATAAAGAAAGAAGACATTGGTGGTTTTCTTTCTGTCTACAGGCTTAGCAGCACAGTTGTGGGAGGAAAATGCTGCCCCGAGATTTCCACCAAATATTCTGCGCTGTAGGCAGGGACTCTCAGGCCAGCCCCATTGGTTTCCCAGCCCTTCCTCTAGCCTGGGAAAAGGAAAATGGTATAAATAAAACACTATTTAATCAGAAACTACCTTCTAACTCCTAAGTAATTGTTGAAAATTGTTTCAAAGCCAGTTTTCAATGGGAACCTAGCACTGCATTTTTCGATTAAAGTGTTTTTCTCCTTAATAAGTGTTTTGGTGGTGTCGGTTTTTTGTTTGGTTCGTTGGTTGCTTGTTTCGTGGTTTGGTTTTTTTTCTGTCAGTGGGTTTTTGTTTTTTAGTTTGGTGTTTTTTGTTTGTTTTGTTTTTCGTTTTGGTGAAATCTCCCCAAAAGCAAGCGATCCATTGGACCCTGCACAGCAGGCGCAATCTCGGTGTGCCGATGGCAACAGCAGCCAAGCAGTTTTTTGCCAGGCAGATTGAAGAAGCAGGAGGAACTGGCTCATCAGGGAAATGTCACACCGATAGAAACGTCCACAGGAAAACACTGCGGGAAATCCACATGCTATGGGAAAACAACATTGCTGCTGGCGATAGAATGCCTGCAGCCTGTGCCACCTCCATCCACCTCATCCCCAGTCTGGCCAAGCTGGAGGAGGTGGCTGCTACTGCTAACGACCAGAAAAACGTCAAAGTAAGGGAGGACAAAGGAACAGGGATTGTCTAGGAGAGAGAAGAGAGATGCTAAACGAGTGGGTTTGTCTATGGATGCTGCATTATGCATTCAGGGACACAGCTAACCCAGAAGGTAAATCAGGTAATTGGAGCGAGCCCATTTGAATAAACACCAAATAAAGGGAAACTCAAATTTTAAAGGCAACACATTTTCAAATGGCAGGACTCAGCAGCATTTAAAGGTGATGATCGCCGCCAAGTTATTTCAAGCAGACAGGAGGCTATTCTGTTTATCTGTTTGAACGTGCCAACAATTAATTTAGTAATCAGCATGTTCTGAAGGGACGATTTGAAAGGAGGACCAGGCCCTCCATCAGTGTAAATTGACACTGGCCTGCTGCATCGCAGCCAGCCCTATGATAGCAGAGGGTTTAGCTCAAGCCTCCTTAGGGGGGGACATACTGGGGGGTGGGGGGGAATGACTTCTCTAGCATAAGGGTGGTGATGTGCCTCATACACATGCAGATGGTGATGCTTCTCATACCACCCACAGCACAGATGGACTGTCAGTCATCACATTGAAAGCCATTCCAAGAGCATGCCTACCCCAAGTCCAGCAGGGAAAAATTAAGTGCTCTTTTATCCACTAAACCTACACTGCCTTACTCCACACAGACACCAGAAGCAAAAATACTATAGGAATAAGTCTGCTATTTATAGAGCTCGGCAGATGAGATATAGCAATAAAGATGCTGAAGTCACCCTTTTGGTTAATATAAATTAAATGATGTTGTGCTTATAGAGTCCCTTTCATCCAGGGATCCTGGAGAGCAACAACCTTTTTGCTGTGCAGATGGACCAGCTTCTGCCCTAAAGAGATGAAAGGCTTGGGTCAGAGCCCTGCAGTAAATGTGGCTCTGCCTCAGAGCCATCTACACCAACAGCCTGTGGGGTTTTAAAATACATAATTTCCTAAGAGTCTTAATTTCATGTGGGTCCAGTGAGGTGCTGGTGTCTCAGGACAAGCCATCCACATATCTGGAGTGGTGGGCATGCAGAGCCTTAGAGACAGGGGCAAAAAGGTGGCCTGAAATGGAGCTAAAAATAGATAAATAAAAATCACTGGACATCTTTGAAAAATATTCCTGTCACACATTTATCTTGAGTAATGTATTTAGTTGTTAGAGACTAAAGTGATGGAGCCAAAAAAGGCACTTTGTGTTATTCCTCACCAAATCTTCTAAGAAATGGTCTGGTTTCTCCTGCAAACATATTTCCTAAGCTGTCCTTTAAAGGGTTTGTTTTTCCTTTATATTTTCCTTCCCTTCACAGTAGCTCTTAGAAGTCCCAAGTTATTGCTCCTAAGAATTATTTTTTTTAAGAAAAGGATTTGTCCAAAAGAATCAGGGGAGAGGAGAAGAAGAAAACAGAAAAATTGCAACTTGAACTCTGCAAAACCAGTTATTTTCACTACCTATCACTTTCTGGAGGTGTAAAACATGCACCAGTGTGCCAGTCTGGATTGCAGCTAGCCTATCCCTGCCTGCCCCTACCACCCACAGGCAGGGCCAGAGAAGAAAGAAGCCAAGAGCAGGAGAAATCCATAGGGCCAGTAAAAAAAAGTGCAATAATTTTGCTAAGCAAAAGCTAGGCAGTAATAATCTATGACAGGCATGGGTTTTCTGGATGATATTTAGGATTCTGCATCCTTTCAAGGGCTAGGTGTGTGGCATAAGCACAGGAGCATCTCTGGCTGCTGAGGAGATGATCAGCTGGTGGCTACCAAGGTGCCCCATGGGCTCTGCAGAGGGAGATGAAGAGGAGCTGGGTTGCACCCAAATGAGAACATCACTCCCAGGGCACCAGCATCCTCACTGTTTCTTGCTTGGCCAACGTCTTCATGTGGCTCCCAGCCAAGGGAGCAGCTCAGGACATCCACCTCTAAGCCACTCACCATCATGTAGAGGATAATTCCTGCTTGGAATAAGGGTTTAAAAGCCAAGCAGAGGATGTTGACAGTCACTTGGCAGGAAAATCTCCAAAGGACTTTTGTTTCATCTGTATATTTTGATAGAGAACATAGGATTTCATTATTATTTCCCAGTGTGTTAGGTTCCTGAGAAGCTGGCAAACAAGTGCTCTAGAAATTTTCTGATGAGAGCTCCCCATGCAAATGCCATCTGCTAGGCTGCTTGGAACAAGTCCCTCCCACTACTCCATAGACCTCCACAGATCCATAGAGGAGATGGTCTGACTGGCTTTTCAGCCCTCGCTTTGATCTACTCTAAACTGCTCCCTGTTCTTCCAGGCTATGCCTCCAATGCAACTGGTCTTCCACTGTGTTGAGCAAGGGGTGGTCCATTTAAGACAAGCTCCATCTGTAAGTCTCAGCTCTCCACAGCCCTAGTGGCAGCATGTCCTTCTCAAGAAACACACCCAAGCCAGGTTGGAGCCTCTCCAGGAATGTTTCTATTCTTGGGTATTGATATTTGGGGTGAGTTTGGGCTATAAGCAACAGAAAATAACAGTAGCGTGAGTTGCTCTGGCTTTGTTAAAGTCACCACCTCACTTGAGAAGTCCCATTGGGAACTGTTACCATGCAACCTGCAGCTCCCTCTCCAACACCTCACACATACAAGCTGGTAAGTGCTGCGTTCAGTCCTTCTTCATCCTCATACGTGCGGGTAAGCAGTCCTCCTGCAGCAGCTGCCTGCTCCTTGCACTTTGGCTAATTAAAAGGAGAGATGAAACTGCAGCCAGAGGAAATCCTCCTACATGATCCATCTCTGAAAGCACGGCCAAGTCTGGCAGCAGCAAGTTGGAGACCAGCTTGCTATTAGCATCCTCCACTGCCCCCAGAGGGTTTTGGACTTAATCCCAGCTTTTTCTCTTCTTCCAGGACAGTGGGGCTAGACAGCACCACAGAGCTTAATGTATTTGCTTTGGGAGCAAAACCAAATGATGCAGTGGTGGAAAGTGCAAGTCTCTTGCACAACACACCTTGTCAAAACGAGCCCCATATGCTTGCCTTGGAAATACAGTAACGGAGGTCCAGCCCTGCCTTCCTGCACGTATGAGAGATGCAGCCCCAGCCCCTGTGCACAGAGAGCCCACATTCATTACAGGATGAAGCTTTAAGCAATGCCAGGCAGCCATTCCCTCTGATCAATGAAAAAGTGGCACTGACAGAGAAAAGTCCCAACGGGTTCTTAACTGTGAAGGCTGGAGGCTGTGAGAGAGGATATTCATGTGAAGCATGGGAAGCAAGCAGCCCGTGGGTCAGGGGAGGATCAGGGGCGAAAAATGGAACAGGCCTGCAGAGCATTGATGGCAGTTATTAAAAGGAAAGAAAATTCACTACGGGAAGGTAATAGCACTCCAGAGCGGTTCCTGACTTAGTATAAATCAGCATAACATTACTGTGCCCAATTTATGACAGCTACAGGCTGGCCCATGTACTCTCAGTGCTGCATGCTCTGGCAGAGGAGGAATTCAGGTCTAGCAGTGAGGCTCTGGTACAGACATTCTTACACTGCGCAGGTGTTGGAGGCAAACGGCAACATCACCATCACAGCTCCAGTGTTCAGCTACCTCCGAATTCAAAAAGGAAAAATCCTTTAATTTTGTTTCCACCTCATAAAGTACTCACAGCACTGATGAGGAAGACAGAACCTGAATACACACTTTTGGAAAGCACATTTGATTATCTTCTGGAAAAAGTGAGTCTCTGAATGCAAAAGACTGCTTCACGCTAGAGTTAAGAGCATGGAAACCTACATATATGATACTTCATTACTCTGTAGCCAATTTTGTTGATTGGAATCATTAGGATGTGAGAAGAAAATAGTTAATGTGCTGTAACCAGTCTGCGAATGTTAGAAAACCTGCAATCATATGAAACTAATTTTAAGTGAAATGGGATGGTCTACAAATTATGGGCAAAGGATTGCTATGAAAGGCTCTGAGTAAGGCAGACAGGAAAGCAACACACAGACCAATACCTGCCCAGGATGAAGGGTGGTTAGGAAAAACACAGGCAGCTCACACCCCCAAAGAACATTACTTCTGAGAACTGATGAAAACGGATGCTAAGTCTCAGCCATTTGAAGACTCAATACTGACCTCGTCGGGTGCCACCATTACTACTCTTGCAACAGCCAGGAGGAGGATCACCACTGGCCACAGGGCTACCTTTAACTTGAATGGACGTGGGGATGCAAGATTGTGGTGAACCCCTTCTGTGAGTGGAAGCTAATCAGCCAGTGAGGTCCTGGGGAGCTACAAATCCTGGTGGCTTCCCTAAACAGCCTGCTCTCACGTCTGTCACCTGCTGGTGAAGTTTTTCTTCACCTCTGATATATGTGGTATGCAATGTGCAGCCACGTGGAGACATTGGGGCACAGCTTGGATACTCACTTCAGCAAGAAGCCCATTTTGTCCTATAAAACAACACTGGGAGTAATCACATGCACCTTTAAAATACCATGGCAAAGATTATTAGCTGGCAGGGCCACAATGACAAAGGAGACACAGACTTCGGGATTATTGTTCTGTTCCTCCCTCTCCCCTTAAATCATAACCGTGTCTGAAACAAACTGAGAAGTAATAAAAATGAATATTCAGAAGTAGCACTTGCCTGAGGGTCCAATGTCGTATAGAGATGTTCTACTCATTTTTCAACCCTCCTGTTTCTTGTTTGATTTGGACAGCAGGGTTTTTCTCCCCCTCTCTAGAACTCATCTTATAAACCTGCCTTTGGATGGTCATCTATGAGCCCATCGCTCAGAAAGCAAGCCATTTATCCTACTGTTCAAGCATCCACCCAGACCTCGAGACGATGGTGGGAACTGGGGAGGGAAAGCAGAAAAAAGCACTTTTCCTGTGGCTTTAACGCTTGTTATAAACTAAAGAGGATGTGAACATCCATCAGGGAAACACCTCACGCTCCTGCCCCTTTTTTCCTCTCTTCCCCAAGAGCTGTGCTTTTGACACAGAGCTGTTCTTCAAAGACAGCACCACTTAAGGTCTCCACTGAAAGGAGAACTGTGTAGGATCAGGTCCTAAGCAGTCAGTGTGTTATCCCAGCAATGAAGGCAGATTCTGATCTCAGGGAAAATGAGTGTAAGTCTAGAATAAACTAATCCCCTTACCGGAGGGTCATCGGCCCGACCCCTGCCCAACACCATGGCACCCACCTACCTCTCCGCTGCCTGACTTTGCTTCCTCCCACAAACATCCAGGAAAACCTGTGCCCAGAAAGCCTCCCTTTGCAACCACCTGCCTGTTACTGAGCAAAGCATGTATGTGTTAGCAGCTATTATCAACAGATTATTCTGATCAAACACCAAAACAAAGGATTTTCTTGAGCGGATTGCTCTAAGTGCAATCTCTCCCCCATCACGTCTTCCCAACCATCCCCTTCCTTTTCCACAGACCTGTACTTAATTCACAAAATGAAAACACATTAAAACCCTACAAATTGCTTTATCTACTCCATCCCTCCTATCTCCTATTTGCTACTCCAGCCTTTTGCTATTGAGGTGCAGTAAAATCCGATTTTAAAAATGAGGTTGATACTGTAGTTTCATTCTCTTCAGCCAAAATGAAAAATAAAAAGCTACCCATATACACGTTTTATCACAGCAATAGATAAATCTGTCACAATAATGATCCTGACAGATAATAAAAAGCAAAATATATCGAGGGGGTTTATAGCAGTTTAATGAAGGCTCTTGTACCAAATCTTGAACTCAAAGTTACAGAGTTATTGAAAAAAAAAATAACTTACAATGAAAAAGCTGATGAGAATTGCTCACCTAGCCATGGAATTAACTGTGGTTTAATGCTGTGCTTAAATACTCACCACACAATAGGAACGCATCTAAATCACGACCAAGGTACACACAATTCACTTCCATTCTGTTTTCAACTACACGCATGCAGCATGTAATTTAATCTCTGGAAGTTACTCCGAAGAACACACAGGTTTCTTTTTTTTTTTTTAAACATTCACTGGAAATAAATACCATTTAAAGAATACACATTGAGTGCAATAAAATGGACACTTAGGCACCGGTACAGTCTAGTCCTTTTCAGCCCTCTACAAACTACAAGACAAGAAGTTTTAAACCACAGATGGGGTGGAGAGCAGGTTAGAGCTGTACAGGGAGTGCAGCAGGTTATGTACTGCACAAGAGCACATCTGCAAAAGGTCCCAGAAGATTTTTGTTGAAGATGCAGCGTATCCACACCAGGTATATTGTGAAGGGTTTGATGTTTTCTGAGAAGGTATGATTCTGATGAGACAATATATAAGGCATGTAAGTGTTTTCCCCTTGCTCTTGTATCCACACTTCATATTTCACTTCTCTGACCTTGAGATACTTCAGGTTCCAGGGGATCCGCCAGGACACGGCAAGTTTAGCTTCGCTCGTGCCCTGTACAGAGGCTTGACACTTGGCATCCCTCACTTTGCCAGGGTAGAGGCTACCAGACCATTTCTGCTTCTTGGGTCCAGGCTTAGACTTCACAGTCTGCCTGATCACGTGGACGAGAGAAGGGATGTTCACCTTTGTGTCCTGGTAGGCACGGAACAGCCACTCAGGGTTGCGGCAGCAGAGGTGCCGTGGCACCTCTGTGTTCTTAATGATGCGCTCTTGCTCAGCTTTGTCCAGATGAGCAATCCCACCCTGGTCCCAAGGTCTGTCCGGGTAGGTAACGGTGCCTTCCCTGTCAGTGTTCTGCCAGGCAATGTACTGAAGGTCCATGCCAGGAAGGGTTGCCAGGGTTTTGTAAGGGGTATAGTGTTCAGGGTTGATAGCATAAGGAAAGAGCTCCACCACTGTGGCACCTCTTGGCAGGAAGAGAGACATGACTAATTGGGCCCCATGCATACTGACCAGCATGGACGCATTGCTGATCAACCGGACGATGTCAGAAAACGAATGCTCTTCCAGAGAGACAGTAATGGTTTTCATCTGAAACTCCTGAGCAAGAGCCAGGATTAGTTCTGCCTCATTTAGGATAAGCCTGTTGATTGTTCGACTGAACACTACAATGTATTCCTCACTGGAGCTTTCCTCCATGGTGACGTTCAGCTTCTGCATCATGAATTTGGTGAACTGCCTGATCTCGTTACCAGAAACCAAGATGTTAGCCTTCGGCCCTTGTGGCTGGACAAATCCATACTGGTACCAGGTGGTGATTTTGGACAGTCCCACATATGATTTGGTAAAGCAGAGGAGCCTGCCCAGGGTTTTAAGCTGCTCCCTGAGGAGCGGCTGCTTGTTACTCAGTAACTTGTAGAGGTCAAAGTGAACACCTTCACTCCACCCTTCCATAAAGAAGAGCCGTGCCTCCAGATCTAAATCAGAGAACTGCTGCATGGTGTAATAAATGGGGAGGAGGTCGTCATGAAAGACGTGCATCAGGTTGTCTGGGTTGAACCTGTTAGCAATAAGCGCCACATCAGGCACGAAGACTGGCTTTGGCATAAATTTCAGCGCAGCAGCTGGCAGCTCCACAAAGTTGAAATACTGGGTGTTGTGATCTTCCACTGAGGAGAGGTCGAGCAGAGCCGGCTGGAACCTCCGGGAGCCCAGGTTGGGCAGCATGACCGAGGAGTTGCTATGAAAGTAGATAAACTCCTCAGCCTCGGTAGAATAGCAGAGGGACTCAAAGCGGCAGATGCGGTCAGTGTGCATCCTGCCAGTGCACACCATCCTGGTACCGTCCTCCACCAGTGCCTGCAGAGCTGCATGGTAGTCAATCTGCACCTGAGAGAGTTCCTGAGACTGACGTGTGAGAACCAGCTCCTCTTCGACCATGAAGACATGCTCTCGCAGTTTCAAGTATTTCCACAGCACGGCAGCGAGGACAGACACGAGCAGGGCATTAAACACAGCTGCTATGTTCATTCTGTTGTTAGATCCTAGCAAGATGACAGGTGGGGAATGCAATGGAGAGGGAACACATCATTAACACTCCTTGACATGGTGAGGGTGAAGACCTGTGGAAAATAAAACAAGAAAGGAACCATTTAAATATTGCGTTCACTGGTTTTACAGCTTCACCATGAATTACGTTTTATGGACTATTCAAGAGAGTTTAGGCTTTTTTCAGTAATTTTTCCCTCTTCCAGGGAAAAAGGGAAAAAAGGAAAAGAGTGCGAAAACACTACCTGGTGTGTTCCCTGGGACTTTGGCTCACTGCTTTTTGCAGACCACTCCAACAGTGAAAGAGTGCCCTGCAATCACTGGGCCACTTGCACAGGGCTTGGGAGACGTAGTTCATTCTCTTGATCTTTTGCACAGCTGTGAGTACCCAACTCTGCCTCTTGTGTTTACTGCACAGATAAAGAGTACAAGGAGCATTGCCAAGTATGGATTTTGCTACACTCCATTTCAATACAAAATGTGAACTAGTGAACATAATGTTCCATTTAATTTTTGGTGGTGGGGGGGAACACAGTCCATAGACACAGGTCTTGGACTGCCCTGTGGGAGACTCCCAAGTCACTCAGTCATTTCTTTGGCTGCAATCAGGTATCAAAGGCTAAGAGCTGTCACTGTCTTCCAAAAGAAATATTGGCATGGAAGAGAGGAGAACTCTGCTTTTTATGCAGGGAACTGATGTTTCATTAAAGCAATCAAACCTTCATTCACTGAAAGTCTGACTTGCACCAGCAGAGCCAACCCTTACACAAATGGGAAGGCAATATATTTGAAGTGTTTCCACTGTTGATGATTTCCCATCCCAACCTGAGAATCTTCTCTATGCTGCTCCAAGGCCTCCTTGTTTCTTTTTCTGTTATGGGAAAAATCCTGCCACGGTTTGCTTCCTGTGCAGAAACACTACTGGATTATATCAGAATATTGATTGTATTTTCAACTGTGAACTTCAATTTAGATATTGATTAACCTACAGTACTTATGGGCTTCAATTTTCATTATGCATCAAGGTCCACTGCTCGTCAGGCTGTGAATAATTGCAGCCATGACTCATGGGGAACTTTTGGAAGGGAAATTTCTGATTGGTATATACTTGCTCAGACTGTTTCTAGTTGAATTTTTTAAAGATAGCAATTTAAAGTCCCTTTGATGCAAGTATGCAGGGAGGGGTAAAAAAGCAGTGTCTCTAGCACATGCTCTGACATCCCAAGCAATAGTCCCTTAGCATTTTAACCCAGAGATGCTTGTTCTTCTCTGGCAGAGTGGAGGAAGACAGCAAAGCAAGTTTAGGACTAGTGTGAGCACTCCCTATACCACCGAGGGAGTTCTTTTCAAAACAGAGGTTGCAGCCTAAAAGCTTGATCCTGCAATCGGGTTCATGCAGCTTGAAACTCAATGGAGAATCATTCATGGACTTCAATGAAGTTAGAAGGGATCCCTACAGCCTGTGAGATCCCAACAGTCTGCAGGATCCCTGTTCTAGGAAGAACTGAAGGTACGTGAGAGACTGAATAATGCCAAAGAAGCAAGTGCTAGCCGTAAGCCACACAGATTCAAGAGCTGGTCTCTGGGGACCTGAGCAACAAATTCATTTCAATTTCAGAGCAGCTCTAGCTACTCAAATAAAACAGAAATGAAGTCCACCTCCTTTGGTAAGTGGTCTGAAAAGCTACCTTATTTAGCAACTCCCTAAAAGCAAGCAGCAAATTAAAAAGGTGTTGTTCTGATTTCAACCATGGAAAAGGAAATGGGAAGGGACCCAGAGTGGTCATCTAATTACCAGGGCAGGATCAGCTCTCACAAAATCACTCCCCAAAGATGCTTATCTATCTCGTTCTTAATACTCGTTCATCTCCTCACCCAGTTTCTAGCAATAAAGGCATGAAGGACTGCGACAAACTCTTTCCTAACACTCAGCCTTTGTTTCCACCGCAGCAATTTAAACTTGTTCTTGTCCCAGGTGCCACAGATACCCTGCACAGACAAATGATCGCTGTCACATCACCTCTCAATCTTTCCTTCCCTATAACAAGGGATAACTGCTGCTCCTGATGGCTTTCTAACTCTCAACCATGGCTGTTCCATGGACAGCCTTGAATGGAAACCTACTGGGGACAGCAGTACATCACTTGGTTAGACTCTGGTAATGCAAACAAACTGGTTTTCAGGAAAAGAAATTTTTTATGGGGACAGATCTTCAGTTATTTTGTTGGTACCAGACTTCCAAAGCTTCATTTTACTTCTTACTATCTTTGAAAGATGACTAATGATATCACATAACCTTTCCACTACAGACCTCTCACCTTGTGGGCACAGCTTTAAATGGCTTCGGCAGCATCACCAAGGAAAGGATTGAGCCCAGGGACCCACGTGCGAAGCCTGCTAGTCAGTATGAGAAGGAGACCTTTAACAGTTGAGTTCTCTGCCACACGCACACACTTCAAATGAAGGCCAGTCTGCAGGCATTGTGGAAGTTAACTACCGCAGGTCAGAACTAAGCACCTGCAAGTTCAACAGCAGAGTCAACGCAAGTTTCAAGAACTTTGCAGAGAGGGAAAACCACATGGCCTCTATTATTGCAGTACAGCAGGAGGCATGTCTACGTGTAGGTGTTTCAAAGGCATCAGAAGCCCATAAAACCACCACTGATACCACCTGTATTTCACAGGCGTCTCAATGGTGGAGACCTCTGCCGACCATTACAAACCCCTTGAGTTGAACAGGCCTCCTTGGAAACAGTCTGTGCTAATATTTCACCCCTGACTGATTTGTTCTTTCCCCTCCAGTCCCAAGGGAAGGGCATAAGAGGCACTTCAGAGATGCAGCCTGATGGATGCGGCCAATGTTCGGAGGTTAGCAATTTTCATTTCAGACTCTGCTATAGCAGTACCCACTAAATGGCTACAAATGAACAACTCAGCTTTTAATAAAAATCACCTGCAAGGCCCTCCTCCATCTCTTCCCTCGCTGCACTTTCCCTCTTTCACTTCCTTGCACTTAGCTCGAGTGAGTGCAGGTACTTTAGCCAACCAGGTGTCAGGAATGAACGTTAAAAGCTAGCAATGCTAAAGGAATCCATCTTCATGCCTGTTCCTCATTGCCAATTCATAATTCCTGGTTCATGCTGCTTGGCTGAAAGCTGCTTTTGATGGAAGTGAACAAGGGGATGTGGACATGAAGGGGTGTCATAGGCAGAACTGAAAGGAGAATTTCACAGGTACTCGGGGAACTGTCTCAATTCTTTGCCAGTTTTCCCACATTTTATCATCCACCTTTTTTTAAATCTGGTGCTTTCAGTGAACACAGACCTTACAGAACTAAAGTTTGGTCCTTCAGGGAGTGACAGAACACAAATAGCAACAAACCATCCCACTCTTTGCTTTTACATACCCAGGAGAGGCTGCACTAAGGGGCTAAAGGCAAGCAATCACTTTCCATGTCCCCTGGTTCCTCAATCCCCCACGCTGAGATCAGTCATTAAGTGTTGTCACCAACAGAGGTCCTGGAATGGGCAACTTTCCCAGGAGGCAGCAGGTAACCTGAAACAGGTGAAAGCATTTAGACTTCCACCTGAAGAGGTCTACTCCACAATAAAAGAAACTATCACTTGTAAATCTACCTCACAAAATGAGTCCAGAGCTGCCACTCTCCTCCCATGATGCCATCAGACAACATCTTAAGAACTGAAAGGCACTTGCAGAAGTGGCAGGCCGGACACATTGCTACTTTCCTTACGAGCAGACTCTTCTGTGCTGTTTCTTTCTACACAGAGGTCAGCATCTCGGCTGTTCACACCCCCAGTTGCCCACAGACTATCTCCTTCCCACCCCTACCATGCTCATACACTCTCTCACTTCCCAGTGACACTGGGATAACCACAGCTTTGCTCCACATGAGCAATACATCCCAGTTACCAGGGAAATTGGTATGACATTTCGCATGGACTGGCATTTTTTTTACTCTCAGCTTTGAAATGCTAAAGCACCATCCTTCAGCAACAGAAGATGCAACAGCTTATAGACCAGAGCCTAGCCAGAAGAGACATGCATGTAAAAGCAGCACAGAGCTTCTTGCTGTCAAGCTGGCAGAGGGCAATGATGCCGCATGGGAGGGAATGGGATGTGCCCCTGCGGACTCCTAACAGGAGCAGGATGCAGGGGAGGAGCAGGAGTGAGAAAGGGAGACGGAGGCAGCAAATTTCCCTGGCAGGGATGCTGACAAGGCAGCAGGGCAGCTGAGGTGCAGCACTGCATGGTCGAAGATGGGGAGCTCAACACACACAGTGGTGTAAGGGCAGCTCAAGATTTTACAGTGGAAATAAGAGCACATCCTGAGGCTTGCAGCTGAGCCACAGTGGATGCTGCTCCAGTGGCTAAAAGCCTGTGGGAGGAACTCTATTTTTGGTCAGCTCATCTTTGCTCTTTTTCCAAAAGCGATCACAGGCATGAAGAGCTTACCCCATTCTTTTCCTCCTCCTCCACTCACTTAGTAAAACGGTCACAGCTTCATCCTCCCAGCCCAGCTACTGCTTCTCTAACTAGCACTGACTACTGGTGAGCAGGTAAAGCCTTCAGAAGCATGTATCTCGTGTGTTCAGCAGGCACCTCTGGCAGAGACCCTGAGCATCTTGCAGCATCTGTAGTACTCTCATGGATGTTTGGACACTGTAGCACCTTCTGCCTGTCAGCTGCTGGTCATCTGATGTTTTAAACATCCTCAGGAAGTGAGAAAGCAACAGGAAGCATAGATGGAGACACTGTTCTTGTTAACATGTCGAGAACATCAGAGTGGGTGGGATGGGAGAGATTAATTTCTACTAATAGGCAGTTGGCATAAAGGGCTGTTTGGATTAATTTAAAAGACTAGTTTTGTTGTTCTTTTTTAAATTGTGAAGCTAGAGTAGGATGAATCACTACTTTAAAGTTATTAATATAATGGACAATGTTTTAAATCTCTTCTCCATTTTAAAATTTACTATCTGTTTAGGTAAGAAATTTGGAGAAAAGCTACAAAGCCCACACAATAAAAACCCACAAACATTACTAAGTCCCGCAGAGGAAGAGAACAAGAGCTTGATTAGGGAGAACAAGGGACATGGAGGTGAACAGCATGTCTAATGGTGACCACCAAGTCCTGCAGGTATTAACAAAATGAGAAGTGCTGGGTTTGTCTACTTAGGCCTTGCCAAGCTTTTGTTACCAACTGCCCAAGCACTTTCCAAGCCAACGCTCAGTTTTCCAGAGCTAGAGCAGGCTAAAAAATCGTCACAAAATGAAAAAAAAAAGCATGAAGGACACATGTCCAGAGAGCCTCACCACTCTGTGCACAGAGAGAAATGCCTCTACATGGGACCAAACTTGGGTTTGGCCCTGCTGACTAGCTCCGGTGCAGAGCCTGCCAGTAGTGGCAGTGGTGTCCAAGCAAAACTGTCCCTGCAGTTCCCAGGAAAGTGGTGCAACTGGAAGTGGACTGAGGCCGCTCCTGCCACAGGAAAGGGAAGGAGGTGGGGCAGGAAATGGGCGGAGGACCCTTACCCTTCTTATTGCAGCAACACAGTGAGAGGGGTGGGAGCAGATACTCCCTCCTCAAGGACATTTTGTCCATTAGCATTCCCTACCCCCAGATCCATCTCTCACGAGACTGGCTTTCCAGGACTGGTACAGGAAGATCAAAGCATGCAAACATGGCATTTCACACACCCTCTACAAAATGTCTCCTATTCTTCCTCCCATCCCTGATGCAAGAGGCTTAGTGAAGGACACAGTATATGTAATACATGCACTTTTAAATACCTACTTCATTCATGCTCAAAGCAGAAGTTGCTAGAAGGCAACTTTCCCAATTGGAAGGAGGGGGAGTTGTTAGGATTCAGCAGCCAAGAACTGGCTTTTACTCTTATCTCTGTCACAGATTCCCACAGAACTATACAAGCAAGTCAATCCCCACAGCCCAAAAGGCTGTTATCATCTTATTCACTGATTTAATGAGATACATATATTTTCACAGTACATGCCACATTAAAGAAAGGATGGTACACTGAATGAACATTTGCTTTGTAAAAAGCAACCAAGCGTAGAAGTGCTGACTTTTTAAACAGGAAAAGAGCAGATTCTTGAAGGGAGCAAGCGCAATGCTTAAAGATACAAATATCATTAACGAAGCCTGGTCCAAAGAAGGGATATGAAAAATAAGAATACCTTCACTCTGTAGCCTCGAGGAGAATCACAGAATCATAGAATAGTAAGGGTTGGAAAGGACCTTAAGATCATAGAATCATAGAATAGTAAGGGTTGGAAAGGACCTTAAGATCATCTAGTTCCAACCCCCCTGCCGTGGGCAGGGACACCTCGCACTAAACCATGTCACCCAAGGCTCTGTCCAACCTGGCCTTGAACACCACCAGGGATGGAGCATCCACAACCTCCCTGGGCAACCCATTCCAGTGCTTCACCACCCTCACTTGAAAGAACTTCTTCCTTATATCTAATCTAAACTTCCCCTGTTGAAGTTTGAACCCATTACCCCTTGTCCTACCACTACAGTCCCTAATGAAGAGTCCCTCCCCAGCATCCTTACAGACCGCCTTCAGATACTGGAAGGCTGCTATGAGAATGTTAAAAATAAAATTTTATTCAGAAAAAAATAAGAGCAAAATATAACAATATATTTAAAAAACATCTGTCTCACAAAAACCTTAGGTATCTATAGACAGTTGAGATCAAAACCACCTTCAGTTTTTATGGTTTAGCGTAAGTGAGGAATAGAAAGCAAAACTTTCTATAAATTTCTATAAATCTGTACAAGACTGCCACCAAAAAGCCTGAGGCTCTGTGCAATGGTCCCTACTACAAACGTACCTTCAATATGAACAGGAGAATACTGGTGGTCATGGGACTCCTACCAGTTGAGCTTAAACCTAAGTTTTCTTCCATTTAATTTCAGAGTCTGTGAGCCCTGGGACAGGAAGAGATCCAACCTGACTTTCAAGCTGACTAGCAGCCATTGATTTAATATTTGTTGATACTGCTGTCTTGATCTTCAAAAAATAGGTAAAAAAATTCCAACATTAAGCAGTCAATGCATATAAGCAAGCCATAAAACTGAGCTGAAAGTATGAAACTAAAAAGAATACTTCTTGGGCTTTTAAGGTCCACATTTCCAAGATCTCTTCTCCATCCAGAATTGCATGGTGTTTGAAATCCTTTCCCCCAACAAAAACTAACTCTTATCTCCATAAAATTGCCCTAAATCAGATGCATTTCTGATAAACAAGCTTGAGGTGGGAGATGTAAGAAAAATGAGCTTAAAAAGAAAAAAGTATTTCTCTCAGCCCTCAAGTCTTCACTTTCTGACAGCCCCAAGCCTAAAGATGAAAATCCAAGGTACTCAGCATAACCATGGCTAGACAGAGGGAGAAGTTTAACAGAGTTCATTCTAGCCAATCTTTGTTCACCCGAGTATCCCATTGAAACCTATCAGGTTACATTGGTATTAACAGCACTGACTTAGGAGTAAAAAGCCCCTCCTTTTGCCTGGCCTCTTGCTTTTAGTCTGTAAGCAAGATACCTTTGTCAGAAACAAAGACGTGTCAGAGAGCAGCAGGCTTCTCTTACTTCAGTGGTCTACCTAAAGCAAAGATGGAGTTGGTTTGGATGAAGAGAAAATTTACTAATGCTGCAAAAGTAAATTTAAAAGAACATGATGTGAAATCCCAAAGTACTGAACAACATGAACTTCAGCCACTCTAACTGTGCCTTTGGGCTTTAGCTGCCTTTTGTTATTCTCTGTATTTTATCTATCCTTTCTTTTTCTAATCTCTGACACGAAGAGTACCTATGTTATTTGGATACTGAGACTGGGGCTTAGCAGCATTTACAGCCTGAGCTTTCCCCGCTTCCCATCAGCATGATGCCTGAGACCACTCCTGTGTGCTGCAAATTCTAAGCAGGAGCTGGAATTGTTCGGAGCACAGAGCAGCCAATAAGAACAGCAAAAATCCCTCCTTGGTTACCACAAGCTCTACATTAGCATGTTTTCAGGGAGGGTAAAGAAAATAAAGTAATCCCAAAGCAGCACCTGCCCGGTAAGAAATTAATTTCTGAAAACCTACAGAATTTAGTCCAGAGCAAAGATGTTTTCCCCATGAGACTTTTGTTTAAAAATGATAAAGCAAAACACCAGTCAAAGAAAGATAGACTACAAAGATGTGGGATTACAACTGAACTACTGACCTTCTTCCCACACATACACAGCCACAGAGGAGACACTCCAAGTGAAGTTGGGGAGGGGGGAAGAGAGTATGGAGATAGCATCAAAACACAGGCAACAATCCTCTCCCCCTGAAGTACACTGCAGCCAGGAGCGCTAACAGAACTAAATTCAGAGCCCTATGTGATCAGCACAGCAAACAGAGTGCAGTTACAATAACACTCAGCAGAGAAACACAGTTAATTCAGAGCACCTGCAACCTTCTCAATCTTGGAAGTACTATCACTGGTACATTAGTATTTCAGCACATGCATGCATACCTGGTGTTGCTAAATAACAGCAAAGGCTATCCGGTGCCTCTTTCACGGGAGAAAGAGAAAAGAAGACACCTTAAAGCTATGCTCTGCAGGGGAACAAACACTCTCCAGTCCTCTTCTTTCCCCACCACTATAAAGAAAGAAACGTACCTAACAGCTCTCAGCACAGTAACCCATGCACCATCTGCAGACTGAACTACCTTTCTCCCCCAGGTCTGAGCATGCTCTGTCTATCGGCAGTGTCCTGCCGCTCCAGCTGGCTCACCTCAATTTGTTAGCCTCCCAGAGGTCAGCCTTGCATGCAGGATGATTTGCTGCAGTATTTCTGCAAATCCCCAACGGGCAGCCACACTGAAACAAACACCAGCATGCTGTTTCACCAAGCTGAGCGTGCCCTGGGAGACAGGCAGCAAACTGGTTTTGGGGGGGGATATGTATTCTAGAAATCCTGCTTCTGAATGTCATGAATGTCACTCCAAACACTTCATACAAAAGAACAAAACAATAGCAGAGAAAGGAAATAAAATGCCCCTTGCTAGAGGACGTAAAAGCCATCCAGCATGCTTTCTAGCAATTCCCTTGGCACCAGGGAAGCGGTTTCCCAGCTGTGATGGTCAGCAAATGGCTCAGTATTGAACAAGGCTGTGAGTACCCTCCTTCAGAGATCCAGGGAACAGTATTTTCACAATGAAGTTATCTTTTTTCAGTGGAAACAAGTAATCCCTAAATACAAAGACAGAAGTGAGCCAGGAGCTTACAAGAGTGTCTCTTGGTGCATACAAGCTGAAGGTCACAAAGGCAAAAAGTGTCTCACACCAATCTCAGCAGAGCTTGAACTGCGAGGACTAAGCAGCTTCTTGAGGATAGCAAACCAGGCAGTACTGACTGGGAACATTTCCAGTCCTAATCCCGCAACTGGATCTACACATGAGATCAGAAGAGAAGCCCAGTTCTGCCCACAGCACTCACCAAAAAGCTCATAGCTGAAGTCTCACCACTGAACACAGTTATGAGTGAGATCCCAGCCCGTTACGGACATACTTGCAGGCAGATCACAAGCAAACATATGAGGCTCGCTGCAAGTCTGTTTTCTGTATATTGGCAGGATACATCTTGTTGATTACCTGGGAGGCTTTTTCCCTTTAAGTGAGACCTAACAGGTGAAATAAGAATGATGAAAAAAGAGGAAAAGTTCTCTAACACCCACACGTACAGGTGTCTAGTCTATACATTTAGTCTATTTCAGTTGTAAGGGACCTACAACAATCATCTAGTGCAACTGTCATACTGATACTCCCAGATGAAGAGCAACCATTTTACATAAGGCAAAGGCAAAAAGAATCCCTAAGTTTTTACTCACGGCAGGAATTATCCTCACTACCAAAATGAAGAAGTTCAAATGGTTCTGCATTTAAAAAAATGCAATTAGGTAAGATATGGGTATTAAAAACTCTCATCTAGGAGAGTCTGGCAGCATGTTACCTAAACTCTCGCACTAAATATGCATCACAGACAAGCTGGTGTCTCCAGCTTCTTACCCTCCCTGAATCATGCTGGGAGTCATCTGAGGGAGGGGACAAATAGACTTACAGAACGGGACTGTGGAGTTGCGCTGCCTGGTTCTGCTGACCATGTCTGCCATCACTCTGTCGAGGAATAACCCCTGCTTACTGTGGCACTCCAGCCCCAAGAAACCTTTTATTTCCTTGCAAGAAGGCAAAGCAGCCCTGCCAAATCAATCTGCGGTGAGAGGCTGAAGCCTTTGCAGGGCAGTGAGAGGTGATACATTTTGACTCGCAGTAGCAATAGAGCACAATACAAAATACTGATGAAAACAGGGTAGTCCTGAGGCAAAGATCTGGCAGAACTGGGAAGTGCAGAGCAGCCCCAAGAATATGACTTGTCCTGTGCAGGATGTAAGACTGCTAGCCTGAATACAGCCACCGTCAGAGCTGAGAAATGTGGGTGTCATTCAGCATCACATGTGCTTATAAACACAGTAATACCACAGAGTTTATAACCTTGGGTTTCTGACTGCCAGATAAAAGCCAAATACAGAAGAAAAATAAGCTGAAAGAAACAAAGAATAAACCCAAATAACATTCTGCAGAATCGATGAAAGATTCTTGACAAAGCTAGACCTTCAAAAATGAGCCTGCCAACATGATGAATAAACACAACTGTTGTATCCACTAAACTAGGGCATCACAGAAGTAAACCAGACATTTTCTCATCTCCTCCTCTGGAGTGCTGCTTTTAATACCTCTGCCTTCTTGGCACAGAACAAGCAAAATGGTTCTGGCCCACCTGGAAACATTAAAAATCACTAGGACTGACAGGACAAGGTATCATCTACCTCAGTACCCTCCTTTCAAGGCCTGTGTTACCTCTTCCCACCAACTCAAGGTGGACTTTGAACTACAGGATGAACCTGTGCCTGTCCTGAGAAGATCTCAAAGGAATACTGGTCAGTCACACCGCCTGGGGGAAATACAAAAAAAAAAAAAAGGCAAATAGAAAAGATCTCCTTTTAGGCAGGCCCACCCAGTGTCCCCAGCCTGTCCTGTTGGGACAAAGGATATCTAGAGTCACTCTTCCCTTTTTATCTCATCTCATTGCCCTCTGGCCCCACTGAATGCAAAAGTGCTGTCTTGTGTGGAACAAGTCAGATGGTTTTGCTCTGAATTTTGAAAGTTGAGGAGCAGAGTTAGATTTGTAGCTGACTTCACTTGGGAAAAGGCATCTTAAGTGTGTTTTCCATGCTTCTGAAAGCTCTACTGTATGACCTAGCTTCCACTGATGCTCACAGGAGCCTTTCCACTGACTCCACAGACCTTCTTCTCTGGTTAGGGACTTTATCAGTGGGACCCCTGATAACCCAGAGATATCATGCTAGGCTCCTTATCTTAGTCAAGCTTTGATTTTAAAGGAGAAGAAAATACAACATTTACAGACTTCTATTTATGAATAAGCTTCTTCTCTACCCCTGGAATGAGGTATATGCATAGATTTCACAGGTACAGTTGATCACATCACATGGAGTTAGGCAGTTTAATCTCAGTCCTGAAGAGGGTTCTATTGTCAATCTGCTACACCACAAAGTAACTGAACAAAACTACATCATTAAAGGGAGTAAAAACCCATAAACCAATAAATGCAGCAACTCTGAAATAATAACTACCTGTTACTACTGCACCATAAGGCACTAAGTGTGGTGGTCCCAAGCTGCTTTCAAACAGCACCACCACCCTACTGCAAGTTGGTGAGGTTTGAATAGATTGTCTTGGCTCAGAACTAAGACTTTGATAAATATTTAATACCCCTCATACAGCTGCAGCCTCCAAAAACAGCACCACAAAACAGTTAACATTTTTAGAACTCCTAAAACAGCACAAACAGAAGTCATCATGATAGCAAAGAAGTCTGAATACATCCCTCTTAGTTTAGGCTGACAAAGACCAGGTAAATCATTATTTACTGAATCTTTGCCTTGCATATATACGTTGCAGGGGTGCCTGCATCACTGTGAGCCACCGCATTTATTATTTATAGTCCCAGAAGTATGTTCTATAAGAAACTGTTCTTCCTGCAGTGCTTTTGAACCAAAAGTGCATCTCAGTTTAAGCACACAAAAACATTTCATGCCTGAATTGACCAAAAAAAAAAAAAAAAGTCCCTGTACTGAAAGACAAACAAGGAGACAAAGGGAGCATTGGGTTTCTGGACACCAAGACTGGGACTCCACACATAGAGGATAGCATTTTGCATCTGCAGAAGCTAACATTAAACCTGATGTCAAAAGGACCAGCACTTCAGTCAAAGTGAAAGTTCCTAAGCAAGAATATACTTTGACAGGGAAGAGGTATTTTTTGAAGAGTATCTCATTGGCCAAACCCCACTTTGCTCAACTGTTTCAAGCATGACATACTCCCAGGCTTAACAGATGTAGGACACAAATTTTACATAAATAATAGGTTTACAAAGCATGATCAGACCATTTTACACACACATACATACACACACAGAGGTTACATGTCTTTACATCAACCTGACAAATTCATAGATATTTATTCTCCTCCACAGATATGTGCACATTTTATACATGTAAAATATATACTTATGATGGAAAAGCACACTAGCTATCTGAATTTGTCATATGCTGAACTGATTACTCTAACAATCCCTCCATCCCCATCAGGAACCACCCTAGCAGCACTGCAGGGACATACCAGCCTGCTCCTGCAGCTCTCCTGCAGCTGTGTGCAATGCATGTTCGGATGATGACATGAGAGACTCACCTGCTAGTTCCCAAGGCAGGAGATGACTTCAGTAACTGTTCTGACTCAAGCTAGGTGTCACTTCTGCTCTTTCAGGTTCCCATTTTGTCATCAGTAATGACAGGTCAGCAGGGTGACACAGAGAAACCAACTCCCTCTCCTACAGCTATGCCAACTGCATACCTGCAAATGTAATTAGTGCCAATGTGTCTGTAAAGGAAGCAGAGATAATTCATGCTCATAAGAGCAGCTTGGTAAGTAAATGATGTTCACCTAGACTGACATGAGAAACCAAAGGTAAAACACTGCCTGTAAGATCCCTGGGTATTGCTCATGGTTTCACCTGGGTGCTTCCCACAGCCTTGTCTGCAGTAAGATCATCTGCCTTCTCTCAGATGACACTTTAATATTAGGCCTTTATCACTACAGCAACACCTGAAGAAACACATCTCCCATTTTACAGAGGAAAATATTAGAACTGTCAAGGGGATCAGAGCAGGACACACCGCACCAGCAGCCACAAATATAGTAGCAGCTCCCTGTGAAAAACCCACCAACAATCAGACCCTCTTGTGTACCCCAAGGTTGTATTCATCTCCAAGGGCTCCAAGACTGAAGACAGGAGCCAGAGCCTCCAAGATCAAAGTTAACAGTTTAAACATGATAAAGGACAGGGAGGATTAAGTTATCAGTTATGTCACTGTTGCTCTGGAAGAGCTACTGGTGGAGCAGCCTAACCCTGGCATGCTCTGCTCTCTGCACACCTTCCTCCCATCTCCTATCCCCATCCACGCTTGCTGTGCAGAGGGCCATGCATACCTCTCCTGGAACACCTCCTGTAGCCGCAATTTAGCCTGAAGTTGGAAGCCCTGTCTGCATGGACTTGTCCTGAGAAGGGTGGAAGAAAAGGAAGAGAGCCCCTTTTTGCTGTCTGAGGAGACAAACATGGTGGTCATAACCAGCAAATCTCATAGACCTCTTAGGAAATGAAAATGCTAATACCACAGCAAAATGTAGCTGCTGAAAGGAAAAACATCCTCAAATGTGAACATCATAAAGACACCAAGGCATGTAAAGGAAGAGAAGTAACAGAAATACAAGATTTGCATTTTAGGCTAAACAGCAGAAATGTCAGGCACTTTGACAGATCCGTATGGGTGAACAGCTAACAAGTGTGTGGAAGGCTTAAGATGTCCAAGCATTTCACTGCCTTCAATGAGTTATGCACCCATTTGCATGTGGGCTGCAGTTGTTCAAGAACTGATGAGAACATGTCAGTTCAGAAGCAGAATTACAGCAGGACTGTTCCCCACAGCTGCTTTTGCCTTAAGCTTCTACTTTCTAGTACCCTCAGAGATTTTGTGCTTTCCTAAAAACCCTGGAGAAGCAAAAACTACAAACCAAAGACCTAATGCTTCATGGAAAGAACTCCACAAGGAAGCAGCAGCAGCATCTACAATCTTGATCAAAACAGCAGTTTTGATCCAAGCTGGAGTGTGTGCTTCAATTAGCCAGTCTCTGACAAATGCCCTGAGGTACCTAGCACAGCAGCATGACAGGAATGTAGTTCAGAGCCAACGTAAAGGAGAATCTAAATCAAATCAGAGGAAATAAAAAGGTTTAATGCCATTTTGAGTCCCAAAATTGCAAATAGATTGGTTTACCTCCAATGCCTCCTTCAGCCACACCTGTACAGCATAGCCTATCATTTAAAGGGATGCAGCCAGCATATCACCCAACCCTCTTCATATGATAGCAGTGTAGTATTACCAACTGATAGGAGCACAGTATTACTGGATACACCACCACCCCCACAGTGTAACCACTTAGACTGATGCTAAGGGAGCACCAAACACAGAATCAAAGAATCATAGAATGGTTTGGGTTGGAAGGGACCTTAAAGATCATCCATTTCAAACCCGCTGCCACGGGCAGGGACACCTTCCACTAGACCAGATTGCTCAAAGCCCCATCCAATTTAGCCCTGAACGCTTCCAGGGATGGGGCAGCCACAGCTTCTCTGGGCAACATCCATGTTCTGCGTGCCAATATTCACATGAAAATTCAGAACAGAGCACAAAGTCTCACAAATAATCTAAACTTACACTGCAGTTGAAAAATAGGATGTTTCCTGACAGCACAGGCCGTAGGACTGAAAAATGTCTGCTGGCCAATTGAAACACTCCCTTAAAACTGTTTTTCGATTAGTACTTAAGTACCCTGGTCTCATTTTCCCTGTGGAAAAGAACAATTCTTTTGCCTCTCATCTGATTACAGTATCATCAGAGGGCCCAGCAGAGCAGTTGTAACACATGGCAGTGGGCCAGGCACTTACTGTTTCAAATGTTGCTTTGAGGGCTACCACTGCTACTGACAGAGGGAAGAGAAGAAAGCAATATGAATCATCTTGCTCGGCTTCAATGTGATCCACTGCATGCAATAGGAAAAGTGTGATGAATACACTGAGTTACTTGTACAAAACCACTCCAACTCCTCCAGGTGTCATATGCAACAATTTACAGTTCAATAGCTAGCAAGAACTTCTTCATGCCCTTGGCAGCTTGAAAATTCAAGGAAGAACTATTGCATCTAGGCATATTTATCAAGGGCACAGCAGCAAGAGGAAGAAGTTCAAGACTGACTTGATTTACTTATATATATATATATTTTTTTTTTGCATAAGACTTGCTATTGTATTTATTTGCATAGTAATAAAAAAGGTGGTTAATTTTTGTCCCATAAATCTCACCAATAAATCAATGCATCATCTCCATACAGACCCCCTTTTCATCCCTCCCCACACTGTGGAGGCTGCAATACCCCCATAAATAGCTGATATGACATTTAATACACACAGAAGATGACAGTTTCAGAGAAAAAGCAGAAAGTACCTGTTGGGATAGGAACATCTGCAAACCTATTAACATAGTTGCTATTCACCGGTGGCCCTTCGATGATGGGAGATTCCTTACCCAACTCTGCCACAGCAGCTAATTTCTGTTTGCTTTCTTCCCACTGGCAAGATCTGCTGCCTCTGTTCAGTCAAATGCTGAGTCAAGTGTTTGGCAATGAGAATCTCTTCAAACAACTGAAGTGTAACCTGACTGTCACTGAGAGAAGAGCAACATCAGTTCGATAAACCAACTGCTGTTTAAAACAGCTCCACTTAAAAACATCTGTCCCTGTTCATTGTGTACAGTTCTGGATCCATGTGCAGATATTTCCACCACTAGACTTCTGTTAGCATTGCTGCTGATGCAGCCATTCCCCACAGAAGCCATCTAGCCATTATGACAGCCGTGCAGCATTACCCAAGCACAGGGAGGGTTGGAGCAAGTCTGAACCCTCTCACTTGCAAAGAATTCCCAAGATGAGCCATAGTAATAACATACGTGCTGTCACGCCCATCATCCTCATAAAGGAAGGTTCTTGTGACCTTGGAGAAAAGACTAAAATACAGATATTTATCAGCCATAGGCAGTGAAACCCATCCCAAGTCTGGAGGGGTCAGAGGTGGAGGACATACATCATCCCAAGCAGAACCTTCCTGCCTTGGCTTGTGCAACTCCGCCCTCTCCACGGCTGAACAATGTGCTTATAATCTGTCCTGGAGGCTGACAGTAACAGGCTGCTGAGGTAGTCAACCCTTCTTCCCAGGAAAGGGATTAAAGCTACAGCCACACAAAGCTCCTCTTGCAACTATGAAGCCTCAAATCTGCACCTGTATTAATGCAGCAAGTACGTGAAAGGAGAAAGCACCAAAGTCAGACGGCTGAGGACTGACTAGAACACAGTCCCCTTGCTAAGTGGTTTAAGGGTACATAAAATAACCACCATTTCTTTACCATCAAGGTAAAATATCCTAAAATAAAATCCCTCTTCTCTAATTTGCTTGAATATATACAATGCTTAAAGACAAGCATGTTCCTAAGAGCCCTGTGTTCCAATGTGACAGACATGCACATAAATGAAGATTGACTAGAGAACTTTTTGTATAACGTGACTTTGTGACCTCTGTGCTAAATATATATAGGTATATAATACATATGTATGACTACTACAAAATTAGTATAAAAGATTACAATATATAGACGCTTATATATATCGCTCTTAAGTTTATACCTGCATTAGAAGATGATTAATCAGTGGCTTTATAAATTTCATGAAATTATTTTCAATAAGCTGTTAGCTTCCCAGCTTTAGTTTTATACCTTTGACACAATCTTAACACAATCAGAAGCCAAGCTGCAAAGCTGTACATAAATGTGGGTGAAGCTGTCCCAGATAACCTTACAGGAGAAGGGAAGGAGAGAGCAACTCCAATCTTCATTTTCTATTAACTCTCAGGTCTCTGCATGAACACGAGTTATAACCTAAGTAGTAAAGAACAAACAGCCAGAAGCAAGGAGCAGTGGTAAGAACAAATCATTAAAAAGTGATAAGCACCAAGGGCCCTAACTTAGCTAAAGGCAGTAAAAATGCACACACAGAGGAAGCCACCTCATGTCTCCTCAAAATGAATCTGGTCATATAGTTTTAGTGCTGAGCAGGGGACTGCCTCAGCGCAACAGCAGTGTCTCTATTAAAAAGGACAGTATTTCATCTACGTGCTTAAAGGTCTGATAACCTACTCTCCCAGGTGTGTCTCTCCTCCTTCTAAAAGAGGAAATTACAAAGAAAATTAATCTTTGTGCACCTTTTTGTTTTCCACCCCTCCTCCTCTTCCCTTCCTCCACTCTTCCCACCCATTATGAAAGACAAGCAGGAAAATACTGAAATAAAAATTGAAATAAATTCAAAACAGAAGGAACAGCCTGACTCTGGTTTGGCTCACACAAGTGAGCTCATGATATGGTGAGTCAGTGAGAAAAAAAGAGGTCATGAAACTGCTGTCACACACCTTTCTGGAGGGGCCTCTTTGTCCACACAGGTGTGGGTAAAAGGCTTATCTGCCCAGGAAGGAAATACTGGAAACTAATCTTGCCATTGCAATGGGATTTCGATTCACAAACCATCAACATCCCACTCTATTTACATTACAGGTAGCCAGCTGGGAGAAGGGAAACAGCAAACTAAGACATGAAGCAATTCACAGCTAACTCATTTCCAGTGCATCAAAGGCTCATCAGTGACTGCCCCATCCAATGGACTGTGGTCATTCTGTAACCACATTTGACTGCCTGCTTGCCAGAAGCAAATGCAAAACCCCATCACATCCAGGAAATCACTGATGATACAAAGCATTCCTCTTCAGAAGAGGGATCAGCCCCTATATGCAAACTAAGGAGGGCTTTTTCCTGGGACAAAAGAAGGGACAGAACCTTCTTCAGACTCCTTCAAGGCATTTGCAGTTGCCAAGGTATTTTACACAGACTGTGCTTAGGTGTTTTCATTGGTCATTAGTGATCCAAAATTCACATACTGCTTAAAACTACACATTGGGTTCTGAGCTTAAATAAATTAGGGTCTAAACTCTCAGTTGGGTACCACTCTTAAAACAAACCACATTCACACTAGTACGCCACTGAAGGGAAGCAAACCATCAAGAATAAGTGTTATTAAGAGAAAGGTATGCAAAAATGGTCCATAAACTGTAATAGTTGGAATTCTAGCTCCAAAAGCAATGAAAAACTCACAGCATGGCTTTAAGAATGTAGCAGAAACAGCTCTAACAGGCTGGTTTGGAAGATAGGAAGCTTTGACAACAAAGAGCAAAGCTAGCCACAAGACTTCATAAAGGAATCTTAAAAACTGTATGTATCAGGGAGCATAACTAGATGAATAAGAAAGATCTGTGTGCAAGCCCACTTCATACAAGAGGTAGGTAAAGCACAACTAGTAGGAAACTCATTGTAACTCCTTGGCTTCAAGCAAGCATGGACCTAGCATCTACACAGCTGTAAGCTGAGTTAAGAGATGGTTCTCTGGAAGAGAAGTAGCCTGTGCCAAATTTACACAAGGACTTCCAATCGAAGACTCAAGTCCCAGAATTCAGGTCCTCTTTTCTCCTTGAGCAACAGTGTAGCAGGCAGATGAGGCTTTAAAGACATCTTTCTCTGCTAATCACATAGTAACAGTTTAAAACAGAGATTTTATCACACCCAGTGTCACTCAAAAGCAAAAAAACCATGTGCAATTGAATTGTTCAGGTAAACCAGTAAAAAGATGGAAAGGAAATTAACACCGTACACACAAAGGAATCTTTGCAACCAAAAAATGAAACAGTTTCTATTGCGAATCACATTTTCTCAATTGAACCTTGGCAAATTAGCTGGATGGTACAAACCCCACTTTTTTTACAAATACAAAACCCCTTCTGTTATCAAACAAACTCTTATTCCTCTCATCTTTAATCCTAATCTCCATATATGCCATTTCCACACAAGAACCAAACAATCCTTGTTTAACATCAAAATGCCTCTTGGACCCTTTTTACATATGAGGTCTTTAGAACATCTAGCAGCTGAAGAAAGGGCTCCTGGACGCAACTGTGCAGAGGCATACAGCTGTCAATACTTACCTTGATCTCTGTTTCAGTTTTATAAGGCAGAGTCAAAGGCCAGGACAGAGGAGCACACTTGCATGTGTATTTTGAAAGGAAAAGGTGAAATATTTTACTATGGAAAAGGGAAACCTCAGTTGGTTCATATGTAAGAACTGTGCAGCACAGCCTCTCACAGGTATGACAAAGTGGTGCATGGCAGTCAAATGGCAATGAAAGTTGCAGGCAGGATGAGAAAAGTTGGTGACACTTTTCAGCTGTTGGTAGAAAAAGCTTTAATTGCTGAAGGGGCAAATTAATGAGCCCTTTGCTTACAAAGCATTCCTAAGGAAAACTTTCAAGTTGAGTCCAAACATCCAACTACACTTAAACTCAGGTGTGTCTCTTTTCAAACATAAACAAAGCAAACAAAAAGACTAAAAGACTGAAGGACTGAAATAAAACGAAAGAAGAAAAGAAACAAGTAAGATGGGAATAGAGGACAAAAAAGAAGACGCACTTGGACAAAGGATATACAGCAGAAGAATGTGCAACCTTTAAAGACTGCTCCAGAGGAAAAAAGACCAGACTGGGAGATTATATTTTTGATCTGCGTTTATCAGTAAAGCACCAAGGAATTTCCAATCATGAGCCTGAGACCTCATTGCAGTGTACGAAATAAACAAAACCACTTAAAAACCAGGAGATGGATGTGAGAATTACAGTGCCAGCTGCAATGCTGTGAGACCAGTTGGAGGTAATTCAGTGAAAACAAACGATGCTATAAAATCAGTGCACAAGGAAAACTTGGGCCCCATCTCTCTTTTAGAGTCTCAAGGATGCAAGAAGAATGACATCTAATTCAGCACCTAAAAACTCCCACAAACCAATAAAAACATTTCCATCCATACACAAAAATGATGTCTCCCCTCCCAGTCAGAACGCAAACTTAAATCCAACAAGGAGATTGACAACTTCACACCATCAGAAGCACATGGACAGCAACCACAGCAGAGAATACGCTGCCTCCTCAGAAAGCACACATGCCATCACTTGCTAAGGAGCAAGGAATATGGTATGAAAATGAACTAAGGAAAGAAAACAGAGCCAAAAAGAGTGCTTCCACTAAAGGACAACTAGGAATAGGAAACAGATGAAGAAAAGATCTAGATCACTCTGCCTACTGCACACTGCCATCAGCAGACAGGAAAAAAACCTCAACCATTTTTAGCCACTTTTCCAAGAAGTTTCTTTCTCAGGCTGGCAGAGAACAAGCCAGTGTACAGAGCTTTGGTCCAAAGACTTTTACACAGGAGGGAAAGGGGTTGAATTATAAATGACTGAAAATTTCTACATATTTCCCTGTTTGCAAGGGAGGAAAAGTTCTGCACTCCCTTGTAACATCCTTCTAATCATTCAAACCTTATAGGTAGAAGTACCACACTACATATCACCTACTACAAACAAGGTGTTGTTCTGTTCATGGTTAGCAGACATGGGCAGGGTGCGAAAAGTGAGAAGGGGAAGTGGACAGATGGACTGTAAGGTAGAAAATGCCAAACCATCAGGGTTTCCATCTACATCAGTTCAGCTGGAGGGTCAAAGACAGTAACACAGAAGAGCAACACCTGCAGTATTTACAGACCTTTCTTCCAGGTGACTGGAAAAGGCTCATTTCCTACTTCACGCCACTAAAACAAATCAATCCTCCTTTCACAGCAAGAGCTTTGCTTACCCCACACAGCATGCTGCCAGGTATATATACCCAATGGAAGCAATGCTTGTGCTTAGATTTAAGCACATGCTTAACTCCTCGCTAGATAAGTACTTTCAACCACACATCCTTGTGGGCCAAGGATTTGCATTCTTACACACCTTGAAACTTTCCAGGACATGTAATTTATTATTCTGCCTGTGACAAAGGATGGCAACGCCTTGCTTGTTTCTCTTGCTCTTGGTGCACTGCAGAAAGCAAAACCACAGATTTCTCCAAGGTGGAAGACACTGATATCCCTTTTCCCTCTCTGATAATTTAACTATAGCATATCACCACCAGGGTTGAACCAGAATAAGAGAAAAAGACTCAAAGGGAGAAGGGGAAAAAGTGAGGGAAAGGATGCTTTCTGCAGTAGAAACAAACAGCAAAATCCATTTGAAGATCACATATAAAAAGAACATCTATATTAAATGTCATCTCAGAAGAACCGTCAAGGATAAATCCATCTTCAGCTGAGGTATTTCAGCCTAAATATGGAAAATACACATTACTCTGAGTTTATGAAGGGCTTAGTTTTATCAGTACTATTTATACACACTTGGTTCATTTTAGACGTATCACTTATACTGTACACACACTATAAATACAAAATGCATAGCAGTGCATTTATGTGCCACAGAAACGAGATTTTAAACCAACAGACTTCAGTGCTCACTGATTATAAAAGACAACAGCTACCTATATTTTTAACGCATTTCTAAATTATATATGGGCTGTGTATCCCTCCAGACAAATGAACACCGATAAATTATGTTCTGTCTCTAGCCAGGCACTTCAAGTAATCTCCACCCTCCCACCGCCTCATCACATGAAATAAAGATGAAGCACGACACCACGTCAGTCACATTGCAGATCCATTCAGCAGCCACCTCTACCTGAAACATCAGAATAGAAATGTCAAGATCTTCATCAGTCTCCACTACCAGGAGCTGAAATTTTTGCTGCAACAGTCTGAGACAACCCCTGAGATGATGCTCGCTGGTACATGCCCTTCACAGCCAGCATTACACCAGACTGCATCCAGCTCCTCTCACAAGTTTCTCCCAATCGGATTGCTCTCCTTCCTAGCAGACTTCATCTTTTATGCCTGGACAAGGGATTTTGGCTGCATCCGTGGCCTGTGATATGTTTAACGAACAGCACAGTGTGCTCCATGACCTGGCTGCTCTCCAGCCATGTGCCTGCAGGAATGCTACCTGGAGTATTAAGCCCACTGCATGTGCTTGAGCACACACATCCTGTTTCTGACCTGCTTCATTACCCTTTTCCCAGCAAGACCACCCAGAGTTAATTTAATGCATTTAAGGACTGAAGACCAGCCTCACCTCCCTGCAGTGCTATCAGAGATGTTACAGGCAGAGAATTTGGCTATATTCCATCTATGGGGTTTCCTCCAAAGTCCACTTCTTCTTACAATATCTGAGCTGACGCTTGATCAGTACGAGAACAATGCTCCATCCAACACACCCATCACCTCCATGGAGAGCTGCTGTACTCTCATACTGACCCTTGCATACCCCAGTTTCTCCCCTACAACAGCACAAAAGCTGGGTAATTTCCAAGTCTCCTTATCTGATACTCATGAAGTATGGAACTGCAGAAGATCAGAGTACAAAACATTGGTTATTGTTTCCTATATTAAGGCTCTGGTGGACCAGTCAGCTTAAACACAACATCTTTCTACAGCTACAGAAGGGCATGTGCAGTCCACAGTCCAGGACATAGCATCAAGGAGACACAGCAGTAAGTAGAGGCAAAGTAAATCCTTTCCAGCTTTTTCCTTAGCGAACTGCAACAAGAGGTCCCTGAGCTTGGGGACTGTCATCTTCACCTTCAACCCCCGTGGAAGAAAGCTTTTTCCTTTCCAACTTCATCAACAGTCCCAGTATAACCACCACGCTCTCAGAGGGAGAGAGGGCAGAGTCTGTGCTCAGAACCACACCTTAACGTGCCGTTGCAGTGCAATCCTATCTCTTGTTTACAAACAGGCTTCCTTCCAACCCATTCATAAGTACCTGTAACACGCTTTCTACCAGTACAATATAAACCAAAAACCTTTAAAGTTCAAACACAAACCTCTCCTTTACTAATCTGGCCAATTAAAAAATGAAGAATGATAGTAAGTTGTGAAATTTATCTTGCCACCAGCCTAATTGCTACTCAAGGCTTTGAATAACAGCAGAAAAAATGAGGAACAAACCTGAACTGTTTATAGCTTGTTTGGATTCTGGTTTACAATGTACAGCATTATCTTTATCAATGTGTGAGGAAATGTAATTGCACTGTGCACCTCTACCATCAAAAAACCTGCTTTAATTAATTACTGGAGTATTAAACCAGGAATAAAAGAATTACTGTAGTTATTTCAGAGTTGCTTATTGCTTTCATACATGTGATCTGTCTCCAAAGGTTAGCATGAATTTGCCAAAAATCTTAGTTCATTTTACTGCAGAATTATTATACCTAGTGGTTTCCTAATAAAAACAGAAACGTTTTGAGATCTCCTTTCTAAGGAGGGACTGGGGAAGGATTGAGGAGTAAAGGAGAAAGGAAAGGCTGCATTTTAAGTAAGTGTGGGAGTGTCTACAGATAGACACAGAGAAAAGACAGAGAAAGATTTAAGTAAGGAACCCAGTGTCAAAGAGGGAGAAAAAAAAGTCAATGACAAAGCTCGTAGTGGACTGTAGCGGACTGCAAACCTTCCAAGTTTAATTACAGTACCTTAGGTGCACTTTGTTTGAAGTTCACTCTTTCACCTTTCTTTCCTAAACAAGTCAAGCACAGGCACCAAAAACGAAACCCCACCAATCAAGAGCAATCAAGGTTACATTTTTAAAGCTAACTCTGCCCCTCTCTTCTTTCCCCCAAGCTTCCAACTTCCCATCTCAGGGCTGTCAGTAGTTGTCAGCACATCATATGTGAACATACAATATAACTTGACAGGCAATACATCAGAAAACCTAGATGTGACAACGGCAAATTCCACCAGATGGTCCTGGATCATATCCATCGATTAAAAAAAAAAAAAAAAAAAAAAAAGAAAAAAGGCAAAAATTGAAAGAAAAAACCTCACACCACAGAAAATCAGAACTTGTGAAGGAGAGAAAAAAAAAGGAAAAATCTGGTGTATGCACTACTTCAGCCTTTGTTCTAGCCATGATGGAAAACGAGAGCCACAACGGCTTCACCTCTTGTCCTCACTGGCTCGTCCTGTCATTAATATCAGTGTATGTATTTCATCCTCCTACCCTAAGAAAAGGCTTCTAAGTAAAGATGCCACTCCATTAAAAGGCAGTATGAACTATATGTACTAGTAATAATAGTGCTTTCTCCCAATGACTCTGGAGCCTGGTCTTGCTCCACCATCAACATGGTCTCCAAACCCAAGTGGGTAGTCCTGGGAGTAGCTGCGAACTTGGAGCACTTTCAAGACTCCCTGTTTGCCACCCTTCCCATCTTGCTCTTGTAGAGAGCACAGATTCTGTTTGGGTTCAGGCTGCCTACAAACCTCATCAGCCTTTGCAATGGCCCATTTGGGAGAGACCTTGGATTCTCTTGTCCGGTGACAGCCACACAATCCCATGAAGGCAGGTCCAACATTGACTGTCCAGGCCTAATCTCAATGCAGGCAAAAATGCCTTTGACGCACGCAAAGCTCAAACCACCTTCCAGCAAGTAGAGAGCACAATCTGCTCCTGATTCTGGCCTCAAGCCCACCCAAAACAGACAGCTGAGGCAGGCACAGGATCAGGACTCTGTGCCACCATCTGGGAGGTCAGCACAGCCCCATGGCACAAAGCACCAGATTCAGAGGCAGCTCTGGGGTAATTCACTGCCAGGAAAACACTGAAGCTGTCACTGTTCTTCAGGTGAGTGTCACCAGACTGGCCACAGCAGCTGGAACAAAAGTGACAGGCTTATGATAAATATCAAACCAGTGCAGGCTGCCACTGCTCAAACAAGACCTTCAGGGACACCATGCCTTGCTCCTGTTCTGCCCCTACCTTCAATAGCTGTGTGCAGATGTACATGTTTTTCTCTGTGAAAATTGTGTGTAACTGGAAAGAAATACTCTGTACCCTTGTCCTCCCAATTACACACGTTCTGAAGTAAAAGGAATTCAGTCAAATATATTTTAACTTCGTAAAATAAGTAGATATGAATCTGAATGCACAGAGGGAACGAAGATGGTGAATGACACGGTGTTATTTTACCAAACATTTAACAGGATAGGATAGTGCTTCAAAATTCTTTGGAAATATGAGAACTTCTCTGAACACAAATCTGTGACTATGGTAGAAAGCAGATCTACTCCCTGCCAGTGCACAAGCTGCACTCCACAGCTTAGGAGTGGAGAAATCTCTTTTCAGGCCATCGTGGCAAAATCAGTTTCCACTGAGAAACCAGAGAGAGCCTTTAACAAAGAAGTATATTTTATTATATAAAATATATTATTTTATATTATAAATCCCTATTTTCCTTCCTTTAAGTAAAATTCCTTCCATTATAAACTGTCTTTTGCTGTTAAACAAAGTGCTCCCATTTCCTGAGTGAGAAATACCCGTAAGGGGGAATACTCCAGTGCAATACTGGAGTGGGACTGTGCTCTCTAGTTGGACTGGGCTCCAGAGATGAAAAGGGCTTTTTTAGCAGAGGCTGATGGCTACTTGCTGGCTTCTGACAAAGCAGTTTATTGTCTCCATCCAATCCATTTTACAATTATCACCTTTAGGACAGAGAGGAAGCTACTTTTACACCATAGACCTGAGAACAAAAAGCTTACAAAAAGTCAACTCTCCTCCTCAGACTTCAATAACGAATATCCCATTTTTCACTCTGCCTTTGTGGTTTTAACATAAAAGAAAAAGCCAGTGACATTTTAAACTTTTGCTGTTGTGCACAAGTGGGGTTTCAAACACTGCAGAGGAACATAATTACATTTACAAACATTTTTGACTGGAACTTAAATGTTGTGACAGCACATAATAGTCTCTTAGAGATAAGAAAAATAGGCATTTACCTCAAAATGTGTTTTCTGATTAAGCTTAAAATGGACACCACCTTTTCAGTGGAGTGGCTTTTGACATCTAAAAGTTTTTCTGCAAATACTAGACTACAATTTTTCAAAACATGAACTTGCTACAGAGAGAAGAATAAACAGCTTACTATTTAATTCCTCTCAGCAGAAATACTGTAAAACAGAAGGCACAAGAATAATATGTGTTTAATAAAATTAAATTAAGGAGGTAAAATGTCACCTCCTCCCATTTTGATATTTAATTATCTCTCATTAGAAAAGCAAAAATACTGCAAATCAAAGTCCAGAAATCAGCTGTTTATTTATTTATAGGCATTTATATAGCGCTCATCACCATAGCAACACGGAACCCTTTTTTCTTCTCCTTCAAAGCTAAAGTTGTAATTTTGAAATGTGATCCTTTGATGTTGCAGTGCAAATAGGTACTTATGTCCTATGCTGCAAACACTTAGGCAGGTGCTTAAAGTACATGAATAGACCTAAGTCAAAGGCATGGTGAAAGAGATAGAAGCAGAGAAAAGAAAAAGGAAAAGAACAGAGAAGCAAGTGAGAATAAGGGAAAAAGGGAAAGAGTAAAGGGCTTTTGTACAAGAATTGCACTGGGTCCTACAATAAGCCATGATCTCCCTGGTGCTTTTTGTCTGTAATAGTGAGTGACTGGTTCATGGAGCACAGTTCAGTTCAAGAGTAATCGACAAGTTCCCAATTTATGCTGGGGACACTGGTGAATACTCTCGAGCAAGGATTTCTAAGAGGATAGTAGCTTACAAATGAGGATGCAGAGGGCTGCCTCCCTTTTGAGAGCAGGTAAGTCAGGAGCCTCATTTTGACTGCTACTCTCCTCTGATTCCCCCAAGCAATTAGCGATTATCAAATTCCCACAGAATTAATAGACCTTTTTAAAAATGCCATCTGCTCACAAAACATCAAAGAAATGAGTAAATTAGAACACCGCTCCTGCTACACCATTACAGAATGAATTACTAGGTGTGTCATACAATTGCACTTTTCCCACGATACTGCTGGTGTGCATAAGCACACAATTACTTTTCAGACCCTCATATTGAAACTGTTTTTATACTATTTCATCTGCTTGCTTCCCACCATCACACAGATTATACACATGCATGCACAGTGTAGTACTTCAGATCCTTTTAGACGTTAATGGTAACTGAAAGAAAAAAAGAAATCTTTGGCCTATTGTCACTTTGTTATATAAGAGATCTTAACATCAAGATTTCCTCAAGACACAGGTATATGAAGTTATTACCTTCAACTGTGCATTTAGTTTGATCCTATCTTCTTCATAAACCAATACCATCCAAAGCAGTTGAATAAGATGTGTTTGGTTGTTCCTAATCCAAACACACAAATCTTTACACATGACCGGTGGTTATTTTGTAGTCTTTTTTTAAGCTGTATTCTAAATAGAGAGAAGCTGCATGTATGACAGCAGGAAAAGTGACAAGTTCCTTATCTGGAAAAGCACCAGCAGGCACTGTTATCAGAGCAGACCAGCTCTTTTAAAGTGGACTGATGAAGCTATTTTTAAAAACACCTAATAACATCACAGAGGAGAATCTGATCTCTGCAAAGGTGAGCTGTGCAGCTCGATACTCCTGGGAGGCAACTAATGAAACTGAAGCTTGTCAGACACAGACTGCATCCAGTAATTGGCTTTGAAAACTCACAGTTTAAATCCCACCATGCTGAGTTCAATGCCCTGCTCACAGCTTGCTCCAAATGCAGGCAGAGATGAGGGCTGTGGAGCATGACCAAATGTGAGCAGCCACCTTTCTGCTGCCTGTGTCACCAGTCCCAGTCTGAGTACTGGGAGGGCAAAGAAACCTACTTTCTTGCAGCACCTCACACCTACCAGTTAACTTCAGGACAGGGAAAGGCGGCAGCGGGAAGAAGGCAGAACGGTGTCGAAGCAGGCAGTGTGCTGATGGAGGAGGAGGGAACACGTTCTACCATAGGTGAAGGTGAAGACCTAAAAGGAGAAAGAAGAGGGTCCCACATCATGTATTTCACAAGCAGAAACACCAACCAACACTACAACTCTATGCCGACTGTGCGAAGTCCCTTAGGAACAGCCACTGGCTTTCCCACGAAGGTAGCCAGCAAAACAGGGGAAGTGTCACCCATTTTCTCTGAAACTCCACTTACCCTTCCTAGCCAAGTCCTCCCCGAGCTTTAGAGACCCACAGACCCATTCTACCCCTCAACATGAACCACGTAATTGAATTCTGTGACCACCCTGACAACCAAAGAAATTATTGTCCCACAGTGTGAGAAGGCAAACTGTTGTCTGCACAGCTGAGAACCTCTGATCTGGTTCTAGCTCTGTGCTTTAAACACTCCCCATTGCGCCACCTTCTTTTTCACAATTCTTCCTGCCTCCCACTACTTCCTAGAAAAATCTGCTCCTTCACAGCCTAAATAACACTCTGTTTGGAAAAGCCATTTTAAATAGAAAGCAGATTCTTCTGCCGAGAGAAGTCATCTATTGCCCTTGTTTGTCTGAATAAAATGATAGTTTTACTAGTAGAAGATCTCTAAGCCTCCGTGTTTTAAAACACCTCCTAAAGACCTTGCTGTGTTAAAGCATGGGCCAGACAGATATAAATATGTTAAAAACTCTGGGAACAGTAACTGAATGTGGGCTGCTGTCACAGGGAACTGTTTAAACCAACAGCACTTACAGAAGATCTTACTTTCAAGCAGCAATTTTTAGGAGAAGTGGGGTGAGAATAAGGGGAACGAGAACATGCAATTTTCAGATGACTGAATTAAACCTCAATAAATTCACAGTGAGATGCGACTAAAGTGATTGGAAATCTAACCAAAAAAAGATTTCCATATAGTCAACCCATTTTGTACGTTGCTTAATAGAGAATGGGCTCTAGGTAATTAGCCCCAAAACATTAACCAGGTACCTAGAGTGCATGTTCATAGCACGCTTCACAAGCGTGGGAGGCTGAACTTCAGCTTTGATGACAGCTAATTAAAATGCAAAAGTGAAACTCCAAGTAAAACTGCTACTCTACAACCATAAACCCCTCAGAATGCACTCCTGCAGAAAAGCAGACTGCAAAGCAGATTTCCTGTATCAGTTCATGCATTTGGCATGTACCACGTTTTGGAAAATGACATTGCAAACTAAACACCCTGCCTTACAGCTGATATGTTCTGCATAGGTCAGATTTGTCTGGGGGGAAGAAGGTCCTCTCAGAGAATAAAAGTTCTTCTGGTTCTCAGCTAAGTCAAGGCTTGAGCTAGCAAGCCAATATATCGGTTCAAGTGTTTTGAGATGGCAATTAAAAGGAGCCGTCACTGTTTATCACCAAAGTCAGCAGATTCTCCTGAATCAGCAGGCACCGTTTAAAAGTCAGCATTTGTCAATAGTTATCCAACTATGGTACTGGTGTGAAAACACCAATATGTTCCCTTGCCTTTACCAGTTGTTCAGACACAGTCATTATCCTCATCACCAGAGAGGCATGTGCCTTTACACTTTAATTATTCCTTTTTTCCCAAAGCAGCATCCATTATCTTAATAACCCATTAAAACACTGGGTTAATTGAGAGGGGCTGGAAGGAAGAAAGGAGACATAAGCAGACTGGTAAGCCTGACCTCGGCACATGTATGTGCCAAGCACCCAGAGCTGACATACACAAGAGAAACTTTTCCATCATGCTTAGTCAGCACACAGTAATTAAAAGGGGCAGTATGCTATGCATTCAGCATCCGTACTCATTGGGGCCAAATTCACGAGGACTGCTAAACTTTCAAAGCCGAAGACAGGTATCTAAGGGGGTTCCCAAGGCACTCAGCCATCAAGGAAAACTGTCAGGAGAACATAATTACATCTTGACTCTCCCTGCTAGGCTCTAAACCTGCACAGCGTCTCTGACCTCTAGGGAGGTTATTAGAGTTTAATTGAGCCGCGTTTCCGCGGCGCAGGCAGCTGCACACCAGCGCTAACCCTCGCAGCACCGCCTGCCCCTGCTACCTGCCTTCGCTCCCTGCTTCGGAGAAGAACGGTTTCCACGCCAATGGTGTGAGCCCGGCTCTGTGCAACCCCGGGGAGGCTCCGTGGGTTATGCCCTTCCTTACCCCCGTGTCCCCCCCACTGCGTACTCTCCGCCGATCACGACAGACATCACCGATAACCCCCCCCCCCGCCTCCATTCACCCACTTTCCCCTCAGAGAAGAAGCGGCAGCCGCCGGCCCCCGCGAACCGCCTCCTGCGGGTGCCCGGCCCAGCCTCACCTGCCGCCCGCGGCTCCACGGCCGCGGCCGCCACCGCCCCCTCCGCTCCTCCCGGCCCCGCCGCCACCTCCTCGCAGGCGGGCGCTGTCCGCCGAGGGGCCGGGGCGGGGCGGCACCGCCTCCCCCACGCTCCGGCGGCGGCGGCGGCGGCGTGCGGTGATGGGGAGGCGGGCGGGCGGCCTACCCCCCACGCCGCCATGCTCGGGAGCGCGGCGGGTACTGCGCACGCTCGGTGCCGGCGCCGCGAAAGGCATTCTGGGGGATGTAGTTTGGGGTTTCCCATCTTCTCAGGGTGGGTACATTGAGGTACAGACCCGCCAGTCCCAACCACCCTTGCTGCCACCTCAGCCCCGTGGTTTCCCCTCGCAGCTCTCTCCCCTGGCTGCCCAGTCCTTGCCACTCCATCCAGTCAGTTTCTTTAGCCCCTCCGCGTTGCCCAGTCAACTGCTTTACTCATCTCTTCCTGCTTCTGCTGTCCTCCTGCCACCTTCCCAGCCTGACCTTCCCCTGTCCCTTAGGGTCCCTCCCTCACTCCCAGCTTCCCTCTGCCCGACAGCCTTCTTGCTTGCTGCCCATGCCCCCTGGCCTCTTGATTTCTTCCACTCAGAATATATGTGCTAAAGCAGAAGGTAACCATCCTTATTATGACTACATGGCTTCAAGTCTACCAGAAAAACCTTTCAGGCATCAGGCACCTGCATCTTCACTGGAGGAAGGTTCCTTCAGGTCATGTTCACATCGTGGGGTTTGGCAAGGTCAGACTTCGCCAGAGCAACTCCAGGATTATTACAGCCTGAATAAATCAACGAGAACACGCCGAGTCTGGTACAAGAGGCTGAATTGACTGAGTACGTGGACACATCTGTGTACGGCACCTGTGCTTGACCCAGCCTCTCACAAAGACAGCAGGGCTTTTGTCATTCACTCCACTGAGGCTTTCGATTTCTCATGAGAGTGTTCCATTTCCACACCCACACAGTGTCCTCGGTCAATGAGAAGGACAAATAACAGTTTGGCAGCATCTTTCACATTAGCTCGTGTTCATATGCATAATTAAATGCTCACAGAGCGACAGGACTGCTAAACATGTGCAGGAAATTAGAGTAAAAGTTTAACTGTTTAAACGTTTGCCCCTGAAAAGCTGAGAATCATTTGGGAGAAATCAAATTTAAAAGCTTAGCACTCCTTCCTCCAGCTTCTTTTTCTGTCTTGCAGATTTCGTAGCTAATGATCTGAAGAACTAACTTGTGTAGTAAGGTATTCATACAAGAACAGAGGGTTTTCAGAAATGCTCATTGCTACTCTAAATTTAATTTCCTTACGGTCTCTCTGAGTTTTAGTGTTGAGCTCCCATGGACTGGTAAAACAAATGTCGGGCTTCCAAGATGTGTTTTCCAGAGTTTGTTCAGGAACTATTGCACTAATGAAATCCACTACAACAGATCTCATCTACTCCATTTCTCATTAGGTTTGTGAGTTATACTTCAGTCTTAGAGAAACTTCAGAATGCTGGACCTGCATCCTTACAACTAGAGCAACGGTGCAAAATAATCATAATCATCACAGTTTTCATCAACATCTGTTGAAATAAAAAGTCACTATTTCAACAGTGTTTAGAGATCTCAATTAGTTTTCCCAAAGCATTTGAGTAGAAATCTTCAGTAGGATTTCACGAATACCTGTTTGCATATTCACATAAATGTTATTTGCAGTGCTACTTTTCCTCCTTGTTGTGAGATATTTAATGAACCAGTCAAAAAGCCAAGCATTACAGTAATTTGAATTAAGTAGCCAGTCACGTATCACAGACGATGAATGGCCAAAGACACAGACGCAATCGCTCAAGAACAAAAAGAACACCCATAAGCTGAAATGTGTTTCTATGAAATATTCATAGGATTGTGTTGATTTATTGTTATGTCTGCTTCAGAATAACCTGCAGTGGGAAAAGAACATAATCTGATAAACTTTTCATGCAAAATAGTTCATTCATTATTCCTGGAATAACAGGTTTGTAGACCCACAGCTGTCTAAGCCTACCGCCTGTAAGGGATAGGGAAGTGTTTTCCTTAATGCAAGGTTTTATAGGGGATACCTAGTGAAAGTAGCTTCAGTATGCTAACAGAAGAGACAGTCACTTCAGGTGCTCAGGCATAGCCACCTACTGCCATTCAGACAGTTTAAGTTGCCCAAGACATCTGCACAATGCTAGCAGATACCACATGGGACCTATAAGACAGTCTTAATCAGTGTAATGGCAGATAGAGACCTTGCCTGAACTTGAGTTTCAACGTAGTACCACACACTTACATTGCCCAAATCACTTCTGATATGACTGTTCCGGAAATAAATCAACCTTTAGAGACACGGGCAGACAATGGGCTCACAATCAGGAGCTAGAACAGTTGAGCCACCTTTTACAGTCCGATAGACAGAACTGTATCTCCAACCTCAAGCAAATGTTGAAATGTTTTCACCTCATCCCTTTTCACCTCCCCTTCTGCACTTGCATTATAACTCTGTATGTTCAACCTCTTTAAATTAAAAAATATTAGAGAGCTCAATCCTGGAATCTGCCCCACTTCCAGCAGAGCCACTGATGTGCCTGCTCATGAAGACCGAAACACTGGACTGCTGCACTCCACACTTTGCTCTTTTGAAGTCATCTAGATCCACCAGCTTCTTTGTCGTGTGTTTCTGTGTGATGCTGCCTCAGGTCTTTTGTCTCTTTATCTCTGTTCTTCCTCGGTTTTCACTATGTCAGTGTGTGCTGCACAAACAAACATTGGTGGGCACTTGCACTCTTAACCTTTCTACACCAGGACAGACAGGAGCATCCATACAAGATGTTGGCAGGATCTTTCTGGGATTAAGTGGAGATAGGGGAATGCACAAGCTCAAGGGATGTGGCAGGCTGCTTGTGGTGTAGTCACAGCTCAGCAGAGCTTGTGGGCCGACCAGCTGCTATGTACAACTGGATGAGTACCAGTGATTCAGGCATTTTAAAAGGTAATAAGCAACATCCGTGGAGTGTGCTGCTGTCTGATCATCCTGCCAAAGAGCACCGTTTCAGCCAAAAACATCAGTGAAGCCATTTGGGACTAACGGCAGCATGTAGCGCTCTGCACATTATCTTGGCATATCCTGAATGTGGGCAGCAGAGAGAGCTGAACAAGGGATTTTAAAAGTGCTACATGCCTCAAACCTCTCTTACAAATTAATGTAATTCACTAAAGAAATTATACATATTCATATCATTCTACCTCAGGTACATTTGTTTGAAGGGAGTAGACGCTTTGTTGCCTCCGAAGAGCAAGATTTCATTAAACTGTCTCTCATTTGGAAAATGCAAGCAGTGACCTTGCTCTCTGGAGTACCTGACGACCAGCAATAGCTGTATCATCATTAGCACCTACCCCCTGGTATCACCTTTTCACATGCTGATGCTGAACACATGCAAGAGTAAAAAAAGAGATTATAAAAAACCTGCTGCTGAACAACACTGCCACTGAAGTGACTCGAGTCTGAGAGGCGGTGAAGGCACTTGGTGTCCGGAAAGCACAGCTCTCATCTCAGTGCTTTGCTCCTTGAGGCCAAGGGCTGAGTAATTGCTGGTGTTACCAAGGATGCTTAAGGCTTTTTTTTCTCTTTTTGCAGGTAAAACAAGGTGAAATGAGAACATGTGCTGTTAAGCAGGTAAGTAAACACGACTATTCTATAGACAGAGATTGAAAAAACTTCTAAAAATTAAAGTTATCCAGTAGTTTCATGGTGGTATTAGAATAAAAAGAGTTAGCAGCCTCCCAGCGAGGGCACTGACCCGTGCTTTCTGCCACTACCAATTGGATCCCACTGACCACAGAAGTGAGCAGCATGTAGCAATCTCTTCTAGTGCAACAACAAAGTGACAGAGGTAGCTCTTTTCTAGCTCCTTGTGGAGTGGCGACAAGTCTGCTTGGTTTTGGAGCGGTCTGCTTAGTTTGGAATGCAGGACAGTTAGATAAGCAAATACCTTATTTATTTAGCCATTCATTTATTTAACAACATGGTACAGGCAAGCTATTGAGGGACTTGAGAAATAAGGAATTTTACCTCATAAGAAGATTGCAGAGATTCATATATGGACTTTACATAGATGTTCCCCTTAAATAAAGACAAAGATCTGTACGAATACTGTGACGAAACATAAACCTCCACAATAAAAAGAAAGAATAGGTCGTTACTGGTGACAATGAATAAAAAAGACAAGAAAATGGAGAAATTCAGTGACAGTCAGCATCAATAGATGTGCCAACAGCTTGTGAAAGCTCCCTTGTATGATAAAGTGACTGTCTCATGAAATATTAGCAACTATCCAGAACTGGAGAAGTGTGAAAATCTTGTTGCTGTGTAAATTATCTGAGACACTTCTGCCAATTATAGACTTGCTGTGAGGAAGAGAGACATTGGTAATCATGACAGTGACTGTGTTCGAGTGTTATGTGAATATTCTTGGGCAATTATTCAAATCAATCATTTCTTGTTCGGGTAGGAAAGATTCATCACTCTTAGTACCTCATGTCATTCAGCGACTGAATTGATGATGCTCTGCTATTTATGGTGTTCTGTAATGCACTAGTTCAAGACAACAACACTGTCATGCGCTTAACTGCTGAGGTGGAGAGCTGTCCAGCAGAAAATGGGAGACTATGGGCCCAGATCCTGTAAGAAGCATTATACAGGTCCTAAGAGACCAGTTCCTTCTGCACTCAGCAATGTCTGACCCAGAGGCGTTTTTGGAAGTGTCAGGAGTGATTCTGGCCACTGCCACTGGCTGGGTGTGAGAAGGGGGATCAATTGAACACAGGGAGAATGAGACACATTTAATCACTTTTCTTTCATATAAGATGGAAATGATACGTGCTAACCATGTGTTATCATTACAAGCCCTCCAACTTCAGTGCTTAGTGTCCCTATCATTGAGAATGGCCCCCATATTCAGTGATGTTCTTGCCTCTTGGTTGTCTGGCTCAGTTTCCCCAGCACTGTGTGCCTTGACCTACCCTCACATCTGCTACTCTCCATAGAGAGGGGCTCCTAGCACCCTGAATTCTTTCATAGAATCACCATAGAATCATTGAGCGATTTGGGTTGGAAGGGACCTTAAAGCTCATCCAGTTCCAACCCCTGCCATGGGCAGGGACACCTTCCACTAGACCAGGTTGCTCCAAGCCCCTGTATCCAACCTGGCCTTGAACACTGCCAGGGATGGGGCAGCCACAACTTCTCTGGGCAACCTGTTCCAATATCTCATCGCCCTCATAGTGATCCTCCTATCCTTGCTGGCAGGAATTACTCTAACATGGGACTGTGTCCTGCTTCCATGAAAACTACTGTTGGTAAGAGCCATTACTAAAAACGTGCAATGTATCTGTGGACTGTTGTGACCCAAACTGTGACCACATAAATTTGGACCTTTGATTTGGCCTGATACAGCCGGTCTTACCTTCTTATTTATACATCATGAAGTACAATTTACCAATTCACTTGTTGTTTTTTTCTCTTTTTTTTTTTAATAACATGCCCCATCTATTCCTTTGCCTCTTCCTGTAAACTAAGCATGTGTAAAGGCCGATTCCACTTTGTAGTTACAAGGGGATGGATTAAGGCTGCAGATCTGCATTCGCTAAACCTTAAGCACCAGATTTTGTAAACTAAATAAAATACCACTTACATGTTACAGCTAAAAATACTAGAGTGATGTATCAGCTGGGTTTCAGTACCACAGGGCTTCCTGCTACTGTTTGAGAAACAAAGCTAACATCAGCAAGTCATCACCTGAAATGGTATTTATTCTTTAATAAAATAACAAAACAAAGTCTTCACAGAAGATTAGTTTCCTTTTTTCTACATGCAGCTGTTTGTAACAAAATAAGAGTGGTTAACTCTTCAGGCTGGTGATGACAAGTAAAGATGTGGTTCACCTCAGCTTTCACACGCTCCGTCTCTTATCAAAGAGCTTCTTTCCAAAGAGCTTCTTTCCTATATTCATGACTTCTTCCGGGGCAGGATTTTTAACAGTTCTTTCTGCCAACTTGTGGTTAGCAGAATATTTGCTTTCCATTTTTTTAAAGCCTGTGTTGTGGCTCCCAAGTATCCATCTGTACCTCAGGAAAATTTCTGGTAGCTTGCGGCTAGGAAGTATTTTAGGATGCCTAATCTGAGGAGGTGACCATGTCACAGGTTAGCTCAGATGCTAAAGTTTAACTTGCCGACATCTGAAATTCACTGAGATGAGCGATCCTTTGGAAAGTTTCTCTTCAGCCATCTCTTCCAGGTCACCCATGTGAAATCCTGAGTGATTATTGCCATTAGTACTGAGACATCACACAGAAGAGAATTTTTTCTTTTAGGAGTATTTATCCTGCAGATCATCCTCACCCTATGAATCCTTCTGCATCTCTAATGAGCTATGATGCCCTTCATTCACAAATGGTTTTTGGGGGTGCATATCCTATTCTTAGGAAATCATTTTAAAGGTAAGGAAAACAGTGTTATGTCTTACACCTCCACAGCAAAGGGACATAGAAGATAACCATTCCTGCTTCACTTAATGGTTGAGCTGTGTCAGCAGTCCAGCCTGTTGTGCTGTACCTGCTTTTTGTATGATGTGAGCTTTGTCCCAGTGTAACACAGCCTAACTTCTGTTATGTTTGTTTAATGACACGTGGCTATGAAAGTGAGGAGGTGCTCTCACCGTTTCACCAGCAGGTCCCATCTGTAGAGGAGGCTGGACTGGCTGGATCCAGCCTGAAAGAGTTCAGATCTTTCATCTCAGGTGCCAAAAGTGACCATGAAGCAAATGCTCTCTTTGTCTCCTCCTCTGAGCAACCATGACTGAGAAGGGAAAACATCTGTCCTGCTTTTATAGGTAATCCTGATCCAGGCCAGCCAGAAGGCAAGCATGCCCACTGCCGACCCTTGCGTAGCATTGCTTTGAAGTGGGAATATTTGGTTGCTGTGAACTTACACACAACTTACTAGAACAGTGCCCTCCTGAGTAGCAGCCCTAGGTATTGCAGAAGTTGAAGAGAACAGTGACTTGGGAGGGCTAGGCCAGCTAACACACGTTTTATTATTATAGCTGGCTCCCCTTGTTGGATTCTGCCTGCCCCAGGGAGTATGTTCCTAGGAGCTCCATTTTTGAGTAACACCACCAAATAGATGAAAACAAGACAAAAAATAAGGCTCTTCTCCACTGGGAACACAGGACCTCAAGGTTGTAACATGAATTCAGTACCTGTCTGTTTATTGGAGAAGTTACACATAGGGTGGATGGGGAGTCTCCAGGGTGACAGCAACCGGGCACTCTTTGTTTTCTTTTTTCTCCCCCTCTTCCCCTTTTATAACATTGTCATTATTTTTCTTTAATTTTCTTTTTTTTTTTTTTCTGCTAGCCAAAAATATATAACATTTGTCCATGTATTTTGGGCAGGGAATTTGGCTCCTTGCATTCATCTCACGGAAAGGCAGAGCATCTCTCAGACACATCGTTCCCCTCCTCTCTCAAAGCACTGCAGTCTGTGAGCGTGCCCCAGCTCTCCTTTCCTGCACTTTCTGATGACAGAAAAATCATCTCCAGCCGAAGCCGCTCTATCTCCCTGCAGCCACAGCCCCCTCTGAACCACAGCTGCCTTCCCCCTGCTCCCTCACTCACAGATGATATATATCCCATCTCATTTATATTATTAAAATTATTTCCATGCGGTCACCTTCTGCTTCACGGCTGGAATGATACAGAAAATGAAGCTCTTCCTTTTGCGCCATTTGGATTTAAATTGTAAATGTTAAACCTGTCCTCTTTCCTCGATCCTTTTATTTTCCATAGGCAGCACCACTGCAGTGGCAACTCCTAGTGTTGCATTAGATGTTCAGAAAAAAACCAGAAATCACAAACACATTGACTCATATGATGCTATGATGAGTGAGGTGGATAATAACAAACATGCAGTACTTCAGGCACCCACTGGGTCTCTTTCCATTTTCTTCACAGAAAACCTAAACAGCCTGCTGTGTGGATTACAAAAAATGTCGTATCAAAAGAACATCTGCACATTACTGTAGTGATTAGCTTACAGAGTAGCATCCAGTGGTGAAACAGCTTTAATCTTCTTTTCCATGCGCAAAAATGATGTGTCACATGAAGGGATGCTTACACTGAAGTCAGACCTGATGGCTGTCATGACTTCTCAAACATGTCATCAAAAATAGTTCCTTGCAGGTGAGTTTGGCAAACGGCATTTGGGTTGTTTAAGGTAAAACGCTGGACTTCTTTAGGAAGTGTAATTGGAATTACTGTGCTTCACAGGCAAGAATGATGCCAAGAATAAGTAATTCTTGGTATGGGATACAGGATACATACAATACAGTAAATATGTAAAATAGTACTTTGGAAAATGCTTCTTTCTCTTGAGCTTGATTTAAATGTGTGAATTCTTTGCAGCTTTCTAGTATTACCCAGTCTTTACCATTGGCTTTCTTTATTATTGGTTGGAAAGAAGCTGCTGCCATATGGAGAGCTGGAACAGCCAAGAATTACATTCACCAACAACGTACCATTCAAAGCATTTAGAAGCTGCCAGTCTTCATGGTCCCACACCAAAGCTAACCTTTGTAGCAGCATTATTAGGTTTTCTTTCTTCTTTTTCCAAGCCAGATGATGTTGGTCTCTCTCTTGGGAAGAGCACCAGATGAAGTGGCAATGAGGAGTTACTCCTGATGGCAATTCCTGTGCTACCCTAGATGAGGCTAGTGTCCCCAACTACATTCCAGTTTAAGCGGAAGAATAATCCTCTGCACTTCTTCACTGTGCATGGTGCAGATCTGATGGGTCTCACCTGAGTACCAGAGCAGGGATGGAGGGATGGAGGAATCATTGCTCCTTGGAGCGAATGACTGAGCTATTCCATAGAGAAGGCTATGCAATAAAAATAAATCCGATTTTTTCACAGTGGCTAGTGGCTAAATACACAACTGTTTAAAGAAGCACTGGGCCATTTGTTTAGCCTTCCTTGCAAAATATTGTTCTACCCAGAGCCGATCCCAGCATATGGCTGGGCAGTGAGATGGGACAGACTCTAGAAAAAAGAAAATTATTGGATTAGCATTTTTGTCCTGGGGCGTTAATGGAAATCTTTATTAAGTAAAGCCCAGGCATGAAAATCACACTGTAGTTTAAAGATGAAGTCCAATTTTCAGTAGAAATTCACCCCCCCCTTAGTAGTCTTCAGGCCAAAGTATGCAAAGAGACTCTGTAAGTCCTATTTTCAGGGTGTTAGCAGCACACAGACCCCTCTGTACGTGAACGAATTGAATCCAGAGCTCAAGCTCATGTCAGAGCACTGCTGTAGGTCATGTTTGAAGATGACTTTACTAGTTCTGAAGTCAAAGATTAGCGAAAGAAAATCTGACCAGAGGAGAGACACTGAATGCTGACACATTCTGAAAATTTGGAGGTGAATTGGATCTGGGCTCTTTTAAAAAATCTAATAGTTATAAAAGTAAAATTGCAAAATACAACTTTTCTATATGGAAACCTTGAGATGCATTCCATATTTGAGTCTTAACTTGCTGTAGACTATATTCTTCTTCTTCTGTTCCTTCTTACGAGACATAGTGTTATTTAGCCAGCAAACAAGGTGCATGCAAAACTCTTGAGCTATAAACATCTGATTCTCCTGATTGGAGTATTACAGACAAATTAATGCTACAGTTTATTTCTTCAAATAGATAGTAGATTTAACATGTGAGTATGACAGTTATGGTCCCAGCCTTTCAACTGTGGCTTTGGTGCTGGGATCATTAGCCTCTGGTAGGATTACCCACCAAAACAGGTTTAGTTCACTGGTCACCACACAATGTGTTCACGGACACAGTCTTCATTAGAATGAAATAAGGAATCACAGGCAGCACTCTGAGACTAGGCAGCCACAGACAAGAATGCCCCCTGCTGATACCTGAACAATTCAAGGGGAATGAGGTGTCTCAAATAGCCAGCAAATGCAATGAGGATGATAGGACCTGTATGAGGAGCAGACAGGCAGCTTGATGCTCCAGACAGTTAAATGAGTGGTTAGCAAAGAGGAAAGTAACTGCTCAGAAAAAATTAGATACTGTGAAAAGGCTGGTTCCAAGATATTATTTTTCAGGGTGAAGGAGCCCCAGTTAAACTTTCAGCATCCGTTTCAGCTGCCACAGAAGCCCATGGATTGTCCTGTCCAGGCCAAGGGAATTGTGTGCATGGGCTGCATGGGAGCTGCAGGGGCACCATGCAGCACAGCTCACACTGAAATGCTCACAGACATACATCACAGCAGATATTACAGACTCTGGTCACCTCACTTCCAGGGAAATTGAGCTGAAACAGCGGTGTGACACAGCTAAGATATAATCATGTATGGTAAGCAAATGACTCCCTTTCTAATTAGGGTTTATTTAATGCCCGAGTCCTGTTGCCAACCCAGCAGTTATAATCCTTTACAGCCAAATTCTGCCAGGAATTTCACTGCCTACAAACCACTACTTGTAACAGGTTTACTGAAATTCGGTGTCTGAAACTCAGATTGCTCTGTGTTATCATGCAGTAAATTGCTGGTGAGATGCAATCAGTTGTGGCTCAATTCAAGTTGCCATACCTCCATCCCACACCTTCAGCAAGCCTTAAATTGTAGCTAGGAGCCACATCTGTGCAAAAAGTACGATTATGAGTATGTAATTTGCTTGTCCCATGTGTATTTATGCTCAAGGAGGGAGGAACAGCCGCCTCACTACCACAGAAAAGCTGCTTGCTCTCCAGTGACTGCGACAATGAAGGTGGGTCAGTACAGTCCTGTGGACTGGAAGCCTCAGGGCAAGAGATAGGACCTGGCTCTGGTCCTACCCTTAGGTGAGTTACTTCCTACTGTAGACACAGCTTGTGTTTCCAGGCAGCTTCCTCCTCCCTAAAGACTTGCTTATAGAGTCAAAATACTGCCCACTAAGTTTGCTGTGGCAGTCCTTCAGCATCAGATGAAATTAGTGTTTGGAAAAATAGCAAGACACCTTAGGAAATCTGAAAAGTGAGGTTGGGTTTTACTACCACTACCCAAAAACATGTCTGTGTATAAGTGTGCTCTTGGAAATGCATTCAGACAGTGAAATCCAGTTTCCTTATCATGTGCAGTAAACACTGTGATATTAAAACCCTTGGTGGTTTCTTATGCTTTTATCACTAGGATTTATGTCAGCAAAATATCATGGAAAGTATATTCAACTGATTGTTACACACCCATCATTTCATTCTGATCAAGCCACATGAGGTTGTATCTGGCACCCTTTCGCATACGCAAAGGAAATCTGCTTTTGATGGCAACTAATGTATGGGTAATTTGCTACATTAGCATGTGATAATTAGTATGTAGGGTTTATGATGCATTACAACTACATCTTAGTATACATGCACACAAATACACACATAATACATCAGTGTGTTAAATGCAGGCATCTCTAGGGCAGAATGTGATATAAACAAATCTAAGCAGAAGTTTCGGACATGGAATGAGGATTGCATAATGAATACCTCAATTTACAGTCCAACAACACAGTATCTATTCCTCCCCAAACCCTGAAGAGTGTGCATGTATTAAAGTCTCTTCTCTAATCTGTCTACTTTTATATCCCTGAATATATCAGGACTTTCTGGGGGTCCTTCTTTTTAGATTTCATAATCCAGGGCCAATTAGATAGTCGCAGCTTGAAGATGCAGTCTGTGGCCCTGGCAGAGCAAGACGTCTCATCGCCCTTGGCTTTGTGCATCTGTAACCATGGTGACTTTGTGGCTGCAGCTTTCCCCAGACTTTGTGTAACCTGGAGTGGGTAAAGGCATGCTTTTCTGCCTGGTGCAGATGTCACGCATGGGATCTCTTAGGATACATTTTTAATTACTATGTTCTCTTAATTACTCCTTTTGATTTCCCTGGTGAATTGCCTTTCTTGAGTTTCAGTGACTCATTGTGAAACCAAGTGGTATCTGCAGTGTCTTCAGTCAGTGTTCAGGAAAATTCATCCCAGACCTCTGCGCCTTCTCAAGGCAAGCACTCGCCTGAAATGCGATGCATCTTGGTGCTTTGTACTTGTGGCTCTGGACCAAATGTGGTGTATTAAAAGCACAGATTTCCTTCCCTTGGCTGCTGGCCTTGCCAGGCTGTGCTGTCTGAAGTGGCCTCTGAGGGCTGCAGGCAGGTTACCTGCAAGATAAGCTCCTCTGTAGCATCTCATGGTGGGGAAGTGAAAGGACTGCACGTTGGTGACCCCAGGAGGAGTGAAAAGGTGACATGTGTTGGGATGCAAGGAGAAGGGAGGCCCTCATCACCCTTGTGGCCATTCAATCCCCTCCACAGCTGTCATGCACTCATGGAGATAGACTCAAGTGCCTGTGGGACACGGTGCCAGACAAAAGGTGTCTTGGATGTGCTTGGAGGGTAGCTGTGTGGTCCCTGGCACGCACATCCTGCTCCCTGGGGGTTTCAGGCAGCAATCTGTAAGCCTGCAGTGTCTGAGTCTCGCCATCCCCCTCCGAGAGCTGACTTAGCAGTGTCCCCTGTAAGAACACTCTTTTTTTGATTGCTCTACTATGGCACAGTGTGCTGGGACCAAACAACTGTGGATTTAGCTATTTATTTGATAGATATGTTGCTGAGAGCTGTAATTTATCCCTTTAAAGGCAATCACTTCTCCTGGTGTGTTAAACCCACCTCTGGGCAGAGGTCCGGACAGCACAAGCCCTGCTCAAGAGGGACACCACCAACATATGCACATTTTACAGCCACACTGCATGGGGCTAAGCTAAACCAGCTCAAGGGGCTGTGCCAGACTGGGGGGGTGTGTGTGTGTCTTTCTCCCAGTATACCTGAGGAGCTTGCCCTCAACTTGGCCTTCAGGAAATGGCAAGTTGTCCTGCACCATAGGTTAATCGGCATTTAATAGTGCGCCCATGTATTCTTCCACTTTAACTGCACTACACACAAGCAGTAACAGCACTATTTCTTCTTTTACCCGGGCAGTAGTATATCTTGTTTTCATTAAGTCATCCTTAGGTTAGCTATTGCTGTAAGCAGCTGAGGTGCACTATTAATCACCATCAGATGTTTAGCACATGAAATAGCGCAGCAGAAAGCAACTGGATCACCTCCTTGCCTTATGAGCAGGCTCAGGTGTGATGAGGAGGATTTGTGGTGTAAAGCTGCACCATGGAAAGAACATGGAGTACTTGTTAATTAAGGACAAGCAATTTAAGGCCAGTACTGCTGCATTTCTGACAGAGGGCAGCATTGAGTTTTTTATCATACAAAAGAAAAAAAACACCCCAAAATCATACTTCATAGCTCTTTGGTGATTACGCAGTTCAGAAAGAAAATGAAGGGAAAATGGTTTTCGGTCACAACAGAAGCAGCAATTATATTGCTGTTTTCTGGTATTGATACTTAAAGCATTCTAGGAGTAGACAACCCTGAAGCAGGGCTGCTACCATAGTCGGAGAAGAGGAAATGTTTACATGCAAAGCACGAGTCAACTGACATTGTGTAGCTGTGCCTTCTGCAAAAACTTCGCAACCTCTTGCTGTTTGAGTACCAGGCTTGCAGAGGTAATGCGAGGACTGGTTTGCAAGAGAGTGAGCATCTCCTGCCTGCACTTCTGTGCTCCCTCAGCCCGCTGACATGCTCCTGCAGCCTCCTTCTTATGCTTGGAGCCATAAGAGCTGCACTTACCCTCACAGCCAACCTCGCACTTAGAGCAGATGTGATGGCAGCAAGCATTTGGATGAGAGAAGTGGAATGGCCAGCTGGCAGGAGCATCTGTGTGCACTGAGCCTCTTTTATCCTTCCTTGGGCTCTGCTGGCCCTCCCTACCCCAACAGCTCTTTTGTCCTTCTTTCAACAGCACCCTGACCCCTTGCACCAGCCACCAGCAAGCTTTTGTGTTGTGCTTCATGGCTTCTAATTCCCCTCCTGGTAGCCCAGCTCATTGCTGTTTGCTAACTGGCCACCCAGCCCTCTCTTCCCATCACACCCTCACGCCCTACATGCATATGGCACCCGTGCCTGTGCTCGGTGTGTATGTAGCCTTGCCAGAATAGCAATGGTGGCTGACCCACCACTTCTGCCCCTTGTGCCCCACAGTGGCTTTTGCAGTTGGTTGTGCAGAGCTTTGGGCTGATGAGCCCTTGCAGAGCCGTCCTGGGAGCTCCCCTGCCCCTGTGCCTGGCAGAGAGCGGAGAGCAGATTGCGAAGAACCAAACCCAGAAGCCAATTCTGTTTATGATTCCCCATCACAAAGGCCTGTTTTCACTATCTGAAATTTCCACGGGAAATATTCTTCCCGTGGCAAGAAGCGCTCATGATGTTCACAAAATGTTTTCCCTGCCGCGAGCCATTTCTTTGCAGTGAAAAGCCTGGCACTCACATTTTTCAGAAACTGTGCTATCAGCTAGGTTGTAACCAAAATTTCCTTTTAAAGCTGGCTATGTTTTGTAAATATTTTGGCAGGGGGAGGGCAGGGTCATGTTTCTTTGCTCACAGTTTCATGGAAAATTCTATTTTCTGGTCTGCCCCTTGGTGGGGTCGTGCTGCTCCTCCTTTACCAAGGCCATGAAAGCCTCCAGAGCTGGGTCCTACTTGGGCAGCCCTTGTAAGGGAAACGTGTCCTGTAACTCCCTGCTGTTTTTCCTCTTTTGGGGGACTACGGAAAGGAGGGGTTCAGGGCGAGCAGAGAAAATATCTGGGGAGCCACTCGCTCCTGCTGTAGATGCCAGACTCGTGCCTCAGCTTTGGGCTTGAGCCCGTGTCTCACTAAAAGACTCAGTTTCCTCCTGGTTTTTAATAAAATTGGAGAGCTGCAAGCGCATCTCCGCAGCTGCAGCAGGAGGGGATGATGCTGGAAGGCATCCAGGGTGAATGTCTGGGCTCAGACACAGAGCAAGCAGAAAGTTTTGAACGAAAGATTTAGTTGGTGCAGTGTTTATGATGAGATAGGACAACATTCCCTCTCTTTGTCCTCTGTTAGAAACATCTCTCTCTCTCTTTTCCCTGCCAGCTGAATACCTGAGTAATGCATTTTATAATTAGAAAGAGTCCTGGATATGGAAGTTCACAGCAAATCCTGTGTCCCCAGGCTGTTGCTTCCCTGGGCTCTGGCTGCAGCTCCGTTTGTAACAGAAAGGAGGCAATGGCTATATGAAATTGCTAGAAGAGTCTGTGCACCATGAACTTGAATGGACATTTCGAAACTTGCCCACATAGGAGGTATTTTTCAGTAAATGTGGAAGTTTCCCAGAAATGGTTTGTGTGTGAGTGTTATCTGCTGCAATGCCACCTCCCTGTAGGCATTTTCATTATAACTTTGGGAAAGAACTGCTGCATATTCCATCTTTGCCCTCTCTCATTGATATTCATTCATTCTCTAGTGGGCTTAATGCTGCTGTCTGCATGGGGAAAAAATTTCAATAACAAGACAGGAAAATAATAGAAGAAGGAGGTGATTCTTTTTAAACCCTTCTTTGGAGTGAAGACAAGGATTCATTTGTCCTAAGCCTTTGTATAGGGAGCCCTTGGCACAGCAACCATCAGAGCACGTAGCAGGAACAAAGTAGCTGGCTGGAAATATTCAAATAGCTTGGAATACATCTATAAATCATGTCACCACTTATCTCTTCAGGGGCTGAAGAGGAGGAGGAAAGAGGGGTAAGGACAGCGAATGGATCAAACAAGCAACCTTCAGAGGAGACATCAGCCCCACACTGATCCTTGGCATGATGTGAGCATCTCTGAGGGTCCCTGTAGGTAGTTTTGTCTAAAATAGGGCTGACCATACCCAAATATTTATGTGCCTCTTGAGTGGCTTTAAAAATATTTAAAGGCCTCTGCTCATGCGGACTGAAAATGTTCAAAGGAGCACAAATCCTGTTGACTTGCAAGATGATATGAGTACCTGTGTCACTTGGCTGCTTTGAAAATACTCCCTATAGCACAGCCAAGGCAGACTGATGGACATTGTCCAGCTGTCCCGGCAGGCAGGCGTTGTGCAACCTCTCCAGGGCAAAGAATATTTGGACAATGAAAGGGAAATGAGGACATTCCTGCCTCACCCAGTCCCTCATTGCCTTCAGGAGAATGCAGGTGTCTGTACAGCTTTACCTGGAGGTCAAATTGGACCTGATCAGGCGAGGGTCTGTGGAGGGACATTCAGCTAAGCTGTCAAGTCTCAAATACTGAGAGTGAGGGTCCAGGGGCCACTCATTGCTCCTCAGACATAGGCTGGGTCCAGGCAGCAGAGTTGCTTCCCAGCCCTGGTACCCCTCGTGCTACGCAGCCCATATAGCATGATGTGGGCTCTATCAACTGTCTGTGGCACTGATGGCTGGTCACCACAGGGAGAGAGAGTACCATGCCCCTTTCTGGCTCCTTGTGCCCATCCATTCCCTTCCCTCCTCTGCACATTTCCAGTTACTGCCTTTCTGTTGTAATTTCTGCCAGACCCTGCTCCATGTCTGGCCACCCCTCATGTCCCAAGGTGTGTCACTGGGCTGCCATTACTGTCCCTTTGACCATTGCCCACCCCAAAGGGACCTTGAGGCATTGTGTGCTCAGGGCAACATGACATGGCTATAGCTGCCAATACTATGTTTGCCTACTTTGTAAGGGATCTTTGGCTGGGTGAAATCCTTCCAGCTCCACTGCTTTCACCTATGGACTGCAGGTATTTGTAGAGAGAGGTGCATGGCAGGTTTTATGGGTCTTTTAATTTTTATGGGCTTTTAACTGCTATGCTTCATTTGTGCTTTCACCCTCCCCTGCCTGCCCCTCTATAAATGCACATCTAGCTTGTGGAGTCAAAGGTGGTTGAAGATAAGCCACACCATCTTCTTACATGCCTTAACTACTCTAGCTTAATGAGCCAGCTAGGCTTTGGCTGACTTAGGACAGCTGCAGTTTGACCCTGCTCACATTTGCCCCCAAATGAGGAGCAGATAGGCCCCTTTTATCCTTTGGGCACCATGCAGGAAGGGAGAGATCACAGTTCTATGCTCAACCAAGCATAGAACTGTGTCAGTGGCACTACCATGCTGCTATTTATCAGGTGCACAAGGACTGAGCTTTGCTGAGACCAAACCCACCAACTCTGTTTATCTTCCGTGCAAATCCAGAATACTTACAGTACCATAAATCTTAAGGTTTGAATGGAAAGAAACCTTTTATAGGTGGTGAATATTTGCATATTTGTTGCCAGCATCCTTTAGTGACCTGCAGCATTCCGGTAATCATTTTTACTATGTCAAATGCTGGCAAACAGCAATGATCCCATTTCACAGGGTAAAAAACAGATTTTGAACAGCAGCAAACATGCTTTTTGAGCTGCTGTGACAGATTAAGCATCTTGTAAGCCCCAAACAAAAAAAACCAACAACCCAGTGATGCATTCGTATTTCATATCTTATATCTCACCTCGAGATGGCTGAGGCATTTATTGAGTGTTGATAACACTGCGTAGTTGTAGTAGCAAGCAAAGCAAATGAGGCCACAGAAGAGCTATAATATCACAGGAAAACAAAACAGCACTGTTGAGCAGATGATTCCACATCTGGAAGAGCAGCCCTCAGAATTCACCCTTGGAGAATGCAGAGGCTGAGCACAGTCCAGACCAGTGCCAGGGCTAAGGGTGGTGTACAAAGCTTAGCAGACAGCAAATGACAGTTTAGCGTATGAGTTACCTCCATGCTGAGGTGGAAAAGCTTTGAAGGTTCCTCCCCTGGCCTGCCTGGGGACATGGCTGTGTGCTTCATCCTGTCTG